>NC_064924.1:389049950-394049950 GCF_023897955.1 Schistocerca gregaria
ATTGCCCGACGTAACATTCAGCAGACACTACACTCCCCTGTGCAGCTTAGCGCCCAGCTCAGCAATGCTTTCTCTCTGGACTGGCTCTGTACACTATGTGATCAAGAGTACCCGGACCCATGGCTGAAAATGACAAGTTCGTGGCGCCCTCCATCGGTAATGCTGGAATTCAGTATGGTGTTTGCCCACCCTTAGCCTCGATGACAGCTTCCACTTTCGCAGACATACGTTCAGTGAGGTGCTGGAAGTTTTCCTGGGGAATGGTAGCCCATTATTCACGGAGTGCTGCACTGAGGAGAGGTGTCGATGTCGGTCGGTGTGTACTGGCACGAGGTCTGTGTTCGAAAACATCCCAAAGATGTTCTATAGGATTCAGGTTAGTACGCTGTGCAGGCCAGTCCATTGCAGGAATGTTATTGTCGTGTAACCACTCCGCCACAGGCCGTGTGTTACGAACAGATGTTCGATCGTGTTGAAAGATGCAATCGCCATCCCCGAATTCCACTTCAACAGTGGGAAGCAAGAAGGTGCTAAAACATCGATGTCGGCATGTGTTGCGATTGTGCCACGCAAAAAAAAATGGTTCAAATGGCTCTGAGCACTATGGGACTTAATTCCTGAGGTCATCAGTCCCAAGAACTTAGAACTACTTAAACCTAACTAACCTAATGACATCACACACATCCATGCCCAAGGCAGGATTCGAACCTGCGACCGCAGCGGCCGCTCGGCTCCAGACTGCAGCGCCCAGAACCGCACGGCCACTTCGGCCGGCACCACGCAAAAAAAAAAAAAAGGAGTGCAAGCCCCCTCCATGAATAACACGACCACCGCCTCCGAATTTTACTGTTGGCACTACAGACACTGGCAGATGACGTTCACTGCGAATTCGGTATAACCACACCCTCTAACATTCATGGTGTGTCTGTTCTATGTCGTGTTCCCTTACACTTTCGCGCAACGCCGCTCTGAACGTGTTTTTTTAGGGAATTGACTAGTTTGAACCTGGGACCTGTTGCTGGTAAGGAGACGCCAGACCACACATTACATGTAGAATTCAGAATAGTTCAGTGAGACTAACGACGATATAACCAAGTACTTAATGATTTCAGCGTCAGCTCCACTGCACTCCCTGTAAAAGAATCTTAATACTAACTAAATTTAGTGGAAGGGGTTCAAGGCTTTCCTGTTTTTAGTTATCTGGCAAAATAACATCGAAAAAACAGTGAAGTTTACCATTGGAAATTTTATTCTACTCACAAAACATTGTTTATAAATTGCACTATTGATAAACAGAAGTGTTTCAGTACAGGATGGTAAAAAAAAGCAACTGCGTTCAACAAAAATGTGAACGAATATTCCCTGAGTGGGTTTGCAAATTCTACAATGAAGCGAAGGATGACCTATGCCATATCACATCTATAATCTAGGTTTAAATTAAGTTTCACAAGAGAGAACTATCAAAATGGTCTACAGTGACCTCAATTATCTTTAATTACTTATCTAACTTGTCGTAAATTACAGTGCCTTCTCAATAACTATGTAACAGAAAAATCATCGCGTTTCAGATTTTTACTTCAAGTGGCAAATGTGAACACCATGAGCTTTAATTAACGATCGACACTAGTGTTACGCAAAAAGGGGGTGTAACAGATGAGACTTCTGCAGTTGTGAGTGAATCTTTATGCGCTGTTATGCGGTATCGCTTGCGTTAATTACCTAGTCATAGGTTAGGCAGCTTCAGGGGGGCAGCGGCCGGCGCAGCACCCATCCAGCTCGCCGTCTCGGAACTAACTCACCTCTCCTAACTTCTCCTTTCTACCATTTACCGAATTTGGTTTAAAAAAACAATCTGGCTGTGTTTTCATCTGACCAACAGGGTCACAATGTTAACCCTAAGCTCCGCCTACAAAAATTCTGTCTATACAATGAGAAAAGCTATACTTTTCGTGGTGGGGCAATGTTTTTAAAGTTTGCAACGTAACAGAGACGCGAAAAAGTGTCACGCTATAACTTGCAGCTGGTGTGGTCCTTTTAGCGTTGTCTTAAGATCTAAACTGTTCCTCTGGAGGGCTCTAGCTTTTAACATGGGCTGAGGGGTGGTCCTTGACGTAACAGAGACGCGAAAAAGTCTCACGCTAAAGCTTGCAGCTGGCGTTGCCCTAGAGGTTAGCTGGCGACGTGGCTGTACAATCCGTTCCTTATCGTAGGGCCTTCTAGCTTAACACGGTTCTGCTCTCGGCTTCTGTTCTCGTTTGTTCCCTCGGAACTTCGTCTGTCTCACGGTGGGAAGGTACGACATGCATTTAGGAATTCTTGTGTTAGTCTGTGGCATTCCATTTGCTCACTCGTTACTCGTATTACTTTGGTTAATTTAATGTCACGATTTATTCGGAGCTATGTGACATACTACTGGATTTGCTTATCATGCCAGGGTTTTCATGGAAGGTGTTGGATTTGCCTGACACCTTACAACCCCGCTGTCGGATCGCCACATCGTGTACCGTGATTAGTCACTCTACACAACGTTTCCCCACTCTTCAACCGTCAAATGTTTACGCTCCTTACACTAAGCGAGGCGTCGTTTGGCATTTACCGGCGTTATGTGTCGCTTGTGAGCAGTCGCTCGAACATGAAATCCAAGTTTTCTCACCTCCTGTCTGTCATAATACTTGCAGTGGACCTTGATGCAGTCTGAAATTACTGTGTGATGGTCTGGATAGATGTCTGCCTATTCCACATTACGACCCTCTTCAAGTGTCGGCAGTCTCTGTCAGTCAGACAGACGTGGTCGGCATGTGCGCTTTTGTGCTGTACGTATGCCTTCACGTTTCCACTTCACTATGACATCGGAAATAGCGGACCTAGGGAAGTTTAGGAGCGTGAAAATCTCGCGTACAGACGTGTAACAAAAGTGACACCCAATCACCTGACCACGTTCGAAGTCTGAGAGATCCGCGGAAAGCCCCATTCTGCCCTCTCAAGATGTCTAATGACTACCGAGGTCGCTGATACGGAGTGCCTGGCAGTAGGTGGCAGAACAAAGCACCTAATGTGAAAAACACTTCCGTAGCACACAAGAATAATCCGAAAATGTACAAAACAAGAAAAAAATTCTACCTGCAAATATGTAAAAAAACTATATCATTTTTTCCAAATATAAATGTCCAGAATGATACTTAACTGAAATTGTTAATTTTCGGAGCTTCCAGAGAACCATGTTGTGCTGCCATTTATAATGCCAGTGAGCTAGGTGCTTAAGTAGTAGTAGGGCTAGAACCATAAAACAAATATCAGTTGCCCAGTAGCAAAATGAACCAGCACTTCACCATTAATTAATAAGGTACAAACGGTTGACTGAAGTTTATAGTAAAAGTTCAATTGCCAACAAGTGTACAGTTAGCTTCCTCTTATGGTCAGCCAAGTGTGGACAGGACTCAAACCCAGTACTAGTTCACAGTACTGGACGCACTGTTCTGTACAAATAGCGCTCTTGCTGGTACTTCTAAAACATATGAGCAGAATAAGTTTATCAAATGCACCGTAACCAATTCGTGAAATCTGGAAGCTCTTCATGGATACACAGGATTATACATTGCATTGCCACACCTAGACATATAATTAAAATAACCTTTGTCAAAAGTAATACATAATTTAAATCCCAGAAACAAGAATGCGAATAAGGTGAAACAATAGTGCTGGTTTCTAACGCTAATAGCTGTTACCACTTGGATAATATAAGAACAAATCCTGGAAAGCGTGGTACAAGTGTAGGCTGAAACTAGCAAGAAACAGTGGTGATGATGCAGAATTAAGCCAAAGTTAGAGCATCGACTGGGACAAGTTACAATACACACAGTAAAAATATTAATCTCACACTAAGCTAGTTCAGACCAGCTGCATCACTCAAATGTTTTCTCTGTACAGTCTGGTACGCAAAATACTTAATGGCAAAAAGTACTGAACTAGATTGTACTGTATGTTGATGTCATCTCCACAGCTCACAGCAACATGAAATGTTCTGAAACCTTTTTGGTTGAAAAGTGTCTATTCCAAGTGGTTACACGTATGTCAGTCTGCCTTTGGTCACACTCTGCCATCCGATGATTCCTTCGGGCAGGCTTTCCAATTAAAATGGATGAAATGATGTGTGGCCCTCAGCCACGTACTCCCCGACTCGGAGCTGCGATATTAAAAGTTTTGGCTGGTTTCGTTGTCTAAGGGCTGGGATACGTAGTTGCCGCAATAACAGGCCAAATACTGCTGAGTCTATAGTATACGATAAGAATCCACAAAATAATCGAAGTTCTGTCCTTCAGCAGTTGCGAATTATGAATGTAGCATATAAATTAATAAATGAAAGTTTGCAATTAAATAAAACCTGTAGGTACTATGTTAACGACTTTAAATGATGCGTACGATAGTATAAGTACTTTTGAGAATGCGGCAGATTTCTGGAAAACATATAGGTATCGATGGTCCAGCAATCAAATGAAATTTAAGTTGAACAGGGAAACAATAGATTCCTACAGCACGTAATTAGTTAGGAACAACATAGCTCGCGAGATATTCACTTTTAATCGCAAACTACGTCTTCACTGTAGAAGCCACGGAAATCTCATCAGTTCACAAGTCCGCACTCCGAAGTATTTATATCTCCCGCGACCACCGCTCCATACTCCGTCTCTCTCGCGACCGTGCGTCCGCCGGGCTGTCGCGTCCATCCCTCCTGTCCCGTACTCCCAGAACTGCCCTCTGTTCTCTCTCGAAACCATGCTCCTCCCCAACCTCCATGCGTCTCTCCTAGTAACGAGGGCTGTGATTGGCTAGAGCGCTCCCTCCATGTCTCCAGGCCAACGTGTACTCACAAGCATATTGAACACACACGCTGGGGCTACCCCTCTCGTCCGGCTAACGTTTGGCACCACGTTTTTGCTAACAAGCTCGGCGCTGCCGCGCGGCCCGAGCGGTGGCCGCCAACTCTGAACTTAGAACATGTCCAGGGCGCCGAAACTCGCCCGTTACGTCACACAACTACCCAATTCCTCTTCTGTCTGCATGCTCGCAAAGCACTGCGCCAGGTTTGTACGCTCGGTCATGCGCTGCTGTGGAGGCGCACACTCAGCTTGCTCACACGGACTCGGCGCTCCTGTTACGAGCTAGAACCTTCCTTCTTGACTTTCGGACTGACACCTCTCCACGTGCCCCGTACGCTCGTAAAAGGCTTGCAAGTCGTTGCGTACGCCCTCTCGGGGGCAATGCGCGATGCTATTGCTGGGTAACAGCCAAAGAGTATAACAATCCGCAAAATGGATAAGAGCCGGCGAGACCCAACTTAATCTACTCAGCCAATCTTCACCATTATTCTGTAGTATCACATTTTAAAGCTTCTATTCTTGTCTGAACTGCGATAGTCCAAGTTTAACTTTTGTATAAGGCTACCAATACTTTCAGAAAAGACATTGTGACACGTTTACAATGGATATTAAAAATCTGTTTTTCAGAAATGCTTTTCGTCCTGTAGCCAGCCTACATTTTATCTTCCGTATTTCGGCCATAATAACTTATTTTGCTGGTCAAATGGCAAACCTCATGTACTACGTTCAATATCTCATTTGCTAATCTGATTCTCTGTGTCACCTGATTTAATATGTCTGCCATCCATTACCCTTGCTTTAGTTTTGTGACCTCCTTTCAAGACTGTCCATTCTTTTCAATTAATTCCGTTACTCTTCCGAGTCCTTTTCTGGTTCTGACAGAATCACCGAGCGAGGTGGCGCAGTGGTTAGCACACTGGACTCGAATTCGGGAGGACGACAGTTCAAACCCGTTTCCGGCCATCCAGATTTAGGTTTGCCGTGATTTTCGTAGATTACTCGAGGCAAATTCCGGGATGGTTCCTTTGAAAGGGCACCGCCGGTATCCTTTCCCTCCCCTAACACAATTTGACCTTATTCTCCAGCTGCAATGACCACGGCGTCGACGGAACATTGAGCCCAATCTTCCTTCCTTCTGACAGATTCAGAATGTAAACGGTAAACGTCAAAGTCTAATTTCTTCCGCATACACTAATTTCCTTCCCAAATTTCTCCTTGGTTTTCTTTACTGCTTGCTCAATGTGGTTGAAATGGTTCAAATGGCTCTGAGCACTATGGGACTCAACTGCTGTGGTCATTAGTTCCCTAGAACTTAGAACTTCTTAAACCTAACTAACCTAAGGACATCACACACATCCATGCCCGAGGCAGGATTCGAACCTGCGACCGTAGCAGTCGCACGGTTCTGGACTGCGCGTCTAGAACCGCGAGACCACCGCGGCCGGCTTGCTCAATGTGCAGATCGAATAACATCGGGGATGCAAACCTGTCTCACTCCCTTGTCAGGTTGGCCGCTGTGACCTAGTGGTTCTAGGCGCTTCAGTTCGGAACCGCGCTGCTGCTGGGGTGGCATGTTTGAATCCTGCCTCGGACATGGATGTGTGTGATGTCCATAGGTTAGTTAGGTTTAAGTATTCTAGGGCACTGATGACCTCAGAAGTTAAATCCCATACTGCTCAGAGCCATTTGAACCATTTTTGTTAAGTCCCATTTGAAACATTTCCCTTCCCAACCATTGTTTTCCTTTTGTGTCCTTCTGCTCTTTTAACTGCTCACTGGCTTCCGTAGAATTTTTAGGTAACCTTTCGCTCTGTATTTTATCCTTGCTATGTTGAAAATTTGCCAACACCTTGCCGCACAGGTAACACCAGTTCCCGCCAGATCAGTGAAGGTAAGCGCGTGGGGGCATGGACAGCACTTGGATGGGACACCGTCCACGTTCTCAGAGTGTTGTTGTCTAGCGGTGTGTACTCTGTCCCTCAAAAACCAATTAAGGAGCTACTTGATTGCCAAGTAGCGATACCGGTCACGAAAACTGACTTCGGCCGGGAGAGTGATGTGCTGACCTCATCCGCTGCCGTATCAGGTGACGCCTAATGCCGGAGGATGACACGGCGGCCGGTCGATACTGGTTGGATTGGGTTGTTTGGGGGAGGAGACCAAACTGCGAGGTCAGGGGTCTCATCGGATTAGGGAAGGACGAGGAGGGTAGTCGGCCGTGTCCTTTCAAAGGAACCATCCCGGCATTTGCCTGGGGTGATTTAGGGAAATCGCGGAAAACCTAAATCAGGATGACCGGATGCGGGATTGAACCGTCGTCCTCCAGAATGCGAGTCCACTGCCCCACGTCGCTCGGTGGTACTGTTTGGCCTTCAAGGCCTGTTGGGACTGTGTTTATCTTTAAAATCTGAAAAGGTGTATTGTAAGCAAAACTTTAATTCACTGAACTCAGTTTAATACCTGTGTATTTACGGTCCTGACTCACTTGGCTCTTTAAACGATAGTTTTCACAGCCGTTCATCACTGTCGCGTGACCTTTTTTCCGGCGTGCCTTTACAAGCGCGCAGTTTTGCACCACTCCTAGCGCATGCATGTAGGAACTTAGAGTGGGCTCCGTACCGACTACGGGCGCTCATGTAACGCAGCCGGTTTGTTGGCGCTGGAGCTGGTTCAGTGGCTGTGTCAACAGCCGGGCCGGGCGGCGCGCCGCGTGGAGGGGCAACAGGTTGAGCCAGCCGTCGCTGCGCCTCGCCGTGGCCCACATAGCCCCGCCCTGCAGAGACTGCTGGGCGGCGCCCGCCACCTGCTGGCTGGGCGTAGCGTCGGTGCCGCCGGCCGTTTCTCTTAAACTTCCTCAACTGAACTTGTCCCACAGCCCGGTGAGTCGTGTATCCAACCACGAGGTGGCCGAATTTGGTCCGTGTGTGTCAGGTTTCTGGTCTCACCCAGGAGTCAGTTTTCAGAAGGGAAAGTATCAGAATCCAACTGAACATCAACTCGAAAGCACTCTAACGTTATTGACAGCAGCACTAGCAACGGCAGTAGCAGTATCAAAGTACACTACAGCAAGAAGATGCTGTGATATGCAAATGATCAGCATTTCAGAGCGTTCGCACAAGGTTGGCGTCGGTGGCAACGCCAACAACGTGCTGACATGAGGAATGTTTCCAACCGATTTCTCATACACAAACAGCAGTTGACCGGCGTTGCCTGATGAAACATTGTTGTGATGCCTCCTGTAAGCAGGAGAAATGCGTAGCATCATGTTTCCGACTTTGATAAAGGTCGGATTGTAGCCTATCCTGATTGCCGTTTATCATATCGCGACACTGCTGCTCGCGGTGGTAGAGAACCAATGACTATAAGCAGAATATGGTATCGGTGGGTTCAAGACGGTAATACGGAACGCCGTCCTGGATCCCAACGGCCTCGTATCACAAGCAGTCGAGATGGCAGGCATCTTATCATCATGGCTCTAACGGATCACGTCTCGATCCCTCAGTCAACAGAGGGGGGCGTCTGCAAGACGACAATCATCTGCATGAACAGTTCGACGATGTTTCCAGCAGCATGGACTATCAGCTCGGAGACCTTGGCTGCGGTTACCCTTGACGCAGCATCACAGACAGGAGCGCCTGCGATGGTGTACTCAACGACGAACCTGGGTGCACGAATGGCAAAACGTCATTTTTTCGGATGAATCCAGGTTCTGTTTACAGCATCATGATGGTCGCATCCGTGTTTGGCAACCTCGCGGTGAACGCACATTGGAAGCGTGTATTCGTCATCGCCATGCCGGCGTATCACCCGGCAACTGGCTCGTCACAATACGCCAGTCACTACTCTTGATGGACTGTGATATCGTGTTGAAGCTGCATCGGCAGCTGTACCTGTACACGCCATCCTAGCTCTGCTTGACTCAATGCCCAAGAGTATCAAGTTCGTTATTACGGCCAGAGGTGGTTGTTCTGGGTATTGATTTCTCTGGATCTATGCACTCAAATTGCGTGAAAATGTAATCACATGTCAGTTCGAGTATAATATATTTGTCCAATGAATACCTGTTTATCATCTGCATTTCTTCTTAGTGTAGAAATTTTAATGACCAGTAGTGTAATACAGCAACTTTCTGACTCATCTCACTATGCAAGAAACATACACTGATGAGCCACAGTGGTCTGATCATCTGCTTGATACTGTGATGGTTCTTATTTGGAGCCAAATGCAGCAGCGCTTCTGTTTGGTGATGATACGACAAGGCAGAGGACGCTTAAATCCCGTAAGTTAAGAGACAGTAACACATGTGTTCTGCTAAGTCAACGGCCTTGCCGCACTGGTAACATAGGTTCCCTTCAGATCACAGAAGTTAAGCGCTGTCGGGCTTGGCTAGTATTTGGATGGGTCACAATCCAGGTCTGCCGAGTGCTGTTGGCGAGCGGTGTGCGCTCTGCCGTTGAGAGTCCAGTTGAGGACCTACTTGATTAAGAAGTAGCGACGCTGATCACGGAAACTGACCACGGCCGCGAGAGCGATGTGCAGGGCGGCCGATCGGTGCCGATGGGCTTTCAAAGCCTGTTCGGATGGTGTTCGTTCTTTTTTTCTTTGTGTGTGTTTGTGTTCTATTACGCCTTCAACATACAGGCCATGTATTCGTTGAAAGCTGACATCAAAACATGGAAAAAGTACGTCGGGGAGTCTTTCCGAACATGCAGAGCAATATCTAGCGTGTCGGATATTCAGAACGTGCGTCTGAAAGTAGACCAATGAAACTGAAGAAAACCACCTACGCCATACGCACGCCTTCTCTCTATAGTACAAAATCGCGAGACGCCATATTGGTTTTTAAGTGAAATCCGTATGTAAACAAATGGCTGTGAGCACTATGGGACTTAACATCTATGGTCCTCAGTCCCCTAGAACTTAAAAATACTTAAACCTAACTAATCTAAGGACATCACACAACACCCAGTCATCACGAGGCAGAGAAAATCCTTGACCCCGCCGGGAATCGAACCCGGGAACGTATGAAAACATCAGCCGCTTCTAAGCATAAACAAATTGACGATCTGTCTCAATCTCGTCGTTAATTGTATGATATCTTATAATAAAAAGATGGAAAATGTTCTATTGGTGGTTACAGAATTATTGTTACGTGTGTCTTAGAAAAGTATGCCGTGTCAATGCAATGACACATTGAGGATACATTGAAAACACATTGTTATTGGTACAATTTGTAATTATCAGATGTCAGTTAATAAAGTATCTAAGATTCAAGCTTTCAGGTGGTGATGAGATGCAAAGTATTGATATAAATTCTTCAGGGTTGGTATAGCTTAATGAGGAGCCTCGTAGAATTGTACGGTATCAAATGACACACTAGATCTACAATTTTGCTTCCGCAGTCTTTTCTCGACGTTCGGGGCTTCATTGTGAAGAACTTAAGAAAAAATTATAATTCGTAGTACTGCCTATCGCTGACCACTACGTTCTCCCATATTTCGGATAGCATTCGAATATCGTGGAAGAAGAACTGGGCGTCTTTTGTGGGGATCCATGAATCGATTCAATTTTGCACTTGTTCATATGATCGGAGGTGCTGGTCAGCCAGACTGTATGCCATTGATCGAAAAAAGTGGTAGTCAGAGAGACCAACGTAGGGAGAATACGGTGGGAGGGACAGGACTTCCCATTTCAACGTTTCGATGTATATTTTGACGGGTATTGCGACATGGGGTCGAGCACTGACCTGCTGCAGAATTACCTTTACGTGTCAATCCCTGTATTGTGGCCGTTTCTGTTTCAGTTCTGAGCTTGAACGCATCAGTTGCTTTCGATAACGATGTCCTGTGACTGTCTTCGTGTGTTTCAGTAGCTACGAAAACGTTCTGTCTTCCCCTGCCGTGCCGGTCTTCGACATCAAAATCACCGTTCTTAAGGCGTTGCACGTTTTTCCACGAAGCGTTCCCTCACCATTGGTCTAACCCAGCATTTTAAGAGCGACAGCCGCAGATTTCTTCCTATTAAAGCAGAAAATTAAAACTTCCCGCAAATGGCGAGAAATGGGTACATCAGTTGAGTACTTAATCGAGAATAACCTTATGATGCAATCACAAATTGACTAATATTTTTATGGCATTATGTTTACAGGTGCCTAAACGTATTGTATTACACCTGACCAACCACTTGAATCCCACTTGCCGTCTATTGCAAAACGGCGAAAGCAAAGTTGTAGACATAATATTTCTCGTTCGCCGCTCACTGGCCCCAACAACCATTTTTACTGACCTTCGCCTTTTCCATGAACCATGGACCTTGCCGTTGGTGGGGAGGCTTGCGTGCCTCAGCGATACAGATGGCCGTACCGTAGGTGCAACCACAACGGAGGGGTATCTGTTGAGAGGCCAGACAAACGTGTGGTTCCTGAAGAGGGGCAGCAGCCTTTTCAGTAGTTGCAGGGGCAACAGTCTGGATGATTGACTGATCTGGCCTTGCAACATTAACCAAAACGGCCTTGCTGTGCTGCTACTGCGAACGGCTGAAAGCAAGGGGAAACTACAGCCGTAATTTTTCCCGAGGACATGCAGCTTTACTGTATGATTAAATGATGATGGCATCCTCTTGGGTAAAATATTCCGGAGGTAAAATAGTCCCCCATTCGGATCTCCGGGCGGGGACTACTCAGGAGGATGTCGTTATCAGGAGAAAGAAAACTGGCGTTCTACGGATCGGAGCGTGGAACGTCAGATCCCTTAATCGGGCAGGTAGATTAGAAAATTTAAAAAGGGAAATGGATAGGTTAACGTTAGATATAGTGGGAATTAGTGAAGTTCGGTGGCAGGAGGAACAAGACTTCCGGTCAAGTGACTACAGGGTTATAAGTACAAAATCAAATAGGGGTAATGCAGGAGTAGGTTTAATAATGAATAGGAAAATAGGAATGCGGGTAAGCTACTACAAACAGCATAGTGAACGCATAATTGTGGCCAAGATAGATACGAAGCCCACACCTACTACAGTAGTACAAGTTTATATGCCAACTAGCTCTGCAGATGATGAAGAAATTGAAGAAATGTACGATGAAATAAAAGAAATTATTCAGATAGTAAAGGGTGACGAAAATTTAATAGTAATGGGTGACTGGAATTCGAGTGTAGGAAAAGGGAGAGAAGGAAACATTGTAGGTGAATATGGATTGGGGCTAAGAAATGAAAGAGGAAGCCGCCTAGTAGAATTTTGCACAGAGCACAACTTAATCATAGCTAACACTTGGTTCAAGAATCATGAAACAAGGTTGTATACGTGGAAGAACCCTGGAGATACCAAAAGGTATCAGATAGATTATATAATGGTAAGACAGAGATTTAGGAACCAGGTTTTAAATTGTAAGACATTTCCAGGGGCAGATGTGTACTCTGACCACAATCTATTGGTTATGACCTGTAGATTAAAACTGAAGAAACTGCAAAAAGGTGGGAAATTAAGAAGATGGGACCTGGATAAACTGAAAGAACTAGAGGTTGTACAGAGTTTCAGGGAGAGTATAAGGGAACAATTGACAGGAATAGGGGAAAGAAATACAGTAGAAGAAGAATGGGTAGCTCTGAGGGATGAAGTAGTGAAGGCAGCAGAGGATAAAGTAGGTACAAAGACGAGGGCTGCTAGAAATCCTTGGGTAACAGAAGAAATATTGAATTTAATTGATGAAAGGCGAAAATATAAAAATGCAGTAAATGAAACAGGCAAAAAGGAATACAAACGTCTCAAAAACGAGATGGACAGGAAGTGCAAAATGGCTAAACAGGGATGGCTAGAGGACAAATGTAAGGATGTAGAAGCTTATCTCACTAGGGGTAAGATAGATACTGCCTACAGGAAAATTAAAGAGACCTTTGGAGAGAAGAGAACCATGTGTATGAATATCAAGAGCTCAGATGGCAGCCCAGTTTTAAGCAAGGAAGGGAAGGCAGAAAGGTGGAAGGAGTATATAGAAGGTTTATACAAGCGTGATGTACTTGGGGACAGTATTATTTAAGTGGAAGAGGATGTAGATGAAGACGAAATGGGAGATACGATACTGCGTGAAGAGTTTGACAGAGCACTGAAAGATCTGAATCGAAACAAGGCCCCCGGAGTAGACAACATTCCATTAGAACTACTGACGGCCTTGGGAGAACCAGTCCTGACAAAACTCTACCAGCTGGTGAGCAAGATATATGAGACAGGCGAAATACCCTCAGACTTCAAGAAGAATATAATAATTCCAATCCCAAAGAAAGCAGGTGCTGACAGATGTGAAAATTACCGAACTATCAGTTTAATAAGCCACGGCTGCAAAATACTAACGCGAATTCTTTACAGACGAATGGAAAAACTGGTAGATGCAGACCTCGTGGAGGATCAGTTTGGATTCCGTCGAAATGTTGGAACACGTGAAGCAATACTGACCCTACGACTTATCTTAGAAGAAAGATTAAGAAAAGGCAAACCTACGTTTCTAGCATTTGTAGACTTAGAGAAAGCTTTTGACAATGTTAACTGGAATACTCTTTTTCAAATTCTAAAGGTGACAGGGGTAAAATACAGGGAGCGAAAGGCTATTTACAATTTGTACAGAAACCAGATGGTAGTCATAAGAGTCGAGGGGCATGAAAGGGAAGCAGTGGTAGGGAAAGGAGTGAGACAGGGTTGTAGCCTCTCCCCGATGTTATTCAATCTGTATATTGAGCAAGCAGTAAAGGAAACAAAAGAAAAATTTGGAGTAGGAATTAAAATTCATGGAGACGAAATAAAAACTTTGAGGTTCGCCGATGACACTGTAATTCTGTCAGAGACGGCAAAGGACTTGGAAGAGCAGTTGAACGGAATGGACAGTGTCTTGAAAGGAGGATATAAGATGAACATTAACAAAAGCAAAACGAGGATAATGGAATGTAGTCAAATTAAATCGGGTGATGCTGAGGGAATTAGATTAGGAAATGAGACACTTAAAGTAGTAAAGGAGTTTTGCTATTTAGGAAGTAAAATAACTGATGATGGTCGAAGTAGAGAGGATATAAAATGTAGACTGGCAATGGCAAGGAAAGCGTTTCTGAAGAAGAGAAATTTGTTAACATCGAATATAGATTTATGTATCAGGAAGTCGTTTCTGAAAGTATTTGTTTGGAGTGTAGCCATGTATGGAAGTGAAACATGGACGATAAATAGTTTGGACAAGAAGAGAATAGAAGCTTTCGAAATGTGGTGCTACAGAAGAATACTGAAGATAAGGTGGATAGATCACGTAACTAATGAGGAGGTATTGAATAGGATTGGGGAGAAGAGAAGTTTGTGGCACAACTTGACTAGAAGGGATCGGTTGGTAGTATGGTAGTACATGTTTTGAGGCATCAAGGGATCACAAATTTAGCATTGGAGGGCAGCGTGGACGGTAAAAATCGTTGAGGGAGACCGAGAGATGAATACACTAAGCAGATTCAGAAGGATGTAGGTTGCAGTAGGTACTGGGAGATGAAGCAGCTTGCACGGGATAGAGTAGCATGGAAAGCTGCATCAAACCAGTCTCAGGACTGAAGACAACAACAACAACAACATGACACATTCTAAGTAGTTTAACAGAGGTATAATTGTATAACATTAGAGGTTACGTAAATACAAGTGCGCTCTTTGTGAGAAAGGAGTTTGTTCGCCGGCTGTTGTAGCCGAGCGATTCTAGGCGCTTCAGTCCGGAACCGCGCTGCTGCTACGGTCGCAGGTTCGAATCCTGCCTCAGGCGTGGTTGTTTGTGGCGTACTTAAGTTAGTTAGGTTTAAGTAGTTCTAAGTCTTGGGGACTGATGATCTCCGATGTCAAGTCCCATAGTGCTTAGAGCCATTTTGAGTTTGTTCGATTGGCTTGCTTTGCAAGACGTCTTGATGTACCTGTCGTGATATATTTCGCACATTCTTGTTTCTCAAGTCATGTGTTCTAAAGATTGTTACCGAATAGGAACAGTGGTCAACTAAGAATGACCTTAGGGTTCTACTAAAAAGTGAAGATGATGAAATAACCGCTGCCTTCTGTGGAGAACTACTGTAAATTCTAATAGAAATTTTCTAATCCGAAGTCCGTACTGTCTGAATATTGTCTTGCACTCTTCTTTTTCCCTTAAGATATGCTCACAGTGTTTTATTTATGTATATTGGAGATTGAACAACACGACTAGGATGTGGACAAGGGAGGAAATGTGCCTGTTACTAGAGCTAACGTAGAAATTTTGCGCCCGTCTGTTTCATAAACACTGTTATTTACGAACCAGATACATCCGACAACTGCTGTTGGAGAGCGCTGCGGTGATTTACACCACGTTGCGGCTCATGTACCGTATGCACAACTCGCATCGTTTCTGAGCGTTCGGCAGCCGGTTGAAATCGGTACGCTCAGTGTTGTCGTTCAGTTCACGCTTCGTGTGCCAACGACTTAAGATTCAGATCAGATGGTTTTGGTGGCCGAGGAGTCGTCATGAATTCAGTATCTTTCTCCTCAAAACAGTATACGATGACTCTGGCCTTGTGATGCGAATAATTATTCTGCTGGAAGATGCTATCGCTGTCACGGAAGATTCGCAAGTACTCCTCAATAATGTTAACGTGGTCCGTAGCTGTCATGAACCCCCGATTACCACCACAGTATCTACGAAAGCTCAGGCGAATGTCCCCCATAGCACAATACAGCCCCAATCGGCCTACGTCCATGACCGCGGTGCATGATTCGAGCAGTTCACCGGGATGATGGTTGTCTGCACAACAAGAAAGAAGAATGTTGTAATAAGAAACGTGAGTCATCCGACCAGGTCAACTTTCGATGATCCTGTGTCCACTGCAATTCTAACTGACGATATCGTAGCGTTAGTACGTGAACACGTAGGAGTTACCTGCTGCATAGCACCATTTTCAACCATGTGCGCTGTATGGCGTGCTCATAAACACTTGTGACCTATACCAACATTGTACTCTGTCATTGTATGACACAGATTTTCTCCTGTCTTGCTTTACACAGCGGGTAAGCCTCTAACTTCCCATGCTTTGTGGTGTGATGAGACCGTCCTACACTGTTCCCTTGCTAGTGGTTTCAGCGTCCTTCGACCAGTTTCAATACATCCTCACGACAGATTCACCTAGTCCAAGATGCTGGTTCCCATGCATCAGGCTGTTCAATGATATTGATCTAAGTACGGTCTGAGGTGATGGAACAGGCATGAATCAGCGTCCCCCTACCGTCCATAGTGTGAACGATCTGCATGATGACCATCAATATTCGTCATTCGATACCGTAACCAAGACAGTGTTACAGACACTGGCTGCGAGTCGGCATTGATTCAAATCAACAGAGAAAGTTGAAAATTCGTTTTGGACCGGTATTCGAACGCTCGTTTCCTGCTTACTGGGCGGATGCCCTGATCACAAAGCAATCCAGACACAGTGGCCGTCACAACTGCACGGACCACCCCAGTACTCCTGTCAGACCCAAATTCTCAACTTATCCACGCACTACTAATATTGTACCCCTGCCCATTACTCTCATTATTCGCGCCATTTCGCCGATTCCTGTAGGAGTTCGAGCGTGGTGTGCATTCGCACTGAAGCGATCATTGGCCATCCCCGCCTTAATTATATGCATGTGGTGCCTTTTCTTTTGGACATCTGAGAAAGAACAGATACCACATGTACGCAACGTTTTTAGTTTCAAGAGAACCATTCTAATTTGCATGGTTTCATCTGTTACACACATGCATATATAAGTCTGAGTTACTATTCAGAGTTATGTTGACGACCAAAGTTTTGATTTGTCTTCCATATATACTGCATCCTCCAACCGACTTCCGACAGACCTCCAGATGTTAATGAAACTCATCCCACCCTTTTCCGATGATGACTGGAGTTCTTATATTAACTATTATGTAGTGTCGCATCCACCCAGAGTTTTTCGAAATGGAGACTTATAGAGGAGTCTTTCAAAAACCCTCAAAAAATAGACATACTGCCTTGGAGGCTAGTGGCTCAATGGGAGTTCAGTACTCCCATTGCGACCGATCTATTGTTGAGGCAAGTCATCGGTGGTAAATTATCTTACGTCCAGGGACCAGTGCGGTTGTGCCCCGTCCTGTTCGAAAAAAGAATTTCTGACGTATTATCACAATTGTAGAAAAATTCAGCTCTCCAGTATCTCGTGGTACGTGAGCTAGCTAGCTACAGCGGGGAGACCTCTACTGGCCGCTGCGCGAACTGGCAACTCACAAGTGACACCAAAGTTAAGTTTTAGTATTAATGCCCAAGCTAAAATTTAGCAAACTCCCCATCCTCATTTACAGAGAAGATATAATCTGGTGAAACAGGATTGGTCTCGTATTGCGCAAAGGATTAAGATTACGAAATTTCGGATTGTCGCAGACTCTGAGAATATTATGAATCTCCCTCTAACGGCAATACAAACTTCTCAAAGTTGCAAGATGAGCCCACAGTTACTGTTGGATGCTCAAAGCGCCAAAGTTTCGGCAAACCATATCTTTGTGACCATATTACTCATCTGCTATACTTTACCACTACCTGTGTCGTAAGTATCTCTTGCAGGTCGTTTAATACACAATGTGCTACTGTGTCAAAGTTCGTTGCTGTACAAATGATGGCGATGAGTTTCAGCTGTGACAGCACGTCTCTAACAATCCATATCAGAGAGGTTTTTGTGCGAGTACGCCGTGGCGCTGGTAATGTGGCCGAGGCGGAAGTCAAGGCAGTGTTGTCCGGTGCGCGGTCATTCAATAGTCTGCCGACGAACAAGGAGAATATACAGCATGAGCGCTACAGAACCTTGGACAACGGCCGTATGTTTATGGAATTATGTTGGTGTTGTCTACCACACGTCAGTTAGTGTCTTGTTCAACTGTTTGTTAGTTCGTTGATCTCTCGAATAAATCAGGAGGTACGTTATTGTACGTCAAGTTTCGTTATCGTCCGCTACTGTCTGTTAAAAGTAGTGTTAAGTATGGGAGACTATATTTTTTTTATGCTGTAAAAAAACTGCTTTATCGAGACCTGGGGATTTTAATGTATCTCAAGTTAACTGGTGTACATGTCATTTATGTCATTCTGTAGATTTTTCGATTAATATACAACGTTTCTGTGCGCCATTTGCGTCATAGTATGCAAGCATTTCGATGTGCTAATGACTGATTTATACGCTGAGTGTGCTCTTGTGTAAATTCTTCTGTCAATATCCAACTGCAGAATTGGCTGAAATGTTTTTCCTCGGATGTGCCACAACATACACGTACTGTATATCTATGTTGTTCATTAATGATACAGGATCGTAATGAATATTTGCAGTGCTCTTCTGCTATGTGCACAGTTCCCCGTCAATTGTATAATTTTAAAGAATTTTCTGATATATTTGTTCAAATATTTTAAGTTTTAATATTGGCATTAAAATTTCATCGTCTCTCTTGTATAATTGTGGTTGGATAATTTGCGTCTGCTTTAGTATCTGATTCGTTGTTTTGATATATTCTTGAGAAGTTACAGACATGTGTTGTGATATCTGTTACAACATTAAAGGTTGTTGTCGTAGCGCTAAATGTAATAAATACAGGTCGAGACGCAACTCTTGTGATTAGCCGGCGTAAATTCGCTCTTGTAATGACATGTAAAGGACAGCTTGGGTTTCTGTTCATAAGTGATGAAGTTGAATATGTTCAGTAAAACCACCAGCGTCTTCATAAGCCCCGGTCCCACACTTCCTACCGCTTGGAAGTCGCCTCTTCGAAAACAAACGTTAAACGACAATAATAACGTAAAGAAAACAGCCTCATCGTCGTGACAAAAATTTATTTCTAAATGTGCTCAAAAAAGCTTCGGATCCTTTCAGTTCCTTGTCGTGCGTTCTACCCTGACTCTGTCCCGGTACTATCGGTACTAGTGTCCTCAAGTACGAAAATGCGGAAGAGCGGAGCTTGTACACAGTAATGTTCAAATAGTTCACAGCTGCCGTCGTGCCATCCATTACGACCACAGTAGCCTTGAATGTCCCCTAAAGCATAATCCTGCCTGCCGGCCGCTGTGGCCGGGCGGTTCTAGGCGCTTCCACTCTGGAACTGCGCTGCTGCTATGGTCGTAGGTTCGAATCCTGCTTCGGGCATGGATGTGTGTGATGTCCTTAGGTTAGTTAGGTTTAAGTAGTTCTACGTTCTAGGGGACCGATGTCCTCAGATGTTAAGTCCCATAGTTCTTAGAGCCATTTGAACCATAATCCTGCCATCACAGCACTGCGACTGTGATGCAGTGAAGTTTAGAACAGTCGTTCTCTTGAATGACAGTGTATCCAGCCAGGACTATCGATCAGATGTATGTTTGTTTTTTTAAAAAGAAAAAAAAAACGATCTTGGAAATCGGAAGATCTTTACGTGTTGTCATTGATTGTCAAATAGACCTGCCTGTATAGCTGTCACAGCATTTCGGTGTCGTTTTACTTATAATTCATACACCCTGGTTGATTGCATCATCAACCGGAAATAGCCCAGGACTAAGCAGCGGGTGTCCTCAGTGAGTGAGTGAGTGAGTGTGTGTGTGTGTGTGTGTGTGTGTGTGTGTGTGTGTGTGTGTGTTATTATCAGAAGAAAATTGTGTGTAAATCAAGGTACAATAGAGTCTTACTGAAAGAGGTAGTGCAGCTGTTAAGACAGTGACCTCATATTCTTAAGGATGGAATTACCCAGTCTCATCCTGATACGGATCTCGGGTGGTTTCCCTGGATCACTAAGGCTAATGCTACGATGGTTCCTCAATACAAGCCACAGCCAACCATCTGTCTTATACCCACGGGCTACCAGTCCTATACTAATACAAAATGTTGGCTTATTGATTTTCATTGTGCTACAATTACAAATCGTTTATTATTGTGACACGATCCTTCAACGTATAAAGATATACAAGTAAATAAAATCACTAACTTTAATGTCAGAGACCGATACCTACTTAATGTTGCATGAGCTCTTTTGTGCCTTTAACTAGCAAGGAAAAAAAACAGAAAAACCCCTATGCATCCTTACCGCTTGCAAAGAAGCACCAATTGTTTTTAAAAAGAGCTAAATAGGTTCTCAAACGTTGAGGCAGGACATAACTGAAACTGGTGCTTTCCCTCTCAAGAGTACCTATACCTAATGCAGCTCCATTCTGGGCAGATGGCATGACAATGGAATTGTTTGTTTATCCTTGCTGCATGTACCACCTTAGTTACAGATATTCTTGTATGTGCCATTCCATACAGATACCTGGGACGACATTGATAAGATGATTCTCCGCCCAATTTCCTAAGAGGACCATGTGCTCATCGGAGAATAGACAAAACAGTTAACTCTCCTCAATTAAGTAAACCGTAGGATCGACCTTGGTTTTTTTCCCCATTGTGCCGCAGATATGGATTCGATGGGTATTCCTGGTATCAAATAATTTAATTTTTTTCCCGATGCCTCGACAGTACAGGAAGTTTTTGTCATACAGATCATTGATATATTCTACTAGCGGCTGCTCGCCAAGTTAAAAGTTCTCAGTTGCAGAGCAACATATTTGACATAGGATTCTCAGTTTCTTAGTCAACGTTTGTTTCTTCTGTGTTTCTTGAAGCAAAGATGTAAAAAGAATTATGAGCAATGTATAACCTGATACAGGCGACTTCGGAGAATGTAGGCTCACCGGCAAAAATATTAGCTACCTCCTAAAATTAGCACCCTACTCGCTTCGGGGCACTGTGAATGACGTATTAGGTCTAGCACTTTGCTTCCGCCGCTTTTTCTCAAGGTTCGAGACTTTGTACTGGAAAACATTACAATTCAAAGTACTGATCAACGCTGACCACTACTTTCTGCCATCTTTCGGGCAGCATACGAAGCCCGCGTCGGAGAAACTGGGCGTATTTTGAGGAAATCCACGAATAGATCCAGTTTTTCATTTGTTCATTTGACCTGAAGCGCCGATTAGCCAGACAGTGTGTGACTGGTAGGAAAAGGTGGTAGTCAGAGGGAGTAATGACTAGTGATTACGGCGAGTGGGGTGTGGCTTCCCGTTTCAACGTTTCCAATATGTTTTGACGGGTTTTGCGACATGAGGTCCAGCACTGTCATGATGCAAAGTCATCTTTCAGTGTTCTTCTGAAACATGTCAGCTGCTTTCGACAACGGTCTCCTGTTATTGTTTCCGTCGGTTCCAGTAGCTTCGAAAATCTCTGTACCACCACCAAGCCAGTCTTCAACGACAAAATCGCCGTTTTTAAGGCTTTCAAACCATTATCTGTTCGTTCTATCACTAAACTGTTGCTTCACCATAGAGCTTACACAGCATAAATAAGTCTTAGCTGCAGATTTCGACATGTTAAGATGGAATATTAAACTTTCCGCAAATGACAAGAATTAGGATCGTAAGCTGAAATATTCAATGGGTAATAACTTTACGATGCAACCACAAATTGAATAATAGTTTCACGATGTTTAAGCTTAGTGTATGACACTACCTACCACCTGCGTCAATACTTGCAGCTGCTGTCATCTATTGCAAAGCGGCGGAAGCAAAGTTGAAGATCTAATACTATTGGTACCAGGCGGTCGTGAGACACCCTACCGTTGTAAGGCATACCAGTGACGTGATATCTATGTGGCTGTCAATTGTGCAATATCCGAGCAGTAATATTAGTGACAGAATGGCAGAAAGTATCCATCCTACTTGGACATACTTGGGATGATGATACCATAAATAACCCAATTACTTCTGCCCAGCGTGTGTAGAAGGAATGGTGTACGACTCTCAGCATTGTAACATGGATTAATGTCAGTAATCGTATAGAAACTAACGGACAGTAACCAGACACGAGTGTATCGTTTTGACTAAGACAATCTTGTCACACATAGTTCAAATGGCTCTGAGCACTGTGGGACTTAACATCTTAGGTCACCAGTCCCCTAGAACTTAAAACTACTTAAACCTAATTATGTGAACCTAAGGACAGCACACAACACCCAGCCATCACGCGGCAGAGAAAATCCCTGACCCCGCCGGGAATCGAACCCGGAAACCCGGGCGTGGGAAGCGAGAACGCTACCGCACGACCACGAGATGCGGGCGCACACATAGTAGCACGTGTCCAATTGACCAAAAAGGTCACACGAACGTGACAGTAGCTGGATGGGTATCCTGCAGCGTGGTCCGGTGAGTTTCTATTTCTCCTCTTTTCAAACGACGCACCTTGTGTGCACCAACGAGGCTTTAAAACCACACTATGCGGAACGTATAGTTCAGACCGCGGCTGGTTCTGTGGTGTTTTGAGGGTGTTCTTCATACCATAACTTGCGTGTTTTCATTCGATGTACCATATACATGAACTAGGATTTTGTTACATTCTCGGAGATTAGTGCTGCTCTTCCATCTACCTTAATTTCATAGAATATCTGAGTTGTTAGGAACAGTGGGTGAAGCGTCGCCGCAAACTAGTGGTTTTACAGAATCTATCAACGTATGGGTTCATTTGGTAGTAAATCTATGGCAATTCGGGAAGGGGAATCTGATGAAGCACTTAAATTATTCTGAAAAGTCCAAGTAGGTGAGAAATGCCATATTACACTACCCCTGATGTCGCAAACCATAACCTGATTATCAACGACGTCATCAACATCATGTTAAATTGCGTACCTCCTTTCAACGACGTTCATGAGCCATTTCCTTCACCGATGTCCTTGGCCCTCCCCTCCTGTCCTAGACTTCCCCTTCCCGTCCCTCAACTCCCCTCGTCACCCCTCTCCTCCCTCTACCATCAAATAGAACCTACCACTGTAGTGGGAATTAAAGTGAAACAGCCAATGACAGTGCAGCCCAGAGTAGCCTACTTAACCAAGCTGAAAAGTATCTGAATTTTTTGCGCTATTTAAAAAAATTCTCACTTATAGTTCCATCTCAGTACTACATTTTCAATTAGGCTACATGTTTCGATCTCTCCGGATCATCTTCAGATGTACGTATTTACGTCAGCAACCCCATCTTGTCTACTCATTAGCACATATCAGAATACCTTGTTCCACTGCATCACGTTCAAAAGCATTTACGCAAAAAATTAAATAAATGGTGCATTTTGCTTTATTTCCACATCTAAAATGCATCAGCAGATAGGTGTCACACACACACACACACACACACACACACACACACACACACACACACACACACACATTCAAATTTGAAGTTCAAAACCTCGCAATGTACTTACAAAGTAAATGCCCTTTCCAAATTCGAATGTGGAGAAAAAATAACGGCGTAAATAGATCAATTACATTCCACTTATCTATCTAAATCAGGTGGTGTACGTAAACGAACCTGACCTGACCAACAACTGAACAAAATACACGTTGGTTAAAATAGCATGCTAAGCAGGCAAACTTACAAATAAACTGGCAGACTGAATTGCTGAAAACTACTGGAAGAATGCAGTTAATTTCGTTTTTACGCATAAGGGACAACGGACTTCCAAATTAAATATTTAAACGTCTAAAATATTCTACAAGACACAGTATGATTATCAAATACCACAATGTAAATTCATAGTCTGAAACCTCCACGAAAATATGTCACAAACATAACGTTTCTCAGTGTGATTTCAATGTATTCTCTAAAAGGTATGTTGATAAAACACACACACACACACACACACACACACACACACACACACACACACACACACACACACACCAGACAGTGGTAGATGAGAACTAAGGAACATCCCGGTTTACCATCTTAAAAACCAAGTTTCCGGTATTCATTGTGAAATTCACTATCTGCTTGACTGAGATAAATATCCTGCTGACTCATTCATTTTTCACAAAGGAGGATCTTTCCGTGCACATCATGAAGCCTATTCTGCCAGCATTTGAATATAGAGATTGCGTCGGTCACAATTAGGTGTGTTGTTCTGTGCCCGTGCATTAACATTACACTTTTTTTGTAAGCTTTGTTGAATATCTTTTGAGTGTTGCACGTAGTTGAATTAAAAGTTTTATCGGATGTCTTGAAAGACTACACATTATCCACAGAAACTGCGCATTTAGTGTATTTATGTTAATTTAAATCAATATTGACCAGCACGATTGTGAAAAATGACTGTGCTCACTTTTGAAATAACTCTACCTTTCGTGTGTTACAACGCCCGATTTCAGGCTGTGGTATTTTTTTTTTTATTAGTTCTAATACACACAAATACACAATCGCGGGATGTCTTCCACGACAAACTCGAAAGTCTGGAGCTACAAACCAAATACATTCTAAATGTTAACAGATATTCCTTACTCGCTGTTACCGCAAGTGTTGGGGTAGAATCGGGGTACAAGCGTCCTTTGTCACAAAGTTGTCCAGACCGAATCCTTCATATTCCCTGGTGAACTTCAGTTGATTAAGTCAAACAAGTATTTTACATTAATCTGCACGTTGCAAATCATTAACGTCAAATGGTGTACATCTTCTGATACAGGATACTCGCTAATAGTCGGTTTTTGAGGCATATATATATTAGCAAATTTCGGGAGACTAGAAATACATTTGGAATTTCAATTGCATACCTCATTATAGTTTATACGTTTGTCATGAGATTTCCTTTTACTACTTCCCTCTTTCCTTGCTGGACGTGTTTGTAAGAATTTGGATACTGCTATCCATTCACGTTCGTGTTAGGGCTATTATTGAGGTACACTGTTCGAAGGGTGCTGATATTTCTGTTAACAGGCCATTCACTGTTTGAAGTGTAATGTGCAGACTGCAGAGAATATTTGCAATTTAAAAAGTCTGTTACCAATTGGTTGTTAAATAGTTTTAATTATATCAGCATACCTGATATTTTAGTTTATACGTTGTCTCTCACACCGTCAAATTTCTTGGAGGAAGGTTCGACTGCCCTTTCAGACTAACAACCCTACCACAACAAAGGTCAGCATTTAATAACGATTGTGGTGTTGCTCACGCTGCTAAACACGGCATTTTCGGGCAACAACAGTCATATTATATGGCAGGTGTCATTAGAGCACAGTTAATAAAGACATTTCAAGTAATAATCAAAAAACTAGGCACTCATCTTTTTGTGTTTCCCACGTTGGTCTCGTCGTAAAATCATGGCTCAATCGTTGAAAATCTAGGTGGTTACGATTCCAAGCTCGGATTCAAAAAGGCCTAGGTTTTATTCTGCTATATTCAAAAGTTACGTAGATGCACTTCACAAACCATCCTTGATGATTACACTTTTTCTGGACAATGGTGATGTAAAAAAAAGTAATCAGCACTCCGAAATCAAGTTCCACTTCCTTTTAATTGCTTTTATTGAAATATCACGTGACACACAAACATCACTTCACAGTACAAAACATATTTGAAAACATCTTCCTCACAGTCACTGTTAAAGTTCACATTTTATAAGCTGACAATACTCGTCTTTCCAACATGACGTCCACCACTTGACTTTTTCGACGTCCGACTCTCTAACAAGTTAACAACTAACTAATAATCGCTTACGAGACCAAAAATCAGAGTTACATGTACGTAAATGATCATAGTGACAAAAGAAGGAATACACATAAGAATAATATCATTGCAATATTAACATACCGACGTATCAAAAGTGAAATCAAATCTGAATGTTGTCTCAGAAATATGTTAAGTAGTTAACAGAAATGCAGTAAAATACGTATTACTGGTATCGAGAGGTCCATATGAAGTGCCGTAATGGTTACGTAATTCACGTACCATTACAAGACCTCACTCTACAGCGTGGAGACGACGAGACTTTGGTTAGTCTTGCTACTAAGTATTACACAGACATACGCATCCTGTTGTAGGTTTGACGGTATCGTTGATGCACTATACCACTAGTATCCAGGGCCCTGAACAGATCGAAAGGAGTTGATATACCCACAGCTATCGGACGTAAAAAAAGTATCTGGCGCGGATGGCTCTGGCCAGATGATGCTGCGCAGATACTGATTGGTGCAGGCACACACTGCGTGCATGTACCAGTCCGCCACGTTCCCACGTGGCCGCTGGAGTGCAATTGTGTGTACGACTGACTATTTCACTATTGAACTTTCTCCCATCACCCATTTCTGGATTTGGCGCGTCACAGCTTCAAGCTTTGTGCAGACTGTCCCACACTTACTAACTTGTCGCTTATATCTAATGCAACACTGCCTCGACCGAGTACCTAGCACCTTAACTTTGCTTGAACCTACGCTAATAATTTTTGCACCCGATCTGCGCGTTCTACCTACATACAGTGTCACATCTGATGCATCGCTTTGATCACACAGTGTCCAGGCACCATATTTCACACACACATATATATTAAACCGGGGCTCTACAAAAGACGAAGTGGCTTCGTCCCCCGTTGCACTCAGTGGTTCACAACCCCGGCTTATTGAGCTGTTTGGCTCCCAGTGGACCTCCCCCCTTACCCTCTCCCCCCCCCCCCCCCCCCCCGGGCACGTCTCATGGCAAGCGAGTGTAACCCCAAATGTTTGCGCCGTACAGTAATTATGGTGTATCCAACACAGTGCAACTGAGGTGGAGTAAGGGGAACCAACCAGCGTTCGCCGAGGTAGATGGAAAACCGCCTTAAAAACCATCCACAGGCTGGACGGGATACCGGAATCCGCCAGGCTGATTCGTACCAGGGACCACCTGCACGCCTTCCCGGTTAGGAAGCAGCGTGTTAGACTGCGCGGCTAGACGGGCGGGCCTATTTCACATAGTTTCTATCACAAATTCTTTCTCTAACCACTTCTCCACCATCAGATACCATGTTAATAACCCACACAGTATTTTAACTCTTACATTTGCACAACTGAACTTCTTCATAGCTGAGCTTCAGTCAGAGTATCTCTAGTATGTTCTTTGAATTTCATTTTAATACGAAAAGCACTTGCCGCGATCACACACTGGAAGTTTGTATACATATAAAAAGTTATCTTCATGACATATAAAATGAGCAGATCGACTTCAAACATAGATATTAAATAGAAAGTTTTACTGACATTGTGTAACTCATACACTACCGCTGAATAGCTATATCCGCCTTTCTGACCTCCTTGACAACGGCTTTGTAAACATACAGTATCACTGAGAACTGTTAACTAGCTCTCAAATTGCTACGTGACTTTACTTCATCAACAGAAAAACAGACACAATTGAAAAAACCATTCATCAGTGATGCAGCATGTGCGTCTCCCGAATCTAGACATAAGTATATATGTACATTTAACTCCATATACAAACACCGCAGAAGTAAACATTATTTCCAGAATGAGATTTTCACTCTGCAGCGGAGTGTGCGCTGATATGAAACTTCCTGGCAGATTAAAACTGTGTGCCCGACCGAGACTCGAACTCGGGACCTTTGCCTTTCGCACCTGCCCGCGAAAGGCAAAGGTCCCGAGTTCGAGTCTCGGTCGGGCACACAGTTTTAATCTGCCAGAAAGTAAACATTATTTACCAACGGTAATATTCGCTGCTGTACTTGAAGATGACAGTCCTACCTGAGAGACATATTGTACGAAATATAGCAATTTTAAAATGTCATATTACGTTTTCCATGCTCCGGGCCCAACTATAATAATAATAATATTAATAATAAACACTCGCTCCTATTCCTTTTCATTATTTCAGGTTTGTGTTGTTTACTGTCAATCCATGTTCTGTAATCATTGGACCAATCATTACATTCAAAAAGAAGTAAAATTATTTTTTACTTTCTGACGACAGCAACATCATCAGTGAATTTTATCATTAATACCATTTCATCCTGAAATTTAATCCCGTTCTTAAGCGTTGATCTTATTTCCTCTATTGTTTCTTCGATGTGTAAATTTAACAGTAGGAGCGAAAGACTGCAACACCATCCTGCAACCTTTCCATCCGAGCACTTTGCGCTTGGTCTTCCATTATTACGGTTCCTTCTAATTTCTTGTACATCTTGCATAATTTTACAGCGACGAATGCGTTTTCATGGTCGATAAATCCTATGAAGAGGCCTTGATTTCTCTTGAGTCTTGCTTCCATTATCCTACCTCAGCGTCAGAACATCCTGTCTGATGGCTTTACATTTCCTTAAGCCAAATTGATCGTAGTTCGACAGACCCTCAATTTTCTTTTCCAATCTTCTGTAAGTTATTCCCGCCATCAATTCGGATCCATGAGCTGTTAAACTGACTCTGCAGTAGTTCACACACTTATCTGCCCTTACTCTTTCCGGGACAGTGTAAATGATATTTTCCTGAAGTCAGATGGTACACCTCCGGTCTCATATATTGAACACACCAACTCGACGTTTAGTTGCTGCTTCCTCAAATAATTTTAGAACTTCCGAAGGAATTCCTTCCTTATTATCTGGTCGCATGTTTTTCAAGACTCTGTTAACCACTCATTGTGATAGATTCCCTATTTCTCCCAAAGCAATTTTATTCCTTCTTAAAGTACGCGATCAGTCCTACGTCTCGTAAATGCCTTAAACGCACATCTCTTCGCCTTTTCAAACTCCGCACGTAACAGCGAAAATCACATCGCGCTCTTTAGTGTTGACCCCATAGCTTTGTTTCACGTAAGTTTTCGATTTTTCTATGTATTGAATCTTCTTTTTCAATTTCTTCACATTTTTCTGCAGACATTTTGCCTTTGCTTCGTTGCACTTTATTATGATGCCTTCTTCTCTATTTTATACGATTCTGATATTGACTCTTGGCCCACATCTGTGATTTTTTTAAATAATCTACTATGTCACCTCTTTTCATGGGGGGTTGGGGGGGGGGGGAGAATCTTACAGAACTTAGTTTCTCTTCTGGTCGTCCTTTGAATTCTGAGGATATGAAACTTCCGCTTGAATGGAAGACAGAGAAATCACACGAGTAAAATATTTATTGCGCATTATTTATTGTTTGCTATGAACACGAAAGATTAATACAGAATGACACTTATACAATACTAGATAAATTTTACTTTCATTATTATTATTTTTCGTCAAATAATTTTAACTGTTCATACCGCTTGCAACGTTGGAACTCGTTACTGAAGCATCTGATACTACGAGATGATGAACGTGAACTACTTCTCTTTGATGCCGTCTCCGTCTTCGAAGGGACAGGAAGAGATAACACTCAGAGAATAAATTAAATTCTGCTCTACACATTGTAGGTAATAGTATCTTTAAAACAATAGCCGCGTGAAGTGGCCGTCTGGTTCGAGGCGCAATGTTACGGATTATGTGGCCCCTCCCGCCGGAGGTTTGAGTCTTCCCTCGGCCAGTGTGTGTTGTTCTTAGCATACGTTAGTTTAGTGTGTAAGTGTAGGGTCCGATGACCTCAGCAGTTTGGTCCCTTAGGAATTCAGACACTTCTGAATATTTTTAAAACAAAGTAATACGTAACAACACAGACCGCGCTATAGTACTGGCGGTAAATAAGAGTGAGATATTACAATCTCCCATTTATTTCGTTCATAAGTGACTGATATTGTTGTACTTTTTTCTTTGCTTGAACATTTTTGTACTTCCTTCTTTCATCGGTTAAACTGAAGTCACTTTACTTGTATCTATGTTTGTATAATTTCCGTGACTGGCCTTTTCAGCGATGTACATTCCTCTTAAAATGAAATACCTGTTGTCGTACACTACAGTGGTGCTGTGGCTGTACCTCCTGTGACTGTGGAGGTATGATTGTTTCATAGTCACCATTACACTGTGTTGGATACGAGGACTTCTATCTCTTTCGCATCAATGTATTTCTCAAGGTCAAAATTTGAGAGCACCTACAACATTCTTTAAGGAACATTCTCGAAGTTAACTGAATATTTTTGAATACTCCAGAACACTCTCGAATGTTCTAGAATACAGCTGGGAAACGTTACATATCGCACTAATCCGCATTGTGAAAAAGCGTCTGAAGCAGCGAGTAGTGCAACGTAATAAAAACACACACAGCTCGTTGGCAATCTGTATCGGTGTATAGATAAACTGCACAAACAAAGAAAGATTGAAATAGCAAACAGCTTCAGAAACAAAAAAGACGTCGTTCAACAAACAAATCAGTGGTCAGGATTCAAATACAAATGGAATAAAAAACTTTAAATCCATTTTTTCAATGATGAGCCGAACCTCCCAGCAGAATTCGTCAATTTTTTCGATGTTCGCAGTATGCCTACGCGTATAAGCCTCTAAACAACATCACAGGAGCGGAAATATTAACCCGCGAAGGTAAAGGCAAGTTAACACTCACCACGTTAATTCCACTCATTTTGCATCTACATACATACTCCGCAATCCAACATATGGAGCATTGAGGAGTGTATCTCGTACTACTGCTACTTACTTCCTTTTCTTTGCAGCTCACAACTTTCCTTGCGCTCCCACACCAGCCTTTATTTCTGTTATGTTGCTCCGTGGCCCTCACACGAGACGTATATTGGTGGCAGGAGGATGGTTCTGAAGAGTGTCGTAAACGACGGTTTTAACTAACTTACCATTCAGTTTGAAAAGGCTCCATTTCCGGGAAGATTAACCTACAATATGACTATCAATAAAGCACTAGGGCAAACGTTCCAACGCTGTGGAACGAATTTAAGAGAATTGTTGGACAATTCAAAATTTATTCGTCTTTGCATCCAAAGCTAAAACGCCAACGTATTCTGAACTGATATTTTGGATAAGTTAACTGCTACACATATGAGATGAGTAATTCCACAGTTTTTCCAGTTAGAGAATAAATTAAAATTAAAGGTAAAGGGAAGCTTGTATTTTTCAGCTAAAACACATTATTTCCACACAAAGCAATTGAATAACTGTAGGGAATATGATATATACTGCCACAAGCCACTGAGATGTGCATGAAAGAAAATGGGCACTCGCTTGAACATCTCACTTACATTAACATTCCGCCATCAGCGCATCGATCTCAGCACAGTCAATCAAGCACAGGCACAGCCAATTAAGCACAGGCAGCAGCATTCACGTAAAAAAAAGAACTTTTATGGCATAGTAACTCACTCATATCGTAGATAACTCATTAAAATTGATTTGTTCGCATTTCGTACAATACATCAGCTACTTCATAAAAATAAATGAGTATTTGAAATTGAAATTTATATGTAAATTAGGCTCCTCACTGGGTAGCAAAATGTAGCAGAACTGAGTTTGATTGATTAATTAAAATTGATCTGCAAAAAATGACGCTACATGTTGCACGCCATAACATTTAATATCAAAATTGATATGCAAATAAGGTTACAGTGAAAACAAGTTGATAGGAGCAGTAAACGTGAAAAAATTTAACTTAATTATCATTGGATCAACAATACAAATATGTTATCAGGGCCGATTTCGCTTGTGTTTTTGCCAACTATTGTCTGTGGCGTTTATCTATTAGAGGCGGTCTCAGCGAAATCTTTGGAAACTGACGAGACAAGGAAGTGAAGGTGGGTGCTTATAGATTCAATTATCTGCCGGTTGCTGCGGTTATAGGCATTTCAGTCCGAAACAGCGCGACTGATACCGTCTCAGGTTCGAATCCTGCCTCGGGCATGGATGTGTGTGATGCCCTCAGATTAGTTAGGTTTAAGGAATTCTAAGTTCTAGGGGACTGATGACCTCAGATGTTAAGTCCCAAAGTGCTCAAAGCCATTCGAACCAGATAAAAGTATCAGACTGCGAGGATGGTATGTCTGACATGGAACATAAAAGAGCAAGTCTTTGGAATGAGTGTAGCGATCTCAATCAACATCCATAGACATAGACATCAAATATTTACAGCAAACTACAGTATTACCCGTGGTCTAAGGGGTCTTTGATTCATAATAAAAACTTCTTCGGTCCCGGGCTCGTTCCCCGCCACTGCCTAAATTTTGATAAATAATCAGCATTGGCGGCCGAAGACTTCCGGCATAAGAAGTCAGCCTCATTCTGCCAACGGCCTTGTCAAAGAGGGCGGAGGAGTGGATAAAGGTTCAGGGCACACTCTTGTCCTAGGGGTGAGAAATTGCCCCTAAAGGCGGAAGCATCAGCAATGATCAACGACATGAGGATGCAGAAGGCAATGGAAACCACTGCATTAAAGGCACGTAACGTGTATCCACAGGACATGTGGCCTGTAGTTGAAGAAGTGTCATGATGATCTCTCCATTGGCAAAAGATTCCGGAATAGTCCCCCATTCAGATCTCCGGGAGGGGACTGCCAAGGGGGAGGTTACCATGAGAAAAAGATTGAATAATCAACGAAAGGATAATGTTCTACGAGTTGGGGCATGGAATGTCAGAAGCTTGAACGTGGTAGGGGAAACTAGAAAATTTGAAAAGGGAAATGCAAAGGCTCAATCTAGATATAGTACTGAAGTAGGAGGACAAGGATTTCTGGTCTGATGAGTATCGGGTAATATCAACAGCAGCAGAAAATGGTATAACAGGTGTAGGATTCGTTATGAATAGGAAGGTAGGGCAGAGGGTGTGTTAATGTGAACAGTTCAGTGACCGGGTTGTTCTAATCAGAATCGACAGCAGACCAACACCGACAACGATAGTTCAGGTATACATGCCGACGACGCAAATTGAAGACGAACAGATAGAGAAAGTATGAGGATATTGAAAGGATAATGCAGTATGTAAAGGGGGGCGAAAATCTAGTAGTCATGGGCGACTGGAATGCAGTTGTAGGGGAAGGAGTAGAAGAAAAGGTTACAGGAGAATATGGGCTTCGGACAAGGAATGAAAGAGGAGAAAGACAATTAGCTGTAACAAGTTTCGGCTAGTAATAGCGAATACCCTGTTCAAGAATCACAAGAGGAGGTGGTACACTTGGAAAAGGCCGGGAGATACGGGAAGATTTCAATTAGATTACATCATGGTCAGACAGATTCCAAAATCAGATACTGGATTGTAAGGCGTACCCAGGAGCAGATATAGACTCAGATCGCAATATAGTAGTGATGAAGAGTAAGCTGAAGTTCAAGACATTAGTCAGAAAGAATCAATACGCAAAGAAGTGGGATACGGAAGTTCTAAGGAATGACGAGATACGTTTGAAGTTCTCTAACTCTATAGATACAGCAATAAGGAATAGCGCAGTAGACAGTAAAGTTGAAGAGGAATGGACATCTCTAAAAAGGGCCATCACAGAAGTTGGGAAGGAAAACATAAGTACAAAGAAGGTAGCTGCGAAGAAACCATGGGTAACAGAAGAAATACTTCTGTTGATTGATGAAAGGAGGACGTACAAACATGTTCCGGGAAAATCAGGAATACAGAAATACAAGTCACTGAGGAATGAAATAAATAGGAAGTACAGGGAAGCTAAGACGAAATGGCTGGAGAAAAATGTGAAGACATCGAAAAAGGTATGATTGTCGGAGGGACAGACTCAGCATACAGGAAAGTAAAAACAACCTTTGGTGACATTAAAAGCAACGGTGGTAACATTAAGAGTGCAACGGGAATTCCACTGTTAAATGCAGAGGAGAGAGCAGATAGGTGGAAAGAATACATTGAAAGCTTCTATGAGGGTGAAGATTTGTCTGATGTGATAGAAGAAGAAACAGGAGTCGATTTAGAAGAGATAGGGGATCCAGTATTAGAATCGGAATTTAAGAGCTTTGGAGGACTTTCGGTCAAATAAGGCAGAAGGGATGGATAACATTCCATCAGAATAAATCATTAGGTGAAGTGGCAACAAAATGACTATTCACGTTGGTGTGTAGAATATATGAGTCTGGCGACATACCATCTGACTTTCGGAAAAGCATCATCCACACAATTCCGAAGACGGCAAGACCTGACAAGACACATTCATAGGATTTGTTGACCTGGAAAAAGCGTTCGACAATATAAAATGGTGCAAGCTGTTCAAGATTCTGAAAAAAGTAGGGGTAAGCTATAGGGAGAGACGGGTCATAGACAATATGTACAACAACCAAGAGGGAATAATAAGAGTGGACGATCAAGAACGAAGTGCTCGTATTAAGAAGGGAGTAAGACAAGACTGTAGCCTTTCGCCCCTACTCTTCAATCTGTACATAGAGGAAGCAATGATGGAAATAAAAGAAAGGTTCAGGAGTGGAATTAAAATACAAGGTGAAAGGATATCAATGATACGATTCGCTGATGACATTGCTATCCTGAGTGAAAGTGAAGAAGAATTAAATGATCTGCTGAACGGAATGAACAGTCTAACGAGTACACAGTATGGTTTGAGGGTAAATCGGAGAAAGACGAAGGTAATGAGAAGTAGTAGAAATGAGAACAGCGAGAAACTTAACATCAGGATTGATGGTCACGAAGTCAATGAAGTTAAGGAATTCTGCTACCTAGGCAGTAAAATAACCAATGACGGACGGAGCAAGGAGGACATCAAAAGCAGACTCGCTATGGCAAAAAAGGCATTTGTGGCCAAGAGAAGTCTACTAATATCAAATACCGGCCTTAATTTGAGGAAGAAATTTCTGAAGATGTACGTCTGGAGTACAGCATTGTATGGTAGTGAAACATGGACTGTGGGAAAACCGGAACAGAAGAGAATCGAAGCATTTGAGATGTGGTGCTATTGACGAATGTTGAAAATTAGGTGGACTGATAAGGTAAGGAATGAGGAGGTTCTACGCAGAATCGGAGAGGAAAGGAATATGTGGAAAACACTGATACGGAGAAGGGTCAGGATGATAGGTCATCTGCTAAGACATGAGGGAATTACTTCCATGGTACTAGAGGGAGCTGTAGAGGGCAAAAACTGTAGAGGAAGAGATTGGAATACGTCAAGCAAATAATTGAGGACGTAGGTTGCAAGTGCTGCTCTGAGATGAAGAGGTTAGCACAGGAAAGGAATTCATGGCGGGCCGCATCAAACCAGTCAGTAGACTGATGAAAAATAAATAAATAAATGAATTAGGTTGGCATGCCTCCAGAAGTTGAAAATTTCTTTCCCCTCCACTCTCTCTCTCTTTCTCTTTCTCTTTCTCTTTCTTTCTTTCTCTCTCTCTACGTTGCTGACTCACTGATCAATTTCTCGCCAGTCGATTTCCAATTGTACACCGACTGCCCTGCAGTTGCTGCTCTTTGGTATTTTTGTCAAATAATCCCCCACTCCGTCCTCCAGGGAACTGAGTTCCCTTGCACGTCGTCTCAGTTTTTAATCCGACCCAATGAACGATCAACGCTTATAACTATGCCTTCCAGTCTTCAAATAGGGTGACAATTTCCGATCCAGTGGTGGGTGGCCTGTAAGTGGGATATACTATATTGCTCTCAGGATGTTTCTCGTTGTGGCCCTTCTCAGCTGTGGCTGCTCTGCCTCTACAGCGTGTTACACACTGCTAGGATTTGATTCAAGTGGTTCTCTGCCTTAATGAGTTGTCAAGAAGGCAGCGAGATCCCTGCTTGTTCTCTTCTCAAGGTTCCGAGGTGTTCGCGACTAGATGGCAAACCTCTTGCTGTCCATCACTCTGTAAACGGGGCAACACTTTTAGAACGGAGCAAACACCTCAGTTAATTTGCACCTGCTCGGATTCTGGGAATGTCTCAAGTGCCGGTAGCATCGTAAGTGACTCTTCTTGTTTCAAGCACCTGTTAGTGAAATATTACATTTTCTAGTGAAAAATAACTTTTTGTTGTAACTTTCTGGAAAATAATTAAAAAAAAACTGTGTTCATAGCTGTGCAGAAAGAACATCATTTCCGATGTTTAACTATCTAACTAAATTACACGTTCACTTATCTTATGTAAGTTACAATATAAATAAACTCTTAGTTTTAATCAGTATATTAAAAACCGTTCACAAACAAAGTGTTATACATAGGTTCAAATAGGCTTAGTATATGTAAGGCTATGGGTAATGTCGTTTTAAAAATGCACCACTTCCAATAAGGAAACGAACGTTGTGGAAAACCTAAATCTGGAATGCCAGTTTTCGATCTTTAGTCATTTCACTCATTGTAAATTGATACAGGCCCTCGTTCTATTATGATTGGTACCCGACACAAATCACTTTTCGAAACATTTTGTTATTCTTGTCTGAAACACAGATGGGCGTTGGTCGTGGGTTCACCCGAAATATTTTTCGATACAGCGTAGAGATACACTCAGTTATTTTCATGTCGTACGAAGAACCTTTAGATGGCAACAGTGAACAACAGGCAATCATGCGTATGCCGTAGCAAACCCATAACTTGTCCCCTTCGTATGCTTCAACATTGAGGCCATCCAGTCCATCAACAGTGGCAAATACTGTGTGCAGTAATTCTTCATCGTAGCTCCGCAAGCTGTTTCGCGCTGCCTCAATCTTCTCCCATAGGCAGCAAAACACAAATGACAAACATTTATCCATCTGGCTGATTACATATTGACGCTAGTTACCTCACCCCATTTCAGTGAGGGTCGGATCTGTATACGTTCATGACCAACTGGGCAGAAGTACGACATCATTCTTCAGTAGGAACATAGGACTGGAAAATTAAATGGTGGAAAGATTTACAAATTCAAGGCCAAGTAAGTCAATGACGTAACACGCTAGTTTCTTATAAAAGCTAAATTTTTTCATGTAAACAGCAGCTTAGCATTATTCCATATCGTTCCAAAAAAGAATCCTAACGCTTTGGAGTTATTTAGAGTTGACAATTTCGGGCGTTACCCTCAACGAATGACGTTGAATAATAGATATTTATAGTAAAATAGATTCAATAAGACGAGGCAGACTAAAAATTAACTAAGAGACTTTAATTAATGACAGTGTAAACAGTCATTATAATTTCGTGGGTGGCGCCTTGGCAAATGTTCATGATGATACAGAGGTATGGAGATATTTCTCCTCGGTTGTTGCGAGTAAATGCGTATTTGTAGTAAACTGTTATCATGAAAGTGGCAATTTTCATTAAAATCAAGCCTTTGTCGTAAACTGAACAATTTCACGAGCAGAGATACACCAGTAAAATGAAGCTGGTCATCAGAAGACGGCAGTGTAGTGCGGTAGAGAGCAGATGTTGAATGGAAGAGTACTGGGACACAAATTTACAAATATATTTATTAAAAACGCAAGCCAATTATTAAAACACAAAAATAATGCGAGAGTATGTGAGCAGGAACCCCCCGGAATTAATTAATTTAATATACAACAAAACAACAGTCGGTAGGTATTACATAACTTTCAGATATCACTAAATGAAATTTAAAAAAAAAAACTATTTTTTGACAGGAACATCACGTTAAAACATTATTAGGCTCTTAGCATAGAGATCTAATCAGATCACAAGTCTATAAAATTAACCTGCTGAGATCCCCTGCTATATCCGCAGGACAGGACAGGTAGTTTAATTTGTGGAAAGGGGCCAAAATGAGTGGCTGTCAGTTGCACTCGAACGTACTACTTTATTCATGTGACAAACATTACAAGAAAACTTTGAAAACAGAGCAAGCCAAACATTAATTTTAGAACTTAATTCCCGGCTAAATGTGCCATTAGATCTCACGCCGAAAGGGCAAACGGCTTTAATTTAAATCTGACTGAAGGCCAATCACTTAAGGCTCAAAACAGGAATCTGAATTTTAAAAGGCAGAAGGCCTTATCCTAAAATTTCTTGAAATCAGGCTGAAGGCCCAAACAGTCTCAAGCCTTAAAGGCAAAATAACTTTACTTTAAAATCGGCTTTAAGCCATACATAAACAAACAAGGACAAATAAGAAAAGGGAGCCCATCAAACGGCGCTTAGAAGTTTCCAAGGGTCGGCCTGGAATTCAAACACTAACGCTCGCTTAGGTGAGACAGGCAATCGGCCCAACAATTCTCAATCCGACGCAACCCAACCGACAGACAGTCAACAGACCAAGCCACAGGATGACTTCCGCTCCACCCGACAAGCACATAACAGGGGGTTCAATGGAACAACGCAGAAGGTATCGGCGCCCACAACGGATTACACATTCAGCTGTCAAACTACACGCCATGCTGGACAGCCACAATATGATGAGGAATATACACTGCCTGAATTTACATCAACGGCCAGGATAGGTAACCGGAACGTTAACGGCATCAAGGCAGAAGATTCCGCTAGACCACTTCAATTACAAAATAGTCAAATTACGTTAAACTCCATAGGAGGGCGGCAAGAATTTTGCCAGCTTGAAAACACATGTTGTTGCTCGCGGGAATGTTCCAACAGCACACAACGAAATTCAAACGACACATTTGGGGCTGGCTGGTAGATTAAGTAAAGACTCAACTTTCGTGTCCGGGATCAGTGGGCCACGGGCAACAATGGGAACAGCCTGTCACACTCCGACCGCGCGTGGACGCCGCTAACGACCCCGGCCATACACGCGCCACGGAGACTTCCTCGCTGCTCCACGCCAACCGACCAACTCCCATCCCCGGAAACAGTGAAAGGCCCAAATATACGTCGGCCGATGAGGCGACCAACCAACGGTCGTTACGCTCCAATCTCCCTCCGTCAGACAGCTCATGTGTGTCCTCGTCGGTCGGCGAGCACTGGCTGTCCATCCCCGACATCACTGCTGATTCGTCCCGACCGCACTGCTGATCCGTCTCCAACTGACTGCAAGAGACACGATGACCCGGAAATACTATCTGTCGGTCCAGAGTTGGTATGACAGTGCACTTATCGATACGCGCTGATTTTCTTTTTGTGAAGTTAAAGTATAGTTATTGAAATCCCCATTCTGATAATCCCAATGTAGCTTTCCCGTTATTTCCTTAGATTGATTATGGCAAATGCTGATATCTTTCCTTGGAAAGGGCGCAGGCGATTTCCTTCCCCAGCCTTCCCAAATGTTGCTTCTACATCTTCCTTAATGATCGCGTTTAAGTTTAATCTTCTGTTCTTTCACTATCACCCGCCATTGCCCATTGAATGCAAATGTCTCACTAGGGTTAAATGTTCGAAATTAATCACATTCGTGAGTAATAGTGTCGATCTTAGTGGTAAACCATTAAAACGTTATTCATCGCCGACCGCGGTGGTCTAGAGGTTCTAGGCGCTCAGTCCGGAACCGCACGACCGCTACGGCCGCAGGTTGGAATCCTGCTTCCGGCATGGATGTGTGTGATGTCCTTAGGTTAGTTAGGTTTAAGTAGTTCTAAGTTCTATGGGACTGATGACCACAGATGTTAAGTCCAATAGTGCTCAGAGCCATTTGTTATTCATCGTAGTCCGTTATTCTTTCTGCCTGTGGCGATTAATTCACGTCGAAACGATCGTGCTATGCAATCTGTGACAGTAGACCTCTATTAAACCCAAAGGCAGTAGTATTTCAGTAATGATAGAATTTTTCCCATTCCACAATGCATTTTAAACGCTTAAACGTTACGCCTCATAACCATAAAATGTTCTTTACTGAATACAGACAGCAAGAACAATTTATATCCTGAAATAAACTTGCTGATTGATAAATATACTTAAAGAAACCTGTGTGACAACACGACAGACAATATATCCACAAACTTAAGAGTATATACCAACCAAATTTTCAGGTAAACTTTGCCTTACTGGAATGCATACATCCATGTCCTTTATATAATATGTTACATAAGAAACGGCCCCACATCGTTGCCTGTGCAATTATCGGACGAAATTTGGTTTACAAAATTAAAAACGTTTGTGTGCTCTACATGTGGCATTTGTGTTTACACTGAACTAAAACGATCAGTAGACCGTAAATATGGTTCAAATGACTCTGAGCACTATGGGACTTAACTTCGGAGGTCGTCATTCCTCTAGAAAGTAAACCTAACTGACCTAAGGATATCACACACATCCATGCTCAAGGCAGGATTCGAATCTGCGACCGTAGTGGTCGCGCGGTTCCAGATTGTAGCGCCTAGAACCGCTCGGCCAGCCCGGCCGGCATGTAATTTAGTTACAGTGATTACAAAATAAAGTCATACGTAAGCTCTGGTACCCAAAGCACCTAGGTAATATCGATGTTGGCTAACAGGAAATGACTGTTTCGAACTAACTGTAATTAACCAGGGAATCAGAATTCTCAAACACTGTGGAGCATCTCTGGGTAAATAGTAGTCTGCTACAGCGATTCTGGGTCTGTATGCTTAAGGTCTGCTCTCGATTCAGACATTAGAAAACCGTTTTAACAACAAAACACAGACCCCCTACAGTTCTTGTAACACCAGCTGAAGAATTCTGGGCTACGTCGTGCTTCCAGACCCGCATTACACACCATGCCCGTCCTGCCTAGCAATGGAGGATCGGTGTAGATTGGTCCACTAGAGAGGCGGAAGGCGCGGTAAGTTGAAACTGTCAACAGAAAGGCTGCTCACACGAGAAATTTTATTTGACTAATGAGCCATTCGTCATGTAAGTGCACAGTGATTTATTTCTTTTTCCATTTGAACTCGGTGTTCGAAATATTAGAGCTGCACTTGGATTCGCACTGGGACAGCCCTATTCGCAGACTTGACCCCTTTGAGGCGATACTGTTGTTTCCCCAAGATTTCGAAAGTCCCCATGGTCTCCACGAAAGTTCTAAACCTGGTTGCGCTTAAAAGTTTTCATCGTGTCATTTCAAGGTGTAGCATGTGCACACCAAACTGCAGGTGAGAAATAATTAAGATTTTTAATGCCTATCCTCGCGTTGTCAACAAAAACGATTGGTACCGATTTCGACTTCTAGGTAGACAGGGACATTTTACTTACATTATTTCAGGTTCAAGCATGCCACTCCTAATTACTGGCGAAAAAGAAATCGGTAGTCAACGTGCCTTCGTGTGTAGCTAATAGCAACGATACATGCAACATTCGCCTCCCAGTCACCACAGAATTTCCGATCACGTTACTTCCAAAATGGATCTGAGCCCTATGGGACTGAGATCAGTCCCCTGGAACTTAGAACTACTTAAACCTAACTAATCTAATGACATCACACACATCCATGCCCGAGGCAGGATTCGAATCTGCGACCGTAGCCGTGGCGCGGTTCCAGACTGAAGCGCCTAGAACCTCTGAACCTCACCGGCCAGCCGTTATTTCCAATTGATACTTGTGCCTCAGCGATTCAGATAGCCGTAGCGTAGGTGCAACCACAACGGAGGGGGATCTGTTGAGAAGCCAGACAAACGTGTGGTTCCTGAAGAGGGGCAGCAGCCTTTTCAGTAGTTGCAAGGGCAACAGTCTGGATGATTGACTGATCTGGCCTTGTAATAATAACCAAAACGGCCTTGCTGTGCTGGTACTGCGAACGGCTGAAAGCAAGGGGAAACTATGGCCGTAATTTTTCCCGAGGGCATGCAGCTTTACTGTATGATTAAATGATGGCGTCGTCATGAGTAAAATATTCCGCAGGTAAAATAGTCCCCCATTCAGATCTCCGGGAGGGGACTACTCAGGAGGATGTCATCAGGAGAAAGAAAACTGGCATTCTACGGATCGGAGCGTAGAATATCAGGTCACTTAATCGGGCAGGTAGGTTAGAAAATTTAAAAAGGATAGGTTAAATTTAGATACAGTGTGAATTAGTGAAGTTCGGTGTCAAGAGGAGCAAGACCTCTGGTCAGGGGACTAAAATGTTATAAACACAAAATCAAATAGGGGTAACGCAGGAGTAGGTTTAATAATGAATAGGAAAATAGGAATGCGGGTAAGCTACTACAAACAGCATAGTGAACGCATTATTGTGGCCAAGATAGACACAAAGCCCACACCTACTACAGTAGTACAAGTTTATATGCCAACTAGCTCTGCAGATGACGAAGAAATTGAAGAAATGTATGATGAAATAAAAGAAATTTTTCAGGTAGTGAAGGGAGACTAAAATAAAATAGTCATGGGTGACTGAAATTCGAGCGTAAGAAAAGGGAGAGAAGGAAACATAGTAGATGAATATCGATTGGGGCTAAGAAATAAATGAAGCTGTCTGGTAGAATTTTGCACAGACATAACTTAATCATAGCTAACACTTGGTTCAATAATCACAAAAGAAGGTTGTATACATGGAAGAATCCTGGAGGTACTAAAAGGTATCAGATAGATTATATAATGGTAAGACAGAGATTTAGGAACGAGGTTTTAAAATGCAGTAAATGAAGCAGGCAAAAAGGAATGCAAACGTCTCAAAAATGAGATCGACAGGAAGTGCAAAATGGCTAAGCACGGATGGCTAGAGGACAAATGTAAGGATGTAGAGTGTTATCTCACTATTGGTAACGTAGATACTGCCTACAGGAATATTAAAGAGATCTTTGGAGATCAGAGAACCACTTGTATGTACATCACGAGCTCAGATGGAAACCCAGTTCAAAGCAAAGAAGGGAAAGCAGAAAGGTGGAAGGAGTATATAGACTGTCTATACAAGGGCGATGCACTGGAGGGCAATGTTACAGAAATGGAAGAGGATGTAGATGAAGATGAAATGGGAGATAAGATCCTGCGTGAAGAGTTTGACAGAGCACTGAAATACCTGAGTCGAAACAAGCCCCCCGAAGTAGACAACATTCCATTTGAACTACTGACGGCCTTGGAAAAGCCAGTCCTGACAGAACTCTACCATCTGATGAGCAAGATGTATGAAACAGGCGAAATACCCTCAGACGTCAAGAAGAATATAATAATTCCAATCCCAAAGAAAGCAGGTGTTGACAGATGTGAAAATTACGGAACAATCAGTTTAATCAGCAACAGTTGCAAAATACTAAGGCGCATTCATTACAGACGAATGGAAAAACTAGTAGAAGCCGACCTCGGGGAAGATCAGTTTGGAATCCGTAGAAATACTGGAACACGTGAGGCAATACTGACCTTACGACTTACCTTTTTTGTAAGATTAAGGAAAGGCAAACCTACGTGTCTAGCAATTGCAGACTTAAAACCAGATGGCAGTTATAAGGGTCGAGGGGCATGAAAGGGAAGCAGTGGTTGGGAACGGAGTAAGACAGGGTTGTAGCCTCTCCCCGATGTTATTCAATCTGTATACTGAGCAAGCAGTAAAGGAAACAAAAGAAAAATTCTGAGTAGGTATTAAAATGCATGGAGAAGAAATAAAACGTTGAGGTTCGCCTATGACATTGTAATTCTGTCAGAGACGGCAAAGGACTTGGAAGAGCAGTTGAACGGAATGGACAGTGTCTTGAAAGGAGGATATAAGATGATCAACAAAAGCAAAACGAGGATAATGGAATGTAGTCGAATGAAGTCGGGTGATGCTGAGGGAATTGGATTAGGAAATGAGACAAAGTAGTAAAGGAATTTTGCTATTTAGGAAGTAAAATAACTGATGATGGTCGAAGTAGAGAGGATATAAAATGTAGACTTGCAATGGCAAGGAAAGCGTTTCTGAAGAAGAGAAATTTGTTAACATCGAGTATAGATTTAAGTGCCAGGAAGTCATTTCTGAAAGTATTTGTTTGGAGTGTAGCTATGTATGGACGTGAAACATGGACGATAACTAGTTTGGACACGAAGAGAATACAAGCTTTCGAAATGTCGTGCTACAGAAGAATGCTGAATATTAGATGGGTAGATCACATAAGTAATGAGGAGGTATTGAATAGGATTGGGGAGAAGAGAAGTTTGTGGCACAACTTGACCAGAAGAAGGGATCGGTTGGTAGGACATGTTCTGAGGCAACAAGGGATCACCAATTTAGTGTTGGAGGGCAGCATGGAGGGTAAAAATCGTAGAGTGAGACCAAGAAATGAATACAATAAGCAGAAGGATGTAGGTTGCAGTAGGTACTGGGAGATGAAAAAGCTTGCACAGGATAGAGTAGCATGGAGAGCTGCATCAAACCAGTCTCAGGGCTGAAGACAACAACAACAACAACTACACTTGTGGACATACTGCTAGTGACGAAATAAAGCTATATTTAACGTTCCATTGAGTCTAGAAAACAAAGCCAATTGTTCAGGAAATACTCCTTCGTGCTGTCATTTCATTTCGAGTCGTCTTGCTACTGGTGAAAAGTTCCGATAAAATATTTCATTGTTCTCAGTTAACCATACGATAAGGTGCTGTGTTCAAATGCCCGTTCAACACAAAATTTTGTGCCACGTCATTTCAAGTTTGAACATTGCCACATTTTGTTACTTGCATTTGAAACCATATTCGAAATCTTTCGTGGTTAGTTAACAGGAGCAACAGTTGCTGGTCTGGAGTTCCAGGTCCAAATTTTTCATATAATTTAGGTTGATACTTGCTTTTGAAATGCCTTTTACTGTAATAAATTTGGGTTTACAAACTTTAAAGGCGGTATTGTCTCGAGTAATGTGTTTTGCAAGATTTTGACTATCGTGTCATTAATTTGCATTTGGTGTGATAGCGAAACAGAGTAACTGACTGTAGTAGTCTCTAATAGTAACTATTTTCTATAGTCGAACGACTCTACTGAAAAGACAGGCCTACGAGCCATTTACGTTATGTGGGTGGCATAGATATCAGACAGAACGCAATTCAGGTTGTTCGGATACTTTTGAGGGTGGCAGTAAGTGCGCAACATAGGAGATTACATGGAAGTCGTGTTTACTTTTCCAGTCTACGAAATAAAGCAAGGGAAACTATCACGTAGCCAAACCAATATCATTTTCGGTACTAAACTTACATTGCATTCTACAACAAGGCGTTATCTTAATCGAAGTCCACATGCTAACGTAGTTCTTTTTGAATGATAATGTCAGCTTACCCCCCATAATACAGATTTATGTCTTTTCATAACACGGTTGCACCATAATCCGCGTCGGTTTCATAGTTCCAGTTCCTCTAAGGTGTAGTCCTTACTCGTAGCAGAGAGAGAGAGAAATCGGAAATCGGGAGCAAATAAGAAATCATTTTACAACTTAAGTCAAAAGTGATTTATTTTTTAGAGTATTTAATAGTCTGACAATTTTATAGTTTCATGTTTTTATACCGGTTTTGACCAATCATTGGTCGTAATCTGAGCACAATACAGTATGATTATCGATATACAAGCTATCAATATTCGTCCAGAAGATGACCAATGATTCATCGTAAACCGTAAGGCGACTTATCAGTGAAAAAGTACAATAAAACGTCTTTCAGTTACGGACTTACAGCAATAATAAATTATTCCAGTGCTAGAGCACGGATGTGCGCACGCGAGTGCACGGGCGCGCACACACACACACACACACACACACACACACACACACAGACAGAGAGAGAGAGAGAGAGAGAGAGAGAGAGAGAGAGAGGGGGGGGGGGTGCGGAAGGGATTAGCACGCGCTATGCTTCAACAGTAAGGCAAGGCGACAGATCTGATAAGGAGAGATACGAAGTTGGGAAGTTGCAGAGAGATGGAGTATAAGAGTGAGGAACTTAAGACCTTAAGGGAATGAAGTGGTATAAAAGAGGAGGCACTGCAAGATGAAGTAGGGAGAAGGTAGTAGCCCAGAAATGACGGTAAATTGTCGCATTTATCTCTTCCAAGGGCTCTTAATTGAAGCTGGGAAGATGAAAAGCACAAATTGGATTTTTACCGTTACTATTATAAAAGATTTTTTTTAATCACTGGATTTTTGTGACTGTGGACTCGACTCCATACTTCATGCTTCAGACTACCTTTTTCACGAGAGTCGGTGGACCCTAAGCTTCGACACTTACGCCGGAAAACTGCTATGGATATGTCTAGTAGTTTCACACAAATCTTCGTCTACGAAATATCGTAAACATTGTTCAAATGGTTCAAATGGCTCTCAGCACTATGGGACGTAATATCTGAGATCATCAGTTCCCTAGACTTAGAACAACTTCAACGTAACTAACCTAAGGACGAGGCAGGGTTCGAACCTGCGACCATAGCAGCAGTGCGGTTCCGGACTGAAGCGCCTAGAAGCGCTCGGCCACATCAGCCGGCTTGTAAATATTGTTACTAAACTAGTGTATAGGATGAACCCTGTCGTGAGCTACGAGGAGTACTACACCACAATGGTATCACTGTACGGAAACAAGTAACAGAAGCTTACTTATTTAAACATTAACTGCGAAACTGATCCGTTCACTTTGCCGGTGGTGTACGTGGATCTACAGAAGAAATTGTGAAAATTTTTTCACGCTCCTTTCTGACTAATGGTACTAAGTTCTCCTATAAAGTAACCAATAATGGGATTATTTTTAAGAGAAGGAAAGGTGGCGAGAGAGAAAGAGGGGTGGAAGGGGAGGAAGAGAACGCCAGATGCTTCGTCGAAGATAACGTACAAGGTGTTTCAAAAATGACCGGCAATACAAACTAAACGAGCAGCGATAGAAATACACCGTTTGTTGCAATATGCTTGGGACAACAGTACATTTTCAGGCAGACAAATTTTCGAAATTACAGTAGTTAAAATTGTCAACAACAGATGGCGCTGCGGTCTGGGAAACTCTATAGTACGATATTTTCCACATATCCACTATGCGTAGCAATAATATGGCGTAGTCTCTGAATGAAATTACCCGAAACCTTTGACAACGTGTCTGGCGGAATCGCTTCACATGCAGATGAGATGTACTGCTTCAGCTGTTCAATTGTTTCTGGATTCTGGCGGTACACCTGGTCTTTCAAGTGTCCCCACAGAAAGAAGTCACAGGGGTTCATGTCTGGCGAATGGGGAGGCCAATCCACGCCGCCTCCTGTATGTTTCGGATAGACCAAAGCAAACACACGATCATCGAAATATTCATTCAGGAAATTAAAGACGTCGGCCGTGCGAAGTGGCCGGGCACCATCTTGCATAAACCACGAGGTGTTCGCAGTGTCGTCTAAGGCAGTTTGTACCGCCACAAATTCACGAAGAATGTCCAGATAGCGTGATGCAGTAATCGTTTCGGACCTGAAAAATGGGCCAATGATTCCTTTGGAAGAAATGGCGGCCCAGACCAGTACTTTTTGAGGATGCAGGGACGATGGGACTGCAACATGGGGCTTTTCGGTTCCCCATATGCGCCAATTCTGTTTATTGACGAAGCCGTCCAGCTAAAAATAAGCTTCATCAGTAAACCAAATGCTGCCCACATGCATATCGCCGTCATCAATCCTGTGCACTATATCGTTAGCGAATGTCTCTCGTACAGCAATGGTAGCGGCGCTGAGGGGTTGCCGCGTTTGGATTTTGTATGGATAGAGGTGTAAACTATGGCGCATGAGACGATACGTGGACGTTGGCGTCATTTGGACCGCAGCTGCAACATGGCGAACGGAAACCCGAGGCCACTATTGGATCACCTGCTGCACTAGCTGCGCGTTGCCCTCTGTGGTTGCCATACGCGGTCACCCTACCTTTCCAGCACGTTAATCCGTCACGTTCCCAGTCCGTTGAAATTTTTGAAACAGATTTTTTATTGTATCGCTTTTTGGTCCTTTGGTTACATTAAACCTCCGTTGAAAACTTCGTCTTGTTGCAACAACACTGTGTTCTAGGCGGTGGAATTCCAACACCAGAAAAATCCTCCGTTCTAAGGAATTAAACCATGTTGTCCACAGCACACTTGCACGTTGTGAACAGCACACGCTTACAACAGAAAGACGACGTACAGAATGGCGCACCCACAGACTGCGTTGTCTTCTATATCTTTCACAACACTTGCAGCGCCATCTGTTGTTGAAAATTGTAACTACTGTAATTTAGAAAGTTTGTCCGCCTGAAAATGTACTGTTGTCGCAAGCATATGGCAACAAATGGTGTATTTCTATCGCTGCTCGTTTAGTTTTTATTGCCGTTTCAAATATACCGGTCATTTTTGAAACACCCTGTAGGTATATTAAATTAGCTTGAAACCCATACTTCATATGCTACATGTCAGAGCCGTAGAACACGAAGTCAAAAAAGTAGTTAAAAACCACTACGCGTTAAGCCTTGTCGACGGAAGGAAAGACAGCTAACAAGAGGAACTTGGAGGAAGGTCCATAAAATACGCCATAAAGAAACGGAGGTCCTGAACTAAAGATTAAATGTCCTTCGCCATATTGTTACTACCGATCAAAAGTAAAACGCGGTCGAAGTCAGAGCTTCATTCGCTAAAACGGCGGGTAACTCAGATGGTAAATGTCGAACCGGCAAAGGTTGCGGGAAACGAGCACAAAAGACAGTGTCCAATACTAGCAATCAAAGAGTCATCGAAGAAGGAGGCATAGGATGGGTGACCAGGTGTGGCAACACACGGCATGCGTATTTGGTGAGGAAAATGTCACGGCGGTATGACAGCATTAGTTTGGCAGCTTCGGCATACACTCTCAACCCAGCTAGTGTAAAAGGCGTCAGTGGTCAAATGCATGCCACGATGGTGAATAGTATTGAGACGGCGTAAGAGGGGCGGTCGTTCAATGCAAAACCCACAGTCTAGTTTCAAATGGACGAGGGTGGTCCGATCCGCTCCCCAGGAAGTATTGTTGAAGACACATAGGACATTGAGTGACTGCGTACAGTGGTTGGCCATATAAGACACGTGGGAGGACCAAGAAAGTTTCATAGTGGGCATGCGCCCCAGGAATTTCGTAGTTTCAACGAACGGAAGAGCAACTGACACAAGATGTAAAATCGATGGAAGAAACAAATTGCGCCGCCAGAAATTAACACAAATGGTTTTGCAGTGGAAAAACAATAGCCATTGTCGATGCTCCATGAGCGAAGGCGATCGAGACGTCACTGAAGACGCCACTCAATGAGACAAGTCCGTGGAGAACTGCAATAGACGGCAAAATCGCCAACGAAAAGGAAGGCGGAGATGACCGACCGTTGAAAGGTCACGATACGGTTACTGGCGATAGCAAAGAGGACGTCGCTCAGGACGGAACCCTGAGGCACACCACTTTCCTAGATAAATGTGTCAAAGGCAGAACCCACATGTACCTGTAAAACTAGGTCTTTTACAAATTCCTGAAAGAAAAGGGGCAGGCGGCAATGGAAGCTCCACATGTACAGAGTCACTTTGGCATCACCGCTGGTCTTCTCTTCATGTGAACGAACTCCGGGAAATTAAACCTCTCTCAGCTGCTTGGACGCCCTCCTCTCGGCACTCTCACCGTAGGGCGATCGTTTTAGCTACTTAGTGCCCAATACGCAGCTTAACTTCACGCTACCTGCCACTTGCCCAACGAATGTGTGCCCTTCACCGCCTTGGCTTCGTGCAGCGGCCCGTGTTCATTTTTCATTCGCTTCCTGAGGAGGATACTCCGTCCTTGATCTATCGCCTTTAGTTTCACGATCTTCGCACGGAATTCTCGATAGTACCTTTGCATACATTGATGACTCTCGGACTGCCCGTGCCGTCGGGTGTGCCTTCGTCATTGGCTTCCCGAACACTTGTCAGTATTTACAGCAGAGCTCTTTGCCCTGTATCAGGCCACGCTGTACATCCGGCGACACCGGCTTTACAATTGCTTCGTGTGCTGCGACTCACTCAGTGCCCTTCAGAGCCTCTGTGTGCTGTACACCGTCCATCCCTTAGTTGAACGGGTCCAGTTAAGCTGTCACTTGCTCACTCTTGGTGGAGCCACTGTGATATTTGTGTGGGTTCCTTGACACGTCGGTCTGACAGTAAACAAGGCCGCTGACGCTTCTGCAAAGGATACAGTACTGGTTCTCGGCCCGCTAGTTCTTCCGTTCCATCCAATGATCTTTGTGTTTACCTCTGTCAGCAGATGTCGTAGGCCTTCTACAAATCGACAAACACGGCCACAGTCTAGGATTCCCACAGAAAACCATTCATGAAAAGGGTTAATAAAATGAATGAAATGGTCAAGCACAGAACGGGGCGCTGGAAATCCACAATATGCATTGGTTAGTAAGCTCGGAGAGGTGAGCCACCATACCAGCCGGGCACGAATCATATGTTCCATCACCTTGCAAAGACAGCTGGTGAGAGAAACGAGGCGGTAACTAGAAGGAAGGTGTTTGTACTTATTGGTATGAGTATGATAGTGGCTTCACTCCAGCGTCCGGGAAACGTGCCCTCTGGCCAGATGCGATTGTACGTATAAAGGAGGATGTACTTGTCCACAAGAGAAAGGTTCTGCAACATCAGCCCCCGGGGGCGGGGGGGGGGGGGGGAGGACCGGAATAAACTGAAAGTATGATCTAGCTCCTCGTAAGAGCGGCGTTGTAGCACTCACTGTTCTGAGAAGAGAAAGATATAAGAGAAAGGTATCGTCCGAGCCTCCTCCATTCGTTTCCGGTAGAGGAAGGCAGGGTAATAATGGGTGGAGCACTAAACCTCCGCAAAATGGTGGCCCAAGGTATTGGAGATAGCAAGAGGGTCCACTATGATATCATCTACTACTGTCAGGCTGGAAATTGGGCAATGGATCTTGGTCCCAGAAAGCCATCGGAGGCTGGCCCACACAATGGAAGAGAGTGGAACTGTTAAACGAACTAGTAACGGACATCCAGCTAGCTTTTCTGCTATCCCGAAGAACGCGACGACCTGTGCACGCAACTATTTATAATGAATACAGTTTGCCATCGTAGGATGATGGTTAAAAACACGGAGGGCACGTCTCTGCACGTGAACTGAATCGCGGCACGCCTCAGTCCACTAACGGATTGGGACATGGCGCAGTGAAGAGGAAGTCCAAGGAAAGGAAAGTTCTGCGGAGGTAAGGATAATGTTTGTTGCATATTCCACCTGGTCGTCACAATTGGGGAAATGTTGTTCGCCGAATGTAGCCAGGAAGGAGTAAAGCCTCCAGCCGGCCTTAGAACGCTGCCACTTGGGTGTGCACGTAGATGTGACAGGAGTCAGTAAATGGATAGTACACGGAAAATGATCGCTCTAGTACATGTTACAGAGAACGGGCCACTAAAGACGATGGGCAAGCCGGGCAGTGTAGGAGGAGAGGTCCAAATGAGATACAGGCGTGTGTGGAGTCTGAAAGGAACGTGGCCTCTCCCGTGTTAAGGCAGGTGTGGTTACATTGATTGAGAACGTGAGCCAAGAGGGCACCTCGCGGACAGGTTGTGCTAGAACCCCAAAGGGATGGTGCACAAATAGTCTCTGAGCAGCAAAAAGGGGTGTGGGAGATGTCCAATAAGCTGGAAGAAGTCTGCCCTGGTGACAATGATGGGGGAATTTAAATGGTGCAAAGGGAGAAGGTCAAATAAGGAAAAAAAATGCGGATTGTGACAGCTTGGAGCCAGGAAGTCAAGGAGACGGTTAACCAAGAACGTCGTGCCAGATGAGCAGCATGACCCCCCCCCCCCCCCCCAAGGTCAAAGTGGACCGGAAAGAAATGAGAGAGAGTAAAGCGGTCGCGAGGACGCAATTTTGTTTCCTGGAGGCAGAGAACAAATGACATCTGATATATTTCATTGGCCGTAACGCCCGTATGCGCTAAAATTACTCGAACTGAAATGCTCTAGTAATGTCTCATCATTTCAGAAATTTGCATTATAGTGTTTTCCCCTAGATCGTTAAATGTATCAACGATGACGTTGCGATTCTAAGAGCAGCTCTAGGTCCTCCTGTTGGATAGACCACGAACGTCCCATTGAAGGAGTCGTGACTAGGATAGGGGAGGAGGGAGAAAATGAAGGGGTGTCACCTCAGTGTTTGATGAGTGCCAGCCTCCAAAGACTCACAGCTACAAGGCGCAGAGACTGAAGGATCCTGTTACAGAGGCGTCGGCATTCTCCTTTTGTCGGTCTGCAGAGTCCAGGACAGAAAAACGTTTGGCGGTGTGCACCGGCAACACTGAAATCATCCGGGCGAGAGAATCATATGGCGACACTGTCAAAGAGGACCTCCGAGTCGGTGAAGGAGGAGACAAGTTGCCTTTGTTCCTGGTGCCTTTCTGGTTGGCAGAGGACGACTCAGATGTTTGGTGGCTGGAGCAAAATAAGAAGTCATTGCGGGAGTGTTTCTTCTGTCGTTTCTGGTCTTCCCATTGTGTAGCAGGTGTCTTCGTACTGGAAGGCGAAAGTTTGGTGGCTTGTTGCACAGCTGGCGGATGAGACAGGGACGCTACCATGACACTGGGTGATTTCACAATCGCAGTGCTGAAGTTGAGGTCGCATGTCTGTGTGGCCATGTTCCTCGTGGAGCGAGATGTACCAAGAGCAGTACTGTAAGTCCCGGATGGTAGAACGGAGGGTTACCGACTACCCAACAACATGCGAGCGACAGGGTAACTCTCTTTTTCCTTCACTCGGGTTTCCTGGATGGGCCACTCATCGAGATACAAGGGACAATCTGGGAGGAGCCGGCATGGTCGCCATTGCATTTAATCCAGAGAAGAGAAGGAGGTGGACAATTGCTTTTGTGAACGTCCCCACCAGAGTTGACACATTTGGTCGGGTGTCGACAGGACATTCGAGTGAGATTGTAATGATAACACTGGCAGCAGCGCATCGGGCTCGGAATGTGTGGTCAGACGCAGGTAACTTCACAGCTTGCTTTGATCTTGGATGGAAGCACCACTCTTCCAAAGGTGAGAAAAGAGTGCGAGTCGACACTAAGGATGCATCAGTCTTCTCCATCACCCTATGGATTGTTATGATCAGAGAGGTATGTCTGGATTTCGTGCTCTCTACATATTAGCAACACTTTAAACATTCAGTCATTAGATTTCTTTATTAATAACATTGTAGCTGATATCACCTTAAGCCGGCCGTCTTCCTGCAGTGACATTCTAGCAGTACGGTTTATAATCTTCATAAATTAATGTCATTCTTTTAGTTTTGAAGGTAACATCGCAGAAATTTGCCTCCAACATAACCAGCTGTTTAAAGTTTGCTTACGTTTGATTGTGCACATGAAACCATTATCTTTCGCAAGTTTACTTAGTAGATGCGCTCTTCAACAGAAATCGTTCTGACGACCGATCGTCGCTAATTGTCTGTCGTTTTCTCTCTAGCAGCACAATAGTATTTTTCGAACTATGGTTACCCGGAAGATATTGCGCTATTCGACATCCCCTAGAACACTTCGCTCTTATTATCAAAGCTTTCCCACACTGTATAAGTTTCAAATAAAAAAAATTGAAAGTCTGCAATGAAAATCCAGTTCAACTACGCTGCCTTACAAACAAAGAGAAGGAACCAGAAGAAATGTTCGTATGTCAGTGTAAGTTCGTACATAATGTAAATAGAGTTGTAATTCTCTGTGATATGTGAAAAGGCGACGATAGTGTACTGGCGTTGTTTGTGTTTAGTGTTGTTAACAAGCCTGGTGGCATGTTTCACTGGACCAGAAGATTACTGTAGGAGTCAAACTCGGGTTGACTGCACTGCTATACAACACCACATTGCACAGAACTACAATGAACTACACTACTGTGTTTGATATCAGAACCAATCTAGATTCCTCATTTGTGTGGATAGATAGACCCGGAATCCTGCGTCACAGCTGAGGATTCACAGGGCTGCAACCCAAGGTGTAGTGAGTGGGAGATGGCCGTCAGGTTAACAGGAGATGACTCTGGTCCTCCGCGAGGTTCAACTCTTCAACGCTATCTGAAGGTTGTTGCAGGTGGATATTCTGTTGTGGTGCGTCTCTTTGTAATGATGTACGGCCTCTTCTTGCTTGTCTGTCAGCCACGTAGGCTTGCACTTCGTAAGCTGATACTTCAGCTGTCACCGAGTCCTCCTTAATCCAAATTTCCTCATTCCTTAATATGTTACAGACTAATGTTCGCCGAAGACTTTCATGTCCTGGTCTGTAACATCTCGTCTAATGGCACACTTCCCGATGAAATGGTTTATGATGCCGATAGCTCCACATTCACAAGTGTCTGTTGTTGCGTTGTATTTTTAGTAAGTAGCTGGAACATCAACCATCTCCCAACAAGTGGTGTATAAATCCTTTGGTCGGAAGAAATTATGACTTTGGGGATCTTTCTTTTATGTTTGGAAGGATACCCCTCCTGTTTCTGCCTTGTCTTAAATTTCTTGTTCTTGCCTTTCCCTATCAAGACATGCCTTTATTTCTTTATTCGATGTGTCTCTTGTGCCCAGTATGTACCGAATTCGCCCTTTTTCAGTCAATAGTATGCACTTTTTTTTCTTACAGATTGGTCCAGAAGTAGCAACCCTAGCAGCGGCTCAGTCGGTATTGTTCTATAATGGCCCGTCACTCGCACGAATACACTTGTCGGTGTTCGTCGTAGATCCTGTGCTGTCCTTACCTTTCTTGCTCTATGAGCTCTAATTCTCGACGCATAGCCCACAATACAGATTAACGCTGTATTGCGGTACATTCTTATTGTACTTAGCGGCAACGGAAAACTTCTTTCGCCAATCGTAGCTATTTTATTTTGGATTGTAATGCCTCACTGGCAGACGATTTCTACGTATGCATGTAGGTTTCGCTTTTCACAGGCTGGTCAGTCTGTCTTATTGTGGGTTTTCTCGTTCTCGATAATGTTTCTTTTAGCAACATACAAACTGTTTTGTGTGCTGCTAATGTTTGTCTGTTTTCTACGCACCAGTTCCTTTGTCTTTCCAGAAATTCCCTACTATTTTCATCTAATTTAGCCATAGTGTTGACAGAGTATAATTAGGAAATCGTCTACATAGGCGATGCAGTAATGGCTCTATACCAGCATCTCAGAACTAAGGATCACAAAAGAGCCATGTGGATAGTCTTTGGTGATTTTTTTATACAATTTTCTTCATTGGTGTACATTTAGTGCCGCTAGAGATCACTTGGGAATTCATGTCCTCGTCGGTTGCAAATATGATTATGCAATTTTAATAAAATGTGGTAAGAGGTAATCAGATATAAAATTTTTATATGTTAGTACAATTATCAAATTTTATTAAAATGACATATTTGCGACTGAGGATGACACGAAGGCACAAGCGACTGCTTGCGGCACTAAAGGCCAACATTTCTCCAGTAACTTTCGCTATCGGTTCAGTGGCGCTCTTGTGTCAGTGGTCTACTCTGTAGAACGAGACGGGTGCACTTGGCGAAACATACTGTAAATACTGGTTTTAACATTGATATGACAGGGCACTTTGCGTTAGATCGCTAGATAATTACTGTATGGAGTACATTTATACCTCTAATTGAGTACTTACATGCACGTTACCCGAAGTTAGGTGATGGTAAATCTGTTTTACCTACATTGTTGATGGTAAATAAACGTTTTTCAAATGCTTTCTTGGTTTATAAGTTGTCTTCCTTCAAGTTTGATTTCTCTTTCCTGAAACTGTACTGCAGGGCACTCGAGCCTATTATTTGTCTATGGTCCCTCAGGCGGCGTCACAGAAGGCTTTCCTGTACTTTGGGTAGAACATTTACCAAACAAATCGACCTATACACTTCTGGCTCTCTTTGGTCTCCGTGTTCCCCTGTTTTGTTATATTGATGTTAAAGATTTTCCACATTATGGGTATTGTACCAATTATTAGGATTTCTGGGCATTTTACCAATTATTAAGATTTCTTTCCGTTCCATTCTCATATGGAGAGCGGAAAGAATAATTGTTTGAACGCCTCTGTTCGTACTGTAATTATTCTAATATTGTCACCACGATCCCTATGTAAGCTGTGATTAGGGCGTTGTGGAATATCCCTGGAGTCATAATTTAAATCTGGTTCTTAAACCTTCGTTGGTAGACTTTCTCGGAATGTTTACGTCTACCTTCAAGAATGTGACAGTCTGGGTTCTTCAGCATCTCTGTGGTACTCTGCCACGGGTCAAACAAACCTGTGACTATTCGTGCTGCCCTTCTCTGTGTACGTTCAATATCCACCGTTAGTCCTTTTAGGTACGGGTTCCACACACTTGAAAAATATAGTACAGTGAGGTTTACGAGTGATTTGCAAGGAGTCTCCTTCGTAGACTGATTGCAACACTCCATATTATACCATTACCCCTAAGTCTACCAGTTGCTTTACCCACGAATTAGCCTATGGGATCATTCCACTTCATATCTCTACCAAGTGTTACATCTAAGTATTAGTGCGAGCTGGCCGATGCCAACTGTGACTCATTGGTAATACAGTCATAGCATACAATGCTCTTTCGTTTTGTGAGCTGCACATTTTTACATTTCTGGAGATTCAAATAAAGTAGTCAAATTCTGCGTCCATAGGAAATCTTCTCAAGATCTGATTCGATACTTACGTAGGTTCTTTCGGACAATACTTCATTTTAAGTAACTGCATCATCTGCAAAAAGCCTGGATTTACTATTAATCTTGTCGCAACTTCATTGGTGTATAAGATGAACAGCAAGGGTTGCCTAGGGCACTTCCACATCTGACGATGACTCTCCATCGAAGATAGAATGCTGCGCCCTCCCTATCGAAAAGTCCTCAGTCTAGTCACGAAGTTCACTTGCTACACCACACGATCGTACTTTCGATGATAAGCGTAGGTGTGGTACTGAGTCAAATGCCTTTCGGCAATCAAGAAATACTGCAGCTACATGACTACCTCGATGTAGTAATTTCAGCAAGTCATGTGAGAAGAGTGGGAGTCGGGTTTCACATTATCGATGTTTCCGGAATCCATTCTGGTTGGCATGGGTCAGGTCATTCTGTTAGTGATCTCTAATTGTGTTTGGGCTCTGAATATGTTCGAAGAACCTCTATGAAGGCGATTTCAAGGATGGAGGACAGTAGTATTGCGGTCCACTTCCACCACCCTTCATGTAGTCGAACGTGATCTGCGCTTTCTTCCTATTACTGGGCTCGGTATTCCGTTGGAAAGATATACGACAGATTATAGTTAGAAGAGAGGCTGAGCTGTGTTGAATTTTAATGACTCCAGCTGCTTCTCAGTACGACTAACACTTACTTAACTCATCTTTTCAGTGGTACGAAGATTAAATTGGGGCAGCTATGCTGGGTTTTTCTATGTAAAGGAGCATTTGAAAGCAGAGTTAAGAATTTAAGCTTTTGTTTTGGTACCTTCAGGTTCAGATCCTACTTCCTTCACTAGGGGCTGGACACTGATGTTGGTGCCACTAAAAGCCTTTACATACGGCCGAAATTTCTTTGTTTTGTGAAAGATCATATGCTAACCTTCTTCTACAGTAGCCATTTCTCTCTTGAGAGACAAACGCGCTTTACTCAGCATCTGTTAGAGATCTCTAATTATTTTTGGGCTCCGAATATGTTCTAAGAACCTCAAAGAAGGCGATGTCAAGGATGGTGGACAATGCTGTTTACTTAGAAGTTTCTTTACAGTAAGTGTATACCGGGTCTATCCCATTACGAACTGTCGCATTGGGCATGTACTCGTGCCTATGCAGTACGTGGTAAACTAATTTCGTAAACTTGAGCTGTAGTTCCTCTACATGTTCTTGCTTCTTTGGAAAGACTGAAGTTCCTTATTGACCTTTGACCATATTGATTTTTTGAGCTAGATTACTGAGCGCTGTTATATATGATAAAATTTGGTCCTTTAGCCGGTCGATCACTTTTGCCACGGTGCTTTCTTCTTCTTCAACTCCACTATTTCCAACCTCATTTCCTTCTAGGTAAAGGTAATCACAACGCTATTATTCAAATAGTGTTCTACTAATTCAGATAATAAATGCTAATGGTACTCTTCAGGATTCAAAGATAGGCCAAGTATTATTCGACAAAAGGAAGCAGGGATCTGCCTGATGTGGGAACAAATTCCGTCACGTGACTAGGTACAGACGAGTTCCAGTTCAAAGGGCTACGCCTCACTACCTCGTAGTGCAAGCATGGGAGGCAATGGCGGTAGCATGATGTTAACGTCATTTGATTTTATTGACAAGTAGCCGTTTCCCCGCGGCTTCGCAGGCGTATGCGTTCAACACATTTACTGCAAACATCTCCTCCTCCCCCCTCTACCTCTTTCTACCGCTTCCTCCCTCTGTCTCTCAGTGCAGGAGATGTGGAATGTTCATTTATTCAAATCAGTAATTGTAAATGGAATACAGATAACTGTCTTTGCAGCGCCGTATGTAGAAAATGGTGCTACTTTGATGGCTATCGTTTTGCTTTTGGAATCTAGAGTACTACTCAGTTAAAAACTGTCTTACGCGCTCCGAACCGTGACAACCTTCCTTTTGCTGTATCGACTGTTTGGGTGTCCCGTCGCCGCAGTACATGTAAGTACTGTCCACTTAATTCGTGTACCACAAGTCTGTCCATCTCCTCGTTCTCCTCCTTCCTGTCCATCTACCCCTTCACCGTTCCTCTATCACCTCCTCCTCACCCCTCTAAATTCCTTTTCTCTGTCCATCTCACCCTCCCTATGACCATCACTCGTTCCCCCCCCCCCCTCTCTCTCTCTCTCTCTCTCTCTCTCTCTCTCTCTCTCTCTCTCTCTCTCTCTCTCTCGCTCCCCCTCTCTCTCTCTCTCCACCCTCTGTCTCTGAGTCCATCTCACACTCCCTCATCTCTATGTTGATCTCCTCGTCCCTCGTTACTCAGTCTCTTGTTATCCTCCTTTTCCTCCCCACACTCTCTGTTCAGCCAAGCCCGTGTACACGTGTAGCCACAGCAATACATGTCAATACTATATACATAAACTCTTGTGAAGCGAAGATGTCAAGAACTGATAACCCTTTCCCTAACATCTACACTACTATTGCAGCTAGGAGGTTCTAACCTTGATCGTGACCGGGCCATATATCTCACGAAATAAGTGCCAAAAAAAAAAAAAACTACAAAGAACGAAACTTGTCTAGCTTGAAGGGGGAAACCAGATGGCGATATGCTTGGCCCGCTAGACGGCACTGCCATAGGTCAAACGGATATGAACTGCGTTTTTTAAAATAGGAACACCCATTTATTATTAAATGTGCGTGTAGTACGTAAAGAAACATGTTTTAGTTGGACCACTTATTTTGCTTTGTGATAGATGGCGCTGAAATAGTCACAAACATGTGGCTCACAATTTTAGGCGAACAGTTGGTGACAGATAGGATTTTTAAATTAGAATACAGAACGTAGGTACGTTTGAACATTTTATTTCGGTTGTTCCAATGTGATACATGTACCTTTGTGAACTTATCATTTCTGAGAACGCATGCTGTTGCAGCGTGATTACCTGTAAATGCCCCATTAATGCAATAAATTCTCAAAATGATGTCCGTCAACATCAGTGCATTTGGCAATACGTGTAACGATATTCCTCTCAAAAGCGAGTAGTTCGCCTTCCCTAATGTTCGCACATGCATTGACAATGGGCTGACGCATGTTGTCAGGCGTTGCCAGTGGATCACGATAGCAAATATCCTTCAACTTTCCCCACAGAAAGAACATCCATCATGTTGCAAGTACATAGCCATTCTGTCATGCAGCGATACATCCTGTAGTAACATCGGTAGAACATAGAAAACCAGCATACATTGCGCCTTTTAGATTGTCATCGATAAAATTGGGGCCAGTTATCCTTCCTCCCATAATGCCGCACCTTACATTAACCCGACAAGGTCGCTGATGTTCCACTTGTCGCAGTCATCGCGGATTTTAGGTGCCCTATAGTGCATATTATGCCGGTTTACGTTACCGCTTTTGGTGAATGACACTTCGTCGCTAAGTAGAAGGCGTCCAAAAAATCTTGTCATCGTCACGTAATTTCTCTTGTGCCCAATGGCAGAATTGTAAACGACGTTCAAAGTCGTCGTCATGTAATTCCTGGTGCAAAGAATTATGGTACTGGTGCAATCGATGTTGATGTAGCATTCTCAACACCGACGTTTTTGAGATTCCCGATTATCGCGCAGTTCGTCTGCGACTGATGTGCGGATTAGCCGCGACAGCAGCCTTAAACACCTACTGGGGCATCATCATTTGTTGTAGGTCGTGGTTGACGTTTCACATGTGGCTGAACACTTCCTGTTTCCTTAAATAACGTAACTGTCCGGTGAACGGTCCGTACAATTGTATGATGTCGTCCAGGGTACCGAGTAGCATACACAGCATACGCCGGTTGGGCATTTAGATCACAATAGCCTTACATCAACACGATATCGACCTTTTCCGCAATTGGTAAACATTCCATCTTAACACGGGTAATGTATCACGAAGCAAATACTATCCGCACTGACGGAATGTTACGTGATACCACGTACTTACACGTTTGTGGCTATTACAGGGCCATCTATCACAAAGCGAAAAAAGTGGTCCAACGAAAACATTCATTTTTTTACGTACTAAACGAATATGTAATAAAAATGGGGGTTCCTATTTACAAAAAAGAAAAAAAAACGCAGTTGAAATCCTTTGACCTAGCGGGCCAACCACAGCGCCTTCTGGTCCCCCCCCCCCCCCCCCCAAGCTAGTTCTTTCGTTTGTTTATTTCGTGAGATATTTGGCCCGATCACAATCAATGGACCACCCTGTATAAACTGATCAATTTCAACCTGTGGGATATGGTTTTATGGGAGCCATAACAAACTAGTCGTTCTGTGTGTAGGTGACGATTACGTATTTTTCTTAAGGCTTTCTCCATTAGATTTTTACAAAAGGTGAAGAGTCAGAATTGAAGCAACGAGTAGTGTATTAGGACTGGCGTAGCTCCACACACCTAACAACACTGTGAATACATGATTATAGTGGCAGTGTGCACGGAGAGTGCGCAAACAAAAGTGCAGGGAAGTGTGTAAGTGTGCTACGCAGTGTGTTGGCTTATAGACCTGTAGTAGTGAGTGACAGGGCTCATTTTGTTAGACTATCGGCATGTACGGTGTTAATTCCCCCCTCCTGCCTCTTGAATGTAAGGGCCACACTACTGTCAACCTGGACAGACATTCATTTCGCTTTTGCCGGGCATAAATTAGTTTCATGCTGGTTCCTATTCTCCACATTCCGAGGGCTGTATTCAAGATCTACAGAACCTGTGATATGGGCCCTACAATGAGTTTTGTGATAGATAAACCCCACAAAATAGCGCTGTAGAGCAATTTTTCTGTTTGAAATCTCTATGACAGTATCTAAGGTTTATTATTTAATTACATAAAACTCTAATGCACAGTTTATGATTCAGTTCATCGACGAGACTGAAAGTGGCAACTACATTTAAGCTTTAACCTGTGATTACATAATTCCTAACTCCCTGAAACAATCCGCTATACTTGAAATCTGGCACACAAGAGAACAATAATGCGATGATTACTTTTAGTGAATATGCGTCAGGGAACTAACTTTCTCATAGCGGAAGAGAATCATTGAACGGCTATTAAAAATAAGTTAAGCTCAGATAAATAGAGCCCATACTCTTTACAACCGATCTAATTCATTTTTTCATAATCATTGTTTAGTGAGGCCTTGTGAGGATTTTAGAATAATGAGCAGACGAGTGGAAATGGAAATGTCTTGTGGCTAGAGCCTCCCGTCGGGTGGACCGTACGCCTGGTGCAAGCCTTTTGAGTTGGCGCCACTTCGGCGACTTGCGTGTCGATGAGCAGACTAGTGAAAATAATTCAGATAAAACATGTGTAAAAGGAAAACTGAATGAAAATTGGTACGGTGTTCAGCAGACGGGAATGAAACCACGTGCGTAAGATAAGAGGCGGTCATAAAAGAAGTACGACCTTATTATCTCAAAAGTAATCACCGTAGCGTAGGCGAAATAACAGGCACGAGACCTCCGGGAAAGGCATGATGACTTTGCTTTTTAACTGAAAGGACCCACTGCTCATTGACTTTCAGGAGCTTCCTCTTCCAGCGAAGAGTTTCACACCTGAGTACAATCATGGTTCTGCACCAACCGCAAGTATTTTGCCCTGAAGCCATTTACCGTCTTGCCTCAGGGTGGGATAAGTGTGTTAACAATTACGGCGACTACTTTTGAAATAATAAATCTGTGTCGTTTTATTTTGAATGACCCTTATACATACAATTGTCTTTCAGTGGACAACGTTTTTTTGCAGAATCATACATTTACAAGAGACAGAAAAATAATCACCTATTAATACAAACTCGTGTAAATCAGCGAGTGGCAAGAGAATAAGGGAAGCAACTTGTGTATTCAGACAGTTGATCCCTGCATGTTCTAATCAAGATGCGATTTGAGCAAGGAACACACAAAATACAGCTACAAAATACCACACATAGATAAATCAGTAAGAATGTATGAAGCAACCAAGTTTAATCTGTATTTAACTCAAAGACAATACTTCGCTCTCCAAAGTAAATACATAAATGAAATTAAAAAAATTAGCCTCGGAGCGAAAGCTTCAAATAATATTGTTAGCTTATAGGTGTATGCCTAAAGGTCATGCTAATGAAGGTAATTATAGTATCTTCACAGCTCAGTTGTCTTAAAATATTTCTTTCAATACTGAGCGAAGACGGCATGTCTAATCTGTCTTCTACGGGGTGGGGAAAATAAAACTGTCCCGGAGAACAGAGTGCCCGAATACAACAAAGAAACACAGCAAAAGAAAGGAAATATAGTACTAAGCTGGCTATAGCCGGTACTGAAAGTCCATCATTCAGTTCTTGCCACTTTTGGGCCCTGGTCAGGAAGTTGTTGAATGCGGATCGACGCTGGAGTGCTGGAATTTCTGCAGTCTCAGCCGAAATGTTTTGCTGCAGTTCTTGAAGATACGAGGATTGTAGCGATACATATTAAACTTCGTAGGCCTCACGTAAAGTAATCACACACTGACCAACCAGACTGACCTCTGCTAACAACCGTCAGGCTTGAAGATTTTGTATAAGAGCGCTCTAATGTTAGACCGGCTATAGGTGCAGTTGCTCCATCCTGATGCACGTAGGGAAAGGTCTTTCCTTCCACTGTTAATGCTGCTATAAATGGTTTCAAAAGGTAGACAATATAACGCGCGAAGTCAGTGTCTCAAGAAAGATGGGATCAGATATTCGTCGTGCTTTCACTGGTCACCAAGCCCAACCTTTGGATCTCTCAAAGAGTTTCGTGGAAGTTCTTCGGATTCTGCGATGCCCAGAACCCGTGATTCTGAGAACTGACAAAACCACTCAGTTGAAACGTAGCTTCATCAAATAAAGAGAACGGATACATGTGCAGGTCATTCATTGTTATCTCAGTGAACCGCCACTCACAAAACAGGATGTGCTGAGGAGCGTCTGCTGGTTTTATGCAAGAACTGACACTCGGTACAGATGCATGTGCAGGTCAAAGTGAAGTATCAGTCCGCATGATGGACGTGAGCTGTGAGGAGTGGCCACGCGGTTTAAGGCGCCATGTCACGGGTTGCGCGGCCTCTCCCTCGGGCACGGGTGTGTGTTGCTCTTAGCATAAGTTAATGTAAGTAGTTTGTAAGTCTAGGGCCCGATGACCTCAGCAGTTTGGTCCCTTAGGAATTCATACATATTTGATAGACGTGATATGCAGGTCTCTTATGACAGGCGTTGGATTGATTTGGTAAGTCTCTGAAGCATTTTATGGTGAACTCCTGTCATATTTTCCGGTGTGCGGGCACGTTTGGGAATGTTTTCTGTCTTGTTCGAAACAGATCCTGTTTGGCGCCGTTTTCGGAGTAAGCGTTGCGTGTCACTCTTTATTGGCACTTTGACACTATTAAACTTTTCGGCAAACAATTGATTACACCATTTCCACGAATTTGTTGTCACGTAACTTTCTGAAACGGACACCCGCTGCTGCTCCGTGGGTACCATCGTCTCCTTTGCAATTCTCGACACACACACACACACACACACACACACACACACACACACACACACACATAGTCTGGACGTCTTTAATTTTCCCCACCCTATGGTATAAAATGATGATCTTCCGTCTGTTTTGTGACAGTTACGACCTTAGAGCGATCTAAATTTTAGTTACACGTCTTTGACGTTTCATATTTCCTGCAAAATTCGAAAAAAGACTTTCAGCAAAATACATAACATTTCAAGTCGCCAAAATTCCATTAATAATTCTTTCATAAATTGAAGTACCGCAGCTGTAATCGGTTGCCGCCGGCAATGTGACACCAGAAAGGGCAATGTCGATAGCTGAAGGCAGACTTAACTCACGTCAGCTTACTGACAAATTCAGCTGAACGGAACAATTACTTCTAGGCCTACATGAATATTTGGGGTTTATTTGTGGTGTAACCATGGCCTTGCAGTTGTATAAGGCCTTTGCTAGCTGTGACGTAACTCGTGCGCTTTTTCTTTGTAGGCCTACAAAATTGTCATCTTGCAGAATTCTTAAAACACCTGAACGGCAGTCATGATCACTTTTCGTTTGCGACGAAAGTGGAGATAGATGATTCATTTCTCTTTCTTAACGTCCTTATTCACCGGAAAACGATTGTACATTTCAGCCACAATGTTTACAGAAAACCTGCAAACACCGATCGGTATCGAAACGCTATTATCCACAACCATTCGGCACAAAACGTGACGTTCTGAACACCCTCGTCCATCGTGCTAAAGGGGTCTCAGATGCAGAGAATCTGTCACTAGAAGTAAGCCACTTCCGAAAAGTCTTCCGGGAAAACATCTACAATCACCCCCAGGTATCATAGGCTATCTCTGGTGAGAGACGCTGGAAAATCAGCAATGAAGAAGAGAGCAAGAGACTTGCGATTTGCCTTTCTATGGCACATGGTCGAGAAAGATTAGCCGGCTCCTGAAGAGGCAACATCTCATCAGTGTTCAGGCCCCTAGCAAAAATGACAGATAATGAGGTCTGTTAAGGACGATCTAGGGCTTAAAATGGCTAGAGTGCACAAAATACTATGTCAGTGTTGCTGCTACTACGTCTACCCAACAGTACGCGTTGTGAAGAAACGCCGAATGGTAAACTAAAGGTGATAACGGCCACACTATCCTGGAAACCGGGTCCCGGTAGAACATACATTAGAAAATCGACACCGAATTCTGTTAAATGAAATGTCATTTTGACGATGAAGGGATTTTGGATCAACGTTATGAAAGAAGCGGTAGAAATAGAAATATCTGAAAACACTATCAACTAGGACAATTTGCACAGCCTGCGATCCGGCCTTCGCGAGGTTGAAGCGGGCGCGACCGACACGGGACGGAAACTACAGCAGTTGGCGAGGAAGAACGTCCTAGTGACCTAACAGCCAGCACCGTGAATAATGGCGACGCCACAGCGTCAAGGCTGAGGAGAGCTCGGTCGAAAGCTCGTAATATTTGAAGTACCTGACGTGGCTAAAAGCCCGAGAAGATTTTGTTTATTCATGGTTTATGGTTTTAAATTGTTTGTTCTCAGGTTTATTAAAAATTTAACCTGCCTAGTACAAGCTGGTTTGTTCCTTATGGTACATAAACATAATACCGAATCCTTTGTTTAAAATTTCTTGCTATTTGGAGAGTAATTCGAAATGCCATTGGTTCATTATAGCAGGTGTCGTGGTGCAGTCTGACAGAAGAGTAAGCCCAAGTGCGTTGTTGTTTGATGAAGGCTAATAGCTTTATTTTCAGATGACCAAATTTATTGTGTTATATGAGGTAAGGATGCCCATGTGAAAGCTACCTATTGAATCTGGTTTTCTGTGAACGAAATCCAAGCCGTTCCCAGCGGCACATGTCGTATTATGTTATCGTCTACATTTCTATACTGTTTTCTTTTGCCACCTGAAACTGGTTGCTGAAGACTGTTTTACTAACGGATCGTATTTTCTTAAACTGGCAATTTGTTGCTGATTCTCAATCATTTTATCGTTTCGTTCTTAAAATCATAATTAATTAGTTTTATTATTGCTGTAATTGCAGCAGCTTACAATCATCCTTCGTTTAATAAAACTCTTTGAAAAAATTGTTATATTAGGTGTATGTCTTTAATTAACTGATCTTTGAGATAGTCATTGTGCACGTTATTCATCCAGACCCTGCTCTAAAAGTTTGTCGTACAATGTGTAGCAACTGTGTAGCTTTCTGTCAACGTATGAGGAGTAGACAATTTGACATACTCAGCAGCGATCTGTCTCAAACCGAAGCACGACCTCCTGCCTGAAAAAAATTTAGCCCAGGTTTCAGTGGAAGAAGCAGAAGACGGTCCCGTCACATCTGTGAGCGGGCAGCACAGCGCTGTGTGTTTGCAGAGCTGGCAGGCAGCTGGCTGCTCTGTCAAACGCCTTACCTCGTTACCGCTCGAGTAAGCACTTGACTGCCGCTCAAAGGGAGCGTTTCCGATGTTTCGGAGCGCGGCAGGGCCAGCACAGCTCTCGCCGGCCGCCTGTTTGTCGCTCAAGACCAGCGACACGACTCGCACTTTATAGTAGGGCGATACTGAACCAAGTACTACGTGATGTATCCATACGACCACTCCAGGAGTGGTTGACAGGAGTTCTGTGTGAGCACAGGCGCCGCAGGATTCCTCAAAACAGAATGACAGTTAGGTGCCAGTGAAGTTGTTGATGATATTAACGAAGGAACTTGTGAAGCAAGCAGACTAATTACAACATAGTAGAACGTCGTGTTCCCCTCGGCACATACACCGTAATGCCCATCTCGTACGGCCAGTGTTGATACGAACAGCGACATGTAGTGTAGCGGGAAAAACGTTTACGCAGATGTTGTTCGGTGGTTAAGAAGTGGTGTTTTCACTTTAGTAGACTTGTGTTATGCCGTTTTCGTTTAGGTAGAAAATGTAAGGTACGTACAATGTGTGGCATTTAGAATTGTCGTTTCCCTTATAAACCGTTGCCAACGGCCTTGCCGCAGTGGTAACTCCGGTTCCCGTCAGATCACCGAAGTTAAGCGCTGTCGGGCTGGGCTAGCACCTGGATGGGTGACGATCCGGTCTGCCGAGCGCTGTTGGCCAGCGGGGTGCACTCAGCCCTTGCGAGGCAAACTGAAGAGCTACTTGCTCGAGAAGTAGCGGCTCCGGTCCCGTAAACTGACACACGGCCGGGAGAGCGATGTGCTGACCACATGCCCCTCCATATCAACATCCAATGACACCTGTGGGCTGTGGATGGCACAGCGGCCGGTCAGTATCGTTGGGCCTTTATGGCCTGTTCGGACGAAGTTTACATTTTTAGTCCTACGAAACTGTTAGGGAATTGCACAAAGTTTGTCATATATACCAATGTTAGTAGATGTAGCTGCACTAACACTTGAAGACTACTGCTGGCGTGCGAGCACACAAGAGGTGGTTTCCTGGGCACTCATGTAGCCAACGGGCTGGTGTGCTTATTCCTATCTTTTGCATATAGTTGTTCTTTCTTAAAATCTAGTCTCAATATTTCTTAGTTATGTGAATAGTACATTTTATGAATATAAAAGTATTTCTAGCCTGTGAACTGATACAAAGAAATAATAACTCTTATAACAAATTTTTTGTTACACTGTGTAAACTAAAACCCGCTATAGATGATAAGCCGAGAACTTTAATAAGTGCAGCAATAAGCAAGTAGTAGCACAGGAACTGATAGAGAATTCGGTCCTGGTCTGGGCACATTTTGTTACACTCTCTACCTCTCTCCTTCCACTACACCTAAGTTACTGTCTTTTCTATGAAGAAAACCGTCTACATCGACAAAATTCATTTATTACGTTTCCGACTTTGCCATCATCAGATAACTGCAATTAGTATGAAAGGAAGTCGTAGTGACAGGTGATGTAAATTTTAAGAACATAATTTTAAAATGTTCACTCTCTAAAAAGACTGGAAATTGCGAAACAAGGTTTAGTATCAGTGTTAAATTCTATACATATCCCTGCTGTTATTCAGTCTATACATTGAAGAAGCAGAAATAAGACCAAGGAAATCAAATTTGACGGAGAAGTTAAAACCTTGAGGTTTGCCGATGACATCGTAATTTTCACAGAGAAAGCAAAGGGCTTGTAAGAGCAGCTAAACGGAAAGGACAATCTCTTCAAAGGAGGATATAAGATAAACTTCAATTAGAATAAAACAAAGATAGTGTAATATAGTCGAATTAAATCAGGTGATGATGACGGACTTAGATTAAGAAATGATACACTAAGAGCAGCTGAACTTCGCTATTTTGGCAGAAAAAATATATTGAGAAGAAAAAAAACGTAAACTGGAATTGGCAAGAAAAGCGTTTCTGAAAAAGAGAAGTGGCGACTTTAAATTAAAATGTTGGAACATATTTGCTGAAGATATTTGTCTGAAGTGTACCCTAGTGCAACATCGACGATGAACAGTTCAGACAAGAACAGAAGAAACGCTTTTGAAATTTGGTGCCCAGCTTGACTAGATGAAGAGATCTGTTAATAAGAAAACTTATAAAACATCAGAAAATGATCGATTTAGTTCAAATGTTCAGATGGCTCTGAGCACTATGCGACTTTAACTTCTGAGGTCATCAGTCGCCTAGAACTTAGAAATAATTAAACCTAAGTAACGTAAGGACATCACACACATCCATATCCGAGGCAGGATTCGAACCTGCGACCGTAGCGGTCGCTCGGCTCCAGACTGTAGCGCCTAGAGCCAGGCGGTGTGGCCGAGCGGTTCTAGGCGCTTCAGTCTGGAACCGCGTGACCACTACGGTCGCAGGTTCGAATCCTGCCTCGGGCGTGGATGTGCGTGATGTCCTTGGGTTAGTTAGGTTTAAGTAGTTCTAAGTTCTAGGGGACTGACGACCACAGATGTTACGTCCCATAGTGAGTGGAGCCATTTGAACCATTTTTTTTTGTAGCGCCTAGAACCGCACGGTCATTCCAGCCGGCATCAATTTAGTGTTGCAGGTAAGAGTAACAGGTAAAAATTGTAGAGGGAGACGAAGAGATGTATACGTAAGATTATACTCGAATTTGGAACGCAACAAATACTCTGCGCCAGGAGTGTATAAAACAAATTGCAACGGCTATGACACGTTTTATGTAGGAAACCAGGGAGGAAATTTATTACAAGATATATGGACCACTCCTGTGTTGGGAGTGCTAGCGTATTGACGACGCACTGAAAAACGGAGAAGTTAGGTCAAATAAGTAAGAGCATGGAAGTGTTGCATTGATCTCCAAAGAGAGGAACCTTAAATACGCTGGAGGACCTGGAACATTTACCCAAAACAAGGATCAACAAATAATCTTAAAGGAAGGAAGTGAATGTAACCCTAACTGGATTTTTGATATTTTTCGAGAACTTCTAGCCTGTGGTACGCTGAGTATGGCGTGCTCCCACTGTTGAGTGGGCCACCCTTCGCCTCGCCTGTTCTGGGCCGGCGTAGCTGCCGCTGCTTGAGTGGCAAACAGCCTGCCGTGGGGAAACAAATTGCTGGTTCTTCTCCAGGATGAAATCAGATGTTCATAAAGAATTGCTTCATGTGATTGAAGACATTTTCCTAGCGTAAACAGTATTCCATAAAGTTTCGGGACTGCAGCCAGATGAGTTCATGCCACGATATTTCGGCTGACAACCATGCAGCCATCCTCCGGCAAGTGTTTTGCACTGAAGACTGCTATTTCACATCGCCAACAATATACAAAAAATTTGCGCGAGGACACAAGCGCAAAGGCAGCCGCTGTATGAGGACCTCTGAGTTTCGCGCCCTCTTCGAATATTGCTTCACATACAGCGTACAGGCCCATTCTTAATTGGAGTATTACGTGTTCGCTTGCGGAGCTAATATTCAAATTAATGAAATTAACTCTCGTTAGACGTGTCATTAGTCATAACCCTACTGCTACTATTATAATTTAATATGCTTTTACCAAAATATCTGAAAACCCTGTCCCTGTGTTGCCATGTATAACCCTCTTACTTAATTTAGTTTAGTTTCCTATTAAGCTACACTATGGGAGGATAGTCCTGTTAATAGAAAAAGCTAACCAATAGAGCTAATCTTTTTACAGGATTTGACCGTGTGTTGTGTCTAATGGATAAGTAAATCAGACTATTCAGGTCTTTTCCGAAGATCTTACCCGGCGGTTAGAAGAAACGCAATATGAATAGTATTTTACTGAAGCTAGGACAACTCGGTTCAAAGTTCATTTACTGGTTTAAGATATGTACTAACGGTCTCCAGCCTATCAAAATAGTGAAGTATTGGAAAAGTGGAAGTACTAATTTTGGCTACTTTCTTGTTACTGTTTGAGCTGCTTCTTTATTAAATATTACTCCATGTAAACAATATTGGACTACGTCCTTATACATTACGTTTTTAAAAAAGAAAAAACCCAATAGATATCTTCAAGTAAACTAAAAAAAATTGGCCAGGGGATCTTTAGAAAAGCAACTTTCCTTAATCAACAAACTTAAATATTAAAATGCTTAGATACTAAAGCACACAGTTTTCATACTGAACATATCACTTCAAGGAAACCATTTTCTAACTGCAATTTGTTTTCAAAAGCCATTACTCTTTGAATTAACTCTGAATAGACATTTAACAGATTTTAATAAATTGGCTTCACTCCGATTCAGTTTTATGTAAACTGTCTTTTACTACAACACTTTGTAATAGTTAACAAAACAACTGTCTTTTACTACAACACTTTGTAATAGTTAATAAAACTTACAACACAAGAACAGTTTCACTTTATTTCTCTGTAATGTACAGAAGCATGGACCTTTTAGTACTCTAAAATACTCGTTACGCCTTTCAGTGAAACAATTAAGAAAACTTTTTACACAAAAAATTTAAAATGATGCCTCTTTATATTAACTTGGCACTTCACTAGTCTGTAAAACAGAATACTCGGATTAATCACACACCAGGAAGGAACTGTGTATAGGTGTAAGATTAGGATGAATTAACAGGGTGAACCAGTTTCTTTAAAGTTCAAGAATGGTTATTGGCTGTAGGCTTGCGTGAGACGAACAATTGCGACGGCTACACTACCCTCAGTACGGTCTGCAATTATCTTGCTGCATGAGCTCAATTTCTATTCTTGGCGTCGTTCAGTTTTAAATACAGTAGTCCTACAACTCGCAGTTACGCCGTAGACCGTTGGCAGTCCTCAACCGAGGCATTTTTGGGCATTTTTTGGCAAATTTGAGGCAAAGCTTCCCCCCCTTCACAAGGGTTTTGCCTCAATCGCTGCTGCCTGCGGATTGTGTGACTTAGTTCCCACGCTTGCTCTAGATAGCGCGCCAATTCATTCTTGTCACCTTTTCCACTCCATAGACACTTTCGTTTTAAACAAAAGCACACTGGCTTTTACATAACACCTATTTCTTATCCTGTTCCTAAGCGTGACCATTTCTTAAACTGTCAAATTTGCATCAACATGAACAATTTATACACACAAACATTTTAAAATACAAAATGTCACCAGTAAATTATTTGGCGTAGTAAACAATTTACGTAGTTTTATACTTACTTTCCTCACAAACAATACAAAGAACTTCGGCCTCCAGTATAACACACTTTACATCTGTAGAAAATATAGTTTCGATATGTGAAAATTTTAAAGTATAAAATTAGAGAAATAGTGTTGTAATAGAATGTTTTCATTCTGACGTAGCTAAAAAAATTACAGGGTCCCATATCTTATCCAGTTGGAAGCCTCCATCACGATTAACCGAATCTTCGCCAATCGTACACTCCTGGAAATTGAAATAAGAACACCGTGAATTCATTCTCCCAGGAAGGGAACACTTTATTGACACATTCCTGGGGTCAGATGCATCACATGATCACACTGTCAGAACCACAGGCACATACACAGGCAACAGAGCATGCACAATGTCGGCACTAGTACAGTGTATATCCACCTTTCGCAGCAATGCAGGCTGCTATTCTCCCATAGAGACGATCGTAGAGATGCTGGATGTAGTCCTGTGGAACGGCGTGCCATGCCATTTCCACCTGGCGCCTCAGTTGGACCAGCGTTCGTGCTGGACGTGCAGACCGCGTGAGACGACGCTTCATCCAGTCCCAAACATTCTCAATGGGGGACAGATCCGGAGATCTTGCTGGCCACCTTCTAGAGCACGTTGGGTGGCACGGGATACATGCGGACGTGCATTGTCCTGTTGGAACAGCAAGTTCCCTTGCCGGTCTAGGAATGGTAGAACGATAGGTTCGATGACGGTTTGGATGTACCGTGCACTATTCAGTGTCCCCTCGACGATCACCAGAGCTGTACGGCCAGTGTAGGAGATCGCTCCCCACACCATGATGCCGGGTGTTGGCCCTGTGTGCCTCGGTCGTATGCAGTCCTGAATGTGGCGCTCACCTGCACGGCGCCAAACACGCATACGACCATCATTGGCACCAAGGCAGAAGCGACTCTCATCGCTGAAGAAGACACGTCTCCATTCGTCCCTCCATTCACGCCTGTCGCGACACCACTGGAGGCGGGCTGCACGATGTTGGGGCGTGAGCGGAAGACGGCCTAACGGTGTGCGGGACCGTAGCCCAGTTTCATGGAGACGGTTGCGAATGGTCCTCGCCAATACCCCAGGAGCAAGTGTCCCTAATTTGCTGGGAAGTGGCGGTGCGGTCCCATACGGTACTGCGTAGGATCCTACGGTCTTGGCGTGCATCCGTGCGTCGCTGCGGTCCGGTCCCAGGTCGACGAGCACGTGCACCTTCCGCCGACCACTGGCGACAACATCGATGTACTGTGGAGACCTCACGCCCCACGTGTTGAGCAATTCGGCGGTACGTCCACCCGGCCTCCCGCATGCCCACTATACGCCCTCGTTCAAAGTCCGTCAACTGGACATACGGTTCACGTCCACGCTGTCGCGGCATGCTACCAGTGTTAAAGACTGCGATGGAGCTCCGTATGCCACGGCAAACTGGCTGACACTGACGGCGGCGGTGCACAAATGCTGCGCAGCTAGCGCCATTCGACGGCCAACACCGCGGTTCCTGGTGTGTCCGCTGTGCCGTGCGTGTGATCATTGCTTGTACAGCCCTCTCGCAGTGTCCGGAGCAAGTATGGTGGGTGTGACACACCGGTGTCAATGTGTTCTTTTTTCCATTTCCAGGAGTGTATTTCCACCGATTCCTTAATAACTGAGTCCCAGAGAGATCTTGTCGGGACCAAGATTTCCTTCGTAAAAGAATTCTTTAAATGTCCTGCATTTCTTTCGAACACGCCTTCGTATATCTGTCTTTTTATGAGGACAGGCAAGCAGAGTACTTATGAAAGATAATAAAATTTGATGGCAGCGTTTCACACACTAGCGCCGCCTGTCGGCTAGAACATATATATGCGTATGTTTTTGAGCCATTTGTTGGGTGTCTCCCCGATTACGTACAGATTTTAGTACTGACACTGTACTTTGTTTTGCAAGATCCAAGCTATATGTATGTGAAACTTTTACACCTTTTTTATATTTTTGGAGCTTAATGATGCACAACAAATCCGTGACACTGTATCTTTCATCTTAATCGTATATATCTGCTGATGGCAGACGAAACGTCAGAATAAATAAAGACTTTTATTTAGGCATCCAAACGGTTTTTTTTGATAAAATGTTCGTGTTTCCTTTATTAATAAGTTTACGCTATCGCCACTTTGACATCCACAGTTACCAAAGTTATAATATTAATAATTGTAATAATAATAACAATAACAATAACAATAGTAATAATAATTTGTTTTAATACTAGGTGATTGAAATGGAGAAGGAAAGGGAGTACCAAAATTTTGGGACCAAAATATGACAATGAAAAATGAAAATAAAGAGGTAATAAAAAAGTTTATAAAATTACAGAACGAATGTTACACGTAGTGAGGAAAGAGAGAGATGTAGTCTATGAACACGCGAAAAGTCTAGATGAGAAAAGCACAACAAAAATAATTTTTAAGCTTTTTGGCACATTCCCAATGACATCAATGAAGGGGATGATAGGAGCTAAAGCAAACCTCAGAGAAGTGGAAATGACCTGAGGAAAAAATAGGAAGAAGACAAAAGTTCGGAGGAAAAGCAAGAAAGTTCAAGGGCTTCCAGGAGTAAATAAAGAGATAGAGACATGGCAAGATGAACAGAAGAAAGAACATGGGGAAAAATGGAAACTACTGGAGAGAAAGAATGGACAAAAGAAATAAAACGTACGTTGTTTGAAGTTAAAACAAAGAGAAAAAAAATTAGGTGACGCAGTGGTTTGTACACTGGGCTCATATTCGGGAGGATGAAGATTCAAACCCGCGCCCGGCCATCCTGATTTAGGTTTTCTTTGATTTCGCTAAACTGCTTCAGGCAAACGCCGGGATGGTTCCTTTGAAAGAGCATGACCGACTTCTTTCCCACCCTTACCTAATCCGATAGGACCAATGACCTTGCTGCGTGGTCCACTCCCCCAAATCAACCAACAAACCAACCCAAAAAATCTTACTTCAATACTTTTGACGATATCAGAATTTACACAATATAAACTCGAAGTGTGCATTCGACACTATCAGTAGGTCACTTCGAACTAGGGTGGTGAGCACATGTCTGCTAACTATGGCTTTGCGATCGTGCAAAAGAAAGGAATGTTGTTCCTTTGAGTCGTTTCCGACTACATTTGGGGAATTAGTTTTTTCTATGACTTGTTGTCAGTTAGAATGGCTTTCCCTTCTTGTCTTCGCTTACTAAGTTTTCTGCTGTTTGTTGATCCCAAATGTGGACTCTCCACTCATGTTGGATGTGGGTTACAGTAAAAAAAGTCTGGTGGTACATCGCCAGCCTCGTTGATTCTACACACCAATTTGAATACTAATTCACCCATTGATTTTAAAAACTCATATGGAATGTTATCTTCTCTTGTTCTTTAGCCGGCCGGGGTGGCCGAGCGATTGTAGGCGCTACAATTTGGAATCGCGCGACCGCTACGATCGCAGGTCCGCATCCTGCCTCGGGCATGGATGTGTGTGCTGTTTTTAGGTTAGTTAGGTTTTAGTTGTTGTAAGTTCTACGGGACTGATGACTTCAGAAGTTAACTGCCATAATGCTCAGAGCTATTTCATTTCTTGTTCTTTATTTGATTTTCCAGAACTCTTTTAACTTTTAACTCTGATACTAGATCCCCTATATCTTTCTTAACGGTTCAGTACCTTCCTATATCATTTTGTTTCTTCCCTTCATAGAGGCCTTTCATGTGCTCTTTCCACCTATTCGCTCTTCTTTCAGGGTTTAACCTTGGAATTCCCATTACTCTCTTCATCTCACCATCGTTGCTTTGAATTTCACCGCAGATTGTTTTTACTTTTATGTATGCTATGTTAGTTCTTCTGAGAATCGTATCTTTTTCGATTTCTTTATATTTCTCCAGCACCCGTTTAGCATTTGCTGCTCTACGCTTCCTGTTTATTTCGTTCCTACGTGTTTTATATTTATGTAATACTGTCTTTCAGGTGAACATTTATGTATTTCCTTCTTCCATCGATCAACAGAAGTATATCCTCTGTCACTCAATAGTTTTTAGCAGTTTTCTCCTTGTAGTACATCTGTATAACATCTATAACTGCTGTCTTCAGAGGTATCCTCTCCTCTTCAGATAAGCTACCTTCTGTGGTATTCATCATCACAGTATCTACACCATTAGCAAATTTCAAACGGGTCCTATCATTCCCCACTATTTCAGTATCCGAACTGCTTCCACATTGACTCTTCTGGATGACTCTCATAAATTTCTATCTGCTCTTCATCATTTCTAAATTATGATCTGAGTCTGCATGTGCTCCTGGGTACGCCTTACGATGCAGTACCTGTTCCGGAATCTCTGCCTGACTGTGATGCAATCCAGCTGGAATCTTCCCATGTATCTGAGTCCGTTCTATGTATACCTCCTCCTTTTTTAACCATTCAATTTCAAATTTGTTGCAGGTTTTCATTAAACTGTTTCCTCTCTCATTTGTAATGCCTATAGCATATTCTCCTCTGACCCTTTCTTCTGTTCCTTCCTTACAACGTGTTTCAGTACCGCATGATTCTTAAATTTTCGTCTCCCTTGGCATACTGCATCACCTGTTCAGTATCTTGCAAGATATTCTCTACCCTTTTGCGACGTTGGCATGTATATCTGAACTACCGTTGTCGGGACTGCTCTGCTGTCGAACCTGATGAGAACAACCCCATCACTGAACCGTTCACAGTGCCTCACTCACTGCTCTACTTTCCTATTCATATTGAATGCTAGTTCCGTTATATAATACTATGCTGCTGTTGACACTACCCTGCATTGGTCTGAGCAGATATCCTTATCTTCTTTCCTTTCACTTCACTGATTCTCATTACTTCTAGATTGAGCCTTCATATTTCAGACTTGTTTTTATAGCTTTAGAACTACATGCAAATTGTAAGAAGGCTGTTTAGATGTAAGTAGGCTGTTTAGATTTTTATGTTGCTAACTTCAAGTAGTCCTCTGTATGAACATCACTGGCTGTGCTGTGTGCAGTCTGTGGCTGGTTGGCATTGTTGAAATAGTCGCTATTGTAGTGTTGGGCAGCTGGATGTGAACAGCGCGTAGTGTTGCGCAGTTGGAGGTGAGCCGCCAGCAGTGGTGGATGTGGGGAGAAAGATGGCAGAATTTTGAGAGCGGCCGATCTGGACGTGTTTCCATCAGAAAGAGTAATTTTTTAATACTGTATATCATGAACTGATAAATAAATGATGACTTTTGAGTGATATTAAGGTAAATACATTGTCTGTTCTCTATCAAAATCTTTCATTTGCTAACTATGCCTATCAGTAGCTAGTGTCTTCAGTAGTTAGACTCTTTTATTTAGCTGGCAGTATTGCCGCTCGCTGTATTGCAGTAGTTCGAGTAACGAAGATTTTTGTGATGTAAGTGAGTCATGAAAGGTATAGGTTATTGTTAGTCAGGGCCATTCTTTTGTAGAGGTTATTGAGTCAGACAGCGTTGCGATACAAACATTGTGTGTCAGTGTTAATCAGAGTAAGTAAAGAGGTAAATGTCTGAGTACTTTCAGTTGTGCTCAGCTGTTTGAAAATCGGATAACGTAAGGGGTTTATCAGCACAGTAATTCATTAATTTTTCTAGGGGGACGTTTCAAAATGTCTGACAGTGCATGCCCCGACTCGTAGAATGTTATGCCTTCGTTGGTTATTTGTTCCTTTCCTCTTGGCTACCGCCCCCATCCAGAACAGGGAACTATTCCGGAATGTATAGTGAAATGAGAGATCAATAGGACAATTTTATCAATTACAGGCCACATGTACTGAAAATACACATTACCTGTCATTAATGCAATGGTTTCCAGTGCCCTCTGTGTACCCATTCCGTTGATCACTCCTGATTCTTCAACCGTTTTTTGGAGCACTTCCTCGACCCAAGAGTAAGTGCCATGAACCTCTGTCCGCTCTCGCGCCCTATGTGAGAAGGCCGCTAGCTCAACAAGAGTGACTGCTTCTACCTTAAGCCACTGCTCTCTCTTAGCCCTCCTAAAATCAACAGAAACAAGATTTTAAAAAAACGTGTAGCTTGCAGGTGGCCGTCAGGTGTGTGACTATGATGGACGTAACGCTTGAGTTGATTTTTTTCGGTTTGATGGTTTTGCCAATTACTGGTGGAAGATATTTAACAACAAAACAACTACGCCACTGGCGGAGAAAAGGTATGTTTTTGAGATTGGTAGATGGATTTTTCTAGGACTGAAACGTTGTGATTCCGACGACATGAGAAGGAACTCTGCTTTCCGAGGCGAAGCTTTCAACAGGACCACAGATTTTGAAGGCACCTCTCTTCTACAGCAGAGACTGACGGAGCCGAATGCAACAGTTAACGGCAGAGCACTTGCAGGGGCGCACTTGATGGCAGCCAGACACGCTATCAGGGGTTTGCTCGCGTTACATCAATGAATGGGATGCGAGTAACTTGCAGCACCGTCGCGTTGAGACGAAGAGAACTTAGGAATTCAACATCAACTTAGCCTTCCCATGTTCGATAGTAGTGTCACAATTACATGTAATACGTCTCCAAGTCAGAAACTTTTCTCTCAGTGATTCGCGTTTCACCAAAAAATAATTTCGTAACTCAATTGGAAATGAAAATATAAAAGATAAACTACTTTCATAATTTTCAAACCAACTGTGACTGTATTATACACTCCTGGAAATGGAAAAACGAACACATTGACACCGGTGTGTCACACCCACCATACTTGCTCCGGACACTGCGAGAGGGCTGTACAAGCAATGATCACACGCACGGCACAGCGGACACACCAGGAACCGCGGTGTTGGCCGTCGAATGGCGCTAGCTGCGCAGCATTTGTGCACCGCCGCCGTCAGTGTCAGCCAGTTTGCCGTGGCATACGGAGCTCCATCGCAGTCTTTAACACTGGTAGCATGCCGCGACAGCGTGGACGTGAACCGTATGTGCAGTTGACGGACTTTGAACGAGGGCGTATAGTGGGCATGCGGGAGGCCGGGTGGACGTACCGCCGAATTGCTCAACACGTGGGGCGTGAGGTCTCCACAGTACATCGATGTTGTCGCCAGTGGTCGGAGGAAGGTGCACGTGCTCGTCGACCTGGGACCGGACCGCAGCGACGCACGGATGCACGCCAAGACCGTAGGATCCTACGCAGTACCGTATGGGACCGCACCGATACTTCCCAGAAAATTAGGGACACTTGCTCCTGGGGTATTGGCGAGGACCATTCGCAACCGTCTCCATGAAACTGGGCTACGGTCCCGCACACCGTTAGGCCGTCTTCCGCTCACGCCCCAACATCGTGCAGCCCGCCTCCAGTGGTGTCGCGACAGGCGTGAATGGAGGGACGAATGGAGACGTGTCATCTTCAGCGATGAGAGTCGCTTCTGCCTTGGTGCCAATGATGGTCGTATGCGTGTTTGGCGCCGTGCAGGTGAGCGCCACAATCAGGACTGCATACGACCAGGCACACAGGGCCAACACCCGGCATCACGGTGCGGGTTAGCGATCTCCTACACTGGCCGTACAGCTCTGGTGATCGTCGAGGGGACACTGAATAGTGCATGGTACTTCCAAACCGTCATCGAACCCATCGTTCTACCATTCCTAGACCGGCAAGGGAACTTGCTGTTCCAACAGGACAATGCACGTCCGCATGTATCCCGTGCCACCCAACGTGCTCTAAGGTGTAAGTCAACTATCCTGGCCAGCAAGATCTCCGGATCAGTCCCCTATTGAGCATGTTTGGGACTGGATGAAGCGTCGTCTCACGCGGTCTGCACGTCCAGCACGAACGCTGGTCCAACTGAGGCGCCAGGTGGAAATGGCATGACAAGCCGTTCCACAGGACTACATCCAGCATCTCTACGATCGTCTCCATGGGAGAATAGCAGCCTGCATTGCTGCGAAAGGTGGATATACACTGTACTAGTGCCGACATTGTGCATGCTCTGTTGCCTGTGTCTATGTGCCTGTGGTTCTGTCAGTGTGATCATGTGATGTATCTGACCCCAGGAATGTGTCAATAAAGTTTCCCCTTCCTGGGACAATAAATTCACGGTGTTCTTATTTCAATTTCCAGGAGTGTATATAGTGGAAACGAAGATGAGATCAGTTGCTTCATTCTTAGCGAGCTTTCCAATTGAGGTTTCGCCTGTGTCCACTTCCGAAACTGAAGGTTATTTAATTCTTGTATTTCACTGAACGGACTGTAGTTTTTGTTCTGAATTTCTATCGCAGAGTATGAAACTTTTCAGAATGGAACTGCACTCGGTTTGCATTTAACCGCGCATCTTCATTTTTAAATATTCCTTTCGTAGATCATTCTCTAAGAGAATTGGTTGTTTATTTTATAACTGTCCTCCTATAACCCTCAAAAATGTTGCAGTTAAATCTTTTTGCTGCAAGAAGAAGATGATTAACATACATTAGAAGTAACAAAAGACACAGGATGATACTAGTATGTCAGTTAGTTTCAGAATCTACATGTGTGCTTCATTACAGATCTCACGAAGTCTGAATCTGATTCCAAGTCAGCAAGAAGAAACCCATGATTGTCAGGTTACGCCAACAGTCGTTAACTTCTGGAGCTGACTAAATACTTAGTGGCAAATTTTCGAAGTTACGTGGAATTGAAGAACGCATGAAATTAGTAATGGGAGAAACGAATAGAAGATATAAATACGTCAGAAAAATTTCTGAAAAGTGTAGTGCAGCTCTTAAGGAAAGCGCGTCCGCAGCTCGTGGTCTAGTGGCTAGCGTTATTTCTTCTGGATCAGGGGTCCCAGGTTCAATTCCCGGCCGGGTCGGGGATTTTCTCTGCCCGGAGACTGGTGTTTATGTTGCCTTCATCATTCCATTCGTGACAGTGGCTAGACTGGACTGTCCAGATGGTGAATTTGTACGGGTGCTGAAGACCGCGCAGTTGAGCGCTCTACAAACCAATCATCATCATCATCTTAAGGAAAGCGCTTAGTTTGCTATATTGTGAGTTGCCGTTAGAAGTACATCTCCGGTAATTTTAGAATTTATTTAGTCGGTGTTAACCATAGACACGCTGTTAGATTCGTAAGACGTCGGTGCAGCCTCCGAAAGAGATGCTCAGGAAACGTCAGTTCAAACCGTTGGTAGAAACCCCAAGTTGCTGTGGCAAAATTGTCAGTTGTTATTTTAAGAATTAGTATTTAATGCATCTTGTGTAACTTTTTTACTACCTCCGTCTCACTTCGGGAAGGTATTATGCGAAGTGAATCCGAATAGGACATGACATGCGCAGCATGACAGAGGCTGTCATTTTCTCTTGCTTCATGTACGAATCAAAGAATAGGGTTTTATATTGGTACGGCTAGCCTTTATCTTGCAGAAAACATTGGTCGACGAACTTGGGGACTGCAATGTCTGTGTTTATACGTGGTGTGGATCTTCATATTGCAGTGGCCTTCAGATATGTATACATAAACAGTTGCAACAGTCAGAACAGTTTCCGTTGTAATGTGAAGATATATAAATTGTATAAAAACATGATGTATCCATGCGTCGAAGGGATAAGATTAAAAAACCATCTCTACCTGTGTTGGAATCATGAAATGTGTGAGCGTAAAGGATGTGGACCCCGTTACATACACGTACGGAAGTTTGGCTGAGTCCTGTAGGCGTGATCGGATGACCAAATGAGTTAAGGTGTCTGTTCGCGATAAGCAGAAAAACCGGGTCGAGTTCTGGTTCAGCACAGAAGCGTCTCAGACAGCTCACGTCAATCCGGTTTCGCAATATGCGTATCAGTTTCGCGATATTTGTCGATGAGTAAATACGTAGCTGTACACAGTTGAACAGCAGTTCGCTTCGGAAACGTGTCCTGCATTGCTATCTACGATAGTTCCAGAGTAACTCGGCGTCCACGTAAGGGGCTACAAAGAGACCCCGTGCTTTTCCCTCTGTAGTGACACAGGTCTCAGAAAATCTCCGCGCCGCCTTACATTTCATTCAATTACCCGACGAGCCCGGGTCTTTTTACGCTCCCTCCGACAGATTCATTAGGGCCCGACCTTACAGAAGACTTCTTTCACGAAAGGAGGCACAAGTCAGTGAGTGACAGGGCACGTGAATTATCCACTTCATCATCTTGGCTTTAATAACTTCTTTCAGAGTTCCTTGTTAGGAATGTGATGAATTAGTTCCTCCTCCTTCAGCTGCCTCACACGATAGTTTGATCATGGAACACACATTTACTTCTTCGCTTGACGTATCTAGTTTTGGCATTAGCATAAGAAACAAACTACAGAATTAGTGCAACTGTGTTATATCTAGCGACTCTCATCAGCCGTGCATAGATGAGTAATTTATCCTTGTGCACGTTTTCTTCCCAGAAAAAACAGAATTCCCCTTTTGTGTTGATGGGAACTATGACCCATGCTGACATCTTCCTAAGACCTGTGTACTAAAACTTACTGTAAAGTTTATCCCTTTCTACCCTGTTCACACGTTGAAAATGGAATGTTAAAAGCTTCATGTAGCTACTTACGTAGGTTCTAATGCGACAGTCATGATAAATATTAGATAGCGCATTAACATCCCATTGGTGTAGATGCCACTAAAGACGGAACACAATTTAGGATACGAATATCCCTGCCGTTTACTTTCATCGACTAATGTCAACACTGGCCACAAGAACAGCGGAAGAAGACACGGAAAGTCATGAAGCCATGGCTTTCCTGCCACACGTGTGAAGCCTTTCGTCAAAAATAGGACGGGTCCTCAGAAAACAAAAATTGAAAGTGATTTTTCGTCCTTCACCAAAGACTGCAGTACTACTGGTTTCCATTAAAGATGATCTGGTGTCTCGGAATTCTGGGGTTTATAAGATCCCCTGTGAGTGCGGCCGTTGATACATCGGACAGATGGCACATGAGAGATTCACAGAGCCCAGCAGCTACACCCGTCTCTTGCAACCCAATAAATCTGCGTTGTCGGAGCATTCTATTGACACTGGACACACTATGATGTACGATAATGTCGAAACTTTAACGTCGACTTCATTTCTCTGGGATTCAGTAGTGAAAGAAGCTATTGAAATTCCGTTTGCGACGAATTTAATTAATAGAGATAACGGCTTAAGCTTGGACGAATCATGGAATCCGGAAATTTCGGTAATTAAAACACAGACGTTGCGACGGTGCAGCTCTCCGTGACGCATCTATATCACCATGTGGATCGACTGCGCAGTCAGATTTAATTTACATGCATATGTAACACCTCTTTGCCACCTGTCAACGTCTGTGGCGCCTTGTGTACCTTTGGCCGCATACGCAGTGGTTAGGTTCACGTGTTTAAAAGGACGGAGCTAGTGCTGGAAGGAACGTTAGTCATCTCGGCTCACTCTGAAGAAGGCTGGACGTTATTCAGCCAAAATATTAGAAGAAGCTGAATTTATGCGGCTGTACGCCCGAAATTTTATGGAACAGTCTTTACGCCGCGAAAACATGAAGACACAATGGTCGTTCTTTATTTCGAACTGTAACACACGTAAAACCGAAAGTCAAGTAACTGTTGTCATACTTTCGTCTATGTATGTCTTTAGAACTGCAACTGCATGTTGCGCTGGAAATATTAAGGTTTTTAACCAAAAATAATTTTAGGATCTTTATTCGGTAAAACTAAGTTTTACCCTAATAGTCAACCAAGTAAGCCACGTTGTACTTTCGACTGCCATCTACCACTCTGTCACAGTAACAACACATAGCATTTTATCGCTATTAGTGCGTACACTTGGCTTTTACTCAGAAAGGTAATTAACCAAATTATTATTTTTTCGAAACCACCGCGGCGCACCTACTATAAGGCGATGACACCTGTGGGAACCGCGACGTACAATTTGAAAACATCTGGCCTAGTATATGAATTCTTTAAAAATACGTGGTCTTTCAGAAAAATTATGTTTTAGAAGACCCGACATGGTGTGATGGGCATAAATGCAGGCATTTCTATCGTTGACTGAGATCTGTGTACTGAACAATATTAGATTAGAATTTACTTGATTTGCAGACTACCAATTGTACTTAACGTGTTTGGTTGTTGTTGTGGTCCTCAGTCCAGAGACTGGTTTGATGGAGCTCTCCATGCTACTCAATCCTGTGCGAGCTTCATCATCTCCCAGTACCTACTGCAACCTACAACCTACTGAATCTGTTTAGTGTATTCATCTCTTGGTCTCTCTCTGCGATTTTTACCCTCCGCGCTGCCCTCCAATACTAAATTGGTGATTCCTTGATGCCTCAAAACATGTCCCTTCTTTTCCTCAAGTTGTGCCACAAACTCCTCTTCTCCCCAATTCTATTCAATACCTCCTCATTAGTTATGTGATCTACCCATCTAATCTTCAGCATCCTTCTACAGCACCACATTTCGAAAGCTTTTATTCTCTTTTTATCTAAACTATTTATCGTCCACGTTTCACTTACATACATGGCTACACTCCATACAAATATTTTCAGAAAATACTTCCTGACGCTTAAATCTATACTCGATGCTAACAAATTTCTCTTCTTCAGAAACGCTTTCCTTGCCATTGCCAGTCTACATTTTATATCCTCTCTACTTCGGCCATCATTAGTTATTTGGCTCCCCAAATAGCAAAATTCATTTACTACTTTAACCGTCTCATTTCCTAATCTAATACCCTCAGCATCACCCGATTTAATTCGTCTACATTCCATTATCCTCGTTTTACTTTTGTTGATGTTCATCTTACATCCTCCTCTCAAGACACTGTCCATTCCGTTCAGCTGCTCTTGCAGGACCTTTGCCGTCTGACAGAATTACAGTCTCATCGACGAACCTCAAAGTTTTAATTTATTCTCGACGGATTTTAGTTCCTACTCCGAATTTTTCTGTTGTGTCCTTTACTGCTTGCTCAATACACAGATTGAATAAAACTCGGGAGAGGTTACAACCCTGTCTCCCTCTCTTCCCAATCACTGTCTCCCTTTCATGCCACCTGGTTTCTGTACAAATTGCAAGTGGCCTTTCCCCCAAAGGTGTAGTTTACTACGCAAAACAGTTACGACAGTGCAGAAAACATCAAGTAGTAAATTATGTTACGTGTTTGCGGGAACACGGAGAAGACACCTAACACACTGAAACGGGTCCATATTAAAGTACAACTTAACACAATACCCGTATAGACCCCTAACACTCCCTACCTTCGACAGAATCATTAATTTTAATTTCTGCATTGGACTATAAAGTTCTTATTTTCAAAAACCCATGCGATTTCACGAAAGTGTTTCTCAATCGTACATGCGCATGTAACCTTACACAGAATCGAAGTTTAGATTTATCTTCGACAAACTATAAATTTGCGTTCCACCAAACGCACGGTAAACATGCAGACAGCAATCAAATTCGCCGTATGATTTGCGAACTTGTTTGGAGTTGCTGTGTTCACTGCTGTTGCGAAGCGGCGCTGCAGTTCACTCACCGTTGGTTCAAGACATATAGACGAGGTTTTCCACAAACTCACTTAAACAAAAATACACTCCTGGGATGGAAAAAAGAACACATTGACACCGGTGTGTCAGACCCACCATACTTGTTCCGGACACTGTGAGAGGGCTGTACAAGCAATGATCACACGCACAGCACAGCGGACACACCAGGAACCGCGGTGTTGGCCGTCGAATGGCGCTAGCTGCGCAGCATTTGTGCACCGCCGCCGTCAGTGTCAGCCAGTTTGCCGTGGCATACGGAGCTCCATCGCAGTCTCTAACACTGGTAGCATGCCGCGACAGCGTGGACGTGAACCGTATGTGCCGTTGACGGACTTTGAGCGAGGGCGTATAGTGGGCATGCGGGAGACCGGGTGGACGTACCGCCGAATTGCTCAACACGTGGGGCGTGAGGTCTCCACAGTACATCGATGTTGTCGCCAGTGGTCGGCGGAAGGTGCACGTGCCCGTCGACCTGGGACCGGACCGCAGCGACGCACGGATGCACGCCAAGACCGTAGGATCCTACGCAGTGCCGTAGGGGACCGCACCGCCACTTCCCAGCAAATTAGGGACGCTGTTGCTCCTGGGGTACCGGCGAGGACCATTCGCAACCGTCTCCATGAAGCTGAGCTACGGTCCCGCACACCGTTAGGCCGTCTTCTGCTCACGCCCCAACATCGTGCAGCCCGCCTCCAGTGGTGTCGCGACAGGCGTGAATGGAGGGACGAATGGAGACGTGTCGTTTTCAGCGATGAGAGTCGCTTCTGCCTTGGTGCCAATGATGGTCGTATGCGTGTTTGGCGCCGTGCAGGTGAGCACCACAATCAGGACTGAATACGACCGAGGCACACAGGGCGAACACCCGGCATCATGGTGTGGGGAGCGATCTCCTACACTGGCCGCACACCTCTGGTGATCGTCGAGGGGACACTGAATAGTGCACGGTACATCCAAACCGTCATCGAACCCATCGTTCTACCATTCCTAGACCGGCAAGGGAACTTGCTGTTCCAACAGGACAATGCACGTCCGCATGTATCCCGTGCCACCCAACGTGCTCTAGAAGGTGTAAGTCAACTACCCTGGCCAGCAAGATCTCCGGATCTGTCCCCCATTGAGCATGTTTGGGACTGGATGAAGCGTCGTCTCACGCGGTGTGCACGTCCAGCACGAACGCTGGTCCAACTGAGGCGCCAGGTGGAAATGGCATGGCAAGCCGTTCCACAGGACTACATCCAGCATCTCTACGATCGTCTCCATGGGAGAATAGCAGCCTGTATTGCTGCGAAAGGTGGATATACACTGTACTAGTGCCGACATTGTGCATGCTCTGTTGCCTGTGTCTATGTGCCTGTGGTTCTGTGAGTGTGATCATGTGATGTATCTGACCCCAGGAATTTGTCAATAAAGTTTCCCCTTCCTGGGACAATGAATTCACGGTGTTCTTTTCAATTTCCAGGAGTGTACATGCAGTGCGATCAGCCAACCTTGCAGATGAATCGAGCCAAGCGAAACCGGTACTCTCCTTACGGCCGTTACATCGATGAAGCCACCCATTGTTAAGAAGTCATCTTGCATGCAATCACCGTTGCTGCGGTGCTAGACCCTGTTCAAATAGAGAACACAAAATCCCATCTTACCGCCATGTCGACTCGACGCACATAGGGTAATGAACGAGCGACCGAACGAACAGCACTAGAAGAAACAACACTGCCACCCACCAACCACATGAGCCGACGACTTAAGAGTACAATTTGGGTGACCATCTCTCCAATATTTTTTCGGAAACTCTTCTTCTATAGCTGTTTTTTTAAATCCTTCGTCTCCGTTATTGACCGCCTCTTTCTCCCGTATATTTCGTCCGTGATCACTGTTATAAATATTAATCCCGCAAAGTACTTTCCATAATTCGAATTCCCTGGCCAACAAATCTCTTTCCTGTTTGTGCCTCTACGGAAAAAGACGGTTTGGCTCAAGGTAATGCCAGCAGCGGAGAAAGAACGCGTCTAGAGGGATTGTGATAATGGGAGTGTGTTCTTGTTTCTCGCTCAGCACTGACAATCCGCGGATGCGTTCGCCTCCTAATTATCAGCGAGTATGGTATAAGTAACACACTGAAGTAACAAGGACTCGCGAAGAGGTTGAGTAGTCATGTATTTATTTGGACGACTGGAAGGAAAAATGTGCTTCTTTAAATAACACGGCTTCCATCATTAACCGAACTCACTGTGTGCTATATAAGTCTGACTTCAGCATCGCTCGTGAGGGTAATAGCGACTGCATTCTTGCACAGAAGCGAAACGAAAAAGAACTGAAGATGTATTCAAATTTACTCAACTATTTTAGTAATGCAGCAAGGACTTTAAAAATGTTGCAGATGAGATATCATTACTTTTTCGTACCGTTGAACATAGTACCAGCTGCAGAAGTATGGCTTGTGGAAATCAATTATTGAAAGATGTTTCCCTTGGCTGAGATGATGTCTTGTGGTCGAACTAATACAGAATCAGTTGTGAAAAAGGTTTTGAAAGATTGAGCTAAATAAAGCCACTTTTTCTCTTTCGCAACAGATGACTCCAACCACAAACGTAGGAAGACGTTCTCTGTGTTTCATCAACGGAACAGGAGGAGCTGATCACCAAAAAACGGTTTCAAGTTCTGTCCATCCCCTGATTTGTCTGAAACTTTATGGTTGCCCGCAACCCACTGAATAAATGTATTCCTGAATACTTGACCCTTCTTCGAACCTAGGTATGTCACTTTGTCTTTTTGTAGGTTGTTTTGTTATTAATACATTAAGGAATACTTATACTGAGAAGAAGTAGTTAATGTATTCCTTGAATAGGTTTCAGCTTGCTGGTCTTGAATTTACACCACATGCTTTTGCGCTCTAAAAGCTTTCTCTGGCTTCGTGGACTTACTGCAAAATATAAGACCCTATGATATAACACACACACACACACACACACACACACACACACACATATATATATATATATAATTTCTCTGCTCTTGAAGAGTAGCTGCTTTAGGTGGTATAAAGGCTCTGTCTTTGATGTACCCCCACAGATAAAATTCGCATGGTGTGTGATCTGGTGATCTGGGAGCCAAAATCAATGAACAAGATCTTGTTGTGCACCTATTCCAGTCCAACGTTTTGTGGTGGTGGTGGTGGTGGTGGTGGTAAGATAACGCCGCACTTCAAGGTGAAAGTGAAGCGAAGCGGCGTCATACATAAAAAGGAAATCATTGTTGACTAAACAACCAGTTCTGCAGCATGCGCATGTATGACGTACCTGTCAGTTTCCTCCTCAAAAAAGATATTTCCATAAACTTGGTGAACAGAAACAGGGCTAAACACATTCAGTTTCGGTGAGTGTCTCTAATGTTCGACGATGATGGCAGGATTTTGTGACCCTTGATTTTTTTAAACTACGAAGGATTGCTTTACACGATAGATGAAACTTCTATTCGTCAGAAAAGATGAGTCGTTCCGAAAAACTGTCCTCTCCTATATGCTGAAGAACTGAAACGCAAAACTCATAACTTCTGCTGTGGCCACCGGGCAATGGACGTAGTAAGTGCAGGTTGTAAGGCTTAATATGCAGCTGTCGTTTCACAAGAGGCCAAACAGTTTCCTGAGGAAGTTAAACTTCGTGGTCTGCCCGTCTCTTGGACTTTAAAGGGTTCCCTGTGGGAGTATTAGTGTACACTCGACATTTTCATCAGGCGTGCGTTACCGACTGCTGCTCTTCCTCTTGCATATGCAACCAGCTTCCAAGAATATTTTATGCCAGTCATAAGTCCGCTTGTTCGGAGAAGGCTTCTTGATGTATCGACGGCGGAATTCACGTTGAATTTCAACAATAGACTGAATTAGGCCAATTTCAGCACAAAAAACGAATGCTGTTGTGATGTAGACACCACATTTCTATAAACAACCCAGTTTTGTCAAAACTTTGAAACTTTCCATATCCAATGACAAACGCAGTATGTTTCTATATTTTATAGTTTGTCTTTAATAAACAATTGAAATTCTTCTTTTTGAATCACTCAGTATTAACATCTACTTTATCATCCATTCCAAGAAAATTGGATTCAGCTATGCAGTTGAATTCTATTGCGACTAAATACCCCTTAAACCTGCCTTAAAATCGTGATGTGTTGGTCGCCCTGCTTACATTAGAGAGCAAAGTAAAATTTTTGTTCGGGTGCTTAAATTAAAATGCACTGTAAGTTTGTATCTTCAGTCAGGCAGAAGAGACAGTTTTGTGAAATCGGATGAATCTATTCAAAACGCAGAGCTAAAAAGACTCGCTTTATGAACGTTAACGTTCCATTATCACCGGAAGAAATGCGTGTACATCTGGGAAAGCTCCCAGTTGCAAGACAGCACTTCATGAAAGCGGCCAGTTTGAAAAATATAAATACGTGAGTTAGTGGTGGACAAACTTTTTGTTTCACTTCGTATAACTCTAGAAGTTTTATCAGTGTTTAGGCTGCTATGTTTGAGATCGACCACGAAACGGATCGAGCGAGGTGACGCAGTACTTACAGACACAGACTCGCATTGTGGAGTACGGAGATTCAGATACCTTCGACCATTCTGATTTTGACATTCCGTAGTCTTCCTAAAACGCGTAACCTACGTACATGCGCTGCCTGCAGTAAAATTCCAACCATTGTTCTTTTTATGATGATGAAACTAATCATGTTAAACATGGTAACCCCTTTTTTCCTGTTGGCCTGAAGAACCGCATCCTTTGATAATCTTTTATTAGGATTGCACATGTAGCCCATTTCCCGCATTTTGAGTTGATATTACATTTAAGTTAAACATTAACTTGAATTGGAAACACTTTATCGCCTTAAAAAGGTATAATTGTATAATCATAGATGACAACTGAAGATCTGTTTTGGAGGGACAGTATTAGTTGTGTTTACTGTCGCATAATTACATGCAATTGTTGTGTTTACCAGCGTATATAGACGATTTTAGGTACTGTTCTCTTCTCGTGCACCTGTTTGTTAAATCAGTAGGTTTTAATTATTAAGTAAATGTAAAACGAAGTAGTAATTTAGAATACCGTCTTGGCGTGTGTGTATTTTTCAGCTACAGAGGAGTAGTTCGTTGTTCTGTTTGATGTTTTTCGTTGTCTTTTACTAATACCAAATTTTGAGCCTGGTTTTAAATTACCATAGACAAGTAATGTTTGTGTCTAGAAAGTGGAAGCATACATTAGAATCAACATCAAGAGGATCAAAGGAGAATTCTAATATAGGAGATATCAACCATGTAGAAAGTCTTAGATCTACTTATGGCATGGAAAGAAGACCCCAGAAATATTTAACAGAGCAACAAAACGAAGAAACTTTTTCATGAAGGATGTGAGATACAGGAATAAAGATGTTTATTTTGACAGATTTGAACACAAATAGGATGATATGAGTATACAGTAGCCGGCCGCGGTGGCCAACCGTTTCTAGGCGCTTCAGTCCGGAACCGCGCGACTTCTACAGTCGCAGGTTGGAATCCTGCCTCTGGCATGGACGTGTATCATGTCCGTAGGTTAGTTAGGTTTAAGTAGTTCTAAGTTCTAAGGGACTGCTGACCTCAGATGTTGAGTCCCATAGTGCTCAGAGCCAGTATACAGTAAAAGAAAGCTTCAATCTAGATCCCACACAAAAATGTTTCTTTTGTGGGCTATTTCTCTGTTGCAATGAAAATAAATATAAGTTTGCTAAATTCCACGTAATAACTGTGTAGTTGCCTTCCTAATATTAGCTGATTTACTTCCTTAGTGAATTCTAACACGTTTAGGGTATCCTGTCCTGCACTGTTGTTCGGCAAACCACAAGAGGGCCAAAATGGTACTCAGAAATAAGACAAACGTAGGACATGCCCTACAAAGTCAGTCGAGATCCAGCCCTTGGAATACGAAACATTCATAAAAATGCAAGTCGAGCAATAAAGCTGTAACGCAGAGTTGGAGCAGTGTTTCATTCTACTCGCGTCACGTACCAGAAGATCCCTTGGGGTGCAACCTAGCAGAGCGCCAGACGTGGCCGCAGCTTTGCGTGGGGAAGCACTGCTGATGTCATGTATGACAATATAATTTTTTTGCTGCGGGGAAACACATTTATCATTTTATTTCTCTTTCACGGGGGACGGTCACGATCTCAAAACTCTGTACCGACCAGTCGTCTAGCTAACATATTCTCGCACTGATATGTGTTCAGTTGTTAGGTGTTTCATATTATTTTTTGTTCGTATTGACCGTTTGGTGGTTATGTTTAAATCATCTTCGGGTATGATTATTTGTATTAATTTTCCTTGCTCATAGACTACCTTCACCTTTTAACGCCACAAAAATGGTATAAGCATTTAAATATTTATACTTTGTCATAACATGTGGTATCTATAACTACACTACTGGTCATTAAAATTGTTACACCAAGAAGAAATGCAGATAATAACGTGTATTCATTGGACAAGTATATTATACTAGAACTGACATGTGATTACATTTTCACGCTATTTGGGTGCTTAGATCCTGAGAAATCAGTACCGAGAACAACTACCTCTGGCCGTAATAACGGCATTGATACTCCTGAGCATTGAATCCAACAGATCTTGGATGGCGTGTACAGGTACAGCTGCTCATGCAGCTTCAACACGATACCGCAGTTGATCAAGAGCAGTGACTGGCGTATTGTGACGAGACAGTTGCTCGGCCACCGTTGACCAGACGTTTTCAATTGGTGAGAGATCTGGAGAACGTGCTGGCCAGGGCAGCAGTCGAACATTTTCTGTATCCAGAAAGGTCCGTACAGGACTTGCAACATGCGGGCGTGCATTATCCTTCTGAAATGTAGGGTATCTCAGGAATCGAATGAAGGGTAGACCCGTGGGTCGTAACACATCTGACATGTAAAGTCCACTGTTCAAAGTGCCGTCAATGCGAACAAGAGGTGACCGAGACGTGTAACGAAAGGCACCGCATACCATCACGCTAGTATGGCGATGACGAATACACGCTTCCAATGTGCGTTCACCGCGATGTCGCCAACCCTGGATGCGACCGTCATGGTGCTGTAAACAGAACCTGGATTCATCCGAAAAAATGACGTTTTGCGATTCGTGCAAAACAGTTTCGTCGTTGAGTCTGTGTGTGATGCAGCGTCAAGGGTATCCGCAGCCATGATCTCAGAGCTGAAGGTCCATGCTGCTGCAAACGTCGTCGAACTGTTCGTGCAGATGGTTGTTGTCTTGCGAACGTCCCCATCTGTTGACCCAGGGATCGAGACGTGGCTGCACGATCAGTTACAGCCATGCGGATAAGATGCCTGTCATCTCGACTGCTAGTGATACGAGGCAGTTGGGATCCAGGACGGCGTTCCGTATTACCCTCCTGAACCCACCGATTGGATATTCTGCTAACTGTTATTGGATCTTGAACAATGCGAGCATCAGTGTCGTGAGACGATAAACCGCCATCTCGATAGGCTACAATATGGCCTTTATCAAAGTCGGAAACGTGATGGTACGCATTTCTCCTCCTTACACGAGGCATCACAACAACGTTTCACCAGGCAACGCCGCTCAACTGCTATTTGTGTATGAGAAATCGGTTGGAAACTTTCCTCATGTCAGCACGTTGTAGGTGGCGCCACCAGCGCCAACCTTGTGTGAATGCTCTGAAAAGCTACTCATTTGTATATCACAGCATCTTCTTCCTGTCGGTTAAATTTCGAGTCTGTACACGTCATCTTCCTGGTTTAGCTATTTTAATGGCCAGTAGTGTACTTGTGAAGAAACAGTCACGTTGCAAAATATCATGTACTTACAGTTTCAATAAATATTTTGCGATCGTGGCTCTTTCTTCAGAATTAAGTATCACAAGTAAGAGCGCTGACGTTGGTTAAGATCATATAGCATCTACTTCGTAGGGCTCTTATTTTACCAAGTTTCCTGAACTTTATGGTGAATTTTACAAGAAGTTATGAAAAAATCCAGGTACTTTAGCGCAAAAAGACATCTTTTACTGTGCATATAAAGTCATATTTACACGTTGTTTGTTGATAGTCATATTTCGGACAACTTTAGCCAAAAATGCATATATATTGTGTCTTTAAGGACAGAAGAATATAAATATGAAAACGTTACTCAGATGACAATATTTCAGGTGAAAGTATAAAAAAAAATTACTGCAAAGCTTTATTTATCAGGCCTATAGTAGACATGTAGCGTAACACACTTGTCCTTTCGTTGACGCAAGACATTGTTGCACAGGGTACGCGAAACGCACTCAAAGCCTACAAACGCACCTACCGACGCAATTAACTTCGTACACGCGGTCAGACTACTTGGTTTGAATATAAACTCAGTGTGGTTCAACATGCTGAACGTAAAGCCCTCCGGCAGCATGAAGTTGCGACGCTTTGCTCTCGATTTTGGTGAGAAGTTATTCAGCGGCAACGGGGAAATATTAGTTTGTAAACTATGTGAAGCTGAAGTTACTGCAGAAAGCATTTGATGCGCAACAATACTGTAATACTGCCAATCACAGCAAGTGTGAGAAATGAAGTGCTGAAAATGACAGGAGATGAACGCTCTTATTGGAGCAGACAGGGTGTAGTATGAGATATTGATGGCTTGCAACATGCCCTAGAGAAGGTAAAGAATCGAGGTTTAAGTCGTTCTTGGAGAAGTGCGCAGCACATCCAGCTCCAGATTAATCTACATTGAGAAAGAACTATTCGTCCGTATGCTACAAGAAGATGATAAACAGTTCGAAAAGTCTGGGTCCCCTATACGAAACCACTTATGTGGGTGGACGCTATCTATCAAATGTTGACGGGCCTGGTTGAAATGTTCCTACTAATGTGTGAAGCTTTCGACAGAGTAAACAACACTACCAAGCTGCTACGGCCGGACGGCAAGGACATAACGTGTTGATTCTAGTAATAAACGGATTTCTGTACATGGATCAAGCAGTCAAGAGACATCAGATTCTCCACCTCAGTACGGTGTACATCATTTGCCTTCCGAATGGGTTACCCAGAGTTACAGAAGTGGTGCAATCAAAATACCTTGAAGTGGACAAATTAATTCTCTATGGGAAGAAAATCTATGTGATAGCTGTGCAATGGGTGCTAAAATTCAAGAAAAAATCACCTTCACTACCCCTTCCTGGCTTAATGCTGCACCTACTAAATCAATATAAAGACAACCTTTTATGAGCTTGATAGCCATGAATCAAGTGCTATAAAAACTGCAAAAGAGACCCTTACAGATAACCTGTCAGGAAACTTGGCATCCAACAATGGCAACTTTTCACTAATATCGTAAGCCACTACACGACATGGAAGTGTGGCGCACTGGATATTGTATAACATCTGCAGAGTGAGTTGGGTAGAGCTTGTGGTCATGAGACTGACAGTCAAGAACAAATTAGAGAGTGGTCTCCAACACAAAATTAGTGATAGTTCTGCGAATGCCACAATATTTGGAGACAGTGAACCAAAGCTGGCGTGCAGCGACCTGGACGCCTTCGAATACCGTCCTGTGACATTCTGTGAAGTGGAGAGAACATCATACGTAACGACACCCGGATGACGGAGACACTTGTGTTCTGCTAACCATTTTTCAGAAGTTTTTAATTTTCTAAAACGCTGTAGCTTTTCTATTATGGCCGTTTAATTCCTGTGCTCTCATATATTTGTCAGTTTCAGTGAATCAGATATGTAGTGTTTCAGAATTCAACACTGTTTGACAGTTTCAAATTTGTTTTCTGGGACAAATATTATTTGTTATACATATATTTTGTCGTACGGAATGCCTTTTAGTTTCAGATACTCTGTTTTCTAATGCTTTCTTTTCTTTTGTGTTGCTTCTTATACATCATTCTATATATTTGAAATAATTTTCTTCGACAATGTGTTGTTCTCAACTTTAAGATTTTTCTTTTACGTGTAGGGGGGAGGGACATTAATGGTATTCGCCGTGAACTATGCTCTTTCAAATGAAACTTTTTACGTGTTGTTTGGATGTTTCTTTGTGTACTTATGTGAGTTGTTTTTTTTTTCTTTGGCTCTCTTCTGTGGGTCACTAACTAACGCCACGTCACCTGGCTTACACAGAACATCTGTGGTAACATTTCATTTGGATTTATTCCAGACTAGACATCCTTAGTGTTCACGGAAATCCAACCCTTTGTTTTTGTGGGGGCTCTGAAATGGTCAGGTTCTCCACCAATAAACATAACTATGAGATCAACTACATTTTCTAAGACCTTATCATTCAGATAGTTTCTATTTCGTCTGCATGTTCAGATGTAGGGTAGTTTCCGTGGCAGATGTGAATCTTGGCTTTCTATTTCGATACTATCGATTCGATTTATATATTTTCAAACACAGGTGAATATGAGTATCAACATAAAAAGAACTTTTAAGACACTAGGATGGGACACACAAATTAATCATCGACGCATAAAGAGGCATAAAAAAATAAAATCATTGATTGGCGGAGAACTTCCACGAATATATGTATGCTCAAGAACAGTTACCCGATAAATGACGTACAGACAGAGATATTTACAATCTCTATTGGATAAAGGCCACTATCAAACAGAAGATAGCAAAGCGTTCTAATTTAAAATAATTAGTCTCATGTAATGTAAAACTGATGATAGCAAATTTAGAACACTAAGAGTAATAATTTAGTGCATTGTGGTCTATGATTGGTACCACTAATTGTTTACTGAAGACACTGGTTTTGTATCAACCCCGTGTAAGAGCATGAGAAGTAGTGCATGTTTCTCTCAATTCTCTCTCAACCTTCTTCAGTTCATAGATGAAAACTGGACGTAACAGCCCGTCTCAGAGCTCCTTGCTCCACATCTGACTTTATTACAAAGGATTTTGTCGGTTCCCTCACAAATTTCACTTTCGATGTCTTTGTTATGGTTCTTTTCCTTACATCTGTATAGTGCTGGTTACTGTAATTTTGTATACTGAATCACAGACATTTTTAAAATACGCAAAAGTTATCACATACTGGCAGTTTCTTGTTTCATATATTAAATAGACATCATTCTATTCGTGAGCATCACATTGTTACGTTTTCTGGTAATGAGAGAGGAATTTAAACCGGCCATGTGTTAACGTAAATACTTCGACTTGAGAAATACAAAAAATATTTAACGCACAGCCGCGCGGGATTAGCCGAGCGGTCTTCACCGCTGCAGTTATTGACTGTGCGGCTGGTCCCGGCGGAGGTTCGTGTCCTCCCTCGGGCTTTTGTGTGTGTTTGTGTGTGTGTGTGTGTGTGTGTGTGTGTGTGTGTGTATGTGTGTGTGTATTTGTCCTTAAAATAATTTAGGTTAAGTAGTGTGTCAGCTTAGGGACTGATGACCTTAGCAGTTATGTCCCATAAGATTTCACACACATTTGAACATTTGATTTAACGCACATACGGTAAACAAAGGAAACTCCTCCCGCAACTACAAAGCTGTAATTAAATATGGTCACCCTCAGATGAAATACATTCTTAACATGTGCAAAACATGTCGAGAATATATTTCGTCTGAGGGTGACAATATCATTTAATTACCAGATTGTACTTGCGGGAGGGATTTCCTTTGTTTATCGCATGTGCGTTAAATATTTTTTGTATGTCTAGAGTCAAAGTATTTACCTTAATACGTGACCGGATTAAATTCCTCTCTCATCACCAGAAAGAGTGACAAGGTGGTGCTCACAAATAAAATGATGACTATTTAATATACGAAACAAGACAACTTTTGGATATTTTAAAAAGGTCTGTCATTCAGGATAAATAATTACAGTAACCAGCATTATACAGAAATAACTGAAAGAACCTGAACAAAGACAAAGAAAATTTTTTTTGAGGGAATCCACAAAAGCTGTTGTAATAAAGTCAGGTGTAGCAAAGGAAACGGGGATGGGTTGACACTTCCAGTTTCCATCTATGAATTCTTATCGCTTCAGTCCATGGTAAAACTTAGTTTTCGATGATCGTCTTCGTCAGGAGCAACCGACTGTCAAAACTGCAGCCTTAGATAACCCAAAGACGGATTCTCATTGGTTGATAATTATGTAGTGCTGTCGCACATGGTGTCAACGTCTGTGCTAAGGGCGCCACTGTTCCGACCGTAGCGCAAATATCGCAACGAGTATATCTCGCCCTTCCCTGCATCTAGAGCTTGCAGCGCATATAATATTAGCAATGCGTGGAAGCGTGGAAGCGAGCTCCCGATGAATAGATGATCCAGAGATACTCGTGACAACGTTTACGTTACAGCCAGAGCAGTGGCGCCACCAGCGCAGACGTTGACACCATCAGCGACGGTGTTACATAGTTACCAACCAATCAGAAGCCGTCTTTGAGCTAAATGAAGTCACCAGAGCAGTAATTTCGAGAGGCATTTACTGCTACATGCAGACGACAGAGATAATATTCAAAAGTTCGAGGTTTAAATGACGTGGCAAGGAGCCCGAGAGTGTTTTACATCATGATGAAAGACTTCGTTCTCACATTCTTTGTTTCATAGATTTTGTTGCTGTGATAGAATCCTCAATGGTGGTTAATAAGCGGCAAATCTTTCCCCAAAGAAGAATTACGGCTGTGATGTATGGAACTCAGACACGATAATCGGACTGGTCGGTTCGTGAGAAAGTTGTTTTATTGTGCGAGAAACTCTTCCATTGAGGCACCTAGATACATTCCAAGTGGGTACATGGATCAGCTGTACCACTGTAGAACTGCACACGTCCCTCTGTACACTAATAGCCTTGCACCTAGCTCACATCAAATACTGAAATTCAACGGAAGATAACTCCCTGCACAGGTCACAACATCAGCAGACTTTTAATTATTTATTAATTTGGGTCATTTTTACAATTTGAATTACTTAAACTGCACCGATTGGCATAAGAACGCAGTAAATATCACGTGCGTACAAGATACCTATCTACTGAAACAGAGCGCAACACGTTTGGATAAATATCAAGAAACAATACGATTACAGCAGGACCTTGTTATCCGTCACATACAGGACTGGGAGCGCAGTCGGATAGCATAGATCAGATTATCGGAAGAACACTACAGTACAGGGCAGTAAAACTTCAATTTTCAACTGGAAATACTGCCTGAAATATTGTTCCAAGCTTTAAAAAGTGATAAAACGAAAAGAAAACATTCAACCCACTAAAAATCTAACGTTATGGTTTAACGTATAGTAAGTGCCTGTACTAGAAATACATTTGCATCTTACGATAAGCAATTGTTACTGTGAAAGAAACAACTGTGTATATACGTTGTAACAGTGCTGCATTCACGCACAGCCGATATGCACTGAACTGTTTAAAAGACGATAAATCCAACGGTAAAAATCGTTCTGTTTTTAAGCAGGACGAAAAAGGTATTTAATGTTGTTTTGCTTAGCAGACAACAGCCTCCATTTTGCCCTGATGTATTTCCGTTTCCTGATCCACAAATCGTCTGTCTAGGTAGACGCAGTTGTTTGCGATGTATTGAAGAGGTATATCAAATGCCTTTTTAGTACATGTATGTGACACTTCAGTTGTAGGTTCATTGTCTCCGTTGTCGTCATCTTTTTTTGTCATCATCGATTGGTCGAGTTACGGCGTCAGTGATGTGGTCGTCACTTACGTCTTCTTTCTCTGTGTAGTCAATGTCAGCTATGCTGACCCTCTCATTTACGTCACTGGATTCAACGTCTGGCTCTAAAGTTTGCAAATCCCACAAAATCGCTGGAGTGTCTACTTACTGATTTTTGTCACTTGTTCAATGGGCTGAGTCATCTCGATTATCATCACTCGTTTCTTCATAGTCTAGCGTATTTTCAGTTCATTTTCACCATCATTCGTCATATCTCTAGCCTTTAACAGTGTTGTTGTGCCAACAAAGCCGGCTGCTGTGACCGAGCGGTTCTAGGAGCTTCAGTCTGGAACTGCACTGCTGCAACGATCGCAGGTTCCAATCCTCCCTCGGGCATGGATGTGTGTGATAAACCTTAGATTAGTTAGGTTTAAGTAGTTATAAGTCTAGGGGACTGATGACCTTAGATGTTAAGTCCCATAGTGCTCAGAGCCATTTGAACCATTTTTTTGTGCCAACACCTACCTTTATTTGCCCGTTCAATCACTTCGTTTTTCCGCTAGAGAGAGAGAATCACATGTTCACGTTTAGTTGATATATGTCAGTTATACGCACTTTAATTGTAACACCCCCTTAGAAAAATTAGTGAATTACTGTGCTGATAAACCTCATATGTTACTTTATTTTCAAACAGCTGAGCAGAACTGAACGTACTCAGACATTTCTCTCTTTACTTATTCTGATCAACACTAAACTGACACACAATATTTTTAGCGCAACGCAATCTGACTTTCAATAATCCCTACAAAACAATGGCCCTGGCTAACAATAACCTATATCTTTCATGAATCACTTACCCCAAAAAAATGTTCGTAACTCGAACTACTGCAATGCAGCGAGTGCCAATACTGCCTGCTAAACAAAAGAGTAACTACTGAAGACACTAACTACTGATAGGCATAGCTAGCAAATGAAAGATTTTGATAGAGAACAGTGTATTTACCTTAATAATCTCAGTTCATGATATGCAGTACTACAAATTTACTCTTTCTAATGGACACACGTATAGATCGTCCGCTCTCAAAATTCTGCTATCTTTCTCCTCACATCCACCACTGCTGGCTGCTCACCTCCAACTGCGCAACGCTACGCGCTGTTCACCTTCAACTGCCCAACACTACAATAGTGAATATTCCAACAATGCCACCCAGCCACAGACTGCATGCAGCACAGCCAGTGATTTTGATACAGAGCGCTACGTGAAGTTACGAACATAAAAACCTAAACGGCCTACTTACATAATGTGTAAGAGGAGCTGGTTATAAAACACATTCATACAAAAAAAAAAGAAAAAAAACATACGGGTCGCATCTGAAAAATGTTGTTTCACACTAAAACAGATCGAAGTGCCGTACCTATCAACGATCAACTGCCTGCTGATTCACTGCCTACGGTTCAGTACCGCAAACGATGAGTCAAATGAACGAACGGGAAAATAATAGAACTATGGGGAGAGTCGGACCAACTGCGGTTGTATTAACTAGGTTCTACTGTAATTTTCACCGGAAAATAGGGCTTGCACGAGCCGCGTAGGAGCCTCTCAACACAATAGGCTGCATACTGTCGAAGTCTGCAGAACATTGGCTACTTGCGAGGCACACAAGCAGTCGGCAGTCGTTAATAAAGCCTCGTCCGCCCGCCCTGACGCCCCGTTGATTAAACTGTCGACAACTCGATTACGGCAGTCAAACACTGTGCAGCGCCCCGCCCAGTATCCGCTCTTATGTCTCTGTAACTGCATCAGGAGCGGCGCCACACGACCGTTAACAGTAAAGTCCGGCGGCAGTCGCACGGTTCCTGTTAATGCCGCAACGGCTCACTGTCGAACTGTGGCTTTGTAAGTCTTGGAAGTGTGTTGCGTAATACAGAGCTACGTTTATTGTAACGGTCGGTTACCGTAAACACTCGAACCGTCTTGGTGCTTTCTGTATGAGAGCAAAACGTTTTACATCAAATGCGTACGACTTCGTAGTAATAGACGACAAATCATCGAGTAAAACTGAAGTGATATCAGGTGTTCCCAAGGGAAGCGTCCTGGGACCTCTGCTATTCCTGATCTATATAAATGACCTGGGCGACAATCTGAGCAGTTCTGGTAGGTTGTTCGCAGATGCTGTAATTTACCGTCTAGTAAGGTCATCCGAAGACCAGTATCAATTGCAAAGCGATTTAGGAAAGATCGGTGTATAGTGTGGCAGATGGCAGTTGACGCTAAATAACGAAAAGTGTGAGGTGATCCACATGAGTTCCAAAAGAAATCCGTTGGAATTCGATTACTCGATAAATAGTACAATTCTCAAGGCTGCCAATTCAACTAAGTACCTGGGTGATAAAATTACGAACAATTTCAGTTAGAAAGACCACATAGATAATAATATTGTGGGGAAGGCGAGCCAAAGGTAGCGGTTCATTGGCAGGACACTTAGAAGATGCAACAAGTCCACTAAAGAGACAGCTTACACTACACTCGTTCGTCCTCTGTTAGAATATTGCTGCGCGGTGTGGGATTCTTACCAGGAGGGATTGACGGAGGACATCGAAAAGGTGCAAAAAATGGCAGCTCGTTTTGTATTATCACGTAATAGGGGAGAGAGAGTGGCAGATATGATACGCGAGTTGGGATGGAAGTCATTAAAGCAAAGACATTTTTCGTCGTGGCGAGATCTATTTACGAAATTTCAGTCACCAACTTTCTCTACCGAATTAGAAAATATTTTGTTGAGCCCAGCTTACATAGGTAGATATGATCATCAAAATAAAATAAGATAAATCAGAGTTCGAACAGAAAGGTTTAGGTGTTCATTTTTCCTGCGCGCTGTTCGGGAGTGAAATGGTAGATGAACCCTCTGCCAAGCACTTAAATGTGATTTGCAGAGAAATCAAGTAGATGTAGATTTAGACAGTTCCCCCAAAGAAACTAAAATATACATAGGCGTTCAATAAGAAAGGAAACACATTATTCCTCGGCAGATTCGGTTGAAAAATGTGAGGCTTCCTATGGGATATAGAGGAATAGTCCCGCCTTCAACATCTATAATTTCATGAAGTTTCGATAGGCGGCAGGCAATGGCCCTGCCGCAGTGGATACACCGGTACCCGTGAGATCACCGAAGTTAAGCTCTGTCTTGCGTGGTCGGCACTTTCTTGCGTCACCATCCAGGCCGCCATGCGCTGTTACTATTTTTCGGGGTGCACACAGCCTCGTGATGCCAATGGAAGGGCTACTCGACCGAATAGTAGCGGCTTCGGTCAAGAATTCCATCATAGCGACCAGGAGAGCGATGCGCTGACCCGATGCCCCTCCTATCCGCATCCTCCTCGGAGGATGATACGGCGGTCGGATGGTCCCGATGGGCCTCTTGTGTCCTGTAGAGGAGAGTTTTTTTTTCTCGATAGGCGGCGGCACTACACGTGACGTTCAGAACGACACCTGTAACGGAGTTGCGTTCCAAGCGGAGAGCTATCATTAAGTATCTTTTGGCGGAAAACCATAGCCTTGCTGATATTCGTAGTTGCTTGCAGAATGTCTACGGAGACCCAGAAGGGAACAAAAGCACAGTGAGTCGTTGCCCAGCTTTCATCACCGCAACAAGGTCAGGCAAGACCTGTCTGATCTCCGGCGTTCTGACCGGCCGCACACAGATGTGTCTCCAGTAACGTTGGAACGTGCGGACACTCTCATTAGAGGTGACTGGCATATCACAATCAAATAACTCGATGCTCAACTGGGCGGCCATGTTGGCAGCTGTGATATACCATGTCCCCAGAAGCCGGCCGCTGTGGCCGAGTCGTTCAGTCTGGAACCGTCCGACTGCTACCCCCACAGGTTAGAATTCTGCCTCGGGCATGGATGTGTGTGATGTCCTTAGGTTAGTTAGGTTTATGTAGTTCTAAGTTCTAGGTGACTGATGACCTCATATGTTAAGTTCCATACTGCTCAGAGCCATTTGAACCATTTTGATCGCCACAATGTTTCGATGAATGTAGTCACACGCGATGAAATAGAGGTTCATCAGTTCGAACCGGAAACTAAATGGCAACACGTCACCTCTCCTCCACAAAAAAAAGTTCAAAGCCGCAAACTCAAATGGTAAACTCATTGTGACACTCTTCTGGAATTCTGAAGTGGTTATTCTGCTTGATGTCCTCCATTATGGTACAACCATCAACTCGTAAGTGTATTGTGGTAGTCTCAGGAAACTGAATAAAACACTTTAGCATGTTCGTTGCCACAAAAATGCAAATGAAATTCTTCTTTTCCACGAAAACGAAAGGCCTCACACAAGTCCGTGCGCCCGAGAGAAGCTCACGAATCTTCATTAGACTGTTGTTCCTCACCTATCTTACAGCCCAGGTCTCGCACCTCCCAACTGTTCGACCCAATGAAGGACGTACCCAATGGAAAGCAGAACATGGATGATTGGGAGGTTATTGAAGCAGCAAGATGTTGGCTCCAACGTCGATCACTAGTGCCATGTGGCCATACAGACCCTCCCGTCCATGGTTCCGTTCCCGGCGGGGTCAGGGATATTCACCTGCCTCGAGATGACTGGGTGTTTATGTTGTCCTCATCATTTCATCATCATTCATGAAAGTGGCAGATTGGACTGAGCGAGGGTTGGGAATTTGTACAGGCACTGATAACCGCGCAGTTGAGCGCCCCACATACCACAAATCATCATCATCATCATCATCATCATCATTACAGACCCTCCCAGTAGGATGCCGTAAGGTCATCGGACTGAACGCTGATTATACTTAAAGATAGGATTTTGTAGCCAAGAGATTATGGACCAATATAGTGTGTTGGAATGCTGAATAAAACCAGCCTGCTTCCAGAAAAAAATTTGTTGCAATGCTTATTGAATGCCCTCTTTACTTACAAAATCAGCAATAAATTGTACATTCTATAAATGCAATCTTCAATCGGAATTTCAGGATGTTTCACTGCAGCAAAAACTGCAGAAAATTTTGTGCGTGACACAGAAGTCCATTAACACAGGAAAATTCAGTATTTCATGGAATAATGTAGGTAGAGAGGCAGGACCTGACACACATGCCTGAATTATTTATTAAAAGCAAAAAAGTGGCCAAAATGGCCAAAAGATGGCGCTTAATGTGACAAAAAGCAATAATTTGCGTAACAATTGTTTTCTAGCAAAGATAACGTTCTTTACAACAAATACTACACATATCGGCCGTCATTCATCAACATTACCTGTAGTAGAGGAACAATATCATGAACGACACTGTACAGCTAATCGGTAGGTATAGTGAGAAATTGCAGTCGGATTTTGTCTTGTAGCATCGATAATAATCACACAAACTGAGGTCAGGGGACCTGAGAGGCCAAGCTTGATGGAAGTGGCGGCTCAGCAAGCGATCAGTAGCAGAGCAGCAACGGAACCTGCATTTTGATACTAAAGTTCCAATAGCAGTACCTTTACTGGTAACGTCAACACGCCGCTATTGCCGGAGATTCTACTCCCTCTCTCACTAGAGCTAATTGCTTACACTATCTGATGTGGCGTCACTGACAGGTGTCTGCCCAGCGCCATCTGTTGGCTAGTTTTCGCACTCGTTTTAGGTTTCAGTAAAACTCCCTGTGTGTCAAGTTTTACCTCTATGCAGGCACTCTTCCGTAAAATAGTGAATTTTCATATGTCAGCTGACTTTGGTGTTACCCTATGTTTAGCCCAGTCTTCACTTCTCGGTCTGCCACACGAGTGGACGCAAACCATGCTGCCGGTCTACTGCTAAAACCTCACCATGTGTGCCACACGATACAGATACTGCATACGCTTCGACTTTTGATACATGTGCACCACCACGAGGCCACACGTGGTTTCTTGTCATAGCCCGAAAATGGTTCGACAGAAATCCATTGTTCCAATAAATAACCCCTTTGTTTCAAGAATTTTAGAGGACATAGAGGAAAGTTTTTATTTTTATCAGGAACAACCAACTGTTTCATCACTGTAGTACTTCTGTTTGGCTTAATACGAAGGTTGCCGAGAAACTAATGCACCGCATTTTTTCTTCTCAGCTGAATCAATGCTACGAATGTCTCCTGAGTGAGCGCGCCAGGAGTTCATCGCTTCCGACAGATAGCGTAACTGCAGGAGTGTTGAAAAATCGTGTCTGTAGGTAATGTAAGCAACGTGCCTTCATTGAATTACTCACTGGGGAGAAAGAAACTGTGGGTATTATTCACAAACGCTTGTGTAAGGTCTATGGAGCATCTGCTGTCGACAGTCGCTGGGCACTGAGGGTGAGGTCATCAGAAGGCTGCTCGGTGGAGCTCCACGAATTGCAGCGGTCGGGGAGACCATTCACGGCTGTCACACCTGACAAACCTGGCCTAGCCCCAGTCGGACTTCCACTTGTTTGGGCCATTAAAGGATCCCATTCGTGGAACACATTTTAAGGACGATGATGAGGTGATTCATACAGTGAAGCACCGGCTCCGCCGCAGGACAAGAATTGGTACCGACAGGGCATACTCGGCCATGTTTCGCGCTGGAGGAAGGCCATAGAACGGGATGGAGATTACGTGGAAAAATAGGGTGTGTAGATAAAACACCATTCTTTCGCGTGTGTATTCTCAATATGTCCTATAAATAATTGTTGAAGAAAAAATGCGGTGCATTACTTTGTGGGCAACCATCGTATAATTATCTTTTCTGTATTGGCTGTTGATGCTTGAAGTCGAGCACAGACGCCGTTCCTTTGACTTACACAACTGCAATGAGATTCTCCCCCCCCCCCTCTCTCTCTCTCTCTCTCTCTCTCTCTCTCTCTCTCTCTCTCTCTCTCTCTCTCTCTCTCTCTATCTCCCCCCCTTCTCTCTGAGACACACACACACACACACACACACACACACACACACACACAGATTGTTGTACAATAAGTGCTATAATAATACACAGCAAGATTGTCATAGTAGAAGTAAATACAGGAAGCAGGCATTTTGTTTTCCATCTTCCAAAGGTCTAAGTCTTCAGTTCCCTTGATGGAACTGAGTCTCTTTCCTTTCCGAATACAGTTCAGATTTGTGTAGTCTTTCATCTCTGGAGCTTTTCACATGTTTCCTTCGATCCCCGAAGTTGGTGATTTACTTAATAATATCTTGTCTGTTGAACTCATTACCAACGTCTTCCTGATTCTTCTGCAACTCTTTATTCTCATCAAGAATCTCATTTCTTCTGCTTGTATTTGTGTAGTATTTTTCGTTGTTTGCGTGTCTCTTGTGGTCGTCCAAGTCTCGTCACTGATTATTTCAGGCGTTCATCCAAGATGATGAGTCCATTTTTATGCACAATTTGCTCCAACCACACAGCAAGTACTCATGATAACACAACTCGCAGATGACGACGACTGGGTCGGTCATCTAAATATTCTAAATGAAAATGCAAATCTGCAAATGGGCCGAACACAGAAGTCACACCATTGTAATACCCATGTTTCCATAAAACAATAAAGATATCTTTATAGTTTCATAAAATTTTGTTCTTCAGTTTCTTCTGGTTACAGAGCTAAAATCCTGTTTGGTCTAGATATTGCTTGATATCTGTCCAATTTTCGTCTACAGGTATGTCTTTTCTCATATTTATAGATCCTGTAGCAAACTAGATATTTAAAATGTGACATCTACTCACTTCTGTTGTTAACTACTAACATGAATCTTGTTGCGTAGTTACTTTCAATGGTTTGCAAGACTGGGATAGACGGGTAAAATTAGCTGCAGTTGGATGTACATCTTCCTGTGGGACGGACTTGCCAAATTATGTACCAATATACAGGGTGGTCAGAAATAGTCTGGAAAGCTTATAAGAATGCTGCTGGGTAGGTTATGTTGAGATGTAGTTGTTAAGAAAAAATTCGATGCGTTGCGCCACTTCCGAGTTAATTAGCAGTGAAGTTACACAATCAGGTTGTTGCTTGCGGATATTCAAGCGGCCCGCCAGATACAGTTATTCTGAGCTGTTTTCATAGCATGGGCGATAGCGCACGAGACTGCTCGGCCTTTGGGCCGGGTTCGATCTTTACTACCGCCCCATTTCCAATACTTGTATCGCTCTCTTGTGCGGTTTCAGGAAACCAAACGAGGACCACGTTTGGCGACATTGTATGTAGCGGGTCGCTTGAATTTGCGCGCGCAACAACCTGATTGACTAACATCAGTGCTAATGAACTCGTAAATGGCGTAGCAATTATTTCAGCACAACTTACCTGCATCATACTTAAAAGTTTTGCAGAATGTTTCTGACCACCCTATATACAACGAAGTGTATGCTGCCTCGCCTAGTAACATATTGCACTAATGTATTTAGCACTGCAGAATATGCAGACATTATAATGAAAACGCATGGTGTATTCACAATCAGGTACCGGTAACAGTTACAGTTAATGTACTCCAGGTTAACTGGGGAAACCATTATTAAACTGGGTTATGAAAGTTTGTCTTTTTTAAACCTTTCTCTTGCGCCTGAAAGAAAGAGATCCGGCTGATGGAGTGGGGCGCTCTTTCCAGCCTATGGAAAACTTATTCTCTTATGCCGCTTTCTTATTGTTCTAGAGAATGGCTTTAAAATTCAGGAACCGTACGTCATTTCAGTCCGAAGTGGAGGAAAATTCTCAATGGAGGCTCTCGCCTTAAAGATGAGGGATCTCCGCCTAATTTACCGCCTGAAAAAGACACTATTTTGCTTAGTGGTTGCCTGCAGAAGTAAACATGACAAGCCCACACGGAAGATGGAAGTAACAGATTTCCAGTTGTAGTTATGTTGAAGGATATCCCTGATTTGATTGCGCTCCAAAAGGAAATTTGAGCTGTTTGCTCTTCGTATGGCTTCTAAAGCAATGTTACTCAAAACAATGAAAGGTGTGTGTGTGTGTGTGTTGTGTGAGTGAGTGAGTGAGATACTCGTTGCCAGTGTTTCATAATTTTTCGCGTCGTTACTTGGCACACAACCTCGTGCCTTCCATAGTTTCTGAACAAGAATTCCAGTCTGCATCTTTGGCGGGAGGCAAAATTCACTTTGTGGAATGATAAACTCTTTGTAAACTGGGCAAATTATCCCTTCTTTCGTCATACAGTAAAAGCATTTAAAAAAATACACACTTCGTCTCTGAGACAGGGGTACACACTTCCTCCAACTAATTTGTCTTCCAGAATTAAAGAATTGCTTCACAGATGAAGAATCAAAGGCAGGTAAAACGTGGAAAGGTCCTGTTCACCACCTCCTCATCCTTCCCCACAAAGAAATGAGATATGAGGTAGTACGTAAACTACCGTATTGTTTTAGTAAGACTGCTTTAAATGTAAGATGTGAATTGTATTGAATGGTCTTATTACTTCTTCTACAACATTCCATAAAATTTAGAACAAACCATTTATTGAACTACAAATAACAGAACAAATGAAAAAATGTGAGTCTCCAAAAAACTTTCATTAACACGAGGTTGTTGTTGTTGTTGTTGTTGTTGTTGTTGTTGTGGTCTTCAGTCCTGAGACTGGTTTGATGCAGCTCTCCATGTTAATATATTCTGTGCAAGATTCTTCAACTCCCAGTACCCACTGCAACCTACATCCTTCTGAATCTGCTTAGTATATTCATCGCTTGGTATCCCTCTACGATTTTTACCATCCACGCTGCCCTCCAATACTAAATTGGTGGTCCCTTGATGTATTATGCGACATGTAATCCTTCGCCCATAATGTCTAAAGGGAGTCGGAAATCGTTTAGGAGATGGGTTCAATAACATTTATTGTAATCATCACAAAATACACCAAGGAGACAAAAGTCATGTGATGCCTCCTAATATCGTGTCGAACCTCCTTCTGCTCAACGTGATGCAGCAGCTAGATGTGACGTGGACTCAACAAATCTTTGGAAATCAGCTGCAGAAATATTGGGTCATGCTACCCTCTTTAGGCTAACATGGCGCATTGCCATCCTGAAAACTCCCATCGTTGTTCGGGAACATGACGTCCCTGAACGACTGCTAATGGTTTTCAAGTAGCCGAACCCAAGCATTTACAGTCAATGAAGTGGACAAGGGGACCCCGTCTACTCCATGTAAACACAACCCACACTATTAACGAGCCACCACCCGCTTGCAAGGTACCTTGTTAACTGCTTGGGTACATGGCTTCGTGGGATCTGCTCTACACTCGACCCCTACCATCAGCTCTTACAACTAATATCGGGACTCACCTGACTTGGCCACAGTTTTCCAGTTGTGTAGCGTCCAACCGATATGGTCACAAGCCCAGGACAAGTGCTGCAGGCAATGACGTTCTGTCAATAAAGGCACGCTCGTCGGTCGTCTCCTGCCATAGTCCATTAACACCAAATTTCGCTACACTGTACTAACGGACACGTTCATCGAACATTCGACATTGGTTTCTGCAGTTATTTGAATCAGTATTTATATGCTGTTAGTATTGAAAACTGTACGCAGACGCCGCTGCTTTTAGTTCAGAAGCAAAAGCCGTATACCACTGCGTTGTCCGCGATGAGAGGTAATTCCTGAAATCTGGTGTTCTCGGCGCACTCTTGAGACTGCGGACCTCGGAATGTCGAATTCACTTACGATTTTCCAAGTGGAATGCCCCCTGTATCTAGCTGCGACTACCACTGTGCGTACTAAATACGTTAGATCTCATCGTGCGGCCACCATCACGTCGGAAACATTCACACAAATCGCATGAGTACAAATGACAGCTCCTCCAATGCACGGCCCTTTTCATACCTTATGTAGGCTGTACTACCGTCATCTGTAGGTGTGCGTATCGTTATCCCGGGAGTTATGTCAGGTCAATGTACTTCTTCAATATCCGTTGCTATCACCATTCGGTTTGTGTCTGGGTCGGATTAAAAAAATTATGTACATCGGGTACTGAACCACTTCGTTAGTGATTGCGTATTTCAGAGGACTGAACAACTTAGGGGATAAATCTTCGACTGTAATCCACAAACCACAGTATGACAGTCTCCGTAAGTTATTTCTACCTTCTTATACCAAATGCCGTCCGTGTACGTGAAGTAGCCTGATAGTACTGCTTTAGTTAGACTGCCAGACCAACTTACTTAAGCGTACCATATATGTTGGCGCACATTTTCTCGTGAAGTAACATGCAACGCCCGCTTTTGCAATTTTTTGAGGACTTCTGTCCTTGATGCACATGTGTGTAATAGCGTCCACCAGTGGAGATTATGAAGTATTTTTGCACAGAATTACATAGCATACCTCTTCGCTAACATTTCTATCTCGTTAATTCGGTAGGGTATCCAGACTGATAAGTGTGATCAGAAGAATCACATGCTGAAAAACCTTGTGATTGATATAATTAAATTTTCCACGAGACATTCGGGCCTCATATTCATTATCGCAAGCTCGTAAGTGATTCACTCAAACTTGGTCACTCTTAAAAAATCTTGTGATCCCTCTACAGAATAACATAACCTGGAAGGAATTGCCACTTAGGAAACTCTAAATTCAAGAGGCCCTAGTGTAGACACACACGCAGGGTCTTTGCGGAACTACAGCATTCGGGAAATTCAGATAATGGTCTTTGACATTTAAAATTATGCACTTCAGTAAAAGTAATTATAGCGTAAATAAGAGAACTGTTGCTCCAAAACTTGGCATGGTAGAATAAAATAAAAACGGAGCCACACTTCCTCACCACCACGCCACCACGATCAGACAGAGATCCTCGTACGAGTGCGTGAGACTAGAGATGGCCAGGTGCTTACACCAGGAGCGACTACCTGATAAAAGGACTGTCACCAGGGAATCAAGTGTATACGAAATAGCCTGGTCTCACTTAACGACTGATAACAGCGGCTTTTGTGTACAGTTATCAGTTCTAACAGAGAAGCAACACTATGAAATAACGGAAGAAATCAACGTGATATGTACGACAAATGTATCCGTCAGGACACTGTGGCAAAACTTGACGTCAATGGGCTATGGCAGCAGACCACAGACGCAAGTGCCTTTGCCAACAATACATCAAATGGAGCTGCACCCTCAGCTGGATCCTAGACGACTGGAAAACTGCGGGATGATCAGATAATTCCCAATTTCAGTTGGTAAGATCTGATGGTAGGGTTCGATTGTGGTGCAGACCCCACGAAGCACTGGATCTAAGTTGTCAACAAGGCACTGTGAAAGCCGGTGGTGTCATCAGGTAACAGTTCCAGGCGGTTGGTATGACGAACATATTGCACAGTTCGAGTGAATGTCTTGGCAATCCATGTAACCCGACATGAATCCCATTGAAATTTCTGGGACATAACTGAGAGGTCAGTTCGCGCACAAAATCCTGCACTGGCAACACTTTCGTAGTTATGGATGGCTATGGAAGCAGGAAAAAAGGAATACAAAAATGAGATCGACAGGATATGCAAAATGGCTAAGCAGGGATGGCTAGATGACAAATGTAAGAATGTAGAGGCTTATCTCACTAGTGGTAACATAGATACTGCCTACAGGAAAATTAAAGAGATCTTTGGAGATCAGAGAACTACTAGTATGAATATCAAGAGCTCAGATGGAAATCCAGTTCTAAGCAAAGAAGGGAAAGGAGAAAGGTGGAAGGAGTATATAGAGGGTCTATACAAGGGCGATGTACTTGAGGATAAAATTATGGAAATGGAAGTGGATGTAGATGAAGGTGAAATGGGAGATACGATATTGCGTGAAGATTTTGACAGAGCACTGAAAGACCTGAGTCGAAACAAGGCCCCGGGAGTAGACAACAGTCCATTAGAACTACTGACGGCCTTGGGAGAGCCAGCCCTGACAAAACTCTACCAGCTGGTGAGCAAGATGTATGAGACAGGCGAAATACCCTCAGACTTCAAAAAGAATATAATAATTCCAATCCCAAAGTAAGCAGATGTGAAAATTATCGAACTATCAGTTTAATAAGTCACAGCTGCAAAATACTAACGCGAATTCTTTACAGACGAATCGAAAAACTGGTAGAAGCAAACATCGGGGAACATCAGTTTGGATTCCTTAGAAATGTTGGAACACATGAGGCAATACTGACCCTACGACTTATCTTAGAAAATAGATTAAGGAAGCGCAAACCTACGTTCCTAGCATTTGTAGACTTAGAGAAAGCTTTTGATAATGTTGACGGGAATACTCTCTTTCAAATTCTAAAGGCGGCAGAGGTAAAATACAGGGAGCGAAAGGCTGTTTACAATTTGTACAGAAACCAGATGGCAGTCATAAGAGTCGAGGGACATGTAAGGGAAGCAGTGGTTGGGAAGGGAGTAAGACAGGGTTGTGGCCTCTCCCTGATGTTATTCAATCTGTGTATTGAGCAAGCAGTAAAAGAAACAAAAGAAAAATTCGGAGTAGGTATTAAAATCCATGGAGAAGAAATAAAAACTTTGAGGTTCGCCGATGACATTGTAATTCTGTCAGAGACACGAAAGGACTTGGAAGAGCAGTTGAACGGAATGGACAGTGTCTTGATAGGAGGATATAAGATGAACATCAACAAAAGCAAAACGAGGATAATGGAAGGTAGTCGAATCAAGTCGGGTGATGCTGAGGGAATTAGATAAGGAAAAGTAAAGGAATTTTGCTATTTGGGGAGCAAAGTAACTGATGATGGTCGAAGTAGAGGGGATATAAAATGTAGACTGGCAATGGCAAGGAAAGCATTTCTGAAGAAGAGAAATTTGTTAACAGCGAGTATAAATTTAAATGTCAGGAAGTCGTTTCTGAAAGTATTTGTATGGAGTGTAGCCATGTATGGAAGTGAAACGTGGACGATAAATAGTTTGTCAAAGAAGAGAATACAAGCTTTCGAAATTTGGAGCTACAGAACAAGATTAGATGGGTAGATCACATAACTAATGAGGAGGTATTGAATAGAATTTGGGAGAAGATTTTGTGACACAACTTGACAAGAAGTAGGGACCGGTTGGTAGGACATGTTCTTAGGCATCAAGGGATCACAAATTTAGCATTGGAGGGGAGCGTGGAGGGTAAAAATCGTAGATGGAGACCAAGAGATGAATACACTAAGCAGATTCAGAATGATGTAGGTTCCAGTAAGTACTGGGAGTTGAAGCAGCTTGCAGGGGATAGAGCAGCATGGAGAGCTGCATCAAACCAGTCTCTGGACTGAAGACCACAACAATAACAACATGGAAGCAACATGGCCGAGTATTTCTGAAGGGGACTTTCAACGACTTGCTGAGCTCATGCTACGTCGAATTGTTTCAATACTCCGGGGAAAAGGAGATCTGTCAAACACGGTATTAGGGAGTATTCAATGAATTCTGCACTTCGCGACGTATAAGTCTTTAGGAACGCAAGGAATGGAGTTTCTTATTTCGTGAAAACTTAGTTCTATACTTACCAGTTTTCAACACAGTATTTAAAGTTAATACTGTCAAAATTACTGACGCATGCAGATTCACACTGCCCTATTCTGCAGTAACCACTCTTGTGTGACCAACGTCCAGACGTTCATGGATATCGAAGAGAATGGACAGTGTCATTAGTGCGGAAGAAGCATCGGTCGTAAATTCGCCGCCTGCTTTCCGCTTATCTCCCAGACCAACTTTCTGCTCATTTAAATCTCGTGCAATTATACACAGTTGGAACGCTGGTCTCGTCCGTCGAGAGACGGGCTCGTGGTTTCCCCGATGAACACATTAACTGGTGCCTGGTGGCTCTAATTAGTTTGCGGTTAAGCAATTCTGAATGCGCTGCCGTTTGGTGTACGGCTCGGCATCGCGAAGAGGGAGAAGCTGTACTGGAGTTAATTGTGGCCGCCTCTATCATACGAAATGAAACGTGCCCGCAACTGCCAAATGGCTGTCGTTCGTCCTGCTATACGTCTACTTTCTCTTTACAGATGCCGCTAATGCTCCTCTCGAGACTTAACATAAAACTACCACAAAGTATTTTCAACCACATACTGAGAACATCAATGTTGGCATCACATTCTTTGAGACCCAATTACTACATCGGTGTGCAAAACTTACTCACCGTGTGTGACGGTATCTGACAGAAGGTAACAAAAAGAAATACGAAATAAGACAAACAGAAAAGATACTTTTATTGACTGGATTTGGTATCTTCCTATGGGACCAAGTTGTTGAGGTCATCGGTCTCTAGGCTTACACCCTACATAATCTAACTTAAACAAACGACAACACACATACAACCATGCCACTCGAACCTCCTACAGTGAGAGCCGCACGAACCGTGCAAGGCCCCCTAGACTGCGCGGCTACTCTGCACGGCAACACTTTCGTTTAAAGATGATAATTAAAGTTACCGCTTTTTATAAGGATCTCACGGACTTTAATGAGCTGTGGTAAAATTTGCTGTTTTAAAGAGCGCGCCGCAGCGCGTAGTGTGAAGCAGTCGCCCTCCGTTTCTGGCGGTGGCGCCGCTGTGGCAATCGCGGCTTTGGTGTCTCCCTCTGATGGGAAGAGGGAAAGGTAGCCTGCTCACGTGCATTTAAGGGGCGCTATGAGCTCGCGACGCGGCGAGTCTGGTCAGTTTATCAGCCGGCTCAATGTGGGGCAGTCAGTGTCTGTCTGTCGTCCGGAGTGCTAGTATTAGCCCGCCAGTCTGTTTGAGTTTGTACAGGCAATGGTCATTGGCGGATGGATGGATGGATTGGTTGGTTGGTTGGTCGGTCGCGCACTGAGACGCAAGATGACTTGTCCGTGAGGTCGCCACGTCAGTCCAGAAGGCCGCGCCGTATAGCGAGGGGTAGTGCCTTCGCGGCCGACACGAGAGCAACAGGAGTCAACCTACAACATCAGTCTGGCCGGTGCGAGCTGCGATGCCGTGAGACGGGAGATCGGCGCGCCTTCCTGCGTCCGTTGAAGCGGCTGGCAGCGGACGGTTCGAGAGAGCGTTTTGGGGGTGCTGCCAAATATCGCAGGTTATTAGAAGTGAAGTGATTCATTTACTTGATTGGCGACTCCATGGAGTGTTCTTAGTGACCATCCTCACTACTGTAAGATACAATTAAAATTGTTAGGCACTGATATTAACAAGCTTAGATTGATCGCTCTAAGCCTAACAATTTTAATTGTATCTTACAGTACTGAGGATGGTCACTAAGTGACCGAAAATCGATTTTGCGGATAATAAAACTAAAACAAAAAAGACCAAGGCTGTTTCTCCTTCCAATTAGATTCATTTACTTGTTAAATTCGACTTGTTTTCTTGGTCAGTCTCTCGTCTCTCGTCCACAACTTGCTCGTCTGTCTATCGTCCGCGTTTGTTAGGCAGTTAGTGTCTGTCTGTCTGTCTGCCATACGTTAATAGCTCCCTGTGTCATGTTCGTCGGATTCGGTGTTACCGAATCTAATAGTTGAAGTGTAACGGCCTATCATGTCGAGAGGCGGTATATGTGCACTGTAGAGCATGTTTGGCCAACCTTGTACAATTTTATGTAAGATTGCATTTCATGGGCTTTTATTTAAATGGTCATTTTAGTATATAAAGTTGCCACCCTTCCACCGCAAGTTAATCTTTTAATGTTAATGTTTTGTACCATTTCCATCCCTCCTACGGGGTGCATAGTTTATGTGCTTGTGTGAGTTGTTAAAATTTTTGGTTTAAAGAAATCTGTTGTATTGCAGATCTGCACCAGTGTAGTCTTTTAGAAGTTATTGTGAGCGGTCGTGACTACAGCCGTGTCAAAAGGGAGCGGAAAGGTTCTCAGCCCGAAAGCTCATAGTGTCAAAATTTGTTCTTTCTGCATCTGAATAAATTGTAACTTGATATTTAGAGGGTGCTTCCTGATTGTAATTTAAATCTGTTTCTAAAAAGAAAAGAGAAAAGGCTTTTAGGAATAAAGTTTCCATTTGTTGAAAGAAATTTCATTTGTGTTCATCAGTTATCCACTGGCAACTACTTCCACGCTCATATATTGTTGTTAAATGTGTTAATGTTCTTGATGAATTGCTAGTAATTAAAGTAAATTCTTAAGAAAAAGTTTTGAAAGTAAATTCACGTTTCATTTAAAAAAGGCTACTCAGTTCTTAATACGGTATGTGTCCACTACTGATGGCAAGACATGCTGAAACGTGCTCAGATGTTGGCTATTTCGGGGCCTTCCATCTCTCGACATGTGCCGCTGGCAACTGCCGGTGGTCGCTGGTAGACGCGGACGTGCTGCAGTACGTGGCCCAACATATCCCACACGTCCTCGATGGGGCTTAAGTCGGTGGAACGGGCCGGCATATCCATTCATCGAACATCCTCTTATTCCAAGAGCTCCTGCAGCTGCTCTGTTCCAAGCCATTGCGCATTCAGAAGAATGTAGTTACGACTGAATACAACCCTGAAAAGGCGCACGTGGGGAAGGAGAACAATGTCACAATGATGTTCACCGATGAGTGTATCGTGTTCAGCGATTTAGAGCTCAGTACGCCCAAGCAGCATTATACCTTCCCATACCATAACACAGGAGCCATCTGTTCCACACTGTAACTGGGCTCATTACGTGTTTCCACCTCTCGCCGCTTGAGAGAACTTCTATCTGGGCGGGGATAAGAAGAAAGATCTGCCGTGAAGTACAACAATTATAATAATGATAGACAATAAGCCTCGTCAAAGTATTTGATGTGAAGTAGATCTGTCCACATTCCCCAGCATTTCCTTTGACGGTCGATATGACGCATCCACTTGCGATATCCTGTGGCCCAGTAATGCATATTATGACGGTTTGCTGCACCATGATTGGTGAACTCGGGTTCGACAGGAAACGCAACATTTTCTAACGCGTGTGGAGTAAAAATAGTCACGGCCGTTCGCAGAAAGTAACTCTACGCTGAAAATCGTTCCTATGTAGCTCCTGATTCAGTGACAGGTGATACGAACAAAACTTCTTTCCGCGTGTCATTTTCCACTCGGATTAAAGCTGACACCAGTGTTTGCAATAACTTCTCGTAAGCCGCCATGAGGTTCGCGCTGTAGTACACATTTACATATTCTCACTTCTTGTTTGTCTTTCTTGATTACCGCAGTGCCTCCTAATATTACTCCTTTCTCTAAGTCGTTGTTCAATGCGTGTAAGAAGCTGACCATCTGCGCTCTTCGGCAAAGATACCTTACAACGTAACCTACGACTGTCTCATTGACATCGAGTCGGCATTCGCAGAACATCAGCAACATGTTAGTGTACGCGTTGAAAGTACTTAAGTTTATTCCACATCAGTACCTGTTAGACCGAACCACATTTGTTTGTGCATTACGACCAACCTTGTACATAGCATTGTAAGAATACATTCAACAGCATAATCGAACACGACTTCAAACAGTGCATCGGAAACCTGTCGCTCTGAGGCAAAACCAAATTCACATCTCTTCCGTATGTCGTTTAGGAGCAACGTTGAGTTGAGCATTCAGGAAAATGGACACTCATTTGAGTTTGAGTACCTCACTTAAATGATAACTGCGCCACCAGAACATCCATCCGAACATAACTTATTACTTATTGTGTACAGCATGTAGCACGTACCAAAAAATTTGATAGTAATTTCATTTAAACTGCATGTACATTATTTGTTTAAATGCTAAAGCGACACGAGAAAATAATGCTCTATTAAAAAATTATAACTGGAGTTGTTGCTTTACCTTGAAAACAAAATAAACCATGTTCATAACTCCACAAAGCATTAACATTTCGTACGTTTAACTGCCTATGTAAATATCCATTTCACTTACTACCTCGTAAGATAATGATAAAAACGGCTACCTAAAACACCCTGTGTTTTAAATGTTGTCCATAATAGTAAAATGTGAAGAGTTCATATGGGGAAAATTTTTCGTAGTCATACATATTCACAAAAGTATATAAAAATACAGTGCACAAGTCAATCTTGTTTCAATCATCCCTCTCTTTCTAAAGAGTCAAACGAGATTGATCACATACTGGGCAGAGATGTCTCCGCTGTTGAGAAACACCCCTTCCAGTGATACCTTCGAGGTTGTCCCTGAGCCATCTGTCGAGTTGTCTCAGTAACAGTCAATGAATATTTCTAAAGTTTGTGTCACAGCTTGTAAAGTGTATGTCCGACATGGTACAGCATGCACAGTTAGTAATTTCTATCATCTGCTTCGGGTGTTATCAAGCTGGATTCAGAATTTCTTCCTAATTTTTTATGCCGTTAATCTGCAAGTTACCTTAACAGGTAGGCAAGGAACGACACATATGTCAATATATGAACTCTAACGACAGATTAATAGTTACTGACAAGCATCTGCCGGCCGCGGTGGCCGAGCGGTTCTACGCGCTTCAGTCCAGAACCGCGCGACTGCTACGGTCGCAGGTTCGAATCCAACCTCGGGCATGGATGTGTGTGATGTCCTTAAGTTAGTTAGGTTTAAGTAGTTCTAAGTTCTGGGGGACTGATGACCTCAGCTGTTAAGTGCTCAGAGCCATTTGAACCGTTTTTGACAAGCATCTGAATATTACCCTCAGTCTACCCTCTCGCTCGTGCACTTGTCTCATTGTATTCAGTAACCAGGCTTATCCATATACAATTTCTGCTACAATTATTTTGCAACCCGTTAAATTTACTCTCGTACCGAAACAACACATTCCCTCACACAAAATTATTTTTAACACTTATCCTTTAAAAAAAAGATTGCACTGCTACGCAGTAAATTTCCGACGTCATGAAGGAAGTCGACAACAACAGAATTGTGGACTACGGAGACAGCGATCCACCGTTCTGTTATATTGACACTCACCTTGCTCATGGTTCCGTAACTGTCATCCGAATATGTAGGCGACGGAATCGAGAGACAATGCTCAACCATTTGTTGGGTATCAGTGGCCTCCGCGCGACTGCAGACATGTTGTTAGCTCGACGTGCAAAGATCGCACAGCCACAAGAGGTAGCATGAGTCAGGGGTGAGCTTATTTGTGTTGGTCAAAGGCGATGTGACGAAGTCTGGAACACCACGGACAGTCGCTATGGCGACCTTTACTGCGATTTCCGTGACAGGTTAGTGGAGAAGGCGGGTCAACAGTGGGACCCATCGACAATGCTGGACCCATGAGTGCCAACTAGTTCAATGTACTTCACCGTGATAAAGGTATCCATCTGTGGTGGCAACTTAATTTAATGTTCACAACATGTTTACTGGAAATGAGCGATTTCATGTTAATGGAAGCATTTCTGTACTCGAAAGTACTCGAAACATGTTAATTAATGTGATTATAAAGACAAAGAATGAAAATGAATATTACGAGGGCTTGCTGAAAAGCAGTGATTCCGAATGTCTTATGAGAAAACTCTTAAAGCTTTTTTTTAAAAAAGGAAGAAAGTTAGCGATTTTCTGAAACTTTATTCTTCATATCTACACATTTGCAGCACGCTGCCACTATAGGGCTCCGAATTGTACCGTGTAAGAATGCTGTGTGAGACGTAACTATGTTGATGCGTGGGAAACAGTGTGCTGTTCGAGTTTCGAATTTGAAGTGTTCATCCACATACGGAGAACGCTCTCCTTCGACATCTGCAACTATCCGATGCCTTGGGTTGACCGCCATCGATCATCCTCTACGTAATCCCGACCTTCCCTACGCAATTTTCATATGCTTCCAAATCTTAACGAACACATTAGAGTACTTCACTTCGTTACTGATGAACTGGTGCAAACATGTGAGTCTGTGGCTCTGTCAATAAAGCAAACCTTCTACGATGATGGAATGCACGAACTGGTATCCCGTTGGGAGAAACGTGTGCGTCATCAGGATGACTCTGCTGAAAAATAAATACTTAAACATGAAGAAACAAGTTGTAGAATTTTAATACCGTCAGTTTTACTTGAAAGGCTTTAAGAGTTTTCATGTCAAAACTTCGGAAGCATGACTTTTAACTAAGCCATAGTAGATTACTTACAAATAATGAAGATGCAGGATCATCCAGTACAGGAAACGGTGAGATACCAAAAATATAACTCTGCAAGACATCACCTGGGCATGAAACAGCTCTGATTTGTCATTCATGGCTACACGGACAGGAAAATCATCGCGTATGAGTTACAAATATGTGGAAAATAACGTAAAGGCTATTCGCAATACAGACCTCATAACAAACTGTTGCAATTCAAGTCACAAAAAAATTACACACACTGACTGCGAGCAGGCATTGATTAAAAACAATGGGAAAAGCTGAAAATTTGTGCCTGAGCGGGATTGTAACGCACATCATCTGCTTACTAGCCAGATGCTTTGACCACTAATTGAGCCGCACATTGTGGTCATATATATAATAGTGCCTGTGTGTCTACGAATCACGCGATGAATACCATTTAGTGTCATTAAGGAAAAAAGGAAAAACGCGCGCCAGGGATAATCTTATCAACCGGAAAACTGGCTGTAAAGTCAGCAAGGCATGGGAATCAATACAGGGTCTAACTGAGAAGACACTCAGCAAACGGAATGATCTGGCGACAATGGTCATAGAGCAACTACAATGACGTTATCACAGACGCCCGACGCAATTATCTCTACGACGGCTGACAACACGCGGACCGTGGAGCGAATGGTTCACGGGGGATATGAACCGGCCGCGTGCCCCAAGAGATGAATTCGTCAGCCCACTTCGCCTGCCGAGGGCGACATATCTGATCGCCGAATTATTATTCTAGTTGGACAATGTGAACCAGTGGTACACGCTCGGATAGTTCGATCAACAAAAACGTCGGAAGTAATTGAAGAATCACATTTTTATAGACATATCTCATTCGTTGTGGTTCACTGCGAGTAAGTGTGGTATACTGTAAATAATTTCTCCTTCCACTACTATATGTACGAATGGTATGTTGGTTTTAAACTATGATTGTCGACAACTTCATAGTGCCACAAATGTACTGAAGCATTAGGCAACCGAAAAACTTTAACAGGGAAAAGGAATACAACAGCAGACGAATGGGTAGCTTTGACAGATGGAACAGTGAAGGTAGCAAAGGGATCAACACAGCAGATATTTCAAATTAATTGACGAAAGGACATATTATAAAAGTGCAGCAAGTGAAGAGGGTGAAAGGAATAAAGACGCCTACAAAAAAAGATTGACAGGATGTTCAAAATTGCTAACGTACGCAGGAATAGCTCGAGGACAAAAGTGAGACTGTAGATGCGTGCGTAGCTAGGAGAAAATTAGCCCTCTATGGAGAAAAGAGAAGCACCTATACGGACATTAAGAGCTGTGATGGTGAGCCACTAAGCAAAGGAGGCAAAGCTCAAAGATGAATGACTATATAGAAGGGCTATACGCGGAATAAGAACTTAAAACAACTGTTACTCAACAGGGAGAGGAAATAGATAAAACTGAGAAGGGAGGTGCGATAATGTGAGAAGAATTTAACACAGCACAGGAAGACCTAAGTCAACATAAGGTACATGTACACTACCGGAAATTAGAATTGCTACACCAAGAAGAAATGCAGTTGATGAACGGGTATTCATTGGACACATATATTATACTAGAACTGACGTGTGATTACATTTTCACGCAATTTGGGTGCATAGATCCTCTGAAATCAGTAGCCAGAACAACCACCTCTGGCCGTAATAACGACCTTGACACGCCTGGGCATTGAATCCAACAGAGCTTGCATGGCGTGTACAGGTACAGCTGCCCATGCAGCTTCAACACGATACCACAGTTCATCAAAAGTAGTGACTGGCGTATTGTGACGAACCAGCTGCTCGGCCACCACTGACCAGACTATTTCAATTGGTGGGAGATCTGGAGAATGTGCTGGCCAGGACAGCAGTCGAACTTTTTCTGTATCCAGAAACGCCCGTACAGGACTTGCAACATGCTGTCATGCATTATCCTGCTGAAATGTAGGGTATCTCGGGGATCGAATGAAGGTCAGAGCCACGGTTCGTAACACATCTGAAATGTAACGTCCACTGTTCAAAGTGCCGTCAATGCGAACAAGACGTGACAGAGACCTGTAACAAATGGCACCCCGTACCATCACGCTGCGTGATACGCCACTATGGCGATGACGAATACACGCTTCCAAAGTGCGTTCACCACGATGTAGCCAAACACAGATGCAACCATCACGATGCTGTATACAGAACCTGGATTCATCCGAAAAAATATTTTGTCATTCGTGCACCCAGGTTCGCTGTTGAGTACACCATCGCAGGCGCTCCTGTCTGTGATGCAGCGTCAAGGATAACCGCAGCCATGGTCTACGAGCTGATAGTCCATGCTGCATAAGATGCCTGTCATCTCGACTGCTAGTGATACGAGGCCGTTGATATCCAGCACGGCGTTCCGTATTACCCTCCCGAACCCACCGATTCCATATTCTGCTAACAGTCATTGGATCTCGACGAACGCGAGCAGCAATGTCACGATACGATAAACCGCAATCGGCTACAATCCGAACTTCATCAAAGTCGGAAACATGATGGTATGCATTTCTCCTCTAACTCGAGGCATCACAAACGTGTCACCAGGCGACGCAGGTCAACTGCTGTTTGTGTATGAGAAATCGGTTGGAAACTTTCCTCATTTCAGCACGTTGTAGGTGTCGCCACCGGCGCCAACCTTGTGTGAATGATCTGAAAAGCTAATCATTTGCGTATCACAACTTCTTCTTCTTGTCGGTTAACTTTCGCGTCTGTAGCACGTCATCTTCGTGGTGTAGCAATTTTAATAGCCAGTAGTGTAGTAGATATCCTCTTAGAATTATTGAGATTTACGGTAGCGGCCATGATTGAAAAATTTGTGCGAGGTATATGAGACAAGTGAAATGCCCTCAGACATAAAGGAGAATGTAATTATTCCAACTGCAGAGAAGGCAGGTGCTGACAAGTGTGCATATTACAGAAGTGTTGCTTCAACAAGTCATGTTTGCAACCAAAAAAAAGACAGGAATTACGTACAGCAGAATGTAAAACATGTTGAGGTCGACGGAGAGGAATAACGGTATATGTTCCGGAGAAATGTAGGACGCCGCGAAGCCTTACTCGTCGTATGTCTTATCTCAGAAGACAGGTTACAGAAACACAAACAGACGTTGAGATCTGAAGAAAACATTTGACAATGTTGATTGAAATACGCTCTCAATTTCTGAAGGTATCTTGCGTAAAATACAGGGAGAGAAATGTTACGTAATATTGTAGAGACACCAAGCTGCAGTTGTAAGAGTTGAATGACATGAAAAGGAAGCGGCAGTTGAGAAAAAGGAAACGGGTTAGTAGGCTATCGTTGATGTTATTCTATCTGTACGTTGAGCAGGCATAAAGGGAAAGCAAGGAGAAATCTAAAAAGGAATTAAAATTCATAGAGAAGAAATTCAAACATGAAATTTGCCAATAATTCTGTAAGAGACTTGGAAAAGCAGTTGAACTGACAGGATAGACTCTAAAGAAGAGGTTATATGATGAGCATCAACAAAAGTAAAGTAAAGGAAATGGAATACAGCCGTATTAAATCAGATGATACTGAGCAAATTAAATTTCAATATGAGACACTAAAAATAATAGAAGAGTGGTGCTGTTTAGGCAGTAAAATAACCTATGTTCGGCATAGTTGAGGAGATGAAAATGCAAACAGGTTGTAGAAAGAAAAGCATTTCCGAAAAAGGTTAAAATAAGTGTAGATTGCAGATGAACAGGCGTGGAGTGTGTAGAGAGCTGCATGAAATCTGTATCTGAATAAAGATCACAACAACAACAATGACAACGACGCGTTAACCCAAAATATAGTGCCATGAGACATTATTGAATGAAAATGTGTAAAGTAGGTCTACTTTTCGGCATTTTCATCTTCAAAATCTGAAGCTTAAAACGATTTCTAATATTTGACTTCTATCCAGGTACTTAAGAATATAAATGCCAAAAAATATAGAACACTCATTTCATTTATTGATTTACAGTACGGTTATGTCTTGTGCAGTACCGAACTGTGTCCATTGTGTTTGTACCCTTCACAGGAGGTACTCCAGTGTCTCACCAGAGTGTCCGCCTTCTACGAAACGTACGTGTCTCGTGCACAGTCCCGTTCCACTGAACAGCTACAACTTGTCGGAAACGAGCAAGTGTCGGCTGTGTCGCGGGAGGAACGACCTACGCCGCTGGCGCAGCTGCAGATGACGTCGGCAGGTGGGGCTTCGCTGCTGACAGATGCGGCGTTCCCGCCGGCCGGCGACCGCTGCCCCCGCTCTGCCCCTGGTCGGGTATCGACCTGTGGGCCTTCGCTTCATCCATTGGCCTCTGTAGCAACGCGTTCGCGGTCCGCTGCTCTCCCCAGCTTCCAGGTGGTTTCATTCGGAATGGCCACTACGCGGATCCCACCCGACAAGAGCTGTCTGCCGCAGCCACGAAACCTCCTCAGCCGACCACACTTGCAACATACTGTTCTGTTGCCTCTGACTGGCCTAGTGTGGAAAGTAGGGCCTTCAGACTTTTATGTAAAAACTCGTAATACTTTTTTAAATAAAACATTTTTAACACTCTTCACATTTACTCTTCACGTCTACATGTTTATTTCCCAACATAATAACCCTAACGACGAACATAATTTGTAGATATCGTCATCGTTGACAGAGCCCAATTCTCGCGTCTGCCTCCACCCCCTCATCACTATCAAAGTGAAGTCCTCGAACGCGTTATTTAAGTTTTGGGAACAGACGAAAATCGGATGGTCCTAAGGCGGGTGAATACAAATCGGGAGGAAAAAAAATTCTAAACGTGCGGTAAGATCTTAAGGGACCAAACTGCTTAGGTCATCGGTCTCTGAGCTTACACTGTACTTAACCTAACTTACACTATGGGCAGCATACACACCCATGCCCGAGGGAGAACTCGAACCTCCGACCGGGGGTGGGGGAGAGAGAGAGGGGGGGGGGGAAGTGGGAGGATGTTCGATGACAGTAAACTAAAGATACCGGGTTGTTGGAGATGCCATAACACTTGGTTGTTGACTGGCATTGTCGTGCTGAAGGATAGGGCACTCCATATGTGGAAGAACTCTTCGAATTCGAAACCTGTTTCTCATGCAGTTACATAGTTAGATAACACACCGTTATGTTACACGTTACAATGCGGAGCCTCCCAGCGGTAGATGGCTACACATATGCAGACTTGAAGGATAAAGCCATAGAATTTTAAGAGTATTCATATAAAATTCGGCGTCATCTCATTTCAGCACCCCCTCATGAATCAAAAAGTCATTCATGCTGATCTTCATAATATTTTGGAAATATTAGTGTAGACTAATTTGAATACAACATTTCATACTCAATGTATCACATTTTAATGGTTACAGAGATACGTCTGGTAGAATGTAACCAAAAAAATGCTCACAGACGACGGCAGGGAATGTCAACTGGACAAATTCAAAGTTAATCTTCGTAAAAGCCACCTCCGGCCAAAATCACAATTTCGGATTCTCTTGACAGCACCATGCGCAGCTCTTATAGCATCGCGTGCTCGTTAGGAAATTGTACACCACTTACAGAGGGTTCCACAGCAAAAGAATGCGTGGTATTTATCACACAGATATTCAGGGCTCATCGTTTTATTCTGAAACAAAAGCGCCGTGATATAATGAGACAAGCGACTATTATTATTGAGACTTTTCGTCTCACACTTACATATTCCCGTGCCACTAAGAAACTATTTAGTACTCTTTAAAGGCAGTACCGCCGTAAGACTGTATTTTATTTACATTGTTACATATACACTTACATAATCACGATTTCCGTTTCAAAGTGCCATTATCAAGTGTCAAGGTGGTGTATTCAGTAATGAAGAAAGCAGTAAGCTCTGCCAGAAATATCGACTCTTAGACATTGTGTCTAATAGTGTGTTTTAATACGACAGTGTGCCAACTTAGGCAATTTATAACACTTAAAACACTTGATAATTGCACTTTGAAGCCGAAATCATGATTGTGTAAGTGTACGAGGTGCATTCAAGTTCTAAGGCCTCCGATTTTTTTTCTAATTAACTACCCACCCGAAATCAATGAAACTGGCGTTACTTCTCGAGGTAATCGCCCTGCAGACGTACACATTTTTCACAACGCTGACGCCATGATTCCATGGCAGCGGCGAAGGCTTCCTTAGGAGTCTGTTTTGACCACTGGAAAATCGCTGAGGCAATAGCAGCACGGCTGGTGAACGTGCTGCCACGGAGAGTGTCTTTCATTGTTGAAAAAAAGCCCAAAGTCACTAGGAGCCAGGTCAGGTGAGTGGGGATCATGAGGAATCACTTCAAAGTTGTTATCACGAAGAAACTGTTGCGTAACGTTAGCTCGATATGCGGGTGCGTTGTCTTTGTGATGCAGCACACGCGCAGCCCTTCCCAGACGTTTTTGTTGCAGTGCAGGAAGGAATTTGTTCTTCAAAACATTTTCGTAGGATGCACCTGTTACCGTAGTGCACTTTGGAACGCAGGCCATGGACACCATCATTTTTTCAGCACTGGCAGTTACCCGAAATTTTTTTGGTGGTGGTCAATCTGTGTGCTTCCATTGAGCTGATTGGCGCTTTGTTTCTAAATTGAAAAATGGCAGCCACGTCTCATCCATTGTCGCAACCGACGAAAAGAAAGTCCCATTCATGCTGTCGTTGCGCGTCAGCATTGCTTGGCAACATGCCATGCGGGCAGCCATGTGGTCGTCTGTCAGCATTCGTGGCACCCACCTGGATTTCGCACTTTCAGGTCGTCATGTAGGATTGTGTGCACAGAACCCACAGAAATGCCAACTCTGGAGGCGATCTGCTCAACAGTCATTCGGCGATCCCCCAAAACAATTCTCTCCACTTTCTCGATCATGTCGTCAGACCGGCTTGTGCGAGCCCGAGTTTGCTTCGGTTTGTTGTCACACGATATTCTGCCTTCATTAAACTGTCGCACCCACGAACGCACTTTCGACACACCCATAACTCCATCACCACATGTCTCCTTCAACTGTCGATGAATTTCAATTGGTTTCACACCACGCAAATTCAGAAAACGAATGATGGCACGCTGTCCAAGTAAGGAAAACGTCGCCATTTTAAGTATTTAAAACAGTTCTCACTCTCGCCGCTGGCGGTAAAATTCGATCTACCGTACGGTGCTGCCATCTCTGGGACGTATTGACAATGAACGCGGACTCATTTTAAAATAATGCGCGTGTTTCTATCTCTTTCCAGTCCGGAGAAAAAAAAAAGGAGGCCTTAGAACTTCAATGCACCTCATAAATGTTACATTGTAAATAAACAAGTCTAATGGCGGTACTGACTTTAAAGAAATATATTATGAATGTGGCGTCGCATTATGAAAAATTATCTTATTAAATAGTGAATCGCCGCGCCGGGTAGCCGCGCGATCTTGGGCGTATTGTCACGGTCTAGGGCGTCTTGTCACGGTTCACACGGCTTCCCCCATCGAGGTTCGAGTCCTATCCCGGGCATGGGTGTGTGTGTGTGTGTTGTCCATAGCGTAAGTTTGTTCAAGTTAGATTAAGTAGTGTGTAATCTTAGGAACCGATGACCTAAGCAAGGTGGTGCCATAAGATCTTACCACAAAAAATAGTAAACCAACTTCTGTTTATCATGTTAAGTATCAAAGCTCTAATTAATGTTCATAATCAGTAGAAACCACCTCAGCTGTATTATTACGCATTTATTTCGTTATGATCAGTTTCGTTCGTTGAACATCTTCAGGATAGCTGCAGTTAAACAAAACAAGAAATGACGCCAACGCTGCTGCATCTTCACGAATAAAACAGGCAACTAACACTGATGATAGCCTTATACTAAATCCTAACCGACGTGTGCTCAAGTCATGGCAAAGATGATGTGGTTTTCGGGGGTGACAAATATTCTGCCTTCCGCCTAGCGAAAGTACTGCGAGCAGCTGCGTCCAATAAACTGCCCAAACAGGGCTGTCTCATGGCAGGAAATGCTCAAATGTGTGTGAAATCCCGAGGTCATCGGTCCCTAGACTTACACACTACTTAAACTAATTTATGTTAAGAAGAACCTACACACCTGTGCCCTAGGGAGGACTCGAAACTCCGGTGGGAGGGGCGGCGCAATTCGTGACGTGGCGCCTCAACCTGCTTGGCCCCACGACAGACGTAAGCACCTCGTGGCTTTAACTCTTTTATATTTCCAAAGACAATGTTTTTGTGCTGGCGTACATGATCGATACCATACCAGGCAAAACGCATCCCGAGGTTGCAGTAACCCATGTGACGACCTCTCAAGTCCGCGGCCACTTGAAGCCATCCGCCTGCTCTACACGCGAGCAGCGACACCACCGAGACAGCTTAAGGAAGACGCCCAGATTGACAGCGGATTCATCGAGCGTGGTAACAGCCTTATTAGTAGTTCCTCTTTACTGTGATTGTTTATGGCTCAGAAAACGGACTTCTGGTGTACAACGGGACTTGACATACCAGTACCACTCATATTACGTATACTTCTAATTATTTCTGGTTTATATTAAGCATCCCTTTATTCCTTGGCACTCACTTCCATCAGATCCAAAAATTTTTTTGTAACTACGTTATTAATGACTTACGATCGTTCTTTGAGATCCAATTAGTTCCTGATACATTTTACATAACTATATATACTTTACATAACTATTTTGCAACTATTCGTTTTTTGTGGCAGCTGTCAAATGACGATGTAGTTTGGTGTACGCTGTGTCGCGTGTTCCCTTGCTGTTGAACATAACTCTTGTGTTATTACTTTAGTTCGGTTCTACTTTTCAGTTGTTTGGATGAACTTTGCAGTCTTTACTCTCAGATATTTACTTAAGGTTTTGTCATTGCTTGAACAGTTGTTATTGCGCAGTCGACTACCGCACTCGGCATTGTGTTTACATGTTTACCTCTGTCGTAGAGTGCTCCTGTCCTGGCAGGTTACTGTCAAAGTACCGCATCTGCTCACCGTATTCTTCAGGCTGCCGGCTGAATGTTTGTCATCACTGCTTTTGGAGCTTAGCTTTAACGCTAACTACGACAACCAGAATATTAATGTACGGTTTTAGCACAACTCAGTTACGATTTAGGCCAAGTGTGAGTTGCTTATTCTATTCATGACGACTCTGTATCCTTAGCTTAATTTTCTGTTTCGTTTAACTGCAGGCAACCTAAAGATGTTCATTGAACGTAAATGGTCGTAACACATCACAAGTGTACCTCTTCCAATAAAGCTGGGAGCTCATTTGCAGTAGATTCAAGATCGGGGCGCCCTGTGAAACGATGTTGTAACACAATAACCCTAAACTGATTATCTACCGCAGTGCACCACACATTTGTAGAGAAAAGTTATCGAAAGCATGTCTGCATAAAACTCTGTACGTTTTCATCGGTTCACCGATGCTACAAGTGTTATCGGTACCATCAGAAACGGGAGTAGCTTCATCTTTAAGCTTTAAGCAGGAGCGCTTGGGCACGAAGCACGCCAAATGCAAAATGACCTTCCTTTTTGCCTGTTTAAATTCTTTTTTGTGTCCACGCAAACAGCTATTCCTGCATTATTGTTTCCGTTACTGTGCTGTTAAGCTTTTTTTCCATTGTCCATCACCTGTAGTTTGACTGAGATAAGTTTAAAGTTGAGTGTGTTACATTTAGTGTACAAAATAAAACGCACGTTTGCTTATGTAAGTAAAATTTCTCGTGTCAGCTTTTCTAATTTTACTAAGCGGGCTACCGTTTTGCACCTGGTTTTGTATCTAAACTAACAAACTTTATGAGCTATCAAATACGAATTCTGCTGTTACAATGTAGTATTCAGAAGAGGATAATGACAGTTAAATCTAATATGATGAGGCCACTGACTATGAAGAGCATGATTCAAAAAGTGTGCAGGAATACGAGTCTCTAGATGATTTTAGTGAAGCTACTAGGAGACATTTATTTCATAGGAAGAGAGAGAGAGAGAGAGAGAGAGAGAGAGAGAGAGAGAGAGAGAGAGAGTAAATGGAAGAAAATCTGCAAAGTCAGTAAAAGCAAAACGAAACGCAAACATCGTGAAAACGTTATTGTTTATTATAATAAAGTTAGAAATTGCAAATCTTAACAAAAGAAACCATGTAATTTAAATAGCAAGACATAAATACTAGTCGGTTGAAGCTGGCAGACTTGTATGTATAACTGACTCCTACACGTAGTTCCACAACAGTGGTTCCCAATCTGGACAAAATTACCTATGATGGGTATAACATTTTTTGAGGGGTAAAAACAAAAGATTTAATTATTTTTCGGTCAAAAAAGTATATTATTTTTAAAAGAACTGTACTTTCATCACTATCTCGTAAGATTGAAGTTCTGGTTACATAAGTAGCCAATAACGACATTTGTTTTATTTCAAATACTAGTATTAACGTATGATAAAATGTGTAGTATGTTAGAGCTTGTGAGATGAGTGAAACATCCTGGTAAATTGAAATTGTGAGCCAGACCGACGCTCGAACTCGGGACGGTTGCCTTTCGCGGGCAAGTGCTGTACTATCTGAGCTACCCTAACATGACATGACGTAACATGACACAGTACTTCGTCTCCTACCTTCCAAACTTCACAGAACCTCTCCTGCAGACCTTGCAGAACTGGAACTGCGGGAAGAAAGGATATTGAGGAGACTTGGCTTAGCCACAGCCTGGGAGATCAAAATGAATTGTGTAGGATGGGTGTATGAACATTTTCCATACATAATCCATCTACTACACAAATACTTCGTACCATGCATCTACAGTAGTATAACTGAGAAACACTTACACAGACATACATATCATGTAAAATGTCTTCTCTAAATTACAGGAAGTTTTGCAATAGACCATAATTTGGATTATTATCATTATTCACTTAGTGTATTTTTATTATTATTATTATTGTTTATTATTACTGTCATCATCTGAGGCAATGGCCTAACACAAAGCAATGGAAGCCTGAAGTGTTCCAATTCTGCATTTAAGATATAATGCGTTCAGCATTCAAGTGATTTATAAACAATAAGTGTAGGGCACATAGTCCCAGTGTCGGTTGGGAGAGAATTGGTGCAGGGGAAGCATGTTGTATGACGTCTACTCTAACTGTGGATACTTAGCTTTCTTTTCAGAGGAGGAATTTCTGGTATAATATTCATGGTGCACTGAGAATTGCTTCATCATTCCAAAAATACAAAAAAAAGCGTCTCGGACAGTTTGGGAACCGCTGTACTGTAAGTATGCCTGCTTACCGAAGATTGTCAATCAAACAACTTAAAACAATAATAAAATACTAATAAATGAGTATTCCTTAAATACTGCTCAATTGAAGTGATGGATATGTGATAGATCGGTATGGAGCAAAAAGTACACAGCGCACCCGCTAATGTAACAAGGATGCACGCGCTCGCTAGAGGATTAGGCGGCATTAACGAGATTGCTCGGCACCTTGCAATTAGCCAACGAGAAAATTTGTCTTCTATCACCGTATCTTTCTCCATCGTACTGAATCCTCCGTAAATGATACGGGTTGAGGCCGTCTGTTCGTGATGTCCGGTATGTTTACGTTAGGGTACGTATATGCTGCTGGTAGCTTGCACATCGCATCTCGCTGCTCGCCGGGTGCCTCGTTGCATTTGCCCTGCATCCTCGCTGGACGCCAGTCGGGGACGGTGAAAAGGAGAAAATCCACTTCTGCGATTTTCACTTTGGAAAATCTCTAGGTGGTGTTTAAGACTGCATCGCTTCGTTTTATGAACTTAGGTTTCCATTAAAAGCTTTACTTGCCCCGTGAAAAGGCCTACTTCCCGTTTCACCTCACATTTAAATTCCATAACGAACCTCAATGCATTTTGAACAAAAGGTATGTGGTTAAAAAAGTTTGATTTTTTGTGTATCGTATTGTTGCATCTTAGCTTCTTGACAAAACATTTACCTTCTCACAATTCGTAACAGTCACAGCTATGTGATGCTACTTGACAACCACGTGCATTACTTCAGAAATGTTTGAAATGGGACTTAACTTGGGACTATGGGACTTAACTTCTGAGGTCATTAGTCCCCTAGAACTTAGTACTTAAACCTAACTAAGGACATCACACACATCCATGCTAGAGGCAGGATTCGAACCTGCGACCGTAGAGGTCGTGCAGTTCCAGACTGAAGCGCCTAGAACCGCTCGGCCACACAGGCTGGCACGCGCATTAGTAATAAAAACGTTTTACATCAGGTGGTTTGCAGTCAGATACGTTTTAGACCATATCATATTGCGAGTGAAACAATGCTAAAAAGGTAGCGACACTGACATGTGCCAACGGCCTTACCACAGTGGTGACAACGTATCCTGTTACCGTATTTAAGCGCTGTTGGGCTGCTCTAGCACTTGGATGGGTGACCATCCAGTCTGCCGAACGTTGTTGGCAAGCGGCCATTGTGAGGCAAACTGAGGAGCTACTTGACTGAGAAGTAGCGGCTCCGGTCTCGTAAACTGACATACGGCCTGCAGAGCGGTGTGCTAACCACATGCCCCTCCATACCAGCATCCAGTGACGCCTTTAGTGAGGTTGACACGGCGGACGGTCGGTACCGTTGGGCCTTCCAAGGCCTGTTCGGAAGGAGAGGAGACATTGATATGTCTCCCTTTGCAAGTAAATGCGAGTTACTGATTGGCATCAATGCCACTGTCGCGAGCCTACATTGTTCCCGCGGGTTTAGCTTAGTTTAGCATAGTGTCAAACAATGCAGGTTACCGATCAGTGCAGGTTTAGTTGAAAGTAATTTGTAAAAACTAAACTCATGTTTATAAGTCTCAAGTTGGAATTGGAAGATGGCACTTACTGAAATTTGTTACTGTTATTAAGCCTACTTATATTCTCACAAAAACACTGACAGTCTCTGTGCCTTACAATGGACATGAACTTTGATGGTAATTAAATTCATTGGCATACCTGTGCGCACGGAACGCTCGTCTGCTCTGCAACCTGTTGCTGCTAGGAATATTGATGTGACTGCCCAAAATCAAATTTCATTTGCCGTATTTGCGATTTGAAAAGCAACACGGTATCATTCCAATTTTTATTAAAAAACGCTCCTCAGTACACGACTCGCGATGTGCAATGCGATTATGGAAATACAGTCACGAAAGTAAATGAAACTGGGGAACCAATCTTAATGACTGATGAATAAAATCAAGACTCGAAGTATAACTATGCTTCATTAAGTCATGAAAACAATACACCTTTTTCATAACGTTCTCACATCTAGACAAATTAGGAAAATCTCTCTACTTTTCCTGTGTACAGTTACTTTTTTTGTCCCTTGTTTCAGTTATAAGAGAAAACCGTATGTTGTAGTATACGATTTCTACAGCAAACCTCAGCCATACGAAATGTTGTAACAGTAAGAAGCTATACTATAACAAAAATATACTAAAGTGCGTTACCTTAAAGATTTTGCTTTTGACATTCTTCTGTTAGAATAACCTCATTTTCTTCACTCAAAAAAATATTAGCACAATTTCCGTTTCAAATAATGCTGTCTCCACATTACGGCAAGCCAGCTTCCTATCTTTTCAAAAGAAGCACATAGTCACACTGTGCAACACACGTTGCTACTCTCCTGAAAAAGACGTAGCCTCTCTGACCAGCATCTGTGGATTCAGAAACAGGCTTACAAAGAATAATAAGTATATCGATACTACAGAGGTCGATTACATTTATCGAATTCTCAACTTCTGTCACCTTTATGGCCGTAACTACCTGAAAATCGTCATGGCAAATAGGACAGTCCCTTACACAGTGTCGGTCTCTCGTGTTATTTTAATGAACCGTCTCTAAGAAAAATACATGTTTAAGAGTGACTAACACGTTTCTCTTTACTCGTGTGGAAGAGAATTTTTGTATCGTATTGTATGGAACTGGGGATCTAGAAACGACGGAGAGGCTTCGTTCCCTCCGGAGACCTTAGTGGTACACAACCCCGCAACAGACTACAGCAGTCCCCTCACCCCACCGCCGCCCCAGACCGAACCCAAGGTTATTGTGCGGTTCAGCCCCCAGTGGACCCCCCCCCCCCCCCCCCCCCCCCCGGGAACGTCTCACACCAGACGAGTGTAACCCCAATGTTTGCGTGGTAATTATGGTGTACGCGTACTTGGAGAAAGTGTTGCTGCAGCAATCACCGCCGCAGTGTAACTGAGGGCGGAAAAAGGGGAACCAGTCCGCATTCACCGAGGCAGATGGAAAACCGCCTTAAAATTGGCCGACACACCGGACCTCGACACTAATCCGCCCGGCGGATTCGTGCCGGGGACCGGCACGCTTTCCCGTCCGGAAAACAGTGCGTTAGACGACACGGCTAAATGGGCGGGCGTGGAAGAGAAGTACTGCAAGGTGGAAGTAATTATATACATTAGATTGACCCTGTCTTCACTTTCAGATAACTGTGCATAGATATGACGAAGAATATTTATTTTACGAACTTACGTAATGAACCTAGGACTAAGTGGAACTGCGTTTCTTGTCCTGGTGGTAAAACGGCTGAAATAATTGCCTGTTTAAAAGCGTCACTAATTTGCTCGTTACTGAGTCGTTCCGACAGCTTGCAACAAATAAAACTGTGTGCGTATAGGCGGCGAAAAACACCGCATAACGAAAGCAGTCAAGCACGGCACTGCTGGTTTGACGCTGAAGTAGCCAACCACAACCCTAGTTTCAGGACGCGATGGTAGCACCGTGGAGTACTAACGACCGTCACACACGGAGTGACTCGTTAATGACGAGAGTTGGTAATGGGTCGGCAGCGAATCACTTCCTTGTAATTAAACAGGGTTCCGCAGACGTCGTGACTGCCAAGTGACTCCCTTTCAATCGCTGGCAACGCGTTGCGCGCCGTTGTTGAGCGATCTGAGTTGCGTCGTGTCCTCGGACACAAAAATTGTAAAATACACCCATAGTATGCTTTCGTGTGATTAGCACTCTTTGTCATTATGTAAAATTAGATGGCACAGCGAAGGACCACAAATACGTGTAAATACAAAGGTGTTCACAGGCAAATGATTCAACGAGCACGAACCATCCTCACCACACTTCCGTGTATATAAGTCACTAGATATCTGAAATTTCAAAATAAAAGTGATGGTGTGTTTCGGCTGAAGAAACCAACAGCACCAAATCACTGTAGCAGTGTTCAGTTATTCTATAACAAGCTATGAATTTCTAGTGTGACTGTTAGGAAGCAATATACAGCAGACAGATTGTATTTCTTTGGATGTGCAAATGACTCCAGAATTTTCCTCGTTTTCTTATTCGTGTGTGATCATAACAGAAAACCACATCTTTCTCTGAACGTGAATCTGTGCTCGATATGCCGCATGTAACAAAAGATGCTCAGGTGCGACAACCAATGTTCCCTCACCGCTACATTGGCACATGGCCACTGCAGTTTCTCGTTTCGCAGCTGTCCCGTGTACGGAACTTGGTTGCCCGTTAGTAGGGCACCAGTTGCCGAGGTGTCCGCTGCGTTCCTTTTAAGTCGCTCCTTCTGCGGATTGCCTAAAAGTAGCTTCTTACCATCGCCTGCCGAGGACCAGAGAGAGTTACAGAGTGAGCAGCACTGCTGCTCCAGCATTGTGAATGATCGAACTGTGTCAAATGGATATGTGCTCGAGTGTAATAGTAGTAATTCTAAATACGATTTCTTCCGCTATTAGTTTGCTTTCTGACTACAGTCTCGAAGCGCGCGACCGCTACGATCGCAGGTTCGAATCCTGCCTCAGGCATGGATGTATGTGATGTCCTTAGGTCAGTTGCGTTCAAGTAGTTCTAAGTTCTAGGTGACTGTTGACTTTAGTAGTTAAGTCCTATAGTGCTCAGAGCCATATGAACGATTTGAGTTTCTGAATAAACATTGATCTAACCAAAATTCATCTGTGTGGCCTACATCATTTATGGGTCGTTAATTTAGTTCCTGATATTATTATTACTGTTATTATATGTTATGTCAACTTTGCATTTTGCGAACTTCGCATCAAGCAGTCAATTTAACCTAAGGGTTACAAGTGTCTATTTTAGGGCGTGTAATGCGCCACGTGCGGAGGAACAATGAACTGCGTAAGTGTCCATAAATATGAATCAGATAGTTTAGAACCTAAATTAGATGTAAACACGATTAAAAAGAAATTCCTTAAGACGCTGAATTATTACATTTTATACTACCGTTTCTTTAGCTGACACGCCAGTCTTAAGAACTGGTTATACAACAATCCTATATGTGGTCATTTTTACAGGTAAGCTACTCAGTAAACCGAGGCCAATCATTCGCCTTCCCGGCTACAGTCTTCATATGCTCCCTCCGTTTCATATCGCTATGGAACGTTACACACAGATATTTAATCTACGCGGCTGTGTCAAGCAGCACGCTACCAATGATGTATTTCGCTTTTCTTACTGGTCTGCATTGACTTAAATTTCTCTATATTGTGAGCTAACTGCTGTTCATCACACAAACTAGAAATTTATGTTGGTCATCTTTTATCCTTGACACCCACCTACGTACCGAGAAATGATCATCATAATAAAATAAGTGAAATCAGAGCTCTAACGGAAAGATTTAGGTGTTTCTTTTTCCAACACGGCTTTCGAGAGTGGTATGGTAGAGAAGTAGTATGAAAATAGTTCGATGAACCCTCTGCCAGACACTTACGTGTGAAATGCAGAGTAACCATGCACATGTAGATGCATCCTCCTACAGCCACTCAACGATGACAGCTTGTTGTACACCACATCGTCATCAGCAAAAGCTACAGATGTCTGCTGGCCCTGTCCGTCAGGTCATTTATGTACATATAAAAAGATACCGCTCCTATCACACTTCCCTTTGGTACTCCTGGTGATACCCTCGCCTCTGATGAACACTGGCCATCAAGAACAACGTATTGCATTCTGTTAGTTAAGAAGTCTTCAGGCCACTCCCACACGGAACCTATTCCGTACGCTCGTGCCTACATTAACAGTCTTCTGTAGGGCACAGTCAAATTTTTTCCGGAAATCTAGGAACATTGTATCTGCCTTTTGCCCTTCATCCATAGTACGCAGGCTATTATTCGAGAAGAGGGTAAGCTCAGTTTCGCAGGTGCGATGCTTTCTGAAACCGTGCTGATGCGTGGACAGGAGCTTTTCCGTGTCAAAGAAATGTATTGTATTCGAACTGAGAATATGTTCAAGAGTTCTCCAGCAAACTTTGTTTGCGATATTAGTCTATAATTTTGAGGGCCCGTCTCCTCACCCTTCTTACACAGGAATCCTAGCACTTTTTCCCAGTCACTTGAGAATCTGCGCTGGGCGAGAGTTTCGTGATAAATGTCGTAGAGTACTCTTTGTAAAAGGAAACTGTTCCTCCACCCGGACCTGGCTTATTTGTTTATATTTCTGTCAACTTTATCTATTCGCTAGGGATGCCTATTACTACACTCCTGGAAATTGAAATAAGAACACCGTGCATTCATTGTCCCAGGAAGGGAAAACTCTATTGACACATTCCTGGGGTCAGATACATCACATGATCACACTGACAGAACCACAGGCACATAGACACAGGCAACAGAGCATGCACAATGTCGGCACTAGTACAGTGTATATCCACCTTTCGTAGCAATGCAGGCTGCTATTCTTCCATGGAGACGATCGTAGAAATGCTGGATGTAGTCCTGTGGAACGGCTTGCCATGCCATTTCCACCTAGCACCTCAGTTGGACCAGCGTTCGTGCTGGACGTGCAGACCGCGTGAGACGACGCTTCATCCAGTCCCAAACATGCTCAATGGGGGACAGATCCGGAGATCTTGCTGGCCAGGGTAGTTGACTTACACCTTCTAGAGCACGTTGGGTGGCACGGGATACATGCGGACGTGCATTGTCCTGTTGGAACAGCAAGTTCCCTTGCCGATCTAGGAATGGTAGAACGATGGGTTCGATGACGGTTTGGATGTACCGTGCACTATTCAGTGTCCCCTCGACGATCATCAGAGGTGTACGGCCAGTGTAGGAGATCGCTCCCCACACCATGATGCCGGGTGTTGCCCCTGTGTGCCTCAGTCGTATGCAGTCCTTATTGTGGCGCTCACCTGCACGGCGCCAAACACGCATACGACCATCACTGGCACCAAGGCGGAAGCGATTCTAATCGCTGGAGACGACACGTCTCCATTCGTCCCTCCATTCACGCCTGTCGCGACACCACTGGAGGCGGGCTGCACGATGTTGGGGCGTGAGCGGAAGACGGCCTAACGGTGTGCGGGACCGTAGCCCAGCTTCATGGAGACGGTTGCGAATGGTCCTCGCCGATACCCCAGGAGCAAGAGTGTCCCTAATTTGCTGGGAAGTGGCGGTGCGGTCCCCTACGGCACTGCGTAGGATCCTACGGTCTTGGCGTGCATCCGTGCGTCGCTGCGGTCCGCTCCCAGGTCGACGGGCACGTGCACCTTCCGCCGACCACTGGCGACAACATCGATGTACTGTGGAGACCTCACGCCCCACGTGTTGAGCAATTCGGCGGTACGTCCAGCCGGCCTCCCGCATGCCCACTATACGCCCTCGCTCAAAGTCCGTCAACTGCACATACGGTTCACGTCCACGCTGTCGCGGCATGCTACCAGTGTTAAAGACTGCGATGGAGCTCCGTATGCCACAGCAAACTGGCTGACACTGACGGCGGCGGTGCACAAATGCTGCGCAGCTAGCGCCATTCGACGGCCAACACCGCGGTTCCTGGTGTGTCCGCTGTGCCGTGCGTGTGATCATTGCTTGTACAGCCCTCTCGCAGTGTCCGGAGCAAGTATGGTGGGTCTGACACACCGGTGTCAATGTGTTCTTTTTTCCATTTCCAGGAGTGTATGTTGTCCTGAAATCTGTGCTACGATCAATCGACGGTATGTTTGTGCGAATCTCCTGCCATGAACGACTTATTAAAAGCGAAATTTAAAACTTTGGTTTCCTTTTTGCTATCTTCTACTGTCACACGCGACGGGTCAACGAGTGACGGGACAGAGGGCTTAGACGCGCTTAGGATCAGCTGTACCCCAAGCGGCAGTTACTACGGCACGTGATCACCGTACAAGAAGTCGACCGCCTCGGTTATTGCACAAATGGCACATCCGGCCTCAAGGAAGGCGGAAGTAAGTTTTTTATTTTTTCTCGCGACACCTTACGAGGACCGTTGAACCGTGGCTGGCTCATGTTATGCGCTCGATTAAACCTTCGTTGCTATTCTTTTAGTCTCCCGCAGTTATCGCAATTATTATGTTACCCTGTCCTGTCCGGGTGGCAGCAGCGGTGTGTGTCGATATTCACACCTTGGACTATCTTTGACCTGGCGCTAATAGTTTGCGGCTGGGCGGTGTGCGACCAGTCAGTCGGTTGGCGTGGAGCAGCGAGGAATTCTCGGCAGGGCACAGTCTGGCTGGGGCCCGCTGGCGGTCTCTACGCGGTGTCGGAATATGTGGCACTGGTCCCATTGCTACGAGATCCGTGGCTCACCGACCCTGGACACGAAAGTTGAGTTGGTTGTCGGCTGTTGGGATATTCCCTCGAGCAACAACGTGGTTTTCTAGTTGGAAAATTGTAGCCACCCTCCGGTGGGGATTCACTGTATTTCGTTATTTGAATTGAAGTGCACCAGCGGAATCTTGTGCCTTGTGGCCGTTAACGTTCCTGTTACCTGCCCTGGCCGTTGACGTAAATTTCAGGCAGTGTAGTTTCCTCATTGTGTTGTTGCTGTCCAGCACGGTGTGTAGATTGACATCGCCGTGTATGATTCTTTGTGGGCGCCAATATCTTCTACGTTGTTCCGTTGAACGCCCTGTTGTGCCCTCGTCGGGTGAAGTGGACGTCATCTTGTCGGTGGGTCCGCTGACTGTCGGTCTGTTGGGTTGTCACCGGATCGTGAATGGTTGGCCCGACTGCCTGTCTCACCTAAGCGAGCGTTAGTGTTTGAATTACAGGCCTACCCTCGAACATCTGAGCGCCCTTGTGTTTACTACACTAATTTTTTAATTTTTGTTGTTTGTAGTTGAATGGCGTCCAGCCGATTTTTTTCAAAATTAGAGTTGTTTTGCTCTTAAGGCCTTCAGCCTAGTTTAAAGTACGGTTTCACGTAGGCCCATTGGCATTTTCAAAATTTTAATGCCGTTGAATTTTTTAAGTCTTGGGCCTTCACTTGATTTTGAGTTTGAGTTGTTTGCTCTAAGGCCTCCAGCCTAAATTAAAGAGCAGTTTCACGTAAGGCCTTTGGTCTTTAAAAAAAATTGTTATGGAGTTTTAAGTGTTAGGCCTTCAGTAGATTTTAATTTAACTTGTTACTTCAACCTAACTAAATAAATATTTTAAGATTAGGCTTGCCTGTTAAATTTATTATTATGCTTGCGTTTTAAGTTATGAGCCTTGAGCCGTTTTTAAAATAAAGTGGCTTTCAGGCGGTAATTAGGTCCGAAAGATTAAAGCTGTGTGTTTAAAAAAAAAAAATTTGGCGGTCTTGTAATGTTTGATCAAATAATAAAGTTGTGTGTTCGAGTGTAACTGACAGCCCCTTATTTTGGCCCCTTTCCACAATTTATCTATCTGTCCTGTCCTGCGGGAGTACCAAGGCGTTTCACTGGTTTCAATAATCGCTGTTGTGTCGGCTACGGTGGGAGTCAGCGCCATAACAAACAAGGAAGGAGACAAGTTGCGATGGCCAGTGGTAGAAATCGAAAAAAAGAAAAGAAACAAAACTTCTACTCATGAAGTGGTTTCCCGTGCCTCGTGCTTACGAGTACTTTAGCCACTGTTACTACCTGCAGAACGCAGGGTAGGTATCGTCTTGCTATTACTCAGTACTGATGCTCTAGAGGTTTGTGACGGAACTGGGGCTATTAGCGACGGGCGGCTGGTTAAATCAGAGTTTACAGGGCACGCCGAACTCTGTCTTCCTGGGGGTATGGCGCTGCCCGCTCTTTCCATTGTGGCGCGGGTCAGTGACTTCTTGAAGCCCTTTCGTGGCGCTGCGCCGCAGTCAATTTTTTAGGTCTGCACAGTCTCCACCTACGCCACGCCACCCTGTTCTTACTGCTACTGCCGTGGCACTGTGAGTACAACATCGTTCATCTCCGCTGCAATCTGCAGAATTTGTCACGTCATCTTGATGTATCAACACAGGGCTTCGTGAAAAGTGCTTGGAAACGGCTGGATTCATACTCGATATTATCGACATCCTACGATAAGCACTAAAACAGTGTCAGCTTCTTTTAGCTCTTTTATTTTCTTGTCGATCTTAATTTTTTGTCAGACACAAAAAACTGTCGATTTAAGTTGTATTAATATTTAATTGGCAGTAAATACCGTAACTGCTAAAGTGTTTATTTCTGTAGGTTACAGAATGAACATTTGGCAGTCACTAAACCAAGAATGTTGGACAGAAAGCCATGCAGAGGCCACCAGGTAGGCCTGCGTGGGTGCTGTAGTCTGGATAGCACAGGTAAGGCAAGAGTAGCCTAGCAGGGACCTTTACTCGACCCTGTCGTGCAGTGCTCATGCCCACGTTCCATTCCCAGCTACAGTTTCCCCCTGGGGACCACCTCTCGGTTGACTGTATACGAGCCCTCGTGAAACTTTTAACACGTGCGTTCCTGAGGAGTAGTAAGAGCTGGGAGATGGCAGCCCTCTCACTTCTGCGAGCCTCTCCACGGCCAGAGTACTCTCTTGGCCAGGTTACGATACAACCTCATACGTAGTTCTGGCCCGTAGCATTTGATGCTGCAGCTTTGTGGGCAGAGTGGGAGCTTACTACCTGCTGGACCATTCTCGCGCAGCTTTTCGTTGATTATCTCGAATCTTTCCACGCTACAGCGGTACAGGTTTCAGCCCATTTCACTGCGGCTCTTTCGTAAACATCGTGTGAGCTACTTAGTAAAGGATGGCTTCATGAGAGTACAATCGTTATAGTGGATGATATTAACTAATGCCTGTAATGTCTATGGCCATGTACAGCCATGATGTCTCAGTCACATGTTGCTGTTACACCAGCTGTAATTGACTAACATCAGTAGGGTTGGGGAAATGTCACATTTTAATCTCAAAAACATGAATCTCTGATGCAGTTGTCGTTCTTAAGCATACTGTAATTGTTGCCGAGTGTAGGGAAAGTTGATATCTACTATTTGTCTCGTCTGACAGATACGGTTTTTCAATTTACATTGATAAATCAATACTTATGATCCCCAGCACGAGACAGCATGCCATCTGTTAGCTTGTGGTACTGTGGGCGCTTGACACAGTCAACTAAATATATGACCCGAGCAGAGACGAATGAGGAATCAATATGGCCGTCAAGTCGGAAAGTACACTGCCATAAGTGACTCTGACGAACTTTAACAACGGCCAGATTGTTCGCCTGCTACTGTCACAAGCACACAAGGACACAGAAATCACGAGTTGGGGACTAGGTGTTTATACCTCATAACAGATCATGCAGGACAGAGGCTTGACGGCTATGTAAAGCAGGATATGCAGTGATCTGTGTCAGATTTGAAGACAGAATACAGCACTGGTGCAAGCCCAATAGAGAATTATGTTCAGCACACATTTTGAACATGGGCCTTCACAGCAGACGACCGCCATGCGTTTCAGTTTTGACCCAAAGACAGTCAGTTAGACGGCCGGGGTGGACGTGCGGTTCTAGGCGCTACAGTCTGGAACCGCGCGACCGCTACGGTCGCAGGTTCGAATCCTGCTTCGGGCATGGATGTGTGTGATGTCCTTAGGTTAGTTAGGTTTAAGTAGTTCTAAGTTCTAGGGGACTGCTGACCTCAGAAATTAAGTCCCGTAGTGCTGAGAGCCATTTGAACCATTTTTATAGTCCGTTACGTCTGCAGGGGGCATGCGATCATCGACACTAGATCAGGCATCAATGAAAACGTCTCGCCTAGTCGAGTGCATAACGTCTCGTGATACATGAGGTCGATGTTCTTTTCTGGATACACCGTCATCCAGGCCAATGCCTGCCCTAAAGATGCAACGAGCCATGGACACAGGCCGGTGGGAGAATTATTTGTTATGGCGTACAAGCACCTGGCCTTTCACAGGGCTTGAGGTAGTAATCAAAGGTATCATGAGAGCTGCAAAATACCGGTATCTTAATCGAGGGCTATCTGCATCACTTCATGCTTGACGTCTTCCCCCATGGAGGCAACATGTTCCAGCAGGCGAACTGCCTCTGTGACAGGACACGATTGCCATGTCAGAGGCTCTTCACCGAATTGGTTCCCGATCCTTTTGGCCACTCCGTTACGTGTGCGGCCACAACTGAACCTGCACGCCTCAGTACTGCAGGTACGACACGACGTCGTCAAGGGCGGCACCAAGAGGCAAGGCTGGCTGCTGCAGAAGAGGGCATTCCTAGCTTGTCCGTAAAGAAACTGTAGGAGCTGAGTGGGTTGATCAGGCAGTCCGAGTGACTTCGGACGTGATGCTACCAGAGTAACAAATCCATCAGGGATACTTCAACCGTTCTGAAGCTGCCCAAGTAGTGTTCTTGAGTTGATGGTGAAACGAAAAGCTAAAGAAATGATCAAGTCGAACTAAGACGATGCAGATCTCATATACTGATAGGGACGATTTATCACTGCTGAGGGCGGTTGTGAAAAAACGTATGAAAACCGCGGAAGGAGGCACTAGTGAGTTACACAGTACTAACAGCGGTCCAGCTAGCGCGTTAACCGTTACGCGTTATGCGTTATGGTGATCGAGCAGCTCTTCACAAGTCACACGATTCTGCAGTTAGTAGTGAGATAAGCTTAGGCGATGTAAAGAGTGATGACACTCGACAGTGAGTGACTGTAAACGAGTGATTTAGAGTGATGCAGGATATACAGTGATATAATCCTTTGGAAGAGTTTTGGTTTCGGCGAATGCCTAGGGAACGTTACCTGTCACCATATTATTGCCAACAGTGAAGTACAGAGGAGACAGTGTCAAGGTAGGTGGAAGTTAGCTTAAGAAAATGCTAAATATAAAGGGATACAAACAAATGTACAGAAATGTATTATTTTTACTGAAAAGCAACCCTTCTGGGTCGATGATTGTATCGGGAAGATAATGAGCCCTGTCAGAAAACAACAGCTGTGAAACAATAGATTATACTACTACTACTACTACTACTACTACGTGATCAGGCTCCGTCGACTGGACACTTCTACAAGTTTCCCCCTCCACTGTATTGTGCCCATTGCTGCTACCTGCCATCCTTCCACGACACTTGGTTTCAATCTCCATGGAGGCCATCCCCCAACGCTTCTTGGGTCTCCCTGGGGGTCTCTTTCCTGTAGGTGTGCAATCCAGAAGCTTCCGATGCCACCTGTGATCCCCCATCCAGGCCACATGGCCGGCCCACTGTATTCGTTTGGCTTTGACATTTCTTGCTATGTTGGGGTGCTGATATAGTTCCTCAAGCTCCTGGTTGAATCTGATCCTCCATTCCCCTGTATCTGCATCGAGAACCGGACCGAAGATCTTCCGAAGCACTTTTCTCTCAAAAACAAGGAACTTACGAAAGTCCTGTTTCCGGATACTCCATGCCTCACAGCCATATAGAACAGCAGGCTGGATCTGGGTTTTGTACAGTCGAATCTTGAACTGTCTGAGAGAGATATCTGGACCGAAGCAGTTGTGTTAGGCTGTGGTAAGATCGGTTTACTGCTTGTGTTCTGGCCTGATCTCTGCTTCGCATGACGAGTTCTCAGTGAAAAGTGCCCCTAGGTATTTTGAATTCATACACTCTCTTGTAGGACTGGTCCCCAGTGATTGTAGATGATCAGCAGTCTGACAATGATCACGCGTCATAACGAGGTACTCTGTCTTTGCTTCGTTTATTTTTAGATCAAATTTGCTGGCAGCCTCCTTTAGTGCTTTGGTCATTTTTTGCTCTAACTCCTCTTCCGACCTAGAGAGTAAACATATGTCGTCTTGTTAGGCTAAGTATGCCAGTCTCTTTCCTTCGATTTCAATCCCTTCGTTCTCTTGGAAGATCTCGCTAACGATCTTTTCGAGGGCAAAGTTGAACATGATAGGGGACAACCCATATCCTTGCCTGAGTACTGTCACAATTTCAAATTCCTCAGCTACGAGATTTCCCATCTTCACCTATTCACGTGTTTCACTCAGATACATCTTTATCAGATTGATGAGTTTATCTGCCACGCCAGACTCCCTTAAACAGCTGAGCAGGCGCTTGCGATGTATGCAATCATAAGCCTTCCTAAAAATCAACGAATAAAATATGAAAATCAGACATCTCATTGAAATTACCCCGAGCAGAGTTCATGCCGTTATAAAGGTGTATGGCAGGCACACAATAATGTCCACTAACAGATCTCCAGATAAATTTGATCAGGTCGTGAATGTATCTTTTATTGAGCTATGTTGCCAGTTCCTGTACACTTGACGAAATGGTGAATATATCTTTTATTTAGCTCCATTGTCAGACTCTGTACAATCAAGAAATTCAGTACACAAACCTTCTCTTGTGGACTATATCAGTGTTCGCCAAAAGCACCCCCAGGATCTGCGATAAGGGCGGCTTAATTGTACCATTTCAATCGCCGTAGACTGTCATTTTATTCCTTTAGTGCTCCATGCAATATAAATCACATTACAGACGAATATTGGCCTTAGGTCATTTTTGTATGTACAATATTGGTAATGTATGTGCCACATTTAAAAAAGAAGTTTCGTGTTGTATCAGGACTCAAATTAGTTTCGAAGTGAAAGGCGAGATGGCCTTCAGAATTGCTGGATACGCGTGCTACTACTCGGCATCTGTTATGTGTTATCGTTTTCTTCAAATCGATAGAGAACTGCAACCTCTTTTTTATTGGGCAGTATATGAGTTCCATTTGTGAATGACTCTTTCTAGGCATTGGGTGGGGAATTGTGTGGTTTCGGGGAATAGCTCATAACTTGAAGTTTTCCGTTTAAGTTCCTCATGTGTTTTCTGTAAGTTTCGTGTGAAAACTACATGAAAGAACTGAAAAAATTGAATAAACTAAGAGCTTTTATTTATCAGTGTAGCATGTGGTGGGGCTTGTAACACCTTTCCACCGTCTCTGTCAATAAAATGCTCTCATATTCCATCACATTACTCGTCGCCGTTGCAGATACCACAGGACCAGCGTTTAGTTTAAGTCACAGTCACGGTCAGGCGATAGTTCAGTGAGAAGCAAGAATTGTTAATGAGCACCAGTTCATTTTATTTGATTTACTTGTTTATTGATTTATATGAAACATCTGATTTGTGACATCCTACTTAGAACCACTAAATGGTCTTAATGTGTGTCCATAATTCTTTTATGCTGTTGCTATGAGCTTGTCTCTTTGCTTCAGACTAAGAAGCTCCCGTCATTGTTTCGCCTTCATTATCTTGTCTTTATTGATCTGCAGATCGAAAAATTTCTCTCTCTTGATGTTTCTAAATACACTGAAGAGCCAAAGGAACTGGTACACCAGACGTGCTTAATATCGTGTAGGGCTGCACCGAGCATGCAGAAGTGCCGTAACCCGACGTGGCATGGACTCATCTAACGTCTGAACTGGTGCCGGAAGGAGCTGACGCCATAAATCCTGCAGGGCTGTCCGTAAATCCGTAAGAGTAAGACGGAGGGAAGGGAGAAATCTTCAAAACAGCACATAGCATTGAATACCACATAAGCTCAATACCGTTCATGTCAGGGGAGTTCGATGGCCAGGGGAAATGTTTAAACTCAGAATAGTGTTTCTGGAGACCTCATTATCAATTCTGGACGAGTGGGGTCTTGCTGGAAGTGCCCAAATCCGTCGGAATGCACAACGGACATGAACGGATGCAGGTGATCAGACAGGAAGCTTACGTACGAGTCACCCGTTAGAGTCGTATCTAGACGTATCAGAGGTTCCATATCACTCCAACTGCAGACGCCCCATACCGTTACAGATCCTCCACCAGCTTGAATAGTCCGTTGCCGATATGCAGCCTCCATTCATTGGTGAGGTTGTCTCCATACCCCCTAAACATCCATCCGCTCGACACAATTTGAAATGAGACTTGTCTGACAAGGCAACATGTTTCCTGTCATGAACAGTCAAATGTCGGTGTTGACGGGCCAGGTGAGGCGCAAAGCTTTTTATTGTGCAGTCATCAAGGGTACAAGAGTGGGCCTTTAACTCGAAAGCCCATGTCGATGATGTTTCGTTGAGTGATTCGCACGCAGACACTTATTGAAAATCCTAGACTGAAATCTGCAGCAATTTGCGGAAGGGTTGCACTTCTGTCACAATGAACGATTCCCTTCTGTTGTCGTTGGCCCCCACCTTGCAGGATCTTTTTCCAACCACAGCGATGTCGGAGATTTGATGTTTTACCGGTTTCCTAGTATTCACGGTACACTCGCGAAATGGTCGTATGGGAAAAGTCCCACTTCATCGCTACCTCGGAGAATCTGTGTCCCATCGCTCGTGTGCCGACTACAACACCATATTCAGACTCAGTTAAATCCTGATAAACTTTCATTGTAGTAGCAGTAACCGATATAACAATTGCGCCAGACACTTGTTGTCATATATGGGTGTTGCCGACCCCAGCGCCGTATTCAGACTTTTTACAGGTCTCTGTCTTTAAATACGCATGACTATACCTGTTTAGCTGGCATTCTGTGTAACAACTCCTTAATTAGCATTTCCAAATGTCGCTGTGTATACCTTTGAACTATCATCTTTTTATTGGTTTATCAACTGAATACGCAAGGCCTGCGGATGAGTCTTCGCAAGTGCAATGGCACTTTATTTTTAAAGGTACGTTGTGACGGGGCAAGCTGTGCAGTTGATAATCACATGTTGCGCCCATGTCCATCTTCAGATTAAAAAACATTGTGAATCAGCATTTACTATGTACTTAGTTGCCGGCCGCAGTGACCGAGCTGTTCTAGGCGCTGCAGTCTGGAACCGCCTGACCCCAACGGTCGCAGGTTCGAATCCTGCCTCGGGCACGGATGCGTGTGATGCCCTTAGGTTAGTTAGGTTACGGCCATTATGTTTAAGTAGTTCTAAGTTCTAGGGGACTGATGACCTCAGATGTTAAGTCACATAGTGCTCAGAGCCATTTGAACCATTTTTTGTTCTTAGTTATGTAGATACTGACATTGATACTTATATAAGAATATTTTTGTTATCTGCAGATAAAGGTGCCCGAAACTTGTAATTATAAGTTGTACAATTTATATGATCAAGACTGATCTTTGCAAATACAGTTTTTGTTAGTTCGTACATGGATGAGGAAGAGTAAGCATTCGACTATGAGGATATTTTTTGTGCAATGTTTATTATAAACGTCAATCGATGCGTTTTAACTAACACTTGTGACGAAGCTCATAAGTGAATTAATGTCTGCGGTAGTAAAGGCTTTGCACCTAATTAATGTAGCGAATGGATTTTCTTTGTGACTTTGCGATCATTGTGCATCTGAATAAAGATGTCCAGATCGCTCATTAATTCCTTTAGTTATTATGATGTTTCGGCTTCTGCCATTATCAGATATCAAAAAACTTGTAAAGGCATGTTCTGTGTCGGTACCAAAAACCATGCCTAATCCATGCCAGATTAGTTATAGCGCTCAGTAATGTGACAGAACCTTCCTTCAGAAATCCTATGGTTCTTGACATCTGATAGTGCCAGTAACCGAAACACTGTAATGAAAAAGGTAGTTTTAACAAGCGACCTAGACGGCTTCGCACCTAGCTGAAATTTCTTTGAGCATTTCATTTACGCGAGAAATGAAGTCATCTATTGTCGAGGGCTTCGAAGAGAGATTAATGCAGAACAATTTATAATGTCAACAGGAACTACTGTTCTGCTTATTCATGGCTGCTGTATTTTTAATAAGAGTCAACTATTGCAAAGTGAATGTAACGATACAGAACAGATCTCTCTTTCCCTCTTAACCTTTACCCCGGACATACAGAGTCCGATGTATTACTGCATCTCGTCGATTTCGTAGGGTTGCTGCATGCCAGAGTACAGGATTTTGATTCAGTACTTTGTTGGTATTGCGCGTAATTGTTTTTCACCTGGGTCGAATTGGAAAACTGTTTTTGAGACTGAATTACCCTATTATTATGTACCCATATTTGGGAAGAGAAGCTTATCGATTGGAGCGACGCTGTATCTGCATCGAACATCCTCATTTCATACATAATCGATTATTACTGGCAATAAAATTACGGTTCTAAGTTAAGGGTCATGTGAGGTACTCATTCACCTCATCTTTATACAAGATTCGAATGCCTGCCAGAAAAAGCTAAAAACTTTGCTCGTCGTACATCAGTGTTGTTACAATGTTGAAGCTCCGTCGACGCGCCTCACAGCATGAGGTTTTTCTTTAATTTAGTTAGAACTGTCTAATCTCTTTTGGCTAGGAACTAACTCATGCATGAAACAGAGGAATATCATTGCTTCAATATGAGGAAGAAGAGCTGAATTCTGTAGGCGACATTGCGGTTTCTTGACAGGATGGTTGCTCTATACGAAGTTCATTACCCTTCGACCATTCTCAATACAAATAAAAGAACGATAGGAAGCAGATAATTAGAAAACATGTCTGGAAAAGTCTTACGTAAAGATTACCTTCTGATTTTCTTCAAGCATTTGGGAATATGGCACAGTAAGGAACACATCTGTTGCATGATCTGTCCACTTTCTCTATAAATTTATGACTTTTGGCTCTTATGGATGATCTTCGACTGTCGAACTTTTCAAATGTTGATTACATTTTGTCTAACGGGGCAACTGTGAGAGAAAAATACTGCTTCTTATGATAGAAATGCACATGGCTGGCAACAGCCTCTTGTAACATTGCTTCTTGTATGAGATACCCATACTAACCGGTCATAGGTTTTCTGTTTCTTCCCAGAATCTTGTCTAAAAGAATGATGAGAATATTCCTTTAGGAGGTCCACCGTCGATTTCATTCACTTTTCTCCATCTCATATACACTCCTGGAAATTGAAATAAGAACACCGTGAATTCATTGTCCCAGGAAGGGGAAACTTTATTGACACATTCCTGGGGTCAGATACATCACATGATCACACTGACAGAACCACAGGCACATAAACACAGGCAACAGAGCATGCACAATGTCGGCACTAGTACAGTGTATATCCACCTTTCGCAGCAATGCAGGCTGCTATTCTCCCATGGAGACGATCGTAGAGATGCTGGATGTTGTCCTGTGGAACGGCTTGCCATGCCATTTCCACCTGGCACCTCAGTTGGACCAGCGTTCGTGCTGGACGTGCAGAAAGCGTGAGACGACGCTTCATCCAGTCCCAAACATGCTCAATGGGGGACAGATCCGGAGATCTCGCTGGCCAGGGTAGTTGACTTACACCTTCTAGAGCACGTTGGGTGGCACGGGATACATGCGGACGTGCATTGTCCTATTGGAACAGCAAGTTCCCTTGCCGGTCTAGGAATGGTAGAACGATGCGTTCGATGACGGTTTGGATGTACCGTGCACTATTCAGCATCCCCTCGACGATCACCAGAGGTGTGCGGCCAGTGTAGGAGATCGCTCCCCACACCATGATGCCGGGTGTTGGCCCTGTGTGCCTCGGTCGTATGCAGTCCTGATTGTGGCGCTCACCTGCACGGCGCCAAACACGCATACGACCATCATTGGCACCAAGGCAGAAGCGACTCTCATCGCTGAAGACGACACGTCTCCATTCGTCCCTCCATTCACGCCTGTCGCGACACCACTGGAGGCGGGCTGCACGATGTTGGGGCGTGAGCGGAAGACGGCCTAACGGTGTGCGGGACCGTAGCCCAGCTTCATGGAGACGGTTGCGAATGGTCCTCGCCGATACCCCAGGAGCAACAGTGTCCCTAATTTGCTGGGAAGTGGCGGTGCGGTCCCCTACGGCACTGCGTAGGATCCTACGGTCTTGGCGTGCATCCGTGCGTCGCTGCGGTCTGGTCCCAGGTCGACGGGCACGTGCACCTTCCGCCGACCACTGGCGACAACATCGATGTACTGTAGAAACCTCACGCCCCACGTGTTGAGCAATTCGGCGGTACGTCCACCCGGCCTCCCGCATGCCCAGTATACGCCCTCGGTCAAAGTCCGTCAACTGCACATACGGTTCACGTCCATGCTGCCGCGGCATGCTATTAGTGTTAAAGACTGCGATGGAGCTCCGTATGCCACGGCAAACTGGCTGACACTGACGGCGGCTGTGCACAAATGCTGCGCAGCTAGCGCCATTCGACGGCCAACACCGTGGTTCCTGGTGTGTCCGCTGTGCCGTGCGTGTGATCATTGCTTGTACAGCCCTCTCGCAGTGTCCGGAACAAGTATGGTGGGTCTGACACACCGGTGTCAATGTGTTCTTTTTTCCATTTCCAGGAGTGTAGTTTTGGATCAAGGCTGTGGTAATTTCTCGATGTGGTATGCCAGATTTCCCGGGAGACTGAAGGAAACAGTTTGTAACTATGTAGCTCTGAAAATATTTCTATTTTCTGGAATTGGACTAACGGGTAAACTTTTCCAATATTTATATCAAGTGAGGAGGAGGAGGAAGCGATGAAGAAGTTCGTAAGATTAGAAAGTGAAGTTCTGAAAGTAAATTTAGTATCCAATAGTGATTCGGTTTCGCCGCCCAGCTCGAGTATCGATATGAAGGACAGGTGAGGCACCTGTGAATACCGCGGCTCCCCGCTTGTCAGTTAAATGTTGCTGTTTTTTGGAGCCTTAACTACTGGCCATTAGTAGCAGAGCGATTGATTTTACCCGTTTAACCCTTTGGATTCCCATTGCTCTCTGGACTGTTATATGCACGCTTAAGCCGATTGCTCTATGTTTTTGGCTAGTCGTTCACTTCGTGAATTCCGTCCTCATCGACCTCAAGAACCCACTGTTTCTACCACCGGACTCTGCATTACTGCCATTGCGTGTGAACATAAACTGTGTTCCACCTGCGCAGAGTCAGGTAGAAAAATGGCGAGGTTTCATTTCGTAGGTGGAATACGGAAGTCCACCGTAAATGTTAAATATAATGTGCAATTTTTTTGAAGTACAGTTTTTGTAAGCTGAAAACCCAATAACAGAAAATTTATTCATCTGTTACATTGTATCCGTGTATGTATACTTTGAATACGGACTGTATTCATAATTGCTCAGTTTAATGATCGAGTCTCTTGACTACTTGACACTATAGACGTAATTCTTGATAGGCTATGTTACTTCCTTCTAATAGATTACTTCTGGAATTTCGGTTGACAGGGAACATCACACCGTCGGTATGTGCCACACCTCTACGACGACGTTGTGACACTGCAGCACTCCTAATGTAACGCACATTTGCAACTTAGCATCACACAGAAAGCAGCAGAACCATAATATCAGACATACAGAATTTGTATTAAACTATTTTGTTTACTTTACACAATTTAACACAAGACAGCTCGGTGTTTGACAACCTCACCACAATTACAATAAAACTTTTCTCAAACCCCTACGAACATTTATGTAACTAATGTATAAGCCTTAATTAGAGTTGCTCTTGGTACAAAAATTTAACAAAACCAACTTGCCAAACTCCAAACTGGCGAGACTAATCTACACAATGTCTTCCCGTCGCAATAACATTTCATACCAAAGGAATAACGTAAATAAGTAATACAAAAAAGGTTCAAAATGGCTCTGAGCACTTTGGGACTTAACAGCAGAGTTTCTCCCGAACAATGATCTCTGAACCCATGATGATCTGTGAACACAAGCTGTTTTGTCTCAACGAAGTTTATTATATTTGAGCTTAGATTATGCTCAAGTATTCTGCAACAAACCGAAGTTATGGACGCAGGTATGTAATTATGCAAGTCCGTTCTTTTACCCTTCTTACATGCAGGAGTCGTCTGTTTACATTCTCTTGGCTCGTTTGGCTTGGCGAAAGATTCCTCACCCATCTGCAATGAAGAGCTTGTGCTCTGTCTCTAGCGACCCCGTCCTTACTTTTGAATTGTATCCATAAGATACGGGGTGATATACAGTACTCACATAGGCCTACTGTGAAAAAAAATAGTTTCAATGTTCGCCACCATGTGGAAATGTGGCTCTGTGAATGCAAGAAAAACGTGTAGAAATATGTCCATATATAATAAACAAATGAGAAAAGTATAATGATGATTTTATTATTAACCGCCGCTCATACAGTTTGTTCAAGGTAGCCTAGCACGTAACTGTTGGTAACTACGAGATGGGCGGAGATTACATTGAAAAATGACAAAATGATCCTCAATGTTGTGGTTTTCAACCTATGTAATTGCATTTAAATTTCCTGACAATTAAACGTAGAAAAAAAATAGGAGGCATTATTTTTTGACTGACCCTCGTACATTCAACTGCGCAGATTAATCTAACTGCGCGAGAATCTTAAGAAAACATGCCGTATCTGAAGCTCGTACTGAAAAAATCTGGCTATGAACTTCGATAAAGGAAAACTGAGTAATTTGAAAGTGAAGTTGGTGCCTCTGGAATTTAATTAAAGAAAGAATCCGTTATATACACAGTGTCTTAAAGCTGAGTGCAAACTGCTCTCGTAGCTGCAGCCCGTCTAAATACTAGTGCTGCAAAATATAACTTGTAGAGACATGCAGAGGCGCAATGTGTGCTCTAAAAACATTGCTATCACTCTTGGTTCATAATTTTTTGATAATGCTGTTTAAAGAATTGAAAACTGACTCTTGAGATGTGGACAATGACTCTGTTGAATTGAACTCAGTTCCAGTTTCATTTCAGTAGGTTTAAAAACATTTAACGATGCTTCAAAAATTTTTAAGCCTTCTCTGACACGACGTAACAGTAATAAAAGAATTGCGAACACTGAACTTAACAAAAAGCGAACCTCGCATGTATAACATCTCTTTAAGCAAAATTCCAAAACCTAATTCCTAAACCCATTTCTCTCTCAACGATCGAGAAACCCTGCCAGAAAAAGGTAAAACAAAAACATTTTTGATCAAGATGCCTGACGATCCAAGAATGCTGCCTCATCAAACCACTGCTGAAAATAATACAAACTTCATCATTGCCTGTAATCCATTCTTCACAAATATAGTCGTATGAATGTAAAAATTAATTATTTTTCTCTCCGGAATAAGTCTTCTGCAGCTTCATAATGTAAACCCAAAAACTCCATTGTTTGTCCCTTGCTGCTACTAAACCACAAACTGACTGTTCGCATCTAACACTAAAGCTCAACTGATCGTCTCCTCTCCTCGCGATCGACAGATATATCGACGCACACCTTTGCAAAGCAAGAAGCATCTCCGGTTCATCTCCGTGCGGCGCATCAACTCTGTCGAGGCTACAAGCGCATTTGAACAATTTAGACCTTACGAGCGCGATTTGAGAATAAGAAAAATTCTTACGAAAGTCACAAACTACCTAAGTATTGGAGAGCGCATAGTGCGGTAAGGAACCAACAGCATTCGTACAGGCAGGCGACATAACATCTCGCTGCTGAGGCGTCGCAAGCGAGCAATCCAGCCAGGGCCCCATTCCCTCGCGGTCGTTCACTCTAGCTCTCCGCTAATTTATGGTTCAGCTGGTCGTGCTGTAACGCTGTAGGCGTACGCAATCCACGGCGGATTAATCTTGCCACACTCTCTCGCGTTAACCCGTCCACCGGCTAAACCAAAAATGAAGTGAAGGTTAGAGTTTGCACTTCGTCAATGTTAACATTATTAGCCCAGTTAGATATAGGGCTATGTGTGGGGAGACGAGGAAAGAAGAAGGCGGGGGAAGATCTGACGTGTACAATGTTGAGCCAAGATAAAATAATAAATGGCTCGCTATCTAGTTGGGAGTACAATACAAACATTCATGTTTAAGGTAGCTACAGAAATCAAACATCACCATTCTCAGGACGCGAATTTTGTGTTGGTATCACTAAGAGTAAACAGATTCACATATCCTTTTACATTTTACCATTTCTAACAACACTTCCTATCTGTCTGAAACGTTCTGAGGTTTTCTGAACAGTAAGGGTCCAGTTGCTGCATCGGAAATGTCTGACATTTTGAGGTATATGTGAAGTATTATGTCTACTGGATTAAATTCCGATGTTGAAAGAACGTGGAAGAATATCAGCAGTACAGTTATATTCGACGGGGTGAAAAACAACACAAATAACTGAATAAAGTCTGGACATTTTACCTGGAAAAGTACACTGACAGGTGATTCTTTTATTATGTGTAATTTCGGCTCATAAAATCGTGCTTTCATTCCCGGAATAGTTTGTTTGAAAGGGTCGAGCTGACGATGGAGATTTACATGGAAAACTCTTACTTTTGCGCATATTACAGAAACTCTGCATTCCGTCTGACGATGAATTACAATGTAGTTCGGCAGCTACATCTATCGGGGAATTCTATCTGCTGTTTTCGTATGAATCATGCATCATCTTCATTAATCCGAATGCGCCACTTATTTAATATTGATGCGGCGGGATAACGAGACTCATAATTTTATTGAGTGACGTTAGAGTGCTCCGAAATTTTATTCACGTTAGGTGATATGTAGGCGGGTCGCAACACGAAAGTAAATGCTTAATTATAAAATCATTGGTTGATGGACAGTGATTTCCTCTCTTTCTATGCGCTTGAGTATTGATAAGCTGTTTACTAATGCACAATTTCTGTTTGATGCCGAGAAATGAAATTCAGGTATGGATACATATGGAACAGAAAACACTTCGGAAGTCAACACAACAAAAATCAATCTGTATCTATCAGTTGATCTACTCTCGAGAATTTACAGTCGACATACGTAATTCAGTACAATGGCTACTGCCGGCCGGTGTGGCCGTGCGGTTCTAGGCGCGTCAGTCTGGAACCGCGTGACCGCTACGGTCGCAGGTTCGAATCCCGCCTCGGGCATGGATGTGTGTGATGTTCTTAGGTTAGTTACGTTTAAGTAGTACTAAGTTCTAGGGGACTGATGACCTCAGATGTTAAGTCCCATAGTGCTCAGAGCCATTTGAAGAATGGCTACTGTCGTTGCATAATAAGCTTCGTTAATATTTTATACTTCACGATTTTTTTCTGTTGGGTGCAAGGACTTGTTTTGTACTTACGTTTATCGAGCAGATTCATGAGTCAGTTAGCAGTATTCTTCTTCTCGTCTTCTTCCTAAACAGGAACAGTTCTACATAGACTGTATGTGTCGGATAGTAGCGCACACATTGCGTATAATTGTGGTATTTCAGTTAATTTACAAATCCCACTGTTTCAAAATATTGGCCATACTGTCAGATTGTTACAATTATGTACAGATCAGTTAATGAAATCTATGGACTTCAAATAACGAGAAAGTGAGGGGAATGATATCGTCACTGTAACGATTGCAAAGTTGATAGCAGCTGGGACCCTAATAGGATTATGAATAAACATTCATTGTACTAACTCAGTCACTGCTTTCATATGGTCTTACATGTTCCGACGCAACGCATAACGAGACACTCAGAAACGTTTAACGTAGTGTGAACGTAAGCAAGATGCCGATTGTGAGAATGTCACATTGTACAGAACCTACAACGTTCGATGAATGCTATTTGCAGGAGTTAATCTTCAGCAAAATAATGAGAAATAAATGTTACCTTTGCCTAACTTTGTGCCACTAGTGATAATAAAGGGATAGCAGCTGTTACACATACTGATTTATTCAAAATATGGATTTATGTTACGTTTTTGGTATGGTAAAAAAATTTTTTTCAATCATAAAGACAAATTACATCCCTTGGCACAGAGTGGTATATCCAAGTATGGTGGGAAAGTGTATATTAGTCAGCCACATTGACCTGGCAGATAGGTTACCCGAACATAATAAAAGATGTAGATTAAGCAAGAAAGATGCAACCGTTGTTTGTCACCTTTCAACGGGAAACAACTGATGTGATTCTGCTAAGGTTCAAAAATGGGGCTAAACATCTATGGTCATGAGTCCCCTAGAACTACTTAAACCTAACTAACCTAAGGACGTCACACAACACCCAGTCATCACGAGACAGAGAAAATCCCTAACCCCGCCGGGAATCGAACCCGGGATTCTGCTAAGGAAAGTAGAAAGAAGACCCTACTGGAAATACAGGAAAACAACAAACAAACATGTAACACAAAATGGCAGTTTAGTTTTGAATAGCCAAATTCAAATTCCATTTTACCGTATGTGAATTAAGTTTCAACTACAACAAAGAGTTTAAAATCCTTATTTCAACTTTGTTCGTCAGCAGTTGAATGTATCACCGTATTAACTCTGATTCCTTCTTTAAATTAATACAACTATTTTTTCATGACAAGAATGGAGCGCTTTTCTGTGTAAATCAGTTGTCATTTTAGTATCTTTTGTATCTGTGTAAGTCACACGTCATTTTATCCGTGTTTGCGACATTCAGTAGTCGACTAAGGGACCGAAAGCTACTTCTTAAGCAGATAATTTTCAGAACATTCGAAAATAGTTCCTACATCATAATATTATCATTTTCTGTCAACCATTGACGGAAAATTCATTTACTGTCATGAAATATATAATATAAGACGCTATAAACAAACGTCAGCTTTTGGAGTCACTAGCAAGATATATTACTTTATTCCGTCGTATTACCTTTTGGGGCATTTTTCTGTGACATATCTGACCATCTGCGACATTCTGAAATCACAAAACTGATATAATTGCTGACCTATATGCAGAAAAAAATTGCATATCGATCATGTTGGGCTCTAATTTCGTTTAGCATTGACAATTTGTGGTGTGGCACGTAAACTCCTGTGGCTTTTATGCCATACACGACAGTTACTTTATTGTCCAGTCAAGTCTTCGGTACTCTTATTGGTAACGTGAATTCATCTTCCACGGTGATCCTTGTTGCCTTTAATAAAGGTCGTCAACGGTGGAAGCACAGTTTGTATCTTCGATGTGTTTGTGGGTTGGTAGTTTTTCACTATCCACGAAAATTGCTCGGTCTTGACAGCCATTTTGTAAAAATGGTTCAAATGGCTCTGAGCACTATGCGACTTAACTTCTGAGGTCATCAGTAGCCTAGAACTTAGAACTACTTAAACCTAACCAACCTAATGACATCACACACATCCATGCCCGAGGCAGGATTCGAACCTGCGACCGTAGCGGTCGCTCGGTTCCAGACTGTAGCGCCAAGAACCACACGGCCACTCCGGCCGGCTGTAAAAATGGTTCAAATGGCTCTAAGCTCTATGGGACTTAACATCTGAGGTCATCAGTGCCCTAGACTTAGAACTACTTTAACCTAACTAACCTAAGGGCATCACACACATCCATGTCCGAGGCAGAATTGGAACCTGCGATCGTAGTGCGGTTCCGGACTGAAGAGCCTAGAACCGCTCGGCCATCGTCCGGCGTCATTTTGTATGGCTTGATTTCATAACACCAGCAGACATTCTCATAACGATATGTACTTGGACGCCCATTTTATGTACATGCGGGCCGTTTAGCCACAATGGGACAATATTCGGCGGCTGAAAACACAAGATCCTGGGCAGATCAACGTCGAGTGGATGCTGATAGTCCCTAGGTTGTACACGATAGCCTTTCTATGATATTGTTTCACAGTTTCAATTTTTCAACTGCTTTTGTTAGATACCCTCTCTATCAAACAATACTTCAAGGTGCTTTGTTGTTTTAACGAGTAAGTTTATTAGTTAGGTGGAAGCAGAAGAGATACATTTTGGTGGCATTGGTCTCCGAAAGAGCTCTCCCATTACGTCCATGTCGAACGTTAAAATTTCTTCTCACTGTTCAGCTGAGTTACACCTTGCTGCAAGAAAGCAGTCGTCAGCGTAACCAAACTTCCTTGGTTTTGTTTTTGGCATGTCTGTAATATGAAAGCTGAAGACAAGTTGAGCAAGGACAGGTCTCTATGGTAGACCGTTCTCATTGTGATAGAGTTGATGGATCCCCGGGTTCCCGGGTTCGATTCCCGGCGGGGTCAGGGATTTTCTCTACCTCGAGATAACTGGGTGTTGTGTGATGTTCTTAGGTTAGTTAGGTTTAAATAGTTCTAAGTTCTAGGGGACTGATGACCATAGCTGTTAAGTTCCATAGTGCTCAGAGCCATTTGATGTCGGATCAACATAAACGTAATGTCAAGCATGAAATGTTACGTAGTGTAAAAATTGAAATGAATGGCAGAAGCATTTACTTTCACTGACTTCATCACACACACTTGTATTCACATGACGAAACACCTAGAGTAACTTTTTTGTTCTACTGTAGTTACTATTTGTATGTAGTACTTTTTGAGGTGGAGGTTGTTGATGAATCCAGTATTTGACCAAACGAGTGTGGTGAACCGCGTAAACACCACGACATGGCCGGGATAGTCTCCCAACGATTGTTATTTGGTAGCGTGGATTCGATCCCGATCTGGCTCTTTTTTCCTGTCTTACAAGTTGGCGGGCTGCGGAATAAGTTATTTAAAAAAATTAAATCATTCGTTGAACTAAATACAATTAATTACAAACTTTTCAGAATGTTTATACATAGCTTAAACATTATTACAATAGTCTCCAAATTACTTACATCTAACAGAGCATTAATAGTAATAAAAATAATGATGATAGAAAGGACTGCTATATCTGTTGGGGTAGTTGTTGGAGCTCCAGCTACAAGGGGTGCCACAAGTTACGCAACAAGAAATCCAGGAAATTCAGATCTTTATTATTGTAGTCATGATGTATACATTCTCAATATATAGGGTGGAGCACCTAAAACTTATACATCAAATAATCAAATATTGTGGAAATGGCAAGTGATATTGATCTGCACATTATGTTAGCCAATCAGAAGACTGTAATAACAATTGGAAACAGTATTTTTGTAGAAACCGACATTATAAAAGTGAAAACAGGATAAATTAAATGCCAGTGGTGTTCGTTGCACAAGTTCGAGTCGTTTACAAGATACATCGTATTTTGAAGAGTTCCCTGTACAATATCTGCGGTAGCGCACGCTAAGAACAAGTTCCAGATACTGTTTATGTAGTTTCTGACAAGTAACGAGTCCTATGACCCTCACAGTTTGTGTTCAGATCGGCCAAAGGCAGCGGCAATACACGCTTCCAGCCAGGTATGGAACGTCTGCCGCACACTAGCTAACATTTCAGCGGAGATGCTCGAGCAGGCTGCAGTCATATGTCGTTTCATATCATAGATTGTAGTTATGTCCTTCTACACAGCGTGTTTCAGCTTTCCCCACAGATGTCTAATCCAGGGAACGACCCGGCCAAGGTACAGGTCCTCTGCCTCCTATCCATAGATTTGGAAACACTTCGTGAAGACATGCTGGTGTACTTCGTGCACTGAACATTGATCCTGTTGCTAGCACAGGTTCCTCATGGTCTGCAGAGGACCATCTTCTACATACGTGGGAGATGATCTTTTAGAGGCTGCGATACTTGTACACGTCCAGTACTCCGTCTATGAAACACGGGCCTATGAGTTGATGGTTCACTCTCCCCCCCACACTTTTACACTTCATGTTGCCGACGTTCCACCGGATGAAGCCAAAGAGGATTATCCGCAGACCAACAGTACGTGTTTCGGTGGTCCACCTGTCCATTGTTGATAAATGTGGCTAAATCAGTAAACAAGATACACCGTACATCTGGAGTATCCTGTCTTACTGTCGACGTACAGTTGTTAATATGATTTTCATAATTAGTTCGATGCAGTTGTTGATGGAGAGAGATGTGATGGGGGTGCAACCTACGTCGATGGTCAATGCGTAGGACATTTGCCTGACTCGACTCGGGCCACTTCCTCGTGTGATCGCGCGGGAGCTAACGTGCGGATTAACTGCAACGGCAGAAAGAACATAAATTTCCCTCTCTTCTGTCGTTGCTTACTTCCTTCTGTTACATTATCGACTCGTTACACTTTCACATATGTGGTTGAAGAAGTTGATAAATAATTGTCGATATGCTTGACGTTTATCGGTATGTCTTGCCGCGTACACTGTACAAGAAACTCTCCATACACCATGAGCATTTCTGCTTTTTCTGCATTGCTAAATCCCATCGTCGCCTCATCTGACGCTTGGACTGCCACACACTGACTAGCAAGTGACAATGCAATCAAGGAACACACAAGCTCACTGTGAGCAATCATAACAACATCGTACCTAGCAACTACCCAGATTAAATGGCGCATACGAGCTTCTCAACATACCATACCTCATAAACCACTCGCACTAGAATCCTGCAACATAAACGACAAACTTTCTAACTTACCCTACATTTATTTTGTCAATGTCAGTAAACATTGCTCCATTTCTATTTATTATTACAGTCTGTTTATTTGCTAACAATACGAGCGCCCCCCCCCCCCCCCCCCCGCCTCCCCATTCTGTGAAATCCACACCTCAACAGTACATTCCATTTCTGCAATATTTTCGTTTCAAGTTTTAGGTGATTCGCCCTGTATATACACAGTCTGAAAAGCCCTTTAAGATGCTTCCATTTCATTCAAGATTTATTGCTGCAACAGTGCAAATGGAGTAAATGAAATAATTACATTTACATATCAATAGCACAGGTGACTCTAAGGTACCTGGTTCCCGGGTTCGATTCCCGGCGGGGTCAAGGATTTTCTCTGTCTCGTGATGGCTGGGTGTTGTGTGATGTCCTTAGGTTAGTTAGGTTTAAGTAGTTCTAAGTTCTAGGGGACTGATGACCATAGATGTTACGTCCCATAGTGCTCAGAGCCATTTGAACCATTTTCTAAGGTACCAGGTATCGGCCCATACTGAAACACCAACTTTAGTATGCGGTGTAGCCTCCACTGGCGGCAATGCAGGCACTGACTCTGGCAACCAGTCGCTCGTAGAGATGGCGAATACTGTTCTGGGACACGTTATGCCACGCCTGCTCGACCTGTTCACGTAGTACTGTAAGATTTCGTGATTGATGAGTCACATGTGTCACTTCTCGTCCCATCAGATCCCAGATGTACTCGACTAAGGCCGGTCTGGAGATCGCGCTGGCGACGGAAGTCACTGCAAGTCTTGCAGACTTCGTTTCACGTGCAGTGTTTGGGAGAGCATTATGCTGTTAGACCAAGACATGACCTTCCTGTTGCAAGTACGGCAGAGCTACGGGTGCAATGACTTTCTGCACCTACCGAGAGTTGGTCAGTGTCCCCTCCAGAAACTGGAGTTGTAGATTATAGCACCCCAGACCACAAGGCCTGGGGTGGGACAAGTGTGTCTTGTACGAACACGAAGCGCTCGCCAGATCTACGTCGTTCGCGCATACGTCCTTCAATTGCGAGCAGGTAGAATCTGCTTTAATCGCTGAAGATCATGAGGTCCAGTTCTAAGTGTTTCTCTGCCGCCAAAAGTTGAACCATGCACGTCGATGTTGTGGCGTGAATTGAACACTGGCTATAGGCGAGTCCCGCTGCTAATGACAGGTTCGCAAACGTTACGTCTCAGCTCTCAAGCCCTATTATCTTTGTTGTGGTAGCTGTACGATCTGCCACTGCTGCAATTACGGTAAGATGATAGCGACGGGCATCTGTATTGCGTGGACCTCCAGAACCTCGTCTACAGTGCGAGAATGTTCACGTGACAACTGCCGCGGCAGGTCCAGCTTGAGTGGAAATTTTACGAATGGGCCGTTACGTCACTCGGCAGACTCAGTTGGCAGTAGGAAGCACGACTTGTTTTCTGTGGAAAGGTTGCCTGGTTGCTTCATGAGTTTGCACCAAGCTGAGGCCTCTAGCTGTTAGCATTCCCTGTTAAAGGCTAGACACAGATGGTGCTCTCTCAGCTATGTGTCTGCGTTCTCTGCTGACGGACAACGTACACCCTTTACCCCGAGGTGGCATACGCCATCATCGGATTACGATCGACATTGTTTTTTCCGATACACTAACTTCTTTTCGGCAGTGTATTTTCTCATAACAGATGCCGTAAATATCTTCCCTGCGCTTCAACACAAGCCTCAACAACTGTATTCATGTTAGTTGCTACTCTTTGGATAGTCGCTATACTTACGATGAATATTTCGTCTTTGATGTTACGCTTCAGTTGGTTTATTCTGTGAGGGTTTTTCTTATGGATGCTAAGCTTCAGATGTCCCAAAAGAAAAAAGCCGGATGGGAGGGGGTGACCGGGGGTGGGGGGCGGAGGGCAAAAGTCTGGTGATGAAGACTGCGTCAGGTGTCGCCGAAAGATGTGGCTCACAAAGATGGCATGCAACATCATCACGGTGCTATTCGTCATGTTCACTATTGCACCATCTTGCTGCAGCCAGCATATACCGTGACGTCGGTGTGTTATGTTGTAAGGCGCCACGTATACCGTTTGTATATGTATACGTGTATGTTGTTGTCGTCTCTTCTTTCCCTCGTCGATATCACAGTATGAGAAATGTTTGTGTTTACCTATTTGTTGTTGACAACAGAACAACACGGCCACGGTACCACCTGATTCCATAATAGCTAGCTTAATATAGTATAAAGATAGTGGGTTTCGATGCACCGTTACTTAAGTATGATTTTACTCTTCACTTAATCTTTGAGACTCTAAGAACCAGCTACTCTTAATCTGACCCAGAACTCGAGTTGCGACGAGAGCACTTACGACCGGTCTGTCACAATATTAATAATACGTAAGACTCTACACCACTATAAGAAAATATCGATGTTCATAACAACAAAATATACGAATAAACATCTTTCCTTTAATTCAGTCAAATGCTTTCAAATGTTTATTTCACACCCACAAATCATTCACACCTCCATACAGGCTGTAAATGTGTGCATGAAAAATAGTACACTGTTTACGCTGGTAACCATGTATGAGCTTTTGGGTTGCTAGGCTACTTTGATCAACAGGATTTACATTGGGTTTTGAAATTGATCTTTCGATCCTAACTTACGTTCTCCACAATCAACAGTGGGATAACCATCAAATATTCTACCCTTTTGCGATAATTAATAATTCGCGTAAATTGCATTCTCTCGAGTTTAAAGACAACCATCGGCGGCGCGAAAGCAGTCTAGATATCGCGACACACTAGTGACGCTTACTAGCTTGTCACGAAATTGACCTGCATACATCTTCAATCAATTCAAATTCGCCCCACGCAATTAAACTTCGTCAAATCAATTATTTCTCGAATCGAATTCACTGATGCCGGCACTGACGCACAATTATTTTTTTTCTAAGAGGAAGAGAATGAAGTCACGCCATCTACATAGTTATTAAAATATTATTCCAAATGACCTCAAACATTTATCGTCATTATATTTTAACGGCAATCGAAAAAATGATTTATTATCGGAAAATAAAACATAACAGATCGCAAATCGCACGTAACTAAATGACAGCTGTGCATAACGTCGGGACTCACTCATGCAAAACTATGTAAAGAAATGCCCCAAATCTCAATTTCTCCTTACCAACTGACAGATACATATAAGATATTCAAGACTTCATAGATCAATCCCTACCTGTAATGTTGCAAGCAGTGTCATTCATCAGTCTCTAACAGCTACGAATTGCATGTGCATATCATCGTAACTTTTAGCTGTTAACATGTCCGAGAGAAAAATTGGGCTTACAATTATGTTGGGTGCAATTGCTCGCCAAACTCCAAACTTTTGTGCATGTAATAGTCTCTCATGCAAAACGTGAGGGCTTTTTGAATTCCAGTATCTATCGATCTGATTGTACAGCGAATTAGATGAAACGATGCTTAATTATTCAGCAGCTACACTGTTCCGAGTAAAATGATAAACCGTTGATAGTAATGTAGTAATTTTCCTCTGTCAGGTTCTCGAAGTTCATGCACAACGTGAGTACAGTGCGGACAGAGTCTCTGCTACCTCGACGACCATTGCACTAAGACATTCCAGTTTTCTGACACAGTTTTTGTATCGACTTTCTTGGTGAACGTGATGAGGGTGAGCTGATATTTTTCAATAAGGCATCACTTACCACCGAAGGTCGGCCGGAATATCCATTCACACTACCATATTTTCTGAAACGAGCGAAATTGTTGATACATTAGTCAACTTTGTTTCAGGATTGTTTTGAATTTAGGGTTGTGTAACTTTGGGCTCTCTCTCTCATTCAGATGACTGTAGCCTACCGGAAGTACATATGAGTGAGAAAGAGGAGCGCCTGCAGTCCACGTAGGAATGATGATGATGATGCTTTCGTGACGTTTGCCACTCAGGGCTAAGAAAAGAGTCTAAAAGCTCTTGGGAAAGGCGAACCAGTGAATAATCTAAAGGTTTGTGTCGGCACTCAAATGCCACAGCGGAAATGAGGTTATAGCTTTCGGTCACGCGTCTGTAATCAATGAACGGTTGCACTGTAAGGAAATTTTACGAGTCAATTACAAGCTACAAATTGACAGACGATGATTCTTCTGCAAACTAGAAACACCGCGTCACTTGAAGGACACCTTATATAAGATTGAGTGTGAAGAGTTCAAAATTTGATTACATCATAACTTGCACACAATATGTATGTGGTAGCGTCCACCGACGATATATGACAGAGAATTACATGTATTTCTACATGTTTGCGTTCCATTCGTCGATGTGAGTGTTGTGTCGTAAGCACAGCACTTACCACCAGGCATACCTCGTAGGCGTCGATAGGTCGGCAACCCACTCCAGAGACAGTGTATAGCCCAGCCATTGCCACCGCGAAGTCGCAGCAGGTGGGCCGCCACGGTGGAGCGAGCAGTTCCAAGTCAGCTCCACTACGGAAAAGACCGTAGACTTCATACCGCACCGCCTGCTTCTAGCGAGTGCACATCAGCCTGTCTTCAGTGAACATTCTCTTGGGACAATAACTGTTCACTATCCCGTCTTAGCTCTATGACTATTAGTAGAGCTTCAGGATCCGCTGCCTGAGCCGATCTGCACAAAGTTGAGTATTCGTCAACAGATCTATATGTTCTTGTCACTAATCATTATCAGTGTTCTCCACCCTCTCTTCTTGTAGTATTTTATTCAGCGCACTACAAATAGTTGGGGGTTGCGACGGGTAAAATCCCCTTCTGCATCTACATCTACATCCATACCCCGCAAGACACCTGACGGTGTGTGGCGGCGGGTACCTTGAGTACCTCTATCGGTTCTCCCTTCTATTCCAGCCTCGTATTGTTCGTGGAAAGATGGATTGTCGGTATGCCTCTGTGTGGGCTCTAATCTCTCTGATTTTATCCTCATGGTCTCTTCGCGAGATATACGTAGAAGGGAGCAATATACTGCTTGACTCTTCGGTGAAGGTATGTTCTCGAAACTTCAACAAAAGCCCGAACCGAGCTACTGAGCGTCTCTCCTGCAGTCTTCCACTGGAGTTTATCTATCATCTCCGTAACGCTTTCGCGGTTACTAAATGATCCTGTAACGAAGCGCGCTGCTATCCGTTGGATCTTCTCTATCTCTTCTATCAACCATATATGGTGCGGATCCCACACTGCTGAGCAGTATTCAAGCAGTGGGCGAACAAGCGTACTGTAACCTTCTTCCTTTGTTTTCGGACTGCATTTCCTTAGGATTCTTCCAATGAATCTCAGTCTGGCATCTGCTTTACGGGCGATCAACTATATATGATCATTCCATTTTAAACCACTTCCAATGCGTACTCCCAGATAATTTAGGAATTAACTGCTTCCAGTTGCTGACCTGCTATATTGTAGCTAAATTATATGGGATCTTTCTTTCTATGTATTCGCAGCACATTACACTTGTCTACATTGAGATTCAATTGCCATTCTCTGCACCATGCGTCAATTCGCTGCAGATCCTCCTGCATTTCAGTACAATTTTTCATTGTTGCAACCTCTCAATACACCACAGCATCATCTGCAAAAAGCCTCAGTGAACTTCCGATGTCATCCACCAGGTCATTTATGTATATTGGGAATAGCAACGGTCCTATGACACTCCCCTGCGACACACCTGAAATCACTCTTACTTCGGAAGACTTCTCTCCATTGAGAATAACATGCTGCGTTCTGTTATCTAGGAACTCATCAATCCAATCACACAATTGATCTGATAGTCCGTATGCTCTTACTTCGTTCATTAAACGACTGTGGGGAATTGTATCGAACGCCTTGCGAAGAAACACGGCATGTACCTGGCAACATGTGTCTATGGCCCTCTGAGTCTCGTGGACGAATAGCGCAAGCTGGGTTTCACACGATCGTCTTTTTCGAAACCCATGCTGGTTCCTACAGAGTAGATTTCTAGTTTCCAGAAAAGTCATTATACTCGAACATAATACGTGTTCCAAAATTCTACAACTGATCGACTTTAGAGATACAGGTTTATAGTTCTGCGCATCCGTTCGGCGTCCCTTCTTCAAAACAGGGATGACCTGTGTCCTTTTCTAATCCTTTGGAACGCTACGCTCTTCTAGAGACCTACGGTACACCGCTGCAAGGAGGAGGAGGGAGGGGGGCAAGTTCCTTCGCGTACTCTGTGTGAAATTGGACTGGTATCCCATCAGGTCTAGCGGCCTCTCCTCTTTTGAGTGATTTTAATTCTTTCTCTATCCCTCTGTAGTTTATTTCGATATCTACCATTTTGTCATCTGTGCGAAAATCTAGAGAAGGAACTACAGTGCAATATTCCTCTGTAAAAGAGCTTTGGAAAAAGACATTTAGTATTTCGGCCTTTAGTCTGTCATTCTCTGTTTCAGTACCATTTTGGTCACAGAGTGACTGAAAATTTTGTTTTGATTCACCTACCGCTTTGACATAAGACCAAAATTTCTTAGGATTTTCTGCCAAGTCAGTACATAGAACTTTACTTTCGAATTCATTGAACGCCTCTCGCATGTCCCTCCTCACATTACATTTCGCTTCGCGTAATTTTTGTTTGTCTGCAAGGCTTTGGTTATCTTTATGTTTGCTGTGAAGTTCCCTTTGCTTCCGCAGCAATTTCCTAACTCGGTTGTTGTACCACGGTGGCTCTTTTCCATCTCTTACGATCTTGCTTGGCACATACTCATCTAACGCATATTGTACATTGGTTTTGAACTTTGTCCACTGATCCTCAACACTACCTGTACTGGAGACAAAACTTTTGTGTTAAGCCGTCATGTACTCTGTAATCTGCTTTTTGTCACTTTTACTAAACAGAAAAATCTTCCTACCTTTTTTTAATATTTCTATTTACGGCTGAAATCATCGATGCAGTAACCGCTTTATGATCGCTGATTCCCTGTTCTGCATTAACTGTTACAAATACTTCGGATCTGTTTGTCACCACAAGGTCTAATATGTTATCGCCACGAGTCGGTTCTCTGTTTAACTGTTCAATGTAGTTTTCAGATAAAGCACTTGAAAAAATTTCACTGGATTCTTTGTCCCTGCCACCCGTTATGAACGTTTGTCTCCCAGTTTATATCCGGCAAATTAAAATCTCCACCCAGAACTATAACACGCTGGGGAAATCTACTCGAAATATTTTCCAAATTATCCTTCAGGTGCTCAGCCACAACAGCTGCTGAGCCAGGGGCCTATAGAGACATCCAATTACCATGTCTGAGCCTGCTGTAAGCGTGACCTTCACTCCAGTTATTTCACATTTCGGATCTCCGGCAATTTCCTTCGATACTATTGCACTTCTTATCGCTATAAACACACCTCCCCCTTCACTGTCCAGCCTGTCTCTGCGGTATTAATTCCAATCTGAGTTTATCTGTATCGAACCAGGATACAACACAGACCAGCACATGTTTTACGATTGTTATCAAACATACGCAGTTCGTCAACACATGATTAAGTCGCATTGTAGATTCATGCCTAATTTTTCATATGCATTTATACTTTCCGAATCACTGGAATCTTTACTGTATCTGGTCTTTAACACTTCGCCTGCTATTCATGGTTAATTCACGTGAAGAACGAATAATTCATTTGGAGGATTATTGTGCTATCTACTACAGCAGTTTCCGCAGTTTATTTCGTGACACTTCATGTAAGCAATCGGTGATACTAGGAATCTGTATAACATAATTGTGATTCGTTAAAGTTGTAATTAATTATTACAACAACGCTGAAACCTCTTGGCTTGTGACCCTATTAACTGTATGGCACTGCAGCAATATACCGAAATGCCTGCTCCTCGTGATCTTAAGCGGAACAGAAAAGTATCCAAAAGGTGATTCAAGACAACAATGTTCCTAGATTGATAACCCGAGGATATAATCAGATAAATTTTCTGTGAAAGTCAGTATTTTCATATAGACTTTTACAGTATCATCTTTTTCGAACTTTTGAGCTGCACGTTACTATATATTTACTGTCAGTAGTCAGGTTCTACACAGGATGGAATATGTTCATAGTCACACCACATACTCGTATCAGTACAATCCAACGTGGTCAGCCGTGAAAAGTCTCAAGTTACTATTGTCGTTATTGGCAAAATAAGTTTTACGTCAAACCCTTCAGTATCTAGGATGGCACTATACCGAATAACTTACTGTACTGTCTGCTTAAACAACGTCCAACCATTTGCAAACTTTGATGCATACGACAGATTCATCTGTTGGCATTATATACACAGGGAAGTGTACCTGAAACTTACATTGAAAAATACACGTGCTCCTCTCACGTAACACTGAATTTAAAAAGAATTCTGTGTCTGTTAAATATAATCAGCAGAAGAAGAAAATCAAGATAAATACAGTCTACATTAAGTCCTCTGTGTGTGGAAAGCTATCAAAATTGTTTTTTAATACTGGTGGAAAGAAACTCTCGTTTTAGCTCATATCGCCGTAGCAGACACAGAACAGGACTGTTTGTCGTTTTCTTATAGAGTCCCCTGATAAAGCGTGAGTTACCTTGATTCGCCCCTGCACTTAATAAAGTATTCTCAAAGAGAACTTCCAAGCTTTGTCCTCCACCTTACCAGCTGAGATAAAAGTGCTTTAATTAAGACTTCGTTATCTTTAACGAGGACTGACAGTCCTTCCTTTTTCACACCAAAAAGTAACTGAAGGTAGTGAGCTAACAAGAAATTTGAACTCTCTCCTGCACGTGAAGTCGTCTCAACCACAAGGACTGAAGAAACGGTTACCTGGAACTTGCGACGAGAATGTGCTATAAAATCAGCCGACCTGAGCATTGAGAAGAGTCGTCAGTACAATTTGTGTAAAGCAAACGTTACAGCAACATTACAACAAAATTAACCAAACCGAATTTTCGAGCAGAACTGAAAACTTGTGACAGTCCTAAAAAGCGTACTTTCGATGTATAAGCTGCTCGAAGTCACTAATTGTAGTATATATCTTATCCAAATTCCGGCACGCTTATATGCATTCAACAACGGAGTTGGTTGCTATGACTCGTAATTTGCGTGGCAGTCTGCATCCTCATTATATTTGCCTTGATCGATGCACATGCACTATGAAATTCTCTCGTTAATACGAGATGAAAGTAACTTGTAGGAAAATAGATTTATTATACTTCGTATACAAAATTGCAACTACATACACTGTCAGTATTTACATTTGTGTTTTGGTAATGGATGTTGCACTGCTAAGTGGAATATGAAGTGGTATGAGGCTTTCTGACTGACTGAAATGTGCTGGATCGGTATTCATATCGGGCCCTTTATATCTCATGGCTTGCGCTGCTAGAGACTGTAGAGAGACATACCTTGGCTGTGTTCGCTGCTTCGGTCTCCTGATACTTTCTGTGACAGCAAGAGTTTACGTACGAGTCATGTTCCAGGATTAAATGGTAAGGTTTGGATGTTTGATACGCTCAGTTGATGTCTCGGTCAGCTAAATAGCTTTAAGTTGTATTCGTGGAATATAGAAAGTGAAATCATTCCGAGGGTCGTTGGGCGTGCCTATAAAACTGTGTTCCACGTACATTGAGTTAATCTGACACGTAGTTTTATGACAACATAAGTGAAATATTTCATGTGGAAAACACATCTCAATGATGTGTTGACATTCATTAAGCACTACACATGAAATGCTGTCAGATTCCTAGTCTTCTGTTTCCTTCGTAGCTGTGTTTGACGTTCATATGCAATTGTCCACCAGATCTACACTTAAGGAACACCTTTCTCAATTTTTCCTCAATACGTAACACTTTCGTCACTAGTATTGATTTATTTACCACAGGATTCGTCAATTCGACGGACGTTCAATAAGTAAAGCAACACCTTTTTTCTCGGCCAATTTCGTCTTAAAAAAAAATGTGACATCGTGGAATATCCTCGCTTGAACTCATTCATGGGGTTTCGTTAAAGGGTGGCGCTATGTGTAGCCTTCAAAATGGTATCTGTAGTGGAGGTGCGTTTCAAGGAGAGAGCCGTCACTGGAGTTACTTCTGGCGGAAAAACCAGCATTCACAGGTACTGATATGCTCTTACAGAATGCATACGGAGTTCAGGCAGTGAAAAAAGGGCAGGGTGAGGTCGCGCGAACTTCTCCGATCTTCCTCTTGTCGGCTGGCCGCACACAGCTGTGACTCGTATCAATATTAGAAACCTCGCTGCTCACCACGGACGCCTCTGCTGATAGTGCTGAAACAGTCGTCCACCAGTTGTGGTATTCAAAGATGTGCGCGCGCTGGATTCCTCGACACCCAGCAGAACACCACAAAGAGCAAAGGAGGGTGCGGAACTGCATGCGCGTCAGCAGGCTAATCGTGAGATTCTGTTCTCGAACTTCGTCACAGGCGGTGAAAAGTGAGTTCATCACTTCGAATCTGAAACAAAGCAGCAATCTGTAAGTGGCGCCATAGTAACTCTTCACCGAGGAAAAGTTCAAAGACGCCTCTCCCAAGCGGTAAAGTCATGGTGACGGTCTTCTGGGACTCTGAAAGCGTTATTCTGTTCGATGCACGGTGCATCGATCAATTCTGAACTGTACTGTGCTACCGTCAGGAACAGAAGAAACGACTTCAGCGTGTTCGTGTCCATAAAAATTCAAGCAAACTTCTCCTTTTGTATGAGAGCACAAGGCCTCACGCTAGTTTGAGTACCCGAGATAAGCTCAAAAAACTTCATTGGACTGTTCTTCCTCATCCACCCTGCAGTTCGGATTTTGGACGCTCCGATTCCCATCTATTTGGACCATTGAAGCATGAACTGTGCGGGAGGCTGTGCATGGGGAACGTGGTGTTTACTGATGCAGCAAGACGTTGGCTCCGACGTCAACTAGTACCATGAGCACATACAGAATTCCCCACCTCGCCCCACCCCCAGAAAGGTGGTGTAAGGTCGTCACATTAAACGGAGATTATGTTGAAGAAAACAAAAGCTTTTTGTAGACAAAATATTGGCGAATAATATGGTGTATTGGAAGACAGAATAAAACCAATCCGCTTTCATAAAAAAAAGTGTGGCGTTACTCGTTAAATTCCCCTCATATATTTTTTTTCAATCGTAGCTAGACATTTCGGTACTTGTATGTGCCGGATTTCTTCAGTTTCGTTGGATGCAAGACGCTGACGTGCTCTTCATCACTTACGTCTACGTTTTGTTTATCTTTACCTCTTTCCGTTTCATTTTCCGATCTCGTCCGACTTGCCGATTTTCCTTTATGACGTCTGACCTGTGTGTTCTTGCCCGGTCTGCTACCAAAATTTGTTGAACACGTTTCGTCGTGTAGAACAGACTTTGACCATCGCGTACCACATGTGAAATGCTTTGTACATCGATAGGCTAAGTGCTGACGCGTGAAATGTTTTAGTCCCCTGTTCTAACGGTCTTTACTTGCAAGAATATTCTAGGCAGAATGAGTACAATTGGCGAAGATATTATGAAGTGGCTTTCAGAGGATATGGTGGGTTAATGAATTATTGATGTGAGGGAGTAATAAGTGTTTTTCCTCTATGTAGTGATAAAAGTCCCAGTGTTCGAATACCTGATGATGAAGAAAGTGAAATTATCTACATGTGAATGGAAATGTTACCGGGATGACGATGATCTGATTAAGTTCCCTCGCTTATATTTCCATCTCTTGCGATGTTATATGACACATCCTGAGCTCACACTGGTATCTTTCCCAGAATTTATTTCCATCCTGGAAGTATCGAGGAAGGGAACAACATTGCGTACCTCCACTAGTTATGGAGCTCTTTAGTTAAACAGACTCTTCTTGAAAAGGACTGGTGATTTATCCCTCCTCAAATTCCAGATACGTTGAAGTACTGTATTTATATATGTGTTTGGAAAGAGAGAGAGATTGATTTTCGATTGCGTTTTTTAGTTTAAGTCGTAACTGGTACCTGAATTGTGGTTGGTGCCTCATTGAATAATCAGCTTCTGCACCAGTTGGTGACGTATTATAATTTGCAGGACGTTATTGTTCTTTAAAGTTTAAAATGAGACTCTGTTAGTTACTTGGTCTTATTGCCGATACATTTAAGCCTAAGTTTTCGTAGCTTTTCATACCTAAGGGACCACTGTTGTAAGTAAATAAGATCAAACAGCAATCTTTTTTTTTTGTGAGTGAAGGAGATTGCTTGGCACTTCTGAGTAAAAGTGTGTGCTAGGGCAGTAACTCGAACCTGGCACCTTTGCACTTCGCGGGCAGTTGCTCCATCTGCTGAGCTGTCCAATCACTAGTCACGACTCGTTCTCCTAGATTTACCTCAGCCAGTATCTCATCTCCTACCATCCCAAGTTGAGTTCTGCTTCATATCTTGCAGGAACAAAGCAGAAAATTGCTTAGTTCAGCCTAGGGAATTATTTTCAAGGTGAATCTTACACTTTCCACCCGAGTGTGAGCCGTATATTTATTACTGAGAAGGAAGTCTCCATAAAATCCAGTGATGAATCTTCATTTTCATTTACTGCGGCGAGGACTGACGAACAAAACTACGACACTGTCTGGATAAGTCTTTGAAAGTTATCTGAAATTCCTGAGTACAGCAGCTACTGGTTTTCAGACACACATGCCGGATACACCACAGAGTTTCTCATACCGTTATTGTTAATACATACCATAAACATTGCTTCTTCCGGCTATTCCAGTAATTTCGAGTTTCTGTTCGGGATAAAAGATACCTGATGAGACTCCAGTTTGGGGGCTCAGCAAGGGGATGAAAAGCAGGCGGCGACCATGAAGGTATGAAATGTCAGAAGTCTGAATCTGATAGCGAAACTATAAAATCTAACAATATAATGATTATGGGAGTCAATGAAAAGAAATGGAAAGAAAATATAAGTTTCTGCTGAGGTGAATGTAATGCAATGCCAACAGCTACATAAAATAGTACAACTGGAGTAGGAATCGTTGTGGGTAGAAAAGTAGGGCAGAGAGGCAGTTTTTGTGAACAGGTCAATGATGGGATTATTTCCATCAGAATCGATACCAGTCAGTGCCATTCATTATAGTTCACAGAAAGTGCATGCAGAACTGAACATGTAATTATGTAAAGGAAAATGAAAGTCTAATAATCATGAAGGGCTGGTACGTTGCAGGAGGGGGAGGAATAAGAAAAGGATGTACGGGAGAAAATGGGGTAGGTACTAGAGAAGAGAGGAGAGAACGACTAATTGATTTACACTATACACTGCAGCTAGGAATAGCGAAATTAAATTCAAAACTCAAAAAAGAAGGAAGTATTCTTGGGAAAAGCAAGGAGATACTGGAAGATTACAGCTGGATTGCATTATGAGTAGATAGGGATTTCAAAATCAGATACTCGAATGTACGGCATAGCCATGAGCGGAGCCAAACGCACACCACAATTGAATAAGGACGAAGATTAGCTGAAGTTCCAGAGAATCGCCAGGATGAATTAGTATGGAAGGAAGCGAGACACTGAAGTACTGAGGAGTGTTTGAAGTTCTCTAAGGCTGTAGACATTGCGGTTATGGATACCATAGTAAGCTTTTCAGTTGAAGAGTAATGGACGTCTCTAAAAAGAGCAGTCGCAGAAGACGCACAGACGAGTGTGAACGCAAGGATGGTAATAACGAAGAAACCTTAGGTAACTGAAGAATTACACCAATTAATCAGCGAGGAAAGATATTCCGGGAAATACAGGTATAGAGGAATATAAGTCACCTAGGAATGAAATAAACAGAAAATGCGGGATTATCAAGGCAGTCTGTTTGGAGGAGAAATACTTGGAAAGCTAAAAAAAGTAACGGTTGTTCTTTGGACTGATTCAGTATTCCTTCCACACCCTCTAGCTATAATTGTGTACATTAACTTTTTCATTGTCTTAGCTGCAACAGAAGTATTTCCTCCTACTGGAAACCCGCGGTGCACATTTTTGGATGTTCAACCTTTTTATAACGTGCAGTTGCTGCCAACTGTTGGGCATCATCATGAAAATATCAGCAAGTCAATGTAGCAATGTGCAGCAGATCGTGACCACCAAAATACATGGATGGTGTTGGTTCGCCATATTCCAGTATATAATTAAATATTATTTTTCTTAGTAATCATTGAATGATCGTTTTACTGTTTATTAAGTAGGGAATATTTCGTTATAAGTTATTTTAGTCCATAAATAGTCAAGTGCACAAAGTATGTTTTGAAAACGAGTACATATTTTTGTGTAAATCTCGCATCTAAAATTATTAAAAAAATCACCTAAGAGCATTAACATATATTATCTCCTCCAGAAAAAAAATCGCGTCTGAAAGGGTTATATAGAAAACTCCAGCTAACTTTCTGTGAAATGAAAAGCAAAGTCGTCAACCACACCAGTTTGTTGGGGATTCCACAAGAGAGCGGGTAGTTGCAAAGAGCACAAGAATTCATTGCCTCTATGAGGGGAAGAACAAATCTTTGTAGGAGTTGCTGTTCAATAAGGCGAAAGAAATAGACAACAGTTCTTCGGAATTCCTAAAGTCGCTGGAGGAATTGCGAACCAAATGGATATTCAAGTTTATAGAATCCATAAATCTGAAGACATAACATCAGGCTTTCTGAAAATGAAATTCATATAATTCCGAAGATAGCAAGGGCAGATGGGAACGACAACTGTAGTATAATCAGCTCAACAGGTCATCCATCGACGCTGCTGACGAGATTAAGAGGTTGAAGAAATAAAAGGAAAACTGAGAACCTGTTAGATGGTGATCAGTTCAGCCAGAGGAAGGGGAAAAGCGCCAGAACGCATATTTGAAGCTGCGCTCTATAATGGAAGCAGCACTTAAGATAAATCATTATACGTCCATAGGATTTTTTTGACCAAGAAAAAGTGTAGACACTGTAAAATGTAAAATGTTGGATGTTCTGTGACAAATATCTGTAGTCTGTAGGGGAGGACAGCTGATATACACAAAAATGATAAATAGGAATGACTGGCCAAGAACGTAGTGCTTGGCTTGAAATGGATCCGACAAGAGTTCTTTTACCCTTACTAATCCATCCATACATCGAATGTAACGAGCGAAGTAAAGATTTCAGGAGCAGGATTAAAATTCGGGGTGAAAGGATATCTATGAAATTCGCATATTTTGTTGCTATACTGAATGCATCATCAGTTGGATGGAGTGAATAGTCTGACGAGTTAGTTCTATGGGTTAAGGGCTTACAGAAGCGAGTCCAAAGCAACAAGAGGTAGCAGAAATGAGATTAGCGATAAACTTACCTTCAAAACTGGCGACCACAAAATAGACGAAGTTAAGGAATGAATTCTGTTATCTTGGAAGCAAAATAACATACGATGGACAACGAGTGAGGACCTAATAAGTTGACTACCACTGACAGACAGGGGATGCTTGGCCAAAGAGGTCTATTAGTATGAAACGTTTCCGTTCATTTGAGCAAGATAATTCTCAAAATGGTCAGCCTGGGCTCTGTGTTCTGCGTTAGAGACTCATGGTTTGTGAGAAAACCGGAAAAAAGACTTTTAGTTGCAAGTGTTGGCGGCCAAATGAATGACACTTTCGATTAAATCCCTCCGATGAGTGATATAGTTTCGGTTTTCTACTCAGTTACGTGACTGAACAGAATTCCGGTTTGTCTTGTGAGCTTCGTCGAGGGGACTGAGGTTGGTGAACAGAGACTGGGAATTGATCACTTGAGTGAAAGTCATGAAATGTTCTTTTTCATAAGTGACTGCAGGGTCACGAGAGTAGAACAAATGGTAAATGGCTAAGATGGCAGCGTCCCTGTATTATACCAGTAACACAGCCTCACACTAGAGCCCTTTAACAGGGAGATGCAGAGTTCCATAGCACATTATAAGTATAAAATTCTTTTATATGTGGATGGCTTAGAGCTTCCCTAAAACGTTTATGTCAAACACATTGTTCGCATACAAGTCTTAACTTTTGCTCCGAGTATGGAAATGGAATTGTAAGGATTTTAAAAGGGATTGTATGAATGTTTAGTACGCCTGGTTCCTGCTGTACATTTAAGTGAATTTAAAGTATTTTCTACAAAACTGTAATGTAAGTTCTAACGGAGAAATATTTTGCTAACAGGCTAATAAATGATCAACAGTTTCTGTGACAGTATGTTGCGGCTGTAAATGGCAACAGAAGTTGCGCAGGGTGCGGCAGCACACGTAGTAGGATATTAAAAACACACCATCAGGCAGTAAATGTAATTTATTTATTACCGCTTATGTCAATTAACAGTTAAAGGTATGCCATTTACTAATATGTAAATCATTGTTCTTTGCGTGCATTACTTTTTGAATTTGACTCCTGTCAAATGATGCCCGGTCTGCACAACACATTCCTCTAGGCGGCGTTGGAAGCTTTCCATAACTCGGCTTAACGTATTCCCTGGGACATTGGCTACTGGAGTTCTGAAGCGATCCTTCAACTCAGGAATGGTGGCACAACGTTGTCGGTACACTTCTTGCTTCAGGTAGCCCCAAAGGAAAATGTCTGCATATGAAAGGTCAGGTGAGCGAGGTGGCCAGAAAATGTCATTAAAACGGGAAATTGCTCTACCTGGAAATGTCTGTCGGAAGATATCGATGCAAATTCTGGCTACCATTCCTGAGTTGAAGGATCGCGTCAGAACTGCCGTCGGCAATGTCTCAAGGAATACGTTATGCAGAGTTATGGAAAATTTCCAACGCCGCCTAGATGAATGTATTGTGCAGAATCATTTGACAGGAGTCATATTCAAAAAGTAATCCATGCAAAGGTCAATGACTTACACATTAGTAAATGGCATACCTTAACTATTAATTGACATAAGAGATAATAAATAAATTACTGTTACTGCCTGATGGTGTGTTCATAATATCCTACTACGAACGCTGGCGCACCCTGTACTACTTTTGTACTTTTGTTTGGAAATGAGTTTTCTATTAATATAAAAAGCATCAGAGACTTGTCCTTTTTTATTCCCCCCTGCCCAGCTTATTTTTGGAAGTGGATTACCGAAGAGTAAATGTGTGATGTAAACGCCTTCACGTTGCAGTGTCAATCGTATGTTGATATTGTATCATGAGTTTTCCATCCTCTGTCAGCAGTTGGTTACCAAAGCGGTTCCCTGGTATTATCTAACTTTTACTTTTCGACATTATCGTTTTCTAAGGTATTATAAAACAGATGGAATTAACGTCATTTTTTTCCACGAGGACGCTACTGCCTCAGTAACTATTTTTAATTAAGGAGATCAGCGGTTTCATTTTTTCACGTAGCTGTTAGTAACCAAAGACTCCGTCTTGAAGAGGCATCTATGAACAGCAACGGCAAAGTCTTTGCTTATAGAAGTTTGCGAAGAGTTGTGTGCTTATTACGTAAAGTTGTCTCTGCTTGTTTTCGTTTCTCTAAGTGATCTGGTGTTTACTTTGCTGTTCGGTTTACTCAACGATATTGCCACGGACCACTAACTTGCTAATTTGTGTTCCTAAGACGGCACGCTTTGACCAGTTGCAGCAATACTATCTCCTGCACCGCACCATAAGGTAAGTATGTATGTGTGTAGGGGGGGGGGGGGGGGAGGTGGGAGGGAGAGAGAGAGAGAGAGAGAGAGAGAGAGAGAGAGAGAGAGAGAGAGAATGCTGCGAGGAAAACGTTACAGAATTATAGGAACAGGTGGTGCTGTGATATCTTTAAAAATAGATGCGTTAACACTAAAGTAAGAAAGTAAGTAGTAGTTTGAAACATATCACTAATAATCACATTACTGCAAGATCATTTGTGCACATTAATCTTCATTAGAAAAAATGGGCCTTAAATCTGTTTTAGTGTAGTGATTTTCATGTCTGAAACGGTTAGGGGCATTCGGTTGTGTTTCAGTAGCATACTGTTACTGAATAATTCCTTCCGCTGCCTTATGGGTGATGTTTAATTCAAATGATCCGTTTAGAAATTATACTTTTTCATCTTAAGACTTGCTCCTGACAGTCCAATGCAGCAGCTACACAGAAGTACATTAAGTGATCCAAGATGTAACCACATGGAAAGTTAGTACTGCTACTGTAACCCGTTAGTGACCAAATTATTTCCGGAAGTTGTAGACATTTTATGAACACTTTATTGGGCTAAGAAACCGTTCATAAAATCATAGTTTAAATCTTGAAAGTGAGAATTTAGCCTACGAGTATAAAAAAATTATTGGGAACTATTGTTCCCACCGAACTCTGGAGTAACTCCACTTGCTAATTTAAAAACAATGTATTTCCTTTGTTTTTTAGTACAAAAACAAGTTAAATATTACATTTATATTTGTTTTAGTTCATATTGTTCATTGAGTTCACTAAGGTGATGTACTATGGAACTTAGAGAAGCATGGTGCTCCACGCAAAAATACACGACAGTTGCTATACATAATTTTTGTACTCTCTTCTTTGTTCTTGGTGCTACATTGGCGGCATCTTCTGTTTTTGTACCTTTTGTAGGGAAATGAGTTATAACTTTCTCCAGGCGAACTTCATCTGGTACTCCAGACACACCTCTTTTTGGTGTTTGAAAATGAACGGGCCTTCCTCTTCTCTTACCACTTGAGAAGTCAGAGATAAGCTGCCTTGCCAAGTGCAATCTAAATGTTAGCTGGTCTGCTTCTGTCTTCTGTAGCTTCCACATAACGTAGGAATTGACAGCTGCCAAATCCACAAGACAGAAAAACAGTCTGTGCCACGACATCCATGAACAACGGCATACAGCATACTGCTCATGCAGGTGATCAAATCTATCCACTCCTCCCATTATTTTATTATACTCTGCCATAGCCAATGGGCAGAATACTTCACTTCTGCTTCCATATTTGTTTCTTCTCAGTTGTAATGTGTTTGGTATTGTGGTAATTTAATAATACACAAAGAGGTTTACTATCCTGAAACTTCACTGCTGCAAAACATGAACTGAGAGCAAATTTGAATTCTCCTCTGCTAAGCTTATAATTTTTTTTCAGCATATCAGGCGAATCCTTCCTGTTTCAACGAACAGTTCCGATGCCATAAAGTCCACGAGACTGTAACTGTTGTAAAATAATTGTCAAAAGCTATTAGTCTTTTGCTGCCATCCGTTGCCTTTGTTAGAGTAGGCACAATTTCTTCACCCAAAGTAAATTCAGACGTATCATTTGTATCTCTTTTTTCCAGTGTAGATGTCAAAATTTATGATGAACGCAGCACTAGCACCAGCTAAGCACCACACTTTATATACACACTTCATATACACACTTCACTGGTTTCATTGGCATATATTGTTTGAGTCTTGACTGTCCTTTGAAGGCCACCATACATTCGTCAACTGCTAAAACAGAAGATGGTTTTGAAGACTTCACAAAGCTTATTTGATATTGCACTGATGACAGGTGTAACTTGTCATAACTTGGTTTTCCTTTTCTGAAACAAGTGCTGTTGTCATTGCAATACAGGTTCTCAACAATTTTTTTGTATCAAAGCTTTGTCATGACTGATGAGATAGCAGTTACTACAAGAATAGGGTCAGTGCTCCAATAATTTCCGAGTTGTGGAAGCTGATGAACACCTATCAAAATAAGCATTCCCAAAAAAGCTTTTAGCTCAAGAAGCGTAATGTTCAGCCAGTTGGAAGATACTGTAGTTGTTCTCTTCCCTGACCTCAGAAGACACCTTTCCTGCCTTGCATGTAAATTCGTCTGATTGCAAATATGAAGCAACAGCTCTTCTGTGAATATAGACTCTAAATATTTTATTTCTTTATCAGATTTTTAGAAATTGGCAATATTTTCTGCGCTTTCTTCTAATTTCATTGGACGATTTTCAAAATAGGAAATATTCTCATTCCACATTTTTTCACTAGGAGAAAATGTTGCAGCATCTGTTTCTGGGGTTGAATTGGATAAACTTGCCTGAGAAGGAGACATGTTCCCAATTTCGCCAGTGTCAATTGTCACATTGAACCAGTTGTCTTCATTTGAAACAATAACGTTATCACTATTTTCGTTCAAAATCTGTGAAGTATTTGGTGATTCAGAATCATCATCAGAGTCAGCATCGATATCTGAATCTTCTACATCTTCTGGTAAAGCATACAAAATTCTGAAAACCTCTTCTGGCGTCAGTCCAGGCATTCTTAACAATAAGAAACAAACAATAACTACGATGCCGATTGGGCAGCCATATGCATTGCACTTCACACAAGTTCAGTGGGAAAAATAATTCCCACTAACTTACCTTATAATATTTACGTAATATTCAATCAAATCCAGCAAATATACACGAATATTATCTCCCTCATAAATATAAAAGTAGCTAAATACAGCACAAATCACTTCACATACAAAAAGAAAGCACACTATCCAAAAAACGATGTAGCGGTCGAAACAGTGGCTCGTTTTCACGCGGTAACTGCGCTTCTGCATTGTTTGACTAACAAGGTAGAAATAAAACAGCGTTCGCCTATCCGTTGACAATCTACACATAGTTAGCACACTCTAACAGAGATGGTATCACAATTTAGAAGTGGGAACACGGATTACCACTGAACTTACAGGGAAAACAAGTAAGTGGGAACTATAGTTCCCAATGGTCACTAAAGGGGTAAGCAAAAAATGTACGAAATATTCTGTGCACTCACTGAGAAGGTCGAACGAACACTATCTCATCAAAAGTATCTGGAGGCTTACTTGTGTACATTAACACATTGTCTTTCACCTTTATGTTGGCTTCTACTCTGCTTGGGAACACTTCCAGTGAAGTGTATGGTAGCCTGTGGAAGAATGGCAGCCCATTCACCACCAAGAGCTGGAGTATGCAGCAAAGTCGCTGCTCTAACTCATCCCAAGGTGTCCACCGTGCTCAGATCGTGACTGTGGCGGGCTAGTCCATTTCAGAAATATTATCGTCCTCAAACCATTGCCTTACAGATGCTGATTTAGGAAACTGTGCTTTGTCACGCTGGTACAACCGTCGTCTCCGAACAGTCCTTCACTATATGACGTATACAATGGTGTAAATGTGCTCATATTTTTCTGCACTTAGCTTTTTCTTACGCACAATAAGGGTATCACACCGTAACCACGAAAAGCGCCTCCATACCATAACATCGCCTCCTCCGTCCTCACCACACACTTGACGGCAGGCAACGTTCTCCAGACATTACCCAAACCCAATCTCTTCAATCGTATTAACATTACACCAAATCGCTCATTTTCAGCGATCCAATCATCCAGAGGCGTATCTCTTTACATCTAATCAAGCGTAGCTTAGGCCTGACTACAGAGATTAGAGGCTAATCAGGAGCTGGGTGATCATTGTACCTCAGACTTTTTAACTCCCTACACGCAGTCATTGACAGCTTGACAGTTGCTAACATTCTAGAACTCAAGAGTAATTCCTTCCGCTGATTGCATGAGATCTTTTGCAGCTAAACTCCGCAGTGCTCCACGGTTCCTGCACGTCAGAACATAAGGTCTGCCATGCTGTGGTTCGTTCTTCGCATTTTAGTTTCACAGTTACATCAACAACAGTCGACTTGGGCAGCGGTAGAAGGTTTTAAATCGCCTTATTTCACTTGCTATTCAGCTGACATACCGCGCTTAGTTAATGTTCCAAGTTAAGGTGACCGTTGTGGTGGCACATAAAAACAATAATTATTGTTTTTTATTTGGTGGATGATAATATTACGTAAAATTGTAATGTCCTATTTCTGTTGATGTACTTGATTCAAAGAGAGATGGTCGTCATTAGCATTGGGTTCTGATTTTGGCTAGCATGACATTGTTAAGCAAACTGAACACCACCACAAGCATTTACGCAGACCGTGGATTTTCCGCGGTGCGTACGAAATAATTTTTGAAACACAGCGTGCGACTCACTTCCTTCTACGGTTAGGTTTGCGTAAGTGGCTGCTATTATTAATAAAAGTCTGCGTATATTACGCGGAATGTTGTAATAACAAATTAGTTCTCAGGGGCCTGATGGCAACTGGTTTAATTATGTGCCAATTTTAAAACTACAATTAATACCCGAGATATTTCTGTTTTCATGAAAAGTAATAAAATGCTATGTTTATTTTTCAGCAGCAAGATAAAACTAAGGAGTTTCTCGTTATCTGCCGTTAAGCAGCCAATCGAAAATTTACCGATCTCAATAAAACGAAAATATTAATAATTGAAGCTTTAAATTTACTGCCCTTAGAATATTGAATCGGAAAAACAGAGAACTCTACTACATTTACATTTAATAAATGATTTAATAAGAATCTAAAACAAGAGAGTGTGAGTCACATGGTACACTGTCTCTGGTCTTCTTCGTTGATCAACATAGGTTAAGTAAAGGAGGTTTGATATCATTTTCTTTAGTTCTCTAGATTTTTCTTCCAACTGTTAATGTTCGTTGCACAAAACGCATTTCACGTTAACACTTCTAGCTTTACATGACGAATTATTCATCCATTTTTTAACAAATGTATGTGGCGTTCCGCCAGTCTGTGCCGCACTTTCAAATTTTTATATTTTTCAATAATGACAGTATTTAAAATAAGTGTAGTCGTTGGTATGATACTAGTTGTGGGAAGGAAGAGAAAACATCTTTAAAAATTATCCGAAGGACGTGAAATAATAATCACGAAATTCTGATACATCCCTTTATATACGAGTACATTTCCATACACATAATTTTGAACACAATTCTTTACAGAACATTATTATACTACGGTACAAATGATATTTGACGGAAGAATGCAATCTTCGTGTACTTTTTTGTTTTCCATTTACTTTAAGGTATATAAAAATATTAATTGATTTAGTTAACCTTCAGAAAGCTGCATACAATTATTTGCGAGTAAAGACGTGATTTGTAAATACAAAACAGCTCTTTGAAGCGTCTTCCCTGAAACTTGGTTATAGTGATAGGAAATTCAATTTTCGAAGGCAACTGTGTTCTTGTCAGCCGAAAAGGCTTGTTTGGATCAAGTGATGTTACGTTCGTGCTTGGTATTAATGCAGTTCTCCCGGTGTCAGTCAGCTATAATTGTAAACAGGTGACTCCTGCGGAAGTTTCACACTTTTATAGCAGTAAATAAGGTCAGTACTTGGAGTTGTTGCAGTCGTTGCAGTCGTTGGAATAAGGGTGATTGGCGATAGAGACAAATAGGCATTTCCGAAAGTATAGATATCCTTTACGACGGAAAGGGATAATGGACTACTGCAGATGTCACTATTATTATCTATGACATTCTACGTAGGTAAATGTAAGAGTTGGTTTGTTCAAAATCGTCTATCTCCGAAAGATCTTGACCGATAGCTTTAAAATTTTTACACAACACTGCAATCTAGTACAGGCGTGTTTGTAGGTACCTACTTATTTAATATATAGTATCATATAACTTCTTTCGCTAGTATTAAATTTATAAAAATTACGTATTACATGTATATAAAACTCGGTAAGTAAGCCGGCCAGAGTGGCCGAGCGGTCCTATGCGCTACAGTCTGGAACCGCGCGACCGCTAAGGTCGCAGGTTCGAATCCTGCTTGTGGCATGGATGTGTGTGATGTCCTTAGGTTAGTTAGGTTTAAGTAGTTGTACGTTCTAGAGGACTGATGTCCTCAGAAGTTGTCCCATTCGGTAAGTAAAAACACTATGCTAAGCACATCATTCTTTAAGCCTGAACTGTGTTCCGCTAAGTGCAATGCGGTAACACAGAATTATAAAACCAAACTTTCCTGGGGAGACGGTGGTAGGAAACTGAATTACATGAATAATGTAAAATATGGTGGAACTGTGAATACGAAGTTTGCGCGGAAAGTAAGGTACCGCATTTTTTCTTCGACAATTCTGCATTGAACATAATGAGAACACCACACACGAAAGAATGGCGTATTATCTACACACCCTATTTTTCCACGTATCCATCCAGCGCGAAACAAGGCCGTGTACGCCATGTCGGTACCAATCCTTGTCCTGATGGCGCAGCCAGTGATTCTCTGTGTGAACTTCCTTTGCTGATTGACAGATATAGAGCCAACTGCCGAATCGTAATGCGTCTCTCCCCACGCATGACATCAGCTCGGTGCAACACGTCAGGGGTAACAGCCGTGGATGGACTCCCCGAGCGCTGCAAATCGTAGAGCTCCGCCAAATCGGCTTCTGATGACCTCGTATTCGGTGCCCAACAGTAACCGTACTTCGGCCGACAGTAGATGCTCGATAGACTTCGCACAAGAATATTCCCGACAGTTCCTTTCTTACAGTGACAAATTCAATGACGGCACGTTGCTTGTGACGTAAATTACCTATAGACGCCATTTTGAATGTGCTCTGCAGCTACGCTATCTGTCGAAGGTGACGGAAACTTGGCACGCTCACTCAGGAAACGTCAGATAATACGTACGTAATGTTTCGCATTCGCAGCACTGTTTTCGCCTGAGAAAAAAGAAATGTTGTACATTAATTTCTGGGTAATCCTCGTACTTAAACAACTACACCAACCTTTACAGCATTCACTTCTTATATAAAGAAATTGTACCGTGTAATAAGTTAATGAATTGATAAAGGAGTAGTGAATGTGTGTAACTCTGAGTGCAAGCCACGTGAGCAGATAATTTACTTTTAATCTCGCCTCGACAGACTAGCTGACTCGAAAGAACAAAGAAAAATCGTGCTTAAAACATATGCCCACCACAGGCTCATGATAAACTACACCCGAGCAAGCAACGCTGTGGCAACGTTACTTGAATGTCTTCACACGTTTGAAAAACAATTTTTACGAAATCATATTTGGAAAAACAGCATACTCTGCATTTGCATCTCTGTATCCCGGTAGTTACTTCCAGATTGCTCAGCAGTTTGACCAGAAAAAAAGTTTCAAATGGCGCTGAGCGCTATACGACTTAATATCTGAGGTCATCAGTCCCCTAGGACTTAGAACTGCTCAAACCTAACACACACATCCATGCCCGAGGCAGGATTCAAACCTGCTACCGTAGCAGTCGCGCGATTCCGGACTGAAGAGCCTAGAACCGCTCGGCCACTGCGGCCGGCAGTTTGACCAACACTTGCCTCTCTCATGAGCTTCTACAATGGCAACAACAGTGTAGATGGTAGCCAAAGATCACATTGCCTGTATTCGGAATCTCTGTGGAGTAACGTAACGACTACTGTAGACTTGTGTCTGAAAAATATCGACTGTATAAATATAACGTATGACACATCGAATAAAAAAAGAGCTCTCACCACTTTCATCGAATACCGCATTAATCTAGAAAACTTACATACAAGGTGTGATTGGAAAGTTTTTAGAATGGGTTTGTAATTGTAGAATGGTGATATTTGCATCCTACTGTGCTGCATCTCCTCCAAAATAATCCCCTTCTGACTGAACACACCGACTGCAAGGGTGTTTCCCCATTTGGAAACATTCCTGGAATTTTTTTTTCCTAGAGTGTGTTAAGGATGCTCTCCGTATTTGCCTGGATGTGTTCAGTCGAGTCAAATCGCTACCGTTTCAGTGAAAATTTCAGTTTAAGAAACAGGCAGAAGTCAGCAGGGGACAAATCAGGAGAGTATGGCGGTTGTGGAAGCACAGGAATTATCCACGAAAACGCTCAAGGACACATTTTTAGTATTATTGGTTAATTATCTGTCCTCCAGGAGTAAATTCATGATGCACGATACCGACAGAATCGAAAAAATCACCAACATTGTTTTCACTTTCGACTGACTTTGCCGTGCTTTTTTTCGGTCGTGGTGAACCTGAAGTCTTCCACTGCGAAGACTGCACTTTGGTTTCAGGATCATATCCATATACTGACATTCGTCACCTGTAATTGCCCTATTCAAAAAATTTGGGTCCTTTTTAGTCCGATTAATCATATCTTGGCTGACTTGAAGTCGGTATTGTCTCGGGTCACTTGACAACACTTTCGGAATGGAGTTTTGCGGACACTCGACGCATGTTCAGATCTTCTGTTAAAATTAACTAAACTGCATAGAAACTCAAATTAAGTTCATCAACCATCTCACTAATTGTAATTCTACGACCAGAGCGCACTAATTCCCAAACTTTCACAACGTTTTCATTCGTTTTTGAAGTGGATGGACGGTCTTCAAATGATTCGCGGCCATTTTTAAATCTTTTGAACCAGACAGAAACATTTGAATGGCTCATACAATTATCCCCAAAACCTGTTTTTAATAGTTCGTAAGTCCTAGAATTTGATTTCCCGGTTTTAACACAAAATTTCACACAAACGTGTTGCTCCGTTTTTACGTCCAATTTCACCCAGACAGAATCCGGCAACAAGACCTAACAGACCCGCACTCCAACAGCTGCCGCAACGAAATGAATAAAGGAAACGCATTTTGCTGTCAGAGGCCGTTCAAGGACAAAGCAATGACTCATTCCCCACCTTCCATATACCTGCCTGCCAACCAGAAAGCAGTAGCGGATCCATTCCTCTAACTTTCCAGTCACATCTCTTACAAATCACGAGGGACAAGCCAGAGGACGTAAGAGATGGGTACCCTTGTTGACCAGAACAGGTAAAATCACCTAATATATGAATGCAAGAGAAGGAGAAGTATAAGAAAAAGAAATAATATTCTTTGTGTGACAGGGTTAAAAAGAATTTCTGAGCGTTGAATCGCCAGAAGCTCTCTTGGTGTCAATGTGAGGTCGGTCATATATGGACTTGTACAGAACATACTCCTGGAAAAATATCAAGTCAGTAGAATACTTTACTCCAGTAATTCTATTATAATGCTTTAGAGACAAAATCAGTCCCGTCGCTTCAGTTGTCATTTTTGTTTGTTTGCGTTTTATGAACGACTTAATTCCAATTTGTGGATAATTCCTTTTGTAATGCCATGACCCCATTTCTTCGCATTTTTGTACCCTTGAGGTGGCGTTCCGTTTGAAACGATCTCGGTGTCCACAGGACCCACGCGTGGCGTGCGATACACGTCATCTGACGTTGGGAATGGTAGTAGGTATTTTCCGCTAGTAGGAGACCTTGGTTAAGAAACAGTTACTTGATTCCTGTGACAAGAGTTTGCTCCAGCAGTCTTATTCATACAGTCATTTTACTAATGAGTATCTTCTCATATTATAAATGAAAACCGTTCGTTGCTAACAGTGCTTCCGCAGTGAGAGTAACGGTGAATTGTGCGATGTGGATGGCTTTCATTGCTCGATTGAACTGCGACCATCGCTACTGAAACATGTACTCCAGTATTCTTCACCAATGACTGTTGTTGAGTTTATAAAAAGTAAAATGTAATGGATACACAAAATATGAGAACGCTTTTCTGCAGTATGCTGGTGTACTGGTGCTCTACTTTTGGTACTAGAGGGAACAATGGTCCTTTAATAGCTGAAACAATAATCTGACACAATGCCTGTAAAAAAGGTTATGTTCAACACATGTCATAGGGTCGGACAACACTGTTACTAAGTGAACAATGTCGTCAGTGCTACAAGTCTGTCTGTCCTCAGTTACAAGTAATATTACGTTTAAAATTTCAGCTTATGCTTTGTATGTGCAACTTCATATACGTAAGTTTCGTTTTGCAGACATAACCTTCGAATCATTAATACAAACAGTAAATAAGACTTGGTGACTGCATTGACAATTTCATTAAAATGTTACCTCAGCTTATTACGATACAATGTACACTACTGGCCATTAAATTGCCACACCAAGAAGAAATGCAGGTGATAAACGGGTATTCATTGGATAAATATATTATACTAGAACTGATACGCAATTAAATTTTCACGCAAATTGGGTGCATAGATCCAGAGAAATCAGTACCCCGAACAACCACCTCTGGCCGTAATAACGGCCTTGATACGCCTGGGCATTGGGTCAAACAGAGCTTGGATGGCGTGTACAGGTACAGCTGCCCATGCAACTTCAACACGATGCCACAATAGAGTAGTGACTGGAATATTGTGACGAACCAGTTGCTCGTCCACCATTGACCAGACGTTTTCAATTGGTGAGAGATCTGGAGAATGTGCTGGCCAGGGCTGCAGTCGAACATTTTCTGTAACCCGAAAGGTTCGAACAGGACCTGCAACATGTGGTCGTGCATTATCCTGCTCAAATGTAGGGTTTCGCAGGGATCGAATGAAGGGTAGAGCCACGGGTCGTAACACATCTGAAATGTAACGTCCACTGTTCAAAGTGCCGTAAATGGGAACAAGAGGTGACCGAGACGTGTAACCAGTGGCAACCCATACCATCACGCTAGATGATACGCCAGTATGGCGATGACCAATACAAGTTTCCAATGTGCGTTCACCTCGATGTCGCCAAATACGGATGCGACCATCTTGATGCTGTAGGCAGAACCTGAATTCATCCGAAAAAATGACGTTTAGCCATTCGTGCACCCAGGTTCGTCGTTGAGTACACACCATCGCAGGCGCTCCTGTCTATGATGCAGCGTCAAGGGTAACCGCAGCCATGGACTCCGAGCTGATAGTCCATGCTGCTGCAAACCTCGCGGAACTGTTGGTGCAGATGGTTGTTGTCTTGCAAATGTCCCCCAGGGATCGAGACGTAGCTGCCCGATCCGTTACAGCCATGCGGATAAGATGCCTGTCATCTCGACTGCTAGTGATACGAGGGCGTTGGGATCCAGCACGGCGTTCCGTATTACCGTCCTTAACCCACCGATTCCATATTCTTCTAACAGTCATTGGATCTCGACCAACGTGAGCAGCAATGTCGCGATAGGATAAACCGCAATCGCGATAGGCTACAATCCGACCTTTATCAAAGTCGGAAACGCGATGGAACGCATTTCTCCTCCTTACACGAGGCATCACAACAACGTTTCACCAGGCAACGCCGGTCAACTGCTGTTTGTGTATGAGAAATCGGTTGGAAACATTCCTCATGTCAGCACGTTGTAGGTGTCACGACCGGCGTCAACCTTGTGTGAATGCTCTGAAAATCGAATCATTTGCATATCACAGCATCTTCTTCCTGTAGGTTAAATTTCGCGTCTGTAGCACGTCATCTTCGTGGTGTAGCAATTTTAATGGACAGTAGTGTACTAATGTAAAAACTGACTTAGCGGACTGTACTACACCCAATAAACAGATTTATGCAGGATACACGTTCCATTGGGATTTTTGTTACTGTGACAACTCCTCGTTGCCAAAGCTACTTGTTTGCAGCACGGTATCCCAGAGCACCAAATTTTATGAAAGCTATGTTTGTGAAGCACTCCAGTTTGCAGGTTTTGTTATCTCTCTTCAGTATAGGACCGTCTTATTCCTGTAACGAGAACGCACAAAAAATCATTTTGTAGCGTGAGGCAGCAAAGCGATCGTGCCAAAGAAATAAGGGGAAGGAGCGTTAGGAGCAGTCTTATCTAGCGGAATAACGAGTACACATTTTTCCAGATTCCGCTTCGCGTCTGCGTGTAGTTGCCCGAAAAGCTTTACAACTGCTCTCAGTCCCACGTTTCCCTGTGTTTAAAGCCAGGATTTGCATGCAGCTTACTCACACTTCCTTCTAGCCGCTAGAGCGTTTCGTATATAGAGCTGGTCGTTAGCCATCTCTTAACTGCCGTCGTTGAATGTGCTACAGGAAGAAGAAACTGCTCGAAGGAAATTGCAATCTCTTTTGGTATTGCTGAAAATGGGTAATAGAAGTTTTTAATTATCACATTATGTTAGTCTTCGTTTTTGTAAGATGTCAGAAATACTTTTTCTTCTTGTGAGAAGTCTCTCGTTTCAAAGACGATAACCTGCATCTCTTTTTCGCCATTTATTTCCGTTTCATTAGCATTTCACATTTCTCTCGTTTCAAAGACGATACCCTGCCTCTCTTTTTCGCCATTTATTTCCGTTTGATTAGCATTTCACAAGATACTGAACGAAAGTCATGATGCTAGTGTGTTTCGCAGTGAAAACAAATGTTCATTATTATCTGCTACTCGTTGCTATAATTGATCTTTCTAAACATTATGACCACTGCCCACCATGAAGTTTGATGTCGCCTGGTGGCGTTGCGGACAAGTGACGGGGTAACAAAAGTGTGTAAGTGGAGCAGACGTGGACGGGGAATCATCTTAGCGAAAATATGTGCTGAAAATGGGGAAACTAGTGAAATAAGCGACTTTGACCAAGGTAACGTTATTACTACGCACAGCCTGTGAATGAGAATCTCGAAAGCGGCGAAGCTCGTCGAATGTTCACTTTCTACTGTTGTAAGCGTCTACGGAAAGAGGTAGGACAGTGAAACTACAACAAGGCGCTTGATGATTGGATGTCCACGACACTTCAAAGAAAGTGGGGTTCGGAGACGTATATGACCCGTAAAAGAGGATAGATGGTGATCTGTGGCATCTCTGCGTATATAGCACAATGCTGCTGCACGCACAAGTGTTTCGGAGCACACCGTTCTTAGTGCATTGTTAACATAGAGGTCTTCAGCAGTCCATCCTTAAGTGTTCAAATGTGGGCCCTACGACATCATCAGTTCCGGTTGGAATGAGCATGGGACCTTCGGGATTCAACGGTCAATCAGTGGAAACGTGTCGGCCCCTCGGTTACATCACATTTCTGCTAGACTAGGTCGATGATCATATCCACGGACTCCATCATCGAAGTGAGCGGCGGCTCGCAACTTGCAGAGCGTCACGGACCACGGACACAGGTAGTATTGTGATGTAAGAGATATTCTCCTGCGCGTGTTGGGGCCTGAGGTAGTAATCGAAGACACACTGACAGCTGCGAACCACCTGCATCCCTTCATGTCTAATGTGTTCCCCATCGGCGATGTCATCTTTCAGCAGTATAATTGTCCGCATCTCAGTGCCAAAACCGCGCTACAGTGTTTTGAGGAGCATTGTAGTGAACTCACATTGATGTTTCGGTGACCAACTTCGCCTGATACAAATCCTTTGGAACCCATCTGTGTCACTATCGGGCACCATAACCACGTATGCAAATCAGCGGCCTCTTATTTACGCCAATTACATAACCTGTGCGTAGACATCTAATGCCACATACCTCCTCAATGTTACCAAGGAACTATCGGATGCTTGATACGCAGAATCAGTGATGTATTTAATTCTGAAGACGGATGAACAGGCTATTAAGCAGATGGTTACAATGTTTTGACTCATCAGTGTATAGCTGTTCATCTCTTTCTGTAATATATGCTACTTATTTGAAGGAATACTGTTTGTATTTCTGTGGTTGTACAAAAGAATAAATCCAATGGAAAAATGAGGCAAATACACTTCCTTATCAAGGTCATTTTATGCAATCTTGTCTTGCTTAATAATGGACAGACCCTTCATGTAGCAAGATGTTAGTCACAGAAATAATAAACGAGTATCACTTCACAAGTTATGGCTAATCAACCTACATACTGCGATCGCATGCAAGGCTGACTTGGTACCAGCGCCTGAAAAGTTCAATGTGAGCTTGGTCTTGCAACAAGATGGATGTAAAAGCAGAGTGGAACAGCGAACATACCTGAAAATTGCCTTTCTTGCTCCCAGAAATACTACCCACTGTCTTGCGGAACTACGAGCAACTGTGGGAGATAGGGAATAACCCACGAGGGCCATGCACAATCTGGCGTATGAGAGCCACAGTACTCTGGGGTGTCACCCTGTTAGGGACGGCCACATTGTCAATGCCCAATACTACCACAACTTTCTGCTGTAATATCAGCGATGCACTATTCGCTGAAAGCTTCCGTCACTGCTGGATAATGCAGTCGTACTCCATTCTAACGCTATAGTGCAGGCGCCATCAGTAATTGTATGCAGACCTCAGTCCATACCACTTCGACCTGATTGTACAACTGAAGAAACCATCGCGTGGGAGGGGTTTTTCAGACACGCGGATGTCTTCACGGCATTTCATCGACAGGTGATACACATCATGGAACCGCCAATGGCATGCAAGCTTTCGCCGTCATTGTGGATGCGCAGTGGGCTATTCTGAAGGATTTTGATCCATTTTTATTCTATTTCTACTCATAGACGCCAAATTTCCAAGTCGTGTGTCTCATTTCAAACCTTGCCGTGACCTTCATCACTGGAATCCTATTTTATGTTGGTATTCAGATACACAACGAGAACGTGCTGAAAACCAACAAAAATATAAAATCTCCCAAAACATTTACAGAAACTCTCACAGAAGCAAATTACACGACTGCTGAGGATAGGCATGTAGCCGATGTCCTTCCGGCAGATGTAAAAACACGCAAGTAGCCTTGTCTTCATTAATATAAATAACGCCATTCAAAAATTTATATTTTGTACTTGGTATAAAGTTTTGTCTGTAACACTTTTAAAAATTTGAATAAAATATGTCTCTCTTCGACATTAAAGGAGGCAATCCTATCCACACTTTGTGAAATGACTTCTGTACAGAAACACGTATAATCATTTTTTACCAGTCAGACTTTTTTCTATGTTAAGGTTGTTAACAGAGAAATCTGGGGTCTCAGTAGTCGTTAAAAAAAAAAAAAAAACACAGGGATGAATTCCTGGCTGGATGTGGTGGAAAAAGTGTCCTACGAAAATGTGTCCGGAAGTACACCGTTGCCACAGTAGATGGAGCTGACGAATGAAAATTCCTCTGATCACGCATCGTGGGTTGCATGTGTGTTAAAGGCTGTGTGATTACGCAGCGCCGGCCGCGGTGGTCTCGCGGTTCTAGGCGCGCAGTCCGGAACCGTGCGACTGCTATGGTCGCAGGTTCGAATCCTGCCTCGGGCATAAATGTGTGTGATGTCCTTAGGTTAGTTAGGTTTAAGTAGTTGTAAGTTGTAGGGGACTGATGACCACAGCAGTTGAGTCCCATAGTGCTCAGAGCCATTTGAACCATTTTTGATGACGCAGCGTGCTGTAACCAGAACAAGTGTCCCCCGTTCATATTGGGAACAAACCGAGATGGTGTTTATATACGGCCAAGCAGACAGAACGGTTGAGAGGTAGCACGGCTACACGAAAAGAAGTACCCTCAGAGACACCAACCACATCACACAAAATTTCAAGCCGTTTTCGGATATTTGTGTGTCCCTCTGTCACACTAACGCCCAGGGAGGCGGCAGACTGTGCGCTCACCATAATGGAAGGACCGGATTCTACGTGATATTGTGATGAACCCTAGAACAAACTCCAAGCAAATGGCCCGCCAACATGGTGTAAGCCAAAGTACGATTATGTATATACTGCATGACAACCACTACTATCTCTAGCCACTGCTACGGGTGACGGATTATCAGCAGCGAATTTCATCTACGGGAAGGATTTTGCAATTGGTTTCGCATCAATTCATTACAATTTTAAAGGTTTCTGATATCAGTCCTCTCTGTCTATGAAGCAAACTTTATCATAAATGCCATCATTAAGCTGCATATTCGTCGTCTGTGGACTACAGGCAGTCCTAGGGAATGGTCGAGGCGTCTTAACAGCATCACTTCACCATCATTGTGTGGACAGGTATTGTGGCCGTCCACATATTTGGATCGGTTATCATTACACTACGCCTCGATGGAGAAACGTACCTGGACTTTCTCTGGCATACTCCGCCTGGTCTGCTTAACAATGTGCGTCTGGCAGTACGATAGATTATGTGATTTCTTCATGAGGGAGCACCGCTCCATTTCCGCATTATAGTTCGCCAACAACTCGACAGTATCATCCCTGGACATTGGATAAAACGCGGAGGCCCCCTAGCATGGTTTTCTAGATCACCCGAATTAAACGACCAGGATTTTTACCTCTGGGGGCATCTGAAAAGCGCTGTGTATGCTGAACTATTTCCTGATATATAGACCCTTGTACAGCGTGTTCCAACACTTGTGGCACTGTTCGGAGACCGAGAGGAAAGAACGCGGGAAAGAGAGCGCCGTGTGAATGCTTGCATCGAACCCCTGTGGAGGCCACTACGAACATATGTTGTGACGCGGATGTAACGCAACTCTCTTGTTTTGCGTTGCACGCACCTGTGTATTTCCGGGTATCTGTTCATAGGATGTGTTTTCTTCCATTTCCAATCAGGAGTCCGTCCATTCAGTCTGTCGATTTTAATAATGTTCATTCTGTATAATTATGTTAATATTAAAGTGTTTCTGCGTAACACTGCCACTAAATCCGCACTGGATACATAATCAGTCATTCAAACTCTCCTTAAACTTCACTGGCGTCATTTTTTGCCAGTGATTCGTGTATGACTTAGCATTTGAGAAGAGGAAACGAAACACATTATCTTAATATCTAACTATGGATCAGTTGTGAGAAACACGGTTATCTATTCGATTGTTATTTGTTATACAAAGTCTATCAAATAAATAAATTAATGGATAGTTGCTTGAAACAAACTTAACGTCATGTTCTAAGTTTATGGAACCAAGTAAATACAGGGTGTATCAGAAAAAGAGTTTACAACTTTGAAAACGATCACAAACTTATTCATACGACTTACATTCTTGGTGTAACCGTAAACGGAAACATATCAAGTTTTGGGTCACACGATACGCTAGAACTAATCGCTTCACCAAATGCACTAGTGACATTTGCAGCCGAGATGGCAGACTTTACTGATCCAAGAGAAAACTTTCCACGAGATAATGTGCTTTGATATGCTAGAAAACTTTTTAATCTTCCAGATTTTTGTTGATGACCAAGAGCGCCGTGTACAGTTTATGCAATATAGCGCACCGCCACACTACCTCACTGACATATGGGATTTTCTAAATGTCCACTTCCCACGTAATTGGGAAGGCCGAGTTGCGTCAATTGCCTGGTCTCTGCGTACACCGGACGTGCATGTCTTTACATTTTTCTTTTGATGATTCATGAAGGATACCGTGTTTGCACTACCTTCCAGAACTTGTGAGGTAACGGGCGGATTGTGACGCCCTGAAAACATTCTAAGTTGGCGTGGCCGCACGGACCGCTCGGCCAGCCTGGGCCCGGTAGCCAGCACGTGGTGGCGGACGTCAGCCGGACGAGAGGGCAGCCCCAGCGAGTGGTCCAGCCGCGTGGCTGGGAATTCCGCTGTGGCGAGGACGGTGCTTTGCGTCGATGAAGGAGATGTCTATGCCGGGAGGGCCAATGATGGCGGACTTCGTGAAACCATAATATCAGACATTCCACAGTTCGTGTAGAAATTAATAGTAGCCAGATGAATCATGATACCTCAAACAGAAACATGTACATTACTATTATTTGATTCTGATGGTGTATTCAGATTTTCAATATCTTTATCAGTTTAAATTTAGTATCTCCAGGAAATTATACAAGTAACACTCAGTAACGAATTTCCAAAATACAAAGGCTTCATCCGATTTTGTCGGTCGCAGTGTCTTTAGAAAGCTAGTAGTGTAAACCTAAATTGTTGTGAATTACAGGCATGTCACGTAAATAGTACATGAGTTGTTGGACGTCAAAGTGGCCGATTACTATCGATCGCGTCAGACCATAAGTACTCCAGTTACACGAATATACGGTAGCAGCATGCTTATAAACATATTTATTCATCTATGCCTTCATTTATATCCGATATACACTATTTATGAAGAAATTGGTGAAATATTTACTGTGTTTTAGAAAGAACAGAGACATTATGGTACTGGCCTACCACTTGTTCTATTTCTTTTGATATATGTTTATTTAATTTGTTTATGTATTAATAATAAGTGTTAGAGCGTGTTTATGGTCCAGCCGTAGGAGTATTTATTTAAATTCAAGTTACTTAAGTGTAACTCGATTATTTCGTATGTGTTTGAATATGTGTGTGAGTGTACGTTGGATCGAAGATACGGCGCGAGCGCTCTAGCCAGTCACAGCGCTCGTGAATGGGGAGACTGGATGGAAGCGAGTTCGGGAGAGGGGGACCCGGATGGGTCAGTACGGGAAGTGCGGCAGTTCTGGACGGTGCGGCACAGGACACGGGAAGGGCTGGACGCGACGGCGCGACGGCGCGACGGCGCGACGGACGCAAGGAAAGACTTGGAGAGTCGAGCGATTTGCGCGTGGTCGCGGGTGATAGAAACATTTCCGAGTATCGACTTGTGCCCTTTGAGATTTCCGTGGCTTCTACAGTGAAGACGTAGTGTCCGTTTAGAAATGAACATCTCGCGAGCTGTGTTGTTGTTCATAACTATTGACGTGCTATAGGAATCTATTGTTTTCCTGTTATTCAACTTACATTTTATTTAATTGCAGGAACATCGACGCTAATAAGTGTTTTGCAGAAATATACCGCATTCTCAAAAGTACTTCTACTATCGTACTCATCATTTAAAGTCGTTAAAATAGTACCTGCAGATTTTATTTATTTGCAGTCTTGCATTTATAAATTTATATGTTACATTCATAATTCGCAATTGCAGAGTGGTACAAACCTTCGACCATTGGATTCATGTGTGTATTCTTATCGTATACTGTAGACTCAGCAGTATTTGGCCTGTAATGGGGCAACTACGTATCCCAGCCCCTAGACAACGAAACCAGCCAAAACTTTTAATATTTCAACTTTGAGTAGCAGGGTATATAGTTGAGAGCCATCACTCCATCGCATCTTTCTATTTGAAAGCTCGTAAACTCAGAACTAAAATATCAGCATGAATTTTCAAAGTTGCAGGGTAATTTTTGATACACCCGTCATTCTTCAATGTTCGTTAAGGGTTTATTAAAGGAGACCCTCAACTGTAAACTGATGTCAGTTTCAAACAATTATCGCTGCACTCAATTAGGTGATTTCTTCTCAGTGTGTCTAGGATTGGTGCTATGATTGAAAAAGAAAACTGAATAACTATAAATTCTGCAAGATATACAGATGTACAATACTTACAATCATGTCAACTTTACATTTAGGGATAATACGTGACACCAGTTCCGTCTACGTGGATCAGCATTTTTCACGCCATCTCTCTTCATGAATCTTCCAAGATTTGTTTTTGCATATGATGCTAATTTCTTTGTTTGCAAAAGTTGACAGCCTCTTAGACTATTTCCATATGGACCAACCGTTGAATTCTATATCCACAAATTATCTCCCTTTTGCTTCAGCCTTTAACACTTTTCCAGTATCATGATTGTTTTAATTTTTTTTCAATTTTATACATTGTTCCACAACTTTTAGGAATATCATTTGAGACTGTTGAATCTCATCCTTCTGTCGTTTGGTAAGGGCCCAGGTCTCCATACTAGAAGGATGTCTAGGAACTGCAGTGGTATTACAAAATTTTATTTTAGTTTCATTTTTCAGATTTGTTTTAATGTTATATTTATAGTGCGACAGCTTACTGCAATGTTGCAAGATTTTTATCTGCAACTTGATTTCCTGTATAACTCCCGTTATTTTCTAGATGGCTACAATTTGTTACTTGTTTTGGCTATCATATTCTTGCCAAAATAAGGTCATGTTGTGGCCAACTGTTAGCAGTTTATCTTCGTCATTATGTGTAACTAAATAGTTAATAGCAAACGTACAACTGTTTCTTTGAGTTTCACATGATATGCTTACCAAAGCTGGCTAAAAATTCTCATTTTCTCAGGATGTTGTCTGTATACGTATTTATTAAAAGTATGAGTTATAGACTACACCTATGAGCGAACCACTAATTTACCTAATTTACTTCGATTTTATCAGTGAGAATGGGAGTGAGAGTGAGAGATGGATGCTGAAAATGGTCAAAAAAATTACACTGGGGTGCAGACCTTAAGAACGAAAGCAGCTTTCGCTTGATGTATCAATGCCAATTGACGTAATTTACGAAACTTTGAGTATTCACAGAAATAAATGCTACAGTATAGCTCAGCAATTATATAGGAGTCACCTAGATTCATAGTGGTACCCTGCAGATTGCAAACAGCTATACATGGTTATTAATAGTGTGTGTGCTCACCATGGGCGAAAACTCATGTTCTGCAACACGTTCCCATGCTAGTCACTGCTTGGTAAGGACTTCTCGTGGTAGGGCGTTCCTATGCTCCACCGGCGAGGTTGACAACGGCTGGACAATTGTTGGCGTATGCAGACGTGCTACAATACGTCTCCCTAACGCATCACACATGTGCTCAACGGGAGGAGGAACGGTCCATTGGCCGAATATCATCTCGTTCCGAGAACTCTGCCACCGGCGCAGTTCGATGCAGTTGCCCGTTGTCATCCATAAAAATGAAGTCAGGCCCACATGCAGCATTGAAAAGAAGCAGGTAGCACAGGTGTGCAGTGACACAGTGACGTTGGCCATTGATTTTACCGTGTGGAAGGACTTGATGGTCATTACACGTATGCAGCATTATGCCTCTCCACACCATAATACCTGGAACAGAACAATCCTGTTCGACAATGTTTCTGGGAATATTGTGTGTTCCCACCTCTCGCTGTATGACGATACGAAATGGACCGAGCTGTAAGTAAATCTCTGGTACAAGCTTCTTCTGTCAGCCTCATCTTATATCTGTAGGCGCTCATCATACAAGTTTTTCTAATGTGTTATCCATTCCTTTACTGATATGCTGTTAGTATCAGGTACATCGGGTTCTGCTCGGTATATTATTATTTTTATTGTACTTTTGGGTTTATAGACAAGATTATCATGTATTTTCGATTTTCAAATGGTGTATTGACATGTCCACTGAAATTAAACTCGCCCTGTGTGTGTAATTAGTCGTGAGGTAATGTGTTGGTAAAGAGCTTTTGCAGATTTGTTGTTGCGTGCTCTTCTCCGTTGAAAACCGCTGTGTTTATTTACAGTTTCGTTCGCCTGTCTCCCCAGCGTCTCTCCAACCCCACATCAACCTAGTGGAGCTGAAACTTTCTATAGTAATTAAAGTGATTAGAAAAAGACACACTTACTTCCGCGCGGGATTAGCCGAGCGGTCTTGGGTGCTGCAGTCGTGGATTGTGTGGCTGGTCCCGGCGGAGGTTCGAATCCTCCCTCGGGCATGGGTGTGTGGGTTTGTCCTTAGGATAATTTAGGTTAAGTAGTGTGTAGGCTTAGGGACTGATGACCTTAGCAATTAAGTCCCATAAGATTTCACACACATTTGAACATTTAACACTTACGTTCGAGTCTCACTTCATTACTTATCAGAGGTGAGAACTAGTTTATTTGTTCATCGAATACAACTTTTACTCTTACTGTCGAGTCGTAATACGAAATATTCACAATTATAAGTTCCTTTTGCTTTTATCAGAGCAAGAACAAAATTAACATTACGTTCAACAACACAGATAGTAAAAATCAAAGATAATGTAATGACAATGTAGTCTTATTAGTTGTTTCTCTTCCTCCCATTAAGTACGGAAAGTTGTCTGAAAACTGTAAGTTTACCTAGATGAACCTTGTTCCAACTCTGAGATAATCCTGATGCTAGCTTCACGAAGCACGCTGTGAAATACGACGAGGTGCTGAAAATAAGTTCGCTGTCAAGTTTAGCGGTAAAAGGGTTTCGTTGTTAAAAGTTAACAGCGTAACAGCGGCATCGCATTAAGAAATTAGCAGGCGCAGCGCTGCCAGGTGCCAGAGGAGTCGGGTGTGGAGCGTCGGCAGAATTGCCGGCAGTGAGCGCTCCATCCAGCACATCGGGAGGCGAGGCCCGCAGATCACCCCCTGTTCTGCTGCAGCCCGCAGCGCGCTCTGCGACGAACGGCCTAAGTTCCGCACTCCATGGGAGGTCCTCGGAGGCGCAGCGTAGGGAGCACTGAAACACCATAGGCACACGTACATACGCACAGTAGTTCACCCGCTGCCGGAGGGACAAAGCTGGAAGCGTCACGTACCTGCAGTGTCGAGCCTCTATCTCGTACAACATTACCATGCCTGAGAACATCAGTACACGCCATGAAAGATGTTTTTTTTACACCATAACTTCATGAGTTTTTTCAAATTATATTCCAAAAAATATTTTTTAGTAATGAGAAACTTCCTGCAATGAATTACATTACTTACAGACATATAAAGACGGCTTTTAAACTCCAGAATAATGAGTCACAGAATTTTGAAAATCACCGATGATAAAATCCCGAGTATACTCGTGCATTGGACTTTGACTAATATATTCTGAAATTTGAAGTCATTTTTTAGTTTGTGTAGTTATGAAGTCTACCCATGTATTTCACAACGATTTCTTGTGAACATAAATCTTGCAGGAGCTGGCTGAAGAACGGTGGATGTGTTTATCTCTTACCACCGGCGAGCATTGTCGCTCAACTGACGAACTGTAGTCACTTTCAGTCTTTAATGAAGAAAATGAAGAAACGTCACATTCTCCTTCCCTTTCTGACCTGCTGAGTTCAACGTCAAACTCAGGATCATTACAGTAATCCTTTCTCGAAAGCATCGCCTAAACAACAATATCGGAGAGACTCTGAAACGGCGCTCGTTTCGCTATGGAGTATACAGAACTGCACACTGTAAAGGCGATATCTAGTAGCATCCACTTCAAACAAAATACGACAGTGAATGTGTGTGAAACCTTATGGGACTTAACTGGTAAGGTCATCAGTCCCTAAGCTTACACACTACTTCACCTAAATTATTCTAAGGACAAAGACACACACACACACACACACACACACACACACACACACACACACACACACACACACACACACCCATGCGTGAGGGAGGACTCTAAACTCCGCCGGGATCAGCCTCACAGTGCATGACTGCAGCGCCTAAGACCGCTCGGCTAATCCAAACGCGGAAAAAAAAAGACAGTGAGGCTACAAATCCAGTACCAGATGTTCTCTAGCAGTCTAACACGTAATTATCATGCGGAAACGGGTATAGGCGGAGTTTTGTTTTTGCGAACGTCTGTTCTTAAGGTTCCCGAGTACACTACGTATTTTACGTTTCTGTAGAAATAAAGGAAGCGAGAGAAATGAGGGTTTTATGTTAAGGATTCAAATTTTGGAAACAAATGAAAATCGGATGGAGCCTTGTCGAGACTGTATGTAGGATGACCGTTGACAATCAACCCAAGGCATCGGATTGCTCCAAGACTCTTGCACTTTTCGCCTCGAAAATATAAATTTACCAATAAGATTTGTGTTTGCAAAATTGTTAAGACTTTCGTGGCCACTTGTTGACAAACTTATATCTCGGGTTCTACCTCGGGTTCTTCGGCCGAAGTTCATCTCATAATTTTACTGACGTTTCGCCAGCACGAGTGGCTGGCATTGTCAAAGCTTCACCCTCCATTGCTGGTAGTGAACTGGAGCTCAGCTCGCGGCCGCAGACTGTATGTACCTCGCGCACCAATGTCCGAGGGCTTCTCACCTGTCATTTCCTGTGCGGTGCTCCTTTTGCTACCTGCGACAGTCGGTCACTGAAGTACAGGAAGCCAGGACCCATTTACCTTAAGGCTATCCTCTTTCTTGCTGAAGCTATTCGCGTGTTTTTGTATTTCTACAGCTTCTCGGAACAAACGGGTGTGATTGTGCTTCTCTACAGCCAGAACTTTCGTGTCGGCGTCACCCCCGTGTGCCGTTCAAGACGATTCAATCTTGCACTTTGCGCACATTAGTCCGAAGGCTATGACAGCTCATTGAGAGCCATTCCTCGTATGTCCTTCGCGGGAACGTTTCTGTTTCAATCCACTCACGGTTCAATTGCTACAAACCCGTCATCATGGAAATAAACTTCAAAGTGAAGGGTTTTATCAGTTCACTACAAGACAAATACACTGATGTGCAAACCGTAAGGACGAAACAAACTTTCGCGTGAAAGGTCGATGCCTACTAACATACCCCGATGAAACGTGGAACACACATAGACAGATATGCGAAACAAACGTGCAAAACGGTTCAATTGGCTTTGAGCCCTATTCGACTCAACATCTGATTTCATCAGTTCCCTAGAACTACTTGTACCTAACTAACCTAAGGACATCACACACATCCATGCCCGAGGCAGGACTCGAACTTGCGACCGTAGCGGTCGCGCAGTTTCAAACTGAAGCGCCTAGAACCATTCGACCACACCGTCCAGCAAACAAACCTGCAATAAGACAAAAAAATGACTTATTCAAAAACAATAAATACACTGAAGTCACAGTGACATGGTAATTAATAGGGCGTATGATCACCACGGACAGCAATGCATGCTCTGCAGAGTATTACCATGCTGGTCACAACGTTGGTGTTTTAGGGTGTTCCATTCCTCCACCAATGGGACAAACAGCTGCTGGATGGTGGTTCTTGCATGTTGGTGTCTGTTTCCCCAGCGTGTCGCACAAGTGCTCGATGGAATTTAAGTCGTGGGAACGGGAGGGCCAGTCCATCCGCCAAATATCCGCTCTTTCGAAAAACTCCTTCACCTGCGCTGTTCGGTGAAAACGCGCAGTCATCCGTAAATGTCAGGGCCGAATGCACACCTGAGGACACACAGTGTCACAATAACGTTTATTATTGAGTATACAGTATTCAAAGTTTGGGGGTCAGTACACCATAGCAACTGGACTACTAAAACGTAGCGCAAGTTGCCAGAACTGTTACTGTAGTTGACCGTAGGCGACCACCTCCACCTTTCGTTTAAGCACAGTGCAAGTGGTTCGGAACGCTCTCCATGAGTGTGAAACGATGCTGCGCGCAAATCCCAACCCTTTCGCTACACTCGCCATACTTCGTCCTTCGATGATTCTTCTCCGTATGACGTCATCCAGATGATGCTCTCCGGTCACGTTGTAATGAAGAACACCACCACAGTGCACCACACCTGCTGGCTGGTGGACGTACTTTTTCTTTTGTTGTTCCTTCAACTGCCTCTTCTCGCAGGGCTCATCCCATTTGGTGCTACAGTCATGTTGACCGAACGCCTTATAACGTCAAACTTTCTATGCAGAATTGTTAGATTCTGGCAACATACTCCCGCACTATCACCGTTTTACACCGAGTAGTTAATATGTTATGCTACTTTACATATCTCGTCTTTAAGGTTTGGAGAGCAGTGAATTGACTGCCTCATTTGGTCTTCAGTCATGAGGCTACCTTCTGTTTAAGACAAAATACGAACCTCCATAGTATAAAAATAGGGGAACACATTAATCACATCACAGTACAGCATTTGAGACTTTCTCATTCTTTGTGTGCTATGGGCTGTTTCCTAATAAAAAATTTGCGCTCCATCACGTTTTTGGAGAATAGACTTGCCGGAATCACGACCTGAATATGATGAACTGTGAACTAATTCAAGCACTTGCGAAAACATGCTAAATATTTAATTTTTAACAGAGCAGCAAACGACTGCTTTGACACCTGTATGTAAGTGCTTTTCTAAACAAGTAGCTGTTTCTGGTATGGTTTGGGAGTACTGATTCTTCATTGCAATATCTGTCTCCATGGTCGCCCATCGTCACGCTACCTGACGTAGCGCAAAAATTGTATGTTAACCTGACTACTGTTCCAGTCGATACAATTAGATGTGAGGATGGGTCATGTGGAAACGTTACCTTTCATTTTAAAAATTAAAGCAGTTCGGACGGACGTTAAAATCCCACAAGCTTTTGACAGAGCTCTCCTCGGCCATTCTCAAGTGCTAACTGATTTTCGTGGTGCTGTGAGTTCACCGCTATGTTGTCGGGCTGATGGCTGTGATGTGACTGGTGGTCTCTTCCTCTCAAAATAGATAATGTTTTCGGCCTGGCTATAGCCTGGTCCCAGGCTGTGCTGAGCTGCAGAACACCATACTTATTGATGATGTCTTCAGATATTTTTATTTCTATAGCTTCTTCGTCCTCATAATGACACATATTTTATCGAACAGAATTCTGTGTCGATTTTCTAATTTTCAAAAGCATGTTCTGCATTGCTAATTTTCCAGGAAAACGCAGGCATAAGCATCTCTCGTAGACCATCCAGCGTTGGTCCCCAATGCGTACTCTGATTGGCCGACATGGTAACAGCCACACTGACAAGTGATCTTATACACTCAAGGCGTTCTCAGCCCTAGAGTGTTCTCCACAACTACCATGATCTGTCGTGGTTTTTTTCTGGAGGCCGGAACACTGATGAAATGTTGTGTCTCTTCAAGAGCTGATTAACCTCTTCCAGCACTGTGGCACAGAACGGCTAAAAAGGCAAGTTTATTACTTTCCTTAGAAAATCGACACCGAATAGTATTCGATGAAACATCTGTCATTGTGAGGACGAAGAAATTTTAGGATAGCGTTTTAGAAGAAGCTATAGAAATAAAAATATCTGAAAATACCATCAGTACGGATGGTGGACAGCAGATCAGTACAGCCTCGGACCCGGCTAACGTGAGGCCAAAGCGGCACGACGGACATGGGGTGAAAACATTACCGTCTTTGGCGAGGAAGAGAGCACCAGTGACGTCACAGCCAGGAGCACGGCAATACAGGGTGAAGAAACATTCGCGCACTCGGACTTCGCAGCGTGATTCCTAACATACTAGCAATACAAAACTGTCTCTTCAAAATTTCGTCCTGTGCACCTTTTTGCGAGTTATCACTCTTCCTCTTCTGACTGGTTTGATGCGACCTGCCACGAATTCCTCTCCTGTACCAACCAAAAGAATGGTTCAAATGGCTCTGAGCACTATGGGACTTAACTTCTGAAGTCATCAGTCCCCTAGAACTTAGAACTACATAAACCCAGCTAACCTAAGGAAATCACATACATCCACGCCCGAGGCAGGATTCGTACCTGCGACCGTAGCGGTCGCGTGGTTACAGACTGTAGCGCCTAGCACCACCCGGCCAGCCAGGCAGGCCTGTACCAACCTCTTCATCTCAGAGTAGTAATTGCAACCTACATCCTCAACTATTTGCTTGGTGTATTCGAATCCCTGTCTTCCTCTACATGTTTTGCCCTCTACAGCTCCCTCTAGTACCATGAAAATCGTTTCCTGGTGTCTTTACAGTTGTCCTGTCATCCTGTTCCTTCTCCTTGTCAGTGTTTTTCACATATTCCTTTCCTCTCCGATTCCACGCGTAACCTCCTCATTCCTTACCCTGCGAATATATGCGGCAGGCAATACGGCAATCACATAAATGGTAGTACTGTGCAATTGGGGCAATGGAGAGCGTTTTGGATTATCGCGGAGGTCGAGGATTCGCTTATGGGTCGAGGCGTATTTGTTTTTATTTGTCAGTTTCATTCTTCGATATAATGCTATAGCATACACCATTTCTTAAACCATACGTATCCGACATTTACCTAGTACACGTTTGGGAATTATTTGCAAAGCACGTTGCTAGCCTTAATGGTGACCTAAGGGCATGACGAAATGTAAAGGACCTGAATGTGCTAATATTAATAGTTAGTACTAATCGATGCATCAAACCAGTCTCAGGACTGAAGACCACAACTACTACTAATCGATGGGACCATTGTGGGAAGGTACATAGAAAACAGGTTTGGAATCTACTAGATGGTATGATGTGAAACAATTCGCGTCCATGACGCGCAAATGCTTCTTCAAATGCTGAGCAGTGAGAAAGATTGTACTTCCATTTCTATGTTCGTAGTATGTAACTGCAAATGTTTTGTAGAACAACCACTGCATTCGCTGTAAGACGATTAAGAAACCAATACAGTACTACACAGACTACATTCAGCAAATAAAAGCAAATACTCCTCGACCCAGAATCGAACCCTCGACCTCATGCATGTTAACCACAAACTGCAGAGCACTATGTCTATCTACTGACAGAGCTAATTACCATACATGTGATTACAGTGTTACCAGACTGTCAATCTTTAACGTACGTTTACTGCTGAAAATATGCGCAGGACGAAATTCTTTGACAGAAATTTTAGTATTGCTAATAAATGAGGAATCGCGTTGCGAGGTCCGAATGTGCGAATTTTTCTTCACCCTGTATAACAGCCAACACGCGGGGACGCGACAGTCAGTTATCACTTGACAATGGCCCAGGAGAGCTCGGTCGAAAGCTCGTGGGATTTTAATCAGGTGACGCACTCCGAACCGTGAGAAGATTTTATTAATTCATATCGCTGCGAGTGCATGTGTTCATATATAAAATCTGTTGTAAAACAAGTAATTGTATTCTCCCGGAACAATACGTCATTTTTAACGGAAAATTTAATGCTGCCACAGAGAAGGAAGGCAGACTTGGCTTTACGAACATTGTTTCATTTGCTATTCACGGCGAAAGAAGGAATTACAGTTGTTCACAAAACTATTGTCTGCTAGCTTAGCTGACGAATTAGAAAGATGGAGCCCAGTCGATTAGAAAACAGTGGGTATAGTACAATGAATATTGATAGAGATTCTTAGGATAATGTTGACTGTGTTCTGGAAATAAATTATTGCAATTATTAACTTAACTGTAGCAAGATCTAGGTACAGGAGGACATTCTGGGATATTTCGCTGTATTTGTCTTGTATGAGTCGATTTGATTCTAATTCACCACATTTTTTTACGGTTAATTTCTAATACTTGTCTGAACTTAGCTAGGTTCGTATCGAGAGAATAATACCTCTCATGTATTATTTTAACATAAGAGTTTTCTTAATTTCTGTGTTGTAAGTAGTTTGAAAATGCCCTGTAACTGAATACCAGATATATCACTCGTAAGGACCCCAGCAAAAGTGTTATAAAAATCTTAATAAAGCCAAATATGTAGTTGCGTAATGGAGTTAAAGTACAAGAGCCGCTGAAAGCGAACTCCCTCCTCCTGTATATACAGTTCAACTCGGCGATGATGTTAGTGAATGCTGTTGCCAAACTAATGAGCATGACCGCCTTACGTCATCGAGGAATTTGCTTCAGACTTGTGACATGTTCAAATGTGTGTGAAATCTTATGGGACGTAACTGCTAAGGCCATCAGTCCCTAAGCTTACACACTACTTAACCTAAATTAGCCTAAGGATAAACACACACACCCATGCCCGAGGGAGGACTCGAACCTCTGCCGGGACCAGCCGAACAGTCTATGACTGCAGCGCCCTAGACCGGTCGGCTAATGACGCGCGGCTTGTGTGTAACGTGTTGTCCGATCTTGTTGGTACCAGCCACATGTGAGTTCCTCGCCATCCAGCAGGTTCATAAATTCGTGAAAGAGAACACTGGTGAAACTAGAGTAAAAAAAAAAAAAGTAAAAGAAAGTGTTCCGATTGTGTGCTTCTGTGATAAGGCATAGAGCACGCTCATCTTCGGTGAATAAAGGGGTTTCTCAACGACTGCATGCCGGTTGTTGCTACTCCACAAACTTACGATTTATGAGTTCGCTTATCCGGACAAATGGAACCACGCTTAATCACTGTACCACGGCTACCGTATTATTCCTGACCCTGAAGCAATAGGACGCTAAAACCAACTGCAGTGTAGTTGGCGTTTACCAAGGCCAGTGTGTGAAACTTCGTGGGCAACTGTAAACTTGTAAGAGATACGGGCCTGCTATCTTAGTAGCACGTACTACACCATATTCCAGATACCTCGAATAAACGAAGGAAGAGACTTAGAGGGTAACTCCAACATTCGCGCTTTTACCCCCATCCCTCCCCCTCCCCCCTCCATATCGATAACTGCGCCTTGAATACAGTGTTCTGTCGACCACCGAAGCGTTCCTAAAGTATTCGATGACACGTCTTAAAGGGACCACTTACTCAGTACTGGTCGACAGGAAACGCCCGCTCTTCCACAGAATATCGAGGAACTGTCTGAATCAAACTGATTCATCGACTGAATCAAACGACACTGGAAGAAGCAAGTCGCACAGATAACAAGTATCAGTAAGCCACGCTGCACTTAAACACGAAACCCTCACACAGCTCGCGGAACCTTACTGTTTCCACATTTCACAGACGTTTCATATCGACGAGTTCAATATCTTTCAGCGCCGTGTTGAAATAGGTATACAGGAGGAGAGATCACTTCCAGCACCTCTTACAACGTGCATTCATTTTGTGCCAGCGAGGTATGGCATTTATAAATTGGGTTTTAAGCACCATTTTACTAAGATATTTACAAAACTTGTCCTAGGGTTCCTCATGACTGGGACACCCTGTAGTTCCCTTGATGACAACAAATGCCTTGGTGTATAATTTTTGGCCGTGCGGAGTACCCATGCAGTCTGGGGCGTCTTGTCACGTTTAGCGCGGCTTTCCCATTCGGAGGTTCGAGTCCTCTCTCAGGCATGGGTGTGGTTGTTGGCATTAGCGTAAGTTAGGTTAACTTAGAGTAAGTTAGGTTAATTTAGATGAATTAGACTGTAAACCTAGGGACGGATGAATTCGGCAGTTTGGTCCTTGCCACAAATTTCCAATATCATAATTTTTGTTGAAAAAATTTCGAAGACATAAAATACTTCCAAATGAAATATCTTATTCTCTCATTGTCAGCAAATATGCTAGTTATGGGTTAACGTGAAAAATAAGATATTTTCTTCCGCTGTAAGGCCCTCGCAAGTATTTTAGTATTCTATATAGTGAACTAAAATACAAACATATTAGCGAGCTTATTAATGCAAGTGAAAATGGATACGAGAAAGATGTCAATACTTGCTTGTACACTAATGGCCATTAAAATTGCTACACCAAGAAGAAATGCAGATGATAAACTGATATTCATTGGATAAATATATTATACTAGAACTGACATGTAATTAAATTTTCAAGCAATTTGGATGCATAGATTCTGAGAAATCAGTACCCGTAACAACCTCCTCTGGCCGTAATAACGGCCTTGATACGCCTGGGCATTGAGTTTAACAGACCTTGGATGGCATGTACAGGTATAGCTACCCATTCTGCTTCAACACGATAGCACAGTTCATCAAGTGTAGTGACAGGAGTATTATGACGAGTCAGTTACTCGGCCACCATTCACCAGACGTTTTCAACTGGTGAGAGATCTGGCGAATCGGTCGTGCATTATCCAGCTCAAATGTAGGGTTTCGCAGGGATCGAATGAAGGGTAGAGCCACGGGTCGTAACAGATCTGAAATGTAACGTCCACTGTTCTGAGTGCTGTCAATGCGAACAAGAATTGACCGAGACGTGTAACCAATGGCACCCCATACCAACACGCCGGGTGATACGCCAGTATGGTGATGACGAATACACGGTCTCAATGTGCGTTTCCCGCGATGACGCCAAACACGGATTCGACCATCATGATGCTGTAAACAGAACCTGGATACATCCGAAAAAAATGACGTTTTGCCATTCGTGCACTCAGGTTCGTCATTGAGTACACCATCGCAGGCGCTCCTGTCTGTGATGCAGCGTCAAGGTTAACCAAAGCCATGGTCTCAAAGAGCTGATAGTCCATGCTGCTGCAAACGTCGTCGAACTGTTCGTGCAGGTGGTTGTTATCTTGCAAACGTCCACATTTGTTGACTCAGGGATCAAGACGTGGCTGCACGATCCGTTACAGCTATGTGGATACGATGACTGTCATCTCGACTGCTATTGATACGAGGCCGTTGGAATCCAGCACGGCGTTCCGTATTACCTTCCTGAACCCATCGATTCCATATTCTGCTAACAGTCATTGGATCTCGACCAACGCGGGCAGCAAGGTCGCGATACGATAAACCGCAATCGCGATAGGAAACTTGATGGAACGCATTTCTGCTCCTTACACGAGGCATCACAACGACGTTTCACCATGCAACACCGGTCAACTGCTGTTTTTTATGAGAGATCGGTGGGAAACTTTCCTCAAGTCAGTACGTTGTAGGTGTCGTCACCGGCGCCAACCTTGTGAGAATGCTCTGAAAAGCTAATCATTTGCATATCACAGCATCTTCTTCCTGTCGTTTAAATTTCGCGTCTGTAGCATGTGATCTTCGTGGTGTAGCAATTTTAATGGCCAGTCGTGTATTTTGTGATAAAGCATGCATTCGGATAATCCACAACAGAGGAAATAATTTAGTTTTTGACAGCATAAATTTAGAAAAGTATGGGACCATTTTGAACAAGTAAGACTATTTATCCTATCAAATATTTGCTTTAAAAGGCAGTCATAAATATTTAGGAATATCGATAGTGCTGAAAGACACTTCGACACTACGTCACACTACGCTAAAAAGGTATACACTTTGTAGTAACTTTTTTCCGGAAATTTTAGTGCTTGTGTGTTCTACGTAACTTCCGCGCTAGAAGATGGTGATTAGCATCGTTATTATCATCATTACATCATCATCACGGTAATGTGTAATATTTAAGCCCTAACGAACAGATCTATTGAAAAGCGAAGGATACCGAAATCCGTAATACAAATTATGACATTTTTGTGCGATGGTGGAAATAAATGTTTATTGAATAAAATCGGTTCCCCACTTTATGAAATAGCAAGTACGGTATTGTGTGAAAAGCGAACCAAAGACTGCGATTTATTGGCAGAGCACTTAGAACATGTAACAGATCTACTTAAGAGCCTGCCTACAATAGACTTGTCCGACCTCTTTTGGGGTACTGCTATACGATGTGGGATTCTTACGGGATAGAATTAAAGGAGTACATCGAGAAAGTTCAAAGAAGAGCAGCACGTTTCGTATTTCCGAGGAACAGAGGTCGGAATGTCACTGACATGATACAGATTTGTGGAGGACATCATTAAAACAAAGGTATTTCTCCTTGCGTTGGAATGTTCTCATGAAAATTCAATTACCAACTTCCTTTTCACAATACGAAAATGTTTTGCTAACGGCGACATAAATTGGGAGAAACGATCATCATAATAAAATAATGGAAATAAGAGCTTACACGGAAATATACAGGTGTTCGTTTTTTTCCACGCTCTGTTCAGGAGTGTAATAATAGAAAATTATTGAGAAAATGGATCGATGAACCCTCTACCTGGCGCTTAAGTGTGATTTGCAGAGTATAGAAGTATACAAACATCGTTGGACATTGTCATGAAGAGATGGGCTCCAGTGAGACAATCTGGTGACGCAGAAAGTCGTCATAAAGCGTACTAGTAAAGTCAATGATTTTTCAATTATAGTTCAGACCTGTCAGTAGCGGTAATGACTGCAACAGAGTCAGTGCTCCATCACGTGCCGAGTATCCATTGTACTGGCCCTCATCAGGTGACATGAGGCCGATCCCACTTGAGGCGCTGAGGTTAATACCGTCAGCGCTGTTGTGGTGATGATGATGATGATGATGATGAATATGATAATGTTCTGTGGGCGCAAAACAGCAAAGTTTTTAGCGCCCGTACTAAAATGTAATGAGACTAGTATTAAGGAATGCCATAAAATTACTAAAATGATAACTGCGATAAAAGCATAAAGAAAGTACTCAAAATCTTAATGCACACGCAACTGAAACAACGAAAATCATGTTGTCAAAGCTAACACACAGAAAAATAAGGAAAAAAGAGTGACGAAGATTGAAACATCACAGCTGGCAGATAGCTTGAAAAAGAGTTTGAGCTAGCCATTTAGCAACACGCTAAAATTTCCTGCCTAAAAAGTTAAACCAAAGGTCAGACACGTCATAAAATGTTAAGTTTGAGCACACTCGTCTCGTCATCAGATAAAATATTGGGCTGACCCCACCTAAATTTGCTTCCGCCTGCATGTTACGAAATGAAATGCACTCATTTGAAATGTGGCGTACAATGACTTGCGCGCCTCAGGCATCACCAACAGGGGAGAGGGGTCGTCTTGCCAGAATAAAAAGCCAAGTGGGAGAAGACAGTGCCCACGTGGAGGCGGGTCAGGGCCGCCTCGTCGCAGCGGAACGACAGACGTGAGGATATCCACGGTCGAACGGTTGGCTTCACCAACCGCAGTTTGCTGGTCATCACTGCCAGTCAGTGCCAATCCCATAATTGTATGGACCTGCAGCCCACCAGCGAAATGACAGCATGCAGCGGAAAGGAACATTCTGTAACTTTTAAGTTCCCTGCAGGCCTTATTGGCGGCTTTGGCGCCCTGTTCGTTCCCCAGATTCCCACGTGCTCTGGTACAAGCGCGGCAACGATTTTTCGGTACTAAGTGAATCGGAAGAGATGAAAAAGTGTACTCGTATGTTCTGAAGACGCCTCGTCTGCTCCAATGTCTCGCCAGGATCGCACAGAGCTCTGCAGAAAATACAATATGGCTATGGAGGAGGCGAATCCTGAAGACATGTTTGTGGTTCAAAATGGCTCTATGGGACTTAACTGCTGAGGTCATCAGTCCTCTAGAACTCAGAACTGCTTAAACCTAACTAACCTAAGGACATCACACACATACATAGCCGAGGCAGGATTCGAACCTGCGACCGTAGCGGTCGCGCGGTTCCCGACTGTAGCGCCTGGAACCGCTCGGCCACTGCGGCCGGCACATGTTTGGGGAAGACGTGACCAAGGGAGTTCCCTTGTTGGGACCCATCTATATATACAACTGTAAGACTCTGATACTAGAATGTTAGGAAACACAGACTGAAACGCCAAATTGGGAATGAAAGCTTTCTTAAAATCCGTCAAATCCAAAATAATGCCGGGCCTCCACAGGAGCCAAGGTGGATATCTGCTTGGAGATCTGCTTCATCCTTTCTGTAAAACGTTAAAACGATCCACAGCCATCTTTAAAAGACAGTCCTTCCGCGAATCCTACAGAGCCTTTCCATTGGCGGAAAAGCAGCACTGTGTATGCAGGTGGGTGTGGCGTGGGCAGTCTGTTCTAGACCTGTCGCGGATATGGATTAACGGTTCATCAGCCTCTAGCGCTGATGAGATGGATGCAGAAACGTCCCCTTTTAGTAGCACTGTCAGCATACAATTTTGTCTGTTTACTCGTATTTAATCATGTTACATAATAGTACAGGATTAGCATGTTGTTGAGAGCGCTAATGGTTAGTAGTCTGTGCCGATAAATAAAATCAGAAGGAAGAAAGGAGACGTCAGGATTCTGAAAAATATTTTGCAAAAGATTACTGGAAGGAAAGGTGTGTGGACGAACAACTTCTCTGCACATTTGTGTGGAACTGGAATCACTAAGGACGTGTAATTCGAATTAAAAAGTACAGTTGCATCTATTTAAGGAATAGTTCACTGTCACAGAGATTATGAAAGCATAAATGTCTCTTAAGTTGTTATTAAATCGTCAAATATATGGGAGATATACTAAATCGCGTTATTCATTGCGTGACTTCTACACCATTTATTCAGCTGACACACTTTCCGTTACAAATTCGTGTTTGTCAGGAGAAAGATTGAATCACGTGTACGGAAAATAGCTGAGCGTAAGCAATAAACCAATCGTACTGAGCCAAATCACCAAAATCGCTCACCATCCTCCCGGTAAGAGGATGGCTCCCACCAAATGGGACGTTGATAAACGAGCCAATTGAACTGCAGCTCCGCAGTTCAGAATATTTATTATCCAACGAGCAGGGAGCAGTAAATCTTACAAAAGAGCGATCAAGCGTCTTACAAGTTTTCAAATCTCGGCAATGGAAGTCGTTCTTAGTGCTGTAAGTTACTTTATTACGGTTATGGAAATGTGGCCATGCAGAAACATCATCATAAGGTTTGTGACATAATTGTGGGCAAAAGAAAGGTAACCAGCACCCTCACGTGTGTACATATTACTGCACTCACACCAGTTACACCCTGTATACGTCATATTTTTTAAGACTTTTTGCACATGCTGCAATACAATTTTCACAGTAGTCTACTCGGTGACAGTCACTCAGCCGAAATCAGTAGTTTCTTCTTAGTAGTATTTACAATACAGTGAAAGGAGACCATAGTGTCGGTCAGTAAGCAACGGTTTAGGTACAACGACTGACAGTACAATTATTCCAGCTGAAATTCAGTCTGAAACGTCCATTAACAGGCAATTTCTAGAGCTTCTCCGCTTCTTCTATTGCTGTGACTGCCTCTTTTCAGTCATACGACGCTTCACTCCCCCCCCCCCCCCCTCTTTCTCCCTCCATCCTCCCTCCCCTCTCCCTCCATCCTCCCTCACCTCCCTCCCTCCCTCCCCTCCTTCCCTCCCTCCCAACACACATACATATAAAGGTACAGAGGCACACTCGCTCGTTGCTAGAAGAAAAGAGTTGCTCAGGGGAAATCATCTTTGTCCAGCAGCTATTGTATCACTGTGACAGTGCTCTAGGAAGCTTGCCTATCGTACAGTCTACGAAACAATGGAAACGCGGTTGACTTTTCTTACTTCTCAGCAAAATTTCACTGACATATCTCTGAATACACGTAGCAGTGTTCTCTCCCTTTCAGCGGCGAAGTGTGGCTGTGTTCTCGGAGGCCAGAGGTTGAATGGGATGTGGAGAAATAATGAGGCGGGATCTGCGGTTCTATGGCAAAGTTGCGCGTACTCTCTGTTGTTGGAGTGGGAGAGGTGCAGGAACACAGGCGCAAAGAGAGAGAGGAGAGAGAGAGAGAGAGAGAGAGAGAGAGAGGATGGTGGCAGAGGAGAGATGAGGAAGGAAGAGAAACAGAACTTCCTTTCCGCAGCTTATGAATACGAAACGTACCCTCGCAAATAAACGTACGCTCCTGCACACGCTCAGTGCACTCCTTCGAGGCCGATGAATGTGTGTTCACTGTTCATGTGCACGTACCTTCACACTTTGTTTATGGTCGTCGTCTCATCGGCCATTACAACTTTTCTCGCTACACACACACACACACACACACACACACACACACACACACACACACACACACACACACACACATTGTTTTCTACAGAGCTGGCAGAGTTCCGCTAATTGCGAATTTCGCCCGGCCAGCACTCGCAGGCAATACCGCACCCTCAGAAACGCTCGCCACACTCTGCCGCGAAACAAACGTTGTGGTATTAACGCCGGCCTACTTCTACTTTGACTTGCTTTCGCCAAGTAAAACAACTTGTAACGAGTTTCGTTGCTAAGGAACTTGGCGCCTTCCAAAATTGCATTACGAGTTTAATTAAGACTGTTTAAGTTGCTTCGCACGCATTTCGTCTCCGAGACGACTGAATAAACGCTCGTGTTGGGGACGTGCAGCAGGGCGCGCCCTCAAATTTAATTGTAGTTCAGCCTGCTGTGCGCGCGCGTGCGCCTGAGTTACTGCTGTGGGAAGAAAGATTCTCCCATCTACGGGTTCGTGCCCTAATGTTGATGGCATTTTAGAGATGCCGCAAGCATGCTACGTATGGCGTGTTCTCGCAGTCTGTTGGTAGAAGGCAGCGAGCGAGCTGTACTCCACCGAGTGGAAATCCCATCAACACTTACAAGAGTTTATCTAAAATTTACTCATCTGTGGTAAGAAAGCTGATAGTACACACTATATGAGGGACACAATATCAGAGTTAAACGTCCCATCGAAGACGAGCTCACAATAAACGAAAAGCTAGTCCGAAATTCGCCGTAAATAATATTAGGAAATTACGGAAAACGGAAGTCTGGATGTATACACTGGGATTTGAAGCTATTATGGTTTTCTTTCTCGAGCTTCATATTGTTACCAGATTACATAAGTGCGTAGAAAAGGCGGCTAGCTCGAAACCAATTTATATTTGCGATCTCAGTTGCAATGTATTTTTGTCGTTATTATGTAATAAATAGTCCATTTTTATTAATATGTATACACTCGAAGACAAAAAAAGCACAATTAAGGAATTATTCGAATGAGACGGAAATCGGGGAATTTGACGTACATGTGTAGACAAACAATTGATAACGATTTCAGAAAAAAAATTTGACAATTTAGTTGAGAGAAAGAGCTTAACAATTTGAGCAAGTGCGTAACACATAAGCCAAACTCTCGCCCTTATACAAGCAGTTATGCGGCTTGGCATTCGTTGACACTGTTAGTGGTTGCCCTCCTCAGGAATGTCGTGCCAATTTCTGTCAAACTGCCACTTTAGATCATCAAAATTCCGAGCTGGTTGGAGGGCCCAGCCCATAGTGCTCAAAATGTTCTCTCTTGCGGAGAGGACAGGCATCTTTGCAGGCCCAGGCAGAGTTTGGCAAGCACGAAGAAAAGCAGTAGAAACTCTCTCCATATGCAGGTGGGCATTATCTTGCTGAAATGTAAGCCATGCATGGCAACAAAACGTACCGCTGTGGTGTAACGATGCCGTGGATGACACGAGATGGTTCCTGCTACGAAAAGAAATGGTACCGCAGACCATCGCTCCCGGTTGTTGGGGCATATGGCGGCCGACAGTCATTTTGGTATCCAATCGCTGTCCGTGGCGTATCCCGTCACCTCTTCGCCTGAATACTGGAGTATAATTATCTTCAGTGATGAGCCAGGCTTCGAAATAAGCACCGATGACCAGGATACCAACCTCACTGTTGCTCACTAGACGGCCTATCAACTTTGAGCTGTAGTCAGAGGTGCCATTTCCCTTCATAGCAAGACCCCTTTGGTTGTCAGCAGCGGCACCATTACTGCACAATGGCACGCCGACCATATTTTCCTACCCGTTTTATTTCCTTTCATGGGAGGCCATCCTGGGTTTATATTCCAGCAAGATAATGCCAGTCCGCACCCGGCGAGACTTTCTGCTGCACGTCTTCGTGCGTGCCAAAAGCTACTTTGTCCAGCAAGGTCGCCAGATCCCTCCCCCATTGAGAACGTTTGGAGCATTATAGGCAAGTCCCTTGAAGCAGCTCTGGATTTTCACGATCTAACACTACAACTGGACAGAAATTGTCGTGACAGGCCTTAGGAGGATATGCAGAAACCTATCAATCAGTGCTAAGCCGAATAACTGCTTCTATAAGGTCCAGAGGACAATTAATGCGTTGCTGGCTTCTTCAGATGGTGAAGCCCTTTCTCTTGAACAAATCATCGAAGAAGCAACTTAAACAGTCTTAAGAGAGAAACACCTACGCAAAGTCGTGTAGCTCGTCTTCTCAACATTCTTGGTACTTGCGGCAGACACAGCAGCGGCCGGTCTACCACAGCGTTACGCTGGAGACGAACCCCAGTCGCCCGCGGACCTCCCTCGCCTCATGCGAAATAAAACCATAATAAAAATAAGCCAGTATCAATTTCTTTTGAAAGAAAATAAATCTGTTATTCTACACTCCGTCGATTACGTAAAGTAGCCTGTTCCGCCTTCAAAAGATATGCAACCATTCGTTTCTTTGCTCTTTCCCCATAACTTCTTCACTTAGGTCTGTAGTACAACACACTTCCGTGCGACTGCTACGGTCGCAGGTTCGAATCCTGCCTCGGGCATGGATGTGTGTGATGTTCTTAGGTTAGTTAGGTTTAAGTAGTTCTAAGTTCTAGGGGACTGATGACCACAGCAGTTGAGTCCCATAGTGCTCAGAGCCATTTTACAACACACTTCCGGGATCCTCTCCTTCGGCATTCTATCAACAAGCCGTCTCAAATAATTTACAACTTTTCCTTCCAACGAATTTGGTCCCAGTTCTTCCTTCTTTTCTTACCTGCAATTTAATCTGAAGGTGTACGTTCTTTCATTGTTCTCAGGAATCTCATTACGTCAGCCTTTATCTACCTTTCATTAGCTTCTGTCAACATCTATGTTTTCTCAAATTCAATGAGAAATGCAGCTACAGTCCTTCATCCATGTTTCTTTTCTGGTTTTAGTTTTTAGTCTTCTATTTATTGTAGCGTATGTTTGCTGGAACATGTTATTATTCTTTGATATTTTTCGTATTTACAGTTGACGTATGTTCCTAAGTTCAAAAATGGTTCAAATGGCTCTGAGCACTGTGGGATTTAACTTCTTAGGTCATCAGTCCCCTAGAACTTAGAACTACTTAAACCTAACTGACCTAAGGACATCACACACATCCATGCCCGAGGCAGGATTCGAACCTGAGACCGTAGCGGTCGCGCGGTTCCAGACTGTAGCGCCTAGAACCGCTCAGCCACCCCGGCCGGCTGTTCCTAAGTAACAGAAACTAGTCACTTGTTCTAATATACTATCACTCATTACAACTTTGGTTCTAACAATATATTTCACTTTGAACAATAACTGTTTTGTTTTCTTATGAAGGTTTTACGTTTATAATTTTCACATAACTTCCGTAACACAAATACTGCTCCATGCCGTGTCCGACGTTTTATTAAAGATGCAGAAAAACGGCTTTAGAAAAAGGTGGTACTATACAGATGCTACTTCAACAGTTACATAAATAGTAGAAAAAAGATGGAAATATAATATTGAGACTCATGAAGCTTTCATCGAGTGCGAAAAATCATTCGGCTAAGAAAAAACGAAAAGCTGTGAGGAATCATGACACGTGGAGGATTTGCTAATCATCTAACGAAAATGCTAAAATTTGTATGTAAAGATAAAATAATCAGCGGGCATATCAGAAACGGAAGCTGCAGTAAAAAGACAGATATACTCTCATTCTATATTGCGTGATAACACTAAACGAACTGACCTTTGCACTTTCTAAATGTCCTCCGTCAGTCCTGTAAGGATCCCACACTGCGCAGCAATATTCCAGCAGAGGACGGACAAGTGTAATGTAGGCTCTCTCTTTAGTGGGTTTGTCGCATCTTCTAAGTGTTCTGCCAACAAAGCCCAGTCTTTGTTTCGCCTTCCCCACAATATTATGTATGTGGTCTTTCCAATTTAAGTTGCTCTTAATTGTAATTCCTAGGTATTTAGTCGAATTGACAGCCCTTAGACTTGTGCGATTTATCGTATACCCAAAATTTATAGGATTTCTTTTAGTACCCATGCGGATGACCTCACCCTTTCTTTTGTTTAGTGCCAATTGCTACTTTTCGCACCATACAGAAAAACTCTCTAGATCATTTTGTAATTGGAATTGATCGTCTAATGATTTTACTAGGAAGTAAATTACAGCGTCATCTGCAAACACTCTAAGGAGGCTGCTCAGATTATCACCTAAATCATTTATGTAAATCAGGAACAGCAGAGGGCCTATACACTACCTTGCCGAACGCTAGATATCACTTCTGTTCCACTCGGTTATTTATCGTCTATCACTACGAACTGTGACCTCTCTGAGAGGAAATCACGAATCCAGTCACACAACTGAGACGATACTCCATATTCACACAAGTCGATTAATAGTCGCTTGTGAAGAACGGTATCAAAAGCCCTCTGGAAATGTAGGAATATGGAATCGATCTGAGATCCCTTGTCGACAGCATTTATTAGTTCGTGGGAATAAAGAGCTAGCTGTGTTGCACAAGAACGATATTTTCTGAATCCGTGTTGGTTATGTATCAGCAAGTCATTTTCTTCGAAGTGATTCATAATGTTAGAGTACAGTATATGCTCCAAAATCCTACTGCAAATTGAGGTTAGTGATATGGGTCTGTAATTCAATGGGTTACTCATATTTCATTTCTTGAATATTGGTGTGACCTGTACTACTTTCCAGTCTTTAGGAACAGACCTTTCGTCAAGTGATCGGTTGTATATGATATCTAAGAGAGGCGCTATTGTGTCTGCATACTCTGAAAGAAACATGATTGGTATACCATCTGGACCGGAAGACTTACCTTTCTTAAGTGAGCTAGCCGTATGTCCGAGCGGTTATAGGCGCTTCAGTATGGAACCGCCCGACCTCGGGCGTGGATGTGTGTGATTTGCTTAGGTTGGTTAGGTTTAAGTAGTTCTAAGTTCTAGGGGACTGATGACTTCAGATGTTAAGTTCCACAGTGCTCAGAGCCATTTGAACCATTTTTCTTAAGTGATTTGAGTTGTTTCACAACACCTAAAATATCTTCTTTTATGTCACCCATGCTAACAGCTGTTGTGATTTCGAATTCTGGAATATTTACTTCGTCTTCTTTCGTGAAGGAATTACGGAAAACTGTATTTAGTAACTCGGCTTTAGTGGCACCATCTTCGGTAACATTTCCACCACTATCACGCAGTGACAGTATTGACTGTTTTTTGCCACTGGTGTATTTTACATACGAGCAGAATCTCTTTGGATTTTCTACCATATTTTGAGACAGTGTGGGAAACTATTAAAAGCATGTCACATTGACGTCCGCATTAAATTTCGAGCTTCAGTGAAACAACCAGTCTTGGGATTTTGCGTTCTTCTGAATTTAGCATGCTTTTTTCGTTCCTTCTGGAACAGTGTTCTGTCGTGTTTTGTGTACCATGTTGGATCAGTCCCGTCTCTTATTAACTTACACGGTATGAATCTATCTATTGCTGTCGATTCTGTATCTTTGAATTTCAGCCATATCTGGTCTACACTTACATAATTAGCTTGCAAGGAACGTGACGTTACAAACCAACGTCATGCTGAATATGAAGACACTGTATTACTCACTGCACCACATTGGTCGGTTGGCACTAACTGGCAAAACTGGCTCTGAGCACTATGGGACTCAACATCTGAGGTCATCTGTCTCCTAGAACTTAGAACTACTTAAACCTAACTAACCTAAGGACATCACACACATCGACGCCCGAGGCAGGATTCGAACCTGAGACGGCACCAGTCTCGCGGTTCCGGACTGAAGCGCCTAGAACGCCTAGAACCGTTCGGTTACCGCGGCCGGCTATACGAGACTGACTTTTCTGCGAGACAGAGTAACATCTTAACTGCTATGTATATCATGTTTGTGAAACTTAGTTTTTGAACTAATTTCGCTTGAATGACACAAACACAGCACACACGGAGTAGAAACAAATTGTTCAAAGTTAAGGAAGATTAATGGACGAGTGTAAAATATTTAATTTTCTTATCTTTGAGTATTTTTTAAATACCAGCTTGGCCACTGAAATGTGAGATCATGAGCTAAACAGATACTCGGCATTAAGCCACTGAGGTTGCCTCATTATGAATGGAAACAGGAAGTTCTACGACTATTCGGAATAGTCGAGCTCTGATGAATTCCTTTTAGAATATGCACTGGACAATAAAGCGTCTCGTATTTGTACTTTATCCAGTAATATCTTGAACAACAGCAGATCTGATGATTTTTTATAAAGTCTCGGGATCCTCAGACTTTAGTATTTTAGTGAAGCAATAGGATGGATTATCAATTGTAATCTTCATCCTTGAAAATCTCATTAGTAAATTGAAAGTGGTGAGATTTCAGAGAGCAAAAAGTCATGCTAGATGAGTTACCTGTAGCTTCCTATAAACTGGTGATCTGGCCACTTCAGAGAACTTAAGGAAACCCTGCCAGAATCCGGTTAAAATAGGGTTCTCAACGATCAGCGAAGTAGGAACTGTATAAAAGTTAATACTGTTAAATTTGTGGTAAATTTGCGACTTCTTAATTTTTCACAGAACTTAATGCTGATGTCAGTGACAACGGCGTCACCGGATCAGATCGAAAATGTTGCCCTCGATTTCGTTACTGTCTTCATATGGATTTATATGTAATTTGTAGGATGCTATTTGACCCGACGAATAAATTTGTCTGCAAATCTTGAAAATCTTGAGCTCGGCTGCTGGTTCTTGTTAAAATTAATAAGAAACCTCAACAGTTGTGTTGGAACACATTTATTATTCAACGACGGGTTTCGTTCGATAGAACATAATTAGGCTAGAATGCCCAGTCTTATGTAGGAACTGTAGACTGTTGACAGTGTATCCTGACGATGTTCTTTCGAGTGAAAGCGATCACGACATAATAAATGCGCATTAACTCTTTCGATTTTCTTCTAAATTTTGACTATTTCGTATACGTTAGACTACAGTCCGTTTGAGTCGTGTTCTGTATTACTTACGAAAGTCACCAGTTACTTTATGTAGTTCCTTGATTTCTGTCTTTACAGCTCCACTACTATTTTTTGTACTACTTAATCTGCTCCAGTTTTTCGCCTTAAGACCTTGAAAAATGCTGCTGTACGTTTCTCAGCTATTAATCAGAGATTTTCTTCATTCCAAATCCTGTCAGTGTTCCAGTGTCCATTTGTACCGTGAATATCTTGTGCAACTTCTGCTGTGACATTCTTAAAATCCCTCGATTCAGTTTCAGCATAAAGCCTTCCACCATGTGGTCGATATACATATCTGTTTGCCACCTGGACAGTCTAGTTATACTACCATGCTGCAGGAAGAACGTCTTGAAACCCTCTTAATTGTAGTCGCTTCGATTATCATCCAGGTTCACGGCAACTTCGTCTTCGGTACTACGAGAAAGTGGTCAGAGGAAATGTCATAAACGACACAGAGATAAAAAGATAGAAATCTGAAGGTGCCAGATTAAGCTGTACGTAAAGAACACACTACGACCTGCGAACATTGCGAGACACAGACTCGCGGGAAGCGAGAACGCTACCGCACGACACACTGATAATATGAGAAATTGATGTTAAATCCAAGTATAAGAATTTTAGTGGTAAATACGTTTCTATATTGGGTTAGTCTGGCATATCAAACAACGTCCAGCAATACATGACGACCATAGTAAATTTCCCATATTTTTTCGGTTTGCTCTACTTTCTTTCACTGTCATTTAGACACTACGTACTTGTTCACCATTGGTGCAGTAAATTTTACCTACTAATATTTGTGTCCGCCACCGTAGCTCAGTGGTCAGAGTATCTGGCTGCTGTGCGAAGGACCCTGGTTCGATTTCCGATGCTGCCAGGGATTTTTCTTTGATGGGGGGACTGCAAATGGGCGCATTCAACCTCGTGAGGTCAATTGACGAGTTACTTGAGTAAGAAGTAGCTGGTCCAAGGTAAAGAAAACCGAATGTGGTAGGGAGAGCGATGTGCTAACCACACTTGGCTCCACACTTCATCCGATTACGCCAATGGTGAATGATGAGACGGAGGTCGGTAGTGGCAGATTGGCCCAACGCGGGTACAACGCGGAGCTTTGCTTTTTCTGCTAATATTTGTGAGTTGCACACAGCTAAGCAGATAAATACCAAACGATTAGTACTTCTAATACAAATCTAATTTTATGAAGAATATTCTTTTTCTATCTTTCTAGTTGTTCTTCAGGTCACTCAAAATAACGAAGCATCGATAATTTGTTTCGTTGGCAAAGGGTGGCTAGAGCATGGCTAGAAACTTTTTCGTGTCGCTGTCGGTGTTGGCATTCACATGAATTTCTTCTGGGAGTTCAAACATGGGTCTGAGCACTATGGGAGTTAATTTCTGAGATCAGCAGTCCCCTAGAACTTAGTACTTAAACCTAACTAACCTAAGGACGTCACACACATCCATGCCCGAGACAGGATTCCAACCTAGCACCGTAACGGTCGAGTGGTTCCAGACTGTAGAACCGCTCGGCCACTCCGGCCGGCCTTCTGGGAGTGATCTGTCACGTTTCGTCTAACTCAGCACAGTTCACTGCATGCGCTCCCTCAAAAAGATCGTTGCCATCTCGTTTCATAGGTGTACTCGATTATAATATTTGAAACTAGTTTCTAGTTTGAAATGTAAGGAACATAATAAAAATATTCGTAGTATTCATCGTAATAGCACAAGATCAGGTTTTCTTATGCATACTGAGAAAACAAAAAACTCATGATGCGAGGTCATGATGAAAAGTAATGCTTCGAATTGTTTGTATGAAAGCCCTTAAAGCTTTTTAAATAAAAGAAAAGATTTTACCATTTTAAACGTTTATTCTTTGTGTCTACATATTTATTTATCAGCATAGTCACCCTGCCGAAGGATACATTTCTCCCAACGAGAGACCAGTTTGTAGAAATCGCATCTTTAGAACGTTTGAATTAGTTGACAGAATTACAACTTTATCTTTGAAAAAGAGTTTAAGAGAACGAGCACCAGTTCCGCCACGACTTTATGGCCTGCCAAAGATACACAATGAGAATGTTTCGCTTCGCCCTATCATCAGTAATACAGGTACCCCAACATACCACCTAGCTAAACATCTGGTTTTTCTTCTGTCCCATGGTGGGGAAATGTAAACACCATATTCGAAACTAAGATTTTATACGGCTACTGAAGAACCTGCGCCTTGAATCTACCGATTTACTAGTGAGTGTCGATGTGGTTTCTTTGTTCACACGAGTGCCTCTGATAGACTCATTACAACTCATAGGAGCTCAGTTGGAAGAGGACACGTTAGACCTTTTTAAACACGTGCTTACCTCGATTTATATTTTATTCAACTACCAGTACTATGAGCAGACTGACGGTGTCGCTATGGGTAGCCCTCTGTCTCCCATAGTAGCTAATCTTTTTATGGAAGATTTCGAGGACAAAGCACTTCAGACGGCGGTTTTGAAACCCAAACGTTTTTGGAGATATATAGATAATACGTTTGCATGGGACAGCAACACTTCCTTAGTTTCTGGAACATCTGAAGTCCCACCATCCAAGCATCTGTTTCACCATGGAGGTAGAGAAAGATGGTGAGCTCCCGTTTCTGGATGTTTCGTAGGAAAGGAGACTGCTCCTTGGCTCACAGTGTGTTTCGGAACCCTATGCACACAGACTTGTATTTACAAGCTACGAGCTGTCATCATCCCTCACAGCGCAGCGGTGTATTACGGACGCGAGCGCATAGGGCTACAGCCATCTCAGATCAGGACAGCTTATCGGCAGAGCTTAGCCATCTCCGCTCTGTGTTTTCCCAGAACGGGTACTCCGAGAAGCAGATCCGGAATGCATTTCGACCAGCACGCTCCAAATCTCAACAACAGCCTGAAGAAGCAGAGAACACCACTGGGTTGGTTTTTCTACCGTATGTCGGTTTCGTGTCTTTTAAGATAGTCAGAATTTTCAAGAAATACCGGATTAAATGTGTATTCCGGCCTACAGCAAGAGTGCAATCAATGCTGGGCTCTGTTATAGACAACCTAGACCTGAGGAGACCAGGAATATATAAAATCCAGTGCCACTTTGGAAAGTCTTATATTGGCCAGATGTGTCGTACGGTTAAAGACAGGTGCGACGAACATAAACGTCAGACGAGGTTGGATCAGCCAGAGAAATCTGCGGTTGTTGAACACTTTCTTGACACGGGACACGGCATGAACTATGAAGAAACCAAGATTCTCTCGTATGCTTCCACATACTGGGACTCCATCATCAAAGAGGCGGTCGAAATACGTATTAGCAGTGACCTAATAAACAGAGACACGGGGTTTCACCTGAGCGAAGCCTGGGGGCCAGCCTTGGCGGCACTAAGGAATCGACAGCCGCAGATTAGCAACTGCACCGAGTCAGCGCAGATGGGAAACTTTAGCGCAGATGCTTAATTGCCCGCCAACATCTTGCGCGCGCGAACGGGGTCCGTCGCTCCCGACCGCACTTTTCGCGCCGGGGCGCGCTTCCGCAGAGGCGACCCGTTTCTCCAGCAGTGGGCTCTGGTATTCGACGCCCTCTACGATTGGTCTTCGCTGACGTTATGTCCCCGATGGCGCCTGCGCTGTTCTAGTAAGCCAACATATAAATAGGCGAGCTTCTCAGTGAGGCGACAGTGACACCTGAAGATGGCGGGCGGTTGTCTCGCTGAAATTTTGTGCGGTTTTTACAATATTATCCGGCGTAATTCCCGGGAACCTATAAAGCAATTTTATTTCCGTTTCCATCGCTTTATCACTATCAAAGAGAAGTGCTCGACATTCTTTTAACTTTTGGATACTTATAAAATTCGGATGAGGCCAAGTCGTAACCGTATGGAGTATAACTTACGACAGTGCATCCGAGGCGTCGGATCGTTGCAGATGACGCAACGCTCGTGTCTGGTCTGGCATTGTCATGCTGAAGGAGAGGGTCCTCCACATGTGGAACAGCATTTTAAAATCGTAACTCGATTACAATAGGGTCACGCATCGACATTGTAACGTAACACACCACCTTGTTATACGCCACAACTTTGAGCCTTCTAGAGGCAGAGAGGTACAAATACGTAGACATGAAGAATAAAGATGTAGAATGTGAGCCTTGGATGGGTTGCTGGTGTCGCTTTGGAATTCATGGCGGCACTAGCTCGGTCTGTCGTGTGATGTCTCTCTGGTCTGAGGGCACTAAGATCATTGCTCGAGGTTGTGGATGGTGGACGGGGTGTGTTGTTGTGAGGCGAGTTGGAGAGGGTAACGGAGCGAGCACTTGTGCAAGCTTCTTGAGCACGGAGTCCGGCGAGTGGCTGCTGAGCATATTTGAATCTGTGCCAGACTTGGAGTGCCGTCTTCGTGAGTAACCTTGCCAGCCAGCTCTGGGACGTGGCACACCCATGAGACAGTTGAAGCCAGTTTCGCTGTGCTGAAGTCTGTTCCCCTTTGGAACCGGAAATCTTTAGCTTCGATTCGTGAATTTTAGTTAAGTTTAGGCTTTAGAGGTCTTAACTGTTATTTCCGTATTTATACCTATAGTTCTGTTGCGACCACTGCGATTTCTTAGTTGTTCTATTTCATCACCCGTTGTTTCCTTGAATTGTGGCTGCTGTTTTCTTTCCCGTGTCGATACTGTGTGAGCTGATGGTGTTTCCTGAGCCGGTGCGATAACATGTTTCTTTTTTGCTGTGCCCCCGTCCCCCCACATGTCGTCAGGCAGTACCTAGATGGTAGGGTTTTAGCCGACATCCAGGCTAAATGACTTCGAATATCAGATAAGTGCATTCCTCTAGTAATACGGCCAAGTGCTGGTTTCGAGATACCTTCTGGCATTTCAGACGTATTCCCCTTGTTAATTATATTAGCTTAGCGGTTGCTTGAATCTTAAAATTTGCAATTTCTAAGGCTATATAACTGGGTTTGACAGCCTAGTTTTGTTTCGCGTATTTCGTCGTTGTTGTAGAGGCGGTATCTTGCAGTGACGTGAGTATACCACTTGGCTAGTTATTGTTGCTGTCACGTAATTAACATTGCTGTTTGAATACTGTATCTCTTTCGCCGATATGTACCGAACGAAATGGTACTTGGAAGGCCGGTCGCCTCGTTGTAACCTTTCTTGGCCTTCCCATTTGGTGTAGTCTTGTTTCCTTGCGTAATAAGTCTTCTGGTGTACCCCCTTGTGAACTCTTGGTGCCGGCCGGTGTGGCCGTGCGGTTCTAGGCGCTGCAATATGGAGCCAAGCGACCGCTACGGTCGCTGGTTCGAATCCTGCCTCGGTCATGGATGTGTGTGATGTCCTTAGGTTAGTTAGGTTTAGTTAGTTCTAAGTTCTAGGCGGCTGATGACCTGAAAAGTTAACTCGCATAGTGCTCAGAGCCATTTGAACCATTTATTTGAACTGTTGGTCACTTAACTGAAGCTGTTGTCATTGAAGGTCTGCCTGTTTGCTATTTGGTGATTTCATTTAACTGAAGCTGTTATTAAAGAAGGCTTGCCTGTTTTGCATTAGGTAATTTTATTTAAATGAATATATTATCATTGAAGGCCTGCCTGTTTTCTGTTTGGTAATCTTACTTAACTGAAGCTGTTATTATTGTAGGCCAGGCTGTTGCTTTTTAATTGTATTAAGAGCTACTTCATAATTTGACTTAGCTGAAACTCTTATTAATTAAGGTCACCTGTTTTATTGCCCTGTTATTGATATCTAATATCTTAATCAATCTGTGTTGTAATTAACTGAAGTTATGATTGCCAAAGTCCTACATGTTTCAGAGGAATCTAAGTCAATAAGACAGTAAGAGGAAATGACACATGCTGATACATGGGCCCTAACCTTTCGTCTCACATCTGTTTATCCATAATTGTAGATTTCAGAATGTTAATAAGCTTTGATTGATTTTTAAAAAGTTTTGATAGTTTTCACATAAAAAATCGAGTACGATACGTCTTAGCACGTTCAAATATTGAACGCTTCGAAATAGTAGGCGATATTGTGCTCAGTTGAATAAATGTTGGTGAATACAGAAACAATACTGAGACGTTGGAAGAGGGTTGAGAGCATGATGACACAACTAAATCTGTTATAGGCAACTGTGGACCATCGTTCTGCTACAGTAAATACCAGATCATATGCAAACAAGTCTTAATCTGTTTTAATAGAAATTAATGCAATGTGTCATTCAGAGAAACATTTCCTTAAGCCATGTATTTCCAGGAGAAAATCTGCGTAGAATTATTTGTCGTACGATAAGGAACAGATGGGCGGTATTGTACTGGTCGGTTGGTGAAGAGTTGAAGAGCTTTGGGAAATGTTACAGTAATTACATCATATGCCGTACATGCATCATAGTTTTAGGGAACTGTGTCTATATTTTTAAGATCTGGCTACTGATGTTCAGCTGATGCCCTGGTGCGTCACAGTTCCACTTGTACAGATATAGAGATCGTTACCTGCGCAAGAGTCAGGTTTGTAGAATTTCAATATCTTGAGGGATAGACAATTCGTGACTCCAGTAAGTGGATATACAATTTCGGAAAAGTGTTTCTCCTGAACAAAATCGTGTAACTGTAGCATCGATCTAGTTATGATTCATACAGGGTGGGTGGCACACGATAAGTCACCCGATTGAACATTTATCCTACAAGTATACTATTGGAGTAATAGCTTTCAAATTGTGGTCGTAACTTCGTGCAGTTCATGGAAATTACGCCAGATGTCGTTGCGAATTCATCGCTTCCGTTGTGTGTCCGCCATTTCAGTTTTGCCACGTTGGCTGACAAAGAACGGTTGACCGTCACACAAAAGACGAAGATTGTGTTACGGTTCGCGGTGACTAACAGCGTTGCAATGACACAGAGTAGGTTTCGTGCTCATTTCGGCACACGGCGGGCTTCCAGCCCACAGACAATACGCAGGTTACATCAAAAATTTCTAGGTACTGGATCTGTTTTGGAGTGTCAGCGGCCACATGCACGTACCGTATGTTCACCGCAAAGCATTGAAGCAGTTCGAATGGCATTGACTCGTAGGCCGAGTAAATCAACAAGAAGAGCCAGTGCCGAGTTGGGGATTTCACGCCGATCTGTACAAAGATTCCGACCTTAATTTGTATCCATACAAGATGACGGTGGCGCGTAAGCTTACTGCCAGAGATAAGGGGCGCAGACTGTGGTTTGCAAGGTGGGCAATCGAGCAAGACCAAGAGGCAGTGAGGTACATGATTTTCTGACGAAGCTTATTTTTACGTAAATGGTGTTGCGAACTAACAGAATGTTCGATTCTGGGCACGTGAACCTCCGCGAATAATGAACACGAAAGAGAAGGTGTACCACAGAAAACGCGAAAATGCAGTGCAACTTAGGGCCATCATTGTGGAGTTATGCCGCGCCAATCCAGAAGATTTGTGTCGGAGAGTCGTCACAAAATGCCTGTGTGCGACGTGAGAAGTTTTAAACCAAAACAGCAGTCATATTGAACACGTGATTAATTAGGTTGTATTTCCAAGCTGTATTCTTTACTTCCACATCAATAAATTACAAATCCCGTTAACAACAAATGTGTTATTCGTGAAACAAATCAGGTGACTTATTGTACGCCACACGTAGTTTCAGAAATGAGGAAACTGGCACCCGTACCAAAACAAAGCATACAAATGTTACCCTTGATAAAAGCTGTAATATATAGCAGTACATCGTCATGTTCGTATCCAGAACTCTTTCCACGTGTTCTGAATGTTTCCAAATGCGTGCAGTGAAACAATCTCTACTGACTGCGTTGCGATTCGTTCTTCATAAGCGCTTTATTTCATAGTATAAGCCTGGAAATATTACGCAAGAGCAGCAGTGTACTCACATCGCATTGCATATAAAGCCGTAACGTGAAAATTACGATTGTGTGACAACCATTACGTTTCCAAGCTGCACTCTCTGCGCGTTAGAAATAATTGTTAACGGAAAACCCATTTCTTTTTATTGAAATGCCAGAAAACGCGCAAAAAGTAGTCAGTTTACATTTGTGGGGACATTATACTTCTTTTTTTTTCAGTTTTATGAAGTACTACAGGTAAATCAGCGATAATTGACGCTCTAAAATTTTATGCGCGTTGACTATGCACGGATATGACGGCTGCTGCCGACACGTTAGCCCTCAATTAATGAGAGGTCTGAGTGCCGAGTGTTAAATTTTGTGTGGGAGGGCAAAACTGCAGCGGGACCGCGCCAACACTTTTGTTTACGTTGATTACCAGCGAATGGTTCGCGCGTAGTGCTATACATTTACTTTGCACGTTATTGGACTGTATGTCAGTAGTCGCCACAATGTGGCTTATCGCAGTCAAGCTTATTGATTTTCTTTTCAAATAACGTTGTTACGTAACCACGATAGACAAGCCTACCCTATAGTGAAATGGATTACTGCACATTTCACTAATATCTGAGAAAGAATTACGAAAATCCAAAAATTGAAAATAGGTACAAAAATGAAAAATCTAAGGTTGAAAATATTAAACAAACAAGAGATGATAGAAAAGCGCGCAGAAGATTCAGAATTTGGTAGATACTCTGATGCTGCTGACGCAGCTACTATTTCTATAGTTTCTAACACTAATTAATGTTATTTTGGGTAACACAGTGTCATTGCAATTAGTGGGTGTGAATTCTTCTGCAGTTGTAGCAGGTAGGGTAGACGCTTTGCCTGTACTTGAAGCAGCATTTAATGAAAGTCCTAAAACTGACTGTAACGCTGAAGTGGCTGCAAATGTGGTTCAATATGTGTGGTCTAAAACTGGTTGTGAAATCCAGTCCTTTGGAAAATGTCTTCCCTCAGAGGGCTTATGTTCACTAAAGTACGTCGATACTGCTTCTTTCCTGCATATCTCTTCGAACTTCTTTAACGTTGGTTGTATGCTCCTCCTTAATTGGTATGAATATTTACCATTCATAACACATGGTGCCCTTAGAAATACATAATGAATCAAGCGGTTTATTTGATTATTATTCCAAAGAGTACAAACTGAAATGTATGTCAACAGATAAAATATTTTGTCGATTAGAGGGCTGAAATGGCGCACTCTTACAATGCTTGTAGGTATGGTGAAATGCTGTTGACTTACTGCCTGCGTCACATTGCAGTGCCAAATCCAGAGGACCCCATCACCTCGTATTATTTAATTCATAATTAAACTACAGTCTGCTAACAACGATATGTTTCAGCAGTTTATTTTCATTTTAAGATACGTGGCTGATACGAGCTACGTCCAATAGTAAGTTTCACATAGCACATTCATTCTTCCTTCATTTAACCAACTTTCCTTCCCAGTGACCCATCACCCGGAGGCTACATGAGGCTGCTTGACACTATGCTGCATTAGGTATTCAATAAATCGTCTTGACTGCTGCATCAGCTAGTTCCTTCGGACATACCTTCCTTTCTTCCAGTCGCCACTCCTTTGACTGGTAGAGTAGCACTTGTAACCTACGTCCTCAATCATTTGCTGGATGTATTCCAGTATCTGTCTTCCTCTATAGTTTTTGCTCTCTACCGCTCCAACTAGTACCATGCTACGCTGCAGAATTTCGCTTGTCCTCGTTTTCACAACACATGAGTGACCGTAACTACATCACTGATAGGTACACAGTTATTCACCCGAATGAAAACTTCAGCCTGCTTGGGACCCACTCCCCTTACCAGTTGATGCCCAGCTACAACTAGCGTTCGCTTTGTCAGCGGTCGGAGAGGCACCATTTACAGCACAATTTTTAGGAACAGGATTTCAATCTGATGTAGGGTGTAGTCTTAACGAGACAGTAAATAAAGAAATGTATCAAGCGACCTACATAGACCAACTCTTCTTTTTATTTCGTGAATAAATCTATGTATTCGTTTCCCCCACAGATGTTTCTTGATATCACCAACACGAGGAAAGGGGTATTAAATCTTATACGGGCCGGCCAGAGTGGCGGAGCGGTTGCAGGTGCTACAGCCTGAAACCGCGAGACCGCTACGGTCGCAGGTTCGAATCCTGCCTCAGGCATGTATGTGTGTGCTGTCCTTAGGTTTGTTAGGTTTAAGTAGTTCTAAGTTCTAGGGGACTGATGACCTCAGCAGTTAAGTCCCATAGCGCTCAAAACCATTTGAACCAAATCTCATACGGACGTTTATCAACAGTCGATCTTCACATGCACATGTGCGGATGAAACAGTGATGTGAGGAAATTATGCAACACACACTCTCCACCCTACACTTCACAGTGTGCCTTGTGGAGTATATATGATGATTCAGAAGTTTCAATAAAATTTTCTCCATTTACATGTCGTGTCGCGTCCAGTAAAACGCACGAAATTTCGATAGCCGCCTCCGCTATTGTCGTCACGATGAAATTCACTATCTCCCGCGGCTGGGACTGTGTTCCGCTTACACACTGGGGTGATATAAGTCATAGATTACCTCCTGATATTGTGCCGAATCTCCTTTTTCCCAGCGTAGTGCAGCAACTCAAAGTGACATTGACTTAACAGGTACAGAGAATTCCCCACAGAAATAATGAACCATGGTGCGTATATTCTTTCCTTCTTTCTTTTGCTTCTGCCTTGATCCCGCATTGTGCGCAGGGTCGACAGGGTTTAGTACGGATTTGGCATGGTGAATTTTAAGGGGTGGCTGGATGCCCTTCCTGCCACCACCCCATACCCCCCAGGACGAAAGTAGTGACCCCAGCTGTCTGCGTCTAGTGTAAATCGTGAAATAGTGTGAATGTGTTGCAAGTGTCTGCGAGTCGTGGGGAACAGCCCGGTATTCACCTAGTAGGACGTGGAAAACCGCCTAAAAACCACATCCAGGCTGGCCAGCACACCGGCCGTCGTCGCTAATCCGCCGGGCGGATTCGATCCGGATCCGGTGCGCCTACCCGAGCCAGGAAGCAGCTCTTGGCTATCCTGATGGGGAACCATGGTGCGTATATAATCGTCCATCATTGCGATAGTGTTGCCGGCGCAGGATTTTGTGCACGAGCTGACCTCTCGATTATTTATTACAAATTTTCGATGGGATTCACTTCGGGCGGTCTGGGTAGTTAAATCATTCGCTCGATTTGTCCTACTCATTCTTCAAACCAATCGCCAACAATTGTGGCACAGTGACATGGTACATTTTCGCCCACAAAAAATTCCATCGTTGTTTGGGAACATGAATGGCTGAAAATAGTATCCAGCTAGCAGAACATAGCCATTTACAGTGAATAATCGGCTCAATTGGACCAGAGGACCCAGCCTATTAAGTTTAAAGGTAACGCGTATCATTAAGAAGCAACCACCAGCTTACACAATGCCTCGTTGGCAACTTAGGTCCATGGTTTCGTGGGGCGTGCGCCACCCTCGGACCTTATCATCGGAACTTACCAACTGAAATCAGGAATCATCTGACCAGGTAATGGTTTTCTACTCGTCTAGAGTCAAACCATTATGGTCATCAGCCGAAAAGAGGCGCTGCAGAGATGTGTCGTTAGTGAATGCACTCGCGCCAGTCTCCTGCTTCCATAGTCGATTGAAGCCAAATTTCACACCACAGGTTCGTCGTACGTTTCATATTATTTCTGCGGTTATTTCGAGCAGTGTTGCTTGTCTTCCCATGCAAACGCCACCGCTCGCGGTAGTTTCGCGGAAGACGTCGGCCACTGTGTTGTCAGCGGTGAGAGGCAATGCTTGAAATTTGCTGTTCTCATCACGCTCTTGATTATGTGGATCATGGAATACTTCTAAACATTCATGGTGGTGTCTGTTTGTTCTATATCGTTTCTCCCTACCACTTTCGCGCAACGACGCTCTGAGCGTGTTTTTTAGGGAATCGACTAGTTTGAAACTGGGACCTGTTGCTGGTAAGGAGACGCCAGACAACACATGACATGTCGAATTCAGAAGAGTTCAGTGAGACTGGCGATGATATAACCAAATACTAAATGATCTCAGCGTCAGCTCCACTGCACTCCCTGTAAAAGAATCTTAATACTAACAAAATTTAGTGGAAAGGGTTCAAGGCTTTCCTATTTTTAGTTAGCTGGCAAAATAACGTCGAAAAAGCAGTTAAATGTACCATTGGAAATTTTATTCTACTCACAAAACATTGTTTATAAATTGCACTATTGATAAAAGGAAATGTTTCAATACAGGATGGTAAAAACCAACTGCGTTCAACAAAAATGTGAACGAATTTTCCCTGAGTGGGTTTCCAAGTTCTACAATGGATCGAAGGATGACCTATGCCATATCACATCTACAGGGTGTTTCAAAAATGACCGGTATATTTGAAACGGCAATACAAACTAAACGAGCAACGATAGAAATACACCGTTTGTTGCAATATGCTTGGGACAACAGTACATTTTCAGGCAGACAAACTTTCGATATTACAGTAGTTACAATTGTCAACCACAGATGGCGCTGCTGTCTGGGAAACTCTATAGTACGATATTTTCCACATATCCACCATGCGTAGCAATAATATGGCGTAGTCTGTGAATGAAATTACCCGAAACCTTTGACATTGTGTCTGGCGGAATGGCTTCACATGCAGATGAGATGTACTGCTTCAGCTGTTCAATTGTTTCTGGATTCTGGCGGTACACCTGGTCTTTCAAGTGTCCCCACAGAAAGAAGTCACAGGGGTTCATGTCTGGCGAATAGGGAGGCCAATCCACGCCGCCTCCTGTATGTTTCTGATAGCCCAAAGCAGTCACACGATCATCGAAATATTCATTCAGGAAATTAAAGACGTCGGCTGTGCGATGTGGCCGGCCACCATCTTGCATAAACCACGAGGTGTTCGCAGTGTCGTCTAAGGCAGTTTGTACCGCCACAAATTCACGAAGAATGTCCAGATGGCGTGATGCAGTAATCGTTTGGGATCTGAAAAATAGGCCAATGATTCCTTTGGAAGAAATGGCGGCCCAGACCAGTATTTTCTGAGGATGCAGGGACGATGGGACTGCAACATGAGGCTTTTCGGTTCGCCATATGCGCCAGTTCTGTTTATTGACGAAGCCGTCCAGGTAAAAATAAGCTTCGTCAGTAAACCAAATGCTGCCCACATGCATATCGCCGTCATCAATCCTGTGCACTATATCGTTAGCGAATGTCTCTCGTGCAACAATGGTAGCGGCGCTGAGGGGTTGCCACGTTTGAATTTTGTATGGATAGAGGTGTAAACTCTGGCGCATGAGACGATAAGTGGACGTTGGCGTCATTTGGACCGCAGCTGCAACACGGCGAACGGAAACCCGAGGCCGCTGTTGGATCACCTGCTGCACTAGCTGCGCGTTGCCCTCTGTGGTTGCCGTACGCGGTCGCCCTACCTTTCCAGCACGTTCATCCGTCACGTTCCCAGTCCGTTGAAACTTTTCAAACAGATCCTTTATTGTATCGCTTTTCGGTCCTTTGGTTACATTAAACCTCATTTGAAAACTTTGTCTTGTTGCAACAACACTGTGTTCTAGGCGGTGGAATTCCAACACCAGAAAAATCCTCTGTTCTAAGGAATAAACCATGTTGTCCACAGCACACTTGCACGTTGTGAACAGCACACGCTTACAGCAGAAAGACGACGTACAGAATGGCGCACCCACAGACTGCGTTTTCTTCTATATCTTTCACATCACTTGCAGCGCCATCTGTTGCTGAAAATTGTAACTACTGTAATTTCGAAAGTTTGTCCGCCTGAAAATGTACTGTTGTCCCAAGCATATTGCAACAAACGGTGTACTTCTATCGCTGCTCGTTTAGTTTTTATTGTCATTTCAAATATACCGGTCATTTTTGAAACACCCTGTATAATCTAGGTTTAAATTAAGTTTCACAAGAGAGAAAACTATCAAAATGGTCTACAGTGACCTCAATTATCTTTAATTACATATCTAACTTGTCGTAAATTACAGTGGCTTCTCAACAATTATATAACAGAGAAATCATCGCATTTCAGATTTTTACTTCAAGTGGCAAATGTGAACACCATGAGCTTTCATTGACGATCGACACTAGTATTAGACAAAAAGGGTGTGTAACACATAAGACTTCTGCAGCTCTGAGTGAACCCTTATGCGCCCAAAAATGCGGCATCGCGTGCGTTCATTACCTTGTTGGTGTTTAGGCAGCGTTAGGGCGGCGGGCAGCACAGCTCCGCTCACTTCGCCATCTCGGAAGCAACTCTCTGTTCTCCTTACTACAATTTACCGAAGTTGGTTGAAAAAAAACTATCTGGCTGTGTTTCCATCTGACCAAGCAGGGTCTCAATGTTAACCTTAAGCTCCGTCTACAAAAATTCTGTCTATCCAATGAGAAACGCCATACTTTTCGTGGTGGGGCAATGTTTTTAAAGTTTGCAACGTAACAGAGACGCGAAAAACTCTCACGCTAAAACCTGCAGCTGGTATGGTCTATACTGTTTTTCTGGAGGGCACCAGCTTTTAACATGGGCTGGGGGGTGGTCCTTGACGTAACAGAGACGCGAGAAAGACTCACGCTAAAACGTTGCGGGTGGTAGTCTTAGAGGTAGGCTGGCGACGTGGGTGTCCAGTCCGTCCTTGTCGTAGGGCCTTCTAGTTTAACACGGTTCTGCTCTCAGTTTCTGTTCTCGTTTCTCCCCTCGGAACTGCGTCGGTCTCACGGTGGGAAGGTACGACATGCATTTAGGCATTCTTGTGTTAGTCTGTGGTATTCCATTTGCTCACTCGTTACTCATATTACTTTGGTTAATTTAATGTCACAATTTATTCGGAGCTATGTGACATACTACTGGATTTGCTTATCATGTCAGGGTTTTCATGGAAGGAGTTGGATTGCCTGACACCTTACATACTGAATTCCCTAAAGATATCTGAAACGGAATATTCCCTGCGTCAGCCCCAGTTACCATTCAACGTTCAAAACCTGTTCATTCCCGTCGTGCTTTTCACATAAATCATCCTAGTGCAAATGCCAGCGCCGCCAGTACACCCCACTTTTGTACTTTATGTAATCAATATTAACACGATCTGGGTATGTGCATATCGCCATCCCATGACTTTTACCATCTGAGTGTATGTGTGCGGTAGCAGGGTCTGGAACCTTCTAGAGAAGGCCGTAGTGTGGCATGCGCGGAAGACGAGCTGGGCGGCTCACAGCAGAATGTGTTGTTGTTCAGATAAAGCATGAAATAGGAACCAATTTTGGTAGTATTACACCTTTTTCAGAGACTTTCCGTTTGCATTTGTCTTCAATCGCAGGAAAACGTAATTTTTTTGTCAGATTTCACATTCAATACTTGTCGCCCAATATTTCTTTAAGTTCATTGCATTTAAATGGCACTATGGTCACACACCGACGGAATGGTGTGAGACCTGTCATACACCCTAATGCAGTTGTCTATGGACGAGGAATCATCTGATTTCAGATTAGATTTAGTTTTTTCTCATAATACCGTAAATAGTAGCTTAGGGACATCATTATCAACACATTTCACAGTAATATACTTTAACGTCAGATAGTAATTTAGAGGCGTGCCACATGTTAGGTTTATGTTATTAAATATTGAAAAGACCAGTCAACTAACAGACAACGACTGGAAGACTAGTAGTTAATTGAATGTCAAACTGAACACCTTATTTTATTCGTCTACCAGTTTCTGCGAATTACTATGCCATCTTCAGGCCCCTGACCAACGTGTAGGAAGATTCAGCCTCGGTTCTGATGGAAACAGAGGTCACTAAAACTGATAATATTAGATTTATGCTTGCTCTAGCTATGACTTCAACCATCAGCTGCCGATTCACTCGCAGATGATAGTTGAAGCAATCGCTAGAGGAAGCAGAAATCTACTAATACCAGTTTTGGTGACCCCTGTTTTGATCAGAACCGAAGCTGAATCTTCCTACACGTCGGCCAGGGGACTGGCGGTGGCGTAGTACGTCGCCGAAACTGGTAGCAAAACAAAATAAGTTCGGAAAATAGACGGCTGAAATGTGTTTAATTAGACATCCTGTATCGAGCAGTCGAGTCCTGCAACCATCTCTGAAAAGATGGATATACACAGAATAATAGTCAATTTTGTTGCAGAGACATGCCATTTTCCATTTTTCGTCGTCATTTTTGCTACTGAGCTGAGAATCCCTGTGAAACATTTTCAAATAAGACTACCTGAAGGAAAGGTGCTAAACCAAAGAATAACGTCTGTAATAAGAAGGCCTGTTCCATTCGCACATGTGCATGTGAAGATCGACTGTTACAAAACGTCAACATGCGATTTAATATCACTCTTCTTGTGTTGGTTGTATCATGAGACATATGTGGGAGGGAGGGAATACATAGCCCAACTCTTCGTGTTATTTCGTGAATAAATCTATCGAGGTCGCTTGATACATTTCTTTATTTATTATCTCGTTTAGGCTAGTGCCTTCATCATATCACAACCTAAATATAAAAAACATGGTTCTGTGTCAGTACAAATAGAACCTAAACCTAATCAGTGTATCAGCCAATTAGATTCTGTTATTGATATCGGCACTGTACCATGTTTTATACGTTTCAAGTTCTGATCTAATCAAGGCAGCAGGCGAAACGCCATAATATGAAGCTACTCTCTTTTCCAGCTCCCGAAATGAAAACTCATACGTCCAACATTTAGTTACACCTACCAGCGACTTCTTTACATAGTCGCCTCTCCGACTTAGACATTCCTCGTAACATGGTACCAAATTTCCGATACCCTCGTCATAGACGGCAGCTGTATGTGACTTCCGCCAATGCACTGGTGTGCAGCTTGGTGTGAGAGCCAAAATACTGTCCTCCAGGGGAGCAGTTCGTGTGAGCGAAGAAATGAAAATCAGGTGGAACTAAGTGCGTGCTGCGTGGTAGGTGACCAAACATTTCCATAAAAAACGATGTTTCATCGCTCCTGCAGTGTGCGTCCAAAGGTAGTCATGGAGGAGGATATGTGTAACAGTTAGATTTTGTGGGCTGCCTGAAATCGGACGAAATCCCTCAGCAGAACTTCTCACTCGGCGTAAAACATAATTTCATAGGCGTGTTTACGTGCTCACTGCACGTACATAACTGGAAAGTCCTACATGACTCACAAGACGGACGTTATAGATATACCACGCCATACATCTGCACTAAGCTTCGCCCGTTTTTAATTGTGGTTTTAATTTTTCAACAGAGTGAAAAGGAAGTAGCCCTCGTTAATAATCTGGATGGCTTTTTTCACACTATATTCACGATTCTAACGGACTCACACAGAAACTTGTTTTTTTCTTGGTACACCAGCTCTTAGATGGAACCTCTTCATGATACAAAACGCCCCCTTGTAGCCGCCGAATCATGTGGCGCTGTGGTTAGCGCACTGATCTCGCATTCGTGAGGGGGACAACGGTTTAAATCCTCATCTGGCCATCCAGATTTAGGTTTTCCGCGCTGTCCCTAAATCGAACGAGTCGAATGCCGGGATGGTTCCCTTAAAAGGGTACGGCCGATTTCCTTCGCCATCCTTGACACGATCCGAGTCTGTGCTCCGTGTCTAATGACCTCGATGTCAACGGGGCTCTAAACCCAATTGACGTTCCTTTCTTCCTTCCACCCTCCTTCTAGCCTTTGCTTGTGAAGTTCGCTGAACGTCTCATCAAAGGTTTCACGCCACCTATATACTTTGGTGACCTAACTTGCCGCTCCTCCTTAAATTCTATCTCTCTCTTCTATTAATCCAGGCTGTAAGGGCTCCAGACTGATGAAAACTGCGAATCCGTGGAATACGTATTTCGCAGGCCACTTCCTTTGTAACTTAATTGCATTAACGTACGATTCGTCCAATGAATCTCACTCTTGTATCTTCCTATCTTACAATTAGATTGATGTGATCATTCCGTTCTAGATCGCAAAAGATGATCTCTTATGGTGGTTGCTGTTTCTATTTGTCAATAATAGGGTAGTCTAACAGTAACAGAACTCTTTGCATATTATTGTGCGGTACGTTAAACCTGCTAATGTTCATTGTTAACTGCCTTTCGCCGTAAATATTATCGATGCTTCACAGATCTTTATTCATTTCGGTACAGTTTTGTTGTGTTGCAGTCTTCCTACAAAGAACAGTATAAACTCCCAAGAGTCTTACGAAGCATCCACTAGATCATTTAAATGCAGTAATGAACAGAATGAAATATATAGGAAGTGTAGGGAAGCTGTGACGAAATAGCTGCATGAAAAATGAGAAGGAATAGAAAAAAGAGATGATTGTCGGAAGGACTGACTTAGCATATAGGAAAGTCAGAACAACCGTCTGTGAAATTAAAAGCAGAGTTGGTAACATAAGAGTGGAATGGGAAGTCCGCTGTTAAATGCAGAGGAGAGAGCCGATAGATGAAAAGAGTACACTGAAGGCCTCTATGACGGGGAAGATTTGTCTGATGTGATAGAAGAAGAAACAGGAGTCGATTTAGACAGCGGGCCGCATCAAACGAGTCAGGAGACTAGTGACACAAAGAAGACCATATCTCACTCCCTGGGTGCAACCACGAAATAACTATTAATCATGTCGATTTCGTCCCCTTATAAAAATTGTGTTGTAAATCGACACACATAATCCCCAAATCCTCATACAGCGCTGGGCGGAGTTTCCTCTATTTCTGTCAGTCATTCCATTTCCTATTCCAATCGCAAATAGAACGACCAAAAATCGACTGTCTGTATAGATAAGTCCGTCTCTTGATGTATGTTTTGGCAGTAGTAACGTTCAGCAATCTGAAGAAATGACAGTTCTCTAAACTTTCCCAATAGTGTTTCGCGATACGTACGTATTCTTACCATCACGGATTTACATCTGAGTTTCGAATCTCTTCCGTAATCCCCCACAGTTGATGGAACGTAGTGGTAACATATGTAATAGCATACCACTGAATTTTTTCGTTTAATCTGAACTGGCGGGGATTCTAAACACTGGAGAAGTACTTAAAAAAAGGGAAACACTAGTACTCTATACGTAATCTCCTACATGGATGAGCTACACTTTCCTCCGAATTCTCCCAGTAATCTGAAGAAGATCATTCGCCTTCCCTGCAGCCGACCTAACGTTCAGGTTCCATTTCATGTCGCTTCGTACATTATTTACGCCATAGATATTGAACAGACATAAAATATCATGTAGTTTTTATTTTACATCTGCTTATTAAAAATCAGAGTTTAACAAAGAGGCACGTATTTCATTTTTAGATTTTGGGAAAGCGTTTGGCCGGCCGCGGTGGTCTGGCGGTTCTAGGCGCTCAGTCCAGAACCGCGCGACTGCTACGGTCGCAGGTTCGAATCCTGCCTGGGGCATGGATGTGTGTGATGTCCTTAGGTTGGTTAGGTTTAAGTAGTTCTAAGTTCTAAGGGACTGATGACCATATGTGTTAAGTCCCATAGTGCTCAGAGCCATTTGAACCATTTTTTTTAAAGCGTTTGATAACGTGGTTAGAGAAATGTTACTGATGGTAATGGAATACAGGCGTTTATCTTCACAGCTTATATCAGCTGTCAGAAGGCTGTATAAAAAAATGCAGTAATATTATATATAGAAAGCGTATATACGGAACGGACGCAAATAAATAAAGTAGTGTACAAAAGGCTGTAGCTCATCCCTACACTGTTCAGAATTTCCACAGCAGATGGAATTCTATGATAAAGCTAAAATCACAATTACGAGCTAATGACTTACACAAATGTTTTCGAAGCAAAATGATTTACAAAAAGGAATCTGTGAACTAAATAAAATACACTCCTGGAAATTGAAATAAGAACACCGTGAATTCATTGTCCCAGGAAGGGGAAACTTTATTGACACATTCCTGGGGTCAGATACATCACATGATCACATGATCACAGGCACATAGACACAGGCAACAGAGCATGCACAATGTCGGCACTAGTACAGTGTATATCCACATTTCGCAGCAATGGAGGCTGCTATTCTCCCATGGAGACGATCGTAGAGATGCTGGATGTAGTCCTGTGGAACGGCTTGCCATGCCATTTCCACCTGGCGCCTCAGTTGGACCAGCGTTAGTGCTGGACGTGCAGACCGCGTGAGACGACGCTTCATCCGGTCCCAAACATGCTCAATGGGGGACAGATCTGGAAATCTTGCTGGCCAGGGTAGTTGACTTACACCTTCTAGAGCACGTTGGGTGGCACGGGATACATGCGGACGTGCATTGTCCTGTTGGAACAGCAAGTTCCCTTGCCGGTCTAGGAATGGTAGAACGATGGGTTCGATGAGGCACAAGCGACTCTCATCGCTGAAGACGACACGTCTCCATTCGTCCCTCCATTCACGCCTGTCGCGACACCACTGGAGGCGGGCTGCACGATGTTAGGGCGTGAGCAGAAGACGGCCTAACGGTGTGTGGGACCGTAGCCCAGCTTCATGGAGACGGTTGCGAATGGTCCTCGCCGATACCGCAGGAGCAACAGTGTCCCTAATTTGCTGGGAAGTGGCGGTGCGGTCCCCTACGGCACTGCGTAGGATCCTACGGTCTTGGCGTGCATCCGGGCGTCGCTGCGGTCCGGTCCCAGGTCGACGGGCACGTGCACCTTCCGCCGACCCCTGGCGACAACATCGATGTACTGTGGAGACCTCACGCCCCAGGTGTTGAGCAATTCGGCGGTACGTCCACCCGGCCTCCCGCATCCCCATTATACGCCCTCGATCAAAGTCCGTCAACTGCACATACGGTTCACGTCCACGCTGTCGCGGCATGTTACCAGAGATAAGGCTGCGATGGAGCTCCGTATGCCACGGCAAACTGGCTGACACTGACGGTGGCGGTGCACAAATGCTGCGCAGCTAGCGCCATTCGACGGCCAACACCGCGGTTCCTGGTGTGTCCGCTGTGCCGTGCGTATGATCATTGCCTGTACAGCCCTCTCGCAGTGTCCGGAGCAAGTATGGTGAGTCTGACACACCGGTGTCAATGTGTTCTTTTTTCCATTTCCAGGAGTGTATGTACAGATATAATACGGGAATATCTTCTTGTAAACGTAAATCAAGTGCACTTTGTAAAAAGTATTCAATGCGATCTGCAATATCAGTTGATCATAACCATCAGAACAAGTTAAATATTTTCAGCTACCTTCGAAGTAAAATATTGTGACAGTATGAAGAAAATATGCAAATTAAGATTAACAGATTTGGAAGTGTCTGTGTAGCAGCCTATAGAACATTAAAGTATAAATCACCGAAAGAAACATATCTGAAATTTCGTAAAAGATGCTCATTGCCATGGGTATTATGTTAATATGAATCCTGGGTATTGAATAAAAGACAAGGTAAATTAATATAACAAACAGAAATTAGATTTCTTAAAGTAATATAGGGATGTGACATAATGAATATCATACGAAGTGAAGATATTGGACAGGAGTTAAAAATTGAGTACGAAGGAAAAACTGGAAGAAAAGGAAAAGAAAAGCTACAGAGAATGGCACCAGGGAGGCTACTGCATCAGTAAACAACTTTAAAACAAAATGGAAAATAGATCGTGGCCCACTGAGCAAGAAATGGGAACCGTAACAGGTGAAATTGGCCTGATACGGAAAGTGCAGAGAAAGAAGAAGAAGAAGAAGAAGAAGAAGAAGAAGAAGAAGAAGAACTGTGTCATACAGCATAAAACTTAGTATTCGAACACTACGGGATTGTTATGCTACTTCAAATGTTTCCAGAATGAGATTTTCACTCTGCAGCGGAGTGTGCGCTGATATGAAACTTCCTGGCAGATTAAAACTGTGTGCCCGACCGAGACTCGAACTCGGGACCTTTGCCTTTCGCGGGCAAGTGCTCTACCAACTGAGCTACCGAAGCACGACTCACGTCCGGTACTCACAGCTTTACTTCTGCCAGTATCCGTCTCCTACCTTCCAAACTTTACAGAAGCTCTTCTGCGAAACTTGCAGAACTAGCACTCCTGAAAGAAAGGATATTGCGGAGACATGGCTTAGCCACAGCCTGGGGGATGTTTCCAGAATGAGATTTTCACTCTGCAGCGGAGTGTGCGCTGATATGAAACTTCCTGGCAGATTAAAACTGTGTGCCTGACCGAGACTCGAACTCGGGACCTTTGCCTTTCGCGGGCAAGTGCTCTACCAACTGAGCTACCGAAGCACGACTCACGTCCGGTACTCACAGCTTTACTTCTGCCAGTATCCGTCTCCTACCTTCCAAACTTTACAGAAGCTCTTCTGCGAAACTTGCAGAACTAGCACTCCTGAAAGACAGTTGGTAGAGCACTTGCCCGCGAAAGGCAAAGGTCCCGAGTTCGAGTCTCGGTCGGGCACACAGTTTTAATCTGCCAGGAAGTTTCTACTTCAAATGGTTCAAATGGCTCTTAACACTATGGTACTTAATAGCTGAGGTCATCAGTCCCTCAGACTTAGAACTACTTAAACCTTACAAACCTAAGGACATCACACACATCCATACCCGAGGCAGGATTCGAACCTGCTCGGCCACAGTGGCCGACTGTTATGCTAGTATTCATCAACCTGCACCAAGGCGAAAGAAAAAATCATGGGATAGAGATACGTACATGGTAGTAGTATCGCATACACAAACTATAAAGGGCAGTGCCTTGGTGAAAGTGTTATTTGTTCTCAAAAGGGGAGGCCATGACGTTGGGATCACAGATATCCTTCAAACTTTACTCACTTTTAGTAGGCCATTAAAACTATAATGTTGAAGCAGTAAGGTGCACTACTCTGGTAATTTCCAGAAAATCGCAAGAGAAGTTTTACGTGTCAGTTACATGACTTAATCATCTATAGTTAAGTGCCGCATGTTAGATTTCAGGGTGGTCAAGTAATTAGCGTTCGAGCCTCGTAAGACTGACATGTATGAGGCGATGGTTCGACTCCCACTCAAACTTAATTATTTATCTATTTTTTCATCTCTGGTCATCTTATTTAATTTTTATGACATTTGAGAGGTGATCTAAGGTAAAAAACCATGTGTATTTGCATGAAATTTCAGTTTTCGTTTTCCATATCTGTATGACAAATACTATCCTGCAACGTGTGGCCGGCTGATGTGGGCGAGCGGTTCTAGGCGCCTCAGTCTGGAACCGCGCGACCAGTACGGTCGCAGGTTCGAATCCTGCCTCAGGCTTGGACCACTTAAACCTAACTAAACTAAAGACATCACACACATCCATGCCTGGGGTAGGATCCAAACCTGCGACCGTAGTGGTCACGCGAGTCCAGACTGTAGCGCCTGGAACCGCTCGGCCACCCTGGCCGGCCGCTGCCCAACAGTCTACGAAACATTTCCACTACACTGGGAGTGAATTATTTCGAATAATGTTTCTAGAATCTCACAGGTATCTCATCGGATCCAGATGCCTTTCCACAGTTGAATGATTTTAGTCAATTATCTGTTCTTCTCTCACTTATATACTATAATACCTGCTGATGAGGTGTTCGTGCGTTACATGTAGGACTTATCCAGGATTTCCGCCTCAGAGTGCTAAAATAAAGGTTTATTTACTTATTTAAATATTTCGAGCGGGAACTTGATAGCGTATTTTGGAATAGTCGGCATTACTCGTGCTACCGCCTGTGAATAGCGACCACCTGCCATTTGCAGTGGCCGACCGGTGAGGCTGAGCGGTTCCAGGCGCTTCAGTCTGGAACCACGCAACAGCTACCGTTGCAGGTTCGAATCCTGCTTCGGGCCTGGATGTGTGTGATGTCCTTACGTCAGCTAGGTTTAAGTAGTTCTAAGTTCTAGGGGACGGATGACCTCAGATGTTAAGTCCCATAGTGCTCAGAGCCATTTGAACCATTTTTTGAGCCATTGGCTTTTGTCGACACTCTCTATACTGATTAGTACGCCGCTGGTGTGTAGGCCAATGAGAGAAGTGCTCGCGGATGCATTGCGCAGCGTACACAGCACATGTCATATAAATCATATCTTATAATTGTTCTCTTTATTTTTCAGTTATAAATCGACCAATTTAGAACAAAATCTGAATTAAGGACTGACAATTTCAGGTTTGTACAAATGCTTTTCCTTGTTACGTAACAGACGCGATGGTAACAATGTAGAACAAAAATGTTCCTTAGGTTACCCAGCCCTTTCTATACCCTATCTCAGTTTTTAGGTGTTTCACTGCTTCCTGTTATTAGGGGAATCTAGGTAGACATTGATTGCATGCGTACGGAAAGTGATCGTTATGAGATAACGACTGATACATGTGCAACACACCTAAAATACAATTGACTCAGGTACGACCTTAATTGGCCAAAGCTGCTGGGAAAACTACCATTGTCTGCGCTTGCTTATAGATTTATAGCTCTACTCATGGCCAACAGGGCCATAAACTGATATAAATCAGTGACTTAATGTTCCTGTCCAACGAGAAAGTTAGCTCTTCGAGATAGCTCTAAAAGATAAAACCAGCGATTGTTTTTTGAATACGGCAAAGCATCCTCGATCTTCCTTTCACAATTTTAGTTAGTAAATGAGCTGTTGTGACCATGCACTCATTTGCATCAGTAATGCCCGTCTAGTTTTATACCGATTTTCGTTGACACGGGTGATGGTCGTCCTCATTCTGTCATTAACGAACTATTTACGAACTCTATTGTCACACTCACATCGTTGAATGTTTTACAACACTGCAGGCTGACACGTTGGACAATTAGCGTCGATACACCAACAAATTGGCCAACTTCATCCACGATATGATCGTAGACAAGTCAAAACACAATAACTTCTTTCTCTCAGTCCGTCACTACTTCTCGTTGAACCGTCTTGCTGCTCTGATTTCGAACAACTGAGTGGCATGCACATGCGTAGCTTCCGTGTCGTCACTAGCATGGAAGCAACTAGTGTGTTCTTTTACGTGGGGTCACTAATATCTGACTAATATCTGGTCAACTTACATGTATCCTCACATATGTAGCGAAAATAACTATTTTTTTTTAAAGGGAACACCTCCATTTGACTGTCTCATTGTTTATTTACTTACAACCCTTGTTTTAGCCTTTTGAGCCATTTTCAAATATTTCGTTTTATGTCTTTACATATATTGCAGAACACTTAACATTTTATCAAGCTCGAAGTTGGCCGTAATTAAGAAAAATATTGGCTCCCGACGAAATGCAAGATGGTGATTTTATATCTAGCATTCCGTGGGGAACCAATATTTTTCTTAATTTGTGGACTACTTTGAGCTTGACAACATGTTAAGTGTCCTGCTATATATGTTAAAGACATAAAATCAAATACTTGACAGTGACATGAAAGGTTGAAACCTGGTATGTATTTAAAAAAACAATAAGGAGCCAAATGGAGCTGTGTTTCTTTAAAAATATTGTATAACTGTTGCTCAGCAACATCAAAAAACACTTTAGAAAATTACGTTTCTGTTGGTCCAGTCGATATTTTACTGTAACTCACATCCTTTGCTAAACAGTGCTTAACCGAAACAAATATAAGTCCTTGTTCTACTCCTGTCCTCTTCTTAGTATCGAAATTCCATATTTAGCAATTGAAGCTTGTGAAGCCCATTTAAGCTAGTGAGCGTCAAGCCATGACTATAACTACTTGTTCATCGCACTGCGGGAGCTTCCAACTGGTGTTTACGATTCCCACACGGTTATTCATGCGAATTTCTTTCAAAGCTGTTACTGGACATCTGCTTCGCTTAAAAATATTGAGGAATGAGTATTTGGGTTGCCATTGAAACTGTAAATGTACGGAAGCATAGCAAACTTCACAACCTGCATTCAAATTATTTTACAAAAATCTAAATTACTGGGTTTTGCACATTCACAAACAAGAATAAAGAGAGAATTTCTTACATTGCGACGAAGCAACACCATGGAGGTCCTTTTTTCCAAAATATCCGCAATAAATAATTCAAAGTTCAGAAAGGAGATTAATATTCGAAAGGAGAATATGTTAAAAGACATTTTCTGCACATTGAGTATTTATTCAGTTAAAACACTAGATTACAATTATAATTGATTAATATTATTTATCACTCTAGGATACTGCTAAAATGGTTACTACCAAGTGAGAATTTCACTATCTTATACATAACCAGAACAATCTCAAGCATTACCACAACAATATTATATAACCAGCAACATCAAAAGGAGCAAGAACGATATCTATGAAACAGAAATTAAGAACAGACGAGTTTGGGTTATATTCAGTAGCAATGGAGGAAAGATGATTACAGACAAATCTACTCGTAGTGTCGCGTTTTACGTCAACAGTGCAGCTCAAGTCAATCTTGGAATATTAAGTCTGGGAGTCTTAACGGTATCGTAGAAAATTAAGTTCTCTCTGTAAAGAAAGCAATTCGTTATTGTTGCAAAGAGAGATTATTAAGGCCATTGACTATAAAACATATTGATTTCAAACTGTTATCAGAAAATGGAGATCAATGTGTAGCCGCTAGTTGCGTTTAGATCTCAAATATGCCGTGTGAAATTGAAAACAGTGAATTTAAATACGGAAAAAACCAAAGATTTTGGAACGATTAACATGGTTAGCGCCATCACTGTTGCTAACAGAAAATAATTATTACCCTATACAGGAACTATAGAAGACGAAGAATGAGATTTTCTGTTTTGCAAAAGTAATGAGATTAAAAAATCACGACAGTTCCCTGCCTTTGCCTTAAGGAAAACGAAGAAATATTTGCAAATGCATATTTTGTTCTCTGAAAAAAGTGTTGATGAAATTTTAAGTAATAAGCCCATGTCAACTAATTAAGTCCGTCATTAAGGAAGTTGACACGAGTATTTTAACGGTGTTTAGGAATGTGATCCAGCTTTAGAATGCCAGAATGCAGCTTTGCGCTCTTAGCATCTGACACCGTTCATTAGGACCAGAGAAGAGTGTCTAATTACCGCTTGTGTTCGGTCGTTACTCGACGTAGAAGAGTGTGTCTACAGTGGTAGTCCCCCACCCCTTCTCACAACCATCACCACCACCACCACCACCACCACCACCACCACCACCGAAAACAAACACCACAGACAACAACAGAAACGAGAATAACACTATAACACCCCAGTAGCAGTTGGTTTTGTTTACTTTGGATCAAATGACCTATCAAAACGCGACACACGTTACAGCCCTTGCCATTAACTCTTGTAACACGGTGGAAACAAAACTTGCGACGCTACGCTATAAAATATATGTGACCACAGGTTAACGTCTTTGGCTCGTGTTTGTCGTGTGGGTTGTGCTTGAAGATTTCACTGTATCGACCACTCAATAAAAAATAAATTACGTTTTATTGATTTACGTAACTGCAAAAAATTAGTGTGTTAAGTTTTGAAATATAAGAATGGTTCTGAAGTAATGTCACCCAACAACGTGGTTAGTAATAAAATTGATACTAATTATTAATCATTTTCACCAAAATATAAATCAAGAACCCATATTGTGGTTTGAAAATCATAGTAATTTTAAGTAAATAGTGTTTGTATCAGGTTTTGAAAGCCAAAGGTCTGTTGACCCTCACATATGTTCACAGAAAAAAAAATTACAAATACGATGGATCATCCTTGTAGCATGTCTTTGGCTACAAACTGAAAGCAGCATATGCCTTACATAACGTGTAGAAAAGTTTTTTATAAATGCTTATCTATTGCCTGATATACGAGTATGAATGTCTAAGTATGCAAACTTTATTTCCGTTGCGCCTATGTTAAGGAGGTTTGTTTATCTGTGGCTGTGGTCAGATTGCGTTTCCAGTTTGTTTCCCCGGCATAAATTACCGTATATAAAGCATATCGTAATACTTCAGGGTTTCACTTAACATCTCGTGCTGCACACTTCTACTACACAACGGTCGCAAGTTATTTCATCAAAAATTGTTCAAGATTTCTTCCAATATACCACTTTTATACGCGGTCACCTAAGAAATTAGTTCATCATGTGGTAGTAAAGACCCATTTCCACGTAACACTCTGCTCAAAACTCACGATTCTGCACACTTTTGCATCACAAAATACTTCTCAAGAATATTCAATCACGAACACGGCTTAAATAGATAGCCTTAAGAGTACAGAGTAGTTATTTTACAAAGTTAGCCTTTAGCCAGCGTACCGGGGCCGCAATGCGATCGTCACTCTCGACCACCAGCCACCAACTGGCTCATTCCAACGGCACGAAACCTCTCGTCGTCTACCTGGAATTCCTCAACCGATAGCATGGCCTTAGTCCCGAGTACCTAGTATAATATGAACTATATCACAGCTACCGGAAATTAGCTGTTAACTTCGATTCGATTTTTAGTGATGAAACGGTTAATGCTACGCTTACAGCTCCACTTGTTATACTGGACAACAAATCAGTAGTTAACCTTAATCTTCAAGGAAAAGAGTAGAAAATCTGGCTGCGTGTGGTCGAGAATAACGTTACGTAGACGCGTAGAACAACGTGGGTTCTCAAAAACTAGGTTACACATTATTATGGCAGTCCAAGTATACAGCGTCTTGCAGCTCTCAAATATTGAAGAACATATATTTTTCAATGTTTAACACAAAAGTAGGAAGCCAATAAATAATTAGCAGCTTTTGTTCAAAGTTTAAAATTTCAGCCGGCCGGTGTGGCCGAGCTGTTCTAGGTGCTACAGTCTGGAACCGCGCGACCGCTATGGCCGCAGGTGCGAATCCTGCCTCGGGCATGTATGTGTGTGATGTCCTTAGGTTAGTTACGTTTAACTATTTCTAAGTTCTAGGGGACTGAAGACCTCAGTAGTTAAGTCCTATAGTGCTCAGAGCCATTTGAACCATTTTTAAAAATGTCTTCTCTTCAAGTAACTGCATGCTGCATTGCACTTCATAGTTACACAGACACGTGATACTATTTTTCATTGTAATTAGCATGTGCCTGTAAACAACGCCCGGAGCGTCCTACAAGTCACTCAGTTACTCGACGATATAGAACCACTCCTTGGTGAGAAAGCCATTGGACAACAGCCGTGTGAACGGAGCTGGAAAATCCAAGATTGCTGAAATTGCCTGGATATCGACATCTGTGCTCGATGTCGACGGCACGCCTTCCCATCCGTGCATCCTCGGTCAAATTGTTGGCACTATTTCACTACGCCTGGACGTAACGTTGCATTTCGTCCACATACCTCCAGAATTTCATGGCGAATCTGTGTGCCTTTTAGACTTTTGCCCGCTGGTTACACCCACCGGAGCAGAACTGTGTCTGCTGGAATCGAAGAGCCAAAAAATATGACTATCTGCTTAACAACTTGTTAGTCTGTCTTTGGAACGAAGTACATCACTGATTCTGTGTAAAGCGATCCTAGAGTTTGTCGGTAGGTTTGTGGAGGTGTGTGGCATTAGATGTTTCCGCACAGTTCATTAAATACACGTGAAAAGTGGGCCGTTGATTTACGTACTCGGTGATGGCACCCGATAGCTATCCAGACAGTTTCCATAGGATTTACAGCAGGCGAGTTTGGTCGGCGAAACATCATCGTGAGTTCACAATAAAGCTCCTCCAACCACTATAGCACAGTTCTGGCTCCGAGACACGGACAATTATATTTCTGAAACATGACATAGCCGTCGGGAAGGGATTCTGTTGATTCACAACCATCAGCGTGTTTTCGATTACTGCCAAAAGTCCCACATAAGCGCAGGAGAATGTCTCCTGCAACATAATACTCTTCCCAACAGCCTGCCGTATCTAGCACGTATCTGCACGTATCTAGCTGCCGTTCTCCTCGACGACGACGTTTGTGAAGACAATCAGCGACCTGGTGCAGCAAAAATTGGATTCACCAGACACGTTTCCACAGCGCAGTATTAGCCGATCGGTCTGAGGCGCTGCAGTCATGAAGTGTGCGGCTGGTCGCGGCGGATGTTCGAGTCCTCCCTCGGGCATGGATATGTGTATTCGTCCTTAGGATAATTTAGGTTAACTAGTGTGTAAGCTTAGGGACTGATGACCTTAGCAGTTAGGTCCCATAAGATCTCACACACACCTGACCAATTTTGACACCATCCCATTGATCGACGGTAAAATCTCGATAGTTTTGTGCCCACTGCAGTGTAATTAACGGTGATGTTGGATAAATAAGCGAAAACGTAGGTGTGGTCTGCTGCTGAGCTCCATGTTCGACCATGTACGATGAACAGTGTGAGCCGAAACACTTCCGCGTGCAACCCGCATTGTGCTCTTTCGGCAAAGATGCCACAGATCACAATCTATATTACAGTAAAGAGGACACAATCTTCCGAACCCCAAGTTCTGTGAAGAGAAAAAAAAAGTTCAAATGGCTCTAAGCACTATGGGACTTAACGTCTGAGGTCATCAGTCACCTAGACTTAGAAATACACCTAACTACTTAAAGACATCACACACATTCATGCCCGAGGCAGGATTCGAACCTACGACCGTAGCAGCAGCGCGGTTCCGGACTGAAGCGCCTAGAACCGCTCGGCCACAGCGGCCGGCTGTGAAGAGTCGTAGACGTCCAACCATTTAGCACCTAGTGGTAGTTTCACTGTCCTACCTCTTTCCATGGATGTTCACGACGGTAGCACGTGAACATTCGACCAGCTTCGCCGTCTTTGAGGTACTCGTTCACAGGCTGTGTAATAACAATATGCCTTTTCTCAGAGCCGCGTATCACAATGGATTTCCCCATTTGCAGATCATATCTTCACTAGGCTGATCCCCTGTCCGTGTCTGGCCCACTTACATACTTTCGTTACCAGGTCATGTGCCCGCAAAGCCACCAGGTAGCATCCAACGTCTCGGTGGGCAGTGGTCACAGTGTTTTGGCTTATCACTGTGTACTCTCTTATAAACGTAACCTACTCTTGTCACACAATTGTCTTAGCGTAGGATGACAAGCATAACACTTTTTGGAGTCCATCGTGTTACTCTTACTACGAGGAACTGTGACTGTGCAGGTAAATAGAGACGACAGCCTTGATTGTTCAAATGTGTGTGAAATCTTATGGGACTCAACTGCTAAGGTCATCAGTCCCTAAGCCTACACACTACTTAACCTAAATTATGCTAAGGACAAACACACGACAGCCTTGGTTCTAATGTGTCGTAACATCGTAATGAATTAACCATCCTAAGAGGCGACACCGAACAAAGAGAGCTGGCTCGCCACTTCCAGAAGTATCCAAAAGTGCAGGTAACGGGCTACCATGTCCGTGGCTCACATGAAGTTAACTGCTGTGCTATCGGCAGAGATGTGAGCACGTAGAGACAGCCTCTCCCTATCCTTTTCACGATGAGGACAGCTTTACCTTACTAATGACATTATTTTGTAATATTAGAAGCCAAGTGTGTGAAACAGCTTATTTCATGGTCACTTCCGACAGTATATAGCTGTTGCCTGCAGATTCTCAGATCTACAGTGTATGGATGGAATAATTTAAGTGTAGTATTCCACAGGGTCGTACATTTATACGAAACGAACCATATTATCTCAATAATAAATGTTACATACCTCTCAGAAACATAATTAGGCATCATAAAGAGTACAGGAGCAGAAACAGGTACATCATTAAAGATGATGCATCGACAAGAACTGAGGAAGCCTGAGCTGATGCTTTTTAGAGCCCATGTCTGAACGTTAGATTGAACAACCGTCCAAAACCTTAGCAACGAACCATCTCAGTTTGTAGAGATCACAGAAGAATTGTTAAACAGTGAGGCTTCATCATAATGTATGTATTGGTTCTCAGGTTAAATTTGTCGTTGAATCCTATTAAAAAGATGAAACTAACATTTTGTGGTGCTATGTTAGTTTCTGATTTATGGAATGCGTCACATACTTCACTTGCGGTTAATGTAATTCGATTGACAGTATTCTGAGAGAACATCACGACTGTGGATTTTATTCGTGCAGCAGAAAGCAACGCCATTTTTTTTACGCCAGTGGACGTATCAAGTAGGAAGCGTAGCAATAGTTGAAAGGGACTCTGAAAGCAGGCTGTGATATGTAAATGGCCAGAACGGTAGGGGACTAACGCCTGCGTGGTGTGCCGTAAACCCTGTGAACTCGTCCAAATAGGCGAACATTTAACGAGATGTGGTGGGGCGTTGAGCTCTGTGTATCGTTGACCGCCGCCATGTTTCGTTCGTGGCAAAGGGCGGCGCTTGACCGAGTTAGGGCGATTGAGCGCAGCTAAAGGGCGGCCTTCCTCAATGGGCTTAGTCGTATCGGGAGATTGCAGCCCGTAACAGATTATCACGGACACGCTGTTGCGTGTGTGAAACGGCTGATTCGAAGAGTAACTGAATCCCGCAACGGTCCGCCAAATGTGCTGCCAGCACGCACATAGATGGTTTGCTTCTTCCTTTGCAATCTGTGACGCGTCTCTGGCATGACGTGCGTTTTACAGCACCTCATTGTAAAATCTTTTCTAATGTGGCCAAATACAGACAGTACACCGAGCGAGGTGGCGGTGTCGTTAGCACACTGGACTCGCATTCGGGAGGACGACGATTCAAACCAGCTTCCGGCCATCCTGATTCAGCTTTTTCGTGCTTTCCCTAATCGCTTCAAACAAATGTCGGAATGTTTCCTTCGAAAAGGCACGGCTGATTTCCTTTCACATCCTCCTCTAAGCCGATGATCTCGCTGTTTGCTCTCCTCCCCCGACTCAACAAACCAGCAAATACTACGATATAATGTCCTACATGGCCCAAATTTCTGAAGTATTTTCAAACATTTATGAATTAATATGTATCTTTATTGAATAGGGCGTAGAGCACTAATAGAAAACTAACCAGTGGAATGATTCTTGGTAGAACCGTGATTATTTTAACGTAACCGACGCGACTAGCTATTTTTTCGATATCACACGGACTCCGATAATGCCCGAAACGTTTCCCTGACGTCAGAAACCTCCTACCGGCTGTGGCTAAAATTGCTTCTCATAGTGTTTTCTGAACACCTTCTTTACTGAAACTATATTTTTATAAATTCATGTTATGCATTGCTATATTTCTTCCCTGCAGTAAAAAAACAACTTGCTAACCCCCCCTCCCCCCCTCTCGCTTTTTCTTTTCTTCTCCCTCTCTCTCCCTCTACTTTTTCTTTCCATCCCGCTATACTTTGTTCGTCAGTCTAATTCTCTCCCATATTCTGTGATGACATCAGGTGTGCAAAGAGCGAAATCAACTTCCCTCCTTAATGATGTGCCATGGCTAATCTCATAATTCTCAGTGATTATAAAATGCTTCATCTACAACTTTTCTCAATCCTGGGTGAGAATAGTATGTCGTATTTAACAGTGAAGGATGGAAGAAGTGGTAAGTAAGTAGGTTTCAGTTGTCCAACGTTTACCGCTAATGGATATGATAGTTATGTGAATGACTATTCGTAATATGCAATAGATTTAAAACTTTAGTAAAGAAATAATTATTATATTGCTAGACACACTTCAAAAACACTTGTGCAACACCATGGGCAAAACTGTTAACCTTCACAATATTAATGCAGGAAACATAATGCCGCCCCTGAGTATTGTGAAAGTCGTCACTGCGTCGTAAGACCTTTGTATTGTATTGTATTGTATTGTATGGTAACCTGGGGCCTAGAAACGACAGAGAGACTCCATTCCCGCCGCAGCCGCAGTGGTCCACAACCCCACGACGACTACCGCAGTCCACTTCATCCCTCCCCTCCCCCGCCACTCACCTAACCCAGGGTTATTGTGCGGTTCGGCCCCCTGTGGACTTCCCAGGGAACGTCTCACACCACACGAGTGTAACCCCAATGTTTGCCTGGTGGAATAACGGTGGTGTACGCGTACGTGAAGGACTTGTTTGCGCAGCAATCGCCGACATAGTGTAGCTGAGGCGGAATAAGGGGAACCAGCCCGCATTCGCCGTAGCAGATGGAAAACCGCCTAAAAACCATCCACCGACTGGCCGGCTCACCGGACCTCGACACAAGTCCATCGGGCGGATTCGTGGCGGGGACGAGGCTTTCCTTCTCGTCCGGAAAGCCGTGCGGTAGACCGAACGGCTAACCGGGCGGGCGTCGTAAGACCTTAATAAGCCTGCTGGTTTTTCTTTTTTTTTTCTTTTTTCTTCATGGTGATGTTATACCGGAACCCGTCGATTTCTCATTTGACCTGTCCGCTGAATTCCTACGAGACTGATCGTACTGAATCAAACTTATAGCTATTTCGTAATAGAGACTGAAATTGGCCGATATCAGATTATCGTTTGCATTCCGGTATCGTCTCTTTTTTTACGAAAAGTAACAATAATCACTTCAGTACAGCTTTCAAGTAATAAAATCTGTAAGCTTCGTCATTTTCCTCAGCCTTATTTTGAACTTCATCATGCATCAGGTACATACTTTTCAGCACCTTTGATGTACCTAATTTCCTCGTCAAACTGTTAAAGAAACAGCGCCAATCTAGTAAGTCTACAGTGTAACAATCGGCAATCCCTCAATAAGTTCAAAGCCCAAAGTCTAGTATGTTTAATTATCTCACACACCCATAAATAATTCCACAATTTTTTTTATCCTCGTATTATACCTAACGCCTCTTTCACAGACTCTGTATAACTCCATTCGAAATTACTAAGAACACGACTGATAAACAGTTAATGTTCTATCTTTGCTTCTAATTCTAATTCCTTAAATGGCGAAACACTCAACCTATAATTTGTAGTGTCTGCAGCCACGTTAAATGATTTCCAAAATTTTAGGTGGAATGATGGAATATCCTAGCCAAACTTTATTACTCACTGAGCTGAATGTACTAACCGTGTTTCACTAAAGAAAATCGCTCTGCTTTCTGGGTTACAAAATAACAGTTCCAAGGAAGATATTGAAAAGGTCTGACCACTTCGTATATATGTGAAAGAACTGACGAAAATTATGCAAAATGTGGATTTCTTGTGCTTGCTGCTGAATTAGATCTGAGTAACAAGTCTCTAAAATGAATAGAATTTTATTAATAAAAGAAGTATTCTGTGTATTTGTAACTGATATAAAATCCCATTTCTCATTCCTTTCTCTGTCGATTGTTACGATACTGTTATATTAGTAGTGTTTGGAGTACTATCTGTCAGTTCTCTAGTACACATTTCGTTGATAAACGTGAAACCAACCGGATGGTGCTTCATTCAGTCTGATACAAGAATAAAAGTAAATGTCAACTTTGAAACCATATTCTCTCCATAACTTGATTCCAGCCATAACATTTTCATCAACAGGCTTATGATAAATGGCCAGCGTGGAGAAAAAAAAAACTGTTTTCTTTAACAGAAAAACACTGTTGTAGCAGTTATTAACACTACGTACCGGTGCATGTGGAACGAAATTATCGGCCTGTAGCCTGTGAAAAATAGCAGTAAAGTTTATCTAATATAACGTTTGCGTTATCGCAGTGAAACGCCGACCTGAAGAAAAACAGTGGTGCTCGAAAGATCAGTTTTCAACATAATTTGTCTGGAAATAAAATTAGGGAAACATATTAGCGAATGTGGAGTTCGTCCTAGGCAATACTCTAGTTCCTTTTTTCCCAAAGAGGGGAGGGGTAGGGGGAAGGTAACGGATGTTGACTAGCATCTCTTGAAGAGGAAAAATGGAGACAGTCGTGTTCTTCAGTTTGGCGACCGTGACAGGACTCTGCAACTGGCAGCTGCTCCAATACAGTATACGCCCCACCGAACGTGCGCTGAACCTCCAATAGGATGTTTCCTCGTGCTGGAGCATGTGATTTCAGCCATCCTGGCGATTGACAGTGCATCGGCCCGCACACAACGGGTCGGCCGGCACCGGAAATAGTCTCCGAGCGCTCGGACGATGAACGGCTGCTGCGTGCCGGTCGATACCAGCTGGCTGGTGGTATCCCGCTGGCATTGTGCCTCAGGCCGCCCGACAGGTGACGCGGCCAGCAGGACAGCACGCAACTGCCTCCTCCTCAGCGCTGGCTCACCTGAAACTCGTTCTTGGTGACGCCACTGCATCATTACCATTACACTAAGATTATTTGAAGCTACTTCACCTCAGTTACAATTTTAACAGTGCTTGATTTTCCACAAGGCTTTTATGTTACGTATGAAAATGAAAAATCTGAATTTTTCAAACACTGTAGTTCGACAGCTATCTTACAAACCAATACCACCAAGTTGTCTGAGGGTCCAAGTCATTATGGATAAATGTATTCTCAGGGGTTCTTCAGGATGCAGGACTTTGTCAATTGTTCGCTCTCTGTAAATGATACTTCAAATGTCTTAATTTCATGCAAGTCACTTACATGTTGACATTCGGCTTTATAAAGCTTTCAGCTATGAAAAAATTGCTTTTACCGTATCAGATATGGGTGACGACCTTTACTTAGTATTCACGAGGGTCTCAAAATATGTGTCTTAATCCAAAACCCAAAACACCCCGTGTCATCCACTTATAATAAAAAAATTGCTCTGTGAACATGAATTTGAGGTAAGGGACCCTGACTCAGAAACGACCGTGTCGAAAATTGTAAGAAAAAATCGTCAAGGTACCTCTGACAGTGGAATGCATCTACTGGTACTGTTGTTGCTAAGATTGTAGGGCAGACAACTTTCACAGGTGGTAGTATGGGTAAAAAACAGATAATATCTGGTAAACATGGTCTGTAAAGTTCATACCTTAAGACATATGATCACTTGTTAATCTTGGATACATTGAAATTTTATCATTTCCGAAATGCCTCTGCAGCAGCCGCTTTACTGGCTATGCAATGTGCAGAGGAGCGTCATCTTCCATAAAAAATGATCGTATCCACTCATCCACTCTGTTAAAGTGTTGGAATGACGTCCGTGCGCAAAAGACACTCATAGCGTTTATTAGTGACGGTACAGGTAATCATTTCCTCGAAAAAGTACAGCCCTACGATAAATGATACCGTCAGCCCGCATCACACAGACTGCTTTGCAAAATGGAGTGGTACCGTTTGATGTGCGAGCTGATTTTCCATTGCCCATATTGAGCGATTCTGCGTATTGATTTATTCTTGGAGAAGGAAATGACCATCGCCTATCCACAGAATGTTGCACGGCCATTCATTATCCTATGCGTGCAAGAAATTCCAGTGAGAACGTTTGACTGACTGGTCAACAGGAAGCAACTCATGAATATTGGTGAATTTGTATGAACAGGATGTTTCGTAGCATTCTATTCAACGTGCTCGCAGGCATGTTCGGGTGATTCTCGGTGCATAGCGTATTTGCATACCATCGCACGACCCATCCTGCAATGCTCTGGCCACATAATCGACAGACATCGCATCAACTGCTTTCTTGTATTTGCCACATTGCGCTTCAAAAGAACCTGTCTATTCGAATTATGTAATTTTCTCCATACGCTTAGTAGAGATAGGAAAAGTGCCTTTTATAGTACCCCAGAGTTTCCGAAACTTCCGCGAGGCTAATGACACGCATTCACCTGTCCTGTAAAAGAGCTTCAACAGCTGCGCACCATCCTTCATGGAGACACTCGTGTTGTCATATCGGACGCAAACCGAGGAGCGGCCGTGTGCCGCGCGTCCTTTAGTGTGCATATTTTGATGCTTATAGCGCCATTTATTGGTGAAACTTCTTATAAATTTTGTTTTGTTCTATGACGTTTGTTGCTGCATCAACTAACAAACTGTTCAAATTTGACGTCATTCTGAGCTGTGGCTCTCTTCCTATAGCCTTCTGAAACTGAAATTTTAATTATGGGCACCCTGTACCTTCCTTAATAATTAACAATCATACACTCCTGGAAATGGAAAAAAGAACACATTGACACCGGTGTGTCAGACCCACCATACTTGCTCCGGACACTGCGAGAGGGCTGTACAAGCAATGATCACACGCACGGCACAGCGGACACACCAGGAACCGCGGTGTTGGCTGTCGAATGGCGGTAGCTGCGCAGCATTTGTGCACCGCCGCCGTCAGTGTCAGCCAGTTTGCCGTGGCATACGGAGCTCCATCGCAGTCTTTAACACTGGTAGCAGCCGCGACAGCGTGGACGTGAACCGTATGTGCATTTGACGGACTTTGAGCGAGGGCGTATAGTGGACATGCGGGAGGCCGGGTGGACGTACCGCCGAATTGCTCAACACGTGGGGCGTGACGTCTCCACAGTACATCGATGTTGTCACCAGTGGTCGGCGGAAGGTGCACGTGCCCGTCGACCTGGGACCGGACCGCAGCGACGCACGGATGCACGCCAAGACCGTAGGATCCTACGCAGTGCCGTAGGGGACCGCACCGCCACTTCCCAGCAAATTAGGGACACTGTTGCTCCTGGGGTATCGGCGAGGACCATTCGCAACCGTCTCCATGAAGCTGGGTTACGGTCCCGCACACCGTTAGGCCGTCTTCCGCTCACGCCCCAACATAGTGCAGCCCGCCTCCAGTGGTGTCGCGACAGGCGTGAATGGAGGGACGAATGGAGACGTGTCGTCTTCAGCGATGAGAGTCGCTTCTGCCTTGGTGCCAATGATGGTCGTATGCGTGTTTGGCGCCGTGCAGGTGAGCGCCACAATCAGGACTGCATACGACCGAGGTACACAGGGCCAACACCCGGCATCATGGTGTGGGGAGCGATCTCCTACACTGGCCGTACACCTCTGGTGATCGTCGAGAGGACACTGAATAGTGCACGGTACATCCAAACCGTCATCGGACCCATCGTTCTACCATTCCTAGACCGGCAAGGGAACTTGCTGTTCCAACAGGACAATGCACGTCCGCATGTATCCCGTGCCACCCAACGTGCTCTAGAAGGTGTAAGTCAACTACCCTGGCCAGCAAGATCTCCGGATCTGTCCCCCATTGAGCATGTTTGGGACTGGATGAAGCGTCGTCTCACGCGGTCTGCACGTCCAGCACGAACGCTGGTCCAACTGAGGCGCCAGGTGGAAATGGCATGGCAAGCCGTTCCACAGGACTACATCCAGCATCTCTACGATCGTCTCCATGGGAGAATAGCAGCCTGCATTGCTGCGAAAGGTTGATATACACTGTACTAGTGCCGACATTGTGCATGCTCTGTTGCCTGTGTCTATGTGCCTGTGGTTCTGTCAGTGTGATCATGTGATGTATCTGACCCCAGGAATGTGTCAATAAAGTTTCCCCTTCCTGGGACAATGAATTCACGGTGTTCTTATTTCAATTTCCAGGAGTGTAGTTACTGAACTATGGGCAGCTCTGAGGGATGAAGTAGTGAAGGCAGCAGAGGATCAAATAGGTAAAAAGACGAGGGGTCGTAGAAATCGTTGGATAACAGAAGAAATATTGAATTTAATTGATGAAAGTAGAAAATATAAAAATGCAGTAAATGAAGCAGGCAAAAAGGAATACAAACGTGTCAAAAATGAGATCGACAGGAAGTGCAAAATGGCTAATCAGGAATGGCTAGAGAACAAATGTAAGGATGTAGCGGCTTATCTCACTAGGGGTAAGATAGATACTGCCTACAGGAAAATTAATGAGACCTTTGCAGAAAAGATAACCACTTGTATGAACATCAAGAGCTCAGATGGAAACCCAGTTCTAAGCAAAGAAGGGAAAGCAGAAAGCTGGAAAGAGTATATAGAGGGTCTATACAAGGGCGATGTACTTGAGGACAATGTTATGGAAATGGAAGAGGATGTAGATGAAGACGAAATGGGAGATCAGATATGGCGTGAGGAGTTTGACAGAGCACTGAAAGACCTAATTCGAAACAAGGCCCCAGAAGTAGACAACATTCCATTAGAACTACCGACGGCCTTGGGAGAGCCAGTCCTGACAAAACTCTACCATCAGGTGAGCAAGATGTATGAGACAGGCGAAATACCCTCAGACTTCAAGAAGAATATTATAATTCCAATCCCAAAGAAAGCAGGTGTTGACAGATGTGAAAATTACCGAACAATCAGTTTAATAAGCCACAGCTGCAAAATACTAACACGAATTCTTTACAGACGAATGGAAAAACTAGTAGAAGCCGACCTCGGGGAAGATCAGTTTGGATTCCGTAGAAATGTTGGAACACGTGAGGCAATACTGACCTTACGACTTATCTTAGAAGAAAGATTAAGGAAAGGCAAACCTACGTTTCTAGCATTTGTAGACTTAGAGAAAGCTTTTGATAATGTTGACGGGAATACTCTCTTTCAAATTCTAAAGGCGGCAGAGGTAAAATACAGGGAGCGAAAGGCTGTTTACAATTTGTACAGAAACCAGATGGCAGTCATAAGAGTCGAGGGACATATAAGGGAAGCAGTGGTTGGGAAGGGAGTAAGACAGGGTTGTGGCCTCTCCCTGATGTTATTCAATCTGTATATTGAGCAAGCAGTAAAGGAAACAAAAGAAAAATTCGGAGTAGGTATTAAAATCCATGGAGAAGAAATAAAAACTTTGAGGTTCGCCGATGACATGGTTATTCTGTCAGAGACAGCAAAGGACTTGGAAGAGCAGTGTCTTGAAAGGAGGATGTAAGATGAACATCAACAAAAGCAAAACGAGGATAATGGAATGTAGTCGAATTAAGTCGGGTGAGGCTGAGGGAATCAGATTAGGAAATGAGACACTTAAAGTAGTAAAGGAGTTCTGCTATTTGGAGAGCAAAATAACAGATGATGGTCGAAGTAGAGAGGATATAAAATGTAGACTGGCAATGGCAAGGAAAGAGTTTCTGAAGAAGAGAACTTTGTTAACATCGAGTATAGATTTAAGTGTCAGGAAGTTGTTTCTGAAAGTATTCGTATGGTGTGTAGCCATGTATGGAAGTGAAACATGGACGATAAATAGTTTGGACAAGAAGAGAATAGAAGCTTTCGAAATGTGGTGCTACAGAAGAATGCTGAAGATTAGATGGGTAGATCACATAACTAATGAGGAGGTACTGAATAGGATTGGGGAGAAGTTTGTGGCACAACTTGACGAGAAGAAGGGATCGGTTGGTACGACGTGTTGTGTGGCATCAAAGTATCACCAATTTAGTATTGGAGGGCAGCATGGAGGGTAAAAATCGCAGAGGGAGACCAAGAGATGAATACACTAAGCAGATTCAAAAGGATGTAGGTTGCAGTAGGTACTGGGAGATGAAGAGGCTTGCACAGGATAGAGTGGCATGGAGAGCTGCATCAAACCAGTCTCAGGACTGAAGACCGCAACAACAACAACCGTTACTAAACTAACCTGGGCAATTCTGTCACAGTCGGATGAATTCCTTGTCGAAGCCGAACGTTTAGTCCGCACCTAAACACTAAATCTCAAGAGGGGCTATAGCTCTTGCGAAGCTCCGGTAGACACATTTGCTCGAGTTCCGTTCCTACGTACTCCATCACAGAGGCATGATGTAATCATATTTTGAAAACTCGAGAGCAATTGGCGGATGTCAGCAGCCGTCTTTCGCTACTGCCAACATTAAAAAAAATGGTTCAAATGACTCTGAGCACCATGGGCCTTAATTTCTGAGGTCATCAGTCCCCTAGAACTTAGAACTACTCAAACCTAAATAACCTGACATCACACACATCCATGCCTGAGGCAGGATTCGAACCTGCGACCGTAGCGGTAGCGCGGTTCCTTACTGTAGCGCCTAGAACCGGTCGGCCACTTCGGCCGGCCTACTGCCATCACCCAAACGTGGTTGACTGCTACACATCTTCATCACAGGAACACAGATCTCGTTCACTTACTCGTCCTCCTCTTACCGATAAAAATTGCTGTAGTGGTTAGCAATCTCTATGGATTCTCTGTATAGTTTTTCATGGTATCTGCTCTTTGGTGCCAGTACCTCTATATTACCAACCACAGTAGCTGATCTGTTTCCAATCTTCTACAGTTGCCCTCGTGTTCTAGTCCTCGTAGCAGTACCCACGAACACTGTCTGATCACAGGTATTCGGAAAACTATTAATAGACGTTAATATTGGGCGCTTCTACAATTCACCTTTATGAGGGCTTCAACTCCGCTGGAGACAATCTCAGTGATTTGTCCGACTATATGTGGAGAAGTGGATACTCTTTCTTCCTCAAGAGCCGTAACCAGAGCTGGTGGTGATGCGGACCTTGGAATCTGGAGGGAAGTCGGCGTTCCAACTCTTCCCAAATATGTTCCATTGGGATCATGTCGGGACTCTAGGCACACCAGATGCTTTCAAGAATCTTAATTGTCCGCAAAGCAATGTCTCACATATACTGATCTATGACAAGTTGCATTGTAATTCAGATACAAAGGGTCAAGGGCCATATTGTTCTTCTACTGTACACAGTAAACGTAGAATGCTTTCATATCCTTCCACAACTGGCGTTTTCCTAAACGTAAAAAAGGAGCCTACACGTTAACCATGAAGAAATCGAAATACTGTGTTATACGAGGTGGCAAATCTTGCGATAGCGATATACACATCGACAGATGGCGGTAGCATCTCGCACGCAAGGTATAAAAGGGCTTTGCATTGACAGATTTGTCATTTGTACTCAGGTGATTAATGAGAAAAGGTGCCCGAAGTGATTATGGTCGCACGACGTGAATAAACAGACTTTGAACCCTGAATAGTAGCCGGAGTTCGACATGTGGGACACTCCGTTTCGAAAATCATCACATAATTCAATATTCTGAGATCCACAGTGTAATGACTGTGCTGAGAATCCAAAATTTCAGGCGTTACCTCTCACCACGAATCACACTGTGACCGATGGCCTTCACTTAACAACCGAGAGCAGCAGCGTTTGCGTAGATAGTCATGTCTTCCAGGCAAGCAACAGTGTGTGAAACAACCGCAGAAATCAATGTGCAACGTAAGACGAACGTGTTCGTTAGGACAATGTAGCGAAATGTGATGTTAACGGGATATGGCAGCAGAAGATCGACGCGAGTGCCTTTGCTATGATAGACAACATCGGCTGCAGCGCTTCTCTTGGGCTCGTGAAGTATCAGTTGGACCCTAGACGCCTGGGAAACCGTTGCCTGGTTAGTCGTGTTACAATATCAGTAGGTGTGAACCGATGGTAAGGATCGAGCATAGCGATCACACCACGAAGACTTGGATGCAAGTTGTCAACAAGGCGTTGTGCAAGCTGGTTGCGGCTCCTTAAGGATGCGGGCTCTGTGTACATGGAATGGGCTGGGTCCTCCGTTTTGTTCGGCTATATGGAGACCATTTTCCGCTATTCATAGACTTCATGTTCCCAAACAAGCTCCAACTGACTCAATCTTTGACTGGAAATGGGTTCGGCTACTTGGAGACCACTTGCTGCCATTCCTTGATTTAATTTTCTCATGTCACTGGATCACTATTCTTCGCTTTTCGCCTGAAGAATATTCTTGACAGTTCGAGTGGTTGATCCTGCCACCCAGATCATCCGACATGAATCACATCGAACACTTGTGGTACATAATTGAGATGTCGGTTCATGCTCAACATCCTGTACCTGCAACAAATTCGCAAATTATGGATGGATGTAGAGGCAGCATGGCTCAATATATCTGCATGGGACTTTCAACGACTTGTTGAGTCTTAGCACTAAGCCACACAAAAGGAGGTCCGACAAGATATCATGAGGTATCCCATGGCTTTTGTCACTTTAGTGTATATCACTGATAGGGTTGCGCATGATAGCAAGCAACACTCTCGAGATGTCCCCTAAACCCAAACACTTCCATCGGTTTGGCACAGGGTATAGCGCGATTCACCACTCCAAACCACTTGTTTCCAGTCATCCACTGTTCCTTACATCACCTCAAGCTTCGCTTAGCATTTACAGACGTTTGAGCAGCTGCTCGAACATTGTACAGTATTGGATTGTGCTAGCTGGTCTTCCGGAAGCACTTTGTAACTCAAAAGTGAATGCTTTCGCTGATTTCATGAGCTTTTGTGGAACCACCTGTAACCGCTCTCTTACTAATCGGCCTATCCTGCTTGCGATATAAAATGACGGTGGATCACATGTATGCCTAATGGATTTTTTCTAATTTGATAAGGCTATCTTTCCCGAAGAAATGATACCGATAAGTAGGAGGAAAGTATACAACCGCCCTTCTGGCGGAAAGTCCATTAAAAATAAAAAGTAATTAAACTGAACAGGGCTATAATTTGGAAATGAAACTTATTTTGTGCATTCACTCAAGAACGACACTGGACGGAAAGGGGTACCACTGATCATGAATCCAAAAATTACATTAATGAACGAAAATGAAATAATTACGGTCGCCAGCCCACTATCGCAATTTACATCATAAATGCTGTACAAGACGATGGGAAAGGTAAACATGTATTGTTAACATTGACGTGGAAACTGAAGTTTGTCACGTTTTTTGACACTAATTTTATGTGAGTCTGTAATGATACGAAAAACTGAGAAGTCACTGTTACGTTATGTTTGGCATTAAATTTTGAAAAAGGCAATTGAGTAATGATTTGAAAGTATGTAACTAAACTGTATGTTAATACTGAACCTTGTTACGTGAGCAATGACTTTCAGTGACCTCAACATAACGCCATCGAAGAAATTTAGGAAAAGAGGAAGTACTTTTCACTTTGCCGCTTCTAATTTTGGAAACTGGATTTCATATTATTGTCTGAACAGCTGAGCCTTTTTTTTTACTGACTTGAACAGAATAAAACACTACAATAATACTAAACCAATCAGACATGTGCTCCTATCTATATGTAAAATAAATAAGACTTCCGCACTTTAAATTTCTAAATTTCTTTAGATTTGGATTTTTTCCAGTGATTGATTCTCAAACTTGAAAAACGAAATTTCTTTACTTTAGTCATATACTGAAACCTCTGTTGTACAACAGTTAATTTAAAGTAGACTGAGAAATTAGTCGTTCATAAACTGGCTGAAACTATTCAATTTATTTCTTATGACACTCAGTTAGCTTATAAGGAAAAAAAGTAACAAGGATCCTGCTTGGTAACCATGTCTGGGGGCAATGAGGACACAATCGCCCTGAGTTTAACTGATTATTATTTAAATCAATTTTATCAATTAAATCACATTCAGTAGTGCTGCTGGGCTAGCTCGGAGCTGACGAGTAAACTGTGTTGCTGGAACTTCTGCTGTTGTTGAGGACGGTAGCGTCTTGAGGAGCCACAGCTAATTACAGGAACGGGTAATCTTAATTCATACAGCATCTTTCGCCCGTCCACTGTCCGTACTCCTTCTACAAGACATTTGGCTGGCGCGCGTACATGATGCCGCTGAAATGGTACTCTCTACTGCGAGATCGTTAACACCACACTTCCGCACACTACAAGCGCTGGAACCCATCATCTCTCTCTCTCTCCGCGCGCTCTGTGCAACAACTCCCTACCCAAAGATATTACAACGCACAAGCACTGCTATTATCTTTGCTAGTCGACGTAAATAACAATTACTTTGGCTTTTTCCTAGAGATTATAACTTTCACAGTAAAACACAGATAAATACAATGAAACATGAACAGAATTAGGCCTAAATGTGCACATACAGTCAAGCAATGCCCTTACTTATTAAAAGAAACCATTTACATTACATTTACATACAGTTATCTCTCTCTATCTCTCTATCTCTCTATCTCTCTATCTCTCTATATCTCTCTCTCTCTCTCTCTCTCTCTCTCTCTCTCTATATATATATATATATATATATATATATATATATATATATATATATATATATCGGTAGCAGCTGTTATGGATCCTGCATTTTCGGTGTCTCACACCCTCTCCAATGATCGATCGACCCTGCCCATTAGTACACGACGTTCATTTGGTCTTGGTTTAGCTGCGACAGTCCTTTCGCATTTCCGCCTCTTAAGTATACCACCGACAGTCGACATGGGCAGAATTAGAAGAGTATAAAAGTCCCTCGCTGATTTGCTAGGTGACAATCATGACTACTCTACGTTGGAAGTCACTGATTTCTCGTCACTGTCGCGTTTTGCTCTTACTGCATCTTTACTGACACCACAATACTGCGGCTCCGCTCCTCCTTTTACACTGGAGGGTCTGTCTCTCGTGACTACTAGTGGTCATTGACATATTACAAACGGATATCCGGTTCCTGAGTGTGTCATAGTGTACTCGTATCCATCGCTGCGTGATATCATTTAAATTCCTACTTCATCGAGTGGTTTGCGAATATCGTTGATTGACAATAGGCGTCTTTGTACTTTACGGGTGCGTTTGCACGTTACGGCAGTAGTCTGTGTCATCAAAATCCTTGCTATGCGGTCACTTAGCTCTTTAATAAACATCATCCGAGAACGGGCCTTCGTGTTAGTATTTCGAAACTTGTGACATTACACCTCTGCTAGAGAACACGTGGAAACGGAACTTTGCTTCGGTCAGTAGCGTGCGCGGGTTCGTATCGGCCCTTCGAAAAAACTACAACGTGCTTTGAAGTCTTCGTTCAAAGACGGGCACAAAATTTCGAGTTTCAACAAGAAATTTATAAGACCACGCCATAACACCCCAAAATATTTTGACAACTGTGTAATTCCAGACCTGAAAAATTACATTTTATAGCTAGTTGTGTGCGTGTATTATGTATTGAACCACGGACCTAGAAACGCCGGTGAATCTTCGTCCAGGCGTAGCCCTCAATGCTTCACAGCCTCACAAAAGGCCACAGCAGTCCACCCACCCCACCGCCGCTCTACCCCGAACCCAGCGCTATTATGCGAGTCAGGCCCCAGTGGAACTCCGCCCCTACTCATCCTCCACGGGAACGTCTCGCAGTAGACGAGTGTAACCCCTAACAAACGGATATCCGGTTCCTGTGTGTGTCATAGTGTACTCGTAGAGTATTTATGGTGAACGCGTACGTGGAGACAGTTTTTGCGCAGCAATCGCCGACATAGTGTAACTGAGGCGGGATAAGGAGAACCAGCCCGCATTCGCCGAGGCAGATGGGAAACCGCCTTAGAAACCATCCACAGGCTAGCCAGCACACAGGACGCCGACACTAATCCGCTGGCGCAGCTAGCCGGGAGAGCTTATAGCCAGTTACTCTGTTTCAAACGAGTCTTCGATTTGAAGACCGCAACAATCCCAACAACAACAATAACGATTACAATAACAACAACAAATACATCACTGAAACTATTCGGAAGAGAAACTTGAAAGTTAACAACTAGAGAGCTTGCATAGCAACAAACACATCATTGAAACTAACAGGAAGAAAAAACTTGAGAACAACTAGAAATCTCGCATAACATAGGTGGAATTTTGTTGGGCACCATTCACTGGGGAGAAACTAGTATCGTCAATGGTGGTCATATGTTAGAACTTAAAGCTAGCAGTTTGTCTGCGGCAGCGCAAAGGAAAATATATTAAACTTCGCTGTTGCATTATGGAGAGGAAAGGAGATTTTCGTATTTACGTTCTCTGCAGCAACTCTTCCTACGCTGTGTAATGGAGCGTGACGGAGTTATCGCGCCTCTTTCGCAGATACGGCCGGCTCCTAGATCTCTCGATGGTCTTTTCCTTTCACTCCATTGAAACTTAGAAAGTTTCATAACACTACAGTGGTTTCGTGTTCTAGTGATGGCACTGAGCAACGTTCTGATTCACTTGAGATTAAATCTTCTGTTCTGGTTTGTCTGTGGATGTTGATGAAATTTGGATAGGTAGTTAACAAACACAATGCCTCAATCCGATGCCCTAGAAACTCACACGCTGTCCAAAAAGTGGTAGATGATACCATAGAAGTTAATATCCTATCACCGTCATCACTGACGCCCTGTTTTTTTTTTTTCAGACAACCAGCTGCCTTTAGAAATCGGTATTTCGCAATAAGGTGGACAACCATTCCTGATACATTAACGAATTTCTTCCTTGTATCTAGAATTGGTAGAAGTGGCCAAATTTTCTTCTTTAATATTGACGTTGCGTTGCACCATATTTTAATTTTCTCACGTGTTTTACCTTAATGAATTACATCAGCAAAATTTTCAGGGAGACATATATAATTTGAATAGCAATATCTCCCTCAGAAAATCTAAGACATTTGTTGTTTTATGCACTAGTAAGATACAACGACAAAACAGATACAAGATGAGGGTCAATTTGAGCTTTCCCGGTTACTGCCTGCACATATCACTAGTGTTTCAAATATATGCAGCATCTGTCGGTCTCATATTTTATTGGACTTTGATCCCTGTTTTGTTGTTTTTATCTTCTTTTATGTGAAAGTGTTTTCCGTGTTACTGAGGTGTTTGGTGCGGTACATAACGGTTTCTTCTCGAGTCTCTTCATCTCAGAGTAGCACAGTCACGTTCCACAATTATAGATTGTTTATATTCAAGACTGAACATCCCCATATGATAGTACAACTCTCCGATTTTCAGTTCGCTCATCTCGCACCCGATGATTAGTAGACAAATGTTAGGCATGGGTGTTGCATTTCACAAATCATAACAAACAGAGTGAAATTAAACAATAGTCCACGTTAATTACTGTTTATTTCAACGTTTACAGCTAACATATAAAAGTCATTGTTTACTGGCCATATAAAAAAAAATCAGCAGCTTGTTCCTAGGTGCGTCAAACTTTCGCTCTGTAACATGGACTTAACGTAGCCACGAGCTTTCTATTGAACACATATAGTGCTTCACATTGTCTTCCTGCCCCTGTGTGTTCGTTGGTTCGGGGGAGGGGACCAGACAGAGAGGTCATTGGTCCTATCGGATTAGGAAGGGATGGGAAAGGAAGTCGACTGCGCTCTTGCAAAGGAACCATCCCGGCATTTGCCTGAAGCGATTTAGGGAAATTACGGAGAACATAAATCCAGATGGCCAAACGAGGATTTGAACCATCGTCCATCCGAATGCGAGTCCAGTGTGATAACCATTGCGCCACCTAGCTCCATCTCCTGAATGTCAAATCGTTTGAAGTTCCATACGTAGCAGGTGAGCTCTAATCGTAGTTGGTATGCCAAGTAAGAAAAATGGGCAGTGTTAATCTTACTACCCATCGCAACCTACGTTTTACTTAATATTTTCGGCTAAACTTAACTTTCTCTAGCAGCGTACGTTAAGTGTGAGATTATAGGAGAAGGGAGGGCGTGCTGGTAAGCATTTTGTGCCGAAGATTAACGAACTAAATACCTACATTTATTCACGTAGGTGAAGCGTACTCCTGAAATGCATTTAAAAAAGAACAAATGTAAAATTCTTACTCTGTGTTTCCTTAATAGCGAACTGTAGTGACGTAATGATCATCATTATTCACCAAAGATTGTGTTGACTAAGGAACGCAACTTGGGCGCACAGTTTCTCACAAACAAAGATTCAAACTCACACAATCATCGAAACCAAAATGTACCAAATTTCTTTAAGGGCTGAATCTTTGAAGCCGACTCGTGACTTACAGAGAAAAGAATCATGAAAGTTGATTGGTCACACTATGCATGAAGTGAACTCTTACTGTTTCAAGTTCAAGTTCACAAGCTCGGTTCCACCTGCCTCTAAGTAAAATGGTAGTGTAAATGTCGCTCGCGAGAACGCCGACCTGTGCATAACGATAGAGGTCAATCGTAACTCAAAGCTGAAATCACACACATCCAAAATCGCCCCTCACGTGCGCACAGACGCAGCAAAATGGCTCTGAGCACTATGGGACTTAACATCTATGGTCATCAGTCCCCTAGAACTTGGAACTACTTAAACCTAACTAACCTAAGGACATCACACACATCCATGCCCGAGGCAGGATTCGAACCTGCGACCGTAGCGGTCACGCGGTTCCAGACTGAAGAGCCTAGAACCGTACGGCCACACCGGCCGGCCAAACGCAGCACATCACATTTACTTGACCAAGGAAAAGCGACTCCTTGTGACTACTCGCCAGCGCTCCAGTAACTTCTCTCCAAATCCAACCTGCATCGCATCTACATACAGAGATATAACAAATTTGGAGAGGACGAAACTGACCAGTGACAAAGATAAATTTGCCAGTGGTAGAAGGCGTCTCTTCCAGTCGAAATCGGAAGGGATAACACCTCACGTTAATTGCAGAATGCTTGTAACCAGGGGAGTTGTTCGAAGTGTTCACCAGAGTCAAAGTGATATGATGCGAGAAAGGAACTGGTTCCAACTGACATGTACAGTTGAGAACTTACTCAGCGAGGGCGGTCCGTGTTCGACAGGTGCGTAGGATTACGGATATTGTGCCGTGCGGTTAGGATTGCGGTATTTCACAAATCGTGGGGATGACTACAACAAAACTACTTACTTATTATTAGCGTAACACGAGGTTTTTTTAAATCGCTGTCTCTCGCGGCTAAAGGTATTTATCTCCACCTGGGAACGTGTACCAATTGTGTCTGTCAAGCAGTGTAAATGACGGTAATTTGTTTTACTAGAGGGATCTCACGCAATTTAGCTTTCCAGGTGGCTACATCTTTCCTTAAACAAAATAAACTATTTTCACGCACAATACCACACGAGCACAACACTAATGTCTTCCTTCCTGTCAAAAATTATTTCCTGAAAGTTACCACGAAATAATCAGGCCTCATACATTATCAGAGAATAATTTCACCTCGTAAGAAGCTGTTTGTACCATATTTAAAGATTATTCATTATCTATGTCGAATTTTATTTCTGTGTGAGTTCTTGCCCACAAATACAAATTTATTACCACGAAAATTGACCATCAAAATTAATGTCTCCTTAGTAGTTTCATTTAAAACTGCCACTGCAATATTTCGCTAAGATGGCAGCTAACAAAAAATAATCACTCCTTAAATCAGGTTCAGGAGTTGTTCACACTCAACAAATAATATATATTAAATCTTTTCTGTACCTGAGCTATATGTACACTACTGGCCATTAAAATTGCTACACCAAGAAGAAATGCAGATGATAATCGGGTATTCACTGGACAAAAATATAATACAAGAACTGACATGTGATATCAATTTCACGCCACTTGGGTGCATAGATCCTGAGAAATCAGTACCCAGAACAACCACCTCTGGCCGTAATAACGGCCTTGATCTGCCTGGGCACTGAATCAAACAGAGCTTGGATAGGGTGTACAGGTACAGCTGCCCATGCAGCTTCAACACGATACCACAGTTCATCAAGAGTAGATACTGCCGTATTTTGACGAGTCAGTTGCTCGGCCACCATTGACCAAACGTTTTCAATGTGCAGCAGTCGAACATTTTCTGTATCGAGAAAGGTCCACACAGGCCCTGCAACGTGCGGCCGTGCAATATCCTGTTGAAATGTAGGGTTTCGCGGGGATCGAATGAAGGGTAGAGCCACGGGTCGTAACACATCTGAAATGTAATGTCCACTGTTCAAAATGCCGTCAATGAGAACAAGAGGTGACCGAAACGTGTAACCAATGGCACGCCGGGTGATACGTCAGTACGGCGGTGACGAATACACGCTTCCAATGTGCGTTCACCACGATGTCCCAAACACGGATGCCACCATCGTGATGCCGTAAACAGAACCTGGATTCATCCGAAAAAATGACGTTTTGCCATTCGTGCACCCAGGTTCGTCGTTGAGTGCACAATCGCAGGCGCTCCTGTCTGTGATGCAGCGTCAAGGGTAACCGCAGGCATGGTCTACGAGCTGATAGTCCATGCTGCTGTAAACGTCGTCGGACTGTTCGTGCACATGGTTACCTTGCAATCGTCCCCATCTGTTGACTGAGGGCTCGAGGCATGACTGCACTATCCGTTAGAGCCATGCGGATAAGATGCCTGCCATCTCGACTGTTAGTGATACGAGGCAGTTGAGATCCAGCACGGCGTTCCGTATTACCCTCCTGAACCCACCGATTCCATATTCTGCTAACAGTCATTGTGAAACGTCCACTTTGAAAAATTATTACAAGACTGGTCTATGTGAAACGTCCTCTTTGAAGAATTATACACGACTCTGCTGAAACTGACACACAATAGTTTTTAGCGCAACGCAATCTGACTTTCAATAATCCCTACAAGAGAATGGCCCTGACTAACATTAACCTATACGTTTCACAAATCACTTACCTCATAAAAACCTTCGTTACTCAAGCTACTGCAATACAGCGAGCGCCACTACTGCCAGCTAAATAAAAGGTTCAAACTACTGAAGGCACTAACTACTGATAGGCATAGTTAGCAAATGAAAGATTTTAATAGAGAACAAACAATGTATTTACCTTAATAGTCATAATATATATGATAGTTCATGACATCCAGTCTTAAAAATTACAAAACTCTGCCATCTCTCTCCCCACGTCCACCACTGCTGGCGGCTCACCTCCAACTGCGCAACGCTACGCGCTGTTAGCATCCAGCTGCCGCTGCCCAACACTACAATGGCAGACAACAATGCAAACTAAACACAGACTGCGCACAGCACAGCCAGTGATTTTTCATACCGAGCGCTAAGCGGCGTTACCAATAAGAAAACCTAAACAGCCTACTTACAATTGGATCTCGATCAACGCGATTAGCGATGTCGCCATACGATAAACCGCAATCGCGATAGGCTACAATCCGACCTTTATCAAAGTCGGAAACGTGATTGTACGCATTTCAACTCCTTACACGATGCACAACAACGAAGTTTCACCAGGCAACGCCGGTCAACTGCTGTTTGTGTGTGAGACATTGGTTGGAAACTTTCCTCATGTCAGCACGTTTTAGGTGTCGCCACCGCCGCCAACCTTGTGTGAATGCTCTGAAAAGCTAATCATTTGCGTATCACAGCATATTCCTGTCGGTTAAATTTCACGTCTGTAGCACGTCATCTCCGTGGTGTGGCAATTTTAATGGCTAGTAGTGTACTTGAAAAAGTTACACTCACAGCCAGAATACCGAACCACTGCGACGTAATGCTTCCTTCACTGTAAATGAAGTGTTGCAAATTTTAAGAATTACCCAAGCAACCAGCCGGCCAGGGTGGCCGAACGGTTCTAGGCGCTGTAGTCTGGAACCGCGTGACCGCTACGTTTCCAGGTTTGAATGCTGCCTCGGGCATGGATGTGTGTGATGTCTTTAGGTTAGTTAGGCTTAAGTAGTTCTACTTTCTAGGAGACTGATGACCTTCGCAGTTTAGTACCATAGTGATCAGAGCCATTTGATCCAAGCAACCAGTGCCAATTGAATGCTTGTTGTAACGTGAACGTCTGTTCCTAGTTTTTGTCAGCCGTCGATAATTAGTACAGCTTAATAGTTCCTAGATGATTCTCGCAACATTTCAGATGACGTACACATACGTACGGTAATGTCTCCCGTGTAGGATTACCGATGATACATGGAAAAGAAAATAATATTAATGTTAATAATTTGTTATGGTACCCTACAACTGTAAAGAATTACAATATTATAATAAATGTTGTGTATCGTCGCCCCACGTTGGACGCCAACTTGGCATGCGAGTATTGTGGTTTGATTGCGTGTTGTACAATTTCAGCAAGATTACTTTTCTTTATTATTATTACAAGAATGACTCACTCAATTTAGCGAACTATTATTCAAGGTTACGACATTTTTCCTTAAAGAAAATTAGCTATTGTCACACTCGCTCAATACTAATATATTCTTTCCCGTCAAAAATTAGCGCAGCCCAAGCCTTATAAGTTACTGCTTACCATATTATTTCATTTGTGCGGGACATTTTGAACTATCAATAAAACTGTACCGAGCGTATGTTGGGCAAGATGAATCGATATGATTCCAAGCGCTTCACAGAAAGATATGCAGCCACCAAAATGCTGCTCGATCCCAGCGACTAGGTGCATGCAATTCTTTCCACTAATAAGTGCTATCGACATTTTGTTTGCAGAGTGAATTAGTGCATGTGAATGTCTGTGTTACAAACTTGAGCTGTGACCACGTGATTCCCTGAATCTCCCACCCCACAGGTCTCTACAGACTAAGGCCAACGTGGCTTGTTATTCTCGTAAGAGAAAGCCATAGCATCGTATATAAATGTACCAGGAATGTTATGTCCATTTATTAAATACAAGAGAGATTACTGTTAACATCCGAAATATTAGTCAAAAGTAAATATTTCATCATTTGAAGATATTTCCGAGATCGTTAATTTAGTATCAATATATCTGAAAATAGTGCCACATTTGTAGTATTGATGATTAGGCTCCTAAAATACAAAGTGATTGGCTCAAGGTTAGCTAAAAGTACGTAGCTTTCTCTGGCTGTCCCATAGAATACAATTGCGTTATCCGTTGCGACCTGAACAAATTCAATCAGTGAAGGAATTGTTCCTAAAATTTAGATGGACCTAAATCTATTTCAAATAACTGGAAAAATTATTCAGAGAAGGGTACGTCGCCAAAGAAAAATAAGAGCGAATATGGACAGGATATGCCATCGTAGGAGGCTGAAACAAAAGAAATAATAACAATCAAAAGAAGCTCCTGCTAATGAAAGTAAGTAACCTTCCATAGGCTGCCACTTAATGAATAGTAAGAAAACCAGCGGTGAGTTACAGCTTGCTGAAATTGACTGGAAAATTCTTAGTTGGGTTAAATAAACATCTGTTCATTCTTTCACACATTACCACATATTACTTTTAAAGGACGTTCTAAAACTCGTGTACTGAAATACTTTTCAAAGTGAGGAGCTGGAGTTCGTAAGGTTCTGGGTCACAAAAACTACACTTCAACGAGAAAAGACTAATTTATTTCTAAAAGATACACCAAATCGTTATTAAATATTTTCTAACACGTTATGTATGAGAAACTCAAATGATTTCAAGCAAATCTGAAATGCAGATTTAGTGTTAGGAACTGAACAATTTAACTTGAAATTTCAAAGCACAATACCGTGATGAGTTTCAACCAATTTAATGGTTTTTTTCAGTATCAATAAAATATAACGCGGTGTGAACTAAAGTACTAATAGTACAAAGAGAAAAATATTCGCATTAATGAACAAGAGGACAATACCCATCTGTCTTTAATCAAGCAATAAAATACACACAGTCTGAATTAGACAAAGCCATCACAAATAATACTGATAAATTTACAAACTGGGCTGAAAGCTGATGACATGAATAAGTGTACTAGAGAGAGAGAGAGAGAGAGAGAGAGAGAGAGAGAGAGAGAGAGAGAGGGGGGGGGGGGGGTTGGGAGAGGGAGAGAGCAGCCTTTACCACTGTACGTAGTTTGATTTTAAATTGAGACAAACGAGGCTAGTTCCTTAAACGAATCCATACACCTCATAAAAATGTAAGTACGTATGTATATGCGTATAAATAAATGTATGTATGTTCCACTCACCACCTAAACCACTGAACCGAATTAAACCAATTTTGGTACAGCTATCCCTTACTGTAAGCTTAAGAATCGCCTACCTACGAGTATCACACATCATTGGATATGCCGTCATGAACACTGAGATGTGTGAAAAATTGCTGCATTGTTCTTGACTTTCGAGGTTATTACTCCTTTACTACTATTCGCGACATGTATTGAAGATAGTACCCACATACACCACTGACGTTACATGCACAAAAGTATCATTGTGCGACACATAGTTCAAGATATATGACGTCATAAACAATGAGAAAATTTAGCACTGAGAAAATGCAGCATCATACGCGAAATCTTAATCTTCTTCTTCTTTTCGGCGATCACAGGGCCTATCGACCATGCGGTGCATCAAACATCTGCTTCCATTTCGATCGCTCGCTGTCTCTCTCCAACCTGCGGGGATTCCTAATGCTGCGACGTCCATCTGTATATGACGTTTCCATTGTGTGCGAGGTTGGCTCAATGATATTGTTGCGTCGAGAGTGCCCTCAAATGTCTTCTTAGAAATTCTGTTGGTTTCCATTCCAGCCACATCACCAGCCTATTGCAGTCTCCTACTGTTTCATTTCTAGACGATAGTGGGCTGCTTGACTAACTGAAAAATTTCAGCGTTCTTTCGAACTCTCCATAAGTCATTTTCTAGCACAGGACCCACACCTTTCTCCTCACTTCTCTTTTGAAAAGTTCAGTTTTCCTTTTTCCTTCCTGGTAAGCGTCCATATTCCCGAACCATACAGTACTACTTGACAGATGGTGTTATATATAATCGTATGGAGTTTTAATAAATTCACTATTTTTTAATAAGACACCCTTACAGTCGAGTCAGCTAAGGAAATCCCTGCCACGTGGCAGTAAATTTGACATCTTTCAACTCTGAAGCGCAAAGAGCTGTAGGGTCAAATAATCGCCGTCTACACAGCTACGAAGAGGCGTTTCTATAGAGACGTTTACAAAACAGCGTCGCGGGCACGCGAAGGAGCAACGCTCAGCGTGCAGAAACTGCCCGAGATATACTACTGGCTATTAAAATTGCTACGCCACGAGAATGAGTGCTACAGACGCGAAATTTAACCGACAGCAAGAAGATGCTGTGATATGCAGATGATTAGTTTTTCAGAGCATTCACACAAGGTTGGCGCCGGTGGCAACACCTAGAACGTGCTGACATGAGGAAAGTTTCCAACCGATTTCTCATAGACGAACTGCAGTTCACCAGCGTTGTTTGGTGGAACGCTGTTGTGGTGCCTCGTGTACGGAACAGAAATGCGTACAATCACGTTTCCGACTTTGATAAATGTTCGATTGTAGCCTATCGCGATTACGGTTTATCTTATCGCGACATTGCTGTTCGCGCTGGTTGAGATCCAATGACCATTAGCAAAATATTGAATCGATAGGTTCAGGAGGGTAATATGGAACGCCGTGAAGGATCCCAACGACTTCGTATCACTAGCAGTCGAGGTGACAGGCATCTTATCCGCTTGGTTTTAACGGATCGTGCAGCCACGTCTCGATCCCTCAGTAAACAGATGGGGACATTTGCAAGACATCAACCATCTGCAAGAACAATTCGACGACGTTTGCAGCATGCACTGCACCTGCTATACGGACGTTTCAGTTAAGCTCCCGTATAAGATAAGTAATTTAAGTAGTAATAAACTGTTTCTAACACATTAAACTAATTTATTATGTTAATTACAGTGCTCTTCAAGCGTACCATTAAAAGTTTTTGTCTTACTCGCGTATTTTTACAGTAATCACGTAAAGTTCGCTTTGTTTACATATCGCGGCCAGGCCGAACTTTTGAGCTTTCAGATTAAACTTCATACCGCAATTTTAAGTGCATTTACTGATAGTATAGTGTGCTAAATACGTTTTCAGCTCCTTTATATCTGCAGAGAATCGTCATCTCTCAAGTAATTTCCAGTAATAAACTTCTGAACCATTGTTTACATTGTCGCGAGTAGGCCTAATTTTTCGTACACGTATTTTCACTGTTTTCCGGTAACTTAATTGTCTTTCTGTCACTAAAATCGATTTGTACCATGGTTGTAAAGTGCCTGACGTGCCGTAGAATTGTTAGCGCCAGGGGTCTGGTGTGATGGATGTAGTAACTTTTTTCATTGGAGCGATTGTAGTGGCGTGGGAATTGGGAAAATGAGCGAGACTCATCAGTGGTTCTGTAGGCTATGCAGTAGAGATAGAAAGATTGTGGAACAGGAGGCGAAAATTGCTGCCCTTCAGGCTGATTTACATGAGGCTAGGCAAGAACTGGGCAGGTTAAGGGGGGAGAAGGATGAGCAGGGGTGGGAAGTGGCAACAGGCATAAGGAACAGGCCAAGAAAATTCCGACAGCTTTCTTATTAATGTACAAAATAGGTTTGACCTGTTGCCTCAGTCAGAAACTGATGAGCCTCTCACGGTAGTAGATGTGGACAGGGCTCAACAAGCTTTCAGCAGCAAATTGAATAAGAAGGTAGGGAAGTCTTCAAAGACAAAGAAAGTCTTGTTTCTGGGTATTTCGCATGCTAGAGGTGTGGGCCAACTTCTGCAGGATGAATTAGGGTCAGAATATCAGGTCACAAGTTTTTTCAAACCTAGTGCTGGACTGGGGCAGGTTACTGAGGATTTAGGTTCACTATGTAGAGGCTTTACTAAGGAAGATACCGTGGCTGTTGTGGGTGGGCCGGGCAACAGTATTGACAGAGATCCAGGGTGCAGCATAGAGTGTGACCTGGCAAATATTTCATCAGCATCGAGTCATACCAGTGTTGGGTTTGTGTCGGTTCTGAAGCGCCACGACCAGCCTCATTTGAGCTCTTCTGTCAGAGGAGTTAATTTGGAGTTGGAATGGCTACTTGGATCTGTTGCAGAGTCACACATTGGTGTGGTTCCTGTTGATTCACTCAGTAGGTGGGACTATACTAGACATGGCCTACACCTCAAGAAGAAGGGGAAGGGTAAACTGGCTGGGCTGACAGCAGGAAATTTAAAGGGGGGAGGAACTACATCTCATGGTGGAAACTCTTTTTTAGTGTAAGATCAGTGCCCAGTGGGAAACTCAGCCAGGCAAGTACTAAAGATGTTAAAAAAGTTCAAGATACTCACAAAAGTAAAGTGAAAAATAATGTTAGTATGTTTCATCAAAATATTGGTGGATTGAAGAATAAAATTCATGAGCTTCTGCTTTGCTTAGAAGATATAGAAACGGAGAATGTAATAGATCTACTATGCCTGTCTGAGCATCACATTGTCACTGATATGCAAAAGGTTAGCATCAATGGGTACAAATTAGCTGCACATGTAAGTAGAGATAATATGATGAGAGGAGGAGTTGCCACATATGTCAGAAGCTTCCACAGTGTAAAAAATTTAGAAACTAAAAATTTTTGTGTAGAGCAACATAAGGAAGCATGTGCCACTGAACTAAAACTAAATGATGGCACTTTCATAATTGTAACAGTGTATAGGTCCCCCTCAGGGAATTTCCAGCTATTTCTAGAAAACTTGGATGCTTTGTTGTGCTATCTGTCAGACAGGGGGAAGCAAATTATCATTTGTGGGGATTTCAATGTTGATTCCCTGAAAGAGTGTAATAGGAAGAATGACTTTGTAGTATTACTCAGTTCTTTCAATTTGAGCTCCGTCATTGATTTTGCTACTCGTATAACAAAGAGCAGCAGGGCACTGATAGATAACTTTTTTTATAGACCAAGATAAATTTATCGACATAAATGCTTATCCTGTTCAGAATAGTTTTTCAGATCAGGGTGCACAATTAGTTACAGTACATGACATAGCTCCATGCAGTATATCAAATCAGAATTTGAAAGCAGTGTGTTCAATTAACAATATAATTATTGCAAACTTTAGGGAAAGCCTAAAGCAGCTAGACTGGGATGAAGTGTATAAGGAACCTGATGCAAACTTGAAATATAACTTATTTCACGATACCTTTTTAAGGGTATTTGAAAATTGTTTTCCCAAGAAAATAGTTAAACATAACTCCAAGAAAACATATAAAAAAACCTTGGCTAACTAAAGGAATAATAATATCTTTCAACCGTAAAAGAGAACTGTATCTAATAGTAAGAGGGAGTACTGACCCCGAAATTGTTCAATATTATAAAAACTATTACGCGGTACTAAGAAAAGTTATTAAAAAGTCCAGAAGCATGTGTATCATGTCTGAGATCAGTAACTCTGATAATAAAATTAAAGCAATTTGGAATATTATTGAAAGGGAAACAGGGCAACCAAGAGCACAGGACGAATTTAGTGCCATAAAACTGAATGACAAGTGTACTAACAAACAATCAGAAATTGAAAATATTTTCAATAATCATTTTTTAAATGTTGTGGAGAAAATGGGATCTAGATCTCCACTAGAAGAGGCAAGGCTACTAATAGAAGAGACCATACCTGTGCAGTTTGAAACAACTGTATTTCCACCAACCACTCCCTCTGAAATCAGTAAAATAATAAAGTCACTGAAAAGTAAAAGCTCTTACGGAATTGATGGCATTTCCAGCAAGATACGTAAAGCTACTTCCCCACAGATAAGTAGGATTCTCAGCCACGTATGTAATAGCTCTTTGGAGCAGGGTGTTTCCCCGATACACTGAAATATGCCACTGTAAAACCATTGCATAAAAAGGGGTATGCGACGTATGTCAACAACTATCGCCCAATCTCTCTTCTGACAGCTCTATCAAAAATTTTTGAGAAAGTAATGTATTCAAGAGTAGCCTTCCATATTTGTAAAAATAAAGTACTAACAAAATGTCAGTTTGGTTTTCAGAAAGGCTTTTCAACAGAAAATGCTATATACGCTTTCACTGATCAAATATTAAATGCTCTGAATAACCAGACATCACCCATTGGTATTTTTTGTGATCTCTCAAAGTCCTTTGATTGTGTAAATCATGGAATTCTTTTAGATAAGCTAAATCATTATGGCTTGTGTGGGGGGGGGGGGGGCAGTGCACAAATGATTTAATTCATACTTAACTGGCAGAATGCAGAAAGTTGAAATAAGTAATTCATGTAATGTTAAAACAACAGCTGATTCCTCAAACTGGGGGCTATCAAGTACGGGGTCCCACAGGGTTTGGTCTTAGGTCATATACTGTTCTTGATATATATTAATGACTTACCATTCCACATTGATGAAGATGCAAAGTTAGTTCTTTTTGATGAAGATACAAGTATAGTAATAACAAGAACTAAGTGATGTAATTGTAAATGATGTTTTTCACAATATTATTAAGTGGTTCTCAGCAAATGGACTCTCTTTAAATTTTGATAAATCCCAGTATATACAGTTCTGTATAGTAAATGGCACAACTCCAGTAATAAATATGGACTTTGAACAGAAGTCTGTAGCTAAGGTAGAATTTTCAAAATTTTTAGATGTGGCCATTGATGAGAGGTTAAACTGGAAGCAACACATTGATGGTCTGCTGAAACTTCTGAGTTCAGCTGCGTATGCTATTAGGGTTATTGGAAATTTTGGTGACAAGAATCTCAGTAAATTAGCTTACTATGCCTACTTTCATTCACTGCTTTTGTATGGCATCATATTCTGGGGTTGAGTAGAAAAGTATTCTTTGCTCAAAAACGTGTAATCAGAACAATTGCTGGAGCCCACCCACGGTCATCCTCCAGACATCTATTTAAGGATCCAGGGATCCTCACAGTAACCTCACAGTATATATATACACTTATGAAATTTGTTGTTAATAATCCTACCCAGTTCAAAAGCAATAGCAGTGTGCATAGCTATAACACCTGGAGAAAAGATGATTTTCACTATGCAGTGTTAAATCTGACTTTGGCACAGAAAGGGATAAATTATGCTGCCACAAAATCTTTGGTCACCTACCAAACAGCATCAAAAGCCTGACAGATAGTTAACCAAAATTTAAAAATAAATTAAAAGCATTTCTAGATGACAACTCCTTCTACTCACAGGCAGAATTTTTAGATATAAATTAAGGGAGGAAAAAAAGCAGGAAAAAACTAGCTTAAACATTACTGTCATGCAATATTTTGTGTAATGGAATATCTTGTACAGACATCTTTTATTAACCTGGACGTTCCACATCATTACGAAGTATCGTATTCATGACCTATGGAACAAGTATTAATCTAATCTAATCTAATCAGCTCGGAGACCATGGCTGCGGTTACCCTTGACGCTGCATCACAGGAAGTAGCGCCTGCGATGGTGTACTCAACGACGATCCTGGATGCACGAATGGCAAAACGTCATTTTTTCGGATGAGATCAGATTCTGTTTACAGCATCATGATGGTCGCATCCGTGTCTGATGACATCGTGGTGAACGCACATTGGAAGCGTGTATTCTTCGTCGCCATACTGGCGTATCACCCGGCGTGATGGTATGGGGTGCCATTGGTTACACGTCTCGGTCACCTCTTGTTCACATTAACGGTACTTCGAACAATGGACGCTACATTTCAGATGTGTTACGACCCGTGGCACTACCCTTCATTCGATCCCTGCGAAACCCCACATTTCAGCACGATAACGCACGACCGCATGTTGCACGTCCTTTACGGGCCTTTCTGGATACAGAAAATGTTCGACTGCCGCCTTGCCCAGCACATTCTCCACATCTCTCACCAGTTGAAAACGTTTTGACAATGGTGGCCGGCATATGACTCGTCACAATATGCCAGTCACTACTCTTGATGAACTGTGGTACCGTGTTGAAGCTGCATGGGCAGCTGTACCTGTACACTACATCCAAGCTCTGTTTGACTCAATGCCCAGGCGTATCAAGGCCGTTATTACTGCTAGAGGTGGTTCTTCTGGGTACTAATTTCTCAGGATTTATGCACCCAAATTGCGTGAAAATGAAATCGCGTGTCAGTTCTAGTATAATATATTTGTCCAATGAATACCCGTCTGTCATCTGCATTTCTTTTGGTGTAGCAATTTTAATGGCTAGTAGTGTATTTCAATGCAAACACAGTTAATGCTTCCGTTCTAATTCTTGTCGGGTCTTCAGCCAGACGAAACTGTCATCTGCACACAATATTTCAGCGGTCCACTTGGCCGCCGCTATCAGGTGAGAAAAGGTAAGCCGCTCTCGCCGACAACTGATTCAAACCGTAGACACAGATAATATCATTAACCGTGGTAATGTATACCCACTAAGTAGAACTTGGGATCCCCTTTAATCAGATATGAAGAAACAACCACATTTTAATCGACCAGCTACGAGTAGTACTTTTAACGAAGTATCGTTTTTCGTCAGTATTCACCACTGTAGGCGCTGCAACTCTTCTCGCGCCAGAGGGCAGCTCTTGCACATTCCGTAGCGCGTGAGCTTTTGAATTTTCGCTGCATGTAAAGGTTCCGCCGTTCACAGTTGCAATCAGTTATTGACGAATCTTAGCTTTTCTCACCTTACGATGGTGCTGTGGGGGATCGTGGAAGCATTGAGTGCAGTTTGATCAGGCTGGAGGCACGACAAGAATTTGAACTGTTAATACGCCGGAAAAGTCAACATAGTCACACAATTCTTTTTTTTTTTTGGCTTCAACTAAAAAAAGCAGACACTAAAATTATACCTTGATTTGACCAGGGAACACAGTAAATTAGGTAACCAACTTAAATAATATTCACCAGTTATCAACAGGATTCAAAGGAGAGTCGCCTTTTGTCCTTGATTCCTGTAGATACCAAACAGAAGACGACTTAGCTATGTCGTCTTCCATCTTCGCGGGTATATGAGTTGACAGAATAGCAAGATTATATTTGAAACGTCCCCTTTGTATAATTAAAGTCTGTGCTGGAAAAACTCTTTCATTATTTGATTTTCAAACAGCTGATCAAAACTGAACGTACTCACAGTTCCCTCTTTATTTTATTCTGATCCTCATTAAAATGACACACAATATTTTTTTAGCACAACGCAATCTGATTTTCAATAGACCCTACAAAAAAATGGCCCTGACTAACGATAACCTATACCTTTCATGAATTTCTTAACTTACAAGAATCTTCGTTACTCAACTACTGCAATACAGCGAGCGCCAATACTGCCAGCTAAATCAAAGATTCCAACTACTGAAGGCACTAACCACTGATAGGCATAGTTAACAAATGAAAGATTTAGATAGAGAACAAACAATGTATTTAACTTAATAATGTTCAAAAGTCATTTTATATATATATAATCAGTTCATGACATCCAGTCTCACAAATTTCCTTTTTCTGATGGACACACGTCCCGATCGTCCGCTCTCAAAACTCTTGCATCTCTCTCTCTCCACATCCACCACTGCTGGCGGCTCACCTCAAACTGCCCAACACTACACAAGCGAATGTTCCAACAATGAGTCCAACTAGCCACAGACTTCACACTGCGCAGTCAGCGATTTTCATATAGAGCACAACGTAGCGTTACCAACATAAAAACCTAAACAGCCTACTTGTTGTTATTGTTGTTGTGGTCTTCAGTACTGAGACTAGTTTGATGCAGCTCTCCATGCTACTCTATCCTGTGCAAGCATCTTCATTTCCCAGTACCTAATGCTGTCTACATCCTTCTGAATCTGCTTAGTTTATTCATCTCTTGGTCTCCCTCTACGATTTTTACCCCCCACGCTGCCCTCCAGTACTAAATTGGTGATCCCTTGATGCCTCAGAACATGTCCTACCAACCGATCCGTTCTTCTAGTAAAGTTGTGCCACAAACTCCTCTTTTCCCCAATTCTCCTCATTAGTTATGTGTTCTACCCATCTAACCTTCAGCATTCCTCTGTAGCACCACATTTCGAAAGCTTCTATTCTCTTCTTGTCCAAATTATTTATCGTCCATGTTTCACTTCCATACATGGCAACTCTCCATACAAATACATTCAGAAACGACTTCCTGACACTTAAATCTGTACTCGATGTTAACAAATTTCTGTTCTTCAGAAACGCTTTCCTTGCCATTGCCATCTTCAATTTCGGCAGCTGCCCCTAGAGGCAATGTCCCAGATAAATGTCCTCAATTGTCCTTGGATGGTCATCCTCCAGATGTCGGTGGTAAATGACCGATAGTGAAATCATGGAGATCGCTGTTAAGTTGGCGCGTCAGAGATACCGCTACTCTGTGGCGGAACGAGACAGATTTCATATCGAAATAGCGCAAAGATGAAGTTTATCGTATTAATCTCCGTGTCTGATCTGTAATGCAGGTCCATATAGTAACTGACAACAGGCACTAATTTGATGATAAGCAAACTTAGAGAATGAAATAACTTGACAAAGGGAAGCAGAATGAGTGACGTTGCCGTTACACGAAAGATACCGCCGCCTGTTAGGAGTAAGACGAGAGCGCGTGACTACACGGCGTCCCCACCCTTGCCAATCTCGCCGGCGACAGGCGCCACGCACTGGGGGCTGTCGATGCTGTCTCTGCCTCCCGGAGGGCCTCGTTAGCCGGGGAAACCGGAGGCGGCATCCGATGAATAACGCCCATCAGCCTCGCTGATGGCTCACTGATAAGCACGTCGCAGTCTGCTCTTATTTTTATTTCCATGTGGAGAATGTCAGTAATGATACATAAGGTTCGAAACAAATGTGCTTAAAATGTGTATGTGCATCCAGGATTCGATTTGGGAAGATCACCATTTCTTACATTTGAAGCTAATGTGCTTGAAATATGTATGTTTGTGGATCCAGCGTACGATTTTGTAGGATCATCTTCTCTTACAGTATCACCACCCACCAAAAAAAAAATTCAAATATAACTACCGTCACAGATATTAGGCTAATCCCAAAAGCAAGGTCTCCTAATTTTTATTAGTACACAGACCTGTTTATTTCTGCAATGGTTTACATCAGTTCACAGCTTGTAGACGCTGTGGCAGTTTTTATATGCCCATGTCATACCAGCTCGCCGCCGTGCTGTTCAGAAAGTTATGAACTTCCTCTTTCAACTCGTCATCGGAGCAGAATCGCTTTCCGGCCAAAGGTTCTTTTAACCTAGGAAACAGATGATAGTCACTGGGTGCCAAGTCAGGACTATAGGGTGGGTGGGTGACTATGTCCACTGAAACTGTTGCAGGAGAGCAACTGTTTGCCGAGCGATGTGTGGGCGAGCGTTGTCATGGAGAATGTGTACGCCCCTGCTCAACATTCCTCTTCACCAGTTCTGACTTGCCCGTTTGAGTTTTTTCGGAGTCTCACAGTACCTCTCAGCGTTAATTGTGATCCCAGTGCCCATAAAGTCGACCAACAATAATACCCCTTTCCGATCCCAAAAAACGGTTGTCATGACTTTACCGACAGACTGTGTTTGTTTGAATTTCCGTGGCTTTGGCGAAGAAGTATGCCGCCACTGACGTGATTGTTGCTTGGTCTCAGGTGTCAAGTGGTATGCCCAGGTCACCCGTGACAATTCAGTCAAGAAAGTTGTCCTGTTCGGCTGCAAGGCAGTGAAGAAATGCGTGGGAAGCATCAACTCGTTGCCGCATGTGGTCCTCAGTCAGCATGCGTGACACCCATCTTGAGCACACCTTCCGGTAGTTCAATGTTTCCGTTAAAAGTCGGTGAGCGGTGCTTCGGGAAACCTCATGAAGCAACGTGCAGAGATCATCCAGAGTGATCAGCCGATCTTCACGCACGCTTTGCTCAACCTTCAACACTGTCTCCTCAGAAATTGATGGTCTCCCGCTTCTTTGTTCATTGTGAATTTCCGTTCAACCAGCAGTAAACTCTCTACACCACTTACGAACATTACTGACATCCATCTACGACTCACCATACACTTCCGTCAATTGGCAACGAATTTCAGTCTGCCCTTTGCGTCCAAAAATCGAATAACTGCGTGCAATTCGCACTTGGTGGTAACATCCTACGGGAGCTCCATTCTCAACGGCTGCCAAGCCGAGACTGAGCACCCCAGAGCGGCGTTCGCATGTTTACACTCAGCGCATGAAGCACTCTTCATAACAGTGTGACCAACTGCCACACAAACAGAGTTCTGTACGTAAAAAGAAATGGGAGACCTTACTTTCGGGACTACCCTCGTACACTAAAGCACACAGCTGGTGTCTATGATTTTAGTAATAACAACAAGAAAAATACCAAATATTTCAATAAGGCAATGAAAATAAATGTTGTAATACTTTTACATCAGGGCTTAATACACTGCCTTAGTGTGATGTCAAAGTAAATGTAAATCAAGGACAAGCAGCACTTGAAAGGCACTCTCCCAAAAATGAGAGTGGTGCATGTGTCACTAAATTCGTTCAAGAACTACCGTGCTTGACAAAATAATTGAGAGAGGTGCATGTGTCACTAAATTCGTTCAAGAACTACCATACTTGACAAAATAATTGAATGCAGTAGAGTAAATTGGGCATCACCCCACTCTGCATTGTTGCCAAATTTATTCAAACGACAGATCCAAGATGGCAGCTATAAATGTGGCAACATCGCACTGACGTCATGGTCGGAAATTCAGATATTGGTAGGAAAGTAGAGCGACTGGGCTACCTCCACTAACCTAACTCCCCCATACCCATCCCTAGACATGATGGGAAATTTTAAAAAATAGTGAGAAATTGAAAATTATGGGTAGGAATAACAAATTTTATATGCTGACTTGAGGTCCAGATACCAGCTGACCTAGCTCATAACATCACCACCAGAGGGCGCTTTTGGCTCTCTCCCTCACTCCCTTCTCACACCTCCCCTCCTGAGATTTAATCCAAGATGGTGGCACAGGGAAAGAATTGTGGGAAATTCGTTCACTCTTTGTTGAGCTCCTGAACTGGGAAGATCTCGCGATGGTAGGCTAATGTAGTGTGCTTGCCACATTCCTTACACAGTATGTTTAAGAATATTCTTTATTCATTTCTGAAATCGCAATACAATTTTCCACAAAAAACCTCTCATTCCCCTTATGGCTATCGATGCACTGAAATCACAGTTTTCCATGTCAAATCCGTATCTTCCTTACGATTGGACAAAACCATTTTCTTTGCACAAGTCAGACCACTGACTACAGGGACTTTACACTACAACCCATACTTTATAAGGCTGCTGATCACAGCGAATCTATCACACATCCCGTACTACGTATAATACTTCGCCAATAACTGAATACCATTGACACCAAACAATATTAAGCAATACTCCGCGATGATTGGGCATGCCTCATTTGCTTTTATTGCGAGTGGTACCAGTGTGTCTTAGGAAGAGAGAGACATAATCATTTTATTACCGACGAGGTATTAAAAACTCGATGGCAACAACAACGTTACTTACCCGCATCCAAAGCGATCTCGATTCTACAGGTACACAGAAGTACAGCTAACTATTTCCACGTTAAAAACTATACAAGCTTTATAAATTGAGGTATGGTATTGCTTCCGAATGAAGTGGTCTTCCACACAAATACCACAGCATTGAATATTGAGCGTGATCGCTAGGGTGTCTATTAACAGCTGGAAGTGTGGATACACGTCGCCGGTTGTGTAATCTCTTAATAAAATCATCATTCTCACCTAATTCACAAGGTGATTCGGCTAAGCAACGTGGCATTGCTGATATTTGCAAGCCCCTCATGACAACGACAGATACTTAACACACTAACCAACAGTATTTACAACGCATTGTATCTCTATGCCATGTAGGTAGTGTAACAGAAGTTCTGCGATATATCGACTGGGTTATAGGCGAGAGAAGGTGATGATTGTTGTGGGCCGGCCGTGGGGATCCAACGGACGTCCAGCACGTCAGAATTCTCCGATCAGTCCTTACCGGTAGGCAACCCAGTCAGATACTTCTCGCACTGAGGTGACCCCTCACCTATGGTCGCGTGGGAGGTTGCCCATGGCGTAGCAGGTGGCGAAAGGCTTCCGAGCGTAAGGCCTCCCCGGTTTGTCTGACAAACAGTTTCCAGGTATTGTCTGTGGCTGATACTGTCACTGATCCAGATTCTGTCGCCTGTCCTGTGTCAGAGGAAATCTCTCAGCCTACAAGATATGAACAATCACAGAAAGTGGAATTATTGATAGTTGGGAGCGCCAACATTAGGTGCGTTAAGGGGCCCCTTAGGGACATGGTTGGCAAGAAGGGTAAGAAAACCAATGTGCACTCCGTGTGCGTACCATGTGTAGTGATTCCAGATGTGGAACGTGTCCTCCCGGATGCCTTGAAGAGCACAGGGTGCAGCCAACTGCTGGTGGTTGCTCACGTCGGTACAAATGTTTGCCACTTTGGATCAGGATGGATTCTCTCTAGTTTCGAGCGGCTAACAGAAGTAAAGGCTGTCAGTCTTGCTTGCAAGATGACAACAGTGCTCACAATTTGCAGCATAGTCGACAGGGCCGATCGCGGACCTCTGGTACAGAACCGAGTGGAGGGTCTGTATCGGAGGCTCAGACGGTTCTGCGACCGTGTAGGCAGCAGATTCCTCGACTTAAGCCAACGTGTGATTAGGTTTCTGGTTCCGCTGAATAGGTCAAGTGTCCACTATACGTAGGAGGCGGCTACATGGGTACCAAGAAGGGCTTCAGACACGAAGAGTGCAGACCGAACACAGGAATAACGTAGGTACAGGTACTATCGGTACAACAGTTGTAAACTGCCGTAGCTGTGTTGTGAAAATACCAGAGCTCCAAGCGCTAATAGTAAGCACTGTTGCTCAAATCGTTACAGGCACTGACAGCTGGCTAAAGCCGGAGATAAGCTCAGCCGAAATTTTTGAGAAGAACCTAACGACATTCCAAAAGGATAGGCTAAACACGATTTGCGGTGGCGTGTTTGTTGCTGTTAGAAGTAGTTCATCTTGTCGTGAAATTGAAGCAGACAGTTCCTGTGAGTTAGTATGGGCAGAGGTCATTGTTTGCAACCGGATAAAATAATAATTGGACCGTTTTACCGACCTACCAATTCCGATGATACAGTTGCTGAAAGGTTAAAAGAAAACTTGGGTTTGATATCAAACACGTACCCGACTCATACAATTATAGTTGGTCCTCACATTAATTTACCTCTACATAGTGAGCGGGGACACCAGTTACAAAACACATTTCTCCTGCACAACTCCTCTCCCTACCGGTAACTGCATCACCTACACTATGCACCCCAGTTTAAAATTTTAAAGTGTGTGCCCTGTGCTTATTGTTTGCGTAACACTTGGCTGGACTCTTTATTCATGCGCCCTCAAAATTGGTAGATTTCAGAATATTAATGCTTTGTGCCTGACCAATATAATAATAAAAATAATAATAATAATAATAATAATAATAATAATAATAATAATAAGTAGAGTGCTACAGTAACTTACATAGTTACTGTTGTTTATTGCTGTCAGTTATTACAATTATCTGTTTTGAAGTGAGTAATGACACAATATCTGTTCTATTGCAGGAACTATCTACAATCTACAGACAATATTTTAATCATATATTAGTGTTTGTTATGTGTATGTCAGACTTTTACCATCATCGATATATGGAAGAAAGCACAAAGTATGCATGTAATGAGTGGACTATGTGAATGACATGTAATCTCCACCACGTAGGGTCACTCATTAACGCCAGTAATTGAGAAAAAGTAATTTTTGAGAAAAAGTAATTATCAATAACTCTCATCAATATTATCACATAAACATAATTTAATTTCGTGAAAAACACAGACAAAACCCTATTTTATTTTCCCCCATTGGAAAATTTCAGTTTACATCTCAAGGGGTTATTACTCCTAGTTTGGGGACCACAGTGTAGAATGTTGCGTGAGCGCCCTCTGTGACGAACGTGCGTTGTACGGTGGCGGCGAGGATTCGTCTGTTGGCCCTGTGACTTGGTGTCAGTTAGACCTGATTTGATCACCGAAGCAGCGTTGTGCGGCTCTGGTGTAACAGGACACAGAGTCAGTATTTCCCTTACCATATCAGTCCAGCTAATTTTCAACCTTCGTCTGTAGCACCACATATCAAATTCTTCTGATCTATTTCGGTTTTCCCACAGTGCGTTTTTCACTACCACACAATTCTGCGCTCCAAACGTACATTTTCAGAAATTCGTTCGTCAGATTACGGCTGATATTTGATACTAGTAAACGTCTCTTGGCCAGGAATGCCCTGTTTCCCTGTGCTAGTCTGCTTTTGATATCCTCCTTGCTCCGTCCATCAGTGGTTATTTTGCTGCCTAGATAGCAGAATTCCTTAACTACTACTACTTCGTGGTCCTCTATTGTAATGTTCAGTTTCTCGCTGTTCCTATTTCTGCCACAATCCATTACCTTGGACTTGCTTCGACTTACTCTCAGTCCATATTCTGTACCCATTAGATTGTTCATTCCATTCAGTAGGTCTTGTAATTAGTCTTCACTTCCACTGAGGATAGAATATCATCAGTGAATCCTGTCATTAACATGCTTTCACCTTAAATTTTAATTCCACTCTTTTCTTTAATTCCATAATTGGTTCTTCGACGTACAGATAGAACTGTAGCGGTGAGATGCTATATCGTTGTCTTACACCCTTTTTAATCAGTACACTTCGTTCTTTCACTCTTATTCTTTCCTCTCGGGTCTTGCAAAACTATTTATAACCCGTCTGTCCGTATAGCTTACCACTATTTTCCTCAGAATGTCGAACATCTTGCTCCAGTTGATACTGTCGAACGCTTTTTCCAAGTGTCGAATCCTGTTCTTTAGTCTTGCTTCCGTTACAACCGCAACGTTAGAACTGCATCTCTTGTGGCTTTACCTTTCTTAGAGCCAAACTGATAGTCATATAACACATTCTTCATTTTTTTCCTTTCTTCTGTAATTCATTCTTGCATACTTGAATGCAGGAGCTGGTAAGCTAATTGTATCATAATCCTCGCATCTGTCGGCTCGTACAGCCTTCTGAATTGCGGGAATGATATTTTTCTGCAAGTCAGATGGTATACCGTCAAACTCATACAGGCTACACACCATCGTAAATTGTCGTTTTGTTCCGCAATGATTTTAGAAATTCTGATGGGATATCAACTATCCCTTCTGTCTTATTTGATATCAAGTCTTCCAATACTCCCTTAAATTCTGACTGTAATACTGGATCCCAGATATCTTCTATATCGGCTCCTGTTTCTTCTACCACACGAGACAAATCTTTAGCGTCACAGAGGCCTTCTGTATACTATTTCCACTTATCCGCTCTCTTCTCTGCATTAACAGTGGAATGCTCATTGCGCTCCTAATGTTGCCATCCTTGCTTTTAATTTCAGCGTAGATTCTTTTGATGTTTTTATATGCGGAGTCAGATCTTCTAACAATCATATACACCGGCCAGTGTGGCCGAGCGGTTCTAGGCGCTTCAGTCTGGAACCGCGCGACCGCTACTGTCGCAGATTCGAATCCTGCCTCGGGCATGGATGTGTGTGATGTCCTTAGGTTTAAGTAGTTGCAATTTCTAGGGGCTTGATGACCTCAGATGTTAAGCCCCATAGTGCTCAGAGCCAGTCATATATATTTTCGATTTCTTCACGTTTTACATGCAGCCATTCCGTCTTAGATACCCTGCACTTGCCATTCATTTCGTTCCTCACTGACTTGTATTTCTGTATTCCTGAGTTTCTCTGAACATTTGTTCGCTTCCTTCTTTCATTTATCAACTGAAGTATTTCATTAGTTACTCATGGTTTCTTCGCAGTTATTTTCTTTGTACCTATGTTTTCATTTCAGTTTGCGTGATTGCCCTTTCCAGGGAGTTTTAGTTTTTAGTTGGCGAAAGCATATGGGCAATCGTTTGTACCTCACCTTATTTGCAGTGAAACAGGAAAGAAAATAGCAGTGGTACAGGGTGCACTCCGCCACGCAACGTACGGTGGCTAGTGTGTTAAGAATGTAGACATAGATGTAATCAGCATAATAGCTTAGGTAACAAAATCGCAAAATGGCAAACGCCGAGAGGGTCAGGAACAGTAAAGGAATAGATTTTGCCACATCTAGAAGTTAGCTTGTACGTGAGCTTATACGCTGAGTTACGACGGAGAGGGAAGCGGCAGATAAGGGACGTTGCCCCGCAGGTCGAGACTGTCGCTGCGGGGAGTCGTAAAGCGAGCGGGTCAGGGACTCCGCTCTGTGGCACCCCGCTGTTACCTTCTCGTGCTGCTTATCAGCAACGTGGAGGTCGCCTCCGGCTGTCCTAGTAGCTGGTATCCTCCAAGATTGCGAAGGACACTCTTCACCGCAAGCCTCGTAAAGAAAATATGTCTTCATTCTGCACCTTATGTTTACTGAGAAGCTGAATTCGCGACTGCCCGTTCACAGCTGAAAGGTTATAGTTTCTCGATTCTCTATTCTAAAGAATGAGGAATTTTGTGTGAGAAGTCAGGCTATTTTACCAAATAGTCCTTCCTGTAAGCACGGCGGCGTATGATCACGTTCTTTGTTTTCGTATCCTTGAATACTAGCTGTTCAGAATCATTCAACAATTGGTTATTCGCACGGATTATACGATTAGGTTTTAGTATACGGTTTGCTTATCAGGATATTACTACAACATAATAAAATGATCGGTTCGCGTTGTGAATTAGAATATCATCACTCTGCTTCGACATGTGTACAGGCAGAAAGCGATGGGCTGTAATCAAAGCAAGCGAACCAGATAGTAAGAAACGCGAGAACTGCTTTGCTATCTAGAAAATACATAAAGTTTACGTCTGTCGATCGCTGTTTCATGATACCAAATCAGTTTCAAAAATTTCCGCCCAACTTGAGGCTTATAGACATTTCTTTTATTTTTCTTTTTTTTAAAAAAAAGAAGAAGATGGTGGAGCTAAAGGACAAATGGGCTTTAACCTCGTGTTTAAAAAATTGCGGAGCTAACAATGCTCCTGACTTCTTCCAAGTCCACCTTTACAGATGACAGTTTGGCACTATGACTGATTACCCGGGTTCGATTCCTGGCTGTGTCTGAGATTTTACCCGCTCGTGCACTGTGTTTTGTGTTGTAACCATCATGATTTCATCATCACCGACGCACAAGTATTGTACTGGACAGCCGAACAACCCTGGGTAATAATGCCATACGATCGTGTATTTATATTAATCTTGCTTCTTGCATTCTTTATCACCATTTCCAACTGTAATTAGTTCATGTTACACTTCATCTTTAAAATAACTTCCATAATTTTATCAACAGAATTGAAATCTGCCTCAGCTGCCAGAATTCTTATTTAATACCCGACCGATTTTGTGTCGTCTGTCGTGAAAGGGCCCCCGGCTGCTGGTCCTCCACTCCCGTACATTTGTGTGGTGTTGGTATGACCCCTTATCAATCAGTGCCACGATTGCGTCACATTTGTTTTCTTAATTATTTGGTGGCACCTGAAGATGGAGCTGCAGTCTTCAAAACCGGTGGTGTAATAATCAAGGATATGCTGGCAGCTGAAAGCATCACCTTTTAATCACAAAAAGATGCTATTTGACAAAAGGTTCTTTTTTTTGCAAATACTTCATTTAAAGTCAGAAGATTAAAGAACTGTAACCCAAGGATTTCTAAATACCCGTGTATATTATTAATACCTCAAGCCTGAGAAGCTACTCTTCTTTTACATTATATTGTTTTAACACTAATGTTTTACCTTCCATTTTATTTTCACTACTCACATATTCTTCTCTGTCAAATCGTGCTAGGAGCAATATCAAAATTTCTTGTCTTCTCTACTTATGGAATAATAAGTTAAAAATTAATAATTATTGAACTGTGCTTTGTTTCTTAAGATCGAATGACACACCTCACTTGGTACGTTTCCTGGGTTAAATATATTAGTTACACTTCCAGGGGCCATTGCAAAAGGATGGAGCCATATCGTTCATTGACCGAACTATGGAAACTTAATTCTACTACATTTTCACGGTCATGTGTCATTGAACAATGACGATAGACAACCAGAACACATTGGCTTGAGACGTAATCAGCTCTTTTCTCTCTCAGCAATGGTAATCATTAATGATCTCTTAGTTTTCAGATCACGACTGGTTACTTTAAAATACTTTGCCAGAAATTTCTAATTTGCTTTGAAGAATGTCTTTACCTCTCGGTAGGAACAGGCCAAATTGTACGTTCCTGCGATCCACGGCCCTTTTTTGTAGAAAACACAATTGTTTTCAGTCTTTCGATCACTGTTTTCTTTGTTATTGTGAAATTCAGTAGGAATTCTTTACAATAGGGAGTGGAGCCAACGTATACAATAATCAAGAGTGGTCTAAGAGAATAAAATTTCAGCCTTGCAGTGGTGTGAGTACGGTATTAAACACTAGTTGTAATCTACTAACACGTTTTTAACAGATTTGAAAATGGGCAACACTGTACCAAAACCAATTATTTTGAGATAGCAGAACAGCGAGTGACAGACTGAAAATAAGAGTATTTTCTAGAAACTACGATTGAAGATAGCTCCGTACTGACAAGTATGTTCAGTTTAGATATACTTTAGTTTATTTTTTCAGGTGGACATGATAGCCAACGATGACTTTGTTCCACAAAGTACCGGACACAACCAGAATTAGCGTTTAAATCGAAAGCGATTATACGACGTCTACTTCAGCGATCAAGGAAATGGGTGACTCCATCATATCAACACTTCTCTTCACATAGCGCTGCGTGCCATACAGGGTTTTGGACAAAAACAGCATGACAAGCACATTAAGTCTCTACTGTTCTCACTGTATAGCCTTCCTATTCACTTCTGTCGTCCAGAATCAAGAAAAGGATCCAAAAGGCAATCGTTTCCAGGACCGTAGAAATGATAGAGGATTTACGAGAGCACATTTGCTTCCTGCAATGCTTTCGCACGGATAACGGTTGATCAACTGATACAGAATAGAGTGAAAAATGGTTCAAATGGGTCTAGCACTGTGGGACTTAACATCTGAGGTCATCAGTCCCCTACACTTAGAACTACTTAAACATAACTAACCTAAGGACATCACACACATCCGTGCCCGAGGCAGGATTCGAACCCGCGACTGTAGCAGCAGCGCGCTTGCGGATTGAAGTGCCTAGAACCGCTCGGCTACAACGACCGGCAGAATAGAATGAAAAAAGTATAGTAAAGGTAACCAGGGCACAAGCAGTTGCCAAAGTTTCTCCGCTATCACTGAAGGAAACGAGACAGAAGATAAAAAAGTAAACTGTTTATCTTCTCAAAAGTACCATACATGACTGTTAATAAGCGTATCCTCCAGAGGGAACACGATTGTACCCAGGTCCAAAGAAAACACGACCATAAATGTTGTTCTCGCCTCCAAAAATATAAAAATGTTTTGGGAAGAGGTTGGGGCTGTATCGAGCAGGTGTAACGGCTTCCCAGCGAAAATTTTGCAGCGTACTCGAAACATGTGGGCGGGCATTTGAGTGGCCGGATTTTTCGATCACGCTCCAGAAGTTTCACTGGGGTGCCCTTACACATCCTCCATATAGTGGTAATCTCTTCGCATGCGGTTTCCATAGTTTTTGAGCCCTGAAGAAAATCATTTGTGGTCGACGATTTGCTTCATACGAAGAGGTCCACTCCTGGAAAAAAATCAACCGTATGCAACGGCGAACAAGTTGCATAGTTAAAGATTGTAACGTAATCTTACCGAAACCGGTCATGTAAACAAGTACAGTACCAGCGATTTTGAATGTTTGGAGTTTTTCCGGATTTCATGTTCAGCAGTTACAAAACCAGGGCTGCGAGGTGAAACTATAGTAGTCTGAACACCAGTCGCAATGGACACGCAGAAGGCGTTCATGTTGTAGTAAACCGTGATCAGAAGTGATCATATCATTTTAGGTAACAATAGCATCTGCGTAGTTTATGGATTACTGCTATTCATCTTAAGCTGGTAACGATGTAGCGTTATTTTGTTTACAGCATCCTCTTGACTAATTGCAAACACTATATTTTTCACTTTTTTCTTTACACAACGAAAAAAAAGAAAATTAGGCGACAATTCTTCATTACTTTAAACAATATTTTTCTTTTAAATTCATTCGCACTGCCGACACGTGCTAGACTCTGATAGAATTTCATTTGACATTCTTTTCTTCGTTGCCATGAGACTCCCGCAAGAAATGTGCTAATACTGCCATATTCATATATAATGGCAACCCGCAGCATCTGTATCTACTCTGCTTTCGGAGTTCCCTCTTTTTGTTAATCCAGGAACTGGCAGCAAAATAACGTTACAGATAACCATTTTAGATTTTTAAAGAAATGTAGAGGACACACATACGACGCTTCTGTGGGGAAAAAGAGAGAGTTTACCAAGAGGAATGTTCAATATTGAGGGATATGGGGATATGAAGTTAACGATCATTGGAAGCGAAAAACATGGTCTCTAAAAAGCATAACGTAAGAGTTTTGGAGCACTTCTTTTCTGTTGAAAGTTATTTGCTTTCCATATTTTGAGAGTACCAGTATGGACCAAAACAAGAAACAAATATTATGGTAAACTTGTCATCTATTATACTTACGACGTACAAACATTTGTTCAGCTGAAGACACATCTTTCACAGTAGCGAGGATGGACAAGTGCTCATAGCTCTTAAGACATGCAGATTCGAGCCCCCGTTTACCGGACACCTTGTTTTGGTCCTTACTACCACCTCTAAAAACGTGTCATGCGAAGAGCTTGCTGTAGAAGAAATTTGTTTCAGAGTACCGAAGAGAAAAAAGTGTTGACATATCTTAAGCGTTTTATAGCCCGTGTTTCCTAGACATTTTAGCATCGAGTGATTGTTCCTGTCACGTCCTGGGAGCTCCTGTATACATTGCGTGTTAGTTCTTGCCTGAGTATATGATGATATGAAGATATTTTACCCATATGTATGTCTGGATAGCTTTGTGAGACGCTTAGACAAATGACTACATATGTCTTCTTTGAAAATTGTTTTGCATGTAACCATATGTATAGATCTTATATTAAATCCACTTGTCAAATGAATCTTCAAATTTTAGGCTGAGCAATACACCACAATGCAAAAGCACTAGAATTGATTCGTTTCAAAGCAGGAAGCCTTCATTGTCAAAAGTATCCTTAAAGAATCTTGTGGAAAAAATAGATACAAAATCATTCTTCGAAACGCGTCTATTCTGATGATTTGAACTGTAAAATGTGGTTGAGCCTACATTTTAGTATTAAGCTAACAACCTTTATCTCGAATTTATCATGGATAAAATCATTTGTCAGTTATCACAGTCATAAAAAGCTAAGATTGGAGTGTATCGCCTCATAAATGACGCGGACGTTAGGGTTGAAACACAAACTCGAATTGGACGAACAGTGAAGAAGGGAATCGTCATGTCTTTTTAAAAGTGAACACACTGTCAATTTTCTTACGAACTAATACTCATCACTTTTAAAAAATTGTTTCTTCACTTCCAATCATACTTTTGATGCAACTTCAAACCTACCTACTATCTACACTTAACGTGTATGAAATTTGGTCATATTATATTGTTATAAGACAAGTAACGTTCATATACAAAAGCTTTGTTACTGTTCTCACATTAGCATTTAAATTCTACTCCATGTACAGGGTATGTTGCTATATTTAAGAACAATATGCTCATTATATTTTCACTTAATATTTGTGTCAGTTGTCTCCATGAAAGTTCATTGTAGGCAGATGATTTGTAGTTCCATTCATTGTTCCGGTTTCAACTCGAATTTTGTATGCTACAAATGGAACTGGTGAGTCTAGGTCACTTTATATATAAAATTCTTCCTTTTTTGTCAGACGCTCATTTATAGGGTGTCCAGCTAGGGATTCCCTAACCTCAAAATTAAATACCTCTGGAACTAAGATAGCTGGACGAGCACAACGAAAGGTGTGTGTAATGTGGAAACTTTTATACCGGACTACTGGAATAGTTTGAAAAGCTGCTAAGAGATAGTGATGTACGTCGTGCAGCTCGTATAATGTCATAGTTTAAAGCCGTCCTCTGCCAACATTACTAGTAATCACATCAGAATCTTTTCTCGCCGTATGGAGCTGGCGCAAGTGAACAATTAAATTTGCCGTGCATCCTGCAGTGCCTCAAAGGTTATAGATTCAGATGCTACACTGATCGTCGATTCCGTCTCGTCCAGCGTACTGTGATGGTTCCGGTAGACAATGTCTTTCAATGTGACCGTACAAAAAGTGGTCACAGCGAGACAGATCGGTCAAGTATGCAGGCCACATCATTCCTGTATTAGTAAATTTGCAATAATACAACACAGTAACATTATTCCCGATGTATTCATCAAGAAGGTGAAACATTTGTTCGGTATGATGAGCTCTGGACCCATTTTGCGTGAACCACCAGGTGCTTGGTCGAACATTCAAAGTCAATTGTGTGGTGGCAGATTGTTCCACAATTGCAACGTAACGTTTGCTATAGTTCATTTCGTACATTTAAAAAAGGGCCACTATTGTCTCTGCTGCACACCGAAACCCAGTCAGTAGCCTTGTGAGAAGACAGTGGTTTTGATTTACGCAAATGAGGATTTTGGAATCCCAAAATCACCAGTTTTCGTTATTCATGACTCCATTCAGGTGAAAGTGTGCTCCAATCCTTCCTTTTCATTGTGAGAATCTGGTTCGTGAAATCAACTCCCTGTAGCACAACTCGTACAGGTATGGCCTTGTGACTTTGGATTTTGACTGAAAACGTATGTAGGCCCTGTCTAAGTATTTTATGCATGCTGGAACGCTTCAGACCAGTCTCTGGTGCAATTCTTCGGATTGATTTCCAGGATTTTGCTGAATAATTCCAGAAACAGAGGCGACATTTTTAGGAGTAAAGGCAGTTTTCCTGGAGGTCAGAATTCCTGGCTAGATCATCATCCAGTTTGCGAATAGTTTTTGCATCGGGTAATTCTGGAACATCAAATAGTGTCTGAAAACTGCGTGTTGTTGACATAGGAATGTGTTCTAATCTGTCGTACTTCACTGCCAGAAAAATACCTTTTTCAAAGAAATACCTGATTTTGATCCATTCCTTCGGTACTACCGAGCGAGGTTGGGCAATGGTTAGCACACTGGACTCGCATTCTGGAGGATGACGATTCAGTCCCGTGTCCGACCATCCTGATTCAGGTTTTCCGTGATTTTCGTAAATCGCTCCAGGCAAATGCCAAGATGGTTCCTTTGAAAGGGCACGGCCGAATTCCTTCCCCGTCCTTCCCTAATCCGATGAGATGTATGACCTCGATGTTTGGTCTCTTCTCACAAACAATCCAATCCAATCCATTCCTTCGGCACTCTAACGTCCTAAAATGTTTCAACGGTGAAACTAATTGCTCTGAGTTGCGATGCCCTATTTACCGGCATTCCGTATTGCTATTAGAGCACCAAATGTTACCAGATTTTTGCACTATTCCGAAACATCTGTATAAAATTCTTACAGCTTTCGAAATAAACGTACCGTTTGTTGCGCTAGTATAACGATCTTGGCTTTAGACATATTTAATTCTGAAATCAGGAACTTCTTTGCTGTACAGCCTCTATTTGCTTTTTGAACCGTGAATTTACTTTCAAAACTTTTTCTTAAGAATTTACTTTATTTACTAGCGATTTATCAAGAACATTGACACATTTAATCACACCATGTGAGCGTGGAAGTAGTTGACAGGGAGTAAGAGATGAAATCAAAATGGAATTGCTTTTAGCAAACGGGAATTTTATTACTAAAAGGTTTTTTTTCTTCTTGAAACATACAGATTTAAAATTATAAGCAGAAAGCGCCCTCTAAATATCAAGTTACAACTTATTCAGAGGCAGAAAGAAACAAATTTTTGAGTGTATGAGCTTTCGGGCTGAGAACCTTGCCGCTCACTTTTGACACAGCCGTAGTCACGACCGCTCAAAACAACCTCTGAAAGACTACATAGGTGCAAATCTGCAACACACTAGATTACCTTAAAGTAAAAGTTTTAACAATTCATACAAGCACACAAACTATGCACACCGTCGGAGGGATGGAAATGGAACAAAACACTAAAATTAAAAGATTAACTTGCCACCGAAGGTGCAACTTGATTTTAACTTCTAAGAAAAGTCATACGGTGGAAGCGTGGCAACCTTATATACTAAAATGATTACTTAAATAGAAGCTCATGACATGCAATCTTACACAAAATTATACAAGGTTGGCCAAACATGCTCTACAGTACACATATACCGCCTCTCAAGATGATAGGCAAGATAAAAACATATTTCAGGAATTAGGCCGCTAAACTTCAAGCAATAAATTCGTTAACACACCAAATTCGACAAACATGACAGAGGTAGCGATTAACGTACGGCAGATTGGTAGGGAGATTACAGAACAACCCGCACCGCAGGTTGCTTAACCCCACCCCTATTCCACAAGGGAAAAACAGACCACCAAATTCATAAATAACCACCTTTCCGCAGGTGGGCACACGGAGAAGAATGGGGGACGACCCCAAAACAAAGTGGATAGTGACACCTCCAAAAAAAAAAAAGTAGAATTTAACAAGTACATGAAACAACATATCACCAATCACTTAACTTGTAATAAACTGCGATTTCTGGCGAAGACCTGGCGCAGCACCCCCTAAACGCTTTCCCGAACCGTCCGCTGCCAGCCTCTTCAACGGACGCAGGAAGGCGCGCCGATCTCCCGTATCACGGCGTCGCAGCTCGCACAGGCCAGACCGATGATGCTCTCGTGTCGGCCCCGAAGCCACTACCCCTCGCTATACAGCACGGCCCACTAGACTCACGTGGCGACCTCAGATGAGCCGACGCTCAAGGCGGACAAGTCACCTTGTGTCTCAGTGCGCGACCGACCAATCGATCAAACCAACCGCCAATGACCATTTCCTGAGCAGTTCGAGCAGACTGGCGGCCTAACGCGCAGACTCAGATGCAGGAACTACCCACTCGTTGAGTTCTCTCCCTGCGCCACAAATTCGGACGAGAAACTGACCCCGACTGACCGACTGCTCTTTGCCGAGCTCATAATACCCCTTAAATGCACGTGAGCAGGCGACCTTTTCCATTTCCCACCAGAGGGAGACACCAAACTCCCGATTGCCAGAGCGGCGCCGCCGCCAGAAACGGAGGCCGACTGCTTCACACAATGCCCTGCGGGCGCTCTTCAAAAGAGCAATTTTTACCACGGCTCACTTTTAATTACAAAATAATGCCTGTGGCCACAGTAACAAACCAATTACTGAAGCTAACTCCAAATTACAAACACTTTCCTGGATTTTGTTTCAACTTTGCTTACAGCTGAACTGAACACCAAAAACTGCGTCTAATCAACGATAATTATACAACAAAAAATTACGCACTGGGCACCTAGAAAAATTATTCTTTATACACTCCTGGAAATGGAAAAAAGAACACATTGACACCGGTGTGTCAGACCCACCATACTTGCTCCGGACACTGCGAGAGGGCTGTACAAGCAATGATCACACGCACGTCACAGCGGACACACCAGGAACCGCGGTGTTGGCCGTCGAATGGCGCTAGCAGCGCAGCATTTGTGCACCGCCGCCGTCAGTGTCAGCCAGTTTGCCGTGGCATACGGAGCTCCATCGCAGTCTTTAACACTGGTAGCATGCCGCGACAGCGTGGACGTGAACCATATGTGCAGTTGACGGACTTTGAGCGAGGGCGTATAGTGGGCATGCGGGAGGTCGGGTGGACGTACCGCCGAATTGCTCAACACGTGGGGCGTGAGATGTCCACAGTACATCGATGTTGTCGCCAATCGTCGGCGGTTGGTGCACGTGTCCGTATACCTGGGACCGGACCGCAGCGACGCACGGATGCACGCCAAGACCGTAGCAACCTACGCAGTGCCGTAGGGGACCGCACCGCCACTTCCCAGCAAATTAGGGACACTGTTGCTCCTGGGGTATCGGCGAGGACCATTCGCAACCGTCTCCATGAAGCTGGGCTACGGTCCCGCACACCGTTAGGCCGTCTTCCGCTCACGCCCCAAAATCGTGCAGCCCACCTCCAGTGGTGTCGCGACAGGCGTGAATGGAGGGACGAATGGAGACGTGTCGTCTTCAGCGATGAGAGTCGCTTCTGCCTTGGTGCCAATGATGGTCGTATGCGTGTTTGGCGCCGTGCAGGTGAGCGCCACAATCAGGACTGCATACGACCGAGGCACACAGGGCCAACACCCGGCATCATGGTGTGGGGAGCGATCTCCTACACTGGCCGTACACCTCTGGTGATCGTCGAAGGGACACTGAATAGTGCACGGTACATCCAAACCGTCATCGAACCCATCGTTCTACCATTCATAGACCGGCAAGGGAACTTGCTGTTCCAACAGGACAATGCACGTCCGCATGTATCCGGTGCCACCCAACGTGCTCTAGAAGGTGTAAGTCAACTACCCTGGCCAGCAAGATCTCCGGATCTGTCCCCCATTGAGCATGTTTGGGACTGGATGAAGCGTCGTCTCACGCGGTCTGCACGACCAGCACGAACGCTGGTCCAACTGAGGCGCCAGGTGGAAATGGCATGGCATGCCGTTCCACAGGACTACATCCAGCATCTCTTCGATCGTCTCCATGGGAGAATAGCAGCCTGCATTGCTGCGAAAGGTGGATATACACTGTACTAGTGTCGACATTGTGCATGCTCTGTTGCCTGTGTCTATGTGTCTGTGGTTCTGTCAGTGTGATCATGTGATGTATCTGACCCCAGGAATGTGCCAATAAAGTTTCCCCTTCCTGGGACAATGAATTCACGGTGTTCTTATTTCAATTTCCAGGAGTGTATATAGTATTTGAGTGTTAACAATATATACATTAAGAAAACTGATATGACTTTCAGACATAATTTTATATTGTGACTGATAAGCATATAAATATCAATAGATGCTATGGAATGATGTAATTACGTCTACAAGCTTTATAACATGACTCACACCCATGTTATGAATTGATCGATACTGATTCGTGACAGCTAATGAAGAGACTGATACCATATGTCTAAGAAGTGTGCAACGTACAAGGAATAATTTCCAGCCGCGCGGAATTAGCCGAGCGATCTAAGGCGCTGCAGTCATGAACTGTGCGGCCGGTCCAGGAGGAGGTTCGAGTCCTTCCTCGGGCATGGGTGTGTGTGGGTTGTCATTAGGATAATTTAGGTTAAGTAGTGCGTAAGCTTAGGGACTGAGGACCTTAGCAGGTAAGTCCCGTAAGATTTCACACACATTTGAACATTTTTTGAATAATTTCCATATTCAGTTTTAGTAGTTTTTAACATTGGATGAGAAAATGATGAAGTATAATCAAAACTGAACTTACAAAACCACTGGAAGGTCTTAGAACAAAGAAAAATCGGGCATTTTGCAGTTGTTGGTTTCTTTCACTTTGCTTGATAATCTTGTAATGTTTGTTCGCGCAGAAATTGAAATTGGTCAATATCGTAAACGTAGTCTGGATTGTATGCCTGCACCAAGAATCTACACATATATAAATAGACATGTTTACGTGTCAACATAGTCCGGTGGTGTGAACGCTGAAACTGATATTAATAGAAGTTGCAAACACAGTCTGATTTTTATGTCTGCATTGAGAATCTGTACGTATATAAATGAGCATATTTATGTGCCAAAATTAGTAAATATCCTTTCATTTTATTGTAGTTTGCTTCGAAATCGGAGAAGTCTTCTGAAGGTTGGATGGACATTCACACGTATCGAGCAAGATGCAGTACAAGGTAAGTGTCTCAATATTTAAGTCTTACAGTGTTACAGTCATTCCTGTCCCTTGAAAACATCATTGAACGTTGAGAAGCATGTAAAAAGTCAAAAAGAAATGATAGGTTTTATAAAAGCCAAATAACAACAGGTAACTGAAAAAGGTCCCATTTTCCCATTAGAATCGTCTTTATCCTCATTAGTCCCACGAGTAGCCTACATGTATGTGAACTTCCAGATTTCGCTTAGAAAATTAATAAAGGTTGTTTATCATCGCAAGACCTGTAGTATAAATTCGTTTACGTCTCGTAGGTAAAGTTTTTAGCGCTAGATATCACCACTTGAGTTGGTAAAAGCCGTTTATTAATTTTCCGAGATGGAACCTCGCAGTCCACACATTTGTATCCATGGACTGAAAAGCTTGAACACTGTTGTCAGTAAACTTCAATTGCTGAGCAATAGCGGTATCCTCTTTTCTTTCGTGTGTGTGTACGTGCTGGACCATGCAAGGCTAGCATTGTTGTTGTTGTTGTGTTCTTCAGTCCTGAGACTGGTTTGATGCAGCTCTCCATGCTACTCTATCCTGTGCAAGCTTCTTCATCTCCCAGTACATACTGCAACCTACATCCTTCTGAATCTGCTTAGTGTAGTCATCTCTTGGTCTTCCTCTTCGATTTTTACCCTCCACGCTGCCCTCCAATACTAAATCCGTGATCCCTTCATGCCTCAGAACATGTCTTAGCAACCGCTTTCTTCTGGTCAAGTTGTGCCACAAACTCCTCTTCTCCCCAATTCTATTCAATACCTCCTCATTAGTTATGTGATCTACCCATTTAATCTTTAGCATTCTTCTGTAGCACCACATTTCTCTTCTTGTGTCCATGTTTCACTTCCATACATGGCTACACTCCATACAAATACTTTCAGAAACGACTTCCTGACACTTAAATCTGTAGTCGATGTTAATAAATTTCTCTTCTTCAGAAACGCATTCCTTGCCATTGCCAGTCTACATTTTATATCCTCTCTACTTCGACCATCATCAGTTATTTTGCTCCCCAAATAGCAAAACTCCTTTACTGCTTTAAGTGACTCATTTCATAATCTAATTCCCTAGGAATCACTCGACTGAATTCGACTACATTCAATTACCCTCGTTTTGCTTTTGTTGATGTTCATCTTATATCCTCCTTTCAAGACCCTATCCATTCCGTTCAACTGCTTTTCCAAGTCCTTTGCTGTCTCTGACAGAATTACAATGTCATTGGCGAACCTCAAAATTTTTAGTTCTTCTCCATGGATTTTAATACCTACTCCGAATTTTTCTTTTGTTTCCTTCACTGATGGCTCAATATACAGATTGAATAACATCGGGGAGAGTCTACAACCCTGTCTCACTCCCTTCCCAACCGCTGCTTTCCTTTCATGCCCCTCGACTCGTATAACTGCTATCAGGTTTCTGTACAAATTGTAAATAGCCTATCGCTCCCTGCCACCTTTAGAATTTGAAAGAGAGTATTCCAGTCAACATTGTCAAAAGCTTTCTCTAAGTCTACAAATGCTAGAAACGTAGGTTTTCCCTTCCTTAATCTAGCTTCTAAGATATGTCGTAGGGTCAGTATTGCCTCACGTGTTCAAACATTCCTGCGGAATCCAAACTGATCCTCTTCTAGTTATTTCTTTCTTCTGTAAAGAATTCGCGTTAGTATTTTGCAGCTGTGACTTATTAAACTGATAGTTCGGTAATTTTCACATCTGTCAACACTTGCTTTCTTTGGGATTGGAATTATTATATTCTTCTTGAAGTCTGAGGGTACTTCGCCTGTTTCATACATCTTGCTCACCAGATGGTAGAGTTTTGTCATGACTGGCTCTCCCAAGGCCGTCAGTAGTTCCAGTGGAATGTTGTCTACTCCGGGGGCCTTGTTTCGACTCAGGTCTTTCAGTGCTCTATCAAACTCTTCACGCACTATCGTATCCCCCATTTCATCTTCATCTACATCCTCTTCCATTTCCATAATACTGTCCTCAAGTACATCGCCCTTGTATAGACCCTCTATATACCCCTCCTACCTTTCTGCTTTCCCTTCTTTGCTTAGAACTGGGTTTCCATCTGAGTTCCTGATGTTCACACAAGTGGTTCTCTTATCTCCAAAGGTCTCTTTAATTTTCTTGTAGGCAGTATCTATCTTACCCCTAGTGACATAAGCCTCTACATCATTACATTTGTCCTCTAGCCATCCCTGCTTAGCCATTTTGCACTTCCTGTCGATCTCAATTTTGAGACGTCTGTATTCCTTTTTGCCTGCATCATTTACTGCATTTTTATAATTTCTCCTTTCATCAATTAAATTCAGTATTTCTTCTGTTACTCAAGGATTTCTACTAGCCCTCGTCTTTTTACCTACTTGATCCTCTGCTGCCTTCACTACTTCGTCGCTCAAAGCTACCCATTCTTCTTCTAATGTATTTCTTTTCCCCATTCCTGATAGTTGCTCCCTTATGTTCTCCCTGAAACTCCGTACAACCTCTGGTTCTTTTAGTTTATCCAGGTTCCATCTCCTTAAATTCCCACCTTTTCGCAGTTTCTTCAGTTTTAATCTACAGGTCATAACCAATAGATTGTGGTCAGAGTCCACATCTGCCCCTGGAAATGTCTTACAATTTAAAACCTGGCTCCTAAATCTCTGTCTTACCATTATATAATCTATCTGAAACCTGTCAGTATCTCCAGGCTTCTTCCGTGTATACAGCCTTCTTTTATGATTCTTGAACCAAGTGTTACCTATGATTAAGTTGTGCTCTGTGCAAAATTCTACCAGACGGCTTCCTCTTCCATTTCTTAGCCCGAGTCCATATTCACCTACTACGTTTCCTTCTCTCCCTTTTCCTACTACCGAATTCCAGTCACCCATGACTATTAAATTTTCGTCACTCTTCACTATCTGAATAATTCATTTTATTTCATCATACATTTATTCAATTTCTTCGTCATCTGTAGAGCTAGTTGGCATATAGGCTTGTACTACTGTAGTAGGCGTGGGCTTTGTGTCTATCTTGGCCACAATAATGCATTCACTATGCTGTTTGTAGTAGCTTACCCTCACTCCTATGTTCCTAATCATTATTAAACCTACTCCTGCATTACCCCTATTTGATTTTGTGTTTATAACCCTGTAGTCACGTGACCAGAAGTCTTGTTCCTCCTTCCACCGAACTTCACTAATTCCCACTATATCTAACTTTAACCTATCAATTTCCCTTTTTAAATTTTCTAACCTACCTGCCCGATTAAGGGATCCGACATTCCACGCTCCGATCCGTAGAACGCCAGCTTTCTTTCTCCTGATAACGACGTCCTCTTGAGTAGTCCCCGCCCGGAGTTCCGAATGGGGGACTATTTTACCTCCGGAATATTTTACCCAAGAGGACGCCATCATCATTTACTCATACAGTAAAGCTGCATGCCCTCGGGAAAAATTACGGCCGTAGTTTCCCCTTGCTTTCAGCCGTTCGCAGTGTCAGCACAGCAAGGCCGTTTTGGTTATTATTACAAGGCCAGATCAGTCAATCATCCAGACTGTTGCCCCTGCAACTACTGAGAAGGCTGCTGCCTCTCTTCAGGAACCACACGTTTGTCTGGCCTCTCAACAGATACCCCTCCGTTGTGGTTGCACCTACGGTACGGCTTTATGTATCGCTGAGGCACGCAAGCCTCCCCACCAACTGCAAGGTCCATGGTTCATGGGGGGAGGAGGCTAGCATTACGTTTTGTATTTAGGTAATTTTCACTGTTCTGCGCGAAATCTAAATTTATTACATATTTGAAATGTACTACATGTTTACTCCAATATTTTTAGACGTTACTGAAAATGCTACTATTACTGATATTAGCACTGATAATGATATAAACTGCTTGTCCTATAAACTAACAACTAACAACATAGAATTACACCATTACAGAAACGAGTGGTAATAAGATTAAAAAAATTTTATTGACTAATTTCATTGCATTTGCAGTAAGTAGTGGTATCTAATGGTTAATAGAGGTTCGTGATTTCTGAACCTGTATTTGTGAATTATACAGTCTTCGGGACGAACCAAAGGACAATGGATAACCATTGCCTTGTAGGATATTTTGGGCAACCAGAAAGCTGGTCATGAGCATTAGGTGGTAACTACAGTGGCTGTCGTTCTTCTCTCCATGATACAAGAAACGCCAGGTGTGAGGTGTGATGACATTCTATAGCAATATCGGATGCGTCATAATTCTCCGCAAAGAGGATCGGGGAATTAATCGTCGACTGTGATGACACCTTCCTCTGTTGCACAAGCGTCATCTTGACGCATGTAGCATCAGTAATGCTGCTCGTTATGGGACGACTGTAGTCCCTAGCAGTAGTGTGTGCCAAACATATTACATACGATTTAATTCAGGAAGGTGGACAGGTCATTGTAGTAGCATAATATTCTCATCTTGTATGTCATATTCCATCAACTGACCCCTTCATGATGGAACATTACCAGGCCTTAGAATAACCTGTGTCCTCAAAAATCAGACCATTGCAAACATTCCTCTGTAGCTACAGATCGTAACTGTCGCAGTAACTTAGAAATTACATTCACTGGGGTACATGCTACTGACACGATACTGCTCTATGTGACAATCCTGTATATCATTTATATAGAGTAGATGGTAATGTAGTACAATCTACGAACATGCCAAATGAAAAGATCACCAGAATCACTGTCCAAACTTAACTGCGACACATTCTTGAATTGGATGGACTGTGTGCTACTCTCCATCCATATGCGAGAACTTCTTTAAATCCACACAGGCTGATGGTAAACGTCTGATTCAGAATTTGTTTCTAAGTCTGTAATCGTGCCACTTGAATCACGATAACGATCCTGTTTTTGGGTTGTAGCTCGTATTGCCACTCAACTTACTCTCCCTCTTCTAATCTCTTCCAACTACTTGCAATGACGCTGTCGGCGACATTCAAATCCCTGCCCACATAACACTCACTCTTTCTGGTCTATAGTCTTCCGGTGATCTGGTAATGACTAACGTCATCAATCTGAATTCACTATACCACGAGTGCTGGGTGCTACACACACAACACGTGAAGTCAGAACCAATGTAGAAGAAACCTTTACCCAGTTTTACTATGGCAGGTAAACTAAACAATTTTATGCTGTCGTGTACTTTACTTAGTGTTTCTATGCCATCTCGGCACATTTTAATAGACTGAGTAGTCAAGTTGTAAAGTTTTTGTGTGTATTCGGTTTCCTTTATGGTTGTATCAATCTCCTTGCCCAGGCGCCATTTAGGAACGTGCTGCTGAAAACAGTAAGTACACCACTATGGGAACTTAAGCGCAAGTATACTCTTCTTCAGAGGTACAGCCGACCACATCTGACCAGGATCGCCGTGCCCTGCACTAAGCGCAACGTAACATCACATCTGCGCCTTCCATCCAATAATAAGTAATGGACTCCCAGCAACATTCTGTGTCATACCGCCCAATGGTCAGGGATTAGCGGTCTAAGAAGCTACTCCAGGCGGGTATAAAATGAATGCGCATAACGGAAATACTGAACGCGAGAATGAAGATTTGGCCCTGTTTGACTACACTCTGAAGCAGATCTTAGGATCTCTTAATGGTGATTACCCCGTTCCTTGTCATTTAACATATAAATTACAACATAAAAATAAATGAATGATAGAGGGCCGGCCGGAGTGGACGTGCGGTTCTAGGCGCTACAGTCTGGAGCCGAGCGATCGCTACGGTCGCAGGCTCGAATTCTGCCTCGGGCATGGATGTGTGTGATGTCCTTAGGTTAGTTAGGTTTAAGTAGTTCTGAGTTCTAGGGGCCTGGTGACTTCCGATGTTAAGTCCCATAGTCCTAAGAGCAATTTGAGCATTACAAATGAATTTTCTAACTAATACTAATTGCCCAAATCTGCACCTTTTTATGGCTACGCGGCCTAACATAGATAACACGAGACGACTGACCTCATCTACGTACCAAACACTAGGAGACACTACTTTCAAAGATGATCTATAGTGGTGTGCAACCTCATTGAATGTAAAATTTACGTGATCACAGCTGTTTATAGCCCTAAAAGCCGAAGGAATTAGCAATTCCACTGTACATATTGCGTCCGGTGCGTCAGAGTGATGGTTCTCGTACACCCTGCGACGACGGAGGAACTCCAGCCGCAAAATATAGGGAAACTCATTCAAACACTAGGACGGCATAAGACGGTCCGCTGACTAGTGCAATCTAATACTGTCTTCTCCTCTCTGTGTTCTACAGACGAGAAATGCGAACTCCCAGCCACAAGGACGGAGATCAGGTAACGTCTTAACGTGAGTATAGGCAGAAGAAGTGCTCTGTCACTGAACGTTGCCTCCTACATGGAGGCGAAGGCCAGAGTAGTATAATTTCGCAACAGTACAGAGCCTAACCGTTCTAATTACAAAATCTCCTGAGAGCTAAGACAGAAAGTCTGTGTGTACCAAGAAAAACTGATACTGAGCGACCGTCAAACTCGGGCGCTCAAAACGGAAGAACTCTTCTCTCCACCGCTGGCTTCCCATCAAAGCTCGGCTCCATTCCCTCGTAACTCAGAAGGCAAATCATATTGTCGAAACTACGGAATATTCTCCCTCTCTACAAATTCTTCCAAACGCCGGCCAACCATATTTTAGTCTTTTGTCGTTCAGCGCGGAAAGTCAGCGAGTAAATACGTATACTCATACAATGGTATGCTTCTCAGAGTAAAAATTCTCGGAAATAACCCTGACTGCGATTTCTGAGGTAACGCTTCCTCGTTCCTCTCTGCTGCGTCCAAGATTTTCAGAGTTTCCGAAGTATTATCCTTCCGACCCCCGTTACAATACCGGCTGGCTGCCCGCCGCTGCATTGTGCTTGCATGCTCAGGTGCCCAGCCGTCAGTCTTGGCACTTCTTGTGTGAAGCAGAACCAACACACCTGTGTGGACTTTTCCACCCAGGGCTTGAGTTACGCCAGCCGTTTCATTTCCATTGGCGTTCCAGCCTCTGCTAGTATAGGCAATCATTCATTTCGCCGATTTGATAATAAAGATACTCCGTCACCTTTCATGCAATAGGCGTTAACAATTATTTACAAGGTATACGTGACAATGTCAGTCTTCTTTAAATATTCATATATACGATGTACGACCTATCAAATGATACCTAATTCCGGTTGTAAATCACGGTAAAGTATGCAGATAAGTACTTGCAAGGTGCGAAATTATAGCCACCTTACAGCGGTAGCCTGACTAGCGAAATGCCGTCTCGTCTATAGGCTAACGTTAACACCACAATGCAAACGGCTACTTTGGAGGGACGCTATAACTGGGTAGTACGGGCGTGTATGTCCACATGTTTCTAATGTGTTTTGTATCTTCATTTATCTATCAAGCTAAGGGTCAGTCAAGTGGAAACGAGACAGATGCAGAAAACGATCAAACTGCTCTTTAGTTGGAACGTAATCGCCATAAAGTTAATACATTTATTCCACTATGAGTCAAGACGATCAGTGCCTGTATAGAAAACAATTTGCGGTTGTCTACAGAAACGTGATTGTATCCGGGAGCGTACCTCATTGTCCGAAGGAAATCGACTGCCACGGATGTCTTTCTCCAGGGCTCCAAAAATATAGAAATCGCACGGGGAGAGATCGGAACTCAATATGGTATGTATGACTGCTTCCCAACGGAAGCTCTGCAGATTAGTCGCAACAACCTTAGCGACATACCAGCAGCCCAATACGTTGCCATTGTTGCGATATAGTTATGCATACCTTATTCTCTGTTGCGTACATCAGCATAATTTAATGATGATATTTGTATTACGTGAAACGCAAAGAATGTTTTTGTCTGACTTTCTGTTTATTTCAACATTCTTCTCAAGATCACATTAACGTATGTCCACTATAAGGAATCATATGGACGTCACCAATGAACGACAATACTGTACACGGTATGTTCTGTGCATTCCTCTCATTTGAATTAGATCATTGTTTGCAATGCAGAATGAGCTGCTATTGGCTAAAGAGCGGCTGGGAAGAGACTTGTGATGCACAGGGGCGGACATTTACTGCCGAGAGAGAGAGAGAGAGAGAGAGAGAGAGAGAGAGAGAGAGAGAGAGCAAAGAAAGGAGGTGGTAGTTTACAATTCTGGAAGGCTGTATAACTACCGTAGTGTGGGCAGTGAGTACAGAAGATTGCGCCCTGATAGTATGGAAAAAAATGAGTGTACCTGGAGAAAGAGCGTAGGATGCGGAAGAAGGCGAAAAGACATGACATTATTGCAGAGGAATGTGTGGGGTCACAAACTATAGTCACGACCTGATGTCCGAGGGATGTTTTGGGAAGTGCTAAGGCATGCTTCCCATGTAAAAGCAGAGGTGTGTATTTGATTGCTGGAGTGCTAAGGATGCAGGGGGGGAAATGTAAAATTCCAGAAAATCTTCCGAAAGGAGTATGAATTTCAGGTGATGGCTGATAGATTCGTGACCCTTGTAGAAGAAGGTAATGTTTTTGTAATGGCGGCTTGGAATCGTCAGTATAACGCAAACGTACATGTTGCATGTCCAAGCGAAAGTGGGGTAAGGCGTGGAGAGGCACTTCCTTGCAGATATCGATAGAGGGCACTTACCGCGTGGATCGATTGAAGACACTTTTCTTCGCAGTTACCCTATTTTTACCTACGTTTTCTTTCCCAACTTTTGCGATGGGCCTTTTTACAGATGTCCAGTCCTCTTCAACTCTACTGCCTACTGAGCTATTCCTTATAACTGTATCTATAGCCTTAGAAAACTTCAACCGTATCTCGTCATTCCTTAGTACTTCTGTATCCTATTTCTTTGCGTATTGACTCTTCCTGACAAATGTTTTAAACTTAAGTCTTCTCTTCATCTCTACAATATTGTGATAAGAGTTTATATCTGCTCCTGGGTATGCCTTACATTCCAGTATTTGATTTCGGGATCTCTGTCTGACCACGATGTAATCTAACTGAAATCTTCCCGTATCACCCGGCCTTTTCCAAGTGTACCACCCCCTCTTGTAATTCTTGAACAGAGTATTCGCTATTACTGGCTGAAACTTGTTACAGAACTAAACTAGTCTTTCTCCTCTCTCATTCCTTGTTCGAAGCCCATATTCTCGTGTAACCTTTTCTTCTACTCTTTCCCCTACTACTGCATTCCAGTCTCCCATGATTATTAGATTTTCGTATTCCCTAACGTACTGTATTACCTTTTGAATATCATACTCTCTCTGTCTCTTCATCTTCAGCTTGCGACATCGGCATGTATACCTGGAATATCGTGGTCTACGTTGTTTGTTGTCGATTCTGATAAGAACAACCCTATCGGCGAACTCTTCACAGTAACATACACTCTGATCTACCTTATTATTCATAATGAATCCTACTCCCGTTATAGCATTTCCTACTGCAGCTGATATTACCCTATGCTCATCTGACCAGAAATCCTTGTCTTCTTTCCACTCGACTTCGCAGATCCCCACTATTTCTTGACTGAGACTTTGCATTTTCCTTTTCAGAATTTCTAGTTTCCCTACCACGTTGAAGCTCCTGATATTCCACGCCCCGACTCGTAGAACGTTATCGTTTCGTTGATTAGCCAATAGTTCTCTCATGGTAGCCTTTCCCTTGGCTGTCGCCTTCCGGAGATCTGAATGGGGGAATATTCCGGAATCTTTTGCCAATGGAGAGATCATCATTACACTTGTTCAATAACAGACCACATGCCCCGTGGACTTACTTTACGTGTCTTTAATGCAATGGTTTCCATTGTCTTCTGCATCCTCATGCCGTTGATCGTTGCTGATTCTTCCGCCTTTTAGGAGCAGTTTACCTCCCCTAGGACAAGAGTGCCCTGAACCTCTGCCCGCTCCTCCGTCCTCTTTGACAAGGCCATTGGCAGAATGAGGTTGACCTCTTATGCCGGCAGTCTTCAGCCGTCAATGCTGATTATTAGAAAATCCAAGCAGCAGCGGGATTCGAACGCGGGACCGAAGATGATTTTTAAATCTCATTTTGTTGGCTTTCGTTCGTTGCATCTGCTCCGAGTGGACGTCGTAAGACACCCTTTTTAAGTTCGTCGTTGCTCGGTTAACTCTTTTTTTACAAAGGGCAGTTAAGCCTCTGATCGAACACACTGAGCTACGGTGCCGGTATCCCCTAGACTAACATCCTATAGTAAAGATGACACTGACTTCTAAAGCATATGCCTTGATTGACAAGGAACAGGCTGGAAGTGAACTAAAAGTATTGTATTGTAAGTTTGATATTCATGACTAACGGAAATTAGCTGAACTGCAGAAATTCCATTGTGAAAGTGACGTAGATGACGTTCTTAGTATTATACCTACGAATCCTGATAAATATCCTGCTGATAATTACAGCGGCTATATCAGAGGCAGAACGCTGTGTTTTTACAAACTGAAAAGAATAATAATTTTTCGAAGGCGCACTCTGAATTCAGAAGTACTAAATGCGCATTCAATGCTTTCAATATAGAAAATTTTCCTTAGTTGCCATAGAAAGATCAAGGGTGAAATTACTGATCTGTTCGTGAAAATTAAAACAAGAAGAATATATATCATTTTTAAATGAACACATGAAGCTTGAACTGTAACAGGTTAAAATAAGTAACAGTTGTTTTATTTTTGTTCTTTTAACATTTTTTAAAATGTGTTTCTTTACTCTTACACAATTTCGAAATAGAGACAAAATTTTTTTTTTAATTAGCAACTCCACTAATATTAGATGCGACCCTCCATTGGAAGAGAGAAACGATTTTCTGTAATATGAAAATATACAGTCATCACAACAATTTCTTTTAACTCTCGGTATTTCGTAGATAAAATGGCGTGTTTAGACAGGTACTCGTAGAGTACTGACACCTATCGCTGCAGGATGAAGGGAAAAAGAACTGTTCCTCTCATGTTTGCCCCTCGACTAGATGCACAATGATTCTGTGTCACGGGAACTATGGAATGATGATGGAACTAACGTAGCTCGGGCGGAATGTGATTTTGTTGGGAGCGTGCAGCGGTCTTGACCAATTTTCATACGTCTTATGTACATGGCAAGATCAACGTAGAAGTCGCCCGAAATGGCTGTGTTCATCTGCAGCGTAATCACTTAATATTTACCTTTCGAATTTGCAGTTAAGTCACTGTCATAGCTTTTAAATGTAAACAATAAACACTAATCCCCTATAAATTTATTTAGGTGTAATTTGCATTGCATTCTTGTTTGCCACCAAGTGATACACAGTGCTGGAAACATACTAAGAACTCAGATGTTAACCTGAGCACAGTATCTCATGCATCTTGTCATTTGCATTGCTGTTTACTTCGCGTCATTGGCTTTCTTGGGCGCTATAGGTGATACAATGACTTCAGAGTTCACTAAAACAAAAATAAAAAAATTCTAAACTTTTTCTACTGGCGTAAATTGTAGCCGATACAGATTTAATGAGGGCGAGCCCGCAAAGTAAAAACAATGCAAAAAACTGTTGGATGGTTCACTGATTTTGAAGCACCAATAAAAAAAGACGATACCAAAATTTTAAGTGGTATGAGATGGAGAACGTCCAGTAGACTACGTCACTAATATGACGGCCATTTTGTAAGCCATATCTTGTATACAACTCATAATTTTAAAATACTAGGCTGAAATATTGGATCAGTTGCAATTGTTCGATGGAATGAAGATACCGCACGAGGACATGCTGAAAAGCAATGTCTCCGAATGTTTTATGTGAAAACACTTACAAACATTTAAATAACGCGAACGTTATTAACATTCATCCTTATTCTTCATGCTTACATACTTAGTTCTCAACATAGTCACTCTGACGACGAAAACCTTTATCCCAAAGAGAGATTAGTTGTTGATACAGTCACTGTAGAATGTCTGACTTTGTTGACAGAGCCACAACTTCACCTCTACTTGCACCGCTTCATCACTGTCAAAGTTATGTCTTCAAAACTGTTCTTTAAGTTTTGGAAACAGATTCAAAACAGACGAGGCCAAGACGAGTAAATAAGGAGGATGCTCGAGGACAGTGAACCCAAGGAGTCTGATTGTTGCAGACGTCTTGCCGCTAGTGTGTGATCTGATTGTCATGCTGAAGGAGAGGATATGACATGTGTGGACGAACTCTTCGTATTCGAAACTCCATTACAGCACGCTGTTTCCCATGCACCGACTTACGTAGGTAAGTTACAAACCGCCGCGTTACGCTCTACAATTGGGAGTCCTCTAACAGCAGAGGGCCGCAAATATGTAAACGTTAAAAAAAACGCTGCCGAATGTTGACAAAGGTTGTTTTATTTTAAAATTTTTAAGAGTTTATAACTAAAAAATTCGGAGGCTTTACCATCCATTACGCCTTCGTAAGTGCTTTAAGCGCTGGCATTGAAACGAAAGAATATATTCAAAGGCCATCAGGGCTACGTCATTCCACCGCAACTACTGCCAGAGAACATAGTTATGCCATATCAGCAAACAACAGGTTGTCGTCCACGACAATTGAGCGATATGTCGGAAGCATAGAGCGAAAGTTCTTCTGTCGATTGACCTTAACGTAAACAATAGCAGTTCATTATGTACACATGTAACACACATTGCGGGAAAAGTGCTCCAAGATGAATGTGTCATTCCGATGCTGTAGTTCTTGTTCTTCCTTGACATGAATACCGTCTATTATGCCTGGAATTAGTTTGTGTCGTAGTTTGGCTAGAGCGTCGCGGATTACTGTGAATTCATTTCTAATAAATGAAAAGCCCAATACTGAGCACGTTCTACAACATTAATTGACGGAGATAACCGGTTTTTGGCTTACAAGGCCATCATTCGACTTTAACTGAGTATATTAGTCAAAGAAGTTACAATGTTTATAAACCACAGTGGGAAAGATGTTACTGACATATACTGAGGCACAGATAGTAAATATCACCTGTGACTATGGCGTGGTAATGCAATTATAAAGGTAAAACGTTAATAAATAAATAAATAAGGAGCTAACCAAGAAAAACATTAACACTAAACTCGAAAAACAGTGCCCAATGTAACAATTTACATTAGATGAACAACCCCAGTATAATAAATTAGTACTTGACAAGGCTACCAAGGAATAGCTTGCAGACATATTACATATTTCTGCATCACTTCCAGTATGTAATACCTCTTCAAGCTATTGTTAATAGCCTAGTCAAGTAATTATTTATTTAGAATTATATATAAATACCTCCAGATGCTGACAGGCGTTGATATATATCAACGGGGACAGGTGAAAATGTTTGTCCCGACCGGGACTCGAATCCGGGATCTCCTGTTTACATAGCAGACACACTATCCATCTGAGCCACCGAGGGCAAGGACTATGTCACGCATGCCTCCCGCGAGACCCACATTCTCACGTTATTTGTCCACTCGCTGCATTCGTAGTGTCCCTACCCAACACACTCATTACTCGTGGAAGACATTCTTACCAAGTCCCGTAAGAGTTCGGGTAATATGTGCGCATCCACACAGAAGAAGGTCATGGACGGTACTACCAGTACTATATACATATATGGATATGGTATCTGTTCTTTGGGACATGTCCGAAAGAACAGACACCTTATCCATATAAGTATAAACTTATTTATTTCATTGGGATTGCTAAACTGTTATATAGACATTGTTATCTGAGTTTCTAGGTTTGTTATCTTTATATGTACTTATTGTTCAGGTTTTTACCGTTACAATTGAAATTACTAGCGAACTGTCAAAGCTGAAATTTATTGACTGTGCCTCAGTCCAAATGAGTAACTTATTTCCAATGTTGTTTAAAATTACTGTAACGTTTTTGGCGTAGACAGTCTGTTGACGTCTGATGATGGCCCCGTAATCCAAAATTGGTCAACTAAATTAATTAAGCCTGTAAGATATGAAAGATATAGATACTTCCATTCATTATTATGCTGTTCTACCAAGAGTCAATGAAGATGATTCGTTATTTGTTAATATCGAAGAACATAAAACACACCACGAGAATAGAAAGCTCATTAAAAACATGTCTCGTAGCTGAAAATCAGTATCGTTCGTTCGCGTTGACCGTATAGTAGCGGGCAGTAATTACGGTAACTTCCGAAGTTTATAAGTTATTCCGCTTTTGGAAAATCTGTTTTTTGAGCGAGACTACTACTTCATGTTCCACAGTTGTTTCTGCAATAGTTCTCCCTCTATTTCAGAACTACTGAGTGTTTTGGGTGAGAAAATACGTTTCCTCTTGGTGGTAATGGGTTACGTCTACTACCGTAGCAACCTAAGAACTGTTGCTACGTTCGAGTTCGGGATTTCAGCGTGCGCACGTTAGTAAGAAAGGTTGGAAAAAAGGAAAAAAAAGAAAAAAAGTTTGTCCTGGTCTGATTATAACGGTGAACTTTCCACTTTTCTCTCTGCTTCAGAACCTCTTACATTCACCTCAGCGACGTTTTCACGTACTCCTAGACCCCTTCGTTTATGGAAGTGCTTGGCAGCTTTAAAGCCTGGCAGATTTCGCTGAATTTCGCCAACGTTAATATTTGAAAGGCGGCCTCTCCTTAAATCGGCGTTAATCTGTGGAATTATGACGTCAGGAGGCAGAGCAGTAATTACGAATGCGGGGCCGTAGCGTTTAATCAAGTTCCATGCCGACTGAGGTCTGAAGTACGAGCAAATTCATCTCAGACTTTCATTCATTCGAGTTCTGATGGAAAGCGTTTAAATAACTAATTTTCATCAAACATTTATTTGAAAGAGGTGCTGAACATAACTTCCTTAGTCTACTGTTTAGTATTAATGCCACCTCGCTGAAAGTACTTCTTTCTGAAAGCTTCTTTTATCTTGTGGTAAGCCAACAACCATCATTATCGGGTTCTGAGGAGCCTGTTCACACATTTTATAAATACTGGTCAATCTTTCTCTGAAAGTTGAATATACTGGCCATAAAAATACTTTACTTTTTTTAAAATTACTATAGTAGATAGCATGTTCGCTTCCTAAATAAGAACTTGGTGAACTCCATTTTACACTTTGCCCAACTAAATATATGATCTATCACCGTTTCTCAAGTAATTCACAATGTGTATTGGTTAAGAAAGTAGAGCTTCTTTCAAAAAACTCTTTCAAGTTTTCTTGAACTGACCCATAGTGTCACTCACGTATGGTATATTTAACCCAGAATAACAGGGGATAATGCGTTCGATTCCCACCACTGGTTAAAGTTTTAATATAAATCATTATCCACCGGTCTTGTCGAAGACAATGGAAGACAGAAGTATGGGTCACCCTTCTCCTTGCGGTGGGAAACTGCTCCCGAATGGTGGGATAGCTAGAAAATCGGAGAATGGAATGGTAAGATTCAGTCAAAGTGTAGCGTTGGCCACTGAAGTGATGTGGAAATTAAGGGAGAAGACACAAAAACATTCCTTCTGATTTTGCAGACTCGTAAGGTGAGGTGGTAAGCAAATGAACTATTTAGATTTGTTTGTAGAATCTAAGTTTGGAGACATACTATCAGACATTTGGAAAATATCATCCCTACGCTTCCGACGGTATCAAGGGTAGGTAGGTACGAGAACAATCTCACAGTCGGCCGATGAGCATCCAGGATGCTGACAAGAACAATATAGACGGGGATGGAAAAGGAAATCTCTTAAATGACGACTTTAAGGAGACGCAGAGGTACTAGAAAGACTGTTCTGACGTTGTTCTTGAAAACATAAGTAAGGTTTACGAAACATGAAGAAACGTTCATAGGATTAATCGATCAAGAAAAACCATTCAACAATGTAAATTGGTACAAGATATTAAAAACCCGAAGAAAAATAAATGTGAGTTACAAGGAATGATGGATAACATACAACAAATACAAGAAACGGGAAGGAAAAATAAGAATGGAAGACCGAGGACAAAGTGGACTGATTGAATCGGTATAAGAGTCTTTTGTCCCTACTATTCACTGTACACATCAATGAACAATGACTGAAATGAAAGGTATATGAGAGTGATCAGAATTTAGGGTGTCTTACTATAAATGTTGGATTTTCTGATGTCATTGCTATCGTTAGTGAAAGTGAGAAAGAACTGCAGGACCTCTTCAATTGAATGAGCAATCGAAAGTAATGACGAGTAGCCGAAATGTGACAATCGACAAAATAACATCAAAACTGCTGACCTAGGAGAAGACGAAGTTAAGGAATTTCGTTACCTTGGAAGCAAAATAACACATGAAGAACGACGAAAGAAGAGCATAGAAAGCAGACTAGCACCAGCATTGAAGACCTTCCTGGCCAAAATAAGACCTTTGCCATCAAACATAAGCCTGAATCTGAGGAAGACATTTCTGATAATCTACGTTTCGAGTACAAAATTGTATGGTAGTGAACCATGGACTGTGGGAAAACCGAATAAGAAGAGAAACAAAGCCTCTGAGATCTGCTGCTGCGAAAGACTGCCGAAAATTAGATAAGAAATGTGGAAGTGCTGCGTATAATGGGCGAAGAAAGGAACAAATAGTTCAGGATACAGGGTGGAAATACTGCTCTGATATAAAGTGAATGATACAAGATAACATCTCGTGGCGGGTCGCATCAGACTGACACGATTGTATATTAATATCTGTCATCCATCTACTCACTATATGGGGCTATATACAGGGAGTTGGGGAGGAAAGGTCAATATTTTACACAGTGATAGTATAAGTAAGTCTGAACAAAAAATGTTATATGAAAAATGCTTCATTAGGAAGGTATGGGTATTGAAAGGGACTTTAAGTCTACAAAATTGATGTCCACAACGTGAAAGTATACGCAGTACAACTGGACTGTAACGTGATTTTTTTGAAATAATGTTACATGTTACCTGTATTCAGTTGAAAAAGACGTACCACGTCTTTTAGAAACGGCTTTAACATAGTACAGATGTAGTAGACTTCAAAGAACAGGTTCGAATAGCCCCCCATGAATGTCAATGCGCTTTTGCGCTCTAGCGATAACATGTGTGGCTTGTTTAATCGCCTGTTGTTGGTTATGCCGGCCGCGGTGGTCTAGCGGTTCTAGGCGCTCAGTCAGGAGCCGCGCGGCCGCTACGGTCGCAGGTTCGAATCCTGCCTCGGACATGATTGTGTGTGATGTCCTTAGGTAAGTTAGGTTTAAGTAGTTCTAAGTTCTAGGGGACTGATGACCACAGATGTTAAGTCCCATAGTGCTCAGAGCCCCTTTTTTGTGGTTGGTTCCTAATCAATTCAGCAGCGTCCATGATGCGACGAAGCAGTTGATCTCATGTGCACCTCTGATTTCATCCAACCCCATAAACAGAAATCTAAAGGTGTAAGGTCAGGTGATTTTAGAAGCCAGTTAATAGCACCACCTCGGCCAATCCAGCGATGAGATTATGTGCGGTTGAGATGGTCCCTCACACGCAAGGTAACACGTGGAAGGGCACCGTCATGTTAAAAGTACATTCCAGTTCGCTTGGCTAAAGGAACGTCTTCAATTACTTCCACAAATGAATTTTCCAAAAAATGCAGGTACCTCTCTTCCGTCAACCGCTGATTGATAACAAATAGACTTATCAAAAGGTTACCGATCATGCTGCACCAAACATTTATGGCAAAACGAACTGTAAAATTGCTATCCACTGAAGCATGTGTATTTTCCTGTGACCGTCGATGATTATTGCCTGCTTTGCTTATTCCATGTCTTGAAATCTGGCTTCGTCAGTAAATAGTATGTATGGAAGCAAATGGCTATTCTCAATTACTCAATGACAGAATTGAAGTCGTTGGACATTATCGCCAATGTAGAGATTTTGGACACGCTGTATGTGAAATGGTTACACGTTTTCCGCATGTAATGTTTCCCATACACGTGTCTGTGGGACAATATCACGCATGGATATTGTTCGTATGCTCGTATCAGGACTTCGCTCAACACTTGGGATAATTTCTTCTTGCAGAGTTAGTTGCCGCGCATGCTCCGACGAAAAATGTCTACTTGGAAGAGATCCAGTTGCATGCAAAGTGATAAATACTTTGGTAAACACCTTGCGACCAGTTAATCGTCGAGTCGGAATGCGCCTGTGGTATTCTCTTGCAGCGGTAGCACTACCGTCGCAGAAGCCATAAACATACACCATATCTGCGTATTCCTCATTATTGTAGACATGTGGCATTGTTAGAAGCGCTTGTACGAACAACCATACACTACGCAGCTAACGTATCTATCGCCGGTAACGCTACACAGTACAGCTTACACGGCACAACTACGCAAACAGCGGATAATGTACTACATACTACGTACGTCACATGACTGTCATACGTGGTAGGTTGCATAGCGTAAACATGAAATGTACTCGTGCATCTTTTCCAAGAACATCACGTTACGGTCCAGTTGTATTGCGTATACGTGCACGCTGTGCACATCAATTTTGCAAAATTAATGTTCCTTTCAATACCCATACGTCCCCAACGAAGCATTTGCGGATCTGTGTTCAAATAACATTTTTTGTTCAGAATTACTTATACTATCACTGTATAAGATATTGACCTTACCACCCCAAACACCCTATATTATTTGATAACCAAACAGATGTTCATACTAACTTGCCTTCTGAAAAATGAAAACCTAATTCACTCGGTCGAGATTTGACATTCCTTTCTGTTTAATTCCTGAACATTATTTACAAAATAAGTTTTACATGGATTAGGAGAAGGGATAAAGACAATTATGTTTGCGTATGACTAAGCGATGTCAGGAGAATCAGAGGAAAGACTATATTTTATATCGGAGACTGTTAAACAAGTGTTAGGATAACATAGTGATGAGAACTAGGAGAGCCTAAATAAGTTTTGGGGGTAAATTCTTGGAACAAATGGTACGCTGTAGATTCTTAGGCAGTACGATAACAGAAAATAGAAGATGATACTGGAGCATATACTGTATTCAAACATTATGAATCACCTCGAAGGGAACGATCTATTGACACGTAATCAGCATGGCTTCAGAAAACATCGCTCTTGTGCAACGCAGCTAGCTCTTTATTCGCACGAAGTAATGGCAGCTATCGACAGGGGATCTCAAGTTGATTCCGTATTTCTAGATTTCCGGAAAGATTTTGACACCGTTCCTCACAAGCGACTTCTAATCAAGCTGCGGAGCTATGGGGTATCGTCTCAGTTGTACGACTGGATTCGTGATTTCCTGTCAGGAAGGTCGCAGTTCGTAGTAATAGACGGCAAATCATCGAGTAAAACTGAAGTGATATCAGGTGTTCCCCAGGGAAGCGTCCTGGGACCTCTACTGTTCCTGATCTATATAAATAACCTGGGTGACAATCTGAGCAGTTCTCTTAGACTGTTCGCAGATGATGCTGTAATTTACCGTCTAGTAAGGTCATCCGAAGACCAGTATCAGCTGCAAAGCGATTTAGAAAAGATTGCTGTATGGTGTGTCAGGTGGCAGTTGACGCTAAATAACGAAAAGTGTGAGATGATCCACATGAGTTCCAAAAGAAATCCGTTGGGATTCGATTACTCGATAAATAGTACAATTCTCAAGGCTGTCAATTCAACTAAGTACCTGGGTGTTAAAATTACGAACAACTTCAGTTGGAAGGACCACATAGATAATATTGTCGGGAAGGCGAGCCAAAGGTTGCGTTTCATTGGAAGGACACTCAGAAGATGCAACAGGTCCACTAAAGAGACAGCTTACACTACACTCGTTCGTCCTCTGTTAGAATATTGCTGCGCAGTGTGGGATCCTTACCAGGTGGGATTGACGGAGGACATCGAAAGGGTGCAAAAAAGGGCAGCTCGTTTTGTATTATCGCGTTATAGGGGAGAGAGTGTGGCAGATATGATACACGAGTTGGGATGGAAGTCATTACAGCATAGACGTTTTTCGTCGCGGCGAGAGCTTTTTACGAAATTTCAGTCACCAACTTTCTCTTCCGAATGCGAAAATATTTTGTTGCGCCCAACCTACATAGGTAGGAATGATCATCAAAATAAAATAAGAGAAATCAGAGCGCGAACAGAAAGGTTTAGGTGTTCGTTTTTCCCGCTCGCTGTTCGGGAGTGGAATAGTAGAGAGATAGTATGATTGTGGTTCGATGAACCCTCTGCGAAGCACTAAAATGTGAATTGCAGAGTAGTCATGTAGATGTAGATGATGGCATTTATAGATAAAATATGCTTTTGAAATGATGGCAAAAGTAATTCGCATGTGACTAACAAAGAGATTTTCCAACGGTTTTCTTGAAAGTGTCGTAATATGTAACAATAAATCATTGACGATTAAAAGCAAGAAAGTCAACAGCTTCAAAATATGGTTGTGGAGAATAATTCTTAAATTGAAAAGGACTGGTACAAGGCGAAAGTGAGAAACTGGAAAGAAAAATAGTGAAAATTATAAGAAGAAGGGAAATATCTTCGTTGTGACACATATAACGAAGATATTGCGTGCAAGGAAGAGACGGGAAAGACTAAGTGAAGCGGAAAGATTTGGAATGCTGTACCCCATGAAAGAAGAGGAAACGACCAGCGGATCAGAAAGAGATTTATGAGAAAAGAAAGTTAATGGTGTCTTCTCGAGATCTGTGGCAAGAAGGCATGCCAAGGAGAAAAAATGCTTCCTTCTTCGCTCTAGGTGATTTTAGTGGTACATTACGTTACTATTTCAAGTTTACCGATACCTTTTGCAGCCTGCTGCATACGATAATATCAGCAATGTGTAGTGAATGCATTGCAGAATTGTAAAATATTGTTTTCCAGTGTAATACAGAAGAGTTAATGATGTAGAATGTGTACCGTTCTTTGCTGACAAATCACTTATTTTTCTCCAGTTTGTCACTAACTGTTACCGGCAGCTGTGCTCGCGTCAGTAGTTTTGTTATGGTAAGTGATGGTAAGTAAGTAAACTGCTGTATAAGCAGTAACATCGGTTACCCTCATGTGTTGCCTGTTTCGGTAAACAAATCTCGTAATGTGCACCCTGCTCTCTCGCGTTCCAAGCTGTGCCATTGAACAGTGTCAGCATGCGTAGCTTCGCTGATGAGCAGTGCGTACAAAGGGGCATAGGAAGCGCACACCACTGCATCGTGCTATTGAAGTAGCTATACTAAATGCAACGGGTATATATGTAACATGTAGTGTGCAAATACGTATTAAACGCAATGAAAACTGCACAAGAATTGTGCCCATTACTTTGAATCTTATAACATAGCACATTCCATCAGTAAAAGCATTTTCACAAACATGTTAAATATCAAAAGTCAAATAGCAAATTTCTTTTCCAAAGAGTAAACTTTTTCGCTAAATCGCGTCATATTCAAATGTGTAAGGATCTTGTATTACACACTTTCTAAAGCAGCCTGTGTTCTTCCTCAGGGTTCGCCTATTACTTAAATCGGTTCATTGGGTTAGTCTTGAAAACGCAGCTGACGAAGTTTTTAGGCGTTTATAATATTAGTATGGATATAGATAAAGCTTTCGCTTACGATACCTTTTCTTCCTTTATCCGATTTTGATGAAATAGAGCCTATTCCGTGTTCCAAGCTATGCTTACGTTACCTGTGAGAATCCCATAAACGAACTACCGTGTTCAGATAGACAGATACGACGGTTTTAGATAAAACTTTAAATCACGCTATATACTTCGTTTCGTGGTCAGATTTTGATGAAACAAATAATACACGGTGCCCTAAGCTATGCTCAAGTTGCCCACGAAAATCTCGTAATTCGTTTATCAGAGTTGGAGAAGCGAGTTCAGACAGATATGACAGTCTTATAGACTTATTGTTAGTATACATATAGATACTTCGACGACAGGCGACAAAGAAGAAACCAGTTAAGCTGCACTTGGACTTACTGAGATGATCCCAGAAGCCAGCAGACATACAGTTTAACTGAAGTATTTGCTTTGGTTTGAAAAAGTTGTGCCGTTTATAGAATGACTGACAGCAGGGGCCACCGCCGAGCCCTGAACGCCTGGAAGTGCTTAGGAAGGGCTTGCAGGCATTCGCATTACAAAGAGGCTATCTATACAAGTCAGGAATTTGGATAAACATTTGAAGGATTTCTTACCTGTTTTTGAGAAGAAAACCTGACCTGGAAGTACTAAATAGGGACACAAATGGGACTCCCTGGAGGAAAGAGGAAGTTATTTTGAGAAATTTGAGAAAATTTAAACAACCAGCTGATTCCGGAACGGTTGTGCTGCTGCCAACATACATTTCGTGTAAGGGACACGATGATAATAATGAGAAATTGGGTCTTTTATGGAGACACATACACAACTGTTTTTCCCTCGCTATTTTTGCGCGTGGAATGGGACAGGTAATAGCAAGTTGTGTTACAAGATAACCTCGGTCATGTGCCGTACAGTGGCTTGCGGAGTATGTATATGGACGTAGATGGAGAAGAGAGCAAGCAGTCCACGTGTGAAGTGACACAACAATAAACTGCGTGAGAACAATACGGGAACTGGTCACAGCCCGGCATACGTCCAATCATCACCTTTAGGTGAAGGTGGAAGCACGAATGGTCAACAAAAACATTGGGAACAAGAGCCCATCACCTTGATCTCACAAAGAAGCCAAAAGGTTTTGACCTGCCGATGAAACTTTGGTACCGCCTCAACAGGTTGTTGTAGCTACTTCTGGTACAAATAGGGATGGATCAGTTCACCAATGTGTGAATGTAATCAAGAACAGTAGACAATTGAACATTTAGTCCAACGCTGTCCACTCCATTCATACCCTAGAATTCCGGATGACTTGTTCACCCTCACATCCAGCTTAATTAACTGGTTCAAAAACACAGGCAGGCCGAAGCGGCCGAGCGGTTCTAGACGCTACAGTCTGGAACCGCGCGACCGCTACGGTCGCAGGTTCGAATCCTGCCTCGGGAATGGATGTGTGTGACGTCTTTAGGTTAGTTAGGTTTAAGTGGTTCCAAGTTCTAGGGGACTGATGACCTCACAAGTTGAGTCCCATAGTGCTCAGAGCCATTTTGAAAAACACGGACTTCCAGGTTTAATCTTATCTTACATCATATGTGTATTGTATAAAATCATTTGCCTTATATTAACGGTATATTGTATAATATCACCATACGATTAAATAAATAAATAATCCCTATAGTTCAGCCTCGGATAGATGTCTTATAGTGGTTTCATATCTTTGCAAATCGTTGATTACATTTTGTTCCTCATTTCCTGTCGCTTCCTGAGTTCTACATTTCACCCTTTCACTACTAGAGACCAGTGTTTTGCTTGCTACTCGTTCCGACAACACATAATAAAAACTTTAAGCACAACGGGAGACAAGTGCGAGGCTTTACTTTATTGTCTTAATATTCTGTGACGCTCTCGTGACTGTTACTAGAGACAAACTCTACAGAACTTGTTCCTTACTAATAGACACAGAGTTAAAGCGAATAGCTGTTGCTGTAGTGATTGGAGACATTTGTTCTCTCCCGACTGTGTACAGTTCTCTCGTAATTTACTGCAGCAGCACCGAAGTGTCAATTTCTAGTGGCTCCAAGGCTCAGCTGTAGTCTTCTGCTAATGACTCTCTTAGCTGTTTGCACTGCCCGTTTGTAAGCTGTTCATTCAGGGACTTTTGTGCGAGCTTCTACCCTATAGCTGTTTCCCCTGAATCTTCCAAACGTTCTCCCAAATACTCATTCCAGAACTTTCCAGAGGGTCTTACCTCGCCTAGCCATTACGGTACTCCCGCTTCTTTAACAGGGTTTCAACACGTCTGTAGTGCTGGCCCATTTTCTGACGCCAACCTCAGACCACGCCTTGTGTGTTATATAAAGTATTGCCGAAAATAAAGGTTCTCTCCGTTTCTCGTAGCAAAAGTTGCTCTGGTACACGCCAACAGCAGCCCAGCAACTAGCTCACTTGGAAGAGCAGATAAGACGGTGCGACAGGAAATTAAGAAACTCAGAGGATTGAACGGACAGATAGAGGATGATTGTATAATGCTTGAATCTACAATAATCCTTGTGTGTAATCCTTGTCAGATCTCAGCTTCCAAAAGTATCTTGACACTGCGCCTGCAAAATAATGGCTATGTAAACCCAGTATGCAGACACTGACAGCGCGTCAGTCACCAGGCAGGTCTCAAAGTGGAGCGATTAGGCAGGTCAGTGGAAGAATGAAAGAGTCTCACTGCAGAGAGGGCTACCTGAGAACTGCTGACTGTGTAAAATGAAGGTTCATGGCTTTAGTATTCTCCACAACGGACATAGAAGTGGATTCAGAGGAGCCGGCGTGGTTATCGCAGCGGAATAATCCACATGCTGTCATGGAGGGTGCCTGGGAAGTGTGGCGTAGGCGGATCCACTTACGCAGGTATTATGTGCTGATAGCAGTAGGGCTGCACTGGCGGTTCTAAAGCCGATTTCAATGCCCACAGACCAAGCACAGTACTGGGTTTCATTGTGTTCGACTGTCAATCGCTCGTGGTGGGCGTGCGTTGTGTTTTCCTCTGTGCTCATTCTCTGCGCGGTTTCGGACACTGCATTCCGCCGTATGTTGACTGACACATCGATATTCAGCTTTCCGACCAGTAGTCGACGCCCCGTCAGCTGGTATAGTTACATTCGTGCCGACAGTTAACACTCCGTAATGTTGTTCCACCGATGCAGATACTTCATTCGCGGTGGGTGGCGCTTTTCTCTCTGCTTTCCCGCAATATTAAATTTTACCCATCGTGGATTTGAAATTTTCGCAATGCTGGCAGGAGTAGCTGGGCATTCGAACGCGGCAGCAGAAGCAGGAATTGCTCCTACAGAACGCAGAATTGCTTCATACCCTCAACGCACTGGCGGCGAGCCGAGCGCCCACAGAGTTTACCAATGCCCCACTAGCCTCCAAAAACTCCGGCGCCGCTCATCGGCAAAGTGAGAGAATCACCTCTACTTGTTCTTGCTTCCCTGCCAGGTAAGCACTATCTCGATCTAGTCTGCGTTGCTTTCATCCAGCAATGCAGGATTGTACAAGATCCGTGCACCCACCCTGAGAAAGTCAAAGAAATTTCGTCAGTTTCTTACACAGTATTTTGATCATTCCAGCCCATTTGGCAGCAGCGCGTTTACAGTTTAACCAGCCCACCTACGAAGTCTTTGGCGCAAGTGTCCTTTTGAGTGTCCTCGCTGTGCTTCCTCATATGCGGACTCCCTACTCACAGACGTGATCATTCAGTTAGAATCCAGGCCAGAGGCCTTCTCAAAACCATCATCAGTCGAAGTCGTTAAGAATGCCGAATCACATGATCCTACGGCAATGGCAAGAGACTTACTTTCCGAAAATTGGGAAGTGGCAAAGTTAGACGTGAACGGTAAACAGCATCTAGCACCCATTGGGAGATCCTGGGGCCCTTGCCTTCTGCTGAATCACAGTGTGTTAACGTCACTGACAAGTTCAGTGCAATAACGTCACGGAATCGACCATCTTCGGCAGGTATGAGTAAATCGAAGCTTCGTAGTCTTTGCTCACGACGTTTTGCTGCTTCTTTGTGTTGTTCTCCTTCCACATCTCTTTCCACTCAATGGGCAATCCAGTGGTCCGGTACTGATTCTCATTTGGTCCATGTTCGACACGTCTGCCCGCATATGGAGACCATGTGCGGGGTCCGCTATGTAATAGGCCACTGGGAAACAGTTTGTGACAACCGGAGAGTCGCGGCAGAGTCGTTGGAGTGCCCAGTGTACTCTCACACCTCAGAAGCTGCCTCCAACGCCCAACAAGCGTCGCCCCAGTGTGTTCTGCTGCTGCTGCTGCTGCTGCTGATGGTAATGGACGGCTGACCAGTTGAGTTCCAGGTCGATGCGGGAGCGACAATCAGCCCATTTCATTTAACACATTCAGAACGTTCATTGTTGCTTAAACCACCTCAGTGACATTGAGGTCAGAGTTCCTTCTAGGAAGACTATTTATGGAATCTGCGGGTGAAGAACGGCCTTGGTTGAAAATAGAAAATAATGTAGTTTTTTTTCCCCAAGAAGTGCATTTCTTGTCTCATGTGCTTGGAAAGTATTGCGTTGAACCTACGGGCGAGCAAGTCAAAACCACCATCAAATTTAGAGGCATCCAAGACCGTGAGGAGAGTCTAGTCGTTTTTCTGCAAGATTTCATACCATTAAAAGTTAATTCGCGAAGCTCCACACATTTACCATCCTCTTAACTGACTGGTCTATGAACTGTGAACAGGCTTTTCATTTCCTCCCTGTTTGGGCTTCGTTTACGCTGGGTAAACTTTTGACATTGTCCTGTGACGTGTCCTAGCGTGATCCTGTTACAATGGAACACGGCTGGCAGGGAGCAGCCCACTGCATAGGCATTGAAGACACTATCCGTGGCACAACATAACTATTCACAATCTGAATGTGAGGCACTGTCTGTATTTTTCTGAATTAAAATTTTGACTGTTTCTCGTTTGGGCAAGTTCCTAGTCGTCATCGACCGCAAGCCATTGGTTTTCTCCTTCGATCCTCTTTCCAAGCTGATGGATAGGAATATCACCGATTGCTGAGTGGGACAGTCTTCCTCAGTAGTTACTGTTATGACATTCGATACCGGCCCACGGTCCGTTATGCAAATGAGGCTGCGCTATCGCGATTGCGGCGGGACTGGATCCAGAGCTCAAACAAGAGGAGGCTCTCGTTTCGCCTGGGACTATGGCATGCAATAGATTTTGCTGACCTTAACGGTGTGAGCGCCTACCCGTTTTTCCGAAAAAGCGCTTTATCTGTCGAGTTGGGGCGGCCAGCGCATACACCGTGGCGTTCTGCTGCGTAATTGCTTCACAGTTGTCCAGGGAGTGCTCATATAAGCCAAGCAGGGGCAAAGCTCTCGACTGATCGTCTCTCCAGCGTTGTCTACTGGCATATTCCAGCTGCTGCATGTGTCGCACTGGGGCATGGCTCCTGTTAAGGCATAGTGCTTCGTCACTTCTACTGGTTGCTGACAGACTGAGAGATTCAACATGTTGGGCGGTGTTGCGCAGCCTGTGCAGAAAACCAACATTTGCTGCCGCGCCATTTTTACTCTTAGCCAATTCTGGAGTACCCTTAGGACTGGACGCACGTCGAATGTGCAAGTCCATTTTTTTTGGGAAGCATATGGCAGTCGGTATTCGATGCATTGTCAAATTTCCCATACGTCGCCAAGCTGTCCCCCTCGACGTCGACGGCAGCGGTCCGTATGTTGCAGGTCAATTTGGCTGTAGAGATATTCTGTGGACCCTCGTATCTGATAATGATCGGCAATTTATGTAGCGAGTGTTTGAAAGCTTTCCCAAACGTCGTGGCATCCAGCGTCTGGCTATCAGGCCATTTCACGTGACGTTTGTCTCAAAGGCTTCATGCGTTTGTTGTACACCAAAATTCCATGTCTGCCTTGCTTGTAGATGACGAAATTTTTGGGCACATACCAGTCGACGCCAGTTAACGGGTGTAGTCAGGTGGAACGTTTCCATGGACGACATTCGCGACTGTTTGGGATTTGTTGCACCACGAGCTACCTGTCCCACATCGTTGAAGCCACTGTGTTTTATTCACAGAGCTGCCTTTTGGGCCTGGTCATTTAGCCGTAAGTGGGGGTACCAAGTGGATGTATTGGTGGGCGACAAGGTTAGGCATTTGTTTGTGGTGGATGTCGGAGGAGCCGTTCCGTTATTCCATTCAGGTGCGGCTGTGACTGATTGGACTTCCGACTCCGCCTAGGCGACGGGATCAGTTGCGATGTTGCTCCTGTTGGAGGCTCTCAAATGCCGCAAAGTGGTCAACCGCTGTCACCTCCACCGCGCTCTCCGCCTGTCTAGGATAGGTTCAAATGGCTCTGAGCACTATGGGACTTAACATCTGAGATCATCAGCACCCTAGAACTTTGAACAACTTAAACCTAACTAACCTAAGGACATCACACACACCCATGCCCGAGGCAGGAATCAAACCTGCGACCTTAGTGGTCGCGCGTTTCCAGACTGAAGCGCCTACAACCGCTCCGCCACTTTGTCCGGCTTCTAGGATAGGAGAAGGACGTTAGTGTCTGACGTTCCATCAACAACGAGGTCATCAGAGACGGAGTACAGGTCTTCAGCGATTTAGGAAATCACGGAAACCTAAATCAGGATGGCCGCACACGGATTTGAAGCGTTGTCCTCCAGAAGGCAAGTCCAGTGTGGTAACCATTGCGCTGCCCCGCTCGGTTCCGCCGTCCTACATAAGACCGTGAATGGGGCCGCAGGGGGCTAGCTCCGCCGCCTGCCACCGCAGAACCTATGCAATTAAAACGTTTGAGCTGGTGCTCTCTTTTCTCTGGGCCACAGTGGTTGATTCTTCGTTACCGCTCTTGCTGGTGGGCAACTGTTACTTGTGCCTCCATAGTCGACCACATCTCAGATGGAGCAAGCTGAGTCAGCATTGTCTCCTGTGCTGGGCGATTCACTGCCAGAGAATTTTGCTCCTTCTGCAATTTTGCAACTGAGATAATTGTATAAAATTGGCCATTTTCGACTGCACGTGGACTTTTCAGAGTGGAGGAGGGATTTAGCACCCTATCCACATAATACCAGAGACTGACATCTCGCACTGACATCACATGAGCCATTATTTCATTCAAGATGTGCTACAAATTTTTCTCCCATTCAGTGGATAACCTACTCAGCAGTTACTCAATCTGTCCAACTAATTATCAAGATTTTTCTGCATCACCACATTTCAAATATCTCAGTTTTCTTATTCTCTCATATTGCATATTGTCCATGTTTTACTTCCGTACAATATTACATTGCATATTATTGTCTTCATAAACGACTTAGTAGTACTTAAATTTTTATATTGAGAAGCCATCATGCAACTACATTACGAATCAGTACCGATAATATTACGCACCAGCTGTCGAAAATGAATTATTTATTTAACACAACAACTTTCAGGACTACATTATCCCATTATCAAGTGTTAATCCCTTTTCTGTGGCATTATCTCATCAGTTTATATATTACCCCAACTAGGCTTCTTACTGTATCTTTGATTTTATTGATTCTTCTGCCCTCACTACATCGGTCCTATCTATTAAACACAGATCAAAACGATTTTTACTGCTATTTGTTTGTCTTCCTTCCTTCGCTCTCTTTATTAGGGATTAACACGATGATATTAGCCCTCTGAATAGCATTTCACTACTGCACCATTTGTCCGCAGGATTGAAGCAGAAACGTTTGAAATAAATTCAGTTTTTGTTTACTAGAGAAGAAATAGAAAACCTTACTGTGATGAACTCGGTACCTTCATACTGCACTTCGATGGTAGGATGAAGGTGTATAATGTTGCTGAAGCTGTGAAGCCCATCATTAGTGTTAGAAAGGGGCCTGAAGAAAAACTAATTAAATAGTTATTCAAGATGCTTCATAAGGGTATCATTGTAGTGATACTTGTTATGTTTGGATGGTAGGGGAGCGAAAACTAAACTATTGCCCAAGCCTGGCTTCGTTAGACGTAACTAAATTGTACATGTGTGTCGGTGGAGGGAACGTTTCATATTAATGAAAACAACGTATGCGAGCATGGTAGAATATGTGAGATTTTGATAGAAGAATTTAAAGGACTGTTAAAGCTCGTCTAAATATTCAGTTCTTTTAAGTTCACAACAGAATGATTTAGCAGTAGACTGAACATTAGCAGACCATACGGGATAAATCTTTTTGAACACATATGAGACAGCTTTTTAAACGAAAATGTTAAGTATAGTGATAAACCACTCACATAAACAACATAATGTTGATGACACACTGAAGCACCAAAGAAACTGGTATGGGCATGCATCCTCAAATACAGAGACATATAAATAGGCAGAATAAGATGCTATGGTCGGCAACGGCTACATAAGGCAACAGGTATCTGGCGCAGTAGTTAGATCGCTTACTGCTGCTACAATGGCCGGTTATCGGATTTAATTGAGCGTGAATGCGGTGTTATAATCGGCACACGAGCGATCGGACACAACATCTCCGATGCAGCAATGAAGTGGGGAATTTCTGAGAACCATTTCACGAGTGTACCGTGAAAATCTGGAATCTGGCAAAACGTCAACTCTTCGACATTGCTGCAGTCGGAAAAGATCCTGCAAGAACGGGACCAACGGCGACTGAAGAGAATCGTTCAACGTGACAAAAATACAACCTTTCAGCAAATTGCTGCAGCTTTCATTGCTGGGCCATCAACAAGTGTCACAGTGCGAACCATTCAACGAAACATCATCGTTATGGGCTTTCGGAACCGAAGGTCCACTCGTGTACCCTTGACGACTGCACGACATGAAGCTTTATGCCTCGCCCGCGCCCGTCTACGCCGACATTGGACTGTTGACGAGTGGAAACATTGCCTGGTCGGACGAGTCTCATTTCGAATTGTATCGAGCGGATGGACTTGTACGGGTATAGAGAAGACTTCATGAATCCATGGACCCTGCATCTTAGTAGGAGACTGTTGAAGCTGGTGTAGGTTCTGTAACGGTGTCGGGTGTGTATAGTTGGAGTGATATGGGACCCCTGATACATCTAAATAGCCTCTGACAGATGACACGTACTTAAGAGTCTTGTCTGATGACCCGCATCCATTCATATCCATTGTGCATTCCGGCAGACTTGGGCAATTCCAGCAGGACAATGCAACACCCCATAACTCCAGGATTGCTACAGAATGGCTCCAGGAACACACTTCTGAGTTTAAACACTCCCCAGACATGATCATCATTGAGCATATATGGGATGCCGTGCAACATGCTGTTCAGAAGACATCCCAACCCCTCGTACTCTTATGCGTACAGCGCTGCGGGATTCATGATGTCAGTTCCCTCTGCACTACTTCAGACATTAGTCGAGTCGATCTCACGTCTTGTTGCGACAAAATAGTTCAAATGGCTCTGAGCACTATGGGACTTAACTTCTAAGGTCATCAGTCCCCTAGAACTTAGAACTACTTAAACGTAACTGACCTAAGGACATCACACACATCCATGCCAGAGAGCAGGATTCGAACCTGCGACCGTAGCGGCCGCGCGGTTGCAGACTGTAGCGCCTAGAATCGCTCGGCCACCCAGGCACTTCTGGGTAGTCTCGGGGGCACTACATGATATTAGGCAGGTGTACCCGTCTCTTTGGCTCTTCGGTGTATAATGTACCAAGGACGTGAGGAAGAAATAAATGAATTAACGAATGGCCATAACAAGATGCATATGCATATGATATTTATAGTAGAACAAGAGCCTTCTCTTCTTTCCTTTCCTATCATGTGTCTTCAAATTCTCAGCATGTTTATGTGGAATTGACAGTATTAGTTGTGGAGGGTGACAGGATCCCCTTTAGTCATCACCTCTTCCCTCCCGGGACAGAATTTAGTGTACCTCGTCTGTCTACGTCCACAGTTATCCTGTGTGAAACTGTGTGCACATTGTTGAAATTTTAACGAACCGTCTAATTGCGGTGAGGTGGGAATACCAAACTGCAATTCATCGGGCCAGTTGTGGGAAAGCGCCTCAAAAGACATCCAGGTTGGCCCGCACACCGCCCTCTGTCGTTAATCTACCGGTAAAATTCCATCCGGGACACGTGCACCTGCCCGAATCCCGAAAGCGCATGAGCAACAGAGTTTTTACATAAGAAACTAGATATGGGAGTGTATAGGAAATTCGCATCCATAGGTGTATTAACTTTAAAGACTTCATGCCACCTCAATAAGCACAAAACGATAACAGCGGTAGAGAACTTCCAAATAAGATAAACATCATAATAAAAAGCTAGCTATGCATTTCAAGAACGAGCAACAACCTTTGGGCAGCGTCACAGACAGCAATGATGCAGTTTACATACAGGAAAAAGTTTGGTTGTATTCAGATTTAGAGGAAAAATAGAATTCATACGCTGTAGGAGAGAAATGAGTCGAAATGCTAAATGGAAAGACAGAAGAATCCTAGGTTAAAGTCTGGGCCTAGTTTAGCGACAACCTCTATAGAAGTAGCCTCCTTCGCTAGTTCCTTAGTGGTCGTCTCGTTTTAATGCTTCTAACACCACCACCACTTGCGAAGTAGGTTAGAAATCAGATTAATAGTGTTGCTCACGCAGCATTGTTCGCTTTATCAGGCAACGACAAAGTTATTGACTTTGGATCGCATCGTCAGAATGGAAATAATGGGGCCACAGTAAAAAAGTCATTAATTTTGGCACTTATCTTGAATGGATTCCCACGTAGATTTCGTCGAAGTTGTTATGGCTCATCTTGTTGATTCTAGGGTGATTACACTTTGACTGTTAGAAGGTCCAGATCTGTATTTTAGCAATATTTGAAGACCTAACAAATGCGTTTTTCGGGAAATTCTTTATGATCAAACAATCCCAGATCAGAACAATGGTATCGTAGAAATAATTTTTGATTTGGTTTTTGTTGTAGTTGGCAGGAGAGCCGAAATGCACGCGTTTTAGCTCACGCAGGCTGGCGTGAGGTCTGGAACATGACAAGGGAACTAGAATTGAGAAAAACTAACATAGCTGGTGGCTATGCTAACTATCGTCTCGGCAAATGAGAGCGTAATTTGTCAGTGAACCACCGCTAGCAAAGTTGGCTGTACAACTGGGATGAGTGCTAGGAAGTCTCTGTAGACCTGCCGTGTGGCGGCGCTCGGTCTGCATTCACTGATAGTGGCGACACGCGGGTCCGACGTATACTACCGGACCGCGGCCGATTTAAAGGCTACCACCTAGCAAGTGTGGTATCTGGTGGTGACGCCACAGTTTTCATGACCCACATTTTTATCGAACTTCTTGTAAATTCACATATACTTCTTCTTAATTGTCACATCATCAAGGAAACAGTTTTGTGTCAATATTCATATATTTAATTTCCACTTTAACTGAACACAAGATTTGACTGTTCTTTTACAAAGCGAAATAACAACTTAAACTTCTGCTAAGTGAAACAAAGAGTGCTCTGTGCGCATTCGCGCCAAAACGGTTACAAGTAAGTCAAAGATTATGACAGTCTCACAGAAATGAATACACACAAGAACCATATCACTGTAATATGTCGATACATCGGAGTACCTATACATTAATAAAACCAAATGTGGATATTGTCACAAAAATATGTCTGTTACTTCGCAGAATAGTAGTACGATGTTACTAGAATCGAGAACTGGAGTTGGAGTGCCGTAATGGTCACTTAAATAAAGAACCAATACATGCTATTGTTCGTTATTTCTATGATACTAATATTGCAGCATAGGAGTAAGATTCGTTTTTTGGGCTTTTTATGACTTGGCACATAAACGTTAAAAGATTTAATTGTAGACAGAAGCATCGTTGGCCACTCAAGTAAATACATAATACTACAATCATTGGTGGGTGAGAGCATTTGACTGTAGTTAATAACTGAGCTAGGTGTGAATGTTTTGCATCAACGTGACTTGCACAAGGAATAATTTCATATGTTTGATAATGCGTGACAGTTGCTTACTTGTTACTTTTGACGATTGTTAGTGACTTACTAACTTTTAACTATGAAATAATTAAGAAAAATTTTATTGTTTTCGAGTAGTCAATCTTCTGACTGGTTCGATGCAGCCTGCTTCGAATCTCCCACCTATGCCGACATCTTGATGTCTGGGTCCCACTCGCACCGTAAGTCCTCAGTTATTTGCTGGATGTATTCCAATCTCTATTTTTCTCTATAGCTTTTCCCTTCTACAGTTCCCTTCAGTGCTACGGAAATTAATCTCTGTTGCCCTAGCACATGTTCTGTCATCCTATTATACTTCTTCGCTGGTGTTTTCCGTAATTTCTTGTCTCGCCGTTTCTGCTGAGAACCTCCCCGTACCTTATCACTCGACATGATTTCAAACATTCTTCTTAGAAGCACGTCTCAGTTGCTCTGATTCTCTTCTTTTCCGGTTTTGCCACTTCCGTGATTCACTGGCATACAATGATACGCATCACGCACACGTTCTCATAAATATCTTGCTCAACTTAAGGCTTACGTCTAACATCAGTAGACTTCTCGTGGCGAGGAATGCTCTATTTGCCTCTGCTAGTCTGCTTTCTATGTCCTTGCTTCGTCCATCATAGGTTGTTTAGTGTTTGGTTTATATTTTTAGGATGATTTCATAAAGAGCTTTACTCGAAACTAGTCATCACGTAATTAAGGAAATTAATATTGCAACTGTGACGGTTCTCTGCAATTTATTGCATAATTTTGTTAGTCGGAGTAGTTACTGACGCCATGCCGTTCCAATTTTGGAAATTAGTAAAGACTTATGTGTGTACCTGTAGTACACTGAGATGACAGAGTTTTGCGATAGCGATATGCACATATACAGGTGACGGTAGTATCTTGTATAAAAGGTATAAAAGGGCAGTTCATTCGAGGAGCTGTCTTTCGTGCTTCATTTACATGAAAAGGTTTCCAACTTCATTATGGCTACACGACGGGAACTAACAGACGTTAAACGCGGAAGCGTAGTTGGAGGAAGACGCGTCGGACATTCCATTTCGGAAATCTTCAGGAAATTCAGTATTGATGATATGCTCATTGTCAAGAGTGTGCCGAAAATTCCGGCATTACCTCTCATCACGGACGACGCAGTGGCCGGCGTGCTCCATTTAACGACCAAGAGCAGCGGAATATTCTTAGAGTTGTCAGTGCTAAACACAAAAGAAAGACTGCGTCAAATAATGGCAGAAATCAATGTAAGACGTACGACGAACCATTCTGTTAGGGCAGTACGGCGAAATTTGGCGTTAATAGCCTATGGCACCAGACAACCAAAGCAAGTGCCTTAATAACAGCACGACATTGGCTGCCCCCCCCCCCTCCTGGGCTTGTTTCCATAGCGTCTGAATACTAGACGATTGTAACACCGTGACCTGGTCAGATGAGTCTCGATTTCAGTTGGTAACAGTTGTTGGTAGGGTTCGACTGTGGCGCAGACCGCGAAGGCATCGGCCCATTTAGTCAACAAGGCAGTATGCAAGTTGGTGGTGTGTTCACAGTTGTGTGGGTTGCGTTAACACGGAGTGAACTCAGTATTCTAGTCCGACTGAACCGATCATCGAGTGCAAATGGTTATGTTCGGTTAGTTGGAGACCATTTGCCGGTATTCCGGTGTTCATGTTACCAAACAACAATGGAATTTTTATGGCTGATAGTGCTCCGTGTTGCTAGGCCACAATTGTTGGCGACTCGATAAAGAACATCGAGGACAGTGCGAGCGAATGATTTGGCCACCCATCGAATATTTATGGAAAATAATTCAGTGGTCAGTTCGTGCAAAATGTCCTGGACAGTCAACACTTTCACAAGTATATGGCGACTGCTCCTGCTAAGAAGGATATACGGGATCGAGTGTCAGGGGAATATATGCCGTTGCATTTTCATTGTTTGTATCCATTCCAGTTCATTTAGTTCAGTTCTTACAGAACAGATACAGATGGCCGTACCGTAGGTGCAACCACAACGGAGGGGTATCTGTTGAGAGGCCAGACAAACGTGTGGTTCGTGAAGAGGAGCAGCAGCCTTTTCAGTAGTTGCAGGGGCAACAGTCTGGATGATTTACTGATGTGGCCTTGCAACACTAACCAAAGCGGCCTTGCTGTGCTGGTATTGCGAACGGCTGAAAGCAAGGGGAAACTACAGCCGTAATTTTTTGCGAGGGCATGCAGCTTTACTGTATGCATGGAGAGCTGCATCAAACGTCTCAGGACTGAAGACAACAACAACAACATCTGCCAAATACCTGAAAAACCACCATCTGCGGTGCGGACCGCTGTGAGACGAGCAGGATGAGAGTCTACGAGGTTCTGAGATGTACCGATGGATGTGTGAAGCCATGACGGCTCCAGTGCATGGCCAGCTACTCTAGGTTTCTCTGTTTAGGATTCGTGGCACCAACAGTGCGATAGATATGGTCCCACATAGGTGATGTCTGATGGCCAGAGGGATATGGTAAACCCATCTGGTGCTCTTCGAACCACGCCTGTACACTGATTGCTAGGCGACATCTTGCATTGTTCTGCTGGTAGATGCTATCGTGTGGAGGAAAAACAAACTGCATGTAGAACTGTACATGGTCCCCCAACGATAGATGCATAGACTGTATTGATCCATAATGCTTCCAAAATGATGAGATCACGCCACGAAAGCGTTCCCCAGACCATAACGCTCCTTCCTCCGGCTCTCTTACGACGATTGTTGAAGGATGTTTGCTTTCAGACGCTCCTGAAGCAAAAAAGTTATTTTTCTTGAACGGTCACCTGTAGCCACTCAGTGGGCGTCCTGTTGAGGTACAGGCGTGCAAATTCCAACCTTTGTTGCCGATGAACAGCATACAGCATGGGTGCATCAACCATGCGCCTGCTCGAAGGCTCATGCGCAGCAACGTTCTCTGAACGGTCGTTAAGGAGACAGTTTTGGTCGTCCCTTGGTTCATCCCGGCTGTCACTCGCTCAAGAGTCGCACGTCTATTCGCCCGTACTCATCTCCACGACCGTCGTTCACCCCATCCACGGTGCATCACAGTTGCCTCGGCGTCGGAATTGGATAGCTCCATGTTGCCATACACGATATACATTCACCAGGGCAGCACGCGAACAGTTTACAAACTTAACCGATTCGTAAATGGTTCCAGACTTGGGCCTAACGCCAAGGATCACACCCTTTCAAAGATCAAATAAATAGCTCCGTTTCCGCATTAAGACGACTGAAGAGTTTCCGCGTCTTCCGGACACGACTACCTACCGTCGCCGGCTGTTTATTGCATGTTGACATCTAAAGTAGGCGGTGATCACATTAATGTGACTGAAAAGTGCATCTGCGTTCGCAGCTGTCGGCAGCAGCCGTCACGCTACGAGAGGGAGCTAGCGGAAAATACCGCAATTAATATTCAGATTATTAATGTGACTGGAGAGTGCATGCGTGTTGGCTGCTGTCCGCAGCAGCTGTCACGCAACGAGAGGAAGCTAGCAGAAAATACTGCAATTACATTAGTATTCATATTACGAGCAGGTCGCCGGGGGTGCGAACAGTGCAATAAAGCATATGATTACAGATGTTAAAATTTATTAAAACAACATTACCAACGATTTTAGCAGAGAATTAGCACAGTGTTACAAACGTACGAGTAATACTTCTGTGTTTACAATGTGAACAAAAACATGACAACTGCAATGGGCTATAAACATTGATTTAGAATTGTGGGTACGAACGTGTTTCTGCAGCGTTGCTGAATACCAAGACAGCTTACCACTCTGCCTATATAGTTTTTTGCTGTCTAAAAAGTATTTCCTGGAAGTGAAATATACCCCATCGCCCTCGGAAGTGAGTTTTACGAAATCTGTACTGTAAGTGCGAAAGGATAATCGGCAGTTGGCTTGTTTCCTGGCAAGCATTTCTCAAGAAGCACCAGCAAATCATAAGACTACCACAGCCCATTTTGCTTACTTTGCATTATTTACTTACATTAAATTCTCTCTGTCACTCGGTCTTGTCTCGAAACTAGTGTACTCATATGGTCACGGTGTAACATTTCCAAGGAGTCATGGGGTTTTAATCTCCTTCGTGACCAAAGTATTTTTTCGCAAAATTACGAATGGTCCGTCCGGTCATTGCGTGTCTGTTCGCAGTATTCAAATTCGTGTATGTGTCGTGGCGTAATGTATGTTTGCAACAGCGACGTATAACGAAGGGAGCTCCAGACGTACGTACCTCCTATTTGTTGTACACAGGTACCACATTTTACTCCTTCTGAGTAACGTTTTAGAAGTTTTCACTCTTGAATTCCACTGTTGTAACACAGTTCACATCCGTTTACTTGTTGTTTTAATTTCTGCGAGAGGTCTATGCTTAATCTCGCCTGCTCTCACTGCTCATCACATTTACTTGCGACGGTAATATATTCTTACCACATGACTCACATTCTGTGATGAATACTGAGCGCAGGGGAGATGCCACATACATCTCTCACAGAAATAAAGTCAGCAAATAAACGGGTGTGAACTATCTTACAACAGTGGAATTCAAGAGTCAAAATTTCTAGAACTGAACGTAAGTGGAACAAATAGCAGGTACGTACTTCTGGAGGTCCCTTCCTTATACGTTGCTGTGGCAAATGGACACTACGCCACGACAGGTGCATAAATATGAATACAGCGAACAGAAATGTCAAGACCGGACTCACAGTTCGTAATTTTGTGAAAAAAAAAAAGTTTGGCACCATGAAGATGTCTCCTTTAGTAGTCTCACACCGTGACAACATATAACCCTAGCCTACTTGTTTGTTAGATAGTTTAATTAATTTCTTTGCGTGTTTTTGGGTACTTGCATTGTTTAATTCATATATTTCGGGCGTATTATAGTATTTGATAGTTGTAGCATCGCGCTTTAGTGTTTACTTCGTAGATTCTTATTTAAATTGCGTGTGAGTTTCGTATAGGAGGTGCAATTTCGAGTTTTAGTTACTGTAATCGTTAATTCAGCAGATTGTAGCGCAGTCGTTAGGCATTTGTACAGGTTAGTTGATACATTCTTTGCGTGTTTCGCTTACGTTATCTAGGCACGGACTCGTGTTTCGGTAATTGTTGTTCAACATCGATTAGAATGGACAGGGACTGCGATTGCTGTGTTCGGATGAGGGCTGACTTGGCATCCCTTCGCTCACAGCTGCAATCGGCTCTGACTTCGGTCCCGCAGCTTGAGGCTGTTGCCAATGGGCACCACTGTGGGGAGCCAGACTTGGGTATCTCGGGGATGTCAACCTCGTCCCGTCTGTCCCCAGATCGGTCTGCCGCTGTGGCTGCTCCGGTTGCTGCCTGCAGTGGGGCTGAGCCCTCGCCTGTGGTTGATTGGGAGGTCGTTCCAAGGCGTGGCAGGCAGCGAAGGCGTCCCCGGAGGCTGATCAGAAAGCCTCCCCGGTGCGTCTGACAAACCAGTTTCAGGCACTGTCTCTGGCTGAGCCAGATGCAGCTGCCTGCCCTGTTTCAGAGGATCATTCTCAGCCTTCAAGGTCCGGGCAATCGCAGAGGGTGGGCTTACTGGTAGTTGGGAGCTCCAATGTTAGGCGCGTAATGGGGCCCCTTAGGGATACGGCGGCTAAGGAGGGGAAGAAATCCAGTGTGCACTCCGTGTGCATTCCGGGAGGAGTCATTCCTGATGTGGAAAGGGTCCTTCCGGATGCCATGAAGAGCACAGGGTGCAGCCAGCTGCAGGTGGTGGCACATGTCGGCACTAATGACGTGTGTCGCTTTGGATCTGAGGAAATTCTCTCTGGATTCCAGCGGTTATCTGATTTGGTGAAGGCTGCCGGTCTTGCTTACGAGATGAAGGCAGAGCTCACCATCTGCAGCATCGTTGACAGAACCGACTGCGGACCTTTGGTGCAGAGCCGGGTGGAGGGTCTGAATCAGAGGCTCAGACGGTTTTGCGACCGTATTGGCTGCAGATTCCTTGAGTTGCGCCATAGGGTGGTGGGGTTTCGGGTTCCGCTGAATAGGTCAGGAGTTCAGTACACTAAGCTGGCGGCTACACGGGTAGCGGAGGCTGTGTGGCGTGGACTGGGCGGTTTTTTAGGTTAGAAGGCCTCGGGAAAGTGCGGGATGGGCTGCAATGTCAAAGGGTGCTTGGCAATTACAGGACGTGCTTGGATCAAGGAACAGTTGGAATTATAGTTGTAAATTGTTGTAGTTGCGCTGGAAAAGTCCCTGAGCTTCAAGCGCAATTAGAAAGCACAGAAGCTGATATCATTATAGGTACAGAAAGCTGGCTAAAGCCTGAAATAAGTTCTCCAGAAATTTTTACGAAGTCTCAGATGGTGTTCAGGAAAGATAGATTAGGCAGAATTGGTGGTGGAGTGTTTGTGTCTGTCAGTAGTGGTTTATATTGTAGTGAAGTCGAAGTAGATACTCCGTGCGAATTGGTATGGGTGGAGATTATACTTAACAGCCGAATTAAGTTAATAATTGGCTCCTTCTACCGACCCCCAGACTCCGATGATACAGTTGCGGAACAGTTCAGAGAAAGTTTGAGTCTCGTAACAAATAAATACCCCACTCATACGGTTATAGTTAGTGGGGACTTCAACCTACCCTCGGTATGTTGGCAAAAATACTTGTTCAAAACCGGTGGTAAGCAAAAAACGTCTTCCGAGATTGTCCTAAATGCTTTTTCCGAAAATTACTTCGAGCAGTTAGTCCACGAACCCACGCGAATTGTAAATGGTTGCGAAAACACACTTGACCTCTTAGCCACAAACAATCCAGAGCTGATAGAGAGCATCATGACTGATACAGGGATTAGTGATCACAAGGTCATTGTAGCTAGGCTCAATACCATTTCTTCCAAATCCATCAGAAACAAACGCAAAATAATTTTATTTAAAAAAGCGGATAAAGTGCCACTAGAAGCCTTCCTAAAAGACAATTTCCATTCCTTCCGAACTGACTATGCGAATGTAGACGAGATGTGGCTCAAATTCAAAGATGTAGTAGCAACAGCAATTGAGATATTCATACCTCATAAATTGGTAAGAGATGGAACGGATCCCCCGTGGTACACAAAAAAGGTCCGAACGCTGTTGCAGAGGCAACGGAAAAAGAATGCGAAGTTCAGAAGAACGCGAAATCCCGAAGATGGGCTAAAATTTACAGACGCGCGAAATTTGGCACGTACTTCGATGCGAGATGCCTTTAATAGGTTCCAAAACGAAACATTGTCTCGAAATTTGAAAATCCGAAGAAATTCTGGTCGTATGTAAAGTACACAAGCGGCAAGACGCAGTCAATACCTTCGCTGCGCAGTGCCGATGGTACTGTTATCGACGACTGTGCCGCTAAAGCGGAGTTATTGAACGCAGTTTTCCTAAATTCCTTCACCAGGGAAGACGAAAGGAATATTCCAGAATTTGAAACACGAACATCTGCTAGCATGAGTTTCTTAGAAGTAGATACCTTAGGGGTTGCGAAGCAACTCAAATCGCTTGATACGGGCAAGTCTTCAGGTCCAGATTGTATACCGATTAGGTTCCTCACAGATTACGCTGATACTATAGCTCCCTACTTAGCACTCATATACAACCGCTCGCTCACCGATAGATCTGTACCTACAGATTGGAAAATTGCGCAGGTCGCACCAGTGTTCAAGAAGGGTAGTAGGAGTAATCCATTTAACTACAGACCTATATCATTGACGTCGGTTTGCAGTAGGGTTTTGGAGCATATACTGTATTCAAACATTATGTATCACCTCGAAGGGAACGATCTATTGACACGTAATCAGCATGGCTTCAGAAAACATCGCTCTTGTGCAACGCAGCTACCTCTTTATTCGCACGAAGTAATGGCCGCTATCGACAGGGGATCTCAAGTTGATTCCGTATTTCTAGATTTCCGGAAAGCTTTTGACACCGTTCCTCATAAGCGACTTCTAATCAAGCTGCGGAGCTATGGGGTATCGTCTCAGTTGTACGACTGGATTCGTGATTTCCTGTCAGGAAGGTCGCAGTTCGTAGTAATAGACGGCAAATCATCGAGTAAAACTGAAGTGATATCAGGTGTTCCCCAGGGAAGCGTCCTGGGACCTCTACTGTTCCTGATCTATATAAATAACCTGGGTGACAATCTGAGCAGTTCTCTTAGACTGTTCGCAGATGATGCTGTAATTTACCGTCTAGTAAGGTCATCCGAAGACCAGTATCAGTTGCAAAGCGATTTAGAAAAGATTGCTGTATGGTGTGTCAGGTGGCAGTTGACGCTAAATAACCCAAAGTGTGAGATGATCCACATGAGTTCCAAAAGAAATCAGTTGGAATTCGATTACTCGATAAATAGTACAATTCTCAAGGCTGTCAATTCAACTAAGTACCTGGGTGTTAAAATTACGAACAACTTCAGTTGGAAGGACCACATAGATAATATTGTCGGGAAGGCGAGCCAAAGGTTGCGTTTCATTGGCAGGACACTCAGAAGATGCAACAAGTCCACTAAAGAGACAGCTTACACTACACTCGTTCGTCCTCTGTTAGAATATTGCTGCGCGGTGTGGGATCCTTACCAGGTGGGATTGACGGAGGACATCGAAAGGGTGCAAAAAAGGGCAGCTCGTTTTGTATTATTACGTTATAGGGGAGAGAGTGTGGCAGATATGATACACGAGTTGGGATGGAAGTCATTACAGCATAGACGTTTTTCGTCGCGGCGAGACCTTTTTACGAAATTTCAGTCACCAACTTTCTCTTCCGAATGCGAAAATATTTTTTTGAGCCCATCCTACATAGGTAGGAATGATCATCAAGATAAAATAAGAGAAATCAGAGCTCGAACAGAAAGGTTTAGGTGTTCGTTTTTCCCGTTCGCTGTTCGGGAGTGGAATAGTAGAGACATAGTATGATTGTGGTTCGATGAACCCTCTGCCAAGCACTTAAATGTGAATTGCAGAGTAGTCATGTAGATGTCATGTAGACGCCATGAGTCTCGTTCATTTTTCTCGATACTGTATGTATTCGATTTGCAACGTTCACGGTTTCTATTTTTCTTGTTTTTTCAACGGTTCAGTGCACCTACTTCCTGTGTCTATGTTTTAACTGTATTCAGTTTTTGACGGCCTATCCAATGGGCCAACTTACCACTAAATCTGAGGATGGTGCGATGGGTAGTTTCCCTTGCGAGCAGCGGACAGAGCTGTGAACATTACGGCTCGTAATATTATAGAAACATGACGCTCTCAGCCTTAATTGGCTTCGGCCATCACACGTCCACCCGTTCTCACTTAACGCACCCTATGATACAATTAACATCATGAACGAAAATAATGAAACATACGCGACCTCAAAAAAATGGTTGAAATGGCTCTGAGCACTATGGGACTTAACATCTGAGGTCATCAGTCCCCTAGAACTTAGAACTACTTAAACCTAACTAACCTAAGGACATCACACAACACCCAGCCATCGCGAGGCAGAGAAAATCCCTAACCCCGCCGGGAATCGAACCCGGGAACCCGGACGCGGGAAGCGAGAACGCTACCGCACGACCACGACATGCGGGCTACGCGACCTCAGGTTACTACATTCGTCACATCTGCGACTGTTCACTTGCTCCACCCAAAACGGATAATCCAACAGTTCTTAATAGTGACATTAAACGTGCAACCGAATTCGACCAATCTTCGTTGATCCATTATGGATCGTGGGACGACGGCTGGCATGAACTTATTGATGCGGCTGTTGGTAAATTATTGCATCAAGAATTCGACCAAGGCCCGCGCCCGTCTCTAAACAGTGATGATAATAGAGCTCCTGTGTGAAAACATTCGACCAATCAGGGGCAAAGAAAAATCCTCGCTACCTTATAAGGGTTGACTCCACTGAGCCATTGTCTTCAGATGGGTTGTGATGTTGTAACTTACAAACAAGCTACGTCCGTCCCATAACAGGGAGCAAGTTGGACTTGCTACGTATTGCTCAGTATGACAATTTGATGGAGATTCATTTGCCACAAACGTTAAAAATTATTTTGTTTTAATATGAACGTGGATTTTTTTTATGTTAATATTGTTAGCGCTTTAGATGACTAGACCGTCAGCAGACACGTCAACAGTGGTGCTGCAAGTTTCCACTCAAGCATATGACAGATACCGTACGGTATAGTGCACCCAAAATGACACGATAGCTAGGTCTGCAGTTGGCTGGGCAAGCTTGGAGACGGGGCAGTGGGTGGTTAACCATTTTTAACTTTAAGAGAAGAGTCATGAATGGGGAATTTTGAGTAAAACCCATATATTTATGTTGCCATGTTAAAATTTACTTCTTTTGTGAACACTCAGTGGACTTTACACAGTACCACCTCAATAACATGTGGTACAGACGCAATTGCGAGAGAATGATGAAACAGTGGTTTATCCAAATGTTCAAATGTGTGTGAATTTCTAAGGGATCAAACTGCTGAGGTCATTGGTCTCTAGACTTACACGCTACCTTAACGTACCTAAACTAACTTATGTTAAGAACAACACACATACCAATGCCTGAGGGAGGACTCGAACGTCCGGCGGGAGGGGCCGGGCAATCAGTGACATGTCGCCTCAAACCTCACTCCTGGAAATAGAAATAAGAACACCGTGAATTCATTGTCCCAGGAAGGGGAAACTTTATTGACACATTCCTGGGGTCAGATACATCACATGATCACACTGACAGAACCACAGGCACATAGACACAGGCAACAGAGCATGCACAATGTCGGCACTAGTACAGTGTATATCCACCTTTCGCAGCAATGCAGGCTGCTATTCTCCCATGGAGACGATCGTAGAGATGCTGGATGTAGTCCTGTGGAACGGCTTGCCATGCCATTTCCACCTCGCGCCTCAGTTGGACCAGCGTTCGTGCTGGACGTGCAGACCGCGTGAGACGACGCTTCATCCAGTCCCAAACATGCTCAATGGGGGACAGATCCGGAGATCTTGCTGGCCAGGGTAGTTGACTTACACCTTCTAGAGCACATGGGGTGGCACGGGATACATGCGGACGTGCATTGTTCTGTTGGAACAGCAAGTTCCCTTGCCGGTCTAGGAATGGTAGAACGATGGGTTCGATGACGGTTTGGATGTACCGTGCACTATTCAGTGTCCCCTCGACGATCACCAGAGGTGTACGGCCAGTGTAGGAGATCGCTCCCCACACCATGATGCCGGGTGTTGGACCTATGTGCCTCGTTCGTATGCAGTCCTGATTGTGGCGCTCACCTTCACGTCGCCGAACACGCATACGACCATCATTGGCACCAAGGCAGAAGCGACTCTCATCGCTGAAGACGACACGTCTCCATTCGTCCCTCCATTCACGCCTATCGCGACACCACTGGAGGCGGGCTGCACGATGTTGGGGCGTGAGCGGAAGACGGCCTAACGGTGTGCGGGACCGTAGCCCAGCTTCATGGAGAAGGTTGCGAATGGTCCTCGCCGATACCCCATGAGCAACAGTGTCCCTAATTTTCTGGGAAGTGGCGGTGCGGTCCCCTACGGCACTGCGTAGGTTCCGTGCGTCGCTGCGGTCAGGTCCCAGGTCGACGGGCACGTGCACCTTCCGCCGACCACTGGCGACAACATCGATGTACTGTGGAGACCTCACGCCCCACGTGTTGAGCAATTCGGCGGTACGTCCACCCGACCTCCCGCATGCCCACTATATGCCCTCGCTCAAAGTCCGTCAACTGCACATACGGTTCACGTCCACGCTGTCGCGGCATGCTACCAGTGTTAAAGACTGCGATGGAGCTCCGTATGCCACGGCAAACTGGCTGACACTGACGGCAGCGGTGCACAAATGCTGCGCAGCTAGCGCCATTCGACGGCCAACACCGCGGTTCCTCGTGTGTCCGCTGTGCCGTGCGTGTGATCATTGCTTGTACAGCCCTCTCGCAGTGTCCGGAGCAAGTATGGTGGGTCTGACACACCGGTGTCAATGTGTTCTTTTCCCCATTTCCAGGAGTGTATGAGGATATGTCAAACTGTTTATAAAGTATGAGGAATGTAGTGGATATTTCACACTAGCACGGTGCGATCGCAAATCTGTGCAGTACGTCAAATTAGTAACAGACCAGTCTAAAGAAAAATTCAATGTGTTCGCTAAATTTTATACGCAGGAACATATAGTGTAATGTGTGCCAGACGCAAAATCATAGCGAGCCCTATTTCTCATTGCAAGCTTTTTCGAATTTCGGGCAGTAAATATCACAATACCTATGACCATTAACGAAAGCCGGCCGCGGTGGTCGTGCGGTTCTGGCGCTGCAGTCGGGAACCGCAGGGCTGCTACGGTCGTAGGTTCGAATCCTGCCTCGGGCATGGGTGTGTGTGATGTCCTTAGGTTAGTTAGGTATAAGAAGTTCTAAGTTCTAGGGGACTTATGACCTAAGATGTTGAGTCCCATAGTGCTCAGAGCCATTTTGAGCCATTAACGAAATTACAGGTCCTTCATAATAAACCTGACATATAAAACCACGTAAAGCAAAAATAATTTTTTTTTACTGAGTAGTTTCTGTAAAATCGTTTGAGAAGGATTTCATGGCTTGCGGCCTAAAGGTGGCTAGCGCTTGTCGGCCTCCCCTTCTGATCAAACGAATGAACTCACCAGCTCTTTGGACGAGAACTGGCCACTGTGCATCGGCCACTGTACCTTGCTCGACCTATATAACATCGTAGCCCACTTCATTGATGTCTTAAATATTGTGTGACGGTGGTCTAACGACTGAAACACTTACAACACTAACGTTAAAAAAAGGCGATTAAGTTCTTTTTTTGTAATAAAGGTGCAGCGACATTGTACATCCATAAACATCATGTCTAAAATTATTAAAAATCTTGTAGGTTGTTAAGCTGCATCAGTATCTGTTGCGACGTGCTCTCAGTGCTGGTGAGTTACGTCATTCTGAATGGCTGCCCAAAATAGTGTTGCAAAACCAGCACACAACAAATTCAGTCCACGTCAGGATGCTCTATCATACCGGTTGGTTATATTAAAAGTGCAGCCACTCGTAGAGGTGTAGTGTCGGCTCTAATTATCGTATGACAGCCAGACTTGGTAAGCACTGTAATGCATTAATCTAGAACCGATATTCGATGGAAAAAATTAGTTCCAATTTTGACCACTAGATTCAAATATACAGCTATAAATGTAAGAAATGCTTAAAGAAATGTTTTCATACGTAATAGAATTTGCAACGAGACATGGGCAGAAAAATATAACAAGTGAGAAAGGGGCATAATTTTAATTTTATTATCAACTACTGTTTACACAATTTCTTCAATGACGCCTATGACATGCTGCCTTCGTAAAACGACGTCATCGTTAGCTGCTCGAAGAATTCCCAGTGGAATGTGAACGATGTCTTCCTGTATTCTGGCCTTCAGATCAGGCAGAGACAAAACGTGTCCCTTGTAAACATGTTCTTGTAGATATCCCCCCAGCCAGTAGGCACTTGGATTAACAATATATGATCTTGCAGGCCTTGCATATGGAAAACCTCTGGATGTAACACGTTCGTGGAATGTTGCATTATTCATTGAGCGAGTGACGTGAGGTGTAGCCCCCATCTTACACGAAAACTGTGCTTTCCATGTGTGCACACTCTTCCAAAGAAGGAATCGCGTGCTGTACAGGGAGTTCTTGATAATGTGGAGACGTCATGGTATACCTGACTAGCCAGCTGTGTGTATTCACTTCAAAGAAGGACGGACTGAGAATAAAGGTGGTTATTAATTCACACCACACAGTTACATATGGTGAGTGCAATGGCTCTTCGTGCACAGCATGCGGTTTAATAGTACCAAAAATTCGGCAGTTCTGTGTATTCTGTGGCTTAAAATATGCGTCGTCACTCGGCAGAACATTACCTGGTCACATGTCATCAACTTCAATCATCATCTGAAAGTGAAGAGCAAATTCAGAACTTGGTTGCGATCATGAGCTTTCAATTGCTGCACTGTGCGAATAACAATGTACAATAGACAGCAAAAATTTTCGTGCTCTTCACCAAGAGACGGACAATTCTCGTGACCCGGCAGAACTAAACGGGGTACGACCTGCATGGTCTGTTACAGCAACAGCAACATCACGATCAATAACTTCCACTGGGATAGGACACCTTCATCTTCAAGGTACCACAAGAAGCTCACACGTGTTTTCGAATTTCATTATCATCATCTTTGCCGGCCGCGGTGGTCTCGCGGTTCTAGGCGTTCAGTCCGGAACCGTGCGACTGCTACGGTCGCAGGTTCGAATCCTGCCTCGGGCATGGATGTGTGTGATGTCCTTAGGTTAGTTAGGTTTAAGTAGTTCTAAGTTCTAGGGAACTAATGACCACAGCAGTTGAGTCCCATAGTGCTCAGAGCCATTTGAACCATCATCATCTTTAAACCATTTAATAACGTCAGGGCTCTCCTGAGACCTCTCAGCCTGCTATACTCTCTGAATGCAGCACTCTACTTCCTGCCATTCGCATAAAACAATTTCACTAACATTGAATAGTCTGTCTTCTTGATAGCCCAACTATTCACTCATGTCATGGCTTGTAAAATAACAAGGTGGATGTCGTCATACAACCAGTGTTACAGCCCCGATTTGCGCTCGGTGGCCAGACTTGCAACTAATTTTTTTCCAGCGTAAATTGGTTCTGCATTAATACATTAGTGTATCTGTCAGGTTTCGCTGCCTTACGATAGTTACAGAACACACTGCACCTCCGTGAGTAGCAGCACTTTAATTACTAATACTCAGTAGTAACTCATAAATACGTTGATGAGAAGTCTGAAGACATGTATACAATACTTCCAGTAATGCAGCCTCTGCCTGAGGATGTCCTAATAACAATACAGTATTTGCCTGTGCTGGTTGTAGTGACAAGTTTGACACCTCTGACAGATTTCAGACGGTGACCCACTTAATCCACAATGACTGGAGAATTTCGATTGCAACTCCTTGATATGTCTGGGATTGTTGGTTGGTTGGTTGGTTGGTTAATTTGGGGAGGTGACCCAACAGCGAGGTTATCGGTCCCATTGCATTGGGGAACGTTGGACAAGGAAGTTGGCCATGCCCTTTCAAAGGAACTGTCCCAGCATTTGCCTGAAGCGATTTAGGGAAGGCGTGGAAAAACTAAATCAGAATGGTCGGACACAAGTTTGAACCAACGTCCTCCCAAATGTGAGTCCAATGTGCTAGCTACTGCGCCACCTCAATCCGTAGTCTGGTATGTGACCCATCGATGAGACTGGTTCTGTAACCCTCAGCCACACGCTATTATACCAAGTGGCTGGTGCAGCGGAGTCACGTGTTTGTCTGCCACAATCGGAGATAGGGAGCTCGTGCCTGTTGGCTTCCTGTCTGAATTATGTGATCGTAATCGCCTTAGGCTTGCGGGAGGTGTGGCAAAGTAATTTACCAGCCGACAGCGACCTCTTTTAAACAGGCACAGGACTGAAGCTGACCAATTTGTTGCCTGCAAAGCCAGCCACTCAGAGTGCACCGATGTGGGAGGGGATGTTTTTGGCAGGGATAGCATGAACGTCAAAGCTCTAGACCTAACAGTAAGGAAGAGAGGTGCACAATGTGGCTAAAAAATTCGCGAATATGATAGGGTAAAGGAGATACTGGGCCCAAGGCTCATATCGAATAAGGAAATAAAACCACACATTGACAGAGTAAGGCAATAAATCTGGAATAGAGTTCATACAGGGAGGACCAACCTGCCAGTTCCTTCCTAACATAAAAGAAAGAACAGGAACGACATACTATCTTCCAACCAAATGAGGTACTCTAACTCTCGGGACATATACCGTTCCCAGCTACTTACTAAAAACAGGACAGTGCACCACAGACATTTGTGAATGTGGAGAAATCGGTACCTCAGATCAAATCATCTGGGAGTGTTTCGTTAGACAAGATATTACACACCAGGATAGGAATGAATTTGGGAATGCAACAGTCTATAATATAATAAAGAATAAGGAACTCGCTTACAGCTAAGATATTAGCTTAAGAAATTCAAACCTACATGGTTGACAGACAACCAAGGGGAGGGCATGCATCATGGTAACGAAACTTGCCATGGCAGAACATCCACCCACGACAACCTTCTGGAGCAGTGAGGATTATAGTCTCGGGGAGAACCAGGAAGAACTTTCTGAAACCATGATGGTCATCTCCCAAACTCTACACCTTGGGTGGCACAGCAGCATAGCCCCTATGAGTCCTGAGTTGCACCTCAGTGTGCTGGTGGCTAACCATTCAGACAAATGAGAGATTCAGCTTGATTTTAATACCAAGTACAGAATTATAACGTAATGCAGTGCTGTGGGGTAGGAAGGAGGAAGGGATTTATCGACATAAAAAAGCTACATTATGGACAGGTAGACAATTTAAGAAAATTCTTTATAGAACGAGCAAAAACTAGCAAAATACACAAAGCAATCACTCATATAAATACATCGGCTACACCATTGCAATTTCATAACCACTTCGACAACCCTTTAGATCACATACGAAGAAAGTAAACTGGAAAAAGAAAACACTACATGGCAAGCACCCGTATCATCTAACACAGCCACACATCGATCAACACGCACCCAACACATGGCTAAGAAAAGACAAAATACAGGGTGTTGCAAAAAGGTACGGCCAAACTTTCAGGAAACATTCCTCACACACAGATAAAGAAAAGATGTTATGTGGACATGTGTAGGGAAACGCTTAATTTCCATGTTAGAGCTCATTTTAGTTTCGTCAGTATGTACTGTACTTCCTCGATTCACTGCCATGATTTCATACGGGATACTCTACCTGTGGTGCTAGAACATGTGCCTTTACAAGTACGACACAACATGTGGTTCATGCACGACCGAGCTCCTGCACATTGCAGTCGAAGTGTTCGTACGCTTCTGAACAGCAGATTCGGTGACCCATGGATTGGTAGAGGCGGACCAATTCCGTGACCTCCACGCTCTCCTGACCTCAACCCCCTTGATTTTCATTTATGGGGGCATTTGAAAGCTCTTGTCTGCACAACCGCGGTACCAAATGTAGAGACTCTTCGTGCTCGTACTGTGGACGGCTGTGATACAATACGCAATTCTCCAGGGCTGCATCAGCGCATCAGCGATTCCATGCGACGGAGGGTGGATGCATGTACCCTCACTAACGGAGGACATTTTCAACATTTCCTGTAACAAAGTGTTCGAAGTCACGCTGGTACGTTCTGTTGCTGTGTGTTTCCATTCCATGATTAATGTTACTTGAAGAGAAGTAATAACATGAGCTCTAACACGCAAAGTAAGCGTTTCCGGACGCATGTCCACATTACATATTTTCTTTCTTTGTGTGTGAGGAATGTTACCTGAAAGTTTGGCCGTACCTTTTTGTAACACCCTGTATACAGTGAGACGGAAGGATTCATGATCGCAATACAGGATCAAACAATAAACACCAGATATTACAGCAAGCATACTATTAAAGATCCCAATACCACAAGAGATAAATGCCGACTTTGCAAACAACAAATAGAATAAGTAGATCACATCACAAGCGGATGTACAATACTAGCAAATACAGAATACCCCAGAAGACATGACAGTGTAGCAAAAATAATACATGAACAACTTGCCATACAATATAAACTAATACATGTTCCTCACACAAGAATGCTCCACAAAATGTACTGGAAAATGATGAATACAAATTATACTGGAACAGATCCATTATAACAGATAAACCAACACCTCATAACAAACCTGATATCATACTCACCAATAAAAAGAAGGAATTAACACAGCTAATCGAAATGTCCATACCCAATACAACAAATATATAGAAGAAAACAGGAGAAAAAATTGAAAAATACATCCAACAGGCTGAGGAAGTCAAGGACATCTGGCATCAGGATAAAGTTGACTTTATACCAATTATACTATCAACTACAGGAGTCACACCACACAATATCCACCAGTACATCAACGCAATACAGCTATATTCAAACATATACGTACAACTACAGAAATCTGTAATTATTGATACATGTTAAATTACCCGAAAGTTCCTAAATGCAATGTAACATATACCGTACAGTTAAAAGGAAGTCATGGTTGATCAAGGTCCGCGTCACTTTCCATTTTTAACCAGACTTAACGTCTGAGAAAGGAAAGAAATAATAATAATAATAATAATAATAATAATTATTATTATTATTATTACACACGTTACATGTCTTTTATCAGAGCACGGGAAACATTCATGACTTGTTCTTCCTGTTTTTCCAGTACTCCTTCATTCGTTCAATAAAGGCTCTCTTCCTTTCTTCTGTCTACTTTGGCCTCTGGGCTTTAGGTGCTGTTTTCTATGACATCACTTCCCACATGTACACTTTGTCTGTAAACGCCTTTGTCCATGGCGTCCGCTGAATCAATCCTAGCTCTTTCGAGATCAGTTTTGACTTGTGTCATCCGAGGATTAATGGTCTTGAGTCTCTGGATGTACCTGAGGATTCCGTTGGTGAGTCTGGTCTGTGGTCATTATTATTATTATTATTATTATTATTATTATTATTATTATGTGTTGATGTAGTTATTCTACTTAGGTTTTGCCATTCAGTAGACTAGTCCTTAGTTATAACTAACGCATTTGAAGTAATTTTAAAGTAGTATGTGCTTTCTTCCTGCCAATTCACGTGCAACATTCGGTCTGTTCTTTTATATACACTGAAGAAACTGGTACACCTGCCTAACATCGTTAGGGCCCCACGAGAACGCAGACGTGCTGCAACATGACGTGCCATGGACTTGACTAATGTCTGCAGTAGTGCTGGGGGGAACTGACACCGAGAATCCTGCAGGGCTGCCCATAAATCCTTAACAGTACGAGGGGGCTGGAGATCTCTACTGAGCAGCTCGTTGCAAGGCATCCCAATATGCTAAATATTGTTTGGTGCCTGGTGGAAGTGTTTAAACGCAAAAGAGTGCTCCTGGAGCCACTCTGTAGCAATTATGGACGTATGGGGTGTCGCATTGTCCTTTTGGAATTGCCCGAGTCCGTCGGAATGCACAAAGGACTTAATGAGTGCAGCTGATCAGACAAGACGCTTATGTACGTGTCATCTGTCACAGTCTATTAAGAAGAAGTATCAGGGGTCCCATATCACTCCAACTGTACATTCCTCACACCATTACAGAACCTACCCCATCCTTGAACACCCCCAGCTGACAAGCAGGGTCCATTGATTAGTGAGGTTATGTCCGTAGTTGTACACGTCCACCCGCTGGATACAATGTCAAACGAGACTCGTCCGACCAAGCAAATGTTTACAGTCATCAACAATCGAATGACGATGTTAACGGGCCTATTCGAAGATTAATGATCTTCGTCGTGCAGTCATAAAGGGTACAAATGTGAGTCTTCGGATCCGATAGCCCATATCTATTACGTTTCGTTGAATGGTTCGCACGCTGACACTTGTTGATGGCCCAGCCTTGAAATATGCAGCAATTTGCTGAAAGATTGCATTTCTGCCACGCTGAACGATTCTTTTGTCGTCGTTGGTCCCATTCTTGCAGTATCTTTTCCGGGCCGGGAGATTTGACGTTTTCCTGATATTCACAATACACTCGTGAAATAGTCGTACGGGAAATTCCCCACTTCATCGCTACCTTGGAGATGCCGTGTCCCATCGCTCGTGCGCCGATTATAACACCACATTCTTATATCTTGATAACCTGCCACTGTAGCAGCAGCAACCAATCTAACAACTGCACCACACACGTATTGCCTTATATGGGCGTTTGCGACCGCAGCACCATATTCTGCCTATTTGTATATCTCTGTATTTGAATCGCTGATTGCAAAAACAACTTAAGTTACATTCACCTGCTTTTAAGGAAAGTGAGGAAAACAATGTGAGTACTTCATAAATTATTACAATATTGTCAACATCTCACACCTGCTTGATAAACCGTTTGAAGTGCAAAAATCTTTTTATGCTGTCAATTTAGGTTGTTTTCGCAATTAATACATTTGATGATATAAAAATTTCAAAAAATACAAAAACAAATTAATTTTTATTTAGAATACAGTACACTGTTCTTATGTTTCTTGGAGATCCATAAAACGACCTGTTTGAATGCTTTCGCTACACATTGTATACAAAAGGAACAACAAGTAACATAAAATCGTATTTCATGTTTACAGTAGAGAAGTCCACCCAATGATTTTGCATATTTGCTGTAGGCCGAGTTAATATTTCATTCCAGAACCATGACACACTTTCACTGTCAGCAACAAATGATACACATTGTTTAATTTCTTCCATTTTCTTCACCCCAATAGGTACTTTGTTATCCTTGTAACACTTATCATCTGTTAATTGTGGTTTTTCCCTACGGTCAAATTTCAGGTTGAAGTTGTTAGTCTGAAGCCCATTTATGGATTCCATTGCTTTCACAACTCCTGGAATCGATGAGTTATAAAGGAAATGATGAAACTTTGATATATTTGGTAGTACATGGTCAGCCCTTGGAATATCTCGTTTCGATGTTTCAATAGAAAAGCAAGTCTTCTTATAAACTGATGGCTACCACTTCTTGAAGTATACTAGTTCATCTCCATCCAGCAAATGTAAGATGAGATTAGTGCTCGCAGTTATTATACGCTCCATTAATTCATGAATTGTATAGATTCTCTCTACTTTCTTGAGAGTTCTCTTCATTACACTAAATACCCTATCACATGGCAGGATGAATGACAGCGGATAGGGTAAAAATGTTAAGTCTCTTCAACTTGGTCTAGCTCAACAAGAGCTAAATGCAGGCGGATCACTGTGTTCTCTTCCGGACAGTTATCGGAAAAGTTTTTCACATCGTTAACTACAAACTCTTTGGCGTAGCTTGATAGAAAAGTGCAAACTTCACTGTTTCCTTTCTTCGCATTCTTTTCGTGATTGAGATAAAACACAGATGACCTTGTATGTAGATTATGTTCACAAAATACTGCAACAGACAACTGACGCAAATAGAACAGCTCTTGCACGAGGAGGTTGAATATGTTGCATGTAGTCGAAACATAAAGCAGTAGTTTCAGGATTAGTCTCAGACTGTCTTTTTCCCATATTGCAGAACATCTTAAAAATTCTTAGTTCTTCGAATATTGACAATTTTCTCTGCTGCGGCGCCTTTTTCGAAATTGCTTTGTTGCTATAATTCACGCGTTTTTCTCCATGAATCTTAGCTTTCTTTAAAATTCCGAATAATGTTTCACCTTGTCTTCTCATAACTGCTGGTACACGCCACTTCATACATTTTCACAAGAATACTAAAACCAACAATGCCAATTTCTTCCGTACAATTGTACCGCATTTTACTCACAAGGGGAGGCCACAACGTCTGGAACGCGGATTTACTGCAAACGTCGTACACTCCATTAGGACAACAAAATGCGTAAGCAGTTGCGCGTACTTCTCAAGCGTTATTGAGAAAATCGCAAGATAATTTCGACCGTAAAATGTCGTCAAATATACATACCTGTGCGTGGTCATTTCTACCAGGAAGAGCCGGCAGCGAGCGGTTAGCTTTCAAGTCGCGTCATCGCTGGGTCGCTGGATCGAGACCCGTTCGTCAGTTTTTTTTTTAATTTCTAACACAGTCATTTTCTTTGCTGTTTATATTACAGTTGTTGTAATTTGAAAAAATACGTGTAATCGGATGAGCTTTTATTAAATTTACAATGGCACTCTACAAATTTTTGCACAGACGTCTTTCGAAAGATGTAAAATTAATCATCGCTTTTGACATTACAAGTTGCGGAATGGTATTTTTCGTAAAACATGAAAAACAAAGTTAAACGGCACCAGCTGCATCTAATAAATACTATGTTTCCGCACAAGCAAGGTGTTTAGAGGTTTTCCGTGGAAAACAAAACTCGTAAACATTTTCAAAAACCTCTCCTTCAGCCGATAATTTGAAAGCAAACCATGCATAACGCAGCATTTTCTTAAATATCGACGCTGATCATTGGTCATGCAGTATCGGGTGTATTTTAACAGCGTCTTCACGAGAAGCAATTTCTCGTTCTCTTTCGATTAAATACGAACAATTTTGAAGACACGGACAAGCATACATTTTCAGTGTCACTTTATGCGTTTGGTCGTTTACTAGTCAGTAATTATGAATATTACATTATTTGTGGTAATAAAATTTTGTAGGCTGTGAAATAACATTGTAAATTTAATAAAAGTTCATATTATTACATGTATTTTTCCCATTACATCATTTGTAATAAAAATTGAAAAGAAAATGACTGTGTTAGAAATTAAAAAGAAAAACTGACTAGTGGGTCTCGATCCAGTGACCCAGCGATTACGGGACTTGAACGCTAACCGCTGTTTTTGTTTTCTGCTCTACCAACCCTTTTTTTGTTAGAATAACATTAAATACAACAAAATATTGCATATCCTGTCTTTTTTTAATAATCTTTATTGAACCAACTAAAAAAAGGACATATATATATATATATATATATATATATAATAAAAGAGTTCGTCGAGGTACCATTTAAACATATACAAATGTCTTTTAGTTAAACAAAAATATTAGAAAAACATTAAATACAACAAAATGTAACATATTCTGTCTTCCTTCTTTTTTTTTTTCGATGCATGAGAACGTGGATAAGGGTGTTGCATCATGTGACAGGTAGGCATGGCACACCCCAGCTTTGAGGGGGAGATAACCGGCAAAAGTTTGTCGGTAAGATGGTTGTCGGGTGAGGGTGCTATGCGCAGTCACAACTTTGTACCAAAATCAAGGACTGTATGCGGACCATTTTGAAAGAGGTATTCTAAAGCCAGTCCTCGAAACCAGATGAGGGTATGGTGCTTAGCAAGAGGGTAGTGAAATGTCTGGGGCAACAACTGAAAATTCGGCGATACCGTCGTTGGTGGGGCACGGAGGTAAAATCCCACGATTCTTTGGATGAGGAGCCATACGTTTTGTTTCAGGGGGCACGTAAAACGGTGCACGTCGGTGTCTTCGAGCTGACAGTCAGGGCAGAGTGGAGAGGTGGCTTGTACTATGCGGTAAAGTCGACTATTAGTCGGGAATTTTCCATAGACTAAAACATACCAGAGTGCAAACGATGGTAAAAAGGGTGCATGTACATACCTCCAAACCGTTCGCCAGTTAATGTCAGGATGCTGTAGCACCATGAGGTCGCAAGGGTTGGACAGCATAAACAAACGATAATAATCTTTTGTACGGGGAGGACGGGTGACTGGAAGATTGGCCCGAACGTAGCTGAGTTCTATGAAACAATTGGCGACGTGGTACAATAATGGAGAAATAGGTGCCACATTGATCGGTGGATCGAGAGAAGCTGGTCGGAGGATATCTAAGAGACAGGGTGTTAAGGGCGGGACCGGCCCCTGCCAGTGCAGCAACATACTATGGACAGAGAGTGCAGAAGATCGTGCCAGCACGTTGACGAGTCCGAGGTCACCTTTTGCAGGAGGCAGTGTTAGAGCATTGTAGCGGACGTTGAAAAGTGCCCCTGCTGACACAAAATATCCAAAGGCCGACTGGATGCGGCGGCCAAGGAGCATTGGGAGGATCTGGGCGACGTGTACCAGTTTAGGGGCGACATACATGTTGACATAGGACACACGTTGGAGTTGGTTTAAGTTACGGTGCACTTGACCGCGGACGTGGTCCCGAATCGACTGCAAAAGCCGCCGGTAAGCGAGGGCCACTGTGCTGTGTGTGGAGCTCTTAAATTCGATACCCAAGTAACGAAGGGTGGTACTGACTGGGAGTGGGTTCGGCACCATAGCCAGGAGGCCGCGTCCAATGTGCATCATCGTCGATTTACGAGCATTAAGAATGCTACCAGAAAGACATCCATACTGGTGGATCCATTGGATGGCGTCATTGAGTTCCGTGGAGGAGCAGGTAGGGAAAGAGGAGATCGTCTTCTTAAGCCCTGCAGTGAAAGGTGTAGTCACGCAAAGTGAGACCCTGCAGTCTAGAGGTACGACCAGCGATGAGGGGCTGAAGTGCAATGGCATATAGTAAAGTACACATAGGGCATCCTTGACGCACAGAGCGGAGTATAGGAATCGGTCCTACAAGCCTCCCATTGACCTGTACCATCGAGACCGCGGGAAGTTGTAACCGGCGAATGGCATCGACAAAAAGTAATGGGAACCCCATACGTGTCGCCACCATGAGGAGGAATGGGTGTCGAACGCGATCAAAGACACTCGTGAAATCGACGGATACCAGTGCTGCACGAAGGCGACAAACCGACGCCAGTGCAATGAGGTCACGATATTCTCCTAGGGCTGTTTGTAAGGTGGCCCCACAACCACGTGCAGTCTGCTCAGGTGAAAGGACCGTAGGTAAGACGGTGCGCATGCGCCCTGCTAAGAGGCGTGCATAGATTTTATAGTCTGCATTCAGTAGTGTAAGGGGGCGATATGCAGAGACATGAGACCCTCCCTTCGGCTTAGGCACAGATAGAATAATGCCAGTGACGAATTCATGTGGAATTGGGAAGGATGGAGTAAAGAGTTCCTGAATCATTTCCGTCCAGCGAGGAAGCATTAACGTGGTGAACGCCAGGTAAAACTCCACTGGGAGACCATTTGCTCCTGGTGATTTGTTCTTGGCCCCTCTGTTGATCGCATCTACTACCTCTTCTACGGTGATTGCAGACATCATGGACTTTGACTCCACTTCGATGAGGGTCCGATCAGGGGAAGGACGGAGATCATCAGAAATTGGCGTTGCCATCGGTTGATCATCATAAAATTGGCGATAATGTTCAGCAAAGGCAGACACCACTGCCGCCTGTGTTGTGTGGTGAACACCGTCGGAGGTCGTGATGTTGGAGACGAAAAGTCGACGTCGCCGACTATGGTCGGATGCGGCATGGATTGTGGATGGGGTTTCGTCGTGGAGGAGGTCTTATCGTCGGGAACGCACCACTACACCACGCAGTCATGCATGTTGGAGAGAGACGAGACGAGGTTTAGTACGCTGTCGTTCCCTATGGGTGTCATGTGATGGAGGGAGCGCATCGAGCTCACGGAGGACGGCGTAGTGAAAATTTGTGGTGTCTCGATGCCATGCTGCTGCTTCCTTGCCACATTACATTGCATGAAGACCTTTCTGATCGCAGGTTTGGCACATTTCCGCCACCAATGGAACGTGGATGTGTACTGCGGGAGGCGTCTTTCGCAAGACGCCCATGTAGTGGCAATACATTGTCGGCAGTGTGGATCATTAAGGAGGGAGGTATTAAGCTTCCAGTAACCTCTGCTGCGCCAAACTGACTGAGGTGACAGAGCCAGAGAGCAAATGACGGCGCAGTGGTCCGAAAATGCAAGGGGCCATCGTTCAGCTTAGGCGACTTCATTGCCAAGGTGGGCAGAGATATAAAACCGGTCCAGTCTGCTCGCAGAATGTGCTGTACAACGGGTAAAACCGGTGGTATTGCCATGAATTTTCTCCCAAACGCCCACTAGATGAAAATCTTCGATTAAGATGAACAGTGCCGGGCATGTCGAATAACCAGGCATTTGGTCCTGCGGATGGAGGACGCAGTTGAAATCGCCTCCCATGATAAGGCGATCATAGCGCCCAGAAAACAGGGGCGGCACGTCATGTCCGAAGAAAGTGGACCGCTGCCGACGGTTCGTGGAGCCAGACGGAGCGTAGATACAGATGATGCGCGTGTCGAATATGGTAACAGCTATGCCTCTTCCCCAGGGAAGGATTGTCGTGTCCTTGAGTGTGATTCCTTCACGTACGCAGAAAGCCACTCCACGCTCTGATTGATCACATGTGGACGTGTATGAGTCGTAGCCGTAGTCTGGTGGTAGTGTGGCAACGTGTAATTCCTGAAGAAGGGAAACGTCAACGTCAGAGGCCCGAAGCATGTCACATAGGAGCTTCAGCTTGGGTGCAGTGCCGATCATGTTGATGTTCAATGTGGAGAACCGGTACGTTTGTTTCAGTGGTGGTGGACGCACATCTACCATCACCAAGGGAAGTATGAGAAGGGCACCAACATGAAGTCCCGTCCCATCAGCTGCAGTGCCTCGCTTTTGATGTTAACAGGCAGCCTCGTCCGGCGGAGGCAATTCATCCGGAGGAGGGGGTATCTTCCTCAATGTCGTCGACCCATGCTCCTGTGCCGTGGGTCTGTCCAATGTCCATGGGAATAGCGTCGTGGGAGAGAGATCTGGAGTTGTCGGTGGGGAGACAGGCGTCTCAACCTGCGCACCGATCGTTACATTGTGCGTGGCGACTTCCACGGTGGTCCTGTCCTACAAAACCTCTTGTTCATCGTGAAAGTTGTCCGCCGACCTCTGCGTGGAAATGTCGGCTGGTTGGGTGTCGTCTTTGTCGTCGTGGGTGGTGACGCTTTGAGAGCCCGTGGGTGAACGGCGGCGACGTCTGCGCCTACGTGGCGAGCGTTGTTTGCGCACGGGTTTCTTAGTGTCGGACGACGGCAAGGAGGAGAGTCGACCTGGATCGAAGGCGTCTGGGGGAACAATGAAATTGTCAAACAGGTGTTGTGAGGAAGTACTGGTCTCCTCACCGTCCGATACGGGAGCCTGTTCGGTGTCAAGGTTGTCACGTGGGACGTCCGCACCGTCCATAGGTGACTCGGACGGTGGGACGTGTCGATCGGAAGGACCGGCCGATGGCCTGGACAAAACTGGCAAGAGCCGCTGCGTAAGTGACCGGTAGGGCGGTCATCGTGGGTGTGACGGACACTTCCGACAACGGGAGCTGCGCGACACGTCGTTGAATGCATACAGACCGTAGATGACCTCCTTTCCCGCAACCGTAACAGGTCCGAGGTTGTCCGTCGTATATTATAATGGCACGACAGCCTCCGATAAGTAGGTAGGAAGGCACGTGTTTCTGCAACACGATGCGGACCTGTCTAACACCGTTTAAAACGGGATAGATTTGAAATTGTGTAAGTAGGCTGTTTAGGTTTTCTTATTGGTAACGCCACATAGCGCTCTGTATGAAAAATCACTGTCTGTGCTGTGCGCAGTCTGTGGCTAGTTTGCATTGTTGTCTGCCATTGTAGTGTCGGGCAGCGACAGCTGGATGCTAGCAGCGCGTAGCTTTGGGCAGTTGGAGGTGAGTCGCAAGCAGTGGTGGAACGTGGGGAGAGAGATGGCGGTTTTGAAATTTGTAAGAATTAGTGTCATGAACTGATATATATATATATATATACACACTCCTGGAAATGGAAAAAAGAACACATTGACACCGGTGTGTCAGACCCACCATACTTGCTCCGGACACTGCGAGAGGGCTGTACAAGCAATGATCACACGCACGGCACAGCGGACACACCAGGAACCGCGGTGTTGGCCGTCGAATGGCGCTAGCTGCGCAGCATTTGTGCACCGCCGCCGTCAGTAACAGCCAGTTTGCCGTGGCATACGGAGCTCCATCGCAGTCTTTAACACTGGTAGCATGTCGTGAAAGCGTGGACGTGAACCGTATGTGCAGTTGACGGACTTTGAGCGAGGGCGTATAGTGGGCATGCGGGAGGCCGGGTGGACGTACCGCCGAATTGCTCAACACGTGGGGCGTGAGGTCTCCACAGTACATCGATGTTGTCGCCAGTGGTCGGCGGAAGGTGCACGTGCCCGTCGACCTGGGACCGGAATGCAGCGACGCACGGATGCACGCCAAGACCCTAGGATCCTACGCAGTGCCGTAGGGGACCGCACCGCCACTTCCCAGCAAATTAGGGACACTGTTGCTCCTGGGGTATCGGCGAGGACCATTCGCAACCGTCTCCATGAAGCTGGGCTACGGTCCCGCACACCGTTAGGCCGTCTTCCGCTCACGCCCCAACATCGTGCAGCCCGCCTCCAGTGGTGTCGCGACAGGCGTGAATGGAGGGACGAATGGAGACGTGTCGTCTTCAGCGATGAGAGTCTCTTCTGCCTTGGTGCCAATGATGGTCGTATGCGTGTTTGGCGCCGTGCAGGTGAGCGCCACAATCAGGACTGCATACGACCGAGGCACACAGGGCCAACACCCGGCATCATGGTGTGGGGAGCGATCTCCTACACTGGCCGTACACCTCTGGTGATCGTCGAGGGGACACTGAATAGTGCACGGTACATCAAAACCGTCATGGAACCCATCGTTCTACCATTCCTAGACCGGCAAGGGAACTTGCTGTTCCAACAGGACAATGCACGTCCGCATGTATCCCGTGCCACCTAACGTGCTCTAGAAGGTGTAAGTCAACTACCCTGGCCAGCAAGATCTCCGGATCTGTCCCCCATTGAGCATGTTTGGGACTGGATGAAGCGTCGTCTCACGCGGTCTGCACGTCCAGCACGAACGCTGGTCCAACTGAGGCGCGAGGTGGAAATGGCATGGCAAGCCGTTCCACAGGACTACATCCAGCATCTCTACGATCGTCTCCATGGGAGAATAGCAGCCTGCATTGCTGCGAAAGGTGGATATACACTGTACTAGTGCCGACATTGTGCATGCTCTGTTGCCTGTGTCTATGTGCCTGTGGTTCTGTCAGTGTGATCATGTGATGTATCTGACCCCAGGAATGTGTCAATAAAGTTTCCCCTTCATGGGACAATGAATTCACGGTGTTCCTATTTCAATTTCCGGGAGTGTATATTATGACTATTAAGGTAAATACATTGTTTGTCCTGTATTAAAATCTTTCATTTGCTAACTATGCCTATCAGTAGTTAGTGCCTTCAGTAGTTTGAATCTTTTATTTAGCTGGCAGTAGTGGCGCTCGCTGTATTGCAGTAGCTTGAGTATCGAAGATTTTTGTGAGGTAAGTGATTTGTGAAACGTATATATTATTGTTAATCAGGGCCATTCTTTCGTAGGGATTTTTGAAAGTCAGATTTCATTGCGCTAAAAATATTGTGTGTCATTTTAAGCACATTCGTGTATAATCGTTCAAAGAGGACGTTTCACATAGACCAGTCTTGTATAATTGTTCTAAGGGGACGTTTCAATTGTACCCATCGTTCGGCAACATGTTCTAGAACGTAGCCATACGGACGGAGCTCCTCGATGATGACGTCTGCAGGGAGTTCGAACGGCAGTTCGAAGATCCTTATCGTCCGTGTGCCGAGGCCTGCGTGATCGACGGTAACGGGTCCGACGTTGCCGTCGGAATGACAGAAGCGCAGTCCACGTTTTGCCTCTTGAAGCACCTTGTCGCACGCCGCATCGTTGATCATTTTGACGTAGACGGTACTATTATGGACAAGTGGATACCAATTAGATCCGTTGGTGGTATTTTAACTTCATCGCGAATAAATCTTTCTACCTCCAGTGTCTTGGGTCGGGCGAAGTCGGAACAAAAGCTGAAACGTAATGTCTTCTTCCGATAGTTGTGCGCCATGGTGGTCTAGAAGGGAAAACGGCACTTACAGCGGCCGAAGTAAACACAAACACACCGCGCGCGCCTCGCCCGCAGCGCTCTGGCGCGTGACGGCCTCGTAGCACTGCCGGCGGCAGACTGCCCGCTCGGCTGCCAGCGCTTCTTGGTAAAAATGGCCACACACATGTATATACAGGGTGAAACACCTAACGTTACCGCTTGATACATTTCGTAAACCACATCAAATACTGACGAACCGATTCCACAGACCGAACGTGAGGAGAGGGGCTAGTGTAATTGTTTAATACAAACCATACAAAAATGCACGGAAGTATGTTTTTTAGCACAAACCGACGTTATTTTAAATGGAACCACGTTAGTTATGTTATCGCATCTGAACATATAAACAAATACGTAATCAGTGCCGTTTGTTGCATTGTAAAATGTTAATTACATCCGGAGATATTGTAACCTAAAGTTGACACTTGTAACCTCCGACGTTCAGTTGCGTGTCGTAACAAACACGGTCCACGGTCGGCGAACAGCATCTGCAGGGATATGTTTACGATGACTACCGTTTTTACGACTGTGGCTGTAGTGCACTGTTGTGGTTTTGTCTAGCTGTCGCAGTGTCCGCATATTCTGCATTAGTCTGCGCACGCACACCAACTGTAGTACACCGTGTTACCAGACGTCTGTGTAGTGCTGTAGGAACTGTGACCATGGTGTATTCGAACTCTGAAAAGGCGGAGATGATACTCATCTATGGCGAGTGTCGACGAAATGCAGCTGAAGCCTGCAGGGTGTATGCAGAATGGTACCCGGACAGAGAGCATCCAACGTGCCGTACATTGCAAAACATCTAGCGCCAACTGTATGCAACAGGTATGGTCGAAGCACGCAAACAGGTCCGTAACAGGCCCGTCACAGGAGAAGCGGGTGCAGTTGGTGTGTTAGCTGCTGTTGCCATGAACCCACACATGAGTCACGGGACATTGCGAGAGCCGGTGGACTGAGTCAAAGTAGTGTCATGCGCATACTACGTCGTCACTGCTTTCACCCGTTTCATGTGTAGCTACATCAGCAAATACATGGTGATGACTTTAATCATTGAGTGAAATTCTGTCAATGGGCATTAACAGAGAATGCGTTGCAGTTCTACCTGTTTACCGATGAAGCGGGTTCCACAAACCACGGGGCAGTGAATCTACGGAACATGCATTACTGGTCCGTGGACATTCCTCGCTGGCTCAGACAGGTAGAGCGACAACGACCGTGGACTGTAAATGTATGGTGCGGAATCATGGGTGACCACCTCGTTGGTCCTCACTTCATTGCAGGGGCCCAAATAGCTGCAACATACATCGCGTTTCTACAGAATGATCTGCCAACGTTGCTTGAAAATGTCCCACTGGAAACGCGTCGACGTATGTGGTATCAGCATGACGGTGCACCTGCACATTCCGCAATTAACACTAGGCTGACTCTTGAAAGGATGTTCGACGGGCGTTTCATAGGACGTGGAGGACGCATAAATTGGCCACTTCTTTCTGTGGGGTACGTTAAAGGAGAATGTGTACCGTGATGTGCCTACAACCCCAGAGGATATGAAACAACGTATTGTGGCAGCCTGCGGCGACATTACACTAGATGTACTGCGGCCTGTACGACATTCATTACGCCAGAGATTGCAATTGTGTGCAGCAAATGATGGCCACCACATTGAACATCTATTGGCCTGACATGTCGGGACACACTCTATTCCACTCCGTAATTGAAAACGGAAAGCACGTGTGTACGTGTACCTCACCCCTCATGGTAATGTACATGTGCGTCAGTGAAAAGGACCAATATAAAGGTGTTAGCATGTGGACGTAATGTGCTCTTCCAGTCTCTTCTGTACCTAAGGTCCATCACCGTTCCCTGTGGATCCCTACGTAATTCGGTACTCTCCGATACACACGATCGAACAGCGGAGGAGAGGTACTCAAGCGTCAACTTTAGGTTACAATATCTCTGGATGTAATTAACATTTTACAATGCAACAAACGGCACTGATTATGTATTTGTTTATATGTTCAGATGTGCTAACAAAACTAACGGGGTTCCATTTAAAAAACGTAGGTTTGTGTTAAAAAACATACTTCCGTGCATTTTTGTATGGTTTGTATTAACCAATCACACTAGCCCCTCTCCTCACTTTCGGTTTTTCTTTGATGTAGTTTACGAAATATATCCAGCGGTAAAGTTAGGTGACTCACCCTGTAAACGGCCACGCAGACCTATATATTTGACGGTCGAAATTATCTTGAGATTTTCTCAATAACGCTTTAGAAGTACGCACTATTGCTTACACGTTTTGTTGTCTTCATGGAGTACTACGAGTGTACGAAGTTTGCAGTAAATCCGTGTTCCAAACGTCGTGGCCTCCCCTTTTTAGTGCCAGGAGTAGAGAAGAAAAATAACCGAAGTCCTGGACTTCGGACGTTTCTGCACTCAGCTCAAAGTGTCTGCCTATGTTTAAAGGCAACGAACGATTATTTCGGCTGTTTTTGGGGACAGTCTGTTGGAGCTACATGCAGAGTATGCATTTTTTGCCGTTAACTTAGTTTTCACAAAGAGTGGACTTGGGAGGTTTTTGCACTCAGCTATAGTGGTACAACCATTTAGGATAGGGGAATTTAGCTTAGTGCAATATTCCGAGCACGAGTTACAGCCAGGTGCGGGCCGGATTGCAGTGAGTTAGGAATACCAACAGTTGCGAAGTAGAATACAGGCCACAGCCCGTTAAATTGCTGAAAGAGTAAACATAGCGGTTTTGCATGTCGCAGATCACAGACAGAAGGGGCCCAGTGGCCACTCCAGCGTGTTAAGAGTACCTGACGTGAAGCGGCGCTCAGCCATGTATAAATAGGTGTGGGTTTCTAACGAGATTCTTTCAAGTGTGGCAGCTCTAAATGGTTCAAATTGCTCTCAGCACTATGGGACTTAACATCTGTGGCCATCAGTCCCCTAGAACTTAGAACTGCTTAAACCGAACTAACCTAAGGACATCACACACATCCATGCCCGAGGCAGGATTCGAACCAGCGACCGTATCAGTCGCGCGGTTCCGGACTGAAGCGCCTAGAACCGCTTTGCCACCGCGGCCGGCTGTGGCAGCTCTCCTGAGCAGCGTGGTGTGTCACACTACCAGCTACATGCAGCAGCAGATGGGGCGCTAGCAGTCCAGTCCACAGCACGTCGCTGGTTCGACCCTCTGAGGCCAACCTGGGGCTGTAGCCAGCCAGCAGCAGGCCACTCCACAGTTCGCTATCGCGAGCAGTCGTCCTGGCTTCCAACACACGCCGGAAGCATCCAGAGGCGAGGGCCGCTGATCCGACTCCGTCACTATCTCAGCCACGCCGGCGTGAACGACGCATCTGGCCGCCTGCAGCCCACACCCAGCGGCGCTGAGTCGGGATGGAGACCGCCGAGTCAACTGCCGGCATCCTGACGACGACGCAACTCCGTTGGCCTACAAGGCTGACATACAGTGCGTGCATAGGTCCCTAAGGCAGCCATTCCGCGCCAAGCCATTTCGCAGACGGCGAAGTGGTGACAGCATTGCCGGACCTGGTGACGCAGACTGAGACGAACAAGGCATTGTAGTTGTAAACAATAAATCACTTGTAAAACTTGGACGAGTCTTAATACTGTGCCTTCTACCTTTTCCCGCTACATTTAGTCATCCTGATACATTTGGTGGCAGAAGTTCCGACTACACAGCGATTCATTTGAATACGCCTAACTACATGAGTTTCTTTGGCATATAACTGCGGACTTTGTGTTGTGCCGGCTCTACTGTAGCTTAAATGGATTTTTAAGTTTTATATGCCCAACTTCTAACTTCACCACACAAGTCTCCAGGGTTGAGCAGTTATTGCCCAACGACGACACGCAATACAATTTGTTAAAGCGGAGTTCGCCGTTATTAATTATGTTTTAGATTTAATTTTATTACTCGTACAGCTACTCAACGTTCCTTTGTTTAACAGCGAGTCGTCAAAATAAGTATGAAATTCTAATGTCTTTGTAATACATAATGTCGACTATTGAGTTAAAGTTCGTACTTATTTTGCCATTTTAGAGAAGAGAAACCTTAAGCGCTTGTGCTTCTATAGTCTCAGTATCAAATGTTCACTAATTTCAATGTACTTCCTATCTCAGTTTAGTACTTAACACAAATTACATATCAATGACATGTCAGAGATATTACGTCGGTTCCACACTAACGGAATAACACGTAATTGTCATTTAACATCACTTTTATTAATAATCCTTTTTCTTATGACGCAAATGTTAATGAATGATCACTATCTAGGAGAAAAGAGGGATTTATCCTAATCGTTAATTAAATAAAAAGTCACGTTCAAGGATGATATGCGAACAACTTTCGTTATGTCCGCTGCCACGTATGTGTCAAAACTAATGCTGTCGCCCACAGTTCAAATTAACACTGATGTTAACCCCCTTTATCTGAACATCGAATCGTAATTATTATGTGAAAGTTTATTATAGTCCCCGAATTAATTCCTTTCAGATACGCGCACGACCGAACAGGAGAATGGAACATCAACGACTTGAAACTTCCTGCCAGATTAAAACTGTGTGCCCGACCGAGACTCGAACTCGGGACCTTTGCCTTTCGCGGGAAAGTTGTCTATCATCTGAGTTACCGAAGCACGACTCACGTCCGGACACTCCGCTGCAGAGTGAAAATCTCATTCACAAACGACTTGTTTTAACAACCGAACAACGCAATGACGTTACATTACGACAATGTCCGCGCAAGCCGGCCGGAGTGGCCGAGTGGTTCTAGGCGCTGCAGTCTAGAACCGCGCGACCACTAAGGTCGCAGTTTCGAATCCTGCGTCGGGCATGGATGTGTTTGATGTCCTTAGTTTAGTTAGGTTTAAATAGTTCTAAGTTCTAGGGGACTGATGACCTCCAATGTTAAGTCCCATAGTGCTCAGAGCCATTTTGTCCGCCCAATGAACATCTCTTTGACTTTATCTTCTCTACTCTGCTTGACTAAATTATTCCTAATTACAATTTATTCAGCTATTTAACGAAAACATCTAACAAAAAATAAAACAAATTTATCCCAGTGTACACAGTTAACAGACAAAAAGAAAACAGCAAATAAATAAATCCAACAATTTCTTCTTCAGTGTCCCTCTACACTGGTAAGATGAATAACGCTCGGACGATGCCAGCAGTTTGGTCTAAACGTCGCTTGTGTTAGAACAAATTATACCTGCAGGGGATGACTGTTTCGTCAGAAGGTGCACGTGATGACGATTATGATAATGTGGGCGTTGAGAATGTGTCACTCCTTAACGTGAGAATCCTGGCAGTGCACGAGGATCAGCGGAGTGAGCGAGAAGCGAAGCTCGAGAGATGGCGTAAACGTCCTCTTGTCTCGCCACCCGCCACGAGTCGCCTTCACGACGCGGCCCACCTCGTCGGCGTCGGCGTCGCGTCCGACTCCGGTTTACCCACCGGCGGCGCTTACGCGGCACGAAATGAGATTTCGGACGTGGAGGCGCTGCGCTTTCATTTGAATACAGAGCTGGCGCGTGTTTTTCTTCCGGCCTTAGTACGGGTGCGTCTGCGGCTGCTGCCGCGACCTCCGCTGCGTGGCGCGGCGCGGCTGCCACCGGGCCCGGAATACGTAATGAGCGAGCGGGCCGTGCCCCGCACGCGCCTTAAAACTCTGAAAGGCCTGCGCCTTCAGGGACGGGCGGGGTGGGAAACGCTCCTGTAAGAGAGCTGTAACGAAGCTGCAGTCTCTCCGCGGCAAAGCGAGGCGCCCGACAGCTAGACGGCGACGCGGAAATTACGCGAGACCGCCAATTTGTGCCCTGTGACCTTTGCACTCCTTGTACTTTTGTCTCGACGCTCTGCCTTAGCAGTTTCCTCAATAGTGTCGCGCGGAAGCAGCAGAAGTAAAAGGTCTGCAGATATACAATTGAGTTTAGATGAAATCACTATCCGCTCATTAAACTCTAGTAACGTGTTACTGGACATTGTCGACAATTACGTCACTTACAGCGGTTCAGGGGAAACTGTTGAAATGAGTTTGTAAAATGGACACCAACAATTGCAAAACAATGGCAACGGAACTTAGTAGATTTCAGTCAGACGAAGCTGAGGGTATTTCGAGGGCGCCGGCCTTCTTGGCCGAGCGGTTCTAGACGCTTCAGTCCGAGCCACATGACGGTTACTGTTGCAGGCTCAAATCCTGCCTCGGGCATGGCTTAGGTTAGTTAGGTTTAAGTAGATCTAAGTTCTAGGGAACTGATGACACCAGATATTTTGGTATTACGAGGGCGCACTGAAAAGTGGTGCCTCCGTATTTTTTTATGTGAAGATTCTTTTTTAAATATATATAACACTTCCTTATCATTTACATACTGTCCGCCCCGATAGCTAAATGGTCAGCGTGACGGACTGCCGTCCTAAGGACCCGGGTTCAGTTCCCGGCTGGATCGGGGATTTTCTCCGCTCAGGGACTGGATGTTGTGTTGTCTTCATCATCATTTCATCCCCATCCGGCGCGCAGGGCGCTCAAAGTGGCGTCGAATGTAATAAGACCTGCACCAAGGTGGCCACTGAAGCCAATCACTCATTTCCATTTTCCATATACATATTTATTCGTCATGCCTACTATTATGTACGAGGCGGAACTATGGTCCTCATGGAAAAAGGTGTGACGCACCTGAGTCAATCAATTTGACTCTTAGTCTGATCACGAGGGTGGCCATTATTGCACGCGTTGATCACGTAGGCTGACGTGAGGATCAGTGATCTATACTTGACGGGATGTATCTGGAACATCTTAGGTGATTAGAAGTTAATAGGCAGGAATATAATTAAATACTTAGCTTTAATTCAGCATCTGCGGTGAACGTCGATCTTGACTTTGTACAATAATATTTACAAGTGCAGTTATAGTCTGAACTGCGAATACTCCTTTACAATTCCGATTGCTTTACACATATGGATCAATTGGCACTGCATAAACTGTATGTGGCGCCTGGCTAGGTCGTAGCTACTGACTTAGCTGAAGGCTATGCCAACCAGCGTCTCTGCAGTTGAGATCTCAGCGCTAGCTTGTCTCGTAAGACCAGCCGAGTGGCGGTGCTGGGTCTGCTACCGTCGACTGTGGCTACTCGCGGGTCCGATGTGTACTGACGGACAGCGCCCGATTTGAAGCCTAGAACCTAGCCAGTGTGGTGTCTTGCGGTGACACCACACCTACATACTCATTTCTCAACATAGTCTCCCTGGCGGCGAACACATTCCTCCCAAAGAGAGACCAGATTGTTGATAACGTCACCGTAGAAAGTACGGGGCATCTCTGCCAATGAAGCCAAACCCCCATTTCCATTAACATGAATCAAATGCTTCTCCATGTGATTCTATAAATTTACAATTTAGTTGAGAAAGTAGCAGGAATAAATTTGCACACACACACATGAAATTCCCATCAATCGCTATAGCAAGTGCTTACTCGAATCAGGGAAACACAAAAACAGCCACAGATGTTTCGTTTCCTGCAGTTCTCAACATTCACACAGTGATGTCCCTTGTAAGGATCCCACTTTCGTTAGGCTGTCCTTAAATTTCTCTATGCCATTTCGTAACCTGTTCAGTGATCTCAATGTGGTCCACTCCGCAGTGTGTACGGAGACGATTTGTTTGGCTGCCCACAGAATTTCTCTTGCTTTCTTGGCTGATGTATTTAGTGCAGCTATTGCCTGTAAAAATTTCTTCCTAGTCTTCAACCTAAGTCTTGGTGGGCTATGTTCATGCGGCGGGTTTAACTCATTTCGTTAGACTTGGTTCCTTTCGGCATTGCTGCTATCTCCAGGCGTGTGTCAGGAGGAGGATTGCCTGCCGTGCTGTATAGCTTATCAGATATCCGCTTCTATCGTGTGGGCGGATTGATGCCATGTAGGGCAGTCATATTCACCAGCCGAGGAACACAATGTCGTAGCAGAAGTACGAACCATCTTTGGTTAGGCACCCCAATTGCAATTAACTCGTGTTTGCTAGATGTTTGATACTTTTAATAAGAAATGCTATCTTTCCCAGAGATAGAAATGGGGGGTTTAACGTACCATCAACAAAGAGGTCATAAGAGAAGGACGACAAGCTCAGATTAGGGAAGGATGGGTGAGGAAATGGGCACTTACTTTTTAAAGGAAACATACCTACATTTGCCTGGAGTGATACAGGGAAACCACGGAAAGCTCCAAGTTTGATCGTCACATAGGGATTCGAACTGTAGAAATCCCATCTGTGTTAGTGGACTTCTTATACTCTATTTGCTTTTTCCAGCATCGGTTATATAGCTTCCAAGCTAACAGAGTGCCTCCATTTCATCTACTACGCGGTCTACAATTTTGATATTTGTCGCAACCATTATTTCAACTGCTTCTGAATACTTCACATTTCTTTGCTTTACTCTCAATATATGTTCTGTGCTCAGTAATCTGTTCATACCTTCAATAAATCTTTCGCCAAGCTGTTGTTTGAACTACTCCTCTGCTCGTGATAGTTTTGTCGTACGTGACTTCTTCAAGGTACTACTTAATGTCCTCTAACATATTCCTGACATGTTGGATCGAGATTGTTTAGTTCTGAATTTCGCAAGATGGTTGCTGTTTTAGGGGATTGTAGTACCAACGCTAGTAGCACCTTCAAGCCCTGATTAGTGAAACTATCAGTTGCTATAAACAAAATCATAGTCCAATAAACAATTTTTTAACCCTGTCTGACTCTGAAAATGAGTAAGAAATTAACTCAGTATTTCACGACTACAATAAATCACACAAGTAACAAAAGGAAGGCATAGCCTGTGTATTTCAACATCAAACACTGTGAAGCGTCTAGCTTAAACTTTTCCACTCTAGTTCTTAGTTGGCACAAATTGACAAAATATGAGGCCTTCTTTTAGACAACATATTTGCTTCAGGACCCCCTGGCCGACCCTTGGGATGCTACATTACCGTAACGAACTAGCGGCAATAACTCCGTAGTTGAACATGAGGTAGCTGTGTAGGTGGCAGCTATATGATCTAAGCGCAGTGATTACGTATGTGACGTTTGTTTGGAATTCATGGGACCGATATATTGCCGGTATCGATATCGATAATAGGCAAATATCGCATGGATTATCGATTCCCCGGGTGCACTAACTTTCTGTGTACATAATTAAGTTTATACGGAACTGTCGATGCCCGAGTCCTATTCACATTTAACTTTTTTTTGTCACCTGAAACTGAACATACTACGGTACTGTAAAATTAACTATCGAATTTTTCTTCGCTTTTTTACAAACAGATTTGTAGAGATACTACTCCTTGTGATGGAAAGACATTTTTAACCAACCACTAAAATAGTCTCTCTAGCTGGTGGCGTAGGGCAATTAGTATCTGGAAACTGCAAAAGGAACTTACCGAAGTGATAACAGTCCTCAAAAAGGGTTATAGCCACTGGCTGTAAAACGAATGTGTGAAATATTCAATGCTATGCAACTAACAAAATGCCTGAAGGAGAGATAAAAGATGCATTTCATACAGGGTTAAATGGAGACCTTAGACAGAACATAAACCACATGTTTGTGATTCAGGCGAGGACGGCTAATGTTCTCTTTAGTGCTGATGTACACCAGGCTCGAAGTCCTACGGAAATCGGCGAAATGCCACGAGTAATGAAAATTATGGACAAGGGGAACTACATTGGAAATGTATGGATAAGTCGGATGTCAGAGTCTGACGGAGTACGTGCTAGGCTACGCCGTGCCGTCGCGAAGACCACTGTGTCCGGATGGCTTAGTGATACCGGCACGGTAGGTCAACGTGTTCGGTCATAGGGCTAGCTGTCCTCTTTAACAATCAAAATGATTGAATGAATGAACGATGAACAGAAACAGGTGTCATGCCACGTCCGCCCCGAAAAAGTACAGGGAACAATAACGAACAAAACGAGATCAACAAAAAGAAGTGGTCAGAGCACCTACACAGTAAGCAGGAGAACGGTTTCGAATCCCGGCCCGGCACAAATTTCTAACTTTCCTCATTTATTTTATAAATCTAAACTTGCAGTCAATAGTCTGTAATGCCTTTGCTTCTTAATGTAATAATACAGACAGAAAAATTTTAATCGTAGGTTTGAACGCCAAAGCTAGATCAGAAAATACAGAGTTTAAATACGTCGTGGGTGTACAGAGCTCTGAGTACAGAAATGCAAATAGTGAACTGCTGTCATATGTGTGCCAAGAATGAGCTACTTAATGGAGACACAAAGTTTCCACATCGCCACTGCCGTAAGATAACGTAGGTCAAGCAGATTTTATTATCGCAAAACAAGTACCCGTAGATAAATAGCTGTAAGCCGTTAGTTTCGACATTCACTGCTGAATGTCAGGAATAAAAGAAGAGCGGTTGCTGGAAGTGACCGCCACCTAGTTTAGGCGGAGTTAAGATTGAAGCAAATGGTAAACAGAACTAAACTCAATCACCAGCTCAAAAAAATAGATTTGGTGAAGTTAAAAGACCACCAGAGCGAAGTAAGAGCCTACGGAATATCAGACCAGCTGTGTGGCTGGATTGAAGAGTTTTTAGCAAACAGAACACAGCATGTTTTTATCAATGGAGAGACGTCTACAGACGTTAAAGTAACCTCTGGCGTGCCACAGGGGAGTGTTATGGGACAATTGCTTTTCACAATATATATAAATGACCTAGTAGATAGTGTCGGAAGTTCCATGCGGCTTTTCGCGGATGATTCTGTAGTATACAGAGAAGTTGCAAAATTAGAAAATTGCAGCAAAATGCAGGAAGATCTGCAGCGGATAGGCAATTGGTGCAGGGAGTGGCAACTGACCCTTAACATGGAGAAATGTAATGTATTGCGAATACATAGAAAGAAGGATCCTTTATTGTATGATTATATGATAGCGGAACAAACACTGGTAGCAGTTACTTCTGTAAAATATCTGGGAGTATGCGTGCGGAACGATTTGAAGTGGAATGATCATGCAAAATTAATTGTTGGTAATGCGGGTACCAGGTTGAGATTCATTGGAAGAGTCCTTAGAAAATGTAATCCATCAACGAAGGAGTTGGCTTCCAAAACACTCGTTCAACCTATACTTGAGTATTGCTCATCAGTGTGGGATCCGTACCAGGTTGTGTTGTCGGAGGAGATAGAGAAGATCCAAAGAAGAGCGGCGCGTTTCGTCAAAGGGTTATTTGGTAAGCGTGATAGCGTTACAGAGATGTTTAGCAAACTCAAGTGCCAGACTCTGCAAGAGAGGCGCTCTGCATGGCGGTGTAGCTTGCTGTCCAGTTTTCGAGAGTATGCGTTTCTGGATGAAATATCGAATATATTTCTTCCCCCTACTTATACCTCCCGAGAGATCACGAATGTAAAATTAGAGAGATTCGAGCGGGCACGGAGGCTTTCCGGCAGTCGTTCTTCCCGCGAACCATACGAGACTGGAACAGAAAAGGGGGGTAATGGGGGTGGCACGTAAAGTGCCCTCCGTCACACACCGTTGGGTGGCTTGCGGAGTATAAATGTAGATGTATATTTGGCCTTGAAGTACAAATCAGATTACAAGTCCTCTGGGATGAAAAATTCCTGCAGGAAGGAATTGAAATAGGTTGGAAAAAGCTGTCGATGTTAGAAAAAACATCTTAGGATTTAGGGTACGCCAAAATAAAGAAGGCATCTCAGATGACACGTGGAATGAAATTAATCGCAGGACAGAACTAAACCAAATTTTAAATTTCTTAAGACAAGAGCGCAAAAGATCGAGACGCATGAATAATACACGGAGGCAAACAATGGAGTTAAAATAAGGTTAAGGAGAGATAAAAGGAAATGGATGGATAAACAAGTGGAATTAATAGAACAGGCAACACGGTAATATATTGGAGCCGTATAATGTTACCAACGGCTACCGTTGTACCAATGGTGAATATTAGAAGTGACGGATGAGTGAAGAGCAAGAATGGATTGATTATTGGGACCCAACAGGAACAGTTACAGACGTGGGAGGGGAATTTCGAGGATCGTTAAATCGTGAAGCCAACCAGGAACAGTAGGTGATAGATGTTCCAGGGGAAGATTAAGCGTATCAAGGTATAAATTTGGGGTGTGGCCCAATGAACGAAAGTAGAGGTGGTTTGAAAAACTTTTAAAAAAATGCGTAGCCTTCGTGTTTAGAATCATAGCACCAGAGCTCTTGAAATTTGATGCTGAAAGTAGCGTTAAAATGATCCACCACTTGATGAAGCATATTTGAATTGAAGAGAAATGCCCAGAGAAGTAGCCGGCCGCTGTGACCGAGCGGTTCTATGCTCTTCAGTCTGGACCCTCTGCTGCTGCGGTCGCAGGTTCGTATCCTCTCTCAGGTATGGATGTGTGTGATGTCCTTAGATTAGTTACGCCAAAGTAGCTCTAAGTCTAGGAGACTGATGACATCAGATGTTAAGTCCCATAGTGTTTAGAGCCATTTGAACCCAAAGGAGTGGAAAAATACGTTGGTGCTAAAGTTTAGAAAATAGGGAAATCTGCCGAACTGTAACAATTGGCTTGGTATTACATTGCTGTCAGTGTCCAATAAGATACTCACCAGAAGCAATCTAAATATGATTGAAGATTCATTACAAGCTCGAATTTATAAAGAAAATGCCTGTTTTAGGCCACAACGCAGTAGTGTCGATCTTAGTCCCCGTCGCAGGTTCATCTTAGAGCAAAGCAAGGAACTCCAACATTCATGTACCTGGCATTCAATTCTGTGAAACATCAAATTTTGTGGCAGGTGTTGCAGAAGTATCGTATCCCACAGAAGCTTCTAAGCATAATCAAAGATATGTATGACGGCTACAAATGTTGCGTGCTCCACAAGGAAAATCTCCCAGAGCCAATAGTCGAAACAACCGGAGTAAGACAAGAGTGTATTTTCTCACTAAAACTTTTTCTACTTATCGTTGATTCAGAGCAGGCATGAGACGAGGGATCCAATTGAGGATCCATAAACGTCTGGATAATCTGTATTTCGGAGACGACATAATCTCACAAGGCTCAGGTTGACAGATACCAAAGCTAAATTCAACGAACTGCAAAAAGAAGCAGTGACTGCTCTTCCCATGGTAAAGTTAGGTAAAACACAGGAATGAGAGTAAATTCGGGAAACATTGAGGAGGTTCTACTCATAGGACAGAAGCAGATGGAAAATGTCAATTCGTTTCCTGTATCTGTGCAGCGTGGTCACAGATGTTCGAGGAGCTGGTGAAGATGTAAAAAACTAGATAAAGATAGCAGATGCTGCCCTTATTCACCTACATTCAGTCTGGCAAATTAGAAACGTCATATGCAAAACTAAAATTCGTATTTTAATACAAATGAGAAATCTGTCCTTTTGTAAGGTAGACAAGAAAATAATATCACGCTCAAAGACGTTCATAAATAGGTGTCTCTGGTGCATCATGAATATCTGGCGACCAGAAAAATAAGTAATAAGGAGCTGTGGAGAAAAATATGCCAAATTACTTGAGTAGAACAGCTACGAGAAGAGGACTTGGAGACTGACTGGTCACACATTGAGAAAACCATTCGGAGCAATCGAGAAGGAGGTACCGGAATGAATCCCCGAGTCACAGGGAAGAGGGGCAGGCCTACAGGTACATGGAGAGGATGATGGAAGGTAAGTTGGCAAGTCCTGGATAGAATTGAAGGAAATCGACGAAGAAAGAGATGGATCGCGAGCTATTGTGAATGATTTATGCTTGCAATGGATACAAAGGAATTAAGTGAAAGCAAGATTAAAATGGTAATTACTTTATTTCACAGGTCTGTCATCAGGTTTAAAGAGGTTATTAGGCATGTGTCCAGATTATAAAATCTTATCAGATATATAAGAACTGCCTTATTATTCTTTAGTAAAAGATCGGAAATGCCTATAGGGAATGGCACCTCAAGCTTTCTGAATTCTGCGAGGACTATTGTTGTCTGTCTTCCGTGGACAAGGAAGAAACGGAGATTAAATGATTAGCACCTCCAGCCTCTGAATTAGTCCAGTCACAAGTCCCTCAATTTCTTAATTGTACGCAATGCAAACGAAAAGGAAATGTACCGTAGTTGAAATCACATCGGAGTGGTCGTTGGCATAGAACTGCGACGAACTGACGTCAGGAAATCAAGGTAACCGACATTTGTGGGACTGAACGAAACGATATTATTTTGCTTTATTAGCGTTTGACATTTCCCGTTCCTCTTTCCTCTAGCACCTGACGTCCATTTTTAGGTGATGAATAAAGTCGGTGGAAGGTAACTTGATTTCACGGGAAGCTTCCAATATAGGGGCTTCCTTGGCAGCCACGTTAGCTGTTTCGTTGCACCAAACGCCAGGATTGCGGTGCCTCCCTCAGGCATGGGTGTTGTTCTCAACATAAGTTAGTTTACGTTAGTTTAAGTAGCGGCAGGACGCTGTCGGCGAGCGGTTCTAGACGCTTCAGTCCAAAACCGCGCTGCTGCTACGGTCAGAGCTTCGAATCCTGCTTCGGGCATGGATGTGTGTCATGTCCTTAGTTAGGTTTAAATAGTTTTAAGTCCCATAGTACTTAGTGCCATTTTGAACCATTTTAAGTAGTGTGTAAGTCTAGGGACAGATGGAAAAAAATGGTTCAAATTGCTCTGAGAACTATGGGACTTAAAATCTGTCGTCATCAGTCCCTTAGAACTTAGAACTAATTAAACCTAACTAACCTAAGGACACCACACACATCCATGCCCGAGGCAGGATTCGAACCTGCGACCGTAGCGGTCACGCGGTTCCAGACTGAAGGGCCTAGAACCGCACGGCCACACCGGCCGGCCTAGGGACAGATGACTTCAGCGGTTTGGTCCCTTAGGAATTCAACCACACACTTTAAGCAAATGTTAGCATTACATTTTATTCAAAACATATAAATATATTTACTTTTTCGAGAGCATTCTGTTGCCTCGTGTGGTATATTGATAACAAGTTACCTGCTGTGTTTTCCATAGTTCCTGTTCTCTATGGAACTGCGATTGTTTTTTGACTCAAGAATTGTCTAAATCTGATAATCGGCCTGCGTTACACAACAGAAGAAGATTGGCTACTGCTACTGCTTCCACTGCATAAGATGATGATGATCGTGGAAGATTATACTGTTGGTAGTGACACGTTCTTGGACACAAGGAACCACATCCAGCGTTACCGTCCAACTCGATCCTCCAACTATCAGTGTATACATGGAAATCGTTGCACCATTTTTCAGTGAAGTATGTGCTGTATATCAAGTTGAAGTTTCTACTAGCGTTTGTACTGAAGTCCATCTGGAATACTGGAGTGTTAAACGTGCAAATGTGAGAAGGTAGTTCATATATAGATTTTCAGAGGATAATTTTCTGTCATCCAGACGAGTGTATAGCATTTCAAATTCCTTAATCGCTGGATGAGACGTTAACGCCATAATTTCCAATATAGATCTGCTGGCAGGAATTACTCTTGCTAGCCCGTTATAGTTCCGCAGTGCCTGTCTAAGTTGAGCTACTGACGCTGCTGCTTGTCGGATGACTGCGGCAGAAGAGGAACGAGGCACTGGTCTTGTAGCGGGAATTACTCCATCAGGGCGCAGCTGCAGCTTGAACTGCTGCCGCCTGTTTCCCTAGGCCGCTCTGTTTGGTGCGGAAAGCAGGGGCGGTGGGCGTGAAAGGGCAGGTGGCAGCTGTCTCCCTATTGGGTAGGGAGGTTACCACTGGAACAAACAGTTTTCGGTTGTATCGGTTTTTCTCCAAGCCAGTTAACCCTGAGTGTTGAAACCGATCTAAATAACCGGTTACTGAAATAACAGATTTCAATTTTTTATTCCGGTTATTTCCTATAATAAACATAGACATCGAACATATATTGAAAGATTATAACTCTTCAAGTTTTAGGAAACATAGAATCAAAATAGTAAATTAAGTAGGAAAAAAAAGAAAACTTAGTCAATCCACGGTTTTCTGCTTTCCTCGAAACATATAAAGTGACTGAATACTACAAAAAGTCACCAGTATTCCCCTATTGATTTCAAATTTGTAGAATTCCACTCAGAAATAAAGTTGCTATCGAGGATCATGCCACTATTTGGACATTACGATCAATCAGAGCTATAGGATGAAAACTAAGATTTAAGAATATTTTTGATGTTAATTTGCCCGTTTTCAAGGGCTACAGGCAGATAAAGGCGTAATAAGTAGACATAGGCAGCAGTTCAGTTACTTCCTATTTCTATTGTATACTCTGAATGAACTCTTCTTACGTTTTTAATTTATTACTGTAATCACAATTTCCATTCTCTTTTATTACTTCATAGAAATGGCAGAGAAATCTTCAATTTTTAGAAGCAAATGAGGCGCTGTACTTCATGACTACGTCACTCTGTAGAAATATTTCCAGACTAGCGTTGGTGCTATTCTGCAATACTACGGACGTCCGGTGACAACAGCGAGAAATTACCGTATAGACCAGATGGGGGCAAGTCTTGCAGACTGCATGCGCACAATTAAGCCACGTCACTCTGCAACTGGAACAATATTGTCTCAACAAAAGTGTTCCAGTACCTATGGCATGTTTGTTGCTCGTTCCTATCGGCATTGCTATTAAAATAGCAGCGTTCGCTTTTCCCATTTTAAATGATAATGGAATATTTCAAACTGATAAAAAGTTTATTTAAATACGACAAGTTTAAGCACTGCTGCTATGTTAAAGTGATATACCAGTTTTTTTACCCACTTATAAGTAAAAAATTTTTAAAAAATATATTATAATCGAGAACAAAGAAATAACGAAAACGATTGGTTATTCAGAACTGAAAAACCTGTATCGGTCTTACCTGATCGTTTCTTTCTCCATCCATACACCCAGTGTCGGGAGGTCCGTCTCACTCGCGGAGTGCAAGGCCTCTGGAGTGCAGCTCTGTCTCTGCAATAGTAGACTAGGAATGAGAAAATCTAACTGGTTGAAACCAGTACCGATATTTTAGTTCTTGAATAGCCGATATTTTTCGGTACTTCTTTGGTCTCATTTATTACCGGATTTTTTAAATATTTTACTCATAGCTTGCAAACAATAGGTATATTACTTTTAGACAGTATCAGTGCTGAAATTTTTGCTTCTTAAATACAACTTTATTTTGAAAACGAGTTATGTTTAGTGGTAAAATTTCCATTGCTTTGAATAATTGAGTTATTATGGAAAATGGGAAAAACAAAGTGTCATTTCAATAAGAGCCAATAATGTGCCTGTTGCTGTGTGGCGTCGCCTGTTAGGCAATACATCTGCTCAATACGGTAGTTTCCCGCAGGCGTCACTGGTGACCGGTAGTGTTGTAGAATGGCATCATCCCTAGTTCGGAAGTATTTTATGAAGTGTAGTAGCAATGAAGTACAATGTTCCTTTAGCTTTCAGAGATTAAAAACGGGAGGAGGCACAAGAAGCGTGCGTCATGACATGAGGAGAAATCAACAACAATGTTCATTGGAAGAGAAAGTAAATATGTGTAAGATACCTACAAATTTGCTGACGTGCTATAAACTTGGGGCCGACCGCGGTGGCAGAGCGGTTCTATGCGCTTCAGTCCGGAACTGCGGGAATGCTGCGGTCGCAGGTTCGAATCCTGCCTCGGGCATGGATGTGTGTGATGTCCTTAGGTTAGTTAGGTTTAAGTACTAAGTTCTAGGGGACTGATGGCCTCCGATTTTAAGTCCCATAGTGCTCAGAGGCATTTGAACCAATTTTTTGATAAATTTGGAATATTAACATTAAAGGAGTGGTTGTTTGAGTGTGAAAAATTGATACGATCCAAAAGTGACGGTGCAGGCAGGAAATCATCTTGTGAACTTTCGCTCTCGGTCTCGCCACGCCCGGCTCCTTGCTCCTTCACTTTGCCGGTGACTTCCAGACCGGATTCTGCCACGCCTCAGTCTCATATGGATCGAAGATCCCCATTTCTTCACAATGATTAGAGTTTTTCGATCTTTGTTTATTAATGGAAATAATAGTAAAAAAATCTGAAAGTCTGTTCAACCAGAAACCGATTATTTTGAGCCGACATAACAGGCAGGCTACACTGCAGACAACAAAAATTGATTATTTCGGTGATAACCGCCATACCTTAAGCAGACACACTCCTAACGTTCTTGAATTGTCTCTCTTTATCCATGGTTTTCATTACTTTCTCTTTATCCTGCTCTATAGCCTCCTCCCCACTTTCTTACAGAATCAGTTAGTTGTAGAGGAAAACGTTCGCAAGGTAACGACAGCTATTTGGCAAGCCCTGCTTGTAAAATACCATCTCTAGACTTTTTGCATGCATTACTTTCTTCTCGTCTACGCAATCCACGTAGCTGCTACTGCCAGCCGTTTTCTAATATAAACGGTGATTTAACATTCGCTAATTGAGAGTGCCCCGATAAAGAGCGAGTGATCGTAGGGCACTGACAATGTGGAAATATTAGTGATGACACTCATAAAACAAACAACGAATAAACCATTGAATGAAACACGTTTTAATCTAAACGAGACGATAACGTTAATTGCGTACAATGTTTACGTTCCAGGTTACAAATGTCGTTCAATGTGACGACCACCTGCATCCACTACAGCTTGCAGCAGCACAAGAGATACACTTTCACAATTACTTTTCGAACGGTGAGTAGTGGAATGACCAGCTGCCACGACACAGGTCATGCACTGCCTGAAGGCCGCATGCTGCGTCCAGTATTCTTGGCCACGGTACGGTAACGTGGTCAATGATTTGCGGCGCTATTGGCCGTCGGCCTTTCCCAGAAGCAATTCCCAAATCGGCAGTTGATTGTAATTTACGAGTCGTGGCGTTCGACTTTAGTGCGGGAAAAAAACGTCTCCGGATGCCTTAATGCGCCATTACTTGTGAAGAGCGCCTGCACTATTGCTATTACTTTGATAAACGGCTTTACGTCTAAAGCGCTGTTTATCTTGTCTACATATGCGCTACATACATACTCCGCAAACCACCGTACGGTGCATAGCTGAGGTTATCTTGTACCTTTACTAGTAATTTCCTTTCCTGTTTCAATGGCAAACACAGCGAGTTTAAAACAGTTGTCGAAAATCCTCCATAGGGGCCCCAATTTATCGCATCTTGTTTTCGTAGTCCTCATGTGAAATGTACGTCGGTGGTGGCAGAATCGCTGTGCAGTTACCCTTAAATGCCTCCTTGTTGACTTCAATGCCCACCACCCGCAGTGGCGGAGTGCCACTTCCATGGGTAGGGGTCACCCAGTGTACATCAGACCTCGATTTGTGTCTCCTGAGTGACGGTTTCCCTACCCACTTGAGTGCTGCTCATGGTACCTTTACTACTATCAATCTCACGATCTCCTACCCTGCTCTAATGGCCTCCCCACATTGGTCATCCCTTGATGACTTTTGGGACGTTGATCACTTTCCGGTGGTTCTATTATTTCCCTGTTGCTGCCACGCTGGCAGGTTCGCACATTGCCTTCACAGATGTCTGGTGTGCACTTCGACACCATCCTCTCGCATTGCAGTGATGCGGTCGTCCAATTCGCCTCTGTCACTATTCTTCATGCTTCCCCTATCGATAGGTCCATCTCGTCATAGATCAGTACCGTGGTGGACCAAGGATATAGCAGTCGCTGTCCAGGACCGCCTATGGAGGCTGTAGCGATTTAAACGACACCCTCCACAGAGCAACCTCCTCGCTTTTAAGCATCTCTGTGTTAAGGTTCGTTACCTTAAGGACTCTGGGAGTGCTATATCCCCTCTCTGGGGATGTATGCCTCTTCATCGCAGGTCTGCTCCAAGCTCTGTAGCCTTCTGGGCCGCCAGCGACAGTCAGCTGTCCAAGGTCTTAACGTCCAAGGTGCTTTTGTGCACTGATCCATTGGTCCTTGCATAATACCTTGAGACACACTTTGCGACGGTGACAGCGTCCTCTTCCTATCCTGCCATCTTTCTCTGGCAGAAAAGGTGAGGTGAACAGACCGCCATATATAATTGCGTAGGCTTCCGCGGCCAGAGTCAGTCGACATAAAAGTTTTCTGCGTATGGTACCGCGTCATAATGTACAAACCTACTGCTCCTGGAGAAAAATCAAGGTTTTGGCCACTGTTGCAGCGGCCTCCTTCTCCAGCAGCAGTAATGCATAGACTCGGTACCATACCCAGAAAACTTTTATGTCGAGAGACCCCCATCTATTTCATCCTGCACTACGGTCAGCCCTATAATGAACCGTGCTCTGAATGGGAATTCCAGCAGGCTCTTACCTGTTCATTAGACCAAGGCCCGGATTCCTCCACAACAAGATACTCCAGCACTTGCACGTTCCCTAGAGGCAACATCTCGTTACGGTCTGCAACCGCATTTAGATCACAGGTGGTTTACCAAAACGGTATAGTTAGTCCCATCCTTAAGCCTAGGAAGAGCCCAATGTCTCTCCACAGCTACCGCCCAATTAGCCTAACGAATGCGCTTTGTAAACTGCTCGAGAGGATAGTTAGCCTTAGATTATGCTGCGTACTCGATTCTCAGGACATTTTGTCCCCGTATCAGTGTGGCTTGTGGGCAGGACAATCACCAACTGAACATTTACTCAGATTGCAATCAGCAATCCAATGTGCTTTTGCTAACTGCCAGAGCCTTGCAATGGTCTTATTTGACCTACAGAAGGCATATGACAAGGCTTGATGCTATCACATTTTAATTACCATCCATGATTGGTACTTCCATAGCCCCCTTCCGATTATTATCCTCAAGTTTTTATCTCACCTGGTTCGACTTGGCACATCACTCAGCACCCCTCAGATTCAGGAGAGTGGTATCCTCCAAAGTTCTGTGCTAAGTGTCACACTCTTCCTTATAGCTATCAATGGCCTTGGTTACCCTGGTTTGTACGTTAACGATTTTTGGGTCTGGTGCAGTTCCCACTCCGTAGCATCTGCTGAGCGCCATCACCCATGGCTTCACGTTTTCTCCCTCGAAAACGTGGGATGTGCATTTTTGTCATCGACCCACAGTACACCCCAAGCCAAAAATTAATTTAGATGACCAGCTCCTTGATGTTAGAGCCCAATCCCGATTCTTGTGTCTTATTTTTCATAAAAAGCTGACATGGCTGCCAAATATGCGCCACCTAAATATTGCATGCACGCGAAAGCTTAATGTGCTCTGCCTTCTGGCCCACAAATCTTTGGGTGCAGGCTGTACCACTCTCCTCCGTCTTTACTGCGTCTTGGTCTTGTCCAGACTAGATTATGGAAGTCATTTTTATAGTTCAGCTGCACCTTCCACTTTGCAACTGCTTGACTCTGTTCACCATTGTGGGGTGCATCTGGCTATTGGTTACTTTCGCGCTATTCCCATTGACAGTCCTCCTACTGAAGCGTGCATTCCCACTCTACAAATAAGACAGAGAAAACTCCTAGTATCTGGTGCAATCGCCATTCAACAATTTCCTTACAATTCCATGTATCCTGTCGCCTTTGCAAATGAGGAAATTTTCCCTCCTGACAACCGCCAACAGGTGGAATTGCCGGTTGGCACGCGTATTTCTTCCCTCTGTCGGGAACTCCATTTCCACTCTCTGGAATGCACCTTCCAAATCAGCCCCCTCCTCTCCTTACGTGGTGCCTAGACTATGGATTGGGACCGACCTATTTCAGGGTCGTAAGGTCTCTGTCTCCCCCCCCCCCCCCCTATGCTTTTCCAGCGAGTGTGCATGCCATCCTTGCAGAGTTCCAGGGTGCCACCATCTTGTGCACTAACGGTTCTAAGACAATCGATAAGGTGGGGTACGCTTTCATGGCTCCTACTGGCTTAGAACAATAATTATCGACACGATCAAATAGGATGTTCACAGCAGAGTTTCTAACTATTCACAGAGCCCTCCATTTTGTTCTGAGGCCTCTCTCCAGAATGTTTTAATTTGTTCACACTCCTGTGAGTAACTTCGGAATCGCGTGACTGATGACCTCGCCGTTAGGTTCCACAAACATTATCAGTCAGTCAGTCATCGAATTAACACTTACGCTTGATGGTAGCAGACTTCTCGGAGAATTTCGTAAATTCAACTACTTTGTGATCCCCTACAGTAATGTTAATTTTCTCGCTCTAAACACTTTTGCTGCCTCTCTTTACTTGCGTCTTCCATCGATTTACACTCAGTCCATAATCTGTACTCATGAACTACTCATTCTATTCTGCAAATCCTGGCTTCATTTTCACTGCGAATAGCAGTCATCAGCGAATCTAATAATTTTATGTAACGTTGTCGAAGAACAGCGATCTTATTTATCTCAGCTGATGTTAACTTCTGAGGGGATTCGGCCGTTAATTTACGGACCATCATTAGCGTTTTTGCCATCTGGATGACGGCGATGGCGCCTGAGCCGCTGTGGATGCCTCAGTCACTGTAACTGATCACAGTCACGGTGAGTGAGGCATCCACAGACGGTCAGGCGGCGTAGCTATCATCCAGATGGGGTATAATCTGATGATGGGCCATAACTAAAAAGCCGAAACAAGTCAGAAGTTAACATCGGCTGCGATCAGAACAGCTTTTAAATAATTTTAGCAAACCATATCACTGAAATCGTTTCAGACTGAACTTTAATCCCACTGTTAAACTTTCGTTTTATTTGCATCATTGTCTCTTCGACGTATAGAATGAACACTGTGGGCGTAGGACCACATGCCGGTTTTACACGGTGTGCACTTCGTGGTCTTCCACTCGTGTTGTTCCCTCTTCATCCATGCACATATTGTACCTTACCTGTATCTCCCCATAGTTTACCTTTATGTTTCTGAGGATTTCGAACATCCTGCACAATTTACATTGTCGAAAGCTTTGTCCAAATTGACAAATCCTTCACATGTGCCTTGACGTTTCTTCAATCTTGCGCCTATTACCAACCGCAACGTCAGAACTGCCTCTCTTGTGTCCTTTGCTTTCCTAAATCCAAAACGATCGTCGTCTAAAAGATACTAAGTTTCTTTTCCATTCTTCTGTACATTACTCTTCTCAAGAGGTGCTCAATGTACTTCTCTCACCTATCTGCACTCTCGTCTGCATTTAACAATGGCATTCCCGTTGCACTCTCAATGTTACAGTTCCTGCTTTTAATTTAATAGTCCTGACTTTCGATTTCTTGGCATTGCATCTTTACTTACAGGAACTCCACGTCGGGAGCAGCGTCCCCTCCATGCCCATCGCGAAGATTAGTATGGACCACAGTCGCTGCTGTGGCTGTAACGCCGGAAATGCATATCCTCCTATTTCCATCTATTGTACAATACATTTTTTCGTTGTTTTGTTACCTGAAGGTATGACATTTCTGTGTCTTTATATACTGTAATTGTTTTATGCATTTATGTCGATGTATAATGGGTTTGTTTTGTAAATATTATTTGTTTTTTATGCTTGGTCTTGCTTAGGGAAAACTATGCTATCGAACGATTACATAGACAGGTCGTGTGCAGAACCAAAGTGTTTATTTAGGATCTTGGGTAGTGTTAACTCTGCCACGTGGATCGCGGGCAGAGCAGATTGTGGCTGGAGTAGGGCGGTGGAGCTGGTGTGTTGAGTGACGCTCCCGCGAGGTGCTGCGCGTCTGGGGTTTGGCGGCATCTAACTGCGCTCGACTTGCTATGATAGTATCCGGCACGGTGTCGCGGACGGGAAACACTAGCAGGCACACACCAAGAGCCCGTTTCGCATGGTGACCGTGTCGAGAAGAAGGCGCGCCCACATCCAGCTTCTGCAACAGCTACGGCTCACAATGAGTGATTGTCGCCACCTCCTCTATCGAAAACTTCAAACCTTCAATCAACCAACAAAGAAGACTGAAAGCACGTAAAGTTTTAGAACTGTATGACAGACCTCAGCTTTTCAAACTATTCCATTAGCATCACTAAAATACAGAAACTTAACATGAACCTTTGTTGCTCATTGTCCCAATTGCAGTACCAAGCAGGGTCCCTTCCTTTTCGGAAATGAACTCGAGTGTGGTTGAAATTCAAACGCCAACATTAAAGTAATATCATTCAATTTCACTGCTTTAATTTCAAAGTTCAGTTAAGGTATTCATAGTTGGCTTTAATATTTAGATTACACAAGCACAAATTAAGAGTGCGAGTTTTGGTACCATATTTTAGCTACCTGTGACTGCAACTCAGCTTGGTACGTACTAAATTTTACTATTGTTAATTGCTCAGAATCATTTAATTCAAGTTCAAAGCTAAATCACTTATTTGTAAACTGCGTAGATTCAAGTAGCTTATGAAATGATTGTTGAGGCAGCCAAAACAAACCTTATTTTATTGAATTTCGTAGTGCTTCAGTAACAAAGTTCACTATTAATTTCAGTCACTAAATTAACTTCCAATTTTCCTGTTTTATTAATTCTTTTGCTAAAATTAAGTCAGAGTGTAGCGAAATGTATTACTTCTGACAAACATTCAGTTTTCACACAACACAGGTAACCTTCAGTTGCCACGCTTTTAGTGCTAATTATATGTGTATTAACCTTTCTGTTTCGGTTATTATAGTAGTTGTCCATAGGACTGGCGACCGTAAATTTCCCCAGATCTCAAATATCTGATTAACGCCAGTTAAGTTTTAACTTAGAGACCGCACATTTACTTCATTCATTAACTTTACCCTTTTTCAAAATTAATTTCCACCAATTTCAGTTGCACTTTACCTTTCATTTAGATGTAACCCTTTCCTCCCTCTTTACCGACAGATTAACTTCGGTGACGATTGCTTTTTCCAAATTTCCATTAGGTACACTCGGTTTAATTTTTACTGTCATTAAGGTCAATAAGTGAGGGGGAGGTTACATGGCGTCCTCAGTTGATCAGCATGCCAGGCAGCTCTAGGCCGCCGGTGCCCGCTCCATGCCGAAGTCGCCATCGAGCACTCTTACGTACTGGGTAGTTTAGTGCAACAGCGGCTCAGTATATTACGGCACTGTACTCGAACACGATTTTGGGCGGCATAGCACAGCGCACTAGCTGGACGGTACAACATGGCGCTTTACCCGAACATGACTTCGGGCGTGCCTGTATAGCCAATTCCTTCCAGAATGGGGTAATACTCAATGTGGATGGTCTCCCTTTCTTAGTGGTTACCTGTTCATATTGCAATTCCAGTCTGTTCAACATACATACGTGGGTGTGTCAAATGAAAGCCTTAAATAATTTTTTTAATGTTTCTCATTGTACAGAAGTGGTACAAAGCTGTATGACTTTAAAACATAATCTCCCCCACGCTCAATGCAAGTCCTCCAGCGCTTACGAAGTGCATAAATTCCTTTAGAAAAAAATTCTTTTGGTACTCCGCGCAACCACTCATGCAACGCGTGGCGTACGTCTTCATCAGAACGGAACTACTTTCATCCTATTGCGTCTTTGAGTGGTCCAAACATCTGGAAATCACTTCGGGCAATGTCAGGTCAGTATGGTGGATGAGGAAGACACTCAAAATGCAGGTCTGTGATTGTTGCAACTGTTGCATGGGCAGTGTGGGGCCCTGCATTGTCATTCTGCAAAAGGTCACCTGCTGACAGAAATCCACGTCGCTTTGATTTGATTGCAGGCAGCAGAAGATTTTTTAGGCGATCTGTGTATGACGCATCACTCACAATGGTCCCTCTAAGCATCTAATGCCTTTTTCGTCCCAAAAGAGTGTGAGCATTACCTTCCTTCCTGATGGTCCTGTTCGAAACTTCTTTGGTTTTGGTGATGAGGAATGTCGCCATTCCTTGCTCGCTCTCTTCGTTTCCGGTTGGTGGAAGTGAACCCAGGTGTAGTCCCCAGTAACGATTCTTGTTAGGAAGGCATCACCTTCTCGTGCAAAGCACCGAATACTTTCTTCACAAGCACCAACACGTCGTTCTCTCATTTCAGGAGTCAGCTGCCGTGGCACCCATTTTGCAGACCCCTTGTGAAACTGGAGCACATCATGCACAATGTGGTATGCTGACCCATGCCTAATCTGTAAAGATGCTGCAATGTCATCCAGTGTCACTCGGCGGTTTTCCTTCACTATGGCTCCAACTGCTGCAGTGTTCTGTGCAGTCACAACTCGATGTGCCTGACCTGAACGAGGAGCGTCTTCCACTGAAGTCACACAATTTGCGAACTTCCTACTCCATTCGTAGACTTGCTGCTGTGACAAACATGCATCACCGTTCTGAACCTCCATTCGTCTATGAATTCCAATAGGTTTCACACTTTCACTACACAAAAACCGAATGACAGTACGCTGTTCGTCCCTGGTGCAAGTCGCAAGTGGCGCGGCCATCTTTACGCTGATACTGCGACGGTATGTGTGCATCTGCACTATGCTGCCACCTACAGGCCACTCTGCACGCAATTTGTAGCAGACTTACCAACTTACAGGATTACGGCGAGAAATTTCGATTTGTTATTACAAATTTAAGGTTTTCACTTGAGTCACCCTCGTAATTCCAGTTATACATGACTGTCATTCTTGACGTATGCTTGCTCTGCTCTTCAACGTCTTGGTTGGATGACGACTGCAACTGATAGACGCTTTGCAATGTGTGTGCCACATTCAAGAGCTAGCTACGTAGTAAATTATTCACATTCCTCTCCTTGAGAGACAGTGTTAAGGCTCCACAAACGACTTTTTTATGGAATGGGGTGTTTCAGTAACAAAAATTTGCAGGTCAAGAGGAACTTTCGATGCTACCAGTTGCCTTTGACCAGTGACATTATGGTAACGGCTACTGTGGTTCGACTTCTTGGTGAACATTTTGAACTGCATCTTTTTAAAGCACTATTTGATGTCATATTTCATAGATTTCGAGAGAAACTAGGTTTCTAATCTCTACTGTGTCTGAATGACTAAAAAGTGTATTTTCTGTTTAGTAAAGTAATATAATTTTTAATAGGTTTATCAATTACTTTTTCTTTACTAATTACTTTTACTTTATATTTTTAGGTCATGTCATTACAGCTATAGCGCTTCTTATGACAACCATATCGATTACTTACTGATAATATTGTGAAATGGGTATGGCTATCTTCACTTGATCTACACAGATCAGGTGTGTTTTGAGGTAAATGTATTATTTGTTCTAACTGTGTCACGTGGTGTCCATTGCAACTGTAGAACTCGTTTTTTCGATACGGTATTCGTTTTCTTTCCAAGAACTGCTTCTCTTACTTACACGCAATTGATCAAAATAAAATTCTACCAATTTTTTTTTACGATATAGTAAATTCTCATAATAAAAACTATCTACGCTGTATGCATTTCAAAATATCACCGTTGATACGTCGTTCAAGTCTCCCTGTTGTTTACGTCGTTTGCCACATGTTCACTACTGTACGTCACTGATATAAGCCAATTGGAAAGACTCATCAAAATTCCTTGCATCTGCGACTTTTTTGACTAGTGATTTTTGTACTCCTATGAAACAAATGACGGAACGCTCGTAGTAAACTGAAAGTAACAGTAAGGCGTCAATTCATTTCTCTTTCTCCTCTTCTTGACTGTTGCTCTGCTGAAGAAGCGTACAAAATGAACACGATACTGCTAATGGGGAAAGAACTACTCAATATTAAAACTTCAAAGGTAATTAGTTATATGCAATGAGTTTTTATGTTAGTATTTCACCACAGATGCAACTTATTCTTTTTCATGAAATTTTATATTTTCGCTGTTATCTTCCTGCATGGCCTACTTTAAGCGGAAATTGTAGAAAATCAAGCGACCATAAAAACAAGTAATATATTATTACAAATTTGTTAGTTTTATGGACACATTTAAGTACCCTTGAGACCTTTTAAACGGATCTCGTTGTTAAAACTAGGTATGACATATTGTCTTCGCCGACTGTGCGCTTTTAAAATAAAAACTACTAATAAATTGGGCGCTGATGTATTAACCAGGCGACAAATCCTTACTAGGTTGAACATAGACGGAACATAGTTCACGGGCAAATGAGGTATCTGTATTATCTTCAACGTGTACAGGGCCTCACGTACCTCGGGAAAACTTCTGACGATGTTTTGTTGGACGAACTGCCAATCGTTTCTTTGTCCTTCAGTTTGTTTACAGACAAGGTAACCTTTGGAAGAGATGGAATAACAACTTTTCACAACCGACGCATATGGGTCAACCGCAATCCTGATGACGCATATGCCCTGCACACGTTGACAAGCATACAAATATGTGTGTTGTTCGTGGATTACCCTTCATGCTGAACTTGGAGAAGTACCACAACTCCGGCCCATCGTGTTGCACTGATACACGACACTACTTCTGTAGTCCAAGGAATGTGCTCTGCCTGGTCAGGTGTACGAGCAACACTCGGTCTTCCTTGGTCTCTTTCCTGTGAGGCTAAGGATCCTGTCTCGGGAACACTTCAATACGCAGCACCAAAGGTTGGATGACTATACTGCCTTTGGTCTGGAAACGCCATCGAATACAGCAGTGCAGCCTCGTGTCCATTAGCGTTTGCGCGGCCGTACATGAAGACCATGTCTACTTGTTTAGAAATGAATATCCTGCCATGTTTGAACGGAGGACTTTCAGTTAACTCATTACCTTTAGTACATATAGATAATGGACACGTCGAATACAGATGAAAGACGATTATAAACGTTACAAGTCAACTAACATTAATAGCTTGAAACTGAAGCATTTTAGGAATATGATTATACGAACCATTTTTTTCTGCTTTGCTGTAAAGATCGGGTATTTTTCGAAATACCCTCTATATCCTACTATTATACAAAAGTTCGGATGGGTGGCGACAGAGTAATGTGGCATAAGTACAGCGTACACGGCTGGCTCGCAGCTCCTCAAGGCGGATAAAAACTCGAGAGGAGTGCAAAAAGTGCGCCATTCACAGTCTCTCAAGATTCCATGCGCTCTATCAACATACTAATCAATTCTAAAAGTAACTAACCTATTCTTTTGAATGTTCATCCTTTACTGTTGTCACGTATATTTTGGAAAGGTAAATGACACTAAGTTACCAATAAACGTGAATAGCAAGAACAAATTTTACATGTGGAAACAGACACGAACAGCGTATTTGTACAATACATTTATTGAAATATGAAATTAAACAAAAATGTTACGATACACATAGGTCGTTATGAAGTCTGATAGAAACGTCTCTGTACTAATTACTGTTTACAATTTTCTAAATGCGCTGTGGCACCTCAAGTAGTGCTTCTCTGTTTATCATTACTTCGTCTGCTGGCGCTTGCGAGAAAATTGACGTCCAGTTACCGATTACGACATGCCTTACCAAAGATTAATATTCGAAAAGTGCGATATCTGCTTCCGCCCCTTCCACTTGGTATGTGGGTTAGCGTTAAACGAAGCTGCCTTATGTCGGCTTTCTGAGGGGAATAGTGGAAACGTTGACGCGATTTTTCCATTCTGTCAACCTTGCCGGAACGTGTGGGATGAGAAGAACGCCATGTGGGAATGAGTGTCGGCCGCAGGGAAAATGCTGCAGTATATAATGACCTTTTCCCTTTCGTAATCAGTTATAAACACTTGTCACATACATTTTTGTTGTCATGTGTTTCAATTATGGCGTGGTTTAGATTTTGATTTTTAAAGATTTCTTGGAACAAGTTGTTTTGTTAATCCTTTTGTCAAACCATCGTGAAATAAATACCTTATGCAAAAGCATGCATTTATAACTTTTTTTAAAAACATATTGCGCTATACTATGAGTCAGGGCTTCAAAACACTATTATCAATATTTATCCCTTTACTTTAACGGGAATAATACTGGAACCGAATCGAGATCCACAAAATAATAATTTATTTTGTGTTTAGCAAGTTCATGAAACTGACGCATTTTGATGTTGGCAAATAATTCAGTTTACATCTAACATTTATCGCATGTGCCTCAGATAAATGTCTAATGTGATTATGGGATGCATTCGATTATTTCTTTGCGCAAACATCTGCGTATCTGTAGACCTAGATCATCCCCTCTCCCACACCTTACTAGGTAGCGTCTATGTGGTCTAGTCTTAATATAAGCTGCCCTGCACAGTTTCATGACAACATGTATCACAGAGCTTCAGGAATGAACACGATAAAAGGGCCAATATACTCAACTTTAGGCATTTGTAATCGCTACGCCAGCCAATAGCTATTCTTTGACAAAATTGTACCATAACGCGTTATTTTTGTTCCTAGTGACTTTCGCATATATCTGTATTTCTGTCACTTGCTGTAGTATAAATAATTGTTTCCCGAACCGCGTACTGTTTAGGGTGACCGCATTGCAGGACTTTGTGCCACGAGTGAACATGGAAACAAAATGAAAGGGGAAAAGACACTCCGTATTAGCATATAGCCTACTACTCTAGATTGTTACCGGTGAATACATCTAATTCAACTACCCAGTCTTATGTATCAGTACTCCTAGAATGTACCATGCCCTTCTCACGTAAAACATAATGGTTAGGTCTGTGATTTCACCATGAATGCATCCATCCTCACGTAATAGGCTAAATAGTGAGGACTGGAATTTCTGTCACCAACTTATTTTCTTACCAGTCACCGAGATACGTGGCGGACGGCACTAGTATATATTTAGCACTCCTGCCGACCCAATTACAATGTAGGAAACAATTTTTTTCGAAACTAAGTCTGCAAAATGATTTCAGAAGCTTTCCTTTGTAATGAAACAATCTTAAATCAAATAAATGAACAAATAAAAATAGCTTTTTAACGAACATTGCTCTTTGCATCTGAAAAGGGACGCTATCAGACTTTCACAAACTGAGTGAGCAGCCCATCAACATTTAATCCAATTAAAAATTTCATTCAACTTTGACTTTATTATGATTCTTGCCACAGAATTGCTCTCCGCAGCATCTATAAAGCCCGTAATTAACTCACGGAATAATTAGTTTCTGACTTTAATATGAAACGATAACTTCCAATAACCAGCAGCATTCTCTTTATGAGCTTTATTTTAGGAATGGCTTAAAAGAGAGGAGGTTGCTCTGTGAAGGGTGTCGTTTAAATCGCTACAGCCTCCGTAGGCGGTCCTGGACAGCGACTGCTATATCCTTGGTCCACCACGGTACTGAGCGATGACGAGACGGACCTGTCGATAGGGGATAGCAGTGCCGGAAGCATGAAGAATAGTCCAGAATGAGATTTTCACTCTGCAGCGGAGTGTGCGCTGATATGAAACTTCCTGTCAGATTAAAACTGTGTGCCCGACCGAGACTCGAACTCGGGACCTTTGCCTTTCGCGGGCAAGTGGTCTACCAACTGAGCTACCGAAGCACGACTCACGTCCGGTACTCACAGCTTTACTTCTGCCAGTATCCGTCTCCTACCTTCCAAACTTTACAGAAGCTCTTCTGCGAACCTTGCAGAACTAGCACTCCTGAAAGAAAGGATACTGCGGAGACATGGCTTAGCCACTTGCCCGCGAAAGGCAAAGGTCCCGAGTTCGAGTCTCGGTCGGGCACACAGTTTTAATCTGCCAGGAAGTTTCATGAAGAATAGTGGCAGAGGCGAATCGGACGACGGCATCAGTGCAATGCGAGAGGGTGGTATCAAAGTGCACACCAGACATATGTGAAGGCCAATGTGGGAACCTGGCTGCGTGGCAGCTACAGGGAAATAATAGAACCACCGGAAAGTGATCAACGTCACAAAAGTCATCAAGGGATAACCAATGTGGGGAGGCCATGAGAGCAGGGTAGGAGATCGTGAGATTGATAGTAGTAAAGGTCCCATGAGCAGCACTCAAGTGGGTAGGGAAACCATCATTGAGGAGAGACAAATCGAGGTCTGGGAGACCCCTACCCATTGAAGTGGCACTCCGCCACAGCGGGTGGTGGGCATTGAATCTCCAAGGAGGCATTTAAGGGTAACTGCACAGCGATTCTGCCACCACCGACGTACATTTCACATGAGGACTACGAAAACAAGATGCGAGAAATTGGGGCTCCTACGGAGGATTTTAGACAACTGTTTTAAACTCGCTATGTTTGCTATTGATACAGGCACCTTTAGTGCCGGACGGGAGAGTTTACGTGCCTCAGTGTCACTGAAGACTGTGCTGGCGGTAGCATACCTGTAGCTACCGGCAGGGTCACCCAAGGCGGACAGACTTCATCGAAGGAGCCTGAATGTGCCACAATAACATTTTCAGTCTGCAGCACAGCGAGTGCTGGCTGTAACTTCCTGGGAGATTACAATTGTGTGCTGGACCGAGACTCGAACTCCGGACCTTAGCCTTTCGCGAGCAAGAGCTCCTGGAAGAAAGGATTGCTACTCTCGTGAGTTTCACAGGAAGACTTCTGTGGAGTTTGTTGGAAGGTAGAAGAAGAGGCACTGCCGTGAGTAAAGTTGTAAGGACGGGTCGTGAGTCATGAATAGGTGCTCATTTGATAGAACACTTACTCTCGAAGGGAAGGGAGGGTTGTGCTTTTACATCTACATCTACATCCATACTCCGCAAGCCACCTGACGGTGTGTGGCGGAGGGAACTCGGCCAGAAAAGATTGGGTACGGTTCAATAATGCTTCAAATGGCTCTGAGCACTATGGGACTTAACTTCTGAGGTCTTCAGTCCCCTAGAACTTAGAAGTACTTAAACCTAACTAACCTAAGTACATCACACAACACCCAGTAATTACGAGGTAGAGAAAGTGGAGTAGGAAGTGCGGGGTTTCTAAAGGCGCGTGTACACTTACAAGTAACTTAAGAAAGTAATTTCTGCATTTGCCAGAGCGTTTACATTAGAATAGAAACTTGTACAAGTTTACTTCCATAACTCGCTTAGACAAGCTAATTTTAGCAACTTGCTGCAAGTACTTACAGAACTGCTTTGGCTTGACACGCCTCATGAGATGGGCAAGTGGATGTTTAACAGGGACCTACTAAAAACGAGAACAGCAGCCATAGCTGTTGCATTATTATTACTTACGAAAAATAGTGACGAAAATGGAAAAATGTAAGAAAAAAGAAATATTTGCGTAAACAAATGGATATAGAGGTGTACATATTTATCAGGAAACACTACTGAATAAATTGAAATCAGAGATGTTCGCTCAGATTAAAAACTTTGAGAATACCGCACACAATTTTTGAAAACCTCTGGTCTGTTGCACCATAAAAATCCTCGAAACAAGGAGTTATAAATCGTATTTATTGCTTTTACTGCAAGTGCAACACATTCCAGAACAGGACAAAAAAATGCCAGAAGATAGAGCACAAAGAGATCGCCTTTTCATTAGTCTTCGATTTCTTCAAACATTATTTATTACAAACGTAATGCATTTATGTTTACGCTTAGAGTAAAATTAGCTAAAATTTTAAGATGTGTCTACTGCCATTCTATTTCCCATTCTAGTGAAACAAAGGAACAATTAATTTTTGCCCCCTTTTTTACTGACGGTGGCCAAGTACGTATGTTTATGGATTCCCACGGTACGTTTGTTTCTGTTTATCTTTCTTTGTGCCATTCTCCTTTCTGCGAAAGACGTTGTGGTAGCGGTACTGACCGCACAAGACTTCTGTAAGTTTGTAAAACCTTCCAGAAACTCGCAAGTTCGGCACGTATTTGCAGTAAGGTGGAAGAAACTGTTTCCACAAACTTCTTGAAGCTATTTCTGCACGTAGACCGAACTCCCGGATGTCGACTTCCTGAGTTTATTCCATGTAAAATAACTTTCAGACATTGCGCAAGCGATTTTTGGAAGTTTACCTAGTATGATGCCTCCACGCAAACCCAACTGAGACAAGAGATCAAGTACTTGTCATTGTCTTTGGATTGGGAGTGATGAGTGATAAGTGGGTAGGGTGCAGGGGGGGGGGGGGGGGAAGGAGGAAGAAGCTACACGTAAACCGGAAATCATTCAGAAGCAGTCAACGAAGGACTCGAAATCTCAGCTACATCCCACTGCACATCATCAGAAGTCCACGAAGTTGCCCTCTCTACCCTGGAAGCAACTCCTCCCATAAGTAAGAAGAAACGTCACACGAAGCCGAAGTGGAAGAGTGTGGCAGAAGAACCACTGGATCGCAAAGCACTCTTCGGTGGTCATTTTATGTTTGAGGGTGCAGATATTGACGTTTAGGAACCGAGGAGCAGCGCACCGTAACGTGTTCCTCCAGACCTCTACGGTAAATCACCAACGCAGAGGGAGAACGACAAGGAGAATCATCGCTGACCGATGGCTACTGTAGAGACTAGCGTGTTGCAGTGGAACTGAAAACCACCCGATCGCATCTGTCTGCTGATTCAGTAGATACCTACTGCATCATGTCATTTCTGGAAACCCAGAATCTACACTGTAGGATCAACATGGGTTCCGGAAACAGCGATCGTGTGAGACCCAACTCTCTTTATTTGTTGATGAGACCCAGAAAATATTAGATGCAGGCTTCCAGGTAGATGCCATTTTCCTGGTATCTGGAAGGTGTTCGATACAGTTCCGCACTGTCGCCTGATAAACAAAGTAAAGCCTACGGAATATCAGACTAGCTGTGTGGCTGGATTGAAGAGTTTTTAGCAAACAGAACACAGCATGTTGTTCTCAATGGAGAGACGTCTACAGACGTTAAAGTAACCTCTGGCGTGCCACAGGGGAGTGTTATGGGACCATTGCTTTTCACAATATGTATAAATGACCTGGTAGATAGTGTCGGAAGTTCCATGCGGCTTTTCGCGGATGATGCTGTAGTATACAGAGAAGTTCCAGCATTAGAAAATTGCAGCGATATGCAAGAAGATCTGCAGCATATGCACTTGGTGCAGGGAGTGGCAACTGACCCTTAACATAGACAAATGTAATGTGTTGCGACTACATAGAAAGAAGAATGCTTTATTGTATCATTATATGATAGCGGAAAAAACACTCGTAGCAGTTACTTCGGTAAAATATCTGGGAGTATGCGTACGGAACGATTTGAAGTGGAATGATCATACAAAATTAATTGTTGGTAAGGAGGGTGCCAGGTTGACATTCATTGAGAGAGTCCTTAGAAAATTTAGTCCATCAACAAAGAAGGTGGCTTACAAAACGCTCGTTCGACCTGTACTTGAGTATTGCTCATCAGTGTGGGATCCGTACCAGGTCGGGTTGACAGAGGAGATACAGAAGATCCAAAGAAGAGCGGCCCGTTTCGTCACAGGGTTATTTGGTAAGCGTGATAGCGCTACGGAGATGTTTAGCCAACTCAAGTGGCAGTCTCTGCAAGAAAGACGCTCTGCGTCGCGGTGTACCTTACTGTACAGGTTTCGAGAGGGTGCGTTTCTGGATGAGGTATCGAATATATTGCTTCCCCCTACTTATACCTCCCGAGGAGATAACGAATGTAAAATTAGAGAGATTCGAGCACGGACGGAGGCTTTCCGGCAGTCGTTCTTTCCGCGAACCATACGTGACTGGAACAGGAAAGGGAGGTGATGACAGTGTCACGTAAAGTGCCCTCCGCCACACACCGTTGGGTGGCTTGCGGATTATAAATGTAGATGTAGGCTTCTGATTACCACAAATTCATGTTAGAGTCATCGACAAACATTCATAAAGAGGCCACAACCCCTACAGGAAGCACGATGTTACTGGAGTCAGGTTTAAGGGGCGAAAGACTTTTAGCGTCGATGACGGATGCCACTCCTCTCCTGTTCCGCTTTCCATGGCCACACGAGTACAATATAAAGAATTGCAGAAGTAGTTCTAAACTTTAAAATCATAGTGTTTTCTTTATATCTTCTATCTCACGATCAGATGTACTGATAGAATTCTTCAGGGAAATCCCCCGCCCTCTCCTCATCCTTCAGTGCACACTATATACTGAAGGATTCGGCTCTCACTTGCTCGAGAGATCGAATTAAGGAGCGCCTCGTCGATTCAGAGAGTATCTGCCTTTTGAACTCAGGCCAGATGACACACTTTTCTTCAGCTACCGGTTCATCTTCAACCATTTACCTTTGTTTTTGCTCCGAATCTATTGTAGATTCATTTAATTAGGAAGTGGCCACAGATTTGGTTCCTAGTCACTCCTTTCCTGTGTGGATGCTCCACTGTTTCGACGTGAGACAGCGCAGGTGGATGATTCAAACATCAATATGATTGCGATATAGCCAGCAGGCCACCTTCGAAAATAGGATTGGGTCCAGGAATTGACGAACCGTATGAACTGCGTGATCCAATGAGCTACCGCAGATTCCGGCTCTCAGTCTAGCATGCACATCAAACGACACCCTGTCGCTTGGTGCAATGACGAAAGTCGCTCTACAATCAGAGCCAGTTGCGCAGCTTTGCGTAATGCAAACACCATCCCACAAAAGAAAACCTTCGTGCCTTCAGGTCTGAAAGAGCAAGTGATGAAAAAGATACGAAGAGGAACTCCTCGCTGTAACTCTTGACTTCCACTGACCGGTCCACTTCCACTGAGCACGTTTGGGACTCAATGTTTCGAGAATTGCATCGGAATTGACGTAGGAAATTGATGTCCAGTCCTTGACTTTCAGAATCTTGTGAGTATGAGGATACCCTAAAAGCGCAGAGTTGTCCGTAAGGCCTCGTTGTCAGATGACTCACAAGGGGAGCCCACGACGTTTGGAACGTGGATTTACTGCAAACTTCGTATACTAGTAGTACTCCATTAGGACAACAAAATGTGTAAGCAGTAGCGCGTACTACTCATGCGTTATTGAGAAAATTGCAAGATAATTTCGGTTGTCAAATATATAGGTCTGCGTGGCCGTTTCTACAAGGAAACGCCGGCAGCCGAGTGGTTAGCGTTCAAGCCCCGTAATCGTTGGGCCGCTGGACCGAGTCCCGCTAGTCAGTTTGTTTTTTATTTATAACACAGTCATTTTCCTTACTATTTATATTACAATTGATGTAATGAGAAAAATACGTGTAATCGGATGAACTTTCGTTAAATTTACATTGTTATTTGGCAGTCTACAAAGCTTTTACTATCACAAATAATATAGTATTCATAACTACCGACTAGTAAACGACCAAACGCATAAAGTGATACTGAAGTATGCCTGTCCGTGTCTTCAAAATTGTTCATATTTTTTAGAAACTGAACGAGAAATTGCTTCTCGTGAAGACGCTATTAAATACACTCAATACTGCATGACCACTGATCAGCGCCGATATTTAAGGAAATTCTACGTTAAGCATGGTTTGCTTCCAAATTATCGGCTGAAAGAGAGGGTTTTTAAAATGGTAACAAGGTTTGTTTTTCCACTGAAAACCTCAAAAGACCTTGCGTGTGCGGAAACATAACATTTATTCAATGCAGCTGGTGCCGTTTAACTTTGCTTTATCATGTTTTTACGAAAAATACCATCCGGCAACATGTACTCGTCATATCGGAAGCGACGATTAATTGTACATCTTTCGAAAGCCGTCTGCCTCGCTCAAAACTTGGAGGTCGTTTCGGGCTCCTTCCAGGTGAAAAGGATTTCTCAAATCACGGACAAGCATAGATTTTCAGTGTCACTTCATGCGTTTGGCCGTTTAATAGTCGGTAATTATGAATGTTATATTATTTGTGATGATAAAAATTTGTAGACTGCCAAATAACATTGTAAATTTAATATAAGTTCATCCGATTACACGTATTTTTCCCATTATATCAACTGTAATACAAAATAGTAAAGAAAATGACTGCGTTAAAAGTAAAAAAGAACTGACGAGCGGTAGTAGACCCAGCGATTATGGGGCTTGAACTCTAATCACTTTTTTTTACCTTTTTTTTAACAGGAAGGCAAATGGAGACAGCAAAAACAATTTGGAAACCATAAAATCAGCTTAAAAGCCTCCCTCTTTTTCTTTTTTTTCTTTTTTTCACTTTAACATAATCCAGTCATAGCTGTCGCCAACAGGTAGGGGCCAGTTGTCTTCTCAGTGTGCCAATGTATTTGAACCTCGCAGTACTGTCTCTAGTCGTTCTGCTGCAGGATTCTTCTCATTTCTGGGACACTCCACCTGTCGGGCGGGGTTGAGAATCACTTCCTAAAAAACCTAAAAAGTCCTGTATTTCGTATGACTCCATATGAGCTCGTGTTGTTCTTGTAAATACATCCAACAATCCATCACGCACGTAACATCGCACGAATACAAATATTTCGTCACATGTCCAGCGTCCAATTGACCGCATACGTCTTTTGTTTAGGAAAAAAGGTCTTGTTCGGTAGGAAAAGTACAGCCGATGTGATTTCTGTGTAGTTAGTGCGCCGAAGGAAGGCCAGTATTCGACGCGTCAGCATACAGACGTCCCTCGCTGCGCCACACACTAGACCATGTTCTTCCGTCGCTAACAGTCCACAGTTTGTGCAAAGAGGAGCATCGACCATATGAATTGTATGTAATCGACTCCTGGTCACATTTTTGCGGCTTATAAGAATAAACCACATCGATCTCGCTGCTGTTGACAGTAACGGAGTATACACTGCACACCAAATGTGGTTCCAAGTTCTCGTCGGGTATTTGGGTTCCATTATGTTGCGGCCATGGTGATCCATCAAGCACCTATAGATCTCTCTAGTCGTGGGTATTCTAGTAGAAGGTATTTTCAGACGGACATAACTATAATCAACAAGAAATGAGGCAATGTGTGCAAGAGAAGGCGAAATGTTGCCCACCGCTATCGGGGGTTCGTACGAAGGCGGAAGAAGTACTTCAATCAGAGCTGATGTTATGGTATGGTTTCGTTGTTGCCAATTCCGTATCATCGCTCGTATCTAAAGTGCCAAAGCTTTGTTTTGCTCGTTTGTGAGGTTGAGGCCACCGTGCACGAACTATAGTGTTAACGTATCATACACTCCTGGAAATTGAAATAAGAACACCTTGAATTCATTGTCCCAGGAAGGGGAAACTTTATTGACACATTCGTGGGGTCAGATACATCACATGATCACACAGACAGAATCACAGGAACATAGACACAGGCAACAGAGCATGCACAATGTCGGCACTAGTACTGTGTATATCCACCTTTCGCAGCAATGCAGGGTGCTATTCTCCCATGGAGACGATCGTAGAGATGCTGGATGTAATCCTGTGGAACGGCTTGCCATGCCATTTCCACCTGGCGCCTCAGTTGGACCAGCGTTCGTGCTGGACGTGCAGACCGCGTGAGACGACGCTTCATCTAGTCCCAAACATGCTCAATGGGGGACAGATCCGGAGCACGTTGGGTGGCACTGGATACAGGCGGACGTGCATTGTCCTGTTGGAACAGCAAGTTCCCTTGCCGGTGTAGGAATGGTAGAACGATGGGTTCGATGACGGTTTGGATGTACCGTGCACTATTCAGTGTCCCCTCGACGATCACCAGAGGTGTACGGCCAGTGTAGGAGATCGCTCCCCACACCATGATGCCGAGTGTTGGCCCTGTGTGCCTCGGTCGTATGCAGTCCTGATTGTGGCGCTCACCTGCACGGCGCCAAACACGCATACGACCATCATTGGCACCAAGGCAGAAGCGACTCTCATCGCTGAAGACGACACGTCTCCATTCGTCCCTCCATTCACGCCTGTCGCGACACCACTGGAGGTTGGCTACACGATGTTGGGGCGTGAGCGGAAGACGGCCTAACGCTGTGTGGGACCGTAGCCCAGCTTCATGGAGACGGTTGCGAATGGTCCTCGCCGATACCCCAGGAGCAACAGTGTCCCTAATTTGCTGGGAAGTGGCGGTGCGGTCCCCTACGGCACTGCGTAGGTTGCTACGGTCTTGGCGTGCATCCGTGCGTCGCTGCGGTCCGGTCCCAGGTCGACGGTCACGTGCACCTTCCGCCGACCACTGGCGACAACATCGATGTACTGTGGAGACCTCACGCCCCACGTGTTGAGCAATTCGGCGGTACGTCCACCCGGCCTCCCGCATGCCCACTATACGCCCTCGCTCAAAGTCCGTCAACTGCACATACGGTTCACGTCCACGCTGTCGCGGCATGCTACCAGTGTTAAAGACTGCGATGGAGCTCCGTATGCCACGGCAAACTGGCTGACACTGACGGCGGCGGTGCACAAATGCTGCGCAGCTAGCGCCATTCGACGGCCAACACCGCGGTTCCTGGTGTGTCCGCTGTGCCGTGCGTGTGATCATTGCTTGTACAGCCCTCTCGCAGTGTCCGGAGCAAGTATGGTGGGTCTGACACACCGGTATCAATGTGTTCTTTTTTCCATTTCCAGGAGTGTATTTGATTTTAAATAACATCTCAGTACTAACCAATGGCAGCTATGAGCCGCTCTGCAATACCCTTCGGTATTGGTAGGATCTGCGCTAAATGGGGCAGTCGTGACGCTATGTGAACGTTGGTGTATGGCACATGTTGGATCATGTCAAAGGCTCTTAGTGAGTTGTTGCGTATCGTCAGACGAACATTCTGCAGAAGCCGCCGAGAACTCGCAACCGCTGACCGCCCTAGTGAACGGGTAAATGTGATCCCCAGACATCTCAGCGATTCCACCGTCTGAAACGGTCCCGGCACGTCTACCAGACCCCGTTCTATGTGCATAATTTTGGATTACGTCATGTTAACGATATTGCCTGCCGCCGTCCCGTAATAGTCTAGATGTTGAAAAGCCTGACGCCCTTCATGTCCTGATCTGACAAGAAGTATCAGGTCGTCCGCATATGCGCTACAAACGAAAGAGTTCTCATAAGCACTATCTCAGTAAGTGAGCGCCTCGTAACACACATCAGCGGCTCACGTGCAACACAAACAGATCATGGAGAGTGGTCACCCCTGTCGGACGGAGCTGTTAATGGGAATCGAGCCAGCTTCCCCACCTTCGATGTAGCCCCTCGTATTAGCCTCTTAACGGTGGAGATGAAAACAGGTGAAACCACCATTCGGCTCATGACTGACGCTTGGAAGTCATGGTTCATCCTGTCGAACACTCGATCGAAGTCCACAGATACCATCGCTGCTCGTGTTTTACACGTTTCCGCAAGGGCGATAACGTCACGGTATTCTCTTAACGCCGAGGTGATGTTGCTTCGCATCTCCAGGCAAGCCTGATCAGTTTGAAGCGAGACGCTAGTAGTCTTGCAAAGATTTTATAGTCTGTGTTTTGCATATAGAGAGGCCGATATTGATTAACACTGCTACTCCCCGCCATCTTCGGGATGGGAAGATTAAGCCCATCACAATATCTGACGGTGAGCGCATGTCAGAACGCATCGGCTCTTTGTACATAGACACCAACTGTGGCATCTTCATATCCAAGAATTCTTTATAAAACTCTAATGTAATCCCTTCTGGCCCTGGTGATTTATGGGCCGCTCTTTTTGCGAGTGCCACTTTTATATCGTCTTCTGTGAGTGGCTCCATAAGTGCTGCCTTATCCGTCTCTGTCAGTGTCGTTTGAAGATGTTGCAGTATGTCTTCCCCCACTCGACGGTCCGGCATAGAGGTGGCGGAAATGCTCTAAAAGTTCATTTGCAATGTCCTGTTGTGTTGTCAGTTGACGGCCATCTAAATGATGTACCATTGTTACCAATGCCCGGCGGTAACGTTTATGTTCCCGCGACACATCGTGCCAGAGATGGTGTCGAGACAGCTTGCCCGTAATGGGTCGTCGTCGTCGCGTGATCGATAGGATATGCACCTTGACACGATGAACTTCTGCATGATGTTCTGCAGACGGAACCTGGAATAACAGCTCACGAAGCATGGTGTAATAACAGTCAAGAGTGTCTCTTTGCCATCTGGTCTTATCCAGACCATACTGTATTAGAGCTCTTCTTATTGCCCGCTTAGGATACTCGAGCCACCATTGAAGCACGGAGGCATTTGTTGGTAGACGGCGTTGACATGTGGCCCATACCTCCTCGACTCTCTATCGACATTCGGGGTCTGCCAAAAGTGACGAATTGAGGTTCCATGTGCTGCGGCTTATCCACACATTTTGCCTAGCGAGTGATATGGTACAAATGTAAGCGAGATGATCAGTAAATGCCGCAGGTCATCTTTCCTGGTCGACCACCTTATCCTGAAGACCAACTGAAACATATATTCTATCAGGTCTGCTCGCCGGTTCCTATGAACCCTGTCCCAGGTGTTGCATAACTCCAGGTCCCGGCGTAGCACAAGCAATTCACGACGGGTATAGTAATGTGGAGTCTTGTCTTTTTGAGGCTAAAACACAATTGAAGTCACCTTCTATAATGAAATGATCGACTGCCAGTAAATAAGGGCACAATATCTTACGAATAATACCTCGCACGCGCCCGTCTGTTCTCTGTGCCGTAAGAGGCATAAACATTGAGAATACGAATTCCATTAACAGTTATCGTCAGTCCTCGTGCAGAAGGCAGATTAGTCCCGTCCCAGACCACTATCGCCGTTCCACTGTCGTCGTTCGAGTGAAGCGAGATGTAGCAGATGTATCCATCTACTTCCTGGAACACAGGAATGTAAATTTCCTGCACCATAGGTATATCCACATCCGACGCGTATATCATGTCCCTAAACAATTGCTGTTTCACAGGCGATCTAATGGTATTTACGTTTACTGCCCCTATTCTGTATGCCTGGGTTCGAGCAGCTCTCATCTCCGCATGATATTAAAATGACGAAAATTGACCCTATCAATAGTCCCTTTGCACATCCGCAGAGGGTCCCCTGAAGGGTGTGTCACTGCGGCATTAGGTTTCTTTAGATGCTGACGGATGCGGGTCCCCACCAATAGAAGGGTCCGCATCTGTAATTTCGTCGTCCTGCTCGTCCCAGCTGATTTTATTGGGGTGCTCCAAATTGCCCTGTCCGGCATTGATGTGTGGCATCTGTGGATCTTTCACTGCTTTAGACTCCGCCGCAAAGGGGGTGTCGAGCCCCTGAGCGGATGCGTCGTGGAACGACATGACGTCTTTTCACTGTCCGAATTCATATGGTCAGCGACGTCAGAAGCTGGTGGTTCCAAGTCAGACAGGTCCTTAATGTTAGACTCACCTGGGCTCGCAAGAACAGAAGGGAGCGTCTCCGCAGAGTTTAGTCGGCGCTTTTTGCGGCGCTTTGGCGAGCGTTGTTTGCGGGCCCTAACCTAGGTCTCTTGCTGTTTCGCCGCCGCCACAACGTCCTGGGGCGGTTCCACTTCAGTATCCATGCCTAGCGTGATGCTGTCACCCACTTACTGCACAACCTGTAGCGTCTTGGTTTGGAGGTTGGTCGGAGCCATTCCTTCTTCAGTGGGGCCTCAATGAACGGCGGCGTTGGTTCGATAGTGCGCTCCGACCTCGCCGTCACCTCCCCGCAAAGCGCCGTCACATGTCAGCGGCAGTGACGTTGGTGTAGCCGGATTCTGGAAGTCTCCGCTGGGGAGCTCCACGAGTCTCCTCTGCATACATGCAGATCGAAGATGTCCTTCACCACCACACCCGGAGCATGTCCGGGGCTGTCCATCATAGTTGTCAATACTTCTATAGCCGCCGATGTTCAGGCACGATGGCACATATTTCGTAAGGGCAATTCCCACTGTCGGACACCGTTGAGCACTGGATACGTGCTAAAACTGGCCCAGTGTTCGGCCGTATGACTGACAACTCTGCCGTATGGCTGGAGTGATTCAATGAGCAATGACTCGCGCTCCTCGAAAGGCAGCTCGAATCGTTCGCACGCCCAGGCCAGAATGAGCTACTAAAACTTCGCCAATATGACCGTGGGAGTGTCGGAACTGGAATCCTCATTAGGCGGCTTCAATGATTCTATCGCATGCTGCGTCGTCAATAAATTTACGCAAAGAGAGCTGCTTACAATTGATAAATGAATTCCAATAATCTCCGTGTAGGTAAGATGCACTTCGACCCTCAAGAAACGTTCGATTTCGAAAGCCTTCGGTCTTGCATACTCGTTACAGAACGTGATCTGTACAGTGGTTTTTCGGAAATTGTGTGCCATTGCGTTTGATTCAGACAGTAACACACGCGAGTAACGACGGTGTAAACACCGTTTCCTCCACTAACGTTTGCAGCCGGGACGTAAACAAGTCTGAGCTGCTCCACGGCCAAAGGCAGACTGTGTCCCCTAGGCTGCCTGCGCTTCATAGTAAAAATGACCACGAACAGGTATATATTCGAAGACTGATTTTATCTTGCGAATTTCTCAATAACGCTTGACAAGTACGCGCTACTGTTGACACATTTTGTTGTCCTCGTGGAGTACTACGAGTGTACCGAGTTTGCAGTAAATCCGCGTTCCAAACGTCGTAGCCTCCCGTTGTCAGTCAGCTCGATTAATACACAAACCTACAGGAGTCGCAGGTTAACAGCGGACATCGCCTTGCAGCAGTCCCTAAATTTACATTTCACTTATAGCGCAATCACATGTAGATCGTTTGTTATCACAGATTCGTGATGCTGTCTGCCTCTCGAGTTGCTGAGTACGCCATCGATATTCGTTCCTCACAAAGTTCCTGTCAACGTTGTTACGCAACGAGTACTTTCAGCTGCACCAAGTTGACGTATATGTTGGACATTTGCATCTATCCTCATTGTCCGTTTACGTTAATTATAGACCTGTCTCCCTATCTTTTATAGCCCTGTCGCATTTCCATGCTTTTAAATAATCAGAGTTCCGCATGACGTCAGCTCAAATTGTGCATGAAATTTTCTGTTACCTGACTTTTGACGATGGTACTGTACTTGAACGATCTTTTTCAGTTACTGATGTTGTATATTAAAATTGAAATACTTAAATTCTGTTTGCAGAATTTTTCCTAGCTTTACTGTATGATGTTGCTGTGAATGAATACGTCCCTGTTGCATTAAATAAAGGAAATAGAAATTTAACTGTAATTCTAAATCGACCATACGTACAAATGGTTGTTTAAATGTAATTTAAAACCATAAACTACATCATCTGTTCAGTAACTGGTTATTAATCAACATTCATTATACAATTCGAAGCTTAGATCTGTTGTCTTGGCTTTATTTTATTGCTGTAATTCCATAATTCAAAAACTAAGTTGCTGCTGATGTTAATTCTATTAAATTTGACGTATTTAATTGCACACATCCCAGTTTTCCAATAGAAAGCCACTACAGCAACTATACGAAGCATTTTCTTCCCTATTTTGTTGTGTTCAGCACTTGTTACAAGCACTTAAAGATGCTTTATTAGGGCAAACGGTTTAAGAAGTAAACTTATTTGGAGAGGAATTTTATAATCTTATCTAGCTCGAGAAAGTTATGTATACGAAACAAACTTATTAAACACAAAATTAGCTTTTGAGCATAACATTGCTCGTCAGTACCATCATAAAGAAATACGTCGATTAGCTGTGGAAAGGGAGTTAAACCGTATTATAATTGCTTTTAAATCCACAGTTACATTAAATGTAGTTGTCCTTTATAGAACACATCCTTTCACTCTCTTTTAAAAATATTTTGACCTGAAAACATTCCCGGTTAAGGATTAATTTTGTAATGTCACTCTCAGCACCTACATGCCCATTGCCTTGACAAGCTCAGACTCTTAATTTCATTCAACCTAAGCGATGTTTTCGAAAGCCTGAGTCAATAATGTTTTAAATATTAAAACACTACTCCAGTTACGTTTTTACATTAATGTCAAGACGCATTCCAGAAATTTTTTCCCATTATCAGAAGCTACTACTTCATTTAAAATTGTCTATAAAACCATTAGTTCCATTTCTCTCGTAAGTTCTTGTTTTTATTCATTGGCGCCTTTTACTCTTCGCTCTCCCAATTTATTAAATTTTGTTGTAAATAATCTTAGCAAAGACAAGATCTGTAAACAGAAACGTAGGTACGATGACTTAAAGCGCTCAGGAAACAGATGAACAGTACCAGGGTTAAAAGTTTGCTTATATGCGGCACAACAGGGCATAAATTTGTGGGAAGTCTTCTACCGACGATAGGGATGTGGTTTGTGCCGCTGTTACCTTGTTACTACTTTAGCAAGTTCCAAACATTTTATGTCGAAGTCTTCATCGAAAGCTCTTTGTAATGCCACAATAAAAAAAGTTGTTACCTGGATATATTTGCCGTGGCCTGTAGTAACTGCTTCATCTAACACAGCGTCTCCATCAGAAGTGCGCATATATACACGAAACCCATTTTTGCCTCTAGGTTTACAATCCACCATCAGGTCATATATCTCGAAACTTTTTAAGTGTTGTTACTTTCTCGTGTTGCACGTGGCAGACATGGAATTTATTTTATATATGAGAGAAAGCTTTACGCCATTTCTCTGGTGTTATGCATAATAACGACGTGATTCGTAAGGTGCCATGTTTGTTGGATCTCGTATCTGCGCAAGACCTTTCATGGAAGGTTGTTTCTGGAGAGCTCAGCATCTACAGGGTATCCCATTTACCTTGACCACCATAAATAAGTGTGTGTCCAGATGCAAGTTACAAAGTGTTCCAAGCGAATGTTCTTTAGCCGTCAGGGGAACTTCAGTCGGCATGATTGCCTTCGTTGTACCTTTGTTTTTTTACAAAGGAATGAACTGAGGTATGACCTTTTTCAAATGGCACCCTGTATTTATTATTCGGTAATTCATTTCGGCTCTTAAAGACCTGTTCAAAAATGTATTACGGTGTACCATTCACTGAAACACAACGTTATTAATTACGTAACACAACACTGACATTGAGCCCGGGATCACAAATTCGTCCATTTGCTGGTGTTCCCAGAAAACAAATAAAAACCAGGTAAAACCATAACACAAAATTGGCTTTGACCGTCCTGTACCATTTCCCGGGAGTAGAACATTCAAAGGTGCTCAAAGTGGGATCCTGGACATCGATAAACTGGTGTACTCGTTCAATTAAAGAATTATTTATTGCTTCCAGTGTTGCCTGCCGAAGAGAATTACAAGCCAACAAGATACGTTCCTGCATGTCCTCTGGAGTTGTTGGAATATCGCTATAGACAATATTTCCTCTAAGAAAAAAGTCCTGAGGATGTAAATCAGGAGACCTAAGAGGGCAGGTAACTGTTCCTCGTCGACGAATCCATCTGACAGGATACCTGCACGCAAGGCATTATTTGCTGGGCTTCCATAGTGTTGATACGACATAAGCATACTGGTTCTTAGCGGCACTTCATCCAGAAGAGGAGGAAGAATTCGTCTGAGGAAGTTGGCATATGCTGTGCCGTTTAGACTACCATTGATGAAATAAGGGCCAATAATTGTTCTAGCAAGCATCCCACACCAGACGTTAACCCTCCATTGACGCTGATGTTCGACCTGTCTAAGCCACCGTGGGTTATCGCTAGACCACAAATGTATGTTCCTTGTATTTCCCTCTCCTCTGTTTGAGAAGGTACATTAGTCGGTAAATAGAACATTGGAGAAGAAGTTTGGGTTGGCGAGGATTTGCCGCTGTGCTCACTGACAGAACTATACACGATTCTGGAAATCATTCCCATGAAATTCTTGATGTAGGTGTACTTGGTAAGGATGGAACCGGTGACGTGTAAGAATATGATGTACATTGGTTTTAGGAATGCGAATGTCGTGTCCAAGCTGTCTTGGGTTCACATGTTGATTCATAGCAACGGAAAACAATAGCTTCGGTAGCTTCGTTTGTGCGAGTGCTACGACGATGGCGTTGTCGTTTGTTGAAACTTTCCGTTCCCTGAAGCGTCACAACAAGACGAGAAAACATCCGTCGGGAAGGTGGGATCTTGTCAGGATATCGCCCTCTGTACAGTTCCGCTGCCTGCGTAGCATTTCACCTACCTTCAACAACAACAACAACAACAATAAAAGAGACGTTATGTCGATACAGTTTGTACTCTACACAACAGTATTTAAAAGGACTAATTTACTTTACTGAATGTATCTGTAAATAAGAAAACAGTATCGCAATTAATGTTCGGCCTACTTACATTCCCCATAGATGAGTAGCATTTCTACCTTCTCTTCGTTGGCGTACATTCTACTCACACAACTTTTCATCTAACGATGATTGACGGAATGACGGGTGCGCATTCTACTTATGTCTACATTTCTCCTCTGTCAACGTCAGCACCTGGATGTGTTCCATTACCCCGAGTACCTGCACTAAGTGATGGGAGTGTCGTCATCGATGTTGTGTTATGTAATTATTAAAGTTGTGTTTCAGAGAATGGTACACTGTGATACATTTTTGAATTGGTCTTTAGGAAAGGGAATGAAGTACCGAATAAAAAATACAGGGTGCCATTTAAAAAAGTCATATCGCTTTTAATGTCTTCGCAAAAAAAACAAAGGTACAACGAAGGCAATCATGCTGATTGATGTGCCCCTGACGGCTAAAGAACATTTGCTTGAAATGTTTTGTAATTTGCAGCTGGACCAACAGTTACGAAGGTTGGTCAGGATAAATGGGACACCCTGTGTAGCAGCTCTTTTGTATCGGCCATTTCGTGCTGTAGCCTACAGTAACCTGACCGCCCTTGTATTCACTTTTGTAGTCGCCTCAGATAGTTCCCGGCGGCAGGGCAGAGATATTTTCTTTTTTTCCTTTTGGTTGGAAAATAATTGGGTGGTTTTCTGTAATCCTCCTAAATGTGTGGTGGCAGGAGACGAATGGCCGGATTTTAAGGGTTCGTAATTTCCCGTGGATGCTTGGTATCTCCAACAGTCATTGTAGATAAAGGTGCTGCCACATAGCAGCACCTCAGAGAAGTGCTGTCCGTGGGGTCAGGAACTGGTCAATGAAAGTGTCCATGTACTGCTTCTATCCTGACTGGATGAAGCGCCTATATGATGAGTAATTCAACTGATAGATTTGGATCTTTCGAGATCGAGTAGTCGGTCGGCAGTTATCGTTGGGTGCAGAAATCCTGTGCCCTTTAGAACGGTGGTGGAGTTATGTCAGTTTATTTAAAGGCTTAAAATGTCGTACTTAAAACATCATTCGACTAAATACAATGGGTTTCCAATGACGAAGTGACTGCTTGTGTGTTTTCTGCTAGAGTATGGGGTCTGTATCAGATGAGATACACAGACGACATCAAGAAAGTTTGGAAGCTCATTTTGTACTAATGAAAAACTGGAGAGAGAGAGAGAGAGAGAGAGAGAGAGAGAGAGAGAGAGAGTCACGCATATAATATGTATTTGGGAAAATTTGGAAATTTGTTTAAAGGTATTATGGGATAGTCTGAAGGTGGTTGTACAAACCCTCTGCCAGGTACTTACGTGTGAACTACGGTGTAGTCATGTACATACACTCCTGGAAATGGAAAAAAGAACACACTGACACCGGTGTGTCAGACCCACCATACCTGCTCCGGACACTGCGAGAGGGCTGTACAAGCAATGATCACACGCACGGCACAGCGGACATGCGGGAGGCCGGGTGGACGTACCGCCGAATTGCTCAACACGTGGGGCGTGAGGTCTCCACAGTACATCGATGTTGTCGCCAGTGGTCGGCGGAAGGTGCACGTGACCGTCGACCTGGGACCGGACCGCAGCGACGCACGGATGCACGCCAAGACCGTAGGATCCTACGCAGTGCCGTAGGGGACCGCACCGCCACTTCCCAGCAAATTAGGGACACTGTTGCTCCTGGGGTATCGGCGAGGACCATTCGCAACCGTCTCCATAATGCTGGGCCACGGTCCCGCACACCTTTAGGCCGTCTTCCGCTCACGCCCCAACATCGTGCAGCCCTCCTCCAGTGGTGTCGCGACAGGCGTGAATGGAGGGACGAATGGAGACGTGTGGTCTTCAGCGATGAGAGTCGCTTCTGCCTTGGTGCCAATGATGGTCGTATGCGTGTTTGGCGCCGTGCAGGTGAGCGCCACAACTAGGACTGCATACGACCGATGCACACAGGGCCAACACTCGGCATCATGGTTTGGGGAGCGATCTCCTACACTGGCCGTACACCTCTGGTGATCGTCGAGGGGACACTGAATAGTGCACGGTACATCCAAACCGTCATCGAACCCATCTTTCTACCATTCCTAGACCGGCAAGGGAACTTGCTGTTCCAACAGGACAATGCACGTCCGCATGTATCCCGTGCCACCCAACGTGCTCTAGAAGGTGTAAGTCAACTACCCTGGCCAGCAAGATCTCCGGATCTGTCCCCCATTGAGCATGTTTGGGACTGGATGAAGCGTCGTCTCACGCGGTCTGCACGTCCAGCACGAACGCTGGTCCAACTGAGGCGCCAGGTGAAAATAGCATGGCAAGCCGTTCCACAGGACTACATCCAGCATCTCTACGATCGTCTCCATGGGAGAATAGCAGCCTGCATTGCTGCGAAAGGTGGATATACACTGTACTAGTGCCGAAATTGTGCATGCTCTGTTGTCTGTGTCTATGTGCCTGTGGTTCTGTCAGTGTGATCATGTGATGTATCTGACCCCAGGAATGTGTCAATAAAGTTTCCCCTTCCTGGGAAAATGAATTCACGGTGTTCTTATTTCAATTTCCAGGAGTGTATATATGTTCATCCTCCAGTTGCTGATCGCCCACCTGAAGTGTACCATCAGTTCTCCCTATCTAGTTCGGGTGAGCTGTGCAATTAATTCAATTTAGGTTTAACACACTATTATGCAATAAAAGACTTATAATTGAGGTATATTAGTTGCATACGTTTTGCATCAGAGTCACAGTCTACGTGCCTCTTAACACTTACTTGTCTTTTAAGAGACCCATTCGAAATCAATGTAAACTTTAAAAAGAAAATTGGTTCTATGCAACTACATACATTGAAGTTGCAAAGAATTGATATGGGAATGCATATTCAAACCCACAGAAACGTAATCAGGGAAAATAGGCGCTGCAGTCAGCAACCCCTATATAAAAAAACCCACAGAAACGTAATCAGGGAAAATAGGCGCTGCAGTCAGCAACCCCTATATAAGGCAACAAGCGCCTGGTGCAGTTGTTAGCTCGGTTACTGCTGCTACAATGTCAGATTATCAAGATTTAAGTGAATTGAAAGTGGTGTTGTAGTCGGCGCACGAGCGATGGGACACAAAATCTTCTAGGCAGCCATGAAATGGGAATTTTCCCGTACGATGATTTCACGAGTGTACCGCGAATATCGGGAACCCGGTAACACAGCAAATCTCCGACATCGCTGCGGTCGAAAAAAGGCCCTGTAAGAACGGGACCAACGACGATTGAAGAGAATTGTTCAACGTGACAGAAGTGCAGACCTTCAGCAAAGTGCTGCAGATTTCAATGCTGGGCCATCAACAAGTATCAGCGTGCGAATCATTCAACGAAAAATCATCGATATGGACTTTCGGAGCCCAAGACTAACTCGTGCACCCTTAATAGCTGCACGACACATAGCTTTTCGCCTCGCCTGAGCCCGTCGACACCGACATTGGACTGTTGATGACTGGAAACATATTGCCTGGTCGGACGAGTCTCGCTTTCAATTTTATCGAGCGGATGTACGTGAACGGACTGCAGACAACCTCATGAATCCATGGACCCTGCATGCCAGCAAGGGACTGTTCAAGCTGGTGGAAACTCTGTAACGTTCTGGGGCGTGTGCAGCTGGAGAAATGTGTGACCCCTGATACGTCTAGATACGACTCTGATAGCTGACACGTACCTGAGCATTCATTGATGTCCATTGTGCATTCCAACGGACGTGGGCAATTCCAGAAGGACAAAGCGATACCCCACACGTCTAGAATTGCTACAGAGTGGTTCCAGAAATACTCCTCTAAGTTTAAACACTTCCGTTCGCCACCAAACTCCCTAGACATGAACATTATTGAGCTTAACTGGGATGCCTGGCAACGTGCTGTTGAGAAAAGATCTCCAGCCCCTCGTAGTCACGTGGATTTATGTAAAGGCCTGCAGGATTCATGTTGTCAGTTCCTTCCAGCACTGCGTCAGACATTAGTGCAGTCCATGCCAAGTTGTGTTGCGGCACTTTTGCGTGCTCGCTGGAGCCCAACTCGATATTAGGTAGGTCTACCACTTTCTTCGGCTCTTCAGTGTATTTGACCACTTTTAAATGCCAACAACTGCTATAGACCCTTTGCTGTCCAGGCTATTGTTGTGTTTTTTCCACCGTTCCGACGTACTCTGTCCAAGTACTCTATCCCCTGGTAGCTTGAAACATTACGTTGCAGTTCGTTACTCCATCATGAAACATATTTCCAACACAGTTAACTATAATATTCATTCACCACCTGCAGCTGTAATTCCATCACACAGGAAAAATCTTTACTGCGTTCACTTAGTGTTGCTGCTTGAAAGAAAGAAGAATACACAGACCGGTTATGGCACATACGCTACTAGAAAAATCAACCTGCAAAACTAATGTTTCCGAATAAACAATCTAAATCTGTCGGACGCTAGTAAAGTCTCACATTCGCATACTTATACTTTTGTTGTCGAGCCAGAAACAACCGCAAGGCAAAGCCAGTAGCTCAGTCGCCAAGAGAATATCGTAAGTTCAAGCGCACACACACAAATCCGCGCTCCCAATACTTGTGGAAAATTCACTCCAAAACGCGTTGGGAACATGTCTGCAGTTCCAGCCCGGATATCAAACGGCCTCCGTTCAGACGCCGGCGTTCCGCACACTCTCTTTGCCACCCGCTACCGCCACTTCTCAGACCGCCACGCGGTTCATTGCCCCCGAGCCCGTCTGCGCCCTCTAAGAAGCTCAACGAGAAGCCACTAACTTGGGATGATAAAACGGACAGTTCAGTCACGAACGAACCGGCTTCGATCAGTCACGTCAAAATGCAGAAAGGAAGTGACCTACAAGGTCACAAGGTTATTTCGAATGTAACAACGGAAGAATTACTTACATCGAAAAATTAATTTGCAGCCATTTCGAACATTAGAAGTATGATATTTCTGTGAAGACCAACTAAATGAAGACAACAAACACGAGACACATGCTTGCATTACAGGGTCTGAGCTCACAGCAAGCAATTCAAAGATTAAAGACTACCGAGATATTACGTTCGTAGCCAAGATGAAAATAACACTAATTACACATCTCGTAACAAAATTATATTCCAAACAAATATTTCCAAGAAGCCAAAGCATTAAACATTTAAAATTACATTACGTAAGGTTTATCAACAACATCCTTTGTGGTCATAATGACGAAAGAGGAACATCTTTACAATAAAGTATATCACAGTTAGCAGTACGGGGTAGTTACCATACTGCAAATATCCATTTCATAATAACATACATAGCTAAAATGCAGTAACTCAGTTTACAGTTTTTTTTTAAATTTTCCGTCCAGTAACAATATAAATATTAAATCCAGTATCTGAAACATCCTCAACAAAAGTAAACGGAAAATGAGACCCGCAACCATGTGAAACGATGAGCACAGGTGTGGTCTACATGTTCATCTATATATCTGCATACATACTCAGCAAGCCAACGTACGGTACGTGGCAGAGGGTACCCTGTACCACTAGTTGTCATTTCCGCTCCTGTTCCACTCGCGAAGGAAGAACTACAGTCTGTCGCCTCCCTATGAGCCCTAATTTCTTGTTTCTGCGTGGCCCTTCCGTGCAATTTACGTTGGCGGCAGAAAAGTCGTTCGGCAGTCAGCTTCAAATGTCGGTTCTCTAAATTTTCTCAACAGTGTTTCTCCAAAATAATGTCGCCTTCCCACTAGGTATTCGCATTTCAGTTCCCGAAGCATCTCTCTAAACTATATATGTTGTTCGAGCCTGCCGGCAACGAATGTAGCAGCGCGCCTCTGATTTATTTCGATGTCTACTGTATCCGAACATTACAGGTTTGACTTCTCTTGCTATGAATCGACTGGCGAGAGTTCATCAGAATACCTCAAACAACCGCCTAGCCTAAAAGCCCCCTACGTGCACTCCAGAAGTACTCTGCTAGGCAAGTAGCTGCTTCCTTTGCATAGTGCACCCCTCACCTACCAAGGGGAGTTCTACATATCCCCACACGGTAATATGGTCCATTAGAGGGCTATCCCACGGCATTATCAGGATCATAGTCCTTCAGCAGTGATATACCAATAGCACATCGAATTAACAATTAGTATAAATTGACACAGTCAAATGCAATAACTTCGAAGAATACAAACAACTGTCATAATGTTTATGTCAGGAGTGCTTTAACAATGTCATTTGTCACCAAAAATATGTAAGAAAGAGGCACTTGGATAAGTGAAAATATGAAAAAATTAGCATAACGTAGCCAATGAGCTTAGGGCAGTCACGTAGTGTAATTAATCAGTTCATGGTGATATACAAAGCCAGATAGTAGAAAACCTGCTCATAGACCAAGAAAAATTTCAAACCATCTCCTTCATTTTATTTGTCACCTAATCCAAAAGTCAACATACCTTAATTCAAGGCAATCATACAATGTCAAACACATTAACTGTATGACGATTAATAATAAGGTATGACCCTCTAGTAGGATAGCCAACTGAGAACCAGCATCGTAAGTATATTAGCTGTAATATACCTCATAACATATCAACAAATAAAACACACAACATATAACAACAAGTGTAAAACAATAGGGATTTAAGCAGTTTTTATAATATTGACGTCACAAGGACCTCTGATACAATGAGGTTTTCAGCCGCATGGGAGTCAAAACAATTGGGCCAAAGCTATATCTTGGCATAATGAGGATCGTAATCCTACAGAAGTGATACACTAGTAACATACAAAATTAACGAAAGCTATACATTCACTTAATTACATGCAAGAACATTGAAGGATACAGGTAATTTGCATAATGTTTATGACAGGAATGACTCTCAAATAATGACATTTATCACTTAAAAATGTCCGCTTAACTCAGCACAGTTTGTCTGGCGCACCTTATGTCGTAGAGAGTGTGTGGACTTTTCCCGCAGACAAGTGGTTTCGTGCTACGCTACGGAAGCTATTGAGGCATGGTTGGCAAAAACGTAGGAGTGCATTCTATCCAGCAAGGTCTTTATTATTCCAGCTGTCGTCTTGCATCCACTGCTCTCGGAAAGGTTTTCGTTTCTCTTAGAAGCGCCTTTCAGCCGTTGAGGAAGTCAGAACGCTGTTACGGTAAGATTATTCGGCTCACGTCAGCGTTGGCAAGTGGCCCGCACATAGCCGTGAATTTGAACCCAGGAGCTTCGCACACCGAAGCTAATCTCGGCACGTTGCTGCTGCAGGCAAATCTGCCGGCTGAAATTCAATTAAAGTTGGCGTAGCCCAAAAATACGTCTTCCGTATAGAGGGACGCAATCCATTCCTTGGCAGTGAGGGGATCTGCAGGAAGCGAAGGAGGAGATTCGCGCTGTACAAGTCCCAGGCATAGATCCCGCACTTGGGTGGAGGAAGTGCACGTATAAGTCACCCAATTTCTCAGCTAAATTTCAGAGAGTAAAGTAAAATAAGAACTAAGATCCTCTAAAATTCTGAGGAATCCTAGAAATTAGAAAGATATTTTTGAATTGCTCATATGAACACACATTTACCGGCCTGCAGCCTACCCAGCTGCGTAGAATTTTCCAGCCAGGAAAACACTCATTCATAGGCTGAGAGTATTTGCTGCTTAACAAAAAATTTGACGCAGCTCGTAAGTCCACAGGTAGAACCTGAAATTCAGTAAGGCATGACATAAAATGAAGGAATTTTTACTAACGTAGAATATAGTACGAAACAACAGTAATAAACGGGATTCCACTCGTTTACACGACCTCATACACATGTGTGTTCACAATTGTAATGCTAAGTGAATATTGGTAATGGTGAATGCACACTAGAAATATACAGGGTGTTAAATAATATGTGCTAAACTTGTTGGGAATGGATAGAGGGCTTAAAAAGCAGCAAGAATGTTCATACACACTTACAGCAATTTTTTTGTGGTTTTGGTTAGAGACATATTTTGTTGTTACATGCCTGCTTCGTTCCTGTCTTCTGTTTTCACATTTTCAGCTTCAGTTCTGGAGCATATATTGTATTCAAACATTGTGAAGGAAACGATCTATTGATACGTAATCAGCATGGTTTCAGAAAACATCGCTCTTGTGAAACGCTGCTAGCTCTTTATTCGCACGAAGTAATGGCCACTATCGACAGGGGATCTCAAGTTGATTCCGAATTTCTAGATTTCCGGAAAGCTTTTGACACCGTTCATCACAAGCGACTTCTAATCAAGCTGCGGGCCTGTGGGGTATTGTCTCAGTTGTGCGACTGGATTCGTGATTTCCTGTCGGGAAGGTCGCAGTTCGTAGTGATAGACGGCAAGTCATCGAGTAAAACTTAAGTGATACCAGGTGTTCCCCTGGGAAGCGCCCTGGGACCTCTGCTGTTCCTGATCTATATAAATGACCTGGCTGACAATCTGAGCTTCTCTTAGGTTGTTCGCAGATGATGCTGTAATTTACCGTCTAGTAAGGTCATCCGAAGACCAGTATCAGTTGCAAAGCGATTTAGAAAAGATTGCTGTATGATGTGGCAGGTGGCAGTTGACGCTAAATAACGAAAAGTGTGAGGTGATCCACATGAGTTCCAAAAGAAATCCGTTGGAATACGATTACTCGATAAATAGTACAATTCTCAAGGCTGTCAATCCAACGAAGTACCTGGGTGTTAAAATTACGAACAACTTCAGTTGGAAGGACCACATAGATAATATTGTGGGGAAGGCGAGCCAAAGGTTGCGTTTCATTGGCAGTACACTTAGAAGATGTAATAAGTCCACTAAAAAGAGAGCTTACACTACACTCGTTCGTCCTCTATTAGAATATTGCTGCGCGGTGTGGGATCCTTACCAGGTGGGATTGACGGAGGACATCGAAAGGGTGCAAAAAATGGCAGCTCGTTTTGTATTATCACGTAATAGGGGAGAGAGTGTGGCAGATATGATACGCGAATTGGGATGGAAGTCATTACAGCAAAGACGTTTTTCGTCGCGACGAGATCTTTTTACGAAATTTCAGTTACCAACTTTCTCTTCCGAATGCGAAAATATTTTGTTGAGCCCAACCTATATAGGTAGGAATGATCATCAAAAATAAATACGAGAAATCAGAGCGCGAACTGAAAGGTTTAGGTGTTCGTTTTTCCCGCGCTGTTCGTGAGTGGAATGGTAGAGAGATAGTATGATTGTGGTTCGATGAACCCTCTGCCAAGCACTTAAATGTGAATTGCAGAGTAGTCATGTAGATGTAGATGTAGATGAAGTCTGTAGATACTTTTCTTTTAAAACATTATTTGTTTAGCTGAGCGGTTCTAGGCGCTACAGTATGAAACCGCTACTTTCGCTGTTTCGAATCCTTCCTCGGGCATGGACGTGTGTGATGTCCTTAGGTTAGTTAGGTTTAAGTAGTTCTAAGTTCGAGGGGACTGATGACCTCAGATGTTAAGTCCCATAGTGCTCAGAGCCATTTGAATCATTATTTGTTTTCGGGAGGAGTTAAGTCAAAACCTTGTTCAGTTTATCTTAGCTGCCTTGGTACTACCAAATAAACAAATCCCTTAATACTGAGAACACTATCAGTAATGGGAGCTTGTTCTATAGTTCTTACTGGACTAGTTTTTAATTTGTAGAGAACATGCTTCCTCCACCAGCAATCGAATCGGCTGTGTCCAAGAGTTGCATCACCGAACCGAGGTGCATTATTGACCTCAGTTGGAGAGGGAAGCGTTGTGCTCGACTTCCAAACAAGCGCATGACACTTGATCAGCTATATTTTTACTGCACTAGTGTGCATTGTACATTTCTGGTTAAAATGTAATCAACACATAGTGGACATGCACATGATGCATGGACGTGCGGACTGCAATGCATCTGAACCAATACGTTTTCATGCTGAAAGATTACCTAATAAACATTTATCGAACAGCATAATCTTTCAAAAACACTTGAAACTCTGGTGGGGACGGGCTCTCTTGATAAAAAGTCATTTGATCGAGGAAGATCGAATAGTGTTAGAACACCTGATTTAGAATATCGTGTACTTGAACATACTGAGGGCATTAATGACAGCCGTACCAGAGAGGTGGCAGAAACTGAGAACGTGAGTCATTTGACAGCATCTGCTTTATCCATACTATCTTCAGAGAGCGCAAGACATTGTTGAAGGAGATTTTCAGTCCAGACAAGCTTTTAGAGCTTAGTCGCGAGTGGAACAGGATTGGAGGGATCAGATAGTGGTACCGAAAGCACCCTCCGCCGCACACCATTAGGTGGTTTGCGGATTATGATGTAGCTGTAGATGTTGGTGACATGTGGTCGGGGCCAACACTTTCAGTCTACCATGCTACGCACTGATAAAGAAAAGTTTATGATGGACGTGCAGAGTTTTCACGACACTCAGGTAAGGGTGGGTAGCACCTTTCGCAGTTTTGGAAACTACGCATGAGAGCAATTTAGCATTGAGGTATGAGCTGGCGTAATTGGAGGCACATTAGTCGAATTTTCGTCTTTCATGCAAGACTGATTGCAGCATTGTGCAGTGAATATCTAATGGAGCATTTAAGTGTTTGTTGGAGGACGGGGCACTACATTTACGTCAGAACATGTGATTCAAGCAGCATGGGGCACCACCACATTTTTCTCTACAAGTAACAAACATTTTGAATCCGGGTCTCCCAAGTGGATAGGTCGTGGAGTAGCAACATCTTGGACTGCTCGATCGCCTGGTTTCAGTCCATTCTCGTGTTTGGGGGCATTTGAAGTGCATAGTGTATTCAACACTCTCTGCGGAAGTTGATATTCTTAACCAGAGTGTTCAAGAAGGGTTTCAGTAGATGTAGAAGACACCTGGATATGGGATCGAGTAAGAGAACCATGAAGTGCTGTTCTGAAGCTTGCGTTAGAGTTAATGGTAGACATTTTGATTGTTTAATTCTACTATCAGAAGAAAAAAATTCTGGAAAAAAACAGAGACAAGCTGAAATGTTAAAAACAAAAGACAGAAACGAAGCGAACTGGTAACAATCAAAAATTGCCTGAAATTAGGAAGAAATATGACCATATGTACATCTGAACGTGACTGCTTTTTCTCCAGTCCCCTTTCCATTCCTAGAGGTTACCCGCACTTGAGTTAGACTACGTATGTTGTGAAAATTACGTTGTCAAAGTTAGAGATTTTGTGTCTATTATACGAGGGAAACTCGGAAAGTAAGGTTCGATCTGTCGCGAAACGGAAACCACAGTGAAGAAGAAAAAAGGTTTATTTGGAACAGTTGCTACACCTTGCAGCTACCTCTCTGAATAGTCGCCGTACCGAAGTAACTTTGTACGAACTTTCTAATTCCCTCGTCGCAGAAGGCGGCCGCTTGTTTCCTACGTTCGTCTGCAGTTAGTTGTCTTGACAAAGTATTGTGTTCATATCCAGAGGTTCATGTGAGCACAGATGAACATCAGAGGGAGCCAAGTGCGCGCTGTATGGTGATTGTTCAAACAACTCACTTCGAAAACGCTGCAGTGGCGTCTTCATTACGCCTATGGAGAAATGTCATGAAAGACGAAATGCACGACAGGTTCATTTTTTATGGTTGCACGAAATCAGTCGAAACCTCAAAGCAGGCACCCATGCTTTGCGGGAGACAGCATCGCTTTAGGCATCTTTAGGCTCTCACTGTGTGCTCACTTGTCAGAACTGAAAAGAGCGACATGACGCGATCGGCAGACCTAGTAGACACATTGCCCAACACATCAATGCAAAGATTCATCGTATTTTCACTTTCGCTTCCATTTCGAGCCCTGTCAGACCATACTTTTAGAATAGTCCTGGTAGTTTTGAAGTCAAATGCATAACATCTGTACTTCTCAAAATTTTGGAATAGTCCCTTCCGTGCATTGAATATCTCTGAACTGCAATTTGTTGGAAGTTAAGCTAAAGAAATATGCCAAGAAATAGTTTACGCAATGACTAAATTCTGTATTTTAGTATTATTATTATGATACCTGCCTGGCTAGCCGAGCGGTCTAACTAGCTGGTTCCCGAGCGGGAAGGCGTGCCGGTCCCCGGCACGAATCCGCCCGGCGGAGTAATGTCGAAGTCCGGTGTGCTGGCCAGCCTGTGGATGATTTTTAAGGCGGTTTTTATCTGCCTCGGGGAATACGGGCTGGTTCCCCCTATTCAGTTTGTTTTGGCGATTTCTCTGCTAACACTGTCTCAACACACGAGTACACCATAATTACTCTACGATGCAAACATTTGGGCTGACACTCCTCTTGTATGAGAAGTACCCGATTTGGGGGAGGGGGGGGGGGGGGGGGTGGAGGAGAGGGGGCACTGGGGGCGAACAACACAATAACCCCAGGTTCGGTGTGGGGTGGCTTGCGGTGTGAGTGGACTGCTGTGGCCTGTTGTGGGGGTTGGTGGGGGTTGTGACCCACTGAGGGCTACGGCGGGGACGGAGCGTCTCCGTCGTTTCTAGGTCCTAATTTCAATACGCAATACACACATTTGTTATTATTATCATTATTATTAAGTGGTTCAAATGGCTCTGAGCACTGTGGGACTTAACTTCTGAGGTCATCAGTCCCCTATAACTTAGAAGTATTAAACCTAACTAACCTAAGGACATCAAACACATCCATGCCCGAGGCAGGATTCGAACCTGCGACAGTAGCGCTCACGCGGTTCCAGACTGTAGCGCCTAGAGCCACTCGGCCACTCCGACCGGCTATTATTATTAAATTAAAAGGCATTTGATATATGTTAAAGGTAGATGTGACAAACTATTACTGGGACACAGTAAAGGTACAATAACAAATTGCAACCTCCATCCTAATACCTGCAACACAGTGTAAGTCCCTGGATCATCTCACCAACAGTCTTCAGCGGCGATCGATGCTAATGTTTGTACGTTTGGATGGAAATACAGACGCGAAGCGCCACGAATCAAACTGTGGGTGCCTTGTGGTAGGGGAAGACCCACAAAAAAGACGGAGATCGTAAAAGCCCGCCCTCAGGCGGCCAGCGACCGCCGCAACTGGAGAAGCCTCTGTCCGGGAAGACTGGTGGCCAGCACCTGGCACGGTCCCAGGCTGCGAGAGAGAGCTGGTGCGGCACCGACGCGGCTGCCGGCCGGCTCTGCCCAAACGGCGGTCAACACTTAACGCGAGCACAGGCGCTCCGGTTACCGGGAAACTCTCATCGCCTGCGTCATCTCCGAAAATACGCTGTCTCAAAGAAGAAAAAGGAATTCAACAAACAGTACCAAATCCAGCCTCCTGTGTTTTTGTTTGCGGATCTAGATTTCTGTGATGTAATAATCTCATAACAACAATCAGGCTTGAGAAAGAGACGTTACGTAATGGTGATATATTAATAATATGACACATGAATGAAAAGAGTCGGGAATCTGGGTTAGAAATTCATTTAGAATTTATTGATTTTGAGAAAGCCTTTAATCCTAAACATCTTATTAATACTGTAAAGAGTCTGTAGTAAATACAAAAGTAGTTATGACTTCAGTTTCGAAAATGTCAGATGAAATCACCCACTTTATTTAATTTATATATTTACGAAGTAGAAAGACTAAATACACTTAAGAATTAAAACAGGATCTACAGTACTATTAAAAATTTGGTTGTTTACTGAGAACAATTGTAGATGGAGCACAAGATAATTTACAAAGAGTAGTATACAGACTGAGCTGAAAGCAATAGGCTACAATCAATAAAAAAAATTTTGGGTTCGTAACCGCATTGTCAATAAGTATAACTACCGAGGTTTAGGTCACTGTTGCAAGTGACCTTCTTCAGGGTGTTTTGTTTATTGATAAGGTCACTTGCAACAGTGACCGAAACGTCGGTAGATTTACATATTGACAATGAGGTCAAAAGCACAGAAAAAGTTTTATTGACTGTGACGATGGCCGCAGAAGCCTGAGTTTATATTTAATACGTTACAACTTAACTAGATCTGCAAATAAGATAGTGACAAAGGCATTCAGAGGAAAGAATCCAGTCCCATCGAAAATGATAATTAATGAGAAAATTTTAGATCAATTATCCCACATCACTTAGCTAATATGTGATATCAGTCATAATTGTGACAAAGACATTCAGAAGGTTAACTAATATCAAGCTATCTGCGGAATAACTGGAAGGATTGTAAGAAGAAGAGCAAGAAAAGACACAAAAATGAAATTGTTTAAAATTGTGTCTCTACCTACTCTTCTATATGATTCAGAACTTTGGTCAGTAACAAGAAAGTATGATCAAATATACAAGCACAGATGTTCATGAGATGCATAAAAGGCTTTAAAAAATGGATAAAATAAGGACTGAAGCAATAAGATCTGATTTAAAAATCTTTTCAGTTAATGACAAGATAAAAGAGAATAGAATGAAATGGAAGCGTTATGTTGATAAAATGATAGAAAACAGACTGCCAAAAATGATAATCAATTATAGGCCGACTTGAATGAGAGAACTAGGTAGACACCATGGGAGATGGATGGATGATACAGGCCACAACAGGTGATTACACCCAGCCCTGGAAGAATGATGACGATGATGATGATGATCTAGTTTTCAGGTACTTAATGGCTATCTTTATTTAAGAAACATAGAGACAATGTTAGCGGTGGTGTGTAGTGTTGGATGTGGAACGGATTTACTTGTTGGTCATCCACAACGTCCTGTGTGGTGCTGGGAGCAACAGACATTGTACGCCCAATTGCTTGTACTCTGGTTGACCGGTATTCTTCAACATGATGGAGTGCGGTCTCTTCCAGTTGGGATTTGCAGCGTCTCCTTGGAGCACTCCAGTCACTCCTGCTGACGGTGAAGCCGTTGCATAATTGTGGCAAAAACGGTATGTACAACAGGCAAGAGAGAATAATAAGAGTGGGTGACTAAGAATGAAGTGCTCGAACTAAAAACCCTGTAAGACACCTTGCTGTTCAATCTGTACATCGAGGAAGCAATGAGGGAAATAAAAGAAAGATTCAGGAGTGGAATTAAAATTCAAGGTGTAAAGATTCCACTGATACGATGCGCTAATGACATTGTTATCCTGAGTGAAAGTGAAGAAGAATTACATGATCTGCTCAACGGAATGAACAGTCTAATGAGTACAGAATATGGATTGAGAGTAAATCGAAAAAAGACGAAGATAATGAGAAGTGGTAGAAATGAGAACGCCGAGAAACTTATCAAGTCTGATGGTCACAAAGTAGATGAAGTTACAGAATTCTGCTACTTAGGCACTAAAATAACCAATGACGGACGAAGCAACGAGTACATCAAAAGCAAACTAGCAATGGTGAATAGGGCATTCCTGGCCAAGAAAATTCTGCTACTATCAAATATCGGCCTTAATTTTAGGAAGAAACTTCTGAGAATGTACGTCTGGAGTTCAGAATTGGATGGTAGTGAAACCTGGACTGTGAGAAAACCGGAACAGAAGAGAGTCGAAGCATTTGAGATGTCGTGCTACAGACGAATGTTGAAAATTAGGTGGACTGAGATGGTAAGGAATGAGGAGGTTCTGCTCATAATCGGAGAGGAAAGGAATATGTGGAAAATACTGATAAAGAGAAGGGCAGGATAATAGAATATCTGTTTAGACATGAGAGAATGACTTCCGTGGTACTAGAGGGAGCTATAGAGGGCAAAAGCTGTAGAGGAAGTCAGAGATTGGAATACATCCAGCAAATAGTTGGGGATGTAGATTGTAAGTGCGACTATGAGATGAAGAGGTTAACACAGGAGAGGAATTCGTGGCGGGCGGCCACATCAAACCAGTCAGAAGACTGATGACAAAAAAAATGACAGGAGTGTTGTTTTCCACACCTCTGTTCAATCTACGCATCGAAGAGGCAAGGAGGGATATAAAGATTCCCTAATATCATTGTGATATTGTCAGTGAAAATGAAGGCGAATGACAGGGCTTAGTGAATGAAATCAACAGTTAAGTGTTTAAAGAATGTGGATATAGAGTAAACTGAATAGAGACGAAGGTAATCAGGAGCACCATAAATGAAATGATAGATATAATGTCAAAACTTCAGATCTCGAAGTAGACAAAGTCAATAAATTCTTTGACTGCGAAGCAAAACAAAGCGTGATGGAGGAAGCAAGGGGGACATAGAAAGCAGATCAGAAGCAGATTCGCCCAGGCAAAAAGGGCGTTACTGGCCAAGAGAATTCAATTAGTTTAAAACCTCGATCGTAACATGAGAAAGAAATGTCTGAGACATAGGTTTGGCGCACGGTATTGTGTGGTAGTGAATATGGCTTGTTGGAAAACAGGAAAAGAAGAGAGACGAACTGTTTGAGATGTGATGCTATAGACGGTGGACTCAAAAGGAATGAAGAGATTTTCCGCAGAACTGGCAAAGAGAGGAACGTAAGGAGAACACAGACAAGATCATGATAGGGTGAAAAGATATCAAGGATTAACCTCTCTCTCTTTCTCTCTCTCTCTCTCTCTGTCTCTCCCTCTCCCTCTCTTCTCTCTCTCTCCTCCAAATTAGCACTGACCTCCGCCCTTTTTTCCCGTCTATCACGTTACCAAATCACTGATTCTTCACAGGCTTAGCGTTCACAATCTTGTACAAATAAAAACCAGCGGATAAATTACACAGGCATATTAGTCAGGACTACATAAAAAGACCTGAGTGGTGTAATGTCTTTTCACATTTCATTTCAAGAAACCAATAGTATTGCACACCATCGTAAAGAAGGGCGAAAGTATCACTGCCAAATCCAGAGGAACTTTAGAACTATGCTAGCAGATTTATCTTTCAGATGTAGTCTAAGTAAAATAAGAGAAACAAACTGTCAGTAAAAGTCACACTTCGGTGCCTCAGACTATATCATTATTTGCTTTTAGATCTAGGAAGGAAACAAAGAATTATACGTTTCATTTCAGCCCACGGAGGATTGGTCATTCTAGACTCATTTGCCCGAAATATCGGGAGTCCCTACTATATTTAGCCATAAGGGGGACAAACATCAATTTCTCTCGCTTATCCAAAAGCCTAGGAATAACAACGGATGAAAATTTAAATTGTGTTGTGCACGTAACAGCTACGTTCAAGACGACATCAGCACATTTTCATACCCTACAAAAATATAGAAAACTCTTCCCACTTGACATGAAAAATAACCTTGTATAGATACTTACGCTTCCAGTTATTGATTACAGCGGTGTTATCCTGCAAGGCCTTTCTCTGGAACGCTCTCGAAGCCTTAAACTGGTTATGAATGCCTGTTCCGTTATATTTGATATGTTAGACTTTTTCATCATATTTCAGCATCATACGCACAGCTATCCTAGCTGCGAGGAGACAAGCGCAGAGATATCTGTTCCTTCATATTCTCCTCGATCTTAACGCTCTTTTCTGAAAAACGTGGCAGAAAAATTCGTTCCGAAGAGCACAATATTCTTTCTATACAACGCTATAGTTCAGCAACTTTCTCGAAGTCCTTCTCAATAGCAGGAACCCAATTCTGGAATTACCGCACCTATTACTTTAAAGATCGGTATAACATCTCCAGCTCCATAAGACAGTTAATGACATACGTACCAAAGCAAATATAAAGATTACCTTCGTCCCTGCACACACTGATTACACTTGCACATCCTTATTTCCAATTAGATATTTCGCCTTTTCCAATATTCAATAGTCTGTTTAAATTTCCTTTCCTCACAACTCGCTATATTAGAAAACACCTATTTTGAATACATATAAATTCTTTTATTATTGTTATACTACACTTATCATTGTTAATCTCAGCTTAACAGTATTAGCTGTACTGCCAGTATTAACTTCATCAGTTCACACTCAGTAGTATTTACTCACCCTGTCACTGTATGTACTAAAATCATTTTATTTGTTATTTCTTAGGTACCCATGACGTAAAATCGGTACTGTATGTGCGAAACCGTGGTCCGACATAAGAGAGGGGTTGATGGACCTAATCAGATCAAACATAGATACATGAAACATAAATAAAACGAAACTCTTATGATGAAAATAATACGCAATTTTTGCTATTTTCACTGCGGATTTTAAATATCTATAATGATCACTGGCTTGCGGTCTGCTGCGCTGGAGCTCGCGGACCGCCTCTCTTCGTGCTGTTTTGGCACAGAGTAATTGGTAAGCGGCCCCTCGAGTCTATCTGCACATCTCGGCCACCTGCTGCCGGCGGTAAAATAAGATTCTCAAGGCAAGGCTGCTGGTGAAAATGCAGGGCAGCGCAAAGCAACGAAGCGCGTGTGGCCTACCGTCCAGAGAATAAGTGGCTATAAACCCAGTCTCTGTGTACAAAGAAATAGCGAAGGAATAGGGTCGCCACGATTTCATACTGTGCGCCACAAGACGATCGATTTTAAAGCGATGAGCTGTACCCTCCCACACATCCCGTATATAGGGTGAAAAGTATTTAAACCGACAAATTCTGGGGGGATGCAGGGGACATAAAAACAAATATTTTTTCCTAATGTCATTTTTTCCTATGGGGATTTTTTAAACCAGTGGAGGCCGTATTACGCTCTACAGTTGGCAGAGGCCGTATCACGCTCATCAGTTGTAGGTAACCGCTGTCCACCAGTGTAGTAGTGCAGTGTCTCCGTTTACTAATGGAGCGGTACACCTGGAGTGAGTACACTGATATGGTTGGTGCGTACTACGTAGCGTACCACAACGGACGAACTGCACAGCGGGTTTATCAACAACAGTATCCTAATCGCCGTATCCCGCATCATGCGACCTCTGCTGCTGTGTACCAACGTCTGCGTGAGACCGGGTTATTTACCAGATTACCTGGACAGGGACGCCGTCGCACGATAAGAACGCTGCAGTTGGAGGAAGCTGTCTTGCAGCATTTGGAGCGGGATCCTTCAATCAGCACTCGTGCAGTTGCATGTAACGTGAGCACGAATCAGACGAATGTAACAACAGCCCTTCGAGAGCAATTGTTACGTCCATTTCACTTGTAGCGTGTCCATGACCTGGAACTAGTTGATTATCCACCCGGAGCACAGTTTTCGGAGTGGTACGTGGAACAGTGTGAAATGCATCCTACATTCCCATCCTCTGTGTTGTTTGCCTATGAATCGACGTTCGGGCGTGATGGAGTCTTCAACATGCACAATTCGCATGTTTGGAGTGAGGACAACCCACATTCCACAGTTACTAGCGCTCATCAAGTGCGGTTCTAGGTTAACGTGTGGGTCAAAATTTCTGGAAGACGTCCCGCTCCCTACAACACTTGTGGTTCCAACATGACGGGGCGCCGGCACAATTCAGTCGTCGTGTGCGTCGATTCCTGGACCGACGGTTCCCAGAAACGTGGAGTTGCAGAGGTGGTCCTGTACTCTGCACTTTTTTGTGTGGGGAGAGATGAGCAACCTTGTTAACGCAACTCCTGTTGCATCAGAAGAGGATCTGGTTGCCCAGATAGTAGCAGCAGCAGGAACAATTCAGGATAATCCTGGGGTTTTCGCCCGTGTCAGACAGAACATGATCCGACGGTGTAACCTTTGTTTACCTGTCAATGGGGGCATTTTTGAAAATCTACTGTAATTGAAATTGAGTTGTGTTAATGTATTGTCTCTTGGTCATAAAAAAATGGAAAAGTAATTGTTGGTTTAATTAATTTGCCGCCAGAGAAATCATCCTCTACCGGTTTGAATACTCCTCATAGCAAAAAATGACACTAGGGAAAATATTTGTTTTGATGTTCCCTAAACCTCCGAGAGTTTGTCGGTTTAAATACTTTTCAACCTGTATAATGCATTAAGCATGTAATGACATTTAAACGGACCATCCGCAACCTTTTCATAAAAATGAGGGCTTCAATTCTGAGTACATGAGTCATTTAACACCACCTGTTACTTATTCACGATAACGAGCTTCTGGAGGAAAGACGAGCTGTAATATACTATTCTTTGCGTAGTACATAACTGTTCCCCCTTTACTCTGGTCGATATTATGAGCGATTTATTGATTGACATTTTTCATTTCAAAATGTCCGCAGACCAGTGAACCCATTAGTGTAGTGTATAGCTGCTCTACCTGCCTACCCTGGTGTAATGAGATAGCAAAGAGGTAGGTTAGTAGTGATGGATAACGTTAGTTTTAGAGCCATGAAGGCGCGGAATGGCCAGGTCTCTTCTTACATCCTCGCCCTTTAACCCTTCCAGGCGTTTGTTCGAGCAAGTGGAAAAGACTAACTTTTGCCGGCCGCTGTGACCGAGTGGTTGTAGGCTCTTCAGTCCGGAACCGCGAGACTGCTACGGTCGCAGGTTCGAGTCCTGCCTCGGGCATGGATGAGTGTGATGTCCTTAGGTTAGTTACGTTCAAGTAGTTCTACGTTCTAGGGGACTGATGAGCTCAGATGTTACTTCCCATAGTGCTCAGAGCCATTTGAACAATTTGACTAACTTTTCGGTAGGTTACTGTAAATACTGTTATGTGGAAGTTGTCTATTGTTCAGTCTTGTTGAGAAAATGATTCGCGTCCCTTTCTTATTTTCTTTCCCGATTTTGTTCCTACTGACCTGCCGGCACGTGCACTTATAATGCAGTGTGGTTACGTCTTCATGAGGTACCTGATTGTTTAATGGAACGCATCTCTTCTCGCAAGGTGTATTATATTGAACCTACCGTAAGTAATATTGTTTATCCAGGTTTTCGATATTGTAGCAATAAGACCTTTCGACCTTTATTGCCGGCTGCGGTGGTCTAGCGGTTCAGGCGCTCAGTCCGGAACCGCGAGACTGCTACGGTTGCAGGTTCGAATCCTGCGTCGGGCATAGATGTGTGTGATGTTCTTAGGTTAGTTAGGTTTAAGTAGTTCTAAGTTCTAGGTGTCTGATGACCTAAGATGTTAAGTCCCATAGTGCTGAGAGCCATTTTTTTCTTCGTCCCTCAAAAGACCAACGGCTCCATGCTGCTACTAGGCTATCTTTAAGGCCAGAGCGACATCTGATTGTTATCCTGTGCAACATTTCAAAGTCTTTGTTACGAGCGTTATTAATAAGACTGTTTTCTCCACGATCGCTCGTGCTTTTCATCATATATTAACTACACCATAAGATGTAACAAAAAACCGCCGTTTTCACTCCATTCGAATTTCTGTGAATGCTATTTGGAGTGTACAGTACCACCCAGATGTCGCTACACGTCATGGATGAAGTGACGAGATACTTAGAGTTTTGTTATGACCACATTGACGACCTGATTGCAATATTGCATAGTGAGGCAAAGCATCGAGCACATATACAGCAACTATTCATTAGACAACAAGAACATGATTCTGTAGTTAACCCACAAAAATGTGTCTTCGCAGTGACATACGTACAATTGTTAGGGTATCTTATAAGACGTGTTAATGTGGTGCTTTTAGTTAGTTAGCATAATTATACTGTAAACAGAAATTTAAGTATGTTTATCCGGATGCCTACCACTTACACGTGTTCCGCGGTGTCAGTCAGTTTAATCTTGGGCTACGCTTTTAGCGTGCTATGTGTTACTATCATGACGGTAGACGGCGGGACTTCTCCCTAAGCAATTACTTTTCAGCGCCGTGACGATTTAAAGAAAAACTGAGCTCTCGTTGTTATATAAGGCATTTCGTGGCAGTCCATTTCCATTCTGAAGCCACCGTAATTCTGTAATGTTTTAATTTCTTGTAAGGATCTCCTGAAGATGCATATTTGTTGATGCGAAACTGGTAGTGACTCTTTAATTAAAGTATTTTAAGAGCCATTGCGGAAGATCGTATTCACCATGTGGAATTTTCCCTGCACCTGCCCGACCTTGAAAATAAAGTATGATTGTGGGTAACGACCAATTATTCATTACTTTGATTTGCTTAACGCTTAAAACGATGTCCAACATTTTCTCCCTGTTATTGTGTGCCATTTTGTTGTGTTGAGTACGTCTGTGTAAAGTCTTGTGTTGACAGTGTTTACTTAACTAAATATGTAATTATTACTGTTCCGAATTCAATTAGGTACAGATCACACATTGTCCACTTGGACTGACGTCCTTTTAATTTTACGAATTACAGCATTTACTTTTTGGTGAAGGTTATTCGAAATTTCGCGGTACTTCGTCCTTTCACTCCCTCTTTGCTGTGGGTGATTGTATCACTTTATATTCACGTGCACTATCCAGTATTCAAGTAAGCGGATAGTACACTCGTAGAAAGTGTTTCGTAAAAATAATATGGTGTGCGGTTTACCCCACTAATCAATTATTAACTTTGCAAACACATATCTGAAAAATTTGTGATACGCTCATGCTGGCTCGATCACTGCCAGTATTAGCAAAGTCGATTACATAACGAGGTCGTTACAAGGTCACTTTACGGCACAATGATCCTTACAAGGACTGAAATGGATACACATTACTTATTCCGAAGTTCCTCGCGGGGTAATCGCTACAGGAATCTACTGTGCGATTACGTCCATCAGACTACTCACCTACAGAAGGTCGCAGGCGAATTGCACATTCAGCAATGCCATGAGCCCTCCTACGGCTCCACATCGTGTCTAAATGTTCCGAGGGGACTGCAGGGCGAAAAAACTTGCCGGGAGCAGATTGTGTTGCTGTGGTCCCTGTCTCCCTTAATACTCTTGATCTTCAAAAATAGCTCTGAGCACTATGCGACTTAACTTCTGAGGTCATCAGTCACCTAGAACTAATTAAACCTAACTAACCTAAGGACGTCACACTCATCCATGCTCGAGGCAGGATTCGAACCTGCGACAATAGCGGTCGCTCGGTTCCAGACTGTAGCGCCGTGAACCACTCAGCCACTCCGGCCGGCTCTTGATCTTCCTTCGACGCTATGGAGTAAGATGTGTCCAGCCTCCATTCTACTTCAGACGTTCTCCATCCGTTGTAATAGATTGTTGGACCATCAGGAATTTCGGTGGTTTTCCACTGCTTCGTGATGTCAGTGATACGACAACCATTTCAGTCTGTGCGCAGCAAGGTGGATGAAACTAAGTCAATGAGTGTGTGTACAATTTCATTATTTGTTACATCTAAATTACCACACAGACTGCTGAAAATTGGTACAAAACTGATATTACGCAACTGATAGAAAACTGCTACAAGAATTATGTCATGACTGATTCACAAACTTCCACTGACTATCTGCTCTAGTCGGCCCGTACATGAACGAATGATAATCAAGGCTGTTTCGTACATACGGCTGCCAGTACAGTTTCACATTTACGATTAAGAACTTATTATTCTCGACATGGTAAGTGTGTCAGCAAGATCTGGATTGACTGGTATACATTCAAAATAACTAATTGTGTTGTATTCAGTTTTCCTGTACAAAATGTCGTGAAATTTTATGTTTAAATGTTTCCCTTTGAAGCATGCTAATTCTAAGTTAAATACTTAAGTCTTCGCTTGCAAAAATACTAATATTATTAATTTATACACCAATGTTTCTTCAGAACTGCATTAAAGGTTGTGAACATATGAAATGTCTACATTTTGAATGAGCAATCATTTAGCTTTGTAAAGCTTTTCAGAGCCTCTTCTAGCATAAATTGGCGTATTTTATATAAGAATTGAGTTCCATAAAGGAATTTCCGTCTGGATTTGAAATTTCGAAACTGACTTAACTGTAATAATTATACAGGAAGTTTCAATCTGTATAGTTTTATAATTTTACATGTGAATTAGATGCAAACACTGCTTTCCGCCAAGTATTAAATAATTTTAAATGATGTTTAACAACGAATAACACATGTCACAAAAGAAACATAATCGTGTTCAGTATGTCAATACAATGAAAAATGATGTATATTTCTTTTGCGAAGCTGAAGGATGGACATATATAAGTGGACTGGTTTATTTGCTGATACTTTCAGAATGAGTGGAAATTTTATGTTACGAAAGAGAAGGAATTGGATCTGTGGAATAGTCGATTTACGGCAGTAACAGCAGTATCGCTGAAATTGTGTAACTGTGGCTCAGTGGTAGAGCTGAGAGTAGTCGAGTGTTGGATATGGAGTAACCTGGCAGAAATTTTAGCGTGGGTCCTATTGGAAGAGGATTTAGCTGGATAAAATTATCAATGTGATGAAAGGTCCCTATGTGAAAGTTATTTGCTCTGACTCGACCTTTGTTCATGAACATTAAAATGTTTGCCTGATTCTTACTCAAAGCTGAATCTACTGTCTTCTGTTATAAAAAGTTTCAACTGAAATTACTATTCCGAACAGGATGTCTCAGTGCACACACTTACTTAAAGACACAACGAAATGGCGTTCACTTAGTATGAAATTAAATCAAAATTGTTACTCAAAAACTACGAACAAAATCAATCTGTGCTCTGCCCAAATAGATTGAAACACTGAAATTACTTAGTAACACTATGAAAGACACTATATTTACTGGCCCATTAAAAATCTGAATTACAAAGAAAATCCTTAGAAATCGCGCAGTGGAAAAGTGAGATGAGGAACGAAAGAATCATCGAATTATCCAAAGAGTAGGCTGCAACCGCACAGCATGAAGAAATTGCTCCCACTAAACTGTGTTAAGGTAAAACTAAACTACAGGGAGAAAAACTGGGATGATTCTATCATAAAAAATAAAAAATCTTACTTGAAATGAAAATATTGATCCGATCGTTATAATAACAAACCTATATTTTAAACTCTTGTTTCACATGAACACCAAACCCACAGAAAAACCAGTAACTTTCTTTCGTCTACTAAAGTCTTACAAAGAAATGCTTTTACGATTGTGCATATTGAAATATATTAAACTGAAATGACGTAGATGAGGTTGAGAGGGGGACTGTCCTGTTACAAGAATCGCTAACGTTATGATCAGTCGCCAGAAAAAAATTGTTATCTTAAAAAACATATCCATTATGCAAACCCATTTTCTCCGCCCCATAAATGCTGCTTCTGTAAATCTTTCCATCAGATTAATAATTCCTAACAATATTCTTCAGTAAAATGTTTCGCTCTACAACTGAGCGAAAGGTACACAAGTTCAGAGATACTACTTTCACTAACGTTAAGTCGTCTATTCCACACGTGTCAAACGTGATTGCTTCGCTCTCGTAACGTGAAGTTTTCATTCAGTCTGAAACTATCCACAAATAAACGTCCAGTTCGCCTACCTATGTCCACCTTTCAGACTTCTTGTAACATTCTTGACCTTGAAACTTCGTCACTGCCAACTATATGGGTCACGGTTGGCACAACACAATTTTCTGTGTTGGACGCTTGGCCTGACCTCAGCTGTTGGTTAATGTTTCACGTGAAGAGGAGTTTCTCGTGGTCACTTGCTCAGACTCCAAACACAATTTGCAGTTCCCCTTGAAGATGAGTTTTTTCTGGTTCTTTGAATGAACTTCAACACTCATTATTCATTCTACTGAAGTATTGGCGATATTACATCACAAATGGAGTTGGAGAGACTGAAATGTCGACTTCATATACAAATATAGTGATGCATGGTGATTGAGGCAAATCATGGTCTGTTAAGATGTTAGTTGTGGTAGGAATTTTATGGACTGCAGTGATTTCCATTCTGCAGTGGTATTTTCGTGTGACGATTAGGTGTTCCATTTGTGTACCTAATCAGAACTTGACAATGCCCTAAGCGCAGTCTTAGAACGAAGAACCCTAAGTTCAGTTTTTTATGTACATTTTTGAATTTCTATGTTTTCTAATTTTTTTTATATTTGTGTATATTGTCAGATTTTCGCAGCTTTTGCATTGCAAGAAAACACAAAAACGTGCGAAATATGTATGAAAAGCGACTGGGGATTATGAAAGGTGGACATATGTAGGTGCATTGGACGTTCATTTGCGAATAGTTTCAAAATGAGTGAAGTAACCTCATGTTACATTCATGGAATACTCGAATTATAGAAGTGGAAGTAGTATCTGTTAACGTAAGTATCTGTGGCTAAGACGTAGAGCTGAGAAAAGTCGAGTGTTGGACATGGAGTAAGCTGGCAGAACTTTTAGTGTAATGGATACTGGGGGTGGATTTTGCTGAAGAAAAATACTAGGTATCATTAATTGTGTGGGAGGAGTTAAAGAAATAGCATTTATGGAACAGAGCGAATGGATATGCGTTATGGCTATGTTTTTATGGGAATGATTATTGCTGGCGCGTCCAATTGAAGTTAGCGATTCTTGCAAGAGAACAGTCCACCTCCCCACCTCAGTTTAGTTAGTTTAATTCATTTCAGTTTGCATTGTCGTAAAAGCATTACTTTGTAAGACTTTTGTAGTGAAAGTAAAGTTTTTAGTTTTCTTTGAGTTTTGTGTTCTTGTGAAACAAGGGTATAAAATACAGCATCGTCATTATAATGAATAGATTAGTATTTTAATTTCAAGTAAAGAGTTCTTTTAGTATGAGAAAATAATCTCAGTCTTTCTCCCAATAATTTAGTTTTACTTTAGCATATTTTATCACGTGTGATTTCGTCGTGTTGTTCTGTAGCTGCTGAACATGCTGTAAAGTTTCAGGTGAGATCTTTTAATATTTTCGTTTCTTATCTCACGTTTACATTGCGGAAATTCTAAGCGTTTTCTTTCTGATTCAGATTTTTAATGGGCCAGTGTCAATTATGTGTTTCAAGTGTTTGCTAAGTAATTTCAGTCTTGGAATATTTTGGGGCTGTGCACAGTTTGATTTTGCTAGTGGTTTTTGAGTAACAGTTTTGATTTAATTTGCTGCACAGTGAACGCCAGTTAGTTGTGTCTTTATGTAATGTGTGCACTGAGACCCGCTATTCACAATAGTAATTTCAGTTCAATCTTTTTCTAACGCAGTACAGTATATTTGCTTTACTTTAATATTGTAATCTTAAATACGAGATCTAGGTTACTGAATGAAGTTGACTGGTACATTGCGAAAAACTGAATTTTTCATCTACCTAATAGCATATAATACCCACTTGCGTGGTAATGACGGTCCAGTCGGCGGTAAAGAGCAATTCAAACGTGCTAAGTGGTGAACAACCGTTACTGTGCATCACCAACCAACAGTTGCTTTTTCCACCACGTGTATCCCACCTACAGACATCCCTAAAATTCATTTTGTGGAAATTAATTCTACTACCACAATTATGAGACACTATTTAACCCAATTTTCATTCATTACACAATGGGTGGTAACGTGCTCGCCTCCCATGCAAGCGGGCCCGGGTGCGATTCCCGGCCGGGTTGGAGATTTTCTCTGCACGGGTACTGGGTGTTGTGTTGTCCTCATCATCATTTCATCCTCATGACCGGCGCGCAAGTCGCCCAATGTGGCGTCGACTGAAGTACGTCTAGCAGTTGGTGACCGAACTTCCCCGTATGGGGCCTCCCCGCCAACAATGCCATACTCTCATTTCATTTCATTTCATTTCTTATATCTGAATTTGTGTGTGTTCTACGGTCGTTATCATGACAATTTCAGCACTAGAATACCTATTGTAAAGATATTGTAGAGTACTGGACTTTTCATACAGTTTTACTGCCGTCATGTAGTTTGCAACAGGACAAATGAGGATGATACTGAAGTCATAAATTGAATTCTAAAGTTTAAGATCCCTCAAATCATGGTATTCGACCTGTCGCATTTAATATTATGATGTATCACTTAAATAATAATTGGAAGACTACAACGATAATAAATAAAAAGGAATTGAGAAATTCAAGAAATCTTTCTGCCACACAGACCGAAAGTGTCTAACAATTGATATTTCTGAAAAATATAATACATACTGCTACATGGTCATATATTACTTTGAAATTTCTCAACCTAATGAATTAACTGTGTAATCGGATTAAATACTTTGGGCCACAATTAAGATCAGATCTTTTGTATCATGCAGGAACACAGATGACAGCGTTAAATCAAATTACAAATTGTATGGCAAAAATGTAACCAAAGTCATCAGTGAATCAGAGTGTCTGTATGTGCAAGATAAAATAAATAAAATATGTACTGCGTGGGGCGTCAGAAAAGGAGACAGGGAAACTTCATTAAAATTAAGTAGCTCTCACATTACAAATATTTTTTTATTTTGTATAGTAGATGAGCTTCTTCGTAGAAAGCCTAAAGTTTGACTGGAAATTGTTCGAAATCAGGTCTGATAAAATCATTTTTATCTTACATTTCAAAAACAAGTTGTCAACTTCACAAATTTAAGAAGGAATAGTCATAAACTTAAACAATATTGTCTAAGGAGTGTCGCGATCGGATGCTGAATTTAGGTTAAAATCAACAGTCTAGGTCGCAATAGTATTTGTTTATCTACCGCTTTCGGCGAATTTTAAAGCCATCTTCAGAATTTTTGGACCCCTATGGCTGATGCTGGCGGCTCTTCTGTTTCTCGTGATACCACGATATTACACTGAAGCCGAAACTGCTAAAGAAACAAATGTAATAGCAATCTCGACTGTTGATTTTAACCACAAGAAAGAACAGACAGTCTCGGTTGCAACTGAGACTTGCTATTCATTCTTGAACATCTAAAGAGATTTCTATACCATTATCCGAAAGGTGGAGAAGTGTGATTTGCGTTATAAAATGTCCTGAAATTGGGTATTCAAATGGCTGTGACGAAATCATTGGTAAAATAATCCAGAGTCGTTAATCTCAGCATTGTAATATACTTCATCACAGTTAAACTTATATTTCGCGTTATTAAATTATTTAACAGAAAAGGACATAAAATTACAAAAAATAAATATTGGTCCATAACAGTACTCTAAGTAATTAAAAAATTTAAAACTGTATAGAGTAGGGTTTACAGAAACTTAGTCGATTATTACATTAACAGTAACAGTATTATGATGCAAAAAATGACTATCATGTGTAGGGGTTGATTAGTTTGAAACAATAAATCATCATCATGAGAATATTTAGTGTAGTGGTTAAGGCTTTTGAGTATGGGAAACATGATATCCTTCTGCAGAAGTGAAAATACTGCGGAATAGTAGAAGAGTAAGTTCACATTTCTTTTTCTTACCTGCAAGTCAGGAAGCAGTGTTTATCAGTATCATCACATAGAAACAGGAACACAGAATTTGAAGTAACCTAAGGCAATGTATTAAAAGTTACTGAATTGGATTCTCTTTTGTTTCTGATATACAAAAATGATTTTTAATCCCAGTGAATGATTAAACGCAAAGGAACTGATTTTGAAAGAGTCAGACGTCTCGCAGAACGCTACAGTTTTAAAACAATGAGATAAGGAAGTAGTCAATGTTACGTTTTGAAGATTGTAGATCACACCCAGAATTTAATAACTCACACTTCTGATTTAATAAAGTACATTAATTAAGCTGCATCTGTAGAATGCATGATTTCTGACATATGTAATTTACAAATGAAGATGTTGGTTCATTCTATGCATTTCTATTCACTACGTGTTGCAGATTTTCTACTTTTTCTTTTTTGAGAAACTGAATTCCAGAACACTGAAGCATGTAATCAAAATTATTTCTGCTGTACTTAAGGTTCTGAAAACTTAGAGAAAGACAGAGGGAGAGACAGACAGACGGGCACAGTTGGTGGTAGGAGGGGGGGTGGTGGAGTGTGGGTGGAGCGGAGAGCAGGCGAGACGGATGCTACGACGATTTCATTAGAACTTCGGTGAACAGATTATTGGACCCTGCTGGACCGAGGGTCTCAACAGCTGTGGGTAATCGAGTTTAATAGTCTCCCACCGGCATTCACTGATGCCAGATACATAGCAGTTGCTGTAACAAGGGCAACTGCAGTTAAGCGGTGTCGTCTTCAGTGGAAATGGCTACCTATCGCAATGGCGCCGCTCGATTGCAGACACTGCCCATGTGCCTTCGAACTCGGACTTGAATTGGCACACTATCTGCCAAAGTGGTTTTTCCAACCCATAGGCCAAACTTTGCTACCAGGTGGTCAATTAGGCGCCACTGTTACTCACAGAACTATTCAAAGTGAGCCCCTTACATCTAAAATGAGACCAGCACAACTCAAACTGTTATCATAGATTGACTGAAAATTCGATACTAAGGAAATGTTCCAAAAAGTCATTATGAACTATAAGTCAGAAATGAAAAGTGTAAAACAGATATTAATGAAAAGGGCTAGAGATGCAGAGTGTATTATGTCTACTGAGAAAGGTGCATTTACAGCGAGGCGGTGTAAACTGCTTTCTTCCAGCGTTCAAAGTGTCATGTTACTTCTGTTGGGTTGAAATAGCAGTAATGAACTGGTAACCCAATGACTGCATGTCCATTGTCGATTTGATATATTGGAATTTGATTAGTTACATCTTTTCAATATTATCACTTACGTCAACGTTGCGACAGTGGTCAATCCTTTCCTCCTTTTGCTTAACCGCAGTATGCGTCTTGCAAATAGCAACAGAAATGGGGTAAACATTATCAAGAACATATTTTCACGATGTTGGGGAGTGACTCTTGAACCATTTCTCTCGATCCTGAAGGTAAGAGAGCGGCATCGAAATTTTCCATTGACTACAGTTTTATCAAATTACATCTGACATTGCTTACTTCACACAACACCCAACACACAGTAGCAGGGGACAGTTCCCTAAAGTGGACCACCTTCGTGTATTCGAACTGCATTCTCTTTAACTCTAGTCTCATTAACTGCCAGTCTGTAGCGTAAGCTCTCAAGCCGCCCAGTTAACTTGATACTTATCAGTTCGCCATTAGCTGTTTAGAAAATGGGAAAAGTTATTACGTTATGCTGAATATTTCGTTATTCCTCCGAAATATTGGCAGGTATTCCTTTGAAACTTTCATCACCGCTAAGGTTTATAGTTAATGCTTAAGATCAAATCGTTTATTTTAGATCTTTGGTTAAAAATTTCTAGGTTTGACATAGTGTAGACTGTAGTCGCGTAAACTGGACCCCCTTCACTTGCTTGAACCGGACTGTTATGTATTTGATGCCTTTATTAGTACATACACCGATTCTCTTAGTATTTTTTGCAGAGCATAACGGAGCAAGTTGGTTCAAGAAAAGTGGCACAATTTAAAATGAGTACAGGAATCGATGCATCTAGAAAATAATGAGGGTTTGGAAGAAGGGCAGTGAACCGTTTAATGCTCCAAACCAAATACCTGTGTGGTTGAAAAACATGACGTACAGTGCCCTTGAGAAAGCAGCAAAGCTAAAAAAGGCAGATATTGAAGAAAAGCTGATTTAATGTAGCCTTGCTATGTAATTATCTTACTTTGGGATCACGCTTAATGACTTGTGAAGAATGGCGGTACAATTAGCAGAAGAAACAACACTGAACGCCCATTCGAAGACAAAATTACTGGGAAATAGTGCATTAGTATTTTTCTTAAATGCCACAGAGCAAGGCTTCAGATAGAAAGCCTACAGCAACATCCTATAGCAAGACTTTTGGGTTCGGAAAAGAAAACACTGAGATACTCTATAATCTCCTTGAAGATATAATATAATGCCTATTTGGAAACTGCACTATGTTTTCTCAGACGTTTACAATTTATAATTTTTTGTCTTATTTTGATTATTTTTACAGTGTCCTATTTTGATAAATACTTTTCAACCCCACTAAATGTGACGTTTCTGAAAATACTTTGTATTATAAATTTTAATCGTAGTTTCTAAGAGTAAAATGTAATCGGAGCATAATACTGTAAAGTAAACGTTGTATACTTTTAAAATATAATCTTTTACTGTTTCATATTTTTTAATGATCAGAAATAAAATGGAAGTCCGGGTGTTTTTATGTAGTCAAAGATACATTATTTATCCCACAACAGTAGGAAATGGAAAATATTGGCATACAACGAATGATGCTGCAGGACAGCAGGTTGCCTGAAGCACAGTACCAAGTGTTTTTGTGATACGCGTTTAGATCCGGCAGCCACACATGGTTACTGTGAGTAACTGTGCTCTAAGTCTCGTGGGATAGGCTGAATGTATGTCGTACATCCCTCATGAGCTACAACAACTAAATCTGCATACATACTCCACAACCAAACATATGGTATGTGGCGGAAAGTACCCTGTGACCCTACTTCCTATTCCATTCGCAAACAGAGCGATTACTAAATGATCCTTTAACGATGCGCGCTGCTCTCCGTTGGATCTTCTCTATCTCTTCTATCAACCTTATCTGGTACGGATCCCACACTGTTGAGCAGTATTCAAGCAGTAGGCGAACAAGCGTACTGTAACCTACTTCCTTTGTTTTCGGATTGCATTTCCTTAGGATTCTTCCAATGAATCTCAGTCTGGCATCTGATTTACCGACGATCAACTTTATATGATCATTCCATTTTAAATCACTCCTAATGCGTACTCCCAAATAATTTATGGAATTAACTGCTTCCAGTTACTGACCTGCTATTTTGTAGCTAAATGATAAGGGATCTATCTTTCTATGTATTCGCAGCACATTACATTTGTCTACATTGAGATTCAATTGCCATTCTCTGCACCATGCGTCAATTCGCTGCAGATCCTCCTGCATTTCAGTACAATTTTTTCATTGTTGCAGCCTCTCGATACACCACAGCATCATCTGCAAAAAGCCTCAGCGAACTTCCGATGTCATCCACCAGGTCATTTATGTATATTGAGAATAGCAACGGTCCTATGACACACCCCTGCGGCACACCTGAAATCACTCTTACTTCGGAAGACTTCTCTCCATTGAGAATGACATGCTGCGTTCTGTTATCTAGGAACTCCTCAATTCAATCACGCAATTCGTCTGATAGTCCGTATGCTCTTACTTTGTTCATTAAACGACTGTGGGGAACTGTGTCAAACGCCTTGCGGAAGTCAAGAAACACGGCATCTACCTGTGAACCCGTGTCTATGGCCCTCTGAGTCTCATGGACGAATAGCGCAAGCTGGGTTTCACACGACCGTCTTTTTCGAAACCCATGCTGATTCCTACAGAGTAGATTTCTAGTCTCCAGAAAAGTCATTATACTCGAACATAATACGTGTTCCAAAATTCTACGACTGACCGACGTTAGAAATATAGGTCTATAGTTCTGCACATGTGTACGACGTCCCTTCTTGAAAACGGGGATGACCTGTGCCATTTTCCAATCCTTTCGAACGCTTCACTCTTTTAGAGACATACGATGCAGTGCTGCAAGAAGGGGGGCAAGTTCCTTCGCGTACTCTGTGTAAAATCGAACTGGTATCCCATCAGGTCCAGCGGCCTTTCCTCTATTGAGCGATTTTAATTGTTTCTCTATCCCTCTGTCGTCTATTTCGATATCCACCGATTTGTCATTTGTGCGACAATCCAGACAAGGAACTACAGTGCAGTCTTCCTCTGTGAAACAGCTTTAGAAGAAGACATTTAGTATTTCGGCCTTTAGTCTGTAATCCTCTGTTACAGTACCATTTTGGTCACAGAGTGTCTGGACATGTTGTTTTGATCCACCTACCGCTCTGACATAGGACCAAAATTTCTTAGGAGTTTCTGCCAAGTCAGTACATACAGCTTTACTTTCGAATTCAGTGAACGCCACTCGCATAGCCCACCTCACACTACATTTCACTTCGCGTAATTTTTGTTTGTCTGCAAGGCTTTGGCTATGTTTATGTTTGCTGTAAAGTTCCCTTTGCTTCCGCAGCAGTTTTCTGACTCGGTTGTTGTACCACGGTGGCTCTTTACCATCTCTTACGATCTTGCTTGGCACATACTCATCTAACGGATATTGTACGGTGGTTTTGAACTTTGCCCACTGATCCTCAACACTATCTGTACTTGAGACAAGACTTTTGTGTTGAGCCATCAAGTACTCTGAAATCTGCTTTTTGTCACTTTTGCTAAACAGAAAAATCTTCCTACCTTTTTTAATATTTCTATTTACGGCTGAAATCATCGATGCAGTAACCGCTTTATGATCGCTGATTCCCTGTTCTGCATTAACTGATTCAAATAGTTCGGGTCTGTTTGTCACCAGAAGGTCTAATATGTTATCGCCACGAGTCGGTTCTCTGTTTAACTGCTCAAGGTAGTTTTCAGATAAAGCACTTAAAAAAATTTCACTGGATTCTTTTTCCCTGCCACCCATTATGAACGTTTGAGTCTCCCAGACTATATTCGGCAAATTAAAATTTCCACCCAGAACTATAACATGGTGGGGAAATCTACTCGAAATATTTTCCAAATTATTCTTCAGGTGCTGAGCCACAACAGTTGCTGAGCCCGGGGGCCTATAGAGACATCCAATTACCATGTCTGAGCCTGCTTTAACCGTGACCTTCACCCAAATCATTTCACAATTCGGATCTCCGTCAATGTCCTTTGATACTATTGCACTTCTTATCGCTATAAACACTCCTCCCCCTTCACTATCCAGCCTGTCTCTGCGGTATACATTCCAATCTGAGTTTAGGATTTCATTACTGTTTACGTCTGGTTTCAGCCAACTTTCTGTTCCTAGTACTATATGGGCGTTGTGACCGTTTATTAATGAGAGCAGTTCTGGGACTTTTCTATAGACGCTCTTGCAGTTTACTATTAGCACATTGATATTGTTATTCCCTGTTGCATTTTGCCTAATCCTACCTTGCCGCGTCTCAGGAGGCGTCTTGTCGGTCCTAGAGAGGGAATTCTTTAACCTAAAAAACCCCCATGTGCACTCCACACGTACTCCGCTACCCTTGTAGCCGCTTCCGGCGTGTAGCGCACGCCTGACCTATTTAGGGGGACCCTATATTTCTCCACCCGATAGCGGAGGTCGAGAAATTTGCACCCCAACTCTCCGCAGAATCGTCAGAGCCTCTGGTTTAAGCCTTCCACTCGGCTCCAAACCAGAGGACCGCGATCGGTTCTGGAAAAGATACTACAAATAGTTAGCTCTGATTCCACCCCGCGAGCGAGGCTTTGCGCCTTCACCAATTCCGCCAACCGCCTGTCCCAACTGAGGATGACCTCTGAACCCAGACGGCAGGAGTCATTGGTGCCGACATGAGCAACAATTTGCAGATATGTCACTAAACCCACCCAAAGATGTAAACAACCATTTTTATTATAACATCCTATTAGACAGTGGAGTCCCACAGCCGATCAGTTCCAGTCATTGCACCAGGAAGGAGGTACACGGCTCGTGTTGTGTGTAGTTCAACTATACGTAGACGGTCAATACCGCTGCCCAATCGCGTCCACATTGTAATTTTATGCCAGGAAGTGTTCAGGCGTCGCAGAGTAAACAAAAGCGATGTTGTTCGAACATGGAGGAGATATAGAGAGACCATACCGGCAGCATATTGGCGAGGCATTCGTCTTCGTGGACGACAATTCGCACCCCATCGTGAACATCTTGTGAATGACTTCCTCCAGGGTAACGACATCGCTCGACTAGAGTGGCCAGTATGTTCTCAAGACATGAACCGTATCGAACATGCCTGGGATACATTGAAAATAGCTGTTTATGGATGACCTGTCCCACCAACTGCTCTGAGGGGTCTACGCCGATTCGCCGTTCAGGAGTGGGACAATCTGGATAAATCGTGTCTTGATGAACTTGTGGACAGTATGCCACGACGAATACCGTCATGCATCACTGCAAGAGGACAAGCTACTGTGTCTTAGAGGTAGTGGTGTGTACAGCAGTCTGGCCCACCACCTCTGAAGGTCTCGCTGTGTGGTGGTACGACATGCATTTTGTGTTTTCCATGCGCAATAAGAAAGACGGAAATGATGTTTATGTTGATTTCGATTCCAGTTTTCTGCACAGGTTCCGGAATTCTTGGAACCGAGGTGATACAAAACTTTTTTTGATGTGTGTATTTTACTGTTACCACCTTCCGTGAATTATGTAAGTCAGAGCTGCTTTGTCAATAGTTTACAGAATGCTGATTAACAAATTTATAAACAAAGCAAATAAAGAACACAGAAATAAATTTCAACAGCTGTTAAGGAAGACTGGACAGAATAGGAATGTGACACAGGAAAAATTTTCCACTTGAGTAGTTGGGGTTAATCACAACTTTTTGTTTCATTTCTGCTCGAAGTCTATTCAAATGAAATCTCTTGAACAGTAAATATTCCTAAAGCATGTATAACATTTCCCTTGCGTTGGCAAGACGTACACCGGCCTCTGGTACTAACAGAGCAATCTTATGCGCTAGTTTGCCGTTGGAGATTGCAAATTCATCACCTCCTGCGGTTTTTCTGAAAGCTACTAACCTTGAATGTTCAGAGATGCCTATTTCGCTGCAGCGGATGCACTTGGTCGTTGGAAAGTACAGATGTGCCATATGCAGTGCTGTGATGCTAATAATTTTAAGTTATCTTTAACTATTTGGCTAGTGGAGAGCAGCACACAGCTTAACTTTTTCATCGGATGGCAATTGATGATTCCTGTGTTTCTCATCACATCACAGTTCACTCTACATTTAATACTCGTCTATAAGATACTTTTGTTGCCGATACAGATCTGCAATTTTGAGCATGTTGCTCTTCAACTTGCGTGAAAGCAGTATATAACGGCCCACGACAACGCGGTTATAAACAACATGTACTACTGGCTATTTCTCAACAACTGAGGTGAGCCACCACTTATTTGACCGTCCGCAGCATACTCATCCATCTCGCTGCTCTCTCGACCTTCGTACTTGCCGAATCAAAAGAGCTTCTAAGCTCTCGTTCCAGAAAGTCCCGGTCACGGAAATTTTGTGGTACTGTACAAGTGGAGCCTTGCTCAGCCAATAGAAAGCTTCTGATGTGGATGACGATATGGCGCCAGGCCACGTCAGCCTGGTGCTGCGATGTAACTTGTACATCACTCCGTCGTCCCTCTATGCAGACAGCTTGCTTTGCACAGATTGCACTACCTTGCGAAGTCGTAGTATTTCTTACAAAACATAAATATTGTACATGCTTAAAGAAATGTTACCGGAGAGCAAGTAGTTTTTCCGTCTGTTATTCACGGAATGAATGTAGCACTTTTCCCTGAATGAGTCAGTATCGTCATTAACAAATCTCACCATGTAATATATGTACAGGGATGGCAGAGCTAGGATTCAGGGACACCTGGACAAAGACCTGAGCGAAGTTCGCAAATGAATCTGGCCGCCATTTCCTGACCTAAAGATATTCCTGGTGAATGCTGAGCGTTGCCCGAAAATACACTCCTGGAAATGGAAAAAAGAACACATTGACACCGGGGTGTCAGACCCACCATACTTGCTCCGGACAATGAGAGGGCTGTACAAGCAATGATCACACGCACGGCACAGCGGACACACCAGGAACCGCGGTGTTGGCCGTCGAATGGCGCTAGCTGCGCAGCATTTGTGCACCGCCGCCGTCAGTGTCAGCCAGTTTGCCGTGGCATACGGAGCTCCATCGCAGTCTTTAACACTGGTAGCATGCCGCGACAGCGTGGACGTGAACCGTATGTGTAGTTGACGGACTTTGAGCGAGGACGTATAGTGGGCATGCGGGAGGCCGGGTGGACGTACCGCCGAATTGCTCAACACGTGGGGCGTGAGGTCTCCACAGTACATCGATGTTGTCGCCAGTGGTCGGCGGAAGGTGCACGTGCCCGTCGACCTGGGACCGGACCGCAGCGACGCACGGATGCACGCCAAGACTGTAGCATCCTACGCAGTGCCGTAGGGGACCGCACCGCCACTTCCCAGCAAATTAGGGACACTGTTGCTCCTGGGGTATCGGCGAGGACCATTCGCAACCGTCTCCATGGAGCTGGGCTACGGTCCCGCACACCGTTAGGCCGTCTTCCGCTCACGCCCCAACATCGTGCTGCCCGCCTCCAATGGTGTCGCGACAGGCGTGAATGGAGGGACGAATGGAGACGTGTCGTCTTCAGCGATGAGAGTCGCTTCTGCCTTGGTGCCAATGATGGTCGTATGCGTGTCTGGCGCCATGCAGGTGAGCCCCACAATCAGGACTGCATACGACCGAGGCACACAGGGCCAACACCCGGCATCATGGTGTGGGGAGCGATCTCCTACACTGGCCGTACACCTCTGGTGATCGTCGAGGGGACACTGAATAGTGCACGGTACATCCAAACCGTCATCGAACCCAACGTTCTACCATTCCTAGACCTGCTAGGGAACTTGCTGTTCCAACAGGACAATGCACGTCCGCATGTATCCCGTGCCACCCAACGTGCTCTAGAAGGTGTAAGTCAACTACCCTGGCCAGCAAGATCTCCGGATCTGTCCCCCATTGAGCATGTTTGGGACTGGATGAAGCGTCGTCTCACGCGGTCTGCACGTCCAGCACGAACGCTGGTCCAACTGAGGCGCCAGGTGGAAATGGAATGGCAAGCCGTTCCACAGGACTACATCCAGCATCTCTACGATCGTCTCCATGGGAGAATAGCAGCCTGCATTGCTGCGAAAGGTGGATATACACTGTACTAGTGCTGACATTGTGCATGCTCCTTTGCCTGTGTCTGTGTGCCTTTGGTTCTGTCAGTGTGATCATGTGATGTATCTGACCTCAGGAATGTGTCAATAAAGTTTCCCCTTCCTGGGACAATGAATTCACGGTGTTCTTATTTCAATTTCCAGGAGTGTACATCATAAGAGGTAATAGAATGAAAGAACGTAAAGTAAAGCAAAGCAAATCTTCGCATTGAACTGTCTAGAGATGGTGGAAATCAGTCGTACTGTGGACTCAGCAGCATTCATTTTCTACACAAGATCTTAAGTGTAATACCATTGGCCCTAACAATTTATAAAGTGGAGGACTTCACCTTCGACCACCTTCGACATTTTACAAGAGGTCAGTTCCAGATTATAAATATTGCGTTTTGTTGCAGCTAAGCATTAATCTTCTGTCTGAAAGATATGTGCTTATCTTACTGAATACTATATAAGTTACATCATTTACTTTCAATTTCTTTCACAGTAATACTTTCGCCCACTGCAAACAGAATTTGAGTTATCTGTCATTTTTAGTGGCAGATCACTGATATGTGTCAACAAAAACAATGGAACCAGAACAAAACCTTATGCCCCTCCCCCTCTGCCCTCTCGCCCCCCCTTCCCAACCACACACTACTTTACACAGCTCCAGTCACGTTGAAATCTCTTTCCTATTTGTGACGATGAACTCGGAGGTTGTCCGTGCAGGTACTGCTGTTAGCCTGCTGCAGTTTTCCAGGTTGTTGATACCCCATATAGTGATGGGGATAGTGCATATTGGCAAATCATACTTGGTGGCAAGACATCGAAATTGTAGCGATGATCATGACCGTTTCCAGAGACAAATTGCTCTTTACTATGTGGGAGCGGGAACAGCAGATAAAATTGGTCGATTTGCACACAGGAAAGTACAGTGAAAATGCAGAACGACTTGTAACACCTGAGACAGACCCAATAGCTTCATTAGCTACTGCAATGCTTTAAACAGCTATCTCTGAGTAAAATACGAGTGAAGAAAATTTATATCATCCAAGCTGTAAATGAATATTTGGCGTTCAGTTAGTGGCGATAGCAGAATTCAATTGATAAACAAAATAAAAAGAAAACAACAAAACACACATCATTCAATCGAAATTAGGTTTAAAAATCTCCAAAAAAAGGACTCATTTTAATATTTTAAAATGAAGCCAACACTCAGAGCATTTCATCAACTACAGAGAAACCTCTTAGGTTCTTTTATTTTTTACCTTATTGAATTAATAGTTCCTTTGTAAAACGATGAAAGTATTACGTTGTTTTTTTACATAGAATCAGCCGGTGGTCATGAATGTGAACTCCATAACATCATAGTGTCAGTAAAAGAGAAATATAACAATAAAGAAGTAAATTAGTTTGGTTATTAACTAGTATACGAAAAAAATACAGTATAATAAGAACTTTTCACTGTTATGCTAATCAACACTACCCATATGAAAACCACCAAGTTGTCATCAGACTATTAACAACACCTGAAATGCATTCAGAGCTGCGAATTTGTACAACCATCGGCTGTACAAGGGAATGACGATAGTAAAGGTTTGTGCTGGACTGGGTCTCGGACGTTGATATCCCGCTTATCGTTAATAGTCGCCGTACTATGAAGCTGTAGGAGCACGAACTACGGCCAAACCCTAATTTCCGCAAGTCGTCAACCATGCGTCTACAACCAGCATGCGCACATTCATTACGTATATTACCATACGGGGGAGATCTCTTAATTGAAAGTCGCTTGTCTGGTTTCGGTGAATGAATACGATACTGCTGTGCCTGTGTTACACAAAAGAACGATGCGAAGCTCCTTTGGAATTGTATGCATGTCTGAAGGAACTTTCCGTCCCATTTCTCAACAACACAGTCACTGCAGTAACATATCAACAATTATTTTTAATTTGCTTATTTGTGTTAATATTTAATGCCTGTAACATTATATGTTCAGATGTTACATTTCACCCTCATATGTTTCCTTCAAAATCATTACCAGGCGTGAAACCCCACCGCGGTGCTAAACACATCAAAATACTTTAAATCACACTCCTGGTTGCTGACATGCATTCCTTCGTACGACACATTTCATGCTGCTTCTCGGCTGTCTCCTCCAATATCCCTATCCAACTGTTTTTAGTTCGTCGTCTGGTGCTGCCCTCAAGCGACAATAAAACGAGTGTTCCGCGCGATCTAAGAATATTTTATTCCATTGAAAGTTACCAAATTTGTTTATTTTCATACTGGTTTCAGATCACTATAGCTTCATTCTCAGTGCAAACAATACATACAATTTCATTGGGTTTGTAAAAGTGGTTTATTAGCACCCTGTGACCCAACTTGCGCAATTCCAGATGAATGAATGACGGAATGAAAGAAATGAATTTCTAGCCCTGCAAATAAAGATATAAATGCCTGAAATCGATATGTAGTTTGATAACCGCATGGTGAAAAATATTTTCTGTATCAATACTCTTGATATACTTCTCTAGCTTAACGCACAGAGCGCAAGCTTGCATGAAAGGGAATTGAGCAAGACATGGATCGAATCTGCACAGCGCTTTAACGACCGTTTTTCAGGTGCATCCGGTAGCCTATGGTTTGTAGGGGTCTTTGACGCTCATTTAGGCAAATGCTGGACTGTTCTCCAAACTACACCTCAGAAAATAAAAATACATAAACATTTAAAATACGATGACAGATATAATGAGGTTCACATGATGCACAGGCAGATAGTGCGCACTGCTTACTTCCGTTATGTTAGCTGACGACTCTGGTCACAAGGAAGTCATACAACCACAGACTGAAAATGAAATAAGTTTGTTAAATCATGCAAGAGTGAATCCCTATGTGGTCTTAGCTAACCTCAAGCTATTAATTTAACGGTAATACAACAATATGTACCTCATAACGTCAAACTCGAACGCTGATAAGAGGAAACTCAGTAATAATAATTATAACAATAATAATAATAATAATAATAATAATAATAATAATAATAATAATAATAATAATGATGTTTATTCAGCCTTCTATCATTTCTTGCCATGTCTAGGAGAAATTACATAGAAATAGAAATACAGAATGCAGCTAATAAAAAAATTTACTATTTAAGAAATACAATGGAAGTTTTGTGCTATAGTTATTAAATAAATCAGCACTCGTGCACACAGTCACCAAGCCACAAGCATACATCCTCCCTCTCTCCCTCTCTCTCTCTCTCTCACTCACACACACACACACACACACACACACACACACACACACACACACACACACACACACACTTTCTGACACCACACATTTCCACAAATGTAACTCACCCACATAATTACTATTGGCTAAGGTCAACTCCACAGCACAAAACCGTGGCGCCCTGTTACGTGATCCAAGGGCTCAACAATTCTTCAAACAGCAAGGTCTCGATACATAAGAGAAAAAGGCCAGAGTTCAGAAGTTCATGTGAGGTGTAGGATAGGTTAATGATGTCACATCAGCACCAAATTCCACCGCAATTCTGCCCAACGCCGTCGTGGACTAGTCACTCTTGATGCACCCCGCGCATCTTTGTTAGGCGCTGTCAAAATATTTTGGTGCAGAGACAGTTCGTCATTGATTTCTATGTGCCACATGACAAGCATCTCTTTCGACATCAATTAGATCTTGCATGTCGTCAACGGGCGCTAACTCAGCCACAGAATTCCACCCAGATCAGGAGTGCCAAAATGACTGCTTCTCACAGCTGCACCTAGGAATCAGTGACTAGTTTTGCTGGCACAGGTACATTTTGAAAGTGCTGATGAAAGGTGTATGGGTGGCACCAAGGGTGAGCCGAAGAGGGGGAGGGGGGCTCTTGGTGTAACCCATTGTTGCTGTTTTCTTCTCGCTTGTGTTAATGTCTCCCCATCCCATCCCACTCCACCCAGGATCGCGCAGCTAGAGTGCGCGAATTAGGAGGGCAAAATAGCCACAAGCACCCTTTGCTGCTTCGGATCATGTTAAAATTTCGTCGAATGGTTTTGAATAGTTCCTCAGTCCATAGTGGTTCCATCCGGTACACCAGAGCTAAAATTATGGTCGCACTACACTCCAAAGCGGTGCGATCAGTTTCATTGGGGTTGCTAGTCCAGGATGCCGTTAGAGAAGGTCTAAACATTCATGGTGGTGTCTGTTTGTACTATATTGTGTCTCCCTACCACTTTCGCGCAACGACGCTCTGAGCGTGTTTTTTAGGGAATTAACTAGTTTGAACCTGGGTCCTGTTGCTGGTAAGGAGACGCCAGACCGAACATGACATGTAGAATTCAGAAGAGTTCAGTGAGACTAGCGATGATATAACCAAATACTTAATGATCTCAGCCTCAGCTCCACTGCACTCCCTGTAAAAGAATATTAATACTAACTAAATTTAGTGGAAATGGTTCAAGGCTTTCCTATTTTTAGTTAGCTGGTAAAATAACGTCGAAAAAGCAGTTAAGTTAACCATTGGAAATTTTATTCTACTCACAAAACATCGTTTATAAATTGCACTATTGATAAAAGGAAATGTTTTAATACAGGATGGTAAAAACCAACTGCGTTCAACGAAAATGTGAACGAATATTCCCTGAATGGGTTTCCAAGTTCTACAATCGATCGAAGGATGACCTATGTCATATCACATCTATAATCTAGGTTTAATTTAAGTTTCACAAAAGAGAAAACTATCAAAATGGTCTACAGTGACCCTCAATTATCTTTAATTACTTATTTAACTTGTCGTAAATTACAGTGGCTGATGTGGGTTCTCAATAACTATATAAAAGAAAAATCATCGCGTTTCAGATCTTTTCTTTAAGTGGCAAATGTGAACACCATGAGTTTTAATTAACGATCGGCACTAGTATTAAGCAAAAAGGGGGTGTAACAGATGAGACTTCTGCAGTTCTGAGTGAAGCCTTATGCGCTCAAAAATGCGGCATCGCGTGCGTTCATTACCTTGTCGGTGTTTAAGCAGCGTCAGGGCGGCAGCGGCCGGCGCAGCAGCCATCCAGCTCGCCGTCTCGGAACCAAATCTCTCTAACTTCTCCTTACTACAATTTACCGAAGTTAGTTTAAAAAAACTATCTGGCTGTGTTTTCATCTGACCAATCAGGGTGTCAATGCAAACCTTAAGCTCCGCCTACAAAGATTCTGTCTATCCAATGAGAAACGTTATACTTTTCGTGGTGGGGCAATGTTTTTAAAGTTTGCAACGTAACAGAGACGCTAAAAAGTCTCACGCTAAAACCTGCAGCTAGTGTGGTCCTTTTAGCGTTATCGTAAGATCTATACTGCTCTTCTGGAGGGCTCTATCTTTTAACATGGCCTGGGGAGTGATCCTAATGTAACAGACACGCGAAAAAGTCTCACGCTATAACTTGCTGGTGGTAGTGGCCCTTTTTGTGTTATCGTAAGATCTATACTGCTTTTCTGGAGGGCTCTAGCTTTTAACATGGACTGGGGGTGATCCTTGACGTACCTGAGACGCGAAAAAGCCTCACGCTAAAACGTGCGGGTTGTATAGTCGTACAGGTAGGCTCGAGGCGTGGGTGCCCAGCCCCTCCCTTATCTAGCTTAACACAGTTCTGCTCTCGGCTTCTGTCCTCGTTTCTCCCCTCCTAACTGCGTCTGCCTCACGGTGGGAAGGTTCGACATGCATTTAGGCATTCTTGTGTTAGTCTGTGGTATTCCATTTGCTCACTCGTTACTCGTATTACTTTGGTTAATTTAATGTCACAATTTATTCGGAGCTATGTGACATACTACTGGATTTGATTATCATGTCAGGGTTTTCATGTAAGGTGTTGGATTTGCCTGACACCTTAAAAAAGGTTTTAAGCGTCCGGGAGGTGTGAACAATATCAGTGGTTGTCAACAACGTCGTTCTGTCGCTCAGCACACTGCAAACTCGTATTATCGACAGCGAAATATGTGGGAATCAACGCTCCAAGTGAAATGGTGGGTAGATGGACGCCCATTGTGCCACCGACTAAGGCCATTCGGTGTCGATAATGAGCGGCGGTGTGCCTCAAATATTTTCCTCGGCCAGACAGAAAAAAACGCGTGATTTCAACGTTTTGCGTCTGACCTCTATCGCAAAAGCATGAAAAGGTGTGACACATGGATGAGGTAGTGTGACTACCTTCCCATCATGTAACACGTCTTCGGTGGTATTTTGGTGCAAATGTGACACGGTACACATACCTTACACTTCATGAAAACTTCTGAGTTCTGGCCTTCTTTTCTGCACGTGTCTGCACATTGCTGTTTGAAACTTCACTTCTGCATCATTACAATGAAAGGATATAGGCACCTATGAGCCAAATTCAAAACTTTTTTCTTGCAATGAAAGATACTTACGGGGTTGCAAAAAACTAACCCCTTAATTGTGTTGTGTATTGTATTATCTTCTCTTAATTACATCTACTGCTTTTGTATTCTTTATTTCAGCAAGCAACGTGTTGAAGGTCACTTTAAGTTTATTTCTGGCACGGTTTTAGTGTGTAAGTCTCTCTAAAAATCGTTTCAACTTCCATTTTCACCATTATGAGCTTGGCAGCTAAATGCCGAAAATTTCGTCTGTGACTTAACAGGCCCATATTCTTTTGTCTACTCTTAGAAGGGTCAAAATTTTTTATTTCGTAATGTCCCTCCATGATTTCCTATTGGTAACCCTTGCAATTACTCCTATTGCTCTTTTACTAATTTGACCCTGTGATGCATTGTTTTCATTGCAGCGACAGCTTTTAGTGATCACCTCTTTGACGTTTCAACCAGTCATGGGGCTGCATATGCATGCAGCGTACATCGCCAGTAAAGAGTACCCAGTGCAGTGGGCTGTGTGCCTCAGCCTCAGGAACTAACTGAGAACTGTAAGCAGGCAACATTAACAGCTGTCGACTGTAGCAGGTGCTTTGCGCCACAGGCTTAAAATAATTACTTTAGAAAACTAAAACGTACCCAAGATGTTTTACTATATCATAGCAGGGCATATAATCGTTTATATTTCATATAGTATTATTTATCTGCTGCAATAACTTGCTGACTCATAATGTAGGTGCTATACGGTACCGTGTATTGCATTAATGACACAACTGACTCTCATAAACATAATAAAAATTATAATCATGTCATTCAATTATAGTTCGTATATTAATTTGGCTTCAGAGTACGTTAATACTGTGAACAATGTCTTTTTGTCAGGTTGGTATGGAGCCTAACAAATTCGCGAAAACTTAGTGGTAGAAAACAGTGACACTTTGAAGGACATTATTGGTATGAACTAACTACCGAGCCCGGAAATGCTTCGCAACTGCTAAATATGTATGAGAATTGTATATAAGTCCTAATTTCTTTCTCCCCCTCTTTCCGTCCATCTCCTCTTTACCATCTCTGTTTGTCTCTCTCCTCCTCTTCCTCCCACACCGTCCATCTTTTCCTCCCTCCCCAACCTCTCTCCGCCTAATACTTCTGTCGATTTTCTTTCCCTACCTCTCACTCTCTAACTCTGAGGCTTGTTTATTGTTATTGCAAAATGGTTCAAATGACTCTGAGCACTATGGGACTTAACATCTGAGGTCATCAGTCCCCTAGAACTTAGAACTACTTAAAACTAACTAACCTAAGGACATCACACACATCCATGCCTGAGGCAGGATTCGAACCTACGACCGTAGCGGTCGCGCGGTTCCAGACTGTAGGGCCTAGAGCCGCTTGACCACTCCCGCCGACTTGTTATTACAAACCAAACGTCGATTGGAAACGTAGTCATTACAAATGAATGGATAAATCAGTTTGCATAATCAATATAAGGTTTCCAAGAGAGATAACTCCATCTGTAGGATGTGTAAGGATAGTAGCTTACACGACAGTATTTCTCATACTTCTAGTCTATGAATGGGTAGGACTGCACAGTTTCGGACGGTACAGTAGTATTTTAATCATATGACGATATACCATAAAGCAACATTTCTCTTTAAACCGACAGCAACGAAGAAAACAAAACAACAATCGATGTATAGTTTTTGTTTGGAATTTTGTGTAAGGAGAAAGAACATATTTTGAAGAAACGATTTGTCTGATTTTGTAAATGACCTGATATCTAAGTTAAAACTGAGTGCGAGAAACAACAGGAAACCACATATCTTCACAGCGTAGCAGGTTCCTTCTCCCAATAGATTTTAACAGGAAATCGCTACATTGTTGTTTAAAAATTTATACAGCTTATGTCGGCCTAAATTTTAGTAGAGTTGGGTATAACAATTTGCAGTTTGATCAAAGCAGTCAAGAACATTTAGAGATTTTTTGTCAGTAGCCATTCCCATTAATATATTGCATGTGTACATATATAGGGATGGTTCCTGTGAAAGGGTACGGCCGAACTCCTCCTTCCCGATCCTTTCCTAATCCCATGGGACAGATGACCTCGCTGTTTGGGAGCCATCCACGCACAGTTGTATCATCCTAATGATTATACTGGATATACTAAACCCTCGTAACGAGTTAGAGAGGCTACTTCTGTGGATGCTGTCATAGGCTTGTTGGAAGTCAATGAAGAGACAGTGGCTGTTTTTGTTGAATTCCCAGTATTTCTCAAAGCTCTGTCGTATCGTAAACAAATTATCAGTTGGGAACGGTTTGTTCAAAATCCAGCCTGGTAATCTTGAACAATGATTCTGCGTAAGCTTTAAGTTTCTCCAGAATGACCATTGACAGGATTTTGAATGTTATGTTCAGCAAACTGATTCCTCTGTAATTTCAACATTCCATTCTCTTTCCTTTCTTGTGCGTGGGACAAATTATTGCAGTTTTCCAACCTTCAGGCAGTGTTTCAGTTTCCCATGTCATTGCGATAAGGTTATAAATTTCTTTGTGTAGTTTGTTTCTGCCTTCTTTTAAGATCTCTGTTAATATCTGGTCCTCGCCTGTTGTCTTGTTGTTCTTCAGCTTTTGAATGGTGTGGATCACTTCCTGTTCTGTGATACTACATTCGTCACTATTAACGCTGTCACTCTCAGACATTGCGTAATTGAACGTTATGTGCGGATCAGTTGAATTTAACGTTTCTGAGAAATTCTCTTTCCCTCTTTCGAGGATATATTCCAGCTGTGTTTATGTATTTTGATTTATATCTTTATGAATAGGTTTTCACTTTGATAACCTCTCTTACTTTTCTTTTTATACTGAAACAATTTCTTTGAGTTTCCATTCCTGCTTTATATTTCTATAGATTCTAGGACTCCTTATATGCCATATATAAACTGAAGCGCCAAGGAAACTGGTGTAGGCGTGTGTATTTAAATACGGAGATATACAAACAGGCAGAATACGGCGCTGCGGTCAGCAACAGCAATGTAAGCTAAGTGTCTGGCGTAGTTGTTAAATCCGTTTCTACTACTACAATGGCAGGTTATCAGGGTTTAAGTGAGTTTGAACGCGGTGTTATAGTCGGCGCACGACCGATGGGACACAGCATCTCTGAGCTAGCAGTTAAGTGGGGACTTTCCCGTACGAAAATTTCACGAATGTACCGTGAATATCAGGAATCCGGTAAAACATCAAATCTCTGACATCGCTGCGGCCGGAATAACATCCTGCAAGCATGGGACCAACGACTACTGAAGAAAATCGTTCAATGTGGCAGAACCCTTCTGCAAACTGGTGCAAATTTCACTGCTGGGCCATCAGCAGGTGTCAGCGTCGAACCATTCAGCGAAACATCATCGATAACCTAAGCAAAGCTAACATGGAACCGAAGGCCCACTCGTGTACATTTGACGAGTGCACGACACAAAGCTTTACGACTCTCCTGGGCCCGTCAGCACCGACATTGGGCTGTTCATGACTGGAAACATGTTGCCCGGTCGGATAAGTCTCCTTTCAAATTGTATCGAGAGGACGGACGTGTAGATGTATGGAGAAAACGTCATGAATCCATGGACCCTGCATGTCAGCAGGGGGCAGTTCAAACTGGTGGAGGCTCTGTGATGCTGAGGGGTGTAGGGGTGTGTGTAGTTGGGCCCCTTATACTTGCGGCCCCTTATACGTTTAGATACTACTCTGACGGGTGACACGTACGTAAGCATTCTGTCTGATCACCTGCATCCATTCATATCCACTGTGCCTTCTGACGAAACTGGACAATTCCAGTAGGGCAATGCGACACCCCACATGTCTAGAATCGCTACAGAGTGTCTCCAGGTACATTCTTCTGAGTATAATCACTTCCTATGCCCACCAAACTCCCCAGACATGAGCATTATTCAGCACGTCTGGGATGCCTTCCAACTTGCTGTTCAGAAGAGAACTCCAACCGCATCGTACTCTTACGGATTTATGGACAGCCCTGCACGATTCATGGTGTCAGTTCCCTCCAGCAATGCTTTAGACATTATTCACTTCAGTGTCACGTCGTGTTGCGGCACTTCTGCATGCTCGTTCTACACAATATTAGGGAAGTGTACCAGTTTCTTTGGCTGTTCAGAGTATTTAAAAAAGTGTAGGCTATATCCGTCTGTACGTTTATTAGAGTAGCGTGTAAAAATTTGAAATAAATCGGGCAAGAAATTTTCGAGATTTTTGGTAACAACGTTAAACTACAACTTGCGTTTACATCATAGTAGTGAGCAAGTGAACATTATGTTGCATGACAACCAGTTCTTTGAGGCGAGAGAGTCAGGTGTTACTTGAAGAAACGAAAAAGGTTAGGTTGATACCAAACAAATCGGAACAGCTGCGACAGATGAAGAGGAAACGTTTAAACAAGACAGAAGATCCACCCTTCGCCCAAATTGGACCCTGTGCGGCACAGTGATGCAAGTGCCCGGGACGAGCTGTTTCGTCGCCTGTGCAGCAGGCAGGCCGGCCAGGCCGCCACCACCCGACGCGCCGCCACCGCTGCCCCCCTCCTCCCCTTTCAACCCCGCCGCTCCCCTCCCGCTAATAAACGGGTGGCGCCGAGTCGTTACGGGGTGCGGCGTCCGGTGTCAGCGACAGGACTGATGACCTCCTCGCAAGAAATATGGTGGCCGCGCTTGACGCTGCAACAGGCGGCTCGCGCTATCCGACGGCCGTGCTTGGCAGCAGCTGCAACTGTCACTCGCCTCAGAAAAATTTCCGACTGAAAATTCATCTAGATTCTCGTTTTCGTCAGGGGCCGCACAGAAACACTACAGTCAGTCATACAATTTTAACTACATATTAATTAATGACAAAATTCGCTCTGATTGAGAGTTAATGCAGAGTGGTCAGAAGCAGTTTCAAAAGCTTGTAAGGGTGTAGCAGTGGAGGTTGTGCTTAGACTCAGTTATTAAGAAAAAAATTCGACACATTGCGCAGTTATTTAGCACTGAAGTTAGCCAGTCAGTTCCTCGCGCGCGCAAATTCAAGCACCCTTCGTTTGGCTTCCAGGTTTCATCAAACTGAAGAAATGTAGCTTTTGCTTACCTAAATTCAATTTATCACTTGCGAAAAACGGACGTTTTGAAACTTCCTGGCAGGTTAAAACTGTGTGCTGGACCGAGACTCGAACTCGGAACTTTCGCCTTTCGCGGGAAAGTGCTCTACCAACTGAGCTACCCGAGCACGACTCACGCCCCGTCCTCACAGCCTTACTTCTGCCAGTACCTTGTCTCCTACCTTCCAAACTTTACAGAAGCTCTGCACTGCAGAATTAAATTCTCATTCTAGAAACATCCCCTAGGCTGTGTATAGGCCATGTCTCCGCAATATCCTTTCTTTCTTTCTGGAGCAAGGTTCGCAGGAGAGCTTCTGCAAAGTTTGGATTCGAGGTACTGGCAGAAGTAAAGCTGTGAGAACGGGGTGTAAGTCGTGCTCGGGTAGCTAAGTTGGTAATGAAATGAAATGTCGTGTGACGAGGGCCTCCCGTCGGGTAGACCGTTCGCCTTGTGCACGTCTTTCGATTTGACGCCTCTTCGGCGACTTGCGCGTCGATGGGGATGAAATGATGATGATTAGTACAACACAACATCCAGTCCCTGAGCGAAGAAAATCTCCGACCCAGCCGGGAATCCAACCCGGGCCCTTCGGATTGACAGTCTGTCGCGCTGACCACTCAGCTACCGGGGGTGGACTAGCTAAGTTGGTAGAGCGCTTGCCAGCGAAATGCAAAGGTCCCGAGTTCGAGTCTCGGTCCGGTATACAGTTTTAATCTGCCAGGAAGTTTCATTATCAGCGCACACTCGGCTGCAGAGTAGAAATCTCATTCTGGAAACGCACGTTTTAATTCTTAATGAGCATTTCATCAAGTGGTAGCTCACGAACCCACAGATGTCTGTGCATTACAGCAGGCAATTGCTTGAATTTGCGTGCGCTATGACCTGACTGGCTAACTTCAATGCTAAGTAAGTCCGAAACGTGCCACGTACCGAATTGTTTCCTTAACAGTTACTTCTCAGCACAACCTCCCACTGAAACACCCCTGCAAGCTTTTCAGACTATTTCTGGCCACCCTGTATGAAACGTTGTACAAATTTCAATAGTTTCTATTCTGTTACAGTTTTCGTTCCCTTCGTAAAGCTATAATGTCGAATTTTTTACATCATTATTTGAACAGCACATATGTAAACTTATCAGTAGGTTCGTGAATTTATTATTGGTAGATACGAGGGTTGTACAAAAAGTAAATTCAATCGGTCGCAAACCGAGCGAGGTGGCGCAGTAGTTAGATACTGGACTCGCATTCGGGAGGACGACGGTTCAATCCCGCGTCCCGCCATCCTGATTTAGGTTTTCCGTGGTTTCCCTAAATCGCTCCAGGCAAATGCCGGAATGGTTCCTTTCAAAGGGCACGGCCGACTTCCTTCCCTGTCCTTCCCTAATCCGATGAGACCGATGACCTCGCTGTCTGGTCTCCTTCCCCAAAACCAACCAACCAACCATCGGTCGCAAAAAGGAAACAGTGAAAACCAGTTTTATTTTTAACAATTAGGTACACCTTCCACCTACTTCTCAACATAGTCGCCTCTCTAGCCTCGAGTGTTGTCGTAGTGTTGTATCAACTTTCCAATATCCTCGTCATAAAAGCAGCCGCCTGTGATTTCGGCCAGTTATCTGCACTCGTCTGCAGCTCGTTGTGCCTCTGGAAAATTTTTGTCTTCATAGCCAGCGGTTCTTGTGAGCACAGATGAGACTCAGGGGGAGCCAATTACGGACTGTATTGTGCGTAATCAAACACTTCCCACTGGAAACGCCGCATGAGCGTCTTCATTGTCCCTGCACTGTGCGGTCGAAAATTGGCATTAAGAAAGAACTGCTCGACAGTTGTGTTACATGGGCTGCATGACAGGCGAAATCTCTAACCGGGCCATCATACTTGGCGGCAGACACTATTCCCTACGCATCTTTATGTGCTCACTGTTCACTCAAAACTGAAAAGAGCGACTAGACACGATCGACGGGCATACTAGGGACACCGCCCAACACATCTGTGCAAAGCTTTACCGGATTTTCCGAGTGGTTTGCATTTCGCGACCGATCTGAACTTACTTTCTGGACAACCCTCGTATTATGAAATGACACCTAGGTATTGCGAGTGCCTGTGACTGTGGTTTCTACTTTCTCTGGTTCGTCTTTCATCCAGCATGACTGGTGTGTTGTACGAGTGGAACATGTTGTTTCCTTTTTCTTCCGGTCCTTCACGGTTATTAGTTTCTGTCATGGTCCTGTGGAAGGTAACTGCACGCTCTCGCCCGCTATGTCGCCCTCTGCCTGCGGTGTCATTCGGACACTGTATGGAGGAGCATGTGGTCAGCACAGCGCTTTCCCGGCCGTAATCGTGTTTCCTGATGTTGGAGCTGCTACTTCTCACTCAGATGGTATCACGCACTATCACTAACATACACGTAGGCTACGAATATGCGGTATACGCATGCGTAGTGCACTTCCCTTATCCCCAGAGTTGTGAAAAAATTATTTAAATGATGGTTAATGAATACAGGTAATAACTGTTATTCGTCATTCATGAATAACAAATAAAGACACTTATTCGAAACACTATTCGTTCACACGAATAAAAACATTTATTCTTTATCAGACTAAAAAGCGTTATGAATAACAGACAAGTTTGAAATGCAATGACATTTACTGCTCCAGTTCCTTGTTATTTATTTGAGAATGTACATTTTGTTGTTTTTAAATTAGGCTTCTGAACAGTTATTTTTTCAGACGTCTCTTCAGGGAGTTTATTTTATTTTCGAAGCTCAACCATTCTGATACATTAAAGAAAATACGTTATTGTGGCCTACATCTTCCGAGAGGATATCGATGAGTTATATCCCCTGAAATCATCTTTATTTCATGATTACAATGTCAAATAAGATTCCCAAATCATAATGTTCATCTATAAAAATGTAGAAATCATCAAACTGATGGCAGTTTCGTTTGATAACTTCTTCGTGATCCCATGTTAGCTTCAAATCTCAAATCGTTATCAGAATAAATATTATTTTAACGTCCTTTATACATTTCTTTGTCTTTCAGATGTCTATATTTTTTGTAAGCTACCCTTGTTCATAGACTGCAATCAACTGAACTATTTGTTTTTAACTTGTATGTTAGACGTTGATATAATAATCGCAACTGGTGTGGAACGGCAATAAGTGCCTTAACACTCTCCATAAAAAAGTTGTCAGTGTGCTGCAATATTAAGAACTTTTTTGTGTAACCACGCCATGATTCTGTTCTGAAATTTCTAAATCTCACAGCTCTGTTTAACTGTGTACATATATATCACATCGAAAATCTTATGCCCGCGCGGGATTAGCCGAGCGGTCTGAGGCGCTGCAGTTATGGACTGTGCGGCTAGTCCCGGCGGAGGTTTGAGTCCTCCCTTGGCCATGGGTGTGTGTGTTTGTCCCTAGGTTAATTTAAGTTGTGTGTAAGCTTAGGGAATGATGACCTTAGCAGTTAAGTCCCATAAGATTTCACACACATTTGAACTTTTGAAAAACTGCTTCTTTTTCTAACGGAGAGCTTACTCAGAGTAAGTCCTAAAACACTTTAGAATTTCTTTGGACGTTCAGCAGGATACCTTGAAGTTTTGAGGAGACTTAAGATCAAAAGTTTCTTGATGATTCTTGCTTGGATCTCTCATTTTGTAGCACTAGTGCCACGAACGAATTTCGTAATTATAGAAAAGAGGCGCCACATCTGAAGGTGATATTGTCCTGAGGTCGATATTATAAATTAAGGGTTTTTGTTCTGTCCATTCTCATCTTTAGCTAGCTATGTTCAATACTTGGTATCTTAGGAGGGGAAGAGGGGAAGTAGTGGAAGGCGTAGAGACAGTGGGATTGTGTCGCGTCGGTAGTGTAACTGCAAAGAACTTCCGCCTAGAAGCTTTTGCACCATTTTACATTGTCGAACGCTTTTCTCAGTTCTACAAACCTAAGAACGTGTCTTGATTTGTCTTTTGTAATGCTTCCATTATCAACTGCAATGTCAGAATTGCCTCTCTGGTGCGTTTATCTTTTCTAAAGCCAAACTGATCGTCATCTAGCACATTCCGTTTATGGATGGAATTCTGAAGACAGCGCCATAGCGCTCCGATGCGAAACGACCAACGGCGTGGCCCCACAGCTAGGGACATGCATACACGCCAGGCGACTCAGAGTCTAAACTTAGTCTTTCTTTCTTTTGTGTTCTGCTTTTATCCCGCATTGTGCGCAGGGTCGTCAGGGTGAAGTATGGATTTGGCATGATCAGTTTTAATGGGTGGCTGGATGCCATTCCTGCCACCACCGCATAGCCCCCGGGACCGTATTACTAAACCCGAGCTGTCTGCGTCCAGTGTAAATCGTGAAATACTGTGAATGTGTATCAAATGCCAGCGAGTCATGTAAGTGAGGCGGGACGTTGGGACCAGCCCAGTATTCACCTAGGAGGATGTGGAAAACTGCCTAAAAACCACATCCAGGCTAGCTGGCACACCGGCCGTCATCGTTAATCCGCCTGGCGGATTCGATCCGGGGCCGGTGCGCCTACCCGAGTCCAGGAAGATGCGCGTTAGCACTCTCCGCTATCCTGGTGGGTGAGTCTAAACTAAGACTCTCCACCTGAATGTGGCTAGTAGTAAGGATTTGTTAGTACGTTCACATTGATTCAAAGTGAACACGCCTCCATATCTGAGACAGGTGGTAAGAAGTATATTTATATTTTGTACTGTCACTTGTAATCAAAGTGAGAATAAAGACACTAGCGTGATCTCCCTACATGGCGTCGAAAGTATGACCATGAAAAATAATGCTAGTAGATTGAGACGGACGAAAGACACTTTGCCGAACCTTCTAAGGCTAAATTATCAAGTTAACAGAATCTTCCGTCGGTTCTTGGTAGTTCTACGAAGAGTTCGCCCACGCAGCGAACACCCTCTCCTTCAGCATGACAATTCCAGACCACACACAAGTGCTGCGACGTCGACAACAATCCAAGGGCTTGAGTTCACTCTCACCGATCGTCCTCCACATAGTCCTAAACTGGCCCTATCCGATATTCATCCGTTTCATTTCAGTGATGAAACGGTGGAATCAGAAGTGAGATTGTGGCTCCATCAACAAATTCATGTGATGTATCTGACCCCAGGAATGTGTCAATAAAGTTTCCCCTTCCTGGGACAATGAATTCACGGTGTTCTTATTTCAATTTCCAGGAGTGTACTTCATAAGTCATTACCGTTTACATATAATTATAATCCTTATAAACACTGGTAAGAGAAATAATGATAATATGACTGAAGATTTAAAAAAAAAATTAAAAATATAAATCAGTTGCATGTAGCTGAATATGGCTCAGCTAAAGCTTTGTGCTGTAGTTACACGCCGATGTTTGGAATACATGCTTTGCTCACCTTTATGAGTGTAGTCGAGTGACTTCTGCAACGTGCTCAGGTAAGTTCCAAAAACCTGTGCCAGTCATCAAAGGCCAACTTCTGCATATTGTACATTGCGTTAAATCGCTGCACATTGAGTTGGATTCACCATGTGTCGACCTGAACTGGCTTCGCTCCAGCAGGCCACAGTCTTGCCCTATAAATCATCAAGTGATGCCGCATACACGGATCTATACTGTAGATTAATCTTCTGGAAGTAGTAGTCTGCAGAACTTGACCACCACATCTGCCAGACTTGTGGCAACTCCACACAAAATCGTTACTATACAACTTGCAGACATGCGATCTCACTGCGGCACCAATGAACACACGCCTACACTCGTAATATCAGGCACTCAGGCTTAAGGATCTGACTGCCGGTCGAGATTGCAAGACAGAGACGCCGCCTGTGAGGTGGAATCATAATATCTTTGTAGGGCCTCCCCACGCCACCTAGAAGGACGCTGCAACGCATTTAGGTGGCGATAACGGTCAGAGCAGATCACAATCGACCTATCACACGGGAGACAGAACCGAACTGGGTCAGTTGTGTGTTCCGATACATGTCTCGATGCGTAAACTGAACTTCTATTTCTGATGAAAATATGTAACGGCCGCTTGGTTGATGCCTGGATGCTGTAGAGCTTTTTCGTGTATTGGGTGTTTGTGTATTTTATATGCATCTGTGTATACTTCTGCTGTTAACAATAGGTCGTAAGGTCATGTAGGGCTGCACACAACATATTCACTATAACTTCTTATCACGGGCGAGTATTGATGTTTTTGATATTGTTCATTCTTTCTATATTCAAGTGGCTGATAAATAAACTACCTTAGAATGTCGGTATGTACGTAAAATAAATTTGGAACAGATCAGTGTGAAATACCGAAGAAAATTTACTTCAAGAATTACTTGGAAACCTTCTCCCATTTCTGTTTACGCCATTTAATACTGCATTAATTCGAATAAGAATCTGCCGTCTTGCAAATGGCGCCCAACAATACAAATTACCACTCAAGCTGTGCCGCACGTTATTAATCTATGAAAAAAATGCACACTTAAATTTTCACAGATACAGGGATGTTACCGCTACTGAATTAAGGGATTTGATTATAAATAACAGTATATATAGTTCGTTTAAACATGTCATGTCAACCTAGAGGACCAGTACAGAACGTGGAAGACAACGGTATGTTACGGTCTTGAACATGGCTGACATTCAGCAACCTTAAGTATTAATGAGGGATAAAAACAGCTAACTGATCGCACAAATTTTACTGCATTGACCAGGTTTGGATACCAACTGAGGGTATCTTCCTCAAAATAAGTTACAGTTACGTATAGTTATCTTCTTTCGATATTACCAACTTATACACCAATGTACAAGTTCAGACAACCGCCAGCGTCATATAAAAAAAAACCTACTAGCCTTTGGAAAATATATTGCTGATGAACAAGTTCCTGATGCTTGAAATAGTAGTGAAATACAAACACTTTGAATTTAATGGAAAAATGAACCAACAACCTGACAGTCTTATAATGGGTAACCCTTTGGCAGACATTCTAGCAGACAATGTAACGCAGACACTTTCTAAGAACGTAACAAGACTCATGGTGAAGTCACAACGGCTGTACCAGCCGGACAACATCACAAAACGAAGTTAATTTGCTAATTTCAATCACAGATTCGTGCTGCTTAAAAATTTACGAACTCATTGCCAATAATTTGAGACCGGTCGCAGTAGTAATAAACAATTCATCAAACTAAATCAATCATTTTATGCCGTTAGTTTAATTTTCCCCGGCCAATTAGTCACCGAGAGATTGTCTACATGGAGGACTATCAAATAGAGAAGACAGAGCTACTGTCGCATTCTCCCGTAGTTTAATGTATAAAAAGATCAAAATGGCGAATTTCCTTTACAGTTCTTGGCCGTTACATCTGAATGTTAGCTGAAGACAAAGGGTGGCGTAGGATTACGTACTCTCTAGTTTGGAGACTTCGCGTGCTGAGAGGTGACCCAACCTGGAGATCAAGAGCCAGCTGCCCAACCGGGTCGAAACTGCACCTACGGCTCGTTCCCTCCCTGTGTCACGTCGGGTTTTCGGACCTACTCGTTAACTGTCGGAAGCACATTACGACTCATTGCACGAGTTTACAAATAGGACCTACAGCCATTCTCCAGGGTCTTTCAGTTGCTCGTGTCAGACGTCTTCAATTCACGGACTGTAGTACTGCGGAAGTTGCCGTCATTTTGTGACACCATTGCTACCGCACCATTACATCGTTTATAACGCGAGCACCCTGTATTGCTACCTCACAAAATGTGATGAGCTAAAATTTTTCGTTCGGCCCCAGAGTCTGTTTTCGTAGTTCGAATCTCATGGCTAGTATCTTAGCAGTCTCTCATTTAAACATTCCTCGCTCTTTCTCTCTCTCTAGGGGCTGGACTTATTTTCGTTTACTGTAACCAGCTTGTTTAATGTAGTTTCATTTATTATTCCTTGTCCTGCAGCAAGATGGCTTCGTGCCAAATCTCTCACGTTGGCGAGTACATTGAAACCTTGTAACGCAGCTGCCTCCAATTAGTGTGTCTTGCTGCAAAGTACGAGTATATGAATAATTTATCTCGTTACAGCCCACGACGTTCTGTAACTCTCCCACTGCCCCATTGTTATTAAATGAAGTTTCCAGTGAGGCTGCAAAAGAGCGGCCAAGAGAAGACGTCTGACACCTTTGGGATTCAGGGACAGCAGATAATGTGGCGAGTGTAACTTCTTCTCTGAAAGGGAAAGGTAGCAGGCAGCAGAACAACACACTGTACTTCCCAAGAGCCAGACGAGCTGCAGCATCTTCATTAATTCGCTGGAGGAAAAAATTTTCAATAATTGTTCAGCTGCTCATCTAGATGTGCATATGACATTTTGATCGTTTGCAGCGGGCCAGTTGGAGATTTGTAATGAACTTCACGAAATAACAATCTTCACCTGTGAATTGGAAAACGAGAATCCCTAGCTTAATTACCTAGTTCGTTTTCTACCTATAATTGACTATTAGATCTGTTTTGCCATTTTTTTGACAAGAAACTAGTACAGACCAAATCTTACCCTCCACCTCTATACGTCCCCCAACTTCATAAGAAAGCCTTTCTCCATTCAGCCGTTCATTGGACTGTTTCATCACCTTTAATCTCCCAAAAACTTTAACTTTAGTAAAAAACATTAATAATCATTACAGTTGTCAATCTCCCTTAGTCGATAATATTTTCAAAGCAAAAATTAACAGCAGAGTCACTATTTTAGGTATTATTGCTAATAATGCCAGTGACAAAAGCAACAACAAAAAATCACTTTTGGACCATTTCCTGCAGAATTCGTCGTCTGCTACTAAAAAAACATAGAAAAAAAGTTGCGTTTTCCACGAATAACAATTTGCCGGAGAATCCAGTTAACGATCTTAAACTTCGGTTACTGCTTTGCGTAATTCAAGGGTCTATTAAACAATCTGTGACCAGTGACATTCGTTCAGTTTATTACGCAGGAAGAGTCATCAATATCAGGTATCAAGCCCATTTATTAGGAATAAAGGCTACTAATATGTGTAATTCGTTCTTAGCTGACGTTACGCTTATTATAGGCCACAAACCGAAGGGGTCAGTGAAGTTACTTTCCTCCATAAAGATAAGAAAGGTTATGGGCGTGATATTCTTGAAGAACTAAAAGTCTTAAAACTTATATCTGTTAATAATGCGCTCGTTATTAATGAGGAACTGCAGCTACGAAATGATACTTTATTTAACGGCTTCAAACTGATATTCGCAACTTTCTGACGTAATATAATTCTATCTGTGACTCAGCATCTCCACTCTATGGTGAGTAGCAACTTCTCTTCTCAGAATATTGTTATATTCCATCCTGGATTTTCCATTGTTTAATACCTGTTGTGTTATTAATGCTTCTAGTGCTACTGACGTATTTTAATGTGGTTGTTACCCTCCTATGTAGATCAAACAAATTTGTAGATCATTAAAACTTATTTGGACGAAGGTACCATTAGTCACTATCGAAACCGGTCAATGCAATAAAATTTGTGCAACGGTTGGTTGTTTTTAAACCAATAATATTTGCTCATGTTTTGCGGAATTGCTCGCAATCATCGAACTAACGTCAACGTTCTATTTCATGAAATGTGTGGTGTTAAACATAATGGTCAGTTACTTCATTTTGGGGGCATATAATGGTACGTTAGATATTTTGTTATTCGGTGTAATTCCAACTGAATTTAAATGATGATAACTTTAGGAGCACTGTAACATTTGATAAAACCTACGACGCGAAAACAAGTGAATTTATGAAGTTCTATTTTAACGAACAGAATTTGAAAAACATAAACAGAAGAACGCTGCAAGAAAGTGACTTAATGCCTATTGTCTCAACAGATTACTGCTATGGTGTATTATGATTATTGACTAATTTTTTGCTTCTCTTTAAGAAGTAACAGCCATTAAAAGATTTTAGTTTCCTTCGACTGTGGACAAGTGCTATGATTAATTTCGTATAACAGGCAGAGAACTAGCTTAAATACTGAGAGGGTTTCGTATAGTTCAATTTTCCATTTTTCCAATCTTATATGTTTTTTCTCCCCTGGCCTCCCACTGCTCCTATGCCAAATCTCCCCCTCTCTGTTTTTCTCTTTTCTTTCTTCCTTTTCCACTTACCCAGTCTGGCTGTATGCTTCTCCCTCCCCTTTGTCCCTCCATCCTCCACCCAGCGGCCACATATCTTAGAACTGTGTTTTTCGTTAATTGCAATCCTTCCATCTACTAACTGAAATAAAACAAAAATACTCGTAAACCATTAGCAAAATCAAATAGCAGAACAGAGAAAATTGTTTACGTGGCGAACAATATCTTTATTTTATCACTACTGGTCAACTCTCTGTTCCTGTTTCTCCTTGGTAATGATACGTTCATTTGCTAACCGGAAGTACATTTATTGTTAGAAATGTAAGTAATTTGTACTTTCAGTAAAATAACAGCACTTTTCATTTGTTGCAGGCTCTGTAAAGGGAACGTCCAGTGAATTGAATCGGGTAAGTACTGATAACTTGAAAATGACACATCTCATTTTCCAATGCAAATACAAGTACTGTTACAGTTACATTAACAACATACACAATCCTGTAACCATCTAATAAAGTACGAGGAATGCTGTACACCGTGATCAAGGTTTCATCTTCTTTACACTTTCATATGTTTCATAAAGAAATAAACTGTTGTGGACAGATTCAGTATCTACAAGATTACTTTTCTAGGAAAGTAGAAGGGCATATAAACGGGAATATTAGGCTTAATTACAACGAGAACTAAAGTAGTTACGGATTTGGGTACACACTTCATGTAGAGCAGCAGCTGAAAACAATAAAAAGATTTATATGAGCCGAAAAGTGTAGATCATTAAGAAAAAAGAGCTTCAAGCAAATATGTTCCATGTTTATGGAAGCAGTAGTAAAGGTGGATAATGATTTTACGTCTATAGCTTACTCTTCGCGCTAAGGAAGCAGATATTTGAAATATCTAGGTATCTGTATTAGCTAGAACATTTAAACATTGATCTAGATCATAAATCCTCTGAATGTTGAACACTGAAAAATGTGATACAGACTAGTAACGAATTGTAAGCTATATTTCTTCCTTGAAGCCAAAGTAAGTCTACCTGAAAGTGAATATACATCTTGCTCACTAGGAACACTTTCATATGTGAGCTACGTACCTCGTACATTCACTTCCAGCCTTTCTGTACTGGCCCTCACAGTGGCTGCTTGCTGGTTAGAAGGTGATCACATCCGATTGGTTGTGAGATTCCCACCACAGTTTCACTTTCCTCCTAATACAAAACCTTAGACTCTTAATTGAAACCTACATAGCACCTAACACTCATTATTCTTAAATTTGAAAGGTGGATGCTGTGATAAAAAACGAATACTACTTCCATAAATAGTCATAATTATTCCCTGAAGTCTTGAAGCTATGCAAAAAAGTGTACTAGCTGTAAAAGCAGACAAACGTAATTCTGTAGTGCCAATGAAGAAACACTAGTACATGTATAAAACAGAAGGACTATTACAGAAAAATGATACTGAAGAGCTAAACTCTGATCCTACAGTTTTCGAGGAAAATTTTAAAATTATATTCCAAAATGAACCTCCTTGAAATTATAGTTTACTTTCTTCCACTCTCTTGTTGTATTTATTGCCTACTATGATGATAAAGGTAAATTTCGAATTTCTTTTTAATGTTTCCGGCCCTCAGAGGGTTAATTGAGCTGCACTTGAAGCAATTTGAGTACTGATCTCATGAAAGGCACCATTTGTCTTTATGTTATAAGAATCTCAAATGTTCAGTCGATAAATGCAGTCTTGAACTGATTGCACAAACTTTTCTACACACCGAGTGGATATAAATAAAGAGGAGCTACACTCGGCGGTTCAGTGTCGGCTGTAATTAATGTATGGCAGCAAGCTTGGTAGACATGCTAATACGATAACGCGGAACCGATTTCCGCTGTAAAAGAATAGTTCTAATTTTGGGCACCAGGCGCAAATTTGGCACTCTGCAGCGTCAATTTGACTGTATGACATCCACGTTGTCATTTGACAAGTCACATGTGAGTGAGCAGTATGCCCATCGAGAAGAGAGACTGTGCACTATTAGTAAAACAGTTTTATGTGAACGACAGCAATTGCATTGCTGGATTGGGAGAGTATCACCGATGAAAGGTCTGAGGAGAAGCTCGACATCATTAAACGTTTTAAAACGGATTTAATGAGCTTTGTGGAGCACCTGGAAAAGAATGGCGTCCTATCTCAGCTGAATATTTTGATGAAGTTGTTGCTGTAGCTGACCATGGACATGTGTCCTGGCTAGTGCTAATGCTCATGCTGTATCACGAGAATTGCCAACAGTGCGGCAAGTTTTGTGGTCTATTTTACACTGGAACGAGTACGAGATCAAGAAGTTGCAGCAACTGAAAGCTCTTAACCCCTGCAACGTCCTGAATTTTCTCTTTGGTTGCCGCGCAGTCTGAGGCGTCTTGTCACGGTCCGCCCTGCTTACCCCTTTGGAGGTTCGAGTCCTCTCTCGGGCATGGTTGTGTGTGTTTGTCCTTAGCGTAAGTTCAAGTTAGATTAAGTAGTGTGTAAGGCTAGGGACCGATGACCTCAGAAGTCTGGTCCCATAAGAGTTTCCCACGAATTTCCATTAGTTTTCGGTTTCTGGCGTACACTGAGGTTGATGACATATGACCGGGCAATACTCTGTTGAGTGACGAGGCTCATTTTACTCGAAAAGGTCCAGTGAATACACAGGATTGGCGAATTGTGGGTAGTGTTAAACCGCGTGTTGCGCATGAAGAGCCATTGCATCTACTATAGGTGACTGCGTGCAATGGATTCAGTAGAAGCTTTATTCTCAGTACGTTTTTCTTTGAATAGAAAGCACCAGAGCTCGAAGCGCTAATAGAGCGAAGTGATGCTAAAATCGTTTTAGGTACTGAAAGCCGGATATAAGCTCAACCGAAGAACCTAACAGTGTTCTGAAAGGATGGGCTAAACACGATTGGAGGTGGTGCGTTTGTTGCTGTCAGAAGTAGTTTAACTTGTCGTGAAATTGAAGTAGATACTTCCTGTGAGTTAGTATGGGCAGAGGTCATTGTTGGCAACCGAAATAAAATAATAATTGGATCCTTTTACCGACCTCCCAATTCAGATGATACAGTTGCTCAAAGGTTCAAAGGAAACTTGAGCTTGATTCCAATACGTACGATAATAGTTCACGGTGACTTTAATTCACCCACGATATGTTGGCGAAAATACATGTTTAATTCCAGAGTTATGCATAAATTATCATTCCAAATTTTGCTAAACGCATTCTCTGAAACTTATTTCGAGCAGTTAGTTCATGAGACCACACGAATAGAAAAAGGTTGTGAAAACACACTTGACCTGAAAACACACTTGACCTCTTAGCAACAAATAATCGTGAGTTAATAACGAGCATTAAAACTGATTCAGGGATTAGTGAACACAGCGTTTTCGTAGCGAGATAGAATATTGTAATTCTAAAATCCTTGAAAAATAAGTGAAAAATGTAGCTATTCAAAAAATCAAATAAAAATTCACTTGACGCCTTCCTGAGAGACGATCTTCACTTATTCCATATTAATAATATAAATGTAGACCAGATGTGGCTTGAATTCAAAGAAATAGTATCGGCAGAAATTGAGAGATTAATACCAAATAAATTAACAAATGACGGAGCTGACCCTCCTTCGTACGCAAAACAGGTTAGAACATTGTTGCAGAAACAACGAAACAAACATGCTAAATTTAAACAGAGGCAAAATCCTCAAGTCTGGTGATCTTTTACAGGAGCTCGAAATTTAGCACGGACTTCAATGCGAGATGCTTATAACAGTTTCCACAACGAAACTTTGTCTCGAAACCTGGCAGAAAATCCAAAGAAATTCTGATCGTATGGGAATTATGTTAGCGGCAAAAAACAATCAGTGCCTTCTCTGCGCGATGGCAATGGAGATACTATCGAAGACAGTGCTGCCAAAGCAGATATACTAAACACAGCCTTCCGAAATACCTTCACAAAAGAAGGCGAAATAGATATTCCTGAATTCTAATCTAGAACAGCTGCCAACATGAGTAACGTAGAAGTAAATATTCTCGGAGAAGTGAAGCAACTTAAATCACTTGATAAAAGCAAGTCATATGGTCCAGATTATATACCAATAAGGTTCTTCTCGGTCTCTGCTGGTGCATTAGCTCCATACTTAACAATCATATACAACCGCTCGCTCGACGAAAGATCCGTACCCAAAGACGGGAAAGTTGCACAGGTCACACGAATATTCAAGAAAGGTAGTTGGAAGTAATTCCCTAGTTGCAGTCCCATACCGTTAACGTCGATATGCAGCAGGATTGTAGACCATATATTGTGTTCGAACATTTTAAATTACCTCGAACGGATCGGTCTATTGACACACAGTCAATATGGGTTTAGAAAACATCGTTCCTGTGAAACCGAACTAGTTCTTTATTAACATGAAGTGTTACGTGCTATTGACAAGGGATTTCAGATCGATTCCGTATTTCTGGATTTTCGGAAGGATTTTATACTATACCACATAAGCGGCTAGTAGAGAAATTGCGTGCATGTGGAATATCGTGTCAGTTATGTAACTGGATTTGTGATTTCCTGTCAGAGGGGTCTCAGATCTTAGTAACTGACGGAAAGTCATCGAGTAAAACAGAATTGATTTCGGCGTTCCCCAAGGTAGTGTTACAGGCCCTTTGCTGTTTCTTCTCTATGTAAACGATTTGAGGGACAGTCTGAGCAGCCGTCATGGGTTATTTGCAGATGACGCTGTCGTTTATGGACTAATAAAGTCATCAGAAGATCAAAATAAACTGCAAAATGATTTAGAAAAGGTATCTGGATGGTGCGAAAAGTGGCAGTTGGCCCTAAATAACGAAAGCGTGAAGTCAGCAACATGAGTGCTAAAAGAAACTCGTTAAACTTCGGTTACACAATAAATCAGTCTAATCTAAAAGCCATAAATTCTACTAAATACCTAGGTATTACAATTACGAACAATTTAAATTGGAAGGAATACATAGAAAAGGTTGTGGGGAAGGCTAGAAAAGACTGCGTTTTATTGACAGGACACTTAGAAAATGTAACAGACCTACTGAGCAGACTGCCTACACTACGCTTGTCCGTTCTCTTCTAGAATACTGCTGCGCAGTGTGGGATGGCGAAATATGGGAGAGTGTGTCGCAGAAATGATACAGAATTTGGTTAAAAAAAATGGCTCTGAGCACTATGGAAGTTAACTTCTGAGGTCATCAGTCCCCTAGAACTTAGAACTACTTAAACCTAAGTAACGTAAGGACATCACACACATCCATGCCCGAGGCAGGATTCGAACTTGCGACCGTAGCGGTCGCGCTGTTCCTGACAGTAGCGCCTAGAACCACTCAGCCGCAATGACGGCACAGGCTGGCCATCATTAAAAGAAAGGCGTTTTTCGTTGAGACGGAATATTCTCACGAATTTCCAATCACCAACTTTCTCCTCCGAATGCGAAAATGATTTGATGACGCCAACCTACATAGGGAGAAACGATCACCACGATAAAATAAGGGAAATCAGCGCTCGTTCATTCTTTCCGCGCCCTATACGAGTTTGGAATAATAGAGAATTGTAAAGGTGGTTCCATGAAGCCTCTGCCAGTCACTTAAATGTGATTTGCAGAGTATGTGATTGCAGAGTATCCATGTTGATGTAGAACACACCAAGAGGGCCTGTGAAGTTGTCGAGACTTCTGGTACATAATATGATTGCTTCTTTGGAAGAACGCAACTATGTGGAGATCCCCTTTCACTAATATGTTATCTTCAGAGGTTTTCTCGATGCATGTCCTGCAAAATCACTTGCTCTAAATACACGTGACTTTTCATTCTTGGGATATCTAAACGCTTACCGGGGGCACGTGCGGTCTCTGCTTGATCTGAAGGTCAGCATACAGGAACACGCTGCTCAGATTCCAACGTAAGTGTTTCGAGCAACTGTTGATCACTTCGTTTTCCGGGTGCACCATCTTGTTGACGTCTCCGGTGCTCGTGTTGAATAGATTGTCTAAGCGGAAGTTAATAGAAAAATTAGCATTATTTCTTTCTCACTTGTTTGACCTCTCCTGTCCGCGTCTCGTTCCCTTTCCATAACATAAGGAAACATTTCTGTATGTTTGTCCTACATTCACAGAGTTAGGTGGCCAAAACTAGGACTAAAGTTTTCCAGCCTAAATCGGTTCCGCATTAATGCATTAGAATATTTACCAAGTTTCGCTGCCTTAGGATAGTTACAGCTCACACTGTACCTTTGTTAGGAGCTGCACATTAATTATAACCACTCGTTATATGGTACGGTACTTTTTCTTCAAAGTAAGTTGTTTCATATTGGCCACCATTGTTTGAAATGTGGCGCACATATCCCGTAAGTCAAATAACTGAAATCGAGTATATATTACTTCTCGATATTATTTGTTATAGCTTTCGCTAATCGATCTTTTAAGGTAAGTAACCTGTGAGCTATTTGTGTTGGACAAAATCTTCAATGTACAGAGGTCCGATGTCCAAATCAATCGAGTCGTATTCGGGAAGCTAGCTGTTCAATTCCTAGTCAGACGATTCGCACTTGGATTTCCCGTGATTCCCCTAAATCACAAATGCTCGTGTGGTCCTTTGGGAGGAGCAGAGCCGATTTATTTCTTACCGATTCGCGGCACGTCGTTGTTAACGCGAGTCGTGAGATCTTCCACTCCAAGGGGTGGCGCCCCTTGTGGGCCAAATACGAGGAGCAGCCTGGAACGACTGCGAGAGGAATGGCCTGTGAAACTACAAGCAGAAGGAGCTGCAATGACAATAAACTGAGGCAGTCGGCAGTGTACACTGAGAGTGTTATTGTAGGGCAGCGCAATGTCTTGACTGTTTACGACGGTATTTCCTGCAGGTAGTTGATTTTCGTCTGCTCGGCGCTTTGGAAGTTCGAAACCAAACTTCTCAACGATATATTAGCCCACCTACGAGGGAATGCTGAAAAGAAATGCCTCCGAAGTTTATATGTGAATACTCTTAAAGCCTTTTACATAAAACCAACCTTATTAACATTCTACATCTTTATTTCTTGTGTTTGCGTATTTGGTGCCCTCTGTCGCTAGATGGGTGCGAATTGTTGGGTGTAACAGGATGTTGTGTAACGTAACAATGTCAGTGCGCGAGAAACAGAGCGCTGTAATCGAATTTCTAGTTCGCACATAGCGTTCACACGTGGAGCACCATCTTCTTTAGCATGTCGCACCTACTTGGGCACACGTGCATTTTGATATGTGTGTTAGTCCGACGCCTTCTGTTCACTGTCAGCAATCATCATCCGTACAGTCCCGGCCTGGCTTAATACGATTTTCATCTGTTTCCAAAACCGTTTAAAGAACACCTTCGAGGATTTCACTTTGATAGTGAAGAAGTGGCGCAAGCAGGGATGTGGCTTTGGCTCCGTCAACACAGTAAAATATATTACAGTGACGGTATCAACAAACTAGTCTCTTGTTGTGAGAAATGTGTTCGTCGTCACGGTGACTATGTTGAGAAATAAAGTTGTAGGCCGTTAATAACGTTTGCCTTATTTAAAAACCTTTAAGATATTTCACACCGAAAATTCAGAAACGTTAGTTTCCAGCACGCCCTCCTATTTGAGAATACTCGAATTTCCAGAGGGGAATATTTTGTAGATAGATGCAGTCTACTCGACGAGATACAGAATGCAAATGGTACGTCCTCACTGTTATCTTGTGTGGACTCCCTAACTGTAGACTGCATGCCAGGTATGTCGACTCCTCACAGCTTGTGTGTTTGGAACTGCCAGTGTATTCCGTGGTTTTGTGTCTAGACTCCTTTTTCTTTTGCACAGACAAGTGAACTAAATCTGATCGCACCCGACACCATTCCGACTTGGTTGTAGTCATTGCGGACGCTACAGAATAGGCTCTAGGATCAGAGCCGATGAAGCTTGTTGGTGCTGTGCGTGACATAGCGCACTCGTAATAAGTGGTTTATTAGCCGAACATTGTACTTGGTGCTTTCTGTATTAGTCTTTGGTCATTAATTTTAAGAAGACACTTGGTGTTACTGTTAGATGCTTGTGACATGTTATACGATATATTATGATAATCTCTTGGGGTTTTGGAACTTAAGTAGAGTTGCACATGATACTTGCTTAAAGCACTGTTATTTTGTATTCATTGTCTATGGGAATTACACTTTACACTCTGATTAGGAAGGTGATGTTTAAAGCCACATTCACACGCACATCATAATGTTTTAGTGAAATTTTGTTTTATTGTTCACTGGCATGAAATGAAATGTCGTGTGACGAGGGCCTCCCGTCGGGTAGACCGTTCCCCTGGTGCAAGTCTTTCGATTTGACGCCACTTTTTTTTGTAATCTCATTTTGTTCGTTATTGTTCGTTTCAATTGTTCGTGGCGGACGTCATCTGACGCCCATTGAAGTTCGTTACTGATCCATTCACTCAGTTTTTTTTTATTACAGAGGGCAGCTAACCCTCTGACCGAACACGATGAGCTACCGTGCCGGCGGTATATTTTGTAGCGTGGGAGTGAGCTCCACGTGGGATCCGAAGCACGGAACCCACGGGGGTGCCCGGCATGCGCCACATGCCAGGGTAGAGGTGGAGGCTAGTGTTCGGAAATCTGAAAATTCCAGCGCCGGCCGGGGATTGAACCCCGGCCCGGCGCATTTCGGCGACTTGAGCGTCGATGGGGATGAAATGAGGATGATTAGCAAAACACAACACCCAGTCCCTGAGCGAAGAAAATCTCCGACCCAGCCGGGAATCGAACCCGGACCCTTTGACAGTTTGTCGCGCTGACCACTCAGCTACCGGGGCGGACGTTCACTGGCATGCTGGCTTTACTTAAGACTCCGAGCCTGAAGAGTGTTATTAAGACATGGACAATGCCGATAGAAGGATGTAACAAAGATTATCCGTAGTCGTAAACCCATGGGTATGATCCTGCAGACGCCACAGCTTCCAGTACTTGCAAAGATCAGACCGGCCTCCACCCCAAAATGGACACAACCTGCTTGCAACTTCAATAGCAGAGGACTCGCCGAATACTGTGTATCCTGCCGAAGTATCCTTTAACTAGCGATGTTCACTGCTGCGAACAACACTCGGCCCAGCCAAGCCCGCAGTGTCCGCAGCTCGTGGTCGTGCGGTAGCGTTCTCGCTTCCCGGGCCCGGGTTCGATTCCCGGCGGGGACAGGGATTTTCTCTGCCTCGTGATGTCTGGGTGTTGTGTGATGTCCTCAGGTTAGTTAGGTCTAAGTAGTCCTAAGTTCTAGGGGACTGATGACCTCGGATGTTGAGTCCCATAGTGCTCAGAGCCATTCGAACAACCAAACCCGGAGTGAGCAAAGGCACCACCCTTGCCTACGGGCCACGGCAGACGCTTAGCCACAACAAGGCGCCGTGTCACACTCAGCCCCTTCTCCAGGTCGCCGCAGCCGTTAACTGCCTTCTCCTCTGACCGGCCCTCTATCGGCGATAGTAATGCTCCGTGCGCTCTTGGGACCTGAGGGATCCCAAATCCGCGAGAATTACTCGAAATTAAACGCGGGCTCACGGCGCAAGTGGAACGGTTGAGGAATAGCTTGAAGTTGGTTCGATGAACTCTCTGCCAGCCACTTACTTGTGAATTGGAGAATAATCATGTCGGTCAATGTTTAATTGTTCTGGAAGACAATTTGTTTTACTTTCGATTTTTTCGTCATTTTAATATTTTAATTAGCAAATGTCAATCGGTAATTCTGCACTTTATTAACCCAGTTCTTGTTTCGGTGGTACGTGCTTCGTCTTAGATGATCTCGCTTCGAAGAGACGGTAAACCAACATCATCCATTACTCGTTTTGAACACCTTTATTCACCACAGACACATGCGTTTGTAGGACAGTTTGTAATTCATTAATGATGTTGGCGTTATGCGCTGTAGCCAGTCAGAAATAGTACTGACCTTGGACTGAAATGGTTCACCTTTCTTTCGCAGTGGGAGGCAGTTACGTACTCTGTGGTCTGGAGCCCGGGATTCCGAAACCCCCTTCTGTTTACAACCCACCGTCCATTAACTTTGTTAGTTTTAGAAAAAGAACCATAAACTGTCTGCGCCTCATTTTATGGGAATAACTCCATGTAGAAGATCAGTAACTATACATGTGCGAAACCTTTACTTACTATGTGTTGTAGTTCGAATTTTCTATAATTACAGAATTTAAATTAACGTAAATATGTCAGTGTGATTGTAATTATACCTTCACTACTTGAACCAATATAGATCGAAAAATATGCTGGTCGGAAGAAAGTTAGTACATCTGGAAAACACGAAGCCGATTTTGATACGATGACAGAATGTCACCTGGAGGACAGTTGATGTACTGACAATGGTTTCAATATCGTCCGCCAAAGGATAGCATAGCGACATAGCTGCCAGAGCGCTATCTATGTCGACATGTTAATAGAGAATGAACACAGCCAGAAAACAGTGTCATACAAAAATGTGAAGGAGGGAGGCACCAATGCAGCAGAAACGCATTTGTGCGTCCTGCAATCAACTAAGCGAGTTTGATAGACGTCAAATTGTGTCCTTTCGAGTGATGGGGTGGTCCTTTCGGAGAATTTCCACACAAGTTGGGCGTGCTGCGTCAGCTGTGCAACAACGCCGGTATCAGCTGTCACGTGAACATTATCACACCCGTAGACGAGCCTCTGGAAGTCCATGCAGCACAGATCGTCGTATTGTAAGGGCAACAGTGGCAGACTGCACAGCGGCCACAGCGCAGATAAGAAGGCTTGTGTGCCCAGACGCGTCAACGCGAATTGTTGCCAACAGGTTGTTACAGTGGCACCACGGTCATGCACACCTCTAGCCCATGGGAAGATAGAACGGCGCGCCGTAGTCTTCTGCAACAAAAGTACACTATTGGCCATTAACATTGCTACACCAAGAAGAAATGCAGATGGTAAACGGATATTCATTGGACAATTATATTATACTAAAACTGACATGTGATTACATTTTCACGCAACTTGGGTGCATAGATCCTGAGAAGGCAGTACCCATAACAACCACCTCTGGCCGTAATAACGGCCTTGATACGCCTGGGCATTGAGTCAAATAGAAGCTTGGATGGCGTGTACAGGTACAGCTGCCCATGCAGCTTCAACACGATACCACAGTTCATCAAGAGTAGTGACTGGAGTATTTTGACGAGCCAGTTTCTCGGCCACCATTGACCAGACGTTTTCAGTTGGTGAAAGAATGTGCTGGCCAGGGCAGCAGTCGAACATTTTCTGTATCCAGAAAGGCCCGCACAGGCCCTGCAAGATGCGGTCGTACATTATCTTGCTGAAATGTAGGGTTTCGCAGGGATCGAATTAAGGGTAGAGCCACGGGTCGTCACACATCTGAAATGTAACGTCCTCTGTTCAAAGTGCCGTCAAAGCGAAGAAGAGGTGACCGAGACGTGTAACCAATGGCACCCGTTACCATCACGCCGGGTGATACGCCAGTATGGCGATGACGAATACACGCTTCCAACGTGCTTTCACCGCTATGTCGCCAAACACGGATGCGGCCATAATGATGCTGTAAACAGTACCAGGATCCATCCGAAAAAATGTTTTGCCATCCGTGCACCCAGGTTCGTCGTTGAGCACATCATCGCAGGCGTTGCTGTCTGTGGTGCAGCGTCTAGGATAACCGCAGCCATGGTCTCCGAGCTGATAGTCCATGCTGCTGCAGACGTCGTCGCACTGTTCGTGCATATGGTTATTGTCTTTCAAAAGTTCCCATCTGTTGACTCAGGGGTCGAAACGTGGCTGCACTATGCTTTACAGCCATGCGGATAAGATGCCTGTCATCTCGACTGCTAGTGATACGAGGCCGTTGGGATGCAGCACGGCGTTCCGTATTGCCCTCCTGAACCCACCGGTTCCCTATTCTACCGACAGTCATTGGATCTCGACCAACACGAGCAGCAGTGTCGCGATACGATAAACCGCAATCGCGATAGGCTACAATCCGACCTTTATCAAAGTCGGAGACGTGATGGTACGCATTTCTCCTCCTTACACGAGACATCACAACAACGTTTCCCCAGGCAACGCCGGTCAGCTGCTGTTTGTGTATGAGAAATCGATTGGAGACTTTCCTCCTGTCAGCACGTTGTAGGTGTCGCCACCGGCGCCAACCTTGTGTGAATGCTCTAAAAAGCTAATCATTTGCGTACCACAGCATTTTCTTCCTGTCCGTTAAATTTGTCGTCTGTAGCTTGTCAAATTCGTGGTGTAGCAATTTTAATGGCCAGTAGTGTAGATTCTGCCTGCATGCAAAGTGGTGGTCGTTTCCATTTAAGACGTAGGCCTCGTCAGCTCTGTCTCGTAGAGTGCATTCGTCCCAGACACAATGTCCTAACACCAGGCTTTGCGGTCTCATATGGTTCAAATGGCTCTAAGTACTGTGGGACTTAACAGCTGAGGTTATCAGTCCCCTAAACTTAGAACTACTTGAGCCTAACAAACCTAAGGACAACACACATCCATGTGCGAGGCAGGATTCGAACGTGCGACTGTAGCGTCCGCGTTGTTCCGGACTAAAGCGCCTAGAACCGCTTTACGTTCTGAGGAGCAAGAAGCTACAAGTCTTGCTCATCTCTGGTTTTTCTGGGGGGAGGCGGACGTTAACTAACGCTCGGTACGTGCAGAATGTTTTTACACCTGTTCTTTTGCCGTTCTTGCAAAAGGAAGGTGGTGTTTTGTTCCAACAGGATAATGCTCACCCAAACGCTGCCCGTGTAACTCAACGTGCCCAGAAAGACGTGCACCAACTTCCAAGGCTAGCAAGATCTCGGGATTGCTCTCCAATCGAGCACGTGTGGGGTATTATGGGACGAGAAATGACTCGAATTACTCGTTAACTAACAACTGTTACAGATATACGTGAACAGATCGTGCGAGCATGGCACAACGCATCCCAGGACAGTATTCCCTATCTGTGCGATCGACTGCATGCCAGAGTCAGTGCCTGCGTTTGTCCGTAGCTCGTGGTCTTGCGGTAGCGTTCTCGCTTCCCGGGTTCGATTCCCGGCGAAGTCAGGGATTTTCTTTGCCACGTGATGACTGAGTGTTGTGTGTCTTTCATCATCATTGTTTCGCAAGTCGCCGAAGTGGCCTCAGCTAAAAAGGATTGCACTTACGGATGCCGAACATCCCGCATGGGGTCTCCCAGCCAACAATGTGGTACGATCATTTCATTTCATTTAGTGCCTGCGTTGCTGCCCGTGGGGGTTACACCACTTGATAATATGGGTTTTCCAGCATGGTTTCATACCTGGCACCTCAGAATCGCTTGACCTACTGATCTGTAAATGTAATCATTTCACTTACAGCATATGCACCGTTGCGGCTATAAATCTTGAGTGAAATGGAAACATGTAATAAGGTTATTAATTTTTTCCGGCAGCGTGTTTACCATATGGGAATGATGTTCAGATTTTGCGGAACATGATTTGCGTTGTCCTGTTAGTGTCACGACTTGCTGTTGCGCGCCGGTTCTGCTTCGGTGACGTAGGGATGAAACACAATCATCAGAGTGCATGACAGTAGCAGTCGACACGGGTCTGGACAACGTATCAGGGCTTTATTCGTAAAACTGTGAAAGTAGGCTGTTTAGGTTTTTATGTTGGTAACGTCACCTAGCGCTCTGTATGAAAATCACTGGCTGTGCTGAGTGCAGTCCATGGCTGCTTGGCATTAATGGAAAATTCGCCATTGTAGTGATGGGCAGTTTGATATGAACAGCGCGTAGCGTTGCGCAGTTGGAGGTGAGCCGCCAGCAGTGGTTGACGTGGGGAGAGAAATGGCAGAATTTTGAGGGCGGACGATCTGCACGTGTGTCCATCAGAAAGAGTAAATTTGTAATATTGGATATAATGAACTCATATATATATATATATATATATATATATATATATATATATATATATATATATATATATATGATGACTTTGGAACATTATTAAGGTCAATTACATTGTCAAAATCTTTCATTTGCTGACTATGTCTATGAGTAGTTAGTGCCTACAGTAGCTAGAATCTTTTATTTAGCTGGCAGTAGTGGCGCTCGCTGTATTGCAGTAGTTCGAGTAATGATGTTTGTGAGGTAGGTGATTCATAAAAGGTATAGGTTATTGTTAGTTAGGGCCATTCTTTTGTAGGGATTTTTGAAAGTCAGATTGCGTTGCGCTAAAAATATTGTGTGCCAGTTTAGCTTTGATCAGAATAGGTAAAGAGCGAAATGTCTCAGTACGTTCAGTTCTGCTCAGCTTTATCAGCACAGTCATTCATAAATTTTTCTAAGGGGACGTTTCAAGTGTTTTATCAAAACAATAGCAAAAGTACTGCGACTCTTCACGAGTATCGACGCATTAAAGGAAACGGAAGTGCGGGTATCGACGTAATAAAGAAAACGGAAATGCGAGTATTGACGCATTAAAGGATACAGAGAGGCGAGTATCGAAGTACTAAAGGAACACGGAGAGGCCCTCTTTCCGCCCCGATGTTGAAGAAGATGATTCGGCAGTTCGAACTGACTGGCCGTTTGCGAATTGGGAGACTTCGACGGACAATTCTTCCAGCAGTGCACTGCCATGTCACTACCGGTGAACATTTCTTGGTCCACTGTTGTTTCGGGCAGCAGAAGAGCAGTCTCCTGTGCTATTCCAGCCTGCCCTGGATGCAGATGGTCATCTCACTGAGCACCGTTTGTAACATCAAGTAAACATGGTACGCAGTTACAAATGTCATCCTGTCCTTTGAAAAATAAAGTCTATTTCTTTCGTTACTTCTCTTTCGCCTGTCCTTTCGACATTTCCAAAAAGTTTCGTTGTCTACGATCACTCGATCGTTTTGGGGTCCCTCTCAAGTAACGAAAATTCATTTTGATTCATGCTGACTTTTCATCCTGTTTAATACGAATTTTCCTTGTAAGTTCATACGTAAAATTGGTCAAATACTTTAGAGATGACACAGTTCTTACTCTTTCCATATGTACTTTCAGAGCCCCGGAGTAGTTGCTAACGTTAGGCTGTAGTAACGTAGCATGGCTTTACTTACCTACAGGAAAGACGAGGAGAAGTTGTGTAGCACACATACGAGAGAGACAATGAAATACTGGGAACAGACAGTAAGTGTGCGTCATCGAGATGTGATAACATTTATGTCTGTTTGTAGACTCAGCCCTACATCGTCAAATTAAATCCGACTGTCATCCGTTGATGGATGAAAATACCAACAATTTCTCCTTACTGAATGTAAATGATACATAGTATTTATATTAACTCAATGAAACAGTTCATAGAGGTATCTGCCATTAATATTACCTACATTTTGCTCTCTGCGAGTTTCAAAAATGTGTGAAGACTTGCAAGATGCACCTCTTATTAGCCAGTGCCGGAACGTATTAAAACGTCCACCTCAGTATCGAAGAGGGAGCTTTGTTGTAATTTAGTACTTAGTTAATCAATGACGTAAAATAATTAAGTTTTCATCAATTCTTTCTATGAACATCATTGTAGCAGAAAACTTACGTTGTCTTAGCCAGCACAATTACTTTCGTTCTTCATATTGTCTGACAAACTTTGTTTGTAATCTGGAAAGAAGCAGCGCAACAATTAAGTTAGTTAATTTCGACGAATCGGTCGCTGAATTCTTAAAGCGAAATATGAGCCACGATAAACGTACTGTAAGAGGTACTAACTACTTTCGAGTATTTGTATTACTAACCGCGAGGAAAAATTACAGAATGATGTTCTGCAAGAAGCAATTATGAAAAGTCTGCAGACTTCTGCAAAAGCAGAGCGGAAATGTCATGTGGCACGGCCAATAACGCGATATACAGACCGGGAGAAACAGTTCGTCTATTCGTGACCCAGTGACCACTGGTTTGTTTGGTCAGGCGCGCTGCACCCGCTAACGACGTAACTAAAATATACCACGTCCGGCAGGCTGCAGCCTTAACGCCAGGGCATAAAATTTCTAATAAACTCAGTGTCTTCTGGAGCAGGCAACATCGACGCTGTGTTGCCACTTCTTAACACCTGCAGCGGGAAAGAGTTCTCTCCATTCGACGAATTTATATGCTGTCGAATGTCGGTCACGAAGTGTTTTTTGGTATTAGACTTAAAATCATCTGCAGTGAATCCTGAATTTACAAAAAGTGCTACTATACCGTTGTTATGTTAACTCCAGTAAATACGGTTATATCTGTAATGACAAAAACATAGGTGTAAGATCTGAAAAGGAGTATGAGGACCAGTCGAAAGTTCTACGATTAAAAATGCTTTTACGTTATTTAAAGGTCTTCAAACATTATTCTTAATACTTGGTTTGAAGTCGGTTATTGTGTATTCTTAAAATGGGTTAGTCTCTCATTTCTGTGTACCTACAACACTTGACATTGTACATAAATTGTTTTGCACATACAAGTTTTCCATAAGACTTCAACGTTTATGGCCATTCTCCTGTTTGTCAAACCGAAAAGCAAATGTCTGTGTCTTTTCCGACTTATATCTCTTTCTCTTTGTGTTTGTCAGTTAGCCCCATATGTCTTCAGTATTTGTGTTTCTCTCTCGCTCATACGTCTCTCATGTCCTTAATGGCAGTGCTCTCAATGTAGATCTACTCGATTGTGAGAGGCACCCACATGCCTTGCTCATACTGTGGCATCAAGCAGTCAGGCCTGCAAGATGAGTGGTCTGCCAAGCGAGTGGAATCATTCTTATTTATCGAGTAACATGAACTCTAGTACTCACAATTAAGTTACAAGTTATTCTCCTGTTTGAATATTACGCATCGGAAACGAAACGCACATCTGACTATTAGTAATTTACACGACTCTGACTGTTCACTACGCACTGGCAATACCACATTTTCCTTCTTATTTAACGGCTTTGATCAACACGTGGCCATCGCACTGAATATGAATGGTGCACACATTATAAATTCTGGATATCATGACAACATACTATTCGAAGGAAAAAACCACCAATCTTTTTCTTTTCACTATCTTTTTTATTCTGATAAATTCTATAACCTACAACAATAACACATGAGAAATTCCGCACAGTGGGCATGGCTTTACATTGGTGATTCTCTATCTTATGGTCTCGTAATTATTTAACGCTACAGTGCACTTTCTGGATAGGATGGTGGATCTTTTGCTATATCTCACACTTCGACTCTCACACCCATCATCACGAAACTTTCCTCGGGACCGAGTGGTACAAAAAGGAACATGCATAACCCACTGCCTCTGACACTATCTTGTTTCTCTCCCATGCCAACCGCACATACTTAAATTTCATGAAATACGTCACACTGGCAACATACAGTACAAAGAATAGTCAAACGTTATAATCACATCACTTTCAGCTTTCCCACTTCAATTAGTATTTATCCCAGTTTCACATGACACTGCAACACTTCGTAATCTTTCTTTCCTACTATGAACTCTGGAGGACATAAGCACGTCTTCCTGTGCAATGCAAGCCAAGTGGCGTTGCTGGATAGAAGGCTCACTCACCTTGCTTCTCTCTCAGAGTATTATAGTTTGAATCAAGCGTCACACGGAAACATAACACGCAAAGTAATATTAAGAACATATTCATCACACACGCGAATCCTCAACTGATCCCATGGCCGAGTACTTCTCTTTATCTTTTGTCTCATACACAGATTGAGACTCATACAGCACTCACCACGTGGAAGTACTCGTCTCTAATTTGAAGTTCTGCACACGCAATTTCTTAAATATTTCCAACTTATAGTACACACGCTAGTAATTCAGCTTAACTTAAGCACTCAGAAGTATTTCAACTTATTGATACACGTGGTTTCATTGTCACCGTAGGTCACTTCCGAAGATTACTATGATCCCCTTAATATTACCTGCCTAACATTTAATTCTCCCCACAATAGTTCCTGAAATAGAGAAATTATTATTCCAAACTATTCTTAAATTTTTCACATGCATACCACGTCTCCACTCCTTTGTTTTTACGGAGCACACCTAAGATAGGTCTTACCAACACTAGATCCAGCAGCAGAGTGCTGAAACATGGCCATTCATCAGGTCATCTAGCACCTCCGTCGAGGTGGGGGAAGACCATGCTACCCTTTGGTCAGCCACATTTCTGGCGTTCAAAGCTCAGGTAAATTTCATCCCTTCGGTTCCACCAAAGGTTCTCAATGGACCGTCTCAAAGATGATCATATATTGCACATTTACTATCTGTGGTTAGCAGACGACCATACATTCATACATTTCGCAGATTTCACCAAATTGGATGTAGGGATTTATTTTTTGGGAGTACACTTGTGATCAACTAAATAAATAAATTGTCATTCTTTCCTACACTGGTATCCGGCTTCGTTGTATTAAGTGAAATTGAGTTACTATTACAAAAAATATGTTGTTCTGACAAGAATAACGAAGAATGTTGTACCTATTTTCAGTGTCGGGAGGTACTGTACCCTTTCAATTGTAATTTGTTTTTGTTGATCCAGTTTCCACGAACTAACGTAGAGGTTGCTGTTGTCTATTATAGTTACTACTGCTTTCCACTATTTAAGTTACAGTTAAGTGTTGTATCGCAAACTAGATGAAACGCTTTTCAAATCGTCTGTGTCGTCATGTGAACACAATGTAAAATACATAGAATGCCCGGTTAGACGTAGGATTATGACACTAATAATTCCAGGAAAAGTATATAAATAAGTAAATAGTTTGTAACTTCCTACATTTTCCCTCTTTTACAGCTCCACCTAGTGGTTGATTGAAAATAAAAGGTTTCATTAATAATGTTCACTACTTCGTCCAGTCTTTTAGTACATCTTAAATGATTCATCCCGTTAACTTTTTACTATTTTCTGTCCACTCTCATAATCCACATAGTTCCTACGTCACTCGTTCCAGGATAGTGCACGTCCAGTGTCCTAATAATGTTTTCTTCCTGGTTTCGTAAACTTACCCCTCATTTGGAAGTCAAAGCACCATCACAGCTGATTTCTTGAAGAAAACTTTCTTTGCCAGTGCTGGTTTACTGATGATACCTTTCTTTTTCGTTCACCTTACGTGGTCTTACTACCTACCTAGTAGTACTCTGTACTTTTCGTGGTACAATGCATTCATAAGATCGAAAAGTATTTGGAAGAAAATGCACAGACTGTTAGTAACCCTTGTTTTCTCCTACTTCACGTACAGTCCAACGAATGTAATATAGGAGTATATGGTACCCGTAAAAGTAGTTAAAATAATATTGCAATAAAGTGATCAATTTCACAAAACAGTAACATTGTGTATGGTTAAACTGTATAGAATATTACAAATTCGCTAGGAGAGGAAGAAATTTTACATCGGAACAAAACTGCGGATTTTTGTGCAGCATAAGACACTGTACTAAACAAATGTGGCAAATTTAGATTGAAAAAGATGAAATATTATCAATGGAAACCAAAACGCTGAGTTGTAGAAAAAAGAAAAAAAAAGACAGTTAAACAGCTAGTGCAAATATGTAACAACTACCAAAGAAAATAGATAGCTCCTAACCTTTCCTATCCTACGGACACTGAGTCTAAAGATTAAAAGAAAAAGTCACCTGCTTGTAACAGGAATTTCTTTGACCAAGGCAATTTCACACTCAGCCAACTGTCATTCAGTCAAGATGGTATTCTCAGTGATAAAACGAACCAGTAGGCTTTTACCAGAAATATTGTCCCTTAGACAATGTGTCTAATAGTGTATTTTAAATGCGACAGTTTGCCATCTTAGGCACTGTATAACATTGTAAGTAAGGATTATAAATATGGATTTTTATGGTTATATCACTTGTTACGTATTTCGCAGTTATTGTGTAATATGATTTCAGAAAACACTTGATAATAGCACTTTGAAGCCGAAATCATGATCGTGTAAATGTAACACTGCAAATAAAAAACAGTCTATTGGCGGTCTGATTTTAAAGAAATGTATTATGACGGTGGCCCCACATGCGAAAAAACATTACAAAAGAAAATAATTAATTACTCGAGCATTTCAAAATACCGCAACTGGCTTTTACTTTCATAGTTCTCGACAGATACACCACATGCCTGCTTTTCGTTATCGTGTGAAGAGTGCTTTGACAGGGCTACAGAAACCGCTGCAGCAGTTGCTTCTAGTCTGAAGAGGAGCGCTGGTTCGTGGAGTTTAACTGAGCCGTTGTGAAATTCTCATGTAGTTGCGTCGTATAAATATAAAAATAAAAGAGCGCATGAGGTTCCATAATTAGTCGAAAAGAGCTTTATAAATACTGTGGATAAAAAATAAATTGATGGAAACGTGTCAGCAGAGTATGGGACGTCGATGCCTGGAAAAGTTTAGGCTAAACCAAAGTTCTCAAATGAGCCAATGTTGAGCAGTCAAGGACAACTGCATGGAAGTCTGTGCATTTAATCCTTTATTTACTGTAATTGTTAGAAATAAAAAATCAAAATTTAAAACTTAAAAATTTGATGAACTATTATTGAATTAACACGAAATTATTTTATTCTAAAAAATGATACAAAGTCATTAAAATGCATAAAATATTCACAGCGCTTCTGCGTTCCAACAGGATTTTACAGTCGAAGTACATTAAGGGATTGAGAAGGCCCAAAAGAGTTATACAACTGTGATTATTGCTCCTGGTGATATTTTATGGAAACATTTCGTTTTTTCCATAACGCCCAAAGGTAATATTACGCTCTGAACATTGTGAGTGGGGTGTACATTTCACCTCTGTCGATGAGCAAAGCTCACATCTGTCCCTAGAACTGACAAAGGTTGACCAGTAAGATTCTGTATTATGGAAACATTCTCGTTTGGTACCGAAAATGCTGTCATTCCTCTCCCTCTTCAGTTGAAGAAGGAGAATTTTGATCCGTTTTGGGTTGTAAACCTCTGTTGAGCATTTGCTTTCCAACTATGAGAAGGCCAAATGTAGTTCTATGTTTGAAAGCGGTCAGTGAAAGTGTTCCCTTTACGTCACAGTATGAAGTATAATAATTCACAAGGGTCTTTTCCACGAGACGATTCGTTTGTGTGGTCAACAGCCTACAGCGACTACAACGGACGCACATTCATAGTTCGATTTCTCAGAAGTCCTGAAGATGGTCCCGAGTGTAACGGAACTTTTACTGATCCTCCGCCAGAGTAACATTTTTACCGTCATTCAAGAGGCGTTACGAAAATTTTATGAATGACAAAACACCCTATTAAAACTAATCAATTTAGCAGATGGAACGATGAAGATACTTACCTCCAATAATTGCCCACAGACCAACAAGGCTGGAAGACCTTACACTCTGTATATTCAACGCAACGGCGTCTACAGTAAGAAGATGGACCTCGAGTATTTCCTCACGCGTTTTAAGATCGACATTCTATTCCTGACAGAAACTCACCTCTGTCCTACTCAACCTGTCACTTCAGCTAACATCGCCACTCGTTTGGCTTCATTACATGGGTTGCTTCATACCTTTTTGGACTGGAAACCTCTAATCAACAACCATTTTCAGGTAAAACGCGACAACAGCTCCTTCATCAATTATATATGCTGCTCACTTATCAACATCTGAAACGGAGGACCAAACTATGTCTTTATCGAACAACGATTCTGACGTAAATCTTACATGGATGCTACTCCAGGGGCATCACGAATAATGAAACTACGTCTTTAATTGGTTTTGTATTAAACACTGACCTACAGAATTTTCCCTGACAAAGACAACTCAAACATTACCTATTTATTTATCATCCACAATATATAAGACCAACGCAATCTGACTGCTATACGTTGACAACATGACTTCCAATAATTAACAGAAAAGAATGGCCCTGAATTGCAAGAAATCCTAACAATAATACAATTCCAAAATATATGAAAGTAAAGAAATATGAAACGACCTCCAACTCTGTTAATTGCCTGAACACATTTCAATCACGAATCACGATAGTGGAAATTCTATTCTTTTTTTATAAGTCACTTACCTAACAGAAAATCCTCATAATGCGGACTACAGCGATTACAGCAAGTAGCAACAACAGCCAGCTAAATAACATGATTCTAACTACTAAAGACTCTAATAGGAGGCATATGGTTAGCAAACAGAAAGGTTTTGTTGAAGAGCAAACCATGTATTTAGAAAATTTAACCTTATTCATGAGACATCCAGTTCGCAAAATTATATAGTTGTTAATAATTCCGCTACCCAAACATTATCAACCATACATCCATCCTCATACTTTATCTTGCGTATTTTTGTATGAAAAAATCATTTCATCTCACTTTACAATGCATGTCCCACCAACACAGAATCCCCACTAAGATTATCATGTCCATACACTTTCACTAACTGTTAGTCCATCCAACCACAGAATCTATGACGGGGTCACAGAGCGCTGTCAGCGACATTAACACATTCTATAGCGCTGCCAACATACAAACAAGTTACTTACAATAAGAGCACTCTCAAACCACAGCACACCATACAAAACCGATGCCTACGGTTAATCTTTGTTGGACACAGATGGACAAGGATCACAGATCTCCGTCAGGAACAGCACAACAAAACCATCCGGGGATTTATCTCATCATTCGCTCAAAAACAGCTACCTGCCATGAAAGCAACAAGGCCCACTACGAGACATCTTGATTATGTGGGTGGTGCTGCATCAGAGCTCCCTACGCCATCATCGAGGCACCGCATTAGCATAACACAGTAATGTAAGTCTGTAAACAACACAAGGAGAAAAAGTGATATAACTTTGTGTGACAGGAATGTAAAGTAAACTGGAAGAGTAAATTACATTAAATAAAATGTAATGAAGTAGTTAACCAACACCTTCCTCTAGCGGAATTAAAGAGAAAATCACCCCTTCACTCTTTACATCTAGGAAGTGCAGCCAGGAGGTGGTAGTACTTCCGTGAAACCACACCAAAAGGTACCAATGGCCACAGTATCTGCACATATACTCATAAAACCCTGTATATTCTTCGCGTAATCAAGACCTCAGGCCGTATTCACACTTCTGACGCCGGCCGCTGTGGCCGAGTTGTTCTAGGCGCTTCAGTCGGGAACCCCGCTGCTGCTACGGTCGCAGGTTCGAATGCTGCCTCAGGCATGGATGTGTGTGATGTCCTTAGCTTAGTTAGGTTTAGGTAGTTCTAAATCTCGGGGACTGATGACCTCAGATGTTAAGTCCCATAGTGCTTGGAGCCATTTGAACCATACATCTGATAAGACAATCTGACCAATGACCTAAGCTGAGCTTGTACAGAGTGTCTAAGGAAAAATAGTCAATATTTAAGGACGTCACAGGAACGACCATTCAGAGAGAAAATTCTGTTAAACATTGTCGCTAAAATGCATGTCTTAGAGCTACGACTACTTCTTTGTCTTCGATAATGTGAAACGCATTATTGCTTTCCTTATTGTGAAAGGTGGTGGTACGTATCCAGAAAAGAAAAATCTAGCAAATACTGGTTCTGATGTGCAAAGCATAAGAGCTACATTTTCATCTTCCCCTACTCTGAAACAGCAATTTGTGACAAGATTTCTCGTGAAGTAAAGCAGAAGTGTGGCTAAAATAATTTAAAAATAGATTAAAAACAGTACTGATGGGTGTAAATATTTGTTTACGATGGTCATAGGTTTTTGTCTGAATCTGACAATTTCCAGACGATCTACACCGTGACGGTAGGCGGTGGTGGTGAACGGAACAGGTTTTGTTTCTCCATATGTTTGACCGAAAACCGTTACCGTTGTAAATCAATATTTTATTGCGGCCAAGATGTTTTTAATCCGTTTTTAAAGTACTGTGAAAACATATGCTGAAGAAGTTCACCTTGTTCTTAAGGTATGCATTTTGGAGATCATGTTTACTTGACATTAGTTGCCTTACTATCACCTCGCATAATATGGAACGCAAAGAGCTTGGAGCAGAAGCGATGTTTCACAGTATCGAAGACATAGTGCTCACAGTTCTTACGGTGTACATCTAACAGTAAATGTTTGCAGCATTTTTTTGCTACGAATGATCGTTCCCTGTCATATTCCGGTATAGTGACCGCTCCTCCTGGAACACGATGTATTTTCGTGAAGTGAACGTACCCCTCAGTGACAATTTCTTCAGAGTAATGATGGATGTCCGTTCAGAGTAAAATCCATTGTTTTCACGTTACTGATCAATCATGTTAAAACTGTAGATCTGAGATTCGCTTGCCAGACAAAAGGCCTACTGCCATTTCGGCGTATTGGTTAGGTTTCACTATGTGAGGTCTCGCAGGATGTGGGCACTGCGATGTTTGTGTACGTCTAGCTGTGATTGACAGTTACCATGCGCTAGTTTGGAGATGATGTGTCGAAAGTTGAACGAAAGGTAGCGGTTTGATGGGCAAAGGGGAAAAAAGTGTCAGAGCAAGAGCCAAGGGAAAAAAACCTCCGCAATAGTTGGGTCGGGTTGTAAGAGCAGTAGTGGATTGTCGCTGCCTGCCACAGACCGTGCAAGGGTAGATCTTGTTAGTAATGGGTGTTAACTATGCAGGAGGACACCTTTGACGTCGTACAGCGTTGTTACTCGGCGGCTGCTGCTGGGTAGCCGCGTTGGCTTCTTGATCAGCATCAGCATACCTGTAACAGTTGAGTTCATCAGTTAGTGCGCGATAGGTCATATATCGGATTCGCAGTGTAGGGAAGATACAAAAAATGGTTCAAATGGCTCTGGGCACTATGGGACTTAACATCTGAGGTCATCAGTCCCCTAGAACTTAGAAATTCTTAAACCTAACTAACCTAAGGACAGCACACACATCAATGCCCGAGGCAGGATTCGAACCTGCGACCGTAGCGGTCACGCGGTTCCAGACTGAAGCGCCTACAACCGCTCGGCCACCAGCGGCTGATTCGGCCTCGTTGCTGTAGCCTGTTGGTCAGCTGTGATAGAAGTTGCCATATCCAGTCGATTGTGAACTTGTTATAGGTGGTTATGCTCTAGCTAGCAGTGTCTTTGGCCGCTGAAAGGATAGTTCGATTGTCTCGAGTTCCTGCTTAGTCATGTAGCGAGTTTTCTGAATACCTCCTTGACGGTTTCAAGGCGGTATTCATTGTGAAGATCCATGGTGCGAATGTAGCGTGCACCATTGCTAAAGATGCATAGCACTTTGTTCTGTACGATATGCAGGCGGCGCAGGCGTGTAGGTGCTGCATATTCCTAGATGGGCTCTGCCTACGTCATCAGAGGTCTAATCAGTGTCTTGTGTATGGACCTCGACACCCTCCTACTTAGAGTGTTTTCCTTGCTGAGCATCGGGTAGAGTTGTTTGAGCCTTGCGTGCGTTCCGTTGGCAATGTATTCTATGTGGTCCCCCCAAGTGAGTTTCCGGTCCAGCCAGATACCTAGGTATCCGAAGTTCTCTCTGAAACATATTGGGCGTGCTTGTAGTGTTACGTTTGTACAGTGTTGATGTTTGCGTAGTACGTTCGGTCTGTGTATGGACAGAACTTCTTCGCACTTGTCGACGTTTACTTTAAGACATCATTGTTCCAACCACGGCTCATCGGTTGACTTATTCAGCGATGCATTTTGCGATTAATGTTCCATATACATGTTTGATATTGTATTTCTCCACCCTGTATACGAGTACGTGGGTATAAACAGGGAAATACTTTGTTAACGAATACACCATCGAAGGCATTTCTCCGCTGAATACTGTCTGGCGTGCCGTCACTAACTGCAACTCAAGTGGTGCAAGAAATCTGCCACTTACCCGAAATACGGGAGTTATGCGCGAGACGTCCGCGTCAAAAGTCGGGCAGCCAGATGCGAAACTGCCAGCCACTCACGTGCGCCGCTTCAAAGGCAGCGCGCGCGCGCTCCGACGCTCATTTCCACGTCGTTTCCTCTGTCAGCTCCGCTCCGCTCCGCCCTGCTCTGCTCTCTCTGCTCTCACACCAGCCCCTTCCCCCCCCCCCCCCTAACCCTTCGCCTCCATCGCCCACGCGCTTCTATTTCCCAGATGTACAGAGTGCTCCTCCACTTTGCCGCCGCCCTCGGGGACTTTCACGCGCCACTGCTTTAACGCATCTTTTACAGTTGCTTTGACGAATTCGCGAACACATTGTATTCGTTTCTTGGAACGAATGGAGTGACCAGCCAAATGCAAAAAGACACGAAAGCGGTAGGATCCCTCCTTGTGAAGGCAACTATTCACAGGTTGTAACATTTGTTGAAGGCGTGGTACTCTAAATAATACTCATTGGATTGGTTACTGAGGGATATGAACGTTACTCATAAGCTCATGCCCTGCCTATTGCTTGGGAACAGAGCTACAGAGCGTCAAGGTTATAGGCGCCAGAACCAGTAAATGTATATACATACACGGGGATTCCGTGGTGATGATAATATAAACTTTCAAGATGATGAAGACGACTAAATGTATCCATTTGAGGTAAGAGTCCCTAATTCGGAAACAAAGAAGTCGAATTTTACAAAGCGAGAACCGTTCTGACTCCTCTGAAACTCGATTTCATGTTCTGGTATTGATGTAGCTAAGACTGCAGGGTATCCAGCTTTCAGCGGTGGTAATAAGGACAAAGACAAGAAAATGTCAGGTAAACATAGGCTCTAAAATGCAAACCGGAGGAGGTATGAGCACTTGCTCAATTTCGCTACTGTGAAACATGTCTCCTCTGTTCAATAAGTGCTCGTAGCTCCACAGGTATATATTTTAAAGCGCATGTATACTAGTCATTTTTTCTTCATTTGATCCATACTACCACCTCCGAAAGTTCTCTATACTTCAACCTTACCAACAACAGCACCCGTACATGTATCCAACTGTCAGAGCTGTCAGAACAATTTTCACTTCGTTCGTTTTCGGTACAGGGACTTTTATGTGGTCACATTGTCTCTGTAGAGCTGTACCATGGGAAGCTAGGAGAGGATGCTGTTTGGTGGAAGGTATCCTCTTTCTATAACACAAACCGCATGCAAATATTAGCTAGGTTCTAAATTCCTACGAATAGAAAATTACTTAACTCTAGACAATCGTTGTGGTAAAAGCTCTCTATAATTTTCCACGTTAACCTCACTGTTTTTGGAATACAAAGACCGCTTGATTACCTCGAAGAAAACGGTCTATTGACACACAGTCAACATGGGTTTAGAAAACATCGTTCCTGTGAAACACAACTAGCTCATTATTCACATGAAGTGTTGGGTGCTAATGACAAGGGATTTCAGATCGATTCCGTATTTCTGGATTTCCGGAAGGCTTTTGACACTGTACCACACAAGTGGCTTGTAGTGAATCTGCGTGCTTATGGTATATCGTCTCAGTTACGTGACTGGATTTGTGATTTCCTGTCAGAGAGATCACAGTTCTTAGTCACTGACGGAAAGTCATCGAGTAAAACAGAAGCGATTTCTGGGGTTCCCCGAGGTAGCGTTATAGGCCCTTTGCTGTTCCTTATACATACAAACGATTTGGGAGACAATCTGAGCAATCGTCTTCGGTTGTTTGCAGATGACGCTGTCGTTTATCGACTAATAAAGTCATCATAAGATAAAAAAACCGAAAAAGGATTTAGAAAAAATATCTGAATGGTGCGAGAAGTGGCAGTTGACCCTAAATAACGAAAAGTGTGAGGTCATCCATAAAGGAACTCGTTAAACTTCGGTTACACGATAAATCAGTCTAATCTAAAAGCCATAAATTCAACTAAATATCTAGGTATTACAATTACGAACAACTTAAATTAGAAGGAACACATAGAAAATGTTGTGGGGAAGGCTAACCAAAGAATGCGGTTTATTGGCAGGACACTTAGAAAATGTGACAGACCTATTAAGGAGACTGCCTATACTACGCTTGTCCATCCACTTTTAGAATACTGGTGAGCGGTGTGGGATCCTTACCAGATAGGACTGACGGAGTACATCGAAAAAGTTCAAAGAAAGAGAGCACATTTTGTATTATCGTGAAATATGGGAGACAGTGTCACAGAAATGATATAGGATATGGGCTTGGACATCATTAAAAGAAAGGCGTTTTTCGTTGCGACGGAATCTTCTCACGAAATTCTAATCACCAGCTTTGTTCTCCAAATGCGAAAATATTTTGTTGACACTGAGCTACATAGGGAGGAACGATTACCACGATAAAATAAGGGAAATCAGAGCTCGTACGGAAAGTTATAGGTGTTCATCCTTTCCACGCGCTATACAAGATTGGAATAACAGGGAATTGTGAAGGTGGTTCGATGAACCGTCTGCCAGACACTTAAATGTGATTTTCAGAGTATCCATGTAGATGTAGATCTTGAAATGTACACTCTTCTCGTCGCCATGTGTTGCCTGATACTGGCATAGAGGCTGTGACTTCGACCTGACTCGGTGACTCTCTCGATTACAAACTCGAACTCTCTCGGTGCGACAGACAGCGACAGACTGGCCCTCCGGTCCGTGGTTGCGATCTAAATACTAGCAGTGAAGAGGGCGTTGCGGCGCGTTTCCTGCGAGACTGTTGTTCGCCTCTATCGATCTTCGCCAGCACAGGTATTGTATTGTATGTTAACCAGGGGCCTAGACACGGTGGAAAGGCGCCGTTCCCACCATAGCCGCAGTGGTCCACAACCCCACGATGACTACTGACTACCACAGTCCATCCCTGCACCGCCCCACACTGAACCATTCTTTGAGGGTTATTGTGTGGTTCGGACTCCGGTGAATCCTCCGGGGAATGTCTCACACCAGACGAGTGTAACCTGTATGTTTGCATGGTAGAGTAACAGTGGTGTACATGTACATGGAAAACTTGTTTGTGCAGCAGTCGCCGATATAATGTAGCCAAGGCGGAATAAGGGGAACCAGCCCGCATTCATTGAGGCAGATGGAAAAGCGCCTAAAAACCATCCATAGACTGGCCAGCTCACTGGACCTCAACAGAAGTCCGCCGGGCAGATTTGTGCCAGGCACCAGGCGCTCTTTCCCAGTTCAGAAAGCCATTCGTTAGACTGCACAGCTAACCGGGCAGGCTGCCAGACCAGGTACTCTTACCTGAAATACATACATTTATCCTTCTTCATATCCTTGAAGCCTTGTAACATCACCACGGAATGACCCTGTAAATACATACTTTTAATGCGGTGGCGTCAATAACTTTGACGCTGTGTAGTATCGTCGGATGGCGGTTCTGAACGTGGCTTCCTATGTAAAACTTGATCGAAGTCTCCTGTACAACCTGTAGCAAGTGTGTAACATAAATCGTGGAACACCCTGTGTACAGGAGAAACCTAACTCTGTGGTCATAACTCTTGAGAGACTGTTTCGGTATAAGGCAGGGACTTCCAAGAATTCTGCATGCATGCAGTGCTGTGGGTTGGAAACGGACTTTAGTCGCTTGGCTGCAAACTTTCATCACTGTCATGCCAGACGCTCTGAGTGGTAACAGGGCGAAGAGAGGGAAACAGAAAATGTGCCGCTTTAAAGGGCAAGACAGTTACGTAAGAACCACTGAATACTGTTCAACGAAAGTGACCACATACAGTGCGCTGTAACGTGGCATTAGTTATAAAGATTGCAATTACTGCACGCACTAAGCTTTCTGTCTATATTTCTGACGCTTACACGTTTATATGCTCACTTTCACATTGGTCACAACGCCACTGGCCAATTGTGCAGTACATAATAAATTGAACACTTTTGGGGAACGGCCATGTTAGACAACTTCAGAATGTTATGGCATATTTCATAGCAACATGGAAATGAAGTCTTATGCTTATTGTCAGAGCATAGGGGAAAGATGCAGGACACCCGCACTGCAGTACTAGGCAAGGTCTAGCGGAGATGGTTTGCCGTTGCTTCCTCCGACCGTTATGGGGATGAATGGACGTGATGAAGACGACACAACGACACCCAGTCATCTCTTGCGGGTGAAAATCCCTGACCTTCATCGGGAATCGAATCCGAGACCGCGTGCTCGGGAAGGGGGAACGCTACCGCAAGACCTCAAGCTGCGGACTCATAGCAAAACAGATAAAAAGAAGACGAAAATATATTCAATATTATTTAATTACATTTGGCGCGCTGAGGACAAAAAAGACTTCACATCTGGAACAAACTGTCGACATAAGGACAAAGTATCTTTGCAGGAAGCTGAAGTCAAAAATTCGAAAAATACGTTCGCCACACAGTTGATTTGCCAAAAATCAAAAAAAGAAGAAGTTATATTCTAACACGATGGTGTAACCTACAGTGCTGGGTTGTTTTAATGTAACTGTGTATTTTTCATGTATATAATGTGCGCGTCTGATGTAATATGTGAATTGAAAATAAAAAATAAAGTTTCTAAACGTATCAAGTCGTCTTTCATTTATCTTTCCTTCTTACAGGGTCAGCATTGTATAATGTCATAGTAATTCTATTTTACGCTAAATTCTTGTCAAGTGTAAGAAAAACAGAATTTTTATAGATTACCTACACCTTTGATACGTATATAGTGTTATAAAGGTAACAATACTTCAATCCCCTGGAAAAAATTGAAAATGGCAGGAAAGAAAAGATGCTATTCCTCCGCCAATTTTAAACATTTTTGGCTCACACTTTTTTGTGAATACATTCAGTGGTAGTCAACAATTCTGCGCATGGGTTTGAAAAAATAATGAGTATTTCAAAAATGAAAAATTCAAAAGCATGAAAAATATTTGCTTAGTAAATTGGATCTACCCACGTAATTCAGCATGCCAAGATATGTTGTGAAACATATTTTCAGCCCCCTCTGATTTTGTTTCTATCGGAGTGAAATTTCACTGGTACGTCCCCTTAAAACTAAGAAAAGGCAGGTGATCAGGGTGAAAAGAAAATGTTTTGAGCCTCATACACGAAGACAAGAAACGTCTAACGATTCTAACAAGGTTTCGATATTGGAAGGTTTCTAGATCTAGTTCTGTTGAATGGTTATGATGTCGGTCTCCACCGGATAAACCATATACTAAACTACAGTCGCCAGTACATTAGCAGTTTTCTTCGCAAAGACTTACCAACTTACTGATACAAGTCAAGATGTTCAGAGAATCAACCGCAACACTTAGAAGTCCTCCTGAGTTTTATTTAACATTGGATTATCCATCGTGTACAATACGTGAAGAAATTTCGTTCATTTTATATGCATTGTTTAAAAAAATACGTTTTAAGGATTTCCTTACATATTGTCATCATTTTCAGTCATAGTAATGAGTCACTTATTATTTTCGGTCAACAATATACGCACATGTGAAACGGTGAACCAAAACAAAATGAAAAAACAAAAAAAGGAATGTAAAACATAAAATAACAATTTAAAACATATAACAAATATAAGTGATGTAAACAATTAGAACGGTAACTAATGATTAAACATTTTAATTATGTATGTTACAAATATTCCGACAGCTCATTGTATATAGCTTATTATCCAAAAATGGCATTCCAGAAACCAGCTTTACTACTGGCATGTATTTGGTTTGAAAGCTTCCTACATTCAACCCGTAAAAAAATATTTCTTGTTTCAAAATTTAATAATGATTGTTTGATATGTTGCAAAATTTCAAATTATTACAAAAGTTGATCACGCAGTTTTCAAGAACAGTCCATGTCAACTTTTATACGCAATACAATTTTTATACATAACCACGTCGAAAATATTCTACATAAAACTGAAATGCCAAATTAGCTTTCGGCGTGCGTTTTACCCCTTAAAAGTGAAACTGGGCACACAAAAAATTACGTACTGCGCTATTTTGTATTCATACTTCGGAATGTTGCCTTGTAATTAGTCCAGCGAGTAAGGTAAATGGTATACGTACTTCGGAAGATATGACATTTGTAAATTGGAGTGAATTGCTTGATTCCTTGAGTGTGAGGTAGGGGCTGGGGGAGGGACGGTAGACTGGATGCGCATTGAAGAAGAGGAGCCGTGGCGGTTGAGCGCCGTGGCTGCTTCCACAAACGGCGACTGCTGCTGGTCAGTGGGCGGTCCGGCTTGCCGCACAGTAATCCGCCTGTTGTTGTATGCAAATGAGCGGGCCCTGCCGGCAGCGCACCTGTACCCGCTACCCTGCAGCACGGCGGGCGTGGCCTGTTAACGACCGTTAACTGGCCGCCGGTCGCCATCTGGAGCCTGGGACCCAGAGCGCTGCCACATCTCGGAGACCAAGGACTGGTAATAGCGGCCTGTCCCCCTTGCTTTGACAAGCTAATGATGGCAAAACCATATTTAAAGGGAGGTTCTGCAACCCTGCGCTTCAACAGCAGGCAAATTAATCGCATGGTAAGTTTAACGGGCGCTCATGATAACATGCGGTGAGAACGTAGCGACGTCATTGTCAAGTCTTCTCTGCGCATTCTTACCAAAAATTGTTGTTCGAAATTGGCGTACTTAAAATCTACCAGGTTTATGAAACGTCTTGAACATGTATCAAAGGATTGTAAATAAAAATAGTGTTAATTTAAATATTTGATGACTACTATTGTTGAGTAGCGTATTGATTTTACCAGTGAGCACGAAAGAATATTTTTCAGTTTTATTGATTCGTAAATAACATTCAAAGTTTATGGTTGTAGCTTTGAACAGTCCATCGAAATAGTTTTACTTAAATTTCATACTGGTGTTAACCAAGACTTAACACCAGGACAGTACGTTTACGCTAACTTTGCCTCAAGTAATAGAATCTGTGGTGCTTTCTCAATAACACTTTCGGATTAGAAATGGGCTCGACATCAAAGTGAGCAAAATACCTTTGAAGAATAATAGATGTTACATTGTCTCCGAATGTTTTCATTGAAATTCTGATAGTAAACAGTTAAACTGATATATCTAAATACACTCCTGGAAATTGAAATAAGAACACCGTGAATTCATTATCCCAGGAAGGGGCAACTTTATTGACACATTCCTGGAGTCAGATACATCACATGATCACACTGACAGAACCACAGGCACATAGACACAGGCAACAGAGCATGCACAATGTCGACACTAGTACAGTATATATCCACCTTTCGCAGCAATGCAGGCTGCTATTCTCCCATGGAGACGATCGTAGAGATGCTGGATGTAGTCCTGTGGAACGGCTTGCCATGCCATTTCCACCTGGCGCCTCAGTTGGACCAGCGTTCGTGCTGGACGTGCAGACCGCGGGAGACGACGCTTCATCCAGTCCCAAACATGCTCAATGGGGGACAGATCCGGAGATCTTGCTGGCAGGGTAGTTGATTACACCTTCTAGAGCACGTTGGGTGGCACGGGATACATGCGGACGTGCATTGTCCTGTTGGAACAGCAAGTTCCCTTGCCGGTCTAGGAATGGTAGAACGATGGGTTCGATGACGGTTTGGATGTAGCGTGCACTATTCAGTGTCCCCTCAACGATCACCAGAGGTGTACGGCTAGTGTAGGAGATCGCTCCCCACACCATGATGCCGGGTGTTGGCCCTGTGTGCCTCGGTCGTATGCAGTCCTGATTGTGGCGCTCACCTGCACGGCGCCAAACACGCATACGACCATCATTGGCACCAAGGCAGAAGCGACTCTCATCGCTGAAGACGACACGTCTCCATTCGCCCTTCCATTCACGCCTGTCGCGACACCACTGGAGGCGGGCTGCACGATGTTGGGGCGTGAGCGGAAGACGGCCTAACGGTGTGCGAGACCGTATCCCAGCTTCATGGAGACGATTGCGAATGGTCCTCGCCGGTACCCCAGCAGCCACAGTGTCCCTAATTTGCTGGGAAGTTGCGGTGCGGTCCCCTACGGCACTGCGTGGGATCCTACGGTCTTGGCGTGCATCCGTGCGTCGCTGCGGTCCGGTCCCAGGTCGACGGGTACGTGCACCTTCCGCCGACCACTGGCGACAACATCGAAGTACTGTGGAGACCTCACGCCCCACGTGTTGAGCAATTCGGCGGTACGTCCACCCGGCCTCCCGCATGCCCACTATACACCCTCGCTCAAAGTCCGTCAACTGCACATACAGTTCACGTCCACGCTGTCGCGGCATGCTACCAGTGTTAAAGACTGCGATGGAGCTCCGTATGCCACAGCAAACTGGCTGACACTGACGGCGGCGGTGCACAAATGCTGCGCAGCTAGCGCCATTCGACGGCCAACACCGCGGTTCCTGGTGTTTCCGCTGTGCCGTGCGTGTGATCATTGCTTGTACAGCCCTCTCGCAGTGTCCGGAGGTAGTATGGTGGGTCTGACACACCGGTGTCAATGTGTTCTTTTTTCCATTTCCAGGAGTGTATTACGCAACAGAGTGCTCAAATAGTGTCTGTGGCTGATCGAATTCAGTGACGCGACGTGTCACTGTTTTGTGAAACATCTAAAGAAAGTCTCGCCCAACGGTGACGTTTTACGTGGAATTTCAAAAGAAGCTCCTTCTCGACTAGGCATGCTAAACCACCCTGCTGTATATAAGAAGAGATTGGAATCATTTTTCCTCAAAAAAGGATATAAAATAAATACAGAGGAATATTCGTATGAGGTGTGTTCCCACAGGTTAACGCGGTCATTTACATCAGCGGAGAGCGGGGTCGGGAAGACTATGTACAAAACATGAAGCATTAGAAGCACTATCTTAATGAAATAAAATGGCTCTGAGCACTATTCGACTTAACATCTGAGGTCATCAGTCCCCTAGGACTTAGAACTACTAAAAGGACTAACATAAGGACATCACACACATCCATGCCCAAGGCGTAGCAGTCGCACGGTTCCAGACTGGAGTGCTTATAACTGCTCGGCCACAGAGGCTTGCCTATCTTAACGTTTCTCTATTTTTTAATTAATGTAGTATCGAATCTTTGTGGACTAAGGGGGTATACACGTCAGACAATTACACAGTTATATTCAGCTATAAACTGTATAACTAAGAGGACTAAAATGTTAGATACTTTTATGTAAGTTGGATGTTCCAACGCGCAACTGGAATTACAAAGCGAACCAAGAGCTTTCTGGAGAGCGAGATTTTCGCATTGAAATATTATTTTGGTGTTAACTTTCGTATCGGTACATATTTTTGGTCGAAAACTGTACCAACTGAATTCTGAAAGGATTGCGCTTTAAAATTCAAACATACTGCAATACAATAATTTTTAACAGAAAAATACTTTTGAAACATCATGTTTCTCGGAATACGTATAATGTTTGTTTGTGAAAGGAAAACGATGGCTTTCAAATATGATATGTTAATCCTAAAACAAATAGTTACTAGCACAGTGGAATTTTGAAGAGGGCATGGTTTTAGTGAATCGTAAATTTACAATGTTTCACTATAGGAAATGTTAACTCAAAAACTAATCATAAAGTTAGCCAGAGTGGTCTTAAAACCAAACCCTGAATCAAAAAGTTCAGCAAAATAAACTGTGGAAAGAAATTTAGCTATTTTAAGTATTCTTGGTGCGATGCGCATTCAAAAAGAAACGGGCCGGACGTTGTAAAATGAATAGTGATGAAAGGAACGCAATCAACGCAGTGAGGTCTCAAAATCGCCATAGGTGGAACATGGACATATACGCACGAGGCTGTCAACTGTCCACTAGTCTGTATCATGCGGAAACCACTGAAATTTAGGTATCGGAAGAAGGGCACAAAAGGGTGTTGTGCGTCTGCTGAAAGCGGAAGGAGTGCGAGGTGCGGAAATTCACGACAGAGTGGCGAAAATGTACGGAGAGGACAACATAGCCGTTGCATTTCTGGTTGAAGGAAGGACGGACGTCGCTGGCAGGCGGCACTCGATCTACAACGCCGCATCGCATTACCCCCTTTTCCAGAGTCCACAGGTGGATGTCATTATTGCAAACCGGTGGTTAGCAGTGGCAGCTATTCCATATGAGGTGGGATTGCCCGTCGGAATAGCAGCGGACATGCAATGGTGTCCGCACACTTGTGCCATTTCTCGATTAATTTCCGTTCCCCGCTCTGCTTCCGCTATACGGTAATGCAGGACGCCGCTCTGCTCTTTCGAAGCTCCCATTTCTCTTTATTCAGCACAACTGTGCTGTTGACGGTCGACTCGTGCACGTGTTCGCTCTGTTATCACACACGTGTGCGCGCGTGTCCCGCTAGTAGCGAGTTCGGGGGCTCAGCAGTCTTATACGGACCACAAAATCTTCATTAGTCAATGGCGTTACGGTCTGTTTGGCGTTTTCGTGCATTACGTGTAGAACAGAACACAGAAAGGAAAAAAAAGTATTTAAGGAGAGGGATTATACAAAGAAGGGCTTTCCCACCTTGCTTCGTTTCAGACAAGACCGTAAAAAACTAGGGAAGGACAGGGCAGTATGTATGTTTTGTCCTTATAAAAGGAACCAACGTTGCTTTCCCCTTGAGCGAAACCACGGCAAAATAAGGAAGACCGGATTGGTAATAGAAGCTCAGTCACCACTCACACGAGTGCAGTGTGTTACTTCAGCGCCACGTCACTCCGTGGTTACGAAACGGCGCACATTGTTTTGCCTGTCACAACGTTCATCTTAATTATGACCTCCAAAGAACTTCGGCGTTATGCAGCTGCACACTGCAGTCCGTGACCCATAGCAGTGCACTACATAAAGCTGAACTGCTGCGAACAGAATCAATTAAAAACGAGACTTAATTAAAATATAAGGAACGGATTATGTTTACCTTTTTTGAACATTTACCTCCTGTCTAAGTACTGTCTGCGGTCTGTGCGATTCCCTATACCGTACCAATATCTTCACGTCTGAGTACCACTTCTACAAAGCAATCTGAGTATTCCAGACCGACTACGGACTGTTACTTCCGTGGAGAGGAGAATCGTCAACACGTGGGATTCTTGTCTAATTATCTACAGGGTGTTACAAAAAGGTACGGCCAAACTTTCAGGAAACATTCCTCACACACAAATAAAGAAAAGATGTTATGTGGACATGTGTCCGGAAACGCTTAATTTCCATGTTAGAGCTCATTTTAGTTTCGTCCAGCTACGCTCAATGGATCACGTTATCATGATTTCATACGGGATACTCTACCTGTGCTGCTAGAACAAGTGTCTTTACAACTACGACACAACATGTGGTTCATGCACGTTGGAGCTCCTGCACATTTCAGTCGAAGTGTTTGTCCGCTTCTCAACAACAGATTCGGTGACCGATGGACTGGTACAGGCGACCAATTCCATGGCCTCCACGCTCTCCTGACCTCAACCCTCTTGACTTTCATTTATGGGGGTATTTGAAAGCTCTTGTCTACACAGCCCCGGTACCAAATGTACAGACTCTTCGTGCTCGTATTGTGGACAGCTGTGATAACAATACGCCATTCTCCAGGGCAGCATCAGCGCATCAGGGATTCCGTGCGACGGAGGGTGGATACATGTATCCTCGCTAACAGAGGACATTTTGAACTTTTCCTGTAACAAAGTGCTTGAAGTCACTCTGGTACGTTCTGTTGCTGTGTGTTTCCATTCCATAATTAATGTGATTTGAAGAGAAGTAATAAAACGAGCTCTAACATGGAAAGTAAGCTTTTCCGGACACATGTCCACATAACATATTTTCTTTCTTTGTGTGTGACAAATTTTTCCTGAAAGTTTGGCCGTACCTTTTTGTAACACCCTGTATATTAGTAAACAGATAATTCCGTACACCACCAGAGTTACATGCTGTCAATTTCACGGCTTCCAAGAGAACCAAATATTTAATTTTCTGTATTTCATACAGTCATCAAAAAATTTAAAATACTCTCGTAATCTACCATAAAGAGCTGAAATCTTACGTCAGTGGCTTAAAGCAATAAGTATTACTGTTAGAAACTTTATATATATGTTGAGGCAGCATAACTCACGGTGCACAAATTACCCTGACCGGATTCAGCTGGTACTTGAGAATGAGTGCAGTTAGCTACTTAGTACAAACTACGCACATGATTTCAAAAATTTATGAAAATCTGATGTTCTCAGCATCGGAGGTGAAGAGAAACTCATAGCACCGGTGTGTGCTGGAAAAGAAGACATTCGATAATACGTTCGTTTTGATGAACTGTTTAACATAATACATGAGACCCACATTGCTGCAGGCCATGACAGCCGAACACGGATGATTCTGGAACTGAATCATGAGCACAAGAATGTGACTGTTGAATCAATCGTCACTTATTTGAAATTATGTGAACTATGTCAGAAAAGGCAAAAAACATTGAAAAGGGGTGTTGTATTGAAACCTGTCATACCCAGCGAGAAGGATTCACGATGCCAAATTGGCTTAATCGACACGCAGGCAAACGCAAACAACAGCCGAAGTTCATATTTGTATTCCAGGATCATTTGACCAAATTTGTTATCCTGTGTGCATAACTTCCAAAAGGGCTGATGTAGAAGCATGTCATCTTTTGGACATTTTCACCACCTTTGGTGCCCTAAGTATCCTTCTTTCTGATAATGGTAGAGAGTTTTGTAACCAAGTCATTCAAAGTTTATGTTGGTTGTGGAGTGAATGGAAATGAGCGTTTGGCGTCATTGGCCGGGAGGCCCCTTACGGGGCAGGTCCGGCCACCTTGGTGCAGGTCTTGTTACATACTAGGACACACTGGGCGGCCTGTGCGCCGGATGGGGATGAAATGATGATGAAGACAACACAACACCCAGTCCTTGAGTGAAGAACACTTGGAGACAATGTTAAAAACGACTTCTACTTCCACTAACTCACAGGAATTTGAAAACGACGGCCAAGGAATTAATGCCAGTGAATCAAGTACTGAAACAGAAGGAACAGAAGATGAAAGTGCGGCTGCAGCAGGTGGTGAAGCAACAGAGAAACAGGATTTGACGACAGTTAACAAGGAGACAGGGGAACCACCTGATGGTTATGACGAGATGCTGACAACTGCCAACAGTGTTAATAAAGCAAAACTGGTCCGACAAGCTACCAGGGGAGGTCGTCAGTTGCAAGCAAAGAAAACGAAAGCAGCCTCATGTAACAAAATTCCAAAACCCTCAGTTGGACAGAATGTGAGAAGTAAAGTAACGGATGTAGACAGGGTAAAAAGTGATGCAAAAACAATAACAGCAGTAGTGATAAATACTCAGGATGACGAATTTTATCAACTTGGTACCAAAGCTGGTAAACTTGAAAGGATACAGTACCGCCCGACATAGAAAATAGGTACAATATTCTTCGTTAATCTTGTCAGAACAACATATTTTTTGTAGTAATAACTCAATTTCACTTAATACACCGAAGCCGGATACCAGTATAGGAAAGAATGACAATTTATTTATTTAATTGATCACATGTGCACTCCCACAAAATAAATCCCTACATATAATTTGTTGAGATCTGTGATAAGAATGAATGTACGGTCGTCTGCTAACCACAGATAGTAAATGTGCAATATATGATCATCTTTGAGACGGTCCTTTGGTCACCTTTGGTGGAACCAAAGAGATGAAATTTACCTGAGCTCTGAGCGCCTGAAATGTGGCTGACCAATACGGTAGCAAGGTGCTCCCCCACTTCGGCAGAGGTGCGAGATGACCTGAAGAACGGCCATGTTTTCAGCATTCGGGCGCTGGATCTTGTGTTGGTAAGATCTGTCTTAAGTGTGCTCCCTAAAGACAAAGGAGTGGAGAGAATTATATGCACATGAAATACTTAAGAGTACTTTGGAATAATCATTTCTCTATTTCAGGAACTTTTGGAGGGAGAATTACATGACAGGCAGATAATATTAAGGGGATCGTAGTAATCTACGGAAGTGACCAACAGTCACAATGAAACCACGTGTAGCAATAAGATGAAATACTTCCGAGTGCTTAAGTTAAGCTGAATTACTAGCGTGTGTACTATAAGTTGGAAATATTTCAGAAATGGCGTGTGCAGACAAAGGATAAGGAGAAGTACTCGTCCATGGTATCAGTTAAAGACTAGCGTGTGTGATGTATATGTTCTTAATATTACTTTGCGTGTTATGTTTCCGTGTGACGCTTGATTCAAACTACTCTGAGAGAGAAGCAAGGTGAGTCAGCCGTCTATCCAGCAAAGCCACTTGGCTTGCATTGCACAGAAAGACGTGCATATGTCCTCCAGAGTTCATAGTAGGAAAGAAAAGCTACGAGGTGGGGCTGTGTCGTGTGAAACTGGGATGAATTCTAATTGAAGTGGGAAAGCTGAAAGTGATGTGATTATAACGTTGTGTATTATTCCATGTTGCAGTGTGGTGTATGTCATGTAATTTAAGTATGTGTGGTTTGCATTGGAGAGTAACAAAACAGTTTAAGAGGTAGTGGGTTATGCGTGTTCCTTTTGTCCCGCTCTGTCTGGAGGAAATTCACGTGATGATCGGTGTGAGAGTCGAAGTGTGAGAATAGCAAAAGATCCACCATCCTATCGAGAAAGTGCACTGTAGTGTTAGATAATTACGAGTCCATAAGATAGAGAATCACCAATGTAAAGCCATGCCCACTGGGCGGAGTTTCTCATGGGCAATTGTTGTAGAAAATGTAATGGTGTGTTTAGGTTATAGAATTTATCGGAATAAAAAAAGATAGTGAAAAGAAAAAGATAGTGAAAAGAAAAAGATTGGTGGTTTTTTTCCTTCGAATAGTATGTTGTCATGATATCCAGAATTTATAATGTGTGCGCCAATCATATTCGGTGCGATGGCCACGTGTTTATCAAAGCCGTTGGGTAAGAAAGAAAATGTGGTATTGCCAGTGCGTAGTGAACAGTCAGAGTTGTGTAAATTACTAATAGTCAGATGTGCTTTTCTGTTTCCGATGCGTAATATTCAAACAGGAGAATAACTTGTAACTTAATTGTGAGTACTAGAGTTCATGTTACTCGATGAATAAGAATGAGTCCACTCGCTGGGCAGACCACTCATCTAGCAGGCCTGACTGCTTGATGCCACAGTATGAGCAAGGCATGTCGATGCCTCTCAAACTGAAGTCATTCTACACTAGGAACCAACAGACAATGTGCAAGGAAAATGTTATTAACATCGAAGAAGTAGCCAGAGGAGATTTTAATCTATAGGAAGTGGTCACCAAAGAAGCTTTTCTTGGGGGACAAGAGTTCAGAAAGTGCAATTGCTTAAAAAGCGTTCAACTAAAGGATTCTTGTGTAAATCGTCTTCAATATTATGTAATTCTAAATGTGACAAAAGTCAGCCTTGTTGTAAGAAAAACTAACGTTCACAAGATAACGTTTTTTACAGTATTTTTCACTAATACGGAATAGAACTCATTAAAATCACAATGAAATGCAAGAATGTTTAAAATACATAAATTTACAATAAATACAAGCTATTTCTATAAATTGCTAAGCTGTTTTTTCAATGAATACGGTTTTACGAATTGGTATGGTACATCCTAAGATTTACAAACGTCTCTTGGTAAAAGTTCGAAATCTATGCAAATAATAAGAAATTTCGAATTTTTACCACACCGTGATGGTAAGTCTCAGGTTTCACCATTTAATTCTAGGATTTACCAATCATCTTACTTTTACAGTAATATATTTGTATTGGCCAAAATGAGGTGTAGAAAATAGGCCTCATTTTCTGGGATTTCTCACAATTTTATTCGATTTTTCAAAGAATCTGAAAAAAATGGAATTCGGTAGTTTAAATTCACGTCTGGTCATCAGGGCCTACGTTTTCCATGGTATCGGACACGGGTGGCTTCATTTATCATCTTCCCCCAATCTGAATTTCTGCTTGGTTTTTAAAGATCTCTTCGACGGGAATTTTAAACATTAATCTTCCATCTGAGTTTCAGTTCATATTGTGGGTCGTTTAGAGATTGGGAGAGAGATATTTAATGAACGGCTTGTAATTAGGTTTTACAAAAGCTTGAAACACAGTAGACGTGCGTAGAAATACGATTATAAATGATCTCAATTATTAAGAGTATTCTTCAAAGACGAAAGCCGCTTTGTCATGCTGAAACTGGAATCTATTGCCTGCGCTTGCTCTGTTCGAAAGGAGAAATCAAGAGGGGAAAGTCGAGTATAAACTTCAAACGGATACCGACTGTGTGGAACTGGATAAAATTTAATGGGTTTCCATTTAGTATATAACGTGACAAATAAGGCTGGATCGATTATCCACCGCTCTGCTGACTCACAAGTTTGCAAGACCGGTTCCGGCGAACACCGGCAGCTCGCAGGAAAGCAGGGCCAAAGGCAAGACCGGCCCTTTAGTTAACTGCCGCATACTGCCGACTGCACATCACAGCCGAGTCACGGTTTCCCACTAGGCGTTCTAGAATAACTCGCTTGATGCCAGACGGATGCGAGCACACAAGGTTGTGTGACCTCTCTCGACGGGGCACTCGCATTCTGCAGAATGAACGCTGGTGTTCTCGTAAGTTCTGAAGTGGAAGGCGCTCTAACGCGTTTATCGCTCATGTTTGCTCTGTTTTGACATTTCACAGTTACTCTTGCAATATCACAAAATAAAATAATGACAAAAATTAAGAGAAACTACTGCTGTAAATAGTGAACATCCTGTTTACCTCTCCATAAAAATGGCTCTGAGCACTATGGGACTTAACTTCTGAGGTCATCAGTCCCCCAGAACTTAGAACTACCTAAGCCTAACTAACCTAAGGACATCACACACATCCATACCCGAGGCAGGATTCGAACTTGCGACCGTAGCGGTCGCGCGGTTCCAGGCTGTAGCGCCTAGAACCGCTCGGTCACTCAGGCCGGCACCTCTCAGTATTTGACTTGCGTACCCCTGAATGCTTACCAGTGTACAGTCGTCTTGAGAGTTATTGTGTCCGTATTTTGTAGCTGAATAACAATTTTGTTGGGTTTTCGGTACACAAACTACACCAACTAACATGTCAGTAAAGATATATTAATATATCGTCTTAAGAATGTTACCTAAGAAAGCTTTCAGTATTGCCAGCAATGAGGATACAGTACGTCTAGCTCAATTTGCAACAACACGGCACTGACTCGATCAGTGCAGGTCATTCTACGCAATCATTGTAGTGATACGGTTACTCCATCAGATCCATTAGTGTACTCTATACAGCTACTTCGAGCGTCAGGTACATCGACGCAGACTGAAATCTGGGAACTATGAACAATTGACAGTTTTGCTGCTGGAGAATACTCTGTTATTCTGATCAATGTGTAAAACGTTCTATGCTGTGTGCCAGGGAATCACGGCAATATATTTAGTTCCGTGGTGCTTAAGAAACTTTCACTTCAAGATAGCCAACTTTAAAGTGTCGGGAATTTATGTTATAGGTAATAGATAACTGCAAACCTTTCTTTGTGAAGCACGTCACTGATACTCAATTCATCGGACAGCAGTTTAAATGACAGGCGATTCTACAATCTCGTTCTTGTATTGAATTGAGGCGATGTGGAGATATTGGGTAAAACAGTGGAAGTTGTCAATCAGGTAAATACGAAGACGAGCACGAACCAGGGATACGAGCAAAGATACATACTCTGTCCAGTCACATTAATGTGACCATCTGCTAGAAACTTGAATAATCACCTTTTGAAGCGCGGACCACTACGAGAACCTGCAAGAAGTGAGTCAGTGACGTTCTGGAAGGTAATGACAGGGATGTGGCGTCATGTCAGTTTTCAGTGCCGTGAGCAGCTGCTCCAGATTCTCAGTGTGGCTACCCATGGAGCGAACAGCCCGAACGAGGTGGCCCCACAGAATCTCGATTGGCCTTAAATGCCGCAATTTTCATAGCCAGGAGAGTACCATAAACTCATTCTGGAACTCTTCGAACCTCGCAAGTACACTGTGAGCAATGTGACATGCTGCGTTGTCCTGCTGGTAGATGCCATAGAGCCGACGAAAAACGAACTGCTTCTAGGGGTGGCTTGCTTTGATCCATTGTACCTTGAAGTGAAAACATTCCCTGGACAATAACGCATGCAGGTTGTTCACTTTCAGATGTTTGGCGCCATACACCCGGCGGCCATCTGTTCGATGGAGCATCAAACGATATTTATATGAAAAGCAATCTGTTATCACTCAGCGGACGTCCAGTTGCAGTAATGGTGTGCGTGGAAGGTGACTGAGATGCTGGGCGATTTTACTTAGGGCATGTAATACGATTAACGTGTGTATTATAGTTTGGTCTGATTGGCTAGTTGGTTGATTGAGGGGAAAGAACCAAACACAAGGTCATCGGTCTCATCGGATAAGGGAAGGATGTGGAAGGAAGCCAGCCGTGCTCTTTCAAAGGAACCATCCTGGCATTTGCCTGAAACGGCTTAGGGAAACAACGGAAAACCTAAATCAGGATGGCCGGACGTGGATATGAACCGTCGTTCTCCAGAATGCGAGTCTAGTTTTCTAACTACTGTACCACCTTGGTCGGTAGTGTGGTGTGAATTATAACAGTGTTGCTACTACTTTTTATCCAGCCAGTGTATAAAGCACGTCCGGAAGACAGTGCAGTCGTTGTCTTAATTGAGAAACGAAGGTGTCCATCTGACATCGAAAGCGGCATCATCATTGGTGTTTGGGCCCAGTGTGGACGCATTTATGAAACGGCTAAGTTTGTAAACTGTTTCGCGTGTCATCGTGGTTTCAGTATACCGTGTACGGCAAAGTGGGGCTACTCAAACACGGCGCCAATACAAGGGCTATAGATGGCAGTGGTGAGCGACGGCTGCAGAGATGTGTCTGTAGAGACAAACGCTCTACAGTCAGGCAATTGATAGCCCAGATGAACTGAAGGGCTTCCAGCAGTGTCTCGTCAATGACCAATCATAGGACGCTGCTCTCTATGGGCATCCGCAGCAGGTTCCCTGTTAATACACCCTGGCTGACTGCTCTCCGTCGGTGATGATGGCTGGAGAGTTGAAACAAACATTGCAACTGGACGTCTAAAGAGTGCCGACAGGTAATCTTTCACAACTGAATCATATTTTATGCTCCAACGGGAGTGAAATGTCTGAAAGTAAAAACCCTGCAACAATCGGCGGAAGTTTCTATGCTAGAGGAGGAAGCGTTTTGGTTCGGGGAATATTTTTGTGCCATTTCCTGTGTGATCTCGTTATTATGGATCAATACAAATATGTATCCGTCCTTGTGAACCATGTCCACATCTAAATACAATTTGTTTTTCCTCGGCACGAAGGCATCTGTCAACAGGACACTGCAACATGGGTGGATGGAAGAGCAACAGAATGAGTTCACCATAGTTTTCCGGGCAGCAGACTCATCGGATTCAAATCCAATCTAGAACCTGGAGGGGACCAGCTTGATTGGATGGTTCGCACCTGAGCCGAGAAAAGTAGCTCAAAAAATGATTCAAATGGCTCTGAGCACTATGGGACTTAACATCTAAGGTAGTCAGTCCACTTGAACCTAAAACTACTTAAACCTTACTAACGTAAGGATATCACACACATCCATGCCCGAGGCAGGATTTGAACCCGAGACCGTAGCGGTCGCGCGGTTCCAGAGTGTAGTGCCTAGAACCGCTAGGCCACCCGACCGGCAAAAGTAGCTCAACTCGCAGTGATACGTACTGCAAAAGATGGTTATTCAGGTTTTGACAGATGTTGCACGTTGTGACTGGACAGTGTATTCAGTGGCAAGGGATAGTAGGCCTTAGTATTTCAGATCAACTTGAACTTGACAGCCGGCCGCTGTGGCCGAGCGGTTCTAGGCGCTTCAGTCCGGAACCGCGCTGCTGCTACGGTCGCAAGTCGTAATCCTGTCTTGGGCATGGATGTGTGTGATGTCCTTAGGTTAGTTAGGTTTAAGTACTTCTAAGTTGTAAGGGACTGATGACCTCACCCCCGTACTGCTTAGAGCCATTTGAACTTGACACCTTTACCCGTTCTTGAGGAAAAGACGTATTTACAGACGGCCAAATATTTTGGTTACATGGACTAACAAGCTTAAATTATTTACCCGGGAGAGAGAACGTAGGCCTTAGTATTTGACATAGATTTGAACTTGATATTGTCATTCGTTTATGAGAAAAATTGGTGTTAACGGACGGACGAAATACGAACGGACGAAGTAGTAATCCTACAAGGCTCCATTTTTACAGATCGAGGTACGGAACCCTAAAAATGATCCGCAGTCCTCGTTTGGAAGAATGGTCACCTTTTCATCGTTGGAAGAATCAGTTGCTCTGCAGGATCAGAGCTGCGAACAGTTCGCAACAGAAGGCAGTGTGTCAACTTTACTCAATAGCAGTTGCTTGATTACCTCGAAAGTCCTCGCGGAGCGCGAGGCGTCTGTCTGCGGCGTTGCGGCTGGAATGAGCAGAGTTGCAGAACACGGCATGGGAAAGGGGGGAGGGGGGGGGGGGATTGGAGGGGTGGAGCTAGCGAGAGCGGCGACAGCGCGGAGCCCTGCCTGAGGCGCACACAGCACACCACGCTGCGAGACGGAGCGGCGCTAATTGCGCCCGCTGCCTCTCCCACTGGGCCACCGACGGCAATCTGTGGGCCACGCCACGCCGCCCGCATTCATTCACACTTCACAACGCCCACTGTTATCAGCGGCGTTTGTCTTGCGTTTCGCGATCGTCTATGGACGAATGAAATCTCGGTATTCTCCGACAGGAGAAAGCTCTCAGGACTAGTACGGTATTGTATCACCACAGTGTCACAGAACTCTTGTTTTCAAATGTCGTCTTCCGGATGACTAACGCTTCCATCCACGCCTCGGGTGACACAGACTGGCGAATATGCATATTAAAGGCAGGTTTATGTCTGAAGTACTTTATTTCCGTGTCCATTGATACGTGAACACTGTGACTCAAAATTTCATACTTGGGCTATTGAACTTCGTGGCAGAAATGAGTTTCATTTTTCAACTTACTACAGAATGTGTTCCTGTAATAATAATGAGTGTATGGCATTCGTGGCCGGTTCTTCCGCCGCTCCACAAGTTCTTTAACGCCACTTCCGCGACTTGCGAGCAAATAAGGATAAAATGATGATGAAGGACACACAACAGCCAGTCATCTCGAGGCAGAGAAAATCCCTGACCCCGCCGGGAATCGAACCCGGGAAGCCAGAGAGCTACCGCAAGACCACGAGCCGCGGACTGTGTTCCTGTGATTAATAGACTTACCACCCAGTGGTTTAATGAATATTTGGATGTTATATAACACTATACATCCCGAATGACGCACTAAATACCTAAATGTCGAATGGCGTTAATGACCGGGATATCCCGCAGGATAGGTTCAGTTGTCTGTCGAAAACGGTGTACCTCTTCCGAGGAAATTGGGCCCTGTCCTTGCTGGTATGTGAGACATGTCCTGAATGCGTATTTTTAGTGTAGTTGCATGTAATGGATGCATTTATCGTGTAGTGCTGACTTTGTTATACACTGATGAGCAAAACATACGAACGAAACTACTGTTCGTATGATGTGTTACTGCCAAGTAACATAGCACGATGAAGCTTGTACCACACTTAAAAAGAACTGCTACAGTATACTACGGATGTCAAGATTTTAAACATGGCTGAAACAGCAACTGTTGAAATTCTTCACGGTAAATGATGACAGCCAAAACAGTTGCAGGATAAAGATTTATTAAAATTCTTGACCAATGTTTCGGTATATATAAATGTACCTTCATCAGAAGTAAAATCCACTAAAATTACATCCTGCAGTGGCGATTCATAAAACAAATGTGTCAAAGGCGTCCTCAGTAGTTAAAACATCTTTTCCATTTATACAACATGCTTGTGGACAGAGGGACGATGCGAACACAGCTTAGCATCAGTACTTCGCCTATGAACTATCGTGATGAGGGTGTGAAAGCCTTAGCCGGGCAGAGTGGCCGTGCGGTTCTAGGCGCTACAGTCTGGAGCCGAGCGACCGCTACGGTCACAGGTTGGAAACCTGCCTCGGGCATGGTTGTGTGTGATGTCCTTAGGTTAGTTAGGTTTAAGTAGTTCTAGGTTCTAGGAGACTGATGACCTCAGAAGTTAAGTCGCATGGTACTCAGAGCCATTTGAACAATTTTTTTGTGAAAGCCCTAGGATAGATAGATTTTAATTCTGTCCATAATCATGTTGTATAAAAGGAGATGATATTTTAACTACCGACGACGCCTCTGGCACAATTGTTTTGTTAATCTCCATTGCAGGATGTACTTTTAGTGTATTTTACTTCTCATGAAGGTATATTTAGATATACCGAAACCGTGGTCAAGAATTTTAATTAATCTTCATCCTGCAACTGTTTTGGCTGTCACTCTTTACCTTGATAGCACGGATGGTAAATACGGAATCAGACTAACTGAAATGACACTTTCATTCAAAGACAATACTTAGGATGAAGTCACCGCCATTCGTGATGGTCTCCAGGACATAGCAAATGGTCAGAATAGAGGTCAGCATCGGTCGCACTGTCATCTGTCGTTTTCTTTGCATTACAGAACTAAATTTTAGCTCACACAGCTATCATCAGTGGGTTATAAGTAGACATCTGGACTGAACGTAATTATAACGACAGGTATATCATCTAACTCAGGCATGGACACGGATTAGTCAGTGTAGACGTTATGTCTACATGACTACTTATAACGCACTGATGATATCTGCAATGCAATAAAAAAGACAAATGACATTACGACAGGTGGTCACCTCCTTTCTGCCCTGCATTACATCACGGTCGTGGAGCACAATCAATCCCATGGAATCTAAAATAAAAATGTAAAAGGTGGTACATTGTTCGTAATATGGTGTGTGATAACCACGAAAGCCAACATTCAGCATGCTCTCATACTGGCCACAAGGTTGTATTAAGTTCTTGTGGTGGTGCCGTCCATTCCTTGAACAGCTCGTCGACAAATGTTGTATGTTCTCTGGAGCGTGTGGACGTGCTACAGTACGTCTGCCCACCGCATCCCGCACGTGCTCGATGGGACTGAAGCCGGGAGTAGTAGCAGGTCAGTCCACTTTGCTGTATATTCTCTCGTGTTTAAACTCTGTGCTGCGTTGGTGCACTGTCATGTATGAAAAATTAAGTCGCGGCAGAGTGCACACTTCAGTAGGGGCATGAAGGGAACGATTACTGTGCCACAATAACGTTCAAATTCAAATGGCTCTGAGCACTATGGGACTTAACATCTATGGTCATCAGTCCCCTAGAACTTAGAACTACTTAAGCCTAACTAACCTAAGGACATCACACAACACCCAGCTATCACGAGGCAGAGAAAATCCCTGACCCCGCCGGGAATCGAACCCGGGAATCCGGGCGGGGGAAAGCGAGAACGCTACCGCACGACCACGAGATGCGGGCACACAATAACGTTGATCATGAGTGTACCGTGTTCAAAGAATTCGAGGTTAGTACGCCCTGAAACATTTTGTCTGTGCTACCTGCACCACCAGAATAATCTGAGTGCATTGTTTGCCCACCTCTAGCCATTTGAGATTACGTAAAAAGTCACTACTCTCATCCGAGTACAGCACGCGATCCCACTTCTCATTGATCCAGTTCCTGTGCTCTTGGTAACATTTCAAACAGTGCAGTCCTGGTAAATATCGTTGCAATTGCATCCACTATTTGATGTGGGGCCCCTTCTTGCATGTTGTTCAATGTAGCTGTCTCTGCAGCTGACAGCGCAACGGCCACTACATGGGGGATGTTCTCCTTGCCCGACGACTCATACTTCCTGTTCTCTGACTTCAGCTTTCTGTGAACGACCGGGGGACCTCTGACAACAGGCTGCCGCGTTTTCATTATTTTATGGTGATTTATCTTGTATTTGAGTCTTGCAGAGCACTGTGAGATTATGACCAGAGAAGCTAGAAGTCGTGTCGGCGTACAGCCTACTACTCTCGGATAGCAACTAGGGGATAGCGGAGCTCAAGGTCGAGATTAATCAAAAACTTTCTGTTACGTTTGTTTTGGTTATATTCGAACTTCCGTCTACATGTGTACACAGAATAGATGTTTGATAACTTATGTTTGCAGGTTTTGACATAATGATATGGGTTTCGAAAACTTATTTTATCACTGAAGAGATAAATTTTCCTGTTTTACTAAGAATGAGCACCACTACAAAACAGAACAACGGCAACGTCAAGAATAAGAAAGACGCACGTAGTTAGTTCAAATGTTGCTCCGTCAAGTGCTATGTGCCGATGGGTTGAGCGACATTTGATTTGCCGTGCCCGCCTCTAGCGTCGTGCAAAATGGCAGGCACCTGAGGCGACTCAGTCTTTATTGGCTGCGTACAGGTTTGACAAACACGCTGTCCCTGAACTGCTAACTGCTGAGTGCCGCCAGTTCTCAGTCAGCTCGGAGTCAGCGGCCACAGTGTGGCGGAGCGATGAAACGTATACATCACAGGGAGCGAGCATGTTAGTTTAACTGCGTGGACCGCTAAGATGGTAAAAACATGTGTAGTCATTATAGCCTCAACCTCAAGAAGTGCTAGGAAAACCTCTGGTTCACCTGCCACGCCCGCCTTGTTTACTTGTTTACGACTTACCATGTTCTGCGTTGACGGAATTTTCGTTTCACAACTGCCAATAGATGCCTAGGAAGTACACACACTACATGTGATTTGGCAATAAAGAACACACACACACGCACACACGCGCACGCACACACGCACGCGCGCACACACGCACGCGCGCACACACACACACACACACACACACACACACACACGTCACTTGATAGACGCCTATGGACTGCGGCAAAATGTATATAGACGAAACGGGACGATCTGTTAAGACACGCATTAAGTACACGAACGGCACACGCAGCTAAAGCAAAGTGTAAAATCGGCAGTAGCGGAACGTCATGAGGACTGTGGCGCTGTCATCGATTTTAATAACGTACGTGTTCAGACTAAGGAAATCAACATTTACAGAAGAAAGGTCCCAGAAGCGGTTGAAATTTCCAAGAATGCATGTAATTTCAATAGAGAGGACGGCTGTAGGTTAGCGATATCGTGACTCCCCGCCACCAAGCAAGTGAATATGCGGCTGCGTTGTGCGATCAATACAAACAACGCACTGCAAGTCACCCCCGTGGACAATAATATTCTGGGTGAACATTCCCCCTCTCTTGTTCTGTCCATTTCGCATCTAGCCAATGATGACGGCCATCCAATAGTACAAGGAGGAATTTCTACCAGTAACCCTTCGCTAGCGTAAGTGTGCATAGTGCCTTTCAATCCAATAACGTTGGGTCGCCAATAGTAGGCATAAGAATTTAGCCAATAACGCCCATAATTCTGTATCAGGGCGGAAATATTAGCTTATGACTGTTGCCCGCTAGTGGTAGCCACAATAATTTTAACCGATTCTCCGACTTCTCTAGCACAACGGGAGAAAACTCTTCTTGATGAGAGAACGCGGCACTTGTCTGTAACAGAATTCTAGCAGAAGTGGACCCCAACACATCCCGAAGAAGATCCCAGCAGAGGGGTCGAAACGTCGATTATTTTAGAAGGAAATATGACGCGGCCTAACAACCCAGAAGACTTTACAAAATGGGATTTTCACTCTGCAGTGGAGTGCGCGCTGTTATGAAACTTCCTTGCAGATTAAAACTGTGTGCCGGACCGAGATTGAAAGTAAATTGTAGAAAGACGGCAGTAATGAGATGTAGCAGATGAAAACTGCGAGAAACTTAACATGAGAATTGGGGATCATGAAGTAGACGAAATTAAGGAATACTGCTAGCTAGGCAGAAAAATAACCCAGGACGGATGTGGCAAGAAGGAAAAAAAGTAGATCATCATTGGCCAAGAGTGCATTCCTGACCTTGAGATGTCTGCTACTATGAAACATAGGTCTTAATTACAGGTGGAAATTTATGAGAATGTACATTTCGAGCTCAGAATTCAATTCGTGAGACATGGACGTGAGAAAACCGAAACACAAGAGACTCCAAACATTCAAGACATGATACTACAGAAAATTGATGAAAATTAAATAGACTGGTAAGGTACGGAATGAGGAGGTTCGCCAAATAATCGGTGAGCAGGGAACATATGGTTGTTAAGTTCCAATGGGACCAAACTGCTCATGTCGTCTGCCTTAAGAAACATATGGAAAACAAGAAGGGATGAGATGAGAAGACATCTGTTAGGACACCAGGTAATAACTTCCATGTTAATAGAGGGAGCTGTGGAGAGTAAACACTGCAGGGGAAGACGGAGATTGAAACACATCCAGAAAATAATTGAGAATGTAGGTTGCAAGTGCTCCACTCAGACGAAAAAGTTGTCACAAGAGAGGAAATATGGGGAAGCTGAATCAAACCAGTAAGAGGACTGGTGACTCGATGGCTCCCAGCGAAACAACAATGGACTCAGGGCACACGTGGAGGGACTACGACTTACAGTAAAGCTAAGATCAACGTGGATCGTGCAGAAGGGTTAAAAACTTCGTACACACGGATTGATCAAGTGCGAATGCTGTCCACTGTTCCCTATCTTTGTCACCCTTCCACGGTGACAGAAAATGTAGAACATACTATATAATTTGCTTCTACTTAAAGTAACAGAGAGGGCGTAGTTCCTCTGCATAGTTTACTGGTGGGAAGAGACAGACACAGCGGTTCTGACTCAAAAGCGCTGTTCCAATGCATTGTACCCAAGTTGCCAGTGCGCTGAGTGCTACGGGCTGGGTGCTACGTGCTCCATTCTCACGGTTGGATGCGCCAGCAATTCCACTCAGCGACGTGGCCGTGCTCGGTCTCCACAAACTGCAAACCGCCGCCAGCCCTGCGTGGGCGCAAATCGACGGGGATGCAGCAGATCACAGTGGGTTTGCGGGCTCGCCGTGGCCTCTGCGGCTGGCCGCCTTTGATCTCAGCGCGGAAGACGTCCCCCCGAAATTTCCAGGCTAGTTGGGGAATCCAGCAGTAATGGACCCTTTGTGTTTTGGACTATTGTACCTGTCCCAGAATCAGGCAGCAAATACAGTATTGCACGCCGTTCTTCGACAAAACTGTGACGTGACACCCTCAAGGGATAGATAAGAAATGGAAAAAGAAAATTTAAAAAAAAAAATGGACCAAAGGAAATGAAGCACTTAGTTCAGAAAAATGGGTGTATAAAATTTTATATCAACTTTGTGTGTGATGCGAGGGTGTTCCAGGAATGATATACGTTGAGGGTGGTCAGAAAACGGTCTGAAAAGCTTGTAATGGTGCAGATGGTTGAAAAGCTTGTAAGGGTGTTGCAGGTTAGGTTGTGCTTAGAAAACACAAAAAAATTGCTTAAGTAACGCTGTTTCAGAGTTAATTACCATCGCAGTTAGCCAGTCAGATAATTACGCATTCAGACTCAAGCGACCTTCCAAATAAAATTAGTTTAAATTGTATGCGTCTCCTAAAAATGGTCAGCGCGTCTGACTGTCATACTTTGGGCCCAGATTCGATTCCCGGCGAGTAGGAGATTTCTTCCGCTCGGGATCTGCGTGTTCTCTTGTCTTTATCAGGGTTTGATCATCATCGACATGAAAGTTGTCCAGTGTGGCGTCACCTGTAAAAGTCTAGCAACTGGACTACCAAACTTCCTCACAAGGTAACCTCCCCATCGCACCCCCCTCAGATTTTGTTATAAGTTGGCACAGTGGATAGGCCTTGAAAAACTGAACACAGATCAATCGAGAAAACAGGAAGAAGTTGTGTGGAACTATGGAATAAATAAGCAAAATATACAAACTGAGTAGTCCGTGCGCAAGATATGCAACATCTAGGACAATATGCGCTCAGGAGGGCAGTGGTCCTGTAGTTAACGTGAGCAGCTAGTTCAAGTCTTCCCTCGAGTGAAAAGTTTAATTTTTTATTTTCAGACCATTCTCAAAGTTCAGGCACTCACACATAATCAATTTCGCTCTCCAAAATTCCAGGACATGTTCAGATTTGCTTGGACATATGCAGGATTTGACGGTCTACACACGGAAAAATTTGAAAACGTTAAAAACATGTTTTGACAGAGCACAGGGAAAACTTTGCGACTATGAAACTGTTGCATTCATTTGTTGCAGTTTATGTCACAAACTCTTATGTTTTCATCACTTTTTTGGGAGTGATTATCACATCCACAAGACAACCTAAATCGGGGAAGTTAGGTGGGTCGACAACATATCCCTGTCATGTGACGCACATGCCGTCACCAGTGTCGTATAAAATATATCAGACGTGTTTTCCTGTGGAGGGATCGGTTGACCTATGACCTTGAGATCAAATGTTTTCGGTTCCCATTGGAGAGGCACTTCCTTTCATCCAGTGATCTCACGGTTTTGTGGTGCGGTCGCAAAACACACGCACTAAACTTATTACAGTGAACAGAGACGTCAATGAACGAACGGACAGATCATAACTTTGCGAAAATAAAGAAAGTCAACGTTTCACTCGAGGGAAGACTTGAACCAAGGACCACTCGTTCCGCAGCTGCTCGCGCTAAGCACAGGACCAGACGCTCCTGAGCTCGTACGCTCCTTGATGTTGCATATCTTGCGCATGAACTACTCAGTTAGTATATTTTGCTTATTTTTTTCATAGTTCCACACAACTTCTTCCTGTTTTCGCGACAGATATGTGTCCAGTTCTTCAAGGCCTATCCACTGTGCCAACTTATAACTTAATCTGAAGGGGGGGCGATGGGGAGGTTCCCTTGTCGGATGTGGCTCCCGGCCACCAATGCCACACGACTATTTTCAGATTTAGTCGTCCTCATAACGTAAATTGCTCAGTTTTTGGCTAACGTTCGATGTTGACCATGGTCCCATATCCAATATTGGTATCGTCCTCTTGCTCAGTTTTGGGAAACTGAAAGAAGAACATGTTTGGGGACGCCGTCTCTGGCGGGCATCTTGAACTTGCGCTCACAGTGGCCAGATTGGGTAACTTCAATGCTAATGAACTCAGAAACGGCGCAGGGTATTGAATTGTTTTATAAGCAGTTATTTCTCAGCGTAGCTTCCCATGTAACACCCTTAAAAGTCTTCAGACTATTTCTGACAACTCTGCGTAATGATGAGTCGCCAATACGGCGATTTCTGGTAAAACCATGTGGCTTTATGAGCATATAGTGCACGCTTATTTGCATTCTTTGCGATTTTTTTGTCGTATTGCATTTGGCTGTGAGCTATAACCTGCCCTGATAACGTTTCCAAAAAGCGTCAGGTAGAGTAACATGCCTAAATCACCATCTAATGCCCATATAGTGAAAAGTCATTCTTGTGTGCACTCTTTTAGGCTCAAGGATAAATCTGTGAGGTGTATTTGAGCTACAGAACGCATTAGTGGCTGGCACCGTTACGTTCCATAATATTCCTTCAAGAACTGCTGAGAAAGACACTGTTAAGGCGTCCTCACACGGGACGTGTTTCTCACGACGAAACCCACGTGGTGTCCATCGTGGTTGCTGCACGCTTTGATACGACCTTGTACATCTCATGGTACGTACTCCTAAAAATGATTTGCGACCTCAGCGCTGTCCAGCGGCAGTTCCCAGCTGCTTCTGGTGCGTAAATCGCAAAGTATCTTTACGAAAATGGATGCGCTTAAAGTAGCTGTGTTAACTGTCTAAGAAATACAGAGAAAATGGCGAAGATTATGTTGGACTCGTCGATGGCTTGAACAACGGATTGTTGGTAGCGGAACGCTACATTCTCCTGTACAAAGATCTGACACACTTAACTTACTAGTAGAAGTTGTTTGTTAACTTAAATGGTTCAAATGGCTCGGAGCACTATGCGACTTAACTTCTGAGGTCATCAGTCGCCTAGAACTTAGAACTAATTTAACCTAACTAACCTAAGGACATCACACACGTTCATGCCTGAGGCAGGATTCGAACCAGCGACCGTAGCGGTCGATCGGTTCCAGACTGTAGCACCTAGAACAGCACGGCCACTCCGGCCGGCTTTGTTAACGTAATTGAATCTTCATCGCACTTTCGTGTGTAAATTAAATGTAGTCACAGTGTCTAATCTGAAGTTGTGTTTGCTCCACCTCCTTCAGTATGCTGCTGACATTTGTCTCTCTTTGTACCCTACACTCCAGAAATCCCTTTGTAGATGAGTATGCCAGAATCATAGCATCAGCAGGCGCTAACATTTCCGCTTCTAAATAACAAGTAATTTTAAGGAATGTTCAGCTTGTACTTGTATGTATAGCCGCTTGCGCGATTACTTGAGATTTTCTACACCTTAAACACACTCGTCTGTAGCCTTATTTGCGCAGATTACTTTCCCTTTCTGATGTGTGTTGGCGGGGTAGCTTTGGCATCGGACGGCGCAGTCCTGTTCCCTAGGCCCGGAGCAGAGACGTGTTTGCTTTCTGCCGCGGCGGCACTTCCGTCGACGCGCGACGTGTTGGTTGGCCGGCAGTCTGGTGCCTCTACCAGCCACGTTGTTGTAGCTCAAGTTTAGTAAAGTTGATCGTTTGGTGTGTGACACGGCGGAGTATCGCCGAGTAATCGGGAATCTGTATTGTCCTCTATTTCAAAAGGTGTTCTGCAACCCGAAAGTTCCTCCTCGCTGTATGTACTCTTTAACTGCTCGTTAAGACCACACAAGCCGGCCGTTGTGGCCGAGCGGTTCTAGCCGCTTCAGTCCGGAACCGCGCGACCGCTACAATCGCAGGTTCGAATCCTGCTTCGGGCATGGATGCGTGCGATGTCCTTAGGTTAGTTAGGTTTAAGTAGTTCTAAGTTCTAGGGGACTGATGACCTGAGATGTTAAGTCCCGTAGTGCTCAGAGCCATTGGAAACATTTTTAAACCTCGCATCCTTATTGCTGCTTGCGAGCGTATTAAGCTGAAGGACTTCAACTAATCAACATGAACTACCGAGCCTTTCCTTTGATCCACAGTCATTAGCTAGCGCCACTCGTTGAGAAACTTGTCTGTTTGTGCCTTGTTGGCCGTGACAGCCGTCTTCTGTAGTTCCCAGCTTACCTTGGATTTTGGGTAGTTGTATATTTATTAAAGGTCATTGTGAACGTTCCTGCTGGTATGTACCAGTTGGGAGTCACATTTAAAGGCCGCGCGTGGTAGCCGTGCGGTCTATGGCGCCTTGCAACGGGTCGTGCGACTCACCCCGTCAGAGATTCGAGTCTTCCCGCGGGCATGGGTGTGTGTGTGTGGTGGTGTTAGCGTAAGTTATTTTAAGTTAGATTAGGTAGTGCGTAAGCCTAGAAACAGATGACGTCAGCAGTTTGATCCCATAGAACTTACCAGAAATTTCCTAAAGAATTTACAGTCGCATTGAAATGGCGTGTCCTCCCAGTTTACCTTGTGTTTCGCTCAACTATGTATTTATTGAATAGTCATTATCAATGTTTCTGTTAGTGTGAACCAGTTTGGAGCCCAATTTAAATTGTATACCTTCCCAGCTTTGTCTGTATTTTGGGGGATTGTTTGTTTTATTGCTTAAAGGATTTTTATTAAGGCTTATACATTGCTAAGGGATCTCCAGCAGCCACATTCAGTCGTGTGACTTGTTACCGTTCCTGTATTTTTGATACGCGTTATCCACTTGTGTAACGTGATACTCAGGCTTGGAAACAGTTAGTAAATTTAGCTGCTGTCATTATAATTCATTTTTATGGTAAAATTATTTGTTGAACCTGCTGGCAGCCGCGCCTTGTTGGTGTGACTTCTTCCTTGTTTTCGGAACTCTATACTTCAGGTTTCAAACCCTGCTTGTAGTGGTATAAAATTATTTAAATTTGTTTTTAATTAACTGAGCTTGTTAAAGTTTTTAAAAGATTGTGAGCGTTGTGATTCTTTTAATAAGATTTTCTTTAAATTGTAATTATAATATTGTTTTTAAGCAGTAAAGTGTATTCCAGGAAACAACAAATGAGGAAGTATACAGGTCCAACTTCGATGTGTTTTCCTTAAAGTTATCCCATTCATAGTTGTGCGTTTAAAAAGCCATTCACTTTAAAAAGTCATTCACGTAACACTGACCGTGGCACAGACTTCCCTATGGAGGACGTGGAAGTAAGCATTGAGAAGCAATCAAAAGAGGTGAAAACAAACAAGGTGCTAGGCCTGCGTGGAGTACCAGTTCTGTTCTATAGTACGTTCTCCACACCTTTAGCCCCTTAGTTAGCTTGCGTTTACCGCCTAGCGCAAAATTCCAAGTGACTGGAAAATAGCTCAGGTGACAGCTGTCACAAGAAGGAAAAAAAAAGAGTCGGAAAAACAAGAACGTATCGATCGAGTACATTATAAGTGGTATGCTCCTTGACACAGTCAGGTCAGTTATATATCCGACGTGAAATTGGAAGGCGATATGAAATGGAACGGATATTTAAGTACGGCAGTGTTGTAGGCGAATGGTCGACTCCGGTTTACTGGAAGAATTTTAGAAAAAGACTACAATGATGATATGTAGTACAGGAACAGAATATGAACCTCCAAGAATGAGAATTGGAAGAGAGGAGCTGGAAGTGATAGAGGAATTTACTTACCTGGGAAGCAAAATCACAAGGGATGATAGAAGCCGGAATGAAATTGCGATCAGAATTCTAAAGGACAAAATTGCTTTTAATCGGAAGAGGAACTTACACACGAGCATCAACATTAGTCTGAAAATAAGGAAACGTATTATGAACGATTTCGTTTGGAGAGTGGCCGTATTTGGATGTGAAACTTGGACAATTCGAAGAGAAGAGAGAAGGCGGCTAGAGGCCCTGGAGATGTGATGCTATACAACGATAATGAAGATCAGCTGGAGAGACAAAGTAACAAATGAAGAGGTGCTTAGAAGATTACAGTAAACCAGATCTCTTTGGACGCACATCCATACAAGAAGAGACAAACTTGTAGGGAACATCCTACGACACAACAGCATCATTGGAACAATAGCAGAAGGAGCTATTGAGGGAAGGAATCGGCTATGGCGACCAAGGATATCATACATGCAACAGTTAATGAATGACGTTGGATGTAACACATACGTGGAAATGAAGGGGAAGGCTGACAGAAGAGAGAAATGGTGCGCTGCTGCATACCAACCTCAGGTTAGAACACTAAAAGGAGAAAGAAAAAAAAAGTAGCTCATCTACGAAGAACATTACATATAGAACACATGTTCGACTCATTCTTAAGTATTTATCGAGTGTTTGGGAACTCCACCAGGTCAGACTATAGGAAGACATCGAAACAATTCAGAAGCGTGCTGCCAGATTTGTTGTTGGTAAGTTCGATCAATGCGCGGGGGTTACCTAGATGCCTTATCAACTCAATTCGGAATCTCTTGAAGAAAGAGGACGTTCTTTTCGCTTACGTCCGCTGAGAAAATGCAGTAAACAGGGTGTTATAGCTGACTGCAGTCAACGTAGATTTCGTGTAAGGACTGTGAAGACATGATACAACAAATTAGGGCTCGTACGGAGACATATAGAGGATCCCTTTTGCCTCGCTCCATTTCCGAATGGAACAGGAAGGGAAATGATTAATGATGGTAGAAGGTACCCTCTGTATACACCATACGATTTGTAGAGTAGGTACATAGGTGTACATGATGAATCCGTCGTATACCCCGAATGCGGCTGTCTCTTGTCATCGTATGTGATTTTAAGTTAGTGGCACGCAGTCACACAATGGTGCTAGCTGAAACATTTCAATAATATATATTGTTGCACTCAATCCTACAGGCTAAGCTGCGTACTTTGTACTCAGTATAGGAATGTTTCTCAATACCGACGGAACTAAACAGTAGCAGTAAGAGGTCAAAATTATGGATACACTGGAAGTGTTGAGCAAGCTACTAATTTTTCTCTCTTTACACTTAAAACGTACTCCGATACGTACACAATTTCCGTAAATTTTTGTCTAGGACACATTTTCCGAAAATGAAACTAAAAAAAGCAATCGCCGTGTCTCGGTTCTCACTAAGTTATATGGGAGGGTTCCCTGCGTTTTACGGTAAATGCTGGAACAGGAGGTCCCGTCCCAATAACATATAGTTTGAACTCCGTTTGCCTCAGTAGTAGCTCGTTCGGATCTGACTGAAAAGTCCTGATTCTTCAATGGGCCATCACTCGAACAGCGCGCCCTGCGTTAGGGGTTGAGAATGATAAACATAAAAAATTGTCATCATAGAATATTGATACCCAGCCAGCTACAATGACGGAGAAATGGCAGCACCAAGAAGGAGTTGTGCGACATGTGGAAACGTTGGTAAGCTTGTTTTTTCACCAGAAAGATGATGTCTATTCAAATTTCGCTCCAGTCGCATAAGAATGGCGCTAATACGCCACTACGAGGACGTAAATCACGTTTACTTTAAATACACGCTGTAACGGTCGTGATCGTGATCTTTAGTTACCTTTGAGATACTACATGCTAAGTTGACGTTAGTCAAGAATGCCTTTGAGGCAAGAAAGACGCTAGTGGTCACTGATGTACTTAATGGGGAAAGTTGAAATTTGTGCTGTACCGGGATTTGAACCCAAATCTCCTCCTTATTAAGTAGATGCTCCGACTTCTAAGCCATCCAGACACAGCAGTCATCGCAATTAGACGGACTACCCTAGCATGCCTCCAGTCAGACCCAAATTCTCATCTTATCTACACACTGCTGATGCAGTGTCCATACCTTTAAGGACTATCAGGTACATTGGTGTCATCTATGAAATATTAGCGATGTCACATTCATGCGGCCATCCTGTATGTGTAAGGGAAGAAGGGTAGGTTCGTAATTGTTATCAGATGTTAGCACTGTCACCAAATATTGTTACCTTTTAATAAAATAAGTTCTCTATACCTGAGTTTCATTTATATCCAAGTAACTAATTTAACAGAGAGAAGTGGTGGTGACAATTCTATCCTCAATCTATCTTGGGATAGTGTTTAACGGCCTGACTGGACATCCAGATTATCGACTGGCGACTCCATAGAGTGCTGTGCGCACACCGGCCATATGATAAATAAAATTAGAAAAAAGGTCAGCACGGCCGTAATTTTGATGATTTATTAACAGAAAAATCGATTTTCGATCACATAATGATCATTTTCAGTGCTTTGGGGTACAAATTAAAGCTCGTAGGCACTGGTGTCTAATTATTAGCAGTAACAGAAGCTATGAAACGATCACAGTAACCTATCAGCAGTTATTGTGATCGTTTCACAGCTTCTGTTACTGCTAATAATTAGACACCAGTGCCTACGAGCTTTAATTTGTACGCTAAAGCACTGAAAATGATCATTATGTGATCGAAAATCGATTTTGCTGTCAATAAATCATCAAAATTACAGCCAATGCTGACATTCCTTCTAATTTTATCCAGATTATCCTTACGCGTGCTGTCTATCACCTGTAGCAAAACCCATGGTACATAGCAGACTTTGCTGATTACCGTTACCTGCATCTAAATAAATACAGATAAAACATACAGAAGCTCCATTTGCATGTATGTTTCGAGTATTTCCACCATTATTTACATCTTGATGGATGTTAACTGGACTTCTAAATGCGATTTCAATATCTGACGTACTCTTAATCAATTTATTTTTCATTCACATTTAATAAACTATTGTGAACTCTCGTTCGTACTTGGCGAGCCAGCTTTCTCGAGACCCTGCTCTTTCACCAGCTGCAATAACTTGAAAATCGATTCCATTCGTGGCAAACAGACAAATTCTCTCTTACTGAAGAAATAAATGCCTTGAAACAAATTAGCGTTATCATAAATTACACAAACATACGTTACAATCTGTCTCCTGTACGATTGTAACATAAATTTCGAAGAAATTCGTCGTGGTCGTCAAATGTTAACCATTTTAGCAGTACACAAAAAAGAAAAAAAACTAATGACGTAATGCGAAAATTATTGTTGAGCAAAGAGGATCTGAAAAAAAAAACGGAAATGATCTCTCCGTCTTAGTGTTGCGGAGTGCCAAATGCACACATCAGTGGAACTGTAGTAACTTCACAGCGGGGACACCAGGAGAGCGAGGTGACTGAGTTTTAGAGGGAAAAGAGGTGAAGGACCCAAGTTTTGATACTTCCTCCCAATATCTGCTCTCTGCCGCCAAACGAACGAGCCAATTAGCAGTCAGTAATGGTAGGGCGACGCTTCTGGAAATAGCCGCTGCTGCTCCGGACAGCACGAGGAGACGTTTCTCCACCCATCGACTCGGAGCGCCTGACGCTACGGTTTTGGAATGGGAAGTGGTGGAAGGGGGGAGGGGGGGGGCTGAGGGTTGGAAGATTGGAAAGAGATGGGAATGGAGAAGCAGGAATGCCAGCATCAAGCAGACTGCGGGCACAGACGGGGCTCTCTGCTTTCTTTCAATAGAAGCAGGTGAGTAGCTGTAATTACACCGCTGGCTTTACTACTTCTATCCTACTCTGTATGTTTGTTTCATGGAGATGTCCTCCTTACAATATATCTAACTGCGCTCTGGGGCGTTACCCGCGATTAAAGAGTTATTTATAAAGAAATGCTAATGCCGAAACGCGCTATCCACGCGTGTGACTCATTACAAAAGCTAACTCTTGGAGTTTTTGAAGCTCGAGCCACTTGCGGCCCAACAAACCGCACGACATCAGAAAAATACACCAGTTTCAGAGAAGCTGGCAGACTACTTGTCGCTCACAACTAAGTCGTTTACTTAAGGTAAAGATTTTTACCTAGTGGAGTAGCGAATTACAAATGTGCCAGGAAAGGGAGTACATAATATCACGATAGGTCGCGACTTTCCTACAACGGAAAAGATCTTAGTTGTCTTGGTTGTAAGGAGAGTTAGAAATCTGCTGTCGCGCGTCTCTGTAAAGAACATTACGAGACTTCTTGGTTCTCTGCGTATATGTAGAGGTTTGTGACTCTTCATACACGCGAGCAGAGAACATAGGGCTGTGGCGTGTCCAGATGAATACCAGCCACTTTTAACTTTTGTCCTTCGCTCTTATTTATACTGATCAATATCACAGTCTGCTGCACTTCCAATACATTCTACTTGCTCAGAAATATTTTCATGGGCATTCGTTACACTGATATGGAGTTTAGTTATGATTCTATTATTCAAGAATATTTCATCAACCCCCAATATTTTATCTCTTCTAGATTTGTGTTCATACTAATTCCATTTGGCAAAATAGTTAAAAACTAATCTCTCCACTAAACTTAATTTAGTCATTTGATAGTTAACTTTGTCACGTTGACCATTTGGTGGGACAATGACCATTCAGCGGGAAACGTGTTTCTCCTTTCTTTTTTTTTAAATAGGCGATAGTCTGTGTGACAGTTCACGGTGCAGGGTATCTCCATTCCAAAGTTCATCCAAATCCTTCGTCGCTTCAGCGTGAGGGGGTAACAGAATTATTCACTTGACTAAGAGAAAAAAAAAAAAAAACAATTTCTAGTCCGGCGCAACGCTGATTCCATAATACACTCCTGGAAATTTAAATAAGAACACCGTGAATTCATTGTCCCAGGAAGGGGAAACTTTATTGACACATTCCTGGGGTCAGATTCATCACATGATCACACTGACAGAAGCACAGGCACATAGACACATGCAACAGAGCATGCACAATGTCGGCACTAGTACAGTGTATATCCACCTTTCGCAGCAATGCAGGCTGCTATTCTCCCATGGAGACGATCGTAGAGATGCTGGATGTAGTCCTGTGCAACGGCTTGCCATGCCATTTCCACCTGGCGGCTCAGTTGGACCAGCGTTCGTGCTGGACGTGCAGACCGCTTGAGACGACTCTTCATCCAGTCCCAAACATGCTCAATGGGGGACAGATCCGGAGATCTTGCTGGCCAGGGTAGTTGACTTACACCTTCTAGAGCACGTTGGGTGGCACGGGATACATGCGGACGTGCATTGTCCTGTTGGAACAGCAAGTTCCCTTGCTGGTCTAGGAATGGTAGAACGATGGGTTCGATGACGGTTTGGATGTACCGTGCACTATTCAGTGTCCCCTCGACGATCACCAGAGGTGTACGGCCAGTGTAGGAGATCGCTCCCCACACCATGATGCCGGGTGTTGGCCCTGTGTGCCTCGGTCGTATGCAGTCCTGATTGTGGCGCTCACCTGCACGGCGCCAAACACGCATACGACCATCATCGGCACCAAGGCAGAAGCGACTCTCATCGCTGAAGACGACACGTCTCCATTCGTCCCTCCATTCACGCCTGTCGCGACACCACTGGAGGCGGGCTGCACGATGTTGGGGCGTGAGCGGAAGACGGCCTAACGGTGTGTGGGACCGTAGCCCAGCTTCATGGAGACGGTTGCGAATGGTCCTCGCCGATACCCCAGGAGCAACAGTGTCCCTAATTTGCTGGGAAGTGGCGGTGCGGTCCCCTACGGCACTGCGTAGGATCCTACGGTCTTGGCGTGCATCCGTGCGTCGCTGCGGTCCGGTCCGAGGTCGACGGGCACGTGCACCTTCCGCGGACCACTGGCGACAACATCGATGTACTGTGGAGACCTCACGCCCCACGTGTTGAGCAATTCGGCGGTACGTCCACCCGGCCTCCCGCATGCCCACTATACGCCCTCGCTCAAAGTCCGTCAATTGCACATACGGTTCACGGGTGGACGTACCGCCGAATTGCTCAACACGTGGGGCGTGAGGTCTCCACAGTACATCGATGTTGTCGCCAGTGGTCCGCGGAAGGTGCACGTGCCCGTCGACCTCGGACCGGACCGCAGCGACGCACGGATGCACGCCAAGACCGTAGGATCCTACGCAGTGCCGTAGGGGACCGCACCGCCACTTCCCAGCAAATTAGGGACACTGTTGCTCCTGGGGTATCGGCGAGGACCATTCACAACCGTCTCCATGAAGCTGGGCTACGGTCCCGCACACCGTTAGGCCGTCTTCCGCTCACGCCCCAACATCGTGCAGCCCGCCTCCAGTGGTGTCGCGACAGGCGTGAATGGAGGGACGAATGGAGACGTGTCGTCTTCAGCGATGAGAGTCGCTTCTGCCTTGGTGCCAATGATGATCGTATTCGTGTTTGGCGCTGTGCAGGTGAGCGCCACAATCAGGGCTGCATATGACCGAGGCACACAGGGCCAACACCCAGCATCATGGTGTGGGGAGCGATCTCCTACACTGGCCGTACCCCTCTGGTGATCATCGAGGGGACACTGAATAGTGCACAGTACATCCAAACCGTCATCGAACTCATCGTTCTACCATTCCTAGACCGGCAGGGGAATTTGGTGCACGTCCGAATGTATCCCGTGCCACCCAACGTGCTCTAGAAGGTGTAAGTCAACTACCCTGGCCAGCAAGATCTCCGGATCTGTCCCCCATTGAGCATGTTTGGGACTGGATGAAGCGTCGTCTCACGCGGTCTGCACGTCGAGCACAAACGCTGGTCCAACTGAGGCGCCAGGTGGAAATGGCATGGCAAGCCGTTCCACAGGACTACATCCAGCATCTCTACGATCGTCTCCATGGGAGAATAGCAGCCTGCATTGCTGCGAAAGGTGGATATACACTGTACTAGTGCCGACATTGTGCATGCTCCTTTGCCTGTGTCTATGTGCCTGTGGTTCTGTCAGTGTGATCATGTGATGTATCTGACCCCAGGAATGTGTCAATAAAGTTTCCCCTTCCTGGGACAATGAATTCACGGTGTTCTTATTTCAATTTCCAGGAGTGTAGTTCAATACTTCGCGTTACAATCTTCAAATCAATAAATCTCTCGTACTAAATACTTCCAAAAGTAGCCCATGTGTTAATTCAGGATAGAAACTAATTACAATCCAAATATCTTCCAAATCAGTCCAGCCGTTTCAGAGTGAAGAAGTAACAAACATATAAACTTCCTCATTTATGATATATATGGGATAAAACCAAAACAGAAAGTATTTATGTACTACTGTAGTATGCGGTAGAGCTCCTCATGAGCAAAAGGGTAATAAACTGTTACCGACAATAAACGACACGAGGACGCTGTGGTATATTACTTGACTGATCGTGCAAAGCTGGTGCAGTGTGACTGTAATGACAGATGGCTGTCGCCTTTTGTTCTAAGCCCACTACGCACATTCTCTGATTTCCCAGAGACCGAGGACCCATTCATAAATCCAGTGAAGCCACAAAGCGTTATGCTGTAAAGTATTTGAAGCAGGCAGAAAAGCCATAGGAGAAGAAAAACTTTGCAGATTATGCTGAAAAGAACGCAAAATAGTTAAGTTATTTCTAAAACATGTGAAACTTAATTCGTTGTAATGAATAAACGTTTCAAATTGCAGTACCCAAATTAGTAATGGCTGCCAAGATCGTGTTCAGAATGGTTCAAATGGCTCTGAGCACTATGGGACTTAACATCTGAGGTCATCAATCCCCTAGAAGTTAGACCTACTTAAACCTAACTAACCTAAGGACATAACGCACATCCATGCGCGAGGCAGGAATCGAACCTGCGACCGTAGCAGCATCGCGGTTCCGGACTGAAGCGCCTAGAACCGCTCGGCCACAACAGCCGGCAAGGCTGTGTGAAGAGTGTACAGGTTCCAAGGTCGTGTGGACGCTACTACAGGTAGTTTTCCAATAACTAACCCCCAAAAAATAGTATTTTAGAGCAATTTTCGAATCAGAAGCCTATAACTCAGAATTTAAGGTCTATTATTTAACTGTGCGAGATTATCGAGCTGCCCCAGCTTAGCGAGATAGCACTAATACGTGCGGACAGGCAACCTGTTTGGCATAGTGGTAATAAATTATATGTACAGACCTTTCTCACGAATCAGTCTATCTATTATTTTAACCTTTTCCAAATCCTTACAGTTTTTCCTGAGGTTAGCCTTGACACTCAGACTGAAAATGTGGATAGAAACATCAGTTTATAATTTGTATAGATATCTGGCCTTGCTGTGGCTCCTTATTTTACTGATTTTTCCGTCAGATACCGCTTCCTCTGTAGCTGATATACTCGTATTTCTAATCACTGCCTCGAGATGCCACTGCAAACGTCAATTAAATATGGAACAGGTAAAACTACATATATATTACGCATTCGGCAGCACTATGATTATACATTATCTATAGAAACCTTGGTCATGAGTCAGCCTGCCTATTAGCGAAAATTGTGTCGTCGTTCTTCTAATGGTTCCTAAGACAAGTCTTCATACACAGACAGCAATACGCGGTGTGGAGCTTACAATTTATAGCGTATAACTTTTACTATACAAGTTAAGATTTCATGAAGATTTAAAAAGAACGAAAGGCACAGATATCATTAAAGTGTTCATCTCCATTTATAAATACCATTGTGAACATTTTTTTGAAATAAATGAGACGAAAAGTTGACATTCATGTCCATACACAAATCAGTAATTCTGTTTTAAAAATAAGGTACAAGTATTAGCAAATTGCAATATAACAAACATACGTCAGATACCTATTTTAACGTACATTTAATTTCCCAAATAATGATTCTCACAGACGATGATCCAAATAACCTTAGAGGGTAATTGGACTGGGCCTACATTTGGTACTAACGAAGCTACTGGCATTGTCTTGATGACATAGTTATACTAAATTATCTCTGTCAGTTCTGAGCGAAACCAAAATGTTGAACCTGTCATTTAACATGAAGGTTCTGAGCCTGTGCTTGGTCAATCTTCATTTCAAAAATGACATTTCACGACCACTACTTGACAGGTATATTCTTGATGATGATTTCAACATTAGGAAAAAGCATTTCACAATGTATGGGTCTTTTTGCAATTTTATCACATGATGACATGGTTGGAGACCTTGGCCATTGTTTGAAGACAAATGTTGATGGTGCAGAGACAGCAACCAGCCACTAATTTTCTTTCAGTTCCTTTATTCAAAGGGCACCGTTACCGGTTTCGAATCGTTATGATTCACCTTCAGACGGTTTGCATGCTTTCATTGCAACGTTTTTTTACAGATTAATTGTCCTAAAATATAAATAATACATAATAAGCACGACTGCGGACGGATTTTCATTGGATGTGACTTACGTGAAATGTCGTTTCTGAGTGTTTGTTTTCATTACATTCGTCCAACAGATGTAAATACATTCCCACTGCATTCTTATTAGTGCACACGTAACTTTCTCTCTCTCTCTCTCTCTCTCTCTCTCTCTCTCTCTCTCTCTCTCTCTCTCTCTCTCTCTCTCAACATTTTCAATTTGTCACAAAAAAGATTTCTAGCGCACACCACATGTTTTGATACAATACAAAGTGTTTACAAACATTTAAGTGACAAAGATGCTACGATATATCGTAACATCCTGAAGATGTCCCATGTTTAGAAAATGATCATAAATTGACTTAAGCAATTGAGATGTCTTTCACGCTAGTACAGAGAGACCTTAATTTTGTGAGCTTTAGAGCGAATACTGTTACATTAATTACAAAGTTAATTCATTTTTAGTGCTCTATAGGTAAGACAGTACATTATTTATTTACATTTAGCATAATGAGAATTGTAGTAACATATAAATTTGCTACTTGGTCTGCAGATAGGCGTAGGAATATAATTTGCTTTGGCGTGTGGAAAATAATATTTGAAAATTTTTCAGGAAAAGGGTGTTAGCTAACTCGATTTGTTCATTAAGGATATAGTCTGGGGTTCTGTTTTTGTGTGTGTGTATTTTTATTTCTTCTAATATATTCATTGTGGCTCCTTTTTCTGATAGACGTTACATTTTTAAGTTGTTTTCAATGTTTCGCACTGAATGGTTTTCTTCAGCAATATGGGCTGCAAATGCAGCTTTGTTCAAGTTGCCAAGCCTTAAATCGTCAATGTGTTCTTTGTATTTAACTTCAAACCTTCTGCCTCTCTGTCCAAAGTAGAATTTGGGGCATGTATCGCATTTGAGTTTGTATATTCCTGATTTACCGTAGGGACTTTTGGCGGTATTTACATCATGGATCACTTTTGTTGTGATTTATTATTTATGGGAAACCTGATTGTGATATTTTTCTAACTGCTCTGAAATGTGCCATTTTTTGTTGGCGAGGGAGGCAAGATGAGTTGTCAATACTGTCATCTGTGGTGGTAGGTTTTCTGTAAATACTAAACTCATGTTCATTGTTACTATTGCAAATCTTCAGGTCAAGAAAGTTAATGCTTTTATTAGGCTCATGTTCAACTGTGAATGTAATATTTTTGTGCATTTTGCTTAGATTTGCTGCTAACGTATCAATTTCATTGTTTGTACCATCAAAAAGCAAGACTGTATCATCAACGTATCTTCTGTGTTAGATTATTTTCTTTGAGGTGTGCTGGTTGGTTGAGAAGAATATTTGTTCTCCATAGTTGATGTAAATATCAGCCAATATCCCAGCTGAGCCACTGACCACTGCCAAACCATCATGTTGTTGGTACACTTTGCTGTTGAAGGTAAAGCAATTACGCTTTACAATAAGTAAACGTATTTGTATGAGTTCACAGGTCCGTGCAATAGTAATTTTCTTATACTTAAGTAGATTGTTTCCGATAATGTTAATAGTCTCTCTGACAGGGATGTTCGTGAATAGGTTGACTATGTCTAGTGATGCTGATTTAGCTGTTGGTACGATGTGGATGTCTTTAATTAAGCTTATGAGTTCATCTGTGTTATGCATGGTGTAGTTATTTTCAAATGGATAGTCTTTGGTAATGAGGTCTTTTAGTTTACGGCAAGAAAACCGTCTGAAGATGAATCATAACGATTCGAAACCGGTAACGGTACTCTTTGAATAAAGGAGCTGAAAGTAAATTTGTGGCTGGTTGCTGTATCAACACGATCAACATTTATGGGTCTTTGTTTGGGTGAAATGAAACACGGAAAAAATCAGTAATCTAGCTCACTTCAAACTGTCAGAATGCCATTTATCACTCTTCTAGAAGCGTCCGCGGTTTGGCTAACTGAAGCGACAGCTGTTTGACCGGACGTCCTTGCGAAACTGACATGGGACCGTGGGTTTCACAAGTGAATATTGACTCCCCACTGAAGCATTCAACCGAATAATTCCATCAAAATAATTGTTTCTATTACCCCGTTTTAAAGGTGTCCGCATCATAGTATTAAACGATGGTATTTAGAAATTTACATTTTTATGGTGCGGAGCCCATTGAGAGATGCGGCTCTAGACCGTAGTCTAGATTCCATGCTCTTAAATGCGGCTCTGGTGGAAGCTGAAGCACAGAATGCCGCTTAAACGATCCTATTGTCCGACAAGTACAGTCTGACTTCCCGCCATGCCATCTGAACATTATTCGCTGTCACGGGACACCTCTCGGCCTGTGTTACAGACAATTAGTCCACTATCTGATCCAAAGTATTCGGACACTTAATAGTGGACATTCATCTTGGCTGTGTCCACACTTCACCTAAATAACACCTTGCACTCTTCTGGGGACATTTTCAGAGAGATATCTGAATGCCTCTCTCTCAAGAGCCACTGAGTTCTGCAGCGATGTTGACGTTCTGACTCATCTCAAAGGTGTTCCATTGAGACTCTGGACAGGCCAGTCATTTCTGCAATGTCATTGTCTGCAAACGATTGGTTCGCAATAGGTAGCCTATCAGGGGTGCACTTTCATGCTGACAGAAACATTCATGGTATGCGAACTGCTTTCCTACTATGTGCACTAAACTACGCTCTAAAATGTGTTCGTATCTTACCGCATTTAGCATTCTTATAAGTGCAATAACGGGTCAATGCACTAACCACGAAAAACACACCCATACCGAACCACAACCATCTCGTCAGTTCACTGTTTGCATTACATATAGTAGCAGGTAACATTGTCCATAAATTCGCCAAACCAAAACACTTCCATCGGATTGCCACAGGGAACATTGTGATTCATCACTCCAAATCAATCGATCTCAGCAATTCCCTGTAAAGTGGCGTCACCCTTTACACCATCTCAATCGTCGGTTAGCAGTGACTAGAGAAATGTGTGGCATTATGAGGAACCGTTCGGTCACTCACCCCATTCATCTTAGCTCACTACGCACATCGTGCCAACTAAATAGTGATAGCGCTACGGAACTGACGAATGATTCCTTCCGTTGGCTCCAGGTGACTTTTTATAACCACCCTTCCCATTCCTCGAACATTCCTGTCGGTCAGTACATCTACATCTACATCCATATTCCGCAAGACACCTGACGGTGTGTGGCGGAGTGTGCTTTGAGTCCCTCTATCGGTTCTCCCTTCTATTCCAGTCTCGTATTGTTCGTGAAAAGAAAGATTGTCGGTATTCCTCTTTGTGGGCTCCAATCTCTCTGATGGTTTCCTCATGGTCTCTTCGAGAGATATACGTGGGAGGGAGCAATATACTGCTTGACTCCTCGGTGAACGTAGGTTCTCGAAACTTCAACGAAAGCCCATACCTGAGCCACTGAGCGTTTCTCCTGCAGAATCTTCCACTGGAGTTTGTCTATCATCTCTATAACGCTTTCGCGTTTACTAAATGACCCTGTAACGAAGCGCGCTGCTCTCCGTTGGATCTTCTTTCTCTCTTCTATCAACCCTATCTGGTACGGACCCCACACTGCTGAGCAGTATTCAAGCAGTGGGCGAACAAGCATACTGTAACCTACTTCCTTTGTTTTCAGATTGCATTTCCTTAGGATTCTTCCAATGAACCTCAGTCTTGCATCTGCTTTACCAACGATCAACTTTATATGTTCATTCCATTTTAAATCACTCCTAATGCGTACTCGTAGATAATTTATGGAATTAACTGCTTCTAGTTGCTGACCTGCTATATTGTAGCTAAATGATAAAGGGTCTTTTTTTCTATGTATTCGCAGCACATTACACTTGTCTACATTGCGATTCAGTTGCCATTCTCTGCACCACACGTCAATTCGCTGCAGATCCTCCTGCATTTCAGTACAATTTTCCATTGTTACAACCCCTCGATATACCACAACATCAATCGCAAATACCTCAGTGAACTTCCGATGTCATCCACAAGGTCATTTATGTAGAATGTGAATAGCAACGGCCCTACGACACTCCCCTGCGACATAAGACCAAAATTTCTTATGATTTTCTGCCAAGTCAGTACATGAGCTCTGTCTGGCCTTGGTCTATTTATAGCTGATCCCTTGCGTTTCCACTGCACAGTCACAACACCAACAGTACTTGGTCAGTTTTAGACGCGCTGAAATGTCGCTGATGGTCCGATTACTCGGCTGACATCTAAGGACGAGCCCACATTCGAAGTTACTGATCTCTCCTGACTGAGCGATTCAGCTGTTACTGCTTTTATACTGACAATATTACCGGCCTCCTCTTATAATGGGAGGTCAGTCTCTTGTGACACCTGAGGGTCAGTCCCACATTACGTAAGGATGTGGACAGTGTATAACTCAATGAGGAATCCTTTTGGCATCTTTCATTTGTTACACCACTTACCTGAACGCCGTCTAAAGCAGTATCACTTAAGTGAGAGAATCTTTTGGGTCAGTCCAGCCAGCTGATCGGGTACAGAAACGAATAGTTATTACTACATTGTAAGAAATTTTCGGCACTTATGGTTGTCCATTTACTGCAGTTGAGCAGGATAATGGAGCTGTTCAGTAAGATAAAGGATTATGGTTTGACCTTTGTTTACATGTAATGTACTGAGTCCTCTTGTCTAACTGAACCGAACATTGACTGGAAATGATTGTGTTCGGCTACAGCCATTCATGGAGTTGATGTTCTTGAACAACGATGACTTATTTATGGATGACAATGTGCCAAGTCAGTGGGCCATAATTGTTCGTGTTTGGTCCGGAGAACATCCTGGTCTATGTAACGAATGATTTGTCCACCCAGGTAGCAAGACATGAATCCCATCGAACATTTATGGGACCTAATCGGGAGGTCACTTCGTGCACAAATTTCCGCACCGGGATATTTCGCAATTAGGCACCTGTATAAAGGCAGCATGGCCCAGCATTTCTGCAGGGACTTCCAACGACAGTCCATGCCACGTCGAGTTGCTGCACAATGCCTGGCAAAAGGAAGTCCGGCACGATGTTGGCAGGTATCTCAAGACTAGTACACTTCAGTGTGTAACAAAATACCAAATAAGTCCCCACAAAAGCCAAAAGTCACAGCTTCGTGATGAATTGGGCAATCGCATTTTGAAATTACATGTTCTTTTAATAAGATTAATTTTGATCATGAGCCAATCATAATGAATTCGTTTGCAATTGAAACTTAGGTTTAGTCATGTAGATAGATTATGAACATTGACGTGCCGGCCGCTGTGGCCGTGCGGTTCTAGACGCTTCAGTCTGGAACCGCGTGACCGCTACAGCCGCAGGTTCGAATACTGCCTCGGGCATGCATGTGTGTGATGTCCTTAGGTTAGTTAGGTTTAATTAGTTCTAAGTTCTAGGCGAGTGATGACCTCAGAAGTTAAGTCGCATAGTGCTCAGAGCCATTTGAACCAGCCAACATTGACGTTCTCAAGCAGTGAGCTGAATGAAGAACTGTCAAATTCGTGTAGTTGTATATTTCATTTTTTTTATCTTCTTTCATTTTCTTTCATCATATGTTACATTATTTATTTACCATTAATGCAACCTAAATTGCTGGACACGCGTATCTGGTATAATGTGAAGGCCACAGAAAAATAAGCGAATTAGAAAGAACTGCAATCGGAAGTGCAGTCAGTGACAACTGGCCGCCTAATAACACGAGTAAGTGCGCCGTACTCCGCACAACACAAGCCATAGTAGCACAAAAACACTGAGGAAATGCTTCCGCGTCCGTCACCTGTACTCAAGCAGCACTGACAGTATTGCGGCACGAGACGAAGAATTCGGCCAGTCCATCAGACGCCACAGTGCTGGGCGGCAGTGGTAACAATAAGGCGGAGGTGTAGTGTAGCAGGCAACCATTTGCTTGAGGTTACTACCAAAGGGGGCTTGAATTCCGCTAGCTATGCCGTCGGTTATGTGACCATATTCTTAACTCCACAGGCGACCGAATTTGTGGCCGGCGGTCTTGTGGACGGGTTACTGCTACTTGGGGCGGAGCCATTAAGCCTGCCATGTCCGCGGTCTCTAACATGGATACATCTTCGTCCATCAACCAAGAAGATATGTGGATAAGTCAAATATACGATGCAGTTCTGGCAGAGCCTTTCAGAAGAAAAAGGTGCACTGTGGCAGAACAATGTTTTACCGTAGGTTTCTAGTGTATGCACAGCGGACACGCAGGCGGTAAGACAGTCAAGTTAGGGTCCTAGGTCCGGCAACGTCATGCAGTAACTGGAATAATGCGATTCCTCTAAGTTGGATAGCATACAACAAAGTAAAAATTCACCATGTTCGGTTATTTCTTTCATACGTTTATTCATTTGATCGATCAAGTACTGTACTGATTTAGTAGGAAACCCAAAGATGAACACATTCCGCTTCAATTAGCGCGAGCAATGGCCTCATTGGTTAACTTCAATGCTAAATAACACGGACGGCACAAAAAAAGTGTGTGTAATCGTATGGGACTTAACTACTCAGGACATCAGTCCACAAGCTTACACACTACGTAACCTAAATTGTTCTAAGGACAAACACACACACCCATGCCCGAGGGAGGACTCGAACGTCCGCTGGGACCAGCCGTACAGTTCAGACCGCTGGGCTAATCCCGCGCGGCAAACGGTACAACGTGTCGACTTTTCTTTCTTAACAATTATTTCTCAACACAGCACATCCTGCAACACCCTTATAAGCTTTCCAGACTGTTTTCGATCTCATGTGCACAGGGTGTTTTAAGTTGGGCCGCGCAGGGGAAGCCGCTTGGTCTCAGGCGCCTTGTCACCATTCGCGTGGCTCCCCCCGACAGAGGTTCGAATCCACCCTCGGGCATGGGTGTGTGTGCTGTCCTTAGCGTAAGTTAGTTTACATTAGATTAAGTAGTGTGTAAGCCTAGGGACCGATGGCCTCAGCGCCTGCCGAAGTAGCCGAGCGGTTCTAGGCACTTCAGTCTGGAACGGTGAGTGTGATGTCCTTAAGTTAGTTAGGTTTAAGTAGTTCTAAGCCCTAGGGGACTGGTGACCTCAGATGTTAAGTACCATAGTGCTCAGATTCATTTGAACCTGTATTTCGATGGCCTCAACAGTTTGTTCGCATAGTACACACCACAAATTTCCAAATTTCCAAATTTTTGTTTGTTAAAATTGAATATCTGGAACACTACGTAATTAACCGTGCGGGATCCATTTTTACTTCCAAAAATCTTGGAAATAACTTCTCAGCGTCTGGCACTTTCCCTTCCCAGATGTACTGCACAGATCTGTAACGTTGTGCATCCTACCATAAGTCTGTTCGAATTAATTACGTAAAGTGATGATCACGAAAGGTGCGATCTCTATCGCTCTAGGATGATCGAGCAATGCCCTTAATGGAAATGACAAGGCTGATCAAAGTACGTCACTGTTTCGTATATTTACTCTTAATTGCAACTGCACCTGGTCTTATAGTTGATAGCTTTCAGTTCTCGATGGGTTACTATGTGGATAACCCATGAAGCTGCAACTGCGGTAATGCACAATCCCGATAAGCAATGTGTTCCTGCCCGGGCTACCGGAGAAGTAAAACTACTATCACCGTACCCTGTAGCGGACGGCACAGAGTAATACCACTGCTCGCTTACGCAGTCAGAACACGAATCTCTTTCTTTCATTTCGAGTTCAGCGTCAGTGGACCAGCGGGTGGCCAGTCATTTTTTGCAACAAAATTTGCCGCCAAACGTCGCGTGCGCAGAAATCATTGCCCTCCGTAGTACAATTTAGCCAATGGCTGGTTTCTGGAAGGCGTTTTAAGTTGAAACGTTCTTGAGTCATATTCATGGCTAACGTAGCCATCGGAATGTATCTGCGGAATGTCACGCTAAGAGCTGGTGTGTGAGAGGCTTTTAACGAGCGCACCTTGCCAACAGGGAGTGTAGCCACCCCAGGCCTGTCTTTTGTGGTAATATGAGACGTTGGCCACAAAAACCTGAGTCTGCGCCAGCGTTCCATGTCGTGGAGAAGTTGCAGCTTTGAGATTTACTGTGGGGGATGAGGACACCACACCACCCCGTCCTACACAAAGCCTGCCGTCCGCCGGGGACGGCTTTTCCGTTGGTTTCCTCTCGGACTCACTTCGGAGGACGCGATAAACCGCACCACCTCTGCCGTTCCCTCACCTCTTCGCGTAGGGCGCATTGTGGCTCGCTCACAGAACCCAAAACTGACTGAATTTTTTTCCATCTGCTACAAAATTTGCTGTTTGCGTGAAATGCGACATTTAATCATCACACAGCCCGCTTGTTTCCTCCCAGATGAAGAAAACTAGAAATATTCGTAATCATTCCGCGAAACCGTATACGAATTCCAGAATCAGATTTTCACTCTGCAGCGGAGTGTGCGCTGATATGAAACTTCCTGGCAGATTAAAACTCTGTGGCCGACCGAGACTCGAACTCGGGACCTTTGCCTTTAGCCGGCAAGTGCTCTCCAAACTTTTTTTTTTAATCTCATTTTTGTTCGCTTTTGTTCGTTGCATCTGCTCGGGGCGGACGTCGTAAGACACCCATTTATGTTCGTTTTTGATAGATTGACTCAGTTTTTTTATTACAGAGGGCGCGTAACCCTCTGACCGAACACGCTGAGCTACCGTGCCGGCTTCCAACTGAGCTACCGAAGCACGACTCACGCCCGGTACTCACAGCTTCACTTCTGCCAGTATCTCATCTCCTACCTTCCAAACTTTACAGAAGCTCTCCTGCGAAGGTTCGCAGGAGAGTTTCTGTAAACTTCTGTAAAGTTGGTAGAGCACTTGCCCGCGAAAGGCAAAGGTCCCGAGTTCGAGTCTTGGCCGGCCACACAGTTTTAATCTGCCAGGACGTTTCGTATACAAATTGATAAGTTTGGTAGTAAAAATGTAAAGTGGGAGAGTGATTGGGCCTAGCACTCATTGCGGACAGGCCACATCCTTTTCCACTTAGCACAGCTTCTGAACAAGATTTTAAGGATGAAGCCTTGATGTCCATCGTCGGTTTCTCGCCGGCAGTTTTGGTATAAATTACGAGTTGTAACTCTACAGGTGACCCCAGTTTTGTCTGTACTGAGTATTTACATATTGGCTATTGGGTTATTGTAAACTATATTGTTAATAGCGGTTTCTGATCCAATTATTGGCGATTTTAAACCGTTATGTCCAATTGAATATGTGAATCACACGGGCTTCCAAATAAATTCTGATGTTGGTTGATGCGGTAATTAGTGGCGGTTTTAAATACCCGTTTCTGTGTTTTACCATCATACCCTTTCACTGTCACCGTTTATCTTCTCACATTTTAATTTTCTGATTTTCTGGTGACCTTACATTCCAAGTTTCGTCAGATCAACACAATAAACAAATGAAAAACGTGCTGGTTATTAGTACAGTCAGTTCCACAAGAAAGTGCACGCCGTCATTTTTAACGCAACATTCGCAGCGATACCTCTGATAGTGGTCTCGAATCTGTCTCAGTCAAATTTTCCACAGTGCGTAGATAAACAGTGTGAGAGTTGAATGTTTTGTTTTGTCGGTTCAGTTTTGGTTATTTGCACTTATTTACAGCCAATTTAAAGGCTGAAATTGTTTTAACTTTGATTAAAAATGGGTGGTATTTGGTTTTAACGAGGCAAACTGGTGCTTCAGGAGGATAATGATGCGTCTCTGTACAGCGTGGAATCAAGACAATAGGATGTCCACGACGCATTTATGTGCAATTTCTCCGAATGAAAATCAGATCGCAGTGTCTGGTGGTATATTAAGATGAAGTTTAAACGAAAGCCATTATATACTTTCAAGCAGCTGTTATATAAAATCAGGACGATAAGGATATCGTCACCGAGAGAATATGCAGGAAACCTTGTGAAAAGCTTGCCAAAAGGGTACCAGCTATAATCGATAATGTTGGCGATTGGATTAACTGTTAGGTTATCTTGCAATTATTAACAACATTAATTTTTATGTAAATATATATTTATAATATTTTTGTCATCAATTTCATACACATAATGGTGTACACATCCTAGTGGAACTGACTGTATATCAAATACAAACAAGAACAGACATACTCATGAATCATTTTACTCTATCTCGAGGACTGTTTGTAAGTAAATGTAGCATTAAATATGTATTATGATATTCTTTGGTCACACAGTTAATATGGACCATATGCTAGCATATAATCGAAAAACTAACGACATTCAAACAATACTTAAAAAAAACTGCACACACTATAAATCAGACTGTTTAATACACTTAAGAAATAATCATCCTGAGGATGAAGTCTTTCCTCCAAGTTTTCTTTAACAATACATCTGTTTTTGGATGGGGTCCGCCTCTAACAAAACACAATTTCATTTTTTATCCCAATATGTTTCACTGCAGTTGCAATATCATCAATGGGCTTTTTTATGGGTGTTAAACACAAAGAATGTTCTTTGCTTTTTGTATACATGTAAATATTAGTTTTTAAATCGTATTTACAGTTTTTTGAAGCACACACAAAATTATGTATTCATACCATTTTAACGGATGGTGTGGTTTTCCTGGTGTATTACGTTTTTATAGTGCCTCTGAAATATGTTTGGGATAAAAAACAAAATTGTATTTTGCTAAAGGCGGAACCCCATCCTAAAACATGTGTAAATTTAAGAAACGTTGAAGGAAAGAGAATAACTACCTATACAGCTACTAATTATTTCACTTTTAGCTCTTATTGACAATCCTTACCCAACACTCCAATATGTTCAAGACACATGCACTTTTTGCTCCTTCTGCAGTAATATTTCTCTTTCCTATTTTATTTTGATGTACATAAGATGCGGCATCTGCCGAAGTTGTCCCTGACCCTTAGTCTTGTTGCAGTCTCTGGTCTACTTTTCAGACGATGGAAATTGTCTCCTACAGATGATGTGGAACATTGATTCAAAAATGGTTCAAATGGCTCTGAGCACTATGGGACTTAACTTATGAGGTCATCAGTCCCCTAGAACTTAGAACTACTCAAACCTAACTAACCTAAGGACATCCCACACATCCAAGTCCGAGGCAGGATTCAAACCTGTGACCGTAGCAGTCACGCGGTTCCAGACCGTAACGCCTAGAACCGCTCGTCCACTCCGGCCGGGCGGATATTGGTCACTTTTGCTCTAGCAAGAAGATGATTTTTGATAAGGCAATCAAGTACTATTCAAACTGTGAATATTTTGCATGAAATGCATTCGCAGTTGCGAATATGGACAACGGTCAGCTGTATAATGGAATGAGGACAATGTAAATTTGTGCGGGCCCGGAACTCGAATACGGATTTCCCGTTTATCGCTAAGGGTCGTTTTATCATTAGGCTATACGAAAACATCTCACGACTCGGCTTAAACGTCCAGATGACGTCAGCTACTTGCCTACAAAGATATTGACTTAAACATAAATTTTAACTGAGAGCAGACAAAGTTTTAGCTCCGCAAGTCTGGTGTGGTCGGTCGAGTGGGTCGAAAAATGCTGTCCTCACTGTACGGCTGCTGGCTCCAAACCAATGAAATCGTGGCTTTAGACAACGGGAAGGAGGAAGGTACACGGCAGAACAGCTCGCCTTCTCCAACGGCCGAAAATATAATCAACAGCGGTGAAGAAGTTGGTTTGATACACCGTGTCACACCAGCGGAGAATTAATAATCATTAATAAATGGTTAACTGAAAAATTAAATGTGCTCAGGTTACTAGCATGTGCTTTATGTCATTTTTTTGTATTAAATAAATTTCTGCTGATATCCGACTCACTCGCTTATTACTCCCATATCCCAGATCCCCGACCCCTTATTTATTTCAGTGGGACTTTGAAACTGTTCAGTATTTGCGATGACGATGGCTGTTTCAAATTCACAAGAAGAAGGCGGAGTGAACGTGCTCTCTGCCATCACATGTTTCTATTAATTTTCACACTTTTACTCTCATTTAGACTAACTAAACGTTTGACTCTTTAGAAATATGAAACGAGTCAGCGAATATTTGGTAGACACTTTTTAAAGTAGCACGCTGATTACTACTCGTAGCCTGCGTCCGACGGCCATCTAGCAATCAAGTTTGATGTCAGAGACTGTACTAAAGTTTTTGAGTTCGTCTTAATATCATACTCAAAAACAAGAGAAAAGCGCTACACACGCTCACAACGTGGTCGAAAAAAATGAAACCTCCATGAATCCGAAGTACAACAATCATTAAATTGGCATACGTGGATACACAAATCATTAACTTCTCGTTGTAAGCTGTACAAAATATATAGGCATAACGCCAACTACAATCAGTGTATGAAACAGGAATACGCGGCCGGTTTCCTATTCTCACATCCTCTTTGAGGGTTGTTAATTTGCCTATGAGAAGGTCAGGCGTTTTGTGTTGTTGTTGTTGTGGTCTTCAGACCTGAGACTGGTTTGATGCAGCTCTCCATGCTACTCTATCCTGTGCAAGATGCTTCATCTCCCAGTACGTACTTCAGCCTACATCCTTCTGAATCTGCTCAGTGTGTTCATCTCTTGGTCTCCCTCTACGATTTTTACCCTCCACGCTGCCCGCCAATACTCAATTGGTGATCCCTTGATGCCTCAGAACATGTCCTACCAACCGACCCCTTCTTCTAGTCACGTTGTGCCACAAACTCCTCTTCTCCCCAATTCTATTCAATAACTCCTCATTAGTTATGTGATCTACCCATCTAATCTTCAGCATTCTTCTGTAGCACCACATTTCGAAAGCTTCTATTCTCTTCTTGTTCAAACTATTTATTGTCCATGTTTCACTTCCATACATGGCTACACTCCATCCAAATACTTTTAGAAACGACTTCCCGGCACTTAAATCTATACTCGATGTTAACAAATTTCTCTTCTTCAGAAACTATTTCCTTGCCATTACCAGTCTACATTTTATATCCTCTCTATTTCGACCATCATCAGTTATTTTGCTCACCAAATAGCAAAACTGCTTTACTACTTAAAGTGTCTCATTTCCTAATCTAATTCCCTCACCTTCACCCGATTTAATTTGACTACATTCCATTATCCTCGTATTGCTTTTGTTGATATTCATCTTGTACCCACCTTTCAAGACACTGTCCATTCAGTTCAACTGCTCTTCCAGGTCCTTTGCTGTCTCTGACACAATTACAATGTCATCGGCGAACCTCGAAGTTATTATTTCTTCTCCATGGATTTTAATACCTACTCCGATTTTTTCTTTTGTTTCCTTTACAGCTTGCTCAATATACAGATTGAATAACATCGGGGAGTGGCTACAACCCTGTCTCACTCACTTCCCAACCACTACTTCCCTTTCATGCCCATCGACTCTTATAACTGCCATCTGATTTCTGTACAAATTGTAACCAACAACTAAGTGATGTAATTGTAAATGATGTCTTTCACAAAATTATTAAGTGGTTCTTAGCAAACGGACTCTCTTTAAATTTTGATATAACACAGTATATACAGTTCCGTACAGTAACTGGAACAACTCCAGTAATAAATATGGACTTTAAGCAGAAGTCTGTAGCTAAGGTAGCATTTTCAAAATTTTTACGTGTGGCCATTGATAAGAGGTTAAACTGTTAAGCAACACATTGATGGTCTGCTGAAACGTCTGAGTTCAGGTGCGTATGCTATTAGGGTTATTGCAAATTTTGGTGACAAGAATCTCAGTAAATTAGCTTACTATGTCTACTTTCATTCACTGCTTTCGTATGGCATCATATTCTGGGGTAATTCATCGTTGAGTAGAAAAGTATTCATTGCTCAAAAACGTGTAATCAGGATAATTGCTGGAGCCCAACCACGGTCATCCTGCAGACATCTATTTAAGGATCCTCACAGTAACCTCACAGTATGTGTATTCACTTATGAAATTTGTCGTTAATAATCCTACCCAGTTCAAAAGTAATAGCAGTGTGCATAGCTATAACACCAGGAGAAAGGATGATCTTCACTATGCAGGGTTAAATCTGACTTTGGCACAGAAAGAAGTAAATTATGCTGCCACAAAAGTCTTTGGTCACCTAACAAAAAGCATCAAAAGCCTGACAGATAGTCAACCAGCATTTAAAAATAATTTAAAAGAATTTCTAGAGGACAACTCCTTCTACTCAGTGGCAGAATTTTTAGATATAAATTAAGGGAGGAAAAGAAAAACAGCTTAAACATTAGTGTCATGAAATATTTTGTGTAATGCAATATCTTGCACAGACATCTTTTATTAACCTGACACGTTCCACAACATTACGAAGTGTCGTATTCATGATCTACGGAACAAGTAATAATCTAATCTAATCTAATCTAATAGCCTTTCGCTCCCTATTTTATACCCCTGCCACCTTCAGAATTTGAAAGAGAGTATGCCAGTCAACATTGTCAAAAGCTTTCTCTAAGTCCACAAATGCTAGAAACGTAGGTTTGCCTTTTCTTAGTCTAGCTTCTAAAATAAGTCGTGGAGCCAGTATTGCCTCACGTGTTCCCATATTTATACGGAATCCAAACTGATCTTCCCCGAGGTTGGCCTATACCAGTTTTTCCATTCGTCTGTAAAGAATTCTCATTAGTATTTTGCAGCTATGACGTACTAAACGGATAGTACGGTAATTTTCACATCTGTCAACACCTGCTCTCTTTAGGATTGGAATTATTATATTCTTCTTGCGTCTGAGGGTATTTCGCCTGTCTCATTTATTTTGCTCACCAGGTGGTAGAGTTTTGTCAGGACTGGTTCCCCAAGGTGGTCAGTAGTTCTAATGGAATGTTGTCTACTTCCGGGGCCTTGTTTCGACTTAGGTCTTTCAGTGCTCTATCAAACTCTTCACGCAGTATCATATCTCCCATTTCATCTTCATCTACATCCTCTTCCATTTCTATAACATTGCCCTCAAGTTCATCGCCCTTGTATAGACACTCTATGTACTCCTTCCACATTCCTGCTTTCCCTTCTTTGCTTAGAACTGGGTTTCCATCTGGGCTCTTGATATTCATACAAGTGGTTCTCTTTTCTCCAAAGGTCTCATTAATTTTCCTGTAGGCAGTATCTATCTTACCCCTAGTGACATAAGCTTCTCCATTCTTACATTTGTCCTCTAGCCATGCCTGCTGAGCCATTTTGCACTTCTTGGCGACCTCATTTTTGAGACGTTTGTATTCCTTTTTGCCTGCTTCATTTAGTGCATTTCTATGTTTTCTCCTTTCATCAGTTAAATTCAATACATCTTCTGTCACCCAAGTATTTCTACTAGCCCTCGTCTTTTTACCTACTTGATCGTCTGCTACCTTCACTACTTCATCCCTCGAAGCTACCCATTCTTCTTCTACTGTATTTGTTTGCCCCATTCTTGTCAATTGTTCCCTTATGCTCTCACTGAAACTCTGTAAACCCTCTGGTTCTTTCAGATTATCCAGGTCCGATCTCCTTAAATTCCCACCTTTTTGCAGTTTGTTCAGTTTTAATCTACAAGTCATAACCAATAGATTGTGGTCAGAGTCCACATCTGCCCCTGGAAATATCTTACAATTTAAAACCTGGTTCCTAAATTTCTGTCTTACCATTATATAATCTATGTGAAACCTGTCAGTATCTCCAGGCTTCTTCCATGTATACAGCCTTCTTTTATGATTCTTGAACCAAGTGTTAGCTATGATTAAGTTGTGTTTTTTGCAAAATTCCACCAGGCGGCTTCCTCTTTCATTTCTTACCCCCAATTCATATTCACCTGCTACGTTTCATTCTCTTCCTTTCCCTACTATCGAATTCCAGTCTCCCATGACTATTAAATTTTCGTCTCCCTTCACTATCTGAATAATTTATTTTATGTGATCATAAATTTCTTCAATTTCTTCGTCATCTGCAGAGCTAGTAGGCATATAGACTTGTACTACTGTCGTAGGCGTGGGCTTCGTGTCTATTGTGGCCACAACAATGCGTTCACTGTGCTGTTTGTAGTAGCTTACCCGCATTCCTATTGTTTTATTCATTATTAAACTTATTCCTGCATTACCCCTATTTGGTTTTGTACTTATAACCCTGTATTCACCTGACAAAAAGTCTTGTTCCTCCTGCCACCTTACTTCACAAATTCCCACTATAACTTTAACCTATCCATCTCCCTTTTTAAATTTTCTAACCCACGTGCCCGATTAAGGGATCTGACATTCCACGCTGCGATCCGTAGAACGATAGTTTTCTTTCTCCTGATAACGACGTCCTCCTGAGTACTCCCCGCCCGGAGATCCGAATGGGGGACCATTTTACCTCCGGAATATTTTACCCAGTAGGACGCCATCATCATTCAACCATACAGTAAAGCTGCATGCCCTCGGGAAAAATTACGGCTGTAGTTTCCCCTTGCTTTCAGCCGTTCGCAGTACCAGCACAGCAAGGCCGTTTTGGTTAGTGTTACAAGACCAGATCAGTCAGTCATCCAGACTGTTGCCCCTGCAAGTACGGAAAAGGCTGCTGCCCCTCTTCAGGAACCGTATGTTTGTCTGGCCTCTCAACAAATACCCCTCCGTTGTGGTTGCGCCTACGGTACGGCTATCTGTATCGCTGAGGCACGCAGGCCTCCCCACCAACGGCAGGTTCTATGGTTCATGCGTTTTGTAAGAATAGAAATTGTCCGTCACCATAAGTATCTGAATTCGATAGCGAAAGCACCGTGGCCATTCTAACAGTGGTGTATCGTTAATATACATCTACGTCTATATACATCTAAGTCTACATACATACTCCACAATCCACCGCACGGTGCGTGGCGGAGGGTACGTTGTACCCGACTACAGCTCATTTCCTCCCTGTTCCACTCGCAAACAAAGCGAAGGGGAGTCCATATTCCTTCGTACGTGCCCAAATTTTTCTTATCTTACTTTCGTTGTCCTTAGGTGAAATGTACGTTTCCGGCCGTAGCGTTGTTCTCCAATCAGATTCCAATACCAGTTCCCTACATTTTCTCAGAAGCGTTCCTCGAAAAGAACATCGCCTTCCCTCAAGGATTCTCATTTTGGGTTCACGAAGTATCTCCATAACACTGGCGTTTTGGTCGAACCTATGGGTAAAAAGTCCAGCAGCCCGTCTACGACTTGTTTCGATGTTTACCTCAATCCGACCTAGTGAGATCCGAAACATACGAGCACTACTGACGAATTTGTAGCACTAGTATTCTATGTGCGGTCTCCTTCACAGTTGAAGCGCACCTTGCTAAAGCTGTCCTAATTAACCAAAGTCGACCATCCGCGTTCCCTGCTACAATCCTTACGTGCCACTTCAAATCACTTTTCAGCTTTACGCCTTCTATTTAATCGGTGTCACTGTGTCAAGCAACAAACTACTAATATTGCATTTGATTACTACGTGATTTTTTTCTTACCTCACTGTATTAACTTGCATTTCTCTACATTCGAAGCTAGCTGCCACTTATCACACCAATTAGAAATTTTGTCTAAGTCATCTCGAGCCCTCCTTGAGTCAGGCTGTGGTGTACTTCTCATACACCACAGCATCATCAGTTACCAATAGAAAACTGCTCTTTCTGTCCGTCAGATTATTTACGTACACAGAGAATAAGACTTGACGATACTCTTGTCTCTGACGAACATTTGACGTCAAGGACAGCACACCGCTTTCTATTACTTAAGAAGTCCTTGAGGCACTCACATATCTGGGAACCTACTCCATGTGCTCATACCTCCGTTAAGTGTGCAGTAGAGCACCGCGTCAAATGCTTTTCGGAAATCTAGGAATATGGAATCTATCTGTTGCCTTCATCCGTAGTTAACAGAACATTACGTGATAAAAGGGCAAGTTGAGTATATTACGAACGTTACTTTCTAAAACCGTGGTGATTTATGGACAGAAGATTTTCCATCTCAAATTTAGTATATCCGAAGCGAGACTATGTTCAAGAATTCTGCATGTTAAGATTGCTGGTTTGTAATTTTGTGGGTTAGTTCTTTTATCCTTCATGTCACGTGCGCTCTTGCGGTAGGCGAGAGATTCGCAATAAATACAATCTAAGTAAAGGTCCATCGCCGTAAAACCGAATTGGGATTCCATCTGAACCTCGTGACTTACTAGTTTTCAACTCTCTACGCCAGGGGTGCATGTTACTATGTTCTCGGTACAAGTGTTTGTGTACAGCTCAAACGACGTTATGTTTGTACAAATCAGCTGCGTCGACGATTTCTTAAACGTGAAATTTTAAAATTTTATCCTTCCTTTTCCTGTCTTGTTCTGCCTCACCAAATTGGTCAATGCGTGACGACGAAGCCTTTGACATTCTTAGCGCTTTAGCGTAGGACCAGAATGTATCGCCTAGATCCTAGAATATGATACCCGTATTGAAAGCATTCGCGCTACTGTTACTTCAATATGAAATCTACTGGTCCACTGAGGCCACGCTCGGGCCACACAGGATCTCAGCGGCATCCCGCGGCTAGTGCCCGAGAGGAAATGTTACTATGGCCGTAGAGCACCGTCTAGATAGGTCATCCATGTGTCAGTGAGTGAAAAACATTTTTTAGGATACGAGTCAGATATGAATAAAACATATTAAAGAAGAAAAGCAGAGTACTGAAATTGTCAATGGATAGAGCGAAATCAGTAAAATTCATATATCCTAGTCAAATACGTGGGGAGGTTGCAAACTAAGTTTCGCCTGTCGACTGTGGTCAGAGTTATGTGTGAAAGGAAAAAAAAGAGAATGAGACATTAAAGATAAGAGATATCTTTATTTTTCTACATAATTTCCAAGTACATTGAGACATTTGTCAAAGCGCTTTATAAGCTTCAAATAGCCTCCCAGGAAAAAAATCAGGGCGTTGCATACGGAAGAAGCATTGAACGGCGTATCTGACGTCAGAATTGCTGCCAAAGCGTCTTCCACCGAGAGCGTTCTTCAAAGCAGGAAACAGATGGACGTCACTTGGTGCGAGATCCGGACTGTAAGGCGGATAGTGTAATCGCTCCCAACCAAGGGTTGCAACATGGTTTTGCGTTGCCATTGCCGTATGTGGTCTCGTATTGTCATCCAACAGCAGAACGCCAGATCTGAGAACGCTAGGCTGCTTTCACCTCTTTCAATTTTGATAGAGTGGCACCGTACCGCACAGCACTTATGGTTGCATACTCCAGAAAGTCCGGCAGCAAAACTCCTTTGGCGTCCCAGAACACGGTGGGTAGCACATTACCTGCAGAGGGAGTGCTTTTGAACTTTTTTCAGACAGGTGATGACCAATGTTTCTACTCCTGCACTTGCTGATGTCCTTCATTGAATTGCTGGCACCATGTCCGCACCATTTGCCTCTACATCACACCTGACCCATACACCTCAACAAGGCGGTTATGAATTTCTGTGCCTGATAATCCACATGCCCATTCATAGCGGATAACAGCTCTCACTTCCCCCTGCGACCACGACTCCAAAACGCACCTTCTCTCCATAGCTCCGGGAAAAGACTGAGCGGCTGGCCTCCGCTTTGCGCAGGCACTGCCGCTTTGCGCAGGCACTGTAACAGCCCCATGTGCTTGATCGTAGTCGACCTCTACCCAGTGGTGTATCTGTGTCTTCCACGCGCGCCTCCACCTGCCGTGTCGTCTTTCGCCAATATCACACAACTCTGCTCACAGTCGTCAAGGGAAACGCATTTTCCAACTCCCCCTCGTAAGTTCTCTGTTAGTTTATATTCGTAAAAACAGGATTGCAGCGCTTAATTCTGTGACAGACATAAACTTCCGAAAATACATTTTTAATTGAGGTAAAAAACTAACAGCTCTCTAAGCTGGTTCTTTACTGTACTACGCGACTAACAACGCTATCTAATGGTTCTTTGGTGTGCTACGCCGTAGTGATTAAGCATCCGAATTACTAGCTGAGCAGTCGATTTTGGACACAACTTTAAATCACTATATCTGTTTTCCGTGATCGAATTTTGATGAAATAAAGATTGTACGATGATTTCAGCTACTGTCAAGTTACTTGTGAGAAGCCTACGAAAATGTGTATAGTAGTTTTGGAGTTATACAGACACGACGATTTTAGATAAAAATTTAAATAACAATACCTTTTCTTTCCGTGATGTGTTTTTTATGAAATAAAGCCTCAATCTACCCCCAAGTTACCCATGGATACCTCATTAAAAATCGTTCTGTAGTTCTTGAGATTTTCGTGTTCAGACAGACAGATACGACAGTTTTACAATTTTATTTTTATTGTGGATATAGATATTGATGACATATTACGAAAAAAAATAAACAGTTGTGCATCAAATCACTATTGTACGCTGGCCAACAGAAACCAGCCAGTAGTTACAAAAATTTGTGCATCATCTCCCATAATTTCAGATAACATCACTAAAAAGTTGAAGCCTGGCAAACTACAGATATGTATTTTAGATCTCTAAAAACATACCAAAATTTTCGTTCAGTAATAAAGACAAACTGGAGCCCTTGGCATAATAAAGTGACGTATGTAAAATCACTTGAAATCACTGAGGGAAAGTATATATTGTTAAACCAGGCACGGCTGTGGCAGTCGGGTTATCTGATGAGAATAGAAGTAAGGAGATTAAGAAACAAAGATTTAACTTCAAACGATCATTTCTCAACAGAAACTACTCATATGATGTACAATGCGATTCTTTACATTCTGCACAGAAAAGTCTAAAGATGGTTATGCAGGAAATTCTGGAAATCGACGAACATGTGACACCGAATGCCATCTTATAATTAAATGCTGAAACGCAATTCCCTTTTTCCTTTGTTAAATTAAGTTTCAGTTGTAAATAATATATTAAAATTGCAAAGTCAAAATTGTCATCTGTTGTTTAATGTACCTCTACATAAAAAGCTTTGTTTACTTTTTAAATGTAATTGTTTCTGCGCTACAAAAAAAGTGGAGTACTCTCTTATGTAAACACTCCACATGTGAACCTTTATGTATCTCCTACGTAAAAATGTTGCACGTCATTTTTTCTATGTTTGCGACATTCAGTTGCCAGCTGAAATGGTTCTAATAAGCCGAAAACTAACTGGTTTCTAAATTAATATAATTTTACAGAACGTTAGGAAGTGTTTATATGCAATATTGTTGTCGCATTTGTTTAAAATATTTCTTAAAACTGTTGAAAATGTTACCTTCGTGTGAAAACGTCATACCAACAACTCTGAGTTTGTCGTGTTTACGTTAACTGTTGCTCTTGACATGTAACACACTGTCTTCGATAAACTAGTTGTTACAGTGAGATTCTATGAAAGTCAAATAAGCCTGACATCTGTCTCATCTGCATCTGCACTGTTGGCATAGATGAATATGTAATGTACCAAGTACTGCAAGATTAGCTCCTCCACTGCAGTAACAAATGACATCAAAAACCCACATGAAGGAAGTGTGCAAATAGTACGAATCATTCAAAGCTGTGAATGACATGTAATGTATTGAAATATGTACGTCATAGGACGTAACTGAGCAGTGCATACTTGTATCAATAATAACCCATCTTTTACGAGGTCGAAAAGGAGTACAGATATATTATAAGCAAGTGGTATTCGTATTGGTTACCAGTATGCTCTTCATTACTAAGAATCAAACATTACCAAACATTAGATTCCAGCGACAAGTTTAATAATGAGGATTCACGGTTCCAGTAACAAAAGAATAAAATAATACTAAAAGAATTAGAAAATCATTTTCGAAGAGGATGGACTTACGGGGAGTTGGAACGCTCTATCCCGACAATGTTAAATTTAGTGACTTGGCCTCCCTGTATTTCAGGAACCACTGTAACCATTGACATGAAACTTTACAGGACGTTAAACTGTATGTTCTGAGGCTACTGTACTACAATTATTGCATTTCAGCCGCTGATTTCCGAAATACAAATTTTTAACTACACGGTTAAAATTTGTGTACTTTTTTGTACGTTATCCTCAATAATTTTAATTATACATGACATTATGTTCTTCTTTTAGTTCAGTAGACTCACGACATGAATGTTATTACTCCCTGACAGTTTTATAACCCTACTTGAAGTGGTTTCTGAGATTTAGGGAAAAATACAAGAGGAAAATGTAAATTTTCAGGAACGGCTTCTGAAGTTTCACTTAATTTATGCTTAATTTTTTATTTTTTATTTTTAGTCACTCAGAAGGATCCTGCACCATACTGTATATTATCCTCTTGACCCTTTTCCAAGTTTTTTCGCCTTTTCTTCTTTCTGGAGTCCTTAGTGGCCAACTATGCTGCATACTCTGCTTTATCAGTGCGAACCTTGTTCATCAGTTCAAGTTCTCTGATGCAGTTTGCTCCAGGATTAATTCCCATGTGCTGTAACACTTTCGCCCTACTACTGTTGCCATCATTAAAAGCAATAACAGCATCACTGATCCCCCACTTTGTTGTCTTCATGCCAACAAAAACAATTTTTGGTAAGCGAGTCAATGTAAGGTTATTGAACGACTTATTGGGATTTTGAGTGTGACCATACAGACACTTCTTCAGTAACTGATGATTTGCCAGGTCTCTGTAAATAGGTTTTATGATATCCATGACAGCTGCTGGAATGGAATGTTTATTGCTGCATGAGCTGTTTGATTACTGGGTTTTGCGGTAATTACACCATGAATAAGGTCCAGGAGGGGAAAGGCGGTGTACTGGTTTTTCATCAGTGGACAGTCTGTGGAAGAAGGTAGCCCATACTGTCTGCAATATTGTCAACAAATCCTCAGCATTATTTCTAATGGCCATTCCGTAATACTGCTGTAGTTAATCAATCATTTTGTCTGTCAGACTGCCTCTTATGTTTAACCTTCAGGAAATTTCTTGTCTCTCAAACTTCGTTTCAACTTCCTCGACCTGGTGCCCATCCTCTTCTGGACATGACCAACAGATTCCATTTATAACACAACAGTCCATAGCCTCCTATATAAAAAATTAACAATTTTATTAGATTTTGAAGTAATTCACATAAAAATTTTACATTTTCAAATGGTGTGTATTATATTTAAAAAATAAAATAAAAAACCACCCATGTGAGTTTATAAGTTATATATTTATAACATTCATTCGAAAATTTGCAAATTTTATAATGAGATTAAAATCCGACAATGTGAAAAAAATCCGTTCTATCTCCCTTAACGCAAAGAAAGAAGAAATTTATTTCGGATGGCGATTATCGGTTGCTTTGTCGTTACGGAAATTGGCACACTACAAACATAACGTGTACTGTAACATCTAACGAAACGTTAACTGAGAGACAGACGAACTTATCATCTCCCAAATTAGTGTGTGATAAATGGAAATTCACGTTGGATATTGAAATACGTATCAGGATCATTTCGAGGAATTACGGCAGAGACAAAAGCTCAATTAAGGTCAGAGCTCCGTCCGAAATCGCTGATTGCAGCTATTCCATTTTATAAAGGTGCCTAGCCAGAAACTGGGTTAATGACATAACTGGAGCTGACGTTATCGGCAGTAAAGGCACATTGCCGACGTCATGCTGATATTGCACTCCAAGGTGTTGGAATAATTAAGAGTTGTGTCAGAGAGGACTAGTGTAAGTCATCTGCTGATCCTATTAAGATCTAATGTGTGTGGTACCATTTCATTCTCTGCAGCTGGAAAATCGTAGTCAATACGTTTCATAACGCATCCAACTGTTCGCAGAGTCTGCAGTCAGCCATATGTTAGCAAAGTGCAAGCGTTCTAATAAAGCTATTGCGACGGTTAGTTACAATTACACGTAATTCGTTGACGTAGAACATCATGTTTTCAATGGTAACTGCTCCTCTATCGTGCGTTGCGGTACTGAACGTATCTTTAATCACAAGTAACTTCCTTTGCATGTTCATTCGAAAGATACAGATTTACGCTCTGTTATGAGTAATAATTACAAATTCGGGAAGAGTATGGGTAACAAAATGAAGCCAGTAAATTCTTTATAAAAACATTATCAGTGTTGAGGCTTGACATTTGAAAAACTGAAACGAGTTTCTCTTTATGATTTTTTAAATTCTCCGGTGTCACAATCATGTAGAAATGCCTACACGATAACGCGTTTATAATTTGGCTTATAGGGTATTTAGATTTGATACTGGTATTTCTACATTGCAGGCACTGACAAGTAATCCCACAGTAAACATACACATTTCAGCTTTAGTAATCATTACAGCATATAATTTTACTACGAGCAGTAGGACCGAGTGTACTGTTAATAGGTAACAAACCATTACCTTCTTTTCGAAATTAGTTACATTGCACTCTCATGTTAACATCACTCACACTGGAGAATGAAAACAATACGACAACGTGCTATGTATGGTATTTATGTCTCTAGAACGCAATGCGGCATCAATTCTGTTGGGCATGAGATCGACACTTTGTTGGTACGTTTCCGGAGATAAGTAACACTAGATGTCTACCCACTGGTCTCGCAATTCCCGTAAATTATAGGTCAATGCTTTTGGACGTGGAACTGGCATCTGGTAATAAAGTCACAAATGTAACCCATTCGGATCAGATGGTGCTCAAAACATCTCCGTGATACGACCGTGTTTGTTCTGGAAAAACGGTCTCGCAGAAATTTTAAATGGTGTAATATTCACCATCGACTGATATACTATTCAGACTATCGTTCCTAGCCGCTTTTGCAAGAGACGTTTAATAAAATTCGTATTCCATTTTAAATGATGGCATTCGCTTGTATGTGCTGAACTCTTATTCTGAACGTACCAAAACTGCTTCGGAAAATTAAGGTTTTTCTAAAGGTGAAAAACAGTTCCAAGATACTGAGAGTCACCCACATGCCTTGCTCATACTGTGGCATCAAGCAGTCAGGCCTGCAAGATGAGTGGTCTGCCAAGCGAGTGGAATCATTCTTATTTATCGAGTAACATGAACTCTAGTACTCACAATTAAGTAAAAAGTTATTCTCCAGTTTGGATATTAAGCAACGGAAACGGAAACGCACATCTGACTGTTAGTAATTTACACAACTCTGTTCACCACGCACTGGCAATACCACATTTTCTTTCTTATTTAACGGCTTTGATCAACACGTGGCCATCGCACCGAATATGAATGGCGCACACATTATAAATTCTGGATATCATGACAACATACAATTCGAAGGAAAAGGCCACCAATCGTTTTCTTTTCATTATCTTTTTTATTCCGATAAATTCTGTAACCTAAACACACAAATTCCATAACCTACAACAATAACACATCAGAAATTCCACCCAGTGGGCATGGCTTAACATTGGTGATTCTCTATCTTATGGTGTCGTAATTATTTAACGCTACAGTGCACTTTCTGTATAGGATGGTGGATATTTTGCTATATCTCACACTTCGACTCTCACACCCATCATCACAAAACTTTCCTCCGGACCGAGTGGTACAAAAAGGAACATGCATAACCCACTGCCTCTGAAACTATCTTGTTTCTCTCCCATGCCAACCACACATACTTAAATTTCATGAAATACGTCACACTGGCAAAATACAATACGAAGAATAGTCAAACCTTATAATCACATCACTTTCAGCTTTCCCACTTCAATTAGTATTTATCCCAGTTTCATATGACACTGCAACACTTCTTAATTTTTATTTCCTACTATGAACTCTGGAGGACATACGCACGTCTTTCTGTGCAATGCAAGCCAAGTGGCGTTGCTGGATAGACGGCTGACTCACCTTGCTTCTCTCGCAAAGTATTGTAGTTTGAATCAAGCGTCACACGGAAACATAACACGCAAAGTAATATTAAGAACATATTCATCACACACGCGAATCCTCAACAGATCCAATGGCCGAGTACTTCTCTTTATCTTTTGTCTCATACACAGATTGAAACTCTTGCAGTATTCACCACGTGGAAGTATTCGTCTCTAATTTGAAGTCCTGCACACGCCATTTTTGAAATATTTCCAACTTATAGTACACACGCTAGTAATTCAGCTTAACTTAAGCACTCGGAAGTATTTCAACTTATTGCTACACGTGGTTTCATTGTGACCGTGGGTCACTTCCGAAGATTACTACGATCCCCTTAATATTACCTGCCTGAAATTTAATTCTCCCCACAATAGTTCCTGAAATAGAGAAATTATTATTCCAAACTCCTCTTAAGTATTTCACATGCATACCATGTCTCCACTCTTTTGTTTTTACGGAGCACACCTAAGACAGGTCTTACCAACATTAAATCCAGCGGCAGAGTGCTGGAACATGGCCGTTCTGTAGGTCATCTTGCACCTCTGTCGAGGTGGGGGAAGACCATGCTACCCATTGCTCAGCCACATTTCAGGCGCTCAAAGCTCAGGTACATTTCATCTCTTTGGTTCGACCAAAGGACCGTCTCAAAGATGATCATATATTGCACATTCACTATCTGTGGTTAGCAGATGACCATTCATTCATTCATTTCCCAGATCTCACCAAATTGGATGTAGGGATATATTATGTTGGAGTGCACATGTGATCAATTAAATAAATAAATTGTCATTCTTTCCTACACTGGTATCTGGCTTCGCTGTATTAATTGAAATTGAGTTGTTATTAAAAAAAAGATGCTGAACTGACAAGAATGTCGAAGAATGTTGTACCTATTTTCAATGTCGGGCGGTACTGTACCCTTTCAATACGACATGGTCATATACATAGGAAGAAATAGTCTATTGAAACACAGAAACGCAGCAATTGAGATAGTCACGCCAATACTGTATTTAATAGTGTGTCTGTTACATACACCAATAAAAATAAGTTAAATGAAATTACGCACAAATATTATAAAACTCTAGAATGAGATTTTCACTCTGCAGCGGAATGTGCGCTGATATGAAACTTCCTGGCAGATTAAAACTGTGTGCCGGACCGAGACTCGAACTCGGAACCTTTGCCTTTCGCGGGCAAGTGCTCTACCAACTTTCCTTTCTGTTTTTTTTTTTTTTTTTGTCCAGTTAGTTCATTGTTGATCGTTGCGGAAGTCACATGACATCCGGCTAAGTTCTCTTGTTGATCGTTTCACTCAGTTTTTTTTTTTTTTTTTATTACATAGGCCAACCAGCTCTCTGACCGAGCACGCTGAGCTACCGTGCCGGCAATCAACTGAGCTACCCAAGCACGACTCACGCCCCGTCCTCACAGTTTTACTTCAGCCAGTACCTCGTCTCCTACCTTCCAAACGGCACAGGAGAGCTTCTGTAAAGTTTGGAAGGTAGGAGAAGAGGTACTGGCTGAAGTAAAACTGTGAGAACGAGGCGTGAGTCGTGCTTAGGTGGCTCAGTTGGTAGAGCACTTGCCCGCAAAAGGCAAAGGTGCCGAGTCAGAGTCTCGCTCCGGCACACAGTTTAAATTGCCAGCAAGTTTCATTATAAAAATCCATTACAAATTAAATACATTTTGAAATAGCAGCAGTTGGATACCAACAAAAATTACATATGCGTAATTTGTCGTGGGACATCATGGAATATTCCCGCTTTAGCCCCTGTAGTTCATGAAGTCCCCGTAAGTGGCGGCACAATACGTAGCCGTTAAAATGGCGTCTGTAACAAGAGGTGCGTTCCAAGCAGGGTGCTATCATTGAGAATCCTTTGACGGAAAACGAGAGCGTGGAAGATATTTGTAATCGTCTGCTGAATGTTTTCAGAGACCTGCCGGTGCACAAAAGCGCGGCGAGCCGTTGGACCAGGCGCCTTCCATCATGGCAGCAGGGTCGCGCGAGCTGTCCGACCCCCCGCGTGCCGCGCCTGCGATTCGGGCACTCTTAGCCGAGGTGGCCTACGGCTCACAAATGGACGTCTCTGTTGATAGTGTTGACACATGGGAGGACCTCACAGTACTTCACTGGACTTTTCTTCCTCGTCCACCCTACAGCCCGCATCTCGCTTCTTCCTACTTCCATCAGTCTGATCCAATTCGGGAAGCAGTAGGTGGATGAAGGGAGCAAGACGTTTACTTCGACTTCGAGCATTAAAGTGGTACCATGCAGACATACAAGCCCTCCCAGTAAGGTGGCCTACGGCCGTCCCACTGAACAGAGACTGTGCTGTAAAATAGAGTCTCGTACGCAAAATAGTGGGAAATAATACGGTGTACTGGAATCTAGAATAAAACCTACCTGACTACAAAAAAAAGTTTTACATTAACTATCGAAAGCCCCTCGCGGGTATGTTGTCCATCTGTTGGGACATAGTAAGGTATAACCAGTTACTAAAAGCCGCCAGGACCTTCTCTCACCTCACCTATATATACATTTACATCTGTTCTCCAGAAGCCACCTTATGGTCTATAGCGGACGGTACTTATTGCACCACAATCAATTTCCCCCTCTCGTGTTCCAAATAGTTCACAGCAAGAACGATTGCTGGTAGGCCCTCACGTGGGCTTGAATCTCTCTAGTTTATCTTCAAGGCCTTTTCGCAAAATATCCTTAGCAGTAAGCAATATATTCGTAGACTTTTTAAAAAATGTACGCTCTCGAAACTTTAACAATGAACAACATTGTGGTGCAGAACGCCTCTCTTGCAGTGTGTGCCACTGGAGATGATGACCATCTCTATGACGCTTTCGTGCCTACGAAATGAACTTGTAACGAAACGCATAGCTCTTATTTGGATCTTCTTTATTTCTTTCATCAGTGTTATCTAGTACAGATCCCATACTGACGAGCAGTATTTAAGTATTGGCCGAACGTGTGTTTTGTAAGCCACTTCCGTTATCAGTGGACTACATTTCCTGAGGATTCTTCCAAGGAATCCAAACCTGCCATCTGACTTACTTGTGTTTAATTTTATGTGGTCGTTCTATTTCAAGTTGCTGCCCACTCATACTCCTAGGTATTTTGTGGAAATAACTACTTCCAGTGACTGTCCTACATTTTCTAATCAAACAGCAAAGGGTATTTCTATATATATATACTGGAAATGGAAAAAAGAGCACATTGACACCGGTGTGTCAGACCCACCATACTTGCTCCGGACACTGCGAGAGGGCTGTACAAGCAATGATCACACGCATGGCACAGCGGCCACACCAGGAACCGCGGTGTTGGCCGTCGAATGGCGCTAGCTGCGCAGCATTTGTGCACCGCCGCCGTCAGTGTCAGCCAGTTTGCCGTGGCATACGGAGCTCCATCGCAGTCTTTAACACTGGTAGCATGCCGCGACAGCGTGGACGTGAACCGTATGTGCAGTTGACGGACTTTGAGCGAGGGCGTATAGTGGGCATGCGGGAGGCCGGGTGGACGTACCGACGAATTGCTCAACACGTGGGGCGTGAGGTCTCCACAGTGCATCGATGTTGTCGCCAGTGGTCGGCGGAAGGTGCACGTGCCCGTCGACCTGGGACCGGACCGCAGCCACGCACGGATGCACGCCAAGACCGTAGGATCCTACGCAGTGCCGTAGGGGACCGCACCGCCACTTCCCAGCAAGTTAGGGACACTGTTGCTCCTGGGGTATCGGCGAGGACCATTCGCAACCGTCTCCATGAAGCTGGGCTACGGTCCCGCACACCGTTAGGCCGTCTTCCGCTCACGCCCCAACATCGTGCAGCCCGCCTCCAGTGGCGTCGCGACAGGCGTGAATGGAGGGTCGAATGGAGACGTGTCGTCTTCAGCGATGAGAGTCGCTTCTGCCTTGGTGCCAATGATGGTCGTATGCGTGTTTGGCGCCGTGCAGGTGAGCGCCACAATCAGGACTGCATACGACCGAGGCACACAGGGCCAACACCCGGCATCATGGTGTGGGGAGCGATCTCCTACACTGGCCGTACACCTCTGGTGATCGACGAGGGGACACTGAATAGTGCACGGTACATCCAAACCGTCATCGAACCCATCGTTCTACCATTCCTAGACCGGCAAGGGAACTTGCTGTTCCAACAGGACAATGCACGTCCGCATGTATCCCGTGCCACCCAACGTGCTCTAGAAGGTGTAAGTCAACTACCCTGGCCAGCAAGATCTCCAGATCTGTCCCCCATTGAGCATGTTTGGGACTGGATGAAGCGTCGTCTCACGCGGTCTGCACGTCCAGCACGAACGCTGGTCCAACTGAGGCGCCAGGTAGAAATGGCATGGCAAGCCGTTCCACAGGACTACATCCAGCATCTCTACGATCGTCTCCATGGGAGAATAGCAGCCTGCATTGCTGCGAAAGGTGGATATACACTGTACTAGTGCCTACATTGTGCATGCTGTGTTGCCTGTGTCTATGTGCCTGTGGTTCTGTTAGTGTGATCATGTGATTATCTGACTGTCAATAAAGTTTCCCCTTCCTGGGACAATGAATTCACGGTGTTCTTATTTCAATTTCCAGGAGTGTATATAGTCCTATGACACTCGGCTGGGGCATACCAGAAGTCATTTTTACTTCTGAAGATTTCTCTCCGTTCAGAGAGATAAACTGTGTTCTGTTCGCCAGAAACTTTTCATTCCAGTCACTCAGATGGTCTGTTATTCGGTGCCCTAGTATTATGTCCTTTAGGGAACAGAATGGGCCAACACGGCATTTACCCGAGCGCCTGTATAATTATGTTGCTTTCTTAGTCTCGTGGGCGGGTCGAAAAATGGTTCAAATGGCTCTGAGCGCTATGGGACTTAACTGCTGAGGTCATCAATCCCCTAGAACGTAGAACTAGTTAAACCTAACTAACCTAAGGACATCACACACATCCATGCCCGAGGCAGGATTCGAACCTGCGACCGTAACAGTCGCGCGGTTCCAGACTGCAGCGCCTAGAACCGCTCGGCCACCACGGCCGGCGGGCGGGTAGAGTGAGCTGTGTTTCACAAGTTCGTTGTCTTAGGAAACCATTTTGGTTCGTACAGAGGAGATTTTCATCCTTGAGAAACATCACAATGTATCAGAATAAAACGTGTTCGACGACCCTTCTTAAAACCGGGAATGACCTGTGCTTTTCCTCTCCAGAGACCTACGGTACACTGCCTGTAAAAAGAGGGCTAAGTTCTTTCGCATACTCTGTGTCGAATCGTAGAGGTGTCCCGTGAGGTCTAGAGGTCTTCCCTCTGTTGAGCGAGTTCAATTGTTTTTTTTATCTCATGGTCACTTATTTCGATATCAGCCATTTTCTCGTCTGTGTGAGGATTCTAGAGACCCACCACTGTGCTATCTTCACAGTAAAACAGTTTTGAAAAATACTTTCAGTATTTCGGCCCTTTCTGGATACACTATAGCATGTTTGACACTGTCTTGTCATGTCCGTAAACTAAGTAGTTTATGTATCGGCCGATAGAGGACAACATTGGATATGGGGACTGTGATTTTAGTTTCGATTGTGCTCACTAGTGAGCACTAAAGCAATAGAATGTTTTTCATAAACTGTTCTAGTATTTTCATAAAGTGTTATTTCTTTTTGTGTATGTAAAATGTTATGAATGTGTTTTAGCAGTATGAATGATGCGCGAGTGTGGTTTAAGGTTAATATGAAGATAACAGTAATACGAGTTATGTAGTAGGATTTAGTGTGGGAGCATTTCGAAGAAGTATGGATATGGACAAAGGCGATTTTGTAGAATAGTTTTGTAAAGTAAGTTTATGGTAAAGGGAAAGTTAATTGGGGTATAAATAACAATACTAAATAACTTTATGCATAAACAAAACTTCAGTATATTAGATAATTACGTCGGTAAAAAGTGCAGTCGTTAAGTTTACTATTTTGCGATTGGTTATTGATGAAAAGCGCGGACTGACGCGGGAGAATGTTGTTTTGCTATTGGCTGTTGAGTAAACTGACCAATGAAAAAGCAATATTCTTCGCGTGCCTTTCTCTGGTGGTAGAGAAGACTTAGAGTATTCTAGAGAGGATTCGAAGCTTAGCCATGAAAGAGATCGGACGTGTGCAGTAGTAGTTCCGATGGAAATGAAAAGTTGCCGGATCTAGCAGTGTTTCATAGATAAAAAGTGTTGGAAAGTGGCGGCATAATTATTCCGATGTGTGTGTAGAAATTTCGGAATTTTTAAGTGAATTTTGTGATAAGAGAAGACACACATTCCGCGTGGCGTATTGAGCAGGTCGGTTGCTAAAAACTGTGACTGCATTTGGTACCGACAGACTTAATATCTGGCGAGCATTAACGAAATAAAACAATCAGTATTTTTGTAGCTATTACGTTTCCGGGAAATGCAACACCATAAACTTGCTAACGTGAGTGAAAGGATTGTGAGTGACTGTGTTAAGAGTAGCACGGGCTTGGCAGTGCTACTTGGTCACCTAATTGAGGACAAAATTTCCAACCTTTCATTTCATATGAAAACTTTCTCCTGAAACGTAGAAGTACTGTAGGTTTTACTCGGCTTCCCTACTGATGATCTGCTGAGACAATGTTAACAGGTAGGTGCAGGTCCGTCGTAAAGGGATGGAAAGAACCGCGCCGCCGCAAGATGAAACCGGAGTAAAAAAGATATTACCACAGCTGATAAAGTACCGTCAGAGAGATATATTATTAAAACCATTTATATAACACGTGGGCAGGTAACCTACGCTTCGTCGGTTATTAACCATCCTGCATCTTGAAACAGAAGGAGGTCTTTTAGCATGAAACATGTGATATTTGCAGATGAACCGAGTTTCTTTAATGACTCAGCAATTGTAGATGTCTTTTCAATGGAAATTTATGTTAATCTTTAACTGCTGCAATTTCAAAATGTACGAAATTTTGATAATATTTCTGAGTAATTTGATTTCACTTACCCGTTTAATCGCAAAGTCCTGATTTTGTCTCCTCCCCCCCCCCCCCCCTGCCCACAAACCAAACATACACACACACACACACACAGTGTCAAGTTTCGTGAGAAGTTATAGACGGGGCTTAGGGCATGTAGAGAGCATAAAATTACTGATACATGTTTCTTGCTTACGACTATGTGAAACTATTTGAGGAGGTAGTTTGCAAGTGCTACTCTGGGATGACGAGTTTGGTACAGGAGAGGAATTTGTGGCGGGCCGCATCAAATCAGTCAGAAGACAGATGATTCAATAAAAAAAAGGTTTAGAACCGTTAAGGACCATTCAAAACCCTTCAACGAAATTTGAATGTGGCCCGAAGTAGTAAAGAGTGCTTATGCTTTTATAGGACTCCTTTTTTGCGGATACCTGTGCCGTAATCGCAGAGGTGTGTGACACTGAAACATGAATGAATGATATGGTGAAGGTTCTCTCTAAGATGCCACAGTTCGGTAACACCCTTTTTGCCCCTGCCTGCCTTTGTTGTGCTGTTAAGAAATGTACCTGCACGGAGACAACCTGTGAAGATGATCTAGGCAACTGCAGACTGGCAGTTCGTTGACACCACTCTGATTCTGTATGCCTACCAGCAGGCCTAAGAGCTGCAGTGTAACCTGCCTGCAGGTGCCTAGGTCTCTCGTTACGGTTTGTCTCTGTACAGGCATATTTTAAATGTGTGGGCGAGTGACGTCATGGGTGTTGCCAAACTGGGAGGCCGTTTATCATTTTATTCTCGCTTGTGGCAATATCACTCACCTCCACGATCACGCAGTGCTGCGCAATGAGTGAAAATTAAGATGTTTGGAAGAAGTGATGTTTTAATTAGGCTGTGCAATGTATTCCAAACACCTGGTTCTGACCAACGTATCTAGAAGGTTTCCCTTGGTTATCAGACTAAAACCCCTGTAAGTCCCCTCCCAAATGTTTTGAACTGGTATTCTGTCTGTTCCACTGCAGCCTATCAGGTATGTGAGCAAAAAGAACCGCTACACCTTGCTCCTTGGAGGGGTCAGAGTCACAGAGAGAGAGAGAGAGAGAGAGAGAGAGAGAGAGAGAGAGAGCGTGCGGAAGGGGGGAGAGGAGGAGAAGAAGGAAGCATACTGCGAAATGTGCTTCCTGACACAGAAAGGAGGATTGGTACTTTTGATTTGCTTTTTAGTTTACCGACAAATAAATGCGTTTTCATTGGTCGGAACACCACTACTAACAGTATTATGCGCAGTTCTCTCCTGAAGTTTGTTACGACGCAAGTGTGCTGCTGCCAGTTACTGCAACAGAGCTATGTGGTTTAGTGACGTCTATCGGAAACAGTTGTTATTTTGCTCTGTCTGTCAGTTCCATGTAGGGAGTATGTTCTGTATTTACAAATGTATTACGTGGGCTAAATTTCCGTTATTGATTTGACGGTACTTCGAATCAACTACCGATCAGAATAAAATAATTATTTCTGAACCGTAGGTGTCCATCAAACAAAATAGTTTCTCGAACATTACTTTCAGAATTCAAATATACGTTCCTAAATTAACCCATATAAAGCGGAATGTGTGAAAGAATAATGGCTCTACCGATGAAACTGTCAGTAACGCCATTGTTAATGAGGTTTACGTATTAAAACAGCTTGTCACCTCTCACACGTTACCAGCAGCCCTAATATAATCAGATCGCCGCAGTTATTTCTGATGATTAATGCGGGCTGAACACTATGATATTCGAATCACGTCGTTAACGGATATTAAAAGCCATTGTGTACACAATTTTTTGCCCCTTAATAGTGTCGAAAATGATGGAAAAACTGTTCTCTCTCTCTCTCTGCTCCCTCCCCCCCCCTCTCTCTCGCTCTCTCTCTCTCTCTCTCTCTCTCTCTCTCTCTCTCTCTCTCTGTGTGTGTGTGTGTGTGTGTGTGTGTGTGTGTGTGTGTGTGTGTGTGTGTGTGTGTGTTCGTGGGTTCGTGTAAGGGTTTTACAAAATAATTTTAATGCAACACAAATAAGAATACAATGCACTGCAATCTGATTAAAGAAGTAGTATTGTACTGGATACCAAAATAGTGTTGAGGGGGCGATATGACTGATATGTTTTAGCTCATGTTTTGACTGAAAGTGAATGTAGTCGACGCGGTTAATTACCTGGGCAGTAAACAAATAAAAATTAGCATCACTCAAATGTTGGAACTTTCTCTAGTAATTCAACTAACCGAAGTCTGCCGCGGTGGTTCAGTAGTAGAATGCCAGATTGAAATTGCGACGGTCTTGAGTTCGATCCGGTGTCGGTCGCAGGGCTATTATGTGTCACCTATCACTGGAGCTTTTGCAATGCAACACAGTGTGGTATGGAACCCACGTTAAAGTGTAGGTACGATCTCCAGCATGAATTTGCCTAGAAAAACACTGTGGAGTTAAAACCAATCTTCGGACTGATGTTAAAGTTACTTCCACTTAAAAGACAGAAAGTGACAATGGAGGCAGGTAACATTAGGCGTCCTCCCGGTTTCGATATAACGTCCTACACCCTCTTCATTGTATGTCAATGACGAGCCATCAGTTTTATCCTCCGGCAAGTACTGCATGTAAGCTGATGAACTACAGTTGTTTCTAAGTGCCAAACAAATAAACTTGAAGAGGGCTGTCGAGAGGCGCAATACCGAATTGTGTGCAGCCTCAAAATGGACGCAGGTTGTAGGGTTAAAGCTAAACCCACGCAAAACCCAAGAAGGTACTGGTTAGTCATCCTAGGCTCATTACCACAAAATATCGAGAATCATTACGATATCTAACTCTTACTGGGACAAATATAAACATCTCCCCCTCAAGAAATGCCTAGGAGTAATAACAGATGAATATCTAAAGTGGAGTCCACGTAACTGCAGTATGGAAGAAGGTATCAATCAGAATAGCTTCACGTCCTACAAAAAATGGAAAGCTCTTTACTCTTGATTTGGAAACTTGTGCAATCGCTTATAAGACGTTGTCCTACAGTATCTCTCTCAGAAAAGATCAAGACGCCTGGAAATCATTATGAATCCCTTCGTTAGTGATACCGTGATATTCGACTCTTTGATCATCTTTCTCCATGACATTCACAGCTGTCGTGACTGCGCGCAAGTAAATGCAGAGAGATAATCGCAGAGATTTCCATATCCTGTGCCTTCGCTACTGTCTTATCATACCTCTCGAAATTCACGCTTTTGTATGACTATCACGGCAGAGACACGCGAACCCATCCGAGCAAATTCCTTCTGCCCCACTCCATCGTTCAACGAGTTTCTGGAAATGATTCTTAGTAGCAGAAACCCGACACTGGAATAATCTCCTGCATTATTTAAGGAATTTAATAACGTATCTAGTTTCAGAAGGAGTATCTAGTACAGCAACAGTAAGAATTACCAATGTCCGTGTACTCACTCGTTACACTAGTGCATACTTCTTTCCAATCAGATTTTCCTCATTTCCCAGTATTGTAAACCCATGCAGTATCCTTAAATTTCTTTTCCCCGGAACTCGCTAGATCAGGAAACATATTTTGTACACCTATAACTTCTTCTTATCTCTGCTGCTACAATTTCTGTTATTAGTGTCATTATTAATGTGTTATTACCATTATTAGCAACAATAGTAGAAGATCTGTCACTATCAACGTTATTAATTCACATCCATCATTATTTACTAACATTGTCATAACAGACATCCAAATCATTGTAATACTATTTGTTATTTTAAAACTGTTATTTCTTAGATAACTATTGTGTATAAGAAGTACCGTATATGAGAAAACCAGGTCTGATGTAAGAGAGGGACTGATGGGCATAACCAAGTCAGGTAAATAAATAAAAAAATAAAACAAACTAAGTGCTTCTGTAACACACGAATTTGAGAAAAGAAATATTATTGACCATATATATTGCTGCGTGTGTGTGAGACATTCGTTTTTCTTCGCATTGTTCCAAGAGTAATTTACATTGACTATGAAAATGCTAGCGCCAGACTTGAAATGTACTGCACCTGTAACTAAGAAGACCGTGAACTTATCCGATACTGAATTGAGAACTACTTGGATGTTAGCTGACATTACGGGTTATAAAAGGTTGACTGTAGAGAAATGAATCTCAAAGTTTTCATGGAATGAGAACCAAATGGATGTAGCGGCTGTAATATTTAAGCGGTGGAAAACTGTGACCGATCTTCCACACCTGAAGCTTTCTCATATCATAATGTTACACTACAATGCAAGACAGCCCAATCTCATGCCGAGCCGCGTACATGGTCTCTCGCGCTATGTCAAGTAGTAGAGAATGAGGCCCCAATTAATTTAAGTCTTATTTTAATTAAATTTGAATCCATTGCATGGTGATGGTGCACTGTTACCGTTCAATATTCAAATTTAAAAATCCGTAATATGTTGCAGATCTAGATTTAGACTATTATGTAGTCATCAGCTTCGCAAATGAATCTCTTATCCACACTAGCCTAAAATTATTTCCGAGACCAACGAAAAGAAATCACAGTGACATAACTTTCATTCTAAAAGAAAAGTTTTGCGTTTTATCTTTGCTACGCAGTTGCTAATACTGGATGAGGAACGGGAATATCAACAGTGGAAATTGCCCTCCGAGAAATTCATGTTAGATATTCAGCCGGAGGGATACTGTTTTTTTGGCGAGATTCAACGAGATTACTTTCCAATCAGATTTCGTACACTGTCGAGATATCCGCTACAGCAGTTTTCGGGGTGAGAGCAATCTACTCCTCTTTCGACTCGACACAAAACGATTGGCAGCACAATAAATTAGTCAACTTCCCTCCAGCTACTCTTTGCCGACAATGCCGAAGTTCACGGCGTTAGGATAAACTAGGTCTGGCAGTAAAATACTCACTTGCTGTGCTGTCAGAGATATGCTGGACAATTTTTTGTGCTCTTTTCATTATGTAAGAAACATCGATTGGCTGGGTAAAATTAGATAGACTTGAGGTTATTAATCCAATGCCATACCGAAAGATATGTTATCAACGTTACATTACTTTCAGTAATAATGACGGTAACAAATTTCTTTGGGGTAACACGTTTGAAATTACGTTACGAGGTGCAGAAGTGATTTGTTAGTGGCAATCGTGTATGCCAGGAATAGTTAGACCCTAACCAAATCCATCTTGGATATATTTATTTATTTTTCTTATAGGTCATCTACAGACGACGCTTCTTCAACTCTCCAGCCCCTTTTCCTTGGGTTCCAGAAGTTTTCAAACTTTATGCGCCCGCGATTCCATTGACCTGAACATAAACAACCGCGTTTCCTTTCACACATGATATCGGACTGGAAATGTAAGGTAAATAGATTGAAGTTTCAAAAAGTGAGTTTTTGAGTTAACAGAGCGACCCGCGACGAATTTATCTACTATTCCAACGTCTCCATCTCAGAGTAGCTCTTGCAACCTACGTCCTCAACTATTTGTCGCAGACTTCTGTTGCCAGGAATGGTCTTTTTGCCAGTGCAAGTCTGCTTTTGATGTCTTCCTTGCTCCGTCTGTCATTGATTAGTTTGCTTGCCCAAGTAGCAGATTCCTTAACTGCATCTACTTCCTGAACACCAACCTGACGTTAAGTTTCTAGCTGTTCTCATGTCTGCTGCTGCTCAGTACTTTCATCTTTCTTCCATTCACTTTTAGACCATATACTGTACTACTGTATTGATTAGCCTGTTCATTCCATTCAACAAATCCTGTAATTCTTCTTCACATTCACTGAGGATGGAATTTTCATGAGCGAATATTATCATTGATACCAATTTGAATTTCACTTTTTATCCTTTCTTTTTCTTCTGTCATTTCTTCTTCGATGTATATATTGAGCAGTGGGGGCGAAAGAAATCATCTCTGTCTGACGACCTTTTTAATGCGTGCACTTCGTTCTTGGTTTCCACTCCTAATGTTCTCTTTTGGCTCTTGTACATACTGTAGATAACTCGTCTTTCCTGCACCGCTTGACATTGTTGAACTGGCATTTATCCGCACTCAGACATCTCGTGATTGCCGTGAAACATCAAGACAAGGGGAATTACTCAATGTGCGAATGCGGTAAACGAATTAATAATCTGTGTGAAGAAACAGATAGGGGAGTGACAACTGAAGTTTGCATCGGTTCGTGGAGCGTGCTTGAACAGCCTAAATGGTAGTGCGACAGATCACGATAAGCAGGAAATTCGGGTTAGAGTCATGGTCCAACACAAATTCTCATATTTCGCTTTAGCTATTAGATCTACACCTACACAATTAAGATGAATATCAGGAATAAATTTCATTATTTGAAACTATAGTTCGTCATCAGATATACACTCCTGGAAATGGAAAAAAGAACACATTGACACCGGTGTGTCAGACCCACCATACTTGCTCCGGACACTGCGAGAGGGCTGTACAAGCAATGATCACACGCACGGCACAGCGGACACACCAGGAACCGCGGTGTTGGCCGTCGAGTGGCGCTAGCTGCGCAGCATTTGTGCACCGCCGCCGTCAGTGTCAGCCAGTTCGCCGTGGCATACAGAGCTCCATCGCAGTCTTTAACACTGGTAGCATGCCGCGACAGCGTGGACTTGAACCGCATGTGTAGTTGACGGACTTTGAGCGAGGGCGTATAGTGGGCATGCGGGAGGCCGGGTGGACGTACCGCCGAATTGCTCAACATGTGGGGCGTGAGGTCTCCACAGTACATCGATGTTGTCGCCAGTGGTCGGCGGAAGGTGCACGTGCCCGTCGACCTGGGACCGGACCGCAGCGACGCACGGATGCACGCCAAGACCGTAGGATCCTACGCAGTGCCGTAGGGGACCGCACCACCACTTCCCAGCAAATTAGGGACACTGTTGCTCCTGGGGTATCGGCGAGGACCATTCGCAACCGTCTCCATGAAGCTGGGCTACGGCCCCGCACACCGTTAGGCCGTCTTCCGCTCACGCCCAAACATCGTGCAGCCCGCCTCCAGTGGTGTCGCGACAGGCGTGAATGGAGGGACGTATGGAGACGTGTCGTCTTCAGCGATGAGAGTCGCTTCTGCCTTGGTGCCAATGATGGTCGTATGCGAGTTTGGCGCCTTTCAGGTGAGCGCCACAATCAGGACTGCATACGACCGAGGCACACAGGGCCAACACCCGGCATCATGGTGTGGGGAGCGATCTCCTATACTGGCCGTACACCTCTCGTGATCGTCGAGGGGACACTGAATAGTGCACGGTACGTCCAAACCGTCATCGAACCCATCATTCTACTATTCCTAGACCGGCAAGGGAACTTGCTGTTCCAACAGGACAATGCACGTCCGCATGTATCCTGTGACACCCAACGTGCTCTAGAAGCTGTAAGTCAACTACCCTGGCCAGCAAGATCTCCGGATCTGTCCCCCATTGAGCATGTTTGGGACTGGATGAAGCGTCGTCTCACGCGGTCTGCACGTCCAGCACGAACGCTGGTCCAACTGAGGCGCCAGGTAGAAATGGCATGGCAAGCCGTTCCACAGGACTACATCCAGCATCTGTACGATCGTCTCCATGGGAGAATAGCAGCCTGCATTGCTGCGAAAGGTGGATATACACTGTACTAGTGCCGACATTGTGCATGCTCTGTTGCCTGTGTCTATGTGCCTGTGGTTCTGTCAGTGTGATCATGTGATGTATCTGACCCCAGGAATGTGTCAATAAAGTTTCCCCTTCCTGGGACAATGAATTCACGGTGTTCTTATTTCAATTTCCAGGAGTGTAAATACCTCTATCCTTCTTATTCTTATGATTGTGCATCTTTTATTTCATCTGATACTTCTTCTTGCTTAGTAAATGAGTGCTTATATAGGTATTCTTTCATTTAACATCTCATTCCACCTTTCATTTCTTAATCTGAAATTTTTTCCTCTAAGCCGGTGCATATCTAAATATCTAATTCTCTCCCAGTTAGTAACACCTAGGACTGACCTGCGAACACTCGTACACGTTAGCTGATGTCTGTTCAGTCTTTTGTTGTTATGCTACAGTACGCCCACTGTGGTAAACGCAGCTATCTACAGACCGAAGACCCAAAAATTATGATCACTTGTTTAACAACGTGCTGATCCACGTATGTAAAGTACGAGTAATACAGCAACGACTCTATGTAGCATTGACCAGAGAAGCTCTTTACAGTTTTTGAGAGGTATTTGATATCATAAATGTATGCACGGGTGATGCAGTTCTCGTAATCGTTAACTGTGGCCCTGAGAAGGACTCAGATGTTGATTTTTCTGTTGTGGCAGGATTAGTCGTCATTCTCTGGCATTTTCTGGATACACCCGATTCCTTTTATTGTCCTGAAGGTCCGCTTGATAAATCTCTTTATTTTCAATGATCACTGCATAATCTGCAGATTAAAAGTTTCCACCAGTAACAATCTTCTATGGAAAACGACTGGATCACAGTGGAGTAGTCAACCTGAAACATACGAACTTTTGCAATGGCGCTATGCTACTCTGCGACGGAGTACGCCTCTCCTGTTTGTATTAATTCAACACCTGCCAAACAGATGGCTGTAGCTCTCAGTAACACCTGCAGGATCGTAACAGATTGTTTGACGTATATTCCAGTAGAATGGCGTACCACCTTGCAGTAGTAGCACCAGCTCCTTATCGAAGAGAAATATCTGCGTATGAGGAATGAAAGACAGTCGGTGAGAAGAGAACCCTTCTTTTGTATAGGCACGAACCGCACCTGCAGCGACTGAAGTCAAGGAGTTTTCTCAGACGTCCTAGAACAGACTGAGATCTGGAGTTGACAGATCAAAGGATAGTTAGCAGGATGAGGCTACAGGGATAATGGTGATATTCAGTTTGGCTGTGACAACGACCAGACTCATCCCCATGTGCTTTAATTCGAGTGTGTGTAGCTTCCTTCACGAAAGACGAACTTCATGAAGGAAAATAAAATTCATTGGAAGTGGCGAAGCTTTGGTCAAAATAATATTTATTTTTCTGCTACGAAAATAAGAAAGTTCCCTAATTGTCGGGCGGGAGTTTTTGTACTCGAACTTTGCACCCAATAGCGTTTCCGATTAGATCCACAACGGTAGAACCAGGCGAATTTGGCAACCAGAACACCAACGTGACCTCACTGTCATGCTCCTCGAACCACAGTTTTGTTGGAAGATGATGTCGCTGTCTGAAAGATAACAAGCATGAAGCGATACAGGTTGTCCTCAATTATGTTGACATACTCCACATCTGTAAAGGTGCCTCATGGAGGCCCAGGTGAGCGTCCTGCATAGCACAGCACTGTCTCTCAGAGGCATGCGTCCTTGGGTGACTGATGTGTCGAGCAGCTGTTCGCCTGGTAGACGGCCACCCTAAACGCACCAGAGGTGTAGTGTAAACAGACGACTCGTGCTACCGGGCGACACTTTATCATTGACCAACTGTGTAATAAAGAAAATACCATGCCAATCGTATCTGTAATTCATGACATCTTGGGATCGATGTGGGAGCTCGCAGGGTTCGCTATTTCAGAGCCATATGTTCAACAGTGTCTGCTGAATGATGTGCTGCTGAACACCTGCGCCTGCTCCAGTACCGTATTCTGTCGTCGATCCACCGTACGTCACCGTCTGACCTGCTTTGCAGAGAGGGCAGGTGTCCGAACTCCGACCTCCACACTTTGTGATGAGGCATGGACCTCCAATAGCTTTTGCCCTCCATGTGATTTTACTGACTTTCAACCACTTTCCATATACGCTCACGACAGGAGTTCGCGGATACCCGACCAGTTTCGCCGTTTTCGAGAACCTCATTCTCTGACGCCGGAATGTAATGCTCTGATCTCTCGTAACGTCGGTTAGGCCAGTGTTTTCCCCTTTGTAGTTCGTATCGACTCCTTAATGATTTCCAACACGCCTTTACTCCACTTGCATATTTCCCTTATCGTGTCATGTGTCCACAATGGCCCTAGGCAGCATCCACTCTCGCTGTTAGCAGGCATAATGTTGTAGCTCAACAGTGGAACTATGGTTCTTGTAGAAATTGGTTGTTGTGTCTTTCCTAGTTTCTCAGATCAATGTTTTGCGAAGCGTTACAGGTGTGAGATTGAAAATGCTAAGCAGAAAATCACGTATATTTGCTGCATTTTGGTGGCCAGAAACTGTGGAAAGATTCATTTTTGTTCTTAGAAAATTTGTAAGTTCTTCATTGTAAACTTGCCTCTTAATTCGTCAGGAAGACTGATTGTGCTAACAAAATTCTGTGCAATAAATGAGAAGTTAGAATTTCCTTAACCAATTCGGTAATGGTACTATCAAAACAACAAAGCAGTGTGAGATGAACTCCATGTTGTTTTCCTCCATTTGGGTATTCCCTGCTAACGAAGTCCCGCGTAGTTCGTTCACGCATCTTTTTGTATACCTATATGTATCTTGTATTACGTTGCTGAAATAAGACATTTACCTTTATTAGTTCGAATAGTTTATTTATCACCATCGCATAGTCTATAAATTAAATGTGTCGCCCTGTACTCAAGTAATTTCTGTTTTCCTTCATTATGTTTAAAGATAACTAGTAATGTTACGAATATATGTTACTCCATTTAAAGAATTAAAACTTCCATAGAAAGCTAAAAACAAACGAAGAGTAGTAGTCTCGCTTCATATCATACGTAAATTTATTCAATATGTTAATTTTGCATCGACATCAATACATTTGCACGTGTGATTATGTGAGTGAATGAGAGCTAAAAGCTGTTCTGAGGTGTTTCCATCATCAGTAATCATTAGAGATTAACAATTTTTCGGTTATCCGTTCCCTAACTTGCTTGATGTGAATCGCCACGACGTTCTCTCTGTACCTTATTGTATATATTCGGATCACTACGTATTTTTTTTCTTTTGAGCTCCATCTGTTTCCATGGAAATTATTTCCCAATGTCTTAACAATGTTCTATCTACATGTCCCTTTTCCTAGTGATGTTTTCGTAAAGTTAGCCTCCAAGTCTATTCTTCTTCTCTTGTTTTTAACATCGTTCTCTACTCCTGATCTCAAGCGCTTCGATTCTCCCCTTTTCCGGTTCGTCCACTGTGCATGATTAACTAGCACAGTTCAATTCCGTGTTCTAATGGCACATTCTCAGTCTGTTGTTTCTCTAATTTTTCACACTTAGTACACTTTTGTTGCCAAGAATACACTCTTTGCTTGTGCTACTTTACTTTTTGTCTCCTCCCTGTTTCATCTGTAATTTTTTTCCGTTGTAGAAGAATGCGCTCACTTAGACTTCTTCGCATTAATTTTAACGTAATATAATTTCTGCTACTGCTCATGCTTTTCATCTTTCTCACATTTCTCGGTCTCTGCCCTGTGATCATTAGAATGTTCAGTCCGCCCAGGAAGTCTTGTATTTCTTCCTCACATTCACTGAGGATAGCTACGTCATAAGCGTATCTTTTGGTTCTCATCCTTCTTCTTCTGTATGTCTATCCAAGATTAGGTCTAATCATCCGTTCCGGCCTTATCTTTCTCTGCCATCCCACACTCCTTCTTCCAATAGAATTATATTCCTCGTTTGTCGAGGGATTCTGTCATGTGACACACGAAATAAACGGTCTGTGCAGTGCTACTTTAGTCGACTTACTTTTTTAGTCAATCGCTATACTCCAGTTGTTGCCTTGTATCTTGATTTCTTATTTTGTCTTGTGGAGCCTTTCATTCTCTTACCTTCAATTTTAAGCACGCCTCTCGTGTATTGTATTTCTATGATTGCTTTTTCTATGTATATATTGACAGTAGGGGGCGAAAGACTGTTCGACATTGAGCATTCTTCATAAACAGTGTTAAAGGGGAAACAAAAATGGCCAGATGTGAATAGCAACCGCGCTTTTAAGGTTCCACATGAAATTCATGGTGTATACAGACAGTTAATCTATTCTTTGAATCGAGAATTTCGACGATTTTTGCCTATTATCGACATGGATACTTGCTAAATACCGGTCTTGGGAATTACAAATTCCAAGACTTTCGAGAATCTTTTAATTTTAACTTCTAAGTCGGATAATAAATGAAAAAGGAATTTTTTTCGTGTAATATAATAACAAGTAAACACTTCTAAATGTTTTTCTTTTACTTGTTTGTGAAACCTCGTTTGTTGCGAAATTTCATGGTTCTATGCCAACGGGAAGTACACTACAGGTTTTGATGAGCGAGTTTACGAGTAGCAGAAAATGTGACATAAAAGATCGTATACGAGTATGTCGATAGCATTGTCTTAGAAGCATAAGCTGTTTTGCACCACCAAGGGATCATAGAACTTAGTTTACTCATAAATTTTGATACGTCTATCCATTTCTGAGAAAAGGGGGTCTTCACGGAAGATTAGACAGTCAGAGAACAAATTAGGAAACACATAATTTTTCGTGTACTATAATAATAAATTAACGAATTTCAGAATTTTTCCTTTACTTTTAATGCTGAACCTTCTTTCTTACCAAGTATCGTGATTCTAGGTCAAAGGGAAGTACACTGTAGCGTTTGGAAAGATAGTTTGCGAGTGTCAAGATGTAACATAAATGGCAGTATCTTTCGACCGTGCTGACTTGAAAGCTTCAGTTTCTTACACGGCTAAGGGGCCCATAGATCGTAATATTTGGCATAATTTTCAAGTTGACACGTCTGCACCTTCACAAGAAAAATGTTTTTAAAGCCTGAGAGACAGACACATAAACGAAAGGACAATGAACTGATCCTACAAGCATTCGGGTTTTATCAACTGAAGTAAAGTAGCCTAAAAATGAAGGAGGCATGATAAAAAGTCTAATAGGTCATGAGAGGCTGTCTTTTTACTCGAGGGAGAAATGTAAACAATGAGTCAGTTCCCTACAAAAACACTCCATCCCTTAAAAAGTTCGAGTGTTGTGAAATATTTATCTTTGTATTCGATACAAGCTGTAGACAAGAGCAAAGTTGGAGACGGTGTGTTGCTGAAACGTATCTGTACTCAGATTCGCTGCTGCTGATGTAGAGATGAAATTAGCGATATTTCAACAGAGGCTATTACTGCGGGAGGCAGACGCCCACGGTCCCACAGACTATAACAGGGTGCTCTGTGCGGGGCGCCTGGGACTTCTCTAGGCAGCGAGTGCTCCACGGTGCGGACACGAGGCCCTCCATCAGATAAGCGGTCATCCACAGCAGCAGCGACCCGTGGCTCGAGAATAGCGGCGCCCACTTTGCGTTAACCCCGCTCTCTGCCAACTCCTCTGCGGGCCGACCGTAACTCTAGGCAGCAGACAATGCCGGAGTGAGCTATAAACGCGGTTACATCAAATACCACGGAGGCCATATTTCTCAGCTTTACCAGTCCAAAGTCTCTACCAGGAAAACTGCTGTACGAGTATGTCGTAATTACTGATTTTAGCGAACTTTTCGAGTACCACGAGAGGTAGTGATAAAATTTCATTTATCACCTCGGAAAAAAAGAACAGTCTGCGACCGTGAAACTTGCTGAAAGTCTTGTTCCTACTATTTCGTTTTCTGATTGAGAGTTTCGCTGTGAACGATGAATTATTGGAGCTACCGTAGAACTGGAACAGCTGATCTCACCTCCTAATTTCCTGTTGTGTTGAATATGACCGGCAAAGGACTCCTCTCACCTAGCACTTTATTTGATGTAGCAGGCAACATGAGAAATTGTAAACTAGAACAGCAGACAGGTCTGGTAGAAATTTATATGCATTGTTCGAGAAATACATTGAAATTGGAGGTAACCCTTTACAGTATAAAGAGGTTAGTCAACTGATCATTAACCCAAACACAGCATGAAAATGTCTTGCTCTAGGTCAATATAAGTAAAGTGAGTAAGTAAAATGTAAAAGAGCTCTGTAAGAACTTGTCCAGCCCCTGTTTATAGTAAGAGTGAACTGAGAATTACTTTAAAACGGTTAGTAGTAAAGAGCACGAAAATTACTAAATCGGAGGCAGGGGCAGCGAATGTATGCCTAGCTTTATCACGGCTACCGATGGGGGTTGCTAACGGTTGAATCAGTACGAAATCACAGCCGAAATACGCGTGGTTGTGTTATCGATCAAAACTGGACTAAGTGGAGCTAAGCGGTCCATGGCTGATACCAAGAGCCGAAAGTGTGCACATAGCCATGAAAATGGCTTCAATACCCGCGCCATTGAGCATAACGACGGGCATCAACCAACAACGGCCGTCGACTCAGATGGCGAGCAGCTTTCTCAACACTTTTGATGACACAGATGCCGCATCATAATATGCGTCCTCCAGCGTAAAGAGGGCGCCCTGGTTAACCTAACCTACCCAGAGCGGCATTGTTCCGGCAAGCGTAGTCAGACCTCATACTGGCGGTAGTGCAGAAGCGAAAATTCTGTGGAGGGGAGGGACGCCATAGTGTGCCCCCACAGTTTGTCAGCCGTGGCTTTAGTTTGCAAGTAACGTTTCGAACATTCTTTGTGGATATTGAGCCGTGGCGCCATATTTTACTTCGTTTATGTCTTGTCTGGCGCCGCTGGCTCTAGTTTGCTATCGGTGTATTATTCGTCCAGTAAGCACCTTTGGTCGAAGTCGGCCAAGGACGAAGTGCTGCCTGTGTGTTTGTGGGTGGGAAGGCAGTTGGTCTGAGACGGCGGAGTTGTTTTGTGACATCGGGTTCCTGTGTGAGAGCCGAGTTCAGCTGGCTACTTGGTCGGCCTGCGAGCGACCAGCGTCCTCCGAGTGGACTGTGCGGCCACTACAACTCCGAACTTAGAATATTTTCAAGGCGCCACAAGTGTCCCGTTACCTCACAATAGTGAACACGCATCCTTCTCCGCAAAGTAGACCACAAAGGCTCAGTTACACTCAGATCTGCTGACTGTAATGGCCAGCGGAGGTGCGACAATTCATCCTTGTGTTCACAAAACGAGTCCTAAACCACACGAGTTGTGTCAACAGGGGCCCTGTCGTCTTGGAACACAAAATCACCATCAGGGAACAAATATAGCACTTTCTTGTGGACCTGATCAACCAAAATTGTCATACAGTGCCTGGTAGTCATGCGACTTTCCAGACAAATAAATAGGACCAACGGAACAGCGCGTTATTCCTACCCAAATAACCACCGAACCACCGCCATGTTTTACTCTTGGCCCGAAGCTGGAAACAGTGTGAACCAAGACCTCTAACCAAATGATTTTATTCCTGTGCTCGATATTCCAAGTTTTATGACTTGGGCACTATGTGTTCCTATTACTGGCATATGCGCTGAAACGTCCCCTTTGACAAATTTATACAAGACTGTGCTTAAACTGACACACAATATTTTTAGCGCAACGCAATCTGACTTCCAAAAATCCCTACAAACGAATGGCCCGGACTAACATTAATCTATACCTTTCACAAATCACTTACCTCAGAAAAATCTTCGTTACTCGAACTACTGCAATACAGCGAGAGCCACTACTGCCAGCTAACTAAAAGAATCAAACTACGGAAGGCACTAACTACTGATAGGCACAGTTAGCAAATGAAAGCTTTTAATAGAGAACAAACAATGTATTTACCTTTATAGTCATAATATATATATCAGTTCATGACACCAATTCTTACAAATTTCAAAACTCCGCCATCTCTCTTCCCACGTCCACCACTGCTGGCGGCTCACCTCCAACTGCGCAACGCTACGCGCTGTTAGCATCCAGCTGCCGCTGCCCGACACTACAATGGCAGACAACAATGCAAACTAGCCACAGACTGCGCACAGCACAGCAAGTGATTTTTCATACGGAGCGCTAAGCGGCGTTACCAATAAAAAAACCTAAACAGCCTACTTACAGCGTCACTAATGAGTGGGTTTGGAATTAGTCCAGATGGACCGGCATTTCCCTGTTTCCGGAGTTCCCTACGCGTTGTTTTGGTGCTCACAGGTTGCCGAGTGCGACATCCAGTTCTGCAGTAACTTTCGCAGGTGTCGCCTTCGCATGTTCCGTCATAATACTCTTTATTGTCCGTCCGTCACGATGGCTCAACACACATATACTGTCCGCGTCGTGACGTAGCCGGTGATGTTTTTCAGATTTCCCTTATGCGGTATAAATCCTCGATGTGCTGCCTCTTGAAACACCAAACAATATGGCTACCATAGTTACGGAGGCACCCACCGTATGAGTATCAATAATTTGCCTGCGTTAGAATTCACTTGAGTTCTACATAATGCACTCAGATACACGGAACACCGTTCCGACCACGACCGGTACTTGCAAGTTGCTGAGGTCACTTCACACGTGCAGTTCGTGGTCTAATACAAGAGAGCAACCTGCCGATTTGGCTAACGTCTGTGTTTATGTGCTAGGATGCATTCCTCGCTGTTTATTTATTTATTTATTGTTCCGTGGGACCAAATTAAGGGGAAGTCTCCATGGTCATGGAACGAGTCAATACATGAAAGTATAACACGATATTAGACACAGTTAAAATGAAATATAAAAAAAAATATTCAGGTGACAAGTCGTAAGTTTAAATAAAGAAAATCAACAATATAACACTGGATTTTGCTTAATTTTTTAGCTCTTCCAGGAGCTCCTCGACAGAATAGAAGGAGTGAGCCATGAGGAAACTCTTCAGTTTAGACTTAAAAGAGTTTGGGCTACTACTAAGATTTTTGAGTTCTTGTGGTAGCTTATTGAAAATGGATGCAGCGGAATACTGCACTCCTTTCTGCGTAAGAGTCAAGGAAGTGCACTCCACATGCAGAGTAGATTTCTGCCTAGTATTAACTGAGTGAAAGCTGCTAACTCTTGGGAATAGGCTAATATTGCCAACAGCAAACGACATTAAAGAAAATATATACTGTGAGGGCAATTCCCAGACTACTGAATAGGGGTCGACAAGGGGTTCTCGAACTTACACCACATATAGCTCGAACAGCCCATTTTTGAGCCAAAAATACCCTTTTTGAATCAGAAGAATTACCCCAAAAAATAATACCATACGACATAAGCATATGAAAATATGCGAAGTGGACTACTTTTCGTGTTGAAGTGTCACTTATTTCAGATACTGTTCTAATGGTAAATAAAGCAGCATTTAGTTTCTGAACAAGCATATGTGTGTCCATTTTTTTACTAGCCACTGTAAATGCGCTCTGTATGCGCCACTAGCCTGTTTTTGTTGGCTGCTTTTGTAATCCAATTATTGGCTGTATAAACATGACAATTTAAAGACACGTGTCCGGTTGATTACAGCTTGAATCACGTACAAATATTTGATATTAAATCATCGTACTTTAATTACCACCAGAGCATGACAAATACTCGTACCTCAGTAGTTTGTAAGGAGCTCGCGAACACTCTATTGAAAATTTTGTTAGTTGTGTCTTTAAATCATTTGAAAATGTACAGCTATACATCAGTACTATTATTCTTGATCTTACCCACAATCGTGCTGATTGACTAATTTCCATACCACGATGTTACATTAACGTCATACAACAATGCTGTTTAGCGCCCGAAAACTTCAAACCACACACACACACACACACACACACACACACACACACACACGCAACGTTATAGAACTAAGCGGATTGTTGTGTAGTACAAATATGTACCCTTATGAATAATTTTCATTCGTTAACTAGGCGAGCCTCTGTTCTACCAGCCAATTGAAGATGATACGTTGACGAATTATACATGAACTATCGAAGTACACCTTAGATACTTACTAGCATAGCGCTGAATCAACATTGATGTCACAGCTGTATGCACTTTATAAGTCATATATCTGCCACATCTTCCTTGCATCACATTTGGTTCTTGCGAAATAATTTTATCGTCTTCTACACTTGCTACAGGACGAAGTACCTCCTGATCTTGCAGTTATTACAATAATCCTAGCTTCTTTAAAAGGAGGCAGTACATTTGTTGAAGGTTTTTAGGCTTCCGAATCTCAATCGGTAAAAACGAAACCATCATCGGATCACTTTGTTGTCCATCTCTCTGTCTGTGTGTCTGTCTTACCGGCTGTGTCCATCTATCTGCCTGACTATTAATCCCCTTTTTTCTCAGAAACAAGTGAAAGTTTCAGGTTGTAATTTATGTCACATACTAAGGGGACTGCTTGGTGATGCAAAAAATTTAAGCTTCTACCTCAATGCTGTTCAGACACGGCCACTTATTTCACATAATTTGATACGCACAAACTCATTCATTAAAACCTATACCACCAAAAAAAATATTTTGTTTTGTCATCTTTTATCCACAGTCTGTCTGTCTGTTAAGATCCGTTTTACTGTGGCGTGGTTGGACGTGTCAAATTAAAATATATGTCACGAATTAACGTCTATGGTTGCTTGGTGGTGTAAAAAATGTATGCTTCTAAGTCAATGCTCCAAAAGTTACGGCCATTTGTGTCGTATGTTTTGCGCGGCCCCTCACGCTGGAGGTTCGAGTTCTCTCTTGGACGTGTTTATGTGTGTGTGTGTGTGTGTGTGTGTGTGTGTGTGTGTGTGTGTGTGTGTGTGTGTGTGTGTATGTGTGTGTGTGTGTGTTCTTAGCGTAAGTTAGTTTAAATAGTGTGTAAGACTAGGAACCCATGACCTCAAAAGTTTGGCCCCTTAGGAGTTCACAGACAGTCATATATTTACATATCTCACCAGTATCGATACCGATAACAGGCAAAAAATCGTCAAAATTCTCGATGCGCAAGATGGATGAACTATCTCTCTACATAATTCGGCACGTACAGAACCCTCAATGAGCGAGTCTTACTCGTACTTATCTGGATTTTTTATTTGATAGGGCGTCTATGCAATTCCAAAGTTTTTCACCTTTCATTTACGAAGAAAACAATGTAAAGATAGATTTCAAGTTTATTAAACGGTGAGGATAGTAGTCAAGCAATATTGGTGATGGCCATTCATTAGCTCTGCGTCGGAGGCCGATGGTAACAACAGGTAAGGATTTATATTGTGAAAACTCTTGAAGACTACATTATAAGTAACTAATTATTACATAGCAATTTCGATGCAACGTAGGTGTTCATTCGTTACGGTCATTCTGGTCTATTTCTAGATTTACAGGAAATGAAAAAAAGAGAGATAAATGAATAACGGAAAGATCAGAGCTCTTACGTCATACGATTAAATGTATACAATCGTTACATGAAGTTCCGGCCATTAAAAATACAACAGTATGGAGGCAGCCTCCAAAAATAGGCATGGAGCCTACTTCATGTTTGATCATGCAGATTATTAGCATTTCAGGGCAGCAGCACAAAGCAGGTAGGACTCAGCATAAGTATAACCTGTAATATAAGGAAAGAAAATACAACAGTTTTCCACTCAGATCTCATCTGTGCATTGATGGTTTGTGAGCAGATCACATTAAGCCAGCTGTGATAATGAGAAGCTTCCACCAGCATGGGCCAGAATTCGACAGTGGAAACATTGCGATCCATCAATATTGTGATTTATCATTCCGCGACACTGCTGTTCCCGCTGAAAGGGATCCCACAAATGTCTCGCTAATATAGAATAGATTGACTCAGTGCAGTAAATGACCTTGATGGTTCCACACAACTAGAGCCTGAGGGGAAAGACATTTCATTAGCTGCACAAAATCGACAGCCATGCCGCACAATCTAAATCAAAAACGTGTTTGCAGCAAGCATGTATCCGGAAGAATAGTTCGAGGACGTCTCGACGACGAGTGCCATTGCAGCGCCTTCCCTTCACGCAACACTGGCGCACCCAGCTGCAAGACTGGTGACGAGAGACGTAAGACCTCGTCACATCAGAAGAGTCCTGGTCCTGGATATAGCAACACGATGCGCGGATCCATATGTGGAGGCTCAGTGCAGTATGTGAACGTTTTCGGATTACGTTCGTCTTCAGGTTAAGGTCCCGCCGCTTGGCGTGATCGTATGGGATCACATTGGTTACATAATTCAGTCAAATGTGGTTCTCACGGCTGGTAATACTGACAGAAACTGTTGCACTTTTTTCGTGTTTAGTCCGGCTGCTCTGCCCTACATTCGAGGTATCGTTGACGTTATCTTTCAACAAGATAACGGAGTATTTCATTTTGCTTGAGTTTACTCACCTACCACGATATAGACGGCGTTTGACTGTTGTTGTTGCCCACATGTTCTCCAGTTTTCTGCCTCATTGGAAATATCTGATCATGGACGGGTTGTCAAAGGTCTGGCACGCCAGCATTAGCCAACCAGTACAATTGAGGAATTCTGAGTTGGAGCTGCAAGGAATGATGAACCACATTTTTTATCCAAGCTCAATTCAGCTCAAGACCAGCTTGTTTCTTCCAGAGACTGCAGCTCTTGAATGCTAAATTTTGCACTCTGTCTGGTCTCATAAAACCTGAAGGGTTCCTGTCTCAATCCTTTCATGTAATTGCTATCTGGAATACCTAAATTACATTCAGTTAATCTAGCAGACTACTCTTCTGATGTTCGTTTTGTATAAATCATTGCTGTGGGAACTGAGCTAAATGCGTAGGGATTACCATTACGAATAACTTAGACTGGAGCGATCACGTAAGTAATGTTGTTGGGGAAGCAAATCAGAGACTACAATTTACTGACAGAATACTTAGAAAATGCAACGCGTCTACTGAAGACACTGTTTACAATACGCTTGTCCGCCCTCTTCTAGAGTCCTGCTGAGGGGTGCGGATTCCGCATCTTATAGGACTGACAGAGGACATCGAAAATGTTCAAATAAGTTAAGCTCATATAGTGTTAGCCGAAATAAGTGCCACGTATGTGAAATGCGGTTTGACGTGTCAATCATTAAAGCAAAGCGAATTTCACTGCGGCAAGATCTTCTCATGAAATTTGAATCACAAACTTGTCCTTGTAGTGTGAAAATATCTGGTTGTCACCCACCTACATAGGAAGGAATTAGCCTCATGTTAAAATAAGAGAACTCAGACCTCACAGGAAAAGATTTAAATGTTCGTTTTCTCCAGTGCGCTCTTCGACAGTGGGACGGTATAGAAATAGCTTGAAAGTTGTTCGATGAACCCTCTACCAGACACTTGACCTGTGAATCGCAGGGTTATCATTTTCATAATGTAGATGAAGAAAGGGATTTCGTAGCGAACCCTCGTTTACTGATATTATTTTTCTGTATTTCATATCAAGAACTTGTCTTATCTCATCTGCATAATCCCCACCTTGAATGTGCTGTAAAATGTGTGGATGAGAGTAATTGAAAGTGCACATGTAATTGGAGAATCACGGTAGCTTTGCTTTATTCTTTCTTTGCAGAGGCTGAACATTTTTCCTCTGAATTTTGTTTTCAATCCTGGCTTGTGGTCTGAGGTAGCCAGGAACCAAGTGTGTCCCGGTATTTTTAAAAGTACGGCTTACAGTTGGTCAAATCAGTGCTGAAAGCTGAGGAAATTTCCACAGTTTTCTCTGTTCAGACATCTACCTGTAAAACTTCATTGGGAGCAAGGCTACGACATAACTGGTGATATGATGGCATTTATTGAGCGTTTTACGGATTGGCGGCTAACGCCTCCTCTCAGTAAAGATGCGCTGGTCACGCGACTGTTAACGTAGATTTCCAAAAATGTGGGAAGACAGCACACTTAATAAGTTGCCATGATGAGAAAGATTGCTGTAGGAACTCATGTAGTGGTACTTCTTTTACAGTTAGTATCCGTAAATTAATTTTAATTTCAATGCCGGTGATCATTCAGTTTAAACGCTCTCTGGTGAATTGTGAAAACTTTCTTTTTCTGAGATCAGTTGGTATTCTGTTTTTGAGATATCAGTGTGATCTCATCGATCACATACTCATCTTAACGACTAATCACAGCGCTCGATATCCAAATTTAAGTGAATCGATGTCTACCCATTTTTCTATGTTTATGTCAGATCGAACCTATAGCGAGGGAACACTCACAGTCGTGCCATACAGTTGTCCTCTACGTAACTTAGTGACCGTTAGGAATACTAACAAGCCAGGGTAATCGTGGTTGCTTTGGGATTTGTCAAAATTATTGAAATTTTATCCAGCAAGGTGAAAACAGCTATTGGCCCTCATTTCTTCCACCTGTTTTAATGTTGCTTATTGGGGTACGAACTATGTACACCTTCCTCTTGTACCTACTGCTTAGTCCGTGTAAATGCTTTTATAGTACCAGTGTTACAGCTCATTAAATTCCAAAGTGCAATCACGAATTATCACCTCTGGGTAAACATCCCTTTGCTGACAATGGTATTTATTAAAGAAAAATAAGCGACTTTAGGGAACCGTATCAATAAATTGGTTCTGTTTTGGCTATGTGAGGAACAAGCTACAGAAGGGGAGGTTATGAGCCAATAAACGTTTATTCCACGCAACGTAATTCGATTTTCATGCACTACGCCATCGTCCTACATCTCCACTGAGATCATTGAGAATGGCACTTCACCCTCGAGAAGTAATTACTACAGATTTGATAAAGTCCATTCACTGGAATGTCGTGTTGTAATCATGATTGTAATTTACGTCGTGACCCTGATGTAATTTAATGGGCCATATTCTTTTAACGATTTCACGCGATATTGCACTTACAAGGGGACCACCGACTCCCTCCTAATTTATGGTATTGTAGGGCTTGGCACGAAATGAAAGTGACGGAAATGGGAGGTGCACGTGGCCGAGCGTTTACAAAAAATAGCATTTCCCAGGCGCAGGTCTGGTGAGACAGGATCCACTTATGTTGGTTGCTGTTGGCGCAGCGGGAAGGGTAAAAAACAGTAATCGGGAGGTTGTGAGCTCGACTCCCTATGAGGAAGTTTTCTGTTTTCTTTTTTTCAGTTTTTACCTTACTTACACTGCAAGGTAACCGAAACAATGCTCACGTACATTTCACTTATTAGTATTTTCATACAAGTATAGGCAAAGCTTAATTTGGGACTCCAAATACATTTCAGATAATGGGATTGTAAGACGAGCAAGAGAAGTTCGTATATAAAATTGATACTCTTGCTGTTAATTTTATTATTATTATTACCACTATTATTACTATTTCTAATATTAGTATTAGTACTATTAGTAGTAGTACCTCCGTCGCCACCCAGTAGGATCACGCAAAGCATTGCGACTCATCTGAACATTATTGTTGATCTACCACTGTCTCGGTTTTCTATGTTCTTTCGCCATGATGATTCTTTGCCTTGGAGTGTTCTACTTTCATAATGAAGGTATCAGAGATTTCACCAACGAAGTTGTTATTAAAAAAAACTTTATTTACATTCATGAAAGGTTCTGTCTCATCGCATTGTTTAACAACAAACAATGCGTAACTCATCATTTCATCAAACATTGGGGAAGTTTGTTGGTGGTGTGCAAGAGACTGTATTTGAATGCAGTCATCTACGGACGTGATTTCTTTTTCGTTGCAGAGATGTGTTCGTCGTTAGTATGTTTATGTTGAGAAATAAATACAATGGCGGAAAAATATACAACCTTTTAGAAGTTTCACATTCACTGAAGATTTATTGTTACAACAGTACATGTGGGATACGTGAAATGTTTACATTTGCGGATAAGCAGAAACCTGTTAGTTCCTAGACTGCCTTCTTGCTGCGTTAGAGCCCGGTATCCTCCTCAGAAGCTGGTGAAGGGACTTTAGGAACATACTGTTCCGACTGTGCGGAAACGATGACATAAAAGTCAAAGCAGTCTTCACAAGATCAATACCTTTTCTGGAGATAACACCTTGTACAAAAGTGTTCCATAACTTTTAAATGGACCGAGCACGCTTGCTTCATGCAGTGAGTACATTAACTACATTGACATCCTCACTTAAAATAAGTATCCGCAGGTGAAGATTTTCAGTGAAGGTATCTAGTAGCAATTGGTCTACCTACTTAGCTCGCGTATTGTAGCACTCAGATGAAAATGTTATGAAATAGTACTGAAGATCAACATCTTAACAGCTGCTGCAATAAATTTATTAACGCATACATCGATACGCAACGCCATTGCATGTTCAGTGTGTCTGGATGCTACGTATATCGTCACAGCTGTAATATCGTTATCCTACGACGGTTGACATAATAGTACAGAACGATGGGTAAAAATGTCTTTTCCTCTATAGGTTCTTGTTGCTACTTTTTAAGATGCAGCTGCTTGTGTGTAGCTCAAGTAGATGGGTCAACAGGGATGGAGAAGCAATGATTGTAAAATCTAACCGTCTGGCTAACGTTCAGTCTTTTATTCAACGGGCGGGATTGCAGGAAGGACAATCCCGACTCTTTTTTTCTCCCAGTTACAAGTGCCTTCTATTGGCAGGCATGCATCAGGGAATCATGTGCGCTTCACAGAAGAGCACCGGGGCAAGCGGCTTCCTTTTGTTTCACGTAATCTCACATTTCTCTCTCTCTCTCTCTCTCGGTCTGTGTGTGTGTGTGTGGGGGGGGGGGGGGGGGCATTCGCTCCCACACGCGTGCTTGCGAGCGAGCGAGCGCATTTATACACCTACACTCATGCGTCCCACAGTCGTACGCTCAATATTGCCGCACAAGCCCTTTTGCCAACAAAGCCAAGTAGATGTGCCTTAAATGCACGCCTTTCCTTGTCTCACATGAATGCAACCAAGAGTGGGTTGCCTGGAATGTGACTTCATGGATGCATCGACTTATATCAGAGAGTTATAGACAGTACTGTGGCAATTGTCAAGACGAATTAGCATCAAAATATTACACTGAATCGGTCCAGTACAACCTTTTTTTAATTTTATCCATCAGGTGTTTGGATCCTTACATCATCATCAAGATGAAGGCCTCGTTTGCATATCTACTCTAAGTGAAAAGTTGAGTTTTGTAACAGCAGCAATGCAAGTGTTCAGCAGCCTGTGTTGCTCCCCATGCAAAAGATGTTCTCAAGTCATATTTCTTAAAAAAATAACAGAGGATCAGTCTGTATGAAGAAATGCATATTAAATGCAACGATAGTCAATTTACTCAATGACTGATCTGAAACCGAACAGAACAGTTATCTTAAAAGTGTCGATGTAGTACTCACTAAGTCTTAGATAATTAAAAAACTTTGCTGTCTTATTACAAATTTAACTATTCACTTAATTATATTTTTAGCAATATGGTAGTAAAGGTAACAATAAACGGGATGGGGTGGAACAAGCCATTCTAAACCGAAAACAGGTAAAAATAAGAAATATAAGGTGTAGTAGTGTTAAATGGGGAAAGGGGAAAATCTGTGAGACACTGTTAGCAACATGGGTGTCACTTCGTAAACTACCATCTCGGATGCAATTCGTAATTTTTTAACGGGAATAGTGTCAAACGGTTCAATTGGCTCTGAGCACTATAGGACTTAACATCTGAGGTCATCAGTCCGTTAGAACTTAGAACTACTTAAACCTATCTAACCTAAGGGCATCACACACATCCTTGCCTGAGGCAGGATTCGAACCTGCGACCGTAGCGGTCACGCGGTTCCAAACGGAAGCGCCTAGAAACGCTCGGCCACAGCAGCAGGCGGAATGGTGTCATATATTGCATCAAACAGATATAGAGTAACACGAGAAAAAACAATGGAGTCTTTCATTTGAGCATAACTTAATTCATTCAATTACGCCGTATTTTACCAACAACAAGCCAAATGCTGATCTCCACTCATTATCGCTTAAAAAGTTCACCACCTTTTTATCTACACTAGCGCCGTAATGCCCGTGTTTGTAATTATTCCAGCTCTATTCATTTCCTCCTCCTCTTTTCTGTGTCGACCGACTCCTCCCCCTTCCGTCTCCTCCTGCCCTCTTTATCTCCTCGTCCCCCCTATCTCTGTCTATCTTCACCCCCCCCCCCCCTTAACTCCCACTGTCCATCTTCTCCTCCCCTCTTCATCTGGTCCGCTACCTTCCCTCTCTGTCCAATTAATCTACCTTATCGTTTTGTCCATCTACTGCACCCACTCTCTGTCAATCTCTTCATCTCTCCCTCTCTGTCCATACGCTCCTCCTTCCTTTCATCAACTCCTTCCCCCACTTTCTCTCCATGTTCCACACTTCCCACTGTCTGTTAGTTTCTCCCTTCTCGTCTTTGTCAGTCCATCTCAAATTTGGTTGAAATAGGTCCAGTGTTTTGGGAGGGGGGGGGGGGGGGATGTGCAACACACAAACGTTTTTACCCTGCGAGATGTAACAAGCTGCTGCTGATATGTCATGCCCCATTTCGGCTACCAAAGTTATGGTGAACAGAAACTGGAGTGATATGTTCTGAATCCTTGTATTAATTTCTTTTTTCTGTGTAGAACTTTTGATCGTCGTCAATCAAATTGATTGTGAGTTACTTGCTAAAATCATACTTCTAGTACATAATGTGGGCAACAAATCCAAACAACAGAAAGATGAAAACGGATGTTAAATTGAAAAGTTAATTTCTTAAAATAAGGAATGTGAATGTGAAATATATAAAAGCTTTAGGATGTTAGGTCAGTTTGGAAGGGCTGAATAGGAGCAGTGTCTGGTTTTACAGTACACTAGGGTTTCTGAGATGTGTTTATTTGGCCGTTTGATCTCACCCACGTCTTACGTCAGCTATTGACGGCGTGAGAAATGGCGATTGGTGAGCGAGGAAGGGCTGCTGTCTCGAAGGCATCAGCTCCAGCGGTTATCGCATGGCGGATGAGTGAGTGCTGTCAACAGTTGAACGCGTTGGTCCTTTTAAGTGAGTAAAGTGAGTTATGACTTTTACCGCCAGCAGAGGCTGCTCGGCAGGATCTCCTCGCCGCTCAGGCGTGACATGAGAATAACTCAACACTCGAGTAAGTCGGCATCAGGTTCAGAGCCGGAAGGCAGAGTCGGAAGCAAAATCGAAGCACTAGTCTTGAATGAGCATCAACAGAGCATGAATACTGCTTGACCGCAATCTCATTGACCATTACCGTGAGCCTCGCCAGGTGATTGAGGTTCTGGGGTGTTTCTCAAAGAGTCAGAGAACCGGGTATTAAGGGAGAACTGACACCAAACCTAATGTAATTTATGTTGAAGGAAACTTTTCGGTATTAAATTAAATGAAACATTAAGTTTACTGTTACCAATCACCGTTTTATTTATTTCCACGGCGCGTTCCTAAGGTTTAAACCTCCATCATCGGGTGGATTTACATTAGTTAGCATGATATTGTTTGTGTGTGTTGTGGGCTTAATACTTTTCATGGCATTGCAACGAGCGTTGTAAGAGTATCTCAACGAGTTAACGTACGTGGCACTTCATTAAATAGTAACACGATAATAACACCGCAGGTCCTAGAAGCGTCTGCTCTTCTGTTGGAAATGCAAGCAAACACATAACTAAGACAAACTTCGTGCGTAAATTTATTTTTTCTTAGCGATGAGACATGTTGCTCGAAATGATACTTATTCACAATATGTACGAAAACTGTTGGAGCATCCCCACTCGTCGCTTTTAGGGGACCTAAAAGGATGCTGCGTTCTCGGAATGCTATATAACAATTCAAAACAAATAACATTAGTAGTTTTATTTCTATTAACCAGTTCACAGTACTTACCTCTGGGGTTACATCCGTGTCGCAAGCAACATGCAAACAGCAATAGTCACCGCGATAGTCAAAGTCTAGACAAGTAACTCACAAGGATCACAGCTAGTTGTTCTTGTAACACGCTCCGCTCCAGTAATGACAGTACACTGACGCGATCCGACCGTCCGAGCCTGGCAGGAGCGGCGCTTATATTCACTTGTTGCAGGGGGCGCTCCTGACGCGGCTCGGTCCAATTCCGCGCACCATTGTCCGACGTTACCTCACCGCCTTCTCTTGCCTTGCGTTACACGTCTTCGTTCCGGTGCTGGTGGTTACGGCAGAACGTCGTGTATGCAGTGTCACCACAGCGGGGGATGCAGGAGTGTGGGCGTCTCGATGGGCCGGAAGCTGTGGCTGCAGGGGACGTAAATCTTCCGGACGTACCACGCAATCCGGAATGTCCTCTGGCGGAAACGTGCCGCAGAAAACGACCAGAAGCATACGCGTCCACCTCCTGCTGCCACGAACCAGATGATGAAAGCGGCGTGGTGTGGGCGGGTCCAGATCCATCGGTAGGACGAGAGAAAGCAAAGGAGGCAAAGGTTCCGTCTCCATGGGGCCGTCCTGCGGTGTCGTGATAACACCCTCTGGCAGCTGCTGCGGCCGCGCTCTCCTCTGGATCGGTGAATCTGGGGGGGGGGGGGGGTGAGGGGGGAAGGGGGGGGGAGAGAGACTGAAAGAGTATCGTGTACATGACAGAGGCGAAGTTGATTTTGATGGCGGCGCTGCAAGCCATCTGGACATGAAACAAGACAGGCCCTACATGCAAGTGTCAGGTCGACGGAAGATCTCGCCTCGCGCCCACCGTCTGCTGCCGCTAAAAACCCTGTAAAAGACGATATCATGCGGCGCGAAGCGATAACTGAGGCCTTCCCTGAAAGCCTGATGATAAGGAGGGTGCAGCAGGTGGAGCAGTGTCCGATGGTGGCGGCCGTGGAGTAATTCCGCCTGAGGTGGTCCATCTCGAGGGTGCGAAGTATATGAGCCGAGAAACAGTTGCAGTACTTGATCCATGGTGTCTGCGGAGCGAAGTTTGGCCATCTGCCGCTTGAGTGTTCGGACGAAACTTTCCGCTCCGCCGTTTGACTATGGATGGAACGGTGCACTATTTGAATACTGTATTCCATTTCGCTCGCAGAATGTATCGAATTCATTTGACGTGAACTGAGGGCCGTTGTCTGTCACTACTACTTCAGGTAAGCCTTCTAGGCAAAAAATCGATGACAACACTTCAATTCTGCTGCGTGTCGTTGTCGAGTTCATTGGCACAGCAAAAGGAAACTTGCTATACGAATCAACCACAATCAACCAACGGGTGTTCCAAAACAGTCCCACAAGGTCTACGTGCACACGTTGCCATGGTGATTGAGACTTAGGCCAAGCAGAGAATTTTGTGTCGGAGTGGACTGATTTGCCGTACATGCGTGTCCATACCTTGCCAAGTACTGTGTTGACGCGCTAATTGTTTCGTACGAATAATCCCCCAGCATCCTTGGTGAAGTAACTGCAACACTTCTTTTTGTAAGGCTTTGGAGATCAATACACGTGACTGTCCGTTGTCATTCTGAACAAAAAACACACATTTCTTTATAGCGAGGCTATGCCGACGTGCAAAATATCGGTGCACTACAGAGTTTTTTTATGTTATTCAAGGAAGAAGACCAATATGTGCAAAGGTAGTTAAACAAGATGTTCAAATCTTGATCATCTTCCATGTCCTGTGCAGTTTTCCTATACTTGAGCTGAAAAGATTGAAGCAATTCAGAATTCTGAGCATTGATGTGACAACAAGATGCAGCGGAAGCGTCAAACTCTGTATCAGGGCCAATCGGAAGCAGTGAACGTGCCTCCGCATTGTCATGTTGAGCTGTCGGACGATAGACAATATCGTACTGGTATTGAGACCACAACAAGGCCCATGGTCGCAATTTTTGGGCAGTTCCACAGGAACCGGCTTCGTTGGATGAAACAAGGATTGCAAAGGCTTGTGATCCGTTACTAAGTAGAATTCTCTGCCATACAATTAGTGGTGGAATTTGGTAACACCGGACACAATAGACAAAGCTTCTTTTTCTATTTGTGAATAGTTACACTGAGCTTTGGACAGGACTTTTGCTGCCAATGCAATAGGCCTGTCTTTATCACCTATTATGTTGCGAAAGCCCTGCACCGATTCCGTAAGAGGAAGTTTCAGCTTGCAATACAACCAAAGTGAACTCAGCATCGATCAGTGAGCAGTTCTTCTTTAAGTTTTTGAAAAGCTTATTGGCACTCATCTGTCCAAACAAAGGGGACGTTCTTGCGACGCAAGCGATGCAGTGGAGCCGGGATTTGTGCAGCATTCGGTATGAACTGAATATAGTAGTTCATTTTCCCTAAAACTGACTGAACTTCTGGGATATTGCGAGCAACTGGCTAACTTTGTATGGCTAATAAATGCGACTGAAGACTAAGCATACCTTCACTGTTCATGACAGGTCCAAGATACTGCAAGGTTACACTTGTCCAATCTACTTTTTACTCCTGCGTCAGATAACACACGAAGCAATTCACGTAAAATTGAAATGTATTCTTCAGGTGTACGACCTCTTACTACAGTGTCTTCCAAATAGTTTGAATAGTTTGGCACTGGTGCAGTCAGCTGTTCCAAATACCGCTGGAGAATGGAGGGCGCGAAAGCACTGCCAAGAGGCAAACGCGAATACTTAAACAAGCCCAAGTGAGTATCCACTACACACACATTTTAAGATTCTTCATTGAGCGGTATTTAAAGATAAGCGTCGCGCAAATGAATTATTGAAAAGTATCGTCCAGAGCCTAATTTGTTCATGAGATCCTCTGGGCGTGGCAATGGTAAGTATCAATATCAGTTTGTGAGTTGACACAGAGGCGAATACGACCTGAAGGTTTACGGAGCAAAACCAGTGGACTTGCCCTGTGACTAGCTGATATGGGAGCAATAAACTCCATTATCTTGTAATTTTTTAAGTTCAGCAACGACTTTGACCCGTAATGCAATGGGAAAACCCGGCAAAATTTCGGCTGAGCATTGTCTTCCAGCGTAATATGTGCAACAAAATTGTTAGCTTTGCTGAAACCTTCAGAAAAGAGCTCTGGGAATTCTTTTAGCTAGCTACACTATTTTGTCCATTGAACGCAGACGCCGACACACCGACAACACATTGTCCTGAATGTTAAAGCTAAACAAGTCAAGAGAACCAAGACCAAAGGTGTCCTCACACTCATGTGATTGTAGCACTGTAAAAGTCACTGTTCGTGTATGTGAGTGATACATAGCAGGCGAAGTACATGTTCTCAGAACGGGAATATGTTATCCATTATCATCTGTGAGTTGCGGCCTAATGTTAGACGGACGTGGGGAGCCTAACAGTTCATATGTGTGACGATTGAGCAGTGTGACAGAGGCTCCTATGTCCAGCTGAAATTTCACAATTTCCCACAAATAAGTAAATTAACAAAATGTTTGATTGACATATCACTGAAGAAACTGCACGTTTGCAAGTTGCAGACTTGCCATATACTGCATGAATGACATGGGTTTTATGTTTAGAGTTTTGTGAGTGGGCCTAAGTCTAATGTTTGTTCTGTTGCAAATACACGTATCGCGCATCTCGTTTCCTACCATACTGAGAATTTCGGGAGGGCCAGTCTTGGAATTTGTGCCGTGTATAACAGCGAGGGCAAGACTTAATTCAGTTCACCTTAGCCGGCGTGGACAGGTATTTACTCAGTGCCGCTAGCGCATGCCGCCGGTGCGAAATGGGGCGGTCGCCAGCAAGGGAGGGACTCTGACCGACAAATAGCTGGCTGCTCAAATGATGCATCGACCACGCAGTGGAATCGTACTGATCTAGTATTTGCACTACGTGCTGAAATGATGGCTCAGACTGTTTGAATATCTGTTCTCTGATACCAGGCACATTGCACACAATCGCATCACACAACATAACATCTGAATATGAAGCACCACACGCAAGCACATTTGGGCTTGCATTTCCTTGCCGTACATGACAAATCTGTTATCCACTCGCGGTTTGTCCTGACCTTTTTTTTTATTTTTTCCAATTAAAGAATTTATACAAAATTGTTAAGGTTTTCGTGGCCACTTGTTGACAAACTGCCAGTGGGCTTCTGTCTCGGGTTCTTCGGCCGACGTTCATCTAATGATTTTTCTGACGTTTCGCCAGCACGAGTGGATGGCATTGTCAAAGCGTCACCCTCCATTACCGGTGGTGAACTGGAGCCACGCTCGTGGCCGCAGACTATATGTACCTGGTGCGCCAACGTCAGAAGTCGCCGGCATGGTTACTCAGCGTATTCGGTCAGAGGGTTACCTGCCCTCTGTAATAAGAAAACTGCGTTAATCGATCATCAACGAACTTAAATGAATGTCTTATGACATCCGCCACGAGCAGATGCAATGAGCAACACCGAACAAAATGAGTTTAAAAAAAAAAGGTCTTCTCCGCGGTCATTTCCGGTGCGGTTCTCCTCTTGCTACCTGCGACGGTCGTTCGCTGCAGTACGGGATGACAGGATCCGTTTATCTTAAGGCTTTCCTCTTTCTTGTTCAAACTGTTCGCGTGCTTTTGTATTTCTACAGCTTCTCTGAAGAAGCGCGTGTGATAGTGCTTCTCTACAGCCAGAACTTCCGTGTCGGCGAATTTTATTACGTGGTCGGTCTCATTCAGTGCGTGCTCTGCCACCGCCGATTTCCCCACCTGCCCCAACCTGCAATGTCGCTTATGCTCTTTGATCCTGGTGTTAATTGATCGTCCAGTCATTCCGACATAGCCGGCCGCGGTGGTCTCGCGGTTCTAGGCGCGTAGTCCGGAACCGTGCGACTGCTACGGTCGCAGGTTCGAATCCTGCCTGGGGCATGGATGTGTGTGATGTCCTTAGGTTAGTTGGGTTTAAGTAATTCTAAGTTCTAGGGGACTGATGACTACAGCAGTTGAGTCCCATAGTGCTCAGAGCCATTTGAACCATTCCGACATAAACTTTTCCGCATGTGCATGATATATATTCCCGATTTTGCAAGTGGGTCTCTTCTCTCCTTCGCCGATCTAAGACACTCTTTGATCTTCCTTGTCGCTTTGAAAATCGTCTTTACGCTATGTTTGCGCAATATACGGCCGATTCTGTCCGTCACTCTGGGAATGTATGGCAGAAAGCCCGTACCCGACATTTCTTTTTCTGGTTCCTTACTTCGCCGAGTGTTTGGTTCTGAAACACTTCCAATATAATTTGTTGGGTACCCATTGCTCCTCAGGACAGTTTCCAGGTGTTGCATTTCTCGTTTGAGGTGTTGCGACTCACATTTTCGTCCTGCTCTCGTTACGAGCGTACTAATCATGTCTCTTTTCTGGCTCGGGTGGTGGTTTGACAGTTTGTGCAGGTATCGATCCGTGTGTGTCGGTTTTCGACACACGCTGTGTCCCAGGTTTTCGCCGTCCCTTGTGACTTCCATGCTAAATGTTGTGTTGGCACGGAGGCTGTTCATGTGTCTTAGGAAGTCACCGAGCTGTTCTTCACCATGGCTCCACACCACGAAAGTATCATCGATGTACCTGTACCACACCTTAGGTTTGCAAGTCGCCGAGTCCAGTGCCTGTGCTTCGAATTGTTCCATGAAGAAGTTGGCTCTGAGCACTATGGGACTTAACATCTATGGTCATCAGTCCCCTATAACTTAAAACTACTTAAATCTAACTAACATAAGGTCATCACACAACACTCATTCATCACGAGGCAGTGAAAATCCCTGAACCCGCCGGGAATCGAACCCGGGAACCCGGGCGTGGGAAGCGAGAACGCTACCGCACGACCACGAGCTGCTGCCTCATGAAGAAGTTGGCCACCACTGGACTGAGAGGACTACCCATTGCGACGCCTTCCAGCTGTTCGTAGAAATCGGCGTTCCACGTGAAATAGCTCGTGGTGAGACATGCATGGAAGAGCTTCTGATGTCTTCCGGGGAAATGGAACCGCTCCTGAGCGTCACTGAGTGACACTTTCGTAAATAACGAAACAACATCAACGCTGACCAGGATGTCGTTTGGTGCAAGTTTCAGTTTCTACAGCTTCTCAGTGAAATGTCCTCAGTCCTAAATGTATGTGTCGGTCTTCCCCACGTGTGGCTGGAGCAGAGAGGCCACGTGTTTTGCCAGTTTATATGTCGGTTAACCAGGAGCGCTAACGATCGGTCTCAGTGGAACGTTGTTCTTATGGATCTTGGGTAATCCATACAGCCGAGGTGATAGGGCCTCTGTGTTGCGCAGGTTTCTCTGTATGTCCACCGGAACAGGACGAGTATGTGAGCCGCAACACCTCAAGGGAGAAATGCAACACCTGGAAACTGTCCTGAAGAGCAATGGGTACTCCACAAATTATATTGGAAGTGTATCAGAGCCAAACACTCGGCGAAGTGAGGAACCAGTAAAAGAAATGTCGGTTACGGGCTTTCTGCCATACATTCCCAGAGTGACGGACAGAATCGGCCGTATATTGCGCAAACATTGCGTATAGACGATTTTCAAACCGACAAGGAAGATCAAAGAGTGTCTTAGATCTGCGAAGGAGAGAAGAGACCCACTTGCAAAATCGGGAATATATATCATGCACATGCGGAAAAGTTTGTCGGAATGACTGGACGATCAATTAACACCAGGATCAAAGAGCATAAGCGACATTGCAGGTTGGAGCAGGTGGGGAAATCGGCCGTGGAAGAGCACGCACTGAATGAGACCGACCACGTAATAAAATTCGCCGACACGGAAGTTCTGGCTGTAGAGAAGCACTATCACACGCGCTTCTTCAGAGAAGCTGTAGAAATACAAAATCACGCTAACAGTTTGAACAAGAAAGAGGAAAGCCTTAAGGTAAACGGATCCTGGCATCCCGTACTGCAGCGAACGACCGTCGCAGGTAGCAAGAGGAGAGCCGCACCGGAAATGACCGCAGAGAAGCCCTCGGACGTTGGCACGCCAGGTACATATAGTCTGCGGCCGCGATCTCGGCTCCAGTTTACCACCGGCAATGGAGGGTGAAGCTTTGACAATGCCAGCCACTTGTGCTGGCGAAACTTAAGAAAAATCTTTCGATGAACGTCGGCCGAAGAACCCGAGGCAGAAGCCAATAGGCAGCTTGTAAAAAATTGATATCTAGCTGCTACCACTATTCACTCGTTGGTCATAATAGTTTGTTGTGGTCTGTACTACTTGGTTGTAGCCAAGTTAACTCGAAGTGGCGTTAGGAAAGAGTTATGGATTAACCTGAATATTCCACTTCCTACCGTGGATGATAGATACCGAAGTTTCTCTGTACCTGGTACATTATGAACGATGATGTGCGCCTCAAACTGAGATAACCACTCGAGTCATTCCACCTCTTAGTCAAAAAACTGTCAAAAAGGTGGTATAGCAACTGTAATAGGCTGTTCTTGTTCCGGTGGGCGCGCACCGTTGGCCAGTACCTGCTCCACCGTGTTGAGTAACATGGAGGTTATTGGATCAGGAACTGAAACATCTGCATTAGCTGTGTTGCTTTTAACGGTTGCGGCATGGGCGCCTGAGCAGGGGGCAGGACAATATGGGTAGGCATGTTGGAAGGCACAAATGCTAAACAAACAAAATAATGACAAAAGCAAAGAAATTTTTTGCAACACCCACCTGAAAATACTGATTAGCAAAAATAAAAATAAACTTTTGTTGAAATATGCCCCCCTGCAGAGGAGAGAGAAGAGAAGGCGCTAGCACATAAAACAAACAGAAGTCCGTGCCCGGCAGGCATGGGATTTCTTTGACGACTCGTCGGCAGTTGTTGGCTCTTTACCACTCGTCGCTTATAGGGTACCTAAAGGAAGCTGTGTTCTCGAAATGCTATATAACAGTCCAAACAATTAACATTAGTAGCTTTATTTCTATTAAGCAGTTACATTGGTGTCACAACGAACATGCAAACATCGATATAGTCAAAGTCCAGACAAGTAACTCATAAGGATCACAACTGGTTGATCTTGTAGCGTGCTCCGCAATTACATTCGACTAATATCGGTACACTGAGGCGATCTGACCGCCCGAGACTGGCAGGAGCGGCGTTCACTTCTTGCAGGCGGCGCTCCAATTCCGCGCGCCATTGGCCGACATTTCCTCACCGCCTTCTCTGGTCCTGCGTTCCGGCGCTTCTGGTTACGCCAGAACAAAAACTGGTTCAAATGGCTCTGAGCACTATGTGACTTAACGTCTGAGCATATCAGTCCCTTAGAACTTAGAACTGCTTAAACCTAACTAACCTAAGGACATCACACACATCCATGTCTGAGGCATGATTCGAACTTGCGACTGTAGCGGACGCGCGGTTCCAGACTGAAGCGACTAAAACCGCTAGGCCACACCGGCCATTGTACTAAGTGATTCGTGTGAAAAGGTCTACGACGTGATTATGGCTGCATGGCTGGACTTAACAAACATTTATCGCGGTTTGGTAGTCGAAGCTAGACACATAGGCATTCCCATTTCGGTTACCGTTAGGGAATTCAACATTCTGAATCTGTTTGGGACGTGGGCGGCTCGTGTTCGTCCTGTTATTGCTTGACATCTTGTCTTGTCAGTGCTCCCGTCTTATTTGTTATTCGGTTAACTGGCGTCACTAAGTTGCTGGCTTGCCTGCACGTGCGTGGCAGAAGCAGCAGTTATCGTTAAGAGCACTGTCGTACTATCCTTGGAGCGACCGGTAGTATTTCCGGGTCGTCGTGTCTCGGGAGTTCAGTGGGGGTGGAGCAGTAGTGAGATCCAGACAGCCGTCACTCTCCCGACCGTTGCCGGCACACAAGAAATCAGTTGGGACGACCTTTGTTGGTCGTTCGGTCGGTCGTCTCATCGGACGAGTATATTTGGTCGCCGACCGCTTCTGGGTTCTCTGTGTGTCGACTTGTGATCCATCCTAGTTGTTCCACAGTGACTGGCTTTAGTATTGTTCGAATTGTTTGTGAATCTGTTTCGTGGCACCATGTGTAGCTTGTTTGATTTTGACCGAGCAGTTATTTTAATGCTGTCTGTTGGCTGGATTGAGTCAGTCGTTTGGGACGGAGCAGCAAGGAAGTCCCCGTGGCACGCGGCCAGACTTGGACCACGGCGGCGTGCCCGCGGGATCGGATCGTGGGTCGCTAGCTGCGAGAAGCGACAAAGTTCGTTGCCCACCGAACCTGGATGCTGAAGTTGAGTGATCAGTTAACCTGCTATGAAGTCTCAACTATTGTGACATCTCATCGTTCATTTGCGGACCTGTTATGAAGTCTCAAATATTGTGACATCTCATCGTTCACTTGCTGGTTGTTGCCCCGAGGCCGTTTGGGCTAGCAACAGCGTACGATGTGTTGGAGTCAGTGAAATCTTGCAGCCGTCTTCCTATAATGTGATCGATTATGAAATTGACTGTTACTTACTAGTGAAGTGCACCAGCGGTATTTTCTGCCCTGTGGCCGCTACAGACCCTGTTACCTGCCCTGGTTGTTAGCGTACTTTCCCAGCAGCGTGCCTTTCCTCGTCGTGCTGACGGTGTCCGGCACGGCGTGTAGTTCGACAGCCTTCTAAGTTGTTTGGTAGAAATTTGCTTAGAGTGGTTTTTGTTCCCTTGGCTGTTTTTAAACTCCAGTTTCTTAAGGCGTAGTGCTGTTTGTATCCTCTTCCTTGCCCGATGTTTTCCATCATCTCACCATTGGTCGGACAGAATGAAATTGGTTAAATGGTTGGTCGGTCCTGGGGCATCCCTAGTTTGGGTTGCCATCCGATTATTTAACTTCAACTCTTGACCTCTTGGCCACAAAAAATTCAGAGCTGATAGAGAGCGTCATGACTGATACAGGGATTAGTGATCACAAGGTCGTTGTAGCTAGGCTCAATACCATTTCTTCCAAATCCATCAGAAACAAACGCAAAATAATTTTATTTAAAAAAGCGGATAAAGTGCCACTAGAAGCCTTCCTAAAAGACAATTTCCATTCCTTCCGAACTGACTATGCGAATGTAGACGAGATGTGGCTCAAATTCAAAGATATAGTAGCAACAGAAATTGAGATATTCATACCTCATAAATTGGTAAGAGATGGAACGGATCGCCCGTGGTACACAAAGAAGGTCCGAACGCTGTTGCAGAGGCAACGGAAAAAGCATGCGAAGTTCAGAAGAACGCGAAATCCCGAAGATGGGCTAAAATTTACAGACACGCGAAATTTGGCACGGTCTTCGATGCGAGATGCCTTTAATAGGTTCCACAACGAAACATTGTCTCGAAATTTGGTAGAAAATCCGAAGAAATTCTGGTCGTATGTAAAGTACACAAGCGGCAAGACGCAGTCAATACCTTCGCTGCGCAGTGCCGATGGTACTGTTATCGACGACTGTGCCGCTAAAGCGGAGTTACTGAACGCAGTTTTCCGAAATTCCTTCACCAGGGAAGACGAATGGAATATTCCAGAATTTGAAACACGAACATCTGCTAGCATGAGTTTCTTAGAAGTAGATACCTTAGGGGTTGCGAAGCAACTCAAATCGCTTGATATGGGCAAGTCTTCAGGTCCAGATTGTATACCGATTAGGTTCCTTTCAGATTACGCTGATACTATAGCTCCCTACTTAGCACTCATATACAACCGCTCGCTCACCGATAGATCTGTACCTACAGATTGGAAAATTGCGCAAGTCGCACCAGTGTTCAAGAAGGGTAGTAGGAGTAATCCATTGAACTACAGACCTATATCATTGACGTCGGTTTGCAGTAGGGTTTTGGAGCATATACTGTATTCAAACATTATGAATCACCTCGAAGAGAACGATCTATTGACACGTAATCAGCATGGCTTCAGAAAACATCGCTCTTGTGCAACGCAGCTAACTCTTTATTCGCACGAAGTAATGGCCGCTATCGACAGGGGATCTCAAGTTGATTCCGTATTTCTAGATTTCCGGAAAGCTTTTGACACCGTTCCTCACAAGCGACTTCTAATCAAGCTGCGGAGCTATGGGGTATCGTCTCAGTTGTGCGACTGGATTCGTGATTTCCTGTCAGGAAGGTCGCAGTTCGTAGTAATAGACGGCAAATCATCGAGTAAAACTGAAGTGATATCAGGTGTTCCCCAGGGAAGCGTCCTGGGACCTCTACTGTTCCTGATCTATATAAATGACCTGGGTGACAATCTGAGCAGTTCTCTTAGATTGTTCGCAGATGATGCTGTAATTTACCGTCTAGTAAGGTCATCCGAAGACCAGTATCAGCTGCAAAGCGATTTAGAAAAGATTGCTGTATGGTGTGTCAGGTGGCAGTTGACGCTAAATAACGAAAAGTGTGAGATGATCCACATGAGTTCCAAAAGAAATCCATTGGAATTCGATTACTCGATAAATAGTACAATTCTCAAGGCTGTCAATTCAACTAAGTACCTGGGTGTTAAAATTACGAACAACTTCAGTTGGAAAGACCACATAGATAATATTGTCGGGAAGGCGAGCCAAAGGTTGCGTTTCATTGGCAGGACACTTAGAAGATGCAACAAGTCCACAAAAGAGACAGCTTACACTACACTCGTTCGTTCTCTGTTAGAATATTGCTGCGCGGTGTGGGATCCTTACCAGGTGGGATTGACGGAGGATATCAAAAGGGTGCAAAAAAGGGCAGCTCGTTTTGTATTATCGCGTTATAGGGGAGAGTGTGGCAGAGTTAGGATGGAAGTCATTACAGCATAGACGTTTTTCGTCGCGGCCAGACCTTTTTATGAAATTTCAGTCACCAACTTTCTCTTCCGAATGCGAAAATATTTTGTTGAGCCCAACCTACATAGGTAGGAATGGTCATCAAAATAAAATAAGAGAAATCAGAGCTCGAACAGAAAGGTTTAGGTGTTCGTTTTTCCCGCTCGCTGTTCGGGAGCGGAATAGTAGAGAGATAGTATGATTGTGGTTCGATGAACCCTCTGCCAAGCACTTAAATGTGAATTGCAGAGTAGTCATGTAGATGTAGTTGCAGATGTTTGAGCTACCTTCTCAGGCCAACCGTTGGAACACTTCTAAGCACCACTTGTTTGTTTGTTTTAAATTATGATTTTAATTTTAGTTAGCAGCCTTCGGCTGAATATCAATTCAATTCTATTTAAATTTTACATAAAGGCCTTCAGCCATATTAAATTAAAATTTTGAAGGTTGATTTTATTGAAAACATTTTTTCCCTTAAATAGGTTCTATCTGAAATTGTTTGTAATGCAGGCCCTAAGCTGTTGTTCTATGTGTTATGCGTGGCCTTCAGCTGAGGATTTACGTGAGCATCTTTTAATACTGCCTTCAGCCATGTGTATTCTTTAAAGGAAAAATTTTTAGAAGAAAGAAGGGGTTTATTTTAAATGGTTTGTCTGACTTGTTGTTCAGGCCTTCAACCATTGTTTCGAATTTGCTTGTGGCCTTCAGCCGTGCAATTAGTTAATATTTCTTTAATTAGGCTTCCGGCTGTTCTGTTGTAAGCCTAAAAAAATCTTTGTTGAAAAAAATTGTTTATCAATGTGTTTTAATTATAGTTGTCCTTCAGATGTGTAGTGTAAGTCTTCAACCACTAATTCTTTTCAATTCCTATTTTTTTTAAGAAAAAAATTTCCTTTTTTTTATAATTGCTTTTGACTTCTAAGCCAGGCCTTCAGGCGTTCTTGTTCTTGGTGTGGTTTTGGGCCTTGAGCCCAGAAAGCATCTCAAGTTCTTTATCTGGGCTTTCAGCGGTATTGTTTAGTTGTGATCTTTAAAGCAATGTGTAAATGAATGGTTCTTAGAAAAATAAAATTGTGTGTTCGATTGTGCTACTCACAGTAACTGTTTAGGCCCCATCCAAAAAATGTTCAAATGTGTGTGAAATCTTATGGGACTTATTTGCTAAGGTAATCAGTCCCTAAGCTTACACGCTACTTAACCTAAATTATGCTAAGGACAAACACACACACCCATGCCCGAGGGAGGACTCCTCTGGGACCAGCCGCACAGTCCATGACTGCAGCGCCGCAGACCGCTCGGCTAATCCCGCGCGGCGCCCCATCCACAATCACAACCTTAACCTGTGCGCTCTCTGTGTGCCTACCGACCTGGTTTCACTATTATGTTGAGAGTGTGCCGAAAATACCAAATTTCAGTCATTAGCTGTCACCACAGACAATGCAGTGGCCGACGAGTTTCACTTAACGACCGAGAGGAGTGACGTTAGCGTAGAGTTTCCATGCTAACAGGTAAGCAACATCTCGTCAAATAATAGCAGATATTAATGAGGAACGTACGAAAAACGTGTTCATTGTTACAGTGCGTCGAAATTTTCCATTAATGGGCTATGGCATGAGTGCCTTGGCTGACTCGACGACGTCGGCTGCTGCGCCTGTTCTGGTCTCGTGACCGTATCGGTTGGGCCCTACACTACTGGAAAAACGTGGCGTTGCCAGGTGAGTCCCGATTTCAGTAGGTAAGACCTGATGGTGGGGTTCGAGTGTGGCGGAGGTCCCATCAAGCTATGGGTCGAAGTTGTCAACAAGGCACTGTGCAAGCTGGTTGTAGCTCCGTAATGACGTGAGCTTGTTTACATTGCATGGTCTGGGTCCTCTGGTCCAACTGAACCGGTCATTGAAGGGAAATGGTTATGATTGGGTACTTGCAGACCATTTACAGCCATTCATGGACTTCATGTTCCCAAACAATGATGACAGCGCGTCATTGTCACCGGGCCACAATTGTTCGTGATTGGTTTGAAGAACATTCTGTACATTCCTCAAAGTCTGGGGCGCATTTAACGGTCCGCGCGGCTGCCCACGTCGGAGGTTCGAGTCCTTCCTCGGGCATGGGTGTGTGTGTATTGTCCTTAGAATAAGTTAGTTTAATTTAGATTAAGTAGTGTGTAAGCTTAGGTGCTGATGACCTCAGCAGTTTCGTCCCATAAGACTTTACACATATTTCCAGTTTCCATTCCTTACAAAAGATTTGACCACCAAGATCGCCCGACATGAATCCCATAGAACAGTTATGGGATATAATCAAGAGATCATTTCGTCCACAAACTCTTGCACCGGTAACAATGTCGCAATTATAGATGGCTATAGAGGTAGCATGGCTCAATCTGCAGGGGATTTCCAATGTTTTGTGAATCCATATGACGTGAGTTGCTGCACTGCATCGGGCAAAAGGTAGTCCAACAAGATAATAGGAGGTGTCCCCAACTTCCTTCACGAAAGTGTGCTCAAATAAATAGTGAGAGAATTTCCCATAAGAACAGTTTTTGGCAACATGAATAAAAAATTAGATATCTCTAATAGTGAATAAGAAAATACACCATCGAAAAAGAATAGCAGATGCGAAAGAAATGCAACTAATATTTTAGGAGGGATAACATCAAATCTGCACGTCAGCAGCTTCAATGTGCGACTGAAATCAGCTAAGGGATTGTTCTGTACATATTCCATTCCAAAGTATATCAAACCTTCCATATTTACATCCAACAACTTTTTTATAGCAACGATTTCCAACCTTTTTCACACTTCCCACAATGGTGTCGCAGAAAACGAGAAAGTCAGACAACGATCGTGTACAAGATTTTGTTTACAAATTACAGGAAAATCAGTATTCTCAATATGTTATACCGTCCAGCTGGAGATCTGCGTTGGGTGAAAGAAAGGAATCAACTACGATCGTGGTCTGTTACTATGTAGTGTAGGCTTCTCTAGAATTTCAATCAGTAGTCTTTGCTGTAGATTTCCTCTGGTATGTACAACTCCTAAGAGAAATTCTGACGCATTAATGCGAAGAGGAAGGATATTTTACTGAACCAAAGTCAACGTGGTGGATGTCTCGACAATTCTACACAACTAGTCACAGAGCTTCTTAACAGAACATTTGGAAATATTTGCATCGGTCGTTCAGGAAACTCAAAACTGCGTACACATTTAGCAGTGTTCGAACCTTTTGACCCTCATCTGTGCGTAAATTTAAAGAAAATTGTCTACAAGGAAACATAGACGACTCGCTAAGACATGAAACGCTAAATGAGACGGGTGTCTGCTGAGATAAATCCAGACGAAGTTGAACGAGAGTTATTTTCTGACCAAAATTGCTTTATAGCATGAACCAATGCTCATCCTCATCGTACTGAACACGTGAGATGACAATGACATTAATAAACAGGGGAGCCGTGCCTGGATTACGTGGTGAGCTACATTTAATGCAGTATGCCAGACGTTCGTGGGACGTATTCCGCTGACGGTGGTTTAGTGGCTAGCGGCGCCCTTACCTCGTTATTACCAAGTGGGTATAATTAAAGTGCAGCTACTCATGGAGGTCCAGTGAAGGCTTAATTATCACAGTGAAACTTGGTAGTTATGCTAATGAGTTAATGCGGAAATGATTTACGCTGGAAAACTATTTAGTTGTAGTTACGGCCACCAAGTGTAAATCTGGCTCTGTACAGTGTTTGTATGACGGTAATTAAATCCACGCTGTGATTTGACAGACGATAAGGTGATTCAACAGTATGGTTATCGAGAAGACAGAACTCTTTTATGCGAATGGCTGCAATTAAATGCTGCATTGAGAGAATATTGGTGACTGAATAGGCTCGTTGTGGTTAAATTGCTTAAATATGGTAATAATGAAATTCAAAAACACAGGTGAGTTGTGAGTGCCACATGGAAGAGCAAGTCGTCCTATGTTGGTGGAAGTTAGTAACGATGTTACTCTTGCTGTAACTGACTATACTGCCTGAGTCCCAGGGTAATGCTAGTGCTCGTGTAGCGTCACGGGTATTGTTCTTGACGTAGGCAGCAGTATAGGACGTTTTGCGGTCTGTTTCACATTTGTCCCCGTACAGGTTCCAGACAGTGCAGCAACTAAAACCTCATGATCCACAGCAACGTTCTAATTTGCTCGTCGGTTTCTGGCACGAATCGAAGTTGACAACATGTGGCCGGACAATACTCCATGGAGTGATGAGGCGCAGTTTACTGTACAGGGTGCAGTGAATACACAGAACTGCCGAATTTGTAATATTGTTCAACAGCGTGTTATGCACGAAGAAGAGCCATTGCACTCGCCGCGTTATGTGATGTGTGGTGTGGATTCACAAGTGTTATTCCCGGTCCTGACCTCCTCGTACAGCTTATGATTCCCGCTCTGGAAGTACGCAGCTGAGTGGAAAGCAACGTTTTGATGCAAGATGGGGCAACACCATGTCGCTCGCCCAGTGAGAGACCTGCTTTATGCTATCTTCAACGAATGTGCTATATACAGAGCTCTTCCAAATGAATTCCCTGCAATAAAAATAATATTGTAGAACGAAAGCAAACTGGTGCTTCTCATTTATTATAATGTTGTTCTACCAAGAACCGACGGGAGATTCCGTTGACAATTCCCTGCACGACAGTCGGCCGCTGTGACCGAGAGTTTGTAGGCGCTTTCCGGAACCGCGTTGCTCCTACGGTCGCAGGTTCGAATCCTTCCTCGGGTATGGATGTGTGTGTTGTCCTTACGTTAGTTAGGTTTAAGTAGTTCTAAATCTAGGGGACTGATGACCTCAGATGTTAAGTCTCATAGCGCTTAGAGCCATTTGAACCATTTGAACTTAAACTGATTTGTGTTCATCTGGCTTTTGGTTCGGTGGATATCTAGAGGAACGCGTTTATCAGGGACACGTTCCTGATTTGATGGCCGGGATATAGGAACATTTTCCTCCGATTCCACAGGAACAGCGAGCAGTTGTTGATCAATGCCTTTTAAGGGAGGAAGCATCTCGTATCGTCGACGTCACACTGAAAAATCATGTAAGCAGCGGTTAATAATCTACTTTAAGCCTTTATCTTTTGTTTGACCTTTCTTGTCTACGTCCAATTTCTAATCCATCACATATAGAAACAATTCTACAGAGTGTTTCCGTAAGAGCGTGCAAAACTGTAACAGAACATAGACAATGCTCCACTGAACAATTTGAGATGCGGAACCGGGGGTCGAAGAAGCCTTCTTAAGTCTACCGTTTTATCTAGCATTCTGTTCTCCAGTTTACTCATCACTAACATGTGTTCAAGTTTACACGTACACTGCTGTTTATTTACATGCACATTCTTTATTTCGTGCAAGAAAACAAAGAGGACGAGCCTGATTACCAGGATGTCATGATGCATGATTGTTTACTTCACATGTCCATAAGACGCCTCTCTTGTATGGTATTTACGTTGGCACATGACAAATCGTACTATGAATCAACGAGAGACCCATTCATTACTCAGTGCTATTGAGAGACGTACAGTAGAATACGATGGAGCAGTATTAGTACAGTATTTCCTGGTCGTTGGATTGGAAGGATTGTCCTATTCCATGGCGTGCAAGGTTACCTGACATGAATCCTCTTAATTATTTCCTATGGGGATATCGAAGGTCACTTGTGTAGGAGACCCAAGTGTATACGGAGATGGAATTAGTTACCAGAATTGTAGCTGCCTCTGATACGATTCGAAACACACCATGGATATTTGTCAGGGTGCGTCAGAGTGTTGTTCGCCGATGTCATGCTGGCATTGAGGTTGATGAAAGTCAGTTTCAGCCCATTTAATAAGATACAGTACAAATGGTACGTTCATTGTATCAGTGATGGTATTTGCGGCTAACTAATATAAATTTAAATAATACACAGTAACGTGTTTTATTCCTGTTATCTGCTTAAGCTGGCTTCTCAGAACCCAGATTTCTTACCTCATATTATTCAGCAGAGCATCTTCTATGTCCTGTTACATTTTTACACGCTGTTACGGAAACACTCTGTATACTTTTTTTTTCATTCACAACTGCAGATTTGCACCTGGCAGTCAAAATTGGAATTACTGTTCATTCCAACCTTAATGAGTTCCACATTATCGCGCTAGAATATCTGCCAATTTTCGCAGCCGTATGTCAGTTGCAGGTCACAGTAGAGCTCTGTGAATATCTGTACATTAATTACAACGACTCGGTACTTGCGCACGTTCCATATGAGTTACGCAATTGAAGTCTCCTTCGAACACAAAAAACTATATTGTTCTACAAAAATAATCTCTGTCATAATCCTTCAGCTGTAAACATTAACAACTACCCGTGTAAGTCAGAAAGTTAGTCACACTGTCCGCTTGAACTTATGGAAATCCGCTCCCCGACGTACTTTATCTTTTATTAACTTCTATGATGTAATTTCATGTACTATGGATACTGGCTCCTCAATTTTGTTCCATGGAATTAGGTGTGCAAATAAAGATAAAAAATTAAAGCTTTGATAGTTCCTGTGCAGAACAGTACCAGTCACATTTCCTGCTCTATTTTTCTATAACTCCGATAACCTCGTATCCGATGGGAAGTTGAATCCTAACATTCCTGACTCAGCAAAAGCATCACTAGTGCGTTTGTCTTCACGCCAAACAATTTTTATCACATGTAATGTATCATTTTCAAAATAAAGAAGAATTGTGACTGGATAGTAGTGAATATACTTAACTCCTCCTGAAACTAATTCTTCGTAGTCGGAATACATCAGTGACCACAGCAAGAGCAGAACAAAGAAACATATGAGTTCAATTTTGACTAAGTTCACCTGCAGTAGGCGAAAATAAAACTCTTCCATTAACTGGATTTGTAATCCCGGTCTATGGACCGTCTACTCTGCTCGTGAATTTCTGCAAATGAATCAACCAAACCCCAATGTTACATTGTTGACTTTTTTTAATATACTGTGCTATGCAGCTGGTAGTTCGCATAGAGTGGCGACAGGTAGAAACTCTATCACCAGCAGTCATGGACTGTGCGGCTGTTCCCGGTGGAGGTTCGAATCCTCCCTCGGGCATGGGCGTGTGTGTTTGTCCTTAGCATAATTTAGGTTAAGGAGTGTGTAAGCTCAGGGACTGATGACCTTGGCAGTTAAGTTCCATAAGATTTCACACACATTTGAACATTTTTTGAACAAGTTGTACGCAAAATTAACAACACAAATGCCAGAAATGCCCGTTTATGAGCCAAAACTACCGTTTCCGAATGGAAGATAATGATGATGATGTTTGGTTTGTGGGGCTCATAACTGCGCGGTTATCAGCGCCCGTACAAATTCCCAACCTTTGTTCAGCCCAAACTCGCTACTTTCATGAATGAGGATGAAATGATGAGGACAACACAAACACCCAGTCATCTAGAAGCGGGGGAAAATCCCTGACCCCGTCTCTAATCGAACCCGGGATCCCGTGCTCGGGAAGCGAGAACGCCACCGCGATTTGCGAATGGAAGGAGTTACCCCAGAATTTAATGGCATATCTCGCAAACTAATAAAAATGAGGAAACTAGAGTAATATCCGTGTTAAAGTATCGTTAACTCCAGATACTGCTCTAGTGGTGAATACAGCAGAATTCGGTACTTGAACAAGATTATGAACATGGACTTTCCTAGACATCTTACGATAACTGTACACATAACAATCAGGATTGTTCAGACTCGATTCTGAGTAATCAACATGTCACTTTCAGCTGAACTGTGAGCTAAAAACTATAAAAATGGAGACTTACTGTGATTAAGCAATAATGTACTTTCTACAAGCCTTGAGGGTACGTCTTCGACTGAATTATTTGATAAATTGCCGATAATCGACTAAACGTCCTTCACTACTAGCACAGTATCCACAGGAACCAGAAATTCTGTAAATCTCCTGTCGTCTGACAAGACGTACTCTTTATTGTACATATACAGGAAATAGCAGCGCGGCCAGCACTTACCCCTGAGGCTCCCTCAATCAACCGTGCTTCAGTTACACTCCCTCTCACGGCCGTTCTCATCACAGTGAAGAACGACTTTCTGTTGTCTATTTTTGAAGTATGAAAGGAATCATTTGAGGGCTTCTCCACTTATTCCCTCCTCGTTAAATGGTGTTTGGTTTCGGACGTTTCACTTCGTACATGTCAGTCCAAATTCGACACTTTCATGAATGAGGATGTAATGATGAGGACAACACACAAAGCGTGATTCATCTCAAAAGCCCATCTGTCGCCACTCACCGCCGTACTGGCGTGCAAATTCAGCCTTCGTCGCCGTTGAACAGCAGTCAGCATCGGTGCACGGACAAGGCGCCTGCTGCGAAAGCTCATTTGCAGCAACGTTCGCGTAACGCTCGATGAGGACACATTGTTTGGTAGCCCATCGGTTTCTCTGCAAGGTCAGTTGTTCAACAGCTGCACATCTATTCGCCCGTACACATCTCAGCAACAGTCGATCGCAGCAGTTGCCCCGGAGCCGTTTTTCAAACGTTCGAATGCGTGTGAATTCCTAAGGGACCAAACTGCCTAGACTTCCACACTGCTTAAATTAACTAACCGTGGCTAAGAACAAAACACACACACACACACACACACACGCCCATGACCGAGGGAGTAATCGAACCTCCGGCGCGAGTGGCCGCGCAATACGTTACATGGCGCCTCAAACTGCGCATCCACTACGGGTGGCGGAGCCAGTTTTGGATAGCGCCACTTTGCTACCTAGGGTATAGTTGAGCCACGGCATCGCGAGAACAGTTTAAAAAACCTAGCCGTTTTGGAAACACTTCCACCCTTGACCCGAAACCCAATGATTATGCACTTCCGGAAGTCAGACATAAAGCACCGTTTCCGCATTACGAGAACGACTGCACTCTTTTCCATTTTCCCCAGACGTTATTTATATACCCTCCACTACCAGTGCTGCCACCAGCTGTCTTGAGTTATATACTTTCTTTTTTTCTTCTGAATGGTTTGATGCGGTCCCTCACAAATTCCTCTCCTGTGCCACCATCTTCATCTCAGTGTACCACTTGCAAGCTCTGTCCTCAATTATTTGCTTGATGCATTACAATCTTTACCGAGCGAGGTGGCGCAGTGGCTAGCACACTGGACTCGCATTCGGGAGGACGACGATTCAATCCTGTCTCCAGCCATCCTGATTTACGTTTTCCGTGATTTCCATAAATCGTTTCAGGCAAATGACGGGATGGTTCCTTTGAAAGGGCACGGCCGATTTCCTTGCCAATCCTTCCCTAACCCGAGCTTGCGCTCCGTCTCTAATGACTTCGTTGTCGACGGGACGTTAAACACTAACCACCACCACATTATAATCTTTGTCTTTCTCTACAGCTCCCTCTAGTACCATGGAAGTTGAAAGGTGGCTACACTGAGTCACAGCTCCAGAGATTGCGCCAAAGATTATTATTCCGCCGCCTTCACTGGTGCAGTAGTAGTTCAGAGGACGTCGAGGGCAGTTGTTGTCCTGTTGGGCGACAGAGTAGATGCTGTTCGCTTGGTGTAATGTATAGATGGAAGAAGTTGCAATTTTCAGAGTGTATTTGAAGAGATGGGCTTTTGATTTATGATGCTGGTGAAATGGAAAATTTTCGTTAATATATAATGAGGTAAAAAGGTGTTACAGTTTTCTTCAATGACAATGCCTGTTGCTCACAGGTACAGTCAACAAGGCATCTGGTTCATGTTCATTCATTAGACTTGTAATTCTGGTTTCTATGTACAATTATAGTATTTCTGGTTTTTCAATTACTTCATTGTGAATTGTGTTTAAAATATTTTGTCGTATTGAGAAAGAACCGAGCCAGATACATGTACGTTGAGTCACATACCACACACAGAACAGTTACACTTGTGCTTTGTGGTTTCGTAGCTTTTTATAGTTTCAGGGGACTTAATCAATTAATTGTGTTAATGGAAACTCCTTGTCATTCTTTATTTTTATTTTATGCAGTCAGATTGCGTGCTAATAATAGTCAGGGCCAACCGGTTACAAGACTTCGTAACCGGTCACTCAGCTACTAAAATTATTGCATTTATTCATTAATATTTTTAATTAAGCCTGCATGCAAAGTCATTCGCTGATGTCATAACAGATGTCCTATCGTCTTGTCCCTTCTGCTTATTGGTGTTTCCCGAATATTCCTTTCCTTTGCGAGTGGGCGTAGAACCTCCTAATTCCTTACCTTTTAAGTCCACCTAAATTTCAACATTCTTCTGTAGTACCATATATCAAAGGCTTGAGTTCTTTTCTGTCCCGGTTTCCCACAGTCCACGTTTCACTAACAAAAAATGCAGTTCTCTAGACGTACATTCCGCGAAATTTTTTGGTCAAGGCCTATTTTTGATTCAGCAGGTCATGTAATTTTTCATCACTTTCACTATGAATAGCTATATTTTCAGTGAATCGTATCATTGATATTGTTTCACCTTGAATTTTAATTTCACTCCTGAACTTTTCACGTTCACGTCGAACATTGGTGGTGGACGCATTAATGTGACTGGACTGTGTTTGTAAACCATGGCCCGTCAACTCGGAAGTTTTAGCTGAAGCACACATAAGCCGCCAAAGCTACATCACATGGACCGTAGTTACTCATACGGGGCGTTTCATGTTGTTTGTAACTGATGCGATTCAGGAATAAAGCAATAGCAGGTGTTGCCGGGCGCACGCTGTTAACAGCCACTTTGTATGCGCGAGCAGCCGCCGCACCGCAGCTGAGGGCTGGAAAGGGCTCGAACGTGCGAGAAATAAAAGCGCGGCCGTCGGCCAGGCCGTTGTCACGGCTCCAGAATCTGGACCGCACTGCGCTGCGTCGCGGTTACACGACCGATTACGCGTTGTAACGATCAGAGAGGCAGTTCAGTATTTTACCGTGTGCTTCGAGGCAGCTTTGCACGGATTCCAACTCCGTACTGCGTGACATATTGACTTTACAGGCAAACAAGTTAAGAAAGAGTGTTGCTAGGGCTTATTGGGTAGCTCAGTGACGTACCTGATTAAGTTCAAGAATACAGATCCTTACGTACGGGATTCGATCCCCGGCTTGTACAGGACATTTCTTGTTACTTATTGTTTCATGTACTTCTGCTGACGATTTGTTGATGTGGACAATGTCAATTTTCCCCACTTTTTGGAGTTAGTATTAAACTTCGAGTTAAGGACAGCCTCACAGTTCCCTTAAGATTCTTTGCCTTAAATTGAACCCCGATTGTGTAGTAATGGACATTTGGATAATATTACGATCATCAGTGTCTGTATTGTTTAGGTCGTTGACTCATAGATGTATATAAATGTAGGTCTGGACACGGGTCATTCTCAGGTAGCCTAATGATGAGGTGACTACTTGCGATAACCAGCAAATCCTCGTTCGAAATCGTCCAAATGGCACTGATCACAATGGGACTTAACATCTGAGGTCATCAGTCATCTAGAACTTAGGACTTCTTAAACCTAACTAACCTGCGGCCGTAGCGGTCACTCGGTTCCGGACTGAAGCGCCTGGAATCGCTCGGCCACCGCGAACGGTCCTCCTCGTTCGAGTTCTGGTCCGCAACAGCTGATGGTTGTCCATATTCCAAAATGCGAATACATATAACGTAAAGCCCGTCATATCCAGAATACTGAGTATTAATAACCACTTGAGCTGGATTTAGTCCTTCATTATTGGATCAAAACGAGTTTCGCGGCACTAAAAGCCACACCTTCACATAATGATCCAATAATAAAGTACTAAATACAGATGAAGTGGTAATTAATATACAAGATGACTACTCATAGCTGTTGTTATCCAACTTGCAAGGTTGTCTGCTTATCCAGAAGGTATGAAGGAGTACCACGCCCCCCCCCCCACCCCAAAAAAAAAAACTACCGATTGTTTACAAAACAACCTTATCCTCTTCAAAATACTCTCAATTATAACTAATACATTTGTCCCACCAGTGCATCGATTGTCCGTAATATTTTTTGTAGTCGTCTTTAGCAATGGCTAACAGCTCCTCCTCCGTTTCTTTTTCTTGACTTCTTTAATGTTGTGAAATCGGTATCTTTTCATGTCCCTTTCATGCATGAAAATAAGAAAACGTCGCACAGAGCAAGGTCAGATAAGTAAGGTGCATGAGCGGGAAACCATGCCATTTCACCCAAAAACTGGCCAACAGTGTTGGCTGTGTGAGAAGGTGCATTATTGCAGTGGAAGAACCAGTCTTTTGCCTGCAATTTTTTTTCTTTCTTTGGAGAACACTGTTGTGCAGTCTTCTCAGAGGCTTGATTGACGGTCTGACTTAGGGGAACAAACTATGAATGGACTATGCCCTTATCAACAAAAACGCAAGTCAGAGTTGTTTTGAGTTTGACTTGGCTTAAGAACATTTTTTTGGATGAGGTGACGATGACGTCTTCCGTTGGCTTGACCGTTGATTTGTTTCTGGGTCGTAACCATAGTACCATGAGCCATCACCAGTAATGATCTTTGTCAGAAAATCTGTACCTAGTTTCAAGTTGTTGTTTCAAAGCACGACGTGTTTCAACCCGACGTTCCTTTTGATTGTCAGTTAGAACTGAAGAAACAAATTTAGCTTTAAACCTTTTCATTCCCAAATCTTCATTTAAAATTCTCTGAACGGAGCTCGAAGATAACTCCCGTATCTCTGACAGTTGATCAGTTGTCTGTCGACGGTTTGTGAACACCAGTTCTCGAATTTTTTCGATATTTTCGTCGTGTCCGGCAGTTGATGGAATTCCAGGATTTGTCAACATGCCGCCATTTTTAAATCGAGCAAACCACTCATATACTTGTATTTTTCCTATAGCGTCATCTTGGCAAGCTGTTTCCAAATTAAAATAGCTTTAGCAGCATTTTTACAGCGTATAAAATAAAATTTCAAAGCTGCATGGTGTTCACTTAAATTGTGCATCATAAGAAGCGAAACACGAACAAAACAGTGCTAGAAGAAGCAATCGCTGCAGATGAACAGAACAGGCCAGGTCGACAACACAGGCGGCACTGAAATGAAATGGCAATGAGTAGCGCTATACACGCCTAGCGGCAGAAATGCGTACTACGTAAGTTATAAGCTCCGCCCACGGCAAAGTTAGACCGCTCTTTTTTTCTTTCTTTTCACTCCTTCGTAGTGTTCTCCAAATTTCTGCTTTGACGTTTTTTATGCATTTGTACCAAATTCAGTGTATTATATGTGGGTGCTGGAAAAGAACACACATTTGTATATTAAGACGAATCATCAGGAAAAGGTATGTTTTATGCTAGGTGGTATCAAAGGGGCAGCCGTTTGAAACTGTCAGAAATGGTAAACGTGCAGGTCTCTCAAACTTACTGCATGGTTACTGTCGCCATTTAACGAATTTCCACTTAAACTAGAGTTTAGAAGGTACACGGATAACTGTGATGGATTATACAGCGCAGTCAAGAGATATTATGTTGATAACTGATTATAATGTCTTCATGATATGCGTAGATTAGTAAAACGTAAATGTCATGTGACTAAGGCCTCCCGTCGGGTAGACCGTTCGTCGGGTGCACGTTTTTCGATTTGACTCCACTTCGGCGACTTGCTCGTCGATGGGTGTGAAATGATGATGATTTGGACAACACAACACCAAGTCCCTGAGCGGATAAAAATCTCCAACCCAGCCGGAAATCGAATCCGGACCCTTAGGAGTGACATTCTGTCGCGCTGACCACTCAGCTACCGGGGGCGGACCGTATATTAGTGATAACCTTTTTTACTGCATCATGTATTCAAATATACGTATTTTCATTTCGTGTCATAATGGAGAGAGGCCGACTGATGTGAGAGATCACCATAGACAAAAAAAGCTCAAAATAAGTCTCAATTGAGTGCTGTAGCATTAAACGTGAAATATATATATGGGTATATTCAACTGTGAGAACATTCATATCGGTAAGTTAGGGGATCTTCAAGACCCAAGTAACTTTTTTTCTTTTTAGTCGTCAGTCTTTTGAATGGTTCGATGTGGTCCACCACGAATTCCTCTCCTGTGCATGTGTCCCAATTTTGTTCTACAGCCCTTACCCTCTACAGACCCCTCTAGTAATATGGAGGTTATTCCCTGATGTCTTAACAGATGTCATACCATCCTTCTTGTCAGCGTTTTTCACACATTTCTTTCCTCGTCGGCTCTGCGGTCAACCTTTTCATTCCTTACGTTACCCGTCCACCTAATTTTCTACATTCTTCTATAGCACAACATCCCATATTCTTCTGTCCTCTTTTGTCCCTATTATCCCCAATCCATGTCTCACTACAATGAATCTGCGTGCACCAAACGTGTAATTCACAAATTTCATCCTCAAATTAAGACCCATGTTGGATACTAGCAGACTTCTCTTGGACATAAATGCCCTCGTTACCAGTGCTAGTCTGTTTGGATCTCTTCGTTGCTCCGTCCGTTGTGGGTTATTTTGATGCCTAGGTAGCAAAATTCCTTAAGTTCATGTACTTCATGATCATCAATTCTGATGTTAAGTCTCTTGCTGTTTTCACCTCTACTACTTCTCATTATAGTCGTGTTTCTCAGATTTAATCTTAATCCGGAGGACTTAATAAACGCAACTTTATACCAGAGTCGTCGCAAAGTTTTTTCACGTGCAAATTCTCAAGATGCGACAGTGAAACTTAGTGATGACAGTCCGTCTCTACAGCATCTCAATGTCCTCCACCTTGTAAATGGGCGGGTCCATGTTGTACTGGCATCTCTAGCAGTGATCTGATGTACTGTTGGGTGCTGACTTCACTGTACATCCGGACTTGGTACGTTTACCTGCAGACAGAAAGAAATAATAATTACGTTACTCTATATCGCTCTCGTGCTTTTGCCTTTTTGCTTTTTGCTTAATCCGTAAAATATAGATAGTAGACCTTTTTTGAAAGAAAAAAAACCTATAAATCACTTAATTTATTTACGTACATTGTCCTTTTGGCTACTGATATCATACTTTTTGGAACTGAAATTGCTGAAATTTTGGAGCAATAGGTGTTTGTTGTATGCTATCAGGTTAAAGGAGACGAAAAATTAAAGAGTTAATACCTTTAAAAATGTTCGCTCACGAAAACCTTGAGCTTTTGAAACAACATTCAGTGTCAGAACATTTTCTAGCAAAGATTAAGCAGAGCATTAGCTATCAACTCTGTTCAAATCATTTCCAAACATACAAGTGTTAGCAGAGAGATAATGTCCGTTGGATCTTGCCCACTTGTCGCTTATAGACTGCTTATAGCGTTCCCGGAATGCTGTAAGACAATTCAAGTTAATAACATTAGTAGCTTTATTTCAATAAATCGAATTGACAATACCTAACTTTGGAGTTACATCGTTGTCGCAAGTAAAATGCAAATAGCAATGTTCCTCGCAATAGACGAAGTTCGTGCAAGCTGCCGCACGTCACTGATACTGCTCTGCGAATTCACTTTCCTAGTGTCCGTTCACTATCTCAGCCGGCCGAGGCTGGCAATTGCGGCGCTTATATTCACTTCTTGCAGGGGGCGCTCCTGGCGCGACTCGACCCTTGCCAGCCAGCGGACTGTTGGCTGACGTTTCCTCACCGCCTCCTCTGGTTTTCCGTTCTTCGCCTTCGTTCCGGCGCTTGTGGTTACGCCAGAACAATGTCAGTATGGTGGAGTCTTATACGCAGGTGTGCTGAAAATCATTGCCTCAGAATATTCTGTAAGAAAAATCTTTAACGTCTTAAATAAAACATACGTTATAAAAATCCTCCATCTTTATTCTGCTTGTCCACATATTTATTGCTCGACATTGCCACCTTGGCGATGAACACATTTCTCCCAACAAACTTGATTGTTGGTACCGTCACCATAGAATGTTTCTTAATGGAGCCACAACGTCACCTCTACTTGTACCACTTCGTGACTATCAAAGTGATTCCATCGCGAGTGTTCTTTTAGTTTCGGAATTACATGAACATCGTATGGGAACAAGTCGGGAATGTATTCAGTATGGTCGATGACAGTGAAACCAAGGTGTCGGTTTGTTGCAGATGGCGCAGCGCTCGTGTGTGGTCTGGTATTGTGGTACTGGTGGTCTGGTATTGTGGTAACCTGGAGAAGGGGATGCTCCATGTGTGGACGAACCCTTCGAATTCGAAACTCGATTACAGCACGCTCTTTCTCAGGCACAGACACAGTTAAGTTACACACCGTCATGTTATAGGCTACAGTTAGGAGCCCTCTGGCGGCAGAGGGTTGTAAATATGCAGACATGAAGAATAAAGATATAGATACCTTTTGTTTTCTTTAAGGGGATTTGAGCGTTTAAATACACAAAATTCTAAAGCATTACTTTTCACCACTACCTCGTAAATGAAGACATAGATTAAATAATACAGATAGCTTCATCCGCATAATATCACAACAATCCAAACCCCACTCATGAAATTTATGTTCTTCTTTAATACAGTATAATTTTTATTCAGTATGTTCAATAATTTTTCCTCAGATTCACAGTGGATATTGATATCATCAGTGAATCTTACTATCTTCTTCCAGTCGCTGTGTATTTTAAACGGAGTGAGGTGCCGTCTGGATAAGACAATCTACCAGGTTTTGGGAGGCGAGCGATGAGAAATGCCGGTCCGGCCGTTTTGATTTAGGCTTTGCATGATTGACCTCATGACTTAAGGTAAGTACCACATTTGCACGAGCGACGTTCTTCCCCATTTTGAACCTCTACTCTGTCGCTAATGACCTCGCCGTGAACGGAACGTCAAACTACAATTCTTCTTCTCTTTTAGGAGTCCCTCTCCCGCCTGCGAACCTTTGTTTCGTTTCCTTTATTGCTTCTTCGATATTTAGGCTGAACAGTGGACGAGAAACAACTGCATCACCGTCTTCAGCCCTTTTTTAATTCGTAAAATTCTATAGCAGTTTCCATACATCGAAAATGAAATAAAATAAGTCTCGACCGTAACAAAACATTTATTTACAGTTTTTATCGGTTTCGGACAGAATGTGATCATCTTCAGACCATTTACACTGAGGTGACAAAAGCCATGGGAAATATCCTAATATCGCGTCGGACCTCAGAGCATACAAACTGTAGTTCACGTTCGTGGATTCACAACATCTGCTCCGTTCACCGCCAAGCGCCGTCTGAAGATAGATTCTGACCGAAATCGATAACAATTGTAAATAAATGTTTATTGCGGTCGCCACTTTTATTTAAAATTACTGTTTTATAACTACTGTTCCCTCGTGGTTCTTGTAAATACCGGTCTCCCGATGGTGAGAGCGCTGTACGAACCACTCAATCACTTCGTTCGGTGTCTTTCTTCCAGTGCCTACCGTCTGAGATGTAGTCATTCCTTCAACAGTCTCCCAATGTTCTCTCGAGTTTATTGTCACTTGGTCAGAGCTGTCTGTAGGACCAATGTGATAGGCATTCCGCGGTACTGTAGACTACTTCCATAATATTTATTTCAAGGTTTTATCGTAGGTCTCGTATGATATATAAACAGCCCTATTTTTTGATTTATTGTATTGGTTTGTATTTATTATGCTTCAGCGTTTATTTCTTGTTCTCATTTATCGTTTTCATCCGTGAAATGGGTGATGGATTTTGGAAATAAAACATCAGACCCTTTGTTTTGATATTTTCCATTCAAATTACCTTCGCGTGAAGAGTCGAAGAGTACTTTTTGTAGTAGGAGAGAGAAATCTAGGCAAGTACACATAGCAATGGATCTGGTTTCAGGCATTCTTTCATCACAGGCGCTACAAATTATCACTGATTCGAATAAACACTAGTGGAAGGGGATAATAGACGTTCCTTTAGTGAGCAGCAAGTGCCTGTAATGAATGCGTAGCACATACAGCATTGTGTAACAGTCTCGATTAACAGAATACAAAGGAATGTAAAGGTCAGACTTGCATGAAATTGCTGTCTACTGATTACTAACTTTAATTACTGTAGACTACAAGAATCTGTCACGTTTTCCAGCTCGAATTACTCTTCGTTGTATAAAATGCATTCCAGTTGGCACTCATTTTACATGTTCGAGTGAAACGTTTTCTACGAGTATTAATTTCTCACTTCTCTCCTATGAAAAATTGTAGAATAATATGTCATATTTCTGTGATGCTAATTGAAAAAAAGATATAGTGACAAAATCATACCTAACCCTGAGAAGTAAAATAAATTGGTCTAGAAATATGCCTTCATTAGCTCCATTAGTTAATTTGGTTTTGCGGTAGCACTACCGTGCCATATATGAGTACATGACATCGAAGCGGATGTGCAGCTCGCCGTTTGACGTTAATTGGTTTATCTCCACAGTTTAATCCAGTGCATGGTCGATGCTTCCGAAATCACTGCAAGCAATTCTCTGAAGGCATCGTACATGTAATGACGTCACTGCTATAAATTACTGGAAGTACTCAAGCAACAGTCGTCCCCCGCTTGCAGTATCCGTTCCTAACCACGACGTATCTGTGGAATTTTTATTAAACTGCAACGACTGAGAAGCAGCAAACGTCGAAACAGGGGATTCACTTTCACAATGACGTTATGAAACTGATCCGCACAAAATGAAATTCACGTAAGAGACATTGTACATCTCATGGGTGGGTGCGCCCGAGTGGAAGAAATTATTGTGCAGTTTACAGGAACTGTCTTAACGCATGGGTCAGAGATTTCTTGCATTACGTATACAAATTCTGAAAGAACGTTTTGCCAAATGTGTGGTTTACGTCCATCAGAATAGTAACCTTTATTACATTTGTCCTTTAGTGAAGCGATTACACTGTAAGAGATTCAGAACATCTACGTGTACATCGATATTTACATCTACAACATACTGAGCAAGCCATCTAATAGTGTGCGGCGGAAACCACTTTTGGTACCGCCAACTAGACCCCCTTCCCTGTTCCACTCGTGAATGGCACTTGGGAGGAACGATTGTCGATAAGCAGCTGCGTTAGCTCTAATTTCTAGAATTTTCTAGGAAGTAATAAGCTGTGCGATTCCTCCCGGTAAGTGCTCACTCGAAACTTCGATATTAAACCTCTGCATGATGCGAAACATCTGTTTTGTAGCATCTGCTACAGGAGTTTGTTGAGCATCTCTTTAAGATTTTATGTCTCTTCTATCACTCCTATCTTGTAAGGGCCCTATATTGATGGGAAATAGACATGAATCTGTCGAACAAACGCCTTGTGAGCCACAGATAACATAGATACCTCCATTCCCCACGACGCATTTTCTTAGTAGACTGTATAAAGACTGAAGCCTCCTTGAAGATTAGAACTGTGCGTCCGACGTGTATTCGAATCTGGAGCTTTCTTTTTTATGGCCAGTTTTCATATCGACTGAACTGTCGAGACTGGGCTCCTCAGTGCTCCAATCGCCCAGTACCTCTATCGTACTGCAGACCAGGATTACTCATTCAGATGCGTTGCATGTTATTGGGTTGTGTTACCTCTCTTCTGATACCCTCTCAAATATTAATCGACCTGCCTTGGAGAGACCTGAGACACTCTTTCTGATAAGAGACGCACCTTACTCGTACCGGGTCCATAAAATTTCAGTGGGAAAACATTGTCCCACGGACAAAAATGTCCAAGTCTACAACTGACTGAATTTTACAGTTAGTACCTTAAACTACTGAATGATAATTTAAACAGGCAACACATGAGTCAAAAGGTTCTTTCAGGCATTGCGGGATTGGAATGACTACACGAGACACTGAGTGGAGAGAAAGAAGCGAAGTTGGGAACCGTATGTGGTCCATTTGCTCGGTGTCACAAACGTTCACAGACATGCACTACAAAATCGGAACAAGGCCAAGACATTTAACTAGAGGAAACTAGATTGAAAAAAAATAGATTGTTCAGACAACGAATGGGACACAACGGTAGTGGTCTTACACATGAAGTGCTTCAAGCGGCTCAATGATTTGAGTACGACTACCGTTTTCGTGTCCTATCCCATGCGAGGGAGTGAAACCAAGGCAGACTATTAAGAGATCAAAAGTCTGAGAGATAATATACGTTTGGGAGAAGCCCAAGTTGTACAGTAACATCAACCGAAACGAAGATCCAAGAAAATGTTCAATAAACACTTTTCATGTCCATTAAAATAATGAGACGCTTCACGAAGTTAATAATGTCTGTTGATGGTAACCACATGTTGAATGCAAACGCGGAAGCATTGCCCCGTAGGCTATCTTAATCTATTCACTGTGAGGTATAATCTTATATTAATGCAATGACACAAAAATTGCAGTTAGAAAGTATGTGTCTCTACCGAGCAGCGTAACTCACGGTGCGTAAATACATATACTTACTTTTCCGATATTTGAGAATGACAGTGTTTAGCGAATTTCAACAAATGTCACTCATAATTTCTAATGCTATCGAAATTTTTCCTTGCCGACTCTCCCACCTTCCCCCTCCCAACAAAATAACAAAAGAGAAAAAAAGTTTATCACTTGTTATAATTTCACTGTTCGTGGAGTAAGCATTCAGTATCAGGCCTGATGCTATATTTCAGCTTTACTGCTGAGTCTACTCCTAACAATGTTTGTAGATAGCATCCAAGTATACCACTGACTGTACCTGCAAGGTTATCACATGATTCCAGAGAAATGACGTCACAGACATTTAAATGCGCGAAAATTAGATCTAAAACAGCGGCGAAGACATTTTACTTTATTACTTCTTTATTACCGACGCTACTTGCAACACGCTTTGTAGATAGCATCAACATAATAATATCACTGAAGTGAACCTGCAAAATTACGGCGTCTATTCAAATAATTCCGGAACATTCGTAATTTCGCGCCAGTGATGTGTTAGAGCGAAATGCGGTTGAAATCCCTGCACACGTCTGTGTTTAATGTGTAACTAGCGGAAGTTTCATTGTTGTATGTCTTGTTACTTATTCTTCAGTGCTGTATTGAGGAGAACGTTGTGTGACACAGTTTGCGAATTTCGAGATGGTGGAGACAGAGGAGCAAGGCGTCTGCCTTAAAGTTTGGATGAAACTCAATAAAACCTTTACAGAAACACATCAAATGATAGAAGAAGCCCACAGGGATGAGTGCTTTGCCGTACTTGGTATTACGAATGGTACACGCGGTTTAAAAATGGCTGGACGGAAGTTGACCTCATTCAAGACGCCCTTCGAAGTCTACCTACGGCGCTCATGTCAGGAAAGCCAACGAAATTGTGCTTGCCAATTACAGACTGACTGACTGAGAGGCTGCACAAGAATGTAACATTTCAGTTGAAATCCTGATATAGTATCTTGGAACGCATCGTCTTGCCGCCAAGTTCGACCCACGGCTCATGCGTCAGAACTAGTAAGACCTTCGCTTCAGAATCTGTGAAGAGCTTTTGGATCGCAAATGAGAATGAGATGTTTCTTAAAAGAATCGTAACTGGTGATGAGACGTGGGTCAACGTTTATGATGGGGGCCTAGTTGTCCGCTGAATGTTCAGCGCGGCTGACTGCTATGCGGAGGTCCCGGGTTCGATTCCCAATACTGCTGTGATTTTTAGATATGTCCTTGATGGAAGGACTGGTATTGGGTGTACAAAGCCTCGCGAGGCTAACTTCTTGACCGGTTAGTAGTGTTTCCAAGACCTGACAGCGGCCGGGAGAGCTGCGTGGTGACCACATCCTCCTGCATGCTGCTTTCAATGACACCGTTGGCAGGACACGACGGTGAGTCGCACCGGATTAGCCAGTATTTGTATGGAGTGTAGCAATGTATGGAAGTGAAACATGGACGATAAACAGTTTGGACAAGAAGAAAATAGAAGCTTTTGAATAGGATTGGGGAGAAGAGACGTTTGTGGCACAACTGGACTAGGAGAAGGGCTCGTTTGGTAGGACATGTTCTGAGGCATCAAGGGATCACAAATTTACTATTGGAGGGCAACGTGGAGGGTAAAAATCGTAGAGGGAGACCAAGAGATGACTACACTACGCAGATTCAGAAGGATGTAGGTTGCAGTAGTTACTGGGAGATGAAGAAGCTTGCACAAGATAGAGTAGCATGGAGAGCTGCATCAAACCAGTCTCAGGACTGAAGACCACAACAACAACAACAACAACAGTCATTGACATGCATAAAAAATTAGCTTTTGCATAAAATAGAGTACATAATACCCATACTGTATTCCTCCAATGTTTTATACTGCGAGCACTCAGCGACTTGCAACAAGCGTTAAGAAGAATTTCAAACAAAACTGTAAACGTTTCCGTGGCCACTTGTCGACAAATTGCCTGTTCGCTTCTGTTTCGGGTTGTTCGGCCGATGTCCGTTTGATGATTTTTCTGACGTTTCGCATGTACGAGTGTCAGGAATTGTCAACACTTCACCCTCCATTGTTGGTGGTGGACTGGAGTAGAGCTCGCGGTCGCAGATGATCTGTACCCGGTGCACCAAGGTCCATGGGCTTCTCCGTGGTCAGTACCGCTACCGTTCTCCCCATTCTACCTGCAACGGTCGTTCGCTGCAACACGGGACTCCCAGATCCGTTCATCTTGAGGCTTTCTTTTTCTTTGAGTGGTTGAAAATACCACTACCGTTGTAAGCTTCTTTTATTTAACACATGACCAGTTCCGGGCTCTTAGACTCCCATCTTGAGGTGTCACAACTTGGTGGTGTGGCCTCGAGCACCGCGGTGGAGGTATACCAGACGCGGTGTGCTACCAACGAGCGCAGAGCCATAGGAGTTAGATTCTGTAAAGAATCGGAGATTTATTGGTTTCAGATCAAGGGCTTCACAGCTTTGAAGTGGCATTTTCTTTGGTGCAGTTAATAGGAACTCCAACTGTGCGCTTATTTTGTACGCAGTTGTAAATAATAGTCGCGAACTGTAGTATCTCCAATCTGCAATACAAAAGAATAAAGTTTATGGACTACCAGCTACATGAACATTTATATTCCTTGGTTCGGTCCAGTGACACCAATACATCCACGTCCGGCCTTCGTGGTCCATGAAGATAGCGTAAAATACGGCTGAATGCTATTGGCTGCGGTTTCCGGCGGGTCGAGAATTAGTGCGCAGTGAGGGCTCTCGGGGCAGAGCTGCTCTCCGGTCGCGGCCGGTATACATCACGGCAATGGAGTCAGTTCGCAATGGGCACCGCGCGTCGATATTAAATTCCAGCCTGCGGGCCGACCTGTGACTGGCGGCAACGCGTCCGCTATTCAGAGTCCTACCGTTTCCTACACCTAGCAACATCGTGCGACTCACTCAAAGTGCTCACCTTTCTTGTCATTAAAACTGATTTTACCGTGGGGAATTGCGTCTTACGTACACTCGGCACATTCAGAACAGAAGGAATGATGTTCTAGATACTTGCCAATAAAACTGCGCTGTGGTATAGATATCCAATTGGCCAGCGCAGAACGTCCACAAGAGTAATGTCATCTACAGTTTGTATGAAAGAAACCAAACCAAGTGTGTTTCTAATTCAGAACTCGTGTTTAAAGTTGTTTTCATCCAAGATTATAATGTCATTCCCCGTTTAAGAAGAAGGTAAGTCTGCAATGGCGTTTCGGAATCAGACCGCACACTGATCCTAGCCATTAGAAACCGATTTACTATTCCACGGTTTAGCTACTTGGATTCTACATCGGCACAGACTCTTATATACATACTCCTTAAGCCACGGTATGGTCCGTGGGAGAGGGTACCTTGAACCACTACATTTCCTTTCATGTTGCACTCGAAAATGACGTGCCGCTTTCAGTTCAGCATATTGTGGCTACGTGTGTCCTGTATACTGATAATAGGGCAGCCCTTGGTCTCACTGGAGATCTGCCCACCGTCCTCGCAGATACCGATGCCAGTGTTAACAGAGGGGTGAAATTTTGTGAACTATCAGGCCTCATCCCTAAACTGGTGGGGAAGGGCGGCATACTTTAGTACGTTATAAACTGCTCTGCATGTGGGGACAGCCTTCGCCCCCACCCATGAGATTTCCTCTTGATTTTTCGTCAGGGCACTGATGACCGTGATGTCGAGCGCCCCCTCAACCCAACTCATCATCATCATCGAAAATGCATTCAATTAAAAGTCAGGTCTATTTTCCTCCGTATGGCTGTAGTCCTCTTACCTTCGTAATACTTACGCAAAACATACGCTAACAACAGTATATTCGTTCTGCAGTCCGCTTGAAATGCCGGTTCCCAAAATTTTCTCGATTTTATTTCCCGAAAGGAACGTCGCTTTTCCTGCAGGGATTCTCATTAGAGTTCACGTAGCAAAAGAGTAATACACGTGTGTTGATCGAATCTACCGGTATGATCAAACAGCCCGACTCCGAATTCGTTAGATATATTCACTTATACCTGACCTCGTGGGAGAACACAATCGCTTAGGAAAATATTGTAATACAATCTAATTTGATACAAAACATTCCTCGGCGATATCCGTATACAAGTCCGTGGCAAATACGAGATAAGTTAAACACTGTAACAATTGATTAGATAGAAATAAATATGAGTCTTGAGGCTAGTTCCGATGACTCTTGGAGAAAGATGAGACTGTACTAAGACGATCCTCGGTTGCTGTCATCTGAGCAAGAAATAGGCTACAACTGGCCAAAGCTGCGTCGGGCAGTCTGTTACCCACATGGTCCATGGCGGCTGTGACAGATCAGCTCACGGGGCGTGGCTCTTGGGCGGCCAGCGATTGTTTTGTGGCAGTCGCTGTTGGTGCCGCACTCGGAGAGCACCGGTACCTCTTGTGCCAACGCCTGTACGCGGAACAATTTCCCCCAGTGTGGTACCGACTGTCCACGATACCACAGTCTCCTTTACAGATGAACCAGACTTTCCTAAAATTCTCCCAACAGTCTACCATTCGCCTTCTTATTGCCGTCCTTAGGTATTCATAGCATTTCATTTCGCTTTCCAACGTTACACCTAGTTATTTAATCAATGCGATTGTGACAAGTAACACTCTGCTGTTTTCGAGCATTATGTGATTGCTTTTCCCACTCATGTACATTAACCTCCATGTCTTTCTACATTTCGAGCTATCTACCCTTCATCACACAAACTAGAAATTATGTCTAAGTCACCTTGTATTCTGCTACAGTTACTCAACGACGACACCTAGCTATACATCACAGCATCACCAGGAAATAGAGGCAGACTGCTGCTCATCGTGTCTGTCGGTTCATTAGGTATATAGAGGAAGAGAATGGTCCATCAGACTTCCCTCGGACACACATGGGGATATCCTTGTGTCTCATCGATACTTGCCCTATGGCCTACTCTGTGCAATCACGTTAATATGATCACGTCCATGTTCTACGTCAAAGTACAGTAACCACTAAAAGACAGCAGGTGGCGGCTCAAGCTGTGGAGGATGTATAAAGCGTGTGGGAGGGACGCTTACAGAAGTGCAGTCACTGTCGTAATGCGGAAACGGAGAGATTACCTACTATCCAATGGCCATGCACATACACTATGTGATCAAAAGTGTCCCGACACACACCAAAACACGCGTATTTCATGTTAAGTGCATTGTGCTTCCACCTACTGCCACATGCTCCATATCAGCGACCTCAGTAGTCATCAGATATGGCAAGAGAGCAGAATGGGGCGCTCCACGGTACTCACGAACTTCGAGCGTCGTCAGGTGATTGAGTGTCACTTGTGTCATACGTCTGTATGCGAGATTTCCACGCTCCTAAACATGCCTAGGTCCACTGTTTCCGATATGACACTAAATTGGAGAGCCGTACCCATGGTCTAGTGGTATCGTCTTTGATTCATAATCGAAACATCTTCAGTCCTGGGGGCTAATCCCGAAGCATTAACTTTTGGTTACTAATTAGCATTGGCTGCCGAAGACCTCCTCATCCTGATAATGGCCTTGTCAGAAAGGGCGGAGGAGCGGACTGGTTCAGGGCACTCTCTTGTCCTAGGGGTTGCAAACTGCCCCTAAAGGCGGAAGAACCAGCAATGGTCAACGGCATGAGGATGCAGAAAGCAATGGAAACCACTGTATTAAAGATACATAACGTGTATCCACATGACATGTGGCGTGTAGTTAAGAAAGTGTCATGATGATCACTCCATCGGAAAAAGATTCCGGAATAGCCCCCCATTTGGATCTCCGCAAGGGGACAGCCAAAGGGAAGGTTTCCATGAGAAAAATATTGAATTATCAACGGAAGGATAGCGTTCTAAGAGTCGGGGCGTGGAATGTCAGAAGCTTGAACGTGGTAGGGAAATTATAAAATCTGAAAAGGGAAATGTAAAGGCTCAGTCTAGATATAGGGTTAAGCTATAGGGAGAGACAGGTCATATACAATATGTTCAAATGTTCAAAAGCGTGCAAATTCCTAAGAGACCCAACTGCTGAGGTCGTCGCTCACTAGACTTACACACTACTTAAACTAACTTAACCTAACTTACGCTAAGGACAACACACACACCCATGCCCAAGGGAGGACTCGAACCTCCGGCGGGAGGGGCCACACGATTCGTGAGATGGCGCCTCTAACAGAGCGGACACTTCTCACGGCATACAATATGTACGACAGACAAGAGGGAATAATAAAAGTGGACGACCAAGAACGAAGTGCTCGTATTAAAAAGGCCGCAAGACAAGGATGTAGCCTTGCACCCCTACTGTTCAATCTGCACATTGAGGAAGCAATTATGGTCATAAAAGAGCAGTTCAGGAGTGGAATTAAAATTCAAGGTGACAGGGTATCAGTGATACGATTTGCGGACGACATTGCTATCTTGAGCAAAAGTGAAGAAGAATTACATGATCTGCTGAACGGAATGAACAGTCTAATGAGTACACAATATGGATTGAGAGTAAATCGAAGAAAGACGAAGGTAATGAGAAGTAGTAGACATGAGAAGAGCGAGGAACTGAACATCAGGATTGATCGTCACGAAGTAGGTGGATTTAAGGAATTCTGATACCTAGGTAGTAAAGCAACGAGTGACGGACGGAGCAAGGAGGGCATCAAAAGCAGACTACCAATTGTAAAAATGGGCATTACTGACCTAGAGAAGTCTACTCACATGAAACATAGGCCGTAATATGACGAAGACACTTCTGAGAATAAACGTGTGGAATACAGCACTGGATGGTAGTGAAACGTGGAGTGTAGGGAAACCGGAACAGAAGAGAAGCGAAGCATTTGAGATGTGGTGCTACAGAAAAATGTTGAAAATTATGTGGACTGATAAGGCAAGGAATGAGTAGTCTCTGTGCAGAAGGAATATATGGAGAATACTGATAAGGTGAAAGGACAGGATGGTAGGACATCTGTTGTGACATCTGGGAATAACTTCCATGGTACTAGAGAAAGCTGTAAAGGGAAAAGAAGTAGAGGAGGACGAAGATTGGGATACATCAAGCAAATAATTGATTACGTAAGCCGCAAGTGCTACTCTGAGAGATTTAGAAGTTAACACAGGAGAGGATATCGTGGCGGGCCGCATCGAACGAGTCAGAAGATTGATGACAAACAAAAAAGAAGTGAAGTGGAAACGAGAAGGGACATGCACAGAAGAAAAGCGTACATGCCGACCTCGTCTGTTGACTGACTGAGACCGCCGAGTGTTGCACAGGGTCATAATGTGTAATAATAGACATCTATCCAGGTCGTCACACAGAAATTCCAAATTGCGTCAGGATCACAGTAATATCAGAAATTGAGTCCACCTTGATGCAAAACACCTTGTTATTCGTTTATTTCTTTATTATCCCAAACTAGTTTCAGCGACAAATATCACCACCAACAGTGGGGTTTTTTAATCTCAAACATGCAGAAAATGGCATGATTGTACACACACAGTAAAACATTATCACATTTTTACAATTCGTCTTTTGAAATATAGTTTTCTATTGATACTTTCATACAACCTTATTTATTGTATGTTACACCATGTTTTAAGCAATTATTGGCGCTGTTTGCGACATTTTTTTCCGTGTCTTTTTTTTCTGTTTCCGTCTTTTTACTTAGCGAACATCGTGTCATCTGCAACCATGTTTGCGGCTGTTAGTAAACAAATACTAAAAGGTGAACTTCGTATGTCAGCAGTATGTACTTGGGGTTGATGTAGTGTTGCGGAAACCAGTTATGTGGTGTGTACTGAGCTATTGATTAGCTATTCATGTACTCGTGTTCTTTGGATGGTATGTGGCTGCTTTTATACACAGAAAAACAAAACTTTTGCACTTTGTTTCTGATCCAGAATATTACGCCATCTTACCGTTCGCGTGTGTCGCGAGAGGCGTATCGCATGTGGCGAGAAAGGCTATAAAAAACTGTAGCGCGAATTACGACGACTTCTGTTCATTATTTTGTGTCCGTGTGTGATGGGTAAGTAGTTCTTTTGCGTGTGTGTGCTTTCTGTTCTGTGTCCTTGGTCAGTTCCCTCGGAGCGGTAAAGAGGGTGTTGTTGCAGAGTGCTGTGTTTTCATTTATTTCATTTTTCCCTTCGAATGTAGTCTTTTGTGTGTAGTAATTTTCTTCTGTTAATAGTCATCGGTATAGACTGTTGCTGTTTCTCAGAATGAGTAGATCGTTTTCGATGTTAGTAGGGTTATGGTTTTTGTTCATTAGATGTTCTGAAAAAGTTGAATGTGTGCTGGCACTTTTTAGAGCTCTCATGTGCTCTGTGTACCTCGTTCGGAAATTTCTGCTTCTTTGTCCTATGTAGTGGGCCTGACAGGAGTTGGAAGTGAGTTGATATATTCCAGCGTTGCTGAATTTGTCTGAGATTTTTCTGACTGGTCTTAGTATTTTCTGAACTGTATTCTTTGTTCTGAATGTTATTGGGGTCCCTTGCTTTTTCAAGGTGGTTCCTATCCTATGTGATATTTTGTTATTGTATGTTAGTGTGTACAATATCTCTCTTTTTTATGAAATGGTGTGGTCTGCTGTGTTGTCTGTGTGTACTGCAAGCTTCCGTTTTACATTATTGTTGAGTTTATGATGTCTGTTTGTAGTCGTTTTCAAAAGCAATTAGTTTGATTATATTTAGTTCCTGTGTGTAGATTTCTGGTTTAAGAGGTGTTCTGTTTATCATGTGGAGCATGTGGGTCACACTGGCATATTTATGCACTGTCAAGTTGTTGGATGAGCTGTGGATAACGGCGCTTATGGATGTGGGTTTTCTGTAGATGGAGAATTCATGTTGGTGGTTGTTTCTTGTAATTGTAAGACACAAGAAATTTGGTTTCCTGTTGTTTTCGAAATTTCACATAATGCCCCACAATACATTAACCCCTCGAAGGTCGCTGAAGTTCCACTTGCCGCAGCCATCGTGGATTTTCCGTTGCCCAATAGTGCATATTATGCCGGTTATGCTACCGTTGTTGGTGAATGAAGCTTCGTCGCGAAATTGAACGCGTGCAAAAATCGCCCCGTAATTTCTCTTGTGCCGAGTGGCAGAACTGTACACAACCTTTAAAATCGTCGCCATGCAGTTCCTGGTGCATAGAAATATGCTACGGGTGCAATCGATGTTGATGTAGCATTGTCAGCACCGACGTTTTTGAGATTCCCGATTCTCGCGCAATTTGTCTACTACTGATGTACGGATTAACCGCGACAGCAGCTACAACACCTACTTGGACATCATCATTTGTTGCATGTCGTGGTTGACGTTACACATGTGGCTGAACACTTACTGTTTCTTTAAGTAACGTAACTATCAGGCGAATGGTCCGGACACTTGGATGATGTCGTCCAGGATACCGAGTAGCATACATAGCACACGCTCGTTGGACATTTTGATCACAATAGCCATACATCAACACGGTATCGACCTTTTCCGCAATTGGTAAACGGTCCATTTCAACACGGGTAAAATATCACGAAGCAAATACCGTCCGCACTGGAAGAATGTTACGCACGTATACGTTTGTGACTATTGCAGCACCATCTATCACAAAGCGAAAAAAGTGGTCCAAGTAAAACATTCGTATTTCTTTACGCACTACACGAATATGTAATTAAAAATGGGGGTCCTATTTTAAAAAAGACGTAGTGGATATCCTTTTGACCTATACCAGTGCCATCTAGCTTCGTTTGATGCTTATTTCGTGAGATATTTGGCTCGGTCACTGTCAATGGACCACCCTATGAAACAAGTACATATTAGAATACAACGTTGTGTCATAATTTCGAAGCAATCGGTGAAGAACTTTCCGAAATCTACGATTTTGTAGGACCGAACATTAACATTCTTATTTATACAGGTTATGTATTATTCGTGCTTCACTATATAAACACAATATTTTTTTTTTACTTCTGCCATGCCTTGTTTAATTTTAACGGTCAGCATTGAAACTGATTCAAGTTGACGTCATTCACCCAGAAAACATTTCTAGTTGCGCTCTAGCCCTGAAAACTACTTAAAGAAACGAGAATAAGATTCAGGTAGGCAGTAGTATTTAACATTTTTATACACTTACCACACTGCGTGTCTGAAGGCTGACGATCAGCACGAAACACACGCATCCGCTCAAGGAGGCAATCAACTGCAATATCAACGTCTTTGTCTCACTGTTGTAGTTGAAACGTGGTACTTTTACTGAAGACGGCAGGCCATCAGTTTACTTTAAGTGGTCGTGCTGAATTATCTGGTTAGATTGAAACTTCCTGGCAGATTAAAACTGTGTGCCCGACCGAGACTCGAACTCGGGACCTTTGCCTTTCGCGGGCAAGTGCTCTACCAACTGAGCTACCGAAGCACGACTCACGCCCGCTACTCACAGCTTTACTTCTGCCAGTATCCGTCTCCTACCTTCCAAACTTTACAGAAGCTCTTCTGCGAAACATGCAGAACTAGCACTCCTGAAAGAAAGGATACTGTGGAGACATGGCTTAGCCACAGCCTGGGGGATGTTTCCAGAATGAGATTTTCACTCTGCAGCGGAGTGTGCGCTGATATGAAACTTCCTGGCAGATTAAAACTGTGTGCCCGACCGAGACTCGAACTCGGGACCTTTGCCTTTCGCGGGCAAGTGCTCTACCAACTGAGCTACCGAAGCACGACTCACGCCCGGTACTCACAGCTTTACTTCTGCCAGTATCCGTCTCCTCCCTTCCAAACTTTACAGAAGCTTTTCTGCGAAGCTTCGACCACGGTCAGCTACAGCGGCAGATGAAGGCTACATGAAGAAGCAGACACGGAAGTACCATCAAACAACGGGTGTAATTGAAAACACATTTAACATAACTACAAGGCATGCAGTCTCACGCTCCACGTTGTCATAGCGAGTGTTTGGGATTGGTACCTTTGCTCGAAGGCCAGAACATTGTGTCCAGTTGACACCCACACATTGGCAGCACCATTCGCGATGTTACCAAGAGGACACAGACTGGACCAATGAGGAGCGGTGACTCGTGCTCTTCTAGGATGAGGGCAGATTAATTATAATCAGTCATTCTGGACGTACCATCATACAGCAAGAGGTGGGAACATTTAGTGCATACCTAAACATTGCCAAACATGATCGTTTTCGTGGCCTAGGGGTTACTGCTCGGGAGGCGTAATGGTGCTTGGGCGTACTGATATCCAAATCTATGAATACACTACAATCGCCAGTCTATGTTGTGCGTGTTTTCCGGAGTACGTTAGACCCTAATTTCATTTTTATGGATGATGGTGCGCGACTGCTTCGAACAGCGTTAGTGGAGGAGCTCGTGGAACTTAAGTCCAACGGAGCACGTGTGGGATGCTTTGTGGAAACGAATAGCAGCACTGCACCAAAGACCATCCAATAGTTATTAACCGCGCTGCTGGACGAATGAAAATCTGTACCAATAGATATCCTTACCGAACTTGTGGACATCATGGGAGTATGTTGCATAGGATGTACGAGTATTTCCCTCAGTGATGATCACACGCCCTATAATTAACATGTCCTTTTTTTTTACTACTGACACGACTTCAATAAAACTACTGTCTTTGAATAAAAGTGTCATTTCTGTTCGTCTCAATACGTATGTCTTTAAGCTACCATCTTCAGTATACTGTAACAGTTCTCCCTATATATGGTCAAAGTTTCACAGAGCTACGTTACGTCGCATTGACACTTTAGGTGGAGGCTATCTTCGTCCAAATCTTGCACACTGAAGAGCCAAATAAAACGGTATGCTTCCTTAATATCGTGCACGGCCCCTGCGAGCGCGCTGAAATCCCGCAATACGGCGCGGTATGGAGTCGACTAATGCCTGAAGCAGTGCAGGAGGGAATTGGCACAATGAATCCTGCATGGCTCTCCATAAATCCGTAAGAGTACGTGGAGGTGGAGATCTCTTCTGAATAGCACGTTACAAGGCATCCTAGTTATGCCTAATAATGTTCATGTCTGGGGATTTTTGTGGCCTGCGGAAGTGTATAAACTCAGAAGAGTGTCCCTGGAGCCACTCTGTAGCAATTCTGGACGTATGGGGTGTCACACTGTTCTGCTGAAATCACCCAAATCCGTCGGAATACACAATGGACATAATGGATGCAGGTGATCAGACAGGATGCTTACGTACGTGTCACTTGTCAGAAACGTATCTATACATACCAGGGTTCCCATATCACTCCAGCGGCACACGCCCTACATCATTACAGAACCTGCACCAGCTTGAAAAGTCCCCTGCTGCCACGCACTGTCCATTGATTCATGAGGTTGCCTCCATAACCCTACACGTCCATCCGCTCGATACAAATTGAAACGAGACTCGTCCGACCAGGCAACATGTTTCCAGTCATCAACAGTCCAAAGTCGGTGTTGACGAGTCAGGCGAGGCGTAAAGCTTTGTGTCGGCAAGGGTATACTAGAGGGCCTTCGGCTCCGAAAACCCATATCGATGCCATTTCGTTGAATGGTTCGCATGCTGACACTTGCTGATAATCCAACATTGAAATCCCCATTTCCTGAAGGGTTGCAATTCTGACACGTTGAACGTTTCTCTTCAGTCGTCGTTGGTCTAGCTGTAGCAGGGTCTTGTTTCGACCGCAGAGATGTCGGAGATCTGTTTTTTTACCGGACTCCTCGATTTTCTGTACACTCGTGAAATGGTCGAACGGAAAATTCCCCACATCATCGCTACCTCAGAGATGTTGTGTCCTACCGCTCGTGCACCGACTGTAACACAACTTGCAAACTCACTTAAATCTTGATAAGCTGCCATTGCAGCATCAGTAACCTATCTGACAACTGCGCCAGACAGTTATAAAGCGTTGCCGAACGCAGCGCAGTATTCTGCCTGTTTACATATCTCTGTATTCGAATACGCATGCCTTTACCAGTTTCTTTGGCACTTCAGTGTATAATATTAAATGTAGAGATATGGCCCTACCTCTCCTCATGTAACGTTCTCCACTGCTCCAGTCCTTCACATTTCCTTTCTCGCAGTCACCTTTCTAATTACCACTGTATGCTTCTTGCCAGCTCTCGCCCATTCCCATCTTCCCTAATTTACACACACAAAAATACGAAGGTGCATTTCAAAACACTGCTTTCGCGATGACCGTAGTATCCACAACCCACACAAAATGTAAATGAACAGACACAGTGAATGCTAAACAAATAAAACCACAGTAAATTTCTTTAAAAAAAACTTCTATGTGTACAAAAGCTAAAGCCAAAGACACAAATGCAGAACGATAGAGATTCTTAAAGGTCGATTTCGGGAAGTTGAAAGTGTAACCAAGTTTTTTCCAGTACCACCTCTTTTAGGAACAAGAGAAAAAACCTTTACCACCAAAACTTGTAAAAAATAGTAATAAGTGTCGTGAGTAATCTGTACACCATATTATAAGGGGAAACTATTTTGAATCTTCAAGCGTCAGATGGTAGAACTATATTAACTATGCTATATTTACATAACCCACACTTTTGATACTTTTTAAACATAAGCGAAGTTCGTCTGGTGTAACACCCAGAAATTTCAGTACATTTAAGACAAAAGGAAACAACTAATAATTGATACAGAGTTTTACCTCGGGAATTCTAAGCTACATCACTATGCGAAGTGTAAGAAAAGATTGGGATAGATTGTTGATGAAACTTTCTCGAGTTACGTTCATTTTTCCCGTAAACAACTTCTCAAACATTATGGAAGAAGTGAATAAATTGAGTAGCAACTTTCTCCATCTTAGGTATGAGGACGCAAACACAAAAAATTATAGAATTTAACGCGTTTTCATATGCGGTTTTTTGTTTCCGCGTCATTCTTCAGAATTTTTGGATTTTTATGAATTCTCGGTTTGATTTATTACAGTATGTCGTCGAACAATACTTAAATCGAAATTCTTTGTTTGTTTACTCTCTCAACTTATTTCTGCACTTTTGTCGTATGCCTATTCGTGAAATACTACAGCATGACACGAGAAGGAACGTAGGCGCCTCTCATTTTATGGTGAAATACGTTTGCTGTCTTACTGGCTTGGTGACTGTTACGGGGAAGCTAGTGTTGCAGTTGTTTCTTGCTTTCGATAAACGTTCATCGGGACTTAATCATGATAAGAATGTAACTAATTTTCATTCATCATCCTCAGAGTTAACAGCAGAAATGATAGAACTAAGGGCAAATTTATTCACTATCGGCAAAAGGAACAACAGAAGGCAACGTAATGCAATTAAGCAGGTCTTCTGAAACAGTTTATATTTTCTGGTCTTGATACTTTTCTCGGTTCGATAATGTATGTATCATAGCTACTTCTTCGGAGCAATTATTAAATGAAATGTGTACGGTAAGATTTTGAACTGCACGTTTTAAAATGGGTTGTTTAAGTCGATTATAAAAATGAAGCAAATAGATCAGAGGCAATATAAAAAGATGAGGAGGAAGACGCGAAAGAGGATCCAGCAAAAATACAGAAAGTGGGTAGCATAAAGTGGGTAATGGTTACAGTAGCGCAGAAAGAGGGTAGGATTTAGGTTACCTGAGAATCAAAACTTAAGGTCGGGACAAGAGTGTTAACGGATTTTTGCGTACACGCACGTGGAAAATAAGAGGCGCAATAGGATGCAAAAAATTGATCGATGCATCAGAAGAGCGGAGAAACCATTGACGAATTGCGAAGGAGATGTAACGTGATGTCTATTGATAATCTACGCCATTAGCTAAATTACCAAGCACTCTGATAGCGTACATGGCTAATGGAAGTAGAAAACTAATGACCATAGTATCTGATCTGTCCATCCATCAACCCACAGACGGAGTAGCTGGAAAGCTTGATAACAAGTGACTCAGTACTGCCCGTAAGTAAGTAATCAGTTGATGATGTAGATAAACCTTACGTTTCAAAAGAGTATTTTTGCTTAGGCTCTATGTTGGACCACAGCATTAGTTTGGTATAAAACGTTTAAACTGTCAGATTTGTTATAAATAATAGAAAAAAGAAGTGAAACGAGTGAAAATATAGCTCATGAACAACACATTTTCCCATCGGTTTTCAGTTTAAAGCAATACCAGAGAAAGATAAACAAGGTACCCAGAGATTTATAGAAATTCGGTGTGCCGTTCTTGTTTTTTAAACAGCAAATTCAGAATTTTAATGCTATATTTCATTACGGATTAAATTTATTGTGTGATTTATTCCAGATAATTGCTATAGCTTGCAGAGAGTGTATGTGAAAGCGACGAACTCGTAAAATATTGCGGATATTGGCTCTACAATTACATTATGAATCATAAGTGTGCACTGCTACATACACATGAAAGATATCTTCCTGGCAATGTAAAATATTTTAAAATAAGAATTTGTTTCACTGTCTACGATAATACTGTAAAAATACCACCGAAATTCTCCGTATACGGCACAAAGTATCGCGGAACTATACTGTTGAACTACGGTTTCTAATGCTGTACCTTTCTATGTCTGATTGCAAGATTTTGTGGTTAAAAGGAAGCTACTTCCGATTTGCCTGAGAACAGAAGGTTATACATAAATATTCCTTGATTGATAATTGTTCATACATTTTAATTTCATTGGCGCAGTGAGATTTATCGTGTTTAACTGATTTATAACAGCAGCATAATTTTCAACAGAGGTTCAGAAACTTATTTCAATTGTACAATTTATATTGCGTCAGGCAGTGTGCCATTAGCTCGGATGTATAGATCAATCACTAGCGTGTACTAGTTAGTTAATGAATGAACCACCCAGTTCTTTCGTTTTCTATGGATCAAGTTCATAGTTTGTTGAATAATCATTCTCTCTCTCTCTCTCTATCTCTCTCTCTCTCTCTCTCTCTCTCTCTCTCTGTGTGTGTGTGTGTGTGTATGTGTGTGTGTGTGTGTGTGTGTGTGTGTGTGTGTGTGTATACAAACACGTTATTCACGCAATTCAATTGGTCTATAAACTCTTACGTACTGTCAGCCAGCATATCTAATTCGCAAAGGTGCAAACTGAATACCACTAAGGTTGAGTTACATGTCCCGAGTAATAAGCACTACTAAAATTTTCAAGTTATCAGTACCAAATTTCTGCAAAGAATGAATGCAGTACAATGTGATGACGTCAGCATATCTAGATGGTTACAAAGTAATCTACAGGAGGCTATACAATATGCACTGCACATAACTTACAATGAACGCTTTTATGTAATTAGTAACTAATACTTAGGAATATATTTTCTCCAGGATAATAACCTGTGTGACATTAATGAATATAAATAAGCGATCGAAAGACATTTAACGCCGAGAGTACCTAATTAGATAAGTTGCTGCACATGAGTATATATATGATTTGATTTCCTGTGTAATTCTGACTCACGTTATTTGAAAATCTATTGATATTACACCCGTCCTCCCCCACCTCCCAAAGGTTCTACTGTTACTGAAGAAATACAGTTCAGCAGGGTTCGGAATTGTATTTATGAGTATGCATTTCCTTCTTTCGTGTGCAGCAGCCTCTTTACAGAAAAAGTTCAATTCTCTTACTGAACACTTTACTAACTTTCTTTTTTTGGTAGACTGGAGCTGATTTTATTAACGTCCTAAGAACATCAGCAAAAATAATAACTTTGTCTTCAAAAATATGTCAGAAGAAGTCTTTTCCAACTAATAAAAATAATAGTGGCTCACATACTGAATCCTACAACTCACCAGTAGAGATTTTTGACCAAGTTAGAAGAAAATTACCTATATAAAATTTTGGAGCTGCGTAATATAACCGAAAGTAGTCGTTGTTTATGCCGTTTGAAGTTTCGCCAAAGGAATATTTTGAGTTTTGGAGGCTAATTTCTTAGATCAGAGGAAACTACAGTTCACAACATTTTCATTTAAATATTTTATGGTAGGGTGTGTTTCTTGACTGAATTTCCAGTGGCAAGTACTGCCTGTAATGTGACTATGTAGACTTTCCCGGCGTATTAGTATATAAAATTCTTGTCGGGTTTCCAGCCGTATCGAACTGTCATCTGAGCACACTATTTCAGCGGTCTACCTGGCCGCCATCATCAGGTGAGAAAAGCTACGCTGCTCTCGCCGATAACTGATTCCAATCGCAAATGACTGCACCTTTATATACATCGGAAGTGCAACTGCGCATGCGCTAAATACAGTGGGCACACGCTTAATCATTCCTGCTGCCCCCTGGCGCCAAAAGAGTTGGCCGGCCGTTGTGGCCGAGCGGTTGTAGGTACTTTAGTCTGGAACCGAGTGACCGCTACGGCCGCAGGTTCGAATCCTGCGTCGGGCATGGATGTGTGTGGCGTCCTTAGGTTAGTTAATTTTAAGTAGTTCTAATTTCTAGGGGGTGATGATCTCAGATGTTAAGTCCCATAGTGCTCAGAGCCATTTGAACCAAAAAGAGATGCAGCGCCTGCGGTGGTAAATGCTGTTGAAAAAGATGTATCATTAAAAATGATTATTTCGTCATGTCTGATAAAACAGGATTCCACGTTTAATGATATTATCTGCTAGTCTGATTTCAACAGATTCTTTTAAAACACAATCCCATCACCACAGAGGACCCTGAATTGTTAATTTTTACAGCAGACAAAGGTAGTGCTACCGTTTTAATCTCAAAGGCAGATAACGTGAATAAGATGTTTGATTTTTTTAAGGATCCGTCATATCAGATGCAACTTTTACTCTGAGCTAGGCTGTATCGGGGTTTATTGCACAAAAAATGTCTGTAACACAGCGATTATAATTCGTTGCCTACAATCATATGCCATATTATATATATATATATATATATATATATATATATATATATATATATATATATATATATGTGTGTGTGTGTGTGTGTGTGTGTGTGTGTTTGCATTACATATGTAAGAGATGGTTGATATCTGATATGTATATTTAATAGGGTTGGAAGGCGATAAAAACTGGTAATATGGTGTTCACTTTTACCCACCTGAGGGCTAAGAACCGAAGCTAAGTATATTTCCATGTTGTAAATTGGTGGGCCCGAATTAGAAACAATAGTGAGCAATGGGACCCCATCCTTATGGATCTTTGGCAAACCGTATAATCTAGGTGGAGCGGCCGCACTAGGACGTAGTTTTTTGATAGCGTCCTCAGGTAAGGAGCTCTTCTTCAGAAGTGAAATCGTAGTCCGTTTTATGCGATCCGTGACACCCTTCTGTACTATACGATATGACAGATTATATACAACGCATCGTAACAATATTACTCTGCCGGAAAAAAAGTGATGTTTTTAACCTTATGGTAGGCTACATACGTCAACAGATTGTTTTATTGTCGGTCACCTCTACGTGTAAACACTAAAATCAGTGTTTTTGGAGGAAGTAATACGATCATAGCGTCATCCAGTCCACCACAAGCTGCTGCAATACAACTATCCTCTTTTAAGCTGATCCAAATGTTAATGGAAAATTAGAAACGGATGTTTTCTGCCCCTGCCCTAATGTACTGTTAAATACCACTATTTTTCGACAAGCGCAACAACATCTGATCACCTTCCCGTAGTATTTATGACAAATACATATCCCCCTCACACCATTTCAGTCTGGATTTTTTAAACACCCTCTGTTTAAAGTAACCATCACTTAAACATCAATAACAGTTTGTTCTTGCTCGTGTAACAATTTGTAATTATCCTTACTAGAAAAGCTTTCCACATTAAACACACTTAAAAGTGTAATTTCCTTAATAAGGATTGGCCTTTAGACCATTCAATAGATCGCTTCCTCTTCGTAAAATCTTTAGTATAACGACACGCAGGATGTCGAGGCCACCTCATGCTGATGCAATATAAACATCTTTTTAAGAATATCGAAAAGGGTTTAGGGGTTAATAAACAGAATTAGTAACATCAGTTGATGTTGGTTTCTTCTATATAGTTAAAAGCATAATTTTATTTCTGGCAGAATACTATTGTTAAAATCTGCTGTATCATCTGTTAAGAAGTATGTTGCAGTAGTACTCCTGAGACAGCTTGAATACTCCACTAAGCTAGTAGCAACTCAGTGCAGAATCGAGGTCTGTTGCATGGAGAAAAAAATACACGAGTCAATTTCAACTCTGTTATAATAGACTGCCTACACCGATTTATCGAAAGAAGCATTGCACAATGAGAGTAATGGGTATTTGCAGCAGAAACCACTGGTTTGTAACTGAGGTGCTAGGTACATGAGGGAGTCGATACCCCATAGTTGGAGATCCAGTCTCATGACGAAACTATCATTTATACTACATTGGAGCAATACTGTGGTTGCAACAGTCAAATTGGTGAGGTAGCACTGCAGACAGTTTCGAGAAAACATACTTTTAAGCTACAATTTATAACTTTGGAGTAGATCGTTCATGTTTGACTATGTGGTTCGCTATTTAAATATATTAAATGCAAGCGATATGGAAGGGTTGCATTATTAGCAGGGGAAACATAATGTTTGCTCAGTCCATACCTTCATTCGCCATAATACCATCATTACACAGGGGACATTGCCAAATGAGGTTTGGCTCCAACAGCCAATCTTATTTCCACTGTCTTAAGAGAAAGAACAAACGAGTCCAGCAGACTTAACCAGTCCCTATTAAAGATTTCGCGTATAAAACATGTATGTTCTACTACTTCCACAATTTAATTATTCTATAGCAATAGCGACATTGAAATACCTCACATTTTGCAAGTATGTGGGTGTTAGTACATGTTCAATGGTTAGTGTATTGTATGCAGTTCCTACCAGTTTTTTTGTACCCTTCAAGTGTTCTGGTGATAATATGAGGTGATATTGTGACACACAGCCATACACATAGTTTATATTACACTGCGGACATGGGAGATGCGGAAGACATGTAGATGTTTCAGACATTCTGCATAATTTGCAGATACAAAAAATGGTTCAAATGGCTCTGAGCACTATGGGACTTAACTTCTTTGGTCATCAACCCCCTAGAACATAGAACTACTTAAACCTAACTAACCTAAGGATATCACACACATCCATACCCGAGGCAGCATTCGAACCTGTGACCGTAGCGGTCGCGCGGTTCATCTACATCTACATCTACATGATTACTTAGCAATTCACATTTAAGTGCTTGGCAGAGGCTTCATCGAACCACAATCATACTATCTCTGTACTATTCCACTCCCGAACAGCGCGCGGGAAAAACGAGCACCTAAACATTTCTGTTCGAGCTCTGATTTCTCTTATTTTATTTTGATGATCATTCCTACGTATCTTGGTTGGGCTCAACAAAATATTTTCGCATGCGAAAGAGAAAGTTGGTGACTGAAATTTCGTAAAGAGACCTCGCCGCGACGAAAAACGTCTTTGCTTTAATGACTTCCATCCCAACTTGCGTATCATATCTGCCACACTCTCTCCCCTATTACGTGATAATATAAAACGAGCTGCCCTTTTTTGCACCCTTTCGATGTCCTCTGTCAATCCCACCTGGTAAGGATCCCACTTCGCGCAGCAATATTCTAACAGAGGACGAACGAGTGTAGTGTAAGTGTCCTGCCAATGAAACGTAACCTTTGGCTCGCCTTCCTCACAATATTGTCTATGTGGTCTTTCCAACTGAAGTTGTTTGTAATTTTAGCGTCCAGGTACTTAGTTGAATTGACAGCCTTGAGAATTGTACTATTGATCGAGTAATCGAATTCCAACGGATTTCTTTTGGAACTCCTGTGGATCACCTCACACTTTTCTTTATTTATCGTCAACTGCCACCTGCCACACCATACAGCAATCTTTTCTAAATCGCTTTGCAACTGATACTGGTCTTCGGATGAACCATAAAGACCTACGATTAACGGTCCAGCTAGACCTACTGTTATATTGTAAAGATCACATAGGACAAATAGTAGGAAACTTGTGTGCTAGGCTGATGGGAATCGTATCCAAGAATTATAAGCAGCTTCCCAAACACTTACTTGGTCGATTTATTTTAGTATTGGCCATCAACCTGAGACCATTGTTAGCTTGGATTATTGAAAGAGACAGACAAGAACTAACGATGAGCAGCACGTCTCGTCATGGGATCGTTATGGACATGCTAAAGCTCAAGTGCCGGACAGTGGAAGAGAGATTATGTGTATAACAGAGAGATTTACTGTTGCCAAAATCAGGGGCTATTTGTTTTGGTCAGTTTATATCTTCCGAACACAAAATGAGCACAAACGGAGCAATTGCAGCTAATACAAGACTTTTTACTGATAACCATTCTTTCCACGTGAATGGAGCCTGGACATGACTTAAAGTAAGGTATATTCTTCAATACACACTGCAAGATAGTGTACTGGGGTTACACATTTGTTTTTATAATTCGCGAAATAGCTGTGGATATTCAAAGAACTTTTAGCTGGACCTATGTGTAGGATGTCATCTATAGGTTCTAAACTACAATTGGGGTCCATCTTCGTAAATACGTGTTTGACACGTATAATTACAGATGCAGCAGTGCGTCCTATTTTATATTTTCTCTGTAAAAACTATTAAACCATCTTTCGCTACATTTCGTTATTATCAGGTGTTCTATTAAAACTACATTTTCCGTGAATTTATTTTTTCGCATCAGTAGCCTAAATACCTGTTCTACGGAAGCTATTGTCACCAAACTGCGTCAGAGAATATGTAATTGGTTGTTAATATTAGATACTTATTAAGAAAGAAGCACTATAAACTGTTCCTGTTCGTCCAGATAAACTTATTCAACCGATCTTAAAATTTTACCTTCTCCGCAGGAGACGAAATTCTGTTGCGTTCTCTTGCGATGTTTCTGAAAACAGTAACTACCATAAAATAGCTACTAATCTAAATAGTTACTAATCTAAAGTGGATAGAGCACACAAAGGAAAAGTACGTTACAAGCTGACATAAATGTTATTCATTTCTCCTGGAATTGGATATAAATAAATGTAACATACCGTATACAAATATAAAAAGATGTCCATTACTATTCGATTATAGTATCGACCAGTTGCATATAGTACCTAAGAGTAACCATCCAGACAGAGATAATCCGAATGTTATCAAATATTATTCACGAACTGCAAATTCTTAGAGATCGGATATAATACACTCCTGGAAATGGAAAAAAGAACACATTGACACCGCTGTGTCAGACCTACCATACTTGCTCCGGACACTGCGAGAGGGCTGTACAAGCAATGATCACACGCACGGCACAGCGGACACACCAGGAACCGCGGTGTTGGCCGTCGAATGGCGCTAGCTGCGCAGCATATGTGCACCGCCGCCGTCAATGTCAGCCAGTTTGCCGTGGCATACGGAGCTCCATCGCAGTCTTTAACACTGGTAGCATGCCGCGACAGCGTGGACGTGAACCGTATGTCCAGTTGACGGACTTTGAGCGAGGGCGTATAGTGGGCATGCGGGAGGCCGGGTGGACGTACCGCCGAATTGCTCAACACGTGGGGCGTGAGGTCTCCACAGTACATCGATGTTGTCGCCAGTGGTTGGCGGAAGGTGCACGTGCCCGTCGACCTGGGACCGGACCGCAGCGACGCACGGATGCACGCCAAGACCGTAGGATTCTACGCAGTGCCGTAGGGGACCGCACCGCCACTTCCCAGCAAATTAGGGACACTGTTGCTCCTGCGGTATCGGCGAGGACCATTCGCAACCGTCTCCATGAAGCTGGGCTACGGTCCCACACACCGTTAGGCCGTCTTCTGCTCACGCCCTAACATCGTGCAGCCCGCCTCCAGTGGTGTCGCGACAGGCGTGAATGGAGTGACGAATGTAGACGTGTCGTCTTCAGCGATGAGAGTCGCTTCTGCCTTGGTGCCAATGATGGTCGTGTGCGTGTTTGGCGCCGTGCAGGTGAGCGCCACAATCAGGACTGCATACGACCGAGGCACACAGGGCCAACACCCGGCATCATGGTGTGGGGAGCGATCTCCTACACTGGCCGTACACCTCTGGTGATCGTCGAGGGGACACTGAATAGTGCACGGTACATCCAAACCGTCATCGAACCCATCGTTCTACCATTCCTAGACCGGCAAGGGAACTTGTTGTTCCAACAGGACAATGCACGTCCGCATGTATCCCGTGCCACCCAACGTGCTCTAGAAGGTGTAAGTCAACTACCCTGGCCAGCAAGATCTCCGGATCTGTCCCCCATTGAGCATGTTTGGGACTGGATGAAGCGTTGTCTCACGCGGTCTGCACGTACAGCACGAACGCTGGTCCAACTGAGGCGCCAGGTGGAAATGGCATGGCAAGCCGATCCACAGGACTACATCCAGCATCTCTACGATCGTCTCCATGGGAGAACAGCAGGCTGCATTGCTGCGAAAGGTAAATATACACTGTACTAGTGCCGACATTGTGCATGCTCTGTTGCCTGTGTTTATGTGCCTGTGGTTCTGTCAGTGTGATCATGTGATGTATCTGATCCCAGGAATGTGTCAATAAAGTTTCCCCTTCCTGGGACAATGAATTCACGGTGTTCTTATTTCAATTTCCAGGAATGTAGATATAGATAAACTCCCTATTCGTGACACATGAAAATTTATTTTCGACTAGGATTTCTCGCTCACCGACAGCGGTCGGCCTAATTATTTCGCCTACAGACGCGATTCCTGCCACAGGGAGGCGGCCGCTTAGGATGTGTGGTATTTCCGGCTCGAGTTCTTGTCCGGCAAAAGTTTTCATGTGTCACAAATAGGTAGTATGTCTATAAACTAATACAGCTAACATATAATAAATCACAATCTTTCGTGAACTGCTCAAATGTCTAATATAGGGTGCCTACGGAGCTGTTTTCTCGGATCGGTAGACAACAATTTAAGCAATACGTATTAATGGAGGTTATTACAGTAAGTTAAATTGACAATAACTTTGCGTATTCACAAAGGTGTGTCGCAATCAAATGCTGGCATGCTAATAATCATTGTCTTTCGGCTTACCCAATTTCATTGCTAGCAAAACAACACAGTACACAAGCCCCTGCTCTAGCGTTGTATTACGGCTCTTCTTCCACTGCGGCCGCGGCTAGGCGGTGCGGCACTTGTATTCTCTTCGGTAGAGACCGCTCCTGTCGAGGTGACGTCATAGTCAGCGTGCTATTGGCTGACGTCTCGCAGGCCTCTCTGCTCTTTCATTCTTCAACGTCCTACCAGCGCTTGATGTTACGCCGGGAACACAATCTGTGAATGGCACTTCTTATTATTTAATACAGCGGTGGATCTCCTACAATACCTGTGCCTTTACTGGAAAAACAATATGAGTGTTACAGGTTTAGATACACAAAGAATGACAATAATAACAATTTATATTAAAAATGATGAAATTACTCCAGCTGTTTTTAAGGTGCCGATTTTATTTTGGCAACTAGTTCCAACGTTGTAACAATGTCATCTTCAGGCCGAAAGACTTGTTGGTTTCAACTACCTGCGGCTGATACTAGAATTCAGTGGTAAGACACGGACGTGCTCCGTGTGGAAAGTGGTTAGTAACTAGTATGAAGCTTACACTGGTTGTTCCTTCATCCTAGTTACTAACCACTTTCCACACGGAGCACGTCCGTGGCATGGCGCCACAGACCACGCGGCTACACCGCGTTGCCCTGATAGTGATTATTTGCTTAGTCTTACTATTTCACCACGCTTCTTATCGCTACATCTCGAAGACGTAGTGAAAATTCTTTATGCTGTAATTTGCTTCGCTTTAACCGCCGATATGTCGTTACAACAAATCGTATTGAGAACGACGTGTTTATATAAATCTTCAGTACGTCTTGGCCTTGTAACGGCGTATTTTCCGAATACAAAAACGATGATAGGAAACTATGACTTTCCGAATCCAGTATAGTTTCCCCAACCACACCGTACAGAACTCTATCGGAAGTCAGTAGTAGTTCCTGAAATCTTAAATAACTGCCTGTGACGTCAAGGTAGCGTCAGGTGCCCACGAAGTCTTGTGAACTGTAGGTACCCGATCCGTGACGACTGGGGCAGCCACTTCATCGGAAATGCACCACACCACACCGCACCGCACAGCGTCGTGCCCACGCTCGGGATACGAGCCCACGGAAGCACCGTGCTCAGCTCATTACACAGATAAGGATCAGGACACCCACTTAACATATAAATAGTTTCGTAGGTTCGCTGAAATCATATTCGTTGTGCTGTTGACCCTATTACGGGGCTATCGAGTATCAGCCCATGCACTAAGTATGCTGATTGAAACCTATTATAAAGAGTGCCAATCTGGTAGGAGGGTTTACTTGTTAATCATTATGTTGAGACCTCATAACGATAGTGACTTGGTCAAAGAGAGTGTCCTTGTCAGAACTGAAGTGATAACTGGCAGCTCGCAACGTATGAACACACCCGCAGCTTGCAGCGTTCACTTACAATCGGTATCTGTTCTCCTAGCTGTTTATTCTGTAATGCCATGCATCTCAAGTCAAAGATCACGATGCAACAAGCTGTTTATCTATCATCTTCACATTTTTTACACCTACGCCAGTGGTTATTTACTTTACTGTCAGTGAATCTGAAACCAACAGCAGCGAAAAGCTGTGTGTGTGTTGTATGTGTGCATCCTGCAAAATTTTCACTGCAAAAGTTGCATGATACGCAACTTCACTCTCGACGTCCATGGTGACGTCCATCTTTGCAACCACGACACCACGCAGTGCGGCACAGATGGTCCCACCAACATGCCGAATATACCGCTCACGATTAGCGTCACGTTCTTTTCACCGATCATAGTCATATATACCTTCAACCAGACAATCGTTGGAGACGTGTTTCGAGGCAACCCCCCCCCCCCCCCCCCCGCCCCACCACCATCCTGGCTGAACGCCTTACACACACTGTTCAGCGAGTTCAGCAAGGTGGAGGTTCCCTGCTGTTTTGGGGTGGCATTATGTGGAGCCGACGCACGCCGCAAGTGGTCGTGGAAGGTGCCGTAACAGATGTACGATACGTGAATGCCATGCTCCGACCGATAGTGAAACCATATCGACAACATATTGGCGAGCCATTTGTCTTCATGGACGACAATTCGCGTCTCCATTTTGCACGTCTTGTCATTGACTTCCTTCAGGATAACGACATCACTCGACTGGAGTGGCCAGCGTGTTCTCCAGATATGAACACTATCTAACATGCCTCGGATAGATTTAAGAGGGCTGTTTATGGATGACGTGACTCACCAACCACTCTGAGGGATCTACGCCGAATAGCCGTTGAGGAGTAAGACAATCTGCATCAACAATGCCTTAATGATCTAGTGGATAATATGCCACGACGAATACATACACGCATCAATGGAAAAGGATGTGCAACTGCGTATTAGAGGTACCGGACCACTACCTCTGAAGGTCTCGCTGTATGGTGGTACAAAATGCAATGTGTGGATTTCGTGAGCAATAAAAAGGGCGGAAATGATGTTTATGTTGATTTATATTCCAATTTTCTGTAGAGTTTCCGGAACTTTCGGAATCTAGGTGATGCAAAACTCTTTTTATGTGTGTATATTCAGTGATGAGGAAGAATATGTGGTTCACAAATAGAAAATATTTCAAAGCGCCGTTAAAAATACTTTCGAAAAGTATTTTCTAAGCAAAGTATTAAGGAATGGAAAAGACTCGCAGTGATTGAAGAGAAATTGCTGAAGAAACAAAAAGAGTTTCATGAGATATTCAAGAGAAGTCGAAAACTTGCTGATTACAAAAGCTGAAGGAAGCGAAAATGAGTGTAAGGAGTTCAACGAAAGTAGTGATCAATGGCATTGAAAGTAATCTTTTGTAAACTGATTTGATTATAAATCATAAGAGGTTTTGGTCTTCATGTAACATCAGAATCTTTTCGGAATCCTCTATTTATTCAGTCAGTCAGTTATCACACTGGCACCGAAACGAAAGGCCGAAATGGTTTCACCCCTAAATACAGCAATACGACCAGTCCTTTTAATCATCGTACTAACGTGGAAATGGCTGATATTGAGAGAATCGGTAACGAAACAGAAAGTCAACTACATTCGCTTATTAGTGGTAAGACGTGAGGACCTGATGAGGTACTTATAAAATTTTACAAAGATCACGCGAATAAACGTGCTCCCTTGCGCCCCTTACAGCTGCAGTTCATCGTAGATAGGCTGGACAACAAAATGTCCTTCGCGGCTGGAGGAAATCGCAGTTCATTCCGGTTTTTAAGAACGATCGAATCACTAGTGCACATAGTTATAGGCCTATCGTTGACGTCAGTCTGTTGTAGAATTATGACGATCTTGGAGAACAAAGACCTCCACTATAAAAATCAACAGGGATTCTGGAAACAGATATCCTGCGAAACTCAGCCCACTCTGTTCCTCAACGAGATTCATAGCGCTATGTAAAAGGACGCTCAGGATTATGTCGTGTTTCTTGAATTCAGGAACCCATGTGAAACGTCCCACACCACCATTTAGTGAAAAAAAAACTAGCTTACAGAGCATCGGAGAAAATTTGAGACTGGATGTTCTTGCAGACAGAACATAACACGTCGCTCTTAAACGATGAAAATATGATAATGCAAAAGTAATTTCTGGAGTACTCCAAGGAAATGTGATAGAGCCGTTACTATTAACAATTTACAGGGCGGTTATAACTAATCTTTCGCTACTGGACCTCTTGCAGAATGAAAACTATTTACTCTATGGGTACTCTACTTTATAGGAATGGTGTTCAGACTGTCCGCCGTGGGTTATGCGTTATTTATATCATCAGTGTCATGTGTTGCCGTTAGGTGCCGGTGATGGTACGGCGACATTGAGTTGAAACACAAGCTTCAGGGTCCGTTACAGCTGCAGACGGTCAACATGGGTCTGGATAAAGTGAGCAGTCTTATTCGCAAAGCTGTTTCGTAAAAAACAGCAGTAACGGAACATGGACGGCTCCTCTTTTCGGGGGTTGAAGAGCGCGATTGGGAAGTTCGAATTAACTGGAAAAAAGGGAATTGGAATTGGGAGGCGCCGATGGCCAATTGTGCCACAAATTGTTCAAGACGTGCTGTTGTCGGGCTGAGAAAGCTGCATGCGGGAGTGCGATCTTCAAACAGTTCACGAGATGTGTCAGGAGAGTTGAACATTTTATGGTCCACCGTTCGAAGAATGCTGCGAACAACTGTGGAATGGTATCTCTAGTGGGCTTCCAGGATGTCGTGGATGCAGATGGCCGACACTTCGAGCAACCTACGTAATCTACAATGTAAATAAGATACGGATTTGAGAAATATTACCCTCTCATTTGGAAATGAAAATGTATTTCTTTCAATAGTTTATTAGTTATTCTTTTCTGCATATCTTTACAAATGATTCCATAAAGTGTAACTGTCCTACGATTACTCGTTTTACATGGGCGGCTCTCAAGTAGTGAAATTTTAATTATAACCACCCTACATATGTGAACGACCTAGGAGAAAGCGTTAGATGCTCTTTAGGGCTGTTAGCAGATGATGCGGTTGTCTACAACATAGTAGTGAAGCAAGACAGTGTAGATTTTCAGAATGGCCAACAGGTGATTGATGGGTGGTGCAGGCTCTGGCAGTTGAACCTAAACCTTTAAAAAAAGTTGTAACATAAGCCTACTACTCGCACATAGGAAAAGAAATCCACTACTGTCGCCGGCCACTATGGTCGAGCGGTTATCGGCGCTTCAGTCCGGAACCACGAGGCTGCTACGGTCGGAGGTTCGAATCCTACCTCGGACATGGATGTGTGTGATGTCCTTGGGTTAGTTAGGCTTACATAGATCTGATGAACTCAGATGTTAAGTCCCATAGTGCTTAGAGCCATTTGAACCATTTGAACCACTACAGTACAACTGCATTATTGACGATAAATTGTTGAAAACAGTATTTACGGTAAAATACCTAGAAGTAAGTATCCAGAGTGACCTCAAGTGAAATGACAAAATGAAAGACACAGTAGGAAAAGCAGATGTGACACTGGAATTCATAGGCAGAATCTTAAGGAAATGCGAATCACGAGGATGTGGCTTACAAGTGCTAATCGACCGATTCTTGAGTATTATTCGTCAGCGTGGGATCCTTACCACGTAGTACTGATCGAAAAGCTAGAAACGATGCAGCAAAGAGTGGTGCGTTTCGTCACGGGATCGTATAGTTGATGCGACAGCGTTACAGAAATGCTCAGCAAACTTCAGTAGCAGACGTTACAAGAGAGACGTTTAGTATCACGGTGAGGTTAACTATTGAAATTTCGAGGGAGCACTTTCAGGAAAGAGTTGCACAACATATTCCTTCCTCCCACGTATGGCTCTTGAAACGGCCACGACGAGAAAATTAGAGACATTAGAGGCTTACTGACAACCATTCTTCCCACTCAGTGAGTGGACGTGAAAGGAGGAATCAGACGGTTGTGCCAGAAGTATCCTCCGCCACACACCGTCGTCTGGCTTACATAGTGTGATGTACACGTAGAACTACGTAGAGAATGTATATAACGATATTGATCGCGTGATTTGGAGATGGAAGTCTAACAGTTACGAGAGAGTAGAACGTCTTACAAGGTGAATGAACGGAGTTACTGGACGTGAGCTTACGGATCCAGTAGTAGGGATGCGAGAGGTAGGTTAAATGAGTTCAGCAATAAATCTAAGTCATCATGCGGAGGAAGCGCACGTGGGAAAGTCCTAGAGACACGAAAATATTCCAAATAGGTTACATCATGATCATCGACAGATTCTGAAATCAGACACTGATTTATCAGATACATATACAGGCTCAGATAGTAATTTAATGACGAGGACAATTTGGTTGAGGTTTACAAGAATCACTCAAGAATAAAAACAGTATTAGTAGCGAAATTATGTAATATCGATGACATGTTTCATGCTTCTTTATAAATGTTAATTAATTGAAACCCTCAGCTGCCGGTAGGTGTTGTTGATATATCTCGATGGGAACACCTGAAAATTTGTACCCCGACCGGGACTCGAACCCGTTCGGGGCGCACATTTCCAGCTGTCCCCATCGAGGTATATCAACAATACCTGTCGGCAGCTAAGGGTTTGAGTTAATTACCATTTGTTCTAGAGAAGCTGTACGGTCATCCGTGGTATCGTTTCTTTCCAGAACAGTTACTATCTTCAATTAATTCTTCTTTATTCTGGAATAATATGAAACTGATTGCTGTGGTATCGTCCCGCATATTATAGCAATTATTTTTATGTAAGAATCGTTAGGATGAATCAACATGTAAGAAAGTATGACACTCACGTATTCAGGAATGGTGATAAGCGTTTGATATCCTAATAGATTGTAGATAATGCATTAGTGATGGTTGGTCGGTTTGTGGGAATGAAGGAACCAGACTACAAGGGCCGTCGGTCCCTGCATTAGTGAATATCACAATATGAAGTACTGTTGAGGAGGAATGGACATATTAGAAATGGGCAATATGATCTCAAAAAATGGTTCAAATGGCTCTGAGCTCTATGGGACTTAACATCTGTGGTCATCAGTCATCTAGAACTTAGAAATACTTAAACCATACTAACCTAAGGACATCACACACATCCATGCCCGAGGCAGAATTCGAACCTGCGGTTCCAGACTGCCGCGCCTAGAACCTCACGGCCACACCGGCCGGCCAATATGGTCTGACAAATATAAGTACCAAGAAAGGTAACGTCGAGGAAGCGAACTGATCGAAGAAGGAGGTTCCGATACGGACAGGAAACTAAAGATTTACAGCTATGTAATTCTGTTAGTAAAGAAACGAATAGAAAGTGCAGGAAAGCTACAGCGTTGTTGCTCCAGAAACATTCCTATGATAGTGTCCTTCCTACAACCATTCCCTACCGCGATTTCAACATATGGAGCAAAGTCAAAAGAACATTCGTTGAAATGAAACGTAAAACTGTTAACATCAGGTATGCAAAAAGATTTTCCTTACTAGTGAGGAGAGACCAGATAGGTGGAAACATTAAATTGAAGGCATCTAGGGGATAAAGAATAAATGTGCGTGCATCTGGAAGACATATGGGATATAGTATTAGAGTGAGTGTTTGAGGAAGCTCTGGAGTGCGTGGAATCAAACATGGCACTGCCAAAAGAAATTTCTAAAATTAGTCGAGGAAGTTACCTCAAACGATTATTTAAGTAAGAGCGCTGAATCCATTAAACTGGGGCAACACCATTGGTTTTCCGGAACAATATAACTCTACTATCACCCATAGTAAGAGCTCATGCATCGAAGCCGCTAATTAAAATAATATACAAAATACTAGCGAACTTAAAAGAACCGGGAAAACAGTTATCCTGTTGCGCTTGATAAAAGACGTGAGACTTCAGAAAAATCGGGAAACATTCATAAGATTTATCGATCTGGAAAAACCGTTCGACAATGTAAAATGGTGAAGATAATCGAAATTGTTAGAAGATGAGTTGTAGGATAAAACGGAAACGGGTAACTAAGAACATGTACAAGAACCAAGAGGAAAACTATGAGTGGAAGAAAAAGTCCTCGGATCAACAACGGTGTAAGATAGAGATGCAGTATTTCTCTGCCTTTCGGCATGTACATAGAGGCAGGAAAGACGAAAATAAAAGGAAGGTGTGAGGATTAAAACTATCGAAGGAAGGATACCAATGATAAGATATGCTGGTAACGGTAATATTCTTTGTGAAAGGGAAGCAGAATAACTGTTTCTGGTAAACGGTGTGACATGTCCAATCCGCACAGAATATGGACTCAGCATAAAGACGAAAGTGATGAGATTCACAGAAATTAGATCAATGATACAATTAATTGGGACCACGTAGTAGATGAAGTGCAAAACTTCAGCCACATAGAAAGTAAAATGACTTGTGATGGACGTAACAAACACACAAATACCATCCGAACAGGCCTGAAGGCCCGGCGGTACCAACCGGCAGCCGTTTCATCCTTAGACCATACGCGTCGCCGAAGGCAGATTTAGAGGGACGGTGACCCATCCAAGTGCTAGCGAAGCCCGACATCGCTTACTTTTGGTGTTCTGACGGGAAGCAGGCCGTTGGCGTATGGATGGAACAAGGAGAACATAAAAAGGAGACAAGCAAGAAGCAAGCAAAATAAAGAGGTCATTGCTGGCAAAATGAGATTTTACTGTAGCACGCCGGCCGGAGTGGCCGAGCGGTTCTAGGCGCTACAGTCTGGAACCGCTTGACCGCTACGGTCGCAGGTTCGAATTCTGCCTCGGGCATGGATGTCTGATGTCTTTAGGTTAGTTAGGTTTAAGTAGTTCTATGGTAATGATGACCCCAGAAGTTAAGGCCCATAGTGCTCAGAGCCATTTGAACCATTTGAACTGTAGCACGTATCGAGCTTAATGCAAGGACGAAATTTCTGAGAATGTATGTTTGGAGCCATACTTTGTATGGAAATCAGTCATGGACTGTGGAAAAACGGAAAAAGAAAAGAAACGAAGCATTTGAGATGTGGTGTTACAAAAGGAGTGCTGAAAATTATGCGGACTGATGAGACAATTATAGGATGTGTTAAGATATCAGAGAATAACATCCCTGGTACCAGCGCCGTAAAGGCCAAAAAACTGTGGGGGGGAGACAGTAAATGGAATGTTGGGTGTAAGAAAACTGTACGGCTCAAATTGAAGGGCACATCACTCACACGTAGACGACTTAATTACGTTATGTGAACATGGGTCTGGCAACGCTTTGTTTCCATGTTACAACTCATTTTCTGCAACTCGTTAATTGTGGGAAGGACACAAGAACAGAGCGTTAGAATTATAGGGAACTTGCACTCTTGGTGAGGTCTGATTACGTTGGGTACCGCCAGTGTTTTTGTTTTACATGTCCTTGTTGCTCTGCGGCGTACGTCAACGCTTGTTTACAGGTAACATGAAGTGTTTCAGTAACCAGTACATCTGTTGTAAGCATATGGATTACTGCGTAGAGTTAATCGTGCAATGGCGGTGTCCATAAATGTAGAAATGACAGATGCCCATTTGATCTACCGACTACGTGACGGCTATGGCGCTCGCGCGCAACGTTTCTACCGGGAAAGATTTCCAGGACGAAGGTGCTCCGACAGGAAAGCGTATGAAGCCATTGATCGTCGACTTTAGGAACATGGGACATTTAAGCCTGATACCGGTGAACAGGTGAGGCCTTGAAGAACGAGGACTCCGCAGCAGGTGGCGGCAAGTCTTCCGCAGTTGACGACGATCGTAGTGCCGGAGCAAGACATTTAGCTGCCACGACGAATGTTGACAACATGACTGTCCGTCGAGTGTTACACGAGGACCAGCTGTATTCATGTAATTTACAGCACGTGCCGGCTTTATCAGCAGCTGATTTTCCTGCATGGATACACCTTTGCACATAGTTTATTCAACAGAGTGTCAAACCTAATATTAGCGCAGCGCCGCTATTCACAGACGAGGCGTCGTTTCGGCGAGGTCAGAATGTAAATTTTGATAATCGGCATGTATCGTCAGACGTCAGTCCTCACCCAAATGTTAACGAAAGTCATCAACAAAGATTTTCTGTCAATATTTGAGCGGGCATTGTTGGTGATGGTTTGGTTAGGCCTCACTTTCTTCCACCCGGGCTCAACGGACAAAATGATTATAATTTCGTAGAGAATGTTCTACCTATCTGTTAGCAGATGTGCCTTCAGTTATGCGACAAAGAATATACCGGGTGATCAAAAAGTCAGTAAAAATTTGAAAACTAAATAAAACACGGAATAATGTAGGTAGAGAGGTAAAAATTGTCACACATGCTAGGAATGACATGGGGTTTTATTATAACAAAAAAAATTCAAAAAATGTCCGACAGATGGCGCTTTATCTGATCACAATAGCAATAATGAGCATAACAAAGTAAGACAAAGCAAAGATGAAGTTCTTTACAGAAAATGCTCAATATGTCTATCATAATTCCTCAACAATAGCTGTAGTCGACGAATAATGTTGTGAACAGCATTGTAAATCATGTCCGGAGTTATGGTGAGGCATTGGCGTCGGATGTTGTGTTTCACCATCCCTAGAGATGTCGGTCGATCACGATACACTTGCGACTTCAGGTTACCCCAAGGCCAATAATCGCATGGACTGAGGTCTGCGGACCTGGGCGGCCAAGCACGACGAAAGTGACTGCTGAGCACACGATGATCACCAAACGACGCGCGCAAGAGATCTTTCACGCGTCGAGCAATATGGCATGTTTCTAATAAAACCCCATGTCATTCCAAGCATGTGTGTCAATTTTTACCCCTCTATCTACATTATTCCGTGGTTTATTAAGTTTTCAAATTTATACTGACTTTTTGATCTCCTGGTGCTTCATGCACGGCGGAGCACCTCCTAATTTTAATGTTAATATCTACCGGCCTCTAAATAACAGATTCTATAACAGACGCATAGATAGAGATGCATCAGTTGCGTGGCCTCTACGCACTTTCCGGACCTAAACACACTGGACTTCTATTTTGTGCGGGCATTTGAAAGCTCCTGTGTGTGGCACCCCAGTACAAGATGTTCAGAGACTCCTTGTCCTCACTGTGGTAGACTGCGAAACGATACACAGTACTCCAGGGATATGTATAAGCGCATCCGAGATTCATTACGATTGCGGGTTGATGCAGGTGTCTATGCCCAGGGAGAGCATGTTGAACATCTAAGAGAGAGAATTCCATGTGGTATACTGGTGCGTCGTGTTCGTGTGTGTGTTTCCCGTGCGTAACGAGTTGAGGACAATGAGTTGCAACATGGAAACAAAGCGTTTTATTACCCATGTTGATATAACGTAATTTCTTCGACTATGTGTGAGTAATGTGTGCTATTTATGGCGTACATTTTCTTACACGCTGTACACACAACAAACGATCGAAAGGTAGATGTAAATAACTGAGATGAAGAGGTTGGCACACGAGAAGAAATCATGGGGGGCTGTGTCACACCAGTCAGAATACTGTAATAAGTAGCTCTAGAAATGGGAGTTACATCCGTACACTGCATACTACCTTACAGTGTGTGGTGAAAGGTACTTCGGCACCCTCCTTTTCTTCCCTTCCTTGTTGCCTTCGTGAATAATGCGTGAGGAGCTTGATTCACGGTAAAGCTACGTATGAGCAAAAATTTCTTTCAGTTTCGGCTCGTGTTTATCCCGAGAGAAGTTTGTGGGAGGTGTTAGTGCTTATGTGGCACATTTATTCTTGTGACGAGGGCTGTCGGAATTTCAGCAGCAAATACACTCCTGGAAATTGAAATAAGAACACTGTGAATTCATTGTCCCAGGAAAGGGAAACTTTATTGACACATTCCTGGGGTCAGATACATCACATGATCACACTGACAGAACCACAGACACATAGACACAGGCAACAGAGCATGCACAATGTCGGCACTAGTACAGTGTATATCCACCTTTCGCAGCAATGCAGGCTGCTATTCTCCCATGGAGACGATCGTAGAGATGCTGGATGTAGTCCTGTGGAACGGCTTGCCATGCCATTTCCACCTGGCGCCTCAGTTGGACCAGCGTTCGTGCTGGACGTGCAGACCGCGTGAGACGACGCTTCATCCAGTCCCAAACATGCCCAATGGGGAATAGATCCGGAGATCTTGCTGGCCAGGGTAGTTCACTTACACCTTCTAGAGCACGTTGGGTGGCACGGGATACATGCGGACGTGCATTGTCCTGTTGGAACAGCAAGTTCCCTTGCCGGTCTAGGAATGGTAGAACGATGGGTTCGATGACGGTTTGGATGTACCGTGCACTATTCAGTGTCCCCTCGACCATCACGAGAGGTGTACGGCCAGTGTAGTAGATCGCTCCCCACACCATGATGCCGGGTGTTGGCCCTGTGTGCCTCGGTCGTATGCAGTCCTGATAGTGGCGCTCACCTGCACGGCGCCAAACACGCATACGACCATCATTGGCACCAAGGCAGAAGCGACTCTCATCGCTGAAGACGACACGTCTCCATTCGTCCCTCCATTCACGCCTGTCGCGACACCACTGGAGGCGGGCTGCACGATGTTGGGGCGTGAGCAGAAGACGGCCTAACGGTGTGCGGGACCGTAGCCCAGCTTCATGGAGACGGTTGCGAATGGTCCTCGCCGATACCCCAGGAGCAACAGTGTCCCTAATTTGATCCTACGGTCTTGGCGTGCATCCGTGCGTCGCTGCGGTCCGGTCCCAGGTCGACGGGCACGTGCACCTTCCGCCGACCACTGGCGACAACATCGATGTACTGTGGAGACCTCACGCCCCACGTGTTGAGCACATCGGCGGTACCTCCACCCGGCCTCCCGCATGCCCACTATACGCCCTCGCTCAAAGTCAGTCAACTGCACATACGGTTCACGTCCACGCTGTCGCGGCATGCTACCAGTGTTAAAGACTGCGATGGAGCTCCGTATGCCATGGCAAACTGGCTGACACTGACGGCGGCGGTGCACAAATGCTGCGCAACTAGCGCCATTCGACGGCCAACACCGCGGTTCTGGTGTGTCCTCTGTGCCGTGCGTGTGATCATTGCTTGTACAGCCCTCTCGCAGTGTCCGGAGCAAGTATGGTGGGTCTGACACACCGGTGTCAATGTGTTCTTTTTTCCATTTCCAGGAGTGTATATCTGCTATGCACAATCGTATTCCTGTAGCACTTGCCACCTAAGCTCTTTCAGCATCTCTGTAACGCGCTGCATAGAGAGAGCTATCCCGAGGAGAAAAATCTCTCCTGTCATTATAACCTTTGCAAGGGTCGCTCTCTGATTAAGAATAGTATTGGCTCAGTCTTTCAGTTACATTGCGAACATCTGTTGTTTCCAGTGACAGCGCTAGTCTTCAATCCAGTACAGCTCCTCCTCAATTTCGCTGCAGGTTTCTGAGATTGCATTCTTCTTGTATACAAGAGCATCTACCGACTCTGACACTGTGAACCAGATGATACGTATTTAACAGCATAGTCCCTACGACAGTCTCAAGGCGTAATTCCAAAAATATTTCTGTGGGTTTGTAATGTTAAAATGTGGCGTTCACAATTCAATTATAAATACGAGTGATGACTTTCAGCCACACAGGGCATTTCGACAATACAGCGACGAGAGTTGAGTAATTGTACCAGCCCGGAACTCTAATCCGAATGCTCCGCTCCTCTTGATCGATATTCTACGCCGCCGCGGCATTGCTTCAAAGCCCTGTGCGACTTGAGGTCATTATTTCCACCGTATCTCTTTCCCATCCCTCGTCCGTTCCATTCCTCCACGCCAGTCATTCATGTCATCATCGAATAATCGCTAATGGCGTCTGTTCTGTGGGAAAACAGACACACTTATATGTATAGCTGCGAGGGTCATTCAATAATTAAAGAGACAAATTGGTCTGGGGAAAAAAAAAACTGTTGGTAGGGCAAGTTAGGTACTTTTATAGCTTTAACTTGACATCATTGTGATGAACCCTGATCAGTTGATGTATCAACATTGTTTTGTTTATAACCTCAAAAATACATTTCAAGATGGCGAGTGCGCTTGAAACGTCCACATTAGTTGAACAACATTCTGTTAACCGTTTTTTTCTTGCTGAAGGCGATGAACCGGTAAATATGTACCGTACAATGACTAAAGTTTATGGTGAAGGTAGTATGAAAGTTGCAAATTTTTACAAGTGGGGAGGGTAGTTCAAAAATCGTTGCGACTCGGTGACTGACGAACACCTTTCTGGCCGACCAGTCACAGTTTCAACTCCCTCATTTGAAACTCGAATTGATGACATTATTCGTGCCGACCGCCTTGTGACTGTGGAAATGAAAGTTGGTAGGATTCAAGTTAGTACTGGTAAAGTTCATAACATTATCTGTAACAAGTTGAGTAACGAAAAACATGTGCAAGGTGGGTCCCAAAGCAGTTGACGCGGCTTCACAAGGAAACAAGATTGAGAGTGTGCACAGAGCTAAAGGAACGTTATGAAAGAGAAGGTGAGCACTTCCTGAACAAAATATTAACTTGTGATAAAACTTGGGCTTAATATCATGAGCCAGAATGAAACAGACAATGCATGGAGTGGAATTGCACACCAACTCACCCGTCAAGAAAAAGTTCAGAACCCAAGCGTCAGGGGTTTTGAGATGCTGACGTCCAGTTTTTTTGTGATTATCTCGAAGAACTGCGTACAATGAACAGCCCATATTACTCGGATTTCTTTTTAAACAAGATGAAGCCAGCCATGGGACAGGACGTGGTGGGTCTCCGAGGAGAGGTGTAATTCTCCAGCAAGACAGTGCACGTCCTCATATTGCTCAACTAACCCGTGAAACCATCGACGAAATGGGCTGCGAAGTACTGCCTCATCCCCTTACGGTCTAATTTAGGACCTAGAGATTTCCATTTTTTGGTGCACTGATGGAGGCATTACGTGGGAAGAGGTTCCAGGACAACGAGGACGTAAAAAGGTTGGTGTGAAATTGGTTCAAACATGAGGATAAAGAGTTCCTTGCAGCCGGAACAAAAAAGCTTGTAGTCCGTTGGAACAAGTACATGAATGTTCAAGGCGATTATGTTGAAAAGTAGAAAAAGTATTGTTTTGTAAAAATAAACCCTTTTCCCCCAGACCAATTTGTCTCTTTAATTACTGAATGACCCTCGTAAATTTTGAGCGGCACATTTCGATCATAACAGAGCAAATTCAACTGAGGTATTTTTGGAGCTGCGCCCTGAGATGTGTCCAACAGAACAGACACCACTCGTACCTGTTAGCCTACCGCGGTGGTCTCGCGATTCTAGGCGCGCAGTCCGGAACCGTGCGACTGCTACGGTCGCAGGTCATCAGCGATTCTTATCATTGATACCCTTTCAACAATACAGCTGCAAGTAACTCACAAAAATCTTCACGTGGACATGATAATCACGGTATTTCCAAAACAAATTGTCACGATGAAATTGACAGTAAAATGTGCAATTATTCAAAGTGATTTTAAGAAGCCGAAGTAAGTAAGTAAATAAATAAATAGAAGTAAGAAAACGACGCACCACGAAAGAATTACCCGAATGGGTCAAAAATCGGTAGATGTGGTATACATATACGGACAAACAATTGGCTGTATGATTTATACAAAAAGCAAGATCTTCGCAAATTGAGCAACTTCATAAAACGTTGGTCTTCCACTGATTCTCATATAAGCTGTTATTCTGCTTATTTATTTGATTGCTTTTAAAGTCAGATGGAACATACTGACATTCATGAATGTTTCTTTTAGATTATAAGACTGATGTCATGGAGGTGACCTTTTCATGAACTGCGGCGTAGAGCTTACAGTTGACCATGCAGTGGATTCAGAATTTGGAGGCTCTGTTGCAGATGCAGCTGCTATATCTAAAATCTCAAATATTGCTGCGTAACTCACGACGGTGCGGCTAGAACAGTGTCAAGAGGGCCTCTGAGTAAGACACCTCGTTCAGATTTGGCAGGTAGCGAGACAGTTACCAGTGCTTCAGGAAGCATTTTATGAAAGTCGTGAAGCTGACTCTGTTACTCAAGTGGCTGCAAGTGTTGATTTATATCTATGCTCGAAAGTTGATAGTGAACTCAATTCCTTGCTATAGGGTCTTCCTCCAGAGGGCACATGTTTACTAACAAGTTGATACCATGTATGGTGTTGTGCACCTGATTGATTGGTATGATCAACTCTCCCCTCCCCCCCCCCCCCCCACTCCCCAAAAAAACCATCCTCGTATTCATGGTGGACTTGGAAATACATAATAACATATTAAATGGACCAGTTTTGCCGATTCAAAAGGCTCTGAGCACTGTGGGACTCAACTGCTGTGGTCATTAGTCCCCTAGAACTTAGAACTACTTAAACCTAACTAACCTAAGGACATCACACACATCCATGCCCGAGGCAGGATTCGAACCTGCGACCGTAGCAGTCCCACGGTTCCGATCTGCGCGCGTAGAACCGCGAGACCATCGCGGCCGGGTTTGCCGATTACTGTTGCAAAAGAGTACATACTGGCATGTGTCTCATTGTTATGCTGGCTTGGCCTCGTTGACAATTAAAAGTTTAGTAGAGGAGATTTTCGTTCCCATAAACGTCATAATATGAGGGCTTATCAAGAAAAACTGAGACACATTTTTCACAGATGTTTCTTACTCCATTTCAATGTTAACATAATATTTTTCAAAATACTCAGCTGCTACATGAATGCACTTCTTATGACGTCTCTGCCAGTCCCCGAACACATGGTCGTGACCATTTCTTGTCAGGTCCTTGAGAATCGGCTCACTGTTCTTGAACTCTGCTTGAGAATTCTCAAATAAACGCCTCAAAGCTTTGAGTTTAGTAATGAGAATAGAAAAGTCACAGGGTGCAAGATCGCAGCTATGATGCGGATGCGGTAGACAGGTAACGCTGAATCGAGCGAGGAACTTCGTGACTTCATTTGCGACGTGAGGCTTCGCATTTTATCATGATTATGTCACCATCCTGACCGAGAAAGTTCTGGTCATTTCCTTGCAATGTGCTTCCTCAGTTCAGTCAGTAGTCAGTCAGTAGTGTGCTGCTGTAACGGTGGTGTCAGGGATACCTGCATCATCACTTTCGCTGCAGATGAACAACTTTGATCATTCTTATTATTGGGGAACTCGGCGATTTCGACACTGTAATGGATCGTTTTCCTTCAAGATCATAATGATGCCGCCATGGTTCATCACCGATGATAATCGATTCCAGGAACGCATCCCCTACATCAGCAAAGAGAAGCAGCACCTCACAAATTGTCTCCATTTGCACAGCCTTCTGCTCGGGAGTCAACAGACGTGGCACCCAATGGGAACCAGCACGATTCATATGGAGATGGACATGCATAATCGTGAAGACATTGCCACATGAGTTTCTCAACACTTCACTGAGGTAACGTCATGTTATCTGCCGATCCTCATGGGCAATCACAGCAGCCGTGTTGATCTTGACTTCAGTCACACCAGAAGCCGAACCTCCACCCCACTTCTTTAAACATGCAAGTCATCCTTCGTTGAAGTCCTTGAACAACCTTAACACTGTTTCCCGAGGTAGTGCATCTTCACCGTACACATTCCGCCGGTTTTTGTAAGTTTCAGTGGCCCAATAGCTCAAAACAGGGTGTCCAACCCTGCGGACGGCGAGCCGTATGCGGCCAGAAGGATGTATCGACGTGGCCCGGAAAGCGAACATCTATCAGACGATCAGTTAATAGACATGAAATTCCATTGATATGTAAAGTAATGAAAGTCATGAAATCTCATATTAAGAATGTCAAATTAATCACACCTTTTCCATTAAGTTTCAGGTGTGCAACTGCAAGAATCCTCCTCCTCCTCCTCCTCATATTTCGTCTGCATAACGTTTAGCCAAATCAGAGTGAGCCGCAAGACTGCCGCTCCAGTGCTCGCTTCGTCCCTTTACACTCATGTACCGCGCCACAGCGCATGCGGCGACAGGTGCAATTGCACCGGAGACGTTGGTCGGCGGCAGAGACGTGCACAATGCGCGAGTTACATCTACGACTCCGCAGTCGATCTGTGTTGGAATGTCGATATATCCTTGTGAGCTGCATTGTGACGACGTCTTTGTGACTTTATTACTCCAAGTGCCGGATTGTTGTGTTTAGGATTATTTCACTTTCTGACGGCGAGATGCGTCCGTTCGACAACTGTCGTAACACTGTCTCATTGTAAACTGTGTAAATGCGTGTATTTCTGTGATAAGATTGCATCATTAAACCAAAAATGTTAACAGCTTATACAGTTGTTGTTCTGACCTCCAAACCTTACACCTTCTTGAGCTGCTGGTGAAATACGTCACTGATTCAACCATTTTCAGCCGCCTGATCATCATCAGGTGATCAAACGATAAACAATGCAAACAATGCACTGTCATCATTTCGCAATATAAATTATGATGTTTATGATGTCACTCTATAAAAATTGTAGTATGGGGTGTAGACATTAATGTTTAAACACCCCATAGCACTGTTTTTTTACTTTCACACACACACACACACACACACACACACACACAAGCACACATCCACACACACACACACACACACACACACACATATATATATATATATATATATATATATATATATATATATATAAGCAGCTCAGACATGTAAGAGAAGAGCTGCGGGGCACAGGCTCCTCAACCCTGCGGAGATGCGGACTTATTACTATGTACACCTGTCCGGTGACAATTAATAATAACGGGAATGACCTGCGCTTTATTCTAGTCTCTAGATGCCCATCATCGCTCGAATGATAAACTGCATCGATATACACTACAGGGAGGATGGACCAGTACCTTCCTCTGAGTCCAGTGAAGGGAGCAGCTGCGGTGCAGAGCCGTCGTCTCCTGGTGATGGCGCGCCGCCTGTCCACCGGAATACGCATCGACAGCCCCATTCCGAGAGCACACGGCCGCCCCCGCACCTCCCAAGCATCTAACGCCGACCGCCCAGGGGACCGGGACTGCCACCCGGCTAGCGCCTGCCCGCCTCTGCGGACAAATTGGATCCTGATGCAGCGCGCAACGCACAGAGGCGAGGCGAGGCGCGGGGGTCCTCCGTCTCCGCCATCCTCACCCCCCGCCACTTCGCGCGCGCGCGCGCTGGGCTGGATGGATGAGTGGGTGGACGGACGGGCGGATGGACGGACGGAGAAAGCGGCCGTCGCGTCCTTACGGGCGGCTGCCTTCTCAGAGCTTCTTGCCATCTTGTACTGTGGCTCCCATTCGTCACCCCCGTAACGTACCGACCCCATCCGTAGTGAGAGCATCTCATCTATCCGCACACAGACGTGTTTTCTGTCCACACACACACACACACACACACACACACACACACACACACACACACACACACACGCTACACCTCTTGCTAGACCGACTAAGCCAACCTCTTGCTGGACCGACTAAGCCATTCCTTTCTGGGCGAATGACGAGGTAGAAAGTTCAAGGGAGCACCTCTTGGCAACAGAAACCACGGCCGGAAGTAAAGGGCTCGGAAGCACAATATGGGAAATTGTAAAAAATGGGTAAAAACTGACGAAATATCTGCCGCCCAGTCATTGTACAATTCAGGGAAAAATGTCACAATTATTTGCGTTGTCTAGTATTTGATCGAAGTAATGAAACTGCACAAATAAATATACACTGGCTATGTGATGTGAGCTCCAGGGACGCTGATCAAAGCATTTATATAATCACATTAGCCATTTCCGTAAGTAGAAATCTCGGTGAAGATATGTTTGGTTCCAACAGAAATGTAGGATCAGGTGAAGCGTACTGCCCATACGACTTGTCTCAGAAGATAGGATAAGAAAAGGAGGAACCTACTTTCAGAGCAATTGCAGATTTAAAGAAAGCTTTTGCAGTGTTAACTAGAAATGGACATTTTAAAGATAGCAGGGGTAAAATGTAGGGAGCGGAGAACGAAAGGCTATTTACAGATTGTACAGAAACCAGACGGCAGTTACGAGGGACCAGCGACTTGACAGGAATGCAGTGATTGTGAAGGAAATGAGACAAATCTGTAGCCTTTGCCCGATGTTACTCAGTCTGTAGATTGAACAAGCGATAAAGAAAACTGGCGATAGGAGTTAAAGTTCTCAAGAGGAAACTAAAGCTTGTAGATTTGCCGATGAAATTACAGTTGTGTCAGAGACAGGTAAGTATTGAAAGAACTGTTAAACGAAATGGACAGCATCTCGAAAGGAGGATATAGATGAAAGGATATAGATGAAGTTAATTTAAAGCAAAACAAGGTTAATGGGATTAAGACGAATTAAATCCGGGCATTCTGAGGTAAGTAGATTAGGAACACTTCTCTGAAAGCATTTTTCTGGAGTGTGGTCACACATAGAAGTGAAACATCTACGGTAAACAGCTTACTGTACACAAGACGGTCAGACGGTCTTCAGTTGTGCTACTGCTGAAGAATACTGAAGATTAAATGGGTAGACTACGTGGCCAATAAGGAGGTACTGAACATAACTGGGGAGATACGAAATTTGTGGCACAACTTGTCTAAAAGAAGGGATCCGTTGACAGGACTCATTTGGAGACATCAAGGGATCATTATAGTTGAATTCTTTTATCTTGGCGGTTCGCGCATGCCCGCCCAGACGCGGAAGATTGCTGTGTTGCCAGTCGTACACGCCAAGAGAAGAGTCACCATAGTATAGTTCGCAAACTTACGTTTAGGGGGGAGTGCGCAGTTTATCAACTAAAGCCACCACTGCCGCATTAACCCTTCCGCTGCTACAGAGACGTACTCCTCGCATTCCGCGCTGTGCGCGATTTTGTCATCACTCACTGCTCGCCTGTGCAGGCACATGGCGTTTCGACTGCTTTGACACACTTTATCATTCAATTTCACAAAAACTATTTGGCCCAAAAATTTGATTTTTACACATCTTCTTGACTGCTACTTTCCCCCCATAAATGACTTAATTTTGTTTCGATGTTCAACGCAGTTATTGTTCAGCTTTAGATGTAATAAAACATTGGACGAAATTTTGAAGAGTTTGCGGAGGTAAAAGTCCATAGCGTATACTTTCTGTATGGTCGATTTTAGTTGCCACTAGAAATTTCAAAAAATTACATTCAAACGAATAAAATTCTTGAAGTAAGACACTTCGATATCGTTTTTAAATCAAGAATCCCAGTGGACTTTAAATACCACGCAAAATATCGTCGAACACTGTTGGTATAACTATGAATTACTCACGTTTCTTCAAAGTACAATAGGAAATAAACAATTACCGATGTTCTTTATTGCGAAAAAGCGAATGATACAAACACCTTTCCTGGCTATCGCCTGAATTAGGAGGCTTATTGCTTGTTTGGTTTGATTAATTAATAGAATATGAAGTAATTGGTATAAAGAATGCTTTTTCCACACTTTCAATAAAAGTAAGAGTGATGTCAAGACATAGCTTTTGTTCAATTACCTTATTTATGACTGAACGTTTCTAAAACTGAAGACATTCGTCAGTGCTCTGTACTGCAGTCGAGTTCTGGCAACGTGGTTCTCTGTGCATTAGCGGACTGTGTTTTGTGACGTCAGATGCGCAGAACGAACCTAAACTCGGCCGCTGTCGTAAATGACGCGCACTTTAGTATTTGATCGAAGTAATGAAACTGCACAAATAAATATACACTGGCTATGTGATGTGAGCTCCAAGGATGCTGAGCAAAGCATTTTTATGATCATATTAGCAACTTCCGTTAAATTCAATCTCGGGGAAGATCAGTTTGGATCCAGCAGAAATGTCGGAACAGGTGAAGCAGTACTGCCCCTACGACTTCTCTCAGAAGATAGGATAAGAAAAGGAAAATCCTACTTTTAGAGCATTGGCTGACTTAGAGAAAGCTTTTGCAGTGTTGACTAGAAATTGAAATTTTAAAGATAGCAGGGATAAAACGTAGGGAGTGGAGAGCGAAAGGCTATTTACAGATCGTACAGAAACCAGACGACAATTACGAAGGACCAGCGACTTCAAAGAAATGCAGTGATTGCGAAGGAAGTGAGACAAATTTGTAGCCTATGCCCAATGTTACTCAGTCTGTACATTGGACAAGCGATAAATAAAACTGGGGGTACGAATTAAAGTTCTCAGGAAGAAACAAAAACTTCGAGATCTGCCGATGACATTACAATTGTGTCACAGAAGTATTGCAAGAACAGTTGAACGAAATGGACACTATCTCGAAAGGAGGATATAAGATGAACTTAGATAAAAACAAAACATGGTTAATGGAATGAAGACGAATTAAGTTCGGTGATTCTGAGGAAAGTAGATTAGGAACTCTTCTCTGAAAGCATTTTTCTGGAGTGTGGTCACACATGGAAGTGAAACATGGACGGTAAACAGCTTACTGTACACAAGACGGGAACAGACGGTTTTGAATTGTGCTACTGCTGAAGAATACTGAACATTAAATGGGTCGATTTGGTGGCCAATAAGGTCATACTGAATAGAATTGGGAAGATACGAAATTTGTGGCACAACTCGTCCAAAAGACGGGATCTGTTGACGGGACTCATTCTGAGACATCAAGGGATCACTAGTTTGCTATTGAAGGGAAATTTCCGTGTGTGTGTGTGTGTGTGTGTGTGTGTGTGTGTGTGTGTGTGTGTGTGTGTGGAGATGGTGCGGGGGGGGGGGGGGGGGGTGGTGGCAAGGGGTAAACTTGAGACCAAAAGATGAATTCAGTAAGCATAATCAGAAGTGTAGGCTGCAGTAGTCATTCAGAGATGAAGAGGCTTGCACGGGATAGCGTAGCGTGGAGAGTCTCATAAAATCATTCTTGTGACTGAAGACCACAAAAATAGCATCAGCAATTGAAAGTTTATTTTAGATTTTGTATCTGAGAAATGCGTAAAACTGTTCTTTGATATCCAAATGTGTGAATCTCAGTGCAGGTAACGGAACGAAGTGATAATTTAATTTAGAACGGAAAACCGTGGTGCTCACGCTACACGATGCGAAATCGACACTAGACGGTACATTAACAAATTTGTCTGCGAGGAAACAATCCGTTGTCAATGAAATTTACATATGTAATCCGACTGCAATAGAAATTCGTTCAGATTAAAACGTTGGCCTTGAATATTGCTAATCTTCACCTTTAGCCTAGCAAACAATCACTGTATTAGAACTGTTATTGCAATTACACAGTAAATGAACATAATAATTAACGCATCGGACTTCCTGATCTAACTGCTTAAAAATTTTCAAGATAGCATTTTACTCAAATCTTTTACTGAAATTTTACTGACACGATTTTATTTTCAGAAATACATTCTCACAATCACTGTGCTTTATGGTGGACATGACGTGTGCTTGTAATTAAATTTATTGGTCTAACTGTGCGCGCAGAATGCTCGTGTGCTCTGAAACTTCTTGCAATTAAAAACAATGATGTGACTGTCAAAAATCAAATTTTACTTGCCGAATATGTGATTTGCATCGCAAGACGGTATGTTACCAGTTTTCATGAAATGCTTCTCAGTACACATGTCGCGATGTACATTGGAGTGTGCAAGCAGAGTCATGAGAGTAAAAGAGGAAATGGACAGTTAATCTTAATTACAATAAATGAGAAAAAAGTCTGCATGTCTAAGTGTGTTTTATTAAGCTATGACAACAAGATACCTTTTCATAAAGTTCTACCACCTAGACAAGTTAGCCCAATATCTGTTAATAACTTTACTGTGTACAATTTCCTTCCTTGACACTTGTTTCAACTGTAAGACACCATCACGTGCTTCATTATAAAATTTCTACAGCAAAATTCAGCCATACACAATGTTCTACCAACAAGAAACTAAACAGTTAACATATAGAAAGAATGGATTACATGCTGGGTGAGCTTTTATCATTCTTGCAGTAATATATTATTATTTGATGAATATATTTCCTCAAAACATATTATTATAAAATCCATTAAAAATAATTCTGCTTCTCTACAAGACAAGCCAATTTTTACCCTTTTAATCATGTACATTGCTAGATTGTCCAACAGACACTGACTCTGCTAGTCCCTGATTTACTCTGACCAATATCTCTTACAATGAATGTGGTTGTACTTATATTACAGAGGTTGACTACATTTATCAAATCCTCAACTTCATTTACATTTACAGAAAAAACTTTCTGAAAATCGCCATGGGATATGCAGCATACCCCTTTCATAAAGGACAACTCTCTTTCATTAACATCCCCTCCTCCCCTATTACACAAGAATTTTGCAGAATGGGATCTGTTGACACAATAGCAGGAGGCACTCAACATATTCTCCAAAAGAAACAATCAGAAAGGCATGGTACAAAATGTGTGGTTACAAATTCGTTTGGTGGGTGACAATGTATACAAAATATCAGTGAATAAGTACAAAGTGATACAAGTCGAAATAGAAGAAACAGTACTTACATGTAAATAAGTGTACAAAGTTTCCAGCAGTATATTATTTTAAGTATTTGTAATAATACTGAAGATATGGTGTACCAAGATTAGTGCTGTGGTAAATCAGTAAACTAGTTTAGTCAAATACATTGAAATAAAGACATACAGTATTACAAAAATGTACAAATCATTATGAAATAATTACAATCAGCTGTACAAATGTTTAAGAGAAACCTATAATAGCAAGCTACAATTGCTGTCAATTCAAATGAAAAAAAGAAGATACATTCATCTCATGCAACTTGGTACAAAATTATTGAGAAAACTCATGAGGGCAACATCATGCAATGGGAGGAGACAAATATCACAGCAAAATGTCACACATATCAGTCTTTTGTCAAACACACATTTATCACAGCTGCACCAGCATTGTAGCACAAACATATTGCTGGGGCAGACTCAGAGAACATAGTACTTTGCTCTGTTCCTCCACTGACAACCAACAGAGCTCAAAATAAGTATGTTAACCAGACAGACTCAGGGAGGATGAATTGTCTTGTCACAACCGCCATTGGGAACCCAGAATTTGAAGAGCTACAACTTTAGCTGTAGAAGTGCTATAATGAGCAGTGTTTCCATATATACATTTTAGTGACAAAAGTTTGACCAGAAAAACATGTACCTTCTTCAAAAATCCGTAACTGATATACAAACAGTAGTACTGGTTGTCTTCTAACAGGGGGATCATGTAGACTGCATATAAGGCTTTCAGTAAAGTTCTCATTTCATTTCCACCAACTAGTTAAACAAGTTAACAATTAAATATCAATCAGGTATGGAATGTCAATTCTGAATATGTATCTCCTTTTTTCAAGTACATCATATAAATGAAAAGAATTGGATCCCGTGTCTTAAGTTATATAGATTTATCTATCTATAACTAACACATATCTCACATGCAATAACATTAGAAATAAGTATGGTGATTCCCAAAATTGCTAATTGTTGTATACACACTCCTAGAATAGAAAACCTTATTGCTGTGTAATTAATGCCAGTCATGCAACCACTTTCCTTATAGCTGGAGAAAAAATCTGAGGTATAACATCACCTAAGGCTTTGTCAAATTCATCTTGCATAATTCTGGCTACAAAATTGTTGTCATTTCCAGTGACGAAAGAGTAACATATTACTTACTTACATTTACATTAATGAGCTGCAAGTTTTTGAAAATTCAAAGAGCAGGTGTCAACCACAAACTAGCTCTATTATCTGTTGAGTAAATTTCACATATAGATGTAGAAACGGAGCACAGTTCTGAAAGAAGATGCTGAAGTAAAATGTATTTTGGTTCTTGTTTCCACTGACACACAATTTATCTCTAAAGTTAATGTTAAATCACATACAACATTATTACTGAGACAAAATTCTTACTTACCCTCGCTCACTGTCTATCTGTAATAATTATCTATAGAAACATATATATAAATTATCACTAATGAAACATTATCATCTTCTACTCCTTATTCGCTTTCTTAAACATTTATTCTTTAAAAACATCTCTTCACTGCGGCACACTACACATCATAATTTAGTAAAACTATTTGCTCATTTCTGATCAGCATTTGTACCATGTACGTTATTGGATGATACCAACGTCTTATTTCATCACACAAATACAGGTTGCAATATATGCACAGCATTTCTCATCTTCTGGTCGCAGTATTTCTTACATAAGTGTGTACTAGACCCTTTCTCAGTCACTTGTAACACTGTGCCTAATTTTATGCAATATACATATTCATTTGAACGTGAAATATCATGTGTATGTATTACGAGGAAAATAGCTGACGATTGTTAGCTTCACATAACTATTTTCAAACATCTTAAAATGGCATCAGTGCAGTAGACTTTGAAGCATCAATCGCAAATTATCACAAGTTCATGGCAAATTACATTTATCTCCAGTTAGGAAATTAAAATCTTTTACTGGACACTTATCCTGAATCTTCACTATACTTTCTCTAGAATATGAGGATAGAGCTATATACACTTATTACCTAAATAGAACAGCAGAAGAATCATGAAATTAGATAAGAGATAATAACACTCACCTCTAGGAAGCGTCAGTCACCTGTTGATGTACCCATTAAATAGAAATGTGTCCTATACCTATTTGATACATTTTCTTACAACCTGAAGTGGACTCTTGTAGGAATGTACGGCAGGTTCAATGCCACCTTGAGCTAACATGGAGTGGATCTCATTGTTCACTCTTTCCCTTTACACCAACGGAATACCTTAAGGTGGAACAAAAAACTTCTTAAGTTCCTTAACTTTAAATTCATAAAGAAAATTTCGTATGGTATCAGGTTGTTGACGAAGACTTCAGGATGTCACTATAAAATATTGAATAAATCCTCCATATACAATTCAGAAGCATCCTCTACACAGTCTGCTTTTTCACATATAATTTCAGATATACCAAATAGACTGTTCCATTTCCTGAGAGGTACTTTACTGTGACAAATACTTGAAATGAAAGGGTTTTTTTCGACGAAGATAAAAATTTCACACAGTTTATGCCTTCTTCCTGATCTGTGATCCAATCCTCGAATTGCAAACATATTAACTTGCCATCGACTGCAGCTTTCGCTTGACCAATATAAAAATTCGGAATGGCTTTGTATTCAGCCAAGAAATCGACAACAAGTATCATTTCTATTAAGAAGTGGCACAGTTAAGAAGTTAGCAAAGAACTGATGACCTTGGCAAATAAAATCCAAAAGTGTTTGTTTTCTGACCTCTACAGTTTTACCAGTAATTACATGCTTAATTCGTTGCAATAGGAATTTTAGACCAAAAGTTTACCCTTGACATCTGCTAAAGCTGACCCAGTGATACGAAAAACAGGACACCCTGAGTCCAGTACTGCTGATGAAGAAACTTTTGCTACAAAAAAAAAGAAATGATACCTTAGGATGGATTAAGATGTTCTGATAGTGTACTTCCTCTTCCGACGACATGTCTGTAATATCATGAAACTGGACAAAATTTATTCGTCTCTCCTCTGAATACATGTCACAAAATGTTTTTCCAAAGAAAACGCTTCTAAAATCCACTACCATATCATTAGTTGTGTTTCTTATTTCAGACAGATGCACATTTGTTTAATTTTCATCGTCATCACTTCAGCAAGGCATATAATAAGTTACCCAGTCATGAACACTAAATGTTCCGTAATTCAACTTCATCAGTCCCTGGGTTCCTAAGATTATGATGTGTTTCACCTGACCTCTCTCTCTCTCTCTCTCTCTCTCTCTCTCTCTCTCTCTCTCTCTCTCTCTCTTTCTCTCATTCCAATTTCGATTATTAATAGTATCACACAATATAAAATCTATAGTGTAAGTAGTAAGACTCCCTGTATCGACAAATATGTCGTTTGCAGTGAGAGCTAATCATCAGTTTCGTGATAGCCCATCAAGCCTAGCATTGTCATGCGAATTAAGTGATACGCCCTCAGCTACGTCGTTCAGAACCAAAATTTTCACGACCGCTCCTCTGCTGATTATTACGTCCGTAATAACGGATAAGACTACGCAAACAATCTTGTGTTTTGTTGTAATTATAGCCGCGTGATCTGAAACCTGTGCCTTCAGTTTCGCGACATGAATTGAAAGTTTCGTCTTTCACGCGAATTACTGTTATTTCTTTCATTTGCTGATCCCTGCTGGAATCACCACTACTGCCGTAACTTCTTTTGTTCCTAATACCACGACCACGGTTTCTGTCGCTGAAATTGCTGTTACTTTACGACTGTCGTTTAGAATAACAATTGTTTAATTATGATCACTACTGTGAGAGGACAGATTATTCTATTTGTCATTGTTGGTCCAAAAAGTGGTTCAAATGGCTCTGAGCACTATGGGCCTTAGAACTACTTAAACCTAACTAACCTAAGGGCATCACACACATCCATGCCCGAGGCAGGATTCGAACCAGCGACCGTAGCAACCACACGCCTAGAACCGCTCGGCCAAACTGTTCCGATTCGCAGGACACCCGTTACCTGACCTCTTTAAATGTGATTGGAAATTTGGTCTGTTGCCGTCTCTATATTTATCTCGTGACCGAAATTCCTCGCTATAAGCTTCCAGTTCTTGCCGCAAATTTTAAAGAAACCCTTAGTGTCATTTTTACAGCGTCCTGCCAAAACAATGTGTCGCAAGCGTGTTGGTAGTCTAGTCAAACAACTTCTTATTAATTCAGAGGGACTGTACGAATTCAATAAGAAGCGATTTTGGCGTTTTAAGTGCTGAATATAGTCTGTTGGGCTCGAAAAGCCTGGTTATTAAAAATTCTTTGACGTACTAATGCTGCTTTTGACTCTTTTTTTGTGTTGCATCAGACCAGTATGCCGACAAGAATGCGCGATGAAATTCACCTTCCGTTCGGGATTCTTTTGCTATTGCTCTCATTCTTGTGACTGCTTCAGATTCTAAATAGCCACACATATATTCAAGTTTATGACCAATTGACCATTAAGTTGGAAACAGTTCTGGAATAGTTGTAGCCGCTCTCATTGGCAAAATTTCGCAAACCTTTAAACTTACCAACAGTGAATCAAATAAATCATTCTGGTGGGAGAAAAATTTTTTTTTCGAGCTGTGTGAGTTATTCGTGCTATGTTGTTTCCGTAACGCACTGCGTTAGCTTATCGCTTCACCTAGATGACACGAATAAGAAAGTACATCAGCAGTACTAAAAGGCAAGGTATGGATACCAGTATCACTAACCGCGTGGCAGACTATCCGTTAAACGCACGATACTCAATCAACAAGTTTCTTTACATCGGACTTGTGTCATTGGATTATGGTCATTTGTCCCTTCTTAAAACGTTGAAGACAAACTTATTCTTCCGAATCGGCAAACGGAACAGTCTGTGTAACATCATAATTTATGTTCGCATTGCTAGGCAGTTGGATAATGATTACAAAGAGTTTGTCTACCTGTTTTGTATCTATATTTAACTGTTGTTGGGTCTGTCTCTTTAGCCTAAGGTGATGCACACTGCTCTTCAAGATCTTGTGTGTGGGTTTCAGACTAACTATGCTGCTGTTGCAATTGTGAAATTTCGGCTGTTATTATGTGCAAGACTCTTGACTTTATACTATTTATTACAGAATTGAACACGTCACGAACATCTGCTTAACCTGTTTAGGTTTCTCGTTTAAATAGGCGAAAAGTTCCCTCCTAATTTTTTTATTATTCTGTTCTAGATGGCTCACAATATCCCATAGCTTTTTGTACAGTCTTCATCAGGTTCTTCAAAATTTGTCCAGTGTTCTGTCATATTCTTCAGATTTTCTATCCTGTTTTTCATTGTGCTGTGACAATACCTTTTGAATACTTTGCAAAAAATCATTGTTCTCATCTTTGGCTGACTCAGTTGGGTCAGCAGTTGTGGATACAAAACTTGAATCTTTAACTACAGAGCCTGACTCTTGTGACAAATTACACCCTAAAGTGTCAGTTTCCGAAAAAGAATCCCCAACTGCACTACCTTGTTCCGTGTTTGATACAAAATAACCCTGATAATTCATATCAGGCTTTGTCCAGATTGTTCCAGTTTAATCAGTATTACGAATGTATCCCTGTTCACTTGTCCCTTCTCTATCCATATTTTAATAGAGGTTTAACATTTGACCTAGCTCTGGTGCCTCTAGACATTTTAATGCAGTTGTAGTTAAGCAGCAAACAAAAAATATCAAATCTCTCCCACACAAATCTATACTACACGGGTAACTACTAAAATCACTTCCTATTAATGATAATAAAACAAAAATATATTTTAATTACCACTGACTAAATTAACTAAATAAATGGAAACCCAAGCTTCTGATAACATCACTAGACTATGAAATACCTACAATTCAGTAAAGGCTAAAAAGTAGCATAAAGACTCCCTAAATAAAAATAGTTTTAATAGCGAGTATATCATTACCAATAGCAAAATCGCTTGTTCTGACCACAGTATAATACTACAAATGCATAAAATGAAAGGATCTCACTTGGCTTAGACTCTATAGTGTTTCGAAAGTTCACAGTTAAGAATAAAATACTTGTTACAAAATAGATATTCAAAGTTGCAGAGAACATACTATAGTTCCATTCTTGCAGAAGCAAGCTATAACTGTTCTCCAGACAATTTATCTGTAGTGTTGCCTGGTAATAAATGTACAAAACAAACTGGGTTTCTCTATTGGCATACGCTGTATAATAACTTCAACTGTTGCATTACAAATCTTGAAAGTAACTGCTAGATTAAGACATGTGTATGTGATTGCAGAACAAATGTTTATGTGTATGTAGAAATAAGCAGACTACCATGTAATTACTCATCCTAGCAGAAAAGGTCTACAGGTGAAGGTTTCCTGTAGATTTGGTATCTGAGAAATGTATAAAACCTATTTTTTGTATCGAAATATGTAAATCTTAGTGCAGAGCAACAGAACTATGTGAAAATTTAATTTTAAGCTGAAATATGGAGTTCATGCTACATGATGCGAAATCGAGGCAAGCCGGTACCTTAAAGAATTTGTTTTCGAGAAAGTAATCCGTTGTCAATCAAATTTACACATGTCATCTGACTACAAAACAAAATGGCTTAGATTAAAACGTTGCCTTTGAATACTACTAATCTTTATCTTTCGTCTTGCAAACAAGCCCTATACCATAATTGTTGTAATTACACAGCAAATGAACATAAAAATTAAAGCATCTGTCTTTCTGATAAAACTAGTTGAAAATTCACTAGATGGCACTTTCCTGAAACCTTTTACTGGTATTAAGTCTTTGAACACATACGATATTATTTTCAGAAATACATCTGTCAATCACTGTGGCTTACTGTGGACGTAAAGTTCGTTTGTAATTAAATTTATTGGCCCATCTGCGCTTACGGAACGCTCGTCTGTTCCGCAAGTTGCTGCTATTGGGAACAGTGATGTGACTGTCAAAAATCAAATTTCATTCGTCGTACTTGCGTTGTGCAACGCTAGACGGTATCTCACCAATTACCATAAAAGGTTCTCAAGCCACGATGTGCAATCCGAGTGTGAAAAATGAAAATAGGAAACTGATCTCAACGACAGTTAGAAGAATAAAAAGACTCCAAGTTTAACTGTGCTTCAGTAAGCCATGACAACAACACACCTTTTCATAAAGTTCTCACAACTAGACTGGTTAGCCAATTATTTAGTAATAGCTCTCCTGTGTACAGTTGCCTTCCTTGACACCTGTTTCAACTATAAGAAAACAGCATGTACTTCATTATAAAATTTCTACACCGAATTTCAAACATACGCAATGTTCTAACAATTAAAATTACACAGCTACAAATTTAGGAAGACAGGATTACCTTTAGAGTCTGTTTTTATCATTTTAATTAATATAATCTCGTTTGCCGAACATCTTTGATCAAAACACATTATTCCAAAATCAGTTTTAAATAATGCTGCCTCCAATACACAAGAGGCCGACCTCCCTCGTTTTTGAACCAAATACATTGCTAAGCTGTCTAACACACACCGACTCTGCTACTCTGCATTGTTGTCAGGAAGTCACTCCACGTTTTTCAGTCTTTGCCCACCTACTTGTATCTCGGCCTAAGCTGCTAGTATGAATTGAACTGTTCCATAGTTACAAAAAACATTAAAATTATTTAAGAAAATAAAATAAAAATAAACAATGTCACTGGTCAAACTGTTTGCACTTGTTGGGGAATGTATTCACTGTCACTGATTTTAATATAGTCTTCTGATACATTTGAACATTTACCAGCTTTATCCACATCCTCTGATGGGCTAAGATAAGAAGCGGTCATTCTTTAAGTCATAGACGCGGTTGCATGAAATATAGCGCAACAGCCGCCGGACCATTTGACGCCCTGTGATGCCACGAGATTTCCATTTATAACAGCCGGTTTCTCAGCTTGGTTTTCATTGTGAATATCTTAGAGGAAACAAAAATTCAGAATGGAATTTGATATAAAAAAATGAAATTTAAAATTTTAGAATTGGAATGTCTCATCTCTCGCTCTTCTTTGTTAATTAAATATGGTCACTAGCTGCCGCTAAGGATGGTAACAGTACCTACCAAACAACTTACACTCTTCTGGCAATAATGATTTTTACTTAACCTGAATACTCCCTTGGCAGGGCGAAGTTTCCTAAATGACCAGTGAGATTTGTCCAGTGTAAAAACAATACACATTGTCTTCCAATTAGGCGTGAATTTATCTACATATAAAGCACGAAAAAATAAATTTCGCTTCATATACGAATTCAAACTAAGATTATATGAAAAGTTCATACACAGGAAATCATTATAAAAAACTAAATATACCGTGAGCCAAAATGTGTTATGATCAGATTCCGACAAAACCTGCTGGAAACACATAAAATGGCAAAGACCGCCATTCACCATCTACTTTTTGTTTCTCAGTCCGTTTAATTCATGGTACAAGATCTCCCAGTATTATGAAAGTAGGTGTAACTCTGTTGAAGATAATGCAGATTAATGTTCTAGCTCAGGGACATTAAATTTAAACCGCATCTGAATTACTTTACTTCAACGAACTAAGTTGCAGCATCTCTCCCTAAAATCTCTTATGAGACATGGCCAGAACATCTTCGACTCAAAGGCTTTTACAGGATGGAGGGCAGTAATTTGCTGATTTGGGAATAAAATAAAAAATAATGAACACGTAGAAATTTAGATTTTTATTTTTCTCATAATGGAAGTTTGTAATTACATGGTTTAATTTGCTTCTGTCTCGGGTTCTTCGGCCGACGTTCGTCTGATGATTTTATTGCTTTTTCGCCGGCGCGAGTGGCTGGCGAAACGTCAGTAAAATCATCAGACGTACGTCGGGTGGAGAACCCGAGAGAGAAGCAAATAGGCAGTTTTTCAACAACTGGCCACGAAAGCCTTAACAATTTTGTACGTGGTTTAAACAGTAAATCTGGAAAATGTCTACCTTTACAATCCATACTGCCGCAGTCGTTTTGTCATTCCCTATTTCAAGCATGTCTTCTGGTATTCGTGCAGTTTCAGCCTCAATATTGCCGCACGGGGTAGCCGCGCGGTCTCGGGCGTCTTGTCACGGTCCTTCAGCCTCGATGTTGTTCTGTAGATCTTCCAGGGTGTTGGCAAGGTTGCAATACACATTTGACTTCAGGTAACCCCAAAGAAAAAAGTCTAATGAAGCTAACTGCCTCTTGTAAGTCCAGTGATCGTGCGGGCCAGTTGAGACCCCGTTTCCGAGAGATTAGCATTCCAGGAAATGTTTGCCTGAAAATAAATCATCTTAATGCCCGCTGTGTGTGCCGTGGCACCGTCTTGTTGAAACCAGGTATCCTCTAATGGAACTGCCTAGAAAGCCGGACTAAAAAACTCTCGTAGCATAATTAAGTAACGTTTCGAATTCACAGTTACAGCACGACGATTTTTCAGAAAAAAGTAAAGGCCAATGGAGCCTACTCGTGATATGGTGCACCACACAATGAAAAGGACTGAGTGCAAGGGTCTCTGGTGAACTTGCCTATGGTTCGAGTCACTGCAGTACCGCATATTCTGTTTGTTTACACATCCACTGACGTGAAAATGTGCCTCGCCAGAAAGGAACACATTTGCCTCGTGGGATAAGGCTGCAAGTTAAGTCTTCGCAAGATGTTCTTCGTGTTGCATAATCCCGTACTGACAACTGTTGGACCACGCAAATTTTATACGGGTGAAAATTCAGTTCATCATGAAGAATCCGGTGGAGAGAACGTCTTGAAATGCCAAAAGAAAGTGAGTGTCTCCGAGCTGAGTGGTTCAGAGGTTGCAGTACTGCTGTTCTAACTCGTTCGACATTTTGTGGTGTTGTAATGCTTCTCTCAGGTTCTCTTCATACAGATGATACATAACCTGTTGTTATGATTGCATTTACACAATTTAAAATCGATTCTAGTCGAAGAACACGTTCGTGTGGGGATACTGCAAATCACAAATGATCGAATGGGAATTCGAGAAATACATTTCAACACAAAATGAACGCTCCTCACGTGTCCACTGTATTATCGCAACTGAGCAACAACTGAATACAAACCTCTCGTCGGTCACTATAAACCACACCCACTCTCCCTCTTTTCGACCAACAATGGCATCACAACGTGAATTCTAGATAAAAAGCAATTTACCGCGCTCCACCCTCTAGAAGTTCTACAACTAGATATACTGTTAATGTCCAAAAAAGTGGTCTCATCCTCAGCCTCTACAAAATCCACTGTAACTGTACTCAGAGACTCTTTGTGAACATAATACAGTTTCATGTAGATCAGCAAAAGTCTTAAAAACTTTAGAAATTGTAAATATAGTTAATAAATGGATCACGGAGAGAGTTTAGGATCTCTTAGGCCTTACTGAAATTTTCTATTGCCCTTTCATCAATGAAAAACGAAATTATTGTTTTCCACTGCTCCGACATTTGACAACGAAAGAAGTGAAAGCCAATGCGTCTGTCCTGGAGGAAACATTTTATGTACTTTAAACTGGACGTATGTATAAACTAGAGCTAGCTGACACTGACGTTAGCAACTTTGTTGTAAGTCACCATGAATATTTATTACAAGTTCCTCTCAACGACTACGAAGTGCCTTACCACCATCATAAGCACACAAATTAACTAATGACAAATGCATTTCGTTAACATGATTGTAGGAAGAAACTCTTTTAGTCAACTGGATACGAAATTGTGTTTCCCCACCATACCATTTGGACCATCTGATGCAAAACCAATGACATTTAGTAATGAACTATTATGTTGTACTACAGCTGGAGTGGGTTACTCACACAAATTTGCCTCAGTTGCACCATTTACAAACACTGTCGTTATTCCAGTCAAACTGAAGATTTTCATCAATATTTGGTCTTCCATTCTCTCACGGTAACACACAACAATGCATGCAGAGCTGACTGAGGTGATGTAGTTACTTTTATCAGTCAAAATGGAGAATTTTACTTGTTTTAAGCTTAAAGTTATGATCATTTTAATAAGATGTTGCAACAGCATTTCCCTGTTCAAAACAACATTTTGTGCTATCTACGAAACAGGAAACACACTTTTTAACATAGCTATCAAATGGTCTCGCATTAAAAGGAATATCGTAAACTGCTAGAGATGCGACAATTTTAAGCTCGGCTTCCGTTTGATTGTCGAGCATTGTCTTATCTTTAGACAAAAACGTTGCGAAAGCTGTGTATGAATTTTCAGTGATACTAAGATCCTTTCCTATCTATTAAAGAAATGCTGGATTCTCCTCCCACGCAGTACGATGTTACTGAAGCCTGTGCTTAGATACCCTTCTTTTTGGCAACTCACCTCACTGCATCTCATTTTCCTCTGGCGTAAAAGCACAGCACATTTCTTCATTACTGGTTGTCATTATACCTGCTTAATAAATGAAAATAAAATGTTAACGTTATATGTTCTACGAAAAGGAATGCTACGAACCGAATTAGAACGCAGAGAGCTGAGAATGATTACTAAACAGCTCCACAGCACAGTTATTAGTATAACCACAGGTAATGAGAAATCACACACAATAGGAAGCATTTAGCTGAAATCCATTGTAATGTATTAAACCCAAGTGTAACTGAAACACAGCGCTAAAATGAATCTTACTACATAGCAAGGCCCCTGCGAGGCGCATGAATCGGTAAACGTTCTTAAACTGAACTAAATAATCTTGAGTTTCTGTGTGTCCATCTTTTTAGAGATGGTTGCGGGGCTCGGCTGTTCGGCAGAGGATGTCATATTGAACACCTTTCAGCCGTCAGTTTTCAACCTTTTTTATGTGTCAACCATCTTGATCCGGCAGGTGATGGTTGAGGTGCAGACTGTAGCAAATATCTCCCAACACCAGTACTTCTGGCCTCTGGTTTGATAACAAAAAATGGCTCTGAGCACTATGGGACTCAACTGCTGTGGTCATTAGTCCCCTAGAACTTAGAACTATTTAAACCTAACTAACCTAAGGACATGACACACATCCATGCCCGAGGCAGGATTCGAACCTGCGACCGTAGCAGTCACACGGTTCCGGACTGCGCGCCTAGAACCGCGAGACCAACGCGGCCGGCGTTTGATAACAACCAAGGTAGATTTTTCCTACACGTCGGTCAAGGGCCTGAAGATGGCGTAGTAAAACTCTGAAACCGCTTGCCAAATAAAATAAGGTTGAAAAATTGACGGCTGAAAGGTGTTTAAATTCTCACCCTCAAATAATCTAAACGTGAGAGTAGTCTATTGTTATGCAAATGATTTTTGATTGCTTGATAGAAACCTAATAATGTATTTGAGATGATTTTTTTTCTCAGAGGTTTCTCTCTCAGGAAGTAAAAATCCCAAAACTGCTAAACTTTCACGTATAATCCTTCACTTATCACCGAACGTAATACAGGACTTGAAATTTTATATACGTATGGTCTCAAACACAGCCTTAAAAAATATGGTTATATCGATATTAAAGAGGTTGAGGTACATTTATGTAATTCTCAACTTCATTCACATTTATGGCCAAAACTTGTTGAAAATTACCATGGCAAACGAGAAAGACACCTTTCATTAAGAACAGCCCCTTTCACAATTTCAGTGCCTTCTGCACCAACGTTAGGTAGTGATCTACTGCTTAAGATTCTGCAGTTCATCCTGACACGTTATTCGTAGCAAAGAATTTTGTACCTCATGACGGTGCATAAGGAATTCAAACTAGTCGTATACTAACAAACATACTTTGCGATAGACCCCTAATTTTGTAAATATATTTTTAACGCCATTGTGCTTGCTACATCCAAGTGACAACGGCACCATTTCACGGTAAAGAGAGATCTACCGCGAAAGACGCTAGTGAACAGAATACTCTTCCTACACCAGGCACCGGCAACAGGAAAAGTTTCTTCGAAGTGTGTTGTACGTCGGTTACGACACGTTAGCCGTATTGTTTTACCAACTGTCGTCTTCAACGTGCCGTAATGTACATCAGGTGAGAGTGGTTTTCACCCTATACTGTACATAACGAAACACTACCATATGCCTTCAGTATTGTTACTAGATTTAAAGATGTATATTTCGTTGTGCATACCTTACTAGTACTCCTCGCTGTATTTACGAGGCTTCAATCGTCTGTTTTGACAGGAGGCTAAGAGGGGCTCAGATTTTGCCTCGACAGACCCTTATCAGTTCTACATATAACTAAACACGACCGTCTGCGGTGTACTGATGATTGTATTCTGAAAAATAACAAGTCGTAGCATATTAATTCCCTGTTCGATAACCGCCTTACTGTGCCGCATTCCGGTATTTACTAGAGGCTTGGCAACTAATGCTATGATATAATGAGCCATTAATAAAAATTATTCTAAGCTGTTTCTGTAGTTCACAGTCAGCCCCAATGATCGATTTTTCTTGTTAGTATAAGTATCTTGAGATTATAAACCCCAATTCATGGCAATCGACTTATGTACTTGCTGAAACAAATAAGCTATCTGTAATGCTGAAAGTAATTCAAAACAACCCCTTCAATGTCTGAAAGTTGTATTTCACTGCAACACGTATTCCATTTCATGCCCTGTGGGGCACTCTTTAGTATCTACACTGAAGCACCAAACTAACTGGTATACTCATCCGTATTCAATTAACATGTAAACAGGTAGAATACAGCGCTGGATCGGCAAAGCCTATATAAGACAAGTATCGGGCGCAGGTGTTTGGATCGGTCGCTGCTGCTACAATGGCAGGTTGTCAAGATTTAAGTGAGTTTGAACGTGGTGTTATAGTCGGCGCACGAGTGATGGTACACATCTCACAGGTAGCGATGAAGTGGGGATTTTCCCGTACCACCTGTTCACGAGCGTACCGTGAATATAAGGAATCTGGTAAAACATCAAATCTCCGACATCGCTGCAACCGAAAAATGATTCTACAAGAACAGGACCAACGGCGACTGAAGAGAATCGTTCAACGTGACACATTGCTGCACGTATCAATGCTGGGCCATCAACAAGTGTGAGCGTGCGAACATTTAACGAAACATCACCGATATTGGCTTTCGGAGCCGAAGCCCACTGGTGTACACTTGGTGACTGCACGACACAAAGCTTTACGCCTCGTCTGGGCCCGTCATCGGCGACATTGGACTGTTGATGAGTCGAAACATGTTCCTGGTCGAACGGGTGTACGGATATGGATCCTTGGACCCTGCATATCAGCGGGAAATTGTTGAAGCTGGTGGAGGGTCTGTAATGGTGTGGGGTTTGTGCAGTTGTAGTGATATGGGACTCCTGATGCGTCCGTGTACGACTCTGACAGGTGACACGTACATAAGCATCCTGTCTGATAATCTGCATCCATTTATGTCGCTTGTGAATTCCAACGGACCTGGGCGATTCCAGCAGGACAATGTGATACCGACCAGTCCAGAATTGCTTCAGAGTGGGTCCAGGAACATTCTTCTGAGTTTAAACTCTTCCGCTGGCCACCAAACTTCCCAGACAAGAACATTATTGAGCGTATCTGGGATGCCTGCTCAGAAGAGATCCTCATCCCCTCGTTCTCTTACGGATTTACGAGCAGCCCTGCAGGACTCATAGCGTCGGTTCCCTCCAGCACTGCTTCAGACAATGGTCGAGCCCATCCCACGTCACGTTGTAGCACTTCTGCGTGCCGACGGTGGCCCTACACGAAATTAAGCAGGTGATCCAGTTTCTGCGGCTTTTCTGTGTAGGTAACTACAATATCGTCTTGTTCTTGAGTGAGAAGGGACTTCTTACATGACAAGCTATATTGTATTCCGAGCAACCGGAGGTGTTGAAAGGCATGATGTTAGGAAGAAGCTGGTAAACTGTTTTTGTGAAACACGACTCGGTCGCGGCTTGAAGTCGCATCATTAAGTTAATCTACACGGTAAAAAGCAAAGTACAGTGTCACAACATTTTGTGGATATTAAAATTGATAAAGGAATGTCTAAAACATATTTAGAACGTTGAAAAATCATAGGACACCCATCGCTCATAGGTCAAGATTTACTATTCAGAGAATATCGTCAATACTATGGAGAGCGAAAGTTAAAGAAGACGTGCCCCATTCTTTAAAAGCTGTCTGCATCTGTGCGACAGCAGGGCAAATCAGTGCAGTGCTAGGCAAAAGCGGCCAGCACGAACGACAAAGAGAGTCTGTTTTAGACGTTCCTTTATTAATTTTAATATTCACACAATGTAATGACACGGCACTTTGCTTTGTACCGTGTAGGTTAACGCGATGATGCGGCTTGAAGCCATGAAACATGTCAGTTGTAAGCTGTGTTTTTCCTAACATCATGACTTTTTTATATGTTTATTAAAATCGCGTTTCCATAGTACCTGTATGCCATAGTAAGTGATTTTATTGTGTAAATAAAGTGAGTTACTCTCCGTTACTGCATACCATATCAAAGTATTAAACAAATCCGTTAATCTTACAGTTCCAGTATTCAGTAAGGGTAATATCTACATAGCTTGGGCTTTGAAACTTCCTGGCAGATTAAAACTGTGTGCCGGACCGAGACTCGAACTCGGGATCTTTGCCTTTCGCGGGCAAGTGCTATACCGACTGAGATACCCAAGCTCGACTCAGGCCCCGTCCTCACAGCCTTAATTCCGCCAGTACCTCGTCTCCTACCTTCCAAACTTCACAGAAGCTCTCCTGCGAACCTTGCAGAACTAGCACTCCTAAAAGAAAAAAAATATTGCGGAGACATGGCATAGCCACAGCCTGGAGGATGTTTCTATAATGAAATATTTCACTCTGCATCGGAGTGTGCGCTGATATGAAACTTCCTGGCAGATTAAAACTGTGTGCCTGACCGAGACTCGTACTCGGGGCCCTTTACCTTTCGCTGGCAAGTGCTCTACCGACTGAGCTACCCAAACACGACTCACGCCCCGTCCTCACAGCAGTACTTCTGCCAGTGCTTGGGTAGTTCAGATGCCACAGCACTTGCCAGCGAGAGGCAAAGGTCCCGATTTCGAGTCTCGGTCCGGCGCACAGTTTTAATCTGACAGGGAGTTTCATATCAGCGCACACTCCGCTGTACAGTGAAAATTTCATTCCAGCTTGGGCTTTGCTTGCCTTACTGAGCATCTCGTTGTTCATATGATAAGTGTGCAACACTGTCTTCACTACGATTTTTGTTGCTAATGACATTCTACTAGAAAATAGAGCGATTCTATTATCGATTGAAAGAAAAACAGCCCTCTGTCACTGTTTCTCCATTTTGCAAGCTGCACCACGCATGTACCGAGCAGCACTCAGTGGCTCTCCCTCACAGTTTTCTTTATTTTAAATATCTTAGTGACTAATGGCCTTTTGGCATATTTATTATTTTATAAATGACATATAAGTACTGTCAGTTTTTCACGAAAATTCCGTACTTATACTCTATCATACGTTTTTAGTCATAATTATGTGGCTACGTTATAGAATATAAGCAATTATTTGAATTAAATTCTGAGGAAGACACTCGTAGCTGTGTTGAAACCCGGTTAATTCGTTAAAAATTATGACCGAGGGCTGTTTTTCTTTCAATTGCAACTATTCACGGTCTCTGAACGTGCAGCCACGTACAAAATTCTGCGATTCTATGATGTTAGGAAAAATGACCATTTCGTAGAGTAATGAAGTTCGGGTCATTGTTATTCTCATTTAAGTACGCCATTGTCACTTGACTTTTATTCGGTGAAGTACATGCTTTTTTTTTTTTAACGACAGAACATAAATGTTCCGATGTATTATTAAGTTAAATTGTAGTTGCGCTGTTAAAAATTAAAAAAAAAATTGGCTGTGCACTGTTGTTAGGGTATAACTGCATTCATAAGGCAGGAGTGTATACGGGGAGCAGCACACAGCGCTGTTGTATTGTTCAAAAAGCGGACAGCGAGCAGGATTGTAAAAGGTGATAAATAAGGTCTTGTGTACGTGCAACCTCGCTTCCGGAAGCAGCAGTTTTGGTGTGTATTTGTGTGTGTGTGTGTGTGTGTGTGTGTGTGTGTGTGTGTGTGTGTGTGTTTGAGCGCGCACGCGAGCTTGCTGGTGGGTGACTGGGAGGGTGGGTGTTCGCAAGCTCGATCGCACGTTGTGTGTGTGTGTGTGTGTGTGTGTGTGTGTGTGTGTGTGTGTGTTTTGTGTTCTGAGCTTGCAGAATTTACGTTTAGCATTGTACCGGAAAAAAAAGTATCGACGGTTGGCTGAATTTTTATGCAGTCTGAGCGCAGCAGAACGAGCAGGAATAATGGCGGCTGTTGTGTCCCGTGTCGCTGCGGTCTGGAAGCACCGATGTGCGCGAGAGGACAAGAGCAGTAGCGGCGGATGCAGCTATGGCAACTGAAGCCAACCTTAACCGGTAACTAGAGCTCGGCTGGAGCGCTACGCTGCTGTGTTGGCACGCACTGCATCGTAACACAGCACCTGAAGCTACACACATTAGCGAAACGAGTACACAAGGAAGGAACAACAAAAAGAAAATAATAATAATAATAATTAAACTTGAGCTGGTTGGGAGCACCGTGCATCGGACCGGTGTACCCGCACATCCGAATTAACTACGATTTGACTTCGGATCTGCCACTAATGACGCCCCTGCACGAGACGCGGAATAGCTGGCAAGTCTGCGCCACTCTGCAACCACACTGCAAACGTGGCTTCGAACGAAATTCATAAGCGAATATCACGCCCTCATTCTAAGAGTGACTCATCAGATGTATTCCCATTATTACTACACTACTGTCCATTAAAATTGCTACACCACGAGGATGACGAGCTACAGACGCGAAATTTAAGTGACATGAAGTAGATGCTGTGATAGGCAAATCATTCGCTTTTCAGAGCATTCACATAAGGTTGGCGCCGGTGGCGACACCTACAACGTGCTGCCATCAGGAAACTTTCCAACAGATTTATCATACACAAACAGCAGTTGACCGGCGTAGTCTGGTGAAATGTTGTTGTGATGCCTCGTGTAAGCAGGAGAAATGCGTACAATCAAGTTTCCGACTTTGATGAAGGTCGGACTGCAGCCTATCGCGATTGCGGTTTATCGTATCGCGACATTGCTGCTCGCGTTGGACGATATCCAATGACTGTTAGCAGAATATGGAATCGGTGGGTACAGGAGGGTAATACGGAACACCGTGCTGAATCCCAACGGCCTCGTATCACTAGCAGTCCAGATGACAGCCATCTTATCTGCATGGCTGTAACGGATCGTGCAGCCACGTCTCCTGCATCAACACATGGGGACGTTTGCAAGACAACAACCATCTGCACGAACAGTTCGACGATGTTTGCAGCAGCATGGTGGTGGTGGTGGTGGTGGTGGTTAGTGTTTAACGTCCCGTCGACAACTAGGTCATTAGAGACGGAGCTCAAGCTGGAGGTAGAGAAGGATTGGGAAGGAAATCGGTCGTGCCCTTTCAAAGGGACCATCCCGGTATTTGCCTGAAACGATTTAGGGAAATCACGGAAAACCTAAATCAGGATGGCCGGAGACGGGTTTGAACCGTTGACAGCAGCATGCACTATCAGCTCGAAGACCATGGCTGAAGTTACCCTTGACACTGCATCACAGACATGAGCTCCTGCGATGCTGTACTCAACGACGAACCTGGGTGCACGATTGGCAAAACGTAATTTTTTCGAATGAATCCAGGTTCTGTTTACAGCATCATGATGGTCGCATCCGTGTTTTGCGACATTGCGGTGAAAAGACATTGGAAGCACGTACTGGTCATCACCATATTGGCGTACCATCTGGGGTGATGGTATGTGGTGCCATTGGTTACACCTCTTGTTCATATTCACGTCAGTTTGAACAGTGGACGTTACATTTCAGATGTGTTACGACCCGTGGCACTACCTTTCATTCGATCCCTGCGAAACCCTACATTTCAACAGGATAATGCAACACCGCATGTTGCAGGTCCTGTACAGGCCTTTCTGGATATAGAAAATGTTCGACTGCTGCCCTGGCCAGCACATTCTCCAGATCTCTCACCAATTGAAAACGTCTGGTCAATAGTGGCCGAGCAACTGGCTCGTCACAATACGCCAGTCACTACTCTTGATGAACTTTGGTATCGTGGTGAAGCTGTACACACCATCCAAGCTCTTTTTGACTCAATGCACAGGCGTATCAAGGCCGTTATTACGGCCAGAGGTGGTTGTTCTGGGTACTGATTTCTAAGGAACTATGCACCCAGACTGCGTGAAAATGTAATCACATATCAGTTCTAGTATAATTTATTTGTCCAATGAATACTCATTTATCATCCGCATTTCTTCTTGGCGTAGCAATTTTAATGGCCATTAGTGTAGTATCGCATCTCGAGGTATCAAAAGTATTGATAGATGTAAATGCAAAATCGAACAATGTTTCTGTGTAACTCTCTGTTCACTCTTTTGTTATTTTGGTAAATAAATAAATTTCGTCTCACACCATGCCTAAGGAACCGAAATCACTTTTGTTTTAAGAAAAGAACAGACAATAACTGGATCTCAATATTTTATTACATCGTATAGCACATTGAGTACCAACCTATTACGTACGCATACGTAACGTGACAATATTAAATTTTTTTCCACCACAGAAATGTATTTTACTAGTTTTACATCACTGTTCACAAAGTGTGCTTTGCAGCGCCGAGTATTTTTAGTTTCATAATCATTTGCTCTTATTTGTGCAACCTTAGCGGGCAGTGTTTATATTAACGCAACAACAGTCTGCCAACGTTGCCGTAACTTTTATATTCCGCTACTGTACAAATCACATGGTTTTGAGGCTAAGAACTGATTGAGTCATGTCCGGAGAGAATTTTCATCCGGAGACGTTTTTCCTTGAAGGTTGTTCGTTAGAGAATGGAAAGGTGGAATCTGAAAGTGTAACGTCAGGTAAATAAGGTGGGTGTGTAATGTCCACTTAGAAAAAAAATTTATAAATAATGTGCTGGTACTCCTCTTACGTTATTTTATTTTCAAACAGCTGAGCAAAACTGAATGTACTGAGACAGTTTTCGCTTTACTTATTCTGATCAACACTAAATTGACACACAATATTTTTAGCGCAACTCAATCTGACTTTCAATAATCCCTACAAAAGAATGGCCCTGACTAAACACCTTTCAGGAATCACTTACCTCACAAAAGTCTTCGTTACTCGAACTACTGCAATACAGCTATCGCCAATAGTGCCAACTAAACGAAAGATTCTTACTACTGAAGGCACTAACTACTGATAGGCATGGTTAGCAAATGAAACAAAACTCTGCCATCTCTCTCCCCACATCCACTACTGCTGGCAGCTCACCTCCAACTGCGCAACGCTACGCCCTGTTCACATCCAACTCCCCAACACAACAATAGAGAATATCCCAACAATGCAAATCAGCCAGACTGCACACAGCACAGTCAGTGATTTTCATACAGGGCGCTACGTGGCGTTACCAACATAAAAACTAATCAGCGTACTTACAGGTGCGGAATGAGTTCCTAACCCAACTCCTGTACAGAGCTTTTTGTCAGTCTAGCAGTGAAGCAGTGGAGCATTATTGTCGAGTAGCATCACTTCGTGCAGTGTTCCTGGTCGTTGTTCTCGGAGTGCGTCTTCAGTAGGTCTCAGTTGTTGACAATAAATGTCAGCAGTGATGGTTACCCCCTGGGGAAGCGATTCGCAGAACACCACATTGTCGCTATTACGTGAGATGCATAACATTATCTTTTGTGGATGTGCGCAGGCATTTGTGCGGCAAGTTGCTACCTTGTTTGGGCTCAGTAATTGTTTCCTTATCTTATGTTAACGTAATGACAGCATTTCTCGTCACCAGAAACGATACAGGAATGGATCATCGGTGTTGTTAACGAGCCAGTTGGTGCAGAGCCAGCAGACATGCTCATATGGCCACTGGCTGATTAGTCATCTTCACTTAGAGCTCGCGGTACCCATACACCCGATTTTTGTACCTTCCCTATCGCATACAAATGTCGCACGATGGTGGAGTGATCACAGTTCTTTATATCTGCCAGTTCTCGAGTACACTGACGTGTATCATTGTAGATGAAGATGTTTAAATATCATCAAATCCCGAAGGACATCCTGAACATGGAGAGTCACTAATGAGAAGACGATCCTCCTTAAAACGGGAGAACTATTTTCTAGCCATACTCAGTTCAGTGGCGTTATCCCCATTCACAGCGCAAATGCTTATGGTTGCCTCCGCTGCTGTCACTACCCCAATGAACTCAAACGGAAGAATATGTCGTGAATGTTAAGATTTCTCCAATTGCCGCCCTATTTCCTAGCGTCCATAGCTCAACTTACTGCATCCAAATGACAATATGGAAATTCAAACAGAAACACTAAATGACAAATAAAAAGGGCAATCGATAAATAAACGCTTAGCAGCCGGAATACCAAAATGCAATACAAAAACGCTACTGATTTATGATCCAACCTAACACTTTTGCAACTTCGTGTTGTTGTTGCCTTTTTCCCATTGTATCTCAGACCAGAATACGATCTCCTGCGCAAATTGAAACTGGTAGTCGGTAATAACAAGCTGAGACTAAGACAGTGCTTGTTTATTTGGTATAAGAATAATTTTCCTCATTATTGTGATGCGATTGAAGTATCGTGGCGGGGTGAGCGGACAATTGGGTGGTAGTGTCGGCTGGAGAGGGAGAGACGAGGGAGGGAAGACAATCCTTTGGGGAGATGTCGACGTATATTTAAAATTAATTTAATAATTAAAGGAGTCTTTATTGCAACAGGACATATATTATACACTACTGGCCATTAAAAGTGCTACGCCAAGAAGAAATGCAGATGATAAACGGGTATTCATTGGACAAATATATTATACTAGAACTGACATGTGATTACATTTTTACGCAATCTGGGTGCATAGTTCCTTAGAAATCAGTACCCAGAACAACCACCTCTGGACGTAATAACGGCCTTGATACACCTGGGCATTGAGTCAAACAGAGCTTGGACGACGTGTACAGGTACAGCTACTCATGCAGCTTCAACACGATACCACAGTTCATTAAGAGTAGTGACGGGCGTAGTGTGACGAGCCAGTTGCTCGGCCACCTTTGACCAGACGTATTCAGTTGGTGAGATATCTGCCGAATGTACTGGCCAGGGCAACAGTCTAATAATTTCTGAATCCAGAAAGGCCCGTAAAGGACCTGCAACGTGCGGTCATGCACTATCCTGCTGGAATGTAGGATTTCGCAGGGATCGAATGAAGGGTAGAGCCACGGATCGTAACACATCTGTAACGTCCACTGTTCAAAGTGTTGTCAATGCGAACAAGAGGTGACCGAAACGTGTAACCAATGGCACCCCATACCATCACGCTGGGTGATACGCCAATATGGCGCTGACGAACAAACGCTTCCAATGTGCGTTCACCTCGATGTCGCCAAACACGGATCCCACCGTCGTGATTTATCCGAAAAAATGACGTTTTGCCATTCGTGCACCGAGTTTCGTCGATGAGTACACCATCGCAGGCGCTCCTGTCTGTGATGCAGTGTCAAGGGTAACCGAAGTCCTGGTCTCCGAGCTGATAGTCCGTGCTGCTGCAAACGTCGTCGAACTGTTCGTGCAGATGGTTGTTGTCTTGCAAACGTCCACATCTGTTGATTGAGGGATCGAGACGTGGCTGCACGATCCGTTACAGCCATGCGGATAAGATGGCTGTAATCTCTAGTGCTGGTGATACGAGGCCGTTGGGATCCAGCATGGCGTTCCGTATTATCCTTCTGAACCCACCGATTCCATATTCTGCTAACAGTCATTGGATCTCTACCAACGCGAGATGCAATTTCGCGATACGTTAAACCGCAATCGCGATAGGCTACAATCCGACCTTTATCAAAGTCGGAAACGTGATGGTACGCATTTCTCCTCCTTACAGGAGGCATCACAACAACGTTTCACCAGGTAACGCCGGTCAACTGCTGTTTGTGTATGAGAAATCGGTTGGAAACTTTCCTCATGTCAGCACGTTGTAGGTGTCGCCACCGGCGCCAACCTTGTGTGAATGCTTTGAAAAGCTAATCATTTGCATATCACAGCATCTTCTTCCTGTCGGTTAAATTTCGCGTCTGTAGCACGTCATCTTCGTGGTGTAGCAATTTTAATGGCCAGTAGTGGAAATGGCAACCGGTTTCGGTCACGTAGAGACATCTTCAGACCATATACACTGAAATGTAAGTACATTATATATTAAGAAGGAAATATGAGAATAATAGGTACTCTAAGATAGGTAAAATGTGACCAAATGCGCACGACGTTAGGTGGTATGGTGAACGCAGAAAGTGTCATGGATGCACTGGAACTGTTGATAATTGTAGAGAAGCTAGGGGTTGGGTACTGGATTCTTTCCTTATTGCATTACGTCAATAACAGCCAGTCAGGCCTACAGTACATAATAAGCGTTATTACAAATAATGCAGAGATGAAAGTATTGTACAAAGGTCAACTAAAAAGGGTATATAGAATCACATATATATTTGACAAATAAAGCAGTTTGTGAAATTACATTTGAGTAGCTATATAAGGATATACAGGAGAATAGCTAATTGAAATCGGCTATCAGCACAAAGGTTGTCCTCTATAGGTATTCTCCTGCATGTTTTCATATATTCATTAACTGTAATTTGACAGATTTATTTGTAGAGCAAATATTTATGTGATTTTACGTGGCCTTTTTGTATTAATCTTTGTGCGATTACTTTATCTGTACATGATTTTTAATAATGTTATTCATAACTTGACGTCTGACTGGCTGTTGCTGACGTAATGCAGAAAGTAGTGGGCGGAGCATGCATTATCTAACCCGTAGCCCCTCTACCCTGATCAGCAGTTGGCATTCATGTATCCACGATACCTGCTCCGTTCAACGATACTACGTGCTATCGTGGGTATAAATTATTTTAATTTTAGTCTTATTTTATGTATCGTAATATTAGATTTCCCTCTAAATCTATTCGATTAAGTCACAATAATGTTAGCATTGCTCATGTTCTACGTCAACGAGCAATAACTACTCACAGACGGCAGATGGCAGCATTAACAGTGGAGGCTGTTATAAAGAGTGTTTGGGCTATGCGGAAAACAGTGTAGTCGTTGTCGTAACGTGGAAAGTGAGCGGTTTATGTGCCGCCGAAAACTGATTCTCCATTGGGTTTTGGGCCAAGGGTGGAAGGATTTCCGAAAAGCAAAGCCTGTGAACTGTTTGCGTGTCTTAGTGATTGAAGTACACCTTGCGCTAAATGGTGCTATACAAAACCGGCGCCGAAGTACCTACGGACCGGAGATGTGGATGAACGACGGTGCCCGGAATGTATACGGGCGAATAGACGTGCAGTGTTGACCAACTGACTGACCATATGAGACCAGGGGCTACTGTCTTCTCAAAGATCGTTCAACGAACGTTGGTACGATGGCCTCTGGAGAACGGGGCTTAGTCATGCCACTATGCTCTCTGCTGTTCAGTGGTGACCAAGGCCGGAATGCGCACTCCAATACCGCAATTGGACGTCCAGTGAGTAGAGACATGTTCCTTTTTTTTCAGATTATTCGTTTTATGCTCCCTCTTACAGATGACCGTTGGCGTTCAGGCTGTGAAACTTCTGAAAACAAACACCAGTTGGGAGCGTTATGGTCCAGGGAATGTTCTCCTGGCATGCACTGGATGGTCCCGACAGTCTGGATGGCACAACGGACCAACACAAGTATGCATCTATTCTTGAGGGCCATGTCAATCGCTACCTGCAGTTTGATTTTCCTCGGCTCGGTGACTACAGGCAATAGGAAAATGCAGCGTGTCAGACAACTGGCAGTGTACGCGAGCACCAAAATGAGTTTACCATGCTCCTATGACCACCAAATTCCCGAAATAAAGCCCAACCGGGAACCTGTGGGGCCACCTTGATCGGTCTGTCCCTGCCATGGATCGTCAACCGACAAACATTTCGTAGCTGGACACGGCACTGGAGTCAGAATGGCTCCACGTTCCTGTCGGTACCTTCCCGAACCTTACTGACTACTCTCCTGCACGTCTCGCGATGCAAAAGATGGTTATTAAGGCTTTTGTCAGATGGTCACGTTAATGTGACTGGACCATGTATATTGTTCTTGTCATTTCAGTACATGTGGTCTGAAGGTCGTCGCCTTTTGACTGTGACCGGTTGCAATTGTTAATAAATGTTCTGTTGAAATGAAGGCTGTTTTAATTTTAAAATATTCTGTTGAGGTCGCAATTTTATTCTCCATAAAAATGGTTCAAAAATACGAAATTAAGTCACACGCAACGACGATGATTAAATTATTTAACTCTTGCACAAGCAGTTTGGACATCTATCGCTATTTAGTAGGAAGGTTTTGGACATTATCACTATTTAGTGGGAAGGTTCGTGTGCTGTTATTCTGGTGAAAAGTAATTTGCAGTTTGCCGTGGATTGCAGGAACTTCCTTCCTGGTGCCGTTATTCACCACAATAAATGTTATATTCATCAGAGAAAAAGAAAAAAGAACTTTATTAATACCTGTAGCAGCGGGGGTATAGTTGATATTGCCCTGTTGAAACAGAGTTAATTATATTGTAGTCAATATCCAGCAGCGTGAAAGGAATGCAGTGACACTGAGCGAATGTAAATAATGGAGACTACAACTTGGGAAAGTAATTAGGAGACGGGCTCAACTCGTGGAAAGCTGTACACGTGTTGGCGCGCTGGGGCCAGTGGAGCAAGAACTGCTGCATAACTGAAGTGACAAGGGCAGGCCACGACGTTGGGATTACAGATTAACTTCAAACTTGGTACACGTTTAGTAGACCATTAAATCAACATAATGTGAAAATGATAGGGTGCTCTACTCTGCCATTTCGGAGAAAATCGCAAGAGAAGTTGTACGCGTCTATTATGTAGATCATGTACCTGTACAAAATTACCACACAGAAGAATTCATTGTAATCATGTGATTAGCACTCGCACAGGCCTTGTGGGTCGTGGAAGAGGGGGCGGTTCGACTCCCAATAAAACTTTTTTTATCTGTATTTTTTAATCACTGGTCTCATTATTTAATTTATGTTACATTTGAAAGGTAATGTAACGAAAATAACCTAAATGCATTTTCGTGAAGTTTCAGTGAAGTTCATACATTATTTGACATCTACTATTGGTAAATTTTCAAGAATGAGGGGCAGACTTAAAAAGTCCAAGTCAAACATCGTTAAAAATGATGCGAATGACGTTATTCACAATCACTAATTGAGTAAGTCACAGTGTGCCAGATCGAAAGAGTAGTGTACAGTTACATGTCGGATGTGCCCTCGATATGACATGTTGCAGGATATTATTTACCATACACACATTGTAAACATAAATTGAAACTTCATGAAAATGCACATATTTCGTTCACAATGTTACCTCTCCAATGTAGTATAAATTAAATAATGAGACCAGTGTTGAACAAAATACAGATTAAGAAAATCCGTACTAGCGGGATTCGAAAATAGTCTCGTCCATAACCCTCTTGCCATAAGCGGACGCCAACCATTTGGTCACAATAAAAGGACGAAGTAAATCCGTGATCTCAACATCGTGGCCTCCCCTTGTTACAGCTTAACAATGACACGCTGCCGACTTTATAGCTCCGCCGTTGAAACTTTTCCGTTGAGCAGATCGACTACCACTGGGCTCCGGATTCAAGCTCAAGCGAGGTGACCAGAAAAGAGCCACCCTCGACTCATGCCCCGCCCAAGCCTACGACAGGCTCCTCCCACAATTGGCAGTCGCACCCATTCAGATCCGAAGGCAGAGGTGGTGCATCGTGTGCTGTACTCGTTGCCTCAAGCTGCCGGGACCCCTCGTATCCCTCCGACTAGTAGACATAATTAGCGTCCTTTCCACCGTACCAAGTCTTTGGCGAGAGATTCCGAACGCTTATTTACTGCAGTGTTGTTAATTTAAATAAATGTGCCGTCAATGTCGCATTTCATGAGACAAAAATACAAGAAGTGGGGGACAGTTTAGTGAAGTAAGTAGCTGTTCCGGCAGTTTACAGTTGCTGCGTTCAGCTGCCGACTGAAGATTGGTATTACGAAAATAAGCCCTGTAGTTATAGAAACGAGATTTTAATGTAGAAACCTACTTAGCATCTCTGGATTATGGAAACAAATTGACGGAGTTCACATATATAATCCGAGCGCAGTAACTAAAAAAAAATGAATCCTTCACATCAGACACAAGGAGCAAAATGTCTATAAATGAACTCCAGAATTCCACTGAAGTGCCAAAGACGTAGCGTATTCAAATACAGTGATATGTAACCATGCAGAGAACGGCACTGTGGTCGTCAACACATGTATAAGACAAGTGTCTCGCGCAGTTATTAGATCGGTTGCTGTTGCTAAAACGGCACGTTATCAAGATTTAAGTGAGTTAGAACCTTGTGTTATATTCGACGCACGAGCAACAAGAAGCAGCATCTCCGAGGTTACGATGAAGTCGGGATTTTCTCGTAATACCATTTCACCAGTGTACAGTGAATATCAGAACTCCGGTAAAACGTCAGATTTCCGACGTCGTTGCGTCTGGAAAAAGATCGTGCAAGAACGGGACCAACGACAACTGAAGAGAATCGTTCAACGTGACAGAAGTGCACCCCTTGCGAAAATTGCTATAGATTTCAATGCTGGGCTATCAAAAAGTGTCGGCGTGCGAACCATTCAACGAATTATCACCAAAAAAAAGGGGGGTTCAAATGCCTCTGCGCACTATGGGACTTAACTTTTGAGGTCAGCAGTCCCCTAGAACTTATAACTACTTAAACCTAACTAACCTAAGGACATCACACACATCCATGTCCGAGGCAGGATTCGAACCTGCGACTGTAGCAGTCGCGCGGTTCCGGACTGAGCACCTAGAACCGCTAGACCACCGCAGCCGGCTGTACTTGTCACTCACATCATTCAGTATCCGTATAGATGACATTATGAGAGAATGGAGTAGAGATAGAACACAATGAGGCATCACTTTTGCGAGCAAAATAACGTATCGACACTGCATTATTCGCGGGTGATATATATAACACAAGACAGTAAAGATAACTTCCAAAAGGGATTACGTAAATGAAATGAACACAAACTAGGATCTGACTATATATACAGACACAATTAAAACCACGAGATTTTAGATACTGGTCTACACTCCTGGAAATGGAAAAAAGAACACATTGACACCAGTGTGTCAGACCCACCATACTTGCTCCGGACACTGCGAGAGTGCTGTACAAGCAATGATCACACGCACGGCACAGCGGACACACCAGGAACCGCGGTGTTGGCCGTCGAATTGCGCTAGCTGCGCAGCATATGTGCACCGCCGCCGTCAGTGTCAGCCAGTTTGCCGTGGCATACGGAGCTCCATCGCAGTCTTTAACACTGGTAGCATACCGCGACAGCGTGGACGTGAACCGTATGTGCAGTTGACGGACTTTGAGCGAGGGCGTATAGTGGGCATGCGGGAGGCCGGGTGGACGTACCACCGAATTGCTCAACACGTGGGGCGTGAGGTCTCCACAGTACATCGATGTTGTCGTGAGAGGTCGGCGGAAGGTGCACGTGCCCGTCGACCTGGGACCGGACCGCAGCGACGCACGGATGCACGCCAAGACCGTAGGATCCTACGCAGTGCCGTAGGGGACCGCACCGCCACTTCCCAGCAAATTAGGGACACTGTTGCTCCTGCGGCATCGTCGAGGACCATTCGCAACCGTCTCCATGAAGCTGGGCTACGGTCCCGCACACCGTTAGGCCGTCTTCCGCTCACGCCGCAACATCGTGCAGCCCGCCTCCAGTGGTGTCGCGACAGGCGTGAATGGAGGGATGGTGCCAATGATGGTCGTATGCGTGTTTGGCGCCGTGCAGGTGAGCGCCACAATCAGGACTGCATACGACCGAGGCACACAGGGCCAACACCCGGCATCATGGTGTGGGGAGCGATCTCCTACACTGGCCGTACACCTCTGGTGATCGTCGAGGGGACACTGAATAGTGCACGGTACATCCAAACCGTCATCGAACCCATCGTTCTACCATTCCTAGACCGGCAAGGGAACTTGCTGTTCCAACAGGACAATGCACGTCCGCATGTATCCCGTGCCACCCAACGTGCTCTAGAAGGTGTAAGTCAACTACCCTGGCCAGCAAGATCTCCGGATCTGTCGCCCATTGAGCCTGTTTGGGACTGGATGAAGCGTCGTCTCACGCGGTCTGCACGTCCAGCACGAACGCTGGTCCAACTGAGGCGCCAGGTGGAAATGTCATGGCAAGCCGTTCCACAGGACTACATCCAGCATCTCTACGATCGTCTCCATTGGAGAATAGCAGCCTGCATTGCTGCGAAATGTGGATGTACACTGAACTAGTGCCGACATTGTGCATGCCCTGTTGCCTGTATCTATGTGCCTGTGGTTCTGTCAGTGTGATCATGTGATGTATCTGACCCCAGGAATGTGTCCATAAGGTTTCTCCTTCCTGGGACAATGAATTCACAGTGTTCTTATTTCAATTTCCAGGTGTGTAGTGCGAACGATAATAATCCTCAATAATAAACCGATGGAATAGGTAGACTATTGCTAGAATTTAGGATGTGACACATATCACGTGAACAAGATACCGATACACAGGAAAAGAGTAATACTTTATAAGTGTATATGTGCTACAAGAAGAATACCTTAAGGCAAAAAAAGGATAGAAACGCAACTCAAATTTTTTAAAGTTGTGCAATCCACACTTTATTATCGAGAGCGGGAAGTTGGACGCTAAGGAACAAAGGTTTACTGTAAATAGATGCACCACAAATGAAATTTCCAACCTCTATAAGAGGCTGCACTAACGAAGACAAATTTAAGAACCCGATGTATATTCTAGATGCGAAACTTTGTATGTTTGTTTGTTACTGCATCACGCTCAAACGACTGTTACATGTTTGTCAGAAAGAAAGAAACGAAATTTATCGAACGCCCAAACAATCGCTAAAAGTTGCAATTCAGTGACGGAATAATTTCTCTCAGATTTTGTTAGCACACGACTAGCAAAAACGATGGTTTTCTGAACAGTAATGTCATTTTCTGTAGCTTCTGGAAATAAAAGCCATGCTAAGACAGAATTCATTTGGTAGATCTGGGTAAGCTAAGATTAGCGAGTTGAGTAGCGCTTCTTTCAAAGTATCAAGATCCAACTGTTCGTCGTAGTTCCAAGTAGTGTTTTTGCCAGTGAGAGACAAAGTTTAGGAGGTACTAGAATTTGCATATTCCGGAAACGACGGTAGAAATTCACGAGACCCAGAAAACTGAGAACTTGTCTTTCTGTGGATGGAAGAGGAATAGCTCTGATTGCTTCCAACTTTTCATTATCCGGCTGAATGCCCTCAGAAGAAATAATGTGACCCTTAAATTTCACCCTTGTCCTACCGAATTCAAATTTTTCCATGTTAACTGTAATTCCAGATTCAACAAAAATGCATAACAGTTGACGATACGATTACGTTGTTCCCAAAAGACTTCTGCTATTAAAATATCGTCCTCGTACGAGGTGATGTGTCGTTTCAAAAACTCAGGTAATATTGAATTTAGCTCACGAATTAATGCTGCCGAAGAAATGTTCAAATCAAAGGAAAGTATCCGAAATTGGTAACAAATGCCGAAACAATGAAAAACTAAATTTGATAAAAGCTGGATCTGAGATCAATTGATGACAACACTTTTACGCGATTGAAATTCTGAAGAAGTTTTTCCAATGTTCGCGACCTGTCTGCTTCATGAATGATTATGGTATTTATTTGCCTGGAATCTAAGACAAGCCTGAACAACATGTAATGGATTATTGTATGAGCTTACCGCTGTTTCAATAAGGCCCTCATCAACTATAGATTGTATTTCCGTTCTAACATGGTTCCTATAAAGTGCCGGAATTACATATGGTCTGACGCAAAATTTTGTATGCTCACGAACACGAAACTTGCACTGAAATTCTTTAGTTGTTCCTGTTTCGTGAGTAAAAACTGTAGAGCGTGATTGTAAGATGTGAAAAAGATCCTGCCTTTCAGTGCCTTTAACGCTCTCAATTGTTTGAATTTTATCTGAATTAAAACTTTAGTATCTAAGACGTTATCAATATTATCATTGTCAGTACTTGCAAAGTGATCATTGGTGTGAAACTCCGTTTAAAGTTCCAAACTGTGATCTGACAAAAGGTAAAGCCGATTGATTTGTTCATCATGGTTTGAAAGCCAGTCTTCAAATTTCAAAGGCATTGACTTATCTTCTTTCTCTAAACTTATTTCAACGTCGAGAACGTTTAAAATCGCTTTATACTAATTCAAAAAATCTACATGTAATGTAATCTCCGTCGAAAATAATGGAAAATAAGAAAATTCATAATAAATCTATAGCTTTGACAAAATAATACTGAGATAGTTTGTTGGCGCATATCTAAGCTTTTTCCAAAAATTGCACCTTGCAATTTAATCTTACATAAAGGAAGTGTGGGGCGATCGTTCGATTTGTTGTATTTACTGAAAGCTGTTTCAATAATTACCGAAATAGGACTGCTGGAGTCAAGTACTGCCGTAGATTAGATGTCATTTGTTGTGATGTGAATAATAGGATATGAAGTATTATCTGTTTCAGGTCATGCTCCTGAAGTAAAATGTCCCTAGTGTCTTCGAGTTCCACACAAATGATAATCACCACAGCTACGTCGTCAGCTTCATAATTAGGTGTGAGTCGTTATCTATTATCTCTTTGTTGTGGAACGTCGTTACTGGGATTTGGAGGTCTAATTTCCACAATTTCAACTTGTCGAGATGGCCCTGCCCTATTTCAATCACGCCAGTTCTGATTAAATTCAGGTCTATTGTCCTGACTATAGCGTATGTCGTCCTGTCGGTAATTTCTGCAATTTCGTTCTTGTCGATTAAGTGGCACAGAATATCTCACTGAATCGTAATTACGAGACGGACTCTTGCGTGTAAAGTCATTTCGTCTCCCTTGACAATAATTATTCTGGTTCCCATGTTGTCTATTTCTGCGGTTGTCTCTGTCATAGTTATTACCGTGGAAAAGTGATCTTTCTCTGTGATTATAGTTATTCTGCCAATGGTTGTTATATGGGCGATGTCTGTGTTGGTGACGATTTGCGTTATAACGGTAGAGCTGTCGTGTTCGGTTACTGTTTCTGTCGTCACGAAATTGTGATGGATGTGACCTGCAATTGTTGTTGCTTTCCTGTTTTCACATCATGTGATTGTCCGTGTCGATTTACAATTCTTGCTAAAGTCCCTGAAAAGCTTCGATTTCATCTTTACAGTGTCAGGCCAAAATCAAATATCTTAAGTATTCAGGCAATTCGATTAAGCAAATGCGAATAAGCTGTGAGGGGCTGCACGTGTTTGACAAATACTGATTCTTGTGCAACATACCTTCAAAATATTTTAGAGGGCTGGAAAATTCAGACTGTTCGAAATGCTTCATCATTATAATACTGAGATCAATATGCAGAAAGGAAGGCATGGTAGAAATCTCCTTCACTGTAGCAGTTGCGAATAACTGACCGCATTCTTACAGCTGGTTCATTTTCTATATAGCCACACATAAATTACAATGTACGCTCTACGGACCAATTAGGAGGAAAACAATGAGAAAACTGATGAATCCAAGCTTGTCGATGTATGTCGTTTCTAGAATTATTGAATGTTTTAAATTTACGCGTTGTGGTGAATAGCTTATAGTCAAAATCATCGTGTCGCCAAGTCGCAATTCGCTCATTGTTACGTTTTGTCGGCGGTTCCAACTCAAGGCTCGGTGCACCCTGCCGACTCCTTTCAGAATCTCCAAAACATCATGTGTTATTACTGTGTGACTTTTCCGTATTTCTGAATCCCTCTTACCGTGTCTGAGCGGAAGCATCTTCTGAAATATGTAGTTCTTCTATCACCTCTGTCAACTGATCTTGTACTTCGCGTATGTCTCATTTGTGTTGCACATTAATTTGTTTTTGACCCAGTTTAAATTTCTTAATTTCCGCTTACTCCTCCGGGCTCAGTAAAGACTACCGGTCTTGTATAACTCAAACCATCATCTACATTCGTAGACAAAATTCTTAACTGATCCGAAATTTCGGCTACTTTTTCCGATAATGTGCTGATTTGCTCCGTGTGCTTTTCTGAGCCCAGCTTTACCGTGTCCATTTGTGTCGCAATCGTTTCTAGTGTGTTCATTGAGTTTTCCTGACTTTTTTTTTTACAAGTTGTGCGACCGTATCGGTAGGTGCAACAGGGTCAATTTTAGCCTTCGAGGTGTTTTGATTTTCGTGTACAATGGTTTTCAGTTATTTTATTGCTGCTTCTTGGTTCTGTAATGTGTCTTCATGCGACGAAAAAATAGGCTGAAAATGCTCACAAAGTTGTGTTTTTACGTCTTCAGATATGTTGATTCGATTTTGTGTTTCTCTGACGTTAAATCGTTACGTGTTTGTTCAAGTGTTTGTTGAACTATGTTGAACTTTTGGGGTTGTTGCCGTGTTTGTTTCTGGTTGTATTCCTTTGGTCTGCTTGATCAAATTTTTGAATTAATTGCAGTGACAGTGCATTAGTGACAGAAACCTGTTTACTTTGTGTTTTTGGTCAGTACGTTTGCACCGGCAGTATTTGAATTTTGAAAAGCAGGGAATATTTTTTGACTTAATTGAGAAAAATGCATTGATGCGAAACTTGAATCTACGGTATTTGCAAGATTTGGTACTGTTATTTCACATTCCTCAGGCGAACTGTTTCCGACCGGTCGATCGTCAATAGTTCCCTGTTCACTGATGGTTTCAGATTCTACCCCGTTATTTACTGTCTGGTCCATGAACCTATGCACAGTTACCAAATTACTGTCTTGAACATTTGTCAATTCGTTACAAGGTGGTGTTAAAAGGCTACGCTCGTCGTCACTGTCATTTATCAGTTCTTTGTGCAGCTTGGTGTCACGCTTTTCACTCGCCATGATTATCACATTACTTTGCACATTAACACACAAAAAAAAAAAAAAATTTGAAAAGCAAAAATAATGGAAATACTAAAGTAGTAGTGAAAAAAATAAATATCTAATTAGCTGCAAAAGCGATTGTGAGGTACTTAGTACAAGCCCACATGCATGCCAAAACTAATCTGCTCATAACAATACAGTACAACAATAAGAAACTACAACTACAAAGTAAATTGCATGCATATAATTACCCGCTAGCACTAAACAAAAACTAATTTTTAATCATGCGCTAATTATTCAAACTACAAGGAAATCAGAAGATTCCGATGAAGTATCATCGGCTAAGAGTCGACAGGTGAAACTATGTCTTTGATTATTTTTATGATTTAAACACTGACCTACAGAATTTTCCCTGACAAAGACAAGTCAAGCTTAACCTAACCCACAATATGCAACCCAGACGCAATCTGCATACGATGAGAACATGACTTCCAGTAATTAACACAAAAGAATGGCCCTGGATTGCAAGAAATCCTAACAATAATAATAATAATCCCAAAAATATGAAATTAAAGAAATATGAAACTACCTCCAACTCTGTTAATTGCCTAAACTCATTTCAATCACGAGCCTCACAGAAACCTCATAGAAAATCTTCATAACACGAACTACAGCAATTACAGTAAGCAGCCAGCTAAACAAAAAGCTTCTAACTACCTTATAGACTCTAACTACTAGGAGGCATATGGTAAGCAAAAGAAAGAGTTTGTCCAAAAGCAGACAACATATTTAGAAAATTTTACCTTAGTCATGTGACATCCAGTTCTAAAAATTATATAGTTGTCAATAATTCCACAACCCAAACATTGCCAACAACAAGCATCCTCGTTTTATATTTCTTTGCGTCTCACTTTACAATGCATGTCCAACCAACACACAGTCTCCACTAAGAAGAAAATACGTCCATATGCTTCTCCATCCACTCGCTAACTGCTAGTCCGTCCTATTACAGAATCTCTTGTCGAAGGCGCAGAGCGCTGTCAGCGATATTAACACAATCTGCAGCGCTGCCAACATACAAACAGGCTACTTACAGTTGTATAAAGGTTGTATTCATTACGATGAATAGTATTATATAGAATATATCACAGAAACAAAAGCATTTTCACAAATACGATGTTCAGAGCTCAAGCAGTAAATGGCTATTCAAAGAGTCATTATCGTTCCTTATTTCCTGATATTTCCTCCAAATCAATAAAAATGTTGTACTACATGCTTTGTAAAGTAGCCTACGATTTTCTTTGGCGTTGAACATACCTCCATACAAATTTTCTCAAAATCGGTTCAGCGTGACGTGAAACCATGACAGACAGAGTTACTTTCGCATTTATAATATTAGTATGGATTGGCGGCAATAACCACAATTATCAACTAATTCATTAGATGAAACGTTCCGCGTAGCAGCACGGTAAGAGGCGTCATGTTATTAAACCGAATTATGTAGTACTTGGGTTTGCCTCCTGCTTGAGTAAACATTTTTGATTCTTTTTTCTTTTCTTTTCCTTTCTTTTCCTTTCTTTTCTTTTCTTTTTACTTTTGCGTTTGTAAAATATTGTGTGTGTTTCTGATCAGAAACGGATGTAACTGCAACGTCACTTCCCACAAAAATTTGCTTTTTTTTAATACGACTCCGTTCTTTTACGAAGCTGCTTGACCCGGCGTTGCCCACGTTAGAAAGCTGACAAGTTCCTCAACTCTTGGTCAGCTATGCAATCACCTTGAAGATTCACAACGGTGATATTATTTAAATGCTGTATGACAAAAGGAGAGATGTCCTTCACACGTAGAACGTCGTAAGATTTTAGTGAGGCTGGATTGTGCTATGTGAGCTTATCTGCTGGTAACAGATACACATGAGGTAGATGACGTTGCTTTACATGCAAATTTTGTAAACTCTGCAATGCACCGAAGTAGAAATTGGTTGTTTTCTGTCTCCCTCGGTTTAGCATATCTGTTAGCAATTCACTCTAAAGCGGCTGGACGGATTTAGGTTAACTTCGGGATGTAGATAGGCTGAACCCTGAATTAACAAACAGGCTGCCTTTTGTTCCGAAACATAATAACTGTTCCCGTTGGATGGTCAACGTGACTACTACTCCCATGATACGGGTTACGTGACTGAGAAGTCATGAAAGGTAACTATCGATTGAATGTATAAAGTTTAGATAGAGATTAGTTTTTTACATGTTTTAACAAACGAAGTAAATCCGTACATACATCAATGAAAGCAGAAATATTACTGTAGGATATGACGTCGGCAATGCATATGCAATAAAAAAAGTATTTGTTAGATGCTGTGTTGTAAATAATTAAATTACACTAATTTAAACGGTATTACTCTTAGGTTCCAGCCTAACCACAATCTCGGAAATCAATGGACTTACAACAGAAAACCAAATATTTGCGAGAAGCAGTATGGTAACTATTCCCATTTTAAAATAAGAAGCTCTCATAATCGTTACAAAATTGTCTACAGTAGGTCGCGAACTATCTTCATACACAGTTCGCTTTCTTAATGCAGAACGCACAGTAATATGCATTTCAGATATTGTGTTAGTAGCTTTTGGTGCTATTGCTGCCGACGAGGCTTAAACTGACATTTAATTAGAGCAAATCGCGCCAAGAATGTTGGCTTTTGTGTGAGGCCCTGCGCAGACGTGATCAGTGCTTGCCTCAAATCCTTGCCACTGTGGGCACACGTAGAAAGTTTACAGCTGACAGCTAATATGAAAGTCTACAACGATCAAAAGTCTATGCTCTTTGCTCAATACCTCATCGAGATCGGCAAGGGCCGCATGGCAATGCATGCTGAAGGCCAAATAAAATTTGAAAGCCGCTTCTGCAATCTTGCAAGCTGTAAAAGACCATGAGGATAAAATCAGAGAGATTAGAACCCACACACAGGCATACCGCCAATCCTTCTTTCCACGAACAATACGAGACTGGAACAGAAGGTGGAACCGATAGAGGTACTCAAGGTACCCTCCGCCACACACCGTCAGGTGGCTTGCGGAGTATGGATGTAGATGTAGATACTCAAATTAATGAGATTTTCTGAGCTTCCACGAAAAACTGAGCAACGAGGAGTCTTTAGGCGAAAGAGTTATCTTGGAGCCTGAGAATGAATAAATAAATATTGCTGGCGTACCTGGTGAGGTTACCACCCGCACGTCAATCGATACAGTGATGACAAGAAATGGTGTAACTTCGTACGCTGTAGAGTTTCTATATACTCATCAGAGCTGTTGGGGGTGCTGTTTCACAAGTTGGAGCTGAAGGTGGATGTGCCTGTCTCATTGATCCGTAACATTAATGCACTACAATTGTGCGAAGGCACCAGGTTATGCATCACGAACGTGAGAAAGCATCGCGATGGATGGAGCCACGGGGGAGACAGTGTTAGTACCACGAAATTCCATCATTCCAACAAACTTGTCATTCGCGGTTAAACGCTTGCAGCACCCATCGAAAGTGGCCTTCCCGATCACTGTAAATAAAAGTCAAGGAGGAACGTTAAAACTGATAGGTATTAATCTTGGTACTCCATATTTCCTCTCACGAACAGAACTACATTGGCTGCTCCCGTGTAATGAAAGCCAGAGAACTGTACAGGTACATGAGAAACAAGAACTGTCGGAACATTGTATACAGAGACGTACTGCAGTACCAAGATAGTTACTCTGTGTGATCAAAAGTATCCGGACACCTGGCTGAAAACGGCTTGCAAGTTCGTGGCGCTCTCCATTGGTTACGCTGGTAACGTACTGGCCCACCCTTAGCCTTGATGACAGCTTCCACTCTCGCAGGCCCTCGTTCGATCAGGTGCTGGAAGGTTCCTTGGGGAATAGCTGGTCGTTCTTCACGGAGTGCTGCGCTGAGGAGAGGTATCGATGTCGATCGATGAGGCCTGGCACGAAGTCGGCGTCCTAAAACATCCCGAAGGTGTTACATAGGAATCAGGCCAGGACTCTAAGCAGGCCAGTCCATTACAGGCATGATATTGTTGTGGAACTACTCCGCCACACGCCGTGCATTATGAACAGTGCCCGATCATGTTGAAAGATGCAATCGCCACACCCGAATTGACCCTCAGCAGTGGGAAGCACGAAGTTGCTTAAAACATCAATGTAGACATGTGCTATGATAGTGCCATGCAAAACAACAAGGGTGCAAGCCCCCTCCATGGGAAACACGACCACAACATAACACAATAGCCTCTGAATTTTAGTGTTGGCATTACACAGATGAAGTTCACCGGCCATTCGCCATACCTACACCCTGCCATCGGATCGCCACATTTTGTATGGTGATTCGTCACTCCACATAACGCTTTTTCTCTGTTCAACCGTCAATGTTTATTGCTCCTTACACGAAAGGAGGCGTCGTTTGGCATTTACCGGCGTGATGTGTGGTTTACGAGCGGCCGTTCGACCAAGAAATCCAAGTTTTCTCACCTTCTGCCTAACTGTCATAGTACTTGCAGTTGAACCTGATGCCGTGTGGAATTCCTGGGTGCTGGTCCGGATAGATTTCTGTCTATTAGACATTAGGACCCTCTTCAACTGTCGGTGGTCCCTATCAGTCAACTGATGAGGACGTCCTGTACGCTTTTGTGTTGTACGTGTCCCTTGACGTCTCAACTTCACTATCACATCGGAAGCAGTGGACCTAGGGGTGTTTAGGAGTGTGGAAATCTCGCGTACAGACGTATGACACAAGTGACACCCAATCACCTGACCACGTTCAAAGTCCGTGAGGTCCGCCGAGTGCTACATTCTGCTCTGTCACGATGTCTAATGACTACTGAAATCGCTAATATGGACCACCTGGCAGTAAATGGCAGCAAAATGCGCCTAATATGAAGTACATGTAAGTTTGGGGGTGTGTGGATGCTTTTGATGACTTAGTGTATCATATTTTCCGTGCTACCTATGGTGCAAAGCGCAAATCAACTAATATAATTCCATATCTATTTTGGTCCAAGGGAACAGCGGTCTCTTGTTGTTCGTCTTGCAGCAATAATTTAATTATTTCGTAATAGGTTTGTTACCCAAATTACCTACGCTTGTGTGAAAACACTTTCACAGTAGCGAAAAACCTTTAGATATGTAATCAAGGGACGGTACAATGCAAAACACAGAGTAATCCAACAACTCTTAAACACAAAAGTACTGGGCCTTGATTATCGTAAGCTCGTTCACCAGGGATTAAGTAATGCATTAATACGGTCAACGCAGATACTTTTAATGGAACAAGTTTGATTCTGAACCAGACATATAGCGGATACCGTCTCCATTTGCACTGTTTGCATATATTTTGGTGCAATTTAGGCACATGCATAAACTGAAGTGAGAAATAAAACGAACATGAACGACGAACCACCGAAGACCACGGGTCCAATATAAAAAAATGCTCAGAAAACATTCTTGGACAGCCTCCGAAATTTTGTAGGTGAAATTTGGGTCATCCTGTCGATGAACGTAAATTCTGCAAATGCGTAGCTGTTACCAACTTTTGGAATTTCACTTTTAACGTAGCGGTACAAGTTATTCATTTACTCTAACCCAAGTATTAGTTCCCCCCGTTGCTCACCCGTGATATCTAAAGCTAAATTTCTCTACACATTCCAGCTATGAACATTTGATGTCGGACGAGAATAAATTTACATATTTGCAAGAACCGTTATGTGCTGTGGAAACTACTGAGGCATACAAGCTGAATATAGCTATTTACGATGAAGAAACATTGCCAGTGCCGATATTTGAACTGTGTTCGATAAGGCATTTCGTATAAAATTGACACGCTAAGAGAATAACTTGGCGTAGGCTGGTCGGGCAGACCTTTCTGGCTGAAGCAGTTGCCGCGCAGCCTGCGACGCCTTTCCGTTGGGTATTAGCGGCACTTTTTGCATGTGACAGCTTCCATTACGTAGGCGGCGCCATTCCGCTTCCACCTGCTGCCAGCCTCGTAGGAAGGTGACAGGTATTTGCGACCAAAATATAAGCGCCACGTGCAGCACTGCCAGCTCTGACGACAGCGAAACGAAGGCAGCGCTCTGCTCCTTGTCCCTTTATTTTATACTGTGCGTCAGGATGAAGGGAAGCGGGAGTACAAGTGGAAGAAGAAAGTAGGAGCAAGAGGAGGAGGAGAATAAGAAGAACAAGATGGCGCAATATAAATGAAGTCTCAGCATAGTAATCTAAATAATTGTATCTAATTATTTTCCTTAAAGTACTTCGCTGTAGTACAGAAATGGAGTGATGCACTGAATCCGTAAACATATATGAAAACATGGACGAAAGTGCGTAATATGATAGTCGTACGATTTGTGTCAAACAGGTGACGCCTTAGACGTATCAGAAAGAATAGTAAGGTGCAGTCTCGAATGTATCTCACATTGAAAGTACAGATTGCTTTTTTCAAAAGTTGTCACGTCACACACCCTGATTACTAATTTTCCATTCCAGGTATTTAGGGCATTTAGATGTTTCCCTATTCAGTTTACCAAACGTATGATATGTCATCTTTTCTTTCTATTGCTTCTTGTTCGTCCATTCGTTGGCGTCTAATCTTCGGAAAACGGTTTAATCACCCACCCTCTCACGTATAATATTTTCGCACTTTTCTATTTTATGATAACACAGTTGCAGACATGAGATGAGTTTTCAAAACTTCCAAAAAGACCCTCTCTTAACGTGCCCAGGAATTACCCAGTTCTGTCTGCACTATGGGCTCATATACTCACATCAGCAATAAAAAGAATGTGGTTCACATCTGTTCCACTTACGTATATTCCTTTCTATGTTTCCTAGATAAGTACCTGAAAAATTCTTCTACAGCAAGCTGAGAATGTTTTTTGTTATACTGGGTGGTCCATTGATAGTGACCGAGTCAAATGTCTCACGACATAAGCATCAAACAAAAAAGCTACAAGGAACGATACTCGTCTAGCTTGAAGGGGGAAACCAGATGGCGCTATGGTTGTCCAGCTAGAAGGCGGTGCCATAGACCAAACGGATATCAACAGCGTTTTTTTCAAATAGGAACTCCCATTTTTATTACATATTCGTGCAGTATGTAAAGAAATATGAATGTTTTGGTTGGACCACGTTTGTCGCTTTGTGATGGATGGCGCTGTAATAGTCACAAACGTATAAGTACATGGTGTCACGTAACATTCCGCCAGTGCGGAAGGTATTTCTAAACATTCATGTTGGTGTCTGATTGTACTATATCGTGTCTCCCTACCACTTTCGCGCAACGACGCTCTGAGAGTGTTTTTAGGGAATTAACTAGTTTGAACCTGGGACCTGTTGCTGGTAAGGAGACGCCAGACCACACATGACATGTAGAATTCAGAAGAGTTCAGTGAGACTAGCGATGATATAACCAAATACTAAATGATCTCAGCGTCAGCTCCACTGCACACCCTGTAAAAGAATCTTAATACTAACTAAATTTAGTGGAAAGGGTTCAAGGTTTTCCTATTTTTAGTTAGCTGGTAAAATAACAATGAAAAAGCAATTAAGTTTACCATTGATAAGTTTTATTCTACTCACAAAACATCGTTAATAAATTGCACTATTGATAAAAGGAAATGTTTTAATACAGGATGGTAAAAACCAACTGCGTTCAACAAAAATGTGAACGAATATTCCCCAAATGGGTTTCCAAGTTCTACAATCGATCGAAGGATAACCTATGCCATATCACATCTATAATCTAGGTTAAATTTAAGTTTCACAAAAGAAAAAACTATCAAAATGGTCTACAGTGACTCTCAATTATCTTTAATTACTCATCTAACCTGTCGTAAATTACAGTGGCTGATGTGGCTTCTCAATAACTATAAAAAAGAAAACTCATCGCGTTTACTTCAAGTGGCAAATGTGAACACCATGAGTTTTAATTAACGATCGACACTAGTATTACGCAAAAAGGGGGTGTAACAGATGAGGCTTCTGCAGTTCTGAGTGAAGCCTTATGCGCTCAAAAATGCGGTGTTTAGGCAGCGCCAGGGCGGCAGCGGCCGGCGCAGCAGCCATTCAGCTCGTCGTCTCGGAACCAACTCTCCCCTAACTTCTCCTTACTACAATTTACCGAAGTTGGTTTAAAAAAACTATCTGGCTATGTTTTCATCTGACCAATCAGGGTCTCAATGTTAACCTTAAGTTCCGCCTACTAAAATTCTGTCTATCCAATGAGAAACGTTATACTTTTCGTGGTGGGGCAATGTTTATAAAGTTTGCAGCGTAACAGAGACGCTAAAAAGTCTCACGCTAAAACCTGCAGCTAGTGTGGTCCTTTTAGCGTTATCGTAAAATCTATACTGCTCTTCTGGAGGGCTCTAGCTTTTAACATGGGCTGGGGGTGATCCTTGACGTACCTGAGACGCGAAAAAGCCTCACGCTAAAACGTACGGGTTGTATAGTCGTACAGGTAGGCTCGAGGCGTGGGTGCCCAGCCCCTCCCTTATCTAGCTTAACATGGTTCTGCTCTCGGCTTCTGTCCTCGTTTCTCCCCTCGGAACTGCGTCTGCCTCACGGTGGGAAGGTACGACATGCATTTAGGCATTCTTGTGTTAGTCTGTGGTATTCCATTTGCTCACTCGTTACTCGTATTACTTTGGTTAATTTAATGTCCCGATTTATTTCGAGCTATGTGACATACTACTGGATTTGCTTATCATGTCAGGGTTTTCATGTAAGGTGTTGGATTTGCCTGACACCTTACATATCACCACCCTTCAAACTTAATTTTTGCATTGAATTTGGCAATGACTGAATCGTTGTCTAAGTGTGTCAAAAATTTTCTAATTTATCTAAATTTTGTTGCATATTGTTCAGCCACATTATTCTGTTCTATGCTAGTTTGTATTACTAATTTATATTTTTATATACTTCCACATTATAATTAAAAATGTCAAGAGAAGAATATTTTTTATTTTATTATTAGTTTTTAATTATTTTCTTTCTTTATTTAAGTGTGATGTTTGTTTTTTAAGAAGTTTGTTATCGAAAGTGAGGAGTCTTTCACATCGATTTTCTTAGAAATATTGTTTTTATAAATGTAGTAATTAAGTAAAATCTAATCCTAACACATTTTCTAAATATCATGTGCAAGTAAAAATGTTTTTGTTTCTAGACACGCATTTCAACATTGTTACCCTAACAAAAAAGAATTATTTCCAAGAATTGCTTTGACAAAGAAATATACATACACAAGTATTGAGATATTATCCTAACAAATTTTACAAATGCTAAAAAAAATTGCTTTGACAAAGAAATATACATACACACGTATTGAGGTATTATCCTAATAAATGGTACAAATGTTAAAGAAAGGGATAATATCCAACAAGATAATTTTTTATTCTTTGTTTTTATATCGAAAAATAAGTAAAATATAGTTTTTCTTTTATTTTTATGAGGAGAAAATAAGTGGTATATAGTTTCTTTATATACTGTCCATTTCAGAACTAATGACTTATTTTTATCGATAGTCTATTCTTTATTTAAGTCCATAGTCAATGACTGTTATTTTGTAGTTTATTAGCTGTCTGGTGTGCTTTACTTATTTAGTTTTTCACACGTTTCTTTTGCACAATTCCTACATCACATAATTGGATTTCACACGTTCACACAATCCTATGAATGTTCAAGCACGAGGTTGGCCAATGTTTTTGCACGAACGTGATGGACTTGAGCGAGATTGATGTGGGCAAGTATTTGATGTACAGCTTCGTTCGTCGTTTCTTGTTGGCTTTGCAAGTGTGTGTTGCTGTTGTGGAGGTCCCATAATGGAATGGAGCTGTGAGTGCAGAATCTCGTGGTTTACTGGCTTTGTATGCGTGAAAGTCATCGTTATGTGTCACTGAATGCGGTCGTTTTTCGTTGTAATACTTCGCAGACGACTAGTTTACAATAGGATAGGGATTTGGGAAGGTATGTCGTCTATTCTTCACCCATCTTCTTTCTTGGTCTCAATCTTGCGAATCTTCAACTTCTGTTCTTCCCGCTTTTTCTCTGCTTCTTACTTGCTTCTTGGTTCTTCTCTGGGCAGGATATGGAAATATTTATTGATAACTAGTCGCTTTGAAGCTTTCCTCCTAGTAACAGTTTGATAAATTGTTTGGGCGTGTCATTTTTAATTTGTGGAAGTTCTTCTTCAGTTTCGTGCATCAGCGTGCTGTTTAATAGCAGTAGTGTGACATTTACGCATATTTTTTGCCAGCGGTGGCTTGCCCAAGTGGTCTTCTCGTTGGGCCGGTTTTTGCTCGCTCCGTTCATTCGGGGCTCGGAGACCCTTCCGGTGTTCGCCGTGCCAGCGCCGTCCCGCCGCGTCTCAGCAGGGGTCTGTCACTGTGCGGCTCGGTGTTCCATCCCAGCAGGATTCCTCCTAGTGAGCAAATTTATTGCCCACTTTCGCTACAAGGGCATTCGGTTACTTTCGCTGTCCTTTTCCTTCTCTCGACGCTCCTGCTATGTAGGAATCGTGTCTTGCTAATTACGTCCTTTTCTTTCTTGATACATCTCGCGTTGCATCTATTCCTTGCTGGAGTTTTTTACAATGGTTCTTACAAAAAGTTTTACTTATAATCATCTAACATTTATCTACTATCTACTTGTTTTACGCCTACTTAAAAAGCTTTACAAATTTCGGCGCCCTTTCCATGCTACAATTCTAAGATATTTGGAGTCTTAACGTTTACTCAAGAATCCTCAAATTCGTTTTTTATTTTTGTGTAGTGTCGTGGTGTATAGCATTTTAGTATTTCATGCTGTTAGACTATCTACGCTTTATCCATTCACCTTAAGCTATGGTACTATTGGTGTTATTATTGAAACTACTTTCTTTTTCCTACCTTCCTCTCTCTTCATTCTTCTTTCACCTGACGATCTTATCTGCAACATAATCTTGAAATATAGTGCTGATTATTTACGAGTAATAAAATTAATCTTCAGACTTGTACTGAAAGTGTTTAATACTGCCAGCTTTAGGTAAAAATACCTCCGCTTTATCTCTTAAAATACCCTCTAATTCTCTTTTACTGTGTTCCGAAATACCGTGAACTTCTTGCAATTTTTCGTTGATTTCTTTATGGACTTCTAACATGAGTTGAGGCGATTCCCTCTTTTGTGCATACCATTCTAATTCTTTATCCTCCTTATCTCGCATCATTCTTAATTGTTTGTTTATAACTGGTATCTCTTCTAATTTTAGCTTTTGCTCAAAGAGAAGTGTGACATTCCCGAATGTTACGCTACCTTTCCCCATATCTATTATCGCTCGTCTCTCATTTAAAAAATCTGCACCTATAATCAAATCTACAGTTAGTTTAGGTATAATCACGAAGTTGGCTTCGATCTTTTGACCTTGGCACGAAAGAGTTAACCTTGTTTGTCTCGTAACTTCCGCAGCATTGTTTCTAATAGGACCTCTTACGTTAATGTTACATGTTTTCAGAACTGGTAACTCCTCATTGGAATTTTCTGAGATCGCAGTCAGTTCACTTCCGCTATCAATTACAATATTGACTGGGATATGCTTTACCATGGCCTTCACAATTGGTTGAATTTGAAAGGGTTGGTTCTGTTCTTCTTCTTCTTGCATCAACGAATCCTCCACTGAATCATACATGAGTCTTTTTAGGAATTTCCCTTGTGAATTCGAACTTTCTGTAGGATAAGCTTCGACTGCTACTTCTCTCTCTTTTATTTCCTCTTCTCTATTTCTTCCTTCATTTACGCTTTCTTCTGCATCCTCTACTTTTTCCTCATCCACGTCTATCTTCTCCTTCTTCGCTACTTCCACATAATCGCATCTAAATGCTCTAATTATTGCTTCATAACTTCCTTCATTATATACGTTGGGTTGTGTGCTCACTCGTAACTTATTTTCAACTTCTGTCGACTGCGCATTATCCTCATTGAATTCGCTTTCCCTGGTTTTCATCTGAAATAGCTCTGCAATACTCATTACTTCGTCCTTTCCTCCTACATTCGTTGTGCATGCCTCTGGTAATTCATCTTCCTCGTCAGTATTCTCCCAATTAATTTCGTCCCAACACGGTATTGTTATTTTCTTGTTTTCGTTTTCATCTGGTCCCTGCGGATTTGTTTCTTCCTTCTTCTCTTCTAGTGATAAGTGTTTTACTTCTCTGTTCAAGGTGCTGCAATTGTCATGGGTCGGTGCGTCATTCTCTTTGGCATGGGCGCTTAGCTGTCAACTCGAACGTTTACCGGGTTTTGGTGGCCTTACCTCCACCTCTTCTATCTGTATTCGCTTTTCTGGTTCATCTTGTTGATAGTGGTTTCTTTGTTGTTAATTTGTCGGTCTATTGGTTCTCCAGTACCCGTTCCAGTGGTCGTTATTCCCTCTGTAATAGTTGTTGCCGTTCCTGGGTGAGTTATAGTTATTGCCATATTCTCTTCTAAATCTATGACCGGTTCTTTGTTAAAATCTATTGTCGTTTCTTGGTGCGAAGTTATCACGTGGTTCGTAATTATTTTTTCTTCGTACTGTGTCTTGTGGGTTCCACTGCTTTTTGCTTTCGTTTTCACGTGCGCTTCGTCTTTTTCTTGCATCATCTTCCGAGAATATGAACTCTAGTTCACTTAGAATACCTTTAAATCCTTCGACGTCATTGCCTCCGCGACCTACTAATGATTGCTGGTATTTCAATGGTAGCTTCATCGCGCATAATTTAATCAACTCTCCGTCACTGTATGGTACATCTAAGAATTGATTTTTGTTTGCCATTGCTTCGAAAAATTTCACGGGACTCTTCTCTCCTGAATTTTAAAAATATGGGTTCTGTAATAATTCGTACTTAACTCTATTCTGTGCTTCGCTGGACCAATATCGTGAGAGAAACTTCTCTCTGAAATCTTCGTACGATCGACATGTCGCTGCAACATTTTGCATGATTCCTGCGACTGTTTCTGACATGTGTGCACATATAAAGTCTAATTTGTGTGCTAGCGTCCAGTGTTCTGGTAATCCTACTCGGAATTGATCAATAAAAGTTCGTGGATGTAATGAGTTCCCTTCTCGAAATTGTTGAAATTTTCTGACTGTGAGGAAATGATCATTGTCGTACTTCGTCATAGTTCCATATGAAATTCGCGATTCTTCGCCACTTTTGTTTCTGATCATTTCTCCCGTCGTTCTTTCCGGTTGTGGTAGATCCATTGGGTATTGACCACTGTAACTTTCGCCTACCGCGATGCAGGCTGTCTGATTTCACGTATGTTACTTTCCGCCTCTGATTGGAATCGCAAATGCGTAATATCTTCGTTAATTTCTTGTTTCTCCAGTGCTGTTACAGATACGGATGTGGTTGCACACTCTGTGCTTGTTCGATCCTGTTCACTACGCTCTCCAATGGTTTGCAACAATTCTGTCCGCAATTTCTGAAATTGTCGCTTCATTTGCGCTTCTATTTTGACTATGCGGTTATCATATCTTTTCAGCGCTGCTTTTGTGATACGTTTGTGTAACACACTGTTTTCAACAATTTCACGCGCTGTACCTGCTGCTTGTCTAGTAATTACGTTTATCTGTTTCTTTAGTTTCTTGACTTCTCCCTGGGTGTTGTTACGTAATGTTTTGATCTCGTCCTGAATGTCATTACGCAATGTTTGTACGTCCGCTTGTACCTTGTCAATGTCTGTTCTCAAATGATTGTGACCTATTATTAAGTTTCCTATCACTTCTCGAGGTTCTTTTGTCTCGTCTACAATCTGACTTAGGTGTAACTGAATTTTTTTGTTTTGTTCTTTAATATCACGCATTTGTCTCCTGGTTTCTGCATTCTGAATTTGAATTTGGTTCGCTATTTCTTTATTCTGCCTTGTCATGGTTTCCGTAATTTGTTGTAATAATTCTGCCAGATTGGTGGGTCCTATTGCGTTTTCTTCCGACATCCTACGCTCTGTGTTTTCGCCCAAGTGTTGGTTCGCAACCGATTGCAATGGAACTGTGCTGTGACACGTTTCTGCTCGCATTCCTTGTACTCTGTGCTGAGGAAGCTCTGATTACTGGTACTGTGGGTTCTACGTATTCAAGACGCAAGTTAAAATCCTCATCGACTGTCTCTCTACTTTGCTGCTCCTCTGTCGTATGCTGACCTAGGTTTTCTGTGCCTTGGCGTACATTATGCTCGTTATGGTTCGTTATCTGTCCTACTTCCCGCGATACTGCATCGTCTGTTGTACTGTCCTCTATTCTCTGTCCAATTTCATGCTGGGTCTCTACCTCAATTCGGTCAAGGTCTCGATTTGCCATTGCTAATCTTTCTGAATCCCTTATTTTCTGTTTTAAAAGCAATTCACACTCCCTACTTAGCGACAACATGCACTCATACGATCTCACACGTTTCATAAACTTTTTGTTCACACAATTTGACACTACCAAGACTGACAATCGATTCACTTACTTGTTGGGTCAGAACCAACTTGTCAACGATGTATCCGCCACCTGTGCACGTGCATTGGAGAGAAAACTTAATTCTAAAAATTTTCAGTATTCATAACTTAATTATGCTATTGTCACTGATACAATTCTCACTTCTTCTGCAGCTACTGTTTTCGACTATTTATAACCTTAGGAAAAAAATTTTTGTAATGCAAAAATTTTTTAGCAGGATATTTTTCTGACATAGTTAGGCATGTGGTCGACCTTCAATCATGGTATTTTACCATCCTGGCAGGGTCGCCATTTTCTAAACATTCATGGTGGTGTCTGATTGTACTATATTGTGTCTCCCTACCACTTTCGCGCAACGACGCTCTGAGAGTGTTTTTAGGGGATTAACTAGTTTGAACCTGGGACCTGTTGCTGGTAAGGAGACGCCAGACCACACATGACATGTAGAATTCAGAAGAGTTCAGTGAGACTAGCGATGATATAACCAAATACTAAATGGTCTCAGCGTCAGCTCCACTGCACTCCCTGTAAAAGAATCTTAATACTAACTAAATTTAGTGGAAAGGGTTCAAGGCTTTCCTATTTTTAGTTAGCTGGTAAAATAACGAAGAAAAAGCAGTTAAGTTTACCATTGATAAGTTTTATTCTACTCACAAAACATCGTTAATAAATTGCACTATTGATAAAAGGAAATGTTTTAATACAGGATGGTAAAAACCAACTGCGTTCAACAAAAATGTGAACGAATATTCCCCAAATGGGTTTCCAAGTTCTACAATCGATCGAAGGATGACCTATGCCATATCACATCTATAATCTAGGTTAAATTTAAGTTTCACAAACGAAAAAACTATCAAAATGGTCTACAGTGACCCTCAATTATCTTTAATTACTTATCTAACCTGTCGTAAATTACAGTGGCTGATGAGGCTTCTCAATAACTATAAAATAGAAAAATCATCGCGTTTACTTCAAGTGGCAAATGTGAACACCATGAGTTTTAATTAACGATCGACACTAGTATTACGCAAAAAGGGGGTGTAACAGATGAGGCTTCTGCAGTTCTGAGTGAAGCCTTATGCGCTCAAAAATGCGGTGTTTAGGCAGCGTCAGGGCGGCAGCGGCCGGCGCAGCAGCCATTCAGCTCGTCGTCTCGGAACCAACTCTCCCCTAACTTCTCCTTACTACAATTTACCGAAGTTGGTTTAAAAAAACCATCTGGCTATGTTTTATCTGACCAATCAGGGTCTCAATGTTAATCTTATGTTCCGCCTACTAAAATTCTGTCTATCCAATGAGAAACGTTATACTTTTTGTGGTGGGGCAATGTTTTTAAAGTTTGCAGCGTAACAGAGACGCTAAAAAGTCTCACGCTAAAACCTGCAGCTAGTGTGGTCCTTTTAGCGTTAGCGTAAGATCTATACTGCTCTTCTGGAGGGCTCTATCTTTTAACATGGGCTGGGGAGTGATCCTAATGTAACAGACACGCGAAAAAGTCTCACGCTAAAACTTGAGGGTGGTAGTGGCCCTTTTTGTGTTATCGTAAGATCTATACTGCTTTTCTGGAGGGCTCTAGCTTTTAACATGGGCTGGGGGTGATCCTTGACGTACCTGAGACGCGAAAAAGCCTCACGCTAAAACGTACGGGTTGTATAGTCGTACAGGTAGGCTCGCAGCGTGGGTGCCCAGCCCCTCCCTTATCTAGCTTAACACGGTTCTGCTCTCGGCTTCTGACCTCTTTTCTCCCCTCGGAACTGCGTCTGCCTCACAGTGGGAAGGTACGACATGCATTTAGGCATTCTTGTGTTAGTCTGTGGTATTCCATTTGCTCACTCGTTACTCGTATTACTTTGGTTAATTTAATGTCCCGATTTATTCCGAGCTATGTGACATACTACTGGATTTGCTTATCATGTCAGGGTTTTCATGTAAGGTGTTGGATTTGCCTGACACCTTACATATTTGCTTCGTGATACATTACCCGTGTTAGAAAGGACCGTTCACTAATTGCGGAAAAGGTCGATATCGTGTTGATGTATGGCTATTGTGGTCAAAGTGCCCAACGGGCGTGCGTTATGTATGCTGCTCGGTATCCTGGACTTCATCCAACTGTCCAGACCGTTCGTCGCATAGTTACGTTATTTAAGGAAACAGGAAGTGTTCAGCCACATGGGAAACGTCAGCCACGACCTGCAACAAATTATGATGCCCAAATAGGTGTTTTAGTTGCTGTAGCGGCTAATCCGCACATCAGTAGCAGACAAATTGCGCGAGAATCGGGAATCTCAAAAACGTCGGTGATAGAATGCTACATCAACATCGATTGCACCCGTACCATATTTCTATGCACCAGTAATTCCATAGCGACGACTTTGAACGTCGTGTACAGTTCTGCCACTGGGCACAAGAGAAATTACGGGAAGATGAGAGATTTTTTGCACGTGTTCTATTTAGCGACGAAGCGTCATTCACCAACAGCGGTAACGTAAACCGGCGTAATATGCACTATTGGGCAACGGAAAATCCACGATGGCTGCGACGAGTGGAACATCAGCGACCATGGCGGATTTATGTATGTAGCGGCATTATGGGAGGAAGGATGATTGGCCCCCATTTTATCGATGGTAATCTAAATGGTGAAATGCATGCTGATTTCCTACGCAATGTTCTACCGATATTACTACAAGATGTTTCACTGCATGACAGAATAGCGATGTACTTCCAACTTGAAGGATGTCCGACACATAGCTCGCGTGCGGTTTAAGCGGCATTGAATAGCATATTTCATGACAGGTGGATTGGTTGTCGAAGCACCATACCATGGCCCACACGTTCACCGGGTCTGATGTCCCCGGATTTCTTTCTGTGGGGAAAGTTGAAAGATATTTGCTATCGTGATCCACCGACAACGCCTGACAACATGCGTCAGCGCATTGTCAATGCATTTGCGAACATTACGGAAGGCGAACTACTCGCTGCTGAGAGGAATGTCGTTAAACGTATTGCCAAATGCATTGAGGTTGACAGACATCATTTTGAGCATTTATTGCATTAATGTGGAATTCACAGGTAATCACGCTGTAACAGCAGGCGTTCTCAGAAATGATAAGTTCACAAAGGTACATGTATCACAGTGGAACAACCGAAATAAAATGTTCAAACTTATCTACATACTGTATTTTAATTTAAAGAACATACCTGTTACCAACTGTTTGTCTAAAATTGTCAGCCATGTGTTTATGACTACTACAGCGCCATCTATCACAAATCGAAAAAAGTGGTCCAACTAAAACGTTCATATTTCCTTACGTACTACACGAATATGTAATAAAAATGGGTGTTTCTATTTTAAAACCGCAGTTGATATCCGTTTGACATATGGCAGCGCCATCTAGCGGGCCAACCATGGCGTCATCTGGTTTTTCCCTTCAAGCTAGACCACTTTCGTTCGTTGTAGTTTTCTCCTTTGACGCTTATTTCGTGAGATATTTGGCCCGGTCACCCTGTATAGAGCATCTTGTCTGATTTATTTGTCCCTGACCTGATGAAGAATTTTGGTATTGGTAGCACTCATGTCTACATTCTTCGCAGTTGTAACGTAGATAGCACCAGTGAGGTGTTTCTCATGGTGTTACTGCAGATTATCAATCAACTACAATGTAGTTTACTCTAGCTTCAAATTTGAATACGCAGGAAGAAATTTAGTTGAGTCATGCTCACTTTTCCATGCGGTAACACGAGGAATTTTTATTTATGTATTTATTTATTTATTAATTTTTTTGTTTTGGATTATCAGTCTGATTGGTTTGATGCGGCGCGCCACGAATTCCTCTCCTATGCCAAAGTTTTAATCTGAGAGTGGAACAATACTACAGTTCCCTCTAGTAGCAAAGAAGTTATTCCCTGATGTGTTAACAGATGTCCTAATATCTTGTCGCTTCTTCTTGTCAGTGTTTTCCATATGTTACCATCCTCGCTGATTTTATGAAGAATCTCCTCACTTACCTTACCAGTCCATCTAATTTTCAACATTCTACTGTAGCACCGCATCTCAAATCCTTCGATTCTCTTTTGTTCCTTTTTTCCCACAGTCCATGTCTCCATGTTTCACTAGCACACAATGCTTTCCTCCGAAAGTGCATTCGCAGAAATTTCTTCCTAAAATTATGGCTGATATTTGATCCTAGCAGGCTACTCTTGGCCAGGAATGCCCTTTTTGCCAGTGCTTATCTGCTTTTGTTGTTCTTCTTTGCTCCGTCCGTCATTGGTGTTTTTGCTGCCTAGGAAGCAGATTTCCTTAACTTCACCTACTTCGTGACCACTCACGCTGATGTTAAGTTTCTCGCTGTTCTCATTTCTGATGCTTATCATTACCTTCGTCTTTCTTCGATTTACTCTCAATCCATATTCTATACTTATTAATCTGTTCATTCCATTCAGCAGATCATGTAACTCTCCTTCACTTTCACTGAGGATAGCAATGTCACCATGGAACTTGATCGTTGAAATTCTTTCACCTTGAATTTGAACTACACTCCTGACTCTTTCTTTTACTCATTCATTACTTCTTTGTCGTAGAGATTGACAGTAACGAGAGCTTAATGGGTTAAAAATAATCGGCAAACTTCGAAGTCGATTTGCTCCAATATTTTTGAGAGCTGAATTGAACTGTTTTGGGAGAGGTATATCAGAGTTCTGAACTTCACGTACCTTAATCTAAAAAGTTTGCAACAACCGGGTTGGGGCGTAGTCCACCTGTAAGACTGTTTTTCGTGTTTCTTCATAAACTTTTGATAGAGATCTTTACCTGCCTGTTTTCTCTCTGTGTTATATGTGTTAGGCAGTTTTAAAACTGTCTCATCTGGTGGCCTTAACATGTAATCTAACTCTCTCATTTCATCGTGGTTTCCTTAAAATGTTGACTTGGAAAACTCTATCTGAGGTGCCATAGAGTCCTGCTGACTTCCTACACAGATTCCTTTGCAGTTGTAAATATAGGATCAGTAAAACGATCGGCAGCAGCCTTTTCGATCATTTCGCCTTCCAAACCATGTGAAACTGCTTGCTTCATTGCAGTCCAGAACTGCTCCCCTCCACCCTCAGCGACACGCTTCCTCTTCAACCTTCGCGTCGTGCACGAAAAACTAGAATGAAATTAGTTTTTTGGGTCATACCACCTGACTCAGGTATGGCCCATTACACCGTACTGACATTGCGCGTTATAACGAGGTGGAAACCGACATCGACTTGACTGAGGCGATTTTCATTATTACGGTACAGCATACAGCAGATGATTAACATGGTAATGATATAGTGAGTAACGACAATAGGCAGCACAGTATGTCACTCGCTGTGTACAGTGTTTAGGAGCCAAGCGCTTTGTTTTTTCCTCTGTGTTCAGCGGTCCCATGCAGCATAGTGTGTTAACGTGCTGTTTCAGTCTTCTGTAGGAAGGTACACTGTCTTGTGATTTGTAGGGAGTGTCACACGAGAGCAAGGGCCAACGTGTATTGCCACACAGATCAGTAATTCTACAGCAAGCTAAAACTGTCGAATCGAACGTGCTAAAGTTTCTTTTACTGACCTGGCCAACAGTGAAGAAAGCTGGAATAGTCAAAATTTTGCTCAATTCATAAACTGACAGCGAATGTTTGTGGTATTTCGAACTAGACTGTACGCCATGTTGACAGTGTTGTAAAATCGGCATGATGTCCATATCTGAGGACGTCATTTGATTCTCGAAGAAAAGGATACAAACGGGTTTCACAACAAGTTTGTGCGTGGAACTTTACTTCATTATCACGGCAGAGTAATGCATCCGACGACTATAAAAATACAGAACTGTCTCCCTTGAAATGTTAATTATTCAGGCTCAGACATTACCATTCTCCGTCTTCTTTGTTCCCTTGATTTACGATTCAGAAAATGTAATGGTGGACGCAACTTTTTAATGGAGTGCTGAGACATCGCAGCTGCAAGAATTACATTTTTGTGCACCATACACATACTGTATGCTGAGGAGAAAAACTCTGTAGCATGCTTAAATAAACTTGAGTTTCGCGAAATCATTTTAACAAATGTATTTTGCTCGACTTCAAACGGATGTCGGACTTGGTTCTACACCCCATAGCGGCCTTTTGGTGATCTGTGCAGTAATGAAGGGTCTGTCACAACAGAAAATTAAAAGTTTTCGGGAGCTGTGGAATATTCTCGGTCCTACTAAGGCGACTCGTGGGATCAAAAATCATGGCGGCAGCATTCAGTTACAAGGGCGCATTGAAAAGTGCTTGCCCCGAATTTTTTGTTTGAAAACTCTTACTGATTTTTCAATAAAACGAACATTATTACTATTTTACATCTTTATTCTTCATGTCTATATATTTTTCAGTCCTCGGCCGTTAAACGGCTCCGAATTGTAGCGCGTAACTTGGAGGTGTCCACCGTAACTACGGTATATCGGTGTGTGAGAGACAGCTTACTTTAATCGAATTTCGAATCCGGAGAGTTCATTCACAAGTGGAGCTCCCTCTCCTCCAGCTTCACGATGCCATATCACACACGAGCGCTGCAACATCTGCAACGAACCGAATGGCCCGGGTTCGGGTCATCAGTCATCCTCTATACAGTCCCGACTTTCATCTGTTTCCAGAATATACAGAACGTTTCCGAGGAGTGATAAAATGGTGCAAGGGCCGGTGTTGTGGCTTCGCCAACCAAGTCAAACATTATACAGCGACGGTATCAACAAACAAGTCTCTCACTGGGAAATAGGAGAAATGTGTTCGTCGTTAGGGTGAGTATGTTAAGGAATAATTAAGTACATGTGAATAATAAAACCTAGAATGATAATAACGCTCGTAGTTTAAAAAGCTTTAAGGGTTTATACCTAAATATTTCGGAAGCTTTACATTTTAGTACGCCCTTGAACTCGCACGGTGTCGCGCACGTAGTCTCTCGTGAATAAACAATAGGCGATCCGATACAGTAATAACGTCTTACATTACGTCATCTTAATGAGCGGTAGCCCTTATTTCATTCCCGTACGAGAAAACGATAAGTCACATTTAACAGAACTAGCATTACATTATTCTTCTCCATCTTCGTAAGGGTATTGTTCATGATCATCATCTTCGTGTAGTTCTAAGGTTTCAATGGCATCTATGGCATTATCATCATCCGTAGAAGATTTACATTCACTAGGTGGGCTTTCAGAATCAGAAGACTGTTCCAACAATTCCCTCATCTTTTCATCTGACACTTCTCTTCTCTGTAACATTTTCAGTTTGTAGTACCGGATGCTGTTACGAAATAATGCACCAAAAGAAACATGACACTGAAAGAATAACAGAGCAAATAAACAGTGGTAAGTGGCGTAACAGAGGCTACGCAGAAAAATATCTGCTTGTTGCAACGTTGATTATACTCGCACGGGCCTGTGGGGCCCTTACAGGAGGAAAAGTGCACCAACGCTTTAACACAAAACTATATCTAACTTTCTATAATTTTGTACGAAAATTATGACTAACTTGACAGATCAGGAAAATTCATAAAATTTTATTAAAATAAAATGTATAGTTTCTAACAGAGAAGATATTAAACATCACGGATGTGCCTCTCACACGTGAAGAAAGGTAAAGGGTTAAGCTGTTGTCTGCAGACAAGGAAACACTGCAGTTATAATTTTTCATTATAATACGCTTAACCCTGTGAGAAACATTTCCTTAGAATGGAAGAGATATGTATTTACTAGCATCTTTGTTACTATTAGAAGAAATGTTATTAGGCAAAGTCGAGTATTTTTGAGTTTTTTATTGAAGAGGTAATCCACCATACCTTAGCGATACCCGTTGTTGTTGTGATGGATTCAATCACATTTAGCAGACGATAAAACAGTGATTACCATGCGGTGTGTAGCGAAATGAATAAACGCTACTTTATACACATTTGGGTGAGTCGAGTCGGCTGGGATGACTTTGTCTGAATACGTTTCCTTACGGAAGATGTTAAAACTAACAGAATCATTTTCTTTAAAAATGGTTAAATTGAGAAAATTTAGATCACGTTTTCCATTTACAACTTCTCCGGTAAAGGAAATTTCGTCATTGAAGTCTAGGAATATACTGAAAAGAGGCTCGTGGTCATTACCGTCGAATGAAATGAATATGTCGTCAAAACATCACGCATAGACGAATTTTTTTGACGTAATTCCGAATTGAAATTTTTTGTCTCAAGAGCGTTGATGAAAGCTTCCGCCCAAATACCAACGTGCGGACTACCCATGACCAATCTGTAAGGTTAAATGTAGATATTGGAGTTGAACGTGAAGTAATTATATTTGAGAACAAATTTAAGTAAACTGATAAGTTCAGCAATCTCGACTGGAATCATTGTAACATCCACCAGAACCTTGCTCAAAGGCTGAATTAAACCACGCTTTGTGGCAACTCATTAGGTGATTTGGAATCATTTACTGATCTTTAGCCGATGTTGAAGTGCTTCCATGTCCAAAATACTGTTTTTTCCCTACGAAGGTATCTAAGAGTGTTTCTAAATACATAGGCATCAAATAGAAAACAGTCGAGATTTATTTGATTTATTTTGTTTGTCGATTTTAACTATTCGTATTTGACCAGCCCTGATCATAGGGGCCAGCACATTTCATAGTGTATATTGGGGCAATTTTTTGTCATGTTATTAATATTAGACAGTTATTTCATCTTGAAGCGCCTATTACTTCTGGAAATCAGAAATGAAAAGGTGAAGCTCCAATCTTTAATAATAATAATCTAGATCTAATTATTATTGAGGGGATAAATTCTGTTTCCCATCCGGTTTGACAGCAGCTTTTCATTGAACAAAAGTAAGATCGCTTCATTTCTTACTGTTCCCTAGTGTTAAATTTCAGTAAGGACTAGTTTTTATTCTTTTGGTTGTATTTTATGAAATATGTGATATTCCGACGCCTTTGTGGAAATTTAGTCTCGATATGACGGGTAATTGGACATGTATGTTTCCAGCTTTGTAATAATTGCTGTTGTAATGTCTTCAGTTTGCAAGTGTTTCTGGAGAAGATGGGGCCACGTCCATGGAAACCATGGACAAAGGCTGAATTAAACCACCTATTTTTGCAACTGTTTGACTTCTTAGGATTCACTTACTTCATAAAATAATATAGTCATGTTGCCGGCCGGTGTGGCCGAGCGGTTCTAGACGCTACAGTCTGGAAACGCGCGAATGCTACGGTCGCAGGTTCAAATCCTGCCACGGGCATGGATGTGTGTGATGACAGAATCAATTGCGTAACGTCAAAACATTTATGAACTACGAATCAAGCTCAGGTCTGATAGACAGAAATTCAGGGTGACAATTACTGAACTATATGAAATAAAATCGTCGTATCTTCTGAACGGTTTGTGTTAGGACGTTTAAACTGCACGGGTGGCAGCGGGGCATGGTGGCAATTAGTACGCGCATGCATGGCTTGGTTTAGCGACGAAGCCCACTTTCATTTTGATCGATTTGTCAATAGACAAAATTGGCGCATTTGTGCGACTAGGGATCGTCATTTCGCGATCGAGAAGTCTCATCAACTTCAACGGATGACTGTGTGCTGCTCAATGTGCAGCCACGGAATAATCGGTTCAATATTCCTTGATGGCACGGTAACAACTGAACGTTATTTGAAGGTTTTGGGTTTCTTCCCTATTATCCAACATGACCCTGATGTGGTTCATGCGAGATGGACCTGTGAGGTCGACCCTATCGAAGCCGGGTACTGTTTGATGTCCTGGAGGTTCTTGGGGTACCCAGAGGCCACTGGCATGGGCCTCGATTGGCCGCCATATCATCCGGATCTGAGCACACGCGACTCCTTTTTGTGGGGCTGTGTTAATGACAAGATGTACAGCAATAGCTGCAAAACCATTACTGAGCTGAAAACAGCCATTCAGGAGAGCATCGACAGAATCGATGTCCCGACACTTCTGCAGGTATGCAGAATTTTAACATTCGTCTGCGCCACATTATCGCCAAATAAGGCAGGCATATCGAACATGTCATAACCTAAATCCGAGTATATGTAGTGGAGTTACGTGTTGAATAAAGTGTGTACACGCCGTAATTTGTATCTAATTTAGCTTTTTTCACATAGTCAACTGTCACACTGTAACAGCGTCGCAACGAATTTCACCAACGCAAGCTGACCAAACCGGTAAAATCCTTAAATGAAACAGGATTTAACTGAAACCTAAAACGCACTTTTTGAGTAACCCTATAACGCAGTAAACAGCTCCGAATTGCATATCACTAAATCCAAACATAAAAAAGTTCAGCAACAAATCCATTTACCACAAGATTCGAGCGACGTCCGACTGGGGCATGTATGTTGATAGAATAGCAACAACCATTTTCAGTGAAAATGAGCTTCAATTTCAGAAGCTGCTCGTAAGGTCCATAACCGACAAAACTGCCGGCAACGGCCATTGTAACAGTCATAATCCAGTTAACGCTGGTCAACGACTACGCGCGAGAGCAAGTGCATCGCCGTTAAGTTGGCGCCTTAGTGACCCACATGCGCCATTGCAGGACGCTTTATATATCACATCGAAGTGGCACATGCGTCACAGGTGGTCCCCGTTAGTGTTCGCACTGCCAACGGCTATCACGATCCATTCCGTTACTACCACACGTCCCTCGGAGGCCCAGGAGATTGACAACTAATAGCATAATATTGTCCTCTTGGGCCTGTATCCGTGGTTCGGTGTATGTTTCGAACAGCTTTCAGTTTTGATGATGGCGTAGCCGGACACAACCATCGACCTAGTGTACCAGGAGATGTCAGTCATTGGACGAGGTGACACGTTTTCATTGATCCAGGGTCCAGTGTCGATGAGTCGTGCCGGTTGCACGATAACCGTGGTAACGCTACTAACGGCAGTGGCAATAAAGCAGTCATTTATCACGGCTTTCTGAAATTCCGAATCAGATAAGGAACAATTACCAACATGAGTGACTTAAACGGACATATCCTTGGTGCTGCGAAACAGCTGAAACCACTTTTAAAGGAAAGGCCTCTAGTCCAGATTTTATACCAGCTAGGTTCCCTTTAAGAATATGCTGATAAAACAGTTCCATGCTTAGCAATCCTATACAACCTCTCGCTAATCGAAAGATCCATACCTAAATACAGGAAAGACAGATCACTCCATTAACTACGAAAGGAACAGGAATGCTCAATTAGAGACCCATATCAGTAACGTCGATTTGCAGTAGGATTTCGGAATATGTTTTGTCTTTGCACATTATGAATTACCTCAAAGAAAACTATTTGTTTCAAATAGACAACACGACCATGGGTTATATTGTTGTTCTGAAACAAAAATAACTTTTTACTTTCCCGAAGTAATGAGTGCTGTCGACAGGGGATCTCAAATCGATTCATTATTTCTAGACGTCCAGAAGGCTTTTGACACTCAAGTTGCGTGACTAAGGAGTATTGTCTCAGCTCTGCGACTTTATTCTGTATTTGTTACCAGAAAGTTCATAGTAGTGACGGAAAGTTATCTAGTAAAACAGAAATAGCGACCTGCGCTCCCAACGGGAACTTTATAGGCCCTCTTCTGATCCTGATGTATATAAAGGATTTAAGGAACAATCTGACCAGGCCTCTTAGATCATATGCAGAGGGCGCTGTCATTTACTGTCTTGTACATCCTCAGAAGATCAAAACCAATTGAAAAATGATTTATACAAGATATCTGTATGATGTGAAAAGCAACAACTAGATCTCAATAAAGAAAGGCGTGAAGTCTTCCACATGAGTACCAAGATAAATCCACTGTATTTCGATTACACCACAAATCACACAAATCTGAAAGTTGTGGATTCAGCTAAGCACTTAGAGACAACAATTACAAATACATTAAACCAGAACGATCACATAAATAAAGTTGTGGGGGTGAGCGAACCATACTTTCTATTGGCAGAACACATAAAAAATGGAACAGCTGTATTAAGGAGAGTGTCTATAGTATACATCTTCGTCCTATGCTAAATTACTGTTGTGTGGAATGGGAGTCTTACTAGATAGGACTGATAGGGAGGGTCATCCAAAAAGTCCTAAGAGGGACAGCTCGTTTTTTGTTATCCTGAAATGCCGAAAAGTGTCGTGGATATGATATCTGAATTGGTGTGGGAGTCTAAAACAGAGGCCTTTCTCATTGATGTGAGACGTTTTCACGAAGTATCAATCAGCTATTTTCTCATTTGAATACGAAAATATTTTACTATCGCCAATTTACATAAGGAAAAAGCATGATCGTAATAAAATAATCGGTGCTCGCACGTGAAGATTTAAGTGTTGTTTTTTCCGCGCGCCGTTCGAGAGAGGAACGGTAAAGAAACAGCTTGAAGATGATTCGATACTCCTCTGCCAGACACTGAACTGCTAATTGCAGAGTAATCACGTACTTTTAGATGTAGATGTAACTGAGAATGTTTCTGGGTCAAAATGGGAACATGGAAGGGGTCATATGCTTTAGAAACTAATGCTGAACATTTAGCGCTGAAAGATGAATTCCTCAGTTTTACGTCTGCATCAACATAGTACTTCGTCGTAATATGTATCACAGATGGCCAACTGCCCTGCTTTGTAGAGCTAGCCGACTCCAGACGTCCAGATTCTATGACAAAGAATTGAGGCCTTGATGGTATAAGGTATGTGCATTGGGGGTTTGATATTCTGTTGTTGTGATGTTCTTCATCTTGTGGATTCCGTAATGTGCGAATACAAGGATAACGAGATCAACTTTATAGTGTTCCACCACTACTGACCCTCGTCTAAACCATAAGCTCTGTTCCCCATCCGACAGCAGGCACACCCAACAGTCTGCACACAGTATGTGCAGCAACACCAGCTGGAACAAAAACGCCGAGGTCTGCAAGTTTTCCAAACAGGAATAAGCACAGCTAACACAGAATATCTTTTCTTATTCCGTTTATCATTCAGCAAGTATGTAAATTTACTGTAACACTCCTTATATCTTACACTATGGCCTACCATTATTTGCTGCAAAATGGCTAGGCCACGAATTGTTCCTGAATAGAAATCAACTGATAACAATGGAATAAGGTAACTGAAATAAAACTGTTATGCTACAACTTTTCAAGAGACGTGTTCAAACCAAAAGTGTACAAGCTTCCTCACCAGGAACCCGAAATGGTTGTGCCTGAGAAGCAGGAATCATGGAAGGACTGACCAAGATGATTTGATTGAACTTCATTTAGCACCACATTTTACTAACACAGTTACTGCAAAATAATAAACTGTACTGTACATTCAAATATAGTACAATTATTGTTTTACCAGTCGCTAGTATTAAAGACAGAGAAAACAATCAGGCAATAGTTTAAATTAAAACAATAAAACAAATCCACACAATGACCAGAAAACCGTTTCCTTGTGATCGGAACCAACTTTACCTTCAGCACCAGCCCGTAGATCAAACTGAAAACATAAAATCGGGCACCAGTCGGACATCAGAAAATAAAGTTAGAGTAGCCATAGCATTTAATGCTCAAGCAAAACCTTAAAACTGCAATAATGATGCAATACATCTGGATAATATAACTTAATAAGGCTGCACAGGAAGGTGCATCCACAAGTGTTCATTAAATGGCCAACTCACAAGTACAACCACCGGACCACACCCATGCAGCGGACCTGCTCGCATGTAACAATGGACAGGCCAACTAGGCCACCCAGACAAATGCCGAGCCAGAACAGCCACAAACCAAATTACAGATGTACTCTGTATTATACAAAAATCACTAGTCAGTTTCTATCAGGCGACAGTAAGGGTGATTCACAGTACAAATAACGGCATGACTAAGCGACACACCATAACCTGCATATACATAAGGGGTAGCCTACAATAATTTGATAGCAATAAAGCAGCCTGCAAATATACCGGGTGAGCCATCTAACGTTACCGCTGGATATATTTCGTAAACCACATCAAATACTGACGAATCGATTCAACAGATCGAACGTGAGGAGAGGGGCTAGTGTAATTGTTTTATACAAACCACACAAAAATGCACGGAAGTACGACATTCATTACGCCAGAGATTGCAATTGTGTGCAGCAAATGATGGCCATCACACTGAACGTCTATTGGCCTGACATGTCGGGACACACTCCACTCCGTAATTGAAAATGGAAACATCGTGTGTACGTACACCAGACCCCTCATGGTAATGTATATGTGCGTCAGTGAAAAAGACCAATAAAAAGGTGTTAGCATGTGGACGTAATATGCTGTTCCAGTCTCTTCTGTACCTAAGGTCCCTCACCGTTCCCTTTGGATCCCTACGTAATTCGGTGCTCTCTGATACACACGATCGAACAGCGGAGGAGTGGTACTCAAGCATCAACTTTAGGTTACAATATCTCCTGATGTAATTATCATTTTACAATGCGACAAACGGCACTGATTACGTATTTGTTTATATGTTCAGATGTGCTAACAAAACTACCGGCGCTCCATTTAAAAAAAAACGTAGGTTTGTGTTAAAAAACATACTTTTGTGCATTTTTTTGTGGCTTGTATTAACCAATTACACTAACCCCTCTCCTCATGATCGGTCTGTGTAATCTATTCGTCAGTATTTGATGTGGTTTACGAAATCTATCCAGCGGTAATGTTAGGTGACTCACCCTGTATAGAGATGTATATGTATATATCAGTGCAAATAAGGAGCAAACTATTTTGAACTGCTGTGTTTATAGATAAAACTATCAGTGAGAATAACAATTAATGTGCACAGTAACTTTTAGACAATATTGACAATTTAAAGCTCTTATGGCTCAGTGATTAAAACAAATTTCTGATCATAGCTAAACTTAAAGCAATAATATGAAATGTTCTCCTTCAGGAAGCAAGATACATACATACATACATACATATATACACACACATACATCATTCATTGTTCCATAGATCTTGAATACAACATTTCATAATGATGTGGAATGTGTCAGTTTAACATAAGTCTCCTTTACACAACATACAGGTTGTTTCAAAAATTACCGGTATATTTGAAACGGCAATACAAACTAAACGAGCAGCGATAGAAATACACCGTCCGTTGCAATATGCTTGGGACAACAGTACATTTTCAGGCAGACAAACTTTCGAAATTACAGTAGTTACAATTGTCAACAACAGATGGCGCTGCGGTCTGGGAAACTGTATAGTACGATATTTTCCACATATCCACCATGCATAGCAATAATATGGCGTAGTCTCTGAATGAAATTACCCGAAACCTTTGACAACGTGTCTGGCGGAATGGCTTCACATGCAGATGAGATATACTGCTTCAGCTGTTCAATTGTTTCTGGATTCTGGCGGTACACCTGGTCTTTCAAGTGTCCCCACAGAAAGAAGTGACAGGGGTTCATGTCTGGCGAATAGGGAGGCCAATCCACGTCGCCTCCTGTATCTTTCGGATATCCCAAAGCAATCACATTATCATCGAAACATTTATTCAGGAAATTAAAGACGTCGGCCGTGCGATGTGGCCGGCCACCATCTTGCATAAACCACGAGGTGTTCGCAGTGTCGTCTAAGGCAGTTTGTACCGCCACAAATTCACGAAGAATGTCCAGATAGCGTGATGCAGTAATCGTTTCGGACCTGAAAAATGGGCCAATGATTCCTTTGGAAGAAATGACGGCCCAGATCAGTGCTTTTTGAGTATGCAGGGAGGATGGAACTGCAACATGGGGCTTTTCGGTTCCCCATATGCGCCAGTTCTGTTTATTGACGAAGCTGTCCAGGTAAAAATAAGCTTCGTCAGTAAACCAAATGCTGCCCACATGCATATCGCCGTCATCAATTCTGTGCACTATATCGTTAGCGATGTCTCTCGTGCAGCAATGGTAGCGGCGCTGAGGGGTGGCCGCGTTTGAATTTTGTATGGATAGAGGTGTAAACTCTGGCGCATGAGACGATATGTGGACGTTGGCGTCATTTGGACCACAGCTGCAACACAGCGAACAGAATCCCGAGGCCGCTGTTGGATCACCTGCTGCACTAGCTGCGCGTTGCCCTCTGTGGTTGCCGTACGCGGTCGCCTTACCTTTCCAGCACGTTCATCCGTCACAATCCCAGTCCGTTGAAATTTTTCAAACAGATCCTTTATTGTATCGCTTTTCGGTCCTTTGGTTGCATTAAACCTCCGTTGAAAACTTCGTCTTGTTGCAACAACACTGTGTTCTAGGCGGTGGAATTCCAACACCAGAAAAATCCTCTGTTATAAGGAATAAACCATGTTGTCCACAGCACACTTGCACGTTGTGAACGGCACACGCTTACAGCAGAAAGATGATGTACAGAATGGCGCACCCACAGACTGTGTTGTCTTCTATATCTTTCACATCATTTGCAGTGCCATCTGTTGTTGAAAATTGTAACTACAGTAATTTCGAAAGTTTGTCTGTCTGAAAATGTACTGTTGTCCCAAGTATATTGCAACAAACGGTGTATTTCTATCGCTGCTCGTTTAGTTTTTATTGCCATTTCAAATATACCAGTCATTTTTGAAACACCCTGTAACTAATTAATTAAGTATTTTTTTTTTTTACAGTTACTACTTGAAGTATAAGAATTCATCTATTGAGTAGGAGTAGTCGTCATTCACGAATTCTTTTAATTTCCTTTTAAATGTTGGTTTGCTATCTGTCAGACTTTTAATATTATTTGGCAAATTACCAAAGACTTTTGTGGCAGCATAATTCGCCGCTTTCTGTGCCAAAGTGAGATTTAATCAAGAATAGTGTTTATCATCCTTCCTTCTAATGTTATAGCTACGCACTTCACTGTTAATTTTGAATTGGGATATGTTATTAATGACAAATTTCGTAAGTGAATATATGTATTGCAATTGAACTGTGAATATCCCCAGTTCCTTAAATAAATGTCTGCAAGGTGATATTGCGTGGGCTCCAGCTGTTATTCTGATTACATGATTTTGGCAGTGAATACTTTCTCTCTTATTGACAAATTGCCCAAAATATGATGCCATATGAAAGCAGTGAATGAAAATAGGCATAGTAAGCTAATTTACTGATATGTTTATGACCAAAATTTGCAATAACCCTAACAACATAAGTATCAGGGCCTAATTGTTTCGGCAGATCATCAATGTGTTTCTGCCAATTCAATTTCTCATAAATGCACACACCTAGAATTTTTTAGTATTCTGCCTTAGCAACAGAATTCCATTCATAGCCTATATTTATCAATGGTGTTATGAAATTACTGTATAGAGTTGTATAAGCTGTGTTTTCTCGAAATTTTGTGAGAGTACATTTGCAAAGAAAGACTTAATAATTTTTAGAAAAACATTATTTGCAATTTACTCAGCTGATTCTTGCTTCTTGGTTATGATTACTATACTTGCATCAACAGCAAAAAGAACTAGCTTTGCATCTTCATGAATACAGAGAGGCGAGGCAAGTCGTTAATATATATATTAAGAACAATAAGGGACCCAAGACTGAACCCTGTGGGACACCTTTCTTGATACCACCCAGGGAGAGAACTCTGTTGTTTTGCAGACTATCTGTACTGTTAATTTCAACCATCAGCATTCTTCTAGTTAAGTATGTATTAAACCATTAGTGCACTGTCCCACTCCTACCACAATACTTAAGCTTATCTGCAAGAAAATCTTTGAGAGACCACAAAATATCCCAATGGGAGATTTTCAGTCATTCAATGCATTTAATAATTGATCAGTGAAAGCATATGTAGCATTTTCTGTGGAAAAGCCTTTCTGAAAACCAAATTGACATTTTGTTAGTACTTCATTTTTACAAATTTGTGATGCTACTCTTTAATACATTACTTTTTCAAGAATTTGGGATAAAGCTATCAGAAGTGAGATTGGGCGGTCGTTGTTAGCATCAGATCTACCAGCTTTTTTATGCAGTGGTTTAAGAATAGCGTACTTTAGTCTATCTGGAAAAATCCCCTTTTTTAGTGAGTGGCTGAGAATCCTACTTATTTGTTGGGAACAAGCTTCTAGTACTCTGATGGAAATGACATCTATTTCATGAGAGCTTTTATGTTTGAATTAATTTATTATTTTCCTAATTTCAGTAGGAGATGTGAGTTGAATTTAAATTTTATCAAATTGCGTAGTTGCTGCCTCTTCCATATACACCCAGATATGAGTCATATGTTTGATAACCGATAACAACTTGGAACTCTTACTTTACAAAAGTGACTCAGCATTAACACCGAGATGTTGAGTCAGCACTGGACCGCTAAACTGACAAACCTGATGCAAAACAGATAACTAGCGAGCTTAACTGCTAATTGATTTCCAATTGTCAGAACTGTCTATGACGGCCACGAGCAGCAACACAATACCAGCGAGCTGTTGTGGCCGGAACACTCAGTATTCCGAGTTACAGCTTCAAGTTTGCAGCTGATAATGGCACAAGACCAGCTCAAAATCCCCATAAGGCAGCCAATCAATGCCACACAGCCGCAACTCGGTCCGTAAAGCCAGCAAGTTCTCACGTGCGGCACTCAATGGCAGCCAACTCGGTAAATTGTTTATACATTTGCTGATGCATACACGCTCACTCTGCACCATCCAAGCAGTCGCTCCTCACCCCTTCCCTTGCTGATTTCAAAACCAAAAGTGGCCAAGGAGCGAAGACCGTGAAGATAGAACACCAAACATATTAAAATCAGAATCGACTGCAATATGTGCACTGCACCAGCTCATGATATATTTATTTACTTGGTTTGATTAGGGTCAGTAGTCCCTCTCTTACAAAGAATCCGGGTTTTACATATACAGAAGTTTCTTTACAACTTTGTTACCTAAGGAATAAAAATTTTAATATAACAAATGTATTACAATTATCTGAATCTCTACAGTGACAATGAGTGTAAATATCAAAGGTTACAACTGGCATTACTTCTCCTACTGCTCCTGCTGCTGCCACTGATAATGATAATATTCACTGACAATAATAATGGCAGTAATCACGATAATGACAATGGCAAATATTAAAAGAGTTTATAGATGCAGAAAATAGATGTTTTCCAATATAGCGATTTCCAGGGTAAGGCAGTTTAAGGAGAGTGCACCAACTAAGAACACTAGGAAATGAGGAAGATCTGATTGGAAAGAAGGATGCACAGGGATAACTAGTGGGTTCAGGGACAATGGTAATTATTATTTCTGTTTTAGTATGTATGTTGTTAACTGTCTTGTGAAGCTAAAAAATTTATTTTGTTCTCTAATGTAATGCAAGAAATTGTTCCAGAGTCATGTTCCTTCCATTGAAAAGGATTTCGAGAAAGTTGATGAACGATGTAGCGAAACAAAAAGGATTTTGCTGTGTTGGAAATGGTGCTCTTGCTATGTTGTTAAGAAAGGAGTTTTGAGGTCGAGGAAAGAGATGAGTGGCAGTATACGCTGATTAGACAGAGAGCATGGATATCTATGCAGTTGTCTGTGTGCAGCAAGGATAGCTGTACATGTGATGGTGTAAGATGATCAAAGAGTGGAACATCGCATTTATAACGATCACACATGTGTATAACCAATTCCAAGTTCCTTAAGGTTTCCTGAGAAATACTTTGCAGGATGATATCGCAGTAATGAATAATTGGAGGTATAAGTGGTTGTAGAAGTTACTTTTTCATGTTAAGAGTCAAGAGATTTTTATGTTTTTGGTGGGATTGGAGACATGCTGATACCTTCCTGCACATTGCAGTTAAATGTTGAGTATGATTTAGATATTCATATATTATTACTCCTAGACTCTGCTGTGGGAGGGAATTTGATATTTGTGCCATTTAGAATGTGGCAAAGAACAAAGCTCGCATTTTCGCCACACCCGAGTGACTTGGACAAAGTGTATTCGTTATCGCCACTACTCTGTGTCCAGCTTGCAGGACAACGAACGTTTGTGCCTTCCTGTCACAAGCTGGTGTATCCTACTTACTTCACCTTTTAATGTAATTCTGTATTAACTGTGGCTTTTAGAGTGTAATGTATGCAAATGACTCTATGTTAGAATATCTCCCTCTGCGCATTTTCCTCGAAATGAGGAGACAGTTTGCATATTAAATAGGTTGTACAAAAGTTAAATTCCAGTATATTATCTATTGGCTCTGTTTTTGTCGGAGTCTGGTATCTTTTAGTCCCGATGGATTGTTGATTCCCGCCCCTCTGCGATTAACAGCGTCGCCTGTCATCAGTCAAGCACCACCACCCCTCTGGGCAGCAGTCCACTGGGAAATGTGCAAAGGGCTTTCTTGGCTCTCCAAATCTTTTGTCGACATGTACCTGCCTGCCCGCTGTTTAATACTTCTGTACCTGCATTCACACCTTGCTTCTGCATAACCACGGCTTTTAATATTAAACATGTTGTTCTGTCCCAATAAAACCTCCATCTACTGCAGCTTTTACTGTCCTTCCCTATGCATAGAAGCTCACAACAGTAGCACAAGTGCAGGCGGTCAGCTTAGCCATTTCCGAGATGCTTGTTCCCAGGCGCCAGGCCATAACATTCTGTCCTTTGTTAAGGTCGCTTACAGCAGTGGGTTTCACTATTAGCTGCCTCATTCCTCAGTGCTCTGCTGGTATTTGCTTTGATTACCATGTCTCATGCCTGTGGCACCACCTTGGTTTTAATAACCTTTTATTACTATATTATGAACTTACATAGTTAGTTCAACATTGTAAATTGGAATTGGTTTGACACGTAAGACCATTCATTGTTGTACGTGTTACTCTGAAGCCAACCAAGGATGCCTCATCCATCCAGCCATTTCTGTGTCAGTAACTTTTGTAAATACAAATAAATAATAAGCTGAAGATTGGTAACTGTAACTGCATTGGACTGAAATGGTTTCATGTTCTTTACAACTTCTGGTGTCTGTGCTGTAATACTGATCAATGAAAGTAGTGGACTTATGGAAACACTGTATGTTAAGTATGTGTCGTCAGAACTACCCAAGACAGAGTAAGTGTATTTGAATAAACATGTACTAGATTAATTAGAAAATGTAAAACTGTATCGTAAATAAGCTCTCAGGTGATGATCTATTTCGTGCAGTGCACAGTGCTACAATATGTAGTGTCACAATACATGAATTCCAATTTCAACACACAAAACTAACAAAATAGAAATGTTTCACGAAATTGCAAGACGAATTATGAAAGCATAAATGAGCAGAAATGTATCTCAAAAAGAGCTCTGTGATTCTAGTTACGCAACTGACTAAATGAAATTCCAAACACTAAAATACACAATCGTATGTGTGCACTCCACTATATGAACGAGACTGTCTGACAAGAACTGTATCTTGAACTATACTGTAGCCAAACTGACCTGATATTAATTTTGAAATGCAACATCTAACTATGAATAATTTTATTGTCTTGACAGTTATGTAATTGATCCTGCCAAATTTTCATGGCTTAACTGTGGCAACAGAAACCTGATACTGCAAGCAACGATGAACATACACATGCACAAGAAAAAGAAAATCTGCAGAGCAGCACTTAACTCACTAACTGGAAAGAAAGCCTTGCATAGTGTATTGCAACGATGTTCTGCTATTATAAGCAAACCATCCTTAAGTATAACCACTGTTGTAGTATGTGGGATCCTTCAATGCTCTAGGAGGTTATTTAATTACAAAACCCACCCCACCCGCAAAAATAAATATAAAAATCATACCAATAAAAATTCACTCATGTAATGAACTCCAGATCCTGAAATTCTCTAACACTACTTTAATGCATAGGACTAATTTACATCTCAGATTTTTGTTGATAGGAAAAATAATGAACCAAGTGAGAAGCAAGTTGAATGTAATATTTGCAAAGAATTTTTTAAACAATCTTTAATTGAAGAATGCTTGAGAAGTCAGGGCCATAGTGACACTATTAATATACTTGCGTTAATTTACAAAGAAGATACAACCTGAGATTTAATAGTCACGATGATTCTGATATAGAAATATTGGAGGAAATAGAAAACTTATTCTTTTCTTGAATGGCTGTAGAAAAGTAGCAAATTATAATTTTCCAAAAATACTATAAATTATATTAAAGCCTATTCATTATTTTTAATCGTTTTTCACTCAATAATTAGAGATTTAGAAGTTGGACAATACAATAAATTTCAACCAAAAAATTTAAGTCATTGGTGCAACAAATGTGGCATGAATCTTCTTCTTACATTATAAAAGATAGAAAAATTATTTTGATCTTATTAAAGTTCATTAAATAATCAATAATTTTTAATATTCTTCAGGCACTGTATTATAATTTGCAGGACTTATTCTTTTATCGTACTGAAATGAGAATTCTTTCTCAGCCTGTTTGTTGACAATACATTTAGTATCAACAACTATAGTGATATGACTGTATTCTCATTGTATTTTTCAATAACCTCACTTCTGATTAATCTTACCACACATGTGCCATTCAGCTTTTAAATGTTGTAATAATTTTATGCGAATGCCTTTACCTGCAGCTCTGTTTTTTATCATTTTCCTCATAATAATAGCTTCTTGGGCAAGTTGTTTTATGCAAATGCCTTCACCTACAGCTCTGTTTTTTACCATTTTTCTCATAATAATTTCTTGGGAAAGTTGAAGCCCAATCTGTAATCCAGTTACTTTGTAATTCATCAGTCCATCAACTTAAAATACAACCTCTTTCCACAGTATTTGGCCTTTATCAATATGTACTATACTATCTGTATCAAAATATATTACAGATTTTCCTAGTTTATCTAACATAACATACAATCTAAGCCTTGCATTTGATGTAGTGAATGCAGTTTCACAAATATTTTTAACTGTGTTATTTTCCACATAATAATGTTTGAAACTGAACTTCATCTGAGCCACATCGTTATCAATTAAATTGATATCTATACTATCGCAGTCATCATCCAATAGTATTTCATAAAATTGCTGTAACTCAGTTACATCTTTTAATTTACTCATAATTTGCCTTTTCACAAATTTTCCCATAATGAATTAAGATGTAGCTTAGCAAGAGCTCATTTTCCTGAGTTTTCGATTATTGTATAAGGCTCTAAGTTTGTATTCAATTTCCCTTTAACCATTTTGATATACGCTTCAATAGTTTAAAACTCATGTGCACTGCTTCTATTTTTATTTTCACAAAGCCTTTCATATAATTTGTGAACAAAATATTGCTTTTATTTCTAAAATCCCATACATGTACACATCTAAAATACTATAACCTTTTTCTAGAGTTATCTTCGTTCATAACTCATCCAAGATTCAATACAACTTGTTTTTTCATCATTGTGATTGCATTTTTTATTTTCTCTTGAGGACATTTGACTCATAAAAGAAACAACACTTTTCATTTCTCTTACAGGTATAACAGGAAGAACAATCCTTTAGGTGTCACTACATTTCATTAAAATGTACCAATTTTTAGAATAAAATCACAAAATTACATTACCTTTCATATGTCAATAAATTTCATTTTTGCTCTAATACCATTTGCATTAGCTCTTAATTTTACTGTATTTGTTCAACCATCATAAGAAGCATCTCGTGGATTAAATGGTTCAACAACTTCTGTTAAATGCTCTAATTTTTAAGCTTCTTATACTCTGGAGAGTTAAGCTAAACACATTCCCACATCTCCACTAAATAATATGCCGCACTTCATATTTCTGCTCTTCCTGTTAAAGGTCATTCATTGTATCTTTAGTATTACTATTAATTGAAACATTTTTTACACCCACGCATAAAACACCATGGTGTCGATAAGCAGTATTAGTTTCGTTATGAAATCCATCTACTTTTGTCCCCAGAAATTTTACTTCTCCCCCATTAAGAGAATGCAACATACTATTTTTATTTAAACGCTTTAGCCAGCATATGGATTCTTTACTATAATTTTCTTTTTGTTCTTTACCCAAATCAGTGATCGTATTGTCAGGTAAATATTTACATCTGTAAATAGCTATAGAAAGCCCTGCAATTGTTAAATAAGAGATTGAATCAATATTAGGTATCCCTAGAAATTTTTTCCTTAGTTCTAAACAACCCCCTTTAAATGTATCTACATCAGAATTACACCATTCATTAATTTCTTTCTTCATATTGAACACATAATTTTTCTTTAACTCTGAAGCTATGCCATTAGATAAATGCTCCTCTGTCTCTTGTATTAATAGTATCAACAAAATAAGATTGAGTATCTTGAACTGGTCTTTTGCAATTTAGATTTTCTTGTGTATTGCGTAAATGTGGGAAGTATCCATTCTTCAATTCTTTCAAATAAAACGTTTTTGGAGACTACTAAGTGGACCTTGTAAAAATTTACTGCGCTCTATTATTTTTTGAATTAATTGTTTTATCTCCAATAATATCAGCTTAGTTCCTGTGTAGATGTCATATGGTTTTACTGTATTTCCTTCACTGTACCTCATAATGAATTCTGAATTGTATCCTCTAGCATAGTGAGCTATTAAATTTTAGTTCCTAGCTAAACAGTAATGTAAGAACAACAAAAATTTTTTACTTCGTCAGAGCCTATGCGTTTTTACAACTGGTTTGTCATTCAGCATCATCATCATATTCACTCAAAATTCTATTAACTTTATGTTGTATTTTATAATAATTCTGAATACGAACTTACATCTACAAGATAGTTTGCTTTTGGATGTAGGATTTGAGTAAAAACAGTAAAAAATTTTTAATTCTTCATGGTTTATACATTTCTTGGTTGACTTATCATGTATACCACTTTTAATGGATATTAGTAGTTTTAAATGTTGATCATTCATAACTCTTTTTAAATGATTCTTGTAATAGTCATATGAAATATATTTTCCAGGTATACAAAGAACTTTTTAACTATCATACTTATGTCTTTGATAGTTAGTAACACATTCTTTACACATGTATGAACGATTATCCTTTGAATATTTATGTGACTCAAATTTATCAGTTTACTTCTCCAATTCACATTTCTTAAACTTCTTGACTTCCATTTATTAGGACAACTTTTCATTGTATTAAATACATTTTCCATAATAAATGAATCAACTTTCCGGTTGATGTGGTTTAGATAGTTGTAAAGATTAAATATTTACTGTCATAAGTGTTCAAGAAGGGTAGTAGGAGTAATCCATTTAACTACAGACCTATATCATTGACGTCGGTTTGCAGTAGGGTTTTGGAGCATATACTGTATTCAAACATTATGAATCGCCTCGAAGGACCGATCTATTGACACGTAATCAGCACGGCTTCAGAAAACATTGCTCTTGTGCAACGCAGCTAGCTCTTTATTCGCACGAAGTAATGGCCGCTATCGACAGGGGATCTCAAGTTGATTCCGTATTTCTAGATTTCCGGAAAGCTTTTGACACCGTTCCTCATAAGCGACTTCTAATCAAGCTGCGGACCTATGGGGTATCGTCTCAGTTGTGTGACTGGATTCGTGATTTCCTATCAGGAAGGTCACAGTTCGTAGTAATAGACAGCAAATCATCGAGTAAAACTGAAGTGATATCAGACATTCCCCAGGGAAGCGTCTTGGGACCTCTACTGTTCCTGATCTATATAAATGACCTGGGTGACAATCTGAGCAGTTCTCTTAGACTGTTCGCAGATGATGCTGTAATTTACCGTCTAGTAAGGTCATCCGAAGACCAGTATCAGTTGCAAAGCGATTACGAAAAGATTGCTGTATGGTGTGTCAGGTGGCAGTTGACGCTAAATAACGAAAAGTGTGAGATGATCCACATGAGTTCCAAAAGAAATCTATTGAAATTCGATTACTCGATAAATAGTACAATTCTCAAGGCTGTCAATTCAACTAAGTACCTGGGTGTTAAAATTACGAACAACTTCAGTTGGAAGGACCACATAGATAATATTGTCGGGAAGGCGAGCCAAAGGTTGCGTTTCATTGGCAGGACACTTAGAAGATGCAACAAGTCCACTAAAGAGACAGCTTACACTACACTCGTTCGTCCTCTGTTAGAATATTGCTGCGTGGTGTGGGATCCTTACCAGGTGGGATTGACGGAGGACATCGAAAGGGTGCAAAAAAGGGCAGCTCGTTTTGTATTATCACGTTACAGGGGAGAGAGTGTGGCAGATATGATACACGAGTTGGGATGGAAGTCATTACAGCGTAGACGTTTTTCGTTGCGGCGAGGCCTTTTTATGAAAATTTCAGTCACCAACTTTCTCTTCCGAATGCGAAAATATTTTGTTGAGCCCAACCTACATAGGTAGTAATGATCATCAAAATAAAATAAGAGAAATCAGAGCTCGAACAGAAAGGTTTAGGTGTTCGTTTTTCCCGCTCGCTTTTCAGGAGTGGAATAGTAGAGAGATAGTATGATTGTGGTTCGATGAACCCTCTGCCAAGCACTTAAATGTGAATTGCAGAGTAGTCATGTAGATGTAGAACTGTACTGTCATAAGTAATGTAAATACTGTGTATTTTACATTTCATTTGTAAGTTTGCAGTACAGTACACATTTCAATAGGAAGAAATTGTTATCTATAATGACACACTATTAAGGAAATTACTGAAGCCTGGCTAAGAATTTCACATAATGTATTTTTATTCTGTATAGATGGAGTCAATGAAAGACCTTGCTAATAACAATCTTGCATACAATTAAAAGCAAGCATTTGTGATTATTGATAAAAATAATAGTCCCTGGTTTAAAGCTAAAGGTTGCTGAAATATTAGTTTATAAAGACACAGACTATATGAATACACACATTGGAAAGGAAGATAAAATTTTATTTGAAAATTTGAACACAGACGCCACTTTGGGATTAAGAAGTAATGAAAAATCATCAACAGTTCACAAACATTGTGAACATAAACTACAATCAACAATTGAAAATTAAAGGTTTGAAATTTGAGAAAGAAATAGGTATGTGTGTTCTGAAGAAAAGGAGAGAAGATATTCAAAACTTCTAACGAAAAAACTAATGAGAAAGATAAAATAATTAGGCAAATACAACCACAAGTTGTTGAACCAATACCAATTTTAGACCTATGTTTGTTCTTCTAAAATTATTTGATGATGATTGTGAATATAATTATCATGTCATTAGAATAGAAAGAAGTTTCAAATTTATATAGAATTGTAGACAGACATCTAAACTATAAATAGTTGTTAGTACATGAATAAAATCTTAACTCAATAAATTTATACCAAATAATGAAAAAAAATTTGTGAATTTTCTGTCAACTGAACTATTTCAATATATTATGGATTACTATAAGTAAGAAGAATTGATTAATGATATAATGAACCTTCATCAGACTGAATTCAAACACTTTAAAATAAAGGTGGTCTTACTTTTAATGTATTCATAAACAATACAAAATTCGTCTCCTTTAAAACTGTGCAAAAAAGTCACACTTTCATCAGTTAATTATTTTATGAAGCTAGAGGTCTTTTCATTTGGATATCATACAGCTAGAAAGAATGAAAGTGCGTATTTTTTTCTTATAAAGAAAAGGTTTATTAATAGAAATGTTTTTTCCCACTTGACCCAATCTAAATATGGTATAGAATTAAACAGTAACCAGCAGTTGCAGTTACATCCAGACAAAAATCTTATTAATGAATCAGTCTAACTTTTATAAAACAACATTTCTTTATCCATGCAACTATTACGTGAATTATCATATCAGTACCATTTAACATATACTGTATCTCCTTCCTTTCTCAAATTTTTACACACAAACAAACATCTGGATATTGCTCTTTCTGTAATTCCTGTTCACAAAAATTCAATATCTTACAATTTCTAAGTGATTGGATTGAAGTTACAACCTCCCCCCAGCTTGCCACCAAATGTCAGTATTCCTATATGCTGAAGATGAAGTTATATTTAATTAAAAATGTTGAAATGTGTGTGAAATCTTATTGGACTTAACTGCTAATGTCATCAGTCCCTAAGCTTACACACTACTTCACCTAAATTATCCTAAGGACAAACATACACACCCCTGGTGGACTTGAACCTCTGCCAGGACCACTCACACAGTCAATGACTGCAGCGCCTTAGACTGCTTGGCTAATCCTGTGCAGATATATTTAATTAATTTGTCATAATAAGTAATAGCTCATCTTCTTGAAACTCATTGTCATACCCTGTAGTTCTTGTGAGACCTAAGGAAAACTACTTAATGATAGCATCACATTTCACAAATACTGGATTTAGTTAGTTAAAATACCCTTTTTGTAAACCAACATTTATAAACACTGAAGAGAAATCCTATACTGTGTGCCATTACAACTACATTCTGTCACTAATCTCCAGCCTCGTTGCTGAGCAACTGTCTCTAGGCTCTCGCACATCTGACATCTACTCACAGACTCCAACACTAGACTCTTGCTCACCCAGTAGCACATTCTTGACTGCAGTGCACTCTTTGCTTTATTATATGATCACTGCATGGTGCATGGTCGATACATTGTAAGGGTACTGCAACTGTACATATCCCCACCAAAATAATGTTTTAATAAGATAAAATATAATGGCGACATTAGATTTGAATATTAAAGTAAAAAAATGGAGGAAGGAGAAGATGTAAAATTTAAAGTTATAAAATTACAGTAATTAGTCCATACTATTTGCTTGCCATTGCAGAACTCTAATTCATTAAGAATAATTCTCTTTTGAGTCCCTGTTTACTATGTTTGTTTATATCTATATATGAAAATTGCATTTAAGAAATTATAGTTAGAATCACTTAATTACACTGCAATTATATCTTTCAATCAATCACTAATTAGCAACAAGATAATTCAGATTAATAACAAATGTTTGTGCATACTGCAAAATCTCATTGAAATAACAAGGCAACATGAAACCCAATGCTGTTATCTCCCATTGAAATAGCACAGCTAAATGTGACACATTAATAACAATTATCTATTGCTATGTTCATGAAATTTATTGTAATTAGTTGAATACTAATCATTATATTGTCATTGTATTGAATGAATTGAAACCGACTAAATGTGATTCAAAAGTAAGCAAAATAATAAACAGACCACACAATATTCAAAGGAAAATATCATATTAATACCCGACATAAATTTATACTCCTAGTGGCAACGTATTTTGAGAATATGACACTGTTAGAATTTGGCACACTGTTAACAGTGTTATAAATACATGAAATTTGACATAAAGCACATACCTTGGATAGTAACCCACAAACAAATAAATAATCACATTTTAAAACACTTTGTTATGTAGCACTTCATGTGTAATTACGCTGCTTTAGGTCTCTACCCATATGGTGAGTCGTAAATTATACGCGTACACACTGGCTCACGACGCATTGGGCTGTTACAACGACGCCGCCGGGGATACATCACCACAATAACAACAACACTTTCACTGGTTACTCTGCTAATTCACCGCCCTATATGATGCGATTCAAAGCACTCGTATTCGTAGCTTTCCATGAATTTGAAGCCTGTGGCATCGAAGCCACTGGGGACTGTACACTGGTTGTCTCTGCATATTGATGGGAATGTCGCAACTGAGTCATAACAGCGACTCCCGCGCCATAAAGCTTGTTGATCAGCTGGCCGCTGACGTCAGCGTTTCATGGTTCCGCGTTCCACACAGGTCACCAACCCGATAAGTTAGCGTAGCGCTGGAACAAGCGACGGAGGCACTGCGCGCTAGGTTCTCACATAGGGTTTGGCAGATCCACTGCTGCAGCAGGGAGAAGTGACGATTGCGCTGCTCGCGCATCGCTTCACGTTGGTGGCTCCATGTCGAATCTCCAATATACAAACACAAAAGGCAATTACAGCAGTGGGGAACCAAAACATACACTGCGCGCCGTGCACATCAATCAGACTGCAATAAACATAACGCTCGCGCCACGCGTCCCTATTATTATTATTTATGGACGTGTCTGACAAGCACTGTACAATGTTTACCTAACGGCACAAAACTGATTGCACCTAGCTCACAGTAGCTTCCTAGTACTGTGAACTATAACTAACAATAGCTACCGACCATTGTCCATTTACTTTGAAACAGGCAAAATGATCTTTCACAAATAACGTTCACATTTTTACAGAGCATCTCTTGTCTTGCAAATACTTCTTATAAATGATACAGTTTAATGTTTTATACATGTTGCAGGCTGTGATGCTGTCCAGACTGTACCATTTCAATTTCAACCGAATCAGGGGGAACAAGTTTTCTAATTTTGAATGGTCCTCGGTAGTGGTGACGAAACTTTATTATCTCTTCATTTGAACTTGATGATTTCGTGTGAGTTCGAATGAGTACTAAATCACCGACTTTGTACGTAATGGGCTTCACTATCTTGTCATGTTCGAACTTCCTTTCTTCTGCTCGTCTTTTCATCGTCTCCAACGCGATTTTAAAGCGCTCCTCTTGCGTAATTTCCTCTTCTTGTGGAAAGGAAATGTATTCATGAAAGATACTGTCTGATTTCTTTCTAAAAGGAGCAGTACATGGCGGCAAACCTGTCGAATCATGCGACAAACTGTTAATTACTGTTTCAAAATCTGTAAATCGTTCTATCCATCTTTTATGTTTCTTGCCACAAAGAGCACGAAATATACGTCCGAGTTCATGCATTTGGCGTTGAGCTGGGTAGGACGCTGGCCTGAAAGACAAAATTGCAATCTGTCGAATACTTACATCATTTACAAAATCTTTCCTTAGGTGTAACCGATATAATGCACTCTGGTTTGACAGTATTTACGAAGTATTCTACCATGAGTTTCTTGATTATAATCTTACTGTTGGCTTTCCTGAGTGGGTAAAGGCATAGAAATTTCGAAAAGACATCCATCACAACCAAAATTGGAGTAGAACTTCCTTTTTATCAGGGTAGTGGACTATAGAGATCGAGAGCTGAAATGTCACCACAGTTTTGAGGTTTAATGATATGCATGAAGCCTTTGTGCTGGATAGTAAACACTTTAGTTATTTGACAGAGATTACAAGATTTTAGAATTGATCGTACTTTCCGAGAGATGTTATCGTAAATGATGTTCTCTTAGAATTGCAGTACACATTTATGTGGCCCAAAATGAGCATAGCTCACTTGCATTTATGTTATTAATTCGTCGACCCCATGTTTGGGTAAACATAGCCTGCAATGATCAGAAATCAAGTTGCTTCACCGGTAAAGGACGCAATCTACATTTAAAAAAAATTTGGACTTATCTTGTCACTATCCTAGGCATTCGGATCATCATACATTTCCTTAACCATCCTCAATACTTCGTCTGTGTCCGGTTCCTGTTCATTGTCCTGCAGAATCTTGCATGTATGACGCTCGCCTTCGACAACTCGCATAAAATGAATCCTTATATCTTTCTGGCGTGGATGTGCAACATTTTTGGGATCTTGTCTCGACAATGGATCCGATACGACGTTCTGCTTTCCTGGTATATATTGAATCTCAGAACTGTATTGGCTCTGAGCACTATGGGACATAACATCTGAGGTCATCAGTCCCCTAGATTATAGAACTACTTAAACCTAACTAACCTAAGGACATCACACACATCCATGCCCGAGGCAGGATTCGAACCTGCGAGCGCAGCGGTCACGCCGTTCCAGGCTGAAGCGCCTAGAACCGCTCGACCACACTGGCCTGCCTTACGGCAGTTAGATGACGGAAAATTTCTTACTGTGTCTATTTTTGATGGATTTGGTTCAGTCTCTTGTGAAAAAATACACTCCTGGAAATTGAAATAAGAACACCGTGAATTCATTGTCCCAGGAAAGGGAAACTTTATTGACACATTCCTGGGGTCAGATACATCACATGATCGCACTGACAGAACCACAGGCACATAGACACAAGCAACAGAGCATGCACAATGTCGGCACTAGTACAGTGTATATCCACCTTTCGCAGCAATGCAGGCTGCTATTCTCCCATGGAGACGATCGTAGAGATGCTGGATGTAGTCCTGTGGAACGGCTTGCCATGCCATTTCCACCTGGCGCCTCAGTTGGACCAGCGATCGTGCTGGACGTGCAGACCGCGTGAGACGACGCTTCATCCAGTCCCAAACATGCTCAATGGGGGACAGATCCGGAGATCATGCTGGCCAGGGTAGTTGACTTACACTTTCTAGAGCACGTTGGGTGGCACAGGATACATGCGGACGTGCATTGTCCTGTTGGAACAGCAAGTTCCCTTGCCGGTCTAAGAATGGTAGAACGATGGGTTCGATGACGGTTTGGATGTACCGTGCACTATTCAGTGTCCCCTCGACGATCACTAGAGGTGTACGGCTAGTGTAGGAGATCGCTCCCCACACCATGATGCCGGGTGTTGGCCCTGTGTGCCTCAGTCGTATGCAGTCCTGATTGTGGCGCTCACCTGCACGGCGCCAAACACGCATACGACCATCATTGGCACCAAGGCAGAAGCGACTCTCATCGCTGAAGACGACACGTCTCCATTCGTCCCTCCATTCACGCCTGTCGCGACACCACTGGAGGCGGGCTGCACGATGTTGGGGCGTGAGCGGAAGACGGCCTAACGGTGTGCGGGACCGTAGCCCAGCTTCATGGAGACGGTTGCGAATGGTCCTCGCCGATACCCCAGGAGCAACAGTGTCCCTAACTTGCTGGGAAGTGGCGGTGCGGTCCCCTACGGCACTGCGTAGGATCCTACGGTCTTGGCGTGCATCTGTGCGTCGCTGCGGTCCGGTCCCAGGTCGACGGGCACGTGCACCTTCCGCCGACCACTGGCGACAACATCGATGTACTGTGGAGACCTCACGCTCCACGTGTTGAGCAATTCGGCAGTACGTCCACCCAGCCTCCCGCATGCCCACTATACACCCTCGCTCAAAGTCCGTCAACTGCACATACGGTTCACGTCCACGCTGTCGTGGCATGCTACCAGTGTTAAAGACTGCGATGGAGCTCCGTATGCCACGGCAAACTGGCTGACACTGACGGCGGCGGTGCACAAATGCTGCGCAGCTAGCGCCATTCGACGGCCAACACCGCGGTTCCTGGTGTGTCCGCTGTGCCATGCGTGTGATCATTGCTTGTACAGCCCTCTCGCAGTGTCCGGAGCAAGTATGGTGGGTCTGACACACCGGTGTCAATGTGTTCTTTTTTCCATTTCCTGGAGTGTATTTAGTTTCATGACAGTGGCTCCAGACAAAAGTTGTACAACAATGCATGAAATAAAGCATTAGCCGACCGCTATGTGCAGGATAGGATCTTTTTAAAAAACAACTGCGAGTAAGACTTGCGCTCTGTGAATTGCGCACAAATTAAATTATATACATAGATAGTTCATCTATAAGTTTCATTAGGCCCTTCTTTCCGTAAAATTTTGTGTAAGGATTTGTGACCAAAGATAATTTCTCTATCTGTACTAATAAAGGAAGGCGCGACCTTGCAATTTCCAGGGAGCAGCTAGGAGAAGCCTGACTTTTCGAATTTTTCTTTCCTCTTCCAGCCATCATCATCGCATGTTGTATTTGTTAATGTTGTCTAATACACCAACTAACTTCGAGTCTACAACGTGTTGTAGTTTTATTAATGCATCGGATCACATGCTTATGCCAATGTTCATTGCGTTACAAGTACGGTTTTTCAGCTTTTTTGGTTGGGAAGACGCAACACTTCGATGTGACACCGATCCACGACTGGCGCGATTTATTATTTTTTCACTAATTTGCAATGTTCCTTTTTGCACATCGTACGAACAGGGCCTGCAGTCATTAAGAGAATTAGACCTAGTTTTTCTATCAGTCCCATCACCAATCGGGGACACTTACAGACTTCATTCTGGAGTAAATTTTGAAATATTGTAGTTGGTAGAGGTGGAAGCCAACTTATAGTTTTGATGAGTGAATTTGCGACTATCAGAATTGAGGCATAAAAGGCCGTATCTTTTGGCTGCATTGACTTCGAATCTCAAATTTTTACACCGCCAAGCCATCATAGAGCTTAGTATCAGACATATGTTCAAACCTGACACCTCAGCCAGCAACGGAGAAAAAAGATCCCTCGCAGACGGACAGAGAGACGATAACAAAGTGATCCTATAATGGCTCTTTTTTAACGATAGGGGTACAGAACCCTAAAAATAAGAAGGCGGCACTATAGGCGAAAAAATTTTCCCGTAGTGAAAATTATAATTGACTCCGTAATTTGCTTTAAAGAAGAGGAAAGTAGCTTTAAGAATGAAACAGAGCCATATGATCTGCAGCTTCAGAAGACAACTAATGGAATACCTAGTAAGACAACAATAATGGTAATATCGTCGCCGGCCGGGGTGGCCGAGCGGTTCTAGGCGCTACAGTCTGGAACCGCGCAACCGCTACGGTTAGTTAGGTTTAATTAGTTCTAAGTTCTAGTGGACTGATGACCTCAGAAGTTAAGTCCCAGAGTGCTTAGAGCTATTTGAACCATTTTTTATCTGCCATTATCATTATTGTTTTTATTGTCATTATTATCGTCAATAGTGTATTGTTACTATTGTCAGTGGCAGCAGCAATAGTAGAAGAACTGCCAGTATTAACGTTATTAGTTCGTTGTGAGTATAATTCACTGACATTGTCTCTATAGACAGTCAGGCCATTTTAATAATATACGTCATATTATGACTGGTACTTCTTAGGTAACTATGATGTAGAAAACCGCACTGTGTGTGTGAAACCGTGATGTAACGTAAGGGATCATTTCGGGTTAAATAAATACAAAATGGGTTAAGTATGGTCAGAAAAATTTATCTGCTCTGTATTACGTCGGTGTTCATATTACACTGAGGTGACAAAACACAAAGGCTACCTCCAAATATCGTGTGTCGGACCTCCTTTTGCCGGCATAAAGCAGCAACTCGACGTGGCATGGACGCAACAATTCGCCGGAAGTCTCTTGCAGAAGTATTGAGATATACTGCCTCTGCAGCCGTCCATAACTGCGAAAGTGTTGCTGGTCCAGGATTTTGTGCACGACCCTCTCTCTCGATTATGTCTCATAAATGGCTGATAGGATGCATGTCAGACAATCTAGGGGGCCAAATCATTCGCTCGAAATGTCCAGAATGTTCTTCAAACCAATTGCGAACAATATTAAGGTACGATGCAGTGGTGCATTCTCATCCATAAAAATTCCATCGTCGTTTGAGAACATGACTTCCATGAATGGCTGAAAATGGCCTCCAACTAGGTGAATATACAGTGGGGCCGGTCCATTCCATGTAAACACAGCCCCCAGTGGTATGGAGCCGCCATCGGCTTGCCAGAGAGGCTTCTTGACAATTTTGGTCAATGGCTTCGTGGGGACTGCGCCACACACTAACCCCAACATCAGCTCTCACCAAATGCCATCGGGAGTCACCTGATTAAGCTACGGTTTCCCAGTCGGCTAGGGCCCAAACGATAAGCCACGAGCCTTGGAGCAGCGCTGCAGGCGATGTCATGCTGTTAGCAAAAACACTCGCATCGTTACACGTCCACATTGATTTCTGCTATTGTTTCTTTCTGTGTTGCCTCTCTGCCAGCACTGATAACTCTCTGGACACGGCGCTGCTCTCTGTCGTTAAGTGGAGACCGTCGGCCACTTCATTGTCTGCGGTGTGAGGTAATGCTCAAATTTGGTACTCTGCACTTACTTTTGGTATTGTGGATGTCAGTATATTGAATCCCCTGACGATGTGTGTCTAACTCGAACTATCATTCCGCGTTCAAAGTGTGTTCGGGTCTTGCAGCCATAATCAGTCTGAAACCTTTCCACGTGAATCACACGAATACAGATAATAGGTCCGCGAATGGAATGTCCATTTATAACTTCTGCACAAGATACTACCGCCATCTGTATATGTGCATATCGCTATCCTATAACGTTTGTCAGCTCAGTGTGTTTGCTGCAGTGACACTATGTTTTACAGCGCACCCTTGGCGAAGTTTGCCATTGTTTGTCTCGGCACTGGCGGAGGGAACGTAGGGTTGGGTGGGTGGGACCAGTGTGGCGGAAGGGCGTACAGGGGGTGGGGCTATATGGCGGCAGCCCGTAGCCAGCCTCAATATTGATTCCAGTGTCCGCGGCAGGACGTCCCAGACGAGCGGCGCTCTGCTTTTCTCAGATCGCGCGCCGCCGCCGCCGCCGCCGCCGCCGCCCCAGTTCGTTCAACTGTGTTTTGCATCCGGAGTGGCCGCTCTGGGGCTCCCCCTCCCCTCTCCCCCCCCCCCCCCCCCCCCCCGAGCTATCCTACGCCGCGTGCCGCTGAAGAGGAACTGCTTGCGCCAAGTTGGCTGCTGCCGTAATTGGATTATCGGCTGTGGATCCGACCATGCATCACCGGCTGCCTTTCAACGTCGCCACTGCACTAACGCAGGGCGCCGAAACCCCGCAGACAATATACTTCTCTCCCTCGGCGCCGCGCGACCTTGAGAGTGAATGGAGTGCAGCCTGTGAAATGTTGCTCTATATAAAATACTATAAATGGTGCTGTGGTAAACGATTATTACCGTGGAAAGCGTTTCGGAACTCAATTCCCCATCTTTGTTTTCCTCCCAAAACTTATGGCACTTCATCTTACGAAAGCACTCATCATGCCATATTTTCAAAGTGTCATACGGTACTTAGTCACAGAGTTTATGACAGCTCTTCAGCGTTAAAACTGTACCATTCGATGGCGTGAAGCAGGTTTGCGTACAATAAGCGCAGGGTGACAGTTAAAATGATTCATTATTTAAAAACTTTCAGCAGATTTAATTTCACAAACGGTATTTAACTTAACATTCCTGGAGAAAAAGCCGTAAATTTTAAAAACACAATTAATGATCTGTATGCACTAAAACCAGGTTGGTCACACAAAACGTTTTATATTCTGCCCAGCAAACACCGGCTGACTCATTTACATTACAGAATAATCTGTTCCATTTGGTCCTCAGTTCGTCGCCGCACCCAGACATAACACAAATGAATTACGATTTACATGCCCACAATATACACATCGGCGAAGAGAATCTTATTAATGCCTTGCCATACAAGCAGTGATCACCCATTCGCCTAACATTCACGACCATTGTCGCCTCAGTGTGTACCAATTAATCTATTCTGCCCTTTCGCCAAATTCGGCTGCGGATAGGTTAAAATATCGCCATCGTTGCGCGTGCTCTGCGATTAGTAAAAATGTGTGATCTCGGGACTAACTTTTGTTACCTGCGTTGTAATAGCGCTCATTAGTTATGAAATGCCAACTGGATAGAAAGTGTAGGTTCGTTATTACTAGCCAGAGTAAAAGGTGATTCGAACGCTCTAAAGTTTCCTTAACATGCGTGTCGGATTACAATTGTTGATAATGAATCTCTTTGCTAAAGTTAAGGAGCTTTTCAGGTCTACTTTTGGGTGCTCATATCAGGTGAAGTATTTGGAATGTTTAATCGTATGCTATTTTGACACAAATTTAAAATTTCTATGAAGGACGCAAAATGAAGATCTTTAATTCTTTTGTGAAGGTTTGCCACATAACCTACTGCAGCAAGACGTTTTATTTTATAGTCTATAATACGGCTACCTATATATTTTTGTGATATTTTAATGTTAAGCCAGGCCTGCCGCTGTGGCTGAGCGGTTCTAGGCTTTTCAGTCTGGAACTGCGTGACAGCTACGGTCGCAGGTTCGAATCCTGCCTCGGGCATGGATGTGTGTGATGTCCTTAGGTTAGTTAGGTTTAAGTATTTCTAGGTTCTAGGGAACTGATGATCTCCGCTGTTAAGTCGCATAGTGCTCAGAGTCATTTGAACCATTTTTGAATATTGAGCCATACATGTTTATTTACACATCTTTTCTTCTTCACTTCGCGGAGTTCACCTTACCTTGGTCTTCCTACATCCGTTTTTCCACTACATGTCTATTATCTCTGACCCCATTATTTGAATGTGCTTCTTCAAGTTTGTTATATCATTTTCTATTTCTTCACTCACGCAAAATGTTTTTAATTAGAATTATTTATTTAATCTCTCAGAGAACATCCTTTTACTTTCCTTAAAAGTTTCATTTCAGCGGACTGTATCGTTCCTTTGTCTTTCTTAGCTATTGTCCAGGTCTCACTTCCGGATGTGAGCATAGGTCTCCATCACTTTGTGGAGATGTAACACACACACGGTGAGTCTTGTATTTCGTAACACCCCTTTTATTATGTGAAAACTTGCACATACCAGTGGAGATATTGAAGCAAAAACTTTTTTTTAAACGTAACGGTATACTTTTCGTAACTGCTTTCAATAGATCTGGAGAAGACAATTACAGCGATGCAGCGTTTGTTAATGTTGACGTTGAAACCTGTCGTAAAGAAATCAAGAAATGTCCTAGAATTTGGGAGTATGGTGGCTTGATCCGGCATTAGCGGTGCAAACGCCTGATTGCCTATTTACTTGTCTGCAATGCAGGCCACTCATTTCTACGAGTACATCAACATTCGTTGTGTGCAGTGATGAGAAGTTGGATATACTACTTGTATACCGCGAATGTAAAACAAACGCCGTAAAAAGAATACAGTGGTACAGGGCTATGTGTCCCGATGGCCAGTATCCGACGCTCCACGCGACTGCAAGAATTATTAATGATCTCGTGTGGACAGGCTGCTTGACCCTCAAAAAGAGTACAAGATGGAAGAGTGCAACTTACAGAAAACACGAAGAAGCTGCTCCGGCTGCGACGCTAATGAATCCATACAATGATCCGAGATACACTGCCAAGGAATGTGGACTCAGACAGACGAGTGTCATTCACATCCTGTATCAACAGGATTTTCGTTCCTATTATCTGTCACGCACTAGAATACCGTGTTTTCGAATGTTGTAAAGAATTTTATCGTTCTGCCTTTGAACATATGAGAGATTGCTATTCGTTTATCCATGAAGCAACGTTTACTAACCACGCTGTATATAATTTTTCATAAATGCACTAATGAGCAGCCGAAAATCTACACTGGCTTCGTCGGGTGCAACATCAACCGCCGTGAAACGTAAACGTATGGTGTGGTGTCATAAAAAAATTACATAGTGGTACCTTACTTTATATCAGACGTTCTAAATAGACTTCCATTCGCATACTTCCCGACAAACATTCTGTCAGTTCTTCTAGCAGAGGTACGACTGGATATTCGTCAGTGTTTGTGGCTGCAACACACGGTTGTCCAGCCCACTAGTCAGATGTTGCAACGCAAATACTCAATGAGAACTTTCCTGGACGTTGGATGGGACGAAATTCTGTTGTCAAATGGCACTCTAGTCTCCCGATCTGACTCTTCTTGAGTTCTTTCTTTATGGAGTATTCAAAGATGCGGCCTATGACACCAAAAGATATATGTCGTCTAATCGCCAGTGCATAATCTACCATATCATCCACTGTAATTACATCTGCTCATCGTTCTTTCGAACGGCGATTGCAAATGTGCCTTTCAGTCCATGGTGAACAGTATAAACTCATGCTTAAGTAAAGGAAAAAGTAATTTTTTGGAAGACAAAATTTATGTTATATGAGTTGAGTGGTTACCAAGTCATTGTTAGCAAATTGTTTATTTCATTTACATGTGTACGAAATTGCATTTCAGTCTCAAATAAGTCGACAGCGTTTGTCGCACGCAGCAGATGGCCCTGTCATTATGCGCTTACATTCAGCGTGAAACGACGTTTCGTGAAGAAGAATATTTATTTTGGGATGTACAAGAGGCCACCAAAGTATTTTTAATAAGATGTTTAGTTCAACGAATGTATCCAATATGATATAATTTAGAGCAATGTAGGTAGAGACAGTTGTCCGACAGCATGTATCTTAGCTCTAACGGTAAGAACCACACAGCCGCATACAGGAAAAGGCACGTCTAATCTTCCTACTGACATTTGGATATTTAATACAGTAGTTGCTTTCGTGGCGTATACGACTTCTTTATTTTGAAAGAATGAACACTTGATTTCTGTGTTTCAGATCACGTAAATCTGAGAGGACACACAAATTAGAAATAATTTTCCTAAGCCCTTTGTGATACGCTAGATGTCATATTTACACATGGAACATTAGTAGGTGAACCTGCATCTAGGTATTAAGTTGACTGAAGGGGAAATCAAGCTTTATTTTCGTAGTGCAGGCCTACATTAAGGTACACAGCGACGCAGCCTGGTCGAGACGCCTGCTTGGCAGTATATGCACCGCAAATGCCGTTTCCAGCCACTATAATCTACATTATAGGACGTTTTTCGAATTTCTTACGACAAGTTTCAACGTCAATATTAACAAACGCTCTATTACAGTAATTGTCTTCTCAAGAGCTACCTAATGCAGTTATAACAAGTATAAGGAACCATTTTCTAAAAAAAGTATCTGCTTCAATATCTCCTCATACCAGTGGTAAAAATATTAACTAAACAAAAAAAGAAAAAGAGAAAATGTGCCCCTCGAGGCTCTAACGTTTCCCGAAAACCATTCATGAAATAAAAGATGTGTTACGTCTTACGAGACTCACTATGTAACTTACATCACACCCTAATAGCTGAAAGTGAGCTAGCTGCCAAACTTATTTCCCATTTAGCATTGTTTTAGCGATTTATTTTTTTATTTTATTTTTTTATTTTTTTTATTTTTTATTTTTTTATTTATTTTTATAAGCAATAAAGTTTGTTCTATTTTCTGATATTTTCAAGTTGTAGAAATTATGTTTTGAGTCCAAACGATGTAGAGTTAATTGTAAATTATCCTCTGTACTTTGTAAAATTATTTTGTCATCAGCTGGGAGTGTAGAGTTTAAATGTGTATTTCTGAGAACTAATATTATTCCTGGGTTAACTTCTTGTTTCCATTGTCTAACAATGTCGTCAATGTACATATTATATAAGAAGGGTGAGAGACAGCACCTTTGTCATTTCCTTTGTTAAGTGCTATTGGTTAAGTTCTCTCTTTGCCTGTATTAATTCAAATTTCGTTATTTAAATACAAACATCTTACCACTTATATTAAATGTTTAGGGTAACCTTGTCTTTCCATTATACTCCAGTGCAATAATCTCTCCTTGGTATAATTCATCATCTTATTCCTTGCCCTGGTCTTTTTCGTTAGTTTATTTTTCTTACTATTTTCTATACATAATCCCTGATAGTTTTTTATCCAACATTTTTTGTGTGTTACGTGGAATCGTGCAGAATCTTTCTCATGTTTGTTAAATTGTTTCATGAGTTTATAAAGCATCTAACGTCAGCAGCGAGAAATAAATCGACTGCTGACTGGTTCTGTCACACAGCTACCACTCTGATACATTTGTGGCAAACATGTACTGCAAAAGCAGCAGCGGACAGTCTCAGACTTTCCAGAATGAGATTTTCACTCTGCAGCGGAGTGTGCGCTGATATGAAACTTCCTGGCAGATTAAAACTGTGTGCCCGACCGAGACTCGAACTCGGGAACTTTGCCTTTCGCGGGCAAGTGCTCTACCAACTGAGCTACCGAAGCACGACTCACGTCCGGTACTCACAGCTTTACTTCTGCCAGTATCCGTCTCCAACCTTCCAAACTTTACAGAAGCTCTTCTGCGAACCTTGCAGAACTAGCACTCCTGAAAGAAAGGATACTGCGGAGACATGGCTTAGCCACAGCCTGGGGGATGTTTCCAGAATGAGATTTTCACTCTGCAGCGGAGTGTGCGCTGATATGAAACTTCCTGGCAGATTAAAACTGTGTGCCCGACCGAGACTCGAACTCGGGACCTTTGCCTTTTAGTCTCAGACTTTGTCTAAGAAATGTATCTAGCGTTCATTGGCCTAAAGGATGGGGATCAGGACATGTCATCGGAAGTGTTCAAGTTGTGAGGAAGGATCGCTGTTTCTTATGCAAATGAGGCACTCGTACAAAAGACCGGCAACGGTCTCAAAAATCTGGCCACTTTGGGCTTTGCAAGCCGTTACCACTTGACAGAGACTACAGAAAATTTTATTAATGCTCAGTATTTATACATAAATGTTTTAGTTTAAAGCGGATAAACGGCGACTGTGTCTCTAGAAATCGCTGGACAGCGGACTGTTACGAAGTCCTGTTACACTGAAATTGCGTGCTGAGGTAGAACTCGAGCGTTGAATCTTCTTCCTCTGTACAACGCAGGCCAGATTCTGTATGCAATTCTACTCTGCCATACGTTCAGAAAAAATGATCATCCAATTCCAGATTAAAAGGTACATTTCAGTTTATAGTAATTTGTCGTACAGACTTACAGGACACTAGTGACGTGGCAAACAGTGTGTATACAGTCCTTTCCTACGTTCAGTACCAGACGGGCCCTCGTCATTGCCAAACAAAGAGCTGTGTGTTATCATCTCTCAGTAAACCGATGCGACGCACTGAACTGTAAACGATTTCATGTGTTACACAAACAAACGAAAGTTTTATTCCAAATCGCCACGCTCTATTTATTTCCATGGTCGTCATTATTTATTCGAAACGGAATTGGTGCTTCTCTTGGAAATAAACAAACAATACCCTAGTTTCCATTAACGATAAAGCGTTTGCAGTCGGATTGCTCTGGATTACGGGAAAAACTGTTTATCAGTAAAATATTTTTCATGCTCGGTTCATCCGATAGTTTGATTTAAACACAGTCTATTAATCACTAAATGTGTTCACACATCAGCAATTATAGTAGTAGTTTGAGCGAAATGAAAGAAAAGAGTATAATATTCAAGACAAGCAATATGATGTAAGTGTGGTATTGAAGTCAAGGTAATTTTCTGCAGTGAATGCAGATCTGATTTACAGAACATAAAATCCCATCTGAGGCCTGCGATCATTTTTATGTTAACAATTGGCAACCAATGCTGTACAATCGCAATAAAGTCATGAGATGTTCTACTGACTCTTTTATTACAACATGTTACGCGTTTTGGGATTACAACCATCTTCAGACATCACAAACTTCAACTCCTTCCTGACCAACCAGGCGTACGCCCTTGACAACTCATAGAAAGTGTCCATTAACATATGACTATAACTGCGACATTGTTTCAAGGCTGCTTCTCCGGCAGTTATAGTCATATGTTATTGGACACTTTCTTCAAGTTGTCAAAGGTGTACGCCTGGTTCGTTTGAAAGAAGTAGAAGTTTGTGATGTCTGAAGATAGATGTACAGCATTTCTTGGCAATTATTGAGTGCAGAATTATTCTATTATTTTTATATGCAACAAAGTACCACTTTTCACCAACTACTTTTATAGTGTGACCTGCTAACGAAAGAATCTTGCAAGCGTGAATCTGATGATTCAAGGTGGCACCGTGCTTAAATAGACTCAAGTGAGTAACTGACATCTTAAGTTTATTGAACATAGATATTTAGGAGATTGCTGAATGGCAAAACCTGTAGCTCGAGACGTTAAATATGCTACGAGTAACATAACTTAAGCTGTAAAATCAATTATGTCTGTTGCAGATATCCCCGTCTGACGTAAGTCAACCGAGACATTCTTTGCCTGATCCAGCAGACTGTAAGTTGAAATATTTGCACAAAATTTTTTACACTATTTAAATGTTTATTTATATAATACTAGAGTCGTTTTGAATAAAATATTGTTTATCGGTTTGAAACAACGGACATGTAATTATTGCAACCAAATTCCGGTTTCATGCTTCTACACCTGGTACACTGGGCAAAACTACAGGAAATTTCTGATTCGACTGCACGAAATCCAACATACAGTGCATCTAATTATCCCCGTTACTTACCCCCTGAACAGACAACTATTTATGCATGCATATGTATTCATTATTAATACAAACGATGAGTCAGATGTTTTGTTCTTCGATCTGCATGTGGGCATATCTCGAGAATAAGCTGACGTTCGTGCGTGAAGTGATGTGGACTCTCAATATTTGGCTGTTAAATACGTGCCTCTGTTTAAATTACACTCCTGGAAATTGAAATAAGAACACCGTGAATTCATTGTCCCAGGAAGGGGAAACTTTATTGACACATTCCTGGGGTCAGATACATCACATGATCACACTGACAGAACCACAGGCACATAGACACAGGCAACAGAGCACGCACAATGTCGGCACTAGTACAGTGTATATCCACATTTCGCAGCAATGCAGGCTGCTATTCTCCCATGGAGACGATCGTAGAGATGCTGGATGTAGTCCTGTGGAATGGCTTGCCATGCCATTTCCACTTGGCGCCTCAGTTGGACCAGCGTTCGTGCTGGATGTGCAGACCCCGTGAGACGACACTTCATCCAGTCCCAAACATGCTCAATGGGGGACAGATCCGGAGATCTTGCTGGCCAGGGTAGTTGACTTACACCTTCTAGAGCACGTTGGGTGGCACGGGATACATGCGGACGTGCATTGTCCTGTTGGAACAGCAAGTTCCCTTGCCGGTCTAGGAATGGTAGAACGATGGGTTCGATGACGGTTTGGATGTACTGTGCACTATTCAGTGTCCCCTCGACGATCACTAGAGGTGTACTGCCAGTGTAGGAGATCGCTCCCCACACCATGATGCCGGGTGTTGGCCCTGTGTGCCTCGGTCGTATGCAGTCCTGATTGTGGCGCTCACCTGCACGGCGCCAAACACGCATACGACCATCATTGGCACCAAGGCAGAAGCGACTCTCATCGCTGAAGACGACACGTCTCCATTCGTCCCTCCATTCACGCCTGTCGCGACACCACTGGAGGCGGGTTGCACGATGTTGGGGCGTGAGCGGAAGACGGCCTAACGGTGTGCGGGACCGTAGCCCAGCTTCATGGAGCCGGTTGCGAATGGTCCTCGCCGATACCCCAGGAGCAACAGTGTCCCTAATTTGCTGGGAAGTGGCGGTGCGGTCCCCTACGGCACTGCGTAGGATCCTACGGTCTTGGCTTGCATCCGTGCGTCGCTGCGGTCCGGTCCCAGGTCGACGGGCACGTGCACCTTCCGCCGACCACTGGCGACAACATCGATGTACTGTGGAGACCTCACGCCCCACGTGTTGAGCAATTCGGCGGTACGTCCACCCGGCCTCCCGCATGCCCACTATACGCCCTCGCTCAAAGTCCGTCAACTGCACATACGGTTCAAGTCCACGCTGTGGCGGCATGCTACCAGTGTTAAAGACTGCGATGGAGCTCCGTATGCCACGGCAAACTGGCTGACACTGACGGCGGCGGTGCTCAAAAGCTGCGCAGCTAGCGCCATTCGACGGCCGACACCGCGGTTCCTGGTGTGTCCGCTGTGCCGTGCGTGTGATCATTGCTTGTACAGCCCTCTCGCAGTGTCCGGAGCAAGTATGGTGGGTCTGACACACCGGTGTCAATGTGTCCTTTTTTTCCATTTCCAGGAGTGTATATTGTGCTTGATTCTCCCACAAATATTGGAAACGGTCAGTTTCTTTTTGTACAGATCGCGTAGTACAAAATAGGCTTATTTTCTCTCCATCGACCACTATTTGCCATTTCAGAGTGACCGGATTGTCAATGTTACCCATCTTCAGATTATTTGTCGCTTTTACAAAGTAAATGGAATTATCGGTTCACTGTCATACACAATTACTCTGTAACTGCGACATGTGATCGGGAGATGGACGTCGTTGCTCACTTTCGGCCATTTTGAAATAAAAAACAGAGAACGATAGACAGAAAAGAAGATTGCTTTATATAAATAAGAACCGTTGATAGGTTCCCGCTCCAAATATGACCGCCTTTGAGAGATCATGTAGCGTTTATAGGTTATTCCACATGTTGGTTGGTAAATTGATTGGAATCTAAATGTAAGTACTAGGCTCTATCCTATATTAAATTGTGTGTTTTTGTATAGTTTTTCTTTAATAGGTTATATATTTCATTCTATTCGTGTTTGATATTCTATAGATTGCTTGAAAATGATTAAAAAGTCGAAATTGGCCAATAGCAAATAAACCGAAAATTGTGCATCCGATATAGATAAAGTTTTTCTTTCGAAAGTTGTTGCACAGTTATCTTCAACTTTTGCACTTTCTAGCATTCAACTGGGATGTACTAGTCTTATAAAAACATGTCTGTAGATCTGTTAAAAACCAATTCCTAAAATATCCACTGTCTGGTAGCCATCCCGCAATACAATAGATGCTGACTCTTATATCTTGGCCATAGATCTGACAGGTAATTATACCTATATCCACATACTGATGTAATTTATCAATTCCTTTCATCATTCTGGTCTGTTATTGAGCCGTCGTTGGCTCGGATCGAACCATTTAGTACCAAAGATCATTGTATAGCGTGACTTGGGAGCTTTTTCTCTGACCGCAGGAGGGCAGTGCGGCCCATCCTACGAGAAAAGTGTGTGAGCCCTCCACCGGGCACAGGCTCTGAAAGTTACTGCGCCTAGACGCAGTAACGCATGCGCAGTCTGCGACCGTTGCTAGTCGGGCACTAAACTTAATTCAGAATAATCTCCATTGCTAGTTATACATTTCTCCCACATGTTCGGCAGGCTATGAATGCCACTCCGAAAAACCAGTTCTTTTGAAGCGAACTGGTCAGCGATCCATTTTCGTACATTTTCATACCGATTGAAGCGTTGTTCAGCGAATAATGTGCATGCCCTAGTATTTAACAACTGAACGTCTCGATCGTTTCCCTGACCCGTTGTGCTGTTTGTGAGGAGGCGTTATCATAGAGCAATATATCTTTGTGTTGGCTTTTTCCGTATTCCGGTCGTTTTTCAGGTAATGCTCGATATAAATCGTAAATTTGCTGTCGGTAGCGAACAGTGTTAACGGTTTCACCAGATTTTAGCAGCTCATACCAGATGACGCCCTTCTGATCCTACCACAGAACATTGTCTTATTTCCAAAGCGATTTGATCTTGCAGTGGATGTCGATAGTATGTAGGGTTCACACGATTTACGACGCATCTCAAAATAAATCCATTTTTCATCACTTGACACTATTCGGTGGAGAAACAACTTTGTTTTCTATCTGACGAGCAGAATTTCAAAAGTGGTCTTTCGATTTACTTCCTGTCTTTCATTCAATTCATGCGGAACCACTTGTCCCCGCTTCCTGCACCTTTTCCATAGCTTTCGACTGAAGAGAAACGGATTTTTGCGTCACATTCAATTGTTCCGCGAGTTCCTTTTTAGTCTTAGTACCATCTTCATCCAATAGGGCCTGAAATTCGTTCACTTCAAACTTTTTCGGTGGGGTCCCGCGATCGTCGTTTCTCACGTCAAAATCACCAATTTTGAGTTTCTTGAACCACTCGAAACACCGTGTTTTGCAAGAGTATGGTCGCCGAAAGTTTCTACAAGCACTCTTCAAATGATATCAGAAAACCAATGCTGTCCGCAAATCGTAGTTCGTAGGCACAAGGTTTGAAACAGATACCGATGTATGGACACTTGGGTTACTGTGTGTTGACATTCGTCGTCAGCCGTTTCAGGAAGCACATGGCATTTCAGACGCGGTCTCACGGGCCCTACACTGGCGGCTAGCGCCATCTATAGGGAAATTCCGGTTTCATACTTCACACCTGGTATATCATTACCTAACCGTCACATTCCAATTTATCTGTTCTTTCTTTATTTAATGCCTCTCTTTCATGGGTTGTGTGTCTTTTCATTATTGTTTTTGATTGAAGATGCAATTTTGACTTTCGTATGTTTAAAAGTTTCCGCTACTTTGCTTGGAATGTTACCATAACATGGGAGAACTGCGAAAACAGATTTAGTGTGTAACCATTTCTCCCTCTCTATTAATGTCGCTGATGACTGGCTTTTGCTGTATTTTTTGCTTTTTATTGTAGATTTATTTAATCACTTGTTCTTCAATATCATTCACTTTCGCTAAATTTTCAAGGATTGCTATTTCTTTGTTAATCTCTTCTTCTTGAAGCTGGAAATTTATTATTTCCCTTACCATTGCGTGAAAGTATGCATTTTTATGGGTTGCTGCGTGGTATGATCTGTTACTTACAAATGTGTGTGCAGATGTTACTTTCCAAAAAATTCCAAATTTTTGCTCTGAATCCCTTCACCTTTATTGTTGTATCCTAATATTCCATAAAGTTATTTACTTCTGCTGAATCTGATTTCATCATGTATACTATTTATCTGCAATTGTATAATAGGACTGACCTCTTGTGTACTCATAGAGCGAGATGACACCGGACGAAAACCTTAATTAAGGCTCCGAGGGGAGAGCTCATTAGGACCATTAAGTAATGAAAATTGTAATATACTTAGTGGGTTTCCATAGCTCTTCAAAGATATTACGGCACAGCAGAATGTAGACTCAAAGTAAAAATACATTAAGAAAACGACAGAGAAGGGGGAGGTGATTAAGCCTTAGTGTTTAAAGGGAAGTGTATTGTGTTGCGGCCTTGGGAATAGAGGTGAGAAGAACTTACTGCCGCCTTGTTTTGTTTCTTTAGTGTTAAAACATTGTCACTAAACATCGTCGGGCGATAATTTGGGAGCCTTCACAACGCATATGAAGATTAGAGAGATTTTCGTTCGGAGAGGGGTGGCAGACGGATTAAGACATTAATGTGGGGGTGTAAAATTTGCGGTATTTGCAAACCCACATTAAATACACAGCAAGGGAATCTGTCAACTGATACGGTTAGTGAAACTATTCAGAAATTATATGTGGATTACCTGGATCCTTTTGCGCTGTCCGGTGAGCGTAACCGTTGCGTCGTCTTCTGCGTAGATGCTTTTACAAGTTTTGCTAATGGTCCCTACTCGTAGTATTGCCTCGCAAGTATCATCATGTGCTTGCAAGGGATATTTGGGACCTTTAGCTCTGGCAGCGCTTTAATTACTGATAATGCTACAGCGTTGAAATCTACTTCTTGGATGTGGGCGTGGCTCCCAGCAATACTGTGCCATATTACCCGAACCTCTCCCTAGAAGAACGTCTGAGCCTAAATTTGCGGGCGGCTTTGACTGCGTTCCATGAGAGTGATTAAAAGAGACCTATTGTAAGTTGTGGTTGGGTCACGCCTTTCATACTGCGGTGCACTGAGCGTACAGGGCAATTCCTGCCAATCTTCTGTTTGTCTTTAAATCCAACTTCCCTCTTGCCAATCTAAAGTCATTAAACGACTGCTCCCGGACAAGGTGGATGCTGCACAGTTCCGTGCTATTTGGAAGCACGCTCGAGGTTATCTAAAATTGGCTCAGGAAAAGATGAAGAGGCGTTATAAGGTTGAATGACTGATCTCACTGCATCCATGGTATCGGATTAGGATGAATCTTCTTGGTGCGATAAGCAACAGTGCCGACAAATTTATGGAACATATCTTGTCCAGGGTTTTTGAATCTGCTCATATTCTACAATTTGTGACCCCGGTCGCCTTGTTGATAATAAACTCCCAAACTAATGGGATTATCAGAACACGTACAACACAGGTTAAACCATCTGCTGAAAGCAATGCACCTCAGTAAATACTGATCAGCCTAGTTTACACGACGACATTGGGTTGCGCCACTCGTTGCGTGGATTGAGTTGCGCGAAATTGGTTTTATCTATGACTAGACACGGGACACCAGTATACACTTCAGTTTCGTCGTTCTGTCGGTCTCTGAGTCGTGTCTGAAATGAAAGTTTTGGCAGCTCTACGTCGCACGAGTTGTGGTGAGGTTAAGGCTTGTTGCATGGAATCGCTGCATAAGAAAAGAATAAGAAACGTTTTTCGATTCGTGACTGGGTGAAGAAAAGACGTCAGATCGGTTGCTCAGCAGCCTTGCTGAAATAATTTATAACGGAAGATCGAAGTAGTTCTTTTAATTATCTTAGAATATCACCAGACCTCGTGACGCTTCTTCTAAATAGAGTTAATTATGTGATAAGGAATAAAGGTACTGTAATGCATGAAGCACTGTCGCCAGAACTGAAATTACATATCACATCGGGTGAATTACAATCGAGAACACTGTGCATGCTATATGATGCGATTTGAGTTGGTGATGACGCTTTTTCATTAACACCAATAATTATTTACATGAACAGTAATAATTATTAACAGCAGTAATTATTCGAAGCAGGCCGCATTAACAAGAGAATGGTTTGCACAAACTCCTCTCTTGAAGAGAGATCTTTACATTGGCAATATTTCAAAATCTAACATATGTGAATGTGGGGCACTGGAGCGACGTTTTGAATAGATGAATACTGAATAAAGAATGCAGCTTCTTGAATTTGTATAGCCTTCCCTCCTGTCAACAATATTTCTTAACAAAGAGTTGGCCAAATAGAACGATGGGATTTTAGTCTTGTAGACGAGAGCATTGCCATAGCTAGAATTACACTTGCTTGTATTTTTCTTAATTCAGTTGTATATCTGCTCCTACCTCAATAAATTTTGCTCTGCAGCTCTGATATTGTCAATCCATCTATGTTATGATCGCACATGACGGTCTCAGCTGCGCAATATATTGTTTATTTTTGTAATCAGCATCACTGAATTCCCACAAACACCTATGCAAAGCATAGATACCCAAAACATCATTCTCCGTTCACCACTTCATATTTCAGTTTCTCTACACGCTATGAACACGCATAACCTCACAAGTCATGCAACTAGCGTCGCCAAAGTTGGAACACGCAGAAAGTGTTTAGTTTCACCGACGAGTTGGGCAAACGCGCGACACGCATGCGCAGTGGCCGGTAGCGCAGTTGCCTGCAACCTAGTGTCGACGTATTAACTAGGCTTTACCCTGTGAACCTAGCTGTAGTGTTTGTGTGAATCTTTCAGAAATAACTTGAATCCCTTCCGCACTCTTGGTAACTGAGCAATTTTAGGGTTTGGTCTAGGTATTTTTATAAAAATACTGAATGTCAAAGTATATGAAGTATTGGTTTTTAATTTATGGTGATTTGTGGGAACAGCTGTTGCGTGAGGTACTAATGCACAAGTGTGAGTTTTTCGCTACATCCCGTCTGCCACCTCCACTCCAACCCTCTCCTCCCTCCCACAGCCTTCAGTCTCGGTGGGGGAGTGTGTGCCGACACAAAGGTCGCCAGTGTCCCGACGCATCTGGACTCCCGTTGGCGCTGCAGGCCGGTGCTGTGGGCAGCGCGACTGTGGCGCCTCTTAAACAACGCCAGGTGTCATCTGCAGCGGAGTGACAATACCAGAGGCACACACATTTCGCTTTTGACCTGTCCGCGTCTGCCTGTTACAGCCGCCGCACGTTATCGGCAGAACGGGCAGGATGCTTTACTGCCGTCCAAGCCGAACTGCATGCAGCTCAAACAGGCTAAAGGAGCCTTGCTGGCTTGCCAGTCTTCTGCAGTGCTACGCTGCGCACCAGTTAATTCAATTTTTGGCTAGGGTTCTGAAGTCGATGAAAAGTTTTTTTTTTTTTTTTTACCAGAACATCTAAAATAGAGTCTCGATAAAAATATATTCATTTTGTGACACTGCAGGTCAGAAAACGGTAGATTTTATTTGTCCTTTCTTCTTATTCGGCGTATTTATCTCTTATGATTTTCTATGCGACACACCCTATTTCGACTAGTGCTGGCTATTCTGAATTTGAGCCATCGTCAGGCCGTCCTTGTTACGTGTTTTATGTAATAAGCAAAACCATCTCGGAAAGTCTAGATCCTTTGCACGTAAGACCCTGACGTTTTCTACAATACTGCCTCTAGATTTCTAAAATACTGCATCTCCAACTAATGTTAGGCTTTTTAAGTCCAGTTTTTGTAACATTAGTGTGTTCCAGTCAAACACGACTCCAGTGAAATCAGTTTTAATTAATTTTCCAATGTGTGCATTTCGGGTTCGGTTAATACAATCTAAGTGAACAAAATAGTTAATTGTAAATTCGCCAAATGCATTTTACCAAAAGTGAAGTTCGTTATTCATATTATTTTCATCTACAAAGTATATGTCTGCAAAAAGCAGCTTTTTTCCATACTAAGCTTTCTTCCCGCTACGTTGCATACCACCGGAATGTGGTTTTTAATATCCATCGATCCATAATTTTTCCTATGTCAGTCAATGTTTGCGCTAAATTCATGAAGCCTAATACTGCTAAATGGCCTCGAGACCTTAGCACACATTTTCACAGCAAGTTTTTGTTCTCTTTCAAAATATTTCGGGAGTGACGAAACTAATGGTCAAATTTACAAACAGAATGTGGTTTTTAATATCCATCGATCCATAATTTTTCCTATGTCAGTCAATGTTTGCGCTAAATTCATAAAGTCTAATACTGCTAAATGGCCTCGAAAACTTAGCACACATTCCCACAGCAAGTTTTTGTTCTCTTTCAAAATATTTCGAGAGTGACGAAACTAATGGTCAAATTTACAAACACGTTGTAACATACCAGAGTTCCCTGAGTTTTAGTAAATTTTTACTCATTTCCATTGCGAGACACGTACCGATTTATTTGAAGCCGCTGCATAAACACACCACAACTTTTCCTCTGCTGGACTTGGGATATGTTACGTGACTGCTACATATTCCCCGTTCTTAGTTTCTACTAATTCCCCTTGGTTTTGTTCATTTTGCTGCTCCCACCATTATGATTAAAAAACTATACTGAAGCTACCTTCGCAAACATGTACGTGGCTGTTCGCGGTGGGTAAATAGCACAACCTGTTGTCAGGTGCAGCAAACTGAACAGCTCTTGTCAAACAACTTTCGCGCTTGCACGCGTTCGTCGTTCAATACCTCGCACGATATTTCAACTGGGCAGTTACCAGTCATCTTCAGGTGAGCCTTCGCAGACTGGCGAATACTACACTGCACTGCACTGCACTGCAAATCTCTGGTTACATCTACCAGGAGGGAGACAGGCTAAGCAGCGAAGCTGCTGTTCCTGTATGGACCTCTAGAACTATAGTAGGGCCTCACGCTTAGGATTGGCCTATGGGAGCGGCCGCGTGGGGGCGGACGCTGCGTCAAAAGCGTCATAGAGGCTGCGGGAGAAACTACTCCCGCAGCAGATCAGGCCAACGCGAGGGGGCGTGCGGAGGACTTGGTGTCCCAGTCCGCGTATAAGACGACTGCCAGAGTGTTCCGCAGAGGCATAGAACATCCTGGCGGACTGCCTGAAGCGATCCCGCAGCAACGGGACGCCAGCTTCCTCATGAAGGAGCCGTGTGGAGTAACGAGGCGGCTTGTGTAGAGCGAGTCGCAGCGCCCGATTCTGGACACGATGGAGCATCGCAACGTGCGTTGGAGCGGCATTCCCCCACACAACAGCGGCGTACTCGAGTACCGGCCGGATGAGGGCCAAGTACACGGTCAGGCCATGCCGAGGGGGGAGCGTGGATGAGGGGTTCAGCAGTGGGTAGAGCGCCCGGAGACGCCCAATCGCCCGCCCCCTGATGTCGCGGATGTGCGGCAGCCAGGTGAGATGCCTGTCAAGCGTCACACCGAGGTATGTGCCGGTCGGTGACCACGGGATGGGGCCTCCCGAGATCGAGACAGGCGGCAGGTCAGGAGGCAGCCGTCTCCGAGTGAAGACGACCGCATGGCTCTTGGCGGCGTTAAACTTCAGTCGCCACTTGGTGACTGGCGAATACGTCCTCCGTTCCGCAATATATAGCGCGCTGTAACTATTCTGCGCATGCGTCGAAAACTTGATAGATGAACCGCACTGCCCGCCGGCAGCGCCCTCGCTGGTGGAATAGCGGACCTCAGTCACCCTCTGCGTTGCTGTTTGCCGCGGCCGTCGGCGCACTCTGTCGTCTTCAATGAGATGGGATTTCAGGCACTGTCCAGCTGGTAGCCACTGTCACGGTTCAACAGATTTTGCGCCAGGCGTATTTCTACGGATTCTTTAATACTGGAGTCCCAGAAAAATGTTGCTGTGGACAAAATCATTGTTTTCTCATACTCCATTGAACGTCCAGTGGAAATACAATGCTCAGCAATAGTGGACTTGCCCGGCTGCAAAAGGTGGGTGTAACGTTGATGTTCAAAGCAGCGTTCTTTCATGGTGCGTGTGGTTTGACTTGTGTAAGCCATACTACATTGGCACGGTATCTTGTAAATTCTAGCCTTTCGTAGTAACAGATTATCCTTGAATCAGCTGCCTTGAAACCAACAGTTTCTTGGAGGTATGTGGATGATACTTTCATAGTGTAGCCTCATGAAGAAGACAAATTAATGGAGTTTCTACATCCCCTCAGCTCCATTCATAGCAACATCCGGTTCACCATGGAAATAGAGAAACATGGTTGTTTGCCTTTTTTGGATGTCCTTGTTCGAAGGAAGAATGATAGTTCCCTAAGGCATTCAGTTTATCGGAAGCACACTCATACTGATTTGTACCTGCAGGCATCGAGTTGCCATCACCAGTCGCAGACCAAAAGTGTGCTTAAAACACTTCTTTATAGAGTTCATACTGTCTCAGATCTAGATACCTTACCTCAAGAACTCGCCAAGCTAAAGACGGTATTCAGCGCAAATGTGTACTGTATCCGGCAGATTAACAGGGCACTAACAGTGAAAACTGAGAAGCAGGAAGTGGATAAAGAGGAGAACATGCCGGAACAATTTTTAGATTTTCTTCCTTTCGTGGGCAACGCTTCGTCTAAAACAACAAAAATTCTCAGAAAATTTCAGGTAAAAGTGGTTTAAGGCCTACCATCGAAGATTGCGAACCTTGTGGGGTCAGTAAAGGACAATCTGTTATTACGAAAGGCCGGAATTTACAGAACACCGTGCATATATATGTTATCACTTAAATAGGTCAAACCACACGCACTGTGAAAGAACGCTGCACGGAACATGAACGTTACACCCGCCTTTTGCAGCCAAGTAGGTCTGCTATTGCTGAACCTTGTATTACCACTGGACATTCAATGGAGTATGAGAAAACAATGATATTGTCCACAGCAACATTTTTCTGGGAGTCCGTTATTAAAGAATCCTTAGTAATACGCCTGTCGGAAAATCTGTTGAACCGTGGCAGCAGCTGCCAGCTGGACACTGCATGGAATCCCATCATCTCCACGATTCACTCAAATCGAAGAAGACAGAGTGCGCCGACGGCCGCGGAAAACAGCAACGTAGAGGGCGACTGAGATCCGCTATTCCACCAGCGAGGGCGCTGCCGGCGGGCACTGTGGTCCATCTATCAAGTTTTCGACGCACGCGCAGAATAATTACAGCGCGCTAAATATTGCGGAACGGAGGAAGTTTTCGCCTCCCCATCAACTTCGTTCGTCTCGTTGCTTCCTTCCTCTCCCATCGTCCCTCCTATGTGACTATCCACAATTCCAACTCCCGTACTTTCTATCCCTCTGCCGACGTACCCCAAGGTTCTGTCCTTTCCCCTCTTCTCTATCTCCTGTACACTGCTGATATGCCCAAACCTCCCCCACCTGTTCATCTTCTCCAGTTTACTGATTACACCGCCTTCCTAGCCCTTTATCCTATCCTTCAACGGTCCCAACGTACCCTCCAAACCCACCTTGACCATATCACCACTTGGTGCAATCACCGTATCCATCCCTCCAAGACCCAGGCGATCATCATAGGCCTTACTACCCGCTCCTTCCGCCTCCATGATTTCTACCTCACCATTTATGGACGTCCTATCCACCTCACTCCTACCCTCAAATACCTTGGCCTCACAGTCGACCGCCACCTCACCTGGCCTCCCCATCTCCTTACCATCCAAAACAAAGCTCACAACCGCCTCCACCTCCTGAAACTCCTGTCCGGCCAGATGTGGGGTCTGCATGCTTCCACCATCCTTCACACCTACAAATCCTTGATCCGCCCCATCCAAGAGGAAGCAGTCTCTTCATAGAAGGATATACGTTGAACATCAAGGAAAGGAAAAGAAGGGTAATGGAATGTAGTCGAATTAAGTCAGGCGATGGTGAGGGAATCAAATTAGGAAATGGGACACGCAAAGGAGCAGATTTGACTTGTTTTTCGTGTAATAAAATAAGTGTTGTTGGCCGAAATAGAGGGGATATAAATGTAGACGGGTAATGGCAATAACATCGTTTCCGAAGAAGAGAAATTTGTTGAAAACGACAATGGATTTAATTTTAGGAAGTCTTTCCACAAGAGTGTAGCCTTCAACGGAAGTGAAACATGGATGATGAGCGTTTCGCATGAAGAGAAAAGAAAGTTTTCAGATATAATACTATGCACAAATCATGAAAATTAGTTGGGTAGGTCGCGTAAGAAATGAGGAGGTAATGAGTAGGACTGTGCTTGAAGGACATTTGTGGTATAACTTGGCTAAAAGAAGGGATCGGATGATGGGGCATATCCTGATACACCCAGAAATCGCCTGTTTAATGTCCTGGTGAAAGTGTGTGTGTGTGTGTGGGGGGGGGGGGGGGTGAGGGCCTATAATGTGGGGGGGGGGGGGCGGGGGTAAAAATTTCTTATTGTGACGAAGAGACGAGTACAGTGGATGTGTTCAAAAGGATGTGGGTTGCCGAATTATTCGGAGATGAAGAGACTGCATAGGATGGAGTAACGTCGTGAGCTGTACCAAAACATTCTTCTGATTGCAGTCCACAACAACAACAATAAAGTGACGTTCAAGACGACTTAGATAAAAATTTCCAGTTGGCGTGATGGATGGCAGGTAGGAGGAAGAATGTTAGTTAATGCTGATGAGTAGGCAGAAGTAACGTTGATTTTCGTATACAGTATTACTAATGTCCTGCTTGAGACAGTCGTTTAAATATGTGGATGTAACGCTGCAGACCGATGTGAGGTGGACGAGCATGTGGGAACTGTGTTAGGGGAATGCGAATGGTCGACTTCGGTGTGTTGGGAGAATTATAGGAAAGAACGGTTCACCTGTAAAGGAGAATTCATATATACGGCTCGTGAGACCTATTGTTCAGCATTGCTTCAGTGTTTGCGATCCGTATCAGCTCGAATTAAAGGGAGATATTGAAGCAGTTCAGAGCTGAGCTGCTAGGTTTGTTACCGGGTAGTTCGAACAATACGTAAGTGTTTTGGAGATGCTTTGGGAACTCAAATGGGAATCCCTGGAGAGAAGGAACATTCTTTCCGAGAAACACTACTGAGGAAATTTAGAGAACGGCATTTGAGGCTGACGGCCGACCGACTCTGCTGCCGCCTAAATAAATTGCGCCTAAGGACCACGAAGATAAGACACGAGAAATTAAATAACTTACGGAGGCATACAGACTGTCGTTCCCTCCTCCCCCCCCCCCTCTCCCACTATTTGCGAGAGCAACAGGAAAGGGAATGATTAGTTCGTAGTGGTAAAAAGTACACTCCACCACGCACCGTACGGTAGCTTGAGGAGTATCCTTGTAGATGTAGAACGTGGCGAGAAAAGATTAACCTCTGATGTTAGAAGGCTACCTCAGAGTGTCCTATTTGGTTGCGCATGCAAAGCCTGCAGAATACTTCGGAATTTACAAATCTGCTTTCGGTACTCTCATCTGACCGTCAGCGCCGATAACACACAACGAGATTGGCAGCTGATTTACATTAACGCATGTGATACTGTAAGCAGGCTGTTTAGGTTTTTTTTATTGGTAACGCCACGTAGCGCTCTGTATGAAAATCACTGGCTGTGCTGTGTGCAGTCTGTGGCTGGTTCGCATTGTTGTTGGCTATTGTAGCGTTGGGCAGCTGGCTGTTAACAGCGCGCAGCGTTGCGCAGTTAGGGTCCGATGACCATAGCAGTCTGGTCCCTTCAATCCCCCAAACCAACCAACGTTGCGCAGTTGGAGGTGAGCCGCCAGCAGTGGTGGATGTGGGGAGTGAGATGGCGGAGTTTTGAGAGCGGATGTGATCTGGACAAATACAGTAAATTTTTAAGATTACATTGTTTGTTTCTATCGAAATCTTTCATTTGCCAACTATGCCTATCAGTAGTTACTGCCTTCAGCAGTTAGAATCTTTTATTTAGCTGGCAGTATTGGCGATCGCTGTATTGCAGTAGTTTGAGTAACGAAGATTTTTGTGAGGTAAGTGATTCATGAAAGGTATAGGTTATTGTTAGTCAGGGCCATCCTTTTGTAGGGATTATTAAAAGTCAAATTGCTTTGCGCTAAAAATATTGTGTGTCATTTTAGTGAATGTCTGGGTACGTTCAGTTTTACTTAGCTGTTTGAAAATCAAATAACGTAGGGGTTTATCAGCACAGACATTCATTAATTTTTCTAAGGGGACGTTACAATACGCATTCGGCAGAAATAGTCTATTTTGACGAAAAAGTCGGTCGTGTGAAACGATCTTAAGGTGGCAGTTCAGGGTGCCATAGGTGATTACATGAATGTGTGTCTTTGGGGATTAAGAAAATATGCGGACGAGGACAATCTAACAAGCATTGTTACGGATGGTGAAGGCATGATTAGTAAAGGTCAACTGTGATTTGGCATATAACAACCACTTTGTTATGATTTTCTTTTTAAGTCGCGATCATGTTCAATTATCGGACGCTCCACAAAATATGTCTTCAAGTGTTACTCTAATCTTCAAGTACAAGCACCGATTTACAAAATGCATGTTTGTGAGTAAAGAAAGGATTTTGCTCGGATAAAGTTTCCTGCAGTACAACTTCTAAAGTAAACTATATTAAATGTGTCTCCTTCGGATGTAGGCATGTCAGTGAATTTCCAAACTGTTTAACGTTCACCGAGGCGTTGATTAGATGATTGCCTTATAGTTACTAATACAGATAATTTTACTGACTATGAAATGTCTCTTTCCTAGCCACAAGATGAAGAATAAGGAACACTGGAGATATTGGCTTCAGATACTCCGTGGTATCACGTATCGATATTGCCCCACGGGCGACACAGCTGGCAGCGGTAATGCAAATTTCCGTCTGACGCCGGCAGTGGTCGCACAGGATCTGGCGGACCGAATGGTGCACGCGTCCAGCGGCCCGGAACTATGAGCGCACTGCACCGCAGCCATATAGGACGGCCGGCGACAGCTACTCGCCCACTTGCACTTCGAGCCTCTGAGCTACAACACCATCGTTCGTGCTTAGTACGGAGGACCTTGTACTAAATGGCTTTGATATTACTGGACTCTGCTTCTCGCCGCGTTATTTGTAATGAGCCTTTGTACACAGAAGACATACAAGTTAAGTGAGTCTTATTTGCTGTGTTATTTCGTTCGCTAGTCATTTCTGCTCTTGTCCAGCTTTCCTACGATGACAATTGCCGCACAATTCTTCAGCCCACCCCTCCTTACCATTCTGTACGAAGTCGTACACGAAATACTCTACTTCCTTTGTAGAAATACAATAGTCATCAGAACAATAGGACGAGCCAAAAAACAAAATAGGATGAAGTTGCTTCCGTTGTGGAAGACGATTTCACAGTGTAACAGCAATCATGTGTAACGTATTTAAAAGTTCGGTATGTAAGGAACATGTAGTTACATTGATCACTGGTCTGGAGTGCAGGCCGGTCGAAGTTACCGTGCGGTTCTAGGCGCTGCAGTGTGGAACCGCGAGACCACTAAGGTCGCAGGTTCGAATCCCGCCTCGGGCATGGATGTGTGTGATGTCCTTAGGTTAGTTAGGTTTAACTAGTTCTAGGGGACTAATGACCTCAGAAGTTGGGTCCGATAGTGCTCAGAGCCATTTGAACCATTTTTGAACCTGGAGTGCGGAAATGGAGACGCATTGATCAGCGGGAGTAGCTTTCAGTACGCAGGATGAACCACAATCTCACCAATAATCTTTCAGAAGTGGCAATATGGACTTAAACAAGGAACAAAGTCTATTTAACATGTGCTGTTAAAAGCTTACGGTAAGAGCTATGATAACTTGTTAGACTTCGCTGTATCTATAAGAACTTGGTCAGTAAAAGAGGTATGTTTCAGCACACTTTACAGCCCATGTTACTTGACATTTTTTTCTTGTTTTGGTCTATACTACGTTCTCGCAAACCATGGAAATTTAAAGAGCTTGCACTATAAGAGATATGTTTTACAGTATCGAAGATGAACAGGTGATCATAGCTCATAAGGCATGCATTTTAGAGCCCATGTTTACCGATTTCTTTTTCTTATTTGGATCAGTACTACCACCTCTCAAAATATGTCGGTCGAGTTCTGGTTCACCCTGTATAAAGGGTGATTCAACTGTCCCTACCGATGTAGTTTTATGCAACCTGTAACAGTTGATGTGGCCTTCGCAAGCCACGCGCAAGGTTCTCATATTATCTCGCTCACTACGAGCATACCACTAGACCCACAGAAAAAATGAACACAATGTTTTAATTGGAAAATCATGTAGTTAATTTTGTACTGGGATAAGTTTTCTCTGAAGGCCATGTTTTCGAGTTCTTCAAGAAAAAAGTATAGAAGTGATCTTCGAACGCACCTCCATCCCCACACTCATCTCTCACCAGTCAGGTTTTCTTGTACGTCGTTCGTGGCACTCCCTCCTATCACTGAACAAAAATTGCCTACTACACGAACTGTTCCCGATATTCTAGCTTTTTTGGTCTCTATTCTAAGGGCTATTACGCCACCAGCACAGTCAGCTACTTCTTTAACATTATTAGTCTAAATGCACCGGTGAGGGTAATGAATGAAAAATGAATTTCATAAACGTTACGCTAAGACTAATTCTGTAGTCATTCTAACATTCATGGTCGTGTCAGTTTGTTCTATCGTGTCTCCCTACCACTTTCGCGCAACGACACTCTGAGCGTGTTTTTTTGGGAATTGACTAGTTTGAACCTGGGACCTGTTGCTGGTAAGGAGACGCCAGACCACACATGGCATGTAGAATTCAGAAAAGTGCAGTGAGACTAGCGATGATATAACCAAATACTTAATGATTTCAGCGTCAGCTCCACTGCATTCCCTATAAAATAATCTTAATACTAACTAAATTTAGTGGAAGGGGTTCAAGGCTTTCCTATTTTTAGTTAGCTGGTAAAATAACGTCGAAAAAGCAGTTACGTTTACCATTGGAAATTTTAGTCTACTCACAAAACATTGTTTATAAATTGCACTATTGATAAAAGGAAATATTTTAATACAGGATGGTCAAAACCAACTGCGTTCAACAAAAATGTGAACGAATATTCCCTGAATGGGTTTTCAAGTTCTACAATGGATCGAAGGATGACCTATGCCAAATCTATAATCTGGGTTTAAATTAAGTTTCACAAAAGGGAAAAGTATCAAAATGGTCTACAGTGACCCTCAATTATCTTTAATTACTTATCTAACTTGTCGTAAATTACAGTGGCTGATGCGGCTTCTTAATAACTATATAACAGAAAAATCATCGCGTTTCAGATTTTTACTTCAAGTGGCAAATGTGAACACCATGAGCTTTAATTGACGATCGACACTAGTATTACGCAAAAGGGGGTGTAGCAGTTGAGAATTCTGCCGTTCTGAGTGAAGCTTTATGCGCTGTTATGTGGCATCGTGTGTATACATTACCTTGTCGGTGCTCGTCAGGGGGCGGCGGGCAGCACAGCTCCGCTCACCTCGGAAGCAACTCTCTCTATCTTCTCCTTACTACAATTTACCGAAGTTGGTTAAAAAAACTTGCCGTGTTTTCATCTGACCAATCAGGGTCTCAATGTTAACCTTAAGCTTCGCCTAAAAAAATTCTGTCTATCCAATGAGAAACGTTATACTTTTCGTGGTGGGGCAATGTTTTTTAAAGTTTGCAACGTAACAGAGACGCTAAAAAGTCTCACGCTAAAACCTGCAGCTGGTGTGGTCCTTTTAGCGTTATCGTGAGATCTATACTGTTCTTCTGGAGGTCTCTATCTTTTAACATGGGCTGGGGGGTGGTCCCAACGTAACAGAGACACGAAAAAGTCTCACGCTAAAACTTGCGGGTATTGTGGCCCTAGTGGTTAGCTGGCGACGTGGGTGTCCAGTCCGTCCCTTATCGTAGGGCATTCTAGCTTAACACGGTTCTGCTCTCGGCTTCTGTTCTCGTTTCTCCCCTCGGAACAACGTCGGTCACACGGTGGGAACGTATGACATGCCTTTAGGCATTCTTGTGTTAGTCTGTGGTATTCCATTTGCTCACTAGTTACTCGTATTACTTTGGTTGATTTAATGTCACGCTTTATTCGGTGCTATGTGACATACTACTGGATTTGCTTATCATGTCAGGGTTTTCACGGAAGGTGTTGGATTTGCCTGACACCTTACATCATTTCGACCCAAACTTAACAGCTATAAGCATATTAGCTCCGCAGTCAGAAATACTGACGAGTACAACAGTCTAACTATTTATTTTGTGCTGTTAAAATTCACAAAATCGTTAGGTAAAATTTACACAGATAACAGTTCTACAATCTGTACATGCTCGACAAGCCTGTTGCGTAATAAGGCCAGGCAGTGGAGACCAAAAAAAGTCGAACGTTGTATATAATTCGTGCAGTCGCAGATTTTTGTACTATGATAAGAGGGACTACTATGAAAAACATACTAGAAATCCTTATTTGTGGCTGTCGATTCGTTACAGGATCATTTAGTAATCGCGAAAGCGTTGCTGAGATGATAGATAAACTCCAGTGAGACGCTCAGTAGCTCTCAGTAACTCGGTACGGGCTTTTGTTAAAGTTTCGAGAACATACCTTGACCGAAGAGTCAAGCAGTATATTGCTCCCTCCTACGTATATCTCGCGAAGAGACCATGAGGATAAGATCAGAGACATTAGAGCCCACACAGAAGCATACCGACAATTCTTCTTTCCACGTACAATACGAGACTGGAATAGAAGGGAGAACGATAGAGGTACTTAGGGTACCCTCCGCCACACACCGTCAGGTGGCTTGCGGAGTATGGATGTAGATGTAGATGTAGATGTAGAGTGGCGCTAATAGCACCACTATAAGGATGCAAATCAAGTTTGCTTTGAATACACGCCGTAGCGCTTCTGAGCGTTTGTTACCTTTGAGACAGGTCGTGATGTTCATCAACAATTCCTTTAAGGACACAAAGACGCCGTGATCAACAGCTCACCGAATATGTATGAGGTGGTGTAGTAGGACTCGAGAAACTGGATGTTCCTTTTGATATGTTGCTGAAAGACGTGGCAGGAATGTAGCCACTGAACGTGATTGGTGGCAGCGGTGGTCGCGGTAATGTACGGTCGTAAGAAGACCAGGCGCTGGACAGTCACTTGGCACTACCAGAGGGAACACAACCGTGTTTGGCGTATGACTGGCCCATCGTGCGCATCTGCAGCACCGATCTAAGTATCAGCTGGCCCCACAGTGACACCACGAGCTGTTACAAATCGGTTTCTTCCATGAGAGTACCAGGCCAGGCATCTCGCAGCGTGCATTCCACTGACAGCACACCACCGCCATGTTTTGTTAAGTGATTTAAAAATGGTTCAAATGGCTCTATGGCACTATGGGACATAACATCTGAGGTCATCAGTCCCCTAGACTTAGGACTACTTAAACCACACACACATCCATACCTGAGGCAGGATTCGAACCTGCGACCGCGGAATTGGCCTGGCTGAAGTGCCTAGAACCGCTCGGCCACCTCGACCGGCAGTTCAGTGGTGCCAACCAGGATCTCATAGTAGGCCAGGGTGCAGACCTTTCGTATTCTCTAATGAAAGCTGCTTCTGCCTCGGTGCCAATGAGGGTCGTGGGTTTGTTAAAAGGTGGCCAGCTGAAGGACTGCAATCAACCTGTCTGATTGCTACACTTACTGAACCTACACCTGGAGTTATCGTCTGCTGCGCGATTTCGTGTGAGAGGGGGAGCACTCCCGAAGTTATACCACGCGCCCTAACTGCGCATTTGTATGTTAGTCTGCTGATTCGAACATTTGTGCTGCCAGTTACGGTCATAATTTAGGGCTGTTTCACAACACTACTGTTGTAACCTAACAAGTTCTACAGGTGTAGACATGTTGCCTTGGCCTGCTCTATCATTGTATCTGTCTCCAATGGACCACATATGGGACGTCATCGGACAACTGCAGGAGTGCCATCCACAAACAGCATTAATTATTTCTGCACTGACCGGGCAAGAGCAAAAGTCATGGAACTCCGTCCCACCAACTGACATCCGGCACCTATGTAACATTATGCATGCACGTTTGCATACTTGCAAATGGTTTTTATGCCAGTCTTTGATCACAATATCAATTCTTTTGACGATGACCGTTTTCAGTCAGTAATTACCATCCTCAGATCTTTTCTACACCATGTCCTGAAGTGATAATGCCGTAATGGCATCGTCAAAACATATATTCAGCACAGTATTGTCACCTAGATCTAAGGTGTAGAATAGACCACCTCGTCCATACTTGCATTCAACATAGTGCCCGATACACCGGTTATTAGTGTACCAGTATTTTACATTTGCTGTGGTTTACCTCGCGCTTATCTTAAACTGTGGTCTTCAAATGTTAATCACTTAAATGCGTTACCTACACAAATGTATTCCTGAAATTTAATTATTCTATAATATTTTTTATGTTTCGACTTTTTTTCGAGTTGATGTAGTTATTGGGTAGCGAGGGAGTGAGTATGAAAACCTCTCCCGTAGTTTTTGAGGGTCAGATATGTGAGCGCGTATTGAGAGTAATACGATGTCACTTTATGCAGGCTGCATAAAATGATATCGTATATATGGGGCTCATGGGATGCAGTGTTTAATCAAGTGCATAGCTTTTACGCTGTTCATACACTGAAGCGCGAAAGAAACAGTCGGTGCACGAGTCATGGGACACAGCACCTCCGAGATAACAATGATGTGGGGATTTTGCCCTGCGACCATTTCGCGAGTGTCCCATCAATAACAGGAATCCGGTAAAACATCAAATCTCCGACATCGCTGCGACTGGAAAAGGGTCCCGTAAGAACGAGAATAACGACGACTGAAAGAATCGTTCAACGTGACAGAAGTACAACCCTTCCCCAAATTGCTGCAGACTTCAATGCTGGCTCACCATCAAGCGTCAGCGTGCCAACCATTCAACGAAACATGATCGACATGAGCTTTCGGAGCCGATAAATAACTCGTGTACCCTTGATGACTGTACGACACCAAGTTTTACGCCTGGTCTAGGTTCGTCAACACCGACATTATACCGTTGATGACTGGAAACGTGTTGGTAGGACGAGTCTCGCCTCAAATTGTATAGAGCGGATGCACGTGTACGGATATGAAGAGTACATCATGAACGTATGAACCATGCACGTCTGGAGGGGATTGTGCCTCGCGGGATTAACCGAGCGGTCTGAGGCGCTGCAGTCATGGACTGTGCGGCTGGTCCCGGGGAAGGTTCGAGTCATCCCTCAGGCATGGGTGTGTGTGTTTGTTCTTAGGATAAATAAGGTTAAGTAGTGTGTAAGTTTAGGGACTAATGACCTTAACAGTTAAGTCACATAAGATTTCGCACACATTTGAACATTTTTTGAGGGGCCTGTCCAAGTTGGTGGGGACTCTGCAATGGAATGGGGCACGTACAGTTGGGGTGATATGGGACCATTTATATGTCTAGATACTCTCTGGCAGTTGACACGTACGTAAGAACCCTGTCTGGTCAGCTGCACCCATTCATGTACATTGTGCATTTCGACGGACCTGGGCAATTCCCGCAAGACAATGCGACACCCCCACACGTCAAGAATTGCTGCATAATGGCTCCAGAATACTATTCTAAGTACTTCCGCTGGTCGACAGACTCCCCACCCATGAAAATTAATGAGCATATCTGGGATGCCTTGGAACGTGCTGTTCAGAAGAGATCTTCACCCACTCGTTCTCTTACGGGTTTATGGACAGCCCTGCAGGATTCCTGGTGTCAGTTCCCTTCAGCATTACTTCATACATTACTCGAATCATGGTACGTCATGTTGCGGCACTTCTGCCTGCTCGAGGGGGCCCTACACGGTGTCAGGCAGGTCCACTATATTCTTTGGGCGTTCAGTATATATGCTTTATTCAGTGTTCAGTAATTATATAGAGCCTGATGAAGACAGTATACTGACTTTGTGTACATTTTCTTACAGATTATGATAGCATTTGGTCACTTTTTAGTTAGGAGTGAAGAATTCATCATGCTTCTACTACAGCATGTATTTAGTCGCGTGGTGTTAAATTCAATGAAATGAATGAGGTGTGTAGCATTTGGTAGCGTGCGCAGGCTGCAGCAGTGTCAGGCAGCAGCGCTCTCGGACGGATGCAAACAGTCGGCGCTGGGCGGGCAACTGTAGCGTCCTCCGGCCCCGGTGTGTGCGCAGAGCAGAGCAGGCCAGAGCTCCAGCTTTGTGCGGCCCCGCCTCGGTGGCCTGGGGAAGCAGCGGCCACCTCCTCCCTCCTCGGCCCACTTCGTTCTCGGCAGAGTCGGCTGTGCTGCGCTTTCCGGTCGCCGCGAGCGGCGAACCCGCGCGGACAATACAGAACGGCGGCGCGCCTCTGCCGGTGCTTCACCGCAAAGCGCGCACAATGGCGGCGGCCAGGCCGAGGTACGGCGTTGTTCTCTCACGTCGGAGTTGTCAGCTAGGTTTGCCTTCAGAACCGAGTATACGAGGGGCTTGGCGTAGCACCTGCCTATGTGGCCACGCAGTCCGGAGGGTTTCCAGTGGAAACGTCAGCGAAACATGGAGTTGGATATGAGTTATCGTACGTTGGTCTCTCAAACACAAGTTTTCTTTCGGCTGCAATCAATGCACTGATCTGAAACTTCAGTGCAGTCTGCAACTATGTACCATACCAGAAATATTGTATATAGAATTCTCGTATGTGATATTCTGTAACTGACAGTTTCTTGTCTGGTAGGAAGTCAGCCTTATTAATTGAGAGTTTTCGAAAAGTCTCCACCTTGTGTTTTGTTGTTGTTGTTGTTGTTGTTGTTGTTGTGGTCTTCAGTCCTGAGACTCGTTTGATGCAGCTCTCCATGCTACTCTGTCCTGTGCAAGCTTCTTCATCTCCCATTACCTACTGCAACCTACATCTTTCTAAATCTGCTTAGTGTATTCATCTCTTGGTCTCCCTCTATGATTTTTACCCTCCACGCTGCCCTCCAATGCTAAATTTGTGATCCCTTGATGCCTCAAAACATGTCCTACCAACCGATCCCTTCTTCTAGACAAGTTGAGCCACAAACTTCTCTTCTCCCCAATCCTATTCAATACCTCCTCATTAGTTACGTGATCTATCCACCTTATCTTCAGCATTCTTCTGTAACACTACATTTCGAAAGATTCTATTCTCTTCTTGTCCAAACTAGTTATCGACCATGTTTCACTTCCATACATGGCTACACTCCATACAGATACTTTCAGAAACGACTTCCTGATACATAAATCTATACTCGATGTTAACAAATTTCTCTTCTTCAGAAACGCTTTCCTTGCCATTGCCAGTCTACGTTTTATATCCTCTCTACTTCGACCATCATCAGTTATTTTACTTCCTAAATAGCAAAATTCCTTTACTACTTTAAGTGTCTCATTTCCTAATCTAATTCCCTCAGCATCACCTGATTTAATTTGACTACATTCCATTATCCTCGTTTTGCTTTTATTGATGTTCATCTTATATCCTCCCTTCAAGACACTGTCCCTTCCGTTCAACTGCTCTTCCAGGTCTATTGCTGTCTCTTCTAGGCACGCAGTCCGGAACCGTGCGACTGCTACGGTCGCAGGTTCGAATCCTGCCTCGGGCATGGATGTGTGTGATGTCCTTAGGTTAGTTAGGTTTAAGTAGTTCTAAGTTCTAGGGGACTGATAACCTCAGAAGTTGAGTCCCATAGTGCTCAGAGCCATATGAACTTTTGAACTTCGCTGTCTGTGACAGAATTACAATGTCATCGGCGAACCTCAAAGTTTATACTTCTTCTCCATGAATGTTAATACCTACTCCAAATTTTTCTTTTGTTTCCTTTACTGCTTGCTCAATATACAGATTGAATAACATCGGGGAGAGGCTACAACACTGTCTCACTCCTTTCGCAACCACTGCTTCCCTTTCATGCCCCTCGACTCTTATAACTGCCATCTGGTTTCTTTACAAATTGTAAATAGCCTTTCGCTCCCTGTATTTTACCCCTGCCACCTTCAGAATTTGAAAGAGAGTGTTCCAGTCAACATTTTCAAAAGCTTTCTCCAAATCTACAAATGCTAGAAACGTAGGTTTGCCTTTCCTTAATCTTTCGTCTAAGATAAGTCGTAACGTCAGTATTGTCTCACGTGTTCCAACATTTCTACGGAATCCAAACTGATCCTCCCCGAGGTCCGCATCTACCAGTTTTTCCATTCGTCTATAAAGAATTCGCGTTAGTATTTTGCAGCTGTGACTTATTAAACTGATAGTTCGGTAATTTTCACACCTGTCAGCACCTGCTTTCTTTGGGATTGGAATTATTATATTCTTCTTGAAGTCTGAGGGTATTTCGCCTGTCTCATACATCTTGCTCACAAGCTGGTAGAGTTTTGTCAGGACTGGCTCTAACAAGGCCGTCAGTAGTTCCAATGGAATGTTGTCTACTCCGGGGGCCTTGTTTCGACTCAGGTCTTTCAGTGCTCTGTCAAACTCTTCACGCTGTATCTTATCTCCCACTTCGTCTTCATCTACATCGTCTTCCATTTCCATAATACTGTCCTCAAGTACATCGCCCTTGTATAAACCTTCTATATACTCCTTCCACCTTTCTGCTTTCCCTTCTTTGCTTAGAACTGGGTTGCCATCTGAGCTCTTGATATTCATACAAGTGGTTATCTTCTCTCCAAAGGTCTCTTTAATTTTCCTGTAGGCAGTATCTATCCTACCCCTAGTGAGATAAGCTTCTATATCCTTACATTTGTCCTGTAGCCATCCCTGCTTAGCCATTTTGCACTTCCTGTCGATCTCATTTTTGAGACTATTGTATTCCTTTTTGCCTGCTTCACTTACTGCATTTTTATATTTTCTCCTTTCACCAATTAAATTCAATATTCTTCTGTTACCCAAGGATTTCTATTAGCCCTCGTCTTTTTACCAACTTGATCCTCTGCTGCCTTCACTACTTCATCCCTCAGAGCTACCCATTCTTCTTCTACTGTGTTTCTTTCCCCCATTCCTGTCAATTGTTCCCTTATGCTTTCCTTGAAACTCTGTACAACCTCTGGTTCTTTCAGCTTCTCCAGATCCCATGTCCTTAAATTCCCACCTTTTTGAGGTTTCTTCAGTTTTACCCTACAGGTCCTAACCAATAGATTGTGGTCAGAGTCCACATCTGCCCCTGGAAATGTTCTACAATTTAAAACCTGATTCCTAAATCTCTGTCTTACCGTTATATAATCTATCTGATACCTTTTAGTATCTCCAGGAGTCTTCCAAGTATACAACCTTCTTCTATGATTCTTGAACCAAGTGTTAGCTATGATTAAGTTATGCTCTGTGCAAAATTCTACCAAGCGGCTTCCTCTTTCATTTCTTAGCCCCAATCCATATTCACCCACTATGTTTCCTTCTCTCCCTTTTCCTACTGACGAATTCCAGTCACCCATGACTATTAAACTTTCGTCTCCCTTCACTACCTGAATAATTTCTTTTATCTCATCATACATTTCATCAATTTCTTCTTCATCTGCAGAGCTAGTTGGCATATAAACTTTTACTACTGAAGTAGGCATAGGCTTTGTGTCTATCTTGGCCACAATTATGCGTTCACAACGCTGTTTGTAGTAGCTTACCCGCACTCCTATTTTTTATTCATTATTAAACCTACTCCTGCATTACCCCTATTTGATTTTGTATTTACAACCCTGTATTCACCTGACCAAAAGTCTTGTTCCTCCTGCCACCGAACTTCACCAATTCCCACTATATCTAACTTTAACCTTTCCATTTTCCTTTTTAAATTTTCTAACCTACCTGCCCGATTAAGGGATCTGACATTCCACGCTCCGATCCGTAGAACGCCAGTTTTTTCTCTCCTGATAACGACGTCCTCCTGAGTAGTCCCCGCCCGGAGATCCGAATGGGGGACTATTTTACCTCCGGAATATTTTACCCAAGAGGACGCCATCATCATTTAATCATACAGTAAAGTTGCATGTCCTCGGGAAAAATTACGGCTGTAGTTTCCCCTTACTTTCAGCCGTTCGCATTACTAGCACAGCAAAGCCGTTTTTGTTAATGTTGCAAGGCCAGATCAGTCAATCATCCAGACTGTTGCCCCTGCAACTACTGAAAAGGCTGCTGCCCCTCTTTGGGAACCACACGTTTGTCTGGCCTCTCAACAGATACCCCTCCGTTGTGGTTGCACCTACGGTACGGCCATCTGTATTGCTGAGGCATGCAAGCTTCCCTACCAACGGCAAGGTCCATGGTTCATGGGGGGATCTTGTGTCTTACAGGTCGGAAAATTTGTCTTACTTTCCGGTCTCTGTATCCACCATTTAAGGCAATAGAATTCGACCTACGTGGTGGGTGCTCTATACTACACCGGCGTTTAAAATTCAGGGATGAAGGTGACTTTGCCGGCCGGAGTGGCCGAGCGATTCTTGGCGCTTCAGTCTGGAACCGCGCGACCACTACGGTCTCAGGTTCGATTCCAGCCTCGGGCATCGATTTCTGATGTCCTTGGGTTAGTTAGGTTTAAGTAGTTGTACGTTCTAGGGGACTGATGACCTCGGCTGTTAACTCTCATAGTGCTCAGAGCCATTTGAACCATATTGAAGGTGACTTTCGCACGTGTGCGTCACTACCAAATATCATAGCCCGATAATACTTGCATTCAGCTTAGCAAGAACTTCTACAGTATAGCGCAGAAGGTATTGTACTGTGTTGAACTGGTGACCTAGAAACGACGCAGAGGCTTCGTCCCCGCTGTAGCCCGCAGTGTTACACAATCCAACAACAGGCTACAGCAGTTAACTCACTCCACCGCCGCTCCACACAGAACCCAAGGTTTTTGTGCGGTTCGGTGCCCAATGGTCCTCCCCGGGAACGTCTCACACCAGACGAGTGTAACCCCAAGTGTTTGCGTTGTAAAGTAATTATGGTTAACGCGTACGTGTAGACAATTATTACGCAGCAATCGCAGACATAGTGTAACTGAGGCAGAATAATGGGAATCAGCCTGCATTCGCTGAGACAAATGTAAAACTGTCTTCAAAACCATCCACGGACTAGCTGGCATATCGGATCTCGACACTAATCTGCCGGGCGGATTCGTGCCGAGGACCGGCACGCCTTCCCGCCCGGAAAACAGTGCGTTAGACCGCGTAGTTAGCCGGGAGGGCATACAAAAGGTAACTCATAGAAATACACAATGATATTGTCATTCAAAGACAGCAGTACGCTAACGGTAAAGAACATAAAAAGCAACACCAACCAATAATTAGTGTAGAGTAATTAAGTTTCGGCAATATATTTGTATAGATAAGACACTTAAGTGATAAACATTGCAAGATCACAGGTTAATGCAAGCACCGGATAACTCGCTGCAAACGAGAAGTGTTGGAATGTTAAGAAAGAGTGTAACCACCAGATTGTGGGATGAAAACATGTAGACGTGCATGCATTGTGTTATACAGGTGCCAGACGTCAGTGTGTGGGATGGAGTTCCATGCCTGCAGCACTTGGTCGGACAACGCATAGACTCTTAAAGCGGTGTTTGTGGATGGCGCAGGAGTTGTCGTTCAATGATTTCCCATATGTGCTTTGCGGGAGACATTTGAGATGATCGAGCAGTCCATGGGAACACGTCAATCCTCTGTAGAGCATTTTAGATATCCAAACCGCTTTGTGGGCGAGAGTTATCCTGTTGGAAAACGCTCCCTGGAATTCTGTTCATGAATGGCATTACAACAAACCATCACCAGACTGACGTACAAATTTACTGTCAGCGTGAGTGGGATAACCACGAAAGTGCTCTTGCTGTCATACGAGATTACAATGAAGACCAAAAGAGCGAGTGCAGATCCAGTGCGTCATAGCTGCAGCCCTCAGCTGGCGTCCTTCTAACTAACACAGTCATCAGTGGCACCGGATCAGAACTAGCTTTCATTAAAAAAACACAACAGACCTCCACCCTGCCCTCCAATGAACTCTGGCTTGACACCACTGAAGCCGCAAATACAAACGGTTAGGGGTCAGTGGGAGGCACGCTACATGGCGTCTGGCTAGGATCTGTCCGTGAGTTATCGGTTTGTAATGGTTCGTTGTGTCAGTGTGGTACCAACTGTTGCTCGGAATCCTGCTGTAGATGCAGTTGCGATGCGTCCGAGCTATACGCCGTACACGAAGGTCTTCCATGTTGGTAGTGCCACGTGGCCGTCCGCAGCTCGGTCTTCTTGCAACCGTTGATTCTCGTGACCACCGCTGCCAGCAATTATGTACAGTGGCTACATTCGAGTCATTTTGCAATATCACAGATATCCAGGAAACATCCAGCTTCTCGTAGCCCCATTACACGGCCTCATGGAAACTCAGTTAGGTGTTGATAATGGCATCCTTGCGCCTTAATCACACCCTTGACTACTACAATTCACGACGTCCAGTGTCAAAGGTAATCAACGCTCATAATCGTTATAGCGTGTTTTTAAAGGAAACCTGATTTTGACCTTCATGGTGGCACTGTTAGCGCCCTTCTTATGCGACTGATGCGAAATTTTAATAGATATCGCTTTTCGCAAGTAGAGACACCCCTACCAACTTTCGTTTATGACCCGCACCTCCTTCTTGGTGCTGCGTTTCTTTCCGTCACTGTAAAACTTGATTCTCCGAGATTAAGGATGGTGCCATTGCCATTACAAAAGCTTGATAACATTCTTATTCCGGTGTGTGATCACCGTGGATGCTCTAAAACTTGCTCACAAGCTGTCCACATGTTTGGTGTTCCCACCTCTCGACATATGAAGAAACTAACGCACCAAGGAAAATATGGAACAGGATTTTTTGTGTAATCCGATTTTTATAGTGCGGGGAGTAATAATGTTACGTGGACGTACTGGCCTCCCAATCTTTGACTATGGTACAGGCTGCGGGGAACGTTATTGTGACAGTCTACCCTTTCCCCAAGTGCGTATTTTTGACGCTGAATTCGGCCCTGGCTTCCTTTGTAAGGGTGACAGTGCGAATCTGCGTTGAACTTTGCAGGCGACAGATGTCTTTGAACTACACGATGTTCGTAGAATGGAGTGGCCTGCCTGTTTCCCCGACTTAAATCACATCGAGCATGTATGAGATGCAGTGGTGAGGTACCTAGATTACAGCACGTCCGCATGCAACAACGACCGACCAACAGTTGCCAAGCTCGCTGTTGGAGGAATGTAACACATATTGAACTCCATTGGACTATCAAAAATCGAGGTGACTTACCTATTTATCTTTGTGTAGAAGTGTCATTGTTTATTTCAGTTACCTTCTGTACTATACTGTAGTGATCTTTCTACGTATAGTTCTATTCTTATCAAACTAAGTTATTTGGGAATTACACATCATGCAAAAGTTACTTCCTTCCATAAGTTTTATACACCAGTTGTGTTAATTAAGCAACTGAGGAGCCTCCCAGGAATTACAGCTCTCAGTGAAAATGGTTATCATTAATATAATCATATATTACAACTAGAAACTTTCACAATGCTGACGATAGCCTTCACAAAAGAACAGTTGAAGCTAATAATTCACTGTAGAGAATCAAATGCAAAACACTGACACTTATATGGGAACCGATGTTGTTAGCAAGGTAGTTCCAGATTGTCACACAACGGGCCACAACAATAAAAGTTAAATCAAACCTCTGCTTGACAGATACTGTGGAGGAGAGCTTCCGAGATATCAGAGATATGAGGTGGTCATTTCGCTAATGTGAGTCCAATCGAGGTGACGGGGAAAGTGAATATGATTATTCTTACCACATTCCGATGCTTGCAGCACTCAAAAAAGTGCGACAATGCTCCTGGTTAAGACAATTCCTCACACTGAGTGAGGACGTTGGTCTTTACGCAGGTATCATTACAACTCACTCTCTGAGTGACACGGAAAAGAAGAATGGTCAGCCGTAGGCGACAAAAACTGTAGAGAAGACAGAGACTGGAATGCATCCAGTGGTAGCAAGTGCTACTCTGAGATTAAGAGGTTGACGTAGAAGAGAAATTCATGACATCCCGTATCAGATGAGCCAGCAGACTGAATACTCAAAAAGGTCCAATGTAAAGGACAACCATACAGCAATGAGATACCAGTCATCATATGCCTGGTGTCCGCCCCGATAGCTGAGTGGTCAGAGTAATGGATTGCTGTCCTACGGGCGCGGGTTCGATTCCCGACTGGGTCGCAGATTTTCTCCTCTCAAGGACTAGGTGTTGTGTTGTCATCATCATCGTTTCATCCCCCCATCGGGCGTGGAAGTTGCCCAATGTGGCATCGAATGTAAGACCTGCACCAAGGCGGCCGGACCTGCCCTGCAAGGGGCCTCTCGGCCAATGACGCCATTCGCTCGTTTCCATTTCCATAAACCTGGAAACAAATTTGGTAACCATTGGCGTCTTCACAACTGCCCATATAACTGCAGTTCCTGAGAATCGGGTGAGGTGGTCATGTCACAGATTTTTATGACCTCTGTAAGCCTTCATAAAAAATAGAAAGCAGTGTGCTGTATACTGCCTAGAAAGGCAACAGCGAAGTTGTTCTGTCATTCGCCACAGACACTAGACATGCAAAGTACCGCCACCACAAGTAGCCAAAAAGCAACCGGTAGCCACCAGCTGATAGACGCTCCAAGGGCGTCCCTTCTTGGTCGGCGCAGGTGGCGCTGATGTCAAAGTGTACACTGAGTTGAAAGAAGCTATGTGCACACATACAGATATCGCGTACACAAGGTATAAAAAGGCGGTGCACTGGGAGACCTGTCATTTGTAGTCGTGTGATTCATTTGAAAATGCTTTCCATGTTATTAACGTTGCAGGACGCGAATTAAATGACGTTTAAAGCGGAATGTTAGTTGGAGCTTAATACATGGGACATTTCAATTCAGTAATCGTTAGGGAATTCAATTACACGAGATCCACAGTATCGGAAGTGTGCCAAGAATACCAAATTTCAGATGTCTCATCACGGACAACGCATTGGTCGACTGCCTTCGCTTAAAGACATAGAGCAGCGCCGTTTTGTGAGCTTGTCAGTGCTAAGGGAAAGCAACACTGGATGAAATAACAGCAGAACGCAATTGGGAAGAACGACGATAGTATCCGTAGCACAAAGCTGTGCTCTTCTAAAGACATCCGTCTTGGCTGTGGCTGAGCTATTCTTAATACCCTTTGAGCAGAGCTGGGTCCGCTAGGTATATATGGGGAATGTCTGCGAAATTTGTAAAGGAAGAGAGAAGTACATGCGAGAGTTAAGCTGTAAGGGTGAGTCGTGAGATGCTGCTGCATAGCTCAGTCAGAAGGGTGTTAACCCGCGAGAGACAAAGGATTCGTGATCGAGTCCCAATCCGAAACACTGTTTAAATCTGCCAGAAATCTTGTTTGTGACAGCTGTTTGTTTGCGTCATCAGACGTTTCGTTTTATTTGATGCATTACTGCGTGATACCAGTCGTACTTCTCTGTAATAATATGTATTTTTCTATGGTAAAAATATGGTTCGGATTACTGTTGTTATGAATGATTACAACATTCAGACAGCATTTCCGGTCCTTATTCTCACAAAAATCTCTAATTTTGGCGTAACTAATGTTTTGAAAAATATTAAATGTTAGGATTTTGTCACGTGAACTAAAACCCTCTGTAATTGGCTGAACCTCTGATGACACAACGAGCTAGAAGTCAAACGAAGCTGTAGACGTGTTATAGCATTGCTAGCAGAAAAAATTGTTAGAGTTTTTTCCGTACTTTGTCTGAAAACACTTCAGATACTCATTAATGAGAAACGCATTTCCATCTTCCAAGTAGGAGTGGAAAGGAATTTATTGAAGGCTGATAGTGGCAACCTTCGGAAAGTTCAAGGTCTCTTCGTTCTTCAAAAACAACCCAGATTTTTACGTTCCGAAAAACAGAAAACTGAAAATTCCATTGCATGCTAACTGGGACAAAAGTATTATGATACAGCCGTAAGTCCCAGAACTGTCTTAAAATCGGGCGAATGTGGAACTTAATTATTTGCACAGCCAAGCTAAAATAGTTTTTCAGGGGAACTTGTGAAAGCTTGCACAATAAAACATTGACGAAACGTTTACAATCGGAGGTAATTCTTATTATTAATTTCCGTGGTTGTTTCTAGAACTACTATAGTTTTATATGTATCTCGTCTCAGTTTTCTAACTTTAGGAGAGCGTAATAAGACTCAGGGTAGCTGGTTAGCATCATCGTGTTTGTCTTCAACAGCCTTGCACATTTAGTTATCCTGTCATTAATTTAAACCGCCGGAAAATTATGATTACAAATTGTACAGTTGACGCAGCAAAACTTAGAGTACCTGTTGTTCTACTGTACATTTAACTGCCGCTAAAACTCTGCGATTTAAAAGTGCTTAAACATTACCAACTTAATGCCCTGGTCTTATTACATTTCCTTTTAGAGTCCAACCAGTGCTCATTTTTCTCTTTGTCAAATCATAGAGATTTATAGCATGGTCAGCGGAGACAGCTGCAAGTGGCAAATTACTGTCTTCAACCACTTATTTCGGAAGAATAACATGGTAGAAAATTGTTAAATGGAGTCTCAGTTGCTTCAGAATTAGAGCTACATCATGCTTGAAGTATAGCTTCTAGCGCCATCCTTGTGATCTATCTGAAATTTATCAGATGTCAAATGAAGCCAATAAAGAAAAATGGATATTAAAATGTAATACGATATAGAATTTAAAGCACTTACAAAGCCGTTTACGAATGAAGTAAAATTTAGAAGCGAGAAACATTAAACGAAGAGAACAGGAAGGAAAAGGAAAAAGATCTTGCTGTTAAAGAGCATCGATCTTCCAAACAATGTATTAAAAGTCTAGCTCACTACCTAATACCCTTCAAGCGACAACGAGATCATATGGGGAGTTTAATATACGTTAAAAGGACTCTTACTGACATAAACACACTTATCAGCGACTATCTCATTTGGATCTCTACAATCGAATTGCAACTTCATTTTACGCACTTCCTCGTTCTGTGGAAGTGCAGTGTGCTACTGCACGCCATGGGTAATCCATTTTCCGAAACGTAAATTCAAAAACAAGATATCACTGTGAATGAGCTTTACGGCAGTAAGGCGTAATAGCCAGTGATGTCAGAGATATGATATGACTCAAATGCACCGTTTTAGCGGGCTCTCAAATTATTTGATTCCTTTTCTTGTCACGAGCGTAAACTGACACAATGAACCATTCAAGACGATTTCCAGAAAACAGTAACATATCATCAGTCGTGGTTTCAATTTGAGCCAGCCGTTGTGGCCGAACGGTTCTAGGCGCTTCTGTCTGGAACCTCACGACCGCTAAGGTCGTAGGTTCGAATGCTGCCTCGGGCATGGATATGTGTGATGTCCTTAGGTTAGTTAGATTTAAGCAGTTCTAAGTTCTAGGGGACTAATGACCTCAGATATTAAGTCCCATAGTGCTCAGAGCCATTTGAACCATTTTTTCCCCCTCAATTTGTACTGTCCTTACCTCAGTATCAGATATTGCTCTAGGTCCACTCCACCAAAATCGCAGTATATAAACGAGATACCACTGTGAAATATCTCCACTACGAACCCACAATCGTTCCCACAAACAGAACAATGAGCTTGCACAACGCTCATAATCAGCTACACATGTCCGTCTCTTAACGATTTCCCACGTATCCCAGATTCTTTCAGAAGTATGTATCTACTGAGGCTAGGTTATCAGGGAGGCGGACATGTGTTACAATTTGAGATAACATGCTATTTCAACTGTGAGTAGCCAACATAGTGATTCAATGGATTGCGTCGGGAAAGAAAATAAGTATCATTCTGAGGAACAGGATCACAATGAATATTAGTGGATATTTAAAATTAGAGACATGCCGACGGAATGAGAGAAAGAAAAGATATCAGTAAGCAGACATTAAGTAGGATGCGTTCGGATTTACAGCTGCTCAAGCGTTTAAGGTTAACAATCGTATGTGAGTGATAAGAACCAGTAAATGTCGCAGGCCGCTGTGGCCGAGCGGTTCTAGGCGCTACAGTCTGGAACCGCGCGACTGCTACGGTCGCAGGTTCGAATCCTGCCTCGGGCATGGATGTGTGTGATGTCCTTAGGTTGGTTAGGTTTAAGTAGTTCTAAGTTGTAGGGGACTAATGACCACAGCAGTTAGGTCCCATAGTGCTCAGAGCCATTTTGAGCCAGTAAATGTCCTATACTACATTTCTTTGACGCTTCGGTAACTTTCATGGGGAAATGGCCAGAATGGTACCAACTATAGTGGAAACAGTGCTGTAAATGTAATGACGAACATGGGAGTGGCCATGTGTCTTAATTTTTGTCGAGTAAGCAGTGACCGTTCATCGGTATTACTAAGTATGAAACATGTAAATCCAAGTTTCTATTCTACTGCAATGAAGAATAATCAGATGGTGCTGAAATGGAAACAAGAACTTCTTAGAACTAGGAACATGGTTAGAGTCCAACTAAACTGGGCCTGGTAACTAATGAATTGAGTGTGATATTAGTGTGTACTTGTGATCATTTGTGGATAAATACCAGCTGCTCGTCCGTAAGCTAGGGATGTTTTAGACCCAATAGAAGCTTAGATCTTTCATGACCACGTTAATGTAGCAGAGACAATCAGTGAATATTGTATGTAACAATGTAAGTTAAAAAAACGAATTAATAAAACAAAGGAGACATTAGAGCAGCGGTCACGAAACTGCGGCCAGCGGGTCGATGCGGCACGAATCGAGCATCGTGTGGTCCGCGGTTCTGAACCGTAATTTAAAGTAATATACCTCTAGGAACCAATTGAAGAGGTGCTGAAGAAAGTGAGGGAAAATTCACAGACAGGTGTAGTAAATCATGGCCAAGGAATAGATATGATAAGATATGTCAATGATATAGCTGTCCTGGCTGAAAGTGAAGAAGATCTTGTGGTCCTACTAAACAGAATGGATAAAGTTATGGGGAACGAATATAATATGAGAATTAATAAAGCAAAAACAAAAGTAATGACATGCGACAAAAAAGATCAAGTTAAAGTCCAAGTTCATGTAGGCAATGAACTGCTTGAATAGGTTGATAAATTTACTTATCTGGCCAGTAATATTACAAGGGATAGAAGGAGCAAGGCAGAAGTGAGAAGTAGAATTGCTCAAGCAAAGGCTGCTTTTAACAAGAAGAAAAATATGTTAACATCTAAGAGCATAAGCCTTGAAATCAGAAAAAGATTTTTGAAATCATATGTGTGGAGTGTGGCATGCTATGGGTGTGAAAGATGGACTCTCGGAACAGAGGAAGACCAGAAGCTAATTTCTTTTGAAATGTACTATAGACGCATGCTCAAAATAAAATTTATCGACAAGGTCACAAACGAAGTGATTCTGGAAAGAGCAGGTGAGAAGAGAAGCTTCCGGATTTTCATTGCTAAAAGAAGAGAATTTACAGGCCATCTATTAAGACATAAAGGACTCCTGAACACATTCATAGAGGGATATGTCGAGGGAGAAAGACCAAGAGGAAGACCACGACTGAGGTATATGGATCAAATCGTGAAAGATGTGGGATGTAACACCTATAAAGAAACGAAGAGAAAAGCTGAAAAACGCGCAGAATGGAGACAAGCTGCCATTGTAGCTGTTGCAAACCAATCCTTGGACTGAGCACTACAGAAGAAGAAGTAATAAAAAATAGCCACGGCAGAAGAAATTTTAGTTGATGTTTAGCTGAGTAAAGTTGGCATCTTACCTCAGAGGGAGAGGAGTAAATAGAACAACCATTGCGGGGTTAGAAGATGTGAGAGGGGGAATGCTTTATTGTTTGTCTCACAGAACTGAAAATTAACGGGCATACGCGTCTCGTTCCGGTCAAATGTTGTAGTATAAATTTCAAAAGGAAGCAACAGGGATTCGTGGCTGCGGACGGTCATATTCTAATGCGGTGGATACTTGCAGCAACGAATATGAAATTACATTAAGGCGGTCGTAAAGAAATGAGTAGAAGAAAAATGACGTTCAAAACACTGAGTAAACGTTTGTTATCATACCAGAATGAGATCTCATTCTGGAAACATCCCGCAGGCTGTGGCTAAGCCATGTCTCTGCTATATCCTTTCTTTCAGGAGTGCTAGTTCTGCAAGGTTCGCAGAAGAGCTTCTGTAAAGTTTGGAAGGTAGGAGACGAGATACTGGCAGAAGTAAAGCTGTGAGTACCGGGCGTGAGTCGTGCTTCGGTAGCTCAGATGGTAGAGCACTTGCCCGCGAAAGGCAAAGGTCCCGAGTTCGAGTCTCGGTCGGGTACACAGTTTTAATCTGCCAGGAAGTTTCTTTTGTTATCATGACTCATATTGAAAAAAAAATGGCTCCGAGCACCATGGGACTTAACATCTATGGTCATCAGTCCCCTAGAACTTAGAACTACTTAAACCTAACTAACCTAAGGACAGCACACAACACCCAGCCATCACGAGGCAGAGAAAATCCCTGACCCCGCCGGGAATCGAACCCGGGTGCTGGAAGCGAGAACGCTACCGCACGACCGCGAGATGCGGGCACTCATATTGCATAATGCTTTTTAATATATGTACAGTTACTGTTTTGATTGCAATAATTTAGGGTACTTGGGCGCGTCACTATAAACAACTAAAGAAACTAAACTGTCGACATTTCGACGGCCGACAAAAATTATTGTTATTAATCAGTTAATCATCCATAGCGACAGGCAATGTTCCAATTGGTGCTGTCTTTCAAAGGCAAGTACTAGGGGCAAGTGCATATCCCCTTCAATAGGAGCCTTATAATATGTTTACCTAGGTTACCAATTAATAATAATAGCAGTACACATGCGAGACCATGTGCGGCTCCAAAAGCTCTCGGTTCTCAAACAAAAAGTTTGACGACCGCATTGCATTAGAGGTATTATTCCTCAGGATAATGATGTAGCCAAACAGCAGAATTAATTTTCATTATCGCGCTATTCAGATCGATCATGAAGCCACTTTAGAAAGGAGGCATTACACGTGCTGATTTTTGAACAGTATACGCTGAGGTGACAGAAGCCATAGTATACCTCCTAATATCGTGTCGGACCATCATTTGCCCGTCGCAGTGCAGCAACGCGACGTGGTATAAGTGTTCGATGGAATTGATGTCGAGAGATCTGGGTGCCCAAATCATTCGCTCGAGTTCTCCAGCATATTCTTCCAACCATCAAAAACAACTGTGGACCGGTGACAATTCCATCGTTGTGTGGGACATGAAGTCCCGAATGGCTGAAAATAGTCTCCAAGTATCGCAACACAACCATTTTCAGTCGATGATCGTTTCTCTTGGACCAGAAATGGGATTGAGTGTATGGCATCTTGGCCAGGCGGCTCCTAATCGGGGAAATTCGGCCGGCAAGTGTAATTCTTATGTCATTCGACGCCTCTTTGGGCGACTCACTTGACGGTGATGAGGATGAAATGACGATGAGGACAACACAACATCCAGTCCACGAGCGGAGAAAAAAACTCCATCCCGGACGGGAATCGAACCCTGGCCTTCTTGCATGGGAGGCGAGCACATTACCATCCTGCTAAGAAGGCGAACACTTGGACCGGAGAACCCAGTCCCTCCCAGGTAAACACAGCCCAAACTGTTATGGAGCCACAACTATCTTCCATGGTGCCCTATTGACAAGTTGGATCCAAGGCTTCGTAGGGTGTATACCACTCGCTAATCCTACCATCAGTTCTTACCAACGGAAATTTGGACTTATCTGACCAGGCCACTGCTTTCCAGTCGTCTAGACTCCAGACGATATGGTCGCAAGCTCAGGAGAGGCACTCGCGTCCGTCATCTATTGCCATAACCCCTTAACGCTAGATTTCGCCGCTCTGTTCTAGCCGACACGTTCATGGTACGTCTCACAATGATTTCTGCCGTTATTTTACGCAGTGCTGTTTTTCTATTAGCACTGGCAACTCCACGCTCTTGCCGTTGCCATCGGTCGTTAAGTGAAGGCCGTCGACCGTTGCAGTCCCCATGGTGAGAGGTAATGCTTGAAATTTGGTATTCTCGCCACACTCCTGACACTGTGGCGCTCAGAATATTGAATTCCCTAACGATTTCCGAAATGGAATGTCCCCTGCTTCTAGCTCCGAATAATATTTCGCGTTCATAGTCTGACAATTCCCGTCGTGCGGTCATAATCACGCCGTAAACCTTTTCATATGAATCATCTGAGTACAAATGACATCTCCGTCAGTGGACTGCCCTTTTATGCCTCGTGTAAGTGATACTACCGCCATGTGTGTAACAACGTGTCGCCATCCCATGACATCTGACACCTCAGTGTGAACTAATAAGATGTCAACTGACAGACTTAGCAAACAGAACGTTCGCATGCAGTACAGAATGAAAACCAAAGACACTGTACCGTGTAAGAAGTGCCGAATCATTCAAACTGAGTTAAATTCCTAAAGTTCAATAACGTTCTTTGAAGACTGTATACAATAAGAAATTCACATGTGTAAAAGTGCAGCCACTGGTAACTGTATGAGCACTCACTGTTAAAGACATTTCTAAGTCTCGAAGTGTTATGCAATACCCTAAAGTCACAAATTGGTGCATCTCACTGGCCGTGCAGACTTTAACAAACCACTTTACTCACCAGAGCACCAACACAAAATGACTCTGAAAAGTGCTGTGCCACCTGCTTAAAAACTAGATCATGTGACCAACTACCAGAGTCATACAAACAACTTACAACTAGACCACCATTATTATATCATATTTATATTTTACATCCTTTACACATTTTAAACATACATTACATACATTTTTAGATAATTTGCTATTTAATATTATATTATTACAAGCTAAACACTGCACAATGACTTGATATATCATAAAGAGAGCAGTAAAAAGCTAGACATGATCATATCTTTTTGCTCGTCTTGCCGTTTCAGAAATACAGTTCTCAAACTGACAATTTTTGAACATTAACTTACTGAGTTCCCATTAAATAAGCACTAACAAATTTTGATAATTGGACTGGTCGTTCATGCTGATGTTGATGTACATTGTATATGTGCAGGGCTCCGTTTACACAGTAACGTTCCGAGTACTCATAGATTTTTATAACAACTGGTGTATTTGTTCTACAATAAATTAAATATGGTCATTTTGTAGTTGACATTAAGATCTAACCACCTCAGTTTTGTAAGCAAATGTAGCGTGTCTGCAACGTTAGTTGTTGATTTCATAAACAGTGTCATACTTTATTAATTTTATACTTCATAAACAGGACAACAATTTTTTTACATAATTTAGTCAATTATGGCAGCATTTTATCTTCACAGAACTTCTCCATGCACTGTCCAATGGCCTGCCTATGTTCATTTGACATCACTCTCCTGGGCTGAGACCCTTGTTGCTAGAGAGAAAATTTTACAGTATACATCAGTAGCCTAATTTTTTCACTCCTTTCTTGTCTCCTCCAATCATCCCACGGTATTTTTTTTAAATTTGGAAATGCAACTAAACATTTTCTTCGTTAGCGTACTGACATTCATTATGAAAATATGACTGTACAACTTCAATATACTCTTTATTATTGTGTCTGTGATTGATTTTATGTTTCTGTACATATCCTCATTTCTTCTCTTTATCCAGATATTATCTTTGTTCTTTCGTGGTTCTAAAGTTTATCTGTATTCCTTTAATTCTTTTTCAGTTCTTCTTGTTCATTTCTTCTATTCATTTGAGTCATTCATACCCGTAAAGCGCTTTCAGTTTGACTATCGTCACATACTGTTTAATTTTAGCATGGAATGTCAATGATTATGTGATTTTTAGGTGTGTTTGCACGCTAGCTCCCTTTCTTTCCATCTTTCTTTACTTGTGGTGTTATTTATTCCATTTTGTTGTACCCATCCTCCCATATACTCTTTTGATATTTCCCTATCGAGTTTCGTGACAGTTTTAGTGAGTTCGTCTTTTCATTGTGATTTCAACGCAGTCATCAGGTTTTCTAGAGCATCTTTAAATGCAGTTTTTGTAATTTTAGTCAGAGTTAGAAGCTGGAGTTTCAGCAGACTCAGAACCTGCCCATACTGCTTAGCGTCCATTACTCTGCCGCGCCACAGTTGACCGCAAACGCAACGGTATCTCCGAGTAGCGATCATGTGGCTTCCGCCCCCCTCCCCCTCCCCTCCTCCAGACGGCTACCGCTCTTCATTTCGCTACACCCGGTTACCCATCTGGCCGGCCACTTCACGGCAAACTGCCAGCCTCATAACGCTCAACCAAACCCGCCAATTTAGAATACCTCGCATAGCGGACACACTGCTCGTAAAGTTACAACAGGTTGTAAGAGGTCTATCGTGCTAAGAACAGTCGTAGTAACTGGAGCACCTAGATTGGTTTATTGAAGCTATGCCTTGTTATCCAAGTTTTCATGACTGAACGAAGTCTGTCTTACTAAGTAGGAAGCAATCACAGTAGTACATACTTGCACTAAAACGTGCCATTGAAATTGGCAGTCTCAGCTTATATGACTGAATATCAAAAAGTGAGAAAATCATCCCTAAAATACTATTAAAATTACTTTGAAATGGTTCCCTGAGTAAGTAATCACCACAGTTTAATCAGACAATGGTGTATCAGTGAAACAGTCAAACGAGAGCGAGAAAAATATTATTTAAATTGTCTGTGTTTAACGATCTACTCGAATTATACAATGTCCTTCAGACATGCACACGAGTCTGAAAGACACACCTTAAACCCATATCTGTATGAAATACAAAACTTGACGTAATTTTGTGCCAGACCGGGACTAGAATCCAGATATCCGCTTTAAACGGGCGGTTGGCTTAAGAGCTTCGGCTACCCGAACCCGCTGCATGGTCGAATGGTTGCGGCTGTGCCCTCCTGTAATATTTTGTAGTTCCTGGCTGGATGGGGAGAGGGTGGTGTGATAGGTCGGTGGCCACTTTCCTCTCACTACAACACAAAATGCACACGTGGTTAAAACACTCATTATTACAAGAGGCATTTGAGTACTTAACTTCAGTGGAGTCCTGTCTGAAGTTCTGTGGTTAACAGCAATCCTCTCCGTTTCCGTGTCGTAACTATGTACAATGACCAACGTTCCCACACATCTGTGTTAGGTGCGAGACGTACGCCAGCACACGAACCTTAATTTCCGTACGTCACCATGTGTCCACAACCTCCCCTTACACAATCAATGTGATTTCTACACCGGAAGAGACTTAATTATTATTGTCGAATAGGCATGTAAATTCTATTTGCAATGTCTATGTTTAAAGGTCTACTACACAATCACATTCAGACATGCATGTATGAGGATGATGACGCTATAGATTGGTCCCTTAATCTCAAAACCAACCAAGCACCCATGCATGCATGTCACTGCTGCGGTCTATGGTTCTATGAAATATGAGAAATGTCACTTTCGAATAGGATGAGACTACAGTTGTGCAACGTATTGGTGACATATGAATACTTGTGTCCGAACGGGACTTAAACCCGGTTTCCCGCCTTATGCGAGCAATCGCGCTATCCTCTTTGGCTGTCCGACCACGAGAATGATTCAGTTTAAGGACATATTCTGAATGCACCTTTGCATAAGCTGAAGACATCTCTGCAGAGTGTTGCGGCAGTTATTTCGTGGTTACGTAAATACTCACGCTGCAATCTGCTCTCCGGAAAAGTCGTCTAAGACTACCTGTCACGTTCTAAAAATCGACCACACAGTAGAATGGGATATTTATAATGAATAACGCGAGAGAGTTGTAACAGACTGTGCTATTTCATTCCCTGTACCATGGATAACCATTCTACGGTACGGGGATGTTGGTAACACGTAGGTTTGCTGGACTCGCATTCGGGAGGACGACGGTTCAATCCCGCGTCCGACCATCCTGATTTAGGTTTTCCGTGATTTCCCTAAATTACTCCAGACAAATGCCGGGATGGTTCCTCTGAAAGGGCACGGCCGACTTCCTTCCCTAATCCGATGAGACCGATGACCACGCTGTCTGGTCTCCTTCCCCAAACAACCAAACCAAACCGTATGTTTAAAATGGCGTCAAACAAAGCATGCAGCAAATTTATGTACGAAAATCAAATTACTGACTTCAGAGAGCAGAGATTAATGACAACAGTGCCAAAGTAATACTCTGCATTAAGTTCAAATTATCCAAACAAGAACATAAAGCACGCGGAAGTCATAATATGCGTGAACACGAACAGAATTTCTAGCAGTCACAGAAATACGAGCTCCCTACTTACATCTTCCAGGAATGCATTGAATAGCTGAAAGTGCAGGCAGGAATGACAAAATCGAGCGCATAATGAATCTAACAGAGTACCTACAACACCATCCTTTAATCAGCTTTCAACTTTATTTTTTATATCTCAGGGGCTCTGTAATACCTCACGCCAACGTACTGGATTACTTTCATCATTCATCACCACTAAGCGTGCGAAATAATAGCAAAATAAACGACTGGGTATGAATATAACATGACTGAAATGCCTCAAAAGTCGCTTAAAATAGTCTCATCACAAACTCCTAAACTATAGAATTGAGAGTTCACTTTAACGCTAATGTATAAAGCACTTAACCTCCGCTTGCTTAGTTCTATGTGTGATTTTCATCTCCCCCTATGTAATTTCCGATGTCCTTTAATTAAATTTGCGACTCCAGAATGAGATTTTCACTCTGCAGTGGAGTGTACGCTGATATGAAACTTCCTGGCAGATTAAAACTGTGTGCCGGACCCAGACTCGAGCTCGGGACCTTTGCCTTACGCGGGCAAGTGCTCTACCATCTGAGCTACCCGTGCACGACTCACGACCCGTACTCTCAGCAATTTCCCGCGAAAGGCAAAGGTCCCGCGTTTGAATCTCGGTCCGGCATGTAGTTTTAATCTGCCATAAAGTTCCAAATTCGCGACCGCTAATAGTCACAGAAATATGCAAGAAAGTGGAAGTTTACAGGAATCACTGCACGTGACCAACCGTATCTTGAGATCACTTTGATGTGCGCCTAAGGAGGACTTTTATATTCTCATATTCAGATTATTCCACTCACACCCGTGCCACAATTTCCCCTCAACGTTAACCGACGTGAAGCCACAACACAGCTGTTCGTGAGGCAATATTGAGGATATTCAGCCGAGTTGTAAATCGTGTTACGGTCAACGACGTATAAGGGTAACAGACTTCTTCAGTTACAACCTAACTCAAATAACTTTTTATGCCACTACGCCCCGTCACAGCTTAAAAACAAGCAGTACACGTGCTTTGTTAACTGAAACCATGAAACATAAAACATCACAAGCTGGTATATCCACCGTTCCCGAGGCACAGTTGCAAACTGAAAGCCGCTGCAGTCACATACCAACGATGATATTTGTTTAAAGCCCACTCCTCAACAGCTAGGATACTACTGTCCGTCATAAAATGTTTTAGAAATGCCTTTCTGGACCTAGCCCGCTCTAACTACCTCTACGCTGCAATCGGAACGGAAATAGTCCTGTGTCACCAGGTAACATACGTCTATGCCTGCCAACGCTGGATATCGCTAAAGCATGCCCAGAAATGCTTCCGTCCTTTCATTTAAAATCCGACGCATTCCTTTTTCAAGGCACAGTAAATCCCTACCCCTGTAAATTCGATAGCAATCACCCTTTCTCTTCAAACCCTCATTCTTTCCGTTTTATCTGCCAAAGAATGCTGCTCATTCTTGAGATGCTTAGCTACAGTTGACGAGCCGTTTTCGGCATTATGATGCTCTTTAAATCTAATTTAAAATCTCTGTCGCGTGTGCCCCACACATCTCGCTTCACATTCCTGACATCTTACTTCATACACTTCCGATTTCCTCATCCAGTTCTCATCTAAATGGCATTTCTGGGCACACTTCAGCGATACCCTTCTAAAGAAGCGGCCACCAACATATTATACCTAACGACAATTTTTTTTTTACATGCTATTTCCGTTCAGACTGCAACGCAATGGTAGTTTTAATTTAGAAATGGCAAGGACCAGACAGGCATTTCTCAAACAATTAGTGACAGCAGTATTATCGTTGGTGCTGAGAATTATGGTTTTGCTTTATGATGTTTTATCTCTTATGGTTTGAGCTGACAATGAGCGTGTGCAGCTCGCTTTAGGCTGTGACAAGTGTTAATGGCACAAAAAATTTTTCAAGTTAGGTTAGAACTGAGGAAGTCTGTTATCCTTATATGGCTGTCGGTAGGAGGAGGATTGTTTTATCTGGTTTCCTTGTTTTGAGCACTTGAAAATACGATAATGTTGTTGCGGAACATGTTGTGGTAATAATCACACGACTGAAAATCGAACTGAATATTCTCTATATCTCCCCAAGGTGTAGTAGCAATACCTACAACAAAGGCCGTTACACACATTCAGAAATAAACGATGTGCATTAACAAATAAAAATAGACAGTATCTGCCTATTTCGTTTATCAAGCAGTATGTCGAATGCAAGAGCAGAAGCAGAAGGATTAACACGACTCATGTAAAGTGCGAGACCTGCGCATCCTAAGTGACAACCGTCAGAAGACAGGAATGCCAATTAGATGCGGTGTGAATAACATGGTATGTCTTCCGAGCTCAACAGGAAAACGAAAATCAAAGGCTCTCATTTATTGTAAGAAAAAATCTGATTTTGCTGCTTGACAGTAGCAAACTTAATGTTCTACGATCGACATAAACTACTGAAAAGAACTATTCAATGTAATTAAGGTATAAAACAAAACTTGTTGGAATATATGCCACATATCATAATGATATATTGAAGTTTTGTATAGTGTTTTTGTAGAGGAAGTTCACTACCGGCATCAGACGTAATTTATCCGTGATAAATTGTAATTTTATTGTTTTATCTTGATTTGAATGTTCTTTACCTTCTTTTCTGTAATATGTAGCAACTCTCTCTATATTTTTTTTCTCCTGTGGCTCCAAATAAGTTTCTTAGGGCAGTGATTGTAAAGCATCCACGTTCGAGGCTAGGGTAAGAATTGAAAGTCAAGTGCACCCAGCGAGTGATACTGCACTAAATGTTTGTACTACACTTAAAGCCAAAATATTTGACACTTTGACTATTTAAATTATGTTCCATGAGTTTGCAGTGTGTATTAAGTATTTCGTAAAATAATATTGTTAGTGACTGAGCACCACCAGTGAGTAAACTGGCCATATTTCACTGTATTTTAAGCCTCTGATCTTCGAGGATCCATAGCAGTATCACATAAAATGAGAAAGATTTTTGTAAAAACGTCCATAACGGAACTAAGGATCATCTACAAAACTTATGAGACTTTGAATATGGCTGGGGACTAGAAAACGCCAGAAGACACCTTGTGAAAAGTGGACCAATACAAATGGCTGGATGAACATATAACAGCAAGAAACAGGAGTGTTAAGGCAATAACAGGAAAGACGAGCTCAGTCTCTTGTTTTGACCAGTGACACACACACACACACACACACACACACACACACACACACACACACACACACACATACACACACACGCACACAATGAACACAACGTATCTACAAACGCAAGGATTACACGGTGCAAAGTAATGACAAGGAATGCAGTACTATACGCGACTGTTGTCGCTAATAAGATATATTGAAGAACGAATAGAAAAATAACGGAAAAAAATGTCGAGGTAAATACTTGGCACAAAATGAGATGGTGCGAGATGGATGGGAAGACCTAGGGAAGAGCTGTACCGGAATATAAGATCCGAAGAATGCAGACTGGAAAGGTTAAAGCTTTCCGGAAAGGCTACGAGGATGAGAAAAAAAGTTTGGGAAACATTGGGGAGGAAAAGAGGCAAGAGAGAAACCAAATAGACTGTATAACTCAGAAAGGACGAATCTAGATTGAAGAACGGGGTGGAAGAGGAAGAAAATTACAGGAGTAGGTATACACTGAGCAGTACCTCAGAATTAACGAAAGAGAAGGATACAAGAAAATGATAAAGTGATAAATGGAGCAGATAAGGGAAGAGTGTATTGAAGATCACGAAAAAAGGGCCAGTAGTAGAAACTAAAGGATAAAGAGTTTGGAGGGTGTGGTGGGGTGGGGGGTAGCGAGGGTAGAAGAATAAAATGCAATCGATGAGGAGGCTATCTATGGTCTAACCGAGGCAGTAATGGAATAAGAAAAGACGAAGAAGAGTGACTGAGTACTTGAAATGAGAAATCCACCGAAACTAAATAAATGGGTGACGACGGTGAAATCAGCGAAGATACAAAGGCACGAAATTATGCAAGTGGAAACTGGTTAGGAATCTGAACTTGCAATGCGACAACTGTCTGGTTTCTGTTGTGTATTTGTGACATAAAATTATTCAAACTCGGGTCTCTTGCATTTAGTGAGCAGTTACCTGCCGTAACGATTTGCCATATTTATTTTCATATTCCATTACGCGAACGTTGAGGACACATCCATCATTTGCCTAAAGAAGCGTGGGAAACCTACAAAACCACACTAAGGTCGAGCACTATACCAGCCGCGGTTAAGCCGCTGCCAGAATTTCATCAGGGTGTGGTTCACCGACCTGTCTCGCAGCTAGTGTATAGTACGTTAAAGCTATATCAGCAGGTTGCTAAGCCTTCTGTCACAATAAAGGAATTACACGTCAACTGTATCTGGTCAGTAACAGTTATAGTTACCACAAATTCTTGCTGTGCGGTTTTTCTGTTTCGATCCTTATATTACTACTACTTTCATATTATTACCATTAGAGTCCTAGTACGTGCCTGATGTGGTTGAACATGGTGTACTCGCCGAAACTGTCAGTCATACTTAAGAAAAAACAACAATTCAATCGCCAGTGTTGAATAGTGACAGCTTCCACAAAAGTGTAATTAACTTGAATTTTGAAGGGGCCATACACGACGAAGTTTGTATTGGGCAAGAAATGGCTCGAATGTGAAGAACATATTGCAAATATATATTATAAAGTATAGTTATATACGTACAGGTTAAAAGTTTAGTGCATGAGAGAGTTGATAATGGTATCAGTCTTGTCTGAAAACTAGGTGAAAGTGAAATGAATAACACTATGCTAAAAGTAGTAGTTACGACACTACAATGCAGTGTATCTTAATCGCAAGACAAACTCTTTGCTTCTCAGATTACATATTGGTCTTCTCTTTTCCGCATATCTGGCATAGTAATGAATATTAATTTCATTATAATTTTTACTCTACCCAAATGTTTCAGTAAAGACTAGGCTTGGGGGGGGGGGGGGGGGGGGGAAGGTATACCAACTTCTTCTAGATCGTCATTTTCATTATCCCCTCTATTTGACGAAGATCTGCTACGGACGTAGTTATGTTGTTGCTGGCACTTCCCGCTTCCTTAGCTATTACTGTCTTTAATCATAATTTACTATACTCTGGTCTTCATGGAACATTCTCGAAGGTATTTGTAACGAATTCGCTCTGGCTAACAACTTTTTAATATAAGGTAACTCCGTGTCCATTTAGTACCACTAGCTGCTTCAAACTTCGTAGCTTCTTATCCTTCAATTTCAAGTACATCTGCAGAATGCATACTTGCTTGGGCTTAAAAGAGTTACGTGTTGCGTTCACCTAAACTGTAACAGCCTCGTCGGTGCTTTACCAATACTAAATTTGTAGTGTATGGTAAACTACATTTCATATCCTTATAATATTACTCATACAGTTAGCAGTCACTTTCAAAGGCTCACATTTGTTGTAAGTATTCTCATTTATAACTGCGCTGTAATTTGCTAAAACGACCGATTTCCCAGTACTACTGATCTCGGTGCTTCGAATGTAATGTCAGTCATGGGGTTTCGTATCTGATATAACAAGCATCACAGTTTTTACTGGGTGCCATGAATTTCTGAAAATGGTTATTTGCGATGTTAAGTGTACTGACTAATTGTCAAGGATAACAATAATAGCTATTGATACGGACAATAGCAAGGTGTCCATACCAACACGCACCACACAAATTTTATGGTCAAACCACACTGTCCAAGAAACACTCTTAACAGTCAGATATCTTTACGAGAACGTTCCATGATCAGTACATAGGAATATCTTTTCCTCATGAACATTATCCATCAATTTGCGTTCGACGTTGGTGGCTGTTGACTTACGAATCAATTTATCTTTTATGTCGTTCAGAGGAGCCCAGTGCACAAACAGAAACATTCAAGGCATAACAATGTGTTACATGATAATAAAAGGGCAAAAAAATATTACTTCATGCAGGATATATCCAACAGTGAAATACGAACATCAAATATCGTTTGAAACAAATATAAATAATTTTTGAACCCTAACATTACTTCTCGGTTTCATGTCAACTTTCGCAGTACTACAGTTAAAACAGATAAAATTAACTTATATTTCAGATTTAACATTTTTCAATGGTTTTCTTATAGTACCCAGATTTCAAAACCAAAGTCATAATCAACGTAATTTATAAATAAGAGAATATACAGCTATGCGGGTACAGTAACTGTACTACTAAATCAGAAACTAAGACGATAAAAAAAGGAAAATATTATGGAACTGATTACTGAAAATTTGGGACGGGAAGAGACGAAGTCAAAATTCTCTTAGGCAGTAATCAAACACTTAAGTAAAAGAGTCGAGTGAACGTCAGTGGAAAAGAAGGAACAGTAAGGAAAAAGCAGAAAGGAGTATATCCACTTCGCTCTAGTTCCATGGAGCAGTTATACTACGGAAAATTTTATCAACATATTACACGTTTTCCTCGATCCTCAAAGCATTTGAATTTGTTTGAATGTTCGAACTAGGAACGCTGTTGTTGAATATTGCGCGACTGGAACTAGCGCAACTTTGACCTTTTTTCTTGTAGTATAGTATCCGTTCCTCGTTGCAGAGCAGTCCCGTTTCTCCTACGTTGAGATTTCTACACAACACACAACAAGAAGCCTACGGTCCCAATGCGACTGAGTATCTTTACTGCCGACCCACTACTTTAGGGTCTCGTAAAAGACAAGACCAGAATTGTCTCTATCTGATGGTGGAGGGACACACAGAGATAGAGCGAACTGGAATGTTTCCTGACGCCCATTTAACTGTCTAAAGTTGAGCGAGATGATGAAAGACACAAAACAAAAATGCTAGCTGTGAGCAATATTACCATATTATCGAGAAAAATAACTGGAATTTCCATTAATAGTGGAGCTCAATGGCTGTCGCTTGGGAACCTAAAGAATCGACAGTGCTATGGGAAGCGTCAAAAATTATGTTTCCAACTGTGTAAGTTGGGAAAATATTTTAATGATTCACCCACGCATACATAATCTTACGATACATAACGCGTAATACGAGAGAACGTCTTAGAAGGTGAGGTGAGGTTGTCGAAAGATGAACGTGTAGTGCATTTTGTCGCAACAATGCCGTGTGTCTCTACTGAACAAGTAACAAAAAAAAATAGTAATTGTTCATGGCTGTAGATGGTATTTATATGTACTCTCTGACGTATCACAAAATATAGTTTGAACGACTGCTCATAAAATCAAAGAACGGATAATTCTGTTGCTGAACAATGTAAACCCTAATTATAATTTCCCTGGGCTTTAAAAAGAAACAGTGTCATTTAATACCTCCATATTTCTAAGGTTATTTTTATTTCCTTCTGAGATTGCTTCGTAGCAAACATTATGAAATTGATATAGCAGCGTTTTTTTTTTTCTTGGAATCCACCAAGGAACAAGCAAGAGCCAGCTTCTTTAAGCACAAACATTGGACACTCTCTCTATTTGGTTTAACTTAGTTGACTGTCAATAGCGTTTCTTCTTTAGAGGTTGACAGCCGTTGTGAATTTCTTGAGGGAAGTCGATTTCCTTCGTTAATATGTTTTCACTTTGAAATACGCACTTCATTCAATAACCAACGAAATGATAACGTCCTAGGAGTCGGGGAGTGGAATTTAAGAAGCTTAAACGTGATAGAGAGGCTAGAAAATTTGGAAAGGGAAATGCAGAGGCTCAGTCTAGATACAGTAGGAGTCAGTGAAGTGAAATGGAAAAAGACAAGGGTTTCTGACCATATGAGGATCATATCAACGTAGCAGAAAATTGTATAAATCATGTAGGATTCGTTATGAATAATTAGGTAGGACCGAGAGTTTATTGCTGTGAACACTTCTGTGACAGGGTTGTTCTTATCGGAATCAACAGCAAACCAATACCGACAACAAAATTTAAGGTATACAGGGGACGACGCAAGCTGGAGATGAAGAGATAGAGAAAGTAGATGAGGATATTGAGAGGGTAATACAGTATGTAAAGGGAGATGAATATGTAATAGTCATGTGAGCCTGGAATGTACTCGTAGGAGAATCAGTACAAGAAAAGGTTACAGGAGAATGTCGGGCAGGGACCAGGAATGAGGGAGGAAAGGACTAATTGAGTTCGGTAATAAATTTCAACCAGTAATAGAGAACACTTTGTTGAAGAATCTCAAGAGGAAGAAATATATTTGGAAAAGGCCAGGTGATACGGGAAGATTGTAGCTACATCATGGTCAGACAGAGATTCCGAAAGCAGATAATGGAGTGTAAGGTGTACCCAGGAGCAGATACAGACTCAGATCACATTGTACTGGTAATGAAAAGTAGGCTGATTTGTAAGACATTAGTAAGGAAGAATAATGACGAGATACGGTTGAAGTTCTCTAAGGCAATAGATAAGGAATAGGTCAGTAGGCAGTACAGTTGAATGAACATCTCTAATAAGGGCAATCACAGTAGCTGGAAAGAAAATTATAGGTACAAAAAAGGTAACTGTCGAAGTACTCACGGGTAACAAAAGAAATACTTCAGTTGACTGAAGGAAGAAGGAAGTACAAAAATGTTCAGAGAAATTCACGAAAACAGAGACAGAACTCGTTGAAGAATGAAATAAATAGGATGTGCAGGGAAGTTAAGACTAAATGGCTCCATGAAAAATCTTAAGAAATCGAAAAATAAATTATTGTCGGTATGACTTACTTAGTATATAGGAAAGTCAAAATAACCTTCGAAGAAGATAAAGGCAAGGGTGGTAACATTAAGAGTGCAACGGGAATTCCACTGTTAAAAGCAGAGAGGAGAGCGGATAGGCGTAAATGGTACATTTAAGGCCTCTGTGGAGAGTATATTGAGGGCTTGTATAGTGAGGAAGATTTGTTTGACGTAATAGAAGAAGAAAAAGGAGTCGATTTAGAAGAGATAGGTGACGCAACATCAGAATCAAAATACAAAAGAACTTTGGAGGGCCTACCTAACATCAAATAAGGCAGAAGGGATAATAACATGCTATCAGAATTTCTCAAATCACTGGGGAATGTGGCAAAAAAACGACTATTCGCCTTGTGTGTAGAACGTGTCAGGTGACATACCATTTGACTTTCGGAAAAATATCATTCAAAAAATTCTGAAGACAGCAAGAGATGACAATTAGCGCACAATCAGCTTAACAGCTCATGCATGCAACTTGATGACTAAAATAATACACAGAAGAATGATAAAGGGTATTGAGGATGTATTTGATGACAATCAGTTTGGCTTTAGGAAAGGTGAAGACACCAGACACGCAGTTCTAATGTTGAGATTGCTAAAGGAGGCAAGACTAAAGAAAAATCATGACACATTGATGGGATTCGTCGACATGGAAAAAAGCGTTCGGCAATATTAAATGATGCATGATGTGCTAAATTCTGATAAAAAAGGGGTACGCTATGGGGAGAGGCAGGTAATATACAATATGTGCAAGAAACAAAAGGGAAGAATAAGAGTGGACGACCAAGAACGAAGAGCACTGACTCAAATGGGTGTAAAACAGGGATGTACTCTTTCGCCCCTACTGTTCAAATTCTACATCGAATTGATGGAAATAAACTAAAGGTTCAGGGTGGAATTATATTGCAAGGGTGAAAAGATATCAATGATAAAATTCGCTGATGTCATTGCTATCCCGAATGACAGTGAAGAAGAATTACATGATCTGAATTGAATGAACAGTCTAATGAGTACAGAATACGGACTGAGCTTAAACTGAAAAAAATAGAGCAGCAGATGTAGAAGCAGCAGAAATGCGAAGAGCGTGTAACGTAACATCCGGATTGAGGGTCACGAATTAGATGAAGTTAAGGAATTCTACTACCTAGGCAACAAAATAACGAATGACGGACGGAACAAGAAGGACGTCAAAAGTAAACTAGCACTGGAAAAAACGGCAATCCTGGTCAAGAGAATTCTATTAGTATCAAACATAGCCCTTAATTTGAAAAATAATACGTTTAGAGATCAGCATTGTATGGTAGTGAAACATGGAACGCGGAAAAACCGAAACAGAAGAGAATCCAAGCATTTGAGTCGTGGTGCAGCAGACGGATGTTGGAAGTTGAGTGGACTGATTAGGTAAGACATGAGGAGTGGAAAGGAATGTGTGGAGTAGCTCAACCCTTGAATTTTCACACATGTGCGCATGTGCTCACATACTATTTCACAACAGACAAATATCCATGGTGACTTAAATATGTGCAAACAGCGGAATAAGGAAAGATGTATTTTCTTGAAGATCATAACATAGCATATTTATAAATTAGAAATTAAATTTCTTGTGGCAGTCCATGTAGCGCACTGATAAAAGTTAACCGCGTGCAATTGAAAAATTCCATCTTACTGTTGCAAAATACTGTTGAATGGTCGTTGATGACAATATTGATGATTATTAATATGAAACTATAGTAAGTAAAGTTTTTCATTAAATGCTCAGTCTTCATAACAGCAATATACCTGGCTCCGCAACGGTATCGTTCGATAAGCGCGGGAGCGTTTTGGAAATGTTCACTTAACTGACGTGGAAGACGCTGCAAGAGAGACGTTCTGCATCACGGAGCGCTTGATTATTAAAATTTCGATTGCGTGTTCTTACAATAAGCCAGGCCCTACAGTTTTTGTTTTCACATATTTATAAATATTGTGAAGTGACTACAACGAGAAAGTATGAGAAATTTTGAACTAAAACAGTCAGAACAGTGGCAAGAAACTGAAGGTCTGAGCACAGGTTGCATTGCGACCGGATTTCCAATGACGTCATTGATGATGTCTTTCGATGACGTTATGCAATGTTGCCATAGTTCACATGTACTCCGCCCCCTGCCCCTATGATGTCACAGAGCACATATCTCAATTGCCTTAACTGTAAACTACAAAGAAATTAAAAAATGGCGTGAAATTCTAAAACAGACTTGCCAAAAGAATCCAAGATGGCGGAGCTGAACACATCGTTCATGGTAGAGGCAATCCAAGATGCCAGGTCTGCCTCAGGTTTCCATCGCAATAATCCAAGATGAATCAGGAATCAAGATGGCCACTTGTTATATGCAAGGCTGCAGACGTAGCCCAATTCTCGTAATTATAGAAATCGGCGTGGCGGTTATGAATAAACCTTTTTGATGCCTCAGGCCACTTCTGTTAAGTATGAAATGATTGGAAGTTAAAAAATTCCAAGATGATGGAAGAAGAAACACATAGATGGCAGACCTGTGCACAACCTACATTGTTGCCACGTCACTTCTGCTATGTATAGACTTCAAGGTGGGGACCTGAGCACAGGATGCACGTATGTGAGATTACTTATGCTTTGTTTATATCCCAAGATGGCCACATGTCAAATCCAAGTTGGTGGACCTAAACATGGTTCGCTTTGTTGTCATCCCACTTACGCAATTTAAACTATCGCTCCAGGGAGAGCCCTGAAGGACTTACACACTACCCACAGGACAATCTGCGCTGACTGACGCAGAGTCCTGCATTGCTGCCTAAGTTGTCTTGTCATGCATACTGTGGTATAGAAATTTTACGATACAGGAACTGGGTCGTCAATAGACTGCAATGTCTGTTTATGTGCATATGCGAGATCGCTATGATCGTGGGCGTAATGTGTGTGACAGCAGCTGCAGGGATGCTCATCCTGTGCAGGAACGTGACTCACGCGGATTTGTACGACGCTGCCGAAACACCCCCACCACTCGCGTGACACTGCCCGATGTCATACAGCGTGTCAGCTAACACACCACCACCTAAAAAACGAAATGCTCACCTTATACGCATGATGATTAATGCTAACACATAGTAGTTACATAATCAAGCCTCTGCATATGCCAAGATTCCTGGCTGTCACACCTCCTTTGCATTTAGTATCTCCGGCTGGTGGATTGTTTTAACACTGGTAGGCTTTACAGATGTTACTCTTAGGTTTTTCGTCTAGGTACTTCTTGCTGTTTTCGTGTGTGGACTGTTTCTGACTTGGCCCTCCTCATGTTTATATTCCTGTTAGAAACTGATGAGTGCATTTTGTAGCGATCCAAGTGTTCGTTGGTGTGTCCAATTTGATTGAAGAGTGAGCTATCTGAGACACGGTAATTGTGGCTTTTGTTCCCAGAAAGTTTGCACAATCTCTCCATAACTGTCATTTTTCCGTTACTTTGTGTAGATACTTTGCAGGAAATTTCGAGATAGATGAAATAGGCGTCGTAGTGCGTTGTTTCGTACCTCTTGCAGCTTCAAGTGCGCATGCTGGCTATTTTTCCACATACACAGCTTGTATGCAAACCACGTAGATGCGCAGTCGACTATCGATGGATAATGTTGATGGTTCTTTAATGGCAGGATAAGTACTCCCAAACTTTGTTACGCTTTTCCCCACACTTCTTCAATAAGAAGTCTTCACGTGAGTCCTCTGTCAGTGGTTAACATAGGTACTTTGATGAGGTAGTCCACTGTATATCTGCTCTGAAGATCTCTACCGTAATAAGGTTTGGTAGTGACCTCTTGTTGATTATGCGAGTTTGGCCTTACCTGGCTTCAAAGCCAATGTGCTTCTTTGTAGCCTATTGCTCTAGCTGAGTTCACGCCTCTTGCAGTTTTCTAAGTCGTATTTCAGATCATCTACTTCTTGTCTACTTCTTGAGAAGATCACTGTGGGGTCTGAAAAGAAAGGTATGCGGATCCTCGGTTTCTTCAGGAGATATGCTGTTCAGATGCTGGACTGAACAGGTGCCAGCACGGAGCGCTATGGTACTCCAGCTTGCACAGGTCTTTCAGCGGAGAGAGAGCCTTCATGCATACTTTCAAGGTGTGTCTTTTTAGGTAATTGGCCATCAGCCGGATGAAGACTCCTACAAGATGATTCCACAATATTACCTGAGGAGGAATACTAGTACGGCGTCCTCTGCTACTTTTGCAGCTGATGTGTGGTTGAGTGTCTAGCCCGAATACTGCACTGTTCTGGAGGCAGTGTGTTGAGCGCTTCCACTGGACTATAGTTCTTGGGATCCGACTTCTCTTCTGCAGGTTCGTTTGTGGCATAATTATTGTTTTTCCGTGCTGAAAGATAGATCTTCCTATGACAAAAAATCTGTAGATGTAGCTGGTCTTGCGAGCTCTATCAGCGTTCTTGTTTCGTGTCCCAGTGACTTCTTTGCAGGTAGATAGTTTAGTCCTCACCGCATCTCCAGTCACACTACAGAGTTATCTTAGATTACCTTCATCAGCGCTTCATACACAGTGATTAGGCCACTCCTCAACTCCTGTAGTGTGCTCCTAATCTCTCGGTTGTACAATGGGTAGGAAATTGGCGTGTATTTGTGTGTAGCTTCAAATACGTTTGATTGACGTTTGCTTTCTTGTATATGGATCATTTCACCATAGCTACGAGAGGCAGTAGTTACGGTTTTCTTTCCAAGAAAGCTCGGACTATTGGGCAGACCTCTTCATTGGTCTCCACTGTGGATACGTTTACGGCCCATTGTTGATAGCAGTATACCTGCACTTGTGGTTTGATTTGCCTTGGAAACTGAATTACTCGTATTCATGTGTGTTCGGCTTCATTGACACCTGTGGCGTCATCGAAATCAAAATCTCGTAGCTGGCGTATCGCTTGGTGCATATAACCCTGCCCATATTTGACCTTAGTAGTATCAAGTATTGGCACTTGGAGTACCGATTCATTTCAAAAAAATGGTTCAAATGGCTCTGATCACTATGGGGCTTAACTTCTGAGGTCATCAGTCCCATAGAACTTAGAACTACTTAAACCTAACTAACCTAAGGACATCAAACACAACCATGCCCGAGGCAGGATTCGAACCTGCGACCGCAGCGGTCGCGCGGTTCCAGACTGTAGCGTCTAGAACCGCTCAGCCACTCTGGCCGGCTCCGGTCCATTTCTTAAGAAGCAGATGACAGGTAGTAGGTCAGATGCGAGTGTGGACTACTTGTGCTGTGACTCACTTCTGTTGTAGTAAGGAAAGCGGAAGCCAAAATTAGAAGTTACGGAATCTATGGTAGCTCTTGCATTTTAAACAGAGTTGAGTGCAAACTGCCTTTGTGAGACTCTTTAAAGTGAGAAGCTACTTGCTTCTGATTTCATAGAGAAAGTGGATGCGTTAAAAAGAACGACGCACTATGGAAGTGATACTTTCTGACCAGGAACAACGTTCATTTGCCTAAGTTCATTGACCTCAAAAATAAAAGTGAATTTCAAACAGTCAATTGCGGCGTTGAAAGAAATATAGGAAGATACTGCCAGTTGTAAATGAGTTTTTCCACAGTTTATGAGACTGTTTGCCATTTCACTTGAAAGCGCCCTTGTTTACGTGTAGATGGAACTGGTCAATCTGCAGTGGAGTTCCCACTTAAAATACGGATTCTTTGTCATTAAATCTATCGAGTAGTTCTATGTTGTCTTCATAGGGACGAGTATCCACATCCTAATAATGTGGTCGCAAACCTGATGTCAGTTTTGAGATCAACGTATGTGTGAGGAAGAGTTTATTCGATCTGAAACTAAGTACGTCACAATTATGTGCAACCTGTGTGACGAAACTTTGTCTAACATCATACGTCTGTATGCGAACAATCTGTGCCACATATAAATTTTTATTAGATTTTCAGTGCCCGAAAAGTAATTAAATAATACTAAATTATGCTTTGTTTGTGTACCATGTTGTTGAGGGACATGAAATATGAAACAAAGCGGCCTCATGCGCTGGTTTCGCACTTTGCCCTTCACCCCCTTACATTCTCCTCAGCTTGACGTGGTAAATGAGGATATATGCACTCGGTTGAGGGAGGCTCTTACTCGTGCACGAGCAGCACACGAGAGCAAAGTTCCTGGCCGTCCCTGGTTTAGAAAGTTTTAAAATTTAAACTGCAAATGTGATTTTTTGATCAATTCTACTGTATTATTTAAGGAGGCCATACGTATTTTCGTATGTTGAGTGTGTCACTATAGTAGTTGCGTACAGATTTTGTAAAGAAAATGAAGTTGCTGCCGCTTGTAGAGAACAGATGGTTTCCTAACTGTGCAGTACCACATTAAACAGTGTTTACTCGTATTTTCGCTAAATTGCATGAGACTGGTACACTGCCGAACATCATGTGTCATTTGAAACTGCTAATGAACGTAGCGAGGATGACGCAGAAGATATTTTGTTGGGTGGTAGTAAACCTTCAATAAGCAAACGCAAAATTTCTCTACATATCGCTGTTGTGCACACAAGAATGTGGCGGATGTTAAGTGTGCGAGGGCTCTGACCTTACTATATATAGGCTGTCCCAAAGCTTTTGACTCAAACTGAAACAGGTGATAGTGGGTCCACAACTCATAACATTGAGATAGGGAACCAATGATCGGAAATGCATATTTGATGTGTTATGGGCATAGACAGTGCACACAGCAAAGTAACAACGTAACTCATGGTACTTGTTCAAAGTGACGACCGTCGTTTTCAGTGCGTGAATAGCAACGGTTCATTCTGCTCGGCCGCACTCTCTCGAAGCTGTCTGATGTCTGTTGTAGCAAGAGACAGGCAGTTTGGATCCTAACAGGCAGGTCTTCATTCCTTTGTACGGGGTTTTCGCAAACCAACGACCAGGCGCAGTTCCAGTGGAGAAAGTCCAGAGGTTTGAGATCCGGCGATCGCGTTAGTCGTGGGACAGGACCTCACTTTCATTTTTTTTGGAATCAATATTCTGACTGGTTTGATGCAGCCCGCCAATAACTCCTCTCTTGTGCTAACCTCTTAATCTCAGAGTGGCACTTGCAAGCTATATCCTCAATTATTTGCTGAATGTATTCCAGTCTCTGTCTCCCCCTCTACAGCTCCCTCTAGCATCATGTAAGCCATTCGATCATTTCTTAACAGATGTCCTATCATCCTTTCTCTTCTCCTTATCGCTATTATCCACATGTTCATTTCCTCCTTGATTCTATGCAGAACCTCCTCATTCACTATCTTATCAGTCCACCTAATTTTCAACATTCGTCTGTAACACCACATCTCAAATGCTTCGATTTCCTTCCGTTCCGGTTTTCCCACGTTAGTATTTCACTACCATACAATGTTGTACTCCAGACTTTCATTATCAGAAATTTCTTCCCCAAATTAAGGCCGATATTTGATATTAGTAGATTTCTCTTGGCCAGAAATGCCCGTTCTGCCAGTGCTAGTCGGCTTTTGATGTCGTCCTTGGTCTGTCTGTTACTGGTCATTTTACAGCCTAGGTATCAGAGTACCTTAACTTCATCTACTTCGTGAACAACAATCCTGATGTTAAGTTTCTCCCTGTTCTCATTTCTACTACTTCTCATTACCTTCGTCTTTGTTCGACTTATTCTCAACCCATACTCTGTTCTCATTAGACTGTTCATGCCGTTCAGCAGACCATTTAATTCATCTTTACTTTCACTCAAGATAGCAATGTCATCAGCGAATCTTATGATTGATATCCTTCCAGTTTGAATTTTAATTCCTTTCCTGAACCATTCTGTTATTTCCATCATTGTTTCCTTGATGTACAGATTGAACAGTAGGGGCGAAAGGCTACACCCTTGCCTTACACTCTTTTCAATACGAGCACTTCGTTCTTGATAGTCCACTCTTATTATTCCCTCTTGGTTGTTGTACATATTGTATATGACCCGTCTCTCTCTGTAGCTTACCCCTACTTTTTCCAGTATCTCGAATAGCTTGCACCATTTTATATTGTCGAACGCTTTTTCCAGGTCGACAAATCCTATGAACGTGTCTTGATTTTTCTTTAGCCCTGCTTCCATTATCAGCCGTAACGTCAGAATTGCCTCTCTTGCGCCTTTACTTTTCCTAAAGCCAAACTGATCGTCACCTAGCGCATTCTCAATTTTCTTTTCCATTCTTCTGTATATTATTCTTGTAAGCAGCTTCGATGCATGAGCTGTTAAGCTGATTGTGCGATAATTCTCGCACTTGTCAGCTCTTGCCGTCTTCGGAATTGTGTGGATGATGCTTTTTCGAAAGTCAGATTGTATGTCGCCGTACACATCAACGTGAATAGTCGTTTTGTTGCCACTTCGCCCAATGATTTTAGAAATTTTGATTGAATCGTTATCTATCCCTTTAGTCTTATTTGATCTTAACTCCTCCAAAGCTCTTTTAAATTCTGATTCTAAAACTTTATCTCCTCTCCCTTCCAAATCGACTCCTGTTTCTTCTGCTATCACATCAGACAAATCTTCCCCATGATAGGGGCTATCAATGTATTCATTCTGCCTATCCACTTTCTCCTCTGCATTTAACAGTGGAATTCCCGTTGCACTCTTAATGTTATCACCCTTGCTTTTAATGTGACCAAAGGTTATTTTGACTTACCTTTACGCTGAGTCTACCCTTCCGACAGTCATTTGTTTTTTGATACCTTCACATTTTTCCTGCAGCCATTTCTTCTTACCTTCCGTGCACTTCCTATTTATTTCACTCCTCAGCGACTTGTATTTCTGCATTCCTGAGTTTCACGGAACATTTTTGTACTCTCTCCTTTCTTCGATGAATTGAAGTATTTCTTGTTACACATGGTTACTTAGCAGTTATCTTCTTTGTACCTATGTTTTCCTTCCAAACGTCTGTGATGGCCCTTTTTAGAAATGTCCATTCCTCTTCAACTGTACTGCCTACTGAGCTATTATTTATTGCTGTATCTAGCCGTAGAGAACTGTGGTGTCTCCGCCAGACACCACACTTCCTAGGTGGTAGCGTTTAAATCGGCCGCGGTCCTGTAGTATACGTCGGACCCGCGTGTCGCCACTATCAGTGATTGTAGACCAAGCGCCGCCACGCGGCAGGTCTAGAGAGACTTCCTAGCACTCGCCCCAGTTGTACAGCCGACTTTGCTAGCGTGGTTCACTGACAAAATACGCTCTCATTTGCCGAGACGATAGTTAGCATAGCCTTCAGCTACGTTATTTGCTATGACCTAGCAAGGCGCCATTATCAGTTACTATTGATATTTTGAATCACGTACTGTCACGAGTGACATTCATCATTAATGGATTAAAGTTAAGTATTCCACCTGCTACGTCCGTTTTTCTCAATTTTAATTTCCTTGTCATGTTCCAGACCTCACGCCAGCCTGCGTGAGCTAAAACGCGTGCCTTCCGGCCTCTTCTAGTAACACGATGTTGGCTCCGCTGCCAACCACAACATTGGCGACGATAGTCAAAGTGGTCTTATCTAAATTGCCCTGATTTACCGATTTACCTGTGTAATGGCTTCGCCACAATCTCCAGATGTACTGTCCGAATTTTATCGCTTACAGAATCAGCAGACGCAGGCCTTACTAGATGCCCTTGGACAATTCGTCCAGGGACAACCTGCAATGCAAAACGATGCGGCAGCAGCCGCTTCACCGCTAACGCAGCCACAACACGCTGTTGCACCCACTTTTCGACCTTTTGATGCTGTACTGGAAAGCTGGACGGAGTGGTCCCGCCAATTTGCATTCCAACTCGCCGCCTACAGAATTCAAGGTAACGAGCGGCAGCCTTTTTTGTTATCGTCGGTCGGCGTGACTACGTACCGTGTGAAAGTGAAATTATTTCCCCGACGCGAAGTAGCAACTCTGTCCTACGAAGAAATTTGGTCTGCGTTAGATGCATATTTCAAGAAATCAGTCAATGTAGTTGCGAAAAGGTATACCTTCTTTCGTACAAAACGTACGGCAGGTCAGACTAATCGGGAGTGGGTTGCAACTATGCCAGGCATTATTAGTGATTGTGGTTTTGAGTGTCAATGTAGACTCCCTTATTCAGATACTATGGTACGTGATGCAATTGCACAGAACGTTTCTGATGTTCGTATAACGGAACAGATTTTGACACTAGTCCATCCTTCCTTCAACAAGTGAGGGACATATTAGATCGGCAGGACACACTTGACTTTGCTCCGGACTCATTTGAAACTTCGCCAGCAGTGTGTCAGGTTAACCGGCCCGCCGGGCGAACTGTACGGAGCAGTAAACAGCCCTCGCGCCCGGACGCGCCGCTGCCGCCAGGCTGTCAGCCACGTTTGCGGCGCCGGCAAGCAAATGCAGTGATCAAATCATGTCCGCGGTGTGCTACTAAACATTCGCGTGAGAATTGCCCGTCACGCCAAGCTATTTGCTTTTATTCTAATAAAAAAGGACATATTCAGAGTGTTGCCAGAAAAAGCACAGACCGGAAGCTCAAAACCGTTCCAGGCCCTTTGCTTCGCGCCGGAATCGGAATCGAACCAAGGATACTCAGGCTCGCGAAACTTCGCCCATGGAAATTCATGTAGTTCATTCCACTCCGCTCAGTGCCACTCTCTCTAACAGTGACTGTGTTCGCCAAAAAATAGTGTGTGTTGACATCGCCGGACCTCCCGTCAAGTCGCAAGTGATTATTTACCAGTGTCAGGTCACGTTGCACGGGACAGTCGCTCTTCTCGTCAGCAGGACAATAAACTTTTTATAGACTTGGACATTAACGGCAAAGTGATACCATTCAAGCTCGATACCGGAACTGCAGTTTCACTGATCAATCAAGACACTTGCAAACTGCTGGGCACACCTCCGTTGCGCGCCGCAAATGTTAAATTACTTAGCTGTTCAGGACAAAAGATCCCTGTGTTAGGACAGTGCAGCCTTCTTGCAACATACAAAGGACAAACAAAACTTGTGTCATTTTACGTCCTTCGTTCTTCTTCTGCAGTGAACTTGTTTGGTTTCGATTTATTACAGTTGTTTAACTTGTTTATAGTGAATCAGGTCCTATCAGTGACTGTCCCTTCAGACAGTGTTTCTCGTCTATGTGAAGAATTTGCAGACATTTTTGCACCGGGCCTCGGTTGCGCTAAGAACTGTGAAGCACATTTGGAACTGAAAGTAAACGCGCAACCGAAAATTTTCAGAGGGCGCAATGTTCCCCGCGCATTGCGTGATGAGGTCGCAAAAACATTACACAATTTGAAATCACAAGGTGTAATTGAAGGTGTGCAGGCTTCTCTCTGGGCATCACCGTTAGTCATTCTGCCAAAACCTTCCGGAAAATTGAGACTTTGTGTGGACTTCAAGGCAACAGTGAATCCACAACTAGTGATTGCAACTTTTCCTTTACCCCAACCGGAAGATCATTTTGACAAACTGTGCCCGGGTAAATATTTTTCGAAGTTGGACCTAGCAGATGCGTACTTGCAAATGCCGGTGGACGAAGAATCCCAGCGCGTTTTGGTGGTTCACACGCATCTTGGGTTGCATCAATTCAAACGACTGCCAATCGGGTGTGCATCCGCCCCTGAATTGTTTCAGCAGTATCTACAGACTGTTTGTGCGTCGGCCTCTACTGCAGCACATTATCTGGACGGTATTTTGAACTCCGGAAAGACGGAAGAAGAACATTTGGCTAATCTCAGAACATTATTTCAGGTCTTGCGACAAAATGGTCTTCGCTTGCGGAAGGACAAATGTGTGTTTTTTGCTCGTGATTTGCCATACCTGGGACATGTAATCAATGCCGAAGGCATACATCCCTGTCCCACGCACCTTCGTGTCATACAAGACTTGCCTTCGCCGCAGAATTTGAAGCAGCTACAGAGTGGGCTGGGAAAAATTAATTATTATCGCCGTTATATACCACACGACTCTTCCATTTCAGCTCATCTTCATCGCTTACGCAGTAAAAGTGTTCCGTTCGTCTGGACGACGGAATGCGACCGCGCCTTTAGCCAGTTGAAATCGGCGTTGCTTTCCACTGCCTTACGCCATTCGATCCCCTGAAGCCCCTCTTGTTGATGGTGGATGCATCGGATTTCGGGATCGGTGCTGTGCTTGAGCACAAAGATGGATCGCACGATCGCCCTATTGCCTTTGCATCCAAACTGCTCTCGTCTGAGCAATGAAATTGTTCACAGATCGAGAAAGAAGCATTGGCTCTCGTATTGGTGTTACAAAGATTCATTATTTCTTGTATGGTAGTCACTTAACCATAAGCACAGACAACAAACCTTTGACATCGCTTTTTCATCCGATCAAGCCTGTACCTCCACGTAAAGCACAGAAATTCATTCGCTGGTCTATTTTCCTCTCGCAGTACCGCTACGATATCTTGTATCGGTCCACTGCTAAGCACGGAAACGCCGATGCGTTGTCGCGCTTGCCTCTTGCTGAGGATAGGGCATTCGATTCTTCCGAACTTGCTTGCATGTTCGTTGATGCGGAAACCGATGATGTGGTCGCATCGTTTCCGGTTGATTTTCGTCGTGTACCTACAACCACAGCTGCCGACCCTGTCATTGCCCCCGTTCTGCGTTTTGTTGCTACGCAATGGCCCTTGTCAAAGTCACGGATCGGGGACCCGTTGGTTCGCCGATTTTTTGCTCACAAGGACAGACTTTTTGTCCGACGTGGTGTTTTGCTGTTGCGTTCTGATAATGATCAGTCCAGGGTCGTGGTACCACGTTCGTTACAGTTAGGTTAGGTTAGTGTTGTTTGACGTCCCGTAGACAACGAGGTCATTAGAGACGGAGCACAAGCTCGGGTTAGGGAAGGATGGGGAAGGAAATCGGCCGTGCCCTTTCAAAGGAACCATCCCGGCATTTGCCTGAAACGATTTAGGGAAATCACGGAAAACTTAAATCAGGATGGCTGGAGACGGGATTGAACCGTCGTCCTCCCGAATGCGAGTGCAAAGTGTGCTAACCACTGCGCCACCTTGCTCGGACGTTCGTTACAGTCCTCTGTCTTACAGCTTCTCCACAAAGAAGATTGGAGTATAGTGAGAACGAAACAACTTGCCCGTCAGCACTGTACTTGGTTTGGAATCGATGCCGTGATTACGAATATCTGCTCTTCTTGGATGGTGTGTGCCGAACAATAATCAGCACCACCGAGGAAATTCTTTGCAATGCCAAAAGCCATTTCCCCTTGGCAACGCCTACACATCGATTTTGCTGGTCCAGTCTGGAATTCTCGATGGTTGGTTGTGGTAGATTCATTCAGTAATTTTCCTTTTGTTGGCCGGATGTCTTCCACGACGTCATCTGCCACCATCCAAGCGTTATCCGCTATCTTTTACATTGAAGGTCTTCCACAGACTACTGTTTCCGGCAATGGCCCAGAATTCATGTCCGCAGAATTTGAGTCATTCTGCAAGGCCAATGGTATTCAACATCTAACGTCCGCGCCGTTTTCGCCACAGTCAAACGGTGCCGCTGAACGATTGGTCAGAACTTTCATGTCGCAGATGTTGAAGTTGAAAGGGTCGCATTCTCGGGAGGACGCGTTATTGCTCTTTTTGTCCTCATATCGCTCTCAGCCCCGAGAGGGTCGCTCGGCGGCTGAGTTGCTCCACGGTCGTCATCATCGAACCTTGATGTTTTTGCTACATCCTCCGCATCAGGTTCCTGTGCAGCTGCTGACACCTGCTTTTGCTCCGGGCGACGTTGTCTGCTATCGCCACTATCGAGGTTCACTGCGTTGGCTCGAAGGGCGCATTCTTCGCTGCCTCGGCAGCGCTATGTATCTGGTTTTGAGGGCCTCTGGTGAGGTGCGTCGGCATCTCAAACAGCGGCGCCTCTGTCGTCACACGGGATCTGCCGCTCGCCGTGTGCTTTCAGCGTCCGGTCAGCGCCCCGGGGACCCATCTGCTGGCTCCCCTCAGCGCCAGGTGTTACCGACGCTGCCTTCCATTTTGCCCCATGGCGACGCGACGCCGCCGCCGCCGCCGCCTGTTCTCCCGCCGGCGACGCCCGCAGTGGACGCGCCGCTGCAACCGCCAGGCTCCTCCCGGAGTCACGCGACGCCGATCGCTTCCCGTGACCAGTTGTTCCCCGACATTTAACTCTTGCCCGCTCCGGACCATATGTCGTCTTCGCCCGTCGAGTGCCCCGGCCCGATGGAGGTCGACCCTTCGGCACCTCCTGTCTCTCTAGAGGCGCATACACCGCATGTTGGCTTGCACCCTGGAGCAGGTTTTCAGACGTTTCCTAGCTCCCCGCGGTCCGAATGGCAGGGTGCGGGTGGCACAACCTTGCCTGTTGTTATGCTCCCCACCTCGTCGCATACGTCAACATGGGGTCCTCCCCACGGCGGGCAGAAGCCTTATGCCACAATCGTACTCCGATTTGCGGGGGTGGAATGTGTTGTCATCGCCAGACACCACACCTGCTAGGTGGTAGCCTTTAAATCGGCCGCGGTCCAGTAGTATACGTCGGACCCGCGTGTCGCCACTATCAGTGATTGTAGACCGAGCGCCGCCACGCGGCAGGTCTAGAGAGTCTTCCTAGCACTCGCCCCAGTTGTACAACCGACTTTGCTAGCGATGGTTCACTGACAAAATACGCTCTCATTTGCCGAGACGATAGTTAGCATAGTCTTCAGCTACGTTATTTGCTACGACCTAGCAAGGCGCCATTATCAGTTGCTATTGATATTGTGAATCATGTACTGTCACGAGCGACGTTCATCATTAATGGATTAAAGTTAAGTATTCCACCAGCTACGTCCGTTTTTCTGAATTCTAATTCCCTTGTCATGTTCCAGACTTCACGCCAGCCTGCGTGAGCTAAAACGCGTGCCTTTCGGCCTCCTCTAGTAACACGGTGTTGGCTCTCCTGCCAACCACAACAAGAACTTCAACCGTATCTCGTCATTTCTTAGTACATCCATATCCAACTTCTTCCTAACTAATGTCTTAAACTTCAGTCTACTCTTCATGACAGTTATTTTCTGATCTGAGTCTATACTTGCTCCTGTGTGAACCTTACAATCCAGTATCTGATTTCGGAATCTCTGTCTAGCCATAATGTAATCTAATGAAATATTCCCGTATCACCCGGCCTTTTCCCAGTATACCTCCTCCTCTTGTGATTCTCGAGCTGAAACTTGTTGCAGAACTGAATTACCCTTTCTCCTCTCTCATTCCTTGTCCAAAGCCCATATTCTCCTGTGACATTTTCTTCTACTTCTTCTCCTACAAGAGCATTCCAGTACCCAATCGCTATTAGTTTTTCATATCAGTTTACATACTGTATTACCCTTTCAATATCTTCATACACTATCTCTTCATTTTCAGCTTACGACATCGGCATGTGTTCAACTATTGTTGTCGGTGTTGGTTTACTGGTGATTCTGATAAGAACAACCTTGTCACTGAACTGTTAACAGATACACACTCTCTGCCCTACCTACTTATTCATAACGAATACTAATCCCGCTATAACATTTTCTGCTGTTGTTGCTATTACCCTATACTCATCTGACCAGAAATCCTTGTATCCTTTCCACTTCACTTCACTGAATCCTACTATATCTGAATTCAGCCTTTGCGTTTCCTTTTTCAGATTTTCTAGTTTCCCAACAACGTTCAAGCTTTTGACATTACACGCCCCGACTCGTGCAACGTTATCCTTTCGTTGATTATTGAGTCATCTTTCTAAAGGTAAACTTCCCCTTGCAGTCTCCTCCCGGAGTTCCGAATGAAAAGCTATTCCGGAATCTTTTGCCAATGGAGAGATCATCATGACACATTTTCAGTGACAGGCCACATATCCTGTGGACACGTTACGTGTCTTTAACACATTGGTTTCAATTGCCTTCTGCATCATGATGTCGTTGATCATTGGTGATCCTTCCTCCTCTAGGGGCAGTTTTCCACCCCTAGGACAAGAGAGTGCGCTGAACCTCTGTCCGCTCCTCTGCCCTCTTTAACAAAGCCGTTGGCAGAATGAGGGTGACTTCTTATACCGAAAGTCTTCGGCTGCCAGTGCTGATTATTAATCAAAATTTAAGCTGCGGCGGGGTTCAAACCCGGGACCGAAGAAGTTTCGCTATCCATACACCACGGGTCTCTTACCCAATCTTAAAAGACGATAAAGACACGTTGCTTTTCTGTGGGCAGGGGTGTATACTGTTCTTTCTACTGTACGACAGACAACAGGAATGTTTTCGAGAGGGTGGCAGAACTGCCTGTGCTGTTGCAATACATGCATTGAGATTGGCGGTCATCGATTTGAACAATGAGCTACACTGTTGTCATGTGGTGTACGCTGCGTATATTCCCAACACAATAAATATGCATTCCCAGCCATTGCTTCCCTGCATAATCGGTTGTGGATCCTCTACCAGCCGTTTCAACTTCACCATAAGAGTGTACAGCGGAATGAACTTTGGGAAGAAGATTAAGACACAGTATTAATATTTTATAGTTGGTACTTGCTAACGGCCGAGTGGCACCACTAATATTCGTAAGCGAAGGATTCCGCGATCGTTGGCACAGTCAATAAAATTCTTCTGTGTATGTCATCGAGCTGTCGATACGCAAAATTCCTGAGGTTCAGTAAGTGAAAACACCCTGAGGAAGGCATCTGCAGCACTGGCCGAAGCGACAGAAAATTTTATGCATTGACAATGCGGTCACCAATGAAGTCTTTACAGACATTTGGTCCAGGGTCCACTCACACTTGAGGCCAATGAGTGGCCGCTTGAATAAACGGCTGTATGGACTGGAGATAAGCTTAACACACTGATTGTCACTGATCGTAGCACCGTCATCAACAACTCTTAACTGATATCCTTCCTCCCGGATTTATACGCAAAATCTTTCTTTTATCCCCCCCCCTTCTCCCCCCCCCCCACCCTAATGCTAACTCGATTTACAGATTGAACAAGAGGTTTTTCTCTATCCATATCTCTCGGTGCGCCAAGTGTCTCCCAAGGACGTCTTTGAGAGCGCCGCAAAGAATCTATTAGTTGCGTTCGAGACGCCAGGGGGCGAACATTGCGCCCTGCGGTACTCTCCCTGGCCTGATGCCAGCGGCGACCTCCGCTGCCGCCCGATTAATTATGCGTGCACGCAGCCCACGCCGTCTCCTGGCGTGCTTCCAGAGCATACCGCGCACACCCAATGTAGCGGCCACGCTCCACAGGGTCTCCAGATGTGTCGTTCAAGCCGCCGCTCAGTAAACGCAGTGTGGCACGTGAACCGTGAATTTACTTTCAAAACCTTTTAAGAATTTGCTTTATTTACTAGCGATTCATCAAGGACATTAACACATTTAATCACAGTATGAGAGCGTGGAAGTAGTGGCCTGTGGGTAACTGATGAAAACAAATCAAATTTCTTTCAACAAATGGGAATTTTAGTCGTAAAGGCCTTTGTTTTAGAAACAGATTTAAAATTATAATCATAAAGCACCCTCTCAATATCAAGTTACAATTTATTCAGAGACAGAAAGAACACATTTTTGACTGTATGAGCTTTCGGGCTGAGAACCTTGTCCCTCCCTTTTGACACGGCTGTAGTCACGACCTCTCACGACAACCTCTGAAAGACTACGCTGGTGCAAATCTGCAACACACCAGATTACTTCAAACTAAAAATTTTTAACAACTCACACAAGCACATAAACTATAAACCCCGTAAGACTGATGGAAATGGTACAAAACACTAACATTAAAAGATTAATTTGCCACCAAAACTGCAACTTGATTTTTAAACAGAAAGTATTACGGTGGAAGCGTGGATACTTTATATACTAAAAAGACCATTTAAATAAAAACCCATGAAAAGCACTCTTACATAAATATACAAGGTTGGCAAAACATGCTCCACATTACACACATACCGCCTCTCAAGATGATAGGCAAGATAAAAACATATTTCAGGAATTCGGCCGTTACACTTAAAGTAATAAATTCGTTGACACCGAATCGGACAAACCTGACAGAGGCAGCTATTAACGTACGGCAGACCGACGAAGAGACAGACACTACTGCCTAACAAATGCAGACGAGAGACAGACGAGCAAGCTGGGGACGAGAGACAGACGAAGAAAGCAATTAGAATTTAACAAGTAAATGAAACAACATATCACCAATCACGTAACTTGTAATTACCTGCGATGTCTGGCAAAGACCTGGCGCAGCACTCCCCAAAACATTCTCCCGAACCGTCCGCTGCCAGCCGCTTCAGCGGACGCAGGAAGGCGCGCCTATCTCCCGTCTCACGGCGTCGCAGATCGCGCAGGCCAGACCGATGTCGTGGGTTGACTCCTGTTGCTCTCGTGTCGGCCCCGAAGCCACTACCCCTCGCTATACGGCGCGGCCCACAGGACCGATGTGGCGACCTCACATGCACCGCCGCTCAAGACGGGCAAGTCATCTTGTGTCTCAGTGTGCCACCGGCCAACCGATCGGTTCAACCGCCAATGACCATTGCCTGAGCAAACTCGAGCAGACTGGCGACCTAATACATAGTAGCACTCCGTCGGACGACAGACAGACACTGACTGCCCCACAGTGACCCGGCTGACCAACTGACCGACTGGCACGCTCATGGCGCCCCTTAAATGCACGTGAACAGGCAACCTTTCCCACCAGAGGGAGACACCAAAGCTGCGATTGCCACAGTGGCGCCACCGCCAGAAACGGAGGGCGACTGCTTCACACTACGCGCTGCTGTGCGCTCTTCAAAACAACAATTTTTACCACAGTTCACCATGGAACAAAGTTGAGAAATCGCAGCGGCATTATAGATGCGCCTCGCTTCTTTCTTATTTCGGAAAAATCTTGATTAGTAAAACACAGGATCGAATAGTTTGCTCATGCGAGACAGGCAGCGAATAACATCCTCCCACCATACCCGAACATGTTTACACTTACAGTAGGTCACCGGAAACTACTGAGTAAACTATTCTGTCGCAGTGAGCCAGTATGTTTATCTTGGAGTAAGAGATATTGTCTGCTAAGTAAATGAATGAGAAGTTGTAGTGTGACTGTAAAATTACTTTCGTCTCGGCACCTCTATAAACACTACGGCAACTACCTTTTACAGCTCTAGGATTTCCTACTGTCTGTTCACGATAATGCTACTTATTTCAAGCCAAAGGGTCTCGGCCTGAAACCACCTATTTTTCTTTTTGTACCAGTGCCTCAGCGTCTTAGCATGAAACCACACATGCTGCTGAAAGACAGAGACACTGGCACGCTAAGGTACTTTCTACGAATGTAGTGCATTGTAGTAGTCACTTATAGCATTCAAAGCAACAGTCGGTGCGGAGAGAGTGCTATGTGATTGTAGGTTACTGGGACGTCAGCACCTTGTATACTGTACATCTTCAGGAGATCAATAGACAGTGAAGGTACGTACACAGTTATGGTAACATAAAATGGTTTCGAAATGAAACCATTCGAGAAATCTATATTTTTCATAGATAATTTAGAAATTTTAGGCCCATTTTTGCTGGTTATTTAGTAACTTATTTGTTTTAGGTGTTATAGGTTCATGGAAGTTTGGATATGTGGGACTGTGTCTAGAAAAAACGCGTATTTGCTTTGGAATATATCACATGAAATGATGGATGTTGAAAATTCTGTATCTTAGTGGCTCCAAAATGAAATCACCTCCGTAAAACAAATGATAGTTTATTTTTTGACCATTTCTTCTTATATTCATTGCTTACTATGATGATAAAGGTTAATTTTGTGAAAAATTTTAAAATCACATTTTTTCATATCAGTAGGATTCAAAGGGTTGATGGAGCTGAGACACCTCAAGTCATACAAAACTGGTGGTGTTGTTTCCTGAGTGAATTTTTGTGAGCAATACATTATTATATAGGAGAGTTACTAAATTTAGGCACAGCATTCATACTATATAGGACATCTGATGATCGTTAGGCGAAAAAACATAATTTTGGAAGTATCTCTTACTAGTGCTGTACGATAAGAACTTCCGTAAGGTAAATGACGTAATGCAACCATTAGGACCAAACTTATATCCCCTTTAGCAGAAAATTACCAAAGCTAGACATATCACTAGGGAGTGCGTATAATTCTTATTTTTACAAATATTCCAGTTTCAATCTTCACATCGCATTTATTTATTACTGAATAACAGATTTCGAGCCAGCTGACCATCTTCAGATCACATCTTACAAAGGAAACTGTCGATACAGAACTACTTCATATCAGTGACAGTAACTTGCAACTCTGTAGCGACAGGTTACTTTATAACTGTAACATATGATCTGAAAATGGTCAGGTGGCCCGAAACCGGTTATTCAGAAATATAAAAAGCCATCCCGACACTAAAATCACATATTTCAGCAGAAAATCACATTTACCGTATAATTAATTAACGATTTCTAGCAAATACGTGCATGTACGCTGAAGGAGTCATGATAAAAACTTCGATTAAGATATTTATACTACACTAAAAGAAGGCTGTATACATGTAAGAAGCCTGGAGATACTGAAAAGTTTTAGATGGATTGTATAATGGTAAGGCAGAGCTTAATGATGCAGGTTTTAAATTGTTAGACATTTCCAGGGGCAGATGTGGACTCCGACCACAATCTATTGGTTGTGAACTGTAGGTTAAAACTGAAGAAATTGCAAAGAAGTGGGAATTTAAGGAGATGTGACCAGGATAAATTGACAGAACCAGAGTTTGTAGAGAGTTCCAGGCAGAGCACTAGGGAACGAATGACAAGAATGGGGGAAAGAAATACAGTAGAAGAAGAATGGGTAGCTATGAGAGATGAAATAATGAAGGCTGTAGAGGATCAAGTAGGTAAAAAGATGAGGGCTAATAGAAATCCTTGGGCAGCAGGAGACATACTGAATTTAATTGATGAAAGGAGAAAATACAAAAATGCTGTAAATGAAGCAGGCAGAAAGGAATACAATCATCTCAAAAATGAGTTTGACAGGGAGTGCAAAATGGTTAACCAGGAATGGCGAGAGGACAAATGTAAGGATGTATAAGCCTACAAGAAAATTAAAGAGACTTTTGGAGAAAAGAGAAGCACTTGTATGAATATCAAGAGCTCAGATGGAAGCGAAGTTCTAAGCAAAGAAGGGAAAGCCGAAAGGTGGAAGGAGTATACAGAGAGTCTATACAAGGGCGATGTTCTTGAGGACAATATTAAGGAAATGTAAGAGGATGTAGATGAAGATGAAATGTGAGGTATGACACTGCGGGAAGAGTTTGACAGAGCACTATAAGACCTAAGTCGAAACAAGGCTGGGTATTACGTCCCGACCCATCTCGTCGTGTTCTACGGCCTTCTGTGGAGCATTCTTCATACACCCGTTGCACCGTCGAAACACTTCGTCCTGTCCCACATGAGCAGTAGTTTCCAGGAAGAGCACATCACATTCTCTGATACGAATAATGCGCCCTCTTTCAGACACACTGATTTGACGGTACGGTTTGCCCATAAGAGGCATCATCCACATGTGCTCAAATCGCGCTGTCATGCCGACAGCGAGAGCGGCAGGCATATTTTACCGGTAGGCTGAACTTCGTCGAGACATCGATGTTGACATTGAAACTGCGGACCGACATGATTCAGGTCCCAATCATTTCTGCAGAACATATTGTTGTGAAAATACGTGTCCTGTGATTATGAAAGTCCTATCTGTAGCCGTTCAAGGTGTTCTGTTTTTTTTTCTGGATATGAGTGTACATGCTTTGAAACGAGCACTCATTCTGTCCAAGAGCTCGGTAAGAGTTCTTGTGGTAGCACGTTCCATTCCTCCGCTAGCGCGGTTGACATTGACAGATGACTTTTTGTGCCTGTGTATGTGCTGCAATATGACTTCCCAGTGCATGCCACACGTCCTCGGTGAGATATAGGTCTGGAGACTGGGCAGGCCAGACGATATTCCGTGTTTCCTGTGTTTCCGAGAGCTACTACACTTCGCTACTTGATGCGGTCGTGCACTGTCATCCATTAAAATGAACTCGTGAGCAAATGCACCGCTGAAAATGACGCCCACGTGGTAGGGGAACAATGCTACAATAAAGTTGACTGGTAACTATACTGTGTTCAAAGATTAGGAGGTCAGTACTCCCACGCAACACTATCTGGACCACTAAAACGATCATTTTCGACAATGTTGTACGTGGGTTCCCACATTTAAAATGTGTATAGGATCAATGTAATTATTATCTTTGAATGAATGTGTCTCTCATTGCGCATTTCTTTCAGGTACCCTTTGTACAACACTGCAGTAGTTCTTTCTACATATGGGCCAAATTTCATCGAGCTATGTGGCTTTGTTGACTGAGAGAGACGCATCATGGGAAAGCTACTTTCGTTCTTAAATTTTGCAGCTCAGTGTACATTTACAGCACACGCATATTATTGGGCATTTGCAAAATGCACATTCCCAGACAAAAGAAAGTGAATCAACCAGAGAAGTTGCATTCTCTGTCACAGATCGAGCGGCAATCAGAGTGCGTTAGTCTTGCTCGTGTTTAGTGTTGTTACCACACATGCTAGGTTACATAAAGGCCATGAACAACGCGGATGTTGAGTGACTAGTGTGAAACTCACGTACTCGTGTAGGACAACGTTATCAGCGTTTGACAGCCTTTGAAAGGGGCCCCATTGTGGGTCTGCATTACATCAGCTGGTCGAATCAGGCAGTATCCAAATTTGTGGGGCATTCGGATGTGACGTGGCCCAATGTTGGGCAGCGTGCGAACTTGAAAGCTAGCGTACTTGTTGTCAATGTTCGGTTCGAACACACCTGACCATCAGAAGAGACGCTCGCCTTATTGTGCAACGTAGCCCCTTCAACTCAAAGCCTGTCATCCAAATGGAAGTAATGGTCACCCTGAAACACAATCTGTTACCTCCCAGTTTTATGTTGAGACTAACATTGTAGTGCAATGCCTGGACTGCCGTTAACACCGCAATATAAGCAGCTACATTTGGAATGGTACCAAGACTGGGAAGTATGTACTGCTGATAAATGGCGTCTTGTTTTATTCAGAGATGGACTGCGATTCTGCACTACGCCGGGAGACGATCGTCGGCGAATATGGGGACGACATGAGGAGTGGTTCCATACTTCTAGTGTTGTGGACAGCCACGGTAGCTGGAGTGGGAAACCATCTGGTATTACTTCAGATGACGCCTGGTGGTGGTTGTTACCTCTCATTGGACAGTATCATGGTGCCATATTTCAACAGGACAATACTTGTCCATACAGTGCATGTGCCTATATACACTGTCTCAGATATGGTGAGGTTCACCCAAGGCCAGCAACATCCGCTGATCCGCTATCGAAACAATATGCCTGGGGCCATAACGTACGTCGGTTGACAACTCTAGGATATCAACAGCTATGTCAAATCTTGACTCAGTGAACGATACCCTTCCGAACTGAAATAGTGCAGGCAGTGCAGACAACACAAATCTGTGGAATACTCTCACCAGAAGAAAGCATGCCCGTACATTTTCAAACTGAATCGAATGTAGGCACCATGTACAGTAAACTTGTTTTACGTAGTCAGAGAGTTCTTCTCTCCCAAAACAATGTTCTGTATCCGTGATTGTAGTGATATAAGTGCTGCGTAAAAAGTCGGCTGGAGTGGCCGTGCGGTTCTAGGCGCTACAGTCTGGAATCGAGCGACCGCTACGGTGGCAGGTTCGAATCCTGCCTCGAGCATGGATGTGTGTGATGTCCTTAGGTTAGTTAGGTTTAATTAGTTCTAAGTTGCAGGCGACTGATGACCTCAGCAATTAAGTCGCATAGTGCTCAGAGCGATTTGAACCATTTTGATTCTGCGTAAAAAAATGTTTCAAATGGCTCAAAGCACTATGGGACTTAACATCTGAGGTCGTCAGTCCCCTAGACTTAGAACTACTTACCTAACTAACTTCAGGATATTACACACATCCATGCCCGAGGCAGGATTCGAACATACGACCGTAGCAGCACCGCGGTTCAGGACTGAAGCGCCTAGAATCGCTTGGACACAGCGGCCGGCCTAAGCTGTGCAATTATTTCTCATTAACATCGCAATGAGCCGCCGGAGATCGTGGATTCCCTACCCAAAATGCTCAGTCAGTATCTCTGAATAACGTTTGATCGCTTTTCTTTCGATTTCTGGTTCCCTCTATATAGCGTTGATGTGATACGTTAGAGAGGTTTGTCGCTAATATGGTAATAACACAAAACGCAACATTTTTTCGTATTACTTTGTATACAGTGCAAATTAGCATCCACTACAATAGCAAAATTACCTGTCTCGTTGTGGTTTTACTAATAATTTGTACAGAGTGGAACGAATTGGCGTTTTCTAAGCAAAGCTGTAGAATTTTATTTGCAGTTTATCGCGCTTTGTGCCCCACAAGATATCCCGGATCCATTTTACCACAGCTCAGCGGATCTAGCACAGCATCATTTCCCCGAAGCCATTAACCAAAGTGTGATGGATGTGGTATCGCTTTATCACCGCCGGCGTCCAAGCGGCAGGAGCTATTGCCAGATGCTATCGGTTCCAAGTTATTGCTACACCACAGGCCATTTGCGGTGTTAGTTGGTCATCAGAGGAAAAATAAGAACCTGCTGCGGTCAAATCCCGCAGCCAGAAACGTGAACTAATCGAGCTACGTCATCAAACGACCTGTTTCGCTGTCTTGCGAATTATTTGCTTCTGCTATATTGTTCACACATGGCGGGTATATCATCAAGCTATCTATGCAAATTATAATTTAATCAATAATTCTTCTAGATCACTTTCGTAGATTGTCATGAACAATCTTTTTAATATTCAGATCATTTTTATATAGGTAGTTACTAATGTAAGCGTTAATCATAATGTCTCCGACGCAGATCAGTTAAGACATTCCTGAATCAAATATTTATCAAATTAATTGCATTACACATTATCAGGCATGTGTCTAATTAATGTCTCACTGCACATGTACACAAATGTCCCTTCTTGCCATTTGCAGTGTCCACTACATCTGTCGAATCTCCACTATATTACTATGCATCCTGCATATGAGTACCTAATTTGCATCGCTGTGTTATCTACGACCGCAATACTATTAGCATTTCAGATCGACTATAAACCTCGCGGCTATTATGCACATTTTTCATTGAGGCCTTAGAACTCTTTCATATCGTACGTAAAGTTTCGGTGGGAAATCATAGGTTAGAAACGTCGCTCATTGAGAACAAATTACAAAGTAAAGATTTTGAATATGACTGCGCATCAGCAACTTCGAATTCAAGAGCTTCAGTGGATTGGAAGTAACTGCCAAACAGTTGCTAGATAAAAGTCTTTTACATGTTGACCTTGGTTTCGACGGTCTTCTTCTTCGGGAGATATTGTACATAGATTCATATTATCTATACCCAATGTGCGAGTCTTAGAGTCTGTCTGGCACATGTAATCCACTTAGTCACCATTCAAAATACATTTTATAAAAGTAGACACCGTCTGCTATAGGGTTTTGTCTTCAAACCGAAGTTTTAAGACAAAGTCCAATAGTAGACGGCTACTGATTTTCTGCAATGGATATTAAAAGGTGATTAAGTGGATGACGTGTACTAGACAGATTCAACGACTCTCACATTGGCCACAGATAATGTAATTCTAAGTACAATATCTTCTAAAGACCGTTTTAAAACCCTCGAAACCCTTTTATATGGTATAAGCGTGCACATCGCCATTCTAGATGTGTTTATACTCTGTGGTTCGTTCTTCCCACATAACTGTCTACGGAGAGACGGAGAGATTCATTGTCGGGGATATACATACAGAGTGCTCGGAAATTCCCGTTAAGAATTTCTAGGGCTTGTAGAGGGCAGTAAGTACGTAATATTTCGAATAGGGCTCCATGTTCGGTTCCGAGTCGGGTGGCACCGGTTCTTTTCCCTTCTCTCCCCTCTTTCCACACCAGTAGTGGCCGTAACAGCACTTGTAAGAGACAGCGACAGCGCTCGCTCTCGCGTCGTCTTCGCTGCGCTAAAGTATCCGTTCAGAATCTTGTCAAATGGTTCAAATGGCTCTGAGCACTATGAGACTTAACATCTGAGGTCATTAGTCCCCTAGACTTAGAACTACTTAAACCTAACTAACCGAAGGACATCACACACATCCATGCCCGAGACAAGATTCGAACCTGCGACCGTAGCACCAGCGCGGTTCCGGAGTGAAGCGCCTAGAACCCCTCGGCCACAGCGGCCGGCGGGAATCTTATCGAATTGGACACTATTAATCTGTCTTGCGAGCGTTCAGCAAGAGCAGAAAAGATTCGGATTTAGGTGTGCCATTTTTTAATGATCAGTGGCAGAATTCGTATCTGTTTGTAGAGTCTGGCGGCAAAGCATGTGGTTGACGTTGCACTCTACCGTAAATATCAAACCATCGACAGAGCGCCGTCACCAAGAAAATTAACATTCCTCAACACATATGAGATTCTTGGACCGGACAGAAGCGAACTGATTACTAAACTAAAATCAGAATTGCTACAGTCTAAAGAGGTAAGCCTTGTTTATACTGTTCACTCAAAAAGAAAAGCAAAAATATACATTTCTGTAATTATACTCATATCTATGGGAACTTCACTATATCTCTTCAGATATTGTTGGTAAACCAAATTATGAGACTGCACTGTGTGGTATGATTTTAAAGTTAATTATTGCTGTAGTTGTCCCACAGACAACTAAGCTTAACTGCACATCGGAAAGCGCAGTTCAAGCAAACTACATTGTTGAAAATTGCAAAAAATGCAATTTCTTTCACTGGCGGCCAATTTGTAAAAGAGCATTTTGTATTGCGTTCGGAGGTAATACGCCCGTCTGTAGTGGCCCAGTTTGAGATTTTAAGCTTGTCTAAAAGTACAATCTCTCGAAGAGTGCAAGAAATTGGTGGGGAATTAAAGAAGCAGTTGCGCAATAAATGTCGTAACTTCATAGAGTACTCGATTGCTCGTAATGAAAGCACTGACAATCGCAGCATAGCTCAACTTGAAATTTTCGTAAGGGGTGTCGAAAAAGATTTCGCTGTTCCGGGAGAACTGTTGGACGCTATTTCTTTGAAAAGTACCACAACTTTGGAAGATACTTTCCTGGCTGTAGAGGAAGTTTTGAACGATATGCAGTTGTTACTCGAGCACTTGTACGGCATTGCAGCTTTTGATGCGGCCATTGCAGTGTTTTCGGGAATGGCAGGTTTGTAGGGTATATGAAGAAAAAGTACATGAAGCTGGGCTTCCCCCTGTTTTGACGATACACTGCCTTTTACATCAATAACAGCCAAGTGCAAAAGTTAGTCACAAGTTTAGGTAAATCATGAATGAAGTTGCAAACATAGTGAATTTGTTTAGAAGAGAAGGCTTGAATCATAAGGAATTTAAAGGATTTTTCGAGGATGTTGAATCAATTCACAAAGAAATTTCCTTTTATTGCACTGCACGATGGTTAAGTTGCTCAAAAGTACTCTCAATGTTTTTCGATTTGAGATAAGAATAGCGGTTCTCCACAGTCAGACTAGGATGACGAGCAATGGATAGTCGATCGGGCTTTGATGAAAGACATCACAGGATATTTACATGATTTAAATATCTCGTTGCAAGGCAAAAATAAATTAATTGGTACTATGTGCGACCATACTGAAAGTTTAAACTGCAGCTTTTGCTTTTCAAAACTCATCTTCCAGCATGAAATTTGGACAGTTTTTCCCCTCGGAAATCCTTGAATTTAGATATCTAGGAACACATCAGTGAGTGCACAAAAACATTACAATCACTGCATAAATAATTTGAAGATAAGTTTGAATTTAAGTAAAACCTGCAGTCAGAGTTTTTATGACGCCTTTTTCATTGCGCCCAGTGGATGCCCTATTAAGACTGTAAGTGAAGCTAGTAAAACCACAATGTGATTCAATTTTGACAGGCCGCTATTAGCTTCAGAATGGTAATCTGATGTCATTTTATAAAGGCGTTGATCAATAAGAGTTCCCAAGGAGTCATGCCCTTCCCCTGAAATGTTCGTTTATGAACAGATGTTTTCAATTATGAACATTAGTCAAACAAAAAGAAGAGTGAGAATGTCTGACGCTTCGTTGGAAGCTATACTTCAAATTGCAACTGTCAAAACGATTGTTCCAAATATCGGAAAATTAGTGGGTTTATAACGCTGCCAAATAGAAACAAAGAATTTTCTAAATTAATGCAAAATACGAAGAACAATGAAAATATTCTTTCTCTCTGTGCACAGAACTGGTGTTATTATTACTTTTGATCGTTTTAATACCGGTACGCCGACTGACGCGCTTTGATATGCCCAGCCCCAATCGCCGAACAACACGACTCTCGCTTCGCTAAAAGCTGACACACCACCTTCCTCTCCTACCACTGCCACAGCAGTTGTGTGTCTGCCTCCCTCACCTTCCCCCACCCCACTGGCGCTACACCAGAGCACCGGTGCTTTTGCTGGTGCCGGCCGGTGATCGCGAAGTACATGAGGTAGCGTTGTCTGTTACAGAGCGTCAAAGTAATAAGCGCTGGCGCCCGTAAATGTACGTATGAGCAGCTTGGTTCCATAATTATCTTACAACTGTTAAGAATAATGGAGATGTGTAAGTGTGTAAATTCGACGTTTAGTTCCCTGTACAGGAAACGAAAGAGTCCGAAGTTATAAGAAGTGGAATGCATGTGTCGGTGTTGTTGTTGCTAAGAACGTGGGGTATGCAACCTTCAGAGGTGGTGGTATAGAGCAAAACAAGAATAACATCTCATAGAAACATGGGCACTAAAATGCATAGATGAGGAGGTACGAGCACTGGTTCATCTTCGCTAGTCTATTGAACAAGTCATCATAACTCCTCATATATCCATTTTAGAGCCCATGTTTACTAGATTATTTTCTTGTTTTGGTCCATACTACAGCCGCTGAAACTTGCTTACCATTTAGTCTTAGCAACAACACTACCGGTACATGAATTTCACTGTCAGATGTATCAGAACACATTTCCCTAATAAATTTCGACTCGTTCGTCTACCGTACAGGGACTCTGACGTCAAATTGACACATTTATCTTTTTGCATCATCCTTGATAGTTTGGAATGTCATCACGGAATCACCCTGTATATACATTTACAGGCACCGTAACACATTACTTTCACACTCTGTAACGTTTGCGGATCGTTTTACCGGTCATGGGTTCCAATTTAAAATATTATGTACTCACTCCATTCTACAAGTCCTAAAAGTTTGTAACGGGAATTTTCGAACCCGCTGTGTCTGTATACAGATAGTCGACTGTGGCAAGCCGGTCTCTGTGGCCGAGCGGTTCTAGGCGCTTCAGTCTGGAAAAGCGCGACCACTACGATCGCAGGTTCGAATCCTGCCTTGGCCATGGATGCATTTGATGCCTTAGGTTAGTTAGGTTTAAGTAGTCCTAAGTTCTAGGGGACTGATGACCTCAGATGTTAAGTCCCGTAGTGCTCAGAGCCATTTGAACCATTTTTTGGAATGTGACAAAGTAGAGGGCAGTAAAATGCCTACACGTGCAGCAAAAATCGCATGTAGAATCATCTGCTGGAAATGAATCGTATGCGTACTAAATGCTCGTTTTGGTAATGAAGGTCTCTAGAAGTCACAGCCATATTTCATAATCAGTGCATTTCTTCGCATATCTAAGAGAAACAAAAGAGGTGTGCCAATAGTTTGCGCTGAATGCAGGTGAGTAGCGAAATATTAGGAGCTACAGCAAAAACAAATTCTCGCCAATATCCGCCGTAACTACTTGTTATTGGCAACAGTGTCCATGCTATGGATTCACTGATGAACCGATGCTTTTCACAGTTACGCATTGTAGTGTGCTCTAGATTTAAGTATATTCAATAATTTTAGCAATATTAAAAAAAAATGCTGTTCGTGCCTTCTCCGTAAAGAACCCGGAAATGAGTATTTTTCCCTGCCGTAGGCTAGTTATTTGCACAGTGTAAACGAGTCACGGATTTGTCTTGCGTTGTGTGGTCAAAAGGGAACGGCCGATCCCGGAAATGAGAAATGTTTTCAGATCTTGGCTTGAGCTTACAGAATGGCGTAAACCGACAATCTTCTGTCAACAACAGCAGCGAACTGTCAACGTTTGCAGCTGTTTCCTGGACTACTGTAAACTAACGCCTGCTAGCATGCAGCACGAAGTGAAGCTGTCTTTAAGTAACTAAATCTGCGTTTAAAAAGTTATCTTGTCGATTACCACGATGGCTATAACGTGTACAGGTTTCTCAGCACACAAAGAAGAAAAGTGTGTACGTCGCTTCAGTTTCTCAACCAATTCATTTGGAATTCATTTTATATCCGATTCGTATATGCTATGTGTCTCAAAATATCTTAGGATGTATTGTCGCACGAGTAAATACCTTTCTTAAAAATGTAATGTTAATTTCAATAGTGGTCAAAGGAATGAAATGAGTAAACATTATAAAAATTATAAATGGTATACTACTAACATGAACTTTATATGGAGATAATGCAGTACATGTAAGGAGGATCCAGTCTTGTGTACAATATAAGCAAGGAGGCATTTATATGATCAGATGTTAACGAGAATAACTTGGCTACTTTACTTAACCGGAAATTTTTTCTGCTTCCGGGGATTGCATCAGGTCCTCCGAACATCTCGTCGTTCTATTTAACACCTAACATATTCTGTTGCAACCGATTCGGAAATTCTGCAAGTGTTAGCCTTCAAAATGTAGGATCTATCTATGTCAACACATTGTCGGTCTGAACAAATTTTTGAGACATAGATTGCTGACAGCTGTGTTAGTACTGAAATGGAGGTATAATAATAATATTAATTTATACAACTTTCGACAGTTGTAATTGTAAACTGCACTGAAATATTCAGGCTTGTAGAGAGAAGATTATTTGAAATTTTTCATTTGTCATACACGCTGTTCTAAAACACTTTCTTTTTTCCACGATCTGTTCTTGAATTACGTTTTCTAAACAGGCAGCGTTTCTATTGCACCCTCTAAAGCCCAACATTGTCACCGGGAGTTGGAGCTAATCCTCCAGATAGGTCGTGATTTAAAAAAAAATTGCCAAATGTAGCAATTGGGCGCTTAGCTGTATTCATTGGCAATGTATATTTCATTTATTTCAACCGTCTGTCTTAATTTTTTTTATATGTACAAAATGTTATCGATTTCGAAGTTCCACAGTTCCACCTTTCGACATCTATATGATTGTCCAACCACATAGTTATCTGTAATGCACTGATTAATTCAAAAAGCCTAAATGCTGAAGATAATTCGTGCGAGACTACTTTACATAGAGCAAAGAGGGACTTAATAAAGTAACTTAAACATTTTTATAGCAGTCCGAGTAATTGGTATTGAATGCTGGACTACACGTAAAAGTTACGCACAACAGGACACTATTTTTCCACATAGCAACAGTGCAAGGTAGCCGCGTGGTCTAGGCGCCTTGACTCGGTTCAGTTGGCTCCTCCCGTCGGAGATTCGAGTCCTCCCTCGGGATTGCGTGAATGTGTTATCCTTAGCGTAAGTTAGTTACTTTAAGTTAGTTTAAATAGTGTGTAAGCCTAGGGACCGATGACCTCAGAAGTTTGGTCCCATAGGAACTTACTACAAATATCCAAAATTTCCACGTAGTCATTTAGTCTCTCTAAAAAACGGTCCGAACCTTCCTCCAATCGTTCAGTTCTTCCACTACTTAATCACATAGCTACGAAAAGTGCTGTTCGAACGTCTGCCACTGCTCCCCGATTGCCTCTACATTGTCGGTGGCCTTCCTTCTCGCTCGGAATCGCGACACAGAGCCAGAAATTGAAAGTGAATCTGTGTGCAATTTAGACTTTAAGCTTTCAAGAATCGTATTGTCAAGATTACTTCACGTTTAGAGTACTTTTCCAGTTTCAACGCCACTTGATTTGTAAACTGCAATGCTCTTCTTAACCTACCGCAGCATAACTGTCTCTCCGGGTAACCGAGATCAAGCACTGCTTTCTGCAAATGTGCCACTCCTGTTGTACAATTGTTCTTAGCGTCGGATGTCATGTATAACTTCTGTAGGTCTGTAGGCTTTTGGTAGCCGCATTCACTGGAGTTAAAAAGTTCTAGGATGTTAGTCCTTGTCATGTTTCTTCTATCCAGTTACGAGGACTTTGGTGGCATATTCTTCAATATCTTGTAGTGTTCAGCTAACTGTGTACACCAAAAGAGCCTGACGAGGACCGCATAGAGGCGTGGAAAAATGTCACACTGTCTTTCAGTCATCTTATGAAAGTCGAAATATCAGGTATTAGGATAAGCGATGACGGAAAAGAAATCGGCTACAATCGCGTAGTAGTGGAGAGGAATCAGGACCAGATGAAACACCCGTATGATTGTTGAAAAATTGTGTGAAAGAGCTTGGCCCCCATTTAGCAGCAGTTCATCGGAGATCGCTGGAGCAACAAAGCGCACCTAGCGAGGGAAACAAGTGTTGGTCACTTGGGATTTCAAGTTGATGACAATCTGTTGTAGAATTATGGAAATTGTTTCATTTATGCTCAATAATTATGACGTTCCTGGCGGAAGAAACTCTTTTGCAACAAACATTTCGCAGACAGAGATGTTGCGAATCTCAGTTCGCTCTGTTCCTCCATAAGACCCATAGCGTTTTAGACAACGGGCGTTCAGGTAGATACCGTGTTCCTTGACGTCAGTAAAACATTTGAAACTGTCCCGCACTGATATTTATTGGAAAAAAACGAGCTTACCGAAAATCGAACCAGACTTGCGACTGGATTCAAGACTTCCTTACAGGGAGAACTCAACACGCCGCTGTTAACGGAACAAAATCGACAGATGTAAAGGTAATTTCCGCAGTTCCACGAGGAAGTGTGATAGGACAGTTCCTATTTGCACTACATGTTAATGTTCTACTAGAAAGCGTTGGAAGCTCTTTAACACTGTTCGCAGATCACGTGGCCGCTTATAAAGTAGTTCAAATGGCTCTGAGCACTATGCGACTTAGCTTCTGTGGTCATCAGTCGCCTAGAACTTAGAACTAATTAAACCTAACTAACCAAAGGACATCACACATAACGATGCTCAAGGCAGGATTCGAACCTGCGACCGGAGCGGTCGCTCGGCTCCAGCGGCCGCTTATAAGAAAGTAGCAATGCCAGAAGACAGAGTCGATTTGGACACTGACCTACAAAGGATTGATGAATGGTGCAGGATCTGTTGGTTCACACGGAACGTAAATAAGTGGAAAATATTGTACGTACATAGGAAAGCAAAATCACTGTCGTACATCTGCGCTATGGATGAACAATCGCTCGGAACAGTATCTACAGTTACTATCCAGAGCGGCCTTAAGTGGACTGGAAACAGAAGACAAATAGTAGGAAAAGGAGATAACGGACAGAAATTAAAAAAAAAGAATCTTAACGAAATGTAGCTCGTCCACTTAAGAGTTTGCTTACAAGGCGCATGTTTGACAGAATCTTGAGTATTGCTCATTAGTCTTGGAACCTTGCCCAGGCGGGACTGATACAAGAGACAGAGATCCTACGAAAACTGTCGAGTTTTGTCACGGAATAGTTTCTTCTGTTCGGCACAAGAGCTTTACGGAAATGGTCAAAAATGTCCAGTCACTGACGGTACACGAGAGGCGTTGTGAATCACGAGGAGGTATAGTATCGAAATTTCGGGAGAGTATTTTCCGGGAATAGTCGGACAACAAATTATTTCCTCCAACTTAGGTCTCCTGAAATGACCACAACGATAAAATTAAAGAAATTACAGGTTACAGACAATCATTCTCACCACATCGAACGGGTGAATGGTATCAGTTAGTATTACCAGATATAACCCCCGCCACACATCGTCATGACGCTTGTGGAGTATCAATGTAGATGCAGATTATGTTGAAGAAACAAAATGCCTAACATCCCGAAGATTTTACCATCCACGTGTAACTTGCTTTTCGAAGTTCCTCGCCGGTTCAAAACACAAATTCTCTATTTGTACGCCATTTGAACTGCTCGCTGTAGTCCATAATCCATGGAGTGGACCGACATATGAATGTCCATGAAATGAATTATGTAATAAGGAAGTCGATAACGTAGATACACATAAACAGCACATTTTGCATCATAATGGTTGAAACGGGTTTAAACACTATGGGACTTAACATCTGAGGTGATCAGTCCCCTAGAACTTACAACTACTCAAACCTAACTAACCTAAGGACATCACACACACCCATGCCCGAGGCAGGTTTCGAACCTGCGATCGTAGCAGTCGCGACGTTCCCGACTGAAGCGCCTAGAACGGCTCGGCAACTGCATCATAATGAACGACGTTAATAAACGCAGTTGAAAGTACTCGATTCACGAGGCTGGATCGTCTCAATGAACACGAACCTATGAGATTAACAATTTCTCACATGAGGAGCAACCACAGAGTTATTGTTTCCTAAATGTATGTCTTGTTTCGAAAATTATAAAAATCAAGAAAAGTTGTTGGATACTGTGCTAGAAGTTCTTTTACTTCAGTTGAACGACGAAGGCAGTCCTAAGTTAACTGCCGATAATTAGACGCCAACCACCAGGAGAAATAACGAATTGTTCCTTACTATGCGTATACATGATAATGCGCTGGGTAAGTGAATTTCAGGGAATGCTAATGCATTACGTGATCAATAAGTAGATCAACACTTTTTCTTCTGACAGCAGGTTCGTTTTACTCGGGATTAAAATACACCACACTATTACCCTCTCTTTTAGCTACAAAACCTGATTTTTCAACATAGCCCCCGTTCAATATAACCGCCATACGGCACATTTCTTGGAGGGCCTGTTTGCCACAGGGTACCGCTCTGCTGATCGACATCGGAGCGAACGTCTCGCTGCACTAATATCCCCCCCCCCCCCCCCACATCATCCATGTTCTGCTTCCTCCGGAATGCATCCGTCATTGGCTCAGACAGATGGAAATCGGAAGGGGCGAGATCGAGGCTGTAGGATGGATGAGGAAGAACATTTCAACGGAGTTTAGTGAGCTTCGGCTTTTGTGAGGTTTGTGTTGTCACTGAGAAGGTGATGGTCGTTTGCATTTTTGTTGCAACGAACACGCTGAAGTCGTTCCTTCGGTTTCTGGAGATACAGCAGCACACTACATTTCTGAGATGATCGTTGCAACAGGAGGACGGACATTAGAGTAACTTCTTTAGATTTCCAGAAGACCGTATCTTGACTTTACCTACTGAGGCTCGACTTTGAAGATTTTCTTCGGAGGAGAGATGGGTGTGGTGCTACACCATGGTTTGTCGTTTGTTTCCAGTCCGAAGAGGTGAACACATGGTTCATCGTTTTCGACGATGTTCGGCAGAAAACTGTCACGATCAGCTTCGTAATGAGTAAGAAATTTTGCAGAGATGTTTCGTCATTCATATTTATGTTCTTTGGTTGGGCGTCGAGGAACCCAGCGTTGGCACACCGTTTAGTACCCCAACTGGAGGACGAGTAATTCAGCACTGTCAACAGAGACGTCCAGTTGAGCAGCGACGTGATCAATTGTCATCCGTCGGTCGCCTCAAACGAGAGTGTCCGCACGTCGCAACATTGCGAGAGCCACAGCTGCGTGTGGTCTGCCAGATAGGTTTGCGTGATCTTGTTGGGATGACGACAGATGTGCTTTTGTCCACTGCTAGATCTCCCTAGACATTCTGCAAGCGCCTTTGAATACCTGCGACTTTTTTTTTTTATTTTTAAAAAGCGAAGTTCAACGACAGCTCACTGCTTGGAATGCACCTCTGTTACAGAACACTACGTACATCACCACTACCGGTCGGAAGATCATGAGACTAAAAGCGCTGAAGCAGGAATATTTCACAATGTCCCACAAAAAATCCCGCACTTTTTCTATGGAAATTGACTTAGATAAATAATGTGTTGTAATTTGTTTTAAACACCTTTGTAGAAATACTGCTTCATTAAATTATACGATCATTCGACCGGAATACACACCGTGAAATTTAGCAAATGTAGTTGACATAAAATTTCGGAGAAAAAATGTAATTATTTCATTTTGTACATGATAAACGCATAACTTTACTAACGCGAAAATATCAACACATGAAATTAAATTAATTTCTCGGGAAAGCTGTTAAGTGCTTTTACGCAAATGAATTTCGTTCGAAACTTCAAATGCCACAGTTATTCTCAAAGTTATCACTTCATCTCTAATTAAAAATATTAACACGGAAACTGAACAGAGTTCACAATACCAAGTTATAGTGTAAATTAGATTTGGATGCATTTGGTTCATTTGTTGACGACCTCTGGACCAATATAGTTATGTCAGGGTAAATGTTTCCATAGCTACAATTGTTGTTCGTTGTATCAAAAAAATAACGAAAATTTTACTTGAGAGTCTAACACACACGTATGATGTGCACAGATTCAAGTAGTTGATATGCCATTAACCGTTCTCATTTTTCAAGTTTTCTCATAGAAATCGTAGTCAACAAGGCATTTCAGTATCAGAATAACGGTGATATTCTCAAATAGAGCATTGGAAGAAAAAGGTATACACTATCCAATAAAGAGCCTTACTAGCATGCATTCAGAAAGAATGAAACAGAATCAGGAAATTCTCTAATAACGGACTCAGGAAAATGAAATATATGAGAACCAACAAAAATCTTATTAAATGTGAGATAAAGACATACTGCTACAAAGCTTCAAATACGAGGTTACCAGCCGGACATACAGGTAGATACCTTGTTATTCCTTAAACAATTCGAAACAAGGTTTACTGAAAACCTTACCAGTCAAAGAAATGAATGTTTTTCATGGTTAACTTTCATAGTTTCAATCTGCTGCTGTAACTATAGTTTCGTATTTATAAAGAAAGTTCCTTAAACGAGTCTGCAAACATTATGCATCTTTGTTAATAATACCATCAAGAACATAATATGTGTTTCTCATTCAGTACCTTCAAGGAATTTGTCGGCTACCTCCGTCACCAAATGTTGTAATTAAGGATAAAGGAAAATAAGAATGAGGATGTTAGAATGCGTTAATAGTAAACAAAAGTTAGAAAGTCACCAAATAGACCTTTTTGTCGTATACTTACGAGGCCAACTGTTTTTGAGCCATGCAACCAGCGATAAATATAAACCGACTTTCATATGTTTTAAAATCAAAAACATATTGTATAGCTCACATTCATTCAGATGCTTCAGCTAGACATCGACAGAAGACAAAATAATACAAATAGTTTGGTCAAACAAGGTGAGTATCATATAGTCTTGAGCTGTCGCCTTCAGGAAACAACTATTGCATCCGTTGAATCAAGCAGGCACTTCTTTAAAACTTTACACCACATGTTGTCTCTTATGAAGCTGGTGTGTCCGGTATTCAACTACGACATTCATATTGTAAAAAAATAACTATTAGTTTAAAGATTCTCAAGTCATCCACCAAAGCTTATACCTCGTGGAAGGGGGCCTCGGTGGCCGAGCGGTTCTAGGCGCATCAGTCCGGAACCGCGCGACTGCTACTTGCAATAAGACCTAAGCCGAAGTGGGAAATCGACTACCAACACGGCTTTTAAGTCTGCACAAGTACAATAACAACACATAATCAAAGAAATTGGCAAATTGGGAGAACTAGAGGGTTTCATTCCCAAAATAATTATTTTGCATAATACAAGAATGCGTTTTAAAATCGTTCGGTAGTTATTGGAAAGAAATCCATAGTGATAAACAATTATTTTCACATAAGAAGAAGATATCACGAAAATAGGTTGGAAATGTGAGAAGAGTGAAGCACAGCAAAATTTCGATTCTATTATTAAAAGTTATAAATCAATTAAAGCCAAACTGCTCCATACTTAGAAATCATATTACACACATTTTCTGCTTGTTCCACTGCTATTTTAGTATGATACTTGATTTGTGTTGTTTTTTTGCCCTTTTCTTGAGCTATCAATTAATTTTAATTGACGTGATTCATGGATGTTGAAATGCAACACGGATATCTGTGTCTTGCTTTAAAAACTCTTCTTAAGATACAATAAACTTTATAAATTACCAGTGATGCACATGTTCCGTTGTTCCGCCACCGTACAGCGTTTACTGTGTTGTACGCTCGTGTGTGTGTGTGTGTGTGTGTGTGTGTGTGTGTGTGTGTGTGTGTGTGTGTGTGTGTTTTGAGTGTATTACTTTACTACTGTGCAAATGAGAAGACCTATATAACAATGTCCATAATTAGTGAAGGTAGCTAAGTAAAATTTTTTTGATCTTTAGCCATAAAGTAATGTAGTTATTGCTCAGTTTCGAATGATTCTTTGAGGAATGAGAAACTTTTCCACTGCAAAAATTCCACTGTGACGTCTGTAGTTCCTTCGGAGTAATAAGTCTTGGTTGTCCTGACGCATTCCGGTCTTCTTTCCATTGCAGCGGTAGGTATTTCTCCGAAATGCAATTTATTCTGCGCCTGCTCCTCGGATATGTGTCATACATATCTTTTTGATTACATTTTAAAAGCACAATTTTCTCTCAAGGCTTATTCAAGCAGACTTTAGATATCGTATGTTGCCCTTTTCTTATCTGCAGGAATATCCAACGCTCGACGCATGTGTACAAAAGACCTGGAAGTCGTGTTCTCTTAATATTGTATTTCGTTCACTCGCAAAAGGAAAACAATATCAAACTGCTTTTTTCCCTCATATAAATGTAATGTTATGACTTCTTGTGTGTGTACAGACACTAAAAATTATTCTAGCTCATAAATTTAGAAAAGTATAAGTGAAAAAGTGTTTCATGAAATTTATTGTTAATGTCTGGATCATCTTAAAAATTTAGAAAATACCATTTTAAGAAATACAATCAAATTATTGTGTAAACACCAAATGTACCCTTCTTCTCTTTTTATAAAATAAAAGTCTGCAGCGTCCTTTTTACAAATGACAATGCTTATTGTTCACTTTCCAAACTCTCTCGCATCTTTGTGTCTTCTCCATCACTTAAATCTACTGCTTATCGTTGGTGATTGTAATGTCTCATTTTAATATAAAACGACAATTTTTTCTATCCTTTGTCTAATGTAGTTTTGTGACCTATATTTTCTAATTATATTGTAACAGTGAATTATTTTTACGATAAACATGATATGCAATTTTTCTCGAAGTACATGCACTTTCTCAGTGGTAGAAATACATCGGTGAAATGCCAATAATGTGGCTTTGTAGGATAACTGTAAAATCAGAAGTGATAAATAATCGTCATCTCTAGGTATTGTGTGTGCCATTCTGGGTCCTGTCTCAGATCTTACATTTAAGTATATATTGTTCCTTAAGTGGTCTAAAATTAAAGAGCAAAACCGTTTGATACGTTCAAGCAGTATTCAATGCCGCTAGTATAACAAAATTATTATGAAACAAAGCTTATTAGAAAAAAGTGAAACAGTAACAAAGTCTAATTCCTGTTCTGTTTCATTACTATGCACTTCTTTACATTTTGCGTCACGTGAAAATGCTGTTCCTTACATCCACGATCCTGGATAGTGTCAGAATGCCGAACTGTTTCAGAAATTAAGCCTTCTAGACTTAAATTTTTTCTAGAAGAAAGAAAATTGTTCTTTGTATGGCAAGGAGTTAGGTGATTTTTTAATGATTTTAAATGCAAGATTTATACATAACATTACCCGTTTTCAAAACATAGTTTGTACACTTGGCTACATTTTATGGACAAAAATAATGAATTACGAAAAATTCTCTATTTAATAAAGAGGATAAAGAGACGTTATCGTTCAGCAATTATCATGCAAATTACAATAACAATATTCAATTATACAGCAGAACATAGCGAACCATCAACATCCCTCTATTGTGGTGGTGACGAGCTACTGAACACTGCTGCATTGACTTGCTGCTATTTTCGTAGCGATGTCCCACAGTTGGCAGCATTTGCGCATGACGAAAATATTGAACTTCACTAATGTGTATCTCAGGGTTCCATAGTGAGAAAATACTTCTGTTGCAGTGAAGACAGTGAAAGTTAATTTACCCAAATGCAGCCAGAGGGTCTGAAAGGTTTAATGTTCCGTATATCTAACTATAGCATTTTTCATAAGCACAGAGAGGTTGTTTTTTCCAGAAGTCTGATTCTCTTGCTGCAATGAGAAAAAGAACACGAACGAGCAGCGGCGCTGAGGATAATGATGCAACACGACTCGACCCGGCAGATGTGGGCCAACATCGTAAAATTTTAACAGGCAACCTGATCGACGAGATGTTGCGAAACGAACCGTTAAACCTCCGGCAGACATTCTTGTCTATGGACATATCGTGCGTTATACTGTACATACAAGAACCTGAACACTTTGCCATTGCAGTTAGAGACCATGGGACTAATTTATGGAAATATGTTAACGCGTATCGAAATTACTTTGTTATTTTTTCAACACCAACATTATCTGGTACTGACAGTATATCTTTTTTTCTTTATTTAAAGTATCACTCCTTTAGTAAGGGATCCACCGTCACAAATTTACATATTGTAGAGATATTTTAAGGATATACTTTCTCATGATCACTATAACTTCACTAAAATACTGTCACAAAAATACACGGCTTCAACACTGTTATCTCTAAAATTCGTCATCCGAATACAGCGTCGAAAAGGTTGCTTTTGACAGATTGGTTAAACACGATTTTAACTGTATGCAAGTCATTGGTTGCATATTAAGTGGACCTAAGGGATAACATTTTTTTAAATTTTTTACGTGGATTATGCCTCAATGCACGTCTTCCTCAACCCGTAGTTCATTTGCAGCATCCGATTCTTCTTCACAAGCAGCACCATTCATAAATCTTCCATTTTTCCTCTATACAGTCTCGGTTAATTTTCGGAATTTTCGATGTTATTCTGTAGCACACGTATACGTAAGCTAGTCGGACTGGAGTCGGTCTTTGATGTGATTTTTATGAAAATCAGTTTAAATGCCCAAGTAGCTGTAAGGCCACCTTAATATGGTGGTGGTATAATATCCGCAATCGGGCCTTAGCAAAGTAAATAAAATTGACTAACTAAAGTTTTCTGTGTATGCCAAAGAGTTCATTGCTACTTTGTGATCCAAGCCACATGTAGCTTGTACTTCCCTCTTCTATCTAACATATACGAAAGACACAGCTTGAAATTCTACTACAGGATATACTCTACTCTGTAGAATGAATGATCAATCTGTTTCATTTGATCTGTTTATGACTAATTTTTTCAACATGTAATTCTACGCAGAGTCTTTTTAAAAATCTGTGTCAATTGTTGGTACAATATGACAATGGAAAACGAAACTGAGCGAATCTTAACCAAGTAGCCCTTCCAAAAACACGCACCGTGTTAGAATGACCTTCATTCTTTGTTTTCTTCTGTGCTTTCTTTTCCCTTTACCAGAATCCGAAAAGATGTGAAATGACACACGTAGCATACATTTTACAGTTATCCTACAAAGCCACATTATTGGCATTTCAACGACGCGTTTTGGCTGTTAGATAAATTGACAGATGTACAAGGATTCGTCATGGGGTAGACTACGCTTGCTGTTTACGTGAAAAAAAAAACCAATAGAATCATTTTTCTAGTCGACAAAATTCAGAAGACCTATACACAGTTTACCATGGAAGGTAGTTGAATCAGTAACTATGGCCTGAGAAACCCATATTTAAATTATTCAGTTTTTTCCTACAAAGGTAACAATGAACTATCTAAAATGTTACTGTCCCTTTTTTGTTACATCAAAATATCTCTCTGAGAAGGTCGAAGAAATTAGAGTGGATAATAATTAGAAGTTTCGAAAGTATCTTTGATCAGAAACTCTGTGCATACTAGAAAAATAACAGTAAAGGAACTGCACGTTATGTCGAAATTCATTTAGTGAGTGAACAATACAGTGCAGAAACAGTGATGTGCCCTTTGCATTGTCCTCGCAGATACGATTGTAAACCCGTTGGCTGTAGCCCAAAATGGCTAACGTCATCAATGGGCGTGTAGTAATAGTTCGCTTTCCGTAGTACTCTCTTCCACTCTGTTTCTCTTCCCTCCAGCCTCATTATTCACGTAGTCCAACTGTGTGTGTGTGTGTGTGTGTGTGTGTGTGTGTGTGTGTGTGTGTTTTTGCAGCTGTATCTACAGTCGACGAGGGCCCTTCCCGCACGTGGCAAAACAATCGCCACTGCCACCGGCGCCTCACATAAACACATGGTCGCTGCACAGCCCATAACAGCAGTGTCTGAGTCCATTCTTCGCGCACTGCACTCGTATGTCAACCTGTACTCACATGTTCCGCTTGGAAACGGTGGAGCTGAAGCCCCGTCGCGGTGGGTGTTCCAATAGCAAGGATTATCACATTAGCGTGCAGTGCCCGCTGGTAGTGTCCCGCCTGAACCACACGAGCCCACCGTTTCCTGCGCGCTAGGGATGGCAGTTATCGCTGAAACAACCGGTTTCCTGCTATAGCGGCTCCTCTCGTCTCCATTTTAACCTGACTGTTACAACCGCTCAAAATAACCACTTTTCGAAATAACCGGAAGGTCACAAGGTGATAATTGCGCTGCACCGTCACTTTTGGATGGTATCAATTTTTCACTCTGAAGAAACCACAAAATTAAGGGTTTAGTTACTATTCCAAGTTTATAGCTGAGAGATGGTTTCTCAGGATGGGGCAGGATAAGGTTACGACTGTGGATGGGGCCGTAATCAGTTACGTACTCTCAGTTGCAGAACAATTACGTAAACTTTATTTAAAGAAATTAAAATTTTAAACAGTCTCTTTAAAACACACAATTGACTGTATGACAGCGGCTGGCCACAATTTTGGGGCCGAAGGCCACCAACAATAACCTCAAACAACTAACGGCTGAAGGCCTGATTCAGAAGTCAGAAGATCAATTTCTAAAGCACACATTCAGATAAATACTTCGTTTTAAAACATACTGTAACACGGCTGAAGGCCTTAACACAAAAGAAGTGAAATTATTGCTCGGCTGAAGGCCACACCAACAATAATTAAAAAAATTACAAATACCATTAGAACAACATCACAATCTAAGGAATCAGGCCACACGGTTCTCATCAAGTGTTCATGGGAAGGTAACTCAAACACAAGGTAAGGTGAGACAGGCAACCAAGAATTGTAATCACGTAACAGGATAGCAACTGAAACTAGGGCAGCTTAAGCGCCGACCGACCGACTAACGAATTCGCCCAACGACCGGTCACCGGTACAAGAATATTTTTAGGCAAGGGCTAAGAGACAGAAAGGAATACGTCTCCAGAAAACACCCAAGGCTGAAGGAAACACTAGAACCAAGGTAAACCTCCCAAAAAAATGTGCTCAGTGCAATACAAGAGGCTGTCGAACTAAACGCCGTGTCGGACAGCATCAACACGGACAGGAAAGGTACACTGACGGAAAAGAACGCTAACCTCCAGGGCAGGTAACTGGGGCGTTAGCGGCCACAAGGGAACAAATACAACTGGTTGCACTTCACTAATAAGAATAATACTAAATTCAATGATGAGTAACAAATAGAGAAAGACGGCTGCAATCTTTCAGCGCCTCGCAACACTTCACTCGTTGCCGCCAGGCTCAGCGGCTCTGGGAGCAGCAACCCGCCGACCAAAGACGAAATCTCAGAATAGTCGAGGTTGCATTACCAGTTAACTGTTCACGCAACTTAAATGTCCAGGGTTCGCTGTGCATCGAAGTCGTCGCTCTCGCAGCTACCCTTCCTCGATCCAAACCGAACTGATGTCCGTTCGCAACTCTTCCGCCAAATCCAGTACGCAAACAGCATTAAAATAACTCCTCATTCAAAACCACAAGATACGCATGGATACGGGAAAACAACTGCACCAAGAACTCACAATACTAAAACGAGTCACGGACGAACTGTAAGTCGGCACAAGCGCAGAGAAGCCAGACGAGGTCGGAAGACCAAATGCACGTCGTCCGCCGCGACGACCGACCGAACGACCAACCAACGGTCGTCCACACTCAAGTCAGGCCGGGAAAGGTCCCAGTATAAATCGTCGACTGACAACATATTTCCATGAGGTCACTTCGACGGGTGGACACACTCTCAGGTGAAAGTTGCACTACTCGAATATCACAGTCCAGTCAACTAAAACTTGCTGCATTCTCACGACCACATCCTTCCGTCGGACAGTGCATGTGTGTTGCCAGCGGTCGGGCGAGTTCTGGCTATCGGGACCTCGCCGCTGCTCCGTCCCCTAGGTTGACACCCGACGATCCGGAAATACTAGAGGCCGGTCCAAAGACGGTACCACAGTACGTGCTATCGATAAGCGCTGCTGCTGCCACTCACGGACAGTCAAGGCGAGCCAACGTAGTGGCGCCAGTGCACATACCAATTAAACGAGCCGCCACTATCGCTATTACAAGATGCCAGGCTACGTACGGCACCGTCGAGGGCTGCACACGGCTCAGCAGCACGTCGATAAAATTGTAGGTACACCAGCCATATTTACCATATGCCGCAGGCGTCATTTGGGATGTTTCCTTCTTATATGATGTCACAAGTTTGGTCCTCCTCCCCCCATTTCTAATTTATTAAAGCAAATGAAGCATAGTACTTCACTACTCCCGCACTTCATAAAAGACTTCAGGGCTAAGTATGCTAGCATTGTGCACTATCATTTATGTCCGAAGACGACAGCAATAAACAGTCGTACAAATCAAGTGGGAGAAAGTCTTGTCCAACTGCACATTCACGCGTACCGTCTTAGAGGCCGCTCCGTACGTCAACAGGTGCGCCACTGTCTCAAAATGCTGAAGCGATTCGTTCCTAGTTCACAATTGTCAGCACTGGTATTAAAATGGGACTCATCACTTTTCCCATTTTTTACAACCACCCAATATTTCAAAGCGGTGCAAATTTTACGAATAAGATGTACTCACATTTGAAAAAAATGTTTATTTAAAACTTAAGAATTTTAACACTGCTACGGTGGTAAATTGATACGCCGATTGTTTTACCTGGTTATTAGTAAAAGGAAAAGGACGTTTTATAGCGGAGACTAAACATACACCGAAAACTACGGTTACTCAGAACTACAATACGGGTATCGATTTTAACTGGTCGGTTATTTCCATTCCTACCGTGTGCTTGGTGGTCGTGACAGCTTAGGCACTAGTATAAATCGAAGGCCCAGATACTTCAACGGTTTCTATGAAACACTGCAAATCAGAGAAAGTTATATATGGAATCAAAGAAAATTTAGCCAAAGTATGGATCATGAGACACGATTCCGAAGACAGAAACATAATTCCCAACTGCTAATTTATGTTTCAAATTCTGTGGTTTGTTCGGTACAATACTGACGTCGGTGTAGCACATCACGTAAGTAGTGACTGCTAACCGCAGCAGATACATCGATCTTTCAAACCGTTACTGTCTTTGAATTAGATCAATAAGAAGTAACATCCTTTCTGCATACAAAGCCGTTCTCAGAGCAGTATCAAATTGTAACGGAGGTTTGTAACTACTCACCTCTCAAAACGTCTCAAGCATACTCGACGGGATCCGGCTACAAAGTAAAGGTGGTGCTCCTTGCGGTCAAAGATGTTCGTACTCGATATGACTGCTCTGTTATAGAACGTTTCTGTTTTCTGCATGATACCAACATCATCATGAAGTCTTTGTTGATCCATTATGGACTGTGGGACAACAGCTGGCATGTATTCCTTGATGCAATAATTTACCTACAGCCGTATGTATTATAGAAATTTATTTTGTGAACATCTTGTATGCTACCAGTTGCGGCATTACACTGATGCCATCTTCAGGTCTCACACGTCTAGTCGTAAAATCGCTATACGCGGAAGCAGCCATATAACAGCATCCGTAAATCAAATCGCTATGCAACAGCTCTTGCTGGCCAGATGACACAGAGCTGTTGCACAGCGATTTGATTCACGGATCCAGCTATATTGCTCCTTCCGTGTACAGAAATTTTACGACTGTGCCGTGTGGGGCCTGAAGATGGCATCAGCGTAATGCCGAAACTGGTAGCGTATAAGAAGTTCATACAATAAATTTCTACATTTCATACGGCTGTTGGTAAATTATTGCATCAAAGAAACATCATCAAGGGTTACATGTATCCACGATCACTCATTAACATGCACAGATATACACTCCTGGAAATGGAAAAAAGAACACATTGACACCGGTGTGTCAGACCCACCATACTTGCTCCGGACACTGCGAGAGGGCTGTACAAGCAATGATCACACGCACGGCACAGCGGACACACCAGGAACCGCGGTGTTGGCCGTCGAATGGCGCTAGCTGCGCAGCATTTGTGCACCGCCGCCGTCAGTGTCAGCCAGTTTGCCGAGGCATACGGAGCTCCATCGCAGTCTTTAACACTGGTAGCATGCCGCGACAGCGTGGACGTGAACCGTATGTGCAGTTGACGGACTTTGAGCGAGGGCGTATAGTGGGCATGCGGGAGGCCGGGTGGACGTACCGCCGAATTGCACAACACGTAGGGCGTGAGGTCTCCACAGTATATCGATGTTGTCGCCAGTGGTCGGCGGAAGGTGCATGTGACCATCGACCTGGGACCGGACCGCAGCGACGCATGGATGCACGCCAAGACCGTAGGATCCTACGCAATGCCGTAGGGGACCGCACCGCCACTTCCCAGCAAATTAGGGACACTGTTGCTCCTGGGGTATCGGCGAGGACCATTCTCAACCGTCTCCATGAAGTTGGGCCACGGTCCCGCACACCGTTAGGCCGTCTTCCGCTCAGCGATGAGAGTCGCTTCTGCCTTGGTGCCAATGATGGTCGTATGCGTGTTTGGCGCCGTGCAGGACTGCATACGGCCGAGGCACACAGGGCCAACACCCGGCGTCATGGTGTAGGGAGCGATCTCCTACACTGGCCGTACACTTCTGGTGATCGTCGAGGGGACACTGAATAGTGCACGGTACATCCAAACCGTCATCGAACCCATCGTTCTACCATTCCTAGACCGGCAAGGAAACTTGCTGTTCCAACAGGACAATGCACGTCCGCATGTATCTCGTGCCACCCAACGTGCTCTAGAAGGTGTAAGTCAACTACCCTAGCCTGCAAGATCTCCGGATCTGTCCCCCATTGCGCATGTTTGGGACTGGATGAAGCGTCGTCTCACGCGGTCTGCACGTCCAGCACGAACGCTGGTCCAACTGAGGCGCCAGGTGGAAATGGCATGGCAAGCCGTTCCACAGGACTACATCCAGCATCTCTACGATCGTCTCCATGGGAGAATAGCAGCCTGAATTGCTGCGAAAGGTGGATATACACTGTACTAGTGCCGACATTGTGCATGCTCTGTTGCCTGTGTCTATGTGCCTGTGGTTCTGTCAGTGTGATCATGTGATGTATCTGACCCCAGGAATGTGTCAATAAAGTTTCCCCTTCCTGGGACAATGAATTCACGGTGTTCTTATTTCAATTTCCAGGAGTGTAGTATCCACAACCACGTAAAGTTCCACTTCGCTATGTTTTGTTTCGCAGATGACTTGTTCCTATGGTCCTTTATGATTGAAACCGTGTTCCGATGTCCACAGAACTTTGGTGCAGTTTTTTAAGATAAGATGCAACTCATCTGCGAAGAGACATCCTCTGTTGGGATGTGACCAGTATTCACAATACATCTTGCAGTGATCTATAAACACAGTTGGTCTCGAGTATTTACTAACTTCATGCAACGTTCAGAGCACACAAGTGGTTGATGGCAACGTTTGGTCGCTGTAACAAAGCACACCGTAGTTCGCACTGAGATCTGTGTCCCAATCTCTTGACTGCATTACTGCGAAGTCATCGAAGTAACTTGTGGCCTTTGGCAGCAATTATTAGATTCTTTAGAAAATGAAAAACGAGAAAGGAAAAAGAATAGTGTTATAAATTTGCTTCATTTTCCTCCTTTAATTCTGAAAAAGAGAAAAGAAATCTACCCCGCACTACAGATGTTCTTTAAGAATATTTTGGTGTTGACATGTTGCTAAAAGCCGAGAAAAATAACACTCCCTAACCATCTATAATATGTCAGTTTCATTTACAGCGACCTCCAGAGTTACACTGATGACCTAAAACATAATGACCACTGACAGTAAAATGTGAACTTCCACGACGGGAAATGTCACACTTATTGAATTATTCTTACAAGATGTATTTCTTGTTGAAATCTGATTCTTGTTTCGACAAGACGTCCATCCCGCCAAGGGATCCAAAAATTTTAATATTTTTAATATTGATTATGACCACTGCCCACAACTATCTTTTGGGATTGTGCTCACGTGACGCGGAAAGGAAATTGTGTAAGCGGACGATACAGGCGGGAAATAGGAAAATCCACTGAGATAAGAGTCTTCGACAAAGGGCAGAGTGTCATGGGCCGGCTCGTGGAATCTCAGAAGCGGTAAAGCTAGTCGGCTGTTTACCTGCTGCTGTCGGGAGACTTTAGGGACAGTGATTAAAACAACAAGTAGCCAACGAGGTGATGGAAGTTGACGACTACTCACCGGAAGTAGAGGTCGGAGGTCAGTTTGCTCTTTAAAACCCCTCCAATCACTGTTTTTGGTGCATCCAGGTTTTGGTTGGTACTTTCGGTTATGTAAATAAAAAACTAATTGAAGAATAAATCTTCTCTGATTCAGAAATAATATCACGGAAGTTGTTAACTATTCTAGTCTGATGCCTCTTGTGCTGTGTATGCGCACAGTTCCATTGTGCCGCATTGTGATTGTGTTATCCTGTGATCACTGTCTGTCTTTTTTATTGTGACCTACATTTGTGACTCTTGGAACAATGTCATTTGTCGATAACACTGTTCCTGAAAATTTAAAAACTATCTGAGTTGATGCAACTATTACCATTCTGATGAAGATAGTCTTAGAGCTATCGAAACTTCGTCAATATGTTTTTAAAAAGGTTGTGAGCAACGGGTTGGCTGACTGTTACATTTTGTATAATTTATGGGAAGGAATATTTTCTACAGTCTTACTTATAGAACATATCTTCTATTTATAACCAACACCCGTGGTGGGACTACGCATGTTAAGAAGCACTGGAAGAACGAAAGAGTGCTTTCCAGAAATATAACTCTACGAAGAAGTGACTGGAGACTCGGACCAGAGAGGAAGACTCAAAAATTATGAGGCAAACAAAGAGGAGGCACATGAAGGACCAGTTGGACTCGACAGAAAAAGACTTCCGCAGGGAGGATCGAGGATGCACCCCTCAGAACTTATGTTTCCAAAAACCAGACGGCAAACTAGAGCTAACCAAGAGAGTTAATTATAGCGAATTGGCTCTATATTTCTCAGAGCTACTCACTTGCCAGGAGCTCACATAAAGATGGCCCAAGGAGACTCCTGCACAAGTAAATCCAGAATCTCCACTATTTATCAAAGAAGAAATCCATAGACACATCTTCAGACTCAAGAATAACTTGGTATCTGCTGAAGATGGTATAGTTGTAGAACTATTGAAAGACATAGGCCCAAATACACTTGAGGAGCTTACACAAATCATCATAGACATCTGGAAAACGGGAAAGTTACCGGAAGAATGGAGGTGTGCACTCATCCATCCGTTACACAAGAAAGGTGATATAACGGATGTCAACTACAGGGGGATATTTTTACTTACAGTCGCCTACAAAATTCTATCCTCATGCCTTCTTCAAAGAACACAAGAACAGCTTGAAGACAAAATTAGTGACTATCAAGCCGGTTTCCGACCGGGGTGTTCCTTGTTGAACAAATTTTCAATTTGAAGATGCTATTGAAATACAGAGCAACCCAAAGCTCTCCGATCATTTGTATGTTCGTCAACTTCGAGACGGCATCTGATTCAGTCGATCGACAGCCCATCTTTAACATCTTAGAAGAACAACGACTTGGTCGAAAGACTTCAAGACTTATCAAGGACCGAGCGAGGTGGCGCAGTGGTTAGCACACTGGACTCTCATTCGGAAGGACGACGGTTCAATCCCGCGTCCGGCCATCCTGATTTAGGTTTTCCGTGATTTACCTAAATCGCTCCAGGCAAATGCCGAGAAGGTTCCTTTGAAAGGGCACGGCCGACTTCCTTCCCAATCCTTCCCTAATCCTATGAGACCGATAACCTCGCAGTTTGGCCTCTTCCCCCAACCAACAACCAACAACAACAACAACTTATCAAGGAAACAGTCACAGGCACGAAGTCAAAAGAGAAATTAATGGGGAAATTGCCAGAGCCTTTTGAGATAAAGACCGATGTGCAACAAGGTGATGGATTGTCACCACTGCTCCTCAAGCTTCTTCTGGATAAAGTCATTCGAGAATGGGAGAAAGAATTGAAAACCCTGGTCCACTGGAAACCCATTCAACTCGGCCGAAAATATGATGACATCAAGGTCAGTTGTTTAGCTTTTGCAGACGACCTAGTGATACTCACGGACTGCGAAAATACAGCGATCAAACACATTGAAATCCTCAAGGAATACACTGAGAAAACTGGAGTACAAATTTCATTGGCACTAAATTCGACAATCATGAGCTGAACACAAAATACGGGCGGATCAAACGAGTTTCACACTTCAAATAACTCGTTGAGATCATAGAACCAACAGGGTTGGAAAAGGAAGCACAAAACGTTCGGTTAAAAAAGCTCAATGAGCATATGGGAGAACGCGTGAAATCTACAAGAAATGTATGTCCATTCATACAAAGATTAAACATTATAATACAGTGATTAAACCTGAAGTGCTGTACGCGAGCTAAACGTAGGTACATAATAGAAAAGGCGATACGTAGAACATCTTGACGGAGGAAAGAAAGATAATGATGAAAATACTGTGACCAGATGAAACAGAAGATGGGTATAGACTCAAATAGCGCAAAACAACAGAAGAACTGCATTTGAGCCTGAAATACTCTTCTGCTTTACCTGAATGATTTGTAAGTTCTTAGTGCATGGGTTCCGTTCCAGCAAATGAATCCGAGCCAGACATATACATTCGACTTCAGCTCGCTCTAGATCATTGCTGATAGGCATTTTACTGCTGTTACCGCTTCTAGTGACATGGTACGGGATTTTTAGTCTTGTTAATGTGAAATAGATTTAGTTATTTTCATGTCAACTACCAACTGCACTACAAGCCTTCCCGCCTGCGTGCAGACAACTCTACACACTGCAAGAGGCTGTACAGCTCATATTGAAGGTTACATAGGACCGGGAATATCGATTACACATCTATCCCAACCGCACACACTGATCAAGTAAAGAGTTACCTATGTACTCCCGTATGTAACGTAATCTACCCATCAGTTTCCTTGAGAAATACGTCTTCTTTCCCAGAGATACTTTTTTTTCCTGTCACATATTCGAGTGGATTGCAGCGATCACTGCGGAATCCACAAGATGCTTTGGCTCCACAGATCAGTCACGCAACCTAACATATGTTGGTTAACAGGACTGATGGGCAAGGACTATTTAGTGCCAAGGTGTCAGTTCGATGGCACTGTTAACCAGTACGAATCACTTACTAAGCGTATTCATTTTGGGGTAGCTTCTGACAATTACCTCAAGGTTCTAATGGATTTTCAAAACCTGTAGTGAGATAAGAACGCGACGACCGTTCAAATAGAATGCGGAAGTTGCGGAGCAAACTGATATATATATATATATATATATATATATATATATATATATATATATATATATATATATGACGGCTAAGTGCGGTACATTCTGTTACTCCTGTCTTTGACAACAGTAGTGTTTGTGCACCAATACTCATTGTCCTTGCCGTTTGTACGTTAAAATTAACAGCTCTAGAAGCATGGAAAGCAACTAAGTGCAATGAACACACAAGGCTGCACGAATTGGTATACACTTGAGTGGAGCGAGAATAGATACACTATGTGATCAAAAGTATCCGGACACCTGGCTGAAAAGGCCGTGGTGACCTCCATGAGTAATACTGGAATTCAGTATGGTGTTGGCCCACCCTCAGCCCTGATGAAAGCGTCCACTCTCGCAGGCTTACGTTCAATCATGTGCTGGAAAGTTTCTTGGGGAATGGCAGACCATTCTTCAAAGGGTGATGCACTAAAGAGAGGTATCGATGTCGGTCGGTGAGGCCATGCACAAAGTTCCAAACATCCCAAAGGCGTTCAACAGGATTCAGCTCAGGACTCCGTGCAAGCCAGTCCATTATAGGGATGTTATTGTCGTGTAACCACTGCTCCACAGGCCGTGCATTATGAACAGCTGCTCGGCTGTGTAGAAAGATACAATCACCATCCCCTAATTTCTTTTCAACAGTCGAAAGAAATAAGTTGCTTAAAACATCAATGTAGCCCTGTTCTGTGATAGTGTTACGCAAAACAACCAGCCACCTCCATGAAAGGAACGACCACACTATAATACTGCCGGCTCCGAATTTTACTGTTGGCACTACACACGCTGGCAGATGACGTTCACCCGGCATTCGCCATACCCACACCCTACCATAGGATCGCCCATTGTGTACAGTGTTATTCACTCCACATAACGTTTTTCCACTGCTCATCGTCCAATGTATACGCTCCTTACACCAAGCAAGGCATTGTTTGACATTTACCGGTGTGACGTGTGGCTTATGAGCAGCCGCTCGACCATAAAAGCTAAGTTTTCTCACTTCCTGCCTATCTGTCATAGTACTTGCAGTGGATTCTGACACAGTTTGGAATTCCGGTCTGATGGTCTGGATAGATGTCTCTACCTATTACACATTACGAACCTCTTCAACTGTCGGTGGTCTCTGCCAGTCAACAGAAGATTTCGGCCTGTACACTTTTGTGCTGTAGGTGCTCCTTCAGGTTTCCATTTCCCTATAAAATCGGAAACAGTGGACCCAGGGATGTTTAGGAGTGCGGAAATCTGGCGTACAGGCGTATGACACAAGTGACACCCAATTAACTTACCACGTTCGAAGTCCGTGAGTTCCGCGGAGCGCCCCATTCTGCTCTCTTACGATGTTTCATGACTACTGAGGTCGTTGTTATGGAGTACCTGTCAGTAAGTGGAAGCGCAATGCACCAAATATAAAAAAGTATGTTTTTGAGGGTGCCTGGATTCTTTTGATCACATAGTGTATGTGGTATTGTTTTGATAGTGGGATCATTGAGATGGAGATGTCCTGTTCACGATTTAGATCACTCAATTTTTCTAAGATCAACGAAAGTTCATGGTGGTAAAGTTGCAAGAACAGTTTTTACATCCAATAAATGTAGAATTCAAAGCATACAAAAATCAATTACTTGCGAGTTACTGTCGCATAGTTGCCAAACGTCAGTGAGTGCTATTTACGTACATGGTTCTGTGTGTGGTATTCCCTCTCACCATAAAAAATTGTACTATTAAAACTATGGCGTTCCATACCGTATATTTGCAGAAGATCCTTCCCGATTAGGAATTTAATTTGCATATGAAGAAAAACTTACCCTGTAATCCTAAGGTGCATTGGAATGAGATGCTTGTAATTTAGTTCCACACCGTTCTCAGGGCTATTTCAGTACGGTAATGCAGTGTATTGTATTCCCTTCCATAATCAACGCCAGGAATCGTTTATGAAAGTATTTGTATGGAGTGTAGACATGTATATAAGTGAAACGTGGACGATAAATAGTTTAGAAAAGAAGAGAATAGGAGCTTTCGAAATGTGATGCTTCAGAAGAATACTGAGGATTATATGGGTAGATCACACAACTAATGAGGAATTATTGAATACTATTGGGGAGAAGAGGAGTTTGTGGCACAACTTGACTAGAAGAAGAGATCGGTTGGTAGGGCATGTTCTGAGGCATCAAGAGATCACCAGTTTAGTATTGGTGGGCAGCATGAAGGATAAAAATTGTAGAGGGAGACCAAGAGATGAATACACTAAACAGATTCAGAAGGATGTTGGTTGCAGTAGGTACTGGGAGATGAAGAAGCTTGTACAGGATAGAGTAGCATGGAGAGCTGCAGCAAACCAGTCTCAGGATTTAAGACCACAACAACAACAATCAACAAATATTCCATTAAAATTACAGTCTTCTGCGTCACGTACATCCCATTTTGGTTTTCAAAATATACTTCCGCATCTGACAGGATCAGACTCAAACTGTCGATTTCTGTAGTTAAAAGTCATAGCTTATTTTCCAGATTCGTTTTACCGGAGAGATCTCCCTATTGCATTCTTACAATGGTGGGAAGGGTCTGCAGCACACTTCCTACCAGGAAGGTGGATTTCTGATGGTGAGGTGGTGAATAAATGTTTGAAATTCTAAGAAATTAAGCGTATGTTGCAGGGAAAGGAATTGTAAGAAATGGCAACTACTGCTCTATCAGAAAATCAATTCTTAACGTCAGCCATTTCCAACTTGTATTGTTTGATCATGGGCTTTGGATGCTTTCTTATTGGTTTGCAAGTTTTATTTCCACAGGCGTTATATAGCCATCCCCATGTTTCTCATCCCTGACCGAGATGAAATTGAGAAATTTACCATGTAGATAGCCGCTGAAGCCACCACACATATTTCAAAGGGTTCGTAAAATGGGGTAGCATGAAAGCATATAAGGACCCATTATCAAACTATATAGAATGGAAATGACTGACGTTAAAAATTGCTATTATAATGGAACAGCTGTTCCGAATATCGCAGTAGCCACCAGTTCTCACAATTCTCTTTGCTAGAGCTTATTCCTATTTTCTTAGAATTTCAAAAATCTAGTCACCCCCTCATCAGTAATTTATCTTCCTGGCACTGACTGTTTCACAAACTCTTCCCACTTCTGTACGAATGTGACAGGATGATCCCTCTGCTAAAATAGCTTGGATTTTAAGTTCTGCTTTGTAACTATGGAAATGGAATGTTCGTGTTTGATCCTGTCTAAATGTTAGAGATACTGAAGTATGGGATGTATATGCTGCAGAGAAATGTAGTTTCAATGGAATCATTTGTTACTAATGGAAAGAAGTACCTACACAGCATCACTGTACTTAAATAGCCCTGACAGTCATTAAGGACCGATGATACAGGTATTTCATTCCAGCGCTCTATAGGATTAGTGGTTATTCTTCCGTTCACATGCAAACTACTTTTCTGAACTAGAATGGAGTCTATATGCATGTATATTACAAGTAAGATTGTAGTTTTAATGGAACATTGGTTAAAGGCGCGTAGGTTTATCAAGGGCCGCACCTTTGTACTTAAATATTCCTGACAGGCTTTTGGAGATTTACATGCATCTCATTTTGTCTCACCGATGGATTATTATTATTATTTCTTGAAACGTAAATTACGTTACGAAGTGGAGATAGTGTGTGCCTACACGTATATGGCTTAGAAGACAGTATTTTTAATAGGAAAATATGTTAATGGTGGGAGGGAGCAACACACTCCGCATCACTGTACCTAAAAAGTCCTGATAAATCTTGGTATCAATACCACACACATCATATTCCATGTGGGTGGATCAGGCTATGCAATGTGTGAGATTGGGATGGATGGATAATCGATAATACTGGTGCGAAATAAACTCCACAATCAATCTACAGCCACTTGAAGTGCATTTGTCTTAGACGTGGGATGTTCGTAGGTGATGCAGTGGTCTGCAAGCAGGCAGGAAGGCCTGCATTGGAGTTGCTGGTTGACATAAACGCAGAAAATATACGTCGGGTTTGGATTCTTTTGCAACCCAAGAACTAACAACTGACAAGTCGGGGAGCTAAAGCAGACGAATATGTCAGGCTAAAATTCAGCGAAACGTTTAACTGGCTCTCGATGTACGATAGTTGGATAACCGTGTAGTTACTGGATTTGCTTGAAAAGAAATGAAGTGCACTAAGTGTGAGCAAAGGGAGGTCCCTCTGTCGGGTAGGCACGTGAGGGTAGAAAATGGCTAATGTTGTGAATTAAGTCTCGCATCTCCTGTTAGTCTTTCAGTAGCTCAAAATTACGCGTGGAGGTGTGGGGCAGTTTAACAGTGTAAATGATGAAATGGATAGTGTATTGCAAGCTCCATGATTCGTATTATGGAGGTATGCTCCACTTGAAAAATGGTGATGTATTTCTTACGAAACGCTATGCTGTCAACAAAGACTCTGACGCTATTATATGTCGCATTTGTAAATTTGCAACCATGTGAATGCCACATAGAAGATTCGAACACTTACAAGGGGAATATTTATAGACAGTCATTCGACATCGATGAATTGTAGATGCTATGCTTCTCAAGTTCTTTGTGCAGTTCAGCTATATTCTGCATAGTTGTGACTTCCTTCCCGTACGTTAGTTTGCTATTTTTATCCTTGTAATTGCTCTCTACCAAGTCAGTAGCGTGCAAGGGGCTACACAGGCTTCTAACTAATGCAACAGTGTTGTCGGAACGTGATAGGATTTCGGGAGAATTAGCTAGGGTCTCTGACTTCGCAACAGTGTTGTCGGAACGTGATAGGATTTTGGGAGAAATAGCTAGGGTCTCTGACTTAGCAGGGGACATATATTACTCGTAAAAATCAGGTGGATATAAAAGACTGCAATAATCATGAGATTATGGAAGATAAGCGATACACTGGCGCAAGAGGAGTTGAAAGATGAGCTATATACCACTTCTTCTAAGTGTTGTGGGGAAACGTATTACAGTCTCTCATGTACATCTCTTAAAGTGGCTGTAATGAGCAATTTAGAGATTAATAGGGAGTTTCTCACCGAAAGACTTAATTCCTTAAGTTTTGTGTGCCTGTGAATGGATGGATCGACGTCTTAATAGGTACACTGAATTTGCATCTGCATCTATACATTTACTTCGCAAGTCATCGTACGAAGTGTGGCGGAGGGTATCGTCTGTCACTACTTGTCACTTCCTCTCCTATTCCACTCACAAACAGAGCAAGCGAAATAAGACTGTCTTTATGCTTCAGTGTAGGTGCTAATTTCTCGTGTCTTCATGGTTTCTATGCAAAATATATGATGTCTGGTGTCACACACAAATCGCGGTTCTGTAATTTTTCTCTACAGTGTTCTTTGAGAGAAGCATTTCCTTCCCTCCAGAGTTTCCCACTTCAGTTCTAAAAGCATCCAAGCACTAATTTGGGGGAGTCAATAGGAATGCTTCTACAAGGCTATATTCAGAGCGAAACCCAGATCTTCAGGCTCATACAGTTGTGACGGTGGCGGCAGTTTCCGACATCCGCATGCAGGCAGGAGGCGGCAGAGGGGATGGAGTCGGGAGCGACGCGGGACTGCACATGACGTTGAACCACACTACTGCCCCTATACACTGACATGTCTCAGGAGCATTAATTTGGGTGCAGTATAATGGTTTTGTAAGTTGCTTACTCCCAACAGCTCGACGATGTAACTGACAGACAAAGAGTGATTAGCATTCGATATCTTGAACTATTTGACGATGGTTATAACCCATCCTGGTATCAGAGGATAGGGCTGCACAGTTTGCGGGAAGGTACCAGAGAAGTCACAGAAGTTTATATGGCGAGTTTAATCCGATTGCAGGAAAAAATTGTCACAACGCAAAAGGACTCGCAGGATACATTCAATTAATTGGTTATTCCATTTGATACCAATTATGTACCGTCAGGTGGTTGAAACGAGGGCTAGCGTACCACGGATATGATTCGCGAGTTGCAGCGTTAGTCATTTAATTTTTCGTCGAGGGAAGTTTTTAAACGAAATTTCGATGTCCCATTTACACAGGAAGAAATGGCCATCACAATAAAATCAGCTATATTAAGGATTTTATAAAGTGACACGTAGAATTAACCCGACATCCACAACTCTCGTGCCATGCTGTCTTAAGAAACTTCATAGGTGACGTGGCATTTGACTACTTTATGAGAGTTCAAAAGCGAGGAGGCATCCTGTGACAAAGGCAGAACATACACTTAGCACTCCGTCATGAGCCAGAAGAGTTTAATATTCCAGTGCTTTGATTGATAAGAGCAGCATTTTTTAACGTGGTGAGAGAACACTCACAGCCAAAGACCTTGGCGCAGTGGTAACACCGGTACCCGTCAGATCACCGAAGTTAAGCGCTGTTGGGTTGGACTAGCAGTTGGATGGATCACCATCCGGTCTGCCGGAGCGCTGTTGGCAGTGGTCAAGCGGGGTTCACTCAGTCCTTGTGAGGCAAACTGAGGAGCTACTTGATTTAGAAATAGCGGCTCCGGCCTCGGAAACTGACATACGCCCGGGAGAGCGGTGTGCTGACCACATGCCCGTATATACCCGCATCCAGTGATGTCTGTGGCCTGAGGATGACGGCCGGTCGGTAAGGATGAGTCCGCCTGGGCCTGCGGACGGAGTTTACGAGAATTCTCACATTAAATATAGTCTATGCCATAGTGTTGTACAGGATTTTCACAAAAATTAACGACAGTTTAGCGACGTGAAAAGATGTGTATGCTCCAGAATGCTATTTTCAATCTGCAGCAAAGTGTGCGCTATTATAAAATTTCCTGGCGGATTGAAACTGAATGCTGTTCACGAGTTCGAGTCTCGGTCCGGCACACTGTTTTAATCTGCCTGGAAGTTTCATGTGTATGCCTCGATTTCTTCTGCCTTCGTATGAAAAAGTGGAATTTACATTTCACGTGGGAAATGCGTGGGGTATCGTCAAGAATATCTCCGTTTCGGATTGGGCAAAGTGGAGTTCTTAAACTTGGGAGACTACGTCAGCGATGGAATCGCAAATTAGTACAATAGATCCAAGCAGCACCTGCTTGTCTCGTAGGCTTCGGCTGACCAGAGGCCACAGCTTAGTCTCATGCACTGGTGGTATAAGGAATACTTCTACCTGTCGGTTCTTCCCCACAGCCGCTCGTGGCGCCCTTCGGATAGCTGAGTGGAGAGGTAAGCAGTATGCTTGTTGAAAGGCGACAGAAGTGGACGCGTGTGTTGCATAAGAAGACTCAGTATGGTGATTGTTTGTAATGCACGATTGTTCCTTCTATGTAAATTGATCAACTGACTGCTTGGTGGTCACGGTGACAGCCTGAATGCCTGGTATGGCTGGCGTGTGAATACATGGAGATTTGCGCATAACCGTCGGCGTGGCTAAACTGAGTGTGGGTTTCTAGTCCCATCCTGGGCAGCCCGGCCGTTTCTCCCCTGTAGCCAGCAGATGATGCTTGCTTCTCGAGTGTGAGTGTGTGCGATGGGAAGTTTATTTTTCAACAGATACGTTAAGTATAAATTGGAAATGTTGCGGAAATGTTGCAGTACCTCGGTGTCTTGTGCTCTCTAATGTCGGTGCATACAGGAGCGTGGATGTTATCTATCTGTCGCAGAAATTTAGTTACTTGATAGGCAGAATCTTTGCGTGTGATTTTCAAACACTGAAAATATGTTTGATTACGAAGAATAATCATCATAAGGTAGCATTGATTGTTTTAAGCGGTGTATTTGACATCTGCAGGTTCTTAAACCGTTTAATTCGATAGTGTATTGCACACATACTATTTCCTGCCATATTTGAGGCACCAGCTCTGCCATTGTCTACAGCATCACCCAATAGGAGCAGAATATTCTGAAGGTTGATGAAAACTTGAGTCTTTGTGTTTGGGCACGTTTGTTCATGCATGTGTCCAAACAAAAAGAATGTAATTACTTAAGAGGGACAGAGACTCACGGTGATTCTGGAATTTCCCGATCAATGGAATGCTGCGACCTGATACTTTTTTCGAGGGTCGTGAAAATAGATGGAGGTCCCTCCGGCGTTTAGGCACGTCATCTTTGTCTACAGGTTTTAGCACTGGTGTTACAACAGGAAGTAGCCACCTGAGAAAGAGTGGAGGTGGTGTCCCAGGAATGGCACATCGAAGGACACTGACATCCAATCTGTGGTCTGTAGTGCAGAAATACTATTTTCTGCCATCTGTATCTACGGCACATAGAATGGTTTCCACACAAAAAGCGGCTGAAATATCGCAATTCTTTCCATTCCTCGGAGCTTACGGTTATTACTGGATGCGAGGGAAGGGGTTTGGATGTGAGCTCTACCAAAGTAGTGCAGCGGCATCTTCCATAAACTGATTAAGGAAAGAATGTGTGTCCCTATAGCTAGAGGGTTGGGGAAGCAGAAGATGGAAGGAAGGGAAAGGGTTCCGGTGTTTTTCATAAGGATGGATTATCCTGAGAAGTCGTAAATCAACCCAATTGGCCGCACAGAGTGGCCGTGTGGTTCATGGCGCCATGTCATGGATGCATGGCCTGTTGTAACACCGAAAATACAGGATGCATGGCACCTGATACATACTTACAACTTTTTCTTCTGAATTGAATGTAAATATTTGTAGTTTAAATGCTTTCTTTTAATAAGTAAGGACATTGCTTCACTGAACGTGTACGTTTAGGTAGAAGACTGTTGACGTTTCACTGTATTTATCTGTGTTTTACTGTGAAACTTATAAGCTCTGGGTAAAAGCCAAAGGAATTGTTATTTGCATCGACTAGCAATGATAATTTCAGGGTGTGTGAGTTGTAAAATCTTTGGGTAGGGAGATGTTGCGCAGAGCGCGCGGAGAGAGCGAGAGACAGGCTCTAGCGCTTGTAGTGTGCGTAAGTATGGTGTTAATGCTCCCGCAGTAGAGAGTATCATTTTCGGCGGCATCATGTACGCTTGCCGGCCAGGTGTCTAGAGCAGGAGTACGGACAGTGGACGGTCGGAAGAAGCTGTATTAACTACGATTGCCCGTTCTTGTAATTACCCGTGGCTCCACAATATGCTACCGTCTTCAACAACAGCAGCAGCTCCAGCAATGCAGTTTCGTCGTCGGCTCCGGGTTTCGTCGTTTGCACAGCACTGGCGTAAGACTGTTCATTGGTAGACAGTATTAACGGCTAACCCAGCAGCAAAACTGATTACGATTTGATTGATAAGATTTACTTAAATAATAATCATTTAAACTCAGGGCGATTGTGTCCTCATTGCCACCAGACATTGTTACCAAGTAGGATCCTTGTTTCTTTTTTTCCTAATATGCTAACTTAGTGTCACAAGAAACAAATTGAATTGTTACAGCCAGTTTATTAATGAATAATTTGTCTTTTAAGAATTTTATCCTCAGTCTACTTTCAATTAACGGTTGTACAACAGAGGCTTCAGTATATGACTAAAGTGAAGCAAAATCATTTTTTAAGTTTGAGAAACAGTCACTAGAAAAAATCCAAATCTAAATAAATGCACAAATTAAGAGTGCAGAAGTTTTATTTATTTTGCATATAGCTTGGAGCACATGGCTGTTTGGTTTGGTATGTATTCTAGTATTTAATTCTGTTCAAGTCAGTAAAAAAGGCTCAGTTGTTCAGACAATCATATGAAATCCAATTTGCAAAATAAGTAACGCCAAAGTAAAAAGTGCTTACTTTTTTTTCTAAATTTCTTTGATGGCGTTATGTTGAGGTCACTGAAAGTCATTGTTCACGTAACGAAGTTCAATACTAACATACAATTGAACTGCATATTATCAAATCATTACTCGATTGCCTTTTCCAAAATTTAATGCGAAACATAACGTAAGAGTGACTTCTTAGTTTTATTTATCATGACATACTTAAAATTAGTGTCTACAAAAGTAGCATCTTTTAGTTGCCACGTCAGTGTTTAATAATACATGTTTTTCATTCCCATTATCTCGTACAGGATTTTGGATTTAAGTTGCCCTAGTGAGCTGGCGACCGTTAATTACTTTCTTTTCGTTCATTAGTGTAACTTTTGGATTCATGATCAGTGGTACCCCCTTCTGTCCAGTGTCGATCGTGAGTGAATGCACAAAATAATTTTCATTTTCCAAATCATAGCCCTGTTCGGTTTAATTACTTTTATTTTTAGTAGACTTCCACCAGAAGGATCAGTTGTACACTTTCCTCCTACTTACCGGTATCAGTTCTTCAGGAAAGATAGCCTTATACAATTAGCTAAAATTTATTTGGCATACACGCGATCCACGGTCCTATTTTATTTCGCAAGCAGGATAGGCCGATTAGTAAGGAGGAGGTTACACGTGGCGACGCAGGTGACACGACTATATCAGTTCGGTATTGTTCTGGGCACGAATTTGTACTGTGCAGTTTTATATCGAATAATAACCTGTTGCTACAAACAAAGCGCTCACACGCAATAACAGTAAGTGAAGAAATAAGCCGCACATTTAAATTTCACAGTAATCAGCAAACTGGGCAACATGAATAAATTAGGCGAAACGAGTAATTTGATTGTACCAAATGCGGAACAATCCGTCGAACAATGCACGACCTATGAAGCAGGACCCATTATTCAAAATTCGGGCGCTGAAGCTGAAAATCGGACAATGGCAGAAATGGAATTTCAGGCACTTGCAAATGCTACGGAATACGGAATAAAAAGTGAATCAGAACCTATTCATGACTGATACAAGGAATCTATTCTGACAGAACCAGTGTTGCAATCTGTGATTTATGGAAATATGACAGATTTGTTCAGTTTGTTCATAAGTAAAATGGATGCCAAATCAGCAAAAATAGATGACCAGAATAAAGCAATGAAAACTGTTAACGGTAATATTGGAATTGTTAACACAAAGGTAGATAAAATTGGAGCAGAAGTAGTAGCTTTGAGTACTGAAATCGGTTATCTGAAGCATGATATGGAGGAACCCTAAACAAAGATAGGAGACATTTCAACAGTCGTTCCGAAACTGAGGTAGTAAGGCTGGGACAGAAACAGGTGGAGACTGTTGGTCCCACAACAGAGAGCAAGGGAGCTGAAGAAGTGAAAGTATCTCGAGAAGAGAATGTAGGGAAAATAACAATTTTATAGACTTTAGTATCCGACAGAGGCGCTAAAGTAAATAGACAATCGGTTGTGTGTAATGAAAAGAAGAAGGAGGTGTAAACGTTATCAGTTTTTGACTTGCCAAGTAGTTACAAGGATAAAGAAGTTAGAGAATCGATTAGAAGTCAAATCTGCACTATGTGTCATACCACGCACATAGCACTTAAATATTAACGAAGGAGGAGCGTTTCTATACCCTCAAAAAGCAGAGTGGACTGCACGCTACCAACTTCATAAAAAATTGTGAAAGGGCGTTGCCGGAATCATGGACAGACAAGAGAAAAATAAATGCAGTAATCGAGATGCATTCTTGAAAGAGTATTGGTTAGAGCAGAAACAAGAGTGTGTATGGCGCGATTTCGTAGTTTCGAGGCCGTACGATGTGACCACGCGCGGCTCCATGAAAGAATTTTGTGAAAACTGGATCAGCAAATTGGAATATCTGCGAGATCGCAAAACTGAAACGGAGATTGTCTGGGGGCTGTGGCAGAAGCTTCCAGAGGACTCCAAGAGATACATCGGCAGTACTTTGAGAACGATTGCTCCGTTTTTAGATAAATTAGAATTTGAAGACAATTGGCAGTATAACCATGAAAATGTTAAAAGCAGTGGGAATGGTAACAATTACCACCATAGTCACAACCAGAACAAATAACCATGGCAGTAATGGTAGCAACCACCATGGTAATAACAATGCACAGCACTACAATAAAAATGGTCATAGTAACAATAACCACAACTGTAGAAATGATAGGGGCCAGTATCAAGTAAATATGGTACGTGGTCAATGGAGAAATGATAGTGGATAGGAGCGGAATGATACATCACGGCGGTCTGGTAGTAACAAGTCTGTCGGAGTTACGTAAACAACTAGCCACGCCTGTTGGGGGCCCACAGGGCGTGGGGAGACCTCGGCGGCCCAAACGAAAACCTAGACAATACCGCTAGGATAAATCAGAAAGCATAACTCAGCGCTGGGAGAATGTGCGCGAGAGAGTAAAGAGAGCGACGCACCTAGAGTAATGATAACTGGGCTGGGAACAGCAGTCGACACATATGTCACTGCTCGTAAAAGTAATAATGATATTAGTGTACCGGTAGGGGAGAAGGAAGCGGCCGCTGTTAAAGCAACAACGATTACGCAAGTTTCAGTAGAGAATGAGTCGCCAGCGGAAGTAATAGAGCCGATCTCGAATAAAGTTCCCGTTATCGAGCAGAGAAATGCGGAACACGAGGAGGTGTGGTTAGGTCAGTTCGGTCGGATGTAGGACGAACTGAAAACTTACAGAGGATTGTATGGGAGGTGTGCTAATGGGAAGAGCCGACAGAAATTGACGCTTCTCAGCCCGCAAGAAATTAGCGTTTTTGAAACAGAAAGCTCTGTAACTGTACGGCAGGCTTGTCCAAATGCAGTTTTTGAAGTAGCCAACCCCAGCGACGCTAGTCCTATTGAAAACAGAGGCGGATGTTACGAGGTAGGGAGAGAGGAATTGGGCGATAATGACTAGGTACAACTTATGGAAAGGCACGTAGATTACAATATCTACGAGATCAAACATGACGTTATACAGTCAGACGAGAGTGATGAGCGTTGTGTGAGCTCGGGAGATGAGATAGAAGAAAAAATAGAGCATTTTTCTATAAAAATGTCGGAAGATGACAGCCATCTTTCGGAAGAATACCTACCTGATGTGACAATTAGAGAGTTATTGGTTAAACAAAGTTCATTAATCGATGAAATTGATAGTAAAATTATGGTGTTGAGATCAAAACCAGTCCAGCTACCGCATGGCAGACAAATAGAGATCAAAGACGTTCAAACAAAATGAAATATCCCATGAACCATTCTTTGTAAGACCATATACGGTACCGCTATCCAAGAAGAAGGCTGTCCAACAAAAAGTGATAGATCGGACGTTAGAATGCAATGTTACAGAGAGGAGTACCAGCCCCTATAGGAATCCATTAACAACAGAAGGTAAGAGAGATGGTAGTGTCAGGATTGTGATAGACGCACACCCGTTAAACAATGTCGTTCAACGTGAGACAGATAGACCAGAAAGTATGGAAGAGATACTGCAAAGATTTCACAATGAACAATTTATGACTAGCCTTGACCTCATAGAGAGGTACTGGCAAATAGCCTTAGAAGAAGAGTGTAGGAAATACACGGCGTTTTTATATGCAGGCTGGTGTTGCCAGTACAAGGTAGTGCCATTCGGTATGAATATATCTGTTTCTGTCTTTATCAGGGCCCTAGGCAAGGTGTTAGGTGGGGAGGCTACACCCTCCCACTGGAGACTAGAGTCCTCCCTCGGGCTTGTGTGTGTGTGTGTGTGTGTTTTGTTCTTAGCAGTTAGTTCAAGTAGTATATAAGTCCAGGGACCGATGACACTAGTAGTTTAGTCCGTTAGGTATTCACACACATTTGGTCATTTGAACAACCCCAAGGGATCATAAACAAGTTAGCAGAACATTATTTTAAGGAGAGGGGGAAGGGAGTAGTTGCTTAATTGATCAATTTAATTAGTTAGCATATAAATTTGATATCAAAAGGATCCCACCTTGTCCCATTAACAAAGACGAGTCGCTCACAAAAAGTGACCCTTGCTGTATCCTGAAAAATGAGAAAAGAAAAATTTGTACCTTCTGTAGCCACGATGCATTCGCTGCAGTAACTTCAATTTTTAAGGCTTCATTTACAGATGTCGTTTCAGAACAGGACAAACTGTTGTTAATGGAATTGGAAGCTCCTGGCCTGCCTGTATGACAGGCGTCCACGGATAATGTGTGAACGCATCTCGAATGCGCTAGACATTTTCATCAGACATGACCGACCAGCACACTTCTAACTGCATATGCAACGAACTCCCAAGAATTTTCTATGACGGTTATAAATCTGCTTGTTTCAGAATCTAAGGCGTAATGCTCGTTGCCCTTGGACAATAAATTAACTTCAAGCGAATTCCAACACACAAAATAATATCTCTTATGAGTCTGACGTGATGTTGCTACAAACAAACTACAGTGCAGCTGTGTCGAAACTTTGAACTCTCTTCTATCCAGTAACATGTACAATGTGCTTCTATCTTTTATAGTTTCTGTAATAAACAATTGAAACCTATTCTTCCGTTTTGAGTCACCTAATATTCTCTTATAGTAAAATTGAGAAAGTGCGTAAAATTAGATGAATGATGTTGATTAGAGAAGGCGTTATACTTAATAGGTCAAAGACAGCATAATACAAAAGATCATACACTATCTGATCAAAAGTGTTTGAAAACATAAACATGATGTGGGTCGCCTTTATGAAGGCTTGAACACTGCTGTGGACACTTTCATTGAGGTGGGAGACGGGCCGAAACGAGAGAAGGTAGCCATGTTGGTCGTTGGGATCTGGAGCGAAATCGACTGCAACTCATCCCAAAGGTGTCTCACTGGCTTCAGATGGGGTCTCTGGGAAAGGTAGTCCATTCCAGAAATGTTCCTGTCGACAAACCGTTGATTCAAAGATGCTGGTTTATGACAGACTGCATCACTATGCTGATACAAACAATTACAGTCTCCTAAAATTACCTCTAGTGTGTGAAGCGGACAAACCAATAAAAGATGTTTATATCCTTCTGCATCTTATGTTTTCTTTACCCCGCTAAGTGTCCACACCCTAACCATGAGAGAAAAAGAAAGAAACACTCCACACAGTAACACTAACTTCTCTGCTTCCCTGATGGTCCTATAGATGATGGCTGGTTACAAAAAATGTCCAGGCATTTGCGGAACCGAAACCATTGCTTCGGTCTACCACAATATACACTGTCATTCGTCACTCCTGTACCTTGTGTCCTATCAGTAATCGAGGACATTGGCTGCAGGTGCTACTCTGTGGAGATGAGCTGTGTCCAGGAGAGGGTGGTATCAAACCAGTAAGAAGACTGATGGCCACTATGTTGTGTGCGACTTTGTACACAATGGTAAGGAGATGTAGGCTATACGCCGGTACAGCAACTATTGTCATCAGAAAGATGAACAGGAGCAGAAATGATTACCGAACAAGTAACACAGCAAACACAAGATTTACTTAAACTGTATATATCTCCAAATGTACAAAGACTCATGAAGAAGAATTTAACAGCTCACACGAAAAGAACAGCGGTGATGTTTGATCCGCGACTATGCGGCGCCTTCGTGGGTCATTTGTAGAAGCGGCAGAGGCTGCTCGATGAACAGAGCTGCTGGAGCTGTGTCTCAGCAGATACACACAACTGTGTCCGGCAGATACCAATCGGCGTTCACGGAAACTTGCAGTTTCATTGAAGTTGCTACGTCACCTGTGGGATGGTATCAATATGTGATATAGCCGGCTGAAGTAGCCGTGCGGTTCTAGGCGCTGCAGTCTGGAACCGCGAGAGCGCTACGGTCGCAGGTTCGAATCCTGCCTCGGGCATGGATGTGTGTGATGTCCTTAAGTTAGTTAGGTTTAAGTAGTTCTAGGGGACTGATGACCACAGCTGTTAAGTCCCATAGTGCTCAGAGCCATATGAACTATTTTTTTTCTAAATACGAAAAGCATGTTGTTGAATCGAATAGTAAATTTCAAGGAAGTGCAAACCAACCAACATTCTCGTAGTAATATTAAGTGCAAATTTTAAACCATATCCACCAACCGTGACATAAGTGACTGCATAAACTAACACTAATTCTTCTAAAAGCAAGAACGTGTTTGAAGTGAACAGACCATCTTTCGGCCTTTCGTCCGTCACATACTACTTTTAAACTTTAAGATCAACAATCACTTTCGATGTTCGTAACATCAACATCTATATCTATAATCTGCAAATAACACTTAAGTGCGTGGCAGAAGGTTCATCCAATCACTTTCGCGGAAATTCCCTATTATTCCAGTCACCAACAGCGTGAAGAAAATACAAACAGCTATGCCTTCCCGTGCGAGCTCTGATTTCCCTTATTTTATTAATGTGCTCGTTCCTCCCTCTCTATTTCGGTGTCAACAAAATACTTCCGCATTCGGAGGATAAAGTTGGTGACTGAAATTTCGTGGAAAGATTCCGCCGCAACGAAGGAAAGCGTTTTTGTTTTAATGATGTTCAGCCCAAATCGTGTATTATATCAGTGACACTTCTTCCCCTATTTCTTCATAACACAAAACGTGCTGCTTTCTTGGTGTACTCCGTTAATCCTATCTGGTAGCGCGCAGCACTACTTCTAAAGAGGATGGACGAACGTGGTGTAGGCAGTCTCTTTGGTAGATATGCTGCATGTTCTAAGAGTTCCGCAAATGAAACGCAGTCTTTGGTTGCCTTCCCCACAACATTTTCCGTGCGTTGTTTCCGATTTGATTTAAGTTACTGATAATTGTAATTCCTAGGTATCCAGTTGCATTTACTGCCTTTAGATTTGACTTATTTATCGTATAACCGAGTTTGACGGATTTGATGTCTGCTTCTACTGTAAAAGATGAAAAAAAAAGAAAATTTCTAATTCATAAGAACATACACCTTTATTGTCACAGTTTGGATTTTGAATGCTCTGTGGGTCAAATGCATTGACCGAGCGAGGTCGCACAGTGGTTTGTATTCGGGAGGACAGTGTTTAACCCTGCGTCCGCCCACCCTGATTTAGCTTTCCGGTGATTTCCCTAAATAGCTTCAAATACCTGGATAGTTGCTTTGAAAGGGCACGTTTCCTTCCCCATCCTTCCCTCATCCGACGGGACCGATGACCTCGCTATTTGGAGCCCTCCCCCGGATCGACCACCAATCATATCCACGGCAACTGAATGTGATAAGGAACTTGCCAGTAGACAAATAACATTTACGACTCTTTTACGTAATGGTAGTTCCTTATCTTTGATAAAGTGTGTATATCTGCGAAAATTTGTATAGAAATGTCTCTACAGCCGAAAATATATTTTCGGCTCTTTCAGCTATTTGCGTTTCCAGTGTACATTTCATCAGAATCATCAACCCACTTACGTTGATTCTAATAGATACCTGGATGTTCCCTAATTCAATGTTTTACGAGGTAACCTGTTATATGTGTGTGACTGCCATAATATTGCGGATAGTAACCTTCTGCAAAGCACCGTGTCACTTAAAGTCGGAAAACCTGCAATATTTATTGCATAGCTCAAAATAAGCACGTTTGTATGGGCCAATATAATTGGCGCTTCTGAATTCTGTCCTGTCGACTTTTTTTATAAAATGCTATAACTTCATATGATTTGTCTCAGACGAACAACAAACTGCCATAAAACGCCTAAGAAACTGAAATAGGCTTGCGTATTCAAATACACAGGTATGTAAACAGGCAAAATATGGCATTGCGGTTGCAACGCCTGTATAAAGCGACAAGTGTCTGGCACAGTTGTTGGATCGTTTACTGCTGCTACAATAGCAGGTGATCAAGATTTGAGTGATTTTAAACGTGGTGCTACAGTGGGCGCACGAGCGGTGGGACAGACCATCTCCGAGGTAGAGATGAAGTGGGGATTTTAACGCATGGACATTTAACGAGTGTACTGTGCATATCAGGAATCCAGCAAAACATCAGAATTCTGACATCGCTGCAGCCGGAAAATGATCCTGCAAGAACAGAAGCAACGACGACAAAGGGAATCGTTCAACGCGAAAGAAGCGTAACCCTTTGGCATATTGCAGCAGATTTCAATGCTGGGCCATCAACAAGTCTCAGAGTGCGAACCATTCACCGAAACATCATCAATATGGGCTTTCGGAGCCGAGGGTCCAGTCGTGTACCCTTGATGACTGCACGAGACAAAGCTTTACGCCCCGTCTGGACCCTCATCACCGACATTGGAACGTTTACGACTAGAAACCTTTTGCCTGCTCGGATCATCTGCATCCATTCATGTCCATTGTGCATCCCGACGGATTTAGGCAATTCCAGCAGGGCAATTCGACATCCCCCACGTCCAGAATTGCTACAGAGTGGCTGCAGGAACACTCTTCTGAGTATAACCACTTCCGCTGGCCACCAAACTCCCCAGACATGAACATTATTGAGCATATATGGGATGCCTTGCAACGTGCTGTTCAGATGAGATCTCCACCCTCTCGTACTCTTACGGAACTGTGGACACCCTTGCAGGATTCATGTGTTAGTTCCCTCCAGGACTACATCATACATTAGTCGAGTGCATGCCCTCTCGTGTTGCGGCATTTCAGCGCTCTCGGGGGGCCCCTACACGTTATTAGGCTGGTGTAGCAGTCTCTCAGGCTCTTCCCTGTATATTATTTGTATATTATTGGGTTAACAAAAGAACAATTTTTATTAATTGCTTTTTCATAAAGCTGTTTTATTAGCAAATAAAATTGTTCTATTAATACATTTAACAGATGCTGTTATAGGACGCGTAATAATACAGTGACAGTCTGTTTCTGCCATTCGTAAATTTTAATTGTGCCATACTCGATTACAAGTTAGATTACGCTCGTCTAGTGTCCCACAGTGAGGCAACATTGCTGAACGTGCAAGAAGCCAAGTATGCAAACAGAGCTTAAAGGGGTCTAGAAAAGCTGCATACAGATTCGGCTAGACGGCCGTGTTTTGCAGCGCTGTATGGCATTGTGCTGACACTGCGTGTATGTCGAGCGCAGAATGGGCCACGTTAGCGAGGAAGAATTGCTCATGTATTATTCAGTGGTGGAGTCTGTAAGCTGTTGTCGTTTTGCATCATCGTAAAAGCAAGAAACAATCGCTTTATGGCTTGTTGATCTTTTTGTGGCAGTCATAAACTTATAAACGTGGGCATCTTGCAAAACGGAATTCATATGTAAACAAGCCGTCTTGGAGATGTAAAAAGAATTTGAATGTGCTGCTGAGATCCATAACACGTACCCACGACAAGGATATTTAATAACAAAAATCCATCCGGTAACGCTGAAAAAGCACTGGTAAAATGACGTTTGCAGCTCAAGGGAGACTATTATATACCGTCAACAGGGAAGTCTTCTTCTTTATTTCTAGAGTTTATGCCAGTGTTCTAAATTTATTCTCCGGATCACAGAAAGCGCCTAAGCCCACCAAATTTCAGTTACACGAGAAATCGCACAAATTTAAAGGGTTGTCTATTCGTCTAAGTATCTGGGAATTACAGTTACGAATAACTTAAATTGGAACGTCACATACGTAACATTTTGAGAAGGCAAATAAAAGATTGCATTTTATTCACAGAACACTTAGAACTGTAACAGGTCAACTAAAAAGACTGCTAAACACACCTGTTAGTCCTTTGCTAGAGTTTCACTGCGCTGTATTGACTACTTACCAGAGGAGACTAACGGAGATCATCGAGGAAAGCCAAAGGAGGCCAGCTCGTTTCGTATTATTGCAAAACAGGGGAGACAGTGTTACGGATGCGATAAGTGATTTGGAGTGGCCATCACTAAAACGAAGAGGTTTCACGAAATTTCTATCTCCAGGTTCCTCCTCTGAATGCGTATATGTTTTACTGTCGCCAACTTACATGGAGGGAAATGATCATCGAAATAAAATGAAGATAAATCAGAGTGAGTACTGAAAGATATGTGCATTCTTTTCCTTATGTGCAGTTACAGAGTGGAACTGTAGAGAAATAGTATGAAGAAATCTCTACCAGGCACTTATGTGTGAACTGCAGACTAATCATGAAGATGAAAAAGTAGAGAACGTTGTAATCAACATGTGTAATAATAGATGATGTATATATTCTTTCCTTCTGTTAGTACACCCGAAATTCTGCAGCACTTCTTAAGTGCAACACAATTTACACACCTCTACATTACAATAGGCTTGGGTGGGTTTAATGTGGAGAAGAGCTATTCTGTTGATCTCTGAGCTGTAAACTGACACAGCACTCGCAATGCACATTGATTTGCCAGTGTTGAACGGTTGTGTTTTCGACAGTTTACGGCAACAAACCTCTTTATTGAGCATAAAACAATCTCAATGAAAGGGACAGAACGGTTTATGAGGTGAATTAAAGTTGAATACATTATTTGTAAAACAGACTATCTAAAGGAAGAAACCGGCAATAAAAGATCATTCATTCACTTAAAAAGTTTTATTTGTCTTCTGCATTTGAAACGCGTATCTGTTTGTTTAATTAGCGAAAATCACAGAGTGCTTGGAGAGTTCTGTACGTCACTGTACACACCACTCAGATATCAAAACGTCTCCTGCACTATCATATTCCATTGAAATTTGCATCTTCCTTGGTCACTTAGTTTCAACGCTCTATAATGCTGGAGAATGGCTCTGTACTTACTGTTCTGACATCTCTCAGTTTCTACATGTTCATTTGTTTTTCTCTTTAAGTCCCACATTTACGCAGTATTTTGTATCATCCCATTTCCCTAAAATTACGAAGGTATCGTGGCCCGAAGTCGGCTTCCCACCTTTATAAATTAAGAGCGGTCGACATCTGTCTCCTGTACAGCATAACGCTGAAACCTGAGGTGTCAATTTGTCTTATGCTGAGGACAACTGTATACGACTCAGGTGACTGAAGAAATCAGAAAAAAGGGGAATGTTAATAAAACGTCGCTGAAGTTCGCTAGTTACGTATTTTCTACCTTTGAGCATATGTAACTATACTAGAAATACATAAATAGTTCTGGTTGGCTGCATAAAGAAATTCAAGAGCTACTCGAGAAATGTTGTGGCCACGGATGAAGTACTACGGAGAGCCAAGACGCGAAAATGCGAAGTTCCATATCACAGGTTGCAAAACGAACGTCATAGACTAGGTGCACCAACTGGACGACAATGTTACTGACGATATGAATGCTCAGACTTCATGGACGTAGAAATTGATACCTACATAAGCTCTCTTCATCCAGTTTCCAATGAAGTGGGAACAGGTTATGAAACCACCGTGACGGATTTCTGAGAGCATCATGGAAATACTCGCAGTGCGCTCCTCTCCATTCCTGTGTCCCCGCGAGAGAGGATTCCTTGCCTTGTCTCGTAAAATATTATTAACAGCTGTGGCTTGTGTAGCATTTGGTGGGAGCTGTGCTAACAACCACCTGCATGCAGCATGTCTGACACATCTTTGTCGTTGGAAACGTCGACGTGACAAACACAGGCCCAGTGTTTAAGTTAAATGCAGTCATCAGCAGCTCTCGCCACGTAACCCAGCTGGACAAATCACGGAATGTAATATTTTGCGTTTGATTGGAGCCGTAGCAGGAGGGTTTACATTTCTGTTCATCCGTTTTTGGTTTCACCTCTGCGTTTGGCCCACTTCAACACAGCCAATTGTCGTCGCTAATAACGACAAAGGTAACGATTTGTGCAACTGGGAATTGTTGATTTATAGCATATGCAAATAATGTGTGGTCTTTATTTCGCACTAAACATAACACGCGTTCTGGGTTACACGAAATAATGAGAGATTCTCAAGGAACTTGGCCAGTCTTCGTTGGATATAAGCACAGAAAAATAGGGAGCTCCCAAGCTGCAAGCTCGTCTTCCATCGTAACTAATCTCCTACAGAAACCACCGTGGAGTATATCAGTGGAACTATGTACGTTAAAGGGAACAGTTTCCTTAGATTGAGCACTGATGTTGTCCAAACCTCCAGATTTAGTGGCCGTCGGTCGTCTGACACATTTCACGCCGCCCACCACGACTTCTGTGTCTACTTCATAACATTCGACTAGCACTCGTACCCAAAGTCCTCCATAATTTTGGAAATAGTCAAGTCTCAGTCCTCCACTGTAGCTTTCTTCCTCCTTCCTTTTACAATAGAATTTGTTTCGTGATGTCGTAATACCTGTCTTATCTTTTACCCCTTGTTGTAGAATTGCTTCTCAAATATTCATTTCCTAGGAATCGATAATAGTTGACTACATCTGTCCCTTTTTACCTGTGCTACTATGCTTCATATGTCCTCCTTCCTTCGTGCGTCATAAGTAACTTTCTTTCCAAAATATCTGAATATCTGCATTTCTTCTTGTACGTCATCCCAACTCTGATGTACCGTTCATTGCTAATTTAATATCTGCCTCTATCTGTTACTTTTACCTTACTTTACTTTAATCTCAGTTCACATTCTACTCAATAGACTCTTCTTTCAAATCATGCAGTTCTTCCTCACTTTTCCTCAGAGTAGCAGTATAAAGAATCAGCTATGTCATTGATAATTTCTGACTAAGAATTTTAATTTCACGCATAAACGTTTCATGTATTGCCGTCATTCCACTTTCGACGAATTTTTGAGTCATTTACTATTATTCATTATTTTCTAGATGTATCCCAATCTCCGTCTTCCTCTATAGCTTTTACCCTATGCAGCTCCCCCTCGGAATTTATTCCCTGATGTCTTAACAGATGTATTTTCTGTATATTCTTTGACTCTTCAATTTTGCAAACAACTTCCTCATTCTTTACTTTATCAGCCCACCTAATTTTCAACGTTCTTCTGTAGCACGTCATCCCAAATGCATCTCCTCTTCTCTGTTCCAGTTTTCCCACAGCCAATATCTCACTGTTATACAACGCTGGGCTCCAAACGCACATCTCCAAAACTTCTTCCTCAAATTTAAGACCTATCTTTGACACTAGCAGACTTCTCTTGGCCAGGAATACCGTTTTTACTAGTGATAGTCGGTATCTGACGTCATTTTTGCTCCATCCGTCAACTGTTATTTTGATGCCTAGTCACCGGCATTCCGAAATTTCATCTACTTCATGGCCATCAGTCATGATGTTAAGGTTCTCGCTGTTCTCATTTCTGCTACTCTTCATTATTTTCGCCCTTCTTCAGTTTACTCTCAATTCATATTCTGCACTCATTAGTCTGTTTGCTCCAATCAAAATATTATGTGATTTTCCTCCACTTTTACTGAGGATACCAATGTCGTCAACGAATCTTAACACTGGTATCTTTTCATTCTGAACTTTAATCCCACTCTTGTTTTACTTCCGTCGTTGCTACTTCGACGCATGGACTGAGCAGCAGGAACGAAAGACTGGGTCCCTCTGTCTTACGCACTTTTCAATCCGTATACTTTGTTCTTGGTCTTCAACTCTTATCGTTCCCTCTTGGTTCTTGTACATGTAGTATATTGCAAGTCCTTCCTTATAGCTTACCCCTACTTCTATCAGGATTTCGAATATCTTTCTCGAATGATCTCTCCAGGTCAACAGATCCTATGAACGTGTCTGGATTTTTCTTTAGCCTTGTTTCCATTTTGAACCGAAACGTCAGAAGTGTCTCACTGGTGCCTTTACTTTTCCTAACGCCAAACTGATCATCATCTGACTGATTATTATCTGACAGATTACCAATTGTTATTCCATTCTCCTTTACGTTGTTATTGTGAGGAACTTGGATGCATTATCTGAAAGCTGATTGTGCAACAAGTCTCGCACTTGTCGGCTGTTGCTGTCTTCGAAATGCGTGAAAAATGTTTTTCAAAAATCCTGTTGTATATTGCCAGTCTAATACATTCTACAGACCAATGTGAATAGCCGTTTTATTGCCACTTTCCCCAATGATTTGGAACGTTATCTAGCAGTTCTGCCTTATTTTGTTTGAAATCATCCAAAATTCCACTAAATACTGATTGTAATACAGGATGCCCTATCCCACCCTATCGACTCTTGTTTATTCTTCTCTTACGTCATCACGTAAGTCTTCCCCCTCACAGAGCCCCTCAGTGTATTTTTTCTCTATAATCGCTCTGCCCTCTGCATTTAACATTCAAATGCCTATGGCCCTCTTAATGTTACCAACTTTTCTATTATTTTCATTGAAGGTTGTTTTGACTTTTCCATATGCCGAGTTAGTCCTTACGACAATCATTTCGTTTTTAATTTGTTCACATTTTTCATGTAGCCATTTTGCCTTAGCTTCCCTGCACTTCCTCTTTATTTAATGAAATACTGTGCACTGATCACCCAGAACATTATAACCACATACCTAAGAGCCGCTACGTCTGCCTTTGGCACGGATAATAATGGCGACGAGCTGTGGGATGGAAGCAGTGAAGCCTTGAGAGGTCGCTGAAGGGAGTTGGCACCACTCCTGCACACGTAAGTCACCTGACTCCCTTAAATTCTGGGGAGGACGGCAATTAGCTCTGACTCCACGTCCAATCACATCCCTGATGTGTTCGATCGCGTTCAGATCTGGCGAGTTGGGAGCGCCAACACATCAATCGGAACTCGCCACCATGTTCCTCGCACCACTCCATCACACTACTGGCTTTATGACGGGGCGTATTATCTTATTGGAGAATGCCACTGCCGTCGGGCAACACGATCGTCATGAAGAGGTGTACGTGGTCAGCAACCGGTGTACGATACGCCTTTGCCGTCATCGTGCCTTTCACTAGCTCCACCGGATCCATGGATTCCCACGTGAATGTTCCCCATTGCACAATGGAGCCACCGCCAGATTGTTTACGTCCCGCAGTACAGGCGCCTAGGAGCTGTTTCTCTGGAAGATGACGGATTCGCGTACTCCAATCGGCATGATGAAGAACGTATCGCATTTATCAGACTGTGTAGCGTTCTGCCACTACGGTAACGTCCAGTGCCGATAGTAACATCGCCATTTCAGTCGTAGTTGTCATAGTCTTGGTGTTAACATTGACACATGCATCGACCGTCAGCTGCGGCCGCCCAACGTTACGTGCATTCAGTTCACCATGAGTTCAGCATTGAATTCTGACGTTAGTTCCGCCGCAGTTTGGCGCTAATACTGTTTTACCAGTCTTCCCGCCTTACGACGTCCAACATCTGTAATGAGAGGTGGCCACCCAACTATTCGACATCTGGTTGTGGTTTCATTCACTACATGTTGAAGACGCTCACCGCAGCATATCTCGAACACCCGACAAGTCGTGCAGTTTGCTGAATGCTCATGCCTAGACTCCGGGCCAACAGTCTGTCTCGTTGAAACTCAGATACATCACGTGCCTTCCCCATTCTGCACCCTAACAGCACGCTCACTGATAATGCACTGTGCGTTTGTCTACCTAGCAGTTATTAGTCCTAGGTGACCTTGCTGTCGCAGGGACGGGTTTATACTGGTAGTAGGTCGGTGGTCATAATGTTCTGGCTGATCAATGTATTTATTCTGTAATCATCGTTCCTTCGCGGTTACCTTCGTTGTACCTATGTTGCTCTTCCCAACTTGCCCCTTTTAGAGATGACCATCCTCTTCCACAGTGTTATCTGCTGAGCCATTCCTGATCGCTGTATCTATAGCCGTAGAAAACTTCGAGGGTATCTCGTCATTTCTTACTAATTACGTATCGAACTTTTTTGCCCAGTGATTTTTCCTTAAACTTCAGCTTACTCTTCATCACTGTTAAATTGTGATCAAAGTCTATATCTGCTCATGGTTATGCTCCACAATACAGTACCTCATTTCGGAATTTCTGCCTGACCATGGCGTAATGTAATTGAAATTTTTCTGTATCTGCCGGCCTTTCCCAATTATATCTATTCCTCTTGTGATTCTTGAATACAGTATTCGCTATTACCACCTGAAATTGATTATGGAACTCAATAAGACTTACCCTCTTTTATTCTACTACCAAGATTCTGTCCTGTAACACTGTCTTTTGTTTCTTCCCGTATAATTGCTTTCCAATCCTCCCCGACTAGTATATGTTCATCTCGCATGAGGTACTTAATTACTCATTCAGTATCCTCACGCACCTTCCTTATCTCTTCATCAATCGCTTGGGACGTTGGCACGTGTACCTGAACCATTGTTGTCGGTGTTGGTTTGCTGCCGATTCTGATGTGATCAACACTATCAGTGAACTGCTCGCAGTAGCTCACTGTTTGCCCTACACTCCTGTTCATAACGAATTCTACTCCCGTTATACAATTTTCTGCTGCTGCTGATATTACCCTATACTCATCCGAGCAGAAATCCTTGTTTTCTTTCCATTTCACTTCACTGACTGCACTGTATCTGGATTGAGACTTAATATTTTCTTTTTCAGATTTGTTTCTTCTCTACCACGTTCAGACTTCAAAAATTTCACGCCACGACTGGTAGAACAAGATCCTTTCATTATCTTATTCAGTCTGTTTCTCGGGACTCACCTCTAGGTTGGCGGTCCCTCCCGGAGATTCGAAAGGGGCCTAGTCCTGGAATCTTTTGCTAATGGAGTGACAATTATGACCAACTTTTCAGTTACTGCTCACCTGCCCGGCAGACAGACACTAAGCGGCTTTAATGCATTGGTTACAATTTACTTCTGCATCTTTTTGTCGTTGATCATTTCTGATTCTTCCGCCTTTCAGGGGAAGCTTCCAACCCCAAGGACAAGGATAGGGCTCGGAACGTCTGTCCGCTGTCCCACCCTCTTGACAAGGCCGATAGCACAATGAGGGTGGGTTCCTATGATAGAAGTCTTTTGCCTCCATTGCTGATGACTTTCATTCAAAATTTAAGTAGTGGGGGCGTTCGTATCCGGGACCGAGAACGTTTTTATTGCTAGACAAAGACGCTACCACTAACCCACAGGTTCTATATTCTTCGATTTACACGTAAGTGAAGACTATAGCACTGCTATATCTTCTAACATTCTGCGTGGTGTCTGTCTGTTCTATATCGTGTCTCCCTACCACTTTCGCGCAACGACGCTCTGAGCGTGTTTTTTAGGGAATTGACTAGTTTGAACCTGGGACCTGTTGCTGGTAAGGAGACGCCAGACCACACATGACATGTAAAATTCAGAAGAGTTCAGTGAGACTAGCGATGATATAACCAAATACTTAATTATTTCAGCGTCAGCTCCACTGCACTCCCTATAAAAGAATCTTAGTACTAACTAAATTTAGTGGAAGGGGTTGAAGGCTTTCCTATTTTTAGTTGGCTGGTAAAAAAACTTTGAAAAAGCAGTTAAGTTTACCACTGGAAATTTATTTCTACTCACAAAACATTGTTCATAAATGGCACTATTGATAAAAGGAAATGCTTTAATACAGGATGGTAAAAACCAACTGCGTTCAACAAAAATGTGAACATATATTCCCTGAATGGGTTTCCAAGTTCTATAATGTATCGAAGGATGACCTATGCCAAATCACATCTATAATCTAGGTTTAAATTATGTTTCACAAAAGAGAAAACTATCAAAATGGTCTACAGTGACCATCAATTATCTTTAATTACTTATCTAACTTGTCGTAAATTACAGTGGCTGATGTGGCTTCTCAATAACTATATAACAGAAAAATCATCGCGTTCAGATTTTTACTTCAAGTGGCAAATGTGAACACCATGAGCTTTAATTGATGATCGACACTAGTGTTACGCAAAAGGGGGTGTAACAGATGAGAATTCTACAGTTCTGAGTGAAGGTTTATGCGCTGTTATGCGGCATCGTGTGCGTTCATTACCTCGTTGGTGTTCGTCAGGGGGCGGCGGGCAGCACAGCTCTGCTCACCTCGCCGTCTTGGAAGCAACTCTCTCTAACCTCTCCTTACTACAATTTACCGAAGTTGGTTAAAAAAAAACTATCTGGCCGTGTTTTCATCTGACCAATCAGGGTCTCAATGTTAAACTTAAGCTCCGCCTACCAAAAATTCTTTCTAGCCAATGAGGAACGTTACACTTTTCGTGGTGGGGCAATGTTGGTAAAGTTTGCAACGTAACAGAGACGCGGAAAAGTCTCACGCTAAAACTTGTAGCTTGTGTGGTCCTTTTAGCGTTATCGTAAGATCTATTCTGTTCTTCTGGAGGGCTCTAACATGGGCTGGGAGGTGGTCCTGACGTAACAGATGCGCGAAAAAGTCTCACGCTAAAACTTGCGGGTGGTGTGGCCGTTTTTGTGTTATCGTAAAATCTATACTGTTTTTTCTGGAGGGTTCTAGCTTTTAACATGGGCTGGGGGGTGGTCCTGACGTAACAGACACGCGAAAAAGTCTGACGCTAAAACTTGCGGCTGGGGTGTGGTCCTAGCGGTTAGCTGGCGACGTGGGTGTCCGTCCCTTATCCTAGGGCCTTCCAGCTTAACACGGTTCTGCTCTCGGCTTCTGTTCTCGTTGCTCCCCTCGGAACTGCCTCTGTCTCATGGTGGGAAGGTATGACATGCATTTAGGCATTCTTGTGTTAGTCTGTGGTATTCCATTTGCTCATTCGTTACTCGTGTTACTTTGGTTAATTTAATGTCGTGATTTATTCGGAGCTATGTGACACACTACTGGATTTGCTTATCATGTCAGGGTTTTTATGGAAGGTGTTGGATTTTCCTGACATCTTACAATCTCATGTTTTCAGAATGGGAACACTAATCTCTTGGTCTTGAATTCTTATCGTTCCCTCTTCTTTCTTGTGTATATCGTATATTTCAAGTTTTACCTTACAGCTTATCCAACTTTTATGAAAATCAATAACGTTTTGCACCATTTTGTATTGTCAGCCATGTTGTCTTGTCAGAAAAACCCAGTGTTGCTTTGATTTTTCTTACGTCTTGCATAATTTATCAAGCACATAATCAGTACTGCCTCTATTGTCATTACGTTTTGCTAAAATAAAACTGAACATTCTCCCGTATATTGTTCACTTCCACAGCTTGGATACATGCTTTGGTATGGCGATAATTTTATACATCTCACATCTATCTGCCTTTGAAATCTTCGGGATTCTTTGGAGGCGTTCTTCCAATTGTGCGATGGAATACCTCCATTCTCATAGATTCTACATACATAGATCGTATCCCGCCCTTCCCTAAACCCCAAGTGATAGAAGAAGTTCATGCAGAACTCAGTTAGACTTTCTCCTCTCTCATTCGTAGTACCAAACCGCATATTGTCCCATTACCCTTTTTTCTATCCCTTTCCGCACAACTGAATTCCAGTCCACCATGACTATTAGATTTTCATCTACCTTTATTCACTGCCTTCGTTACTCGTTTACAGACCAGTTAAGTCATATATTGATGCGTACTGCTGCTAGATTGCTGTGCTGTAACCCAGAGAGTATATTTCCCAGAATGATCATTGTTATCGTATAACGTTGTTTTTACGTAATGCTTAGTGTAAAACAGTTCTGATTCTGTAATTTCATTGCCCGTTGGCACTGAAGATGATGATTTATAGCTGAAATAAGTTTCCTTTAATTTACGTCTATGGTCACAATCTTTTCTGTTTAACAGGTTACCAGTTTCCGTCTTTAATGACCATCATGAAATCTGTCTCATAAAAACAAAGTCCTAATGCACTGGTGCTGATTCCGCATTTAGCATTTGACAATGCCACTATGGCTGCAGTGCTCACCACCATGGTATGAAGTCTTCTGAATTTCCTACAGTACATTCATTTTAACTGTCTCTATCAAGTTTTCAAGTTTTCTCCATCACTCTGTCCTTCTTGTAGCCGACCTGCATGTCATCTGTTTTGTAATTCTTTGCAGGTTTCTAGCTGATTTTATATCAGATCTATTTTCAATTTTCACACGTTGGGAACCTGAGATGTAAGCAGAATGATGATGTGCAAGTGTCATTTTTAATTGAGCTTACACCTTCTCAAAGGTACGGAGTCTGTTAACCTCGTTTGTGAGGAACTAATCACTGACTCCTCTAAAACAACAAACACGCGGGAATGCTATTGTAATATCTACGTTTGATCTTCTACTTGGTCTAATATCTCTATCTTCATCCGCCGGGACAAGAGGCGGGTTCTTTTCACCGTGAGGTGTAAGTAGCCTGCGCCTCCTTCCGTGAATCCATCAGTACGAAAAAGCAGCCAGCAAAACTTAAGGGTACAATTATGTTGTGTACTTTTCTGTGTGCATGCCATTAGTGCTAAGAATTTCATATCTTGAAATGACTGACCGACAATTCTATCTCTTAATTTCCTAGTGTCCCTAAATTTACGCTTTAGAACCCATGCAGTTCTGTACACTCCCGGAAGTTACCTTTCTGTGGAAACATTCCTGTGAGTCCTACAATAGTAAACATGGTTTCGTCTGATAATGTCTTGCTTGGATCGCTTGAACAGCCTCACGCTGATCCTTTTCTGAGGCCTCAATGGACAGTTGCGTAAGTATGGAATATAGTCCTAAGAAATTTTATTAGTATTCATCGGATCTAGTTTACATTGTAACCGACAGGCTTGCTCTGGGTGTTTGTATCCCACAGGGACTTTCTGATGTTTTGATCTTAAATATCATGTTTTCAATTACTTGTGCATTGTTGTCTTAGCGATCATTTACCCTTCCAGCCTTGGAGTTAAGTTTATGTGTTTCTATTTTGTTTATTACTACCTTTATTTTACGAAGCTGTAAGGAAGGGGCTTCTTGGTATGGAATGCCACTCGTGAACGTCACATCTGCTGTGACGAGCAGCGTTGCCGCCTCAACCTTTGAAGAATTTGTTGTTATACTGCTTCCCATGAGAGATAAAGATCTCAAAAATGTACACAGAGTTTCAGGAGAATAGTGAATGTTTTAGGGGTAGGTAGTACACGCTAATTCAAATAAAATATTACAGTAAACGTGTCCACAATTTTTTATTAGTTATAGAAATATATCTCTCGCTGCTTTACATTGATTTATTTACGGGTGTAGGTATACTAGTTGATAAGTGTTTATTTGTTGACGGTCAATGTTGTTTTCAAGTACAAGTTGTGAAACGGCTCTTGAAGTTACTTACTTTAGTAATTCATGAACATGATTAGAATTTTTTTGGTCAGTTGTATTATATATTTCCGCATATTGTACGTACGATATGCGTACTGTAATAAATGTAACACGTTAACAAAAATGCTGAATATTTCCTGGGACATCGTAGAATAAACCCGCTTCAACTCCCGAAAGGACGGGGAAATATATGTAGTCTTCAAAATGGCGTCTATAACGAAGGTGCGTGCCAAGCATAAAGAACGTCGCAGCGAAGTCGCGCATACCTGTCCAATCTCCTCAGGAAATTGAAGAAACGACTTCATCGTGTTCGGCGCCACAAAAATGCAAACGGTATTCTCCTTCTCCATGATAACGCAAGGCCTGACAGAAGACTCTTCAGCCGAGAGGAGCTCAGGATATGTAACTGAAGTGTTCTTACTCATTCGTCCCATAGTCCGGTTCTCGCACCCTCCGAGTTCCATCTCTCTGACCCAATTAAGATGCACTATCCGGAAAGCAGTACGTAGATGATGAGGGGGTTATTGAAGCAGCAAAATGTTGGCTGTAACGTTGCAGAGTGTCATCATTCGGCCATACAGGCCCTCCCAGCAAGGCAGCATGTTGAAAAGTAGGGTGATGTAGCTCAAAGAGAAGTGAGAAATTTTGTGTATTGGAATCCTGAATAAAGGTAACCTGCTTTCAGAAAAAAATATCTATTACTTTACTTACTGAACGTCTCTCGTACTTACCAATGCTCATTATACTGAGTTGTTATTTATGAACGAGTTTCGTGATGGGAACGCAAATTCTGCTTGCAGATAATATGGAAGAAGGTTTTTTTAACCGCAAGGTATTAGACTAAAGTGTGTATGTTCGTATTTCCACTTAAATGCGTGACACTGAATCAATCCCCAGCTGTCACACATCAAGAGAACGCGTAATTTAACAGTGTGGCTGAAGTGGAAGGCATTATTCAGTTGGTACAAAGTAGTCCTTGAACAAGCAGGTGGAAAACTTCATTGTGCGTCACTGTTCCTAACACAAAAAAATGGCGACCGTTACTTATGTACGGCAGCTGTTCTTATCAATTGGTACCTTCGTCAAGCAAATGAATGCAGACAGTTGTCATACTGTCCTCGACTGATTTAAAACTATCGAGTTAGCCGATTAACATGGGTTACCTAAGAACCCACTTTCAATCGTGATGTCATCGCTCACTCGAAACTAACATAGTTGGATCAACAAGAACCCAGATGCCTCCATCGATACGTACTTGCACGAACACTTCTCTGTGAATGTACAATGTTACGAGGTGCATTCAAGTTCTAAAGCCTCCGATTTTTTTTTTCTCCGGACTGGAAAGAGATAGAAACATGCGCATTGTTTTAGAATGAGGCCGCGTTCATTGACAATACGTCCTAGAAATGGCAGCACCTTACGGCAGATAGAATATTACCACCAGCGCCGAGAATGAGAACAGTTTAAAATACTTAAAATGGCGACGTTTTCCTTACTTGAACAGCGTGCAATCATTCGTTTTCTGAATTTGCGTGGTGTGAAACCAATTGAAATTCATCGGCAGTTGAAGGAGACATGTGGTGATGAAATTATGGATGTGTCGAAAGTGCGTTCGTGGGTGCGACAGCTTAATGAAGGCAGAACATAGTGTGACAACAAACAGAATCAACCTCGGGTTCGCACGAGCCGGTCTGACGACATGATCAAGAAAGTTGAGAGAATTGTTTTGGGCGATTGCCGAGTGACTGTTGAACAGATCGCCTCCAGAGTTGGCATTTCTGTGGGTTCTGTGCACAAAATCCTGCATGGCGACCTGAAAATGCGAAAAGTGTCATCTAGTTGGGTGCCACAAATGCTGACGGACGACCACATGGCTGCCCGTGCGGCATGTTGCCAAGCAATGTTGACGCGCAACGACAGCATGAATGCCATTTTTCAATCCAGAAACAAAGCGCCAGTCAGCTCAATGGAAGCACACAGATTCACCGCCACCAAAAAAATGGTGTCCATGTTCTGGGCCAGCGAGGGCGTAATCCTTACCCATTGCATTCCAAAGGGCACTACGGTAACAGGTGCATCCTACGAAAATGTTTCGAAGAACAAATTCCTTCCTGCACTGCAACAAAAACGTCGTGTGCTGTTTCACCAAGACAACGCACCCGCACATCGAGCTAACGTTACGCAACAGTGTCTGCGTGATAACAACTTTGAAGTGATTCCTCATGCTCCCTACTCACCTGACCTGGCTCCTAGTGACTTTGGGCATTTTCCAACAATGAAAGACACTCTCCGTGGCAGCACATTCACCAGCCGTGCTGCTATTGCCTCAGCGATTTTCCAGTGGTCAAAACAGACTCCTAAAGAAGCCTTCGCCGCTGCCATGTAATCATGGCGCCAGCGTTGTGAAAAATGTGTACGTCTGCAGGGCGATTACGTCGAGAAGTAACGCCAGTTTCATCGATTTCGGGTGAGTAGTTAATTAGAAAAAAAATCGGAGGCCTTTGAACTTGAATGCACATAATGTTGACTGGGCCTGTTGCGCGTACACGAGCCCGTTTTCTAGACTTTGGTGAAACCTAGCACTTTCAGAAGAGAATAATAGGCTGCAAGGCTCGTATGTAGCAGCAGGACGGGGACCTTGCAAATTCAAGTCGTGGCGCAACGTTTAAACCTAACATGGCCCGGGAGATAGATCGGCAGAAACTGTCACATTTCTTAGCCACCAAAGTCCGCCGACCCAACCATTTACTGTTTCGCCTGTGATGATAGATGAAGGGCGAAGAGCTATACGACAATTGGAAAGTGTCTGAAGCCAGAGGAGGAATTTTAGAAAAGAAATTTAGAAATTAATCATTTCCCTTTGCTTAACGCTGTCGGTGAACACTGGTAATCCACGATTCTTTAGAGAACAGAACTCCCACGTACAAAACAGTTTCAGACGTCTGGTTACTTTAAAAATGAGTTAATGTATCAAATCTTAGGTGTTAATAACCACCTCAATTGTATTTACTCCTTTATTACTCGATCATTACCGGTTTCGTGCAACTAAAAGCCACGTGTTCAGGAGAACATCTGTATAACAGTAAATCCTGAAGGAACAACAGCCTTGAGACATAGACTGGTGTGGTAAATTATTTTAAGATTCAAAGAAAATTTAAAAAACTATTTAAAACTCTTACATGAATATCAAAATGTTCTTACACGATTAAAACATTAGAGCGGCAAAGCTCGGACTCTTTTTCTCAACATTGATTGTCCGTCAGAACGAAACACTGCTAAAAGGCGGTATATCATAGATTAAAAACTGCCAGATTCCAATGCAGTGGATGGGTCCAAAACAAATCGTACCGTAGTGATCTATTGGTAAGGAGCAAATAAATCAAAACTATTAAGACCTGATTTTGGGCCAAAATGGAAAACCAAGAACTGGTTGCCACAAAATGTAGGGATGCTCTAGCTAGACAAAATCGTCAAGTAAATAGCTATTGGCAGAAAAGCAGAACCTAAAAAGCGTACTTAGCGTTTCTCCGATCTATACGGAATAGCGTACAGAGGATTCGGGCGCGTGTTCTTTCATACTGACGGCAAGAAGCTAAACAGCTTGCCTGCTTACGCCTCGCGCATGCGCTGGTCATCTGCGGGCTCGACCGAACGATTAGCGGTCTTTTGGGGAGTACTAGAACGTTGAATGAGAAAAAGGAATGTTGTGGCAAAATGTACAAAAACTTCTTCTAGCAAACAATATGAAGAATATCAATCTAATAGAGACAGCCGACATTTTTCGTTAGTAATGCTCCTCAGTTGTTCTTAAACTAGAGCGTGAAAGAGGAGCATCATGAGCATGTATATTAGGGAAAGGAAACATATGCCCGTAGAATCCACTGAATAGCCTAGAAAATTTTAAAAACTTTGAGTTCATTAAAATTCTGAAACTATTGTTTCGTAAAAAAACTTTCAGATTTATTCACTTTGACACAAGCCAAAACTGTAGTGAATTTTGATACTTATTAACAGTAGATAAAATTTAATGAAATTTACAAAACTTTTAGAAACATACTACAAGGTTGTCTGCAGAAGCATGCCAAGCGAGGCAAAAAGGGCCTTCTTTAGATTTTTAAATAAGTGTAAAAGACTTAGTTAAAGTTAAAACACATGTCCAGTTCAATAAGTTGTGTCTCAAGAGTAGTTGCATCCAAAATTATATAAAAAAACTTATTCCGACAAGAAATGGCTATATTTGAACACAATGTTCGGAAAGTTATACGTATTGTATCAGATGTGAAATACAACGTTCGCCTGCAAATATGGATTAGGTAAGCAAGGGACGGTATTTAACGCAATTAGCGTTTTCCAGGTTAGTAATCCGGCAGCAATATGATTAGGCCCGCGAGCATTTGGCGTGTAGTGGGACAGTTTAAAGATCGCTTTAGTGCTACAGATCAAGATAAACCAAGTAGGCTACGTAATAATGGTCACCAGATTGTTCATCTGGAGGTCACTGAACGTATTTTTGACTTTTATCATTGGGCTCGCAACCTGTGTGATATTACTTTTAACGAGATACAAGCATCAATTTCAGAGAAAGGATTATCACACAACATCAATCATTTGACGAATCAGCAACAGATTAGTTCCTTGATCTCCCACACCGCCTCTGTGCTAGATGTGTCAATGTAGCCACGGCTCATAGCAGTGAAGTAGCTATTGGCATCAATAAGATAATCAGGGGAGATCGTACATACTACAAAGGGTCTGGTTTAGTCCTGAAACGACTTTACACTGAGAAGGCTGTTTTGGGCAGTATTAACAAAAAACTAAATGAACATAAAGCACTAATTTTCCAGTCTGACAAGGGAAAAACAGCCATTATCTTCATTGAAGGTCAGTATGTGAATAAAGTTCAATATTTATTTGTAGATAATGGAATTGTTAAGTCTAATTTAGGTCGTACGAACAGGTATTTGGCTGGTTTAAAAAAGATCCTTAATACAACCACTACCTTTCCAAATCCATTGAAAAAGAAAGCTATTGTTCCTAAGGTCGCAGTGGCACCAAGACGCCGAGCTTTGTTGAAGCTCCATGAAGACGAATTCCCAGATCGTACGATTTCTAGCGCATGTATAGGGGTTGGTTACAATACTGGGGCGTTGATTGCAAATTACCTCGATCAAAATTACCGTCATCCAGTTTGCTAAAACATTAGATTTGTGCGACGATATCTTTTTACAAAAACGAGGTCTTGTAATGGGGTCCCCGTTGTCATACATCCTTACCAATAGTATATTAATGAAAGCTTTTGAGTCAGATGCCTCAACTCAGTTTCCAATATATACTAGCAATATCGTAGCTTGGTACAGGTAAGTAGATGACATTTTCCTTTCAGTGGTTCATGCGAGGGGTGTTGGCAGTTCGTGCAAGAGTTAAATAGCTTACACGAGAGTATTCAATTTACTGCTAGACCGGCCGGTGTGGCCGAGCGTTTCTAGGCGCTTCAGTCTGGAACCGCGCGACTGCTACGGTCGCAGGTTCGAATCCTGCCTCGGGCATGGATGTGTGTGATGTCCTTAGGTCAGTTAGGTTTAAGTAGTTCTAAGGCTAGGGGACTGATGACCGCAGATGTTAAGTCCCATAGTGCTCAGATCCATTTGAACCTATTTACTGCTCAGCACAATGAAGGGGGATGTTACCATATCCGGACCTTATTATTACATTCTGTGGTACTAAAGGCGGATTTGATATTTACAGAAAGGAAACTAACGCCGAAATAATGATTTATAGCTCCCCCAACCACCGTATGAAGTACATAATCTCGGCCTTCAGGACGTTTTTATATCGGCTTTATAGTGTACCGTTCTCAAAGAGAGCCTGTGATAGACAGTTTCGAATCATGTACTACATACCTCACAAAAACGGCTATGACAGTGAGTTTGTCAATGGTATAAATCTGGGTAAGCCGTCCGCTGTTGGCGAGCGGCTCTAGGCGCTTCAGTTCAGAACCGTGCTGCTGCTTTGGTCACAGGTTCGAATCCTGACTCGGGAATGAATGTGTGTAATGTCCTTAGGTTAGTTGGGTTTAAGTAGTTCTAGGTCAAGGGGACTGATGACCTCAGATGTGTGGTACCATAGTGCTTAGAGCCATTTGAACCATTTTTTTAGTCGGAGTAACCTCAGGAAGATAAGACAAGCCAACGCAAGGGATAGCACCCTAATCAACGCCGATAGTCGAAAGACCGCTGGTGTTAGGAAACATAAAGTTCCATAGGTCGGCAATATTTCCGAAAGGATCGGTAGACAGTGGACGTCCTAAACTATTGAGCCGGTTTTATTCATTAGCACTAACTTTGGCACAAATTAAAGGCCCAAAGAACGTTCCACTTGTCCCAAACATAATGCAACCTGGGTGTATTGCATCACTTGCAATGATTGCTCCACGTGGCACATCGTACAAACAGGCAGAAGCTTTAGCATCAGCTTTAAGATCAATGTATAATTTCTAGCTCAAAATCTGCCTTGGGTATTCACCTAGGTGAGCAGAGGTATTCCGTCACCAATCTCTCTAGTAGCGTACGAATTTTACATCGAGAAGGCAAGGGTCATACTTTCAGTAACCTGGAGGAGATCGAAATTATGAGATCAAAAAATTGTTCAAATGTGTGTGAAATCTTATGGTACTTAACGGCTAAGGTCATCAGTCCCTAAGCTTACACACTACTTAACCTAAATTAACCTAAGGAGAAACACACACACCCATGCCCGTGGGAGGACTGTAACTTCCGCCGGGACCAGCCCCACAGTCCATGACTGCAGCGCCCTGAACCGCTCGGCTAATCAAGCGCGTCGAAAGTATGAGATCCATTAGTCGTTTTTCACACCAACCACTGAATGGACAAAGGGAGTTGAGATGCCGTAGCATTTTGGGAAATTTCTACTGTCTAAGAAATTTGACGTAATTGTACTTTCTTCACCCGGTCCGCATTGTCGCTACTCGGCCTTTTCATTTTCCTCGCCTCACCTCCCCGCCTCCTGTGCATCCGTCTTATTACCTTAAGTTTTCCACGTCTCCCTTTCAAGTATGTTTTTAATGTTTTTGTAAATTTCCTTAAATTTTATGTACAACTAGTAAGTGTCAAAATTCGAGACAGTCTTCGATTCTTTTATCACGGTGAAGAGCGTTTAAAGTTTTCAGGTTTATTCAGTGGATTCTGTCCACACATCAGTTTCGTTGCCCTAGTTACGCTATAGGTTTAGAATAACTTAGGGGAGTCATTAACAAAAAATGTCGGCTGTCACTATTATATTATCGTACTACAGGCTGATATTCGAAAAAATGTTTTTGTACCTTTTATTCCAATATTCCTAGTTCTCATCTATTATTCATATAATCCTCAAAAGACCACCAATCATTCGGTCGAGCCTGGGCATCATCAGCGCATGCGCGAGGCGTACGCAGGCGAGCTGTTTATTTTCTTGCCGTCAGTATGACAGAGAACGCCGCCGCGTCTCATGCAAGCAGTCTCCTATAGATCAGAATAGCGATTAGTGCACTTTTCAGGTTCTGTTTTTCCGCCAATAGCTATTTACTTAACGATTTTGTGTAGGTAGAGCATCCCTCCATTGTATGGCAACCAGTATTTGGTTTTCCATTATGGCGCAAAATAAGGCCTTAATAGTTTCCGTTTATTTTCTTCTTACCAATAGATCACTACTGTACGATTTGTCTCAGACCCACCCACTATATTGGAAACTGACAGTTTTCAGTCTATGACGTGCCGCATTTTAGTGGTGATTTGTTTAGACGGGCAACGAATGTTGGATAAAAAGATTCCGAGATTTTCCTCTCTAATGTTTTAAGCATGTGATTACTAACACTTTGATATTCTCATGTAATTTTTTTCATCTTTTAATTTTTTTTAAATCTTAAAATTATTTACCATACCAGTGTATGTCTCAGGGCTGTTATTCCTTTTGGTTCTATTGTTATACATCTGTCCACCTGAAGGTCTAGTTGCACGAAACAGGTAGTGCTCTAATAATAACGGACAAAATACAGCTGAGGCGGTTATTAATACCCAAGACGAATACTCATAACTGGGATTGCGCCACTTACAAAGTAGCGTGCAATGTGTTAAATATTTGCCTTTCAAGGTTCTAGCGAGTAAAACTTCAAGAAATATTGGAAATTATATTTTTAAAGTTTGCTGGAAGTTGCTAAGTCCTCCCATTATGCAACTTTGGAAGAAAACAAACTCAGTAATTTGCCCGCCATCGTAATCAAAAAGTAGTTTTGAATGCACTGAATGTGTGTGACTTCGTATCTTGTAAACTATGTTTCGTACACTGGTCTAATTTTGCAGGTAAATTCAGTGGTACGTGTGGATAACGTCTATAAGCTGTGTCACGAACAGAGTATTTAGTAAACGAGTCATAAATTACTTCCGAACAGCGATCGTGAATGTAATACACGATTTTCATTTTTGCTTTTATCATTTTGTGGGGCAGAGGATGTCAGCGAGAGAAAGTTTTTAGCCGGCGGACGTCAACGAGATGAAGTTTCTAAGGGGTTAGAAATCCAGTTTAAAGTTTGTTGGACATCGCTAAGTGCTCTCGTTCTCAAATAATGGGTGAATGAAGGCCGGGCATTTGCGAGCCGTCGGTTAACTTGCCTCGACACAAATAGTTCCTATCTGAACTCTTATTGCGTTAAACTTGTAGCATAAGAGTGCACCTCGTAATGAGGAGATTATGACATCATTTCAATTTTTGAAGTTTCATCAGTAATTTAGGGAAATATTAAAAATGAAATTACTGTTACCCTGGAAGTCGTTAGATAGGCAACATGTAAATGTGTTCGGGGTTCCATGGGTCGAATTCCGGGATGGGCGTTTGGTGACATAGATCTGTTTTGCTTACATTCAGACAGGACTGTCCTTGTAACTAATAACAACTATTCTAATTAGTCTGTGCTGTTACCACCTATGTTGTTTTATATTCATTCTGAAACATCCTACCTAATTTACATCTTACACGAAATTCGAGGGAGTAACACATTACTATCACGGTTTTTAGCTGTATACCTTTTGTATTGACGACTTTGTTAACAAGTGAATAAGGAATAACATAAGTGCATTTAACACCAGGTACAGCGCCACTGAGGTCAGTTTGGACAAGGTTGGTCAGACTGAAACGGTTGCACCCTTGTTAACATTGCAGTCCGTGCTTTGACCGCAAAGCTTTTTGGCAGAGTCACAGACGGTGTAAATCAGAACTCCCAGCCCCCGCCAGAAAGCGGTTCCACCCCTTTACGTGACGGGCATACCACTGTCGCTTTCCTTTCTTTGTTCTTAACTCAAGGATACACTCTCTCAGTTTTTCGGATATTTGACTAGAAATTTTTAATACAATGCTTAGCGTGTTCGAGACATATTGCATATGCAATACCTTCCCTTTTATTTACTAATTTCTTCTTCTCGTATTGGGAATCTAAATACTTAATTACAATCATTGCCAAAAGAACCAGTAGCTCCGAAAATATTGTTCCGATAAAGTTTTTTTTTCTCGAAATAACACAGTATAGTTGGCAACGGAGTCCGTCTTATTAAAAAAATCGTTAAAGTCTCAGTTGTGTGCACGTAAGTACCATCAACGCTTATGGAAGTGAAGCTAGACTCATGTGGGATACTAGAACGATCACTAGAGTGCGGTAGTTGCCTTTACGTGTCCATATTATTTAGTCAGAGGGGGTATAATACGGGCAAGCAAAGTGTGATATCGCTAGCGAGCAATGGAAAGAATCTTGGAGAATACCACTTGCTCGCGTTAAAGAGTATTATCAGCGATTGACAGAGGTGGCACAACGATTACACGAATTCTGCAGTGTGGAGATATGTGGGGTCTATGTACGATTGAGGTAGGCAGAAAGGCAATCTGCGATAAACTCCGACCAAGTATGAGTGAAGTATGAGAGAATTCACTCATTGTGCACGACTTCGTTACCGCATCGCATCTGCATCTGCTATCCGGCCACAAGCAGTGGACTCACAGCAATAAATAAAGTCGTACTTCGTCGTCGGTTGGATACTAGTAGAAACTGTTCTTCTGAATCGCCATCCAGCAATTAGTTCTCTGTTAGCACCACACCAAAGATGCAGAATGTTAATACCGTTCGTTTTATTAAGAGTTTCGGACAAAAATTTTGAGACATTATTTTCATCCGGACCTCGTATACAGGCTATTTACGTAAGAGCGTGCAAAATGTATCAGAATGCTCTACTGAATAATTTGACGAAGGGTCCCTGAGGTCGGAGAAAAAAGCGTAAGGAAATACGGAAGTAAAGGTATCTACGGCTTTGGCTCGCATTACTTTAATTACTTTTTTCCAGCTTACTTACAACTAACTTGTGTACAAGTTTGCACGTACTGTGCAGTTTATTGTTTATTTACTTGTACACTCTTTATTTCCTGAAAAGGAACAAGGGAGGGGGGAGGGGCGGGTTGGGGGGCGAGCCTGATTACCAGGAAATCATGGTGCAGGTTTCGTTTACATTACTTGTCCATTAGGTGGATCTGTTGAACGGTATTTATATTGTCCCATGACAGAACGTGCTAATATCATAGACAGACCCATTCATTACTCAGTGTTCTTCAGAGCCGTACAGTACAATACGATGAAGCAGTGGCGGTACAGTATTTTCTGGTTGCTGGATTGGAAGGGAGGTCCTGTTCCATGACCTGCGAGGTCACTTGACCTAAATCCCCTTGATTATTTCCTATGGGGATATCTAAAGTCACTTGTGTATGAGACCCTAGTGTATACGGAGATGTAATTAGTTGCCACAATTGTAGCTGCCCATGATGTGATTCCAAACACACCGTGGATATTTGTCAGGGTGCGTCAGAATCTTGTTCAGGGATGACATGCCTGCACTGATGTTGATGGCCGTCAGTTTCAGCACATTTTGTACGTTACAGTACAAATGGTATTTTAATTGTGTCAATTATGGTATTTTCAGTTAACTAACGTAAATAAAAGAGTACAACGTAATGTGATTTTATTCTTATTATCTCCTTAAACGGGCTTCTCAGGCCCCAGGTTCCGAACCTAAAATTGTTCAGTGGAGCGTCCTCTACGTGATGTTAAACTTTTCCACGCTCTTACGGAAAGGTCCTGTATGGTATCGATGTCCAAGCATAATGTTGCTGTCAAAAACAGGTTCTTAGAATTTTAACCAGCCGTTTACTATAACAGACAAACAAATACATTGTGAAGAAGACTATCACAGACAAACGTTCAGAAGTTATTCAGGGATACCGTCTGAGTACTTCGATATAAGGGACACATAGCGACCAATGGCTTCTTACAGAATTATTTAATTTCGTTTGATTTCTTGCTTCTGTCAGCTTTGTATCTGTGCTGTACTGAAGATAGTGCACAACTCTGAAAATGTCGACGGTATGCACTGTGTGGTTTTTTTTCCGTTCGCTATAGAAAAGTTGCTTTACTCTTCAAGTTTTACTACTGTTCTACTCCATTAAAGCATTCTTTTTCTTCTCGGCAGTGTCAACCGTACGTAACAGTGATACACAGCAGTGCTATGGACAGGTTTATGGCTGAAGAGTTGGAAGATATGCGCCTCGTGTATGGATTTACTAAATACAGTGGAATAGCAGCATGACGAAACTATGCAGATTTTCCAGCACTGACGGCAACCACACCACGGTACTTTCGTAGCTGTTTGAGGGTTGTTGCATTACTATGTATTGTGTGTAGTACGTTTTGGTTACTGTATACTGAGGTGACAAAGCACATGGGATAGCGATATCCACTTATGCAGGTCTCGCGGTTCTAGGCGCGCAGTCCGGAACCGGGCAACTGCTACGGTCGCAGGTTCGAATCCTGCCTTGGTCATGGATGTATGGATGTGTGTGACGTCCTTAGGTTAGTTAGGTTTAAGTAGTTCTAAGTTCTAGGGGACTAATGACCACAGCAGTTGACTCCCATAGTGCTCAGAGCCATTTGAACCATCCACTTATGCAAATGGCGGTAGTATCGCTTTATAAAAGAGCAGAGAATTAGCAGAGCCGTCGTTTATACACTACTGGCTATTAAAATAGCTACACCATGAAGAAATACTGATACTTAACGGGTATTCATTAGACAAATGTATTATACTAGAACTGAAATATGATTACATTTTCACGCAATTTGGGTGCATAGATCCTGAGAAATCAGTACCCAGAACAACCACCGCTGGCTGTAATAACGGCCTTGCTACCCCTGGGCATTGAGTCAAACAGAGCTTGGATGGCGTGTACAGGTACAGTTGCCCATGCAGCTTCAACGCGATACCACAGTTCATCAAGAGTAGTTATTGGCGTATTGTGACGAGCCAATTGCTCAGCCACCATTGACCAGACGTTTTCAATTGGTGATTGATCTGGAGAATGTGCTGGACAGGGCATCAGTCGAACATTTTCTGTATACCAAAAGGCCCGTGCAGGACCTGCAACATTCGGTCATGCATTATCCTCCTGAAATGGAGGGTTTCGCAGGAATGGAATGAGGGGGAGAGCACGGGTCGTAACACATCTGAAATGTAACTTCCACTGTTCAAAGTGCCGTCAATGCGAACAAGAGGTGATCGAGAAGTGTAACGAATGGCACCCCATACCATCACGCCAGGTGATACGCCATTATGGCGATGACGAATACACGCTTCCAATGTGCGTTCACCACGATGTCGCCAAACACGGATTCGACCATCAAGATGCTGCAAACAGAACCTGTATTCAACCGAAAAAATAAGTTTTGCCTTTCGTGCACCCAGGTTCGTCGTTGAGTACACCATCGCAGACGCTCCTCTCTGTGATGCAGCCTCAAGGGTAACCGCAGCCATGGTCTCCGAGCTGATAGTGCATGTTCCTGCAAACGTCGTCGAACTGTTCGTGCAGGAGGTTGTTGTCTTGCAAACGTCCCCATCTGTTGACTCAGGGAACGAATCGTGGCTGCACGATCCGCTACAGCCAAGCGGATAAGATGCCTGTCATCTCGAGTGCTAGTGATACGAGGCCGTCGGGATCCAGCACGGTGTTCTGTATTACCCTCCTGAACCCACCGATTCCATATTCTGCTGACATCCATTGGATCTCGATCAACGCGAGCAGTAATGTCACGATACGATAAACCGCAATCACGATAAGCTACAATCCGACCTTCATCAAAGACGGAAACGTGATGGTACGCATGTCTCCTCCTTACACGAGGTATCAAAGCAACGTTTCACTAGGCAACGCCGGTCAACTGGTGTTTGTGTATGAGAAATCGGTTGGAAACTTTCCTCATGTCAGCACGTTGTGTGTGTCGCTACCGGGACCGACCTTGTGTGAATGCTATGAAAAGGTAATCATTTGCATATCACAGCATCTTCTTCCTGTCGGTTAAATTTCGCGTCTGTAGCACGTCACCTTCGTGGTGTAGCAATTTTAATGGCCAGTACTGTAGTAGGGTATTTCATGTGATAACGTGTCCGACGTAATTAGGGACACACGACGGGAATTAGCAATCTATCAATGCGGAATGGTAGGTGAAGCTGAACGCTTGGCACATCCGATTTCGGAAATCGCTAGAGAATTCAATATTCCCAGATTCACAGTGTAAGAAGTGTACCCAGAATACCAAATCTCAGGCGCTACCTCTTACCATGTACAGCGAAGTGCTCGACGGCCTCCACTTAACGACCGATGTTTATGTAGAGTTACCGTTGCTAACATACGACTGCGTGAAATAATCCCATAAATCAATGTGGGGCGTACGACGAACATATCTGGTCGGACAATACGGTGAAATTGGTGTTAATGGACTACGACAGCAGACGACCGACACGAGTGCCTTATCTAACAGCACGACAGCACCTGCAGAGCCTCTCCTTGGCTCATGACCACATCGTTTGGACCATGGACGACTGAAAACCGGTAGCCTCATCAGATCAGTCCCGATTTCAGCCTGTAAGAACTGATGGTCCTATTTGTGTCTGGCGGAGACCCCAAGATGACATGAGCCCAAGTTGTCAACAAGGCACTCTTCAAGCTGGCGATGGCTCCATCATGCGTTGAGCTGTGTTTACATGGAATGAACTGGGTCGCCTGGGCCAACTGCACCTGAAACGTCCCCTTGGAAAAATTATACATGACTGTGCTTAAACTGACACACAATTTTTTTTTTTTTTTTGCGCAATGCAATCTGACTTTCAATAATCCCTACGAAAGAATGGCCCTGACTAGCATTAACCTATACGTTTCACAAATCACTTACCTCACAAAAATCTTCGTTACTCAAGCTACTGCAATACAGCGAGCACCAATACTGCCAGCTAAATAAAAGATTCAAACTACGGAAGGCACTAACTACTGATAGGCACAGTTAGCAAACGAAAGATTTTAATAGAGAACAAACAATGTATTTACATTAATAGTCATATATATATATATATATATATATATATATATATATATATATATATATATATATCAGTTCATGACATCCATTCTTACAAATTTCAAAAGTCCGCCATCTCTCTCCCCACATCCACCACCGCTGGCGGCTCACCTCCAACTGCGCAACGCTACGCGCTGTTAACATCCAGCTGCCCAACACTACAATGGCGAGTATTACAACAATGACCACAAGCCACTGACTGCACAAAGCACAGCCAGTTTTTTTTCATACTATGTGGAGTCACCAATAAAAAAAATCTAAACAGCCTACTTACAAACCGAACATTATGTGGAAATGGTTATGTTCGGTTATTTGGAGGCCATTTGCAGCCATCCATGGCCTTCATGTTCCCAAACAACGAATGATATCTTATGGTTGGATATGCCCCATGTTACCGGGCCACAGTTGTTCACTATTGGTTTCAAGAACATTCTGGCCACTTAGAGCGAATGATTTAGCCACCCAGATCGCCCCACATGAATCTCATCCAAAATTTAAGGGACACAGTCGATGGGTCAGTTGGTGCACAAAATCTTGCACTGGCAACACTTTCGCAATTGTGGACGTCTATATAGGCAGCATGGCTCAGTATTCTTTCTGCTAGGGATTTACTACTTCTTGTTGAGTCCTTGCCAAGTCAAGTTGCGACGCTCGGTCGGACAACATCATGTCTGTCACGACATAGGAGATATTCCATGAGATTTGTCACCACAGTGTATATAGCTAGTGTTTCCCTGTTGCGATGATATTTCCATAGAAAAAGGACGGTATCAAACCAAATAAATCATAATTACACTATTCTCCATAACGAGCCGCCGACACCACTGATCGCTTATACCAAAATACGCTGAAGCTCTCCTAGGAAGAACTCTGATATATTGTCCCTGGAGTTCTGGTTCACCCTACATATATTGGAATGGTGGTCTCACTTCAAATTAACAAGCCCACAGTACAATATTCAAAGAAAGAAAGTGAATGATTACGTGGAGAAAGCAAAGTATTTACAGGCAGTGGCAGGTGTGAAATAAACGCGCAAAACTGCTCATTAATTCACAAAGAAACAGTAGCAAAATCTCAACAGTTGGCAGCGTGAAATTCTATCAGCATTCTCAGCGAAATGTAAAGTTCATTATAATCAATTTTATTGTGATTATTATAGAAATAGTTCGGCACACATTTCAATCAAAGCCACTATGTAGCAAAATCACTAAAATTCTCATCTGCTTACAGATCACTTAAATAGCAATCAAATTGGCGTGACCGCAAACAATGAACCAGTGAAAGCGGCTTCAAATTTCTGAATCCTAATTGAATTGAACGTCCCGAAATATGTTTTAGTGTTTCACATGTGATCACCTAAATATTCCAGGTCCCACTAAGTCTGAAACCTTGGCGGCACTGACAGCGCAACTGGACACATGTCCTTATCAAACTGAAGACAACTCGACCAAAGACCCTTACCACTGCTTTGTATATTTAGTCGAAGGCTCGGCCACTACACTGCTCAGTATAAGCAATAATAAAATGGCCACCATTCTATAATTTTTACATCAAATTTCACATATATAAATACATCAAAATACCGAATAAATATCCAAAGTCAATTTGCGAGATCATAATGAAACATTCAAATCTGTATAATAACAAACTACGTCATCGATTTCTGGCTAAAGGGGTTAGACAAAAATATGGGAGAGGTTAAAAATACCGTTATGTAAGGTTACTTTATTTAACACACGATAGGTTTCGGTCTTATACGCCCATCTTCAGGAGTGCTCTGCACTCGTTGGTAGCACACTGCGTCTTGTACTCGTCCACCGCGGTGCTCGGGGTCACAGCATCAAGTTACGACACCTGAAGATGGGTGTATAAGAGCCGGAAACCTGTCGTGTGTTACATAAAAGAACCTTACAACTGTAGCGGTATTTTCAACCTTTGGTGTAATTCTCAGTTGCTGTTGTTTGTGTTAGAAATTTGGGAACTCAATGAGAAATGCAAGCTTGAACATAAATGCAGATGCACCCCGAACCTGCAGGTTGTGCTGTTGTTTGACCACGAAAGGCACCGGTGCAGTGTTCTTAATAAGCTACAAGGGCCAGTGGTGGTCAGAACAATGTTCTGCGTTGTTGTGAGTGCGTTATGTCACAACTAAGTGAGTTTGAGCGTGGGCAAATTGTTGGTGCTATACAAGATATCGGAAGTGTTGGGCGTTTAAAGAAGTGAAAAAAGACGATTACTACTACAAAACTCATTGCAGAACTTGACGGCGTTCTAGCGAACGCTGTGAGCATCAAAATCACAACACGAAGCCGGGAACTGTAGGCCAGCTGGAATTCGGAAACAATTCATGAGTGAAGTAAATACCTGTAACAGAAAAACGTAGTGGTGAAGGCACGAAACCTCAGTTGTAGAGCTGTGGAAGAAAGTAATTTCGTCGGATGAGTCTTCTTCTCGTAGTTTCAAACTTATGGCCGAGTGTACGTTGCAAGAGTCAAACATGGCGAGGATTCGTTGCTGCTCTGCGCAGCTATATCGTGGTATACCATGGGCCCTAAGAGCAATGCGCAAGGTCCAATTGCTGCCAACGATTATGAGACCAATTAGGTTGGTAAGCTAAATAAATGTCGTGTGACTAGGGCCTCCCGTCGGGTAGACCGTTCGCGGGTTGCACGTCTTTCGATTTGACGCCACTTCGGTGACTGTAATGCTGATTGTGTGTTCAATGACAACAGGACCCCTGTTCATACAACTCATATCATCATCTGATTTTGTGAGTAATAGGATAAACTGCATCAGGCCTGGCCAACACAATCATCAGACCTCACTGGTACTGAGTCTTTGTGCTCTACTTTCTAGAGAAAGGTCGTGATCACTGTTCTACATCCGTCATCGTTTGCTGAACTTGACACTGTTTTTGCAGGAAGAGAGGTCACAGATTGCCTCGAAACCCACACTGTAAAGCGTGTAGCGTCTGACCATGGAAGTAGGTTGCCAAAACGTGTTGTGATAATAAATGTACGTAAAAAGTGACTCAAGCGGTAAAAATTATTTCATATATATATATATATATATATATATATATATATATATATATATATATATATATATATATATATACTATCACACTTCAAGAAGAATATAATAATTCCAATCCCAAAGAATGCAGTTGTTGACAGTTGTGAAAATTACCGAACTATCAGCTTAATCAGCCACGGATGCAAAATACTAACAAGAATTATTTACAAACGAAAGAGAAAAATGCGACAAGACGGCCTCGGGGAAGCTCAGTTTGGATTCCGTAGAAATAGTGGAAAACGTGAGGCAATACTGACCCTACGACTTAAGGAGAGGCCAATCTGCGTTTCTAGCATTTGTAGACCTAAAGAAAGCTTTTGACAATGTTGACTGGAATACTCTCTTCCACATTCTGAAGGTGGCAGGGGTAAAATACAGGAAGCCAAAGGCTATTAACAATTTGTACTGAAACCAGATGGCAGCTATAAGAGTCGAGTGGCATCAAAGGGAAGCAGTGGTTGGGAAGGGAGTGAGACAGGGTTTTAGGCTATCCCAGATGTTATTCAATCTGTATACTAAGCAAACAGTAAAGGAAACAAAAGAAAAATTCGGAGTAGAAATTAAAATCCATGGAGAAGAAATAAAAACTTTGAGGTTCGCCTATGACATTGTAATTCTGTCAGAGACAGCAAAGGACCTCGAAGAGCAGCTGAACGGAATGGACATTGTTGAAGGGAGGATGTAAGATGAACATCAACCAAAGCAAAACGAGGATAATGGAATGTAGTCAAATTAAGTCAGGTGATGCTGAGGGTATTAGATTAGGAAATGAGACACTTAAAGTAGTAAAGGAGTTTTGCTATTTGGGGGGCAAAATAACTGATGATGGTCGAAGTATAGAGGATATAAAATGTAGACTGGCAATGGCAAGGAAAGCGTTTCTGAAGAAGAGAAATTTGTTAACATCGAGTATAGATTTAAGTGCCAGTAAATCGTTTCTGAAAGTATTTGTATGGAGTGTAGCCATGTATGGAAGTGCAACATGGACGGTAAATAATTTGGACAATAAGAGAATAGGAGGTTTCTAAATGTGGTGCTACAGAAGAATTCTGAAGATTAGGTGGTTATATCACATAACTAATGAGGAGATATTGAATAGAATTAGGGAGAAGAGGAGTTTGTGGTACAACTTGACTAGATGAAGGGATCGGTTGGTAGGACATGTCTTGAGGCATCAAGGGATGACCAATTTAGTATTGGAGGGCAGCGTGGAGGGTAAAAATCGTAGAGAGAGTCCAAGAGATGAATACACTAAGCCGATTCAGAAGGATATAGGTTGCAGTAGTTACTGGTAGATGAAGAAGCTTTCACAGGATGGAGTTGCATGGAGAGCTGCATCAAATCAGTCTCAGTACTGAAGACCACAACAACAACATATATTTCTCGTTAAAATGGGAGTTGGGTGAAATATGAGCCGAATTAGATGTAAAATTATTCGGAATGTTTATGTTTGATTTAATTTGCAGTTACTAGCACGTTATTCCAAATCAAGACCAGTGGTGGTACGTAACCACAGATTTGCAGTTATCTCGCCGTCTCGTTTGACTGAATGACTTTGCTCCCTTTCTAGTGCTGTTACGCCGTGTCAATTTTTGCTATTCATACACCGTGTACATCCGTTGAAGCGCACACTGAAAAACTGTAGTGTACTGAGGTACCACACAAGAAGAGTTTGCAAAATTGGTACCAGAAATAGAGCAGACATCTGTCCGCAACAGGAACACCTCTGCGCTCAAACTAGTCAAGCTGCCCGCTTTAATTACGACCGCTGGAGCGGCAGCTTCACCACGAAAAGAAACGTGCGCTTAAATAACCGTGAGATGCAAGTTGTAAGTCAGTCCAAGTGTTGCTAGGGAGCTCCTGTAGGAAGCTTGCCATGTCTTCGAGTCTTCAAGTCGTCGAATGGGATAGAAACTGTGGCCGATATATAGACACTTAGTCTTCAGTAGTGCGCATCTCGTGGTCGTGCGGTAGCGTTCTCACTTCCCGCGCCCGGGTTCCCGGGTTCGATTCCCGGCGGGGTCAGGGATTTTCTCTGCCTCGTGATGGCTGGGTGTTGTGTGATGTTCTTAGGTTCGTTAGGTTTAAGTAGTTCTAAGTTCTAGGGGACTGATGACCACAGTAGTTAAGTCCCATAGTGCTCAGAGCCATTAGTCTTCATTGGCAACGGAACAGTCGATAGAATTATCGCGCATGGACCGAGTTTGCCTGAATAGAGATTTCCTGAGACTATTCGTTCGGAATTGCTCTTCGAATAGTACATTGCCACAGATGATTACTTTTCTTCCGACTTTAGTTCATGGAACTGTAGTCAGCGCAGGACAAATAGGCTAAACCTGCATTCTATAGTTATTGTAATCGGCGTTACCACAGTTGAGTAATTCGTTTTTCAGCGGAAACGAAATTTTCATCAATTTGGACGCCTCCAGCCCACAACAAAAAACATTCCACCCTAATGGTTCGCCAAGATTCTCTTTTAAACTTTTGGGAAAGACAAGTATTTTTTTTTTATGACAGTATCAGTGGGTATTTTTTGAAGGAAGATACTGTAGTACGAAACACATTTTCCGCGTCAGACAGTTAGGTGTCAGTACTGAATGCAACCGTAGCGGTGAAGGAAGACTTGTTAACAGCTGTGGGTGACCGCCCTGTTGACTTGCGCGGCTGTTACAGAGCGCCATTCTCAGGCGACAGCAGGCCAGCAGGCGGCTGTTACTGCCGCCTCTGTTGCTGCTGCGGCGTCGGCGTCGGTCTCCTCAAAGGCGGCGGCCGGACGCAGTCCGTCATCACACGGGCCATGGCGGCTGCCGCTAGGTGGTTGTGGAGAGAGTGGGGGAGGGGGGGGAGGGGGGGGGGGAGTTTTATGGGCCGTAATGACAGCAATCGCGCGTTGCGACACTGCAACTGGAGCACCGCTGCTGTGGCACACTTCCTGGGCGCGCCGCTCGCCAGCAGAGGCACGAGGAAACGCGGACAGCCGGCGTCCGCCCGGAAACCGACTGCCTGCTGCGGTATGAGCAACCTTAGGTTCAAATGGTTCAAATGGCTCTGAGCGCTATGGGACTCAACTTCTGAGGTCATTAGTCCCCTACAACTTAGAACTAGTAAAATCTAAATAACCTAAGGACATCACACATCCATGCCCGAGGCAGGATTCGAACCGGCGACCGTAGCGATCTCGCGGTTCCTGACTGCAGCGCCTAGAGCCGCACGACCGCTTCGGCCGGCAGCAACCTTAGGAAGAGAGTTAGTAGGGGAAGTATCTCCCTAACAGGAACGATGGTGGTATTATGATAGCGTGCTGTGTCAGCCACGGCCGTCTATAAGGGAAATCAAAAGTGTCCAGAAACCCCTATGTCATGCGAAATTGATATGCAGACATCAGAAGAAGTGGAGTCGTCAGTCTAGACGAGAGCTGGAAGTATTTTGGCCTCTTTACAGAAACAGCAACAGCGCAACAGGTTGCTCAGGACAGATTAGTGACTCCGAACGTGGACCAGCCAATGAATGTCACCGTAGTAACAAATCCACCAGGGACACTCCGACCATTCTAAAACTGTCCAAGTCGACTGTTGTGATGTAGAAACATGAAGGTACAACTGCATCTAAACCAAAAGCAGGCAGACCTCAAGTCATGACATACAGGGTACATAGAACATTGCGGAAGGTGGTTATAGAAAAGCATATCGGTAAAAGTAATCATTCGAGATTTGGTAGCAACAAGCACAAGAATGGGGAACAATTGTCGAGCAGCCACACGGTTCAACAGGCAGTACTCAATGACGCTTGATGTTCTGTAGAAAGCTACATCACTGGGTAGCGCATGGCTCGAAATGAGTGATTAAGAATGATGAATCACGCTATACGCTATGGTAATCTGGTGAGAGTCTTTGATGAATGTCTAGAGATCGTTACCTGCCATCATTGTGACAGTGAGGTGCGGAGGCAGTGTTGTTAAGGTATGGGTGTGTTTTTGGTGGTTGGGTGCGGTCCTCTCACTTCGCTTATGCACAAGGATATCAATACATATTACAGCAGTAGGTACTGCGCAGAATAGAGAAACGGTTTGGAGTCGATGACTGTATCGGCATGACAATTCACCCCATATTTATGTTCACTAATAGGTGTCAGAATACTTTTTATGAGATAACGTACATTTCTGTCACTATTCACTAGGCCACCATGTTGTATACTTAAGTTCTGGCGTTCCTTACAGAGAACTGCAGCATTGGGTATGTTTTGTTGTCTGTTTTCTGAGTGAAGGGTGTTGTGGTCTAGTGGTAAAACATGAGATAACGTACATTTAGATTTCCCCACCATGTTATATTTCTGGGTGTAGATTTTAATTTGCCGGATATAAACTGGGAGACTCAAACGTTCATAACGGGGGGCAGGGACAAAGAATTCAGTGAAATATTTTTAAGTGCTTTATCTGAAAAGTACCTTGAGCAGTTAAACAGACAACCGACTCGTGGCGATAACATATTAGACCTTCTGGTGACAAACAGACCTGAACTATTTGAATCAGTTAATGCAGAACAGGGAATCAGCGATCATAAAGCGGTTACTGCATCGATGATTTCAGCCGTAAATAGAAATATTAAAAAAGGTAGGAAGATTTTTCTGTTTAGCAAAAGTGACAAAAAGCAGATTACAGAGTACCTGACGGCTCAACACAAAAGTTTTGTCTCAAGTACAGATAGTGTTGAGGATCAGTGGACAAAGTTCAAAACCATCGTACAATATGCGTTAGATGAGTATGTGCCAAGCAAGATCGTAAGAGATGGGAAAGAACCACCGTGGTACAACAACCGAGTTAGAAAACTGCTGCGGAAGCAAAGGGAACTTCACAGCAAACATAAACATAGCCAAAGCCTTGCAGACAAACAAAAATTACGCGAAGCGAAATGTAGTGTGAGGAGGGCTATGCGAGAGGCTTTCAATGAATTCGAAAGTAAAGTTCTATGTACTGACTTGGCAGAAAATCCTAAGAAATTTTGGTCCTATGTCAAAGAGGTAGGTGGATCAAAACACAATGTCCAGACACTCTGTGACCAAAATGGTACTGAAACAGAGGATGACAGACTAAAGGCCGAATTACTAAATGTCTTCTTCCAAAGCTGTTTCACAGAGGAAGACTGCACTGTGCTTCCTTATCTAGATTGTCGCACAGTTGAGAAAATGGTAGATATCGAAATAGACGACAGAGGGATAGAGAAACAATTAAAATCGCTCAAAAGAGGAAAGGCCGCTGGTCCTGATGGGATACCAGGTCGATTTTACACAGAGTACGCGAAGGAACTTGCCCCCCTTCTTGCAGCGGTGTTCCGTAGGTCTCTAGAAGAGCGAAGCGTTCCAAAGGATTGGAAAAGGGCACAGGTCATCCCCATTTTCAAGAAGGGACGTCGAACAGATGTGTAGAACTATAGACCTATATCTCTAACGTCTATCAGTTGTAGAATTTTGGAACACGTATTATGTTCGAGTATAATGTCTTTTCTGGAGACTAGAAATCTACTCTATAGGAATCAGCATGGGTTTCGAAAAAGACGGTCGTGTGAAACCCAGCTCGCGCTATTCGTCCACGAGACTCACAGGGCCTTAGACACGGGTTCACAGGTGGATGCTGTGTTTCTTGACTTCCGCAAGGCGTTTGACACAGTTCCCCACAGTCGTTTAATGAACAAAGTATAAGCATACGGACTATCAGATCAATTGTGTGATTGGATTGAGGAGTTCCTAGATAACAGAACGCAGCATGTCATTCTCAATGGAGAGAAATCTTCCGAAGTAAGAGTGATTTCAGGTGTGCCGCAAGGGAGTGTCATAGGACCGTTGCTATTTACAATATACATAAATGACCTGGTGGATGAAATCGGAAGTTCACTGAGGCTTTTTGCAGATGATGCTGTGGTGTATCGAGAGGTTGCAACAATGGAAAATTGTACTGAAATGCAGGAGGATCTGCAGCGAATTGACGCATGGTGCACGGAATGGCAATTGAATCTCAATGTAGACAAGTGTAATGTGATGCGAATACATAGAAAGATAGGTTCCTTATCATTTAGCTACAAAATAGCAGGTCAGCAACTGGAAGCAGTTAATTCCATAAATTATCTGGGAGTACGCATCAGAAGTTATTTAAAATGGAATGATCATATGAAGTTGATCGTCGGTAAAGCAGATGCAAGACTGAGATTCATTGGAAGAATCCTAAGGAAGTGCAATCCGAAAACAAATGAAGTTGGTTACAGTACGCTTGTTCGCCCACTGCTTGAATACTGCTCAGCAGTGTGGGATCCGCACCAGGTAGGGTTGATAGAAGAGATAGAGAAGATCCAACGGAGAGTAGCGCGCTTCCTTACAGGATCATTTAGCAATCGCGAAAGCGTTACGGAGATGATAGATAAACTCCAGTGGAAGACTCTGCAGGAGAGACGCTCAGTAGCTCGGTACGGGCTTTTGTTAAAGTTTCGAGAACATACCTTCACCGAAGAGTCAAGCAGTATATTGCTCTCTCCTACGTATATCTCGCGAAGGGACCATGAGGATAAAATCAGAGAGATTAGAGCCCACACAGAAGCATACCGACAATCCTTCTTTCCACGTACAATACGAGACTGGAATAGAAGGGAGAACCGATAGAGGTACTCAGGGTACCCTCCGCCACACACCGTCAGGTGGCTTGCGGAGTATGGATGTAGATGTAGATGTAGAGCCTGGATAAACAGAGATCACGACATCGATTCCCAGCCAGACCAAGGAAAAATTCACTCTTTCTTTAATGTAACCTATACAGCTCATCGATGTTAGAAGTCGTTTGATACGACACGTGGTTCCACTTTACACTCGATGTTCCATTTCCCCAGTAGGATAATTAGATTAAGGCAAATCGCAGAAGTGGCTTCCAGTCGAAAGATTTTTACTCGATTATTGAGACCCATACAACTATTATTAGTATTCTACGCTTCTGACTGATTAAATGCATCCCGCTGCATTTCCTTACCAGTGGCGAATTCAGACCAACACTTGCACCCAACTTCCTACGGTATTTATCGTTGTTGTTATCCACGTGTTCTTCAGTCCCGACACCGCTTTGATTTCACTCCCCCATGATACACACATCAAAAAATGTTTTGCGTCAGCCCGGTTCCCAGAGCTCCTCAAGACAGACGTCGACCCTGTATATTGTATTACAGACAAGTCTCTTTGACTATTGAGAGATGACCCCAAACCCACCCAAAGATGTAAACAACCATGCATGAGCAGCGCTTATTAGCTGGAGGGGGTCCGACAGCCGATCAGTTACATTTATTCCACCAGGAAGGAGGTACACAGCTCGTGTTGTCTGTAGTTCCACCATGCTTAGACGGTCAATACCGCGGTTCGATCACGCACACATTACGTTGTACCACGAACGTCTCTCAACAAGGGAAGTGTCCAGGCATCTCGGAGTGACCCAAAGCAATGTTGTTCGGACATGGAGGAGATACAGAGAGACAGGGACTGTTGATGACATGCCTTGCTCAGGCCACCCTAGAGCTACTGCAGTACTGGATGACCGCTATCTACGCATTATGGGTCGGAGGAACCCTGACAGTAACTCCACCATGTTGAATAGTCCTTTTCGTGCAGCTACAGGACGTCGTGTTACGACTCAAACTGTGCGCAGTAGGTTGCATGGTGAGCTACTTCACTCCCGATGTCCATGGCGAGACCCATCTTTCCAACCCGACACCAAGCAGCGCGGTACAGATGGGCCCAACAACATGCCAAATGGACCGCTCAGAGTTGGCATCACGTTCTCTTCACTGATGAATGTCGCATATGCCTCCAACTAGCCATTCGTCGGAGACGTGTTTGCAGGCAATCCAGTAAGGCTGAACGCCTTAGACGCACTGTCCATCGAGTGCAGCAAGGTGGAGGTTACCTGCTGTTTTGGGGTGGCGTTATGTGGGTCCGACGTACACGTCATGGAAGGCACCGTAACGACTGTACGATACGTGAATGCAAACCTCCGACAGATAATGCAACCACACCGGCAGCGTATTGGCGAGGCATTCGCCTTCATAGACGACAATTCGAGCCCCCATCATGCACGTCTTGTCAATGAATTCCTTCAGGATAAAAACATCGCGCGACTAGAGTGACCAGTACGTTCTCCAGTCACAAACCCTATCGAACATGCCTGGGATAGATTGAAAAGGGCTGTTTATGGACGGCATGACCAACCAACCACTCTGAGGGATCTACGCCGCATCACCGTTGAGGAGTGGGACAATCTGGACCAACAGTGCCTTGATGAACTTGGGGATACTATGCCACGACGAATACAGGCGTGCGTCAATGCAACAGAACGTGCTACTGGGTATTAAAGGTACCGGTGTGTACAGCAGTCTGGACCACCACCTCTGAAGGTCTCGCTGTATAGTGGCACAACACGCAATGTGTGGTTTTCATGAGAAATGAAAAGGGCGGAAATGATGTTTATGTTGAACCCTATTCCAATTTTCAGTACAATTTTCGGAACTTGGGAACCGAGGTGATGCAAAACTTTTCTCGATGTGTGCAGTTTCTTCTGGACAAGCTTCTTCATCTCTGAAAAACTGCAGCAAACTTCATCCATTTGAGTGAGCTTACTGTATTCAAGCCTTTGACTTCCCCTAAAATTTTTGCTCCAAGACTTTCTTCCAGCGCCAAAGGATGCATAAAAATATGCACTATAAATGACTCTCTTCTTTTAGTTCAGCATAGCCACAAATTTCATTTTTCCCTACTTCTGTTAATACATTCCCCTTAGTTACGCGCTCCATCAGTCCAATGCTGAGAATTGTTCCGTAGAACAGCAATCCAAAACCTTCTATTTTCTTCTTGTATAAACTGCTCATCGTCCACATTTTACTTACGTAATAGGCAACACTCCATAAAAATACCTTCGCAAAAAACCTGGCTAAATGTTGTACCCGACGAGTATACACTCGTCGGTACAACAGTGGGTTGTTTTCTTTCCACCGTGACAAGAGTGAGAGGATACTGTAACACATAAAACACAAGTTCATTGTATTGCAATATAGACAAGAAGAATTACTTAACTTCGTAAAATCCATTTCCATAGGAGTGTCATGAGTATTTACAAACTCTCTAAACATTAACGTATCACCTGAGACAGACAGAAGACAAGTCTCACGCCACAGTCGGCCACAGACCGTGCATTATGAACAGGTGCTCGATCGTGTTGGAAGATGCAATCGCCATCCCTGAATTGCTGTTCAACAGTGGGAAGCAAGAGGGTGCTTATAACATCAATTTAGACCTGGCTTGTGAGAGTTTCTCGCAAAACAACAAGAGGTGCAAGTCCCCTCCATGTGAAACACGATCATACCATAACATCACTGCCTCCGAATTTTACTGTTGGCACTACCCACGCTGGCTGATGACGTTCACCGGGCATTCGCCATACTCACACCCTGCCATCGGATCGCCACATTGTGTACCGTGGTTTGTCACTCAACAAACCGTTTTTACACTGTTCAATCGTCCAGTGTCTAAGCTCCTTACACCAAGCGATCTGTCGTTTAGAGTTTCCCGGCGTGATGTGTGGGTTATGAGCAGCCGCTCGACCATGAAATCCAAGTTTTCTCACCTCCTGTCAAACTGTCACAGTACCAACAGTGGATCCTGATGCAGTTTGGAATTTCCGTGTGACGGTCTGGATAGATGTCTGCCTATTACACATTACGACCGTCTTCGACTGTCGTCGGTCTGTCAGTCAACAGACGAGGTCGGTCTGTACGCTTTTGTGCTGCACGTGTCCCTTCATGTTTCCACGTCTCTATCACAAAGGAAACAGTGGGCCTAGGGATGATTAGGAGTGTGGAAATCTTGCATACAGACGTATGACACAAGTGATACCCAATCACCTGACCACGTTTGAAGTCCGTTGCTACCGCGCAGCGCCCCATTCTGCTCTCTCACGATGTCTAATGACTACTGAGGTCGCTGATATCTCCTGGCAGTAGATGGCTACACAATGCTTCTAATATGAAAAACTTACGTTTTTGTGGCTGTCAGAATACTTTTGATCACATAGTGCAGCTCTTTTGTGCACGTGGCTTGCAGCGACTATCTTTTGTTGTCGTTGTGTTGTCAGGTACCAACCTTGCTTTCACACCTCGTGCTACAGACGACACGAGACTAAGATTAAAATTTATATTCCATGTTAGAAAACTTCTCATTTCTTGCTACTGTCAGTGTACATTTTATATCAGCTCTGTTTCAGTCATGGCCTTTTATCACTCATGGACTATTATTGTGCTGCTCAAGCAGCAAAATTCATCTGCTGCACTTAGCGTCTTATTTCTAATCTGATTCTATCAGCATCAGCTTATGTCATTCGACTACATTCCCTTACGTTTATTTTATGTTTCTTGTTATTCATAATATAACCTCTTTTCTAGGAGCTATCCGTTTCCTACTAAAACCTTTCCAAGTCATTTGACGTCTGTGAAAGAATTAAAATTTTAATGGCAAACGTGAAAGACTTTATTTCTTCCCTCTGAACTCTCATCCCATTTCTGAATTTCTCTTTTGTTTCCATCATTGATCGCTCAGGCGATCAGCAATAGGCTTCAACCATGTCTGACTCCCTCTTCTCTCCTATTACTACCGTTTCATGGCATTGCAGCTGTAATCTGGTTTCTGTTCATGTCGTAAATGACCTTTACCTTAATGGAATACAGTCCTCATTGTATATAATACGTTGATGGCACTCTTTCGCTCAGCATAGTAAGACTGATTTCCTCCTTCCTTGTCACAAGTCCTATGTCCTGCGAACATTCAGGTTCATCTTCTTAATGTTATCGTATGTTCCTTTCCTCGCTGATTTGCCTGAAGAATTTCCTCACTTCTTGTCTTATCATTTCGCTTAATTTTCGGTATTGTTGTAACAACACATCACAAACGTTTCGATTCCCTTCTTTTAATCTTTTTAACTTTAATGATTCACTGTCATGCAATGCTGTATGCCACACTTCCATGTTCAAAAATGTTTTTCTTTTGACACTGGTTTATTTCTTTTGACGTGAAATGCTCCCTTTTCGTGTGCTAGCCTGTTTCTTATCTCCATTTCTTTTGCAGCCAGGATAGCAGTATTTCATACCTACTACTTGCCCCAGAGTTTTTATAATAGATTTCATACCTGATACTCGTCAATCATTTAAACTCAGCTACACTTCAACCCTTTTACCTTTATTTGCACGTGATGCACGTGAGAAAGAGAGAGAGACAGACAGACAGACAGAGAGAGAGAGAGAGAGAGAGAGAGAGAGAGAGAGAGAGAGAGAGAAAGAATTTTCTAATATCTATCATGGTTGGTTCTCTTTCTCAAATTACGTAATGAATAACATATTAGGCTGTGATGGTTCCCCATTCCACGTCACCGTACCGTAGACCCCCCACATTTGCAAGTATCAATAGAAATACGTTGGTTTCAGAAAAATTATGTGAGATTCTCAAGCAAAAATCACTGTTATACAAGACATTATAGGTAGTTCGAGAACAGCGTCTGCTTAGCTAAGTCCTTAGGCAAGTTCTAGTCGAATAGTCATTGTTAAACTACAAGAAACACTTATGTTGCTTGCTACTAAAATTTATGATACAATTGTGTTAGTCTCTGCCGCTGAAGTCATGGACTGCGCGGCTGACATCGGCGGAGGTTCGACTCCTCCCTCTGGCATGGGTGTGTGTGTTTGTCCTGCGTAGGCTTAGGGACTGATGACCTTAGCAGTTAAGTCCCATACGATTACACACACATTTGATTTGAATTGCGTTAAATTCCTAAATAAATCTGTTGATAAATAGTTGCATAAGGGTCGTTTTTTATTTTGGCAAAGCTAATAAAATGTTTAATTAATCCTCTATTACGATAAATTCCCTATGAACCGCAATCCGTAGCGTCAGCTCGATCTGAGAACTGAATAATGCTCTGCTGAATATTCATATCTGACAAATTGCTTTATTGAAGGCTGAGGTGGTTGAAACCATTTAAACTGACTTTTATTATAGAACAGACTGCTGTTTTATTATGATAGCGATTTCCTTGTGTTTCTTGCCTTACTATATTGCGTTAAGCTTTGAATTAGATTTATCATGCGTACGATTAGCTCGGCATGCAATCTCGTCTGTTATGCCACTGTGTTTATTTTTAGGCACTGTTGATCCTGCGCCATGTGCAAGGCAGGACTTGAGGTAATATTACTGGCTCCACACTGCCTAGTTCCGGCAGCCGGTCCTAGCTTAACGTTTTGAATGAGCTACATTGGTGACAGATGGTAGACTTGGTCAGAAGCGACTTATAAAAACATGTACTCTGAAATGTTATACCACTTGCAAATTTGTTTATACTAGTTGTATTAGTTATAGAGATATTGCCTGTTAGTGACGCACGAACATTTGTGTCGGATCAGGACTTGAACACGGATTTCCCGCTTACCGTTTCGGTTATCCGTGCACGCTCTCCAGAACGATGAAAACCTCCATATGTTACACGGTACGAATATGCTCCCAAAAGTTGTACGTGAAAATGAAGTTTTTCAGAGTATCATATCTCGGGTTCTATTGATCGTAGAGATGAGAGATCAAGTGTTTAGAAAAGCCCGTGGCCTAGAGACCATTTGTATATCTGTCTAAGGGGCATGCTGTAGCTATCCTACATTATAGATTCATAATTTAAACACTACACACTTTCTCCAATCCATGCAAATTTACCAAATCTGTTGGTTCGTCTTGGATGGACCTTGGGCGGCTTAACGATTCACCATTTGTTCATGGGCAGCTCCTGAGGAAACACCGAAAACCATGTTCTTTCACCTATTGTGAGTAATTATATAATTGCCATTCACTGCAGGCCGTTGAAAATTTTAACACACGTTAAAATGATGTTCTAAGGGAATTCCAAAACTTTTTCAATTTCAAAATCCTGAGGTTCGAAGTTAACGTACTCATGCACGTGAAATGGGCACATAATATCCGGTCCGTGGCGTAAATGATGGCTTAACTCTTGTATTTAACACAAAGCAAATATTGTAGGGTCATCAGAATGTTCTGACGCCACCAAACTATATTTCTAGCTATCTTTCCTCCACTTTAATATTTTATGACGCACTGTGTCTGTATAATGGGCACTTTACGCCTATACAAATACCCACAATACCCCTAAAATGGCACTCCAGTGACGAAAGGTTGCCTGAAAATGGTCTTAAACAAGCATGAAAATACCGTAAAATGACTGCCGAAACTATGTAAAGCTGAGAAGACTGCAGATTCAGCAAAATATTCGTATAACAGCTTTGATCTTTTAAGATATAAATCAAAGTCGGGAGCTTCAGATGAAGTGTTATAGATCAAGGAAATAGACAGATAAAATTTCATGATTTTGTGTTAACTTTATACTATGAGTACTTGTTTGTAGTTTATATATACAGAAACGTATAAATGTCTCGAAGTATGTTAATACACTGTCAAAACCATTGTGATATTTAGATGTCGTTTTATATAAGCAGCACACACGGATTTAGCAGGGAAAAGAAGTGTACCAGCAAAAATTACTTCTGTCGGAGTACAAAACAGACGAATATGTTCCTCTTTAAAAGACTGGGAAAGAAAAGTGGGGGTCCAGGTTCCTCAATCCTCATTCCGCTTTGCGCAACAAAAATTTTGGCTTGCGAACATATTCCCGCTTTTCTGTAGCAGAGATACACAGTGGAAGAGGAAGGAGACAATGCTAGTCGTAGACAAAGAGAGAGAATACAGTGTTGGTGGGAGAGAGAAAGTGGCAGTGAAAGAGGAAGGGAGATGAATGATAGCAATAAGCGGTGGAAGCGAAAGAGAGGAGTCAGCGAGAGAGAGTGGCAGTATAAGAGAAAGAGAGATGGATGGAGATAGAAACATTGCGATCATGGTTTCTAAGGTTCGCAACGAATCCTGCCTCAGGCATGGATGTGTGTGATGTCCTTAGGTTAGTTAGGTTTAAGTATTTTTTAAGTCTAGGGGATCGATGACCTCAGATGTTAAGTCCCATAGTGCTTAGAGCCATTTTGAGGGTTCGCAATATTACTTGAATTTCCTCAGTACGGAAAAAGAGACAACAACGCGATCAACGTTATTCTTCTCGTCGTATTGTTGTTTAGGCGCATGTGACATAGTTTATTTTACTATTTTTGTTGAACACTTTATCTTTTGTCGATATTGCGGCAATTCAAGTAACGTTGTGAGCATTATGAGATGTACGCAATGTAGCATATAGAGATCTGGATTGGTCCAAGGAGCGTGCATAGACAGCGGTTTCCGTTAAGTCTACCGCTCGCGATAAGGGGAAGTCTGGACTGGACTCGCAGTCTGTAAAAAATTTTCATGGGTGCCTAATATGTAATATTCTCATACGTTACATAGCTAACGCCGAAACATTCACTATCAACTGAAATGAGCGGCAAAGCTTGCTTATACTGCTCATATCTGTAGAATATTGGGCTAGCGGTGAGTACTCGCTCATGTGGAGAAAATCTCACACAAAAATTATTGAAATCCACAAGAAAATGACAGTGAGTGGGACAGAGTTTCTAACTGAGATCATACTTTAGAGGTATCATCATAATATACAGGGTGTCCGAAAAGTCTTTCCCTGATTACATAAATTGTTATCTCAGGCTAGAAGTAAGACACAAATGGGAGACTGGTGTCTAATTGTTTACAAACTATCAAAGCTTTTTGCACACATCAGTAAACTTCCACATGAGCTACCTTGGTAGCACGTAGCACATCCAGGCGATATTCAATTTCCGTCCACACATTAGGCAACATCACTGGAGGGATCGATTCAACGACTGTGGTTATCCGTTGCTGCAGGGTTTCAAGATCTGGTACACGTGTTCGGTAGACCTCGTCCTTGACATAACCCCTTAAAAAGAAGTCTAATGGGGTTATGTCAGGGGAGCGTGGAGGCCAAACCGTTGGCCCATCACGACCAATCCATCGACAACGAAAGGTCATATCGAGGTAGGCACGGACGTCCAAACCCCAATGAGGCGGTGCACGGTCTTGCTGAAACAAGGCATCGTGGTGATACTGAATCAGCTGAGGAACATCATACAGTTGCAACATGTCCAGATACACTGCAGATGTGATGGTAGCCTCAGCGAAGAAGAATGGCCCGATAATTAGATCGTGCAATAGCGCTCACCAAACATTCATCTTTGGACAGCCTCTGGTGCACTCCATGACTTCGCCAGGGGATTGTGAACCCCAAATGCGCACGTTATGGCGATTCACTACTCCACTGACAAAAAAGGTCGCTTCGTCGGAAAAGGTAATTCGTCTGAGACAACCATCATCGTCCTCAATACGTGATAGCATTTCGACTGCAAAGTCATGTCGACGTGTACTGTCATTGGGCAACAAGGCCTGAACGATTTGCACTTTGTATGCACGAAACAATAAACGTTTGTGTAATTTGTCATGGTAAGAGCTTTTTGGCATCTATAATTCAAGTGAGGCCCTGCGCACCGATTTCTTCGGACTTCGCAGGAAAGACTGCCTTACAGCTTCCACCCTGTCTGCTGAGGTTCTTGGTCGACCAGACCTCGGAAGGTTAGCAACCGATCCTGTGTTCTTGACTCTCTCATACCAGGGTGTAATGTTCTTGACATCAGGTGGATTCCTTCCAAATGTTGTCTGGAAGTGTCTCTGCACTTTGGTTGGTGATCGTGTCTCATGGTACCATAGGACACATTGTGCCTTCTCCTGATTGGTTAACATGGCTTCTTGGGCACTGCACCTCATTCACTACTTACGTACTGCTAACCTAAAACAGAAAAATACATTGATATTTGTAAAAATTCGACACACGTTTCATATTTGTATCTTATTTCTAGCCTGAGTTATCAATTTATGCAATCAGGGGAAGTCTTTTCGGGCACTCTGTAGATTAATCGAGTTTTGGCGACAAGAGAACAACAGTGTGATAGAATCGTTTGCTCGTAAAAAAATCAGCACTCCGAGACCCAGCTGTGACATGGTGACGTAACCTATCTATATGGCTCTGAGGGTGTGTGAGCCTACCATGTAAATGGTTATCGACTTCTCCAAGATGGTCCAAAACTTGAGGGGCTATGGTGCCATTTAATTTATGGTAAAGTTCTCTGTGCATCCAGTCTCGGACTTCAACAGATCGCAAGTTAGCTACTTTTCTACATTTTATTCGGCTGCATAATGCTGAGTTTCCTGCTTTCTGTAACTGTACATTAAATCGTAGCGGCTCAGTGGAAACAACCTACCGTCTCCCTGGTGTAGGCTGCAACTTAGTCTCTTGGTTGCAGGCGTAAACTCAGCTGTGCAGACCAATGGCGTGAAAGTTTTTTGGTCGCTTATCGTAACGTTCAAATACGTTTGCGTTTAGCAGAGGTACTTCGCTTATTGATGATCAATATATAAAAATACCAGAGACAGCTAACTTCTTTCTGCATAAAAGCAAAGGTAAATTTGAAAATATGGGCAGTTGCAAATCATTCCAGTACCAGCTGCATTATGTTTGTCTCTCAATAACGTCAATTTTTGTCTTTCATCCTGTCATCTGCTTCGTAGGACGAGTCTTTTGAAGTTGAATTTGATCTGGCAGACACGAAAGCAAACTTCTGTTTCTATATCTGCTGACAGTTAAATAAATACAGACACAAGAAGCAAAAAGAGTGTTTACGGCCGTGTAAGAGAACGAACGTAAACAGACGACCTCGTGTGTTTTTCATGAAACAGAATATATATCACGAAAATGACAAAATGTTATTTTTCAGACGGACTGTATGTGACTGACTCCTGCATATCGGGAAATATTTGTATTTGAAGAATTGTGCTTATTTTTGTAAGAGCTGTTTTGTCGTAGAGCGACAGAAATTGACAGGGTTTACAGTTTTGAGCAGTTAGGAAAGAGCTTATGTGTGGAGAAGCGATCGTAGCAGCCAGAAGAAATATATACTGTTGGAAATGAACTGGGAATTTTTATCTAACTTTCATATCCAGCTAATCCATTCCAAGTTGAGAGAAGCTAACATTTATATTAAATTGAACTTAGATGGGCCTTCATTCGAATAAGGGGACCATTACCACTTGTGAGTTATCATACGAACTTCGCCGTCAACTGGAGGATCTCCTGTGCAATATGGAACTCTCAGGTACGTACTATGTGTTTATCACACACAAAAATTTAGAAAATCTAGATCCAATCTCCACTGAAATTTTGTACACGTCGTGCTTAACATTAATCACATTATATACAAACCCGACTGAAAAATATCTGTAACCGGACGTAGATGTAATGATGAAATTACTTGCGAAGAAAGTCTTAAAGAACGTAGAGAAAACTTGAAACGTTCCTTTCCGTTTTGTTTCACCATCTTCCGTAGTGTCCCACTAAGACCAGACGTAGGGATGGTCAATTTCCACGTACTAATAACGATGAAAAATTACGCGATGGTTTGCACTAGACACTGAGGTGACGAATGTCATTGGATAGGGATATGTGCATATACAGATGGCTGTAGAATCGCGTGAACAAGGTATACATGCAATGCCCCAGCTGTCACTTGTACTCATGTGCTTCATGTGAAAAGCTGGCGTGATTGTGTTCGTACGATGGGAATTAACAGACTTCGGATGTGGAATGGTAGTTGGGACTAGATGACATGGGACATTCCGTTTCGGAAATCATGGGGGAATTCAGTATTCCGCGATGCAGAGCGCCAAGTGTGTGTCTAAAATACCAAATTGCAGCTCAGTGGCCGACAGCCTTGAGTTAATGACCAATAGAAGTGTCGTTCATGTAGAATTGTCGGTGATAAGAGACAAGCAACGTGAAATAACCGCAGAAACCAACAAAGGACGAACGTCGAACGTGACCGTAGGACATAGCGGCCAAACAACGATGGAATTTTTATAGGTGACAATGCGCTACGTTACCGTGCCACTGTCGTTCGTGACTGGTTTGAACAACATTCTAGACAGTTGGAGTGAATGATTTGGCCCTCAGATCGCCCGACATAAATGGTATCGAACATTTATGGGACATAATCGAGATGTTATTTTGTGCACTGACAACACTTCGGCAATTATGAACGGCTGTAGATGCAACAAGGCTGAATAGTTCTGCAAGGGGCTTCCAACGACTTGTTGAGTCCATGTCACATCGAGTTAATGGACTGCCACGGGAACAAAGAAGTCCGACACGACATTGTGAGGTATCCGAGGACTTTCGTCACCTCAGTGTAGGTTTCCTCGGATATATTTATTGGCAGGCATGGATTAAGCCAAGCACTGAGCTATGTAAAGTGCATCTCGCTTTGGCCCGTCAGACACAGCAGAAAAAGTAGAAATTGTCACCATTTCTGCCGTCAATAAATGCCTTGCGGCAAAGAAACTACTCTCAAATGACTCTCCGACATGAACATTATATGGAACATGGGCACTAAAAAGGATTACTTTGCCGTTTGCAACTTATTATAGCAACTCGCGTCGATAACCTACTCCACGAATAAAGCAGGCATCATTTTAAAGTTAGAAAGGAGAAACACTGAAACCGTCCACAAGTTTCGCGTTATCAATGGAACTTATTTACTGTTACACCTCAACATGTCAATATGTTAATTAAACAGTGCCTCCACATACCTAATGGCGGCAAACGTTGCTGCGTGGCCTCTTGTACAAACTGCCTGTACGCTCACAAAAAGTTCAGCACTCGTCTAGAAAACGTCCATTGGCCTGAGATGAGCACTACGCCTGCGGCCGTGAACGCCCTTACGAACTCTCCTAAAGCTTTCTGCCCAGATAGAATAGCTCGGTTGAGAACTGGGGACCCGATTTGATAAACTCAAGAACTTAGAAACCATCTGCACTGCCCAACGACTGCCATTCTACAAGCCGAGGGCAGCCAGCCAACTCCCTGATCCTACGTATTCCAAACCACTCTAAGAAATTGGTTTAACATCCAGACCTTTCAGCTGATAAGCATCCTGAGCTGAATGCCGGAATTTTCATTAGTCTGCAAGTTGCCTTTTAGAAGTCTCCTCAGTTTATCAGTTCAGTAGCTCGCGAACTATCTTCCATATCTTACAAAGAATCTCTGTAACAATATAAATATGCACAGTACAGTTTCCTTGAATTTGTCTTTTTGAAATGTTGTGAAGGACACGTGGTCACCTCTGACTGCTTCCGGGAGCTTCGAAGTAGTCAGCACGCTGACGATACAGACTAGGAGATATTGTCCCTTGGAACACTTTTCAAACTTGCACTTCTAGGTAGCCGATTAAGAGAAGTTTAATATATTATTTGATTACTTTCGAAATTCACTTTAAGGGTGCTGCAGTATTTTTCAGTATGTATAAAAATTACTGCACAAAAGTTAGGTTTTAAAATGCGAAAAACATGTTCCTAGACAAAACATGATCAAGTACATGGAGACAAATATTCTACTTTATTTAAAAGTATTACAGTTGATAACAAAAGGTTAGTACTGTATGTAGTAACCTGTGTGTTACATTATTCCTATTCTACCAACCAAAAATCAGTTAAAACGCAGTCAGATTGAGAATAAGTATTGTCAAAAATCATTTGCTAGTTACAAACACTTTCAGTAGTTGCTATTGGCAATTGATGTGTTCCTAGGTACACTACACTCTCCTCTGCGTACTTGTGGTGAACTTTGAAACGTTCAGACTCATTCCAGAAGACGGGTATGACTGAACGTAAGAACTGGCGCGAAGTGTTTGCAGTTGTTGGTGAGAATGGTTCGTTTATTTTTGGTTATTCTAAGTGGTTGTTCATTAGGAAGACTGTGCTATGAATTAATTCACATTGTGTTCGGAGTCCACGGCTTAATTTTCATTAATTTCTTGTCCTAATTTGCAACGAGTTGCAAAGGCGACCATGTGTCTACATTTACATCGTACTCCTCAAGCCACCTAATGGCGTGTGACGAAGGGTACTTTCGGTACCACTATCTGAACCCTCCAACCCTGTTCCACTCGCGAATTGTGCGTAGGAACGATGAGTGTTTGGAAACCTCTTTATTGCCTCTAATTTCTCGAATTTTCACTTCACAGTCAATACGAGAGATGTATGTGGGGGGAAGTAATAAGTTGTCGGACACCTCCTGAGAAGTGCTGTCCCGAAAATTCAATGGTAAATCTCTCGGTGATGCAGAACGTCTCTTTTGTAACGTCTGCCAGTAGAGTTTGTTTATCATCTCCGTAACGCTATCTTGCCTGCTAAACGATCCCATGACGAAAACTACCGCTCATCGTTGAATCTACTCTATATCAGTCCTACCTGATAGTGATCCCAGATAGATGAGCAATACTCAAGAATCAGGCGATCAAGCGCCCTATAAGCCACTTCTTTCGTGGATAAGTTACATTTCCTTAAGATTCTTCCGATGAATCTGAGTCTGGTGTCTGCGTTTTCCACTATGATTTATATGCTCATTCCACATAAGGTCGCTCTGGATTGTTGCGCCTACATATTTTACGCCAGACACTGTCTTCAGATGTTTTTCGTCAATAGTGAGGCAGTACAGTAGTGGACTTCTTTTCCTTTGTATGCGCAGTATGTCACATTTATCCATGTACAACAGTGTTGTAAAATTTACTTACCTGTGTGAATTCGTTGAGCTTGAAGTAGTTTACAGAAGTTCGTTATCATAATTCAATCCGACACATTATACAGTCCATATAACCGTCCACGCCATCGTTTCAGCTTATTTTATCCTTTTCATGGACTTTTGTGATTGTTTGTAATTTCAGTTAATGTTACGTGCTTTACCCGAAGCCAAGTAGCTTTCGAATTGCACCCTATTAAGCGATCTTGAGATGTATTCACAGCAATTGTTTACTGTTGTTACTTGACTATCGTAATTACAGAGCTCAGCACCATCCCTGTTGCACAATGATAGAGTACAAGTAGTTCTCTGCTACATTCACACGAGAACCGCGCCTACCCCGCATCACCGATTTGGTAAATATTATCGGTTTATGAAGTGTTTGGGCAAAAATGAAAGAGACTCAAGTGGAAGCTCCAGATGGTATAGAGTTTAGAAGAGCAACGATCTTGAACGGGGGTTGGGCGAGATTTGTGCCGTTTAAGTAATCGTCGCTTGTAGTTACCGGCTGGCGCAGTAGAAAGTGAGCGATAATCTAAGAGTCGTGGGGTCGAGTCCCTGCACGGCAGCATTTCTTTTAATCTTAATTTGTACATTACTTACACTGCTAATAAACCGCAGTCATGAAAAGAAAAAGCGAAGGAAATTTTGTTAGGCTCGCATTTGCTGCATACACGAAGACTCTGTAAATAAATTCCCAGAAAAGAACTTTAAAAAGACCACGAAAACTTCGTGTAATAAATTATATTAATTTGTTATTTACTCGCCCTAGTGATGTATTCATTGTGAAAATAGGGGAAAAGTCATTTTCTCGGTATGATGCACGCGTTACAGACGCCGCATTTCGTGATTGTTTTAAAGTTTCTTGTAGAAAAACAGACATGATTTACATTCGTAAAATTTTCTCTTCCATCGCAGAATTTGGCGCTTTGATTACAGTCCCTTCCTGAAGGTTATTTGCCGAGCTCTTGTAGATCCTGCAACTGCTCGTGGTCGTGCGGTAGCGTTCTCGCTTCCCAAGCCCGGGTCCCCGGGTTCGATTCCCGGTGGGGTCAGGGATTTTCTCTGCCTCGTGATGATTGGGTGTTGTGTGGCGCCCTTAGGTTAGTTAGGTTTAAGTAGTTCTAAGTTGTAGGGGACTGATGACCATAGATGTTAAGTCCCGTAGTGCTCAGAGCCATTTGAACAATTTTTTGATCCTGCAACTACAGTCTTTCTTTGACAGGTATTTGCTACCCAAGTTTCACCTGAGTTTCCTTTCCTTATCTATTATAAAAATATTGCATGTTCGGCAGTTTCCTTTTTTTTTTCAATAAAGTAAAAATTGACAGGGACACGTACCCACGACCCTCGTCTCACCGTTCTGTACTCTTTCTGGACAAGAATGTTATCATTTACAAACTTTAAATTTAGCAAAATAGTAGTTATTGATGAAACAATACGATCGCCAGTCCGTTTAAGAAAGGTTATGAAACTGATGATGTTGGGTTGACACTGAATTTAAGTAACAGTTCCTGAAATTTATGTAGGTGGCAACAGTCACTTCACACGCAAGTGAGCTCGGTCGACGATACAAGACGTCATCAAAGTTTGCAGAATCAATTATTACACAGAACATTTTGCAATAATTCAAAAGCGAAATTGATTCATTTATTGCAAAAAGTAATGCGGTAATGACAGAGCAGCGTTATTTCACTAACATGTCGCGGCCATCATTTTCAACCGTTTTTCTGATAAAACGTCGACATTACCTCAACATATGTGTATAGCGAATAAACACTGAATACGTCACAGTTTTGAAGCAATCAGGGAAGACAACGCCGAAATTGCGAAAACTAAGATTACGTAGCATCTAAACAATTGCAGAAAATTATGTAATACTATTAAAACAATACACGTAAGCATGGTCCATAGTAGGCACTAATGCGATTTTTATTTAATCAGGCTATTCGCTAATTTTGACTAAGCGTCATTGTCAAGCACATTTGTAACCTCTGTATTTCATGCCATTTTCAAATCACTCTTACTTACAAGTAAAAAGTAGACATATACCATTATTTCTGAAAGAATTCACACTACAATGACACCTTTTAAAATCGTATTCTAAAATTACAAATGTGCTTGACAATGACGCTTAGTCGAAATCAGCAAATCACATGACGAAATAAAAATAGCATTACAGTCTGCTACGGACCATGTCTACGTTTTTTGAGTATCTGGAAGCTGTGGGTCCTCACAAATACAAAATTTTTAAGGAAGATTCAAGTAAACTGTGCACAGATATATTGACAGACAAATTAATTTCGATGCTTAATGTGTCGTCTTACCGAAAAACATAACGAAAGTAGTTAAATTTGCAGAATTTGATATTATTAATAATTTTATTAACATTATAAAGTTTCTCTTTTCATTGAACTAGCGAAACGTAAGATTTACTTTCTGGCGTGGTGTGTATCTTCGCCTTAGACTTAGCGTTAACAAAGATAATTGATTAAAATGATGGGAACTGGACCCTGTTCTTAGTATTAGTAACGTAGGAAAATTATTAACACTGAGTAAGCATAGTGTTGACAAAAGCTAACGCTCAGTAAATGATTTTACTCTGCTGGTAAGTCTTTTACTTACCCAACTTTCTAAACAAGCACAGTGTTATATTGAGGCGGGACCTCGGTAGGCGTGCCATAGTAATTTCATCACAACAATTACTATACTAAGGCTGAGCTGAATTGAATGTATTCGGACACATAGCACTTTTCTTGCGTTAAAACTCGTGACTCTTGTCGAATAAATCAATATTTAGCCGTAGCTCCTTTGCTCAGTATCCTCGCACTGCCGTGTCCAACATTTTATCACCACGAAGTTCACATACTTAACTCTCCACTGGCTTATAACAGCTCCTCACGTCCCACCGCGCTAGCTGTTAACCTAAGTCTCTGCTGTGCGCAGTCTGGCATACTAACAATGTTAGCGCCATGGTGACAGTATCTGTGGATACAGGTTGGTATCATACACAGCGAAAACCACGCGAAAACGCGGACTTTGTCAGTGTGTTTACTACATTCCTTACAACATTGCTTTCAGATAACTTGGAATGATTTTAGTTTCCAATTCTTCAGTCTATTAGCACAGAGAACAATGTGATAAACTCTATACGTTCATAATCTGAAAATAGTATTCGAAAGGCGAAATGAAATATGATAATAATTGAGAAGAATCGTGCGATAGTGCTGCAAGCTGTTACTGAAAAAAAAATGTGGGACACTTTTAGGGGCAGCCTGTCCATCAAAGACTTTTCGTTCTGTGTGAGTCAAATGGAGGGAAAACTGCGAACTCAGAATTAAATGGACATGGCACATACGACACTGAATCTTTCCTGCTTTCACAAGTTACGCAGCGATCTAAAGGGCAAGGCCTGTGTCACGCAGAACGCTCGCGTTTTAAACACACACACGCGCGCGCACACACACACACACACACACACACACACACACACACACGAATGAGTTCCCCCGCATGGCGCGAAGGCTGTACGCCACCAACGCTCGCAGCCTCTAAACATGTCAGCGCGTTTTTACCAAAGCGTCTCTCTCGAGAGAAAACATTTGTTGGCGACAACGTACGGCCGCGCGCTGAAAGCCGGGCTGCTGTGTTCTGAAACCAGCGCAGCGTCCCTGCAGACGTCACTCGTGCTTCTCGAGAGCGAAAAATACCGCCAGTCCCCTCTACTCTCTTTCACATCTACGTCTTATTAGATATAACGAAAGAGTATGTCTGGTAAACCTGAATACTGAAAGCACTTCTTTGGAATAAAATGTTATTAATAAACTTACAACAGAAACCTGCCTCTAGAAAGCCGTGCGTATGTATAAGGGACAGTCAAATAAAACGAGACAGATGGAAGAAAGTGAGTAAACTGTTTATTATTTCAAAAGTAATGGGCGTAACTGTTGATTTATCCCACCGTAAGACACGACGGCCAGTGCCGTCTTGGAAAAGTATTTGTGGTTGCCTACGGACCCACGAGTGTACCCAGGTGTGCTCCGCTTCGCCTGAAGCAAATCTACAGCCATGAATGTCTTTCTTTAGAGCTCTAATGATTTGGAAATAGCGTTAGGGGTCGGGGCGGGGCGGGGGGGGGGGGGGGGGGAGAGTCGGTGGGTTTGTGCAGGCCATTATACATCCTCCATACAGTTCCAATCTCTCCCCATGCGGTTTCCCTATTCTTGGTTCTTCATCATTTTCATAAAGAAATCTGACGTTTCAAAAAAATGGTTCTGAGCTCTATGGGACTTAACATCTGAGGTCATCAGTCCCCTAGACTTAGAACTACTTAAACTCTAACTAAGGACACCACACACATCCATTCCCGAGGCAGGATTCTAACCTGCGACCGTAGCGGTCTCGCGGTTCTAGACTGCAGCGCCTAGAGCCGCTCGGACACTTCAGCCGGCCCTGATGTTTCAGTGACCGTGACAAAGATATATTTGGATAGAGAATTAAAGCTCTGCTTTTAATAAGACAGAGATTAGTCTGATGAAAGTATCACAACAGAGCATTAAAATAGGTAAAACATAATTAACTGTCTAGGATGTGTCTTTTAATTATAACTAAAACAATGCAAAACCAGATAACTGTTAAATTCGGATAACTTGGTCCCCCTTCAAGTGATATATTCTGCCGTTGTAGTTCATTTCGTTACGCCCCAGGGTATCCGAGAGCGCGAACGCGCTGCTTTCTGGACTCCGACATGCGCGCCGTCCCCAGACCGAATCCGCCTGGTGGAATAACGACGAGGACCGGTGTGTCGGCCAGTCTGGATGTGGTTTTTAGGCGGTTTTCCACATCCCGATCGGTGAATACCGGGCTGGTCCCCACATTCCACCTCAATTACACGACTGAAAGACATTTGAAACACGTCCGCACTCTTCCATGGATTCCACTAGATGCAGTCAGTTGGGGTATCTACATCTACATACATACTCCGCAATCCACCATACGGAGCGTGACGGAGGGTACCTCGTACCACAACTAGCATCTTCTCTCCTTGTTCCACTCCCAAACAGAACGAGGGAAAAATGATTGTCTATATGCCTCTGTAACAGCCCTAATCTGTCTTATCTTATCTTCGTGGTCTTTCCGTGAAATATAAGTTGGCGGCAGTAAAATTGTGCTGCACTCAACCTCAAATTCTGGTTCTCTGAATTTCCTCAGTATCGATTCATGAAAAGAACGCCTCCTTTCCTCCAGAGACTCCCACCCGAGTTCCTGAAACATTTTCGTAACACTAGCGTGATGATCAAACCTACCAGTAGCAAATCTAGCACCCCGCCTCTGAATTGCTTCTATGGCCTCCCTCAATCCGACCTGAAAGTGATCCCAAAAGCTCCAGTAGTACTCAAGAACAGGTAGTATGCGTCTATGAACCACATCTTCCCAAAATTCTAACAATGAACCGAACACGACTATCCGCCTTACCCACAACTGTTACAACATGCTTTTGCCTCTTCATATCGCTCTGCATTGTTACTCCCAAATATTTCATCGACGTGACTGTGTCAAGCGCTACACTACTAATGGAGTATTCAAACATTACGGGATTCTTTTTCCTATTCATCTGAATTAATTTACATTTATCTATATTTAGAGTTAGCTCCCATTCTTTACACCAATGTCAAATCCTGTCCAAGTCATCTTGTATCCTCCTACGGTCACTCAACGACGACACATTCCCGTGCACCACAGCTGCACATTGGTATCCGAATAGTCATTTATGTAGATAGAAAACAACAGCGGACCTACCACACTTCCCTGGTGCACTCCATATGTTACCCTCACCTCCGATGAACAGTCACCATCGAGGTGAACGTAATGTGTTCTACTACTTAAGAAGTCTTCGAGCCACTCACATATCTACATCTACATCTACATCCATACTCCGCAAGCTACCTGCCGGTGTGTGGCGGAGGGTATCCTGAGTACCTCTATCGGTTCTCCCTTCTATTTGGGAACCAATCCCATATGCACTACACATGAGACCCTCACCTCCGATGAGCACTCACCATCGAGGAGAACGTACTGGGTTCTATTACTTAAGACGTCTTCGAGCCACTCACATATTTGGGAACCAATCCCATATGCCCGTTCCTTAGTTAGGAGTCTGCAGTGGGGTAAACAGTCAAACGCTTTCTGGAAGTCAATGGGGTATGGGGTGGCAACAGGAAGAGCATCCGGCCACCCCTTAAAATTAACACGCCAAATCCGGTTAACCATTACAGCAGACCCCGCCAGACAGAATAAATGCTTGGAAAGAGAGAGAGAGTTCATTTCGGTATCCGTTAGCTCTTTCGTTAATACACTCCTGGAAATGGAAAAAAGAACACATTGACACCGGTGTGTCGGACCAACCATACTTGCTCCGGACACTGCGAGAGGGCTGTACAAGCAATGATCACACGCACGGCACAGCGGACACACCAGGAACCGCGGTGTTGGCCGTCGAATGGCGCTAGCTGCGCAGCATTTGTGCACCGCCGCCGTCAGTGTCAGCCAGTTTGCCGTGGCATACGGAGCTCCATCGCGGTCTTTAACACTGGTAGCATGCCGCGACAGCGTGGAGGTGAACCGTATGTGCAGTTGACGGACTTTGAGCGAGCGCGTATTGTGGGCATGCGGGAGGCCGGGTGGACGTACCACCGAATTGCTCAACACGTGTCACGTGAGGTCTCCACAGTACATCGATGTTGTCGCCAGTGGTCGGCGGAAGGTGCACGTGCCCGTCGACCTGGGACCGGACCGCAACGACGCACGGATGCACGCCAAGACCGTAGGATCCTACGCAGTGCTGTAGGGGACCGCACCGCCACTTCCCAGCAAATTAGGTACACTGTTGTTCCTGGGGTATCGGCAAGGACCATTCGCAACCGTCTCCATGAAGCTGGGCCACGGTCCCGCACACCGTTAGGCCGTCTTCCGCTACGCCCCAACAGCGTGCAGCCCGCCTCCAGTGGTGTCGTGACAGGCGTGAATGGAGGGACGAATGGAGACGTGTCGTCTTCAGCGATGAGAGTCGCTTCTGCCTTGGTGCCAATGATGGTCGTATGCGTGTTTGGCGCCGTGCAGGTGAGCGCCACAATCAGGACTGCATATGACCGAGGCACACAGGGCCAACACCCGGCATCATGCTGTGGGGAGCGATCTCCTACACTGGCCGTACACCTCTGGTGATCGTCGAGGGGACACTGAATAGTGCACGGTACATCCAAACCGTCATCGAACCCATCGTTCTACCATTCCTAGACCGGCAAGGAAACTTGCTGTTCCAACAGGACAATGCTCGTCCGCATGTATCCCGTGCCACCCAACGTGCTCTAGAAGGTGTAAGTCAACTACCCTGGCCAGCAAGATCTCCGGATCTGTCCCCCATTGAGCATGTTTGGGACTGAATGAAGCGTCGTCTCACGCGGTCTGCACGTCCAGCACGAACGCTGGTCCAACTGAGGCGCCAGGTGGAAATGGCATGGCAAGCTGTTCCACAGGACTACATCCAGCATCTCTACGATCGTCTCCATGGGAGAATAGCAGCCTGCATTGCTGCGAAAGGTGGATATACACTGTACTAGTGCCGACATTGTGCATGCTCTGTTACCTGTGTCTATGTCCCTGTGGTTCTGTCAGTTTGATCATGTGATGTATCTGACCCCAGGAACGTGTCAATAAAGTTTCCCCTTCCTGGGACAATGAATTCACGGTGTTCTTATTTCAATTTCCAGGAGAGTATTATGCAGCCGTTCGCTAAAGGAGTACTCTCTTTCACTTGAAGATGGGATCAGATTCGATTTTGAGGTGACTACGCATGGTTGGTTACACGTTATTAGCTATGAATGTTGCGATACGCTAGTGTAAGAGGAGATACCGAAAGGGAAACGACAAGTTGAACGACGTGCACCTAGTCAAACGGCGGTGTAGAAGGAGTCGTCATCCTCAGAAATGTAAGACACTTCATGAAAGGCAGATGAGAGTAACCACATGGTCGTTTCACGGCAGTTACGACACCGCCATATTGCTGCAAACTAGTAAGTTGCCATTTACAAATCAGTCAGTTTTGGATGTCGTACTCACGCCTCTAGTATGTACTATGATTCTATTGTACATAAAAAAGTGGTACTCACCTGGTAGTCTCTTTATCATTAGGATTACACAAATATATCTTATGCAATTTTATCTAAACAATTAGTTGTAAATTTAACAGAAGAATAAACAAGCAAGACATTGGGTGAAACGTGGGAATGGGTGCACTACACAAAAGAAGCAACTACTCGGATACAGAATACTTATGGAGTGCACATAGACCTTTTGTGGTATGCGGAAATTCTAGGAGATGAACATCGACAAGTCTATATGTAGAGAGCGACATCAGATCGCGTACAGAGTAGAGATCGTTCGACTGTCAAATTCTCAACAGTAAATTGTCGAAGTGTCGGAATATTCGTAACAAAGTTCCTGAAATTTCTGTCCTTCAGGAAAGTTGTAATTTGCAAATTGCTTCAGAAACTAAGAGCTGGTTTAAACACGAAGTAGAAAGGCATGGAATGTATACCGAAAAGACAGATTAAACACCAAAGGAGGCAGAATGTTCATTGATATTCTCAAAAATTTTATATCCAGGCGAACTCAAGTTAATTATCGGATTATTTTACCGGTAGCTGCAGAATAATTCAAGGAAAGTCTACCCTCAGGAGCGCGTAAGTACCCAGGTGATCTAATATTAGTTGGAGACGACTTTAATCTACCAAGCATAGACTGAGACGTCTGTCGATTCACAGCAGGTGGTCTTGTAAAGTACTTCTGATGGCGTTTTCCTAAGTCTGCCTTGAACATCTAGTTAGACGACTGACGTGCAAATTGAAATATTTTAGATTTTGTAACTACAAAGATACCTTATTAACGGTGTCAGTACAGAGACTGGGAAAAGTGACCATAAGCAGATGATAGCAACGATAGTTACTAAGTTGATGAATCAATTCAAGGTGGCTAGGAGATTATTTGTGATAAAAAAAGCGGATAAGACAATTATTAGCATCTCACTTAGACAATGAATGGACTTCATTCAGTTTCATTACCATGGACATAGAGGTATATTGGTCCAAGTATAAACTGATCATAAATCGCGCTCCGAAGCCGTACATGCCAAGTAAGTGGATTAAGGATGAAAAAATCCCTCCGTGGGTTAATAATCAGATTCGGAGAATTGTTGCTTCCTCGGTTGAAAAAAGACTGCGCAAATGTCGACATAAAAACTTTGAGAGACACACCCTAGCGGAAGATCTTACCGAGAACCCGAGAAAATTCTGCTCTTACGTAGAATCACTAAGGGGCGCGAAGGCTTCTGTTCAGCCACTCGTTGGCTGGTCCGACGAGGCTAGAGAAGAAAGGAAAAGGAAAGCTGAAGTTTCAGATTTTTCGTTTAAGGAATGATTCACGCAGGAGGATAGAACAACTTCGTTTGACCGTCGTACAGACTCCCGTACGGAGGATGTAGTAATAGGTATCCTTGGTGTAGAGAAAAAAATTAAAAAGTCCCTTAATTATTGATCGTCAGATACAGATGGAATCCAAACTCAGTTTCTCAGAGAGTATTCTGTGACATTTATGGCTAATCTCTCATCCAGCGCCAAATACCTTGGGAGTGGATGAAAGTAACGGTGACGCTCGTGTATAGGAGGCGTAAACGAACGAAACCTATAAATTACAGAGCACTTACCATCGGGTTGCTGTGGAGTTCAATAACACACTCTGAGATGGAATACAATAAATTTCATTGAGATAAAAAAGCTTCTGCCCAGGCATCAGTTCTGGATTAGAAATCATCACCCGTGTGAAACTCGGTCTGTACTTTTGTCATGGATGGAGGACAATTGGCAGAATGCGTGGTCCTAGATTCCTGGAAATCGTTTGAGACGGTCCTCCACGGCAGACTGCTGAAGAAGGTCCGAGCGTAGTGAATAGGGTCCCATATGTGCGAATGTAAAGAAGAATTTTTAAGTAATAGCACCAAGTACTTTGTCTTCAACGGCGAGTACTTTTCAGAGGCAAGGGTATCGTCAGGAGTGCCACAGGGAAGTATGAGAGAACTGGTGTTACTCTCTAAATACTATAGTGATCTGACAGACAGAATGTGCAGCAATCAGCGGCTGTTTGCTGATGACGCTGTAATGTAAAGTGAATGTTTAATTATAAACGATGAGTTAGACAGAGTTTCTAGTTGGTGTGATGAATGTCAGCTTGCTCTAAATGTAGAAAAATTTAAGTTAATGAACAGCTTTAGTAGTGTCATACTTGACACAGTCACGCTTTTTAAATATCTTGGCGTAATGATGACATGTAATCGAATGAAAAAAAAAATGGCTCTGAGCACTATGGGACTCAACATCTGTGGTCATAAGTCCCCTAGAACTTAGAAATACTTAAACCTAACTAACCTAAGGACATCACACACATCCATGCCCGAGGCAGGATTCGAACCTGCGACCGCAGCAGTCGCGCGGTTCCTGACTGAGCGCCTAGAACCGCTAGACCACTGCGGCTGGCTGTAATGGAATTAGCACGTGGGATTCATAATAAGGAAGGCGAATGCTCGACATCAGTTTTCGTATATAACCGTGGTTCGTAATTTTGAGAACGGGCATTTGAGGCTGACTGCAGAATGATCCTAATGCTGCCAACGTACAATTTGCTCATGGAGCACGAAGATAGAATGAGATAAACTAAGGCTCGTACGGAGGCTTATAGACAGAATTTTTGCTTTATCCTCGCTCTATTTGCGAGTGAAACAGGAAGAGAGATGAGTAATAGGTGGTACAGTGCACCAGTGCACCCTCCACCATGCACCATAAAATGGCATGCGAAGAATGTATGTAACGGTAGATGTGTAAGTGGTTTAACCGAATTTATAACAAACACCTTCGCAGAATAGCTTTAAAAAAATGCACTCGTTTCGGATCACCCGTTGACTAAAAGGATAAATAATGTTAACGACACCGTTCTGATCCGGGTAACAGAAAAGGAAGCCAGTGACAACTTCAATTTCTTCAACATGCAATAAAATAAAATCTACCACAGGAGACGAATATGATTATTTAATGCTTTTCTCTCAATATCATGAACGCTGAATACGAATGCAACATTCGTACACAAGCAAAAGAGTTATTCCTAAAAGTTCGCGGACCTCAACTCCTTCTAAGTTTATTATTTGTAAACTGTTTTTCAGAGGGTCGCAAAGTCGCTTAAACCAACGATTTCCTCGCTTGTTCCGTGTATCTTCTGTAGAGCGATTCTCCAGTGGTCTCCGATACTGTTATGCAAGGGTCGTTCCATAAGTGATGCCCCACTTTTTTTCTCAGAACATGTTTATTGTTAAGAGTCGGAATTTGGTGACAATATACATCAACATGTCTTGTCCATGTCCTATTTTTTACGTAGTCTCCAACACGTTCCATGGCAGTATGCCAATGTTGTGGGGTAGCATGCATTCCCTGATGTTAAAATCTCTTGCCCTGTAGGCGTAGCCATGTTTTCACAGCATGACCTACAATCTCGTCACCTTCAGAGTGTGTTCCCAGTACAGAATCTTTAAGTGGTCGGCACGGAAAAAGGCATCCGCACGATTCAACATATCTGGAGCAGCGGCTGTGACAGGACGTCCCGAGCGTGGCTGATCATTCATATCCTGAGGCTGTACATTCCTTTTTCAATCGCCCAACTGAACTCCTATCAACTGTAGCATCGCCATACACAGCACACAAACGTTCACAACGGTTTCTTTTTCGGCACCCAAGAATTCAATAACAGAACACTGCTTGTGAAGTGAATCATACGTAGACACCATTTTGCCGTTGTAATACGGCTCTGCCGTCTGCCAGAACGGTTCGGAACTTTACCGGCGCACAGAACAAACATCAAATGTGAAGCACCTACAAGAAGGTTTGTCTGTGTTTTAAGGACGTTTGTCATTATTTATTGAACGACTCACGTATATACTGGAGTTGGCCCTAGTCTCTGGCATGACGTACACGTAACTTATGCAAATATTTTATCCTGTGATGACTATTACTATTTTATGTTGACAAGGGCCCCTACCTGTGGACATTTACAAGTGAGTATTCATTCTGAAGTACAATATATGTAATCTAGCTGCTATCTAAAGCCATGGCTTGGGATAATTCTTGTTTTGTCAATTTTGTGTATGACAACAACCGCTTTGTTTCAACGAATCTAATGTGCCATCGTGTGATGTACCAAGACCCACTGCATCTGATGAAGATATATTCGCAAATATCGAAACTTAGGTCAAGAGCTAATAAACTTTTGTTTTCAACTGGTTGGCCGAATTTTCAACCTCTTAATATTTAATAATTAAAATTAAAGAGAAACAAATACTGACAGGTGTGAATATTATTGAACTATCTATCAGTATATAGAAGAATCTGAAACTGGTAATGCCGACACCGGGGAAGATCAGTTTGCATTCCGAAGAAATGTAGAAACGCGCGAGACAATACTGACTCTACGACCCATCTTAAAACAATGGGTAAGAAAGAAAAATAAACGTTTATAGCTTTTCTACATGTGGAGAAAGTTTTCGACAACGTCGATTGAAATACACTCTTTAAAACTCTGAATATGGAGGGGTAAAATACAGGGAATGAAAGGTTGGATACAACTAGCTGAGAAACCAGACGTCAGTTAGAAGAGAGTAGGTTAGAAGCATAACTCAAATGCTCCAAAAACATAAATTTTCACAAGTGACCAATAACGTGTTTTACATGCGTCGTGATCACGTCCCATATATTGACATCAGTGTGTGCAAGAACAATGGCTATAAATAATTATTTATATTTCAGATTATGTTTGCTTACTGAGAAATTACAGTTATTGAGGGTTATATTATGGATCATGTGAGTTTTGTTAATGAGCTAGGGAACATGTAAGTTTTGACAATCCCCATTTTGGATCTTGTGAGTTTTGATATTGAGCTGTTTGGACGATGTTGGTTTCGCGGGAGCTATGCAACACTTTTTGGTTCCGACTGCAAGCCACTTTCTCTTTACAGTGTATATAAAATATTACATTCCAATGTTAATCGTTATAAATACCAATTAATCATCTTTTATGGACTTTGCTTATGTTAGTTTACAAAAGATATTCTCTAGTTTGGAATACAGTTTGCAATTTCATAAAAGGAATGTCTACCGTGTAAATTTCTTCAGTTCAATGATCTATGAGATTTACAAATTCGTCCTCTACAGTAATGTATCTCTGCACACATTACGCTATTGATAAACTTCATGACACAGTCTCTCTTGGGTTCATATTCTGCCGCCATCCTGAAGCCGCCTCTCCGTTCTTGTTCAAAACCTTGCTGATGAAACTGTTTAGCGATATTATTTATTCTGTATCGTGATACTCCCTATACATTTATAAAGTTTGACATGCAAACTGGAACTTTATTTTTCTGTGTGCTTCGTATAAAATATTTCGTCGTTCTAAGGAGCTGAGACTTTTGGTTTTGACTTGATTTGTCTTTTCTAGGTCGACGTCTGATGACGTTGCGAATTTCCACATACTTCAATATGAACTGATTCTGATAATCTCTTTCCGGTGTTTTATACAACTCAAGAAAGTTTTTAACATCGTTCATAGAATGTGAACAGCAATTAAATGCTCCTCCACGGTGTTGACATGTCGGATTCTGGGGCAGTACTGAAGGTTTGTAGCTATAATAATAAAACGAACTACCCGCATCTCGTGGTTGTGCGGTAGCGTTCTCGCTTCCCGCGCCCGGGTTCCCGGGTTTGATTCCCGGCGGGGTCAGGGATTTTCACTGCCTCGTGATGGCTGGGTGTTGTGTGTTTTCCTTAGGTTGGTTAGGTTTAAGTAGTTCTACGTTCTAGGGGACTGATGACCATATATTTTAAGTCCCATAGTGCTCACAGCCATTTGAACCATTTTTGATACAACAAACTACGCTGTGAGGTTCTGTTTATTTTTCAAAAATGGACTTAAAATATTGAATTTGCGATTCCTCACTGTTAAGTTCCAAAGAAAGAGTCCTATACATTCTTATGCGGAGGAATAAATCAAGCCAATAACAAGAATCAGCTTAATTTGAAAACAATGAAGAAAACACGATATTCTAACCTCATTCGTTTGGCTTACTGACTTGTCCACATTTCTGGATGCTGTGACCGTTTCCTTCGCCTTCCTCTTTCTCCAAAGAGTGAAACGTTTTCTTCCATGGCTTTTGTCTCAAGTCAGTTTTATTCCAACCACTATATTGAATTATATTCCCCCAAGTAACCGAACAGAACAGAAAACACATTCCACTGGCATCAATATTTACTACTACACAAGAAAATGGCGCCGAGTGAGCTAATCGCTGATTGGTCAGGATGAGGTACGGAACAAAATTCTCAAGATACCTCGGATCATGAGACTTTTGAAACTAATCTTGAAGTTTAACACCGGTTTTCTCAAGGATTTTGGAATTACTGTTTCGTGGATTATGTTCTATGTATAAAGCTATATGAGAATATGTCAGCATCTCAATTTTCATTATTTTGGAGCATGTGAGTTATGACTCTAATCTACACAAGAGTCTTGGGCATTGGTTGAGAGTGGAGTGAGACAGGGTTACAGTCTATCACCTATGTTGTCAGAACGCGTGCAACAACATTCGCTCTCTAACATATTCCAACACAATGCACATAAAAACTTTAATCTTCCAGGGATCACACCTCAGTTCTATTGGTGATAGAAAGGTAGATTCAAGAGTTCTGAATAGCCCTTAGGGTAGTGACCACTCTTATATCCAGTAGAAGGGTCGCTTAGTGTCAGTATCTTACAGTACACGGTCAAAGTATCAGTATTACACTCTTTCTTCTGCTTAGGCAAATTGATGAAACAGGTTATTCATTTTTGAATTTGATGTGAGCTGCTGTGAGCCTTGAGGGTTTGTGGAGTCACCATTAGCCACGGTTTCAAAGTTTGCTATGCACAACAAATGGCTGAAGTTTTTCAATATATTTCTGACTTCCCGATCTCATAAGTTCCCGATATCGAACAGCTTGAAAATTTCATGGTATCATTATCCGCTTCCGAGATACAGAGGATCGAAATTACCCTACTTTTGTAAGTGAAATACGCACGTAAAATCGGATATTTGGCGAAATTTAAATAAAAAACAACAGCCGCATGTTCCTCATATGTTAACGGTGTATTGACTAGACGTTTATATAGAAGTTCCATCTTCTGTTATCAAAACCTTTTATTATTTCCTGTGCTGTTACGACAAAATCCTAAAAAAGGGTTTTCACTATTTTTTTAGTACCAAAGCCTAGTCGCTGATTCCAAGACGGCTGTGCGCAGAAAATGACTGAAACTTTTGCGACATATTCCTAAGTTCCCGATTTCGATTGACTTTGAAAGTTTTTCTGACATCTTTGTCCCCTTCCGAGATACTGTTTAAATTTACCTTACTGTACATGTAAAATAAAGACATTAAATCCGGATTACGGGGAAGTATGCTATAAAGTGTCTCCGTTATCATCAGCAGGGTTGTAAGAACCTAATGTTGAAGTACATGCAAAATTTTTGTTAACATCATATTCGGTCTGAGGTGTATAATTAGTTTTGTGTTATTTCAGTTTCAAGCCAAGAGACAGTCCTTGGAAAACATTCAGTGGGAACTTTCGTAACTGAGCTCTTACATTTCATGATTCACTTCTGATGAATCTTAGTCTGACCTATACCTTTTCAACAAACATTTTTTATTTTTTTCTTTCCGCATTAAACAGCCTGATGGGCACCCCTAGATTGTTTTTGGTTGTAATTGACATTTTAGTGATCGGCAGTGTTTTTTTCCTTCAAATGACATCGCCGGTCATCACCTACTTACACTCATTACATGTCAGCCTCTAAGAAAGTGACTCAGCTGCAGCCTCACACTAATTGTTGAGCGTCTGCACTTTTTCTGCGTTCCCCAACACCTTTACAATGTAGCCACAAGCAATTGGACTGTCGAGAAACATCCCCTTAGGTTAAAGAGCTGCTAACAGTAGACAATGAAATAGAGTTCCTGTGCTGAGGCAGATGCTATTTTTGACATCCTGCTGATCGCTGGAGCTTTCCTTCTGTGTGTGTGTGCATGTGCGTGTGCGTGCGTGTGTTACGGAAAGGAGATCCCCTCGTAATCAAACGTACCATGACAGGTACAGACACCTGGGCATTATATTCGACCACCTATATCCCTTCATGCTGCGATGGTGTTCAACAGGATATCTGTCCGTGTCACAAGGCAAGACTAGTGTTATGGTGTTTTGGGGAGCATGGTAGTAAACTCATGTAGATGTGCTGGCCACCAAATTCGACTGAGCTCTCCTCTACGTAACACATCTGGGACGCTATCTAGCGCCATCTCCGCTTCCACAATCCGACAGTTCGAACATCACCGCAAATTCGTGACCTGTTTGGTGCCATATGTCTCCTGTAAACTACCAAATATTTCCCGAGTGTAAACCACGCAGAACGGTGTAGCAAGACGCGACTAAGCAGGTGGTCATAATGTAATGGTACATCAGGGTATATGTCGAGTTCAAAGTGAGTATCGCAGCTTGTTTCGAAGACTTCATCGCGTACGGTGCACTAGAAATTGCACAGTCTGAGGTGATCTCACGAACCGAATGGGGAGAACGAGAAAGTTTAAAATTCAACTCCTTTTGTAATGGTGTTCAGCTATATTTTTGGTGGCGCTCGTAGGATGGAAGGTTCGCACGTCCAGTCCATCCGTCAAGAAATTAAAGAAGTATTTAAAACTCTCAGTAAACAAAGGAGAGAAACTAAAAATAAACTTTAACTATACGAGGAATATGCCTTGTAATGATACCTATTATCTCAACCGTTTTACAGAATTCCATAATTTACTTTATCTGTGTTAAAAAATCATTAATTTTCCCTGTCCTAATCGTTTTTTAGTCGTGCTGACTTTCTACTTTTACTCTCTCTTACATCGTCCTTTTTACGGCCCTCCGTTTTCCACCGTGTTGCCCCTTTACAGCCTTCCTAATTTTGTGGCACCCTTATATCACATGTCAAATGGTTCAAATGGCTCTGAGCACTATGGGACTTAACATGTAAAGTCATCACTACCTTAGAACTTAGAACTACTTAAATCTAACTGACCTAAGGATATCACATACATCCATGCCCGAGGCAGGATTCTAACCTGCAAACGTAGTGGTCGCGCTGTTCCAGACTGAAGCGCCTAGAACCGCTCCGCACAGCGGCCGGCTATCACATGCCACAATCGGGCGATTCTGCGCTGCTGATACGTGACTAAACCCAAATGCGTAGGTGAAATTTTAGGGCTTAAATTTGTAATGTAGCTTGTATCGGAGTTTGCCCTGTCAGCGTTAAGGTAAGATTAAGTAGTCTGATATATAGACAACAATCGTAAATAAATTTCTGATATTGGCTATTCATATAACCGTACTCAACTTATATAACCGTACTCAATCTTTAATCATTATGATGGATCCGAAGATAGCTTTATTAGATCGAAAGTAGTAATCACCATATGAATTGCACCACTGAGGTATATATATATATATATATATATATATATATATATATATATATATTGGGTGGAAGTGTTACTCAGTATAATGTATTTTTATGAGAGTCTTGCATGTCATTGAATATTTGAGAGACAAATAGCAAACAGTTCACGAAAAGTGCCATATCTATTCATAGGAGGCAATGCGTTGACTATGACGACACATTTGCTGAAAACACAGCCAGAATTACTTGAACCGCATAGGAAAAAAGAAATACAACTACCAGTCATGCAGAGCACCTGTAGGCATTATTTAACATTTTTCACACCGTTATAAATTTAGAGGTAGAGCGTTGCGATAAAGTAATGATAATAACGACAGCGCTATTGTAAACCAACTCTCTCTACACTTCAGAAACCCTATCACTTACTTTTCTTTGTTCTAAGTTATTTTCAAGTCTTTTGATGGTTTCGTGTCGATGCAGAAACTTAAAGAAACGAAAATATCCTTGCACTGGTTTATATACCTGATAAACAGCAGCCACTAATGTATAACTACTTTCCATTTTTGATTCTTTGCTTACGATAATTTGATCCCGGTCAATGTATATTGTTTTATTACTATGTGTTTCTTTGCTGCAAAATAAATTTCCTGTCATGTAACAAAAAAAAAAAAATTATACCCAGCGTCCATTTTTGCTTTATCTCGATATGTCTTTGATTTGATATTTTACATTAACGGCTGGCTTCCACAAGCACGAATAAAATCTTCCAGAAAATGGCAGATTCAAATATTTCAGGTCGCGCGACGGTTGTATGTAAAAGCCTCCTTATTAGGAGTACACACTCTCAAGCAGGCGCACGTTGTATGCTTGCGCAAGCTTGCATAGCTGAAATTCGATCAAGCAGTTTATGTAGTCCTGATGTTCGATAAAATTTATTCTAGAGACGGCCAGGTATAATTTTCCTTTAATTTACGTCTATGGACACAAACTTTTTGTTAACAGATTGCCGGTGTCGGTCTTTAATGACCGTAATCCGATCTATTTCTTAAAAAGAAAGTCCTAATGTACTGCAGTCATAGTGGCATCGTCAAATGTTAAACGAGCATTTAACATTTGACGATGCCACTATCGATTCAGTACATTAGGACTTTGTTTTTATGAAGTAGATCTGATGATGGTCATTAAAGGCCGAAACTGGTAATCTGTTAAAAAAAAGTTTGTGACCATAGATGTAAATTAAAGGAAACTTATTAAATATACGGGTCACTGTTTTTTCGCGACGATGTCGCAGGTTGTGAAACGCCCAAGTATACTTGTGCAAAACGCTTGATAATGCGTGCCTGTGAAGCATGCAATTACATATGTACTCACCTACACAATTCGAATTTGATCCAGAAAGATTATCATCTTTTTCCAAAATCAGAGAATTCTTTTGGTGGTAAGGACTGCTGAAATGACAAAGAATTGAAACAGGGCATTAGTGACTTCAATAACAGTTTCGTGGAAACTCAGTAGACAGAAGGTAAAGGAAAGTTCATGGAGTGCTACGATAAATATATAAATCTGAAAAGAAACTATGCAAGAAAATATGTAAGATAACAGGATACGTTGTAAAATGAGTTTTATTTCGTTCTCTTGCCCAAACCAATCTGTGTTTTAGATTGGAATCATCTTCGTATATGTTATCTAGAGACACTAGTACTAATGAAGTGACAATGCTTTACTGCTTTTCTCTAGGTAATATGAGGAATACGTTTTCCATGTATAGTTCTGTAAGTAGGCTGTTTAGATTTTTTATTGGTAACGCCGGCGCCACTTAGCGCTCTGTATAAAAATCACTGGCTGTGCCGTGTGCAGTCTGTGGCTGGTTTGCATTGTTGTCTGCCATTGTAGTGTTGGGCAGCGGCAGCTGGATGCTAACAGCGCGTAGCGTTGCGCTGTTGGAGGTGAGCCGCCAGCAGTGGTGGACGTGGGGAGAGAGATGGCGGAGTTTTGAAATTTGTAAGACTGGACGTCATGAACTACCATATATATTATGACCGTTAAGGTAAATACATTGTTTGTTCTCTATTACAATCTTTCATTTGCTAACTATACCTATCAGTAGTTAGTGCCTTCCGTAGTTTGAATCTTTTATTTAGCTGGCAGTAGTGGCGCTCGCTGTATTGCAGTAGCTTGAGTAACGAAGATTTTTGTGAGGTAAGTGATTTGTGAAAGGTATAGGTTAAAGTTAGTCAGGGCCATTCTTTTGTAGGGAGTATTAAAAGTCAGATTGCATTGTGCCAAAAATATTGTGTTTCAGTTTAAGCACAGTCTTGTATAAATTTTTCGAAGGGGACGTTTCAGTTCAAATGGGTAAAATGGCTCTGAGTACTATGGGACTTAACATGTGAGGTCATCAGTCCCCTAGAACTTAGAACCAGTTAAACCTAACTAACCTAAGGACATCACATACATCCATGCCCGCGGCAGGATTCGAACCTACGACCGTATCGGTCACGCTGTTCCAGACTGTATCGCCTAGAACCGCTCGGCCACCCCGGCCGGATTCATGTACAGTCGCGGAAATACCGAAATCGCTCTGCAGCACACTGTGCAGTTTCATGTTGGTCCACTCACTCTGTGCGTCAGTTTGGATCTGAAATCAGTAGCTCTTATTGCATACTGTAATGCTAGATTTTTTTTACACCTGTGTATCCGATGCTTTTAATTTGATGGCAAGCTGAGAAATCACGACAACAACCATCTACATAACATTGAGACCATAAAATCTATTGCATTTATAAGGGAGCTCACCTTTATACTCGTCTTCCGGAGTAACAGTGGACACGGACCTGCGCCTGGTGCACTGCGTGATCCGTATCGTGGGCTCTCCGGTGTTCCGAGATACGTCCCACCCCTCAATGCGTCTCACCCTGATAAACTCCATTCGGCCCACGTTTATGGTTTCGCCTTCATAAAGCCTGGACGGACGACAAAGAACCCCACTCACGATTCACGTCTCTCTCTCTCTATCTGTCCCTCTCCCTCTCTCACTCACTTACACACACACACACACACACACACACACACACACACACACACACAGATACCGGTCTCTCTCAGGTCTGCTCCTTCTCGCGTTCCTTCTCTCGATCTTTCTCGTCCTGCATCCAAGCGAAAGATGAGGAGGCGGCCGGTGGAGTGGGCAGAGAGCTGCTCCGGGTTAACGCCGGTATTAGCGCTACGAGATTGCCGAGGCGGGTATTTTTACCGTCACCAGGCGCGCGACGCGCGGCCTATGTAGGCCACTGCGGGATCAGCTGACAGTCGCTGCACAGCACGCGACGCTTTCCTCGTCACTGCCACGGGAAAAGGCGCCTCTCTTGACATTACAAGATTACTCACAAGTTCACCCCTTAATTTATAGAACGGCATCTACATCTACATCTACATACGTACTCCGCAATCCACCATACGGAGCGTGGCGGAGGGTACCTCGTACCACAACTAGCATCATCTCTCCCTGTTCCACTCCCAAACAGACCGAGGGAAAAATGACTGCCTATATGCCTCTGTAAGAGCCCTAATCTCTCTTATTGTATTTTTGTTTTATTGTATCTTTGTGGTCTTTCCGCGAAATATAAGTTGGCGGTAGTAAATTTGTACTGCAGTCAGCCTCAAATCCTGGTTCTCTAAATTTCCTCAGTAGCGATTCACGAAAAGAACTCCTCCTTTCCTCTAGAGACTCCCACCTGAGTTCCTGAAGCTTTTCCGTAACACTCGCGTGATGATCAAACCAACCAGTAACAAATATAGCAGCCGGACGCGGTGGTCTAGCGGTTCTAGGCGCTCAGTCCGGAACCGCGCGACTGCTACGGTCGCAAGTTCGAATCTTGCCTCGGGCATGGATGTGTGTGATGTCCTTAGGTTAGTTAGGTTTAAGTAGTTCTAAGTTCTAGGGGACTGATGACCACAGATGTTAAGTCCCATAGTGCTCAGAGCCATTTGAACCATTTTTGAACACATCTAGTAGCCCGCCTCTGAATTGCTTCTATGTCCTCCCTCAATCCGACCTGATAGGGATCCCTAATTCTCGAGCAGTACTCAAGAATATGTCGTATTAGTGTTTTATAAGCGGTCTCCTTTACAGATGAACCACATCTTCCCAAAATTCTACCAACGAACCGAAGACGACTATCCGCCTTCCCCACAACTGCCATTACATGATTGTCCCATTTCACATCGCTCTGCAATGTTAGGCCCAAATATTTAATCGACGTGACTGTGTCAAGCGCTACACTACTAATGCAGTATTCAAACATTACGCGATTCTTTTTCTATTCATCTGCATTAATTTACATTTATCTGTATTTGAATCAGTTAATGCAGAACAGGGAATCAGCGATCATAAAGCGATTACTGCGTCGATGATTTCAGCCGTAAATAGAAATATTAAAAAAGGTAGGAAGATTTTTCTGTTTAGCAAAAGTGACAAAAAGCAGATTACAGAGTACCTGACGGCTCAACACAAAAGTTTTGTCTCAAGTGCAGATAGTGTTGAGGATCAGTGGACAAAGTTCAAAACCATGGTACAATATGCGTTAGATGAGTATGTGCCAAGCAAGATCATAAGAGATGGAAAAGAGCCACCGTGGTACAACAACCGAGTTAGAAAACTGCTGCGGAAGCAAAGGGAACTTCACAGCAAACATAAACATAGCCAAAGCCTTGCAGACAAACAAAAATTACGCGAAGCGAAATGTAGTGTGAGGAGGGCTATGCGAGAGGCTTTCAATGAATTCGAAAGTAAAGTTCTATGTACTGACTTGGCAGAAAATCCTAAGAAATTTTGGTCCTATGTCAAAGAGGTAGGTGGATCAAAACACAATGTCCAGACACTCTGTGACCAAAATGGTACTGAAACAGAGGATGACAGACTAAAGGCCGAATTACTAAATGTCTTCTTCCAAAGCTGTTTCACAGAGGAAGACTGCACTGTGCTTCCTTATCTAGATTGTCGCACAGTTGACAAAATGGTAGATATCGAAGTAGACGACAGAGGGATAGAGAAACAATTAAAATCGCTCAAAAGAGGAAAGGCCGCTGGTCCTGATGGGATACCAGTTCGATTTTACACAGAGTACGCGAAGGAACTTGCCCCCCTTCTTGCAGAGATGTACCGTAGGTCTCTAGAAGAGCGAAGCGTTCCAAAGGATTGGAAAAGGGCACAGGTCATCCCCGTTCTCAAGAAGGGACGTCGAACAGATGTGTAGAACTATAGACCTATATCTCTAACGTCGATCAGTTGTAGAATTTTGGAACACGTATTATGTTCGAGTATAATGTCTTTTCTGGAGACTAGAAATCTACTCTGTAGGAATCAGCATGGGTTTCGAAAAAGACGATCGTGTGAAACCCAGCTCGCGCTATTCGTCCACGAGACTCAGAGGGCCTTAGACACGGGTTCACAGGTGGATGCCGTGTTTCTTGACTTCCGCAAGGCGTTTGACACAGTTCCCCACAGTCGTTTAATGAACAAAGTATAAGGATACGGAGTATCAGATCAATTGTGTGATTGGATTGAGGAGTTCCTAGATAACAGAACGCAGCACGTCATTCTCAATGGAGAGAAGTCTTCCGAAGTAAGAGTGATTTCAGGTGTGCCGCAGGGGAGTGTCATAGGACCGTTGCTGTTCACAATATACATAAATGACCTGGTGGATGATATCGGAAGTTCACTGAGGCTTTTTGCAGATGATGCTGTGGTGTATCGAGAGGTTGCAACAATGGAAAATTGTACTGAAATGCAGGAGGATCTGCAGCGAATTGACGCATGGTGCACGGAATGGCAATTGAATCTCAATGTAGCGAAGTGTAATGTGATGCGAATACATAGAAAGATAGGTCCCTTATCATTTAGCTACAAAATAGCAGGTCAGCAACTGGAAGCAGTTAATTCCATAAATTATCTGGGAGTACGCATTAGGAGTGATTTAAAATGGAATGATCATATAAAGTTGATCGTCGGTAAAGCAGATGCCAGACTGAGATTCATTGGAAGAATCCTAAGGAAATGCAATCCGACAACAAAGGAAGTAGGTTACAGTACACTTGTTCGCCCAATGCTTGAATACTGCTCAGCAGTGTGGGATCCGCACCAGGTAGGGTTGATAGAAGAGATAGAGAAGATCCAACGGAGAGCAGCGCGCTTCGTTACAGGATCATTTAGTAATTGCGAAAGCGTTACGGAGATGATAGATAAACTCCAGTGGAAGACTCTGCAGGAGAGACGCTCAGCAGCTCGGTACGGGATTTTGTTAAAGTTTCGAGAACATACCTTCACCGAAGAGTCAAGCAGTATATTGCTCCCTCCTACGTATATCTCGCGAAGAGACCATGAGGATAAAATCAGAGAGATTAGAGCCCACACAGAAGCATACCGACAATCCTTCTTTCCACGTACAATACGAGACTGGAATAGAAGGGAGAACCGATAGAGGTACTCAGGGTACCCTCCGCCACACACCGTTAGGTGGCTTGCGGAGTACGGATGTAGATGTAGATGTAGATTTGGAGTTAGCTCCCATCCTCCTACAGTCACTCAACGACGACACCTTCCCGTACACCACAGCATCATCAGCAAACCGCCGCACATTGCTATCCACCCTATCCAAGAGATCGTTTATGTAGATAGAAAACAACAGCGGACCTACCACACTTCGCTGGGGCACTGCAGATGATGCCCTCACCTCCGATTAACAGTCACCATAGAGGACATCGTACTGGGTTCTATTACTTAAGAAGTCTTCGAGCCACTCACATACTTGGGAACCAATCCCATATGCTAGTATCTTAGTTAGGAGTCTGCAGTGGGGCACCGAGTCAAAGGCTTTCCGAAAGTCAAGGAATATGGCATCCGTCTGATACCCTTCATCCATGGTTCGCAAGATATCATGTGAATAAAGGGCGAGTTGCGTTTCGCAGGAGCGATGCTTTTTCTAAAGCCGTGCTGATGAATGGACAGAAACTTCTCTGTCTCAAGGAAATTCATTATATTCGAAACTACCAAAAGATGCCGCAATGTGTATTCATTTGCAGAAACCCATTTTCGGTCAAGGACCCATCTTCAAGTCGCGGGCACCATTACGTAACGTTAAAGGAAGGCTTCTTGGCGTTAACGATGCCATCACAATCATTTGCATCGTCTGTCATACAAGGACCCGATGTCTCACCACATCACCATATTTTTCCGTTAATCACAAATATAAGATAGTCAGAAATATTTCTACACATATGTAATTGGGAAGTGACCTCTAGATGACACGAGGCCCAATCCACAAGTAAAAAAAAAATAATGCGTCATGAGTGCTCAGTGACTTTTAGATATCATCTCTCTAGTGAAACTCCTCATCGTATCGCAAACCCCTCAGAGTTAGTGGTAAGATGGCGTATTGGACAGTGCATCAAAAACTGAACACAGATCAAGCATGGAAACAGGAAGAAGGTGCACTGAACTTTGTAGAACAGAAGAAAAATAGGGACAGTGAACACTCCGAGATCAATATGTGGAACATCGAGCGAGCGACCTCGAATGAACTGTGGCGTCGTGGTCATATGGTTACGGCGTTGCATTGCAAGGGGGCTGGGGGGGGGGGGGGAGGGGGAGGGGGAAAGGGGGGGGGCGATCCGTGTTCAAATAACCCCCGTGACCCCTATTTCTCCCACAATATTACGAACTGTCCGTGGCCGTCCGGTCATTGACGTGTCAGTTCGCTGTATTGAAATTTGTGTCTGTGTCGTGGTGTAACGTCAGTCTGCAACAGCGGAGGATAAGAAAGGGACGTCCAGACGTACATAGCCCTTATTTGTTCTACATAAGTACCACATGTTATGCCTCTTGCTTTCCGCTTTGGAAGTTTTGAATCATGAATTCCTTTATATTGACTTAATTCACACCCGTTTGCTTGCTGTTTTCAGATATGTGAGAAGCCCTTGTAGCATCTATCCTGCTCTCACTCTTCCTCACTTTTACTTGCGACGGTAACATGTTCTTTCCACGTGACTCATGTAATAGTACAGAAGAAGAACAGACACGTCAACGATCGGACGGGAAGTTCATAATTTTGTGTAAAGAATAGAGGGCATGAGGAAGATTTGAAGCCGGACGCCCCCCATTCGCAATCCAATACCATAATCACATAACCACGTAAACACGATGCCGTGTTCATTCTGTTCACTCGAGGAGCACATGTTGATCTTGGACCGTTTCTATGTTCCCTTTTTTTTTCTTTTTTCACAGTTCAGCACACCTTCATCTAGTTTCCTTGCTTGACCTGTGTTCAGTTTTCCACGGGCTATCCACTGGGTCATTTTACCTTTAAATCTGATGGGGGGCGTGATGGGGACTTTCCCAACTCAGTAGTAACGCCATTAGGGACATTTCAACATTTTTATATGGCCCCAAGTCAACTTTTGGTACCGAGTGCAGGCATTTGCGTGTCGGGCAACAGAGAACATTACAAATTAAAATTGTAATGTAGTGACAAGTCGTGCGTAACTTTTTTTTTTATTTTACTTTAACAACTTCCATTCGAACAAAGCGAGAAAATTCAGAACTGTGGAGAACAAATGTTTTACACGAACTTGCAATGCGATATCCTGCATCACTTAGCCGAGAGCCACACGTTACTGATACAGGGCTGCGATTAGCACCACCGTAGTACATGTAATGAAATAAGTTGGTTGTGTACAGCTAACATAAACTCTCTGAGATTCAACAGTAGGAAAAGCATTGCCCTAGAGCGGGTCACAGCCCTATCGATAAGCACTTTGGACCAAACTACCTGATGAAGCATACTGTAAAATAATAAAGTACAAAAAACACTAATGTCACTAAACTAAGCAAAATATCCGCTGTCTTCTTGGCCGATCACATGTAAAAGTCTAAAAAGAAACCTGGTTACTAAAATAATTTTGTAAATAGTGTTATAAGTGTCAGTAAGCGTGGTCTTCAAACGATTAAAATGGCTCTGAGCACTATGGGACTTAACATCTGAGTTCGTCAGTCTCCTAGAACTTAGAACTAGTTAAACCAGCTAACCTAATAACGTTCCACACATCCTTGCCCGAGGCAAGATTAGAACCTGCGACCGTGGCGGTTAATCACAATAAACTGAAATACTTAAATATTTACACGAAGAATATTTAGACGAAGAATACTTCTGCAAACATACATTTAGTTGCAGCAGTTAATGATTTAGACGAGGATGTATAAATACGACACACATAAGTCAATGTTTGAGGAAATGGCAGTTTTAATTTCCGTTTTTATGCCAACTTAAAAAACGTATTTGTAACCAGTTATGTATCAGAGAAATGCGTCATAGCTCGAAAAAGCGGCGACTATACCACATTTATGACGTCACCAGAGAAATCATTCATGGTCTTCCTAATTGCCGTCTGGTTGAAGAAAGAAAGTTCCATGCTGTTTGAAATTTGTTACTTTCATGAGTGTACGCAAATACGTATATGTTCCAAATATGTACGTTATAAATAATATGTATGTTGTAAATACACTGCTATCCATTTACTGCTATATCTAATCTGCTTTAATATAGGTTTGTTTTAATGGCATTAATAACCTGTTATATGCATGACATATGTGTAATTACACCCGAAAATGTGGCAACTATAATTTTGATTTGTAATTTTAGTATGTCGTAATAAAATTAATTAATAGTTAGTTAGGTTTTTGAGACTTGTATGTGTCAACGCACCAAAAAGTGGCGAATATTTGACATAATTTTGTGATAATAGCGTCTTTGTACTACCTGCATTATTTTACATCAGGCACATATGAGGTAGATTTAACCAAAGAGAATATCGACAGGGTTTTGAATCGTCCAGAAAGAAATGATATGTTTTGCTGTTTAATCTCAGAATTAGCGTGAACAGAGAGTTTGCGTTACCTGCAAACAACGAGAGCACTCCATTTTTTTGTCTGACGGAGAAGCTACAAACTGTTCGATATATGCAACGTGTGGCCCTCGGCTTCGTAATATAAGTTATAACGTTATAAGTTGTATCTGAGAATTTATATTATTCTATGATGGTGTAAAACATTGTATTTCCGCAGCTCTGAAGATGCTCGCGGTCGTCGAGTGACACATGTAAAAATAAAGAAAAAGTTAAAAGCAGCATGCGGATAACAACTATCGGTGTTGTAAATGAAGTGGAAACGCCAAGGAGTAACCACAGTTAAACGAGACCACAAGTCACGACGTACAGGGACTGTCGTTAATTGCAGTGGTTGGTTGTAAAAAAAAATCACAAGAAATCAGCGGAATAAATTAGTCTTCGGTTACAAAGAGTTTGGGTTTGTCAAATATCTCGAGAACCTTAAGTGCAATCATATGTATAAGCAACTGTGAAGTACAGAGGAGGTAGTGGTGTGGTATGGGAGTGTTTTTCATGGTTAGTGCTTGGTTCCCGTAGTGCGCTTAAGAAAACGCTGATTTTATGGCATTCTGTACAGCGTGAAGTAGAACAACAGATCGGGTACGATAATGATTGGTGTCCACCGGACCAATGTATTATATCTTAAAGCAGCTTCTGTAAAGCAATTGTTTGTGGACGATAGCGTTCCTGATAAGGACTGGCCTGTCGACAGTCACACCCTAAACCCAACTGAACACTTTAAGAATGAGTCAGAACGTCGAATTCGCCCCAGCATCGTCACACATCGTCACCGTCTCTGGTTTCTGCTCTTGAGGAAGAATGCCGCGTCGTTCTTCCACCGACTTTCAGGCATTACGTGGTAGTCCCCCCAGCAGATTTTAGTTATCATAAAGGCAGAGAGAGGATGCATTCGCTGTTAATGTGCCTTAATAGGTGTCCGCATACTTCTGATGACAGTGTGGCCGAGCGGTTCTAGGCGCTTCAGTCTGGAACCGCGCGATCGCTCCGGTTGCAAGTTCGAATCCTGCATCGGGCATGGATGTGTGTGATGTACTTAGGTTAGTTAGGTTTAAGTAGTTCTAAGTTCTAGGGGACTGATGACCCAAGCAGTTAAGTCCCATAGGGCTCAGAGCCATTTGAACCACTTCTGTTGATATAGCATACAGGGTCTCCCATTTATCTTGACGACCCCTGGCACGTTTACGTACATAATAAAAATAAAATGTGTATGAAGAAAATGTTGTCTAAATAACAGAGGGCCATTAAGAAACATGAATGTCTTTCTTGTATTTCTGCTCGTTACGAAAATATAAACTGATTCAATAGCAACGCTACATACAGAATGGACCATTTTTATCCCTAACGGAGAATAAATCGGAATGGAGGTGAGATACAGCAAAATGTTTTGGATAAAAGTTGTAGGTGGCAAAGAGGGTCATGCATTACTACCAATGACCTTGACCTAGAACGTGATTTTAATGGTGATTCGCTGGTCAGAGTCATGTTTTAGACTGGGAACCTTAATACTTGGTTTAGGATTAGAAAATAGTGGCAAATTTTATGAATAAAATGTTACCTTATTCAAGGTCATGGAAAGGTAAATCAAGGTTAAATAAGTTAATATGTTCTTAATTCTAGTAGGGATTAACTCGGAATACAGGAGAGATACAGCAAAATGCAATGTTAGATGCAGATTTGAAGGGGCGTAATGTCCACATATCATTACCAATAATTATGATTTAAATGTAATTATCGAAAGTCATTCGAGGGTTGAGATTTGTTTCACGGAAACGCCCACTTGCGACGTCGGATTTGGAAGGAGCAAACAGAGATTAAAATTTTAAGATTTAATTTACGTATATATTGGCAAAAATAAATACTTCACAGCGTATAGATGCTGTTGTGGTATTTGCAAGCAAGTACAAATTTACATAAAACGTCGATCATTGATTTACAAATCGTTGAATGAGTCCCGTCGCCTCTTATTCCTCGTTATGCCCCATCCATTTCTTATCTAACATTGTATTTTGATGTATCCTCCTCCATTCTAAATTAATTGTTACTTGGACAGTATGCAAATTTGCTTATCTGACCTTCACTGAATAGTCGTGACCCTGACTAATGTGTCATTTTATGCGTAAAATTTGTCGCTCTTTTCAGATCTTAAATGAAAAATCAGCTCTTCCATTTTAAAAGAAAATCACTTTAATCTTCGAATCACCTTGCAAACTACGTTCAAGGTCACGACCATTACTAGCAATGCCTGAACCTCTTTGCTGTTTACAACTTTCATCTAAGAAGTTTTGCTATATCTCGTCTCCATCCCGAATTATTCCCCATTGTAGATTAATATGGTATATCCAGTATATACTGGGTGTGGGAAATAAAAGTGAAAATCCCTGCCTAGGGGAGTCAACAAGGGGAGTCAAGGAAACCTGCTTTCTCGGATCGCCTGACAACATTCAAACAAATCGTATTAATGAGTTTTTATTACAATAAGACAAATGACAATACTTAAATTTGAGTATTACATAGATGTGTCGCAAGCAAAGGGCGACATCCCAAATAAACAATCTACTTGAGTATAACGATTCTAATACAAGCGAATTTCTACATCTACATGACTACTCTGCAATTCACATTTAAGTGCTTGGCAGAGGGTTCGTCGAACCACAATCTTACTATCTCTCTACTATTCCACTCCCGAACAGCGAGCGGGAAAAACGAACACCTAAACCTTTCTGTTCGAGCTCTGATTTCTCTTATTTTATTTTGATGATCATTCCTACCTATGTAGGTTGGGCTCAACAAAATATTTTCGCATTCGGAAGAGAAAGTTGGTGACTGAAATTTCGTAAAAAGGTCTCGCCGCGACGAAAAACGTCTATGCTTTAATGACTTCCATCCCAACTCGTGTATCATATCTGCCACACTCTCTCCCCTATAACGTGATAATACAAAACGAGCTGCCCTTTTTTGCACCCTTTCGATGTCCTCCGTCAATCCCACCTGGTAAGGATCCCACACCGCGCAGCAATATTCTAACAGAGGACGAACGAGTGTAGTGTAAGCTGTCTCTTTAGTGGACTTGTTGCATCTTCTAAGTGTCCTGCCAATGAAACGCAACCTTTGGCTCGCCTTCCCGACAATATTATCTATGTGGTCCTTCCAACTGAAGTTGTTCGTAATTTTAACACCCAGGTACTTAGTTGAATTGACAGCCTTGAGAATTGTACTATTTATCGAGTAATCGAATTCCAACGGATTTATTTTGGAACTCATGTGGATCATCTCACACTTTTCGTTATTTAGCGTCAACTGCCACGTGACACACCATACAGCAATCTTTTCTAAATCGCTTTGCAACTGATACTGGTCTTCGGATGACCTTACTAGACAGTAAATTACAGCATTATCTGCGAACAGTCTAAGAGGACTGCTCAGATTGTCACCCAGGTCTTTTATATAGATCAGGAACAGTAGAGGTCCCAGGACGCTTCCATTCAAGTCGGCAGTCTTGACGCTTCACTTCGAGTGGACCGTGGCCAGTTGGGCGCGGCGTTTATGTTCTCTTAGCATAGAGGCCACTGCTGTTGTGTTGTCGTCCTGGAGAGGTGTCGCTCAGCGTGCGATTGGGTGACCTCGTCTCACAGCCTTCTCTCCTGTCTCATTACCGAATGGCGTGTCGGCGCTTGACTTTACGCCATAACAAAAAGTCTCCCAGGCGAGTAGGTACGATTGGACATCGTCGTATAAGAAGCACGACAAAAGGCAGAACTGTGGATGATGCGCTGGCCTGGAAGCCGTGGCTGCAGTGGACGGAAGACCTCCAGTCCTACCCCGCCATCCAGCCTTCGCTCTGGCAGACTGGCACGTGTCCACCTCTTGAGGTCCATAGCAAGATGGAGGAGTCCGAAGCTGCGGCGCGGGCATTTCCAGGTCCATCGGTAGGACGAGAGGAGGCTCGGCCTCGATGGGGTCGTCCCGTGGTGTCGTGATGATACCCTGTGGTGGCTGTCCTCGGGATCCATTAATCGGGGGAAGAGGCACGGGTGGATCACTGTGCACATGACACTGGCGAATGTGAATGTGATGTCGGCGCTGCAATCCGCCTAGGATTTAAAGTAGGTACATGCATGAATCAATTCGATAACGAACTCGCCTTGCGTCCACCGTCTGCTGCCGCTGAAAACGCTGAAAAGCACAGCACCATGTGTCGTGGAGCGTTACTTGCGGCCTACCTTCGGCGACGGATGCTGAGGAGGTTGGAACAGGTGGAGCAGTGTACGATGGCGGCTGCGGTAAATCAATTCCGCCGTCGATGGGCCCTATGGTGGATGTGAACGATAGGAAACGATAAACAGTTGCAATGCATGAACCCTGGTTTGTGCGGTGCGAAGTTTGGCCATCTGTTGCTTGAAGGTTCTCGCAAAACGTTCCGCTTCGCCGTTTGACTGTGGATGTAACGGTAGACTTGTTAGATGCTGGATGCCATTGCGTTCACAGAACGTGACAAATTCATTTGACGTGAACTGACGGCCGCTGTCCGACACTATGACTTCAGACAAATCTTCGAAGCAAAAAATTGAGGACAACACCTGAATTGTGCTACGTGTCGTTGTTGAGTTCATTGGCACTGCAAAAGATAACTTGGTATGGGAGCCTACCACTATCAACCAAGAATGTTCGAAGAAGGTCCTACAAAGTCTTTGTGCACACGTTGGCATGGTGAATGCAATTTAGGCCAAGTAGAGAATTTTCGTGGCGGGGTGGACTGATTTTCCGCTCATGCGTGACACTGTGACGTCATATGTTCTATTTGAGTGTTCATACCCTGCCACGTACAGTGTCGACCCTCTAAACGTTTCGTTCGAACAATTCCCCAGTGTCCTTTGTGAAGTAAATGCAATACTTATTTTTGCCAAGCATTGGGGATCAACTGCCATTTTGAATAACAATCACACCTTGCTGTACAGCGAGGCTATGCTGACGTGCAAACTATCGGCACACTCTAGAGTTCTTGATGATATGCAGTGAGCGAGGCCTACATGTTCGAATGTATTTGAGCGAAATGGTCAATTCTGAATCAGCTTCCGTGGCCTGTGCAATTTCCCTATAGTTCAGAGAAAAGGATAGCAGAAATTCAAAATCCTGAGCATCAATGTAACAAAAAGATGCTGCAGAAGTGTCAACGTCAGTCTCAAGCCCAATCAGAAGACGTAAAAATGCATGCGCATTACCATGTGGAGCTGTCCGATGATACAGTGTCTCGTACTGGTATAGACAATAACAAATCCCATCTTTGCAATGGGGCAATTCGTACAGGAACTGGCTTCGTCGAACGGAACAAGGACGGCAATGGTTTGTAATTCGTGACTAAGTAGAATTTTCTGCATACAAATAGTGGTGGAATTTGGTGACACCATACACAATAGCAAATGCCTCTTTCTCTGTAAATAGTTACACTGAACTTTGGACAACACTTTCGATGCGAAAACAATAGGCCTGTCTTTATCACCCGTTCTGTGAGAAAACACGGCACCGATTCTGTAAGAGGGGGCGTCAACTTGCAACACAACTGGTTTGTCAGGAACAAAGTAAACCAAGCTTTGGTCACTGAGCAATGCATCTCAAAGCTTTTGGATAGCTTTTTGGCACTGATCTACCCAAACAAAGGGGACCTTCTTGCAACGCAAACGATGCAATGGTACTGGGATCAGTGCAGCATTCGTTATGAATCGAATATAAGTCGATTTTCCCTAGGACTGACTGCAATTTCGTGACATTGCGAGGAACTGGCAGGTCACGTATGACTAACAAATGTGACTGAAGAAGATGAACACCTTGAGAGTTTATGACATGATCAAGATATTGCAACTCATACTTACTTACTTACTCACTGGTCATACCGGACTCGGGAGTCCATTACCGCAGCAACGCATTTTCGCCATCTGTCTTAGGCTATTCCCTTCCATTCCCCTTCAATACCTAGGCTCCTCAAATTAGCCTTCACATTGTCCTCCCATCTACGCCTCGGTCTCCCCACAGGACGTTTTCCCTCTAGGTGCCCTACCAATACTCTGCACGCTGCCCTGCCCTCATCCATTCGAGCTATGTGACCCACCCATCGCAGCCTATGTGATTTAATAATTCTGATTATGTCAGGGTTTGAACACAGTTCGTGAAACTCTTCGTTATGCAGTTTTCGGAACTCTCCGCTAATGTCATCCCTTTTTGCTCCGAAAATTTTCCTCAAAATTTTGTTTTCAAATACTCTGAAAAGGTTTTCATTTTGCACAGTGAGAGACCAAGTCTCACACCTATATAGCATAACTGGTAGAAAAATAGTTTTGTATATTTTAATCTTTAAATTCCTAGCCAATATCCGTGATGAAAGTAATCTATTCAGTGAGAAGTAGCACGCATTTCCCACCCATAATCTCTTCTCCAGTTAGGATTCAATCTCATTTCTCGAAGTGATTTCCACGCCTACATACTTAAATGTGTTCACTTTTTCAAACTGCATGTCTCCAACTCTTAACATTTCCTGATCTACTGCTGTTGGAATTCTAGTAATAACCAGGTATTTAGTTTTGTCTTCACTTATCCTTAGACCTACATCTTCACTAGCCTTGATTAACGCATTCACATTTGCTGTTAAAGATTCTCTCCTATCGCTAATGATGTTTAGATTATCTGCATACCCTAATATCTTAATATTCCCATTTAACTCCACACCATCTGAATTATCTTCTACCATTCGTACAATATATTCTAGGACTAAATTAAAAAGTAGCGGAGACAGGGCATCTCCCTGCTTAAGTGCGTTCTTTATTACAAATTCTTCTGACTCCAATTTCCCCATACGTACTCTACCTTCTGTGTATTACAAATTCACTTCTGTAAGTCTAACATACTTCTTTGGTATTCCAAGTCCAAAAGAAATCTGTACAACTTTGACTGCAATGCTGCTTTTGTAAAATCTATGAAAAGATTATGAACTGGTTTATTGTATTCCCATTTATTTTCCAAAATTTGACGCAGGGTGAATATTTGGTCTATAGTTGATCTGTTCCTCCGAAAGGTGGCTTGGTAATCCCCCACAATTTCATTTGCATATGGTGTAAGCCTGCTTAGCAGAATATTAGAGAAATTTTTGGAAATTACTGGTAATAGCGATATCCCTCTACAATTACTACAATCCATTTTGTCACCTTTCTTAAAAATTGGGATCAGAATCGATTCCTGCCACTCTTCAGATATCATTTCTTGAGTTCCGTACTTTAGTTACCACTTTTTGAAGTACTTCCACCAATTTCTGTCCCGAATTTTTAACTAATTCTGCAGTTATGCAATCTGATCCTGGTGCTTTATGGCTTTTCAACTTGTTGATTGCATCTCTTACTTCCTTTAACGTTGGCTCAGGTATCTGGGGTTCTGCTGTATGTACTTCGTACGCCTGCTCATTTCCTATTTCCTGGTGTACATTTAATAGATACTCAAAATGCGCCCTCCATTTACTTAATATAGAACTGGGGTCTGTCAGTATTCCCCAGCATCCCTTCGAAGTGCATTTGTCCTAGCCCTGAAGCCCTTCCTATACCCATTTATGTCTAGGTAAAGTTCCCTAATGTTTCTTGTTTTACTGTTTGTTTCCATTTTTGTAATTTGATTGTTCAAATAATCCCTCTTCTTTGCCTGTAGCCTACGACCAACTTCCCTTCCCATGTTCAAGAACTCCTCTCGTTTTCTGTCTCCCATTCTATTTTTAATCTAATCACGCTTTTCTCCTTTCCTCTAGCAATTTCTTGCATTCCTCCTCAAACCACTGTTTCTTCCTGTTCTTCTTAATTGTACCTATTGTGACCTTCGCTGCCTCTTTGATATTATTGCTCACAGTGATCCACTGTGTATTTACATCCTCGTCTTGATCTTAGTGTGTCCTGAGAGCATCAAACCTATTTGAAATTTCTATCACGTACCTTCTTCTGAAGTTTTCATCATTTAGCTTGTCAGTGTCGAACCTAAGATGTTCTGCATTGTGACACCTTGAAGTTGTTGTAGATAGCCGTTGGTGAACTTTGGCAACTACAAGAATATGATCAGAATCGCAGTCTGCTCCCCTGAAAGTCCTAACATTTTCTATGCTAGTGTGCCATCTCCGATCTACAAGAACATGATCAATTTGGTTTCGGGTGTGTTCATCCGCTGAGACACAAGTTGCTTTATGAATGTCCCTCCTTTTGAAATATGTGCTCTCAACAATCAACAATCATGTCTTTTGAAACAGCAAAATTTATCACCCTTGTGCCATTATCATTCGAAATGTTATGCAAACTTTCATTCCCAATTGTAGGCCGGAATGCTTCCTTCTTCCCTATCTTCGCATTAAAATCAATTTTGATTAATTTTGTATCATACGAGGAGAACTCTTCCCACAGTTGATCTAGTTCTTCATAAAACCAGTCTGTAACAACCTCTTCAGTGTCCTCAGTTGGTGCGTGTACATTAATTACTACCAGTCTATTCCACCTGCCGGACAACACTATAACTGATAGTCGGTCACTAATGAACCTTATATTTCTGATTGCCTGAAGCACTTTTCTCTGTACTGCGGAACATGTTCCGAAACTGTGAGCATCCGCACTTCCATAGAAAAATGTATAGTTACCCCTCGTTATGCTCCCCTCCCCCTGCCACCGAGTTTCTTGAATAGCTGTAATGTCTACATCGTATCTATTTATTTCGTCTAATAATGTCTGGAACGTTCCTGGCGTGTTTAAACATTTAACGTTCCATGTTCCCAACCTGAAAGTTCCTTTCGGCCTGAATCTCTTCGAAGTAGGTTCCGCCCGGAAGGTTCCGAATGGGAACCTAGTTTACCTCCGGAATATTTTACTTCAAAGGGACCCATGCCCATTAATGTTGCTGATTTTTTATTAATAGATTTGATTGTAAGAGAAGAAGAAACAGGGGTGGTTCATTACGCCGTCGCCTGCTCCCCACCGGCTGTCCGCGACTGCTTATTTTTTATATTCGCAGCTACCCTTCTGGAGGCCGTATCCCCTATCCGCAACCTGGGGAGGTGCTATGCCGTGGTAGTAGGAGCCCACGAGCAGGTTTAAAAAAATCACAGTTGTCCAATCAACACTTTAGTCTTGCATCATTAAACACACAAAACAAAGCATGCAAATTTGCAATGTGTTTTTCAGGTTTACAACCTGCCACTACAATATCGTCCAAATAGTTTGAACAGATTGGTACTTCAGCAGTCGACTGTTCCAAATACCATTGACAAATGGCGTTTGCTGAAGCACTGCCGAAATGCAAACGCACATATTTAAACAAGCTCAAATCGATGTTCACAACACACCCTCTTTGAGATTTTTCATCTGGTGGTATTGCCTAATTTATGCATGAGATCCTCTGGGCGTATCAACGGATAAGTATCAATCACAGTTTGTGGGTTGACTGTAGACTTAAAGACGACACATAGACGAATGCTACCTAAAGGTATGGGGAGCAAACCCAGTGTACTTGCCTACTGACTAGCTGATGTGGGTGCAATAAATCAGCTAACATACAATTCCTTACGTTCAGCAGCGACTTTGTCCCGTAATGCAATGGGAACAGTTTCGGATCGGCAAAATTTCGGCTGAGCATTGTCTTCTATAGTAATATGTGCAGAAAAAATTTTAGCCTTACCTAAACCATCGCAAAGGAACAGGCGCGCGGTAGGCCACAACGGCGGAGAGTACACAGTGTCTCATGCGCCTTAGCCAGTTCAAGGCAATTGGTAAAGATATCTAAGCTGCAGTCGCCGCTCAGTTTCCTACTCACCGATTTCCACCAATGGAAAGCAATAAAGGAAACTCCAATGCAAAACGCCTATTTACGCCAGTGACAACGCGCAATGCAAAAACAAATAAAATGAATACTTGTCAGCCTTTCTCCTCACTCTCACATCCAATGACAGCACTCCTCCATAATATATATGTAAAGCAGTTAGCAATACACCTTGAGGAAAGCGTCTTGCAATAGTCACCGAAACGTCAGAATTTTATAGATGACAGTGCGGTCACAAACCTAGAAGAATTTTATTGATTGTGACAACGGCCGCGGAAGCCTACGTTTACAAATCAGTACACGATCACATCACGCATCGTAACATCTGCAGAAGAAGCACCACAAGCGCATTTGAATTAGCATTTCCTCGTCATACCCAGCAAATCTGTTACCTACTTGCGATAAGTTTGGTCTGCCTGTTTCTAGCAGCGAAAGAATTGATACCTAGCTGCCACCACATTCATTTATGAGCCAAAATAGCTACAGAGCCTACAACCTGATCATAGGAAAGTTCGGTTAGAGTGGCGTTAAAAGAACTATTTATGAACGAGCCGAAAAACTGCACTTCCTACCGTTGACAAAAACTAAAGTAGTTTCACAGTACCTGGTGCTTTGTGTGCTTCAAATTGCTGCATCCAGTGCAGCCGTCTTTTTCATTAAACTTGCGAAAAGGTGAAATGGCACTCGGAGCTACAGTTGTATTTTGCGCTGCGGTGGCTGCTTGAGTGGTGAGGAGCTACTGTACCGTGTTTAGCAGTGTAGCGAACTGCCGGGTCTGCAATTGAAACATCTGTGTTAGCTGCATTGCATCTATTGCTTGAATTTGAGGCACCTGAGCAGGGGATGGGAGAGGTGGGTTGTTAATATTGGAAGAGAGAAATGCAATAGACAGATAAGGTAAGCAATGAAAATAAGCACACAAGCAAAGAAAATTTCTGAAATTTCCACCTGAAAACATTGATTAGCAAAGACCACTATAAGACACAATTAAAGCACGCAAACACACCCCTGCAAAGAAAAGGCAAAGTACAGCAGAGTTCCGCTAATCCGAATCTCAGTAATCCGAACGTTCGGTTAATCCGAAGATGAAAAATATTAGTCTAAGTATGGAAAACTGTGCCGTAAACATCTGTACATATACATTACTTTAATTTAAACATTACAGTAAACATGTATTAGAAAAAAGGGAAGAAAACATTAGGTTGGAATAATGCATAACAATGAAAGAACAGCTGTCAAACTTACTAAAATACAGTGGACATGTTATTCCTACTTTTTAGATGACAATAACTCAGTCATTGTTTTCTGGCATAATGAAGACAGTCTGTTATATAACGCATAATTGCGCCATCGTTTCACAAACATCAAATCAGCAAATGTAGCAGTGGCCTGCTGCTCCTAATAACGTAGCACGAGGTCAAGGGCTTCTGCTGCGTCACTGTGTGGCAGCAGCTCTCCTTCGTCGCTATCAGGCTCATTGTCACTTCCGTCACAGCAGTCCACTTCTTCCTAGTCTTGACTCACAGCAGCAACTAAATCAGCGTCAGTAAGGTTCTCCACACATGCCCCATAGACTGCCACCCACTCATCCTCGTCTCCTTCACTGGCTTCTTCACATCCAGGGATTGTCTGTACCATTTGTAGTAGATTTTCGTCTTCATTTTCAACTAGGTTGTCCTGAAATTCAATAGATGTCCACAGTTTTCTTCACGATTCTCAAATATTCTGCTGCGCCTCAGCGTACCAATAAAAACCATCCTTCACATTGGTCTTTTTTATTTCCATGACGTTTTTTGAATCTGTCCAGCCAACCCATAATTTCACTAAAAAACTCATCACCATTCATTGACTTGTTCAGGTAAACAGCCTTCTCCTGAACCAGTGCTCCACTCAGAGGAGTTCCCCTTTCTCTTTCCTGCGAAAACCAAAGGAAAATGGGCTTCCACCACTTTATCATACTGGGGCTGTTTCAAAATCTGCTGAATTTCGAGTGTTTTTTTTTCTCGAAGACGTTGCACAGGACTGTTCAAGCTCGACTCGGTTTTTCGTCGAATCACAAATGGTTGCTTTACCAACACCCAGTTCTGTAGCCAGTTTAGTTTCATTCTCACCATTGTCTATCCGCTTCAAAACATTCATGACGAAAATACGTGCACCACTACACATGAACGAATGCAGTGCAACTGTTACGCGTGCCAGCGATCGATAACTAACATAATCAAGCGTTTTGTGAGCCAACTGGCAGTGCACTGACCTCAAACAGTACAAAGGTTTCAACAACGCACAACAACAAGGGAGGAAGCGACAGTGAGCCATTGTTCCCACACTTGTTCCCATTTGTTACTATGGTGTACCTACTTATCTGCTTGGTATACTGCATTCTAGAAGCTCTTCACCGTAATTCCGCGTAAGCCGAACAAATCTGTAATCCGATCAAGGTCCAGTCCCAATTAGTTCGGATTAACGGAGCTCTACCGTACAAGTAGCGCGCCACCAAAATAAAATCCGTGGCCGCCTGGCACTGGGTTCTTCTTCTAACTCGTCGCCAAATGATGAATCATGTTTAGTTGTCAATTGTGGGGAGTCTAGGAACACTAGACTCCAAGCAAACCATATCAATGAGTTTTTATTACAATACTATAAATGACAATAATTAACTTTGCGTCTTACACACAAGCGTTGCAAGCAAATGGCGACATCCTAAATAAACAAGTTTCTTCAGTATAACAATTCTGATACAAGCGAATTAATGGGCTTTGTTTCTATTAAGGCCCGCAGTCTTGAAGCTTCACTCCCAGTGGGTCGCAGCCCGTCGGGCGCGGCGCTTATGTTCTCGTCGTACAGAGGCCACTGCCGTCGCGTTGTCGTCCTGGAGAGCGGTCGGTCACCATGGATTTGGCTGACATTTCTTCAAAGCCCTCTTTTCTCTCTCGTTCCCGACTGGGGTGCCGGTGCTTGACTTTACCCCATAATAAAAAGTGACGCAGGCTCAGTAGGTACGATTGGACATCAATTTGTGGCACCATTAACGGGGGCAGGAAAAGACCTAAAATTACGTAGAAGAGGATGGAGAAACTCCCCAGACAGCCGGCCGAACTTTGTAGCATTTTTACGCATTCTTCGCGGCTGGCAAGAGTTCTTAGCAGAGGTCAGTCTGGTCACAGCCCTAACTGGCCACCAAGGTCACCTGATCTGTTAGTGTGCTATAGTGTAGGGAGCCTTCAGGTCTAAAGTGTATCGCAACAACCCTCTTAGTCATCAAGAACTGCTGCAGAACGTTTCGGATGAAACTGCATCAATTCCAGCAGTCCAGCTTCGATCCATCTTCAGCAGCTTGCTGACCAGAGCCCAGAGCTGCCAAGAGACGAGTGGTAGTTACCTTCACCATGTGCTATAGTCAGATTAGTACTCTATTTCCTTTCCTTTGATGTGTTTCTTTGTACTCTGAAACTCTGTTGTCCAGGCCAGTTTTATTTGCCTCACCCTACATAATATTCAGTGATTCACTTCCACTCCTCCAGACCGATTCAAAATAGATCCACAGCGAATCATTCACGTAAACATGACGTTATTAAAATCTACACACAGAACTTTCATCGATTCTCCTGTACTAATTCACAATGTCGATACCCGATAGCCGAGGTAACGTAACTCGTCCACTGGCTTCCGGTAATAGTTAACAAATGCAAAACGCTCATTCACTCAAACGTTTTCATTTGCAGATTTGTGTGACTGCAGTATACACCAACTAAGAAGAATGTCGGAACACTACCCATCCATCGAGAATACAAGTCAGCAATAAATTCAATAATGTTATTTTACTTAAAATGCTAGTAAATTTAGCACAGTACTGTAGCATATTTAATCGATATGTTTTGTGTCAGTCTTTGACTCACTGCATGACCATTACTTTTTCTTCAATGTGGTGGAATGTGGGTGTAAGGCGTAACACTTCCCGGGCAGAGCACTTCTACAGAGACCTAATGCCATGAAATTACTCTTAACTTCAGCAACCGGACGAGTGACAGCATTACGTACTCAAAAAGGTTTCATGGCTACTGTTTAGCAGAGGTCTCATAGAACAGCTTTCAATGTCGACACTATTGCACTGTCGAATATCGCATAGGAAAAGTGACACTCAGGCCTTTCGGCGCAAGATCCGATTGCTCTTATTTTATCAGGACGGTAGGTGGTAGTCAACGAAATATTATGGCATTCAGAGGAGAAAGTTCCTGACCGAAATTTTTAAAGAAAGGCAGCGCTAACCTGAACTTTATGAAACATTCCATCAATTCTATCGCGCAAGGATCCGATATCACTCAGCAGTACTCCGTAAGAGACCGAACAAACGTAGTGTAGTTGGTAGTTGGTCTCGTTAGAAGATTTGCTGTGTGTTCTAAGTGTTCTGCCAATAAAGCGCAGCTGTTGGTTCGCCCGTCCCACTCCTCGTCCACACGGTAACCTCCACTGCCAGCGCTACGTTTTCTGTTTGATAGTTTCCATGTGAGTTATTTATAAATGAAATTCCTAAGTGTTCAGTTGAATTGGGAACCTTTTCATTTGTGAGATTTATTATCTATCCGAAATTGAACATAATTTTTACTACTCTCGTGGAGAATGAGAAACTTTCTTTGTTCAAGAATTGCCACGTTTCCCACCATTTCGTGCTTATTTCATTTTACAATTCTTTTTGATGTTCTGCCTACTTTACTGAGCAGCATCATCTGCGAACAGTGTAAGAGGACTGCTTAGGTTTTCTTCTAAATCGTTTACGGGAACGAAGAGCAATACAGAACCTATAACAAATTATTTTTTTATTACTGTATCGCTCGTTGCGAATTTCCACAGAAGTTTATATACTTTAAGACTATTTCTCAGGACGTTTCTCGAGAAATACAGGCTTCGTTAAAAGAGTCAGCTTCCGATTCACGAAAACTCACTCGTACGCGGTTCCTTACAAGAGTAGAAGCTGGTGCACTTGTATATTCCATCTTGTTAGATTTGCGAAAGGAATTTTACAGAGTACTACAGTATCTTCCTCGATTTATGATTTGGATGATCCACGTTTGAGTAATAGAATCTGATACTTAATCCTAGACAGTCAATCTTCTTCTTTTCCATTTATCCTGTATCTACACTGGGTAGGTATGGTTATTAATGAATTTTCCATTGTTAATGTTAGAGGGTGGACGGATGTCTTCCTTCTCTCACCCTCTATTTCCCCCGGGACGAATTTCTCTACCCCAACGGTCCGGTCCGTATTGTTATCAATGGGAACGTGTGCGACCACTTTGAAAATGTTTTTCGAATCGTGTAACTGAAGCACGTTGTGGTTTCCAGTCCGATATTTACCTCGTCAGATGCGGTTAACCACCTAAAAACCACATCCAGGCTGACTAGCACACCGGCCCATGTCAATATGGCGGGCGTATTCGTTCCACGGCCGGCGAATCCCGCAAGCCACGTGCTAACACCTGGTGCTATCCGGGTGGGTAATACTATACGTTAAATGTTCGACAGAAATCAAATGAACTACGAGCGTGTGCCAGGGAGACGTAATAGGGCCTATAGTTTTCACTATATAGATAAAAGATATTGCACATAAAGTCAGTAGCATTATTGGATTAATCGCTGACTGTGCTGTGACAGTGACAGTGACTGTGCTGTCACAATATAAACAGCACGGAAATGAAAGACTTGGATAGCATTTCCAGATAGTGTAATGAGTGATGACTCTCTAAAAACATGGATAATTGCAATGTAATCCTCGATTCCAAAATTGTATATGATTATAAGATGGAACCCTATTGAAAGATGAGACGCGAACAACTGCAGCACATCACATCATAGAAAGACAGATGAAACGTATCGCAAACACACACTGGCGATAGCATTCATTACCTCACTCACAGTAGCATTCAACAGCCGGCAATAACATCCAAAACAAACTGGGAAATAAATGAGTGTTCATCTCGTAGATGAGCGGTGAGCAACAACAGGATATCACATGATATCAAGACAGATCACAGTTATCACAAACTCACACATTGATAGTATCATTCAACAGCTAGCAATAACATACAAAACACAATAGGAAATAAATAAGTGCTCATCTCATAGACCGGTGCACATGCAATTTCGAATTGCAGTAACCAAGACAGCTAAATAACCTTAAGAAGGACCAGTGTAAAGCAGCATCTATGAAGTTTATGAGCAGAAATGTGAACCATGTCATATGAAACCAGCAGTGTTTATAACCTTAGTGTATAGTACCCAATAATTAAATCAAAATAGTATGAACACAGATCCACAGATATTATAAAAATGTATGGATGTCTGTATGTATGCTCCACATCTCCTCTGAAACCACTGCACCATTTCAATGAAACTTTGTATACATGTTACTTACTGTCTTGAAAGAATCACAGTGTGGGTGACCACCTACCTGTCAAGTGGGTTAAGGTAAAATATTAGTGTAACCCAGTATACTGGATACCCAGAAATTTATTCATCTAGTATGTGAGAACGAGAGTACATAGTGACTTATTACAGACTTTACACATAAATTTAAACCGTTACGAAACTTTATGTTACTGACAACCCCCACAGAATGTTTGCTTATTACATTTTCGCTATCTGTGTAGGAAAACTGCCACGTCAGCCATAACCTTTTAACTTATTACTTCTTTACTACTAACTGTATTAGCAACAGAGTTTGCTGACAGTATTCACATATATCACTGAATGAACCTGCAATATTATATCATCGAATGACACATACTTCAGGAGATATAAACTCTGAGCGACGTGAAAAACTGCCCCATCATGCATGACGTTTAAATTTGTGGCTTCTTGGTATTAACTATCTTCGCAACACATTTTGCAGATAGCGTCAACATATTCCACTGAATTTACACATAAAATTATATCATTGTACGACATATATCTTAGAGATATGACACCAGAACACTTATCTTTGTGGAAACGAAGCTGCAGTGCGAAAATCGCTAGAGATAGAATCGAAATGTGTGCATAAACATATGTGAAATATGTTAAATATACCTGAAATAAATGTTTATTGTGTTGGGACAGCAATCAGCCACAAATTTATTTTCAATTACTTTATTCAAAAGGTACCTTTTGAATATACCTTCTGAATAAAGGAACTGAAAATAAATTTGTGGCTGGTTGTTGTCTCAACACCATCAATATTTGTCTTCAGCTAACAGCCACGGTCTCCAACCATGTCATCATATGACAAAATTGCATATGTGAAATATATATGTGGTGTGTGTGTGTGTGTGTGTGTGGACAAAGCTGCTGGCAAGAACTCCTAAACCCTTGGATCGATTTCAATCAAACTTCAAAGACATATTACTATCCAGAAAGAAGTATTGTGGGGTTGACAACGGGAAGCATTCTACTGGGGCAGGGGTGACAATGTGAAGAGAGAAAAGAAAGAGGAGTTGGACACGGGGGGGGGGGGGGGGTAGAAAAATTGGGGTAAGTACGAGATAGACTGCGAGAAGGGCGAGAGGTGGAGATGGAGAGAGAGAGGGGGGAGGACGAGGTGGGCAGAGAAAGGGAAGAGCAGACTGACAGAGAGAGAGCCAAGGAGAGGATAGATGTGAGGAGGAAATGAGGAGGAGATGGAAGGCACAAGAGAAAATGAGGGGAAGGAGAGATAGAAGGAGGTGGAATGGTAGGTGGGTAGATGGGATGGAGAAGATGGACAGAGAGAGAGAGCGGAATAGCCGATGACCAGAGAGTGGGACTTGAGGAGTTAGACAGAGAATGGCGATTGGAATGGGGCAGATGATGGAGGGGCAGATGATGAAGGCCAGAAAGGTGGGACAGAGAGAACTGACAGAGAAAGGGGGAGGAGCAGATGTATTACAAGAACTGGAGTAAATACATACCCAGACAATGCCAGGTACTCAGTTTGTATGTATTTCCAGCCACTGAGACGCTTTGCAAAGATTAAAGGTGAAACACGTAATGCAAGAAACATTCGTTTCATTCATTTCGTTCTGATGTGATTAGATTGATAACTGACAGCCAGTAGATAAATTCATTTTGTTTTAAAATGTAGTTATGAGACTGAAGTTTGTCGTGACGACATTCGTGAATAAAATATGCACGGTTTACTTGCCACGTCAGATCTGATTAAAATCTCGTTACGAGTAACTAAATACCGTGGCTGCTGTTATGGTGAGCACCTGTAGCCCTTAGACAGCTTATCATTGGTCGGCGTACGATTGGACTCTGGTACGACGTCATTACGTTATGCTGACGGAAGCACTGTCCACATCTTCAATGGTGGCGTCACCGATGTTGTAGGGACGTAAGCATTTCAGCCCACTTGTCTGTGTCTTCTCGGCGTCGAGAGCTTGCTCCCACGACGTACTTGAATGTAGAGGCTGTCGGGCTGAACCTCTTTTCACACATTATAATTTCAGTCCGTTAGAGTTCCAGCAGAGAATTGTAGGACAAGATTTTAGTTTCGTCAAACATTATTCTTTGTTTATTTTTGGCGATGTGCACAGCAAATGATTACTCAGGTTCTCGTTTTTTAATGTGCCTCTGGCGTTCTGCACAGCGGGTGGCTACGGTACGAAAATACTGACCGATGTAGTTTCTTTCACAACCCTTGGACTGTAGGAAGGTTAACGTATCAATCTGACTAAGTAATTCCAATCCGGAAACGAACGAGTCTAAAGGTACAAGCGGAAATCGTTCTGATACTTCTCACAGTGGAATACGTGTACCAGTATTGTTGTTGCTAAATAAGAAACAAAATATAGTTTCAAATACATACCTTAAGAGCTATGAGCACTTGTTCACCTTTGATATAGTGGTTCGAAAATTGTTCAAATGGCACTGAGCACTATGGGACTTAACATCTGAGGTCATCAGTCCCCTTGAACTGAGAACTACTTAAACCTAACTAACCTAAGGACATCACACACATCCACGCCCGAGGCTGGATTCGAACCTGCGACCGTAGCGGTCGCGCGGTTCCAGACTGTAGCGCGTAGAGCCGCTCGGCCACTCCGGCCGGCTTGATATAGTGAACTATACCTCTTCTCACTTGTTCACCTTCGGCATTGTGAATCTCTAAACATCTCTTCTACTGTAAGCTCTTTGGTTTTCACATTTTTGGAGGACTAGTGAACCAAAACAAAAAAAAATGCACTAAATATAGTCCCTAAAATGTACAAGAGCCACGCGTTTCACAGAAGCAAAGATGAACAAGTGATCGTAGCTCTTAAGATATGGCACGAAGGTTACAGTGGTTGGAACATGTGCAGAATGTGGAAGAATTCGAGTACCAAAGAACGGGCAATTTCAAAAGCCATATATAGCCTCCCTTTTAGGAAGACCATGATTGGAATGGCTGGATGATGCGGAAACGAATCTGAAAAGATTAGCAGTGTGAAATTGGAGAAGGCTGGCGAAGACAAGGGATGGCTGGAGGGGGAAGGTGGTCGACGAGGCCCGGGTATTTCAAGGGGTGTAGCACAGGAAAAGAAGAAGAATACATTACAAGTGGGCACCTGCCAGCGTAAAGCTTCTAATTCTTAGATTTTCGGACTTCAGATGGCCCGAGTGCCACCATGTTCATCTCAAAGTAGCTATTGTACGCAAAGTCATCATTTGTTTGTTGGATGTGTCCCTGTCTCTGGGTTCTCCCACGATTTTTACCCTCTACAGCTTACTCTAGTACCCTGTAATTTATTCCCTCAAGTCTTAAAAGGTGTTCAGTCATTCCGTCACTTATAGTTGTCGTGTTTTATATTTATTCCATAATCGGAGATTCTCTTGGGAAGTTCATAACTTTATCATTCGACAAAATTTTCAGCGTTCTCCTATATCTCCACACCTGAAATGTTTCGATTATATTGTCTTCTGGTTTTCTCACAGTCCATATTCCACATACAAACAGTTCTTTCCTCCAAACGTAAATTTCTTCCCCAAATTAAGGCCTATGTTTGATACTAGTACACTTCTCTTTTTAACGGAATCTTATCTTTGCCGGTTCTAGTTGCTTCTTACACTGTTGATTATATTCAACAGATTCAGAAATTCCTCCTGTCCCCACTGAGGATAACAGTGGCAACGAGAATTTTATCACTGACTTCTTTCTACATGAATTTTAATCCCACTCTTGAACCTACCTTTTATTTTAAACATTGCTTCTCCGATGTATAGACTGAACCGTGTGAAAAAGTAATCCGTGTCTTACCGTTTCTAATCCAAGCACTTCGTTCTTGGTGTTGTATAGATAGAAGCAGGACACCCGAAACATACATAAAAGGAGTACACATTTCGAGAACGTATGGTGCAATCTGCCGATTACCCGTTGGCTGTCACTCACCTGGTACACGGCCAAGCGCAGGAACGTTTTTCGCAGCTACCTCTCCACACGTGCCTGGATTTAAACAAACTGCCTTTCTGTAGGGCTCCACGAAAAATACGGGCCCTTCCATAACGAACTTGTGATGTGACACTAATCGTCTTTTCCACCGAACTTCGTAAACGCTCGGTTCCGCGCAGGGCCCGTGGGAAATCAGTATTTATACGAAAAGGTGCGTCTCAAAAGTCTTAACTTTGTCGTGTGCTATCGAAAGCTTGCATGCATTTAAACGTGCAACTGAGAATTATTAAACTCCTCTGAAATAGTGACTCGCTGCCCGCTGGAGCCGGCTGTTGGCATTCGTAACGGCTGTCGAGTCACGTGCTGTGACGTACGCGCCGCGGTCTGCCTTCTCGTGGACCTGGGATGCCCTAATGTGTCGTTAAATGGCACCTGGTTACCGACGTACAGTAAGACAGCGTACGTTAGGAACACAACTCCCAGAGCCAAGTAGTTTAACTGCCCTGAAGAATACCACTGCAAATATGTTCGAAGCGACGGCTTCGTTATTGTTTTACTGTTCAGTAATGGCGCGACAAAATATCTAGAGACACTTTCTTGAAGTTACACTTTTATCAGGATTTTTATTATTAACAAACTTCTTACTTTCTCCAGAAGGAAATCTAGTTTATTAAAAGAGAAATATGTTTTATTGGTTTATTATGAAAGAGATTCATGATCTATTTTTCAGAAGGAAAAAAAATTCTGTTGAATTTAATTGGCAGATTTGTTTGAGAAAGCTAAGAAAATGAAGAATTGACGAAGTTGAAATTACTAAGAATCATGGCATAAAGCCAGTAGCTAAAAGTTGAATGCAGGCAAAATAACAGACCAAAGAAGGTATTGATTGTAGGAATGGAATTGAGTGGAGGCAAAATAAAAGACCGAAAAAGGTATTGATTGTAGGAAATACAAAGCATGACCGTTAGTTCTTCCTCCTGTAGTGCCTGGAGAGAACGTACCTATGCGATACAGACCTGTACAACGACTGCTTTCTCTACATAATGTTAGGCGGGTGATTCTGCAAGAAATTATCAGTCAGTTCACAATTAACGAAGAAACACATGCGTGTTCTTTGTGTCAGATACTGAGTCTTTATAGTTTCAGATTTATATGGCACGGGTAAGCAAATTAATGAATGAAATTGACCCATGGAAAGTAATTTATTGTATTCGTAATGTGATCTGACGATACTGACAGAAGCCTTAGTCCAGGCAAGTGTATTTAAATAAACTCTGTTTAAACGTACTAGTCGAGATGGTGTTTAAATCTCGCAGCCGAGAAGCATTGGTGCTAAGGGCTATTATTTACCGATTACGAAATGAGGTTAGTGCTGGCGCTTCGCCTGTAAACAACGAAGCGATTTACTGAAGTTGTTCTCAGCTGTCAGCTGCGGCATTTCCGCGAAGCACTCAGAGCTCCCAGGGCTGTGTCGCAGCTTAATGATGGCTCTGAGATAACTTGGTGACTTGTTTTATTCTAGGGCTGTGTGCGTCGTGCAGTCCGCAGAGATAGCTTCTCCCTAATATCTCTGCGGTATTTCTACGAATCAGTAACAGCTGTTAGATATCAGAGGTCTTTTTTCGGAGATTTGTTTTTTAAAGTTTCGATGCGGCGATAAGGGAGTGAGGCAGGCTGCAGCCTATTCTCGGTATTATTTATTCTGTACGTTGAGGAAGCAAGAAAGAAAACCAAGGGGCAATTGAGGAACGGAACTATATTTCACGGAAAGTATATAATAAAAAAAATTGAAGTTGACTGGTGTCATCAGCATGTTTTCAGGGACGAAAAAGGACTTGGAAGAGCATTTGAACGGAATGGACAGTGTCTTGAAAAAAGAAAAGACGATGCATATCTACAAGAGTCAAACAAAGGTAAATCTGACTCTTCTTGGCAGAATAAAACTGTGCGCTGGACCGAGACTCGAACTCGGGACCTTTGCCTTTCGCGGTCAAGTTCTCTAGGTAGGAGACGAGGAACTGGCAGAAGTAAAGCTGTGAGGACGGGGCGTGAGTCATGCTTGGGTAGCCTGGTAGTAGAGCACTTGCCCGCGAAAGGTAAAGATCCCGAGTTCGAGTCTCGGTATTGCAGACAGTTTTACTCTGCCGGGAAGTTCCATATCAGCGCACACTCCGCTGCAGAGTGAAAATCTCTTTCTGGAAAGGTAAATCTGCCGATAATGTGGGAATCAGGGGGAGTGTTGAAAAGTAATGACACCACATTTCTTACGTAAAAAGTATTGAAGGTTTTTGGATAAAGCAAAAGGTGTTAAGTTCTGTATCCTTAATCTTCATGTCTACATTTTTATTTCTCAACATTATCACCCTGGCGAAAAACCCATTTCTCTCCACGAGAGACCATTTTGTTGATAAAGACACTGTAGAATGTTTGTCTTTGTTGGCGGAGCCACAGCCTCCCAATCACTTGCATTGCTCCAGCACTGTCAAAGTTTTGGAAACAGATGAAAATGAGATGGGGCCAAGTTGGAACTGTATGGAGGATGATTGATGGCAGTGATTTCAAGGTGTCGGATTGTTGCAGATGGCACAACGCTCGTCTCTGGTCTGGCACGGTCATGCTAAAGCATAGATTACTCCATGTTTGGATGAACTCTTTGAATTCGAAGCTCGATTACAGTACGCTGTTTCTCATACACCTACACTTACGTAGCAAACCAGCATGTTACACGCTGCAATTCGGAGCTCTCTAGCGACAGACAGCTGCGAGTAAATAGAGATGAAGAATAAAGATGTAGAATGTTAATAACTTTCGCTTCATTTCAAACGTTTTATAGTATGAGTTTCCACATACAAAATTAAGAGGCATTACTCCCTAGCAAGGCCTCGTACATTAGGAAATGAGATAGTTAAAGTTTCTATATAGGGAACAAAATACTTGTCGATGGCCCAAGTGGCGAGGATACAAAATGCAGACTTAATAGTGGAAAAACAGCTTTACAACTAAAAAAGAAATATTTTAACATCGAATGTGACTTTCAGTGTAAAGAAGTACTTTCTGAGGGTGTTTTCTTGAGGTTATCCTGTTTTAAAGGGAAAAGTGGGCGATAAAACATCCGTGCAAGACGAGGATGGAAGCTTCAGAAACGTAGTTTCAGAGATGAATATCGAAAATTTGACGGGTAGATTGGATAATTAGTGAGATGCTGAGTCCAGCTGCAGACGAGAGGTACTTGTGGTAGGACTGGACTAAAAGAAGAGATCGGTTGACAGGACACATCGCAACGAATCAAAGAAACTTATAGCTCTTGATGGAAGGATGTTTCGGGGATCAAAATTTCAAATGGAGACTGAGGCTAGAATACAATAAGGAGGTTGATATGGATGTGAGTTGCAGTATTTGTGGTGACTCGAAGAGGCTAGCACAGGATAGTTTACCTCTGTATGCACGCTTAAGATACATTTTCTAGAAACTTGTGTCATTTTGCTTTTAAAACTTTCATGCGTAATGACAAAGTCATTAAGTTACAACCAATTGCTGCTACCTGGCACGCCTTACAATCCAAGCAGACTACTCTCATCCTTGAGAATTACGGGTCGAGTGTAACAGCCCTATGAAAATTTCAGACGCTCAATAAGATGTAACTGGAGGCGAAATTTAGCTGCTGAGCAGTATGCTTTAGAAAAATACAGAACACTTTTTTTTCGAATGCTAATCACTTTCATTCCTTACTTTTTATGGTGTCCTGTATCAACGGCGAGAGGAAGAAGAATTATCAATTTTTCAGTAACACAACCGGGTGCACTGAGAAATGTCGACATTTCCCATGTCTCATAAATATATGAAACTGTTACAGTATACAGATATCAATAACTGTACGTAAATAATTACAGTAATACGCCACTTGTTTCAGTTTACAACTAAGTATTCAAAAATTGAGAGAAAAACTAAATGTAAAGCCGGGTACTGAAAACAAGGGGGTTTTTAAGATCCATCACGAGTTGTTTGCACATTACGTTGCTTATCTGTCAGATGCTAAAGGAAGTTAGTATGTCACCATACATCTGTCATATTAGAGTCGCGCGTTTTCCCTGACGTAGCAGTTCTGTTGAAAGGGCACCACAAGGCTCTCGAATGAAGCAAAAAATTGTTCAGTTGGCTCTGAGCACTGTGGGACTTAATGTCTGAGGTCATCAGACCCCTAGAACTTAGAACTACTTAAGCCTAACCAACCTAAGTACATCACACACATCCATGCCAGAGGCAGAATTCGAACCTCCGACCGCGGCTCCGGACTGAAGCGCCTAGAACCGCACGGCCTCATCGGCCGGCTGAATGAAGCACATTTGAAAACATTTCGGAAGCAACAACGTTCCTGAATTAACAGCGTCCATAAGAACAACGATATGAATATAAAATTTATATTCAAACGATATTAAATACATACGAAGTTGCTGATGTTAAACAAATGCCTCAGAAATCATTTCCCATTCCGCTTTTTATGAAACTATGCTCTGTCATAGTTCAACATCACGCTGTTTCCTTTAACTTAATTTACTTGACAGTTACGAAAAGAAGAGAGTAGAAGCTTTTGAATTGTGTTGCTGAAGTATGGTGCTAAAGATTAAATGATTAGAGAAAGCAACTAATGAAAAGGTGCTATATCGAGTCAAAGTGAAAATAGATTTATCGCACAACTTGACTAAAAGCAGAGATTGGCTGATAGAACGTCTCTTGACGCATCAAGAAGCCATCAATTTGGTAATGAATGGAAGTGCCGGAAGTAAAATCTGTAGTAGGAGGCGGAAAACTAAGGTTTCGGTAGTCACTCAGGGATTATGACGCTTTTGTACAATAGACTAGTTTGGTTAATTCCATCAGACCAGTATTCTGAATGAGAGCACAACAGCAATAGCAACCAAAGACAAAAACAACAACAACAACAACAACAACAACAACAACGAAAATCATCAGAACTCGTAAGGGTCAGCAGCGTGATAATGAATAGCAGTAGAGTCAAAATGCGTGAAGTCTGCACATTTGATCTCACCGTGAGGGTGCGCCACATCAGGGACATAATACATTTATGTTAGAGGCTGCTTAGGCAACGAATGAGCTTACAACAAGTCAAAGCATAGTATAACATAGCTTCCGAGTCACACGCTGAAATGTTACAGCTACCCTCCGATCTTTAGTTTGGCAAAAACTCATTATGCTTACTGAACTGTAGTGTTAGATGGGGGAAAGAAGAATGTTGAATGACGTAACTACCAGAGTGACTGAATGGTGAATACAGATCTTATTAAGTACCTAATTTTATGTCAAAAATGGCTCTGAGCACTATGGAAATTAACATCTGAGGTCATCAGTCCCCTAGAACTTAGAACTACTTAAACCTAACTAACCTAAGGACACCACACACGTCCATGCCCGAGGCAGGATTCGAACCTGCTGCCGTAGCGGTCGCGCATTTCCAGACTGAAGTGCCTAGAACCGCTCGGCCACACTGGCGGGCTAATTTTAATTAATTAATTACACTTCAATAGCATGCATTTTACACCCTACCTCGACTAGCGCTAACTGTAAAACAAAACCGGTCTTGTGCACCTTAAAATACGTAGTACTTTCCAGCATGCACATATACACAGCGCAAACTACATTACGATTTATAGTGTGATTGTGGATACATACTGTGCCATCATTATTTCCTCAGATCATCTTCCACACACGGGTTATAAAATCGGGAAGAAACGATGATAACAGAATGCTGTAATAGCCCAGATTCCTCTGGTTTCAAAATTGTGGTCTTGAGGAGAAATGTACGATGCGGGAAAGGTGTATACAGGGTGGTCCATTGATAGTGACCGGGCCAAATATCTCACGAAATAAGCATCAAAGGAAAAAAAACTAAAAAGAAAGAAACTCGTCTAGCTTGAAGGGGGAAACCAGATGGAGCCATGGTTGGCCCGCTACATGGCGCTTCCATAGGTCAATCGGATATCAACTGCGTTTTTTTAAAATAGGAACCCCCATTTTTATTACATATTCGTGTAGAATGTATAGAAATATGAATGTTTTAGTCGGACCACTTTTTTCGCTGTGAGATAGATGGCGCTGTAATAGTCACAAACATATGTCTTATAATTTTAGACGAACAGTTGGTAACAGGTAGGCTTTTTAAATTAAAATTCAGCACGTAGGTACGTTTGAGTATTTTATTTCGGTTGTTCTAATGTGATACATGTACCTTTGTGAACTTACTTCTGAGAACGCATGCTGTAACAGTGTGATTACCTGTAAATACCACATTAATGCAGTAAATGGTCAAAATGATGTCTGTCAACCTCAATGCAACAAGGTCGTGATAAATCGTACATCTAGTCTATCATTCTCCTTGGTACATCTCCTGTTAACATAACATCCCAGACGGACGAACTACACTCAGGAACTGTTCGAGCAACAGTTTTTTGAGAGACATCTTTCGTACTTGAATTACAGTTCTTAGAATTGCCGTAATAAGTCAATTAGAGTGAAGATCTACAGCAGCGAATAGAACACCTTTCTTCTAAAAAATAAGGTCCCAATAGATTTAAGTAAAGACCTCAGTGAGGAAAAATAATAGAAACCTGAGAATTACGACTGTGAATTGACGTACATAGTACGTCAGCCGTGAGAGACTGGATAGAGGAGTAAATGGAGGTGTGCATTATTTGTACCACTCTTTCCAGCCTCACACATGAACTGAAGAAGAGAAAAAAGTATCTGTAAGACTGCGTAGACAATCTCTCACTCTTTGTTCCTGGGGTCGCCCGCAAAATATACGATGGAGGACGGAGAATCGTTAGGTAATTTGCCTTTAACATTGGATTTTTTAAACTTGCCTATCTATGTATCATGAAAGTAATGTCGCCCATGTATTTCAGTTGCTACGCACAACTCAGACACTAGGAGGGTGGCGAATGTTTTCCGTCTACTAGATAGGAGTTGTAAGCGACCACCGTTGATCTGCTGTCGTCAACTTCTCTACTTCTCTGACGTAAGATATTGACACTGTTATCTACAGGTTGTGCGCGACTTCTCGTCATATCTACACATCAGATGGAGCAGCCACAAACATTTTTCTTTTACATCTACATTCATACTCCGCAAGCCACCCAACGGTGTGTGGCGGAGGGCACTTTACGTGCCACTGTCATTACCTCCCTTTTCTGTTCCAGTTGCGTATGGTTCACGGGAAGAACGACTGTCTGAAAGCCTCCGTGTGCGCTCGAATCTCTCTAATTTTACATTCGTGATCGCCACGGGAGGTATAAGTAGGGGGAAGCAGTAAATTCGATACCTCATCCAGAAACGCACCCTCACGAAACCTGGCGAGCAAGCTACACCGCGATGCAGAGCGCCTCTCTGGCAGAGCCTGCCACTTGAGTTTGCTTTACTGTAAAGGCGACTAAATTTCGGGTTTTCGTAATAGTAATTAATGTTTACTTTTTGCACAGTCGATCATACTTCATTTGTTGCTGCTTCCTATTTCCGACGTTACTACATACACTCACTGTTTCTTATTTCGTTGTTTTTTTTCGTTCGATTGGAAATGAAATGTTCAGTAGCTTACAATTTCATAATCGAACCTTCGGTCATCCAGAAATACAGTTTCCAGCTTGCCTGTGATTACCGTTGATTAATACACACGCTATTGTGGAAATCAGTTTAGCTTATTAGTAACAACATTTAATAATAATTAAATGAATGATTGCGTTTTGTATATAGAGAAAAGGAGGGTTGATCCTACAATTACTCTCAGTAATTACGGCAACTAAAATGTCGGTGATTTTCATAGTTATCTACTCAAAGATATTACAGCGAGTATTATGGACCATTACTATACTTCGATACAGTCATTGAAATATCGTACGCTTTTACTTTCACGAAACTAAGTCTCCAATTCCGTTATTATTTTCAGTTTAACTTCTCTTCGTGTAGTCCACTGATCCTATTATCGGTCATTTGGCATGTAATAGAGTTTAATACTGAGCGCTACTTTCTCTCGCACACACAATTCCTCAGATATTCTTAGTCCATGCCTATACCTCAGTATAAGTTTCATCGTAAGTTTGTCCCGTATAAATTAACTATAATCACTTTTCTTGCAGTCTAAGAAAAGCGCCCTAATTCCTTCCGTAGCATATCGCACGCCGCAGCTACATACAGCTATTTAGAGCGCAGACAACAAGGCAAGACAGTGCCTGCACATGGTTTATAAAGTAGAATTTAGATACTAAAGTAGCGGCGTTGAAACTACCCCCCCCCCCCCCCAATTGTTTCCCTGAGCCACTACTATGCTGTGATGAGAGATTATAATTTAAATTAAAACTTCTTCATTACTATTAATTATTTCCGATGTTATCGATCACCTTTGCCCTATATGAGAATAAGTCTGATAGTATTGTTCTCAATTAAAAGAGCGGTTGCAGAGTTCACATATACTATTCACGTTATTGTTTATTGGCAAGTATTACGAGCCCAAATGAAAGTAAATACATAGAGCAGCAAATCCACTAATTTTGTTATTATTATTATAATTATTAAAGTCATCCCCTTTAATATAACAGTCTTTACATGTAAATAATAGGCTAATTGTTTTCATGCCATACACATTTTATTCCTTTTTATATGTGAAGTACCTTCAGTGACCTGTAATACATGTCTGCTGCATGCACGTGGTGAATGGGTTTTCAGATAAATTTTCATTTTAGGGTTTTTACATTACTCCCTTAATGTTAGCAACTTTCTGGAGCTCATGTTTCGTAAAATTAGGCTGCTATTTGGCTGTATTTGTGGTTCTTTGTGATTTTTTTATCATCACATTTGCGTCGGCCTGGAATTCTACGTCGTCGCTCTGCGTATATTTGATGTCAGATATTCGGCGTTTGAGTACATATTCCATCATAACTTTTCACTTTCACTGCTTCTCTCTTTCGTGGAAGTTGTTAAGGCAGGGAATTGAGTAGGTTTTTAATTAATCTGGCTGTGTTTATGCATCACGTTTTGCTGTTGTTTCAGTAGCTAACATGAAAGCCTGATATCTGTTAGCTCTTTGGTATTTTTTTGGTATTTTTTTTTATGTGTCCTACATGAGTTTCTTGTTTTATATGGAATGTGTAATCATTGTTTCTTCAGTATGTTTGCGTTCCCGGTTGTCGCATGTATGTGTTAATATGTGTAAAATGTATTTCTGTTTTACCTCTTCAGTGTTTTTATTGTACGCATTTTTGTGTGCTGTACTATCTGTATTGGTTGAGGAGTTGGGTGTAATCCTGTCGTCTTCTTGTTTTCATTTTCATTTATTTCTGTTTTGATCTTTTTATTCAGTCGACTTGTTTCTTTTTTAAGTCTTTCGGCACACTAGCTCTTCTACAGGTGGATGTCTACAGGTCCTCTTCAAGCTTTGATGTTACTTCTTCATCTTGTTGGCAATACGTAAACATTAAGAAAATTATTGTTAATATTTGCAACCATTACTCCGCAGTTCCTACTTCAATTATGCTTTATCAACTCAGCAGTGAAATGTTTGGGACGACCAAATAAAACATCACGTAACACTCATAGACGTAATTTTTTCTTACAAAAATTGTATAGAACAATTATGAAAAACGTTAATTTATTTCTAACTAGCAAATATAAGTAGTTCGTCACGTACGAAAATGAGAAGTATCTGATATGAGCGATCTCAGTATACAAAATGTTGATTCGTCTTCGGTGGAGTGTCAAATTACTGTAAATCTTACTTACACGACTTCTAACACTAACAGGCCTCTTGGAGGGCTACATAATTATCAAACCTTCCTAATATCGACTCCTTATTAAGTGTTTTAAAGTATTATGTATTTTTTTCGCTTAGTAGTAAACAGAAAGTGGTTTCATCACATTATATACCCTACTACGACTTGTGTGTTTTGCACTATCTGAATTGCATTATAATGCGAGTGCAGTGTACTAACAACTGCTTCGCTTCACTCTGTTTGACTGTATGATTTGTAGTCTTAGTGACTAGGGTATTCTTCCGAGAAAGTGCTAAGAATGCAACAGCAGTTACGTAAATGTGTTGAACTGTTAATAAAAAGTACCACAAACAGAATATGAAAGCAGATTTCAAGAAACCTCCTCTCAATGCAACCAAACTTCATTATATGAGAGAAAGTACGAAAAACGGATGCGAACTAAAATAAACTAGATTACTGAAGTATTTTCTTTCATATAAATTGATTAATTTTCCAGATTATAAGGTACCATAAAGTTTCAGACGAAGGTATCGACTCAAAAGACGACAGAAGAGGAGAGTGGGTGAAACTGTTTTCTTTTGAGATTGGACTTCTTATAAATGCTGATTACTTTTACTTCTGTTGACATCATACTGCCAACGGCCTTGCCGCAGTGGTAACACCGTTTCCCGTGAGATCACCGAAGTTAAGCGCTGTCGGGCTGGGCTAACACTTGGATGGGTGACCATACGGTCTGGCGAGCGCTGCTGGCAAGCGGGGTGGACTCAGCCCTTGTGAGCAAACTGAGGAGCTGCTTGATTGAGAAGTAGCACCTCCGGTCTTGGAAACTGACATACGGCCTGGAGAGCGGTGTGCTGACCCCTCCACATCCTCATCCAGTGACGCCCAGGTGGTGAGGATGACACGGCCGCCGGTCGATACCGTTGGACCTTCATGGCCTGTTCGGGAGGGGTTTAGTTTAGTTTCAGGCATTATATCACTAGACTTCTATAGTATGATTGGTAATTAGCTTTAGGAAAAAAGGTCATCGTGGTTAACTGTGCGCTTGGTGACAAGTGACTGGTTACGTAAAATGGGCAACTGTTGATTCTTCTGAAGAAGGACCAGAGATCGTTGAGTCCATGGAACGTTAGCACCAGATACCTTACAGCAATCGTCTCAGGCAGGAAGCTGCCGAACTCATATTTCTGCAAACGCACTGTCGACTGTCAATCGACATTTCACTGCTGCGTAGCATCGAAATAATAAATTCCTGTTGACAAATATTACTTATTCTACTACATAGGTTCACGGTGATCTTCAGTTTACCTTTCAACAGTTCTCTTTCAGTAACATCTCAAATTAAAATTACGTTTCTGCTGTTAAGGGCAACTTCAGTATCACAAATTTACGCATCTGTCACATAATAAAGTCTGTTGACTTATAGGTTATAATTTAACTAATGATAATTTGAAGACATTAAGGATAAAGATCGAACAATTTTTTTCAGCTGATCCTGTAAACTCACGTTATTAGAGATTGTGCTCGTGAAACGATTGAGGCAATTATGATCGGTTAACAACGACATGAATTCCAAACTGCATATAGTTGAGTCATTTCAAACCCGATCATCATTCTTCTCACATTGCCGACATTAATTTTATTCCAGACAGGGATCATTTACTTGTTTGTTGATTGCTCTCTTTAAAAATTAAAGCTTCTCACCCAGGACATTCTGAATTCCAACAGATTTAAATGGCTGTCAATACAAGCCAATACCCAACATATTTACTAGTTTTGTGGAAGACGTTTGCGTTACCTATATATCCATCTGCAATAGCAAACAGTAACCCAAAGCTATTATTGCTCCAACAGCTCTTCTTAAATAATAATAGTAGATATTTGATCTTTTCATATGTCTCATCTACATGCATTTATGTTGTATGTTATTAAAGCGAACTTATGTCACGTATCTGTCATCTCAATCGAGCGTTCTTAGGGATGAATGGTAGCTACCAGATAATATAAGAGACATGTTAGTTAAAGTTATAACGTAAGCTGTCTTGCGGTTGGATTAAATGGAGAGGTGTGTGATGCTTTGATCCGAACTGTTTACAAGGGTATTGGTGAACGTTTTGGTACAGAACTTTTACGTGTTACGTGCAGTAATGAACTTTAAAATTATGCACACTAATTGACAAAGTTAGGGAAAGTATCAGCTGCTTATTTAACTATAGGACATTGTGTAGCTCACTAGAGCACACGTAGTCCCTTCCCCATTTTCATAGATGTCCTAACCGAAGAGCAATAGTAGATAGGAATCAGTTAAAGAGAAGAAAGTTAGGACCTTTCTGCTGGATATATCAAATATGGGTCTCCTGTTACCCCGTAAAACCTTACGTCTAGAAAACATGAGACATAGAGCACAGGTCAACCTTTGCGAATTAGAAATGTAATGTACAAATTACCAGTAATACTAACCAGAGGTGATGAGAGGTTGGGTTTCATGAGCTTCTGGCCAGGTGGTTAGCCCATGTGACGATGACGAATGCCAAATGTCAACGTTCGTTTTCCTCACCACCTCAGCATCCGCATTGTGATGCTACAGGTTGAATTGAGGTTCGTCTGAAAAGAGGAACTGATGAGACTCCAACGTCCAGTGCTGTCGCTGGGTGACCCGCTGTCTCTGTACCTCTCTCTGCTTCCACTTCAAGAGAAACTGCAGAAATGGTCATCCTGCTGGCCCCGTATGATGATGTCGAATGCCAACTGGTAACCATCGTTCTCGTCAGAGCCTGCACACATTGATCTGTCCATCGTGTTCCTGTACAAAGACATTGGCGCAATGTCACTATAGTGTCCAGTACTGTTGTTGGGCACAACTCTTTGACACACGTCCCTCAACTGCGGCGTTAAGGGAAAACCAGCACAGCGGTTTGTATGCTGGTCATCCATAGGACTATAGAGGTGATCGCATTGTCCGTGTCCATATTTGTATTTGTGAAATCGGTCCTATTTCCTGAGAGTTTGTGACGTATATAGATGATCCAACTCGGCAGGAAAACCATTTGTGTTTCATCTCAGGCGCTAATCATTTGCGGGCACCGACGTCACTCACGGTTTTCAGTATGTAAGGAATCTAAGATTCCATATTCGCATGGCAGTCTTGCGATACAGTAATATCACTGAACGATAAACCACTGTTTCGATAGGTTATGATTCTGCTTTTATGAATTCCGTCATGTGCTGGTAACATCCTTCCTCTTGCACAAGGCATAATATTATACTTTCATCAAAAAATAACATTCATATACGATTTGTGAACGTGATTTGTATCGTTCCTTTTACAGTATGATATCGCTCTGAAGGTCTAATCATTCGCACTGCTTAGCAGGTAATACTTTAATACCAGATTAATATTTCTTGATGCCACCATCGTGGCGTTGCTTATATAATGTCCAGTGTAGTATTTGAGTATACCTTATGTGGAATAACCCCCATTTAGGGAATTTAGAGTGACTTTCCAACAGTAACGGTACAATGGTTCCACTTTAGTATTAAGTAATTTCACGTATAGTATCTCGATACCTTTATAAAAATATAACACTGATTGAACGGGCCGAATATAAATGTGAACTGCCTCAGCCTTCTCTTTAAACCTGACCCGACGATGTTCTGAAAGGTAGCAGCTGTACTCAAGAAGACATTACAGCAAATCATTCTGACTCCATCCCATTTTCACGGACCTTTCACGCCGACCGTTATCTGTGTTGCCTACTTTACGCCTACACAGCTGAGTTTCTTCATATTCCATTACAATGTTAGATAATTTTAGCTATTTAAGGTGAGCTGCCACGAACTGCAAGAATCTCATATGTTGTCTAACTTTATCTGATTTTGTATGCACCAACTCTAAATGCACTTCTGCCTCTAAGTGTGTGGTCAAAACACACTCTGAGTTTTTTCTGTCTGAGATAGAGCCTGTTGAGCAAACCACCAGTCCTGTTCTTTTGCCTTGGAGCACTGGACGCTCACTTAGTGTCTGGTGAACAGGCAAGGATAAGGATAATGTACTTCATCCTGTCTGTAAATAGTAAGCCGAACTAATCACACATTTTAACAGTATTCCACATGCCTATCTTTTTGGTGTTAATCAACAGTGTATTTGCGTGTCGAAATACATCTTTTGCTTTTAGCAGACGAAAATCCAAATGTGGCTTCATACGTAGCTGATTAAGTGTAACTACTTAGAAACTCTGCAAGCAGCTGCCACAACATATTCTGATGTTGCAGTCAGATTCTATTATTGAACATACTTATTTCATGGTCAATCGTTCAAGTTGAAGACTCGTCTTAAGTCGGTAGTGTCGTAGTGCGATTTCCCGGCGTCAATGGTCAATGATTATTTCTGATTTCGATTTTCTCTTTGCTGTCCTTCAAGCAAGCACCAAAAGAATTAACAAACGTGTGTTTGTGTGTGTTTGAGAGAGAGAGAGAGAGAGAGAGAGAGAGAGAGAGAGAGAGAGAGAGAGAGAGTATAACTATCCGTGGGTGACAGGATGGCTATGAGAATTGTTCAAAACTTACGAACAAGTAAATAGTGTAAAAGTATATTCAGCAGAATATTCTAATGAAAAAAATGGCAGCAGGCATGGCTGTTTTTGTAGCTGCACAGAGCAATAAATGAAAAGGAAGTGTTTTTCTCGATATCAGCAGGTAACTGGAACAACAATATAAATAACTGTCCGCAAAAACTTCCTAATGCTCAGTTGTATAAATTTCAGCATCCTATGTGCTATTTAGGCGCCGATATTTATTTATAATTTTATATTTTATGTGCTGGCTTAAAAAATCACTTCTCTTGTTTCACATTTGAATAGACCTCAGCGCCCAGAATGGAGGAAACAGTTATGTTCGTGATATACTGAGCACAGAAGTGAGCAGAGGTAACAGAATGATGACATTTGTTGTAATAACTGAGTGGCAATTCGTCGAAACGTATTAACAAATGGGGGCACAATGTCTTCCATTTCCGTATATCAAGAGATTTGCATTCAAATGAATATGAGATAAGCGCATTGTAGCATAATTTAGGAAATCATACAAACTGATATTGATGTATAATGTAGATGGTATTCAGTAACAACTTGCCATGTACAAAGTGTTTCAATTTTCTAACCGAATATTTAAAAATTATTAGCAGTAGATGGCGCGAGCATCTGACAGCAGTGACCTGCCCTTGGGTGTGCTGGCCTGTACTCATGTTAATAGGAATATTCGATGAGCGAAGTAGCAATTTAAAGTTATTTTTAACTCCCAGATAACTCGTCAATGTTCTCGGAAGCTCAGAAAATACAAATACAGAGTGAGTGTTCAAAGACAGACTACTTAGAACATCCCTCTTCAAACACTAATTTTCACAGAATCAGAACTGTGCACTGACATTCCAAATTTATTTCTACTCGTAATATCTCGTCCTTCTAACAGTTAGCTGCCTGACTTGCAGGGAAGTTCCGCGAAATGACGTCACAAGCTTGATCTACTTCTCAGTACACTCGACTTGGCAAGCCACAAAATCAGTTCAACTCTAATAGAGTTGTTGCTGTATAATCAAAGCGTGTCAGGTCTAAAGTGATAACGTCCATCTCCGAAATCCGAAACCGCTGATAATTCTCCATGTACAATTCCCCGCCTGACCGACCTCCTTCCTTGCACGAATACGAACGACCGCTACCTGTGAAACGCGAGGGAGACAGCAACACCGTAATTTATGAAACACTAGCTAAGCAGTTTCTTGTAATGAAATGTTAAAGCCGAAACTCACTAGCCACCAGTATGCGTCATCACATAATTTACCTCTAGGAGAGATTGAGACGCAATCCAATTAGGCCACAGCAAACTGCGTGACATTGGGAAAAAACAGCAAATTTGGCGACAATGGGATAATGTGATAGAATACATATCGCTCACAACTCACTCGTTTTCTTGAGGGAGAGTTTTAACGTGAACGAGCAGTGAATTACCAAACGTGCTAGAAAATGGAGTAAATAGTTTTATGACTGTTTGCGACATGCCTAGCACAGAAAGATCATAATTGTCTTGGTGTGTATGGAGAGCCGGAAATCTACTGTAATATGACTTTGTAAATTACGTTCCGAGACTTCTTATCCTCTGCGCATGTGTAGGGATATATGGTTCCCAATACACTAAGCAGTCAACGTAGAGCTGTCCAAAATCATGTCGTGCCCAGATGAATATCAGCCACATTTAACATTTGTCCTTGTCCCTCATTTATAATAATCGAGAAGACATTTTCAATGGGAATTGCAATTCTTTGAAAATGTAACTTTGCTGAGATGACAGGAATTCGTGGCATCAGAACCGTCTCCTCTGTGGCTCCGCGTTGATGATGGGGGAGGGTTTGCACAATATGCCTTTTCAACTCCGGGATGCGTAATCTGGTGCCGCTGCACATCTTGGTGCATCCAGGTTACGCTCCAGTATAACTGACACAAGCGCCTTCAGCTCAGTCCCGTGGGGCAGCACTTCTAATGAATTCAGAAACTGTCGAAGTCATCTCCTGTCATCACTGTATCGATTGACGGTTCAGCATGATGCCCTAACAAACGTGCTAACACGATGATTTAAAAAAAATGAAGACAAATTCTTGTTCGGTGCAGCGCAAAACTGCCTAAAATTTGTCATGCAACAACATCTGTCCTCACGTATGTGCCTGTTAACAGGAGAGAAGATACAGTCGTATATCATAATAAAAGCCAGTCTCACTAAACGCCTACCATGTTCTACATGTAAACAAACGACGTCTCTTTGTGGCACAACAGTTAAAGGGCATCGTCGTTACCAGCTTGTAGCTTCTCAGAAGCTATAAGATACGCCTGACCGTCAGTGACTTAAAGGCAACGTGGCTTGTATGGAAATATAGATTAAACACTTTGAGGATTGTCTGCATTACACTGAATCGTGTTGTGTACGAAATTACACAATAAAATCATTCTCTCAAATACAATACAGTTCAAAAGTCAAAGAGAAAACAGATTTTTGTAGTAGTAATTAACGTTCCACGTTTAGCATTACATTGTTGAAATCAATAAGAATCTTGTAGTAGACACTTTTAAAAGTAGGTTATGCGTTAGTTATACTACAAATTTGTTCGAAACCCATAGATTCGTTTCAGCACAAAGGAGTAACAAATATACTCACGCACACACTTTCGCTATATGTGTGCGTTTTAGGCCTTTCACCCAGATAGTACAGTAGTAGCAGCCTGGCTGCTTTATTCACACCAAAGAACATTTAACTGATCCATTCCCCTATTCATAGCTGCCGCTCGTAACAAAATTTGGCAAACTAACAACCACCAAAGTTTCCGCGTATAATGTATTGAATATTCCGTGAAGTGAAAGTTTCCCCGACTTCCATACTGTTTCCAAATCCCCTCTCCCTCTATCCCACTCTCCCCTCCCCCATCCCTCTCCCCCCCCTCACCCCCTCTCTCTATCTCTCTTAGTACCACCAATGCCGCCGACTCCTGTACAGTGCTGACAGTCTTATTACGGTGCAAGCTTGCTTTCGTCTCAATGACAACGTCTCTCTCTCTCTCTCTTGCCCCTTCACTTAAGTAATGTAAATTTACTCTCTGAATTGAAATCCAGACGGAATAATTAACGCCTCTCAAAACCCTTCTCTGTCGGCAAGGAAAATGCTCGTACAAATTGAACCGACGTGTGTCTGAATTTCACTCCTAGTCTCTCTATCATTCTGTTTAACGTTTAGGAATAAATTTGTAGCTGAACAAACACATAAAAATGCTTTATCAGTAGTTTGTCAGCTTATCAAATCATACCGCTAACATTTCACAACATTTACAAGTTATGGATTACGCAGAACATTTGGCTAAAGAGGTACAGCTTCCATACCACGTGATCCAAAATTTCGTGCCGTACTGCGAACATTGTTGTCAATTGCTCAACACAAGCTATGAGTTATGATAGTGCACACACGGAACAATATTTAATGTGACACTGAACGTTGCAATGTTTACAGGTCCTTTTGCATATTCGTAAAATAAATGACTTCTCATTAGGTAGATTTTTCCCCACTACCACTGCTCCCCCCCCCCCCCCCCCCGAACCCCACCAATGAACTGGAGTAATGGAAAACTGTATTACTATTGATGACAAAAGTGCCGTCAGATTCAGCTTTAGTGTACAAGTTTTTGTAATTGCTATAGACTTCTATCGTTTTCATCCTCTCCGTACATTGTATAATGTGGTATTTTTTTACATCTTGCGCACCCTTCACTCGATTTATACACAATGACCGGCGCCATTGTCACTTTCAATAGTGTCATCGCCGTACGTGCCAATATATTAGTTAGGTTAGGGATACTGAATGATGCTTTGAAATTAGTTGTTGCTCTTTCCTGCGTATGCATAGCGAAAGATGTTCTGTCGTCAGTAATGTAATCCCAAGGTATTTACCGTTTCCCCGCTATTTGTGGTGGTTCATTATATTTTGTTGCACTGTCTTTCGGTGGTATTTTTCCTCCATACTGAAACTGATTTGAACTATCTTCTCTTGTTTTACTTTCAGGTCTTTTCCTCGCCGAATTTTCTAGACTTTCTAGTGCTTTCTGTGGGTCCTTGGAGAACATTGATCCATACAGTTTTGTCTGAGATGTCAACATTGTTGTCTAAGTCAAGGTATGTTTCGTTATTCTTCAAAAGGATTGCTCAGACATCCCTTGGCATGATATAAGCAATGAAACGACTTTAGACGAAAAAATTCGGCAATTATGTCGCAAAATTATTGCACTGTATGATAAACATGCTCCTCAACGCACTGTTAAGGTAAAGAGAGCTCCCGCTCCGTGGCTCACCACTGCATTACGCCAGTTAATGAATAAACGTGATGCTTCACATAGGGCCTTCAAGCGTAACCCAACTCCCGAGGCGAATGAAGCTTATAGGAATCTCCGAAACAGAACCAAGCAAAGCGTGAGGAATGCCAAAATCAGACATGCCCGCTCTGTCGTATGCGGCATATCAAAACCTGCTGCACTGTGGAAAAAGCTGCGCAGTTTCGGTATAGGGAAGCGAAGATCTGACGCTGTTTATCAAGCGTCTGCAGAAGAATTAAACGATTTCTTCTCAACAGCTGCAAACTGCCACGCAGCGACAAATTACCAGCCCCAAGATATCAATCTCTCGAGAGACAAGTTTTTCCTAAAACATGTCACTACTGGCACAGTACACAAGGCAATTATGAGAATCTCTTTCGAGGCAGTAGGAAATGATGGAGTGAGCATTGGCATGATTAAGAACGTCGTAGACAATATTATCGCAGACATCTTCAACCTGTCTCTTGTCAGTAGTACATATCCTACTGAGTGGAAGCAAAGTTTAACTAAGCCTATACCCAAGACTGACAACCCTAAGTCGCCAGGTGACTACAGGCCGATCAGCATACTACCTGCAATTTCTAAAGCCCTAGAGTACATCGTCCATGAACAACTGACGGATTACCTCAAAACTCATAACATCCATGACGAATATCAGTCAGGCTTTCGAAAGCACCATAGTACAGCAACCGCATTAATCAAAGTAACTGATGACATTAAACATGCTATGGACAGACGTGAAGCTACTATCCTAACACTGCTTGACTTTAGCAAGGCTTTTGACACAGTTGACTTCGATATACTACTAATTAAAATGAAACAGCTGAATTTCTCAAACAGCGCAATACACTGGTTCGACAGCTACCTCAAAAACAGAAGTCAACAAGTCATTTGTGGGTCGGAAAAGTCATCATGGAAAAGCGTGCGCTCTGGAGTTCCCCAAGGCTCCGTCCGTGGTCCACTACTCTTCTCACTGTACATTAATGATATTTCTTCAGTGATTCACTCCTGCAACTACCATCTTTATGCCGACGACATCCAACTGTACATAAGTGCAAGCCCCAAAAACATTGCTGGCGCAGTAGCGAGTATGAACGCAGATCTTTGCTCTGTTTCTCGATGGGCACAGAACCTAGGTCTGAAACTAAACCCCAAGAAATCCCAGGTCATACTTATATCTCATCCAAAGTTAATCAGCCGGTACTTTCGCGAAACAGTCCCCAAAATACTCCTCAATGGTACCCAACTACCATACCAAAAAACAGTAAAATACCTTGGAATAATCTTGGATGAACACCTAAACTGGGAAGAACAAACAGTCACAGCTTGCCGAAAATCGCTCTCCTCCCTACATGCAATTGAAAAATTTAGAAAAATATTTCCAACCCATGTTAAACAAAAATTAGTCCAAACACTAGTCTTGCCTAATCTTTACTACTGCGATGTAGTTCAACACGGCACAAATAGTCAAAATTCTAGATGCCTCGAGCTAGTGATGAATGCTTGCGTTAGATACGTGTGCAATATTCGGTTGTATGATCATAACAGTCCTTCATACTCCCAGCTAGGTTGGATACGCCCACATACGGCACGCGATCTCCACACGATGTGCTTACTTCATCGATTTCTTAGCCACTGGTGCCCCCAATACTTATCTTCTCACATTAAACACCTATCATCATTCCACTATCGCAACACCAGATCGGATACGTCTATCATCTTGGCTGAACCTTTACATAACACAAAATCTTTCTCCGTGTCATTCTCCATCTCAGCCATACGACTATGGAACGCGCTCCCCTGTGATCTGCGTCTTATCCAGAACTACTCAACATTCAAGAGGGAACTCAAAACTTACATATTAGGGACGGTATAGCCACCTTTCTTGTGCCCCTCCCATATCTTTCGTTCTCCTCTCCATCACAGCTTCGAATTTTACCGTTCTATTTCTCTTCCTCTAACCTATCTACCTCTTATATATCTCTTTCACCCCATTCTATCGTCTTATGTCTCTGCTCGATGAGAATAACTCACAAGCTGCAAGAACATAACGAGAAAATTCTCAACTAACAATGGGACTGACATTCAGAAAAGAAAAGTATGTTTACTTTCTTATACATAGTCATTATTATTATTATTATTATTATTATTATTGTTATTGATTGTTATAATTATTTTTTATTGTTATAATTATCATTGTACTACTGTTATAATATCTATTTTTTTCTTTAACATCAATACTGCATAATAGGCTATATGTCCTTAATGTTGTGTAGAAACTGTAACTCGTTCAATCTGAGTATGCCTGGTTAGGTGTAAGAGAGGGCCTTAAGGCCCTAATCTTGCCAGGTAAAATAAATGCATAAATAAATAAAATAAATAAAAAAATTATTTAGTTTACAAAAGACGAGCGCTTGTCACGTCATCCTGAAATCTACGATGCCGATAGGTCAGTGATCATGTGGCCGTTGATTGTCCAGGGTTGCAGGTGAATGAGATTCGCAGTCCCTCTAAAGGTGCCGGTTCTGTTCGTTTGCAAACCCGGTTATAATATGCTGACTGAACGGGGTTGAAAGGGAGGAGAAAGGATTAAAAACATACAAAAACGGAAATCACTATAAATATTCCAAAATTGTAGCCAACAGTTATTCTGAAATTTATCATACGATTCTACTCTTATCAGAAAAATACAAAACTCAAATGGAATTTGGTACAGGCATAGCATAATGAGAGTGCTTAATGAAACTCTAACGACGCTTTAATTAAGTAACAGTACCGAAAACATCGTCTTTTAAGTAAAACTACTTATCAGTACGGTAGTTTGAACTCGTGCTTTCATTGATATACAACTGTTTGAAAATGCTTTCCATAAAAGTGTCACACTTAAGTTGACCAGTGTTCCCATGTCAGACTTTGCACGAATTTTTTTGTAAAATGAATGATAATTCATTAGGGCCGTATTAGAATTTTAGAGATTTCTTTACTAGGCAACACAACCAGCTTCACACTATTGTAGGTACATCTTCAGGCGATCTGTACTGAATACAAAAATAGGTTGTTGGAAGTGTGTTGCCATTGCCGTAGTATAGAAGTATTACACAACCGTTCTGTAATCGTTTTCAAATAATTTTTAAATTTATATTTTCAATATTATATTTTATTCATGTCATTTATACTTCCACATTCATTTATAACCATCGTATGGCTATTGAGTCAGCACATTCCACTACAACATGATTTATATTTATCGTTAACTCCTGCAATACGATTCTAAATCTTAAGTCGCTCACCGAGTAAATGATGTTCTTCCTCATGCCTGGCTTTCCTTCACGTCACACTTGCTTCGCCCACCGCCAGTTCATGTCAGTAACTTGCAGTGATTTCTTCTACCGAGCGACTGGCACAACAGGTCATTCTAATAGATTCCTCTGTAGCAGGGTGTAAGAAACTACCACTTGATTACCAACTTAAACTACCATAACTCTTTCACCATTGTAAGAGCGCAATTTTATTGATAAATTATGAGAAAGTATTTTCTGATCAGTTGTTCCCAATTAACAAATGTTTGCTCGTTCCTCCATTTTCTCCCTACTTACGCTGCACTGCAACCGGCAAAAATTTTTTACTGTAAGTGTTTTCCTTTATGTCATCCATAGTTTTATTCACCAGATGGGGACCTTGTACACTATGTCATCAAAAGTATCCGGATAAATGACTGAAAACGACTTACAAGCTCGTGCCACCCTCCATCGCAGGAATTCGATATGGTGTTGGCCCACCATTAGCTTTGATGACAGCCTCCATTCTCGCAGGCATACGTTCAGTCAAGTGCTGGAAAGTTTCTTGGGGAATGGCAGCCCATTCTTCGCGGAGTGCTGAACTGAGGAGAGGTATTGATGTCGGTCGGTGATACCTGGCACGTAGCTGAAGTTCCAAAAAATCTCGAAGGAGTTCTACAATATTGAGGTCAGGACTCTGTGCAGGGATTTTATAATCGTGGACCCACTCCGCCACAGGCCAAACACTCAATGTTTTGACAGAATTTTTTAAATAAGTGAACATAAAAACGAAACAACTCAGGATATTTTAATTATTCTAGTTCCATATGTATTGAATCTCATACTTCGCATTCTGTGAAAATTTCGTGTCCGTACCATCAGTACATTTGTAGAAAACTGGTCATTTATTGCAAAAAATGTAGTGCAGAGATATTGAGGTTTAAAACTTTTTAAACTACAAATTCTTATACAGACTTACATTTCTGCGTCTTGTGTACACAAGAAATGCCTTGGTCCGTAGTCTATGTCCTCTTCAGTCTCACAACAGCCCAGTGCTTGCCTCCTCCTTTTCTTTCTTGCTTCTTTTGTTATTTGCTGAGCAGCTAGCTCTGCTTCACATACACGAAGCTCATCCAGTTTCCGCAGTACTTTGGCTGTGTTCTGACCGAATCTTACTCATAACTTCACCAGAACCTTAAGTCTTTCATAGTTCTCACGATTAAAAGTTATTACAGCATCAAACACTGTTAACTTTAGAGTCTTAAGACCAACAAATAGATTTTTAGGTACACTACACCTAACATCATTATTGAAGGATTCATTCACATTCTGGGTCTTCCCATGTAAACACTTCTTTAGTAGCTCAGGATTTGCCAAATCTCTGTAAATAGGTTTGAGTGCCTCCATTACTGCCAAAGGAAGAGTATTTTTATATGTAAATTCATGCAGGATGCCAGAAAATTCTGCTTGATTGTATTTACATCATCTGTTTGGTGAAGGTGGACAGAACGCATGACATGGCTTTTCATCGGTTGATATTCAATGAAAGAGAGTGATCCACACAGCTCTTTTCATCTTCTGCGTTTCTTGAAGTTACCTTTAGGCTTAGTCATTTTATTTACATATAAAAAGCAACAAAAGTATTTTTTTTTTGTCATCAGTGTACTGACTGGTTTGATGCGGCCCGCCTCGAATTCCTTTCCTGTGCTAACCTCTTCATCTCAGAGTAGCACTTGCAACCTACGTCCTAAATTATTTGCTTGACGTATTCCAATCTCTGTCTTCCTCTACAGTTTTTGCCCTCTACAGCTCCCTCTAGTACCATGGAAGTCATTCCCTCATGTCTTAGCAGATGTCCTATCATCCTGTCCCTTCTCCTTATCAGTGTTTTCCACATATTCCTTTCCTCTCCGGTTCTGCGTAGAACCTCCTCATTCCTTACCTTATCAGTCCACCTAATTTTCAACATTCGTCTATAGCACCACATCTCAAATGCTTCGATTCTGTTCTGTTCCGGGTTTCCCACAGTCCATGTTTCACTACCATGCAATGCTGTACTCCAGACGTACATCCTCAGAAATTTCTTCCTCAAATTAAGGCCAGTATTTGATATTAGTAGACTTCTCTTGGCCAGAAATGCCTTTTTTGCCATAGCGAGTGTGCTTTTGATGTCCTCCTTCCTCCGTCCGCCATTGGCTATTTTACTGCCTAGGTAGCAGAATTCCTTAACTTCATTGACTTCGTGACCTTCAATCCTGATGTTAAGTTTCTCGCTGTTCTCAATTTTACTACTTCTCATTACCTTCGTCTTTCTCTGATTTACTCTCAAACCATACTGTGTACTCATTAGACTGTTCATTCCGTTCAGCAGATCATTTAATTCTTCTTCACTTTCACCCAGGATAGCAATGTCATCAGCGAATCGTATCATTGATATCGTTTCACCTAGTATTTTAATTCCACTCCTGAACCTTTCTTTTATTTCCATCATTGCTTCCTCGATGTACAGATTGAAGAGTAGGGGCGAAAGGCTACAGCCTTGCCATACACCGTTCTTAATACGAGCACTTCGTTCTTGATCGTCCACTCTTATTATTCCCTCTTGGTTGTTGTACATATTGTATATGACCCGTCTCTCCCTATAGCTTACCCCTACTTTTTTCAGTATTTCGAACAGCTTGCACCATTTTATATTGTGTCTTTACATTCCCTAAAGCCAAACTGATTGTCACCAGCGCATTCTCAATTTTCTTTTCCATTCTTCTGTATATTATTCTTGTAAGCAGCTTCGATGCATGAGCTGTTAAGCTGATTGTGCGATAATTCTCGCACTTGTCAACTCGTGCCGTCTTCGGAATTGTGTGGATGATGCTTTTCCGAAAGTCAGATGCTATGTCGCCAGACTCATATATTCTACACACCAACGTAAATAGTCGTTTTGTTGCCACTTCCCCTAATGATTTTAGAAATTATGATGGAATGTTATCTATCCCTTCTGCCTTATTTGACCGTAAGTCCTCCAAAGCTCTTTTAAATTCCGATTCTAATACTGGATCCCCTATATCTTCTAAATCGACTCCTGTTTCTTCTTCTATCACATCTGACAAATCTTCACCCTCATAGAGGCTTTCAATGTATTCTTTCCACCTGTCTGCTCTCTCCTCTGCATTTAACAGTGGAATTCCCGTTGCACTCTTAATGTTACCACCGTTGCTTTTAATGTCACCAAAGGCTGTTTTGACTTTCCTGTATGCTGAGTCTGTCCTTCCAACAATCATATCTTTTTCGAAGTCTTCACATTTTTCCTACAGCCATTTCGTCTTAGCTTCCCTGCATTTCCTATTTATTTCATTCCTCAGCGACTTATATTTCTGTATTACTGATTTTCCCGGAACATGTTTGTACTTCCTCTTTTCATCAATCAACTGAAGTATTACTTCTGTTACCCATGGTTTCTTCGCAGCTACCTTCTTTGTACCTATGTTTTCCTTCCCAACTTCTGTGATGGCCCTTTTTAGAGATGTCCATTCCTCTTCAACTGTACTGCCTACTGCGCTATTCCTTATTGCTGTATTTATAGAGTTAGAGAACTTCAAACGTATCTCGTCATTTCTTAGAACTTCTGTATCCCACTTCTTTGTGTATTGATTCTTCCTGACTAATGTCTTGAACTTCAGCCTACTCTTCATCACTACTATACTGTGATCTGAGTCTATATATGCTCCTGGGTACGCTTTACAATCCAATATCTGATTTCGGAATCTCTGTCTCACCATGATGTAATCTAATTGAAATCTTCCCGTATCTCCCGGCCTTTTCCAAGTATACCTCCTCCTCTTGTGATTCTTGAACAGGGTATTCGCTATTACTAGCTGAAACTTGTTACAAAACTCAATTAATCTTTCTCCTCTTTCATTCCTTGTCCCAAGCATATATTCTCCTGTAACCTTTTCTTCTACTCCTTCCCCTACAACTGCATTCCAGTCGCCAATGACTATTAGATTTTCGTCCCCCTTTACATACTGCATTATCCTTTCAATATCCTCGTACACTTTCTCTATCTGTTCATCTTCAGCTTGCGACGTCGGCATGTATACCTGAACTATCGTTGTCGGTGTTGGTCTGCTGTCTATTCTGATTAGAACAACCCGGTCACTGAACTGTTCACAGTAACACACCCTCTGCCCTACCTTCCTATTCATAACGAATCCTACACCTGTTATACCATTTTCTGCTGCTGTTGATATTACCCGATACTCATCTGACCAGAAATGCTTGTCTTCCTTCCACTTCACTTCACTGACCCCTACTATATCTAGATTGAGCCTTTGCATTTCCCTTTTCAGATTTTCTAGTTTCCCTACCACGTTCATGCTTCTGACATTCCACGCTCCGACTCGTAGAACGTTATCCTTTCGTTGATTATTCAATCTTTTTCTCATAGTAACCTCCCCCTTGGCAGTCCCCTCCCGGAGATCGGAATGGGGGACTATTCCGGAATCTTTTGCCAATGGAGAGATCATCATGACACTTCTTCAACTACAGGCCACATGTCCTGTGGGTACACGTTACGTGTCATTAATGCAGTGGTTTCCATTGCCTTCTGCATCCTCATGTCGTTGATCATTGCTGATTCTCCGCCTTTAGGGGCAATTTCCCACCCCTAGGACAAGAGAGTGCCCTGAATCCCTATCCGCTCCTCCGCCCCCTTTGACAAGGTCGTTGGCAGAATGAGGATGACTTCTTGTGCCGGAAGTCTTCGGCCGCCAATGCTGTTTATTTATCAAAATTCTGGCAGTGGCGGGGATTGAACCCGGGACCGAAGACGTTTTGATTATGAACCAAAGACGCTCCCCGAGACAACGGGGGTTACAGAAGTTAGCGTACTACAAAAAAATATCCAATGATCACGCTACTTTCATCGAAAACTAGTATCAGAAACAAAGGATTGATTTCTTTATTCCTAATGCGAACGTTTGAGACGTAGCGCACAAAGCAGTTCACAACCTCCTATACCGTATAGTTCCAAAGATATGATTGCTCAACTGTGGCAGTACATGCGTAGCCGTGAAATTTGACAGTCACACGTCAACATTGAAAATATGATTTAAGGTCTCTCAATTGTCTAACTTTAAAGTATTATGTACCAAGACGTTCAGGAAACTCCAAAGTACATCATGGAGTAGAAAACAGAAAATGTCAAATTTCAACGAATTTAATGCACAATGTCTCCTTAAAACATCAATGTAGGCCTGTGTTGTGATAGTGCCACGCAAAACATGAAGGGGTGCAAGCCTTCTGCAGCAAAAACACGACTCCACCATAACACAACCGCTTCCGAATTTTACTGTTGGCAATACACTCACTGGCACATAAGGGTCACTGGGCATTCGCCATACCCACAACCTGCCTTCGGACCGCCACTTTGTGTACTATAATTTGTTACTCAACACAACGTTTTTCCACTGTTCAGTCGTCCAAGCGAGGCGTCGTTTGGCATTTACTGGCGTGATGTGTGGCTTATGAGCAGACACTCGACAATGAACACCAAGTTTTCTTCCTTCCAGTCTATCTGTCATAATACTTGCAATGGATCCTCATGCAGTTTGGAATTCCTGTGTGATGGTCTGGATAGATGTCTGCCTATTACACATTACGACCCTCCTGTCCGCTTCTTTTGGTTTACGTGTCCCTTCACGTATCCACTTCACTATCACATCGGAAACAGTGGACGTAAGGATGTTTAGGAGTGTGTAAATCTTGCATACAGAAGTATGAGACAAGTGACACCCTATCACCTGACCACGTTGGACCTCCGTGAGTTCCGTGGAGCTCCCTATTCTGGTTCAAAATGGTTCAAATGGCTCTGAGAACTATGGGACTTAACGTATGTGGTCATCAGTCCCCTAGAACGTAGAACTACTTAAACCTAACTAACCTAAGGACATCACAGACATCCATGCCCGAGGCAGGATTCGAACCTGCGACCGTAGCAGTCACGCGGTTCCGGACTGCGCGCCTAGAACCGCTTGACCACCGTGGACGGCGCTCCCCATTCTGCTCTCTCAAGGTCGCTGATATGGGATACTTTGAGGTAGGTGGCAGCACAATGCACCTAATAGGAAAAAGTGTGTTTTTGTGGGTGTCCAGATACTTCAGATCACATAGTTTATGTGTTAACTGCACTTCTCTTTTTAATAAGACTGCATTTTAGGTCCATGTTTAATAAGAAGTTAACTTTTTGTACCGTGACTCTATTTTAACATAGCTTTGGTGAGTGACGTCTTTCGCTACATTGGGTCCATTATGACTGTTTTGGTCCACTACGTTTTAAGTACGTTTATTTGTTCACTTTCCCTAGGTATTGCAGCATAAATTACGACACTTTGATCGTTCACCTTAGAGTGTAAGGGTATAATTCCGAGTTTGGTCATTCGATAATCAACCTTTTTAGAAGTTACGCAACTAATCGATTTAAAACTTGAATGTTCTGATACCGTGCACTACCTAAAGGCCTTAGAAGCTGATCTTCCAGGATCAATTCCCAAATTACCAGTTAATTCGAATTTATGAATCATGTTTTTCAACCCTTGTGAGGACAGAGGACCTCTCCATAACCTATTAATGCATCTATACCTTCATCGAGCAACAGCACTGTAGCTGTTTCTTCAGTAAAACACCTTTGCTAGCAAAGCCTGGCTCACCTTGTCCACACCCACGTTGACTCTTGGCAAGTGTGACGCACACTGTTACTTGTTTTTCAACCCTATGTCGCTGTAGCAGTACCGGTGCCTAACGGCAAGTCTTGGCACTTACAGAATTTACAACGCAATTCTGGCAGTACACAAGCTGAACACAGTTCTTATAAATTCGAAGTTACAGTGCCTGTGTTACTCCGAATTACGATGTAAAGCTCCTTCACCTATGCGTGCATGGCTGATCGAACTTTATATCGTAATTCGAAGTAACACAGTCACTACAACTTCGTATTTATCCTCCGACACAGAAGAAGTGACTTTTAAGTAAAATGTCTCCCCTGTACGGGAATATACATTGAAGCGTTAAAAAAACTGGTATAGGCATACGTATCCTAATACCGAGATATTTATAAAGGCAGAATAAGGCGCTGCGGTCATCAACGCCTATATAAGACAACAAGCGTCTGGCGCAGTTGTCACATTGGTTACTGCTACTAGAATGGCAGGTTATCAACATTTAAGTGGATCTGAACGTGGTATTATAGTCGACGCATAAGCGATGGGACACAGCAAGTCCGAGGTACCGATGAAGTGGGGATTTCCCGTACAACTTCATCAGTGTAGCGTGAATATTAGGAATCAAATCGCCGACACCGGTGCGGCCAGAAAAAGATCTTGCAAGAACGATACCAACGATGACTGAAGGAATCGTTCAACGTCACAGAAGTGCCACCCTTGTGCAAATTGCCGAATCCATGGACCCTGCTTCTCAGCAGGGAAGTGTTCAAGGTGGTGGAGGCTCTGTAATGGTGTGGGTCGTGCTTAGTTGCAGTGATATGGGATCCCTGACTCGTCTAGATACGACTCTGACCGGTGACGGGTACGTAAGCATCCTGTCTGATCACCTGCATCGATTCATGTCCATTGTGCATTCCTACGGGGATAGGCAATTCCAGCAGGACAATGCGACACCCCAAACGTCTATAGTTGCTATAGAGTGGCTCCAGAAACACTCGTGTTAGTTTAAACAGCTTTTCTGGCTACCAAACTCTCCAGACATCAAAAATTATTGTGTTTATCTGGCATGCCTTGCAACGTGCTGTTCAGAAGAGGTATCCACTCCCTCATACTCTTACGAATTTATGGACAGCCCTGCAGGATTCATAGTGTTGGTTGCCTCCAGCACTACTTCAGGCATTATTTGAGTCCATGCCACGTCGTGCTGCGGCACTTCTGTGTGCTCGCGGGGGCCCTACGCGGTATGAGGGAGGTATATCAGTTTATTTGGCAGTTCAGCGTACATAATGGATGCACGAGTACGGGTTGTAGACACTTGCCTGAGGACAGATGGAAGTTTCGGTATGGCTTGCAGGTCGTGCTCGGATAGCCAAGTGGTAAGGCGACCGCTCACAAAAAGCGGGAAACCTCGGTTCGAGCCCCGCTCCAGCATAAAGTTTCATTGACGTCATTCCTTTACAAAGCTGATGGTAGTTGTTATTTATAACTGCAAATACATTTCATATCACTCCTATAATATTGGGAACCCATGCGGTAAACAGTTTTTCTTCCGCACTGGCCCAAGTAGAGAAAATGTAATAACCATCGGTGCATCAGTAAACGGGTTAAACCGGTAAAACCATTACCCGCTTACGGTTTCTGGCTGTCTAAGTAACCGCTTCCAGAAGCAAGAAAAATCTGGTTTTCAGTATTTCATACACTTACTGATCTCATTCAAACATTTAAAATGGTCTCATAGTATACTTATTATAAATTATAAACTTACGTTAAGGTTTTAATACATTGAGTGAAGTATTAAAGTAACGACGTATGTATTGGCCCAAGTTTTGACGCTGCGTAACTCACGGTTCGCAGATTAGCTAGAGTATATTCATCCAGTATTAGAAACTCAGAGCACTTACACATTATTTCAAATCTTGTTGAAAATTTTTCTTGCTGACATCGGCCACAAAATATTGAAAGGAAAATAATTATTAATTGCATCATTTTCGCTGTTCGTAGACTGAAACTGCAAAATCACGCAAGGAGTTTAAATTTTTTACGTCCTTTTTTATTGGTTTGGCCTGCTAAGGACCATATGAAATAACTTACCTCTCCTTTCTTTTTTCCTTTCTTTGTTTCAAGTATTTTTCATTTTTCCCCTGTTTTTTTTTCCTTCTTTCTTCTGTCCACAATGCGCCTGTCTGTTTCTTTGTTTTTCCCTGGAAGCCCTTGAACCTTTTTACTTGTGCTGTACATTATTCTATTTCTCCTATTTATTCCTCCTTTATTTCCATTTCTCCCAGGCCTGCTTCAACTTTTTTGATCCACCTCATTGATGTTTTTGGGTTTCAGTCAAAAAGTTGAAAATTCTTTTTGTTGCCTTTCTATCATCTACCCGTTTTATGTGTCCAAAGAATACAACACTTCTGTTCCTCATTATGTCTGATTTGGATCCCATTCGTTAATTCTTTTATTACTTCATCATTTCCATTTCGCATTCTTATTTTCTAGTTCTAAGACTTTTCTGTTTCACCCAGTTATTCAGCCATATTTAACGAAAGCCATTCTGAAACATAAAGGCATTCCTGTTTAAAGACGGTGTTGTGGTTCTGGAGTTTTGTGTTTATGCAAACAGATTTCTAGTTATATAGGTCATTTGTTAGTTGAAAAGGCACCTCGATATTCATCATCATCATTAAGTCTTTACGTCTTTAGTACTAAATCTATTCGTAACACATTTTGCAGACAGCATCCAACGTAGTTGCCAAATAATATCAGTGGACCCCACTTAGGTCAGCAGATACGACGTTTTACACATTGGAGTTAGAGTATTTAAAGAGCACTTGAACATCGAGAAAAGAGCTCAAAAGGTAGCTACAATAAAAAGATCAATATGGAAAGAAACGGAATATATGAAGCCATTTTATGTAGTGGCCTAAGTGTCTGGTTTATTACATCAGAACCAACTTGTATTACATTTAATTTTAGAATATGCTTCACAAAGGAATTTCCATCTGGAGGAATCGATTTGTAATACATTGACTGATTGCAGTGGATCTCGGATTTATGACAAATGTGGTGTTATATCAGAAGTACCGGAACACGCTCAGTAACTCTGAATTGACCACTAGATGTCACGAGGGGTAGAGAGGCCAGTATAATAAAAGATGCGGAGACTTTTGTGCTGTCAGTAGAATGGCTGGATCAGTGGAACTGAGTGACTTCGAACGTGGACAAGTCATTGGATGTCACCTGAGTAATAAATCCTTAAGGGACATTTCAGTCCTCTTTAGGCTACACAAATTGTTGGTGGTGTGACGTGAAGTAGAAAAATAAGGCAACAACACAGCTAAAGACACCAGACACATATCATGTAATGACGAATAGGGAATACTGAACATTGCGGAGGGCGTATAACCCACCTTTTCATGAAATCACAAAGTAATGTTTTTGCTTAAGGACTTCTGTGTAATATCTCTTGACATCATTCCAGTTAATATATCTGCGGACTTATTATAACTACTGTATGTAAACAGATTTCTTTTTGTTCTATTACAAAAGGACAAACTCTTTTTAAGAAATTAATCTCCTTAAACTTCCTACGTAATAATAGTCTTTGTTCTGAAAAGTTGTAGTTCCTTTATATACGCAAGGAACTATGTTACTTTGTCTTTTAATTCCTCTCTTGGCAGCCTTATACCAATAATAATTGGACAGTTCATTTCAAAAATGTGTTTGGTTTCCCAAAACGATCAGCATTTCAGTTAAGCTGTTGTAGCTGTATGGAGGATATGATTTTTGGCTGTTTAATTTAATTCGGAAGCGACTTCCTCTGTCACGCAACGATCGTTAGTTCTCTGTCATTTGAAACTCGATCCAGCATCTTCACACAAACTCTGATTAACCATATTCAGAGTAAGTTAGTTTGTATGGATATTAAATATCCATACAGTGCATGAACCAAACGGAACACCTTTGACGAGTTAGAACGTCTACTTCACTGCATACCCTATCGTCCAACGTCACTACCTTCTGTGTTTTCGGCTCTTCAGTAAGAACGGGTTGCCACTCCTTCACAAAGATTCGGACATCCAACTGTAGGTATCCCTAGCAGAGTTCAGGTCGTTATGAGGGCGAAAGGCGGACACAATGCATAATTATGTCCTCTAATGGGTACCTGGATACTTTTGATCAGATTGTGTGTGTGTGTGTGTGTGAGATCCATGATTACAAATACAGTAAAAGAATAAAAGAATGTAATCAGTATTTTACTTGATTACACAAATGAAGTGCCCAGTTTTTCAACATAACCAGGAGAAACTGCTTGCAACATTCCGTGCATCGTGACGGAGCAATATACTTTTACATTCAGTTCGAAGGCAAGTAATCAGGTACGAGTTATATTAATGAACGTACAGTCAGAAACGCTCGAATTCTTTGCACAACTTTTTATTCATAAGATAGCAGATTCAAATAGTAAGTTATCTGTTTCATTAACACTGGCTTACCAGCAGAAATACAGCGAAAGTTTTGTACTTGTGTCGAAATAAGTTAAAAACTCCCCGCAATACTTGTTATTCGATGTATCTTGTAGAATGGTCTGAACAAAGAGGGAAGAAGTCATAACGAATAATCGATTCTAAATTTCAGTTGGCACCTAAGTCGTGAAGCTGGGAAATGTTAGGCAATGGAATAACCAGAGACGGGTTGAAACAACCCTGAACTTCTTAATGACAGTAAAGCTCAGTATCGCCGGATGTGAGTCGTAAGTCCACTGCATCCGAATGAGATTCTAATAAATAACCACAAAGCTAAAACACTTATGTGCATTCAGTGGCTTTGGGAGAACCTCTCTCAGTACCATTTGTCAGATTTATGACGCTTTCCTTGAACTATTTCAGAGTGGAACTTTAACAAAATGATATACCTACACTATATCTTACAAAAGAAACTACACGATTTAATGAGTAACTGCTTGCCTTCAAATATTAGCCTGATTTTCGAAGATGAGTTGTGTCCTTCCACCGTGACCACATTTTTTAAAATCAGTCTACTCAGCGTAAGATGGCGAGCAGTGCACTATAAATGTGTTCTTGCATTAAGTCGGAATATGACTGGCACGAAACCTGACACGAACGAAACTATGTTGATACTGAAAACTTATGTGCTTATCATAGAAGGCCAGTTAAAGGTCGTTGCCTACAGAGGAGGATCCTCTTGAATCCACACAATTCTGCATTTGTACCTTCCAAATGTCAAAATATTTCTGCACGTTATTTTCCGTGAAACTGCGCAGTTGGTTCTCCTACCGTCGCCTTCAAACAGAGTAATCTTAAGATAACTCATCGTCTACGGCCCCTAACTTGATTGATTTTAATGAAACTTATTATAGCTGAACGTTGAAAAATGGTCACGCACTTACAAACAAAGACAAGAAATAACATATTGTCAAACGGAACTACTCGATCTCATAAATGCTTCAGTAATAATTTATGATGTCAAAGTAGCTTGATTTCTACAATATTCACATTAAAGGTTCTGTTACCGTTTAAAGGTGCAATTAGTATACTAACAGCTTCGTAATAATATACAGTTATACACTCTGAACATCATGAATTTATGTAAAATATGTCAATTAATTGAACATCGGGATATCACACACTGAAAAAGACTCTTTCAGTATATGACTAATTGTTTTACTTCATTCACATATTTTATGTAACCTGAATTCATATATGTCACAACGACACTGCTAGTGAATTAAAAACAACTGATGAGAATAAAGTACCAAATCTGGTAAAGTGGATATTGTAGTTACAGGGGTGATTTTGACATCTGAAATTATTGTATAGTTTTGTCTTACCAATTAACGCATTCGTTTTTGTTTTGTAGACATACATTGACACTATATTTTCCGTAATATAATAAGTAAAGACAACAAACGGCCCTGATGTGTAACTTACAGTCATTTCTTATTGATGGCATTAGATCGAATCTTCAGTTCATATCTGTGGCCCATAGATTACGAGAACTTTATCACACTGCACTGTCGCTATTCACTGAACCAAAACAGACGACGCAAAAGAACGACACTAAGGATAAGAAACGTTGTTGTCGGATCAGTCATATCAGACTAATACAACACTAGGGCATACTATTTCAAGAGCAATACATTATGAAAGTAATTTAACTTCACTACGACAGCGCGTTAATGAAAGTAGTATAGGACTATTCACAGAAGTGTATGTTCATTAGTTGAGCTAGCAGAAATCGAACCAGAGTTCTGGAATTTATCAAGCAAATTGTAATTATGTAAAGGTAAACGATCGCCAGCCTAATTAGACCAAGTGGTACCAAGTGGTTATACTATTTATTAATAAAATTAGCTGCTGTATATGACTTCACTTGGTACTAAATTCTGTTTTACGAACAGTAGCCCACTGCAACGAAACTTGATTATTATTCGCAAATAAAGCAAATAACTGGTCCACGCAGAATTACAGTATTCCGCTTATGATTTGAGGTGAACGTGGTGGCTGTGCTGATCTACTGTGCCGAACTTGAAGGCGGCCAACGTATTCATGGCTCTTGATGTCTAAAAGACTGAAAATTGTTTTCTGGGTGTCAGGATTTTGTGACTCTGATCCAACAGAAAAAGCTATGAATTTATGGCCAGTTATCTTCACATCCGAGGAATTATTGTATAAAAAAGTTCATTTCCATTCCTCATTCACCCCGCTCAGAGTGAACTGTTTGCACAAAAAACACTGACATATCCTGTCTGCCAATGATACACAAAGACTTATTGTGGACCCACAGCTAAATCCACCTTTTCTGCTCATGCCATGCGGGTTTCACAACGGAGGGTCTTCCATCTAGGTTTTATATAACTACAAACATAGTTTCTCTAAGCATAAATCATTTGTACACATACTGTTTTAACCTACAGAGATAAAAAGAATATTACTTTTGAAGGCAAATACAAACATTAACTACAGTGATACAATATAGATATAAACTTTAACAAAACATTTACATTTAAATATTATTAAAATATTTACAAAACATTTACATGTAAGTTGCCCCTAAGAAAATGATGACACAGATGTTACTTGAGTTAGGTATAAGTTCTATGAACATAAGCGTTACATTATGGAGAAAAATATTCCCTTAGTAATTGATTTCACTCTATTATTTCATGCTTAGTATGTATTCCTGGAGTGATGCAATGCTTTGTTTTCGTCTTACAGGTGACGGTGTCTCAGCTGCAGCCAATCGCCTGAGACGGTAAGCAGAAACTACGACCGCTATCTGTCTCTCTTAGTGATATCATATCTCAGGTTTTCTCGGCACGGTTGATATTGATAGTGTATTTTCGGGCTTTCTCCTGAGTCTGACTGGAGTCCAGGCAGGGAGAACACATAACAGGAAAACTCGTAGCACCTGAAGGAGACGGTTGGGTCGGTCGTCGACATATCATGCATAAAATGGCAACAGCTTGGCAGAATACACTGGAGCACGTCATTATTTCTCTTAGTGTTTCCCTGTCGTGCCTTAACCTACATCTCTGTAATCTATAGAGATTAACTTAGTTCTTAGCGTTAGAGGTTTGTGTTGACGGTAACTGATGTGGAAAGCAGAATTCTAAGAACACAGACTTTCTGTGGTAGGAATATTTATAAGGAAGTGCTCTCGGTCTCTTGAGATAAAATCCGAAGCTGCTCAAATAAATATGTAGTGAAACAGACGTGAAAATCACTAATTACGCTTCCATCTGTCTCCGCAGCATTCGCCATTTATTTGAGTTAATCCATGTCTTAGAATTTATACAATCAGCTATGATGCATAATCATGGTAAGTCATCATGTTTAGTCCCATAATTGTACTGTTAAACATCTGACAAATATTTCAGCATAACTTAAAACTAGTGGAATTCCCAAACCCCATACATTAAATCAGTACATCCTAATTTTTGATTTCGTCACTATTTAATGTAACTTACTGCGTCTGTATTTACGAGCATACACTCTAGTAGCCGTGAGTTGGTCTTGTGTATCGCTATGGTATAGTGGCGTCATTCGTTTATTGATGACCAGCCTCATATAATACTGACAAACTCTCTACCGTTACAGTGAAACTTTTCACCAATCTGTGTTAGATAACCTCTTAGATTTATTGATATACACTCCTAGCATTGTCATTTCCTGTGTGAAAAATACCAGTATGATATGCTTATCACAACGTAATAATTGCCCGTTAGAATACTACCTGACAGGGTTTTTCATTCAGCATGTCCGCAGCTCGTGGTCTAGTGGCTAGCGTTGCTGCCTCTGGATCACATGGTTCTGGGTTCGATTCCCGGGTGGGTTGGGGATTTTCTCTGCCTGGGTGTTTCTGTTGTCCTCATCATTTCATCATCTTCATTCGTGACTTTGGCTACATTGGACTGTGAAAAACTTGGGACTTTGTACGAACGCTGACGACCCCACAGTTGAGCGCCCCACAAACCAGTCATCATCATCATCATCATATTCATTCAAGCATAGAGGATCCAGTACCGGTAGTCCAGCTCACAGTCTTATTCCCTACGAATTTACCTGTGGGAACGTGCACTGCGTTCAATGACAACCAGAACTGTCAGATCTACTTACGCCCATGGATTTCGAGAACATGTAACACCTGTCCTCACTCAGTATAATCTTGCCTGCTGCTGTAGTGATCACGGAAAAATTACTTCGTGCCAAGTGTTCAATTTCGTAATCTTTTACTAATGCAAATGCACAGGAGTTTTCGCTACAGCTGATATTTGTTACGTGGACATAAGGCTGTTGTGCCAAACGCAATTCTATGCCTAAAGTTCGTCTTGTGTTGCGTCTTCGGGTGCTGGAAACATTATCAGAGACTTTAACGGCTCAGACAGCAAGCAGGCAGAAAATTATGCCTTAGACCATGGCCTTGTGACCATAAAACTAATATTGCAATAACGCAGGTACTGGCCTTGAAAGCGTGCATTCTATGATATCGATAGCTACGATGCCACAGCGTAGGTGCCCGTCCTTAGGTTGGCACTACGGGAGCGGAAGATCTTCGCCGACGACAGCGCCCTCTAGCCGGTGCTGTGCCGCTTCCGATTCAGCCCATTTTTATCACGAGGAGACGACGAACCAACATTGTTTCATTTTCATAGTGGGCGAGCCACTACAGATTTTGCCTGTGTAACATTTGTTAACTTCGATACATCCAGCTTCGCAACTACGTGCTCCTCAGTACAAAGTCATGTATTCATATTTAGTATTGTGCTGAGATATAGTAAAACAACTTTTACTTTAATTGCAGTACCGAGTGTTCTACCTCGCCTGCTCCCCCTAGCTTCCTACATTCGGACTACCTCTAAATCACAGGAGCAGACCCACGCGCCGTCTTCCAGGCGGGATACAAAACAATCTGTGATACATGCGTTGGGCAAAAGAATGGAAACACGGCCACAAATGCTTCCTTGAACATGAATGCAGATGCTATCCAACCTTGCAAGTTGCGATGCCTTATTAGCATCTGAGAAATGTCCTCAATACATTGCAAGGATCAGTAGTGGTCACAATGGTGTTCTGTGCAAAAATGAAATGAAATGTCGTGTGACGAGGGCCTCCCGTCGGGTAGACCGTCGCCTGGTGCAAGCCTTTCAATTTGACGCCACTTCGGCGACTTCCGCGTTGATGGGGATGAATGATGGTGATTAGGACAACACAACACCCAGTCCCTGAGCGGAGAAAATCTCCGACCTAGGCGGGAGTCGAACCCGGGCCCTTTGGATTGACAGTCTGTCGCGTTGACCACTCAGCTACCGGGGGCGGACGTGTTTTGTGCAGTTGTGAGTGCATTGCATCGAAGCTGAGCGTGTTCGTGTGAGCAGATTGTTATACCTCGTATGGTGCGTGCTTCCGTAAACAAGGGAGCAGATGTGTTTGGTATTGCAAAAGTCACCGTATAGAGGGATTATTCGCAAATAGGGATAGCGGAAAATCATTATCTGTCACATCACAAGACAGACGAAAGTGTGAATTATGTTCTTGACAGACGGTCACTGGAGAGGATTGTGACGAAAAATAACATACCCGCTGCAAAAGTCATTGCAGAACCGAATGTCACAAAAAAAATGGCTCAAGTGGCTCTGAGCATTATGGGACTTAACTTCTGAGGTCATCAATCCCTAGAGCTTAGAACTACTTAAACCTAACTAACCTAAGGACATAACACACATACATGCCGGAGGCAGGATTCGAACCTGTGACTGTAACGGTCGCACGGTTCAGACTGTAGCGACTAGAACGGCTCGGCCACCTGGGCCGGCCCGAATGTCAAACTCGAGAACCCTGTCATCACCAAAACAACATGAAGATGGTGCTAGTAGCAGGTAATTACGTTACGGCCTGGAAATGCAAAACCACACTACACTGATACTAGCTGCTCGGTGTGGCCACGTGGTTAGATGCGCCATGTCATTGATTACGCGGCCCCTCGCGCCGGAGGTTCGAGTCCTCCTTCGGGCATGGATGTGTGTGTTGTTCTTAGCGTAAGTTAGTTTAAGTAGTGTGTAAGTGTAGGGACCGATTACCTCAGCAGTTTGGTCCCTTAGGAATTCACGCACAATGGAACATCTGTACATTTGAACAAATGCTGGTAATAGGAAAACGTGGTAGCAAAGACACAAAACCTGTACTGTGAATGTGTTTTCGTTCACAACGTTTCCTATTGCTAGCCGATTTCCTGCCCGAGGAGGGATACAATGTGAAGGTTCGGTGATGAATTGGCCAGCCATATCGTAACATTCCAAGAACTCTGTAAGGTCGCAACACTGCCAAGGAGAATGTTGGGCTTAGTAGGTCCATCCCGTGGTACGATATTTTTGTCCTAATGGTGACGCTTTGTTCCAAGATGAGGGCACCCCTGTTCACCCTGTTTGCGTCGTCCAGGACTGGTTTTGCGCCTCGCCAACCCCCTGGAAACCACAGTCACCATACCTCAGTATTATTGAGCCTCTGAGGTCTGCTTTCGAGAGAAAGGTGTGTGATCGTTATCTACCTTCATCATCGTTACCCGAACTTTCCGTTAAATCCTTCATAGTCGCCGAATATGGGGTGTCTAGGAAACCTGCTTTCTCGGATCGCCAGACAACAATTCAAAGAAATTGTATTAATGAGTTTTATTGCCAAAAGTAAACGACAATATTTAACTTTGAATACTGCACAGATTTGCCGCAAGCAAAGGGCGACGTACGAAATAAACAAGAGTTTTCAGTACAATAATCCTAATACAAGCGAAGTAAGTAATACCGTTTACTCTTCTATTCAGGCCGCTAGTATGTCCTTCTCTTAGACCGGGTCACGACCAGTCGGGCGCAGGCCTTTTGTCTTCGCATAGTGGCCACTGCTGTGGCGTTGTCGTCCTGGAGAGGGGTCGGTCAGGGTGCAATTGGCTGACGTCTTCTCACAGCCCATTCTGCTATGTCATTCCCGACTGGTTTGCCGGTGCTTGATTTAGTTCGTAGCACTCTGCACTATCCTACAGGAAGAATGTTACAATATTCCCTCTAAAACCATGCAGGGCCTGTACTTGTCCATTCCGTGAATAGTGAAAGCTTTTCTGTTCCTAAGCCAACGGCTTTCTTACACTGTACTAGGTATGGTAATGTCCATAGCCTCTCCCCTCCTATTTAAGCACCTGGAGCAATACTGTCCACAAAACCTCTTAGCTTCAATAAGCACAAACAGGTTTTTATCATTACCTATACATCACTGTTTGTCTTCCCTGTGATTTTATAATTCTCTCTTGTGTTCTTTCCTCTCTATATCAAACGTAATTGTCTGACTACTGAAAAGAATCCGTTCGATTAATTTTGAATTGTCAAACCGTCCGTTTGCTTATAGTAAACATATACACGTTTAATTTATGAACCAAACTTTTGAGGTCAGTAAGACAGTACCAAAAGCCAAGCGGTCTCATGCTGCTGATCTAAGAATTACCACACAAAGTACATAATTTAAATGTACTTTTCAGAAAATCAAATAGTTCGTCTTCCTTTGGAGGAAAGACACATTCCTTTAGCCTTCTTGAATAGTTTTCTTGCAGGGGGTGAGGTGTGTGGTGGTGTATAACGTAAAGAACTGAAGAGCACCACAGAAAAATCTTTGCACAGTATAAGGCCTGAACGGATCTGGCTAGACGCGAGCAATGGCATTCACGCGTGTGTCATCACCAGGAAAGGGTTTTTCGATTATAACACCGAAATCGCAAAATCGTGAGACAAACTTTCAAGACAAACTACGTTCAGTTAAGAGACCCTCTTCTTAATGGCTCTACTTGTTATCTCACCAGAATCTGAATTCCGTATTTCCATTTTCCAGCAACTTACAGACAAAAGAAATTTCACCGTCTCATTCGCCCATATCTGATTCCCTAAAATACATTTTAACCGAAAAGTGTCGGGCGCACCACGTTCAGGAAAAGTTTTTGTGGTGTATATATAATGTGATTCAGCTGCCCCTAGCTCCGTCGTTTTATGTAAACCGCAGTGTTATATTTGAACATACATGAGATTTTCATGTTCTGTCGCTCGCTACACACAGACTACACTGAGATGACAAAAGTCATGGGTACCTCATAATATAGAGTAATATCTCTTTTTGCTCGGCTTAGTGCAGCAACTCGACGTTACAGATACTGAGCAAGTTGTTGGAAGTCCACTACAGACATATTGAGCTATACAGCCGTTCGTCATTGCGAAAGCGTTGTTGGTCCAGAATTGTGTGCACAGACTGACCTATCGATTAAGTCCCATAAATGTGCAATGGGATTCGTGTCAGGCGATCTGAGGTGGCAAATGATTCACTCAAATTTCTCAAAATGTTCTTCAAACCAATCACGAACAGTTGTGTCCTGGTGACTAGGCGCATTGTCATCCATAAAAAATCCGTCGTTGTTTGGGACAGGAAGTCATTCAGTGATTGCAATGGTTTCCTAATAGCCGAACATAATCACTTCCAGTCAATGATCAGCTCAGTGGGACCAAGGGACCCAGTCCATTCCATATAAACACAGGCCACACCATTACGAAGCCAACGCCAGTTGGCACAGAGCACTGTTGACCACATGGATTCATGACTGTGTTAGGTCTGGGCAACACTCGAACCCTACCATCAGCTTTTAGTAACAGAAATCGGGACTCATCAGACCGGGCCACGATTTTTTAGTTGTTTAGAATCCACCAACACGGTCCAACCGTTATGGTCAAGAATTTTAAATGCGCTAAGGCTTTCCGAAAGGGAAGGTCCTATGCGTCTAGCTCTAAACTACATATCCCAGGACCAGAATACAAGGTCACAAATTTTTTCAAACCAAGTGCTAGTCTGGATCAGGTGACAGATGATTTAGGCTCACTTTGTAAAGGATTTACCCGGGAAGACGCCTTGGTTATTGTGGGAGGGCCACTGAACAGTATCGACAGAGATACTGGGTACAGTATAGAGTGTGATCTGGTAAAGATGGCGTCGGCATCGAGACACACCAATGTTGAATATGTATCCGTCCTGAGACGCCATGACCGGCCTCATTTGAACTCTTCTGTTGGGAGAGCTAATTTGGAGTTTGAACAGCTGCTTGGGTCGGGTGCGGGGGCTCATATTGGTGTGGTTCCTGTTGATTCTCTCAGTAGGTGGGACTATACCAGGCATGGCTTACATCTCAACAGGAAAGGGAAGGGTAAACTGGCTGGGGTAATAGCAGGATATTTAAGGGGGGAGGCACTGCCATGAATGGTAAAATACCAGTGGTTACAGGTGTTGGAGCAGCACCTTTTTTAGGAAATGTAAGACAGAAAGATGTCAACTATTACGAGAGGTCAGGATTGAAACAAATCTTCAGTTTAGGAAAGAAATGAAACTGCACAATTCTAGCACATTGGCTCACCAATCACAGATGTCAATTATAAATTTTCACCAATCACCAGCAATCTTATGTCCACCAATTTGTATCTCAGTCCTAGGTAATTGCATTGGTGAATTTAAGTCACCCAACCCAGTTGACATAATGTGCCTCTCTGAACACCATGTGGCCACTGGTAAAGGAACTAGGCCTAAGCACAATAAGAAACTCAGACAGTAGAGTACTGCAAATGTTAGAATAAGGAAAGGTTCTCATAAATTTATAATTAAAAATAATGTAAGTATATTTCATCAAAATATTGGGAGTCTAAAGAATAACGTAGATGAGCTTCTGGTTTGTTTAGAAGATTTAGAAGCTGAGGATGAAATAGATATACTATGCCTGTCTGGACATCACATTGTAACTGATATGTATAAGGTAAATACAAGTGGATATAAGCTCTCTGCACACATAATTAGAGAAAATATGGAGAAAGCAGGAGTTGCCGTACATGTCAAAAGTTATCATTGCGCAAAAAGTATAGAAACAAAAAAGTTTTGTATACAGAAACATATAGAAGCATGTGCCTGTGAGCTTAAATTAAATAAACGCACATTTATAGTTGTAACTGTATATAGATCCGCATCGGGAAATTTTCATATACACTCCTGGAAATTGAAATAAGAACACCGTGAATTCATTGTCCCAGGAAGGGGAAACTTTATTGACACATTCCTGGGGTCAGATACATCACATGATCACACTGACAGAACCACAGGCACATAGACACAGGCAACAGAGCATGCACAATGTCGGCACTAGTACAGTGTATATCCACCTTTCGCAGCAATGCAGGCTGCTATTCTCCCATGGAGACGATCGTAGAGATGCTGGATGTAGTCCTGTGGAACGGCTTGCCATGCCATTTTCACCTGGCGCCTCAGTTGGACCAGCGTTCGTGCTAGACGTGCAGACCGCATGAGACGACGCTTCATCCAGTCCCAAACATGCTCAATGGGGGACAGATCCGGAGATCTTGCTGGCCAGGGTAGTTGACTTACACCTTCTAGAGCACGTTGGGTGGCACGGGATACATGCGGACGTGCATTGTCCTGTTGGAACAGCAAGTTCCCTTGCCGGTCTAGGAATGGTAGAACGGTGGGTTCGATGACGGTTTGGATGTACCGTGCACTATTCAGTGTCCCCTCGACGATCACCAGAGGTGTACGGCCAGTGTACGACATCGCTCCCCACACCATGATGCCGGGTGTTGGCCCTGTGTGCCTCGGTCGTATGCAGTCCTGATTGTGGCGCTCACCTGCACGGCACCAAACACGCATACGACCATCATTGGCACCAAGGCAGAAGTGACTCTCATCGCTGAAGACGACACGTCTCCATTCGTCCCTCCATTCACGCCTGTCGCGACACCACTGGAGGCGGGCTGCACTATGTTGGGGCGTGAGCGGAAGACGGCCTAACGGTGTGCGGGACCGTAGCCCAGCTTCATGGAGACGGTTGCGAATGGTCCTCGCCGATACCCCAGGAGCAACAGTGTCCCTAATTTGCTGGAAGTGGCGTTGCGGTCCCCTACGGCACTGCGTAGGATCCTACGGTCTTGGCGTGCATCCGTGCGTCGCTGCGGTCCGGTCCCAGGTCGACGGGCACCTGCACCTTCCGCCGACCACTGGCGACAACATCGATGTACTGTGGAGACCTCACGCCCCACGTGTTGAGCAATTCGGCGGTACGTCCACCCGGCCTCCCGCATGCCCATTATACGCCCTCGCTCAGAGTCCGTCAACTGCACATACGGTTCACGTCCACGCTGTCGCGGCATGCCACCAGTGTTAAAGACTGCGATGGAGCTCCGTATGCCACGGCAAACTGGCTGACACTGACGGCGGCGGTGCACAAATGCTGCGCAGCTAGCGCCATTCGACGGCCAACACCGCGGTTCCTGGTGTGTCCACTGTGCCGTGCGTGTGATCATTGCTTGTACAGCCCTCTCGCAGTGTCCGGAGCAAGTATGGTGGGTCTGACATACCGGTGTCAATGTGTTCTTTTTTCCATTTCCAGGAGTGTATTTCTGAAAAATTTGGACTCCTTGTTGTGCTATCTGTCAGACAGGGGGAAGAAAATTATTATTCGTGGGGACTTCAATGTAGATTATCTGAAAGAGGGTAATAGGAAAAATTATATGGAAGTATTATTCCGTTCTTTCAGTTTGATTTTCCTACTTGGGAGGTAAAGGATAGCAGCTCACTGATAGATAACTTCTTTATAGACCAAGATAATTTTAACCAGATAAATGCTCAGCCTGTTGAGAATGGTCTTTCTGACCATTGGGCACAGATAGTTACATATATGACATAGCTCCATTCAGCAGTACTAAAGTCCTCCAAAGTAGTACATTAAGTTAACGATTTAACAATTGCAATTTTCTGGGAAAGCCTACAGCAGTTAGACTGGGATGAAGTGTACTGTGAACCTGATGCCAATTTAAAATATAATTTATTTCATGACACTTTTGTAAATGCATTTGAAAACTGCTTCCCTAAGAAAATAGTTAAATATGGTCATAAGAAACCATGTAACAAACCATGGCTTACTAAGGGTATAAAAATATCTTGTAACCAGAAAAGGGAAATGTATCTGACAGTAAGAAACAGTAGTGACCCAGAAACTATCAAACATTATAAAAACTACAGTGCTATATTAAGAAAAGTTATTAAAAAATCCAGAAGTATATGTATCATATCTGAAATAAGCAACTCTGATAATAAAATTAAAACAATTTCGAATATTTTAAAAAGAGAAACAGGTCAACCAAGAGTGCAGGAAGACAGTATTACCATTAAATTGAATGAAAACTTCACGAACAAAAAGACAGAAGTTGAAAATGTATTTAATAATCATTTTCTAAATGTTGTGGATACAGTAGGATACAGGAGTTCATTATAAGATGCTCGGCTGTTAATGGAAGAGGCCATACATATGCAATTTGATACAATTGAAATATCACAAACTTCTCCCTTGGAAATTAAGAAAATAATAAACTTGTTTAACAGCAAAAACTCACATGGAATTGATGGCATTTCCTTAAAAATACTAAAAGCTTGTTCTCAACAGATAAGTAAGATTCTCAGCCACCTGTGTAATAGGTCTCTGGAACAGGCACTTTCCCTGATAGACTGCATTATGCTATTGTTATACCTTTGCATAAAAAAGTGGATCAATCTGAAGTCAACAATTATCGTCCAATCTCCCTTCTAACAGCTTTATCCAAAATTTTTGAGAAAGTAATGTATTCCAGAGTAGCTTCACATATCTGTAAAAATTAAGTACTAACAAAATGTCAGTTTGGTTTCCAGAAAGGTTTTTCAACAGAATATGCCATATATGCTTCCACCAATCAAATTTTGAATGATCTGAAAAACCGAACACTACCCATTGTTTTTTTGTGATCTCTCAAAAACGCTTTTGATTATGTAAATCATGAAATTTTGCTAGACAAGTTCAAGTATTGTGGCATGAGTGGGACAGTGCACAAATGGTTTAATTCGTACCTAACTGGAAGAGTGCAGAAATTTGAAATAAGTAGTTCTCATAATATGCAAAGATCAGCACATTCCTAAAACTGGGGAACTATCAAGAATGGGTTTCCACAAGGTTCGGTCTTGGGTCCTTTGTTGTTATTAATATATATTAGTGACTTGCCATTCAATATTCATGAAGAGGCAAAGTTAGTTCTCTTTGCTGATGATACTAGTATAGTAATCACACCTGACAAACAAGAATTAACCGATGAAATTGTCAATAATGTCTTTCAGAAAATTACTAAATGGTTCCTTGTAAACGGACTCTCACTGAATTTTGATAGGACACAGTACATACAGCTCCGTACAGTAAATGGTATGACGCCATTAATAAATATAGACCTTAATCAGAAGCATATAGCTTAGGTAGAATATTAAAAATATTTAGGGGTGTCCATTGATGAGAGATTAAATTGGAGGAAACACTTTGACGATCTGCTAAAACGTTTGAGTTCAGCTGCTTATGCAATAAGAGTCATTGCAAATTTTTGTGATAAACGTCTTATTAAATTAGCTTACTACGCCTATTTTTACTCATAGCTTGCATTTGGCATCATATTTTGGGGTAATTCATCACTGAGGAATAAGGTACTTATTGCACAAAAGTGTGTAATCAGAATAATAGCTGGAGTCCACCCAAGATCATCACGCAGACATTTATTTAAGGATCTAGGTATATTCACAGTAGCTTCTCAGTATATATATACTATATGACATTTGTTAATTACAACCAAACCCAATTCAAAGGTAATGGCAGTGTGCATAACTACAATACTAGGAGAAAGGATTATCTTCACTATTCAAGATTAAATCTAACTTTGGCACAGAAAGGGGTGAACTATACTGCCACTAAAGTCTTTGGTCACTTACCAAATAGTATCAAAAGTCTGACAGATTTCTGAATGAGGACTCCTTCTACTCCATGGAGGAATCTTTAGATATAAATTAAGAAAAAAACCAAACAAAAAATTATAAAAAAATTAAAATATAAAATAAAATAGTTGTTATATTAACTTAATTATGTTATTAAATTAACTTAATTATGTCATGTATTGGAAAATTTGACTCTTTCCACATCATTACGAAATATCGTATTCATGATCCCTGGAACAGTATTACTCTAATCTAATCTAATCTAAAATATCCCCGTTAAAAGTCTTTTAATTTCCGGCGTGAGACCACAATTTCATCGTACATCTTTTGACATTAATCATCTGAGTATAAAGGACAAGTACCCCAATGCACTGCCCTTGTGTAAGCGATACTACAGTCATCTGAATATTTGCATATTGCTATCCCAAGACTTTTGTCAGCTAAGCGTATTAATCCAAGAGGAAAAAATTTGCGGGACCATTATTGTTGGAAATGTAATGTAGCTATTTTTTTTCCTGGAGTGTATTGTAATCGCTCGAGGCAACTGTTATTCAAGAAAAACATACGAAAGGGGCCTTCAAACACATCACCACCCCACACTCACCCCTCACCAGTCAGAATTTCTGGTATGTTCTTCATGGTACTCTCTCCTACAATCGCACAAAAATTTTCGACTAACTTATTATTTCCTACATTCGGCCTGTTGGGCCTCTGTTGATTAGGATATCACAGCACCAGCGTAGTCAGCTACGACATTAACATTATTAACTTAAACTTGCTCTTTAGTGTAAGGAAAGAAAAACGACTTTTGTCAACGTTAAAACTAATTACGGAGTTAATTCAGTCAAAGTTAACCCGTACAAACACGGTAATTCGGTAGGCTAAAGGCGGGACGAATACGACGATGTAGTTATTTATTTTGTGCTGTTAAAACTAACAAAATCGTTACATTAAATTTACACAAATGGCAGTTTTACAATTTGTAAGTGCTCAACTAATCCAGTGGCATAATAATGCCACTGCATGAAGACCAAAACAGGTCGAACATAGAGTATATTTCGTGTGTGTTTAAGTGGTTGGAGGGAATACCACAAATAACATAAAAGAAAACTTGAATGGTGAGGCATGGGTGTGAGGATGGTGGTATGTTTTAAGGTCATATTTAGATGTTTTTCCTGAAAATCTCGAAAAACATTGCCTCCAGAGGATACGTATCAAGTACAAAATTTTGCTACATTCGATTTCCAACAAAAAGGGTCTTGTTTATTTCTTGTAAAACAAATAGTTTGTGCGCAGTGAGCGAGAGAATAAGAGAATCTCGCGCATGGTCAGATGCAATATTGCCAATCGCATTAAATGGCAGCGGGGAGTGGGGGGGGGGGGGGGGGGAAGGGGGGCTGGGCAGCTGAATCTTCTTCTATAGCCGTCCGCAATTGCGAAATTGTTGGCGGTGGGGGGTTTTGTGCACGAATTGTCACATAAATGTGCGATCGATTCATGTCCGGCAATGTGGGTGGCAACCCATCCACTCGAACTGTTCTGAATGTTCTATGTATTCTGTGTGTGTGTGTGTGTGTGTGTGTGTGTGCGTGTGTGTGTTAGTGTGTGTGCGAGAGAGAAAGAGAGAGAGAGAGAGAGAGAGAGAGAGAGAAAGGGTTGTCCATGATGCCTAACGTTTAACAATCTCGTAAAATCTCGTAAAAATGTGGTTTCAAGATAAGCACTGAGACGAAACGCAACTGAACTAATATTATCCATTAGGTGAGAGTGACCTTAATGAATATGCAGTTATAGAAATCACTGTTATTTCGTTATGGATATGTATATTTCAGCTTATTACAACAAGCATTAGTTGGTTAAGTATATTTTATTGAAGAAGATACATAACATAGCTTTAGAGAAAGGTGTTCAACGGTACCTTCAAACTGAACCAAATTAGATGGCTGCGATAAAGTCATACATGTACTGGCGGCATAACTACACGGCCAGACAAAGAAAGTAAAGCACCCAGAAGTGGAAGAGGAAATGAAAAAATGAGAGGGTGTAAGATGTTATTTCAGTGATCACAGAAACTAGCAAAATCTACAAATGTGATGGCAGTATGAGACTACTGAGCAGTAACATTTTACGCCATTTGTGGCCAGGATGTACTCACTAAATCGGTTGGGAGGGCTGTATTAAACCTTTGTATTCTCTCCTAAGGCTAAACTATTGTAAGTAGTCCTAGACGTACAGGATAGAGGTAGTGTGAGGGAGCTGAAGTACTACCTGGTTCCGCACATGTTCTATCGGAGACCGATCTGGGGACCTTGCTGGACATGGGAGTACCTCAGCACTACGTAGTAAGTTCATAGAGGCATGTGTCATGTGTGGGACAGTATTGTCCTGTTGAAAAATGCCACCACGGTACTCTCGCATACCGGATAACACATGAGGATGTAGAACCGCAGTCGATTGCTTAACACAATGCGACGCCATAAATCAGCGGTCCTTGCTTCCTGGTCACGGCACCGCATTCGTGTTATCGTGTTAAAGCCTCCTCATGGGACTGTAATTCCATTGTTCGGCTTTTGCTAATCTCCGATGAATGGCGCTGAACGACAAAAAATACTGCAATGAGTCCGTAATTTCTTCTCGTGTGGCAGGCACAGATGTGAATGGGTTACAACAATGAAGAGCCAAAGAAACTGGTACACCTGCCTAGTATCGTATGGGGTCCTCGTAAACCCGCAGAAATGCCGCAACACGGCGTGGCATGGACTCGACTAATGTTTGAAGTACTGCTGAGGTGATTTGACAGCGTGAATCCTCCAGGGCTCTCCATAAACCCTTAAGAGTACGAGGGGGTGGAGATCATTTCTTCTGAACAGCACGTCGCAAGGCATCCCAGATATGCTCAATAACGTTCATGCCTGGGGAGTCTGATGGTTATCGGAAGTGTTTAAACTCAGAGGAGTCTTCCTACAACCACTCTGTAGTAATTCTGGACGTGTGGAGTGTTGCATTGATCTTCAGGAATTGCCCAAGTCCGTCGGTATGCACAATGGACATGACTGGATGCAGGTGATCATACAGGATGCTTACGTACGTCTCACCTATCAGACTCATATATATACATATCAGGAATTCTATATCACTCCAACTGGACACGCCCCACGCCATTACAGAGCTGCCACCAGCTTGCCCCCGCTGACATGCAGGGTCCATGGATTAATCGGGCTGTCTCCCAACGCGTACACTTCCATCTGCTGCCTACAATTTCAAACGAGAGTAGTCCGACCAGGCAACATGTTTCCAGTCATCATTAGTCAAATGTCGTTGTTGACGGACCCAGGTGAGGTGTAAAGCTTCGTGTCATGCAGTTATCAATGTTACACTATTGGGCCTTTGGCTCCGGTAGCTCATATCGATGATGTTTCGTTGAATGGTTCGCACGCTGACACTTGTTGATGGTCCAGCACTGAAATCTGCATCAATGTGAGTAAGGGTTGCGCTTCTGTCGCATTGAAGTATTCTATTCAATCGTCGTTGGTGCCGTTCTTACAGGACCTTTTTCCGGCCGCAAAGAGTTCGGTGATTTGATGTTTTACTGGGATCACTATATTCTCGGTGCACTCGTGAAATGGACGTACTGGAAAATCCCCACTTCATGGCTACCTCTGAGATGCTATGTCCCATCGCTCGTGCGTCGAATGTAACACCACTCACATAAATCGTGATTACCTGTAGCAGCCGTAATCTATCTAACAACTGCGCCTGGCAGTTGTTATCTTATATAGGTGTTGCCGACCCCAGCGCCACATTGTACTTTTTTTTACGTATCTCTGCATTTGAATACGCATGCCTATGCCAGTTTCTTTGGTGCTTCAGTGTATGTGCTTGATGCACAGTGTAGTGATCTTTCGTTGCGGTGTTCACACTTGGTCGACCGTAAGGTTGACTACAAGTAGCCCAGCGTTGTGTCACTACCAGGACCGCATGTCCCACAAATCTAATTATTACACTATTCGACCAACCGGCCAAAAAGACAGTCTGAGTGAGGAACATTTCACACCACGTAAGGTTCTGGCAACGCTGCCTCTCAAAGGACATGTCCGTGTTACCCAACTTCGGCTTCTGTTCACGCCCCTCATACGTCCTTTCAGGCGTGGTAACAACACTAAACACGGACAACACTGATGCACTTAGGTGTCTGTACTACGTGTCTCAGACAATTGGAGTTCCAATCATTTACATTCCCGCCTATGGTGTGTACATGCAGGATCTACATTAACACCTGTCCATGTCTTCTGATTGATTCCCTTTTTGTTCGTCGTTGTTAAATGAAGATTACGTTGTTTCCTCCATATCTACGGTTCGGAGTGCTAAATTCATTAATTCACCCTTCATTTTGTGCTTATTTATAATTTTAAATATGAAACACTGTTGACTTGCAATTTCAGTAAGTTGCATTTCATCACATTGTTGGGAACATAGATCTATACTATGTTAACATAAATATGTTATTTCAAAACGTTAGAGCGTTAAGGATCGTAAGAATAATTGTAGTACTAATTCCGGAGAAAGTCACACTAAATTGCAACATAACTGTCAGTATAATTGGTGAAACTAGTGTATTATTTATGACGACTACAGTAACGATTTTTCTTTCACTATTACTGATAAAAGTAATGACGGAAAATTTAATGTTGTTTATGGGAGGATCAGTTTGGGTTTTGCAAGAAAGTAACAACACCCAAGTCGATACTGACCACATTACCTACCTATCAAGATGGATTAAGGAAACCTATGTTTATAGCATTTTTAGACTTAGAGAAATCTTTGGTAATGTTGACAGTGTTTCAATACTTCAACCACTGAAGGCATGCGAGATAAAATATGGTGAACGATAGGTTTTCTACAATTTCCGCTGGAACCAAACAGCAATCCTACTAGTCGAAGGGCGAAAGGAGACAACAGTTTAAAGGAGGTTGAGGCAGTATTGTAGCCTACTCCCGTTGTTCAGTCTGTACACTGACCAAGCTGTGAAGGAAACTAAGGACAACTTTAGGAAAGGAAATCAAACTGGGAGAAAGGAAATAAAAACGTTCATTCTCTACATTGAGCAAGCTGTCAAGGAAAGGAAGAAAAATTTTGGATATGGAATTTAAGTTAAGAGAGAGAGAAAAAAATCTTTGAGGTTTGCTTGTGATGTTGTAATTCAGTCATAAACGACAAAGGACAGCGAATAAGAGGTACACGGAATGGATAGCGTCTCGAAAAGAAGCTGCATGATAAACACCAACATGAGTCAGACGACGCTGCGAGAATTACATTTGTTAATGGGGCATTAAATGAGTGAATGTGTTTAATTATTTGGGCAGCAAATAACTGCTGACGTCGAAGTTGAAAGGATACAAAATACAGACTAGAAGAAACAAGAAAAGTATTTCAGAAGTTGAGAAATTTGTTTCCATCTGTAACAGTACAACCGAACATCTTAAACGGCAATCTATGCTAACATTATACCTCTGCGAGAAATTTCTGAGATAGTTGACCGTGAGATAACCTAATGGAAACAGAACAATCAAACTGGGGTTCGTTTCCGAAATACTGCATTAGCGTATAAACAATAGTAAACAGTATGTCAGGAAGAGACGCTCTCCTAGCACAACGGCAAGTTGTAACATTACGTATTAAAACAGGTCGCCAGCCTCTTTAGGTATTCTTGTGTCAAGCAAATGATAAAGCAGAAGGCATGCTAAGGCTAACGTAACCGTCCTTATAACTGTTCACACAGCAACACAGTAACCTAACCCTGGAGATAGAGATACTACTAACTAGAAAGTCAGATAAACAAATGGCCAGTGAGATACTAAACAGCAACATATGCCTCTCTACAACACGGACCTTAGACGAACTAGGTGTAACGGTTTAGAAAACCATTTCCGACACACATGAAACTACACTCCTGGAAATGGAAAAAAGAACACATTGACACCGTTGTGTCAGACCCACCATACTTGCTCCGGACACTGCGATAGGGCTGTACAAGCAATGATCACACGCACGGCACAGCGGACACACCAGGAACCGCGGTGTTGGCCGTCGAATGGCGCTAGCTCCGCAGCATTTGTACACCGCCGCCGTCAGTGTCAGCCAGTTTGCCGTGGCATACGGAGCTCCATCGCAGTCTTTAACACTGGTGGCATGCCGCGACAGCGTGGACGTGAACCGTATGTGCAGTTGACGGACTTTGAGCGAGGGCGTATAGTGGGAATGCGGGAGGCCGGGTGGACGTACCGCCGAATTGCTCAACACGTGGGGCGTGAGGTCTCCACAGTACATCGATGTTGTCGCCAGTGGTCGGCGAAAGGTGCACGTGCCCGTCGACCTGGGACCGGACCGCAGCGATTCACGGATGCACGCCAAGACCGTAGGATCCTACGCAGTGCCGTAGGGGACCGCACCGCCACTTCCCAGCAAATTAGGGACACTGTTGCTCCTGGGGTATCAGCGAGGACCATTCGCCACCGTCTCCATGAAGCTGGGCTACGGTCCCGCACACTGTTAAGCCGTCTACCGCTCACGTCCCAACATCGTGCAGCCCGCCTCCAGTGGTGTCGCGACAGGCGTGAATGGAGGGACGAATGGAGACGTGTCGTCTTCAGCGATGAGAGTCGCTTCTGCCTTGGTGCCAATGATGGTCGTATGCGTGTTTGGCGCCGTGCAGGTGAGCGCCACAATCAGGACTGCATACGACCGAGGCACACAGGGCCAACACCCGGCACCATGGTGTGGGGAGCGATCTCCTACACTGGCCGTACACCTCTGGTGATCGTCGAGACGACACTGAATAGTGCACGGTACATCCAAACCGTCATCGAACCCATCGTTCTACCATTCCTAGACCGGCAAGGGAACTTGCTGTTCCAACAGGACAATGCACGTCCGCATGTATCCCGTGCCACCCAACGTGCTCTAGAAGGTGTAAGTCAACTACCCTGGCCAGCAAGATCTCCGGATCTGTCCCCCATTGAGCATGTTTGGGACTGGATGAAGCGTCGTCTCATGCGGTCTGCACGTCTAGCACGAACGCTGGTCCAACTGAGGCGCCAGGTGAAAATGGCATGGCAAGCCGTTCCACAGGACTACATCCAGCATCTCTACGATCGTCTCCATGGGAGAATAGCAGCCTGCATTGCTGCGAAAGGTGGATATACACTCTACTAGTGCCGACATTGTGCATGCTCTGTTGCCTGTGTCTATGTGGCTGTGGTTCTGTCAGTGTGATCAAGTGGTGTATCTGACCCCAGGAATGTGTCAATAAAGTTTCCCCTTCCTGGGACAATGAATTCACGGTGTTCTTATTTCAATTTCCAGGAGTGTAGTAGCAATACTGAACAGGGAAAAGCTTGAAATGATTCTGAATTGAAATCTGGGGCTGCTATAATGATCATAATCTTTAACTTCATTGCCTAATACAGGGTCTCTAAGCTTGTGCATTAACCCACTTGTATTAGAAAAGATAACATAGCAATCAGTTCTTTTTTAAACTCGGTTTGCAGAAACTGAACAGAATCTAAATTTAATTACTATGGCTGTGAGGGAGAGTATACATTGCTTCATTCAATAATTAGGCTGGTACATGAGAACCCTTAAATTTTCATGGTTTGCAGAACCATGCTCATGTACAAATCTACACCAATATGTATCAGAAAAGATATGTATTCTTACCATTAAGTATTAGTTAATTAAATAACCACAATCTATAACACTTTATATAACAAATGTGCTTTCATAAGTAGTTTTTTGACCTACTCGAAGTAGCAATTGGCTGTGGAAATGACAACATAATGTTAAATTCAGGCACAGCCACATTCTCGTAATAAATTAGGACACTTGGAATTAAATTCGCTAGGATAGGTAAGCTGTCCAGGTTTATGATTTGGTATAATCACGTGTGTAAGAGATTTTAGTAACACCAAGATTGATATTAAGATTAATCCAGTTTCACAAATACCTGGACCATTTACAAAGTGCCAGATACAAAACAATTTATTGGAAAGTTGGTGGCACTGGTGGCGCTATTTGCAGTGGCTATTAACTTGGCGGCGATGCAGTGATGGCAGTAGTGTTGACCTTGCCCTATTACTGATCTTCCTGGTGTCGAAATAATATTTTCATAGGGCCAAAAACCATGCCGTGATAATGGTATCACCAAATTCAGCATCCGAGGCCAATCAATACTGTCCTTAAGATCTTCTGGCCTCAAACTCCAGGGATACGAGCCACTATGATTCGTTGCTGCTAGCGAGTTGTTAACCACAGCACTGCTCATTCCAGACCCCTCACTCGTCACAAAGGACAAGTTGCCACTTGCGCGCCAACCACACCTTTTCCACTCCACCCTGTCGCTCTCGTAGCTTCGGGGCTTCCCTACATATTTAACCTTACGTTCCCTAATTATGTACCAAGTCACTAATAGTACATTCCATAACAATGATTTTATTAGTTATTTAAATCCTCGAGCACAATTTAAACAATATCGTTCAAAAATACACTTAACTGAAAGATGTATACACAGTCAATTTGTTTCCATGAGAGAAACAACATTACGCATAAGAAACAATACAGACTGACATAGAAATATGATACAGATACAAAATCGGTCAAAAATAGGTGTTACACGTCGGATCTAAATTTGAGTGTCAACAAGTTTCTTTTTCTTAAGTTATTTCTCAGGCTTGTAGCCTTACATGCAATAGAATAAGGGAATAGAATATTTTGAAATGTGGCGCTACAAAAGAAAGTTAAGAACTGGGTTTGTGCATGAGCATAAATAATGAGGTGCTGTTGAACTGAATTGGAGGGAAAAAAATATGTAGCACAACCAAAGTAGACATCAATTCTTTTGGCCGTAGACATATTTAAACCAACCCTAAATGGCCTGACTGCTTATGTTGAGCGAGATGGTGCAATTGCAAGACACATGTCTCGTATTTGGGATGATTGCATTTTAAATACCTGTTCCACCATCATGTTTTAGATTATCTGGGAACATCCTATATAGTTTAGAAACTGCCTAAATTGTTCATTTTAGTGAACACATCCGATTAACAACCCTGTCCTTGCTGTGAGCATACCCTCAGTTTGTAATGAACCCCATTGTGAATAGAACGCTAACACAGAACCTACCGTCCTTCCTTAGATGTTGATAAAAGTTTAGTCGTTAATATACACGTAAGAGGGATGCCGAAAGTCATTAATGAGGTAGATAACAAATTTTCACATCATTCAGAAAATAACTCTTTTTCTGTTAGTGTCAATCCAAACACGTGTTTAATAAAATACGAAACACTTCAACAAAACAAACCATTGAGCAAATTGAAACATTATATTTTACCTTGGATTTTAGGTTTCAAGTAGTAACATAGAAGTTTGAGTACTGATGTATTAAATAAGCGTGAATCAATAGCACCTACATTTTATAGATTTTCTTTTTAAGAAAGTCACTTTTATATTTTCTTGGTAACTTAGTCATTCATTGTATTTATCGACACAATGACTAGAGATATAATGTTCCACAAAATCGATGACTTGTTAAGTGCATACGAGGGCCATTAGATGAAATTTTCTGCCGGCGACAGAAGCTAAGGTTCGTCTTCTTCAGTGCAGTTTGGTACAGAAGACGAAACGGTCTGGGAAACCGGTGAGGAAAATTCAAGTAAATCTGGTGTCTGTAGCGGAGATTGAAGAAAGTGAACATTTAAATAGACTATAGCAGGCTGTCAAATCTTATAACCATTTAGTTATTTTTCGGTCCTGTACATCCTCTTAGAAACGATGTTTCGTAGGGAGGAAGGGGTTAATTTCCAACCAACAGCATTTTTCGCTTTTGGGGGGGCTAACCAAGAATTGTTACAGAGGCAGTCACTCCAGTGCAAGCACTTGCAGGGATTATTTGTAGATGGTGATACAGAAATGATTAGAAATCATACTTGAGTCATTATAATGTCTGACAAAATTCTCATTGCTCTGAATGTGTGTCTTTTTCGAAGTGTTATTTTGCATGTGCTGCAAGCCGTTCATTAATGCTCACCTTTAAGTTACTCATTTTTACACTAGTTGTGAACAGCCAAATGACTGCAAACAGAACCCGTGTACTTGACTGATAACCACACTACGGACTGTGGTTGTTAAAATGAAAGTGTATCTGTAGTCTACACTTCGGAACTGTATTAGGCTGAACAAGCAGAGGCCTCCGTGGGCTATTTGGAAGCTTGACAAAGTATTTTGTTACCCATCTTTGGTATTCTCTGCTCTGTTTCACGTTGGTGATCGCGCTGGATGTATATTTGAGGCTGGTTTGTGGACGTTGTCTACTGAGTTGAGGTTAATCTTCGATGGTCGTTCCACTGAAGGAATTGTGATGTGATTATGGTGTTACTAACTCAGTTTGGAGTAATATATTACTTGAAATCGGTAGTGTGAACCCTTAAATTTCTTCAAAGGGAGAGATCTTATTCCGTATTTCAGTTGTCCAACTTTGAGCTATGAATATGACATTCATTACCTTGTCACCATTCTATGGTTAGTATTACGTAAAGTATTTGTAAGTAGGATGTTTAGGTTTTTTTTATTGGTAATGCCACATAGCGCTCTGTATGAAAAATCACTGGCGGTGCTGTGTGCAGTCAGTGGCTGGTTGGCATTGTTTTAATACTCGCCATTGTAGGGTTGAGCGGCTGGATGTTAACAGGGCGTAGCGTTGCATAGTTGGAGGTGAGCCGCCAGTAGTGGTGGATGTGGGGAGAGAGATGGCGGAGTTTTGAAATTTGTAAGAATGGATGTCATGAACTGCTATATACATTATGACTTTTGAACGCTATGAAGGTAAATACATTGTTTGTTCTCTATCAAAATCTTTCATTTGCTAACTATGCCTGTGAGTAGTTAGTGCCTTCAGTAGTTTGAATCTTTTATTTAGCTGGCAGTAGTGGTGCTCGCTGTATTGCAGTAGTTTGAGTAACCAAGATTTTTGTGAGGTAAGCGATTTGTGAAACGTATAGGTTAATGTTAGTCAGGGCCATTTTTTTGGTTACTCGAACTACTGCAATACAGCGAGCGCTATGTGGCGTTACCAATAAAAAAACCTAAACAGCCTACTTACATATTGTAGCATGTATGGAGTCTTCTTTGTTTTTATTGTCATGTTTCGGGGAGAGGTACACAATGTGGCCCTTTACAGGACAAATGTAATTTTCTTGTTTGCCGCTGCTTATTCATGCACTTATTAATAATCAGGAACTCCACTAAAGCATTCTAGATTTATTTTTCTCCCACAGTAATTTATGAAGTTTGCACGAGTTTTGAAATGTTCAACATGCTGTTGTATTTTTTACTTCAGACACCATCTGATCTTAGAACTAGTTATTACGAGTATTCTGTCTTCCAGGGCGCTATTAGTCACAAAGGAACTACCATCAGTGGAAATTTTTGAATTCTTTGTATGCCCTTACATCTAGGCGAGTCAGGTCTGGCAAGACTTCTTGTCATTCCAGACTATATTCTTTTTATGGATAGGCGTTAGGATTTCAAAATGAGGTTGTGCAATATCTTTACACGTGACCTGCGTCTAAGGAAGGTCACACGCTCACGAATCAAGCTAGGAAGTTAAACAATGTAAGCGTGATTCTGGTTTAATTCAAATATTCATACAAGTTTCCCTTTTATTCGCTGTAGCTTCATGAATGCACTTCCTTCTTCTAAATTTTTCAACTAAACAACGATCAGATAAAGTTATTATTGAGCCAGAATTTTGTTTAAAAGGTAAATATTTTCATAGCACTTTACGTAAGTCACGTAACTTCGGTGAAAGTCAAGAAAAAGGACTAGGTGGCTTTCGGGGTCGGTTCTTTATTTGTCACAAATGTAGCTCTTTTGTTCCTATACAAGCTAGGAGTTATGTAAGAGTTGCACTTCTCCATAAATTTGAAAATATGCATTTTGGTGATAAGATCATACTCTTGCAGCTCAAGCTCATTTCGCTATTCCTAAATTACTGCGGAAGAGAATTCCTGATCCGCTGACTGAATGAAAAATATGTGTAATTCCTTTTTCAGCAACAGACGACGTTTAATGTAGTCTTGTAGTTATTGTTTGTGGTACGTTTTAAACAAACCACACTTAAGTAAACTCGAAAAGAAGGTGGAACAACTACAAAGGCTATTTGGTACGTTTCTGTTCCTAACAGTTAAACTGTTTTATTATTTATACCCCTTTACTGAAACAAATTGACGAATCTTGAACTGGATGGAGTTTCCAGCAAATTGAACACAAGAACTTTCGTAGTCATAAAAATGAGAGGTAATGAAGAATAGCAATTAACATGCAGTTGTTTAAAATTTTTCGGGTTTCCAGCTGGGTGGCACCAAGGCCCCACACAACCTATGTTACCTAATCATGCACTCAAGCTTCAAGATTGCAGCTCGCCAATGTGGACCAACAAGATAACTTGAAACAAATTCTGTGTGTCCATAGGTGTTATATGTGTAATATGGTTTCAGTTGTGCTTCAGTGAAATCAATAGCTAAGTCAAGAAATAGCACATGAATTACAGCACATGACTTGCGCAACCTACTGTGTAAAATTTTGTGTCTCTATAGTACAGTGTTCCAGAATTGGGACAACGAGTTCTTTTAATAAAAGCGTCATTGAGGCAGTAAATTTTCTCTTATTCCATGTGCAGGAAGTACACGTTTTTGGTTGCATAAAAGCCATGGTTTTGGGGGCATAAAGTGTTAACATTATTAGATTAAAATACTATTTATTTATTCCGTTTAATAGTGGACAAAGGTAGGGCTCAAAGTGCGCTGCATTATTTATGCGAATGCTGGATTAGTCAGAACTTTAGAAAGACTTGTTTTTGTATTTGTTTCTTTTGCTGCTCACTTGGTGACAATTTCATTTGTTTTCCTACAGTAAACCCGGCTTCTTTAAAACGTGGCTAACTTGAAATTATGTACTTTTTACAATTGCATGACATGTGAAGAGTATGTTACATTTTCCGTGTAGCAGAATGTTTGCAATTTCCGGTCACTGCCGATTACTGCTGTTATAAGTGTTTTCGTATGTAGCTTCGGCCTGTGACGTTGTAACTGATATCAGGTCTCATTTATTTCTTAAAATTAGTTTATGATTCAGCAAAGCATTTGAAGTTATTGTAGAAACAATAAATCAGCAGGCAATATTTTTTTCTGTTTTCATGAAGAGGTGGTCTTAATTTTTCTTATGATGTACCCAACCTACCAACTTGCATAGAGCATAAAGTTTCAACAGCAAGCAATGATTAGTCGTTTCATACATCTGTTCAATGTAATTTAATTTGGTTTCTTGTACAGTGTATGTGAAATAGGAAATAGCTATATGAAACATATGATTTTAAATAATTTCTTGAAACGTCATTAAAGATATTGAAACTTATTTACTTTTTAATTAATTTTGTAATTTTTTTTTAGTATTAGAATCGTATGCGTTTACGCTGAAACAGTTTTGTTGTACTTCATTTGTATGATTCTTAAGAAAGCGCCATTGACGCAGTTCCCTATTCATCTTTTACTCTCCTTTACTGAACAGTACAGTAATGCATTTTATACCAAATAAGTATAAAGTGCAATAACCACATATGAAAATAATAAAATATTTTTTACAAAATAAACACACTCGACATCAAGGGAAATAATTGCAGAGTATTACAAAGAAGAAAGAAAATAAGAAAAGGAATAGAAGAAGCATTACTAAGAACAACAAGCCAGCAGATGGACAAAGGGCAGCAGGCCTTCCTTCCTTTGGTACCATTCCATAGCAAACAGCTGATTTATTGAGACCATACAATGTAGTAGTTGATTTTTGCCCGAAAATATATTGGGTAATATTCTACCACACATCACAGAAACCATTAAAATAAACGCAACCCCATACAAGATAAAAGACAGTCAGTGCCCTCAACAATATGTCAATCAGACCGAACAAAGCTCCTGAACTAGATTAATGCATTTACTAACAAGACACCCAACAAACCTACAGTAGCTGCACACATTAACGGCACTGGGTAGTACGTCGATAAAAGCACTCCGTCTTCATGCCACGATAGGCCTATCGGGACCGTCCGACCGCCGTGTCATCCTCTGCGGAGAATATGGATAGGAGGGGCGTGGGGTCAGTACACCGCTCTCCCTGTCGTTATGATGATATTCTTGACCGAAGTCGCTACTATTCGGTCGAGTAGCTCTTTAATCGGCATCACGAAGCTGAGTGCACCCCAAAGAATGGCAACAGCGCATGGCGGCCTGGATGGTCACCCATCCAAGTGCCGCTCACGCACGACAGCGCTTAACTTCGGTGATCTCACGGGAACCAGTGTAACCACTGCGGAAAGGCCGTACAATACTTTGATAAACAGAGGACAATCTAATTGAACTGCACAAAATAAACAAAGACCACTTCCTCAAGCTGCATGAAGAACAGGAAATTTCCAGTCACGATAGAAAAGTTGGACGGAACACAGTAAACGAAAAAGCCGAGAATGTGACAGTGAGCTTCATTAAGAACTTCGAAGATATACTTGATGATGCACTGTAGCTTTTTCCACTTTCTACTTCCTGAGTGACCTTGATAAATGATAGTTCCAAAAGCATTGTATTGAAACACTAAGAATTAAATTATGTTGATAGTAATTCTACAAGTTTTATATGTCTTTATTCTTTATAATTTTATTAATATTTTTATTTTTTTCATTACTGTCATCTATTTGCAGGAGTATTACCTTCAACAAGTTGTAAACCTTGAAACAAATGTATATTTACATATATCTGTGGTCCACCAATATATGTTAGTAATCAATGATATCTGAAACAAGGCACTGTACCTTTATATCGTTATAATATTGGGATGTTTATGTTACTGGTTCCTGTTCTGTGAGACACATTAAGTTAAAAATGTATATTTATCACGAACATGTCTTAGAATAGACAGTAAGCAACGGTATCTCTGTTTAAAATTTATAAGCTTACTGTCATGTTATGCGAATAAGTGTCCGTTATAGTTTTTGTAGCAAAATGAAATTACAACAAACAACTGGCTGCAACCAGACAGCAAAAATGTTACATAATATCATTGTTCCACCGGAAGAAGGGAGTGTAAACTGCCGAAACGCTTGGGATGAAATAAAAAGAATGATGGACACAGATAATTGTTTTATTTGATCTCTTATTATTACAAAGTAAAGAAAAGAGAAGAGAGATGTGTTCTGTGAAGAACGTTCTTCATTTAAGACAACCGTTGCACGTGGAGTAGGTATCTGTTGTAACAGACGATCTGCGGTGGTTCCCCCATGACAGACTCGAAAATAAATTTGGCTCCCGTCCTAATTATCACGCCGTTGCCAGACGAAGTATGAAGGAAAACCGCCAGATGGATGAATTCGTAGCGCGACGGGAAGCAAAATAGTGGAGAGCGGAGAAAAAGAGGAGCGAGAGACGAATAATTAACGGCGCGACCGCGGCTGTAAATGGCTTCTTGTGGAAAAGGGGCGAGGGGGGCAGCCTACTGCCTCGCCCCTCTGCCCCCCTGCCCCCCTGCCCCCCCCCCCCCCCCCCAGAACACGGTACAGCGTCTGGTGGGTAAGTCCGCCGTCTGGACGGCGGCCAACGCCGCTGATGGTGTTTCCAACGACGCCCGCAAGTTTCCGCAGGTACGTCGTATTTCTCAGCGCGGAACGCTCTGACGTCTCCGCAAAGAGTGAAAGTAGTGAGACGGCTTGTGTGACGGTGAGATGAAAGTGGACAAAAGGAGCGGAGAGACTGAAGAATAAGAGGCTTTTGCCTTTTCCTCTTATACATCAACTTCAAGCCAAAGTCGGAGGCAGAGCATTTTTTTCCGTCTACCGTGTAACAGATATCTTGAGAACCAACAGTTCAGTCGCTCCAAGCCGAGATGTTACTAAAGAAGTCTACTGCACTTAATCACATCCTGTGTGCTTATTGATAAGGCCACTTGTTCTACGAATTAAAACTTTGCTAAAATGTGATTTTTCTTCTACTTCTATTTTCTTCGCATTTAAGCAGAGACTATCCTCAACTGGAAGTTTGGTTTGAACTCTACAGTGAATTAGTCGATGTAGTCTAACTTGAAATGGTATGCCGTTACATTTCTCCTAAAAGTGCTTACGCAATGAAGGGTGCAGAAACCCATAATGTAAAGTGAGGAAAGTACCAAGGAATGTCATTATGAGCGGGTAATCCGTTATTTGGGCATAACAAAATACCAACGGACCAGAATACGTAAAGACGCTACTTTTCAAGTAAACTACACGTTGGAAACCGAAGATATTTCAAGGGTTGCGAAGTTTATGGACATATCCATCCCCAACTCCTCTTTCTGTCTCTCTTGCCCCTCACTCTGTCCCTCCCCTATTTCTCCCCTATTGGAAAGAAACATAAAACGACAGAGGTAGTCTTTCTTGTAAAAGTTTCTAATTAATGAAAACAGTTTACTTATTTCGTGTTACATGGTTTTGTGCACTTCAGTGCCGTATAAATATAAAGTAAATTGAAACCTAACAGTACATATAAAATTATATTGAGAGAAACACTCACTGAGCAAAGAATACAAAATCTTTAAATTTCAGTTCTAAGAACATGTTGCGTCTACTTTCCATCACAAAACAAGCATATGGATACAAATGTGCACTATCATGTACAGGTAGCTAACAATCATTAAAAAGAGTAGGGCTGCCTTCACGATAGTTCTTTAGTCTATGCTCTTCAGACTGGTATGTCCCTAACGTGTACTAACATATTAAATTTACTCGTACATTTCATCGTTGATATGTCCATGTGGCCATACTGATTAAAGTACAACTGCTTAAGGCAAATGGCAGGATGTTCCGGATAAACCTTCAGAGTTGTGAGGCCGTATACGATGTATGAAACTATTCCCTGGTGTTTTTATAAGAAGGCAAAAATCATCGCTCAGGCTGTAGAAAGTTTTTATTAAAACAACGACCGTTTCGCGTCGATTTAAGCGGATCCATTGTAGAATATAAGAAGGTGTAGTGCCAACTATTAAGAAAGGTTTGTTGAGGTGATTTAGAAATGTTGAGGAGATAAAAACGGAAGAAGCTAGGCAAAACAAGTATACCATCTGAGTGTGGATGCGAGAGTTGGAATGGTTCTGAATGCGTCTCAATTAGATTCAGAGCGTTTTTAGCAAAGACCAGCTTCGAAATACCCAAAGCAAATTAAAAACAATGAGCCTACATGTACAGTTTAAATTTAAAAAAGTGGGTTCTAAAAACAGATCGCATAGCTGTGCTTCGGCTATTTGGATCTGTCGACCACTGGTCTCCCCAACAAAACTGACTTCTAGATAACCACAATGCTTAAATTCACGCTTCTTTCTGCTTTGTTTCATAATTAATTCAAAATATAGAGCATAAGTTAGAACTGGAGCGTGGGGAAGATATGCAAATAATCTATACCTTTACATTCGGAGACTAAATTATGTGGGAGCAACTGGACTTTGTGTCGAATTTGAATACCTATGAACAGAACGTTAATGATCTTCCCTCCACACAGAATATTATACTTAGTTAATTACGTATTCCCTTGATAATTCTCGCAATATTCATTGTCCAAACTGTGTTTCATGAATAGTATTTCGGTAGTTCTTTCATTTCGATGTAGAGATTAGTGTATAACATGTGCTAATCTTTCCCTGGAAGGAAGATTTTGAACTGACAGTTGGTCTAAGCAGACGAAATCTGAAACGAGATATTGATAGGCCTCAAGAAGCCTCAGATATGCACATTGAGGCATACCGCGTGCCGTTCGGTTTCTACCCTCTTTGTTCGAAGATTGGATCGGTGTTAATTAAAATTATAAGACGATTTTTTGAATAGTACTGAGACTTGTCTTGCTGAATATACAGATAATTTACAGACGAAAATTCTCACCTTTTTTTCTGTTTCACCAACACTGTAATCAATGATCCAAGCAATATTTTTTTTTATGGTCACGAGATTCGGACTCCGCCTGTAGCCGAACGAGCAACATCTTGGAAAGCTTACTTCTTAAAGTTTAAAATAGGCACAGCGAAAAGTTTACTACATTTGCGCGAAGACATTCGTGAACTATCGCTACCACCCACGAGCGAGGAATGTAAGGAATTTCCGAAGTTCCGACCATACATCTCTTGTTTCACTACTTAGACGAAGCAACTCGGGAAATATTTATTTCGTGATATTTTTACTGTCATATCCTTCCGAGATGTAACTTGTGAGCTACCGTAAAATGAAATGGTACATAGATTTTCAGTTCCTCTCAGCATTGCCGTACGTAAATTGATTTTCAGTACATATCGAAACGACACTCTTAGTTTTAAAGTATACATGATGTTTTGATTCCATTCATAAAAGGCTATACGACACTTATTTTTCTGTAGACATCGAGAAGTCACCCCACATATTGCTCGAAAAACCGTTTGTACCGTTCTTATGCCTCGAAAGGTCATTTCAAGGTTAGAGCATTCACGCCTTTTCATTTCACGGAAAAAGGAGGTAACAGTACTAGAAAATGGTAAATTCATTTCTTTACAACACGGTTAGAATACACATCTGCTATCGCGAAACCAAAAACATTACAAATCAAATTCGCATTTGTCGCACGCGGAGTTTCTGATTACGGTATGTGGAAAAAGAGCGTTCTAAAGGGTGTGATCAACAATTCTCCTCTAAAAATTCTCATCTTCCTGTGTCTCCACGAATGACTATAGTACACGCAAGGCCTCTCCCACCGCCTTGAGTGGAACGTACAAGTTCTAATTAATGGTCACCAATCTGCAGTCTTCCATAGTGTCTGTCCCCTGCGCAGAAAACAGCAAGTAGGTCGTAAATTCGATATCTTGAGGCTTTAATAAACTCTCAGCGAGAAAATGATATTGTATGTATAATAAAATTCTCGATTCGTTTGTTGATGCAACTCGCGTTTCATCATCAGAATACGAGAAACTGTACATTATGATCCACTTTATGAAACACAAATAATGTCCATTCCTCATACTTTCATAAAAAGTAAATATATAACTGCGTATTTCCGTAGTTATCACCAAATTGTTTTCAGTTACTATTCCAAATGAGCACAGATTGCCAATAATTCCTTAATCGGTGCCGACTGAGGCAGACAACACGTCTGTCTTCCGAGACTGCGGAACCAGCTCTGGTCTTACAGCCCAACCACTTAGCCCACCATCCAAGTTAGGCGCTATCCGAAGATCAGTGCCTTTTCGCTCAGCAACTATTTACTAACCTGCTGGCAATTAACACTTTTGAAATAATGGAATGATAGCCTACTATTGAGGGATGCTTGTACATTAAGTGCAAGTAAATAAACTGTTTAATTTTCTCACATTAATAACAGAAGATTATTATTTGGGGCGCAACTTTAGAACGCAGCAGCCAATCACGGAGAAGGACCACACTTCATGTGCTCTTTCTCACCACACCCGTACGCAACAAACCATCTGTTATCGGTACCTCACACCCCTTTACGTCGTCTTGCCACTAATGCCCTCTGAATTGCTCTAAGAAAAGCTTCTTGTAGCAGAACATGATGGCTGTAAAGTCAGAAATATAACATCATAGTGAAAAAATAATTCTTTTTTTTACAAGAACGCGTTAATTAATATTTATTAATGATTGCTGATTTAGATAGCTCAAACCATCCTCTAATTGTAATGCCTTCATGCAGAATAGCCTACAATTACCATAATGATTTGTCAAAAATGTCTTTTGCTTGACATTACAAACAAGGAAACGAAAATTGTACATTTTAATATCTTCAAAAATGTTTTTGTTTATAAATCGCATTCCGTTGTGAGTTTATCACTCAAGCAAAGCCTTCATTATGATAGAGAATATAAATGACACTATACAAAGAGCTTTCAAAAGAAAAACCATATATAAATAAAAAGCACTTTGTGCAAATGGGCGTGTTCACACATGTAGCGCTCCACTGACACGATTCACGATATGTAATGAAAATACACAGCTGTAAAAATCTTTACATGGCATGTTGTTTATATCAGGGATACATCTGAGCCGAAACATAGGGTGAAACAGGACGACCGCGAGGCTAGACGCATATATAGTTGTATCACCTAGATGGCTATTACGTAGGTATCTTAAAACCAATTGGGACATTATGTTCTTCATACATATAAACCTTCCCCCATGAACCATGGATCTTGCTGTTGGTGGGGAGGCTTGCGTGCCTCAGCGGTATAGATAGCCGCACCGTAGGTGCTGGCATAACAGAATGGTAGCTGTTGAAAGGTCAGACAAACGTGTGGTTCTTGAAGAGGGGCAGCAGCTTTTTCAGTACTTGCAGGGACAACAGTGGAAGATTGACTGAAACGGCTTTGTAACATCAACGAAAACAGCATCGCTTTGCTGCTACTACGAACGGTTAAAAGCAAGGGGAAACTACAGTCGTAATTTTTTCCGAGGGCATACAGCTTTATTGTACGGTTAAATGATAATGGCGTCCTCTTGAATGAAATATTCGTAAGGTAAAATAGTTGCCCATTCGGATGTGAAGGCGGAGACTACTTGGGAGGATGTCGTTATCAGGAGAAAGAAATCTGGCGCTCTACGGACTTCAGATCCCTTAATCGGGCAGGTAGATTACAAAATTTAAAAAGAGAAATGAGTAGGGTAAAGTTAGATATAGTGGGAATTAGTGAAGTTCGTTGACAGAAAGAGCAGCACTTCTGGTCAGGTGAATACAGTGTTACAAATACAAAATCAAATAGAGGTAATGCAGGAGTAGGTTTAATAATGAATAAAAAATTGGAACGAGGATAAGCCAAGATAGACGAGAAGCCTACGCATAAAAATTTGTATGCCAGCTAGCTCAGCAGATGTTGAAGAGATTGAAGTGTTGTACGATTACATAAAAGAAAGTATTCTGATAGATAAGGGAGACGAAAATTTAATAGTCATGGGGGACTGGAATTCGGTATTAGAAAAAGGAAGAGAAGGTAAAGTAGCAGCTGAATATGGACTAGGGTAAGGTTCAAATGGCTCTGGGCACTATGGGACTTAACGTCTGTGGTCATCAGTCCCCTAGAACTTAGAACTACTTAAACCTGACTAACCTCAGGACAACACACACATCCATACCCGCGGCAGGATTCGAACCTGCGACCGTAGCAGTCGCGCGGTTCCGGACTGAGCGCCTAGAACCCCTAGACCACCGCGTCCGGCGGAGTAAGGAATGAAAGAGGAAGCCACCTGGTAAACTTTTCACAGAGCATAACTCAATCGTAGCGAACACTTGGTTTAATTAATTTATTTATTTATGCACACGTCAAGTTCCATAGGACCAGATTGAGGAGCAAATCTCCAAGGTCATGGAACAACATGTCAGTACATGGTGTACAGGTGCTGACAGATTGAGAACGGGAGTCATTTATTTTCAATAAAAGAAAAGGGATTTTTTTTAAATGCGTGAGCTATGGATGGTAATGGATCTTCACATAGCCGTACACGGGCCCTGGGTTGGCGACACATCAGATTTTTCCAGTATCCCACGGCTTGTTCACGTGCTCGACGAAGAAACAACCTTTCTGCTGACAGGGTGACGCTTGGGGAAGCGTCGCTTGCCTAGGCACAGCTCCTACAGCAGCCAATCAGACAGTTTCAGGAGATCACGTGTGAGCGCCCACCGCGCCGATCTGCGCGGACGAGGCGTGTGGATCGCCCTCTTTTACTGACGGCCCTCGACGAGATCAGACGCATTGGCCGGTTGCCTCCGTTCACTTTTCGAGCCCCGGCTAAATATGTTTGCTCCTTAGGGCCGCTAAACTTACATATTGTACCCCGGCTAGGTCAATCAGTTAAATAAACGGGAGGCATGTGATTCTTGAGTTTCTCCCGGCGTATTTGATAATCAAAATATCCACGGGTGTACTGCCGGTCTATAGTGTCCAACGGGCACAATATTTCGGCGATCAAACATGTCGCCATCATCAGGTGAACTAACGGACTGAGCTCCTGTGAACGTGCCGGCACGGAGATCCGTACGCTATGGCTGCGCAGGGGGAACTGGGTTCGGTCGCGGCAGCGGCCGATTTAAATACCCTCCGCCCGCGGCGCGCTCCCTCCGCCGTCCGCGCCCCGATCCACGGTAGCGCGGTGGAACAGATTGCGACGGCGTCTGAGATGATGTCGTGGTCGTCATAACTATGCGTTTGCTCGATCTACTCTTGATTAACCCAATCGCTGGTTCCCAAGCCTTGCTAAGATTATAGCCACAGTCACGGTTTATGAGGTCGTCATTGGTGCGAATTTCGATGGCCTCTCTAACATCGCTGTCCCAGTATCTCGACGTCTGTACCAGAATCCTTGTGCGGTCATACTCCATAGCGTGATTTTCCGACAAACAATGTTCAGCGACCGCCGACTTGCTCGGATACGTCAGTCGAGTGTGCCTCTGGTGTTCGCGGCATCGATCCTCGACGGTACGCATCGTATGACCAATATACGACTTGCCACATTGACACGGAATCTGGTACACGCCGGCCTTCCTCAAACCGACGTCATCTTTGGCGCTCCCCACCAGCACTGGTCGGCGGTCGCTGAAAATTGTTTGTCGGAAAATCACGCTATGGAGTATGACCGCACGAGGATTCTGGTACAGACGTCGAGATACTGGGACAGCGTTGATAGAGAGGCCATCGAAATTCGCACCAAAGACGACCTCATAAACCGTGACTGTGGCTATGCTCTTAGCAAGGCTTGGGAACCGGCGTTTGGGTTAATCAAGAGTAAATCAAGCCAACGCATAGTTATGACGACCACGGCGGACAGAGCCATCACACCGACGTCATCTCAGACGCCGTCGCAATCTGTTCCACTGCGCTTCCGAGGCGCGGGGCGCGGACGGCGGAGGGAGCGCGCCGCGGGCGGAGGGTATTTAAATCGGCCGCCGCCGCGACCGAACCCAGTTCCTCCTGCGCAGCAATAGCGGACGGATCTCCGTGCCGGCACGCTCACATGAGCTCAGTCTGTTAGTTCACCTGATGATGGCGACATGTTTGATCTCCGAAATATTGTGCCCATTGGACACTATAGACCGGCAGTACACCCGTGGATATTTTGATTATGAAACGGGAGGCAGTTTGCCGACCGAAGTTAAAAAATTAACATTTGTTCTTTTTTAGATCCCACTTACACCTCAGCCACATCCTGATATGCACAATGGAATTACAACATAAAAGTAATAACAAATTTAAAAAATGTTTATGAACCCGCAAAAGTGAGGATTAAGTTAAGTAAACGGAATCAACAATACAAGAATTAGTTTAATTTTTGAAGGAACTCCTAAACAGAACAGAAGGAGTGACCCATGAGGAAAATCTTCAGTTTTCATTTGAAGGTGCGTGGATTACAGCTAAGATTTTTGAATTCTAGTGGAGCTTGTTGAAAATGCAGCAGTGTACTATACACCTTTCAGCGCATTGGTTAAGGAAGTCCGATCCAGAGGCAGGTTTGATTTTTGCCGAGTGCTATATGGGTGAAAGCTGCTTATTCTTCGGAATAAGGTAATATTGTTAACAAGAAATGACCGTAAGGAGTATTTACAGGGTGTAAATTTTAAGTTGACAATCCAGAATTATTCGAAAAATAAGCTTCACACGAAAAAATGTGTAGAATCCAAAGTTGATTATTATTTAGGGGAACATCTGCTGGTGCTAAAATTAGCCCCCTGCGGGTTGGGTGGGAGGCAACTTTAAAATTTCAAATGGGAACCTCTATTTTTTATTGCAGAATCAGATTCTACATAAAAAAACTACGAACTTTTGTCTTAAACATTTGTTTTGATTCTTGGTAGTTGACGCTGTAATTCAAGAAAATCCATGTTCTAATTCATGTGTGGAAAATGGTTACGGATAAATAAAAATTACTTATTTACTTCGTAAATTTTGATTCGCTAAAACTAAAGGTCTCCCTCTCTCCCCATAGGGTGGGGTTTGAGAAAGAGGAATTAGAGTTTTACAAATGTGGACCTCGAGACAATCAAAACTTATCCGAATCTAAGGAAAAAATCAGTATTTGGGTCCAATTTGCAAAACTCTAATCCATCCAGCAAATAATTTAGGACGTCGGTTGCAAGTGTTGCTCTATGATGATGAGGTTAGTACAGGAGAGAAATTCTTGGCGGGACACATCAAACCAGTAAGAAGACTGATGACCAAAGAAACAAAATAGAAACTAGACGGCAGTTATAAGAGTCGAGGGCACGAAAGGGAAGCAGTGGTTGGAAAAGGAGTGAGACAGGGCTACAGCCTATGCCCGATGTCATTCAATTTGTGTGTTGAGCAAGCAGTGAAGGAAAAACAAGAAAAATTTGGAGTAGGAATTAAAATCCAGGGAGAAAAAGTAAAAACACTGAGGTTTACCCACGACATTGTAATTCTGTCAGAGACAACAAAGTACTTCGAGGAACAGTTGAACGGAATTGACAGTGTCTTGAAAGGAGGATATAAGATGAACACCAAAAAATAATGGAATGTAGTCGAATTAAATCAGGTGATTCTGAGGAAATTTGATTAGGAAATGAAACACTTAAGGTAGAAGATGTGTTTTGCAATTTGGGCAGCGAAGTATGTGTTGATGGTCGAAGTAGAGATGATATAGAGTGTAAACTGGCGATGGTAAGGAAAGGGTCTCTGAAGAAGAAAAATTTAACATCCAGCATAGATTTAAGAATCATTAAGTCTGTTCTGGAAATGTTTGTATGGAGTGTAGAGATGATATAGAGTGTAAACTGGCGATGGTTATGAAAGGGTCTCTGAAGAAGAAAAATTTAACATCCAGCATAGATTTAAGAATCATTAAGTCTGTTCTGGAAATGTTTGTATGGAGTGTAGCCATGTATGGAAGTGAAACGCGGGCGATACACAGTGTAGATAAGAAGATAATAAGAGCTTTTGAAATGTGGTAGTTCAGAAGAATGTTGAAGATTAGATGAATCGACCACGTAACTAATGAGGAAATAATACAACTGGGGAGAAGAGGAATATGTCTCACAACTTGACTAGAAGAAGGGATCTCTTGGTAGGACACGTTCTGAGGCATCAAGAGAATACCAATTTAGTGCTGGATGGAAGTGTGGAGGATAAAAATCGTACAGGGAGACGAAGATATGAATACAAAAAACAGATTCAGAAGGGTGTAGGTTGCCGTATTTATTGGGATGTGGAAAATCTTGCACAGAATAGAGTAACTTGTGGAGCTTCATCAAACGAGTCTTTGGACTCAAGACATTAACTGCAACATACATATTAAAATTACGATTTCTTGTAATCAGTTAATACTCAGGGTGAAAAGTATTTAAGCCGACATACTCTGGGAGGTTGTATTTGACATCAAAACAAATAGTTTTCCCTATTGTAACTTTTTCCTATGACGATTATTTAAACCGACGAAGGCCATATTACTCTGTCAGTCGTTAGAAGCCATATTACGATCTTCAGTTGTTAGAGGGCGAATTACGCTCTTCAGTTGTAGACAATTGCTGTCCACCAGTGTAGTAGTGCGTTGTCTCTGTTTACTAATGGAGCGATACACCTGAAGTGAGTACATGACATGGTTGGTGCGTACTACGTAGCGCACCACAACTTACGAGCTGCACAGTGGTTTTATTAACAACGATATCCTAATCGCCGTATCCCGCATCATACGACCTTTGCTGCTGTGTACCAACATCTGCGTGAGACCGAGTCATTTAGCAGATTACCTGGACAGGGACGCCGTCGCGGGGTAAGAACGCTGCACTTTGAGGAAGCTGTCTTTCAGCATGTGGAGCGGGACCCGTCAGTCAGCACTCATGTAATTTCACATAACCTAGGGACGAATCAGACGAATGTAAGAACAGTCCTTCGAGAGCAATTGTTACGTCCATTTCACTTACAGTGTGTCCACAACCTGGAACCAGTTGATTATCCACCCAAAGCACAGTTTTTGCAGTGGTACCTGGAACAGGGTGAAATGCATCCTACATTCCTAGCCTCTGTGTTGTTTACCGATGAATCAACGTTCGGGCGTGATGGAGTCTTCAACATGCACAATTCGCATGTTTGGAGTGAGGATAACCCACATTAACATTAATAACATTAATAGCGCTCATCAAGTGCGGTTCTTCGTTAATGTGTGGGTCGGTGTTGTTGGGGCCTTTTTAATTCGGTCGTATCTACTACCTAGGCCATTAAATGGCAGGCACTATTACAATTTTCTCCCCAGAGCATTGCCAGAATTGCTGGAAGATGTCAAGCTCCCCACAAGACAACGCATGTGGTTCCAAAATGACGGGGCGCCGGCGTATTGCAGTCATTGTGTGCGACGATTACTAGACCGACGGTTCCCAGAAACATGGATTGGCAGAGGTGGTCCTGTACCATGTCGTGCTCGATCCCCAGATATGTCTTCTCTGTACTGTTTTGTGTAGGGAGAGATGGGCAACCTTGTCTAAGCAAGTACTGTTGCATCAGAAGAGGATCTGGTTGCCCTGATAGTAGCAGCAGCAGGAACAATTCAGGATACTCCTGAGGTTTTTGCCCGTGTCAGATGGAACGTTATCCGACGGTGCAACCTTTGTTTAAGTGTCAATGGAGGCATTTTTGAAAATCTACTGTAATTGAAATTGGGTTGGGTTAATGTGTTGTCTCTTGGTCATAAAAAAATGGAAAAGTGTTTAATGGTTTAATTTATTTGCAGCCAGAGAAATCTTCCTCTACCATTTTAAATACTCCTCATAGGAAAAAATGACATTAGGGAAAATATTTGTTTGATGTCTCCTACAACCAGAGTTTGTCGGATTAAATAATTTTCAACCTGCTTTTTATTTAAGAAATATATTTACATATACAAAATTTACTTCAAAAGTTCTTATTACAGTCTACTCAGAAAGTAGGTTTTAGTTTTGTATGCATTACAGTATATTTCAATTTTCCCGAGCGTATTATGGCAGCGAATTATGGCAGCCTTAGGTACAGTTTCAACTTTGGTAAGAGTGTTTGAGAAGAGTCCCTCAATCACTCAAGCGCCGTAGTCCGGCGTGCAGTCAAGCAGGAGGGCGTAATTTCGAGCACTTTTGTAACTGTTTTCAAAGAAAGATTGTAAAACTTTTCCCCTACATCTCATTTACCTCGATACCACAAATACATTGAAAACGACGCTCTGCAGACCTGCTACGGTGACGCCTCGGATGGCATGTTGTATGCCTAAATTCCTGGCTGCGCGTGCCACTGCTCAACGACGCCTTGTTCCGTACGCTAAAGGATGCGGGCATGCGTTGCAACGTGAAGTATGCTTGTTAAGACCCACCCTATCAGCCGTCTCATCTACTACATTCATTCCAGGTACAACCTGTATATGCCTATCAAAGTAAATGCCAAATAAATAGTAGTAAATTGAATATACTCATGTTCGAAATAAACAGAACATCTTGAACGACTGGGGATAGGACGCTCGTATTCACAGGACATCTAAACTAGTATTTGCACCACACCAACACCAACACAACTTACGCGTAAAAATGGACTAGTGAGACTTGAAAGACTTGAACACACGTGCAGAATGCCTCGCAGACGTACGCGCGAACCGTCCCGTCAAATCAGTGAATCTGAAAGAGGGTTCATTGTTGGCATGACAGAAAGTGATTCATCCATCAGCGAAATTACTGCTTGGTGGGACGAAGTGTTACGGTAGTACAACGGATGTGTGCAGAATGGTTCACAGAAAGCTGGAGAACACGATGAGATTTACCAGGTCGCACCGCAGAGAACAGCGGCCGAGAAGATCGACACCTCATCGAAATGGTATTGCAGGACAGATCTGCGTCCTCCTCGGCTTTGGTGCAGCAACGGAACAGTGTAACACATGGCACACTATCAGCGGTGACAGAGAGGTTACTGTTTACTACGGGATGGGTTACGAGCGCAGCGTTCATCTCCGCCTTTCTTTGACGAGTGTGCAGAAACATGCAATGATGTACGGAGCGACATAACTGACGACAGGAGTGGCATCAGGTACTGTTTTCGGACGAATCGAGGTTCTGTTTGTTTCAAAATGATAGCCGCATTTTGATTCAACGTAGACGGGGGCAGCGGCATCACAGTGACTGCATGCGCACAAGACATACGGTGACAACTCAAGGCCATAAGGTGTGGGTGTTATTGGGTACATAAACAAATCATAGTTGGTGCGTGTCCAAGGCACTGTGACTAGTGTGGCATCATGCAAAGAGGAGCCATACCCATTTTGCACAACATTGCAAACACCAGCAAGACAATGCACTACCACATGTTTCTGCACAAACACGTGCCTTCTTGGTGTCACAGGATGTCAGCCTTTTGTTTCGGCCCACCGAATCACCAGACTTTCAGCGAGTCAAAAATGTGTGGGATGTGGTGAAAAGGCGGGTGCAGCTCTGTGAAACAGTGCCAACCCAACCATCAGAGACGGAACGAGCTGAATGTAACATAGAGGGCTATTCCACAGGACGCCATTAACGCCTCATATGCTTCCTTTCCGTCACGCATGAGACAAGGTATCAGGGTCGATGGTGGACCCTATGCCTACTAGGCAACAGGACACATCCTTAACCGAGATGACTGAAATGCTGATCATTTCTACAGAGCAGGTCCTGGGAATAAGAACGTCCTATCTGTAGTCGTTCAAGGCGTTCAGCTTTTCCTGAATATGAGTGTACTACTTACAAAAATGAAATGCATATTATTTTGTAATGTTGTTGTTGTGTTGTTGTTGTTGTTGTTGTTGTTGTGGTCTTCAGTCCTGAGACTGGTTTGATGCAGCTCTCCATGTTACTCTACCCTGTGCAAGCTTCTTCATCTCCCAGTACCTACTGCACCGTACATTATCCTGAATCTGCTAAGTGTATCCATCTCTTGGACTCCCTCTACGATTTTTATCCTTCACGCTGCCCTCCAATACTAAATTGGTGATCCCTTGATGCCTCAGAACATGTCCTACCAACCGATCCCTTCTTCAAGTTGTTCCACAAACTCCACTTCTCCCCAATTCTATTCAATACCTCCTCATTAGTTATGTGATATACCCATCTAATCTTCAGCATTCTTCTGTAGCACCACATTTCTAAAGCTTCTATTCTCTTCTTGTCTAAACTATTTGTCGTCCATGTTTCACTTCCATACATGGCTACACTCCATACAAATACTTTCAGAAACGACTTCGTGACACTTAAATCAATACTCGATGTTAACAAATTTCTCTTCTTCAGAAACGCTTTCCTTGCCATTGCCAGTTTACATTTTACCTCCTCTCTACTTCGACCATCATCAGTTATTTTGCTACCCAAGTACCAAAACTCCTTTAGTACTTTAAGTCTCTCATTTCCTAATCTAATTCCCTCAAGATAATCCGACTTAATTCGACTACATTGCATTATCCTCGTTCTGCTTTTGTTGATGTTCATCTTATAGCCTCCTTTCAAGACACTAGCCATTCCTTTAAACTGTTCTTCCAAGTCCTTTGCTGTCTCTGTCTGAATTACAATGTCATCGACGAACCTCGAAGTTTTTATTTCTTCTCCATGGATTTTAATACCTATACCGAACTTTTGTTTCCTTTACTGCTTGCTCAATATAAAGATTGAAAATCACCGGGGAGAGGCTACAACCCTGTCTCACTCCCTTCCTAACCATTGCTTCCCTTTCATGTCCCTAGACTCTTATAACTGCCATCTGGTTCCTGTACAAATTGTAAATAGCCTTACGCTCCCTGTATTTTACCCCTGCCACCTTCAGAATTTGAAAGAGAGTATTCCAGTCAATATTGTCAAAAGCTTTCTCTAAGTCTACAAATGCTAGATATGTAGGTTTGCCTTTCCTTAATCTTTCTTCTAAGATAAGTCGTAGGGTCAGTATTGCCTCACAAGTTGCAACATTTCTACGGAATCCAAACTGATCTTCCCCGAGGTCGGCTTCTACCAGTTTTTCCATTCGTCTGTAAAGAATTCGCTTTAGTGTTTTGCAGCTGTGACTCATTAAACTGATAGTTCGGTAATTTTCACATCTGTCAACAACTGCTTTCTTTGGGATTGGAATAATTATATTGTTCTTGAAGTCTGAGGGAATTTCGCCTGTCTCATACATCTTGCTCACCAGATGGTATAGTTCTGTCAGGGCTGGCTCTCCCAATGTTGTCAGTAGTTCTAATGGAATGTTGTCTACTCCGCAGCATTGTTTCGACTAGGTCTTTCAGTGCTCTGTCAAATTCTTCACGCAGTATCATATCTCCTACTTCATCTTCGTCTACCTCCTTCTTCATTTCTACAATATTGTCCTGAAGAACATCGCCCCCGTATAGAACCTCTATATAGTCCTTCCACCTTTCTACTTTCCCTTCTTTGCTTAGAACTGGGTTTCGATCTGAGCTCTTGATATTCATGCAAGTGGTTCTCTTTTCTCCAAAGGTCTCTCTAATTTTCCTGTGGGCAGCATCTATCTTACCCCTCGTGAGATAAACGTCTGCATCCTTACTTTTGTCATCTAGTCATCCTTGCTAAGCCATTTTGCACGTCCTGTCGATCTCAGTTTTGAGACGTTTGCATACTTTTTTGCCTGCTTCACTTACTGCATTTTTGTATTTTCTCCTTTCATCAGTTAAATTCAGTATATCTTCTGTTACCCAAGGATTTCTTCTAGTTCTCGTCTTTTTACTTACTTGATCCTCTGCTGCCTTCACTATTTCATTCCTCAAATCTAGCCATTGTTCTTCTATGTATTTCTTTCCCCCGTTCCTGTCAATTGTTCCCTTATGGTCTCCCTGGAACTCTGTACAACCTCTGGTTCTTTCAGTTTATCCCGTACCATCTCCTTAAATTCCCACCTTTTTGTAGTTTCTTCAGTTTTAATCTACAGTTCATAACCAATAGATTGTAGTCAGAGTCCACATCTGCCTCTGGAAATGTCTTACAATTTAAAATCTGGTTCCTGTATCTCGGTCTTACCATTATATAATCTATCTGACACCTTCCAGTATCTCCAGGGTTCTTCCATGTATACAACCTTCTTTCATGATTCTTGAACCAAGTCTTAGCTATGACTAAGTTATGCTCTGTGCAAAATTCTACCACACAGCTTCCTCTTTCAATTCTTAGCCCCAATCCATATTCACCTACTTCGTTTCCTCCTCTTCCTTTTCCTACTGTCGAATTCCAGTCACCCATGACTATGAAATTTTCGTCGCCCTTCACTACCTGAATAATTTCTTTTATCTTATCACACATTTCTGCAATTTCTTCATCATCTGCAGAGCTAGTTGGCATATGAAATTGTACTACTGTAGTAGGCGTGGGCTTCGTGTCTATTTGGCCACAATAATGCGTTCACTATGCTGTTTGTAGTAGCTTACCCGCACTCCTATTTTTTCGTTCATTATTAAACGTACTGCTGCATTACCCCTATTTCATTTTGTATTTTTAACCCTGTATTCACCTGACCAAAAGTCTTGTTCCTCTTGACACCGAACTTCACTAATTCCCACTGTATCTAAATTTCACCCATCCACTTCCCTTTTTAAATTTTCTAAACTACCTGCCCGATTAAGGGATCTGACATTCCACGCTCCGATCCGTAGAAGGCCAGCCAGTTTTCATTCTCCTGATAACGACGTCCTCTTGAGTAGTCCCCGCCCGGACATCCGAATGGGCAACTACTTTACCTTAGGAATATTTCACCCAAGAGGACGCCATTATCATTTAACCGTACAATAAAGCTGCATGCCCTCGGGAAAAATTACGGCAGTAGTTTCCCCTTGGTTTCAGCCGTTCGCAGTACCACAACAGCAAGGCCGTTTTGGTTAGTGTTACAGGGCCAGATCAGTCAATCACCCAGACTGTTGCCCCTGCAACTACTGAAAAGGCTGCTGCCCCTTTTCAGGAACCACACGTTTGTCTGGTCTCTCAACAGATACCCCTCCGTTGTGGTTGCATCTACGGTACGGCTATCTGTATCCTTGAGGCACGCAAACCTCCCCACCAACGACAAGGTCCATAGTTCATTACTATTTGTAATACAGATAACATTAGCAGTGCATTTTAGTGTAAGAAACATGTAAGTTCAATGATGTAAAACAAGAAATATGAGCATATATTCCCAGAAAATATGTTACTTAACTGTTTTTGTTTGTACTTTAACATAAACATACGATTGCTATTTAGAACTACATTAAGGTATTCCGTGACTCCTTATACCAAAAAATATTGCAAGGTGCATCGGCAAGGAGCACATCGATGAGAAGGGCACTTTGAAGATGTACCGGTACCCCTCTACTCGTATACGATTTACCTGCAATCAAGAATGGAATGAGGACTGCAGTTCAGGTTTTAATACATATACATTTCTCCTATAAGTAGTAATTTCACTATATTTTGAACTAATTGCTTTTACGTCATATTAAAAATCGTTTTTCGACATTAAGATGAAATTAAAAATATGTTTGTAGCCGCAGTTCACGAGTTAAATTCGGGGAAACACATATCGACAAAGCTCGATTTCTCTTCCTAGACCGGTAATAGAAGTGTAATATATTTCCTTATTTTGAAATTATGATATTCACTTCGTGTGTAGCAGTCGTTTTCTGCAATAACAAAAATGTCACCGGAATAGCAAGTTTTTACAAATGTGAGAAAAACTTCCAAGTGGCCATATGGGAAGAAATATGTGTTAAAAGTGTCGCTATCGAGAAAGTGTTGTCAGTGTTTTACTTTGTTACTTTACTACACATCAGAAGTCAATAAGTGACACTCGGGAGGACGACGGTTCAATCCCGTGTTCGGTCATTCTGATTTAGGTTGTCCGTGATTTCCCTAAATCACTCCAGGCAAATGCCGGGATGGTTCCTCTGAAACGGCACAGCCGACTTCCTCCCTCATCCGATGAGACCGATGACCTCGCTGTCTGGTCTTCTTCCCAAGACAACCCCCCCCCCCCCCCCAATAAGTGACAGCCAAATTAATAAGAAAAAAAATTACTTAATTTTAAAAAAAGTATGAAAGGGGAAATATGGCCAACTAACCAGATTTTCGTTTTCAAGACTGGGGAAATTGTTAAAATACATTAAAGAAATTCCTTAATTTCCAAACATATATTATTACAACTTAGCAAACTTCCATTTCAATGTACAAGGTGGTGCATGACTAATGAAGTGTCAGTTAATCATCTACAAGCTATGTAATAAGTATAAAACAGAATTTTACTCACTTTAAAGCACTGCAACTGAAGAATTAACAAGATCCTCCTAATAGCTAGCAAATCGTGTAGGGCTTAAATATGTAGAACTCTTAATACGAACGCTGCAAAGACAACCTCATGTCTCACAATTAGAAAAACTGCAGAAAATAACGGAAGCTGGTTATGGAGACTCCAACGCGCGTTACCTCTTGTGATTCCAGGATCGTTCACTATACTGACAACACCAACCAGGAAACATCAAGTGTTTCTACCCACACAACCTTCATGTTAGAACAATCTCCTCTAGTGTTGTCTCTGCAATGCATAGCCGGGCAACAGTGGCCGGCGGTGCTGCCGCGGCCGCAATTGATGTGGCGGCAGTAAAGCGGGCAATGTGTCCGGGCCATACGATTGACAATATGTAATTTCGATGCCACACGAGAACGTAAGGTGAGCATATACGTTAGTACCATGAAGAGTGGACTGTTTGGTGACCACTTACAGACGTGCAGTCATACTGAAAAGTATCCGAACAATCTGAATTGCATTTCGCCTGATTCGCATGCAACCCACATAAGGCAGCTGTCTAACCGGTCGTCTAATCGCTCCTCGGTACAGTCGTTTGACTATTGAAAATGGTTCCAACAAGTCACCACTGGAAAATACTGCTCTGTATCGTAATATCTCAAGATTTAAAGATATACTACGATACTACAAATATCAGGGAACACCTTATCACAAATAAAACTGTCCTTAAGGCTAGTAAGCTCACATTTATTACAATAAATGATATACCTGAAATGTTACCACTCTCATTATTACGTAATATAGGTAATGCACGTAGTTTTTGTCGTTTTTGTCTCCAACATCCCAAGAAACAAAAATAGTACATAGTACCCAGTTACTTTAGTCAATAACTGCAAGAAAACAGCACGGCGGCAATCTCGGCGAACATGCTCTCAACGCTAAGGGATGACAATTTCACATCACGCCTTCAGGAAACTGAAACACCCCCAAATTCTGAACGAAACGGAAACATTCATGACATTACTACGAGAAGACGAGCTCGAGAGGTTGTGAGCCTGATATATATATGACTCCTGGAAAAAAAAATATAAATAAATAAATAAATAACAGAATAAAAATATAAAAAAATAAAATAAAAATAAAAAAAAACTTCTACAAATAAAGCGCAGAAGCTAGCCGAAGAAGGCACAAAAAGGTGAGCGTATGGATGGGCTGTGTAGGGAGAAGGGAGGCCCTAAAAGAAAAAAAAAATAATAAAATAAAGAAGAAAAATAGATAAACCAAAAAAATTAAAAAGTGGTTACGTACTGACCTGTGAAAAAGCGTTGTTATGGTTCGCGGTTCCATTCTCGCTGACAGTTCCGTTTTTATCGTTTCTGTGAAAGGAGGTGCAAGCAGTCATCAAACATCGATAAGGAAATCGCAAGAACATAATTTCGGCTCATAGTGCAATGGTGAAAAACTTACAATGCTGCACTACAGGTAACACCTCTTTCCGCTGCTGACAAGCAGAATTTGGGTTTCTAAGAATACATAACTTTATTTGTGAAATGCCACATCTGCATACCTCTTGAATATGACACAGTCTACGAATTAAACACAGCCCCAATCGAAATCTAAGTGAGTAGTGTTTTACTAATTCGTGCCTATAGAGGCACGCTTGTGTACAGATACTTAGTTTTATTAAAACAGAATTTCGTCATAAGGTTATCGTGGGTAGTTTTATTTCATTTCTTATAATACAGTGCACAATTTTCGTAAGGTTTCTTTTAGTATTGTTAAAACAGTAGTAAACATGATAGAGAAATTAATCATTAAATGATATATGCGAATTCCCTGATGTTCTTTGTAACAGTCGGTCAAGCACGTGCAGTTTATTGATTACATGCATGAAAATAACGTGTTCTGAATTGAAGCTACCAAACAAGGTTTGACGAAGACTAAAATGCCCCTACCACACGACAGGTAATGTAGAAAATACTATTCTGGCGTATTTTGGCACCGTGCACTCTTCCCATACTCGAGATACATCTTCTGCCTGGTCGTCTATTAAACCTGAAAAGAACAAAAACTCGCTGAAGTTAGCCCTTTTTCCACATACTACTATTTTGGGTTGAGAAGTGAAGGGAATTATGTTAAAAATTCCATTAGATGGATAACTTCACAGACAGCAGAATTGCGTTCTAAAAAATGTAGTAGTGATTGTATTTGAACTCGCGACATCTTACCTACGGTTTGTGACGCTTACCATTACGCTACTAGCTCACACGTAGCTCTTGGACCTCCAGAGGTCAATAACAGTTCCTCCAGAACTTCCGCTTTCCGCAGCGCTGTGAGATAATGTATATGGCTGGATCTAGACTTCTGAGAGAGAGAGACAGTTACAGTTTTTCTTTTGCACTGCACGATGTTTTCGACAAACAGATAGCGCAATAGAGTAGCTCAAGTGGAAAGGAACACTACCTATTTAAATTTCTACATCCTACACTGTTGGCAGTTCTGTGTAGATGGCAGTTACGTGATTTCATTTCGGTGATTACAACATAGAGTCGAATGTGTACTGGGTAACTGCGGGAGCTAGTTCATGGCGATTCGGTCAACCAAGTAAATTAATGTACTGAACATGCTGCAAACAACTACAGGCAGCCTGTGTGTCAGAATTCCGACGCAGTGTGGCGTTATGAACAGAGCATTCGGTGGTCTGTTGGACTGATTATAGGTTCATATACTTATGGTCTGGGTTCGATTCCCGCTTCTGCTGACGATTTTTGATAGGGAGAGACAGATTCTATTCTCCTCTGGCTACGCCAAGTGAAGAAGGTGTAATGCCATTGTGGTCTGAAATTCACATCAATTTTGATATTCCTTCTATAGCAAGCAAACGTTAGGTTGAACCACAATAAAGTCAGGAGTGGCGATATGTAGAAACTCTAACACCAGTAACCTTGATTATACTAGTTATTTATTTCTAGTGATGAAACAAACGCTATGTAGGGTCACAGGACACTAATTGGAACGTCTATTTGAGTTTCTGTATGTCTATAAAATTGGTTCTGAACTGGGAATGCAACTCAGACCGCCCTTAACGCGGAATTTTATCCCTTCGTGACAATACAGCTCAACTACAATTTTTTGTTTGTTCAAAACTGCAGATTCTTCAACATGTCCTCCTATTGCGCGTGAATGGACTCGAATCCTGGCCCAAAAGTAAAGTTTTCATTATGTATTATCAATCTCTAGCAAGAGAACACCTAGCTGCTGGTGGATAATAATTTTGATTTTTAATGTATTTTCATTCGTTGCCAACACTAACGATATCTGTCGATGTTTACTCCCAGTGAGACACAGAAATATTTACGAGATAACGCTAAGTTGAAGGTTGCTAGTGGAGAAAAATTCGGTAGCTGACACCTCGTTGTGTGTAGTCAACAGCGATATGTGTGGCGTTCGGTTTCCAGTCAGCACTGAACTCTTCGTCATATTATTTCTAGTTCAAACATGCTCACATTCCTCTGCTGGTGTAACAAACCCATATTTAACGTTCTATTTCTGTAGAATATAACAGCGATAGGTGTCGGGTTGGAGTCCTGGGAAGGAAAAAAGTTAATGTTTCGTCGCGTCATTTCAGTTAAAACATCTAGCTACTGCCGAGAAAATCCGATATGCACAGTTGGTTGTGCTTCGATAACAATCTGATTAGGTTCTGGGTTCGAATCCCTGTCCAACATAAAGCTTTACCTCCAGACATTTCTAGTAGGTTACATGTGAAGAAGCCATATTTAACATTTCTCATAGTTCGTTAACAGGAACAATAGATGTTGGGTAGGAATTACCGTCCGTTAAAAATGTTTACGTTATGTAATTTAAAGTTGATATTTGCCAACTGATACCGTCTGAAATCGAGGTGTATCACTGTCTGTATGCATAGTCAGGAGACTGTTAGTTTCCGCGAGTCACGAAATCTTTGCTTAGTCTGCATGACCTGGGTTTGATCCATATGCAGAACGAGACGGCTCGTCGTGTCGGTTAAAAGTTCATACATATTCTGATCTAGCTGCTCGTGAATAATTAAATTTATTAATGACATTTTGTGTAAAAAAATAAGTACAGTGTGTTACTTTCAAGAAATACTGCCTCGTCTGTGTTAAACTTCGTCAAATTAAACTATACTTGTCTTCTGGGTAACGTAAAAAACCATATATAAGTACTGGCTCCACAGGTTGGCATCCTGTTAGCATGCTGCTTCGATTTGGCCTTAAGTGCACACAATTTACAACCTATGAAGCAATGCAGTCCTTAGAACAGACAAAGTGATACCTTGATAATAGAAGAAATAAATAAGTAAAGCAATGACCGTTCCCATTGGTTCGTATACTCAAAGCTTCCCGTCATTCAAAGCATCGGTGAGAAAATTATGAACATTTTCTTTATACTTCGTAATCGTTTGATCGCGTAATATTCGGCTATAAGATACATATGAAAATCAGAACATATAGGCGTTTTAGTCGTTAGCATATAATACAGGTATTGTCCAATTAACCAAGTATAGCTATTATTTTTAGATTTCGGAAATAATTGCCAGTCCGGGTGGAATATATCTTGCAGCTGTATTGCGGATGGCGTCGTTCTATTAATAAGAGCCACTTTCATTCTCGTCCAGTTCCAGATTTGTATCTGATCTCTGCAGTGTAATATGTGTTGCAATGTTTGCACGTGGCCGCATGTGTCGCAAGACGGTGTAGGTCGTTAGTGAATCTTACACAATTTCTCACCCGTGGGCATCACCTCGTTCACAACATCATACCACACGGAACGAACTCGGGAACGAAGAAGAGGAGTGCTGACATTCATCCAAATTTGTCGCCAGTTCTTACCGGGATACTTCAGTTCTACAGAGTTATTCTGCCGCCGATTCGTAAATATACTGTAGACAGTATTGAATGGTTGCAGGTGTTGATGAACATAGCTGGACTCCACGTAATATCGGCGAATATGAACGAGCTCGGCATGGATAGGTCCAACATTCATCGGTGGCGTTATATCCGGTGGTCGTAACTGCAGGAATAGACGTGCTGTAAGTCCTGTCTGACTACATCGTAAGATCCTTGATGTTCGAGCCAGAAAAATCGCTAAGCACTGCAATTCAACGTCTTTAAGGGCTAGACCACCTTTATACCGAGGTAAAGCGGTAGCCTTGAAAGCGACTTTAAAAATATTACCTCGCCAAATGTACCAGCCTGCAAAGGCTAAAATTCTGTTTGCAATATCAGTAGGAATAGGGAGAACAGCGGCAACATGGTAAATGATAATTGACCAAATGTGCTCTCTCAATCCTGTCTAAAGACCGCATATTGTGCTTTCAAATCAAAGCTCGAAGGACGTTTAGCTTCTGTTCCCAATTCACTCTCACCATTTCCCGTGCATTCGGAGTGAGAACCAAAACAAGGTGCTTGAGCTGGTTGGTTGTCTCCAACCAAGCAGTGTTCGCGAAGTGAGGCTGCGGACCTAAATGGAATATTCTGGATTTCCGTGCGTTATGGCGTGCACCGCAGGCATACCGATGTACAAGCCGACGCACGGTATCGAACTCTTCGTCGTTCTTGATCAGGACGCTGACATCGTCCGCATAGGCATGACAGACTGTCTTTGTATTCAGCGTTTGAAGTCCCGGTAAGTGACGCAAAACGCCTTCAGCAGTGGCTCTATAGCACTGGCGGAAAGAGTCGTAGAAAGCGGGCACCCTTGTCGCAAAACTTGTTGAATTGGCACAGGGGTTGTTAACTGACCGTTGAATTTCACGCGGGAAGACGTATTGCAGATACAGTTCCTTATTATCTGTACGAAATTCTGGTTGAAACCCAGTTTTTCCAGCGTTCTGAACAGAATTCCGTGGTTAGTCCTATCAAATGCCTTGTCGAAGTCAAAAAAAGACTATTGCCAACGTGGTCTTGCAGATCCAAGTGAAATATGCAATATATCGGTATTCGCAAAGTGCGCTTATCATTGAACGACCAGTAACCACATTCATGTGGTAAGAACCAAGTACACTACTAAGGACTGGCTTAAGTCTGGCATTCATAACCCTAGTAAACATTTTGAAATCTGCATTGAGTAGGGTGATTGGTCGTAAGTTATTGAGTGAAGTCCCCTGTGACGGTTTGGATACTAAGACTATCATGTTCTCAGTGAACTGCGGTGGGAAAGCAGTATTCGTTAACAATTCATTATACATGATGGTCAGTTCGTCGCCGAAAACATCTCAGTACCGAAGATAAAATTCAACCGGCAAACCGTCTGACCCTGCAGCTTTCCCCTTCGCCGCAGACGTAATGATTGACTTCACTTCGAAGTTAGTTATGTTTGCCAGGAGCTGTGCGTGATCGTCCGGATCCACCGATGCCGTAATGTTAGACAAAAAATCCTCTCCCGCTTGGACATCTGTGTCAGGCATTGAGTAAAGTTGCCGGAAATGATTCCGTATAAAAGTCGTAAGCGTCATCTGACAGTTGAGTAATGATTTTTTGTCTGCCTCTTTTAGCTTCCCGTATGACGTCGTACAAAGACGCTGACTCGTTAAAGGTGTCATCGAAAGCGCGTGCCCTGAATTGGGCTCCTGCCAGAGTCTCACGAACCAAGGCGGTGATTTTGGCTTTGGTACGTTTAATGCGAAGGAGATTGCCAGGCAGTGCAGAGGAATCGTTGTACAACTGGCGGAGAGCGGTAAAATAAAACTCCAACGTCTGTTTCTTCCAGTACGCCTTAGCCCTGGCCAACTGACAAATACATTTGTTTATGTCCGGTTTCACTAGCTCCGTCCACCAATGAACACGCTCCCTATATCTTTGTCGTCGCTGGAGGCACCATTGCCACGTGGCAATAAGATCCTTCTTCAGGTCGCTGTCGTCCAACAGTGCGACGTTCAGTTGTCATACACCTCGACCCAAAAAGGTTTTCTGCGAGACATGCCTAAAATTAACAGACCATATTTCACAATCCCCGGCAGCGCTTAAAATGTCTTTAGATACATATAACCTATCCAGACGGCTAGCGGAGGCAGCAGTAACATAAGTATATCCGGTCACCTGCGGGCGAAGTGAGCACCAGGTATCTTTTAAGTCCAGCCCATCAATTAAATCTCGTAACTCCAAACAAAAATTCAAATTCGGACACTGGTCTTCTCTGCGTAAAACACAATTAAAATCACCGCCCAATAAAATCTTCGAACAACCATAGGATAATAATGGTACAATTTCATCGCGATAAAAAACACTCCTATCACTTCGGCCTGTAGATCCAGTCGGGGCATAGACATTGACGAAAAACAAATCTTCGAATTGTACGACAATCCCTCTACCCGTTTCTAAAATCGCTGGAGGTCTACAAGCGATGCTTGCTTTAAACAAAACTTCAGTCCCTTCCTCATCGCCAATATTTATGATGGCCTCATAACCTGTGATATTCCCTACCTTGGGCGTCACGACTTATTGTAGGAAAACGATATCTATATCGGCAGCATACACATAATCAGTCAAACATTTTAATTTTACATCTGATGTTATTCGATTAAAATTAGCAGTTGCAATTTTGTAATCCCGCATAAGAGATGATGCCATGTTAATGCGTATCGTCAGCCCAGGAAGGCTGCCTGCTCGACCCCGGAAGGTGGGTGGTATCCATACATTCATCGGGTCCAGAACTGTCAACATTCATCCCCATATCGGCCTCCTCCGAATGCTGCGCGACCTGTACCCCATCGTCAGTGACGATCCTCTCACATTCATCCGTCTTGAACTGATTGATAGTACGCTGCAGCTGATGTTCAAGAGTACGAGTTTCCTCTTCACTCTGCTCAAGGACCGATTTCTTTTGTCGTCGTTTCTTCTGAGGACGGGCGTCCTCGACTGGTTCGTTGTTGTCAGATTTCGCAGTGGTAGGGGTAGCTCCCGTGGGAGACTGTTCTTTGCCTGAAACTACGCTTACCGTAGAAGACACTTCACGGGGATGGGAAACACTCGGCTGGTCACCACAGTCCTGAGGTGGAAGACTCTCCACAGATGGTGGCATATGTGGATCGGGAAACCAAGATGGAAGTTCCACACGGACCATGCCAGCATCGGAAGGCCGCGAATTTCCGGCTCCGTCGTTTGCATAGTTTTCCACGTCAGTAGTAACGGCTCGCCGTAGCGGTGTTTACATCAGCAGCGGTCACGTCTGGCACAACCTCAGCCGCTTGCAGCGTTTGCGCGCTCACGGCAGACGGACCGACAAGGCTCTCGGCATACGTGAGCTTATTGCCATCCTGCCCTGCTGCAAAATCATCAGGTTGTCGTAAAACACGACGCACTGGTTTAGCACGCGGATACGCACCCTTCATATGTTTCGGAGAGCCACGAAGTACACATGTACGTAATTGCCCTTCGTACATAACGAGTGCGCGGAAGCCTTGTACCACGACTTTCGACGGGATATGCTAGGACAGGTCGATTCGCGCAACCCTGACACCATTATCCACATTGAAGTGCTTTAGTCCACTCCACTGCTCTTGGTGAATTTCCAATACGTTCCCATACTGGGATAGACATTGTCGAATACGCTCAAGTTCAATTTCAAATGGTAGGTTAAATACACGGACCGTGCGCAGACCTAACCCAGCATGCTTAACGACAACTTTACAAATTTCACCATCAGAATTAACGAACTCGGCAGTACCCTTGGTTAAGTCCATAACACGTAAACAAGGCTCGTCACTAACTAGTTTCACGTAGACGGCATTCGCCAGAAAATCATATGAAAATCCAAAAACTTCCTCGTCTTTAAGACCCAATCTGTCGAAGAAGAAATCGACTAATTCGAGGACGTATAGTCGGCCATAACCAAACGGTAATTGGAAACGAAACGCGTAACGGCGTAACTGATCACCCATGGCAAACGCCATGATGTACTTACAACGCCCAACCAGCTGCAGGCGCCGCCAAACGCGCGCGGAGCGAGCACCCCGGCAGGTCTGCACACGGCCGCTGCTGTGGCAGAGCTGCAGAGCCAAAGAAGAGGTATGTGTTTTGGTGTCCTCTTAAGTGGCGAATAATGCCTAGAACTTGTAAACAGCTATGTAAAGGACGCGATTAGTTCGATTTCCACGCGCGACGACTTTCCTAGGCTGACAATCGTAAATTTACAATCTTTTGTTACACCTCGCCGGCCGCGGTGGTTTCGCGGTTCTAGGCGCTCAGTCCGGAACCGCGCGACTGCTACGGTCGCAGGTTCGAATCCTGCCTCGGGGATGGATGTGTGTGATGTCCTTAGGTTAGTTAGGTTTAAGTAGTTCTAAGTTCTAGGGGACTAATGACCACAGCAGTTGAGTCCCATAGTGCTCAGAGCCATTTGAACCATTTTTTTTTTTTTTTTGTTACACCTCAAGTGATAATAACAAAGATTATTCAGTGGCATTGACAGGAAAAATCAAGTGAACATTGAGGGTTAATTCTGTGCACACCAGGAAGTAACTCGTCGATCACAGAGTTGCCAAACATACCTTGCCATGTTGCCAAATCTCAGTTACAGTACCAGCAGGAAGTAGACGAACCGATGTGAGCCTACAGCGGACTGGGAAGTGACCATAGCTGGTGTCTCAAAGACGCAGCTGCTACTGCCTGGAATACATAATACGTCTAATTCGCATTTCTGTAACTAGGTTTAGGGACTGGAGTGTAGTTACTAATAATACTCAGCACTGACTGTAAACTAAGCATCATAAATCAGTAACTCTCATTGTTGTTTTTATATTTCTTTAGTAAGTGTACTCAAAACTAAGAAAGTAAGTGTACTCAAAACTAAGAAACTCGTTCACGGTCGTTTTCGTGCCTCACCAATTGTCTTGCATAACAAACAAATAAAAATAGAAAAAAGAATTTGTGTGTGTGTGTGTGTGTGTGTGTGAGTATGTGTGTGTGTGTGTGTGAGAGAGAGAGAGAGTCAAGAATGACTGTTAGTTTCCGTGAGTCACGAAATCTTTGCTCAGTCTGCATGACCTGGGCTTGATCCATATGCAGAACGAGACGGTTCGTCGTGTCAGTTGAAGTTCATACATAATCGGATCTAGCTGCTCGTGAATAATTAAATTTTTAATGTCATTTTGTGTAAAAAAATAAGTACGGTGTGTTACTTTGAAGAGGAAATCATGAATACGACGAACTTACTACGTGCATTACCTATCTGACGTAATAATGAGAGTGGTAACATTTCAGGTATCTCATTTATTGTAATAAATGTGAGCTTACAAGCCTTAAGGTCAGTCTTATCTGTGATAAGGTGTTCCCTGATATTTGTAGTATCGTGGTATATCTTTAAATCTTGAGATATTACTATACAGAGCAGTATTTTCTAGTGGTGACTTGTTGGAACCATTTTCAATAGTCAAACGACTGTACCGAGGAGCGAATTGAGAACCGGCGAGACAGCTGCCTTATGTGGGTTGCATACGAATCAGACGAAATGCAATTTAGGTCGTTCGGATACTTTTGAACATAACTGTACATCTGCCAACTGTTTTTAACTCTCGAAGATTGTCAGTTAGCCGATCAGTAACCACGTACAACGTTGCGTGTCATCGCATGTAGGCTATCGTAATTAATTTTCACTGAGCTTCTGCAACAAGAAATAACCGCATATCACTGCAGTGGTTACTCTTGCGCTAATGTTAACAGTGAACTTATTTGCTTTGTTTAAATGGAAATTAACGGTAATTCCAGTTCTAGCGCATACAGAAACATACAAGCTATAGAAGAGAATTGTTGATTTCGATTAATGAAGCATCAAAGACTTACTCTCATCAACCATTTTGTGTAACCAATCTTTATCCGTTGTTTAAAATTGAAACATTCAGGGCACATATTTGCCTCAGGCAACACTGTTACGTTAATTAAATCGTGTTTACACGGTGCTAGCTTTCTCCTCGCAATGGATCCGGTTCCCAATGTATTAAGAAATTTAAACTCGAGATAAATATTTACAAAGGGAAGAAGGTGTTTAGAGGTCCTATCTGAATTTATGCCAAGGTATTTAAACTTTCTTCACCTGACGCAAAATCCTCGAAGTCAGATACTATACACATTTTTGTTACCTTCATCATATGTAGATTTGCGTGCATATTATCTTTGGAACTACGTTCATTTGTTGATTTTCGAGTTTTAACACGATGACGTTTATTCGTTCATACTCTGACAACGTTGTGCGACGAAATACCGCAGAGATGTATCGCTAACATCTAAGAGACTAATAATATGTAAACAATATATTGAGCACGTGTTTGTCGCATTGTGTTTCTTTTTATTGTGACGTCTTCGTGCCTGTGTAGGCACTTGCTCGTGATCGTTGCTATCACAGGTTATAAATCAGTGTAGCGTCTGCCCCTGGTAGCTGAGTGATCAGCGCCCGGAATGTCATGCCTAACGGCCCGGGTTCGATTCCCGGCTGTGTCGGAGACTTTCTCCGCTCAGGGACTGGGTGTTGTGTTGTCCTTATCATCATCATTTCATCCCCATCGACACGAAAGTCGCCGAAGTGGCGTCAAATCGAAAGACTTGCACCAGGCGAACGGTCTACCCGACGGGAGGTCCTACCCACAGGTCATTTACATTTTATTTACAATTAGAGTAGCTCGAGAAACCGTTTTTGTCAGAATTGATTCGGTTGTCGTTCTGCAGACCTTGCTGTGTTACACTGAGACGCAAAATGAGACCAAAAATAATATTTGTCTGAATATAAGTGAAAATCGGTATTAAATTGAAAATTACAAGATAATGAATGATGTCGTCTCATATGACTCGTAAATATGCTCGTAATTACAGAAAACGCAAATCAGAGGAGAGTTTGTTTTGAAAGGAGACCAAGAAACCTGAAAGACTAAAACTGAAAGAATGCGAGAGCTACGGCAACGTCAAAAAAGAAATCAAAAAGCGGTGGAAAACGATTACATAACTGAAAAAAAAACGTGTAGAAGCAGCCAGGAACAACTCGAACTCGTGATTTAGTTATTCTGTGAACAGGTCATGGGATACATCCCAACGTCTTGCCGGACCCCATTTTGACCGGCGTAGTGCAGTTACTCCACGTGGCACGGACTCAACAAGGCGTCGGAATATTGAGCCATGCTGCATCTAAAACTGTCCACATCTGCGATAGTGTTACTTGTGCAGCATTTTATGAACGAACCGATCTCTCGATTATGTACCATAAATTTTCGATGACTTCAGGTTTCAGTGGTTAAATCATTCGCTCGAATTGTCCAGATCGTTCTTCATGCTAATCACTAACGACCGTGACCCTGTGGCATGGCGTATTGCCCTCCATAAAAATTACATCGTTGCTTAGGAACATGAAGTGTACGAATGGCTGTAAATGGTCGTCAGGGAAACAAACATAACTATTTGCAGTCAATGATGATGTAGTTGGACCCAGTCCATTCCGTGTAAACGCAGTCGACAGCTTTTGGCGCTGTAGGCGATGTCGTGCTGTTAACAAAGGCATTCGCTTCGGTCGCCTGCTACCATAGCCTATTATCCCCCAATTTCACCGCACTGCCCTAATGGTCACGCGGTCATTACCGTACTTATTTCACGCAGTGTTGCTTTTCTGTTAGCACTTACAACGACGCAAAGGCCTCTGTCGCGAAGGCCGCCGGTCACTGCATTGTCCGTGGTGAGGGATAATGCCTCACTTTTTGTATTCTCGGCTCGCTCTTGACATTCTGAATTTCGGGATGTTGACTCACATAAAGATTTCCGAAACGGAATTTCCCGCGCATCTAGCTCTAGCTACCATTCCTTGTTCGAAGTATTTTGTTTCCCGTCGTATAGAGACAAGCAGGTAATAAATCTCGTAAGTAGTCTGTTTATGTGTTTGTATGTTGGCTGCGCTATGTAGCGCTCTGCATTATTAACTCTGACAGTGCTGTGTGCACTCCGAAAGAGACTCTGTGGTTGGAGGTTTACAGTATTAGCATGAACAGACGGTCTGAATGTGTATCCGTCACGCAGATTTATTAGTGATGAGTGTATAATTTTTTAACTGGTTGTCACTTGATTAAGATAAAATCTGGTAAATTCATTGTTTGCTCTGCAACAAAATCTTTCCTTTGCTAACCATATGCCTATTAGAAGTTAGAGTCTTCAGTAGTTGGAATGTTTAATAAAGCTAGCAGTTTTGGCGCTTGTATCGTTGTAGTTCGTGTCATGAACGTTTTCTGTGAGGTAAAGTGTCTTATGGTATGTACAAATTATTGTTAGTATTTCTTCTAATTTAGGTTCATTCTTTCGAGTTAATTTTAAAGCAGTAAGATCGCTTTACCGTTGAATGTTGTGGGTAATTAATGAACAGGAGAAGTTTGAGTTGTGTCAGTAAGGGAAATTCTGTAGGTCATAAATGTAATTATAAAGACAAGCAAAGGGATTTACGTTCGATTTCACTCAGCTGTTTCAGAATTAAATAAGGTAGAGGTTTGATCTTCTCAGTTATTTCAGACAAAGTAAGTAAAAATTTAACTAAGAAGTTCCAACTATTACACATGATCATCTTATCACACATGACAATTCCGCCAATGCACTGCCTTTTTATGCGTTCTGTGAAAGATAGTACTGTAAAATATTTATGTGAATGACGCTATCCCGTGCCATTTGTCACCTCAATGTACTACTGTGTGTAACCACCGTAATAAAGCGCCTGTTAAATTACTTTCATTAATATGAAACACTTGTTACGGTTTTATATATTCTACGGCCCGTAGCCGAATTGCCCACACAGAAACATTAATACAAAAAGTTGCTGAGTAATTTAACCGCCTTAGCCGCAGCCCAGTTATAAAATAACTTTATATTTATTGTCATTTGCATTTACTGTTTTACTAAGAGTACATTTGTGAGAGACTGTTCCCATTTGACTACAAAGTTAGGATGTACAGGAAGCAAAGTACTGCTGCTATGTACAGTTTGCTACCACGGTTGTCGCCATCAGCGGTGCCATGTTTCCGCCAGCAACTGGAGTTGCAGCCAACTAGACGGTGCGTTACTTGCTCGGCAGAGGCGGAGTCAGTCGTGTTACAGGGAAGGAGGATACACAACTGCTGGCGTCCAAGTGGCAGTCAGCCCCGCCAGTTCCCACAGCCCTAACTCTCCGGGAGTCACGCCATGTGCTGTACTAGTGGCCAGTGCTTGCTCACGACAGTGTAGCCGCAAGATATAAATGTTCTTCGCGGCTATAAAACTCAATTCAGGTGTTTACATAGGATATGTCTTTACGGTATGAGACACAAACTACGCACAACAATCAGTTTTCATAAAACTTTTCCTGAGCTCTAACGAGATCATGTCGTAAAACGAACCAATGTGTTCCCCCACCATGTTACATGATCTTCGTCTGGATATGTAATACGGTTGGGGCTGAGAAAATTAAATGTTGCAGAGCTGGCTACAGAAACGGACAATGTCCATCCATCACTGGACAGGTGTGGCTTACACATTTGCATGCTCGAAGGAAGGGGTTGAGGCTGACATAGAGAGAACAGAATGAGATTTTCACTCTGCAACGGAGTGTGCGCTGATATGAAACTTCCTGGGAGATTAAAACTGTGTGCCCGACCGAGACTCGAACTCGGGACCTTTGCCTTTCGCGGGCAAGTGCTCTACCAACTGAGCTACCGAAGCACGACTCACGCCCGTTACTCACAGCTTTACTTCTGCCAGTACCTCGTCTCCTACCTTCCAAACTTTACAGAAGCTCTCCTGCGAGACATGCAGGAGAGCTTCTGTAAAGTTTGGAAGGTAGGAGACGAGGTACTGGCAGACGTAAAGCTGTGAGTACCGGGCGTGAGTCGTGCTTCGGTAGCTCAGCACTTGCCCGCGAAAGGCCAAGGTCCCGAGTTCGAGTCTCGGTCGGGCACACAGTTTTAATCTGCCAGGAAGTTTCATATAGAGAACAGTTATTGAATAATACACTTTTGAGTTGTTTCTCACGGCACTTGAAAAATGCCTCAGGTATTCGTGAGAAATATGTTGTTCAGTGAAAGACCATTGTTACTATAAATCCGCACACAATCGTCATAGGAATTTTGATCTCGCTTCTATGATGTTGAAAGCTGTCTGCTGTCTGTCTTTATGCCATGACCCCATGCACAAGTCGATAAGTATAGGGTGATTATAATTAAACTTTCAAAACGCTGTAGAAATATCACTTCTCGTCAGAATGACGACAAATTGAAACGGAATAATGTCTGAGAAGAGGGAAAATGTAAGGCTGGAAAAAAATATAGTGTGAAAATTGATCAATAGTTGGTGCTGTATGTGTCAGAATACATAAAAGAAAACACCTGCCATGCGCACGACCCACTGAAGTTGGTGTAAACACGCCGGGTACACGGCTTTTCCACTTTTCGCGTCTGCGACGTTCCCCATGATTGTCTCTATACTGGATCACGCTCTGCGTGTAAAGCTGTATTACTAGAATGATGACTGTGCACACGTCGCTCTGGAAAAGTTCTGGACACTGATCGGTTAGCTAAAAGACGTTGTTCCGATAACTGCCGTGGGTTTGGTGGAAATGTTACAGAAATTTGAAAAGATGGGTTCTTTTGGTGTGCAACCTGGTAGAGGGAGGGAACGAATTAATTCGACGTCAATGGAAGTAGTGGCCACAGTAATGCAGGAGGAGACGATTGGTGGTGTGCAAACGAGTAGAGCACGGGGAATTTCCCGAACATTGGACATACACGTGAGCACGATGCGTAAAATCCTACGAAACATCCTTCTTTGTATCCAATCAAAATCACCCTTGTATACGACTTGCTTCCTGTTGATCTGCCAACAAAAGAGACCGATGTTTTGGCGTTTCTGGCTCACATGGGATTGGACAATGATTGGCCAAGAAAGATTTTGTGGACAGACGAAGCCCACTTTCATCTGACAGGATATGTCAATATTCAGAATTGTCGAATATGAGCAACGGAAAATCCACACGCAAATCAACCAGTAACACTTCATCCTAGAAAGATCAGTGTGTGGTGCAGGTTTTCGGCATGATTTATCATAGAGCCATATTTTTTCGAAGAGCCAGGCGCTTCCGGTCCTGTTACCTGTACTATCACTGGTAAGCGCTATGAGTGTCTTTTGCGCAACCACGTCATTCCAGCTCTCCAACACCTTCGATGTGTGGCGGGATCATGGGGCGATCATGGGAAGATGGCGCACCTCCGCAAATTGCAAATCCAGGTAAACAGCTGCTGAATAACCATTTCGGAAATGCTAGAATTATTAGCCGCCATTTCCCTACAGCCTGGCCGCCCCAATCACCTGATCTTAGTCCGTGTGACTTCTAGCTGCGGGGCTATCTGAAAGATGTTGCGTTCAGTTTTCCGATTGCAAACTTAGCTGCATTGATGGCACGTATTGCGCAACACATTCCGAACGTGACTCCGGAATCACTTCGATCACTGTTTCTGGAATTCAAATTGTTGCAGAAAATGGTGGACACCATATTTAACATGTTTTGAGCGAGTCACATGCAAATTAATAACCCGATTTGATTTGGACTGAGGCTTTTTTGGGATTTTTTGTCTCAGGACAGTTAATAACCGATTCTTTCCCCATCTGATGCGATACGACGTGGCGGATGGCCTTATGTAACTAACAGTATCACAACTGCACACCCATGCACACTGAGTAGTACAGTTTGTTTAGTGTCAAACGTACTCCTTAGGCATTGTTTTATGATTTGTTTGTCATTAGTAGTCGACGACTATTAAATATCGATGCTTACAGCGCCATATATTGCTACATTTTTGTAACTTTATGTTTCTTCTGCTTTACCTTTTTCCCCTTCTCCGATAATATTCCGTTGCAATTTGGCGTCATTCCGACCAGTGCTGTTATTTCTACAGCGGTTGGTAAGTTCAAATTTTCTTACAGTTTTTTGACAGTGTTTTCTGACTGTGTTAAATAATTTTTATTCACCTGGCCATCTCTCGCAGTAATATATTGCTAGGTTTAAGCTGTGAGTTGGGCCTCAGGAAGTGATCTGAGCTTTGACGCTATTCAGTCAGTACTATATCTTGGCGGCAGTATCACTTCATAAGATCCCTTTGTCGGAAGAAAAATAAATACTTTTCTTCTAGATACAGATCCCACTGCCTGCTGTTGCGTGGACGCGCCGATTTGTTTAGTATATAAGTGTTGTGGTGTGATGATGAAACGAGAACAATGAAGTGACTGTGATCTAAGTTGGTGGTTCGCAGGCTTGCTCTGCATTTACGTAATATCGTACATTAAGTGATTTATTCAATAATGAGACATTAGATTTCTTTCCGCAAGTTACTTTTCAGTCCTATTTAACGTTGGCAGCATTGTTTTTTTTTTCGTCAAGTTCACAACTTCCTTAGAATATGTGGGATCGGTAGAAAACTTGTATTCACTCATCTGAGTCTGCAGTTTGCTTACTTGATTGCTCTTCCATTCATCAAATATTATTTCGAGCGTTAAGGTTAGTGGGTGGTATTTATATGGATGGTCATGTAAAGTCACGTGGTCTATTAAATGGAACTCATTTATGAAACATAAGGTTTTATATTCAATTACTGAACAACATACGAAATTATATTTTACTCCCTTTGCCAAGCTAACTTTTCACCTTTTACACCGTTAAACATATGTTCTATTAATAACTACATTAGGCAACGTTCACTTTAGTGGCGTTTAAAGCTAAGAGGCAATAAGCTGTCTTCAGCAGCAAAAAGTTCTTTATTTGAAAAAATATTTCAGCTGTGTGTGTAACTTCGTATTTCTGTTCAACTTCAAGGCATATGCTTGCAGAGACAGAGCAATCCAGATAAAATTCTCTCAAAACCAGCTCTGCTCTTTTCAGTTTGTTAGTTATTGCATTAGACAGAGTGCATAAACATATGCATTGCATGAATTACATCAGTAAGGTGTAATTCAGGCACATGTATATTGAGCCGCCGAATTACGTGTGTTGTTATGTTATTAAGGTTTTCTTTTTTTACGTTTAATATTCCAATTATTCCAATTTAGAGAGGTACAAATTAACACACATGCTTATAATAACATGGGATTTTATTAGAACCAAAAAAATACAAAACTTCAAAAAATGTCCGACCGATGGCGCTGCATCTGATCAGAATAGCAATAATTAACACAACAAAGTAAGACAAAGCAAATATGATGTTCTTTACAGGAAATGCTCAATATGTCCACTATAATTCCTCAACAACAGCTGCAGTCGAGGAATAATCTTGTGAACAGCACTGTAAAGCATGTCCGGAGTTATGGTGAGGCATTGGCGTGGGATGTTGTTTTTCAGCATCCCTAGAGATGTTGGTCGATCACGATACACTTGCGACTTCAGGTAACCCCAAAGCCAATAATCGCACGGACTGAGGTCTGGGGAGCTGGGAGACCAAGCATGACGAAAGTGGCGGCTGAGCACACGATCATCACCAAACGACGAGCGCAGGAGATCTTCCACGAGTCTAGCAATATGGGGTGGAGCACCATCCTGCATAAACATGGTACGTTCCAGCAGGTGTTTATCAGCCAGGATGGGGATGATGCGCTTCTGTAACATATCGGCATACCTTTCACCCGTCAAGGTAGCAGTTACAAAACCAGAATCACGCATTTCCTCGAAGAAAAAAGGCCCGATAACGGTCGATGTGGTAAATATAACCCATACCATGACTTTATTGTCGTGCAAAGAAGTTTCCACGACAGTTCTAGGATTTTCGGTATCCCAAATTTTGCAGTTGTGGGCGTTGACAGACCCTCGGAGCGTGAAATGAGCTTCGTCGGTCCACGTTACTCTACCAATCGTCATCTTCCGCCATCTTTTGAAACGCCCACACGGCAAATGCCCTCGACTTCACTAAATCGCCAGGTAACAGTTCATGATGTCGATGGATTTTGTACAGATATCGCCGGCCAGAGTGGCCGAGCGGTTCTAGGCGCTTCAGTCTGGAACCGCGCGACCGCTAAGTTCGCAGGCTTGAATCCTGCCTCAGGCATGGATGTGTGTGTTGTCCTTAGGTAGTTAGGTTTAAGTAGTTCTAAGTTCTAGGGGACTGATGACCTCAGCTCTTAAGTCCCATAGTCCTCAGAGCCATTTGAACCATTTGTACGGATATAATCGGAGGGTACGCCTAAGTGCCAAACAAACAGTAGTGTAGGGAATGCCGGTGCACCGTGCGACTGCACGAGCGCTGACTTCCCCGTGTGTAGACGAACCCGCTATAGTCTCTACGGGGTCTACCGTCTAAACAACCCGAGGCTTCGAACTTCGAAATCATTCTCGCCACAGCTGCATTTGTCAACGGATCTTTATCCGTTCTAATCCCCTTCCTATGGCGGATAGGTTCGTAACGCTGAAGTAGCACATTCCCCCTTCTGATAATACAGCTTCACTAAAAGCGCCTTGTCAGGTTACGTCAACATGCTGCGACTGCTGATGCATCTAATTCTCTCTCTCATTACAGCTCCTTTTATACACGATTCTCATGCGCAGCACTGACGTTTTGCTGTCCAGCTCCATCTGTCGGACTTTTTGTGAACTTTGTTTTTTTGTTTGTTTCTAATAAAACCCCATGTCATTATAAGCATGGGTGCCAATTTTTACCTCTCTATCTACATTATTCCGTGGTTTATTAAGTTTTCTAGTTTATACTGACTTCTTGATTACCCGGTATATACCTTGTAACGCAGCGTATACATTATATGGTGGTCCATTGATCGTGACCAGGCCCTATATCTCACTAAATAAGCGTCAAACGAAAAAACAACAAAGAACGGATCTCGTCTACCTTGAAGGGGGAGACCAGATGGCGCTATGGTTGGCCCGCTACATGGCATTGCCATAGATCAACTGCGTTTTTTAGATGGGTACCCTTATTTTTATTACATATTCGTGTAGTACGTAAAGACATATGAATGTTTTAGTTGGACCACTTTTCTGGCTTTGTGATAAATGGCGCTGTAATAGTCACAAACATATGGCTCACAATTTTAGACGAACAGTTGGTAACAGGTACGTTTTTTAAATTAAAATACGGAACGTAGGTACGTTTGAACATTTTATTTCAGTTGTTCCAATGTTATACATATACCTTTGTGAACTTATCATTTCTGAGAACGCATGCTGTTACAGCGTGATTACCTCTAAATACCACATTAATGCAATAAATGCTAAAAATGATGTCCGTCAACCTCAATGCACTTGGCAATACCAGTAACGACATTCCTCTCAACAGCGAGTAGTTCGCCTTCCGTAATGTTCGCGCATGCATTGACTAATGCGCTAACGCATGTCGTCAGGCGTTGTCGGTGTATCACGATAGCAAATATCGTTCAACTTTACCCACAGAAAGAAATCCAAGGAAGTCAGTGCTTCAACGACCAATCCACCTGTCATGAAACGTGCTATTCAAGACCGCTTCAATAACGTGCGAGCTATGTGCAGTACATCCATCATGTTGGAAGTACATCGCCATTCTGTCATGCAGTGTAACATCTTGTAGTAACATCGGTAGAACATTACGTAGGAAATCAGCATATATTACACCATTTAGATTGCCATCGATAAGGGGCCAACTATCCTTCCTCCCAAATTGACGCACCGTACATTAACCCGCCAAGGTCACTGATGTTCCACTTGTCGCATTTTCCGTTGCCCAATTCTACATACTATGCCGGTCTATGTTACCGCTGTTGGTGAATTTCGTTTCGTCACTAAAAAGAACGCGTGTAAAAAATCTGTCATTGTCCCGTAAGTTCTCTTGTGCGCAGCAGCAAAACTGTACACAACGTTCAAAGTCGTCGCCATGCAATTCCTGGTGCACAGTAATATGGTAAGGGTGCAATCGATGTTGATGTAGCGTTCTCAACACCGGCGGTGTTGAGGTCCTCCATTCTCGTCCAATTTGTCTGCTACTGATGTGCGGATTAGCCGCGACAGCAGCGAAAACACCTACTTGGGCATCATCATTTGTTGCAGGTAGTGGTTGACGTTACACATGTGGCTGAACACTCTTGTTTCCTTAAATAACGTAACTATCCGGCGAACGATCCGGACACTTGGATGATGATGTCGGGATACCGAGCAGCATACATATAGCACATGCCCTTTGGGAATTTTGATCACATTACCCATACGTCAACACGATATCGACCTTTTCCGCAATTGGTAAACGGCCCATTTTAACACGGTAATGTATCACGAGGCAAATACCGCCCGCACTGGCGGAATGTTACGTGATACCACGTACTTATACGATTGTGACTGTTACAGCACCATCTGTCACAAAGTGAAAAAAGTGCTCCATCTAAAACATTCATATTTCTTTACGTACTACTCGAATATGTAATAAAAATGGGGGTTCCTATTTTTAAAAACGCAGTTGATATCCGTTTGACCTGTGGCAGCGCCATCTAGCGGGCCAAACATAGCGCCATCTGGTTTCCCCCTTCAAGCTAGACGAGTTTCGTCCTTTGTAGTTTTTTCGTTTGACGCTTATTTCGTGAGCTATTTGGCGCGGTCACTATCAATCGACAACCCTTTCTATATATCTATACAACAGTGTACCTTATCTTCTTTCCTTGTAAAGTGCTGTGTACGTCATGTAAAGAAAACAGATTTAAAGCACATAACATGTAGGCCGACCTGCACAGCAAGTGTGTTTTGGGAATAGTATCGACCTGATTTTTCAACAGTTTTGCATAGGCTTCACCTGAGGACAGGTCTGGCTACTGGAAGATTGAAATGGATCCAGAAGTGGATGGACATAATAAGGTGTCGAAGGGAATGGATAGAGAGAGAGGGGAAGGGGGGAGGGGGGCAGTAGGGGATGGGCAGGGAGAGAGAAGAAGGAAGAGAGGGTCAGAGAGAAGAGTTGAAGAGGAAAAGAAGGCAAGAGCACTCCGACAGAGTGAGGGGGGAAGAAGTAGATGGACACAGGGAGAGGGAGGGGAGGTGACAGACAGAGGGAGAAGGTGGAGGAGAAGATGAAAAAGAGGAACAAGAGATCTACATCTACATAGATACTCCGCAATCCATCGTACAGTGCGTAGCGGAGAGTATCCTATACAACTACTTGTCTTTTCCTTTCCTGTTGCACCTGCAAACGGAGCGAGGGAAAAGCGACTGCCTCTATGCCTCCATAGAAGTCCTGATTTCTGTTACCTATCTTCGTGGCCTTTACGGGCAGTGTATGTCGGCGGCAGTAGAATTATTCGGCAGTCAGCTTCAAAATCCGAACCTCTAAATTTTCTAACAGGCGACAGTAGGATTAGGGTGGGGGAAGTTTGACAGAGAGATAAGGGAGGATGACATGAGCAGAGGAAAGATATGGGCAGAGGGAGTGTGAAGAAGACACAGTCAGAGAGAGGGGGTGGAGTTGAATGGTAGATAGAGGTGGAAGGGAAGATGGATAGGGAGATGAGGAGAGTAACAGCTGGACACAGACAATGGGGAGAAAGTTCTAGTTTCACATGAAGGTGTTACGTTTCAAGGCATGAGAATCTGTTGTCATAGTTTCTTAGGAATTCACAACGTAAAGTATATAGTTGTAAGAAGGCTTAAAATGTTGATTAAACTCTGCATCAGTTAAGTAGCTAGATTGACTTTGTAAACCGAACTTAGTTGTCTTTCAAGTACACTAAATCTTTCTCAAGCTTCACTATTGGCCCAGTTTCATACTGTGTGTTCATGACCAGCTCTAGCCAGCGAATCAAAACTCACTGAAATGGTTTTCCATTTAACGGGGATTATTGGCGGACTGTAGTTCGAGTCAAAATGAGGTAGGAAGAAAACTAAATACACTCCTGGAAATGGAAAAAAGAACACATTGACACCGGTGTGTCAGACAAACCATACTTGCTCCGGACACTGCGAGAGGGCTGTACAAGCAATGATCACACGCACAGCACAGCGGACACACCAGGAACCGCGGTGTTGGCCGTCGAATGGCGCTAGCTGCGCAGCATTTGTGCACCGCCGCTGTCAGTGTCAGCCAGTTTGCCGTGGCATACGGAGCTCCATCGCAGTCTTTAACACTGGTAGCATGCCGCAACAGCGTGGACGTGAACCGTATGTGCAGTTGACGGACTTTGAGCGAGGGCGTATAGTGGGCATGCGGGAGGCCGGGTGGACGTACCGCCGAATTGCTCAACACGTGGGGCGTGAGGTCTCCACAGTACATCGATGTTGTCGCCAGTGGTCGGCGAAAGGTGCACGTGCCCGTCGACCTGGGACCGGACCGCAGCGACGCACGGATGCACGCCAAGACCGTAGGATCCTACGCAGTGCCGTAGGAGACCGCACCGCCCCTTCCCAGCAAATTAGGGACACTGTTGCTCCTGGGGTATCGGCGAGGACCATTCGCAGCCGTCTCCATGAAGCTGGGTTACGGTCCCGCACACCGTTAGGCCGTCTTCCGCTCACGCCCCAACATCGTGCAGCCCGCCTCCAGTGGTGTCGCGACAGGCGTGAATGGAGGGACGAATGGAGACGTGTCGTCTTCAGGGATGAGAGTCGCTTCTGCCTTGGTGCCAATGATGGTCGTATGCGTGTTTGGCGCCGTGCAGGTGAGCGCCACAATCAGGACTGCATACAACCGAGGCACACAGGGCCAACATCCGGCATCATCGTGTGGGGAGCGATCTCCTACACTGGCCGTACACCTCTGGTGATCGTCGAGGGGACACTGAATAGTGCACGGTACATCCAAACCGTCATCGAACCCATCGTTCTACCATTCCTAGACCGGCAAGGGAACTTGCTGTTCCAACAGGACAATGCACGTCTGCATGTATCCCGTGCCACCCAACGTGCTCTTCAAGGTGTAAGTCAACTACCCTGGCCAGCAAGATCTCTGGATCAGTCCGCCATTGAGCATGTTTGGGACTGGATGAAGCGTCGTCTCATGCGGTCTGCACGTCCAGCACGAACGCTGGTCCAACTGAGGCGCCAGGTGGAAATGGCATGGCAAGCCGTTCCACAGGACTACATCCAGCATCTCTACGATCGTCTCCATGGGAGAATAGCAGCCTGCATTGCTGCGAAAGGTGGATATACACTGTACTAGTGCCGACATTGTGCATGCTCTCTTGCCTGTGTCTATGTGCCTGTGGTTCTGTCAGTGTGATCAAGTGGTGTATCTGACCCCAGGAATGTGTCAATAAAGTTTCCCCTTCCTGGGACAATGAATTCACGGTGTTCTTATTTCAATTTCCAGGAGTGTATACTGGTGTATTAGGTCGAGAGCTCTACATCAAGGAAAAATTAGGACTTTTTTCTGTCAGTTAGGGGTTAAGAGAACGTGTTGATGCCTTTGAAGAAGGATAGAGTACAACAGTGTGGCAGATTTAAAATTCTTTCACTGGTCAGTTCGAAAGTTTTTTAACCAAACATCTGAATCATTCAGACAAAGACATTGTTGTCCTAAGGAAAACAATTTTTTTAATTTTGGTATATGATTCATCAAATTGTTCTAAGTTGTCACATTAGTGAAGTGGGGACAAGGAAACTCAAGGCAGTTCATGATATCGTTTTTCCATCAAATGCCATACCATATTTCCACTGAGGAGCACCGACTCTACCAGCCTTCTTAGTGCAAAGAGTGATTAGCGTTTAAGGCCTGTAACAACTCTACGAGATGGCAGTAAAATCTCCCCATGTTCAGCTGCAAAATGTAGCTGTGGAGAAACCAGAGTGAAAAATAAACAGGTCTTGAGGACTCGATTTTCTGCGTGGGCCTGAGCCTTTCTCTTGGCATTTCAGGGTGCACTGATGTTTTCGAACCCAGGCAGATGTGTGGGGAGGCAACAAACAGGCCAGCAGTCATTATACAACACTATGTTCTTCATTAATTTATTAGCTGAGAAGTCCAGCGTTGCCTGTTTATTCATTTATTCCAATCTTATATCAATCATGTCGTCCTCCCTCCTTCTTCCGTTCTCGGTCTATCTCTTGACTTCTCTGTCTTCTTCTTTCCCCTCTCTCCATCAACTCTCCTCCCCCTCTCTCTGCCCATCTCCTCTCTCGTTAACCACCTCTTCTCCCTCCTCTCTCTATCCATCTCCGTTTTTCCTGTCCATCACTTCGAGCCCTTCCTCTCCCTGTTCACCTCCACTACCCCTCTCTCTGTCCACCTTCGCCACACCGCACTCTCAGTCCATTTCCTCCTGCCTGTTTCTCTCTTCATCTCCTCCCCTTCCTCTGTCAATCTGTTACTGCCCCCTCTAACCATATCCTCTTCCCTCCTCTCTCTCTCTCTCTCTCTCTCTCTCTCTCTCTCTCTCTCTCTCTCTCTCTCCCCATCTCCTCTTCATCCCACCCCTTTCCTTTCTGTGTCCATCTCCTCCTCTCCCCACTCTATGCCTATCTCCTCCTCTTTCCTTCCTCTATTGCTCTCCTTGTGCCACTCTGTCTACTCATCTGTTTGTCCCCCACCTCGTGTTCTCTCTTCGTCCTCCTGTCTCTGTCCCTCTCCTATTCTTCCCTCTCTCTGTCCATTTAGTCTTCCTATATTCTTATCCATCTCCCACTTTTTCTATCTTTGTCTATCACTTCCTTCACCTCAATGTCTGTCCATCTCGTCCTCCTTTCTCTCTCTGCCCCTGTCAGAGGCTGGCAGTTCTACTCCTACAGTATTCCATTGTACCAGTGGTTTAGCATGGCTTTTCACCCATTGCTTTGCTCGGATACACGCATGTTACATATGTCACACATATTTGACACATTTCTTATGTACACAAACCTAATATTGTAAGTCTAACTAATTTTGCCCTGCAGTTGAATTTTCACGCAGCTTAATGTTTATTACGTCGTATCTCTTGAAATAGAGCTTCATAATGACACAAATTCCAGGATACTTACAGTGCTATATGTGGCTACTGTGTGAGAAATATGTTGTGAATAGAGTTAGCATTAAATAGTAATAAATTAGAACATAATGAATGCTGTGGCAGTTTTTCAAGCATCTCTGTGTTTATGACATCATATGTCCTGAACTATGCCTCGTACAATGATGTAGTTTCTCTGGTAGATTTATTGGTACACGTGAATACTGCAAGCAAAATGTGTCACGAAAAGAAATAATTTTTAAAACGTCTTGTTTCATGTAACTGTTTTACTACGTGAACAGCAAAAATGTTGCAACTGACTAATTTTTGTCCGTTCATCATTTTTTGGAGACTTTCAGCGCGAATTATTTTCGTAAAGGTTTGAAATTACGTGTAAAGTTTGCTGAAAGTATCTAAATAGTCTGATTGTCAAATAATGGGTAACTAAAGTATGGGTATTGTCTAGTCGTAGGCTTCAGTGCTTTTTCACTCCCATCCCAACCCCTTTGATAGGTGGTTAGCTCTTATCCCCACAGTGATTCTTTCCAGATAGTAAATGAGATGTGTACCTAGTTTTGTTGATCAGTCCAGTGATTTAGGAAATGTGGAACTTGCATACATACGTACGTAGACTTTTAGCCTAGACATTATGACCAGTGCCCACCGTGACGTCAGTTGCCACCTGGTAGTATTCGGGATCTTAACGCGGTAGCAAAATTATGTAAGCGAACCGCACACAGACGGGTAATCACCCTGGTGAAGATACGGGCAGAAAATGAGGAAGACAGTTGACATAAGCGACTTTGACAAAGGATAAATTATTATTATGCAGAGTCGTGAACCATTATCTCGAAAACAACGAATGTGGTCGAATGTTCACGCACTGCTGCCATGATAATCCACGGGAAGAGGTAGAAGTACTCTGAAACTGCCTCTAGTTGGACGTCCACAACTCTTCACAGAACGTCTGGTTCAGAGGCCTATCTGCTCTGTAAAGTACATAGAATAGATGGTGATATATGGCATCTCTCCGAAAGACCACACTGCTGGTGCAAACACAAATGTTTCGGAACGAACCGTTCAGCCTACAATCGATTGGATATCGAGACCCAGAGCAGACTACTCTTATGTTTTCAGATGCTGACCCAACGACATCGTCAGTTACGATTGCTATGGGCATGGGACCATCGGGATTCGAACGTCGATCAATGGAAACGTGTCGCTCTTCAGGCGAATCACTTTTGTGCTACGCTAGGTCGATGGTTGTCTATAGAAACGCCATCATGCAGGTGAACGGCTGTTCGAAACGTGCACGGATGCACGCTGGTGGGAGCAGTATTATGCTATGGTAGACATTCTCCTGTGGTTGAATGGGACTTGTGGTAAAAGAAACATTGACATATCGACAGCTGCGAACCAACTGCATCCTTTCGAGCTTCACGTTTTCCTTGATGGCGAACTCATCTTTAAACTAATTCTCCCGTTTTCAGAGCCAGAACCCTGCTACAGTGGTTTGAGAAGCATTATAGTGAACTCACGCTGATGTCTCGGCGACTAGAGGCGCCTGATGTAAATCACGTGGAACCCATCTGCGTCGCTAACGGATGTGTTCACTGCTTATGCAAATCAGTGGCCCATTATTTTCACGAATTACATGACCTGTCTGTAGACATCCAATGTCACATACCTCCAAAAAACTACCAATAAACTGTCGGATCCCAGATCCGCAGCATCAGTGATGTATGTCGTTCCAAACACGGACAAGTGAGCTGTTAAGCGGGAGGTGACAGTGTTTCGGCTCATCAGTGTACATAAATACATACGGAGATGAACGTAAACACTATAACCACCTGCGTAACGGCTTGTCTGTCTATCCCTACGGTGCCTGCTAGTGACCAAGATGGGTGCTATAGGATTTACATCAGGCGAATTCCGTCGCCAAGACAACAACGAGAGGCTAGTGTAATACTCCTGGAACCACAGTAGCAGGATTATGACTCTGATACCTGGACAGTTACACTGTTTAAATATGACATGGCTGTCAGAGAAGACGTCATTCCTGAAGGGATCCAGATGGTTCACAGTGGTCAGTGTGTCTTCGATTACTACCTAAGGTCACATGAAAGCACAGGAGAAACTCTCCCATAGCATAATACTATTACCAGCAGCCTGCATTCGTGGCGCGTTCCATACTTCGAGCGGATATTCATGTACATGATGGCGTTTGCTTAGCCTACTGTCAGCCTTGTGTAGCAAATATGTGATTTACCCGATGAGCCGACATGTCTCCATTGATCGACCGTCGAATCCCGATTTTCCCGTGCCTGCTGCAGTTGTAATTGACGATTTCCTTTGGTCAACATATGAACACGTAGGGGTGGTGTACTCAGGAGCTCCATTTTCAATCCAATATGCGATGAATGGCGTGCTCTTAAACATGTTTTCATGCACCAGCATTGTGCTCTTTCGGCAGAGATGCGACAGATAACAACATACCATACTTTACAGAGCAGACAAGCCTCCGAACCCCATGTTCTGTGAAGAGTCGTGGACGCCAAACTATTTACCGCCTAATGATAGTTTCTGTCATTCACCCTCTTTCAATAGATGCTCACGACAGTAGCACATGCATACTCGGTCAGCTTCGCCGTTTTCGAGATGCTCGTTCTCACGCTCTGCGTAATGATGAGCTGCCCTTTATCAAAGCCGCTTATCTCAGTTCTCCATTTGCAGCCCATATCTTACAAGGGGAAGGCCTCAGACATGGCCAACCGATTCGGCTCAAATTTGGCAGATGGCTTGTGTACAATCTAAAGTGGACACTAAGATATTTTGGGTCAACAACCCCCTAATTTTGAGAAAATCACCTCTAAAGGTTATGACGAGCAATGAACTCAAAATTGGAGGTATCGATAGATAATTGTAAACAGAGCATTTTTCATCATCAGGTATGGGGTCCAAAAACGCATGCTTTTCCAGAAATCGAGGTAAGAAACTTCTGCAACTGCCGCTTCTGTAACCACATGGTAAACGCTTCCCGCCAACAGCACCGCTAGCGCAACGGCTAAGGTAACTGGCTGGGAATCGGAAAACGCGGGTTCGAATCTCGCAGAAACGTAGCGGATGTTTTTATTTTCTTGTTTTGCAAATGAAACTGCCTTTACTGGCTGCTAGTTATTTTATTTATCCCACACGCGTTTCGCCTTTTCTTGTTTCAAGGCATCATCAGTGGGATCTATAACGATACAGTTTTGTTAGCTACAGATTATTGAACAGTTCCCTTCGCGATTTTTTGTAAAATGTAATTATTTTCTGAACTAAGGGAAGTAAATCAGTAAGGAATTATAATAATCAGGTAGGCAAGAAAATTTCTCAAACCTCTTGGTATAGTAAACAACTAAAATGTTACTCCAGGTCACCTTACAATGGCTCTTCCAGTCAATGTTACGTATCCTCACTTTTATCAATTGAGATATGGAAAAATACAAACGAAAAGAAGAATATCTGCTAGATTTCTCCGAGGTTCGAACCCGGGTTCTGCGATTCCCAGCCAGTTACCTTCGCCGTTGCGCTATCGGTGCTGTCGGCACAAAATGTTTACCATGTGGGTACACAAGGGGCAGTTGTAGAAGTTTCTTACCTCGATTTCTGGAAAAGTATGCGTTTTTGGACCCCATACCTGATAACGAAAAATGCTCAATTTACAGTTATCTATCGATCACTCCAATGTTGAGTTGATTGCTCGTCATAACGTTTAGGGGTGATTTTCTCAAAATTGCGGGGGTGTTGACTCAAAATATCTTAGAATACTTCGTGTTAGGTTGTACACAAGCGACCTACCTAATTTAAGCCGAATCGGTTGGCCGTGTCTGAGGCCTTCCCCTTGTTAGCTAGAGTGATTCATCTCCCGCCACCAGGGTCCTCTCCTCTTACTTACTACTGTTACCATAGTACGTGCTCGTAACGCGAGTAGGTGGCACAGGTGGCACCACTCGTAACGGTGGGCAGCGGTCATAATGTTTCCGGTTATCAGTGTACATCCTTTTTTATAATATATTAAGATTCAGCTTAAAGAGTCGTCTGAAGGTACCGTAATTTCTGGCGCCGCCTGCAGTATCCTTGTAATTTCAGGGCGTTGTCGCTGCAGGCAGTGGCCTAGGGAGAGTTGAGCGCACGCGCCGTCAGGGCGACAGAGAATTGTGCTGACGTCACCGATATGAGCGAATAGCTGAGACCGCAGGGCATGGCCACGCTGTAGTCGCGCTTGGCTGCTGCCTCTTCAGTGCTGCGGAAGGTCGCGGCGTCCCAGTGGCACAGTGGTGTTTGCCTCTGCTGACGTGTCTATCGACGACATCTTACCACTGGGAGTGTCACATATTTCTGCAAACGAGACACCATTTTGTTGATGCTGTCATTGTAGACTGTTTGGCTTTGTCGGCGGGCCCACAAACTCATCTTAGATAGCGCAGCTTCATCTCTGTCAAAGAGTGAAGCCATGTAAGGCGGTTCTTAAGCTCTGAAAACAGATGAAAATTTTCCGGAACCAAGTCTGGACTGTGTAGAGGATCATCGATTACTTTGAACACACGGAGTCAGACTGTTGCACAAGTCGCAGCGCTCGTCTGTGGTCTGGTATTTTCATGCTGAAGCGAAGGGTGCTCCATGTGTGGACGAACTCTTCCAATGCGAAACTCGATTACAGCCCACTGTTTATGACGCACCGACATAGCTGCGTTACGCACTCTATTTTACATACTATAATTCCGGAGCCCTATGGCGGAAGAGGGCTGCAAATATGAAGAATGAAGATATAAAATGTTGCTCACATTTATTTAGTAAGCCTTAAGAATTTTCGCATACCAGATTCGCACGCATTACTTCTCTGCACGCACTGGTACAATATTTCGATTCAGTGATTGTTTAATCGTTTTTCACAATATTCTCTCACTAGATACATTGCGTGAATGACTTCTGTTTTCGACCTCAAGGACTGGAGACTGCACTACGGTAATTATTCATATTTCTGTTTACTGTGTAGCGAAGTAAATACTTTTTTTACTTACTGCTCATTGAACACAAAAATTCAGACTTTCCGGCGTTCACTTCTGGTACCGCATTGTATTAGGATAAATACAACAATTCATTCGCATTCTGTATGTCCATGTCTATCGTAATTCTATGCGTCCATCTTGATCATACTGCCATGCGGGGTAGCCGCACGATCTGAGGCGTCGTGTTACTGTCCGGCCGGCTCCCCCTGTCGGAGGTTCGAGTCCTCCCTCGGACATTGGTGTGTGTGTCGCCCTTAGCGTAAGTTAGTTAAAGTTAGATGAAACAGTGTGCGAGCTTAGGGACCGATGACCTATGCAGTTTGGTCCCATAAGCCCTTACCACAAATCTCCAAATTTTGATTACACTACTGTGAACTGGAGTAAGTTATTTGCAACAAACTTCATGAGGGAATGTATTGTGCATAAGCAATCAGAAGTTCCTCTTCCTTAAACAGAAGTTTACAAGACGATCATGACTGAGCGCCACATATTATTGCGACAGCACGTTTTTGAGCAATTAAGACATTCTTTCTTAATGGTGGGTTATCCATAAGTTAGAAATTTCCACACTATTCATTATTTCCTCACCATGTATTTGAATGAGCAGAACTGATCATATAGTGTCTTTTTTTTTAAATTAAGTGTAAGAAAGTTCGCTGAAACCACTAACTGATACTTTTAAGATCACTGTTTACCATTCATTCGATTGATTTTGGTATCCTTTGGGTGCATTACAATACTAGTATTATCTGCGAAGAGAACTTATTTCGCCTGCTGTATTTTAGACAGAATATCGTTTGCTCATATGAGGAACAACAGCGAACCTAAAATTGAACCTTAAGGAATCTCATATATGATTTACCACCAGTCGAAGATGTGTCTGCGGTCTACATTTGTAGAATTCCTAAGTAAAATTTTCTGCAATATTTTGGTTTGGGATTACATTATTCGTTTGTTGGCTATATCATCAGTCCCATAGAACTTCCATTTATCTAAGAGAATATTGTGTGATTCTCATTCAGATGCCTTAGATAGGTCGCAGAAAATACCAACCGTTGCTATTCAGTTACAGTATTTAATGCTTGTAAAATTTAATGGATGAACATGTGAATGGCTTCACAGTAGAGCAACTCTTGTGAAATCCAAAGTGTGGTTCGCCAAGGTCTTGACTGATGCTCAGGTGATGTATTTTTCGAGAATACATGACCTTCTCCAAATTTTTGGAGAATGACATCTCAGTGAAACAGACCGGTAGCTACTGACGCTTCTCCTATAATCTTCATTAACGAGAGGTTTGAAAACAGCATCTTATAGTATCTCTTAAAGAATACTTGAGTTGCTAGTGCATTATATATTTCAGATTAGACAGAAATTACATGGGAACGAATCTTTAGCAGTCTACTGGAAACAACATCAAAATCAGATGAGCTTTTATTTTGAGAGACTATGTAATTTTCTTTATTTCAGAGGGAGAAGTTAGCAAAAATTCACATGAATGAATCTTGTAGGAATTCATTTTTCTAAACACTTCTGTGATTTTTCCCTCGACTTTGTACTTATACTGTGTACTATGCATAAGAAACGATTATTAAATATATCTGTTATCTGTGACTCACCAGTAAGAGCCCCTTCATTCAGTTCAGTAGTGACGTTATCTCGTTCTGTGGTTGGTAGTTAGAACATTACGTTTCCTAGATTGGTGATGTTGGAACAGTAAGTGGTATTAACTGATAATCTAATATGTACAGCACCGCCAGTGAGAAATGTGATTAGTTAAAACACTGAATTGCATACACAATGCAATCTGAATAATTAAGATATGTGTTTAACAATGTTACATCCAGGCAAACCGTGTTAGGCAGCATCTACTATCGAATTGTCTGTACTGCAGATTGTAACACGACATATATTCCATCAAGTTTCGAGCGTTCACTTAGGCTAATGTTGCCTAAATTAGCTCTAGATGTTTGATTGATATGACTGACAATTCATTCTGCAGTATTTGACCAGTGTTGCTTGGCTAATATCTTGGTCTTGTTCAGTGGTATGACGTTTTAGGCGAAAGAATTGTGTCCATTCACTTACAATAATCAATGAATATGCAACAAAATGGTATTGCTCCGGACGTTGACATTATAAATTCAGTATATGACGCAATAATTTCGACGGAGAAGCCGGCTTAGCTGGGCTGTTTTGAAAAACCATACAATGCACGCAGTTGATTCTTTGCAGATGCAACGTATTGACACTCATGTACGAGTACCTTCGAGAGGAGACGCTAAGAAAGAATGTAAAGAGGTTTTTTTTTGCTTTTGAAATAGCTGGATTTATGAGGCGGAACGACCCTGTAATGTGAGTAGCTGGGGAATTTTAATGTATAAATTGATATATTGATACAACACCGAGTATAAACTTCAGCGTTGAGTTACAACTATACCAGTAGCTTTCAGCTATCCTATAGGGCACCTTACTTGTTTATCACAGCTAACGCAACGACCCGGTTAGACTACTTGTACGTATCACAAAACCTTGTAAACAATATATAGAGGGTGGCAGAGTCATTCTGAAAATCGTATAAGGGTGTTCCACGGTAGGCTGTGTTGAGAAGCAACTATCAAGAAAAATATTCCATACGTTAAGCCTTTTCCGAGTTAATTGGCACAAATATCAACCATTCATGCAGTTGCGCGTGCAAATTCAAGCGACCCGTCAGAGACTTGTTCTTCGTTTAGAGAAAAGAGAGTGTTACAAAAACAGGTCATGGGACGGTAGTAAGGTTCGAACCCGCGATAACGACTGAGCAACCTCGTGCGCTATCATCTACGCACTGTGAAGAACGTACACTGATTGTATCTGACTGGTCGCTTGAATTTGACTGAGTAACGTCAACGCCAATTCACCCGGGAACAGCACAACGTACCGGATTTTCTTCTTAACAACTATAGCTAGCACGAGCCTTCCTGCAACATCCTTGCAAGCTTCTCAGACTTTTTCTGACGATTCTGTATATATGTCGTTGACTTCTGGCCCACGACCAGATCATTTTCCAGATCATGCCAGCGCTGCTCACACAATTCAGAAGATTCGCTGGGAAGAGGAGTCGGGCAACTTTTTTTGTAACGACTTTACGACGCGGCATTAAGAGGCAAAATAATTTGGAATAGACTGACACAACAGGGAGAAGAGAATAAACCAGAGATTCAATGGTGAATGGGAAAATCTAAGCCCGAATTTATCAACTGCATTTGAGAATACAGTGAGAACAACGCTACTTGATAAATACTAACTCGAGTAGTACATGCTACTGGTGTATGGTTGCTTGCGGGTGAAAGGATCGGGCAAAATAAGGACTAAACACCATTGCTATCAAGATATTTATGAGCACTCACCAATTAGGTCAGCAGAACATTGACATATTAAGACGAAAATAAGCAATTAGATAAAATAGTTTAAGAACAACTACTGATAATCAACAATGTTATCAAATATTTCAGTGAGTCAAACAATAAAAAAGTTATGGTGCTAATTCAGTTACTTGCTGTCAACTCCCCATAAGTTATTCATGGTAACATGAAGTGTGAAGCTTTAAATCTGCAACAAGTGTTATTGTCTTTCTAAAAACATGCCAATTTTGTATGCCACTGTTTAGTGTTTTTGACATATTTAGAGCAAATTTCAATAAGAGAAAAAAGATAATATTTCACCAACTGAAGTTTCAAAACCTCTTCAAAGATTTTAACTAAACATTCTTCGTAACAGGCTAGCCACAAACAGCTTTATAATGTGTTTAACTAAAATACAGCAAATAATTCAAGTTTACCTAAAAACGAATTCATGTAAAGAAAACAGAAACAATGCTGACTGACGTGGAACCACCACGTGGCGGGCAAAGTGTTCCTGACGAACGGAGCCCTAATTACTTAGGGCAGGCCCCATACGGAGCTCACCCCACTACTCTTATAAGCAGCCAATGGGTACGGGCTCCAAGGTAGAAAAATACACTGACAGCGTGATGAACATAGAACTAACTTTTACGTAGCACTGGTGAAAGGTGAAGCCGTTAGATTACACTCTGAGAATGGACGAAACATTTGTCAAAAGTCGCTAAAAGATAATAACGCAACTGACTAAAGTAACAACCCCCACTTACAGCTGGCAGTAAAGAATTTCAGCAGCCAGCCGAGATTCAGCTTCAGATCATACCATGAGGTGGAAACCGTAGATACTTAACGGTCATGTGGGACGGAAAACGCAGGTAGAAGGAAGACACGAACGGTTGGATGATGAACTTCACCTGCGTAAACACAAGATTGGCTTGGAAGTATAACCGACCAAAATACGAGCAACAAGATTTGCCCTTGTAATGCGCATAAGATTGCCGGCTCCAAATGAGTAAAGAAAGCGATTTGGTGATACAGTGCACAGAGTAGCAGGCAAAAAAAAAATTGGACATAATGAATAACGACACTTAGAACATAAAAGAAATTTACAAAATCCCAATAATGTAACACACAATGAAATCACAACTCTCTGATAACTACCAAATGGAAGCTATTTTATCTTAACACAAGCGACACGCTCCAACAATCGCCTGTCCAGACACAGGAACCGGGAACAACAGAAACAACAGAACGCTGAACCGAGTCCAATGTAGAAGCAGCAGGGCACAAACACGAACAGGAACCAAACCAGTCAGAATTATCACGCTCACAGCTGGGACCAAGATCAGTCTTCAGGAGAACCTCGTGGCCTTGGCACCGAAGCAACGAACTAAAAGTAGCTCAGCGAGTACACAGAGCCGCTGTGGGATGACAAACACTGGAAAAAACTTGGAGCAACTAAGATATGTGTGAATGAACACGACCCATTGCTCGCCACCAGACCTGGTCAAGGGAATAATGCGTCCCCTCACGTTTCCGGAATATGCCTTTTTTTTTGTCTGGAAGATGCTTAGCCAGACCAACTTGGAAGTCATATGGGCGGTTGCACCGCAGACCTGCGCTGTCCGTGCTGCTTCCCTGACTGCCTCTCGCGCAAAACGATTCAACGGCAAACGTGCCACGCCCCATCAAACCAAAGACTGTGTTCCAGGAGACGTGGCGCAGCGGTTCAGCGAGAGTATTGTTTTCAAGCATTCTAATAGTTATATTAAGCAGGAACGCCGACACAAGTTAACACTGATTCAATGAGACATACTAATGCCAAAATTATTAGCTTCATAGAAACCATAAACCTTATTATCTCATCAGGGTAAAGACGTCAAGTCGGTGCGCAGGCATCTTAGCTGTATCTTTCGGACAGGTAAAGAAATCGTTCGTGGCTCACAACAGAGCATCAGAGAGCTGCACACTCTAATTTCTCTTCCTTATTTTCTACAGAAAGACTGGTTAAACAACGTTGGATCTTTTCCCAAATTAGACAAGACGATAATAAGAATCTACTGACTCTAATTACTATGAGTGAGATTCATGAATTACTCGTAATCGCCAAGGCACAAACCATTTGATCCTAGAGCAACAGTCACCATTTTTTCGCGGTTAGCTGCATAGAACGTGTATTTTAACAAATATGGGCAAACTGTGGAGAACCAACTTAGGTAGATATTACAGTAAGTGACTTCTTGGTATTTGTCTGCATGTAACCATATGACCGCAAGTACCGATAATCTCATATGTAATATGTGGCCCTCATTATAACTTAAACGATATTACACGCCTCCTGCTGGTGATAGTCAGGAGCTTTTTTCAGTATTAAACATTATTCTGTGCAAAATAGTAGGTCACCTGGCACAAGTAATGTTAATTACTTGTTAAATTACATTACAACAACCGTCAATTTCATGTCTGACATGCACTGTACATACGTTACAGGGTCTCTCATGGCATTAGTTAGAGCATGTGAAAGTATGTTAGCAGGTCTACAAATTTAACATTTGAGATAAAAATATTAAAAGTGTGCTCACAACCTATAGGTTCCTCAATAACCACTTTAATCAATAAAATTAACAAACAAGAGCAAATAAACTGCACATGTGTGCATCCTGTTGTAGCGTAGATTGATGCAATTGGCAATTCATAGTCCCTAAGTTGCACTGATTCACTAAAATGCAAGGTTCACAGCACACCACACATTGAAACTAAAGATGGGATAAATCAAATAAATATTAATATTTACACAAATTGAGGTATATGAAAATATGTGTGAAATCTTATGGGACTTAACTGCTAATGTCATCAGTCCCTAAGCTTACACACTAGTTAGCCTAAATTACCCTAAGGACAAACACACACACCCATGCCCGAGGGAGGACTCGAACCTCCGCTGGGACCAGCTAGGAGACTGAGGTATATACATGTAAAATTATTCAAGTGCATACAGGCTCACATATAAACAGCACCCAGAAATAAGTAAAACTATTATATAAAACTCTGGCATATGTATACTGAACATGTGTCATGAACTACAGATAGCGAAGCCATATATTGCATAGTAAGCAGGCATTTGGTTTTTAAACTATATTAAGTAAGGACTATGGATGTGGTGAAATTGTAAGAAATGCACTGTAGTAAACAAATAGGTCTAAACATGTATTAAAGTTAAGTATGCTAATGTACCACTACAAAGAAACGATGCACTGGCAAATATGTACAGTGTTACCCACAAGAATGTGTTGGTATATCCTACAGGTGAATAACGGTATGAAAATTGTAAGAAAAAAATAGTTAGCTTGGAACAGTCTTCTTATTCAGTAATATATTTTTTTTATTTACTAGGTCTACAACTTTACTTCCGCCGTTTTTTCTTGAAGTTGGGGTCTTTATTGTGAAAAATTCTCAAAAAAAAAATTATGAGTCATAGTACTGCCCATCGCTGGCCACTACATTCTCCCATCTTTCGGATAGCATACGAATCCCGTGGCGGAACAACTGGTCGTCTTTTGTGGGAATCCATGAATCGATCCAATTTTGCACTTCTTCATATGATTGCAAGTGCTGGTCAGCCAGACTGTATGCCACTAATCGAAAAAGGTGGTAGTCAGAGAGAGTCACGCATGGAGAATACGGCGGGATGGATACGACTTCTCATTTCAACGTTTCCATGTATATTTTGACCGGTTTTGCGATATGGGGTCGAGCACTGACCTGCTGCAAAATTACCTTTACGTGTCTATCCCTGTACTGTGGCCGTTTGTGTTTCAGTGCTGTGCTCGAACCATCAGTTGCTTTCGATAATAATGTCCTGTGATTGTCTTCGTGTGTTTCAGTAGCTACGAAAACGTTCTGTCTTCCACAGCCTTGTCGGTCTTCGACATCAGAATCACCGTTTTTAAGGCGTTGAAAACATTCTCTTCACGTTCTTCCACTAATAGTTCCCTCACCATTGGTCTTACCCAGCATTTTAAGAGCCACTACCACAGGTTTCTTCAAATTATAGCAGAAAACTAAAACTTCCTGCAAATGGCGAGAATGGGTACGTAAGTTGACGTACTTAATCGAGAATAGCCTTATAATGCAATCACAAATCGAGTAATGTTTTTATGGCGTTATGTTTACAGATGCCTAAACTTACTGTATAACACCTATGACTAACCACCTGAGCCGGCTGCAGGGGCCGAGCGATTCTAGATGCTTTAGTCTGGAACCGCGCGACCGCTACGGTCGCAGTTTCGAGTCCTGCCTCGGGCATGGACGTGTGTGATGTGCTTAGGTCTAAGTAGTTCTAAGTTCTAGGTGACAGATTGTAAGTCCCATAGTGCTCAGAGCCATTTGTACCATTGTTGAACAACTCTAAACACTTCATTACGTACTCTTAACATCCTACCTATATGTTGAGCTTCACTTCACACGAGATCACACAATTAAATGAAGCAATGGACTGTTTCAACGTCGCCGGGGGACTAAAGACTCATTGCCTAATGCTGAGGTGCAATACACACGTAATTAGGCAGTTTCTTGAAGCAGTAGACTGTGACTTCGGTGCCGCCGAGGAATGAAAATTTTTTGCAGTGGGCATGACAGCTGGATACACTTCAGATGTCATGTTCACGTAGTAACAGCTGATCCATGTGCGCGCGGCTGTGTTGATCCGTACAGCCAGTGAAATTAGAATGATATATTAGTACCTTCAGCTGCTGACGGCCGTTAATATACATCAACGGGGTCAGGTGAAAATGTGTGCCCTGACCGGGAGTAGAACCCTGGATTACCTGGTTACAGAGTAGACGCTCTGTCCATCTGAGCCACCGAGGACACAGAGGCTAGAGCGACTGCAGGGAGCCGGCCGCGGTGGTCTCGCGGTTCTAGGCGCTCAGTCCGGAACCGTGCTATTGCTACTGTCGCAGGTTCGAATCCTCCGTCGGGCATGGATGTGTGTGTTGTCCTTAGGTTAGTTAGGTTTAAGTAGTTCTAAGTTCTAGGGGACTGATGACCACAGATGTTAAGTCCCATAGTTCTCAGAGCCATTTGACTGCAGGGACTATCTCGCTCACGCCTCCCGCGAGACCCACATTCTCACCTTGTATGTCCACACACTACATTCGTAGTGTCCCACCCCAACACACTCATTAATCGTGGAAGACATACTTACCGAGTGAGTCGGCCTATGACGCATACCTGCCTTGATACCTTTCACCGCCCTATCTCATTTAACTGGATGTCTCGCCGACATGACAATACAAAAATGATACGGCAGCACTGACATTCGCGCACTTGTGCATGGTCTCAGATTCTTAGCTGCCTGTATATAAACATATGAACAAAACACTTGCTACGTGCATTACTATTGTTCTACTGCTGTGTCAACCAAAGTACATTGCTTGACAGTGTCATTATAGCACTCGAATACACGCTTACTGATAGCTAACTGGAACCGACGACAACAGTCACATAAACGCTCACAGTGTCTTCCCACTACTATAGTAATCCGACAGCACCTACCGATTATTGTCTGTTTATTCAGATCCATAGCAACACGTCACTTTTGTTTTCTGTAGGCTACTGCATATTAATCTTCCTGGTGGTCTCCATGGTATCTCACGACATAATAATTTGCAACGCCTTTTCCATGACGTTATACATAGTTGTGGTTGAATAATTCTGTGCCAGCCCACTTCATAACATCTAACTTAAGCCGGCCGGGGTGGTCTCGCGGTTTTAGGCGCTACAGTCTGGAACCGCGTGACCGCTACGGTCGCAAGTTCGAATTCCGCCTCTGGCATGGATGTGTGTGATGTCCTTAGGTTAGTTAGGTTTAAGTAGTTCTAAATTCTAGGGGACTGATGACCTCAGAAATTAAGTCCCATAGTGCTCAGAGCCTTTTTTTTGTAATATAAAATTAAAGCTGTCCACCATCTGCAGTGATGAACATAGCTCTGCTTTCATAAACTTCTGTTGCTTCATTTAGTAATGAAAACGACACATTACATTTTCGTTAGTTTCTGTTACAATCACGCATTTCAGATGGGTCAGTGTTACTCGCTGCTCTATCAACTAGCTGCCTATAATTGGTTTTAAATAGGTTGCAGAACACCTTCGAGTACATCGTCCACCAGTTTAATTGTATTCAATGACAAAAAAGTCATACTTACACTCACAGACACTATTTAAGATGGTTAAGACGTCTTTTGTTGGCTTAGGCTATCATTTGGAACAGTCTATGCGAAGTGTTCAGTACATTTCGTCGAACGTTTATTTACTTTTCATGACCAAGGTATCATTTCAGCATCATCAGCTTCACGTAATACGTCAATTTCTGCACAGATAATGTTTTGAGTAATTGCATTGTCATTTATCAAATCTGGTTTCTCCACATTTACTACATTTTTCAGTATATCGTTCGTTTCGTTCGGCAATTCCTGTATTCCAATTTTGAATTTTAGCTTTCAGTCCATCATTTCTGTAGTGATTTTCTTTTAGGAGTTCCTTATACTTCGGTTACATGTATCAGTAAGCTCTGTTCGAACAATACCAAGTTCATCACACAACGTTTTGCAACTTACCTACATTTCCCTTTTTATTTCCCATTAAGATATTTTCATTTCCTGTTTAATTTCTTGATTCGTTTCTTGATGTGACCGTTTTAATATCTTGATTCGTTGCCTTAAGCTAAATTTAATTTTTTTGTAATATCTGCATCAGTAATCATTGCTAACAACACCCATACCCATATCGTGACTATCTGCCAATATTGAACCAAGCATCTTCAGATGTAAATAAAAAATGCCACTGTCTTCCATTACACAACTTCTGGAACTGTTTTGTTCAAAATTCAGTTACAACCAACTGGATCATTAAATTGTTCTTCTTCATCAATAATGTCGCTACCCCTTCTTTTCATATGAGCCACTTAATTACGTTCACAATAGTTATTGATCGCTGTAACTAGAAAAAAAAGTTTTCAAGTTTATAAATGTACTATTTTGCGGACAGACAGAAAGCAGTAACTAAGACAGATATTCCTGAAGCAGCATACTTCAATCGTAAACGAAATTCTGCTTCTCAAAGAAATACATCTTTTTGTAACATTTTGACAAAAAATATTTTACGTAACGCTGCTAAAACACATCGGCAACGGCCTTGCCGCAGTGGCTGCACCGTTTCCCGTGAGATCATCAAAATTAAGCGCTGCTGGGCGTGGCGGGCACTGGGATGAGTGACCATACAGCCGCCATCCGCTGTTTCCATTTTTTGCGGGGTGCACTCAGTCTCGTGATGCCAATTGAGGAGCTACTCGACCGAATAGTAACGGCTTCGGTGAAGAATACCGTCATAACGACCGGGAGAGCAGTGTGTTGACCCCTCGCCCCTCCTATCCGCATCCTCCTCGGAGGATGACACGGCGGTCGGATGGTCCCGGTAGACCACTCGCGGCCTGAAGACGGAGTGCTGCTAAAACACATAATTTGTCACTTTCGTCTGCAGTAATTTTTAAATTTAACAAAAAACCTAATGAACTGCAAGAGTGTGAAAACACAATTTCATTGAACTTTATTCGTAAATTTATTGCATAGTGGATGACCTCCAGGAAACGGGCTGCCAGGGTATCTGAAAGGGGAATCCCCTATTTATGATGTGGATGGATGACGCAGTGTAAAGGTACACAACAGTCTACAGTCATTGACATTGTTTTGTTTAAAGCACAGTGTTTGTACAGGACAGTATCTTAAGCGAAGTGTTTGGCGAGATAATGCTGAAAGTATAGCGTTCTCCCCCGACTGCAACAATATATTGATGAATTTAGTGGCATCTTTACAAGTGATGAAACATATCTGCTCAGTCAAACGCAGTCTATCGATCGCAGGTTTTGCAGCATTTAGCAGGCACTAAACGCAGAATGGCAGCTTCACATTTAACTTCTACACAAGTACTTTTCCGTGAAGCAGCTTTTTGTTCCAAGTCCTAGTTTCAGAAAGTTTAGAACATTGTGCAGATTTTAGCAACACTTCTCTTTCATGTCATATTCCTTTGTATAAACTGAGAAGTCCAGTGGTCAGAAATTTTCTTGCGAAGTACAAAACATTTTGGAATACTAGAAGAATCAACACTAACAAAATTGTACCTGCCTGCTTCACACGAAGAAATGCTAAAAAGTATCACAGCAAATTGCGAAAATAAATAAAAACTGGATAAGCGGCAAATTTTGCGGTAGGTGTACTACAAAATAATGAAAAATTTCCAAACATTGGTGTCTATTAGCATGTGAAGGAATATCATCATCGAATCATGTAAAAACGGCTTGGTTATTAAGTGAATCTCTGCTGTTGTTATGGGTGAATGGAGTGAAATTTGAAAGTGTTTCATTCTTACTTACGGATGCTGCTCCGTATATGAAGAATGCAGACCAAAGCCTTTGTATAAGTTTTCCACACATGAATTACTTGACTTGTAAAGGACATAGTTTACACAGAGTGTGTGAATAGACGGTTTGTTCACTGTCCCATAAATGGACAACTTGATATGAAATACCACGAAGGTGCTTGCGAAAGCGCCATGAAGCAGAGATTTGTTCACGGCGGAAATGTAGTCCTTGCACTTTCAAGTGTCCCCATGGTTTGGTTACTATTTAGGGGCATTGTCGAAAGCAGCAGTGTAATACGCAAACAATTTTGGGAATCTTAAATTTGTTATTGATGAGATAAATAAGGATGACGCTTCTTCAGTTAAAATTCTTCAGAACTCACTCAACGACATTACACTTAAACATGAATTTCCTTACATATCTGCATATTTGAGTTTATTGTTTCACTCTATCACAATATTAGAAACATGAATCAGCTTGTTAAATTAGACGGTTAATGAAGTGCATGATAATAGCAAAAATATTAATTCAGTCAAAGATCCATAGGTGGAAGCTATTAAATAGACATTTAAAAGTGTTTTCAAAAACAATTGTGGGTGCCATGCTATGTGTAAAATTTCAATGTTTTTGGAAGGGGACGTAGACGTTGGTAAAATTGAAAATATGTATGCAAGTGACATTCATTCGACAAAATATGCAAGACTATCGTCATTTGATGTTGAATGGAACTTCTCCAGGTATATTGCATTATTTCGATTGAAATTTTGAAGAAAGTTTTGTGGTTGCGGTAAGAGCTAGTACTTTCCATCCATCACAGCGGCAATGTGATCACGAGTAATTTTTTACCATGAGTATTTACAGTTTTATATTGTTGTTGTTCTTCTTGTTGTTGTTGTGGTCTTTAATCCTGAGACTGGTTTGATGCAGCTCTCCATGCTACCCTATCATGTGCAATATTCTTCATCTCCCAGTACTTACTGCAACCTACATCCTTCTGAATCTGCTTAGTGTATTCATCTCTTGGTCTCCCTCTACGATTTTTAACCTCCACGCTGCCCTACAATGCTAAATTTGTGACCTCTTGATGCCTCAGAACACGTCATACTAAGCGTTCCCTTCTTTTTGTCAAGTTGTCCCACAAACTTCTCTTCTCCCTAATCCTATTCAATACTTCCTCATTAGTTATGTGATCTACCCATCTAATCTTCAGCATTCTTCTGTAGCACCACATTTCGAAAGCTTCTATTCTCTTCTTGTCCAGACTATTTATCGTCCACGTTTCACTTCCATACATGGATACACTCAATACATATACTTTCAGACCGGCTTCCTCACACTTAAATCTATGCCCCATGTTAACAAATTTCTCTTCTTCAGAAGCGCTTTCGTTGCCATAGCCAGCCTACATTATATTTGTCTACTTCGACCATCATAAGTTATTTTGCTCCCCAAATAGCAAAACTCCTTTGCTACTTTAAGTGCCTCATTTCCTAATCGAATTCCCACAGCATCACTCGACTTAATTCGACTGCATTCCATTATCCTCGTATTGCTTTTGTTGGGGTTCACCTTATATCCTCCTTTCAAGACACTGTCCATTGTGTTCAACTGCTCTTCCACGTCCTTTGCTGTCTCTGACAGAATTACAACATCATCGGCAAACCTTCAAGTTTTTATTACTTCTCCATGGATTTTAATACCTACTCCGAATTTTTCTTTTGTTTCCTTTACTGCTTGTTCAATATACAGATTGAATAACATCGGGGAGAGGCTACAATCCTGTCTCACTCCCTTTTCAACCACTGCTTCCCTTTCATACCCCTCGACTCTTATAACTGTCATCTGGTTTCTGTGCAAATTGTAAATAGCCTTTCGCTCCCTGTATTTTACCCCTGCCACCATCAGAATTTGAAAGAGAGTATTCCAGTCAACTCAGTCGCGTAAGTTAGTGAAAATAGTTATTTTATCCATTTCACATGATTGTATTATGTACTGTTATTTTCGGAAGTAACAGTGGTGTGTAAGCTTCGGTTAGGCGGAAGAGCCTGCACGTAATTAATCATTGATGATTTTCTTGGTGATCAAACATTGACAGTGAAAGTGTAATTATTGGTGTGGACCGAATGACTGAGCATATACAGTCTACAAATGCTAGAAACGTAGGTTTGCCTTTCCTTAATCTTTCTTCTAAGATAAGTCGTAAGGTCAGTATTGCCTCACGTGTTCCAATATTTCTACGGAATCCAAACTGATCTTCCCCGAGGTCGGCCTCTACCAGTTTTTCTATTCGTCTGTAAAGAATTCGTGTTAGTATTTTGCAGCTGTGACTTATTAAACTGATAGTCCGATAATTTTCACATCCGTCAACGCCTACTTTCTTTGGGATTGGAATTATTATATTGTCCATGAAGTCTGAGGGTATTTCACCTGTCTCATATATCTTGCTCACCAGATGGTAACGTTTTGTCAGGACTGGCTCTCCCAAGGCCGACAGTAGTTCTAATGGAATGTTGTCTACTCCCGGGGCCTTGTTTCGACTCAGGTCTTTCAGTGCTCTGTCAAACTCTTCACGCAGTATCATATCTCCAATTTCATCTTCATCTACATCTTCTTCCATTTCCATAATATTGTCCTCAAGTACATCGCCCTTGTATATACCCTCTATATACTCCTTCCATTTTTCTGCTTTTCCATCTTTGCTTAAACTGGGTTTCCGTCTGACCTCTTGATATTCATACAATTGGCTCTCTTTTCTCCAAAGGTCTAGTGATATACGCTTCTACATCCTTACATTTGTTCTCTAACCATCCCTCCTTAGCCATTTTGCACTTCCTATCGATCTCATTATTGAGACGTTTTGTATTCCTCTTGCCTGCTTCATTTACGGAATTTTTATGTATTCTTCTTTCATCAATTAAATTCAATATTTCTTTTGTTACCCAAGTATTTCTACTAGCCCTCGTCTTTTTACCTACTGGATCCTCTGCTGCCTTCACTACTTCATCCCTCAGAGCTACGAAATTTCCTTCTACTGTATTTTTCCCCATTCCTGTCAATTGTTCCCTTATGCTCTCCCTGAAACTCTGTACAACCTCTGGTTTAGTCAGTTTATGCAGATCCCATCTCCTTAAATCTCACCTTTTCTGTATTACTGTAACAATATATTTCCGCATTTTATGCATTTATTTTTATTTCTCCTAGACAAAAGTAAAATATTTTAAAATATTTAGCACATATTACTCTGTTTCCTACTTATAGCAGTGTTTATAAGTGATTTAAAAGTTCCCTCACGGATTAATCACTGGTAATACAGTTCGTAGTTGCTTTCCTATCCACTCCCAAACGACAATGCTTTCTATTCTGCTTGGAACGTTGCTGTTGCAATTAGCTTGTGCAGTAACCTGTGAAGATTGTATATTCTTCTACGTATTGAAAAAAAAAATTGTTCAAATGGCTCTCAGCACTCCTGGACTTAACGTCTTAGGTCATCAGTCCCCTAGAACTTAGAACTACTTAAACCTAACTAACCTAAGGACATCACAACAACCATGCCAAAGGCAGGATTCGAACCTGCGACAGTAGTGGTTACACGGTTCCAGACTAAAGCTTCTAGAACCGCTCGGCCACATCGGCCGGCCTGGGCATTGTAACCAGGTGTAACAAATACGAAGTTAAGTACGAATAATCCGATGGGTACGGCGTGGCGTTCACTGCAAGTAATATGATATTATGAACATTGAGCTGATCTTAGTGACGAGTTCTTTTGACTAATAATTATTGACTATGTTGAATAAGGTTCCTTTAAGTAAGAAAATGTTTCACTCCATTTCATTTAAACTTATTTATTAGTAATAAATAACTTTGAAACACATAAAAATTTCACATTATGGATTATTTATCAGTACTATGTGCCTTTAACCTAAATGCAAGAAATATCTTGCTACCTGTCCGCACGTGGCTCACGATACTCAGACACCAACTAACACAATTTAGGGACTATAAGTTTTCGTACATGAACATAGAACACAGAGACTAACAAATAAAATGCTTTATATTCTGTTACGATTTTCAAGTGGAACAACATTCTGCTTACCAAACGATTTTCCTCCCTTTTATATACATTCGATTTTTCACCTTTATATATACCGCCGCCATTAGCACTTATTTTCTGACATGCATTTTTCCCTTGCTCTCGAAGCTATCCCAATTTTCTGTTCCAATATTTTTTACTGATACGTTTACTATTTGTGATTAACATGTTTACGAATGTGAATTGATTCGGAAACGTCCCATAGCTACACAGATGATAGTACTGGTTGAAAAATAGATATAATAACAGTCCGGTAAATCCACATAAGGAAATTAGAACTTGTTGGAAGGTGGAATTACTAGTGTTTAACAGGGTCACATACTACACAATATGGCATCCTGAGATTTTTCCTGTACTTAGTCGTATCACTGTGATGCTCTCAGACGACATCCTTATCGCTTTGAGACTGCTCTGTCACCATATCGACATTCATGGTTCCACAGGATGTGCAACGTGAAAGTTGAAATTCAGTCCAATTGAACACGGTTAAAGGTACATCAGTCCACATTCCAGCTGAAAAATATTCTGGAGATGGTTCCAGAATCTCTCAGGCACGGTATATTTCTTAAGGACAAGGTATCAACTTCATCTCACACAGTTAGCATACATGATTCAGGTTACCAATTGTTGCGAGCAGTGGAAGATGCTCTTGGACGTGGAGTTGCTGAAAGCGTAAAAAACATTGTTGCTTGGTGAACTCTGCATGAGTACTTACTTTATCCATATGACATACGTCTGCTATTTCTTAGGCCATAAGAGAACTATGCTAGATTACTGTTCAATCATAGGATTCTAAGACAGTGAGCTGAATAGGCATTGGTGTTCTCCACATGCATTGACAAAGTGTACATGAGCCAGATACTAAAACTACTCAGCATCGTTTAATGTCACACTCCATCTGTTCTCCGTTGCCAAACAGCAAATGGTCAGTTCTCGTCACAGTTTTTCTACTGCTTTGTATGACATGTGCGTATTTTGTTACCGTTGTTGTTTGTGGTTATCATGTCTCGAGGAGTGCGAATTAAAAGATGCAGTTCCTGGTTACAGAATCGAAAGATATCGAAAACATAACAGCAAGGGTGCCGTAATGTACTGGCCTAGATCACGGGTTCTAAAATTTGTCCTGTGACGGAACACTTTGTGATTCCTCGTAATCTGTTTGAACATCCTCTTTATGTTGAGGGTGGATACCATTTTCTTAAAAAAATTTAAGAAATTTATTTTATTCAGACATTATTTTTAAATCATAGATAATAACGTAGAAGTCACCAAAACACGTTAAAAATAGTGTAACCAAAACGTTGACACAAAGACCCCATGTTATCAACAGTTTTTTGCAGAGCACTTTTTCATTTCCCATGGAACGTGTTCCACCTAACCCATTTTGCGAAACCCTGATTTAGATAAGTACTTGGTATACAAAAGGTCATAGGTTCGAATCTTACCTAATTCTTTATAACTTTTCATAATGTTTATCAAAATGGCTTTAATTACTATTTTTATTCAGATATTCGGTTCAAATGTATTTGTAGTGCTTTGTCACATAAAATCATCGTACTGATTTTTAGATTTCCTCTTTTTCCTATCATAATTTATTTTGTTTGGAATATGCCTGTGGTGTCCATAACGTGAAACCGAACGTCAACCAGAACTGATAATGCACCTATTTGTGTCGCCAGTGTGAGGGCAGTTTCAGGTTACAAGTGAAATCGAAAAAATCAAGTTTTCCGTTAGAGCTCGAGCTGAAATCTTTCTGTCTTCCTCGCAGAGATCAGCTGTATTGGCCTTGAACAGAGTGAGCGTGATTAATTGTTCATTCATAGGTTTTTGAGTGCCATTCTGTTGGATAAATTGCACACCAGAAGATTGTGGTTAGGTTAAGAACGAGCTTAAATTCAGGGCTACCACACGCGTCGTCTTCCACGGTTCAGACATTGCTCATTAATTATAATCAGCTGTCGACAGAGCATCTCACGTTCCCGGTGTATCTCACAGTAGTCGCTGCCAATGTTGCTCTGCGTAACACGCACGTAACAGCATTTGCAAAGTAGTCTGCAGTGTTTCTATGTTGTCCATAACCGAACGTCAGTCGGCAGCCGATATGGCAACACCGTAGAGGAAAGTGACAGACGTAAACTAACATGTAATTTCTATCAGGCTATAATTTTGATAGTCCCTGTCTCCTTTAAGAATATGAGACTTTTTTTGAAACACCATGTCGTGGATAATGGCTTATTCATTTACTTACTATTAAAGCAGTCTTGAAAACGACTTATTTATGAAGGTGACCGGTTTCGACCACTACTGTGGTCATCTTCAGACCATTGAGTAGGAACCTCTTTCTGTTGGAGAATCACTAGTGATTCTCCAACAGAAAGAGGTTCCTAATCAATGGTCTGAAGGTGACCATAGTAGTGGTCAAAACCGGTGACGCCGGCTGCGGTGGTCTAGCGGTTCAGGGCGCTCAGTCCGGAGCCGCGAGACTGCTACGGTCGCAGATTCGAATCCTACCTCGGGCATGGATGTGTGTGTTGTCCTTAGGTTAGTTAGGTTTAAGTAGTTCTAACTTCTAGGGGACTGATCACCTGAGATGTTAAGTCCCATAATGCTCAGAGCCATTTGAACCATTTTTTAATAATGTCCTGACCTCAGAAGTTGTCTCATAGTGCTCAGAGCCATTTTGAACCACAAGTGCACGACCTGCTCCATGCTGACGATTTCTATGAGCTGAACGTTGTGGTAGCCAGTTTTTCTAATAGCATACCATTCCAGATGCAAAAATATCACCTATTTCAATAAAAAACTCCAGCCGAAGTTCAGATTAAGAGCAGGTGTTTTGTCTGCTTAGTCACTACGAAGATCAATACCAAGTACGGATTTCCCAAATTTACATGTAGTTGAATTTAACTATCGTACTTGGTAAGACTTAAATATAATAAAATTGGAAAAATACGTCATTTTCCGAAATCTGAACACAGCAAATGCAATGTGATAGGTAATTCTGAAAAGGTCCATGACAGGCGAGGCACTTTGGTGATCAGCAAATGAAACATACAGGGTGCCCTAGGAAGAATGAAATCTCGAGTGAACGTAGGCTCATAGGATCATAGGACACCTTAAGACATAAAATCACTTATTCATTTTCGGTATGATGAATCATCTATTCTGTTGAATAAGTGGTCGTAGCTCTTCACTGTGGAGTCCATATTTACTGGATTATTTTCTCTTGATTTGTTCCTCATTGCAACTTCTTAAAATATGGATACAAAAAGGTCCGCAGAGGAAAAGATTTGTTTCACACCATAAAAGTGTTCATGGCTGTTTAGGTATGCATTTCAGAGCCCATGTTCACTGGAAGTTTTGCTTCCAATGATCGTTCCCCTTATCAGTGAATAGTGACAACTATTCCTGGGACAGCCTGTATCCGCCAGTGACCTCAATAGTTTATAGCTGTTTCTAAGACAGTAAACATATTATGTTTAAAAAGAATAAGATAAATGTATTCCTAAAAGTAGCAAAGAAAAAATCTTGGCATGCTGAGGGACAAACTGCACTTTTTTTCTTCTTCGTCAACTTGCATTATGACTACTCGGGCCTACCCTCTCATTACATTATGCAGGCTTTAGTGCTCTACAGAAACCCCTTAGCCAGTACCCACGGGCCATACCATGCAGCAGAATTGTGCTATGTATTTGATGGCGGACTGTACCCGTGGTCTAGGGATAGCGTCTTAGATACGTAATCAAAACGTCTTCTGTCCCGGGTTCGATCCCCGCCACTGCCTAAATTTTGATAAATAATCAGCATTGGCGGCCGAAGCCTTCCGGCATAAGAAGTCAGCCTCATTCTGCCAACGGCCTTGTCAAAGAGGGCGGAGGAGCGGATAGAGATTCAGGGCACTCTCTTGTCCTACGGGTGGGAAATTGCCCCTGAAGGCGGAAGAAAAGGCAATGATCAACGACATGAGGATGCAGAAGGCAATGGAAACCACTGCATTACAGACACGTAACGTGTATTCACAGGACATGTGGCCTGTAGTTGAAGAAGTGTCATGATGATCTCTCCATTGCAAAAGATTCCATAGTAGTCCCCCATTCGGATCTCCGGGAGGGGACTGCCAAGGGGGAGGTTACCATGAGAAAAAGATTGAATAATCAACGAAAGGATAATGTTCTACGAGTCGGGGAGTGGAATGTCTGAAGCTTGAAAATCTGAAAAGGGAAATGCAAAGGCTCAATCTAGATATAGTTGGGGTCAGTGAAGTGAAGTGGAAGGAAGACAAGGATTTCTGGTCACATGAGTATCGGGTAATATCAGCAGCAGCAGAAAATGGTATAACAGGTGTAGGATTCGTTATGAATAGGAACGTAGGGCAGAGGGTGTGTTACTGTGAACAGTTCAGTGACAGGGTTGTTCTAATCAGAATCGACAGCAGACCAACACCGACAACGGTAGTTCAGGTATACATGCCGACGTCGCAAGCTGAAGATGAACAGGTAGAGAAAGTGTATGAGGATATTGAAAGGGTAATGCAGTATGTAAAGGGGGACGAAAATCTAATAGTCATTGGCGACTGGAATGCAGTTGTAGGGGAAGGAGTAGAAGAAAAGGTTACAGGAGAATATGGGCTTGGGCAAGGAATGAAAGAGGAGAAAGACTAATTGAGTTCTGTTACAAGTTTCATCTAGTTATAGCGAATACCCTGTTCAAGAATCACAAGAGGAGGAGGTATACTTGGAAAAGGCCGGGAGATACGGGAAGACTTCAATTAGATTACAGAATGGTCAGACAGAGATTCCGAAATCAGATACTGGATTCGAAGGCGTACCCAGGAGCAGATATAGACTCAGATCACAATATAGTAGTGATGAAGTGTAGGCTGAAGTTCAAGCCATTAGTCAGGAAGAATCAATACGCAAAGAAGTGGGATACGGAAGTTCTAAGGAATGACGAGATATATTTGAAGTTCTCTAACGCTATAGATACAGCAACAAGGAATAGCGCAGTAGGCAAGATAGTTGAAGAGGAGTGGACGTCTCTAAAAAGGGCCATCACAGAAGTTGGGAAGGGAAACATAGGTACAAAGAAGGTAGCTGCGAAGAAACCATGGGTAACAGAAGAAATACTTCAGTTGATTGATGAAAAGGAAGAAGTACAAACATGTTCCGGGAAAATCAGTAATACAGAAATACAAGTTGCTGAGGAATGAAATAAATACGAAGTGCTGGGAAGCTAAGTCGAAATGGCTGCAGGAAAAATGTGAAGACATCGAAAATGATATGATTGTCGGAAGGACAGACTCAGCATACAGGAAAGTCAAAACAACCGTTGGTGACATTAAAAGCAAAGGTGGAAAGAATACATTGAAAGCCTCTATGAGGGTGAAGATTTGACTGATGTGTTAGAAGAAGAAACAGGAGTCGATTTAGAAGAGATAGGGGATCCAGTATTGGAATCGGAATTTAAAAGAGCTTTGGAGGACTTACGGTCAAATAAGGCAGAAGGGATAGATAACATTCCATCAGAATTTCTAAACTCATTAGGGGAGGTGGCAACAAAACGACTATTCACGTTGGTGTGTAGAATATATGAGTCTGGCGGCATACCATCTGACTTTCGGAAAAGCATCATCCACACAATTCCGAAGACGGCAAGAGCTGAGAAGTGCGAGAATTATCGCACAATCAGCTTAACAGCTCATGCATCGAAGCTGCTTACAAGAATAATATTCAGAAGAATGGAAAAGAAAATTGAGAATGCGCTAGGTGACGATCAGTTTGGCTTTAGGAAAAGTAAAGGTACGAGAGAGGCAATTCTGACGTTACGGCTAATAATGGAAGCAACGCTTAAGAAAAATCAAGACACGTTCGTAGGACTTGTCGACTAGGAAAAAGCGTTTGACAATATAAAATTGTGCAAGCTCTTCAAGATTCTGAAGAAAGTAGGGGTAAGCTATAGGGAGATACGGGTCATATACAAATTGTGCAACAACCAAGAGGGAATAATAAGAGTGGACGATCGAGAACGAAGTGCTCGTATTAAGAAGGGAGTAAGACAAGACTGTAGCCTTTCGCCCTTACTCTTCAATCTGTACATTGAGAAAGCAATGATGGAAATAAAAAAAAATGTTCAGGAGTGGAATTAAAATACAAGGTGAAAGGATATCAATGATACGATTCGCTGATGACATTGACACCCTGAGTGTAAGTGAAGAAGGATTAAATGGTCTGCTGAACGGAATGAACAGTCTAATGAGTACACAGTATGGTTTGAGAGTAAATCGGAGGAAGACGAAGGTAATGAGAAGTAGTAGAAATGAGAACAGCGAGAAACTTAACATCAGGATTGATGGTCACGAAGTCAATGAAGTTAAAGAATTCTGCTACCTAGGCAGTAAAATAACCATTGACGGACGGAGCAAGGAGGACATCAAAAGCAGACTCGCTATGGCAAAAAAGGCATTTCTGGCCAAGAGAAGTCTACTAATATCAAATAACGGCCTTAATTTGAGGAAGAAATTTCTGAGGATATACGTCTGGAGTACAGCACTGTATGGTAGTGAAACATGGACTGTGGGAAAACCGGAACAGAACAGAATCGAAGCATTTGAGATGTGGTGCTGTAGACGAATGTTGAAAATTAGGTGGACTGATAAGGTAAGGAATGAGGAGGTTCTACGCAGAATCGGAGAGGAAAGGAATATGTGGAAAACACTGATAAGGAGAAGGGACAGGATGATAGGACATCTGCTAAGACATGAGGGAATGACTTCATGGTACTAGAGGGAGCTGTAGAGGGCAAAAACTGTAGAGGAAGACAGAGATTGGAATACGTCAAGCAAATAATTGAGGACGTAGGTTGCAAGTGCTGCTCTGAGATGAAGAGGTTAGCACAGGAAAGGAATTCATGGCTGGCAGCATCAAACCAGTCAGTAGACTGATGACAACACCGCTTACAGGTGGGACTGCGTGGAGATGTTTTTTGCTGCTCTTTAGTTTTATTTTTTAAAGAAAAATTAATGAGGGGGTGGGAAATTATAAATTTACAGCATACCTGTACTTTAAGAAGGGAACAAAAGGATAGCAGGACAGAGTAGAGGTATATGTCCTTCACGAACAGTGTCCAGACTTTACGTCCGGTGTCCCTGTGTGGTGCTTCACGTTGTACTATCCTTACTGTTATTAGTATGAAGATGTTAGTTCTGCATCTGCGAACATGCGTTTGCCGCTGTACAGTTACTACGTGGCAGTGTAATTTTGGTCGCCTAACTGTATGTGGAAAGGCTCTCTAGTACAGAATTACCTCGAATAATGTTGAAAGTTGTTTATACTTTTACATGTTCTATCCACACGCTCATACAGTCACCTTCATATGGGTTGATACTCCGGATTACTCCACAAAATAAATTTCAGAATGTCGTCTTTAACTCCTTTCGTTACCGTTAAAGCAGCAAATTATACATGAGGCAAGTAATTAATCGTCGGGAGGTTAATGTAGACTGTATATGCTCAGTCATTCGGTCCACACCAATAATTACACTTTCACTGTCAATGTTTGATCACCAAGAAAATCATCAATGATTAATTACGTGCAGGCTCTTCCGCCTAACCGAAGCTTACACACCACTGTTACTTCCGAAAATAACAGTACATAATACAATCATGTGAAATGGATAAAATAACTATTTTCACTAACTTACGCGACTGAGTTGACTGGAATACTCTCTTTCAAATTCTGATGGTGGCAGGGGTAAAGTACAGGGAGCGAAAGGCTATTTACAATTTGTACAGAAACCAGATGGCAGTCATAAGAGTCGAGGGGCATGAAAGGGAAGCAGTGGTTGGGAAGGGAGTGAGACAGGGTTGTAGCCTCTCCCCGATGTTATTCAATCTGTATATTGAGCAAGCAGTAAAGGAAACAAAAGGAAAATTCGGAGTAGGTATTAAAATTCATGTAGAAGAAATAAAAACATTGAGGTTCGCCGATGACATTGTAATTCTGTCAGAGACAGCAAAGGACTTGGAAGAGCAGTTGAACAGAATGCACAGTGTCTTGAAAGGAGGATATACGATGAACATCAACAAAAGCAAAACAAGGATAATGGAATGTAGTCGAATTAAGTCGGGTGTTGCTGAGGGAATCACATTAGGAAATGAGACACGTAAAATAGTAAAGGAATTTTGCTACTTGGGGAGTAAAATAACTGATGATGCTTGAAGTAGGGAGGATATAAAATGTACACTGGCAATGGCAAGGAAAGCGTTTCTGAAGAAGAGAAATTTGTTAACATCGGGTATAGATTTGTCAGGAATTCTTTTCTGAAAGTATTTGTATGGAGTGTAGCCATGTATGGAAGTGAAACATGGACGACAAATAGTTTAGACAAGAAGAGAATAGAAGCTTTAGAAATGTGGTGCTACAGAAGAATGCTGAAGATTAGATGGGTATATCACATAACTAATGAGGAGGTATTGAATAGAATTGGGGAGAAGTGGAGTTTGTGGAACAACTTGAAGAAGGGATCGGTTGGTAGGACATGTTCTGAGGCATCAAGGGATCACCAATTTAGTATTGGAGGGCAGCGTGAAGGATAAAAATCGTAGAGGGAGTCCAAGAGATGGATACACTTAGCAGATTCAGGATAATGTACGGTGCAGTAGGTACTGGGAGATGAAGAAGCTTGCACAGGATAGAGTAGCATGGAGAGATGCATCAAACCAGTCTCAGGACTGAAGACCACAACAACAACATACGTGACTGAATATAATTTCATTTTTGTTTCAGTGATAAATGAACAGCACGCAGTACACTTTAAGTTGGCCGTGTGCTAGCAATTGGATGAAATTAGAAATTCTTTTCTAATGGTGCCGAACAATGCACATAAATCTCCAGAAATGTAGTATGCGTCTTTCTACTGCAAAGCTTCAAACCATCGTGATGAATGTTCAGTCACTAAGTGCATATATTACTGTTTATTCTTTTGAATTACGTAATTTCCTGTAAGAGAATTCATTGCATTGATAAACGTCTATGTCTTCGTATTATCTCTGACTGTTCCAGGCGCACTGCACCGCAGTCTCATATAAATAGTCACGAGACAATATCGCGAAAATTGTCACCTTTAGACAGCTAAAGCGACTCTAGCAATGTAAGAAGTCAGAAAGCAGTCATATGCCTGGTAAGAAAATATTAGCTTTTATTTATTTTCTAATTAATTGACGGAATAGTCGTTATATTTTCCATTGCAAGCCTTAGTAAATTACCGAGAGATATAAATCGTCGTGAAATACATGTAAAAAAAGCTGAAGAATACCGATTCGGTAACCCAAACTACAACTTATTCATTAAGAAATAGATTCTAATATATGCGTATCTGCAGCATACTCCACTGAAAGCAGGTAAATATAAACACATATTTCAAGCATGAGAATCATATACTTCTGTTGTTTTCTGTTGCTGTTACCACAGGCACTTCGCTTGTACATGTAAATACTTTCGCTTCAGAAGAGAATATGTTGAAGATTTGTCAACAGTTGTGGATTTGTTTTCTTCAGTGTTGGGAAACAGTTATATTGTTTTCGTGGTTTTCCCTTAAGCTACAGATTTGATGGCGTATTTGGCACGTCGAGTTAAGTAGATATTAGGTTGCATAGAGGTTTTCTATTTTCCACCCGTCAGGGTAGCCGAGAGCGCTAATGCCCTGCTTCCTGGACTTGGGTAGGCGCGCTGGCCGAGGAACGAATCCGCCCGCGGATTAACGAGGAGGACCGGTACGCCAGATACGCCAGCCAGCCTGGATGTGGTTTTTAGGCATTTTGTCGCATCCCGCTAGGTGAATACCAGGCTGGTTCCCAAGTTCCGTCTCAGTTACACGACTCACAGACATTTGAAAACGTTCGCACTCTTTCCTGACTTGCACTAGACGCATACAGCTGGGTTGGGGGGGGGGGGGGGATGGGTGGTATGGGATGGCAGCAGGAAGGGCATCCGGCCACCCCTTGAAATTAACCATGCCAAATCCGTTGTAACCATGCCGACCCTACGAAACTGCGGGAAAGGGCGTAAGCTAAAGAAAAGAAAGAAAGAAAGATATGGGTTTCCTATTTTCCGAATTTAATGATTTGGGTGAAAGTGTAGGGAACAAAACTGTTCTTTGTTGAGTGGACGTAAGGCGTCTTTCTGCTAAAGGCAAGGTCTTCTGGTGTTTACTAGCAGTTTCTTTGTTATTAAAGGAAAAAATACATTACTCAATGAATATCTGTATGTGAGAAGAGAATCGTAAAAAACTGTCATGTAATGTACCATTTCGTGCTTCTAGGGTCTTGAAACTAAAGAACGACCAATATGGTGTCATCTATTATTTATTGTCTGTTTTTATGGCGCTACATGCACTTCCCTATTGCAAAGACAATGTCACGTGTCATTGTAAACGCTCGTATTCGCACTTACCCGATATTGTATTCAGAAGTGTGGCACTGCTATTGCTATGGGTAACAATAACGGGACGGAGTGTCTGGACCCTTATGTTAGACTGTACATTGCACTTTCATCTGACCGTCGCCGTCGCTAATTGGTTTTATAAGGTGCCACCCTTCAATTTCGAGTCTGATTTCCTCTATTTCAACATAAGAACGTACAACTCGTAAAACTTTATAAGATAGCCTTCCATGATAAAGTTCAACGTGTTAGTATTATAGACACTAGCATCACTTAGGTACACTACAAAAAATCTATATTATATATTTATTTCGGATTTTTGTAGATTTTAAGGTTATTTTCTATCGCCGCAGAGATAATAGTGCTGTGGTGGGTACATACTGACAGTAATGTCCCAACTATACATCATACGCCAGCTGATTTTAGTCTACATTATAACTTAAGTAGATCTAAGTGCACTTCAGCACGTAACAGGATGACGAGGGCAGCCAATCCCTTGATACGACAGGTGTGATGAAGAAGAAGGGCCACTGTCTCAAATATATGCATGTATGACTCAAGAACGTTCTTCGTGTAAAGAGATGATCTGCGCGATGGAACTCTGTTGGTACCGTCGTACTACATGAGGTATACTATCTTGAATAAATTCATGACGCAACCGCGAACAAAGCAGACTGTGCTCGCTACTGTGTTATGCATGCCTGATTACGATGTATGGTACTGCGAAGAGGGCGGCGCGCAGCCGTCGGCAGCAAATGGCCGCTGCAGCCGGGGGCGGAGCGGCTGGCCCAGAGGCTAGCAGGGCGTGCAGAGCACAGCCAGCGCAGCACAACTCGAGGGTCTCCGCTGCCGCTGCTGCCGTCAGCCCCTGCCGCGCCGTGCTGCAGCCACACAGGGATATTGCGGCGCGCAGCCTCCAATAAGCGGCGACTGTGTCCGCTCCGGGTCCGGCACTCTCGGTGGCGACAGCGCGAGAGGGGGGCCAGATTTATGAGAAGTGCACACACACACACACACACACACACACACACACACACACACAAAAGAAACGCGAAGTGACGTGACTTATACGCCTTCATAGCTGAAGACATACTGAGTACACGGTACTTCGAACACTTCCAGAAAAAGCTCTTTCGAGGTCACATTTTTAGCGGTCGTAACTCAGTAGGTAAAATCGGATCCCTTACAGGGTCGCTTTGTTGTCCGTGTGCCTGTCTGTCTGAGTGTTAGAACCCTTCTTCCGAAAAATGGTAGACGTATCAAGTCGAAATTTACCGGTTGATCAAAAATTCAGTATAAATTTGAAAACTGAATAAATCACGGAATAATGTATACAGAAAGGTAAAAGTTGACATACATGCCTGGAAGGACATGGGGTTTTATTAGAACCAAAAAATACAAAAGTTCAAAAAATGTCCGACAGATGGCGCTTCATCTGATCAGAATAGCAATAATCAGCATAACAAAGTAAGACAAAGCAAAGATGATGTTCTTCGCAGGAAATGCTCGACACGTACACCATCGTTTCTCAACAACAGCTCTAGCCGAGGAATAATGTTGTGAACAGCACCGTAAAACATGTCTCGGGTTATGGTGAGGCATTGGCGTCGGCTGTTGTCTTTTAGCATACCTAGAGATGTCGGTCGATCACTATACACTTGCGACTTCAGGTAACCCCAAAGCCAATAATCGCACGGACTGAGGCCTGGGGACTTGGGAGGCCAAGCATGACGAAAGTGGCGGCTGAGCACGCGATCATCACCAAACAACGCGCGCAAGAGATCTTTCACGCTTCTAGCAATATGGGGTGGAGCGACATCCTGCATTTTGGTGTAATAAAACCCTATGTCATTCCAAGCATGTGTGTCAATTTTTACCTCTCTACCTACATTATTCCGTGATTTATTAAGTTTTCAAATTTATACCAACTTTTTGATCATCCGGTATGTCACACTCTGAGGTCTATGGTCCCTTGGTGGTGTAAGAAACTGAAGCTTGTAAACCAATGTAGTGGAAAGATACGGCCATTTATATCATATACTTATGATACTCGCAAGCTCACTCGTCAAAACCTGCACGATACTTTCCGTAGGCCTAGAATCATGAAAATTAGCAAGAAACAAGGTTCGAAGAGGAACGAATGGGAAAAATCTGAAAATTGTTGATTCGTAATTCAATCACCTGAAAGAAAAGTTTCCTATCTGGTTTGTTAGCCGACGCCAAACTTCAAATTAAAACAATCGTTAGTCCTGCATTCACGCTGACTGGGTCGCAGTGGCAAACATTAAACACCGAGCAAGGAATTACTTTATAGCTCACATTAAGCGTTTCGGAATTTGTCTTCATCAGGTGTGCATGAGCGATTACTACACATAGAGACTGCTTTTCAAGTTACGGACTAGTCTGAGAATGTTAGTTTTACATACACTTGAAGCGCCATATCTACGTGTATGAATCGTTTCTGTATATCTGAGGATAGGCAACTTCAGAAACGCTTGATATGAGCAATAAAACCATTCCTTTCCTGATGTTTAAATTTTACCATTATTGGGGAAACATCGACTCATCCGATTGTAATTTCACGTATAGGCTGAATTATACATTCGTTCTCTTAAGTGAAATTAGTCTTTAGTTTTACTTACCCGTAGGACTATTATTCATTAATAACCGAAGGTAAACAATCGACGCAATTCGTCGCCTTCAATTCTGAATGGGAGCATTCTATAGTTACGTTATTGTTATATCATTATAGTTGAGCGTGCTCCGTTATCGCCTGTCGTCAGTGTTATTGTCGTTCGAGACATTTGTTTTTTATTGAGTGTCGGTAAGTAGCTTTTAATACAGTTTATCTCCCACGTTTAAGAGTAAGCGATTTTTAATAGTGAATTGTGGGTGTGGACCAGAATAACGAAACACCCAGTGGTGTGAAAATGGAAGGAATTAGATGACTGATTAAGAAGTAGTCATCAAGATAAATTTAAAGCGACACACAGTATCGTATTATGAAACTACACACATCAAAAATGTTTTGCATCACCCTGGTTTCCAGAATTCAAAAGTGGTTCAAATGGCTGTGAGCACTAAGGGACTCAACTTCTGCGGTCATTAGCCCCCTAGAACTTAGAACTAGTGAAACCTAACTAACCTAAGGACATCACACACATCCATGCCCAAGGCAGGATTCGAACCTGCGACAGTAGCGGTCTCGCGGTTCCAGACTGCAGCGCCTAGAACTGCTCGACTACTTTGGCCGGCTTCCAGAATTCCTGAAGATAGTTGTCGACTGTGGATATTGCCTCATAGACACAGCCCCTCTGACTGTTCAGAGATGTCACTGAACCTGGCCACAGGTATAAACAACCATGCATGAGCAGCGCCTATTAGACGGAGAAGGTCAGACAGCCGATCAGTTCCAGTCATTCCACCAGGAAGGAGGTACACGTCTCGTGCTGTCTGTAGTTCAACTATGCCTAGACGGTCAATACTGCAGATCAATCGCGTCCGCATTGTTACTTTGTGACAGGAAGGGCTCTCAGCAAGGGAAGTGTCCAGGCGTCAGGGAGTGAACTAAAGTGATGTTATTTGAACATGGAGACGATACAGAGAGACAGGAAGTCGATGGCATGCCTCGCTCACGCTGCCCAATGGCTACTAGTTACACATCTTTCCAACTACATGCCGAATGGACCGCTCAGGGTTGACATCACGTTCTCTTCACCGATGGGTGTCGCATATGCCTTCAACCAGACAATCGTCGGAGACTTGTTTGGAGTCAACGCGATGTGGCTGAACAGCTTAGACACACTGTCCAGCGAGTGTAGCAAGGTGGATGTTCCCTGCTGTTTTTGGATGACATTATGTGTGGCCGACATACGCCGCTGGTGGTCTTGGAAGGCGCCGTAACGGCTGCACGATACGTGAATGCCATCCTCCGACTGGAATTCCATTCTGTCGTAATACTTACTAAATCAGCTGCTTATGGACGTCGTGACCCGCCAACGTCTGTGAAGGATCTACACCGAATCGCCGTTGAGGAGTGGGACGATCTGGACCAACAGTGCCTTGATGGACTTGTGGCTAGTATGCCACGACGAATACAGGAATGCATCATTTGCAACAGGACGTGCTACTGAGTATTAGAGGTACCGGGGTGTACAGGAATCTGGACCACCACCTCTGAAAGTCTCGCTGTATGGTGGTACAACATGCAGTGTGTGGTTTTCATGAGCCATAAAACGGGCGGAAATGATGTTTATGTTTATCTCTATCCCAATTTTCTGTACAGGTTCCGGAACTACCGGAACCGAGGTGATGCAAATCATATTTTGATATGTATATATTAGTTAAAGAAATTAATTAAAAATGATAAATATTTCTGAATAAAAAAATGGTTTAAATGGCTCTGAGCACTATGGGACTTTACATCTGAGGTCATCAGTCCCCTAGAACTTAGAAATACTTAAGCCTAACTAACCTAAGGACATCACACACATACATGCCCAATGCAGGATTCGAACCTGCGACCGTAGCAGTCACGTGGTTCCAGACTGTAGCGCCTAGAACCGCTCGGCCACTCCGTCCGGCTATTTCTAAGTAAGACAGAGTCTCTAAGGCGGAGTTACTGAATACAGTTTTTCGAAATTCTTACACTAAAGAAGACGAAGTAAATGTTCCAGAATTCTAATTAAGAACAGCTGCAACTTAGCTAACTTAGAAGTAAATAATCACTCTTTACATGTAACATATTTTTTATATTAACTTATCTTCAGTTAGTCAGCTCATGGAATTTACAGACTTGTTCTCCATGCGCCAAAAAAATGGATTTGCGACCACTCATGTGTATCGAGCGTATTAATTATTACCTATATGAAAATTTATAAGCTCGTATGCTTCCGTATTAACTACATGTCAATTCCTTAAAGAAATGAATTTTGTAATCCATACTTTGTACATGATGTACTCACTCGTTCTACGACCAGTAGCTTTGGCTCGTATGGTCCCACAGGACCTGATATATAAATAATAAAAACACATCATCCGTGATATTCTGTCTAAGAAGCATTGTTTATAAATCACACGATGCAAAATATATCAATTTTACGGACATCATTCACTGGTATTTCGAAAGCGGACTTTTAACATATTTCTGTTACCTTACTTTGAATCACAGTATACGTCAAACAGTAGCAGAAGCAACGAGTAACGGAACATGTGCTCTCCTGCGTGCCTCAAAGCTGTAAATTTAACGAGGAGGCCGTTGGACGGCGTGGCTGTTTACCGATCCAGAGCGGAGCTCAACGGCAGAGATTGGTGGAAGTGCGCCACTGCGGCCCGCAGGGCTCCGTTCTCGCGCCAAGGAAAACAAATGGCGCGCCCGCAGAGTCGTTCGCCGGCAGAACAATTACTCGCCCCAGAATGGAGCTGCCGCCCGCCGCCGCCGCCGCCCCTACCTCCACCTCTGGCACTCTCTCGCCAATCTCCTGTGCGGTTAGGTGTCGATCCCACTCCACTGGCAGACATCGATTTGGAATCAGATATTTATTTATCCCAAACAACAGTTTGTTTTGCTTCAAAGCTGCAGCGGCAAAAATGTTTGAGACGCCAAACTCGAGCTTTGTGACGAAGATTTTGGAACGGCTAGAAATTACAGTGTAAGTCACCCTGAAGGTGAAACTGGCAATTCGTCGAAAAGTTACTAATCTTTAGGTATCAAATGCGCGTATGCCAAAGAAAGTTCATTCTGAAGTAACGAATCATTGATCAGTTCAACCTACAATTGTGAACAGGGGTGGAAATTACCGAAAAATCAGTATAATAAATCAAGGATGCAAAATTCTAACGCCAATTCATTACAGACGAATGGAAAAACTGGTAGAAGCCGACCTCGTGGAAGATCAGTTTGGATTCCGTAGAAATATTTGAACACGTGATGCAATAGTGACCCTACGATTTATCATAGAAGCAACATTAAGGAAAGACAAACCTACGTTTCTAGCATTTGTAGATTTAGGGAAAGCTTTTGACAATGTTGACTGGAATACTCTCTTTAAAATTCTGAACGTGGCACGCCATATATGCATCATAGATATTTAAGACTAGAAATGGTCTCTGGAACTATATATTTTCACCAGTTTTATTTGTCCGCAATATTCATATATCACTCTATCCAGGTGTCGGAAATGTTGTTTCGAACGATACATGCCACATTTTCACAACCATACATGTTCAACGGGGCCAGTGTCCTCCTCAAAATGGTAGGTTCTGTTAAGAATTACGTAATACTAGGTATGATGAATAGTTGTGACTGCATAGAATTTCCCGGCGAAGTAACTGCCGAAATTCGTCTTGCATCAGCAGCCGATTATGGTGCTTCGAGTCCACAGACAAATTTTGGAGAAGGCATATTTCTGCCATTGACTGTAATGGTTTGTTTTTCATATACAATCACAATTTTATGACTCAGGCCATTGATAAATGCTTCTGCTATACAGGGTGGTCCATTGATCGTGACCGGGGCAAGTATCTAACGAAATACGCTTCAAAAGAAACAACTACAAAAAACTAAACTCGTCTAGCTTGAAGGGGGAAACCGGATTGCGCTATGGTTGGACCGCTATATGGCGCTACCATAGATTAAACGGATATCAATTGCGTTTTTTTCCTAAATAGGAACCCACAATTTTTATTACATATTCGTGTAGTACGTCAAGAAATGTGATTGTTTTAGTTGGACCACGTTTTTTGCATTGTGACAGATGGCGCTGTAAATAGTCACCAACATATGCCTCACAATTTTAGACGAATAATTGGTAACAAGTAGGTTTTATAAGTAAAATACAGAACGTAGGTACGTTTGAACATTTTATTTCGGTTGTTCCAATGTGATACATATTCCTTTGTGAACTTATGATTTCTGAGAACGCATGCTGTTGCACCTTTTTTACCTGTAAATACCACATTAACGCAATAAATACTCAAAATGATGTGCGTCAACCTCAGTACATTTGGAAATACGTGTAAAGACATTCCTCTCAACAACGAGTAGTTCGCCATCAGTAATGCTCGCACATGCATTGACAATGCACTGACGCATGTTGTTAGGCGTTGTCGATGGATCACGATAGCAAAAACCCTTCAGCTTTCCCCAAAGAAAGAAATGTGGGGTTTCAGGTTTGGTGAACGTGCGGGACATGGTAGTAAAGGCAGCAGAAAGAAGAGGGCTACTAAAATCTTGGGTAACAAAAGAAATATTGAATTTAATTGATGAAAGGAGAAAATATAAAAATGCAGTTAATAAAGCAGGCAAAAAGAAATACAAACGTCTCAATAATGAGACTGACAAGGAAGTGCAAAATGGCTAAGTAGGGATGGCGAGAGGAGAAATGTGAGGATGTAGAGGCTTATCTCACTAGGGGGCAAGATAGATAGATAGATATTGCCTACAGGGATATTAAAGAGACCTTTGGAGAAAAGAGAGCCACTTGAATGAATATCAAGAGTTCAGATAGAAACCCAGTTCTAAGCGAAGAAGGGAAAGCAGAAAAGTGGAAGGAGAATATAGAGGATCTATAAAAGGGCGATGTACTTGAGGACAATATTGTGGGAATGGAAGAGGATGTAGATGAAGATGAAATGGGATGTACGATACTGCGTGAAGAGTTTGACAGAGCAGAGCACTGAAAGACCTGAGTCGAAACAAGGCCCCAGGAGTAGACAACATTCCATTAGAACCACTGACGGCCTTGGGAGAGTCCGCCCTGACGAAACTCTACCATCTGGTAGACTTCAAGAAGAATATAATAAATCCAATCCCAAAAAAGCAGGTGTTGACGGATGTGAAAATTACCGACCTATCAGTTTAATGAATCACAGTTGCAAAATGTTAACGCGAATTCTTTACAGACGATAGAAAAAAAATAGTATAAGTCGACCTCGGGGAAGATCAGTTTGGATTCTGTAGAAATGGTGGAACACGTGAAGCAATACTGACCTTAAGACTTATCCTAGAAAATAGATGAGGGAAAGTCAAATCTACGTTTCTAGCATTTTTAGACTTAGAGATAGCTTTTGACAATGTTAACTGGAATGCTCTCTTCAAATTCTAAAGGTGGCACGGGTAAAAAAGGGGGAGCGAAAAGCTATTTACAATTTGTACAGAAACCAGATGGCAGCTATAAGAGTCGTGGGGCATGAAATGGAAGCAGTGGTTGGGAAGGGAGTGAGACAGGGTTGTAGCCTATCCCCGATGTTATTCAATCTGTATGTTGAGCAAGCAGTAAAGGAAATAAAAGAAAAATTCGGGGTAGGTATTAAAAGCCATGGAGAAGAAATAAAAACCTTGAGGTTCTAGCATTTGAGGTTTCTAGCATTTGTAGATTTAGAGAAAGCTTTTGACAATGTTGACTGGAATACTCTCTTTAAAATTCCGAGGTGGTACGACATATATGCATCACAGATATCTGAGACTAGAAATGCTCTCTGGAACCATATATTTTCACTAGCTTTACTTGTCCGCGATATCCAAGTGTTCTTTCGAACGATACATGCCACATTTCCACAACCATACCTGTTCAACGGGGACAGCGTCTTTCTCAAAGAGGTAGGTTCTGTTAAGAATTACGTAATACAAGGTATGATAAATAGCTGTGACTGCATAGCATTTCCCGGCGTAGTAACTGCCGAAATTCTTCATGCATCTGCAGCCGGCTATGGTGCTTCAGTCAACGGACAAATTTTGGAGAATGCATATTTCTGTCTTTGACTGTAACGGTTTATTTTTCACATACAATCACAATTTAATGACTTAGGCCATTGATAAATGCTTCTGCTATACAAGGTGGTCCATTGATCGTTACCGGGGGGAATATCTAACGAAATAAGTGTCAAACGAAAATACTACAAAGAACGAAACTTGTCTAGCGTGAAGGGGGAAACCAGATGGCACTATGGTTGTCCCGATAGATGGCGCTGCCATAGCTTAAACGGATATCAATTGCGTTTTTAAAAAATAGGAACCCACATTTTTTATTACATATTCGTGTAGTACATCAAGAAACATGATTGTTTAAGTTGGACCACTTTTTTCGCTTTGTGATAGATGGTGCTGTAATAGTCACAAACATATGGCTCACAATTTTAGACGAACAGTTCGTAACAGGTAGGTTTTATATTTAAAATACAGATCGTAAGTACGTTTGAATATTCTATTTCGGTTGTTCCAATGCGATACATGTACCTTTGTGAACTCATCATTTCTGAGAACGCATGCTGTTACAGCGCGATTACCTGTAAATACCACATTAATGCAATGAATACTCAAAATGGTGTATGTCAACCTCAATGCATTTGGCAATACGTGTAACGGCATTGCTCTCAACAACGAGTAGTTCGCCATCCGTTATGCTCGCACATGCCTTAAGAATGCGGTGACGCATTTTGTTAGGCGTTGTCGATGGATCACGATAGCAAATATCCTTCAACTTTCCCCACAGAAAGAAAGCTAGGGTTACGGATCCGGTTAACGTGCGGGCCACGGTATTGAAGGCAGCAGAGGATCAAGTAGGTAAAAAAACGTGGGCTAGTAGAAATCCTTGGGTAACAGCAGAAATATTGAAGTCAATTGATGAAAGGAGAAAATATAAAAATGCCGTAAATGAAGCAGACAAAAAGAAATGCAAATGCCTCAAAAATGAGATCGAGAGGAAGTGCAAAATGTCTAATCAGGGACGGCTAGAGGACAAATGTAAGGATGTAAAGGCTTATCTCACTAGGGGTAAGATAGATACTCCCAACAGGAAAATTAAAGAGACCTTTGGAGAAAAGAGAACCACTTGTATTAATATCAAGAGCTCAGATGGAAACTCAGTTCTAAGCGAAGAAGGGAAAGCAGAAAGGTGGAAGGAGAATATAGAGAGCCTATATAAGGGCGATATACTTGAGGACGATATTATGGGTACGGAAGAGGCTGTAGATGAAGATGAAATGGGAGATACGATATGATGTGAAAATTCTGACACAGCACTGAAAGATCTGAGTCGAAACAAGGCCCCTGGGATAGACAACATTCCATTAGAACTACTGACGGCCTTGGGAGAGCCAGTCCTGACAAAACTCTACCATCTGGTGAGCAAGATGTATAAGACAGGCGAAATACCCTCAGACTTCAAGAAGAATGTAATAATTCCAATCCCAAAGAAATCACTTGTAGACAGATGTAAAAATTACCGAACTATCAGCTTAATCAATCACAGTTTTAAAATACTAACGCGAATTCTACACAGACGAATAGAAAAACTGGTAGAAGCCGCCCTCAGGGAAGATCAGTTTGGATTCCGTAGAAATATTGGAACACGTGAGGCAATACTGACCTTACGACTTATCTTAGAAGAAAGATTAAGAAAAGGCAAACCACGTTTCTAGCATTTGTAGATTTAGAGAAAGCTTTTGACAATGTTGACTGGAATACTCTCGTTCAAATTCTAAAGGTGGCACAGATAAAACACACGGAGCGAAAGGCTATTTACAATTTGCACAGAAACCAGATGACAGTTATAAGAGTCGAGGGGCTTGAAAGGCAAGCAGTGGTTAAAAAGGGAGTGAGACAGGATTGTAGCCTCTCCCCGATGTTATTCAATCTGTATATTGAACAAGCAGTAAATGAATCAAAAGGAAAATTAGGTATATTAAAATCCACGGAGAAGAAATAATAACTTTGAGGTTCGCCGATGACATTGTAATTCTGTCAGAGACAGCAAAGGACTTGGAAGAGCAGTTGAACGGAATTGACAGTGTCTTGAAATGAGGGTATAACATGAGCATCAACAAAAGCAAAACAAGCATAATGGAATGTTGTCGAATTACGTCGGGTGATGCTGAAGGAATTACATTAGGAAATGAGACACTTAAAATAGTAAAGGAGTTTTGATATTTGAGGAGCAAAATAACTTATGATGGTCGAAGTAGAGAGGATGTAAAATGTAGACTGGCAATGGCAAGAAAAGCGTTTCTGAAGAAGATAAATTTGTTAACATCGAGTATAGATTTAGGTGTCATTTCTGAAAGTATTTGTATGGAGTGTAGCCGTGTACGGAAGTGAAACATGGACGATAAATAGTTTGGACAAGAAGAGAATAGAAGCTTTCAAAATGTGGTGCTACAGACGAATACTGAAGATTAGATGGGTAGATCACATAACTAATGAGGAGGTATTGAGTAGAATTGGGGAGAAGTGGAGTTTGTGGCACAACTTGACAAGAAGATGGTACCGGTTGGTAGAACATGTTCTGGGCCATCAGGGGATCACAAATTTGGCATTGGAGGGCAGCGTGGAGGTTAAAAATCGTAAAGGGAGAACAAGGGATGAATACACTAAGCAGATTCAGAAAGATGTAGGTTGCAGTAGGTACTGGGAGATGAAGAATCTTGCACTGGATAGAGTAGCATGGAGGTTTGCATCAAACCAGACTCAGGACTGAAGACCACAACACCAACTGTGTATCACGAAGGAAAAAAGCGTCCGCACTGGCAGAATGTTACGTGACAGCGCCATCTATCACAAAGCGAAAAAAAGTGGTCCTACTAAAACATTCATATTTCTTTACGTACTACCCGAATATGTAATACAAAATGGGGGTTCCTATTTAAAAAAATACGCAGCTGATATCTGTTCGACCAATGGCAGCGCAATCTAGCGGGCCAACCATAGTGCCACCTAATTTCTCCCTTCAGGCTAGACGAGTTTCGTTCTTTGCAGTTTTTTCGTTTGATGCTTATTTCATAAGATATTTCTCCCGGTCACTATCAATGGACCACCCTGTATAATCCCAACTGTTAAATGAATTATAACACGTGACATTGTAAAATTCTTGAACTAAGATACATAGCGTAAGTCAGTTTCCGGCCGTTAATAGAAATATGAAAATTTTCGAGGACGTTGTAAGGAACGCATGGCGAAACTCAAGTCGTTTACAGTCAATGATTAAAACTGAGGCTATTGCCTTTCAAAGATTTGACCGTTAGATATATATCCTACCAAAGAGATGTGTCTGTGTGTTGTCACCGCCATACGAGAATATAAAATACAGTGTGTCCGGGCTAGAGGTTTACCAAAACTTTGTTTGTATTTCAGTATCCAATATTGTGTACACAAGCTCAAACATTTTTATACATGTTCGTACATTATAATTGGACACAATATTGACGGAAAAAACAGTTATTTTCTGATGAAGTACTTTTGCCAGACCACTGTTGTCCATGAGAAATGTTCTCAAAATATAAGTGATTGTTCCGTTTGTAGCTCTACATATATCAAACCGGTAATCTACTTCTCGTCATATGTTCATAAGCATGACAGGCGTATGGCCTCTACTGCAGCGTACATCCGTCGAACCCTTCTTCGGTAAGCGCTACAGTCTGGAACCGCTCGACCTCTACGGTCGCAGATTCGAATCCTGCTTCGGGCATGGATGTGTGTGATGTCCTTAGGTTCGTTGGGTTTGAGTAGTTCTACGTTCTAGGGGACTGATGACCTCAGAAGTTAAGTCTCATAGTGCTCAGAGTGTGATGTCCTTAGGTTCGTTGGGTTTGAGTAGTTCTACGTTCTAGGGGACTGATGACCTCAGAAGTTAAGTCTCATAGTGCTCAGAGCCACTTGAACCTTCTTCTGTAAACAGTGTCCTTGATAAAGTCCAGTGCACACCGAAATACAGTGGCGTCAGACTGGGCGACCGAAAGGCCCAGGAAATGTCTCCACCCCTTCCGACCCAACGCCCAGGAAGAGTGGTAGCATCCCCCTGATAGGGGAGTGGCAGCAGCATGTAGACTTATGTTTATGTCCATTGTCTACAGTTTTGTAAATAATTGTTCTTTGTGTTAGTTTGTCTTCTAGAAACATACGACATTTTGAAATGCATAGGGTAAATGATGTAGGGTTCAATTGTTCTGTTATTGGAGCTTGGTATTGGTCTTGTAAAGGAATGGAGGTTTCAAAACAATAATTTTCAATCTAAGATGTTATGTTTTTGTGATAACTGTGCAAGAAGGCAAACAGGTCTTCACCCAGACGTGAACTAGTATGAAATAAGATGGCAGATAGACGTAACACAAGTTAGACAGTGACACGAAAATAAAAGCCGACGATGTTAGTGTGAAACTTCATCCATTCTGGACAGAAAATCCCGAAATATGGCTTTTTTCAGCCTGATGCATAATTTACGTTTGTGGGAATACAGTCTGAAGCAACCAAATTCGATTATCTGTTAACACAGTTAAAAACACGATTCGTCGAGAATGAATTGGACCTTGTGAACAGTAACGAAAGCACTGTCAATGACTTTTAAAGAAAGTGAAAAATGTCAAATTAAGAATTAGTCAGCGAATTAGAAATTGGTGACATTAAATCCAGTCAATTGCTTCGGTAAATGAAAAGCTATGGAGGAACGAACGTTTCAGATAAAATTTTAAAGACTCTCTGGCTAGACAAACTTCCCGGTAGCGTCCGAAATATTTTAATGATCTTCAGATAAACTGTGGAAGAACTAGCGCAAATGGCTGATCGATGCTGGAAATGCGGAGCCCTAGTTAACTTTAGTCAGCCTGAACGGAAGTGTCCCATGTAAGTTCTAAAATCCAGATCGAGGGAGCGACAGTGTCAATCGCGACGAATTTCTCGTAGCAGAGGCGTAAGCAAGCTGAGGTACACTAAATCAGGCAAGTACTGCTATTTTCATTTTTGTTACCGCTCAAAATGCTGACTGGAGAAGTGTGTTCAACCTTACCAATGGAATAGTGAGGGAAAATCCAGTCGGCAGACATAGTAGCAGCCGAGTGATCTGTCACAACGATTGAACCAGGTCGCCAATATCGATCGTTTCCGAGAGAGAGAACTGCAGGATTGCGTTTTCTGGTTGACAGCGGTGCTGATGTTTCCGTTACATCAGCGTGTCTCAAGCATAAGATTAAAGAAGCAAATGGCTCTGAGATTAAGACATATGGACGAAAACCATTAAATTTTGATTTAGGTCAAAGTGCAGCTTTTATTGGTTTGTCATTGTAGCTAACACAACAGGTCAGTATGGCTGAAAATAAAATTATTGATTGACAGCAGTACTCATTTACTTGTGGCTGCACTACAATGTGTAATTGATTTTTCAGATTCTGCCATTTCACTTCATGCTAAATGTTAGTATTCTGAACTACCCGAAAAATTTCCTGACCAGACAAAACCCATCTATATCCGGATGGAATTAAGCAAAATTTAGAACTTTATATTGCAGTTAGCAGTGGCCCGCCAGTATACTAAAAAAAAACCGAGATAAGTCCACATAAAATGAAGTTAGCTGAATAAGAATTCCAGTTCATAATGAGTCATAATATAATTCACCCGTTTAAATCCCAGTGGCTAGTCCGCTGGACAGAATGGAAAATCTGAATGACCGGTGGCGTGTTTGTGGAGACTTCCCATTTCTTAATAACTGCTATCCAGTTCTTAAAGTAAATGATGTACATCCGATTTTTGTGGACAAGAAAATATTTTATAAAGTCGCTCTCCACAAAGTAGGTTACCAAATCCCACTAGCTGAAAATGATAAGGAAAGGAGTGCTGTGATCACGCTTTTTAGACTTAATGATTTCAATTTCATGCCGTTTGGCCTCAGGAATGCATCCAGTACCTTTCAGAGATTTATTAATGACTTTTGTAAGTTTTAGTTTCTGTTTTGCATATTTGGATGAGTTACTGATTTCCAGCTCTCCAAAAGAATGCATTCAACATTAAACTGAACAAATTTGTTTGGGGGATTAATGGTGGAAAATCCGTGCTTGAAGCTCAAGAAATCAGTTTTGAGGTCATGCGATTACTCCGGAAAGTACCAAACCAGGCCCAAAACGAATACAAATGATAACTAATTTTCAAATTCCAGGAAATGCGTAGGAATTACGTCGTTTCCTGGGCATACAGAGTTTTTATCTACGGCATTTGGAACATGCCGCAGAACATCAAGCTATTCTAAATGATTATTTGAACAACACCAATGAAACTGACGAAAGAAGCATAAAGTGGACAGAAGAAGCAATAAAATAATTTGAGAAGTGCAAAATCGACCCTGCAAACGCAGCTCTCTTAACATTCCCGAATGTGGACAATGATCTTGCATAACTTGTAGACGCTTCAGATTTTGCAGCCTGTGCAGAACTGCAGCAGAAGAAGGAATATGGAACCCATTGGTACTCCAGCCATCCCAAAAGAAATACTCAACGCACGATAGGGAACTTCTCAGCATATAGATGGCAATAAAGTATTTTAAGCATTCCATTGAAAGACGTTGATTTCAGTGTGTATTGACTGACTAAGCTCCTTTCACACATGCTTTTAAACAACGAAACGATAAAACAACCCCTATGCAACTGTGTCACTTACAATTCATATCACAATTTACGTAAGATATTAGCTACACTTCTATAAGACAGAACAGAGTGGCTGACAACCGATCCAGACATGAAGATGTAGTACCAATTGGTTACGAGAAGATGGCAGATGATCAAGAGAATGATGAAAAACGCCCGAACAGTCGCTCTATTGCTCATACCTCATTAAAATTTAAACAGCATGAGACCTCTGGTGGAAGATTATTATGGTACGATGTATCAGCAAGTAACATTCGTCCATGTATTCCTCAAAAATTTAGGTACCCAATTTTCAGCATTATCACAGTATGGCACATCCTGGTATTAAGACTTCTGTGAAATTACTCACGTGCAGATTTGGTCAAACATGAAACGAGATATCCAATCGGGTGTAACATGGCAAAGGAAGAAAGTGACTAGACATATTAAATCATCTGTTGACCAGTTTCCAAACGCGGATGGACGCTTTAAGATGGTATACATGTATCTAATTGACCAACTGCCTCCTTCAGATAAATTCATATACTGTTCAACGTGCACTGATCAGTTCAGTAACTGGACAAAAGTCTATCCTCTACGTGATATTCGACCAGAAATCGTGCCACAGGCATCTTAGAATTCCTGTATCACTAGATTTGGGGCACCTAACTAGATAGTGATTAGCCGAGGAGCGCAGTTTCAATCACAGCTGCTCCACGCATTAGCTAAGATTTGTGGCTCTAAATTAACTTAGACTACTGCAACACCCACAATCAAATGAGAAAATAGAGAGATTTAATCGAATATTGAAGGACGCCATCAGAGCTCTTCGTAAAAATAATGGAGCGGCATCATTCAAAAAATTCCCGTAGGACTACGTTGCTGTGAGACAGAAGGAAATAATTCAACATCTGCGGAAATCCTGTATGTTACAACTCTAACATTGTCTGGTGTTTCCACTGTATGGTCGGATTAAAAACTAGAAATCGTTCTACCTGTATTCACTTCTCAGTTACGCCAACCTATGGATGAACTACGCCCTTCAAAGTGTTCCCAGATGATAAAGGAGACACCAATTGTTAGTGAAGATATGTGCTACATAACTCATGTGTTTGTGGGCAATTACAAAGTGAAAGCCAAATTAGTGCCTCCCTGTGAAGGCCACTATGAAGTCCTGAAGCGAGAAACAAAATGTTTTGCTCTACAGATCAAGGATGTGCCAACGAACATCTCACTTTATTGAAACCCGCCTACATCCTTGTGAACTAAAACACCAGTGGTCTACAGGATGACGTACAGTGAACTCCACTAGTGAATGAGCTACCCACACCACCAACAGTCTCACCGAAGAATGTTACCCGATTCGGTCGAGTTGTGAAGTTCCTCGAAAAGTAATTGACTTGCATACCGCGGGGGGGGGGGGGGGGGGGGGGGGGGAGGGAGAACGTAGGGTTATGTTTATGTTCATAACATACACTTCAGTAAATAGTTGTTCTCAGTGTTAACTTTATTTCGCTGTGAAATGCACATAGTAAAAGATGTGAAATTCAACTTTTTTTTGTTGGTGTATGAAAGAAAATTAAGCTTTCAAATAATAATTTTGAATCTAAAAATACTATGTTTTTATGATTAATTGTACAAGAATACCAACACACCGTCCAGCTCGGAAATGACGTCGAGAGATATCTGTTGAATTGCAGAGATCGCCAGCATGTCGAAATAGTTGTGCGCTGTGACAGGCGCCCTTGCACCATGCGGTTTAATGCTTCTCATGAAATTGTATCGCACATTGCTGAGGGTCTCTATCGATTTCGTATTTGCCCAACAACGTAAAATATCTAGCTCTTTTTGTATAAGAAAGTCTTTGTTTGTACCTTTAATCCGGACAACCTGTACGCAATTCGGCCGAAACGGTTGCTCAAGCACCCCACTGTACTACCTTCCATTTACACACACACACAAAAATAAGATTCAGATGGCTCTATACACTATGGGACTTAACATCTGAGGTCATCAGTCCCCTAGACTTAGAACTACCTAAACTAACTAACCGAAGGACATCACACACATCCATGGCCGAGACAGGATTCGAAACTGCGACCATAGCAGCACTGCGGTCTCGTACTGAAGCGCCTACAACCGCTCGGTCACAGCAGCCGGCCTACCATTGACACAGATGCCAACAAGCACATGGGAACCAAGCACGGTAGTGTTAAGATAAAACTTGAATCGACAGAACTGGAAGGAAGGGAATGGAACATGCATTTTATCATCACCAAATTACGTACTAAACATTAAACATGCAAATAAGATCTATGACAATGGCAACAGTGCCGAAATTGCAATTGCGTATTGAAGTACGAATTATTACTATTAACGACGGAAAGAAGTTGTTCTCCATTTAAAATGTTAAATAAAAATGTACTGAATGTATGTCTACAGTCATTGTTTGGTTAGCTTGTATATTATCTTATGGAATGTATCCGGACATCTCTCCGAAATACGGAAATGACCACTAGATTTCACGAGAGATAAATGAAAACAAATTTTTGTGTCAGTCATTATTATTTTCTTCTCCGACCCGTCTCTTCAAGTGGCTCAGAGGTTAACGTCAGAATCTCTTTTCCAGGATGTAACCAGTTTACACTTGTGTCTACACTTAACTGAAAATATTTATTTTGTGTTATTTGCTATCATCATATTCACTGGACACACACAATATATACGAAAAGGCAGTTACTGTGAAGCAAGTTCCATCAAACGTATATCACACATTAGCACAAAGCAAAATTAGTCCAGTGAACGTCGTCTACAGAAATACAGTACCTTTTAAGCTTACACTAAGAATCAAAGATACATAAAAGATGCATATACACTCCTGGAAATCGAAAGAAGACCGTGAATTCATTTTCCCAGGAAGGGGAAACTTTATTGACACATTCCTGGGGTCAGATACATCACATGATCACACTGACAGAACCACAGGCACATAGACACAGGCAACAGAGCATGCACAATGTCGGCACTAGTACAGTGTATAACCACCTTTCGCAGCAATGCAGGCTGCTATTCTCCCATGGAGACGATCGTAGAGATGCTGGATGTAGTCCTGTGGAACGGCTTGCCATGCCATTTCCACCTGGCGCCTCAGTTGGACCAGCGTTCGTGCTGGACGTGCAGACCGCGTGAGACGACGCTTCATCCAGTCCCAAACATGCTCAATGGGGGACAGATCCGGAGATCTTGCTGGCCAGGGTAGTTGACTTACACCTTCTAGAGCACGGTGGGTGGCACGGGATACATGCAGACGTGCATACTCCTGTTGGAACAGCAAGTTCCCTTGCTGGTCTAGGAATGGTAGAACGATGGGTTCGATGACGGTTTGGATGTACCGTGCACTATTCAGTGTCCCCTCGACGATCACCTGAGGCGTACTGTCAGTGTAGGAGATCGCTCCCCACACCATGATGCCGGGTGTTGACCCTGTGTGCCTCGGTCGTATGCAGTCCTGATTGTGGCGCTCACCTGCACGGCGCCAAACACGCATACGACCATCATTGGCACCAAGGCAGAAGCGACTCTCATCGCTGAAGACGACACGTCTCCATTCGTCCCTCCATTCACGCCTTTCGCGACACCACTGGAGGCGGGCTGCACGAAGTTGGGGCGTGAGCGGAAGACGGCCTAACGGTGTTGGGACCGTAGCCCAGCTTCATGGAGACGGTTGCGAATGGTCCTCGCCGATATCCCAGGAGCAACAGTGTCCTTAATTTGCTGGGAAGTGGCGGTGCGGTCCCCTACGGCACTGCGTAGAATCTTACGGTCTTGGCGTGCATCAGTGCGTCGCTGAGGTCCGGTCCCAGGTCGACGGGCACGTGCACCTTCCGCCGACCACTGGCGACAACATCGATGTACTGTGGAGACCTCACGCCCCACGTGTTGAGCAATTCGGCGGTACGTCCACCCGGCCTCCCGCATGCCCACTATACGCCCTCGCTCAAAGTCCGTCAACTGCACATACGGTTCACGTCCACGCTGTCGCGGCATGCTACCAGTGTTAAAGACTGCGATGGAGCTCCGTATGCCACAGCAAACTGGCTGACACTGACGGCGGCGGTTCACAAATGCTGCGCAGCTAGCGCCATTCGACGGCCAACACCGCGGTTCCTGGTATGTCCGCTGTGCCGTGCGTGTGATCATTGCTTGTACAGCCCTCTCGCAGTGTCCGGAGCAAGTATGGTGGGTCTGACACATCGGTTTCAATGTGTTCTTTTTTCCATTTCCAGGAGTGTAGATGTTAAAATATTGAAAATGATTAGATAATTAAGTCTATCGGAGTGTGTTGAAGGTAATCCTAAGCTAAGAAAGTTGAGCAGTAATAAACGCTGAAGGTGTATCAATGAACAACACTCAGTTCACAAAGTTTGTATAACTTCATTAATAACTGGATTCTACTTTTAGTATACCGACATTGCTATTGTTGTCAGGTTCCGTTTCGACGTGTCAGCCAGACCATGCAAAGAAAATTTTTGTAGATCATGACTTCGAGCTTGGCAGTAGTACTTCGGATTAATTCAAAATGTAGCAAATTTGACTTTAGTATCGTAATGAGTAACGCGTTAGTGATTATCGACCAACAATGAGCACACCGAAACTCTGCAACAGAACCTTGTTCCTACGGAACAGTATTTATATTCGTCATGGATACAACTGCGCTTACACGCGTTGTTATTATCAGGCATATGTTCAATACGGAGGAAAGTTAAGCACATAACAACTGAAAAAGCAATTGCTGTATCTTCAGAAAATATTATGAATTAAAGTCACTATCAAAATAACTACTCAAGAGATCTCTGTTGTCCGCAGCTCGTGGTCGTGCGGTAGCGTTCTCGCTTCCGGCGCCCGTGTTACCGGGTTCGATTCCCGGCGGGGGTCAGGGATTTTCTCTGCCTCGTGATGACTGGGAGTTGTGTGATGTCCTTAGGTTAGTTAGGTTTAAGTAGTTCTAAGTTCTAGGGGACTGATGACCATAGATGTTAAGTCCCACAGTGTTCAGAGCCATTTGAACCACTTTTCTGTTAACAGAGCGAACAGTTTGTAACCAGCGCCCTCCAGCCGGAGGTTAAACAAAGTTAATCGTGCCATGTGTCGCGTAAACAGTCTGACTCTTTCTGCGAAACCTAAAAATTCGGGGACGCGTTGGGGATACGTAATAACTGACCAGCATTTGACCATCACAGTTGTCTTCTGAATTCTAGCTTGACCGGAGCTGTTCTTGCTAAGGCAAGAAGAATGCTGCAGGATACAAAGTTATAGAGAAGTTCTGTCAGAAAGTTTGCATAAATATTTTGGAATTAAAGGAGATCACTCGCCGAAACGCTAAGGCGTTGAGACGTCGACAGGCGCACACTAAAAAGATTTGCTAACCTGATGAGTAATCCTTTTTTGAAGTAGAGTAAACAAGAAAAAAAATACTACACAGACACGCACACACATACACGCGCATGTACACATGCAACACACTCCTACGCACGTACATGATTCCGGATGGACAAACAACCACGCTGCATGTGTAAAATACGTAGACTGATTTGATGCGTGTCGGGCAGAGATAAGAACAGCAATTCAGAACGTAAAAAACGGATGTCATTACACATCCCGCAACACAACTGATGCAGGCCCTCGCGCGGTGGATTGTCTTTGCATTATTTGTTGGTTGGATTGTAGTTCACAAGGCTGTAGTCAATCCCCGACTTTATTCATCCTGTAAATGGAGTAGTATAAGAAAACCAAAGAGGAATATAGAGAAGAGACTAAACTTGAGGAAGAAGAATAAAACCTTTGAGATTTGCTTTCGATGTCATTGAAAGAGCAGTTGAGCAGAGTAGACTGTTTCTTTAAAAGAGGTTAGCAAACGAACTTTAAGAAGAGAAATAACTATAATGGAATATATTCGAAGTAAATCAGGTGACGCAGAGGGAATTAGATTAGGAAACGAGATACTAAAACCAGAAGATGGGTTTTGCTGTATAGGCAGCCATAAAACCGATGATGGATGAAGCAGAAAGGATGTAAAATCCGGATGGACTTCAGCACAAATTGCATTTTTAAAAAAGAATACTTTCTTAACGTCTAATATACATTTGTCAGGAAGTCGTTTCTGATTGGATTTGTCGGAGTGTAGCCTTTTACGGAAGCGAAACATGGACAAGAAGCAGGTCAGAGAAGAAGAAAATAGAAGCTGCTGAAATATGGTGCTACGGAGGAACACTGAAGAGTATATGGTTCTGCCGGATAAATAATGAAGAGTTACTGAATCTAATTGACGAAAAAACAAATTAATAGCGAAACTTGACTGAAAGGCGGAATTGGTTGATAGGACTCATCCCGAAGTATGAAGAACCGGGCAGTTTGGTGACAGAGCAAAGTGAGAGGGTAAAAATTGTAGACGGAGCCCAAAGGATGAATACAGTAAGACGGTGAAACTGATGTAGGTTGCAGTAGTTATTCTGAGGAGACGTGGCTTGCACAGGACATAGTAGCATGGACAGCTGCAACAGTCAGGCTGAAGACCATGGCAGCAACTGCTCACGTCCGTTTTTTTTCTTCAAGTTCGCGTATCCATATCAGAATAACATAAACGATTTAATTTCATTCCAAAGCTGAAAGGTCCTAATTACGAGAGGTATTACGAGAGAGAGAGAGATGACCTATAGACTTATTCATATTTCATTCGTAGTATGGTTGCATAAGTTACTGTCGGAAAATGAGAAACTTCGGAACTGCGGCTGATTTATGATAAACACATACTTGCGTTGTTGACGATTTAACAACCGGTCTCCGTTCCTGACGTTGCTGACCTATGCTGGCGGTGTGGTCTAAGCACAGAGGTAGTTTCCATCAGCGGTATTCGCACTGCAATTTGACGGATGCCGTGATTTAAATCCTAAACACACTATGGGGCATTTCATTAACGTTACATAATGATCAGATCGTAGGTTAAGATAATGAGTCGGAGAGGTCGAGGGTGCTACTATTGGACAGAAGTAAACTGTCAGAGGTGGTTGTACAGCGCTTCTTATTTCAGCCCGTATTTCACATTTCACGGAAGGTTGCAGAATGGCAGTGACGAAACACACCCACTCGAATGTCGATTAGGGTAACTACCTGCACTGGTCTCACCTCAGGACTTCCTGGTGTTTCGCTACCATTCCGGCAGACGAGGGTGTAATCAGGCTCTAGGAGAGCGTACAAAATGTAGCGATGTTACGGTTTCTTGCTGTAGTATACTTGTGACCATGTATTTCCACAAATATGTAACACCTGTTCTTTAATTTAGTTGTCAATCAACAACTGCAAGTTGCAAGTTTAAATCAGGAGCATGTGATTTGCGAAGCGCTCCAGGATGTACAGTACTCTTCATTTTCTCTAGACCTACTTTAATAGATACAAGAGAGTTTGCTTACTGTGCTGAATGAAAAACATTTCTCATACATACTACAGGATGTCGCAATAATATGTGGATGTCGATTCTTTTTGTTACATTTGTAGCGTAGCAGACAAGCTGACATTTAATAGAGTGTCTTTTCAGAGTGTTTTCCTTCTGCACCAGTGACTGTCTAGAGCCTAGTACTCAATTCCGCGATTTCTTAGCAGGACATAATTTTAGACTGAACAACTGATGATTATGGAAGCTGCAGTATTAACATAGTGGAGCGTTGCAGGTGCATCTTTGAAGACTGTGCCCTTCAGATAACCCTGCCAGAAATACAAGGACCGAGATCAGGTCTACAAAGAGGCCATTTCACACCATTCACTGTGAATGATAATGTGTCCAGGATAATGATCTCTGAACTTCCCCTGAAAGGATCAGAAGACACGTGCAGTACAATATGGACGCGCTCCATCCTGCATGGACCAGTAGTTTTGTAGCACTCGGCCGAGTCATGCAGCCATTACAAATTCATATTCCAGTGCTTGTATGTCTCTGTCTTCTGTGAGAGGTCCCTCAATATAAATGAGCCCAGTAAAGCATTGCTCACTGATAGCACACCTAACATTGACTTTTGTTGATGAGGCGGAGAACCAGCTTAAAAGTATGGTTTCTCGGTAGCTCAGTGGCACCAGATCTGTTTGTTAACGTACTCGTGCAAATGGAAGTGTGTATCGTAATTAGACTAGATCTTCTCTGTATCGACTGATCAATACTGATAGACCTCAAGGATCCCATTTCCAATGGAATATCCCCGCTCCAAATCCCTCTCCTACAAAGGTTGGCTCGCTTGAATTTTATGAGCGAAACGGTTAAGTTCCATTATCCTTTGGAGAGACCATAGTGACATCCTGAGTTGATGTGCTGCATTTCTTGTAGAGGACTTGTCACTGAATGAGCTATGTAGTCGTTGCACTTCTCCAGGCTTAAAATTGAGGCTCGACGTAATGAGTGCCCCTTTCTGGAATCATGCAGGGATATAGTATTTTCAAAACATGTCAGCCTATTAAAAACAGGAAGAATTTAACACGATTCGTGTTTCAGAGGATGCTTACATTTTGTCCTCACAGGTGAGTTCTGTACAGAAATCTCACCGAGAATTTATCATTCCAGATTGTGCGGTTCTTAAACGAAATGTGCCATTAAACGCGTGTCTCGCCACGACGACGAATCGAGAACATGCGTAAAATCTATTTTAGGATCAACAAACGCTCTTCCAGTGTTAATGCTTTCTTTCTGACAAGCGAATGAAGACACTGTTGAGTGAGCTACAGAATTTTCAGCTCTACAATCCAAAATATCACAGACAGAACCATTTATGGTATACATTTACACCACAATGGTCGAATATCTTGTAACAACTATTTAGCCTTACCCTGTATCCTGTAAATTCCAGGGCGTAAGTGTGAAAGTCACTAGTGGAGTGGTACTTTTCACATCAGGTGGTTTACGAAGTATGATGTAGTTCTTACTGAAAAGATGGATGTGGAAGTAGGGCCAATGTCATGGTGTTACTGGTCTCTATAGAAGAGGCATTTTATTTGAAACCAAGCCGAAGGATTGGAATAAATCTGTATCTATCTTCTACATTACGGTGGCAATAATACAGATAAGTGGCACACAGCCCGATGGGGACATTTATGTCTACGTCGGCATAAGTAATCTACAATACACAGTTAAGCAAAGAATTCACCGAACAACCTTCAAGCTATTTCTTTACCGTTCTGCACTGTAACAGCGCGGGGGAAAACGAAAACTTAAATTTTTGTATGCGAGCTATTATTTCTCATATTTCATGATGATGGTCAGTTCTCCCTATGTACGTGGGTGTCAACAAAATATTTTCACACTCTGAGGACAAAGTTTGTGATAGAATTTTCATGAAAAGACTCTGCCGCAACAAAAACCGTCTTTGTTTAAATGATTGCCACCTCAATTCACGTGTCGTATCTGTGGCATTCTGTCCCCTATTTCGTAATAGTGCAACATGAGCTGCTGTCTTTGATCTTTTTCGAAGTCCTCAGTCGATTCTATAAGATGTGGAGCACACACTACTTAGCAGTACTCGAGAACAGAATGTACAAGCGTAGTGTAGCAGTCTCTTTAGTGGTCCTCTTGCATTTTCTCATTGTTCTGCTAATAAATCGTAGTCTTTGGTTTTTTTACCCATAACATTATCTATGTGATCGTTCCTCCTTAAGTTCTTCGCAATTTTAATCCCTAAGAATTTAGCCGAAATTCCATCGCTTACATTCGTGTGATTTATCGCGTAACCGAAATTTAGAGGATATCTTTTGTCACTCATGTGGATGACTTCACACTTTCCATTATTTGGAGTCAAATGCCACTTTTCGCAACATACACATATGTTGTTTTGAAATTTGTTTTAATTATCTGATGACTTTATAATGCGGTAAATTAGAGCATGATTTGCGAACATTCGAATAGGGCTACTCAGATTTTCTCTTAAGTCGTTTATGCAGATCAGGAGGAGCAGAGGGCCTGTAACACTTCCTTGGGGAATAGATATTACCTCTGTATTACTCGATGATTTTCCATCAGTTATTACGAACTGTATTTTACCTGTCAGGAACTCAGGAATCAGTCGCAAAGCTGAGACCATACTTCGTAGGCACGCAATTTGATTAGAAGACGCTTGTGAATTACAGAGTCAAAAGTCGTTTGGAAATCTAAATAGCACTCATTACTTTGACGATTTAGTTGTGTTTCATAAGAACGATATTTTCTGAATCCTTGTTGTCCGTTTGTCAATAAAACGTTTCCTTCGAGGTAATTGATAATGTTCGAGGACAATGTATGTTCCATATTCCTACTGTGAATCGACGCGAATAATATGGTCCTGAAATTCAGGGAATTATTCATATTTTTGGGTAGTCGTGTGACTTCTGCAACGTTCCAGTCTGTAGGTATAGATCTTTCAACGAGCCATCGGTCGTGAATGATTAGTAAATATGAAGCTAATGTATCAGAGGAACATGACTGGTATACAGTCCGGACCGGAGGCCTTGCCTTTATTAAGTGATTTAAACTGATCTGCTGCAACGAGAATATCTACTTGTAAGTTACCCAAGTTGGCATTTCTTCTCTGTTCGAATTTTCGAGTATTTACTTTCTCCTCTTTGGTGAAATAATTTTGGAAAACCGTGCTTAAAACTCTGCTTTAGTTACACTGCCACCAGTAACATCACCATTGTTATCACGCAGTGAAAGTATTGATTGTGTCTTTCCTCTGATATACTTTACACAACACCAGAAAATCTTTGGATTTTCTGCCAGACATCGAGACAGAGTTTCGCTGTGGAAAGTTCGACTTCAAGTAATCAGGACCTTGTTACCCTGTCGGAACTGCTATTTTCTTTACTATGTTGTCAAAGTATAGATCATTTTAATGTATTTCTATCGATATTACTCCATCAGAATTACTAAAATCATTAGGGGAAGTGACAACAAAACGACTTATCATTTTAGTAAGCAGACGTTATGCGTCTGGCGAAATACCATCTGACTATGGCTAGTGCTAGCAAGTGCGAGAACTATGACACAATCAGTTTAACAGCTTATGTATCCAAGTTGCTGACAATAATAGTATACATAAGAATGGTAAATAAAACTAGATTTGTTAGATGACGATCAGTTTGGTTTTAGGAAAGGTAAAGACACCAGAGAGGGAGCTATGACGTTGCGGTTGACAATGTAAGCAAGACCGAAAAAAAAAAATCAAGACACATTCATAATATTTGTCGACCGGAAAAAAACGTTCGGCAATGTCAGATGGTACAAGATAGTCAAATTTCTGAGAAAAATAGGTTCAAATGGCTCTGACCACTATGGGACTTAACATCTATGGTCATCAGTCCCCTAGAACTTAAAACTACTTAAACCTAATTAACTTAAGGACATCACACAACACCCAGCCATCACGAGGCAGAGAAAATCCCTGACCCCGCAAGGAATCTAACCCGGAAACCCGGACGTGGTAAGCGAGAACGCTACCGCACGACCACGAGATGGGGGCCAGAAAAATAGGTGCGAGCTATAGGTAGAGGAGGATAATATACATCTCGTGCAAGGGACAAGAGGGAATAGCAAGAATAGAAGACGAAGAAGGAAATGCTTGGATTAAAAAGTTCTACTCTCTACAGCACCCTCTAGTACCATGGAAGTCATTCCCTGATGTCTTAACAGATATACTATTATCCTGTCCCGTCTACTTGTCAGTGTTTCCCAGTCCTTACCTTATCAATCTAACTAATTTTCTACATTCGTCTGTAGCACTACATCTCAAATGCTTTGGTTCTCTTCTGTTCCGTTTTTTCCACAGTCCATGTTTCACTACGACACAATTCAGTGGTGCAGACGTGTATTCTCAGAAATTTCTTCCTAATTTTAACGCCTATGTTTGATACTAGTTGACATTTCTCTCCGTCCGTCGTTGGTTATTTTGTTGCCTAGGTAGCAGAATTCTTTAACTTCATCTATTTCGTGACCATCAATCCTGATGTTAGTTTCTCGTTGGTCTCATTTCTGGTGCTTCTCATTACTTTCCTCTTTTTTGGATTTACTCTCTATCCATATTCTGTACTCATTAGATTGTCCATTCCATTCAGCAAATCATGTAGTCTTCATTTTCACTCAGGACAGCAATTTTATCAGCGAATCGTATCATTGATATCCTTTCGATCTGAATTTTGATCCCACACCTCAACCTTACTTTTATTTATATCATTGCTTCTTCGATATACGGATTTAACAGTAGGGAGGGGGGGGGAGACTACGTCCCAATCTTGAATCCTTTTTAATCAGAGCTTTTCGTTCTCGGTCGTCTACTCTTATTAATCCCTCCTGGCACTCGTACATATTGTATATTCCCCGTCTTTCCCTGTAGCTTACCCCTGGTTTTCTTTAGAATTTCGAACATCTTCGACCGTTTACAAGGTTGAACTCCTTTTGTAGCTCGACAAATCCTACGGATGTTTCTTTATTTTTATTTAGTCCTGCTTCCACTATCAACCACAACGTCAGACCTGCCTCTCTCGTGCCTTTACCTTTTCTAATGGCAAACTAATCATCAACTATCATATACTCAATTTTATTTTCCGTTCTTCTGTATATTATTCATGTTAGCAACTTGTATGCATGAGCTGTTAAGCTGATTCTGTGATAATTCTTGCCCTTGTCCGCTCTTGCAGTCTTCTGAATTGTGTGGATGACATTTTTCCGAAAGTCAGATGGTATGTCGCCAGGTTCAAGCATTCTACACGCCAAGGTGAATAATCATTTTGTTGCCACCTCCCTAAATGATTTTACAAATTCTGATGGAATTTTGTCTATCCTTTCATCCTTATCTGATAGTAAGTCCTCCAATACTCTCTTAAATTATGATTCTAATACTGGATCCCGATCTCATCCAGACCGAATCCTGTTTCTTCTTCTTTCACATAGACAAATCATCCCCCATTGAATGTACTCTTTCCACCTATCCGCACACCCCTCTGCATTTAACAGTGGAATTTTCGTTGCCCTCTTAATTTTACCACCCTTGCTTTCAATGTTACTGAAGGATGTTTTGTATTTCCTGTATGATAAGTCAACCATTCCGACAGTCTTTTCTTTTCCGATTTCTTCACATGTTTCACCCAGTCATTTCGTCTTAGCATCCCTGCACTTCCTAATTATTCCATTCCTCAGCGACTTGTATTTCTGTATTATTGTATTACTGAATTTGCCTGAAAATTTTTATACATTCTTCTTTCATCTATCAACTGAAGTATTTGTTCTATTATCCTTAATTTCTTCGCAGTTACCTTTTTTGAACCTATGTTTTCCTTCCAGCTTCTGTGATTGCCCTTTTCAAAGATGTCCATTCCTCTTCAACTATACTATCTATTGAGCTAATCCTTATTGATGTATATATAGACTTAGAAAACATCAAGCGTGTCTCGTCGCCTCTTAGTATTCCTGTATCCCACTTCTTTGCCTATTGATTCTTCCTGTCTAAACTTTTCTACTTCAGCCTCCTCTTCATCAATACTACAGTGTGATCTGAGTCTATATGTGCTTCTACGCCTTACGATCCAGTACCTGATTTCCGAATTTCTGTCTGACCATGATGTAATGTAAATGAAATCTTCCATATCACACTTCCTTTTCCAAGTATACCTCTTCTCTCTTGAAATGAGTATTCGCTATTACTAGCTGAAATTTATTACAGAAGTCAGTTAGTCTTTCTCTTCTCCCATCTCTTGTCCCAAGTCCATATTCCCCTGTAACCTTTTCTCCTACTCATTCCTCTACAACTACACTCCAGTCCCCATGACTATTAGATTTTCATCTTCTTTTATGTAGCGTATTACCATTTCAGTACTCTCACATACGTTCTCTATCACTTCATCAACAGCTTTCGACGTCGGCATGTATACCAGGACTATTGTTGTCGGTGCTGGTTTGCTGTCGATTCTGATAAGAACAACCCTGTCACTGAACTGGTCACTGTAACATACTCTTTGCCCTGCTTTCCTCTTCAAAACGAATCCTACTCCCGTTAGACCATTTTCCGCTGTTTCTCATATTACTCTGTGCTCAGCTGACCAGAAATCTTTGTTTCCTTTTCATTTCATTCCACTGACACCCACAATATCTATTTTTAGCCTTTGCATTTCCCTTTCAGATCTTCTAGCTTTCCTATTACATTCAAGCTTCTGACATTCCACGCCTCAACTCATAGAACTGTATCCTTTCTTTGATTATTCGTTCACTTTCTCATGGTCGTCTCCCGTTTGGCTGTCCCCTCCTGGAGATCAAACTGTGGAATTATTCCGGAATCTTTCGGCAATGGAGAGATCACGATGACTCTTTCTCAGTTACAGGCCACAAGCCCTGTGTAAACACGTTATGTGTCTTTAATGCAGTGCTTTCTATTTACTTCTAGATACTCATGTCGTTTATCATTGCTGATTCTTCCTCCTTAAACGGCAGTTTCCCACCCCAGGGACAAGAAAGTACCCTGAACCTTCTGTCCGCTCCTCCGACCTCTTCGACAAGATAGTTGGGAAAATAGGGTGACTTCTTATGACAGATTATTAATCATAATTTAAACGGGGGCTGGTTTCAAATCCGGAACACACAACGTTTTGGTTACTAATAAAAGACGCTACCTCTATACCACGGGGTTCTGAAGAGGAAGACAGATATTGGAATGTATGCGGCAAGTAATTGAGGATGTAGGTGCAAGTATTACTCTGAGATGAAGAGGTTGGCACAGGAGAGGAATTCGTGGCGGGGTGCATCAAACCAGTCAGAAGACTAATGACCCAGAAAAAAGAAAAATCTGAACCCATGTTGGAAATAAAAGAAAGTTTCTAGAGTAAAAATTAAATTTCAAGGTGGAAGGATGTGAAAGATAAGATACGCTGACTACATGTGTGACCTCAGTTAAAATGAAGAAGGATTACAGGATCTGTTGAATGGAATAAATGTAATGAGTACAGAATGTGTATTGAGAATGAGCCTCAATGCATTAGAAATAACAATAAACGAATTTCACAATACAAGTTTATTAGATCTTGACCATGGTTTCGACGGTCTTAAAACCGTCTTCGTGAGAAGAGTTCGAGCTTATAAACAGGATTATGACATATGTATGGAACAAAGCTAGTAACATTAACAAAAGCAAAATTACAGGAAACTTTACAATTTATTGATTTATTTTACAGGGAAGCATACTCACGTAAAATCACATTATCTGTAGTGAAAGTGGGAATCGTTGACTCTGTCTAGTACGTCTTCCACTTAATCACCACGTAAACACATTACATCATAGTAGTAGCCATAGACTGTAGGGCTCCGTCTCAATTTTTTTTTAACTACATATTTGACGCAGGATACAACAATATGTAGGTGTAATCCCACTTGAAACATTTGTGTAAAGCCGACATTTAAATACAAAACTCAGTATCAGAGCCTATAGAGCGTGAATATGTGACGTTCAGAGCTAGTGACAAGCGCCGACTGGCAAAAGAGTGGAGGCACAAACGTTAATTTACCTCTGGTGGGTGGCATTCCAGCGTGTCCCATGTTCGCGTAGCTGCAATGAGTATCGTGGGTGGTTTAACTAGTATGTGTTATTAACAGATTAAACATATTAACCGAAAATGTAGAAGAGGAAAGGGGTTAAAAGAGTATCATTAAGGTCAAATAAACAGTGCGCAAGCTTAGGTTAACATTGCAAACTCTTTACAAAATGTGCTAACCGCACGAGAAGCACTTGCGCCAAGAGGAGTCAGCATACCGATAAAACATGCTATATGAACAAATGTGCCAGGAGGATGGAGGTGTTATAAAATAAACAAAAAAATAGTAAAGTAAGCCTTGCTGACCAATGCATTCGTCTAGAAATTACGCTGCTGTAGACAGAATAAAACTAGACTAAAATATAAAAAAGGGAGGGGGGATTAGGTCCAAAATGATACATAGCTAAAGTGTTGGGCAACGGCCTTGGCGCAGTGGCTACACCGGTTCCCGTCAGATCACCGAAGTTAAGCGCTGTCGGGTGTGGCCGCCACTTGGATGGGTGACCATCCGGGCTGCCGTGCGCTGTTGCCATTTTTCGGGGTGCACTCAGCTTCGTGATGCCAATTGAGGAGTTGCTCGACCGAATAGTAGCTGCTCCGGTCACAGAAAACCATCATAACGACCGGGAGAACTGTGTGCTGACCAAGCGCCTCTCCTATCCACATCCTCATCTGAGAATGACACCGCGGTCGGATGGTCCCGGTGGGTCACTTGTGGCCTGAAGACGGACAGCAACCAACTGTAGATGACAAAGTAGGGGAGAGAGGGACAATGCCGTTCAGCGGGGTAACAACGTGCATCACTTTTCCAAGCTTCCTACGTGGAGGAAACAGCACTGCACGGTGCTGTCGCGTAGCAGAAGGAACTACAATTAGATCCAAAGAGGTCTTGAGCCTTTAACGACACAAATCTTTTCAACAATTGATTTCATTTGATTTCGACTTTGGTGTTCTAAAATCAGTAAATCACGAGTGTAGAGGTAAGTGAAGTATGCTAATAGTAACAGTATTTGTAGGAGCTTGATTTAATTGCGAATTTCTTGAAGTGATTTTAAACACGAAATGTTAGCAGTTAAACATCGTGATTACATTTAAAAATGCTGGGTCATGTCACGGGACAGCACCGCCCTGGATGCACGGTGATAATTCATGGTGAATGCTCTTGCCACTTATGGTAATTTATTTTAGTACTTCCGTGAATTATATTTCTGGAAGTGTGTCCCATCTTACAATCAGTTTTTTTTTAAATCACAGATGGCGAGTAAAAGATGAGTCAGAATGACTGAAAGGATAAAAGGGTTGAAGAAACATGAAATGAGTGGTGCGCTCCACGATATTATAGAAGTATGAAAGCTACAGAGATGAGCTGCAAGACTGAATGTAATCCCCTTTTCTACTTTAAGAGATAGGTCACAAAATTGGGGACTGCTCTAAAGTAAGCTTAGGAAGAAAACCTACATTTTCTAAGGAACATGAAGATGACACAGCTAAGCATGTGCTTTTGGTAGCAAGCAATGATATGGTTATATCGTGAATGGTGTTGAAAAGATTATTGTTTGAATACACCGAGGGAAATAATAATCCCTGTAATTTTAATTAATCATCCAAAATAGCTGGCATGATTTGGCTCACTGGGTTTCTTAAAGTAAATCCTTCAGTCAGCATTCATAAGTCTTAGGCTACCAGTCTTAATCGAATCTCAGCTTTTAACGCGAGTGAAGTTAAACTTCTTTTCTCGTACCCCACTGTTATAATGGACGTCCGTAAGTTCGATACCTCTAGAATTTATAGTTTTGATGAAACGGGGATATCAACTGTTCAAAAGCCGGGCAAAGTTTTAGCACCCATAGTAGCTAAACAAGTTTGCTCAGAAAAAAGCTGGGAGTGTGAGAAGAACATTATAGTGTGTTGTGCAGTGAGTACCAGTGGGGCATATGTGACTCTCATGTTCATTTTTCCTCCGCGTACGATGACCTCTGCCCTACAGAGAATGCAAGAATGCAAGAATGATTGGGTGAGGTAGGATCTGTTTCCAAAGTGGCTCAACCTTTTTGCTAACTTTATCAATTCATCTAAGAGCTATACCATTATTTTGATTTTAGACAATAACGTTAGCCATGTGTCCCTAAACATCCAAAACTTTTGTAAGAATAATAGTGTAGTAGTGAGACCACCACCACCTCCCTGGTCGCAAAGGCTTTACATGTGGCCCTTTTCAGCAGCCTAAAGGGCCGGCCGCGGTGGTCTCGCGGTTCTAGGCACTCAGTCCGGAACCGCGCGACTGCTACGGTTGCAGGTTCGAATCCTGCCTCGGGTATGGATGTGTGTGATGTCCTTAGGTTAGTTAGGTTTAAGTAGTTCTGAGTTCTAGGGGACTGATGACCATAGATGTTAAGTCCCATAGTGCTCAGAGCCAAGCAGCCTGAAGGCTTCATTTAGTCAAGAAAGTGACAATTTTGTGAAGTCTAACTGCCACCAGAAAATAACACTCTAAGAAATTTTTTATATATTTAGCAAAGCCTTCACGAGGGTTGCAAATATTGAAAATTGTATGTCTGCCTTCAGCAAAACAGGAATTGTCCCTCTAGATTCTATCAGATTTAGTGACAACGCCTTCACCCTTTTGCACCCAGAGGAAGCCACCAGTTGCTGACGATGGGAGCGCCAAAAATGATGAAAGTAATGAAACTGTTGTATTTTGTTCTTCAAAAGCAGCGAGTGGTATCGTAGATGATGTAGACGAGGGCTTCAAAGTTTAGCCAGCAGTTTGGCTTCAATTCTAAGATATTTCTCCATTTCCAGCCTCCTTTAAATCGAAGAAAAATACCAGATAACCAGCATTTCTCAGTTTTCCCTTTGAGCTCTAACAAAGACAGACTAGAATAAGCTGCAGATCGTAAAAAAACAAAATTAGAAAAAAATAAAGAAAGTTAAAGACTAAGGGAAAAAGCAAGTTAAGAAAGATTGCATCAAAGATAAGATCTCAGCAGTGAGGGATAATGAAATGTCGGCGGAACATTTCTATTTAGTCTTCGTCAGATGATGATTTAGAGCCACCGTTGTACAAACTCTGCAGTGACGATAAGATTGATGACACTGACCTTTTCTGAGAAGCTCCTGTTACAGAAAACATTGTTACATTCACTGGCAACTATTTCATTTGCTTAATCTGTGGAGATTTTGGGAAAAATAGGGAGCTGGGGTTTCGATGTGCGATTTGCAGTGGATAGATTCACTTACAGTGTACTGGACGTGACACTTTTGAAAAGTATGCCTGTTACTACTGCCGTTGAATACGGAGACAAGTTAAGACCATTATAATACAATTTTATTTTACTAGCAAAAGGATTTTTAATTTTTTCTCTGTGTCGGAATTTTAATAAGTTGTGAAATTTACGTTTCTGGATTGCAATCGAATATTAAAGTTCGAATTTTTTTAGTGGTTTAGTTTTACAGATTATTTTCCGATTTTATGTGCTATATTGTAGTGTGCCTTACACAGCACAATATTACCCCACCCGTTGGGGTAATACCGTGCAAAGTCACATTTCTGTGCAACACCGGTAGAAATTTAAACAGATTTAATACACCAGAGATGGAATAAACGCGCAGTAAATTGATTGTTTGACCAGTTAACATTTTCACCATTTTAGTTCAGTTCGTAAAGTAAGAAATATCTGAGAAATGTTCCCCGCTCTCCCGTGCATTGTAAAGTAACAATAGACGTATTCTTGTTTGAGGAAAACAAACGCTACGTGAAGACCAGTACCAAGCGGTCAACTTGACCACTTGGCCAAAAGGAGAGGTTTCGCGCATTCCAGGAAATGTCTACTTACTACTTGAAGCACATGGTTTAAAATATAGCCAACGTTTACCTCTAAGCGGAAATTTTAAACTCTTCTCAGAGACATTCTGCTGTGCAGTTGTCGGTGAGAGGTGCGTGTAAGTGAGCACGGCAGCAGCGCATTCCTCAGTAGAGGCAGTTCAGAACAGGGTCATGGCACGGCGAGTAGTTCGCCGTGTTGCCCGCACGGCGGCTAGGGGCTGCGGCGAGAGCAGCTGCGGAAGTTGCGCCCCGGCTACGAGGCGCCGCTAAGTAATTTGCGGGCCGCCTCGACCGCTGCAATTATAATTATTTAATCTGGAGCCAGGGCGCGCAGGCAGTTTAGCGCGATAACTGGTCGAGATTAGGGCCGGCCGCGCCAGCCACCCTAATTCCGCTTTCTTCCCTCGCGCTCTCCCACGGATTAGTTACCCTCTCCCGCTGCTCTTCGGACGGGATTGGAACACTTGCTGACATAAGCGGCTTGTCACAGGTACGGACACACGCAGACGTCTAGCACTGCAGCGCGGCGTGCTATACTCTATGACATGTAGTCAGAGGGGGGCAGGGAGAATGAATGTTTGTCGTTGTAATGTCATGAGCCACCGTGTCAACTACAAAAATTTGTGTACGGTGTCCTCCCATACAAGTGTTTATTTATAAAATATCTGAGTGGGGATCCCGCGATGATTACCTAGAAGATCCTCGTCAGCAAATATCTTACAGGCCAAAAGACACATTAACCCACTTTTCTTTTAATTTATTAATCGCTTTTGGGCATTACCCATACACGCTACTTCAGACCACAGAGAACAATAATTATCCATTACGTCTATATAAACCAAACTTCAGTAAATGAACTAAGTAAATTAATATATCAGCTATATAATAGTGTCAACATCCACATCTATATGACTACTCAGCAAATCACACTTAAGTATCTGTGAAAGGGTCCTTCGGACCACCTTCACATCTCTATTATTCTATTCTCGAACATTTCGCGTAAACAACAGATACCTATATATTTTCATGCGAGTTCTGGTTTCCCTTACTGTATTATGATCATAGTTTCTGCCTATGTAGGTCGGCGTCAATAAAATCTTTTCGTTTTCGGAGGAGAAAGGTGGTGGTAGAAATTTCGTTATAAGGTCCCGCCTTAAAGAGAAACGCATTTGTTTTAATGATGGCCACCCCAAATCCTATGTAATGATGGCCACCCCAAATCCTGTCCTGTCCTTCCTTTAACGTTCTCTATTAATCCTGTGTGGCAAGAATCCCACACCACTCCAAAAGAAGATGGCCAAGCGTAGTGTAGGTAGCCTCCTAAGTAGATCTCTTGCATATTTTAAGTGATTTGCCAATAAAACTGTTTGATTCACCTCCCCACCAACTTCTTCCATGTGTTCTTTACGATTTAAGATGTGCGTAATTATAATTTATAGGTATTTAGTTGAATTTACAGTATTTAGATTTGACTCATTTATCTTGTGACCAGCATGCTGTTGTGGGCGAGTGGTTCTAGGCGCTTCAGTCCGGAACCGCGCTGCTGCTACAGTCACCGTTTCGAATCCTGCCTCGGGCATGGATGTGTGTGATGTCCTTAGGTTAGTTAGGTTTAAGTAGTTCTAAGTCTAGAGGACTGATGACCTCAGATGTTAAGTCCCATAGTGCTTAGAGCCATTTTTTTATCGTGTGATCCAATTTCACCCCGTTCCTCTTAGCCCTGAAGAACATGACCACACGCCATTCATTATTTAGGGCGAACTGCCAGTTTTCATATCACACAGATACCTTTTATAAATCATTTTCCAATATTTTTATCTTCTGATGACTTTTCTAGACGATAAACTACAGCATCATCTGCAGACAATATAAGACGGCTGCTCATACCGTCTCCTAGACTGTTTATGTAGATAAGGAAGAGCAACGGGCCTGTAACACTACCTTGGAGGAGGCCAAAAATCACTTCTGTTTTACTCGATGACTTTCCGTCAATTTACAAAATTCTCTTTTCCTGTATTCTTATTTGATCCACTGTTATAGACTCATATACGAGCTGACATACTTTGTGTCTTCTGTTGATAAAAGGGTTCTATTGTTAGTAGTGAAAGCGGTCCCGAGGTCATCAGACTCTGGTGTCGAGGTGTCTTAATACTTTCTGTGGCAGCTGAAGAAAATGTGATTAACATCTTCTCACTGCGGTATTCACATGAAGAAGATACGGAGATGTTCCCAGAATCTCCGCTGACTGAAGCAAAGTCGTGCCATTGTCAGTATTAAGTTTCTGCTGCATCTACAATTTTGGTACCCATAATGTCATAAGATAAAAATGGCTCTGAGCACTATGGGACTTAACATCTGAGGTCATCAGTCCCCTAGAACTCAGAACTACTTAAACCTGACTAACCTAAGGACATCACACACATCCATGCACGAGGCAGGGTTCGAACCTACGACCGTAACGGTATCGCGGTTCCAGACTGAAGCGCCTAGAACCGCTCGGCCACACCGGCCGGCAATGTGATAAGAGACCAGGCACCACTACGCATAGGGTCTCCCTTTAATGTCATAATACTACTGCAGGTTTCCATTCCATCGGACCTTATGGTCCGTATAGTACGAAGAAAAACAGCACACACACTTTGTCGTATTTGAATGAAAGTGTACAAATCAGTGCACACAGTTTCCTTGGCTAGAGTATCTACTTTCACATTTCCTTTTACTCTGATGTATGCTTTCACACCTAACACGATGGTTGTCTTATTTACGAGAGTAAGCTAGTGCACTGTTTCCATAATACGATATACTAGATAATTTTTGGTATTATTTACATCATATCTTGCTAACAGCATCAGTGCTGAGCGTGGCATAATTCCGTCTACTTTCATCCCCCATTAATAATTTTATCAAGATTACTAAAAAGTTTGGCGTGTATTAAACACCTTTCCATTGTCTATATAATTTCTGGTGGTTATGAAGTTTTCTTTTCACAGGAATATGTACGCGATGGTCACGTAAGTCAGAAAAGATTTTTAATTACCCTCAATTTGGAGAGTTTTTAAAGCTTTTGCAGACGTCACGTCTGTCTTAATTGCTGACATCTTCATCCTTTTCCCATCGAAATTTGAAATTAATCTGCCGAATTAAAGGCCGTGGTATTCTGCGGCTTCCGAAAGATTTCTTTTTTAAATGATGAGTAAGAATATGGGTAGCCCGCCCGGTTAGCCGTACGGTCTGACACACTGCTTTCCGGGTGGGAAAGCTTGCCGATCCCCGACACGAATCCGACCGGCGGATTAGTGTCGAGGTCCGGTGTGCCACCCAGTCTGTTGATCGTTTTTAAAGCAGTTTTCTGTCTGTCTCGGCGAATGGTGCTGGTTCCCCTTATTCTGCCTCAGTTACACTACGTCTGCGATTGCAGCGCAGACACTTTCTCCACGTACGCGTACACCATAGTTCCTCTACCCTGCAACACTGGGCTACACCCGTCTGGTGTGAGAAGTTCCCGGGGGTTCCACAAGTGGACGAACCGCACAGTAACCTTGCGTTCGGTGTGGGGCGGCAGTGGGTTGTGTACACTGCGGGCTGCGACGGGGACGAAGTCTCTCCGTCGTTTGTAGATCTCCAGTTCCATACAATACAGTATAATACAAGCACTTGGGTGCAATTTTGACATTAATGTATTTATCCTTGAGTTTCATTATTCAGGGTAGTTGCTATCGAGATGGCGCCTTCCACTGCGATTCCCCGTGTCCGTTGGCATACGCTCGTCATCAAGCCACAGGTCGAGAAATAGTCGATACAAGTCCTGAAGCTTCTGGCTTTCAGACGTGCTTTCCGAAGTGGACAGCCGAACACCATCCAAAATTTCCAGGGGAAAGTATACTACCGCTCAACACATTCTTATGTAGCAGTGTATATCTTCGTTTCCTTTATGGGCGGGAACAGGGCCGCAGCTCTGAATTTGTTTACACATTGATTAAAATGAGAACTGCAACCCGTAATCTCTGTTGGAGAAAACAAACTTGTACCTGATTAAGTTATAGCAGTTCAGAAGTCCATCATAAGAGAAGCAAGGTTCTATCCAGCCACCTTTGTTTTAATAGTTAAATAAAAAGGTCAAATGGTTTGCGTTGTTTATTACGTACAGGTTCTATCCAACCACCTTTGTTTTAATAGTTAAATAAAAAGGTCAAATTGTTTGTGTTGTTTATTACGTACCAACACGTAGATAGGTGGAATAGTGTTCGTTTCCTCCGATGAATTTGTAAGGTTAACGTGAAATACCGACTGTCTAACAGTGACTCACAGCTTGATAAACGGAATTTTCCCTTTTCAATGACGTACGCCAATACCCTCATTCGGCCCCTGTTGTCATCTGCAAATAAAAATTTCCTAACATTATTCACGACTAAATTATTTTCTCTACATCTACATCTACATGATTACTCTGCAATTCACATTTAAGTGCTTGGCAGAGGGTTTATTGAACCACAATCATACTATCTCTCTACCATTCTGTTCCCTAACAGCGCGCGGGAAAAACGAACACCTAAACCTTTCTGTTCGAGCTCTGATTTCTCTTATTTTCTTTTGATGATCATTCCTACCTATGTAGGTTGGGCTCAACAAAATATCTTCGCATTCGGAAGAGAAAGTTGGTGACTGAAATTTCGTAAATAGATCTCTCCGCGACGAAAAACGTCTTTGCTTTAATGACTTCCATTCCAACTCGCTTATCATATCTGCCACACCCTCTCCCCTATTACGTGATAATACAAAACGAGCTGCCCTTTTTTACACCCTTTCTATGTCCACCGTCAATCCCACCTGGTAATGATCCCACACCGCGCAAAAATATTCTAACAGAGGACGAACGAGTGTACTGTAAGCTGTCTCTTTAGTGGACTTGTTGCATCTTCTAAGTGTCCTGCCAATGAAACTCAACCTTTGGCTCGCTTTCCCCGCAATCTTATGTATGTGGTCTTTCCAACTGAAGGTGTTCGTAATTTTAACACCCAGAATATTCCTCCAGAATGGGTCAGATCCTGCGTTAAGTCCCATGTATTTTCTCCCAAAGCGATGCAGTGACTGAGTCGCAAGCCTATGAGACAACAACATTGTTACTGAATTGTAGCCACGATTGAAGCCCTACTTCTTTAATGTAAAGTGATAAATAGTAGTGTCTGTATCTTTCAGAAGCGTTTTTGGAATTAGAAAGTGTTTTATTATTTCATTTGTTGCTTCATCTGAAATACAAACATGTCATTTTTACTGGATATTCTCCCTTTGCATTTATTCTTTATAATGTTCACACAACACCAGTAAGTTAGATCTTCTTCGGTGGTACACATGCTGATACCCACAGTAAATGAATATAGGCTTCCCTTTGTGGCCTCGGCGAACTCCGCCTTCATAAAACTTAGAACTCATAACTCTACTTGCCAATCATAGAAAAACAGCAGCACTGATCTCTGGAAGAAAGCCACCCACAATAACCATTTCTCGAGGAACTTTTGTGCGGACAAGGTTCTTAGTGGAGCAAATAACATTCCCCAGTTTCCAGTAGTGTCTCGCAGGTGTCAGCGGACATGGTGATATATCCTATTTCTGAAACACCCTATTCCGACGCACACTACCTGAAGTGACCTGTCCTCTATGGAAAAGTCAGTATATTCCATCTCCAAACAAGCGTCGCTCCATACAAATCCCTCGAACCAACGGAGACGCAATTGCGCCACACTCCTCCCTCCTTCAATATAGGTGCACTTCAGTCCTGTTGACGAAACTGTCATGTAGGTCACAGTTACACTTTTGTTTATGCCCATTTTGTAATGTAACATACACACCCAAGCAGTATAGGTGATTCCTTAACTCTAAAAGATAACTACAGACGGTATTAACTATTGCAGTCATTATCAGTAGCTAATTACTTCCTTTACTGCTATACTTCTATTACTTTGAGGGGGACTTGTTGTTTTCTGCAGCCTTGGGTACTTTCTTAGTTGGTCTGACACATGGATGTTAACTTGCTCCATGAGCACAGTCGAGAACGTACTTCAAAAAAATGGTTCACATAGCTCTGAGCACTATGGGACTCAACTGCTGTTGTCATTAGTCCACTAGAACTTAGAGCTACTTAAACCTAACTAACCTAAGGACATCACACACATCAATGCCCGAGGCAGGATTCGAACCTGCGACCGTAGCAGTCGCACGGTTCCTGACTGCGCGCCTAGAACCGCGAGACCACCGCGACCGGCGAACGTACTTCATTTTAGGCCGCCAAAAAGAGGGATGGCTCCATCTGAGAACCCTTATACAGAGATTGAGCGGGACTAAAAATTTTGAGGAGAGAAGGGTGATAAGTTGTTTCACTCTGGGACTGACCTTCGAGCACCTTTAGGACAGATAATTCGTCGTGTCGAATCTCCCCACAGAAGGTGCGCTGGAAGCTGCTTGTCTTCTATAAAAACTGCATTTTGTGGGATGCTGGGATGAATCCTTTTTAGAGTGATAAAAATCTGAAGAGCCAGAATTAGAATTTGAGGCCGTGGGAACGTCCGTTGTCTGTAGTTCCAGCGCGAAGGACTGTTCATTTCAAGAATAACGCGGAATCGGATTGGCTCACAATAATTATTTTGTTAGAATGTACACTTTTCCGTGCGTGTCTATGTGCAAGCTGCTCTTTGTTGGGGCTAGAAACTTGTCATGTAGAGGGAGAGATTTTCTGCCTTCCATATTACTATTGGTTAACCAGGGCAAAATCCGTGAGAGTAAGAATTTTTGGAACTTTTTTAAAAATTGTTATTTGTCGGGACTCACAATTTCTGCTGCAGCTGCCCGTTGAGTTTCCTATGCTGACAGATCTAACTAAATTTCGGAGGACTGTTGGTGAGAGAAGACCTATGAGTATACACTTCCTCCAGGGGCACAGTCGAGAACGCGCTTCATTTTAGGCCACAACAGATAGGGAGAATCGAATACAAAGATTGAGTTGGACTAAAAATTTCGAGCCGCTACTGTCGCCGTCTCCGACATTCACAGCGTTTAGGAGTGGTAAACATGTGCCGTTGACGCCGTCATCGAGCTGAGGAGTACGCATGGCTAATTAATTTGCATCAGGGTTCATTTGTGTTGTTTCAACGTTCGCAGCCAGCTAGTTGCTATTATTACACACTTTCGCAATTCTGTTTGTGTTCGTATTTACTTTTTCGATTTCTTTTCTTGAACTACTAATCATTTCCCCAGGAGTTGGCCGTAACTGAAATATAGTTTCACATTATGCACCCCTTTTACCAACCTACCTGAGACAAGGCTAAATTTCGTAACTAGTATTTTTGGTCTACTAATTAAACGCTTACATGCTTAATGTTGTGTCTTGCCCACTCGTCAAATATTGGGTGCCTGTGAAACCTGCTTCTCGAATGCCTACACAACAATTCAAGCAAATCGTGTAAAATAGTTTTACTCTCAGAATATAAGTGACAACACTTAACATTGAGAATGTACAGTGATATGTGTCAAGCAAATGGCAACAGACTTATAAGAAGTCTCTTCAGTGTATACAATTCGTAATGCAAGTAGTGATGATGTTTGGTTAGTGGGGACCGCAACTGCACGGTCATCAGCGTCCGTACAGAGTCTCTATTTTTACACCGTCCAACGTAACCACTGTCACGAATGATGATGATGGAACGATGAAGACAACACAAAGACCCAGTAACCGGGCAGAGGAAATCCCCAAAGTGGCCGAGAATCGAACCCGGGACCCCATGATCCAGAGGCAGCAACGCCAGCGGCTAGATCACGAACTGCGGATGTAATACAAGTGAAGTTATACAGTTCGTAAGTCGTTGCTGTAGAGCTCGTAGAACGGCTAGTCCTCAAGTGGGCCGCAGCCAGGCGCCGCGGCGCTCGTGTTCTCTTCGCCTAGAGGCCGCTGCTGTCTCGGTGTCATCCTAGAGAGGGTTCGGTCAGCGTATTATTGGCTGACGTCTTCTTCACATCTCTCTCTGTTTTACATTCCCGAGTGGCTTGCCAGTGATTGGCTTTACGCCCGAACACTTAATGTCGTATGGTAATAAACCAAGCTGTTACAGTGACCGATGGTTTCAATTTGTACTTAGATGAGTCCCTTCACTAATATATCAGTTTCAGTTGTCGTACCCGTACTTTCGTGCTTAATTCGCCACCCCAATTAGTTTTCCTTTTATAAGATACTTTCCTTTGCACGACACTGCTTCTCATAAATTGGCAAGATCTTACTACGAGTTAACTTCTCTGGACGCCCCGGGGGTCGGACGTCTACTATCTTAGCGTTATGACAAACTTCTCACTCGCCACCTCACAAGACGATGGACCACTATCTTTCCCAAGTACTGGCAAAGTCTACATCTTAAGGCTACGCATTTACCTGACGCTGTTACTTCTACCTCAATCGATAAAGTCAGTCGGCTACAGGTGGAAACAGAAAACACATGCTGTAATGTTATGGTTATTATGCTACTTTTCAGTAGTGCTGTAGAAGGCTATGTGTCAACCGTAAGTAAGGAAATGAATGATTATTGCTGTTGTAATTGTTTACTCGTTGTTATTGGCCTGCAACTAGAAACTTTAATTATTTCCAGTAACCAATTTAAACAATTTACTGATGACAACAAACAAATGAGCAACAATAATATTTTAACATAATTTCCTGGAAAGTAATCCCACTACGCGGCTGCATGAGCAACGAGTCAATATCGCGCTTTTGTAAGTTAAAAATGGCTGCCAATGAATAGAGCAGACCGACAGGAAATGGGAGTTGCAGTTCGGGCTCACAAAAGTGAATTGAATAAAGAAATTTGAGTTAATGAGGCAGGAGCGGAAGTGTCACCACATGCGTAATTAAAAATTAGTGAAATTATATGTGATATAAATTTGTACCTGTAGTTCACATGTAATATTTTTATTTCTTTACTTACAAATATAAATGGTCTCCCAGGACGACTGTTCAGTACTAAGGGATATCACAGGAAAGCTCACTTCCAATGAAAACCGCCGTATGGACGCCCAGTTCCGAATGCGTTCCTAGATGGAGAGTATTAAATGACATTTCTGTATGATTCTTCTTGAATAACTCGAGTAGTGCAGCCGTAAGAGAAATTGCTACCCATTCCAGTAAATTTAATACAAAAAGCCACTACATTTTTTTCCTCTAAGACTAGCATTTTGCGCGAAGAGTGCATGGCATCCGATGCAGCTTAGGCAGATTCCCCGCCCTGACAGACCACACGTGTTGCATACCAAATTGTCTGTCTCTACTTCCTCTGCAATAATGTGGTATGTTGCAAACAGTGGCAATGTACTGATTAATACACAAAAGAGATAACAATGCACCTCAGATGTACTTTATCTCGCAAACTATTCGGAATACAGCGTACACTGATAAGCCAAAACATTAAGACCACTGCTCATCTCGATGTTGAATGCCGCCTTGTTGCGAGCTCCTGACGCTGTAGCAAAAGTATGTAAGAGGAGCAGACGCGGACGGGGGATCAGACTAACGAAGAGGTGTGCTCCAAACACGGAAATTCATAAACGACATTTGCAAAGGACATTCTTAAAAAATAGTTCAAATGGCTCTGAGCACTATGAGACTTAACTTCCGAGGTCATCAGTCCCCTAGAACTTAGAACTACTTAAACCTAACTAACCTATGGACATTACACACATCCATTCCCGAGGCCGGATTCGAACCTGCGACCCTTGCGGTCGCGTAGTTCCAGACTGTAGCCACTAGAACCTCTTGGAAACCCCGGCCGGCGACAGATTATTATTACACAGAGACTGTGAACTAGTATCTCGAAAACGGCAACGCTGGTCGAATGTACACTTGCTTCTGTTATTGGCAACTACGGAAAGAGGAAAATGGTCCCGGCGGAAGTTCGAGTCCTCCCTCGGGCGTGGGTGTGAGTGTTTGTCCTTGGGATAATTTAGGTTAAGTAGAGTGTAAGCTTGGGGACTGATGACCTTAGCAGTTAAGTCCCATAAGATTTCACATACGTTTGAACATTAGGAAAGAGGAAAAAGAACTATGAAACTCCCGACAGGCTGTAAGTGGATGTCCACGTCTCTTCACAGATCGTTGGGTCCTGAGGCTTGTTTGCTCTGTAAAGAAGAATAGATGGTGATTTGTAGCATCTCTGCCGAAAGAGCACAATGCTGGTTTACACACAAGTGTTTCGTAGCACGCCGTTTATCATACATTGTTGAACATGGAGCTCCGTGGAGACCACCCTTCACATATTAACCCAAAGACATCATCAGTTACGATTGTAGTGGGCTCGGGACCATCGGCATTCGACCGTCGATCAATGGATACGTGTCGGATCTTCGGGTGAATCATATTTTTCTACACTAGCTCGTCATTCGTCTACACAGACACCGCCATGGAGCTGAGCGGTGGCTCGAAACCTGCATCGCGCCACGGTCACAGGCTGGTGGGAGCAATAGTCTCCTGAGTTTGCACTGAACCTGTGGTAGTAATCGAAGAGACGCTGACAGCTGCAAACCACCTGCGTCCCTTCATGCTTCATGACTTCCCCGACGGCGATATTATCTTTCAGCTGTATAACTGTCTCTTTCTCGGAGCCAGATTGGTGCTTCAGTGGTTTGAGGAGCATTATGGTTGATTTCTTGGCGACCGAACTCGCTTGATGTAAATTATATGGAGCCCATCTGGTTCGCTCTCGAGTTTCATTTCCGCTTATACAAATCAGCGTTCCGTTATTTACGCGAATCAGATGACCTGTGCGTAGACAACTAATGCCACTTACAGTCGGATCCCTGATACGCAGAATCAGCATCGAATTTCGTTCCAAAGACAGACAAACAAGCTATGAAGCTAATGATCACCATGGTTTGGCTCATCAGTCTACTTCCAAATGAAGTTTCTAGTTTCAAATTATTGTTCCCGTCATTCTTCCTGCACAGCCAATATATAGCATACTCAGCAGTGCAATGTCGGCAGTAAAATGAAAAAATTCTGTGGACAGAAATGAAAGAGAAAGTTAGGACAGATGCATTAACCAAACTTACTTGCGCATGAAATAAGTATCGCTACATTACACTGCAGTCTCCCCAAACTAACAGATTCCCTTGAAGTTGGCCTCTTCCGAGGCAAGAGGCAAAAGATGTAATAAGGAAGAAGAGATCCGTCTTTGTTCAAAAGACCGTCCCTTGTTGACTTCATGGAAGTTGATGCTACAACGTACAATATTCACAAAACAGTTTTCACATGAAGACCCTTACGTCACGTTACGTAACCAAAAATGAAAATGTTTTTAGCCACCACTATCTCCTACAGACATCTATGTAGGATGTAGTCTGAACTGGGAACTGATGATTATGACAACGTGATTTGCAAAGAACTGTCCACTAATGTTCCGTCATATAATAAAACGGTTTGAGAATTTGCTTCAATGCGATCTTTCTTTTAAAAACACTTGTAATTCACAACACGAAAATAGCAGGTGGTTGAATTTTTAATATACTGTATGAGAAAGGTGGCTGCCGACATATCAGTGTGGAACCTGCACTGCAAGCGAAATGAAAGCGTGATACGCAGGCTAGAGAGAAGAACAGAGAGACAGGAGAGAAATTAGTGAATGTGTACTTCACTCCTATGAAATACACCAAACTAGATGAGAAGAAAATTATGGTAGGAACACAAGTTAAAACTGCAGTACATTGGCAGCTTCTGAAAATTTGCCATGGCACGAAAAGGATTAGCTTCGAAAAGGAAACTGACGAATATGTAAATCAAATTTTCCCCGTAAGTACGCCAGGTGCTACGAACGGTGAAAGCTGCAGAAAAGAAAGTTTTGCAAAGAGAAACTAAATTTTACGTCCAGCGGCATAATAAGCAGGACTGCATACACGGAGATGAAACGTAAAAGTGGGAGGTAACAAATAATGCTAGAGACCATTTGAAACTGTAGATTGGAGACACTGACCGAAAGAAGATCGACAATAAATCTGGAGATGGACGTCATAGAAAGGTAATACAAACCAGAAAACCGGAGGCTGTGGCATGAACTTCCAGTTATTGCCATAATGTTATTTACGAAGCAGTTGAAAGTAAATTATCAAGTGCCCTTATATGTAGAGATGGAGGTTTTCTCTTAAATTCTGCATGCAATCCTCCTCTCCCTCCTATGCGAAAAACAGAGGGAAAGAATTGATGCTATCTTACAAGCTGGTTATTAATATTCACTATCGGTAACTTCTCAGGTAGGACATCTTTAGGAATGTGGTGGCGCTGGTGTTGACAATGCACGCTCAGGTTCTTGTGTGTGTATGTGTGTGTGTCTGTGTGTGTTTTATCTTTCATATTCTCTCCATACCGAGGATTTAAATTCCTCTGCATAACGCTTTCGTCCTGGACACGTGCATTGAAAGTACGTGTCCGTCTCTCGAAATATCGGCTGTTGTCGAGGACATCTTCCGGCTGCATTCCCGTAAGTTATTTGAATATGTTACACGTCGGAGAAACTCAAGTTTCACAGTATAGAGAGGTCGAAGGAACAAACGGCAAATGCCAGTTACCAGTTCAGCACATTAATTACTCTGAAACATGGTTGGGAGCGTTCATAAAGATGTCGTATATCTCGACAAGAGGTTGAAGAAGATCCATTTAACCTTTGATACCACAGCAATGAGAAACAAACGAATGGGACGTTTCCATCTAATTACGTTTACGAAGCACGTTGTTTATTCTGGCGACTAAAACAACAATAAAACCTTTAAAATATTCGTAGTTGCTACCACTTCATTAATAGTAATATAATCATACATATGTGAAGTAGTTCACTTGCAGCTGAATAGTACATGGTAATCATCATCTACAAATATAAACGTGTGCTTGTGTGTGTGTGTGTGTGTGTGTGTGTGTGTGTGTGTGTGTTTGTTCAAACATAGCTCCGCGTAAGTGGTGGAGTGGGAGACATGAAGGGCCTCGCATGTAACAATAATAATAGTTAATCTGTATTAGTGTCGAATACATAGTTATCCATGTTATTGGGCTCATGAGTGACAGTCCAGTTGAGCTTTGATTTCCAAAAGTTTTACTGCAGTATAAAAATGGAGCTCATGGACAATAGCTCTGCAACGCTTAAAATAACTTTTGACGTTCTACACGAAGACAATCACAGAGGGGGTAATACATACGTAGCATTCTCAGGGACAGTGTATGATTGTGAGGAATGACACTTTCCCGTAAATGAACGGCAGCCTGGTTTCATATCTTTACCTGTCTAATGTAAGACGATGTTATGAGAGAAGCAGGGCCATGCTGGGTAACCAGGCAGTACTGATAGAAAATAGTAGTGCTCGTCTTTGGTCTGAGGTACCGTTTATTATGATTTAATTTATGGTAATGTCTTATGGGATCAAACTGGTGAGGTCATCATTCTCTAAGCTTACACACTACTTAATCTAACTTAAACTAACTTACGGTAAGGACAACACACACAGCCATGTCCGACGGAAGACTCGAACCTCCGATGGGGGAGCCACGCGGACCGTGACAAGGCGCCTCAGAACGCTCGGCTACCCTGCCTTGCGTTTGTTTAGAAAAATGGCGAGTATAAGAAACTAAGGCATCAAATGCAACTCCAAGATATGGATATTACGGTCAGTTTCGACGTAGTCTCATTCTTTACGAAAGTCCCACTTTCTAAGCCCCTGGAACTAATCGCGGTTAACCTCGACAGTTGTTACACTCAATTCCTTAGGCACTACTGAACAAACCGATGTCGTGGCGATTGGCAGACCGTTACGCCCTATACCGGCGAACGTGTCCATGGAATACTTTGAAGCACTCTCAGACAAGAACTTGAGCGTATTCAGATAAGAAGAGCCATGCTGAACAAATGTACCTATGACTAGGGTTCGGAAAGGATGGTTTCTCAGTTCGCCAAAATAAGAGGGCATTACTGTCAAAACATAGGATGCCCGATGTAGAGCTTGATACGGAGAAAGGGAAGCCAAAAATTGCTTATCTGAAAGGAGGAAGGAAAATTATAGTTGAACGTTCCATCGGCAACTAGGTCATTAGTGACGGAGCGCGATATTGGTTTGGCTGAAAGATGGGAAGGAAAGTATTTCGCTACTGTTCACTTCCGGTTTCAGCAATCTTTCTCCTGCTAACCCTAAGTGATAGTCATTGCCTGTAATCGGTGAAAATAATTCCGATACTTTACCATGGATGCTGCTGTAACTTACTAACAGAACCGCCAGTCTCTTTTTCCGGTTTGCTAGGCCGACAGTTCTCTCCTACAGTAATGTGGCTGATCTAAGGTTCGAGTTTGGCCGGCATTTTCGATCACTAACCTGAAGGAGGGAATCTTCTAAGCAAAAGTAAAAGAAACGTAATCAGTTAGGTAGTCGCTTCCTTTGTGTAATTGACTCTTGATGTAGTAAAGAGCCGGCCACCGTGGTCTCGCGGTTCTAGACGCGCAGTCCGGAACCGTGCGACTGCTACGGTCGCAGGTTCGAATCCTGCCTCGGGCATGGATGTGTGTGATGTCCTTAGGTTGGTTAGGTTTAAGTAGTTCTAAGTTCTAGGGGACTGATGATCACAGCAGTTGAGTCCCATAGTGTTCAGAGCCATTTGAACCATATACTAAAGGAAACCCTTACAATTCTCAACCCGACATCGGAGGTTGATAAATTCGCTTCTGAGAACGCTGCAGAACCGTATGCGATTCTGCTTTAGGCCTCCCAGTCAGGACTAGTCCAGAGGACCGCGATTGACCGATTGCACCGCTGCAAATAGGCGTCTTTCAACCACGCGCGCAACGCTAATTGTCTTTAAGAAATTCATCAGACAATGTAAAGGGACGAAACAAAGGACTCCAAGCTAGGTATCAACTGTCGTTTGTCGCGACATGAGCAGCTATTTGAGGCTAGTTACCCCCCAGTGCCTTCAATAGCCGCCGGCAGGGCGATATCCACATCGCGGACGATGTAATACGCCTAACGTTGAAGATCCCTACGACTAATAAACGTACCATCTATGATTGTCCTGACTTACCTGGAAAGTCGGCTACTGCCACAACAGACATGGCTCACTGTGTTATAAAGACAGGTTATCAACTCATATCTGTTGCTAAGGAGTAAGAGGGCAGCCTTTGGCTCAGGGATACGTGAACCCACCATTTTCCACTATCCACCTTCGACTAGAGACACACAAGTAGATGTTGCGCGTCGGACGATGTAGTGCCAATAGGGTTTCCAGTCGATTCCAGAGACAATAGAGGTGTCGGAACTTTGCCACTATACTATGTTTATCATTCGGATCTGACGTAAACATTACACCATGCATTCTGATGTCTTTGCTGGAAATGCACTACTAGTGGATGTGTATTTTGATTCCGCTGATGGAATCTGAAGAAAATTGCCACCGACGCTCGCAGTTGCAGAGTAATGAGACGCTCGATACCGTACAATTTACTACAGAATACTAATAATGTACCAGTGTACTGTAAATCAGGGGTGGCCGCGAAATGCAAAACTGCGCGCATGCTTATTGTGCTTCCTGAGGCGCTCCGAGGCTCCACCAGTCTCAAAACTGCTCGGCCTGTCTCAGTCCTTCTCTCGAGTATCCACTACAGCAGAACGTTACACAGCATTTTTCGGCAGCCGCGATTTCCTTTAGAGCAGGTCGTGATGTCAGCGCTGTATCTTCTTCGCTACTTGATCGTCGTATAAAACAAGCTCACACGTCCGTGGCTGTTTGCATCAAGAAGCTATCTAGCGATCTTTAGTCAGATGCCTTCAAAAATGAATTGAAATCATAGAACAGAAGGCTGAGAGTTATCTAAATCTGTTACGCATTTACATAATCGACGGGTACCACACATTTGCTATGAAACGACATTGCAACACCTTCCACAAAGAATTTAAAGATTTAGTTGGCAATGAAATAGCAAAAAAATTACAACGATCGACACACGATTTGTACGGGGTTCATTGTTCTGATCGTAAAGAAGCACTTCGTGCTAAATTTGTGGGCATGAAACGCGTGATGAAGCTGGAAGCACAAGTAGTAATTTTTCTGAAGTCCCAGGCATTATTACACTTTCGGTAGCAACAGTTTATAGTGGAATTGACCGAAGGGAATGGAGACTTGTTGAAAAGTTTGTTGTGTCAAGGGGTATGACTGGAACGGATTCTCGATTTGAAACCCGCTATTTTCGAGTTTCTGAGTAAAATCAAAAGCAAGAAATGAGATTAAAATATCCGGAATGGACTGCAGAAGTCGTATTTTAAATGGACTTGTCTGTACACTGCCCACAATAGGCGTTGCAACGTAAGAATCATGGTAGTTATCAATTGGTGTGGATACATTTAAAAAGAAAACCGGTTTGGCGAAGGAACAACTTCTGAGAGACAATCACCGTCCTTTTCCTTACGCCCACTAACGATAAACGCAAATTTTGAAGCATTCATTGTGGCTCTGAAAGAGTTTCAAGAATAGTTTACTGAACATTTAAAGCACGCTGCCAAAGCTACGTCTCTTTTTGAACTGTTTACTGATTCAGTTGAAAGCGCACTTTTGCAAATGGAGCTGGAACGTCAATGTACAATGTAATTCCCCTTTAAAGGACTATGTTTTTACGTCAGAACTGTCCAGGGATTCTTTGTTATTTTCCTTGGAAAGGGTTTCCACGTTTGCAGAATGAGTTTGCAGACGTGATACAATATTTCAGTCAACATACGTACGTGAAAGCAAGTTTCCGATTATGAAACTAAATAAGTCACAATTAGGTGGCAGCCCGAATGACGAAAATCTGCGAAACTGACTACATCTGTCCGTATGTCAACAGTTTGTACAGGATAGATATTTTATTATGTCTTCAGCATGCCCAGAATATTTCAATAATACAGAAAATTTTAATTCTTTTTGATCTGTGTTATTGAGAAATATGAAATTTGACACAAGCAAAATGCGAGACGCTCAGTGATCCTTGCACGCCTACATTTCCAAAAAATGGCGCTTCGACAGCTTCCCTCTCCAGACTCTCCACTACCCAGCTAGCGTGGTGTAGTGGTGATGGGGAATGTATGCACCCAGGTGACAGAACTCTGCAAGTATGTGAGAGCACTGTATCCAGGCAGAATTCTTGGCTATCCTTGCTCTAAATGGTCTCGCAACACGTTCTTAAATAAGTTTCCACTTAACCTTCAGTCCAAACTTTTTCTCGGAAACAACGTAGTGACATCTTCCGCTGAGAGATTTACTTTATTACTGAGATTATGACGTTCGCCCTTCGTTTGGAAGGCTATTATACATGTGATTCGTTAATGTAAAAATAGAGTCGGCCATAAAAGCTGTTTCTACGTTCCAGTCAGAGGTCAATGTGGCAGAGGGTACAGGTGTACCGGCGCGCCGTATGCTCGACAGCCACACAGCTGATAGCTATCGCCAGTGGCAATCGGCGCAGAGCATCTGGAGCGTAGTGACCGTTACGCACACCTGAGCACGCTATGGCCCGCGCACCAGCCGGCTAATGGAAACTGTACCATCGTCCCTGAGGAAGCCCTTAGTAATGGAAATTCCGTGCTGAAGGTGCATGGCGGAAAATTAACATATGTACATTCCTGGAGAGAGCCATTTACTAAGCCGGCTCAACCATTGATCGTTCCCAATTCAACATGAAATGTCCAAATATTTCAGCAATACCAGGAACGTCTGAAGAAAGTAAGCGAAAAGTTTTTCGATGGTGTTGAGCCACAGTCATGCATAATTTTTTGAAAGATTAAACCGCCATTTGAGTGTGTATTACTGTATTATGTAGATGTCTGCTTGTAAGCCATTATCAAATATAATACTAAAAGTACTTAGACCACTAACACGTCATATCTGTCGAGAAAGATATGGACTGCCTTAACAGATAAAACATGTTAATTGTCTAAAACCTTTTAGCATTGTACATGATAATGGCATAAAAGCCAAAATCTGTAAAATCTATAAATACAGTAATACACCACTGAATGACTCTTTACTCTTTCAAAAAAATTAAAGTAAGTACTGCTTTGGAATTGTGTAATGCGGAGTTAGATGAACTCACTTTCGCTGATCATAATCGTAGCAAACATTCCATACTTGTGGAAAACGCCCAAAATCTCATCTAAATTATGCTTCGATATGTTATTTCATTGAAATTTTAAAGAGCACTGGTAGCTGCTATTAAATAGATCATTGAAATATATTTTGTGATTTATCGTAGACTGTACTATATTTAAAAGATCCTGATCTCCCTCTAAGAAAGTTTCTTTTAAAATTTTTGGAGATTCTGTAATGTCTGAACTCTATCAATCAACAAAAAACCGAATAACTGTATAAGGGCTAGAGTCGGACCAATGCATTATTGACTTGCTCAACTTGTAAAGCTCTTAATATTCAATAAAACATCCAGTTTTTCTGAAATTGTACTCAAGTGTTTCTCTGTACATGCACCTCACACCTACCGATTTTGGTCTTGTTCGGATAATTCCTTCGTGGTGCTAGTTTCAAATGGTTCAAATGGCTCTGAGCACTATGGGACTCAACTGCTGTGGTCATCAGTTCCCTAGAACTTAGAACTACTTAAACCTAACCAACCTAAGGACATCACACACATCCATGCCCAAGGCAGGATTCGAACCTGCGACCGTAGCAGTCGCACGGTTCCGGACTGCGCGCCTAGAACCGCGAGACCACTGCGGCCGGCGGTGCTAGTTTCTTTCTCTCTCTCTTTCTATCTTTTTTGTTCTTGAAGTGCATGTACTTACAGTAACAAAAGGCGCGTCGTAGTTAATAGTGATAACTGACTCGCTTGTAGCATACGTTACTAGAAACAGAACGTTCCTGTAATCATGGATCCTCAGTGGAGGAGTCGGTGAGATAACTGCGAATGAGTGATTACGAGCCGCTACTGATTTCAGTACGAAATATTGTCCTAGCTACAACAAATGTAGTTGATATTTCAACTTTTCAATTGTGTCTCTATCTATTTTGTCCCAAATTTTTGCACATCCAGTGAGGTACACAGTAATTAGCACACTACACTAGCAGTTGGGAGGTTCTTATCCTCGTCCGGCCATCGAGACTTCGGTTTTCAGTGATTTTCGAAAGTCGCTAAGGAAACTGCCAGGATGCTTCCTTCGACAGGGCGTGTAGAATATCCTTCCCCATCTTTCCGAAATCCGAGCACGTACTCCGTCTCTAACGAGCTTCCTTCCTTTGCTTAAATAATGTGCTTATTTGTATAATTATGTACTATAAAATAAGTGGGCGAGGGCATAGTGCGATCTAATTTCTAGCGATGAACAAGGTATTCATGGTAAGTATTACAGCGTGTAGTTGGCTTTATCGTTAGCATTTTGCCAGTTTCCAAAGCATGGATCGCCTTCATGCTAGTCACATTCCGTATCGTTGCTAACTGCCTTGCGTATTGAAATCAGTATATTGTTTCCTACACGTTCGCTTTGTACTAGTATGTGCCCAGTTTATATCTTTCATGGTGATCTGATACTGTGTTGTTCTCTGCTTGGACTTACATAGAAGCCTCGTAATGGGTATAATTTCTCTTGATTTGCGAAGGCCATTATCGTCAAGTTCCATAACGCAATTCTTACAAACTTCACGAGGCGTTGACGTACAAAACTTCCGCATTGCTCTTCTTCTAATCTGGCTTTTGTTTTCGGATCTTCCTTCTTTCTATATTTTTATAAGCCATGGTGCAGAGTTCGATACAAAATCTAAAAAAGTATATGTAACTATTATATACTTTCACGGTTTTATGCAAATTATCCAAGACTTAGATTGTCTTGCTCCCTACGTTTGGGACGTACTCTCACGTTTCTTTTTTACGCTGCTATAGTAAGAACACTATGTTGTATTCTTTCTCACAGACATGTAAGCATAATTGAATAAAATCTTTGCAAGGAACTCTTCCGGGAGATTTAGTTGGTGATGTGTAATATCTCCATTGTTATTTATTTATTTTGTTGTTCCTCTTCTGTATAACGCAGCGGAAAATCAAATCATAAAAGCTGTTTTATCTTTGTACCTGAATTGTAGCCCGACCGCTGCATTCATTTTTACTTTCAAAATTTTAATGAAGTGTTCCACACAAAATATCCGCTCGATACTTTGAAATTACTAGCAGAGCTGCGTGCTTGACAGACTATAATCTACTCATGAAAGGCGAATTCTATTTTCCTTTGAATGTAGATGACAATTTCTTGCGGCTGTGCCTTTGGATGCCGATCACAGTTGACGTAAGGAGATTTTCGAAATAAATTACGCCTTCCATGATAACACAATAGGAATGCATAAAATGTAGTGGAATCCGTGTGCAATGAAGTGATTCTGTCTGTCTCTCTCTCTCTCTCTCTCTCTCTCTCTCTCTCTCTCTCTCTCTCTCTCCGCCTCCCTCCCTCCCACCGTCTCTTCATCGTCTCTCTTACCCTTCCTCTATCCCGTACCGCTGCCATACACGGTGCCCGGAAAAGTTTCTAACCAGTCTTGGCGTTTGGTCACACATCAGCACGGTATTATCAGTTGTCCCCTGCTGGTCATGCATCACGCCCAACTTTCGAGCTATTTGGGTAGCGGACCACGTAGCAGGGCTACAGGGAAATCTCATGCGAACTCATCAGCGCCCCGGTCTTCTCTGGAGAATACTACACGCGCTGAACAGTCGATTGTCAACAGTGATTGGACACTTATTGGTTTCGTATATGAAGATAATGCGATCAGTATTGAAACATCATACTTCAAAAATCGGAATAATGCTCCACGGAGGTACTAATTTACACGCCGTTTAATCCCTGGCCTTCCCATTAACAGGCAAACTGACGTTTCAATCAATTTTTTATGTTGTGTGTCCCTGAGTTGCTATCTGTTTCGGCGTACAATAGGTCCTTTGTCTGTTCACTGCAGAGCTGTGTGCATTGAATTGGTGTGGAAGAATCATGACTAAGGCTCTGTACGTTATAATTGAAGCTGCTGAGATTTATTTGAAAATGAATATGTAAATCATGTCTTTAGAATCCATTCTGAACGCTACAAAGGTCTTATTCACTCTTTTGTAGTTCATAAAAAAGCAAGCGTCAGGTGTCGAAATAATTTCTTTTTAAATAAGGAATGAGAGTTCATTTAGTTACATGCGTAATAAATGCCGGGAAACTACTGTAAATTATTTGCTCTCCTTTAATATAATACTGTAGTCTGTCATATGATCCGGGAATGGAATGCTTGAATTTTGCTTTAGTATATTCTTTTCAATTTGTGTGACATCTAAGAACCTGATTACAAAACTGTTATCGCAATTAAGAACATAATTGTGTCATGGATTGAGAAATCTGCTATAAAGCGACTCACTGTTTTTCGTAATTCACGCAGTTTAGACGTAACCAATGCTCCCGCGGCTCGAGTAGAGCAGAACTATCTTGTTGCTTGAAATTGGGTAGCAGGAAGTCAGTATGTAGCTTGATCAAGCTTAATTGGCATCCGTATGTAAATGTTCAGCTCAATCTCATATTGCTCAAGCTATTCACAAATAGTAAAAATCCTGAATTTGGATTAAAATTTTGCTATTAATAGAAGCCGATATCTATATAAAGTTCATAATGGACATCAAAGGGAAAAGGACTGTGGTCGAACATGGGTGGTTGACTCATGACACTGTTTTTGTGATCAATAGAAGCAAAATATTCTAGATCCAAGTCTTAAAACTGATCTGGGGGAAATGGAAGTTCGACAAATGGAGAATTAAAAGAAGGTAACTCGCAAGAACATAATTAGACCCTGGACGAAATCACCAGGAAAGAAAACTTGAAGAAGGTATAAGGCTAATTAATATTGGACTAGGACAAAGAACAGAAACTGCTAGAAAATAACCTTAACCTTTCAATGAAAAGAACAAGATGAATCAGAAGAAAGAGGAGGAAATTAGTAGATTAGATGGAAGATCACTGCTTCAAAATACCAAGGGTGTAAAATTGGGATTAAAGTGATGGAATTAAGTTTCCTTTACACGATATGCGGCAACACAAACAAAGAAACGCAGGCAACTATCGATAAAGACGAAGTCACGTTTTGCTCAATGACAGCCAACTTTTAGGTGGCAACTATAAAACTTCTCCATCGTCATTTACGTAGATGATGAAGAAGAAATAAACTTCCATGAAGAAGTGATAGAGGCGTATGTCGCAGCAACATGACGTTGTGAGAGAGAATCTGCTAAGATAGACCACCACAAATATAGTCAGAGGGATTAGAGAAAATGATGAGCCGAAACATGAACACTGTCCGCCACGACGTTTAATGCGGCCTGGTGGCGTTGTGGGCTTCTGATGTGATAACAAAAGTATGTAAGAGGAGCAGACACGGACGGGGGATCACCCTAGCGAAGATATGGACTGCTAAAGGGAAATCGACTGAAATAAGCGACTTTGACAAAGGGAAGATTATTAGTACGCAGAGCCTAAGAACGAGTATCTCGCCATGGTGAAGCTGGTCGAATTTTCACGTGCCACTGTCTTCAGCATCTATGGAAAGGCAGTGAAACTACCACTAGCCGCTAAATGGTTGGAAGTTCACGATTCGTCACAGAACGTGGGGATCGGAGGCTTGTCTTCCCTGTAAAGTAGGATAGATGCTGATCTCTGGCATCTCTGCAGAAAGAGTACAATGCTGGTGCAAGTAGAAGTGTATCGGAGCACACCGTTCATCGTAAATTGTTGAACATGGAGCTCCGCAGCATACCATCATGTTCATATGTTGATCCAATGACATCGTCAACTACGACTGCTGTGGAGACGGGACCTTCCCCATTCAACCATCGATCAATGGAAACGTGTCGGCTCTTTGAGTGACACTCATTTTTGCTACAGTAGGTCGAAGGTCGTCTCCATAAATTCCGTCATCGAGATGAACCGTGGCTCGAACCTCCTGCACTCCGCCTAGCTTGATATCTTCCCCAACTGTGATGACATCTTTTAGCAGTAAAGCTGTCCGTGTCTCGGACCCAGAACCATGATACAGTAGTTTGAGGAGCATTATAGTGAACTCACGTTGATGTCTCTGCGATAAAATTCGCCTCATGTAACCCATCTCTGTAGCTCTCGGGCGCCATCACTGCGTACACCGATCAATGGCTCATTATTTACGCGAATTACATGACCTGTGCGTAGACATATACGTCACACTCCTCCGTAAACTAGCAACAAACTTTCGTATCCATGATACACTGAATCTGTGATGTCTTTTGTTCCAAAGACGGACAAACAAGCTATTAAACATATGTTCATAAGTAAGCCGAGGTTCCTGATTACCTTTACGTACAGTGAATAGTGTAGCGAATTTTGTGACGTACGGAAGTAATTTTTAACATTTATTGGGATCGATTTATGGCACCAGTTTTTTAAGCAATTATCTACTGTCTTCTTAGGAATTGTTTAGACACTTGACAGAGGAATGGAACGATTGAAATATTAACCCGATCATAGTGTCTCAGACTATCGTCCCGTATTGGGAAACGTCTTACGGCAACACGAATAAGCAGACTCACAACTCAGGTATGGGTCGTTTTTTTCTTAACATTACTGTCATACAAAGATTTCATAATGATAATACTGGTCATTGATACGTACTCTTAAGTGATTCCGCCCAGACGTTCCTGAACGTAGAATGTCGTTTGGACAGAATGCAGCACAGGTCCATGTTTTCTGAAGTTCTGGAGTTCCTTTACAGATCTCTTGCTTGAATTTTCCACACCGTCAAAAATTAAGAAATTTTAAGTCTTGTCAGCGTGCTGGCTATTTTGTGATTGGTGTACTATTTCCGAGTGGAGAATGTGCTAACTATTAGTCATTTTAGTATCGTATTAATTAACTTATGCTACCAAGAGCACAATCAAAGATCTAATATAATATATTTCCTATAGACAGGAAAGCATCTATCCACAAATCTTCACTTGTTTAGAAAGCGTCACTTGTGCGAATCTCAGCTTAAACGTTTCTCGCACGATATCATACGAGCCACGGATATCTAACACACTGCTAGATCTCTGGAAAGTGTTTGACACTGTGCCACACTGCAGACTGTTAACAAAGGTACGAGCCTAGGCAATGTGTTCCCAGGTACGTGAATGACTCGGAAACTTCTTAAGTAACACAAATCATTGCTTTGTCCTGGGTGCCAGTGTTCATCAGACAGGAGTGGCTCATGGAAGTGCGACATGACCGCTACTGTTTTTTATAGTCATAAGTGATCTGGCGGACAGGGTGGGCAGCGATGTGAATTTGTTTGTCGATGATGCTGTGGTGTACGGGAAGGTGTCCTCGCTAATTGACTGTAGGAAGATACAAGACAATTTCGAAATACTTTCTAGTCTGTGTGATGAACGGCAGCTTGCTCTAAATGCAGAAAACGGTAAGTTAATGCAGAGAAGTAGGAAAAAGAAACGTGTGACTTTTGAAAACAGCATTAGCAGTGTGTGCTGTGTGACAGTCACTTCGAATGACATATAAGCCTAACGCTGCAAACCGGTACGAAATGTAACGAGAACATAAGGTCGATAGTCGAGAAGTTGACTTCGGTTTATTGGGAGAACTCTTCTTCTTTTTCTTTTAGTGTTCAACCCTGAGGTTGGGTTGCAGCAGAGCGCCATTCCTCTCTTCTGTCTGCCTTCCTCTTCAGTTCCACGTAAGTGTTACATCCAAAGTCATTCATGACTTGTCGCATTTATGAAACCCTTGGTCACCCTCACCGATTTCTTCCTTCAGTAGTCCCTTCTGCTATTGTTCCAATGATGTTGTGTCGTAGGATGTGCCCTACAAGTTTGTCTTTTCTTCTTTGGATGTTCCTCGACAAAGATCTGGTTTCCTGTACTCTTCTAAGCTCTTCTTCATTTGTTACTTTGTCTCTACAGCTGATCTTCATCATTCTTCTATAGCACAACATCTCCAGGGCCTCTAGCCGTCTTCCGTCTTCTCTTCCAATTGCCCAAATTTCACATCCGTATAGGGCCACACTCCAAACGAAATCTTCCATGATACGTTTCCTTATTTTCAGACTGATATTGTTGCGGGTGGGTAAGTTCCTTCTCCGATTACATGCAATTTTGGCCTTTTGTTTTCTGCTCGCAATTTCTTTTCGGCTTCTACCATCCCTTGTGATTTTGCTTCCCAGGTAAGTAAATTCCTCTACAAATTCCAGCTCCTCTCATCCAACTCTAGGGAAGTGTAAGTCGTCTATAACAAGAGACTGCTAGTAAAAGGTGTCCGGGAAGTAGGGACGAATATTAATGTGCTACAGAACATACAAAATGTATTGAATTTTTTTTTACAAACTCATTGAGTAACATCCCCCATTCATATATGAAAAATTACATCCTCCTCATGACCACACAAGGCCGTGCGGCAACAAGCAATGCCGTTAATAAACCTTTTAATTTCATCCTTCAACTGGTGTATTGGTTGTGGTTTGTTCATGTACGCTTTTGATTTCATAAATCCCCATAAAAAAGAGTCACAAGGCATAAGTTCGAATGGTCTGGCAATCCATTCCTGGTTGCCACCCAAAGAGATAATTTTTTTAGGAAACTTTTCATTCTGCAGAGCATGCGTTTCACTGGATGAGTGACATGTCTCACCATCTTGCTCAAACAAAAAAATCATCATTTTCATCAATAAGAGGGAAAAACCAGTCAGATAACGTGTTTCGATAACGGTCGCCGTTCGCAGTGACGACAGCTGCCTCAACATTTTCAAAGAGGTATAGGCTGATGACTCCTCCTGCCAAGACCACACGCTACACAGTAATGCGTTGTGGATGCAACTCATCTTTCACAATCATACACGGATTTTCGTAACCCAAATTCTGCACTTCTGCTTGTTGACGTCCCCACTCAAGTAGAAGTGCGCCTCATGTGAGAAAGCTTTTTTTTTTTGGGGGGGGGGGGGGGCGTTCAGTGGTTGTCGAGCCGAGACGCACAGAGCAAATTGGTGTGTCATTCAGTGATCTGCAGGCTTCAACTCTTGTGCAAGTTGAATCTTATACACATTCTTTTTCAGATGCCTTTAAAGGGTTTCATGCAGTGAACTTGGCGATAAAAACAAATGTTGAGTTAGTCGGCGTACCGATTTTCTAGGGCTTACGGTCGCATTGTCACGCACGACAGGAGTAATTTCTTGTGTTCAGACACAACGCGATCGCCCTGTTTTCTTAACGTCTGGAACAAAACCCGTGCTCTCAAACTTCCGGGTCAACTTCCGAGCAGATGATTCGGTTGCAGCAGCACTACGTCCGAGTTTCACACGCAGTTCACGAACAGCTGCCCTGGGAACTTTCCTGTTTTTGTAATAACGTCTAATCACTTGGACACGTTGCCCAGTTGTCATCTGCTCTATTATGAAAGTAAACATAAAGCGACAAAGCTTACCGCTCCAAAGCTATCAGGCTACTAATGGGAAGAGTCGCAGATAACAAACATGAAAAAAACACCGCTGCAAACCGTTATGAGACAACGTGGCGCTAAATTCCAATTTGTCCTGACTTCCCGGACATCTGGTAGAGCACTAGTGTGGCCCATTTCTAATTAGAGTGTTTGGGCGCCCGACCAGATTGAATTACTACACCACATCAAAGCCATTCAGAGGCGTGCTACTATATTTGCTACTGGTAAGCTCCATCAACAAGCGTGTATTACGGAGCTGTTTCGTGAAATCAAGTGGGAGTCCCAGAAGCGAAGTTCCTTTCCTGAAACACTATTGAAAAAATTTATAGGACAGTCATTTGCGGCTGTCAACCTACATTTCACCTAAGGATACGAGGCTCAAGTAAAAGAAATTGGGTCTCGTATGAAGGTCTAGGGCTAGGGTCATCCGTCCCGCATTCCAACTCCGCCACTTTCTCAGCACTGAACAAAAATCATCACTAATCACAGCCGAATACTTTCGGAATAAGAAATCACACTCGTTCTGCAAATGGCACACTTTTACTCATAGGGTCGGACGCTGCTCCTACAATGCGAAGGAACAACAATGATCAACGGCATGAGGATGCAGAAGGCAATGGAAACCACTGCATTAAAGACGTGTAACGTAACTCCACAGGACATTCGGCCTGTAATTGAAAAAGTGTCATGATGATCTCTCCATTGGCAAAAGAGTCTGGGTAACTACTCCATTCAAATCTCCGGGAGGGGACTGCCAAGGGGAAGTGACCACGATAAAAATATTAAATAAACAACGAAAGGATAACATTCTACGAGTCGGAGAGCGGAATGCACGGAGCTTGAACGTATTGGCAAGCTAGAAAATCTGAAAATGGAAATGATTAGGCACGATTTAATATAGTGGACGTCAGTGAAGTGAAATGGAAAGAAGACAAGGATTTCTAGTCGGATGAGTACAGGTTGATATCAACAGCGGTAAGTGGTGTAGCGGAAACAGAATTCTCTGTGAAGAGGAAGATAGGTTAGAGTCAGCAACTGCGAAGAGTTCAATGATAGGGTTGTTCACACCAGAATCGACAGCAAAACAACACCGACAACAATAGTTCAGGTATAAATGCCGACATCCAATCAAAAGATGAATAGACAGAGACAGTATGTAAATCGACAGAAAATCAACACCGACAACAATGTTCAGGTATAAATGCCGATATCCAAGCAAAAGATGAATAGACATAGAAAGTATGTGAAGATACTGAACGGGCAATTCAGTACATAAAAGGATATGAAAATATAATAGTCATGAGGGATTATAATGCGGTGATGGGAGAAGGAATGGAGAAAAGGGTTATGGGAGAATATAGGCTTGGTATCAGGAATGAAAGACAAGAAAAACTAACTACGTTCTGCAAGAAAGTTCAGTTAGTAACAGCAAATACTCTGTTAAAGAGTCACAAAAGGAAGAGGTGTACTTGGAAAAAGTCACGAGATACTGGAAGGGTTCAGTTAGGTTAAATCATGGTCAAGCATAGATTCCGAAATCAGATACTGAATTCTAAGGCGTACCCTGGTGTAGATACAGACTCAGATCACAATTTAGTAATCTCGAAGAGTACGCAGAAGCTTCAGAAACAAGTCACAAAGAAACACTGCACAAAGAAATGGGATACGAATGCGCAAAGCAGTCAAGAGATACGCTTAATTTTCTCTGCAGCTGTAAATACTGCGATAATGAATAGCTCAGTGGGAGTTCAGATGAAGAGGCATGGACATCACTGAAAAGGGCAGTCACAGAAGTAAGAAAGAAAAACTTAGGTATTAGGAAAGTAACTGCGAACACACCATGCATAACAAAAGAAGCACTTCAGTTGATAAACGAAAAAAGGAAGTACAGAAATGTTCACGGAGATCCAGAAATACGAGTCACTTAGGTTTGACATAAATAGAAAATGCGAGGAATCTATGGCGAAACGCCTACAGGGAAAATGAGAAGAAGTAGAAAAAGAAATGACTGCCGAAAGGATTGATTCAGCCTACAGAAAATTCAAAACTATCTTCGGTGAAATTAAAAACAACGGCGGCAGCACTAAGAGTGCAATTTGAATTCCAGTGCTAACTAGGAGGAGAGAGCGAATAGGTGGGACTTGCCTAATGACGTGACCGGACAGGAAACAGGAATGTATAGTGAAGAGATGTAGGATCCAGTACTATAATTAGAATTTAGCTTTAAAAGACTGAAAATCAAATGCGACAGGATGGATGGATAACATTCCATCGGAATTTCAAAATTGTTGGGGGAACTGGCTACAAAACGACTATTCAGATTGTTTGAAAAATGGTTCAAATTGCTCTGAGCACTGTGGGACTTAACATCTGATGTCATAGGACCCCTAGACGTACAACTACTTAAACCTAACTAGCCTGAGGACATCACACACATCCATGCCCGAGGCAGGATTCGAAATTGCGACCGTAACAGCAGCGCGGTTCTGGACTGAAGCGCCGAGAACCGCTCGGTCGCAACGGCTTGCAATCAGATTGGTGTGTAGGGTGTATGGGACTGGTGTCATACCTTCACATTTTCTGGAAAATACGACCCACACAGATCCGAAGATTGAAAGATCCGGCAAGTGCGAGAATTATCGCACTATCAGATTAACAGCCCATGCATCCAAGTTATTGACTAGAATAACATGCAGAAGAATGGAAAGGAGAACTGACGATCTGTTAGGTGATAAGGTTGGCTGTAGAAAAGAGAAATACATCAGAGGGACATTTCTGGCGTTGCGGTTGAGAATGGAAGCAAGACCGAGGAAAAATAGAGACACTTTGATACGATCATTTGATCGGGAAAAAGCTTTGAAAGAATTTCGCCAATCTGAGAAAAATATGGATAACCTACTGGGAAGGAAAGGTATATATATCATGTACAAGAACCAAGAGGGAAAATTATGTTTGGAAGACCAGTTAGAAAATGATCGTATTAGAAAGAGTGTGAACTAGGGATGTAGTCTTTCGCCTCTATTGTTCAGTCCACACATCGAGGAAGTAATGACTAAAATAAAAGGAAGGTTCAACAGTCGGATCAAAATTGAGAGTGAATGAATATCAGTGATAAGGCTTGACGATGACATTGCTATCCTCATTGAAAGTGAAGATGAAATACGTGTTGAACGGAATGAACAGTCAAATGGGTACATAATAAGGTTGAGAGTAAAGCGAAGAAAGTTTAAAGTAATGAGAAGCAGCAACAATCAGAACAGCGAGAAACTTAACACCATAGTTGGTGATCACTAAATAGATGAAGTTAAGGCATCTTACTACCCAAGCAGCAAAGCAACCTATGAAGAACAGAGCAAGGAGGACATAAAAGGCAGACTAACGTTCGTAAAAAGGGAATTCCTAGCCAAGAGAAGTCTGGTAGTATTAAACTTAAGCCTTAACTTGAGGAGCAAATTTGTCAGAACATACGTTTAAAACACTCCGTTCTATAGTAGTGAAACATGGACTGTGGGAAATCCGAAATGCTACAGAACTGAAACATTTGAGATGTTATGCTCCAGATAACTATTGAAAAATGAGATAGACTGTCAGGACGTTCTCCGCGGAATCGGGGACGAAATGAATATGCGGAAAACGTTGACAAGAGGAAGGGGCAGGATGACATGGTACGTCGTAAAATCGAGCGCCAGCATGCCATGTGGAAATGACAGGGAAGAGAAAGTTGTGAGATGAGTTCAGCCAATCGCACGCTGACTTTCCTCCCTTCCAATACGACAGCAGCGGCTCTTATGACAAGACAACATAAGCGCCGTGCTCGACTTGTGGCGGCCTCAGTTCGGCAGCAGCGTTAACGTTACTTCGATAGCAGGTCAGGGCAGACTCTTGTCAGTTAGAGATTAGCAGTCACTGCAAAGATTGATCATCTCGTATGTCTCCTTTTGCTTGCGACACACATCGCCAAAGTTAAATATTGTATTTGATTAATTGTAATGAAACTCATTAATAAGGGTTGTTTGATCGTTTATTTAGCGAACCGAGTAGGCAGGATTCCTTGGCACAACATGATAGGACATGTGTTAAGACATCAGGAAATGGTACTAGAGGGAACTGCAGTGGGTACAAACTGTAAAAGAAGACAAAGATCGGAATAAATCCAGCTTATGACGGAGAGGTTCGCACTGGAGAGGAATTCGTGGCGGGCGCACCTCAAATCGTACAAGTCTTCCAATACGGATGCATATCTGTTAGAAAATGTGGATACTTTTTTTCTGTTTTGAGCACAATAGATAAAATATGGACTAGTGATGTGATTCTTGTAAAGGTCACACAACACATTGACAGACGAGGGATGTGGTTTATCCACATCTTTCAGCCAGCATGGATTTTTATAGTAGATATCGAGTAGTTTATTTTCGCCGTCATCTGTACACGTTCTTCATATGTTAACATAATCTTGCATACAAGGCACATCTCATTACAGTTTAAGTACTCACCATTCGGAAGATTCAACTGTTCAAGTCACTGTCGTGAATGTGTGTGGTATAAAGAAATTCAGTTTGTTAGATTTTTCTCATTAGTTGATACTTTTTGTGGCAGATTTTATTTTTCATACATTTCTACTTCCTCACATTCTTTTTCTTTTATATTCTGTTTCAAATTACAGGTCACAGAAGCTTGGGATAGTTGGGATACTTTCCAGCGTACAACCGCACTATTGCGCTGCTATTTTGCTTTCATTCTCTATAAACGGAAACCATATCCATCTTTTCTACCGTCGTGTCCGTTGCAGAAGTCTGAATAGCTTCGTGAGCGAGATTTGTGATCGGTACTGCAGCAGAGCACAGAGTGATGGGGTTAGCGCTCCACCACATTAACCACGACTGAGCTTTGTGTTTACTTACATTTAGAACAACAGGGTAGGCGTTTGTGTGACTTCGGCAAGTACGCTACTGTTTAGTACAGAATTAATGTACCTTCTGTCCTTAGCCTTCTACAGCCATAATGACCAATTCATTAAACCTGACTGCTCGTACAGCACTGGCGTTATTGCCTTTAAGTTTAGTGACCACACTACCATGAAGTGGAACTGTAAATACTTTTTGTCGGACTACGTTTGTCCATCATGTGTTATATGTTGTTCTGATATCTAAAGCCTTGCAGTGTTAATATTTTGTTAAATTCCAGGCGAGTTAATAAATCATCTGGTTTGGTACAGTCAGGCACCGCAACCTCAATAATTTGAGAAACACGAGATCAGTTTTGTAAAGGCTGTTCTGTTCGAAAAAATATTTGTATTTCTGTATTGTTCGCATTATGGTCGCTTTAGGTTCTTGCACTCTTACCAAATGCAATCGTAGTTTAGAAATTAAGTCAAACAGGACACAGTTCGAAAATCTATGTAAACTGGCTGCAGCACCATCAGATAAAAACGATAAAATACAGTAAGTAGTTACGTCGATTACTTGTAGAACTGTTTCACACTAAGAAATGAAACTGCTTGTATGTAGGAGGGTGCAACCTCGAATATAATGAATGCATGTAGCAAGTATGAGCACTATATAGAGTATATGTAGAATAAACTGTGCATCAAATGGCTATTATTCAGGCATAGCATTAACGGACTTTTAACTGAGGATAGGTGGTGTGTGTGATGTCTAGAGGAAACACAATGACTGTCTTGAGTTCTGCACTTATAACAAGTGACCTGACAACCATTACTGCCATAAATAACCCTGAAAGCTCCTACATGTCAGCTGTGAGTGAATAATAGTTTACCATCTCTACAAAGAAATATGTTAAGAGGTTTTTCATGGTGATGAAAGTGGGTCGTCTATAAACAGAAGTTACGTTAAGACAGGTTAATTCCCCAAGGTCACCGTCCTTTGTTCTCATACCTATGGGTACCAATCTTGAATTATTATGTCACAGAGGTATGCCAGTAACCTGCTCAGCAATTTTGCCTATCTTTTAATTCAACACCAAATAGTACAATATGCCGTCTTAGATTACTTAATTTCCAGCCAATTTATACGTACAAAACCAGCTCTTTATCCACAGTGACATCGTTGGAGACATGGAAAACTTCTATCACAAACGGGCTATTTTGAGTTTCCCACCAATTATTCAATAGCCTGACTTTTTTTTAATTGTCCACTTTTTAATACATAGGGTAGTTGTCCTATGTCGGAGAGGGATGGAGATATCTGTCAATATTGCATGTCCTCATACGTGACATTATAAATGGCGGAGGATGGGTATGTTGGCATCCATTGTTCCAGACCTCATCCAGCCTGTCAGCTCATGGTGCAGGCTGCACAGCCTGTTCCAGGAACCATGTTGTCCTTAAGATGTCCCACACTTCACTATCCAGTGGGCTTAGCATTTGAAACACTGCCCATTTTTGAAATTCATATACGTGAGTTGCAACGTAAAGTTCCAAGAAGTCCAGTAAAGTGTTATGGTAACGGTAGGCTCACTGAAAATGGACGGTCCAATGTAATTGTGCCGTGCACTAACCAACACCACACATCCACTTTGGGGCTGTTCCATATGTCATCTACTACAATAAGTAGGTTCTCCACCTCCAGATCCTGATATTATGAGTGCTTCCTTCCCCAGAGATATGAAAGCTTAATCGAAAAAATTAATTTGAATAAGGTAGTAATTGCCTGTTTCGATTCATTGCAGCATGTTTCTAGCAAACTCAACACGTCTGGTCCTGTTATCTGGCTGAAAACTTTGCAGGTGTTGAACCCTGTGTTCCTATGAACACAGCCGTTTATGTTAAAATCTTCACCACATTGGTCTGAGATTTACGTGTTTCCTAGTAACACTATGTGTGGGTAGCTGTTAACTGTGTTGAATTGTTACACACAGACTGTCAATGTATCGTCCCTCACTCCAGGGGTATCACTTCTTTTCTTGTCACCAACACTGGCAATCCCTTAAATCATTTCGGATCAATGTTTGATGCTCTTCACATCTCGGGTGTCTCAACCATAGGCAGTTTGGAACACTCGGTGAACTGTAATAGGGGACCGTGTCTCATGAAACCACATAAAAAATTGCGTTTTCCCCTGCATAGACACCACTGTGACAGCAGCACTCATGGGAGTTAGAAGAAATTAGATGCCGTCAGAGAATATGTAGATAGGTTGAAGAATTTTGCATTGCTTGGAGCGGTAAACTGGTACTTCTTCAAAACGGAGTCCAGGTCTAGAAATTCTTTATATGGGTGCTGTGCGATGGTTCTAATTGGTGACATGTGTGTCCATCACATTTCTTCATTTCTACAATGAAACCAGAAAAAATATAAGACCATATAGGAAACATGACGTATTAGCCCCAAAGTGGACATTAACTCCGTCGTTGAGCAGCAACGTGGTCTAGTAGGGTAGAAAGTATACCTCTGTAAAAATAATGTTCTTCAATTTGTTATTGTGACTGGCATAGGGTAGCGCCAGTACTGGATCACAAATAATCACTGCCCTTACGTTCACATTGAATCACTGTTGGTTTTCTAGCCATTTCGGTACCCGAATTTTCGTTTTCGAAGTGTGCGTTGTGAGGGCTCAGAATGGCGTCTCGACTGAATGTGTATTCTTTAGATAACAGAGTTGCTGTCGATGACTCTAGCTGGAGCCGAATGTGATTGCATCTACTTTCCATAATGGCAAGAGTCCTGCGTGGAGCGGGAACAGTATACCTTACTACCTGGCTGTTTTCTCTACATTAGTACTTGGTAGTGTAGGAACTCTGTTCACGACCTTTGTTCTTTATTTAAAAAAAAAAAAATAATTAAAATCTTTCATTTCATCCACATAGCATATGTATGGCAGTTAAGCAAGATGCTATTACTTTAGCTTCAGAATGCACTCCAGAAGTAATGAGACCATTTCTGTGTTCCTTTTCCAGCTGACGTGAATTGGAGCATGAATGCAAACACTTCACCATGTCTTCATTCCGGCATTTCAATATATAACATATCGTTACACTACTTCCAAAAGAAATCTTACTATTTCTTTAAATTAGCGTAATTCTAAATACAGTGCTACATTTGAATTTCCACAACGTTATCTCTCTGACAATGTTTCAGTACTGTACTTGTGACTATACTTACAATAACTATTAATAGCGTGACCTACTGACTCATATTATTATCAGAGAAGCGGTTAAGGACAACGTTATACAAACAGGGCCGGACATCAGTTCTGCGAAACTATTTCAAACTATCAATTCTGAATTTTTCATGCAAACTCAATTAAGAAAAGCAGTAGTCTGGGAAGAGCTATTGCGTACCAAAGAGCATGGTAAAGTAACTGCCCTTTAGTTTCTGTCTGCAAACTTTCGCAACTTGGGAAGATGTCTGTCAAGATTTAAACTGTTCACAGGTGTACCATTTCCATATGACAGTATCATTCATCAGAATAAATCATATCACATTCTATTTTGAGGGAAAGACTATTTTTGTTCATCATCAGTTCAAGTTGCTGTACATCGGTCTTCAATACGATATTCAGTTGCTGTACATCGGTCTTTAATACGATTTCACTGCCTGTCTCATTATTTAGGAGAGCGACCGTGATTACAACTAGATATGGTGTTTTGTTCTGTGCTACAATGTGGAAAGCTATCTATGGAGAAGGAAGTTGTTTTTTTTTCGAGTCACCATTCTTCTGACTGGTTTGATGTGGCCCGCCACGAATTCTTCCCCCGAGCCAAAACTCTTCATGTCAGAGCAGCACTTGCAACCTATGTCCTCAATTATTTGCTAGATATAGATTTATTCCAATCTATGTTTTCCTCTACTGTTTTTTTCCCTTAACCGCTCCCTCTAGTATCATGGAAGTTGTTTCTTGGTATTTTAACATGTGTCTTACATACTGCCTCTTCTTCTTATCCATATACTCATCTCCTCGACGATTCTGGGGAGAACCGCCTCATTCCTTATCAAATTTTCAACATTCTTCTGTAGCACCACATCTCAAATGCTTCGATTCCCTTCTTTTCCGGTTTTTCCACAGTCCTTGTGTCACTACCTTACAATGTTTTGCTTCAAATGTACAATCTCAGACAATTCTTCCTCAATCTTCCTCAAATTAAGGGCTTTGTCTGATGCTAGTAGACATCTCTTGGCCAGAACTGACATTTTTGCCAGTGCTAGTTTGCGGTTAGTGTGCTCCATGTTCCGTCCGCCATGTGTTATTTTGTTCCACAGGTAGCAGAATTCCCCAATCTTGATGTTAAGTTGCTCGCTGTTCTCATTTATACTACTTTTCATTAGTTTTCCTTCAATTAAACTTCGGCCATATTCTATACCCATTAGGCTGTTCATTACATTCAACGGCACTTGTAATACTTTTTCACTTTCACTGAGGATAGTATTGTCATCAGCGAATCATTGATATACTCACATTTTAATTTTAATTCCAGTCATGAACCTTTCTTTTATTTCCATCGTTGCTTCTTCGAATTGCAGATTGAAGAGTGGCTTTCTTGTCAGCAACTTGGATGTATTAGCTGTTTAGGTGATGGTGTGAAATTTCCTTCACTTGTCGCCTTTCGAAATCTTCGAAATTGTGAGGGTGATGTTTTCCAGAAAATCAGATGGTATATAACTATACTCATACATTCTACACACCAACGTGGATACTCGTGTTATGGCCGCTTTTTTGATTTCCCTTTTTTGAGATGTCAATTCCTCTTCAACTATACTGCCTACTGAGCTATTCCTTATTGCTCTATATATAATCTTAGAAAACTTCAAGCTTATCTCGTCATTCCGTATCCCACTTCTTTCCGCACTGATTCTTCCGGACAAGTCTCTTAGACTGCAGCCTGCTCTTCATCTACTAAAATGCGATCTGAGTTTATATCTGGACCTGTGTACGCCTTACAGTCAAATTTCTGATTTCGGAATCTCTTCCTGTCCATGATCTGATCTAACTGATATCTTCCTGTACCTCTTGGCCTTTTGCAAGTCTGCCACCTCCTCTTGTGACTAATGAACTTCGTACTAACTAACACCAGCCGAATTTTATTGCAGACCTCAATTAATTTTTCTCATCTCTATACCTACTGCCAAGCGCACATTTTCCAGTAACCCTATCTTCTACTCCTTCCCTCGCAACCGCATTGCAGTTCCCCCTAGCTATTAGATTTTCATCTCCTATTACGTATTGAATGATCCTCACATACTTTTGGTTCTCCTCGTCTTCGGCTTGCGAAGTTGGCATGTGTACCTGAACTTTTGTTGTCAGTATTGGTTTCCTGTCGATTCTGATGAGAACAACTTATCACTGAACTGTTTACAGTAACTCATTCTATGCCGTACCTTCCTATTCATCACGAGTCCTGCTCCCATTATACCATTTTCTGTTCTGTTGCCGCGCCAGGTAGCCGCGCGGTTTGAGTCGTCTTGTTCACGGCACGCTCGGCATTCCCCCACCGTAAGTCAATATTAGTTAGTTTATGTAGTGAGTACGTTTAGAGACCGATGACCTCAGCAGTTTCGTCCCATAGTACCTTACCACAAATTTCCAAAATTTTCCTGCTTCTGTTGATATTACTCTATACTGATCTCACCAGAAATGATTGTCTTCTTTCCATTGCATTTAAGTTAGCCCCATTGTATCTAGAATGAACCTTTGCATTTCTCTTTCCAGATTTTCTAGTTCCCTATATCATGTTCAAATTTCTGACATTTCATTCTGTAGAATTACATATATGGAAGAAGATACTATAGTAAATGTATAAAGAAACATTTGTCAGTGTGTTTAGTTGTGTAGAAAGTTGTATCTATACTTTAAGATACAGTTCCTACTGCACGTGACTTTGCAATGGATATATATGGCGAAGAATTCCCTGAAGATCATACTCAATGCAACACTAGAGACTGGAAATGTGTTAATTAAGCTACTTTCCGCCATTTATACAACTTCATGTACTTCTATACTGTGCAGGCCACTTTGAGCTATCTGTGGGAGTGCACTCCTACAGCTACATCTACGTACATACACGGCAAGCCATTTTACGGTGCATGGCGGTGGGTACCGTGTACCACACTAGTCATTTCTTATGATGTTTCATACACAAATAGAACGAAGGAAAACCAGCTGTCTGCATGTCTTCATACGAGCCCTAATTTCTCTTACCTTATCTTTGTAGTGCAGCTTCAAATGCGGATTCTATATATTTTCTGAATAGTGTTCCTCGAAAAAATTCTCGGGAAAGGACGTCGCCTTTCCTTCCGAGTCCTATTTGAGTTCTCGAATTACCTCTATAATACGTAATACTTACGTGTTATTTGAAGCCACAGATACAAAGTTTAGCAACCCGCATCTGAAGTGCTTCGATGTCTTACTTTAACCGGACTTGGTGTGGATCCTGAACACCCGAATACTACTCAAGAATGGGTCCCCAATGCGGTCTCCTTTACAGATGAACTACGCTTTCCTAAATTTCTCTCAACAGCGCGAATCCTATCATTCGCCTGCCCTAATATAATCCTTACATGCCTTTTCAGTTTCATACTACTTTGCAACATAGCGTGCAGATATTTAATCGATGTGTCTCTGTCAGGAAGCACACCACTAATGCTGTGTTCGAAAATTACGGGTGTACTTTTCCTTCTCATCTGCGTTAACTTCAATCTTGCTATCTGTAGCCCTTGTTGTCATTTATTAGACCAACTAGAGACTCTGTGTATGTCCTCCTACAGTTATTCAACGATGACACCTTCCCGTACATCACAGCATCATGAGCAAATAGCCGCGGACTAGTTACCAGATCCTTTATGTACAAATTATATCTCACTTCACTCAGGTACTCGTGTCTATGTTCCTGTCTATGATGCAATCGAGGACAACGTACTGTATTCTGTTAGTTAAGAACTCTTCGAGAGACGCACATACCTGGGAAAGTATTCCGCGTGTTTACTCGTCCGATAACAGGGTGCAGTGGGCTATAGTACCACTTGCTTATCGGAAATCTAGGAATATTTAGTCTGCCTTGCCCTTCGTCCATCGTTTGCAGGATGCCTTGTGAGAAAAGGGTAAAACTGAATTTCTAAATCCCTGCTGATTCATGGACAGAGGCTTTGCTGTCCTAAGGAATTTGTTACATTCCAACTGAGACAATGTTCATGAATTCTGCAGCAAACCGATGTTAAGGACATTGGTATATAATTTTGCGGTTCACATTTTTTACCCTTCTTATATACAGGAGTCATTTATGCTTTTTTCCATTAAATTCGTGCGCTAAACACGAGCTAAGTAAGGTACCACTGTTGTAAAAAATTGGGATTCTATCTGTATCTGGCGACGTATTTTACTCAGCTGTTTCATTTGTTTCTCTACGCCAGGGATGCCTGTTACTATCCTCCATATGGGAGTCAGGAGAGAAGTAATTAGATAAGAAACTCGTTCGACCCTTAATCCTATCTCAGTACATCCATAGTTGAAATGGAGTACAGTGGGACGTCGGCTGGTATAAATTCATATTAAAAATGAAGAAATTCCTCCAGCTGTATTTAAGGTGTCGATGTTACTAACCACCTTCCACACGGAGCACGTCCGTGTCTCACCACTGACATCTAGTATCATCCGCACGCAGTTGACGTCAACAAGTGTATGGGCCTGAAGATGACGTTGATACAACGTTAGAACTAGTTGCCAAAATAATATCGACACCTTAAATGCAGCTGGAGGAATTTCTTTATTTTGTAATTAATGCTATCTTGTAGCAGTACCAGACTGAGCATCAGTACACAAGCATCGGTACAACGTGGTTATTATAAGCCCCTTTTCAGGTGATTGATTTACATTACCTTACGTTTATTCCATTTTATCACAGCTAGAGACTGGACTTTCTTTCACGTGTTTTAAGACTGTGACTGTTTCTACTGACTTATTGTCAATTACGTAATCAAACAATATTAATATTTAAATTTTGTAGGCAAAACGAAACACTTATTTACGCTGAAGATCAATTGCCATTTGGTGCACAAGAATTAGCCGTTACATGCAAAATTTCGCTGTTGACGTGTACAGGAATGTATATAGTATGTCACTTCTAGTTCCCTTGCCCCCCTCCCCCTTAATGTACGCTGCAGTGACAGCATCATAGGAACACAAATCCGTCTACTAAAACATTGGAAGTCTTACTCAAGAGAATCCGTACTTATCTGAAGTATTTTCCTCACGTAAATGTTGTATACACAGGCAAACCACGCAATGCAACTTGTGAAAATCCATACTTCTTGCGGGGACAGCGGCTGTTCCATTTCCATTACATGCACAATGAACTACCTTCTTATTAAATGGTACGGTACCTTGTAAGTTTACAGTGCGTTAACTGTTTGCGATCCACGCTACCGCTCACTACGTCTTTGACCTGTGAATTACCATCGTCACACGTGCTTTGTCGGGCGGGGACTTGGGCAGTTGGTTCAGGTCTTACCTCAGCTTGGGGCAGCTCGTGAACGGCTGTGCCTGAGACCTCCAGCATTTCAGTTCAAACCCGTGGTGGATCTTCAAAAGGGTCCGAACCCTTTCAGCCACCCGTCTGACATGAGCGAAAGGGGGCCGCCTTTTGCGATATGAATATCGACGTGTCGCTTTACACACGTGTGCATGAAAGAGCTGTCCTCCTCGCAAAAAAAGCAGTGCACAGCCTGATGTTTGTATACTATAAAGACGGCGAGAAACATCCACAATAGCATAAAGTTCTCGTTCACACTTCCCCACGATAGCGGCATTCTAACAGCTATGGTACTGGCGACGTTTTACCTATACAGCTGTCGTTCGTGATCAGTTCTCTTCCTTACTGAACTTACTTGACGTCGAACGTTCAAAATGAGAGATGAAAGGTTTGATGATGATTGATTTTAATTTGTGAAACAAAACAACTACATTTCTTTTCTGAATTTACATTATCTTAATAAAACATTTTATAAAAGGTCTTTAACATGTACTCTACTGCTAGGTGACTAAGGAAAAAAAATCATTGTTCATACGAAATCAACATGCAGTCTTCAGTGATAATATATTAATTTCTTCGATTCACTCTCACATCTTAAATAGAACTTCCGTCACATCCAATACTTAGTGGTAAGGGCGACGTAGCGTGTTATGTCTGGACAACACTTCAATAGCTGGTACACTACAGAGCAGTGTAATGACAGCGTTGATATTCTTGTTTTACATTAAAGACACGGCGTATAATATTTGGTGCATTCTCAGGCTTTTCACAGATGTTGCAGTTATCCCTGAGTGAACTCCGTTTGGTAAAAATTACAAACATTACAATAATGACAATCATACCAAGTAGTGTCAGTTTATTTTAAAGACGTAACCTCAAACTAACCCTAAAGTTCTCGAATAAAGTCAAATTTAAAATAACACAATCACTCAGTAACTTAGAATTTAACTTTCACGTGAGGAGCGGTGCCGATTTTTTCCCCAATATTCTTAACATTTGACTTTGTAAATGAAAGCTGAGTTCTCATGTCAGGTTTCGCATGAAGTCTATCGTAGCGCATCAAGTCTATTGTAGTTCTTATTTTCTACGAACACGCAAGCCGAGAATTCAGTTACGCACGTATATGTAGTTTCAAATGCAAAAAAATACCAACACGGTTCACTGTAACAATTGGGAAATTCGTCTTTCGTAGTGCACCAGAATTATCATTTTTGCAACCAACTTTGAATTAAATGTAGGTGTAATAAATGTTCCATATCCTCTTGGTGGCATTGCTGAATGTCATTCAAAGACGATAAATATTTTTATTTGTCACCACTGGATGGTGATGGTTGTCCCAGTCTAGATGATATGGAACAGTCTCCGTCGATCGCGACGACTCCGATCTGTAACTGTTAAAAACAAACTCCTCACTTGGTTGATTAGTTCCAAACACTATCTCCGTTACACTGATATCAGCGTATCGATGTAGTAGCACGCCGGAATGTGTGAGCAGCCCTTCTTTAAAATTGGAGCACTGGTCTTCGAAATCTGTGGGTCTTCTTTACTTCGAACCCACAGCGACTGCACCACTCGGTACCGCAACAACACCCTTGATCTGAAGCAATTAACCAAATACGCTTCGCGTGTTCGCGACAGGCACATAAGTTTACACGAACTCGATAACTGTAGTTCTTATGCTCAGTTTGCGAAAGAGTGTTCAGATGAAGATAATAGGATATCTTGAATTGTAAAGTCCATCATTCAAGCGGGGCCGACCGGAGTGGCCGAGTCGTTCTAGGCGCTGCAGTCTCGTACCGCGCGACCGCTACGGTCGCAGGTTCCAATCCTGCCTCGGGCATAGATGTGTCTGACGTCCTTAGGTTAGTTAGGTTTAAGTAGTTCTAAGTTCTAGGGAACTGATAACCTCAGAAGTTAAGTTCCATAGTGCTCAGAGCCATTTGAACTCAAGCCGATGCCTCATCATAGTTTTGCAAGGATGTTGATTTATTAACTAATATAGCGTCGTCAAAGGGTTGCTATGGTGTTAATTCAACAACTAATACGACGTAATTCCAGAGATAAAATACTCATCTGACTACGTACAGAAAACGTTGTATTTCGGTGTAATCTTTCTGTTCACTGTCAATAATATCAATAAATCACCGATAACTTCTGCGTTCTCCCAAGAAATAGTTAATTTCACAATTACGCAGTAAATCTGCGGTAAATGGTGTAGCCGATACGAAGCATTAAGGTTGTATTGGAGTTTATTGAACTTCGTAATTATTTAAACCTGCACTGAAAACTCACAGATCTGTCATTCAGGGTCTCGAATCTATTTACATCATCGATTATGACATTGATTACAGCTTCCGACAACATGGCGTAGCTGTAAGTGTAGCTGATCGCCTGTAGCTGTTTCCTACTTAAGGCTAACAATAGAGTTTATGTCGGCGGTTCGTATATTGTTGTGTCCTTTGCTGTTCGTGACAATCACAGATCACGAAGGCTAAGTCCCAGTATTTGTCAGGTATCACACAATTTACTTTTCTTTCACATATAATAACTGCTCAGTTGTCTGGCTAAAATGTAAATGTAAATTTGCTTCAGTTCGAAATTCTTAGTCACTGCTGGAAAACTTTTAAAATTTCAGATCGGTTTGAAATAATCTAGTAGAGTTCAATAGGCTTACTACTATTGCGACGTCTACAAGAGAGTGAATTAACATCTCCATTGCGGTGTTACATTGCAGTCGCAGTGAACTTACAGCTCGATGCGGTTAAAACTCTCTTCTTAGATAAATGTTATTTTTGATATATTTATGGTCTGGACTTTAAACTTCATAAAGAATATATTTTGAATTATTTATTTAAAGTTTCAGGCTTTGTATGATCTGATAGTCTTTCATTTAGTTCTTTCTTTATAATAAATGTTATTAGTTACATAGTATTCCTCTTAGTCAAATTTGCAGTAGTGTTAATTTTGTTGTCAGTAGCTCCCGTCAATGCCAGAATAACTAATTTTGCTATTTCTCTTACTACCGAAGGGCTGTCATTAGGGACTCCATATTTGGGTTGTTACACAACCTTCCAAACCAACAATTAGGACTTACAAGGAAGGACAATGAATTAGTTCCCTTTATATAAAATGATGAGATTTTCTTGTGTGTATCATGAAGTCTCAAAAGAAAAGAAAATGAATCCACTTCATAGGCACTAAAAAGTTGAGATGTAATTGTTCTTACCTTTTTTTGAACTGTTGAGGTGTCGATTATTTTCAATTTGAATAAAGGTTGGCTTCTGAATTCATCGCCTAAAATGAAAATGTAAGTTCAGGCCGAATTGGTCATTGTTTGTTAACAGCACGCTTGATAACTGTGTAGACAGTTAATATTCATACAATGGAAATATCTTTGTAAAAAGATAATCGCACTTCAAATAAAAATGCAGGTAAGACTTACAAAATATAAAAGAACTTAAGATAGAGCGCTTACACTGGTAGATCGATGCGTTTCAAGGTAAGTCGCTTCCAGCTTAAAATAAATGGGCATAAATAAGTTGCATCATATAATTAACACAGAGAAACTAAAACTCCGATAATATCATAAAATAAAAATCCATTTTGAAACAAAATGCTCCTATTACTTTGGGCAAAATGTTACAAAGAATACGCGTTTGTATCATGTCGTTGCAGAAAAGGCCAGAAGGAATAACACACATGTCGCTTTTTATATGCTCATATAATTGGTTATATGCTCATAAAATAAAGACCACGAATTTACAGATGTACATTTTTCAAAAATTCTTTGCCTATTTATAATTAGAGTGATTTACTGTTAACTTAGTGTAGTTGCCGTAATTCCACAAAAACTTTCAACAAGAACAAGGACCCAGCACCATTAGTTCATGAAATGCTGCGTTATACAACCCCCTAGAACGGTCGTGTCCGTGTTCATTAACGTAACCTGGCTGTTAGCATTCTAGTACGTATGATTCACTTCAGCTGCCGTCCGCCCCCGGTAGCTGCATGGCCAGCGCTACCGAAAGTACTTCCTAAGGGCCCGGGTTTGATTCCCGGCTGGGTCGGAGATTTTCTCCGTTCAGGGACTGGGTGTTGCGTCGTCCTAATGATAATCATTTCATTCCCATCGACGCGCAAGTCGCCGAATTGGCGTCAAATCAAAAGACTTGCACCCGGCGATCGGTCTACACGACGGAGGCCCTAGTCACACGACATTTACATTTTACTTCGGTTAGCTATTGTAATCGATTACATGATGTTCGTGGTTGTGTTGTTGTTCATGAATCATAAAGATTTATAGGTTTCTTCATAGTATTCTTTTAGAAACTCGTCTGGTGTGATTACTTGTAGAAGTTTTAATGGGCCTAATTCATTTTGACGTGATTTCATTGGTATCACAATCTTTACGACCACCATTGTCTTCAGCAGTTTCTAAGTCCGAAGCGTAAGAGTTATGTTCTGCAGATTCACGCTTTAATGGGCCTTTTTAAAGCCATCATTCCATCTTGTAACAAAATCTCGATAAAAAATTTCCAGAGAGAAATACAGAGTAAGCTACGTTTGGAGGCGGGTTACAATGTAAACGTTCAATTTAAGTTCACCATACCATTAAGAACGGAGTACTAAACTCAAATAATTGTCAGTACAAACAACGTTCCCTTTCACTTAATTGGCTTAAAAGAACGGTGAAGGTAGACGTTCTCATTTTTTTCGAAATTTTATGTAGAGAGTGACATCCATTCTTCTGCTTTTTAGCATTAGATGTACAGAATTTTGCTAAACTAGATATAAAAAAGCAGCGTTCTATTAATAAACAATATCTGGAATGGCCTGCCAATGACAGTTATCCGGTTACAGGTCAGAAGTCCTGTGCATACACGTTACGTTTTTTTTTTTTTTCAGTTCGGTTGTTTCTGTCCCCTTCTACATCCGCACGCTGTTGATTATTGCTGATCATTCACGTTCTAAGTTCAGCTTGTAACTCGGAGGGCAATAGGGTGCCCTGCAACTCTCACCGCTCCCCTACGATCTTCGACAAGGCTGCTGGCAGAACAGGGGTAACTCCGTGTGCCAGAAGCCTTCGTCCGCAATTTCTGATGATTTTTAGTAAAAATGTAAGCAGTGACTGGGTTCAAACTCAGGATTAGGACTTCTTGTAAAGACGCTAAACCTAGTGTTGCGGACCTTGTGCATCCCGTCATGCTTCAGGTCCCAACGTCGTTGACATCTTCCAGACGTGCATCTGCCTTGGTCACAAAGCCAGGAACGTGCTATAGTGGTTGGAGGAGAATGATGGTGAACTCACTGGCCACAAAATTCGCCTGAACCGAACTGGTTGGGACTTACATGAGTCGCTATAGCACCCTAGTTCTGAGCCGATAAACCTCCATCCCGTAATTTATGTAAGTGTCACGATTTGAACGTTAAATCCGGTACAATATTCCTCCAGACACTACCGATGACTTACCGATGACGTGCTACGCTGAATCACTGCCGTATTGCATGCAAATGTGGAGCAAGACGCTATTCAGCAGGTTGTCATGATGTTTTGGGTCATCAATTACATGTTACAGTAAAAAACAGCACCTATCACAAATTACGTAGTGATTCACAGGGTATAAATGGCAATGGACACATTTACACTGAGGTGGCAGAAGTCATGGGATATCTCGTAATATACCAGGTGTTCACTGGTATGGTAAATTATTAAGATATTTTTTTAAAAAATTAAGAAAGCATTAAAACAATTACTTGAGAATATCAAAATGTTACTAATCACATGACTAAAACATTAGAGTTGAAAAGCTCGATACCTTTCTACTCAATATTCGTTGTCCGTCAGAAGAAAACGCCGCTAAATGGCGATTTGTAATAGAATAAAACAGCCGGATTCAAATATAATGGACGACTTCTAAACAAATCGTAACCTAGTGATTCACTGGTAAGCAGAAAATAAATGAAAACTATTAAGCCCTAATTTTGGGCCAGAATGAAAAACCATGAAATGGTGGTTACAAAATGGAGGGATGTTCTAACTCGAGAAAATGATAATGTGAATACCTATTGACGGAAAAGCAGAACGTAAAAACCATGCTTACCGCTTCTCCGATCTATACGGAATCGCGAGCAGGAGGCAGTTCACATATTTCTCGTTAATAATGCCCGTAAGTTACACTAACGCTACATCATAAAAGAGGAACATCATATTTATATATTACGGCAACGAAACAAATCTGCCAGCAGACTCCACTGAGTATACGTTGATACTTTAAAAAACTGTAAGTACACTAACACTGTAAGAATTATTTTTTTGCAAAATGTTTAAAAAATGTTATTTCACACTTGAAAGGATCCAAGACAATAGTGACGGGTCTATACAAGGGCGATGTACTTGAGGACAATATTATGGAAATAGAGGAGGATGTGGATGAGGATGAGATGGGAGATATGATACAGCGTGAAGAGTTTGACAGAGCATTGAAAGACCTGAGTCGAAACAAGGCCCCCGGAGTAGACAACATTCCATTAGACCTACTGATGGCCTTGGGAGAGCCAGTCCTGATAAAACTCTACCAGCTGGTAAGCAAGATGTATGAGACAGGCGAAATACCCTCAGACTTCAAGAAGAACATAATAATTCCAATCCCAAAGAAAGCAGGTGTTGACAAATGTTAAAATTACCGAACAATCAGTCTAATAAGCCACAGCTGCAAAATACTAACACGAATTCTTTACAGACGAATGGAAAAACTAGTAGAAGCCGACCTCGGGGAAGATCAGTTTGGATTCCGTAGAAATACTGGAACACGTTAGGCAATACTGACCTTACGGCTTATCTTAGAAGAAAGATTAAGGAAAGGCAAACCTACGTTTCTAGCATTTGTAGACTTAGAGAAAGCTTTTGACAATGTTGACTGGAATACTTCCTTTCAAATTCTAAAGGTGGCCGGGGTGAAATACAGGGAGCGAAAGGCTATTTACAATTTGTACAGAAACCAGATGGCAGTTATAAGAGTCGAGGGACACGAAAGGGAAGCAGTTGTTGGGAAGGGAGTAAGACAGGGTTGTAGTCTGTCCCCGAAGTTATTCAATCTGTATATTGAGCAAGCAGTAAAGGAAACAAAAGAAAAATTCGGAATAGGTATTAAAATCCAGGGAGAAGAAATAAAAACTTTGAGGTTCACCGATGACATTGTAATTCTGTCAGAGACAGCAAAGGACTGGGAAGAGCAGTTGAACGGAATGGACAGTGTCTTGAAAAGAGGGTATAAGATGAACATCAACAAAAGTAAAACGAGGATAATGGAATGTAGTCAAATTAAGTCGGGTGATGCTGAGGGAATTAATTAGGAAATGAGACACTTAAAGTAGTAAAGGAGTTATGCTATTTGGGGAGCAAAATAACTGATGATGGTCGAAGTAGAGAGGATATAAAATGTAGACTGGCAATGGCAAGGAAATCGTTTCTGAAGAAGAGAAATTTGTTAACATCGAGTATAGATTTAAGTGTCAGGAAGTCATATCTGAAAGTATTTGTATGGAGTGTAGCCATGTATGGAAGTGAAACATGGACAATAAATAGTTTGCACAAGAAGATAATAGAAGCTTTCGAAATGTGGTGCTACAGAAGAACGCTGAAGATTAGATGGGTAGATCACATAACTAACGAGGAGGTATTGAATAGGATTGGGGGAAGAGAAGTTTGTGGCACTACTTGACTAGAAGCAGGGATCAGTTGGTAGGACATGTTCTGAGGCAACAAGGGATCACCAATTTAGTACTGGAGGGCAGCGTGGAGGGTACAAATCGTAGAGGGAGACCAAGAGATGACTATACTAAGCAGATTCAGAAGGATGTAGGTTGCAGTAGGGACTGGGAGATGAAGATGCTTGCACAGGATAGAGTGGCATGGAGAGCTGCATCAAACCAGTCTCAGGGCTGAACACCACAACAACAACAACAACATTACAAGTAGATAAAACGAAGACCACTACTCGTAGCTGAGGTTGCCTTACCTACAAGGTTGCTCTGCAGAACTATTGATGCACCCTGTCTCTACAGCCGTCCTTAAAAGCGAAAATTTTGCCGGTGCAAAAGTTTATGCACAAACTGACTTCTAGATTATGCCTCTTAAATGTTCGATTTGATTCACGTCTGGCGATCTGTGTGGTCAAATCATTCGCTCGTATTCTCCAGAAGGTTCCTCAAACGGTCTTCAACCTGTGACATGTCGCATTGCCAACCATAAAATAAGTTCATAAATGGCTGCAAATAGCTCGAGAGTAGTCGAACCTAACCATTTCTAATCAATTATCGGCTCAGGTGGATAAGAAGACACAGACCATTCCATGTAAACACGGACTACACCATTGTGGAGCTACCACCAGCTTACACAGTGCGTTGTTGACAACTAGAGTCGATAGATTCATGCGGTCTGCGATACTGTGGAACCCTACCATGGGCTCTTACCAACTGAAATCTGGACTCATCAGACCATGCCGTGGTTTTCCAGTTGTCTAGGGTCCAATCAGTATGGTCACCAGCCTAGGAGAGGCGCTGCAGACGATTTCGGGTTGTTAAGAAAATTCCTCGTGTCGGTCGTGTGCTGCCACAGCCCATTAACGCCAAATCCCGCCACATTGTTCTGCAGGAAAAGTTCGACGTAAGTCCCGCATCGGTTTCTACGGTTATTTCATGCCGTGTTGCTTGTCTGTTAGCACTAAGAACCTTACGCAAAGGCCGCTGATCTGTCCGTGGTGAGACGTAATGCCTGATATTTCGTATTCTCGGCATACTCTTGACAATGTTGGTCTCGGAATATTCTATACCTTAACGACTCCCGAAATGGAATTTCCCATGCGTCTAGCTCCAACTACCATTCCGCTATCGAATTCTGTTAAATTGCTGCCACAATCACGTTGGAAAACATTTCACAAGCATCACGTGAGTGTCAATGACAGCTCAATCAATACACTGACATTTTATACCGCACTTACGTGGTACCACCGTTATCAGTATATGCTGGTGTCGCTATCCCATGAGTTTTATCGCTTCATTGTATACTCTGTGTGCTGTTAGAGACAGAGTGCAAGCAGAAACTGACAATGAACTCCTTTGTCGAACTCGTGTAATGTTTTAAATTGGTATCTTAATACGAATTCGTATCGCTATTTCGCTTTGTAATATTTGGGGTGGAACAGGGAAGCAACTAACCGCAAAGCATGTGAGTTGACTATCGAAGTCACAATAGGATAGATCGGATTCAACAATCAGTAAACCTGCGTCGCTACTGCAGAAAAGCCAAGTCCCTTGCCTGTAGAGGAGTTGCGCTGGTATGTGAACTGCTTCTGGTGGCGTTTTAGCAGCGATCACGTCCGCCCGTTTAGTGAGGAGACAGCGGAGTCCCCTGGGCAGCGCAGTGTTCCCTCTCACGCGACGTGTGTTGGTGGACCGCCGCGGGTCACGCCAGAGTGCTACACGTCCTACTGAGGACGACGCCACAGTAGCAGCTGAGACGCTGCGTTCTCAGAGAGAGTTCTTTTATGTGGCTTTCAAATTCATGTGAGAAACTTGGTTGCTGATGCTGTAATCTCGTTTTCAGTTAATTTGGTCAAGTTACAATAGTTTCTTCTTGACAGTCACTGTCGTTAACCGTTACACAGATGTTGCAATTTTTTGAATAGAAATATGATTTTTCCGTTATTACCTAACGTGTTATTACGCCTGTGACAAACTGTAAAATATATAGTAAAACTACCTGCGCAAAGCAACTGTAAATTTTATGCTAGACACTATGACAAATAAAAGCTCACTGAAGGAAGCATAGAAATTGCTGAAACTAGTTTTGGTAAAAAAAAAAATATGACTTACATGAGGCGGATTTTCTCTCCGATTTGTCTATTGTAAGAACTAACGCCGTGGTTGTTACTTGAATATCTTTCAAGTAACCCATACAAAAGTAATCACATAACCCCAGACCTGACTTTCAATTCATTTATCTTTCATGACCCTTCATTACAAACATGTTGCCTTAGGAGATTCTAATGATATTGACAACCGTAATGGATATTCTAGGTCTTAAGAGTAAATGATTTTTGACTGACTGTTGTTCTACTCGCCAGCAGCGATTTAAGCAGTACTGAATGCTGAAATACGGGTATTCATTTTACTCATTGTCTATTTCTGCGTAATAACAAGAATAATTTGCGATCCAGAGAAAACAGTCCATGTGGATCATAGTTTATATACACTGAAGCGCAAAACAAATGGTACTCGCATGTGTATTCAAATACAGAGATATGTACACAGGCAAAATACGGTGCTGCTGCCGCAACTGCTATATACCGTCTCAGAAGTAGCGACGAAGTGTGGGTTTTCCCGTACGACGATTTCACGAGTGTAACATGAATATCAAGAATCCGGTAAAACTACAAATCTCGGACATCGCTGCGCCCGAAAAAAGATCCTGAAAGAAGGGGACTAACGACGACTTGAAGAGAATCGTTTTGTGTGACCGAAGTGCAACCCTTCCGCGAATTGCTGCATATTTCAATACTGGACCATCAACAAGAGTCAGCGTGCGAACCATTCAGCGATACATCTTCGGCATGGGCTTTCGGAGCTGAAGGTCTACTCGTGTACCCATGGTGACTGCATGAAACAAAGCTTTACGCTTCCCCTCGCCAAGTCAGTACCGAAATAGGAGTGTTGATGACTGCAAACATTACATGGTCGGACGAGTCTCGTTTCAAATTGTATCCAGTAGATGGACGTATATGGGTATGGAGACTACCTCATGAATCCATGGAGCCTACATCTCAGCAGGGGACTGTTCAAGGTGGTGGAGGCTCTGTAATGGTGTGGGGTATGTGTAGTTGGTGTGATACAGGGCCACTGACAAGTCTACATACGACTCTGACAGCTGACAAGTACGTTAGCGTCCTGTCTGATCACTTGCATCCATTGATGTCCATTGTGCATTCCGATGGACTTGGGCGATTCCAGAAGGACAATACGACATCTCACATTGTGCACAATTTCCACAGAGTGGCTCCAGGAGCACTATTGTGTGTGTAAATACTTCCACTTGCCACCAAATGCTCCAGCCATGAACATTATAGAGCATACGTGGGATGCCTTGCAAAGTGCTACTCAGAAGAGGTCTTCACCCCCCGTACTCTTAATGGATTTATGGACAGCCCTGCAGAATTCATGCTACTTCAGACATTAGCCAAGTCCATGTCACGTCGTGTTGCGGCACTTCCACGTTCCAGTGGGGGCCCTACACGACACTATGCAGCTGTGTCTGTTTCTTTGGCTCTTCAATGTGCTGTTATTGAGGTAGCTAAGGTAGCTCACCCCAAATATACATGATAGGTAACCAAAGTGAGGTTTTCGCTAAATTATAGCAGAAAAACGACGAATTTCCTGACGTTCTCAAGTAAATTTTACCGTTTATAATCGCGGAACTACAAGCCCGACTTATTTTAATGGAACTACATACTCTTTTCAACGCAACTGTCTCACCGTCAGGAGAAGAGAGTTTACAAATGTTTGTCCCGTTTTACCAAGTGTTAGAAAACACGTAACTTAGGTATGCTTCGCGTGTTTATTATCACAGTTGTCATACAAAGTGCTCATCATGAGCACTGATTCTGACAGTTGCTACAAACTATAAAGCGAACTGGCGAAACAGTACTGCATGCTGAATGTCTTCCGGAGTTAACGGCAGCCAAGATCCGTGTTATAAGGCATTTCACGCCTTCGCTAGTTGTCACTCTCATAATATGTCACTGTCGTAATACGTGGGGGATGGGAGGGACATATATTATGTTTTGCCATACGTCCGGTGGCATGTCTCCCAATAACTGCGGCAGTAGCATATCTCAGGAGGTCGAGGTACTTCAGTGATTTAGTAAAACAGGGACCAACGATGAGAGTCTTGAAAAACACGCGTCTTACTTTGACGGACCAAGAGCGTTGCTTTTATCTACTTCTTTGAGTCAGCGTGGATTTTCAATTGACAGTGACTGCATGGTGTGAAGCTTATTTCTCAAACAGTTTTGAACAGATATGTTTCATCACTTAGCACTTTCCGTAGATAATATTCGGAGAACTGTAATCAATTTCAGAAGTTACTGTCTGACACCGTAGATGCAGTGAAATGTGAAGAGGCAGGAAACATCATCCAAACAGCCTAAGAAACTATTAAATTGAAAACAGGAGAAAAATAACAAAGGAAATAATTTGATGTAATAGGCATTGTATTTTATTGCAGCTAAGATGCTGATTTAAATTTTTTCAGCAGTTTTCCTAGGCGTATTTTATCCTCCACACTTCCAGTTCCTAGAAAAATTTTATAATGTTGCACGGACAGATCACGAGTACTTGGCACGATCTGGATACTGTTCGGCATACAACCCAACCGCTACTCTAATAGTCTGGCTGCATTCGTCATAAATTATATCAATAATGATATTCACGTTTTTGACTCTCTGGTTTGAAACGCTCTTATCTTGACACTATTTGATAAAGTCCCATTCATATTATGTCGCTGAAGTCCTCTTACAAAAATTTCTTTAACATGCTACAGGAAAAAGTATCTAGTTCCATTAGAAAGAAAAGAAATGCATATCGCTGGCGTAATTCGACGACTATGAAGGAGACAGATCACATGTGATTATCAAGAAATTCGCCATATCGTTCTCTATAGCTTGGAGAAAATCGAACCTCATGAATTCTGGATTTATACCCGGTAGCGTGTCCTAGCTGCCTCATCCTACATACACTCATGCAGGGTGAGTCATGTGAGGTGTAACGTCCGTTTTATTCTGTGTACAGTTCCAGATTTCGAAAGAATTTGCTCGTAAAATGGCAGTACCCTAAGGCTAGTATCGTGTAGGGCCCCCGGGAGCACACAGAAGTGCTGCAACATGATACGGCATGAACTCGACTAATGTCGGAAGCTGTGCTGAAGGCAACTGACACCATGAATCCTGCAAGGCTGTCCATAAATCTGTAAGAGTACAAGTAGGTGGAAATTTCTTCTGAACAGCATGCTGCAAGGCATCTCAGGTACACTCAATAATGTTCATGTCTGTGGAGTTTGGTGGACGGAGGAAGTGTTTAAACTCAGAACAGAGTTCCGGGAGTCACTCTGTAGCTGTTCTGGTTGTGTGGGTGGTCGCATTGTCCTGCTCGAATTGCCCAAGTCAGTCGGTATGTACAATGGACATGAATGGATGCAGGTCATCATACAGGACGCTTATGTACTTGTCAGCTGTCAGAGTCGTATGTAGACTGATCCGTGGTCCAGTATCATGCCAACTACACATATCCCATACCATTAAAGAGTCTCCACCAGCTTGAACAGTCCCCTGCTGAGACGCAGGTTTCATGGATTCATGAGTTTGTCACCATACCCGTACACGTCCATCCGAACGCTACAATTTGGAACCAGACTCGTCCGACCATGTAACATGTTTCCAGTCATCAACAGTCCAATGTCAATGGTGATGGGTTCAGGTGAGGCGTAAAGTTTTGTTTCGGACAGTCATCAATGGTACACGAGTGGTCCTTCGGCTCCGAAGGCCCATATCGATGATGTATCGTTGAATGGTTCCACGGTGACACATGTTGACGGCCAGCATTGAAATCTGCAGCAATTTCAGGAAGGGTTGCACTTTTGGTCCCGTTCTTTCAGTATCTTTTCCGGCTGTAGCGATGTCGAATGTTTGATGTTTCACCGGAATCTTGATATTCACGGTACAGTCGTGAAATGGTCGTAAAGGAAAATCCACACTTCATCACTCGTGCGCCGACTATAACATAAAATTACAAATCACTGAAATCTTGTTAACCTGCCATTGTAGCAGCAGTAACCGATCTAACAACTGCGCCAGACACTTGTCTTGTAAAGCCGTTGCCGAACGCAGCGCCGTCTTCTGCTTGTTTACGTATTTTTATATTTGAATACGCCTGCCTATACCAGTACCTTAGGTGTTTCAAAGTAATTATACATAATCAGCAGAGTGATATACTTTCTTTAACGGTACCGGAAAGCGGTTAATTTTGAGGTAGAAATACTTCGCAAAAGTATGCGAGAAATATTCTAAAATAGAAAGGATAGTCTATTGGAATCAGCGATTGCGTTGTAAACATCCTCATGGCAGTCTATTTCGTTACATTAAGCCATTAAGACCGTTTACGTGTCTGCACCTCAGAACTAGCTGGACTTTATTGTCGTCTACCGGCCTGTCATTTCTGCTTGAATATTCGTTGCTTCCAGATATGCACACCAATGAGGAGGACGTAGACCTGCTACATTTATACGGCAAATGTCAAAGAAATTATGTCGGAACGGTACGGTGGTAAAGAGATGTCAGTCCTGAGCGTCGCTGTCCGTCACACCACATACTGGCACTAATTATTCGTTTACCAGTGTGAACAGACAGTTTAGTCAGAGTACATGCGTGAAAACTGCAACGGACAGGGCTCTTGACGAAGCTTATCAGTCAGCATGGTGGCAAAAGACGTATTGCCAAGGAATGTGGGATGTGCCAGTCAAGTCTCATTCGAAACTTGCAGTGACACAAAGTCCACCCTTTTTATCCGTCACTACGTCAGGCACTTTGAGCATGTGACTTCGAACGACGTATAGAATTTTGCTACTTTGCTCTACCGATAATCCACGCTGGATTCGTCAGGTGCAACACTAACGAACCAAAGACAGTGGAGAAAAGTCATATGGTGTGGGATCGTCGAAAATTACCTTGTGATACCTTATTTAATCTTGGGAATGTTGAATGGAAACACCTATGCCCTCTGTATTACGAACGTGCTACCTGTTCTGCTAGAAGAGACGTCACCCGATAAGCGACAGTTAATATGGTACCAACATGACGGGTGCCCAGCCCAATTTTCCCGTGTTGCAACGCAGATACTGACTGAAAAATTGCTATAGGGTGCGCTGAAAGGTGCAGCCCATCATGAAGCTCCAACTACGCCAGACAATTAGCGCCGTCGAATCGCCACAGCAAGCAAAGATCTATCATCCTATGTACTTTCATCTGTTTATCTATCTCTGTAACGGTAGTTGTAGATGTGCAGTCGATGATAAACAATATGAGCACATGCTTAAGTGAAGTGTAGAACTAAGTTTCGTTCATAAAAGTATTTCTTTTGTGGGTGAAATGTCTTCAGTCATTCTCAATAAAACATTTAATTTATTTTAATTATACTCCGTCTAAAAAACATGTTCAATAGTATCTCTAGACACATTTGTCCAACTACAAATGTTTTACCTTGAATAGACATCTCTTTATTATTATGAAGTATCCGATACACGTTTCTGTTCTAGCTTTGACAACTAGGCAGCAACGTGGATGGTTTCAATAGAAAAGTGTCTACGGTATTTGTTTTCACAAAAAACTAGAAACGTACACGCAATTGACAGAGCTTTCCTAAGCCGCATCTGATGCGACAGAAAGAATCAAATACCGTAGTTACATCTAAAAAAACCATAGTGTAACCTGTATCTATTTCCCGTAGGAAATGAAGTTTTATCTCAATAGCCTGTCTTGCTGCACATAATGACGCAGCCTGAGATGAAAGCTCTGCTTAGCGACGGCGGACTGTGTCCACCTTTCTTTTCAGTTTCAGTACATTGCTTTGAGAAAACGTGACCCGTAAACTTTCGCGTTATATCACTCTCACACTCTTTGCAAGAGCTATTATAAAAAGTAACGGTTCCACGTTCAAAAAATAAAAAAGGAAAAAAAGGCACTTGCTTCTGTATCTCTGTTGATACCAGAGTTCAGAGTATTATCCATACAAAACATTACGCGCGGAGAACCTTGTTTCGAAATCTCGAACCAGTCATAGAAGGGTGTTGTCTTATGCTCAAATGGCTCTGAGCACTATGGGACTTAATATGTGAGGCCATCAGTCCCCTAGAGTTAGAACTACTTAAACCTAACTAACCTAAACACATCACACTCATCCATGCCTGAGGCAGGATTCGAACCTACACCTGTAACAGTCTCGCTGTTCCGGACTGAAGCGCCTAGAACCACTCGGAGTGTTCGAGTCTCGCGTCTGTTACGCAGTATTTTTTTGCACTGTTCTAGACAATAATGTGTTTACATTGAGTTAAAGTTTATTATTTTGTTTACGTGCATCGTGGTTTCTGCTGGTTTATTGCAAAGTACAATACTACAAAACTGTTACCGTATAGCATTACAAGTAAATGAGAATAGCCTTATGAACTGCGTAGCTCACAGTAAGTGAACTACCTTTTTTGTAGTAAATAAAGTTAGTAATCAACACAAAAAGGAAAGAAAGAAAGAAAGACGAAGTAAGAATAGGTTTTGGATGGTAACAGCGAGGACAAAATAATTTTGTAACTTCTACGTTTTCAACAGATTACATTTACAAAAGATGTTCGAAATTTGCACCAATTGCTTGACTGCAAATATTGTATCACTCAATCATCAGTCCACGCACGCGCTCGAAAATACCCCGGGTATTTTCGATCTCGGCAGTGACAACGGCTAAGCAGGCTATGAGGTCCATTTGAGACTCCACTGGGTTTCTGCCACACTGCCCCTCCACATGACACAAAAGAAAAAAAATGGGTTTAAATACGGGGATCATGCTGGCCATAAAATTGGTCCGAGTCGCACAGTCCACGTATCACAATACACTTGATATAAGTAATTTCTTGTTGCGTTGGCACTGTGCGGGGGAGTTACATTTTGCTACAGACACGTGTCTGCTCCTACGTCCAGATGAACATCTTCAAGCAGGTCTTGCAGAACCTCGCTCAAAAAGACTAACTGTGACCATTTACATTATCTGGTAAAATGTACAGTCATACTACTAGGTTGCATAATGTTCTCGCACATACATTAAACTTAAATATTTCTTAATGTCCATCCTTGATCATTTAACGTGTGTTAGCATCGGATCATTAAATGTAAGTTTTGGTATTGAGGACCTCTTCTTCATTACAGATCGATTCTTCGGTAAACATAAGTGCGGAAGGAAAATTGGTGTCCTATCGCTGTAGCGCATAAAACCGTTCACAGAATTTAGTAAGAGACTGATAATCGTTTCCGTACAACTTGCGGACTTTAGCCTTATGATACACTTTCACGCCTTCTCTATTCGATACAAACTATACCGTTGACTATGAAACATCCGACCGCCCTGCGACCTATCGTGTACTCGTTTCAGAGTCTGTATGTACTCGCGTCAAAGCTGCTTCCTTTACTTGGTCTCTTACAAGCGGACGAGGCGCAATATTACAGGCAAGGCCGAGACCCTGGAAGCTTTAAATTAATGGTAAACTTCCATATTCGACGTGAAAATCTTAAATGTAGCTTGAGTGGGTGAGTTTTTGTGACTTTTATGTTCAAACACTGGAAACAAAAACAGTGTTTAAGCTATAGAAGAATACTGCATGACTGACCACTTTTATGCCTTGCCTCAAAACATTTCTGCCTTAACTGTTTACTTACGCACTGGTCCCCGTTTTATGTGTTCATTGATCTACAGCAGCAAATGGCAAGCGACAGGAAAAGACACTCCGTGGGAAACGTTCTGCGTAAATTTGTCCTGCTGGAGGTGCATTGGAATTAGCAGCACCGTAACACAGATGCATGTTTCCAAATTTGTTACATGTAAACCGATTCATCGTTGTCTAGAATTACCACTGCCAGGACCACTTCTGTATCACATTAGATAACTCAGTAACAGAGTGGGTGCCCCAAGTAGTGAGGGTAGGATGGACAATCCCAACCGCTGGAAGTGCCGTGAGTTACATGGCTGAGGTCCTTGGGAAAGACAAGCCGAGGCGCGTACGCGTACGTCTCTGGACATGGCACTGCAGGCCTTAAAAGTGCCAGAAGCCGTCTGCGAACGAGAAACTATTTCAGACGAGTTTAATAATTCTTGACTCTAGATAGCACACGAGACATTTAAGACCTTTAGTACATATCTTTTCAATTATATATTGATTTCCCGTGGGGCCTGTACGTATCTGAGCGTTGGTGAAATGTGGCGGACATGCCGACTAGTAAGAGGTCACAAGTTCGTTGCAGGGTACGTTTATCTCGTTGGCCCCGAACGTGATCTGGTGACGTCACATGTCCTACGTTTGTCCTCCACTTTCGGGGTGTTTCGCGACATGCGGCGGCATGTTTATTATATTAAATTACTAGTCTCGGCGCCATCTACGTCGCTTTTCGAGTATTTAAACGTCATTAAGAATCACCCTGTATATATGTATTACAAAGATGAGTTGACCCAGCGTGTCTTCATGACACACAGTAATGACTTTGTTACAAATTTCCACCCTTTTATGACTTTTGTTTTATCAATGGTCAGAAAAAAGTTTGTCACAAATTTTGACAGTTTGGTGACATTTGCTTCCTGTTTTTCTCAAAATTCAAACAATTTGAGACTATCCTGAACGAAAAAAAAGCAAAAAAACGAGAACGAGAAAAAGGTAACGAAGCAAACGTTTTAAATAGCAATTTACGTATTTTTTCAATGTAGAAGGCGAGAAGGAAAAGGGGTCACCACACTTAATTTAAACACAATATCCTGTAAGCGACGTAATTACTTGTACTGTTAGAAGCAACCTTACAAGTTCAGCCTACGAGAAAGAAAATAAGTAGTGTGCTGAGGATCTGTTTGTTGTATTTACACAAACGAAGCTATAATGCGAAGTAAAGCTTTGTCCTTTCTTCTAACCAGTTCACAAATGTCCCCGATTTCATTGACGAGTCTTGTTCTTCACAATTAGAGCTGTAAAATTTGTTTCTGTAGGTATGCATGTTGTCACAAAGTTACCCAAATAACTTAAAAAGTATCTCTTACACTAAATAGTTCTCAAATTAATTATGTCAAGTAATAGCAGCAGAATGCGTGAAAACAGAACATCAGAGCTACATGTTGAATGTAGACCAGAGTTGCAGTAGTTAAAAACAAAAAAACTGGAACATGCTGTTGTCACGAAGTGATACCCCAGTCACAAAATTCAACATATTTATACTATTTAACACTGAATTAATGTCTCTGCTTGGCAATACGCTGCGTAATTTGTCTCGCACATCGCCAATAATTCACTATGCCTGAATTCTGGCCCCAACTATATTTGCTGGGAAAACATACCACGCTGCTTGATGTTTATATACAGTGCAGAGGCTGGGTCATTTCCCTAAACGCTCATGGCAGATTGCGAGATGGTTCCCTTGATAGGGTAGGGTCGCTTTCTTTCTCCATCCTTCCCCAATCAGAACATGTGCTCCAACTTTAATCATCTAGTTGTCGACGAGCCGTTAAACATTGGTCTCCTCCTCCTCCATTCTCTTCCATTGCACTATGCACGGCAGTTGTTGGTAAATGGCAGTGCGTGGAACGCTAAGGTATAGCGGGGAGGAACCATAAGCGGTGTGGCTCACCTACAGGGAGGCACTGGGGCTGGCCGGCGTCAGGCAATCATTAGCTCGCCGCTGGCGGATTTATCGCCTTCATTAGGGGCGAGAGCGTGGCGTCAGCGGCCGGCGCTGGACAGTGGCAAACACCAGCCCTGATAAACGGCGCCGTCAGCTTTCATTTGGTGTCGCTCGGCCAGGCGTCGCGTTCATAGATGGCCGTCATGTATCACACTACAGTGCACTCACTACAATACGCTAGCCGCTGCTGCACCACCTGTTCAGGTTTACATCCTCTATTACTTTATGCTCACCACAGAAACTCTTCCACGATAAATGGGATCAAGCACAGCATTTCTCATCTCATCCTAAATTTCTTCGCATATTGGTAATAACATTATAATTAATTCGTTAATTATATAACATTATAATTAATTCGTTAATTATTGGAATAAAAGGAAAAAATTGTCCTTGTGATTTTTCTATGATTTGTTTATTGACACTGCCTGACAAAGAAAAAGACAGGAAGACAAAGCACCCAGAATGGAAGGAGGAAAAGGAATGTAACCTAATGGATGGAGAAGGTATATGAAGTTACATTCGTTCAGCTCAACTCATTTTCACTATCTTTTTGTGTCTCTCTGCCATTGTCTCCTGGGTGACAGCCACAGTTTAACGCTAATCCAGTTTTATAGCTGAAACCGAGTTTTACGTGCAAAAATATCTGCATGTTGTTCAGTACTACAACATGGGGTTCTCAAATGATAAAGGAGACACATTGCACCATGTTTCTTCTTGGCAATCACTTTATATTCTACGTTTTCGCCTCATACTGTATTTTACGTATACAAGTAGGGTAAATCTGAACCTCTGGATATCGGAAACGGATAAACATATGAAGAAAATTTTCAAGGTTGTACATTAACGATATATTAGTAATACATAGTAAAAATTACTGACATCGGCTCTAAGGAGCCGTCTTGAAATCCCCGGCTGGGTTTTTGTCCTCTGGTGACGTCGAAATTGTAGTAAAAATTTCTTTCAGGTTTTCGGAGAAAGCACCCCATAAATTCGTGATGTCTCCATAAGTCCCACCAAGCCAACCGTAAAGCATATAAAGAACCAAGAGTTTTTCTCCTTTTGTAAGCAGGGGGAAGTGTGTAATATCCATATTTCGACTCTGTACTGTAGCATATGTCCGCAGCTCGTGTCTCACGGTAGCGTTCTCGCTTCCCGAGCACGGGATTAGATTCAAGGCGTCGTCAAGGATTTTCACCTGCCCCGAGATGACTGTGTCTTGTTGTGTCGTTGTCGTAGTCGTCATCATTCATCTCCGTTACGATCGGAGGAAGGCAACAGCAAATCACCTCCATTAAGACCTAGCCTAGTACGGCGGTGTGGGTCTCCTGCATCGTTCCACTACCCTCTGTCAAGATGGATGGGACTTCATATTCATTTCCACTGTGGGATAGCGCGCCCGGTTAGCCGTGCGGCATAGCGCTCTGCTTTCCGTACGGGATGGCGTGACGGCTCCCGGCACGAATCAGCCCGATGGATTAGAATCGAGGTCCGGCGTACCGGCCAGTCTTTGGGTAGTTTTTAAGGCAGTTTTCCATCTGCCTCGGCGAATGCGGGCTGGTCGCCCTTACGCGGCCTCAGTTCATGTCAGCCATTGCTGCGCATAAACATCCTCCACGTACGAGTACACAATAATTACTCTACCACGCAATCATTCCGGTTCCACTCGCCTGGTGTGAGACGTTCCTTGAGGGGATCCACTGGGGGCCGAACCGCACAATAACCCTGGGTTCGGTGTGGATCGGCAGTGGGGTGAGTGGACTGCTGCACCTGTTGTGGGGTTGTAACCACTGAGGGCTGCGGTGGGGAGGAAGCCTCTCCATTGTTTCTAGTTCGTTACAATACAATACTGCAGGATAGTGGCACTAAGACGAACCTTCTGTTGAATATCTATATGGTGCTATTCAAAGGGCCATCCAAAACCCTTCCCCCTTCGTTTTTCATCACCAACAGAATGCAAAGTATGCGCACTGGTAAATCCTGTTTCTAGAGCGGCGTTATGGAACATATTAGGTGCGAATACTGTCGTATGTATACCGTTTACAACATCAATGAAACGGCTTCCGTGAACAGTGATAAACAGTTTAATGCACTTGAAAACCCAATACAGCAATTATTACTTCAAAAATAATGTGAAATTAGTTACGCATTGTTAAGCATTGTAGTAAAATGAAATAATGTTAACTGTAGTATCAATATTTGGATGTGACAGTTTCTATTTTGCACGAGAGGAACCTTAATATTTAAAAATCGTGAGAGATACGTGTTCGTGTGAGGAAGATGGTCTGGTTTATTTAGTAACGAAGCACTATCTCCCTGTAAAATACCCTTTCTTGAATCCGATAGCTGCAAAATGAATGAATTAAATAGTTAAAAGAACTATGCAGCTGGCACTGGGTCAGAAATGACGTTCGGACTTGTTCCACACACATTCTATCGGGGAAAAATCTGGGGATCTCCCTGGTCAAGTATCACACCGGGCCGGCAATTCATAGAAACACGTGATATGTGTAGAGGAGCGTTGTCGTGTTAAAAAAATGGTTCTTACAAACTGTCGCTTGAGTGGTAACACATAAGGAGACAGTATGTCCGCGACATACTCGTGTACCATTAGAATTTCCACAATCGCTAACAAATATGACCTCAAGTCATAACCCATGGCTCTCCACATCAATACTCCAGGAATAACACCGGCGTACCTCTCCAAAAGACTGTAATAAGGGGACCTCTCACTGATTTGCAGCCATACTCGCCATCTGGGGTAGTGTAGGCTCTTCACTCACATCGGCCCAGTCTATACTTCCCAGTCGTGGCACCACTCCAAACGCAACTGTAGTGTTGTGCTTCTCACGACAGCCCACGGATGGGATGGGGACACTCTATTGCGGCTGAAGTTCGTCCACGATCAATGGCGCGCGATGACAAACAGTGTTGTAGCAAGTCCTTTTCTTTCTCTCGGATGGCAGGCGCAGATGTGAAGATTTTACCATGTAATTAGTACACAACACGGAGGTACTAGGTTGTAGAGGTCAGATGAGTATACCTACCCTCACATTAGCTAGGACCTGAGAGTGTGAGTGCCAGGTGACTAAACAAGCATCATTCATATAAGGAATTTAAAAAAAAAATTTGCATACTTACGATTACACTGATTTAATTAATCACCCTAAAAACAAAAACAACTGCTAAAATGCACAATAAAATGTAGGTGCCGAATGGACAATGCAGGTGATTTACAACAAGCCGGCAATGCACCTCACTAGAAGTCGATATCTTCCATCAGTGCTGGAACTGCCGCCCCCACACAATTTCCGTCTGAGTTCGTGCAGCTACTGGCTATACAACAGAATTTAGAAAGGTGCTCATTAGATTGCATAAAACAATTTTATCTGAGAACTAGAGAAATTTCTTTGGTGAGTCTTGAGCCCCATTGATTATTAAAATATTAAGTGTCAGAAACCAGGACGATAAAAAAAACTCTGCAGTCTGGTAATTAGACCAATAAAAAGAAGCAGTTGGGCTTAAAACAGGTAAATAAAAGGAATAAAATAGTTCACTGCAGCGTAAAGAGTGCAGCTCGTTGCCTGTAACGATCCAAAAACTTTCTGAAAGCCGTAAGGAATTTAAAATAACTGGCTAGTAAATAACCTCTCAACTCAGAATTTCAATACCAACGACAGTCTTAACATCCCGCATAAAAACCTCGACAGTTTTAGTCACAAGAATTCACAGTGAAAGGCAGAGTAAGTTAAGTGGAGTCTTTAATATAAAAATAAATAAGTGAACTCGTAAAACATTAATCGACATAAAAATGACAGAAGCTTCCACTTCTCCGATTTGCGCAGTAACGCAAGAACAGCAAAAGATATCTGCAACGATTCTCGTGTAAACTTGGTGAATGAAGGAGGTAAATACACACTTGGAGGCACAAGCCTGATTGGCAGAGCACACTAATGTTGTGGGCACATGATGTTCAGAAAGATGCTCACCAAATTCACTTGCTCCTTATACCGATTTGGGCACTGCACGCTTCCACGTCCAACGAACCAGTGCATCCGACGACTGCTTCCCACTAGTCGTGCCACTTACCCTACTACGTATTGTAGCCGTAAAGCCTCCAGCCAGGACGGCCACTTCATGTTGTAGTTCGGCATTGCCACATTACGTCGCGTTCGGCCAGGGTTAGCTTTTCCAAACCACTCCACACGAGGCTGGAAACAAACTAAATCCAATCGGCACTGCCAGCGCCTTCAAACTTATCAGGCAGACAGGACACGCTCTCTCGGGAGCGGTAACATTCGCAAGACTTTCTGTGAACGTGACGTCAAAAATATCGACATCAGCAGGAACTGCTATCGCTTTGTGAGAAGGAAGATTTTGAATGTTACTGCTTCTCGTTTCAATTATAACTGTCCTCTGATTTCGGACTAACAACACAATGCTAAAATCGTCATATATAGGGAAATAAACAGTGTAATATTTGTGACGAGCTAGAATGTAAATGTTATTGCTCCTTATTTCTCTCGAATCAACTGTAGTTGTCCTTTACGGCTAAAGCACAACTAGCCATTTCGAAATCGCTGGGTATTTATTTCAACCTTCATCCTGTCATCAGACGGAAATGCAAATAGAACCGAATTTTACAGAACGTAATAGTATTACATTCATAAGAAAGTCCCAAAATGTGTTGGCAACGTTAAGACAGAAAAATAAGTATGTACATGTAGCGAGATGACAACGAACTTCCTTAGATTCCACACAAAACGACAACATCCATTAACCGGCCGGTGTTGCCGAGCGGTTCTAGGCGCTTCAGTCTGGAACCGCGCGACCGCTACGGTCGCAGGTTCTAATCCTGCCGCAGGCATGGATACGTGTGATGTCCTTAGGTTAGTTAGGTTTAAGTAGTTCTAAGTTCTAGGGGACTGATGACCTCAGATGTTAAGTCCCATAGTTCTCAGAGCCATTTGAACCATTTTTTTGACACCAACCATGACGCTTGCGCATCATCGTGTGATATGTCTCCTGTCACGTTTATAATAGTATCTCTTAAAGGCTTTTGTCGTTGACGCATTATAAACTAACATTTAATGATAATGATGACATGCTTATGAAAAGTTTTCAGTGCGCTGTCACCTTGAAACGACATAGTGCAAATTGTAATGCAACTGCGTTTCATGCTTGATTTTTATAATACTGACGATACTAACTGACTCCGGAGGTCGCACATTTACGAATTCATTAACCATCTATAAATGATGATATGACCTTTAATTACAATAGTAGTTATAATAAATCGTACCAGGAACGGCATGCTTCGCATCTCTCCGATACGAATGCGTGTACGCCAACGAAAGTCGACAACAGTTTCTTCGGTTGCCGATACTGTACAAGCTATAAAAATGTCACGTTTACAGAAAGCCTTGTATAATCAGTCATACCCTCTTGAGAGATGCTCCCCAATCCCTTGGTGCGCAACCTGTACGGATAGCTTCTAGAGAAAGACCATATATGTGAGTCGGCATGGCTCACATAGCAAAGGGGAAATAAATTAAAACATCATGGCTGATACTGAAGCTTTAGTGCATGAACAGCGAAAATGTGCAAACAGTTGAACTTCTTCCCTTTAATCTTTTTGTGGGGGGTGACGACGACATAATGTTTCATAAAGTTTTGACATTATAAAGTGTTGCAGAACACTCTCACAAGGAAAAGTAAGAACAAAGCTCCGTCTCAATTCATTAACAAAATTATTTTCGTCAGCTTAACACAAATGGTGCATTTTGATACTAAAGCTCAACACAAAGTGCAAAAATGTCAATAAACTGGAAGAAAATCTTGAATGAAACTGAATGTTCACTGAATGCTTGATAAAACAATCCTATTACTGGAAAGCCTAATATTATTTTCCCTGCTTAGTCCTCCCACTTCAGTGAACACTCGGAAATCCTTAAGTCCTTCCTCCCACTGGGAGGCGTGAGTCTGGACAGAATAGAACATAAGGGACCAACAACACTATTAGTGTCTCACCGAAATAGTCTGGCCGGCCGTTGTGATCTAGCAGTTCTAGGCGCTTCAGTCTGGAACCACGCGGCTGCTACAATCTCCGGTTCTAATCCTACCTCGGCCATGGATGTGTGTGATGTCCTTAGATTAGTTAGGTTTAAGTAGTTCTAAATGTAGGGGACTGATTACTACAGATGTTAAGTCCCATGGTGCTTAGAGCCATTTGAACCGTTTTGAAATAGTGTGATAGTAGCGAATGACAAGGACTCTTTCCACGAGCACGACACCGAACTTAGCGCTGTCCACTAGAGACGAACGTGGCGTGCGTTCGAAAGCGGTGCTGGGTGCGTATCAGGAAACATCGGTTGATGGGCTGCGACGGAATTGCCGGGATCGGGCCAGCGTGGTCCAAAATACCCGCATGGCTGTGGTACACTTGCGTTCGATTAGCCGCACGTGACATGGCGTATGCACCAAAAGGTCCGAAACAGAGGCGACTCCCGTCACGGTTGCACGCCGCCTGCTCTCATGTCTCCCGTACGCTAATGCCCTCTGCGAGCCGAGCGGTAAATTTCTTGGCTCGCTTGCCTGTTCAGTTGTTGAGTCGTAGGGGCTGTGTCTGCTGCATCCCCCCTGGCAGAGGTGTGTTGCGGGGTGGCATCGCCGCCTGATGACTTCCGGGAGACGTCACATCATGATTAAAGTTTTTTGGAAGTCGGTAAGTGCATCCCGTCTGAAATGCTGAATGATGGATGACATCAGAAGTTCACTGAGGCTTTTTGCAGATGATGCTGCGGGGTATCGAGAGGTTGTAACACTGGAAAATTGTACTGAAATGCAGGACGATCTGCAGCGAATTGGCGTATGGTGCAGGGAATGGCGATTGAATCTCAATGTAGACAAGTGTAATGTGCTGCGAATACATAGAAAGATAGATCCCTCATTATTTAGCGACAAAATAGCAGGTCAGCAGCTGGAAGCAGTTAATTCCATTAATTATCTGGGAGTACGCATTAGGAGTGTTTTAAAATGGAATGATCATATGAAGTTGATCGTCGGTAAAGCAGATGCAAGACTGAGATTCATTGGAAGAATCCTAAGGAAGTGCAATCCGAAAACAAAGGAAGTTGGTTACAGTACGCTTGTTCGCCCACTGCTTGAATACTCCTCAGCAGTGTGGGATCTGTACCAGATAGGGTTGATAGAAGACATAGAGAAGATCCAACGGAGAGCGGCGCTCTTCATTACAGGATCATTTAGTAATCGCGAAAGCGTTACGGAGATGATAGATAAACTCCAATGGAAGATTCTGCAGGAGAGACGCTCAGTAGCTCGGTACGGTCTTTTGAAAAAATTTCGAGAACATACCTTCACAGAAGAGTCAAGCAGTATATTGCTCCCTCCTACGTATATCTCGCGAAGAGACCATGAGGATAAAATCAGTGAGATTAGAGCCCACACAGAAGCATACCGACAATCCTTCTTTCCACGAACAATACGAGACTGGAATAGAAGGGAGAACCGATAGAGGTACTCAGGGTACCCTCCGCCACACGCAGTCAGGTGGCTTGCGGAGTATGGATGTAGATGTAGATGTAGATATATAGTCTAGGCACATTGCGAGCCATGAGTTGCGCTGCCTGAAGATATATACACAATTTACAATCTCTTATTGTGTTAAACCTTTAAACATAATGTTATACTTCTTAATTAGTAGATTATGGCAGCATTCTTTCTCCGGTCGATAATTATTACGTGGAATGCTGATAATCAAAGGTTTCGCCTCTGAAGGCCGTTATGTAGGCAACCTACCTCTGGGAACGTACACCATTAGCCACTCTAGCCGTTTACTAATACAGATACTTCGAAAATCTTTCCTTATCCTGCTGCTAGTCTCAGTCTAGCAGTGCTAGTCTCAATACTGTGTGTGTCATTCATTTCGTATCTTTGGACGAAGAGAGCGTGTTGCCACAGTGGTAGGACCCTGGAGCCGCCCGCGACTAGCCAGGCGGTCTGAGGCGCTGCAGTCTTTCGCTGTGCAGCTTGTCCCGGCAGAGGTTGGTGTCCTCCCTCGGGCATGGGTGTGTGTGTTTGTCCTTAGGATAATTTAAGTTAAGTAGGGTGTTAGCTTAGGGACTGATGACCTTAACAGTTAAGTCCCATAAGATTTCACACTCATTTGAACAATTTTTTGAGGACCCTGGACTCTCATTCGGGAGGACCTGATTTATAAATCCCAATTTGCCGAAACAGGGTTTTCCTTAGTTACGTAAATCAAATCCAGAACGCTTCGTTTGAAAAGGATACAGTCTTTTTCTTCCCCGGTTCTTTCCCAATACGATCTTTCACTCAGTCTTTAATACGTCTCAGGTGAATGTAATTACTTACCAAAGAAACATACACCTACTCACAAAGGGTGTCATTGTAGCATTCTATCCACGTATTATTTGTCATAATGTGTTGTATTTCGAAAGTCGGTACAGTGATTAAATAGGCACAGTTCAGTAAAGGGACCGGAAAGAATGAGCCATTGCATGCTATATCACCAGATCTTTAATGGAATCTAATACTTCCTATCATCTAACTGAGTTGCACATTAATATATTTACTCAGAACATTAATTACGCTATGAAACAGAGTCTTTTGCGTCTAACTGCTCGTAATTTTGCCAGTTCAGTATGAGGCGACGCTAGATTTATGAATGAACTTAAAATTCATTTAAATTATTAACGGTTGGCTTTCTTACATTTTGTCGGCTCTGAGATAATTTACTGACACGAACACTCCTCCCTAGCATTACGAATACGAACGAAGTTCCACTGTTAATGAGCTCGGTATCGGATAAGAAGTGCTTCCTAGGTTTCTGTCGAATCACAAATGGCAGCAACTATGCTACTAGGATCCCTTACTCGATACTCTGTACGGCAGCGATGGTTGGTAAAAACCGAGATCATATCCGTAGCAACTGAACTGTACCAAGCACTGTGGTGCTAAGAATCACCATGTTCAAATATACATCCATAGCTTTCCGTATTAAGTATGTATTTGTTGCCACACTTAGGATTTCAAAAGTACACACGGACAGATAAGACTTTTGGTTTCTGCAAACGGAACCCTTCAGAACTGTCGAGTGTCCCCTAATAGGGGATAAATGTAGAAACTGTCAATTATTTTTCTACTAATACCTGCTGTACTCACATAACGAATGTTTCAAATCCACTAGTGATAATTTCATAACTTCTTTTCTCAGAGAAGGTCAGGTCAATTTTCTCTCATCTTAATCAAAAGTTTTCTTGGAATTAAAAAGACACAACAAAATTACCGTGGCATTAAACCAGTTGTCGTCATCCGGTAACCCATAGGTTACATAAGGCCTGCGAAACAATTTCGTGCATTCGACAGTTTTTTCATTGTTTTGATCGTGACACAAGGAATAGACCTATCAAAGAATATTTTCTTTTTTTCTGACATATATTTCAAATAACAACAAGAAAAATGTGAATGCGTTCCTGTGTAAATAGTAAGGCATTATTTTCATTATCTGTCACAGTTATTCGGCACTTTTATTAGGATATCCTGAGTTTCAAGAAGACTCAGCTGATTTCACAGATCACCTAAATTGCCAGTTGCAAATAGGTAATAAAATTTTGATTTTCAGTATTTCGCGTAGTTATTAACCGAATTTAAAAATCTGAACTGCTGTCAAAATCTACACATTAAGGGGCATTGTTGTATGTTAAAAGTTTAACGCAATAAGACAAGTACCAAAATTAGAACTATGTGTTTATCTTGCGTCAGCGAAACAGATGGCGCCAAAATACAACGATTTCAGCCATCCAGTATTTGAAAATGAGAGCATTTAACGACTTTCAAGATAAATGTCACATAATTTCAAATAATTACGAAACGTTTTCTCGCTGACACACCTCGAACGCCCCCCCCCCCCCCGCCCAAGAAGAATAAAAGAAAAGAAAAAAGGGTGTAGCTGACTGCATTTCCTCCGTTCATATACGAGTAGGTAAACTGCAGCATAAGTTTGCTGCCGACTCTATTCGCAGCAGACAGTATCGACATATATCACTGCATGGCCCAGGAAAATTATATCATTGTGGGACACATCTTAAGAAGATATGACTTCGTTAACATTTAGATGCTCGAAAAACCAGCTTCTGCTTTAAGTGACTCGCCGTAAAGCTTCAACATCACGCATGTTATTTTAACTTATTACTTCTTTGACAGTAATGCTATTCGCAACACATTTTGCGGACAGTACACACATATTCTACTTTATGCACCTGCAAAATTATATCCCTGTGGGATACATAGTTTATGAGACAGAAGGTCATGAACATTGATTCAAGTGAAAAACATATTTTGGCCTGAAATGAATCGCAAACTTCTGCGTTTCACTGTTTAACAAAGAGAGCATCAGCGACTTCAAACAAAATTGAAGCATAATTTCAAACCTTTTCCAAACTTTTTCTCTCTTAAATTCTGACCTCAAATATTTGACACATTAAATCATTTGCAAAGTTATCAGGAGTACGAAGCTGTTTTAAACAGCTTCTTGTATTACAAAAATCCTTGCGATCAAGACAATTAAACAAAAATTATTAAACATCGGAGTCCGATTCTGTAAGGGCTCAAGGGTTTACTAGTATCTTTTAAGTAAATGAAGTGTGAAACATAGGATGAACTTTATAAGACGCTTAGCACCATTGGGTTCTTTTGTTTGGGACATGCATGCCCCTACACCGTCTGTGTGAGTTTTAAAATTACTTTTAGCAGGCGGCCGCGGTGGTCTAGCGGTTCTAGGCGCTCAGTCAGGAACCGCGCGACTGCTGCAGTCGCAGGTTCGAATCCTGCCTCGGGCATGGATGTGTGAGATGTCCTTAGGTTAGTTAGGTTTAAGTAGTTCTAAGTTCCAGGGGCCTTATGACCACAGATGTTGAGTCCCATAGTGCTCAGAGCCATTTGAACCATACTTTTAGCATCAAACGCATTCCTACACCTTGTACAGACGTTCACTCTACATTTTAACGCGTTTTCTGAGAACTGTCTTTAGCAGCTAGCACGGCAGCCCGCATGCAATGGAAATACCTCAGACTTTGTACCTACATATAGGCAGGCCCTCTTCGACAATGTCAGCACAGGAACGGGTATTAATGGTCATGATGTCATTATAGCAACTTTAATTGCTTAAGTTAATACATCATGCCAGAAGGATAGGAGAGTGTTTCTCCTACATAGAGCAGATAAGCAGTTACTAGTATCCCACGTAGAAAGTAAATTGCAGTCGCTCAGTTCCCGTAACAAGGACGTGGAGGAATTGTGGACAAAGTTTAAGCAGACAGTAAATCATGGTCTGGAGAGGTATGCAACTAGGAAGTGGATAAAGGATGGAAAAGACTCATCATGGTTTAATAACGAAATTAGGAGGATGCTGATGAAGCAGAGGCTGTTGCATTTTTAGTTCAAAAGGGAACGTACAAATGACGACAAGCGAAGTTTAGTAGACAGTCGGGGTCTGTGAAAAGATCTGTGTGCGAATCGTACGACAACTGTCACCGTCACACCTTCGCAAAAGATCTGCGGAGAATCCCAGTAAATCCCGATCTTATTTAAAATCGCTGTGCGGGTCTAAAGTCTTCCATTCAGTCCCACGTTGAGCAGTCACATGTGGCAATTGAACATACCAAAACGTAAGCCAAAGTTTTACATTTCACGTTCAAGACGTTGAAGAAATATTTCACTCAAGAGACTGGTAGAAACGTATTGTCATTTGACCATCGGACAGACTCCCGTTTGGACGATATAGTAATAAGCAGCCCTCGTGCAGAGAAACAACTGGAAGATTTGAAAGTAAAGAAGTCACCAGCTTCAGATGGAAACCCAGTTCGATTTTATAAAGAGTACTTACGGCATTGACCCCTCACCTAGCTTGCATTTATCGTGAATCTCTCGCACAGCACAAAGTCCCAGGCGACAGAATAAAAGCGCAAGTGACTCCAGTATATAGGATGGGTAAGGAAACGGACACAAAAAATTACAGCCCAATACCCCTAACTTCAGTTTCTGCAGAATCCTTGAACGTATTCTCAGTTCGAGCATAATAAGTATTCTTGAGACTGAGTAGCTTATGTCCAAGAATGAACATGGTTTTAGACAGCATCGCTCACACGAAACTAAGGCTGCCATTTCCTCACATGATATACTGTGAACTATGGAAGAGGGCAACAGGCAGATTCCATATTTCTAAATTTCCGGAAAGCATTAGACACGGTACCCCATAAGCTCATAACGACGGTACGAGTATATGGAATAACTGCACAGATATGGGAGTGTCTCGAAGACTTCTTAAATAATAGAACCCAATATGTTTTTCTCGATGGCTAGTGTTCATCAGAGACAGTGGTACCTTCAGGAGTGCCCCAAGGAAGTGTGACAGAACCGCTGTAGTTCTCTACATACATAAATGATTTGGTGAGCTGGTTGGGCAGCAGTCTGTGATTGTTTGCTGATCATGCCGTGGTTTACTGTATGGTGTCGAAGTTGAGTGACTGTGGAATGATACAAGACGGCTTAGGAAAATGTAATTTAATGAGGTTGGGTAGGAAGTTCAAACCTGTGATGTTCGGATACAGTATTACTGATGCCCTGCTTTACACAGTCAAGTAGTTTAAATATCTGGACGTAACGTTGCAAAGTTATATAATGTGGGACGAGCATGTGAAAACTGTGGTAGGGAAGGCAAAAAGGCGACTTCGGTTTATTGGGAGAAATTTTAGGGAAGAATGGTTCATCTGTAAAGGAGACATCATATAGGACACCGGTGCAATTTATTCTTGCGTACTGCTCAAGTGGTCTGGATCCGTACCAGGTCTGGTTAAAAGAAGACATCGAAGCAGTTTGGAGGCGGGCTGATAGATTTCTCACTTGCAGATTCTAAAAACAAGTAAGTCTTACGGAGATGCTTCCTTGGAGGATAGGCGACGTTATTTTCGAGAAACTGTGTTGACAAAATTTAGGGAACCTTTAATCTTAAGCTGACTGCAGAACAATTCTACTGCGGCCAATGTACATTGCGCGTAAAAACCACGAATATAAGATTAGAGACATTAGGGCACATACGGAGTCATATTGACAGTTGTTCTTCTCTCGCTCTTTTTGAGAATTGAACAGGAAAGGAAATGATTAGTAGTGGTACAGGGAACCCTCCGCCACGTACCGTACGGTCGCTTACGGAGTAAGTCCGTGGCAGATGTTCAAATGTGTGTGGATTCCTAAGGGACCAAACTGCTTCTGGCAGAGAGTCGTAGCAGTGTTAAATGATGCAGCCGTGTCATCGGAGCTCAGTTGTGCTAGTTATCCAGCCTGACTAGAGCCGTTATTGAGCTAGAGAGTGAACGTCTGTGAACCAAATTTTGCAGGCAATGTGTCCCCAAATCACTGCACAGTCATGTCCCTGCTATGCTGTGTACATTCTGTATGCTAAATTTCTTTACTTTCCTATATATGCTGGTGTTGCAGTTTCCTTGGTCAGCTATGTAAAATAAAGATTTCAACTTCAGGAACACTTTAGGTCTACAAGATTACCAGCGACACCTACAACACGTCACTACAAGCAGTCCTTCTCTGCACTGAACTCTGTAGCTGTTCTTCCGGATGACATAAACCGGATCCAACAAAGTATTTACTGCGATCGAGTGAATGAGTGTATCGCAACAGGTACATCCGTCACACGCTGATACATCCATTGAGATACTGCTTGCAGACTTGAGAACTGTTTGGGATAATGAAACGTTTCCTTCCCTGTGTCTATTGTTACCTTTGAATGCACCACGAAAAGGGTGGCTGCAAGATCGTCCACCGTAGTGACTGCCATGATGGTCCAGAAGTGCTTTCAGTGTTGTGTAGCTAGAAGGAAAACAACTTCTTGGCTAAAGCTGTCCATACACGGGACAATATAGCCGACGTTTACGTGGAGTTGAGCAAGTTTTGTGACTTCACTTCTTCTCATTTTTCGTAGAGGAGGCACTGCTCTGTGTGCGTCACAATATAAGTTCTGTGATATTTCGACAAAGTTCTACTTCACGTTGAGCGAATAAGAGGCAAGACCACTCTTCAAGCTACATGCAGAAGTTTGAAGACGTCTTATTGGATTTCGTCATTTTCAGTCGAAGCCCGTGTGTGGTGGGTTTGTTCTTAAAACTCACGTGCTACGAATATATGCTGCTTTATAGTGCCAGCGCATTTACGATCTCTCGCACACGCGTCAATGTTGGCGATTCTTTGAAATTAGTTATTTTCGTGATATAAGTTGCGTATTTTGCAATACTACCGTTTTAAAACCATGGGACATTAAGATTCATCAAAAACGCGTTGTTCTATTTAGTATTTGTTACAATTAGCTCACTGATAACACAGTCGCGATTAAAGCCTTCAGGAGATCGCAATAAGAAACACAAAGTAATGTGATGGCTGGTTCAAATGGCTCTGAGCTCTATGGGACTTAACTGCTGTGGTCATCAGTCCCCTAGAACTTAGAACTACTTAAACCTAACTAGCCTAAGGACATCACACACATCCATGCCTGAGGCAGGATTCGAACCTGCGACCGAGTCATGTGATATACAAGATCAACGTAGCGTAGCGGATAGAATTGCCGAGCTACGAAATGATATGCAGCCGGTAGCAGTTTTGCCTCTTGTGCACAACAAAGACATAAAATGTAAACAAAGTTTTCAATCTCCATAAAAGGGGCATAACAACGATAATCTATAACAGTGGTTTAGATCATTGTAAGGATGTGTTCAAAACATATGTTTTTATCTTCAGTGTGTGAGTATATTTACCACTGAGTTGTATACATCAAATGTAACATTAGTAATTACTATACATGCAGCTCTGTGCAATAAGATGGAACGAGATCTAGACTAAACTTACATTTACTGAGAATAAATAAGCATAAAACTGAAAATAGTACTTCCTCCCAAGGAAAACAGCTGTATAATTACACTCCTGGAAATGGAAAAAAGAACACATTGACACCGGTGTGTCAGACCCACCATACTTGCTCCGGACACTGCGAGAGGGCTGTACAAGCAATGATCACACGCACGGCACAGCGGACACACCAGGAACAGCGGTGTTGGCCGTCGAATGGCGCTAGCTGCGCAGCATTTGTGCACCACCGCCGTCAGTGTCAGCCAGTTTGCCGTGGCATACGGAGCTCCATCGCAGTCTTTAACACTGGTAGCATGCCGCGACAGCGTGGACGTGAACCGTATGTGCAGTTGACGGACTTTGAGCGAGGGCGTATAGTGAGCATGCGGGAGGCCGGGTGGACGTACCGCTGAATTGCTCAACACGTGGGCCGTGAGGTCTCCACAGTACATCGATGTTGTCGCCAGTGGTCGGCGGAAGGTGCACGTGCCCGTCGACCTGGGACCGGACCGCAGCGACGCACGGATGCACGCCAAGACCGTAGGATCCTACGCAGTGCCGTAGGGGACCGCACCGCCACTTCCCAGCAAATTAGGGACACTGTTGCTCCTGGGGTCTCGGCGAGGACCATTCGCAACCGTCTGCATGAAGCTGGGCTACGGTCCCGCACACCGTTAAGCCATCTTCCGCTCACGCCCCAACATCGTGCAGCCCGCCTCCAGTGGTGTCGCGACAGGCGTGAATGGAGGGACGAATGGAGACGTGTCAGCGATGAGAGTCACTTCTGCCTTGGTGCCAATGATGGTCGTATGCGTGTTGGGCGCCGTGCAGGTGAGCGCCACAATCAGGACTGCATACGACCGAGGCACACAGGGCCAACACCCGGCATCATGGTGTGGGGAGCGATCTCCTACACTGGCCATACACCTCTGGTGATCGTCGAGGGGACACTGAATAGTGCACGGTACATCCAAACCGTGATCGGACCCAACGTTCTACCATTCCTCGACCGGCAAGGGAACTTGCTGTTCCAACAGGACAATGCACGTCCGCATGTATCCCGGGCCACCCAACGTGCTCTAGAAGGTGTAATCAACTACCCTGGCCAGCAAGATCTCCGGATCTGTCCCCCATTGAGCATGTTTGGGACTGGATGAAGCGTCGTCTCACGCGGTCTGCACGTTCAGCACGAACGCTGGTCCAACTGAGGCGCCAGGTGGAAATGGCACGGCAAGCCGTTCCACAGGACTACATCCAGCATCTCTACGATAGTCTCCATGGGAGAATAGAGCCTGCATTGCTGCGAAAGGTGGATATACACTGTACTAGTGCCGACATTGTGCATGCTCTGTTGCCTGTATCTATGTGCCTGTGGTTCTGTCAGTGTAATCATGTGATGTATCTGACCCCAGGAACGTGTCAATAAAGTTTCCCCTTCCTGGGAAAATGAATTCAAGGTGTTCTTATTTCAATTTCCAGGAGTGTACTTGAACCTAACTAACCTAAGGACATCACACACATCCATGCCCAAGGCAGGATTCGAACCTACGACCGTAGCAGTCAAGCGGTTCCGGACTGAAGCGCCTAGGACTACTCGGCGAGACAGCCGCTGCTTATGCACTGGATTTCTACGTTAGGGTACCTAGAGTGAGCTGTAGCGCTGAATTGCTCAGTATTTGCGTATCCTAGCATCCAGTACACTTCCTATTAATTTGATTTTTGTTGCAAGACCCCTCCAGGATATTGCAGTATTAATGGCCATTTGCCGAGACAAATTAGATAAATCGAGGAAAACATAAATCAGGATCGTCGGAAGCGGGTCTGCTCTGTCTGCCTCACTAATGTGAGTCCAGGGTGCTAACCATAGAGCCACTTCGATCGGTACGCTGTATTGGACAAATACGTTTTGCGTCTGTTTTGAAATTGAGATCCGACGCATTTTATTCTACATTTATTTTACGAACTAGTTGTAAATATTCGTGTTCTAACAGTTGATATTTATGTTCGAAATTTAGTTTAATATTTCCAGTTCGACTGTACAATCTCTGATTAGTAACTTCGTTTACCATGAGCCGGAAGCAACGACGTAGCTGTAATAGTCTCCAGTTACCATCGGCGAGCTTGATGTAGGTCAGTCCTCTTGTCCTCACCATTTGGGTGCTTGATTTCGTTGAGTCTCCATGTCTCTCAATATTTCGGTGCTTGATTTCAGTAAGTATACATGGAAGTCAGCCTGTCACTATCATTTCATGGACAATTTACCTTGTCAAAATTCTCGTGGTGTGTATTCCTCCAACCTATCCGCGTAACCGCCAGCGGTGGAATTATTGTGGTTGGATGCAAACACACACCTGAACCAATCACCCTTGTGGCGGAATTTGAGAGCGGCAACCGAAATCAAGCAGTCCGATCAACCAATCACGTAGTGAACAAAAAACGTCGATGCCTCGCAAGTACCTCGTTTTCCAGAAGTGTCGAAGTCTATCCATATTATTTTCACTGTACAATTGCATTTGTGACGCTAAAGTGAAATGTTTGATCATCAACATCAACCGTTAGAACAAAAAGGTTTTACATTTACATCATAAATTAAATGTAGAATGAAATGCGTTGGATCTTAATAGGTAAAACAGGTACACTTGCTGTTTGTTGCTTTCAGCGCCAACTACCCAGATTGGGAAACAATGGTTTAAGTGAACAGTATGTATTTTTTCGCATAGAATCCGAATATGCAATAAAAATGAGGGATTTCCATTTGAAAATACAATGATGAGACCGCCCACGCAGGAGAGGTGGTTGAGAGGTGGCCTTTGGTAGCACAGACAGATGTTGCCTTCTCTCGTATTAAGTTTTCACTTAAAACGTTTTCTCCTTACGATACGTCGTTTTTCGAGGTATTTAGTTGTCTAAAGGTAAGACAAACACCCTGTTTATATTGTAAGACTTATGACTAAAAAAAATTTAAAAAAATTCTGTCAAGGCACTACAAAGCAGTGCACAGGTCTTAAAGTAGTAAACCATCCAATTATATCAAAACCTTAGATATCGAAATTCTGCATTCACTACAAAAGTTTTCCTCTTAGCCTTGGCTTACACTTAATGAAAACATTGGCAGAAACACTGACGTGTCATGGCCAAGACCAAGGAAAGATTTTTAAAACAAATTACTCCCAAACTTAACTACAAACTAACAACTTTATTATGGTTTTCGGCCGGATATATTGCAATTGTGGTTAGTCTGCCACTAAAAAACCCTTTTAGTCGCGCTCCGTAGTCAACACCCAGCTATTGAAGAAGCAATATGCTTAGTCGCTTCTGCTGAACTCAATTACAACTCTCCTGGATCTTAATCTTAGTTTCAATTCCTTAGCTCATTTGCTAAATAACTGTTTCTACCCGTGTTTTCACTCACAATTACAAAGTTCCCCCTGTTACCGTTCTACAGTTTATACCACGAGAAACTGTTACCGTCAAGAATTCGCTGCGGTCTGTGTTCGCAATTTGCATGTTTCCACTAGTTCGCTTGGCGAGAGTTCCTAGTTCCGAAGTGGGTCAAGCAAATTGGTCTCATCAACGGAGCTGATGTATACCACCCTGATGTAAATCCTGTTACTGGTAGTTTCCTGACATTCCAGGATAGCACACAATCTTACATCGCTATGCTCGGTACTGTTTTGAGAAAATCGAAATGTAATGGAAGAATATAAAATGGGAATACGTTTTGCCTGAACCAAGTAGATACTAACCTTATACTTCTATCTTATGTAGCTCCGTCGTCCTGATTAAGTGCCTATTGGTGGTGGTAAACCATTAGATTACTGCGCGTCTCTTCAGTTATAAGGGGTAAGATGTAGTGGACCGGAAATATATTGCATATTAGTAGTTTTCACCTACACGGTGCTGAAGAAAAATGTGAGACGCTGAAAGAAAAAGTTACCTTATTGACAAGTGAGGCACAGGTAGTTCGTCATCGTAACACGAAATCAGATCAAATCAAGCACACCTATTAGAGTAAACAGTGCGCCAACAGTCACATCAGTACGCAGTGGCAAAGGCAACCGTATACTCTCGCTTCCAAACGATCATAAAGGTACCAAATGAAATCCAGTGACAGGCTGTCACAAGCATATTGCGCCTTTTGTTGCAACTCGGTAATGGCTCTTGCAGGCCCTGGAGAACGAGCAAGTTCCGCTTCAAATGTTGAGAGATCTGTTGATCTTGCTCACCAGGGTAGTTGTTGAACACCAAGAAGAGCGCTTTGCCTTGCAGCAGTCGTATGTGTACGAGTATTGTCTGCTGAAAACCTCATAGCCTCCGTGTAGAACATATGACATTACAGCTCTGATAACAGCCTGTCTATTGTAGCACTCTCTGGTTAAATTATCATGTGAACATACTAACTGACTGTGAGTTCTAACTGGTGGCTTCTGCCGGCCGATTAGGCCGAGCGGTTCTAGGCGCTTCAGTCTGGAACCGCGCGACCGCTAAGGCCGAAGTTTCGAATCCTGCCTCAGGCATGGATGTGTGTGCTGTCCTTAGGTTAGTTGGGTTTAAGTAGCTCTAGGGGACTGATGACCTCAGATGTTAAGTCTCATAGTGCTCAGAGCAATTTGAACCATTTTTTTGGCCTCTGCCATCGTGAGGTGTAGAATGGGATCTGCGAGTCGTGGGACCATGTACTCTGGAATAGATAGCTTACCAAGTCAACGCTATACGCTTGTGCGACCATCTCACTCACACTGAAGACGACAGAGCGCCATTCTACACTCCAGTCAAGTTTTTCACGACACCAGAATAGAAGTGATTGGCGTTGTGGTTGCATTGATAACCTGGCCAGTGGCACATGTGTTGTTAGCCCTGCTGCAATGGTCCCTAACGACACAAGAGGGACAAAATTTCCTAGAACTTAGGCCTGATTGACATTCTATCCTCAGCCGCTGGTTACACCTTTCGTCTGTACTACTAGGTCATCCCAAACGTGGTCTACAGGTGTGGACCAATGTTTAAGGCAGCGACACACCACCGGTATGTTGCGTTCAGCGTGTGCAACAATCTGTGGATACGTCCGTCCAACTTCCCGCGGACTAACAATGCGAGCCGCCTTCAAGTGACTGAAGCTGTTGGACATGAGTATATGCTCGTCGTTGGGCATGGTTGTACTCTAGAACAATCGTTCGACTCTAAACTCGAACCGAACCAGATGCCACAGTGGTAAGCACATTAACTCGCATTCGGTAGGACGACGGTTCAAACCTACTTCCACCCATCCTGATTAAGGTTTTCCGTGGTTTCCCAATCTAATCTCCGGGTAGTTGCAACCGTCAGAGAGTCGCAACAGAGGAAACGAAGATCGATGTCCTGCGTGCCACCAGGTCGCCGATGACCGTCACAAATGACTCCCTAACACTATAATCCCTCGATACGCATCTATACACTTGTGCCACCGAACGCAGTCCTGAAGGTTATTGCATTCTTTTAGGCGCTGTAGAAACTGTTGCTAGGAGCAATGCAATCAAAGTCTGTCAGAAAAAGGTTTCTGGACGACTGTAAAATGGGTTTCTAATCTTTTCGTTCGTTCCCACGTTCAATCGCTAGGTACCCCAACCGTAAACTTCCACATTAAAAAAATCAAATTAGACGTCATTGTCAGGGGATAGTATCTCAGCCAAAGTATCTGCAAACGTGTAATGTAATCACGTGCTTTGACCCCTTTTCCAAGAATAGTCACAAAGTTTGAAACATCACCACGAAAGGACTGTGTGCGGCAGTGGTACATGATGATAATCCTTTTCTATAAATTCAGTCTTTGACGTCACAAGCTTTTCCCAAAAACAGATGACTAGGTAAAGGCATAAGTTGTAGAAAGCATTTTAGAATCCGTTCCACTACGAAAATCACTTCGTCATCTTATAAAAGTGCCATACACACTATGGTTTCTTTATCTAAGGAAATAGGGCGAAGTCGTCCGGGTGCCACGATGAGTGAATACGTAGTGACAAAAATTTCATGGCCCAAAGTAGTAGCACGTCTGACTTCGCCCGAGTGCAGCGTGACCTGGAGTGTTAGCGTGGAAGAAAAACGTTCGCTGGGCCAGTTTCTCGCTGCAGACTCGCGTAACCTAGTGAACAAATTTCGATAGTATGCTCCTGTAACGATTTACAACTTTACAACCTTAACCTGTCTGCACCACAAGATTTCAGTCCCGAAATACAGCAATATCACACAAGGTTTGTCTTCTCCATTTTCAGAAGTGGTGAAGCCACTGCTTGCTCTGCTCGTACGTCTGGGGTTTATAGTGACAAACGCATCTTTCCTTGGGGGTAACTGAAACGGACATAGAGCAAGATGTTTTGGGAGTGGTAGGGTCAGACATTTAAATATACATCTCTGGCACCATCAAAACAATTTGTACGATAATGATCGAAGAATAAAAGATAATAAAAAGAGAATTAAATGTCTCAGGGAAACATTTAAAAAATGGTATTTTTGTAAACCTGCACTGCGAAAAATAACAACTAACAATACCATTACACGCCACCATATCAACAGTTAACTGGCCTTTAAAGTTATACGAACGTGGGCCGGACTCAAACCTGGAAGTAGCTCACAGTAATCAATGCACCATTCTACAGCATCTGGCCAAGTAGCGCAGTGACTGGTACTTCTAAAACACAGAATTAAAATAGATATGGCAAACACATAGTAACCAGAATAAAATCCTCTCGGTTTTCAAGCGGCGTCATTAAATTTACTTCCGAGACTGAGATGGAAGGCGAGTTAGGGTCCTTCGAAGTTTTAGTTGAGATGATGGCAAGAGGCTTGGTCATTCGCTGTACAAGAAGCCAACGCATACTGATCGATACTTAAACGCCGATACTATTAATAAACATACATAGAAGAATGCGGTACTGAACACGTCAGCATACAAAGCAAATATTATTTGTGAAAACGACCTCCTACAGTCTGGAATGCAGGATTTGAGACACACATTCAGAGAGAATGTTTAGAGCAAGAGAGACACTGTAAATGCTTTCAGGTGCCATCGAAGAAGGACGCGTCGTGAATCGACAGAAGAGGATAAGCCAGCTATTTTAATGGCATAATGTGAGGCAACGAGCAGCAATTTAGGACATGTTCTGCAGAGATAGGGACTGAGATTTGTGTTCCAACTCACCCCAAAGATATGAAATGTGCTGCACCCTGCTAAAGACGGCATAGCTTGCCGTGTCCCTTTATGAATGTGGCAGCCTGTACAGGTCAAACAGTTCGCACATTTCCGGAGCGTTAGTGCCATGTTAAACAAATGGAACTTCACTAGTCTGCCAAACTTCAGAGTTGCCTGGAAAACAGATATGAAGTACTGTTGATAAGACAATGCATCAGCATATCGGGATTCCGCTATAAAGTAGGCGGCTGAGTTTAGATTAAACAGCGACAATTTTAACAGAGATCAGGGATACACACTTAGTGCGGGCTTTGGATGTCGGAAGGAAGCAAAGGCGGCTGCCTGGCGTTTGTAGGGAAGCGGGTGCAGCAGCTTCCGACATAGCGACGGCCCGCTCGCGCCATCTGACGTCGTTCGGTGCCAGGGCGAGGCCGTGGGTCGTACGTCAGAACACGTGACAAAGCAGGTCTTCCGAGTGCCAGCAGCCGTCTCCCGCGGGGAGCGAGTAACTATTTCAGGCGAGTTTAATAATTCTTGACTCCGTGTTTAAATGCATCCAAGTTCTCGGTAGCGCACGAAAAAATAAGGGCCTTTACTGGGCACTTTTTTAATTAAATATGGATTTCCCATAGGAACTGAGCGCAGCCGAGTTTCCGCTAAGCGTGGCAGACAAGCTCACTAATGTGACGTCACAAGTTCGTTGCAGGTCCCGTACAGCTCGTTGGCCCCGATTCCACGGTGGGACGGAACTGCTATGAGCTGTACGACTCACCTTCCGCGCACACATCGTTTCGGCCCTCCCTGATTGGGGCTAGAGCCAGCAATTGTGTCAATATACGCGGAAAACTGACACACCCACTTCCTCATGACAATTTTTTCACCTATTATCTAACATAATCACGCCACCATTGATATTTATCATTGACCACATTAACACAAATTATAATATACTATAATATACACACTTACACAAAGTATAATATAAACGAGTTTTAGAAACTGTTAGTGCTTTTCCATTTATGAGTATTTCACAAAAGAATCGTTTGTTGTCACTTGTTTTTATGAAAAGATTGTAAATATCGTCCAACAAATTTTCTTACAAAATCATCTCTTATAGTTATCTTTTACACATTTTAAACTTTTCTCAGTAAATTTTATATAACCTTAGGCTGAAGAGCTCTTTTTATTCGCTGCCAGCGCGTCCGCTTTGTGAGGAATTGAAATAACAATAAAGAAAACTACATCCGGCAGACACTGGCTTTAATTCCTGACATCAGTAACGGAGATAGTCATTCAAATATCGAAAATTTTATTGTAATGTACTCAGTTTGAAAACCATGAAGATCTTATTCAGACATGCCGCCTCGAAAGACTCTGATAACTCACTGTAACAGGTACACAAGGCGGATGCCTCTTTCAGGTTCCCCAGAACTACACGTTACATTGCCTGCAGTCCGTCCCCGGTAGCTGAGGGGTCAGCGTGACAGAATGTCAGTCCTAAGGGCCCGGGTCGGAAATCTTCTCCGCTCAGGGACTGGATGTTGTGTTCTAATCACCATAATTTCCTCCCCATCGACGCGCAAGTCACCGACGTGGTGTCAGATCGAAAGACTTGCATCCAGCGAATGGTCTACATTACAGGAGGTGCTAGTCAAACGACATTTACATTGCATGGGAACATAAATATTTTACAATGACCTTTTAAATAATAAAAAATTTAGAATAATTTATACCGCACTAATAAAAACAGGACCAAACTGAAGCAACAAGTGGTCTTGACTAGTTCAGCAGGAAATCGTGGTGAAACTGGCACCAGCTTAATACAGCTAGCTGAAAACCTGCAAGGGCAGTGCTAATAGTGCAGTCCTGTCACATAAAATTCAGTACAGACAGAGCGTCAAGTTATTGTAGGCTGCTACAATAATTTAAGACCAAACGCACTCAGATGTACCACTGAACATTATTCTCCAAATCTACAAAGGGACACAAGCCGATAAATAAACAACAAAAACCGTAATAAAAATAATTTAATTCTATTCTGCGAACCTAAGAACAAATTAACTGGGAAAAAACATTGAACATGAAATTAGAAATAATGAAGTTCTTGGTAGTCTGTCGTCACTAGGAACAACAAGAAAGTACGAGTAGAGGGGGACTGCAACTGAATAGAAAAACGGTCCGGAAAATAGTACTGAACATACTGTAAATAAAATTCTCTGGCTTTGTGACCGCATTGTCAGTATGTAAACAACCGATGTTTTGGTCACTTTTGCAGGTGACCGACTTCAGGTTGTTTTTGTTTACACAACAAAATTACCCTGAAGACTGTCATCTGCAACAGTGACCGAAACGTGGGTAGTTTTACATGTTGACAATGAGGTCACAAAGCCAGAAAAATTTTGTTGACTGTGACAATGGCTGCGGAAGCCTACGATCACATTGTACTGTATTTCAAAGTCAGCTTCGCAGCACAAGCTGACCACTACAGACAAAATTCTGCAATGTGCTCAGCAAGTGTAGTTCTTTCGGTTGGATAGGGGCTGTCCCAGGTGACTACTTGCACACCAGTCTTCGTACGGCTGCAGCCCGCGACCCAGCGAGTTTTTCGTCCGCTGTATAGCTGCCCACCCCGCCTCCAGCACGCACGGTCTCACAGCTGCCGGCGCCGACGTCGTGCACTCAGCCACGTCCTTCTCTGACGGCTGCTCTGCTCGGAATGAAGACGGCGCTGCCGTTGCCAGCAGGAACCTCGCTCCTTGACCGCCATACCGACACTCCAGCTTTCGAGCCCTGTACGTCTGTAAAAGGCCTGTAACTCAACGTGCGCGCACTCTGTGGTTTCACGTGCGAGGCCGTTGCTTCGTAACAGTCAAAGAGACTACCCACACACCTTATCAGTAGGAGCCGACACGGGCAAGTTATTAGATGGGCATAGAAGTCATCTGGTTTTTGCCTAGCACAGCTGCAACATTTACCCTTTTGCCACTGTTTAACAGGCCTCTGGATTGCATATGAGAGCTCAAGGGAGTAAGTGGGCTGAGCTATCGTGCAATATATTTCCAAACGATCGGCGACTGATATCCAGCACTTATACTATCACCTAGAGCACAAAGGAATTTATGTGTCTTGTGAATCCTGGTTTTTCACACAGACATGGTCTGCCATTTCCTTCTCCGTCATTCAGACTTGTAGGACCACAATGGAGGCCTCCTGCGCCACCTAATTGTGTCACATGAACGTGCATTGTTGTCATACTCTTTCCCAACCTGCATGAGTTTTTGTACTGTTTGTACTGTTATCCGACAGATGGAAAAAATGGTGCATAATGCTCCACCTGATGTGATGCGCGATTATATCTTATCTCCTCGAAAGGCATCGGGGCTATGATTTTTACTGGCGTTTACCTGCAAACAATAAAAGTAATAAATTATGTAACTTAACTTATAAACGCATCAACAGAGACATAGACTAAAAGAAAATACTAGCGCAAAACCCAAATGTGAGCAAAACATAGGAGATTATAACATGATGGGCTCAGCCTAAGGAAACCGTAAACAAGACACGATCTGAAATTCAAAGTAAACGGCGAGGTCCAATCTAGTATGCCAGCAAAATGTTGAAGAGAACACATTAGCTAGGAAGAGGTAGTTAGGAAATAAAGCATTAGTATTTAAAAGAAAGGAATATCAGAATAAGGAAGGAAATGCCAACTATACTGATCAGGAGAAACGGAAATATTGCAAAGAACTAATAGAAGAAGCCGAAGAGGACTGCATGCATCACAGGACGAGACAAATGTACCAAAAAGTAAAAAAAAGTTATACAAAAATATAAGATATAAGAAGCATTCATTAACGATAAACAGCGGAAGACCCTCACGAAAGACACTTATGTAGAATGGCAATAGGCAAGATACTTAGCAGAAATACGAAATTGTGATGACCCGATTGAATCTCTTCCATGTCAGGCGCCAGACACTGCAGGTAGGAAAGTAGAAACGCTCCCCACCAATGAAGGAATACGACAAACTATCAAAAACTTAAGAAAAAAACAATAAATCGTTCGCGAAAGTCAAATTACAGGAAAGCTAATAAAGAATGGAGGACCTGTACTGGTTAAAAATAATTACAAAAGTGCTAAAGAATGTCTGCGAGTAAGAGAGATAGCCTTAAGACTGAAAAATATCCCTAATATTCCATATACCAGAAAAGAACGATCCCCCTTATGTGGTAATTATAGAGGGATTGCACTTCTTAATGTAACCAAAATTTTATTTCATTGTCTACTGGAGAGAATTATCCCAGTTGTGGAAGGAATTATAGATGACAACCAATGTGGTTCAGAAGGAACAGATCAATCATAGGTGATAACCAATGTGATTCAGAAGGAAAAGTTCAACTATAGACCAACTTTTTACGCTCAGAGAAGTAACCAAGAAATACTGGGAACATAGCGTTGACAATCGTATTGTTTTTGTTGACTTAAAACAACTTCCTGTCAGCCCACATAGGGGCGCAATCACCATTGTTTTATAGCAGTTTCAGTTTCCCTATAAGTTAATATGTCTGGTATACATTTGTTTAGAGGAAAGATATTGTAGAGTAAAGACCACTGCATGATTTTCAGTACATTTTGGAGTCAGCACTGGTCTTACAGGACGAGAAGCATTATCTCCAGTACGTTTCAATTCTGTTTTAGAATAAATGCTCAGATAACACCAAATATTAAACCTACCAAAGTGGGTTTACGAATTAATAAGGAGAAAGCTTGGTAACTGGTCATGAGCAAGGCATCCAACGATAGTACCACACTGACAGTTGATGAAGTAACTTTTAAAAGAATGGATATTTTTAAATATTTCGGAAGGATTTTTAGTCACCAGAATAGAATGGAAATAGAGATACTCTCTATATTGCAGCGGCAAGTAGAGCACAGTTTGGATTAAGAGAAGTGCTGTATAGTTGAGCAGTTTTGAGAAGTTTTAAAATAAGGCTGTGTAATTCCTCCAGTAGCTCAGTATGGGTCTGAGAAAGTTCCATTAAGGAAAACAGGTGAACAAACACGGCTAGTCTTCGGGAAAACAATATCAAGGAAAATATTTGGTGGCTAGAGAGGCAATCCTGTCACAGGAATGGAGGGTATTAAAAAACCAAGAAGTGGCATACCAATATCCAAGAGCTAATATTGTCGTAAGGAAGAATAAAAGAAGATCGATACAAGCAGTGCTAATATGGAAGAGGAAAGGCTATCGCGAGTAGCATTCTCAGGGTCCGTGGAGGGCAGAAGGGGCCGAGGAGGGCGTGGACAAGATAAGAGGATGATATCAACAGGGATGTGGATGCGATAGTCCTGAGAAAGGGAGCATGGACTTTGAAAGCCAGGAACAGAAATAACTGGCGGAGGAATCAAGAGAACGTACGTGGTCTCCAAGGCTAAAGTGACAATTAAGAAGAAAATTTTTTCAAAGCGATTATTAAAAATTTGGACTATCCATCCTAGGCTCTAGTCTCATAGGCCAGCAGACGAAGATAATATCTTTATATGTAATGTTACTTTTGTGTGGTTCATGATGAAGGTAACGTAAGTGGTGGGGAGGGGGGGGGGGGCGCAGAGTTACGGTGTAAAAACATTGTGTACTCATCTGGCGGAAAAACAATGCGTACAATATCATGTAAACCACAACCGTACAAAATTCTCAAAGGGTTGATTTCTTTCATAGGTGGAAACAGACGGGCTGCATATGGGTAGAAAAATCAATTGAATTCGATCTACGAGATCACTGGAAATTACACCGACAGAGCCATGAAATGATTATCATGTAAGCGTTTGTCCCCGTTATTGTTTCGTGTAAAAGATACACGTTTCTTAAGAAGCATAATGCTAACTGACTCGGTCTTTGCTTGTTTCTCTCTGCCCCATATTAAGAATATTAAGCAAGGCGACTTTCTCCTGCCAAATATACCCGTGTGTTTGTACCTGGTATGTCATTGTCACAACAATAATTTTCCAACCTTCTACTTTGATGGGCGTCACCAGCGATCGCTGTGTTTGCTTATAAATACTGCTGCATTCAGCAAAGGGAACAGTATTTGTACAAGTATACACTCTTGATGTGAAACCGGTGTTAAATCTTGAAAGGCAAGCTATGTAGAAAATACTGTCTGATGCTTTTCTAGTAACTTGTTAAGTTTTCAAAAGGAGTAGCGCACTTCTAAAGAAATATTCATTCATTAAATAACATGTCCGCAAAACGATATTACTGTCGAAGCAAAATACTTTGTATAGAATCTGTTTCATTTTGTAGTGCAGCTGGTGAAATAAGTAAGATTTATTACAATTTTAATTCTTCATATCAATCCAACAGTAATTAAATGAAGTACGATTTAAGACTATAAACACTGCTAGGTTTGAATATTCTGCGGTCAACCACCACATATCTTTTCTAATATGACTACAGCTGACAGAATTTGAGTGAGATATGTATGTACAAATTTACGTCAGTTGATTGCATTAAATATTGATACAGGCAGTAGAAAGTTATAACAATCAAGAAAATGCCTTTAGTTCTCTGCACAATAACGTTAATCACTATCTGATAACAGAAAAAATATATAAAGGAGATAAGAGTCTGATGTGTTGGACACATTGTAGTGGGACAGTATTTTTTGTTTTGGGAGTATGACCATAACCGATAGTAGCATAACTCGGGTAACAGGCAATCTCGACAATCTACCTCACTGCTCGCCACCCCCCTACCCCCATCCTTCATCCCCTCTGCCCACACTGTTTCATTCTTTTAAATTCCAATGGTGCTTTGACTGCTTATTGTGTATTGATATCAATGAGACTTTTCAATGAAGTAATTTCAATTATCACTTCCCACAACACAAATGAAAACCTTGAGCAAACCATTGTCCAGAATCACATTGCTTGCAGCGATAACAAGACAAAAAAGTGAACCTAAACTATGCGAAAAGGTTGGGATCTCCGTTCCTGGAAGCCAACGCTTATCTTTTTAATCGATTATTACTTGTCGTCATAGGGCAGATTCGACTGCCTTCCAGTTCTTACAAAAATAAAAAATTGCTGGTGGTACCTAGAAATGGACCCGGGTCCTATGCATTGCAGCTGAACTCCCTCGTCAGTTCTTTTGTATTATCAGCCTGACATGGTACTTTCATGAACATTCAGATGACCATAGCAAAAACCGTGATGTAATATGATTTGAAAATTGAGAAACCAACTAATAGTTAGTAGCAAAAGAAGAGAATACGTTCTCAGTAACCGGGAAACTAATTCACGACCTATTGTCTTTTCTTATTCTGATTAATTTTTTTAATTTTAAATTTGTAATTTTTATTTTTCATGTTATAGGGAAGAAATGTTAACAAAACAAGGCTTCTCATGACTGTGCACGGAAACAGGTGAATCAGAGACAACACAGAAACTTAACAAGCACCGTGCCGATTAAAAACAAGTAAATGAATATTTGCAAAAACTGCTCGATTACGTGTGAACCGCAGCCACTTCCAATGCGCATTATCCAGTTACTGTTGAAAGTCACGGGGTGAGCGTGGGGACCCAGGAGCCAGACGATCGTGTTCGTTTTCATCTCAAGAAGAAAAAGATACTTCCGAAAGAAGAATATATTCGGCTGAAAAAGCTGTCTCAGGGCCTCGGGAAAGAAAAACCAACTGTCGACGAATCCAAAGCAAGAGATCCACTCACTAAGAGATCAGCCTGTGAAGTATCAGAAGATGCCATTCGTCACATTGATCAGTCGGGCCAAGGCCTATGCGAAACAGACGGTCGCCAGTTGGTATAAAACGATGACTGACCCTATACCACGACGAAGCAGTCTCCATTGCTAATATATAAGAACTAAGATGAGAGTAAACAGTGTCGTTGGATGTTGATGGGGAAGCTATTTCAGCACGGGAGAGGCAAGATGGTTTACTCCAATGGGACTATTAGTCTCCGGTAGTGAGGCGCGTCTTTCAGATGATATCAGCACGTAATAAACTGACAATTACATAATGTTCGCAGATACGTCGGAATTTAGTATTAATCCGTCCGACGTCAATGGGTGAAATTAGACCTACCAGCTGGAGACAGAAAAATCAAACGAAATGAAATGGAATTTCAGCTCCTGTATGGCTGTTAAGACACTGCGTCATACCAACAAGCTGCACGCCTTCACTTCAATATTGGGAGGACCTAACCGTTCGAGCTTGAAGGGGCCTCCATGCTGAAGTTGAAAGACGGGTAGTCGTCAGAAGAATCGACTGCATAGTCGTTTGAGTTTGCGCGCCATCGTCAAAGGAAGCGTGACTATTTGTGCAATGTAATGCACTTTACTGGAAATGTAGGTGTCCGACCGCCTGCGACTCGTGAAAAAAACTGACTCGGTCAAATTCCTTGCGGAAGTCGAGAAAAAGCAATGCTCCCGACATATTGGTAGCTGCAGCCACCGAAACGGTACCTCGACATTCTATAACAGAAGTTAGTATTCTGCGCCCAGGCACACAACTTTAACGAACGGCAATAATTCTCTGCAGCATCTGGTGCTTATAGGTCGAGCGATAATTTTGTAGTCGCAGTTTAGGAGAGCCATCGGACGAGCTGAATAAAGGTCAGCTGACCCTGTTCTCGGGATGAGGATCATGTTGACGATGAGTCCCATACTCCTTTACAGGGCGTAGGGGAGTGACGCGGGAGACCCGCGCCGCCTTACTAGGCAACGTCCTAATGGAGGGGTTTGCCATTGCCTTCCTCCGACCGTAAAGGGGAAGAATGATGATGATGACACAACAACACCAGTCATCTCGAGGCAGGAAAAATCCCTGAACCCGCCGGGAATCGAACCCGGGACCCCGTGCTCGGGAACGGAGAACGCTACCGCGAGACCACGAGCTGCTGACAGTATCACGTTACCTAGGTTGAAAGGAGCAGGAAGCCAGACACCCGCATCACTTTATTGACCACAGACAAATTTGTGTCCCCTACGACAGGCCAAATATGAACATAAAAGTCTTCAGGAATATCATCTAATTCAGATGACCAGCATGATTGAGACCCAGTAACCACATTATATTTGTATCGTCCTTGTGGTAATCGCTCAAAAAGAGTCATACAGTTTGGGGGTAACGGCGCAATCTGGTAAATGGAAGAAGTGTTCAGGAATATTGTCAGCCAGGACATGGGCATCATACAGTTCAGTAAAGTAATCAAAATTATATTGAAAATGTCAGGGCACGGGATCCAATGGAAACGCGTTTCCTGAGCGCCCGCACACGAATAACATGATATAGTGAAGTCAGTTCATCTCGTAAAACGGAACGTGGTTGAGGTTTTATGCGGAGCCTTTCTATCTAAAATTGTTTTACTGATACAATTTGGCGTCAACTCGTTGTACATCTCTAATCCGTAGAGGAGATGGTCTAGCATTTACCGTAAAGTTGACGTCATATAGAGCAATAAAATTTTTGGGCCTGCTGGCCGTTTACTGCCCTTGCGGGTCCCCTCTGCTCATTCTCCTTCTATCCGCCTCTCACAGAAGCGTGTCCCCACGGAACGAGCGACCAGGGCACGCGCCGTAACAGCCTCTGGCCGCCAGGAGTCACCTCTCCGCACGCACTACTCGATATGTTACCGGCGCGTGCGGTCCGCACTCGTCAAGGTGCCCGCCTGTACAGCTCAGTTATAGCAGCGGTAACCCCGTTCTCGCTCCACAGCTTGTCGGGCGCGTTTATCAGATTTACGGCCGCGACATGCACTGGGACGCCGCACAGCTGCAGCCCCCTGGCCCGGCCCTTATCTCACTTAGCTCCTGCTGCCCATAAACGACTCTCACTTGTTCTCGCCTGTACCACACGCAGCGCTCCTACAGAGGCCCATTGTTTCCACTGTCAACAGCGGCCGTTCAGAGGCTGTGGGAGCCACCGCGTACTTACGAATCCTGCAGTTGGGAGCAGGTCCGTACCGAAGCTAAACTGCGCCCTCTTACCCCCCACCCCCCACCCCCCCACCCTTCGGACCACCACCTACAAACCCCCTTAATCTGTAAAACTAACTTTCTTCTTCACAAATTTATCAGATTTTGTAGTATATGAATAAGTTTAATCAAAATAAAGCAATACTGAAAAATGTTGCTTAACTGAACTACGAGGGCTGATCAACAAAGACAGGCACTAACCTTTTCTTTTCACAGATATTTATTACTTCATTTCATTGTCTACATAATCTTTTTCAAAGTACTCCCCTCCTCTATGACTGCACTTTTTATAGCAGCTCTGCCAGTCCTGGAACAAATAGGGCAGGTGATTCATTGTCAGGTCCCGAAGAATCACCTCACTTTTCTTGAGCACTGCCTCAGAATTCTCAAATCGAATGCCTCAAAGATTTTGCCCCTAGTGATGAGAATCAATCAAAGAATTCACAGGACGCAAGAGCGGGGCTATATGTTGGATGCAATACACAGGTAACGTTGAACTGAGCCAGAAAGTACATGACTCGCGCTGAGACGTGAGGTAGCGCTCTGTCATGATGAAGTGGTCGACCTGTCAGAGAAAAGTGCTTCCTCACTTCAGATAATACTGACGTGTATGCTGCTGTAACAGTAATGTGAGGGGGAACTACATGCTGGTAAACCATTTCATGACAGTCATCACTTTCCTTAGGGTGGAACAACTTCCATCTTTTGTGGTGTTGCAGAACCTGGCGATTTTCGCAATGTTTTGGATAGTTTTACTTCGGGGTCATAATGATTCAGTCATGAATCATCATCGATAATACTAGATTCCAGAAACGCATCGCCTTCATCATCAAAGAGTCGCAGCACAAGACGAGTTTTCTCCATTCACACATCCTTTTGTTTGGGAGTCAACATACGTGGCCCCAGCGGGCATAAATACAGGTCATATGGAGACCATCATGCGTGATGATGGAGACACTATCATCTGAAATTGTCCATAATTCACTGAGGTTACGTAATGCTATCCGCCGATTTTCACGGACAGTCACAGCAATTGTATTGATGCTGATTTTAGTCACAGCAGAAGCCGGAACGCAAGACTCACCTTGAGGACCCTGAACCACTTAAACACGGTTTGCAAGAGATATTGCATTTTCACCACAAGTTTGTTGTAGATTTTCGTAAGTTTCAGTGAGTGTATGGTTCAAACGAATACAGAATTTTATTGCGCCGCACTGCTCTACTTGCGTTACCTCCATTGTTTGGTTTGCGAAATGCAAAGAACGTCTACAAAATGAAGTGTTATTACTCATCTGCCAATACAAAGTACTGCTGCCTATGGACATTATACGTAAAAGCCCTCTATTCTCAAGTATACGTGGTGCAGATAGGAAACTATCACAGAAGCTACAGGAAACAATCAGCCTCAGTCGTTGTTGATCAGCGGTCGTATATTTCACACTACAAGTTACATGTATAATGAACCAGCGAAGATCGTAATTGGGGTATGATGCCTGTTCGCTCGTGTTACTTCGCTGCGTGAAGAGAGCGCAGCACCGAGCGGTCTACTGCTTCCTTGAGTCCAAGTTTCGAGAGGCAAACGGTAGGTTCAGTTGTAAAGCATATTTTACGTCTTTTACAATCAAAACTGATATGTATTAAAATTACGCTCTCAAACAACAGCAGATATGTTTGAAATCGATAATAGTGACTTCTACACATTTTTATCAATTGTAACTGTTTGTTTATCATGTACTATATATCTTTAATTATCTGTGCGTCCAGTTACTTTCTGTCTGATCCCATACTGAAACGCATGCTTCAGCTTGCATCTCACTCCAATACCTGAGAAAGACATCATATTTTCTTTGGGGTAGGGCGCACGCTCGTAATACCTTCATTATACACTTATTTATTTTCAGATAATGCCTAGAAATTACGGATAAGCATCCAAATGGAACCAACGTTCTTGGTAGATTTGATAACTCCGAACCTAATACTCATAGCGAATGTTTAAGCACCGATATTTTATCTACCGTAGGAATCTCTAACTCTGTTGAAATGATTGCATTAAAACAATTTTGGAAACGCCTGAGAAAAGGAGGAAGAAAATTGAATCACTTTTGACAGACGTGGAAATTCTGCTAAGTTTGAAAACAGCGCAACAGGAAGGGTTGACACAGAAAGAGTCCTCCAACCACAGATCGAGCAAGAAAACTGAAATCGACTGCTGAAGACAGTGACTGTGTTGTGTGTAACAGAAAAAACTAAAAAAAAAACTCACTGGGTTTGGCGGATTAACTGTAAGAAATGTTTTCATAAAACATGCACACATGAGGTAGATATATGTAACAAGTGTGCAACAATAAATATTGACCGGAAAAGAGCTGGTAATTAGAATATAAACTTTAATTTTTGATGGTTGATGCTTAATTTCATTGTATCATTGATGATGATGGTACATAATGGTGTGTACAGAGCAGAGTCATCAAAGTGGCATAGCAACGAGACAATTTATAGGATGAGGTGGTATTCTCGACAAACTTTCATCCGAGCTACGCATTTCAGAATTTAACTACTGCGAAGCTGGTACAAAGCTACAAATACGTTTGGCTTGGGTGTGAATTTCTAGCATGATATTAACGACTCACATTGTGGCTCGAGGAGGAAGACAATAATAAAGAAGAAGGAGCTAGACAGGGTTGTTCCAAAAACAGTATCATGACAGCAATGTATGCAGATAAAAGCGCCCTCAAGCATCCCGAGTCCTGTCGATACCCAATACACCAGGCGGAATTATCCGCTCTGTAATTCCTACTCTTCAGGTCTCTCAGTGACTGGTTCACTGGCTTGTGGTGTTGCGGCTATTGGCAGAACAGTCAACAGTGCATAAAACTCTCAGGAGCAGGTAGAGAAGGGAAGAAGACATATCCATATGATAGAAGCAGTGGCCGTGGGAAAGGACTATACCTGAAGCCATACAAGAAAAGACTAGTCTGAACATAAATAAATAAACCTCGTTACCTATCTTACTGGACAGATTACTTACATATACAAATCTGCTCAAGTTTGCTAGGAAAAAATTCAGCATTCCAAGAACCTTTTGTGTGGTTATGCGGTATACAGTACAGAAGACTATGTGGAAATGCAGAGATTGTGGAATTCTGCATTTAGATGTTACTGGGGGAACAGGAACCCACTGGGTTGGCTATGAAAACAAAAATACGAATATTTTACTGTTTCGACTCATTTGGAGACCTACAGCCACCAGAAGAGCTACAGCAAATACTTCACCGCCAGAGATGAGTGTTTCATAACTTTCATCGCTAAGAAGGCTTTAATACTTTCTTGCGTTGGCATCGTGCACCATGTTCGTCCTAAGGTTTACTAATAAACATATATAAGGAGGTGCCTTAAGCATCAAGTCATCAATTGAGGTCCACATGCAATGTCGTATACTCTGACAATAAAAGAATGAGTTGTGCTGAACATTAATACACTTCAAGCTGAAATAATGAAGCTGAATGCAGCGACTGACTTTAATCAGAAATATTCATTATGATGGCTACTGAGTTTCACAAAAGGACAAGTTTTTAAGGAGGATCCTACTAAATCTTACAGATCTGACCAGTCTGTAGATATGCGTACTGTGAGTGCAATGCACGTCACATGTGATATTAAAACAGACTCTAACCCCAACCACAGATATATTCATACAATTTACGGATTCTTCCCATCAGTTGGAAGAGAGTGTAAGGTCATTGAGACCTCTACCAACACTATTTACCTTCCAGTAGCCGTTTGAACGTTAGATTATACGAAGATGCATATTGTGGGTCGGAATAACCAACTAATCGACTTTCATGGCGATAAAATCATTGTACAGCTACATGTAACATGGCACCTTTAGTGTCCTCAAATGCGCAATGGTCCCGAAGTGGCAGAAGCCTTCAATGGGTCAGGACCTGCAGTGGACCCCTCCCCCCCTCCCCGGCCCCAAATGCCAAGCCGAAAAAGAAGACCCAACCTTGCTGGGAGACCGGAAGCGGTGGCGGCGACTACAACCAGCCCGGATTCACAGCAGCTTCCCGGTGTCCTCGTAGTGTCAACAAAGACAGAACTGGCGAAAGATATAATACGAACATGCACAATGTATACAGCAGCACTTCACAATGGAACAGCAAGATGATAACATGTGCGAACTATGAGTTTCCTAAATCAGCAGGTCTCAAACCCGACAATGACGTCATTTGTTATAAGTAGCCCAGTAAGGTATCACGAACATATTATATGGGGAGAAAACTTCTCCCATAAGCATTAGGCAACAACCACATATAACAAGAACGGTATTAGAATTGTCATCCAAAATCCCGATGCTTTAACCCTCCCATGCAAGAGTTTCAAATATGTTGATGGAACATTTACGGGAAGGGATGGTAATGCTACAGTGACTTTGAACCTTGCACGTAATGTTTGCGTATTTCTGTTTTCATGACATATAAACTTAAAGGGATCGAGACTGATTATACACACAGTGTAGTCATAGCGTCAGCTCTAAAAATGTACTTCTCCCCTTATCCCTTGGGTTTTAACAAATTAGAAAATACTGGATGCTTTTAGACGAGCCAGTGGCTTGGACATTGGAAGAGTACAAGAGATATACTGTACGTAAACTTCCAAAACACCCCATGGGATACTTTCAAGAAATGTGGTAAATAGTTATGAATGCTAAACAGCAACTTACTTTCGTACGGAGTGCAACGAATAACAACTGATACATTCAAGGAACTCAAGAGTAGACCAGTATCACCATCAGCAAAAGTAATATGGAGAATATTAGCACTATTTTAATAGATGCTTTCAAAAACTGTGAATACTGGTGTATTTCTACTGTTATCATTCCATTGATGGGAGGTTTTCGAGTAACCAGTACTAACGACTGCAAGCAGACAAATGTGGGCCAATAAAACCTCTGATAAACTGGAAATGCTGTTTCATCATATTTGTATTTCAAAACAACAGAAGAGGGAATATAGCAAATGATTCCACCAAATTTGACAATTTCGGGTTAACTAATTCCAGAGACAACCTGATCAAATTCTACACATATCATAATTTACACCTATAGTGGAATGAAAATGAATAAAGTGTAGTATATAGCGTGTATGCAAGGTTCTATGCTTTATTCCACGAAGAGGAACGATGTCTGCTGTGCTCTCAATGAGCTGGTGCCAGTCGCAGTAGACTACTCAAAGTGGAACAAGGTAATTAAATATGGAGATGTACGAACTGAATTTCAATCTTCAGCAAATTTCCCAGAACGCACTGCAGCATATGCTTTAGTTCTACATTACCTCGTGGTTAACTATTGTACAGCTACTTGTGTTGTGTAACGAGCTGTATAAATGAACAAATACTGAGTCATACCCAGAGCATTACACAATGGCATCTCAAGGTGTGAATATAATTGCAGACACTCAGGGTTACAATGACGACGAGCATAGATGTTTCACATTTCAAGATGTTGCACGCATAGCATACACAGAATCCCAGTATAAAACTAAAATTCTCAGCTAACATTGGATTGCCAAGGTAATTCAAGAGTGTTAAGTATGCTAACACATGGAGAAGAGCAAAGTGGTTAACGTGTTTCTAGCATGAAATTCACTGGGACAATTCTGGTAGATCCTACTCAGACATGGATACCATCATCTATGTCAAAGGCAAGGAGAAGATCGTATGGAATTTTTAAGTTTGCTTCTATTCAAGACATGGAATTCTAGGGTGTCCTACTCTCCATCGCCTCTACAAGAAGACGTGACAATATAGTGTTGAGTCTACTTATGAGAAAGTAATCTTTCTTTTGAGTTTGAAAAAATAAACCAATTTTAACCTCACAATCTGTGCATGACTTTTTCGCCCTGCTCCCACCTTGGTATTATACAGCTTTTCCCAGATACTTTGCATGTTGCCATTCTTCAAGTGCTGGTGTTATAACTTTAAACCTTTTTGCTTTATGTCTTTGAAAGTAGCCATGGACGCATTCCTCCTGCTCATATAAGTCAATTCATGCTGCGTGTTAGGCATAATATTATGCACCATTCCATATATTTTGTTATCTTTCATGTTAATCTTACAAACTAATGTCATTTGTGTCTTGTGCTAATTCTTTGTTAATAACAACAACATAGACACATGGTAGACAGTTTTTCCTTTGTGCAGTTCTCACAGATACATTTTGAATCTTAAGATGCATTTTGATTCTTGAGTTAAAATTTGTTTCTAATATTCATTGCACAGATACTTTTGTTCTACATCTACATTTATACTCCGCAAGCCACGCAAAGGTGTTTGGAAGAGAGCACTTTACGTGCCACTGTCATTACCTCCCTTTCCTGTTCCAGTCGCGTATGGTTCGCGTGTAGAACGACTGTCTGAAAGCCTCCGTGCGCGCTCGAATCTCTCTAATTGTACATTCGTGATCTCCTCCGGAGGTATAAGTAGGGGGAAGCAATATATTCGATACCTCATCCAGAAACGCACCCTCTAAAAACCTGGACAGCAAGCTACACCGCGATGCAGAGCGCCTCTCTTGCGGAGTCTGCCACTTGGGTTTGCTAAACATCTCCGTAACGCTATCACGCTTACCAAATAAAACGCGCCGCTCTTCTTTGGATCTTCTCTACCTCCTCCGTCAACCTGACCTGGGACGGATCCCACACTGATGAGCAATACTCAAGTATAGGTCGAACGAGTGTTTTGCAAGCCATCTCCTTTGTTGATGGACTACATTTTCTAAACTCTCCCAATGAATCTCAACCTGGTACCCGCCTTACCAACAATTAATTTTATATGATCATTCCACTTCAAATCTTTCAGCACGCATACTCCCAGATATTTTACAGAAGTAACTGCTACCAGTGTTTGTTGCGCTATCATAAGTATCCTTCTTCCTATGTATTCGCAATACATTACATTTGTCTATGTTAAGGGTCAGTTGCCATTCCCTGCACCAAGTGCCTATCCGCTGCAGATCTTCCTGCACTTCGCTACAATTTTCTAATGCTGCAACTTCTCTGTATGCTACAGCATCATCCGCGAAAAGCCGTATGGTACTTCCGACACTATCTACTAGGTCATTTATTTATATTGTGAAAAGCAATGGTCCCATAACACTCCCCTGTGGCACGCCAGAGGTTACTTTTAACGTCTGTAGACGTCTCTCCAGTGAGAACAACATGCTGAGTTCTGTTTGCTAAAAACTCTTCAATCCAGCCACACAGCTGGTCTGATATTCCGTAGGCTCTTAATTTGTTTACCAGGCGAGAGTGCAGAACTGTATCAAACGCCTTCCGGAAGTCAAAGGAAATAGCATCTACCTGGCAGCCTGTATCTAATAATTTCTGGTTCTCATGAACAAATAAAGCTAGTTGGGTCTCACAAAATCGCTGTTTCCGGAATCCATGATGATTCCTACACAGTAGATTCTAGGTTTCCAGAAACGACATGATACGCGAGCAAAAAACATGTTCGAAAATTCTACAACAGATCGACGTCAGAGATATAGGTCTATAGTTTTGCGCATCTGCTCGTCGACCCTTCTTGAAGACTGGGACTACCTGCATTCCTTGCCAATCATTTGGAACCTTCCGTTCCTTGCTTGCGGTACACGGCTGTTCGAAGGGGGGCAAGTTCTTTCGCATACTCTGTGTAGAATCGAATTGGTATCCCGTCAGGTTCAGTGGACTTTCCTCTGTTGAGTGATTCCAGTTACTTTTCTATTCCTTGGACACTTATTTCGATGTCAGCCATTTTTTCGTTTGTGCGAGGATTTAGAGAAGAAACTTCAGTGCGTTCTTCATCTGTGAAACAGCTTTGGAAAAAGGTGTTTAGTATTTCAGCTTTACGCCTCTCATCCTCTGATTTAACGTAAGACCAGAACTTCATAGGATTTTCTGTCTAGTCTGTACATAGAATTTTACTTTCGAATTCACTGAATGCTTCGCACATAGCCCTCCTTACGCTAACTTCGACATCGTTTAGCTTCTGTTTGTCTGAGAGGTTTTGGCTGCGTTTAAACTTGTAGTGAATCTATTTTTGCTTTCGCAGTAGTTTCCCGTCCCTCACAGTTTTACTCAGCACGTACCTGTCTAAAACGCATTTTGCGATTGCCTTGAACTTTTTCCATAAAAACTCAACATTGTCAGTGTTGGAACAGAAATTTTCGTTTTGATCTGTTAGGTAGTCTGAAATCTTCCTTCTATTATTCTTGCTATACAGATAAACCTTCCTCCCTTTTTTAAATTCCTTTTTACTTCCATCTTCAGGGATGCTGCAACGGCCTTATGATCACTGATTCCCTGTTCTGCGCTTACAGAGTCGAAAAGTTCGGGTCTGTTTGTTATCAGTAGGTCCGAGATGTTATGTCCACGAGTCACTTCTCTGTTTAGTTGCTCGAGGAAATTTTCGGACAGTGCACTCAGTATAATGTTACTCGATGCTCTGTCCCTACCACCCGTCATAATCATCTGAATGTCCCAGTCTATATCTGGTAAATCGAAATCTACACGTAAGACTATAACATGCTGAAAACACTTATGTGAAATGTATTCCAGATTTTCTCTCAGTTGTTTTGCCGCTAATGCTGCTGAGTCTGGAGGTCGGTAAAATGAGCCAATTATTAACCTAGCTCGGTTGTTGAGTGTAGCCTCCACCCATAATAATTCACAGGAACTATCCACTTGTACTTCACTACAGGATAAACTACTACTAACAGCGAGTTATACATTCATTGGTGGAAACACTTGCTATTTTCAGAAATATAAACTTACTTGTGTTCCTACACTACAATTAAATTCCCCAGTTGCAACAGTGGCAATTACATGGTCGTTATCCAACAGAAATTGGGATAGAATATGAACTACTTACATACACATACACACTGAAAAACTAGTAAGATTTGGACGTCTAGCAGCAGCTGAAACGTAAAAAACTATTCTATTTAAGTGCCGTTGTTGCACATTGTGTGTATTTTGAAACTAGACTTATTATCGACGAACACAGTGCGCAGATATATTTCTACGAGGTTTATATTTAAAAGTGTGTACAGTACACATTTCTCAAATTCATGGTATGCATGAATAAGTAAATAAGTATTTGCACAATTCACACACACACACACACACACACACACACACACACACACACACACACACACACGGCCGGCCGATGTGGCCGAGCGGTTCTAAGTGCTTAAGTATGGAACTGCGCCACCGGTACGGTCGCAGGTCCGAATCCTGCCACGGGCATGGATGTGTGTGATGTCCTTAGGTTAGTTAGGTTTAAGTAGTTCTAAGTGTAGAGGACTGATGACCTCAGATGTTGTGTATTGATTGTGATTCCACGTTCGAGGAACTCGGCAAGCATAGTGTGCCTGCAGTCGAAGAAGAAAGTTGTCACGATCTCACAGAAACTTATGTGAACAGCTATAGAGTTATTTCACGGGGGTAGATGTTTCCTCTGTTGGCTTTGTCCTTTGCCCTCAGGCTGTCGGAATGCTCTCGGATGGAATCAGCCTCTTGAAACTACATGTTTAAGTTAATGTCCAGTTGTCGGTTTCTCCAAATCTTCACTGTGAAACAAACGATGTACAGCAGCCATCACAAGTAGTCAGGTCTCAACATAAGCAACAATTTTGAATAATGGCCCAGTTGGAGTTAAAAAGTTCACCAGGCATTGGCTATAAATCCAAGACGCTATACTTCGATCCACAGAAAATTAATCCACTGAGGTCAGTCGTATCAGAATAACTTCTGTAAAGAGTCTGCTCTTGACGAGAGTTGTACTATCAAACTAGCTGGTGTCGGAGCACGAAAGCGAGCGCACCCGTAAAAATTCAGTGTCTGAAACGAAACTACCCAATTTGGCGCCATAATCCTATTGAGGAAACACTTTACACAGTTCGCACTTACTGACTGCCACTGCACTCCACTGATCGAAGTGCACGAAACATGAGTAGCGTCTATAGAGTTCCCAGCGCACTTTTCACTTCAGTGAGATTGAAAAGCGCAAGGGGGCTACAAACTCCATAGTACAACGTCCAATAGCAACACAAACCAAGTGTGCTTTATCAGTGACGTCATTATGTTGTTCTTTCTATCACTCCCCATCCCAACTCACCCCTCCATCTCGTACGTCTTTCTTCCATCAAATCTTAGTAAGCTATTAAAATCACAGTGTAGTATTTTAGTGGGTATTAAAAATGAATTTGCCAGTCACAATGTCAGTGTGAAATTACTTAAGCATATATTACGTCTGAATTATGTAAACGCCTCTATGTTCGAAAGTCTATAGCATTTCGATCTCGAAAAAACTTCACAAGCTTCCCTTCACTTGGCGCTATGTTCAAATATTCTTACCTCTGAATTGAATAGCGTATCCCCGAAACTTCCTAAGTACCAAAAAGTTCTTTAGGTTGTAAGAGGTCCATGATTAAAGAATTTGTTGCTAGCGCAGTCGAGCAGATGTTATTTCGATGGATTGCTTACGCGCTGCCTACGATATGTAAGCTAGAAGAGAATCTGAGACCAAGGAGCAGTATTGACTGCAGTAGGAACTTGTGTAGCAGCAGGAGTAAGTTGTTGCTAGCGAGCCGTCTGGTGTATCGTGTTGGCTGGGTCGGTCGTGTGCAGCGATGGCGGAGCCTGAGCGTTGTAGGATAAGGTAAAAGCAGCCTCGCGCATATGTAGTATTGTTACATCAAGTCCCATGTAAATCTTTTTAAAAAAATCTGTTAATAATAATCTTTCTCATAAAAAGTAACTTTTGACATTCATCTCAATATAAAGAATTCAGTATATTTCTCAAAACCTTGGCCATCCCGATTATTGAAAAGAAAAGTCAGTTCTTTCCTTTTATGTAAGACAAATCTATCGGCGAGCATTGCACTTAGCTGCGCCAGGAAAATTTCTTATAGGAGCAGATATATACGCGTTATCCGGCGATCTAATTAAGGTAAGATTTTTCAGTTTATTCAGAATGATGTATCAGGGCCATGACGCAGCATTGCTGACGTCCAAAATTTACCAGGCTAAATTGACTGTCAAATATTGAAAGGTTATAAGTGAGCGACAATTTTATTGAGAGATTAGTCACATATTATTATTGATACGTTACGCAACTTTCCTGTTGGTAGGTTATACTGAATGTGAACGACATAATTATATTTTTTTTTACTATTGAGAGGTTTAGGAATTTTTGTTTTGAGGTTACACTAAATGAGAATATTATTCATATTATTTTATTTTGTGGGGAGGTTACACTTGGTACTTTGTGGGGAGGTTACAAAGTGCCATATTAAAAAAAAAAAACTATGAGTCACGGAAGTTCTTTTATTGGAAATCTAGTGTGCAGTAAACAGAAAGACAATTATTGTGTTCAAATATTTATATATAATTAACGCTATTTCATATTTGATACGTAGTACGAATCGTTAACCTCAAAAATACTAAACATAACTGATAAGTGTGTATGCCTTTTTAATAAAAAATTAGTTAAAATCCAAGGATGTTGTCAGTCTTAGTGCCAGTACACTATTTGAAAGCAACTCAAAATACAAATCAACATCCCATAGCCACAGCCTAGGGGATGTGTTCAGAATGAGATTTTCACTCTGCAATGGAGTGTGCGCTGATATGAAACTTGCCCGCGAAAGGCAAAGGTCCCGAGTTCGAGTCTCGGTTCGGCACACAGTTTTAATCTGCCAGGAAGCTTCATATCAGCGCACACTCCGCTGCAGAGTGAAAATCTCATTCTGGAAACATCCCCTAGGCTGTGGCTAAGCCATGTCTCCGCAATATCCTTTCTTTCAGGAGTGCTGGTTCTGCAAGGTTCGCAGGAGAGCTTCTGTTAAGTTTAGAAGGTAGCAGACGAGGTACTGGCAGAAATAAAGCTTTGAGGACGGGGCGTAAGTCGTGCTTGGGTAGCTCAGTTGGTAGAGCACTTGCCCGCGAAAGGCAAAGGTCCCGACTTCGAGTCTCGGTCCGGCACACAGTTTTAATCTGCCAGGAAGTTTTATATCTCAGTTTTATGACTCTAGGATTCCTTGGTGCCTACCGATGTGGCCGAGTGGTTCTAGGCACTTCTGTCCGGGTGCTGCTGCTACTGTTACAGATTCGAATCCTGCCTCGGGCATGGACGCGTGTGATACCCTTAGGTTAGTTAGGATTAAACAGTTCTAAGTCCAGGGGACTGATGACCTCAGATTTTAAGTTCCATAGTGCTTAGAGCCATCTTAACCATTTTTGATTCCTTGCTGAGATACGTATCACCGTTAACTTAGAGACCACGAACTTTTTTGTTGCAACCAAGTATCGGCAGTAGATTGAATATTGATGAAATTTTGTTCAATTAAGTCAATTACTTCATATATATTAGCATAAGTAGCAGATCTTACAATACCATGCAGGTCTTCATGTACAGATGGCTTGCACAACCTCTTCCCTATCAGCCAAGAAGTCCCTATCGCAGTGGAAGCAGCTATGGCCAGATGCTTGGAACCTCCTTTCAGTGATTTCAAAGACTCCAAATGACAAGATAATCAAAAATGAAGGTCATCATAAAGTTTTTATTCTGTGTTCCGCAATTCGTTACTCCATAATGTCATGTCTAGTTCCAAGTCATTACTGATTGGGACATGAACAAGACGTGATATCTTATTGCCTCCCCAGCCTGCAGTCAGCTCATACCACATGAACAAGTAGGTTTAATTGAAATCATGGAAAAAAATTATACCAGGAAAACTGTCTCTTACAAAACAGATCAGAATGTACAAGTGTCGAAATAAATGAAACCTCTATCTGATCCATGCACATTGCACTTCTGTTGGTAGCAGACATTTGAGATTTTAACAATTTACCTTTAAGGACTGAATTTGCAGATTTCTCATGTTTAGTTCCTGCTATTTTCGATTCTGAAGTAGATTTGCAATGTTTTATTTCACATGGAATGTTACCACAAGTTCAGCAAATGTCTCAATGTAGTAATTTGCATGAAAAATTGTGAAACCTTCCTTAAGATCTTTGGCATAATAACGATATGAAACACTTATTGAAGGATTAACAGATTAAAAAGATTGGTACAATCTGTGGATGTTGAGATTTCGGCTAATGTGTTCCATTATAGATTTAGCACGCGAGTACTCACTATATTCGCGGCATGATGTCTACATACAGTCTAATGTTGCCTATAACCTCATACTGCATATATATACAGTATAACTATTGCTACAAAGAATAACTCCGAATTTAATGATAGGAGCTGAAACGTTTGTGGGACAAAAGTTGCATGGGACAACGGGGGATAGGTGGGGTCGTTTCAGAGATCAATTATTTTTTTGAATAGGATCCTCTAGTTTGGTACTTATTTTCTGATAGGGGCTATCGAGCCGAATCCAATGACGTGTAAGAGTAAGGTCATTGAAGGTCAACGAAGGTCACAAAGGTTGCATGAACGTCAATTTACAGAAGGTGTTCGAAGTGATGACCATTGGTACCAATGCAGTGCTACAATCTTCTTATCAATTCGGCATTTATCGAAGCACATACTCTTACAATTATCTGTCACATATCTTCAGGTGTAAGTGGAACGTCTTTACAATTCATATCTTTTACGAATCCCCACAAGAAAAAATCCAGAGGCGGCAAGTCTGGAGAACGAGCCGGCCACGATACGTCCCCTTTCGCCTCCAATCCAACGATTTGGGAGTTGTATCTGCAGCTCATTTCTAGCCATCAGTGAAATATGTGCCCCGGACACCCATCGTGTTGATGCTACATTTTGTTCTTTGTTCCTAAATGTATTTCTTCCAATAACAGACCTAATGTTTCTTGCAGGAATGTGATGTACTTCCGACGATTAAGATTTGCTTCGATGAAATAGGGACCTGTAATTCTGTCCTCCAGAATCCCACACCATACATTCACCCACCACGGTTTTTGGTGTGCAACTTGCCGCAGCCAACAAGGATTTTAATTTTCCCAGTAATGCATGTTACGCAAATTAACATTTCCGTGTTTCGTGAATGTAGCGTCATCAGCAAATAGAATCAAATTAATAAATGTGTCACCCCTCTGAATCCAGAGTTGAGCCCATCGGCAGAATTCAATGCGACGCATACAATCCGTACCAGTTACTTGTTGGTGGAGACTAATACGGTAAGGATGATATTTATGGCGAAGCAGAACACAGACAACACTATTCTGAATCATGCCAGATTCCTTTGCGTTTTGACGCGAACTGACACAGGGATCTCGATCCACAGTGGCAGGAGTACAAATTTCCGTTTCCTCGTTAGTAACTTTCCTTTGCAGGATATGTTTCCGATGCGTTAAAGATCCAGTTGTTACAATTTATCATAGACATAAATGTTCGACGTGTAGGGTGAGTACTTTGTAGATCTCTTTCAGAGTATAAGTCTCTAGCTTTCACTGAATTTCGTTGGCTGACGTGTGGGCACGTGGACGTAAAACGGAGAATCTACACAGATAGACCCAGTCCACTTCGCGGCACAATTAAGAACATACAAGAAATATAAAATAATAAATTATGCACTGTGTTTGCGGGAAGACTGTAAGATGCAGAGAAAAAGCTGCTAACTCAAGTAACTGGGTATACGGTTAGGTAGAGATGATCACAATATCTGTACCTGCACCCCGAACATCCTGTATATAATTTGTCAGACAGTCGCAGCTTTTAAGGGTTAATGTCACTGTTATGAAAAAAATAATAGCTCGTTACTGCAGACACAGTGTCTCGCTACAGCGTTGATAGATTTGCGTAATGTAACTAATTTCGGCGCGAAGTGAGAGCGGCGTGATTAAATCGCCGCAGTAACTATCGAATTCTCGTAATCCCATTCCACTGTCGACTGAAATTTCATCACGATACCCACACATCGGCATCGGCGTGGCTGAAAATTGCGGGTGGACGACAATCCTGAAATGGGGGTTTGCGCCGAGACGTGATCTGCCGAGGGACCGGAGGGTCAAATATCATCCTACCCCCATCTGGAGGGGGATGGGGGGAGGAAGGGGGGGGCGAAACCCACGGTGACGGGCGAACCCCCGGGAATCACTTTGCGGGCAGTAACAGCGGCAGCGGGACAGTATATCGACGCTTGGAAATCGATGGCTACCTGTCCGAGACACCTAATCTCTCTCTCTCTCTCTCTCTCTCTCTCTCTCTGTGCTTCCCTCACTATCTGCTTGCTAGCCCCCTCCACGCACAGCGGAGCACACGCACACAGTTGCACAAAGTCTGCCAACCGCACATCCCACTACCCGTCAAGCTCATCAAGACCAATGAGCAACTTCACATTAACGAGTTTCTGAGTGCAAACGTGAAAAATTCGCGTGGAACTTATACGACCGTCAAAGCAGCCATGTTAAGAGTTCTTGTGTTCTGCTGCCATGACATGGCCTACCAGAATCTTCTGAGACGACTTTTTAGAGAGGCGATCTTCGGGGATCTGACTGCAGACAGTTCCTGGAAGATGGTCTCAGGAAAAAGCAGTACCGTCACTACAAAAGTATAGCACCAAACGTACGGCTTATCTTCATCGATGTATCTTTCTGATAATTATAGCTCACGAGGACCTGCTACCTCTGAATCAACTTACCCAGCCTGTTATAGAGGTACCTACAGCTTAACATGGATGCCGAATCACGGCAGGACTTCGCATTTTTCAAGTCAACAATCATTTCCAGGGGCGAAAAAAATGAGAAGCGAAAGCTAAAAATCCTGTGATTAACTGAGGATTGAGCCAGAGGCCTTAGATCTTTAGTGTGACGCCCAGCCACCAAACCACAGGATAGTCAATATTCTTTTTGCTTTGTGAAGAAGAAATCCATTTATTTGCGATACCAAAATCATAGAACTTTCAATATAAACGACAATGGCCGTAGAAGCCTCCGTTGTAACAGGGACAGCAGGTTTTTTATATTCTCATTCGCCGCTACAAAAACTAGTATGTTGTTATAAGAATAGAAAGGCATGAAAGAGAAACGGTCGTTGAGAAGAGAATGTGAATGTTTTGTAGCCTGTCCTCGACATGCAGTACAGTGAAACCTCAGTTATCAGATCTTCAGCTACCCAACTATCCAGATCACTTTCAGGAAAAAGAAATTTGTATAGTGTGATTAAAACTGTCGGTTTTGTTCGATAGTGGCTGCAATGTATTAAACCATCTGAAGATGGTTGCAGAAAGCAACACACACCGGTCTTCCTGATTTAAATGTTAATGAAAATGGCGGCCCACGTATTACTTGTTTTTTATATTAAATTATTTTATTCAATAAGTTACGTTAAGATCACTGTCAGCTTCCTGAGAATACCATGTTTCATAAAGAACCGTGGTAAGTCTACGAGAAACCTCGCGGTACCCTTTCCGTTCATAGAAAAATCGAAATACCTCCATCCTTCAGAAATGTTAATGAACTATCCATCTTTTAAGTAAATAAACCAAAGGCCTGGATGGCTGACATTATGTTTTGCGAATGGTACGATTCAGTTTTCATACCTAAAGAAAAAGTACCAAAAGTTATAGGGAAAACCGGCAGCAAGGTAATGCTTATGAGGACAATGAACCCAATCGCCTAAGCCATAGAAAAACTTCTTGACAGAGAAGACGAACGTTTAAAAACTCTCATTCTGTCGCCAAACGTAGCGAATTTACTGTAGCCAACGGACTAATCAGTTATTTGAACTATGGAGCGACAGTATAGCAGAAAACTGTCGACCAAAATTCTGATAGAAGATGGACGTGAAGAAATGGCTTGTGGCTCACCACCAAAAAGATTGAATGTAAAAGATTACTCTTACACGGTGCGGAAACATCGAATCTGATGAAGACTGCTGGCCTGACTGGACGAGCGGTTCTAGGCCACAGTCTGGAACCGCGCGACCGCTACAGTGTGATGTCCTTAGGTTAGTTAGGTTTAAGTAGTTCTAAGTTATAGGGGACTGATGACCTCAGAAGTTAAGTCCCATAGTGCTCAGAGCCATTTGAACCATTTTTTTATGAAGACTACCGCATTCTAAAAGACTTGGGATAAACTGAGAGGCATTTAAACCAAAGATGAAGTACGGGAAGAAGAAGATAAAAAAGGCGAGAGAAGGAAGAGTAAGAATGAGGGCAAAATACCACTTGAAGGCATAAGAAATAACTTTTTGAAAATTCCTGGACTTTACGATTGCAGTCACAGGATATAGGCGAATGGCTCGTTTGTTATTCTTTGAACCCTGGATACGAAATTCTCAATGACGATGAAATTGTTCTGTCTGAGAGAAGAAACTGATGGCCAGGAGTGAGACATTGCTACTGAACCAGATGCGGGACCGTCAGCTGGTGAGGCGTTTGCGTGTCTTGGCACTGGGCCGAGAAGGATGGGACAGCAGCCTGAGTTTGACCACATACAGATGCTCACAGTCAAGTGGATGCGGGACGCAAACGACTGAGGACAACAAATCAACTTACTCTCACTGATATTTTCAAGAACTGTGATTTATGTAAGTACTGAGCCGTGTGCGGCTCGCGTTGATGCCGTTCATAGCTTGCATGTGTAACAGCGATAGTAGCGTCTCGTTTACTTAGTCTGTTTACGTTTGCTCGCCTTGTCTGTCAGTGAGTGACAGCAGCAGCACTTATCGATAGCGCGTACTGTGGTGCTATCTTTGTAGCGGCCTCAAGTATTTCCGGGTCGTCGTGTGTCCAGGAAGGGGACCTGGGACGGAGCAGAAGTCGCCAGTACTCCCCCGACCGCTGGCGATACACATGCACTGTCCGACGCAAGGATAAGGTCGCGAGAGTGCACGACCACCTCAAGGACCAGTTTCAGCGAGTTTCGGTTGAATGGACCGTGATATTCGAGTAGTGCAACTTTCACCTGTGTGTGTGTGTGTGTGTGTGTGTGTGTGTGTGTGTGTGTGTCCACACATCGAACTGCCCTCATAGCAATAAGTTGTCAGTAGACGATTTATACACTCCTGGAAATGGAAAAAAGAACACATTGACACCGGTGTGTCAGACCCACCATACTTGCTCCGGACACTGCGAGAGGGCTGCACAAGCAATGATCACACGCACGGCACAGCGGACACACCAGGAACCGCGGTGTTGGCCGTCGAATGGCGCTAGCTGCGCAGCATTTGTGCACCGCCGCCGTCAGTGTCAGCCAGTTTGCCGTGGCATACGGAGCTCCATCGCAGTCTTTAACACTGGTAGCATGCCGCGACAGCGTGGACGTGAACCGTATGTGCAGTTGACGGACTTTGAGCGAGGGCGTATAGTGGGCATGCGGGAGGCCGGGTGGACGTACCGCCGAAATGCTCAACACGTGGGGCGTGAGGTCTCCACAGTACATCGATGTTATCGCCAGTGGTCGGCGGAAGGTGCACGTGCCCGTCGATCTGGGGCCGGACCTCAGAGACGCACGGATGCACGCCAAGACCGTAGGATCCTACGCAGTGCCGTAGGGGACCGCACCGCCACTTCCCAGCAAATTAGGGACACTGTTGCTCCTGGGGTATCGGCGAGGACCATTCGCAACCGTCTCCATGAAGCTGGGCTACGGTCCCGCACACCGTTAGGCCGTCTTCCGCTCACGCCCCAACATCGTGCAGCCCGCCTCCAGTGGTGTCGCGACAGGCGTGAATGGAGGGACGAATGGAGACGTGTCGTCTTCAGCGATGAGAGTCGCATCTGCCTTGGTGCCAATGATGGTCGTATGCGTGTTTGGCGCCGGGCAGGTGAGCGCCACAATCAGGACTGCATACGACCGAGGCACACAGGGCCAACACCCGGCATCATGGTGTGGGGAGCGATCTCCTACACTGGCCGTACACCTAGGTGATCGTCGAGGGGACACTGAATAGTGCACGGTACATCCAAAACGTCATCGAACCCATTGTTCTACCATTCCTAGACCGGCAAGGAAACTTGCTGTTCCAACAGGACAATGCACGTCCGCATGCATCCCGTGCCACCCAACGTGCTCTAGAAGGTGTAAGTCAACTACCCTGGCCAGCAAGATCTCCGGATCTGTTCCCCATTGAGCATGTTTGAGACTGGATGAAGCGTCGTCTCACGCGGTCTGCACGTCCAGCACGAACGCTGGTCCAACTGAGGCGCCAGGTGGAAATGGCATGGCAAGCCGTTCCACAGGACTACATCCAGCATCTCTACGATCGTCTCCATGGGAGAAAAGCGGCCTGCATTGCTGTCAATAAAGTTTCCCCTTCCTGGGACAATGAATTCACGGTGTTCTTATTTCAATTTCCAGGAGTGTACTTGGATCTTGAGTGGAGCCGACCGTTGGTTGGTCGGTCGGTCGGTCGCCGCAGCGGACGACGTGCATTTGGTTTTCCTGGCTTCTTTGTGTTTGTTCCAACTTACAATTCGTCCGTGTTGTTTCACAGTGACTGGTTTTTGTATTGTGAATTGGTGGTGGAATTTGTTTCCCGGATCCATGTGTGTCTTGTGGTTTTGAATGAGCAGTTATTTTAATGCTGTCTGTGTACTGAATATTGAGAGAGTTGTGAATGGAGATCAGTCTGGGGCTTCGGACCGTGCAGCGAGGAGGTCTGCAGCACGAGAGCAGTCCAGGGCCGCTGGCGGCGTGCAGGCACTGTCGGATTGAGGGGCTGTAGCCGACAACCGAACCCCGGACGTTTGAAGTTGAGTAAACCGTATCCAGTACTGGAACATCCACTGTTTGAGATCTCGCTGTTGTTTCAGTGTTGCTGCTCCCAGGGGCGGTGAGACCAACCGCAACAATTGAAGTCGGTTTGGTTGGCGGAAGCTATTAGCTGCCGTCTACTCCTTAATGTTAGTTAGGATTTAATATTATTATTATTGTGGTTTCACAGCCAGACACCACACTTACTAGGTGGTAGCCTTTAAATCGGCCGCGGTCCGGTAGTATACGTCAGACCCGCATGTCGCCACTATCAGTGATTGCAGATGGAGCGCCGCCACACGGCAGGTCTAGAGAGACTTCCTAGCTCTCGCCCCAGTTATACAGCCGACTTCGCTAGCGATGGTTCACTGCCTATTTACGTTCTCATTTGCCGAGAAGATAGTTTAGCATAGCCTTCAGCTACGTCATTTGCTACAACCTAGGAAGGCGCCATTATCATTTACTATTGATATTGAGAATTATGTGCCGTCAAGAGCGACGTTCATCCTTAATGGATTAAACTTAAGTTTCCACCAGCTAAATCTGGTTTTCTAAATTCTAATTCCCTTGTCATGTTCCAGACCTCACGCCAGCCTGCGTGAGCTAAAACGCGTGCCCTTCGGCCTCCTCTAGTAACACGGTGTTGGCTCTCCTGCCAACCACCACAATTATTATTATTATTATTATTATTATTATTAGTGAAGTGCAACGAGCGATATTTTCTGCCTTGTGGCCGCTAACGCCCCAGTTAGCTGCAAACTTATGTGGCCGTGTACCTTTCCTCGTCGTGTTGATGCCGTCCGTCTTGGTATGTAGTTCGACAGCCTCTTCAGTTGTACTGTGCATACGTTATTGGGAGGTCTACCTCGGTGCTGGTGTTTCCTCCGGCCTTGGGTGTTTTTCTGAAGACGTAATCCTTTAGTGTGAGTTGCCATCCTGATACGTGAGTACAACTCTTGGCTGCCTGTCTCACAGCTTACACAAGTGTAGTCACCTTCCTCAGGTCAATCCAGGGAGCACTCCCTCTGGATAATCTGTTTTATTTGGACAAGTAATCATAATTGTTTAAAATTTACCCTAATGGTTTAACATGCTATTGCCTTCCCCACTTGTAACTCCGGCCTTCAGCCGTTATTAGTTTATAACATTGTTTGTGGCTTTCGGCCGACCAATAATTTGCAATTTTTTTCTTAATAAGTCCCTCAGCCGTTGCTATGTTACCATTTCATTGTTAAGAAGAAAATATCTTAGCATTTATTAATGTGTAACAGATTTCCACCCTTGTAATTCAGGCCTCCAGACGTTGTGTATTCTAAAATTTCTGCTGGCCTTCAGCCGTTAATTGTTTGTAACATTGCTATTCACTTTCACGCGACGAACAGTTTCAGTTATGTCTTGATAAGGCCTTCAGCCGTCACTATGACTTGTTAGAGTTATTATGATTGTTAAAAGGTTTTTGGTATTTTTAACGTGTGATTGTCCACCTTATTGGTAAGTCAGGTCTTCAGCCGTTGTGTATTTTGAAACTGCTCCTGGCTTTCAGCCGATGAATAATTTCGAACCTTCTTAATCACGCCTTCAGCCGTTGATTGGGTGTAACATTGCTTGTGGCCTTCAGCCGACAATAACTTGCAGTTCTTCTAATAAAGCGTTCAACCAGCAGTATAGTCTTTAAAAACGATTGTTGAGAGTTTTGTTTTTCTTTTTAAATAAAGTGTATGTGTTTTCTGTGTAACCAACGGTATCTGATTTGGCCCCGTCCACACCATTCCAGCTTTTCCTAAGTCCCATGTTTCAAGTGCACTACTTTACAATATCTAAATAACATTATTTTGTAGTCATTATATTAATACAGCAGTTGTATTTATACAAAGATTTTGCTTTTTATAAACAGAAAAAGGTGGGGTCCAATTTTTATGACTTCTTCAATCACCCGTTTATTTGATTATATTGATCAGATCCGGCCCCGAGCCATCCGCATAACTGGAGTTCTACTATATTTTGCGTAACTATTGAAGGTTAAATTCAGGAAGGGAATTAAGTTTGAGGTAGAAGAAATAAGAACTTAGATGTCTGCGTTTGACATAGTAAATGGAGAATGTTGTATGGTGTTTTTGTCGAGGATATCCTACGAGGTGGGTTGTGCTGGCTATCGGGAACGGTGCTCTTTCAGCAGGCACACTGACAAAAATAAATATATATATATATATATATATATATATATATATATATATATATATATATATATATATATATAAATAAATAAAACGCAGTGTGACAAAATAGGTGTAGAGTAATGAAATGAGTGGAAATGAAATGTAGAGCACTGAAATTTCGGGAATACGTTTGTCTAAGTAACGTTTTTAAGTTGGGTTGGGTTGTGTGGGGGAAGAGACCAAACATCGAGGTCATCGGTCTCATTGGATTAGGGAAAGACGGTAAAGGAAGTCGACCGTGCCCTTTCAAAGGAACCACCCCGGCATTTGCCTAGAGCGATTTAGGGAAATCACGGAAAACTTAAATCAGGATGGGGGGACCCGGGATTGAACCTACGTCCTCCCGAATGCGAGTCCAGTGTCGTTTTTAAGTGATTAAGATTATAAGAAAACAGGTTATTGTAGACTCAAGAAAAGACATTACAAATGTGAAAAGGTGATACATTAGTGACCAGAGTAACCGCCAGAATGTTGAAAGCAATATGTAAATGCACGTTGGACAGACGCCGGATGTCAGTTTGTGGTTCGGAGTTCCATTCCTGTTGCATTTGGTAGGTGATTGCAGAGGCTATTAAAGCTTTTTTGAGGATGACGCTAGAATTGTCATCCGATTATGTCCCATACCGGTCGAGACAGATCTCGTGGTCGAACAAGTTCAAGGCAACATGCCGACAGTCTATAGAGCACTTTATGTGATAATAGCAGTACATGGGAGAGTGTTATCCTGTTGGAAAACAGCTCCTGGAATGCTCTTCATGAATGGCAGCACAGGAGATCCCTTCAATTGACCGTTGCTCTGTTTTGCACTCAGTGTGCCTGGGATAACCACCTTTGCTCCCGCTATCACACGAAATCGGTAGTGTAAGTCTAGAGTATCTAGCACGCCGACAGTTTGGTTGTAAGTTCTCAACTGTCCTACTCCGAACAAACACACGGCCATCACTGGCACCATGGCAGTAGCAGCTTTTGACAGAAAATACGACATATCTGCACCGTATCCTCCAATGAGCTCTCACTTGACACCAATGAAGTCGCAAATGGTGGTGGTTTAGGGTCAGTGAAATTGACGCTACTGGGTGTATGACTCGGAGCTATCTTTGAAGTGACTGATTTCTGTAACAGTTCGTTGTGTCACTGTGCTGACAGTTGCTGTTCAAATTGCTACTTCAGATGCAGTAAGATGCGCCACAGTCGTAAGTCGAAGACAATGTTCTTGGCTTTCGATAGTGCCATTTGGCCCTCTGGAGCTTTGTCTTCTTGCGACCATACATTGTCGCCAGCAATCATGTACAGTGGCCACATTCCTGCCAAGTCTTTCTGCAGTGTTGAAGGAAAATCCAGCTTCTCATATCCCTATTACAGGATCTCATTCAGTATCACTAAGATATTGTTAACTTCGCTTTCGTCTCCGTAAAGGTCCTATCTAAGATCAAGTCACCGTATCCAGTCTCAAAGGTGTAACGCTAATGATGAATACAGCGAGTTTTTAAAGGAAATCTTAATTGCATCCTCATAGCTCTGATCATATGCGACTGGCACGAAATTTGAATCGACATAATCTTTCAGATGTAGAAATACGCCTACCAAGCTTTCACGCAACGAAGTACTGTAAAGAGCTTCATCAGCGTAGTCTTAGGCTGAAGACAACAACATCAACGACAAACAAAGCAAGCTGAAGGAGTATTTTCGACTCGTTAGACTAGCCTAATAAATAATCCTAATATGGTACCTAAAACGATACTGAGATGGGCACGAACGTAAAGCGAATTCTAGCAGCCACTAGTTATAACTTTGTTTATATATCCTCATGCCGATTTCAAATAATTTTGTAGTCGTATAGAAACATACAGACCCCTTAATCACTTTCGTAAAGAGATGCGATCTTTTTTGATTCCTTCCTCTAGAGTTTGTAGAGAGATTTTCTCTCAAATTAGTGGTTCAGGAAATCGTACCTCAGTGGTATAAAAAGAATGGCCCTGAGCACTATGGGACTTAACTTCTGACATCATCAGTCAGTGGTATAAAAGAAATTCGCGAAAACAGTCTGAACCATAAAGTGCTTAAGGAAAAGGTTGAGCAGTATTATACTGACGCCTTGTGAAGAATTTATCACCGTACGGGATTTGTAACCTAACTACCGTTCAGTTGTAGCACGTCTTTCTAAATGGTATAGCGGGAACTTAGTAACCTCAAACAGTTGCAGTAATTAATGGCTATAGGAGTAAAATGGTCGAGCAGATTCATCGAAAACTTAATGTACTAAATCAGAAAAAAAGACTTTCAGAACAGATTTACAGACAGCATGGCATCGGGACACAGGATGAAAAAAAAAAATACTTATAAAAAGGATAAGAAAGTAACTTTGTATAAAAATTGACATGTGGTTCATGTGATCGGTTATACGTTGACCAAACTGGACTTAGCTTTATGACTAGGTTTAAGAAGCATCCTGGATGTAACAACACACCAGCTTCTGGTCAGCATGTACATAACACGAATCAAGTTCTCGGCAGCACCGAAAGATTTATGATGATATTACATGTACTTCCCAAAGGATTGAAGCTTGACACTCTCGAAAAATTTGTAAGAGTAAAGTTAAGAAATCTCATAAAATATTACAAGCGCAGCCTGAGTTTACATATAATAGTTACTTTTCCCTGTTCGGAACGGAAATTAAATCTTATCTGCCCGTAAGTGGGCTCATGTGATTCACTTATGGTGAACAATCATGTATGTAACCATTTTTATATTGCATTCTCTATATATCACAGTTATCTTAAATTTTAAAATTGTTTAATAGTGAATATAAATTAGCGGCCCCATGCACAAGGGTAATGTGCTAGCACTCCATATTGTAATGCGTAAGTCTATTCAGAATCGACCACGTGGCATTTCAAATTTTAGAGCTACGTTTTGTTCATGGCTTGCAATCGCTGCAAATAGTTCATCACACCTGATTAATGAGTTACATTTAGAATGCTTCCTGACTTTTGACACTTTAAATTAGTAAATTATAACTGTTTAGCAGATTGTATTAGCTGTCGTCAAACTTAAACTTGGATTAGTTCTATTTAATTAATAGTGGCTGAATACCAATGTAGAACCACGAAGCATGCAAGCTTCGCAGTGCATAAGAATATATATAGCCACTGGAGTTCTCTATCCAGTTGACTTCGACATGCTCACAAAATGGACCTTCAGTGTACCATGCAATATTGGAAGGAGCATGCAGTGTTTGTCCTTGTGAAGTTAATAAACCTCGAATAAACATTACTGTTCTGTACATGTAAAAATACGAGTTGTGGCTATTGTATATACGTGCACTAGATGAAATGTATATTACACTTACAAGAAAGATGCATCATGTTGATTGCACAAACGAGAATTGTTTATTTTCCTGGAGCGTAAAGTTTATAAAGATTGCACTAACTGCTACGTATTGTTTGTAGGCTGTGATTTAAGAATGGTCAATGCTGTCCGAAACTAGTCGCCAAAAATAAAAACATAAAAAGTGTAGGACACAACTGCAACAGAAACTGAAAAATAAAATTTATCGATTCCAGCCGCTGATCTTCGCTCCAAAATTATGTTGGTGCTTCGTAAATATACAGAATATTTTTTAATTACTGATAATATGACTGTATTTGTTCCAACGTCAGCATCTGTTCTTGAACAAAGACATAATTATTCTGACCATGAGCCATCTGACACTAAAAGCAGCTCGCGGTTTCATGGTGCCTCAGCGTGTTCGATCAGGGGATTGACCATCTTAAATAACAAAAAAAAAACTGTTCGAGATATGTCAGGCTACAAGTGCACAGAACTGCTGGCGAAAAATCATGAAGAAAAAGATATAGTGAATGAAAGAAATGTGGTTAGTTTCACTGCTTATAGGTAGTGATGTTCCTGGCTCGATTCCCAGCTGGGTAGGAGGTTTTCTTCCCTCGAGGACTAGTAGGTGTTTTTGTGTTGTCCTACCCATTTCATCTCCTTTTCATCACTATGAAAGACACAGAAGTGATATCTCTACCTGTATCCTCAAGAAAAACGTGTTACGAAATTTAAATTAGTGCACATTACGGAGTTTTCACTATACGTACCAAAGTATTTATTACATTGAATCCATGTTGTTGCGCTGCTGCACATCGTTTAGCCGTACTGCATCTGAAGGTGTGAGAAGCTAATAATAAACAACCACTAAGATGGCCTCATCGACGAAGTTGAAAGGTAGCGTCTTTTAGGGCAGAGGCAGAAAAGTGTCACGTTGAGTGCCATTGGTGAGATGCCTCTGCGTTAGCCTGGATTGGTAGTGGGGCTACCGCAAGTTCATGTGTCGCCGTTAAGAATGTTAGCGGTGAGATGCTACCATTGCAGCTGCTCCCCAATGATGCTTGCTGAGCCACCAGCAACGTCAGTGTGTTTGTAAACAAACCAGTCTTCATACGAGATGACAAAAGCACTCCGTCTTCAGGCCACGAGTGGCCTACGCGGACCATCCGACTGCCGTGTAATTCTCATGAAGAATGTGGATAAGAGGGGTGTGTGGTTAGCACACCGCTCTCCCGGTCGTTATGATGGTATTCTTGACCGAAGCCGCTACTATTCGGTCGAGTAGCTCCTCAATTGGCATCACGAGGCTGAGTGCACCCCGAAAAATGGCAACAACGCATGGCGGCCTGGATGGTCACCCACCCAAGTGCCGACCACGCCTGACAGCACTTAACTTCGGTTATCTCACGGGAACCAGTGTATCCACTGCGGCAAGGCCATTGTCCACGAGATGACAGTATGATCATAAAATCGGTCGCTCGTTGTGTAGAGCCGTGCGTGGTTTGTTTGTGTCATCTGCGTTCGACTTCCCTGCTTCTGCTGGTTAGAGTACTGAGTGAGTACAGCTGGAGGTGCGAATCAGGATTGAAGCAATGTTGCGTTGTTTGTGTGCTACATTTAAGCGTACAACTGGTGGTTAATTTTCCACAAGAAAAAGTATTTTTGGACTGTTGTGCTTCCGCATCTGAGTGTGATAGCAGTTCCACAGCTTCAAGATGAAGCGAGTTTTCGAGTATCTCGGGTTATTGTACACAGCGTACTCATCACAAGTAGCACCAAAAGAGCTGCGGAGCTTAACGTCCCCTTCCGACGGACGGAACGCATATCAACAGTGTCACATTACTCCAGTTTAATGGAATTTATTTCAGGGGATTGGCGCAAAGTCTGGTGATCAAGAACATTACGCCATTACCCCTCCTCCCCTTTTGCTGGACGGGAAGGCCGTTGACAACGAGAGTGAGAAGGGGCGAGTAGGGGCGTTGAACCAGCCATCATTAGTATGTTCATTCCACTCAGCATGTCCTGTAAGTATACTTCAGTTTTATTGAGGATAGCCATGTCATTGGCGAATCATTTCATCGACATCCTTCTACTCTAAATTTTAGTCACACTTTTTAACCTTTCTTTTGTTTCCGTCATTACCTCTTCAGTACGAGCGAGAGGTTCATCGATGTGTTATTCGTTTTATTAAGAGTATTTATTAAAATCAAAACCATAGATTCAACCTAAGAGGGCTATTCGCATGTACTATTACAAGACAATCTTAATTTTAACAAGGTAAATGTAACTTTTCATGTGAAGAGCCATCTGATCATGGATCTGTTCGACATCGGTAACGGCACTACTTATTTTCAATATATAACATTATTAACTCTGGCTGGTAGCTGTTTGTACTTCTATTTTAGATTTAACCTTGTAAGTAGTTTCTAGTTTCTGAACAGATTAATAATTTATATGTATTCATTTTTATCAGCGTTCAACGTTTGTATTCTCTCTCAAGACCTCGATGTCTTGTGCCCGGCAACACAATATATTGTAAGCGTAAAAAAGAATAACTTTTACAAAACCAGAATGTCTCCTTAATGGGAACTTGTAAGGGATTGTTTCTAAAAACCGCAAAAGAATAAGGATGCCAGGATCAGGGACACGCCATTTCTTGACAAAGATGAAAAACCACAAATTTGGGGCGTACAAGTGTAGCTATTTCTGTTCGTGACTGACGACGGCGTGCTGAACAAAATTGCAGCAGTATTTACATCATTCTCAGGCCAATAGCTGTTAGCAATAATATGGTTTTAGTTGCTTAGAACCCCCAAGTAAATGTGTAATGAAGAAGCCATTAAAGTTTAATTTCCCTTGCTGAAGTGTGAGATGTAGGCGCATAACGGTAAGTCTATATCGACAGGAGTATTCCACTTAGTGGCGCAGTTACGACCATGCAGCAAACTTCAGATAGTAAACTATGTGACATGTTTGTGGAAAGGCTGTTCGATGCAAAAAAAACACATTGACTGTACATATTAAGTTACCACGTATAACTATACCATTTACAGCCTGTACTGCTATAGTGTATGAGACACACTGTTTAATATCTCTCCTGATTACACGAACCATTCTGCGATAGTTTTACTATTTGTCAAATCAATCAAACGTCCCTCAGTGACATACTCTAGTTGCCGGTAGTATTTGGATCCTGGTGCCTCGTGAAAGCACTAGTTCCCTTATTTCATCTATTTAAAAGGTAGATCTCGTCTGATGACCAATGTTAGCAATTTACTTTCCATAGCCCTACGCTGTGTCTAAGGATAATAAGATCCCAAAATTGTCCATTTGTTTGTGTATTTCAGTGGTTTCCTTATGGCAGTAAATTTAATGAACTTTCTCTTTCTTTACAGGTAAGTTCAAGCTGGAGAATTGGCTCCTACGGGAATGGTGAGCTGTCTGTAAAGTCAGATGTGTGTTGATGGAAGCACTTTATTCTTCTGTGATGGTGAGTCAGTGATACTCGTAATATTAATTTTCTGTCATGTGCTATCCCATCATGATGAAATAGCAAAAGATTTTTGTGAAAGAAATTGCAGGACGTCTGTCACTTTGCTTCCAGAAACTTTCTCATGCTGTGACTTCGTTAATGCTCGAATGTCTTTCACTCATTAGTAGTTAGCTTATGGGACGCAATTTTTGAAATTATTTATCAACTGGTTCTGAATTGTGGTACAACAACCACAGATTCACGCTAATAAAGCTTCTTGACTGACTTCACCATCCCGTAACCAAGATGCTATTCCAGAATCAGCTCATGCTCGTGTAAGAACGTTTCGGTCAAGGTCCAATCATCCTCTGTCAGTATTGCAGGCTGCGCCGTGGAAAAGATATTTTCAACTTGTCAATAAAATGGCAGCCCTTGCTACAGAGGAAGTGTTTATCGGTAAGTAGCCTTGAAAGGACGAATGTTTCGTTTCAAAACCGTTCAATAAACATTAAGCAGAGACCTCTGTAAATTATTCCACTGCAAGTCTTGCTTGCTATTACTATTTTATGATCTGCCCAACGGCCTTGCGGCAGTGATAACACCAGTTCCCGACAGATCACCCAAGTTAAGCGCTATCGGGCTGGGCTAGCACTTCGATTGGTGACCATCCAGTCCGCCGAGCGCTGTTGGCAAGAGTGGTGCCCTCCGCCCTTGTGAGGCTAACGGAGGAGCTACTTCATTCAGAAGTAGAGGCTCCGGTCTCAGAAACTGACATACGGCCGGGAGAGCGGTGTGCTCACCACATGCCCCTCCATATTCGCATCTGGTGACGCCTGTGGGCTGAGGATGACACGGCGGCAAATCGGTACGTTGGGCCTTCATAACGTGTCCGGCATGAGAGAGAGGTTCTATGACCTACGGCAAGGGGATACTTTGAACATCTTGACAGCCCTTGATTCGGACCTGATTTGTAGAGAAATCGGAGTTTGATCTGTGAAATGCTGTCATTACGACACTTAAGTGCTTGAAGAAACTAGAAAGTGTGTCCTGCTTGCTAAAATAATTGTAATTTTTTTTTAACTACGGCAAAAGTTGCAGAGAAGTTAGCCTGTATTGACTGATGACTACTTTCGGACTTTGTTAGGGCATATAAATACCATCCACGTAAGTCATACAATAACACTGCAACAGCATTTACGTAGCTTGTACAAGAAAATACCAAATTTGTCTTATGACGTACTATGCCCCAGCAGAACAAATAGTCCTGTCACGGAAAAGCCACGTATAGCACTCCTGTCTGCTACTGATATACCATAACCTCGAAGCTGGAGGCAGTTTGTAAAATAAAACTATCTCATTAAAGCAGTTATGGTATAACGCAACAGAGCAGTGTTACCCTCTGTGAGGAATTTTGTTATGGTGGTGGTGGTGGTGGTGGTTAGTGTTTAACGTCCCGTCGACAACGAGGTCATTAGAGACGGAGCGCAAGCTCGGGTTAGGGAAGGATTGGGAAGGAAATCGGCCGTGCCCTTTCAAAGGAACCATCCCGGCATTTGCCTGAAGCGATTTAGGGAAATCACGGAAAACCTAAATCAGGATGGCCGGAGACGGGATTGAACCGTCGTCCTCCCGAATGCGAGTCCAGTGTGCTAACCACTGCGCCACCTCGCTCGGTGAATTTTGTTATATCGACCGTGTTGTATCTAACGGAGGTGGCTTATCGGAAGGGAAAATCAGAATTACGTAAATATTCAAACAGTAACAAGTAATGTTTTACCTAGCTATACTGTTTAAAGAATAAGGAAAACGGCCGCCAGCCTAATTAGGCAAGAGAAAGATTAACATTCTTGTTTAAGAAAGTAGGTATGAGTAACTTTAACGAAATAGCACAACCTATAGTTTGCCACACGCGAGTGCAATGGACTCTGACACCTGCATATGTTCACAGTTAAGATTGGAAGCTGACAGAGCAGGACAGACTATTTGCATAAATGTAACAGATGACGAAATACACTAATACTTTCAGGGCTCATTCAATCCGAATAAGGTTTATAACATTACTATTAATATTCACTGCAGAATCATAAATTGGACATAGGTTAAGTGACTCTCATTCTAAATACAATAGTATTTAGTTAAAAGTCAAATAGTATTCACTAACAGGTTACTTCTCACTGTCTTTTGAATAAAGAAATTATTGTTTTGATAAATAGTGGTAAAGGATGGCCTGTGGATCTTATTACACTATTAATATGCACTTTCAATACCCAAAAGAAACAAGTGCTTAGCAAGTATGAGTATATAACTTTCCACAACCTCAGTTCACGACTATTACTGCAGTGAGACACAATCTTGACAAATTTGCAAGAAACTAACTCACCTATAAATTTTACTACAGGCAGCACTATGATCATTAACTAAGCAAAATTTTATAAGCCTCAGTTTTAAGAACTTTTAATCTCTAAAAGAAACAGCAAATTGTCTTTATTACCACAGTCTTCTACTTTCAAGTAAATGATTAGTTAGGAGACTTTGAAACTCCACAAAACTTTAAATTAGACTGTTCCCATCACTGGGAGGCTTTCAGTTTTTCCACAAACTAGGACACTCGGTGCTGGCCGCTGTGGCCGTGCGGTTCTAGGCGCTTCAGTCTGGAACCGCTTGACCGCTACGGTGGCAGGTTCGAATCCTGCCTCGGGCATGGATGTGTGTGATGTCCATAGGTTAGTTAGGTTTACGTAGTTCTAAGTTATAGGGGACTGATGACCACTAATGTTAAGTTCCATAGTGCTCAGAGCCATTTTTTTAGGTGACTCGGTAATCGTAGTTCAAATTGAGTAACCTGAGAAGTGTTGTGATAGGGAGAAAATTAAGGTAGGAACATAAATTCAGTTATAAGTTACCTTATATTTGTGCACACTAAAACATCCAATAAGCTGATCCTTCACTGTACATTATTATAGTATTCCGTTACAGTGATTGCGCAATGTGGTGACAACTGCATGTTGGTAGGTGGGTTTGCAGGCAGAATTGCTGGACTCTGTCTCTTTTTGGTGGCGATGATGGATGCCAATTCCAGAATTGTTCCAGCTATTTATCCATCCATCCGAGGCATTGGAAAGTGGCAGAAAAAGCCTCTCTCGGAACCAGCACAATAAACAACTTTTACATGGCAGTGCACAGTTTCATAGCTCGTCCGCGAGTGACTCTTGTTCCACCTTTTCTACCTTGGCCAACCACAATTTGCGCGCGCTATACAGTTCCGTTCCCGAGGGGAAACGCAACACCTTTTATATATAAAATAACAAAGAACCCTAAGTGAAGGTCAGCAGTTTACATAACAGCACACAAACATTTTCAGTAAAACAGAACATTTGCATATACAGGTAGTTCTACAAAAATATATTCACACTGAAATTACAATTATATATAGTAAGTTTTGTTCCCTCCGAATCGGCCAAAGAAATGACAGGTATACTACACTGCATAGAATCAAAGCCCAGGCCGGCCGCGGTGGTCTCGCGGTTCTAGGTGCGCAGTCCGGAACCGTGCGGCTACTACGGTCGCAGGTTCGAATCCTGCCTCGGGCATGGATGTGTGTGATGTCCTTCGGTTAGTTAGGTTTAAGTAGTTCTAAGTTCTAGGGGACTGATGAACACAGCAGTTGAGTCCCATAGTGCTCAGAGCCTTCAAACCACGACATCAAAGTTTTAACAGAGAAGAGAGTATACTATTTTATGTTATCGATTGAAACACATTTACAGATATTCAATATTATAACATTAAACCTAAGCAAAATAAATCGGTATAGCATTAGAGCTATGGTGTTACAATACATCATCAACGTCCACGTGCCGTATGTTGATGATTTGAAGATGGACCGAAAAGATCTGAACCTAGTCATCAGTTCATAAACACTAACACTGTGCAATTTTGAGTTTTTTTTTTTACAGTTTTGTTGATTCATTGAAAGTTAGTGCTTTGTTTCCATCCAGCATGCCGGAAATATGTAAAGATGATTTTGGTCGCTCACAATTCGTGATTTGATTTGATATTTGGCAACTGACAACTGAGCGCTCGTTAAACGTGAACCAATTGTAAAATTTGTTTGTTTGTAACAATCCAGTGCGGAGATAAAGGATGATGATGTTGAAGACAGTCATCGCTACAACGTTTAGTGAAATTTCGAACATAGAAAATGTTCCTTTCACGGCTCACAGATCTGTTAACTTACTTTTTGTGCTGGATGATGCTACCGGGCTTAGAACTGGGCTATTGAAGATCTCATTGGGAATCAGTGATGGCTGACTCATACAATCGAACTATACTGCTTGATAAAAAGTAAAGCACCCAGAAGACATAGTCGGATGCCAGTGTAACTTCGTAAAAATACACAGCATCGGCGGGTATGTAAATAGTTAGGAATGTAATTCTCAGTGACAAGTCACCACATTGGATTAGTGTTACTGATTTTTTTGAGTCATCATTCTTTTCTGACTGGTTTGAGGCGGCCCGCCATGAATTTATCTACTGTACCAACCTCCTCTTGTCATAGTAGCACTTGCAACCTACGTTCATCAATTATCTGCTGAATGTATTCCGATCTCTGTCTTCCTCTACAGTTTTAGTCCTCAACAACTCCCTCTAGTACCATGGAAGTTAGTTCCTAATGTCTTAACAAGTGTCCTGTTATCGTGTCCATTCTTCTTGTCACGGTTTTCCACATATTCTGTGTGGAAACAATATTCACTATAAAAAATTAGTTCCAATTTTGGCCACGAGAAGCAAATTAGCCTCTGTGAATGCAAGAAAGACTTACCGAATTGAAGATTTTGCTTCCATGGGGATCCAAAGCCTCTAAGTGTTTAATAAAAGGATACGTAGTCCGTTATAGGCTGTATTGTACTTGAAGCTATTGTAGCTTTTAAATAATTAAGTCCATAAGCCATTACCAAGCAAATTTGCTGCGCCATGTATTACACATCGTGCTCCTCATATTTTTTTACGTCACAAATGTAAAACCAGAACTCGTACTCCATGACTTACGGCCGAAATTAACCTACAGTAAGATTTTAATAAAGCACAATACAGCCTACAAAGGACAGTGTCTTCTTTTATTAAACTCATAGAAATGTTTTCGGAGGTAGTGGATTAGAAACGGGGTGTGGGCAGAAAAAGTAAAACAAGGAAGAAAGGCGTAATACGGATTTATTATTAACCGCCGCTTACGCAGTTTGTTTAGTACGAGCACCAGAAACATCGACGAGACGCTCTACACCACAAAATTTGCCCCTGGTAGCCACAACTGAAGCTAACTTTTTTCCAGTGTAAACTGGTTCCACATCAACTCAATAGTATAACTACCAAGTTTCGTTTTCAGTCGATATTTATAGTCCACACAGGATCGCCTTACGGAGCTGCACTTTAATTGTAACCGCTATGGATGTACGGGTACCTAATTTTAAAATTTTTAAAAAATTACTAAAATCGAGGAACGATCTATGGTACTTCCTGATATATACGTAACAAATGGCAAAGAACAAAATGATTTATTTTTCCTTGATTATTCTAAAAGCAGTATGAACCAAAGAAATGAATCTGTTGGTTACGCTCGACCTACAATATTTCTCCTTCTATAATCTTGGCATAGTTTTTCCCTTGGAGAAAATGTAAAAGAATAGAGCTTTCTATTTTTAAGTTTCATATTTAAATATGGTATTTAGGACATTAGTTCCATAACAAAAATTATGGCAAGAATGGAACTGTGAACCGTATGTTACTGTGATGAGACGGATTTATATATGGCGAGGTAGTATGAGGCTCTCTGGTGCTTACATTCGTCACAAGTTTCTGTGTACGAAGTAGATTTTACACGGTTGGCATCAGAGATGTAGTTTACACGTTTCACTTGCACCTTTACAGTCGTAATTAAGTTTATTTTCCCGTGGACTCAACGACGAGGCACCTCGCCTCTCCTGGACTGTGCAAACATCATATTAAATTACGTCAACTGTGTCAGTCTCAAATGGCCGTTGAAGGAGACAAACTAGTGTCAACAGGGAAAAGACCCCGCCTCATCCGCTGGGGCGATTATAGGTGTTTCCTTCCAGAACCGCGCTGCTGCAACGGTCGCAGATTCAAATCCTGCCTCGGTCATGGATGTGTGTGATGTCCTTAGGTTAGTTAGGTTTAAGTAGTTCTAAGGCTAGGGGACTGAAGACCTCAGATGTTAAGTCCCATGGTGCTTAGAGCCGTTTGAACCATTTGACCCTCACCTCGTAGCTGTGAGAAGCGGTCAGTCTCGTTCATGCGCCTGTTTCTCTAGCCTGATATAGAATAGTATTTGAAATTTGACCCCGAGTCCAGTTAATGTATCGATGGAACATTTTATGCGTTCAAGAGGACGTTAACCGTTGCTCATGGGACTATCAAATTTAGGCACCAAGCTTTACGTATAACGACATTCCAAACATTCATTACAACTTTCCTGACGAAACGTTTTTGTATACGAGGGCATGTTGAAAAGTAATGCCTCCGAATATTTTATGTGAAAAAACTTGAATCCTTTTCAATAAAACTAACGTATTAAAATTGTACATCTTCGTTTTTCATATCCACATATTATAGTCCTCTGTGCTAGTAGGCTCCACATTGCAGCGTGTATCATAGCGGTGTAAAGCAATTAAGTCGGTGCGTAAATGACAGCGTTCTGTAATCGAGTTTCGAATTAGAAAAGTTCGTTCACTCATGGAGCACCCTCCCCTTCGTCTTGACAATGGACGAACCCACACGGGCGCTGAAACATCTGCTACAATCCGACGGCTCGGGTTTCCCGTCCGATTTTTATTTGTTTCCAAAACTTAAACAACAGCTTCGAGAACTTCACTTTGATAGCGGCGAAGCGGGGCACGCAGAGGTGAGGTTGTTGCCAGAAAACAAAGTCCAGCATTCTACATTGATCGTATCATCAAATTGGTCTCTCATTGGGATAAATGTGTTCGGCGTCAGGGTATGTAGACAATAAGTATAAAACTGTAGAGTGTTAATAGCTCTTTCGGTTTAAGAAACTTTGAAAATTTTCACATAAAAAATTTAAGGCATTACTTTTCAGGACGCCGTCGTATCTGCAGTTTGATGAAATGTTTCGCTCCTTCATTTTATAGTGTAGATTCCGAGCCTCTAGGTAGTCAGTGTGGATACTGGCTAGACCATTCGCAAAAAAGGCGAAATTAATCCCAACCAGGAAGTAGGGTACAGTACACTTGTCCGCCCACTTCTTGAATACTGCTCACCGGTGTGGGATCCGTACCAGATAGGGCTGATAGAAGAGATAGAGTAGATCCAACGGAGAGCAGCGCGCTTTGTTAAAGGATCATTTAGTAATCGCGAAAGCGATACGGAGATGATAGGTAAACTCCAGTGGAAAACTGTGCAAGTGAGTCGCTCAGTAGCTCGGTACTGGCCTTTGTTGAAGTTTCGAGAACATACCTTCACCGAGGAGTCAAGCAGTATATTGCTCCCTCCTACATATAACTCGCGAAGAGACCATGAGGATAAGATCAGAGAGATTAGAGCCCACACAGAGCCATACCGACAATCTCTCTTTCCACGAAATATACGAGACTGGAATAGAAGGGAAACCGATAGAGGTAATCAAGGTACCCTCCGCCACACACCGTCAGGTGGCTTGCGCAGTATGGATGTAGATGTGGATGAATCAAATTTTTGCTACATTAGGCCGAAGGTCGCCTCCACAAATGCCTTCATCAATGTGAACGCCTGCTGGAAACGTGCACCACTTTGCGGAATCAGGCTGGTGGAGCAGTACTATGCTCCTGTGCTTGCATGGGACCTATGTTAGTAATCGAAGATACGTTGACGACTGTAAATCACCTGCATTCCTTCGTGCTTGATGTCTTTCCCGACGGCGAAGTCATCTTGCAGTATTGTGATTGTCCGTGTCTCGGAGCCATAACCGTGTTGGAATAGAATGAGGGGCTTTATAGTGAACTCATGCTGATGTCTCTGCGACCAGGTTCGCCTCATGTAAATCTTGTGCAACCAATCTAAATCGCTGTCGGGTGCCATCACCGCATACACAAAACAGCGGCCTTTTATTAAAGCGAATTACGTGACATGTACCTAGACGCCTTCGGGTCCATGATACACAAATCACTGATTTATTTCGTTCCAAAGGCGGGCAAACAATCCATTCAGGAGATAGAATGTTTTGGCTCATCATTGTGTACAGCGTGTCTCCGGAGCAATGATCGATGTTCAGAGATATGACAGGAATAATGATTCGAAGCGAGAAATTCCGGTAGTCATGGGCACTAGAAAGTTTACTTTAAGAGCCAGGATCGGCTAACCACAAAGAGATGCGACAGTAACAGCGAAGACCGCCTCATAGACATCAGAAAGAGACACACACACACACACACACACACACACACACACACACGCACAGACAAACAGAGAGAGAGAGAGACGCGACTTTTTCTGTGGAAGATGATTGGACAAACACTATCGGTTAACCAGCATCAGAAGAGTTTTATAAGGAGCGTTTGTGTCGGTCAGCACTTGGAAGATCCAGAGACCGGCCAATGTGAATTTAGCCAGAGACGCAAAACTCGCTAATGCGAGATTTCCTTTCATTTAACCTTCGAGCAGAAATCGCTTCATTTCCAACTGGACCCTGATTCTCGGGAGCCTCCACCGTCAGACTTCCACACTGAGAGCCGCCATTGACTTCGCCGTCCTGCCGCGCCACCTGTGCCAATGTGTTGGTGACTTAGAAAAATTTCGAGCTTTTCTGCATTTAACCGGTACTGACTGCCGTTGGCTCCCCCAGTGATTGATTCTACAGCCATTTCAGCCTCCAGATGTAAAACTGTGGGAGATCGAGCTGGAACGGCGAAACGAAGTATAGGGGCAGTAATTTTTTGGTAGTTCCGTTACCTCGAGCTTCTCTCTGAAGATTTTTGTTTCAGCGCTAATTAACTGTCTGTTTTGAACTCCGACCACAGGTGTTACGCATTTCCTTCTGTAATACTGTTTTCAATTAACAGTATGACATTCACTGGGCACTTCGTGATTACAACTATGGACTTGCACTATTATTAGTATTCTACCCCCCCCCCTCCTTCTCCCCCTCCTCCTCCCCCCCCCCCCCCACCGACCCATGCGTCAGATATGAACAGACCTAATGATGCCACCGTTTTTCATTCGTTTTGTCAGTAACTTCATCGTAATAAACCAATGTAGCTGTGATTCGTATCTCATTTACTTGTCATAAGTTTCCCCAGTGATAATTTTGGAAGGCACCTTAATATTGTTGCGACATCTGCCTCGCTCACCTCCCATTTGTGGAAACAAGCCACCTTGCACTATTTGAAATATGGGACACCAAAATAATTAGTCGACACACAAAAGCGATGCTAACTGTGTTTTACACTGAGGTGTCAAGAGTTATTGGCAGCGATATGCACAGAAACAATTGGCGATAGTCTCGCGTACACAGGAGGTATAAAAGGGTGTTTCTTTGGCGGAGATGTGATTTGTACTGAGATGATTCGTATGTAGAGGTTTGCGATGTGATTATGGCCGCAAAGCGGGAATAAACAGACTTCCGACACGGATTGGTAGTTGGAGCTAGACGCATGGAACATTCTGTACCGGAAATCGGTGGGGAATTTAGTAGTCCGAGATCCACACCGTCAAAAGTGTACCGAGAGTAGAAAATTTGAGGCATTAACTTTCACCACGAAAAACGCAGTGGCCGACGGCCTTCACTGAACAACTGAGAGCAGGGGCTTTTGCGTAAAGTTGTCAGTGCCAACAGACAAGCAACACAAGATGAAATAACGGCAGAAATCAATGTGGGCGGTGCGACGGACGTATCCGTCAAGGATTTCTGTTGAGGTGATTATAGGGTGACATCAATACCTCCAAAATATTTAATAAGGAGAGTAGGATTCGTTATTAATAGGAAGATAGGGCAGAAAGTGTGTTACTGTGACGGAAAAATGATAGGTTTGTTCTCATCAGAATCAATAGCAAACCAACCCCGACAACTACAGTTTTCGTATACATTCCGGCGTCGCAAGCTGAAGATGAACAGTATATGAGGATATTCTAAAGGTAATTCAGTACGCACAGGAAGATGATAATCTAATTGTTAAGGGGAAATGGAATGCGGTTGTAGCCGAAGGAACTGAAGTAAGGGTTACAGGAGAAGAATATGGTCTTGATACGAGGAATGGAGGGAAGAAAGGTTGAGTTCGGGGATAAATTTCAGCTAGTAACAGTGAATAATCTGTTCAAAAATCACAAGAAGAGGAGGTATCCTTGGAAAAGGTCGGGAGATAGAGGAAGACCTCAGTTAGATTACATCAAGGGCAAACAGAGATTCCGAAATCAGATACTGGATCGTAAGACGTGCCCAGGAACAAATATATACTCAGACTACAATTTAGTAGCGATGAAGAGCAGCTTGAAGTTCAGGAGACAAGTCAGGAAGGATGAATTTGCAAACAAGTTGGATAGGAAGTACTAAGCAATGAAGTTCTATGAGGCCGTAGATACCTCATTAGTCACTTAGGTTGTAGAGAAATGGACATCTCTATAAAAGACAATCACGGATGTTCACAAAAAAAGTAGGTACAAGGAAAGTAACAGTGAATCAATCATGGCTAACAGTAAAATAGTTCAGTTGATCGATGAAACGAGGAAATATACAAATGTTCAACGAAATTCAGGAACAACAGAAACACAAGTAGCTGAAGAATGAAATAGACAGGGAAACTAGTACGGAATAGCAGCATGAAAACTGTAAAGAAATCGGAAAAGAGATAATTGTTGGAAGGACAGAATCGGAAAAGCCAGAAGAATCTTTGCTGAAACTGAAAGCAAGGGTGGTAAAATTCCACTGCTCAGTGTAGAGGAAAGAGCGGATAGGTGGAAGGAGTACATTGAAGGCCTCTATAAAACGGAAGATTAGTCTGATGTGACAGTATTAGTTTAACGTCTCATCGACAACGGAGTAGTTTGAGGTGTGATAGAAGATACAAATGGCTCCAAGCACTAAGGGACTTAACATCTGAGGTCATTAGTCTCCTAGACTTAAAAATACTTTAACCTCACTAACCTAAGGACATCAGACACATCCATGCCCGAGGCAGGATTCGAACCTGCGACCGTAGCAGCAGCGTGGCTCCGGACTGGAGCGCCCGAACTGCTCGGCCTAGAGGCCGGCGTGATAGAAGAATAAAGAGGAATAGACAGAAGGGATATGTGATCTTGTATTAGAATCAGAGTGTAAAAGAATTTTGTCAGACGCAAAATCAATTACGGCAGAAGAGATTGATTACATTCTGTCACAATTCTTAAAATCACTGGGGGAAATGACAACAAAACGGTTATTCATATTAGTATGTAGAACTTATGAGACTGGCAATATACTATCGGAATTTCGGAAAAATACTATCCACACAGTTTCAAAAACTGCAAGAACCGACAATTGCGAGCTTTATTGCACAATCAGCTTAACTACTCACGCACCCAAGTTGATGACAAAAATAATATGCAGAAGAATGGAAAAGAAAACTGGAAAACTGAGGGTGTGTCAGATGCTGATCAGTGTGGTTTTTGGAAAGTAAAGGCACCAGAGTGGCAGGTCTGGCGTTGCGGTTGAGAATGGAATCAAGACTAAATTCAGATCAAGACACGTTCATCGGATTTGTCGACATGGAAGAAAACATGCGGAATTTTCAAATGGTGCAAGATGTTTGAGTTTCTGAGGAAAATTGGGGTAAGCTAGGAGTCTGGTAATATTTAACATATACTAGAGCCAAGAGGGAATATTAACGGAGGAAGACCAAGAACTAAGTGCTCTGATAGAGATCCGTGTGACACAAGTGTTTAGTCTTTCGCTCTATTGTTCAATCTCTACAGCGAAGAAGCAATAATGGAAGGGTTCAATAGTGAAGTTAAAACTGAAGGCGAAATGGCATCATTGATAGGTTCGCTGATGAGAGCGAAGAGATATTACAAGATCTGCAGAATAGAATGGACGGTACAGTGCAGTTCAGAATACGTATTGAGAGGAAAGCGAAGAAAATTAAAAGTAATGAGAATTAGCAAAAGAGAAACAGCGAGAACCTTCACATGAGGACTGGTGGTCAGGAAGTTAACGAAATTAAGGAAGCCTGTTACCTAGGCAGCAAAACAACCAAATACTGACGGAGCAGGGAGGATATCAAAAGCAGAATAGCACTGGTGAGAAGGGCATTACTGGACATGGGAGGTCTCCTAGTGTCGAACATAAGCCGTAATTTTATGATCAAATTGCTAAAAATATACGTCTGGATCACAGCATTGCATGGTGGTGAAACATGGAATGTAAGAAAGCTGGAACAGAAGAGAATCGAAACATGTGAGATGTGGATGTTGACTCTTGTGGACTGACAAAGTAAGGAAAGTGGAGTCTGCGCACAGTCGGTGAGGAAACCAATGTATGGAAAACACTTACAAGAGGTTGGGATACGAGGACAGGACAGCTGTTAAGACATCGGGGAATAACTTCCACGGAACTCGAGGGAACTGTAGAGGAAGACAGAGACTAATACATATCCAGTAAACAATTGAGGACGTAGATTTGCAAGTGCTTGGATGAAGTGAAGAGGTTGGCACAGGAGACGAATTTATTGTGGGCCGCATAATTAAACCAGTCATATGATTGATGTCTCGAAAAAAAAAAAAAAGAATGAGTTGACGGTGAAGTTCGAGTGTGGTGCAGAACACACGAAGCCATGGACCCAAGTTGCAACATAATTTTGTGGGCTGTGTTTACGTGGAATGTACTGAATCCTCTGGGCCAACTGAACTGATCATTTACTGTAAATGGTTATGTTCGGCTACTTGGAGACCACTTGCTGCCATTCATGGATTTCATGTTCCCAAACAATGATGGAATTTTAATTGATAACAGTGCGCCATTTTATTACGTCACAGTTGTTCGCGATTAGTTTGGAGAACATTCTGGAAAATTCGAGCGAATGTTATGCAAGAAAGTGATTGAGTCACAACAGAGACTTGGCTCAAACGTAAATAGCCATCTTCTTAATAACTGAAAATTTTTTTATACAACTAGTTACCGACTCACAAAAAGCAGGCGAAAATATATCTATAACTGAGAATCAATTCAGTTAAGGCCTATTTTTCTCTGAAATTTGGAGCGTAAAATGTGAAAGGAATATAAAATTATGAGTCCGTGCTGGAAAGTAATGCCTCATAGATTTTCATTTGAAAACTCTTCAAACTTGAAAAATAGAAAAATACTTATTAACGTTCTTTATTCTTCATGTCTACATCTTTATTTCTCATCATAGCGACGAACACATTTCTCCCACCGTGGGACCAGTTTATTGCTACCGCCGCTGCAGAATGATGGAGTTTGTAGATGCAGTCACAGCCTCATACCTGCTTTCATTGCTTCATCAGTATCAAAGTGAAGTCCTCTTCGGTGATATTTAAGTTTTGGAAGCAGATGAAAGTCGGATGAGCCTAGTGGAGACTGGATGTAGGATGGTCGATGACAGTGAGCCCATATCGTCGGATTGTTGCAAATGTCGCAGAGCTTGCGTGTGGTCTGGTGTCGTCATGCTAAAGGAGAGGGTGCTCCATGCTTGGACGAACTCTTAAAATTTCGAAAATCGATCACATACAGTTTCTCACGTACCGACACAGTTAAGTTATAGAAACCTTGTTACACGCTCTAATTCGGAGTTGGCGAAAGAGAGCAGCAAATATACGCACATGAAGAAGAAAGATGTGGTATTTTCATAAAGTCGTGTTATTTAAAAATCTTTGTTTCCACATGAAAAATTCTGAGCTACTCTTCGTAGCTTCGTAAACATTAGAAACGCTACTCCTCCTGTTTTTAATTGAAAATTTATTCTGTCCTTTATCTAATGTATTTAAATTATAGACAGACCATTTTAAATGAACTCTATCAATTTTAGTGTGGGAGCTAGAAAGTATCATAATTTTAGATTGGGTGTAATATGCTGTACGTGACAAGGATATGTTCACCTGGTTATTCTGGTGTTGGTATATTCATGTAACTCTATGTATACCATTTTTTCAGAGTGAAGAACAGTAATGCATAATTATTTTAACTGATGCCCTGGAAGTATCTGTTGATGAACCATACAGAACGTACTCCATAGACGTTTTCCGTTCCTTATGTTTTGTCCACAGCTGAGGTGGACTTCTTCAGAGATGCTCCTTCTTTCACTGAGTCTTCTCGTCCCTCAGTCGTACCAATCCATGAGACTCAGCGAAAGAAATCACGTCTGAAGATGTCCAGCACAGCCCTGAACAAAAGATTAGGAATAAAAAATTTACATGGACCACGACCGAACAACGCGGTTGATTCGTATCCAGCTGAGACTTTCGATTGCGAAAGCCTCCATTGTATACGGAAAAATATGTTTCCCACTGTCTAGTTTGTCAACGTGGGGCATGTGGGACATAGAGAACTATTGATAGTGGCTATATCTGTCGGTACCGGATACCGCTGCGTACGTTGGTGGTCAGGAAGAAATGAAGACACGAAGGAAGGCGCCAGCTGGGGGAGCAGCCAGCAGCCTGAGGAAAAGTAATCAAAACTAACAGCGACCGAAAGAGTGCGGACCAGACAAGAGACCAGAAAATCCTAGCCGACAACGAGGCGCTACGGAAAAACATTGCCGCAATAATGACAACTAGCCCAAGAGCAGCAGGAAGGCAAATACAAGACGCACTACTAGCACAGTGAAGATAGATCCGACAGTGTCAAGAGCGAGTTCTGAACTGGCCTGCTGTAAGCTGGATGGCCACTAATAAATAGCCTCGTGGAACTCGTTGTGCAACCACATTTTCCCATAGAAGCGATATAACTCCTTCTCCTTTGGCGGGAATTCAATATCTCAACCTATGCGGCACCCTCCAGGTTTCAAAAGACGACTCCGCCAAAGCAGCAAGACATACAGAAAACAGGAGTACGCCAATGGATACAGCATCTCTCTACATTTGTAACTCTTATTGCAAGTTCACAATAAGGGCTTAGTTAGTGATGTGTCAAACGTCAATACGTGTCTGAAATTGGTTGACTCGATTTGTTCGGGAAGGCCCAAAGACAGTCCGCTTTACAAGTCTTACCATTGGTTTGCCTGTCTACAGACGCAAACTAGGGTAATGCGATGGAGCAAACGGGTAACAATCAGTCGTGAAGACAAGACAACCTACAACTGGTAAATCTCATAATGCTATCTGAAATTTGAAGAAATCTGCAAACCATATGCAGGGGACGTTGATACACAGCAATACTCCGCCCGAACAGGCCATGAAAGCCCAACGGTACCCACTGCATCCCGTGTCATCCTCAGCCCGGAGGCGTCACTAGATGGAGATATGAATGGGCATGTGGTCCGCACACCGCTCTCCTGACTATTTGTCAATTTACGAGATCGGAGCCGCTACTTCGCAATCAAGTAGCTTTACAGAGTGCCTCAAAAGGACTGAATGAAACCAGCTGGCCAACAGCCCTCGGCAGACCAGATGGTCACCTATAGAACTCCAAGGCCAGCCCGTCAGCGCTTAACTTCGGTGATCTGACCGGAACTGTAACCTAAACCAATGGTAGTGGAGGGGTTAAGGGAGGTGTTCAAACGACAGCCAGACCGTTTTCGTGGGTCTCAGGGATAGGTTAAGGCACATGCGGCATAAGCCGCCGCTTGGAGCGCCTAGCTGAGGGGGTCGACAGAGCATCCACAGCTGTAACTTTTCCATTCGGAATATATCAGGATTACATGTAATATGAAATGCATTCGCTGTTGCGAAAATAAGCTACCATCAGTTATAGGATGACGACAGCGAAAACTTGTACCAGACCACGACTTCAACCAAGTTTCCCACTTTTCGCGAGCAGTCGCCTTTCCACTTGACTATCCAATCACGACTCACGACCCGACTCACACTTGCGTATGTAATGAACCACGTGCCTCCAACCTGTACTCGTACATCTATTACGTATATTCCCATACAGGACAGACATTTTAATACGTCCTGTATATATCGTGGGAGCAGATAGTGATCAATAGTATTACTAATAGTTACTATTGAAATCAGTCTTGATCACAAATTTATTTACTATGGTAACCGGTTCGACCACGCCTGTGGTCGTCTTCAGACCAAAATGCTGTATGAGTAGGAGTCTCACTGCTGCAGTGATTTACCACCAGAAGGAGGCTCCTGCTCATACAGCACTTTGGTCTGAAGATGACCACAGGTGTGGTCGAAACCGGTTACCATAATAAATAAATTTGTGATCAAGACTGATTTCAATAGTAACTATTAGGGACATTTTACACTTTAAACATGGATACGATTCAGCAACTGTATGAATTTGAAGAGGTTGAAAAAAATCAGCCAACCAGTAGCAAACCAAAGGATTGGCCCTCTCCTCCTGAAGAAGATATTTTTATAAATACTGAATTCTACGTCAAAGACTAAATAAACCTTGGCATGAACTTGGCTGCTGATTTTTTTTAACCCCTTGGAAGGTGTTTTAAATGAAAGTCGCTTGCTCGGTGTCGGCAGATAAATACGATATTGCAATGTCTGTCTTAATCCGACTTAAGATGTAAAGTTCCTTCGGACCATTACGAGAGGGGCACCCAAGTCCATGATTTCAATACACTACGTAACACAATTAATACCTAGAAATGGCCCGGGCGAACGTGGAAAAGGGTGATAAGGGGACTGCGATGGTGATGTTGGGGGCCAGTGAGTAGCAGAGCCAAATAATACATCGTTTGTGTGGAAAACTGTTCTCGAATCGGCCTTTGTACAATGTGATGCGCCTTCTACACTACATGCAGATGAGATGTATGAGCTTGCTGGTGTTAGAGATACGAGCTCCCTCGATTCGCGATTTGAAGTTATCAGGCACAGTGGTTTCGGTGACGAACTTGATTCGGCAGGTGTCACTACATAAGAAAGAACACTGCTAATCTAAAATCGGGCGCCAATGGAGGCCGTTCCTGTAGACCACTAACCATTTTCCAGGAAACATTTCTTCACCTCTTGCACATCGTCACGAACGTGAATAACGGAATGAACTGCTTTGTGTCTCTTTTGCCGTCTTCCCAAACCGCTCATCAGCAAAGAAACAATGTCGCTGTTGTCGTAGGACACTGGTCGTCAGCGCTTCAAGCAGCCGACCCATCTACCGAGTGGGATGATCCCGTGACGTCATTAGGCAGATCGGTGCCGCGGATGAGAACAGAACGCCCTACTCCCTAACAGTCGGCAGCGTGGGCGAGTCCCGACAGCGCTTTCTGGCGGAATACTTGGATTTTATTTTTCAGCTGGCCTTGGAGAGTTCTTTGCCCGGCTGAGCACCTTGCCGCGGCCGTTAGGTGCCCGCTCCTCCTCGCCGACTGCCGTGAGGGCCGCGCCAATGTGCGCAGCGCCGCTGGCCGGGGATTCCCCGCTCGGCGCTGCCATCCCTCCAGCCGCAGCCGCAGCCACAGCTAGCGCTCGTTTATTTTGCCGGAGGCACCAGGAAGCTCGTTAGCCAGCGCCAGCGGGGCGGCCATGTTCCAGCGATATCCCCTGCAGTTGCCGCCGGCTGTCGTAAGAGACGACTCCAGGCTACAAAGAAAAATATTCCCAGATCTTTTGATAAAACAAAAATCACTACCCCGCCTAGAAACTACATGCTTGAGACTTTTGTATTATCCTAGACTGAAGATAACGGAAAGTTGAAAATTTAAATAATGTTTCACTTACATCTCGTTATTATTCGGAGCTGTAACTCCATGGGACTAAGATCCAAAAGAGCTACCACCTTCATTACTCAATTTTGTCTGTTAGAATCGCTGTCTTTTTAGAAAACCTACAAGGCGAATATGTAAACACTTTCCGTCAGTATGTAGGGCCTTGTTAAAGGTCTGCAGACTACTGGGCTAAACGTGATGTGCGGGCAATACCAGCGGAAAATGTTTAATAATCAACTCGCAAATCGGCATTTTAGAGGAATTCTCACATTAAAAGCAACTATTTTTTTAAACGAAGAACAAATAGGTTGAGATTTATTTTCATGGAAAACTCAGTACTTCAGTTTGAGAAAAACAACATTTACGGTAGGTACTAACTGGCTAAATTAATCAGCCTATTCAAGTTGCGAGTTATCGCTATCTAATGGTTTCTACACTAAACAAAAATTGACTTTCAGTATTTCATGTAAGTAATTACTTAAAATTTACCACTTAAAAACTTAAAATTCTGTCATAGCCCACTCGTTAAGCGGTATACTCTTATGTTGACGCTTTAACACAATAAGTCAGGCATTAAAAATTACAAACTGTATTATCTCTAGAGGCATCGTAAATGACGGACCGAAAATTATTTAGATTGCATTCATTTAGCATTCTAGAACGAGTAGATGATCTCAAACCTCCAAACCCTTTCGAAATATTTTGTAGCTGATACCGCCTCAGGTTCCACCGCAAAATGAAGAACGTTCATCGCTACACTTTTGCTGTTCATGCAGTAAAACTTCCGCATCAGGCATACCGATCCAATTTGTCATTTTTTTCTAAGTTGCTCTATTCGTAACATATTTTGCTGATGCTGTACAAATACTCCACTGAATGTATCTGCAAAATTGTATAAGTGTAGGGCACATACTTCAGGAAAAGTGACATCATAAACATTATAAACATTGAGATGAGTGAGAAAAATTGCGTATAATAGTTGAGGTTCGATTCTTTAAGCAAATGAGCTATATGGCTACTGGTATTATAACCGTACGTAAACATATTATTTAAACGGAACCAAATAACAATTGAATGAATAAGGTGCAGTGTAATGAGAAAGCAATAATTGGAAAAAAGTAAGTAAACAGCTAGGTGTTAGTAATCGGCATAACTGTTAACTAATTTTTCCGACTTTGAGACAAGGCGGTCAATGCCTTATGGATGCCTTCATTTAAAAATGCTTGAAATTGCTCTCTGAACTATGATTGCACCCAGATGTGCATCTCTACGACCGAAGAAAATAGAAGACCACAAAGACTTCCTTCAGGACTCCAAAAATATGTTAACTGTATTTAGAGAGACCAGGACTGTAAGGCCGATATGTAAGGCTTTCCCAGCGAAACTTATACTGCTTACTCCAAACGAACTTGGAAAGAAGAATGGTTCAAATGGCTCTGAGCACTATGGGACTTAACATCTATGGTCATCAGTCCACTAGAGCTTTGAACTACTTAAACCTAACCAACCTAAGGACATCACACAACACCCAGTCTTCACGAAGCAGGCAAAATCCCTGACCCTGCCGGGAATCGAACCCGGGAACCCGGGTGTGAGAAGCGAGAACGCTACCGCACGACCACGAGCTGCGGACACGAACTTGGAATGTGATCGCTACTACATGTTGCCATAGTTTGGATGCATGAGATCCTAAGCTCAAAATGTGAAGGCTCTCTCATTTACCTGCTCTTGCAATCATCGGAATTAGATGATTGTAATTTTTTTGGAAAGTCTGACGTATGTCGCCAGTCTCATAGCTTCTGCACACCAACTTGAATAGTCTTTTGGTTGCCACTTTCCCCAGTGATATAGAAATTCTGATGGTGTTTTACCTATTCCTTCTGCCTTGGATAATCTCCAATCTTGCAAAGGTCTTTTGAACTCTGACTCTAATACTCGGTCTCCTATCTTCTATCATGTCATCGGAGAATTCCTTCCCCTCACACAGACCTTTGACGTACTTCACCTACTTACGTCACCGCTAAATTGTACTTGAAAGCCGGCCGGGGTGCCCGAGAGGTTCTAGGCTCTACAGATTGGAACCGCGCGACCGCTACGGTCTCAGGTTCGAATCCTGCCCCGGGCATGGATGTGTGTGATATACTTAGGTTAGTTAGGTTTATGTAGTCAAATGGTTCCAATGGCTCTGAGCACGATGGGACTTAACATCTATGGTCATCAGTCCCGTAGAACTTCGAAGTAATTAAACCTAACTAACCTAAGGACATCGCACACATCCATGCCCGAGGCAGGATTCTAACCTGCGACCGTAGTGGTCGCTCGGTTCCAGACTGTGGCGCCTAGAACCCCACGGCCACTCCGGCCGGCCACCACTACTAGTAATTCCCTCTCCTTTTCCAAATACAGTGAGGAAAAAACTACGTCCGTTAGCCTCCGTATGAACCCTACTTTCTCTCATCTTGTGTTTGTGGTCCTTAAATGAAATACGCATTGGTGGCAGGAGAATAAATTTGCAATCGGCCTAGAATCCCGGTTCCCAAAATTTTCGCAACAGTGTCTCGTGAAAGAAGCGTCGAATTCCATGCCGGGATCCTCATTTGAGTTCACGTAGCGTCTCCGAAATACTCGCATGTTAATCGAATCTACCGGTAATATATACAGTTGTCTGCCTTTGAATTTCTTCGATGCCTTCCTTTAATCGTACCTGTTGTGGATCCCAAATTTTCGACCAGTACTCAAGAATATGTGACCATACCGTTCAGTAACCCATCTGCTTTATTGATAACATTTTCCAAAATTCACCCTACAGCAAGAAGTCTACCATTAGCTCTCCCTACTGCCAACGTGCTCGTTCCATTTCACATGGCTTTGCAACGTTACGCCAAGGTACTTGACTGATGTGACGGTGCCAAGCAGCACTCTACTAATGCTGTATGTGAACGTTACGCGATTGTTTGTCATACACATTCGAATTCACTTACTTTCCTTCCATTTACAGCAAGCTGCCACTCATCATACCAACTAGAAATACTGTGAAGTCTCCTCACATCCTCCTACTCTCACTCAGCGACTACAGCTTCACGATCGCCAGCAAACAACGTAAACTGCTGTCCACCCTGTTCGTCAGATAATTTATTTGCGGAGTGAATAAGAGCGGTCCTATCACAGTGCTCTGGGGAGCTCCTAACCGTACCGTTGTTCCTGATGAACACCCACCATCTAGGACAACGAACTGGGCTCTATTACTTAGATAGTCGTCGACACACTTACACCTCTGGGAACCTAATCCGTATGCTCGGAACTTCGTCACCAATCTGCAGTGGCGCATAGTGTTAAACACTTTCTGGAAGTCTAGGAATATGAGATCTGCTTGTCGATCTTCATCCACAACCTGTAGGATATCATGTGAGAAAGTGTCGAGCTGATTTTAGCACTAGCGATGCTTATAAATCAGTGCAAATTTGTAACCATAAGCTTTTCTGTCTCAAGATTACGTTATATATTCGAAGTCAGAACGTGTTCAAGAATTCTACAGCAAACCGATGTCAAGGATATTGTTTCGAATATGTTCTGGTCCGTTCCTTTATATCTTTCTTATATAAATGAGTCACTGGAGCTTCTTTCCAGTCGCTTGGACTTCACGCTGGGACATTTGCGATGAATGGAATCTAAGTAAGGGGCCAACGCCGCAGAGTACCAAATGTAAAACTGGATTCGGGTTCCATGTGGACATAGCGACTTATTTAACTCTTTCACTTGCTCCTCTGCCAGGGATGTCATTTCTGTTTTCTCCGGGCGGGGGTCTGTGTGACTGTCGAACAGCGCTATGTTTGCACAATCCCACTATGTGAACGATTTCTTAACGGTGAAATGTAACACCAATTTTTCTTCTGCTGCTTTCTACTGCCACCCCAGGCTGGTCGACGAAAGCTTATTTATTTTACATAAAGCCAGAACTTCCTTGGGTTCTCGGCAACATCTATCGGTAAGATTTAACTGTGAAAGTAACTGCATCTTCCGCGCATTGATCTCCTTATTTACGAACGAATTGCCACCATCTTTTTCATGTCGGCATGTGCGCGTTCCTTTTTAAACCGAGAGTGTAACAATCTCAGTTTCCTCAGAATTTTTTTTTAATTTAATTTCCTTAATCCACTTACTTGTCACATGAGTCCCCAGAGCGCGATTTGCAGTCAGTTTAAACATTCCACGCAGTTCTTCTTCCTCCGTCATATTGGAACCAAATGATGCCCATTCACTGTCTAAGTAGCATGGTAGCAAATTCTTACATTTTCTTGCAAAATTACTCACCTAGTCTTTTTAATAGATCTGTTAACTGGGGTAAGCATCGTCGCCACGATGACGTGGTATTTCCATTGCGTGTGGGTTGTTCAAGGCAGTTTTCGAAAACAATATTGAAGAATACTTCACAAGAATACATATCCGTGCCACCTGTAGTGAATCTATAGACGTCGCACTGTGTAGTCATCAAATTAAAGTCATCTCCAACTAATACTGCGTGATCGGTGTGACACAGAGCGAAGACTTTCCTTGAACGATTCTACAACTCTTACGGCGAAATGGCATGAGCAGATCCAGGTATCATACTCGCACCTAGATAACTTCATTCTTTTTTGTCTTCTGACTGGTTTGATGTACCACGCCACGAATTCTTCTCCTGTGCTAAACTTTTCATCTCAGAGTAGCACTTGCAACCAACGTCCTCAGTTATTTTCTGATGTATTCCAATCTCTTCCTCTACACTTTCTGCCCTCTACAGCTCCCTCTAGAACCATGGAAGGCATTCCCTCATGTCTTAACAGATGTCCTATCATCCTGTCCCTTCTCCTTATCAGTGCTTTCCACATATTCCTTTCCGACTCTGCGTAGAACCTTGTCAGTCCTCCTAATTTTCAACATTTGTCTGTAGTACTACATCTAAAATACTTCGATTCTCTTCTGTTCCGGTTTTCCCACAGCCCATGTTTCACTACCATACAGTGCTGTACTCCAGACGTACATTCTCAGAAATTTCTTCCTCAAATTAGGGCTGATATTTTATATTAGTAGACTTCTCTTGGCCAGGAACGCCTTCTTTGCCATAGGTAGTCAGCTTTTGATGTCCTCCTTGCTCCGTTACTCACTGGATATTTTACTGCCTAGGTAGCAGAATTCCTTAACTTCATCTACTTCGTTAACATCAATCCTGATGAGAAATTTCTTCTTATTCACATTTCTACTACTTCTCATTACCTTCGTACCATACTGTGTACTAATTAGGCTGTCCATTCCGTTCGGAAGCTCATGAAATTCTTCTTCACTTTCACTCAGGATAAAAGTGTCCTCAGCGAATCTTACCGTTGACATTCTTTCACCTTGAATTTTAATTCCATTCCTGAACCTTTCTTTTGATTCCATCATTGGTTTCTCGATGTACAGTTTGAAAAGTAGGGGCGAAAGGCTACCCTTTTTAATACAAGAACTTCGTTTTTGATCGTCCACTCTTATTATTCCCTCTTCTAATTTGTATCTATTCTACTCTCCTGGAAATGGAAAAAAGAACACATTGACACCGGTGTGTCAGACCCACCATACTTGCTCCGGACACTGCGAGAGCGCTGTACAAGCACAGCGGACACACCAGGAACCGCGGTGTGGCCGTCGAATGGCGCTAGCTGCGCAGCATTTGTGCACCGCCGCCGTCAGTGTCAGCCAGTTTGCCGTGGCATACGGAGCTCCATCGCAGTCTTTAACACTGGTAGCATGCCGCGACAGTGTGGACGTGAACAGCATGTACAGTTGACTGACTTTGAGCGAGGGCGTATAGTGGGCATGCGGGAGGCCGGGTGGACGTACCGCCGAAATGCTCAACACGTGGGGCGTGAGGTCTCCACAGTACATCGATGTTGTCGCCAGTGGTCGGCGGAAGGTGCACGTGCCCGTCGACCTGTGACCGGACCGCAGCGACGCACGGATGCACGCCAAGACCGTAGGATCCTACGCAGTGCCGTAGGGGACCGCACCGCCACTTCCCAGCAAATTAGGGACACTGTTGCTCCTTGGGTATCGGCGAGGACCATTCGCAACAGTCTCCATGAAGCTGGGCTACGGTCCCGCACACCGTTAGGCCGTCTTCCGCTCACGCCCCAACATCGTGCAGCCCGCCTCCAGTGGTGTCGCGACAGGCGTGAATGGAGGGACGAATGGAGACGTGTCGTCTTCAGCGATGAGAGTCGCTTCTGCCTTGGTGCCAATGATGGTCGTATGCGTGTTTGGCGCCGGGCAGGTGAGCGCCACAATCAGGACTGCATACGACCGAGGCACACAGAGCCAACACCCGGCATCATGGTGTGGGGAGCGATCTCCTACACTGGCCGTACACCTCTGGTGATCGTCGAGGGGACACTGAATAGTGCACGGTACATCCAAAGCGTCATCGAACCCATCGTTCTACCATTCCTAGACCGGCAAGGGAACTTGCTGTTCCAACAGGACAATGCACGTCCGCATGTATCCCGTGCCACCCAACGTGCTCTAGAAGGTGTAAGTCAACTACCCTGGCCAGCAAGATCTCCGGATCTGTCCCCCATTGAGCATGTTTGGGACTGGATAAAGCGTCGTCTCACGCGGTCTGCACGTCCAGCACGAACGCTGGTCCAACTGAGGCGCCAGGTGGAAATGGCATGGCAAGCCGTTCCACAGGACTACATCCAGCATCTCTACGATCGTCTCCATGGGAGAATAGCAGCCTGCATTGCTGCGAAAGGTGGATATACACTGTACTAGTGCCGACATTGTGCATGCTCTGTTGCCTGTGTCTATGTGCCTGTGGTTCTGTCAGTGTGATAATGTGATGTATCTGACCCCAGGAATGTGTCAATAAAGTTTCCCCTTCCTGGGACAATGAATTCACGGTGTTCTTTTTTCAATTTCCAGGAGTGTATATGACCCGTCTCTCCCTATAGTGTACCCCTACTTTTCTAGAATTTCGAACATCTTGCGACATTTTACATTGTTGAACGTTTTATCCAGACCGACAAATCATATGATCGTGTCTTGATTTTTCTTTAGTATTCCTTTATTTTTCCAGTATTTACTTTTCCTAAAGACAAACTGATCGTCATCTAGTGCTTCCTCATTTTTCTTTTCCAATCTTCTGTATATTATTCTTGTAAGCAACTTGGATGCATGAGATGTTTAGCTGATTGTGAGATAATTCTCGCACTTACCAGCCCTTGCCGTCTTCGGAATTGTGTGGCTGATGATTTTCCGAAAGTCAAATGGTGTGTCGCCACACTCATATATTCTACACACCAACGTGAATATTCGGTTTGTTTGTCACTTCCCCCAATAATTTTAGAAATCCTGATGAAATGTTATCGATCCCCTCTGCCTTACTTGACCTCAATTCCTCCGAAGCTCTTCCAAATTCTGATTCTAATACTGGATCCCCTATCTCTTCTAAAACGACTCCTGTTTCTTCTTCTATCACATCAGACCAATCTTCCCCCTCATAGAGGCTTCCGGGGTATTCTTTCCATCTATCCGCTCTCTCCTCTGCATTTAACAGTGGAATTCGTCTTAGTTTCCCTGCACTTCGAATTTGTTTCATTCCCCAGCGACTTGTATTTCTGTATTCCTGAGTTCAAAATTGGTTCAAATGGCTCTGTCCACTTAACATCGGAGGGCATCAGTCACCTACAGCTTATAACTACTTAAACCTAACTAACCTAAGGACACCACACACATCCATGCCCGAGGCAGGATTCTAACTTGCGACCGTAGCGGTCACGCGGTTCCAGACTGAAGCTCCTAGAACCGCTTGGCCACAATGGCTCCTGCGTTCCCCGGAACATTTTTGTACTTTCTCTTTCCATCAATCAACTGAAGTATCCCATCTGTAACTCTCGGTTTCTATGCAGTTAACTCTTTTGTACCTATCTTTTCCTTGCCGCCTACTGTGATGGCCCCTTATAGAGTTTTCCATTCATCTTCAACTGTACTGCCTACTTAGCGATTTCCTTATTCCTGTACTTATAAAATTAAAGAACTTCAACCGTATCTCGTCCTTTTTTAGTACTTCCGTATCTCACTTCTTTGCGTCTTGATTCTTCCTGACTAATGTTTGAAACTTCAGCCTTCTGTTCATCACTACTACATAGTAATCTGAGTCTGTATCTGCTCCTGGGTACGTCATACAATCCAGTATCAGATTTTTTTTACATATTCTCTAATCCACCATACAATGCGTGGCGGAAGGTACCTCGTACCACAACTAGCATCTCCTCTCCCTGTTCCACTCCCAAACAGAACTAGGGAAAAATAACTGTCTATATGCCTCTGTACCAGCCCTAACCTCTCATATCTTATCTCTGCGGTCTTTCCGCGAAATATAAGTTGGCGGCAGTAAAATTGTTCTGCAGTCAACCTCAAATGCTGGTTCTTTAAATTTCCTCAGTAGCGATTCACGAAAAGAACGCCGCCTTCCCTCCAGAGACTCCCCGAGATCCTGAAGCATTTCCGTAACACTCGCGTGATAGTCAAACCTACGAGTAACAAATCTAGCAGCCCGCCTCTGATCTGTCCTCCCTTAATCCTACCTAATAGGGATCCCATACGCTCAAGCAGTACTCAAGAATAGGTTGTATTAGTGTTTTATAAGCGGTCTCCTTTACAGATGAAACACATCTTCCTAAGAATGAGATTTTCACTCTGCAGCGGAGTGTGCGCTGATATGAAACTTCCTGGCAGATTAAAACTGTGTGCCCGACCGAGACTCGAACTCGGGACCTTTGCCTTTCGCGGGCAAGTGCTCTACCAACTGAGCTACCGAAGCACGACTCACGTCCGGTACTCACAGCTTTACTTCTGCCAGTATCCGTCTCCTACCTTCCAAACTTTACAGAAGCTCTTCTGCGAAACTTGCAGAACTAGCACTCCTGAAAGAAAGGATACTGCGGAGACATGGCTTAGCCACAGCCTGGGGGATGTTTCCAGAATGAGATTTTCACTCTGCAGCGGAGTGTGCGCTGATATGAAACTTCCTGGCAGATTAAAACTGTGTGCCCGACCGAGACTCGAACTCGGGACCTTTGCCTTTCGCGGGCAAGTGCTCTACCAACTTTTTTTTTTCATCAGTCCCCCTTTTTTTTCTATAAAGTAATTTCCCTTAAAAGCCCCTTAGGAAAATGGAACTAAAAAAACCCCTAAGTGCCACCGCCACTTTTCATCCTATAACAAAGAATCTGATCCACTTCAGGCGTTGTCTCCTGAGCTGCCTATATATCAGGGGAAATATGGGAAATCAAGGTTAGGTTTATCCTTTGCCACTTTTTTTTGTTACATGTGAATTCTAGTAACTAAGTGTTACAAGTAAGTGTTACAACAACAAAGGTGGCATAAAAGAGTAATCCAGAAATAAAAACATAAATCACTGATGTAATTCCAACTAAAAGGTTCTTCAATAATGTAACTGGTTCCACTTGGAGCCTCGTCATCGTTATCTGATATCTCCAATTGCGCCTTTGAAGGGCATCTGCAACGGAGGCATTCAGCTTCGCTAGTGCCTCAAGGAAAACAGCATCCTGGCAGCAGCTTGTCTCTTCCTTCGCTCATGGCTGACAAGGCAGAACGTTCAGCCGTTTGTGTGATGCGGCACAGAACATTAACCGCAGCTCGGCACTCCCCAGCTCAGTGGGGGGTTAACGGAAACGCTGCGTAAATAATTTGCGAAGAGCGTACGGTATTTCGGTGTGCGTTCGAGGGCATTGTGAGCATTTTGCAGGAACCACCAGTAATCAAGCTGCTCTTTCTCTCCGTCGCTAAAGATGTAGGCGACGGTAAGTCCTTTGAACCATGTAAGCGCATGATATTTTGCAGCCGGAAAGTAAGTTCCATCGGGACAGAGTAGGGTCTGAGGGTCAATCATATCAGGTGTGACCCGGAGGTAACAAGCCAATATCTTCTGTGTTAGTCGCCAAACTCCGGACGATGATGCGCAAGTAAAACGAAAAACGATGTTCATCAGTATCCAAAAGGTGACAATCTGGGCAATAAGGGGAGTCTGCCAGTCCAATAGTGTGAAGTCGCTGTAGTGTGGCATATTTTTTGTTGGCGATCTGATACCACTTCGAACGCACCGTGGAGGACAGAAAGTTGTGGTGTATCGTTTTCCACACTCTTGGCCAGTGAACCGTAGGGTACTTGTTTTCCACCACGTTATGGGGAACAGCATGCAGAAGGTTGGTGTAAAAATCTTTCGCCTTTGGTGGACGCGTGGCAGAGAGGTTCGAGCTGACATAGCTGTAATCAAGAATGAAGGTCGACACATGGGAGAGCTGTGGTGCGACGTGCGCAACCGACACCGGCGGTACGTTAGAGACTGGCATCAGAACCTGTAGTAAACGACCCGTGAGAGAGGTATATTGACTTTTCCATCGTTTCCTCATGTTGCTCATGTAAAGGCTAGCTGCTCTCGCCCTGACGTTGACCAATCCCAGCCCTCCTTTGTGCACTGGGAGGGTAAGAGTGTCGTATCGTACTTTAAAGATATGACCTGCGGAAACGTAGTAACTGAAGGCCGCTTGAAGCCGGCGACCTATCTGCAGCGGTAGTGGGAGGACTTGTGCCACGTGATTGAGTTTTGATGCCACGTAGAGGTTCAGGTATTCAACACGTTGTAGCTGGTTCAAGTCCCGGAGCAGGTTCTGTCGCACCATTGCGCGTATGATCTGTAATAACCGTCGGTAGTTTGCTGCAGCTGTTTTACGTACATCTTTCTTGAACGTGATTCCCAAATATCGGAGATCAGAAACTGGTGGGAGGGGAGCGAGGGCTTCCGGTCCGAGACCTCGCCCAATATCCAACGCCGCCGACTTGTTGATGTTCAGAAGACTGCCGGTGGCCTGTCCGTATCGCTCAATCCAGGTTAGTACGCTTTGAACTTCGTCATTGGAACGCACCAGCAGTAGCAGGTCGTCAGCGTATGTCCTATAGCGAAAGGTGACGTCCCGCAGCGTGATGCCAGATAGGCGGTGGTTAAGGCCCCCTAGGAGTGGCTCGAGTGCGATGGCATAAAGGTAGGTAGAAAGGGGACAACCCTGTCGTAGAGACCTCTTAATGGGTACTGGTCCTACCGTCCTTCCATTGACCTGGACGTGTGAGCTGGCTGCGGTCCAAAGACGCCGTAGGGTGTCGATGAGGCCCTGGGGGAATCCCATACAGTCCATCACTCGTAGGAGGAAGTTGTGGTGCACTCTATCAAAGGCGCGGTTGAAATCTACGGAGACGATCGCCGCTCTCAGACGGCACGCAGAAGCGATTGCTATTAAATCCCTGCAGTCACCGGTGGCCATGTGTATGTTGGCTTCTCCCCCCTGCGACGTCTGTTCAGGAGCGAGGATCATCGGCAAAGTCGTCTTAATACGGCTCGCCATAATCCTGGTGAAAATCTTGTAATCGGCGTTCAGCACTGTAAGCGGCCGATAGTCGTTAATCGATAGCCCTCCACCTGGCTTGTGTACCGGTATGAGAAGTCCTTCTACAAACGCTGGCGGCACAACACAGTCTGGAGACGTAAGTTCGCGGAACATTATAACCCAGCGAGGCATCATGATGTCACGGAAAGTCCGGTAGAATTCGATGGGCAATCCATCAGGTCCAGGAGACTTATTGGCCACACCTTTGTCCACTTCTTCGAGTGAGATTTCCTCTGTTAGTGCATTCACGGTAGCCTCGTCGATAGTACGTGTTACCTGCTGTAACACTTCAGTAGTGGCCTCGTCATCGACGATTCTTTCCTTGTAAAGATGACGAAAACGATCCTCCACCGCCTTTACTATGGTTGCTTGGGTCGTACATAAGCGACCGTCGTGTGTCCTGAGTTGTGTGATTAAGTGTTGGCGTTGTCGGCGCTTATCCGCCACAACGTGGTGCATAGTGGGTTCCTCCGCAAACGTTCGGTCGTGCCGTCGCGAGCGGACGACTGCACCTTCTAGTCGGCGCTTCGTCAATGATAGTATGTGAGCCTTGACTCTGCTTTGATGATGTTGTCTCTCCGAGGAAGGGGGTAAGGCGTCGAGGTCCCTGAGAGTCGCGTAGTAAAAATCGAGGGTCTGTCGATGCCACGCAGTCACGTCCTTGCCATATTGCATAAGTGTCCTACGGATTGCTGGTTTGGCACAGAGGAGCCACCACTCCAGGGTCGAGGCGTATCGAGGGTGGCGGCGTTCACAGACGGTCCACGTTGCTGCAACTTGCCGACGGCAATCCAGGTCCTGGAGATGAGTTATGTTGAGCTTCCAAAAGCCATTGCTGCGCCAGACTTGTTGGGGGCGTAGGTGTATAGTGCAGATATAGGCACTGTGATCAGAATAGGCTTGAGGCCATAGTTCGGCGTCCACCACACCTTGTGTGAGATCTTGTGACACATATATGCGGTCGAGTCGGCTGGCCGAATGACTGGTAAGATGAGTGTGGCCAGAGCGGTTACGGTGGACTTTTTCCCACGTGTCGCACAAGTGAAGTTCCTGGATCATCGCACCCAGTTCCGGACAAGGCGTGTAATGTGGGATTTTGTCCTTGGGGTGAAGTACGCAGTTAAAATCGCCAGCGAAGACGCTGTGGTCGTATCGTCCTAGAAAAAGGGGAGCGACATCTGTGGAGTAGAAACTGGCGCGGTCGTGACGTCTTGTGGTACCCGACGGCGCGTAAACATTAATGAATCGGGTGTTGAGTGCCGTAAATGCTATTCCTCGAGCGGAGGGAAGAAACGTGACGTCGGTAACTTCAATACCTTCACGCACTAATATTGCCACTCCGGTATCTGCAGGGCTACCGGGCGTCACATGTGTGGTGTACCCGTAAAAGTGCGGAAGTGCCGTCGTTTTCGCTTCTTGTAGGAAAGCAAAGTCAACCCCCATGGCTCGTATGGTTTCTTTCAAAAGTTCGATCTTGACAGGAGAACTGATCATGTTGATATTCATTGTCGCCAGGCGGTAAGCCTGGCAACGAGTTGTTTGGGCGAGGTTATCCATGGTGAAGGTGGAGAGGAGCGAACATCGGAAGTGATGTCACCCCCCGCCGAACGCGGTCCTCCTTGTGCTGCTTATGCTGCATGATCCGGCGGCGCCTCAGCTGGCTGCGGGTCATGATCTTGTGTCTCAACGTCCTCGGCCCATGAAGCGGGCGCGGAGGTCTGTTCATGGTCCATAGCCTCAGAATGTTTGATAGTAAGGGACCGGGCGACTTCACTACCTGCACTGGTACCTTCCCGCTGCTCACTGTTTCTGTCAATGGGCCGATGGTCGAAAGCTGCACGTTTTTCTGTCTGTTCTGCAAGGTTGGAGTCAGTGGAAACAGCTTCAGCATCGCGGCTGGCTTCTTGAGTGGTCAGTCGTTCTTCCCCGGCCGAATGCGAACCGCTGTGTTCCGACACGGTCCGACGACGCCGCTTTCGGCGTTTCGGTGATCGCTGTTTCCGTACGTGGCCTTCATTGTCAGAAGACGGCACTGACTCATGCTCCGCCGGAACAAACGCTTCGGTCGGTACAATAAGAGAATCAATTGCCATCTTACTGGCGTCAATGTCTGTCGCGTTCGGTAGCTCCAGAGTCGTAGTACTATTTTCCACCACTGGCCAGGTCGGCGGATCATCCAGGTCTTTGTCCGTGGAAAGTGATTCTTGTACCGCTGAAGCGGTCGGCCGTGTCTGTTGTGAGGAGAACGTCGTGAGCGCCGCCGCGTAAGTAACGGGTAGAATAGTCTTCGCCGCTGGTAGTGCAACGTCCTTCGGTGGGAGTTGTGTGATCCGATGCTGGAGGCACTCGGAACGAAGGTGACCTTCCTTACCGCATCCGGAGCACGTCTTCGGTTGGCCGTCATAAATAACTATGGCCCGGCATCCACCTATCTGTAGATAGGATGGCACGTGTCGTTGGAGATCTATGCGCACTTGGCGTACTCCATTGAGTACTGGATACGTCTTAAACTGGGTCCATTTTTCAGCCACGTGTTCGTGTACCGTGCCGTAGGGGCGGAGCGCCGCTACAACTTCTGCCGCCGGGAGTTCAAATGGAAGTTCGAAGATGCGTATAGTCCGCAGTCCCATTGCGGCATGGCCGACCTCGACGTTGCCAACATTTCCATCTGCGTGGCAGAAGCGGAGTTCTTGTTTCATCTCTCGAAGCACCTTGTCGCAAGTAGTTTCGTTTATGAGCTTTACATAGACCGTGCTACTGACGATCGAAAAGTGAATGCCGACAATGTCGGCAGCCGGGATCTTGGCTTCCTCTTTTAAAAAACGTTCGACTTCGAGCGCCTTTGGTCGGGTAAAGTCGTTTCGAAATGTGAATTTCAAGGTTGATCTTCTGTACTGGTTTGCCATGGTCTTGGAGCGCTACGGCGTCACGTAGTTTCATCTTCCTAAGATTCTACCAATGAACCGAAGACGACTATCCACCTTCCTCACAACTGCCATTACATGCTTATCCCACTTCATATCGCTCTGCAATGTTACGCCCAAATATTTAATCGATGTGATGTGTCAAGCGCTACACTACTATTGGGGTATTCAAACATTACGAAATTCTTTTTCCTATGCATCTGCAGTAATTTACATTTATCTATATTTAGAGTTAGCTGCCATTCTTTACACCAGTCACGGATCCTGTCCAAGTCATCTTGTATCCTCCTACAGATTTTGGAATCTCTGTCTGACCATGATCTAATCTAACTGAAATCTTCCCGTATCACCCAGCCATTTCCAAGTATACCTCCTCCTGTTGTGATTCTTGAACCGGGTATTCGCTATTACTAGTAGAAACTTGTTACAGACCTCAATTAGTTTTTCTCCCCCCTCATTTCTTGTCCCAATTTCATATTCTCCTTTAACCTTTTCTTCTACAACTTCCCCTACAACTGCTTTCCAGTACCCCATGACTGTTAGATTTTCATATTCCTTTATAGCCTGAATTACCCTTTCAATATCCTAATACACTTCCTCTATCTCTTCATCTTCAGCTTGTGAGATCGGCATGTATACCTGAACTATCGTTGTCGGTTTTGGTTAGCTGTCGATTCTGATGAGGTCAAACCCGTCACTGAACTGTTCACAATAACATACTCTCTGCCCTAAATTCCTATTCATAACGAATCCTACTTCTGTTATAACATGCTCTGCTGCTGTTGATATTGCCCTATACTTATCTGACCAGAAATCGATGCCTTCTTTCCTCTTCACTTCACTCAGCCTTACTACATCTAGATTGAGTCTTTGCATTTCCGTTTGCAGATATTCTGGTTTCTCTACAAATTTCAAGCCTCTGACATTACACGCCCCGACTTGTAGAACTTTATCCTTTCGTTGATTATTCAATATTTTCCTCGTGTTAACTTCCCCCTTGGCTGTCTGCTCCCGGAGATCCGAATGGGGGATTATTCGGGAATTTTTAGGCAATGGAGAGATCATCATGACACTTCTTCATTTACAAGCCAAATGTCCTGTGGATACACGTTACAGTGGTTTCCATTGCCTTCTGCATCTTCATACCGTTGATCATTGGTGATTCTTCTGCCTTTAGGGGCAGTTTCCCACCCCTAGGACAAGAGATTGACCCTGAATCTCTATCCGCTCTTTCGCCCTATTTGACAAGGCCGTTGGCAGAATGAGAGTGACTTCTTATACCGGAAGTCTTCGGCCTCCAACGCTGATTATTAATCAAAATTTAAGCAGCGGTGGGATTCGATTCCGATACTGAAAACGTTTTGATTTTGAATCAAAGAGGCTAACCCCCTTCTTTGGTTGATCTCATTTTGTTCGTTCGTTCCATTTTTTCGTAGCGGATGTCCTGTGAGGTCTGTTTAAGTTTTCGTTGATCCGATGGGTTGGGTTGGGTTGTTTGGAGGAAGAGACCAAACATCGGTCTCATTGGATTAGGGAAAGACTGGGAAAGAAGTCGGCCGTGCCCTTTCAAAGGAACCATCCCGTTATTTGCCTGGATCGATTTAGGGAAATCACGGGAAAGCTGAATCAGGATGGCCAGACGCGGGATTGAACAGTCTTCCTCCCGAATGCGAGTCCAGTGTGCTAACCACTGCACCAACTCGCTCGGTGTTTGTCCATTCACTCAGTTTCTTTATTGCAGAGGGCAGACAACCCTCTGACCGAGCACGCTGTGCTACCATGCAGGCACCCATAGATCACGGGTAGTCAGATTCAATTTCGATCTCTACATATACAATATTTTTGTCGACAGCTATGAACACATCACCTGCTGTGGCGCCTAATCTGTCTTTCCGATATACGTTCCATGTTTCGCAATATATTACGAATCTTTCTACTTCGAGTTTGAGCCAGCTGTCTGTACCGATAGCAATTTGCGTTCGACAATCTTCCTGGAGGGCAGCAGGGTCAGGAAATTTATTACAAATAGTTCGACAATTTACTGTTAAAATGTGGGCAGTTGCAGCGTTTTGAGTTGGTATGCGAGCTGATTTCGCTCTCTGCATATCTTTTGGCGAGCGCTCAACAGAGGAACTCTAGTTTCCGACTAGCCCAAAGACCCCCATGAGCATCCCATAAGTGCCCTACTATCCGAGTAGCTGCTTCCTTTGTGTTGTCCATAATTGACCTACCAAAATGAGTCCCACAGTCCTCTCTCTATATGACTGCGCAGGTCCAGAAATCTGCCGCCAAGACCATCACAGGTCGACGAACGCTCCGCTGGAGAACCTCCACTGGGCTCAATCAAATTGACAATATCAACTCTCTGTAAGATTTTGCAAATTAAGAGTTCTGCTTGCACCCCATTTGCGAAGCGAAAATTCTTCACCGCTTCCTCCGGCCGCCAGTAAGAGCTGAGTATGGGCCGAGAATCCAAGCGACAAGTTTCATTGGTACTAACAAGGGCAACAACGTAGAGACTGCTGGACACTTCATCCTCGATAGCCACATGCGGGACATCCTCCACATCTCGGTTGAGGTTCCTCTAGCGGACTCACTGACTGTGCACTGAAACTATGTCCGTAAGTGGCTCCATAACGAGCCTAACATTGGAGCCCTCGACACCCAGCAAACCCTCCCCCCCCCCCCCCAAAAAAAAAAAAACCTGTGTGCCTGATCTGATACGACCCTGCTGAAACAGAAGCTATCAGTTCATTCACAGAGAGAATGGGTGAGGCCATAAAGCTAGCGTCTACATTGAATCTCCGCCCCTTTCGTCGATCTGTTGAAGTATTTCTTCTGGTACCCACGGTTGCTTTGCAGTTACTGTCATTATATGTATGTTTCCCGTGTTCTCTCTTTTTAGAGTTGTCCACAGCTCTTCAACTGAACTGAATGCTGTGGTTTTACTTGTCGCAGTAATCACATTTTTAGCGAACTTCGAAAGTGTTTCACCTTTACTCAGTACTTTAGTATCCCACTTTCAACTCCACCTATTCTGTAAGAATCTCTTGAACTTCAATGTACTCTTCATTTCTGATTTGTGATCGGAGTCTGTACCTGCTTCTGGGTGTACCTTACATCCCATAGTCTAATTTCGTAATCTTTTTCTGCTTATGCTGTAACCCAACAGGAATCTTCCTGTATCTCCCAGACTTTTCCAAATACACATTCTCCCACTGTGATTTTTGAACAGTGTCTTTGGTATTACTATTCATTGTATTCTATCGCAGGACAAAGCCCTCCCACATATTGCAAAGTTTGTTTCGACTGTACTGCAGACGTTTTGCTGGGAAGGCATTACATATCCTCCATACATTACCGGTCTCTCCTCAGGCGATTTCATGTTTTTTAAGCCCTGAGGAAAGACATTTGTGTCTGTCAGTTTGCTTTAGACGAAGAGATTCACGCTTGAGTACAGTCATGGCTCCTTAGGTTATTGCAAACATTCTCCCGTGAAGTCACTGACCATGTTGTCTCAGAGTGGGACAAATGTGTTACCATTTAGACGATTACGTTTGACATAATAAACACTTTACTTAACTTTCCCCCTCTGTCTCGTTTTCATTTGACTGGCTCTTATAGATTAGGGAATGAGAAGCCAAGATTAGTAGATGAATTTTGTTATTTGGGGAATTGGTAACTGAGTATGATCGAAGTAGAAAAGATATAAAACGCTGACTGGCAATAAAAGCATTTCTACAAGGGGAAATAGCCAACATCCATTTTAAGATTATATATTAGGAAGACTGTTCTGAATGTATTTTGAGTATAAACTTGTGTGGAAGTGAAATGCTGATGCTGCGAAATTCAGGTACTAAGAGAAAAGAAGCTTTTGAGGCTGGTGCTATAAATGAGGGCTGAAGATTGATTACTTAGGTCCAACAAAAATTTAGGAGGTTTTGTGTCTAATTTTCAGAGTAGAAGACAGGGTCGATTGATTGGGCATCTCCTGAAGGATAAACGACTCCTCAATTTGGTAACGTAAGGAAATGTGCGGGGTAAAAATTGTAGTGGGAGACGAATGTTGAATACAGTAAGCAGGTTGAAATTAATGTCGGTCGCGGTAACAATGCAGCACTGAAGAGGTTCTTAAACCATGGACTGACATGTAGGGCCTGCATCAAACCAGCCTTCTCTAATGGCTAGCTTAGCTGCCTCTGGATCACGGGGTCTTGTCCTGGGTTCTATTCCCGGCCGGGTTGGCGATTTTCTCTGGCTGGGGACTGGGTGTTTTCTTGACCTGATCATTCCACCATCATCAGCAGCAGCATTCATGACACAGGCTGGATTGGACTGTGCAAAACATAATTGAAATGTGTAAAAATTGGAACGTTGTACGGACGCTGATGACCACGCAGTTGAGCTCCCCATAAACCAAACATCATCGATCAAGTCTTCACACTAAATATCACCACAACAGCAAATTCCACTGCTGTTGTGTGGAGCTTTTTCTTCCCCCACTAAAAGTGAGACACATTCTTTATTAACGTTCCTTTCTGAATGCACTGTATCCTTATTTTTGGTTGCATCTTGTTTCTCCTGTAATCATTAGCACTGAATTTAGCAGTGCCAGTCATCTGTCAAATGTGTGTGTCCTTGTTGCCAGTAAAGACAAAACGTGAGTGTGTCAATAACCACTATGCCATTTGGTGGTTGGTTGTTCCATCTGGCAAACATATTAGACATGGTTTTAGGGCTGGTGAAAGCACAGCCTGTAGTTAGACTCAGGTAGAGAGGATCTGCGTCTTGCACTAGGTGTAGAACCACACGAGACCGTAAGTCATCTGGATATCTAATCTTTTAAGTCTGATCAGATATTAAAGAAATAAAAGTGTTTTATACACTTTAATAATAATCAGTAAATTTTTTATAGCATCCAACGTCTTTTATATGTAGCACCATCATACAGAGATTTCACCAACATCAGTTCGCACGAAGCAGTGTCGTCCGGGCTTTCAAATAAATCAATTCTTGTTTCCTCTGTACGTGTGATTATGTCTTTAGGTTGAGCGCGACCTTCGCAAACACTGAAGTATTACAAGTCCTCTTTTCCAGAAATTTAACCAGCCCTTGCTGCTGTGGAGTTATGATCATGACGAGAAACCTTCTTGTCCTTTTTCGTGCAGTATTGTGCCGGATATCGGAAGCCACTCTCCCTCTTCACACTACAATACAAGAACAGCTCACTGTCTAGCAACTCAGTCTTCCGGCGAGGTCAGGGATTTTCTCTGCCTCGTGATGGCTGGGTGTTGTGTGATGTCCTTAGGTTGGTTAGGTTTAAGTAGTTCTAAGTTCTAGTGGACTGATGACCATAGATGTTAAGTCCCATAGTGCTCAGAGCCAGCCAACTCAGTCTTCGTATTTTGTTCCTCCCGCGACTCTTATAAACTTCCATTTGCCATCAATTTGAAACAAAAGTCTTTATTTTATTTTATGTTATTTTTCCAATATGACATTTCCAAAAACCCAACACCAAAATTAAGCAGCATTATACTCCAGAAATTCTCCTTTTGCTCATCACATGCAGTGCTTGCAACGTGTTGTTTGTGGACATCGCTTTGATGTCATTTTATATTCTCAATGACCTTTAACTTGGTAGCTAACACAGTGACAGAATCCGTGTACGGCGTTGTAATTTAATGACCGCTGTCGTCAGCTGTTACCTCTGTTAAATCTGGAGTATCAAATACTGTTTAATTACTGAGCTAAAATAAACAATAAGTAAATAAATATGGATGAACAGATGATCCGTGTTAATGAGGGCCGAAAAAACACCACGATGTTTTAACTCCGAGAATGCTCTAGCATTCACCTGCAAACATATACGAAACATACACGTTTGAGGTAGGGTGCTAGTTTTAAGGATCTGTTGACAGGTCTCACCTGTTGCCTCCATTCCATTCGCGGTGAACATATCTTTTCTGATTTAGGGGTGCTTAACAGCGGAGGTAGTTCACTCTGAAATTCTGTGTAGAACGAAAGCGATTACATCTTTTCATGGATACATTTGGGGCGTTAACGACTTAAGCTACCTTCCGACACCGCTGGTGTTCCGGTCAATGTGATTTAGCAGCGGTAAAATGTACGCGCCGGCATTCTCTGCATGTTAAATTAATTATTATTGTGTATAACATTGTGACTATCACCACCAGTGCAGATCTCTAAATATAATAAATCTTACAAAAATGGAAACATTATAACAAATTTTATTTACGTATCTGTGGCTGGAACATCCTCTGATTTATTAAAATAACTGCAAGTACCTCAATCAACTAATATTATCTCATAATTAATAGATACATTAATTTCAATAAATAAGAATCACAACGTAGAGATTAATAAAGCCCCTTGTTACGGAACCGCGCGACTGCAACGGTTGCAGGTTCGAATCCTGCCTCGGGCATGGATGTATGTGATGTCCTTAGGTTAGTTAGGTTTAAGCAGTTCTAAGGTCTAGGGGACTGATGACCACAGCTGTTAAGTCCCATAGTGCTCAGAGCCATTTGAAGCCTTGTTACGGAACTGATGCCCAGCAAAATGTCATCCTAAATCCCATCACTACATGTGTTACTCCTTGAACTACCGAATAAGTGGTAGTAACAATTAGTACTGATGTGAACGGGACCATCATACAGACACAGTTATACGTAAAATAACTGGAATGTTACTAGGGAAGATCATAACTACCTTCACTCTGTAAACAAAAGAAACTAAATTCAAATTTGAATCTCAGGTACGATGCAGGAAAAACGAATCAGCAATTTATTTAGCTGTATTAAAACTGCTGTTTTTGAAGCTATCGGGGTTGCAGTGAGGAATAACCTTTAATAGTGGTGGCCATAGTCGCACATAACGTCCGTTATCAGACTACCGCTTTCATCATAAGTATCGAAATGCAATACCTTCCGTGCATTTGTAATTGGTCATAATTGTTAGTCATAAGTAACATGTACATAACGTCTACATCTATGATCAACATTTTAGCTATCAACATTTTCACTTGAAACTTAGATCATAGATATTGAATTTCTATACATGTTACTTATGACTGCATGTTACAGGTAATTGCAGGTATACTGGGTATACTGCATTTCAGTGCTTGTGATGAAGGCGATGCCCTGTTCAGTGGACTTTCATCCGAATCTAATCCCTATGATGAAGGATGTTGCTCACCGCAACTTTGAAAGCTTCGGAAATAGCCATTTTAATAAGTTCAAAAACTTGTATGGCTTGTACTTCAATGCTGATGATGTATATGGCACCGAAATTAGGTCGGACAAGCATGAGATATCGATCTTATACAGAGAAGGGTGAAACGAATGCTCAAAGAGGGTGTAATAAAAATTCAGAAGAATTTATCCAGCTTATGTTCAAAGAAAGACACGAGAACAAGCATACAGAACTTTAAGAAATATCGTCCAGGTCCCATAACGCAAATAATCTACCCGCCCTGAGGCGCTCGGGCAGATAAAATATGATAAAACAGAACACTTCCAAGAGTTAGAGTCGTGTGAGGAACATTTTCGACACTTCTAAAAATCAAAGTACTTTATGAAAGCTATACTGTCAACATTAAACGTTTACCTACAGTCACACTGTCATACGCCAAGGAAGTAGCGGGTAGGCGTAAAGATTACACTGACGGATTCTTCAATGGGAAGGAACCGTCTCATGATGTGACAAAAAATGAAATGTCAATTAACATGAAATAGCGAGGCCACCCAGTATTAAAGGCAATTTCTCAGATTTCCTTTACACTTCTGATCGAGCTGATAACTTTCCTTTGGAGCACATAAAATCGATGAGGGAAGAGGAAATCAAGTTATTATACAACTTAGCGTGTACAGTCAATGGGAATAGAGAGTTACCATCAATTTTCGGAAGAATGTTCTCCTCAAATGTCACCAAGGGCTGATAACTGCGATACCTATTGCACAATCGACTTCATAGAGCATGTTTCCTAGTTGCTAAATAGCCATTTTAATAAGTTCAAAAACTTGTATGGCTTGTACTTCAATGCTGATGATGTGCAGATGAGTTCAAAGGAGCATGGTTAGATAACGTTCTGAGCATACTGTTCACTCTGAGACCCCAGGTTACTGAGTTTGTTCACAAGTTATGACGGTATTGCGTAAGAGTGCCCAATTGATGCAGCAGAACGTAAAGTATTTTTCATAAAAACACAGTATTATAACAAATGGGAAGATACAATGTGTTCCGCTCACTATGAAACTTGCTAGGCTTAGATGGGCGCCCGCTCGCTGCGAGGTCTTCAGATTTGGTTCAAATGGCTCTGAGCACTATGGAACTTAACTCCTAAGGTCATCAGTCCCCTAGAACATAGAACTACTTAAACCTAACTAACCTAAGGACATCACACACATCCTTGCCGGAGGCCGGATTCTAACCTGCGACCGTAACGGTCGCGCAGTTCCAGACTGTAGCGCCAAGAACCGCTCGGCCACTCCGGCCGGCGGTCTTCAAGTTTCGTAGTGCTCTTACAAAACGGGTCGAACGCTCCACGTAGGTGCAAGCAAAACAGATCCAAGAGATTCCGTCAAGGAGCAGAGTATATTGCACAGATTAACAATTCCAGTGGCAAAATAGAGTACTATATGCCACTACAAATGGACGAAGTGACGAACAGAATAGAACGCAAACTCTTTGCTTCGCGAAGGGTAAAAGTACCAGCGAGGCAGCTGAATTTAATGACGATTTTTATTGCAGCACTACAACCTCTAGAGGCCTGTTCAAAACTCATTTCAGAACACGTGAGTGTTACTAGTGTTCTGCTATAGGCGTCTCATCTCGTCGTCATATGTATGAACAACACACGCAGAATAAAATGTTTCTACGTTCCTGCCTTTGATGTTTTTATTCCTCGTACGGAGGCCAAAGCGGCGCACGTCAGTGAGGAGACCCAGTTAGAGAGGAAAGGCAGGCGCTCCTGGTGCGTGTCGGGTGTGCTTTGAGTGCTGTTTATTGGATTCACCTGGCGGCACCACGAGAAGTGTTAGCAGACGGTCAGCGAGACAGAGGCGTTCAAAGTGAAAGGTGGTCCCTGAGGGGCTGCCCTGCTACTGCTGACACAAGTCAGGTGGTCGGGCGGCTGAGCGAGGTTGAAGGGTAGGGCGGAGGGTCGGCCGGGTTGCCCCCTCGCAACAAGTGGAGTGCTGTGGACCGCTGCGCCGTCCTGCGCTGTGGTGTGGCGTACAGCACACGTCAAAGAGCGCTGCGGCCCCAGGCGCCGGACCCGCTTTGATCTCCTCCTCCAGTGCCGCTGGCCGCCCCTTCCATTAACTAGGCCACCATGCACTGACAAACGCGTCCTAGCAGGACTTTTATTACGGCGTTTGCGGCTATTTCTGCCCCTAAACAGCTCCCGACGATTGCGTTTCCTCCCGTGGCAGGAAATACAGAATATATAGCGTTTCGTTGCACGTGCCCGAGTGCGTCGTTTGTCGGGAAGGTCACATTTCAAAAAATTGCTAGGTAACGGGAATGGCAGACTTCAGTACATCTGAAAGATTCCGGGAAAGTGCGGTGCACTTGCAAGGGAATTTCCATGCGACAGCGTAAACATTTCTAAACGCCAACAACCTCTCCCACTCCCAGTTCCTTACACAACAGAACTTGCATTTCTGAACCACTTTCAAGCTTCTGATTGCATACGAGTTAGTGTGTTAACTACACTGGTATCCAACATTAAAGCAACAAACCGCTGTTACCCCGTTTTGTGTCTAAGTCACGGTATAATCTTAAATATCTTTAACATTTCGCTGCCCTGTCACGAACAGTGTAAATATTAATTTTCATTTTAATAATTAACGTCCTCAGTTGCACTTTTTGCCTAGAATTTACCTACGTTTCAATCGGGATATTGCAACCTTCTTCATAATAACAGTAACTACTGTCTTTCCATAGTGGACATCGTCAAGCTAAAATCACAAATCCCTAAATTATCGTCAGACTATAAAACTTACTAGAGTTTCAGTACAGCACTCGTGGCTGCCGCATCACGGTCGCGAAGTGGGGCTGAGGCAGTCCCAGATAAGTTTTATAGTCTGACAATTATTTATGGATTTGTTGTTTTACCTTGCGATGTCCACTATGGGAAGACGGTAGTTACTGTTATTCTGAAGAAAGTTGCGTTATTCCGATTGAACCCCTGGTAAATACTAGGCAAAGAGTGCAACTGAGGCTGTTAATTATTAATATTAAAATTAACACGGTATAATCGTATAAAATGTCAACGAATGTCTGTGCAATAGTGTTCTTCACGGAAGATGGCATTCCGATCAGTGGATAACAATACCGACGATGACGTCAGGACTCCTATCAAATGGGATAGTGTTTGTAAGGTACTCCCACAACCACAATCGCTGTGTATATAGTCACAGACAATGCACTGTGGCATAAAGAAGACGTCTACAGACTCTTCTGTGGAGGGCCATAGTAAGAATGGAAGCAGGAGAGTAGCAAAATGATGTGGCTCGATGGCTTAATATGAATCGTTCTGTTGTTTTTCGAGAGTGTTGAGAATTTATAGAGACCGAAATAGTATCCCGAAGACCATGGCATGGGCGACAACGAGTGATATCAAAAGGAGAGGACCGTTATTTGGCCGTAAGGGCACCACGTTACCGCAGTAGTACTGCACGGCAACTGACATCTGACTTTGCAGAATCCTCTGGACGTGTTCTGTCGAGAGAAAGAGTGTTCAGAAGGCTTCGGCAGAGTAGCCTTTATTGTCGGGGACCTTCGGTATGTGTACCCCAGATGCGTCTTCTCGGAAGGGAACGTCTAGAGTGGGGTCGCCAACATGCTACCTGGACGGTCGAACAGAAGGCCAATTTTTCTTTCGCAGCTGAGTCCCCATTTGGTCTGGAGAGTGATTCTCGACGCATTGCCCGCCAGGGTAGCCGAGAGCGCCAACGCCCTGCTTGCTGGACTCGGGTAGGCGCGCCAGACCCGGATCGAATCCGCCTGGAGGATTAACGACGAGGGCAGGTGTGCCGGCCCATCTGGATGTGGCTTTAAGCGGTTTTCCACATCCCGTTAGGTGAATACTGGGCTGGTCCCCGCGTACCTCCTCAGTTCCACGCGTCGCAGAAATTTGAAACACCTCCGCTCTTTTCCACGACTTACACTTGACACACACAGTCGGAGTACACTGATTCCGTCCTGGGTGGCGGCTGGAAGGGAATCCAGCCATCCTTAACACTAACATTGCCAAAATCGTTTGTAACCACGCCGACCCTGTGAACGTTTCAGGACTATGGCGTAAGTGAAAGAAAGTGATTTTCGATGCATTCGCACCCGGAATGAATGTGGAATACGATTTCAGTATCCAAATATTGAGGAATGCGACTGTTATTGAGGAGGATCCTTAATGGTGTTTGCGAGGATAATGTTGACCACTTGAACATCTTTTCGTGGAATTGTACTGGTGAATCGGCAAGGTTTAACTGCTGTCAGGTATCGCGATATCGCAATGGGATATTGGGCCCTGATGTGCGGCTGTTACGAGGTGGTATGGGCCCTGACTTCGTATGGATGGACGATACCGCTGGACCTCATACAGCACTGGTGGTAGATGTTTTCTTCTAAACGGAACATACTACACGCATGACGAGGCCTGCCCGCTCTTCCGGTTTGAAACCGATAGAGCATGTCTGGGATGCGTCAGGGAGACAGGCTGCATGACGTCAGCATGCACCGACCACTCTACACGACTTTCAAGCAGCTCTGCAGGAAGAATAGTCGTTATTGCCTCAACATGAGACTGATGTCATCATTCACAGCATGCCTCGTAGTTGTTACGGCCTGTATTACAGCGAGACGTGATGATATCCCAAGCTGAGCACATTAACTAGTTGTCGGAATGTGAGTGCAAATCCATTAAGTTGGAAAATGCGATGAACGTTTTTATCTACCGTTATGCATGTTAATTGGTGGTGGTGGTTAGTGTTTAACGTCCCGTCGACAACGAGGTCATTAGAGACGGTTTATGCATGTTAAGTTATTTCCGTTCTGTGTTCTTTACATGGTTTCTACTTTACTATCACCTGTTTACACAGTTTCGTGTCAAGACAAATGCCGCCTTGCTAAATTTCCGTTCGTGGCTTTAATTTTGGACACAAGTGTATTTCACATTAAGCATGTAGTCGAGAAAAAGTTAAGATACAGTTTGAAATTATGTTTAAAGTTTGTTGGAAGTTGCTAAATGCTCTCATTATCAAACACTGGAAGCGTATAGTCTGGGCAATGTGCCGTCCGTTAAAGAAAATTGTATTTATTCACTTATCTCTATGTTTATGACAAAGTATCTCCTAACCTTTGTGTTGTAGAACGATATAATTTTGCAGTTAAATTCTGTGGTATATGTGGAAATTGTCTGTAAAACTACCTCGGGAATGGATGTGTGTGATGTCCTTAGGTTAGTTAGGTTTAATTAGTTCTAAGTTCTAGGCGACTGATGACACCAGAAGTTAAATCGCATAGTTCTCAGAGCCATTTAAAGGCTTAACACAATCAGATAAGTATTGGAAAGTGCGTATATGTCATTAGGCAGTGTAACGCACGGTGTGAAATTAGTCACAGTCTGCAAATTAGCCACACTGTATTCAACCAGTATTTGATAAGATGAGGACTAAGCGAATTTCAACTTAATTTACAAATAATTTCAAATCTTGGGGAATATTTTTCAAGCTGACACCTCATGCAAAATGCGGGAACGAAAGAGAGTTCATCGCTTACTATATTCTTGCTGCTCAAGCAGTAAATTTAGAGCATCAGGCATCACTTTTTAATGTGTTACTGCTTTACCTACTAACTGTATTCGCAACGCATTTTACCGACAAAACAATTTTTCAAACGGCTCTGAGCACTATGGGAGTTAACTGCTGAAGTCATCAGTCCCCTAGAACTTAGAACTACTTAAACCTAACTAACCTAAGAACATCACACACATCCATTCCCGAGGTAGTTTTACAGACAATTTCCACATATACCACAGAATTTAACTGCAAAATTATATCGTTCTACAACACAAAGGTTAGGAGATACTTTGTCATAAACATAGAGATAAGTGAATAAATACAATTTTCTTTAACGGACGGCACATTGCCCAGACTATACGCTTCCAGTGTTTGATAATGAGAGCATTTAGCAACTTCCAACAAACTTTAAACATAATTTCAAACTGTATCTTAACTTTTTCTCGACTACATGCTTAATGTGAAATACACTTGTGTCCAAAATTAAAGCCACGAACGGAAATTTAGCAAGGCGGCATTTGTCTTGACACGAAACTGTGTAAACAGGTGATAGTAAAGTAGAAACCATGTAAAGAACACAGAACGGAAATAACTTAACATGCATAAACCGTCTCTAATGACCTCGTTGTCGACGGGACCTTAAACACTAACCACCACCACCAATTAACATGCATAACGGTAGATAAAAACGTTCATCGTATTTTCCAACTTAATGGATTTGCACTCACATTCCGACAACTAGTTAATGTGCTCAGCTTGGGATATCATCACGTCTCGCTGTAATACAGGCCGTAACAACTACGAGGCATGCTGTGAATGATGACATCAGTCTGATGTTGAGGCAATAACGACTATTCTTCCTGCAGTTTCACTCATACGGTCTAAATGACCTCCTCTTTTACGTTAAGTTATTGTATTCTATCATGCATTTCTAAATCTGTTTTATTTATTACATTCTTTTTACAGACGCTAGAAATTTCATTTCCACAGTTTATATACGGCTTTTATGTTTCTCTCATTGTCGATGATTCATTTCCAAAGCAGCATCGGCACAGTTAGTTCAAATGTTCAAATGTATGTGTAATCTTATGGGGCTTAAATGCTAAGATCATCAGTCCCTAAGCTTACACACTACTTAACCTAAATTATCCTAAGTACAAACACACACACCCATGCCTGAGGGACGTCTCGAACCTCTGCCGGGACCAGCCGCACAGTCCATGACACAGCCGTTAGATTACAGTAGTTGAGCAGGGTATAAATCCGTGCTTTTCTTTTTAATGTTCTTCTCATGGTGCCGCATGTCATTACGAATTTGTTTAATTTAGTATCTACATTTCTGTTGTTAAAAGATATATTATATCCAAGGCAACTAAACTTAGAGTCTTGCTCAGATAGATGGTTGTTCATTATTTTGGCTCTTAGGTGCTTTCTTCCTAAGAATCACATTTGTTTTGCCAAAGATTCTTGTAGCTACATCATCAGTCGACAATTTAAACAACAAAATATAAAGAATGATAGTGACTAAACCCCTACAAATCAAAGTGATACGAGAGCCATTAGCAGATAGTTATGAGAACAGACAAAAACAAAAATGTGCTTCCAAATATTAAAATATGGTAAAAAAACACAGCGGAGAATATAGACGCCCCAACTTTCAAACAACCATAACGTACATAGGGTGCATAGTCAATGAATAGAAGACGGATGACATCTGATGGTTGGTTGGTTGGTCGGTGGATTTGGGGCAGGAGGCCAAACAGCCAGGTTATCTGCGTCATTATATTAGAAAAGGATATGTAACGAAATAGGCCGTGTCCTTTCAAAAGAACTATTTCGGCACTTTCCTGAAGCAATTTAGCGAAATCACGGAAAACCAATACCGAAATGGCCGGACGCAGGTTTGAACTATCATCCTCCCGAATGCAAAACCAGTTTGATCCTACGGCCTGTAACAAGGTCGCACTGTAAGCAAAGAACGAACGTGAGACGCTGGAACATAAGCCACACATCGCTGAGGCAACTACAAGAAGGCTTACCAGCAAAATCAGCACATCGCGGCGGCACCCAGGTGAGCAAACACCAGCAGAGCGCGGCAGTGAAGCAAAGTGTGCGGCGCATGAGTTACCGACGCGAAGAGTGCCGCTGTAACGTGGGACGGGAAAAAAACTAAACCACGTCCGCTACACTCCAAGCCAACTACACTGAAGCGCCAAAGAAACTAGTACAGGCATGAGTTTCCAAATACAAAGATATGTAAACAGCAGAAGATAGCGCTGCGGTCGGCAACTCCTATATAAAGACAACAAATGTCTGGCACTGTTGTTAGATCGGTTACTGCTGCTAAAATGTTTCAGTGTGGTGTTATAGTCGCCGCACGAGTGATGGGACACAGCATCTCCGAGGTAGTGATGAAGTGGGGATTTTCCCGTACGACAATTTCATGACCGTGAATATCAGGAACCCGGTAAAACATTAAATCTATGACTTCGCTGAGGCCACAAAGGGATTCTGCAAGAACGGGACCGACGACGACGGAAGAGAATCGTTAAATGACAGAAATGCAACCATTCCGAAAATTGCGGCAGATTTCAATTCTGGGCCATCAACTAGTGTCAGCGTGTGAACCATTCAACGAAAATTCATCGATATTGGTTTTCAGAGCCGAAGGCTCACTCGTGTGCCCTTTATGACTGCCCGACACATAACTTTACGCCTCGCCTGGGCCTGTCAACACTGACAGTGGACCGTTGATGACTGGAAACATGTTGCCTGTTCGGACGAGCCCAGTTTCAAATTATATCGAGCGGACGGACATGTACTGGTATGGAGACAATCTCATGAATCCATGGACCCTGCATGTCAGCAGGGGACTGTTCAAGCTGATGGAGGCTCTCTAATGGTGTGGGGCGTGTGCGAGTTATACGAAACCCTGACACGAAAGTAAACATCCTGTCTGATCACTTGCATCCATTCATGTCCTTTGCGTATTCCGACGGGCTTTGGCAATTCCAGCAGGACAATGCAACACCTCACACAGAGTGGACCCAGGAACACTCTTCTTCTGCCGACCGCCAAACATCCTAGACATGAACGTTTTTGATCTTACCCGAGATGAAAGGTCCTGTTCAGAAGAGATCTCGACTCCATCGTACTCTTACTGATTTCTGGGCAATTAACAGGATTCATGGGGTCAATTCCATCTGGCACTACTTCAGACATTAGTCCAGTCCATGCTACGTCGTGTTGTGGCACTTCTGCGTGGTCGCGGGGGCCCTGCACGATATTAGTCAGATGTACCAGATTCTTTGACTATTTTGGAAATGAAACCTGGGAGATTGTTACATTAATTTCGAAAAAATAAGGGCAACAAAGCATGTATAGGCCACGTACAGAAGTGTAAATGGTAGAGATTCAGATGTAATAGCAAATTACCTTGCACATGCAGTGGCGGCAGAACCGAATACACAGTAAGGAAAATTCAAAGAACAAAATACCTATGATCAAATGATGGAGACACACAAACTAACAAACTAGGTTAAAGAAGCCCTTAGGCTCTCGCAAATACAGTCAAAATTAGATAAAGTGTCCCATGCCACAGCTCAGTCTGGTTGTTCAACGTGAGTTTCGGATAGAATTTCAAAAATGGTTCAAATGGCTCTGAGCACTATGGGACTTAACTGCTGAGGTCGTCAGTCCCCTAGAACTTAGAACTACATAAACGTAACTAACCTAAGGACATCACACACACCCATGCCCGAGGCAGGATTCGAACCTGTGACCGTAGCGGTCACGCGTTTCCAGACTGTAGCGCCTAGAACCGCTCGGCCACTTCGGCCGGCTATAGAATTTCAAGCTATGGATAATCTGCATTTCTTCTAGAAGATGAAGGTTTTCCACACTACGTAAAATTCATAAATGTTTAGTCTCTCGGTGGTGAGTATCTAAGGAAGACATTGAACATCTTAAATTTGCGGGCTCCCTGAATGCACGGCTCATCTGCCCCGCGTAACTCATAAGGAAATAGTCACATAGGATACAATAAGCCCTTGTGGCCTTATATTTCTGACACGGTGTCTGCTCTCTGTGCCAGACTCTGCAATCCAATTTTTCAGGTATCAAGAATGCAGACCTTATGCTTTTTGCCCCAGAGATACAGATTTTTTTTACAAAATATTATCCTAATACGGAATCCTATGGAACCCTCCTTAACGTAGAACCAAACCCCTATCACAGTTTCAGTCCGGTTTCAGACCTAGCCGTTTTTTCGAAGTATGCTCCTATTAATAGGGGTCACGAAATTGCTGTTGTATCCACCGACCTGGGCAATATGAAGGATGACGCGAAACACCTTATCAAAAGACTCACGTGACAGATGAACATTATGGAGTCTGTATTGCATGGTCCGAAAGGCCACCATCTTTCCACGGGGTGTGTTGTTAGATCTCCAATGGATAACTACGTCGGTGGTAGAGGGTTTCCTATAGATGTCAAAAAAGGCCTTGGAACCCTTTACGGCAACCATTTAACTATGATGTATAGTGAACTGGATGTTTTCGTGGATTCCATCAGATGTTAGAAAAATCCACAGCAACCGTCCTTGGCGTTTCTCTACAATATGTCATCCAGACATTATTATTTATGGAAATATTTCGAATGTACTGCGTTGAGCACATCTGCAACTTACAATGCTCTGTGCAGTTCACCTTCTGTTTTATCTACAAGCAGCAGGCAGCCATCAGATCGCAACGTATAAATAAATTCACTTTGTTCTCATTCATAATCAGACGTCGGAAGCAGTTTTATTCGTGCTAATTCGATTGCTTAAGGAATCGGCAATTCCTGTGTCTCTGACGGCTAGAGGCCAAAATTTCTGTTGTGATGTGTATGAGTTCACTGGACGAAAATTTAGTAACCCCCAAGAGAAATAATTACAAGTAAAATTTAATGCCAAATAATTCTGACCTTACCTTGATAACTGTCTACATTTTGTTAGGAAGTGTGCGCATGAGGCGGTGCAATTGTGTCGAATGTCAAGGCACTCTTTGAGGGATCGATCATGCAATTCCACCAAACTGTGGGGACACTGTTGACAGCGCTATACAAATTGCTCTAACATGTCTCATGGATTTTCTGTTTGGGTCAATTAGATGATTCTGTAGGACACTCGAGATGAGTGAGGGAGCCTTCAGAAAATCAGTCGCATATTCTTCCAGCCCTATGAACTTTGGTTTTACGGTCTTAACGTATCTGTATGATCAATGGCCTCTTGGGTGGTGACCGACTCCAAATGTTCGTTTCATGCAGTTTCCGTCGTATTGTTCTCTAGCTGATGAACTTTCATTCGCTGCCTGGATAAATTCCTATCGAGTTTAGAAACAATTTTCGATTCACAACCCAAGAAAAGCGTGCCTGGGCCCTGTAGTTAGAATCTCCTCCGAACACAGTTCTGACGTGCTTTGTGGTCACGTGTGTACCATTACTGTTAGTATACACATTGAATGGTACGCAACGAAAGAAAAATATTTTCTGCAACTTCACACACCGTATGGCCATGGACGTGGCCAAATATATTTGCCCCTTCTCCCCCTCTGTCACGTCCTTACATTTACCAACGCTTACTTAACATGTCCCTTACAGACATACACTGAGGTGATAAAAGTCGTGGGATACATCCTAATATTGTGTCGGACTACCTTTTGCCCGACGTAGTGCCGCAGCTGGACGTGGCATGGATTTAACAGGTCATTGGAAGTACGCTGTGGAAATACTGAACTAAGCTGCTGCTACAGCCGTCCATAATTACGAAAGAATTGCCCTTACAGGATTTCGTACATGAGGTGACATTTCGATTATGTCCCATAAATGTTCGATGGAGTTCATGTGTGGTGCTCTGGGTTGCCAAATCATCGCTCTAATTGTTCAAAAAAAAGTGTGTGAAATCTTGTGGGACTTAACTGCTAAGGTAATCAGTCCCTAATCTTACACACTACTTATCCGAAGGACAAACACACATACCCATGACCGAGGGAGGACTCGAACCTCCGCCGGAACCAGCCGCACTGTCCATGACTACCGCTCTAATTGTCCAGAATGTTCTTCGAACGTAGTGTGAACTACTCTGACCCGATGACAGGGCGCCTTGCCATCCATAAAATATACGTATTTGTTTCGGAACGTGAAGTCCATGAATGGCTGCAACTGGTCTCCAAGCAGCCGAACGTAACCATTTCCTGGCTATTATCTGTTTAGCTAAACGAGAAGACCCAGTTCATTTCATGTAAACACAACTACGTCATTATGGAGCCACAAACAGCTTGCAAAGTTCCTTGATGACAATGAGGGTGCATGGCTTCGTGAGATCTTCGCCACACTCATCCACTGAAATGGAGTCATCTTACCAGGTCACGGTTCTCCAGTCATCTAGCGTCCAACCGATATGGTTAAGAACCAAGGAGAAGCGCTGCAGGTGACGTCACGCTCTTACCAGAAGCACTCGCTTCGGTCGTCTATTAATACAACGATTTAACGCCAAATTTCGCCGCACTGCCCTAATGGTCAAGTTCATTGTAGGTCCCACATTAATTATTGAGTTTATTTCTATGGTTTCCGGTAAGAAACTGCAGCCGGGTGACGAATCCGCAAGAACAGCGCTCGTCTACATCACTCGCTACGCACCCGCATGCGGATACAAGCGGCTGGCGATTCACTCACACGCTATCATGCGGCACTCAGTCACTGAGTGATGGTCAACAGCCACTTGACTGCCAAGCGGATAAGGAAATAGGCTGTAACTACACGCCGGCCGCTGTGGCCGAGTGGTTCTAGGCGCTTCAGTCCGGAAGCGCGCTGCTGCTACGGTCGCAGGTTCGAATCCTGCCTCGGGCATGGATGTGTGTGATGTCCTTAGGTTAGGTAGATTTAAGTAGTTCTAAGTCTAGGGGACTGATGACCTCGGATGTTAATTCCCATTTGGCATAGAGCCATTCTTTGTACCTACACGTCTTCGCCACGATGTAGCCCCCACTAAAGACCCTGGCAAGCGTTCAGATACATTTAGAATAATAATTTCTTTTTAGTTGTCGATTTTCCATGTTATCTATGGACAAGGTGCGTGCAGTATATCTAGGAATCACCAAGTGTTACCACATTGTAACGAGAATTAAAGTGATAACTATTGAATATTAATGAAGGTCATTGTTTCAGCTGTGGAGCTGTATATATCTGTGAAATAATAGTTGACTCGCTTTCAGTGAGCTGCTAATATCACACTGACGTTTAGACGTATTTTGATGTGGATCCTCTCTAACTGGCCTTATCCGTTCCGGGTGCGAGAAGGTCCAGAGCGTGCCACCACGCTTAGTAAACCACTGCAGTGCTGAAACCATCCTTCAAGCTGAGCAAAGCTTGATGTATAGAGGAAAAATAAAACATAAAAGTGCTTATAGACGTATTGCTTCATCAGTTTAGGCAATAACGTACTAGGGAGTCGCAATGTTAATCAGCCAATTTCGTCATCCAGCTGACGGACAGTCGTCACCAATCAGCCGAGTGTGATGGAAGTGGAACATGCTATGCCTTTTTACTCATAATAAATATACTTTCCTATAATTATACAAAATTATTTTTTCTGGCGGGTTACTTGCTTTATGCATTGCGAATTATAAGTTTACTTATATAGATGTTGGAGCATACAGAAAATGTCGTGACTCATTTATTTTTGTGCAATCAATTTTGCTTGAAAATCTCGTTGGTAAAAATTTACAAATATTGGATAAAAGCAGCATATAGAATAAATGAATACCGATGCGGTGTGTCGTTGTCTGAGATGAGGCATTCCGTACATCTGAAAATTTAATGCGTTCTTGTGGAGGAAGAAGTTTAACAAACTATATAAGAACATTTGAAAACACACTGTTTCGGGCTACATGGTTTATAGAATACATTCTGGAAATAAACGGAGAGCGAAAAATTTTTGATCGCTCAAAAGATGTTCGAGACGAATTTGCAATTGCTATAATAAATGCATCCTGTGCTTTACAAAATAATGTGCCACAAAGAGATTACTATAAATACAAAGACTCATTGACTTATTGTACGCCTTGAACCCCGTCCACCCCCCTCCCTCCCACCACCCCGGCACTCCCCCGAAAGAACTGGAAATTCTCTCAAGTTCCACAAGCTGTCGAAAGTCACCACGAAATTTGTTTCAGGGTGCAAGAAATGTCTAGCTTCCTCGACAAGTGCACGGACACTGAAGGCAGCCCGTAAGTTCTGCGCGAGACAACCTGTTCACTGTTGGCAGCGTTGTGCCAGCTGGCTGTCACTGCCAATACGTCTCCCCCTCCCACTGCTAACATGGCGCAAGAACTCTACGAGAGCAGCCAACGATGAGAATGCACTCGACAAAAACTCGCCATCTTCAAGTCTTTCTTAGATTGCAGACACTATCGCAGATTGAAATTGGTTCCAGTATATGAGAGAGTTCGTCATATTGCTGCGCAAGAGGCAATTGTAAGACTTTTTCACATTTCTATATCAACTGAAGGTATTGCAAAAAAGTCTTACCCACGGTTCCAAAACAAGTAGGCAACCTTTATTGCTGTCCATGACCAACAGATCCTTATAACAAACTTCAGACACATAACAGCCAAAGAAATTGGGTTATGCGTTTAGAATGTCACGATGACGTAAAAGTATTTTATTACAAGTACGATTTGAGAAGTGAAAAAGGGTGAGCACAAAGAATCATTTGCCAAAAACTACAGCTGACTTGAAATTTCTCAGCTTTTGCTGAAGAAGATTATGAGTTGAACGTCATACATCATAGTCATCATTAAAGACGAATTCAGGAGTCCATTGCATGTGCAGAAAGTACTTTCTTTAGTACACCAACGGTCAATCTCCGTAAATCGAATTTTCTGATGAGACTTTTCAATAATATAGCTCTTCTGAATACTAATTTAAAAGAAACGGAAAGTACACTCTTTTAATTATTAACAAAGAACTGGAGTACCAATGCAATTGAATTTCAAATTTAACTATTATCCCTAACAATTTTTATGACGAATAAGTGTTTTTATTCGTGGAAGGGAATAACGTTTGGAGTAATATTTGTTATTCACGATTAACGAATAGTAATTTATATTTGCATTCGTTACTCACCATTCACATACATTTCGCCCAAGGCTGGTGTTAAGCGAAACGCAGGACACATCCGTGTACTGTAAATTCACGGATGTGTGGAAGTGAGTGTAAGTGCTTGAACTACGCGTGGGTCACGCTGCTGTGCCAGCCGCGTGTGCACTCACACGTCTCCAATACGCATCGGTAGTCATCAGCAACATCCGCCAACGTTCGTGGAGTGTATTAGAGCTCTCACACGCACACCACAAGTGCGTTCGGGCCACGCGGATAGGCCACGCGGCTGCAGGGACCTAGTATCCCGCCACTCACCTGGCCACATACCATCATGAAACACGTCGGCGTCTGGCCGGTTGCCACACTCGTAGGCGTCCCGCGAAGAAGGCAGAGACCCATGGTATCCTAAGCTGTGGTTGTATACAACGCACTGAATACACGGCAGACCACAACAGCAACATCTCCCGCGGTGTACTTGAAGGACAACAACAACAACAACACAGTGATTCTTCTGTGTGTTGGTGGAACTCCAGTGCGTTCTGCGACAGTCAGCAGCTCGCGCAGCTGACCACGGAGCTGTAAGCCGCGGCATTACTTTTCGTCCTCCCGTCACGTGACCTGCTCGGACATTCGTCTGCTGCATTACATACGCACGACGCGGTCACTGACAGCGGAAGTCACCTTCGCCTGGACGCTGATCCAGCAAGACCCAAAGATACCAGCCCTACCACGGACAAGGACTCCGACCCACATAACGATCGGCCGACACCAGAGCATCCAGGACACTGCCCAAGTCACCGATCAGGAAGGACACTGGGCGTAGCACCTACCTTCTCACCGATTGGACATCGACCCAACACCGGTGAACACTCATATACCGACGATTGTGAGAATCTTTATTTCAACCAGAAGCGACTTAATTTCCTACCTTCACATCATAATCGTGAAGTGATTATTTTTAATATTACCAATACAAGAGTTAATTTCTTTTAATCGGTACACCGATTTATTTATGTCCTTGACACCTCAAAAGACCAAGATATTCAAATTTCAAGTAGAATTCCTTGTCTGTTTGCAGCGACAACTCTACGCAAACGCAACTACACTCTGTCGTAAAGTGGAGGCCATCGGCCACCGCATTGTCCACTGTGCTGAGAGGTAATGCCTGACATGTCATGTTCTCGGCAAACTTATCTATCGGAATATTGAATTCCCCAACACTTTGGGCAATCGAATGTCTCATGCGTCTAGCTGCAATTACCACTCCTCATTCAGTCTGTTAAATCTCGCCATCGGATGAGAATCACATCGGATAGCTTTTGATATCAATCACCTGCGTAGAAATGACACATCCGCCAATGCACTGCCCGTCTCCGAGGGGAAAGACTTGTCTGATGGCGTGATACAACAAGAAAGATAGTCGATATGTAAGAGATAGGAAATACAGTGCTAGAATTCAAATTAGCTTTGCAAGACTTAAGATCGAATGAGGCAGAAGGGATGCGCAACATTCCATCATAAATTCTGAAGATACAATCTGACATTCGGAAACAGCATGATCAACACATTTTGGAAGATTGCAATAGCCGAGAAGTGCGAAAATAAGTTCGCAGTCTGCTTAACAGCTCATGCATCCAAGTTGCTGACAAGAATATTGGACCCGAAAGTTGGAAAACGAAATTGAGGATGTGTTGGGCGACGATCAGTTTGGCTTTCGGGAAGGTAAAGACAGAGAAAAGTCATTTCTGACGCTGCGATTGATCATTGAAGCAACACTACAGAATAATCAAGACAGTATCATAGAGTTTATCGACCTGGAAAGTGCGTTCGGCAATGTAAAATGATGGAAGTTATTCGAAATTCTGAAAAAAGTTGAGGTAAGATACAGGAAGAGATGGGTGATGTACAATATGTATAACTAAGAGGGAACTATGAATGTGGAAGAACGCAAAGCTCGGATTAAAAATGGCGTAAGACGGTAGTGTAATCTTTTCCCCCTACTGTTCAGTCCATACAACGAAGAAGAAATGACGGAAATAAAAGAAATATCCAAGAGTGGGACTGAAATTCGAGGTGAAAGGATATCAGTGATACGAATCGCTGAATACATTGGTATCCTCAGTGAAACTGAAGAAGATTTACAGAATCTGCTGAACGGTATGAACAGTTCGAAGAAAGGCGAAAGTAATGAGAAGTAGCAGAAACGAGAACAGCGAGAAACTTAACGTAGGAATTGGGGATCGCGAAGTAGACAACAAGATGACACGTAACGGACGGAGCTAGGTGGACATCGGAAGCACTCTAGCACTGGCACCAAGGGCATTCATCGCCAATAGAAATCGAATAGTATCAAACATTAGCCTTAATTTGAGGAAAAATGTCTGAGAATGCACATTTGGAACACAGTAGTGTATGATAGGGAGACACGGACTGTGGGAATACCGGAGAGATGACAATCGAAGCATTTGAGATGTGGTGCTACAGAAGAATGTTGAAAATTAGGTAGGACGTGAAGACGTTCTCCGGAGATTCAGCGAGGAGAGGAATATGTGGAAAACATTAATGAGGAGAGGGTACTGGATGGTAGGACATGTTAAGATATCAGGGAATGACTTCCATGGTAGCGGAGCGAGCTGTAGAAGTAAAAAAGGGTAAAGGAAGACATAGATCGGACTACATCCTGCAAATAATTAAGGACGTAGGCTGCTACTGTAAAACGAAGAGTTTGGCGCTGGAAAGGATTTCGCGACGGCCTTCATCAAACCAGTCAGAAAGTGATGATTCAGAAAACTGATGCTAGCACCATCTGTATTGTAAACATCGTTCTCGCATGGCTTTTGACACCTCGCTATCAACGTCACATTGACTGTTACTGCACACACAAAATTAGTGTGGGCTCAGTTGAGCACATGAGTCGATCGCTGCGCCATCTGTAAGAGTTTATCGATTCATCTGTGCGTGCGCACTGGGGTAACAAATTTTTTGTCTGGTGAAGTTAACACTAATGGTGAACACTGTCCAATTAGGTAACGAGGAAACAGAAAGTGTCTACCGGAGACTGAAATAGTTGGCTGTGGGTCGATATGCATTAGCGTGCCCTGCGGCGCGCTCGCGGCCGCGCGTCCGCTGGCCAACTTGGGCCGGCTGACATTTACTCTGGATGATTGTTTGGCGTGGCGGCCGGCCCTCCATTAGCGGCTCATATCCGGCCGGCCCTGGCCTGGCCAGCCCGGGGCCGCTATCTTTGCCGGCCCCGCTCTGGCTCCGGGCAGTGGCGGCAGAACGCGCTTCCGGCAGCCCCTGTTTGCTGCTCTGCTATCCTGCCGTGACGGAAGTGACACGAGCGACGCCTCACCCTCGGTGCCCCGTCCTGGTGATACGCTAGCAGTGAGTACGGCTATTTGTTAGTCAGCATACATACGCGCTGACAAACAATTCCGTGCTAGCACAGTGATGACGGAAATTGGCGGCACGTTCGAATTTGGAAGTAGCGGCAGAAATGCGTTTGAGGTTAACGTTCTGTTTAAGAGTCAATAGGCAACGAACGATATGACGGACGCTGGTTCATTAGCTGAAGACTGCTGTTTCATTAATTTACAGCTTAATTACTCTGGCCGGACCATATCTTCATTTCTTACATTCCACCTAGAACAGGACATTCAAAGAAAACGGCATAACAATCACAATAATAATAATTTGCGTTATCAATGAAAATAATAATGGGCATTAATAAATATAATAATAATAACAAAAATAACAATGGTAATACTTCTAATGATGACAATATAATGCAAGAATTAAGAATGATTTTAGTTAGTTGTTTCATAACAAACTCCTACAGTCCTATGTACACTACTGGCGATTAAAATTGCTACACCAAGAAGAAATGCAGAAGATAAACGGGTATTCATTGGACAAATATACTAGAACTGACATGTGATTACATTTTCACGCAATTTGTGTGCCTAGATCCTGAGAAATCAGTACCCAGGAAACCACCTCTCGCCGTAATAACGGTCTTGATATGCCTGGGCGTTGAGTCAAACAGAGCCTGGATGGCGTGTATAGGTACAGCGGCCCATGCAGCTTCAACACGATGAAACAGTTCATCACGAGTAGTGACTGGTGGATTGTGACGAGCCCGTTGCTCGGCCACCATTGAACAGACGTTTTCAATTGGCGAGAGATGTGGAGAATGTGCTGGCCAGAGAAGCTGTCGAACGTTTTCTGTATCCAGAAAGGTCCATACAGGACCTGATACATGCAGTCGTGCATTATCCTGCTGAAATCTAGGGTTTCGCAGGGATCGAATGAAGGGTTGAGCCACGGGTCGTAACACTTCTGAGATGTAACGTCCACTGTTCAAAGTGCCGTCATTGCAAAGAAGAAATGACAGACACGTGTAACCAATGGCACCCCACACCACCACGTCGGGTGATACGCCAGTATGGCGATGACTAATACACGCTTCCAATGTGCGTTCACCGCGATGTCGCCAAAAACTGATGAGAACATCTTGATGCTGTAAATAGAACCCGGATTCATCCGAAAAAAATGACGTTTTGCCATTCGTGCACCCAGGTTCGTCGTTGAGTACACCATCGCAGGCGCTCTCCTGTCTCTGATGCAGCGTCAAAGGTAACCGCAGACATGGTCTCCGAGCTGATAGTTCATGCTGCTGCAAACGTCGTCGAACTGTTTGTGCATGTGGTTGTTTTCAAACGTTCCCATCTGTTGACTCAGGGATCGAGACGTTGCTGCACGATCCGTCACAGCCATGCGGATAAGATGCCTGTTATCTCAACTGCTAGTGGTACGAGGCCGTTGGGATCCAGCACGGCGTTCCGTATTAACCTGCTGAAGCCACCGATTCCATATCCTGCTTACAGTCATTGGATCTCGACCAACGCGAGCAGCAATGTCGATAAGATAAACCGCAATCGCGATAGGCTCCAATCCGACCTTTATCAAAGTCTGAAACGTGATGGTACGCATTTCTCCTCCTTACAAGAGCCATCACAACAATGTTTTACCAAGCAACGCCGGTCAACTGCAGTTAGTGTATGAGAAATCGGTTGGAAACTTTCCTCACGTCAGCACGTTGTAGGTGTCGCTACCAGCGCCAACCTTCTGACAATTCTCTGAAAAGCTAATCATTTGCATACCACAGCATGTTCTTCCTGTCGGTTGAATTTCACGTCTGTAGTACGTCATCTTCGTGGTGTAGCTATTTTACTGGCCAGGAGTGTATCTCAACTTTATCTTCGATAAAGATAGGTACTGAAGTAATGAATTTACTGTAGAACAGAAGCAAACTGGTGCTTTTCATTTATTAGAATGGATTAAAATTTGTTCTCGGACCAGAACTTCAATCCAGGTCTTCTGCTTATTAGCCAGATGTAGTAACAACTACATCACCTAGGGCTAGTGGCTACCACAACTGCATAAACCACCCTAGTCCAAAGCCATCCCTAAGTACAACCATGGCAGCCACAACGCCATGGTGGTGTAATGCGTAGCTCAGCTGCCTACTGAGCAGGAAACCTAGGTTCAAAACCGCACCTTTGCAGAAATATTAATTCATTTCTTCAGCGTTTATCCTTATCGAAAATAAAGTAGAGATACATGTCTCTCCAGGACATTTTAATTTGTTCAGATAAATAGATCAACTACACTAGAGGTACAGGCAGGATTTTCCCATTACGTACAAAGCTGTGGTACGAAGCCAAATATTGAACCATGTCTTAGGGAGGGCATGGAACTAGGAGCGTCTGTGCAGCTGTACGACCCAAAATGCCACAGTTGTGTAGTAGTTAGAATATCTGCCTTTAGAAGGGAAGATCTGGCTTCAGCTCCCGGCCTTCGCACAAATTTTAATTCATTACTTCAGCTTCTATCCGCACCAGCAACAATAAATCGCATTATTAACAAACAGCAATACCTTGCAATGATAATGTAACAGGAACGCTAATAGTAGTAATAAAATAATGTAGGCAACAAGAGTGATATTAGTTTAACATTTTTGAACCAATATTTTATATCACATGCAGTGGAAGGGATAATGAAAGAGAAGAGGATTGCAATGAAAGTGACATCTGCTACTAGGAAAGAAGAAAATCTCAATAGAGAAATCTGTATATAAGGGGAAGGGAAAGTGTTGGGGGAGGGACGCTTGATGACAGTGAGCATCAATAATGGGGGACGGAGACTTAAAGAGAGAACTGCAAAAACAGATAGCTATTCTCGTTTTGTGTTTGAATGGATTTTAAGTTCACTACTATTTTGAGAAAAATTTTTCCAGAGTCAGATTCCTGATACACAAAATGATTAAGAGAACACAGCTGTGTCGTTTATTGGTACAGAGAGGATATTACATACTTGAGGAAGGGTGTTTCTGCTGTGTTGTTTAGATGTCGTGTAAGGGTTGAAGAAAGGTGGGAAGGAATGCTGTGAATGAGTAGCCTATAGAGCAAAGACAAAGTATCATAATCTCTACGCATATCGGCACGTAGCCGTAACAGGTGTTCATATGTAGGAGTGATATGATGGATATAGAGTAATCACAAATGTAAGCACACAACCATTCATCGCCAGTTCCAAATGACGTGACACCTCATACAAAAGTACTTAGAGATTAGGATAAACATAATAAAGGCTGAGGAATATTAATCACTCTGGGAATTCCTTTTTAAGGTCGAGAGGAAATTTTTTCATATATTCTTCTTCTTACAGACTACAGTTGCGTGTTCAATTCAAAGTAGGTGATCGTCCAGAATTGTACACAGATTCTTTGCAGAAGAAGAGGGGGCGATTTTTTTACTCTTTAGGATTACAGGTGGAAGAGCTTTTCTGAACTAAGGAGGAAAAAGTCTTTTGTGAGCGAACTCGTTTTAGATCGGCTAAGTTTCAAACTTACGTTCTGCGCCCATTCTGATTAAGCAAGTAAGTCAGCATTTACGTTCTCGATAGCTGTGCGCAGATTTGTTGGGCCTGTACCTAGCTGTACCTGAAGGTCATCAGCATATAAATGATATTTACAGCGGCCTAATGCAGTCAGAGATGACGATAATCGCAAACCTGATTTGTGAAACGAATCTGTCCCATCGCAGTACAACGAAACGAAATCTCACCTTAAAAATGCTGCATTTCTATACATTTTACTATGGGCAGCTTAGCAATGGAATACAAACCTAATCCACCTAAAGTATTTAGATTTTTTGCTGTTTAAATAAAAAAAAATATAACGTATGTGAAAGACGATGAGCGGTTTTCAGTTATCACTCGATGATATTTTCTATGGGATTAAGATGAGGCCTGCCGCTGTGGCCGAGCGGTTCTTGGCGCTTCAGTCTGGAACCGCGCGACCGCTATGATCGCAAGTTCGAATCCTGCCTCGGGGATTTATATGTGTGGTGTACTTAGGTTAGTTAGATTTACGTAGTTTTAAGTTCTAGGGGACTGATGACCGCAGATGTTAAGTCCCATAGTGCTCAGAGCCATTTGAACCATTACCATTAAGATGAGGAGATTTTGTGGGCCAGTCGAGGTGCATTCCCACGATCCCATTTTGGTTCCACAAAAGTAGTGAGAGTCATGGTGTGTATGTGTGTGTGTGTGTGTGTGTGTGTGTGTGTGTGTGTGTGGAGACGGACGGACAGTACCTTAAAAACTCAAGAAGACGGCTGCAGGCTGAGACAGCAGAACACCCCACGTAAGCAACATATAACTATGCAGCTGATAATGGGAATAAATTCTGGAAACACGTCGAACTAAGCATGGCGAGAGAAAGTAAATGGTGCAGTGATTCACAATTTAATTCATTTGCGGTTGTTTCTACACGATGAGACACGTCTTACTATGATTAAGCTGATTTGAAACTTTACCAGCCAGAAAGCAGCGTTGTAAATTATGGGTGCCTGCTGGAAAACAAAAGAAGAAGGTCTCCTGAAACTTTTCGATCACTTTAATAATCTATCGTCTACACTGTGCGACAAAAAAGTTATTCGTTAGTGGGTAATACGAATGACTTACTAGTGACACAACTACTTCTCATATAGACGTATTTTGCCTAGATAAAAGCATCAGTGTACGGTAAAAATGTAGATTCGAGACTAGCACTTGTAAAGTGATTGTGCAAATTTAGAATTAGCAGTAATTCGAAACAGTGGCCATCACATCGGAGATAATCGGTAGAAATGGCGAGAAACATCAAGCTTGCGGACTTTATGGTGTCTGCACTCTCTTATCGCGTCTCTCTCCTGCTCCGAGCGTCATTTGTCGCGTGTCGCCGTGGGCGTCCGGCGGACGCTCTGTTGCCATGGTAACCGGTGTGTTGGCCTGCCAGGGCTCACGCGTCCGGCTGATTTATCTGCTCGTTTCCTATTCAGCGTGATTTGGGCCTCACATGGCAGCCTCATCGCTCACTCCTCTACTAAAGCGAAGGTCTCTGTTACGAGTCCTACTTCGGACACAAGTGTTGGTTTTAAATGTGGCGTTAATCAGTGGGTCCTCCGAATGTCAAGAAAAAAAAACTGGGGAATAAATTATAATAAATTCTAGTGTGCGATGAGAATATATATTTTGATAGGTAAGGATCCCGCATTCATAACGTGACAACAAAGGCTTGTAGAAAAACGTCAAACAAAAGGACTGTAAAAAGTAAACAAATTAATCCTAAAGCAAGAAATATCGTTTCCTTTAATACAAAGTGCAGTCGGCGTTTCGCTGAATGATTAATTACGAATGAGCATATCGACACCGGTTCTTGCCTTCTAAAGTGCCGCCTTTCTTAGCGTTTGGTCTGGCTTGAAGATCAGATGACTGTTGCATTCAATACATCGAGATCCACATGCTTTGTCATTGTAAATTTTATTAGTATCATTGAAGCTTAGAAAATGCTTTAAGCTATATTTTCATTTTAAATACCATGACGTAGAGTGATGCAGCATAACATCAGTGCCTGGTCAAGCCTTACAAACGTGTTTTGCACAGCCCCTATCGGCGTTACGTTCAATTGGTTTCAGATTTACCATAATACGAATTGTAAAGATTCTACTGGTAATCTGAGCATGCCATAGAAGCCTGCGGTATTGTCAGATGGTTTTTCTATTTGCCGAGAAATTTTATAAGGCAAACACTAAGAGCCTTTATATAGTAAACGTACAATATTCTGCTATTCCAAAACTTCCTTTAACATAACCCCATACACCATTACTGCCAAGCACGTCACTGTGTGACTGATTCCACCGATTTCTTTCTGTGAGGGTACTGTAGCCTATGGTGACGATTTCCAAAATTTAAACATGGGAGACAAATTAGAAGTTGAAATACATCGTCATTTTGTGGAACGTTTCATTAATACCATTACTAGGTAGTGGCTTTGTGTTAAAATACTTGATTTATGGTAAAATTACGTAGGGTAGATCATTGTACATTTTTGTTAAAACTCGCACTAAAAAAGTTCAACATACCTTGCGTTATAAATAAAGTAAACATTTATCCTTTTATTATTGTCTCATGCAAACTTAATATACCGCTTTAATTCACCGAGGTCTTTAACTACGGTATGCACAAATTATTAGTTACAAAGGTTACTTATTGCACACTACCATTTGGTCTACTCCCACTTGGCCTGGAATATTTGCCTTGGGTAGTTTATTAGAAAAATTGTGGTAATATTTTGCAGGGAACTGTATGTCAGTCAGGAGTCTGACATTTTAAAGTAGAAATTTATAAAACTGAACACATGATGTATAATGAAAATGACCCTCAGCTTCCTTATCGGTTTCCAGACTAACCCTACCTTTTTCGTCAGTCCATTTACCATTTGTACTGAAGAAATTATGCAGTTGTATTAGTGCCAAATGAAGCTTGCATAAACGCAGAAATGGAGCTGACACTTTTTGCAGAATTTCTGATGCAAGAAGTTGAATGTGACAGAGCATGTTTCACCAACACCTTAACAGTTTTTTCTTCATGGTTTTTCACTTCACATACAATTTTTGCATGTTTCGCCTCTTCAACAAGTTCATATTCATGTATTTCTTTCATAATATTTTCATCAAATTCCGCTAAAGTTTTAAGACCCCAGAGAACCAACTTTCAAATAAGAGGATATTTCAGCTGAAACCATTCAAACGGCTGCAGCACATGAAACCGGGAAATAAATTCTCAGTACACCAATTAGTCCCAAAAAATAAATTTGAATCGTCCAAGAAATAAGAATATATCAGCAAGCTGTCTTCTTTCAATGTACTTATCAAAGACTGAATTTTGGTAGTGTGAATGTTTTCCTACTTCATCAGATTCACTTTCCTTATCAGCGTTTCTAACTTAACGGCTTAAATGAAGAAACATTTGAATATTTTGTTCACAATGGTTTCTATAGGGGGAATATCATCGCTGGCCTGTACTGCATTAAATAGTGGCATGTGCGGATAAGGATAATAATGTTGGATACCGATCATGCACTCTCATCTCTAAAGTAAACCACAGAGGTTAATAATGAGATCTGGTGTGTGCGGTACCCAGCGGAGATACGAAAATTCCTCCTTGTGCTCACAAAATCAGCCCTGGACAATGCGAGCTATATGAACAGGTCCCCTGTCATCATGGATCACAGCATCCCATTGGGGAAAAACATTGTACCATGCGATGGACCTCATCAGCAAAAATGGTCAAGTAACCGTTGGCAGTACTCATGGTGCCCATGAATCACGATGATATGGCTGTCGTCTCCTTATTTTCTCTCACAGTCCTCTACGGTGATAGTCTGTCACGATCAACACACAACTTCGTCCGCGTTGTGACTTAGCGAGCTATGTTTTTCCGCTATAGCTGTATGCAACATAAATTTTAGATACGATGCCTCTTGCAACAGCAAATACTTCGGCTAGGTTGGCTACGCAAGCATCCAGCGTACGAGCTCAACAATTTGCCCACGTTCAAATTCACTTAGCGCCGACATAACGCACACAAAACTATATAGAAAACTGATCTGACCAACGTATTGAGGGAATTGCACAGGAGGTGCTCGTTATCCAATACAATAGTGCAATATGCAGGCGTGTCTAGCATCAGCATTTATGTTCAAGAATGCGTTCCTCACAAAGTTTCCATATTTTTGTTCAAACCCTGTATGTGACTAGACATGAACAGTTTCAGCACCCACAAAGTATTCCAATAGTCCTACTTAATTAACAATAAAAATTAACGCCGCGCACTCACTGCTTCTCTATCTACCAATCACTAACACTCATTTCACAACGAAATACAGCATAAACCGGCAGATCATGGCCATAGAATCAATGTACTATCGCTACACATACACACTGACACCAAATCTTTCACGTGGAATTGACTCGATTGCCGCCCTCATAAAATTCTGTTGCTCCCCAAAAAGTCTAGATTATCATGTATCGTGTACTGTACGTTGCTTTAGAGAATCTCTTACTCTCCTCTACAAGCCAATCATTTTGCTCTACCTTGGCCTGAAACTCTTCCAGAAAGCTACCGATCTTTCTAGACTACAGATTATCTTTTGTATAGCAGGACTCCCTAACCCACCCCTCTACACTCTTTTTTAAATCTTGGTTTGGTACCCCCTTCCCAGTCATCCCACTGTTTGTACTCCGTTACAAAATGCTTCCTCTTAATATTTATCTCTGAATTAAAATATATTTTGCCTGTCGGTGCACATATTTATTTCTGAGAGGGATAGAACGGACGCTACTGCCGCTGTAACTGGCTTCAGATCTTAATACAAGTGAGTGCATGTTTGTTTCGTGAATGCCCTCCTTCAATTTAGGGTTGCGAACATTTCTTGCCACACGTTTTTACCAAAGATTTAAATATTACCAATCTTTCACTCTGAAATTCGCCAGAACAGCAGTGAACTAATTGTTGGTCTTGAAGAAAATGATTCATTTTGATGTAACCGCATTATTTGTGGCTTGAAAACTAATTCGAAATCAAGTACATCTCAGTCTAAATGTGATACTAATAATCTACAACTACCATAGTAAACGGAGAATTCAGACCTATGTTAGGACAACATTGTCCTTTCGTCATGAAGCAGGAATGAAAATTTGTTGCTATGCTCTTCTGTTCTGTTTAGTTGTGTTGAAGAGCGATTAAAAATAAATAATGAACACAAAAATACACAGCAACTGAGTTCTGAATGACGAGTGGAGGTTGGTAGTGAATGGATGATGTATTTAGTGATATGAAGAAATATTTTTATTATTTATCAAGCGGTATATTATTTTTAAAAAGTGTGGTTTGTGAAGCTGATCTGATCATATATGTGATATTTCTTTCTATTATGGTTTTATGAATGAGGAATTTTTCTTTTAGGGTCAAAAGATGTTTCTTGTTGCTTCTTATGATGTTTTCGGTGTGTGAGCCTATGGTGATAATTATAAGCTCGTGTTAGTATTCAGGAGAAGTTGAATGATTTGTTTTCTATTTCTATGCTCGTTGTATCTGGTGTCAAACATTTTTCTGATTTCGCTTGTAAGCCCAAAGAAATGCGACTTATCACGTCCTACTTGCGACGCCCAGAGCCGACGAAAAGCGTCTAACTGATTCCAGTCGCAAAGCAAAATTATTTATAAAGTAGAATTTTACGTATCCCTTCGGTAGAGCTGTCTCAAATAAATCTAGTGCGACGTTTATTTTGTCGGTACATATTAACGGGGCCAGCAAACACGCAGTACGAGGGGTGGGAACTGTTTATAATGGCAAATATTTTTTCACAGCTATTAGAAAATAGAAACGTGTTTCAAAGTTATACTGGCCTTCAAAGTAATCACCAGCACTGTGTATAACACGTTTCCAGCGATGTGGATGTCGTAGGATACTCTTAGAAGTGCCAGTTGTGTTGACAGTTCGAGCGGCGCGGTCTATTGCCCGACGAATTTGTAGCAGTTCTGAAACAAATGCCGTGAGGTGTTTCCTTCAGTTTAGAAATCGAGTTGAACTCACGAGGGCTTAAGTCAGGGGAGTGCAGCAGGTGGTATAGCACTTAGCAGCCCCTTCAGTCAAACAAATCAGTAGCAGCTTGCACTGTATGTCCTTGAGCATTGTCCTGCAGAATGGTGGTCAGGTTCAGTAGAAAGTGGCATCACTTCTGTCTCTAAGCTGGTCGTAGGTTATGTTCCAAAAATACAACCTCAATTTTCTTATCCATTCTCCTTTATATCATTCTTGTCAGCGGCTTGGGCGCATGAGCTGTTAAGCTGACTGTGCGACTGTGCGATAATTTTGGCACTTGGCAGCTCTTCAGTCTTCGGAATTGTGAGGATGATATTTTTCGAATGTGAGATAGTATGTCGCCAGACTCATACATTCTACAGACCAACGTGAATAGTAGTTATGTTGCCACTTCCTCCAATAATTTTTGATATTCTGATAGAATAGTACCTATTCCTTCTCCCTTATTTTATCTTAAGCCTTCCAAAGCTCTCTCACAACTGATTCCAATGTTTGATCCTCTGTCTCTTCTGTTTCTTCTCCTATCACATCAGGCAAATCTTTTCCTTCAATGTACTCTTCTACCTATCCGCTGTCTCTCCTGCATTTATTAAAACTGGATGCTACCATCGTTGCAATGAATTTCCGAAAGTTATTTTGACTTTTCTATATGCTGAGTCAGTGATTCTGATAATAATTTCTTTTCCTATTTCATCACTTTTTCACGCAGCCATCTCGTCTTACATTCTCCGAAATTCCTATTTATATCATTCTTCAGAGACTTGTATTTCTGTATTCCTGACTTTCCATTAACATTTTTGTACTTCCTTTTTCGTCGATCAACTCAAATATTCTTCTGTTACCCGTGGTTCCTCGCAGTTACCTTCTTTGTATCTATGTTTCCCTTCCTCACTTCTGTGATTACCCTTTTCAACGATATCCATTCCTCTTGGGTTGTACTGTATATTGAGGTTTTTATTAATGCCGTATGTACAGCCTTAGAGAACTTCAAGCATATCTCGTCATTCCGTAGTACTTCTGTATCCCACTAGTTTGCAAACTGATTCTGCCTGACTAGTGTCTTCAACCAACCCCCCCCCCCTCTCCCATCATTATTACATTGTGATCTGAGTCTATATATGCTCCTGGGTATGCCTTACGATCCAGTATCTGATTTCGGAATTTCGGTCTGACCATGATGTAATCTGACTGAAATATTCCAGTATCACATGGGCGTTTCCAAGTTCACCTCCTCCTCTTGTCATTCTTGAACGGAGTATTCCCTATTACTAGCTGAAATTTATTACAGAACTCAATTAACCATGTGCCAGTTTCCCATGTCTATGAGATTTTCATCTCCCTTTATGTGCTATATTACCTTTTCAATATACTCATATTCTTTCTCTATCTCTTCATCCTGAGCCGGCCCGGTCGGCGTGTGCACCTGGACTATCGTTGTCGGTGTTGGTTGCTATCGACTCTGATAAGAATACCCTGTTCATACTCCCTACCCTACCTTCCTATTCCCAAAGAACTGTACTCAGAGTATACCGTCTTCTGCTGCTGTCGATATTGCCCTATCTGACCATAAATCCATGTCTTCTTTCCATTTCACTTCACTGACTCCTACCATTTCTAGATTGAGCCTCTGCATTTCTCTTTTCAGGTTTTCTAGCTCCCCAACCACGTTAAAGCTTCTGATAAACCACGCCCCGACTAGTAGAACGTTGTCCTTTATTTGATTATTCAATATTTTTCTCATGGTCACCTCCCCTTTGGCAGTCACCTCCCGGAGACCCGAATGGATGGCTATTAGGGAATCTTTTGCCAATGGAGAGATCATCGTGACACTTTTTCAACTAAAGGTCACATGTCTTTTGAATACACGTTATCTTTAATACAATGGTTTCCATTGCCTTCTGCATCCTCATGCCGTTGATCATTGCTGATTTTTCCCCTTCAGGGGCGGTTTCCCACCACTAAGGGCAAGAGAGTGCCCTCAACCTCTATCCGCACCTCCGCCCTCTTATTTTATATTGGAAAAGAACAAAGTATATAGTTTAATTTTTGGAATATTACCATAAAGATTGTGAACAATCAACACATATTAGACAGTACATGGTGATCATAATTAAACTTTCAAAACGGTGTAGAAATAACACCACTGGTCAGAATGACGCCAAATTGCAATGAAATATTATCGGAGAAGGGGAAACGTAAGGTAGAAGAAAAATAATAATATGAAAATCGATCAGTAGATGGCGCTGTATGTGTCAGAATACGTAAATGAAAACACCTATTATGCGCACAACCCATTTAAGTTGGTATAAACACGCCGGTTTCCTTTCTTCGCGCCTCCGACGTTCGCCATGACTTTCTCAATGCAATATCGCGCTTTACGTGTAAAGCTGTTTTACAAGAATGATGACTGAGCACACGTCGCTCTGCAGAAATTCCAGACACTGAAGGGTTAGGAAAAATTGGATATTTGTGGAACGGTCTTATGGTACCAAACTGTTTAGGTCATCAGTCCCTAAGCCTACACACTAATTAGTCTAACTTAAACTAACTTACGCTACGGACTAACACACACAACCATGCACGAGGGAGGACTCGAAACTCTGACGGGGAGAGCCGCATGTACGTAAGGGTTTGAAAAAAGTCGTTGGTCCCATGACAGCCGTTGGTATGGAGAAAATGATTCGGAAATTCGAAAAGACGGGATCTTTTGATGTGCAACCTGCTAGAGGGAAGAAACTAATTGATTCGACGTCAGTGAAAGCAGTGGCCACAGCAGTGCAGGAGGAGACATGTGATCGTGTGCAATCGTGTGGTGCACGGAGAATTCTTCGAACATTGGACATACCCGTTAGCACAGTGCGTAAAATCTTCTTTGCTATCCATTCTAAATTACCCATGTTGCATTACTTGCTTCCGGTTGACCTGCCAGGAAGAGAGACCTTTGTTTTAGAATTTCTTGCTCGCACGGAAGTGGACAGTGATTGACTGTGAAAGATTTTGTGGACAGATGAAGGCCATATCCATCTGACAGGATACGTCAGTACACAGAATTGTAGAATATAACCAACAGAAAATCCGCACGCAAATCAACCAGTACCACTCCATCCCGAAACGTTTACTGTGGGTGCGGGTTTACGGCATCATTTACCATAGGGCCATATTTTTTCTAAGAGACAGGTGCTTCCATTTCTGTTACTGTACCATCACTGGTAAGCGCTATGAGAGTCCCTTGCGCATCCACGTCATCCAAGTTCTCCAACAGCGTGGATGAGTGGATGGGATCACTTTTATGCAAAATAGCGCATCTCCGCACATTGCAAATCCAGTTAAGCAGCTGCTGAAGCGCCATTTCTAAAGTTATAAGCAGCCGTTTCCCTACAGCCTGGCTGTTCCGGTCACGTGATCTTAATCCGTATTACCTCTGGCTGTGGGGCTATCTGGAATTGGAAATTTTTGAGAAGGTCTTATGGGACCAAACTGCTGAGTTCATGGTTCCCTAAGCTTGCACACTACTTAATCTAACTTAAACTAACTTACACTAAGGACAACACACACACCCATGCCCGAGGGAGGACTCTATCCTCTGATAGGGGGAGCCGCGCGGACCGTGACAAGAGTCTCAGTCCGCTCGGCTACCCCGCGCGGCTGGCCATCTGACAGATGTTATGTTCAGTGTTCTGACAACAAACTTAACTGCATTGAAGGCACGCATTGCGCAACACATTCTTAACATGACCGCTGAAACACTTCGATCAGTCGTGGAACGAGCTGTTTCTCGATTTCAACTTGTTGCAGAAAACGGTGGACAGTAGGTTGAACATGTCTTGCGCCAGTCACACAGACAGTCCGATTTGATTCTGATTGATGTTTTTTATTGTGTTCTTGGCCTCAGGACAATTAAAAGCCGATTTTTCCCATCCAATGTGATATGACCTTGCGTGGTAGGTGGGCATACGCAGCTAACATTATCACACCTGTACACCCGTGCACACTGGGTAATGCAGGTTTCGTAGCGTTAGGCATTTTTGTATGATTCATTTGGCTTTTGTAGTTTGTCATTTGTCTTTTGTAGTAGACCAAAATTAAATTATGATGCTTACAGCGCCATCTATTGCTTCATTTTGTACCTATTTATTTTTCTTCTGCCAGACGTTTTCCCTCTTCTCCGATAGTATTTCCTTGCAATTTGACGTCATTCTGACCAGTGGTGTTATTATTACAGCAGTTTGAAACATTAATTACAACCAAGCTGTATACTGAAAACCCACAACAATGGGCCCAATAGTACTTTAGGCACTAAATTACTCAAACTCTTACAAAGTGAGATGAAGTAAAAGAAATACTAATTCATAGTAAAAACTGTGGGTTAAAATGACATAAAACCAGGAAAAGTGAATTTGCATTGAGATTTCTTTCGACCTGAGCCTCCGCTGCCAGTGAATGAAAAGGCAGTGGACTTCACAGCATTTAAAAGTATGCAAAACACCCTAAGTAAATTATACGCCAATACTATAAATATAAACTGTTTTATCCTATATACCAAAGTGTTCTGACGTATAATGTATGTGGTATTTACAGAATTGCTACGTAAGATGCTTTATAAATAAATGCGTAACACGTTTGGTGAAAAATTCTCTTAAATTTCTGTTTGCTTAAGAAAGAAGAAGCTATAACAAATCAGACTTGCTACCCTACTGTTATAAGAATGGGGAAGATAGGAAGACATGGCCTTATAGGAGCAACAATGGTGGAATTTATCTGACCTAATTCAGTGGAGCCAACCGCTGTGTCGGAGGAGTTCTAGTAGCTTCAGTCCGGAACCACGCGGCTGCTACGGTCGCAGGCTCGAGTCCTGTCTCGGGCATGGATGTGTTTGATGTCCTTAGGTTAGTTAGGTGTACGTAGTTCAAAGTCGAGGTGACTGATAACCTAAGATGTTAAGTCCCATAGTGCTTAGAGCCATTTGAATCATTTTAATTCAGTGAAAACTCAGAAAACCTGAAAAATAGGAAAGGATTGGGAAGAAAGCGTCCGTTCTCCCGAATACAAATAAATCCTGGTTAAACCAAGGGCAACCTCATTTCCTGTATCCCTTGTGTAGAGTACACTCTTTTTGTAGCTACTTCCAAGGAAATTATTCTATATTGCAAAAAGCTAATTTACAAATTTCGTTCATTTCTCGACACGAAGCACCGAACACTCTATACACATTTTTTCACAATGTAAAAAGCTGGTGCTGCGTTGTCCATTCACGGCACAACACTAGTCTCTGCACACTATACAAACGCTTTACACACTCTTTCATCTGGCAACAGGACACGGTTGTGATGTGTGGTTTAAATTTCGGTCACACCAACTTGACACCAGCTTGCCTAAAAAATTGAGACAGTATCACCGTAACGAAATTTTACAAACACTTTAGATGAAAAACTGTGCACGGCGAATCACTCTCAGAAACTTGACTTCCTACCATTAACAGACATCGTTATCAGCAAAGTCCCAAATTTTTGTTGGATATGAAAAGAAATTTAGGGGTAGGAATATTCGTAACAATTGGGTCGTGCTCTATAATTAATTTTGCAGAGAATTTTTAGAGTTTGTTACTATCGCAAGACTCGTTTGGCTGTGGTTCTTTTAAGTGGACGATGATACTTGATATAGTCAACATGAAACTATTAACAGATTTTAAATAAAATAATTAATTAGAAAATTGCATAATCCTGTACAATACGTAATATGTTTGTAGATGTTTTGACCGTTACAGTGCACACACAGAGCCACATAAACGATTGCAAGTGAACATCTGAAGAAAAAAATGTAAATAGATATATCATGTTTGACAGCTTTTGATAATCGCAGATGGTAAACCATTGCTTATTGTTGTACTATGAACTGATATACGTCAAAAGCGAGAGAAATCTTTCAACAATATGAGAACAAGGGAAGAGTTACATCATGTCTGTAATTTAAATGTATCAACCCATCTTCAAGACACAAAAAACGTGTTAATAGCTGAAAAATAAAACAGTGTATCCGGTGGTTGTTGGTCTAGATGGCTAATTTTCACGCTATTTAGCCACCACTGCTGATGTCCTTTACCTGCCCTGTGTAACATAATACGAATAGCAGGTGTCTTTTCATGTTTTGATTGATTTCTAACTGGTACTGCCATTCTTGTGTCGTAGGCCTCATTGCAACGGAACTCACAGGTTTATTATGTACGTGAAATGCAACGTGAATGCCTTATTTCCATTGTCACCAGAAGGAACGTACCAACAATATCTTCACCATATCATTGGAAATTGAAATGCAACTTCCGATACTGATTGAAGACTGGGATTATTCCGTATCGAACAAGGCTGGGGAATACTGAAGCCTGAGTTTGAAATATGTTCTGGGGTTGAACAGCACGTAGAGAACATCTGTTGGTCTTAAATTTCATTATCATAATGACTGGAAGTAATGGCGTTGCGGAGACTCACAGAGGCAGTTCGCTGTTGAAGCTAATCGTACACGAGGGAGCCATCTAAATCACTGGCGCCGTATATCTCGTTTGATGGCGCACTTGCGGGATATCTCAGTCGGGCAACGATCTGGAATAGACGTTACTCACGGTGACACGAATGATAGATATTCTAGTCCTACCGTAGAATAACTGGTTTCATTAACGACTGAATTTAGCCAAATTGCACCACATAATATTGATAAAGTGTATTACATCTCCAATTAAACAAAGACCTACAGTGAATGGATTATAAGCGGATGTCGCACATACCAATGAAAATTTCAGAAAATAGTAATGTACCCCTCGGTACCAGTCAAATGATAGTGTCTGTGACAGGCAATAAGATGGTCCGTGCAGAATGTGAACAAGAGCAGAAAAACGTTTAAATATCGGTAGTTAATTCATCGATGGGAAAATCCTTTCCGCTGCAACAGAGACTTAGCTACGAGCTTCCTTTTGAAGAAATAAAGTTTTTAACATTCTTTACCCGAGCGACAAGTCATCTGAAGTCCCGGAAATCACTGTTTTAAAAGAAGGGAAAAACCAAGAAGGAATTACATAAATTGGTAACAAGTGGACTTTCCTGCAGGTACCGACGGAAAATGTAAAATTATTAACTTCGGCGACCGATGGATGAATGTGTGACGCTGTAGGGCAGATTTCCCAAGCATGTGGGAATAATAGTAAACAGGGGACATGCAATTTTTTTTTGTCATCAGTTTTTGCCCTCTACAGCTTATTCCTTACCTTATCAGTCCACCTAATTTTCAACATTCGTCTATAGCACCACATCTCAAATGCTTCGATTCTCTTCTGTTCCGGTTTTCCCACAGTCCATGCTGTACTCCAGACGTACATCCTCAGAAATTTCTTCCTCAAATTAAGGCCGGTATTTCATATTAGTAGACTTCTCTTGGTCAGAAATGCCTTTTTTGCCATAGCGAGTCTGCTTCTGATGTCCTCCTTGCTCCGTCCGTCATTGGTTACTTTACTGCCTAGGTAGCAGAATTCCTTAACTTCATTGACTTTGTGACTATCAATCCTGATGTTAAGTTTCTCGCTGTTCTCATTTCTACTACTTCTCATTACCTTCGTCTTTCTCCGATTTACTGTCAAACAATACTGCGTACTCATTAGACTGTTCATTCCGTTCAGCAGATCATCTAATTCTTCTTCACTTTCACTCAGGATAGCAATGTCATCAGCGAATCTTATCATTGATATTCTTTCACCTTGTATTTTAATTCCACTCCTGAACCTTTCTTTTATTTCCATCATTGCTTCCTCGATGTACAGATTGAAGAGTAGGGGCGAAAGGCTACAGCTTTGTCTTAATCCCTTCTTAATACGAGCACTTCGTTCTTGATCGTCCACATGCGATAACAGGGCAAAAAGCCTTTGTGGATTCCATTCCGTGTACTGAGTTCTGAAGTGAATATAGTTCGTAGAAATGCGCTTGAACAATATACAAATATGTCAGCATTTAAGACAGGACATGTAGTTGGGCTGAAACAAGTCCGTAGGGATAATGGGTGAATAGCTAGAGGTTTGAAAACGAGCAATGTCATTAATCCTCGATGTTGGCGGGAATGGGTGAACCACGGCCGAGCACAGCGTCGAGAAAGAAGCGGCCGGCCTAGAGAGACGACAGAACGAAAGGACTGAGCAGTCGTCGTAGAGACACTCAGAGCCCAGGATTCATCATTATAATCGATCCGACAGACAACTGGTACTTCTGTGATCACAAGGACAATTAAAAGGTGACTCACAGAACGGCGGCTGATGTCAAGGTGCCCCTTGCGCCGTCTACCATTTAGATCACTACACCAACATCGCTATTTGCTGTAGTGTAGGGCACGTTAGCCCGGCACCTCACTAAAAACCAGGAGTGAAGATCTGCAATGGCAGTTCATTCCAGTGCAGGATCACTTTGGTTGTCATCCGTCGCAACCTTGCAGCACAGCGGTACGTCGATGATATTCTACGTCTTTCCACGTCTTCTTTTATTCCTCGTCATGGTAATCCATCCTGGACTTACATTTCAGCAAAATAATTCCCGTCCTCTGACGGTTAATGTCTCTGCTGCTTGTCTCCTTCCTTACCAAACCCTACGTTGGTGAACGAGGTCGCCGACTCTCTCTCTAGTAGACTTTTGGAGCATGACGGGCACGGCTCTCCAACCAGCTCGAAAATTTTACGATCTATAGCGTCAATTGGACAGAGTTTGGCACGATATTCCTTAGGAGGACATCCAAAAACCATGTCAATCAATGCATAAGGATTAGAGCCGAACCAATGCGTTATTTACTTCCCAATTGTGAAGCTCCTTCCCTCGAAAATATCATCCATTTTTTCTGAAATTGCAATAATTTGTTTGATCGTTCACGCACCATCATATCTACTGATTTCCGTCCTATTCGAGAATTCCTTCGCGATGGATCTCTTTTCCCTTGCAGTTTAGTTCAAATGGTTCAAATGGCTCTGAGCACTATGGGACGTAACATCTTAGGTCATCAGTCCCCTAGAACTTAGAACTACTTAAACGTAACTAACCTAAGGACATCACACACATCCATGCCCAAGGCAGGATTCGAACCTGCGACCGTAGCTGTCGCGCGGTTCCAATCTGAAGCGCCTAGAACCGCTCGACCACACCGGCCGGCCCTTACAGTTTATTAATTGACTTTAGCCCTAGGTCCGATCTAAAAAAAACGTAACGAAAATTGAACTGATCAGGGATTAAATTTTACCAAATGCTTCCTGGCAACTTTTTCTTACGGAGTAAATGAGAATTCATGCCATGCGGAAATGCAGATTGGGGAAAAGTTTAACAAAATAAATTGAAACCGATTGGGCGTTTATTTACAAAGTGGAGCGTACTTCTGAACTGCATGAATCATGTAACACGTATATAATCGTAACACTATGATTCCGTAAGAACAAACTGTACTAAGGGAGGAAGATTATGGCTTAAGGTTCTGTTGCGCCCTAAACAAGTGGGCTGCTTGGGATTGTCCAACTGAGTTTGTAGAGAAAGGAAAATCGTTCAGCTTGGATTAGGCTGAATTTAGAAGGCCCAACATGGATGTACATCCGCCCACACACAAAGTTTCAGACACTACAGAATTACTTACCATAATTGTCAGCATTTTATAGTCAAAATTGGTTCGTCAGAATTGGCTTGTGTGCCGCAGCGGAGGAAAATGAAGAAAAATATTCACGATTACGATATGTGACGGTGAACTGTGACGGTAAAGAGCCAAGAATGCCCCTTCTAAATTCAATAAATGATAGCAACATCACCACTGAAACACAACTCCATACCGCTTTTTGCAGGTGACTTTACAGAAAATTCCACACTCGAAAAATCAGACCTACTTCCAATCGAAAACCACCACGAAACCGCACACATCGTACCCACGCAACAACAAGGCGATTCGGCAGTATCTCCATCACTCTTCCGTGACTCATCAACTTCTCACTAAAAACGAATCTGCGTCGCCTCGCCGGCGAGAGTGGCCGAGCGGTTCTAGGCGCTACAGTCTGGAACCGCGCGAACGCTTCGGTCGTAGGCTCGAATTCTGCCTCGGGCATGGATGTGTGTGATGTCCTTAGGTTAGTTAGGTTTAAGTAGTTCTAAATTCTAGGGGACTGATGACCTCAGAAGTTAAGTCCCATAGTGATCAGCGCCCTTTGAAACTTTTCTTGCGTCGTCTCCAAGCACAGACACGTTGCACGTTCCGCGTAATGTGTATAGTTATTAATTCTGGAACGTCATTAGTTTCATTCAAACCTCGGGCTGCAAAAATGTGTGCGTTCCCCATGGTGCTATGGTTGAAGTTTGATAACGAAGGAAGTAACGTCATTTGTAAGTACTCACAAATACATCCTAATTGTGAACTGACCGTGAGTGTTAGTTTTGTTTGTTGTCAGATATTAGCCTATAACCGATGTGCAGTTTCCCACAAACAACATATTACCAGGAAAAATTTCAGTTTCTGTTTTTTTTTTCCACAGCAGTTGTCACCCTAATGTTCTTATTTTCCAATGAAAGCTTACACAATGGAATGGAATGCAGAAAATATTGGACACAAATTTCTGAATACTGGATAACACAACTATAGTACTGTTTCTACTAACGAATAACACCTACACATACTTTAACGCTAGTCACCTAAGTAAAATTTTGCAGTACTAACTCTATATTAGATTGATGAGTGTGGAAATCAGTTTGAATAATTGATGACTCAATGAAAAACTTTTTTTTAACAGTTTACAGGAGCTTATATGGGATGAAATTTTTAGTGAATCAAATGCTAACATAGAATTTAATCTGTCCCACGCAAATTCATATTATCAATTGAAAATAGCTTTACATGTAAGCTAAGCAGAAAGGACAGTCAACGGCCATGTAAGAAACCATAGATCACTACAGGGATTAACGCATCTTGTCGAAGGAAAAGGGAAATGTATCTTTTGGCAAAAACAAGTAGACATCCTACAGCAGTTACGCACAAGAGACATTACTAAAACTTATTTATAAAGGTTATTAAAAATCAGGGAACATTGACATAATGTCGGAAATGAAGAGTTCTGGCAACAAACTTACGGCTGAAACTTCCTGGCAGATTAAAACTGTGTGCCCGACCGAGACTCGAAATCGGGACCTTTGCCTTTCGCGGGCAAGTGCTCTACCATCTGAGTTACCGAAGCACGAGTCACGCCCGGTACTCACAGCTTTACTTCTGCCAGCATCCGTCTCCTACCTTCCACACTTTACAGAAGCTCTCCTCCCCCGTGCCCGCGCAAGTCAAAGGTCCCGAGTTCTAGTCTCGGTCGGGCACACAGTTTTAATCTGCAGGAAGTTTCACATCAGCGCACACTCCGCTGCAGAGTGAAAATCTCATTCTGGAGACTTAAGGCTGTGTGGAATGTATTGACGCAGGAGGTAGGATAACCAGGCACAGAACTAGGTAACGTCACTGTTGAACCGAATGAAAAGGGTATAAATGATGTGTCAAGAGTATTTGATTTATTTAATAATCATTTCTTAAATGTAGTAGACAGTTTAGGGACAAATAGTTCAAGAGAAAAGTAAGAGCATTGTGCTGAAAAAGTAACTGTCAAAAAATTCAATCGTATGAATGTATCGCCAATTTGTCCTTCTGGAATCAAGAAAATTACTCATTCTCTCAAAAATAAAAGCTCATATTGTTTTGATGTTTGAAATGGCTCTGAGCATTATGCGACTCAACTTCTGAGGTCATCCGTCGCCTAGAACTTAGAACTAATTAAACGTAACTAACCTAAGGACATCACACACATCCATACCCGAGGAAGGATTCGAACCTTCGACCGTAGCGGTCTCCCGGTTCCAGACTGTAGCGCCTAGAACCGCACGAACACTCCGGCGGGCGATGAAGTTTCGTTTAGAGTAATAAAGACTAGTTCCCACATAATAATCCCAGTCTTATCCGAAGATATTTTCCCAGAGGAACTGAAAAACGCCGTTAAAAGCCTCTTTGAGTAAGGTGATAATAGAGCTTCCAATAACTACCAACCTCTTTCACTGCTGATATTATTTTAGAGAAATTTGGAGATGGTGATGTACTGTAGAACACTATCTCACCTTAGCGACAGTGATATCCTCAGCAAATCGCAGTATGGGTTTCGGAAGGGCTGCTCTACTGAGAGTGACATTTGCCTGAGCATTCATCAGATTTTAAAAGAATTATGTAATAAAACGTGGCTGGTTTGTATTTTCTGCTACATAGTAAGGCCAATGACTGTGTGAATCACCGTATTCTGCTACATAAGTTGAAGTTTAATTGGATGGTGATGTACCCAACCAATGGATGATAGCATATTTAACCAGAAGAATGCAGAAAGTTGTACTTAGCAGTTCAACACAGATAGCCCGAGGACATAATTCAGTGTGGCGAAAAATCACATATGGGTTTCCCCAAGGCTCGATTTTAGGTCCAGTATTGTTCCTCAAATATGTAAAACATCTTCCATCTAATGAACAATAAGGTGAGACAGTTCTCTTTGTAGATGACACTAGTATTGTAATCAATCCATGCATTTACACAAAAAAGCAGAAATGGTAAACAAAGTTCTACAAGTATCATTCACTAGTTTTATGCAAATGGTCTTACCCTCATTTTTAAAGAGATTCAACATATTCAGTTCTGCACATCAAAGGGTATAATACATGATGAACAAATAATACATAGGATGGAAACTTCAGAATTCTTAGATGCCAATAATGACGAGAATTTAAACTGTAAAAAGCACATTTGGGAACTCATAAAACAGATTAATTCAGCCAAATTTTCAATTAGAGTTATTACAAACATTGAGGAGAGACAGATCACTAAGTCGACAGATTTGGTCTATTTCCATTCAATAACCTCATATAGATAATACTGTCGGGTAACTCATATTTAAGAAAGAAAGTCTTTACTGCGTAAAAACGTATTGTAAGAATGAAGTGTGGTGCTCATTCACGATCATCTTATAGACATCTGTTCAGTGAACTGGGTGTTCTGATTACTACTTCACAATATATTTATTCCATCATGAAGTTTGTTTTAAAGAATCCACTACAGTTCAAAATGAACAGTGATGTAAATACAATACCAGAAGGAAAACTGACATTCATTACTCCACATGAATGACGTCTTCAGGACGAGAAGAGGTGCACAATGCTACAACAAAAATATTTTATCACCTATCCACTAATATTACATGAAATATAGCAGAGTAAAATTTTAAAACAATGTCAAAAAGTTTTTTCTTGACAACTCCTCCTATTCTGTAGAAGAATTTCTGTTACTGTTGTGTGTAAACTGTGATGGCTGGGAATTACTTACATCTGTGTATATTTTAGTTTTTACAAGAAACTTAGAAGTTTTCGGAATGTAACTCTACAAATTAATTTGTGATGTGAATGTAAAAAGACTGAGTCCGCATCATTAGCACCTACAGTGAAAAATGTTCCATGGAACACATAACTAGTAAATTCATGGAGTAACCATATTCTCGTACTGATTAGGTCAGTGCCGCCCAATGCATGAGAAACTTCAGGCACACAGAGTGTGCGGGCGATGTGCTGGTATAGTCCTGCGCTGTCTCATCTTTGCTCGGTCCTTCTCGTAACAGATAGAAATATCATTGAGTGTTACGGTGCAGTATATTTCAGCCTTCAAAACTATCTTCATTTAGGCAGAATAGTGGTGTCAGCTCTGATTACTTCGTATTATGAAGGATGCTTACAGGTGCAGTGCTGTTTGCACAAAAGGAGACGTTGTACGTCTGAAACAATTAAACCCGAATGGGAGTGATGGAACAGATTGGCGAGAAGGTCAAGACATATTATGCAGTCGTAAAGGTGACAGGTACTGCAAATTTGCTAAGAAACTAAATTATAATATCACGCAAAAACAATTTAAGGATTTAGTTCACAATGAAACAACAAAAACTTACAAAGATCAACAGATGGGATTCATTGTTCTGTGCATCAAAAAGCACTCTATGCTTAATTTGCAGGTATGCAACACATGAAGAAACTGGTGGTACGAACAGTAAAATTTCCAAGGGCTCTCGCATTATTCCACAGTTAGGATTATTTATTTTCCATTGAACTGAACGAAGAGTATGGAGACCTTATATGCTATCGCAAAGTACGTTGGCTAAATCAAGGTATATACAGGGAACGATTTTGCGATTTAAAACTCTATACTGTTGAATTTATGAAGGAAAAATGAGTGCAGGATTGAAAATTAGAATCTCAGGAATGGGTTGCGGACCTGACTGCACACAACTCATAGCAAGACACTGGAAGGTGAGAAACGACCTCTGTATTATTTGATGGGGACGCTTTTAAAGAGAAAATCGGGTTGTAGGAGAGACATGCTCTGACAGGCACGGTGCAGTTCCCTCACTCAAAGGTTTTATGGATAATAAGAGGATTGAAGATTCTACTGTGGCCTCGAAAGAATTATGACATTTTCCTAGCCGTTTTGAGCACACTGCCACTCTGACATTTCTTTTCGAGCCATTTCTGAGACACTTGGCCGTTTTAGTTGAAAGCGCCTCTTACATTTACAGATGTAACTGACTGATCTGGAACGTAATTCCCATTTTAATGATAACTTACTTATCATTATAGGCGTCCACAATGTCTTCCTTGCTTTCTTCATGTGGGGTTTCCACGTTTCCATAATGAAATTGCAAAGGTGTTACAGTTTTACGACCAATATACTTACGTATCAGACCTTTTTTCGGTGATGAAACTCACTAAGTCACGATTACGTGGCAACATGAATGCAAACGTCTGTGCAATTGTCTGTGTCTGTCTGTATTCTGACACTTTGTACCAGACAAAAACTGTATGTCTTCAGCACTCCAAAGGCTGGCCGTTGGGGCCGAGCGGTTCTAGACGCTTCAGTCTGAAACCGCGCGACCGCTACGGTCACAGATTCCAATCCTGCCTCCGGCATGAATGTGTGTGGTGTCCTTAGGTTAGTTAGGTTAAGGAATTCTAAGTTCTAGGGGACTGGTGACCCAAGATGTTAAGTACCATAGTGCTCAGAGCCATTCAGCACTCAAAAACTAATTAAATAATAGTGAAAATTTCTTTCGTCTTTGATTTGTATCGTTGATAAATGTGAAGTGTAAAATGTACCGTTTGCAGTGTGACTGCACTGCCATTTATATGCGGCTCGTTCATGCTTTCCTCCTCTTCCCCCTCCTCGAGACCAGACAACGAGGCACAATGGTCTGGAAAATGTGTCAGCAAGGCAAAGCTCTGTAACACTTGTGGCAGGCCTCTGCCCACGAGACAAATTCTTGAACACTCGTGCAATAGTCTGTACATTTCATTCCAGATATCCTGAAAGTATTGTTCACTCCCACTGACAGGATTGTTATCAGCGAATCTTGTCGTCAGCCTTGAATTTTAATTCCATTCTTGCTTGACTCTCATTTGATTTCCGTTATTGCATTTTCGATGTACGGATTGAACAATGCGAGCGAAAGACCACATTCCTGTCCTGCACCATTTTCAATCCAACCACATCATTCTTGGTCTTCCACTCTTCTTATTCTCTCCTGCTTCTTACACACTGAAGCGGTAGGTAAACTGGTATAGGAATGCGTATCCAAATACAGAGATACGTAAACAGGCAGAATACGGTGCTGCGGTCGGCAACGCTTATAGAAGACACCAAGTGTCTGGAGCAGTTGTTAGATCAATTAATGTTGCTGCTATGGCAGGTTATAACGATTTAAGAGAGTCTGGACGTGGTGACATAGTCAGCGCACGAGCAATGGGACACAGCATCTCCGAGACATCGCTGCGGCCGGAAAAGGATCTTGCAAGAACGGGACCAACGACAACTGAAGACATTCGCTTAGAGTGACAGAAGTGCAGCCCTTCCGCAGATTGCTGCAGTTTTCAGTGCTGGGCCATCAACAAGTGTCAGCGTGCAAACAGTTCAACGAATCATCATCGATATGAGATTTTGAGTCGAAGGCCCACTCTTGTACCCTTGATGAGTGCACGACACAATGCCTTAAACCTCGCCTTGGCCCGTCAACGCCGATATTGGACTGTTGATGACTGGAAACATGTTGTCCGGTCGGACAAGTGTCGCTTCAAATTGTATCGAGCGGATTGACGTGTACGTGTATGGAGACTACCTCATGGATCCATGGACCGTGCATGTAAGCAGGGGTCTATTCAAGCTGGTGGTGACTCTGTAATGGTGTGGGGCGTGTGCAGTTGGAGTGATATGGGACCTCTGATACGTATAGACACGACTCTGACAAGTGACACGTACTTATGCATCCTTTCTGATCACCTGCATCTATTGATGAGCATTGTGCATTCCGAAGGACGTAGACAATTCCAGCAGAACAATGCGACACTCCGCAAGTCCAGAATTGCTCCATTCACTCTCTTCTGAATTCTAACACTTCCGCTGGCCAACAAATCCCCAGAAATGAACGGTATTGATCATACATGGGGGGGCCCTGCAACGTGCTGTTCAGATAAGATCTCCACCCTCTCGTAGTCTGACGGATTCATGGACAGCCCTGCAGAATTAATGGTGTCATTCCCCTCCAGCCCTACTTCAGACATTAGTCGAGTCCATGCCACGTCGTGTTGCGGCGCTTCATTGTGCTCGTGGGCGTCCTACACGGTATTAGGGCGGTATACCAGTTTCTCTGCCTCTTCAGTGTGTCTCTTGTGTATTATTCACTTTCCATAGACCTTGCTGATTTTTTATCATAGTTACGATCATCATGCACCATTTCACACTGTCGAACGCCTATTCCAGGTTACAGGTCCTATTACCGTATCTTGATTTTTCTTCAGTCCTGCTTCCATTCTCACAGGCAATGTCAGTATTGCCTCTCTGGTGCCTATATTTTCCTAAAGCCATAGTGATTGTCATTTACCAAATCGTCAATTTTACTGTCCATTCTCCTCTGTTTTATAGTGTCAAAAACTTGGATTTATGAGCTGTTAAGCTGATTGTGATGCAATTCTCGCATTTGTCTGCTTTGGCTGTTTTCAGTGCTGTGTAAATGATAGATTTCCGTAGATCTCATTTGTTCTACATACCGTTTGTTTGTTTGTTACAAATTCCGATTAAATGTCATTTATTCCTTCTACCTCATTTGATCTGAAGTCTTCCAAAGTTCCATTCACTTCTGATTCTAGTATCATACTCCCTATATCTTCCCAGTCGTGTGCTGTTTCTTCTTTCATCACGTTATTAGGCAAGACTTCTCTCATAATGGCCTTCACTGTAATGATTCCACGCATTTGCTCACTCTTCTGAATTTAAAAATGCAATTCCCGTTGCACTCTAGGTAATTGTTATCGCCATTTAATTTCATTAAAAGTTGCATGGAAAAGCCCGTATTTTCCCGTAACTTTTTCTTCAGCATCTTTTCGCTAATCGAAGACATCTGCTGCAGGTTACGTGCACAATATTGTGGACCACCTGTTGCCCTTATGCTCAGTGTCTTCCCCAGTGGTTATGACATATTCCAGAATGAATTTCTTTTGAGCACACGATGGTAAGGAGAGGTGGGCTGCAGAGTGATGTGTCGTCGTATGATAGCGGGAAAGGAGTGGAAGTCTTTAGCGAACAGGATATCACAACAACAAAAAAGATTTGATTGTATTTCTCCAAGTGTGCAAAGACTCATTGCAAATAATGCATCAAGAAATAGCGTCCAGCTCACACACTAGTAAGTAGGATGATGCTGGCTGTACTCAACACAAATGATGATGTAGCGATAAGTACAAGTGGGCATAAGTGGCTGCGCCAGTCGTCCTATGTTGCCACAGCAGAGGGAACTTGTGGTGTGGATCCACTTGGAGATGTGGCTCAGCAGGTGTGCACCATTCCTCCAGGTCTCGCGCGAGCGCTGTCGGCGTTTGAGGGAAACTTGCAATTCCATTGCCAACATTGAAGACTCCTGTGGGGTGGTATCAACGCATAACCCAATAATTTGTACTCTGTAGCAGAGTGTGCACTGATTTGGAACATATTTCTTTTTATCTCTCTGTTTCTTCTTCATTACGTCTGTGCAGATGTTACATCACAACTCTTCAGATTCATCTTTGTAAATTTCACGCAGATTTTTGTCCCACCCTCGCAGCTTTACTTCCCGCTACCTTCCAAACTTCACAGAAAATCTCCTGCATACTTTGATGAATTAGTACTCAAGAATAAATAGATATTGTGGAGACATGTATTAGTTACAGACTGAGGAATTGATTCCACAATGAAGTCTGAAAATAACAGCGTAGCGTCACAAGGCCAAAATCCTGCTGCTGTCGTTTGAGAAGTATAGTACTTGAATTCTGTGACCAAAATCCGATTGGTCTGAACCCTAAGCAACACACTTGGGATGGATACGAAACAACTGTGATTGCATTAAAAAAATTACAATTGGAAACGTCGTACAGTATGCCATTTTCTTAAACTCCGTTACTCTTGTTAAAAATGTACCTGACTTAGTGCTGAGTCACATATCAGCGGTGTAAATTGCTGCACAAATAGGTAACCAATTATAAGCATTGGTATCAGTGATCATAGCTAGGCGGCCGTCGCCATCTTTTTCAGTTGTTGTGAGTTGCTAGAAATGAATATTGCTTAGCTGTAGCTCCTCTAAATGTCTGGCAGGAGAACATCTGCACAGCGATGCACAGCTACTTACTATCCCTGCGTAGATGGTGCAGTACGTTGCAGAGCCACGGAGTGGCCAGTTGTCGGAGAGACAAATATGCAGAACTCCTCACGATTAGCTTGGAGGGTGAAGTGATAGTAATATTTATGTTGTTTAAGTTATCATATTTGCGTTTTATATTCCTTATCAGTCTATTCTGACGGTAAAAGTCATACAATATATCCCTCTGGAAACCTGGCGTGATAACTGAGTTTAGAAGAGCTTAAAAATAAAGGTGTGGACTTAATGTTATCATTCAGTACCTGTAATTCAAGGTTGAGTTGAAACGTTGTGAGTTTATCAATTACTTTGGAATCGTAGTGCTGAAAATACAGCCAGGTGTTGCCAGTTAGACTGCAGAATGACGTGTACTCAAAGTAACAATGACGATACTCCATGCGTACGGAAATTTTCTAAGTTTGTACAGTTCCGTACATAAATTTCTATGTTTGCTAAAATTTTAAGGTCAGTATTGCTTTTATTATTTTTTTGTATGGTAATGATTCGTGAAAGTAGGAAAATTTCTTTAAACTTACATGAGCCACATGTTAAGGCAGCTAAGGGAATTGTACTGCACTACTATTATTGAACAACCAACTGACCAGAATGAACTGAGTTCGTAATTTCATTGCGAAACCGCTTTCATCACGCAGCTACGTGATTAGCATTTCGTGCATGTAAACATACATCGTGCGAATTGACGATTGTGTTCGCGAGATAACAGGATTCCGACGAGCTAAAACTGATCTGATTAACAATTGTTTGTGAACAGACGCTTTCAACAACTGTAGAAATATTATTGTTATTGATTGTGTAGACGTCAATTACGCCATTTACTTGAGACTCATTTGAGGTATATATGACTTCTATTGTTTTCTATCCTTATCAACACTAAAATTTCACAATAATTTCCTCTCGACATCCGTTATTTATTACCCAGAACTTTAACACTGACCGAATTTCTAAAGCATAAAGTTATGCTATTAATACACTAACACTATGTAAAGTATCCCCACAAAATTTTGTAGCAATTATACATGCAAATACGGGCTGTAGGCCTGCCGGAGTGGCCGTGCTGTTCTAGGCGCTATAGTCTGGATCCGAGCGACCGCTACGGTCGCAGGTTCGCATCCTGCCTCCGTCATGGATGTGTGTGATGTCTTTAGGTTACTTAGGTTTAATTAGTTATAAGTTATAGGCGACTGATGACCTCAGAAGTTAAGTCGCATAGTGCTCAGAACCGTTTGAATCATCTGAACGAACTGTAGTTCATCTAGTCTGTTAACACATTGGCCACATTTCTAATCTTTTTTCGTGCACTCAAATTTAATACGAGAGGAAGGTATATAGCCCTCTGACTTTACGTAAGACAATGTGTGTTATACGTCACAGCTTACTCATTTTCGACATGAATCGAGATACGTTAGCGCAGTTACAGAAAAGTTGTTTACGTTGCGATCATATCCTCAACTTCTGTTCAAAACAATGTGCAGCACTTTGTTACTACTTTTACAGTAAGATTGAGTTAAGGAATGCTTGTAGGAAACTAACAAATTTTCGACCAAAATATAGCAGTGGTACCCAGGGCTATCTTTTCTCTTTATGTCATTCACAGGTGTTTATTTCTTTTAAAATCGTTGAGGTTAAGACCGATTTCGTGAAAGTCCTCAACTGCTATCTGCCAACCACAAACTAGTTTTTGTTGTTGGCGTTGTTGTTTTTGATATCAAATGTTTCAAACACATTTTGTTATGAAGTAAACTAGTAAGAGGTTTCTGCAAATGCAACCTGTGCTCTCATTTCCAACAACAGTGTTTGAAAAATAAAGGGAGAGTAGTGCATTTTCACTCAACGTCTTAATACCGTTCACTATCGAACATTACAACTTCAGACATTGTTGAGCGAGAAGTTAGGCAATACGTGATTCATTGCATTAAAAAGCCTATCAGGACGAAATGTAATAAAATTCGAATGATTTGAGCTTCCAGAGAGATAATTTATTACTTTTTAATTCAAAGCAGACGGGATCCGATCGTGAAGTTACCATTAATTATCACATCCGCCTTAAATATGACAGGCAGCAATTTATCCATTAATCTACATCGTCATACCGGAGACTATAGAGCTCGCATGATTTCGTTGTATGTTCTCGTTTTCACGTTCGCTTGTAAACGTTACTTTTTGAGCGTCTTATATGGTACAATGTAGTGTACAATGCGCTAAACACCTACAAAATAATTCAGAGTTAAGTATTAATTTCGTCATAATTTGTGTCTATCCATAGTCAGATTGCGTCTCCTTGATTCCCTGATGACTTATGATCAACACTCTTCCAAGATGGATACAGTAGCTGAAGGAGCTGCAGCAGGCTTTTGATGGGGTTTCCAAAGTCGGATATGCACTATGGCGTAGCAGAACTCCGCTGTGTTATTCTTCATCTAGTTTTAAAGGGAAATGTGCTACGCAGGCAGTTTTATCGTCCCTATTTTACGATGAAAAGTGTTTTGCAGATACAACTCGAGAACAGTACAAATACACTTTTTAGCTATCATCTGTGTTTTCTGCTACTCTCTTGTTTCAGGTTGTACGATACCTCTACTTTATAATAAAGTAATTATGATTGTTGCACTTGGAGGGCAGGGAACGGGTGAGAGAGTGTGCTTCTACATCTACATCTACATCTACATGACTACTCTGCAATTCACATTTAAGTGCTTGGCAGAGGGTTCATCGAACCACAATCATACTATCTCTCTACTATTCCACTCCCGAACAGCGAGCGGGAAAAACGAGCACTGATTTCTCTTATTTTATTTTGATGATCATTCCTACTTATGTAGGTTGGGCTCAACAAAATATTTTCGCATTCGGAAGAGAAAGTTGGTGACTGAAATTTCGTAAAAAGGTCTCGCCGCGACGTAAAACGTCTATGCTGTAATGACTTCCATCCCAACTCATGTATCATATCTGCCACACTCTCTCCCCTATAACGTGATAATACAAAACGAGCTGCCCTTTTTTGCACCCTTTCGATGTCCTCCGTCAATCCCACCTGGTAAGGATCCCACACCGCGCAGCAATATTCTAACAGAGGACGAACGAGTGTAGTGTAAGCTGTCTCTTTAGTGGACTTGTTGCATCTTCTAAGTGTCCTGCCAATGAAACGCAACCTTTGGCTCGCCTTCCCGACAATATTATCTATGTGGTCCTTCCAACTGAAGTTGTTCGTAATTTTAACATCCAGGTACTTAGTTGAATTGACAGCCTTGAGAATTGTACTATTTATCGAGTAATCGAATTCCAACGGATTTCTTTTGGAACTCATGTGGATCATCTCACACTTTTCGTTATTTAGCGTCAACTGCCACCTGACACACCATACAGCAATCTTTTCTAAATCGCTTTGCAACTGATACTGGTCTTCGGATGACCTTACTAGACGGTAAATTACAGCATCATCTGCGAACAATGTAAGAGAACTGCTTAATGCCTCCCAAATATTTTTTTTTGAAAACTCTTAATGCTTTTTAAATAAAACATACGTTATCAACTCTCTATTTCTTTAATATTCATGTCCAAACATTTGCAACCTTCTGTCGCTGTAGGGCTTCAAATTGTAGTGTGTATCGTGCTGATGTGTAACAGAACTATGCCGGCGAAAGAGAAACAGAGTACTGTAATAGAGTTTAGATTTCAAAGAGGTTGTCCACACATGGCACTACCTCTTCCTACAGCATAACTATAAGAACACTTGTGCGTTGCGGCATCTGCAACAGTCCGGCGCCTTAGGTTCACTCTCATCGATCATGCTAAAATAAAATTTTCACTTTGCACCGAAGAGTGCGTGGTTATGAAACTTCCTGGTAGATTAAACGAGTGTACCGAACAGAGATAATTCAGGACATTTGCCTGCCGGGGCAAGTGTTCTAAGCTCGACGCACTGGCGGATTTAAACTGTGTGCCGCACCGAGACTCGAACTCGGGAAATTTGCCTTTCGCGGGCTAGCTCTGTACCAGCTGAGCTACCTAATTACGACTCAAGATCCGTCCTTGCATCTTTAGTTCCGCCAGTACCTCGTCTCCTACCTTCCGAACTTCACAGAAACTTCCCTGCAGACCGTGTAGAACTAGCACTCATGGAAAAAAGTATATTGCGGAGACGTGGCTTATCCACAGGCAATCCTAGTTCTGCAGTGTCTGCAGGAGAGCTTCTATGATGCTTGCAGGGTAGGAGACAAGGTACTGGAGGAATTAGAGCTATGAGGACGGGTCGTGAGTCGTGCTGAGGTACCTCAAATGGTGGAGCACTTCCCCGCGAAAGGCAAATGTCCCGAGTTCGAGTCTCGATCCGGCACACAGTTTTAATCTGCCAGGAAGTTTCATAGCAGTGCACACTCCGCTGCAGAGTGAAAATTTAATTCTGGAAACGTCTCCGCAGACTGTGGGTAATCCATGTCTCCGCAATACACTTTCTGAGTGCTAGTTCTGCATGATCTGCAGGAGAGCTTAGGTTAACTTTGGGAGTTAGGAGACGAGGTACTTACTGAATAAAGCTGTGAGGACGGGTCGTGAGTCGTAATTAGGTAGCTCAGCCTGTAGAGCACTTGCACGAGACAGGCAAATGTCCCGAATTCGAGTATCGGTCCGACACGCAGTTGTCATCGATCATCCTTGTTCCTGCTTGACCCTACCCAACTGTCGTCTGTTTCCAAAACTTAAAGAAAACATGCTAGGGCCTCACCGTAATATTGATACAGCGGTGCAAGGAAAGATGAGCTTGTGGCTCTGTCAACAAAGTCAAACATTGTACTGTAATGGTGTCGACGAAGTTGCCTCTCGTTGGGACAGATGCGCTTCTCGCCCGGCTGACTATGCTGGGAAGTGAACATGTAGACATGAAGAATCAAGATGTAGACTGTTTGCTTTACTTAAAACGATCCTAGAGTTTTCGTATAAAAAGTCGGAGACATTACTTTTCAGTACGCCATCGCCCTTTTGTAAATAAAGCCTTTAGGGTGAATCGTGAGTTTTGTACCAGTAACTTACTCGGTAAAAGCATTGGTCACGAGAAGCAATCATCTGAGTTAGTGCTTCAGTCGAGCACACAGTTGTAATCCGAGCGAAAGTTTCACAATATGTGTGCAATTACCTTTGGAGGTATGAATTTACTGACGAGATTTTTTATACTATGTTCCATTCTGTGCGAAAGGAGGGTAGACTAATGATCGCCAAAGACAGAAGAAGCGGAGACAAGCACTGTTTAATGTATGATTTCTAAGTAAGAGGAAACAGCGTAATTACGTTCCTGTGGAAATCCTTGTCTTGGTAATAGATTTGATGAAAAGCCTCGCAACCTTAGGATATAGTTTGATGATATAAAGTCGTAACCTATTTCGCTGCAAGATCTACTTTGTTCAGAAATACAGGCAGCTGATTTGGGAATCTATTAAAACGAGTTCGTTACACTTTCCTAGGAAGAACCACATAATAAGAGAAAGTGTGCCGCAACACGTCTGCTTAGAAGCTGTGAGGCGCTTGCAGTTAGGATAGCTCCACAGGTTAGTGTATTCCTCTTACCACTTCCGTGCGCAGTTACTCAACCACCTAGATATGCTTCGGCTTCCGGTGTTATTTGCATACATAACAGAGTCAGTGGCGGTCGATGCGGAAACGTGGAAGCCCCCTTAGCACACCGTGTTTGTGTGTGTGTGTACCGTGCGTTAACAGAGCACCCCTTTGTAGCGGCCATTGCATCTGTCGTATAACGCATATCATCTCTCATAGACGAAACATTTACTGATTTATGCATACACTATGTTTCCAGCAGCATGTACCACAATTTATCCGTCGCTTCTAATATCTTAACCGCGAAGAACGCTCGCTTGTCGTACAAAACATTAATCTAGCACATTTGTTCCTCCATATACACCCGTCGACCATATTCTGTAGTCTAATTTTCCTATACGCCAAATTAACATATGAGTCTCGATGAGATGCAGACGCCTCTCTCCAGTTGTTGTGTTGTCAACTGTAAGAATCATTGATCTGACTTCGTATTATTAACTGAAATGGCCTTATTATTACCATAGACAGATGTTTGAAAGGAAGAACAAAATACAGCAATTATTTTTATAGAACATGAAATCTCTACTGCACATTTTCATAATAATGACATCTTCCTAGGTTAAACATTCCGGAAGTAAAACAGTGCAAGTAAAATAGTCCTCAAACAATAGCTCTGGGTGTGCATTTTTCGGATGCTATTACCGCGAAAAGGATATTAGAAATTTACAATGGTCGGACCACGAAATGTAAGATGCCTTAGGTTAAGGAATTTACAAAGTTACCTATAGTTTGAAGTTGGTTAGAGTAGGACTTAAACATATTCTTACATGAGATATCAGGTACATGATCAAGTTACAAAATTAACAGTAATTAATCAAATATGTATAACCCAAAGGTAGTTCTATAACAGTAAAGTACAAATAAGGGCCAGGTTCTGTAAATAGAATAGCGAACGTATTTTGAAAGTCATGACCCAAAACAGTAATACCAATATAAGTCCTACAAATTCCAAATTTATGAAAAGGTCGTAAAAATTGCACGAAGAGATATATGATGAAATTATTCAATAAGTTTAGAAGAAAATTCTTTTTTGTTAAGGGATTAGAATATGACAGATGATACTGTAATTGCTTTACGGACACCAAAGGAACTGTGAGACCGATTTAACGGAAGGGATCGTATCTTGAATGGACGTTATTAGATGAACATGAATAAGAGTACAATGACTGTAATGAAATGTACTGAAATCAAACTAAGCGATGATAAGGGAATTATAACTGATGAAATTTGGTATTTGAGTAACAAAAAGTGATACTCGTTAAAGTGAGGAGGATACGCTATGCAGACAGCAATAGCAAGAAAGGCTTAGGCTAGCAATACCAAGAAGGAGCTCTTAAAAAAAGTGAAATTATTTAACATCGAATATATATTAAAGCGTTGGGAAACCTCTTTCTAAAGTATTTGTATGGTGTGTACCCCATGTTGTTGTTGTTGTCTTCAGTCCGGAGACTGGTTTGATGCAGCTCTCCATGCTACTCTTTCATGTGCAAGCTTCTTCATCTCCCACCTACATCCTTCTGAATCTGCTTAGTGTTCATCTCGTGGTCTCCCTCTACGATTTTTACCCTCCACGCTGCCCTCCAATGCTAAATTTGTTCCCTTGATGCCTCAAAACATGTCCTACCAACCGATCCCTTCTTCTAGTCAAGTTGTGCCACAAACTTCTCTTCTCCCCAATCCTATTCAATACCTCCTCATTAGTTACGTGATCTATCCACCTTATCTTCAGCATTCTTCTGTAGCACCACATTTCGAAAGCTTCCATTCTCTTCTTGTCCAAACTAGTTATCGTCCATGTTTCACTTCCATACATGGCTACACTCCAAACAAATACTTTCAGAAACGACTTCCTGATACCTAAATCTATATTCGATGTTAACAAATTTCTCTTCTTCAGAAACGCTTTCCTTACCATTGGCTGTCTACATTTTATATCCTCTCTACTTCGACCATCATCAGTTATTTTACTTCCTAAATAGCAAAACTCCTTTACTATTTTAAGTGTCTCATTTCCTAATCTAATTCCCTCAGCATCACCCGATTTAATTTGACTACATTCCATTATCCTCGTTTTGCTTTTGTTAATGTTCATCTTATATCCTCCTTTCAAGACACTGTCCATTCCGTTCAACTGCTCTTCCAAGTCCTTTGCCGTCTCTGACAGAATTACAATGTCATCGGCGAACCTCAAAGTTTTTACTTCGTCTCCATGAATTTTAATACCTACTCCAAATTTTTCTTTTGTTTCCTTTACTGCTTGCTCAATATAGAGATTGAATAACATCGGGGAGAGGCTACAACCCTGTCTCACTCCTTTCCCAACCACTGCTTCCCTTTCATGCCCCTCGACTCTTATTACTGCCATCTGGTTTCTGTACAAATTATAAATAGCCTTTCGCTCCCTGTATTTTACCCCTGTCACCTTTAGAATTTGAAAAAGAGTATTCCAGTCAACATTGTCAAAACCTTTCTCTAAGTCTACAAATGCTAGAAACGTAGGTTTGCCTTTTCTTAATCTTCCTTCTCAGATAAGTCGTAAGGTTAGTATTGCCTCACGTGTGTACCCCATACTGAAGTGAAAAATGAACGGTAAGCGTTTCAGACAAGCAGAAATTAAAGGTATTTAAAATCTGATAAAACATTGAGTGTTCGATGCGTAGATCGGGTAACTAATGATGAGGTGCGTAATCGAACCAAGAAGACTAAGAGAATGGATAAGTTGACAGAATACACACTGGAAGGCCAAGCAATAAATAATTTGTAAGCAGAGAGTGGGGTGGAACGTAGAAAAAGTACAAACGATAGAGAAAGACCGAAGATTAATAAGAACAAGGTGGAGGAAGTGCAAGTAGTGTGCAGTAGTTATGCAGAGATGAAAGGACATGCAGTTATAGAAAAGCATGGAGAGCTGAATCCCTCTAATCTTCGTTCTCTTGGCTACAACAATGCACGACAGTCCAGTTCAATGAAAAAGAGTGCTCCACGACTGCATATAGATCTGTCTCACGTTACGTTTCTATCTTCAAGTTTTCAATAACACGCTTTGTTCATGCTCTACGTGATGATTTCAGGTTACGAAATTACAATTAAAAATGTACCATTAGCTGCTGACAGGTGTTGATGAACATCACTGGGGACAGTTGAAAATGTGTGCCCCGACCGGGACTCGAACCCGGGGATCTTCTGCTTACATGGCAGATGCTCTGTCCAACTGAGCCACAGAGAGCACAGAGTATAGTGCGATTGCAGAGACTTATCACCGCCACGCTCCCAGTAAGACCCACATTCTCAACTTATAGTCCACACACTACATTCGTAATGTCCCTGTCATTATACCCATTACTCGCGGTAGACAATCCACTGAGTCCCGTAACAGTTCAGGCAATTTATGTGCCATCCGCACTGAAGAAGGTTATCAGCAGGTTAGCCTTAACGATATGAAAATGGCATCTATTCTTTCGGACATGTCCGAAAGAACAGATTCCATTCGTGACCGTGCAGCTCTCTAGAATGAAATTAGAACTAATTCAATACCATTAGCCGCTGACAGGCGTTGATATACATCAATACGTAGGCCGGAGATCCCGGGTTCGACTCTCGGTCGGGGCACGTATTTTGAACTGTCCACATTGATGTATATCAAGCCTGTCAGCGGCTAATCGTATTGAATTAATTGTAATTTCATTCTAGAGAGATGCAGAGTCACGAATTGTAATCTGTTCTTTCGGACATGTCCTAAAGAACACATGCCGTCTTCATATTTAAGGTTATCGTTTCATATGTCTACTGATGCAGGCCCAGTGACATATCGTACCACAGTACAATAAATACATTTCAAATGCAAGGTTTTGTTCAAGGCACTTTGGCGGTGTGTGTTTGTCATTTTCTGTTCATTTGGTAACGTACGGCTCGGACGAATGTCACTGACGATCATAATTGCAAGTCAGTCTGTTTTCCAATAATAACCAGGCAAGTATACCCTCACAACTTATATATCACGGCAATAATCTTTCCTTCAGTATTCTTCCATGTAAAAATTGCAAAACATTTGCTTTAGAAGAAATAAGCGTCTTTGACATATATGTGGAAGAGCGCAATAGCAGGATAAAAAATCAGGTTTCATGTCGATGATGGATGAATTCTGATGATACGTTAATAGAAGAAATACAAAGAAGAAAATTGTGTGTTATTGTCGCATGGTTGAGCTCGTGCAGTATTACGCTAGTGAGCAGGACGTGAGGACGAAAATAATCTTCACACGATACATCTCTTCCAAGTAACAAAGCTCGCTGAAACCTGGCCCATAGATGGAAAAAATTGTTACAATATAGTACAGAAGATAATCAAAACGCCATTAGACGAATAGAAAGTACTTATTCAAACACAATAATTAGACTCAAGTCATAAAATCATAGGGATGTATCATCTTGGACTTTACAAAAGGTGGGACACGGTTCTTAATAGGATGCGTGACAACCGCCGACACCATAGTGCGCTGTGCAACGTCCTCCTATGCTGGCCACATGGTTGGTAGGGAGTTCCTTTTGTACAGATTTCCACTGCACCACGTGCGCGGTTTCAAATTGCTGGATGTTGGCTCGTACATGTGGACGTGCTACAGTACGTCCCCACAACGCATCCCACACGTGCTCGAAGCTGTTCAAGTCATGGAGAACGGGCAGGCCATTCCGTTCGCCGAATATCCTCTCGTTTCAAGATCCGCTCCACTTGTGCTGTTGGATATGGTCGCTCATCGTCATCAATAAAAGAAAAGTTATATCCGGATGTGTGCGTGACTCAGGGTGAATCTACTCTCACCCGACAAGAGCACGTGAACCCGCTCGTCGCTGGTCCAGTTCCTTTGCTCTTGACAACGTAGGAAACGGCGCCGCCTATGTGCACATGTCAATGGAAAACAACGTACCGGCCTTCTATATCACAATGGAGAGTGAGAATGCGTGCCTCGCAGACCTCTTAAATGAGGTTGCAGTTCGTAGCACTGTTTGATGTGAGTCCCTTCTTTTCTGTTGTACGAAGTCGTAATCATCTGCTGCTGAATTGACAGTTGTCGACCATCCCAACTCCTTCAGCAGGCAGTGCCTGAAGTGCCGAACGCGTCCCAAGCATGTGAAAGAATGCTGACAGCGATACCAAACTCCTTCTTCGTCGTCCTTCTTCGTTCCCGGTGATTCTTCCGCGTTTGAAGCCGTACAAATGCTGTCTCTGAGTCATGTTGTATTGAAGAAAACCATCACAATGCGTCTTTATTGCTCGCTTATGGGGTTGGGTTGTTTCGGGGAGAAGACCAGACAGCGAGGTCATCGGTCTCATTGGATTAGGGAAGGACACGAAAAGAAGTCGGCCGTACCCTTTCAAAGGAACCATCCCAGCATTTGCCAAGAGCGATTTAGGGAAATCACGGAAAACATAAATCACGATGACCGGACGCGGGATTGAACCATCGTCCTCCCGAATGCGAGTCCAGAGTGCTAGCCACTGCGCCACCTCGCTAGCTTATGGACAACATACAATCTTCTCGGTCCTTTCATTTTCCTTCAACTCCCTCGTGTTGCATTGCGAGCCTGATATGGTGCTGTAGTCCCACTGACCTCACGCCACAAGACGACCATCGTTCTCCGCATACTGAGACCACTGGCAACGTTCTCCCGTAGTTTTATTCACTTCCACCAAGTTCTTAATATGTTGAACTAGTTTATGTCTCTCGTCCTTAAATTTTTCAGAGCAGTCTCTTTCAATTAGACAGAAAACCAGTGTTCTAAGCGTACTAGAATTAACGTAATGTGCGATGTGATTCTAGTGAATTATCTGCTTTCTTTGTCAGTCCAAGACAGTCTGCCAGTCCTCGACGTATATCTAGTGGATTGCTTAAAATGAAAGCTCTTTTTAATAGTGTAACGCAAATTTTACGTAATGAAAGTTAGTCCGGCTTTCTTCTTGTGATTCACGTTTTCCTACTTGTTTTTTCTTCCAGAATTTAGCCACAGGTTTACTAAACTGTATTGTACGTTACTCGCATTTTTTTTGTTTTTTTTGTTGTTTTTTTTTTCGCAAGGTGGGAGCGGGCAGCCTCCATGAACCACCAAGCTTGATACGAGCTCATCTCCATTTTTGTCACATTTTTTTAAGAAAGCGTTTTCACGTAACTGAGGTGTTTCAGTCGAAGAATAAGGTCATAATACCTCTAATCTGATAAATAGTTTTACTTAAAAGTCCGTGTTTTAATATACTATTAATTAATTAAAGATTCAGTAAAAGTACATTTGTCAAAGTTCAATCTATTAAAGATCTGATCAAATGGAATCGTTTGATACAAATCCAATAATGTTCTCTTTGATTTTTGGCATTCTTCCAGCGATTGTTATTTTAGGCCATCCTGTTCCGTTTCATCCCTGTTCAATCAAAACATTACAAAGACGATTTGCAATCGAACAAACTCCCATCATTGAGAGACTCTGAGTGTCCACGTCATTATCAACGTAATTGGTGATTAGCATGCCTAAAATAATATGAAGCTTATTTTGATTCCAGATGGTCGTCGTAAATCGGTTGTAGGACTCTTTTGACACCGTAGGAATTACGTCACAAGGTATGAGAATAAAATATCAGCTGAAGCTTGGAAATTGTGGTGAGAGTCTCGGAACGATATCGGTGGGAGTTACAAGCATGTTTTGTCATTTACATGCAATCATGCTTTCAAGATGGCGTTCTAGTGTTCTTTCCTGGATGTTTTGGTTACACGGAAGAGTGACGGATCTGTGGGATATTCTGTTTATCGTAAGCCCACTCACAGTGATTTGCTCTTGAATTCTTCAAGTTGCCGTCACCCATCCCAAACCATGAGTGTGCTTAAAACCATTGTGCTCTGGGCACATACGGTGTCGGACGCAGAGAATTTACGAAAGGAACTTCACATTTAAGGACGGTGTTCAGAGACAATGGCAAATTAACAGGGCCTTCTCAACTAAAGCCAGGAAACGGGAAGTTGATAAAGAGGAGAAGGCGAGAACCAAGTCCCTAGGATTTCTTAATCATTTTCATGTGAAAGTGGGATTTCATCCACCTTCTAAGATTTTGGATCTACTGGGATCTGTGAAGAATGATTTGTTACATGGGAAGTTTGGAATTTACAAAATACCGTGTCAATGTGTTATGGCCTATATAGGACAGACAACGCGTACAGTGGAAGAGCGTTGTACGGAACATCAACGGTGCACTCGCCTACTTCAACCTAGTAAGTCTGCAGTTGCGGAACACTGTATTTCCAACGGACATTCAAAACCTCCATTCTGACCACACCAACAACCTTTAGGGTCTCCATTATCAAAGAATCCGTTGAAATTCACATTTCGGAAAGTCTAATGAACCGTGACAGAGGTTACCAATTGAATAACGCGTGGCATCTCGTCATCTCCGAAATTTGCTCGTGACGAAGACGCCACAAGACTTCGATAGCTGCATCCAGCGACAATACCGACGGCAGCTAAGTCTTGCAGTTCCACCAGCGAGGGCGCTGCCGCTGGGCGGTGTGGTCCTTCTGCCTCCGCGACTTCAACGCATGCGCGGCAGTACCATCAGCGCACTACGTAAGACGGAGAGGAGAACTTCTTCGTCAGTCCTCCTCTGGCTCACCGGAAGATAGCTGGCAGTTGTCCAACCGAAATATCGTGAAATGAAGTTTACGACGACCGGCTGCAACAACGAAAGCTCTTTGGATTGTTGATACGACGGTAAAATTTTAAATTTTACAACAGATCTTGTCATTCCAGGAGAAATGACTTGGCAATCATAAATGTTAAATCTAACTGTTAATAAGCCATTTAACCACCATCTGACGGAGCTGTGCAAGCAACTGGTTACTTTAAGGTGCGCAAGATCTGACCTCCGCCGGGAATCTGATGGAGTCTTCAGTATAATTGCGGAATGTATCCGGACTGCTTGGACACGCATATGCATTGCATCACTTGTGAAAGTCTTAAAGAAATTCTTTGCAACAAATGCATTGCAGGGAAGTGAAGACGATCTACAATGCGAATTATTTCAAGATGACCATGATAGTCGTAATGACTATACAAACTCCGTAGATCATTCCGTGGAGGATGAAAATGTTCAAATGGGTGTGAAATCTTATGGGACTTGACTGCTAAGGTCATCAGTCCTTAAGCTTACACACTACTTAACCTAAATTATCCTAAGCACAAACACTCACTCCCGTGCCCGAAGGAGGACTCGAACCTCCGCCGGGACCAGCCGCACAGTCCATGACTGCAGCCCCCGAACCGCTCGGCTAATCCCGCGCCGCGTTGAGGATGACTAAATGTCATCAGCACGTTACTAAGGGAGATCTTTTTCTGAATAAATTTTCTGCGTACCGGTACTTGTATTGTCTTCTTTAGTTACATCTAGTGAGATAAATCATTTGTATGTTTTTCAAATTAAACCTAATATGTGTATACAAGTTTTTCTATAATCCCTTTTTGAACAGTGGGTGATCGTCTTGCATTTGGAGCTGGTTTGGCTTCTGAGATAGATGGTGTTATGAGGTCATCATTATTTCTCACAGGATGGTCAAAGATTACAACCGCTACAGAGTTATAGACTCATGAATTGCTTAATCGTCTCACGTGAAAGTCAAGAACTAGATGTAATCTTCACTTCCTTGGAAATCCTATAACACTAATTTTATAGTGTAAGACGAGGACATTCCTTATTCCAGACCCAATTTCAAACTACGACGACTTCCGCAACTTCCGCAACGTGCTCTCTTTATATATTTCCCTACACGCCTCTGCTTCGTGCTTGCTATCTGCAGTCTGCTCGGATCCCGCCTCCAGCGAAAGTAAAAGGCCCTTGGAATTCCTTTTCGAGTCGCGGAGCCCGAGGCATCACAGATTTCTCGCGCCATAAAGCCTGGCCCCTTTTTGCGTAGAGACGGGACGCCTACACCAGTACCGCCCGCGTGATAACAGCCTGCTGCACCGTCGATTTAATTCAATGGTTTCAGGGGGGAGGGGGAAGAGAGGGGGAGTACAGGTTTATGACGACCGTCTTTGGCTAGGGGCCAGATCCGGCGCTCCGACCCACGCACGCATTACGTTAATGGAGGGCGGGAGCTGCTAGCGATCCGGTAGCTCACCTCTGTGCGAGGAATACAGCGAACCAACTCCTGAGCTACTCACACCACCAGCCCAACTAACTCTTAATCATTACACATTAGATATGCAGGGTTTAAACTAAGTACCACAGTGGGATAGGGGATGTCGAGACGAAAAATTTTATATACATTTCTTGCAGTCTGTCAATTTTGAAAATAATCTCAAAATGTTCTACAAATTTTACTTAAGGCCGGTATTACACCACAACATTTTTTGGACAAACTTGATTTGTGCAGTTGGTTGGCCTTAATGAAATAGGGAGCTTTTGTGAAAAGTCGAGTCTCGTCCAATTTATTTGATCCAATCTTGCGCCTCGCCTTAGATGTGATCAAAAAAATCGTTTGTCTTCAGTTTACTGCAATGAGAAATGTAACGGCTAGGAGCTCTAGCATCGCTGAAACTTTCTGACGTCTAATGTTTATCAATATGGCTTCCAGACCTACGAAGATTATTTGGAAAGTAAGGAACGATCGGTCGCGAAATGGAAACCACAGCGAAAATCCGATTACGTTTCGCACAGGTGTATTGGGCAGTGTCTCTAGTATGCCCGTCGATCGCGTTATGTAATTATTATTAGTTCTGAGCACACAGGGAGCACATAAAGATACCAAGAACATTAGTGCCTCCCGCCGAGTACGAGGGCCTGGTGAGAAATTTCGCCTGAAACTATGCAGCCAACATTACATAACTGACCTGCGTTTTCTTCTTCAAGGCAGTTCTCAGTCGCATTCTGCAGGGATATAAAGATGCTACTGCATATTTTCAATTGGAAATGTTTGATTACCCACAATACAGCCAGTAATAGTCTCCTTCTTTCATCTCTCTGCTCATATGAACATCTGGCTATGAAGACAACATTTTGGCACAGAGAACGAGCTATAGGCTAGAGTAAGAAATTGGCTGAAAGCACTGGCGGCTGTCTTCTATAATGAGGGCATAAAGTCGGATCGGCGACTATGGAGATAAGTAGTTTGAAGTTGTAGCTAACTGTTGCAAATAAAACAGTTTTAATTTTCACTGTGGTTTTCATTACCCGACCTGTCGTTCCTTAGTTTCCGAATAGCCCTCGAACATGGTGTGTTGCATCTCCAACGAAGTTGGTACAAAACTACGAGGCAGATGAAGCACTGCGTAGCTTCCGATATGCTGAATACAAAAGTAGAATAAGAAGAAGCGAGAGCTATAAAAATCGCGGAGGCCATTAGGCATGAAGTACGGCCAGGATGTGGGACCAAGGATATAAAGGACAAAATCTACGACTCTTGTAGAGATAAAAGTATTTTTTAAAGGATATAGTATGTGTCTTTAGGTGTTCCGTCTTCAGTGCTTTATAAATAGCTTCACAAGCTTCTGGTATTATTTTCGCGAGCATACACTGCAGTATTCGAGTGCTATACTGTAAACTACAGGAGCTTTCCACTGACGCAGTAAATCGCATTGTTACATTAAGTATGCGTCTCGTGGATATAGTATTTCTGAGGTGACTTTTTTACACAGTAATATGAGGATCCACTTTCCCGAGCACATATTAAGACGTACTATCGTCCATTCGGAATAATTTTCATACGACTTAGGGTCTCGGCTTGCAGCTTCCGTAATGAATTGTACGCTTTTAGTACCTCGTCGGGAAACCCGCTGTTTTTTCCAAGAACGTTTCCTTCACTTCCGCTCCTCTTCCAAACGCTAGCACAGTGCAATTGTGGCATACGCAACAGCTGATCATAGAAACAACCTGTTTCCGCCATCCTGAAACTTTGACGAAATACTGGATGACAATGTAATACTATCTTTTTTGAGTGACGGGAAAGATGTTTGTCAAAAATTTGAAATATATGATTAGATTCCATTGGCCAATAAGTATGCCAATTTATTAGCCACTTAGTCTATAGTGCATACTATTTGTTCGAGATTCTCGTTAAAATCGTCTTCGAATATTAAGAACCCTTTATTCTGAGTCTTACAAAATGTACAATTTGTCAGGTTACTGCTAATCCATCGATATACCCCTCTGGAGTTCACAAATATGTGTACCGGTTGAAGTTAGCGACACTCATATAGTGCGTCAAAGAATCAATTGAATTTAACTACAAGGGTCAGGCGTAATGAATTTAATTTGTTAAACAATGTTGACCTCTGCATAAATGAAACATGCGTGCTGTAACTGAAAAGATTGTAGAGTATGGGGTTTCATTATACTGCTGAATGAAACAGTGGTTTCTTTAACAGCGTATTTATTAAAATTTACTACGAACTTCAAGAAGCATACAAATAGAAATAAGTGAGCGTATTCAAAAAAGGATGTATGCCATGCCCTACTTCATTTGAAAGATTAGCTGCAAAATAGAAATACCTGTTGACGACACTGCCATTTCTTCCTCAGGAGCACAGGAAGTTTTACAGAAACATTGCTACATCCGATCTAAAGGATGGTGTTTCCTGTGGAATAGAGATCAATGCTGCATGCACTTTTGTCAGAATTAAATTTTTCTTTCCTCTTGAAATTAATTTATAACATAAAAGAAAAGATTGTTTACAGTGCAGAGCTCTACTAGTTCAAATATTGTCGGTGTACTTCTCTACCTGTATTGCAACAAACAAAACGTAGTGTGTCTGTATTTGTGGCACTTCAAACAAAAATACCCTTTTCGTCACGTAGAGCCAGTCAGATTCCCGATGTGCCATTTAGAACGTTCTTAATGAATTATACACTTCGTACTTTGCCTCGTTATTTCCTTGTTTGTGGGCAGATGAATTCTATGATATCGAAATAGATGCTTCGATTTTTATGAATGAATGAAAGAAGATACTTTTGTTATTTTTTCCTCCTGAAAAATGGAAGATTTATCACTTAGAACCTTTTTTATTGTCCAATCCTCAGTTCATCCTTAGATGTCTGTTGAGAAAAATAGCTGCATGCCTCTTGAGAAACCAAGATGGCGATCTGGGCCATACCTAGCCGAAGACTTTTAAATAAGCCACACGCAACTCTGTCGTTCACACATTGAAGCCCCATTCGCGGAGTTGTCCGACGATATTAGGTAACATGTGCACGCTTGACACGAAAACGTTTACTGATATCTACAGTGCAATTCGAAATGAATACATCGATTACATGGGCCCATAGCTATTTAACACACAACGATAATCACATAAGAATTACGGAGAAAGAAAAGACAGTTCAAAAAATTTTACATGCTGTTTCATATGGCTTCTCTTGGGCATAATCCAATGAACACCACATGTTCTGAAGCATCTGTGGAGTCAGCGAGGCGATGTTCTTATTAAAGCAAATTTTGAGTTAAGGAACTGTTTTCAGCAAAACAGGCACATACACAATACAGGTATAGCATATTTGATTCATATTTTTGACACTGGCAACTCTGATGCTCCGAGGACCTAGTGATTTCAATACCTTGTCAGGGATGTCACTGCGTTTATCAGAGACATCATCAAGGTCAGTGGTAAACCACAGCCTCTTTTGTTTTATACCCCACCTCTCTTTTTCCCAACAAGTCAGATCGCAGTATCAAAAAGCGGCGCAAGATATGCAGTACAAAACAGCTAATCCTCAACTTTGAACCTAGGTATCCACTAATCCCTCTTCTATGAACACTATTTTCTGTATAGTAATTGGTGGATCGATGTGATGGGTGACTGTCATTGTGCTATTTATTAAATCTTTGATAAACTACTATGCGATACAAAGGAGGACTACCTTGATTCTATGTGATCAACAGTATTAGGCAATTAACTATGCAATCTACTGACTCCCTAGATATCCAAATAACAACTGCCAAGATAGCTCACACCACAGCTCTGAAATCAAGGCCACTGTGTTCACAATCTCATATGACAGACAGGACCCGATTATGTCCCAAATTCACTAGCAGTTTTTTTACAAGAAAGAGGGTGTGTTGGTCTGTTGGCATGGCATCACAGTTCGGGCAAAGGGAATACATAAAATTCATGTGCAGTTTGCGGAAATCGACTGCTGTGATTTAGTTAGCCTTGAGGACTGTTTACGGTGACATTTATTTAAAGAAAACAGCCTCTTATGGTGGTTTTCAAGATTTCTGGATGATATGATTCGCTAGAAGACCAACGTTGTGGTACAATACCATCAACTACAGAGACGGAGAAGTGGTCAATCAAGTGAAACAGTTCATGAGATCATGCCGACGACTGAGCATCAACGATGTGGCGAAGGATTGCTGACCTTTCATGATCCATTCGTAGAATGCAGGAAGTTAATTTCAAGATGAACATGTCAATGTAAAGTTGGTTCTGCAGATACTAGCTTTGGAAAAGGTAGTTATCAGAATTGTGCACAACATCGTCAACCAGAGGAAGGACAACCCGGCAAATCCAAAACAAGAGTGATTAAATGCGTTTTTCGTCAATGACTGTGTAGTGCACTATGAGCTTGTACGTGGTGCACACAATGGTGGCGCCCCTTTCGATGTGCAGGTTTTGTAATGACTGAGGGATGCGAGCTGAAGTAAACGTCACGCGCAATGCCTAGAAGGATGGATACTGTATTGTGTTTATATTCCCGCCCCATTATCGGGACATGGTTCACAGAAACGAATAATTCTCTCCTTTACTAGATTCCCTACTCACCGGAATCAGCACCCTCGGATTGCTGATACTTCTTGAAGAGGGGAAAGTGCCTCAAAGGTAATAATTTTGGCACCATTCAGCACATAAAAACCAATGCGACAGCTGAACTACAGAAGATACGAAAACAGGACTTTACATCACTGTTTCCAGCAATGCCAGGAGCGGTGGAACAATGTGTGTGTGTGTGTGTGTGTGTGTGTGTGTGTGTGTGTGTGTGTGTGTGTGTTTTAACTATAAATGGTATGCTCACTCTGTGTTATTGTTGCCAAATCTTTACACTAATTACTTGGGCAATTCAACTCCAAATATCAATAAAGAAATACAGTCACTACAAAATACACTAAGACCTCTAGGCACTGGATCATTTGGCTCCGTTCAAATCTGATAACTTTGGTTCCTCTCCATATAACAAATAAATGAAATTGTCTTACCTCTAGAGCAGCAACTGTGGAACGTGATATATTCTCGTCTCTCAAAAAAAAAAAAAAATTATAAATGCTAGCTACAGGCTCAGCAGTGTGCAATGCTGACCATAATACTTAGAAATCCACATGAAAATCTTTTGGCTGATAAATGGAAACATTTAAGAAAACCCAAATTCTTTGAAGAATGTATATGACCTGGACAGGAAGGCGTTACTAATTATGGCGAATTGCTGACACAGTGTTTTTTTAGCAAAGTTATATTTCAAATTTTGCTTTTCAGAAACATCTGACAATTGAAGTTATTTTCCTCACAACTGATTCACAAACAATGAGATTTAAACAGCAAGTGATATCTAACTTCACTAATCCAACATAAATGCAGATCATCAAATTACATATATCTTGTTAACAGCCCTTAGAAGCATTACAAAAGTGAAATATCTAACTAGCCTTTTTATCAAAACAGTTTATTTACATTCTGGGGTTACTCAACAATTACAAATTATCAGCCATCTCATCTAAACTAATGCACTGACAGAAACAAAACCCCCAAGTATTTAACATCTTTATCTTGCTTACATGAAGACTTCAATTCAACAATATTGACGTACATAAATTAATTTAATACTTAGTGGCTTCACACCGCACAGCACAAAAACTGCTTACTCCATAGTCTTTCCCTCACAGACAACTACCTACAACTGTGCGCCAAGCGATCTCTTACTACAACGCTTTAATAATCTCAGACCAGAAGCAGTATCTCTGGCCTGCGGTCTTGTAAAAATGTGCCCTAGTATACTCCTTCCATAACATTCCAGTGGGGTTTAACAAATTTGACACATATTTGGAAATACCTTGTACGACAACTGTGTGGCAAATTTATCTAACATCATTATACTCTAAAGAATTGGGAGTGCTTAGGTGCACTAGTAAATGACTAGTTATGACTAAATTGTCTCGTAAACAAGGTTGCTGACAAGTATTTCATGGGAAGCCAAATCAGTAAACAATCCTAAACTTCAAGATAAACGTATAGGATCGGCTAACGGAAAAGAAGAGTGTTGGCTGAAGCCAATGAGCATGTTGAAGTGACTGCATCATTAAATCCATTTCGTTTTAAGCTGGTGGAACAACTTAGAAGTGACCATTGTGGATTTCATTCAGTATGCTAATACATCGGAAGTCCATTAAGTTTCCTCAGTCATGTCCACAGATACAATAGGCACTCAGCAACAATTTACCAACAACCATAGATGGCGATTATCATAATGTTAGTAATGTGATGACTAGCATCAGTACTGCTCTTCATAGTAGAGATTTTTCTGAGATACAAACACATATACAGTCACTTATCTTGAAATATGAATGTAAGTAAGAACTTGCTCCAATGCCATAAACGGAGGTAGGAGACATAATGGAAGGCATGAGAAGGTAGCACACATAAGGCAGTTGAACATGACCATTTCTACTTATGTCAATATGTCGTTGTGGTCTTGAGTCCAGAGACTGGTTTGATACAGCTCTTAATGCTACTCTATCCTGTGAAAGCTCCTTCATCTCCTAGTACCTACTGCAACGTACATCCTTCTGAATCTGTTTAGTGTATTCATCTCTTGGTCTCCCTCTACGATTTTTACCCTCCACACTGCCCTCCAATACTAAATCGGTGATCCGTTGATGCCTCAGAACACGTCCTGCCAACCGACCCCTTCTTCTAGTCAAGTTGTGCCACAAATTTCTCTTCTCCCTAGTTCTTTTCAATACCTACTCATTAGTTATGTGATCCACCCATCTAATTTTCAGCATTCTTCTGTAGCACCACATTACGAAAGCTTCTATTCTCTTCTTGTCCAAACTATTTGTCGTCTACGTTTCCCTCCCATATCTGGCCACACTCCATACAAATACTTTCAGAAACTAATTCCTGAGACTTATATCTAAACTCGATGTTAACAAATTTTTCTTCTCCAGAAACAAATTCCTTGCCATTGCCAGTCTACATTTTGTATCCTCCTTACTTCGACCATCATCAGTTTTTTGGTTCCCCAAATAGCAAAACTCACTTACTACTTTAAGCGTCTCATTTCCTAATCTAATAACCTCAGCATCACCCGATATAATTCGACTACATTCAATTATCCTCATTTTGATTTTATTGATGTTCATCTTATATCCTCCTTCCAAGACACTGTCCAATCCGTTCAGCTGCTCTATCAAGCCCTTTGCTGACAGAATTGCAATGTCATCTGTGAACCTCGAAGTTTTATTTCTTCTCCATGGATTCTAATTCCAACTCAGAATTTTTCTTTCCTTTCCTTTACTGCTCGCTCAATATACAGATTGAATAACATTGGAGATAGGCGACAACCCCGTCTCACTCCCATCCCAACCTCTGCTTCCCTTTCATGCCCCTCGACTCTTATAACTGCCATCTGGATTCTTTACAAATAGCCTTTCGCTCCCTGTATTTTTACCCCTGCGCATCCAGCATTTGATATACAATATTCCAGTCAACATTGTCAAAAGCTTTTCTAAGTCTACAAATGCTAGAAACGTAGGTTTGCCTTTCCTTAATCCATTTTCTAAGATAAGTCATAGGGTCAGTATTGCCTCACGTGTTCCAATATTTCTGCGGAATCCAAACTGATCTTCCCTGAGGTCCGCTTCTACCAGTTTTTCCATTTGTGCTATTATTTTGCAGCCGTGGCTTCTGAAACTGATAGTTCGGTAATTTTCACATCAGTCAACACCTGCTTTCTTTGGGATTGAAATTATTATATTCTTCTCGAACTGTGAGGGTATCTTACCTGTCTCATAGATCTTGCTCACCAGATGGTAGAGTTTTGTCAGGGCTGGCTCTCCCAAGGCTATCAGTAGTTCTGATGGAATGTTGTCTACTCCTGGGACCTTGTTTAGGCATAGGTCTTTCAGTGCTCGGTCAAGCTCTACACGCAGTATCATATCTCCCATTTCATCTTCATCTAGATCCTCTTCCATTTCCATAATATTGTCCTTAAGTACATCACACTTGTACACACTCTACTTACTCCTTCCACCATTCTGTTTTCTCTTCTTTGCTGGGAAATGGTTTTACATCTGAGCTCATGATATACAAGGGGTTCTCTTTTCTCAAAAAGTCTCTTTAATTTTCCTGTAGGCAGTATCTATGTTACCCCTAGTGAGATACGCCTCTACATCCTTACTTTTGTCCTCTAGCCATCCCTATTTAGCCATTTTGCACGTCCTGTCGATCTCATTTTTGAGACGTTTGTATTCCTTTTTGCCTGCTTCATTTACTGCATTTTTGTATTTTCTCCTTACACAAATTCATTTCAATATATCTTTTGCTACCCAAGTATTTCTTCTAGCCCTCGTATTTTTTTATCCTTGATCCTCTGCTGCCTTCACTATTACATCCCTCAAAGATTCCCATTATTCATTACTGTATTTCTTTCTCCCATTCCTGTCAATCGTTCCCTAATGCTCTCCCTGAAACTCCTGCAAACTCGGGTAGTGCCAGTTTATCCAGATTCCATCTCCTTAAATTCCCACATTTTTTCAGTTTCTTCAGTTTTAATCTACAGTTCATAACCAATAGATTGTGGTCAGAGTCCACATCTGCCCCTGGAAATGTCTTACAATTTAGAACTTGGTTCCTAAATCTCTGTCTTATCATTATATAAACTATATGAAACCTTCGAGTATCTCCAGGCATCTTCCATGTATACAATCGTCTTTTACGATTCTTGAACCAAGTGTCAGCAATGACTGAGTTATGCTCTATGCAAAATTCTACTAGGCGTCTTCCTCTTTCATTTCTTACCCCCATTCCATATTCACCTACTACATTTCCTTCTCTTCCTTTTCCTACTATCGAATTCCAGTTACTCATGACTATTAAATTTTCGTCTCCCTTCAGTATCTGAATAATTTCTTTTATCTCATGACACATTTCATCAATCTCTTCGTTATCTGCAGAGCTAGTTGGCATACAGACTTACTCCGGTGATAGGCGTGGGCTTGGTATCTATCTTGGCCACAATAATGCGTTCACTATGCTGTTTGTAGTAGCTTACCCGCATTCCTATTTTACTATTCATTATAAAAACCTACTCCTGCATTACCCCTATTAAATTTTGTATTTATAATCATGTATTCACCTGACCAGAGGTCTTGTTCCCCCTGCCACCGAACTTCACTAATTTCCACTATATCTAGCTTTAACCTATCCATTTACCTTTTTAAATTTTCTCCTGATAACAACGTCCTCCTGAGTAGTCCCCGTCTGAATATCCGAATGGGGTACTATTTCAGCTCTGGAATATTTTTTTGCAAGATGATGCCATCATCATTTAATCATGCAGTAAAGTTGCATGCCCTCAGGAAAGATTACAGCTGTAGTTTCCCCTTGCTTGGAGCTGTTCGCAGTACCTGACCGATATTGTTAGTGTTACAAGGTCAGATCAGTCAATCATCCTGACCGTGGCCCCTGATCCTACTGAAGAGGCTGCTGCCCTCTTCAGGAACTACCCGTTTGTCTGGCCTCTCAGCAGATACCCCTCCCTATGGTTGCACCTATGGTATGGCACGCAAGCCTCCCCACCAACGGCAAGCTCCATGGTTCATGGGGGGAGGGGCGGGGGAATGGAGTACTCTTTCTGATCAGAAAAAGTTCAGTATCCTAATGAAATTACAGACTCTATGATGCAACTACGCTTTACATAAGAATGAATAGGCAAAAATGAAAGTTAACTCTGAATAGTACAACATCCATAAGTTTGCCATTGGACTGCCAATTAGACATGGTATAACCGATCATTACACAGAACATTACTGGTTCATAACATTGTACTGTGGCTCCCAGTGGCCTTGTATATGCAATATTGAGACATAATTACTTATGAAAGCCTAACAGTAAAATCAAGAATTGAATAGCTCCACGTGACCTCGTTTTTGGAATACATGCATATCTTAATAACTGTCCTGCTTTCTATGTACTGCGTTTCGTGCACTTTCATGCGCTTCTATTTATGAGCATAGTGTCTGGTTTGGATACAGTTGGACTTTGGTACATTGGTTCTGCAAGATATACAAAATGGATGGGTATATGCAATGGACATTAGTTACATAGTTGATTGCTTTCTTAAATCTACATAAGTGAAAGCAATTAAACTACTGACATCGTCAAGTATAAGAGATATACAACAAATTAGAGCACAAGACTGGCCATATGTGAAACATGGGAACAAATTACAAAGAAGTGAGTAACCTAACAAAAAATTTGATAATAATTCATCAGACAATAGCATAAATTTCATTAGTAATACTACGTTGCCTAGGGTGTGCAATAATGGCAAAGCGGAATAACATTGCAACAAAAGAAGTGGTCCATTTCATGATATTAGTAAAGACAAAATAGCATCACAAATAAATGAACTTCAGATATAAAGCGGCTATATACAAAAAGTACATAAGTTCTTTTTATTTAAAAGACATGTTTCAGCTACAGTTTGCAGCGGTCAGACCACCCAAGGGATGTGATCCACAGGACACATGTCAAATTAAATGATGTCTGTTTCAGTTGTTGGTTTCCTGCACATGCGTATGAAAACAGAAAATGGTTTAAGGCCTAAGCTCACGGTAAGAGAACTGACCTGTAAGATTCTCCGTAACGAGCACGTTGACACCTAATCAAATGCTGAATAATCAAGGAATCATGAAAACAAGGTACCTATAGAATTTATATAATAATGGGAAATGTCTCAAGGAAAAGGTATGATATGTTTTATAAGAGTGTAGACTCGCTTGTAGAACCAAAATAAGCGTTGAGATTTACTGGGAATGCTAATAGCGACTTCTTCAAGTACCATATTACCTGAACAGTAGCAAAAAATTTTGTACAAAAGTAAAATGTGTTTAAAACTTGAAGAAACAATTTACGTCCTCAAATTGGTGCATATCATTATTGTAAATAAAGTAACTGGTTAAATAAATTTCGTAGAATAAATGCTGTAAAATTTTCTTTACAAATTCTTGTTGCTGAAATAAGCTCTAGTATAATTTCGTTCGTAATCGCAGCCGTATGCTTCGCGCGAAAACTTACCTTGTTGGTATTTCAGTAATTTCTCATTATTACTACACTATGGAAATAGAAATTCAGTACATATCATTTAGCTGTTGCATAGCTACAAAAGGAGTAAAAACATGGACAAATTCGGTGTATCGGTGTCAAAATTGTGGGTAACGTCGCAGTCTGCGAAAGCGTACTTTGCTTTGAAGTAAGCTGGGGCGTGCCACTGTGCTGCCCGATGGTATTGTTGGCAGCGTCGCTGCTGGTTTCAAGGACGGCATGGCAACTACCTGTTGCAGATAGCAAACTTTGTCTGTCCGTAGTTCCTATGGTCCCAATAGACTGTACTATCGATTGCCCTTGTCCCTGACTAGTTTGTAACATTTGAGAAATCTTACCGTTGTCAGAACGGTTTTTAGTTTGTGTAGAATGACTGTGCGGGGTCCGTGTATCGGAATCGATGTGGTTGTTTGTGTTAAATAAACGGTGAATTGACCATAAAATATTTTCTTCGTCTTGGGTAGTCTGTTGCGAAAATAATTTGGAACTGTTTTCTGCATCATCCTGACGAGTTGTCTTGTTGGATATAACTCACTGATCGTAGATAATAAACTGCTGTTCACATGAAATGACATTGTATATATACTGATCTGATATATGTTTCCTATGAAGTTGCTTTCGTGGCTTAGGCTTTTCTGTGCTGGTGCTAAAAGTATTACTCTGATCGATTTAACGAATTTTATCTGCTATACCACAAACGTTGCTTGACAGTGTAAGGTCAACTGTGCCAGAAGCTAAGTTTTTTTATGAAACCTGCTGTCGATTGTAGTTCTCTAACGTAATCAGAGTGAATACGCTTTTCGTTATACTTAAAAGTGGGCTGTTGAAATAAGTTCGAACTGTTGTGATCATCGTTCTTACGTGTTGTGACATAAGATTGGTCTGGCTTATCGTCGATAATAAAACTCTGTTTGCTCAAAATTGCATCTTAATCCGGCCTGGAGTTCTGAATGTGACTTCCCCATATTTTCTGTGTTTTATTTCCTGTAATAATGGGCATCGTCTTCTTGTAGCTGTTAATTTGGCGTTTTGACTGTAGGTACTCTTGATTATACGTAACTGCTTTGGAAGAGATAAACAGAATGGAGATACATAGCGTGGTTTCACAGGAATCCGTAGCAATAGTAGATCGAACAGAAGTGTTAATAGAAAAAAATCTGCTTCTCAGAATGCGCTGTTAAGTATGTCAGTGGACTGTATGGGGTATACGTAGTTTACTTTCGAGCAACATTAACTGCACAATTCAAAGATTCAATGTATGGGAAGTCATCTTGTTCTTCAAAAAAATTTGGCATTGTACACAGTGACAATCTGATATTTCTGGTATGCTTCATGGAGGGAAACCAACTGTCTTCTTTGGTGAGACTGAATGTGGCGTCTGATGTTTCATTGTTCGCATCATTAACCAGAGGAGAGTAAGCGTTATTTGTTGAAGAATCATGTTGCTGTATGAATCTGGTCTGCAAATCGATTGGTGGGGGATAGCATTTATCAGCACAAAGGTTGAGTGAAGCAGAAATGTTTGCACACTATGAAGCGGAAAGCTGTAGTGTGAACCGAACGTCTTCATGACAAAAGGCGCCGTTGTGTGTACCATTTTTGGGTTGAGAGAAAACTTATCTACTCATAGTTAATATAGGACCTGATAACTTCACTATTAACCGTTTCAGACTGCATGGGTGGCTCAACAGAGCGGACTTGTGTGTCACTGTAGACGGAAATGTCGTTACAATGGAATGGAATGAAATTTCTGACGAGGGAAACTTATCTTTTTTATCAGATTTGGTAGACACAGTTGGTTCATTAATGTTTTCAGAGATTATCAAACTGATGTTGCTGACGATAGCGTTGGAGAAAAAACTTCAATTTGATGCCGCTTAATAAAGGCCATGGTTAATTCCTCAGTAAAATATTGCTCTCTATTGTCGATGGAATTTTCAGTACAGTTTGAGGTTTGCGACGTGGCAACGTCTGTAACGTAATCTATACAAGCGTCATCATGGGTTGTAAGACTAGTGAGAAACTTCTGTTCCACTTCCTACCTTTGTGCTGCTAATGATTGTAAAAGCTGATTGTTTTCCTCTCTGTGTCTACGGAGAAGTCTTGGTATCGCTTTTCTGAGGTCTCTGTGTGAACTTTAAGGCATGCATCTAATTCACTGTCTAGTTGATCTATTCCTTCATTGATTGTATTTCACCTCTAAGCTTTTTATATGTTCCACTACATTGAGGTCTTAAAGCATTAATGTCATGTTTCAAAGGTTTGGTGCTGTCTGTGCATTGCCTGGTCATGGCTTCAATTTTATCGCAATGAAATTTTTCACTAGCCTTAATGTCTGTATCTACCTGTTTGTAACGGCAATCAGTCATTTCTGTGTACAATTTAAGCTTGTCTCGTATGATGGAAAAGTTTTCATCATTTTTATTAAATCTTGCATTGAAGTGAGTGGTGGTGTCAACTTGTATTTCTCGTATCATGGGAAATGTTTTTATTAAACCGTTCATTCAACATCTGGATAAAAGTTTGGAACATCGTCTCCATATTGCATTGAACTGATGCGGCGTGTGTCACCTGCATCGTGCTTCGTGGTGTGGAGACGTTATACAATCATGGACGTCTCGTTTGTTGCATTGTCTGCATCATCTGACGGATTTTTGAAAACAGATTGAGTACTTTGTACGACTGTGTCCTATGACATACTGTTGACATTCTGATTGACTGTATAAGAATTGGGAATCTCATTGACCTGATCGGTAAAGAATGGTGTTCTGACATCTGAGTGTTAGCGATGTCTACCTCAGCGTCTTTCGGTATGCCGGAATAGACAGCTTGAGCAGATGGCAAATTAGGCGAAATAATACTGTCAGGAAATTGTACATTACTCTGGGAAGCGGACCTCACGTTCTCTGTGGTGCTTTGCAACTGCTGCACCGCAGAGTGGTTACTATCATTCTCAACACTGTTGTCAATAACAGGAAAATCGTCTATTTCGGTATCTCTAATTCTGATTACGTGCCGGAACCTTGACACTTTTGCATGGAATCGTATCAGATACAGAGTACAAATCCAAAGACAAGAATTTACACTCAAAGGAAAAAGAAAAAAAGAAACCTAGGCGAAACATAAGAATGCCGGGGGACTGCGGAAAAATTTTGTACAAGTAAGTAAACGGCGTCGCGATACAAAATCTAGCTACTATTATCGCTACAGAGTGATTGAGACAACAATATATATATATCGCTATTTTAATATCAAAGATGTCACAAAGTGAATGACGGCAGAGCTGTCACCAAGTGTAATACATTTAAAAAAAGAAATAATAAACTTTACGATTACGTTGAATGACTGTCTGGACTGCGGAATGGATACTGGACCCGAATTACCACTTAGCGGTTTGTAACTGCAAGTGGTGCGCTTACTCTGTGTTATTGTTAGCAAAACTTTACACGAATAGATTGGGCAATGCAACTCCCAATTCCTATAAGGAAATACAGTCACTACAAAAGACATTCAGCCCCTTAGCCACTGAATCATTGCGTCCTGCTCAAATCTGATAACTTTGGTTCCTGTCCATATAACAAATAAATTAAATTGTCGTACGTCTGGAGCAGCAACGGTGGAACGTGATATGTTCTCGTCACTCATAAAAAAATATAAATGCTAGCTACAGGCTCAGGACTGTGATGTGCTGGCCATAATACTTTGAAATGCACATGAAATTCTTTTGGCTTATAAACGAGAAAATTTAAGAAAATCCAATTTCTGTAAAAAATATATGACTTGGACAGGGAGGCGGTACTTATTATTATTGTGAATTATCAACACTGAGGCCCTTTATCAAATATTATATTGCAAGTTAAGTTTGGCTTTTAAAAACATCCGACTATTAATGTTTCATTACCCAGAGTTGCATCACAAACAATGAGACTTAAACAAAAAGTAGTATCTAACCTCACTAATCTAACATAAACGCAAATCATCAAATTACATATAGCTCTGTTAACAAATCTTAGAAGCGTTACAAAAGGAAATATGTATCTAGCCTTTTTATCAAAACACTTTTTGTACATTCTGCGGTTAGTCAACAATTACAAATTATTAGCCAACTCATCTGTACTAACGCGCTGGCAGAAACAAAAATCATAATTATTTAACATCTTTATCTTGCTTACATGAAGACTTCTGCTCCCAAGTTGAACAATATTACCATACCTAACAATCTAACACTTGCTGGCTTCACACAGCACAGCCTACAAACTGACTGCTCCATCGTCTTTCCCTCTCAGAGAGCTACGTACAACAGAGCGCCAAGCGCTCTCTTATTCCGACACTAAAATAATCTCAGACCAGTCTGGGTCTGCGGTCTTATACACATATGTCCCAGTATACTCCCTGCAGTGTGTGCATGTGTGTGTGTGCGCCGAAGGAACCATCTAGAAACGGCTTAAGTAAATCTGTACCTGTGTTGTAGTAACAAGTAGTTACATCGAAATTCCGGGAAATTTTTACTGTCCTTCCTTTTGATGACATTTTTAGCATATTTGACAACAATCATAGACACGGAAAATAATTAATTTAAAGTCAGTTGTCTATTATTCGAGGTGTTGTATGAAGATCGAACACACAACATTTTTCCCAGTGGAGGTGTCAGCGAGCAGCTCATCGTATTAAATACGAAAATTTGACATTATAAGAGTTCACCCATCTGTTGATGACAGTACGCAACTGGGACATACAACAACAGTGGATTTTATTTCTCCTTTTTCAGACTTCGTAGAATCGTGTTCGAAGTAAAACTCTTATTTAGCAACTGTGTATTACTAAATCGTTAACTATATCTTACAGGCTAATGATGGTTTTTAATGAATGTGGTACATATTTATTCCAATACTGCATAGCTTGAAATGAAATTTACCGATGTGGTTGATGAACTGGTCCATAAAAGTTAATAATGCAAACATAGCTGACAACATATTAGGTTTTACGGGTAGTTCAGATACATTGACGTAGTTTTTTATGAAAATTTGCGATACTGTTGAGTACATCAGAGATGGAACTTCACTGTAATAGTAATACTATGCTCTGATTGGAGGAGAGGATAAGCAGGTGTGCGATGCATTTCTTTATAGATAATTTTGTCATCTGCGCAGCGCGGTTTTAGCCGAGCGGTCTTAGGCGCAGCAGTCATGGACTGTGCGGCTTGTCCCGGCGGAGGTACTGCGATACTTTTCACAACATTCCATACGACGCTCCATTGTAATTAGCTCTTTCATTTTATTAATAGACTATGATCGGGGGAGAGAAAAGAGGTGTATGATTTTCTTTCTTTGAAGATTAGATTACATAATTTTCTACTGCATATCTCGTGTCATTTTCTAATGCTATATGAGACGCCCTGGTAATCCCGCAGGACAGGACAGATAGTATAAATTGCGGAAAGGGGCCAAAATAAGTGGCTGTCAGTTACACTCTAACATATAACTTTATTATTTGTTCAAACATTAGAAGAGCCCAAAAAGATTTTTTCTGAACACACGGCTTTAGTCTTTGGGTCTTAATTACCGGCTGAAAGCGACTTTAATTTAAAAATGGCTGAAGGCCAATAACTTAAAACGCAAGCATAATCTGAAGTTTAAAAATCATTTCTTATCTTAAAACAGTACTTCAGTTAGGCTGAAGTAAACAGTTTAAATTCAGATCGACTGAAGTCCTAACACTTAAAACCCCCATAACATTACTTTCTTTTAAATACCATAGGCCTTACGTGAAACAGTTCTTTAATTTAGGCTGAAGGCCTTAAGAACAAACAACTCAAAATCAAAATCAGCTGGAGGCCCATGACTTAAAATTCAACAACTTTAAAATTTTTAAAATGCCAAGTGCCTTACGTGTCACCGTTCTTTGAACTAGGCTGAAATCCTTAAGAGCACAACTCAAATTCAAAAACGGTTGAAGAAACGAGACTTAAAAAATTGACAACATTAAAATATTTAAACTGAATGAAACAGTACTTTACACTTAGCAGAAGGCCTTAAGTGCAAAACAACTCTAATTTCAAAACATCGGCTACAAGCCATACAAGTACAAACAACAAAAACAAATTTTAAAAAATAGGGCAGTATACCCGATGGCACTCAGATGTTCGAAGGTCGGCCTGTAATTCAAACACTATTGCTCGTTTATGTAAGACAATCACTTGGGCCAACCATTCATGGTCCGACACCAACCCAATCGATCGACAGTTAACGGATCCACCAACAAGATAACTTCCACTTCACCCGACCAGATCACAAAAGGGTGTTCAACGGAACAACGTAGAGGATATTGGAGCCCACAACCAATTATACATGGAGCTGTCAAACTACACACTGTGCTGGACAGTAACAACATGACGAGGAAACTACACTGCCTGAAATTTACGTCAATGGCCAGGGCAGGTAACCGGAAGGCAGAAGATTCCGCTGGTGCACTTCAATCCAAATAACCAAATACAGTGAAACTCCACCAGAGAGTGGCTACAATTCCCCTACTTGAAAACCACATTGTTGCTATCAGCAAACAACGAACTACAAACAACACAATGTGAACAGTCTTGACTTGCTGGTAGGTTAAATCGAACCTCAACTTTCGTGTCCAGAGTCGGTGAGTCACGAACCTCGTAGCAATGGGAACAGCGCCACGCATTCCGACACCACGTAGAGACCGCCAGCAGGCCCAGCCAAACTACGCCCCGCCGAGAATTCCTCGCTGCTCCAAGCCAACCGACCAACTGCTGCACATCAGCATGGAGACAACACTAAAACAACTAGGCAGTCGACATCACAGGCTACAAACAATTTCACGAACACTTAGACGAAGAATGCGACCAATGCCAAAATGATTGACTGTGCAATCACAAGGACGAACCACGAGTTGAGACATACACCGCCAACCCATAAGCATTCGGCGAGCATATATACGTCGTCCGGTAGGACGACCGACCGACGATCAACCAAGACCGTCCCCACTCCAGCCACATGTGCCAGCAACGGTCGGGCGAGTCATGGCTTATCCGAACCTCACGGCAACTCCAACCCGACCAAACTTCTGCCGCATTCCAACTGTCTGACTGCCAGGTCTGAACCCCACTGCTGGCGCGTTCCAAATCACTTCTCGACACACGACGACTGAGAAGTAATAACGGTTCGGAAAGATAATACAGCAGGGCTTATATCGATAAGCGCTGCTGCTGCCGCTCATGGGAAGGCAAAGCAGCAACTCAGTGACAAAACTAATTGAAACTAACATACGCCGACCAGTGTGGGCGAACAGTTCTAGGCAGACGACCACTACGTTGTGCAGCAGGCATGAATGGACCTAAGTTAAACACCATGCTTAGTTGCAACCACATTGAACAGGTCCGCGGTGGCACGGCGAGTATAAACGAGTGGTCTCTTTGCCCGACAACCAGCATATTGTGTTACTTTGACACCCACACACCAGCAGCAACTTTGCAACAGTGCCCAGAGCATAGTGACCAGACAAACGAGGACTGGGGTCCATTGGTATTCTCGGATGAGAGATGATACTGAGTGAGTAGTGATCTGGACGTACCCTCATATGATGAGAGGTGTGCACATGTAATGCACCCAGGAACATTGTTCAAGATGACAGCTGTTATGGAGTGGGAAGACGTAAAACCTCCAGATCTTTTAACTCTGTACACTAACCTCTCAGCGTTATTCTGACACTATACTCGTCCCCACGTGCATCTTTTCAGGGGTGTGTTCGGCCCTGACGTAATTTTCGTGGATTAAAATGCGCGAATGCATCAAACACTGCAGGTGGAGGCGCTGTTGGAACGACAGGATACTCAGCGAATGGATTTGGCTGCCAGTTTCCACTACTTAAAACCTACCGAAGACATATGGGCAGACGTACTACAGCACGTTCTCTCTCTCTCTCTCTCTCTCTCTCTCTCACTCACTCACTCACTCTCTCTCTCTCTCTCTCTCTCTCTCTCTCTCTCTCTCTCTCTCTCTCTCTCTCTCTCTCTCACACACACACACACACACACACACACACACACAGACAGACACACAAGCGGACAGCTGGCAGTCACTTTGTATTACTACATGTGTCTGGCAGTATCAACACTGGACATGAATAAGATAAATGGCCAGTGTCGTAAAACTTTTGGTAACTTATGGCAATACATATATTTCAATTTAATAAGCTCTAGAGATTATGATATTTTGCAATACCTGGCGGCAGATATACGCTTTACAAAATAATAATATCAGACTATCTGAATATGGCACATAATCGACGAAAAGCTGCTGTAGTTATCAACATAGATATTTTTGCGATCTTGATCTAGGACTTTAACGCATAAATTGTCTGGTTCTAGTCACGTTTCGGACCGGATGTTTGCATGAACTTCCTTATCGATTTTTCTATCTTTCGTTTCTCCTCCAAAATTACAAAACACTCGGTACCTGTAGCTGAAGGACTGGAATAATGGGCAGAGAAGGTAGGATTCATTTTTTCATCTCAAAACTTTGTCTGATTGTTCTTATTAACCGAGTTATATCTACTGATGTTGAAGAAGCGGTGAGGTTTCTGGTCCTCATGTTTGACCTAAGTCTTATTGTATGGCTAGAGATTGTGGAGCTGAAAACGTCGCCTCCAATAAGCTTAGGTACTGTAGACTGCATTGATCACAATACACAGAGCCTTTGTGCTACGCCAGCTGGATTGTGGCTGGGTGCTGTATAGGTTTATAAGATACGTTTATACGTGTTGGACGTGGTGCACCATGGGAGGTCACATGCCAAGCGTCTGCGCTGAGGATGATTCAGACTGTGGGCAGTGAAGCGTTTTCGGATCCGCATCTCCTAAAAAGTGGAATAACGTAAAATTTACGAAAGACTCGTGTGTCCATGAAGACATTATGCAGCAAAAGCCAGAAGAACCCTAGGAACTTTCTTCATAAACTGATGTTTTTAACAACGAATTCTTGCATTTACTACACACATTCAGTGGGCGGATACAGAGACGTGGTAGAAACGTGAATTTAGTACATTAATTCCTCAAATACAATCTCTAACCTGAATAAAAGTCGCCAATTTTAGTATAATGTTCTCAGATCTTGGTCAGGTAAATGTGGGAGACGTTTATCTCTGTCCAGTATTGTGAGGAATTGTGCCAAAGAATGAAATATCTGTTCCGTTTCGATACCAAACTAGTAATGTTTTAGATATTACTTGAACGAAGCACAGCGACTGATAGTATGTCCCTACAGTTCATTCCTAAGCATTTTCTTCAAACTTGAGTATCGCTAAGCACACATGTAAGGCAGCAGTAAGGCCTTTTCACAGTAAGAAGTTGATCTGAATGAAGACCAATATTATAAACGCAAAAGTAAATCTGTTACTCTTCCATGGCTAAACAGTTGATCCGATTTTTATGAAATCTGGTATGGAGGTAGATTGAATGCTGGTGAAGATTGTAATACAATAGTTTTATTTATTTGGACAAATAGTGCGAAGTATGGAAAACAATTACCTTTTGAAAAAGTTATGTACTCCTTGACTTTGAACTATCATATTTGCGAAAATTCTTTCATTATTTGATATGTTCTACATAATATGTTTGAACGTGACGTACACTATACTTACACAATGATCTACCTGAGTAACCCATACTTCCATGATAACATCAGTCACAAGTCGTCACATTATTGCCGCGGATCGTTACTCATCTCTTGTAAAATCTAAGCCGTTTTCTACTTGCATAAATAGGCCGTGGTCACAATGTCTAACAACACATGATGCATTACAGCAAAACCATACGATATTTTTAGGCCGAAAAGTGTAGACCCACCCGTCAATACACAAAACATAAGCTTTAGACTAAAACATATTAGGAATCTTGAACGAAGCTACCTTATCGAAAAGCTAAACCTTAAAGCAAAGGAAATTTTAGAGAAAAAAAAGGAAACACGAAAGGGAAAATAATATAGTAAATAAATATGCCGGAATAGCATGAAATGCAGTCTGGCAAACACCATTAGTAATGTTCTTTCGTCTGACGTGAGAACAGCGTGGTGGAAGGTAGCCCATAACATCACCAGTACTAATGAGCGTCTCTTTGCCATTGGCTTAAAAACACTAACCTGTGGCGTAAACGCAACCTTGTTGACACCATGCCTCCTCGGTACCCGTATGGAGACGGGATTACCAACTGAAGGTGGATGAGGGAGAAAACTGCGGAAATAGTAAGAACAGCCGCAAAGAATGTAGCGACTAATATTTCCTATAGACCTGTTACCCTCCGGCAAAAAATAACGCAGAGATCTGGTTAATGGCTACCATATTGAGTTACATCATCACCTATTAATGCTGGAAACTTTTTGTAGAGATAAAACAACAAAATCCGGCGGTAAGCCCGAAAGCTTCCTTTAAAACTATTACGCCAAGCCTCGCAAACGTTAAATCCAATTTAGTGCATTGTTCTAAGAACTGTGAAAATTACTCTAATCCAACAAACCCCGGAGCAATCTCAGATCCGTTGGAACTTGAATCCAGAACATCAAGTGGCCTTAACAGCTACAGAATCAATAGTACTGTCACAAGCCCATCGTATTTTAGACGCTCAGCGTGACGTATATTCTGCAACTTCACAGACACTCGAAGAGTCAGGACGTGCTACAAAATGAGAGACGTCCTACCTTTTCATGTGGAACTTTTGTTGAATCTGTATTTGATTACGATCTATTAATTGATTACAGTAATATTAGTCATTTTAGGGGGCTGGATCAAAAACGTAAACAATGCATTAAAATAGAAGAAGGAAACTGTTGATAAACGTTGCTCTGGTAACAATATCTCACAACCAGTACTAGGTGGGGAACCCCTGAAAACTCAACTCCTGTACAAATGTAATGAATCGAGGCCTTCTCTAAATATAATGAGAAAATATAATGCATGCTTTCATATTCGACATAAAACAAAATTATAGATACGCATTCACTATTTACCTACATACTAACAGAGCGCACGTTTTTGTACATACGTCTCTACTCCATTATATACACAGACATTTATAGAGTAGTAGCTTACTAACTCACCATCACTCTTCATAACAAAACTGCTGATACGCTAGCTCAGTCGCGAGTAACAGCTAGTATAATCTATAAAGGGGTCTACGCGGATGGTGAACCGTGTTCCTTTCCTACATGATGAATTCCCCATGTGTGGAGCTCATTTAATTTCGTCCTGTGACAAACGGCCAGGTATTACTCATGGCAAGTAATTTTGCGTTTAAAGGACACGTTACGTAATTCATGGCAGGCACAGCTCTTCGTCTGGAAATAAATCAAGCCAGCTGCGCTTACAATGTATCATCTTTATACGACATAACTGTGTGTGGATGAATGTTAGCACCAATATCGCGTCGCTGTTAACTTCCGTGTGGAAGGCAGCATAGAAATAAAAACAACATATAAGAGTAAGAAAGCTGAGTAGAAAGCACAGCTTTCTTTTCTTTATTTTAGTAATCTCAAACGACAAATTAATTTGGAAGCGCGAATTATCATCGGCACATACAAATGGAATATTTAAGGGTTACAGTCTAAGGAAAAAAGAGGAAACACTTCTTCTCAGTTGTCAAGGATTTTACGAGAGGACTTAAGAAAATAGATTAGGCGTTTTATCTCGCGCTAAGACAGTGCACAGAAAGGGTGCCGCAAAGTCAATAGAGATTACATGGTTTAGCTTTGCCGCATACACAGTTCTGGTGCGGTGTGGAGAAAAGATGCATCGCAGTATGGAGCGAAACGACGCGGCATTTGGAAAAACACAACAAAGCTGATTTACGGACCTAGACTCAGTCAGTCAGAGAAATTTCTGGCGAAAGACAAAGTTCCCGAGTTAAAGTCTCGGTCCGGTACTCAGTTTTAATCTACCACGAAGTTTCATAACAGAGCACACCCCACTGCAGAGTGAAAATCTCATTCTGGAATCGTCCAACAGGCTGTTGCAAGGCCATGTCTCCGCAGTGTCCTTACTTCCAGGACTGCTAGTTCTGCAATGTTCGCAGAAGAGATTCGGTGAAGTTTGGAAGGTAAGAGGCGAGGTACGGGCAGAATTGACGCTGTGAGGACGCAGTATGAGTCGTGCTTGGGTAACTCAGTCGGTAGGACACGTTCCCGCGAGAGACTAAGGCCCAGAGATCGAGTCTCGATCCGGTGCAGTTTTACACTATTGGCCTTAAAATTGCTACACCAAGAAGATGACGTGCTACAGATGCGAAATTTAATCGGCAGGAAGAAGATGCTGTGATAAGAAAATTATTAGCTTTTCAGAGCATTAACACAAAGCTGGCTCCTGTGGCGACATCTACAACGCACTGACATGAGGAAAGTTTCCATCCGATTTATGATACACAAACAGCACTTGACCGGTGTCACCTGGTCAAACGGTGTTGTGATGCTTCGTGCAAGGAGGATAAATGCGAACCATTACGTTTCGGATGGATTGTAGCCTATCGCGATTGCTGTGTATCGTATCGCGACATTGCAGCTCGCGTTGGTCGAGATCCAATGACTGTTAGTAGAAAATGGAATCGGTGGGTTCAGGAGGGTAATACGGAACGCCGTGCTGGATCCCAACGGCCTTGTATCACTATCAGTCGAGATGAGAGGCATCTTATCCCCATGGATGTAACGGATCGTACAGTCACGTCTCGATCCCCAAATCAACAGATAGGGATCTTTGTAACACAAGAACCATCTGCACGAACAGTTCGACGACGTTTGAAGCAGCATGGACTATCAGCTCGGAGACCATGGCTGCGGTTACCCTTGACGTTGCATCACAGACAGAAGCGCCTGCGTTGATGTACTCGACGAACCTGAGTGCACGAATGACAAAACGTCATTTTTTCGGATGAATCCAGGTTCTGTTTACAGCACCATGATGGTCGCATCCGTGTTCAGCGACATCGCGGTGAACACACATTGGAAGCGTGTATTCGTCATCGCCATACTAACGTATAATCCGTTGTCATGGTATGGGGTGCTACTTGTTCGCATTGACAGCACTTTTAACAGTGGAAGTTACATTTCAGATCTGTTACGACTCGTGGCTCTACCCTTCATTCGATTCCTGGGAAATACCCTACATTTCGCAGCATAATGCACGACCGCATGTTGCAAGTCCTGTACGGTCATTTCCAGATACAGAAAATGTGCGACTGCTGCCCTGGCCAGCACATTCTCCATATCTCTCACCAGTTGAAAACGTCTGTTCTATGGTGGCCGAGCAGCTGGCTCGTCACAATACGCCAGTCACTACTCTTGATGAACTGTGGTATCGTGTTGAAGCTTCACGGGCAGCTGTGCCTGTACATGCCATCCAAAGCTCTATTTGACTCAATGCCCAAGCCTATCAAGGCCGTTACTACAACCAGAGGTGGTTGTTCTGGGTACTGATTTCTCAGGATCATGCACCCAAAATGCGTGAAAATGTAATCACATGTCCTTTCTAGTATAATATATTTGTCCAATGAATGCCCGTTTATCATCTGCATTTCTTCTTGGTGTAGCAATTTTAATGGCCAGTAGTGCAGTAGGCCAGGAAATCTGGTGTTACTGATTTGGTTGCCTAAACCCACACAGGCGAGCGATATATAATTTGACATGGGACGGCGGTAAGGATCGAGCCCGTGCCGAAGGCTGTGCAGTCTTGTACGCTGTAATCTACAATATGAGAACGACTGACGCTAATATCAGGCTGGTTGCTTGAATTTGCTCGCACAGAGGCCTGATTGGATAACTTGAATGCTAATTAACACAGAAACGGCGCAACAAATCGCATCCTTTGTTTTTGAAAGTTATGTCTCATCACATCATGAGCACGCATCATAAGTCGTGCTTGGGTAACTCAGTCGGTAGGACACTTTCCCGCCCAAGACTAAGGTCCCGAGATCGAGTCTCGATCCGGTGCAGTTTTACACTATTGGCCATTAAAATTGCTACACCACGAAGATGGCGTGCTACTGACGCGAACTCCCAGCTTGTTAGATTATTTCTTACTTCCCTCTATAAGTACATGATGAAAACCTGTATTCACAATGATTGCTTTCACTATGTTCCTAACCCACTGCCTAAAGAATGTTCTCTAATATCTGCAGTAAGTGGTACGATCGTCGATCTAAACGTTGGATTTGGACATCACTGTGGTTTACTTGGTTTGCTGCAGAACTCTTGAGCATATTCCACTGAGTAGTTGTAATGAAAGCACAGCTACTCACAGAGTTCCAGTGTGAGCTGTAATTATAATATGGCAGCGACACTTGGTAGATATTCTAATGCGTTAATGAGTAAACGATGTAGTCTGTAAAAGAAAACTTACACCCCTGGAAATGCAAAAAAGAACACATTGACACCGGTGTGTCAGACCCACCATACTTGCTCCGGACACTGCAAGAGGGCTGTACAAGCAATGATCACACGCACGGCACAGCGGACACACCAGGAACCGTGGTGTTGGCCGTCGAATGGCGCTAGCTGCGCAGCATTTGTGCACCGCCGCCGTCAGTGTCAGCCAGTTTGCCGTGGCATACGGAGCTCCATCGCAGTCTTTAACACTGGTAGCATGCCGCGACAGCGTGGACGTGAACCGTATGTGCAGTTGACGGACTTTGAGCGAGGGCGTATAGTGGGCATGCGGGAGGCCGGGTGGACGTACCGCCGAATTGCTCAACACTTGGGGCGTGAGGTCTCCATAGTACATCGATGTTGTCGCCAGTGGTCGGCGGAAGGTGCAAGTGCCCGTCGACCTGGGACCGGACCGCAGCGACGCACGGATGCACGCCAAGACCGTAGGATCCTACGCAGTGCCGTAGGGGACCGCACCACCACCACTTCCCAGCAAATTAGGGACACTGTTGCTCCTGGGGTTTCGGCGAGGACCATTCGCAACCGTCTCCATGAAGCTGGGCTACGGTCCCGCACACCGTTAGGCCGTCTTCCGCTCACGCCCCAACATCGTGCAGCCCGCCTCCAGTGGTGTCGCGACAGGCGTGAATGGAGGGACGAATGGAGACGTGTCGTCTTCAGCGATGAGAGTCGCTTCTGCCTTGGTGCCAATGATGGTCGTATGCGTGTTTGGCACCGTGCAGGTGAGCGCCACAATCAGGACTGCATACGACCGAGGCACACAGGACCAACACCCGGCATCATGATGTGGGGAGCGATCTCCTACACTGGCCGTACACCTCTGGTGATCGTCGAGGGGACACTGAATAGTGCACGGTACATCCAAACCGTCATCGAACCCATCGTTCTACCATTCCTAGACCGGCAAGGGAACTTGCTGTTCCAACACGACAATGCACGTCCGCATGTATCTCGTGCCACCCAACGTACTCTAGAAGGTGTAAGTCAACTACCCTGGCCAGCAAGATCTCCGGATCCGTCCCCCATTGAGCATGTTTGGAACTGGATGAAGCGTCGTGTCACGCGGTCTGCACGTCCAGCACGAACGCTGGTCCAACTGAGGCGCCAGGTGGAAATGGCATGGCAATCCGTTCCACAGGACTACATCCAGCATGTCTACGATCGTCTCCGTGGGAGAATAGCAGCCTGCATTGCTGCGAAAGGTGGATATACACTGTACTAGTGCCGACATTGTGCATGCTCTGTTGCCTGTGTCTATGTGCCTGTGGTTCTGTCAGTGTGGTCATGTGATGTATCTGACCCCAGGAATGTGTCAGTAAGGTTTCCCCTTCCTGGGACAATGAATTCACGGTGTTCTTATTTCAATTTCCAGGAGTGTAGTTTCATTTCTACCCACCAGGCGCAAATCTTCGATTTGAATGCAAGAAATGCGTATAGAAATGTTTCCGTATATAATGTATTGTGAACAGGTAGTCGGCAGGAAAGGTCAAGAAAATGAGAACGGCATACTGTTGATTTTATTATTAGCTGCCGTTTCGACAATTCGTTCAATATGCGAAACAGACGTCAGTGAAATGCTGTATGGTTCAAATGGCTCTGAGCACTATGGGACTTAACATCTATGATCATCAGACCCCTAGAACTTAGAACTACTTAAACCTAACTAACCTAAGGACACCACACAACACCCAGCCATCACGAGGCAGAGAAAATCCCTGACCCCGCCGGGAATCTAACACGGGAACTCGGGTGCGGGAAGCGAGTACGCTATCGCACGACCACGAGATGCGGGGAAATGCTGTATAATGCCAGATTTTGCACCTAGTTGTTAGAACTGGAACAAATTTTTATCCCAGCCTAAATCTGTTCCGCATTAATGCTTTAGTAAATCTATCAAGTTTTGCTACCATACGATAATTACATGCCACTATGGAACTCTTGAGCAGATGCACTTCAATTATTGTATAACCACCTGGTGTTTTCGAATATAGTATATTTCCTGAAGAGAGAAAAGCTTCTGGCCACCAACCAGCACGTCTTTAGAAAGCATCGCGTGAAACTCAATTTGGTCTGTACTCGGACGATATCCTACGAATCATGAGTAAAGTGCAACAGGCAAACTCGATACTCCTATATTCTAAAAAGCATTTGCTGCAGAACCACACTGGTATTGGTGTACGCAATAGGTTCTCAGACATGTCAGCGGCTCGAAGATTTTTGTAAATAATAGATTCCAAACCGTTGTCCTGAACAGTGAGGACTCATCAGAGACAAATATGTTCCCAGACAGTTATGAAAGGACTATTCTCGTACTCTGTGTGCATAAACAGTCGGATGGATGCCGCCGACTTCAATGTGCGACTTACTGTAAATGCGGAAAAATGTAATAGAGACGATTTGGGAAGGCAGCCCTGTTATGTTCGAAAAAGTGTCCGTGTTGTGCTGATTGACGCACTCACTTCGGTTAAACATCTAGACGTAACGCTGCAGAGCGACATGAAATGAAACGACAAAGCGAGGTTGTACGGGCTTCATTTTATTGGTCTAATTCTAGGAAATTGTGGCTCATCTACAAAGGAAACCATCTATGGATATTTTTGCGGTACATTCTTGAGTATTTCTGAGGCATTTGGGATATCAACCACGTCAGGTTAAGGATGATACCGAAGCAGTTCAGAGGCATGCTGTTAGTACCACTAAGTTCATTTAGCATGCGAGTATTACGGAAATATTTCGTTCGTAATTCTAGAAGTGAAGGACAACTATTGACGGAACACTGCTGAGAAACTCCAAAGTCCCGGGTTCGAGTCTCTGTCAGGAAAATAATATAAGCGCACACGGCGATGCAGACTCAAAATTTAACTCTGGAAACAATTCTCCAACCTCTGGCTAAGCGAAATCTCCGCAGTAACCTTTCTTCCGAGAGTTGTAGTCCTGCAAGTTAGGCAGGAGAACGTAAGTGAAATTAAGAAAAAGAAGTTACTGGTGAAAGGAAAGCTGTGAGGAAGTGTCGTGCGTTGCGTTCGGGTAGCTCAGCTGGTAGAGCTCTTACCTGTGAAACGCAAAGGTCTCAGGCTCGACTCCCATTCTGCCACACACCTTTCGTTTGCCAGGAAGTTTCACTACTGAGAAACTCAAAATAACCGGCGAAGGACTGCAGAGTATTTCAAGTACCATCAACGTACATTTCACTTAAGAATTGTGAAGGCAAGAGAAATCAGTGTTCGTAAAGGAGGATGTTGATGGTCGTTTATCCTTCGCTTCATTAGCGAGCGAAACAAGAAAGACTGTTACCAGCAATCCTAGACGATATACTCCGCATGGTGGTTTGCGCCGAATGTATATGCAGTGCCTGATCAAAAGTATCCTGACACCTGTCACTTAGCAGTAATCTGAGGTGTGTCCACCTGTCACCTTTACGAGGGCTTTGCTGGGAATACTTTAATTGAGACGTCTGATTGTGTGTGGAAGAACAGCAACACTTTCTTCTTCAAGAACCGACACCAGATAAGGTAGTGAAGTTAGCCGCTGGGGCCTGGAGCAGTATTTAAGCTCTAACGTGTCCGAAATGTATTAATGTATTCCACTGAGTTCATAGCGGGATTCTGAACTGGACAGTCCTTTTCCGGAATCTAAGTGACCACAAACCACTGCCTCAAAGCTGCTGCTTAATGACATAGCGTGCATTGTCATGCTGATACAGTCACCATCCTCGAACGTTTCCTCTACTGTACGCAGTCCACAACGTTGTAAAATTTGTACATATACTTTCATTCAGCCTTTCATTAAACGCAACAAGGAGACCACTCTAATCACGAAAGAAACCTCCCACGCCGTGACACGACCTACTCTGGACTTCCTTGTGGCACTACACGTGATGGTAAGTAACGTTCTCCAGGCCTTCGGTAAACGGAAACCCTTCTTTCGGTTTGCCACAGGGTATAGCGTGGTTCATCACTCAACTGCATTCGTTTCCTGTCATCCAATGTCCAATGGCGTTGCTCTTTATACCACCTGGAGAGTCTCTTAGCCTTGACTACTGAAATGTGTGACCTACGTCCAACAATTGTACACCATTCTTTCAAACTTACTACGTCACTGTGCCAGGTGGACTGCTGGTACCTCTTCCAAACTCACGAATGATTTCTTCCGCAGACTTCCTTCGCCTTTCTTACAAGTACCCTCCGCAATGCAGACTGTCTGTAAGTGCGTGAAGTATGCCTGGTTGTGGTTTTGTTTTGGTGGCTCCTTCGTGTTTCCATTTCATAGCCACTTCAGCAACAGACGGCTTGAGTAAGGGTTGAAATGTCGCTGACATCCAGCGACTAGTCCACGTTCGAAGCCACTGAACTCCTCTGATAGATACGTTTCAGTTTTGCTGATTCTCTATAGAGAACTCAACACTCCTCGCCGGCTTTTATACTGGCGAGTCCCCATCTCATAACACCTAGTGGTCAGTTTCGTAGTACATAGTGTTATTTGGATGGCCCTGCTGGACGCAGTGTACCCTTGCCTTCCTCCGATCTTTGAACTGAATTATTGACCCACTTATTCGACGACCAATAATTTACCGTGGATGTCAAATCATGGTGAAACATAGCGTTCTGCAGATACGGAAAACATTCCTATAGGTGAAGGAAGCGACAGAGTTTTAGAAACTAAATCCAACTGAATTGTGGACGTTGTAGCTTCGTGTTTGTACCCTGAGGCATATCCACATTGTCAACAAGTCAGTTAGCCGTGTTGTAACTCTTCATGGTTTACGGGAACAGTGATCTGTTACTCTGTCGCGGCGGCTAAGATTCATAAACCTTACTAGCTTTTTTCTATTTTTTTTTTTCATTGCAGGGTACTCGTTGCAATCCTTAATTACAGTTCGATTTATGGCGTTCCGTCTGAAACGACCTCCATTCAACCTGTATGTAGCAGGTGTGTTACCGATAATTTCACGTATCCGTTATAGTTAGTGGAGGAAAATCTGAATTCGCTATTTTACGAAACATGTAGCTAAACAGAGCAGGTCCTTTTACAGGAAAAGTATCAAAAGTTTTTTTCAATTCTTTAGCAACTTAAACATTTTATATCCTCTAATGGCACTTGGTAACGGAATATCATTAACACTAATATTGCAGTACAAAGTATCCTCCTGTTATAATTTTAAGGTGTAACGTGTGAGTAACTAATATGGATGTATAATTCTGGAAGAGTTACATTGAAATTCACGATAGAGAGTTCATTTTCACATATTTTAACACTAATAAAAGTATCACTTTGTTGTAAATGTCATCAAAAATAGTAGGCCGTCCGCAGTGGCCGATCGGTTCTAGGCCCTTCAGTCCAGAACCGCGCTGCTGCTATGGTCGCAGGTTTGAATCCTGCGTCGGGCATGGATGTGTGTGATGTCCTTAGGTTAGTTGGATTTAAGTAGTTGTAAGTCTAGTGGACTGATGACCTCAGATGTTAAGTCCCATAGTGCATAGAGCTATTTGCACCATCTGAACAGCTAGTACTACTTCGTTTTCTGTTTTCGCTGTTGAACCAGTAAAACTGTAAACTTTTGAAATTGCGTCTGATACAAGATTTGTTGCTCATATGTGAATTACGTAGTACATTTTGTTTCTCAAAAACAAGGAAATCACATAAAATGCCTTTTTTTCAGAAGAAACGATGAGAGAAACATGAGAATAGCAGAATCAACTGCTCCAAATGCGTCTGGTACTGAAACCAAACTATTAATGCTATAATATGACTATACAATAAATTTGTGATGCACAAACACCACTGAAGAAAATGAACACAATTGAAGCGAACTAAGGAAAATGACGTTTAGAAAAGATAATGATAAAAGATTTAATAGTATGTGGGAGACCATTGGGTTAGAGGAGTCCCAAATCTGAAATTCGCCTGACAATATCAGAAAATGTCTCAAATCGTCTGTGGACGAAAGAGAATTACATTGCAGTCGGGCGTGAACCTCGTATAGCGAGACCAAAAGCTACAGGCTATATATACATACGGACTATCGCATGTGGCATCAATGTTGCTCATATTCATTATGTTGTGGTGGCTTCCCACTTAAACCGAACTTTTTCTTATCACTGAACACTAGACATTAAAGGGTGTTGTTATCTTCTACATCTACACCCAGAATGATTCCACATGATGTTGCGTATTGTTTTCACCTTCATGAAAGGCCTTTAGTAACTAAATGCTCTTTCGTGGTTATCTTCAACTGCCCTCTACCTCATTGCCGCATATCTTACAGTGTGAGGATTTATGAGCCACGAGTTCGAAGAGGAGGTCATTAGAGGCGGAGCACAAGCTCGGATTAGGGAAGAATGGAGGAGGAAAGCGACGAATCCTTTCGAAGGAACTATCCCAACATTTGCCTTAAGCGATTTAGGGAAATCACGGAAATCCTAAATCTGGATGGGCGGCAGTGGTTTCGAATTGTCGTGCTCCCGGATGTGAGTTCAGTGTGCTAACAACTGCGCCACCTCGCTAGGTACTTCTGTGGAATCGAATCTTTAGTAAAACTAGTGACCCTTCTGAGGCACATCCGTCGTGTCTTCTGTTTAGTACGAAAGTGAACTACCAACCCCCATTGTTGGGTAGGCTGACGTTCCTGTAGCCTCTCACTGTTGTATTCGAAATTAGTCAATGACAGACCATCTTGTACCCCTAAACTTGTCAGGCCTTTTTCCCCGATTGTGTTCTTAATGTTAATTCAACTTTCTTACACCCGAGATATAAGTCTCTCTTTCTTAACCCGTATAAAGCTATCATTTCGCACATGGTCTGAATATTTACTAAACCCCGAGCTTCCTGTAACAGAAGCGAACAGCTTCCCACACTTAAAGCGCCCCATTCACTTTCAGTGTCCGGAACATCTCTGCTGCTACGGTCGCATGTTCTAATCCTGCGTTGGGCTTGGTTATGTGTGATGTCCTTATGTTAGTTAAGTTTAATTAGTTCTAAGTCTAGAGGGTCTGATGACCTCAGATGTTAAGTCCATAGTGTTTAGAGCCATTTGAACCAAATTTTCATCGAGAACAGTGGGAAGATACTGGCTCGCCCGCCTCCCAGTGGTAATTCCACTAGTGAGTGAGAGAGAGAGAGAGAGAGAGAGAGAGAGAGAGAGAGAGAGAGAAAGAGAGAAAGAGAAAGAGAAAGAAAGAAGACACGGAGATAGGTGAGGCGTCATCCTGTCGCTCCCATTGTATTCCAAGCCCCCCGCACCGTGTACGCTGTCTGAAACCTCTGCTGCATGTTCCCTTAAGGCGAACATTCACAGTCTAACTGGTCTACTGATTCGTACGACCGTGTGTGGACGCCGACGACTCCTTGGTGTTTACCTGCCTGTACCGACAGAGTGTGGACTGGCAGGTGGCGGTCGGGGCTAGCTCGTGCATATCTGCCAGTCGTTGCGATGTACCCGGAACACGGACGCCCATGCAAAGGCGAACGGATCGTGGCAGACCCATTCAGCGGACAGATTGGTGTACGCCTCCATCTCTGTTAAAGGGCTAAAACAGTCTCTCGTTGGAAAGAAATATCACCACTAAACAAGGCAGATAGTCACATGAAAAGTGGCTAACCCTGGCATGGCATGAGTAAGAGACTTCTACAGGGAACGTACGGGACTCTTATATGATGTATCCCTCGAACTAACTCACTGGGGAAACCTATAGATTTCCACTTACATAATCAACTGTTGTCGTTAAATTTCCGTTGCCATCTTAGAATGTGAGTTGTAGCAAGTATAGTATTGTATTCTAGACAAAAATAACGCTGCATAGTGGTAAATTAACTGATTTTATGGAAGTAGATAAACAAAGACACCTTTTCCTGCTGTGTTTTCACCATCGTGACTCTACACGAGTGAGCGATACAGTTAGCTATACCATCGATACCATTGCAGACAACCACTTGGTTCAAATGGCTCTGATCACTATGGGACTTAACATCTGAGGTATCAGCCCCATAGAACTTAGAACTATTTAAACCTGACTAACCTAAGGACATCACTCACGTTCACGCCCGAGGCAGGATATGAACCTGCAACCGTAGCGGTCGCGCGGTTCCAGACTGTAGCGCCTAGAACCGCCCGACCACCCCGGCCGGCAGAAAACCATTCAAACTGGCAACTTACCACTGGTGTTAACATACACTTTTAGTTATGATGGTCAAATTAAGAGTTACCTTGCGTTTCTGTCTTAACTTCGGTAGAAGATGTAGTATTGTGAATTTGAATGAATCTTGAAAGCCGATTGTGGGAATTCATTCTTAACAACTTAGTCCGTCGGTAATATTTCTACTGTATACCGTCCGAACACCTACGGAGAAAACCTGAAATATTGATGGTAAAGTGGCCCTGTCCACTTTATACGCTATTGTGGCAGTTTAACTGTGAACGATAATGATTTATTTAATAGTATGTGGAAGACCACTTGGATTAAAGGAGTCCCAAATCTGACATTGGCCAGACAATATCAGAAATTGTCTCCAGTCGGCTTAGGACGAAAGGGACTACTTGAAAAATCATTGTGAGAGAAATACCACATGAGCAAAGGAGATAATATGCTTTCGTGACGACCCCTGTTTAGAATGTAACACAAATTTTGTTAGACTCCCGAAGAGCATCGTTGTCTATGAGGGTAAACAATTGCCAGTGCCGGCCTCCACATTTGGTCAAGGTTAAAACGATCATCGAGATTAATTAAATCTTTGGTCAAACGTAATTTAGCGTTTTCTTGAAAACTTCTAAGCCACGGGTTAGCTCTCTTAACTACCCCACATACTAACCCTCCAATGGAAAGGCCACAATTAACTGAAGCCACTTACCAGCTGAGCATAAGAGTTCGAATCCCTCCACCATTCTTCACGTTAACAAAGCTTTGAGCAGAGTAAACCTCTACCACTCAAATGTCATGAAATTAGAATGAAGAAGAAAAGAAGACTTATCTTGCAGCAGCAGACGGGTACAGAGTCGATATGTAAAGCACGTCCGATAGAAAACAAACCGCACTGACAATTTATCTGACTCATGCCTGCGGGTGAATATTTTTGAGACTCAAGGATTTTCAAGCAGCCTTACGCTTTTAGGCCGTTTATTGAGTTGAGTTTGGTACTTAGCAGTAATAGGCAAGCAGCCACTCTTGTTTCGGCCGCTCACGCTGAGAGGCGCGCGCAACAGCCAGAGCCGCCCCGGCAGCCGCTCTTGCTGGGACATTATACTCCGCCTCCGCCTCGCCACAGATGGCGCAGCGCTGCACGCGGCGAATAAATGTTCATTACCGGCGGGTTTTTCAGCGCACAAACAAAGGCGACAGCATAATTAGCACCCACCGAGGTGCACAATGGGGGTGTTGGCGACGGCGCAAGGCTGTTGTGTCGGCGGTTGGCGGGTTGCACCGGGTGGTTGCGAAGGGGTGGGGGCGGTGCTCGAGCTTCCTGTATGCCTACCAGCCACGGACGCTAGCAAGCGTACCAACGTGACCGGTGTGTTGAAGCACTCGGCTCCCTCCTACCTTCTATATTTCTCCAGCAGAATGTTTTCACAGTCACCCACAGGTCTGTATCAAAAGTACCTGGATACTTTCAAGGTGTACTACTTTGCTTTTACCTTTTTTTCCGCCACATTTGAGGCTTTAATGAAACAGATTAGCTACACATGTATTTTTCATCACTGGCCACTACTTTCTCCCATCTTTCGGGCAGTGTACGAATCCCACGTCGAAAAAATTGTTCATCTTTTGAAGCGATCCACGAATCGATCCAATTGGTGACTTCTTCATGAGACAGGAAGTGTTGGTCAGCCAGGCCATGCGCCACTGATCTAAACAGGTGATAGTCAGAGGGACCATTGTCTGGGAAATACGGCGGGTGGAGTAGGACTTTCCATTTCATCGTTTCCAAATACGTTTTGACCTCTTTTGAACGTGGGGCCGAGCGTTGTCGTGCTGCAAAATCACTTAATCGTGCATCTCGCTGTATTGCGGCCGTTTGCCTTTTAATGCTCCGCTAAAACACATTAATTTAGTTCGATAACGAGCACCTGTGATTTTTTTCATTTGGTCTTAACACCTCATAATACACGACGCCGAGCTGGTCCCACCAAATGCAGAGCATGATCTCGGAGCCATGAATATTCGGGTTGGCCGTCGACGTGGATGATTGGCCGGGATATCCCCATGATTTCTCGTACCCGGTCACAGTGCGATGCAGAAATCCCTTCCGTTTTTCCCCTCAAGCAGCTGTTCACAAACACCGTTCAACGACCCTTGGTTTCAGCTTACACCGGACCCAAGTTCCTTCTTTCTAAATCATGGCCATAGTTTTGTGAAGTTTTGAAATGGCTTGCTGTGTCAGTCCCACTAAGCGTGCCAATTCTTCCTGATTTTGAGGCTAGTCTTCACTCAGTAATGTCTGCAGTTCCTCATCTTCGAAAACATTCTCTCATGCCGGTCTACGACGTTAAAAACACCGTACTTGAAGCGCAGAAACCACTAACGACACATTCTTTCACTAATAGCGTCCTTAACATACGTACTTGAGATGAGACTCAGCCACTGTTTTCTTCATACTGAAACAAAACAATAACACCTTCCACAAATAACGATAATTATTCTTGTAAACTGACATTTTCAATCAAGAACAAGTTGATGATGCAGACATAAATCGACTAATGTTTGGATGAGGTTTTGTTGACCGAGTTCCAAGCTAACTCCCTGACATCTGCGATCTGTTCCTTTCAACCGCTACTTACCGTTGTCACCACCTATTGGCAAACGGCGGAAGCAAAGTTGTACACCTTGTACTACTGGACATGAATACGGGGTGTCTCCATGCTTCGCCTGGATGATGGCCTCAACTCTGCTAGGTACGCTTCAGTGACGTCTGTGAATGGCACCTCAAGAGCCAAAGTGAACGCTGGCATCGAGAGCGTAGTCTTCTTTATGACCCACCCCAAAGATTTATTACTAGGCCTAGCTCGCGGTTCTGTGGTTTTAGGCCAGTCCTTATCAGGAAAGATATTTCCAGAATTCATTGCCCCACGGCACTATCATGCTGATACAGAGAATTGTCGACTCAGAACTATTCCTCTACGCGGTGCACAATGCCACAAAATGAGCTCATATCCTTACGCTTTAAGCATTTCCTTAAGCGTAATGAAGGGAAAGCGCGTAAAAACCCCTTATACCTAACACTACAGCTTCGTTATTACACTGATGGCTCTACACATGATGGCAAGTAATGTCTCTCCGGCTGCAGGCCAAAAGTGGCCCATCAGGACCATCCGACCGCCGTGTCATCCTCAGCCAAGGATGCGGATAGGAGGGGCGTGTGGTCAGTACACTGCTCTCCCGGCCATTACGATGGTTTTCTTTGCCGGAGCCGCTACTGTTCGGTCGAGTACCTCCTCAATTGGCATCACGAGTCTGAGTGCACCCCGAAAAATGGCAACAGAGCATGGTGACCCATTAGCCAAACTCAAACGCTTTCCTCGATGTGGCACAGAGCTAACGTGATTCATGACTTCAAATCACTCGTTTCTACTTACTATTGGCGTTTATCTTCATGCCACGTCAACCGTCACTTACAATTGGGTCAACGGTTCCAGTACGTCTGTGCTTGAGACTGCGTGGTCTTGATTTAGCAGTGGTTGTTCCTTCCCGTTTCCATTTCACAATCCCATCAACAACAATCGACTAGGGACCCTTAGAAGGGTTGAAAGGATCCTGTTGCATTCCTTACTGTCCAGATGACTTTCCATGAACTGGTCCCAGTTCGAAGTCACAGAGCTCTCCTGAATGACCAAATATGCTGTCACTCCTTCGCTGCTGACAACGTAAATCTCTGAGCCTCCCTTTCCATTGGCGGGTCCTCCGCATCAGATAGTGGAATCCAGATACATCTGATCAGATGGTGTATACTGGCCCTAGAGAAGTTAGAAATACTTCTTTCCGGCGATGTGAATCGAAATAAAAAATCACATAGCCTTCCGATTACAAACTTTTTATTGTATGGTGTTATCATTCATAGGACGTGTTAGTTTGGTAACTAATGCCGTCAGCACGTCAGTGTTCCGCAAATGGTAGCACTATGGGAGTCTGAAATACAGATATTGTTCTCATCAAACTTTCTTTGATAAATATAGGAGTTAAAATAAGTTACACACAAGTAATCATTATCCTTACACTTAATGTCCAGCGTAATAGTAAAAATTGTGTCAAATATCATATCTCCAGCTACACTTTGTAAGATGGTTTGTGAAGTATAAAGGTTGTCCAGAAACAGGCTGAGAAGCTTGTAATGGTGGTGCAGGGTAGGTTGTGATGACAAATAATAGTTAAGAAAAAATTCGATGTGTTGCGCCTTTTCCTAGTTAATCTACGTTGAAGTTAGCCAATCATGCCGTTGCACATGCAAAGATGTGGTGTCGACTTACGTGTCCCTTATTTGGTTTCCTAAAAGCAAAGAAGACAGCGATAAAAAATTAGGACCTGGGACGGTAGTAAGGATCGATCCCAAGCCAAAGGCTATCATCTACGCTATGAGGACATCATACAGTAACTATAACTAGTAGGCCGCTTGAATTTTCGTAAGCAGCTGCCTGATTAGCTAATTTCGCTATTAATTAATCGCAAATGGTGCAATGTACCGAATTTTTACTTATTAACAATTATTTCCAAGCGTTACCTAACCTGCAACACCCTTGAAGCTTTTCATACTGTTTCTGAGCGCCCTGTATATATAGAAAAAGATGTATTCTAAAACCTAACCATTTAACTGTACTTCTTAAAACAGAGCAATAGTCTGTAGTATATAGCTGAATTTTCTTCAGAGAGTGTACTGCTGTGGTTGGGTAACGGCATGAGCATCATGTACGACAATCGACTGAGATATATCCAAAGGATGTGCTCAGTGGTCTTTAATTTATTGTCATCTGCTGCTGATCGCGCCGCTGTTGGGAATGACATGACTCCGATAACATGCCTGCATCTTCGACTGCTTCTGTCTTCTCACAAAGACGCCCACCACTCTGCCACCACTTCTAAAAGTTATTATAAGCGGCTTATAACACTTACCCTTTCCTTTTACACACACACACACACACACACACACACACACACACACACACACACACACACAAACCCGAGGGAGGACTCGAACCCAAGACGGCGGGAGCCACGCGGACCGTGCAAGACGCCCTAGACCGTGCGGCCGCTTGAGTCATGTTCGTACAATAATTTAGTATGTTACTTCTTTATTCCAATAAATCATTACTGTCTTACCTCATAGTAGTTTAGAATACTGTAAAGATTTAATACAATAAAGAAAGTCTCGCAGTTTAAAATTGCTTCTTATCATTTCCACGAACGACGTGTTTCTTGAACATTTAGGTGAAAAGTGTTCCCTAGTTGTGATTATGTATTGCACAGAGGACTATAAGTCGTCTGACTTGATATTTGTCAGCTGTTTAGTCCGAAATTAATTAAGGAAGATATCCGAAAAATTTTAATACACTTTAACAGCAGAATTGTTAGAACTTACTTTTATACTGCTAACCAAAACCCCCATTAGTTCCGCAGTACGTTACAGGAGGAAAGATAAGAGTATCTTTGATATGAAATAATCACATATTCGTCGAAGTTAAGTATACATTCCTGTGGCAATTAATGTGTAGGGTATGCTGATGGTCGTTCACATTTAAATAACAGCCTCTGATCTCCACTTCAAGGGTCAGTATCCGGGTGTACAAAGAGTGCAAGTCCTTCAAAGCAGAAAGAAAATTAAGAAGTGAAGAGCATTGGTGTTTTGTTTGGGAATAATTACTTATTATAACAGATAAATTTCCAATTTAAATCACAGTTGCAGTTCCCTATCCTTAGTGGTATAATGAAAGAAGATATCGTAAGAATAGGCAAAGGAAAGAGATACATCACGTAAGTCCACCACATTCGTTACATCTTTTGCTGAAGTGCTGCAAAAGACAAACAAAGGTTTTTTACGTGTACAGACTATAGCCATTGATCCAAATACATTTACTGTCGCTAGTCTACCAACAAAAATAATTCGTTTAACCAGTGTTCTGTTCACACCAAACGAGCCTAACGGATACATTGAGCGTTAGTGCTACACATCAATGGAAGGTACACATCTGAGGAACAGTGATCCTCGATCTAAATCGCCTTCACAAATTTAGAATGAGTACTCCTAATAAAAACGACAAAAAGCCAGGAAACGAAAAAAAACTGTACTTCAGAGACAGGTCACACTGTGGTGCGAATTGATATCTTCCTCTGCAACTTATCAGGAACTGCCTCTATTGACCGATTATCGAACGGGTAGAAGAGAAAAGGGAAGATGTAACCTCTCCGGTAAAAGTGGATCTAGTGCTACAGTTGGACATGAGTGAATAAAAACATATGCAGTGAACTCATTACTTATAATATTACTTTCCCCTTGTCGATAATGTAATTTATTTATCGTAAGAATATCGTATTATCTAGCTGTTAGAAGAATCATGTAGTTTCGAAACATATTGTAGAAAATACAGCACACATTTTGGCATCTGGTGCGCAATATTCTCAGTAGTGATTCGTGGTAGAGTTGTTCAAACGACTATGCAAGAAATACGTTGAGGAATTCACAACGTTATCACAGGTGAGATCCTGGTCTTGGCATGTACAAGACACACACTTAAAACCCATTACATGAGGTACAACCTCCATCTATCTGACGATGTATGATGTCACAGAAAAGGCATCAGTGGCATCATCCCTCTGCATTTGTTTTGGGAAAGAATGAACAGAGACTAACGACTAGAAGAATCTTTCAGCTGTTTCGTGAGATAAGATTGAATGACACATTTGGTAACGCAGTACTCGTGAAAATCGCGGACTCCATTTACAATACCGGTCAGAATAACAAACGTTCATCTCAGTAAATACTGTGCTATTGGGGATACTGCGTCATCTCAGATATCACGGTTTTTCAGACAGTGAAGCTGGAAATGGTCAGGCGCTTACGAATGAAACTTTCGGCGTTCGCCCAAAGAGATACAAGTAAATTACTGAGCGTTCCATTAAGTTTAGGGTGTGCACCGGCAAGAATTCTCCTTCTTCTTCTAATATTTCGGCTGTATAACGTTCAGTCATCTTCAGAGTGTGCCGCAAGACTGCCACTCCAATTATTCTTCATTATTGTGATTTCATCCCCCTGCCCCATGTGGGCAGGGGAGGGCTGTCAGCGGTACAATCCGCCGCTCTTCGGCCAAATGACATGACAACTAATACAAGAATAAAATGTTACATTTGAAGCGATAAAGAAGGGGGACATCAAAAAGAGTAAGTGGAGATAAGGGAGGTAAAAATACACTGACATGGAGACGTTTATAAGGAGACAATTAAAAACGTCGACATGAAGTTAAAAAACACCGTTGGCGATTCCTAGAACACAAAGAAGACACTGAAGGTACACGCACGGTCGGCCACAGTATTAAAAACACACCCGAACAACACACTATAAACCTAGTATGGGAGAGCAAGGTGCAGCAAGGGGAGGGGGTGGGATGAAAAGAGTATGGGTGTCAGCGGGTACACCAAGAGAGAGGAGACTGGTGGGGCCGGAGATGAAGAGGGACGACAAGGCAGGAGGGAGCGCACAGACACTGAAGGGGAACACAAGAGAGGAAGGGGGATAGGAGGGGAAAGCCACTTAGGAGAAGGCAGGGGAGGAAAGGGAGCCCTGAGGAGGAGGCAGGAGGAAGATGGAGTTAGAGTTGGTAGGAAGGGTAGATGTCAAGGCAAAGCTCATCATCCCAGAGGGGTAGATGGTGGGAGTTGCGGTGGGAAAGGAGACGGAGGATGCGGAGATGGATAGAGGGTGGGCCACAAAGGTAAAGGCACAGGAACAGGCTGGGGGTGGAGAGGAAGGGAGACACCAGGGAGTGAGGGGGATCAATGTGGCGTACAATTTATAGTGTGCAGATGTGTTCAAGGAAAAGAAGAAGGTGGGGGAAGGGGATGTGCATGTGGGACAGAAGGCGAATGTGGAAGGCGAGGTGGATCACATGACGTTCGAGGATTTGGAGAGATTTATAGAATCTGGGAGGGGTGGAAATCCAAGCCACGCTGGCATAACAGAGGATGGGGCCGATCAAGGATTTGTAGGTGTGAAGGATGGTGAAAGGCTGCAGAGCTCATGGCCAGCTGGACAGAAGTTTCAGGGGGCAGGGTCTGTTGTGAGCTTTGTGTTGGATAGTAAGGAGATGGCGGGGGGGGGGGGGGCTCTAGGTGAGGTGGAGGTCGAGGCTGAGAGCAAGGTATTTGAGGGTAGGAGTGAGGTGGATAGGACAGCCATAAATGGTGAGGTAGAAATCATGGAGACAGAAGGAGCAGCTGGTGCGGCCCATGATGATCGCCTGAGTCTTGGAGGAGTTGATATGGAGGAACCACTGATTGCACCAAGTGGTGAATTGGTCAAGGTGAGTTTGGAGGGTACGTTGGGAGCGTTGAAGGGTAGGATAAAGGGCTAGGAAGGCGGTGTCATCAGTAAACTGGAGGAGATGTACAGGCAGGTGAGGTGTGGGCATATCAGCAATGTACAGGAGGGGAAAGGACGTATCCTTGGGGCATGCTGGCAGAGGGATAGAGTTGGAATCGTGAATAGTCACATAGGAGGGACGATGGGAGAGGAACAAAGGAACGAGATGGTCGAAGTTGATGGGGAGAGCATAGGTCTGGGGTTTGAAGAGAAGCCTGGGATGCCAGACACGCTTATAGGCGTTCTGGGGGTCAAGGGAAACAAAGATAGTGGAGCGAGGGAAAGAAGATTGGTAAGGTTAAGGAGCTGGTCGTCGGCGGAGAAGGAAGGCTGGAAGCCGCATTTGGTAAGGGGAAGGGCGGTGAATACGGTGAAAGATGATGGTCTCGAAGACCTTACTGAAAACGTAGGTGAGGCAGAAGGGACGAGGTGTCAGAGGCGGATTTGTGGGTTTAGGGAACAGCAGGACTTAGGAAGTCTTCAACAGGTCAGGGTAAAATCCAGTGGAGCGGAGGACATTGTACAGGGTAGCAAGAACATCCAGGAAGGATGGGGATGATTCCTTGAGGTGGCAGTAGGCGACGCCATCATAACCAGGGGCGGTGTTGCGTTTGGAGCGGAGGACGAGTGTGATTTCATGTGTGGTGAGGGGAGTGTTGATGTCTGAGGGGGGTAACCAATACAAGTACAGGAAACTACAGGCGAGCGGTGGGACAGAGGCGTCAGTGCGGTCAACGGCGGTGGGGAAGAGGGTGTAATTAAAATGGGGATAGTCAGGAGTGGAGAAGACCTTGGAGATGTGGGAAGCAAAATGGTTAGCCTTACTGAGGTCGTCAGGAAAGGGTCGATCGTCATGAAGAATAAGGTAATGCGGGATGGGATTGCTATCAGGAAGTCGGTGGAAGGCTGACCAGTACTTGGAGGAGTTGACAGAGATGGTGGAGCTGAGGCGTGTACATGTCTGGGGGCGCCGCTCCACTGGTCGCTTCGTCCCTTTATATTCGTGTACCGCGCTACTGCGCATGCGGCCACCGATGCAAATGTACCAGACGTTGGTCGGCGGCAGAGATGTGCACAATGCGTGAGGTACATCTATGACACCGCAGTCTGTCTGTGTTGGCATGTCGTTATATCATTGTGACCTGCACTGTGACGACGTCTTTGTGAGTTTATTACACCAAGTGCCGGATTCCATGATTTATCAAGGTTGAAACCACCATCTCTATTAATTAATTTCGTCGTCAAGCGAATCTCAGTTGCCTCCTTCACTATAGAGTCTCAAAAATATGATGTAGTTGCCAAAATTTCGACGTTGTCATACAACATACTGTGACCAGTGTCAATACAGTGCTCTTCCACAGACCACTTTTTAGGTCGTAAAAGTCGTGTGTACCTCCTGTGTTCTGTACATCATTCTTGGATAGTACGAGTTGTTTGTACACTGTAAGAAAGGCCAAATTCACATGGAATTTTGAATACTCCAGATTTTCGGAGCAGCAAATCATCTTTGACGGCGCCGACGAGTGCAGCTGTCTTGGGTGGAGGACGAAAAATCACGTTTACTTCGCTCAGAATTCGTCCTATTTTTGATGAGAGGCTACCCACATATGGCAGGAAGTCCATCGATTTGAATATTAGAAGAAGTAGAATTCTTGCGGCTGCACATCCGAAACTTAATGGAACAGTCTTTGCGTCACCAAAACCTGAGGATTACTGAGTGTCAAGGCAATGCTTGTGTTACAAATCCGTCAAAAAATCGGTATAGATTTTACTAACTTTCGGGGATAATGAAGAATCAGCAAGGGCAATAGACAACCTTTTCCTGTGCCCCTTGTTTATGCTAGATAGATTAATGCTAATTCCAAATGATAAGAGTGCACCCATGAAGGAAATAGGCCACTTCAAAACTCAATAGCTACACACATTGTAGATGTTAACTCGTAAAATTCTGAACTCGTGAGTTGCCTCACTTATGGCCTATGATTGGAGGACCTGGGGAAGTCATCAGGCTTCTGACTGATTTGATGCTGACTGCAATGAATTTCTCTCCTGTGCCAAATGCGTCATCTCAGATTAGCAATTCCAACATACATCCTCTAGTATTTGCTGGCTGGGCTCCAATCGCTATCCTTCCTTACAGTTTTTATCTTCTCGCTAAATATAAAGAAAGAACTAACTAGAGCCTAGTGGACGGAAACAGCAGACAAACAAATCACTACATAATTATTACACAGGTGGATAATTCGGCAAACTAAAGTGATGTGGATTTACTTGAATCAGCTTGACAGTTGTCTCGTAAAAATAGATTTTTCACAGGTGTGTCAGGAATATGCATTTGCCAAAATTTTATGATGGAAGGTTTTACACTACGTCGCCTAAAGATCGACGACGAGTAAGGTGTCGACGTTTTTGAGAAGCACATTGAGTTTCTCCTGGTCTCATGATGTGGGGAGCACGGGAGTGAACTCAGGCGGCACAACGGTACCCTACGGACAATCCTCATGCGACAATATTGTGGTACCATTTTTTCTGCGAGACAGTGTTCGTCCTAACACGTCCCGTGTCACCTGCGTGCGTGATGTTGAGGTATTGCCGTGGCCAACAAACTGTCCATATCTGTACCCGATAGAATATGTATGAGATCAACATGAGCGTCAGTTCCATCGGCTTTGTGGCAGTCTTCACAGCCGAAACACGGCATACATCCAGCGGAATGCAACGTCATGGTGATAAGTGGGCTCATACTGCCAACGTCTATGTAAATATGACTCGTTTTTCTAATCACTGAAATATCATAACGAAGTTTCTCAACCCGTAATGTTTCATTTCGTTTCCTGTTCCTCGTCAGATTGCTTTATGGGCAAGTGTACTCAGAAATTACCAACATACAAGTATCGCAATTTTCCCGGATTAGTTCGCGTTCACCGTGTACATTGTTCTCTCTTCCTTTACGCATCCATAGAAATGTCACCTGGAAAAGCACTGGGCATGAAAGTGGAGAATCTCGACGCAGCGGCGTCCATACAACCGAGAAAACACGTACGGAGACAAACTACAGTTTAATAAGGTGAGAGCAAAGAGCAAGATTTGTCACATAAGTACAGGTAGGAAGGGCACCGTTGTTGGAACCATGGACATAAAAGAAAATTCAACCGGCCCCGAGCCTGAGCAAATGTGTTATTTGAACTAACTTGTCACAGCTAATATATTTTATAGTAAAGAGTGCAGTTAGTAATCAAATTAGCTGAAGATAGCTGTCTTAACTACAAATGACCAAATGTACTAAGGGAATCGTCAGACCAATTAGTCTTTATAGATTGGCTGTTAAATGAACAACCCAAAAAATGCTCTCATATCATTAATTTCATAAATGTAAGGAAGATAAAGGGGGGAGTATTATATCTTTGAACATTTCTCTTTCTTTCCTTTTCAGTACCAAAAAGGTACGAGGGTTGCCCAGAAACTAATGCATCGCATTTTTTTCTTCAATAATTTCTCCTTACTGAACATAATGTGAATTACACACAGGAATGGATGATGTTTTATCTACCACTCTACTTACCCACACAATCTGTTGTGGTTGGCAGGAGAGCAAACCCGTATAACTAAAGGAGGCCGAAATGCACGCGTTTTAGCTCACGCAGGCTGGCGTGAGGTCTGGAACATGACAAGGGAATTAGAATTGAGAAAAACGGACGTAGCTGGTGGAATACTTAACTTTAATCCATTAATGGAGAACGTCGCTCTTTATGGTACATGATTCACAATATCAATAGTACGGATACTGGTGCTTTGCTAGGTCGTAGCAAATAACGTAGCTGAAGGCTATGCTAAGTATCTTCTCGGCAAATGAGAGCGTAGAAGTCAGTGAACCATCACTAGCAAAGTCGGCTGTACAACTGGGACGAGCGCTAGGAAGTCTCTCTAGACCTGCCGTGTGGCGGCGCTCGGTCTGCAATCACTGATAGTGGCGACACGCGGGTCCGACGTATACTACCGGACCGCGGCCGATTTAAAGGCTACCACTTAGCAAGTGTGATGTCTGGCGGTGACACCACAAAATCTCCATCACGTTCTATGGCCTTCCTCCAGAGCGAAACAAGGGCGTATAAGTCCCGTCGGTTCCACCGTTGTCTGGTGGCAGAGCGCTGCTTCACAGTGTGAATCGCCGTCTCAAAATGTCTTCCACCAATGGTATCCTTTAATGGCCCAAGAAGTCCGAGGGGCTACGTCAAGGCTGTGGAGTGAATAGGGTAAAACTGTCCTACGCTGTGCCGGAAGCGCGTTCTTGAGTTTTGTTAATATGTTGACATATGCTTCTGAATTAATGGTACAGTCTCTTGGAATTACTTGAATGAGAATCACGACTTCACTGTCCCAGAACACAATGATAATGATCCTACAGGCGGAAGTACTCACTTAGAATTTTTTTCTTGTGAGGGTAGGGAATTGCGCCATTCAACAGACTGTCGTTTTGTTTCGGGCTAAAAATGGTGAACCCAGGTTTCATCGGCTGTCACAAACCGGGACAAGAAGACCTCTCTCTCAGCTTCAAAACGTTGCAACAAATCAACTAAAATTTTTTTTGTGTGCGTTTTTTGATCCACCATTAGACACCTCTGGTCCCACCTTCGACACACTTTTGAATATCCAAAAGTACAGGTAATCCGGCCACACTTCAAAATGGTTCAAATGGCTCTGAGCACTATGGGACTCAACTGCTGTGGTCATTAGTCCCCTAGAACTTAGAACTACTTAAACCTAACTAACCTAACGACATCACACACATCCATGCCCGAGGCAGGATTCGAACCTGGGACCGTAGCAGTCGCACGGTTCCGGACTGCGCGCCTAGAACCGCGAGACCACCGCGGCTGGCCGGCCACACTTCCTTGCTGATTGGCAGATGGAGCGTCAACTGCAGAGTCGTAATGCGTCTGCTTCGTGAGTGACATCAGCTGGCTGCAACATGTCAGGTGTGACAGCCGTGGATGGTCTCCCCGACCGCTGCAAATCGTGGAGCTCCGCCAAACCGCCCTCTGATGACCTCACCGTCCGTTCCCAGCAGCTAACTATGCTTCTGTCGACAGCAGATGCTCTATAGACTTTGCATAGGCGTTTGTGAATTTTCCCCAAAGTTTCTTCCTCTGCAGTGAGAAATTCAATGATGGCACGTTGCTTGTAAGGTACATCACTTCCAGACCTCATTTGGAAACCGTGCATTACATTCTGGGCAACCCTCGTATTCTGTTATTCCGAGATCGGTGGTAGCCACTTTGTAAAGTTGCAATGTAAGTACATCCGAAAATACAGCACACATGTTAAAGAGTGATGTTACTATTTATCATACAACTAACAACGATTTCATTACTCATTATGGAGGAGTATGCTATAAAATACATAGGAAGAGCTCTTGGATAAACCTGATGTTTCTTGAAATATCTCGCAAAAAATGAAAATTTGTTCTGGAACAAGATACTAATTTTAAAGATTTTGGATGATAGTGTACAAGTCACTTTTGCTATCCATCTTCTAGTCCGCAGCTCGTGGTCTAGTGGATAGAGTTGCTGCCTCTGGATCAGGGGGTTCCAGGTTCAGTTTTCGGCCCGGTTGGAGATGATCTCTAGCTGTAGACAGGGTGTTTGTGTTGTCCTCATCAGTTCATCATCATCATCATCATCATCATCATCATCATCATCACCACCACTACTGACTATGGCTAGATTGGGCTGTGGGAAAAATTGGATTGTGCAAAAATTGGGATTTTGTACTGGCGCTGATGACTTCGCAGTTCAGCGCCCCACAAAACAAACATCATCATCATCCTTCTTCTAGTGACATGGGATCCATCCATTTCCTTTGTTGATTTTTTTCTAGATATCTGTGGTATATGACGACGATAGACATTTTTTATGTTTCTTTTTATCTTTTTCAAACACTACAAAACTCTACCACGAACTCCGTGACATTGACAAGTTAAAATTTTTGTGGAGTTTCCAATGCTACCTTTTTATGTCGTAGCATTTCCTTACAATTCATTCCCATCGCTTCCATCCATTCTTCGTTAAATTCATTCAGCTGATGTGATATGTTCACCAAATTGTCTTCAGTATTTCAATATGACCGAAAGTCAGAATATGTACAAAATATTTGTAACTAAACTTTCACTACTTGAGCCCCTCCCCTTCCCCTTGAAAAAGGAGCGATAGCAGGACAATGAAAGCTTGTGGAAACATTTGCAAACGCTGCGGAAGAGCAATAACGAATAAACGACTGAAAGGAACAAATTTAATTTCCTCATGAAACAGTAACATTTGAAATCGCTTACTATATTTAGGTTCCAGATTACAATCGTTGCTGATGAGACGACCGTTTGCACCCATGATAGCATGAAAGGCAGAAGAGGTACCATTTCACAGTTTTTCGCAGCACTTTTCGAACAGTTGACCATCGAATGTTCAGCTGTCGTGACGTAGCTTGTGCACAGCTTGAAGGTCGCACATTACATCCAACATTTTCAGCCATGCTACAGTAATTTCTTCGACAATGTGTGCCGCAGTTCACAGTCGGCGCTCAAAGGAGCAGCTCCCAAATTGAGACTCGAACTTCCGAATAATGTTCTTCAATCCTGGTGCGGAAAGAGTAACTCTCCGTAATTCTGTAATGTCTCAGTAGTCGCGAAGAGCAGCAGCACTGTTGCTGTTTTTCTGGTAAAACGTCTCACATTATCCACACCCATGTTGACTGTCTCCACCTGTGTTTTAACTCTACTCTGTATTTAATATATGAGTGTTACGGTTACTAATCCAACATTCAGCATTATTCAGTACTTGAAATTAAATTAAATAGAAGTATTATCAAATAACAGTTTAATATACAGTGTCAAACAGAAAAGTCAAATAAAGTGCCAGAAAAAGTTAGTACATTTACGATTTAGACATGTGGTACCGGGATGATGGAAGATGTACTGATAGCGGTTCCAACGTCGTCCGCCAGCAAATAGCGTAGTGCCATAGCTAGCAGAGAATCACCTGTGCCTATTCTTTAGTGGGGAGTGCTCTCATTCAGAAGTCTGAGTGTAGTGCAGACAAGTGAATCAAGCACGCAACCATGCTACAGATGATGTATCGTTTGGGAGCACTGAGCTGCGCGATCATCATCGCCCGTACGAAGTCCCAATTCTTACATAGTTCAATTTCTTACACAGTCCAGTCTACCTACTGTCACGAATGATGATGATGATGAAATGATGAGGACAACACTAATACTGAGTCTCCAGGCAGAGAAAATCCGCAACCTGGCCGGGAATTGAACCCGGGACCCCGTGATCCAGAGGCAGCAATGCTGGCCACAAGACCACGAACTGCGAGCCATGATACAGAGATGCACATGTCCTTTCTACAGCCAACTGAGTCAGTTTGGAAGGGTTCAAATTGTAGCCTTCCGGATGGCAGAGTGGTCCTTTTCGAGAACTGCCACACAACTTGGACATGCTGCGTCAGTTGTGCAACAGTTCTGGTATCAGTGGTCACCTGAATTTTCTCGCACCCTTAGGCAACGTTCAGGAGATCCACGCAGCACAGACACCTACCAGGATCGTCCTATTACAAGGTCGGCAGTGGCCGATCGTACAGCTATCACAGCACAGATAAGACAGCTTCTGAGCCCAGATGTGGCAACGCGAGCCGTTTTAAAACGGTTATCAGCACTGGCACTAAGGACTGGCTGACCTCTGGCCTGTTTTCCACTCATACCGTAGTATTGACGTGCACGGCTTGACTGGTGCCGTCAGAGAATCCCTTGGACGATGGAATGGTGCGCGATGAGAGCATGTCCTGCCTCCATGCAAATGATAGTAGTTGGTGCCCATGACGTAGACCTGGTGACCACTACCTTGCAGGCTCTATTAGTCGAAGACACATTGGCCCCATCCCAGGCCTTACGTTCTGGGGTGAGATAAGCTACAACTCTCGTTCCCTTTTGGTGTTTCGGGAAGGGACGCTAATATGTGCTCAGTGCGACCAGATGTCAGACCCAATCTTTTGCCGTTCTTGCAGAGGTGATTTGTTGTTCCCACAGACTGCCCATGAAGCTCAACGTGCTCTGCAAGGAATACAGCAAAATGCTTCAAATGTCTCTGAGCACTGTGGGACTTACCACCTGAGATCATTAGGCCCCTTGACATAGAACTACTTAAACTTAACTAGCCTTAGGACATCACACACATCTATGCCCGAGGCAGGATTCGAACCTGCGACTGTAGCAGCAGCGCGGTTCCAGACTGAAGCGCTTAGAACCACTCGTCCACAACGGCCGGCGGCATACAGCAACTTCACTGGTCAGTGAGATCTCCAGACGTCTCCAATCGAGCACGTGTGGGATAAGATGGGAGGAGAAGTGACTCGTGCGACTCGTCAACCAACAACTCTTACACAATTACTCGAACAGTTTGAGAAGGCGTGAAACAACGTATCCCAGGAGAATATTCGCCATTAATAGTATCAACTCGAGGCATCTGCATTGCCATGTGAGGAAATTACACAGCGTACTAATTTGGAAGTTTCAGCATGGGTTGATTCATGACACCGCAGAACGGCTTGTGCTATTGATCTGTAATTGTAGTCATCTCATGTACTGTAAAGGCGCTAGTGTAACAATAAATCTTAAGGTAATTGGAAACCTCTCAGATGGTGTACTGTTTTCTTCCGGCTGTGTATTTTGATACAGAAGCTATTAGGACGTGTTCAGAATTCCCATTTTCAAGACAGTTAAAATTATTGCTACGTTAAAGAAACACGGTTCATCTGCAAATATCATAGTTTCCTAGTATACGACTTTCTTCCATTTCAGCGTACAAGAGTGTGTACGGTCGACGAAGTACGGCTTCATCATCCACAAGTTATAGAAAGAGTTTTAAAAAATACGTAGAATTTTACTCAACGTCCACTTACGTAACTGAGTAGCCAAGAATATCTACCAAACAGCTTTAATACATTATGTAGAACTCGAAATATTTATAAGGGCGACACAGAATGCAAACCGACGACTAACAACGACAGAAATATTATGAAATGCCAAAAGTTATTATGACCGCCAGTAGTGTTTCTGTCAATCTGTTATAAAATCGGACATTACATCTAAACATAGGTCAGGAAGAATTATGTGATCCTATGTGCGCTATCGACAAGTCACCACGCTTTCTCCTAGTCCAGAAAAAAAATGGATACGATAAACTGCCTGTTGGTTTCTGTCTCGGGTTCCACAGCCGACGTTCGTCTGATGATTTGTCTGACGTTTCACCAGCACGAGTGGCTCGCATTGTCAAAGTTTCAGCCTTAATTACTGGTGGAGGACTGGAGCCGAGCTCGCGGCCTCAGACTACATGTACCTGGCGCGCCAACGTCCGAGGGCTTCTCCGCGGTCATTCCCAGTGCTACCTGCGACGGTCGTTCGCTGCAGCACCGGAAGCCAGGATCCGTTTCCCTTGAGGCTTTCCTCTATCTTGTTGAAGCTGTTCTCATGTTTGTGTATTTATACAGTTTCGCTGAATACGCGGGTGTGATAGTTTTTATCTATAACCAGAACTTCCGTGTCGGTTTCAGAAAAATCATCAAAGTTGGCCGAAGAACTTGAGATAGAAGCCAACAGACAGTGTCTCAAAAAGTGGCCACGAAAGCCTTAATAATATTGTATCAGTACGATAGTCTATATATGATACTGTAAGGTGTTAGCAATTAAATCTGATGACAAGATGTTTTAACTGCTTCTAGAGTACTAAAAACATCGACAAATTTTTAATGTAAAAATATAGTCAACTGAATGTATGAACTAAGACAACAGCGACAAATAAAACAGAACATAAATTTCAAGCAATATTTTATTTCCCAGCCGGCCGCTGTAGCCGAGCAGTTCTAGGCGCTTCAGTCTGGATCCATGCGACCGCTGCGGTCGCAGGTTCGAATCCTGGCCTCGGGCATGGATGTGTGAGATGTCCTTAGGTTAGTTTGGTTGAAGTAGTTCTAAGTTGTAGGGGACTGATGACCAGAGATGTTAATTCCCATAGTGCTCAGAGCCATTTGAACCATTTTTATTTCCCAATTCACAATTTTTGCAGCTAACGTTCGAAACCCTGGCCTCCTAATTACTGAAAAGATGACACCGTCAGAGAAATAATTTTCGCAACTAGTCAAAAATTCCAGGAATGTTGCGTATGGTTGTAGCGGCACTTCCTCATGGGTGTTTCCTTTCGCCACCTCGCCGGCTGATCTACTGCCGTTTGTCGTGACCTCTTATTATGTGGCAAACTTCTCTCTATTCGGTGTCACCTCTCCTGCTCCGAACAGGTGTGGGAATGATTTTCTCCACTCCTTATAAGCACTACCTGACAGAAGAAGTGGAGATCCCAGAAGAGGATAAGGATACAAAATAAAACTTTATGGTGTTATTTCGATGGTTAGAAAACAGAGTAAAATTTATGACAAATTGACAGCATTAGCCTACTTATGAGTATAATTTTGTATCCCTTTTCTCTAGATGCAAGCATCCATTCGGTGGGGAAATGTGTCATAAAGCCGTTGCAGCATCTCCTGAGCCAAGCGGGCACACGACTATTTTAAGCGGCGCTTGATTTCTGGTTACACATATTGTGACACAGCTGACAACCACACTTGTTATATCGGGAATAAATCTGGGCAACTTCGTGGCCACAGGAGTACTTCACCATCACACAAACGTTTAATACAGACACGTTCCATGTGAGAACGAGGATTTTCGTGTTTGAAAATGGCACAGTGTTGCATAAGATAAAAGACATGAGGACGTAGGATATGCGTGACATACTGTCGTTCGCTCAATCACTAACAGCCATAACCTGAACTCATACGATATGGCTCCATAGAAATTGACGCCAGGAGTAATGTTGCTGAGCCTCTGCGAAACATATGAGAGATGAGACCTATCACCTCATACTCCCTCATGATGATCGTCCAGAATACTGCAATCCCGCAGTTCATTCCTGAACACAACATGACGCCATTCATCAACAGTCCATGCTTCTCGGTCATGCTTCTCAGTCGCCGCATCAACCAATGGCAGCCATTTGTGTTGTGGTGTTAAGGGCAGCATACGCATGCGACGATAATTCTTTAGTTCGGCTGTTGCTAGTCTGCGACCAGTGCTGTGTGATAACACAAAATGTCCCATGGACTCTATTACATTTTCTCGGATGGCAATCACAGAATTAAGGGAGTTACAATGTGATTGGTGTACGGTATGGTAATCCTGCCTCGTCATGACCAATCGTGGTCGACTGAGACGTTGCGATGAGTATCCTTGCGCCCCATCCATCGGGCTACTGTCATATCCGAACGCCCAACAGATCTTTGTTTTGGAATATTTGACCATTCGGCGGGATCGAGACGCACAATGAGGATATTTTCGAACAGTGTCAGATGCTGATAACGCTGTCTCAAACGAGTGCGTGGCATGTATGTATTCTTCACAGTGATGACTCAACACCAGACTGTTCGTGCCCCTTACGTAGCACAAGAGGTCTGGTAGCAACACTAAAGCGTTCTGATGTACGTTCTGTCAGAGAATTACAACTCGAATGATTTGCATACCCAGCAACACTGCTTAAGTACATGAAGTTACTACACTCCTTTTGTGAAAAGCACAACTCAGCAATTTGTCGGCTGCATTGCCTCACGGCGCCCGCTCAGGTCTATCCGTGGACAGGGCCGTTCGTCGGCGTCGGGAGGGCGTTGACGTCGCGTCGCGGGCAGGTGGCGCTGCGCCAGCTCGCCGCCATTCATCTTCGTCGCCCTGGTGACGGTGGAGGGGGAGGCGGAGGCAGCGGCGGCGTCAGGCACGGCCGTAACCTACCTGCCAGCCGGCCGGCGCGGCGCCACCAGCCTGTGATTTATCGCCGTCAAACAGCGCCTGACACCGCACTAAAACCAACTTCCTTACCGCTCTCGCTAACTCCGGGCAAAGTGATACCGTGTCTCGCTAGCACACCAGGTTCAACAACAACAACTACTTTTATAGCGGCTTGCCTATTATCTCACCAAGTCATATTGTGTTTTCCTATCTTTCTGATAGCTATTTTCTTGTTGAATGTATGGGTACAACAAAAATGTGCAACGTTATTGTTGTAGTCTTACATCCTAGTTTTGTTTGATTTCCATGTAAGTTTTTTCTGTAAACGTCTCCTCACGTCTACAAAACTATAACTTCCCACTTGTACAGTGTGTTAACTGTAAAACGGCAGAGTTTTGAGGGGAGTGCGGGGAGAGGAGGAAGCAAGCATTGGTTGCCGAGGGGAGAGGACAAGGCACGCCTACCAGCTGCAATGCTGGCACTACAAATTGCGCGTCACGCTTACACGAAAGCAGACGAAAGGCTTGGAAGTAAAACTCGCTTTCAATGTTGTTCGTAATATATACTATGCGCTCACAAACCATTCATCCGATTGCAGTGAAACTTTAGTGAGTTGTTGTCCGAACGCCGGAAAGCAGTAATAGACAATGTTTCAAGAATTGAATCACTGTAGCATGCGTAGCGCAATTGATTATACATATGCTTGATATTCAGCGGACCCGGGTTCGATTCCTGCTGCTTGAAATTTTTTTTTCATTTTATTTCGTTCCCCGCAATGTTAAACTATTAATTATGAAATTTAAATAAACTTAAACAGGTCATACAGTATAACGCAACTGTCAATCTCTCTCTCTCTCTCTCTCTCTCTCTCTCTCTCTCTATGTGTGCCCTATGTGCGTTCCCAAACCATTCATCCGATTGCGATGAAATTTTGGTGATTTGTTCCCCGTAAACCCACGAAGGTTCTTAGCCGAAAAAAAAGAAATAAGACACATTCTTGAGGAGATATGACGTCATATAAAATGAGATGCCACAGCGGGAAAATACCCAGATTTATGCATCCACTATTTGAGAATGAGAGCAGTTAATGTGTAGCAACAAACGTTACGTACAATTTCAAACCCTTACGAAAATTTTTCTCGCTGACACCCCCCACAAAATAGTGAAAGCAAAAAAAAAGTTGTCGCTCGTACATTTTCTCAGTACATACCGCAGTAGGCATGACGTTTTAATGTATTATTTCGTTACTATTAACTCTAATCGCAACATATTTCGCATACAGTATAAACATATATCAGTAAATGCGCCGGCAAATTTATGTCTGTTTACGACATATAATTCAGGAGATTCGACGTGGTAAACATCGAGATGCGTGAAAAAGGGCTCAGTAATGTTGGCAGCAGTAAAAACTGCGTGCTTACCGAAGCCTCCCGACGTTTACCGACTTCTAGCAATTCAGGATTAGGGAAAGGTCTGCCATCTATAAGTTTACACACTGTAGTTGAACCTGTTTCCGCCTTTCAAGCGTCAGTACTTTTCATGAATCTCCCCTCCCCCTAACCCAATCAACCCACACACCCACTCCCCAGCAAATACAGTTAGAAACATACAGTATAATTGTATTTTGTATATTTTTGTAAAGTTTTGAATATTCTGTATCACAGGCTATTGCGAGGGAGGAGGGCGAAATGGCAATGGACGCATATCTCTGCTAGAATCGGGGTACAAGTTCTTTATACACAGCAAAAATATCTTACATTTACAACAGTGATTTTTCAGTGAGACAACTGAACTGCAGGTATAACAATGCTGAGGCCAATGGTAAATAGTGTTACTTTAGTAATCACTATATACAGTGAACAACAGTATTAATGGATCACATTTCCGAAACCCGTAACTGTCTCCCGTTGCGACGCAGTTATTTGGAATTTGTCTCAAGTTGCCTACAACCTCCTCCTGCAATGGTGCCGATGCGTAGCGGCCTGCGACGTCACATTCTGGTTCGACGATGCTTCAGTCAGCAAAACGTCGACATTGAGAAAAAGGTCTGTGCTCAGAAGTTCATGTTATACGTAAGGAAGATTAGTGATGTCACACTGGCAACAGATTTCACCAGACATCTCCCAAATGCCGTCGATCACGTGTTACACAGTCGGAAGGTCGTCACTGCCACTCATAGTCATATTTAACCCCTGTTGTGACGCCTCTGTAACGGACGTCAGAACAGCGGCGTCCAACGTTGAAACAACTTGTTCTTCCAATGAGCAGTTGAGGAAAACGTTTCAGACGAACGGCATCTCAGAATCGACACACAAAACCTCACAGGATGGCATGAAGGGAGTCAGTGAAACCACTCGACTCCTTGGGGCGCCGATTCCCACGCATTTCGTGGTCGACGACAGTGCGCTGTGCGATGAGCTGCACGACAATGCTATTGGCGACCTTAGCTGCTGATTACACTGCCTTGGCCATTCAGCCCTCCTCGACGGACCTCAAGGGGCTGAACCTCCAGTGAACGTCATCTCGCCACTTTGATGGCAGTGTGATGACAATTTTCTCTTTCATGTAGACGATGGAACCACTAGGGACCACTTAAAATCATTTGAAGAAATCTGAATGTGATACAGAGCTGGTATGTGTGCTTATGCTTTTCAGCCTTACTGTTTCTCGTCTTCCTGGGGCGTGATCATGGTGGAGGGTGGGGTGGCGGATGGGTGGTGCGAATACGACGTTGACACATGCGTAAATGGAACGGCAAGGTCTCCCTGTAAGACCCCCGAGTTCGGAAAAATCCTCACTGGCTTCAGCCCGCTTTCATCGAGAACTTTACAAATGAATCTGTGAAGAGGTAAGCAGTCAATTAGTCCTAGACACACCCTTGTCACCCCTCGAATCCATTTTCCTGCAGTTGGTTGCAAGACTGTTAACGGGAGGTTATGACGGTTCCGAGATGCAGAAGTCTCGGCACCTTTATACAGTCACGGTGGATGCGAAACTTTACATAATGTAAGTAGGCTGTTTAGGTTTTTATACTGGTAACGCCACGTAGCGCTCTATATGAAAATCACGGACTGTGCTGTGTGAAGGCTGTGGCTGGTTCGCATTGTTAGAACATTCGCTATTGTAGTGTTGGGCAGTTGGCTGTCAACAGCGCGTAGTGTTGCGCAGTTGGAGGTGAGAAGCCAGCAGTGGTGAATGTGGGGAGGGAGGTGGCGGAGTTATGAGAGCGGATGATCTGGACGAGTGTCCATCAGAGGCAGTAAATTTGTAAGACTGGATGTCATGAACTGATATATATATATATATACTTTTGAACTCTATTAAGGTAAATACATTGTTTGTTCTCTATCAAAATCTCTCATTTGCTAACTATGTCTACCAGTAGTTAGTGCCCTCAGTAGTTAGAATCAGTTACTTATCGGGCAGTATTGGCGCTCGCTGTATTGCAGTAGTTCGAATAATAAAGATATTTGTGAGGTAATTGATTGATGAAAGGTATAGGTATTGTCAGTCAGGGCCATTATTTTGTAGGGATTTTTGATAGTCAGATTGCGTTGCGCTAAAAATATTGTGTGTCAGTTTAGTGTTGATCAGAACAGGTAAAGAGCGAAATGTCTGAGTACGTTCACTTTCTCTCAGCTGTTTGAAAATAAAATAATGTAATAGGTTTATCAGCAGAGTAATTCATTAATTTTTCTATGGGGATGTTTCAAGAACCCACCGAAACGGTGTTCAACGTTTTCTATGTCACTTCCTCTTACAGCCTTAGTTGAAGAGCAGAATTCCTGACACTTGGGTTCCGTCGTCGATTCAAAGAACAGCCAACGTAAATATGCCAACAGTCTATGTCCCCTGTTTCTTTAAGGCGTCTGCACCATTTACTGCATAATGGAATCTACCTACATCTACATCCATACTCCGCAAGCCACCTGACGGTGTGTGGCAAAGGGTACCCTGAGTACTTCTATCGCTTCTCCGTTCTATTCCAGTCTCGTATTGTTCGTGGAGAGACAGATTGTTGGTATGCCTCTCTGTGGGCTCTAATCTCTCTAATTTTATCCTCATGGTCTCTTCGCGAGATATACGTAGGCGGGATCAATATACTGCTTGACTCTTCGGTGAAAGTAAGTTTTCGAAACTTTAACAAAAACCCGTACCGAGCTACTGAGCGTCTCTCCTGCAGAGTTTTCCACTGGAGTTTATCTATCATCTCCGTAACGCTTTCGATATTACTAAATGATCCTGTAACGAAGCGCGCTGGTCTTCGTTAGATCTTCTCTATCTCTTCTATCAACCCTATCTGGTACGGATCCCACACTGCTGAGCAGTATTCAACCATTGGGTGAACAAGCGTACTGTAAAATACATCCTTTGTTTTCGGATTGCATTTCCTTAGGATTCTTCCAATGAATCTCAGTGTCGCATCTGCTTTACCAACGATCAACTATATATGATCATTCCATTTTAAATCATTCCTAATGCGTACTTCCACATAATTTATGGAATTAACTGCTTACAGTTGCTGACCTGCTATTTTGTAGCTAAATGATAAGGGATCTATCTTTCTATGTATTTGCACCACAGTACACTTGTCTACATTGAGATTCAATTGTCATTCCGTGCACCATGCGTCAATTCGCTGCAGATCCTCCTGCATTTCAGTACAATTTTCCATTGTTACAACCTCTCGATACACCACAGCATCATCCGCAAAAAGCCTCAGTGAACTTCCGATGTCATCCACCAGGTCATTTATGTATATTGTGTATAGCAACGGTCTAATGACACTCCCCTGCGGCACATCTGAAATCACTCTTACTTCGGAAGACTTTTCTTCATTGAGAATGTCATGCTGCGTTCTGCTATCTAGGAACTCCTCAATCCAATCACACAATTGGTCTGATAATCCATATGCTCTAACTTTGTTCATTAAACGACTGTGGGGAACTGTATCGAACGCCTTGCGGAAGTCAAGAAACACAGCATCCACCTGTGAACCCGTGTCTATGGCCCTCTGACTCTCGTGGACGAAAGGCGCGAGCTGGGTTTCACACGACCGTCTTTTTCGAAACCCATGCTGATTCCTACAGAGTAGATTTCTAGTCTCCAGAAAAGTCATTATACTAGAACATAATACATGTTCCAAAATTCTACAACTGATTGACGTTAGAGATATAGGTGTATAGTTCTGCACATCTGTTCGACGTCTCTTCTTGAAAGCGGGGATGACCTATGCCCTTTTCCAATCCTTTTGAACGCTACGCTCTTCTAGAGACCTACGGTACACCGCTGAAAGAAGGGGGCAAAGTTCCTTCGCGAACTCTGTGTAAAATCGAACTGGTATCCCATCAGGTCCAGCGGCCTTTCATCTTTTGAGCGATTTTAATTGTTTCTCTATCCCTCTGTCATCTATTTCGATATCTACCATTCTGTAATCTGTGCGACAATCTAGAGAAGTAACTACAGTGCAGTCTTCCTCTGTGAAACAGCTTTGGAAAAAGACATTGAGTATTTCGGCCTTTAGTCTGTCATCCTCTGTTTCAGTACCATTTTGGTCACAGTGTCTGAACGTTTTGTTTTGATCCACCTACCACTTTGATATAAGACCAAAATTTCTTAGGATTTTCTGCCAAGTAAGTGTATTGAACTTTACTTTCGAACATAGAACTTTAAAACAGTAGTTTATAGAATAAGTTTCTATGTTAACGTTTTCTGTGGAATAATAACATGCATTATTGCTTGCTGAATAGACATCCAGTTTTACACGGTAGAGCTACTGTAGTGCATTCTGAAGAATACGGCCATGCTGTGCTGTAGCTATTTATCGAGGGAGTTAAATATCATTGCCTGAAATAGGATAGAGGATAAATTATTAAATTTGAAGACTTAAAAAAAATGCCCACTTCAAGAATTGATATTTGCTCAACATCTATGGGTGCTGCACAGCGCGAAATGCAATGATGTATGAATTTGGCGGTGTAGTTTTCAGTGACCAGCCGAAAGACGAGGACGACCTTGCTTCTGAACCAGGCTCTTGTATGGTCCCGTTGAGGGTGCCTCTGGGAGATATACCACCAGCCAATTAAATAATTGTAGTTTTTAAAACACATTTTATTCATCCTAAGTTATGGCAATTGACATGAAAAATAGAAATCTTGAAGTTTATGCAATAAATCCATCCTCGTGGTTAGGGTTGAAGTTCCGTTGGCAAGCACTGTTACAGGTCTCACCAATGTTGAAGTAAGTACCTTTGTTAAAGTTTGTCGTCTGTTTCGTCACTTCGTGGAAGTTTTTGTTTTCTGTCTTTTACTGAACAGGATTAACTCAAAAACTGATTTATTACACCTCAGATTTTCAATCTCAGTCTAACGTTACTGGAATGAAGTACACTATTAGCGAATATTTTTACTTATATCCCATAAATCATTGTTTACCTCAGGTGCATCTTTTACACTATGAAGAAGAAGGTAACATCCGTATTCACATCAACAATACCAAACCAACTCATGCGCCACTGAAATTTGCATACTATTTAGTTATCAAAGTAATCCACTTTAAAAGTACTAAGTGATTAACTATCAGTCGTTTGAGGTATAACAAATTTTATATACTTCCTTTCAGTAGGTTGTATACCAAAAACGGCAATACTAGAATCTTTTTTCATTTTGGATAAATTTATGCAGAACTATGTTCTATATAGGGTCAATCACATAGAACGCACCAACGGAATGTGCTACTGGTGGGCGATTTTCACAGAATGGATTGGTAATCAAGACTCGTATTTTTAGCCAATAAATAGATTGTGGTAATAATTAGGATGCATACTTTTGTGCAAACACATACTTGTTTTAAATGGAACAATTGTTATTGACATTAACATACTAAATGTAAGTTAAATTACAATTTCACTGGTGTTTGCTGCCGTAGTCTATCGTTTACCAAATATCTTACTGTGCGAATTTTCCACATTGAGACTTGTCAGTGTCATTCAGTTTGTGTAGTTGCTGTTAAAGACTTGTTGTAATGTTTGTTACAGTGTGTTTTATGTTCTGTTTTATAATAATAAAAAACAAATACATATATGAATGAATAAAAATATGAAAATTAATACAACTATATTATTAGAAATGCTCTGCTTGTCTGAATTTAGCTTCTTCAGATTTCTTCTATTACATTTCAATTCAAAGACATCAGTGCATGTCAAAAAATAAAGAAAATCCTCCTTACTTCGCTCCACTTCAATTCAATAAAAATACGTAATACTGTTGTTAGGTCTTCTCTCATTCATACATACTCTCCTGGAAATTGAAATAAGAACACCGTGAGTTCATTGTCCCAGGAAGAGGACACTTTATTGACACATTCCTGGGGTCAGATACATCACATGATCACACTGACAGTTCCACAGGCACATAGACACAGGCAACAGAGCATGAACAATGTCGGCACTAGTACAGTGTATATCCACCTTTCGCAGCAATGCTGGCTGCTATTCTCCCATGGAGATGATCGTAGAGATGCTGGATGTAGTCCTGTGGAACGGCTTGCCATGCCATTTCCACCTGGCGCCTCAGTTGGACCAGCGTTCGTGCTGGACGTGCAGACCGCGGGAGACGACGCTTCATCCAGTCCCAAACATGCTCAATGGGGGACAGATCCGGAGATCTTGCAGCCCAGGGTAGTTGACTTACACCTTCTAGAGCACGTTGGGTGGCACGGGATACATGCGGACGTGCATTGTCCTGTTGGAACAGCAAGTTCCCTTGCCGGTCTAGGAATGGTAGAACGATGGGTTCGATGACGGTTTGGATGTCCCGTGCACTATTCAGTGTCCCCTCGACGATCACCAGACGTGTACGGCCAGTGTAGGAGATCGCTCCTCACACCATGATGCCGGGTGTTGGCCCTGTGTGCCTCGGTCGTATGCAGTCCTGATTGTGGAGCTCACCTTCACGGCGCCAAACACGCATACGACCATCATTGGCACCAAGGCAGAAGCGACTCTCATCGCTGAAGACGACACGTCTCCATTTTTTCCTCCATTCACACCTGTCGCGACACCACTGGAGGCGGGCTGCACGATGTTGGGGCGTGAGCGGAAGACGGCCTAACGGTGTGCGGGACCGTAGCCCAGCTTCATGGAGACGGTTGCGAATGGTCCTCGCCGATACCCCAGGAGCAACAGTGTCCCTAATTTGCTGGGAAGTGGCGGTGCGGTCCCCTACGGCACTGCGTAGGATCCTATGGTCTTGGCGTGCATCCGTGCGTCGCTGCGGTCCGGTCCCAGGTCGACGGGCACGTGCACCTTCCGCCGACCACTGGCGACAACATCGATGTACTGTGGAGACCTCACGCCCCACGTGTTGAGCAATTCGGCGGTACGTCCAACCAGCCTCCCGCATGCCCACTATACGCCCTCGCTCAAAGTCCGTCAACTGCATATACGGTTCACGTCCACGCTGTCGCGGCATGCTACCAGTGTTTAAGACTGCGATGGAGCTCCGTATGCCACGGCAAACTGGCTGACACTGACGGCGGCGGTGCACAAATGCTGTGCAGCTAGCGCCATTCGACGGCCAACACCGCGGTTCCTGGTGTGTCCGCTGTGCCGTGCGTGTGATCATTGCTTGTACAGCCCTCTCGCAGTGTCCGGAGCAAGTATGGTGGGTCTGACACACCGGTGTCAATGTGTTCTTTTTCCATTTCCAGGAGTGTATGTATAACACATAACAATCATAATACTTCATAATTTAAGCAATACATCTATATCATCCTTCTACATAATGAATGATGGTGCCTTACCTCGCATTCATAATGAATATTTTTGCCAACCCTTATGACCAATCACTGTTTCATTTTTTTAAAATAAATTTTAACATATATCCAGGGGTGTTTCACCATGTACCTACACAGTTCCTTGAGTACATTGCGACTTGCTAGTCATTTAGTGTCCAAGCAGTAGGTTATGATTGGACAATATCGTTTACCAGAGCAGAAAAAGCCGAATTTCACATGGTGTTGTACGTCTGTACTTTGTAACTGCACAGTGAATGTACTAATGTGTGCAAATATAGCTTGCCACATAGTGCACAAATGGACAAAACATCTGACGTCTCTTCTCTAGCCCAGGGTGTCAAACAGACATTCTAAATAATTACGACCCTGGACCTGTAAGACCGCTAATATCAGTTGCAGGTCGTAACAAAAGTCATTAGAATAGTTACTGTCTTGTACATAGAATACATGAATTAATAAAAGACAACTCTGCTATTCCTTTTTCTTCTACATATAATTCATCAACTATTGCTTTCAGGTGTCAAGTGATAAACAACCATCATGTTCAATTACTTTTGACACTGAATAAAAAAAATATTTAAGTCTTGGACATATTGAAATGTCGAGTATTAAAATCGTTACCTCCAAAGATGAAAATTTTTTATCACGGGAAAGAATGTTTATTAAGATTACTCATTAGCTCATATTGTCATAGCTGGTCAATGCAATGAGTTGGTGGAGAATAAATTAACCTTTTGAATCAATAAAAAAAATCTTATATACAGAATGTGAGGGTAGGTTAGTATGTTAGCTTTTGATATTCAATGTTCAAAGTGTACACAAGTTGGAGTGAGCGACATCTAGACTCAACATTTATTATGGCCTAATGCACCATAGTACTTTTCCAGATATAGCATCTTCAATGGCCTTGTCTCCATGCAGAATCAGAAATACACACTCACTATGGGTCGGAGCAACGTCCACAATTTCTTTGACCACAAAAATATCCACAGGAACAATTAACTGCCACTTTGTCATGTGTCACCACGATACGTGAAGCATTTCCTCCTTACGTTGGAGAAACCAAAGCTCTCAATGCCCTCATTTCTATCTGCACACTTGTGCAGTCCATCGCAAGATGAGAGAGAAAGAGAGAGAGCCGTAAGGTCTCAAAATGCTTATATGTAATGGTGATCTCCTCACTGTGTCCCCGAGTATGGCTTCAGGCAATCACTGTCCCACTAGACGTTAATAAACGTTTTTATTTTTCTTACTGTGTCGCAATTTAGCCCAGTTTTTAATGACATGCAGCCACTTACTCCCGGTCCAGGTCTTATTTACATTAAAAGGAATCATGCATTGTTCCTGCCTTATCCCTTTCTGCTCTGAAGCTCGTCTTCTCTCTCCAAGTGGGAGTTTCACGATATCATTAACCACCTGCTCAGTTCGTCTTCAAAATGCACCTCACACTAAGTTGTGTATTCATGCCAGTCAAAATGATGATAGATATTGTTTTGTTAGTTTTGTAGTACATTAAATTAACTGCAATTCCCTTTTGTTGATATAATGTAAGTATTACTTTCTGAGGATCTCACTGTATCTTTCTGTCATTATGGATCAAGCTCATGTAAGATCAATAAAATCTGGATGCCTTACACATGCCTTCCCTTCCGAATTAATGTTGTGCTGCTGTGATCAATGGTTGAAGCATTGCTCACTGTTGTGCAAAATTATAAATTCAGATAATTTAACCACTGTCCAGCTTCTTGTCTAATTTCTGCTAGGTGATGTAGTTTTAACATTATATTTAGATTTGAAACGGATTGCTTTACAATGTATTTTTTATTTATATGATTATTATGTGGTTTTATAGTCCTTTATACATAATTATTTAACTAACAATATTTTTTCTTAGCACTTGTGGTTAACTTCTATTAAAATGGTTCATCCACCCTTTTGATTCTCTCTTTACATTAACTTCAGGCTTTCCACAATCCTCAAACGTTCATGATAATGATGATGGTGAAATATGAGTGAAGTTAAGGAAACATTCGTTTCTCTTATATCTACTCTCAGCACTTAAATGCTACATCACTATTGAAAATTGGCATTGTAAACAGGCTTTTATGTACTTAATTTAACATAATAAATTTAAAATAGTTAATACCTTTGCATATTTCGTTACAATTTACACAAACTTCATATTCATTGACATTATTTATCATTAAAAACACATCTCCAAAATATTTACAATACACAAATTCTTATTAACATATATTTAGACTGAATGGACAGTACAAATTACAAATGAAGTACAAAATAAAAAATTTGGTAAATTTATGAATAAATTTTAACAGTTTACAGATCGAATTACAAGATACAAATGAAAGTCATAATTTACAATTCTCAATGCTACAGCTGTGACTGAATATTTACTGGGTCTCAACTCCTTATTGAAGTTATTAACTTGTGTACTTTTTAAAATATTAAATTGAATTTGTCACATTCATCACCTTCTTTCTGAACACGCTTTACACTTTAAAATTTGTGCTGGGTTTGCTTCTCGAATGTGCAGTCTATCAGTGTTGTTGATGCTGCTGGTCAGTTGTAGACTCTGTGTGATGTAGATGAAGATTATCAACATTAACAGTTCTGGGTGTTCAAGCATCAATGTCATTTCATGGTCGATTGTATGTTGCATTGTTTTTTATGACAAACTGCTCATCCAAGACAATGCTATAATGTGACATCATAGGTGGCATAGTTCTTTATTGGTGTATTGGCCATTGAGGCTGTTGTGTGTAGCCCCTCAATGGTTGCTGCTTTTTGATGTTCCCATTATAGGTACTCTGTTTGATGGTCTCAACGCCTTTGGTAAGTTTCATAGTTAGAATGAAATAACTGCCATGCTTTTGTTGAAAATTGCTTTCTGTCGATTCTGCCAAATCTCATACTAATTTAATGTATAGTATTTAGAAGTAAGTGTTGCTGTCTCCTGCCTTCATCTTGGGTCTCTTTCTTCTCTCCATTACTTACTGTGTCTTCATGTTGTCTTGCTTGGAACTTGCAACTTCTCGGGCATAAGGGTAGGATATGTTATTCAGCGAAAGTATTTGGAAGGACTACGATTAATATTGAAATGGGATATGGTCTAGACTGAATAATAATTTCGGAAGTGATATCTGATTTCAGTTATCAGCTTCTCCATCTGGTATATTGAGATAAATATTTTGAGTTTATTTTTCCAGGCGGTTGTACTAATGGTCTGCTGCCGACGGTTTGCTATTGTGTGTCGCTGCCAATGGGTTCGCTTCGCCTTCCTTACAGTTGTGTGGCCTTTGTGTCACTCGCTGCTAAGGGGTTTACCCGTTCTTTCAGTGTTGGGGAGAAATGTGGGACAATATTCTTCAAAGTACACCTGGCTCAGTCTTCCTACTGATGTGAAGCGTGGGACAGTAAATTCCTTACATCTGTCTTCGGTTTGTAGCCAATGCCATATTGTGCAATCGTATAAACGGTCATCATGAGATCATAGCTGCCCATCGACTTTCTGCTTCTGTCATCCGCTTGCCTCGCTTCCTTATATGAGTGTAGTGACGTTGTGTTGTGTGCCCTCTTTGTTTCATTTGTTTTACAATGACTTTTGCTTAGTGTTACTGTTTACAAGTTTTTTTTATCTAAATTTACTAGGAACTTCACTTGTGAAAAGTGTATACAAAGTGATCATTTAAATTCTTTGTATAAGTACTTTACATAACAAATTAAAATATATCTCTGACACATTAATTTACTTCACTTAATAATGGTACTTTTACTGCATGAATGAGGATGGATTTATGTGTAGGTTTCATATTTAGTACATCATACCTTTAGTTTTCTTTACTTTGTTTCTAACATAATTTGAGAATTTAAATGGTTAGTAATATTGTACATATATTTGAATATTCACATGTTTGTAGCTCGTCCTGTCTGCCTCTTGAGATCTGCTGCTACCTGAAACATATCTGTATTCTTTTCCTGTATTATCTACATTTACGTTTTAATTTTCACAGCTAATTGCTGTACCGTACTGCAAGAATTATCATTGATTATAAGTCTTAAGGCGACTGACGTGATGTAGAACTATATTTTATACCGTTCTTGGATTTACCAATAATACCGAATTTGCATGAACCACTTTACTAATTAACAGCGGTCCCTTATAAACTGGATAAAATTTTTGGCTAGTCTGTTTCCCTTTGTTAGATAATAGATGAGTTCTAACAAGAACCAAGTGTACCACAGTGAATACCAATGTGGGCGTACCTTTGTATGCTCTGTGCTTCCTTTTTGCAGATGCTCGTTCAGTGTTTTCGAGAGCTAATTTTATTGTCTGCTGCTGTGATGCTCTTCTGGATGGAGGGGACTGTACAACTTCTGTTAACCCTATCCAATGTTTTTTTGAGCCCTGTGACTGGTGGTAATCGTGTAGTACTGTGCGGTTTTTCGTTAATCGTAGTCTGCATATGATGTAAACTGCCATCCCATATGGTATGTCATGAACTACAGTACAGATTACACCATGTTCGAATATCTTTCATCGTTCATTCTGCACAACTCGCGCTTGGTTTGTACCTGATATAAAGATGAGTTTAATTGTATGTCAAAAAATGTGTGTGAAATCTTATGGAACTTAACTGCAAAGGTCATCAGTCCTTAAGCTTACACATTACTTAAGCTAAATTATCCTAAGGACAAACACACACAACCATGCCCGAGGGAGGACTCGAACCTACTACGGGTAATTTTATGTCTTTTTAAAGCTGCCAACCAAGGTTTAGATCTATATTATAGCCCATTATCTGAAATTAACTTTCTAAATGCCTAACTTGCTTCAGGATATCAGGTTGTAGTGCCAGTTGCACGTTTCAAAGAGGTCTAGGTGACATAATTTGATGTTACCTCTATAACTAAAAAGATAAATGTGTTCCATTCCTTGTCCTTGCTAACGGCCCCATCAAATCTGTTGCTGCTACATGTTTTTCTGTATTATGTGTGGCAATGGGGGTCTAGTATGAAAAGTAACGTGTTTCGCACGTTGGCATTCATTAAATTTGTTGAGTACTTGCCGAATACGTCTTCCCATGTTGGGGAAATGTGCGGTCTCTTTAAATTTCATAATACATTTCTTCGCCACAATGTGCCCAATACCTAAGTGAGTGTACCATATATACTTGTTCTCGAGTTTATCAGGAACACATAATGTCCATAAACTAGTCGTTGGGACTCGTCTATAGACCAGCACGTCATTCGGCAGCAAATGATACTGAAGAATTTCAACATAGTTCTTGTCTTTTCACTTACGTTTGACCCTTAACACCTCTGGGTCTTTGTTCTGTTCGTTTGAAATGTTTGAGAAAGCTGTTGTTATGTAGTTTTCAAAAGGAACTCCTCTTATGTAACATATACCAATTTTGTCTTCAATCGAGAGTTTGGGGAGAAGTTCTTTTTTAAATTGTCCAACTTTAGTCTCGCTGCTTATAGATTAGCTTCTACAGTAAACAATCTAGATTTTAAATTCTCATTTTCACACCTTGCTACTTTCTTTGTCTCCTCATCGTACATCTGTGTAATCATGTTTAATTTGGATTTTAGAGCCTTGCAAGTATTCTGTAAGTGTACCAATACTTCACACTTAGATTCTGAGGATTCGTCAGATTCTAAGTTAAGTGTGTCTGTACCTGCACCCTGATTCAACTTGCTATCATATTTGTTATCTGCCATTGAGACTTGCAGATTCAGATATTCATTTGTGTCGTCGTTCGTTACGACGCTGTTTTCTGGGTTTGGTGTGATGGTTACAAAGTCTCAGTAATACTGCAGTACAATGTCCTCGTTTGTGCCAAAATTTTTACACGGTTGAACCTGATTTATCAGATGGTCCACATACGTTATAACCTGGTTCGTTTTCCGATCCCGACGGGATATTTGACCTGTCACTTTCCTGTCAATTATCAACTTGTTCTTCCCGATTTTGTTCGATTCCCGCAATCCACAGTGCCTCAGATTCTTCCTGCTTTTCTTCCAAAGTTTTGTGGAAGGATTTTAGTAGATCCTGAAGGGTATAGAAATTTTGACTAGGTGTACTTATCCGTACTTCCTTCTTTTTTCTATTACCTATATTAGCTGTATTTTGTCGGTTAATACGATCGTCTTGATCACTCGTAACGTCACAAGTTACAGTAGGATGTGTATTATACTGTTGAAAATGATTTTTCGTCTGTGCCGAATCAAACATCTGCAGCATATACATTAATGCTTTGCGGCGCGGCACGTTACTTTTTACCGCCCTGCCAGTGTCCAGCAATGGTCATTTGTGTAGCTAAAAGCTGTAGTAGAAAATGCTAGACAACTACCGTCTATTGCCGGTCGCAACATACATAGAATTGTCCGGTAAACGGGATGTGGCTAGTTACTGAAATAAAAGTTTTAACTTGGATATTTCAGGTATATTTTTAGGATAAAGATTACATTTAAAACTGCCAAGTCCGTACTAAGTGGCAATACAATGTAAACTTCACATGTATACCACAATGTGTTCCAGTCTTAGACCCCACAACACCCCACACGTTTTTAACTAACAGTCAAAAGCAATTATTTTGATACTTCGTCCGATATTCCACACGACTTTCACTATACCGTTCACTTAAATACACTTTGCACTACTTCGCAAACTCGTAATTAGCATTTTTTCGCGATTTTACAATTATTTCGTCGGAGCTGCTTTCAATGAGATCGAACCCTCAGCCCCGACACCCCTAGATCACACCAAAGGCTTTGTTCCCAGAATAGATAGGCGCGAGCCTTCATTTTTCTGACTGGCTGATATCACAAACAGCAAATCAGGTTGCAGTATTATCCCGCGCTAACCCGCGCTTTTCTTCAATGACCAATCATAGTAAAATATTTCTTTCTATGGCAATTGCTAAATAAATAACTTTAGACAAGTATCATATATAAAATTATTCCTTCTGAAATTACCGATTAATTTGTGTTCTACTCACGATTTATTAGTACCATAAACTGACTACACATTAATTATAGTATATATCCTACAAAATTTAACTGGTAATTCATGAATAAAAAAAAAATTTTTGATTTACTTCTGTTCTTCTTCACTCTTACAACACTCACACTGCTAACTACTACACATATAAAACAATTATAATTATGCAAATACATTAAATATTAATCAAACATAACTTTACAACATTGTTTTGACTACGACTGCTAGCAAACTCCGTCAACTGCTGACCTCTGTCGCCTACTAGTACAACTACGTGCAGCTCTATAACTCAGGTCCATGTCACCTGGTGACATCTGTCGATGACTCATGCCTATAACGATGTTGTCCTAACAGTTGACAGGAGCGATGTGAAGGCGCTACGCCTCACACACTCAGTAATTATTAAAATGGTTGAAAACAACTTTTTATAATTTTACTACATCACGACTGTCTCTTTTCTCTTTACTCTCAAAACAAACGTGAAATTTGAAAATTAATAATCTGAGTTACAGAATTCTTGCTTCGGACTTGGCATACTAGCCTAACTTTACAAAACTTTACAACTGAACTAATAAATTTTTTCCTTTAAAACCAAACTTTCCACAAATTGTGACTTTACCTAAAATAGTTCTTGTCCATTACAATTAAATTATTCGCCTTTTACCTCCTCTTATTTACGTGATTTTCATTGAATCTCCACCCGCACTTTGATTGGTGTCCTGGTTTAATTTTGAAATCACTCCTACCTTACACGTTGCACTGCATAAGTGTCTTCTACATCACGAATTTTCTCTTAGCATGTCTGAACACCGTGGTTGGTTGGCGTCCATAACGTTGCACTTTGGTCTACTCTCAGGCGAGTCCTTATTGTACAGTGGTTTTTAATTACAAAACATAGTTTCATCTAAGACTACTAGTATACACAACCGTCTCAACACAGAATATAAAACTGTTCTCCCTGTGCTATACTCTTCAATTAATTATATTTTAACTATTGAAAGTAAATTAACAGAACATTTAACTCTTAAACTGCAAAAAAATTTGCATTTTCTTTTAAAGTGTTTAACTACTTCAGCAAAATGAAGCGTTGCTATTGAAGGCATACACTGAAATCACTTAATTAGGTTAAAATCTGATTATTCCCTATCCACAATTTTTTTTCTCAAAACTTGACTACTACTGCAAAGTCTTTATGACAGCTTTTACCAGGTCTAAAAATAGGCTTCACTTTGATTTCTTCTTAAAAAATTTTAAGAAGTCTTTTACAATAGCAAATAATACACAAAATTCAAAACTTGAGCATGACATCAAAATCACATAAGATATTATATTCAAATTCATATAACTATTTACAAAATCCGTTATATACAGACGTTCACTCTTACCTTTCACACCTGGTAACATTAGTATTAGTAATATTTTGACTGTCGTCTCTATCGGTATATCTTATTAGTCACCTCAGGTAAATTTCGTGTCATTTTTGGGATAGATCATTTTCCATTATGACCATGCACCTTACTCGCTTTCCATTGGTAATCAAATGCTAACTAACACCCCTTTTTTTCAAACATCAACTTTTGTAACAACACTCCACAATTCCTTTACCATTTTCCAACAGGATAACACTCCCTTCTACAACAAGTTATGCCCTTCCTCCTCATGACCCTGAGCCCTTTTATTACACTCTATAATCAGTAATCTCTGTTACTTCTTGCACTACTACTTCAAAACGTATACCTTCATATACAACATGACATCACCTCACTACTGCAAAATCACCATAACACATCATTTTATATTTTCCAATTATTTTCGCCTGTCTCATTAGTCTAACTTTCTCAACTCCTTTTCCCACACATACTTTACTCGCATTGTTACCACTATTCATCACAACAACACCCCGTGATACTCCTTCTCATTTCCAATAGAGTGAAGAATATGAAAGATGTGAGATAAGTTCATAAACATAGAAGAGGAAGATTGACAACACCAAAAGAAAGGGAAGTGGTATTGCCAATAACTCGAGCACCTGGTGATCGTCGGTCACCTAGCATTACAAAGAGTACAACGACCTCTGAGGTTTTAATACTCTCAGATCCTATTCTAAATGCGCATATCTTTTCAGGTCAATAATATTCCGCAATCCCAACAACTTTCCTGATTTCCAATATGCCAACCTGTATGCATTTGGGTGCTGCTTTTCAATAACTCTGAACGGACCCATGTACTCGTCGGTAAACTTTTTAGTTTTCGAAGTTATCTTTTTGTACTTTTTTCTGGTTTTAACAAGAACTAGGTCTCCTATCTTAAAGCTTGTAGGCGGTGCCCATGCATCATGCCTCCTCTTTCACTCTAATGGCTTCTTCTTTGTGTTCTCTCGAGCTAAAGTTTCCTTCTAATCCTGGGCTAAATCAATGATAGCTGGAAATTGCACAACATCGAATAATAAGTTATTAGGTCTTACAGCACACATCAGTTCACAAGGAACAAAACCTGTTGCCTCATGCTTTAGATGGTTTATCATTTCCTCAAAATATTCTGAATACTGTGCCCATGCACTATGCTTTCTGTGGCAATACATTCTACACAATCTGTTGAGCTCCTTCATAATTCGCTCACACATATTCCCCTGAGGAAAGTATGCCGAAATTTTAATATGTTCAATATTTTTACTTTCCAAATATTCTTTACATCTTTTTGACACAAACCCGGGGACCATTGTCCGATAATATTGCTTTTGGTTCCCCTATTGTAACAAAATAGTCTTTCAGCAATTTACTCGCTAATACCTGTGCATTTGCTTTCTTAATTGGATAGAACTTCACAAATTTCGTAAACCCATCTACCAAAACGAACACACACTCACCTGTAGATACATGCAATGGTCCAAAAAGGTCCACCGCGACTATATGTAGTCTAATCTGAGGCTCTACCGAGTACATTTCACCTTGCACAATTCTGTTATTGACTCGAACTTTCTGACAGCGGTCACACATTTCTACTCTCTTCTGTATTCGAAGCCATATGTTATTAAATATTACTGGCTCACTCAGGTTTGCTATGCACTTCTTTGCTCCATAATGTCCAAACTTTTTAATTACATAGTAAAAACGTAGGTCTACTTGCTGCCCAGGAAACAAATATTCCACTGACTGTCGGTATGCTTCTTTCTCGTAAACAGAATGCCCTTATGAATTAGGTAGTATTGAGCTACTTTAAGGTGTGCAGGATCACCCAAATAACTCTTTACGAACTTGATATTGTCATCTTGATTTTGCTCCCTTCATAAATTTTTACAAATCTTTTTCAACTGTCGTTCCTCATCTATTTTCATACCTCTGCCTTACTCAACATTGGACTTTCACTTTCTTTCTCATTCTCCACACTTCTAGATAATGCATCTGCTACCATATTTTCAGATCCTTTTATATATCTAATTTTTACGTCAAATTGCTGTACATACATTGCCTACCGGGTTAGTCTCTGGTGCTTAACAAGTCTGTAAGTGAGTCAAAGCCCTGTGATCCCTATATACAGTCACTTTATGTCCCAACAAATACTGTTGAAACTTATGCAAACCGAAAACAATAGCTAAGGCTTCTTCTTCTGAAATGCAATAATTTTTCTCAAACTGCTGTAAGGACCTACCTGCAAAAGCTATACTCTTGTGAATTTCTTCTTCTCCCTCTGGATCCACTTGAAATAACTCAACAGCAATACCATACCCACATGCATCCGCTACTAAACAAAACGGTTTTGTAAAGTCTGCGTGGTGTAGTACTTGACTATTACATAACACTGCTTTCAATTCTTCGAATGCTGACTGACACTCAGCTGTCCATTTGTACGGTACTTTTGGACTTGACTGGTGGACGAAGACGGTAACTGTGTGGATTACTAGAAAAATGAGTAAGGATTTATTTAAAATTTCCGGAAAAAGGTACAACGTAGCCAACCTAGACTTTCGTAGTTTTCTTTCCGTTTCCCTTAACTGTTTCCATACCGTCCATTTCTAGTCCTCTTTTACTTGTTGTTATAATCCCGAGGCGCTTTAGGATCTAGGACGCCACGTATGTCAATAGAATGACGACATTATTACGCAACGTGTTGCCTCTATTGCGTTCAGTAACGAAATGAGGAAGTAACTGACACGTTTAAAATTCCATTGAGGACACTGAGAAACAAGGAAAAGTACCTCCAAACAAACACAGACGTCATTGAGTTATAATGAGGAAAGATATAGCCGTAAATAAGAGTTATCAGCTTTACGGCGATGGAAAGTTTACCTACATCTAAACACACACCGCTCAAGGCACAATATGGTGCATGGTAAAACAGTTACATATTGTTGCTCAACCTATCCGTAATTCACTGATGTATGCCAGCACTCAGAAGAAGAGCGGTCGTATCACATCTTCCTATGACGCTTCTGACGATCTTTTGTCTGCGATGAACACTCAGCGTCCAACACAACGTTTTGGGCTCCATTGCCCACATCTGTGAGAATATATTCCCTATGCTCGGATCTTCGTTAACAGCGTGGAGTATGGCAGTGTATCTTACTCTTTCCGGAAGATTGATATATTCGAACAACTGGCAGAAGAAAAGTTTTTTACTTCCCATGCATTCTTGATGAAGAAAAGACACATTTGAATGTTTAACAACAAAACTGCTGGTTTCCTAGTGGTCGACTAGTCTCGGGCTCAACCCATTTTCATAAGACGCTTATTACAGAAACCAAATTTTTTTGTGATTAGCTGTGTTCAATGTGTAGAGTAAACGTACCAGTGATAAATCCTTACGTAAAGTCTCCGAAGGCCAACTGATGGACAATTTAGATGAAATCCAAATTTACGTTCACAGAACTAAACATGCATAACAAATGGCAAGCGAACAAGCAGAAATGCGCACAAGAAAATTGATACAAAATTTTCATAGCACCGTAATCAGCATATCAAAGTCACTACATCCTGCATTTGTCACCAAATACACAACTACGAATTGTTCATACAAACCTCCAGTAGCATCATAAACAGTATATGAATTTCACTTCATCCTATGTTAATCACGCACCAAATTCCGAAATTACAGACTATGCACTTAGAATTATAGTAGCTTAGCAAAAGTATCGTACGTGGATTCAATTAAAACAACACGTCTCCTATAATATAGTTAAAGAAAATAACAGAAAATTTATTGTAGTACTATGGTGTCGGGGGACGGTGTGTCTCACACTACAGTCATTGATATTAATAGAAACGAGAGGTAAATTGAATATATCTGAGATGATATAAGACCTTATTAGAAAGTAGAGTGAGTCAACATCCAACAAAATTACGAAAACGTGTACGATATATAAGAAAGTGTGACACACAGTGTAATCCAACGAAAACAAATTTTCCGGTATATATGAAGAATCGATGTCACGAGGGTCACATCACGCTGGTTAATGGAGGTACCACAACTAAGAGAAATATATATTATGCACATACATTTACACAAAACTATAATGTGTAACGACAAGTGTCGCACCTTTTAATGGACGCATGAAACACATTTAAGAGTGAGGACATTAACAGAATTGTCCACATCAAGCCTATCCCAAATAAAAGTACGTAAGTAGTTATCGTCTGGATCATTTTATGGTGGAAACCTTATTGTCCAAGTTCGAGCCATTCACAACAAATTTGGTAGAAAGTGACTTGTGAAAAGGAGTATACATCAAAACTAGGAAACCAGTAAATAAAGAGGAGGTTTGATGTTCTACATTCAAAAACGTCTTTTCTTCAATACTTGACTATTGCAAGACGTGACGTAATTAAAACTTTTATATGCTTATATACTTATTCCTTTATTCGAAGTGCATAATATTGAGAACTTCCGGTTACGAAAATATCAGGAAAATTTGCGTTTATGGGTGAAGATATTAGGATAGTGTTTGACGTCTGGAGCATGTGTTCTTATAGCTTCACATTGTAATATTTATATTTAGTTTTACCAGTCTTTAAATTGTGAAATTGTAGACCGAGATTAATAGCTAGTGGAGGCTCTGAAGCACTTTCGTACATGTGAGTTAGTACGTCACTCGGGACAATAAGAATGTCAACAGACGCAAATGACGTTTGCCTATAATGTGCCGATCAGTGTGTAGCAAGCTGCAGGCAGCACTGGGAGACTGCACCAGCCGCAGGCCTCCACGGCCCCGGAGTTGAGCGGCAGGATCAGCGGCGGCCTGCGAGTGCCCTCGCCGCCGGCTCTCAACTTGATTAACGCTGCGCGGCGGTGCGGTGCGCCCTCCTGGGTCGCCGTAAAAGAAACTCGCAGTTGCCCGCAGACTTGGCCCTCGAAACAAAGGCCAGTCCCGCCACTTGCCGCGTGCTCGCATCTGGGGCCTCCGCTGTGCGCGGTGCGTCGACCTTTTCTCCTGGCCTTTACGCGAGGCGCTCGCCTGCCTCCCAAGAAATTGGAAGCTCGAATCGGGCTCATCGGAGGGAGCATCAAATTACTCGCCACGGTTACGAGCGCCTGCTCAGTTTCGAGTTCCTAGTCCTTACAGTTTTTCTTTTTTCTTTGGCCATGTCATTAGTCTTTCCAGTGGTATGAATGGAGCTGAATGTCAGCAGAACTGATACAACTCAAAATTCTTCACCGCATTACATCGGATTAGGATGCTAGACGAGCCAACACTGCCATGTACCTTACCGTACGCTGGCCAGTTCTGCCTCCATCACAACACCTGCGATCAGCTGGTTGTCTTTCTTCAGGCGCTTCTCAATCGGAGGCGGTACAGGAGCCGAGTAATGTTTGGCATCATACAGCCGAAATACACTACTGGCTATTAAAGTTGCTACACCACGAAAATGACGTGCTACAGACGTGAAATTTATCCGACAGGAAGAAGATGCTGCGATATGCAAATGATTAGTTTTCCAGAGCATTCACAAAAGGTTGACGCCAGTGGCGACACCTACGACGTGCTGACATGATGAAAGTTTCCAACGGATTTCTCATACACAAACAGCAGTTGACCGGCGTTGCCTGGTGAAGCGTTTTCGTGATGACCCGTATGAGGAGGAGAAATGCGTGCCATCACGTTTCCGACTCTGATAGAGGTCGGATTGTATCCTATCGCGATTCCGGTTTATCGTACCGCGACATTGCTGCTCGCGTTGGTCGAGATGCAAAGACTGGAATCGGTGGGTTCCGGAGGGTAATACGGAACGCAGTGCTGGATCCCAACGGCCTCGTGTCACTAGCAATCGAGATGACAGGAATCTTATCCGCATGGCTGTAACGGATCGTGCAGCCACGTCTCGCTTCCTTAGTCAACATATGGGGACGTTTGCAAGACAACAACAATCTGCACGAACAGTTCGACGACGTTTGCAGCATCATGGATTATCAGCGGTTACGCTAGACGCTTTATCACAGACAGGAGCGCCTGAGATGGTGTACTCAACGACGAACCTGGGTGCACGAAAGGCAAAACGTCATTTTTTTAGGATTAATCCAGGTTCGGTTCACAGCATCAAAATGGTCGTATCCTTGTTTGGCGACATCTCGGTAAACGCACATTGGAAGCGTGTATTCGTCATCGCCATACTGGCGTATCACCCGTCGTGATGGTATGGAGTGCCATTGGTTACACGTCTCGGTCACCTCTTGTTTGCATCGACGGCACTTTGAAGAGTGGACGTTACATTTCAGATGTGTTACGACCGTGGCTCTACCCTTCATTCGATCCCTGCGAAACCCTACATTTCAGCAGGATAATGCACGACCGCATGTTGCAGGTCCTGTACGTGCCTTTCTGGATACACAAAATGTTCGACTGCTACCATGGCCAGCACATTCTCCAGATCTCTCACCAATTGAAAACGTCTGGTCTATGGAGGCCGAGCAACTGGCTCGTCACAATACGCCAGTCACTACTCTTGATCAACTGTGGTATCGCGTTGAAGCTGCAGGGGCAGCTGTACCTGTATACGCCATATACGCTCTGTTTGACTCAATGCCCAGGCGTATCAAGGCCGTTATTACGGCCAGAGGTGGTTGTTCCGGGCACATATTTCCTAGGATCTATGCACCCAAACTACGTGAAAATGTAATGACATGTCAAATCTAGTGTAACATATCTGTCCAATGAATACCCGATCATTATCTGCATTTCTTCTCGGTGTAGCAACTTGAATGGCTAGTAGTGTACATGAGTAAGCCTATTGGTATGTCAACCTCTAGCAGGCATAACGAAAGAACCTACCTCGTCCACAAGCAGCGCGTGCACGGATAATACCGGTGCTGCATCCCGGACAAGTGCTGCGCTGATATTCTTCCACCTGCTTCCTATGTAAGACACTGGTCGACCACATACAGGCAGCACAGTCTCACACTCAGAACTTTTCGCTGGCCTCGCCTAGCTGTCCATCTGTCGGAGGTCGCCCACAGATCTGCCAGCTTTCACGTCCTCCGACGCTGGCCTTCCCTGGACCCGGTATCTCAGTGGACATCCATGAAAGGAATTAGCAGCATCAGCGCCGATTCGCCACCCATCACCATCAAAGCCTGCGCCCTCTCCGAAGCTGGCCTACCTCAGATTTGGGGTCGCAGTAACAGATATTTTTCTATGGTAACCTGTACCTAACAGTTACCGTCACAATCTAGGTCACGATAGGCTACTGAGACCACCTACGTCATGGCAACGTCACCGTCTACGCACTACACACCTTAGCAGCAACATTTATCCCACATCAGGAGGATCCCTTCTTGTTGTAGCTATCAGAATTAACATCATGTTGAACCTTGATCTTTCTGTGCTTGGAAGCGTGTTGTGCCCACTTTTGTTCCGTTCTACAGATGCTTCTTTGATCCATTTTGTTTCTTTGTCTGCCCTACTAAATGCCAATGTGCATCCCTCCGCTGATTAGCATTTAATTTTGGAACGATTTTGGTGATAAAAACGCACCTTTAATTGAAACAACTCAAAACTAATAACACATACTCATTGCGAATATTCTGCCTAAGACACGAAAATTCTACCCTATTTGCCATAAGCACGCCACACCATAAGTACTGTTCACTTTAACTCTTTTGCTGTCCGTGTAGTACCTTAAACATAAAAATTCATCACTTAGTTCTAGAACTACTTTGTTAATTTGTCCTGTTTAATTTGTGGTATGCTAAGCTGAAGATACATTGATGTGATTTTATAGCACTATGTTCAGAACTCGTTACAAACTGCCTCTGTCAAGTTTTTCCTGTAATTGCTGCTATTATGCACTAGGGCAATCTGCAGTATACCACCACTAAAACAATGCGAATTTAGAAACCAGTTATCATCTGAAAATTAGAGAATTAACTTACCTAAAGATCCTAACAGTGTTAACAAATTTTCTGGTGTTTACTCCTAAAAAAAAAAAAAAACACGCACACACACACATGCGGTGCAGCAGCATCGCCAAAAGTAATTAGCATATATGTCACGCAATAAAAACATATGTGAATTTATTACCTTCTACGAAACAGGAATAGTGAAGCAATACATTCATATAAGCCTGAAAAATTTATTTGCTTCATGGTACACAATGAGCTGAAAGTGCTGGCCTTATTCTACCCCTTTCTCCGTTAAATTTTTACTTCAGTATTCAACCTATAGTAAACAACGTTCAGTCATCATTGTTTAAAAATCTACGTTTAACGCAGAATAAAAGAAATTCGTAGCAACTTTTATATGTTTTGAACTTAACATAAGCAATGTGATACCCCAACCATCTATAGAAGTTATACTCTCTGTGAAGTCAAAAGCCCGTTTCCGTGAGATCACTTCACTCCAATTACTAAGCACTGGATATTTATTCCATTATTCCTCATACTCTTGCTGTTAACGTACTTGGGAGACTAATAATTGTAAAACGTACCATACACAGTACTTTTGCAGCTGTATTTGTGAAGAATTTTAAATATGTAGCAAAATAATATGCGCAATAGTCGTATTACAAACGACTTTAATCTTTTAAGATACGCTTCAGTAAGCTTGTTACGTTCAAAAAGTCAAATATCCTGCAGACATGAAACCCCGTAGCAGATAAGAATTGTGTGCCAGACAGGGACTCAAAACTGGAATCTTTGACTTTACGGGTAAGCGTTTTACTGAATGAGAAACCGAAGCACAGCTCACGAACCTACTTCACAACTTGACGAACCAAATATCATTCACATAATGCAAACGTTTAGTATCTCTTATTCTGCAAGAAAGTAGTAAAGTATAAGGTATGGACGGATACAATTGAGAAAAAATACTGGTATTCCCTTATTCTGCACTAGACATTCACATACATGAATGCATCAACAGATTCAGGCTGTATCATAAATATTAATCGCCATACAGTACAGCTTTAAGAGGTAGTGGCTTCTGGAGCACTTCACTTTTGTGGATCCCTTGGGATTTTGTAACGTTTAGAGTACTATACAATTCCATATATAAGAATTTGCACAACTCACAAATCCATTACTCATGCCAAGGCCATTACAACCAACACCTAAACTCGTGGCAGTACATTGACTACTTGTGAAAAATTAAAGGGTATCCTCTTCTCTTTCTGAGTAGTGCAGTCAAATTTCTCTCACAAAGTGCTCTTTTTTTGTTGTCACATAACTAGTAGTTTCTACGTCTATTAACACCTGGTGTCTTGCATCTTTGCAGTACATCTTATGTATCACTACTACATCTCCGTACACAGGGTGGTAACAAAAGGGATTCAATATTTTGTGAGATGGTAATATGGACCAAACGAGAGAGAAGTGCCCAGAAAATATAGGTTCTGAAATTTGTAACTCGAGAGCTGTGAGGTTTTGTTCATCTTCGCTGCTGTGGAACATATCTCTTCCACTGCAGGCTCTTTGCTTGTATGAACAACCTATACAATGGTGTAAAGAAATATGGACATAGTCCTCTGAAACTGTCCATGTATACCGCACGCACTAAACAGCTGTTGGTTTTGTTACTGTAAACAGTTTTATCTTTGAGCTTACAGCGTGATGAAAGCCTATTATTTCACGAGGGAACTGTTCCAGGCCATAACACAAAATCATATCTGCCACTTCCCGTGTGGAATAATAGGCTTCCATAATGTTGGTACAGTGCAAAGATAAAACTACAGTCTACAATTTCTTCAGAAAACCGATCGAAACTAAAACTGGTTACATTAGAATTTACCGAGAACTGTGAATACGGTTTACAGCAACATCACTTGCTGGAGTGTAATGCACATCGTGTGCATGGGCAATAATAGCAGAATTTGTTCTTGTTTGTTTCCTGCATTCAGCAGGTCGTTCGTAATAGCAAAGAACTAACAATAGAAAAGATGTTTCTCACAGTAGAGAAGATGAACAATTGCTCATAGTTTTACGGCATGCGTTTTAGAAACCAAATCAACTGGACATTTTTTTCTTGTGTTAATCCATACTACTACATCTCAAAATACGGAATAATTTTTCAAAACACTGTATAGAGCGGCCAGTAAAACAAACAGATACTCCAGAAATGAATTTAAAGAGCGTAAAGAAGAACTGCCCATAACCCAAACATGTGTCGTCTGTCGAGCCCAATTTAATGTACAAAGAAATCTGAATTCTGGCTCATAGTGGTTTACAAATACGAATCACAATACACACGTGGTTATAATTAAGGAGTGGTGTGTGATCGAGTGAATCCAGACTGCAGGCTGCAATTACTACAAATCAAATAAACTTAAAACCTTGTGTGAACGTACTAGTAGCTTTATTTGTGTGTGAGACGAATGTTACACAAAACTATTGCTAGTAAATCAGCTGAATGTAATTATTTCGGCTTCGGGTGGATAGAAGGGAGAACGAGTACAGATTTATGACTGTAATTAGTGAGAGGGTTATGAAATATGGGCAGTTTCTGTAATCACAGTTCTGTTTGTTGTGTAAGCAGTTGTTTCGTAAATCACGCATTGTCTTTACCAAAGAGTTAAATGGCAGTGCTGCCGCAGTGGCTGGATACATCTGCAGACGCTTAATACCAACAACAGTGATATTAACCTTACCGGCAGATTAAGACTGTGTGACAGAACGAGACTCTAATTCCCGCCTCTTGTCTTTCGTGGACAAGTGCCCTACCGACTGAGCCACCCTGGCTCGACTCGTGACCGGTTGACGAATGATCAGTGGTCTCCAAAACCATCACACAAGATGTTTTTTTAAATATTATTTACACCTCCTCTGTAAGTGTGTTTACAAACATATGGGCTACAACTAATCGAAAGCCAATGATACCAGCTCACATGTTGAGGGAGAAGCGTACCTTGTGATGAGATGGAGACATTGGGTGTGTGTTTTATATGGCCATGCGTGTTGATTGTCGAGTTTCGTAATGCCACCTTGTGTGAACCGTACATCATCTATGAATGATACTGAGGCAGGAAATTTCGGATTTGCAACACACTGCTGGAATGTGCACTGGTAGAACATAAATCGTGATGGGTGTAGGGTGAAATGATCACTAGACAGTCATATGAGACATATTCACTTACAATGCTAACCGTCAAGTACTGACAGGAAAGTGCATAGAAGGCAGAGTCTCCTTCCATACATCTGAAGTCGTACATCTTATTCGCCCGTTATGGAAACCATGAAATGTAAACGTCTTATGAGAGGACAGACGGCGTGGAGACATCGTGGCACATCTCCTGGTACAAATGACGAGCTAGCTTAGCATTGCTCACCACCTTAAATATTGAAATCGAGTAGGAAGTTAAACATTTTAAATATCTAGGATGTGATATAAGTTACGAATATAACGATGATGTGCACCAAAAGTTAAATAATTTGCCTCCATGTGTGGAGTGTTGCTTAAAAGTTTGCAGAATAAAGCCCAGAAAGAAACTCAGCTGAAGTTTGGAGGCTTTCACAATAAATGTGAATTGGTGGCCGTCAATTATGAACACTCGGACGCAAAGTTGAAATATTAAAGTTTGGGCTGGTTTCGTTGTCTATGGGCTGATATAAATAGTTGCCTCATTACAAGCCAAATACTGTGCGTCTACAGTATACAATATGAATATACACATGAATCACTCGGCAGTTGCGAATGTAACGTAGAAATTTATAAGTGAAAGACTGCAATTACATGAAATCTGCAGTTACAACTTGAATGACTTTAAATGATGGTTACAATAGTATAAGTACTTTTGAGAATGCCGTATATTTTTGTAAAACACTTATTAGTGTCAATGGTCCAGCAATTAAATAAAATATAGGTTGAATAACATATACATCTACATCTACGTCCATACTCCGCAAGGAAACTGACGATGTGCGGCGGAGGGTACCCTGAGTACGTCTATCGGTTCTCCTTTCTATTGCAGGCTCGTATTGTTCATGGGAAGGAGGATTGTTGGTATGCTTCGGTGTGGCCTCTAATCTCTCTGATTTTATCCTCATGGTGTCTTCGCGAGATATACGTAGGCGGGAGTAATATACTGCTTGACTCTTCGGTGAAGGTATGTTCTCGAAACTTCAACAAAAGCCCGTACCGAGCTACTGAGCGTCTCTCCTGCAGAGTCTTCCACTGCAGTTTATCTATCATCTCCGTAACGCTTTCGTGATTACCAAATGATCCTGTACCGAAGCGCGCTGCTCGCCGTTGGATCTTCTCTCTCTCTCTCTCTTCTAACAACCCTATCTGGTACGGATCCCACACTGCTGAGCAGTATTCAACCAGTGGGCGAACAAGCATACTGTAACCTACATCCTTCGTTTTCGGATTGCATTTCCTTAGGATTCTTCCAATGAATCTCAGTCTGGCATCTGCTTTACCTACTATCAACTTTATATGTTCATTCCATTTTAAATCACTCCCAATGCGTACTCCCAGATAATTTATGGAATTAACTGCTTCCAGTTGCTGACCTGCTATTTTGTAGCTAAATGATAAGGGATCTATCTTTCTATGTATTTGCACCACAGTACACTTGTCTACATTGAGATTCAATTGCCATTCCCTGCACCATGCGTCAATTCGCTGCAGATCCTCCTGCATTTCAGTACAATTTTCCATTGTTACAACCTCTCGATACACCACAGCATCATCCGCAAAAAGCCTCAGTGAACTTCCGATGTCATCCACCAGGTCATTTATGTATATTGTGTATAGCAACGGCTCTACGACACTCCCCTGCGGCACACCTGAAATCACTCTTACTTCGGAAGACTTCTCTCCATTGAGAATGTCATACTGCATTCTGTTGTCTAAGAACTCTTCAATCCAATCACACAATTGGTCGATAGCCATATGCTCTTACTTTGTTCATTAAACGACTGTGGGGAACTGTATCGAATGCCTTGCGGAAGTCAAGGAACACGGCATCTACCTGTGAACCCGTGTCTATGGCCCTCTGACTCTCGTGGACGAATAGCGCGAGCTGGGTTTCACACGACCGTCCTTTTCGAAACCAATGCTGATTCCTACAGAGTAGATTTCTAGTGTCCAGAAAAATCGTTATACTCCAACATAATATGTGTTCCAAAATTTTACAACTGAACGACGTTAGAGATATAGGTCTATAGTTCTGCACATCTGTTCGACGTCCCTTCTTGAAAACAGGGATGACCTGTGCCCTTTTCCAATCCTCTGGAACACTACGCTCTTCTAGAGACCTACGGTATACCGATGAAAGAAGGGGGGCAAGTTCCTTCACGAACTCTGTGTAAAATCGAACTGGTATCCCATCAGGTCCAGCGGCCTTTCTTCTTTTGATCGATTTTAATTGTTTCTCTATCCCTCTGTCGCGTATTTCGATATCTAATATTTTGTCATCTGTGCGACAATCTAGAGAAGTAACTACAGTGCAGTCTTCCTCTGTGAAACAGCTTTGGAAAAAGACATTGAGTAATTCGGCCTTTAGTCTGTCATCCTCTGTTTCAGTACTATTTTGGTCACAGTGTCTGGACATTTTATTTTGATCCAACTACCACTTTGACATAAGACCAAAATTTCTTAGGATTTTCTGCAAGTCAGTACATAGAACTTTACTTTTGAATTCATTGAACGCCTCTCGCATAGCCCCCGTCACACTACATTCTGCTTCGCGTAATTTTTGTTTGTCTGCAAGGCTTTGACTATGTTTATGTTTGCTGTGAAGTTCCCTTTGTTTCCGCAGCAGTTTCTCAACTCGGTTCTTGTGCCACGGTGGCTCTTTTCTATCTCTTACGATCTTGCTTGGCACATACTCACCTAACGCATATTGTACGATTGTTCTGAACTTTGTCCACTGATCCTAAACACTATCTGTACTTGAGACAAAACTTTTGTGTTGAGCCGTCAGGTACCCTGTAATCTGCTTTTTGTCACTTTTGCTAAATAGAAAAATCTTCCTACCTTTTTTAATATTTCTCTTTACGGCTGAAATCATCGATGCAGTAACCGCTTTATGATTGCTGATTCCCTGTTCTGCCTTAACTGTTTCAAATAATTCGGGTCTGTTTGTCACCAGAATGTCTAATATACACTCCTGGAAATGGAAAAAAGAACACATTGACACCGGTGTGTCAGATCCACCATACTTGCTAAGGACACTGCGAGAGGGCTGTACAAGCCATGATCACACGCATGGCACAGCAGATACATCAGGAACTGTGGTGTTGGCCGTCGAATGGCGCTAGCTGCGCAGCATTTGTGCACCGCCGCCGTCAGTGTCAGCCAGTTTGCCGTAGCATACGGAGCTCCATCGCAGTCTTTAACACTGGTAACATGCCGCGACAGCGTGGACGTGAACCGTATGTGCAGTTGACGGACTTTGAGCGAGGGCGTATAGTGGGCACGCGGGAGGCCGGGTGGACGTACCCCCGAATCGCTCAACACGTGGGGCGTGAGGTCTCCACAGTACATCGATGTTGTCGCCAGTGGTCGGCGGAAGGTGCACGTGCCCGTCGACCTGGGACCGGACCGCAGCGACGTACGGATGCACGCCAAGACCGTAGGATCCTACGCAGTGCCGTAGGGGACCGCACCGCCACTTCCCAGCAAATTAGGGACACTGCTGCTCCTGGGGTATCGGCGAGGACCATTCGCAACCGTCTCCATGAAGCTGGGCTACGGTCCCGCCCACCGTTAGGCCGTCTTCCGCTCACGCCCCAACATCGTGCAGCCCGCCTCCAGTGGTGTCGCGACAGGCGTGAATGGAGTGACGAATGGAGACGTGTCGTCTTCAGCGATGAGAGTCGCTTCTGCCTTGGTGCCAATGATGGACGTATGCGTGTTTGCCCCCGTGCAGGTGAGCGCCACAATCAGGACTGCATACGACCGAGACACACAGGGCCAACACCTGGCATCATGGTGTGGGGAGCGATCTCCTACACTGGCCGTACTCCTCTGGTGATCGTCGAGGGGACAATGAATAGTGCACTGTACATCCAAACCGTCATCGAACCCATCGTTCTACCATTCCTAGACCGGCAAGGGAACTTGCTGTTCCAACAGGACAATGCACGTCCGCATGAATCCCGTGCCACCTAACGTGCTGTAGAAAGTGTAAGTCAACTACCCTGGCCAGCAAGATCTCCGGATCTGTCCCCCATTGAGCATGTTTGGAACTGGATGAAGCATCGTCTCACGCGGTCTGCACATCCAGCACGAACGCTGGTCCAACTGAGGCGCCAGGTGGAAATGGCATGGCAAGCCGTTCCACAGGACTACATCCAGCATCTCTGCGATCGTCTCCATAGGAGAATAGCAGCCTGCATTGCTGCGAAAGGTGGATATACACTGTACTAGTGCCGACATTGTGCATGCTCTGTTGCCTGTGTCTATGTGCCTGTGGTTCTGTCAGTATGATCATGTGATGTATCTGACCCCAGGAATGTGTCAATAAAGTTTCCCCTTCCTGGGACAATGAATTCACGGTGTTCTTATTTCAATTTCCAGGAGTGTATTATCGCCACGAGTCGGTTCTCTGTTTAACTGCTCAAGGTAGTTTTCAGATAAAGCACTTAAAAAAATTTCACTGAATTCTTTGTCCCTGTCACTCGTTATGAACGTTTGAGTCTCCGAGACTATATCCGGCAAATTAAGATCCCCACTCAGAACTATAACATGGTGGGAAGATCTACTCGAAACATTTTCCAAATTATCCTTCAGGTGCACAGCCATAACAGCTGCTCAGCCGGGGGGCCTATAGAGACATCCAATTGTCATGTCTGAGCCTGCTCTAATTGTGATCTTCACCCAAATTATTTCACATTTCGGATCTCCGTCAATGTCCTTCGATACTATTGCACTTCTTATCGCTATAAACACGCCTCCCCCTTCACTGCCCAGCCGGTCTCTGCGGTGTACATTCCACCTGAATTTAGGATTTCATTACTGTTTACGTCTGATTTCAGCCAACTTTCTGTCCCTAGTACTATAAGCGCATTGTGACTGTTTATCAATTAGAGCAGTTCTGGGACCTTTCTATAGACGCTCCTGCAGTTTACTATTAGCACATTAATATTGTTATTCCTTGTTGCATTTTGCCTACTCCTACCTTGCCGCGTCTCAGGAGGCGTCTTGTCGGGCCTAGGGAATGAATTCTCTAACCTAAAAAACCCACATGTGCACTCCACACGTACTCCGCTACCATTGTAGGTGCTTGCGGCGTGTAGTACACACCTGACCTATTCAGGGGGACCCTATATTTCTTCACCCGATAGCGGAGGTCGAGAAATTAGCACCCCCGATCTCCGGAGAATTGTCTCAGCCTCTGGTTTAAGCCTCCTACTCGGCTCCAAACCAGAGGAATGCGATCGGTTCTGGGAACGATACTACAAATAATTATCTCAGATTCCGCCCCGCGAGCGAGGCTTTCCGCCTTCAGCAATTCCGCCAACTGCCTGTACGAATTGAGGATGACCTCTCAACCCAGACGGCAGGAGTCATTGGTGCCGACATGAGCAACAATTTGCAGTCGCGTGCACCCAATGCTCTCTATCGCCGCCGGCAGGGCCTCCTCCACATCTCGGATGAGCCCCCCCCCCCAGAGTGAACACTGGCCCTCTTTCCCGACCTTTTCGCTATTTCCCTAAGGGGCTCCATCACCCGCCTAACGTCGGAGCTCCCAATAACTAATAAACCCCTCCTCCCGTGTGCCCGCTCGGAGCAGCCACATGCCCCCCGACAGGCAGAGCGGGCGATGCCACACGGCCAGCTTCCACATTGACCCTCCGCCTGTGCGGCGTGAACGCCGCTGAACCCGCCACTCCCCTTGGGGAAAGGGTGGCCCAACCGCGCCCGGTACCCGCGAAGATATCTCGACAGTAGAGACAGTGCGTGAATCATGAAACACCTGGGGTGTACCATGCGACGCACCAGACTCCCCACTGCCGCAACACTCCGAGGCAGCAGGCTGAAGACGGCTGACCGCGGCCATCAACACGTTCAGCTGTTCGCGAAGAGTGGCCAGCTCCTCCTGCGTCCGTACACAGCAATCACACATCCCAACAGGAAAACAATAGATTCCTGCTGCTCGTAATTAGTTATGAGCAACAACATAGCTCGCTAGATATTCACTTCTAAACGCATATTGCGTCTTCACTGTAGAAGATACGGAAATCACACAAGAGCACAAGTCGTCACTACGAAATATTTCTATCTCGCGCCACCACGCACAAACTGCGCCGAGCCCTCCCGTGACTCTGCGTCCATCGCGCCGCCGTGTCCAGCACTTCCCGTGTCCTGTGCGACAGTCCCTCCCGCCGCACTGCCCAGAACTCTCTCCCACGTCCATCCAGCCTCCCAATGCATGAGCGCTTTCATTGGCTAGAGCTATCCCACCATGTCTTCAAGACAAACCCACATTCACAAACATAGTGAAACACATTCGAAATACTGGATGTACATTTAAATAACCTGAAATTAAATAAATATTCATACGGCTGGACCGTAAACAAGCTCTAGTACACATTATTAGATACATAAACAAATCAAATAAATGTATATCAAAGGAACAGAACAAAAGGTAGGTCAGTAGCCTAATGTCTCTGTGCTTTATAAACACACTAAATATTTAACAAATTTCTTCATGAATAGTATGTATTGGATATAAAAAAAAGGCACAGAGGAATAAGCACTTCGTCTAAGAGTGGAGTACTTATTGCCTGATGCGATCGACAGTAATCGGACACTTTGACCTCCAGTAATTCGTGTGCTATTCAAGTTACATGCCTCTAATTAGTACCAATTTCGGTTTACACTAATAGCTTTCTAAAGAGACGTCGATCGACGAAATCGAATGAATTGATTACACCATCAAAATCGTTGTTCAAGTAATGGTAACGCACATGTTTCTTTTTGAGGTATCATCTGGCAACTATTAATTTATATATGAACTATAAAATGTCTGCCACTAACGTTTCACAGAGTCCACCATCTTTGCCACTCTCGGCACACAAATCTCCTTCATCGACACAAAGCACCGTCCTCATCACAGCGTCAACATGGGATTCCCAGTCACGCGGCTTGGACCACGCGCTGGGTCTACCCGTCTATCTCAACTAACGTTTGGCAACACGTGGTGGCTTCCGGGCCCCGGCCAGCCGATCTGCCCGAGCGGCCGCCCCAACTCCGAACATAGAATATTTCCAGGGCGCCACAACTCGCCTGTTAACTCACAAGTTCCATACAACAATAGCAGAACCTAATTGTATTCAAGAAGATGAAGCTTGGACAACAAGAAGACATCAAAAATGTTGAATAAAGAGTATCAAGGAATGAGTTTTGTAATAAGAGTGCAATGATAAACAAGGTAACAACGTAAAAGTAATGAATGTTTAATGTAATATTCATGAATACGTAACAAACGAAACATAAAGGGATATGGAGAAAATAAAAAAAATTAAAACAGGTAGATCGCATCAGTGCAGAAAGTCTCCCCAGTAATTGTTGACTGTTACAAATGAACAGGAAGAAAAATTTTGGAATACTGTATGAGAGATAGAGTATTGTAACAGGAATTTGCCTAACATAGGAAGTGCAGAAAAAGAAGGAAACTCAGAATACCCAGATACATGTAATGAAAAAACGTAGCTAAAACATGCATTCTTTTGAAATATGATTTATGATGAAAGACACTATGAAGATTCCACAAGAAATTTTCGGAAATTGAAAAGCAGTAAAAATAGATATTTATTCAAATTTTTTTCAGTAAGATGGGAAGAATCAGCAAACGAGTGGTCTAAACAGGTTAACACATGTGGACTAGTTATCGCACTATTCTATAAGTATACAGCATACAATTAAGGGGCACAGTAGTGAGAAAAGTCTGATATGCGAAAAAAAATATATTTCAGATTAGACAGTGTCCATAACACGCCCTTGGGTATGCCAAAATGTTTCAGTCTCAGTGTTGGGATACAGATATTACACATTTTTGATGCAGCTATTTCTGACTCTAGAGCTGCGAGTGGGATGGTTTTACAGTATTGCGGTGTGGAGTCAGGAATGCATTATCAGTTTATACTTAAGTTTATTGACCGGTTCACTCCGTACAGTAATGCAGTGGAAGCAGCTGAGTTGTGGCCTGTGTCACACAGGAACTCTGATGCCTCCACACAGCGGAAAGCTGACGCAGCACAACTGCATCTGACCCAGCTGCACGTCAGCTCCATGTCGCAAGGCCTGGAACCTTTCTGCCATGCGTCGCCCACGTTTCTGATCGCTAGTCGAAAGTCTACAGGCAATCTGAAATATTGGACTCTCTGAAACTGGTTGATGCGTCAGGTGATAGCAGGTTAATGTGACCCCACCGCAGTGGATCCCATTTCTAGCCTAAGACGTTCACGGCTTGCTAGTAGACCATTGGCTCCAAATAGTAGGCACTATTGCTAGATGAAGGTTTTTTATTCTATAGATCACTGGCCAGAATGCGCGATATAGAAAGATTTTGTTAGGTGAGCCAGAAGCATTATTGTTCCTTCCAGTCGGATGCGTGATCACTGTAGGCTGCTTCTCCCAACGTATTCGACTGTGGATTCGTTGCGTTGTGTCACATCATGTAAAAGCAGGATGTGCAACTGTCACATGATAGTTTAACCAGTCTGTTCCATAAATTGCGTAACATATGAACGAGAGAGAAAAAGAATCAGAATAAATTAATCCCCAACAGTTAATGAAACATGAATTAGTACTAGTATGTCCAACACACAAATACTTAGATTTTTATTATCTATGTTAAAATGCATGACTAGAACACTCAGCTGCACTAATGGAAACAGCATGACCATCACTGAGGTGAACAAATCCACTGTAGTCCATAAAACCTCAGGTAATCGACCCTCAGCGCTTTTCGTAGAATTAGCACTCTCCTCCCTCTGCGGTGAGAAAAGCAAGGCAGGTAAAAGTCGGCCAGGGCTGTGTCGAGTAGTAGTAAAAAAGGAAATGCACACTAGCGCTGTATCTCTGGAGTCACAACAGTTCGTGTTACATCTCTGAGATGTGTTTGTTTTTACCAAGCAGTATCCACAAGGTTCGTGCGACCTAACAGCAAGAGTTCTGGAAAAACTATTGTAGACGGAAACATGGGTTCCGTAGAGAGAGATCCTAAGAAACTCAGCTCGCTCTGTTTATCCATGAGATCCACTGCGCAGTGAACAATGGCGCTCAGGTTGAAGCCGTGTTCCTTGATGTCAGTTAGGCGTTTGATGCATTGCCACTTAATGAGAAAAATACGAGCTTACTGTGTTTCGGAGCAGACCTGCGATTGGATTTAAGACTTTCTTGCGAGTAGAACTCAAGACGTCGCTCTTAACGGAACTAGATCGACAGATGTAAAGGTAATATCCGGAGTACCACAGGGAAGTGTGATAGGACCGTTGCTGCTAACAATATATATAAATGATCTAATAGAGAGCGTCGGATGCTCCTCAAGGGCTATTCGCAGATGATACAGTTGTTTATATCAATGTAGTAACGCCATAAAATAGTATGAATTTGCAGAAAGTCCTGCAGAGAGTTGATGAATGGTGCACTCTCTGGCAGCTGACCCTGAACGTACATAAATGTAACATAAAGCACATACATAGGAAAGATATCCACTACTGTACAGCTACACTATTGATAACAAATCGCTGGAGACACCGTCTGCCGTAAAATATATAGCCGTAACTATACAGAGCGGCCTTAAGGGGATGACCATGTAAAACAGATAGTTGAAAAAGCAGACACCAGACTCAGATTCATCGGAAGAATCTTAAGGAAACGTAAAACATCCACGAAGGAAGTGGCTTATAAGGCGCTAGTTCGCCCGATTCTAGAGTATTGTTAATCTATCTGGGATTTTTATCAGGTAGGACTGATAGAGGAGGTAGAGAAGATCCAAAGAAGAGCGGTGCGTTTCGTCACTGGATCGTTTACCTGGAAAGAGGGCGTTACGGAGATGCTAAACTGTATTGGCAGCCGTTAGAAGAGAGACGTTGTGCATCACGGAGAGATTTACTGTTGAAATTTCGAGACAGCACTTTTCAGGAGGAGTCAGACAGCGTATTACTTCCCACCACATACATCTCGCATGTTGATCACTAGGAGAAAATTCAAGAAATTGGAACCAATACAGAGGGTTATCGATAATCACCCTTCCCATGCACAATTTGCGAGTGGAGGTTGAAGAGATCAGATTGTGTTGCCGAAAGCACCCTCCGCCACAGACCATTATGTAGCTTGCGGAGTGTGATGCAGATGTAGATGAACAGAATAGAGAAATGACCCATGAGGAAACCAGTTACGGTTTCAAAGCGCACGAATGACTGCAAAGATTTTTGAATCGCATCTGTGGCCGAGGTGCCTGTAGATCAGCTTATTTGCAGCAGGGGCCACAGCACACACTAAAGCAACTATCAATAAAGAAAGCTGATGAAAAATAAACTCTTGCCAACTTTGGTATCATCACTACTGTTTTCATCTTTTTGTCTTTCTTAAATGTGGTAACATTTACGTATCTCATTATTGTCATGATACTGCTTGGTGCTTCTGTAAACGTACATCGCAAAACCATGGAGTGTCGTACTCGCGTGCTACAACTTGTTTGGTTGTCATACAAGAGGAGTCGGTCGCGGGGGTGTATTTCGCAGTACCAATGTTTCTACTGAGTAAAAGTATCAACAAAAGACGACGAGGCTGCAGAAACTTACTTCAAACAAGAAGAAAGCATCAACTGATAAGAGGAAAATCTCATTCGCTTTCAACAGTTTTGCTGCCCATGACGACGGCTTTGTATTTTGTTGTACGGAAAGGTTTATCGAGTGAGAACATCGCAAAGGGCGACTAGACTAGGGAAACACTCCCAAAGTAGGCGACAGCCTCATTTGATGTATGGAGAATCTCACTCGCCTGCTACAATTTCGTTGTTTGTTATGAAAAACAACTTGGCGACAGGGAGCTAAATAATTAACCACGTAAAAGTACCCTCAAAATACAACCAGGCTCTCGAAACACCTGTGAAGCAAGAGATAAGCCTTATTTCATCCATCATCCGTGGAAATATCACATGATTGCAACAATGTCGTTGTCCCTCATCTAAGACGAGGTGGCATCGCCGTTGTATTTTGCAGTGCGAAAGCGCTTACCAAGTAAAGTATCCACTACAGACCACTAGGTTCTGGAAACACCCGTCAAAGAAGACGAAAGTCTCGTATGATCCGTGAAGATTCGCACCCGCTTTCAACCATTTCATCGTCCGCCATACAAGAGGCAGTGTCAACGGTATTGTATTCCACAGTGTCTTAACGCCACAGCGCCACCCACCTCAAGTCAGCTGTCATTTGTACTCAGATAATTCAAGTGATAACGGTTCCGACGTGACTATGGCTGCACGACGGTAATTAAAATATCTTCTACGCAGACTTGCATGGGACATTTCATTTCGAAAATCGTTAGGGAATTCACTATTCGGAGATCCACAGCGCCAAAAGTGTGCCGAGATATCAAACGTCAGGAATTATCTCTCACCATGGACGAGGCAGTGGCTAGCGGCCTTCACTTCACGACCGAGAGCAGCCGCGATTGCGTAGTGTTTTCCGTGTTAACAGTCAAGAAAGACTGCGAGGAATAACCGCAGAAATCGGTGTGGGACGTGTGAATAACGTATTCGTTAAGAGAGTGCTGCGAAATTTAGCGTCAATGCACTGTGTCATTTGTAACGCTCGAATGTAGCACAGGGCGTAGGAAGCCTTGGACCAAATTTGTCAACTGTGCAAGCTGGTGGGCTCTGTTTACAAGAAATTGTCTCGATCCTATGATCCAAGTGAAACGATCATTTACTGTAAATACTTCCGTTCGGCTACTTGGAGACCATTTGCAACCATTCATAGGTTCTATTATTCTCAAACAACGATGGAATTTTTATGAATGACAATACGCCATGTCATAGTGTCACGATTGTTTGCGATTGCTTTGGAGATCATTCTGGATAGCTTTAGCTAGTCATTTGGCTATCTAGATCTGCCGACGTAAGACCGATCGTACATTAATGGGACTTAATCGAGAGGTCAGGTCGAGCTTAAAATCTTGCACCGGCTACCCTCTCGCAATTATGGGCAGTTATAGAGACAGCATGGCTGATTGTTTCTGGAGGGGACTTTAACGACTTGTTGAGTCAATGCCACGTCGAGTTGCTGCGCTGCGCCGGCCAAACGGAGGTCCAACAGGATATCAATAGGTACTCCAAGACTGTCGCTTCAGTGTATGTCGCACCTTCACTCGTCTTCGATATCACCAGGAATCTATAGGCCTTCCCGAGCACTCAAATTAAATTATACTTACACTAAATAAGGGAGGGAAAAATGGGGATTTAACCATACGCCGCCAATGACGTGTTCATAGTGTTCATAGTTGGATAATGCAAATTCCTCTCAGATATAAAAAGTATGAGATTGACGACTAGCTCTTCTGCCAACAGTGACCACACATGGTTTATGTGTTACTGCTTCTAGTTATATGACGAGAGAAATGCAATCGATTGAAGAATTTGAATTCTGCTATTTACCTGGTGGGTGCGCCGATCTGCATCTGCTTTTTCCGGCTGTTTTCAGAAGTTTAGCGGTGAATCCTTCAATTATTAAACTGGACACAGTATATTTTCCATTTGTTTATTTCAAAAGCTATGTCATCTCCTCATTACTGTTGTATATCATTCACTATTTATAAAAGTACTGTTTGTTGCACAACATAGCCAGGTGTCAAAGCGTAATAAGCTACTAGCTTCCACCATGACGTCTCTCCCTGAACGGCTGTAATGATATTTTTCTTGACTGTTTTATCTCATTGCACTCAGGAACAATCCTCAATATATATATATATATATATATAATTTTTCATTACTGTCAAAGGTGTTCAAAAAGCTTGGCCCTTAAGACACAAATAGTTTATTACAGTTCAACTTCTTTGTGACTCAAGTAGTTTGTCTTTCCCTCACTGGTGCGCTGACAAATGGCATGAGTGAATCCACATTGACGAGGCCATAAATGTTTTCATCTGACCTGGTTAAGTATTCTAACAAGGAGTTTAATTAAGTTGATTCAATTGTTAAGAGCTAATATTTGCTGGTTAAGAGCATTATTTCTCAATTTCTTTAGGAGCACGATAGTCTTAAATTCTTGTACTTTCGCAAGGTATAATAATAGTAATGAAGTTCATAATATTAAATACGTTGAAAAATGTCAGAATTGAAAATGGCTGATTCACCTAAATATTAGACGATTTCTATGACAAAGATATTGGTATAAACTGATATTAAACAGTTTGGTGAATGACTATTTACGCCATGTAATACAGACATGAAAGAAGATTAGTTCGCTGTCATAGTCTATAGATGTATGTTCTTATATTATTTCATGCTTAATTTGTCAGGTCTTTGCCATTAGATATATTTGTGCAGCTATACTTCACTGACATTGCGTAATCTAAATAACCCTCTTGACTTTTGATACGCCAGTCGATATGTGTTTAGATATGGATTTTAAACATGGCTGAAACAGCAACTGTTGTAATTCTTCACAGTAAATGATAACAGCCAAACAGTTGCAACAGTCCTGCAACTGTTTGGCTGTTATCATTTACTGTGAAAACATTTTTTGCTACCTCAAAGAGACCTATATGTATGTCGAGACACTTCTTTATTTCAACAGTCTGTATTTTTAACTTTTCCTGAGATTTCACTAATACCAAGTCCACCAGTTTAAATTTTGGGAGCTTGTCTATGGTATTGTGCCTTATTTTTATTATTTATCCTTGTTTTTTCGTAGTATTCCCGACACTGACTTCCTTTTCCTGTGGAGACATGATTGCAAGCCTGATATTCTATATTTCCTTACTGGTCATCTGTTATTTATGACTTCGAGGGGTGACAATCCAGTTGAATTATGTTGCAGGCTGTTCACGATATCCCAAAAATCTTTGAAGTATTTTATCCAATCTACATGGTTCTTGTTATGGTACACAGAACAACGTCTTTCAATTTCCTCATTTATCTTTCAGATGTACTACTGGATGAATGATAGTCTGAGACTAACATGTGTCTAATTTCTGTATGGTTAAAGAAGTCCTCCCTAGTTTGAGTTGTGAACAGTGGCCCATTAACTGAGAGGATCGCTTTAGGTTACCCAAATGTATTGAAATAGTCAATGGTAGATATTGTAATCAGCTGTATACTGGTTACTTTTTTGAATGGGTATAGTTTGATAAGTTTTGAGAAAATATCTACAGTTGCAAATTATCGCAGTAACTCTCTTTTATTTTTGGCAGACTATAGTAAGGTCTAGGTTTTCATCCAGCAGTATGTTGTCCATCATTGCTCTATTGTTTTGGTTGCTAACTTTGACTCTTTGACTTTTGTCACAGATTTCAAGTTTCATTTCTACTGGCGGGCCGGATTGGGCGAGCGGTTCTAGGCGCTACAGTCTGGAACCGCGCGAACTGCATTGGGCATGGATGTGTGTGATGTCCTTAGGTTAGTTAGGTTTAAGTAGTTCTAAACTCTAGGGAACTGATGACCTCAGAAGTTAAGTCTCATAGTGCTCAGAGCAATTTGAACCATTTTTCATTTCTACTAACCTAGCATTATTTCAAAAGTACAGGTTTTCTTGCATTTTCTGTGTACATTTAGTGGTTGCACCATGTTCAAAACATAATGAATGTAAGTTACAAGTGTGTCAATATATTGTTCTGGTCTGCATGGTTTCAAACCATCTAAGACAGGTTTTAACTTCTACACAATATTTCCTTACCGACAATGTAAGACTAGTCAATTGTTTCTCTCTGACTTTTTCCTAGAAAACTTTTAACTACTCACCTGTAAGGTCATCATGTTTCTAATTCCTCTCAATATCTTCAAAATTTCTTTTTCCTATTTTACTAGCTTTAATTACATTATTTCTAACTGATTTTCTACATCCCCTCTATTGTCATCTGTGTCATTCCCTACTGGTAACACTGAGAGAGAATAGGCTATTATATTTTTTCTTAGAATGTATGTTTTGGAATAGCCAAACTTCTGAAAAAACAATGCCCTCTTCGTAATTCCACTGTGAGAAGCTTACATTTTCTTGTTGTTCTTGTTGTTGTCTTCAGTCCTGAGACTGGTTTGATGCAGCTCTCCATGCTACTCTATCCTGTGCGAGCTGCTTCATCTCCCAGTACCTACTGCCACCTACATCCTTCTGAATCTGCTTAGTGTACTCATCTCTCGGTCTCCCTCTACGATTTTTACCCTCCACGCTGCCCTCCAATGCTAAATTTGTGATCCCTTGATGCCTCAAAACATGTCCTACCAACCGATCCCTTCTTCTAGTCAAGTTGTGCCACAAACTTCTCTTCTCCCCAATCCTATTCAATACCTCCTCATTAGTTACGTGATCTATCCACCTTATCTTCAGTATTCTTCTGTAGCACCACATTTCGAAAGCTTCTATTCTCTTCCTGTCCAAACTAGTAATCGTCAATGTTTCACTTCCATACATGGCTACACTCCAAACAAATACTTTCAGAAACGACTTCCTGATACATAAATCTATATTCGATGTTAACAAATTTCTCTTCTTCAGAAACGCTTTCCTTGCCATTGCCAGTCTACATTTTATATCCTCTCTACTTCGACCATCATCAGTTATTTTACTTCCTGAATAGCAAAACTCCTTTACTACTTTAAGTGTCTCATTTCCTAATCTAATTCCCTCAGCATCACCCGATTTAATTTGACTACATTCCATTATCCTCGTTTTGCTTTTGTTAATGTTCATCTTATATCCTCCTTTCAAGACACTGTCCATTCCGTTCAACTGCTCTTCTAAGTCCTTTGCCGTCTCTGACAGAATTACAATGTCATCGGCGAACCACAAAATTTTTTACTTCGTCTCCATGAATTTTAATACCTACTCCAAATTTTTCTTTTGTTTCCTTTACTGCTTGCTCAATATACAGATTGAATAACATTGGGGAGAAGCTACAACCCTGTCTCACTCCTTTCCCAACCACTGCTTCCCTTTCATGCCCCTCGACTCTTATTACTGCCATCTGGTTTCTGTACAAATTATAAATAGCCTGTCGCTCCCTGTATTTTACCCCGGCCACCTTTAGAATTTGAAAAAGAGTATTCCAGTCAACATTGTCAAAAGCTTTCTCTAAGTCTACAAATGCTAGAAACGTAGGTTTGCCTTTTCTTAATCTTTCTTCTAAGATAAGTCGTAAGGTCAGTATTGCCTCACGTGTTCCAACATTTCGACGGAATCCAAACTGATCCTCCCCGAGGTCTGCATCTACCAGTTTTTCCATTCGTCTGTAAAGAATTCGCGTTAGTATTTTGCAGCCGTGGCTTATTAAACTGATAGTTCGGTAATTTTCACATCTGTCAGCACCTGCTTTCTTTGGGATTGGAATTATTATATGCTTCTTGAAGTCTGAGGGTATTTCGCCTGTCTCATACATCTTGCTCACCAGCTGGTAGAGTTTTGTCATGACTGGCTCTCCCAAGGCCGTCAGTAGTTCTAATGGAATGTTGTCTACTCCGGTGGCCTTGTTTCGACTCAGGTCTTTCAGTGCTCTGTCAAACTCTTCACGCAGTATCGTATCTCCCATTTCGTCTTCATCTACATCCTCTTCTATTTCCATAATATTGTCCTCAAGTACATCGCCCTTGTATAAACCTTCTATATACTCCTTCCACCTTTCTGCCTTCCCTTCTTTGCTTAGAACTGGGCTGCCATCTGAGCTCTTGATATTCATACACGTGGTCCTCTTCTCTCCAAAGGTCTCTTTAATTTTCCTGTAGGCAGTATCTATCTTACCCCTAGTGAGATAAGCTTCTACATCCTTACATTTGTCCTCTAGCCATCCCTGTTTAGCCATTTTGCACTTCCTGTCGATCTCATTTTTGAGACGTTTGTATTCCTTTTTGCCTGCTTCATTTACTGCATTTTTATATTTTCTCCTTTCATCAATTAAATTCAATATTTCTTCTGTTACCCAAGGATTTCTAGCAGCTTACATTATGACACAAGAATTCTTAAGGTTATTGAAAGTCATATGTATGGCTAATAATTCTTTCTCTGTTGTGGTATTGGATTTCTCAGATTTCTATACGACTCAGCTGCCAAAAGCTATTGACTTGTGCTGTATTATTCCCCCTTCAACGTCTTCTTGACTAAAATGTGCCGTCAATCTAGTGTTATTGCTATCAGCCATAATGCAGAAGCGCAGAGACATATGGGGTCTTGACAAAATTTGGCTTTGAAATAAATGTTTTCATTTCATCGAATGCACTGTGGCATTATTGAGTATAGTCCCATATGGTGTTCTTCTTGAGTAAATTACGTAAACAAGAGGCAATGAGGACTTAATTCTTTACGATTTTTTGTAAAATCCATTTAATCCAAAAAGATTTTTATTGCTTTTCATTCTTAGGTGCAGTGAGCTTGGGAATGGCTTCAGTTACATTTCCACCTGGTGCAGTTCCTTATTCTGAAATAAGGTACCCTAGAAACTTCAAATTACTCACCTTTAATTTGCACTTTTTTATGTTGAAGTTCCCTAGGGACTTCAACTCACTCATCCCTGCACTTTTCAAATTTTAATGTCACCCCTGCTTCAGTATTCCAAGAACTTCAGCCCAAGTTTTACCAGTTATTAATATGTTGTGTACATAGATTGTTATATCCGAGTCTACCCCATACACAAAATCTAAACTTATGATAAACCAAGACACAGAGATATTTAGACCAAAAGGCACAACACAATATTGAAAATACTTTCGGAGGTACAAAAAAACAGTGTATTTTCTGGAATCACTATCCAGGCACACTTGGTGAAAACCTGAGGTTAGATTTAAGCTATTCATATATTTGACGCATTGAAATTAGCAAAGGATTTCATTAATATTCTGAGGGTAGTCATTCTCTTTTTTTTTTCAAATTTATTAAGCTGTCTAGAATCCAGCACGAGTCTGACCTCTTGTTATACTCGCTCCTGTTCCTTTATAAATTCCTGCATGTCTCTGTCTTTTGAATTTCCTTTTCTAAAGGTTTCCATTCTGCAAAACGTATTTCATATGGTTTTAAGAGAAATGGTTCATGTGATCTGACGCCTAATTTCTGTGGGAAATTCTACACCCTTCTTGGTCTGTTGTGGAATACAGCCTGAAATTCCTATAAGACTATCTTTCATTGCTCTTTTTGATTTTAATCTAAGGATATGCCTGCATCTACTTTTCTGTTTACAAGTTCTTCAGAGTTCTGATCATCCATGGGATCACTAGGAAACTCTTCTAGAATGTGTCTGTTGCCCCCCCCCCCCCCACACTACAACTTTCTGTGACATGGATACACTCATTCCCAAAATTCACGAGTTACATTTTCATTTGATCTTTGAACTCTGCTACAATTATACATTTCCATTGCTATTAAAATTTATACCCATTTTAAGTATCCAGTTCGTACGAGGCAAGAAATAATTATCGATCCTGGGATATCCAAACAACCACACACAAACTGTTTATTCTCAATCTCAAAATGGAAAAACTTCATGACTACATACCATTTTCCTACTCCTCCCTGTAGTTAGTTTAACCTTTCAGTTTTAATCAAGTTTCCCGTTATTTCAGATGCTTCATTTCTCCTATGGCTTTCTACTAGGGGAAAGACGCTAAGCCAACTACTGGTTTTATTTCATTTCCACTAAATTGGTCTTTTAACTCTTTCCACCATTCAGTACAATGAGTCTCACTGATATGAACAAGACATTTCGAAAATATTTCATTATCATTATTATTAAACACATTACCTTCAGATATTATGCATAGAATTATTTTGCCTTTTCCCTCATACCTGAAACTGTATTTGACTGATAGTAAATTCTGTGGTTGTCAGATCTTATGCTTTGAATGTCTACTGGCTGACAAACATTGTACATCAACAGTTGTGTTCCTGATGTATCTTCCTTACTGACTTCATATCTGTCTTTTCTCTCCACAATAAATTCCACTTTATCTACACTCACACATCTAGAATATATGAAACTATATAACTGCTCCTCCTCTACACCCTGTTTAACTTCACATTCTCCACAAAAATTAGCTTTCGCTTCCTTTCCTTTCTATTATCAACATCATCCCTGCCTTCTGTCAGTTCCTTCTTTTTCATCTCTGCCACAGACTGCTGCTCGCCAGGTACATAATTTATACATCCTGCAATGTAAACAATCTCTTAAAACCAAGCTATCATTTTCAGTATCCTCATTTGCAGTTTTAGCTTCCATCGAATCACAAAACTCTTCACTAGCCGTCTCCCTACTACTCTTACTTTTATTTGCTGAAAAATATTTGGCTCTTACAGTGTACCAAAGTTTCTTTCAAAGAATATCCTGCTTATTTGTTGTGTAGTCTGTTTTCTTCCACAGTTTGTTGTTACTGAACCCTCTATGACTATTCCTGTTCCAGTTACTGTTTTATAATACCTTGGTCTATTCGCCTCAAACCTGTAGACCCTCACTGAGGAGACCTGGAGTTTTCTTGTCTATTATTGTTTTCATCACATCTCCTCTTCTGGTTGCTCCCATTTTGACAATCCCATCTCCCATTACAGTTTGATATTCTAGCTCCTTTCTCCATTTGATGGTAGTCAAACCTCTGATTACCATAGGATCGACCACCATAATTCCCTCTGTTATCATTATTTCCTTCATCTGCAGTTTGTGGTCTTGTGGCTACCATTGCTGCCTCAGGATCACGGACTCCCAGATTCGAGTCACTGCCAGATCGGGGATTTTCTCTGCCTGGGGATTAGGTGTTTGTCCTGATCTCACCATCTCATCATCATATGGCTAGAGGCAATACTGGAAATGGGAAGATTGGACATTATATGGGTGCTGAGGACAATGATGTTGAGCTCCCCACAAACCAATATCGTCATCATCATAATTTACTTTCCCAGCATAATTAAAATTTCAATTGGTTTTCTATTCGATATTTCTCTCCAAAACTCTACCCAGCTTATTGACACGTCTCAAAAATGCACCAACTCAGTCATCAGGAGCACCAAGTAATTCTATGTAGTTCCATCTGTAATTGGTATGACAACCTTCTCTTAAGGTTTTTACATCACAAACTTTATGTAAGTGTACTAAATGTTTGTGTTGAGCTTTACAGAAGTCTTTCATAGAGGTAGTTTTGTTCTCGTAGACAGGTGTATTCAGAATTTCTCTCTTCATTCCCGTCTGCTCTGACTGAGACCGAAATTTATCTAAAAACATTTATCAAATGCTTTAAATGATGTCCACAGACCATAATCCAAGTCTGCCCAGGACAGTGCCTCTCATTCCAAGAATTTTGTCACTTTAAGTGTTTGTCGTAACAGAGAGAAAACTATCTTTACAGTGTTGAATAAAATCAACACGATGTAAATTGTCACTGGGGAGGCTCTTAGCTGATTAGTTGAACCACACAATGCCGTTCTTATTACACAAGGCTTTGGATGCACATAGTTCTTTAACTGCAACCGCACTCCTCTCTAAATATACTACATCACCATCTACGTTATTGTCTTAATTTTTGGTTTGATTATTTACCCAGATCTTTCTGTGCTATGTTGCTGACTTTAGCAAATGCGTCATGGCTATTATGTAGGTCTTCAATCAATCGCTTAAGAATACAAATGTCGTTAACGAGTTGGTATTCAAAAATAACTGCATTTTTCTCACACACTTTGACTCCTTTACCAAAAGCATCTACATCTCGTGGTACTTGAGTTTTTAAATCTGTGAATTGTTTAGTAACGAATTTCACGTGTTCCCCAAAAAGTTCTAATAGCACTGATTTGTTATTTGGCACTTGTGTTGGAACACTTGATATTTTAAATTTCAAGACTGTTTCGGCACTAAATAAACCTTTCTTTTATTTATCGTAGTTTAGCAAACACAGAAGTCATAAATTCGTGCTATCAGATGGTATATGTTCCTTCGATGTGTCTCTCACTACAGCTCCCCTACCATCATCATTCCCCAAAATGAATGACAGTTGTTGTTCTACGGCTCAGCTGCTGCGATGGCTTCATTCGTGCAACACTGGTCCTTTAATTTCATTCAGTATGGCTTGTATATTGCGTCTTATTGTGCAACTTAGTTGTTTTCTTTTGCCAACTGTGTTTTCACTCCCTGTTTTTCCATACCTGGTCACAATTGCGCATAGGGAATAATTTGTTGCTCCTCTGCAAATAGAATGCAGTTAGCATCCAGTATAATAACATGTTATCGAGTTATCCAGTTTCAGCCGGCCAGTATGGCCGTTCGGTTCTGGCGCTTCAGTCTGGAACCGCGTGACCGCTACGGTCGCAGGTTCGAATCCTGCCTCGGGCATGGATGTGTGTGATGTCCTTAGGTTAGTTAGGTTTAAGTAGTTCTACGTTCTAGAGGTCTGATGACCTCAGAAGGTGAGTCCCATAGTGCTCAGAGCCATTTGAACCATTTTTTATCCAGTTTCGTAATTTATTTACAACATTCAGTCCCACATTCAGGAGCCACATGTAAACCCCTTTCACATATAAAAAGTATTAGATTGTCAGCAAGCTCTTCTGACAACGATGACAGTACATCTGTTTATGTATCACCACTAACGTCTCTACCTTTCTCTGTACACAAAACCAGACGCTTTACTATATGTGGGCAAGGCCACATTTACTAGTCAGTTCAACAATTTTGTTTTAATAACTTTGATTTTTGGAGTTATATGATAGATTCGTGGTTGTGTTTAGTTTTCATAATAAAGCAGGTAACAGTAAATATTAGAAGTATCAGCATTTTATGGCTCTAATTAAGCTAGTCAAATCTGCTCAATAACCGATACTTGAATCGATGTGTAATATATGTGATTTAGAAACACCAATCACTTGTGCAGAAATGCCTTCAGTTTGCGCACATTAATAACGATGTCAATAAAGTTATAACAATTCTACTTTTCCTCTGAACATAGACACGAAAACTGAAGAAAAATTACTTTACAGAGGAATGTCATTTTCCTATTATGTGATAATTAGTTTAATTATGGGTTGATTACATCTTCTTGCACTGACTAAGGCGTTGGCGTTGTTTGGTTTAAATTGAGAAATGCAGTCGTAATGTGAAGAAAACTGTGTGGTATCGATCTCTTCGTTTGAGGATCAATAGATGCGTGCTAAGGGATTGTTTTATTATAGTCACCAGTTCTGTTCGGATATGAAGGGAAAGTAACTTGTGCATGACTTTTTCCAAATGGGATATCACATCATTTGGCTATAGTAAGGGGAAGCAAGTAAATTCAAAATTTGCCTTACATGGATTTGGATTTTGTTCTAAGATGTGAGCCATTCAGCATAAAACAGTAGAAGATCTTAATCTGGGTGTTGCGGGTAGCTAGTGTATTTGAAGCAAATAAACACTGTAAATAGTTTAGAACAAATAGTTTAAGTTATTAAAGATCAAGAACATGGTTGAGACGACTAGTACAGAGAACAGACTATAAATATACCCTACCACTGAATGACAAGATAGGCGTGCAACGGAAATCTCGTGCATGCTTTGTATAACTTCGTACATGTTTGTATGTGATCAACAGTTGAATAATTTTTTGTTTTTTCCACATTTGACTCGTTTACTACATTAAAGCTTTCATGACAACTGAATTACTCTCAGCACCTATTGAACCAGATGTTAAAAAATGGTTCAAATGGTTGTGAGGACCATGGGACTTAACATCTGAGGTCATGAGTCCCTACTTAAACCTAACTAACCTAAGGACATCACATACATTCATGCCTGAGGCAGGTTTCGAAACTGTGACCGTAGCGGTCGCGCTGTTCCAGAATGAAGCGCCTAGAACCACTCGGTTACAAAGGCTGTCGCGCCAGAGGTGGACTTTATAATTAATACATGTAAAATAAAACATTCAGCTTTCGTGACTCAGTTTTGGTGGGCCCACGATGCATCATGGCTTATTTACATCTCCTCACTTGACTGACTCACTACTGTGCCATCTGGCACATTCGTTCCCATGCCTGCGTGGCAAACAACTTCTCAGTCGTTAAGCCTATATTCTGCAATGCTGCTTAAAGTAGCGCATTACTTCTGGTAGCTGCATTGTCCAACAAAATGAAAATTTAAAAAATTAAATGCTATTTGAAACCAAAGGCCGATTGATACGTGTCATAAAAGATTGCTGCAGATTCAATCCACTTTTACACACGTTATAAACTTTTCTTTCGCTGTTGTGGTAACTTAACCTCGTAAAACTTTCTTGTATTTTTATTATCTCCTTTAGGAAATGACACTTGCTATTTACAAAAAGAAAAAAAAATTAATGGAATGAAATTTCATAAAGTAATTAATGTCCCTTCTTTTTCAGAAACCAGTCAACACATAATTAAAACGAGTGCACTATCAATTCGCGCGTGGTAAGTACTTCGACATTGTATTCTGCCAGATATAATTTTATACGTGATACTATTAAGTTTATTTTTCTGTTTCTAGTAGTAGCATTGTTTTGTAAGTGGCGCACGGCGTTCTAGTAGAGTTAATAAGTTCCACCGGTAATGCACTTGAAGTCTACTTTATGCGATTAGCTGGTAGTTGGAACTGTACGCAACTAATGTCTCAGGCTGACGATACAGACTCGCTTGTGTAGTAAAGTATCTAACCGCAAGCCCGGCTAGCCGTGCGGTCCAACGCATTGCTTTCCGGGCGGGAAGGCGTGCCGGTCCCAGGCACGAACCCGCCCGACGAATTAGTGTCGAGGTCCGGTGTTCCGGCCAGTCTGTGGATGGTCTTTAAGGCGGGTTTCCGTCTGCCTCTACGAATGTGGGCTGGTTTCCTTATTCCGTCTCCGTTGCATTATGTCGGCGATTGGTGCACCAAAACTTTCTCCACGTACACTTACACCATGACTACTCTACCGCGGAAACATTGGGGTTACACTCATCTGGTGTGAGACGTTCCCGAGTGGCCTAAGCACACAATAACCCTGGGTTCGATGTGGGGCCGCGGTGGGGATGGTGGACTGCTGTCGCCTGTTTTTGGGTTGTACACCAATGCGTGCTACGGCGGGGACGAAGCCTCTCCGTCGTTTCTAGGTCCCCAATTCCAGACAGTACAATACAAACCATGTAACCACTACTTCGCTCTTCACTTGTCTCTGGCAGTGCGTCTAGCAGCCTTTGCACATTCCACAACTGTTCACACGGGACCGCTTCCTAATGGTATTGTTATTTCGGCCGTAGAGTGCCAGTTATTTTGTATCTAAGGTCATTTTTTTATTGACTGCCGGTGGTTGCTTGCTGTACAACAAGCCTACTGATTAAATGTTGCTCATTGAACATATTCATTATACGAAGAACTGAAGCGATGAGTATTCAGATCTAAGTAAACCATGTACCTCAAATTACAGATAAGTTTTTTATCACAAAAGTAGCCTGATGTAAACCGATGACGATCTAATTCCTATACTACAATTTATCTTTCAAAGTAAATGTTTACTTAAATCTTAGGGTAATGATGCCGATAAACTTGTCTACTTATTAATCTCCATTTACAATGTCACACTTCACCCACAAGAGTAAATAAACCGTTGTTCAAACGGCTCAGAGCACTATGGGACTTAACATCTGTGGTCATCAGTCCCCTAGAACTTAGAACCACTTAAACCTAACTAACCTAAGGACATCACACGCATCCATGCCCGAGGCAGGATTCGAACCTGTGACCGTAGCAGTCACGCTGTTCCAGACTGAGCGCCTTAACCGACAGACCACCGCGGTCGGCTAAACCGTTGTGTAAAAGGACTTACTGCGGTTACAGAGTTGTGTAAAAGAACTTCAAGTGGTTATAGGGTAAGGAATGTTACTCTATTGGCGTTAATTGACACATTTGATGTTCAACCAAGTGATATTAAAGTCTCCGCACCGGCGTCCAAATTTAAGTTTTTCAAGGTTTACCCTGACTGCTTCAGGCAAATATTAGCGTAGTTCTACAAAAAATTGCAGACCAGTTTACTTACCCAGCACTGTACATCACGTGTGGTCGTGCTCCAATGACTTCGTCTTTGACGGTACAGTAGTACCTAAGTTTATTCGTTTCTTAACATTAAAGGATAAAGATAAAAGAAGAATGAATGGCTTTATTTCACATGTGGTTGTACAGATATGCTTATCAAAACAGATGATTGTACTTTAAAAACGGTGTGGGTTCAATAAGTAATGCGAACATTTTTTCCCTGCTAATTTTGTTTAGAAAAATGCAGAATTTACTGTGGCAAATTCTCACTTCACCCCTGCAGTTTCATGAAGTTCAGAGTGGTGGTGGCGCTGTACGGAGCCTTCAAAATTGCGTTTGTAATGGAGGTGGTTTCTTAGAAGAGAGTTATCATTGAATTTCTTTTGGCGGAATACCAGAGCTCGCAGGTATTCGCATGTGCTTGCAAAATGTCAACAGAGACTTGACAGTGAACAAAAGCACGGTGAGCCATTGCCCGAGGCGTCTGCCATCATTACAGGGTCGCACGAGCTTTATTTTTCGCGTGCTGGTCAGCCGCACACAGCTGTGACTTCTGTAATTTATTTCGTAGCCTCAGAAATGCAAACGAACTGCTGCCTCCCAATGACAACGCAAGACCTCACACAAGCCTGCGCACCCGAGAGTAGCCCACAAAACGTGAGTGGACCATTCTTCTTCACCTACCATACAGTCCAGATCTAGCATCTTCCGAGTTCCATCCGTCTACCACAATTTAAGATTCACTCCACGGGAAGCACAACGTAGGTGATTGGTAAGTTATTAATTCAGCAATACTTTGGCTCAGACGTCGATCTGTGGAATGTTGAATTGTACCGTGTGGGCATACAGTCCCTCCAAATAAGGTGGAGCAAAGCCGTCGCTTTCAATGGAGTTTATGATGGAAAAAAGGTTTTTAACAGCCTGCGACATCGTAGCGAAGAAACATTGACCCGTATATGTTATAGGTTTCCTTTAATAGTACTACTGACAACATGACTGGTGCATGTGATGTTTTTTATATGTATTTGACGATACTGGTGCTGATTCCGCATTTAACATTTGACGATGCCACTATGGCTGCAGTACAGTAGGACTTTTCTTTTATGAAACAGATCTGATGATGGACATTAAAGACCGAAACCGGTAATCTGTTAACAAGGAGTTTTTGACCATAGACGTAAATTAAAGGAAACTTATGGGATTTTAAGCCAAAAAAAGGGGGGGGGGAACTGTATGATGTATGGCAATCCTGAATAAAAGGACCTCCATTCATAAAAATATGTTGCATTACTTATTGAGCACCCCTCGTACATTCAGAATAAGAATTATCTGAAATTCATAATTCTATTTCTTTTAAAGTTGAGAAGCAAGTAGTAAAACAAAGTCATCTTCTGTGCAACATGGCCCTATCAATCTGTTCAAAAGCAATGTTGTTGCAAGCTCTCGGTTCTGGCAGGGATGTAAGTGGAGGAGGTGGAAGTACTGAATCTTCCACGTAACCCCTTACAGAAATATTAAGGCGGTTAGGTCTGAAAGACGTGGAGGCCATGACTTGACTCACTAGTCATTAACCACACAACAACCAATCCGTCGGTCTCTCAGTTTCTTGTATAAAAGATCATGAACATCATGACGCAAATTGGATGGAACACCATACTGCTAGTAGATGAAGTCCACAATGTCAGTTTACAGTTGGACATAATCTAATTTTGCAGCATGTTCAGATATAGATGTCCTGTAACTGTCTTTTTGCAGAAGAATAAGGGACCGTAAACTTTAAGCCGTAAGACTTCACATTAACATTTGGTGAATCTCGAACGTGCTGCACGATAGCGTGGGGACCTTCGGTCCGCAAGTTCTCACATTGTACCTGTTCCCTGCGACATACACAGAAAATGTTACTTCACACTAAAGATTAGTGTCTTACAAAACCCATCCTCTTCACTAAACGCAGGCTGACCCGTTGATTTTGCATTGCAGAGGCATCCCGAGGATTTAAACTGCTCATACCATCGCCGAATGCAGTTGGCAGTTGTTGAATTCGTTCTGATGTGTCGCTGTACTGTTATGGCAGAACAAACGCTTTTTCAACTCATGTTACCGTCTTGCCTAAAGCTCACCGCTGGGCTCTCGTTTGCCGGAATCTGATGTACGGCTACAACAACAAGAAACTGTATATAATTTTCTACATGAGTGTTAAGTATCGTGACAGCACGTCAATTATTGTAGTTACATGTAGTTACCGTGAATTAAAGAATAGGGTTCATTCATTTTCTAGTTCTTGAAGTCACAATTTATGCACATGACTTTCGATCGTGCTACTTCATGCTCTTAATGTGTAACACATTACTTATACATTGCCTTCTACAGACAGTTCTGCGCTGTTTTAAGAACTACACTACTGGCAATTAAAATTGCTGCACCACGAAGATGACGTGCTACAGACGCGAAATTTAACCGACAGGAATAAGATGCTCTGATATGCAAATGATTAGACTTTCAAAGCATTCACACAAGGCTGACTTGAGGAAAGTTTACAACCAATTTCTCATACACAAACAGCGATTGACCGGCGTTGTCTCGTGAAACGTTGTTGTGATTGGTCATGTAAGGAGGAGAAATGCGTACTGTGATGTTTCTAACTTTGTGGCCTATTGCGATTGCAAATTATCGTATCGCGACATTGCTGCTTGCTTTGGTCGAGATCTAATGACTGTTAGCAGAATATGGAATCAGAGAGTTCAGGAGGACAATACGGAACGCCGTGCTCGATGCCAACGGCCTCGTATTCCTAGCACTCGAGATGACAGGCATGTTATCCGCATGGCTGTAACGGATCGTGCAGCCAGGTCTCGATCCCTGAATCAACAGATGGGGACATTTGCAAGACAACAACCATCTGCACGAACAATTCGACGACTTTTGCAGGAGCTTGGACTGTCAGCTCGGAGACCATGGCTGCGGTTACCCTTGACGCTGCATCACAGTCAGGAGCGCCTGCGATGGTGTACTCAACGACGAACCTGGGTGCGCGAGTGACAAAACGTCATTATTTCGGTTCAATGAGGGTTCTGTTTAAAGCATCATGATGGTCGTATCCGTGTTTGGCCACATCGCGGTGAACGCACATGGGAAGCGTGATGGTATGTGGTGCCATTGTTTACACGTCTCGGCCACCTCTTCTTCGCATTGACGGCTCTTTGAACAGTGAACGTTACATTTCAGATGTGTTACGACCCGTGGCTCTACCCTTCATTCGATCCCTCCGAAACCCTAAATTTCAGTAGGATAATGCACGACCGCATGTTGCAGGTCCTGACGGGGCTTTAGGATACAGAAAATGTTCGACTGCTGCCCTGGTCAGCAAATTCTCCAGATATCTCACCAATTGAAAACTTTTGGTCAATGGTGGCCGAGCAACTGGCTCGTCACAATACGCCTGTCACTTCTCTTGATGAACCATGGTATCGTGTTGAAGTCGCATGGGCAGATGTACCTGTACACGCTATCTAAGCTCTGTTTCACTTATTGTCCAGGCGTATCAAGGTCGTTATTACGGCCAGAGGTGGTTGTTCTGGGTAATGATTTCTCAGGATCTATGCACCCAAACTGCGTGAAAATGTAATTACATGGCAGTTCTAGTATAATATCTTTGTCTAATGAGTACCTGTTTATCATCTGCATTTATTCTTGGTGTAGCAATTTTAATAGCCAGTAGTGTATTTCTACGGGTGACCTGCTGATCTGTTTGGGGTGACAAATTCCTGTGTTTTCCTTATGTTAGCGTAGGGACACTATGACTCGTCACTAGTAGCAATACCGGATAAGAGTGATCGGTGTTGTTCAGTTGACGAGCAAAGCGAGATGCACATATGACCAGCCACTGTGTTCCGTGATTTGGCGTATACCATGTGGTACCCGTATACCAGGTTTTTTAACCTTCCCCACTACATTCAAATCTCACGCATGATGGAATGATCACAGTTAATCACACATGCCAGTTCTCAACTACAACTGCCAGGTCCATTATGGATTAACTCGTTTAGCCAATCATCATCAAACCCCGAAGCTCTTCTTGAACGATCTTCCTTAAACCTGAAAAGCCTTCTTCTCGCCATGCTCCGTCCGATGGAATTATCCCCATACATTAAGCAAATTTTTCTGACCCTCGGCTGCTCTCACCCCTGCTCTGAACTAAAACAAAAGATTACTTCTCGTGGGCGTCGTCAAAATGCAGCTTTTTGACTGCGAGAATCCCACAAGATCCGATGAGATCGACACTTATTACATCGTGAAAAGGTTAATATGAGAATGGTATCATCGTTCTAATAATCTATCACAAATACACTCCTGGAAATTGAAATAAGAACACCGTGAATTCATTGTCCCAGGAAGGGGAAACTTTATTGACACATTCCTGGGGTCAGATACATCACATGATCACACTGACAGAACCACAGGCAGGTAGACACAGGCAACAGAGCGTGCACAATGTCGGCACTAGTACAGTGTATATCCACCTTTCGCAGCAATGCAGGCGGCTATTCTCCCATGGAGACGATCGTAGAGATGCTGGATGTAGTCCTGTGGAACGGCTTGCCATGCCATTTCCACCTGGTGCCTCAGTTGGACCAGCGTTCGTGCTGGACGTGCAGACTGCGTGAGACGACGATTCATCCAGTCCCAAACATGCTCAATGGGGGACAGATCCGGAGATCTTGCTGGCCAGGGTAGTTGACTTACACCTTCTAGAGCACGTTGGGTGCCACGGGATAAATGCGGACGTGCATTGTCCTGTTGGAACAGCAGGTTTCCTTGCCGGTCTAGGAATGGTAGAACGATGGGTTCGATGACGGTTTGGATGTACCTGCACTATTCAGTGTCCCCTCGACGATCACCAGAGGTGTACGGCCAGTGTAGGAGATCGCTCCCCACACCATGATGCCTGGTGTTGGCCCTGTGTGCCTCGGTCGTATGCAGTCCTGATTGTGGCGCTCACCTGCACGGTGCCAAACACGCATACGACCATCATTGGCACCGAGGCAGAAGCGACTCTCATCGCTGAAGACGACACGTCTCCATTCGTCCCTCCATTCACGCCTGTCGCGACACCACTGGAGGCGGGCTGCACGATGTTGGGGCGTGAGCGGAAGACGGCCTAACGGTGTGCGGGACCGTAGCCCAGCTTCATGGAGACGGTTGCGAATGGTCCTCGCCGATACCCCAGGAGCAACAGTGTCCCTAATTTGCTGGGAAGTGGCGGTGCGGTCCCCTACGGCACTGTGTAGGATGCTACGTTCTTGGCGTGCATCCGTGCGTCGCTGCGGTCCGGTCCCAGGTCGACGGGCACGTGCACCTTCCGCCGACCACTGGCGACAACATCGGTGTACTGTGGAGACCTCACGCCCCACGTTTTGAGCAATTCGGCGGTACGTCCACCCGGCCTCCCGCATGCCCACTATACGCCCTCGCTCAAAGTCCGTCAACTGCACATACGGTTCACGTCCACGCTGTCGCGGCATGCTACCAGTGTTAAAGACTGCGATGGAGCTCCGTATGTCACGGCAAACTGGCTGACATGGACGGCGGCGGTGCACAAATACTGCGCAGCTAGCGCCATTCGACGGCCAACACCGCGGGTCTTGGTGTGTCCGCTGTGCCGTGCGTGTGATCATTGCTTGTACAGCCCTCTCGCAGTGTCCGGAGCAAATATGGTGGGTCTGACACACCGGTGTCAATGTGATCTTTTTTCCATTTCCAGGAGTGTATAAGCTCAGGTGCACTGACAACATGTGGAGCTAAGTTTAATGGCGCGAAAATAATTTACTAAACATACAGTCAACTGCGACTATGATGCCTCTTAAGAAAAAATAAAATAAAATAAAATAAAACAGAAGAATATGTGTGAAACGTTCCGACTTCTCCACTTGGCACTCCATTTTCCAACGTCCATAGCTCCACTCACTATCAAAATGACAAAATGTAAACTCAAATGGCAACAGTGAGCTACATATAAAAAATCACAATCGATAATGAACCCATAGCAACCGGAATACCGACATCCAAAACAAAAACTCTAGGAACTTAAGCACCAACCTAAGAGTTAAATGTATCTTAGAAAATAGCCACAGCAGTCAGACTACAATGACAATAAAAATAGTTTGACACACAACAAACAAACTACTCTCAACGGTACGGTGAGAATCTCTTCAAGGAAGATGTGTGTGTGTGTGTGTGTGTGTGTGTGTGTGTGTGTGTGTGTGTGTGTGTGTGTCGATGCATTTAGCTCTCGCAGGGTCGCAGGGCAGTCTTACAATTTTAACTGTCACCTCAGAATTTTTTTTTTTTTTTAATTGGAGACATATGCCGGTAACTCTGACACTTACTGATATCTCAGCGCCGAGGTACTGCTGCAAGCTGCTAGAAAAGTCGGAACAAATCGGGCGGGACAGTGTTAAAGTGGAGTAACTCGTGGATATCCCTTTCAACAGCAGTGGAAATGCTGCAGACGTGCTAGGCAAATCCAGATATCTTTTTACAGCTGTCTGTATTAACCTATGCTGCTGAAAAGGAATTACCACACCATACTCAGCTTTATCAGTGAGATGGATCGTTTTGGTCTGCGGTGGCAATTTGGCACTCTGATTTCAGTAAATACCACGACCATAGAAATCCACCCCAGACTGATTAAAAAAGCAATTGTGTGACTTTATTATTCCGAGATGATAACTGAAATTGTATGACTACCTCTCGTATCTGTTTCTCCTTCCTACAGCCGTTTTCTATGGAACGATGCCTCTTGTGCCCAAGGGTTAGGGAGGTAAGTTTCGCAATCTGCCAACGAACAGCTAATGTAATGTAAAGTTTTTGATAATGTCATATGGCTTTCTTTCATACGAACTGCCGATGTAAGTTGGATCATAAATAGGGCTTACACCAGGGACAACAAGCCTGCAAGATCGAGTCACTCTATTCCCGCGCTTTCCAGCATATACAAACATTTATATCTGGCGATTATATCTGGACACACGGAACAGCTACAACTCTGTAATAATAAGACTCGATCTTCTTCAATAATACGCAGTGTCTCAGGAGGAACAGTAAATAAAATACGAGATGGGATCAGTATGTTCCCAGTATACACGCAGGATGCTGAAACGTCATTGGTCGGTGCTGAAAATATAATACTTCCATTTCGTGTCAACAGGTGAAAAAACGGCTCGGCAAGCAGTTAGAATGTGATGTGGGTGCTGGAAAGGAGGAGGAACTATCAAACATATGTTAAGTGTGGTTCTAGCACGGTTATTAGAATGTGGCCTCCAGAATCAACAGAATGCGGCGTGGTAAACAGTCAGTGCGACATGTTATCATATGCTACACTTCTGGAACACTCCAGCTACATCCCTGATGGACACGATTATTCAGATATCACCACATCCAGGCCTCACATAGGTTTAGTTTGGAAGATTAGGAAGGTCACACATCCTGAAACGGTCTGTGGATGACTCGGTCGCTACCGAAGGTTTCCCGAAGTAAATCTCTCCTGGCAACTAACATATGTCGTCGCCCTATCTTGCATGAAAATAGTGGTGATAACGTAGTTGCTCTCTTGCTGGAATCACGTGCTGCCCAAAGAGGACTTTATAACCTTCAGATGGCACTATACACCTAATAACCTCACGAGGGGTCATTTCCTCGAAGAAAAATGGTCCGAGAATGAAAGAGCTCTTGAAATCACATAGCGTAATCAATAATTATTTTATGCAATCAACAAACTTTTATGGTTCGTCAACTAGTCCATACCAGCAGTTATCTCAGTGCTCAACTAAGGACCCATTATAAGTCTCGTTCTAATATTGAACGACTCTAATTTCTCGAATTTTCTCCTCGTGGTCAATACTCGAGATGTATGTGGAGGGAACACTCCAATAATTGGCATCTCGACTATTCTTTTGTCACCCTTAATATGCTCGAAAAGTAATTGGGACAAAGCACTAATCTGACGACCACTATTAACAAACAAAAAAGTTCCTACGTCAGGTACATGTACCAGAATCATAATTCTTTCACATCGTTTCGATTCATTACCTTTATCTTCCAGCAGTAAGTACTAGTCAACCTCTAAATCGCTCCACAGAACACCTCTAGGCTCAATCATTTTGTCTGGTGGTTTTCTCTGCTTCTTTCTAGGTTCACTCGGTACAAAATATGCTGTACATTCTTGGTATTTGGTGCAATGGTAATTTCGCTTTCTGAACGTTGCTTCTTATTCGTCTGAACCTTCCGCTTCGCTCACTAACCTTACCCAGTTAAATAGAATTAACACACTCTGGCGCCATAACGCAGTTTACGGCTCTCCTTTTGGATCCGCTGACTTCGATGAGTTCGGGAATGGCATCAACAGAAACATCACCTTACGTACCTCATATTCCTCATTATATCGAGTACATTACATCAAAATCATCTACCTTAAGCAATAATTCATTCAAAATGTGTCCCTTTCGTTTCACATAGAATACATTCATTACCATTATTCATAACATTCCTACCTGTGAAACACGCTTAACTTTCTTTGTTCCATTCTAGTAAACCATCATACTTACTGCTTAATTACATTAGCCATTCCGTAACCTCGAGTACAGTTTCAACTTTATTTATCGCAACAGAAACTGAAGCTAAACTCGGTGCTGCCACATGGTTGGTGCACATGCAAGTATTTATTCCGACAACGGTCGTGATATCTTTTGCAAGTACTTCCGATCCGTCATGCACCCACAGCGTGACATTCCAGCATTGTTGATCCTGCTCTCTATTTCTTGCGTACGCTTGAACTTGCAAAGATACATTATTTGGTTTGTTGTCGCGGAATTGCTGCCTTTGATGTCAGCGGGTCTGCTCAAAGCGATCCACAGCAGTAGGCCCCTATACTGTTGCGAACCTCTGTTTTCATTCCATCATTTTCGTCAAGCCGGCATTATGACCTCTCAGTCAGCGAACCATGCCTCGTCCACCTCTTCCTCCTCTGTGTGTTTGCGCGGATCTCGTGTTGTAATCATTTATAATTTTATTACGCAGATGGTAATGGTCCCACTGCGATGGTTCACTTACTTGTTTTGGGTTTAGTTGTTGTTATTGTAGTCACGATTTTTATCGTCAATATACAATACAGCCAAATCTCTTACTTTCCTTAAAAAAACATTGCTTCATTACAATCACCAATAACTTAGCCTTGGACATTCCGCGACCATTTCTCGTGTAAGATGTCAAACATTCTCTTTTCGGTTATCGTCCTTTAATAAGCTCCACGTTTTTGCACATGTCTTTGCAGAAGCTACCGGCTCAGTATGGAGGAGCATGAAGTGGGTTCTGTGTGTCTTTCATCATCTCTGACTCACAAGTCGCCGACGTGCCGTCACCTGAAAAGGACTTGCACTTTCGGTGGCCGAACACCCCGCATATGGTCTCCCGGCCAACAATGCCGTACGATCATTTCATTTCTGGTAATTCTTTCGGAATCAGTAACTTAAAATTATCCACCTTGTAGTCAAATATATCTATTTCATTAGATATTTCTCCGACAAAGTAAGATTCAGTAAGGTTTCTCGTGCTCTCCAGAACATTTACACTCTTGTCAATTTCAACTGTTTCTTCCTTAAACTTCCCATATTGTTGTACTTCATTTTAATTTGTTTCTCATCGACAGTAGTCCCTAACGTCTGAACCACCTTATATATCTGCTCGTTATTTACAGTTACTGTTTCTTTTCTAACGTCTTTGATTTGTTAGTGCAAAGAATCCACAAACTGCTTGATATCAGAACGGAAAATTTCTACTTAACGATCTATATTCGTCTTAGTATCGTCACTGAAAAATCTCTTTTATTCTTCGTGGTTTTGTTTCAATCGTTGACATTTATCCTTTGCAAAAAAAAATGGCTCTGAGCACTATGGGCATTAACATCTGAGGTCAGCAGTCCCCTAGAACTTAGAACTACTTAAGCCTAACTCCCTCTGCAAAACAACCCAGCTGTTGTTCCATGCTTCCCTTCATATTTTTCATTTCGTTAGTAAATGTTTTACAATTTATTCACGTCTTTAATATTTTTATTGTCTGGTTCTGCATGTTTATTATTCATTTGATCTATTAAAGCCTTTATTTGGCCATAAATTTAGATATCTCAATCTTAGCGTATTGATTCGTTCAAAGAGTTTATTTCATTTTCTAACTTATTGTTAATCGACTTACCCAAATCAGCTATTTTCTTGTGTAGTGTTTGATTAGAAGAACCTATTTTACTAATTTTCCTATCCAACACCTGACAAAAAGAATCTACTTTGCTACTTACAGTTCCTATTGTACCACCCACAATTTTTGTTGTTTCATTACCCATCTAACGAATGACTTGCATTACAGCGCTCTCCCGACTACGCTCAAAATACCCTCCTGTTCCGTTATTGGTTTTACTTTCATTTCACTTTCGTCCACGCGACCTTCGTTCCCAGTGTCACTTCCTACATAATCCTTCTGATTATAGTGCATGATTTTCTGCTTTCCTGTTACGTCATTCGTTTTACCGTTGATATCTGACATATTGTGAAACATATTCTAACATTCATGGTGGTGTCTGTTTGTTCTATATCGTGTCTCCCTACCACTTTCGCGCAACGACGCTCTGAGCGTGTTTTTTTATGGAGTTAACTAGTTTGAACCTGGGACCTGTTGCTGGTAAGGAGACGCCAGACCACACATGACATGTAGAATTCAGAAGAATTCAGTGAGACTAGCAATGATATAACCAAATACTAAATGATCTCAGCGTCAGCTCCACTGCACTCCCTGTAAAAGAATCTTAATTCTAACTAAATTCATTGGAAAGGGTTCAAGGCTTTCCTATTTTTAGTTAGCTGGTAAAATAACGTCGAAAAAGCAGTTAAGTTTACAATTGGAAGTTTTATTCTACTCACAAAACATCGTTTATAAATTGAACTATTGATAAAAGGAAATGTTTTAATACAGGATGGTAAAAACCAACTGCGTTCAACAAAAATGTGAACGAATATTCCCTGAATGGTTTTCCAAGTTCTACAATCGATCGAAGGATGACCTACGCCATATCACATCTATAATCTAGGTTTAATTTAAGTTTCACAAAAGAGAAAACTATCAAAATGGTCTACAGTGACCCTCAATTATCTTTAATTACTTATTTAACTTATCGTAAGTTACAGTGGCTGATGTGGCTTCTCAATAACTATATAAAAGAAAAATCATCGCGTTTCAGATCTGTTCTTCAAGTGGCAAATGTGAACACCATGAGTTTTAATTAACGATCGACACTAGTATTACGCAGAAAGATGGCGTAACAGATGAGTCTTCTGCAGTTCTGAGTGAAGCTTTATGCGCTCAAAAATGCGGCATCGCGTGCGTTCATTACCTTGTCGGTGTTTAGGCAGCGTCAGGGCAACAGCGGCCGGCGCACCAGCCATCCAGCTCGCCGTCTCGGAACTAATTCTCCTCTAACTTCTCCTTGCTACAATTTACCGAATTTAGGTTAAAAAAAACTATCTGGCTATGTTTTCATCTGACCAATCAGGGTCTCAATGTTAACCTAAAGCTCCGCCTACAAAATTCTGTCTATCCAATGAGAAACGTTATACTTTTCGTGGTGGGGCAATGTTTTAAGTTTGCAACGTTATAGAGACGCTAAAAAGTCTCACTCTAAAACCTGCAGCTGGTGTGGTCCTTTTAGCGTTATCGTAAGATCTATACTGTTCTTCTGGAGGGCTCTATCTTTTAACATGGGCTGGGGGGTGGTCCTTGAAGTACCTGAGACTCGAAAAATCTCACGCTAAAACTTGCGGGTGGTAGTGGCCCTTTTTGTGTTATCGTAAGATCTATACTGTTTTTCTGGAGGGCTCTACCTTTTAACATGGGATGGGGGGTGGTCCTTGACGTAACAGAGACGCAAAAAAGTCTCACGCTAAAAAGTGTGGGTGGTAGTCTTAGAGGTAGGCTGCCGGACGTGGGTGTCCAATCCGTCCCTTATCGTAGGGCCTTCTAGCTTAACACGGTTCTGCTCTCGTCTACTGTTCTCGTTTCTCCCCTCGGAACTGCGTCTGCCTCACGGTGGGAAGGTACGACATGCATTTAGGCATTCTTGTGTTAGTCCGTGGTATTCCATTTGCTCACTCGTTACTCGTATTACTTTCGTTAATTTAATGTCACGATTTATTCGGAGCTATGTGACATACTACTGGATTTGCTTATCATGTCAGGGTTTTCATGGAAGGTGTTGGATTTGCCTGACACCTTACAATATCAGCACTCAGATCGTAGCTTTGTATTGACTGTTCCGCTTGCAGTGTCGTAACCGCATTGAAAATTCCTAACCACTGTTAGTATGATTTTAGAATTTTGCAAAGCTCGGGGCTGTAGTAATAAGTGTAACTGCCCTCCAGGAGACACATATAACCACCTACTACACTTCCGGCCGATTAGGACTTACAGTACAGGGACCGCGTACGTAATGTTCCCTGTTGAGCGAGAAAGCCTTCTACTCCATATAGAGAACGAAATCCTTGAAATATAGTTCGACTTACAACCAAATCGCCAGTGCTCTTTACTTGCGCAACATTGACCATAAGAAGTAAAAACACGGTTAAGGTGGAATGAATGTAATATTTGCCTGGATGGACTTACAGTAGTTAGTTCAATTTCGAAAATGTTATAAGTTTAGCTAATTAAATCAGGAAGAGCATAATAAATGTCATTATAATCATTGTCTGTTAATGGTAAGATCCTACGAAAGAACACTTGGTTTTGCTGCAAGGCGAAAACAGCATAAAACTGGTAAATATTGTTTCAGTGTATTTTCGAATGATTATGTCTCAGTGAACAAATATCTTACAATTAGGTAGCAGCTTACCATAAACAGTTATTAATAGTCAAAGAACATCAAATTCTTGCCACTAGTAAACATTTATGTACATGCAGATACGGGGTGCTTCAAAATGAACATTCCGCTTTTAAGGCGTTGTAGCATTTATTACATTTTACTTGCAATTGTAAATAATACAACAAATGACCTATCTACCTCAATAATATCTCTTTCACCCCATTCTATCGTCTTATGTCTCTGCTCGATGAGAATAACTCACAAGCTGCAAGAACATAACGAGAAAATTCCCAACTAACAATAGGACTGACATTCAAGAAGAAAAGTATGTTTACTTTCATATACATAATCATTACTATTATTATTATTATTATTATTATTATTATTCTTGATTGCTATAATTATTTTTTGATATTTATAATTATCATTGTACTACTGTTATTATCTCTATTTTTTTCTTTAACATCAATACTGTATAATACGTTATATGTCCTTAATGTTCTGTAGAAACTGTAAGTCGTTCAATCTGAGTATGCCTGGTTAGGTGTAAGAGAGGGCCTGAAGGCCCTAATCTTGCCAGGTAAAATAAGTGCATAAATAAATAAATAAAATAAATAAAACAAATGAAAGAGAAACTCAGCTTGGTTTGTGTACCTATGCGCAATGGGAAGAGTATGGAATGACAAAAAGTGACTGAAAAGCTTGTTGAACGAGTGCGTCTTTCACGCTTAGCCCCAAGAAATATCCCCGCGGAAAGTTTATGGGATTTTCTTTTTCGGTGAATCAACTCTAACTGATGTTTCTTGTCTCGATGTGATACAGCTATGGCACGTGTCTCAGACACTGAACAACACATCTTTATTTGGGAACAAGACGGTGCGTCGCCTCACTGGCATAACTCAGTACTCGACTGGTTAAATGATTCAAATGGTTCTGAGCACTATGTGACTTAACAGCTAACGTCACCAGTCCCCTAGAACGTAAAACTACTTAAACCTAACTAACCAAAGGACACCACACACATCCATGCCCGAGGCAGGATTCGAACCTGCAACCGTAGCGGTCGCGCGGTTCCAGACTGATGCGCCTAGAAACTCTCGGCCACTGGTTACACGACGTTGTATCCGACCGGTGGATTTGGCGCAAGGGGCCGGTTGACACAGCATTTTATGTATGACCACGTTCACACACGATCTGACGCGATCATGTGTATGTGCTTCCGATACCAGCTGATCTATCCGACTTTAGAAACAGTGTTATTGCAATAGTTACTACTGACACATTGATTAAGGTTTTGGAACAACCCGCCTATCGACTCGATGTGTGATCATTAATCACAATGAATAAATGTACGAAAAACTATTTGTGTTTCTCTTTCATTTGGTGTATTGTATATAATTGTAAGGTGAATGTAATGTGTGCTTCAAAGCCTTAAAGTCCGTATATTCATTTTGAAACACTCTGTATTTGTGGCATCACTCACCGTGACGGTTACTCTCTTTAAATATACTCATAAAGTTTGTAATCTCGCGGTTCTAGGCGCGCAGTCCGGAACCGTGTGACTGCTACGGTCGCAGCTTCGAATCCTGCCCCGGGCATCGATGTGTGTCATGTCCTTAGGTTAGTTAGGTTTAAGTAGTTCTAAGTACTAGGGGACTAATGACCACAGCAGTTGAGTCCCATAGTGCTCAGAGCCAGCCAAAGTTTGTAATGTTTATCCATTATATAATGCTGAGGTTTAGCTTACAATTTCAAATGCTTAGATGTGTGAGAATTCTTAAGGGACAAAACTGCCGAGGTCATCGGTGTCAATGCCTATACACGACTTAACTTAAACTAACTTACGCTAAGGATAACGCACACACCCATGCCCGAGGGAAGACTCGAACCTCCGACGGAGGAAGCCACCCGGACGGTGGAAAGACGCCCTAGACCGAGCGGCTACCCCACGCGGAGCTTACAATTTATTGTAATGAAATAGCGTCATTCAATAATCACTTATCTGTTAGTTACAGACAAGTAATTTCCAAAGTGCAAATTCAAATAGTAACAGAATGGCAAATTTTGTGATGTTTCTTTCCTAACTCATTGGTTTCTTGTAAATGCAACCTTTATTGCTATCCATTAAAAATAACTCCTAACCACTTTGTGTAATTATTACTATTACTGTCCCAAGGCTTTAACGTAGATATCTGACTGATTGCAGTTGTGTAAAATTGAAAACTAATTACCCATGATCTTCTAGAAAATGTTGCTTTGTTAAGCACTGTCGTTCAAACTACATTTTAGTAAACTGGAATGCTTGCGATACTTGTTGTTTTCCAAATTCTTGCCAAGCAGGATTAGCCGAGCGGACAAAGGCGCTGCGGTCATGGACTGTGCGGCAGGTCCCGGTGGAGGTTCGAGTCCTCCCTCGAGCATGGGTGTGTGTGTTTGTCTTTAGGATAATTTAGGTTATTCAGTGTGTAAGCACACGGACTGATGACCTTAGCAGTTAAGTCCCATAAGATTTCACACACATTTGAATATTGTTTTTTTTTGTTGCAAAATCTTGAAATGTTATTTACTGTAAGCAAAATAGCAAGGAAAAAAGTTCGGTAGCCCACAGAATTCTTGTGTTACCAAGCTGTGCCCCAGGTAAGTGTTTGTATAACACTGTCTTTCCCAAAATTGGTAATGGTAATCCCAGACTTTTTGCAGATGACTCTGTTATCTGTAATGAAGTCCTGTATGGAAAATAAAAACTTCATAAATATTCAGTTCGATGTTGATAAGATTTATAATTGGAGGAAATAATGCCGAACTTGCTTTAAATACTCGGAAATGTAAAATTTCGCACTTCAAAAAAGCAAAAGAACGTAGTGTCCTACAGTGTCAATGAGACACAGATGGATAAAGTCAGCTCGTACAAATAACTGAATGTAAATTTGTAGGGACGTGAATTGGAACGATCGCATACGTCCAGCCATAGGTGGTAGACTGCGGTTCACTGGCGGAATTGTAGGTAAATGGAGTCTGTCTACAAAGAAGAATGCATACAAATCACTTCTGCAATCCATACTAGAATATTGCTCAAATATGTGCGACTTGCTCCGAATACGTTTAACATGTTTAAAAAGAAAGGCACCACTAAGGGTGACATGTTTGCTTGACCATTGGGAGAGCGCGACGGAGCTCCTGAAAGAACTGTACTGGCAGCCTCAAGAAGATAAGAGCAACCTGTCCGGTGGAAGTGTATGTGGGAAGTTTCTAGATAAACTTCAAACAATGAATCTAGCGGTATACTAGCTGCAAACTTGGAAATATCGCCACCATAAGGATCTCGAGGACACGATTAGACTGACTACAGCAGAAAGCGATTAGGTAATCATTACTCCCACCTTCCGTATGTGAGTGTAATAAAGTCCTAATGAGTGGTACAATGAGAAATGCCCTCTGCAATGCACATGAATGTTGTTTTCAGGATATGTGTGTAGGTATGCGTGTAGAGGATGGCAGACATTACTCATGCATGGGCGCTAGTCTGACCATTTACAACAGATTCAACACCTTCTGGAAGGAGATGAAAGTAGAAGACTGGAATTTGACCTTTGGCTAACTGCAAATGAGATAGTATTTCCACTAGCATTGTTTACTTAGAAAGCAAAAAAAATGTTCAAATGTGTGTGAATTCTTATGGTACTTTACTGCTAAGGTCATGTCCCTAACCTTACAGACTCCTTAACCTAAATTATCCTAAGGGCAAACACACACACACACACACACACACACACATACACACACACACACCCGTTGCCCCGGGAGGACTCGAACCTCGGCCGGACCACTTAGGAAGCCATTTTCAGTCATGATGTTGTCAATGAAACAATGTAAACCACTGTAGTGCTCCGACGAAAACACACACATTTTCAAGATCACTTATCTGTAAATGCGTGATATGGTACGAGTATCAGTTTATCGGATCGGGTCTGTTGTATTGTCGTATCGTCTTACAGGGCCTTCTATGAAGGCTTTCTTGAAAAAAATGCTTCCAGTATTAATATAAGAGTTATTTTGGCTCCAACGATGGGCGTGTTCTTCGATAATGACGGTGCCTTTGCACAGTTTAGTTGTCAGGTGACCATATGGTTCAAATGGATCTGAGCACTATGGGACTCAACTGCTGTGGTCATTAGTCCCCTAGAACTTAGAACTACTTAAACCTAACTAACCTAAGGACATCACACACATCCATGCCCGAGGCAGGATTCGAACCTGCGACCATCGCAGTCGCACGGTTCCGGACTGCGCGCCTAGAACCGCGAGACCACCGCGGCCGGCTTAGGTGACCATATAAGACTAACATTCTCGGAAAACGGATAGGCAGAAATGGTAACGATCCTTGGTCACCAAAGGCTTCGGACGTTATCCCTTTAGAAATCTGCCTGTTGGGAATGTCTGAAATGAGCTGTCAGCCAGTAAAATGCTTCCTCCATAAAAAAAAAAAAACTCAGACTCAGTTAAGAAACTACAAAATAAAGTATTCTATCGACTTGGTGTCGTCAAAATATTTCGAAAGTATGTTGACGTCGGAGGAATTTACATGGGTCAACTTTCAACTTAACGATTTGCATTTACTTAACACTTTGTTGAAGTATTTGTTTGGGTTACATTCTAATGGCTGTATTACTGTAACCAAAAGACTGGACGCATAATTTATGGATTTTTAATTGGAAATAGTCTATACAACCATCTACTAAATATTTACTATGCGAGGGCTATCCACAAAGGTACATTACGTTTTGGAATTAAAAATAAATAAAGTATATAAAGTGTTGGAAATTTTTTAATTATATACATATGAAAGCCACACTTAAATACTACTTTTCTACATAGTTGCCATTTAAATTAAGGCACATATCGTAGCAATGGACGAGCTTGGAAATTCCTTCATCGTAAAATTCGGCGGCCTGCGCCTTCAACTACGTGGCTACCTCTTCTTGAAGCTGTGCGTCGTCATCAAAACGCTGCATAGCCAACCACTTCTTCATTGCTGGGAATAAGTGGAAGTCGCTCGGTGCCAGGTCGGGACTGTACGGTGGATGAGGAAACAACTCCCACTTAAAAGATTCGAAACTTCACGAGTGACATTTGCCGTGTGGGCCCGGGCGTTGTCGTGAATCAGCAAGATCTTTGAGTCCAACTTTCCCCTGCGCATGTTTTGTATTGCTCTTCTGAGGTTGTGCAGAGTTTGGGAATTGAGAGTTTATTGTAGTGCTTCTTTCCAGGAAAACCACAAAAATCACACCCTTTCTGTCCCAAAAGACAGTCGCCACGTGGTTGAAGGCACAGGCGGCCGAATTTTACGACGAAGGAATTTCCAAGCTCGTCCATCGGTACGATAAGTGCCTTAATTTAAATGGTAACTATGAAGAAAAGTAGTATTTAAATGTGGCTTTCATCTGTATATAATAAAAAAATTTCCAATACCTTATATATTTTTAATTCCAAAACGTAATTTACTTTGTGGATATCCCTCGTATTTACTGGAACATCTAGTGTAATCTAGGAAGTCGCGACTGGTATCAGAAAGTTTCTCAAGAGCAAGTTTCCGGTCTATACGATGATCGCAGTCGGTCAAAAAACATTAACTAATGTAACGTCTTTAACTCTGACACATAACTTTACAGTCACAACACTACTGGTTCCAGAACTTACCTTCCAGGAAAACCTAAATTATCTAATTTTACACTGCTCTACGTTATTGTGCAATAAAAGGAAGTATGACTTCATTACGGAAATAATGACGAAACGTTGCATTAGGTTCCTAGTTCCTATGTAGATATTTGTAGCCACCGTACAGTACGCCGCAGCGGCATTCGATTCCTAGAGTTCAGGTGTCACGAAAGCGTTGCTATATTTTTCAGTTAATGAACGTCTGACGCTTTCCGGATGAAAACTCATTCCGCCCGAGACTGGAAATGAACTAATAAAGCCATGCAGTTGTAGAGGCACCTCTTGCAGTTCAGTGCATTTTCGTCGTTCGACGCCGAAAGAGCTGACATGTTTACGCAGCAGTGCGCTGCAAGTCTGTTTCCATTTAGATTCCGCCATCCATTTCCAGGAATCCAGTTTTCTTTCCACATGCATTTAAATTTTTGCGTCATCGATGTCTGTTTCAATATTGAATGGAAAAGATAGGGTTACCCATTGTTATGAAATGAATACCACGTGAGGTCTCCATTTCTTCCACAGCTTAAGCAAGTAATTCATTTTTAAAGCTGCGTCTTGCAATTCTCTGTCCTGGAATGCCACTGTTTTACGAATTAAGTTTTCACGCAGTTTCTTCCGTCTTTGATAAACGTATAACATAAAATCGTCTATCGGTAACGAGTCCCAGATGGTACGTCGATCCTCTAAGGTTCTGCACAGTTTTCTGCTCCATGTCCCACATTTATTCGTTTGAGACTTGCAGTAAAAAAGGGTGTCCCATTACAAAGAAGGGTAAACACATACTATGACTGTCCGTCATACAGAAATTCTGAAGAAATATACGTATCATGTCAGTTGAATAAATATCACAAAGAAAGGGGTGGGTTCAGTGGGAATGAATCGCAAGGAAATACTATGACACAAAATGATAGCATTGAAATTCGCTTAAAATGTTTGTTTTACCAACTCCGCATGCTTATCGTTTGCAGCGTTTGCAAATAATAGGAGAAAAACATCAGAAACATCTTTTAACGCAGATCTTTAGAAGAAGCAACTCCGAAAAAGAAGAAAGCACAGGTCACATTCGACTGCAAGAAGGGCAGCGAAAGGGTCCCCTAAAACTACCTTCTAATATCTGTGACATCCATTTAACGATGGGGCACAAAATTCATTTTCCGGGAGATATTCTAATATCAGATTTATCCAGGTTGTTTTCTTCTTATTTTGTTTCATACTCCTCTCGACTGAGTTATGAAATCGTTGTCCGTTGTAAAGCAAATAACGTTATCAGTCTTTTACGTGATTGCTATATTGTGCTGTATATTCTGATTTATTTGCCTTATATCCTTACCAAAGAGGGATCGCTCGCCATTTTCTATTATTTCACACACGAATGCAAACACAAATCCAAAGGTGTATGTCCACTAGTGACTGTAGTTCTGTCCAGAATTATTGGGATTTCAGAAGAACCGGTAACAAAAACAAAACTAGACATTGAAATTAAACATTTAAAAATGCAAGCCAGTAATGCAGGAAATATGACAATGTTACACTATATAATGTTGACTACATTGGCTGTGTATGTTGTAAAGTAAACCACAGACGATATGGAAAGAAAAAGCAACTTCCTCGGAAACCGACTACATTTAACGAATTGAACATGTCGATGAAAAGGATTGCTCTGAACCTAAATAAATCTTTGGTCAACAGAAGTGTCTGAATTAACATAGCGGAGCTACGAAAGTGTTTTGACTCATTCTGAGTTACTTACGACTGACGTGCATCTGATGTTGTAAGTGGCTCGGCTTGTTTCGCTAGTCAAAGGTTACAGAAAAGAGTCACCTCCTGAGAACTTGTATATTTTATGACTGTTGTAAGGTCTTATCCTAAGTGAATATTCACATTTTACATGTTCCGCTCAAAAGAGGCATTTTAAAAACAGTTTTCAAAAGATTGTTTTAATTATTAACGAAGATAATATTACAAGATACCTTCATTCTATTTGCGGCCGTAGAAAAAGTGAGAATATCGTGAAGAAAGTGTTATGGGAGTAGATTATTCAGGGATATATCCAGTTATTTCGCAGAAGTAAAACAAATAAAATTTCGGGAAACGTAAACTGATTTGAAGACTAGGTTCAAATGGCTCAAAGCACATCTGAGGTCATCAGTCCGCTAGACTTAGAACTACTTAAACCTAACTAACCTAAAGATATCACATACATACATGCCCGTGGCAGGTTTCGAACCTGTGACCGTAGCAGCAGCGCGGTTCCGGATTAAAGCGCCTACAACCGTTAAGACTAGGGGCTGGGGGAGAAACTGCTTATTACCGGTGATAGTCTGTGCAGGAAAGCATCGATTTAGTGAAAGATAACTTCAGAACGGAATTAAACATTTGAGAAAAAGATGCTGCATTCATCAGCTTTGGAGATATTCGTCTGGGTGAAAATATGAAAACTTACGAACATTCGAATAGAACTCAGAGTATATTTAAATTTAGTTTCCGTTATGCTTAGTCTGTTCCGCCAAGAGTGTAGTGGACAGCGGTATCTACATGCGAGACAAAGTTTGGAAGATTTCCTGTGACATAAGAGAACGATTATTCTTATCTCCAAAGCTTCATTAACATTTTCACAAGTAGTCGGGTAAACGCGGATTTGGAGTTGATATACAGCGTATTTGTTTCTACAGTTGTCAAGAGAGTAGTAAAATAACACACGCCCTTGACACGCGGAATCGCTGACACCGACATATCGCAGAGTTTAACTGGACCAGAATGGAGTAAGAAATAATCCTCGACCTTTCAGCAGAAATAATATCAGCGTTCGATGGACATAATAGAGAAAACTATGGACACTCTAAATTAGCATTTCCAGGAGCGGATGTGAACACTTTTTCCGAACAATAGTACAGTCCACTGATAACTGGGTGATTTAAATCGATACATGTCACTGTTGACAGCTACTGCTATGTGGATGGACGATGATGTGCCGAAAAGTAATGCCTCCGAAATTATTATGTTAAACTTCTTAAAGTTTTTAAGAATAAGACAAATGTTATTAACATTCAACATGTGACTTCTGAAATTTTCCCGGCGCATTTGTTCTTCTAATAATCTCTAATACGGGATCCGGCTGCATACCCGGAAATTATTAGAAGAACATTCAACATATTCGTTCGTCATATTTATGTATTTATTTCAGAAGTTAGTAACCTCAGAGACGAGCACATTTCTCGGAAAGAGAGACAAGTTTATTGATACTATCGTAGTGGAATATTTGACATTGTTGGATGAACAACAACCTTACCTCTGCTCGCACCCTTCCATCGCTCTCAAAGTGAAGTTCCCAAAGGTGTTTTTTTTTTTTTTTAGCTTTTGGAAACAGATGATTATCGGTTGGGGCTAAATCGGGACTGCTTGGGAGCTGATCAATGACACTGAAGCGTCGAATTGTTGCAGATGTCGCAGCCCTCACTTGTGGTCTGGCATCGTCAAGCTGAAGCAGAAGATGCTCCATGTGTGGACTATACCTTAGAATTATAAATTTGAGTAAAGCAAGCTGTTTCTCGCGCTGCGACATAATTTCGTTACATTCTACAATTCGGAGCTCTCGATCGTCACAGGGCTGTATATATACACACACGAAGAACGAAGATACAAAATGTTAGTAACGGTTATTTACCTTTTAGTAACGGTTATTTACCTTAATACCTTTTTAAGAACTGTAAGCACCCACTCGTAGTCTGTGGTGGCGAACACGAGAGATATGATTAATCTCGGTTAGAAATACCGGGAGATCAAAAATTCAGTACAAATTTGAAAAGTTAATAAACCACCGAATAATGTAGATAGAGAGGTAAAAATTGACACAAATGCTTGGAATGACACGGGGGTGTATTAGAAAAAAAAGTTAGCAACATGTCCGACAGATGGCGCTGGGCAGCAAAACGTCAGTGACTGCGCAGGACAATCGTGTATAAAAGGAGATGTAATGAGAGAGAGAGAAACAGATGCGCCAGCAGTCGCAGCATGTTGACGTTACCTGAAAAGGCACTTTTTTGTGCTAGTTCAGCGTTACGATCCTATCGCCATAGGATGGAGATTCGGACGGGTAAAGGTCCGTTGACAAATGCAGCTGTGGGGAGAATGATTTCGAAGTTCGAAGTCACGGGTGGTCTAGACGATAGACCCCGTAGTGGGCGACCGAGCGCAAGGCGTAATGCTGCTGAGATAGTTCAGGAAGAAATGGAGACTGTAGAGGGTTCGTCTATGCACAGGGAAGTCAGCGCTCGTGCAGTCGGACATCGCACCGGCAGTCCATACACTACTGTTTGTTTGGCACCGAGGCGGACCCTCCGATGCTATCCCTACAAAATCCATTGGCATCATGAACTGTTCCATGGCAATTTAGTGACCTGAGGGCATTTGCGGTGTGGGCATTTCAAAAGATGGCGGAAGATGACGATTGGTTGAGTAACGTATTGTGGACCGACGAAGCTCAATTCACTCCCCCAGGGTCTGTCCAACGCCCACAACTTCAGAATTTGGCTACCGAAAATCGTAGAATTGTCGTGGAAATTCCACTGCACGACGAAGAAGTCACGTTATGGGTTGGATTTACACACATTTACCGTTATCGGGCATTTTTACTTCAAGGAAATGCGTGATTTTAGTTTTGTAACTGCTACCGTGACGGGTGAGAAGTACGCCGATATGTTACAGAATCGCAACATCCCCAGGCTGGCTGATAAACACCTGCTGGAACGTACGATGTTTATGCAGGATGGCGCTCCACCCCATATTGCTAGACGCGTGAAAGATCTCTTGCGCGCGTCGTTTGGTGATGATCGTCTGCTCTCCCACCACTTTCGTCATGCTTGGCCTCCCAGGGCCCCAGACCTCAGTCCGTGCGATTATTGGCTTTGGGGTTACCTAAAGTCGCAAGTGTATCGTGATCGACCGACATCTCTAGGGATGCAGAAAGACAACTTCCGACGCCAATGCCTCACCGTAACTCCGGACATGCTTTGCAGTGCTGTTCACAACATTTTCCTCGACTACAGCTATTGTTGAGGAATGATGGTGGACACATTGAGCATTTCCTGTAAAGAACATCATCTATGCTTTGTCTAACTTTGTTATGCTAATTATTGCTATTCTGATCAGATGAAGCGCCACCTGTCGGACAGTTTTTGAACTTTTGTTTTTTTTCGGTTCTAATAAAACCCTATGTCATTCCAAGCATGTGTGTCAATTTGTACATCAATAGCTACATTATTCCGTGATTTATACAGTTTTCAAATTTATACTGACTCTTTGATCACCTTGTATATCCCGTATGTATCATTTTGCAGTGATCTACGCTTCTGGCGATTAAAACTATATCATCACTAAAACGGCACACATCAAAAGTCAGGCTGCTTGAAATGTACTGCCCTGTATGCTTGGATACGGATTTCTCATTCAGAAGCCACATTAGATTGTTTTCCGTTTGTGAGAAGTTTGTGTAACAGATCATGTAAGAAGGATCAGCTACCAGCAAATGAGTCAGTTCGACAGCGGTAGGATCACTGCCTGTCGAGAATGTAGTTTGTCGCTCTGCGGTGTTGCTGCTCGCGTCGGTCGGATCCCTCGACTGTCATGCGAAATGAAGGTCGACAGGTTCAGGGATACTCACCTTACAGGATCTCAGAAGCCCTGCGCAACTACCATCTGAAAGTACAGACTTCCGGGTCTACGGGATCGTAGAGCTACGTCACGAAGTAAGAGAGAGGTAATGCGATTATTCGTCGGAGGATGAGTGTCTATGGAGACAGTGTGACGACGTCTGAACAGACAGTAGGGCATTACTGTTGAAACGTACCTTGAAACGACTGCAGGGCTACGCACACCCAGAGGAGCAGCCAATGATCAGTTTGGGTGTAGGAGTGATACCATTTCGCTTTTGGGCCGCCAAGAAGCGTCAATGCCAGATAGCATTCATGATCACCATAAGAGTCCAGCACCTGTCTTAATGGTATTAGGTGCCACTGGGTACATAACACGATCACCTCTGGTTGAGATAACCGATAACTTGGACATCAACTGTTACATTTCGAACTTGCCAAGTCCGGTGGCTGTTTGCTGTCTTCAAGCTCCCCACGATGTAATCTTTGAATCAGACGGATCAAGACCGTACACTGGTAGTGCTCTCCTATCATACTTCCTTACAGGGATGGCCGACAGTTCCCCTGAACTTTGAGTTCTTCAGATCCAACGTCACTTGAAGACATCTGGTTAAGGGTTGCTGAGAGAATAGCAAACCACCACCTACCAAAACGACGTATCCCTATTCATCCAAGCTCAGTTCGACTCGACGACTAGCTGGGTTACAGCCATTTATTGAGCCAGAGAGGAAGGTCTATGTACCAAACTTTGCACTCTCTAGAACGTCAAATTATCTAAATATTTATTTGTATTTCCTATGATACTGGTATCAGTGTAACTTCGTTCATGATGGGCACTCAAATGATTATTGCTACTGAAGCCTCTCCCGGCTGATTAAAACTGTGTACTGGACTGAGACACGAACTGGGGACTTTTGCCTTTCATGTCAAGTGTCCTAGCTGATGAGTTACACAAGCACAAGACCGAGAGACAAGAAGTAAGATAATTTCGGATGTCTGTATACTGTGTTCGCTAGCTGCTCCGATAAGATGCAGCCTGCTGGCATTTTCAAGGCTGCTTCCTGTCTGCATCTGCTATGTGTGGGATGTGGGAGTCTTGCGAATGCGTCTGTATCGTATATCTGGCAGGGGTATGAAGGGGCAATTCGGCCAATCAAGGAGAAAAAGAGTGGTGACCCCGCCCCAACTCCCACGTGTGCGTAGGATGCTTAAGCGTCTCATTCACTACTATCAATGGCTTGTGATCACTGCTTTTGTCTTGTCAGTTTACCGAGACACGGCAAGGGAATGCGAATGGTTCAATGTTGCACAACGGTAGGCTCCGCAAAGGAGCCCAATAAAGGGAACAAACGGAAATATTTCAACGTTGGACTTATTTTGCCACAAAACATTTCAAACAGACGATAGTGAAGTAGGAACAATATAAAGAACACATAATGTAAACAACTGCAATGTGAGTAACGGTAGACAAAAAATTTTCTTCGTTTTTCCTAACTTAATAGATTTGCACACACATTCCGACAACAGGTTAATATGCTCAGTATGTGGTGTGACCACCTACAGCAGCAGTGCTGGTCTGACAACGCGAGGCATGCTGTGAATGATGTCATCAATTTCATGTTGAGGCAGTAATTCTCATGCAGAGATGCTTGCAAGTGTAGAAGAGAGGTTAGTGGTTGCAATCCATGTCCTTAGTGAATCCCAGATGTGCTCAGTGGGACTGAAGTCGGAAGAGCGTCCAAACCACGCCATCCGTGCAATATTTCCGTCTCCAGGAGAACATCAACCACCTGTGTTCTATGAAATCGAGTACTATGGTCCATAATTACGAAGTCTGGGCCTACAGCCCATAGCAACAATCGCGCATGAGGTCCCCAAGACCTCGTCACGATACCTGACATCGGTTAAGCCTTGCCAGTGCACCTCCACAATTTCAAGAAGAAGTATTCAAGTGGTCGGCATAATCCAAAAATTAGGGATCTTCTTCGTTACTGGTTTCCTTTCATAATTTTTGGATCCAGAAATCGTGTTCCATGTTACCTCCAGATGCCAATCCATCGAGAATCAGCCTCTGGACGAAATCGGAACTCGTCTGCGAAACGAACGTTGGCTCACTTTTCGACCAGGTAACATGCTGACGACACCACTCGAGACGTTTCCTTCTGTGAAGACGCGTCAGAGATACACACACAGCAGGTCTCTGTCAAGAAAGGCCACTCTGCCGAAGCCTTCTGTATAGCGTTTGCCTCGATACAACGCTCCCAGTGAATGCTGCGAAGTCAGACGCCAGTTGCCGTGCAGTACCAAGGGGTACTGTCCTGACTTTAACAGAACGATTCATATTTAGCCTCATCAGCTTATGACTGCCCTACTTCTGTTCTTCCTAGGCCCTCCGCCAAGGAGGGTCTCATAGGTATTCTCCGTGCCATGCTCTACCCTCTGTGACTGTGTACATAGCGATTGTGGACAATGGACTAACCGTCAAGCATTATCCTGTTTGACAGATGCCCTGCCGTCATATTTATATTGCTCGAATGCCATCTACCATGCATAACATGATCCACAGACGTCTGTTGACAGTCTGTATGATCATATTGTAAATGAGATATAGAATAGGGAAATGGCAGTTTGTTGCCTTAATCTTGGTTACCAGTGTACAATATTTGGCGCTCTGTAGTCACAGCTCAGTCTCATTTGGAGGGTGGTTACATGTGCGTACTTCGGAATTGCACTTACTGTTTGCAAGTCTGCTATGATCATTCTTATACTGACATTATTGTTTTAACAGTTATGATGCAATTTTTTAAATACCTGTGGCGGTAACTGCTTAGATTGAAAATTTAGCTGTATCTCATCAGTGTACATACTCGGATATAGCGACGTCACGCACTAACAACGTATGCTTGGTACTTACCATCATCATCTTTTATACTGGTGGTAAGAGTTATTGTTTTTACAGTGCGCATTTAGCAAATTGATATGTATCGATTTTTCACTGTCATTTATAATTCCTTTATGGACACTTACGGTAACGTCACACCCAAAGGTAACGCAGGAAGAATGTAGACTTGCAACTTAGCAAGAACGTATTTGTCGTTAAATAATGCACAGCAGAATTTATTAAACATTCAAATGTCTCGTATTTACATATTTGTTTTAGAATACTTCTCTGTAGAGCTTATGGAAATGCCATAACGCATTTAAAAATTCTGCAGATAGAGAAATGCTCACGTTTTTAACACTCTCTGCGACACAGAAACACGTTAGTAATAAAGGGTAAACATTTATTTGATATGTAGCAAAAGTTTATTTGTTTAAATATGGTATTGTCACAGGTTAACTGAACTTACATTCCTTCTGATTCTGATCCGTGCTGTTGCTGATGCTTATAAGGTGAACAAAACAAGAATCACAGAGCCCATTATTTTCTCCGTTAACAGAGGAGGGAGGGAGGAGAAGGAGCTTGATTTTTAATGGTCTACAGATAAGGGTGAGGAGGGCAAGGCTCTCGTTGGAGGTAGGGAGCTGGCAGACCGTTTCACATCGCAAGTCTCTCCTCCTCAACCTACCAAGACAACAGTAAATAGTAATGGAGAGATGTGACCATCCATCAGCGTGCTTGCGGAAGCTACAAGCACACTGCTACTACAGCTCTTGACGGTAGCACACAAAACTTGTATATCTGAGTTGGACAATACGAACTGTAGTTGTTACTAGCTCTGTCCATGGAAACGTCGAGTCACGTGCATTGCTTCCTTAGAACCAGTCCTGCCCTTCATTTGAAAGTGACGGACACAGAAGACTTTGTGGAGGCAATATGAAACAACGTCAAAAACGTCAGGGCATGTGTTTCCTTGCCGCAATATTTTATTTGTAGCACTCTGTTTATTTCTTGGTCTGACACTTGGAGCAGGTGTTTGAGGGGAAATTTGGTAAAACTGTAAAGAAATGGTGCAGTACTCAACAGAAAATGTTGACTACTTTGCTGCTAAATTAGTCAATTAAGATGTGAATTTGAAGGCGAACACTTTTTCCATTTTCTTCTAGTGACATTTACCACCATTATCAAGAATATACTATTATGCCATTAATTTTTATATTCAACCACACACTGTCATGTAAAAGGCTTCTGCCTCCTAAATTACGGTAATATTTACTGTCATTTGGCAGATTATGCTATGATGCCATTAATGCATCATAATTCAAACATGAACTATAATGTCAAAAAATCTTACCTAATAATTTATGATTATATTGGCCATCCATTTTCAGTAAGGATGACTCTAGAGGTAATCTCTTCTCACTATAGATTACAGATTTCAAATCATTAAACTCGTGTAAATGGAATAATAATAAAATTATTTACTGTTACTTTTATTATTTATAACTAATACTCACTCCATGGTACTCTCACTACAGCATATAGACCTCAACAAAGGACAAGCCCATGCAGTTGCTCAAGTATTATTAGAATAGAGATGGGGGTATGGGATTTTGTTTCCTATCGATCCACACAAGAAGGGCGAAGATAACAGGGATGACCTGGATTGTAATGCAAACAAGTGTGTGGGTAGGACGAGGGGGGGGGGGAGGGAGACTCTGGGGAGAAAGTTGAGGGATGACCTTGAAGATAAGTAGCGCAATTGGTTCAGGTCGCCACGATAACCCAGAAGTGTCCCCTGTGACCACGAGATAAAAACCAATAAATTAATTAAAAAAGACGCTTACAGCTGGATTGTGTATTTTATGCCCACTGTTATAGTGTAGCCGAAATTTAATGGATTTCTTTTATTATTCCTTTTGCTGTTTAGAGTCAATCGCCACTTTTCGCATCATACCCCCATAATGAACAGCAGTTCGCTCAACACATCCATGATGGTAGACCGATTACAACAAAGAATCTACCCACTGATCGAGGTAGCGTATTGGGACATTTCGACTTTCGCACTACATCAAACGTCCAAGTTACAACCGGAGCAGCCGATTCTCAGGAGCTCTCGCCGCGGCAGCCCCAGGCTGAGGTCTTTGTGGGCGGCCATCGACCGGTGGTCTGAGAGGCCGGCGCGATTGTTTGCTCACCACTCCAGAGAGGCCCAAGTGAAAACACTTGGCCTGCGCGAGGCGCCTCCTCTGGGTAGTGGATCGTTATCCCTCTGATGATCGGGCTAATTTCAAGTGAGACCACAGATTTACTTCGCTTATTTGTTCTCACAAGTCACCAGTTTCTCTGCTGCTCTCATTCTCTGTCTGTTTGTTTGTCTATTATTCAAATATCTCCCCCCCCTCTCTCTCTCTCTCTCTCTCTCTCTCTCTCTCTCTCTCTCTCTCTCTCTCTCTATCTATGCGTGTGTGTGTGTGTGTGTGTGTGTGTGTGTGTGTGTATGTGTCAAGCAAAACGAAAATTTTCGACTACCACTAAACATTTTCTTATCCGTGTGTGCTTCTTACACACACAACAAAAAATGCTTTGCATCCCCTCGGTTAAAAGAACTGCGGAACCTGTATAGAAAACTGGAATAGAGATCAACATAAAAATCAACTGCACCCTTTTTATTTCTTACGGAAACCACACATAGCATGTTGTACCACCATACTGAGAGTCGTTCAGAGGTGATGGTCCAGATTGCGGTACACACTGGTACCTCTAATACTCATGAGCATGTCCTCTTGCATTGATGCTTGCCTGTAATCGTCGTGGCATACTATCCACAAGTTCCTCAAGACACTGTTGGTCCTGATTGTCCCACTCCCCAACGGCGATTCAGCTTAGATCCCTCGCAGTGGTTCTCGCAGTGGTTGGTTGGTCACGTCGTCCATGAACAGCCCGTTTCAATCTATCCCAGGTATGTTCGATAGGGTTCATGCCAGGAGAACATGCTGGCCACTCTAGTCGAGAGATGTCGTTATCCTGAAGGAAGTCATTCACAAGATGTGCACGATAGGGAATAAATTTGTCGTCCATGATGACGAATACCTCGCCATTATGTTGCAGATATGGTTGCACTCTTGATCGGAGGATGTCATTCACGTATCGTATAGCTGTTACGACGTCTTCCATCGCCACCAGCGGCGTATGGCGGTCCCACATAATGTCACCCCAAAACGGCAAGGGAACCTCCACCCTGATGCACTCGCTAGACAGTGTGTCTAAGGAGTTCAGCCTGGCCGGGTTGCCTCCAAAAACGCCTCCGAAGAGTGCCTGGTTGAAGGCATATGAGACACTTCACCGGTGACGAGAACGTGACGAAAATCCTGAGCAGTCCATTCGACATGCTGAGCCCTTCTGTACCGCGCGTCATGGTGTCGTGGTTGCAAAGATGGACTTCGCCATGGATGTCGGAAGTGTAGTTGCACATCATGCAACCCATTGCGTACAGTTTGAGTCGTAACACGACTTGCCGTAGCTCCACGAAATTCATTATTCAACAATTTGGCGTTTCTTTCAGGGTTCCTCCGATCCAATGTCCGTAGGTACCGATCATCCACTGCTGTAGCTTCCTTTTGGCGGCCTGAGCTAGGCATCTCATCGACACGTCCTGTCTCTCTCTGTACCTCCTCCATGACCGAACAACATCGCTTTGGTTCACTCCGAGACGCCTGGCCACTTCTCTTGTTTAGAGCCCTTCGTGGACAAAGTAACAATGAGGACGCGATCGGACGGTGGTATTGACCGTCTAGGCATGGTTGAACTGCAGACAACACGAGCATTGTACCTGCTTCCTGGTGGAATGACTGGAACAGATCTGCTGTCGGACCCTCTCGCTCTAGTAGGCGCTGCTCATGCATGGTTGTTTACAACTTTGGGCGGGTTTAGTGACACCTCTGAACAGCCAAAGGGACTGTGTCTGTGATATAATATCCACAGTCAGGAGTTCTGGGAACCAGGATGATGCAAAACATTTTTGATGTGCGGATTTTTCTTTCCATTGGTGTTTCCTTTCTCAGATTAACAATTCCTTAGTACCTTAGGCATTTTCGTTCACTTGTCTATTCTTGTAAGAAATTTTCAACTATATTTGAAACTATAATATTCTTCATTTTCGAGTCGCCAAACAGATTCAGTCTTTGCACAGAGTCGTGTATCTTTGTAAATGCTAATTAGATAATTAGCTAATGTCAACCCTACGGTCTTATTAACAATTTGTTTTTCCGTACAGTAACTGATGTTATTGGTAGCATCATAATACAAACACCTCTAATGTTCTTTGACTGATTGCTTCTAGGTAAGAAATTCACTTCGTATGCCTTTTAGGCCACTGTCACATGCACAGGGATAAGGAGTATACAGTGATCAGCCAGAACATTATGATGACCTACCTAATAGCTGGTATGCCACTTCTGGCACAGGTAACAGTGGCGACATGTCGTGGCATGGAAGCAGTGAGGCACTCGTAGGTCGCTGGAGGGTGTTGACACCACTTCTGCACACCAAATGGAATTCGCCGCTGTATTCCTCGAACATTGCCAACTCACTCCTGTGTTTGTTACGGTACGCATTATCTTGTTGAAAACTGCCACTGGAATCAGGAAACATAATCATCATGGCGGAGCATACGTGGACTGCAACCAGTGTGCTATACTCCTTGCCATCATGTAGTCTCCCATGAGTTCATCTGAACCTATGAAGCCTTCCTGAATGTCCCCGACAGCATTACGGAGCCACCGCCAGCTTATCTCCATCCCACAGTGGAAGTGTGAAGGAACTGTTCTCTGGAAGACGACGGATTCTCGCCTCCCCTTTTCCCCCTCCCCCCCCCCCCCCTCCCACCACCGTCAAAAAAAGGGTTCAAATTGCTCTGAGTACTATGGGACTTAACATCTGAAGTCATAAGTCCCTGAGACTTAGAACTACTTAAACCTAACTAACCTACGGACATCACACACATACATGCCCGAGGCAGGATTGGAACCTGCGACCGTAGCAACAGTGCGGTTCCGGACTGAAGCACCTCCACCGTAATGATGGAGTAGTAATCGGTATTCATCAGACCATGCAATACTATGCCACTGAGCCAACGCCCAGCGCCGATGATTACGTGCTCATTTCAGTCTTAGTTGCCGATGTCATGGTGTTAAGGTTCGCACTGGCATGGGTCGCCGGCCATGAGAGAGCATCGATAGGAGTGTTCGGTGTACTGTGTGTTCAGACCCACCTGTACTCTGGCCACCTTGGAAGTCTGATGTTAGTTCTGCTACAGTTTGCCGCTTGTCCTGTTTTACCAGTCTATGGTGTCTGATATCTGTAATTATGGATGGCCAACCCCGCGACGTCTGTTTCGCTTCTCAAATACCCGACAAGTGGCTCACTTTCCAAAATGGCCGTGCCAAACCTCCATGCCATCACAGTCTGCCCTCGATCAAATTCAGCCAGACTGCGCCCCTTCTCCATTCTACACACGGACATCACTTACACTGATACTACATGCGCCATGTGTGTGTGCCTGACGAGCAATCATTCCTCTCCAGGTGACCCGTGGACGGGTTTATATCAATAGTAGGTCTGTGGTCATGATGTTCTGGGTTTTCAGTGTATGTTAAAGGAGCACACTTTGCTGTTGCGTGATACACAAATTATATAATACTCTTGTAGTCTTTAGTTTCAAGACTGGTATGATCAACCACTCTGCGCTGATCTGTCCCATGCAGTCTCCTCCACCTTCGCCAAAGTACTGCCGTCTACATGCATTTTACTCATCTTGTATAGTTACATGTTGGTTTCCCTTCACAATTTGTACTTCACACAGCTCTCTCCATTGCCAAATTAACGATTCTTTATTGCTTGACGTTTTCAGTCAACATCCCTTCTTTTAGTCAAGCAGTGCAATATATTTCTTTTCTCCACAGTTTGATAAAGTGCGTCCTCACCATTATTCCTGTCAAGTCACCTAACCATCAGCATTCTTCCATAGTACTACATTTCAAGATTCTCCATTCTCCTCTTGTCAGAGCTATTTACCACCCACGTTTCACTACTGCACGCAGCTCTACTCAAAACAAATACTTTCCGAAAATACTTATAACACTTAAATTTCAAATTAATGGTAAAATATTTTGTCTTTTCCACAAACGGTTTTGTTCCCAATGCCGCGACACTGTATGAATGTCAGTCTTCACACAAAGGGGAGCAGTATAATGTCCATTGCTATAGTGATATATATGTAAGTATAAGATGTCTTGGGATAGATTGCTGTGGTGCTTTCCAAATAAATGACAAGATGAACTAAATCCTGGAACGTTTTAAATAAGGATCAAGCTATCTTTTAACCAATCCAACTGCTAATTATAAGTAAAACGTTGTTTCCAGGAGTGTTAATTTCTGTTTCAAAAGACTTAATTTGGAACTAACAACAATTTCTTGTGACTGGCGCAAACAGCTAAAATTCTTTTCAAATGCTTGATTTCAGTGCCATTATCATTTTCGAGCATTCATCTACATCATCAGCAGACTAAAGTTTGTTGGTACAAGATTGTTTTCGGTATCAGCATAGCCTGAATTCCAGTACAGGCCAAGAATATCTGAACATTTAGTGTCATTTTACATGTTGTTTCGATAGGAAAATTTTGCTAACGTGGCTGCATTTATTTAGAAAATAAGGTGAAGTACTTACAACAGATGGTACGTAGTCTTGATTTTGTAGGACCAAGTTTAAGCTGTTTGAGTGTGGATCAACATGGACATTTGTTCCTAATATTAAAGATAACATACTGATAATACATACCACCACCGAAGACAAATAAACAGACCTTCTAGAAGAACTGGGAAAATGCATTCATGCACCTAATAAGGACCAATACATTCAAAACGAACAGCTGGAGCTAACCAACAAACAATTTGTAGATAATTAAACATAGTACGGACTTCAGACATCAGAATTCTGAACACGAATGTCACATGTGCAATAGAAAACAACTTCCCATACATACCATCTTAACAACGACTACAGAAGGAAAGAAGAAAGACCAAAGACTCAGAGTATCTCAATAAAAATATTCTCGTTATTAACCATTCCTAAAACATACTTTAGTTATAGCTTGCTTGTATTTATATTACACGTGATTTGTTCCTGATGTCAGTTTAAAGTTAATTAAATACAAACTCTAATACTAAGCAACGCTGCAATCTTCCTCCCACATTCGGTATCCTAAATTTTGTGTTGCCCTTAACTAACTTAAAGACTATAATTATCATCGAAAGCTCTCTCTCTCTCTTTCTCTCTCTCTCTCTCTCTCTCTCTCTCTCTCTCTCTCTCTCTCCCTCTCTCTCTCTGCGCTTGTGTGTGTGCGTGTGTGATTGGGTAGGTCGAAGTAATTATAGCATTTAGTCGGCTTTATAATCATTCGTAAAAATCTCCACTGCTTGCTGTTATTTAATAAAATAGTTATCAGAATCCTAGAAACAACTCTTGTCGTAGTACTTAAATAGTACGTTCATGCTTACAGGGAATCATTTTCTGTTATTAACATATTGCACCTTCCAAATATTTTCCGTGCTTAGACTACGTCGTTGCTTAATGGAAATTGAGTGATTGCTTTAGTGGATGATCTTTATTTTGTAAGAAAGGCATCATATGTCAAGGGGAAAGCATAAACTAAATAATAAAAAGAGTATTCTGAAGAATGATTTACGTGCCACAATGATTTATGTGAAAGATGTAACATTGCAACATTCTGTACATTGTCTGGAAAAGTATAACAATCATAGCATGACAAAGTGTCGCAACACATGTAACAGTATACACCAGTTCCGCCTTATATACAAAGAACAGCAAGCGCATTAGTATGTTTTTAGTATCGAAACATCATTAACAGCGGCGCCATATATGATAACAGCTTATGAATTGCTGTTGGAGGGATATGAATGCCTGAAATCGGTTATGGAATTGAAATAAAGTTCTTTGAAAGTATTTGTGGCTGGTTGCGGTTTTAACCAAATATTATTAACGGTCGCGGATATCACGAGATTTAACACAGACATCAAAACATGAATATCGTAAACATAACTTCTTCAGAAACATAGGCTAGGAGGGGTGTTGTACCTGGAGGATAATGTAGCTAGAAGAACACAATGTTTTTTGCTTAGACCTTCAGTCAAGTGACTGAATTTAGAATCCCATTAAGGAATGTGGAATAGAAACCGTCATAAGGAATTTCCGCTGTTTCTTACACTTTTCGTTGTTGTAACACGCAAGGTTGTGTATAATGCAATAGTTCACATTCTACACATTTAAGTGCGACATAATTCAGTGCTATTTGTAACATATTGTTAATTCTCAGTACGTCTCGGTGATTAAATTTCTATATATTTTTAGAACAATTTATATAATATGTGGACAATTAAGCCACACTTTGCCTGTCGTGCACCATCCTGTACAGTGATACTGGCAGATGAAGAGTTTCTTTAACGTCTTAACAATTTTACCTTACATAGAAATGGGAACTTGTGCTCGTTTCCTGTTACTTCTATTTCAAAACTTTTGAATTGTAACGGGTTTTAGACAAAATTTCAGCTTAGTTAAATTTCACCTAGAGATTGTTCGTGTACAGTTCAGTTGAAAAGTAACAGGTGGCGTAATAAATACAGAGCTGTAACACTTTTAAGTATCAGTATAAACTTGTCCATCGGTACATCACCATTTGTACATTGGAAGATGTTTCATATTTAGAGAAACCTTAATTTTCTGAAACAGTTTTTATAATTACAGGAATAAACTGCAGCACATAAAAGTGAATGACACCAATTAAAAAAATTAGAAAATATATTGAAATGCTAGTACAGAGGCGAATGTCTGGAAACGTGCAACGCTCTTCACTTTTGACCCCAATATTTGGTTAAGTTGGGGATAGTGTTACAAATTGAGGCTGTTTTCCTTATTTATTTTAGTGTTGTTACTGCAAACCCTGGTAAAGAGTTATGACGTATGCAGCTATAGAAGAGGCAGTGCATATCGTACAGCAATATCGTTCTTTGACATGATCGTCAAAACATTGTGGTGGTTGTTCATACTATGGGTGACTAACAGTATTACTTCAAGTTTACTGCTTAAAACTAATCCGTTTAAATACGCTGAAATTCAGTCTTCCCTGAATAAGCATTTTCCACATTAATAAGCTCTACATGCTAAAACAGTGGTTCTATCATATACAGTAATATTTAATGTCCTGTAGGGAGAGAGTCATTTAGCATCGGTTAGTCCAGAATTTATTTTTTGTAGCTGCACAGCCATGCTCACATAAGATTCAGTCAGACCGCTAGAAAACACAGATAAATCTGCCGCGTTTCGTGGCAAAGTCTGTCGAATATTTACTGGCAGGTAGTAGCAAGTTATATTGTGTACGCTTTGCTGACATTCTGCTTAATTGGCTCCACTTGAGCCTATGGAACCCCGCAGTGTCGCTCGTTATTTGTTGTCAGTGATTCTTCTGAAAACCTCTGCTACAATCGTTTCGTCTTATTAGAAGTTCGAGTTGCACTGTCCCCATTAGTGGCTTACACATTTCTGTGTTCCGCCTACTGATACTGCTTGCGCTGCATACTGCGGGTACACCGTGAAGCTTCAAAACTTTGTTGTGAAAATTATGGGATCGGGTTTATAGTGCCACTCAAATAAGTACAGTCACAACGTTCAGGTTTATAGACCTCAGCAGTTCCTCTAAAATTTTGCACCAGTGCTCCGTCAACTCCGAGGTCTCCCGCCGTAACAGTAATTTCTTTGTTAGATTAAGGGTTGTAATACATTTGTTTCGAAAAATTACGGACTAAAGTGACTTTGGAATCTCGTTATACTGCCAAGTAAAATAATTCGATGAAATTTGGTCGAAACATAGAAAATGCCACAAAGGGAAGAGCAATAATCACACCTTTGTTCAAAGACAATTATTACATTGAAGTCACAATGATTTATGATGGTCCCTTATTCTTTTTTAATCCTTGTACAATAGACTATGAATACGACATTTTTTAATGATGTGGGATGTGTCACTTTAACATAAGTTTTCTTCACACAAATTAATTAATTAATTAATTTTTTTTTGCAGTTACTACGTCATATATAAGAATTCATTTATTGAGTACAAGGAGTTGTCATTCAGAAATTCTTTTAATTTGCTTTTAAATGTTGCTTGGCTATCTGTCAGACTTTTAATACTATTTGGCAAATGACCAAAGATTTTTGTGGCAGCATAATTCACCCCTTTCAGTGCCAAAGTGAGATTTCATCCAGAATAGTGAATATCATCCTTTCTTCTAGTGCTGTAGCTATGTACTTCACTATTATTTTTGAATTGGGATGGATTATTAATGACAAATTTCATAAGTGAATATATGTATTGTGAAGGTACAGTGAATATCCCGAGTTCCTTAAATAAATGACTGTAATCTGATCTTAGGTGGGTTCCAGCTATTATACTGATTACATGCTTTTGTGCTATGAATAATTTCTCTCTTAGTGACGAATTGCCCCAAAATATGATGCCGTATGAAAACAGTGAATGAAAATAGGCATGGTAGGCTAATTTACTGACATGTTTATCACCAAAATTTGCAATTACCCTAATAGCGTAAGTAGGTGAACCTAACCATTTCAGCCGATCATCACTGTGTCTCTTCCAATGCAATTTCCTGTCAGTGCACACATTCAGGAATTTTGAGTATTCTGCTTCAGCAACAGACTTCCGTTCACAGTCTATATTTATAAATGATGTTACGTCGTTTACTGTACAGAATTGTATAAACTGTGTTTTCTCAAGATTTAGTGAGAGTCCATTTGCTGAGTACCACTTAATTGTCTGAAAGATATTATTTGCAGTTTTATCAGATGTATCATCAGCTAAAAGAACTAGCTTTGCATCTTCATGAGTATTGAGTGGCAGGTCGTTAATATATATTAAGAACAACAAGGGACCCAAGACTGAACCCTATGGGACACCTCCCCAGTGAGAGCACTCTGCTGGTTTTTGCAGACTATCTGTACTGTTAATTTCAAACTTCTGAATTCTTACAGTTAAGTATGAATTGTACCATTTGTGGACAGTCCTACTCATTCCACAATGAATTTCACGATTCACACAATCAAAATCCCTTGAGGGATCACGAAATACCCCAATGGGTAATGTTCGGTTATTAGACTTTATAAATGGCGGAACGTGGTTCTTAATAGGGTGGATGAGAACCACGGTTGACACTGCATGCTCTGCAACTTGCTCCCATCTTGCGAACATGATTGGTTGGGAGTTTCTTGTGGTAGGGCGTTCCATTCTTCCACGAGTGCGGTTGGCATCTGCTGGACAGTAATTGCTGCAAGTAGATGTACTTCACTCAGTCTCAACAACGCATCTCGCACATGCTCGATGTGCTTTAAGTAGTAGCAACGGGTAGGACAGTCCATTTGCCGAATATCCTCTCAAGAGCTTCTCCAGCTGAACGTTGTCATCATCAAATGGCCGCATGCGCCACTAAAAAGCGCCCGTGGGTGGGGGCACAGAATGAGAATAGCGTCTTCCTGAGCGTGCCTAGTTTATGATTTGGAGATTAGTACGCCCATGTTCATCCTCACTCCGTGACATCTGGCCTACCTAAACGATCTACTTGACAATGTACCTGGCTTGATTAATAAAATTCTTTTCCGGGCTATTATGCCGTGGTCTGATGGATTTCGCATTGTAATCCGACGTTTCGTCCCCATCTGCGGAGGACATCTTCAAGGGGGTTCGTGGCTTCTGTTAACTTCCGAAACACACACTGTCTCACTACTGACTGCAGCAAATTTTTGTTTTCGCGTGCTCCCGCGCATAGGCGTGACGTCACATGTTTTGAATACGCGAGCGAAATTGGCCGTTGTCGGTTGCCGCAGTCCGCTGTTGCTATCATCCCATGGCGGAAGACTGGTACACATCTTCTTCAGCACCGGCATCCAGATGTCATTCAATTTCACGCCCTCCTCCTTCCTATTAAAATTCCTGGGGTGTTTCATAATCTCTATAGCCTCTCTGCAAAGCCTTTCATGATATCCGCTTGTGGCAGCCAGTACTTGAGTTCTATCAAAATAAATGTGGTGGTCTCCTGACTGCAAAGCGTGTTCCGCAACAGCTGATCTATCAATCTCTCCCCTTCTGCAATTGCCCTTGTGCTCTTCTAGTCGTTTTTTGACCGTTCTTTTTGTGGTACCCACATATACCTCCCCACAACTACACGGGATCCTGTAAATTCCTGCTTTTTCCAGCGGTTTACGAGCATCCTTAGCCAATCTCAGGTGTTCTTGTATCTTCCGGGTAGGTTTGTAAATCACCGCGATATTCCGTTTTTTCAATATTTTCCCTATGCGGTCAGTGACGTCCTTAATAAAAGGCAGGAAAACTTTCGATTTTGCAAGCGCTTGTGCATTGCTATGATTTTCACGCGGCGGTCTTAACGCTCTTTTTATCTCAGCAGCCGAGTAACCATTCCTGAGTAATGCATCAGTGAGGTTTTTCAGTTCCGTATCCAGTAGCCCAGGTTCACAGATGTTCCTCGCTCTATCCGCCAACGTTTTTATTATGCCTCGCTTTTGCTGTGGGTGGTGGTTCGAATCCCGGTGTAGATAACGATCCGTGTGCGTGGGTTTCCGGTAAACTGTATGGCCTAAGCTACCATCCTGTTTCTTGTAAACTAGCACATCCAGAAAATTTAGTCTCCCTTCTGCCTCCTCCTCCATGGTAAACTGAATCTTCGGATTAATACCGTTTAGATGTTTGTGAAAACGGCCTAGTTCCTCTCTGCCATGCCTCCACAACACAAACGTATCATCTACGTAGCGGAACCAGATATTCGGTTTTTTGTTGGCAGTTTCTAGAGCCTGCGCTTCGAATTTTTCCATGAAAAAGTTAGCTATAACCGGGCTTAAGGGGCTCCCCATTGCCACGCCATCAGTCTGTTCGTAGAACTCATCGTTCCATTTGAAATATGTGGTCGTAAGGCAATATTTAAATAGTTCTGCAATGTCGGGAGGAAAAATTCTATTCAGCTGTTGCAACACCTCATTGAGAGGAACCATAATTTGCATCCTAATCAGACGATCCGCCAGTTAGACGCTTCCCGTACTGTTATCAATTTATCCGAACACTTGTTAACTGACGATGAGAGATCTGTGCTTGCCAAGGGTGGAAATTTTGCCATTAGTCCGCGAGTTGTGCCCACTGAGGAGATAATCGCCAGTGTAGAAGCAGGCATTCGTAGTGTGGACGGGATTACAGCCGAATAAATCCGCATAGAAACTGTGAGAGTATTAGCTCGCGCAAAGCCTCCAAAAAGTAATTTAACCGTGGGTGAGAGGAATGCAATAAAACACCTAAATGAGGACGATAGTATTATCATTGTCCCCGCTGACAAGGGAAATGCGACGGTGGTTTTGAATGTTACTGACTATCACAGCAAGATTAATGACTTACTAGATCCGCAGACTTACAAGAAGCTGAGTAAAGACCCGACTGATAAAGTTCTCAGAACGGTTACGCGGTTAATTAAGAAGTCCTCTATCGAACAGAACGTTCAGAAAAGTCTGTTCAATTCAGTTGCGCTGCCACCAAGACTCTATGGCTTGCCGAAGGTTCATAAACAACTTGTTCCACTGAGACCTATAGTGAGTGCCATTGGTTCGCCCACCTATTCTATTGCCAAGTTTTTGACAACGCTATTACGGCCGCATGTGGGACGATCGGACTCCTATATCAAGAATTCTGCACATTTCATCAGTAAATTAAGCGGCATAGTGGTCCAGCCGGAGAACATGTTAGTCAGTTTCGATGTGGCATCGCTATTTACTATGGTTCCTCTCAATGAGATGTTGCAACAGCTGAATAGAATTTTTCCTCCCGACATTGCAGAACTATTTAAATATTGCCTTACGACCACATATTTCAAATGGAACGATGAGTTCTACGAACAGACTGATGGCGTGGCAATGGGGAGCCCCTTAAGCCCGGTTATAGCTAACTTTTTCATGGAAAAATTCGAAGCGCAGGCTCTAGAAACTGCCAACAAAAAACCGAATATCTGGTTCCGCTACGTAGATGATACGTTTGTGTTGTGGAGGCATGGCAGAGAGGAACTAGGCCGTTTTCACAAACATCTAAACGGTATTAATCCGAAGATTCAGTTTACCATGGAGGAGGAGGCAGAAGGGAGACTAAATTTTCTGGATGTGCTAGTTTACAAGAAACAGGATGGTAGCTTAGGCCATACAGTTTACCGGAAACCCACGCACACGGATCGTTATCTACACCGGGATTCGAACCACCACCCACAGCAAAAGCGAGGCATAATAAAAACGTTGGCGGATAGAGCGAGGAACATCTGTGAACCTGGGCTACTGGATACGGAACTGAAAAACCTCACTGATGCATTACTCAGGAATGGTTACTCGGCTGCTGAGATAAAAAGAGCGTTAAGACCGCCGCGTGAAAATCATAGCAATGCACAAGCGCTTGCAAAATCGAAAGTTTTCCTGCCTTTTATTAAGGACGTCACTGACCGCATAGGGAAAATATTGAAAAAACGGAATATCGCGGTGATTTACAAACCTACCCGGAAGATACAAGAACACCTGAGATTGGCTAAGGATGCTCGTAAACCGCTGGAAAAAGCAGGAATTTACAGGATCCCGTGTAGTTGTGGGGAGGTATATGTGGGTACCACAAAAAGAACGGTCAAAAAACGACTAGAAGAGCACAAGGGCAATTGCAGAAGGGGAGAGATTGATAGATCAGCTGTTGCGGAACACGCTTTGCAGTCAGGAGACCACCACATTTATTTTGATAGAACTCAAGTACTGGCTGCCACAAGCGGATATCATGAAAGGCTTTGCAGAGAGGCTATAGAGATTATGAAACACCCCAGGAATTTTAATAGGAAGGAGGAGGGCGTGAAATTGAATGACATCTGGATGCCGGTGCTGAAGAAGATGTGTACCAGTCTTCCGCCATGGGATGATAGCAACAGCGGACTGCGGCAACCGACAACGGCCAATTGCGCTCGCGTATTCAAAACATGTGACGTCACGCCTATGCGCGGGAGCACGCGAAAACAAAAATTTGCTGCAGTCAGTAGTGAGACAGTGTGTGTTTCGGAAGTTAACAGAAGCCACGAACCCCCTTGAAGATGTCCTCCGCAGATGGGGACGAAACGTCGGATTACAATGCGAAATCCATCAGACCACGGCATAATAGCCCGGAAATAATTTTATTAATCATGACAGTTCCGGCCGTGAAAGTTTACATTTTACAATGTACCTGGCTGCGTGACCTGTTCCCAACTCTCACGACGCAGAACCACACCTCAGGTTTAATTTGCCCCCACTCCGTGTTGATGCAGTCGCTATGCCTTGGCATAATTGGAAACGGTGCCTCCGATTTGCGGATGTCAGCGGATCACAATGTACTCGTAGTCAAGGAAGAGACCGCTCTCTTTTAATCACATTGCCACTGTCGACCATCAGATTGGTTGTCAGATTGCGCACCTTTCAGCCCCGGCTTGAAACTGCACCCGTTGCTCGACATGGATCCCTTCGTGCCTGTTGCCCAGTTATAGCGGTCCTTTGCTACGATAGTTGATAATGGCGGACCACTTCCTCTCTTTCAGGCAGCAGCGCCTGTGGCACGGAACGCTCACCATTTATCTGGAACGATAATGTCACCAACACTTAATTCCTGGAATACACTCGCCACACTTCTTCCAGTTGCCCTACGATCCTTCCCCGTGTTAAGTCATCAGAATATTGCCTATGGGCCAAGTTGTAATGAAGAACACCACAGAGCACCATAACATTCGTTTATTGTGGCACTCTGTCTTTTCACATTCCTTCGACTGCCTCTTGTTGCAGGGACGTCACCTTTGAGCTCCATAGTCATGCTGACCTCAAGCCATGTGACGTGCAACTCTCTGTGAACGACTGAGAAACCTTTGACTAAATGCTCCACCACTTTTATTCTATTCCACAGACTATATAAAATGTAATGTTATATTATCTAACTTGTTTGAAGCTTTGGTGAGCAATGAACTTTTCATGTCTTGCAGTACACAGAAAGGGTGCTACTCATAGTCCACAGGATTACATACGGCCTATGTGAAGGATCGCAGTGGTTCAGTCACCGACGATATCATCAGTGATTTGTGTCTTGATTACATTTTACAGGACACTTGTGAAATTACAAAAAGAATGTTTGGGGTTTACGTCTCATCGACGATGATGTCACTGGCGACGGGGCATAGGCTTTGGTTGGGGGAGGACGGGGATGTAATTAGGCCGTGTCAGTTTCATAGGAAACATACCGCCGTTCAACTCAATCGATTTGGGAAGAACACGGAAAATCTAAATCTGGACGGCTGGTCGCGAATTTGAACTGTCATACTCTCGAGTGCAAATCTAGTCCCTTAATCACTTCTCACGATTAGCGAAATGACAATACTGATGCGCTAATTAATTCAATGATTGTTATTGTCTTCCTGAGTAAATACTACACTCTGATTGTTCAACGCAAGGATGACGATAAACAGGTCTTCGGGGCATAAATGGATCCATATATAACTAAGCATTTTTTTATGTTAAAGATTACATTGATACTTTGTATAAAAATTTTAGCATTCCATCTTTACAAATACCGTGTCGTACGTGGAAAGTAATGTTAACGGTAATCTTATACACCGATCGTTTCACGATTCCTAGTGCAGGATTCTTAGGGCTGTAATGGGGAATTAGTAGATAAAGTTTTGAGAAGAAACCTATGGCTGGCATTGTACCGTTTGGATGTAAAATGAGTTTGAAGATCGAATCACTTAACGTTGATCCCAGTCTTCTATAATCGTCAACGTTCTGTTTGCTACTGTTGTATTAAATATGTGTTCTAAAATTCAGTTAACCGATGATAGCTGTTCGAAGTACTCCGTGAACTTAGTTATCAGCATATGCCTCTAACCATTTGTATCAATCAAATGAGCCGTAGATGCTGCCTCGCTACACATAGATAGAGCAATTCCACAGTCAGCAATAAATTAAATAAACCATGTGTAGCACTGAATCAGAGTGTTGTCTTTATATGATGTAACGGATATAACATTAAAGTCTGCGAAGCATGGACTGAGCGGCTGGTCCCGGCGGAGGTTCGAGTCCTCCCTAGGGCATGAGTGTGTGTGTGTGTTTGTCCTTAGGATAATTATGTTAAGTTGTGTGTAAGCCTAGGGACTGATAACCTTAGCAGTTAAGGCCCATAAGGTTCCACACGCATTTGAACATTTTTTCAGCGAAGCGCCTGGTGAACGTATAAAGGGCGACCAAAAGTTTCCGTCTTATGGAGTTGCTGCAGCGGATATACAACATACTGTAATTCCGATGCGGGTATCCAAGCACCGTTGTGTAGGCATGGGATTACTGTAATATTCGTGTCTTTAAGACGTGCATGCTGCAAATGCGCGAACGTGAACTACGTCAACGTTTTACCAAATGCATCCAAACTGAACGAACATGCTACTGTTCTTTCTTTGCCTGTTGAAGGACAAACACCATATACATGCATCGGAGAATGAAGAATGTATATGAGGCGGCATGTCTGTCGAAAACGACTTCTGCGGAATGGTGCTAAAAGTTACGTGCCGGTGGCGATTCGGCCCAAGTCTCCATAACTGGGAAACTGTACTGCGTAACGCCGGAGAAACTACGGCGTGCAATTAAGGCGAAACTTCTGGAAAACCTACAACAAGGGGTCCTGCTGCTTTGTGGTAACATACGTCCCCTATCGTAAATATTGTAACTCAGAAGGTTCGCTAACTGAACTGATTGACACTCAAGACCCCATACTCTTATCACACCTTCGGTCCCTTAAAAATGGTCTGAATGGCCCACAGTTCTTTTTGTACGACAATGTACACCAGGCAGTTAAGAAGTTCTTCATGCAACAGGAAACGCTATTTTACCCAACGGGTATCTTCAATCTGGTGCGTCGGTGGAATCATTGCGTCAGTACTCAAGGTCATTTGGCCTGATTGGCACGTCGATTTTCGACTACACTTTCTTCGAACTGAATCTTTTTCATCGCACTTTGTACTTGCATGGAGACTATCTGCACCTACATCACAATAGTTTAATCGATTATGAACATTTTCAGCTGTAACTGATACACGTGGCAGTGCCATAAATGCTTGTCTATGTGCCATCTGCAATAGGAGATCGGTTTAGAATTGAGCAATTTGCGTATTAACGTGAAAGAGCACTGTTTCATTATGTATGATTTCCAGGTGAGTGGTTGCACGATAAAAGCGTACCACTTGTGGATTGCCCTAGTGGGAGTGCTGATTTGAAATGGAATGAATATGAATGGGATGTATCGGAATTCCAGCTCTGCTATCATCTCCCTCGATATAGTTCTCCTCTAAATAAATGGTCACTCGGCTCCTGGTAAACGTTTTTCCTACTAATTACTAGTATCTATGCAAGAGTGGAGTGTATGATCTGTTCAAATGTGGGTTAAATCGCTATCTCGATACTTCCATCACAGAGCGCAAAAAGAGATGGCTGCCATTTGGGTGCAAATTACGTTCAGTATACTTAAATCAGTGCATAGCGGACAGTTGACAAGGTTATTCGCCACTGTGCCTTTAAATTTTTTCATAAACTTCATGAAAATAATCATGTGAAGTCTCTATGGTCATTTAGAAAAGATAAGTAGCTGTCAAATACTAACTATTTTTTTAATCAATAAGCAAAGAGCTTTCTAACTACAGAGGAAGCTAGGTTGTGGCAGGTACTGTCCCAGCAGCATATCGCTATCTATATGTACTTCAAAGTCCCTTGGAGCAGTTTCTGTCTGTCTCAGCTCTAAACGCAGTTACTACTACAAGTTTTTTCATACATGTTTTACTTAAAGGTAGACTGTGTCAGGGAAAGTTTTGTGTGTATAATTTATTACCGCTAAGTAAAGATGAGTGTGTAATCTATATTTATATAAAGTGTTGTGTGTGTACGCACTGACAGACTTTTCTCCATGACTACCGACTGGCAACCTCTCGAGTTATGATGGTCTCAGGCTGGCAGTATGGGAGTTTAGTCGCAATGCTTGGCTGTGCGTGAGTGTGGAGAGCAAAGATCCACTCTGTGACTTATGAACTTCTCCGTGAATGCGAAAATTCATTGATTGTGTCATTCGTCCGACGTAACTCTATTATTATGCAGTTTTGACTTTAAGAAATTACGAACGACATGCGGTATCAAATAGACCAGTTTGTAATGTCTCGGCACGTGTTCGTCAATCACACTTTACTGAATTTTGCAGATGATCAACACACAAACACCCCCCCCCCCCCCTACACACACACACACAAATGCAGATAGACTCAAACGTAAAGAATCGCCTAACTAACAAACCAATAATCGAACCGTACACTACAGTGATAAGGGTTATGTATTTCGCTTATTCATTGCGAGTATTCTGCTTTTCATAATTCAGAGCGTTTTAGTCTATCACGTCGCTTAATCTTGTTATGTATTACGCTTCGTGAGCATAATACTCAGCCCTGTGGTATTATCCGCGTTTAAATATGTCTGCGTAACGTAATGTTAATTCCAGCATGGATGGAACATAGATAAGATAATATAGGTGAGTGTACTCACTGTTCAGAAGTCATGGAGAAAATAGCTCTTTCTAAGAGAACTGAGCGTTTCATATCGTGCATTATATTGAAATATTTTCAAACCACAAGTACCCACTTCCACCCACTACAGCTTGAATAAAACACCTTGAGGCTTCTATCATCATTACATTGCATTGTGAATGAAACAATAAAACCATTTTCACATATACGATAACGTCGGAAGTCACGAATTATTTAGCTTTATTTAAGAGTATTTATCACTCCATAGGGCGCTGATGACCTCGATGTTAAGCGCCCATAAACCCCAACACACCACATCACTCCATATTTCACGGATTTTTGTCCACAACACTCATCCACCGGGACCAAAGTACCTTACTTAAAAGATAACTTCATTCATAATCCCCTATTGAAATATTTGTCTGTATTGCATTTCATACCTAAAGTGGTACTCATACAGAACATTCTCCCAAGCCATGTTTTGTCCCGGGAAACGCCGGGTTTCTTAGCAAGTACATGTATATTTAAGTGTTGTACACTCAGTTTGCATCTGGGGTGATTGAATTTCAGTGTCAAAGAGCCAATTTAATATATGCATCTAAGTGTCCAGCGTGTTAATATGGACACGGTATGTTAGAGACAGGCTCGTGGGATTAGCCGCGCGGTCTCAGGCGCTGCAGTCATAGACTGTGATATGTCGTGGTAATGACGGGAGCTACTAGCCGATCAGCTAGAAAGGAGGCGATACCTGGCGGGGAAAGTAATACAGTAGTATTCTCCCCATTTTCAGACTGCAGTGATGCTTGACCGGAAACTATTTCGAGTCTCTTGGTCTGGCGGTAAGGCGCGTACCAGGCAACGAAATGTCACGGGAACGAATCCTGGTCGGACCACGATTTTGCAGTCTGGCTTGTGACCAATGATGCGGAGATTTACCAGAAATGACACGTGGCTCAAATTACAAGTCCACTTTCGCCGGCTGGATATCAGGGGCAGTTTATGGATACTCAAGAAGCGTTCATCTGAAACACTTTCACAAGGCCATAGCGCACACGAAATTATTTTTATTAGAATCTGTACACCTATACATACGTTCTTCTTCCTCTGTTCATATTACAAATTCCTCAACTGTCCGATTCTGCACTAAATATTGTATTCTACAGTTACTAACTTTTTATACATCTGAATAATGGGTAAATCTATTACTTAACCTTTCTCAGACTTAGTGTGTCTGTAACAAAAAAATGTTCAAATGTGTGTGAAATCTTATGGGACTTAACTGCTAAAGTCATCAGTCCCTAAGCTTACATACTACTTAACCTAAATTATCCTAAGGACAAACACACACACCCATGCCCGAGGGAGCACTCGAACCTCCGCCGGGATCAGCTACACAGTCTATGACTGCAGCGCCCTAGACCGCGCGGCTAATCCCGCGAGCCTGTCTGTAACATACCGTGTCCATATTAACACGATGGACACTTAGATGCATATGTTAAATTGGCTCTTTGACACTGAAATTCAATTACAGATATCCTTACTAAGCAGATTTTAATGCAAATAAGGCACCATTTGAAAAAAAAACGATTCTTATTAACCAGTTTATATCAACAGACACGAATTATTTCGAACTTATTCGATTTTCAAACATTTGCGTTACACTTCAAATCGTTCTACACACAATCGTATGCCACATTTTTTACATTTTGTGCGAACTGCTGACAACTTTTGCTCACTGTACAAACCTACACACCTTCTCTTTTTCACAGCTTTTTATGTAGTGTTTTATACCATATTATCTGTTATCATTGAAACACGTGATTAGTATCTTCATATAGGACTGATAGATGCCTATTACTTTTACATGAATCGTGTATCTCTTTAAGTAAACTTGTACAACCTCTCTCCTGAATTCGTGTTAGGTAGTCACAAATTATATTCCTTTTCTACAGCTGCCACACATTTGTACAGATACGTCGATCAGCCAGAAAAGTAAAGCCCAATACAATTTCTTCTTTCGAAGTTCTGTACTGTACACGACAAGGATTTCGTGCGTGTCACATACTGTCCCACTGTGTTTCTTAGAAGCTCTAATAATCTGAGGATGTTGCACTTTTGTTGTATTCTTCTTCTGTAGAGAGTTTCTTTTTTCAGATGATACATGTAGATGCTACAGCAGCCACTGAATTCTCCATCTGTTTAGCGACAATAACGTCATCTTCTTTTCAGATTGAAGATTCAAACTATCGATTTTCCTTTTGCATCTAGTTCTTGGTTTGAAAATATGGGACAAGACTTCGGTACTGCGGTTTCTCTAGTAGTCCCTGTTCCTCAGTAAGCTTCTTCCCTTAGGAAAGACTGAACAGAAAATCCTAAAAAAGTGTTGTTAAACACTTGATTGACCGCCATCGAAGAATGAAGAATTTTTATAGGGCAACGCGTTCTCAGAATCCACCGTATTGGAATGGTGTACCTAATTCTATGCTGCTTCATGGTAACGGTCATCCCCATATCGTAAATGTTGTAAAGCAGAAATTACGCCAACTCAAGTGGCAGACACTCGAGCACCTGCCCTATGGTCGTCTCCCGCATTTCGTAGCTTAAGTAAGGCTTTGAACGCTCAACGATTCCTTTCAGTCGAGGACAGTTACTGACTTACTCACACAGCAGGACACGGTGTTTTACAAAACGGGTATCGCCAACACGGTACGTCGATGTAATGACTTCCGGAAGGCGACTTGGAGAATCTGATCGCCAGCTGTAACCGTGAAACGTCACAATTCCACAACTGTGGCAGCTCTGACACCTTTCAAAGTTTGCCGCCCCAAGCAGCGGCTTGTACCGGGTGGGCCTTAAACCGATCGTGACTATAGAACTGCCCCGTCTGAACACCAGTGTGTGAAATGCTGTTAAACCTGCTAACGATTACTCTGGGGTGTATCTTAGACGAAGTGTTCAGCAAACTCATGTCCCCATTTTTTTTTTATTCTCTCCCTAATTTTCATCTCTTATTACTTGTCTCCAGCACGTATTCAGTCGGCGCATGAGTCTATAATGTAAGATGCTTCCACAATACTTCAACACTCATAATTAACCCCCGCCATTCTAGATGTTTTTCTGTTTCCAAGGCTTTGGCAGCGTACATAAACTCCTCAAGAGTGGTGTTGTCTAGTCCGTCAAGTTTATCTCCATATGTCTCGTTCTCGGAATTCTTGTCTTCGTGCCACAAATTACCATAGTGCAAACACCAGATCACCTCGTCAGTCACATTTGGTTTCACAGTGTCTTTCTGTACTTTACATAAGATTTTCAGTGCCTTGGAAAAGAAAAATTGTCGACCACGTACGTAATTTTCAGTGTTTGAAAAGAATCACTCCTCTTGTTGGTTCATCTACAGCGGGGTCTTTGCTCTGTTTCTCTCTATTCGATAGACTTCCCTATTTTCCGCTGCAGGTCTGCCTAAATTAGGTAACCCTACGGAAGAAAATAGTTGAAATACAAATTTATTTTCAACAATCTGATATCCGGCTAATTGGTGTAGGCAAACTTAATACAGATCAAACTGGAGAAAATTCTGTGCAGGCATATAAAATTATGTTTCGTAAATAATAAACTGCAGTTTACTTACGCTACAACTAAGTGAACTGTATCCAAATTTTTCAGTAATCTCTTGACATATTGTAGTCATTATTAATCCTACTGTTCACTCAGCTACTATTCCAGAACTATGTTAATTATTTCCAGATGTACTTATTGCATCTAACACCTTGTAATTCCTTCTCATAAGGATTTCGATAGGCTTCTTGTCTCATGTCGTATCTCTAGCACATTTTCAGTCTGTACTTCATCTGTCCATTAGTTTATAACTCGATCATGTTGGTGTCAGTAATTTTGGTGACTACTCTCCCTTACACTCGGTCTTAAATCGATTTCTTAAATAGCTTCCGAATGTCATCAGTAGCTTTCCTTGGTTGCGGCATGGCAACTGGTGATGTCCAACCTTAGCAACTGTTTCTGTTCTCATTTCATTTTATTCCCTACAATACGTCTTTAGAAATAAGTCAACGACCCGTCCTGGCTTCTTACGTATAATGAAATATCCGTGGCCAGAAGCCTCCTCTGGCAGAGAGGTACTAAATTATATGCACAAGCCTTTCTTTTGAATCTTTTTAATAGTGGAAAGTGTATCGGAATTCCTATAGTGGTCCCTAACATCTGATTATACGTATAGACAGGAAAACAGAGTGGAGGGCCTACCCGTAATTTCCTTGAGTGTCCATATGAACACAACTGTTGATTAGTTTTGTTCTTCCTTCATTCTCAGGTTACAACTATTTTTTGCGTTGCCTATAATGAATTCTTGTCGGAAAGGGCTACAATTCTGAATTCTTTGTTTTTATACTTCTTTGTTACCAGTCTCATTGTGTCTGTGACATTCGGTATTATAGGTAGTGCTTTGCAACAGGAATGGAGTACATTGATGTCAAGTAAGTGTTGTCTTATGAATAACTTTTTTTTTATTTTTCGAAGTGGAACTGTTTGTTTCTTGAGAGTTTCGTCCGAGAGGAGCTGTTATTCATCTAGTCACTTTTTGTTTATCAAGTATTTCAGTTTTGTCAGTCCGGAAACACTGGAGTAATTACAGGGTCAGACATAATTCCGTTATTATTCCTCTTTTATTTCATAACAGTGGCTTAAGTTATTCCTTAAAACTAGGTTTGACAGTCGAGAATGTTTAAGACATCCTTTTTGAGTGAATAAACACTCCTCAGACTGGTGGAATTTAGATAGTCCCCCTGATCCAGACGCTATTACGGATTAAGATTTAGGTGATCATGTTGAAGAAGGAATGCCAGATAATGGTAACCCTCGGTGACACGGCTGAAACTGAAATAAGACTGGTAGATATGCAAATAGAAACAGATTTGAGAAATTCATATTACAGATACAGAAATAAGCAGAAAACCTGGTTTCATCGTACAGTAACTGCTAACTTTAAAGCTTTTACCGATTCAAGCTCTTGCATGTATGTCGATAAGTCTGCTTCCTGATATGTTCTTGTTATTCTTTGATAATGAGATCATAGAGGTCATAAGTGGTGAATCGCACAACTGTGCACTCTTCAAGATCTTTCCAACTACTTAGATCACATATGAAGTAATCCTCATTCTAAATAGCTATAACCCTCTGCCCAATAAGTTACACAGGAATTCAAAATTGGGTGCAAGAAACGTGTTTGTATACACTCAAATGAGAAGAAATGGTTGTGATGAAATTCTTAGATGTCTGCGTGTTTACGACAGTAACAGATTTTATGAGGAGGACATGATGTGTAAAACTACGCCCTTTACTGAAAGAGACAAATGTTCTATGTTTTTTGTTCCTGAGTAGCATCTGTCTTACAATTAATCAATAGTAACTTATTTTGGGAGACACTTTTGCAAGCAGTTTTTCAGAGGGAACTGAATATGGTATTGATATAAAGCATGGTGTTTATGCGGCCACATTTAGATAACTTGCAATTTTTTCTTGTATCAAGGGAAATCACCAAATGCAGATGAACAGTTTTGTACAGCTACTGCCCCACTTATTGAGATGACAGATGATTAACACTGGAAGTAAAGCAATAGAGAGACGTGCTCTGGGTAATTTTTACGCACGGTCTACCAGATTATCTAGCGAAACCCATAAAAAGTTTATATGAAACACTACTCTAGTTGTTGACACACGGAGGACAGTATCGACAGCAGTAAAAACAAATAAAATGGTTAGAGAAGGTTGCTGTCGCTCTGCAACAGTTTTTAATATCTACGTGGGCGAGGCCATATCAATATGGAAACAAATGTTCAAGTGCGATATAATGGGCAGGGTAGCTGGGCAAGGCCAAAGCATTACAGTGTACAGTCTTGTCGAAACCAGAGACACTTTTGCCTTCAATTAAACACATGCTGCATAAACCGCTTGCATACCCCATAAAAAGCATTGTTTCCAGCGCTACATAAAAAATGTGGTTCGATGAAGCAGTTGCAAAAGTCTCTTTCATATGGTAGATCATGCTTTAAGTTCCTTTCTACGAAAATGTCCTACATAGGAAATATTGAAATTTAGTTGGTCCTAATTATCATAAACTGTTGAACGACCACAAATTAGAAAATACAAAGAGTTTGGGAGAAACAGATGCAAGGACTGCCCATACATATATTACTGAACATGTTCGACGGAATAAAAAACATCCAAAGTACAAGATACTTGCCAACAATATGTTGGAAAATTGCAAGAGGTTGGGTTAGGACATGAGTGTCTTCTCTCTACATTCTTCTCTCAAAATCTGGAATGTAATAGTGAAGAACATGGAGAACGCTTCTACCGCCACACTAATAAGGTGGAGAAGAGGCAACAGGGAAAATGAATGAAAAGATGGTCGAAAATTACTCTTGTATGCTGAAGGACAGTAAATGTGATGGGATACAGGCTCTGTGAGACAATAATGAATAACCAATTTTTGAAAATTAAATGTAACATTTACCCACAGACTTACTGAAGGAAATGTTGTTGTAGTATTTTCAGAACGAATCTACAAAAATAAAGCAATGTAGAAATTTGGAATTAGATGTAAATTTTATTTTAAAATTCTGGCTTCAGTTTTAAGTCATTAACATATAAGATCTAATTGTGTGAAAAATGTTGACGTGAAGGGACAAAATTAATATATACATTAGAATTAGCGATATATATCGATTTTAGGATACCTGTTTTTTAAAAAAAAACTTTAACTGTGTATCCTCGGCAACTTAAGTTGCTCAGCAAGTCACACAAATTGTCGTTGGACAATGGCAACCACTCACCCAACCGGCAGCTACAAATTAGCGTTCACACTTTAGTTAAAACAAACAAAGGCATACATTTAAAGATCATAACTCTCGCTCTTTTCGCCGTTAAAATGGGGAAAATCATTTCATTAAACTGGGGAAGTGAAAGTGAAAGACGTATCTCTTTACATTAGTAAAACGTTGATACACAATCGTCACAGCAACATTAATGTTTCTTTCGCTAAACTTTGTTTCGTTGGTAGACGTCTGGAAGATATCATTAGTACCTCTCCTACGACAGGCATGGTTCTACTTGTCACAAACTACAATGAAAGTTAAAGAGGGAAGAGCATGGACGTAACACAGATAAACGAAGAAAAGGAAGACTCAATAATTTAAAAAAGATACTACTGGTATTCGCCGGCAAACATCTCTTCCTAGACTTACGGTGAAAATAATTATTTTCTGAAAGGCTGTCGAAGGCTCACGTACTCAATTGTCGTTGGTAGTGTTTTCAGATGTCCCAAGAGAGGTCTATGAAATAACCACTGACGTGTTGTGCACATCTAGGGTTTCTATGTGCTTAGTAGAGTTCTCGGCCTGGTCAAAATTGTAGTTTTATATCACTGCAGTTATTGTTTAAGGTAAAGAATTTCGTGCACATTTCGTACCCTTCGTAGCTTGTAACTACAATATGCGATTCTGACAACTCAGGGCAATAGGCAGGTAAGGGTTCCGCCACTTCCTGATTTTCCAGGAGCAGATTTGTTCATATGTGTCTGTGCTTCAGAATTCCCATTGACAAACGCCTATGTAAGCAGTTGCATTTTCTTTAAGGATGATCACTTTTGTTTTACTCAAAAGCCTTCTCTGAAGTACCTTCCAGTCTTGTTGTCCATTAGGTTTGACATATATTCGTCGGTTACTGTTCTATCCAATAAGGCGAAGTTCATTCCCATTCCATAACATCATAAGCTCCCTGGGGCAATAATCATAATTCGCCTTGGTGTAAGGCAAGTCGGCCGTGTTCTGTCAAAGGAAACATCCTGGCATTTGCGTGCAGTGATTTAGGTAAATTACGTAAAGCCTAAATCACGATGACCAGAAGCGGTTTTGAACCTTTATTCTCGCTAATGCGAGTTCACTGTGCTAACCACTGTGCACATCGATATTTTTCAAAACGAGAATATTTCAACATTCTCTATTTAGCGTTCAGTTTTTAGATCTAGTTCCACTGTTTGGTTTTAAAACTGTAACAGTAACCATGTTCGCAAAGTAAATTACGAAATGTCGAGTCCGCCTCTTACGCGAATATATCATATTCTAGTTGCCCAAACAGGCCATCAACACGAACTGCCAATAATCGGATCACAGATTACTGGCCTCATGCCTTTAAAACAAGGTCTGTGCGCTGAACAGTAACAGATGACCACTTAACCTCCCAATATTCAAGCAGTGGGCGAACAAGTGTACTGTAACCTACTTCCTTTGTTTTCGGATTGCATCTCCTTAGGACTCTTCCAATGAATCTCAGTCTGGCATCTGCTTTAACGACGATCAATTTTATATGATCATTCCATTTTAAATCACTCCCACATAATTTATGGAATTAACTGGTTCCAGTTGCTGACCTGCTATATTGTAGCTAAATGATAAAGGATCTTTCTTTCTATGTATTGGCAGCACATTACACATGTCTACATTGAGATTCAATTGCCATTCCCTGCACCATGCATCAATTTGCTGCAGATCCTCCTGCATTCCAGTACAATTTTCCATTGTTACAACCTCACGATATACTACAGCATCATCCGCAAAAAGCCTCAGTGAACTTCCGATGTCATCCACAAGGTCATTTATGTATATTGTGAATGGCAACGGTCCTACGACACTCCCCTGCGACACGCCTGAAATAATTTTTACTTCGGAAGACGTCTCTCCATTGAGAATGACATGCTGCGTTCTGTTATCTATGAACTCTTCATTACAATCACACAATTGATCTGATAGTCCATATGCTCTTACTTTGTTCAGTAGACGACTGTGGGGAACTGTATCGAACGCCTTGAAAGAAACACGGCATCTACCTGGGAACCCGTGTCTGTGGCCCTCTGAGTCTCGTGGACGAAGAGCGCGAGCTGGGTTTCACACGATCGTCTTTTTCCAAACCCATGCTGATACCAACAGAGTAGATTTCTAGTCTCCAGAAAAGTCATTATACTCGAACATAATATGTGTTCCAAAGTTCTACAAATTAGTCACTTGGGATGGAGTGCTCCAGAGCCAGCACTTTGGCGCGCGACAGAGACCGCGTCGGCTGGCTCGGTGTTCTGCTCCTGTGCCCAGGCCGCGCCGAGTTGGGGCCGTGTGTCCGCCCGCGACTCGGGAGACGTCGCCGACCGCGGCCTGGCCGGTCCTCAGGGCCCCGGCCACGATCCTCTTTGTGCCGCGGGGGCGCACTTTGACGCTGCTGCGAGCAGCCGCCGCTAAATGCGCCTGAAACCGCCGCCGCCGACTCCATTAGTCGACACGAGGAGGAACTGCGTAGGCCGGAGGCGGCCCACGGCCTCCTAACGGCGACTCCTGCAACTTCCTAGGCAGCTCAAATCACGGTAATGGATGCAGGCTGCCGCTCCCTTATAAACGCTTCGCCCTTAAAGCACGTGTGTCCCACGGCACATTCCGTGTCATACACCACTGACAGTAACGGATGTTGAGGAACTACCGTTGATGAAACACACTACTAAGCTGTGTGCCGAAGCTATTCTGTTGCAAGATGCCATCAAAATAATGGAAGCACCTGTACTGATGGGATTAAATACTGCTGTAGACTAGGTTTGGACTAAGCTGTGACTCGTCACGGTATGGAAGTGTAGCGGGGTCTTTCTTTTAGTAAATGAACTACTAGCGCATGCAGAATCGTTATGCTCTGATGTAGTGAAACTATGACTTCTTACAAACAAATCTATGATATATAAATCAATTTTGTTACGCTATCGGGCAGAGTCAAATATGCAGCCAACACGTACCTAAATAGGGCAATTAAATAAACGGCATGCATATTACGAATAATTAAATATCAGTGACTATTAAAGTCACTACTGGGGTCCTACGGAAGTTATTGGAGTGGAAAAGTGATCAACTTAAAGGGGATTTTACTGTGAGGTAATTAGATTCTTTTCTGTGACTTAAATAATGAAATATGAAAAGCAAACAACTGCTGGTAACTTTAAACTCATTTGAATCATGTGGAGGTCGAACATTTGAATAGAAACTATTTTCCGAGCACAGATAACGATACTAAATTAATACTATCTGCAATTACGTTTATTTAAAGGGAAAAATACCCTCTATAGTATTAGCGAGAGCATCTCCTCACGTGATAACTACCATTAACACACAGAACCACATCTGAAAGCATCACACAAAAGAATGAGTGTTTATTGTTGAAAATAGGTGAAAGTATCTGAGACCATGTGAGGTGGCGCAGTGGCTAACACACTGGACTCGCATTCGGGAGGACGATGGTTCAATCCCGCGTCCAGCCATCCTGATTTAGGTTTTCCGTGGTTTCCCTAAATGGCTCCAGGCAAATGCTGGGAGGGTTCCTGTGAAAGGGCACGGCCGACTTCCTTCCCCATCCTTTCTTAATCCGATGAGACTAATGACCTCGCTGTCGTGTCTCCTTCCCCAAACAACCAACCAACCAAACTATCTGAGAGCTGAAATACTTTGTCACCTGAGAATCAGGCAAAAGTAACAAACTGCAACACACCAACAGGAAATGGCAATAGATGAACCACCCTCGAATTTGTATGTAAAACTTATATGCGTACAACTCAGTGTTTATGTGGGTAATGTGTATGTCCAAGATCTCTTCCCAAATTCCAGAATCGAGCTCAACCAAATTTGGCACTGAATCAAGAGGCTTTGTGAGAATCAGTACTGTGGGACATACAACTTTTAGCTCTAATAGGAGCAGATATGTAGGCAAAAACTGGTTTTCCCAGCCCCAGGTATATAGACACCCTTTACAACAGGCATGTTATGTTGGAACAGTACCAGCCTACCAAGTCAACCTACTTGACAAAGCAGCCTGTATTTCAGGGGTGAGAAATGGCTTTTCCAGGCCCTGACATGTAGGCTGCCCTGCATAACATACGTGTTGTGTTAGAGTACTATCAGCCCATTTTGTTGACTTGCTTTGACTTGCTTTGAATGGCTGTCAACATCTCAGAAGCTATCAAATGATATTCAAACCCTTGATGTTCAGCCTGAATGCACAACAGTAGTATTGGCGAAGATAATAGCTGGAGAGGGGTTGAGCTGAAAAGAGGGAGCGGGTGAAGACAGAGTGAGAGGGAGTAGGAAAGTGACAGATGAAGTGGAGGAGGGGCAGACAGACATGTTGAAGATGTAGAGAGGCAGTGGGCAGGTGGAAACGACAGAGGGGAGGCAGCGATGGAAAACGAGAGAGATAGAGAGAGAGAGAGAAGGGTATGGTCAGAGGAAGGGGTAGGGAAATATGTTCAGAGAGTGGAGAAGAAGAAAGGGACACATGACGAGGAACAGGAGGGGAGGAGGAGACGGAATGCTGAACATATGTACAAAGTACATAAGTGGGCCAACCCACATGGAAAAGCTAGTATTGAATAAATGGCTCAGGAAGACCAAAATGAAAAGAAGCAGCAACTCGATTATATAATTAGCCTCAAATCAAGTGAACATTATGTACAAGCAAATCTGCTTCTGAAAGACATGTACCCATAAATCGGAAGTATTAGCACTCAGGAAGACTCAAATGTAAAGGTTTGTTTACTAGGAGTAAATGATATTATGGGCTCAGTTGAAGGAGAGAGTGACTAATCAACTTGATACTATTGCTGATTAACTATTATGAATACGGTTTGCTAACTGGCTTTGAGCCTATTGAATTCACAAAGGAACATAACCATTCTGAAACAATGTGCATGGATATTAGCTTGTTTTCGCAATTCATAGCAGTTTTAGAACGCAAAGGGAATGAAAAGTAGCCATAGGGTATGAATACCATACGAATGAGTTAACAGGAAATATTGAATATGATCAACCACTTCGAATAACAGCAAATAAATAAAACCTTCCGACCAGAGCTGCAGACATACAGAAACCAGCCAAGGTGTCCAACCACACGAAGCACCACCGAACCAATGGGTACTTGAAAGCTATTTGCATGATCTCTGGCCACCAGAGTGCTCATTGGCTGACCGTCGGGAAACTCGTGATTTATAGCTTCCGCCCATCGTCTCAGTGAGACACTTCCAAGAATCTACAATGGAAACATCGGTACTGGCTACAGACACGTCTTCGCAAAGCGTCATCAGAGATAAGCACTCAAGTTACTGAAAGAAAATTATTCATAAACTGAAGTCTTAGCTTTACAAGAAATTTTCAAAAGGAGCTCCACATTCAGGGAATGAGTGTAGGGAAGCAAGTGGATGCATCCTGTATCCCCATTGTAGGAAGGGTCTTAGTGGATGTGGTTTGTCATTGCCTCCCTCCGACCTGTTACTTGTCAAGAGTGTGTCTGGGTCGCATCGAAAACTGTGATGAGTGCGTGTACAGTGTTGGGCTCGCCTTATATTACTACAGACAGCGAAAATGGAGAGGGATAAAGCTGGTGCTGGTACACTGCTCATTACTCGCGAGCTTAGTGTCCATATGAGACGGACGGATGACCGTGAACAGTGTCATAAGTGCTCATTTCATCACTCGCTGCGGAGAGGTTTTGCATTTATACAAGACTTTGGCGCAGAGACAGTAATCATTAACTTTACGCCCTCCCAACTCCCTTACTAGGCAAGTGCTGATAGCGAAAACTTTCCGCCACCAGTATTCGAACCGGCATACCTCTGACTATCTGAACACGGCAAGTGCCATCATTCGATATCCCAGGAACGTCGCTCAGTGGAAGACGAGGGAAAATAAATGAACACGCCTCGGCTTATCCGTAGATACTCAACCGTTTCTGGAATAATGACGATCAAAGTTTCGGAGGTATTTTCGAGTTGCTTTATGTGCCTCTTACTGCTCGATTTTCTCAGATGAAATGGTGGCTGAGTGATTAGCGTCTATGTTTCTTAATTCTGTACCTCATGTTCGAAACACCATTATTGGTTTTATTTATTTCATTTTTATTGTTTTCGTTTATCAACCCATGGCCGCAGACCTTTATTACACGAATGTTTCTGATAAAGTTAGGGGATGTAACGGCGTTATACTAATTGTATAATTAGAACTGAGTATCTCAATAAGGGTCATACATTTATTATTTAATATATGCCTGTATGACAAGTTGAGGATGTACAATGTTTTTAAATTTTTTTATTCTAATGTTTCATACTCATACCAATTCGTAAGTTAATTCTTGTATTTTATTGATCTGAATATTCTTGTGGAAGATTTGGTGCATTGCATTGTATGATACCGAGCGTTCAGTTTTTGAAAAACTGTTATTCCGAACACCATGTGAATGACGCGAAGGCAAGATTGCCACAGCGACATATCTTCGTATGAATCACACTTGGGAAAGAAACGTCGTTACCATTGCCGAAGATTTCGCCCTTTGGCAATAATTTCGCAGCAAACGAAACTTTCACCGAAAGTAATTTCAAATAACTATCTCAGTTTTTTATTCATTCATCTGACATACAATTAGTAGACGAATACGGACAACTTTTTCAATATACACTGGAAAACTTCGGTGTCGCATTTTCTAAAGACATGAGTCTATAAATGAAAAAACGAAATGAAAGTAGTAATCAGGTTTCGAACACGAGGCGGTAAATCAGAAAGCGTGACTGTAACGACTATGCCACCACTTTGAGGACCTGAGGAGTAATAAGCACATGACGTACCTCGAAAATATTTCGAAAAGTTTGACCACCGTCTTTTCAGAAATGGTCGAGTATCTACAGGTAATATGAAAGAACCGGCATACCTCTGACTACCTGAACACGGCAAGTGCCATCATCCGATATCCCAGGAACTTCGTTCAGTGGAAGAGGAGGGAAAATAAATGAACACGCCTCGGCTTATCCGTAGATACTCGACCGTTTCTGGAAAAATTACCGTCAAAGTTCCGGAGGTATTGGTAGGTTTGGTCATCACGCGAGTGTTAAGAAATGTTTCAGGAACTCGGGTCTCGGGTTGGAGTCTCTGGAGGAAAGGAGTCGTCGTTTTCGTGAATCGCTACTGAGGAAATTTAGAGAAACAGCATTTCAGGCTGACTGCAGTACAATTTAACTGCCGCCAACTTATATTTCGCGGAAAGACCACAATGACAAGAAAGATTAGGGATCGTACATAGGCATATAGGCAGTCATTTTTCCCTCGTTCTGTTTGGGAGTGGAACAGGGAGAGATGATGTTCGTTGTGGTACGAGGTACCCACCGCCACGCACCGTATGGTGGATTGTGGAGTATGTATCTAGATGTAGATGCAGACTTATTTTGGTCCCTCTTCCTATGAGCGAATTTCTGGGAAATCATGTTATGGCACATGCCGTGTTCTCCTCGCGAGTCGAGTGCAAAAATACAATTGTGCATCAGCGAGTTCGGCTATAGAGGTCGATACTATTCACGATGTGAACATGCAGAATTCGAAAATTTCAACAAGTCCAATTACAGAGTGATTAAATTTCGTTTCATGCCTCACACTCATTTATCATCGTACTCGTGTTACTATGAAAGTAGGTAAACCGTAGTGCAAAAGTTGAGGCGTCTGATGTGTGTCTAGTAGAGATCAGAAACGGAACAAGTACGAGTCTAATATTCCGGTTGCAACGGCACAAATGAAGGCATGGCTCTTACCTCAGATCAAACTGACTTCCAGCGTTTGTTTCGTAGGTCCGCGAGTAAATTACGAGTCTGAATACTGTGGCACTGTAATCGCTTCATACTCGCCCACTAGTTCTCGATTGAAGCGTACAAGAGTGTAAGGCTAGTCGTGACTTACTATTGGTACGGAAGGCGAGTAAACGAGCCTGCTGTAGCAGAATGGCACTTACGAGGCAAAATGAACGATTCTCGGAATCAGATGGCCTTTGACTAAGCTGTTTTCGAGGCTGTGGAGGACGTAAGACGAAAATTAACTGATGTGAAGTACACAACTGACTATACGTTCTATTAGAGTAGGAGTGACATCTGGAATAAGTTTCACGCTATAGTCCAGCGAAAAACACAAATTTCGTCCAAAGCAAACAAAATGGTTGTAGTCATTTTTACTGCACCACCGCCATGAGTAAATGTACACTGATGAGCCGAAGAAACTGGTACACCTGCTTATTATCGTTAGGGCTCCCGCGAACACACAGAAGGGGGCAACACGACGTAGCATGGACTCGAGTAATGCCTGAAGTGGTGCCTCAGGGAACTGACAGCATGGATCCACCAGGGCTGTACATAAATACGTAAGAGTACCAGGGTGTGGAAATCTCTTCTGAACAGCATGTTGCAACGCATCCCAGATATGCTCAACAATGTTCATGTCTGGGGTGTTTGGTGGCTAGTGGAAGTGTTTAAAATCAAAAGAGTGTTACTAGAGCCACTCTGTAGCAATTATGGACATGTGGGTCTGTCGCAAGGTTCCACTGGAATTGCCCAAATCCGTCGGAATTCACAGTAGACATGAATGGGTGAAGGCGATCAGACAGGATAATTAGGTACGTGTCACCAGTCAGAGTCGTATCTAGACGTTATCAGGAGTCCCATGTCACTGCAACTGCACCCACCCCACACCAATACAGAGCCTCCACCAGCTTTAACAGTCCCCTGCTGACATGCAGGGCCCATAGATTCATGAGGTTGTCTCCATACATGCACATGTCCATGTGTTCGATCAATTTGATACTAAATTCGGCTGAGCAGGCAACATGTTGCCAGTCATCAACAGTCTAATGTCGGTTTCGGCCGGTCGAGGCGAGGCGTAAAGCTTTGTGTCGTTCAGTCATCACACGAACGGGCCTTCGAATCCGAAAGCCCATATCGATGATGTTTTGTTGAGTGGTTCGCATGCTGACACTTGTTGATGTCCCAGCATTGAAATCTGCGATATTTTGCGGAAGGGTTGCACTTCTGTCAAGTTGAACCATTCTCTTCAGTCGTCGTTGGTGATGTTCTTGCAGGATCTTTTTCAGCTGCATCGATGTCGGAGATTTGATGTTTTACAGGCTTCCTGAATTTCACGGTTCATTCGTGAAATGGTTGTGCAGGAAAACCCTCACTTCATCGGTAACTCGGAGATGCAGTGTCCAATCGCTAGTGCGCCGACTATAACACGACGTTCAAATGCACTTAAATCTTGATAATATGTAGAAGCAGTAACCAATCTAACAACTACGCCAGACACTTGTTGTTCTATATAGGCGTTGCCAACCGCAGCACCGTATTGTGCACGTTTACATATCTCTGTATTTGAATACGCATGTGTATACCAGTTTCTTTGGCGCTTCGGTGTATGTGCTTTGTCAAACAAAAACCTAACACAGAACAATGTCACTGTTGTACCCCTGCGACGACAAAGGGCGCAATTTCTGTATTCATTTTGCCGTGGGAACTTGCGTTAAATGGCTAATAGTGAGTTGTCTAGCTTATTTTCTGTAAACTATTTTTGTAACTAATCATCATTTACCGATTGCATCTCTTGCTCATGTCATATTTTCTGGTACTGTTGTTAGCCATTCGGTAACGACTCGAAAGTGTGTATATCTCAACGTAACTGTTAGACATTCTCAGAATTTACAAGAATCTTTGAAAACGTTTCATCTTTATAAATGTATAAACAGAACTATATTTGTTGCTAACCGATCAGCCATATGGGTGTATAACTTGCTTTTGTCATTCAGTCACGTCGGAATTTTGTGATAATTTAGCTTGCATCTGATAATGGACTTAATACCGAACTCATGACTGTGTGAAATAAATGAATAGTGATTCTCAGTTTAGTGAAGGACATTTGATTCGGATTAACGGCTAAAGACTTTAACGACCATTGACCATAAAGGACCATATCCGGCATGACGCATATCTGAATGAACCATAGCTCTTTCTTTCTTTTTTAGTCATCAGTCATCTAACCGGTTTGATGTTGCCAACAACGAATTCCTCTCATGTAAGCACCTCTTCATCTCAGAGCAGCACTTGCAACTTACGTGCTCAGTTATTTGGTGAATGTATTTCAGTCTCTGTCTGCCTCTACTGTGTGTACCCTCTACAGCCTCCTCTAGTAACAAGGAAGTTATTCCGTTACATCTTAATGATATCCTAGACGTAAGTCCCAGCGCAAATGTAAACGTAAAACAAACACAAATCATGTACAGATAATCTTACTAAAGGTATTTCACTGGTCACTTGATAATGGCAATAAGCCGAAACAGGCCCGTCGTGTAAAATATGAAGAAAACAAACAACTTATCTTATTGCAGCTGCTTTGGAGCATTCATTTCCATGATGTCTTATACCGACGTAAAAGGTGTCGTGTCATCCTATCCCTTCTCCTTCAAATTTTTTTCGATACATTCCTTCCTTCCCCGATTCTCCGGATATCCTCCTCATTCCTTTTGTATTAGCAGACCTAATTTTCAACTTTCTCTTGAAGCACCATGTCTCAAATGCTTAGCCGGCCCTTGTGACCGAGCGATTCTAGGCACTACAGTCTGGAACCGCGCGACCGCTACGGTCGCAGTTTCGAATCCTGCCTCGGGCATGGATGTGTGTTATGTGCTTAGGTTAGTTAGGTTTAAGTAGTTCTAAGTTTTAGAGGACTGATGACCTTAGAAGTCCCATAGTGCTCAGAGTCATTTGAACCATTTTTCTCAAATGCTTGGATTCTCATCTGTTACGGTTTTTCCACAGTCCGTGTTTCATTAACTTACCGTCCAATCTGCGCTCCCAACGTACATCCCAAGAAATTTCTTCCTCGAATTAAGGGCTATGTTTCATTCTACCAGACTTCTCTTGGCGATGAAGGCCCTTTTCGCCAGTGCTAGTCAGCTTTTTATGTCGTAGTTGCTCCGTTCTTTATTTTGCAGCCTAGGTTGCAGCAATCCTTAACTACATCTGATTCGTGATTATCAATCCTGATATTATGTTTCTCACTGTTCTCACTTTTGCTACTTCTCATTACCTTCGACTTTCTTAGATTTACTCTCAACCCATAAACTGTATTCATTAGACTGTTCATGCTGTTCAGGAGGTCCTGTAATTCTTCTTCAATTTCACTGAGGATAGCAATGCCATCATCAAATCTCATGACTAATACCCTTCCACACTCAATTTTAATTAGAATCTTGAATCATTCCTTTATTTCCGTCATTGCTACTTCGATGAGTAGATTTAATAGTGGGAATTAAAAACTACATACACGTCTTACACCCTTCTTAATCCGAGCATTTCGTTCTTGGCCTTCCACCCTTAGTTTTCCCTTGGCTCTTCTATATGTTATATATTAAACGTCTTTCCCTATATCTTACCCCTATTTCCTCAGAATTTCGAACATCTTACTCCATTTGACACTCTCGAACGCTTTTTTCAGGTCGACAGATCTTATGAACTTGTTTTGATTTTTCTTTAGTGTTTCTTCCATTATCAATGCCAATGTCAAACTTGCTTCTCTAGTGCCTTTGCCTATCCTAAAGCCAAACTGATCGTCACCTACCACATCCTCAACGTTCTTTACCTTTCTTCTGTATATTGTTTTTGTCAGTAACTTGGTTACATGACCTGTTAAGCAGATTGTGCGGTAATTCAAGCACTTGACGCTTCCGGCAATCTTCGGAATTGTGAGGGCGATATATTTGCGAAAGTCAAACGGTATGCCTCCAATCTACATACCAACGTGGACAGTCGTTTTGCAGCAACTTGCCCCTATGATTTTAGAAATTCTGATGGAATATAATCTATCTCCTCTTTGTTATTCGATCTTAGATCTTTCAAAGCCTATATAGTGAGAATAGACTCGTGTCCCCGCTCTCCTGTCTGAGCGATTCAATTTCAGACTTACCCGACAACAGACTGAAGCGACGAGTGGGCATTGGAGAACACTCACCAGTCAGTCTACGGTCACGAGGTGACGGCGAGTTCAGAGATAACGTAACTTGTCTCGCAGTCAAGTTTAAAGCGAATATACGGAAATCATCTCCGACCAATAGTGCCTAGTTTGGTTTAAAACTTTTTCCTATTCACTCACGTAACTATCTGTAGGCAGCAGAATGTTGAGCTTGCACACATTTGCCAAGTTGGTGGCAAAGACCATCAGTGAGTACACGATATAATTATGAGAGCATTGAGTGATAACAATTGTAATCAAGAGCGCTGAACTGTTTCGCAACGATAACAACCACGTTTCATCACGTTTGCGTCTGTAGGCAAGTAAGTGGTGGCTTCAAATGGCTCTGAGCACTATGGAACTTAACATCTATGGTCATGAGTCCCCTAGAACTTAGAACCACTGAAACCTAATCAACCTAAGGACAGCACACAACACCCAGTCACCACGAGGCAGAGAAAATCCCTGACCCCACCGGGAATCGAACCCGGGAACCCGGGCGTGGGGGCAAGTCATAAACCGGATGCTTACTTGTTAGATTAAGAGTTATAAAAGTTACTATTCATGAGCGATATATAACATCCGAACTGGAACGTTTTGTTCTGTACTGGTGTCATTACCTCTATTTATTTCGTAGCTGGAGCTCTGAAAACAAGCCAAGTAACTGGCGTGAGAACTTTACTTGAACAGCAATGGCACATGTATCAATAACCGAATATCCAGGCATTGCAGCCACGGGACGTCCCTCGTCATGTGCAGTTTTCAAACTGCTTCGTTCACCTGTGTAAAGAGAACGACAATACTCCTGTCAATAAAATTCTTCTGGGTTAGAGACCGCATTGTCATTTATAAAATTCCAACGTTTCGGCGTCTGTTGCAAGACGCCTTCCTCAGGGTGTGTTGCATCTTGCAACAGACGCCGAAACGTTGGAATTTTATAAATGACAGTGCGGTCTCTAACCCAGAAGAATTTTACTGACATTGACAACGGCCGCGGAAGCCTACGGTTACATTTGACAATACTCCTGGTTTCGTCCTATTGACGAGATATACATGTCGAACAGTTCAAATGGTTCAAATGGACCTGAGCACTATGGGATTTGACAACTGAGGTCATCAGTCACGTACAAATTAGAACTACTTAAACCTAACTAACCTAAGGACACCACACACATCCATGCCCGAGGCAGGATTCGAACCTGCGACTATAGAGGTCACGCGGTTCCAGACTGAAGCACCTAGAACCTCTTGGCCACCACGCCCGTCTTGGACATTTGTGGGTTGGTAGTACTGGTCCTGTTCCATGGTCAACTCGGACACCAGATGTAAAAACAACGCCTTTCTTCTTCTGGGGGCCATGGGAAGAGCCTAGTTGACGAGACTCTAGTCGATGTTAGCGGACGTAGTATGACAAATGGGGTTCTTTAGCGTGTAAGACAATCGGTGTCACTGGAGTCATTCCTTTGAGTGCGGTATCCGACATCTTCTGCAGTACCTGTAACGGAATATTTTAGCATTTCATATGTACTGTAATAAAAACCGACTGAACAAGCTGAACACACCGTGGAAACGTGTACGTATTTCACTGGGGGATTGTTGCATTATTCTGTGCTTTGATTTTGTATGTTTTTTGAGTGTATATTAAAGGATTTTCTCTTTCTTGGATATTTTTACAGATACATAGGTAACTAGTAAACAAAGCCAATAAATAATACACTAGCGTATAAAGAGGCGTTATCGATCTCGGTCCCAGTTACTAAAATACTGAGAAAAGTCTCTTTACTATCTCCATAATTATGACTGTTGGATTCAAGTTCACCGTATACACTGGACTCTTAATTAAACATTCATGCTGAAATTTGTACAGTAATACATACTAGTGAGTGCTACTATCTACAACTGTGAAACGTAAGCTAGTCCTATGCTTTCACGTCTGGACTTAGATACGAACATTCCCGAACTGTAAGCAATTCCCGGTTTTAAACATTTAATGATTCCACTTAGGAAGTTGATGCATATCTGTGGTCCTAATGGAAACAAAAAACAACCCTTCACTGCCCTAAAATTCATATGAATTGGTAACTGAAAAAAGGGAAAAAAATGGTTCAAATGGCTCTGAGCACTGTAGGACTTAACTTCTGAGGTCATCACTCCCCTAGAACATAGAACTACTTAAACCTAACTAACCTAAGGACATCACACACACCCATGCCCGAGGCAGGATTCGAACCTGCGACCGTAGTGGTCGCTCGGTTCCAGACGGAAGCGCCTAGAACCACTTGGCCACCAGCGGCCGGCGAAACTTATTAAAAAGTTTCCAAATTTCTTTTATTGCTAGAAAGAAGTCCAATTGTGCAGGCGTATTGTTTAGCGCCGATACGGAACTTGTCCACAGTCAGTAAAGTGCCTCTAGTAACGGTACAGTTCACCCCTTACTGCATAAAGGAAGCCTCCGCTGGACGTGTTACCCTTCTGCTGCAAACAGTATTTCGTGTAGGCGTCGCTGGTATGTTAACAACGTTGATGGAATGGCTTTGGAAACATTTGATTAGACAGAATTTGAAATAGCTGATCCGTTTGCAGTCAGTGTAGACTAGAATGTAACCTATGGGTACTGAGTAGCGCATTTTTTTTTTGTTAAATAGTTTCATCATTGAGTTAGTAATGTTCATTATAAGGAACTGAGGACAGGAAATGCCCAATAAATACGATCAATAAAGCCAAGGTTACGGTAGAGAAGCCTTGAAATGAAAATTGTTCCAGCTAAACGGCGTATATTAAGTAAGAGAAGAACTTCCCAAGGAACCTGCCTACTGACCCACACTTTCCACAAACATCTCAAAAATGGACCTTTTATAAAAAAAATGTAATGTACCTTTAGGAAGAAGATATACATTTATGAAACGAAATTTTAATATATACAAATTCTGACATACTCGATAACAAAGAGAAAAGACACTAAAGAAAATTAATAATTCCGAGAGCTTCTATTGATGTTGTTGTTGTGGTCTTCAGTCCTGAAACTGGTTTGATGCAGCTCTCCATGCTACTCTATCCTGTGCAAGCTTCTTCATCTCCCAGTACCTACTGCAACCTACATCCTTCTGAATTTGCTCAGTGTAGTCATCTCTTGGTCTCCCTCTACGATTTTTACCCTCCACGCTGCCCTCCAATACTAAATTGGTGATCCCTTGATGCCTCAGAACATGTCCTACCAACCGATCCCTTCTTCTGGTCAAGTTGTGCCAGAAACTTCTCTTCTCCCCAATCCGATTCAATACTACCTCATTAGTTATGTGATCTACCCATCTAATCTTCAGCATTCTTCTGTAGCACCACATTTCGAAAGCTTCTATTCTCTTCTTGTCCAAACTATTTATCGTCCATGATTCACTTCCATACATGGCTACACTCCATACAAATACTTTCAGAAATGACTTCCTGACACTTAAATCTATACTCAATGTTTACAAACTTCTCTTCTTCAGAAACGCTTTCCTTGCCATTGCCAGTCTACATTTTATATCCCCTCTACTTCGACCATCATCAGTTATTTTGCTCCCCAAATAGCAAAACTCCTTTACTACTTTAAGTGTCTCATTTCCTAATCTAATTCCCTCAGCATCACCTGATTTAATTCGACTACATTCCATTATCCTGGTTTTGCTTTTGTTGATGTTCATCTTATATACTCCTCTCAAGACACTGTCTATTCCATTCAACTGCTCTTCCAAGTCCTTTGCTGTCTCTGACAGAATTACGATGTCATCGGCGAACCTCAAAGTTTTTACTTCTCCTCCATGAATTTTAATACCTACTCCATATTTTTCTTTTGTTTCTTTTACTGCTTGCTCAATATACAAATTGAATAACATCGGGGAGAGGCTACAACCCTTTCTCACTCCTTTCCCAACCACTGCTTCCCTTTCATGTCCCTCGACTCTTATAACTGCCATCTGGTTTCTGTACAAATTGTAAATAGCCTTTCGCTCCCTGTAATTTACCCCTGCCACCATCAGAATTTGAAAGAGAGTATTCCAGTCAACATTGTCAAAAGCTTTCTCTAAGTCTACAAATGCTAGAAACATAGGTTTGTCCTTCCTTAATCTAGCTTCTAAGATAAGTCCTAGGGTCAGTATTGCCTCACGTGTTCCAACATTTCTACGAAATCCAAACTGATCTTCCCCGAGGTCGGCTTCTACTAGTTTTTCCATTCGTCTGTACAGAACTCGCGTTAGTATTTTGCAGCTGTGACTTATTAAACTGATAGTTCGGTAATTTTCACATCTGTCAACACCTGCTTTCTTTGGGATTGAAATTATTATATTCTTCTTGAAGTTTGAGGGTATTTCGCCTGTCGCATACATCTTGCTCACCAGATGGTAGAGTTTTGTCAGGACTGGCTCTCCCAAGGACGTCAGTAGTTCCAGTGGAATGTTATCTACTCCAGGGGCCTTGTTTCGACTCAGGTCTTTCAGTGCTCTGTGAAACTCTTCACGCAGTATCGTATCTCCCATTTCATCTTCATCTGCATCCTCTTCCATTTCCATAATATTGTCCTTAAGTACATCGCCCTTGTATAGACCCTCTCTATACTCCTTCCACCTTTCTGCTTTCCCTTCTTTGGTTAGAACTGGGTTTCCATCTAAGCTCTTAATATTCATACAAGTGGTCCTCTTTTCTCCAACGGTCTCTTTAATTTTCCTGTAGGCAGTATCTATCTTACCCCTAGTGAGATAATTCTCTACATCCTTACATTTGTCCTCTAGCCATCCCTGCTTAGCCATTTTGCACTTCCTGTCGATGTCATTTTTGAGACATTTGTATTCCTTTTTGCCTGCTTCATTTACTGCATTTTTATATTTTCTCCTTTCATCAATTAAATTCAATATTTCTTCTGTTACCCAAGGATTTCTACTAGCTCTCGTCTTTAAACCTCCTTGATCCTCTGCTGCCTTCACTACTTCATCCCTCAAAGCTACCCATTCTTCTTCTATTGTATTTCTTTCCCCCTATTCCTGTCAATTGCTCCCTTATGCTGTCCTTGAAACTATTGATGTAATAATGTTTAAATGTATTTAGTTTCAGTAAAACATGTAAAATAAATATGTATCCCCAAAATATAAGGCTTATAATTTATATTTCACATGTTTAAAAGGAAAAAATGGGATACGTGTCGCTGCAAAACCAAAAATTGTTAAAGTTACTGGTAGCAGAATAACGGATACAGATTACATAATCTGAAAACAGCCCAGCCACGTACTTTTAGAAAAAAAGAGTGATTTTGCTTAGGAGTATTTGTATAAAGAAGTTTTTTTGTCTCTCCTGTACAATCTGTAAAAATGGACTTGTTCACTTTCTAAAGTTTGCAACTCATATGTTACCAGCACAACGGGAAACCTGCCCTGGTCTGTTACAGTGTCTAAAATTTAACTGTCTGCTGCGATATGCGAAATAAATCTCGTTGCTTTGCAAAGGGCTTCTTTGTGCAGAGTTGTTTTTCAGTGGCAAACACTAAGCATGGGATCGTGAAATGAAGGGATTTAAAAAACGATTTCAGCTTAACTTTTAATTGTATTAAGATAAGGGTTACGTAGCCGAAAGATTTACTTTTACATCATTAGTTCAAGAATACGCAAGATTTGAACAAATTAGTCTGTTATGGCCGGATATGAATTACGGAAACCATGTAATGCAATATTATACTTCTTCATATGAAAATTTTTACATTAAACGCGTTTAAATTATCAGTAAGAAAAAGGTAATACAAGACTTCCTAAATGCATCCGTGACGAGAAACTATCGGACCATTTGTTTGCCAAGATCACAAGTCTACAGCACGTAATCACTACTATGATACACCATATAATATCAGTGAGTGGTTAGACTGAAACTCTGACTCTACGTAATAACTATGATGCTGTCCTTCCGTACGATATCTAGTTACAGGCTCAAACACCCCTATGCAACTCAATGCTTAGGACCACATGCTGGTATCATGAGTGAAATCGAACGGTTTTTGCGCTTTTACGTTGATGCATAGAGTTGTTTACCGAACGATTAATACGCAAACAATGTGTTCAGTCTAGTGCAGTGCACTGGGTATCTATAAATCAACAGTACGTATACATATTTTTGCACAGAAATCCGTAAAAATGACGCTTATTCTTTTGTTTACTTACGTATCCGAACAAAGCATGACTGAGGAGCTGATAAGAGTCTAGCAGATAAAAGACCTTGCGCTGCGGCTAAGGCTGAAAAATTGCAAGGCATTACAATGCAGTTATGGATCGGGGTTTTAGGAGAATAAGAATATAAATCGCGGAGATAGCCTATATTTTGCATATTTCCAGGTTCTTAGCATAATGCAAGGTGAACGCAGCTTTCGCGTGTTGCCCTACAATCTCTCTCGCACCGCGGGGCATGTTTAGTGTCTTCTCCTGGTTCGCACGCAACCCGCAGCGTCGGAGTACCCCCTTGTAATACTAGGATCTTGATAATGTACGATTCTTTTGAAGCTTCTCGCCGTAATGGGTAGGAGGAGATCTGCGAGAAAAATGCTGACAGCCCTTCTGGAGAATAGACCTCTAATCCGTATGTTCGTCGTAGCAACACCGGTAGAGGGACCGAAATTACTTTCAAACCTTTAACCACGATTGCTGTTTACGATTTAAAGATACGTTGTGCAGCACATTGCATAGTTTCCCAAGGTCCTCGTGAGACATGCTCATACATCAGACCACGTAATGTATTACATTGTGCGATACGAAAATGAGTGAGTCCCAGACTTCGCCCTGCAATCAGTTTTGACTGCTATTGTTTTGCTTCACCGGATGGAATGGAAATCGCTTTTGGTAAATTCCGATGTCACTTTGGAGATAGGCTGGGTATTAATCTGTTCAAAGAAACCAGAGTCACAATAGTGATCAAACAGGCTCAGATATTCTGACAAAACCGTAAAATTAATGAACCACCTGACACTCGGCCACTTAGTTTGGATTCTTGAGGGAAAATGATGAGAAAATTATTAAATCACTGTGAATTTAATGTTAGTTAAAATCGTTTAAATGAGAAAGCCATCCTTCGGTGACAACATGTATTCAAATTTGTGTTACACACGGTGGTTTCGGAATTTTGCTGCTTGTCTCGATTCAGATTATTATTACCTTCATCCTCCTTCGAATGGTTCACATAACAGCGCACTTCGTTAGAAAATAGAGTCAACGAGTGTCTATAACAAGTAAAATGGCCTCTTTACATTAAACAACGTAAACAACAGATTTTTGTAAGCGCAGTCGAGCCTGTGAGTTCAATCCAGCAATCGCACGCCTACGTTGGGATACACTATATGATCAATAGTATCCGGACACCGAGTAAAACATACGTTTTTACAATATGTGCATTGTGCTGCCACCTACTGCCAGATACTCCATATCAGTGACCTCAGCAGTCGTTAGATATCGTGAGAGAGTAGAATGGGGCGCTCCGCGGAACTCATGGATTTCGAATGTGAAGAGGTGATTGGGTGACACTTGTGTCATACGTCTGTACCAGAGATTTCCACACTCCTAAACATCCCTAGGTCCACTGATTCCGATGTGATAGTGAAGTGAAACGTGAAGGGACAAGTACAACACAAAAACATAGAGTCCGACCTTGTCTGTTGACTGACAGAGACGACCGACAGTCGACGAGGGCCGAAAAGTTTAATATGCAGACATCTATTCAGACCATTACACAGGAACTGTAAACTGCATTAAGATCCAGTACAACTATAATGACAGTTAGGTGGAAGGTACTGCAAGTATTATGAAACGCTGGAGGTGACTTCATGCCAGGCCTCACGAACCGACATCGATACCTCTCCTCAGTGCAGTACTCCGCGAAGACTGGGCTGCAATTCTCCAAGAAGCGTTCCAGCACCTGCTTCAACGTATGCCTGTGAGAGTGGAAGCAGTCATCAAGGGTGAAGGCAGGCGAACGCTACATTGAATTCCAGCATTGCCGATGGAGGGCGCCACGAACTTGTAAGTCATTTTCAGCCAGGTGTCCGTAAAATGTTGATTCCATATTGTATGTACCCCCTCAGAATTATTCTAGCGCCAGACGGTGTGGCCGAGAGGTTCTAGGCGCTTCAGTTTGGAACCGCGCGACCGCTATGGTCGCGGGTTCGAATCCTGCCTCGGGCTTGGATGTGTGTGATGTCCTTACGTTAGTTAGGTTTAAGTAGTTCTACGTCTAGGGGACTGATGACCTCAGATGTTAAATCCCATAGTGCTCAGAGCCATTTGAACCAATTATTCGAGCAGTCACAGGAATGAAGTTCGATTTTTTTGAGGAAAATAAGGGTTCTAAATTCATGATACAATGTATATACAGAACGACTGAGATCACAAGTTTAATTAAATATTATGATATGGAAATATGCAGTCAGTAAGTTCGAAAGCTTGTCCTAAATTCTGATCACGCTAATGGAAGTTACGTTCAGTTATAGCGAATCCCTTTTCACCTTGAATTTTAATTCCACTCCTTAACCTTTCTTATATCTCCATCATTGCTTCCTCGATGTACGGATTGAATAGTAGGGGCGAAAGGCTACATCCTGGTTTCACACCCTTATCAATACCAGTACTTCGTTCTTGGTTGTCCACTCTTATTATTCCTTCTTGGCTGTTGCACAGGTAGTATGTGACCCGTCTCTCCTTATAACTTATCATTACTTTTTTCAGAATTTCGAATATCTTGCACCACTTTACATAGTCGAACACTTTTTCCAGGTCGACAAATCCTATGAACGTGTCTTGATTTTTCTTTAGTCTTGCTTACATTATTAATCGCAACGTCAGAATTGCCTTTCTCGTGCCTTTACCTTTCCTAAGGCCGAACTAATCGTCATTTAGCTCATCCTCAATTTTCTTTTCCATTCTTCCGTAAGAAACTTGGCTGCTTGAGCTGTTAAGCTGATTGTGCGATAATTCTTGTCGTTTTCGAAATTGTGTGGATGATGCTTTTACGAAGGACATATGGCATGCCGCCAGACTCATACACTATACACACCAACTCGAATATTCGCTTTGTTGCTACCTCCCCCAAATTATTTTAGAAATTCTGATGAAATGTTATGTGTCCCTTCTGCCTTACTTGACCTTAAGCCCTCCAAAGCACTTTTAAATTTTGATTCTTATACTGCATACCCTATCTCCTCTAAATCGACTCGTGTTTCTTCGATCTCATCAGACAAATCTTCCCTCATAGAGGCTTTCAATGTATTCTTTCCACATATCTGTTCTCTCAACCTGGATTTAACTGTGGAATTCCCGTTGCACTCTTAATGTTACCACCCTAACTTTTAGTATCACCGAAGATTGTTTTGACTTTCCTGTACGCTGAGTCTGCCCTTCGGACAATCGTTTCTTTTTCGACGTCTTCACATTGTCCTGCAACCATTTCGTCTTAGCTTCCACGTGCTTCCTATTGACTTCACTCCTCAGCAGTTTGTATTTCTGTATTCCTGAGTTTCCGGGAACATTTTTGAACTTCCTCCTTCCGTCAGGCAACTGAAGTATTTCTTCTGGTACCCATGGTTTCTTAACAGTTACCTTCTTTATACCTGTGTTTACCTTCCCAACTTCTGTGATGGCCCTTCTTAGAGATGTCCATTCCTCTGCAATTGTACTGCCTACTGAGCTATTCCTTATTGCAGTATCTATAGCCTTAGATAACTTCAAACGTATCTCGTTATTCCTTAGTACTTCCGTATCCGACTTCTTTGCGTATTGATTCTTCGTGACTAATATCTTAAACTTCAGCCTGCTCTTCATCAATAGTATATTGTGATCTGAGTCTATATCTGCTCCTGGGTACGACTTACAATCCAGTAGTGGATTTCGGAATCTCTGTCTGACCAGGATGTCATTTAACTGAAATCTTCCCGTATCACCCAGCCTTTTCCAAGTATACCTCCTCCTGTTGTGATTCTTGAACAGGGTATTCGCTATTACTAGCTGAAACTTGTTACAGAACTCTATTAGTCTTTCTCCTCTCTCATTCCTTGTCCCAAGCCCATGTTCTCCTGTAACCATTTCTTCTACTTCTTCCCCTACAACTGCATTCCTGTCCGCCAGGTCTATTAGACTTCCATCTCCCCTTGCATATTGTATTACCCTTTCAGTATCCTCATGTACTTTCTCTGTCTCTTCATCTTCAGCTTGCGACATTGGCATGTATACCTGAACTATTGTTATCGGTGCTGGTTTGCTGTCGTTTCTGGTAAGATCAACCCAATCACTGAACTCTCTCTCTCTGCCCTACCGCTATGTTCATACGACACCTACTATTGTTATTCCATTTTCAGCTGTTGTTGACTCATCCTACACTCATCTGACCATAAATCCTTGTCTTCTTGCTATTTCACTTCACTGGCCCACACATATCTAGATTCAGCCTTAGGTTTTGCCTTTTCAGAATTTCCAGCTACCCTGCCACTTTCGGACTTCTGACATTGCCTGCCTCGACTAGTAGAACGTTATCCCTTCGTTGGTTATCAATATTTTTCTCCTGATCACCTCCAGTCTGGCAGTAGTCTGCCGAAGATGCGAAAGTCGGCTAGTCCAGAATCTTTTCGTAAAACATAGACCATGATACAGCCGTTCTTTCTGAGCGGCGTCTTTGCTTATTAACCGAAAAGTCCTCTGTCTCGATTTCGAAACCTGCCACGACTTAGATTCTGAATAAAAATCATCGGTAATTTTGTCCAAAGACTTCGGGCGTAAAGTGTCACCTTCATTCAGCTAACGGCCTTGTGAAAGAAGGTGGACAAAGTTTCAAGGCACTCTCTTTCCCTCACGGTGGGAAACTGCAGCTGGAGACTGAAGAATAAGCAATGATCAACGGGACATGAGGATACAGAAGGCAATGTAAACCATTGCATCAAAGGCACACATTGTGTATTCACAGGATATGTGGCCTGTCACTGAAAAAGTGTCAAGATGATCTCTTCACTGGAAATGTCGTACAACATAATTTTATCTTTATTTAACAGAAAGTCTGGTGCCTTGAACCAGAGGACAAGTCTTCTGATTTGCTATCCCATAATCTATAATTTAGCCAAGCTTCTAGCTGACCAGATCTACATTACTGGCCATTAAAATTACTACACCAAGAAGAAATGCAGATGATAGACGGGAATTCATTGAACAAATATATTATACTACCTTTTCACGCAATTTGAGTGCATAGATCCTGAGAAATCAGTACCCAGAACAACCACCTCTGGCCGTAATAACGGCCTTGACACGCCTGGACATTGAGTCAAACAGAGCTTGAATGGCGTGTACAGGCACAGCTGCCCATGCAGCTTCAGCACGATACCACAGTTCATCAAGAGTAGTGACTGGCGGATTGTGACGAGCCAGTTTCTCAGACACCATTGACCAGACGTTTTCAATTGGTGGGAGATCTGGAGAATGTGCTGACCAGGGCAGCAGTCGAACATTTTCTGTATCCAGAAAGGCCCGTACACGATCTGCAACATGCGGTCGTGGATTATCCTGCGAAATGGTAGGGTTTCGCATTGATCGAATGAAGCGTAGAGCCACGAGTCGTTACACATCTGAAATGTAACGTCTACTGTTCAAAGTGCAGTCAATGCGAGCAAGAGGTGACCGAGACGTGTAACAAATGGCACCCCACACCATCACGCCGGGTGATGTGTCAGTATGGCGATGACGAATACACGCTTCCAATGTGTGTTCACCGTGATGTCGCCAAACACGGAGGCGACCATCATGATGCTGTACACCGAACCTGGATTCATGCGAGAAAATGAGGTTTAGCCATTCGTGCACCCATCGCAAGCGCTCCTATCTGTGAAGCAGCGTCAAGGGTATCTGCAGCCATGGTCTCCGAGCTGATAGTCCATGCTGCTGCAAACGTCGTCGAACTGTGCTTGCAGATGGTTGTTGTCTTGCAAATGTCCGCATCTGTTGACTCAGGGATCGAGACGTGGCTGCACGATCCGTTACAGCCATTGGCGGATAAGATGCCCGTCGTCTATACTGCTAGTGATACGAGGCCGTTGGCATCCAGGACGGCGTTCCGTATTTCCCTCCTGAACCCATCGATTTCATATTCTGCTAATAGTCATTGGATCTCGACCAACGCGACCAGACATGTCGCGATACGATAAACCGCAATAGTTATAGGCTACAATCCAACCTTTATCAAAGTTGGAAACGTGATGGTACGCATTTCTCCTCCTTACTCGAGGCATCAGAAGAACCTTTCAGCAGGCAACGCTGGTCAATTGCTGTTTGCGTATGAGAAATAGGTTGGAAACTTTCGTTGTGTCAGCACGTTGTAGGTGTCGCTACCGGCGCCCACCTTGTGTGAATGCTCTGAAAAGCTAATCATTTGCATATCACAGCATCTTCTTCCTGTCGGCTAAATTTCGTGTCTGTAGCACGTCATCTTCGTGGTATAGCAATTTTAATGGCCAGTTGTGTGTTTGTGGGTGTGTTTATACCTGAAGAAAATGTACGTTGTTGTTAACTCGTTATTCAATGTGAATGCCTTTAACCTCTATTCATTATTACGTATTACATACCCCCTTCACAAGCAATGACATTTGCCATGAGGATGTTACCCACCCATGCATTTAAATCTCCTGCTTCTATTAGAGAATTGTTTTTGTTTATCTCATGCTTCAGAGTCCTCCTCTCATTCGTCGTCAGTGTTATGTGCTCCAGTTACTGACAGATAGCTTCTTGCTATTTCTTTTCTAACATCAAATATGCATTCTTTGATGAAGGTGGAAGAGCGCATTTTGTTCATGAAAGTCCTTTTCCACAGAACAGCAACTCCAGTAAGCCTTTTTCAAAATGGTTCAAATGGCTCTGAGCACTATGGGACTTAACAGCTTTGGTCATCAGTCCCCTAGAATTTAGAACTACTTAAACCTAACTAACCTAAGGACAACACACAACACCCAGCCATCACGAGGCAGAGAAAATCCCTGACCCCGCCGGGAATCGAACCCGGGAAGCCGAGCGCGGGAAGCGAGAACGCTACCGCACGACCACGAGATGCGGGCTGCCTGTTTCGTGTTGAACGATTACACTGTAGATCACGGGTGGGAAACTGGCGATCCGGCTGGCAGCTGGTTTTATTCCTACTCTCGCAAGAAGTGCACGGGAGAGAAACAGGGGAGAGGCAGAATCTTGCGACCTTTTAAAGGCAGCTGTTGTAAATGATCATAAGTAAAGAAACAATGTTCACTGTGTGTAAATAAATATAAACATCTGACCATGGGGTGACGACAGAATAATATTTTCTCAAAAACGGGTGTTTTGAGGCAAAATATGCTAGCTGGGCGGTTCGGGAAAAGGGTGACATTGATATCGATGCGTTGCGTTATCCCGCGAACATCAGAGTCGCGGACGCTATTATTTTGAACTCGTATGATGGCTGCGCCGCTATAGAGTCACATGATTAGGCGTCCCATGAGTTTCAGTATGTGAATCAGGCCTGAGGGTCACAAAGGTTGGCCAAGCTTGCGCTAGATCGTGTCATACCGTTTTGCTGCGTAGAGCCTCTTGATTTATTTTTGGTTTCTGTTACAACGATGACGTCAATATTTTGTGAATCTAGTTCAGTCTCCAGTTGTGCTGCATTATCTTTAAACAGAGAGACATTCCAAGTAGCCACGTTGAATCCACTGTTCATTCCAAGCCGTTTGTCCCTGTTGTATGCCGCGTCGTCTTCAAGTTGTTCGTCACGACTGTTTTTTATTACTGATTTCTAAAATGTTTACTAACAATATAATTCTTCCATTACACAATACCGGCCGATGACCGGGATAGCTAGGCAGTGATGGTAACAGATTTAGCTATCTGAGCACAATGTGCTGGATACGGCTGGGCTAGAAAGTAAGTGACTGCTTCTCCCAATCGTTGCCGCATACCGTCGTAACTGTAGACTAATTTTTTGTGTCTTGATTTTATAAAATTTGGTTAGTTATGTAATTGAGAGAGACGGACTTGTTTATATCACCAGGGTTGTTAAGGACAATTATAACCTCGAAATGAATGAAAATCATGTTTATGTCATGTTTTACACAAATTTGTTTAAAGTTTGCCTGTCCAATGGGTAACATTTCAATAGCATTTCCTCGTAATGGATAACTTTATACACGTTTATAAATTTTAAATGGAAAGGAAATGGAAATCCGAAATGACATGACACTTTTCATACCTTCATTGACTTTTCGGAGATTATTAAAAGAAAAAATGGAGTATGGTGAGTCATTTCAATTTGAAGTTCTTATGAAGCAAACAGAAAATAATGTTTCTGCCATGTCCGGAGCATGGCTTTATCACTCTTTCTCTTTAATAGCAGCACTTCCATAGCAGCTTGAGGCACTAACCCTAAATCAGCTGGATTACGATTGAATAATTACGTAAGTGGTAGCAGGTGTTATCTGAACTTTAAAAACCCTCTTTGTAATACCGTAAGTTCATTAGGTAGAGCCGCAACCTATCGGAAACTATTCTAGCAGTCCGCTCTAAATCGCTTCGACGATCTCCTTTACACCGACTTGTTACGGTTCGCCAATAGTAGAGAAGTACCGCATGTGATGGTCACACTAGCGTCCTATATGCGGTCTCCTTTATAGATGAACCACACTTAATTACTGGTTCAAATGGCTCTGAGCACTATGGGACTTAACTTCAGAGGTCATCAGTCCCCTAGAAGTTAGAACTACTTAAACCTAAGTAACCTAAGGACATCACACACATCCATGCCGGAGGAAGGTTCGAACCTGCGACTGTAGCGGACGCGCAGTTCCAGACTGAAGCGCCTAGAACAGCTCGGCCACACCGGCCGGAACTTAATTAATATTCTCATAATTAACCAAAGTCGACAACTAGCGTTCCCTATCACAAGTGTCCCATATTCGTTCTGTTTCATACCGCTTTGCAACGTTACGCCTAGATATTTAAACGACGTGATTGGGTCAAGCTTGACGCTACTATTCATCTGCATTAACTTACAGTTTTGTGCGTTCAAAGCTAGCTGCCATTCATCACATCAGATAGACATTTTGTTTATGTTATTTTGTACCCTCCTACTGTCAGTCAACTTACACAATTTATCGTAAACCGTTACACTGTCAGCAATCATCCAAAGACTGCTGTCCATCTGGTCCACTAAATCATTTGTGTATACAGAGAACAACATCGACCCTATCACACCAAATTTAGAAAAACGTAATTTAATGACAGTGAGTAGGGAAAACAAATCTATTTGCGATGTGTCGCATGACACAGTGACGTCTGTTAACTAATTGTAATACGGAAGGTGTGTAATCGACTTCAGTTTGTTGAGAGAATTTTAGGAAAGTGTCGCGCATCAGCAAAAGAAATCGCATATAGAACTGTACTGCGACCCATTGTTGAGCAATGTTCGAGTGTTTGGGATCCGCAAAATGCCGGATTAAAAAATGTTCTCGGAACAATTCAGAGGCGGACTGTTTGATTAGTTACCGGTACGTTATAACAACACGCAAATGTTACGGAGATACTTCGGGAACTAAAATGGGAATCAGTGGAGGTAAAGCGACGTTCTTTGCGAGGAGATAATTTAGAGTTCCATCATTTGAAGATGACAGCGATCGATTCTGCTACTGCCAACGTACATTTCGAGTAAGAATCATGAAGATAAGATTAGAGAGATTAGGGCTCGTACGGAGCCTGTTCTCCATCGCTCGGTTTGCCAGTGGAATAGGATACACTCAGCCACGTAACGTGCGGTGGCTTGTTGAGTATGTATTTAGATGTAGATGTACATGTAGTCATAGCAGTGAAAGTTTCTAGGTAACCGAAAACACATAAAGATTCTCAAGTTTACGAACATCACTGTCAAGATTTTCCTACTAGTAGCGTTCATTACGTATTATCTAAAGACCCATTTTACTCAGAACGTACAAAACCAGACACGTGCGACGCTCAATAGAACTTCGTGGGGAGTGCATAACGTAACCAGAGTTGCCTGATGTAAACCCGGTTGACCTTACTTCCGGAAAAGCCTTTATCTTTTATTAGTGCAGGGTTTTTCTCTTTACAGTCTGCCTTACTCAACTTCCTCTCGGACCTTTATTGAGGATAGTTATGGTCGGGCTGTGACGAGCTCCTTTACCAAGCAGGAATGTTTTCCGCAGGCAGTCAGACCAGAACCCTACCCTAAGGGATAACCCTCACACAGGTACCTGAAAAGTATTGTGTCAAAGGTGGCGCGATTTTGTTTCTGTTAACAAGATTAGCACCACTCTGGTTCACTGCGTCGCTGGGGGGGGGGGGGGGGGGTGAGATCATATTTGCGTCGTCTAGCGGAGCGGGGATATTTCCCATTTCGGCAGTGAAGAGTAGGACTGGATTGTGAGCCAAGTGATGGGTTATGGAGTGCGCGAGGCGAGACCGTCGGGCGGAATGAACACTAGGCACTTACTCCGTCGCGCACTCTTTTTGAGAGTGCAGACGTGTCTCTGAGCTCTGACTTTCGGAGACGCGCATAAACGGTGGTCGGCTCGCGCCTAGGGGACGGACTGTCTTTTAAGTGCTATAGGCGGATTTTTTGCTGTTTCTGTCCTCGCTTAGACGCAGAAGTTCGACAGTTTTCTTCACTGTACTTTTGAATTTGCTGCGGATGCACTGCCCATTAACAATTAGCTTATATGTCGCCCTGAAATCAATTGTAGAATTTAAATTCTTTCATGAGAGTGTTCCCACTGGCCAGTGGATACTGACTTGCTTTATGGTATGCTTATGTCGCCTGCCTCTCATAGTACACTCTTTCAGGTAGCCCGTTGAGTGATGACTCATTTTGAGAAATCCACACAAGGCGATTGTTTAAATAAAAATTATAGACACACGGCATGGAACCAGGTGGAAATGTCAGAGGACCCCGGCTGTGAGCAACATTGGCTATGATCCAAACCCGCAAACAACCAAGTTCATAGTAAAACTTCTCAGAGTTTAATTTTTAAAATGCTGATGTTGTGCAATTTTTTTTTTGCCACTAACCAGAACTCTTTTTTAATGCTCTGGTAAGCATTGTGTTATGTGGTTGTTAAATTTTTTACTGCCAGTGGTCTCCGCCTGAACCCATTATTTTATTAACGTCTTTATAACTGGGTACCATTGACATTAGCGTGAAACCACAGACACTATTGCAAAACACAGACAGATAGGAGTACAATTCGGTACTTCTAGGAATGTAGTTCATTGTAGTAATAATTTACAGCGTTTAAAGTAACAGTTGGCCTGAAGATTGTGCCCCGTAACTGTAGAAGATAGCGACACATGTTCTTTCCTATAGTGGCCATATTGGGGAGGAAATTGGCAGTGAAAGTATATCTGAAGTTACTGTAACGTGCATTTGGGCTTGTACTACTGCTTATATGAGTGGTTTTGAGATGACATCAACAGAGCCAAATGTACTTTTGATATAAATGTATTAAATTTTAGGCCCATTTTTTCTTCTTGTTTAGGAGTATAATTTGTTTCAAACATGTAAATTCCAAGGTGCCACAGGAAAATGAGAAAATACTTCCAAATATATCTCAGGAAATAATGTGTGGTTGAAAACTGTGTATTCCAGTGGTTCCAAACTGAAACGACAACCTTGAGACAGTTGATTGCTCATCTTTCTTTTCGTATTCATTGCTTACTATGGTAATAAAGTTAAATTTTGTGCAAAATTTAAAATTATAATTCATAGCGAAACCACCTCCCTAAAGTAATTGATTATTTACTTTACTCACAATTTCTAGTTGTATTCGTTGTTTACCGTGACAAAGGTCAATTATGTAATATATTTTAAATTCATTCTTATTTGGGCTCAACGGATTAATGTTCTTAAATTTTTGGAGTGGAGACATTTAGCTGTTAGATTGCTTTACGGTTATTTTTCCCGTTAATCTTCTCTATGTTTACTTGCATTCAACTGAAACGCGTTGTTGTGATCCTCGATAGACCTGTCTAAATTGATTTGTTATGTAAATTTCTCTAAGCCGTGATTTAATAAAGGTATAACTTCGTAACTCTCAACTGAATAAATCGATCCCACTCCTACATCCTACTTCCCAGTATTAACACAGTAGGGCCTATACTGCTTTACGCATCACTTAACTTTCTAGAAACTTTTCCCATTTTCTGGACACTCATTTTTAAGGTTTCTTACACTATGGAAGTTAGCAGGGAGATTTGAAAACTGATACCTGTAAATAAGCATTCAAACATACAATAACCCACGAAAGTTAGTCAGTGGTTTGGAAACTAATTTATTAACTGAAATAAGCACTTTTCGTAAAACTTTCCTATGCAATGGGAGGAAGGTCATGACCTTCATATCCTCCGCCCTTTATCCATTTCTGACTGAAAGACAACCCACGTGTGGAACTGCCTCGCGCAGTAGTCGAGTGGCAAACAGCCAAACAACGGATCCGAAGCTCTTGAGTTAGATACCCGTTCTATCCTAGAATTTTTATCTATAACTTTTCGCTTCTTTTATTCGATCAGCATATTTTGTTAACGTGAAAAGTTCTGAGTGGCACCGCGGTGCTGGATTCACTTCGAACTGTTGGTTCCCCTGTATCTGGCTGGATATTCCAGTTCAAAGAGAGGAGGAATGCAGTGCCAGACCATCTGCAGTACGACCATACGCGGTAGAGCACAGTGGTGTTCAAACGAACTTTCAGAGTGATGAAAGCTTTACTTAACGATCTTCAACAACGACAGAAAATGGATTGACGATAACGTTGTTATCGTACATATGCTAGTACCTCTGCGTTGGTATTTTTATATGGTACCTCATGCACTCATAATACTGTAAAATTAGTTAGATACTGAGATGTGGCGGGACCGGCACCAGGAGTATCTCTGACATGAGTACGTACGCTTTCCTAGTACAAAGGTTTGTCTTGTGGCTTGGACCGGCTCGGGATGTAAGCGGGTGCCGTCTGCGAGTAAGGGAACAACGCTTTGAGAACGGAAGGCCGCCGTGCGCGAGTCGGCGATTCGCTGGCGGGCAGAAGCGGTTGTCACGTGGTTATACTGGATGCTGCTGGAGTTTGCCGGCGATGTGCATTCTCCGGCAACCTCGTGAGCTGTGGATGTACCCGCTTCCTTGGAGGGACACGCTGTTAAGGTCTTGCGAGGTGATGGTCTGACATCTTCGCAAAATCGCCACAGCATCAAGACACCCAGTTAAGTACTCTAATTACTAAGAGCGCTTAGTTAACTGTGATTGTCAGCGCTCTTGGTACAGTAAAACGCTGCCGGAGGCGTGATGTTATGTGTGTTCGATTTCATTTGATGCTTCTTACTAAGCGTGTGCTCTGCTTCCGCATAATATTGATGTATTTGCAGAATGTTAGTTCATTAGCTATTCTTAGCAAGTGTTTAATCTGATTACGATATTTGATAGCTCTGCGGACAATATGAGTTTTTATTTCTAAAGGCTACGGTGTAGTGCTTTGCAGGATCACTTATGTTTTCCGATATGTGTACAATTAAGTTCTAGTGAGTGTCGCTTTTCGTGAGCCAGTTCTTTTCCCGCTCCTAACGTTTGTTTGTCAGGTGCTATTTCACGTAAAGAAAGGACTTCCGAGTGAAATTAGCTGTTGTTTAGCCTTGATTTTGTAGTGTTAGTTTACTGGTCAATCTTGAGAGTTAAACTTAGGAAAAGATTTTTGGCCGCCTGTTGTCGGGTGTGGTCTGTTTCAGTGAGCTGGGGCAGCGGGAAACAGAAGCGCAGAGCTTCCCTTTAGATTACAAGTTCGGCTTACGGGCGGTGGACTTCACCTGAGCTCGTGTGTTCCTGTTCGGTAGTGTTTGTTGGGTTCAACTTTCGATGGCCTAGTCGATGTGGGGTTGCAAACGGAGCCACGTCTAGGTTCGAAGTTAAGTATTACTTCTCTCAGTGGGTTACACCGTTCGTGCTTAAATTTCGTCCTTACAAGATTGGGCCTTACTTCTGCTGTTAAACATTTATGATTGTACAAAGTTGTAACTTTCTGTGCCCTAAAATCCCATCTTACAAGCCAATGGGCATTTGAATAATTTCGTGGTTCGCTCTGAAAGGTTCTCTAGTCTGATAATTTCCAAGATTGCCCAAGCTGCGTTTTGATAAATAGGTTCTAAGTATTCGTGTTAAAATTGAGGCAGTATGTCCACTGTTATTTTCCATGTAATGTTAAAGTATTGGAATTGAAAGGGTCTTAAATAACGTATTTTAACGAGTGTGCTTTTTTTTTTTGCTTAAGTTATGGTCAAATTCAGCGTTAGTGGCTTCTGTCAATTTTTATATGAGATCATTGCTAATGGTTTATTAGTTTATTTATAATTTTATACAATGAGAGAGTTTCTTTAATATTTTGCCTGAGTCGCGTTTTCTTAATGTTTATGGGAGAGCGTTGGCTAATGATTTATTAACTTGCTGATGAGTTTGTGTAATGATTGTTTCGTAAATAATGTTGCCTGAGTGGAATCTGTCAGTTTTTTTGTAAGATCGTTTTTGGTAGTTAATAAAAACATTGGAATGGAAATGTTCACTTTATTGGGCCCGCCCTTCCACTCCCTTTACATTTAAAGGTTATACAAAGCAAGTGCGAAGTAAAAACCTTCTAGATACAATAGGTGTAATCCACCAAGCTTAGCAAAAACGGTCTAAAATATTTCTCAGGGGCTAAGCCACAGTAATCGTGCCAGCCCATAACCATTTCTTATTTAGCTTTACAACGAAAGACCTGGTTACCCTGCATGCTTAATGGCGAAAAAGGTAGTTTACAAGCACAAGCTACCCTTGTTATTAAATGGTATTACTGCGTTCCGACGATAATTGGAGCTTGCAGGGTCTCAGAAATGGCTTCGTAAATTATGTGCATTACATATATTTTGCTCATTTATAGGCCCTTAGCTTAAAGCGGTCTGAATACCTCTTTTGCAAGCCTGAAGGCAGTATCTCTTTCGCAGGTCACTTTGTTAGGCAGAGAGCTTAAATTCTTGCCTTTACACGAGAGCTGTGCTTGTGAATTATAGACAGCATTAGGTTTCCCACATCGTTTATTATGGACTCCATTGTCATTGCAGACTGGAATTGCGGAGAAAGGACTGAACAAGTTCGTAATCTAGCCAACAGACTGTGAGTACATTAACTAAACACTAGTAGTCTGAGATATTATTGTAACCAACAATGCGCTTCAGCCAACTGTGCAAATAAAAGATACAAACGTACTGCATCAAGATAAATGATAACTCACCCCGACAAGTACTACGTAAAAATTATTCACATTAGTGAATTCATGCGCTCACTAATTCTGAGATGATTACTGCGTAACTTAAAAAATCTTATATACGACTGCAGTCTTTCTCGGCGTATTCCAATGATGAATTCTTCTCAGGTTATCTTCTGACGAAGATGAGGGCTACGGAACTCATTGCAACGTTGCGACAAGACGACGCCACCACTCGGCCGATAACCCGAGAAGAATTCATCATTAAAAATATGTTTTTCAGCTTTAAAATGTATCTACATCTCGGTATGTGACATAGTGGTAAGCATAATAGTTGGAAAGAATTTAAAACGGCTGAGTTGTTTCTTTAAAGAATTCACTGATTTTCTCTGAATTTAACTGTGATAACACGTTTCGGGTGCAACCCATCATCTGATGACCTATTATAAAAAGACATGAGTAACAGATGTTGTGCTACAAATTTTACGGAAACGCAAACTTCTTATAAAATATTGGTTCGACGGAAACAGTATTCACGAACAGAACGCTTTTTGATTCAAAAACACATGTCAATACAAATACTGGAGATTTTGATGTAGTCAACAAATACTTTCGTTACTAACATGGAGAATAGCACATAACCACAAACCGCTGCACAATTGAAAATTTAATCAAATTGTTGCCTCCTTGAGCCGCTGGTTCTAGATGTACATCAACAAGTTTGATAATGATTAGAATTTCATACATATATTAGGAATAGGTATTAGGCAAGGGTGGGGGGGGGGGGGGTATTAAAACACACGGTACGTGCTGGGAGAACGGCTCGATCAAGCTAGGTATCGCTATCGTGCCGATTCACGTTTCACGTTTAAAGAGCGTCCCTCTCATTCTTGGCTGATGTAACTATTGTATTCTGCTACTTTAAGAAACAGCATGTCAGTATATAAAACATGTCAAAACTGCTTACCCACACATGGGCAAAAAATACTAACTTTCGTATAAAAATACAAGTGAAATTTTATAAAACCATTTTACAAAAATCCTCAAAGTTTTTTGTTAGTATGCAAATGAAAAATTGTCAACATATGACCCTATGAACTCTGTTACAGTACAATGTGACTATGTAACTTAGCACTGAAATAAATTTTCATTTTGATTGCAAAATAAAAATTCTTGGCTCGTTGGGCGTCCTACGAATGCAATTACGTACAACATTAGATAAAGTTAAAACTTCATAGATGAAGCGGTAAGCGTTTTATTAAATTAATGTTCCTACCAAGTACTTGATGGATGTAATAGGGGTCAAATCAGCCAAGAAATAAAATTTCTGTAGCAGCGTTCGACTATAGATTTTACGTAGCTAGTAGTTGTTGGGTGCTGATACTAATACCTTCACGTAGGTAAGACAGCTTTGTTACAAAAACGAAATTGAACTCTTCCTGTTACTAAGAAACAAGAACAGGAAATGCACAAAAGGTAAAATTCAGGTGAAGAAGTAATGTATAAAAAATGAAGGCCATGTGTTCTGTAACTTTGAACAGCAACAATGTAAAAAGAGAACTAATGTACATAAACATTCGATATGAAACAATGTCGGATGGCACATTCAGTCACTTCATTTGTAAACTTCTTCGAAGTAGGGTTTGTCAGTTAAATAGGAGTGATTCAGTGGAAGACTCTGACTTACAGGATGTGCAACACAAGGCAAAGACGCTACCCGTGCACTCCAGCCTCAAGAATTCCACGACGTGTCGCGGACGATGCTTTCCCAACCACAAATGAGCTGCGTAGAAGAGGCAGCCTTGGGTCATGAGACTGAAGAAAGTGGGTGTGTCTGTTATTATCGGGGGAAGAGGGAAGAGCGAAAGGCAGCGCCAACAGGGCACATCGTTTGCTTTGCTTTGTGGTGGTTTTCGGCACTTAAAACGTTACCGTCCGCAAGGGAGTCGGGTATTGGCGAATCAGGTTACCGGCACCACAAGGACGCAAGTCAAATGTCTGGATCGGTCGCAGCTCTATGCTGGAGAAACGGATGCAGGCTCAACAGTGGAATCGTGCACCTTCACAAGCCGCAAAATTAATAATACGCCATTTTACGCCAGATTAGAAACTGGGAATTTTGCGACTGTCTTGGAAAATGGTTGGGTCGATCCCTCTAGTCCGTGTGGCCTGAGTTGAACACAGACACTATCTCACATGTCGTAGTCATTTCCGGTTCACTGCGACTGTTAGGTTAGTACTCGAGACATTACCTGCATTATGAAATTACGACTAGTTCAGGGGTTGTCTACTGAAATCATTTAAAGTTCAATAGCTACCCGAGGTACCGGATCAGTCACGAGTTGTGGGGAGAGTATTTTCCTTTTAAATTTTGTAGACACCACACTTTTTCGTTTTGCAAATATAAATTATTAAGTATCCACTAGCTTCTATCAAAGTGAAGAGAGGTGTGGATAGTACTGTATGGTTAGATTAATGATGCTCTGAATGCGTCTCCACTATTAAGCAACTAATAAAAAAATACGGTGAATTCAGTTTACTAATTTTCCTTACCTTCATTTAGTACGAAAAGACGTTTGATAAAGTACATGGAAAGAAATTGTGAGAAATTTTAAGAAACAGAGGCATCTCATCTCATTTTACAATAGTTGTACGGGGTTTATGCAGGGTGTAAATATTAATTTTGACAAACCAGAATAACTAGAAAAATAAGCTTCACACGAAAAAATTAGTAGAATCCAAAGTTGATTGTTTTCAAGGGGGACACCTTCTGGTGCTAAAATTAGCCCGCCACACCAGCCCCCTGAGGGTAGAGTGGGAGACAACCTTAAACTTTCAAACTGAAACTCCATTTTTATTGCAAAATGAGATCCTACATAAAAAACTACGTACATTTTGTCTTAAACATTTGTTTTGAGTCTTAGTAGTTGGCGCTGCAATTCAAGAAAATCTATGTTCTCATTTTTGCATAGAAAATGGTTATGGATAAATAAAAAATACTTATTTACTTCATAAATTTTGATTCGCTGAAACTAAAACTCTCCCTCTCTTCCCATAGGGTGGGGTTTCAGAGAGAGGAATTACAGTTTACAAATGTTGACGCAAATATTAATTTTTTTCCGCAGATTTGGATAAGTTTTGTTTGTTTCCTGGTGATGAGGCCACACAAATTTTAATTATGAAACAGATCATCTGACTAGCTGACTAACTAACTAACCAAACATCCTATTTACTAACTTAAGTATTGTTTATTTATCCCTAACCATTTTCCACCCAAAAATGAGAACATGGATTTTCTTGAATTGCAGCGCCAACTACTAAGAATCGAAACAATTGTTTAAGACAAAATGTACGTAGTTTTTTATGTAGAATGTGATTCTGCAATAAAAATGGGCTTCCAATTTGAAATTTTAAAGTTGCCTCCCACCCTACTCCCAGGGGGCTGGGGTGGCGGGCTAATTTTAGCACCAGAAGATGTCTCCCTCGAAAATAATCAACTTTGGATTGTACACATTTTTTCATGTGAAGCTTATTTTTCAAGTTATTCTGGTTTGTCAACTTAAAATTTACACCCTTTATATATGCACAAGAAAATATGAATGAAAACGGCTGGTGGAAGACATAATATAGCAGAAATAAACAGAGAAGCTAGACAAGGGTGCCCCCTCTCATCCTCCATTTTAACGCATATTTTGACGATGTAACCAAAACGTGGGTACAGGAAATAAAAATATTTCGAAATTAACAATGTGGATTTTGGTATACTGGTTTTTGCAACCGACTAACTAATTGTTAGTTAGAATAAAAATGATCAACAAGTATGTGTATTTAATTTTGTGAAGAAGGTAGAGATTACTGTCTGGGCATTTCCATAACGACAACAAAGTCAATGGACTTTTAGCAGAAACCAGGCTATCTGAGTTTAAGCATATCCTAGAGAAAAATAACACATTTAATTAGTTAGAGTGCAGTATTATATATAAGGCAAAAAATTTAATATGAAATTTGTTAGAACCAGCTAACTACGTATTTCGGTGGAAACAGTGGAACAATACTCAGAACGTTGGGAAATGCAATGCGAAAACTGGACGCTGAAGAAGAGTGGTGAAAAGACCATAGGAACATGTAAAATGAAGAAGAGTGGTGAAAAGACCATAGGAACATGTAAAATGAAATATCTTACATATGTGGCTGGATAAACTTCAAAGGTTAAATAGAGGATTGACGACTTTAGAACTGAACTGAATGTGTAATACATAACTGACACAATCAAACAATATCAATCAGGATGGAAAGAATGCATAAACCATGTGCCCGATGAAAGACTTGTTACAACAGTAGAAGCCAAAAGGCAAAAGTTCTTTAGGAAAACTAATTAAGAGATGGCTGACTAATTTTAAATCGGACTGAGTGTACCAAAAACCCGACCCTCCGAATCCGTATTCGATTCGTGTTAATGTGTCCCGCGTCGTTCACAAGTTATTTCACAGTTATCATCGATTAACTTTTGTTTCCCGATATCCGGTCAGAATAAAGTCATCGTCAATACTTTCATATATAATATTATCGAGCACTTAATAAGAGCTAAGCTCGAAAATAATAACCTCTGAAGAGGTACCACACTGAAGATAGTATTATGTGTCTAAGTGTTCTGTGCGGCTGGTCGTCACGCACGAGACTGGGACGAGAATCGAAGCCACGTCTGTCTGCAGTTCGGACAGCGGAAGCATTTTTTTCAAATCCCGGGAGCGGCCGGGATGCACTTTATTCATAACGGCAGCGCAGCGGCGCCCGCACTCGATATGTGGCCCGCGGATGAATAATGCATTACCAGGTGGCGTACCCACTGCTGCGTAATAAAAGTTCCGTACACACGGCTCGCTCCTGTTTACGCTGCGTGCCTGGCGGTGTGCGGACAAATACACGGCACTGTGCTGTGTTCAACTCACTCGTATACTCCAGCACTTGCCGGTTGTGGTCACCTATTCTGTAGGAGACTGTTTTGACCTTTAGCCAACGCAGAGTGAGCCGTTTTGGAGTATTTTGCTTAATTTATTTCGCAAACACCATCTCAAACACCTTAAATATTCTGTCGTTACCCTCCATGTCTGCAGATGTTTAAGTGACTTTCGTACCGAAGACTGATTTGATGCAGTTGTCTGCTGTAGCCTATCATGTGCAAGCTTTTTTGTCTCAGCATAAGTACTGAAACTTAGATCTATTTAAATTCTTGCTGTAACCATGCCTTCGTCTCCCTATGGAAGTTCTAAAGCCCATACTTCCCTCCATCACTCAATGAACGATTCTTTGATGCTCCAGAAAGTGTTGTGCCAACATATTTTCTTCTTTTACTCTAGTTGCGTGTAAACTAATTTTCTCATCATTCTATTAAGTAAATGCTCATTATGAACCCAATCGAACCATCTACTCTTTCGCATTATTCTGTATCCCATCATTTCAATACCTTTCATTCTCTTGTTGTATGAACCCACGTCCCACCCTCCACAAATGTTACCTCCTACATCTCATTTCAACTATAAAAAAATGATTCCTCGATTCCTCTGAACATGACCTATCAACCGATCTGTTATTTTAGTCGGGTTTCTGTTCTCCTCAGTTCTGTTCAGCACCTGCTCATTAATTAGACGATCTACCCATCTAATCTTTAGTAGTGTCCTGCAGCAATACAATCTACATCTACATTTACGTGATTACGCTGCTATTCACAATAAAGTGTCTGGAAGAGAGTTCAGTGAAACACTTTTATGCTGTGTCTCTACCGTTTCACTCTCTAACGGCACGTGGGAAAAACGAGCACCTAAATTTTTCGGTGCGAGCCCCGATTTCTCTTATGGTGATGATTTCTCCCTACATAGGTGGGTGCCAAGAGAATGATTTCGCAATCAGAGGGGAAAATTGGTGATTGAAATTTCATGAGACCATCCCGTCGCAACGAAAAACGCCTTTGTTTTAATGATTGCTATTCCAATTCACGTATCATGTCTGTGACAATGTCTCCCCTATTTCGCAGTAATACAAACCGAGCTGCCCTTCTTTGTACTTTTTCGATGACAACCGTCAGTCGCACCTGATGCGGATCCCACACCGCACAACAGTACTCCAGAACAGGGCGCACAAGCGTGGTGTAAACAGTCTCTTTGGTGGACCTGTAGCACTTTCTAAGTGTTCCGCCAACGAATCGCAGTCTTTGGATTGCTCTGCCCACAATATTATCTATGTGATAGTTCTAGTTTAGGTTATTTGTAATTGTAATCCCTAAATATTTATTTGAATTTACAGGGCTCAGATTTATGTGACTTATCGCGTAATCGAAATTTAGCTGATTTCTTTTCGTACTCATGTGAAAAACTTCGCACTTTTCTTTATGCAGGGTCAATTGCCACTTTTCGCACCATACGGATATCTTACCTAAATCATTTTGCAAGTCATTTTGATCATCTGAAGACTTTACAAGACGATAAATGAAGCATCATCTGCAGACAATCTAAGACGGCTACTCAGATTGTCTCCAATGTCGTTAGTATAGATCAGAAACAATAGAGGGCCTATAACACTTCCTTGGGGGACCCCGGATACTACTTCTGTTTCACTCGATGACTTTCCGTCTATTACTACGAACTGTGACCTTTCGACCAGGATATCACGAATCCAGTCGCATAACTGACACGATACTCCGTAGGCACACAGTGTGATTAGAAGACGCTTGTGAGAAACGGTGTTGAAAGCCTTCTGTAAATCTAAAAATATGGAATAAATTTGACATCCCCTGTCGATAGCACTTATTACACTCCTGGAAATGGAAAAAAGAACACATTGACTCCGGTGTGTCAGACCCACCATACTTGCTCCGGACACAGCGACAGGGCTGTACAAGCAATGATCACACGCACGGCACAGCGGACACACCAGGAACCGCGGTGTTGGCCGTCGAATGGCGCTAGCTGCGAAGCATTTGTGCACCGCCGCCGTCAGTGTCAGCCAGTTTGCCGTGGCATACGGAGCTCCATCGCAGTCTTTAACACTGGTAGCATGCCGCGACAGCGTGGACGTGAACCGTATGTGCAGTTGACGGACTTTGAGCGAGGGCGTATAGTGGGCAAGTGGGAGGCCGGGTGGACGTACCGCCGAATTGCTCAACACGTGGGGCGTGAGGTCTCCACAGTACATCGATGTTGTCGCCAGTGGTCGGCGGAAGGTGCACGTGCCCGTCGACCTGGGACCGGACCGCAGCGACGCACGGATGCACAACAAGACCGTAGGATCCTACGCAGTGCCGTAGGGGACCGCACCGCCACTTCCCAGCAAATTAGGGACACTGTTGCTCCTGGGGTATCGGCGAGGACCATTCGAAACCGTCTCCATGAAGCTGGGCTACGGTCCCGCACACCGTTAGGCCGTCTTCCGCTCACGCCCCAACATCGTGCAGCCCGCCTCCAGTGGTGTCGCGACAAGCGTGAATGGAGGGACGAATGGAGACGTGTCGTCTTCAGCGATGAGAGTCGCTTCTGCTTGGTGCCAATGATGGTCGTATTCGTGTTTGGCGCTGTGCAGGTGAGCGCCACAATCAGGGCTGCATATGACCGAGGCACACAGGGCCAACACCCGGCATCATGGTGTGGGGAGCGATCTCCTACACTGGCCGTACACCTCTGGTGATCGTCGAGGGGACACTGAATAGTGCACGGTACATCCAAACCGTCATCGAACCCATCGTTCTACCATTCCTAGACCAGCAAGGGAACTTGCTGTTCCAACAGGACAATGCACGTCCGTATGTATCCCGTGCCACCCGACGTGCTCTAGAAGGTGTAAGTCAACTACCCTGGCCAGCAAGATCTGCGGATCTGTCCCCCATTGAGCATGTTTGGGACTGGATGAAGCGTCGTCTCATGCGGTCTGCACCTGCAGCACGAACGCTGCTCCAACTGAGGCACCAGGTGGAAATGGCATGGCAAGCCGTTCCACAGGACTACATCCAGCATCTCTACGATCGACTCCATGGGAGAATAGCAGCCTGCATTGCTGCGAAAGGTGGATATACACTGTACTAGTGCCGACATTGTGCATGCTCTGTTGCCTGTGTCTATGTGCCTGTGGTTCTGTCAGTGTGATCATGTGATGTATCGGACCCCAGGAATGTGTCAATAAAGTTTCCCCTTCCTGGGACAATGAATTCACGGTGTTCTTATTTCAATTTCCAGGAGTGTATTTCAGCAGTATAAAGAGCTTGTTGTGTTTCACTGAGTCCGTGCTGACTATACGTCGATAAATAGTTTTTCGGGGTGCCTCATAATGTTCGAATTCAGTATATGTTCTAAAACCCTACTGCAAATCGACGTTAGTGATACAGGTCTATAATTCAGCGGATTACTCCTGCTTCCCTTTTGGTTATTGGTGTGAAAAAAAAAAAATGGCTCTGAGCACTATGGGACTCAACTGCTGTGGTCATTAGTCCCCTAGAACTTAGAACTACTTAAACCTAACTAACCTAAGGACATCACACACATCCATGCCCGAGGCAGGATTCGAACCTGCGACCGTAGCAGTCGCACGGTTCCGGACTGCGCGCCTAGAACCGCGAGACCACCGCGGCCGGCTATTGGTGTGATTTAAACATTTTTTTTTTCAGTCTTTAGGTAAGTATCTTTCTGTGAACGAGTGGTTGTATATAATTGCTAAATTTGGAGCTCTTTTATCAGCATACTCTGACAGGGACCTTAATGGTATACAATGTGGACCGGAGGCCTTGCCTTTATTAAGTGATTTAAGCTGATTTGTTACACCGAGGATATCTACTCTTATGTTTCTCATCTTGGCAGTTGTTCTTGATTGGAATTCAGGAATATTTACTTCGTCTTCTTTGGTGAAGGAGTTTCGTAAAACCGTGTTTAATAACTCTGCTTTAGTGGCTCTGTCATCAGTGACTTTACCGTTGTTGGATGCAGATGCTCAGTGAAGGTATTGATTGTGTCTTGCCACTGGTGTGCTTTATGTATGACCAGAATCTCTTTGGATTTTCTGCCAGATTTCGAGGCAGAATTGCGTTGTGGAAATCGTTAAAGGCATCTCGCATTGAAGTACGCAACATATTTCGAACGTCTGTAAAACTTTGCCAATTTTTGGGGCTTTTGCGTTCTTTGAAATTTTACATGCGTTTTCGTTGCTTCTGCAACAAAGATCTGACCCATTTTGTGTACCATGGGGGATCAGTACCATTACTTATTAATTTATGTGGTATATATCTCTCAATTGCTGTTGATATCTCCTTGAAAGTATTCAACAACTTTTCTACACTTACATGATCAGATCGGAAGGAGTGAAGACTGTCTCTTAAAAAGGCGTTAAGAGCATTTTTATCAGCTTTTTTGACTAGATGTACTTTGCGTTTCTTTTTGATGGTTGTAGCAGCAACTGACTTGTGGTCGCTAATCCCTGTATTCGTCACAACACTCACTATTTGTCCAGGATTATTTGTTGCTAAAAGGTCGAGTATGCTTTCGCTACCATTTACGCTTCGAGTGGGATCGTGAACTAAATGTTCAAAATAATTTTCTGAGAAAGAATTCAGTACAATTTAGGATGATATTTTATGCCTGCAGCCGGCTTTGAACGTATAGTTTTTCCAAGATATCGAAGATAGACTGAAGTCACCATCGACAACAATTGTATGGGTACTTATTTGAAATGAGACTCAAGGTTTCTTTGAACTGTTCAGCAACTATATCTTCTGAGTCAGGGGGGTCGGTAAAACAATCCAATTAATAGTTTAGTCCGATTGTCAGGTATAACATCTACCCATACTGTTTCACATGAACTATCTACTCTAGTTTCGCTACAAGCCAAACTACCTCTGACAGCAATAAATACTCCACCACCAACTGCATTTAGTCTATCCTTTCTGAACACTGTTAGATCGTTTGAAAAAAATTCGGCTTCACCTATTTCCGGCTTTGGCCAGCTCTCTGTACCTACAACTATTTGAGCTTCAGTGCTTTCTATTAGGGCTTGAAGCTCTGGTTCTTTCCAAACACAGCTACGACAATTTACAACTACGATACCTATCATTTCTATAACTACCTTGCTGTGTTTTACCTGCCCACTTTCTGACGGACGCACCTTCTATCGTCCCCGTAGACCGTCTAACCAAAAAACCGCCCAGTTACTTCCACACAGCCCCCGCTACCCGTGTAGCCGCCTCCTGTGTGTAGTGGACTCCTGACCTATTAAGCGGAACCCGGAAACCCACCACCCGATGGCGCAAGTCAAGGAATCTGCAGAACCGCCTGAGCCTCTGATTCAGACCCTCTACTCGGCTCTGCACCAAAGGGCCACAGTCGGTTCTATCGACGATGCTGCAGTTGGTGAGCTTCGCCTCAATCTCGGAAGCAAGACTGGCAGTCTTTAACATTTCCGCTAGCCGCCCGAAACCAGACAGAATCGGCTCCGATCCAAAGTGACACACGACATTGGTACTGACATTACCCACCACCTGCAGTTGGTTGCACCCTGTACTCTTCATGGTATCCGGAAGCATTCTTTCCACATTCGAAATGACTCCCCCCGGAATCCACACAGATTGAACACTGGCTTCCTTCCCCTCCTTAGCAGTTATGTTCCGAAGGGGCCCCATTACGCGCCTAACATTGGAGCTCCCAACTACCAGCAAAACCCAACATATGTGAAGGCCCAGACTTTGCGGGCAAAGAAGCTTCCTCTGAAATGGGGTGGACGACTGCATCCAGATCAGAGACATCGTTAGCCACAGATAACGCCCGAAACCGTCAAACGAACCGGGGAGTCCCTACGATCGGCCCCACGTAAAGTTTTTCGCTGCCTGCCAGACTTTGGAATGATCTCCCACTGGACCACTGGTGAGGGGTCAACCTCAGTGCAGGCAGTACCCTGGGAGGTCACACCAGTGGACACGTGGGACGTGCTCGATGTCTTTCGCATCCCCGCGTCCGATCCCCCACAGTGACGCTCCTTGGCAGCAGCCTCAAGCTGCGTGACGGAAGCCAACGCAGACTGAAGCTGTGAGCGAAGGGTCGCCAGCTCAGCTCGCATGTGTTCACAACAATCACAGTTCCTATCCATTACTGCACTCCTCCTGGTTGAAGCTCGTAAAAATATGTAACAAGCGAACGGCGCACACGCCTTAGTAGTAGCAGGACCTAGCGATGCGCTCTCGCTGACCGTCTAACTGATAAGGTTTTTGTCACAACTGCTTATGGTTCACTTCGTACCAGGCTATATTCAAGACAAATACCTTCCGAGAGTTCTTCCTGACACTGATATTCATACTGCACGAACAAAACATTCCTCGTTTTTAAAATATCTCATTCGCTATTGCCAGTCTACATTTTATATCCTTTCCAGCCATTGTCAGTTTCTTTCTCCCAAACAGCAAAATTCATCGACTGTTTCTAGTGTGTCATTTTCTAGTGAAATTCCCTCAATATCGTCTGATTAAAATCCACTACGTCCAGTTAACACATATTTTCAATTATTGGTAGCCATGTTACAACATCATGTCAAGATAATATTAATTCAGTTTCACTGTTCTTTCAAGTCGCTTGCCACCCGTGCCAGAAATTCAGTATGATTAAGAAAACCTAAAGTTTGAACTTCTTGTCATTAAAGCGTATTTTTCTTTCCAGAATTGTTCTTTGTTTTCATTATTTACTTGCGCTACACATATATGGGGAAACACTGTCAAACTCCCTTCTGAGCTGTATCATCTCTTTCATGCCCTTTGACTCATAACCACTTCAAGGCTGCTGTACATTTGGTAGATAATCTTTCGCTCTCTGTGTTTTATTTCTGCTACCTTCCGTGTCTGAAATAATTCATTACCATCAACATTGTCGAAAGCTTTCACGCACATTCTGTAGTATAATATACAGTGATGGCCGAAACATTACGACGACCTGCTTACTAGCTTGTTGTCCGTCTTTGGAACGAGATACATAACTGATTCTGATAGTTTGTGGGAAGGTTTTTGGACGTATGTGACATTCGATGTCTACGCACAGGTCGTGTAATTCTCGTAAATAACGGGCCACTGATTTGCGCATGCGGTGATGGCACTCGACAGCGACCCAGATGCGTTTCATAGAATTTGCACCAGGCGAATTTGGTCTCCAAGTCATCAACGTCAGTTTGCATTAACGCTCCTCAAACCACTGTAGCACAGTTCTGGCTGCGACATATGGACAATTATACTGCTGAAATGTGACATCGACGTCGGGGAAACATCAAGCAGGTGGTTCGCCGCTGTCAGGGTGTCTTCGTTCACTGTCACACGTCTCATGCCCGTATCTCGTGGTCGTGCGGTAGCGTTCTCGCTTCCCACGCCCGGGTTCCCGGGTTCGATTCCCGGCGGGGCCAGGGATTTTCTCTGCCTCGTGATGGCTGGGTGTTGTATGATGTCCTTAGGTTAGTTAGGTTTAAGTAGTTCTAAGTTCTAGCGGACTAATGACCATAGATGTTAAGTCCCATAGTGCTCAGAGCCATTTGAACCATTTGAACCACACGTCCCATGCAAGCGACGTTTCTGAGGCACTCGTTCACTGACCCTTACTTTTGTCCCCACTTGCAGCCCATATCCTCGCCAGGGTGATTCCCCTTCCGTGTCTACTCCGCTTGCATACTTGTGTTACTGCGTCACGTGCCCTCTACGCCACCAGGCGGCTTACAACGTCACCGTGAGCAGTGGTCATAATGTTATGGCTTATCAGTGTATATCGTAGATTCAGTATAGCCTTGTGCTTTCCTCCAGTCCTCCGGAAGACAAACTGATCTTTCTATAAGTGGGATTCCACCAGTCTTTTGCAACAAACTTTTGTCAGTATTTTACAAGTATAACTTATTAGGCTGATAATTCGGTAATAGTTACAACTGCGATCAACTGAATGCCTTGGAATTGTAATTATTTTACTCTTTTTAATGAGAAAGTTTTTAGCATGCCTAAAATATCATACATAGCAGGTTTAATTTCTTTGTCAAGATTTGTTCTTCGAAGGATCATGTCATAGGAGGTAACTCCCTAACAAATACTCATGGTTGCTGAACTCACTTATAACCTGTGTTTGAGCCAATGTAATTCACAAACCTGTTTACAGTCAGACGAAGTGAGGGCATGTAACATTGCTGAGAATAATGCATGCCTCAAATGGGGACCTTGAACACTGCGGCATCATTTGTGCTATTTAAGAGGAGTGTTTGGCCTCTCTATTATCTGCATCCAACAACACAGCAGGATGCTACACTATACACACACATCCATTACAGTCACTTACACTTTTCAGATACATTAAAACACAATTCTCAAACTTCAAGAAGTGAAGATGCCAGTATGCCCTAAGTATAAGGAAATTTTTTTTCCAATTCTTATGTAGCACTGCATCCCAAAGTTGTTATTCTCTTTTTGTATGAACTGTATATTGTCCAAGTCCCACTAACATACAATGCCCTCCCCAAAATGGTTCAAATGGCTCTCTGAACACTATGGGACTTAACATCTGATGTCATCAGTCCCCTAGAACTTAGAACTACGTAAACCTAATAAACATGATGACATCACAAACATCCATGCCTGAGGCAGGATTCGAACTTGCGACCGTAACGGTCGCGGGGTTCTAGACTGAAGCGCCTAGAACCGCTCGGCCACTCCGCCGGGCCCCTCCACAAATATCTCCCCCAACAGGTCCCTTTAACACAAAATAGATGAAAACCACTCCCACTCCAGCAGGTTGTTGCGTGCACAGATGGGCCATGGACCAACATACCGTAGTAATATCCAGCTGAAAAACACAGCCCTCTGGGTATTCACTTACTCTTTCATAAGCTGATTGATAAAGCAACCATCTTTCATGGTTCTACTGAAAATAAAACAGACAGAATTGAAAATATGCTGTTAAATAAATATAACTTTGCAATGTTAACTGTTTTATTTTTAGTATAACAGCCCTAGTGGGTCTCCCAGAGAGCCGTAACATACGTCTTTGCCTTTGTTGTGTGTAACCGTCCGCCATTCTAGATTAAGATTTTCAATTTGATTCATAAAGCAGATACAGTGAATACCAAAACAGTTTCCTTGGAAACGTCTAATGACATAGGAATCAGCTTCTTCACTAAACCTCTGGCGTAGAATTTAGATTTAGTGCGGCTCTGTGTAACAATTATTTTATTTAACATGTGAACTTAATCTTCCGTCGATTCTTGGTAGACTAACATTATAATAAATGAAAAACGCTATTTCGCTAATGTCTTACAGTATTTAATACCAAAATATTTCTGACAACAGACTAGAAATACACTTTCGAGGAAAAAAAAATATTTATCTAGCCAATAAAACTCTTTAAAGAGGACTCCGCATAATCAGTAAAACAAAATGACTTCCCTTTAATTAAAGAGTTGAAAGCTAACCTTTACTCTTACACGCACAACCAGTAAGCAACATTAACAATTTCCAATGTCTGCTCAGCCATAACCTGTCTGAGACAATTTCACCACTGAATCATAAGATGGCATAACAACTTTCAGACTTAATAAGGATCATAAAACACAACGACAAGAGACTACATACATTGCTCTGCCAAACTAACTACGCATGTATCTTAATAAATTCTCTTGGACAAACACAAACAATTGATTATTCAGAAAGAACAAGTAACAGGTTAAATTCCAGCTGTCACGCTCACTCTGCAATGTAAACAAGCACTTCAGTATTTATGGTTCAGATGGCTCTGAGCACTATGGGACTTAACATCTGTGGTCATCAGTCCCCTAGAACTTAGAACTACTTAAACTTAACTAACCTAAGGACATCACACACATCCATGCCCGAGGCAGGATTCGAACCAGTGACCGTAGCAGTCGCGCGGTTCCAGACTGAGCGCCTTAACCGCGAGACCACCGCGGCTGGCACTTCAGTATTAATCGAGCTCACAGAGAGTAGTTAACAAGTAGTACTATTCACACCTTTTACGCCTGCACTCTTGTGTGCAGTCAATAAACAAACACAACTTGTCACACGACAGTCGCAAACTTCCGTGCTGAATTTGTGGCTAGAAAACACACCTAATGCACCGCTTTTACACCATGCAGTTCACTGTATCAACCCCAGTGTGGAACCATCTACCAAAAGCACTAAGGCAGTGCTCCTCTTGTCTTGCCCAAACCCCTTTCTCCCTCCCAACAGATGCCGATATCCTTCTGCCCAGGAAAAGGCAGCAACCAATCAACCAGGCTATTGTATCCACACCGCAGCCATACCTCACGTAGGCCTTAGAGACATATAGCTGACATAAACAAAGCCTATTAACATATCGAGGCCCTCGTTCTGTCATGGGCTCAGAACTCGCTATTTCATCATCGTTAAGCTACTGACTACTCTGATTCATTGAGGCAAATCCCGCAATTACGAACACCCCAGGTGAACCCCAACCCGGCCTCTGGCGACGGGCCGCAGGTTTTTCACTGTTTCCACCACGGCGACGATTATTCTGGCCCTTGGGAGATGTCGCTGGTATCGCTTACTGCAACTGACTGCTTGTCGTGCGATCAGCTCGGCCACAGCTATGCTCGAAGCAGTCATGTGTCCACTTCGCCCGCCGTCTGGCGGCTATGGCTGACACTGCGCTCAAAATGAGTCTCTGGTGTCGAGAAACTCAATAGTGCCGTTCGACCTGTTGCAAGCTCTTGTGTTTGATCCTCTGTTACCCCGCAGAAGCCATTATCTTGAATCTAAGGATTTTAATTCCGGTGCCATCAAATAAAAGTTATATAGGTAAAATCGCTACACCTTACTGCTGCCATGCACACAAGATTTTCAAATAGTTACACTAACGGAAAAATCTCAACACCAAAGAACAGTTGTGCGACATTAACGAAAGATGGTAGGCGAGTTTTTAAACCTGGAAGATGATGTCCATTAAAAATTCGCGTCAATCACGTTACACTGGCTTTAGTACTGCCATTATGAAGATGCAAATCAGGTTTGTTTTAAATGCACCTTGTAACCCTCGTGAGCGTTAGTTAACTTTGAGAGTGGACGTGGTGAGTTGATTCGAGTCGTGAATGCCTTTAAGGTGACAAAAACGCTGTTAGTAACACCTCACTAAGTTCGAAAGAGGTCGTGTAACAGAGCTAGGAGAGGCGGGATATTCCTTCTTTGACGCTGCAGAAAAAACTGGCAGGAATGTAGCTATTGTACGTGGCTGCAGGCACGAGAATGTGAAGCTTCTCCTTTGTATGTAAAGAATGATAGTGCTGGAAAAACTCTTACGTTATTTGATACAGATACTCTGAAAGTTCTCTTTTTACTTATTCTGATCATCACTAAACTGACAGACAATATTTTTAGCGCAACGCAACCGGACTTTCAATAATCCCTACAAAAGAATGGCCCTGACTAACAATAACCTACACCTTTCATGAATCACTTACCTCACAAAAATCTTCGTTACCCAACTACTCCAATACAGCGAGCGCCAATACTGTCAGCAAAATAAACGATTGTAACTACTGAAGGCACTAACTACTAATAGGCATAGTTAGCAAATGAAAGATTCTGATAGACGACAAACAATGTATTTACCTTAATAGTGTTCAAAAGTCGTCATATATATATATCAGTTCATGACATCCAGTCTTACAAATTTCCTTTTTCTGACGGTCACACGTCAAGATCGGCCGCTCATAGTAACCTCTCAAAACTCTGGCATCTCTCTACCCACATCCAGCCCTGCTGGCGGGTCACCTCCAACTGCCCAACGCTACGCGCTGTTCTCATCCAACTGCCCAACACTGCACAAGCGAATATTCCAACAATTAGTCCAACTAGTCACAGACTGCACACAGCGCAGTCAGCGATTTTAATACATAGCGCTACGTGGGATCACCAACATAACAACCTAAACAGCCTACTTACAAATGTAAGGCCACAAGAAGACTATGCTCCAGACGGCCACGTGGTACTATCAACAGGAAAGACCGCCCTGTCCAGCATATAGCTCTGACGCATCGTACTACATCTGCAGCAGTTAGTTCAAAAGAGAGACAACGAACTGCTACAAAATGGTTGTATTGCGACTTACGTCGCCAAGCGATAGCTTATCGGAGGGCAGAGTGGAGATATGTTTTGTTTTTTGATGAAAGCTGGTTCTGCCTCGGTGTCAGTGACAGCAGCGTGTTTGTTAGCAGTCTAGTTGAGGGCCTGCAACCAACCTGTCTGCGTGCCACACGCCCTGGACTTACACCTCAAGTTATGATCTGGAGTTCGATACCAGCAAGTGCCCTCCCGTGGTTATCTCAAGCACTCTGACTGCACAGCTGTACGTCAGTCTGGTTATTTGAACTGTTGTCCTGCCATTCATGTAAAGTATTCCAGGGGGTTTTTCCAGCATTCTCTACAGAGTGTCGACGTGTTACCTTGTCCTGCTAAATCTTCAGATCTATCTTCAGTCGAGCACATATGGGACATCATCGGACGACAACTCTAGCGTCATCGACAACAAGAATTAACCGTTCCTATAAGGACCGACCAAATGCAACAGGCATACAACACAATCCCACTAACTGATCCTCACCACCTGTAAAACGCAATGTATTACCCGTCTCATGCTTGTATTCAACATTCTGATGGTTGCAACGGCTATTAATGTACCAGGATTTCTCATTTACAGTGGTTTATGTCCAACTTACATCCATCTGTGATCTCAATTTTAATTACTTGCATATGTTACTTGGACAAACATATTCCAGAAATTTCATTACTCTACAGTAATTAATTTTTGTTGCTCCAGTTTTTTCTCTCAACATATTTACGGTTAAAATCACAGCTAAGGGCCACGTTCTTCCATAGAAGACATAAACACAAGATACATTTCGGTCTGCTAGACTTAAATGGTATGGAAAGAGGCCATATTCTGTTTATATTGATGCATGTTCATATAGAACTATGGCTACAGATTCGCTTGCATACCACTGTTACCTGTCATCGCATAAAATTTTGATCCTGTTTCGAAGTACAGCAGTTTAGTGGATTACTTAAATTTTAAACTGTTAGGGGTATTTGCGTGAGTGGAAGGTACCAGGAAACCAAAAACATATTTGAAACAAATTTCACAAGCCCTAATTTCACTTTTCACCATTTACACAAACTGAACCAATCAGATCAAGCTGCGTTGAGCACTTGAAAACAATAAGAGCTACAGGAAAGACGTTAGTTTTAACCCTTGCATAATATTGAATTAGTAATTATAAAACACTTTCATCGCAGTATTTCGGAAGCCGCTTACGTCTCCTCTTTTATCATTCAGTCCACATGAACTATAGCAGCGAGGACCAAGGTAAGGGCCCACTGCCATAATCATACCACATTCCATAACCTGTTGGCAGAGCGTTTCGCCACCCTGTCTACCTAGATTCCACAATGCAACTGTCCACTCAGTGAGCTTCCATGGCACCTGGCACCAAGGGCAGCAATCAAAGGCACCAAGACAGCTTTGGATTACGTGAATAGTATTGCGCATCACCTCCCTTCCTTCATGATGTCTTCTCTGAAGACGACTGCTTCTTCCAGCAGAATAGCTCCCTGGATCATAAAGACAATCACTCTAAGCAATTTGAAGAGCACAATAGTTGCTGTTGATTACCACTTCCGGCCTATCTGAACCCAACGGAATACATCTTGGACGCCATCGGACGCCATTTGTGAGCTCACACCTTCAGCTCGTAGTTTATTCGACCAGCGTGATCCATGTATGGGACATCTCGTTCCAAAGACATGTCCAACACATCTTGTCCAACACTTGACACTGAAACGATGTGGTATTTGGTTCTACACATCAACCGACTTGCAATTTAGGGAGATGACCTAATATTTAAGGACATCAGTGTTGTTGTTGTTGTGGTCTTCAGAGACTGGTTTGAGGCAGCTCTCCTTGCTACTCTATCCTGTGCAAGCTTCTTCATCTCCCAATACCTACCGCAACCTACATCCTTCTGAATTTGTTTAGTGTATTCATCTCTTGGTCTCGCTCTACGGTTTTTACCCACCACGCTGCCCTCCGATACTAAACTGGTGATCCCGTGACACCTTAGAATATGTACTACCAAGCGATACCTTCTTCTAGTCATGTTGTGCCACAAATTTCTCTTCTCCCAATTGTGCTCAATACCTCCTAAATAGTTATCTACCCATCCAGTCTTCAGCATTCTGCGGTAGCACCATATTTCTAAAGCTTCTATTCTCTTCTTGGCTAAACTATTTATCGTCCACGTTTCACTTCCATACTTGGCTACACTCACATCAGTGTATCAGACTGCTAATATGACTACCTGTAAATTTGTCTGTAATATGCTTCTATGTTTCCGTTAAAAACTGGTAACACGAATCGGAGACTTCAGTTTGTTAACAGCATCAATTATGTCGGATACCGAGCTGTTAGTGTCGTACAAGATTAATCTCGTAAAACAGCGTGTACCACTGTCCCGTGTGTGTTTGGGGAACGATCGATAGTCAATTCTCTTGACGCTGTAATTACTTTGGAAACTAAATAACTTATGTGGTAAAGTCCAGTGCTAAGCATTATTGTATTGAACTGTCATGTGGATCCTCAGTGGGCTAAAAGGTATTGCGGTATGTCTATACCGTATATTTCGTATAAACCGTACATTTATCCACGTAATTACTCATTATACTAAAAGAGAAAAAAATGAATCATCTCTAATTAGAATACTTAATTAAATTCCTTAAAGCGTCCAATTAATAAATATTCATTTTAATGTGCATTACGTATAAATTCGTGATAAGTTACTCTTGTCTTCTGAATGGTCATAAAGCGTTCGCGATACAAACACTTTTTTGAGGTCCACTTCCAAATTTCACAGACCTGTTACATTAAGCTACCATAGCTCGTATTTGTCGCTTGGACTGAGGTTCCTCTAAGTTACCGTATCTGCTTTCCCTGTCTGCCATAGGAAGCTACTCCCAGATGAAACTTCTGTAAGTTCCCTGATGAGATTGTGGCTAGAGTTTTCCATTCCATATCAACAAAAGTGATTCAGCCGCAATGTGGCTAAATGTGGTGGCGAAGTTTTTCCACATTTCAATGTGTTTGCGGATCACTGTGGAGTCAGTTTACGACATATTTTGTTGATCCCAGGAAGTTTCGCTGCCGCGATAGAAAAAACCTTACAGTGTTTTCTTCCTCAGAATCTCTTGTAGTAGAATCACTGCACGTATTTCAAACAATAGAAAAATATTTTCAGTATTAATGTAGGTTGATTCTTACAAAGAAGAAAACAGCAACCAGCAACTATTAATACTGCTATTCATTTACGTAAATAGCACCGTAACCGGTTTCGAACTGAAAAGTTCATCTTCAGACGGCTGTTCACAATATTTATAAGACGCACTTTATATAATTATCTGTTTTTGATATTTACGCTTCCACTGCAGCGAAATATTCTTGGTGTGTTGGTGCCCTACGGTAGAAAACAGTGTTATAAGCGTCCTATGTGAACATACTAACCTCCAAACGATGAAATACAGAGTAAACAAATATGTGAGGTTAAGTGGTTATAGTACTTACATCGAAAATTCCGCGAAAATTTTTTGCGAAGTTGCAGGATTGCATTTTTCAAATATTGTATAGTATATGTGGCACTTATTTGATTTGCAAATGACCATATTGTGCAAAGTAACACACACACACAAACCAAAAAGTATTTGCCACATGTGTTGACACAAAGATTGAAGGTTTACAAACACAACAGTGCCAGAGATGTTCTGGTTCAAAGTACTTGCCATCTCTGGCCATCAGTTTCTCCCACCTTTCGGGCAGCATACCAGTCCTTTCTGGTAAGAAGTGGGCATCTTTTGACGAGATCCATGAATCGATCTAGCTGTAGCCTTGTTCGTATACCTGGAAGCGCTGGTCAGACAGATCGTGTGCCACTGATCAAAGAAGGTGGTAGTTAGAGGGAGCAACGTCTAGAGTATACGGCAAGTGGGTAGTACTTCCCATTCCACATTTCCAAATAAAGTTTGACGGGGTTTGTAAGATGGAGTCGAATATTATCACGTTGCAAATTCATCTTTTCTTGTCTGTCGCTGTTTTACGGCCGTTGATCTTTCACTGCTAAGCTTCAGATAACATATTTTTTTCATAGTTCTACACAACTTCTTCCTGTATTCTCGATTGATCTGGGTTCAGTTTTTCAAGGCCTATCCACTGTGCCAACTTATAACTAAATCTGAGGGGGGTGCGCTGGGGAGGTTCCCTTGTCAGTGTAGACCTAAAACCAGAATGTTAGTTAACAGCGTCTCCAATCGCCGGAATACGCTGGGGTCATCAGTGGCCGTAACATAACACTGTAGTTTAACGAAGCAAACTTCCAAGTGTGAAGGTGAGCAGAGGGGAACAGGAGAACGTTGTGCCTGAGACCTCAGCTGCCGGTCATTACGCTGCCTGCCTGTGGCTGTTCCATCCGTCAGCCGCAAGGCGGGGACTCCAGTGGTCTCCAATTTAGCGCTGACCGTCGCGTTCAGCTAATTGCTCCGTAGCTGCCGCGGTACGTTGCGTATTACTAACGGCCCACCGACCGAATAATCGGCCCTCCCCCTCCTCTCGGCGCCCCTCCCCCTCCCTCCCCCCACCATGACCGCGCTGTACTGGCCGAGCCTAGGCACGTGTTGCTGGGCAGCAGCCTGGCCTTATTATTCCGGAAGAAGAAATAGGAGCAGGCGAGGGAAAGCTGCCTTCTTGATATCGCCCTCGAGAGTCTCCCGTGACCGGAAAATCCACTGGGATATGGGCGAAAATTGAAAGGCTTTTGCAGACGCACCGTCTCAGCTGTCGCGGTTAGGTAGCGCGTGGTAGTTCGGAGCGCTCACCGGTCTGCCCTCTGGTCTATTCTTCCACGGACCTCGACATTTCTTTTCTTGCGACTATCCAAGGCATAATGTAGCTACCGTTTGATTATATTTTTACGACTTCACAAAAATTTTACCACATATAAGGGTGTGCTGAAAAGCAGTGCCACGGAATTTCTTATGTGGAAACACTCAAAGATATTTAAATCTTACAAACGCTATTATCATCCCACATCTTTATTTTGGTATCTCAGTCACTAGAGTAGAAATTTCTTTTGTAATCAGTCCTGCTTCGAGTTGAACCGCCATGACTAGTGAAGACCCCCGAACAGTGATGAGTTACCAAACAGACAGCCGCCCGCTGTATGACCCGCCAACTAGAAATGATAGTCTAGGGTGCCTTTCGATTTCATAGCAGGACCACTTTGGCTCCTTAAAGCACAGAGGAACGTTGACGACGTTCTACAATCTGTTACGTTGCTCTTCATGGCAAGCCATCATGAGCATTTTAATATATCTGGCTTAGTCAGCCATCATATTAGGCTCCCAGAAGCTTTTCCCAGAGCAGTGGAGATGCAAGAAGGATATAGATGACGAAATGTGATGTGAGGTACCTGTGACAGATGTTAGATTCGGTACTATTCCCTGTGAGAAAGACCGCCTGCATAATGCTACTGCTCTGTGATTGGCTGCTGTGTTCGGAGCAAGGGCGCCAAAACGTTAAAGTATAGTTATTATTATCCAGCCGCAGTGACCGAGCGGTTCTAGGCACTACAGTCTAGAACCGCGCGACCTCTATGGTCGCGGGTTCGAATCCTGCCTCGGCTATGGATGTGTGTGATGTCTTTAGGTTAGTTAGGTTTAAACAGTTCTAAGTTCTAGGGGACTGATGACCTCAGAAGTTAAGTCCCACAGTGCTCAGAGCCAAGCACTATAGTTATTATTATTTGTTAAACTAGTCATTGGAAAGACTTCACTTTTTAATATAAATATCTCTCAACAGCTGACTATCAGTCAGTTATTTTAGAATTATTAAAAAAAGACTGACGACATTGCAGACCAAGCACTTTGGAAGCGTTCTGGTCACGCCTGTTCTGGTATGGCGCCCGAAGTGTTTCGTGCTGTTCGTCGAGACGCACAGTCATGTTGTTGGTGGCAGGATTTGTTTGCCAGTATTCAGTATTAAAAGATTTACTCTGGTAGTCATGCCACAGACACATGCCACAAATAGTGTAAGGATTCATTTCCATAAACATTGTGTTTGATCATGTACTTTGCTGTACCAGAATGTGTTTTATTAAGATCATGTAGTCTTCTCGTGTGGCTGTATTAAAATACCCGAGTGGCATCCCAAAAAAGTGACACATTATTTCAGAACAGAACCTCGCTAGAAGTCAGTTTCAGCCTCAAGATACAGTACCTACTACCTGCGTGCTGTTTTGTTTTCTGCGCTGGGAACATCAACTTGAGGACAGCAGGTTCGTGAACTATAACAAAACCTTTCTATTCCACACAGTGCAGTGGAAACAATTAGGCGCCTCATGTGCACTGCATGCACAGAACAGATATGCTCAGTGACACGTCATCTGCAGTAATGCAGAGGAGGTAATGGAGGATGATTTTTACTAACACCAAGAATCAATTCAGTCTTCCTTTCTTGCCGTAGCATACATTTCAGCAAAATAATGCCCGCCCGCACACAACGAGAGTACCTTGGACAGCTCGGTCGCGGGACCTCTCCCCAATTTAGAGCGTTAGAAGTGTTATAGGTAGGGCCCTCCATCCTGCTACGGAGTTTGGCGAGCCATTTGGATAGAATTTCTCATGATATCCTTCAGAAGGACGTCCAACAACCCTGCCAATCAATGCCAAGTCGAATAACTGCTTGTGTAAGGCTGGAGGTAAACCAAGGTTTCGTTGGCTTAATCAGTTGGAGACGCTCTTTCTCTTGAATAAATCATCCATCTTTCTGACGTAATCATTTGTTTCGTTTTACATGTACATCACTCCTACCGATTTCCGTCGCATTCGCATAATTCCTTCGTGGTGCGAGCACGTCTCACTGCTCATTTCCTTGTAACCGTAACTGCTACATTGTCCTGCAGCAATTCATTACATATAAACATTCAATCCCATGTAAGTTTTTCTGGTAGAAGGCAAATAACAACATGGGAAACTAGATTTGTTTACATTTTAATATAGAAAAATAATAAAATGAATAAGTGGTTTATCAAGTTTTCTTTTACAATAGTAAATGTACTATAATTTTCTTGGATGTTCTTAATTTCTGTGTAAATGAATGTAAATAATATTTGTTGCTATAATGGTACATGTATCGCATATCTCCTTTTATGAGTTTCAACCTGTTACAGATTTGATTACGAAAATGTAAATCTGAGGATGGCGGTATGGCTAAAGCCTAAAAGCCGTTAATAAACTGAATAAAAAAAACTGCTGCTTTCAAGAACGACATTCGTTTTAGCCTTCAGTGGGAGCACCGTACCGATTTGGACAGCGATATGTTTGAACACTTACCAGTATTATTTCAAACGGTTTCTGTCTCAGTAAACGCTTGAAATGAACTCACGTTACTTAATTAACTCACAATGGTGAACAGCATTTGGAATCAAAATATGCACGGGTGTACTGCCGGTCTATAGTGTCCAACGGGCACAATATTTCGGCGATCAAACATGTCGCCATCATCAGGTGAACTGACGGACTGAGCTCAGTCCGTCAGTTCACCTGATGATGGCGACATGTTTGATCGCCGAAATATTGTGCCCGTTGGACACTATAGACCGGCAGTACACCCGTGGATATTTTTATTATCAAATACGCCGGGAGAAACTAAAGAATCACAGCATTTGGAATGTCTGTAAATTTGACAAGTGTGACTAGGTCTACAACACAGAAACATTTAGTGGAAAAATAGCTGTTATTGTTATTTTATTTCACAGTATGTAAATGTCTATTTCCGACGAGTTGCTGCTTGTGGCGGCTTCCTATCTTAAAGACAGGAGAATATTATTTAAGAGTTATTTCGGAGCGTGCACTGCGGTGCCTTTCAGTTCAGCAAAAACGTAATTTTGTTTTTATAATTTGGCTCCGGTGAGTCACCGCATTAAACAGCATAATTAAAAAATCTCTAGGAAAATTCTGTCACAAGTCATTAATGGGCTCCAAATTACCAGCTGACTGCAATAAAAATGTTGCGCCGCTCAGACCCCGAAAACGAAACAACTGAACAAAAGAATCCAAGGAATAAAATAATTATTCGTCGCTTCACGCAGTGATATAAAACCTGCACAGTATGCAAAATGAATAAAATAGAACGAGAAAATGTCGTGTCAGTTATTTTTTAAATGGGAACGACTGAGTACTGAAGACCACCAGCGTAATCTGTTTTTAATACTGTAACTGGCACAGGGCCCTTTTATTACTTTAATTATAAATAACTGCAGTAGCCACAGCCTGCCAGAAATTTCGAATTCCTTAACCTAAAATGCACGCAAACCAGGAGTAACTGTTATATAATCATAACTGTTTCTTCTTAAAAATAAAGCGCTATTAGCTTATGTGTCGCTCTTCCTCCATGGTGTTATGCTGTAGAGCTGGCGACGTCTCCGTTTATTTCCTGGGAAGGGAGGGATAACCTTGCAGTTTAGTACCTTTAATCAACAAACTAACCAACCAATTTCACGGGCACTTCATTCTGCAATCTGCTGCGTAAGGCCGAAGAAAAAAGAACTTTTTCAATTAGGCGCCCAGGTATGATGATACTCATACCATCCACCACATTTATACGGACCCACTAAGTTCAGTAAGGAAATTTGACCAACACAACTGCGTATTAACACTGTGTAAGAGTTCCACCGAGCGGTTCTAGGCGTTTCAGTCCGGAAACGCCCTGCTACTGTCGCATGTGCCAATCCTGCCTCGGGCATGGATGTGTGTAATGTCCTTAGGTTAGCTAGGTTTAGGTAGTTCTAAATTCTAGGGGACTGATGACTTCAGATGTTAAGTCTCATAGTTCTTGGAGCCATTTGAACAATCTGAAGAGTTCCGCCGTTTGATGAGCGTCGCGGATGTGAAACACGCAATACGCCGTTGTAGAGATCGCTATTTCCGTGCTCCAGTGTGACAGACATTATCTACGTGAATAAGGCAATGAGTGAGACGAATTTTTATGCCAGTGCGACGCATGAGGGGCTCAAATTACTGTTTGCACGCTTGATAATATCCAAAGAATGTGTACAGCTGCGCAACGAAGCTCTTAGCGATCTGTTCGTCGCCATTCCGGACCATTACAAATCCTTCTCACGTCTTCACAAAGAATTCTGAAACGGCTTTCCAATATTCATCCTTATAAGCTGCAAGTGGAATGACCTTTACGGCTTGGAGATAATTTCAGTAGGAGCAACTTCTGCGCAACGTTACTAGAAACATAGGAAGACGTACTTCAGACTAATTTTGTGGGGTGCTGGGAAGAACTTCCATCTCAATGGATTTGGTAATAAACAAACCTTCCGACACAATTCGGACACAATCCAGCAGCTCATTTATGAAAAGGCACATGGTACCCCAAAGTCGTCGTCCTGTGTGCTACTGATCAGTCCATCGTTGGACCACTTTCATTCTTTTAAAATTTCGAACGGTACTCGGCCATGATTAACAATTTCTTCATTCAACAGCTGCAGTGACATTGCCGTCTAAATGCAATATGATTTCAGCAACATGACATTACAGCCCACACGGCCGGTAATTCGCTGAATATACTGAGCCGCCACGTTGTGCACGAATTATTCTCATTGTTCCCATGGGTGGCGAGGTCACCCGATATTTCGGCCTTTGATTTTTTTCTGGTGGACCATTGCAAGAACAAAAATTATTTACAAGACTCCACAATACTGCCGGTTTGGAAACCACAGTTCTGGATAAGAGAAAACCTATTTCTCAAGATATGATTGAAAATGTAGTGATAAACTTCCGTGGACGTCTTGAGCAATGCATTTCCAATGACGGAAGACGTTTGTGGGATGCTCCTTTTTTAGAAAAAGTACGTACAGTCTGCAAAATGCTGAATAGCTCGCTGAGGAATAGGTCACTGTCTTTATGAAGGCTAACAACATTATTCCAATATTACGTGTTTCGGATATTGCCATTAACAGATATCTACAGAAAATAAGATACAAATATATAGCTATGTATAAAATAAAAATGAGTTACAAAACCAAGGTAACCAGACACACAGAAAGTATGTTAAAAGCCACTATATGACACATACTCTAAAACATCATGTCGCACACACAGTCATATGCTGTAGTAACGATCACAAGCTGACTGCTAAAAGGTTTATGGTTGTTGTACTAAGATACGAACTTTGAGCAACAAATGGCGTTGATGTGGCGAGAGTGTGGCTCTGTATAGCGAGAAGTCAAACTGCATATCATTCACGAAGAGATTCTTATATAATAACGGATCATTAGCAGCAAAAATTAATGACATATAGACAAAAAGCGTAGACTAATGTAAGAATTCCACAAGAAATTTAAAGGCACTGCAGCTCTATATGGCAATGTAAATCGGTGACAACATGAATATATGCAAAAACACAAAAAAGCTGAGGAATAAGAACAGAAAACAGGAGTCTCACAATATCAATTTATTTGTATGAAAGTCATATCCACATAGTGATGACATGTTGGGTCAGCACCGCATCGCCACCTACCATTACAAATAAGAATTATTCATTACTTAAATAGAGATATGAAAACCCGTCAGAACTATGAAGCTTTTAATCAGCTGCATGCAAAAACAATAAAATCCATATTAAAATGTTTCTATAGTGCATTCATCGGTGAAGAAAATGAACATACGCAAAATACTTTTTTTAAAAAAAAACCAGAGAAAAAAGAAATCAAAGATATAAATGGTATTTGGTCATCATTCAATCATATGATAATACCCTTAGAAAACCATTCGTTCATTGTAGAAGAAGACAAGTGACACATAGAAAATATGAAAAGAAGGGGTGGGGGAGGGGGAAGGTAAGCGTCAGTTAAAAGAATAAAACCGTGAAAGGTAGCCAATTATGAACAACGGACGGTATGCATGTAGTTCAATCTAAATCGAGTAGATGAGAGGGGGGATGGTAGAAGGGATAACGGGAAAAGAAGGGAGGCGAAAACTAGATACAAGGAAGACAGAAAAACACTTAGCAATGTTGCCAATAAGTTGCTAAAGATATCAAACAACCATTTGCAGTTCGAGTTCATTTGGTCATTTATGACGTGTGGATTTTCCAGACGATGGTAGTATATTTCAACTTCCTCGAATTTATATAAATGAATACTTTTCAGTTTCAGATGTAGGATGGTCGTTGCATTTTTAATTGAATCTAGGGAATATCTGTCGGTAGACAGATGACATCCAAAAGCAGTAAAGTTCTTATAATTATGTTTCCTAAACCTAGTCCTAAAATAGCAAGCAATGTGTTCAACATACATGCTATGATCGACAAGCAATTTTATGAACGCCTGACTCAGGAATTTAAGATTTCGATCGACCAAAGTGCGTAAGACAGAGTTAAGCTTATTCTGTGTTAGGAAGCCTACCTGCACATTGGATTTTCTAAAAGCACTAGCAGTCTGAGAGCGGAAACGACCCTATCTATCTTACCAGTAAGCATTTCAGTATTGACAATTTGCGCAGAAATATTATCTAAATGTAGCCCGCCGGCCGGGGTGGCCAGCGGTTCTAGGCACTACAGTCTGGAACCGCGCGACCGCTACGGTCGCAGGTTCGAATCCTGCCTCGGGCATGGATGTGTGCGATGTCCTTAGGTTAGTTAGGTTTAAGTAGTTCTAAGTTCTAGGGGACTGATGACCTTATAATTTAAGTCCCATAGTGCTCAGAGCCATTCGAACCATTTTAATGTTGCCCAAATATATACACTAAATCTCTTAATAAAAAAGTGTACTAATACCTGTGAGGCACTCTCGTGTAGACCAACGACTGATGTATAAAAAACTACTAATGAAATAACTTTTCGGCACTTGTCACCGTTCTCTCATCAATCAGAGAACGTTTCAAGCTCATTATCATCTTTTATGGATATTACACTAATATTTCAGGAGAGAATAAATAACCTGCGTTACTGAAGTGTTACATGCTCCTCTGGTGTTATGATAGTAAGCGGAAAATACAGAGTGCGGTGTGAAGATGATGTTATAGCGTCGTCAGTTATAGCTCCGGAAGCGGAGGGGCGTCGCCAAGAAGTAGCGAGGGGCAAAATGGCGGGGCGTGAAGATGTTGTTTTGTCTGGCTGGGAATGGCCTAACATGGCTTGATGGCAGTCCAGGCGACGGCGTTGCGGGAGATAAGGGACGAGGCGCCCGCCACTCGGTGAAAACAAAGTGAGATCGCCCGAGTGCGGCGCTCCCGTATTATCCCGGGCTGCAGCAGCGCTCGTCTTATCTGCTGACGGTAAGAAAACGTCCTTCCACTGTGCGCTCCAGAAGACTGCTCCTGCCGTCAGCTTGTGCCCTACGGTGCACTAGGAGGACTCTCTCACAGCTCCTTCCCGCCCTGAAACGGTATATTTGTGACGACACACACACGTGCTTTATGTTACCTCGACATTCCGTATATACCGTAATTGTATTTTTTGGGTTCTCTGTCATCTACGTGGTTTCATCTAGCGCACCACGAATACCTGTCCTGGACCAATCTCTTTTTTTCCTCGGAGCAACACTTGTTTATTTGTTAGTTGCCTTCCAGGCTTTTCTTCCCCTACAGTTTGGACCCTCTATAGCTCCCTCAGTCACCATCGAAGTAATTCCTTTATCTCTTAACACAAGTCGTTATCCTGCCTCTGCCGTTCAAATCGCCGTGGTTGTTGGATAATCAACCCCATTTAAGTACTGATTTACACGTCCAGTATCCTCGTATACGCTTTCCAGTCACAATCACATGACCAGCCTTCAAAAGCCTGAGTAACGAACCCATACAGGGAGAATGTCAGTGAGGTTCAGGAAGATACCTAAAGGGATGAGGAGCCATGCTAAACTCCAGTACTGCAGCCTGCTGCGATAGATTTCTTGGTTGACGATGGTGGCGCGAACAGCCCAATCTAGGTGGTCACTCAGATACTCGATCGGGTTAAATTCAGGGAGTTCGGAGGCGAGCAGAGTACGGCAAACTCATCCTCGTGCTCTTTGAACCGATCACTGATTAACATTGCATTGTCCTGCTTGTACATGCCATCATGCCGAGGAAAAACAAACTGCAAGAAGGGACGGACATGGTCCCTGAGGATATATGCATACATCCGTTGATCCATTTCGCCGTCCTGAGTGACTCGTGGTTGGTGGACCAGTGGAGTGAAGATTATGCACACATCGTTCTTCAGCGCTTTCTGGCTGTCCGCACAAATAGTTTTCAGACCTGTACAAAGAGCCGTTACAAAGAGCTGTTACAAAAGACTACCAAACATTTCAACTAACACAATCAATAAAAAAAAATTAATTTTTACACGCCGTGTCACAATAGTATAAGCTTGATCATTGCCAATTACGCATTATCGACTTACAGTCTTTCAAAAATGTTGAAATATGTGTGAAATCTTATGGGACTTAACTCCTAAGGTCATCAGTCCCTAAGCTTACACACTGCTTAACCTAAATTATCGTAAGGACAAACACACACACCCATGAACGAGGGAGGACTCGAACCTCCGCCGGGACCAGCCACACAGTCCATGACTGCAGCGCCTTAGACCGCTCTGCTAACCCCACGCGGCTACAGTCTTTCCGTTGTGATTCCAGAATAAAAGAGCACAAAATTCATCTCGTAATTAGATGTGAGTAGATTGTGGTGGTGGATATTGTAAATCCTTTAGTGAATTGATATGAGAGTTGTTGCTGGTCTCGCGGTGTTCAATTACAATTGACGATTTAATTCACAGTTCACTGATGAGCAAAGACGTGCTGGCGACTGGCCGACGGGAGACTGTCGTCAGGAGAACGTGAAGCGGCAAGGAAATTACACTCTACACGAAGGAATTACCCGAATGGAACGGAAATCGGTAAATGTCAAGCACAGGCACAGACAAAAAACTGATTACCGTTTCAGAAATACTGAATGATTTATTCAGATGAAAGAGCTTCACAAATTGGAAAAGTCGGTAACGCGTTGGTCCACCTATTATTACCATGAACACATTTATTCGGCTTTCCATTTATTGAACGCGTTGTTAGATGTTCTCCTGAAGGCTATTTGGCCAAATCCTACAGAACTGGCGCTTTAGATCGCCAAAATCCCGGATTGGTTGGAGGGCCCAGCCTCCAAACCATCTCAGTTTGGGCCTATTGGTGTGCCCGTGCGGTTCTAGGCGCTTCAGTTTTGAACCGCGTAACGGCTACGGTCGCAGATTCGAATCCTGCCTCGGGCATGGATGTGTGTGATGTACTTGGGTTACTTAGGTTTAAGTAGTTCTAAGTTCTAGGGGACTGATGACCTCAGAAGTTAAGTCCCATAGTGCTCAGAGGCATTACAATCATTTTTTATCTCAGATGGGGAGAGACCTATGACATTGCTGACCAAGGTAGGGTTTGGAAAGTTCGAATACAAACAATAGAAACTATCGCCATGTGAGGGGCAGCATTATCTTGCTGAAATGTAAGCTCAGGATTGCTTTCCGCGAAGGACAACAAAACGGAGAGTAAAATTATAGTCGACGTACAGTTCTGCAGTAGGGGTCCTGCTATGAGAAGAATGATACCTCAAACCATCAATCCTGGACTTACGGCAGGCAACAGCCAGGTTCTAATGAAACTGCAGTTCTCGGCGTCTCCACACACGTCTTCGCTGAAGACTAGAAAAAAAATAAAGAATTAAAATTAAGTAAGTAAAAATAAAAAAATTATGAGACCTTCTCGATGCCGATGTCCTTGATGCCTGGTACATCAACGACAAGTCTTTTAGGAATATTCATTGTGCGCATTTACGGTCTGCTGTCGTATGAAATTCTTCACATTTCGCCGAATCAAAATATTTTCTACAGATAAAACGTTAAACTGAAACTATCGTATGTTCTCTAGCTCTTAACTGACGCAACGGAAGAAAGTTGGTAGCTGAAACAGAACAACAGATGCGGGTTGCAATCCTTTCCTGGAAGAGTAACAAATGTCAACAAATACATTACGTCTTATTCGATAGAAACAATGGAAATAAAATTAGAGTTTTTCGAGGACCTTCGCGGATTGTTTGAAAGAGCCATCCGTCACACACAATATTGTCTTCTACATCCACATCTATACGAGGGAGTCGCGCTGAGTGGCTGATCGGCTTGAGGCGCCATGTTACGGACTGCGTGGCCCCTCCCACCGGACTTTCGAGTCCTCCCTCGGGCATGGGTGTATGTGTTGTTCTTAGCATAAGTTAATTTAAGTTAATTTAAGTAGTGTGTAAGACTAGGGACGGATGACCGATTCGTGAGAAAGTCGCCAAATTTGGGTGGGATGTGTCCAGGGTGCACCATGAAGTCCCGACCTTGCACTTGATATGTTTGGTCTCCCATGAAGACGTTCCTGGCCGGCCAACGCTTCGTGACATATGCGGAAGTGAAATGAGCAGTGTACAGACTTCTACGAACAGGGCATATTGGAACTGGTACCACGAAGATAGAAACGTGCTACAAACGTTGTTGAGTATGGAGAAAAGTAAGGAAAAGATGTAAGTTCACGTGTCATTTTCGTTTTGTTTCCTGTTCACCTTTTTGTTAGTAAAATTTCACATCTTCCTTCGAACTGTAAGATACGTAGCAGAAAGTAAGTGATGTGACAACTAAATTAGCACTCTCTTGTGTTCCATTCGCAAATGCAGGGAGATCATGTCCGCTAACATACTTAAGTAAAATTGGTTTTCAATTTCGTTGTCATCCGAAAGTAAGTATTTTCATATTTCATTGCGATTTTGCTTCAGCTTTTCCCAAAAGAAATAGTTTAGCACATCCGTGGCAGCGTCACTGCAACGACCCTCATCCAAACGCACCTAATAGTCCCACACGGAGGAACTATAGGATGCTAATGAATGTGTCTATTGACAGTGTTGGTACTGCTCTTATTCGCATATGACTTACATAGTCAGGCAGTTTATCCAGCGAATGATAACATCGTGTTGTTGATAACGAGATTTACACGGTCGCTCTGACGTAAAGTCGGTACAGGTGCGCTTGTAAGACCGTGTTTAGCTGTTGCCTTCAGGCATGTACATGAACCGTGCACATGTCCCATTAATCAGCTCGTGAATGCAAGGGCCCTGCACGACGTAAGAGTGGGCCCTAGAGCGCTGCTAATAACGCCCAGTGGGGCCCGCTAGATAGGCGAGGTCGCCCTGCTACCTGCCCCCCTCTGCCGTACCTGTACGGCATGCTTCGTCTGCCAGCGTGATTAACCTTTATTGCGATCCTCGCGTCGCGCTGTGGTAAGTTACTGACGTCCTTGCACAGTGCCGTTCCGGACCGAAACACCAACAGCGGTATGTGGTCGCCGGTGTACGTCCCACAGATATTTATGCGAGCGGGCGTGCACCCTCGCGCGTGTGTCCGTGTGTGTGTGTGTGTGTGTGTGTGTGTGTGTGTGTGTGTGTGTGTGTGTGATCTCTTCGAGTCCTGTTTCTTCCAACTGGAAAATACGATGAAAAGAACATTTGTTAGAAACCCCCTACTTGTCTTCCATTGCGATGCATAAGTTCGAAATTTGACTCAAAGCTGCCTACAGTCCTTCTCTATGCCGGCCGCAGTGGCCGAGCCGTTCTAGGCGCTTCAGTCCGGAGCCGCGCGACTGCTACTGTCGCAGGTTCGAATCCTGCCTCGGGCATGGATATGTATGATGTCCTTAGATTAGTTAGGTTTTAATAGTTCTAAGTTCTAGGGGACTGACGACCTCAGATGTTAAGTCCCATAGTGCTTAGAGCCAAGGCCTCCTCTATAACGGTGCAAAAGCGTGACGTCTTCCTCTGGCTCGTCGACGCTTCAGACAGCAAGATACTGACATATGCGAAAAATGGTCACATCTTAGAAGTTCATTTGACGTGTAAAATGGGTAAATATCACACTGACACCAAACTTCACACTCATTCCGTCCACGTATTTCAGATGCACCTGTTAGAATAACCAATCAATGGCCCAAAGGCGGGTGACTCTGTTGGCTGTGCCTGTGCACAAAATAAATTAAATGGTTCCAATGGCTCTGAGCACTATAGTACTTAACTGTTGAGCCCATCAGTCCCCTACAACTTAGAACTACTTAAACCTAACTAACCTAAGGTCGTCACACACATCCATGCCCGAGGCAGGATTTGAACCTGCGACCGCAGCAGCAGCAGCGCGCCTCCGGACTGAAGCGCCTAGAACCGCTCGGCCACTCCGCCCGGCAATAACTTGAAAACGGTTGACTGTTCTGCTTGTAGAAGGAGGCGACATTCCGCACGGTGAAAATCTAGGAAGAGCCCTCACTTACTTGTATAATAAAATATTCGTGGCTTTCAAGAAGCGTGAAGTGGTTAACTACTCACGAGCTTTCGGCAGAGATTGTCTCTTCCATTTCCAATTATTTGACTGTCGTCTGAATGCCGCTGCCATGTTTATATTGCGGCGTCGCCGCCAGTGACGTCACTGGTGGCTAGTCCCACGCCATGCACGGCAGTGTTTTGGTGGCACGATCGCCGCGCCAGCTACAACTCCCCATCACAGGATCACAGGCCGTACTCAGCTGCTATACACCGTCTATATTATGGTTAGAATCACAGTCGGCTCGTTCCATTAGGACGGCATTATTGCTCTTACCAGCTGGCAGAATCGTTGCGAGGAGCTCGAACGCAATCGCATTCAGCTCTACTCATGTTTGTGCTGGCGGTATCTACACGCCACCAGCTACCACCACCCACCACTGAAATGGTCTGTTGTGAGGACCTTGGAAGATCCAGCTGAAAGGGTCTCAGCCACTGAAAACCTGCTCAGGTAAATGAGCCCCTCATGTAAAGATTTAAGGTAAATGGTTACAACAACAGATAAATATCGCAAGCAGTTTCATCCAAGCCGCGAAAGCAGAACACCTTCGAATAGACACGATGGAGATTGCGTTTCTACCAATGTGTGGTTCAATAACAGGCAATATTAGCATAAAATCGATACAATCTTCAGGCCCCCACTAAATATCCTGCAACTAATAAAGCTTGTGAAAGACGATGTTGGATATACAAGATATCGTCTGGCTTTGGGCAGTTTTATGTCCGTCATAGATTTTTTCACTATCGAAATGCGTCGCATAAACATCACAGTTGTTTCCGCCTACACTTTCCCCAAAAATTAGCTGTAGCAGAGCATGCATTGGTAAACGGATACCGAATTGCATTCGACGATACTACTGTTACTAAATGGACCAACGGCTTCTAAGGTAGCGTAATACATGAAGCCATAGAGATAAAAATCGGAGAATACTCTCAATAAAGACTGTGGGTAGCAGCTGAGTACGGTCTGGGATCCTGTGATTCCGGAGTTGAAGCGGGTGCTGTTGTCGGGCCACCAAAACATCGCCTTCTATGGCGCACGAAAAGTCACCAATGGTGACGTCATAAGTGGCGGCGCGGCTAGGTAAGCCCGGCAGCGGCATTCAGATGACAGTCAACTACTTAGCAGTGGAAGACCACATCTCATGGGAAGTTAACGCCATTACTATGCTTACACCCAAGAATATTTCATTAATGGGTATCGCCTCGACAGCATGCATTGTTACATAACGATTCTCACATACGCCGGCCGGGGTGGGTGAGAGGTTCTAGGCGCTAAAGTCTGGAACCGCGCGACCGCTACGGTCGCAGGTTCGAATCCTGCCTCGAGCATGGATGTGTGTAATGTCCTTAGGTTAGTTAGGTTTAAGCAGTTCTATGTCTAGGCGACTGATGACCTCAGAAGGTAAGTCCCATAGTGTTCAGAGACATTTGAGATTTTTTTTTTAACTGTGGAAGAAATTTCTGAAAAATGTGCGTTTGAAGCTCAGCATTGTATGGTAGTGAAACATGGGCTTTTAGAAAATCGGAACATACGAGAATCGAATCATTTGAGTTGTAGTGCTATAAACGAATGTTGAGAATTAGGTGGGCTGATAAGGTAAGAAAAGAGGAGAATCTTCGAGAAAAGGAATATATGGAATACACTGTCAAGAAGAACTGATAGGATAATGGGACAGCCGCGAGGGATTAGCCGCTGCAGTCATGGACTGCGTGGTTGGTCCCGGTGGAGGGTCGAGTCCTTCCACGGGCATGGGTGTTTGTATTTGTCCTTAGGATAATTCACGTTGAGTAGTGTGTAAGATTAGGGACTGATGACCTTAGCAGTTAAGTCCCATAAGATTTCACACAAATTTGAACATTTTTGATAATGGGACTGTGTTAAGACATCAGGGAGCTACTTCCGTGGTACTATAGGGAACAGAAGAGGGTAAGAACTGTACAGATAGTCTGAAATACAGCTAGGAAATAATTAAGGATGTAAACTGTAATTGCTATTTTAAGATGAAAAAGTTGGCAAATTAGCCAGAAGACTGTTAACACAGTGATATAAAAATAAAGAAAAAATACGTGCACTTGATAGTTGGATGCAAAACGTAACTCCACTAGAAGAGGGATCAAAAGGCAGATCGTAATGACTTGCTAGAACGAAATTCAGCACCGCCTCCTATCAACAACACTTCCGCTGAACAAGCGTAAAGCCACTTATGGCGTGTTTGCCCTCGTAATAGAAAGTAATCAGAACGGAGCTAGTTAAAATGAGATGGGAATATCCCCCTAATATGTTAGTAATTTCGACCAGAATTGTAACACTTTTGTGGAAAGTTTTGGTGGAAGCTGGCTTTAAAATGTAATCGATCAGTTTGAGTATATGTGTGTATGTGGGCGCTAACACATTATGTGTGTGTGTGTGTGTGTGTGTGTGTGTGTGTGTGTTTTGTTGGAGGTTTGTTTATTGTCGTTATGTAGACAGCGTTACGTTAACCTAAGGTGAAAAGTTTTTTCAGTCACTATAAAAAAGCGCATACAATTTGGAAGTGAAGGGATGTAAGGGGGGTGAAAATTTTCTAGTTTGACCTAGGGATGAATACAGTAATCAGGCTTAAACGGATGTAGGTTGATGGTTCAAATGGCTATGAGCACTATGGGACTTCACATCTGAGGTCATCAGTCCCGTAGAACTTAGAACTACTTAAACCTAACAAACCTAAGGACATCACACACATCCATGCCCGAGGCAGGATTCGAACCTTCGACTACAGCGGTCGTGCGGTTCCAGGCTGCAGCGCCTAGAACCGCTCGGCTACTCTGGCCGGCGAAGTAGGTAGAATTAGTTGATTAAAGACGAAGAGACTTGCGCAGGATAGCCTAGCGTGGACAGCTACATCAAATCACTCTTGGGATTGATGACTGTAATACTCACGACGTACTTGTTTTAATGTTATCGTTAATTTCAATGTTAATGAAATTTGTTATTTACTCAGCAATCTACAGGAAATGTGCCCTGTATGAGCCGACTGTTCCGTTGCTTCCAGAAGCAAATAAAGTAAAATAAAAGAAATATCACTGGAAAATTGATGGTTAAGGAGTAATTTTTATTCACTCTTTATCTCCATTTATATACCAATTATATATTAGAAATTCTAGAGAAGTGTCCCAATATAGGTAAGACTACACATCACAGAAACTGTAGTTTCCCTGTGTTCTACGAATGAAAATAGGTCTTCCATTTTGGTGTAACTATAACTCAATCAATTTACGTGATAGTCTTTGGTGTTACTACTCTTACGTATTTTCATGAGATGGTCAACTCCATCCATAGGTTAGTAATCGTATAGTAAGAGGTAATCAAAGGCTTACACGTTTTCTTGTTGCATGAAGTGCACAACTCAACAATTTCGCTCAGCAAGAGCTCTCTCGCGGAGCGAGGTGGCGCAGTGGTTAGCACAGTGGACTCGCATTCGGGAGGACGACGGTTCAATCCCGTCTCCGGCCATCCTGATTTAGGTTTTCGGTGATTTCTCTAAATCACTTCAGGCAAATGCCGGGATGGTTCCTTTGAAAGGGCACGGCCGACGCCCTTTTCTATGCTGCCCTAATCCGATGAGACCGATGACCTCGCTGCCTGGTCTCCTCTCCCTATACAACCAACCAATAACAGTTGTTTAGCAGTTTTGAAATTCCTTCGCATCACGGTGCTGTTTTGGCAGTATGTTAATAAATATTAATATAATTATTAATCGTTTAACTCTTATTAATATATAACAGCAGAATTAATTAAAATAATGGGATTGCGGATCGGGTGACCTTCAGCGTAATTACTGCGTAACGCTTCGGTACATGTGAAACTGGTAACATCCTCGCGGACGAGTCTTGAACTGGGATAATTATGAAAATTACACGAAAAGTTTTATAATCTAAAAGTTGTCACTATCGTTCTCAGCCTAATATAACACAATGTTTGTGATATTTCCTATTTTAGGAATATCATTTTAGAATAAAGAAATAATATTCTGCTACGTTAGTGATGGGCTATAAAATTAAAGTATATTAATCCTCTTCTTGAAAATTAATACCAAGAGTATAAACAACAGTTATGTGAAAACGTTGACTATATTTCAGTAAATTTGCACACTTCATACAAACCCACGGTGAACACTAACACTAAGAAATATTGGGAACCACGGACATACTGGAATCCAGTACATGATAGATGGTTGCGGTCCCTTGAGACACTTTCGTCGGATATCTGATTTACCTATTATTATCTTGAACGATTAGCTACTTCATCCTTGCGTCAGATTCTGTCAGTAAACGAATGCGTGAATGAACGCAAGCGGAGAAAATGTTAGCCACCATCTTAAAGGGTGCACTGAACACTGAACGCTTTGGTGCGCGTTTTTGTCTTTTTTTTTCATTACGTCAGTCTTAAGGGTTTGATGCGGACCGCCACGAATTCCTCTCCTGTGCCAAACTCTTCATCTCCGAGTAGCACTAGCAACCTACGTCCTCAATTTCTTGCTGGATATATTCCAATCTCTGTGTTCCTCTACAGCCAATAACCTTTACAGCTTCTTCTAGTACCACGGAAGTTATTACGTGATGTCTTAACAGATGTTTTACAGTCCCTTCCCTTCTTCTTGTCACTGTTTTCAACATATTTCATTCCTCCCCGATCCTCTCTATTGAACACCATCATTCCATACCTTATCGAAAATAACAAACACAGTCAGAAGAGGCCTTGAATGCCCAACGGTACCGACCGGCCACCATGTCGATGCGGAGGGACATGCAGTCCACACACTGCTCCCACAGTCGTTCTCACTTTTCGTGACTGGTGCCGCTACTCCTCAGACACGTGGCTTCTCAATGGGCCTCGCAAAAGCTCAGTGCACCCCACTTGCCATTAGCACTCGGTAGACCTGGATGGTAACCCATTGAAGTGCTACTCAAGGCCGACAGCGATTAACTTCAGTGATATAATGGGAAACGATGTTACCACTGTGGTAACAACGTTAGCACATACCTCACCAGTCCACCTAATTTTCAACTCTCTTCTGCAGGAACACATCTCAGAGCATTCGATTCTGTTCTCTAGTGCTTTTCCCACAGTCCTTATTCCCCTGCCGTACAATACTGTACCCCAGACGTTGTTGTTGTGGTCATCAATCCTGAGCCTGGTTTGAAGCAGCTCTTCATGCTACTCTATCCTGTGCAAGCTTCTTCATCTCCCAGTACCTACTGCAGCCTACATCCTTCTGAATCTGCTTAGTGTATTCATCTCTTGGTCTCCCTCTACGATTTTTACCCTCCACGCTGCCCTCCAGTACTAAATTGGTGATCCCTTGATGCCTCTGAACATGTCCTACCAACCGATCCCTTCTTCTAGTCAAGTTGTGCCATAAACTCCTCTTCTCTCCTATTCTATTCAGTACCGCCTCATTAGTTATGTGATCTACCCATCTAACCATCAGCATTCTTCTGTAACACCACATTTCGAAAGCTTCTATTCACTTCTTGTCTGAACTATTTATCGTCCATGTTTCACTTCCATACGTGGCTACACTCCATATAAATACTTTCAAAAACGACTTCCTGAAATTTAAATCTATACTGGATGTTAACAAATTTCTCTTCTTCAGAAACGCTTTCCTTGCCATTGCTAGTCTACATTTCATATCCTCTCTACTTCGACCATCATCAGTTATTTTACTTCCTAAATAGCAAAACTCCTTTACTACTTTAAGTGTCTCATTTCCTAATATAATTCCCTCAGCATCACCCGATTTAACTCGACTACATTCCATTGTCCTCATTTTTCTCTTGTTGATGTTCATCTTATATCCTCCTTTCAAGACACTGTCCATTCTGTTCAGCTGCTCTTCCAAGTCCTTTGCTTTCAGCGACGAACCTTAAAGTTTTCATTTCTTTCCATGGATTTTAATATCTACTCCGAATTTTTCTTTTCTCTCCTTTACTGCTTGCTCAATACACAGATTGAATAACATCGGGGAGAGGCTAAATTTCTTCCTAATATTAAGGCCTGTGCTTGACACTAGTAGATATCTATTGGCCAGGAATGCCTTTTTTATCAGTGCAAGTCTATTTTTAACATCCACCATGCTCCTTCCATCATGCGATACTTCCATGCGTAGAAAGCAGAATTCCTTAACTTCATCCACTTCTTGATCAGGGATTGTGATTTTAAGGTTCACGCTGTTCTCATTTCTCCTACTTCTCATTATTTCGACACTCCATGATTAGCTGTCAATCCTTATTCTGTATTGGTTAGATTGTTCACTGCATTCAGCAGGCCCTGTAATTCTTCTTCATTTTCACTGAGAATAACAATGTCATCAGCGAATGTTACTATTGATATCTTTTCCCCTTTAATTTTAATTCGACTCTTGAACCCATTTTTATTTCCGTCACTGTTTCTTCGAATTGTAGATTGAAAAATGAGGGCGAAATTGTAGCATGTAACATGACGTTGTATATCCGTGTTACGTCGGTGCTTGAGAAACAGCATGAGTTAATCGAGATTATAACGCAGAAAACGTGATACCTACTGCAATCATAAAACAATAAAGTTTTGTGTGCGGTGATGACTGTCCTGACAGCTGTAATGTGCAACGTTGGCTTGTTCGTACTCGTCATTTAGGAAACGGTGGTGCTAACCTCATTGTATGTGAAAGAGCTCGGAGTAGACTACCGTCGAGACTTACTGGAATCAGAGAAAATAGAGGGTAACACAGACACCGCTCTCAGTTGAGTGTGACGTATCACGAGACCGTGTACAGGCCGTCATTGGAGTACTGCGGTGCAGTAAACTGTGTGGACGGTGCGTGTCTCGAATGCTGACACCTGACACGAAACACAGATCAGACGTCTGTCAGCAACCTCTTGGCCTATTTAAGAGTGAAAGGAACGAGTGTCTTAATGTCGCTGCTACAGGTGAATAAATTTGGTTTCACCATTTTGGCTCCACAACAGAAGAACACAATTGGAGTTTGGCCACGAAGGAACAACGTCGCCGAAAAAGTTGAAGACCATGCCTTCAGCAGGCAAATTAACAGCCTCAATATTCTGGAATGTTCAAGGTGTGGTGCATTTGGAATGCATGCCTAAAGGCACTACTACAAACTCTGCAAGATAGAGCGATACCCTCAGAAAAACGAAACCACGAATTCGAAGAGTTTGTATACATCCACTCCTTCACAATGACAATGCCCGACCGCGCACGAATGCTGCGACGTCTGCTAAAATCCGAGGTATTGAGTCCACTGTCATCCTTCGTATAGCCACGAATTGGCCCATCTGCTTCTCATCAGTATCTAAAAGAACACTTTGATAATGATGAAGCGTTGTAAGCGGAGTTATGAAATGTCGTGTGGTGAGGACCTCTTGTGAAGGACACCGGTCGTCTGGTGTAAGTCTTACCACTTGACACCACTCCGGTGACTTGCGTGTCGATGAGTGTGACATGATGATGAGAGCAACACAACACTCAGTTCACGGGAGGAGGAAATCCGACGCAATCGGGAATCGAACCCGGGCACCGCACATGACATTCTGCCACGCTGACCACTCGACTACGGTGGTGGACGTAACAGGAGATGAAGTTGTGGCTCCGTCAACAGAGTCATACGTTCTACAATGCCAGAATCAATAAACTTGTTGGGAGAAATCTGTTCGTCGCCGGGATGTCTATGCTGAGAAACAGATATGTAGACATGAAAATCAAAGACTTTTGACATACAAAATTCGGAAGGATTACTTTTACAGCCCGCCCACGTAGGAATTACTTCGTAGATAAGGGACTGAACGTTAGTAACATAACTCTCTCATTTACTGGTCAACATTCCTTACTTCTTCCGGTTTTCTACTGTTCTCATCGTCGCTGTGTTGGGGGTGTTTCATTGTTCTCCCTTCAGTGTATCGTTTCTTGGGCGGATTTTTTCTTTGCGTGGAATATCATAGTCAATATTTTTTCCTCTTAACGACGTCCAGAATGTACCTTTCCTAGTTAATCTTTTGTAACCGTCCATCTCAAATCTCCCATTCTTTTCAATTCCACTCCTCGAGAACCTCTGGGCACGTGTTCTCTCATCGTCGCAGTCTTCAAATTTCAGAAAGATGCAGTGCTAAATCTCTGGTATTTTTCGCACTTCTATAAATAACTTCTATTGTAATAGCTATGTTTGTTCTTTTACATTGAGTACGTGTTCTGTTGCAGATTATGTTGCACCCTAAGTCAACTTGTTCCAATGACCATCGCTAATTTTTACGTTTATCATTCTTGATTGTGTTGTAAAAACCATTGCCTTAGTCGTCTTCACATTCGTTTTTAATCTATATTCTTCGCAACTGGTGTTCAGTTCTTTGACCATATTGTTATATGACTGTACATTTTCAGTTAATAGTGCCACGTTCATAGAAGAAGGGGGATGAAGCTGTTACTATTTACTCATGAAATTGTGGTGTGGGGAACAAGCAGTAAGGAGGTACGAAAACAAATACACATCCTAAACGATAAGGTTGAGAAATATGGAATGAAATGTAGTGTGGAGAAAAGCAAGATCATGGTGGTAACCAGAGTGGATAGGGAGGGCAATGGAAAAATTCACATTAAGGGACGGGATATTGAAATAGGGGACAGTTTTAAATATTTGGGAAGTGTATTAATTAGGAATGCTCATTTGGAGACAGAAATTAGCAAATGAATACAACAGATTAATACATTTTACCAGAGTGTGACGGGCTTGGTGTGGGGAAGGGAAGTGCCAGTGAGGTGCAAGGGGGTGCTACACAAAACTTATCTTACCCATACTAATTTACGGGTCGGAGACTTGGACTATGACTAGGAGAGAGGAGAGTAGGATACAATCCAGTGAAATGAAGTTTCTGAGAGGTATGCGAGGGAAGACGAGGAGAGACAAAGTTAAAAGTGAAGAATTAGGAAGGAAATTGGAGTGGAGAAGTTGACTGAGACAATTGGAAAGAATAGATAAAAATGGTTTGGGCATGTGAAGAGGATGGGAAAGGGAAGAATATCAAGAAGAATGTCGGAGTTCAAAATTAAGGGAAAGAGGCCAAGAGGAAAACCGAGAACAAGATGAATTGGTAAAGATGAGTTTAAGGAGGAGAATCGAGCTATGGAACCAAATTATGGAAGAAGAATGGTGGAAAGACAGATTAGAGTGGCGAAGTAACATTGATACCACAACTCGACCAGATGTTGGATAGAGGGGAAGCGAAAAAGAATGTCATGTCCAAAAATCGTATATATTTCATTAACCTAGATCCTAGTCTCACACCACTCTTCTGTTGGAAGCAGTTCTTTACTATATTATCGACACATATATGAAACTGAGTAAAAGCATGGGGAGGATATTTAATTTCAAATCCCTTTTTTTCACGATAAAGAGTGAATGCTCCTGAATTCACTTTCTGTATTGTAATGACTTTATTTAAAAAGGATATGCTGAAAGTATAACTTACGACAAAATATTCCCTTCTTATATTACACTGACAAGATTCCCGTTTCGTTCGCTGTGCAAACATTCCACGAATATAAACAATAAACTTCGGAGCTCCGTTCCCCGGCGTTGCGCGTGTGTAGTTCCAAGGATATTGAGGGTACGCTGGTTCATTTAATTTCGAGCTTTCGCAATTACACGGAGCCCTTTACCGGGAATATCAGCAAACTAGGAGGGTTATTTTGGGAGAGCTTGTTTCTGAGAGGAGGGTAGGTGGAGGAGTTTAACGTTTTAATTAAAGCGGCGCTGGCCGCGGGCAGGCGGAGCTGCGCGTCGTGGAGGACGGCCATTGTGTCATCACAATGGCTGCGAGTAACCCCCTTCGATGGTGGGAGCGCAGTGTGCGATTTTCTCTGAATGGAAAACCACGTGATGGTCGCGCTGGAAGAAGGCCCAGACTCGTCCATTATGTTGGACAGTATCGATGATCGAAGGAACTACTGACACGTCTACACTGCGGGTGTGTATAAGGACCCGAAAAAAATTATCGGTACTACTTGGTATCGAGTACTTTTTTCTCAATGCGGATACTTTTGTGCTCAATACATTTTAATTTATACTTAATTAACATAACAACTTTATAGCAGTTGTCATATAGAATGACTCTTGTAATGGTCAAGTATTTTTGGTTATTCCGTCTTAAGCCAACCGAAATAAAAGTTTGTCTTCAGGTGCCACCACTTTTATTGATAAAACTTCTCCTGCAGTCATTCTGGAAAATGGATGCTTGACGTGTGATCAAAAACTTTCCGTTCTAAGGCCACGCTAAAACACTTGCCTTCATATCCGTGCTTGTATATCTGTAACGGGGTTGCATAGCACAGTGTTGTACATTGAGGTAACAAAAGCCGAGGAATATGGCGGTAACATCATGTACACATGGTAGGAAAGGACAGTGCGTTGTCAGCTCTGTCTTTTGTGTGAAGGTGATTCATGTGGAAAAGCTTCCGACATGATTATGGTCACGTTACGGGAGTTAATAGACTTCGAATGAAGTGGAGCTAAACACATGCGACAGTCCTTTTCGGATTTCGTTTGGGAATTTAGTATTCCGACGTCCGCAATGCCGATAGTTAGCTGAGAATGCCATATTTAAGGCATTAACTCTCACCACTGACAATGCAGTGAGTGATGGGCTTCACTTAACGGCGGAGACAGCTGCATATGTGTAGGAATGTCATTACTAGCAGAGGAGCTATATTAGGTGAAATAACAGTAAAAATCAATATGAAACGTACGACGAATGTATCTGGTAGGGCAGTGAATCGAAGTTTGGCGTCTGCGGGCTATGAAAGCAGATGACAGCTGTGAGTGGCTTTTATTTATTTATTTATTTAGCGTATGGCTCATAACATCACAGTAAAAATTACAGAAACAACACGATTTTTAAAAAATCACATATGTATAAACAGAACAATAAATAACAGTTTGTATATATGGACACCACCAATTGTAAATTCACACTCACAGAAGAGCAAGCACAAACAAACGTCCAGCTTGGATAATATATAGTCGATTGCCTCTTGGGTCGCCATTAGGAAATCCTGTGGGTCACCCTCATATGCCCTTAGTGGGCATTGCTGCACGATGTGTTTCACCGTCTGTCTCTCAGAGCCACAGTCGCAAGCTGCCGAAGGAAGTTTAACCCATCTGTGTAAGGAGTCGGCGCATCTCCCACAGTTGGTTCTGTTGCAATTAAGAGTTGACCAAACTTTTCGAGGGATATCAAATCATTTTGGTTTACTAAAGATGCATGGCATACTGTGGCAGTTTACTGCTGTTCTGCTCTCCCATTTCTCCTTCCATCGGTCATTTATTTTAAAGCTGGTTTGGTGCAGCGCCTGTGCGGTCATTAGTGGAGGGTGCCTAGACCGGAGTTGGTTTCCTTGGATGTCGTGAGTTTCTTGATGGATTTGTAGTTGAGGGTTGGTCATAATTTTTTGAAATTCTCTAATCAGAACGTGTTCTCGGCGCCGGTTAGGAGGGGCTGTGTTACTGACAACGGGCAGCCATACTGTAGGAGTTGGCCTGATTGTGCCTGATATAATACGCATTGTTGCATTAAGTTGGCTATCTACCATGTGTGTGTGTTTGCTGTTGAGCCACACTGGGGCACAGTATTCTGCCACTGGATACACCAAGCCAAGTGCCGATGCTCTTAAGGTAGATGCTTTGGAGCCCCAAGTGGTAGTGGCTTTGATAACAGCACGACATCGCCTGCAGTGCCTCTCCTGGGACCGTGAACATATCCGTTGGACCATAGAAGACTGGAAAACTGTGCCGTGGTCAGACGAATCCCGATGTCAGTTGGTAATAGCCCAATGTAGGGTTCGTGTGTGATGTTGACCCCACGTAGCCATGGGCACAATTTCTCGACAAGGCAATGTTCAAACTGGTAGTGGTTTCGCAATGGGATGGTTTTTGTTTAAATGGAACGGACTAGATCCTCTGGCACTACTGAACCGCTCATAGATTGGAAATATATACCATCTAAGCCTCTCATGGACTTCAAGTTCCCTAAAAGCGATGGCTTTTACATGAATAAAAATGTGCCATGTCACCGGGGCACAGTTGTTCGTGATGATATGAAGTACTTTCTGCACAATTCGAGCGAATGATTTGGCCACTTCGATCGCCCGACGTGTAATCCATAGAACATCTAAGGGACATTATCATGCGATCAGTTTGTGCACAAAATTCTGCGCCGGCAACACTTTCGCCATTATGGAGGACTTACAGAGGTAGCATGGATCAATATCTCTGCAGGGGACTTCCAACGACTTGTTGACTCCATGCCACGTTAATTTGCTGTATTTGGTGGTTGGAAAGGATGTCCGACACAATAACAGGATTTTTGCGATCTCAGCGTACATATGCTGCAGCAACGCCCCCAAAAGAAAACATTTAGATTGCTCCATATATGTCCCTACACTTTTGTATTTACGGATCATAAACAGTGAGTCATTAAATAATTACTAAAGTTATTTTACCCTTACATAAACCATTGTCTGTTTCTTCGCTGCTTTCTGAGTTTCAGGTCACAAGGCACTTGGTTGCACTATTTATAGTCAGTTTGCTCAAATAAAACAGTATGTGCGATACGAAGAATATTAATGTCTGTCGTCATTTAAATTTCATCCTGTCCGATCATTTCAACATAAACTGTTCTATACATTCTCGATTTCAAAGAACTGCCACATTACAGTGATCCACCTGTCAACAATTTTAGCAACTAATTACGTAATATTCAAGACAGAATCGTCAACATACTCGATACAGTTTCAAAAACTGCAGTATAGAGCGCCATCCTTGCACATCACTATGGCACAACTTACACGTTTATACGTTGAAAACACTGACAGTAAAAAAGAAACTACTAAGGGGTTGAATGGTAAGAACCAACATTCTCTTTAAAGACGTTCTGCATTTATGTAACAATAAACAACGAAATAGTGTTCGTTTAGAAGCATTCTCGTAGTTGACATTAAATGGACATACACTCCTGGAAATTGAAATAAGAACACCGTGAATTCATTGTCCCAGGAAGGGGAAACTTTATTGACACATTCCTGGGGTCAGATACATCACATGATCACACTGACAGAACCACAGGCACATAGACACAGGCAACAGAGCATGCACAATGTCGGCACTAGTACAGTGTATATCCACTTTTCGCAGCAATGCAGGCTGCTATTCTCCGATGGAGACGATCGTAGAGATGCTGGATGTAGTCCTGTGGAACGGCTTGCCATGCCATTTCCACCTGGCGCCTCAGTTGGACCAGCGTTCGTGCTGGACGTGCAGACCGCGTGAGACGACGCTTCATCCAGTCCCAAACATGCTCAATGGGGGACAGATCAGGAGATCTTGCTGGCCAGGGTAGTTGACTTACACCTTCTAGAGCACGTTGGGTGGCACGGGATACATGCGGACGTGCATTGTCCTGTAGGAACAGCAAGTTCCCTTTCCGGTCTAGGAATGGTAGAACGATGGGTTCGATGACGGTTTGGATGTACCGTGCACTATTCAGTGTCCCCTCGACGATCATCAGAGGTGTACGGCCAGTGTAGGAGATCGCTCCCCACAACATGATGCCGGGTGTTGGCCCTGTGTGCCTCGGTCGTATGCAGTCCTGATTGTGGCGCTCACCTACACGTCGCCAAACACGCATACGACCATCATTGGCACCAAGGCAGAAGCGACTCTCATCGCTGAAGACGACACTTCTCCATTCGTAACATTCACGCCTGTCGCGACACCACTGGAGGCGGGCTGCACGATGTTGGGGCGTGAGCGGAAGACGGCCTAACGGTGTGCAGGATCGTAGCCCAGCTTCATGGAGACGGTTGCGAATGGTCCTCGCCGATACCCCAGGAGCAACAGTGTCCCTAATTTGCTGGGAAGTGGCGGTGCGGTCCCCTACGGCACTGCGTAGGATCCTACGGTCTTTTGTGCATCCGTGCGTCGCTGCGGTCCGGTTCCAGGTCGACGGGCACGTGCACCTTCCGCCGACCACTGGCGACAACATCGATGTACTGTTGAGACCTCAGTCCCCACGTGTTGAGCAATCCGGCGGTACGTCCACCCGGCCTCCCGCATGCCCACTATACGTCCTCGCTCAAAGTCCGTCAACTGCACATACGGTTCACGTCCACGCTGTCGCGGCATGCTACCAGTGTTAAAGACTGCAATGGAGCTTATAACATCCCAGCTCTTCAACACCAAATTAAAACGTTCCACTTCAATTTGTTTGCACTTATAGCGATCCCAGCTTCCTCAACCAAATTAAAACGTTGCATTAGGAGGTGTCTGCTTCGTGCAAAAGGTCTTGAGTTCATATTGACGACAACAAGTAATTCTTCATTACAGACGTTTATTTACAAACAGAACTGCCAGACTTCACAGACTCAACAACTGACTCTCAGAGCTAACCGCACTGCGTATCCGAACTGGCAACTGACAACTCCTAGGTGTACTAATATACTTCCAAACAATGAGAGTCTTTGACAATGTTTTGTTTACAATACGATATCAATTCACGACTTAAAACTAAATTAGACATTACAGAATTTTAGTACAGATTAAAGTAAGTAAAAGGATCAGTACATATAAATTCTTACAAGCATAATTTCCAAATAGACTTTATAACATTTTTCTACCAGCTTCTGGATAACCTTCACCAGATTTGTACCGATGTTTCCAGAAGTATCTTGACATTTGATTCTGGATATTTCTTGAGTGATTTAGAACAACTATTTATATGTAAAATGATTTAAATCGTGTTTCAAAACGTAAATAAATCTTTTTAGCAATATTTCTTGATACAAATCGTCTTTCGAAATTAGGTTATGAAACAGTTTTCACAAGTTTTCGTATTTTTGCGATCATAGTATAGAATTTCTCCAGAGAAAGTTCCAGAAGTGTGCATTAAACGTTCATTTACAGACTTTCTCTTTAGCTGGTGAGTTTTTAAAAGTATCTTGTCCATATTATACGAAATAATTTAGCTCAAAACTGATAATTTTTACAATTAATCAGAGCTACAGCAAACAGTGTGTCTTTCTTTTACAAAATGAAATATAATTACAAAATTGAATGAAAATAGGTTACTAACACAAATATATATTTACATTAATTCTATTTTTGTTCTTTCTGTGCAAAATGTCCTAATATTGACACAGTCCAATATTTAAACATCACCAAACTTTCCCTTTACATTTTGCATATCTGTATCGACATCCCCTAAAAGCCTACAGTATCGAATACTTCAATATGTCCCAATATGTCCTGTAATGTTACAAGCTCCGTATGCCACGGCAAACTGGCTGACACTGACGGCGGCGGTGCCCAAATGCTGCGCAGCTAGCGCCATTCGACGGCCAACACAGCGGTTATTGGTGTGTCCGCTGTGCCGTGCGTGTGATCATTGCTTGTACAGCCCTCTCGCAGTGTCCGGAGCAAGTATGGTGGGTCTGACACACCGGTGTCAGTGTGTTCTTTTTTCCATTTCCAGGAGTGTATGATAGGCCTGTTTGGTCGCGCTGCAGACCAGATGTTTAAAAATTACCAAGCCGAATTGATAACTTGCACCATATCTTATACCGGGCGGTAGGAATCAGGGAAAGATTAATTAGCTTGTGTGATGCAGTATTACAATTTCAGTTAGCAGGAAATAACATATTTCGTAAAGTTAACATGTATCCAATGTAGTGTCTGTAGATGAAATTTAAAATGGGCGTTGTGAAAACAACTTTCCCACTAAAGTAAAGAGGGGCCCGCGGCACTTCCTCAATATTAAGGAATTCCAACGGTCGTGTAAAAACCATGTGGTTACAGAAGCTTTGCAGCTTCTGTTAAGGTATTCCTTTAAATTCGGCTACTAATAGGAACATTTCATCCAATGTATTCATTTCATCCGTAGGCATTTATCCGTCTCAGAGACTCTGTAGTCACTTCTTCGTTTGCTAAGGCAGCTTACCTGTAGGTGAAAATTATGAGTGTGCTTCTCAGCGAACGCCTGTACTTTGACGTGAGCTAGCCCATAGCCAAGTTTGGCGGCTTAGTCAGCGCAGAAGACACTCTTCTTCCTCCTGGTGACACGAACTACACTGACGGAGAGACATCGCAGCACAAAGAAGTTGTGTAGAGTAGTGAAATCTCTATAATACATTTCTCTAGATAACGTATGTAAGTTGTTACATTGCAAGATCACATGTTATTGTAAGCACGAATACGCCATTGCAAATACGAAATGGTGGTACATTAGTAACCGACGCAGCCGTCTGAATGCTGAATGCAAGCATGCACACTTGCATACATTGTGTTTTACAGGTGCTGGATGTTAGTTTGCGGGATAGAGCTACATTCCCGTTGCACTTAGTTGGTCATGTAGGCACAGTTAACGCAGGTTGTGGATGACGGTGTAATTGTCGTCCACTGATGTCGATTGCTCGATTGGAGGCAAATCTGGTGGTCGAGCAGGCCAAGGCAACACAACTCCAGGTGTAGATTCAGTGTGGCTAGCATGCAGACAGGATCGTCACTGGCCCTCATTTGGCCCCCTTGTAACCTATAGATGACCATCACTGTCGCCGAGGGAGAAATAGTTCTCATCAGAAAACACGAAAGACCTCAATCTTCCCTTACAGTGACCTCTCGCTTGACACAATTAAAATTGATCACTTTTTTTTTCTTTTTTCCGTTCAATGGAATGCATGCTACACTGTGTCTGGCTCTGAACTGTCCTTGAAGTAACCTATTAGAAATAGTTCGTTGAGTCACTGTGGTGCCATCTTCTGCTGAAATGCTCCTGCACATGCAGCACTATGCATCAGGGACGCACACCGAGCTCTATGATCTTCCCTCTCTGTAGCGCCACTGGCCACTTGGAGGCCACTCTTCTCGCAATCGCTGCCGGCGATGTTGTACAGTGGCTAAATTCCTGCCAAGCCATTCTGCAGTATCGCAGAAGGAACATCCAGCTTCTCATTGTCATACTACATGACCTAGTCCTCACTCAGACAGGTGTTGACAAATGCGTCTTTGTTGCGTTAAAGGCATTCTTGATTAACATCAACTCACCACGTCCAATCTCAAAGGTGACTAATGTTCAGGACCGTTACAGCGTGTATTTAAAGCAAACCTGATTCGCATCCTTATAGTGGCTATACTAGCGCCACTTTTATGGGACTGACGCGAAATGGGAAGGGAGATCATATTTTACATGAAGAAACAGATCTGCAGCTTTCTTTTATTTTGCACAACTCCTTCTTGGTGTTGCGACTTTCTTCCCTCAGTGTATAATACTGACTCGTTCTGCATGCACGCTTTGTCTTTTGATAACGAAATCGGCACATTAAATCGACTTCGTTGTCGTTCAGCGTGAGATGGCTACTTGCTTTCGCTGCCCTTACCTCACTGTACGATCTGTGTCTTTTCAGATTGTGGAATACGAGGCTTTCTTCCGCGAAGTACTCCGCAATCGTGTTTCACGTGACCAACGTCACGTCTTTGCTCGAGTTCATAACCTCGTTAGAACACGTAGGAATCAACATCCAATCTGCAATCAGTTATCTAAGTTTCAATTTGTTTACCTCGTTGCTGTCCCACTAATCACATTATATTATGGGCGTTAATATGAATAAGCTGTTTGCTTTAACCCGAGAAAACGACGCATTGAAAGAAAAAACTCTTCTTGGTGTAAAGTGAAGGGAGGAACATCTGCCTAGCTATTACTGACACCTCATAACCACCTCTCTTACGTGGGTGGGATCAGCTTTGTATTTTGAATTGGAAACTCCCTATTTTTACTACATTTTCAGATTCTACGGCAAAAATTATGTACAGTTTACTCTAAAAATTGTTTTTCCTTCGTGGTAGATGGCACTGTAATCGACAAATATCAAGTATACCGGTTTTAGAATGAGCAGATAAGCAGTTGTTATTATACCAAATATTAATTAATGGACCCTTCAGTCGCAGTATGATGAACGTAATGAATAATAGGCGAAGTTCAAATGGTTTGCAAAACGCACCCTAAAGTAAATGCACACTAAGTGGATTAAGGACCAAAATGACCCATCATGGTTTAATAACAAAAATCGGAGAATACTGGGAAAGCACAGACAGTTGCACTCACGGTCCGAAAGACAACGTGTAAATGACAGTAGGCAAAAGTTAGTAGATATTTTTGAGTCTGTATATAAATCAATGCGTGGAGCATATAACAACTGCCACCGTCATAGGTTAGCAAAAGATCTGGCCGAAAACCCGATTAAATTCCGGTTCTACGTTAAATCGCTAAGCGGGCTGAAGGTCACTCGTCGATCAATGTGGTGTAGTAACAGAAGATAACGAAAGGAAACTCAACTTTCAAATTTCACTTTTAAGATATCGTTCACGCAGTAACGTACTGTCGTTTGCCCATAGCACTGACTCTCGAATGGAGGACATAACAATGCACGTCCCTGACGGAGAGGCGCAAAAGAAAGATTTTGAAACAAATAAGTCGGCAAGTCCGGACGAAATCCAAATTCTGTTCCACAAAGAGTAGATACGTATCTTGCATTATCGCCAATCTCTCTGCCAGCACTAAGTCCTAAGCGACTGGAAATAAGCACAAGTGATTCCTTCATATAAGAAACGTGGAAGAACTGACCAACAAAATTATACCTATTACCATTCCTGACAAAACTCTACCACCTGGTGAGCAAGACGTATGATGCAGGCGAAATACCCTCAGACTTCAAGAAGAATGTAATAATTCCAATCCCAAAGAAAGCATGTGTTGACAGATGTGAAAATTATCGAACTGTCAGTTTAATAAGTCACAGCTGCAAAATACTAACACGAATTCTTTACATACGAACAGAAAAAATACTAGAAGCCGACCTCGGGGAAATTCAGTTTGGATTCCGTAGAAATATTGGACTACGTGCGGCAATACTGACCCTACGATTTATCTTAGAAGATAGATAAAGGAAAGGCAAACCTACGTTCCTAGCATTTGTAGACGGAGAAAGCTTTTGACAGTGTAAACTGGAATTCTCTCTTTCAAATTCTGAAGGTGGCAGGGTTAAAACATAGGGAGCGAAAATCTATTTACAGTTTGTAAAGAAACCAGATGTCAGTTGTAAGAGTCGAGGGACATCAAACGGAGGCAGTGGTTGGGAAGGGAGTGAGACAGCGTTGTAGCCTCTCCACGATATTGTTCAATCTGTACATTGAGCAAGCAGTAAAGGAAACAAAAGAAAAATTCGGAGTAGGTATTGAAATCCATGGAGAGGAAATAAAAACCTTAAGGTCCGCCGATGACATTGTAATTCTGTCGGAGACAGCAAAGGACTTGGAAGAGCAGTTGAACGGAATGAATAGTGTCTTGAAAGGAGGATATAAGATGAACATCGACAAAAGCAAAACAAGGATAATGGAATGTAGTCGAATTATGTCGGGTGATGTTGAGGGAATTAGATTAGGAAATGAGACACTTAAAGTAGTAAAGGTGTTTTGTTATTTGGGGAGCAAAATAACTGATGATGGTCGAAGTAGAGAGGATATAAAATGTTGACTGGCAATGGCAAGGAAAGCATTTCTGAAGAAGAGAAATTTGTTAACATCGAGTATAGGTTTAAGTGTCAGGAAGTCGTTTCTGAAGGTACTTGTATGGAGCGTATCCATGTATGGAAGTGAAACGTGGACGATAAATAGTTTGGACAAGAAGGGAATAGAAGCTTTCGAAATGTGCTGTTACAGAAGAATGCTGAAGGTTAGATGGGTAGATCACATAACTAATGAGGAGGTACTGAATAGAATTGGAGAGAAGAGTAGTTTGTGGCAACTTGACTAGAAGAAGGGATCGGTTGGTAGGACATGTTCTGAGGCATCGAAGGATCACCAATTTAGTACTGGAGGGCAGCGTGGAGGGTAAAAATCGTAGAGGGAGACGAAGAGACGAATACACTAAGCAGATTCAGAAGGATGTAGGTTGCAGTAGGTACTGGGAGATAAAGAAGCTTGCACAGGATAGAGTAGCATGGAGAGCTGCATCAAACCAGTCTCAGGACTGAAGACCACAACAAAACATCATTAACATCGATTTGCTGCAGAATGTTTCGTCAGTATTCTCAATTCGAATTTACAAAATGTTCCTTGAGACGGAAGAACTCCTACCTACAAATCAACACGATTTAGAAAGCATCGCTCTTGCGGAACTCCGCTTGTCCTTTTCCTACATGATATCTTGTGACCTACGGATTAAGGCGGATTCCATATCCCTAAATCTCCAGAAATCGTTTGGCACATTGCCCCTTTGCTGAGGTTAAAAACGAGCATGTGAAATAGCTTCACAGATACGTCTTAAGTAGTAGGACCCAGTACGTTGTCCTCGACGGTGAGATTTTATCAGAGACAAGGGTTTCATCAGGAGCGCCCCAGAGAAGTGTGACATAACTCAATATACCTAAATCGTCTGCAGGACAGAGCGAGCAGCGATCTACGGATGTTTGCTGACGATACTGTGGTGTACGGGAAGATGTCGTTGAAAGGTGACTATACAAGATTACAAGACGATCTTGACAAAATTTTTAGTTGATGTGACGAATGACAACTAACTGTAAATACAGAAAAATGTAAGTTAATGTTATTAAGTAGGAAAAACAATCCCATAATGTTCGAATACAGCTGCTATTTGACACATTCAGGTCGTTGTAGGTAACGTTGCAAAGCGATGTGAAATTGAAGGAGGGTGTACGGATTGTAGTGGGTTCATTGGGAGAGTTTTAGAAAAGGCGTTTCATCTGTAAAGGAGACTGCAACAGAACACTAGTGTGACCAATTCTTGAGTACTGTTCGAGTGTTTAGCATCACCAGCAAGTCGGAGCAACGGAAGACACATATACACAGAAGTTTTCCCCTCTCCTATTTGCGAATGTAACAAGAAGATAAACGAGTAGCAGTAACATCCACCACGCACCGTGTGGTGGCATTCCGACTATACATGCATCAGCCAAAAAATTATTTTTGTATGAAACTTGAGATTTTGTATTCCATTTCTGAACAATACAGTAAATGGTATAGAATCTGGAATCTTAAAGAACTCATTTTACATTTCTCTCATCTTTATTCAAATCTTTACGTGTGATCACTTAAAAACCACGTTCTTGAACTAAATATGTCTGTTTTAGGTATATCTGATGCTGAGAAGTGAAGAATTGCATTCAGAAACGATGAAATTATTATTAAACCAACATTCTTAACAGTCCAAGTAAGTTCGTGTTGCTGCTGAAGCCGACACGTGCTTGCCAAGATGGGAGTCTGCTACTACACTAGCTGTTAGACTATGGTTGACCTTTAAGCATTGCCCTGTGGTGCTAACAAGATGTGAACCTGGTGACATATACAGTGAACAGACGTCCCTCTATAGGATCATGTGAGACGTTAAGTCAAATTCGCGCTATGGATATTATAGAACGTCTGAACTACAACAGCAGTGGCCCATTAAATATGTAGTATGCGTACCATACCACGCATGGAAATAATAACGAAGCGTTTCATGATACTATCGAATAAAACTGTGGATAATAATGAAGTCCGTTTTATTGCTACAACGTATGTGCTTCACCACAGACATTGAGCAGATAATATAAGTAAATTTTAAGAGTACAAGGGTTAAAATGGATTACTGAACATTCACGATAATATCTTGGCACAGGGAAAGGACGGGAGGGGGGGGGGGGGGGGAATAGAAAGGAAATGTGAATAATGTCTTACAACTTACTGTGTCCATGTAGACCATCTGTGATTGCCGAATTAGTTAATAGTTTTAAGGGGAATCTCCAGAAAAGTACGTATGAGCACCATTGTTGCTTTCAGTTTGCTGAGTGCGTGAATTAATTCAGAAAAGTAAGGTCCTAACTCGAATCAAAAAACTTCGTGTTGTATCAAGCATCTCCTTAATAATTTTCCAGTTATGAGGCGTGAGTGTATGTACATCTGTATGGATACTCTGCAGATCACACTAATGTACCTGACAGAGGGCTTATCGAGCCAGCCTCACAATAATTCTCTATTAGTTCACTGTCAAATAGCGCCTGGAAAAAGCGAATACCTGCAGGTTTCCATGCGAGCTCTGATTTCCCTTATTGTATTAGGATGATTGCATCTCCATACGTAGGTCGTCTTCAACTAAATATTTTCGCATTCGGAGGAGGAAGTTGGCGATTGAAATATAGTAAGAAAATTCCACGGTAACGAGAAATGCCTTTGTTTTAATTATATCCATCCCAAATCCTATATCACGTCAGCGATACTCTCTCCCCTAATTCTAGGTAATATAAAATGTGCTGCACTTCTTTGAACTTTCCAGATGTGCTCCTTTGATCCTATCTGGTAAGGATTCCACACAGCACAGCAGTACTCCAAAAGAGGATGGGCAAACTTAGTACAGGCAGTCCATTTAGTACATCTGTTCCACCTTCTAAGAGTTCGCCAACAACACACAGTCTTTGGCTCGCCTTCCTCATGACATTCTCTATGTTTTCATCACAAATTAAGTTGCACGGAAGTGTAATTCCTAGATAAGTAGCTAAATTTACGGTCATTAGATATGAGTGACTTATCCTGTGACTGTAGTTTAACAGATTCCTTTTAGCACTAATGTGGATGCCCTCACACATTTCATTATTTAGGGTTACCTGCCAATGCTGTTACTTTTTCCGAAACATTTTTAAATTTGTTTTGATCGTTGATGACCTTACTACGACAGTTTCATCTGCAACGACCCTAATACTCATGATCAGATTGTTCCCTAAACCTTTTCTACAGATAAAGAACGGCACAGAGCGTATAACACTACCTTGGGGAACGGCAGAAATCATTTCGAGTTTACTCCATAACTTTCCATCGATTCCCACAAACTGTGACCTCTCTGACAACAAACCACGAATCCAGTCGCATAAGTGAGGCGATGTTCCATAAGTAAGCAATTTGACTAGCCGATTGAGAGGTACAGAGTCGAAAGCATTCTGGATACCTAGAAATATGGAATAAATTTGAAATCCCTTGTCGATAGAAGTCAACACTTCGTGTGAGTAAAGAGACACTTGTGTTTCACAAGAGTGTTGTTTCCTAAATCGGTGTTGACTGTGTGTAAATAGACCATTATCTTCTAGGCAACTCATAATGTTCGAAGACAATATGTGCTCCAAAATCCTGCTGCATATCGAGATTCATGACAGGGACCCGCAGGTTAGTGGATTACGTCTGTTGCCTTTCTTGAACATTGGTATAACCTGTGCAACTTTTCGGTACTTGGGAACGGATGTTTCGTCGAGTGAGTGGTTGTATATTATTGTTAAGTACGGAGCTTTTGAATCAGCATACTCAGAAAGGAACCTAACTGGTATGCAGTGTGGACCGGAAGACTTTCTTTTGTTAAGAAATTGAAGCTACTTCCCTACCGCGAATATATGTACTTCTATAATACTCACGTTGGCAGCTTTGTCTGCTTTGGTGAAGGAATTTCGAAAGGCTATTTTAGTAACTTTGTTTTTGCAGCACTGTCATGAATAGTATTTCCACTGATTTAGCGCAGAGAGGGCATTAAATGTGTCTTGCCGCTAATTCACTTTATATACAGTCATAATCTCTTTCGGTTTCCAGCTCGAGAGAAGGTTGCGTTGTCGAAACAATTACAAGCCCCTCTCGTTAAAGTCAGTGCTAAAATTCGAGCCCCAGTAAAACATCGCCAGTCTTGGCGGTTTCGGGTTCGTTTATGTTTTGCATGCTTTTTCCGTTGTTTCTTAAAGTGTTCTGATTTATTTTGTGCCCCGTGGGGATCAGGTCCGTCGTTTGTCAATTTATTTGGTATAAATCTCTCAGTTGCTGTACATACTGTTTCTCTGAATTCAAGCAACATCTGGTTTACACTAACTTTGTTAATTTGGAAGGAGCGGAGATTGTCTCTCAGGAAGACGTCAAGTGAATTGCTATGCATTTTTTGGAATGAATATATTTATCATTTATCTTTGGAGTAGTTAGGAGTTACGGTATTCAGACTCGCTACGACAACCATGTGTTCTCTGATCACTGTATCCTTTTTGATGCTCGTTGTTAGCTCAGGATTATGTGTTGCTAAGAAGTGGGGTATGTTTTCATAGCCGTTTACTATTCGAGTTGGCTCTTGAGCTAACTGCTCGAAATAATTATCAGCGAATACGTTTAGCACAATTTCGGATGATGTTTCATGCATATCTGCGGATTGAAACAAGTACTTTCGCCAACATATCGAGGGTAAATATGAGTCACCATCAACTATAATTGCATCAGTCGGGTATGTGTCTGGAATTAGACTCTAGTTTTCTTTGAACTTTTCAGCAACTGATTATCTGAGATGGGAGGTCGGTAGAAATACTTAATTATTATTCTATTCCGTTTGGAAAGAATGACCTCTACCCATACTGACTCACTGACTCAATGGAACTATCCATTTCAACTTCGCTACAGATAAACTACTTCTTAGAGCAACGAACCCGTCACAACCAACTGTATTTAGCCTATCATTTGTGAATACCGCTAGGTATTTCAGAAAATTTTCTGATGGACCTATCCCCTACTTTAGCCAGCTTTCAGTGCCTATAACGATTTGAGCATCAGTACCATCTATTAGCGCTTGGAGCACTGGTACTTTCCAAACACAGCTACGACTGTTTACAACTGTGGTATCGATGGTTCCTACATCTTTCTTTCAGCATACAACTCTCCCCGTTTGAGATAGAGGCCCTGTCTGTTTCCACCGGACCCTCTACCTTAAAACACCGCCTAGTCCACGCCACACAACCGTGTGGTCGCGTCCTGCGTGTAACGGACTCCTAACATTTTTTAGCAGAACCCGAATTCAGGCCATTCTATGGTGCAAGTCAAGGAATTTGTAGCCTACAGTCTGAGCCTCTGATTCATTCTCTCCACTCGCTCTGTACTACGGGTCCACAGTCGGTCCTGTCGACTATGCTCCATCCAAATGGTGAGCTCTGCTTTCATTTCGCAAGAAACACTGGCAGCCCTTACCGCTTTTGATAGCTGATCGAAACCAGGGAGATTCTTTTCCGATCCAGAGCGACACAATCATTGTACCGACGTGAGCCGCCACATGCAGTTGGCTGCATCCTGTCGTCTTTCTGGTATCCAGAAAAAACTTGTTTGTCAGACCGGGTTGGCCTTACGTTCAGCCCCCTAGGAAGTCTTTTGCTGCCTGCCATTGGCCCGAGGCAACTTCTCACTCGACCATGGGTGAGGGATCAACCTCAGTGTGAGTAGTATCTGGTTTGACCGACGGCGGACTCATGGCTCGTGCTGGACGTCCTTTGGATCCTCAACCCCGTCTCTCAGCACCACTGCAGCGTCGAGCTATGTAACCGAAGCCAACAAAGCTGGAGCTGAGAGCTAAATGTCACCATCTCGGATCGCATCAGCACACGGCAATCAGAGCCTCTATTCATTCTAAAGGCAGTGAAAAACGACACTACATATACAAGAAAGACCTGCATCAGAATTTCTTGGCTCACTTGCTGCTTCGAATGATTCGAGAAATTTTTACCCAAGGACTCTGCAGCAAAAGACTTCATAGCCAAACAAAGGACTATCGACATGCGCTCCGGAACTCTACAATAGACTCTGACGAAAACGTAAGACCTTGGTCTGATAAATTAAATTAACGTGTAAGGATTCAAACACAAAACTACCAAAGCAAATATATGATACTAAATAATTCGCTTCTGGTTGGAAACTTGTAAACCTTTAAAAAATTTCTTTATTTGTCGACGTAAACGAGAACGCGAGATCTGTGTCTAGTTTCATTTTTCTTAATGAAATTTCTGTGGTGTCGTACGACAATTCAACCAGTGTTTTAACACCACATCTCCTTACTAATTATCCCGCTGTGTGGAGCCCGTCTATACAGCTTAACTCGTTAATAAGTTTCCGTCTGTGAGTTGCGAACGTATACACTTTCCTGAATGGAAATCCTAACACAATGAGCGACAATTCAGGGAGCTCATATATGAGGTGAAGACATGCAAAAAGTTCTACATAATGGACAATCTCTAATTTGTGACTGCCGGAGAGAAGTTATGCTTTCTATGGCATACAGCGCTTCTTTCTGGGAAAATTGTTATTCACCACAAGAATGATTTCCTCCTTTTGTGTTTCTCTTAGGGCGGATAATGCTTCCCAGAATCCAAACTAGAATGTGCCATTGCTGGTTCTACTTCAGAACTGTCTGCACTAGTATCCAAAATTAAAGCACCAAACCAAAATTTTGCAAGGTTTTGTTTACAATGCCACGAAGCAGGATAATGCGGTAATGATGAAGTACAAAGGAATAAAGAATAGCCGGACGGGATGGCCGTGCGGTTCTAGGCGCTACAGTCTGGAACTGCGTGACCGCTATGGACGCAGGTTCGAATCCTGCCTCGGGCATGGATGTGTGTGATGTCCTCAGGTTAGTTAGGTTTAAGTAGTTCTAAGTTCTAGGGGACTGATGACCTTAGATGTTAAGTCCCATAGTGCTCAGAACCATATGAACCAGTAAAGAATACAGAAAGTAAACATCTGCAACATTCATAACGAGAGACTAAATTGCACTTGGTTTTTTTCCAACTTAATGGATTTACATACATTCCGACAATTGCTTAATGCTCTTAGCATGGGATGTGACCATCGCTGGCAGGAACACAGACCTGACAAACGACGGGACACGTTGTGAATGATGTGATCAATTTCACATTATGGCAATAACGCCAATTCTTCCTGCAGCCCTGAAAACATCAACCACGAGTGCTCTATGAGGTCGAGAATTATCGTTGAGCAGTACGAAGTATGGACCCACAGCGCCTCGAAACAACTGCACATGAGGTCCCAAGATCTTATCACTTAACCTGACACCAGTTAAACCTTGCCGATTTAACCGTACAATTTCATGAAGACGTGCTAGAGTGGTCAACATAACCCTGAAAACACCATCATGGATCATCCACGATATCAGTCTCTTTCCACATATGCTTTGTCCCGAAATCGTGTTCCACATTCACTTCCAGGTGTGATTCCGTCGAGGGTGACTGTCCAGACCAAATCAGGGCTCATCTGTGAAAGCAACATTGCCCCACTGTGCGATCGTCCAGGTGGCATGCTGACGACTCCACTCTAGACGTTCCATTCCGTCAAGACAATTCTGAGATACGCCTACAGTAGGTCTCCGACAACGAAGGCCACTCTGCCGAAGTCTTCTGTGCACCGTTTGCCTCGCTACAACACGTCCAGGAGATGCTGCGGGGTCAGATGCCAGTTTCTACGTAGTACTAAGCCGGTACCCTTGTGCCCTTACAGCAAATAACTGTTCTCTCTTTCTGATATTACACGTGTCGGCCCCTTTCTGGTCTTCGGGTACCGTTTCGATCTCCATGAACTATCGCCACATCCGAAAACTGCAGAACGACTCACGTTAAGCCATCGTTCCACAGCAGTTTCTGACTGTCCTGATTCCATCCTTGACAGGGCTCTCCACCGCAGAGTACCTGGTTGTCGTCTTCTCTGTATCATGCGGTACCGCCTATGACTGAGTACACAGCGTCTATGACTCTAGGACTACCCGGCAAACACTACCCCGTTCGATAGGTGCCCCAATATCGTCGTCGACGTGGTTGTCCGTTGATTGGAATGCAATCCTCCGTTCAGGACGCGATAGTACGGACATCTGTTGACAGTTTGTATGATTATATCGTGAATTAGACACAAGACGGGTAAATAGTGGTTTGTTGTTTTAATTTTGTACACCTGTGTATTACGTGTAGTGTAATTTAATTCCGAGTTGTAGCCTAGGACGAACTCAGCAGCAAGACGCCGTACAACAGACGACTAAATTAACCGAGCTGTAGAAATCCCATAACAGACAGGAGCGCCACATAAGAAGCGTACTGCTAAAAATGTAAATAAATAAAATAAAATAAACGTAATTTGGACGTTGTCTTTGATATTGTCTAACATTCTGCGTGGTGTCTGTCTGTTCTATATCGTGTCTCCCAACTACTTTCGAGCAACACGCTCTGAGCGTGTTTTATAGGGCATTGACTAGTTTGAACCTGGGACCTGTTGCTGGTAAGGAGACGCCAGACCACACATGACATGTAGAATTCAGAATAATTCAGTGAGACTAGCGATGATATAACCAAATACTTAATGATTTCAGCGTCAGCTCCATTGCACTTCATGTAAAAGAATCTTAATACTAACTAAATTTAGTGGAAGGGGTTCAAGGCTTTCCTATTTTTAATTAGCTGGTAAGATAACGTCGAAAAAACAGTTACGTTTACCATTGGAAATTTTATTCTACTCACCAAACATCGTTTATAAATTGCACTATTGATAAAAGGAAATGTTTTAATACAGGATGGTAAAAACCAACTGCGTTGTGAACGAATATTCCCTGAATGGGTTTCCAAGTTCTACAATGGATCGACGGATGACCTATGCCATATCACATCTATAATCTAGGTTTAAATTGAGTTTTACAAGAGAGACAACTATCAAAATGGTCTACAGTGACCCTCAATTACCTTTAATTACTTATCTAACTTATCGTAAATTACAATGCCTGATGTGGCTTCTCAATAACTATATAACCGAAAATCATCGCGTTTCAGATTTTTACTTCAAGTGGCAAATGTGAACACCATGAGATTTAATTGACGATCGACACTAGTATTACGTAAAAAAGGGATGTAACAGACGAGATTTCTGCAGTTCTGAGTGAAGCCTTATGCGCTCAAAAATGGGGCATCGCGCGCGTTCATTAGCTTGCCGGTGTTCGTCAGGGGCGGCGGCCGGCGCAGCTCCGCTCACCTCGCCGTCTCGCAAACAACTCCATCCCTCCTAACTTCTCCTACAATTTACCGAAGTTGGTTTAAAAAAAACTATCTGGCTGTGTTTTCATCTGACCAGTCAGGGTCTCAATGTTAACCTTAAGCTCCGCCTACAAAAATTCTGTCTATCCAATGAGAAACGTTATACTTTTCGTGGTGGAGCAATGTTTTTTAAAGTTTGCAACGTAACAGAGACGCGAAGAAGTCTCACGCGAAAACTTGCAGCTGGTGTGGTCCTTTTAGCGTTATCGTAAGATCTGTACTGTTCTCCTGGAGGGCTCTAGCTTTTAACATGGGCTGGAGGATGGACATAGCGGTTAGCTGGCGACGTGGGTGTCCGTCCCTTATCGTAGGGCCTTCAGCTTAACACGGTTCTGCTATCGGCTTGTCTTCTCGTTTCTCCCCTCGGAACTGCGTCTGTCTCACAGTGGGAAGGTATGACATGCATTTAGGCATTCTTGTGTTAGTCTGTGGTATTCCATTTGCTCACTCGTCACTCGTATTACTTTCGTTAATTTAATGTCACGATTTATTCGGAGCTATGTGACATACTACTGGATTGGCTTAGCATTTCAGGGTTTTCATGGAAGGTGTTGGATTTGCCTGACACCTTACAATTGCAATTAAATTCCAGATAACAAATAGCATCAAACACATTAAAATATATTTCTTTGTAACAAACAAAACTGTCCATTTTGTTACGTAGTGTATGAAGCTTACCATTATTGTGGAACTAAGATGTAGAGAACGCCTGCAGTGATAGTTGAAACTGCCATGTTCGACCCCAGTGTCTGCGATTGGTTCTTCATAAACATCCCAGCAATCTTTACCTTCTTAGAGAAACGGCTGTGATTAACCAGTGATACACGTGTCACTCTCAAAGTGAGGGGAGAAAGCGGGAATTCTCTCCAACTCGGTTTCACATTCCCGACAATGACATCACCTTCACGTGACCACACGAGAGCCTTCGCCACCCCTACGAAAACAAATGCTATGAGCCTGCCTTGGTCTTCCTTATAAACGTTATACAAGGGTTATTGCTGACCTCCTTTGAGTCTATCAGATTTCTCTCGCTTCCTCTGTCTCATGTTTTCCCATCCGCCAGTTTACAAGTTTCTTTGGCCTACTCCCCACTGTCGTGTCCAACGCTGTGGCTCTGTGACCGTCCAGTGCATGCTTGCCAGTGTCTTCGCCTTGTAGACTACCCTCCTCCGATTCTACTCCTGTTGTCCTAGCGCTCTTACAGTCAGAAAGCGAACTCAGTTCACAGAGAAAGAAAACTTATCTTTCGCCACCACACAGAAATGAAATTAAGGAGTACTAATTACATTCACAATCATTGGTATTTGTTCCAGTAACTTGCATACTTTCAAGTTTCGCTTGTAATTTGAATTGATTTGTTAATGTAATTTGAAAAGCGGCTTATTAATAAGGTTACAGAGTTGTTTTTGAGAAAATATCTTGTAGCATAGGTCAGATCTATTTCATTTACTAGATGTAATATGCCTTTAATTATTTCACTGCGCTATGGGAAAGTTCTTGCCGCTACGAAATTTGAAAACATAGTCCGATTATGTTTATACGATAAAGAATCATATTCCACGTGAAGGAGTAACGTTTTAGGACGATAACGAACCTGAGACATAAAACAAACGCAAGGCTTTCATCATTCAACAGTGTAAATTTTCTCTGTTAATCACAGCTGTAGCACAGAAATTCGGAAACACAGCAAACAGAATATGTTGTCGTGCGTAATTAGGTGTAGAAAACAGGTCCCTTTCAAAACAGCTCAGAATGGGTAAATGCAGTGTAGTTTCAAGGGAAACGTACAGTATTGCATCAGAAAAATGGTGGCAAGTTCAGGAAACGAATACGGGGATGGGTAGCGATTTCGTAAACTTCCTTCAAAATAAGCCAAAAACGTCGGTAACACTGAGGTCCCTTGACTGTGTTTGCTAGGAAAGACGTGGAAACTAATCCCGATGCTCACTACTCCAGTTCCGTAAGACGTGAGCTGTGCAGAGAGGGGCCCTACCCCCTTGGAACGTAGCATGACCACTACGGAGTAAATATTGTGCCGTGGGATGGACATGATCAGAAAATGGTTACCTAGTCCATAGCAGTAATGCGACCTACCAGAGTATTCATAATGCCCGTGGAATATCACCAATGTGTGCCAACATCATCAGTCAAATCCCATATGTTTCACGCTTGAGACATAAACTAGGCCAGAAGTTGTGAACGGCATGAAACGATACTCATTCGAACACTTGACTTTCTTACATTACCCTATAGTACATTTGTTATGACTTCGGCACCACGTTCTTCAGTGATCATTGTGATCACTCAACACACACTTGTCATTTGTGGGACCATGTTCTTCCACTTACCCTGCACGGGACATATGTCTTCTGCTATCTTCATTACGGAGGCACCTACCGTAAGAGCAACAACAATTAGCCCACGTTTGAGTTCACTTACACTATATGATCAAAAGTATCCGGACACCTGGCTCAAAATGACTTACAAGTTCGTGGCGCCCTTCATCGGTAACGCTAGAATTAAATATGGTGTTGGCCCACCCTTGACCTTGATGACAGCTTCCACTCTCGCAAGCATACATTCAATCATGAGCTGGAAAGTTTGCTGGGGAATCGCAGCTCATTCTTTCGGGAGTGCTGCACTGAGTAGAGATATCGATGTCGGTCGGTGAGGCCTGGCACAAAGTCGGCGTTCCAAAGCACCCCAAAGGTGGTCTGTGGAATTCGGGTCAGGATTATCTGAAGGCCAGTCCATTACAGGGATGTTACTGTCGTGTAACCGCTCCGCCGCAGGCCGTGCGTTATGAACAGGTGTGCGATCGTGTTGAGAGATGCAGTTGCCTTCCCCGAGTTGCTCTTCAACAGTTGGAAGCAAGAAGGTGCTTAAAACACCAGTGTAGGCCTGTGCTGTGATAGTGCCATGAGAAACAACAAGGAGTACAAGCCCCCTCCATGAAAAACACGGCCACACAATAACACCACCGCCTCCGAATTTTCCTGGTGGTACTACACACGCTGCCAGATGACGTTCACCGGGCATTCGCCATACCCATACCTTGCCATCTGATCTCCACATCGTGTACCATAATTCTTCCCTCCACACAACGTTTTTCCACTGTTCACTCGTGCAATGTTTACGGTCCTTACACCAAGCGTGACGTCGTTTGGTATTTACCAGCGTGATGTGTGGCTTATGAGCAGCCGGTCGACCATGAAATCCAAATTGCCTCACTTCCCGCCCAACTGTCATTGTATTTTATTGTATGTTAACCGAGGACCTAGAAACGACGGAGAATCTCCGTCCCCGCCGCAGCCGAGGTGGTCCACAACCCCACGACGACTACCGCAGTCCACTTCACCCCTCCGCCGCCCCACACCGAACCCAGGGTTATTGTGCGGTTCAGCCCCCGGTGGATTCCCCCCCCCCCCTCCCAAAGGAACGTCTCACACCAGACGAGTGTAACCCCTATGTTTTCGTGGTAGAGCTATGGTGGTGTAAGCGTACGTGGAGAACTTGTTTGCGCAGCAATTGCCGACACAGTGTTAACTTAGGCGGAATAAGGGGAACCAGCCCGCATTCGCCGAGGCAGATGGAAAACCGCCTAAAAACCATCCCCAGACTGGCCGGTTCACCGCACCTCGACACAAGTCCGCCGGGCGGATTCGTGCCGGGCACCAGGCTCTCCTCCTCGCCCGGAAAGCCGTGCACGGCCAACCGGGCGGCCTAACTGTCATAGTGCTTGCAGTGGATCCTGATGCAGTTTGGAATTCCTGTGTGATAGTCTGGATAGTTGTCTGCCTATTACACATTACGACCCTCTACTAAGGTCGGCGGTCTCTGTCAGTTAACAGACGAGGTCGACCTGTACGATTTTGTTTTGTACGTGTCCCTTCACGTTTGCTTTTCACTGTCACATAGGGAACAGTGGACTTAGGGATATTTATGCGTGTGGGACTTTCGCACACAGACGTATGACACAAGTGTCACCAAATCACCTGACCACGTTCGAAGTCGGTGAATTCCGCGGAGCACCCCATTCTGCTCTCTCACCACTTCTGATGACAACTTAGGTAACTGACATGGAGTACCTGGCGGAGGATGGCGGCACAATATACCTAATATCAAAACGTAAGTCTTGTTGGGGGAGGGGGGGGGGTGTCCGAATACTTTTGATCACATAGTGTAGCTGCGACAGACATAATGCACTCACGTCCACATATCATTCTTTTCTGACCACGACTGGCACTTGCAACGTATTGAGGACATAGCACAGGTAGAGTTGGTGGTCAACAGCAACAGCAACAGCACACCCGAGAGGCTTGGCGGGCATCTTCATTTATAATTACTTACGGATTTCTCACGGTATTTGCGCATATTTGTCCAACCTCTGTAAATCATATCCTGTTAATTTCTTTTCCGCCTATACATACATATTTCAAGGGTGCACCAGTATCGCGATAGCCACCTATTGCCTTGTTCCCTCTTGAGCCGCTGTAGCAGAGGCACCGTAGTACGATAGGCAGCCTGGCCTAGCAGTGTTACTGTATCCAGTAGGTCCGACGCGCCCAATTGCAGGCTCTGGACAAACAGCCGGGAGCGGCGGCGCCGTTCATCTGCAGGCTCCGTCTTTCTGGAACAGCCGACCAGTCCTCCCCTCCCCTCACCTCGCCCCCTCGACTCGCCGCCCTCCGACACTTGTTTGCAGGCCGCGCGGTTTGCAATTTCGTTAGGGCGCTCATTGTGTTTGGCCGCCGTGTTTAACGTGCACTGATTGCTTGGTGCCCGCCTCTGGACCCGCCGTCTCCCACACAGCTCATCTTGAGGACCAGCAGGTGAACGGTGCCACACCCACATATCTCTCTGTTTCTAGTTTAGAGGCGTATACATAGTGATTCAGCTGCCCCAACCGATGTCGTTTTATGCAACGCGCAACGTTATACCTGGCCTTCAAAAACCATGCGTGAGATTTTCATGGGATCTGTGGATGAAGCCCGATTAACAGGGAATTACCTGCATTGAGCGAAAGAAACAAAAATAATAGTGCATTGAGAACGGCTAGCTTCTAGCCAAAATGTAGATCTGACGATAAAATTTAAAAAGGTCGACTGATCGCTGCAATCTATAATTTACAAATCAATATAACAGTAGCTGAGTGCAACAGCTTTCTGAATGGAAGGTGACCTGATGAAGATTTTCATATCCTTTCGCTCACTACGTGTAGATTATAAATTCTTCGGGAAAAAGGAAGAGGACATTCTTGTGAGAAATTTAACGTAGTTACCTTTTCTTCTGGAATACGTTTTCCCCAGTTGATCAAGAAAAACGAAGAAAAGTGATCGTCAAACACACCCCCATTCCCAGACACAGTCCCCACTGGTCAGAATCTCTCGTATTTTGTTGAAGGCACTCTTTGCTACCACGATACAAGAATTTGCGACTGTAAGAACTATTTCCCATATTTGTCCTTCTTCTGATCTTCTTCGACTGGCCCAGTGACGCCAACGGCTTACTCGAGCGCTTACGGATTGTAAGAATGTCATTTGTGAAAAGTTTTGCGTAACAATTTTATGAATTTTAGCAGCATAAAGCACACATTTACAACTTTGTATTCATCAGGCCCTGTGACTACGGACAACTGTGCCTGTAAGAGTTAAGTTTGGATCGAAAAGCCAACGTAGTTAGCTTTAGTGTAAGGTTTACAAAAGTCGTATTCCTTTCGTTACCCTCACGGACACATTTAAAACAGTAATATTAACGAAATAGCCGAATATGCTGGTAGCGTAATAGCTGAGTGATTAGCAAACATCTAAGGTCGAATATATGTAGTGATGCGTGAAAGTCGGAGGTTTTTTACAATTGTAGGAGGGAGTACCACGATAGATTTCGTAGTAATCCGGACGTGAAGGATGAATGGAGGCCACTTTTGTACATTTTTTCTTGAATAACTCGTAAACCTCGGTCTCCAGCGAAAAAATATCCCACTACATATATTTAGCCACATTAAGCTTCCTAAAGAAAACCTCTCCATTTTTTTCTGTAGGGCTATTAGTTCTCGTATAGCGAGCTACAGAATGCAAAATTCTCGCATGTGGTTTTTGATGGCCAGATATAACATTGCGTGAGGCACAAAAGGACACCGGTAAGAGCAGATGACTTATCCTGTGTGGTTTGCAAGTACATTTTGACACCTGGTGAAAAGTGTACCCCTAAAGCGACTCGCTTTGGCTTGGCAAACATACTCCGTCTCCTTCACAGATATTCCTAACTGATGGTACAGAATTTCCCATTCAATGATCTTCAATGCCATATAAAATTTAAGTGTTTTACACCAAGGGATATTTTATTGCATGAAGATTACTGTTAGTAAACAATGTTCGGTTCCACACTGTCTCTAAACTGTTCTATCTTGTGCACATGTAATCATTACAGTCAAATCTCCATCTACATCATAAGCCGCAAGCCACCTAACTTCTGGGACCGCTAACAGATCCCCATTGCGCTGCCCCACATGCGAGTAGCGGATGGGAAGAATGATTGTCGATAAAGCACTGCATTAGTTCTACTCCTGAAATTTGTTGTCGTGGTCATTCCGATAGGTGCTTTTGGGAGGAAGAAATATGCTTTCCGACTCTTCCTGGAAAGAGTTTTCTCGAAATTTCATTAGTTAGCATTCCGTGAGGCACAGGGCCTCTCCTGTAACGTCTGCCACTGGGGTTTGCTGAGCATCTTTGCAAATCTCTCGTCCCGACTAAACTATCCCGTGATTTAATGCGCCTCTCTTCGCTAGATATTCTCTATCTCTCACCAGTTCTACCTGTTACGGAGCCTAGATTGGCCAACAATAAACAGGAATTGGTCTTATAAGCTCCTTATAAGCCCCTTATTTCATGGATGAGTTACATGTCTTTGAGGTTTTTCCTGTGAATCTCAGTCTGTCACTTGCCTTTCCTACTGTATATTTCATGTTCTAATTACGCTTGAGGTCATTCTGGATAGTTACTGTTAACTATTTTACGATTTATGTAGCAAATTGTCATGGGTAGTGTAGTTGTAAAGTAGTGGATTTATTTTCGTATGTGTGCGCAGTTTGTTACATCTGTTTACGTTCAGGGTCAACTGCCAGGGCCTGCACCACTCATAACTCCTCTGCAGGACGTTCTGCAAAATGATACAGTCTTCTGACGTTGCTACTTTGTTATAAACAACCGCATCATCTGCGAACAGGCTTAAAGAGCACCCGACGCTTTCTACTAGATCATTTGTATGTACTGTAAAGAGCAACGGTCCTATCACACTTCCTTGATGTGCTGCGGCAACTACCTTTGCATCTGTCAATTTTGTTCCGTTGACAGATAAGTGTTGAGATCTACTTGAAAGAAAGTCTTGAATCCAATCGCAGATATGCCCTGAGACTGATTAAGCTCGTATTTGTTTTCACGAAACGGCAGTGCGCTACGACGTCAAATGGGTTGCTGAAGTCAAGGAACACTGTGACCACATGAGCACCTTCCTCTACACTGATGGGCCAAGAACTTTGGAAACACAATCCAACTGACATTCTGCTTGGCATGGATTCTAAAAGTTCTTGACAGGATTCCAGAAGAATGTGGCCCCAGATATCAATGCACAGGTCAAGAAATTTCTGCAAATAACGGATTGATGACGTACTGGCTGTCCAACACACCAATGTGAGTTCACTATAATGCCTCTCAAAACACTGTAGCACGAATCTGACTTTGCTATACGGACTGCTATCCTGCTGGAAGATATCCCCACTTACGTGGACACTTCAAGCATGGTTCAAATGGCTCTGAGCACTATGGGACTTAACATCTGAGGTCATCAGTTCCCTAGAACTTAGAACTACTTAAACCTAACTAACACAAGAACATCTCACACATCTATGCCCGAAGCAGGATTCGAACCTGCGGCCGTAGTGGTCGAGCGTTTCCAGACTGAAGCGCCTAGAACCACTCGGCAACTACGGCTGGCTTCAAGCATGAATCGGCGCAGTTTCCACAAATCGATGCCTATCCTGGATTACACAGTGGGGAACTTCCGAGGTTGTGGGTTAACGAGCATTTCGCTCTCCTTCATGGCCGAGAGAGTCAGCCTGAAGCAATTCTGAAACGAACCAGGTCGTCCAAGACCGGGTGCCACACAGGATGCAGATTCACTACCAAGTGGGGAAACCCACAGGAGTCTACTGTCTATTGAGGTCTAGGCGCTGTAGTGTGCGAGTGAGACAGACGAGCATCTACGTCATAGGGGAAACCCAGTAGAAGGCTTTTGTGGCCAAGGTGACGTTGTTGTTGTGGTGGTCTTCACTCCTGACACTGGTTTGATGCAGCTCTCCAAGCTACTCTATCCTGTGCCAGCTTCTTCATCTCCCAGTACTTACTGCAACCTACATCCTTCTCAATCTGCTTAGTGTATTCATCTCTTGGTCTCCCTCTACGATTTTTACCATCCACGCTTCCCTCCAATGCTAAATTTGTGATCCCTTGATGCCTCAAAACATGTTCTACCAACTGGTCCCTTCTTTTTGTCAACTCCTCTTCTCCCCGATACTGTTCAATACCTCCTCATTAGTTATGTGTTCTACCCATCTAATCTTCAGCATTCTTCTGTAGCACCACATTTCGAAAGCTTCTATTCTCTTCTTGTCCAAACTATGTATCATCCATGTTTCATTCATATACATGGCTACACTCCATACAAATACTTTCAGAAACGGCTTCCTGACACTTACATCTATACTCGATATTATCAAATTTCTCTTCTTCAGAAACGCTTACCTTGCCATTGCCAGTCTACATTTTATATCCTCTCTACTTCGACCATCATCAGTTATTTTACTCCCTCAATATCAAAACTCCTTTACTACTTTAAGTGTCTCATTTCCTAATCTAATACCCTGAGCATCACCCGATTTAATTTGACTACATTCCAATGTCCTCGTTTTGCGTTTGTTGACGTTCATCTTATATCCTACTTTAAAGATACTGTCCATTCCGTTCAACTGCTCCTCCAAGTACTTTGGTGTCTCTGACAGCATTACAGTCATCGGCGAAACTCAAATTTTTTATTTCTTTCCATGAATTTTAATACCTACTCCGAATGTTTCCTTTTTCCCTTTACTGCTTGCTCAATATACAGATTGAATACCCTCGGGGAGAGGCTACAACCCTGTCTCACTCCTTTCCCAACCTCTGCTTCCCTTTCATGCCCCTCGACTCTGCCATCTGGTTTCTGTACAAATTGTAAATAGCCTTACGCTCCCTGTATTTTTCGTCCTCCCACCTTCAGAATTTGAAAGAGAGTATTCCAGTTAATATTGTCCAAAGCTTTCTCTAAGTCTACAAATGCTAGAAACGTAGGTTTGTCTTTTCTTAACCTTTCTTCTAAGATAAGTCGTAAGGTTAGTATTGCCTCACGTGTTCCAACATTTCTGCGGAATCCAAACTGATCTTCCCCAAGGTCAGCTTCTACCAGTTTTTCCATTCGTCTGTAAAGAATTCGCGTTAGTATTTTGCAGCTGTGACTTATTAAACTGATAGTTCGGTAATTTTCACATCTGTCAACACCTGCTTTCTTTGGGATCGGAGTTATTATATTCTTCTTGAAGTCTGAGGGTATTTCGTCTGTCTCATACGTCTTGCTCACCAGATGATAAAGTTTTGCCAGGACTGGCTCTCCCAAGGCCGTCAGTAGTTCTAATGGAATGTTGTCTACTCCCGGGGCCTTGTTTCGACTCAGGTCTTTCAGTGCTCTGTCAGACTCCTCACGCAGTATCTTTTCTCCCATTTCATCTTCATCTACATCCTCTTCCATTTCCATAATATTGTCCTCAAGTACATCGCACTTGTATGAACCCTCTATATACTCCTTCCACTTTTCCGCCTTCCCTTCTTTGCTTAGAACTGGATTTCCATATGAGCTCTTGATATTCATACAAGTGGCTCTCTTTTCTCCAAAGGTCTCCTTAATTTTCATGTAGGCAGTATTATCTTACCCATAGTGAGATAAGCCTCTACATCCTTACATTTGTCCTCTAGCTATCCCTGCTTAGCCATTTTGCACTGCCTGTCGATCTCATTTTTGAGACGTTGGTATTACTTTTTGCCTACTTCATTTAATGCATTTTTATATTTTCTCCTTTCATCAATTAAATTCAATATTTCTTCTGTTACCCAAAGATTTCTATTAGCCCTCTCCTTTTTACCTACTTGATCTTCTGCTGCCTTCACTACTTCATCGCTCAGAGCTATCCATTCTTCTTCCACTGTATTTCTTTCCTCCATTCCTGTCAATTGTTCCCTTATGCTCTCCCTAAAACACTCCACAAACGCTGGTTCTTTCAGTTTATCCAGGTCCGACCTCCTTAAATTAGCAACTTTTTGTAGTTTCTTCAGTTTTAATCTACAGTTCATAACCAATAGACTGGTCAGAGTCCACATCTGCCCCTGGAAATGTCTTACAATTTAAAACCTAATTCCTAAATCTCTGTCTTACGATTATATAATCTGTCTGATACCTTTTAGTATCTCCAGGATTCTTCCATGTATACAACCTCCTTTTATGATTCTTGAACCAAGTATCAGCTATGATTAAGTTATGCTCTGTGCAAAATTCTACCAGATGGCTTCCTCTTCCATTTCTTCTTCCCAATCCATATTCACCTACTATGTTTCCTACTCTACCTTTTCCAACTGACGAATTCCAGTCACCCATGACTATTAAATTTTCGACTTCCTGAATAATTTCTTTCATCTCATCATACATTTCCTCAATTTCTTCATCATCTGCAGAGCTAGTTGGCATATAAACTTGTACTGTAGTAGGCGTGGGTATTGTGTCTATCTTGGCCACAATGATGCGTTCAGTATGCTGTTTGTAGTAGCTTACCCGCACTCCTATTTTTTTTATTCATTATTAAACCTACTCCTGCATTACCCCTATTTGATTTTGTATTTATGACTCTGTATTCACCTGACCAAAAGTCTTTTTCCTCCTGCCACCGAACTTCACTATATCCCAATATATCTAACTTTAACCTATTCGTTTCCCTTTTTAAATTTTCTAATCTACCTGCCCGATTAAGGGATCTGACATTCCACGCTCCGATCCGTAGAACGCCAGTTTTCCTTCTCCTGATAACGACGTCCTCTTGAGTAGTCCCCGCCCGGAGATCCGAATGGGGGACTATTGTACCTCCGGAATATTTTACCCAAGAGGACGCCATCATCATTTAATCATACAGTAAATCTGCATGCCCTCGGGAAAAATTACGGCTGCAGTTTCCCCTTGCTTTCAGCCGTGACGTAGCAGTGTTAAATATGGTGGACCTAAGATCGGCTATAAACCGAAACATTTATGAAAACTTCACTACTGGCCATTAGAATTGCTACACCACAAAGATGACGTGCTACAGATGCGAAATTTAACCGACAGGAAGATGATGCTGTGATATGCAGATGGTTAGCTTTTCAGAGCATTCACACAAAGTTGGCACCGGTGGCGACACCTAGAGCGTGCTGACATGAGGAACGTTTCCAACCGATTTCTCATACGTAAACAGCAGTTGACCGGCGTTGCCTGGTGGAACGTTGTTGTGATGCCTCATGAAAGGAAGAAAATGAGTACCATCTTATTTCCGACTTAGATAAAGGTCGGATTGTAGCCTACCGCGATGGCGGATTATCGTATCGCCTGATTGCTGCTCGCGTTGGTAGAGATCCAATGACTGTTAGCAGAACATGGAATCGGTGGGATCAGGAGGGTAATACGGAACCCCGTGCTGGATCCCAACGGCCTCGTATTACTAGCAGTCGAGATGACAGCCATCTTATCCACATGGCTGTAACGGATCGTGCAGCCACGTATCGATTCCTGAGTCAACAGATGGGGACGTTTGCAAGAGAACAATCATCTGCACGAACAGTTCGACGACGTTTGCAGCAGCATGGACTATCAGCTTGGAGACCATGGCTGTGGTTACCTCTGAAGCTGCATCACAGACAGGAGCGCCTCCGATGGTGTACTCGACGACGAAACCTGGGTGCACGAATGGCAAAACGTCATTTTATCGGATGAATCCAGGTTCTGTTTACAGCATCATGATGGTCGCATTTGTGTTTGGCGACATCACGGTGAACGCACATTGGAAGCGTGTATTCGTCATCGCCATACTGGCATATCACCCGGCGTGATGGTATGGGGTGCCATTGGTTACACGTCTCGGTCACCTCTTGTTCCCATTGACGGTACTTTGAACAGTTGACGTTACATTTCAGATGTGCTACGCCCCGTGGCTCTACTCTTCATTCAATCCCTACCAAACCCTATATTTCAGCAATATAATGCACGAACACATGTTGTAGGTCCTATGCGGGTGTTTCTGGATACAGAAAATGTTCGACTGCTGCCCTGGCCATCAGATTCTCCAGATCTCTCACCAATTGAAATAGTATGGTCAATGTTAAGCGAGCAACTGGCTCGTCACAATACGCCAGTCACTACTATTGATGAACTGTGGCATCGTGTTGAAGCTGCATGGGCAGCTGTACTGTACACACCATCCAAACTTTGCTTGACTCAATGTCCAGGCGTATCCTTGCTGTTATTAAGGCCAGAGGTGGTTGTTCTGGTTACTGATTTCTCAGGATCCATGCTCCCAAACTGTGTGAAAATGTAATCACAAGTCAGTTTTGTATAATATACTTTTCCAATGAATACCCGTTTATCAACTGCATTTCTTCTTGGTGTAGCAATTTTAATGGCCAGTAGGGTATTTAGTTCTGTAGTAGTACATGGAAACAAGCGACAGTAATTTTAAATGGCCATCCGCCATAAATTTTCATGGTGATCCCAACAAAACTTGAGTATGATCATATCTATAATAGTTTTCGATTCACTGCTAAAGAGAAACTAACAAGTTTTGTAACAAAGACGTGAATGCTAAAATCTGAACGCTTTGGTCGATCTTAACGATCGACATTTCATATAGAAGCGCATCATTAAAATGACAAACGTTGTAAATATCAAATATGTAACTTTATTTGTTTAAAAGATAAGGTAAATTTAAATTATCAGTATTTTCAGTTAAGCATCCGATCATATTTACCTCCCCACAAAACATATTGGACGATGACAGCATGACACTTTATTGATACATTAGGTAACTGAATACTTTCTGTAAAGTTTAGTGCATAATAATTATTTTTGTTCTTTATTTATTTGTCTGAAACCACAATGATGCAAGTCTACTGGCCGTGATATTCAAAGTTATGACTGAAGTTCTTCTGGTTTTATGTAAAAGAATTTAACGTTTTTTATGTAATGGGTATTGCTGTTACTTCACTTAGAACGTGAAAGTGGTCAAGCTTTGATTATTGAAATACGTTAAGATGTAAAATAATTTAGAATAAGCTGTAGTCAATGAGATGGACGTCCTCAGGAAAGAGAACTGCCCTATTCAGTTGAGAGAGCATATTCGGAGCGCGGGAAACACGGCCGGGGACGGACAGTGCTGGCGCAGACGCAAAAGCGCACAGTTCAGATTGAGATGCGAAAGCGGACGGTATGTCTTTAGGCAGCTAGGAAGTGTGGTATCGCGGGACTTAGTGTCTGAGCGGTGAGCAGCCACGCGCCTGGTGTGAACTCTAACTTTTCGTGTAGATAACTTTTATTTCGCGATGAGATTGTAAATGATCGAACTATGCCAAATGGATATGCTATCGAGGGTAATAATAATTCTAAATACGACCACTTTCGCTATTAGTTTTCTTTTAAACATTATCCTAACCAAATCACAACTGTGTGGCCTCCATCAGTTATATGTCGTTAAATTAGTTCCCGATATTATTATTACTACTATTATTATACACTCCTGGAAATTGAAATAAGAACACCGTGAATTCATTGTCCAAGGAAGGGGAAACTTTATTGACACATTCCTGGGATCAGATACATCACATGATCACACTGACAGAACCACAGGCACATAGACACAGGCAACAGAGCATGCACAATGTCGGCACTAGTACAGTGTATATCCACCTTTCGCAGCAATGCAGGCTGCTATTCTCCCATGGAGACGATCTTAGAGATGCTGGATGTAGTCCTGTGGAACGGCTTGCCATGCCATTTCCACCTGCCGCCTCAGTTGGACCAGCGTTCGTGCTGGACGTGCAGACCGCGTAAGACGACGTTTCATCCAGTCCCAAACATGCTCAATGGGGGACAGATCCGGAGATCTTGCTGGCCAGGGTAGTTGACTTACACTTTCTAGAGCACGTTGGGTGGCACGGGATACATGCGGACGTGCATTGTCCTGTTGGAACAGCAAGTTCCGTTGCCGGTCTAGGAATGGTAGAACGATGGGTTCGATGACGGTTTGGATGTACCGTGCACTATTCAGTGTCCCCTCGACGATCACCAGAGGTGTACGGCCAGTGTAGGAGATCGCTCCCCACACCATGATGTCGGGTGTTGGCCCTGTGTGCCTCGGTCGTATGCAGTCCTGATTGTGGCGCTCACCTGCACGGCGCCAAACACGCATACGACCATCATTGATACCAAGGCAGAAGCGACTCTCATCGCTGAAGACGACACGTCTCCATTTGTCCCTCCATTCACGCCTGTCGCGACACCACTGTAGGCGGGCTGCACGATGTTGGGGCGTGAGTGGAAGACGGCCTAACGGTGTGCGGGACCGTAGCCCAGCTTCATTGAGACGGTTGCGAATGGTCCTCGCCGATACCCCAGGAGCAACAGTGTCCCTAATTTGCTGGGAAGTGGCGGTGCGGTCCCCTACGGCACTGCGTAGGATCCTACGGTCTTGGCGTGCATCCGTGCGTCGCTGCGGTCCGGTCCCAGGTTGACGGGCACGTGCACCTTCCGCCGACCACTGGCGACAACATCGATGTACTGTGGAGACCTTACGCCCCACGTGTTGAGCAATTCGGTGGTACGTCCACCCGGCCTCCCTCATGCTCACTATACGCCCTCGCTCAAAGTCCGTCAACTGCACATACGGTTCACGTCCACGCTGTCGCGGCATGCTACCGGTGTTAAAGACTGAGATGGAGCTCCGTATGCCACGGCAAACTGGCTGACACTGACGGCGGCGGTGCACAAATGCTGCGCAGCTAGCGCCATTCGACGGCCAACACCGCGGTTCCTGGTGTGTCCACTGAGCCGAGCGTGTGATCATTGCTTGTACAGCCCTCTCGCAGTGTCCGGAGGAAGTATGGTGGGTCTGACACACCGGTGACAATGTGTTCTTTGTTCCATTTCCAGGAGTGTATATTGTGTTAACTTTGTATTTTTCAAGCCTGCCATCAGACAGACGATTTAACCGAAGGGTCAGAAGTGTTCGATTTAGGGTGTGTAGTGCGACAGATGCCGTTCACCCTCTAGATGAGCTTGAGCCAAGACATTTCGACGAAGAGGAACCGCATATGTGCCCGAACATCTTTGTGGATGTTAGCTCTCAAGGTCTGCGTTCTGTGATGAAATGTGGTGGCCAAATAGTACAGAGTCTATTCGTTATTTCAACCACCTTCCATAGGTGCTCACGATAGTAGCATGCCAATAGCTGACTAGCTTCATCGTTTCCTAGATTCTCATTTCCAGCCGCAGTGCCACAACAGTGTACCCTTTGTGGAAACCACGGGACGTTAAACACTAACCACCACCATCACCTTTGTGGAAACCGCTTATGTCAGTGGATTTCCGCATTTGCAGCCCATATTTTCGCTATAATGACTGCACATTCGTCTCTAGTCCGATTACATTTTTTCCTTTCAGCGTCACGTGCCCGCACTCTACGTCGCGATGAGCAATGGTCATAATGTTTTAGCTTATCAGTGTATATCGCTATGGATCTCGTGCAGAAACAGAAAGAGTTGAGCATCGCAAGGTCTCTGTTAGCGGAATCCATGCAGATTTTTGTAAAATATTTTGTAGCTTGTATTTAATCGTGCTTCATGAATACAGACACAGACCCTTCTCTATTGTCAAGTAGTTATGCATCGAGGAGGAATAAGTCGAGTGTTTCTGAGCCATTGTCAAGTGGTAGAAGATTTTGAAATAGGAAAATTTTTAAATTATTATCGGTTCTCCCGTTTGTATTCGAACCAAGTGACGCTGCTGGGAAACCCTGACGAGAACCCAGCGAAGGAAACTATTTTTAATTTCATTATCGCCCAGGGTGTCCCAGGCCAAATCTTGGAAGTACAGTGTAAAAGTAAGTGCATTTATTTCTGTCTGTAACAGAGTTCACACGACTTCTTTTTCGATGTGTGCGGCATACCTGCGTCACTAATGATCGTAATGTCATTTATGTCCTCACTGTTGGTGGTCTCCTCCTCATAAAGCTGCGATACTGGCTACAACGTTAGTGGTGCTCTGTCTATCGCCATAGAATGCAAAGTTTTCACTTTCTGTGCCAGCTTTAACCGGGCAGCAGTATCCTCAAACTATATGTCCATTTTCCAAATCATGTTCAGCTACAGCCGATCTCCAGTCCCCTTCCCTGAAATCAAGCAAACGCGACCAGATCTGATGAAATATGTGCACCACTCTGCTCAGAGTACGCGAAAGAAATTATTCTTATTTCAGCACCATTGTGGCGAAGGTTACTGCTTAAGAGCGAATCGTTCACGGTGATGAAAAAAGTGCGCAGGTCTTTCCCAAGTCGGCTCCTCCAACGGACACACAAAAGAGTAGGCCGATACCGCTAGCGTCGGTTGCATAATTTTGGAAAACCTTGAATGCTCGCGTATTTTGACGTTACGGGACGTCGACGATTTCCTGTGTGTGAAGCGATACAGCTTCCGCTAACAAAACTGATGAGACACCTAGCTCGTTCTATTGGCCCACGAGACCCACAACGTAGAAGATACCGGGGCCCAGATCGAAGGTGTGTTCCTCGTCTTCCAGATGATGTTCGATACAGTTCCGCTCCATGGACTAATGAACAGAAAAAAGAGCATGTCGAACATCAGATCCTTTTTCTAACTGGACTGAAGGGTTTCTAGCAGACAGAACACAGCAAATCAATCTTTACGGGAGAGAAATCGTCAGACGTAAATGCAGTTTCGGACGTAATCCATGAGATTGCTAAGTACCATAAGTTTTCACAACATGTACAAACGACCTGGTGATAACGTCACAAGTTACATGAGGATTTTCACCGATGATACTGTCGTATACAGAGAGGTAACGATAGTAGAAAACTGTAACATGATGGACGACGCCCTGCATAGGTTCACCACGGGTTGACAGTCGACACTCAACATAAGCAAATGTGAAGTATTGTGCACAAACAGGAGGAATGTCCCATTATAGTAGGAATTTACGGTTGTAGAATAATCCGTTTGATTTGGCAGTTAGACACAACCGATAACTGGCGTGTGAACCAACCCCAAGAATAACACGGCCGAAATATTCTTCGCCGTGGTGCATTTAAGATCGCTTCCCTCAGGTACGGTCCATCGCTAACACCACTGTATCACCGACTGGCAAAACGTCTTGACTGTATACTTACGTCGCATATTGGCCATTGTGCACACCGCATAAACAATACGACCGAAATCTTCAGTCGAATTCAGTATCTGTATCTCGGAGAAGGTGATGTTATGGCCATCTTTGCTGAAGTTTCATTTGATTCCCCCCATATTTGATATCAATGTGTCGAATTTGTTTAACATGCCAGAGAATGTTTCAAGCAGACAATTACGCTCAGTAGTAACATCGATTAAATATCGGGGAGTATACGTCTGAGGCGGTATGAACTGAGACAACCACATAAAAATAATCACAGTAATTGATTGGAAGAATCCTCAGGAAGTGTAGCCGGTCCACAATGGAGGCAGCTTTCAGTGTGGCATCTACAAGAGACAGGAAACAGGGAAATATAAAGATGACCAGCATGATTCGTCACAGGTAACTCGATAGCGTGGTGGGAATACTTATCCATTCCCTGTGGCAGACGCTGCAAGAGAGGCGTTGTAAATCACAGAGTGGCTTCCTGTTAAAATTCCGAAAGTGTGTTTTCCTACAAAAGGAAACCAGTTTATTGCTAGCTTGTACGTGTAACTCACGAATTCACCGTAAAATTATAATCAGATTACGGTTTGTATGAAGGCTTCCCAACAATTGTTCCTATTGCGGACTATTCATCACTGAAATAGGATAGTGCTGGAAGCGACAGTGATACACAAAGTAATGTCCGCCACACACCATAAGACGACTTTAGCAGTCGCTGATACGTATATTTAACACAGATGGTTGCTCAGTACAGTACTATCTGCAGTCACACAGCAGTTAGAAAAAGGTGTACATTGTCTTAATGTGTTTTTTCTTGACTGACATGATGTTCACTCCTCTCTCGGCAGCGCTCTGTTTTCAGATTGTTCCTCAAATGGCTTATGACATTTTATTGTTACCGTAGTCTTTCTAACCGAAGATTTTTGGGTGGTAGTAGTGTTTCTGTGGCACATTCTACGTGTAAAGGGCGTCTGAAAGCGACTCAAAGCGTCCAGATAAGGTCTGTACGAGTAGGCTTATACTCATTGGTTTTTCGGTGGACAGGGATGGCTCTATGGCGCAAAGCATTGCCTTCATCTACTAACACTGTCGATAAGATGTAGTCAAAGATACTATTGAGGTGCACCAATATTTTCCCAGTTTTCCTCGCCTTGGTCAAACAGTGAATGTATCTTCAACACAGGGGAAGAAATAACTCAGTCCTACAGGAGCCACATCAGAGATGATGTCCTCTCCTTATGCAGATTAGAAATTAGATTACATTTATCGTTTTCCATGGCTCCATTTGAGAGAAGTGACTCTGGGATGTGGAAAGAGTCAAAGGTGTTATTTTTCCTCAGATAAATGGATATTGTACAATTGTAATGCAGCTAGAGTTATGAGCTATAATCCTTCTGAATTCCGAAGATATTTATCGATGGAGTAGACGGATTTGGCCAACAGCAAGCTCATTAATTCATTCTGAAACCGATCTTTATCACTTACAAGACCTCTGATATGCTCTGGTAAGTTACTAAATATGTGAGTACCCATGTATTTGACTACTTTATGAACTAATGTTAAGCTTTTATAGTCCTTATATGGACTGTTTTTGGTTCTGGTATTATAATCATGTTTTGCACTATTTTGTGTAAAAAGAGACATGTTGGAAATGGTAAATGACATCAGTAAGTATATCTAGTGAAAAGCAGTAGTTAGAATACCAAGTTTCTAAAAGAAGTCTCTGTTTGATGATCTAGGACTGACACTAGGTATAATTCTAAAGACTCATTTCTGAATGTTGAAAAATGTTCTCTTTGCAAGAGGAGTTTCCCCAAGACAACTCATTAGTGAATGGAAGTAGGCTGAATAAACTAACTTCTTCATATTTGAATCACCTATTCCTACCATCATGTCTACAGGAAATGTAGTTGAACTAAGGCATTACATTAAGTCTAGAGTGTGAGGGTCCCAATTAAGGTTGTGGTCACTTTGTAGCCCTAAATATTTGACACTGTCTACAGCTTTAATTTCATTGTCTGAATACATTATACTTATAGGGGTAGCTGTTCTTTGTGAGGTAGTAAATCATATGTACTGAGACTTGTCAAAATTTAGTGACAATCAATTTGCTGTGAACCACCCATTGATACTTACAGATATTACTGGAACTACTGGGCAAATTCTCGCAACACTGCTTGTCCGATTGAAAATGTCTCTACAACAACCTAATACGACTTCAGGGTGTACATAAATAGATGAAAGAACTGGGAGAGCAGACTAAACTGCCTCAAACATCGTCATAACGTCATCTTCTCGAAAATGCAAACACTGAACTCAATTCAAGCATTCAGTCGTATTCTATTTAATGTTGACACTAGCCCAAAGGCGGAAGAGGTAGACTGCCAGTCAGCGATTGTGTTATTAACGATGGACTGTATAATCATCTCTATCTTGTGTCTCTTTTGCCGGCTATGTACAGTAAGTGGTAAATGGTTCCGAGGGAGGAGATATTAGTGACACTCTCTTTCAGTCATGACGAGTAGTTCCGACGTCTTCATTATTCTTCAGTTTGGATCACACAGCAACTATCGGTCGCGTCTTCCTCAAGAATCAAACAGATCATAATGCCATGCCTCTTTCTGAAGTGTGGATAATTTCTCTCTCTCAGTTGGTACGAAAGCTAGTTGCAGACAGCGTGAAGGACATTGCACTCAGCTGTTTTAGGATCGATGGGTTTGAATTCTGAAAGTATGTGACTCGTTTCATGGTGAGTATTATGAACAATCACAGCGGTTGCGTTGCGAAGTGGTTGTTCAACAGTAATTATTAAATCGCAGAAACATACACTCCTGGAAATGGAAAAAAGAACACATTGACACCGGTGTGTCAGACCCACCATACTTGCTCCGGACACTGCGAGAGGGCTGTACAAGCAATGATCACAAGCACGGCACAGCGGACACACCAGGAACCGCGGTGTTGGCCGTCGAATGGCGCTAGCTGCGCAGCATTTGTGCACCGCCGCCGTCAGTGTCAGCCAGTTGGCCGTGGCATACGGAGCTCCATCGCAGTCTTTAACACTGGTAGCATGCCGCGACAGCGTGGACGTGAACCGTATGTGCAGTTGACGGACTTTGAGCGAGGGCGTATAGTGGGCATGCGGGAGGCCGGGTGGACGTACCGCCGAATTGCTCAACACGTGGGGCGTGAGGTCTCCACAGTACATCGATGTTGTCGCCAGTGGTCGGCGGAAGGTGCACGTGCCCGTAGACCTGGGACCGGACCGCAGCGACGCACGGATCCACGCCAAGACCGTAGGATCCTACACAGTGCCGTAGGGGACCGCACCGCCATTTCCCAGCAAATTAGGGACACTGTTGCTCCTGGGGTATCGGCGAGGACCATTCGCAACCGTCTCCATGAAGCTGGGCTACGGTCCCGCACACCGTTAGGCCGTCTTCCGCTCACGCCCCAACATCGTGCAGCCCACCTCCAGTGGTGTCGCGACAGGCGTGTCGTCTTCAGCGATGAGAGTCGCTTCTGCATTGGTGCCAATGATGGTCGTATGCGTGTTTGGCGCCGTGCAGGTGACCGCCCCAATCAGGACTGCATACGACCGAGGCACACAGGGCCAACACCCGACATCATGGTGTGGGGAGCGATCTCCTACACTGGCCGTACACTTCTGGTGATCGTCGAGGGGACACTGAATAGTGCACGGTACATCCAAACCGTGATCGAACCCATCGTTATACTATCTCTAGACCGGCAAGGGAACTTGCTGTTCCATCAGGACAATGCACGTCCGCATGTATCCCGTGCCACCCAACGTGCTCTAGAAGGTGTAAGTCAACTACCCTGGCCAGCAAGATCTCCGGATCTGTCTCCCATTGAGCATGTTTGGGACTGGATGAAGCGTCGTCTCACGCGGTCTGCACGTCCAGCACAAACGCTGGTCCAACCTAGGCGTCAGGTGGAAATGGCATGGCAAGCCGTTCCACAGGACTACATCCAGCATCTCTACGATCGTCTCCATGGGAGAATAGCAGCCTGCATTGCTGCGAAAGGTGGATATACACTGTACTAGTGCCGACATTGTGCATGCTCTGTTGCCTGTGTCTATGTGCCTGTGGTTCTGTCAGTGTGATCATGTGATGTATCTGACCCAAGGAATGTGTCAATAAAGTTTCCCCTTCCTGGGACAATGAATTCACGGTGTTCTTATTTCAATTGCCAGGAGTGTATACTCGGAGGTGAGCTACACGGGAATGAGGCAGTAACGTGATTTTTTGTGACATCATGATAAGTCATAGAAATCAAAGTACCGTGATAACCTCTTTACACAGGATCTAAGGATAAGGAAGCGTGGGAGGGTAACCCAGAGTAGTAACGTCATTTGTCGTCTTGTTACGTTTATTCAAATAACAACAAATATTATTAATTATAGTAATGATGAGTCTCCCTCTTAACAAACAATAACCAAAGGAAAAATCTGTCAAAAATGTATAACAGAAATATACACACAATAAAGAACAGTAGCCTTTCACATTAACAAATTGCGAAAATTAGGCCTCGAGGCCTTTTCCCACATTCAGTCTGCACTCGATCAAACTATGTTGGTGGTCGTAGAAACTGCTACAATTTATATAACAATAAGTAATTTCATAATCGGCAATAAGTTGTTTCATAACAAAATTAACAGATCCTTCTGCCAAGAGAAGAAGCGAATATACCGTTAAAGCAGAATGTTCCGTCCCCCATTTTTATAATGTTTTAAAAATAAATAACACCAGAGTGTCTGTAGAGGATACAAGGTGAAAGCAGTACATTGACACCTCACCTAAAGTCTGTTTGAAAAGAAAAACACATTCAAATAAACTATGAATCTCTGATGGTTGAGAGGAAGTTGGTACAGTACAGTTACTTAAATCTAAAACTTTAATAACCAAGGTTTCGTAAGAGAAAGGTTAAAATTTTGAATATGATTTGAGGATATACTTAGATTAGATTATGTTGATCGTTTCAAGAGACGGCCTTAAATACTGTGCTTAAATCAATCCTTGGTTCCACGACACAAGTTTAACAAAGAACACGCGACACCAACAGGTCCCCACACCAAGAGGAGTAAAGAACTTGGCCGCAGGCTAAGCCAAGTTAGCCCTGTTAACGAAAGGCCCTAAATAAGTGAGGACCAACCAAGCTGTTTAACAATTATGAATGAAGCCCCTGCAAGAACATACCAAAGAGTAACAAATTATTTTAACTCGCGTAACAAAGATCCCTATCCATGAAAACAAAACATCAGAATTGAAGGCAACCAAAGTTTTTATCAGCTGGCAAGTCACAATTACAATCAGAGGCTCAGTGACAAGTACGTCCGATAACTGTCAGGCCACGAATGCATTTGTTAGCGTATGTTCCAGTAAGGCAAGAAGGAACGAGCTCAATTCAACAGAACTCACGTCCATTAACTGCTTACGAAACACTTTAGGCAAGGAAATGTATAACAGAATTTTCGTACGTATGAGACATACAATGTTTAAATCCAATTCACCAACCAAAAAAGTAGAAAAAATGAAAAGGCAACTCCTAATACAACCAGTCACAGAAAACACAACTAGTAAATTAAATTGACTATAGTCTCAGGTGTTCATATGGCCACCATATGAACACCTGACTCTAAAGTCAACTAAATTTACTACTTGCATTTTCTATTACTGGTTGTATTATGAGTTGCCTTTTTATTTTTTGCAGTTAAATCAGAATTTCACATAAACATCCGTAAGAAAACTCAGACCCAGTTACACCACAAAACTTTTTAAATAATACTAAAGGAATAAACTTCAATTAACAACACTTTCATTTTAAAAAAAGGATTGGCCACCAACATTTACTAAAACATTGCAACCTCCAAAGTAATCACAAATACAGTAAATGGATAAATAATATTAGTTACATAATTCCCTAGCCTACTGTAACTGCACTCTAGCGACAAAATTACACATGCAGTAAATAGCGCAGAAAACTAAACTTAGAGAGGCACTGAAAGAAACAAATACACAATTAATAAATTATACCAATAAATAAAAAGGGATTCAATCAATAATCACATTAAATTCAGCCCGTTAGGAAGCCCAACCTGACAAAGGTTAGAAACTCTCGTAGTATGACCACTGTGCATGAAAGGTCCAAAAGACGAAGGCAAGTTGGACATTGTCAGGGCAGCGTTAATTATACAGTAGCACACAGTATTGAATGGTCTGAATCACAAACCAACGGATGTCAACACTAACGGAATTCATACAACCTGACGCCGTCTCCCCAAAAATTGCTGCAGGCGAGAAACGCGTAGGCCGTGACCAAAACAATCGTCTGAGAAATATAGCTGCCGCTCCTGGTCTGGGCTGCTGGTTGTCTTGGTCCGCCGTAACCAGCTGTTCGCCTGTCCTCGTCTTACTGGGTCCTCCGCGTTCCGCCACCTCCTCAATGCACCGCCAAATATGTTGCTTCAGAAAGAGAATCGATACATACAAGGAAATGTTTCGCCGTAGACACATACAACTATAGAAGGAAGGGCAGCTGGTTATTACTTGGTACAATGTGGAACCTACATCTACATCTACATCCATACTCCGCAAGCCACCTGACGGTATGTGGCGGAGGGTACCTTGAGTACCTCTATCGGCTCTCCCTTCTACTCCAGTCTCGTATTGTTGGTGGAAAGAAGGATTGTCGGTATGCCTCTGTGTGGGCTCTAATCTATCTGATTTTATCCTCATGGTCTCTTCGCGAGATATACGTAGAAAGGAGCCATATACTCCTTGACTCCTCGGTGAAGGTATGTTCTCGAAACTTCAACAAAAGCCCGTACCGAGCTACCGAGCTACCGAGCGTCTTTCCTGCAGAGTCTTCCACTGGAGTTTATCTATTATCTCCGTAACGCTTTCGCGATTACCAAATGATCCTGTAACGAAGCGCGCTGCTCTCAGTTGCATCTTCTCTATCTCTTCTATCAACCCTATGTGGTACGGATCCCACACAGGTGAGAAATATTCAAGCAGTGGGCGAACAAGTGTACTGTAACCTACTTCCTTTGTTTTCGGATTGCATTTTCGTAGGATTCTTCCAATGAATCTCAGTCTGGCAAATTCTTGACCGACGATCAACTTTATATGACCATTCCATTTTAAATCACTCCTAATGCGTACTCCCAGATAATTTATGGAATTAACTGCTTCCAGTTGCTGACCTGCTATATTGTAGCTAAATGATAAGGGATCTTTCTTTCTATGTATTCGCAGCACGTTGCACTTGTCTACATTGTCATTCAATTGCAAACTTGGCCATCACGAGATTAAAGCAGGCGGGGGTGCATGGGACGAAAATGGTTGCTTTAGTTGTAGCTTGGGCTTCGGGCACAATGTCGCCAACAACGAAATAACATGTGGTTATGCAGCAACGTCAGCTTGGCGTTCTACCGTGCGTCGTTGAGCTGTCACAAGGTGCAGCACAGGGTGGCGTTTCTACAGGCGGCTACCTGACACAGGTCTACCTCTTGATGTGCGTCTCCGTGTCAGTTCTTGGTCGATGCTACGCCAGCCTAAACCAGTGGTGTCACCGGCCAGGAGAAGCTACCACCAATGAGCTTTCATCATATAAAGGATGACAGCCAAAAACAGTTGCAGGATAAAAATTTATTAACATTCTTGACCAAGGTTTCGGTACATATAAATATACCTTCATTAGAAGTAAAAAATCTAAAATTACATCATGCATTTTAGATGTTTTACTTCTGATGAAGGTATATGTATATCTACCAAAACCTTGGTCAAGAATTTTAATAAATTTTTATCCTGCAACTGTTTTTGGCTGTCATCCTTTATCGTGAAGAATTTCAACAGTTGTTGTTGCAGCCATGTTTAAAATCTTGAGCTTTCAGCTAACTCCAGCGTTACTGGACTTTGAACTGGATGTACCGCATCGAGGCCATCAATTGGGTACCATCGTCTCACACTGTAGCCAGTCAGCGAGACCATGAATTCGACACGGCGCCAACGCACTTTCCCCTAGTGTCATACAGCATTTCTGGTACACAGCAGCACCTTAGTCTTAAGTCACCAAGCTTATATTGAGACTTTCATGAACAATGACGCTGACCGCCTCCAGTCACTCTGCTTCATTCACTTCTATCCCTCCTTCTTCACTTACAAATTAAGGAACACACATATTTCGAAACGTATGTTTCCTTGTGGATCGATCTGCTCTGTAGAGACGAAATGCCCTTTGCTGTGGTTTTTTCTCATTACTAAGCTATGCATCACATTCATTTCATACTTTGAGAGGCTGTCTTTCGGCGAAAATATGTTGTGAAATTGTCCCGCAGCTTTTACTGGGTTAAGAATAGATAATTTTAACCCATAATCTTTTTTACAAGTAGAGGGATATCTGTCATACGATATTTCTGCACAATTGCAATACACTTCCCCAGTAACATCTTTACAGTGAATTGTCTTCCAAAAGGAGTTTGGTCATTATTCCCAAGAAAATGTCACCTGAAGGCACGTTCACTGTGCTAATAGATAACGTTTTACGTAGCTGACTGTCACGTTGACGTCTTGTCAGGAGTATAACTACGGCCTAGGTTTATATTGGGCGAAAATTACAGACTGACTGCAGGATTGTAAATGATCGAATGAACTAATACGTCCACGTTTATATCTTTTGTATTTTCACACTTCGAATCTTAGATTGTCAGCTTTTAAGTTTCATTCATTCCTCTAAGCTGCTAATACCAACTAAACATGTCTCCCTTCTACACCATCACAAACCATGACTCCCTCACACAACAATTTCCCACTCAAGCAAGAAGTAGGACGAAGATTCACTCGAAGCAAGATGGTTTAAATGATTTATATCTTTGTCAAAGAAGCTGTTTACACTTGACTGATACATAATTTAGCAAAACTTAGTGAAAAATAAATAAACAATTATTTATGTTAATGCTTTTAAATATTCATAATTACGTAAAATAAAAATAACTGTGAATGAAATAATTAATTTTATATAACTTAGTTACATGTGAACTTTTCTACTTATAAATGAAATCATCTTTATCCACTGGTATCGATGGTCCCAGAAAGTGTATCACGTCTGATTGCACCACACAATGTGTACGAAAGCAGAAATAAGACATGACACAAAGTCAATCACTAGAATGAAGGGGAGGGAGGTACTATAACGGAAGATACAATGTCCCATCTTCACTCCACGAGTGCAGCACACACTATATCGGGGATGACCCAAAAGAGGACTCTGTCAATCAAGCACGCGAACTTCATCGGCAATGTTATGGAACTTAGTCAGGGCTGTTTTCTTACTGTTTACGAATACGCTGGGGTGAAGAAAGCTATGAGACACCTCCTAATATCGTGTCGGACCTCCTTTTGCCCAGCATAGTGTAGCAACTCGACGGGTCATAGAGCCAACAAGTCCTTGGAAGCTGCTGGAGAAATATTGGGCCGTGCTGTCTCTACTGCCGTCCGTCAGTGCGGAAGAGTTGCTGGTGAAGGAAATTGTGCAAAAACTGATTTCTCAATTGTGTCCCTTGAATGTTCAGTGGCATTCATGTCGGGCGATAGGGGTGGTAAAATCATTCGCTCGAAGTGTCCAGAATGTTCGTCAAAGTAATCGTGAAAATTGTGTCCTGGTGATATGACTTCGTTGTTTGGGAACGTAAAGTCCATGAATGACTGCAGAGTGTCTCCATGTAGCCGAACATAACCATTTCCAGTCAATGATCTGTTCATCTGAAGCAGAGGACCCAATCCATTCCATGTAAGCGGAACGCATACCATAATCGAGCCAGGAATAGCTTGCACAGTCCCGTGTTGACACTTTGTCTATGGCTTCGTGATGTCTGCGCCGCACTCGAAACCTACCATCAGTTCTCACAAACTAAAATCTGGACTCATTTGATCAGGCCACGGTTTTCCAGTTGTCTAGGTACATCCGATATGGAGATGACAGCAGGTGACGTCATGCTGTTAGCAGAGGCTATCGGTCGTCTGCTGTCGTAGCCCATTAAGTCCACATTTCGCGGCACTGTCGTAACGGGTACGTTACATGTCACATTGATTTTTGCAGTTATTGCACGCAGTGTTGCTGGTCTGTTAGCACTCACAACTCCATGCAAACGCCGCTGCTTTGGGTCGTTAAGTTAAGGCCGTCGGCCAATACGGTTTCCATGCTGAGTGGTAGATCCGGAAATTTCATTTTCTCGGCACATTCTTGACACTATTGCTGTTGAATACAGAATTACCTAACGTCTTCCGAAGTGAAATTTCCCATGTGTCTAGCTCCAGCTACCACTGCGTATTAATAGATTGTTGAGTCCCGTAGTGTCCCCATAATCGCGAGCGAGACAATTTCACATGAGTAGCGTGAGTACAAATGACACGTCCTCCAATGCACTGCCCTTTTATACATTGCGTACGCGATGTTACCGCTATCCCATGGTGGCGTTCGCCGTGTTAATCAGTGGTTTGGTATTTAACTAATTTGTAGAAGAAAATTATAATGTTACTTCATTACAGTGCGTAACTACAAAATAATTTTTTCTCCCGGCTAAAGATTTGGCCAAGTTCCTAAGGAAATCCAATTTCACGTTGTGTTAATGTGTTGTATGTGAGTTGTGTAATTGTTACTAAATCATAGTTCATACAAGAGATTCTATACATCTATTGATTATGAGGGAAACATTTATCTTCAGCAAAATGATCATTAAAACCATTGAATGTCAGCCGCGAACAACACTGACGTATGTTACCTGAAACAATATTCTTCGCAACTCGTTCGTAATTAATTTCGCTCCATACGTCAGCAAGAAAAGTTTGTTATATGGATCGTGCTATGAGCACTGTTCTTAAAAAACCAATCTGATTCGAATTATTTTCTCTGAAATGAGTTCGGGACACCGGAGCACATTTAATTTTACACATTTTTATTACTTTCGGCATTTATGTCAGCAGAGTTGCGTAATTTGAATTTGCCGCTGCGATAATTGTTAAGATGACGGCAGACAGATAATTTCTATTGTTAGAGCAAATTTCCTATGAACAGGATAAGTATTTGAATTAATGCTTAGTAAACTCTACTTTTATATTGTGCACTATTTAGACTAATTTCCATCAAGCTTTCGTAAGAAACACTGATACAAATGCGATACAAATCGCTATCATCAACGACTGCGCTCCTTGCAGCGGAAAAAAATAATTAACACAGATAATGCTTATTGAGAAAGGAATTAAAGTTACAAATAATTATTCACTCATATTTATTATAATAATAATGAACTCTATTCTCAAGTAATAATTAACAAATAATTTTAACTTCTTAACACACCTCACTTTCATATGCGTCCTGCGTCAGCAACCTACAAAAGCCAACTAAAAAAAGGTAAAAACAAAGGAAGACCAACGCAGATCGTAAAAGGAATTTGCAATTACCATTGTCTTTGAATTACACACATCGATATGTCCAAATACATTTTAAAGTATTATATAAATAATTAATATTTATCATTGTTCTGTTTTATTTCACTGTTTTTCTATATGTCGGATAGATAATGTTTATAACTGTTACAGGCATTATTTCCTCTCGTCGCACTGTACCTAAAATTTATCTCGTGGATGTTACACCATGATTTTGTCACTTCAGTGAAGGGTCCCAGTGAGTCACTTCCGTTAACAATATCATTATGATTTATTTTGACTATTATTTCATTTGAGTATTTGCTTTGTACAAATACCTGCAAAGGCGAAAAGCTCTGTGTATGGAATCACCAGAACGTAAAACACAAAACATAAAGTAAGTCATCACCCCTCAGAAGTAACAAGTATTCATTTTTTGCATTGTCTTCAATTTGTTATGTTAGTCTGTAGAATGCAGAGCAGTAATTTTAAACGTACTGTTCAAAATGTCACTCACCATGATCACGCTAATTTTCAGTGATGCTCCGTCTATCGTATTATGCGCTCATGATTTTGCTTAGTTTTGATTACTATTTCAACAGCTGCGAGAGTCCCAACAACCAGTCGCATGCGGGTAGAGATCGAAAAGGTAAACTGTGCGCTTCACATGCCCCAGGAACAAAACAGTCCATTCGTTTTGAGTAGCACCCGAGCTGTTCATCTAATAGTACCACTGCGACCAATCAGGTGTGTACATCAATGCGATTCCTAACATTGCATGTGAAGTGTGTTTGCGCCTCGTCATGTTCAGATCACATAGTTGAGTACTCGGCAGCACAACCGTTGGGGACTGTGGGAGGACACGTTGAAGTAACACATATTCAAGCCAGTGTGACATGCAAGTTGAATAACGTGCCCATGGACGCGTCTGAGAGTTATATGCGGTTGGTTCAAATGTTTTGAATGGCTCTGAGAATGGGACTTAATATCTGAGGTCATCAGTCCCCTAGAGCTTAGAACTACTTAAACCTAACTAACCTAAGGACATCACACACATCCATGCCAGAGTCAGGATTCGAACCTGCAACCGTAGCGGTCGCGCGATTCCAGACTGAAGCGCCTAGAATATGTGGTTGTATGAAAGTTTTGTTCACGGTACTCAATTGAAGAAAGACTATGTAGAACACCTAAAGCGTTAAAATTAACATTATATATATATATATATATATATATATATATATATATATATATATATATATATATATATATATAATGTGTGTGTTGTGCATAACTCAGATACAGATGAGATACTATTTTGTGATGTAAAATTAAATTATGTGTACCAACGTTAATATTTTTATGTGGGTGGGCTATTAAATTTGCATTTGCAGATTCAATTGAGCGAGCAACTCTAAGAACCATAAGGGATTTGGGTACAACCATGCACCTTTGTTAAATACATTTAGGACTGATACTGCACAACTTGTTTAAAAATCTTAGGTCATTTCACGATTCGATATCACTTAATTCTTCCAATTTTATTGTTGTTCTCAACTGAAATACCAACTGCGTCCTATCTTTCAGTTCATCATTGAGTTGTTTTCTTTTACAATTATTTATATGGAAAACATTTTGTGTTTAATGCTGAGATTTTAGTGAAGCATAATGTATTTTAGCATGTTCGGAATAAAAACACTAGCCTCAGATTCCACAATAGAATTTAATAATACGAAAGGATTCACTCCATATTTTCATCAGAAAACTTAGTAATGCGTGGGATTCACTCCGTACTGTAGGCAGCCTTAGCACAAAACTGAAGCCCTATACGGACAGAAAAATCGTAATTTACATATAAATTTCTAAGATTCCTTCCCAGTCTCATTGTATAAATTCAACTGTATTCTTCTTGTTGCTATATAACACTCATTTACGTTCCAGACTCATTTCCGATTTCTTGTTAAACGCTTCATTATTAATCTTTTACTGTACTGATACACAAACATTTTTCTTTTGATACTTATGGATTGGAACCACTTCATCCTAAAATTATTACGTTAATAAAATTTTAGTAACTTGACTGTCCTGCCAACAGGTGCGTTTATTCTTATCTGGACTATAATTAACATATGTAAAGGAAACTATTATTTTAGACACATAAAACGTGAAACGCCCTTGGATGCAAATAAACATTATATTATTATATTACAGCAAGACAACGGCGTTTGAATTTACAAAAGGAATGCTCATATACTTCGAGCACTCCATACAGCTCTCAGTTTTCCATGAAGCCGCGATGTCATGCTTGGTGATAATTAAACTTACTGCGTTCCAAGCGCTACAGTGCGAGCTGTACACATAGCAGGACGCTGTAACATCGTCTGTTTGTCTATAAATCGGTGTGATCGTGCAGTACGCCGAAAAAAATAATAGTTCCACTTTCTACCATCAAGTGAAAATATGGCGCTGTAAGCAGTCGAAATGTGAAATATTTATAGTTTTTACATGGGTATATTGTTTGTCGCTTAGAGACGTATGTTGATTTCTTTTGTGAAATGACTTTTGTGTAGGAGGTTAAGAAGGCCGAAGTTTTACGCACATTGGCTATTGAGAAGAAGGAACATGGACAGAAGGTAAAGACGAGCAGCAATAGCACTGATGCGTTGCGTGTATATCGCCAAAATAAACAGATGTGGAGAAACCCCTTGTCAATATATGGGCTACAGAATTTGATCAAGAAATTCGAAGAAAACAGGTGCTCTACGTTGTGCAATAGGAAGAGGGAGGTTGCCCATTTGTATGGCAGTTGTTGATGAAGCTGCTTTATCTATAGGTCCCGCACATACTTCAAATACTGCAGCCATTGCTCAAGGATTACAGTTTAAAAGATTTTGCTGCGCATTTTACACTGATATACCAAAAACATTCAGAATGTTCACCAGATGAAGCCCCAAGATAGGCTACAACGCCGTGACTTTGTCGTTCGTTCTTTAGCACCTAAGGAAGTGGATGGCATGTGGCCGCGGAATATTCTTTGGACGGAAGAGGCACATTTTACTCAGAAAAGTGCTGTGAATGCACAGAAATGTCACATATGAGGTTATATTTCACCAGGTGTAGTGAAAGAGCTTCCGCTGCACTCTGTTTCATGGTCTCACGAGCTCCTCCATTTCCGGTCCGCTTGGATTCGAAGAGACGGCACGTCACGAGCCAATTGGGTGTACAGTGACCTCTGCACGTTACGAGGACTTCCTTGGGCAGCACGTGATTCTTCTTTTGCAAGTACGCAACATTGTCCACACCTCTCAGGCGACACTACATGTTGCTTTCCAGGTTAAAGATTTCATTCCGGAAACCTTCGGCAACAACAGCATCATCTCATGGCAAAGTCAAATTGTGTGGCCTTCTAGATCCCGTGACCGAAATGCAGTTGGGTGGAAGATTGTGTCTGTCGGTGTGTATCTGGATTCTTCGTGGTCTTACATATCAGTCTCATTACACCCGATATGCTGTGAACAGCTCTCGATCATCCCGCGTTACTGATGCATTGTGAGATTCGATCGAATGCATGATATAACTTGTGACCATACACAAATATACATGCCAGAACCACCGATTTCACGGGTTTGATCATTCCTCCTATTTTCCTGCACCCTCACCACATTCCGAGTGCTTTCAGCGCTACGTTTTCATCTGGCAACAGAAAGTGGAATATTTTTTTTTAAACAGATTCGGAAGTTGATCAGTTAATGAACATGCCTACTGTTTTTTAACGTCCGGCGATATATGCAGCCCGCACTGCAGCATTCGGAATACTGTCAGTTTAATTATAACCATCTGGTAAGAATATTAGTGTCATAAATAGATGGCGTCGATCATAAACGTCTAGCTAACATAACACTGTGTGCAGACGTTTGAGACTCAACGCAGCAAAGACAAAATCGCTGGGCTAGGTATTTAATATCGTGAGTACAACTAAGGCGAATTATAGCCAACTTACGGTAAGTGTTGTGGAACCGCTGGAGGTGCATTAGATGGGAGAGCAAAGTTATTTACTAAGCTGAGGCTGAGTGATGAAACTGTCGACCAGTGCTGAGAGCCGCAGCTGTTGGTGCACGTAGCGTGATGACATCACTTGGACGTTGAGGACGATGTGGCTCTCTGAGTAATCAGCGGAAAAAGGGCCTGGCAGAAGCAGAAGCGCTCCTCGTGACGCGCCAGGATGGCGTGCGGCTCATCCACGGTTTGCTAACTCAGCACCGCCCGAGCAGCGCCACGCCCAGCTGCCACCAGACTCGCGCGTGCGCACGCCGAGGGAGCCGACCTCCGCTAGGGCCGTTCTCTTTGACGGGGAACTGAAATAGATTGCAAGAGAGCACTACTCAGAGACATCAGATGACGAGCACAGTTCTGAAGGTCGTAACTACACTGGCGTGCCAAACGTACTGACGAAAGAAAATGTCCCAAGATGTGTCGCAAGTAACATATGAGTACATCGATGAAACGTGGACCATACAACTCCTCTCTTCCACCTGAAGATTCCTTGGAAGGCCCTACGATACAGACAGACCACCGTGTCATCCTCAGACGATGAGCGTCACTGGATATGGAGGGGCGTGTGGTCAGAACTCCGCTATCCCGGCTGTTATCAGTTTTCGTAACAGGAATCCTTATTTCTCAACCAACCACTTCCTTAGTATTCCTTAGAAGGGCTGAATTCACCCCGCTCGCCAGACTCAAACGGTTGCCAGCCCAAGCGCCAGCCAAACCCGACAGCGCTTAACTTCGGTGAACTGACGGGAACCGGTGTTACCACTGCGGGAAGGCCGCTGGACCGAGGCGAACAGAAATGATACTTTTATTCAAAGACAATAATAACAGTGAAGTCTTCGCTATTCTTGATGGTTCCTAGAACATTACAAAGGCAGGACGTGTTTCTTAAGGGGACGTTTGGTCGCCATGCATCACAAAGCAATCTCCAATGCACTGCCATGCTGCCAACAAAGTTGGCAAGTAGTTCTTGTGTTATGGCGTTCCGTTCGTCCACTAGCAAGGTTGACAATCGCTGGATGGTCGTTGTGGCAGATGGATCCGTTGTAATGCGTCTCCATAACGCATCGCACTCTAGTTCAATGGGATTTAGGTCGAGGAAACGGACGAGCAAGTTCATTCCACTAACATCCTCTAATTTCAATAACTCTACCACCTACACTGTTCGATGTGGTAGCGCATTGTCATTCATAAAAATTAAATAAGGGCCGAATGAGCAAGCACAGTGACTGGTGAGTGTACCAGGTTCATAGATTTGGAGTTCAGTAAGCCCATCCACCACGATACATACCCACACCATAACACCTGGATCACCAAAATGAGCATTTTCATTTGACAGTGTTCATGGATGCAACAAGTATTCCCACCTTCCGCCATATGAGGGTATGTCCACTATTTTCGGGCGTATTTTAGGGAGACATATAGCAGTAGGTCCACAGTCACCATCGCCCACCAGGCGTTCATCTTGCCCACCTTGCTGCGATGGCGGAGAAATGGAACGCCCTACCGCAACTGCTTCCCAAAGTTATGGCAAGCAGGGAAGCACGCTGCAGAGCATGTATTGTAGTCCATGGTGATCACCTACCAACTGACAATCACGTCGCGCCTTTGCAAAACTAGGCAGCCTACATATCTCAGCAAGTGCAGTAGCCTCTTACCTGACGCCTCGCCAGCAATGTGTCATGACCGGTACCATAAAGTTACAGGGCAGAAAGGTAGTGTCAGACGTCCCCTAGGGTTCAGTATTAGGTCGTAAACTCTCATTGTTGTACATTTGATGCTCGTCTCTTTGATAATATTTCACATCAAATGCACAACTTGCATGGGTGAAAGCTGACAAGCGCAGAGATTTCCTTACACTTTGTCTTCTCCAATGTCTTCTCAACGAACACTGTCCCTGATATCTCCCGTCAGCTTTAAAGCTCTTATGTGAACAACAAAACGCCTGGTCCCATTAGGGCTAAATCGTTTCTGTCCGATTTCATCGTTGAGACACTTTCTCTAAGTCCTTGTCAGTGGCAGGAATGTGACACTGCAGTAAACTCCCTCATGATATTGGAGAAATGAGTAACATCTCCAGCTTCCAAAGACCGTTAACGACATGTCTAGTAAAGCAACAATAATAATTACCATTGTCGATAAACACACTCGTTACTCTTGTACGTCCTTCTTCGAAAGTAGATATTCCTCTCTTCCCCACTATTCTTAGCTTGTGCAGTCTCCTTAAATGTCATTTCCCCATAACTCGCTGTATCAGGAAACATCCAACTTCTACATGCATAAATTGTTTTCATATGTGCCACTATCATTACTCTTATTATGAAGAAGTTTATTTAAATAACCGCTACCAGTCACAAAATTTGTTACTACTGTATTATTTATTGAGCAACATGTTTCGGGGAATACCCCATCTTCAGGCTCAAAGGCCTTACAAAAACATATTTTAACATTAAAGTCATATTAAAGCCTTTTATAAGAGCTGTTGGTGTCTTTGTTCTTCAGGCGTCGCAGTCTCGTTGTGCTGGGATGAGGCGTTTCCATTCCCGTGGTTCTCTTGGTGTCCTTGGTCACTGGTCACAAGTATTCACACAACGAGACTGCGACGCCTGAAGAACAAAGACACCAACAGCTCTTATAAAAGGCTTTAATATGACTTTAATGTTAAAATATGTTTTGGTAAGGCCTTTGAGCCTGAAGATGGGGTATTCCCCGAAACATGTTGCTCAATAAATAATACAGTAGTAACAAATTTTGTGACTGGTAGCGGTTATTTAAATAAACTTTTTCATAATTTTTGATACAGTCACGGTCGAAATATAGTCATAATGGCTTTAAATTGTATTACTCTTATTGTTGTCATTAGTATAATTATTACTGTGATCACTGTTGATGGCAACAGCATTCGGCATTAACTTTATTATTTCATATTGAGTGTCATTCACTCACTTTTCCACTTTAGTCACTCAAATCGTTTTAATACAGTTTCACATTAAAACTATTATTTCCCAGGAAACTATCAGTTAACAAAGGTATTAAATTCTTCGCTTGTGTGGCAGTATTACCTGCAGTTGCTTTACAGAACCAAAATACGCTCAGTAAGCAAAGATATGGTATGTGTGAAACCCTGATCTAATGAAACGGAGGGCCTGATAGCCCTAATCAGATCCGGTTAAATAAATAAAACAAACAAATGAATATTTAATGTCCAGGGGACCATCACGAAACACTGTGACTTCATTATAATTATTGTCTTTGAATAAAAGTGACATAATCGTTTCATTGCCCTTGTCTTTCAGTTACCACGTGTTCTGTAAGGTAGATTTTTTTGTATGTGCGGTCCATGTTTCATTGAGCTGTTACTTGACAACGTTACTTTCGTCCTTATGTTCAGTACTCCAGTGTACTTTCCAGAAAACTTGAATCCGTAAACAAACCGTTTGCAAGTTAACTCCAAAAGTGGGATTACGAGAGGCCACTGTAGAAACTGTTGTGCAAGAACCTTCAGACACGGTACTGGTTAGTAGATTAGCATGTGTTCCTTGTTCTGCTTTGGAGTGCATTCACGCATGAGTCGCTGTCGCAATCCCGTCGTGCACATTCTCGTCAGTAGCAGACAGAAGACCGATTTTCAATCCCATACAGGAAGCTGGGCCGCAGCAGCGAAATTCGTACAGATCATCTCATTCACATTGTGGAATGAGGAGATGGGGGCAAGGTATAGAATTAGGGCACGCCGGAAGACTCGCAGTAAATAGTGACTACGTGTGTATGTTTGATGGGTGCAGACGGCAGGGAGGTGGAGGATGGAATGGAGATGAGATGAAGCGCCAGCAGTGTGTCGAAGTTTCATTAAGGGATCCCGGAGCGGGATGACGTATACTGTTCAGACATTACTGACAGAATAGCGGAGGTGGCGCTTGGAATAGCGCGGCGAACATACACTGCTGTTCAGTATTCCGAACTATAGTAGCGTTCATTTTTTGGTCAGAACGGAGGAGTTACAAGCCAACAGGATTCCCGTAGGACCTTCCTGTTAGGCCTGTCTACCTCCATAAAGCCACAACAACACCTAATACTATTTTAGAGCCGATAGAACTGTAATGATGAGTTGTTCAGCATATTCTAGGCACTCGTAAGCCAAAGCCACTACTGACTAACCACTCCTCTGGAATAGTATTTCTGCTACAGTAATTTCAGGCCAATTGTTACCGAAGCCTGCTGGACAGAGGAAAATTTATCTCACTATTTGTAGCTTACAACAGTGCCCATGCCACGTTCCTCCGCCAAGTACTGCTATTGTTCTGTTAAGCAAACCACTCGCCACGTGGTCTTAAAATCAGTAACAAAGCAATAAAATAATGTCTTGAGGAATATTAACGGTTACAAAAATTTTCACTACTCTCTCGAAACACTGAATGAAACATCTCACTGAAGGCGCAACAAGTCATGCAAAGCGGATTTATTTACGTTAGTTATCATTTGTCTTCACGGCTATGAGATGTAGTAGACAAAGCTTGGGTGCTGCGTCCAACACAACTCATCATCCCACAATTTTTGCATGCAAAAGGATAAAAAATTACAACAATGGTAGACAGGAGAACAGTTGCTTTTCAAGTTTACGGGATTGCTAAGTTAAAACACGCATCGCGACATTTTCTAAATTTGTGACCACTAGCAACACGTGCTTGCCCACCGACGGCAGGAACACCATTCCCCTAGAGAATTCTTCTACTGCACCATGTTTAGAGTAGACACACGACTTTGTGGGGCGGAAAACGGCGCTCGCCATTCTGGCCAATGAGACCGCGCAGAACTGCCGCGTGAACTACCTGCAGTTCTTCCAGATAGCCTGAATGCAGCAGAATGGCTCGCTGCTCGCCAAAATTTAAACTGGTGGACATTTATTGCATTACAATATGTGGGAGAGGCAAGTGTCCGACGGTTGGTCCTGCTACTGCGGAGAATAAATGAATGGGCTTCTTCGTCTATGCAAGGCATTCAAACGAACAAGACATTATTTTTCGCTAAACGGCCTAGGCGAAAAAGGAGTTCCGTTATGGTTAATTGAAAGAGACTGCAGTTTTGTTTAATGAAACAGTAATACCTTGCTCCCATCCTCCTTCAAATATTAGAGTGGTTTCAGGTGTAGAAAATTAAGGACCAACACGACATGACACTGCTGGATCAAAAAGAATGAAGATACGATTGAAAGATTAAATATTATTTTTTAAAACAAATGTGACAGGAGTGATAAAAACGCACGTCTTTCACCGAGCTCAAAATGAAAAGTATTGGAGGAAGAGCGAATGTAGATATAGAAAGATCACTAGCTGTTATCCGCGGCTGCCCTCGCATCTGATGATTAGTGGTGGTGAAGTAAGCTAGTAATTTGTAAATATCCGGATATATAGTTGCGTAGACATGTATTTGTGTGTAAATAAGCATTGGTAGGACTTGTATTCAATTCCTTAATGATTTTTTTTCATTCCTTTTGGTCACATGTCGAATCTTAGCTAGAAATATTAAAAAAACTACAAGAATGATTCTTCCTTAGCAATTTTACATGATCTTGCCACACTTCTATAAACAAAATTTTAAGTTTTGCCTTCTTTTGCAAGGAGCGCACCTTTTGTGGACTAGATACACGTGTGCACACCATACAGAGTTCCACATGATAAAAATACGTTATTTCTAAATGCACGCCGACAACACTGAGTGTTTGGCCTTTGCACTTTATTCATGGTTATTACAAAAGCAATTTTTAGCTGCAATAGGAATATTTTAAATTGAAGAGAAAAATCCGTTGATATTATCGGGATGTGTAGAAGTAACAGACGCTCTCCTTCAGCTGAGCCATAGTTTGTAGCAGTACTAACAGTATTTTAGCCCATACGTGTAATTTGTTAGCTAGTAACATTACACAGTCTGGTTGATTCTAGATTTTGCATTAAAAAGACCGAAACAACCTTAACCTTACCTTACAAGAAGACATGCTTGGCAATTCCAGATTAAATAAACTTTATAGTATGGGCGGTCACTTGTGCATTGTCTATACTATGATCGTCAGAGAGGTACTCTACAATATCTCCTCCTACTTGCGACGTAATGTTATGATTTATCTGTCTTACAGATTCATTAGTATGTGCCGAAGTTGCCCTTTCACCCAACTAGCACATTTACTTGCAGTTCAGGACCTCTTCTGCACAGTGAACAATATTACTGAATTCACGATGTAATGTAATCACTCCACCGACATCTGTATCAACGAAACCTTTGCTTATTTTCGGAAGAGAATACCCATATTCTTCGATTATGTACCATTGTGCCGTCGTACGTGCATACTTGTTGTTATAGCAAATTTTTAACATGTCCGCATAAAACAGACTTTTTTAAACATGCATTTACTTCATCTGCCCGATTGCCTTTAGTTACTTGGAGCAAAGTCTATGTAAAGTCTCCAGCCAATAATACGACCATCACTACTACTATACTGAAACCTGGTAACCAAGGAAGTCCGGATTCGGTTACGATTGTGGACGGGGTGGTTGTCAGTTACTGTTGGTTCTCTTTTGCAATTACACACATTTATTTTAAAAGGGTAATTTCAGACTCACCAATAAATAAATATCTCACACGTTATTAATGGAGGAATAAACTACTGTGTAATTAATAGTGCTTTCAGTGCGTTACAATTTACCAAATCAGCATAAAATACAGACACAGCAAATAATGTTTTTAAAACAAGTCAATGTTCCCCCAATTAGAATTTTAAGGGAAGTAACCACAGCCACTGCTGAAGGCCGTTAACGGCAAGAACTGCAATTATAAAAAATTTAACAAACATATTATAATAGAGCAATGAAATAGCATGGTTAATTTAAAAAGACAGGCAACTTATCACCAAACGGGTGAGACCAAATGATGGTAAACTTGTTAGCACAACCATGTAATCCTGCTGTAACGCCAAGAATGGCAATTATACAAAAAATTTGAAACATACAATAAAACAGCAAACACAATAATAAAACACAAGGGCCAGTCACAGACGGTGCACCAGGCATCGACCTCTGAGTAAGTCGGGGAAAAAAAATAAAAAAAAAACTTTTGCGAACGATGAAAGAGGCAGCCAAGAATTGAATTCACTTCACTAGATGGTAACTCTGACTAGTGGTAGTCTAACGAATGACTAATGATAATCTTCCTGGGCTACCTGACGTCCAATAAACCAAATGCAAAGATGAAAAAAATACGACAAAGCCAGAACCGGCGGTCTGGACTCCGCTTCAAGAATGTTGTGCTTAGAGCGCCCAGAACGAGAAAGGAATCACCACCACCAGAGTAGAAGAATCGCCCACCAACTTACAATCAAGAAAGCTGTCAAACCTACAGGCCTCTCTGGACAGCAGCGGCAAGACCGTTACATACACTAACCCCCAGGGCAGGTAACTGGGGCGTTAAAGGCAACGGGGTTGGAAACATAAAGCTGGTTGAAGAAATAGTAACAGAATGAGCACAATAAATAGTAATTGGAAGTCCGGGATAACTAATCAGATCCGCCTTCTCCAATCACTCCGCTCACTGCTCCTCGCCTCGGCAACACTACGAGCAGAAACACGAAACCAAGGCACTGGAGAATCGCAAGATGTTTCTCTACTTGAATCCAAATGCATTCAACTTAAAACCTGCAGGACCCTCGTGACCACAGCCCTTCGATACGGCAGTCCACGTGCGCCGCCAAAGGTCCCGGCTTGTTATCGCAGTGCGCGGACCTGGCTCCTTCTGAGTCCCCAACCGAACTACCACAATCACACGAAGCGGACAAACAACAACTTCGCCCCAAGGATAATGCAACAGTTACTACATATCGATAACCGCCGCTGCTGCCACTAGCGGACAGGCAAGCTTCCGAAACGAGTAGCGCCAGTCAACACGAGAAGAAGCAAATAACCGCAACTATGCCGACTAAACGATGCCGTCTGACCTCCAACAGAGGGCGGAAACCTATAAACAGCACCAACGCGAGCCGCTGCATGGCTGTTCGGGAGGAGGCTACTGCAACAGCCACTCTTTGACTACACCGAATTTGGGCTAAGAACAAATTTAAAAGAAAAGTGTTACCAGTCTGTCCTGGAGCCTCAAAAAGAACAAACAATCTTCATCATTCTCAGTTCGTTGCATAACGTTGTGGAAACCTGTTGTCTGTTGTGGACAATTTCGGTATGCATTCACTGACTTTCTGTAAGTCCACCTTTGTACAAAATGGGTGACTTCAGCTGTCCAACATAAAGTGTCACATTAAAAACACCGTCAGTCGTCTACATTTCTTTGTTGATATTCATACAGCGTCCAACTGGTCTCTCGTTTTCTTCTTTAATTTATCATTGACTTTGAAGTTGCACCCTTTACAGATTTTTTTTGTTGAACGTTTGCTACAAATTACCAATATATATAATTGAGTTCCTAAATTTTACACCGCCCGTTTTATTATAAGTAATCCACTGACATTATTGTTATCGTCTTCACACAGGGGCCTGAAGATGGCGTAGTGAGACGCCGAAACTCGAATCATAAATAAATGACATTGGAAATACAGACCCGTGAAAGTGTTTTTAATTGTACTTTTTATATTTCATAGAGTTTCGTTAGCAATAAAATAGCGTCATAAACCACTACTAAATACCTCAATTCTGACTGGCCTACTCAGTCCGAAGTCACATAAATCTATCCTGTTGTTATTAGTACGTGGTCTTCCACATTCACGAAAGCTTCGTTGCAGATGAAACAATTTTTATATAGAGTTTTAAATGAGAACAATACGCCATTCGCCATGTTTTTTTGTATTTTCTCGCATATTTGATGGTGATTTTAAATTGAAAAAGCTTTACCACTTCGGTCAATGATTTGCGTTGTACGGCCTCCTCCAGTGATACACTACCTTCGAAAAATCCCTTTCGTCTCTCATGCCTGTCTGACTGTTAAGACTTGCTGATCCCTGCATTTTTCGAGATCTTTAAAAGTGGTTGGCCCTCACAAATGGTGTAACATAACCATCAAGCAAATTCATTCCATAGTGCAGACATGCGCCATCTAGACTCTGCCTATTGCATCTCCAGAGTTAACACCAAACCAACTGCCGACCGGGTTGGCCGAGATGTTCTAGCCGCTACAGTCGGGCCTGATGGTGGGCTGCTGCCAGACTGCTGTCCCACTCCTCCTGGAGCGTCGGCTGCAGTGGCCGAGCGGTTCTAGGCGCTTCAATCTGCAAACGCGCGACCGCTACGGTCGCAGGTTCGAATCCTGCCTCGGGCATGGATGTGTGTGATGTCCTTAGGTTAGTTACGTTTAAGTAGTTCTACGTTCTAGGGGACTGACGACCTCAGGAGTTGTCACATAGTGCTCAGAACCATTTTTGAACCACACCAGCTGTGAACAGGAATTCCATGAACTAGACATTCCCATTCTTTTCTTGATGAAACCCACGCATAATATCACAGCACCAATGTATAGAAATGTGTAGAAATGTATAAAAAATAATTTGAAAATCATCTCTAGCACAACGATCAGAAAATGCAGTCAGTATTGCTTTTGGCGGGTTTAATATTAGCTCACGAAAATTACTTTTATTAAAACCCTGTCATCATCATCTGAACGAACGACGAGATGTGTTAGTGGAATGGCTTTGTGTAGTGGAAAGTCAGCACGCAGTCTCACTGCTGGCTACATGACGGTTGGACTGATATGTGTGCGCGCCATCTATAGACTTCATTACGTTTATCACAGTCGTTTGCTTTCCAACTCAGAACAGATAGCGACATTGAACTGGTCAGTTGCATGCATCATGATATTACGCGCTGCCTGAAAGAAAAGTAATTAGTAGACTTAGAAAAACGACGTCGGTTTTGATCCGATGACAGCATATGCCATTAGGGCAATAGTAGATGTACTGATAATGGCTTCAGTATCCTCCGCAAGCGGATAGTGTAGTGGCATATCTACCAGAGCGCCATCTCTTTCTACCATTTAGGAGGGAGTGTTCATATCCAGAACGCTCGGTGTTTGCAAACATTTGAGGCAAGAAGGCAACCATGCCTTGGAAACATACATGTGCTTCCTACAGCCAAGTGAGCGAGTTTGAAAGCGGCCAAATTATGGCGCTCCGAGTGGCAGAATGGTCATTTCGGAGAATTAGCACACAAGCTCAATGTGCTGCATCAGATGTGCAACGATACTTGTATCAGTGGCCACGTGAACATTCTCACATCCATACAGGACGTGCCGTAATCGACGCAACACAGACGCCCGACAGGATCATCGTATTATAAAGGCATCACAGATAAGAGAGCTTATGATCCCTGACATGCCAAAACGAATTGTTGCGAACTAATTACTAGCAGTCCGACTGTTGCCACACAAAGACACATCTAATCAATCTACCACTCGCGATACAGCGTCGGCGTACAAGGAACGACTAGTGCCGTCAGAGGATCACCTGCAAGATGGAATGGTGCTTCGGGATCCTCAGTGATGAAAGCAGATTCCGCCTGCACTGAAATGATGGCTGTTTGCGCGAACGACGCAGATCTGGTGAGCACTGTCTCGTAAAGTGCATTTTCCCAAGACACACTGGCCCCATCCAAGGCCTTACGGTCTGGCGTTTAATAAGCCACAACTCTGGTTCACCTTTGATTTTCTCGACAGGACACTAACCAGCGCTCGGTACGTGTAGAATGTTGTGACGAGCACAATGTTGTTGGACCCGTTCTTTTTCCGTTCATGCCATAGGAAGGGGATGGGCTGTTTCAACAGGATAACGCTCGCCCACACACCGCCCGTGAAACTCAACGTGCTGTGCAAAGCGAGCTACAGCTTCCCAGGCCAGCAAGACCTCTGTACTTGTCTCCAGTCGAGAATGTGTGGGATATGATGGGACGAGCAGTAACTCATGCGACTCGCCAACCAACAAGTCGTTCAGAACTACGTGAACAGGTCGAACAGGCGTGGCATAAAGTATCCCAGGATGGTAGAGTCAGTGCCTGCATTGCCACCCGTGAAGGCGAACCACGAACTAATGTGGGTGTTTCAGTATGGTTCGATGCATGGTACCTCTGAACCAATTGTGTTATTGATATGAAATTGTAGTCATTTCAAGTACTCCATATATACCTTCGCAATAATAAATCTTGAGTGGATTAGAAACCTCTAAAAGAATTTACTGATCTTTGTCTGGCAGATTATTAAAACTATTTTCTCGTACCATCATGTAATATGAATGTAACGCCATACGCGATACCTTTATGATTGGCGACGATAAACCTGATATAGGAATTAGCAGCTATTTGAAAATGTGAAGTTTTCTGACTCTTGCTAAAAATAAGCGGATTGTATATCAGATAAGCTTTATAGCCTGTCATAATGAGCATACAAACGGTGTCGTGACTTGCGATCTGTTCGCCTGCAAGAAAGGCTTCTACTTCATTTATCACTGGTGCGTTATATCATCTCTCGTGTTCCCCATTATTGGTGAACGGTCTGGGTGAGTAACTAATGTGTAGTTTTCTCTCGGTTTCTCTCTAAAGCAATTTAAAAATTAATTATTAGCTGCTTAAGTTCATGCAACTCTCTCTGAAGAATCAAAACAATCTCTTTTCTTACACCTTGGATGTTATTACACTAATAGACTCCTACATTGGTGCCATGCCCCATGAAGTACGTGATGTATACTGACGATTATCTGATGAAATCAAAGGATCAGTTCTATGCTAAATTTGATTTTGAATCGTCAAATTGCGTGAAAAACTCGGTGTTTTGACTTCTGTACCAGCGTCAAATGAAGTCATCTGAAAGCACGCTACATGCTTTTAAATTTCTCGATTCTTTCCTTTCGTACAGAAGTATTTTACTGGTTGTTCTGGCTTACATAAGACTGAGAGTCAGTTTTCCTACCAGATGAACACACACCAACCATTTCTTCCTTCCATTTCAACGCATTACATTGTCTATATTCTTATCCACTCATTTTACAATGCCTTATCTGTGATTAACATACTCAGTTAATGGATAATGAAACGGAGCCTCACCAAAATCCTCCCACGTTCTATATGTAAATGAAGACTCTCTCTTTGTCATACAGCCTTTAAATGACGCCGTCGTTGTGAGTTCAAAAATGGCTCTGTGCACTATGGAACAACTTCTGAGGTTATCAGTCCCTAGAACTTAGAACTACTTAAACCTAACTAACCTAAGGACATCACACACATCCACGCCCGAGGCAGGATTCGAACCTGCGCCGGTAGCGGTCGCGCGGTTCCAGACTGTAGCGCCTAGAACCAATCGGCCACTCCGGCCGGTCGTTGTCAGTGTTCAACCGTCTGGGAGGCTATAAGAGACGCATGAGGCTCAGCGTCTAAAATATGACGGCTTATAACTGTTCTAATGTACAGGGAAACAATTATTGAACCATATGGAATAAAATCATCGTAACTTGTGAACGGTTTGCGTTAGGATGTTCAGCTGGCACGCCTGACCGTGGGGCATGTTGGGAACTAGTATGCGCTGTGTGGTTTGGCTTAGCGAAGAATCCCACTTTAATTTGGATGGGGGACTAAGAATCCGCATTTAGGATCGGGAAGTCTCTTCACCCTCAACGGGTTACTGTGTGGCCTACTATGTCCAATCACGGAATAATCGGTTCGATATTCCTTGACCCATATTTCGAAAAGATGTGGTTCATCCAAGACGGAACTCGAACCACCGAAGCAAGAGAGTGTTCGATGTCCTGGAGAAGCCCTCTGGGGGCTGCATTCAGACTCTGGGGTACCCAGAGGCCACTGGCATGGGCTTCGATTGGCCGCCATATTCTCGAGATCTGAACATATGCGACTCCTTTTTGTGGGCTGTATAAGAGACAAGGCTTACAGAAATAACCTCAAAACCGCCGCTGAGCTGTAAAGGCATTCAGGAGATTTACAGTTTAGATGTTCCAGCATTAAGGTGAGTTGGAAATCCCTATCATGACAGTGTTAAATGTAGTGACTTGGCTTCTCTGTGTCTCAGGAAGCACTGTAGCCATTGAAATCAAACTTTAACAGTTCATTACCTGTATGTTCTGAGTCTACTAAACTACACTAATTGCATTTCAGCCACTGCTTTCGGAAATACAATTTTTAATTACACGGTTACAATTTTGTGTACTTTTTGTTCGTTATCCTAAATAATTATATTTATAAATAACATTACGTTCTTCTCTTAGTTCAATATCCTCAGGGTACGTTTGTTATTACTCCCTGAAAATTTGAATACTCTACTCGAAATGGTTTCAGATATTTAGGGAAAAATACAACAGAAAATGTAAATTTTCAGGAACAGCTTCTAAAGTTTCATAATACCGAAATTCACTTAATATATGTATATTTTTTTTTATTTTTGCCACTCAGAGGCACCCAGCACCATCCTCTTGATCTTTTTCGAAATTTTTTCTTCTTTCTGGACTTAGTGGCCAATTGTGCTGCATATCAATGCGAACCTTGTCTATCCGTTCAAGTTCTCTGATGCAGTTTGCTGCAGAATTAATTTCTATATGGTGAAGTACTTTCACCGTACCAATACTGCCATCATTAGAAGCAACAACAGTATCACTGAATCCCAACAAAAACATTTTTTGGCAAGCGAGTCCATATAAGGTTATTGAAAGACTCACTGGGATTTTGAGTGTGACCATGCAGACACTTCTTCAGTAATTCAGGATGTGCGAAGTCTCTGTAAATAGGTTTCATGATATCCGTGACTGCTGCTGGGATGAATTTTTATGGCTGTATGAACTGTTTGAGTACTGGGCATTGCGGTAATTGCGCCATTAATCAGGTCTAGGAGGAAAAAGGTGGTGTACTGGTGTGTTTTCAGTTGACAGTCTGTGCAAAGACGTAGCCCATTCTGCCTGTTTCATTTTCTACAAATCCTCAGTATTATTTCGAACGGCCATCCCATAATACTGCTGTAGTTCATCAATCATTTTGTCTGTCAGGCTGCCTCTGATGGGGTTTACCATCAGAAAGATTGTTGTCTCTCAAACTTTCTTTCAACTTCCTCAACTTGGTGCCCATCTTCTTGTGTACATGACATGACATTTAACCTTTATAACATAGCAATCCACAGGCTTCGATATAAAAAATTGCCAATTTTCTTAGGTCTTGAAGCAATGCACGTAAAAATTTTAACATTTTCTACCGGTGTAGAATGTATTTAAAAAAATAAAATAAAATGCTTCCCATGTGAGTTTATAAGTGAAATATATATCATTTTATTTGAAAAATAGCTAATTTTATAATGAGATAAGAAACCGAAATTGTGAAAAAAATTATTTTTCGTTTTAACTCCCCATAAGTGGATCATGCAGAATTTCGCTATTCATTTGCTACACACCATCGCCAACGATGGCAGGCATATCGACCATGTAATAACCGAAATACGAACACCTGTAGTGACGTTTACATGTTGAATAAAGTGTGTGCACACCGTAGTGTGTAACTATTTTTTTTTCATATAGTTCAACACCGTATCTGCTCTTCAGGCAGCATGGCGTTCTGCTTCGAAGTCCGACGAATCTGAGACTGCTTCGAGGTATGTTGTGATCGACTTACCTTCGGAGCTACAGCTACGTCTGATATGTGCGCTAAATCGTTTTCGAGACATATCGCAATAGTTATCAATGTGGTTCTCGGACCTACCATCGGATTTTATTGTTGTATTTGCACAAAAACTGCCCTGTTATGCTACGCGATGTAGCAATTTAATATCATAAACGGGTACTATTGCGAGATAATCAACGAACAATGTAAGAGTCGCTCACCACAACGTAAGCGTCGTCTGCATCCCACTCAAGAATACCATATTAAAAAATAATAATAACACACACTCAAAAACATAAAACATCTCACTAAAATACATTGCTTTGCCAGCAGTCGTGTGTATGGAGTTGCCTGGGCCGATCGTGGGGACCTATGGCGGTGCCTGGGCGATATAGTATAAGGCGCGCACATATGTAGTTTGTTACAACTCAATTTGCACTATTCTTATATCAGTCCCATGTAAATGTTTCTAAAAATCTTTTAATAATATTCTTTCTTATAAAAATTAACTTTTGACAATCATTCACCTGAATTTAAAGAATTTACTAATTTCTCCAATCCATGGTCATCACGATTATCGTAAAGAAAAATCATTTCTATCTTTTTCATATGTGACATGTCTAGCGTCCACCATTGCACTGGGCTGTGCAACAAAAATTTCTTATATGAGCAGATATATACGCTTTTTCTTTACGATAGTCGGGATGCCCATGGTTTGGAGAAATTAGTAAACTCTTCAAATTCAGATAACTGATTGTCAAAAGTTAATTTTTATAAGAAGTATTATTATTAAAAGATTTTTAAAAAACATTGACAGTAGACTTCATATAACAATAGTACAAATTTAGTTGTAACAAACTTCATATGCGCGCCGCCATAGCTCTCCACGACCGGCCCAGCCAGCTCCATACACACGACTGCTAGATACTACTTACTCCTACTGACACTGCTCTTACTGCAGCCATCACTGCTCTCTGGTGTGCAATTCTGTTATAGCTTACATATCGCAGGCAGCGCGTGAGCAGTCCATTGAAATTACATCTGCACGAGTGCGCTAGCAATAAACTCATTAGTCATGGACCTCTTACAAGTTCTTCGTCGTTATTCAAGCTAAATGTATATTACATGTCATCGAAATCGGTTTAGCGGTTATGTCGTGAAAACGTAGCAGAGTTACTTCAGCATATAATAACTTTAGTGTAGAAGTACGGTTTAAACACGTTGAAGAATGTATAAATGTTATATGCATTACATCGACTCGTATTACATAGAAAATGTCAAGCAATAAAACCATTTTCATATATATATTTATTTAGAAGTCAAAGAGTGAATAGCTGTTTCAAAGAGTAAATAAGTTTCTCTAATTCATGTGAGAGAGATTCAGTAAATACGTTAAACCACACACTTTTTAACGTAGCCCATGTCCTTCTTCAGCGCTGAAGCCGTCTTCACACCAAATTTCATGGAAATCGTCTGAGCGGTTTAGTTGACAAAACGTAAGAGACAGAGTTACTTCGACAGATACAATATTAGTATAGATTATCACGAAAGTCGTGATCAAATTTCAGTGAAATTGAAGGGAACCTGCGACGATTTGAAAACGAATCAAGTAAAATGCTGTGTTAATATTCGACGGAAACAGAAAGAAAGGAACGTTTAAGAAGCTTCACTGACTGATTCAGAACAAAAACGTGCCGCGCCGATACTTCAGTCGAGGTAGGTCCTCTTATGTTAGATTTACTATCATGTATATGTGGTATGAAGAATATTGTGAACATAATGAACGAGTACTCCTAATAATTTAGCGTGCTGAATTAGGGACTTCACTGTCTGTGTATACTTCTCTCCTTTTTTGCAGTACTTTTTTTTCAAAGTAACACTGTGTAAAACATCTGAAAGTCGAAACCCGACATCCACCTACCACTCTGATATAACTATTTAACTATGATTAGTTACTTACATGCCTCATAGATGATACTCATCAGAAATTTTATGATAAAGGACATGTCAGTTGAACAAATGTGGAATACAAATTTTGTAAAAAAAAATATGGAATACTATTTATAACGGGGGTTCCAAAAGAAACGAGCCGGAGGCATAATTCCAGGAACCAGTACCTTTATGTTAAAAATATTGACCCTGGCTGTTGAGACACTTGTCCCATTGTGGCACAAGGCAGTGAAGGGCTGTCTCATAACATTCCCGGGCCTGCGATGTTAACTACTTGGTCGAACGAGGTGAATCGTTTGCCCCTCAGAGACTTTTTAAGGGGACAAAAAACGGCTTACTAACAGGGAGAGACATCCGGGCTGTGTGGAGGGTGGTCGAGAACCTCCCATTTGAGTTTCTACAGGAGCACCGCGTTTGTGTTGGTCGTATGAGGCTTTACTTGTCATGGAGCAGAAGGAACCCACGGGTGAGACTGCCCGGTAGTTTTGACAAAGGGTGATCAAGGTTTGCGAGGAGCACTGGGCATTCACTGTTGCCCGGTGCTGCACGAAGCGAATCAGAAGGACATTTTGGTCAAAGAAGAACGTCAGCATAATCTTCCCGATTCACCTCGGACGACGACGTCCAGGAGTACGTACGGAACTGTTTGATATCTCAGCCCTGGGAATTTCACGAGACAGCCAGTCACTGCCTTGTGTCTCAGTGGGACAAGAGTCTCAACAGCCAGGATCAATACTCCTAACATACATCCTTCTGAACGCTCCTTATACTGTATGTAGATGCATGCTGGACATCTGCTTTTTCCTCTGTAACTGACTATTTCTGATAAATTTCTATGATATTAAAAGATTCTATTAATAGAAATAACTTAAATCTTCATTTTAAAACTGTTATGCTATCAGTCACACTTTAATTCTAATGAGTGGATGGCCAAGGAATTTTATAACTGCTTATTTTGCCCTTTCTGTGTGAAACTTAGCTTCATTAAAGGATAATGCAGACCATCTTTCTTCATAATGCTGTGTGTGTGAACGTCTGTGTTATTCTCAAATAGAATGTTTGTAAAAATTACTGAAGTTCATAATTATATTATAAATTTGTGGTTAATATTCCCAACTGCATATATATATATATATATATATATATATATATATATATATATATATATATATATGCCTGCAAGATGTGCGTGCACGAACACCAAACATAATTCCGGTTACTTTAGTATGTGCCATGAATACCTTTTCCTAAGTGAGGTGCTACCGCAGAATATCACCACACAGGACATTGGATGAAAATATGCAAAACACAATAACTTACTGACTTTCGTATTCCGAAAGTTAGCGATTGATATAGTAAAAGTAACAGATCTTCAACGTTTCAGTGGGTCTACTGCACGGTTCTTACAGTTTGTTTTCATCAATATGCACACCTACGAACTTAGAACCACCTAAGCTGTTTATTGTTTTGAACGTGATCGTAAGGTCGATGATTCTCATGCCATTTGCAAATTAAGTAGTAACGAAATCATGGCGATGCCGGGCCTTAATACAAAAAGGATTACGATAAATTAATGGTAATTAGTTATTCCAATTCATCGAAACATGTACGTGAATGGTGACCTTACAATACATCGGTTAGTGATACATAGGGAGCACTACATAACAAAGAATAGAAAGATTTCATTAATGCTTGCTTATAGGCGAACAGGTTGTAGCACGTTACCCTGAAGTAATAATTGTGTAAGTTCTGGATTCATAAAACCTCTTCATAGTCACGATCGCAGATTTCATATTATTTAATTTCTGATTTTGACTTGCCCACTAGTCATCCTCGTATCTTATACAGTATCTCAGTTTCGACCATGTCAAACAATAAGATAAATGTTTTAAATCAGGCTTATCGACTCTACAGAAAAACACTTAAGAGGGCCTGTAAATAAGCAAAGACTAGTAATCAAATAAAATTAAATTTGAGACTTAAACTAACAATAGTTTTAGTGAATCAACAGCTACATTACAGCAATCGTGTACCTCCATTTTGTCAACGTCAAACAATAAAGTTATTTTAGTAGTACTTGAATGTAAAACCCTTCAACACCTCCGCTTCACTATAGCCCAGTAGTTAATGCACTAAAATAGAAACCAGTGTCTAAGGCACCATCTAACAGTCCACTCGTGTCAATCAAAAGCAATCCAGTCTCCAAACATAGCATAAATATTTCTAAGTCACAAAAGCTGCCCTGAACTCCAATCACAGCCATATGTTTAGCAGTACTTTAAATAATAAACGGACGTACAAGTTTTGAAAGTTAGTACATGTTATAGAAACAGGAGCGAGTGCCGCACGTCCTGCTTTAAAAGCCTGTCAGCTTTGTTCCATCTATTTCAGTCAGTATATACAGGCAACACATAAAATACATTCCTGGATGAACTTCATAAGCGGACGTGAGATCCCGCTGGAAGCAATAACAGCTTCCGAGCCCTTTCAGGAAAATAAAGCAATCCTTCTGACTTTAAGCAGTGCAAGTCAGCGAAAATGAATCCCGTCGCCTTAAAAGCAGTGTTTGGTGGACATTGATCGATGAGTGTGTTTACTTAGAAACACAATAAATTTCGATGCAACCTCAATGAAACCAAACATTTATCTTGTTGCAAACTTCCTATGGGCTTTTCTGTCGAATGCCGCTGTAGGTTGAACAATTCGTTACATCAAATCAACAGGTGGAACAACTTCATTTACACCAAACTATGCATAACGGCTTTCGAAGCACTTGTAGTCATGAAACTTGCAAATAAGAAACGGCTTAAGTTATGTTGTATGAGTAAGTACAGTGAAGGCCATAAGATTCGATACCATGGATTATTAGTGGAAGACAAACATAGGCGGGAAGAAACATCAGAATACTTCCCTGTTAGTATACGACGACATCAATATAGTTTCTTTTCAGTCGTGTGATTCAGTCATAAACGTAATTCATGGAACTGATGTGTAGTAGTGGATGGAATGGCTGAACAGTGTGAACTGGATGTATTTGCACAGAAATTTGTTCGAGAACTGCAGTAACAGCTTATTTGTACATATAGAGAGAATGCTGGTATCTGAGTGACTTATTAAAAAGCATAAACGTATACATCTTTATAGCGAACATATTTGTAAAAAAAAGTAGTTGGTAGGCATCTTTAAGCGTAGAACAAAGGTATACTGGGTATAAAATGTCGAGATTTATTTTTTATAGAGAATTATTGTTTTGGAGTTTTTTTTATTTGATGTAAGTTTCGTAGATCATGGATTTTCTACAGAGTCCATGAGCATTTGTTCAGTTTAGACAACAAATCTCGTTAACTGTTTGCTCTAGAAGACGGCGATTTATGTTGGCTAGGTTGGCATAGGTTGGCTAAATTGCTTGCTATGATAACACTTTCTGTTTGTGGTATAATGCAAAGTATCATCTACATGTCATAACGCACGTTACAAACTGTGTTGAGTATATTTGCTTCTTGCTAATTGAGTTGTGTTTCTCCAACAAAGGGAATATTTAAGAAGAGAAGAACTAATGGTAATAGACTATGAAGAACAGGTCCTATTCAATGTTTACATACAGTGAATGAGGTTAGAGAAAGCACCACCAAGGGCTTCCAAGAAGAAGCTTGTGCCGGCAGTAGTGACCGAGCGGTTCTAGGCGCTTCAGTCTGGAACCGCGCGACTGCTACGGTCGCAGGTTCGAATCCTGCCTCGGGCATGGTTGTGTCTGATGTCCTTAGGTTAGTTAGGTTTAAGTAGTTCTAAGTTCTAGTGGACTGATGACCTAAGATGTTAAGTCCTATAGTGCTCAGAGTCATTTGAACCATTTTTTTTATCCAAGAAGCTAGTGAATATTAGTGAAGTGTACAATGAAAACTGTGTCATCAAATTCAGTTTGATGATAGGTTTATACACATTAAAAACGATAGCGTTACTGAGATGATAGATAAACTCCAGCGGAAGACTCTGCAGGAGAGACGCTCAGTAGCTCGGTATGGGCTTTTGTTGAAGTTTCGAGACCATACCTTCACCGAAGAGTCAAGCAGTATATTGCTCCCTCCTACGTATATCTCGCGAAGGGACCATGAGGATAAAATCAGAGAGATTTCGACGAACAATACGAGACTGGAATAGAAGGGAGAACCGATAGAGGTACTCAAGGTACCCTCCGCCACACACCGTCAGGTGGCTTGCGGAGTATGGATGTAGATGTAGAAAACAATTTTTAATCAAACTGCACGCTGTAAGTTGTGTGTGGCAGAATAATTTTTCAAAACGTCTTCCATGAGAAACGGTTCTTAGTGTGGAAGTGCTTTGTTCGAATTGTGAGAGTAAGAAAGAATTCTGGAAATCTGAAAAATGTAAAAAGAATACCCTTTTTGACATGAACGTTAGGTACTTTAACGGCCGAACTCCAATGGTAAAGGTACTAGTACTAGGAACTCTTTATGTGCTCTTATGAATGTGTTATGCATCCATACTAATGTTTCAAGATACACATGTGCTTTCGAGAAATAGTGAAAGTAATTGCAACTGTGCAAGCTGATGAAAAGATGATGGTAATAACGACGTTTGCGTAGCATTTAACGGATCAAGGGGCCACCAATCTAAAAATTGTAGGGCAGCTCCATTAAGTATTAAAACAAGGAATTTGCATGATGTTGAAGTGTTGTCGAAACATTGCCATGGATGCAGATAAGTGGGTACCAATAATGAAAAGAAACGATTGCATGAACACAACTCTCAGAAAACGTATGAGGGATCTAGTGGAGGAACGGAAGGTGAAGAGAAGTTCTTTCAGCGCTCTCAAAAACAATGTGTGTTTCACTATAGTAAATTAATTAGTGATGGCGATTCCAGCTCTTTCAAATCAATAACTTACAGCAGTTCCTATGCGATCTGAAACCGAAAAAGTTAGAATACATCTGTCATGTGCAGAAACGTATTGGTATCCGACTGCATAAAATCAGGGAGAACTTGTAAAAAGGCCGAAGATGGCAATACTATTAAAGAGTGTCTGACTGACAAATCAGTCAATCAGGTAAGTCAATACTATGGGCAAGACATTAGAAAGTCATTCAGTACAACCTGGAAGCAATGATAAAAGCAGTAGAGGTAAATATTTACCACAAGACATGTGATGACAAGGTATGATAGAGCTTTTGTTCAGTTTATTGGTGTACGTACCGTCAAACTGAGGCATCAGGAACCGAATAGACCCCTCGAAACACCGTCCCGGAAGCCGATGAAGCCGATGCAGTAGTAAAAAGCCAGTATGTAGGGATCTAGCACGTCCAGATCTTCTGAAGAAATGCCTCACTGGAAAATCTCAAAATGTAAATGAGTCTATCAACAATGTTGTATGGACGAGAGTGCCCAAAAACATATTTGTAGACTTGAAAATGCTGAAGGTTCGGGTCAATGAGGATGCTGCGACGACCTTCGTTGATATAAATGTAGGCAGAATAAATGTTCTGAAGCGCCCTGGAATTAGTTCTGACCATAACACAGAAAAAATCATAAAGAGATGGATAAACAGCGAGTCTCAGTGGCAGAAATTATGGTCAAAAATACAATAGGAGCAACACGATCTCTCAGACGGAGAAAGACACTGCCTCTGAATCATCTTGGAGCAGATAGAATTTACGAAGGTGGAGAGTTTTAAACCATCTCTTATTGAGTTTTTCTTTGCTTCAGCTTTCCAATTATGTCACTGAAATTTTTCCTTATTATTTACAGCGGAATTAGTTTCGCGTGGATCTACAACGGTAGAGATAGCACTCATAGTTTTATCATAAAACCATGTATAACATATGACTATATCATTGCAAAGCTTTGTCTTAATACATTGTCGAAATGGAAATAAATATGATACGTTTACCATTATCAGGATAGGGCATTGATAGTTCCCTGTATCTAAGTTCCTTGTTTACGCTCACGGGCTGCAAATAATAGGAACATTCATTAAAGGCTAACCCCTCGAACTAGACGGACATGGCCGGCCGTTGTGGACGAGCGGTTCTAGGCGCTTAAGTTTGGAACCGCGCGACAGTTACAGTCGCAGGTTCGAATCCCGCCTCGGGCATGGATGTGTGTGATGTCATTAGGTTAGTTAGGTTTAAGTAGTTCTAAGTTGTAGGGGACTGATGACCTCAGATGTTAAGTCCCATAGTCCTCACGGACATGTTTGAATGGATTAGAATAAAAATTCGGTATAGCGATACAGTAATGTGCGAATGAAACCTCAGCCACAATAGAACACATATACGAAAGGCAAACGAAAGTACGTTGGCACCTATTACAAGCACGGAAGGTGTAAATAGCCATATCTGTACAACAATGATGACTGTATCCTGCCTGTGCTGTTGCTTTTCTTTATAAGACAACCACAAAATGGATGAGCCTGACTCACTCTCGCGAAAGCCAGTATAAAGTGAAGAATTTAGTGGACAACCATTTGAGAATGTGCGGCAAAACCATTTTAATTAGCGCATATTTAACAGTGTGTTCCACTTAGTTGAGTTACGAAGATATGCCCCTGTACCTAGTTTGCTTAAATTATGTATCTGTCATTTATCAAACCATAACACTATAACTGAAAACACCATGTTTTAGCAGGTTATACATTCTAATAGCATTCTTATGACATTATATGAGTTTGCATCAACACTACCTGATCAAAAGTATTCGAAAACAGCTAAGTAATGCAGAGTCGATCGTTAGATGTCACTTTTTTCCCTTACAAGTTTTTTTGAGCCAGAACTTTTTCTGATATCTGTAAGATACGAGGTCTCAGCTCTTAACCCTCGATATGTGAAAAACTTGTTAATATTATTTTTCTAATTTTGCAAAATTTTAATATTTTATTCTATTACTATATCAAACAAGTACAAGACATGGCTTGCTATTGTTCTGTATTTAAAAAAGTGTACATAAGAATTACAGAAGAACTACATTTTAAATTGTCTTCATTGATGTGGAGAAATTGTCCAAATTTAATGAGGAGCTATACACAAATGGGTGGTCCTATAAATTCACTTTTGGTTTCGTCGAATGCAAAATTTATCTCTGCATATCTTTTTTATGAACGACATTATTGATAGGTGGGTTAGTTTTAACGATATTACCAAAAAACAGAGGTTAAAACGAAAATTTTTCATGAACATGTGACATTGGTCCAATTTTGAAGGGCACTAATATGGAAAGGGGTGGTCCAAAAAATATGCACACGGTCTCATTCGAGGTAGAATTGTATGCCCTACAAGTTTTAATTCGACTATGGTTTCGCTATTGTGAGTCATTTACGAGATATATCACAAACCCGAAAAGATACCCCTTTTCCGGGTACATTATTGCCCCCCCCCCCCCACTTTTCCACAACTCCGCCGATGGGGAAAACCTAGAATAGTCATATTGGGCCACAAATGAAGCCGTTATAGCAATAAAACCTTTTGTAGCAATTATTTCCGATTTGTCTAATTTTTAGGCTTAACCTTACTGGACTACATTCCTTTTGTCCAGCTACTACAGTCTCCCCCCACTGTAACTGTTTCTCTCTACTCACTTTCTGTTTCGTTGTAATTGTCATATATTCTGTCTTTCATTACCACTGGCTCTCACTCACTTCCACTTTCTCCTTTTCCTATTCCTCTCCCTTGGTGCTATCTCTTTCACTCTTTCCCTAACACTAATTTTTCAAAAACGTTTAAAGGTGCTGAGGAAAGTAGAAATAGGCAACTATTTCAACACTTTTCAATCAGTCTTTCAAATGATCAGGAACATATTCGCATTTTTTTCTGCTATGATAGCATCATTTTCCTGGTGGTTCTCTTGTTTCCCTGGTGCAGCAGGACATGTAACTCATATGAAAAGAAATGTATTGGTCAGTAAAATTTCAATAGTTTCTTATGTGAAGTTGAATGAAGGCAAAACTAATTTTACACATGACACTGGATTTTACGTGCAAAAGAAATTCTGCGTGTGCTTCTCTAGAACAACATGGTGACACTTCACTGCGTATCTCTCCGTGCTACGTCACTTCATAAACTATGTTTTCGTCTCACAACGGATTTTATGTGCGTATTTTACGCGTACAAGTAGGGTAACCGTGAAACTCTGTATCTCCGAGACGGATAAAGATATGAAGAAAATTTGCAATGCTATTCGAGATCAGGATCTTGGGATTACATCTTAAAAAATAAAAATCATTTGCCGTGCGTAGCCTTATAGGAACCCTCGGCTTGGTTTTCATACGCTGGTGACGGCTAATATATAATAAAGATACCATTTTGTAGAATTTTCCAAGGAACCGACCATGAATTAATGATGGCCACCATAGATCACGTCACATGCAAAGAGAACAAACAGATATGCTCCAGTTGATTAAGCAGGAGAAAGTGTATAATATTCGTACTTTTACCCTGAACTGTAGACCGAGCAAGGTAGCGCAGTGCTCAACACACAGGTCACGCATCCGGGAGGATGACGGTTCAAACCCGCGTCCAGCCATCCTGATTTAGGTTTTCCGTGATTTCCGTAAACCATCTCAGGCAAATGCAAGAACGGCCGAATTCCCTCCGGTCCTCCTCTAATCCGATGGAACTGATAACCTCCCCGTTTGGTCCCCTTCCTCAAATCAACCAACCTTTAGTGTAGGATGTTAACACTAAGACGAATGTTCTGGTGAGTATGGAAATAGTTCCCAGGCCAAAGGTTATCCGAAACACTTAACCCTAGTTAGGAGCACCGGGAAATCCTGTTTTTATGAGCTATTTTTTTGAATATATTAGGTACGCATGCAACTGACTGGGTTTCATATCACCAATTACAAATTCGCTAACTACTTTCTTAATTTGATATTCTTCACATTCCTTAAAAGTCATTAACAGACATTCTTTGGTTAAAGAATATTTCTTGCTTTCGTCACTGTTCATGAGATCCCATATATTTTCGACAAATCGGGGCAATAAGAGTGCTAACAAATATCTGATGGTCCCGGCGGAGGTTAGAGTCATACCTCGGGCATGGGTATGTGTATTTGTCCTTAGGATAATTTAGGTTAAGTATTGTGTAACCTTAAGGGTTGATGACCTTAGCATTTAAGTCCCATAAGATTTCACACACATTTTAACGTTTTTGAAATATCTGAATTTGCTTGCCTGAGTGTGTATCCCGCGATTGTAAATTGTCCTTGAGCCTCATAAAACCATATATCAGATTTTTCAGTCCAGAAAGTAGGAGGTTTCAAAATCACTTTGTCCCCTCAGTTGGCATATCACAGTCTGGGATCTTACTGTCCTCTCTCTCTGCCATAGTATTTGCTTCTCGTTTAGGTCACGTCTGTGTCACCAGTTGTTGGTCTTCTTGTGCAATTAACCGCAAAAACATAGTGTTTTAAATTCAAAATCATTATTTAGAGAATTGCTTTTTGTTACAGGACCAGCATCAGATTCCAACAACAACAAAAACAATTCTAGATCTCTTATTCTGAGCACTTAAAAATGTCATTTGTTTTGAAAAGAAAAATAAAGTTAAGACGAAGAACAATTATTTACAGAAGCCTAGGTTATTAACATGAAAATAACCCTACAGTCCTCCCGTGTCGCGAAACCGCCTACCGGGTAGTATTTCCTGTACCTTTCATATGAGATCAAAGTTACAGTGCCAAAAGTCAGAAGAGGACACCGCGTGCTCCAATTCTACATATCCCCAGCTCGCGGTTGCCGTCTTACGCACTCTTCTTCACGTAGTTTTACGTTTTCGTACAATACGATTCCACTGTCAACTCTTCCCCGTCGTTGGCGTGTGATCAATCGTATGTGTTTGAAAAACGTCACTTTATCGCCTTTAGCTGCTAGTAAAATACTTTATACCTACAAGCCGTTTCAGTCGTCTGACCACCATCAGGTTCGTAAAAGTATTCACATCATATTAGGCGTAATATAAAATCTGTATCCTCAGGTGATAACAACATAAATAATACACTGCTATCACAACGTAATATATATGTTCCGTCGCCGGTCTACAAAAGCTCTGCTATGGACTGTACGTGTGCTCTTCTGTAATCATTTCGCACAATGAAATCAATATTTTCCCATGCACTGCCATTATAATATATAAGGCACCATGTTCGCTTGTTCTTCAGTGTCTACACATGTAGTTCCTAAATCTTCCTTTGAACTGTGTATGTGGCATTTTTCAACAGGGTTGGTATCTACAAGGAAAAAGTATTTGCAATGATTTTTGCCCCAACCGTCGTATAACGTATAAACTCTGGATGACAGAAAGACTATAATGTTATGTGTATCGGACACATAAGCATTGCGGAAGGACAATGACTGCACATTTGAATGATATTAACAGTAAACTAATGATTGTGTATCAGTCTGCGACAAGTCTACGCCGATAGATTTACCTTCAGTAACACTGCGCAGGTATAAAGGACATTAAGAGAACAAAACACCGTCTTGCTGTCATTGCCTACGTTCTTCCTGCTTTGTCTGATTATTTTACGTGACTCTCAGGCTGAATGATGCTGTTGGGCCCTGATTAAATCCGTTCTCTATTGAACTTTCGCAAATATTCCCACACATCTGCTGTTTCTGGGACGATTAATTCTTAATTCTTTGAAGTTGTATCTGAATTGCATAAATTCTTAATTCAGCGACAACATGTTTGATTCATAAGACGTTGAAATATTATGCCGACAATAATGAAGTATGTGTTCAAGTCGTCAGTTAAGAATGAGGCTCTCCTGATTCTGATTTCGGAAACAAAGGCAGCCTGTCCCAATTTTTCTAGTAAGTGGTGTCAAATAGAATTATTTCCTTTCCTTTATTGATGCGTGTGGCTCTGTTGCTTCACTTTACTAAGAAGTACACTCATCGTAAGTTCTATACCAGAGATCCTGACGTTGAAGAGGATGTTTCACATTCAGCTTCTAATGACTACAGGATTTAAAAATTAAATAAGTGGCAAAATGAAAGAAGTCCCTTGCCACTCTAGGTACGACAGTATTTAATAGACTATTGAATCCAGCAGCACTACATCCGTCTATGAAATAAGGGTATTATGTACATCAGTTGTGAATTTGGGTAATTTCCTTTTCGTTGTCAGTAAAACGTCATCTGTGATATTTGACTCCAACCGAAAGGGTGACGTGTGCTATCGGAAACGATTCGTATACTGTAGGTGGAATCAGTACTTGTTATTTAAGCTCGTGCTGCTTCTGATGAAAACCTTACAACATACAGTCACGCTCATTTTACAAAACCTACTTTGTATGAATTTTCACCACCTTACTTTTTGTGAAAAATGTGTTTCGAGGCACACAAATTTTCGCACCCTACATAACGAGCCAGTGATATAAATTGAGGACGGCAGTTTACATAAACGAATTAACTCGATTTCCTCGTCAGAATTGGCAAGAGAGCGAAGAACTGATGAGATTTCACAAATTGCCATTGGAATAAATGAATAGGGAATGTTACTTACTAGTTGAATTATGAAAATTAATGTATAACCAAAGCGTTAAAAAAATGTTGCAGAATGAGAGATGAACTAAAAGGTCAAATAATATTATCAAACATAGAGCCCCACGCAGTTATTAGTGATGTGTAAGAGAATAATTGCTTTTTACCTAAAGTTATACAAGGGGCATTGTCAGCACTTACTGTTTTCTCAGTGATGGCGAGAAACACGGTACCTCTCCAAAAATTATATTACTAAAAGGCTAACACACTGTAACACAATGAAAACGACGCTCCACGAAGGAGTTATCCGAATATTGTGGAGATTGATAGATGTTATGCACATGTACAAAAAAACAAATGATTACAATTTCAGAAAAAATTGAACAGTTTATTCAAGAGAAATAGCTCCACTAATTGAACAAGCTAGGAACGCATTGGTCAACTTCTAGCCATTGTGCAAACAATGTCACTGATGCATAGAATTAGTTTCCTTCATTAGGGAAATCATGACGCACCCTGTCTAATTGGCGAATTCAAAAAATGGTTCAAATGGCTCTGAGCACTATGGGACTTAACATCTGAGGTCATCAGTCACCTCAGAACTACTAAAACCTAACTAACCTAAGGACATCACACACATCCATGCCTGAGGCAGGACTCGAACCTGTGACCGTAGCAGCGGCGCGGTTCCGGACTTAAACGCCTAGAACCGATCGGCCACCGTGGCCGGCAATTGGCGAGTCAGGCCGTCAAACTCCAGATATGGTGGGAGACCCTAGCCAACAGTGCTCCTAACGTTCTCAACTGGGGAGAGATCCGTCGACGTTGCTGGGCAATAGAGGGCTTGGCAAGCACCAAGATAAGCCGTGTACGGGCGGGCTTTATTATGCTGAAATGTAAGTCTAGTCGTCTTTCCACGAAGGATAATGAAACGTGGCACAGAATATCGTATATTTACCGGTGTGCTGCACAGGTGAAGCAGATGACAACCACAGGTGTCCTGCTTCGGAATTAAGTGGCACCCCAGCTGTGGGGCCTGATAGAGAGCTACAACCTGTTAGCGCGTCTCCAGAATTGTTCTCACGTCACCCTAGGTCAACCGCTTCCTTCTTGACACTGTGTTCGTTCACGTTTCAATCATTCCTGTCAACATCGTCGAACAGTGGCATCGTGACTATTCATATGCCGAGCGATTAGGCGATTAGTCCAATCAGTTATAAGTTCTCTCTCAAATGTTGGTTTGTGGGAATATTCTTCATGCGAGGTATTATTATTTTCCAGATAAATACACGGAATGAAATTTCCAACAACTTTATCCAGTGGCATCGACATGTCCCCTGTTAACTATCCTTGCCAGCTTCGTGGTGAAATTGCGCTGCAGCAGCACACATTAATCCGTACGCAGAATACTATTCTGTATTTATCGTCGATATCTGAATCAATATCACTTTGTGATTAATTTCCATAATTAGTCTGCGGTGCGTCATTTCTTTTCGTCTTAGAGCGTATAAATATTGATCAAATTTAAAAATTCAAAAAGCTGTAACAAGCTACTCATAATACTGTAATGTGTATGGAGCATGGAGACAGCGTTAACTCCCGGCACGGAATTGATGCTAGTATTAGAAAATGAATACAGCAATAGATTCGCACTCGGCTCGGTTTTAACGGCCGTGTGAAGCTCACGAGCGGTATTTCCGCGTTCTTGGTGTGTGAACGAGTTCTGTTTACCTTGCGGACTCCGTTTGCGCGCCAGCCACTGTATACTGATCATGGCGAACAAATAAAGAAAGTCTACATTACGATTCAACTTCTGTAAGGAACACGGAAAAACGAAGGCTTTGGACATGAACCGATCCCACGCTGAAGATTTCAAAATCCCTGCAGTGGAACTGCTAGGAATATACCTTCCCATATTTAGCCCCACGTTGAGATGATTAAGGAGCTTCCGTGTGAGAGGATTCTGTAGATGGCCAAAACGGGCCTCCTCTTTTGTCATCCCCGTGTCGCCACGGTGCAACGTGCGGGTCTGAGAATCCAGACTTGTCGGGTGTTCGAACTACCTTTAGTGCTCACTTCCGATGATGTCCTAGTGGCTTTCCTGCCTTAAGGCACTGTGGTGCACGGGCAAGCGGCGGAACAATAGGCACACTTCACCACGTACTCCATTCTTAGGGGAATTAGAATGAATTTTTTTTTGCGTTTTCGGATTTTCATCTCATTACAAAAATTTACATTTTCCGAATAGAATGATGTTATATAACTTATAAACTCACATGGGATTTATTTTATTTTATTTTTTAATATAATCTACACAGGTTGAAGATAAAATTTTTACCTCCATGACTTCAAGATCTAACAATTTTTTTTATATAGAAGGCTGTGGATTGATATGTTATTAAGGTCATATCCAGATGATGATGGGCACCAGGTTGAAAGATTTGAAACAACGTTTGAGAGAGAAGAAACTTTCTGATGGTAAAACATAAGAGGCGGGCTGACAGACAAAATGATTGATGAACTACAGTAGTGTTATGGGGTAGCTATTAGAAATAATACTGACGATTTATTGGAAATGAAGCAGGCAGTATGGGCTACCTTCTTCTACAGACTTTCAACTGATGAAACATCAGCACAGCACCTTTGCCCTCCTCGACCTCATTATGGTCCAATTCCAGCAATGCCCAGTACTCAAACAGTTCATACTGCCATAAACATTCCATCCTAGCAGCAGGCATGGTTATCGTAAAAGCTATTTACAGAGATCCGGCAAATCCTCAATTACTGAAGAAGTGTATGCATGGTCAGACTCGAAATCTCAATAAGTCGTTCAATTATCTTACATGGACTCACCAAAAAATGTTTTTTCTTGGAATGAACACACTAAGTGGTGGGAGGGGGGTCAGTGATGCTGTTATTCATTTTAATGACGGCGACATTGGTACGGAGAAAGTGCTACAGCATATGGGAACTAATCCTGGAGCAAACTACATCAGAGAACTTGAACGGATGGTCAAGGTTCGCATTGATATAGCAGAGTATGCAGTACATTTGGCCATAAGGATTCCAGAAAGAAGAAATGAAGAAAAAAGTTGGAAAAAGATCAAGAGGATGATGTACAGTAAGATACAGGGTGCTTCTGAGAGACTAAAAATATATTAAGTGAGTTACAGTCTTTTGAAACTTTAGAAGCCATTTCTGAAAATTTACATTTTCTGTTGCATTTTTCCCTAAATCTAAGAAAACACTTCGAGTAGAGTATTAATATTTTCAATGAGTAATAACACACATATCCTGCGTCTCTTGAAGTAAAAGAAGAACGTAATGTTGCGTATAATTAAAATTGTTTAGGATAACGTACAAAAAATGTAAACAAAATTTTAACTATGTAATTAAAAATTGTATTTCCGAAAGCAGTGGCTGAAATGCAATTATTGTAGTGTCAGTAGACTCAGAACATACAGTTTAATGTCCTGTAAAAGTTTGATGTCAATGGCTACAGTGGCTCTTGAGTAACAGGGAAGCCAAATCACTAAATTTAACACTGTCGCGATAGGGCGTTCCAACTCCCCTCAATGGGGTAGATGAGATCACTATTGTTGTCAAGAGCCGTGTACCATGGTATCTGATAATCAGCGGTTGTCGGGCGGTGTTGATAATGGTGGTCAATCTCGGACATTTCCTGCACGTGGACAGCAAGGACACCTCCGGGCGAGTTGTGTGCATCGGCAGATTACGCAGTTCGCCGGCATGGTCACCTGTGGTGACAGTACTACCGGTCACCTATGTGGCGGCCCTCTCTGTTCCATCTGAAGATCTGCGGGACACGCTTTAGTGAGTCGGGACGTCCTTACTCAGGATAACTCTCAGTAAAAGGTGGCGACGACGACTGGCGTACCTAATTCGGTCGCTTCCAGGGTATCAGTTTTGTGTTAGGGGGATCACATGACAGGTATTCAACAGAGATCGATTCCGTTATCATTCCCACAAATGCTTGTTTGCCAAACAGGCGTGACATCGTCCGGTCCCCTGACCGGAAGGAGCAGTCCCCCAAAAAAGAGAAGGATTGGCGCCCTACGACGTCTGTACAGGACGTTTCCTTATGCCCTGGCTACGACACTCCGGAAACTTCGTAACTGTTTCAGGCCATAAAACACACAGCAATGGAGTACTAGATGTCGGTGCCTCAATCACTCTAGAGATGCGATCCCAATGTAGAAGACTCAAATTTGGTCGGCATAAAAGAGAAGGCTGCTATTTTGGTGCCTACGAAATTCGTAGTGTAGCTAAGGCGGTATATGGGGAACCAGCCCGCATTCACCTAGGCAGATGGAAAAACGCCTAAAAACCATCGACACAAGCCCTCCGGTGGATTCGTGCCGGCGACCAGGCGCTACTTCCCACTCCAGAAAAGTCGTGCGTTAGACCGCTTGGCTAACCGGGCGGGCTGTCCAACCCATACACGCCTTTACTGTTAGAAAAATGCATACTCTTCGCCAGCTAGAAAAAGATGTAGCGGAAACAATCTGCTCTATATATCTCTACAGGTAACATGAAAATGGTTTTCAGTGTCATGTTACCTGAGCGATTAATTGAAAGGAATTTTGCGAGTACAAAATTCAATATATTATAAGTTGTTAGGTACAAAACACCGCCGATCCTGCTAATCATAAGTTACAGTTTCGTCATTCACATTCAACCGCACTCACTCGTAACGACCAGCTTATGGTAATCAACCAAAGTAATTACCAAAAGGATTAACGAACGGATTGTCTATCACAGAATGCTCGTTCATATATTACACAATTTCGCCACTACGAATGTTTAGTTTCCGGTCACGCCTCGTGTAACACTCCACGCGGATTTTGTTTATTCAGAAATCACAGGTTACATGTTAAAGTCGGAATTCGACTTTTTCGTCTTTTTCACACTTCGCTGCATTTCACGGTCGTTTAACTGTAAAATTTTTACACCTCTTCAGAACAACTTACTTCCACATCCTAACGTGATCACGCTTCAGATCCGAACTCCGTTATGCTTCACAAAGCGGTTCCCGTTGCCCACAATATACATGCGAACTTAATGTCCTGTGATTGCCTACTATACATCGTAATAAATGCAACATTAGTCGAAAGCGCATAATACCGCCACTTTTACTTTTGATCAATCGCAACTTAATACCTTCTTTAAACCATTCACCAAACGAACAAATCTGTGATATCCACAGATATCAAAAGAGCTCCCCCTTTGAATAACAAATGCCTTTTTTTTTCAGTTCCGTAAACTGGCTAGTTGTTCTTTACAATCTCCGCTGAGATTGATTCATTCTCTCGCTATACAGTTCTGACGGTAATGTAGCATTTCATAGGAATAACAATATTTATTTGATACTTTGCATTAACACCAATATTCACACTAATTATCAAGCAAATTAACAACAATAATCGCAGTAAATACAATTTTATTTCCGAAATCTATGATTTTAACTACATGATAATTTCATAATCCATAATATGCTGACACGTTTCGGTCGCAACCGAAACTACTTGCAGCTAGTTACTGCATCGGAGCGCATCTGTAATGCGAGGCATGACTCATGCGTGAAGCAATCTGCCTGCTACTTTCTCTTAGCGACATAGCACTATGCAAGGCGCTACGCTTCAGCGTCCAGTAAAAACAGACAACATTGTCACGACGGTCCTTTCTCTTTCGTATAAGAAGGTGTAAATCAGTTACAATTTCAAACAAATGATGAGTGTGCATTACACCAGAATTCATGGAGCCTCAACGGAATCCATCAGTTCAAAGTAATCGCCTTTTGAACGTAATTTTGATGGTGTAGTGACCTCAGGTAACAAAATACACTCCTGGAAATTGAAATAAGAACACCGTGAATTCATTGTCCCAGGAAGAGGAAACTTTATTGACACATTCCTGGGGTCAGATACATCACTTGATCATACTGACAGAACCACAGGCACATAGACACAGGCAACAGAGCATGCACAATGTCGGCACTAGTACAGTGTATATCCACCTTTCGCAGCAATGCGGGCTGCTATTCTCCCATGGAGACGATCGTAGAGATGCTGGATGTAGTCCTGTGGAACGGCTTGCCATGCCATTTCCACCTGGCGCCTCAGTTGGACCAGCGTTCGTGCTGGACGTGCAGACCGCGTGAGACGACGCTTCATCCAGTCCCAAACATGCTCAATGGGGGATAGATCCGGAGATCTTGCTGGCCAGGGTAGTTGACTTACACCTTCTAGAGCACGTTGGGTGGCACGGGATACATGCGGACGTGCATTGTCCTGTTGGAACAGCAAGTTCCCTTACCGGTCTAGGAATGGTAGAACGATGGGTTCGATGACGGTTTGGATGTACCGTGCACTATTCAGTATCCCCTCGACGATCACCAGAGGTGTACGGCCAGTGTAGGAGATCGCTCCCCACACCATGATGCCGGGTGTTGGCCCTGTGTGCCTCGGTCGTATGCAGTCCTGATTGTGGCGCTCACCTGCACGGCGCCAAACACGCATACGACCATCATTGGCACCAAGGCAGAAGCGACTCTCATCGCTGAAGACGACACGTCTCCATTCGTCTCTCCATTCACGCCTGTCGCGACAACCACTGGAGGCGGGCTGCACGATGTTGGGGCGTGAGCGGAAGACGGCCTAACGGTGTGCGGGACCGTAGCCCAGCTTCATGGAGACGGTTGCGAATGGTCCTCGCCGATACCCCAGGAGCAACAGTGTCCCTAATTTGCTGGGAAGTGGCGGTGCGGTCCCCTACGGCACTGCGTAGGATCCTACGGTCTTGGCGTGCATCCGTGCGTCGCTGCGGTCCGGTCCCAGGTCGACGGGCACGTGCACCTTTCGCCGACCACTGGCGACAACATCGATGTACTGTGGAGACCTCACGCCCCACGTGTTGAGCAATTCGGCGGTACGTCCACCCGGCCTCCCGCATGCCCACTATACGCCCTCGCTCAAAGTCCCTCAGCTGCACATACGGTTCACGTCCACGCTGTCGCGGCATGCTACCAGTGTTAAACACTGCAATGGAGCTCCGTATGCCACGGCAAACTGGCTGACACTGACGGCGGCGGTGCACAAATGCTGCGCAGTTAGCGCCATTCGACGGCCAACACCTCGGTTCCTGGTGTGTCCGCTGTGCCGTGCGTGTGATCATTGCTTGTACAGCCCTCTCGCAGTGTCCGGAGTAAGTATGGTGGGTCTGACACACCGGTGTCAATGTGTTCTTTTTTCCATTTCCAGGAGTGTATACTGGCGCACGGAACTTCGTTGGATATCCGCCAGAATCGTTCTGATACTGCTTAGCACCTCTATCAACAGGATTTCTCCACTGCTGTTCAATTTCCACAAGCAGTCACTAGCAGAATTCCATCTGCGATAATTTCGCACAAAGCAGAATATTTAGCCAATAGGATAAGATTCGTATCCTATTTACTATTAGCAGTGATAGACATGACGTAATAGTATGACATAAGCCTTGTTCTTCTGATCTACCCAAATTTGAAACTGCCGTTATAGTCACTGTTAAAAAATTTAAGTTTGGAACATCAGTGGAAGTAGTCGTGTCTGCTCACCATACTTCCGCCAGGCACGGTCGCCAGAGTGTCTCTTACCATTGTTTTGAATTTGGCTTTTCATATTACATACGACAACCAGATAATTTGTTCATGACTTTATCACAACTTGGAAATCTGAAGATGTGAAGTTGTTCGATGAATGAAACCGACCGTAACATGTTCTTTGTTCTTTTCTTCCAGTGTGCTTTCATCTGTTTATTATGTTCCGTCTTCCTGTCTTCAGACAATTTTGAACCAGTCTTTTTAGCTGCTCTCGCGTCCATCGGCCGTCGTAATTTTATTTATTGTTTATTGGTAATATTTATTGTTGCCGATTTACGTGGTGGGCCTTAATAAAAATATTTCATTTTATTTTGATTTACAATTAAATGCTTTTGTGAAGTTTTCCTTTTTAACAATACTAATCTTAAATTATTTGTTACGTTAATGAATATTAGACTCACTCAATCTTAAAACATGAGCATATTAGTTGAACAATTTAATAAAATTTTCATATTAATTTTCTTGGCTAGTCAGTTCACTTTAAAGCAAAAACTCTTAAGTTATTAATTACAATTGCGGCCAACACACGCGCGAGAGTATTTGTTCTTACCTCCGTTTACCATTGCGTTGTAGTCGGAGTCCTGGCTCTGGCTCTCAGCTGTTGTACTGAAACAAGAATCTTAAAGCTACTTATTTTCTGCAGTGTCGGCCAGCTGTGAAGTAAAATGTATATTATGTTAATAGCGGGAGAGTTTTTCGCTTTCGCTAATTTTTATAAATTAATATCGCCACGTAATGGCGTCGTTGGCTGCATCGGCCGCTGCGATTGTTGCACTGTAAAGTACTCGAATGCAGGTTAATTCAAGGAAGGCCGACATGAAATCGGGATTACCTCTTAAAAATTAAAAGTGGACAATGATGTTAAATCAATATATTATCTGATTCATTAGTACAAATATGCTTACATTTGCCAGCGCTCGCAAGATGTCCGTCTACACCCAACCAAGACAAGAGAAGAAGTGAAGACGACTAAAATATTAACAAAAGCGCATATCTTGTCGTCTCTTTAGGTGATTTTGTTGTATTTCTTTGCACTCGAAACTTTCACAGAAAAATTATTATAATACGGATACATGAGAAAAATGTATATTATTCAATTTTTAAATGTCTCTTCTTTATAAATACTGTTTTTTTAAGTCTTTTCTTATTATTTCGCTGGGGACGCTATACTGCCGTGACTTGGAATCCTTCCATTTTCAATACTTTTCCCGAAAGTCTTCTCTGTTGCTTATGTTTTCATGTTGTTTCTTTCTAACCCGTTTTTTGCTTCGTTGACCCAACTTCTTGTGAACGTCGTAGCCCACAAATATTTCAAAATCTTATTAGTGAAACTACTGTCTTGCATTAGAAATAAGTGTCCAAAATACTTGGGTCTTGTTTTTCTCATTACGTTTGAAATATCTTGTATATTTTGGTATATTTCAGCATTACTTAGTTATTTCTAACCTTCTGCTGTGTTTTGTGGTCCTGATATTTTCCTTATAATTTGCTTTTCTAGTGCTTCTAATTTATCGAAATTACAATTTAATGCGAGGCATTCACTTGCATATAGGCAAACTGGCTTCACTACTGTGTTGTAACGCCCTGTATTTCCATTTTTGGATAGGCCCTTTTTATTGCAGATGTCTTTTATTTTAGAAGTTATTTGTCACATTCGAGCCACGCAAGAGTTTCTATTTCGCAGACACATAACTAGAAATGAAACACGTTCACTGTATATACGTGACGCATTCGTGTTTATATGAAAGTTCTAAATTAGCACGACTAACTCAATGGAAATATATTTGGTGCAAGCTGTAACACCTCTTTTTCTCTTTTAACTGGCACATGCTATTCTGCCGTTTTGATATCCCTCCGATATTTGTGTTTTCATATTACACATGAATGCTACATGAATGCTATAAATTTATTGATTGCTTCGGTTTCAATTAACACACTGTTAGCATCCTACCACTTGAAAGATCAATCAGTAACTGTACGTGCGAAGCAATACCCATATCCCGAAGCGAAGCGAAACTAGAATCAGCGATTTCAGATTAAAGATGTAGGAATCGTGCGCTACACATTGTGTATGTTGATGACACGTAACTGTAGTGCCTAGGGAGCCTGCATACTCGGTTTCCTAGACAAACAATCAAACAAGTCGTATTAACGAGTTTTATTATAAAAAGAAAATTACAATACTTTACTTTGCAACTACATAGATGTCCGCAATTGAATGGCGACATCCAAAATAATCACTCTTCTTTACTATAAACAATCCCAAGTCTTTGCTACATAGAGAGTACTAGCGTAGTGACTAGAATTGACGCTGCTGTAGAACTGGCTAGTGTTGAAGCTGCTATTGAACTGAGTCGACACCAGATGGTCAAGGCGCTTATGTCCTCTGCACTTAGGGCCTCTGCTGTCGCCTTGTCGTCCTGTAGAGGGGTCAGTTAGCGTGGTATTGGCTGACTTCTCACAGCCGTCTCTTCTCTTTAGTTCCAGATTGGCGTTACGACCCTTGAATTTACGCCGCAACAGTAACATTAATGTATAGTCTTTCACTCAAGGCTTCACATTGTAAGCAGATTACAATAAAAATCAAAACTATTTTATTTATCAAATGAAAGAACTATTCGTCTAATACTCTACGATATGTAGTTCAAACCTTTGCTGATCCAGGGAAAAACGAAAAGTGAATTGAAGGATCAATGAAAGAAAACGAACTGAAAAACAGAGAACGGCATTGAAAAGTAGAAAATAATTGCGTCGAAACCTCAGTGACTGAGTGGTAAATTATTTTCAATGTTGGTATTCATGATAAATACATTTGTTTGAAAGAAATAAAGGGAGACGAACAACTAAATGGACTTGCAGCGTAAGATATTACGTAGTTTCTCTTACTACTGTATGTTGTTCTAAAAGCAATTAAGGCAGTTTGGGACTATCATAGTACATGAATAATACCTCCACTCGGTGTGAATTATTGTGGAAGTAAAAATTAGCCTTCTAAGACGTGTTTAAGTATGAAGTAAATTATATTTTCACTCCAAGTTTGGCCACTCTTTCATCTATCACAGATATTTATGTTTCACTGGTATTTATGTCACCTTTACTATGAATTTCAATTTTTTAAATTAAATTTCTGTCGCTTTGTAACACAATAGTCGCTTCACGATGCATATGTATACTATTCTTCTTCCTGTGGTCTTCCGTCCAGAGACTGGTTTTACACAGCTCTCCATGCCATTCTACCCCATGCAAGCTTCTTCATCTTGAAGAAACTACTGTTACCTACACCCTTATGAATATGCTTAGTAAAGTCATCTCTCGGTCTGCCTCTACGAATTTTACCCTCCAAGCTGCCCTCCAGTACTAAACTTAGGATCCCTTGATGCCTCAGGACATGTCCTTCCAACCGATCCCGTCTTCTCCTCAACCGAATTCATCCTCATTAGTTTTTTGATCTACCCATCTAATCTTCAGCATTCTTCTTTAGCACCACATCTCAAAATCTTCTATTCTCTTTTTGTCTAAACTATTTATTGGCCATGTTTCACTTCAATACATGGCTACTCTCAATACAAATACTTTCAGAAAAGATTTCCTGACATTTAAATCTATACTCGATGTTAACAAATTTCTCTTCTTCAGAAATGCTTTCCTTGCCATTGCTAGTCTGCATTTTTTATCCGCTCTACTTCGACCATCATCAATTATATTGCTCCCCAAATAAAAATCTCACTTTAAGTGCCTCATTTCGTAATCTGATTCCCTTATCATCACCTGATTAACTTGACTACATCGCATTATCCTCGTTTTGCTTTTGTTGCTGTTCATCTCATATCCTCCTTTCAAGACATTGTAGATTCCTGACAACTGCTGTTCCAGGTCCTTTGCTGTCTCTGACAGAATTTCGATGTCATCGGCAAACCTCAAAGTTCTTATTTCTCCTCCATGGACTTTAATTCGTACTGAAATTATTCTTTTGTTTCCTTTACCAATTGATCAATATACAGATTGAATAATACCGGGATAGGTTACAACCCTGTCTCACTCCCTTACTAACCACTACTTCCCTTTCATGCCCGTCGAGTCTTATAACTGCCATCTGCTTTCTGTACAAATTGTTAATAGCCTTCCGCTTGCTGCCACGTTCAGAAGCTGAAAGAGAGTATTCCCGTCAACATCGTAAAAAGCTTTCTCTAAGTTAAGACATGCTAGACACATAGGTTTGCCTTTCCTTAATCTATCTCCTACATAATTCGTAGGATCAGTATTGCATCACGTGTTCCGACATTTCTACAGAGTCCAAACTGATCTTCCCCGAGGTCGGCCTCTACCGATTTTTCCGTTCGTCTGTATAGAATTCGTGTAAGTATTTTGTAGCCGTGACTTATTGAACTGATAGTTCGGTAATTTTCACATCTGTCAACACCTGCGTTCTCTGGGGTTGGAATTATTATATTTTTCTTAAAGTCTGAGGGTATTCCATCGGTCTGGTACATCTAGCTCACCAAATGGTAGAGTTCTGTCAGGGATGGCTCTCCCACGGCTATCAGTAGTTCTTAAGGAATGTAGTCTACTCCCAGGGCCTGGTGTCGACTTAGGTCTATCAGTGCTCTGTCGAATTCTCCAAGTAGTATCATATCTCCCATCTCATTTTCATCTATGTCCTCTCCCATTTCCATAATATTGCCCTCATTTTCATAATATTGCCCTTGTACAGACCCTCTGCTTACTCCTTCCACCTTTCTGCTTTCCCTTCTTTGCTTATAACTGGCTTTCCTTCTTAGTTCTTGATATTCATACAAGTTGCTATCTTATGTCCAATGGTCTCCTTAATTTTCCTGTAGGCAGTATGTATCCTACTCCTAGTGATATATGCCTTTACATCCTTACATTTGTCCTCTAGCAACCCTGCTTAGCCATTTTGCTCTTGCTGGCGATCTCATTTTTGAGGGGTTTGTATTCATTTATACCAGCTTCATTTAGTGAATTTTTATATTTTCTCCTTTCATCAATTAAATTCAGTATCTCTTCTGTTACCCAAGGATTTCTGCTGGCTGTCGTCTTTTTACCTGCTTGATTCTTTACTGCCTTCACTATTTCATCTCTCAAAGCTACTCATTCTTCATGCATACTAAGATTTAAAAAATAAAACAGCAAATTCCAGAAAAAGAGGACCCCATATTTGAAGGGATAAACGTTACGAAGAAGAAAAAAAGGGAGGAAAGGATCTTTTTATTAACCGTAGTACGGCAAATTTTGCCATCCTCCCCACAGCTATTTATAGATACAACACGAAGCGGCAGCAGAGGGACAACGCTGTTTCACAAAGAACAGTGATAAAGCATTTAGAACTTGGGGTGATTCTAGAAACGCTCTGAGAGTAGGAATGAGATCAGTTGCCTGGAACAAAATTTGAGACTCGGTAGCCCCGTTCCGCGCTGACGGAGTCAGTTACTTGCGCGTCAGAGGCCACGAAGAAAGGGCGAACGGCGGTGCCGCCCCACTGTGTCTTAACCGACCTCCTGAAAGAGGCGGAACAACCGGCGCAGAGCAGGCAGTTTCCCAGTCTCCGCTGCCTGCCACTGCGGCGCCACCTCACCTCCGGCTTCCACTTTTCGTAGCGAGACGCGATTTCCCTCGCGTCCTTCTCAAGCGACTGCCCATTTCCTGCCGCATTTCCCTTCCTCGCTGTGGTCTCTCTCACTCTCTCTCTCTCTCTCTCTCTCTCTCTCTCTCTCTCTCTCTCTCTCTTCACTTGTGCGGCTCTGTCCGTTTCGGGCTAAGGCATGAGGCTGTTGGATCGGAGACCCGCCTTTTTACATCGAGGACGTCAGAGAGTACGATGTTGGCCAGTTTAACACACTGACAACTATATCTACGTGTAGAGATACGTCTAGACTCGAAAAGACTGAGGTAATTCTAGTACCAGCACCGTTTCTTCCCTTCCTTGTTCCAGTCGTAACCCCTTTCCTGTTCCGAATTCGCTTGAGAGAACCGTGTAGAACAGATGTTAGAAACCGGTGCTTTGACACTCCAACGTCAAAAAATTCTCCATTCTTTGTTAGAAAATGTCTTCATTGTTCTGTCTGTTCGCATAACTAGCAACGAAGAAACAAATGTAAATACGCAAGCGTCATTTTAAATCACCCATTACTTACACCCCTTCCTTTCAACTTGGATAACACCACCAATTTTTAATTCATGGAGGAAATTTTGTTTTACACGTCAGGTGGCTTGCGGAGTATGGATGTAGATGTAGATGTAGACATGTTTAGCAGATGATACGTGTCATAATGATGCCCATGATGTGCGGTGTCAGGCAAATCCATCACCTTCCATGAAAACCCTGACATGATAAGCAAATCCAGTAGTATGTCACATAGCTCCGAATAAATCGTGACATTAAATTAACCAAAGTAATACGATTAACGAGTGAGCAAATGGAATACCACAGACTAACACAAGAATGCCTAAATGCATGTCCTACCTTCCCACCGTGAGACCGACGCAGTTCCGAGGGGAGAAACGAGAAGAGAAGCCGAGAGCAGTACCGTGTTAAGCTGAAGGCCCTACGACAAGGGACAGACACCCACGTCGCCAAGTAACCGCTAGGACCACCCCCAGCCCATGTTAAAAGATAGAGCCCTCCAGAAGAACAGTATAGATCTTACGCTAACGCTACAAGTACAGCACAAGCTGCATGTTTTAGCATGAGACTTTTTCGCAACTCTGTTACGTTGCAAACTTTAAAAACATTGCCCCACCGTGAAAAGTATAACGTTTCTCATTGGATAGACAGAATCTTTGTAGGCGGAGCTTAAGGTCAACATTGAGATTCTGATTGGTCAGATGAAAACACAGCCAGATAGTCTTTTTTTAAAACCATCTTCGGTAAATGGTAATAAGGAGACGTGAGGAGAGAGTTGCTGCCGAGACGGCGAGGTGAGAGGAGCTGCGCCTGCCGCCGCCCCTGACGAACACCAACGAGGTAATGAACGCACGCGATGCCGCATTTTTGAGCGCATAAGGCTTCACTCAGAACTGCAGAAGTCTCATCTGTTACACCCCCTTTTTGCGTAATACTAGTGTCGATCGTAAATTAAAGCTCATGGTGTACACGTTTGCCACTTGAAGTAAAAATCTGAAACGCGATGATTTTTCTGTTTTATAGTTATTGAGAAGCCACATCAGCCACTGTAATTTACAAGTTAGATAAGTAATTAAAGATAATTGAGAGTCACTGTAGACCATTTTGATAGTTTTCTCTTTTGTGAAACTTAATTTAAACCTTGATTATAGACGTGATGTGGCATAGGTCATCCTTCGATCCATTGTAGAACTTGGAAACCTATTCAGGGAATATTCGTTCACATTTTTGTTGAACACAGATGGTTTTCACCATCCTGTATTAAAACATATCCTTTTTATCAATAGTACAATTTATGAACAATGTATTGTGAGTAGAATAAGATTTCCAATGGTAAACTTAACTGTTTTTTCGACATTATTTTACGAGGTAACTAAAAACAGGAAAGCCTTGAACCCCTTCCACTAAATTTAGTTAGTATTAAGATTCTTTTACAGGTAGTGGAGTGGAGCTGACACTGAAATCATTAAGTATTTGGTTATATCATCGCTAGTCTTACTGAACTCTTCTGAACTCTACATGTCATGTGTGGTCTGGCGTCTCCTTACCAGCAACAGGTCCCATGTTCCAACTAATCAATTCCCTAAAAAACCCGCTCAGAGCGTCGTTGCGTGAAAGTGGTAGGAAGACACGATGTAGAACAAACAGAAACCATGCAGAATGTTAGAAAATGGCGACCCTGCCAGGATGGTAAAATACCCTGATTGAAGGTCGACCACATGCGTAAATAGGCCAGAAAAATATAGTGTTAAAAATTTTTCGTCATAATTTTTTTTAAAGTCATTCATAGTTGAAAACATTACTGCAGCGATAGATAGAAAGAAAGTATTCAATAAAAAGTGGGACATTCTAGCAGAGACAATAGCATAATTAAGTTATGAATTCTAAAAATTGTAAGAATTAAGTTTTCTCCTCAATGCAAGCGCACAGGTGGCGGATATATCGTTGACAAGTTGGTTCTGACCCAACATGTAAGTAAATGGATTGTCAAGTCATGTGTGCAAAAAGTTTCTGTAACGCGTGAGATCGTATGAGCGCGTGTTGACGCGAAGTAGGGCGCGTGAATTGCTTTTAAAACACAAAATAAGGGATTCGGACCGATTAGCATTGGCAGATTGAGACCTTGACGGAATTGAGGTAGAGACCCAGCATGAAAATGGACAGAGAATAGAGGACAGCACAACAGACAATGCAGTATCTCGAGAAATAGGACATTTAACGCACCATAACGAGGGTAATGTACGTCAAGGCATAGAAAGCGTAAGTCAGCATACGACAGAGCAGCAGGAAACTATAGAGATAGCCGATGAGGATTCTAACTTCCGTCTTGAATACGTAGAACCCATAGTACAAGTAATCAGAGCTCCCTCAACACAGAGTACAAGGAATGCTAGCAGAAACGTGTCACAGCACAGATCAATGCGCTCGGTTGCGAACCAACACTTGGGGGAAAACACTGCTCGTATGATGTCGGAAGAAAACGCAATAGGACCCACCAGTCTGGCAGAATTATTCCAACAAATGACGGAAACCATGACAAGGCAAAATAAAGACATAGCGAACCAAATTCAAATTCAGAATGCAGAAACCACGAGACAAATGCGTGGGATTAAAGAACAAAACAAAGAAATTCAGTTAAACCTATATTGAAGACGACGCAAAAGAATCTCGAGAAGTGATAGGAAACTTAATAACAGGTCACAATCAATAGAGAACAGACATTGACAATGTACAAGCGGACGTACAAACATTGCGTAATGACATTCAGGACGAGATCAAAACATTACATAACAACACCCAGAGAGAAGTCAAGAAACTAGAGAAGCAGATTTACTGGACAAGCAGCAGGTACAGCGCGTGAAGTTGTTGAAAACAGTGTCTTACACAAATGTATCACAAAAGGAGCGCTGAAAAGATATGATAATCGCATAGTCAAAATAGAAGCGCAAACAAAGCGACAATTTCAGAAATAGCGAACGGAGTTGTTGCAAACCATTGAATAGCGTAGTGAACAGAATCGAACAAGCACAGAGTCTTCAACCACATCCGTATCTGTAAGAGCACCGGAAAAACAAGCAATTAACGAAGATATTACGCATTTGCGATTCCAATCACAGGCGGAAAGTAACATACGTGAAATCAGACAGCCTGCACAGCAACAAACACGTTTCGAAATTCTTGATGAACAAACGGCATCACAAACACATGCAGAACCACAAATGTATGTTTTAAGACAGTTTGGATTTGGCAATGAAGCAGCAAGGTTAGCCAGACAACATACCGAACCAATACCTGACAATGGAAAGCCAGGTCGCGAAGAGTACAGTGCAATGCATTCGCTACACGTTCACAACCGATGGAAGAAAATTATTGCGTACCACCCCAACGATACTACGCAAGGGTACGCGAATGTTACAGTGGACAATATCCAATGGATCTACCACAACCGGAAAGAACGGTGGGAGAAATGATCAGAAACAAAACTGGCGAAGAATCGCGAATTTCATATGAAACTATGACGAAGTACGACAACGATCATTTCCTCACAGTCAGAGAATTTCAACACTGTCGAGAAGGAAACTCATTACATCCAAGAACTTTTATTGATCAACTCCGAGTAGGATTACCAGAACACTGGACGCTAGCACGGAAATTAGACTATATGTGCACACATGTCAGGAACAGTCGCAGAAACCATGCAGAATGTTGCAGCGTTATGCCGATCGTACGAAGGTTTCAGAGAGAAGTTTCTCTCATTATATTTCTCCAGCGAAGCGCAGAACAGAGTGAAGTACGAATTATTACAGAACCCATATTTTGAAAATTCAGGAGAGAAGAGTCCCGCGAAATTTTCCGAATTAATGGCAAAGGAAAATCAATCCTTAAATGTATCATACAGTGGCGGAGAGTTGATTAAATTATACGCGATGAACCTACCATTGAAATACCAGCAATCATTAGTAGGTCGCGGAGGCAATGACGTCGAAACATTTTAAGGTATTCTAAGGGAACTATATTTCATATTTTTCGGAAGATGACGCAAGAAAAAACAAAGCACACTTGAAAACGAAAGCAAAAAGCAGTGGAATCCCCAATACACAGTACGAAGAAACAATAATTACGAACGATGTGATAACTTCGCACAAAGAAACGACAATAGATTTCAACAATCAACCGGTTATGGATTTAGAAGAGAATATGGCAATAACTATAATTCATCCAGGAACGGCAACAACTATTACAGAGGGAATAACGACAACCGGAACGGGTACTGGAGAACCAATAGACCGACAAATTATCAACAAAGAAACCACTATCAAGAAGCTGAACAAGAAAAGAGAATACAGATAGAAGAGGTGGAGGTAAGACCACCAAATCCCGATAAATGTTCGAATTGACAGTTAAGCAAACATGCCAAAGAGAATGACACACCAACCAAGGACAATGGCAGCAACTTGAACAGAGAAGTAAAAATCTTATCACGAGAAGAGAAGAAGGAAGAAACAAATCCGCAGGGACCAGATGATTATGAAGACAAGAAAATAACATTATCGTCTTGGGACGAAATTAATTGAGAGAATACTGACGAGGAAGATGTATTACCAGAGGCATGCACAACGAATGTAGGAGGAAAGGACGAAGTAATGAGTATTGCAGAGCTATTTGAGATGGAAGCCAGGGAAAGCGAATTCAATGAGGATAATGGGCAGTTGACAGAAGTTGAAAAGAAGTTACGAGTGCGCACACAACCCAACATATATAATGAAGGAAGTTATGAAGCGATAATTAGAGCATTTAGATGCGATTGTGTGGAAGTAGCGACGAAGAAGGAGAAGATAGACGAGGATGAGGAAAAAGTAGAGGATGTAGAAGTAAGCCTAAATGAAGGAAGAAGTAGAGAAGAGGAAATAAAAGAGAGAGAAGTAGCAGTCGAAGCTTATCCTACAGAAAGTTCGAATTCACAAAGGAAAATTCCTGAAAAGACTCATGTATGTTTCAGTGAAGGATTCGTTGATGCAAGAAGAAGAAGAACAGAACCAACCCTTTCAAATTCAACCAATTGTGAAGGCCATGGTAAAGCATATCCCAGTCAATATTGTAATTGATAGCGGAAGTGAACTGACTGCGATCTCAGAAAATTTATTCATGCAGTGTAACGCCAATCAGGAATTGCCAGGTCTGAAAACACGTAAGATTAAAGTGAGAGGTCCTATTAGAAACAATGCTGCGGAAGTAACGAGACAAACAAGTTTAACTCTTTCGTGTCAAGGTCAAAGATCGAAGCCACTTCGTGATTATACCTAAACTAACTGTAGACTTGATTATAGGTGCAGATTTTTTAAATGAGAGACGAACAATAATCGATAAGGTGAAAGGTAGCGTAGCATTCAGGAATGCCACACTTCTCTTTCAGCAAAAGCTAAAATTAGAAGAAATACCAGTTATAAACAAACAATTAAGAATGACGTGAGTTAAGAGGATGAAGAATTAGAATGGTATACACAAAAGGGGAATCGCCTCAACTCATGTTAGAAGTCCATAAAGAAATCGACGAAAAATTGCAAGATGTTCAAGGTATTTCGGAACACAGTAAAAGAGAATTAGAGAGTATTTTATGAGATAAAGCAGAGGTATTATTACCTAAGACTGGCAGTATTAAACACTTTCAATACAAGTTAGAAGATTAATTTTATTACTGGTAAATAATCAGCACAATATTTCAAGATTATGTTGCTGATAAGATCATCAGGGGAAAGAAGAATGAAGAGAGAGGAAGGTGGGAAAAAGAAAGTAGTTTCAATAAAAACAAAAATAACATCAATAGTACCATAGATTAAGGTGAAGGGATAAAGTGTAGATAGTCTAACATCATGAAATACTAAAATGCTATACACCACAACAGTACATAAAAAAATAAAAAAATAAACGAATTTGAGGAATTTTGTAGAAGTTAATACTCCAAATATCTTAGAATTGTAACATGGAAAGGGCGCTGAAATTTGTAAAGCTTTTTAAGAAGGCATAAAACAACGTAGGTATGGGACATATGTTATATAATTATAAGTAAAACTTTTTGTAAGAACCATTGTAAGAACTCCAACAAAGACCAGATGCAACGACCCACAAGTTGCAATGCGAGAAGTATCAAGAAAGAAAAGGATGTAATTAGCAAGACACGATTCCTACAAGGGAGAAGCGTCAAGAAAAAGGAAAGGACAGCAAGACCAAGAGAAGGCCCTTGTATCTGAAGGGGGCCGTAAATCTGCACGCTAAGCAGAACACTGCTGGGATAGGACATAGAACCACACAGTGGCGGAACCCTGCAGAGACACGACAGGACACCGAATGCCAGAACGGACCGGTGCAGGGACTGATAAGCAAACACCGCACTTTCACCACTCGTTAACCCTGGAACGCCCCGACTCAGCGGAGCGAGCAAAAAACCGCCCGACAAGAAGACCACTTGGGCAAGCCACCACTGGCAAAAATATGTGTAAAATTCCCACTACTGCTATTAAACAACACGATGATGCACGAAACTGAAGAAAACTTCCATAAAACATTTTATCAAACTGATACTAAGAGGAGAACTTCAAAGCGACTAGTTATCAATAAATATTTCCATATCCTGCCCAGAGAAGAACCAAGAAGCTTGTAAGAAGCAGAGAAAAAGCAGGAAGAACAGAAGTTGAAGATTCACAAGATTAAGATCAAGAAAGAAGATGAGTGAAGAATAGACGACATACCATCCCCTAATCCCTATCCTATTGTAAACTAGTCTTCTGAGAAGTATTCCAACGCTTTCAGCGACACATAACGATGACTTTCACGCATACAAAGCCAGTAAACTATGAGATTCTTCACTCACAGCTACATTCCATTATGGGTGCTCCACAACAGCAACACACACTTGCAAAGCCAACAAGGAACGACGAACATGGCTGTATATCAAATACTTGCCCACATCCATCTCGCTCAAGTACATAACCTTCGTGCAAAAATAATTTGCCAACCTCATGCTTAAACATTCATAGGATTGTGTGAATGTGTGAAATCATATTATGTGATGTAGTAATTGTGCAAAAGAAATGTGTGAAAAACTAAATAAGTGAAGCACACCAGACAGCTAATAAACTACAAAATAACAGTCATTGACTATGGACTTAAGTAAAAAATTGACTATCGATAAAAAAAGTCATTAGTTCTGAAATGGACAGTATATAAAGAACAAAAGTAAGGCATAATAAACACTAAAACAATATGCCAAGTATTTTCTCCTCATAAAAGTAAAATAATAACTATATTTTACTTATTTACTCCTTATCAATACAAAGAATAAAAAAAAAATTCTTCTTCGATATTTTCCATTTTTTAACATTTCTACCATATTTTAGGATAATATCTCAATAATTGCTGTATGTATATTTCATTATCAAAGCAATTATAGGAAATAATTTTTATTTGTTAGTGTAACAATGTTGAAATGAGTGTCTAGAAACAAAAACATTTTATTTGTACATGATATTTAGAAAATGTGTTAGGAATAGATTTTACTTAATTACTACATTTACAAAAACAATATTTCTAAGAAAATCGATGTGGTAGACTCCTCACTTTCGATAACAAACTTCTTAAAAAACAAACTTCACAATTAAATAGAGAAAGAAAATAATTGAAAATAATAATTATAATAGATTATAAATATTCTTCACTTGTCAATATAAACATTTTTTGATAATAATGTGGATGAATATAAAAATATAAATTAGTAATACAAACTAGCATAGAAAAGAATAACATGGCTGAACAGTAGGCAACAAAATTTAGATAACAGAATAATTTTTGACTGACTTAGACAATGATTCAATCATTGGATAACTTCAGTGCAAAAGTTAAGTTCGAAGGGTGGTGATATGTAAGGTGTAAAGCAAATCGAACACCTTCCATGAAAACCCTTACATGATAAGCAAATCCTGTAGTATGTCACATAGCTCCGAATAAATCGTGACATTAGATTAGTCAAAGTAATACGAGTAACGAGTGAGCAAATGCAATACCACGGACTACCACAAGAATGCCTAAATGCATGTCATACCTTCCCACCATGAGACAGACGCAGTTCCTAGGGGAGAAATGAGAATAGAAGCCGAGAGCAGAACCGAGTTAAGCTGAAGGCCCTACGATAAGGGACGGACACCAGCATCGCCAAGTAACCACTAGGACCACCCCCCAGCTCATGTTAAAAGATAGAGCCCTCCAGAAGAACAGTATAGATCTTACGATAACGCTACAAGGACAACACCACCTGCAAATTTTAGCATGAGACTTTTTCGCAATTTTGTTACATTGCAGACTTTAAAAGCATTGCCCCACCACAAAAGGTATAACGTTTATCATTGGATAGAGATAATTTTTGTATGCAGATCTTAACGTTAAGATTGAGACCCTGATTGGTCAGATGAAAACACAGCCAAATAGTTTTTTTTTAACCAAAGTCAGTAAATTGTAGTAAGGAGAAGTTAGGAGAGAGTGGCTTCCGAGACGGCGAGGTGTGCGGAGCTGTGCTGCCCGCCCCCACCTGCGAATACCGTGCCTTGTGGTCTGGCGTCTCCTTACCAGCAACAGGTCCCAGGTTCAAACTAGTCAATTCCCTAAAAAACATGCTCAGAAGGTCGTTGCGCGAAAGTGGTAGGAAGACACGATATAGAACAAACAGAAACCACGCAGAATGTTAAAATGAGACAGAAACAAAAAGAGTTTGTAATTGATATTCCAGGGAGAAGTAGTAAGTTGTTTCTGTGAAATGGGATCTCCATATCATTTGAATAAACATACTATATTGAGTTCTAAATAGCCATACCAATAATTGTCGTACCACATGAGCAGGAGTGAGTAAGTAGATTACAATGCTCCAGATTTTTGGGTGGCACATATTGATGGAAACATTAACTGTAGGAAGCATATTACTGAGTTTCTCCAAGAGTCAAGTGCAGCTGGTTTTGCTACCGACGTATTAACCTCCAGACGCATTTTCCATATTTCCACTCTGTAAACTGACATGGAACAGTTTTCTGGGTAAGTCACAACTAAGAAAGAAAGTACCAATTGCACAAAAGCAGCCAGTAAGGATAAGAACTACATATATATGATTACTCCGCAATTCACACATAGGTGCCTGGCAGACGGTTTATCGAACCATTTTCTTATTACTTGTGTACCATTCAACTGTCGAATGGGGCGTGGGAAAAAGGAATATCTAAATTTTTCCGTTCGATTTCTCTTATTTTATTATAGTGATCATTGCTTCCTACGTAGGTTGGTGTCAACAATATATTTTCGCATTCGGAACAGAAAGTTGGTGATTCAAATTTCGTAAATAAATCTCGCCGCAAAGAAAACCGCCTTTGTTTCAGTTACTGCCACCCAATCTCCCGTATCATATCAGTGACACTCTCATCCCTATTGCGCGATACTACAAAACGAGCTGCCCTTCTTTGCACTTATTCAATATCTTCCGTCAATCCTACCTGGTACAGATCCTACACCGCGCAGTAGTATTCCAGCAGAGGACGGGCAGATTTACTGTAGGCTGTCTCTGCAGTGGCTTTGTCGCATCTTCTAAGTGTTCTGCCAACAAAGCTCAGTCTTTGTTTCGCCTTCAGGTGGTTCAAATGGCTCTGAGCACTATGGGACTTAAGTTCTGAGATCATCAGTTCCCTAGAACTTAGAACTACTTAAACCTAACTAACCTAAGGACATCACACACATCCATGCCCGAGGCAGGATTTAAACCTGCGACCGTAGCGGTCGCGAGGTTCCAGACTGTAGCGCCTAGGACCGCTCGGCTATTCCAGCCGGCGTTTCACCTTCCACACAATATTATCTATGTGTTCTTTCCAATTTAAGTTCGTCGTAATTGTAATTCCTAGGTATTTAGTCAAATGGACAGCCCTTAGATTTGTGCGATTTATCGTATAACCAAAATTTATCGGATTTCTTTTAGTACCCATGTGAAAGACCTCCCACCTTTCTTTGTTTACTGCCAATTGCAACTTTTCGCAACATACAGAAATTCTCTCTAAATCATTTTGTGATTGGAATTGATCATCTGATGACTTTACTAGACGGTAAATTACAGCGTCATCTGCAAACAATCTAAGGGGGTTGCTTAGATCATTTATGTCAATCAGGAACAGCAGAGGTCCTATGACACTACTTCGCGGACCGCCAGATATCACTTCTGGTTCTACTCGATGATTTACCGTCTATCACTACGAAAATGTGGTGTTCATCCACGGACGTCATTTAGGTATCTCTTCAAGGAGATAGACATTTTAACAGAGCCGGCAAAGAAACATACATTTGCTGAAGAAATTCGTCATAAATAATCCATCACAAGTTGAGAAGAACAGTGATGTTCACACATACAACACTAGGGGAAAATGACCTTTACTACCCATTGTTAAAGCTGCCAGTGACTCAGAAAGGCGTTCATCATGGATCAACAGAACTTTTTCATCATTTGCCCAATAACATAAAATGTGTTACATACAGCGAAGTAAGATTTAATTCTAATTTACAATCATTTAAATTTTAATTTGTGGTAAGATCTTATGGGACCAAACTGCTTAGGTCATCGGGCCCTAAGCTACTTAATGTAACTTAAATTAACTTACGCTATGGACAAAACCCACATCCATGCCCGAGGGTGGACTCTAACCTCCGACGGAGGGGTGGTGGGGGGTGGGGGAGGGGAGGCACGCGGACCGTGACAAGACGCCTGAGATGGCGCAGCTAAAATCATTAAACCCCGGTCAATTCCTTCTATACCATATTAACACTAATTTAATTATGTATACATATCCAGTAAACAGAGTCGTTCCACATAATTTCGATAAAATAATCGCTCAAATGATGCATGTAACATGATGTTCACTTGTTGCATACGGCGTCTGTGCGTTACTTTTTAGCTGGCAAACAGGAGTTTATCGTAATTAAAATCGTGCTCTAGACTTTGATTTCTGTGTGTGTATATTTTGTCTTTCATAATGACTCAGGCTAAGAAAGTATTTTCTACAGGAATATTTCGAGGTGGTATGTAGAAGAGAGCAAATGAACACGAAGCAACTAGTCAGAGGAAAAAAAAAAGACAGGTGCGTTACAAGAAACAGTTCTACTTGTCTTCCTACTCCAGAAATCACTTCGAGAAACAATCTTTGTAACTTGAATCCTAATGTAAACAGGCCTACTGTGGAACCCTAATCTGCTAATAATTGGGTTTCTATCTTCATTTGTAAATAATAATACTGGTCGTAAATATTTTTCAGTTTCAGGTTCTTTGTACACAGCCCAGAATGAAAGTATTCTATTTGCACATTGCAGCAAGTTGATGACTCTATGTTAAGTTCGCAATGATTCAACAAGAACTTCGGAGCCTTCAAGGCGCGAATGCTGTGATATAAGTTTAAGAATGCTGTATGGTATGACGTGCATTGGCAAAGGACAGTTTAGTGCAGAATTATTGGTGGAGTCCAGAATTTTCAATTGCCTTTACATGTTGTCCAATTCTTATCACGCAGTTTTAATAAATATGATAGATGTGAGTGAAGGAGGGGGTGTTCCAAGTACTGTGCAAGGAGCTATGTGATCAAGTGATGGAGTGAAAGGCATTTGTGGAGCTGCCGATGGGACGTGGCAGAGACGTGACCACACCTCTCATCACGGTGTTGTTACTGCCGCATCACTTGATACCGGTGATGTAGAGGTACTAACGAACTATTGTCGAGGGTGTAGTAATGAGGTACCTATCTATAATTGAACGAAATGGGTCCACGCGAAGGTGGATATTTCTTCTGTGATCTGGCAGAAAGAATTGTGAGGAACGTACAAGGATGTAGCTACTCAGCATGAATGCTCACAGTGTTGGACACTAGAATGTAAGGTCGCAAGAAGCCATTCCTCCGAACGACCACATGCTACTATCGAGAGGGAAAACCATCTTGTTCGGCGTATGGCTCTGTCGCATCGTACTGCATCTGCAGCAGCAATGTGGGCAGCAGTGGGCACCACCGTGACACAACGAAGTGTTAGAAATGGGTTACAGCTCCGAGTCAGACGCACTGTAGCGGTCAATCAACTGACAGCTAAGAAACACCATTTACAACTTCAGTTGTGTCAAGCGAGAGCTCATCGGAAAAGGTGAAGGTCTGTTGTATTTTCTAATCAAAGCTGGTTCTTCCCCGGTGCCAGTAATGGCCGTGTGTTTGTTAGGAGTAGTCCAACTCAGGACCGTCACACAGTAGTCTATGGTGCGATTTCGTGTGAAAGCAGGAGCACAAGTTGTTATCCCAGGCACCCTGACTCAAAAATTGTTCGTCATTCTTGTGATTTGACCTGCTGTGGTTCCATTCATGGACAGCATTCCAGGGTTCGTTTTCCAACAGGATAACGGTCCCCTACATACTGCTGTTCTAGCTCAACATGCTCTTTAGTGTCGACATGTTACCTTGACCTGTTCGATTACGAGATCTGACTCTAATCCAGCACAAATATGACATCATCGGACGACAACTCCAGCGTCATCACCAAATAACATTAACATTATCTGTAATGAACAACGAAGCGCCACAGGCACAGAAATATTTATATCCTGTACCTGTGCAACACAATGCATTCGCGTTTGCATGCTTCAGTTCACTACTCTGGCGGTTAAATGATTATTAACTTACCAGCTTTTCATATTTTCAATGAATTTTCTTCCCCTTACATTAATCTGCTAATCACTTAGCTATGTTACCTTCGCAAAAGTATTCCCGAAATTTTATTACTTTGCATTAATTGTTTCGTAGTGTGGCGATTTCTTCTATCTTTATATTATGGTAATGCAATCATAAGTGACATAATTGATCTAGAAGCTCTGAAAATTAGAGCATGGCCTTCCTCGTTGCTTAAACCGTCAACTGATGCAAAAGATCAGCATAGAATGTGCGGTAAATGGTGTGGCTTCCAGCGGGATGCTGTTGCTGAAGAAACGTACAAACACAATCACTAGCTTCGCTGTGCTGTCATTCAGACAGTAGAACACGTGTATAAGGAACTAAAAGATGAGACGTTGTTTGAAAAATGTCTTCAGTCGAAGCAAGAACATGAATGGAATCTTCAATACCCAGTATCGGGAAGCGTCTGCCAAAAACTGTGTTTGTTGAACTAAAAGTAATGCAGAAAGGAGTGTATGATGCTGCTTTGTGTTTCAATAGTGGTGCCATAACCGGGACAAATGTTTTCTTTGAGCTTCGAACGAAGTCAGCAATGAATGCTACCTGTACTAATGAACAGTGTACCTTCTATGCAGATCGAGCTGCAAAGACTTCTTCATTTGGCGCAAGGATGAAAAGAAGACTTCGGAGATGCCAAGAACAACATATGGATGCAAATCAAAATGACTGGGGAACTGCAATGTTCTGAGTAACAAAAACAGTAAGAATATTTATTTAAATGAGCATTGCTACATTTCGGGCTATCTAGGAACAATTTTCTCAAAAAATGTTAGAGTGAGACTTGTCATTTTTGTGGTTTAGACATTTACCGTATATTCGTTACGTTTGACATTTTGTCGACTGCTGGGAGCGACCTGAATTGTTATATTATTTTGAAATATTGGGTCCGGAAAAAAGATCATTTGTAAGTCTTTTTACTTTTATCCCAAATCTCTTATGTAAAAGTGAGACCTGAGCGGAAACTTAATTGAGTGTCTAGCTATAGTTCGGAGGCAAATGTTCCAAAACCACACTGACTCTTTCCCTGAACGTCTAGTGGCGGTCAGTGTTGCATGAGGTGGTTATTCAGTGATGGACTAACATGTCTTGACAGTGTAAATGGTTAGTATAACATAGTAGTACCTATCTTTTCTTTTCTAATTTGCTTCATGTGAAATGACTAACTCAACAAAGCCTCAAAATAACTCTTAAAATGTCTAACGAATAATAGAATATTTATACACTTTATCATGTAAATTAACACGGGTTTTGGCATGCGTCATAGGTGAAGTTATTTACTAAATTGGCCAGTATGCTCGAAAATTGTACATTTTATGATTTGTTAAGATACTTTATTAGTTCTGGACGTGCTGGAATGGATGAAGGGAAGTTGTCAGCCTGTGAGAGGCTAGACAGCTATGGGTATGTGGATAATACAGTATGGGAGGGATGGACGATGGGGATGAAAAATATATTGGCGCTGAGAGATGTTGGAATGGGGACCTCTTGTAGAGACGCAGCAAATACAGGTTGGTTTTAGTTTAGGGACTTTGGGCCACCGAATAATTGAAAGTCACAAATTTTGTTAGGTCAGTTTTGGACTTAGGTGTTTTCGGCCAAGCATTTTACGTTATAAACTCTAAAGTTTTCGAGGAAATCAATCTGCATCTTAATTTAGTGGGATATTAGTAAAGCATCGTGTGCACTGACTACTTGCTTACCTTACTTACTCCATGGTAATTCTTTTTAAATTTTAAAACTGTCTGAAAACAATCTCTATGAAATATAATGTAAAAAAAGAGTACCATTTTGCCGTGGTGCACTCTCGGTTCCTTGTTACTTTTCAGCCAAGTGCATCATTTCAATTTCCATCCTGAAGTTAACTTCTGCACCCAGGGTGTCAGGTAACCTGAAATATGACACACTAGCTCCAAGACGCCATTCCGTGTTCCCTTCAATAAATGTGAAATATTAAATCTCCATAAAAGTTTGCAAAAGAACGAGTGGAAGGCTAGTGACAGCCCAGACCAGGCACTCTGCAAATAAGAAAGAGTAAATATGGTTTTTCTCAGACAATTAGGAAACATGTCGAAGCTTCTGAGTAGCAAGTGCTGAAGTGTAGTTGGAAGGGAAATATTCAGTGTTGAGGTCATAGAGACACCTGTAAATGCACATTTCAAGAGGAATTACAATCGAAAGAGATAATATGAAAAGAAATAAGAGTAAAGAACCCAGTTGGAAACATAACTAGCTGGGGATATGGTCTGGATGCAACACAGTGCATCACGAGGTGCAGGAATTCATGATTTTCTAAATTATATGTCAATATCGAGGCATTTTTGACTTTACGTTAATATTTTCCTAGTGGCAGTCATCTTTCATGGACTTAACCATTGCAGCACTCTGCTAAATAGCCAACTCATTCGAACTTCTTTATGCTAGTAGCAGTTATTAAGGACTAACTTGAACGTCAAAAACTATTAATGATTAAATATTGTTATGTTTTCTGTAATCTCAAAGAGCTGGATAGTTAATACTCTAGCTGTGTAGAAAGTAGTAGAGTATGTAATTTAACTTTGATTTAGTGTAATACACCTAGTCTGCTAGATGATATCATGTAGGCCATGTGCCAACGAAACTATGCAAGTGGTGAACTGTATGTTTTGAACTATGGTTCAGTGGTTAACATACATTCTTTTAGTTTTGTTTGCCGGTTTTATTCATCATCGTACATTTAAATAAATCTTACTCAGTACGTCAGTAGTTATTCGCTATTGACTAACTTACTTTGCAGTAAAGTTTGTAATGTTGCTTCCTTTTTAGTTTTGTTGGAGTTGTTGATATTTTACACATTACTGTATGTGTGTATTTCTGTTAAAACAATACTTTGTACAATGTATATAAGGTTATTAGTCGTTCATCATCGATTCAAAGGCTTACAGTTATAAATTATAAAATACTAAAAGAGGCACGGTCCTGTGACAGTTACTACTGTGGTATACCTGTCTAGTTTTCTCAGTTTCTTTATCGTTCAATGAGTCTGTTTCATTATTTTCCTAACTAAACTTCTTTATATTCGGTGTAACGAAGCAATTTCTCCCGTATGTCACAGAGAATGACATGAGAATTAAGCCTCTGATAATATCAGACTGGTCATTCGCACTTTGCTTCCTAGTTGTTTCCTTAATACCTTCAGCTTTCTCTTGAAATATATTCTTTGAAATACATTACTCCAGCTGAAGCATGAGACGTAGTGTCTTCGAATAATCCCAAAATAGAAACGAAAATTTAATTTCAACATTTACACCAAGATAATGTACAATAAATACAATAATTCCATTCGGGTTTTGAAGCATGTGAGTAGGTCTACCACATTAGTATTACTACGCTTCAGTGTCTTCTTGCTTTACAGATTCCTGTTACAATTCCGACGGGCTTACAATTTCGGATTTCCGTCATTAACAGAGAAAATAGGAAGAATCGAAGAATATCTTCAGATATGATACAGATTTCTATTTCTTCTTTTTCTCCATCAAATTACTGTAAAATAGTACGGGAGGTTATGGAGTCTAATGCGGAAGCCTGCAGATGTAACAAGACTCGTATGAGCTACGTCTACATCTGCGAACTCGAAGTAGCGGTATGTCCCTGTCCGCTGAGCTCCGCGGAAGTCAATATTTGCTCGCATCTGTGATTGCCTTCTTACGGAGAGCAATAATATCACGTTCGGAACCCATCTTCTACGGCATCCAGCATCGGAAACTGGCTTATTCGGGTTCGCTGGTTTCGTAATTTCACATCAGAAGTTATATGGCTGCAGCGTTTTCTAAGCAGGGGAAGACCCACACACCGATATGAGCCATACGGCAAGTAGCTGAAGGTAGCTGTTGCTTTAAATGGTAGCGACAAATTCAGCGTTATTTTAATAGAATGGGCGCAAGGCCGTGCTTCCATTTCCACAGCCAAATGTGCAGATGACAGTCGGTACTTACCAGCTACATTTCCAAGAAATTTAGACACCTGGACACTATTTAAAGACTGAAGACGAGCACTTTCAATAAAATATAGGTTATTTCTTCGTTGATTCACATGTGCAAAACCACAGGAAAATGCACTGTCTCACAAAAAAGTGAAGCACCCAGAGTTAATGACAGTATTACAATATAAAATGGCATGTGTAAGCACCATCAGCGGGTATGTACATTATTAAGAATTGCAATTCTCCGTGATAGGTAGAACGGCCACCACAAGAGAGGATGTCCGTATTATGCACCAATCACATCAAAACCTCTTCACTTCCTCGCCTGACATCCGAGAACAAGTAATAGACTCAGTGCAACATCCTATGGCAACGAATACCGTAGGTCTGAGACTAAAAGCAGCAGGGCTACCAAATTATTGTCCTACTAGCTGACAAACCGGCCCTTGCTTGGGTGTTGATTTATTAAAAAAATGGCTCTGAGCACTATGGGACTTAACATCTAAGGTCATCAGTCCCCTAGAACTTAGAACAACTTAAACCTAACTAACCTAAGGACAACACACAACACCCAGCCATCACGAGGCAGAGAAAATCCCTGACCCCGCTGGGAATCGAACCCGGGAACCAGGGCGCGGGAAGAGAGAACGCTACCGCACGACCATGTTGATTTATAGCTGTGCCCAGTACCTCATATGCGTGGGTTTATGTTTGACTGGTCAAGCTTCTTTGTAAACAAAGATAGAAGTAGTATCATTGGGAACATGAACGAAGAGCTAATAGAGGAAGAGCTAATAGAGGTGTGAGCCATGTTGACATGCCGTGCGTGCAACACACATTGCCTGGCCTAGTGCTTTGATGATGGTCATGGCTTAACATAAGCTCAGCAGGAAATGTACACCTTTAAAAGGAAATGGTGAATTGTTAGGGATAAGTTGGATTGGAGGTATAAACATTGGCTCGATTGTTCCAGTTCCCGTCAAAACTGCTGCTTCTGTGATATTGCGTTGGAGAGCAGTTACTTTTTTTTGTGTCACTTTACTGGCTTCCGGTTAGTGCCAATGCAGCCACCGCAGTGGTGGAAAGACGATACCATAATGAGGGTGAATCTCGTGTCAGCGAACACGATATGAATTTGAGGACAACACATCGTCCAGTTCTCGAGCAGAGAAAGTCTCCGACCCGGCCGGGAATCAAACTTGTGCCGCTTACAGAAGTATTTTAAGTCTTTGTGAGAGAAGGGTTCTCAGGGCGAGACAGAGCATGGCGCTCTCGATCACATTTAAGTAGCGTCTCATTTTCGGAAGGAGTATCCAAAAAGCGAGTTAATGCCTTATGTTCTTGAACCACAGCAAGTCTCGACCCACGATCCCCATTAGAATTTTGAGACCTCGTAGTGCTGAGGTCTTTAGTATTTCTGCTAAGATCCTATGGGACCAAACTGCTGAGGTCATCCGTCTCTAGGCTTACACAATACTTAATCTAGCTTAAACTAACGTACGCTAAGGACAACACACATCCCATGCCCGAGGGAGGACTCGAACCCCCGACAGGGGGGGGGGGGGGGGGAGAGGCGGTGCCGCATGAACCGTGGCAAGGTTCCGCAGACCACGCGGCTACTACGCGTAGCCCGAAGAGACTCAGCCATTGTCTAGACATATTTATTCGTAAAGAAAACGAAACCATAATGTAATGAGTAATAACCAAAATAAGAATTCGTTGCTTCTAGCAAACGATGAATAATAAAATCCGTCGAAAGAAGCAAAGCAATGTCGTAAAGATTTTAATACACAAAGTGAAAGCAGTGAAAGCGTATATCTTAGCCAGGTAAATACGCTGATTCTTTCTGTTCCTAAAGATAAGATTGCGGCCCTTAAGTCTGTCACTGTCGTATACATGCGAAAACGTATCTGTCACTGAGTTAAAATAATTAATAGCACCGTCTGTTTGTTCTTTGCTGCGCTAGGAATTTAACAGCACCATCTATTTGTTGTATGCAGTACTACGACGTGATGATTTTAGACGGAACTTTAAATTACAGTATCTTTTTTTCGTGTTATAATTTTTATGAAATAATGTTGTCCCAAGGTATTTCCAAGTTACCTGTGAAAACCCCATTAATGTTTATGTAGATTTGTGGACTAGCGTGTTCAAAGAGAGAAACAGACAGACACACCATGGTATTACTTTTTAATTATTAGTATACATTCATAGCTTACCGTTAACGCCACAACACAAACGGCTGGCTATAGAGTAGCTCCGTGTCTGGGAATCATTCTGAATGGCTCCGAACTGTAGATGTGTTACGAATCGTGGTTATGCGCTGCCATCATCGGCGAATATGTCAGCGGACTGTGGAGAGATTGAAATCTTCCAGCATTCTTCCAGGGAATCACAGGGGCCTTACCTCTGGCTTCATGATGTGAGGAGCTACCTGGTATGAATTCGGATAACAGCTGGTAGCGACTGTGAGAACGCTGACCGCACAGCGGGGAATATAGTGTTGCTATTTTTCAATAGGCCAGTGCTTGTCGACACGTGGCACGAGTCTCTACGGACTGTCGCAGTGACGTGAGATACATCCATAGTCGCACAGTGTCCAGATCTGCCCACGATGGAACATGTGTGGGACCAAATAGGACGCCACATCGTCCCAGTGCCGATATCCAAGATATCGATGACCAGTTGCCTCAATTATGGCTCAGCTTCATTCAGGAGATAATGCAATGGTTGTATGACACTCTTCCAAACCAGATCGATGCATGCATCCAGATCTGATGAGTGGGCTGCTACAGCCAAATTCTTTAAAAATTTGACTCGATCACATAACTTTTCCACCTGTGAAGTTCGATTTCGTTTCTTTTACCGGGCAATGTATTTCAGCTGTCAACGAAAACATCGCTCAACCAAGTCCAGCCCCTTGGTTATCGGTGTTATCATTTATAAAGAGAAGGTATTCAACCCAAGTTTACAAAATGCCATTCACCGTATTCAGGTAGTGCATCAAACCATGTCCGATTCATTGCCTTAAAACTGTTGCCCCCACAAGCTTCTCCTTCCCCCCTCCCCTCCTCCCCAAACGCCCAAACAAAATGAATGGTGACCACCTGCAAAATTAAAAGTGTGTACCTCAGTATCGTAGGATGTAAGGCAAACCATCAGCCCACACAAATGTGGCTGATGTTCTGTTCCACCCAAACAATTCCTTTCGTCCTGATATGCAAAATTAAACTGTTGAGGCAAAGCATTATGATCACTGACAACAGCGAGACTAAATATTGCCTGGTGGTGGCGTGGGCACGTGACATGGTAAGGGAAGTATACAATTGGAGCGGAGACGAATGGGTAATCATTCTAGTAACGATATGGTCCAAAAGTGGGGAAGTCCACTGACATAAGCGACTTTGATAAATGACAGGTTGATGTGGCCCAGAAACTGGGAGCAAGAATCTCGGAAAAAGCGAAACTAATCGGTTGTAAGTGTGCTACTCTGCCGGCTTTCTTGTAATGTGATTGAACATCGGTGAAACCATGAGTGTGAGACAAGGTGGTGAATGCCCACGCCTCACCACAGAATGTGGAATCGGATATGTATCCACTCTGTACAGAAGGTTAAAAGATGAAATGGCGAACTGTGACAGATCTGTACAGTTTTTCTGGAAGCAAAAGTGTTACGGCGCACACTGTCCAGCTCACAATGCTGACTATGGGGCTCTGTTTAAACTAAAGATCCTTACCTGAACTCAAGGGACGCAATTATCCTATTACAACTTCAGTTTCTTTAGTGCCTTAAGGACACCAAATTATTCCAGGCATGAGCGATATCAGATTTCCGCACCAACGTTCCAAGTTTGGTAATAGCTTTCATATGTCATTTCCTTCATCCATACAGGACCAGAGCACCCAATTCTTACCTACAGAAATTTTATTAACATATTATATCAGAATAATTGCTAACCAAATTTTATTACACTGTTGTCATTGTTCCACGTGTCTGACCTGAAACCGTTGTGGAAACATGCTTTGAGCATACCTATACCAAGGCTTGTCAACCTGTTGTCTGAGGTTATAAGTTGCATATACTTTTACTGTCCATCATAACCATTGCCCATACACCTACTATTCGTCCATGCATGTGATATGAGGCCGTGCTGAAAATTGTTGCCTTCGAGATTTGTGGGAAAACACGTAAAGCTCCTTAAGTAAAAAATCTTTATTCACACTCTACATCTTTATTCTTCATGTCTACTTATTTATATCTCAACGTAGTCCACCTGACTACGAACAAATGTCTCCAAACGACAGACCAGTTTGTTGATACTGTCACTGTAGAAGGTTTGGCTTGGTTGACAGGCCACAACCTCACCTCCACTTGCGAGTCTTCAACGCTATCAAAGTGAAGTCCACGAAGGTGTTCTTTACGTTTTGGAAACAGATGAAAGTAGGATGGGTCATGTTAGGTCTGTATGGAGGAAGATCGATGACAGTGAACTCAAGGCGTTGGAGTGTTGCATATGTATCAGGACTGATATGTCATCTGGATTTTTGATGATGAAGAAGTGGGTGCTCCATGAATGGACGAACTCTAATTTGAGCATTCTGTTTTCTGAGGGTCTCTCTTAGACTGATATAATTACCCTACACACCGTGATCTTACACATTGCAATTCAGTGCCCTCTGGTTACAACTTGCGCCAGTGAAGTGGAGAAGTCGACCAAATAATACGTATGTCATACCTCAACCGATATATAGAACAGAATAAAACGTTGAGACACATTACTTTTCAGCAGGCCCTCGATTTTAGACCGTATTGGTTCACAAGCATGCCACGCTTAACTCTCGATCAGGTGCAGTTCTGGGACTGCTTTGTTGGGACGCAATGGACATGATAGGCACAGATTTTGAAATCACCTATTACCTCATATTTTCAACTGTAATGCCCTGAACGTAATCAGTGGCTTTCCTGGGAATATATAAAAACTGAACATATGAAAATGGATGCTTAAAAAGCCTTTTATTGAACACAAATGAAACTGACTATGAAGGATCGACATTTTGAAACTTTCATCAATCCGTTACAGTTTTCATTACACAGTTTTTAAAAAAAATTATCTAAAAAACAGTAACTTTATGGAAAATGCTCCACTTTTATATCACTATTTTAGTGCTAGTGTCTTTCACACTCACTCATGATTTCCAGAAGGAACATGGCGCACAGAGAAGCAAAGCTGGCAGACAGTATTTGCATGGGATAAACAGATCGGGCTGTGGTAGTTTTGATATTCATTGTTTGATATCCTTCTGCAACCCATATCTTATAGTGCAGGAGGTGAACCCATATTGTATGTAGAAGAGGTGGTAATTTCTCTCTTTTTTCTGTGGGGTTAGGTCTTCTGAGTCAGATTTGCAAGCTGGAGAGGATTCCAGTCTTGTTAATTCTTCTTACGTGTAGCTCTCCAAGAACAAATTGATGTACCAGGGATTAAAATAATCAAAAAAATTATTGGCCAGCACTCTGTGTTTCAGCTCACACTGTAAGTATCACAGCAGTATGAACGCTACCTTAAGTTAAATTGTAGAAACTGACTATGTCTGTTCTGTTTCTGTCTCCAGATTCGGCATCAGTGACACTGTCATTATGAAGCGAAAATACAACAAACATATTTTAGTTCTGGTCAGTATGAAGGAAACCAAAACATTCCCTTAATAAAAGCCAAACGTACTGCTGTGCTATTTCTTCGCTTTCTATTAATAAAATCCAATGGCAGTTATCTTTTATTTTTTCTGACAGTTCCACCACAGTACAGCTTTTTTGTCTTCAAATACTTGATTAGGTCAAAATCAGAAAACTGTGAATAGATCTGCTACAGGCTTAACCTTTCTCTCGACAACTTAACTAGATTTTTTGCTAACACTGGAAAGATCCACCCGCCGTAGTACGAATATAGGTCTCCATGTTGACTGTGTATACCATTTTAGCACCAACAAGAACCCATATTTGTTTGGTTTTAACGGTATGAACTTTCAAAAACACGTCTGCCACAAAAACCTGGAAGCACTTCTAAGCGACCTTATTCCTGGAGCAATAGCTCTAGTGACAATTTTCCACGATATTTTCAAGTATTTTACAAATAAGAGCTAGCTGATCACACGTTCTTTCCATTGGGCTCTGGCAGGTAAATTGAAAAAACGAAGGTATCGTATCAGACTCTTAAACAGTTTGAGACGCATCACGGCATCGAACTTTTCAACGCTCCGCCCTCAGCCCCCCCCCCCCCCCCCCCCCATCGCAAAGTAACTCTACATTTTGACGAGCCTCTTCATCCCCACTTGATATGCACAAAAAGTCAATAAAAGCTCATAGTTAAATTACATCTCTCGCTGGAGAGACGATCCTTGTTACTGTCAATGTATTTGTTTGTGTATTTGACGATTGTTTCAAAGATATCATCAGTAAATAAATTGGCATTTCCTACAGACTCCAGGAAGGAGAGTGACTGTAGTGAGGTCCCGTGCGAAGTCTATTGCCACATAGGTTTAGACCCAAATAAAAGTTTCCTTTTTGACCCTTCCTTCTCCATTTTCAGCAGTATGATCACCATCTCGTTCCGCAAAATAATTGTCTTCACGTTTTTCCACCTCGTCTTGTGAATCAATGTCACTATCATCACAGAGATCCTCCAAAAGCATGGGGCGTTCTTCGTCATTGCGCATCAGGAAATCGTGCATTCCTTCGAGGTGACATTTGTTAAACAAACTCCAACAATTACGAGTCATATCTGTGGAGAATATGGAATGTTGAAGAGAGAACACCAGGAAAGGCCGGGTTCAGTATACTATATATTTTCACGAAATATTCACAAGTCACTAATTAATCATCAAAGGAGTAAAATTAACTCTGATAAAATAGATCAAAAATTGACACACATGTATGTGACACGCAATCGGGCACAGCTTGTAGGCCATTAGTGTAAATACACTCCTGGAAATGGAAAAAAGAACACATTGACACCGGTGTGTTAGACCCACCATACTTGCTCCGGACACTGCGAGAGGGCTGTACAAGCAATGAACACACGCACGGCACAGCGCACACACCAGGAACCGCGGTGTTGGCCGTCGAATGGCGCTAGCTGCGCAGAATTTGTGCACCGCCGCCGTCAGTGTCAGCCAGTTTGCCGTGGCATACGGAGCTCCATCGAAGTCTTTAACACTGGTAGAATACCGCGACAGCGTGGACGTGAACCGTATGTGCAGTTGACGGACTTTGAGCGAGGGCGTATAGTGGGCATGCGGGAGGCTGGGTGGACGTACCGCTGAATTGCTCAACACGTGGGGCGTGAGGTCTCCACAGTACATCGATGTTGTCGCCAGTGGTCGGCAGAAGGTGCACGTGCCTTTCGACCTGGGACCGGACCGCAGCGACGCACGGACACTGTTGCTCCTGGGGTATCGGCGAGGACCATTCGCAACCGTCTCCATGAAGCTGGGCTACTGTCCGGCACACCGTTAGGCCGTCTTCCGCTCACGCCCCAACATCGTGCAGCCCGCCTGCAGTGGTGTCGCGACAGGCGTGAATGGAGGGACGAATGGAGACGTGTCGTCTTCAGCGATGAGAGTCGTTTCTGCCTTGGTGCCAATGATGGTCGTATGCTTGTTTGGCGCCGTGCAGGTGAGCGCCACACTCAGGACTGCATACGACCGAGGCACACAGGGCCAACACCCGGCATCATGTTGTGGGGAGCGATCTCCTACACTGGCCGTACACCTCTGGTGATCGTCGAGGGGACACTGAATAGTGCACGGTACATCCAAACCGTCATCGAACCCATCGTTCTACCATTCCTAGACCGGCAAGGGAACTTGCTGTTCCAACAGGACAATTCACGTCCGCATGTATCCCGTGCCCCCCAACGTGCTCCATAAGATGTAAGTCAACTACCCTGGCCAGCAAGATCTCCGGATCTGTCCCCCATTGAGCATGTTTGGGACTGGATGAAGCGTCGTCTCACGCGGTCTGCACGTCCAGGACGAACGCTGGTCCAACTGAGGCGCCAGGTGGAAATGGCATGGCAATCCGTTCCACAGGACTACATCCAGCATCTCTACGATCGTCTCCATGGGAGAATAGCAGCCTGCATTGCTGCGAAAGGTGGATATACACTGTACTACTGCCGACATTGTACATGCTCTGTTGCCTGTGTCTATGTGCCTGTGGTTCTGTCAGTGTGATCATGTGATGTATCTGACCCCAGGAATGCGTCAATAAAATTTCCCCCTCCTGGGACAATGAATTCACGGTGTTCTTATTTCAATTTCCTGGAGTGTACATCTGCCCTCCGCGAAGGTCGTGCGTAAACTAATGGAAGCCTTGTAAATGGCGCCTGAAGATAGGGGGGTACTAATGGTGGGGAAATCCGTACCACCTAACGGAGAAAAGCGAACATAAACATGTCAGCTGTGTCCGTCAGGCCGACCTCGACCGACGGAGGAATACAGGTAGTGGGACGTAATTTCTCGTTTATATTTGTTACGAAGACAATGTGTCTCTGTTCATGATAGATAACCACAGTATTTACTCAGATATGGCTATATCCACTGGAGTTTAAAGGTTTTTATATTTCGACCTTCATTTAATTTTCGTGTGATGTTTGTTGGACGGTGTCCTTGATAATGAACACACGCTTGAACCTTACTTGTAGTGCCTAATAAAGTAGTTATTAATGATAACGTCCTGGTCCAGACTACGTCTTTAATTACACTCATCAACTCTTTGGTTGCCACCAAGAGCACGTATCATTACTTGGAAAATGCAGCTGATTAATGATGTAATCGTAACACATTTTTAAAGTTTTTTTAACATCACGTGATATTATTGAATTACCTGTAATGGAAACTCCCGAATAATTCGGCTGTTTTAATGAGAACCCTCCATTAGAGTGTTTAGCCTCGATTGAAATGGAGCATAGCGTCATTCGTGATAACATCTTACGGTCAATTTCTCGGGACGATACTGGGCGGTGTAATTGCTAGTCTGTAGTCACATGTCAGGCGGTAATTGCTGGTGGCAGCGAGCGCTCGCTGCTCTAGCTTATAGGTCAGCACCAGCTAAGCCTGTCGGCGCCTGCTTGTGCTCCAGCGGCCTGCGCTAGTCGGCCGGGCGGCTTAAAGCAGACGTGCTCCCTAACGTCTTGCTCACACAAGGCTGCCCGCCTCATCAGACACAAACGCGGCCAGAGAACTAGATTATGCTCCTATTCATGTGTTGAGGTTGAGTGACGCCTTCAGATCAAAGAAAGCTGATATCAGTTTGGAGAACATCGGAGGCACACCCTGTCATACCCAGAAACTGAAACTGACTCTAATGGCCATGCACTTAATTTGGATACAAAACTGAATGGACCCTTCTTTCCACATTTTATCGTATATATATTTTACATTGCAACTTTCACTCACTTTAACGCTCAGGACCAGTTTCAAAAAAGTTCAAATGTGTGTAAAATCATCCGGGACTTGACTGCTAGGGTCATCAGTCCATAAGCTTATAGACTACTTAACCTAAATTATCCTAAGGACAAACACACACACACACACACACACACACACACACACACACACACATGTCCGAGGGAAGACTCGCACTTCCGCCGGGACCAGCCGCACATTCCATGGGTGCAATGCCTCAGACCGCTCGGCTAAACCCGCGCGCCTCAGGACCACTTTCATTCAGGCACATAGTTCCCCTCTGCAAACCCACCCCTAGTAAAAAAAAAAATTCTTCTTCTGCTATGTGTTGTTCGTCAGTGTGTTATGCTCCTTCGACGTTTCCAACTTATGCATATAACAGTTGAAATACACACAAATACACTATCGGAAAATTCGATAAAGATTTGTTGTTGCTACAGTCCATATGGAGAACATGAAATGATTTCATTTGCAGATCAACAGCACTAGCCGTTCTGAGGTACCATCTATCGACCTATGCTGAAACACTCACATTAGTATGTGGTGTAGCCTCCATGGGCGGCAATACAGGCGTTTGACTCTGGCATCGATTCGATCGTACAAGTGGTGAATACTGTCCTGGGTTATGGTATGCCACGCCTGCTCGACCTGTTCACGTTGTTCTGAAAGAGTTGTTGGTTGATGAGCCGCACGAGTCACTTCTCGTCCCATCATATCCCACATATGCTCAACCGGCGACAAGTCTGGAAATCGTGCTGGCCAGGAAAGCTGCAGCTCATCTCGCAGAGCACGTTGTGTTTCACGGAAGTGCGCAGGCGAGCGTCATTCTGCTGAAACCACCCATCACCTTCCTGTTGCAAGAACGGTAAAAGAAAGGTTCTAGCAACATTCTGCATGTACCGAGACCTGGTTAACCTTCCCTCCAGGAACACCAAGGGCAAGCGAGAGTTGTAGCTTATCGAAAGCCATATCATAAGGTCTGGGGAGGAACCAGTCTCTCTTCGACAAATGCACTCTGCGGATCAGCACTCACCAGGTTTACATTGTACGTGCTAATGACCATTACTTGCGTGCAGGCAGAATCTGCTTTCATCGCTGAAGACCACGGCGCGCCATTCCAAGTTATAGTATGACGGCACCAATCGAGCAGTGCACATCACTGGTGTGGCGTGCTTGGAGGACGGGCTAAATGTGTTCGTGCTCGTAGAGCCACTGCTAATAACCGGTTCACCACAATTCATGTTGAACCGTCTAGGCTCACAATCCCTCTTATCTGTGCTGCGGAAGCAGTACGATTACCACCACTGTCTTTACAATACGACGATCTAGGTGGGCGTCTGTGCTGTGTGGACGTCCAGAACCTCGTCTGCGGGAGTGTAAGAATATTCACCTGACCGCTAATTAACAGTAGCGTTGCACGACCGACGCAGCTCGTCCAACTTGTGTGACAACTCTCCGAAAGGACCACCTGCCACTCAGAAGGGCACAGTTTTATCTCTGTCAAACTCGCTCATCTGGCTGTAGGAAGCACGAGTGTGTGTCCGTGGCATGGTTGTCTGCTTGCTTCACACGTTTGCACCGCACTGAACCCTCTGGCTGTGAGCATTTCCTATTAAAGGCTAGACACAGATGATGTTCTGACATATGTTCTACTACGCTATCTATTGGCGGAAGAGATTTAAATCATTATCAGCACATCTACTATCCCCCAGCTGGCACATGCGACGACGATCAGATCAAAATGGACGTAGTCTTTCCAGGTTACTATTTTCTTGTTTTTTCCCCAGCAGTGAATGTCTTGCTGAAATGGAGATCCTCATACCATGAACAGAAGCGAATATCACTCAGGCGTCAAATTACCCTTATTCACACCTATATTATGCCTGATTTATTAAACTAGTTTCTGAATATAGTGATTCCGTAGAAACATCCGCATCTCATCTCCTGCCATACCCAGAGGTAGATGAGCTTGCGCACCGTCCCTGGTGACCTAAATCTTGATGGGACACGAAATCGCAGTCTATGTTACAAATGTTCAACTAGGTGAAAGTAGTAGGAACGTGTTTTCGGTACCACTTCGCATCTTTCTTTTCATAGTCATAAGGATCTGTTGCATAAATGTATTCAGCAGTCCTTGTAATACATTACAAGCTGTACTATTTGATGACAGATAACAACTAAGTTCTATTTAACGATACATAAAGCCTTTGGCCATACAGATATCAAAAGGCAATACCCGCAATACCCCAAACGTAATTCTCTGCGTTCGTGGTCTGTACCACGCGTGACTTGTTTCTGCCAGACGATAAGGCCAACTCGGATGATGTACGCGTAACTTATGGAAAAAATTTATCCTTTGACTACTGTCATAATATGACATTGAGAAGAGTCTCCACCTGTTGGCATTTACTAGTGAGCATTCATTCTGAAGTACAAAAATTGTAATTTGGCTGCTATCTAAAGCCATGTCTTGGGATAATTCTTGTTTTTTTCTATTTTATATATGACAAGGGCCACTAAGCTTTAAATAATCTAATGTAACACTATGTGATGTAACAAGGCCCACTCCTTCTGTAGAAATAATTTTAGAAATATCGAAACCTAGGTCATGGTCTAATAAACCTTTGTTTTGAATCTAGTTGGCTCATTTTTTCAACCTCTTCAGATCTACACAGTTGCTGTTTCGCAGGCATGTTTTAGATTTGTTTTAGATTTTTTAAAAATGGTGGTTCCGTACATCGACATTAAAAGCAATACAGATATAACATAGACAATCTCACTCATTACAGGTTGGCTGTAGGGGAACATAATGCGACAACTGAGTTAATAACGCTAGTAGTAGTTACGTGTGCTATTGATATATCTACGCAATAGTGTTTCAATAAAACTTACAGTACTTATATCCTCGCTTTGTGAATCTGTGGGATTTTGATGCCGCGACTCCTGTTTCTCTACCTACTGAACCAATTAAGTCTTCTTCAGCGTATTTGAGTGCGGTAACAGACGGTTTCCAATACATATGGATGCAGCCATATGTACAGATATCATTTAGGAAGATGGCAGTATCCACACCATTCTGATTGTGAAGACGTAGAAGAATGTTTAGATTATTATTCTGGTCCACGATAATGGTAATAAGAACGAGTGGGCCAAAGTCGTGAAGTGGAACTCTCCCAAAGAATCGCAGAACCGCCACTGACTTAAACTCCACCTTCCAGGTTTGACGCTTTACTAGGAGTCGGGCTCATGACGCATCGTGACGTTTTAAAAGAATCCAGATAGTGAAAATGCACTACATTATACCTTTCCTATTGTTGGCAGTGGCGTAAATAATTATGTACTATGTAAAGCTCCGCCTTATTTGCAAGAGCCTGAAAGCTATTGTTGCGGTTATCCAGAAAGCGATGGAGATCATAGTCTGCAAGTCCACATTCTTCTTGCTTTCACTGTAAGAAATCTTTCTACTATCTGTTTACTTAGTGGTATCAGGAGTTATGATTTCAAATAGAAGTTTTGAGTTCTAACTCATTCCTATATTCAGTAAAAGTACACAAGCATAAACATAGTTGACATAAATGTTTCCTGAGTATGGTACCGTGTCATAATGCATCAAACTACTGCTGCTGGCCACGTTTGCAGCGGCCTTCTTCTGGGTGTACTGGAGCATTCTAGGTATGCAGTACCTCTCATACTCTGTAGTTACTGTTCACTGCGCATACCATTACGTCATAATTTTAAAAGACAGTTTGTTTCATTCGTCACTTAAAGAAAAAGGAGAACGTAACCTATGTTGTCTATTGGTTATTGTGTTATATACGATGATTGGTGGCCACCGTCGAATTGGAAGTTGGCTGCGGTTTACCAGATGCTGGACGTCGGTCGCGCGGCGGCAGCTACTCGCCGGTAGCGCTCGTGCCTCGTGTTGACAGTGCGATCTGTTGGGCTCTGATTTCTGGCTGCCAAGATGGGGCAAGCCTGAGCCCATCTGTTCATGTTATTCTCTATTCGTGTTTTTGGGGTGTTTAAGTATTTAGATGGCCTCTCTGATTTTGTGTTTCGTCATAATCGTCTGCTTGGCTAACACACAAGCTTCGCTGAATTTTATTTCCTTTCCACAGCCTTGCTGATGTTCTGCCACTGCAGAGTCGTTGTCTTACCGTAGGTGAATATACTGATCGTGTTCCCGTAAGCGCGTTGAAATTGGCCTGCCAGTCTCGCCGATGTATGCCTCTCCACATTCGCATTCCACTTCGTACACACCTGCAGTGTGTAATGGATCCATCTTGTCCTTAGTGGAGCCTAGCACGTCCACCATCGTGCGACCACTATGGAAGACAATCTCCACCCGAACCCGGCGAAGGTGTTTGTCTATTCGGTCAGTAACATTTTTCACATAAGGTAAGCGCACTGTTGGTTTGGAGTTTGTCTATTTCTTGCTTATCTTTCTTACTTGGTTTCATCGACAAGGATGTGTGGATTGACTTATGGCTGTAGGCTATTGGCTACAAACGTTGTGCTTAGCCTTTTGAGCTCAGTCGTTATGTTTTGAGCATCACTTAGGTGCTGTGCACGGATTGCCAAAGAACGGATGACCGAGATCTTCTGCGCTGAGTGGTGGTAGGTTCAAATGGCTCCGAGCACTATGGGACTTAACAGCTGAGGTCATCAGTCCCCTATAACTTAGAATTACTTAAACCTAACTAACCTAAAGACATAACACACATCCATGCCCGAGGCAGGATTCGTACCTGCGACCATACCTGTCTGTATGTGTAGGCTTGCGATGTACTCAGTGCTCCAGTGTGCACTCCGTTGTCCTGTATGCTTCGACGTCTAGAAATGGAATTGCACCATTCTTCTCTACTTCGAGCGTGAACTGTATCTTCCCGTGCATGTTGCTCAGATATTCGTGAAACTTGTGTAGCTCCATTGCACCGTGAGGTCACATAGCGAAGGTGTCGTCCATGTATCTGTACCAGCAACGTGGGGCGTAAAGGAGCTGGACCAAGGGCCTTTGCTTCAAGGGCTTTCATGAATATGCCGGCTGGCTGTGGAGATAGGGGAGACACCATTGTTACGCCGTATGTCTGCTTGTAGTATTTTCCTTGCCATTTGAAGTCAGGCACAACTCAACCGGTTGCATACATTTGCCAGGACATGCTCCTCAAGGATGCGGAGAGCTTCACCTACTGGCACGTCTGTAAATAGGGACTTCACGTCAAAGCTGACCATCTCATCATTTGCCACGCGATCTTGGGCGGCACACAAACTGTTACTTCCGTGAAAACTAAGCGATCCATGACGGTTTTCAGTCCTCGCGAGTTCACACCACATTTGTACCAAAAGCATGCATTTAGTGGCTTTTGTGACGTCATCGGAGGCAAAGAGTAAGCTGGCGTTTGACTGACGTGGATTGAATGATGGCTGTGTTCGAATTGTGCGTGTCACTTCCTCTCAGGCCAGACTTACATACGTGCGCAGCGGATGGACGAACGGAACATTTACCATTATTCCCTCTATGCCTAGGTAGCAGTATGTACATACCTGCTTTCTCAGACACATACGCTATGTGATCAAAATTATCCGGACACCTGGTTCAAAATGACATACAAGTTCGTGGCCCCCACCATGGGTAATGCTGGAATTCAGCGTGGTGTTGGTACGTCCTTAGTCTTGATGATAGCTTCTATACTCGCAAGCAATCAGCTGATGGAAGGTTTCTTCGGAAATGACAGCCCATTCTTCATGGAGTGCTGCACTAAGGAGAGGTATCGATGTCGGTCGGTGAGGCCTGGCATGAGGTCGGCGTTCCAAAACATTCCAAACGTGTTCTGTAGGATTCAGGTCAGGACTCTGTGGAGGCCAGTCCGTTACAGGTATGTTATTGTCGTGTAATGACTCCGCCACAGGCCGTGCATTACGAATAGATGCTTGACAGTGGTGAAAGATGCAATCGCCATCCCCGAATTGTTCTTCAACAGTGGGAAACAATAAGGTGCTCAAAACATCAATGTAGGCCTGTGGTGTGATAGTGTCACGGTAATCAACAAGGGGTGAAAGCCCTCTCCATTAAACACACGATCACACCACAACACCACAGCCTCCGAATTTTCCTGTTGGCACTACACACGCTGGCAGATGATCTTCAACGAGTATTCGCCATGCCTACACCCTGGCAGCGGGTCGCCAAATTGTGTACCGTGATTCATCACGGGATGACGTGTGGCTTACGATCAGCCACTCGACCATGAAATCCAAGTTTTCTCACCTCCTGCCTAACTGTCAGAGTACTTGCAGTGGATCCAGATGCAGTTTGTAATTCATGAGTGATGGTCTGGGTACATGTCTGCCTATCACTCATTACAACCCTCTTCAAGCGTCGGCGGTCTCTGTCAGTCAACAGACGCGGTTGGCCTGTAGTCATTGTTGCTGTACGTGTCCCTTCACGTTTAGACGTCACTATCACATCGAAAACAGTGGTCCTAGGGATGTTTAGGAATGAGGAAATCTCGCGTACAGACGTATGACAAGTGACACACAAGCACCTGACCACGTGCGAAGTCCGGGAGTTCAGCGGAGCGCTCCTTTCTGTTCTCTCACTGTGTCTAATAACTACTGAGGTCGCCGATAAGGAGTACCTGGCAGTAGGCGGCAGTATAACGCACCTAATGTGAAAAACGTATATTTTTGGGGCTGTCTCCATACTTTTGATCACATAGTGTATTACTTAATAACTCGTATCTGTATCAATGTCAGTAATTTTTATATGAATGGAGATAAGTCGGCTTTAATTATAGAAGTAGTTTCAGCTTGACAACTTTTAAACTTTGCTGTTTGGAATTTGTAAAATGGAACTGACAGTAGAACATGACATCTGACTTACTCCTTTAAGAGTCTTTCTTAGACTGAACCTTGTTATAGCTTTATTATTTAATGGATGTAATAAATTGCTGTGATCAGGACTTCCTATCATTCATATAAATGATACTTAATCTATTAAAAATCCCGACGTTTTTGTTAAAAATCTAGTTTATTAAATTACTTGAAAACTCTTAGAGGTAGCTTAATGAAGTCACATAGCTAATGTATGTATATCAAACTGAAGCCTCATACGATATTTCACCCTCCTGAGGCTAATATTAGCGCCTTACATTTTTCGTAAAAACACCGATTCCGACAACAGGCCAGATTGAACTTGTATCAATTAATTGTGATATACACAAGCATGTTCTGAACAACGTTTGGCTTTCTAGTTATATTATTTATCGCCACTTGTTTTTTTATTGAAACAATATATGTAGTGGAACATTTTCACAAATTATCCTGAGATGTAACAGGAGGAGGAGATTAGTGTTTAACGTCCCGTCGACAACGAGATCATTAGAGACGGAGCGCAAGCTCGGGTTAGGGAAGGACGGGGAAGGAAATCGGCCGTGTCCTTTCAAAGTAACCATCCCGGCATTTGCCCTAAGAATTTAGGGAAATCACGGAAAACCTAATTCAGGATGGGCGGAGACGGGATTGAACCGTCGTCCTCCCGAATGCGAGTCCAGTGTGCTAACCACTGCGCCACCCCGCTCGGTGAGATGTAACTGTTTTAACATTTATATACTAAACTATATGTTGACAAAGTCTGGAAAAGATACTTTATTTTGAACTTTACTTTGTTTGCTAAGTACAGGTGCGTTATGATATGACGTTGACGTGGAACTAGTGGCAGTGAACTAGGGTAAGTCCCAACATACTCGCTCACCTCTGTATCTTTCAAATGAGACGGTGCTTGTTTCGTCAAAATGTGAACTACTGTTTAGTTCCTGTGCTATTTGCTCCGCAGAGTCGTGTACCATTATGTGCCGCTATGACCAATTGGGTAATGGGAAAGTCCGGACTCAAAACGCCAGCTCAATGGTTCCCTTTGCGTTGTTGAACCAGTGTTCACTGGCAACAGCAGTTTCTGCCAGTTTCAAATTGTCATTGACAAGGTGTGACACTCGCCTCTGTCCCTATCGGTTATGACTATTTTCAGAACGCTATTCACACGCAGTGGAACGTGGCAGCGAGGAGTCTCCCACTTTTCACTGTAGCATAAAGTAGGCCATTTTCTCTTTTGGATCACAATGATATTGTGATCACACAATCACACAATCACACGGTTAGGCACTACCATCCAGGCATACTACCATCCAGGCATACACGGCTACAGTAAAGGATGTGGGGGTAGTCCCATTAGCGGGTGGGAATATGTCAGGAACGACAGCACCCTGCAAAACACAAAGAGCTGCTGTTACAACGGTCGCAACAGCAGAGCGGCAAGCTCTCCAAACCTGGATGCCTCTACCCTCCCAACGGCGCCTCGTTCGACCTCAGACTGCCAGCTTCGAGCATTCATACTTGGAAAGCCTTGCCCGAGCACAGTGGGCTCGAGCGAGTATGAGCGAACAAAACGCTCTTTACACTGATCTTCAATCGGGACACCTATCCCACTTTCGCCTGAAACTGTTCGAAGAAGGTTTTCCAGTCAACAATAATAAACTTCCTATGCGTCTCTTGTGTAACAACGAGTACAAATTAATTTAAAAAAAAAAAAAACATTCTTCGTTCTCAAGGAAATTTCACGTGACTCAAATAGGAAGAACAGATTTTATTGGCTTATTACAGACAAACTGCAAAAGATAGAAACGAACTGCGCATGTCGCTGGATAGAGGACGGTTGAAAGTTACGATATAGCTGGACTTTTTGTTTGTAGCAACGTGGCGACTACACCACAAGAGAAGTTTCGAGTGTAGGAAATCAGTCCAAATGCAACGTGCTTTCCACCGTCCATTCAGTAAGAAAACTACCTCCACACAAGTACATTTGTCGTAAAAAATCGTAGAGGGAAACCAAAAGGTGAATACAGGAAGTAGATACAGCTAGATGCAGGTAGCAGCAGTTTTTTTGAGATGAAGGGGCTGGCACAGGATAGAGTAACATGGTGAGCTGCATCAAACCAGTCTTCAGATTGAAGACAAGAACATCATCCCTCAGGAGGACATCAAACAATTCTGTCAATGCATGCCCAACCGAACTGCTTGCATAAGGGCCAGAGGTTGACCAACACGTTACCGAGTAACTTAGTTTGTGAAACTCTTCTTGATTAAATCACACTATATGTACCGAACATGACACGACATCTATAGACTTCCGCGCTCCAGTCATGGACTGTGCGGCTGGTTCCGGCGGAGGTTCGAGTCCTCCCTCGAGCATAGGTGTGTGTGTTTGTCCTTAGGATAATTTAGGTCAAGTAGTGTGTAAGCTTAGGGACTGATGACCTTAGCAGTTAAGTCCTATAAGATTTCACACACATTTGGACATTTTTTTGTAGATTTCCGTCTTATTCGATTATTTTCTTCGTAGTGCGTCGTACTTTTCTTGTTTTGTTTTAGGTGATAACAGAAATCATAGGCACGTCACCTGAACAAGATAGATGCCAAAACCCTCAGGGAATCGCAGTAGCCACCTATTTGATCAGCTATTGCCTAAAACGACGGCTACTGTGACACCACAGTGGATCAGTTGCCACTCTCCGTTGCGGGAAAGAGGCTACTATTTCAAGTAGCAATTTAGGTTATATAAGAAGTCACATAAAAAAGCTCTAAACGTTGAAGGCTTTTCGATAACTAATTAACAGCACATGGACAGGAGGAGTATTGTATAACTGGGGATGTGATCAGAGACGGCAATAAAGAATGTGTAGCAATGTAATAACCCCGATGCTTCAGAATACGGGGGAACGTTGATTCACACTGGAAGTTACTGGAACGGGGGCCGACGCCACCTTGTTCACTCTGGACGGAACGCTTTCACCACATCGTTTATCCCAGTATCAAGCGATGCAACTGAGGTTCGAGGTACCATCTGTGCACAAAAACGTTCGACAGTCAGTGAACCATCGCTAGCAAAGTCGGCTGTACAACTGGGGCGAGTGCTAGGAAGTCTCTCTAGATCTGCCGTGTGGCGGCGCTCGGTTTGCAATCATTGATAGTGGTGACACGTGGGTCCGACGTATACTACCGGACCGCAGCCGATTTACAGGCTACCACCTAGCAAGTGTGGTGTCTGGCGGTGACACCACATTCCTCCCCCCGCAAATCGGCGTACGGTTGTGGCATAAGGCTTCCGCCCGCCGTGGGGAGGGGCCCATGTTAACGTATGCGACGAGGTGGGGAGCCTAACAACAGGCGAGGCTGTGCCACCCGCACCCTGCCATTCGGGCCGCGGGGAGCTAGGACATGTCTGAAAACCAGCTCCAGGGTGCACGCCAACATGCGGTGTATGCGCCCGTAGAGAGACAGGAGGGGCCAAAGGGTCGACCTCCATCGGGCCGGGGCACCCGACGGGCGAAGACGACATATTGTCCGGAGCGGGCAAGAGTTCCATGTCGGACGACAACTGGTCACGGGAAGCGATCGGCGGCGCGTGACCCAGGGAGGCGCCCAGCGGTTGCAGCGAAGCGTCCATTGCGGGCGTTGCCGGCGGGAGAATAGGCGGCGGCGGCGGCGGCGGCGGCGCGTCGCCATGGGGCAAAATGGAAGGCAGCGTTGGTAACACCTGTGGCTGAGGCGAGCCAGTAGACGGGTCCCCGGGGCGCTGACCGGACGGCACCGTCGCTGAAAGCAGACGGCGAGCGGCAGATCCCGTGCAACGACAGAGGCGCAGCTGATTGAAATGCCAACGCACCTCACCAGAGGCCCCCAAAACCAGATACATAGCGCTGCCGAGGCAGCGAAGAATGCGCGATTCGAGCCAACGCCGTGAACCTCGATAGTGGCGATAGTAGACAACGTCGCCTGCAGCAAAAGCAGGTGTCTGTCGCTGTACAGGAACCTGATGCGGAGGATGTAGCAAAGACATCAATGTTCGATGATGACGACCGTGGAGCAACTCAGCCGGCGAGCGACCATCTCGGGACTGAGAGCGATACGAGGACAAAAAGAGCAATAACGCGTCCTCCCGAGAATGCGACTCTTTCAACATCAACATCTGTGACTTGGAAGTCCTGACCAATCGTTCAGCGGAACCGTTTGACTGTGGCGAAAACGGAGCGGACGTCAGATGTTGAATACCATGGGCATTGCAGAATGACTGAAATTTTGCGGACATGAATTGTGGCCCATTGTCGGAAACAATAGTCTGTGGAAGACCATCAATGCAATAGATAGTGGATAACGCTTGGATGATGGCAGATGACGTCGTGGAAGACATCCGGACAACAAAAGGAAAATTACTGAATGAATATACAACAACCAACCATCGAGCATTCCAGAATGGACCAGCAAAATCTATGTGTAAGTGTTGCCAAGGGGAAGTGACTTTTGGTCATGCAAAGAATTTCCGCGGTGGTGCTGATTGTTGTTCGGCACACACCATGCAAGAAGAGCACATATTCGTAATCGCGGCATAGATTCCGAACCAAGTACAGTGCTGACGGGCAAATTGTTCCGTTCTCACTATACCCCAATGTCCTTGGTGGAGAAGCTGTAAGACAGAGGACTGTAACGAACGTGGGACCACTACCCTGGACTGATCATTATCAGAACGCAACAGCAAAACACCACGTCGAACAAAAACTCTCCCTTGTGAGCAAGAAATCGGCGAACCAATGGATCCACGATCCGTGACTTTGATAAGGGCCATTGCGTAGCAACAAAACGCAGAACGGTAGCAAGGACAGGGTAGGCAGCTGTGGCTGTAGCTACACGAGGAAAATCAATCGGAAACGATTCGACCACGTCATCGGTTTCCGCATCAATGAACATGCAAGCAAGTTGGGAGGAATCGAATGCCCTATCCTCAGCAACAGGCAAGCGGGACAACACATCGGCGTTTCCGTGCTTAGCAGTGGACCGATACAAGATATCGTAGCGGTACTGCGAGAGAAAAATAGACCAGCGAATGAATTTCTGTTCTGTACGTGGAGGTACAGGCTTGGTCGGATGAAAATTCGATGTCAAAGGTTTGTGGTCTGTGATTATGGTAAAGTGACGACCATACAAGAAATCATGAAACTTTGTAACACCAAATACGAGAGCCAGTGCGTCTTTCTCGATCTGTGAATAATTTCTTTGAGCAGACGAGAGCAATTTGGACGCAAAGGCAATAGAGCGATTCGTGCGATCCATCTATCTGCGCAAGCACAGCACCGATGCCGAAATCCGATGCATCCACCATCAACAAAATGGGCTTCTGGGGATCGAATGGCGTAAGGCAAGTATTGGAAAGCAACGCCGATGTCAACTGGCGAAAGGCGCGTTCGCATTCCGTCTTTCCGGAGATCACAATATCGTCCAGATAATTTGCTGCAGTAGAGGCCGACGCACAAACAGTTTGTAGATACTGCCGAAACGATGCAGGGGCGGATGCACACCGGAATGGCAGTCGTTTGAATTGATACAACCCAAGATGCGTGTTAACCACCAAAACGCGCCGGGATTCTTCGTCCACCGGTATTTGCAAGTACTCATCTGCGAGGTCCAACTTCGAAAAATATTTACCCGGGCACAGTTTGTCAAAAAGATCTTCCGGGCGGGGTAAACGAAAAGTTGCAATAACTAGTTGTGGATTCACTGTTGCCTTGAAGTCCACACAAAGTCTCAACTTTCCGGAAAGTTTTGGCAAAATTACTAATGGTGATGCCCAGAGAGAAGCCTGCACACGTTCAATTACACCTTGTGATTCCAAATCGTGTAATGTTTTTGCGACTTCATCACGCAATGCGTGGGGAACATTGCCCGCTCTGAAAAATTTTGGTTGTGCGTTTACTTTCAGTTCGAAATGTGCTTCATAGTTCATAGTGCAACCGAGGCCCGGTGCAATAATGTCCGCAAATTCTATACATAGACGAGAAACACTGTCTGAAGTCAAAGTCTGTATCACTGATAGGACCTGATTCACTATAGACAAGTTAAACAACTGCAATAAATCGAAACCAACCAAGTTCACTGCAGAAGAAGAACGAAGGGCGTAAAATGAGACAAGTTTTGTTTGTCCTTTGTATGTTGCAAGAAGGCTGCACTGTCTTAACACGGGGATATCTTGACCGGAATAACTACTTAACTTAACATTTGGGGCACGCAACGGAGTTGTGCCTAGCAGTTTGTAAGTGTCTTGATTGATCAGTGAAACTGCAGCTCCGGTATCGAGCTGGAGTGGTATCACTTTGCCGTTAATGTCCAAGTCTACAAAAAGTTCATTGTCCTGCTGACGACAGGAGCGACTGTCTCGTGAAACGTGAACTGACACTGGTACCCAATCACTTGCGACTTGACGGGAGTTTCGGCGGTGTCGACGCACACTATTTTTGGGACGAACACAGTCACTGTTAGAGAGAGTGGCACTGCACGGAGTGGAATGAACTACATGAATTTCCATGGGCGAAGTTTCGTGAGCCTGAGTATCCGTGCTTCGATTCCGATTCCGGCTCGAAGCAAAGGGCCTGGAACGGATTTGAGCTTCCGATCTGAGCTTTTTCTGGCAAACACTCTGAACATGTCTTTTTTTATTACAATAAAAGCAAATAGCTTGGCGTGACGGGCAATTCTTACGCGAATGTTTAGTAACACACCGCGGGCATGATTTGATCACTGCATTAGATTGCCGGTGCGGCACACGTGGCTGAGAGCCTGGCGGCCGGGCGCGAGGGCTGTTTACTGCTCCGTGCAGCTCACCCTGCGGGCCGATTAACCTGACACACGGCTGGCGAATTTTCAAAGGATTCCTTAGCAAAGTCAAGTTTGTCCTTCCGATCAAATATGTCCATCACTTGTTGAAGGGAGGGATTTAGTAGTTTCAAAATCTGTTCCCTTATACGAACATCAGAAACGTTCTGTGCAATTGCATCACGTACCATAGTATCTGAATAAGGGAGTCCACAATGACACTCAAAAGCACAATCCCTAGTAAGGCCTTGCAAGGTTGCAACCCACTCCCGATTAGTCTGACTGGCCGTACGTTTTGTACGAAAGAAAGCATACGTTTCCGCAACTACATTGACTGATTCTTTGAAATATGCATCTAATGCAAACAAAATTTCTTCGTAGGACAGAGTTGCTACGTCGCGTCGGGGAAATAAATTGACTATCACACGGTACGTATTCACGCCCACCGAAGACAACAAAAAAGGCTGCCGCTCGTTACCTTGAATTCTGTAGGCGGCGAGACCTCTCCGTCCAGCTTTCCAGTGCAGCATCAAAAGGTCGAAAAGTTGGTGCAACAGCGTGTTGTGGCTGCGTTAGCGGTGGAGCGGCGGCCGCTGCATCGTTTTGCATTGCACGTTGACCCTGGACGAGCTGTCCAATGGCCTCCAGTAAGGCCTGCGTCTGCTGATTCTGTAAGCGATAAGATTCAGACAGTACATCTGGAGATTGTGGCGAAGCCATTACACAAGTAAATCAGGGCAATATCGATAAGAACGCGGTTGTGCCTCGTCGCCAATGTAGTGGTTGGCAGGAGAGCAAACAACGTGTTACTAGAGGAGGCCTAAAGGCACGCGTTTTACCTCACGCAGGCTGGCGTGAGGTCTGGAACAGGACAACAAGGACAAGGAAATTAGAATTTAGAAAAACGGACGTAGCTGGTGGAATACTTAACTTTAATCCATTAATGATGAACGTCGCTCTTGACGGTACATGATTTGCAATATCAATAGTAACTGATAATGGCGCCTTGCTAGGTCGTAGCAAATAACGTAGCTGAAGGCTATTCTAACTATCGTCTCGGCAAATGAGAGCGTATTTATTCAGTGAGCCATCGCTAGCAAAGTCGGCTGTACAACTGAGGCGAATGCTAGGAAGACCTGCCGTATGGCGGCGCTCGGTCTGCAATCATTGATAGTAGCGACACGCGGGTCCGACGTATACTACAGGACCGCGGCCGATTTAAAGGCTACCACCTAGGAAGTGTGGTGTCTGGCGGTGACACCACATTTATAGTCATTAAAAATTGTCTAAGACGACATATAATCTTCAAGAGAGTCACAAAAACATATAGAATTTTGAAGATGTAAGAGCATAAATTGCGCTACCATTGTATCAGTGTATGCAGTGACACAGATTTATACCCGCGGTAAGTAGACGACGTCAGTGGGACTACACCAACGTTAACGTCGAGACTGTCTTCTTGATGATTCTTGACATTCACTTGCAGATCCGCTTCCTTCATTGACAATCTGTGTCGCTGTCACTATTTGAAAAGTGTCGTGGAATGATTGGACTTAGCCTTCCATCAAGTGTGAAATGACCTCAAGGACTTAAAAGTTGCACTGTCTTACTCTAAACATATGCGTGCACATTGAATCGTAATTTAAATATTTTAGTAGAATAAAAATAAACATCAGATTTTGGCTACTTCATTACACTGTTGGCTATCAAATTTGCAACATCAGGAAAGTCACCAAATAACGAAATTTTGTTTATGCTACCTATAAAGTACAGTACGACGGATACATGAGTAAATTTGTCGTTGATATTTGGTCGACGGAGCTGCCCTCTGACAGAAACAATGGATACCAAGTTGCATGGATGACAGAAACGATTACGCCATGAATGCTGATTCACCTGTGTAGCAGTGTTCAGCAATCATACTCGGATGTCGTTGATGGTATGCAAGTCAATCTATAACCCGTGACCAAATGTTTTTAATGGGTGGGTGATCTGGAGAATGTGCTGTACAATGCAACACTAGATAACCCTTGTATAGAGGTACATCACGAAACACAGACCACAGTCGTTTTGCGTAATCTCCTAAACAGATTACGCCACATAGACCTCCATAACAGTGACATTAACGTCAGGCCTGCAGCGTCTGCCGTCCAAAAAGCTAGAAATGCGAAGCTGAGGTGTTGCGTACCCAATGACTCCCATTATAATGATTCTGGGAACTGGGTCCGTATGACTGCCGAATGCGCTGCTGCAACGTCAACTTTACCTGGAGACACCACGCACATGTACGTTGCGGCGATGCTCGTAGACCCGGGATCTGTCTGATAACACGAAGTGTCGGCGGGCCCATATCTCTCACTGCTGCCGAATATACGGAAGTAGCATTAACGGTATCCGTGCCAGCAGTCCCCGGTGCTTCAGTCATTGGCGGACTGGCTATGTGCCTTCCTCCAGACAAATCAATTTCCACAGCCAAGTTACCTGACGTAGCTGTATGGTTCTGCACAGCCATGCAAACAACGTCTGTCCTTAAACTTCCTATCAAATAGAAACTCTGCAGGACCATTACCTTTTGTGGACAAATGCAAGCACGACTGATGACCGGTAATCACAGATTTACTTCTTCTCGTAGCTCATCTTCTACCTGTGAAGACGGGTCGTGAGACGTGCGAAGGTAGCTCAGTTGGCAGGGCACTTTCCTACTACAGACAAAGATCCACAGTGCGATTCACTGTCTAGTACAACGTATTATCCCCAAAAACTTTCACTCTTAACTGCAGAGTGAAAATTTCATTTCTAATGATTATGTAACTTACATAATATTTAAGTTGTATGTAATAAGTATGTTTTTTTAGAGAAACCGAAAACTCTTTTTATCTCTTGGTCGTCTGTATTCGTGAATTTATGTTCAACGGTGTCCAATCTTGCGCAAGGATGGCTGTGTCATCCACGTAGATGGATAACGTCTGTTTTGTGTATCTGGGAAGTCGTTAATGTACAGGTTGAACAAGGTGGGCCCTTGGGTGCTCAGCTGGGGTGCTCCAGCTTGGATGCCATGTTGCGCTGATTGTTTGCCATGCACGTCAGTGTTGCAACATCTGTCCGTGAGATATGGGTGTATGAGACGTGCGAGTCCGTCTGGGAAACCAGCTTCGATTAGTTGTTGTAATCAGCTGTCAATTTACGCCTATTGCCTGGACACGTGAAGTAAAGTAAATATTTGGCCTTTTCGACTATTTAAACGATTCACTTAATTCTACGCCCAAGATAATCGATTATTCGATTAACTGTTATTTTTTCAGATTTTTTTAGGTTTCATCAGCTTAATTTTATGTACTTTTTTCAAGATAACTTACACAAATTTTTTGTTCCTAGTACCAGACAGTTTGCACAAAACCTGCGTTTTTCGCATTCCTTCCAAAAACTAAACATATCATTAGGAATGTTCTAACTTTTCGAATTTGTTTATTTATCTCCGAAAATATTGTTCGGAAGTTCCTGTTAAGCGAAAAACTTTTTTAGTTTCAACTTAATTATCATTATAGTATTGCTACTTTAAATTTAATAATACAGCCAATAAACCTTCAATTTACTAAGCACCTAATATGACGAAAAAATCCCAGTTTCTATTAAACGTACTTACTCTTCAATAAAGCGTCTTTTCCTTTGCTGTGGAACCTTACGAGGATACTCAGGTACAACCTTCATTATACATAGCACCTGTTCGTCATGTTTTTTGTAAATTACTTATTGGAATATGGCATGAACCTGGCGCCTCTGTCAGGTGGATGATTTAGAATGTTTAGCTCAGTAAATAGGTGTAGATTGATGACAACTTCTTTCAAATGCCTGTTGAAGAAACTGTCTTAAGGAACTTGTCACTCAAACCAAATTGTTTAAATATATTCTTACTTTATTAAGAACGGACCGTTAAATCCCACTAATCGTAATTTATGTGTTTTGAGAGATTAGTACATCAATGATTATATATCTTCGTGTGTTGGTTCTGCTTCACGAATCAGTGTAGTAGTAAATGTTCTAATTTTTTAATCAAAAGATTAAGGCGACAGAATAAGGGCCGAGAACCATAAATGATATTTCAGTTTTTATAAAGGCACACGTGAGATATCACCGTCAACAAGATGATGTATTCAGATGAAGTTTTGAAAGAATTCTAAAGAAGTTTGGTTTCTGAAGTGCCACAGCATCACTCTTGGACATACAATGGGTAAGGAAAATACAAACAGAAATAACCGCAGTCTTCTTTCGTTGTGATAATTCAACTTTATCAAGGTACATTAACCAATTTTTCAGTATATAAATATTTTTCGCCGTCCATGCTGCACGATGGATAGCTCTGGAGCATGGAAATATACTTCATGATACCATGCTTCGAGAACATTATTAGCATTAGGTAAAAAACTAACAACAACATCGTCATGTATATATTATGCGTGCAAGTTAAATACAGAGATATTTTTCCTAAATGTTTTCATGCAAAACACACGCACCTGCAACAGGTGTATTTTATGCTGTTGTGACAGTGACTAAGATATAATCGAAAAGTCACTCATTCCGAGTTTCATAGGCAACTTTTTCTGCCCTTTGCCGTAGTAAGCTAAACAATCGAAATCTGTGTAAGGTTATCAGTAGATTTTTCCTATTCTTTTATTTTCAAAGACATTATAGTGTAAATTTTATCATTTACGTTCATTAATACTTAAATGTCTAATTTGTCGGTTTTCGTATTCCTTACACTGTCATATATTAATGCCTCTCTGCGCGCTTAGTAGTCTTCTTTCTCAAGTATCTCATGACTGACTGCATGCGTGTAACTTAGTGCGCTTTCCAATTGCTGATTGTCCACAACCTTGTTATCTTTCTCGATTGTATATATCTTCAAATCAATGACGTATTTCTCGTGAAAAGCTTTTAAATAAAAAGTTTTGATATAAAAATCATGTGTCTTCTCACTTGTTAAGTTTCGACGACCTCTGGGCATATTTATGGCAGTTGCTTCCATTGCTGAAAAAACCTTTTAATTTTACAATTGAGTTTCTCAGCTTCTTGGCAGCAAGTCGCTTGTTTTGCAAATAAATATTCAAGTCCTCCACAGTGTGAGACTTTGATGTGTAGTTAATTTACACACCCGCAAGTTGTAAAAGGAAATTATTAATATTGGTTTGACAGACGACAGTTTACTTACAGTACTTCATGCTAGTTATGTCCACGCAAATATAGTTCAAGGGATCAAAAGCTGAGAGGTTCAAGTGGATGTTCCATAAAAATAAGATAAGTGCATCTACAACAATGTAAGCCATATAAAATTGTAGTAGCAAAGGGATACAAGTGAAACGCATATTGAACGAAAAGAAAACTGTCTCGAGAAGTCATGAAACAGTTACATTCATTGAGGGCTATACTGATTTTATACGTTGTGTAGTACGTAAAAAAACTTTTTGACTGGCTATGGCAAGGAAAGCGTTTTTGAAGAAGAGAAATTTGTTAACATAGAGTATAGATTTAAATGTCAGGAATTCGTTTCTGAAAGTATTTGTATGGAGTATAGCCATGTATGGAAGTGAAACATGGACAATAAATATTTTGGACAGGAAGAGAATAGAAGCTTTCGAAATGTGGTGCTACAGAAGAATGCTGAAGATTAGATGGGTAGATCACATAACTAATGAGGAGATACTGAATAGAATTGGGGAGAAGAGGAGTTTGTGGCACAACTTGACGAGAAGAAGGGACCGGTTGGTAGGACATGTTCTGAGGCATCAAGGTATCACAAATTTAGCATTGGAGGGCAGGGTGGAGGGTAAAAATGTAGAGAGAGACCAAGAGATGAACACACTAAGCTGATTCAGAAGGATGTAGGTTGCAGTAGGTACTGGGAGATTAAGAAACTTGAACAGGATAGGGTAGCATGGAGAGCTGCATCAAAAAAGTTTCAGGACTGAAGACCACAACAACAACAACATGATTCATGGGGTGAGGAGAATGACGCAATTCATGCGATTTATTTCCAATAATGTGATAATGCGTTAAAAAGTAGCTTTTGTAAGCCACAAAACGTATGGTATTCATGCATCATTACATAAACGTTTTGTTACAGGTCTAATGAGACATTTTATGATAACTGGATTGATAGCAAGCAAGAATAAAGTATAAAGAGAAAATTTAAATCACATTCTTATTTATTTAAAGTATTCTGGAAATGCAGACTATAAGGGCATACAATTATGAATTGTAATATAAAAATGATTATTCATATTAACCTGTTATCCCAACATGCGAACAGAAAATGCTATAAACTATTTTTATAACCATTATATGCAAAATAATCTGAAATTCTATTTCACAATCTCAAGAATATTGCGAAACCGTGTCCATTTTAACTTCAAATTTCTTGAAAATGCAAGAAGTGTTCATATACCATTATGCTTCTGACCCCCTTCCATAATTCTGTGTAAACGAATTTGAAACCAGAACATTTTACTTGCTACGACTAGGAGCTCCCGTCGAAAGTGAATGAGGTTGGAGTTATTGCGCTGAGTCGTAAACAGCTGCCGTAATGTGTAGATTCTTTCAGATTGTCCTGGGTTCTCTCTGCCTAACTCAGGACCACTGCCCCGTCACCAGAGTAACGTGGCGCAATCTGAGAACACATTCAACTAAGGAAATCGAATTAAACAACCTGACTACGTTAAATACTCGATGAATTTTTCATGCAGACGTAATACTTGTACGTATGTGAGAATTTCCAGATTTATCTTGATTCGTATTGCACACAATGAGATAAGAGAATAACGCTGAATGTTTAAAAAGTAGCGGTTCCCAGAAAGGAACGATCGCTCGTGAGCCTGTACCCACGGATGAGACACTTTGCCGGCCTTAGTTCGACGGACCATGATTGACGACTCTGTCGAATGCCGGAAAATGATGGTACCCACGTATTCTCTTTACATGTGGTACAAAATGATTTTGTCACAAATAATCAATATTAAATGCAGTTTATGAATGAGAAACCAGCTACGCGATCTTTCCTGATATGTAGAATATAAATGACGTTTCTATAGCTACTTTTTGGTGTTTCATTTACTTGTTACTCATCAGATTATTTGGTGCATGGGTCGCTTGTGATGTTGCAGTTCCAACCTCCAGTAGCGTAGAAAATCCATGACCATTCAAATGTAATCTCACTTTTGTAAACAAGAGAAAGCTGATAAGCAGAATATCTACATAAAATTTTAAGAAAATACCACCTGTTATTTATGTTCTTAATTTAAGGAATTTCATAAGTAATTGGAAATATCGTTAAAATTTAATCATTTTCATAATCTGAACGAAGTTGACCAAAGTGTCTTGAAAACTCAAAATCAATAAGCATAACAGGAAAGACGTTAATTTTAGTATCTGCACAATACTGATTTTATCAATTGCAATAGACTTTCATCGTAGCATATCGGAATCCAGATCAATCTTCACCCCCGCTCAGAAGCACAAGCAATCAGATGGTTGGATACAGCTCGTTAATACAACAAGGACAGAGAAAATTCTGCATTTTAAAATAATCAGGAGATACCACTTACCAATACAAGCAAACATGAAGCAAGAAAACAATCAGTTAAAAAGAGAGTGATTACTCGAGCAGAAAAAGCATTTTAAAATAATCAGGAGATACCACTTACCAATACAAGCAAACATGAAGCAAGAAAACGATCAGTTAAAAAGAGAGTGATTACTCGAGCAGAAAAGTTATTTAATTTAATGTGTCTCCTCTAATCAGTGTTTGACTAACAATTAGCATTTGAATCACCCATTTAGTCCAGTGTGACCGATTCATCGTTCAATAATCTTTACATTTAAAAATTCCCGCACTTCCACATACTCTGTCCTCTTGGTAAATGAAGTCCTTCGAATGAGTCTCCAAGTGTAGCAAAAGAAAGTTCTCAACCATTTCGAGATATGTTCTTCCTGTAACAGTGTTGTCCTCAAAGAAAAAGCACCATCTCCCTTTTACCGTGAAACTGCACGACACATGTTAAGTTTTGGAGAGTCCCTCTCAAGTTGTACAACTTCATGTTGCTGCTGCGTACTCCATATTTTCACATTATGACGGTTCTTTCCATTTAAATGGAATTTTCCCTAGTCACTAAGCACTACGCGTGGACGAAAACTGTCATCCTCCATCTAGCAAAGAACGAAATTACAGAACTCCACAGGCCTTGTTTGTCACCTTCACTAAGACCTTGCAGTAGCTGAATTTTGTATGGTTTCGTGTGTAAACATCGACGCATCACCCACCAGAAGGACATCGGGGGCATGATGAGCTGTCGAGCTGCACAGCGAACGGATTTCTGCGTGTGAAACTATGGCGGATGCGTTCGTTGTCTGTGTCAGACACTGGGGGAAGGAGGATCCAACACCATACCTAGTACAAAATTCACTTTCAACAGTTATTACTGACGCGCGCTCCGCAAAAGTAGAACACAAAACGCCCTCTGTTGTCCCGACACCACATTTACTCGAAGGGAAGTGGGCGCACGCTACTGATACCTAGCGGGAACCATGAAAGACTCGACAGTTTGCTCTCTCCAACAGTACGTTAGTCATACATGTATCTCAAACAACACAACGGTTACAATTATTTTAAATCGGGTGATTCTTTTTGAGAAGGCCTGTATTAAAACTATTCTGGTTCTGTATTAGAAACGTTAAATTCATTTATAGTAAAGACTAGAAAAAGTTTAACCGATGAGCTGGTGCATGTAGTTTAGCGTATAGAACTGGTTTCAAATCTCTTCTTCTTTCATCAACATAACAGGGAGTGTAACAGGTAGCTTGAAGGCAAATGACCATGCAGTACACTAATTAGATAAAATAGTAGGTCCTTACAACCGCTTGCCAGCAACATCATCAAAATATGACTCATGTTTTAAAAATAAAGCCAACAAAAGCATTTCTTAAACATAATTTTAAACCAATTGTATCTAGTACAATCTGACGCGGTTAAAAAATTAACCTTCTGTTAAGCTATTAACAGGACGAGGTGTCGAAAGCATGCGATGCTCACCTTCATGACCTGCAGCCGACTGACTTCTCCAAAATGCTTAAGCTAGTCCAAAAAACTGTCTCAGTCATCGACGACCAACAAGCTGCAGATTATATATCAATCAAATTACTGCACACAGAGCCCGGTACTTCTCGCGCAGACCGGAACTTGTGTCACTCTACTAATCCTCAATATTATGACATATATCATCAAATGATGCCGGATAGCGGATCTGTACTGTGGTTAAAAAAGAACTTTACCACCAATTCAGACAAGCCTGAAGCGACTCAAATCCAAATCGTCACAGCGCAACTTGTAGACTTGCGATTTAACCGCTAAGCACACCGCGACACTCAGAATATCAGTCTTAAGTCACTGGGGTTACATAATCTTGACAGACTAACGTCAATGACTGCGAGAGGGCCCTGTAGCCGCCGGCGACACTGTAAGGAGTCTCTCAGTCAGAGATAAACAATTTTGCCTCACACAGGTAAATGGTAAGTAGAATCGACTGTCTCGTGCCGCGAGCATTTAGTGAGTGTTAGTTGATTATGCAAACACCACGCGGAATTCGCAGCTGTCATACAATATGTGTAAATTGTGGGTAGAGGGGGACAGAAGGGAAAAGGGATGGGATAACGAATGTAAAATGGATCGGGACGTTACGCCGGATGAGAGGCGACAAGAGATAGTGTGTACCGGACCGGGATTCGAACCCGAGATCTCCTGCTTAGAAGGCAGGTGCGTTAATGACAGTGTCACCACCAACACCCATCGTTCATCGGAAATGTGCGGACTGTCTCAACACGCCTCTCGGCCGACGCAAATTCCCACCTAGCGCCATTTGTCTACAGCCCCTGTCATTGTTCTCCTTGCTCACTACTTTCCACGTAATTTCCTGAGACAGCTGCTTTGAGTAATCCCTTCCCTTTCTTTTTCCTTCTCTCCCCCCCCCCCCCCACCTCCTCTACTCATTACTTCCACTTACGTATAGTTGTATTGTATGTTAACCAGGGACCTAGAAACGACGGAGAGGCTCCGTCACCACGTCAGGCGCAGTGGTCCATAACCCAACGACGACTACCGCACTGCCGGCCGCGGTGGCCGTGCGGTTCTGGCGCTGCAGTCCCGAACCGCGGGGTTGCTAAGGTCGCAGGTGCGAATACTGCCTCGGGCATGGGTGTGTGTGATGTCCTTAGGTTAGTTAGGTTTAAGTAGTTCTAAGTTCTAGTGGACTTATGACCTAAGATGTTGAGTCCTATAGTCCTCAGAGCCATTTGACTACAGCACTCCCGTTCAACCCTCTGCCGCCCCACATTGAACCACTCTTTCAGGGTTATTGTGAGGTTCGGCCCCCTGTGGACCCCCCTCGTCCCCCCCCCCCCTCACCCCAAGGAACATCTGACACCAGACGACTGTAACCCCTATGTTTGCGTGGAAGAGTAATGGTGGTGTACGCGTACGTGGAGAACTTGTTTACGCTTCAATCGCCGACACAGTGCAAGCCGATGCCGAATAAGGGGAACCAGCCCGCATTCGCAGAGGCAGATGGAAAACCGCCTAAAAACCATCCACAGACTGACCAGCTCACCGGACCTCGGCACAAGTCAGCCTGGCGGATTCATGTCGGGGAGCAGGCACTCCTTGCCAATCCGGAGAGCCGTGCTTAAGATCGCACGGCTAACCGGGCGGGCCTTACATAGAGTTCGTCGAGTGTGGGCGGAACCATCAGCCAGTAAACAACTCGTGATGTAGTACTGGCTGATGGTGTCCCCATCGCTGCCGATTGAACATTACATTAAACAAAACATTATACCATATCGAGACTTGTAGTATTAGTGACAATTGTACGACAATTTAGAGCATGCTGAATATTCACATTGGCGTCATTCGCACTGGCCACATATAGGATTCCTGTGAAGATGGTGTGTGTTAACTGCTACGACGTGTCACTATACTATTCTGGAATGAGCTAAAAATCTATAGAGGTAACTTATGAAATTGGTACATGTGTAATTTTATATCAAACAATCTAAAGTTTCACATATAATTATGAAGTGTAGTTTTGCTTTGATGTGACTATCATTAGTCATATGGTAAACATCCTAACGGTAATCAGTTTCGTCTCACATTCGTTACAAGAAGTCAGGCGGCATTTTTGCAACGGCAACATTCTAATTTTCCGGTCGTCTAAATTGTTTGATAGGGGAAGATCATATGCGCCACAGAAAGAAATCCAGTGGTGGTGTCAAGTGTGGGGACGAGTGGGCCCTTTACGTCCAATCCACTGCCCTTGGATGCGATCACCGAGGAAACCTCAAACTTCCGTGAGAAAATGAGATGGTTCACCGTTTTGATGGTAGTAAATCATCCCATTTCCGTCACTCATTGATCTGTGGAATTAAAATGCTTTCAAGCATATCCGGATATCCAATACCAGTGACAATTTATTACATGAAGCAGAAAGGGCCGTACACGGTGATTTATCGTGTCATAGTGAACAATCCCTTTCAACAAAGTTCTTGTGCCAAGAGTAAATTGTAGACCTACTTGGAGGTTCTTTGGTGTATTCGGAGCGAAATGTACGCCGAGCAGTCATTGCAAAGTTCGTTTCATGAAACTGAAATAGACAGCGAGCACACTCCACGTCAATGAAAGTAGCTGTTTTAACTGTTCTCAAGGCTCGCGCTCCTGGTGGAGGAATAGGGTGCTGATGCACTACGTGAATCAAATTTGAGGAATTTTGCTAAAAATTACATATTTAAGGACTTCGTAAGTTATTTAAATAAATTTCTGTATCATTCCAAATATGTAAAGTCCTTTCTGACTCATTCTTTACTGATCTGTGTTGAGATTAACAGTAACTACAAGTGTAGGACGGAAGTACTGTCTGCCTCTAGTTGTGTCTAAACAAAATATATCTTTTTCACAGAACTGTTAACATTTCCTGACACTACTTATGATTAACGTTATCCAAAGATACAAGTAGATGGTCCGTGACTGAAACCGGTTGATATTTGGGTATAAAATAAAAGCAGCTGACGGTGAAACATGCATTTTGCACATTACTTGACGGATGCCGATATTCTCCTTCCAAAAATGTTTAACTGGTAGTGTTTCAACATGGAATTGTAACGTCGCCGTAGCGCGACTGCCACACCACCTAGGCCGGCAGTATGAAGCCTTTTCTGTGTTTTCTTTTTTTTTTTGGGGGGGGGGGGGGGGTAACGAGCAGAGCTGATCAAAACCGATATCTCACACTCAAAAGCGTTAGATGTAAAAAATCAGCCATTGACCTGTGTTTTCAAAATGGATTCAAAAGTCTTGGTCTCAATAAAATATTCATTTGCAATGGTTTTTTCGGTTAGAATGTGACCTTCAGGCCATTTATAGAGTGCATACAAAATAACGAGGCTGGTAGACGCGCAATCGACAGAACACTGATGGGGAGAATGGTGGTGCTGGGAGCTACAGGCAGGCGCTGTAGGGGAAATGCCTAGCATTGGAGGCGAAGTGCCCTCTTAAACTGAGGTCTACACTCATATTTTCTGTAAATGTTACGTACAGCCCCTCCACATCCGCACTTGCTTGGTGACCATTCAAACAGATCTACTGTCACCTCTGCTGTAATTCATATCTAACAGGACTCCTGCTGAAAATGTAACCGAAGTATCGATTTATTTTCGCCTGGGTTATCAACCATTTGTAACTTTCAGAGAATAGTTGTGAATGGTGAATCTCAAGTAAAACATAGATATCTCATATTTCCACATTAAAATTTGTTTCTTTTGCCGAAACACATCAGAGTTTACATAATTTCACCTCACTAGCATGTTGTGCAGACGCACTTGCAAGAAACTACTGTAGCAATGGTTTAATAATTGATGAACCGTGGAAAAATTAGGTCAATAGCTATAGAGGAAGCACATCCTCGGTATAAAAATGATCGTGTAATTTCTCTTCTGATGTTCTGAAACAGACAACATTTCTTGTTTCACTATCTTTTGATTGCACTTAAAAATTACATTCGCTCATCGGAAACATCTGTAGTTAGTGGAATAGCATGATAGACAATGAAGTTTTGCGTAATAACCACATGGCAAACTACTCTGCTCTTTGTGCTATCATTTGCCAAAATCTCGATTCGATATCTGAAACCGGTTATGAAATATAAGGAATGTTGTGGATACCCATTCTGACTTTTTTCTGGTGCTCTCGATAGCAAATAAGTGTGTTACATCACATCGATTCTCTCGATATTAGTAACAGAGACCCCCACCAAAGTCAAGAACAAAATTCATTATGTTAGCTAAATTTGATATCCAGTAATACATTATATGAAAATATGGACCAAACAGAAAATCACCGACACCCCTGTCTTTCAACAAAAACATTTGCGATTACGGTGCTGTATATTACTTAAATACAAATATCACAGGAAATGTATGAAAGAAATAATGGTCAAATGTCCGCCCCCAGTATTTGAGTGAAGCCGGCACGTTAGTTCAGCGTGTTCAGTCACAGGGTTAGCTGCCCTCTGTAATAAAAAAAAACTGTGTTAACCGATCAACAACGAACTTAATCGGATGTCTTACGACGTCCATCCCGAGCAGATGCAGCGAACAAAAGCGAATAAAACGAAATGAAAAAAAAAGTGGTCAGCACGACGGAATGTCAATCCTAAGGGCCCGGGTTCGATTCCGCGCTGGGTCGGAGATTTTCTCCGCTCAGGGACTGGGTGTTGTGCTGTCCATCATCATTTCATCCCAATCGACGCGCAAGTCGCTGAAGTAGCGTCACATCGAAAGCCTTGCACCAGGCGAACGGTCTACCCGACGGGAGGCCTTAATCACACGACTTTTTTTTCTAATGGGCAAGTCATCATCTACATCTACATCTACATTTATACTCCGCAAGCCACCCAACGGTGTGTGGCGGAGGGCACTTTACGTGCCACTGTCATTACCTCACTTTCCTGTTCCAGTCGCGCCGGCCTTTGTGGCCCAGCGGTTCTAGCCGCTTCAGTTTGAAACCGCGCGACCGCTACGGTCGCAGGTTCGAATCCTGCCTCTGGCATGCATGTGTGTAATGTCCTTAGGTTAATTAGGTTTAAGTAGTTCTAAGTTCTAGGGGACTGATGAACTTAGATGGTAAGTCCCATAGCGCTCAGACCCATTTTGTTCCAGTCGCTTATGGTTCGCGGGAAGAACGACAGCCGGAAAGCCTCCGTGCGCAAAAATGAATTATCCTTTACTGAAGAGAGTCTGTAAAATTGTTTTAGGAAGACTGCGGGATGTACGCCTCGAATCTATCACCACAACCATTACCGACGGACCGAAAGCAGGCAGACATTACCCTACTGAAAAAAGGAATGAATCGCGCAGCGCTTCGGACAACTGGCCACTTCGCACTGGACACCGTGTCTTGTGCGGACTCTACCATGATTCTAGGTGTTGGCGGTGAACGGAGCAGGTGTTGTGACTCCAACTCCACTGCAGTTGAGGCCCGTAAATCACAACACCTGTTCCATTCACCGCCACCGCCTACCGCCATGGTGTAAGTGATCTGAACATGGTCACGTTCCTACCGGAACCGATAAGAATTGCCAATAAATACTTTATTGCGGTGAAGCCTGTTTTTAATCTGTTTTCAAAGTATTTTAGCCATACCTGTACTTTCCTCCACTAGAAATATTCTGATGCATTACTTTATCCGAATCGCGTAACACAGCTGTTAATGGCAAAAATGAGGGTCGTTCTTAAAAAGTAATTTACAAACCGGGCGTAAGTTCACAACTTCATCTGCTGGCTGAGGTGTGGTAGGGGTGTCCACGAAATCGCCATCGCTATGCGCGGCGAGTCGCACATGTGGCTCTGTGTGTCGGGCCCTAAATCGCGGCAGACCGGTAGAAATGCGGGCCGAGTGAGTGGGGCGGACGGCTGATGTATTGGCCACCCTCTGGGTGCGACAGCGCGGCGTCGCAGGTAGGTCGCTTCGGTGCGGCGTGGAACCTAATACAGTCTGCTCCGTCCGTCCAGTAGCAGTAGGGAACTGCATGTTATTTTGTCCAGCTAAATTATGTGATACGCAGAAATTCTAATTTCGTTTTGTAAATTTGTTGACACCTTTCGACGATGTTAATTCGCTCGCAATTCTGAGCGGCGCAGATACAGAAGGTTTGTTGTGTGTTGTTCAGAGGCTGTAATGCAATTGCGTGTTCAAATGTTCAAATGTGTGTGTATTGTTAAGGGACCAAACTGCTGAGGTCATCGGTCCCTAGACTTATACACTACTTAAACTAACTTATTCTATGAACAACACACATACCCATGCCCAATGGAGGGCTCGAATCTCCGACAGCAGGGGTAGCACAGTCAGTGACATGGCGCCTCTAACGGAGCGGCCACTCCGCACGGCGCAGTTGGATGTGAAGAGACGTGAAGAGGAGGGATGATACAGAAGGGAATGAGGCAACGCCGTAGCATGTCCCAGATATTGTTCCTTCTGTGTCTTGATTGATCAGTGAGGGAAGCCAGGAGTAAGTAGTGAAAGGGAGTTCAGAGAAGGATTGTGATACTTTGGGATTGCTGACAGCATTGCGGTGCTTTGCTGCTGGCATTGCGGTACTTTTCTGGTGGCACTGCGGTGCTGTCTGAGACAGCAGGGAACTTGGAGAATCAGCTGAACGGCGTGGATGGTATCTTCTGGAAACAATGCGGGACAGTTGTCAACAACAGGAAAACAGCGGTAATCGAATATGTAATCACATTAAATTTGGTAATAATGGAGGAATTGGACTACAAGCTGAAACACTGTAATTAGTGGATGAACTTTGCTGTTTATAGTGCAGGAAAAAATGGTTCAAATGGCTCTGAGCACTATGGGACTTAACTACTGTGGTCATCAGTCCCCTAGAACTTAGAACTACTTAAACCTAACTAACCTAAGGACATCACACACATCCATGCCCGAGGCAGGATTCGAACCTGCGACCGCAGCAGTCGTGCGGTTCCGGACTGCGCGCCTAAAACCGCTAGAGTGCAGGAAACAACTTGTAGTAAAGGAAAGAATTTAAGTACGACACAAACATGGACTTTGTGGATTACGAGAAAGCTTCTGAGAATGTCAATAGTCAGGAATTTTGGAAAATTATTTAGAAAAGACGCCTCCCAACACATCTTATTAACTCTGATGTGTAAAAACCGCCGACTGGTTGCAGCAAAATTTTACTTTTACGAGTTTTCGACGCCGACTATGGATGTCTTTATTAGAAAATCTGCAGCTGGCGAAAACCTTTAATAGGTATAATGCTTTCTTCACATAAAATACTTAAGTAGTCAATGAAATTCACCTAAAGCTCATAGAAACTCGTCAAGGTTTGTGACGCTCTCCCCTACGCTCCAAATCAGTACAACGTGTATGGCTTGTGGCCTCGCAGATAAGCCCAATTTATTGGAACCCAGGAAAAAGTTGGCGGTTTCCTAGTGTTAGGTTGGCATACCAACAACGTGGGATGTGAAGTCGAAGCGGTTAGAGCTTATAGCAACGCAAAAATACTCCTATTTTAACAATACCACAATTTAGTAATATCATCTTTTATAGAAACAGATGCCAGAAATATTAATTCAAACAATTCTATAATTATTGTGACCGAGCGGTACTAGGTGCTTCAATCTGGAACCGCGCTGTTGCTACGATCGCAGGTTCGAATGCTGCCTCGGACATGGATGTGTGTGATGTCGCTAGGTTTAAGTAGTTCTAAGCCTAGGGGACTGATGCCCTCAGATGTTAAGTCCCATAGTGCTTAGAACCATTTTCTGCTGTGTACTCCTCACTGGATCCCAACCGGACTCTGAAAAATAGTCGGACAGAGGCAGCTATTAATTATAACCGAGTTCGATTTCCGACGCCCATAATGTCCTTTGATTCTCTCTTGTTATTCAGTACTCGCAGCGATATTCCGTGGAGCTCGTATTCTCTCACCCATTTGCATCTCTGGCGAATGTGATGGCGAGATTTTGATAAATTGAATGCCGGACCCCGGGCGTTATTTACACTGAAACCGCCGTCCCTATTTATTAGGTTTTCTGACATCTTTATTTCGACCGACTCCTTAATTTAGCTGCCCCTGAAACTTGCCCTTTACACCAAGATAGTGGTCACGCCGTATTTCATTTCATGATTATTTTCGAGGCAACGCTCGCCTACAGATGGTTCGCTTGCTTGTATTATTATAAAAAGTTTCCGCATTTAATTAATTTGTGGAAAAATCTTCTGGATGTGAAGTGCCAGTACCTACAGCGCAAATAGCAGTAGAACAAAATCATACTTCAATTGCACATACAAATTCCATAATCTATAATAGAGTACTGCTTCGAAATTATCGAAATCTTCGAAAAGGGGACACTGAAATCATGACGTTTAACCTTATCTTTAACATTAAGATTTAAAATATACCAAAAAAATAAAGTCCAGAGTGCAATAGGATAACAAGATACAGATGAAAATCTGAATGGACACAATAACTCTTTCAAGAAATGAAACCCTTTCTCATTGCGCACACATATGTCAACTATCAATAGGAAAGAAAGTCTGAAATTTTAAACTTCACGTTTAAGAAACCGTAGAAGGATCTTAAAAACATGCCGTCGGTTACCACCACACAGACTCCCGTGTGGGGCATATGTTAATTCGCGTCCCTGGTTCAGAAAAGCACTGAAAGCTTTGATAACTAATAACTCACCAGGACTGGTGGGAAACAGATTTCGGTTGTACAGAAAGTACATCGCTCGCACTTCGTCATGCGACTGGAAAATAGAGTGTGTGACTCCTGTAAACAAGAAGGGCAAAAGATCGGACCCGCAAAATTACAGAACAATATCCCTAACGTCGGTTTGTTACAGAATTCTTGAACATATTTACTGTTCGAACATAATTAATTTCCTTGAGACAGAGAAGCTTTTGTCCGCAAATCAGCACGGATTTAGAAATATTCGTTCGTGGGAAACTCAGCTTGCCTTTTTCTCACATGAAATCCTGTGAGCCATGGATGAAGGGCAGTAGGCAGATACCATATTCCTAGAGTTTCGAAAATTATTTGACACGGTGTCCCACTGCAAACTGATAACCTAGGTACTAGCGTACTGAATAGGTTCCCAGATATTCGAGTGGCTCGAAGGCTTCTTGTAAGTTGTCCATGCCAGCGGGCGTTCGTCAGAGACGAAGGGAATAGGACTGCTGTCCTTCTCTGTATACTCGTATGTAAATCATTTGGAGGAAAGGGTGTGCAAGAATATGTGGTTGTTTGCTGATGGTGCTGTGACGTTCGGTATTTGTCGTCGTTGAGTCATTGCAAAAGGATACAAAACAACGTAGGCAAAATTTCTAGTTGGTTTGATGAGGGCAGCTGTCACTAAAAGTAAAAAATTGCAAGTTTATGCAAATAACTAGGAAAAACAGCGCCATAATATTAGATTACAGTTTTAGAAACGTGCTGCTTGACACAGTAATGTCTACCAAGTATCTAGGTGTAATGATGCAAAGCGACATGAAATGGAACGAGCTTGTATAGATTACATTAGGGAAGGCGAAACATGGACATCGTTATATTGGGATAATTTAAGGAAATTATGGCTCCTCTGTAAAGGAGACCTCATACAGAACACAACTACGACGCGTTCTTGAGTACGGTTCGTGTGTATGGGAACCGCACAAGGTCGAAATATATGAAGACATCGATGCAATTCAGAACGGGCCAGGTTTGTTACCGGACTTTTGATCGACACGCAGATATTACGGAGATGCTTTGAGAAGTCCAATGGGCTCAAAATGGCTCTGAGCACCATGGGACTCAACTGCTGTGGTCATCAGTCCCCTAGAACTTAGAACTACTTAAACCTAACTAACCTAAGGACATCACACACAGCCATGCCCGAGGCAGGACTCGAACCTGCGACCGTAGCAGTCTCACGGTAGTCCAATGGGACTCCTAGAGTAAAGGCACAGTTCTCCTCGACAGACACCATTAAGAAACTTTAGAGAAGCGCCATTTAAAGCTGACTACATGACGACGCTACTGCCGCCAACGTACACTTCATGCAAGCACCACGAAGATAAGACAGGAACTAGGGCTCATTCTGTTTGCGAGTGAAAGAGGAGAGGAAATGATTACTAGTGGTACAATGTGGTAGAAGGTACCCTCCGTTACCGACCATACGGTGTCTTGCGGAGTAGGTATGAAATGTAGATTTTGGAATAACATGAAGTAGGAAGCTCATGACAAGAAACTTGAACAGCTAAACACCAAATCAGATAATGGAGAGCATTTTTTTTAGCGCTTTACAGTTCTGTAAACAATTTTATGACAAAATTAATCTGCAACAAACTGTCGCAAAATACAAGTTGTAACAACACCTATGAATCTACACAATAGAACTGTGTGTTAACGGTTGTGCCTGTGCTATTTCTGTTAGTAAGCTGTTTAGGTTTTTTATATTGGTAACACCACGTAGCTCTCTGTATGAAAATCACTGGCTGTGCTGTGTGCAGTCAGTGGCTGGTTGGCATTGTTGTAATACTCGCCATTGTAGCGTTGGGCAGTTGGATGTTAACAGCGCGTAGCGTTGCGCGTTTGGAGGTGAGCCGCCAGCAGTGGTGGATGTGGGGAGAGAAATGGGGGAGTTTTGAAATTTGCGAGACTGAATGTGATGAACTGCCATATATATATTATGAATTTTGAACACTATTAAGGTAAATATATTGTTTGTTCTCTATCAAAGTCTTTCTTTTCATAACTATGCCTATCAGTAGTTAGTCCCTTCAGTAGTTTGATTCTTTTATTTAGCTGGCAGTAGTGGCGCTCGCTGTATTGCAGTAGTTCGAGTAATCAAGATTTTTGTGAGGTAAGTGATATGTGAAACGTATAGGGTAATGTTAGCCAGGGCAATTCTTTTGTAGGGATTTTTGAAAGTCAGATTGCTTTGCGCTAAAAATATTGTGTGTCAGTTTAAGCACAGTCTTGTATAATTTTTCTAAGGGGACGTTTCATATTTCCTGTGAATAGATAGTGAGTAGTATAGAGTACATCCTCAAGAATTGTCCAGGTTTAAACGACATAATGACGAGACACCTAAGGAATGCATCGCTAGCATTAGCGTAATATTATTGCATACTGTAAAGTATCAGAATTTTCTTGGGTTGTCCTATCTACGAGCTAAACGTTCGTGCTCTCTAGAGGCACGGCATCCCACCCTCCAGAATACCTCCACCCGAACCGTCTTCCATGTATCCAGCGCTGCTGTCTGCGTGCTGTCACCCGCCAACAGTCTCCCAAAGCCCTCGCTCCAAGTTCAAACGGTTTCGCTGCACCTAGCGTCATTGGTGCTGGTGCTGGTGGTGCTGTAAGTGGCTACTCTGATGATCCGCGCGCCCTGCTGGTGCAGCGAGGCACCACCTGCTGAGCGGCCCGTGTTCTTGACAAAAGGAGAAACAAAACGGAAGAATTGTACAGATATTTGTAACAGTTAACTATTATGTACTAATGAAAATAGATGGAGCGCTTAAACGGCGAAAAACGAAACACTACTCACTCACAATAGAATTCAGTATACCATAAGGTTGTATTTGTCCAACGTGCAATACTTCCACTGCCCATATGCGCGATGCATATGGCAGGACTGCCTTGCCGCTCACCACCCCACCCCTCCCACAATGCTCAGGTGGCCGGCGACGTGAGAAACTGTGCCGCAACCACCGCGTGACCCGGCGCAGGAACGTGTCGCGTCCCAGTCACGCCCCAGTCGCGTCCCAATTTTCGCGGTCCCATTTGACCCTGTCAAGTTACAAAAACGCGTGCTGTGCTGCGTCGCGTCATACGCTCTATGCGTGTCTCAGCGAGGTGGCTACTCTGATGATCCGCGAGCCCTGCTGTTGCAGGGAGTAAACCCCCCCGTCTTTGGCACCACCTGCTGAGCGGGCCGGGACTTCAGCTGTGCTGTGAAACCACGACACCACATTTACAGCTGCATTCAAGTCAGTGTACGAGGTGTAAATGTGTGATGTTTTCAGGTGACCCTGTTTATTCGGCTATTATAATGGGCAATGTAGCAGCATACCGCACCATCTATTTGTTTGCCTCGGAGGAAGATATCCAATGACACCACAATCGAGCCTTTAGCACCCCTTGCCTTTGTGGGGAAGGACAACTTTGAAATCTTTTGTTTTTTTATACAAATTACGAGAGTACGGAAAAATCTACATACGTTTTGTCCAAAGCATTTTCTTCGCTTCGCAATAGATTGTGCTGTAATCGGAGGAATAGAAACGGATATACAGTCGTAAATTCGACATGCTACTCAATGGCCCTTGAGTAACCAGCGATACGTGGAAATCCACCTCCATACTGCGAGGGTGATGGTTGAAATGGTTCAAATCGCTCTGAGCACTATGGGACTTAACATCTGTGGTCATCGGTCCCCTAGAAGTTAGAACTACCTAAACCTAACTTACCTAAGGACATCACACACATCCATGCCCGAGGCAGGATTCGAATCTGCGACCGTAATAGTCGTGCGGTTCCGGACTGAGCGCCTAGTAACGCGAGACCACCGTGGCCGGCCTGCGATGGTGAGGAAGGCCAGTATTTCATAACTTCTAACGGGAAACGTTGTTTCACAAACTGCGACATGAACGCGAAAAAACAGAGACACGAATATATAATAAGTTTCCTTTAATTTACGTATATGGTCACAAACGTTTGGTAACAGATTACCGATTTCGGTCCTTAATGACCATCATCAGATCTTTTTCATAAAAACAAAGTCCTAATATACTGCCGCCATAGTGATGTTATGTTATTTATATGTATCTGACGATGCAGGTGTTGATTCCGCATTTAACATTTGACGATGGCACTATGGGTGCAGTACATTAGGACTTTGTTTTTATGAAACAGACATGATGATGGTCATTAAAGACAGAAACAAGTAATCTGTTAACAAATGTTTGTGACCATAGGCGTAAATTAAAGGAAACTGGAAACATTGTATTCCTCCAACGTAACGGACAGGGGACTACTCTACGCGCTACTGTGGGCGTGACCCGAGGCGAACACTGCTTTACTTTTCCAATAAGAATAAGTGTTCAAACGTAGTACCTCAAACTTCAATAAACTGAGTGACCCTCTTATCAAATGACCGTACACAGGACAGAAGTATATATCAGGAGTGTCACCACAGGCGTTTTTGACGGGGTCGACAATGTATTCATGGTATACTGGCACTTCCTGGCACATCCTATCTTTAAATATCTCCACCGAAAGAAATCCTTCGAGGGCAAATCCGGCGACCTACCATGCTAGTTAGGGATTGCCGATCAGTGTAAACACGGTCCAATACATCCCGTGCTTCAGTTGCGGAATGCAGCTTTCACGCAGGAACCACATACGTTGCCTAACGTCCAGGGCAGATGTGCTGGTAGTTCGTGTTCCAAAAACATTCGATATTTGTGTCCGTCTAACGCGCCGTCGATTAAATACGGAGCATTGCGTTTGTTTCCCATGAAGCCGCACCATACGTTAGCAGACCAAGGACGTTAATGGTCAACTTGCCCTAATGTAGGCTCATCGGAAAACAGTACCTCGACAAGGAACGTAGGAGGTGTTTGTATTTGGTGACCTGCCCGTTCACAAAACACTACCCGGTTACGGAAATCGGCATCATGAAGTTACTGATGCAATGACACGTGGTATGGATGTCACTTATGAAGGTTCAGTATTGTGACAATACTATCTACGGACATGCCGGAATCGCGGTGTAATTTCAGGGTGTTTTTATGTCTGTTATGGTCCACTACAGCTAGTACAGCTGTTTCATTAGCTACTCCTGTAGCACGTTTGCTTCGATTCCTTTACCCGTCCGTAAGCTCCCATCAGACATAAAAGAGTTCACAACCTTGTACAGGGACCAACGAGAGTGAGTTTTTCTGGAAAACGTTTGGCATAGAAGGAAACAGTAGGCTAGACATTTCTGCTACGTTCTCCTTAAATCAGGACCATTTTCGTTCCTTCCTCAGTGGTTGCCACATTCATGGTCCATTTGCACATCAGTTCTCCAAGTACTAAGTAAGAGTGCGAGCAGTAAACAGTGCTCAAGTATTGTAATGTTCAGACCCGCTATATGTTCTATGACAGCACGATACGTGAGCTCCTGTCGCAGTGTATTGTCTGTTATGAAATGTCGTAGTTCGCTACACGGCCTCGGTGGAACGTCCACTTGTCCGCTGCCCGACATGGCGGAGGATTATGACGTTGCGAATTGGGTATCCAATTAGAAGTTATGAAATAAAGGCCACTCCTACCCTCGAAGTAGAGGGACTGAGTCCTTCGTGCCATTAGACATTCAAGGGCCATTGATTACGACTGTGTGCCCACTTGTGTTCCTCCGATTACAGCGCCAGCTGTGGCGAAACGAAGAAAATGCTCCAGGAAAAGGTATAGAATCGAAATCTGGAAGAAAAAGAAAAAAGAAAAAACGGGGGCTCCCACTGAAGATTATCCCCCCTGCGACCGAAGCATGGAGGTCGAGTGTAATACCTTTTGATGTCGGAGACGAACAAATTGGAATTATACGCTTTTTTTTTAATTCCGTGTGTAGTTTTCGAGATATTTCAGTATCCTGAGTTGACAGCCGGTGTAGCCGAGCGGTTCTAGGCGCATCTATCTGGAACTGGGCGACCGCTACGACCTCAAGTTCGAATCCTGCCTCGGGCGTGGATGTGTGTGATGTCCTTAGGTTAGTTAGGTTTAAGTAGTTCTAAGTTCTAGGAGACTGATGACCTCAGATGTTAAGTCCCATAATGCTCAAAGCCATTTGAACCATTTAATTTGGTATCATGAGTTAGAATGAAAACCTATTATAAACGGTCCAATCAAATTAACGTCATGACCGCCTATGTCGACGTCAGCGGTGGAATAAATCCTCAGAAAAGCCGCGCGGTCTAGGGCGTCTTGTCACGGTCTGCGCGGCTGTCTCCGTCGGAGCTTCAGGTCCTCCCTCGGACATGGGTGTGTGTGTTGTGCTTAGCGTAGGTTAGTTTATGTTAGATTAAGTAGTATGTAAGCTTAGTGACCGATGAGCTCAGCAGTTTTGTACCATAAGACCTTATCACAAATTTCCAATTTTTCCCCTCAAGAAGGGTAGGTGGCAGTGTTACCAGTGGAAGCTATATAAAGCGTGTTTATGGACGCGGAAAATAGCACAATCGTTGTCGTAATCTGGAAACGGAGTAATTTATCTGACGTCCAAAAGTGCATGATCATTGGCTTTCGGGTCAGCAGTGGATGCATTCCTAAAGCGACCACGTTTGTAAACTGTTCGAGTACCATGCATGGAAAAATGGCAGTGTTGAAAGGTGGCTACGCTTAGTCACAGCGCCAGAGATTGCGCCAAAGATTATTATTCCGCCGCCTCCACTGGTGCAGTAGTTGTTCAGAGGTTGCTGTGGGCAGTACTTGTTGAGAGAATGTCGAGAGCAGCAATAGTTCAGAGCATGACGTGTGCAGTTGTTGTTCTGTTGGGCGAAGGAGTAGATGCTGTTCGGTTGGTGTAATATATAGATGGAAGATGTTTCAATGATCACAGAGTATTTTTCGTGAATATATATCGAGGAAAAAGAAAATTATCTTACATTTCTTAATGAAAGTGCCTCTTGGTCACAGGTTCAGTCAACAAAGCATCTCGCTCGTGTTCATGTGTTAGACTTGTAATTCTGCCTTCTATGTGCAGTTATAGTATTTCTATTATTTCAATTAATTCTTGTAAACAGTGTTTTCCTTCCCCATGAACCATGGACAATGCCGTTAGTGGGGAGGCTTGCGTGCCTCAGCGATACAGATGGCCGTACCGTAGGTGCAACCACAACGGAGGGGTATCTGTTGAGAGGCCAGACAAACGTGTGGTTCCTGAAGAGAGGCAGCAGCCTTCTCAGTAGTTGCAGGGGCAACAGTCTGGATGATTGACTGACCTGGCCTTGCAACACTAACCAAAACGGCCTTGCTGTGCTGGTACTGCGGACGGCTGAAAGCAAGGGGAAACTACGGCCGTAACTTTCCCCGAGGACATGCAGCTTTACTGTATGGTTAAATGATGATGGCGTCCTCTGGGGTAAAATATACCGGAGGTAAAATAGTCCCCCATTCGGATCTCCGGGCGGGAACTACTCAGAAGACACCGTTATCAGGAGAAAGAAAACTGGCATTATACGGATCGGAGCGTGGAATGTCACATCAATTAATCGGGTAGGTAGGACAGAAAATTTAAATAGGGAAATGGATAGGTTAAAGTTAGCTATAGTAGGAATTAGAGAAGTTCGGTGGCAAGAGGAACAAGACTTTTGCTCAGGCGAACACAGGGTTATAAATACAAAGTCAAATAAGGGTAATGCAGGAGTAGGTTTAATAATGAATGAAAAATAGGAATGCGGGTATGCTACTACAAACAGCATAGTGTACGCATTATTGTGGCCAAGATAGACACGAAGCCCACGCCTACTACAGTAGTACAAGTTTATTTGCCAACTAGCTCTGCAGATGATGAAGAAATTGATGAAATGTATGATGAGATAAAAGAAATTATTCAGGTAGTGAAAGGAGACAAAAATTTAATAGTCATGGGTGACTGGAATTCGAGAGTAGGAAAAGGGAGAGAAGGAAACATAGTAGGTGAATATGGATTGGGGCTAAGAAATGAAAGAGGAAGCAGCCTGCTAGAGTTTTGCACAGAGCTTAACTTAATCATAGCTAACACTTGGTTCAATAATCATGAAAAAAGGTTGTATACATGGAAGAATCCTGGAGATACTAGAAGGTATCAGATAGATTATGTAATGGTAAGGTGTAGCGGTTCTATGCGCTCAGTCCGGAACCGCGCGACTGCTACGGTCGGAGGTTCGAATCCTACCTCGGCATGGATGTGTGTGATGTCCTTAGGTTAGTTAGGTTTAAGTAGTTCTAAGTTCTAGGGGACTGATGACCACAGATGTTAAGTCCCATAGTGCTCAGAGTCATTTGAACAGTTTAATGGTAAGACAGAGATTTAGGGTCCAGGTTTTAAATTGTAAGACATTTCCAGGGGCAGATGTGGACCCTGACCACAATCTATTCGTTATGAACTGTAGATTAAAACTGAAGAAACTGCAAAAAGGTGGGAATTTAAGGAGATGGGACCTGGATAAACTGACTAAACCAGAGGTTGTACACAGTTTCTGGGAGAGCATAAGGGAACAATTGACAGGAATGGGGGAAAGAAGTACAAATGGGTAGCTCTGAGGGATGAAATAGTGAAGGCAGCAGAGGATCAATTAGGTAAGAAGACGAGGACTAGTAGAACTCCTTAGGTAAAAGAAGAAATATCGAATTTATTTGATCAAAGGAGAAAATACAAAAATTCAGGAAGTGAAGCAAGCAAAAAGGAATACAAACGTCTCAAAAATGAGGTGGACAGGAAGTGCAAAATGGCTAATCAGGGATGGCTAGAGGACAATTATAAGGATTTAGAGGCTTATCTAACTAGGGGTAAGATAGATACTGCCTACAGGAAAATTAAAGAGACCTTTGGAGATAAGAGAACCACTTGTATGAGAGCTCAGATGGAAACCCAGTTCTAAGCAAAGAAGGGAAAGCAGAAAGGTGGAAGGAGTATGTAGAGGGTCTATACAAGGGCTATGTGCTTGAGGACAATATTATGGAAATGGAAGAGGATGTAGATGAAGATGAAATGGGAGATACGATACTGCGTGAAGAGTTTGACAGAGCACTGAAAGGCCCCGGGAGTAGACAACATTCCATTAGAACTACTTACGGCCTTGAGAGAGCCAGGCCTGACAAAACCTTACCACCTGGTGAGCAAGATGTGTGAGACAGGCGAAATACCCTCAGACTTCAAGAAGAATATAATAATTCCAATCCCAAATAAAGCAGTTGTTGACAGATGTGAAAATTACCGAACTGTCAGTTTAATAAGTCACAGCTGCAAAATAGTGACACGAATTCTTTACAGACGAATAAAAAAACTGGTAGAAGCTGACCTCGGGGAAGATCAGTTTGGATTCCGTAGAAATATTGGAACACGTGAGGCAATACTGACCTTACGACTTATCTTAGAAGAAAGATTAAGGAAAGGCAAACCTACGTTTCTAGCATTTGTAGACTAAGAGAAACCTTTTGACAACGTTGACTGGAATACTCTCTTTCACATTCTAAAGGTGGCATGGGTAAAATACAGGGAGCGAAAGGCTGTTTACAATTTGTACAGAAACCAGATGGCAGTTATATGAGTCAAGGGGCATGAAAGGGAAGCAGTGGTTGGGAAGGGAGTGAGACAGGGTTGTAGCCTCTCCCCGATGTTATTCAATCTGTATATTGAGCAAGCAGTAAAGGAAACAAAAGAAAAATTCGGAGTAGGTATTAAAATCCAAGAGAAGAAACAAGAACTTTGAGGTTCGCCGATGACATTGTAATTCTATTAGAGAATAGCAAAGGACTTGGAAGAGCAGTTGAATGGAATGGACAGTGCCTTGAAAGGAGAATATAAGATGAACATCAACAAAAGCAAAACGAGGATAATGGAATGTAGTCGAATTAAGTCGGGTGATGTTGAGGGAAATAGATTAGGAAATGAGACACTTAAAGTAGTAAAGGAGTTTTGCTATTTGGGAAGCAATATAACTGATGATGTTAGAAGTAGAGAAGATATAAAATGTAGACTGGCAATGACAAGGAAAGTGTTTCTGAAGAAGAAACATTTCTTAACATCGAGCATAGATTTATGTGTCAGGAAATAGTTTCTCAATGTATTTGTATGGAGTGTAGCCATGTATGGAAGTGAAACATGGATGATAAATAGTTTGGACAAGAAGAGAATAGAAGCTTTCGAAATGTGGTGCTACAGAAGAATCCTGAAGATTAGATGGGTACATCTACATCTCCATGACTACTCTGCAATTCACATTTAAGTGCTTGGCAGAGGGTTCATCGAACCACAATCATACTATCTCTCTACTATTCCACTCCCGAACAGCGAGCGGGAAAAACGAACACCTAAACCTTTCTGTTCGAGCTCTGATTTCTCTTATTTTATTTTGATGATCATTCCTACCTATGTAGGTTGGGCTCAACAAAATATTTTCGCATTCGGAAGAGAAAGTTGGTGACTGAAATTTCGTAAAAAGGTCTCGCCGCGACGAAAAACGTCTTTGCTGTAATGACTTCCATCCCAACTCGCTTACCATATCTGCCACACTCTCTCCCCTGTAACGCGATAATACAAAACGAGCTGCCCTTTTTTGCACCCTTTCGATGTCCTCCGTCAATCCCACCTGGTAAGGATCCCACACCGCGCAGCAATATTCTAACAGAGGACGAACGAGTGTATGTAAGCTGTCTCTTTAGTGGACTTGTTGCATCTGCTAAGTGTCCTGCCAATGAAACGCAACCTTTGGCTCGCCTTCCCGACAATATTATCTATGTGGTTCTTCCTACTGAAGTTGTTCGTAATTTTAACATAACTAATGATGAAGTATTGAATAGAATTGGGAGTAGAGGAGTATGTGGCAAAACGTGAGTAGAAGAAGGGACCGGTTAATAGGACATGTTCTGAGGCATAAAGGGATCACAAATTTAGTATTGGAGGGCAGCGTTGAGGGTAAAAATCGTAGAGGGAGGACTAGAGATGAATACACTAAGTACATTCAGAAGGATCATGGGTTGCAGTAAGTACTGGGAGATGAAGAGGCTTGCACAGGATAGGGTAGCATGGAGAGCTGCATCAAACTAGTCTCAGGACTGAAGACCACAACAACAACAACAAATGGTGTTTAAAATACCTTCTCGTATTGAGGAAGAACTGTGCCAGATACAAGTACGTTGAGTAATACTGCCACACACAGAACAGCAGCACTTGTGCTTTGTTGTTTCGTAGCTTTTATCGTTGCAGGGGTCTTAATTAATCAGTTGTGTTAATGGAAATTTCTTATTATTGCTTTTTGTTATTTTATGCAGTCAGATTGCGTACTAATACTAGTCAGGGCCAACCGGTTACGAGACTTCGTAACCGGACACACAGCTACTAACATTATTGCACAATAATGAAGCCCCCATCCAGTGTTGAAAACAGTTGTCGAGGCAACTATGGTGCACCATAGGGCACAAATGACAGGGATGAACGGGGGGTGCGGAGATGTAACGTTTGAGCAGCCGATCGGCCAGATAAACCAAGGGTGTCTTCTTAAAGACCGCTGAGCGAACGCTGTAGAGTGTGGGTATCCGCAGGAGGCGCCTGGTTTATGATCCCATGCTGAATGCTGTTCATTGGCGAAGAAGACTGAAATTTCCGGGTTACTAACCCAACTGGACGTTCTCTGAAAGGTGACAGTTGACTTTTTCAGAGGAATCATGTTTAATGCTCCATAAGACACATGGTCTTTGGTGTGTACGGCGTGAAAAATCTGAAAGGAAACACCCAGTGTCAATCATCGGAAGAATCCTAGTCGGAGGAGGGAGCTTTGTGGTTCTGGAAAGCACAATGGGTCAACGTAAGTCTGTCTCTATATTTGGGGACCATGTGCGTCACTTCATTCAGTTTGTTTTTCCTCCGCACGTTGGTTTCTAACAGCGGGACAATGCAGCGTGTCACACTGCTCAAAAGTATACGTCCGTGGTTCGAACAGCACCCGGATGAGATTACCGTGCTGTTCTGGCCATCTAACTCCCCGGATTTAAACAGAATTGAGAAACGCGAGAAACCTTGCGCAACTTGCCATTACATTGGTGTCCACATAGCTCCTCATCCCTGTTGGCTCCTTCCAGAGCCCCACTTACTCTGCAAGTCTAGTAGTGGTAAATGCTTCTTAAGGTTGTTATTCAAGATTCAGATAGGTGGTAACATTAATGTGACTGTACAGTGTTAATGCAACAATTGTAGTTCGATAGAAGCTTAGATATAATTCAGAAATAATTGGTAAGACGCTGTAACTAAGGTAGAACCGAAGATATCATGGATAACCAAGGACATTTTCGAGCTTATGAACAGATGAAGAAAGTACAATCACCTTAAAAATTAAGTAGGAATTCTGCAGAATAGGTTACATACGTGCAAAGCTGTCGTTATGCTTCCGGTTGGTTTGAACACTACAGTCATGTTGCTGTCGGAAGTTGTATGCATTTGCCTTGCTCTGACGTTTAAAGTTACATTAGCCAGTTATTGAGGAACCTGCAGTTTAAACTTAACTTCAAATCACTATACAACTTGGCATTGTCCGCAAAATTAACAACGTTTCCAGAGGTGAAAAACTTAAATCAGGTATCAGTGATCATACGGCTGTGACAGTATCTATGACGCCAGGTAATAAAAAGAATGTCAGTTTTAATTTGCCAGGAAGTTTCAATGTCAAGAAAGGTAAAAGATATAGTTGCTCAGCAAGGGTGACGGCAAACGAATTTCAGAATCTCTCAACAGTCAGCATCACATATTCGGTGATGAGGACGAAGATGTGGAGAATAAACGGAAAAATTCAAAGGCATCGCTCAATATGCCCTAGAAAAGTGTGTTCCGAGTAAGGGTTTAAAGGAAGGGAAAGATCCACCATGGTTTAATACCCGTGTTAAAAAGGCGCTATGTAAACAAAGAGCACTTCATCTCTGATTCAAGAGAACTAAAAACCTAGCTGACAAACAAGAGCTAAACGGAGTGAAAATGAGCATAAAGAGAGCAATGACTGAAGCGTTCAATCATTTTGAAAGTAAGACGTTGTCAACCGACCTGATCAAAAACCCTAAGAGATTTTGGTCGTATGTAAAATCAGTAAGTGCGTCAAAATCATCTATTCATTCTCTCAGCGACCACTCTGGTACTGAAACGGAAGGTAACAAAGAGAAGGTCGACGTACTGAATTCGGTCTTCCGAAGATGTTTCACCGCGGAAGACCGTAACACTGTCCGTCCTTTCAATCGTTGTGCTAACATCGATATGGCAGATATTGAGATAACCGCTCCTAGAATTGAAAAGCAGCTGCAATTGCTTAGTAGTGGAAAGGCTTGTAGAATTATATGGAACATGTTTTATTTTCAAGACTTTTGACGTTCTTGGAAAATGAAAAGCTCTTCTACAAAAATCAACATGGATTGCTCAAACAGAGATCCTGCGAATCTCAGCTCGCCCTGTTCCCCCATGAGAGCCATAGCGCAGTGGACAACGGAGCTCAGGTAGATGCCGTGTTCCTTGATTTCAGTAAGGCAATTGATACCGTCCCGCATAGCTGTTAACTGAAAAAAATGAACATACGGAGCATCGGAGCAGACCTGCGATTGGATTGAAAACTTTCTTGCAATGTAAATCAACATGTCCCTCTTAACGGAACTAAATCGAGAGATGAAAAAGTAATATCTGGAGTACCACAGGGAAGTGTGATAGGACCGTTGCTGTTCACACTATATACAAAAGATCTAGAAGAAAACGTCAGATGTTTTTAAGGCTGCTCGCAGATGATGCAGTTGCTTATACTAAAGTAGCAACGCCATAAAATAGTAAGAATTTGCGGAACGATCCTCAGAGGATTATTGATGAATGGTGCAGACTCTGGCAGTTGACCCTGAACGTAAATAAATGTAACAAACTGCGCATACATAGGAAAAGAAATCAACTACTGTATAGAATGAGATTTTCACTCTGCAGCGGAGTGTACGCTGATATGAAACTTCTTGGCAGATTAAAATTGTGTGCCCGACCGAGACTCGAACAAGGGACCTTTGCCTTTCTCCGCAGTATCCTTTCTTTCAGGAGAGCTAGTTCTGCAAGGTTTGCAGGAGAGCTTTTGTAAAGTTTGGAAGATAGGAGACGAGATATTGGCAGAAGTAAAGCTGTGAGTACCGGGCGTGAGTCGTGCTTCGGTAGCTCAGATCGTAGAGCACTTGCCCGCGAAAGGCAATGGTCTCGATTTCGAGTCTCGGTCGGGCACACAGTTTTAATCTGCCAGGAAGTTTCAACTACTGTACAGTTACATTATTGATGCCAAAAAGCTGGAGACAGCGTCTGCCGTAAAATGTCCAGAGCGACCTTAAGTGGAACGACCATGTGAAACAGATAGTGGGAAAAGCAAACACAAAATTGAGATTCATCGGATGAATCTTAAGAAAATGTAGCTCATCTACGGTAGAAGTGGCTTGTAAGGCGCTTGTTCGCCCGATTCTTGAGTATCAGATTGCCCGACATGAATCCCATAGAACAAATATGGTCGTAGTTGAGAGGTGAATTCGTGCACAAAATGCAGAAGCGGGAACACTTTCTCATTTAATGACGGCTGTAAGGGCAGCAAAGCTCTTCCAACAAATTCTTCAGACCATGCTATTTCGAGCTGCTGAAGTACGCCGGGAAAAAGAGGGCCCTACACAGTGTTACGAGGTATTCCATGACCTCTGTCACCTCATCTTGGAATAATACAGGCCGTTAAGGCGAAAGAACTATATTTAAAGCAAATGGCGTTTTTTATAGTAAAGCAGACAAACGGGCAGCTCTTACTGTACAAGTTTTCAAGTTTCCAACGGCTGATGGTACTGCATTTCGTGCTGCTAACGGTTTGCGCAGTTACCCCTAAGCTTAGAGAAGACGACAGGTAATGACCAAGATGTAGATCCCTGATGTAGACCTCTGTCACCCTTGTACCGGCTGTCGACGTGTTCACACTATATGGGCTGGCACGGCCCTGGCAGCACAGTGCGGCACTCCTTCATAAGCTGAAGCACGTATGTGAGACACACCGACTCCCTCTCATGAAAGGATTTTCCAAAATACACTACTGGCCATTAAAGTTGCTACTCCACGAAGATGACGTGCTACAGACGCGAAATTTAGCCGACAGGAAGAAGATGCTGTGATATGCAAATGATTAGCTTTTCAGAGCATTTACACAAGGTTGTCGCCGGTGACGACACCTACAACGTGCCGACATGAGGAAAGTTTCCAACCGATTTCTCATACACAAACAGCAGTTCACCGGCTATGCATGGTGAAACGTTGTTGTGATGCCTCGTATAAGGAGGAGAAATGCGTACCATCACGTTTCCGACTTTGATAAAAGTCGGATTGTAGCCTATCGCGATTGGAGTTTATCGTATTGCGACATTGCTGCTCGCTTTGGTAGAGATCCAATGACTGTTAGCAGAATATGGAATCGGTGGGTTCAGGAGGGTAATACGGAACGCCGTGCTGGATCCCAACGGCATCCTATCACTAGCAGTCGAGATGACAGGTATCTTATCCGTATGGCTGTAACGGATCGTGCAGCCACATCTCGATCCCTGAGTCAACAGATGGGAACGTTTGCAAGACAACAGCCACCTTCACGAACAGTTCGACGACGTTTGCAGGGCATGGACTATCAGCTAGGAGACCATGGCTGCGGTTACCCTTGACGCTGCATCACAGACAGGAACCCCTGCGATGGTGTACTCAACGACGAACCTGGGTGCACGAATGGCAAAACGTCATTTTTTCAGATGAATCCAGGTTCTGTTTACAGCATCATGATGGTCGCATCAGTGTTTGGCTACATCGCGGTGAACGCACATTGGAAGCGTGTATTCGTAATCGCCATACTGGCGTATCACCCACCGTGATGGTATGAGGTGTCATTGGTTACACGTCTCGGTCACGTCTTGTTCACATTGACGGTTCTTTGAACAGTGGACGTTACATTTCAGATGTGTTACGACCTGTGGCTCTACTCTTCATTCGATTCCTGCGAAACCCTACATTTCAGCAGGATATTGCACGACCGCATTTTGTAGGTCCTGTACGGGCCTTTATGGATACAGAAAATGTTCGACTGCTGCCCTGGCCAGCACATTCTCCAGATCTCTCACCAGTTGAAAACGTCTGGTCAATGGTTTGCTCGTTACAATACGCCAGTCACTACTCTTGATGAACTGTGATATTGTGTTGAAGCTGCATGGGCAGCTGTACGTGTACATGCCATCCAGGCTCTGTTTGACTCAATGCCCAGGCGTATCAAGGCCGTTATTACGGCTATTACCGCTAGAGGTTGTGCTGGATACTAACTTCTCAGGATCTATGCACCCAAATTGCATGAAAATGTAATCACACGTCAGTTCTAGTACAATATATTTCTCCAATGAATACCCTGTTTATAATCTGCATTTCTTCTTGGTGTAGTAGTTTTAATGGCCAGTAGTGTTTTATGGCAAAATCATTCTGCTCTTTGTTGAGTTTATCCCTTTTCTTTCGATTAGTAATAACATCAACAGTTCTTCTAAAATGACTAATAGCTCACTTTTTCCACTATAAGTAAAATATGTATTGCTATCAACATTACATCCCTCCTTTTACTTATGAAGCCTACCTCTCTTTTACTGCTGGCGTAGATGTGAACTTTAAATCCAAAAATCAAAGGTCGTTCCTGCTGCAACAAAAAAAAAAAAAAAAGACAGAATCGGACGAACGTTTTGGATGTAACGATACCACAATAATTTTGGGTCGTCTTGAGTTTACAGTTACCGTGTTGCATAATGTATTTGTTCAAAGTAGACAACTTTGATCCTTATATACGTACATATATTTGTTACAATACTGGTAATTCATGTACTGATTAATGCTGATGACTCGTGTTTAACTGTCTTCCATTAAACTGTCTACATAATCACAAAATTATTTAACTACAAAACATTTCATCACTCTCAGTACATAAACAGTTCCAGTGTCACGACTTCATAAATTTTTATATTGAGAACCTGTAGCTCTATAAACAGTACGCTATGTAAAATTGTTGAATACATCTTAGCACCCTTTAATTTTCACCGTAATGTCATATCCATTCATATTTTCGTACATGTCTTCGTTAATGAATTTTTTTGTACTCATGCAGCGAAGCCTTAGTGAACTAATAAAGTTATTATCTACTGCAAAGTTTTACAACTTATCGGTGCCTTTATCTATTCTGAATTTGTGAAATTAGTAAAACACTGATTGTAATTTCTCAGAAAAAAACGTAGTCAACAGTGAGAGAATGTGTTGTGCATTATTGTGAATCAACTAAAGGCACGTAGTTCAAGCCATGTGACTGCGGTCTTGGTCACACTTTTATCAAATGAAATCTAGGATGATCTGATATAGAAAATGTAGCCTTTTGAATGCTAGTGTATGAAAAGGTCTATAAAATTATTGTGTTCTGCATATTGTAGTTAGAGTGATGACCTGTTGTTTCAATGCTGCCTAATGAACTCTATGCATAGTTAATAAAAATGTAGATTTCACCAACTGATTTATACTTATCGACAAAGGGGCAACGTATTGCAAGGTAAGTGGATTGTGTAACTGACACTTTTGACTGACTAGTCTGTGCAGCATTTTTCGCAGATTTCCCCTATTTGTTATTCTGATGTGGCAAGTTATGATGCACTCCTGTTTTATATAACGCAATTTTTACTCCGTTTTCCCGGAATATGTGCTCTGTTTCATCTGCAGTTTTCATAGCACCCTACTTGACATTATCGGGTGCTTATGTTCGATAAAGCCGAGCACGAAAATGCAATTTCTCAGACGGTCATCTACCGGGTTCCACTCATTACAGATATGAGAGGTCAAGTAGTTTCGATAGCTCTTGACCTAGCGACCATCTGTATACCTGTCAGGAGAGCAGGTATACTGTAGCTATCCTAGGGAAAATTGAGAAAATCAGTTGGTTACTTTCTGTTAGGTTTGATCTTCGGTGGATCTTCGATGGTACCAATTTTTGGGACGGCCACATCTATAATTTCTATTCGTGGCAGATGTTCTAAATTTTTTCCATTACGTCCTCAGATGATGTTGTGGGTGACTTTTGAAACATTTGCCTGTTTCACTATCCGTGGCTGAGATCCAGATGTTCAACGTTTTCATCCTTCTCCACGTAAAATTTGCGTATTCTGAGGCGTAGTTGTAGATTAAAATGACTTAGTGAATACATGGAAATGGTTTTAGGGTCATCGCAATAGCTCTGAGGTAACAAAACTATTTATTTAGTCAATATTCCGCCCATATAACTCTATGATGCGCTGTGTCTGTATAATGGGGACTTCACGCCTGTACACATACACTCCCGGAAATTGAAATAAGAACACCGTGAATTCATTGTCCCAGGAAGGGGAAACTTTATTGACACATTCCTGGGGTCAGATACATCACATGATCACACTGACAGAACCACAGGCACATAGACACAGGCAATAGAGCATGCACAATGTCGGCGCTAGTACAGTGTATATCCACCTTTCGCAGCAATGCAGGCTGCTATTCTCCCATGGAGACGATCGTAGAGATGCTGGATGTAGTCCTGTGGAACGGCTTGCCATGCCATTTCCACCTGGCGCCTCAGTTGGACCAGCGTTCGTGCTGGACGTGCAGACCGCGTGAGACAACGCTTCATCCAGTCCCAAACATGCTCAATGGGGGACAGATCCGGAGATCTTGCTGGCCAGGGTAGTTGACTTACACCTTCAAGAGCACGTTGGGCGGCACGGGATACATGCGGACGTGCATTGTCCTGTTGGAACAGCAAGTTCCCTTGCCGGTCTAGGAATGGTAGAACGATGGGTTCGATGACAGTTTGGATGTACCGTGCACTATTCAGTGTCCCCTCGACGATCACCAGAGGTGTACGGCCAGTGTAGGAGATCGCTCCCCACACCATGATGTCGGGTGTTGGCCCTGTGTGCCTCGGTCATATGCAGTCCTGATTGTGGCGCTCACCTGCACGGCGCCAAACACGCATACGACTATCATTGGCACCAAGGCAGAAGCGACTCTCATCGCTGAAGACGACACGTCTCCATTCGTCCCTCCATTCACGCCTGTCGCGACACCACTGGAGGCTGGCTGCACGATGTTGGGGCGTGAGCGGAAGACGGCCTAACGGTGTGCGGGACCGTAGCCCAGCTTCATGGAGACGGTTGCGAATGGTCCTCGCCGATACCCCAGGAGCAATAGTGTCCCTAATTTGCTGGGAAGTGGCGGTGCGGTCCCCTACGGCACTGCGTAGGATCCTACGGTCTTGGCGTGCATCCGTGCGTCGCTGCGGTCCGGTCCCAGGTCGACGGGCACGTGCATCTTCCGCCGACAACTGGCGACAACATCGATTTACTGTGGAGACCTCACGCCCCACTTGTTGAGCAATTCGGCGGTACGTCCACCCGGCCTCCCGCATGCCCACTATACGCCCTCGCTCAAAGTCCGTCAACTGCACATACGGTTCACGTCCACGCTGTCGCGGCATGCTACCAGTGTTAAAGACTGCGATGGAGCTCCGTATGCCACGGCAAACTGGCTGACACTGACGGCGGCGGTGCACAAATGCTGCTGCAGCTAGCGCCATTCAACGGCCAACACCGCGGTTCCTGGTGTGTCCGCTGTGCCGTGCGTGTGATCATTGCTTGTATAGCCCTGTCGCAGTGTCCGGAGCAAGTATGGTGGGTCTGACACACCGGTGTCAATGTGTTCTTTTTTACATTTCCAGGAGTGTAGTTTCGAAGTGGTGCTTCATGAAACCAAAATGTGCTAAATGGGGTCTTAATCTGCCGGAAAAGAACTTAAAAAACATACCAAAACGTGTTTAAAACAGGAAAGGCAGCAAATAAAAATACTTTTACTCATTTAGAATACAATTCATAAGACTGGTATTTCCAACGAATGGTTTTCGATGATAAAAGTATTCCGAAAAAATCTAAAGCAAATTATTTCCTGTTAACCTTAAGTTAAGTGTACTTATTTATTATTTATATGTTGTATACAAATATGTCGAAATATCCAGGGTGATTTTTTCCACCGTTTACAACCTCTATGGATTGATCGATGAGAGGAAACGGAACAAAAATAGTATGATCAACTTATGTCCAGAATTCCATGATTCCCATGCTAGTGACCATTTATTTAATCATACATTGTTACAGAGACTACGGTCTAATTCGCTCTGTACCATGCAGCCACAGTTACAGTATGCGTTGAAAATGGTTTCCTTGTGCCTCATCGGCCATCCTGCATCCAAACAGAGTCAAAGGACGCGTGAGTGCGTGCACACACTGTCTCCACATCTAGGGTTCTGCATACACTATACTTTTGGGACAACCCGTTAACGGGAAATGGCACAGGTTGAGATACGGTGAACGAGCCGGCCATGCAATTGAGCCCTGTCGTCCAATCCATCGGCTAGGCAAGACACTATTGAGATTTGCCCGAATGTTAACGGCGAAGTGGACTGGAGCACTATCATGTAGCAACCGCATAACCCTTCGAATCATCAATGGCACTTCTTCCAGCAGGCGAAGCAAACTCGACCGCAAGAAATGCCGATAGTTCTGGCCTGTTAGGCGACATGGAAGGATGATTTGTCCAAAAATATGATCCCCAATTATCCCGGTCCACACATTCTAGCTGCACCAATGCTGATGAATCGTGGTTCTGCATACTAACCCACAGGTGACTGTTATGAAAGTTGAAGACACGAATCCGCGTAAAGATGGTCTCGTCTATGAATAGGACGGATGACACAAATTCTGGAATCGTGGCTGACTGGTGAAGAAAAGAGTGACAAAACTTCTCCCAATGTGGAAAGTCTGTCGCTAGTAAGCCCTGGAGACGTAGACGATGAGAGTAGTAACAACCGTCAAGGATAGTGTTGCACGTGGTCTTCTGGTTTAGCCTGTTATGGAGTGCAAACTGCCTGGTACTGACACGGCAGCCGCCTTCCACAGTGTCAACCACAATTTTCTTCAAGTCTGATGTCAGAGCATTTCGAATACGTCCTTATGATTTCCTGTTTCCTGTCTTAACAAACTACAAAACACTGTTACAAATGTTGAATGCTATTGTGGTTGTTATTGTCGACGGGGATAGATCTCTTGATAGAACCTTGTTGCCCCATTCTATTGCCCTTTGCCTTTCCATAAGTAAAAAGCTCTCGATTCAAATACGGAAGCATTGGGCGCAACGCTGTCTCACATCCACTACAAGGTGAGTCATCAAGAGAGGTAAATCGGACACAACATTACCAATTACTATGTTAGGAGCGGGTGCTAGTACACGACGTATGACGAACAGTACCACCCTCAAGGGCAAAACCATGCATACTGTAATTGTGGCTGCATGGTACAAGGCATATTAGACCGCAATCTCTGTAAGAGTGAATAAATTGTCTCTAGAATGGAAACTATGCATTTCCAGACATAAGTTCGTTAGTCCTTTTTTGTTCGGTATTCTCTCATCGATCAATCCGTGGAGTTTGTATACGGTGAAGAAAATCATCCTGTATAAATAAACGACCAAAATTTTACTAACCTATACAATAAATTTTCTATAAGCAGCATATTCTGCTGCAACAGGTCTGTCCACGTGAAAGATAATTATCTTTCTCTTCGAAAAACTCATACAGAAATGTATGGAACCAGCAGTCTCTGTCCTCTTCCCGGCATCCTCAACAAAAATTTTGGCACCCGAACTTATTCTCGCTTTTCGTGCAGGCACTAGGAGAGGCAGTGGCACAGGAATGGAAAGAGAGAGAGAAGCCAATAATAGTGGAAGAGAGGAAGTGGCAAGTGATAGAGGAAGAGAGGTGGGTACAGATAGTGGAAGCAAAGGAGAGAGATAATGGTGTAAATGAAACGTCCAGTTGACTAGAGCCTATACACAATCTTCGGGTGGGCTCTTGGCCCTCTTAAACCATCAAACATTAACCCATAGGAATTAGGGAGACCGCATACTGGACAGAAATTTTGAGCACTTATAGATACAAGAAAAATTTGTTGGACTCCAAGAATTTGTGAGCTGCAGAGGTACGATGGAGAGAGTGGCATGGGAAAGACATACAGAAGGAGACAATGTAAGTGAGAGAGGAGACTGTGGCAGTCGAACATTCTGTAGATCAGTCGGAGAAAAAGAACAAAGTGGACGGAGACATAGGTACACAGTAGCAGTCAGAGAGAGAGAGAGAGAGAGAGAGAGAGAGAGAGAGAGAGAGAGAGAGAGAGAGAGAGAGACAAGCTGAATATGAAGGCTTATTTATAAAGAGGAACTTTATAAAAAGGATTTAGTATGTTCTGTGATGAAGGAGAGCAAAAATGTTAGCATGAAAAATGTTTTGGTGAGGAAGATAGAATGATAATTGACTCTGCTGATTCTCCACTTTTCTGTCAGAGGTACATATTCGCCTTTGTTGTGCACCGACATGCGCTCTCTTCCGGTAATTTATCTATTTATCATAGATTAACACCATGCTTTTCTCTGACGTGGAATACAATCACGTCTGTACATGTTGGGTTTCCTGACTATCTGAAATGCTTGTCTAGCGTTTTTGCTTTAAATTGTTTCATCTGATAAAATTTACATTCTACCTACATCAAATTCCATTCTGAATCTGATATTAGCATGCATACTGGTGAATTTTCTGTCCTAAATATCGGACATATGGGGTGTATAAAATATCACAGTGTGACCATGAAGAAAAGCTATATCGGTTACACAGGCAGATTCTTCAGTTTGTACATAAAGAGCACACCTACGCAACCAATAAAAGAACACTGAACTGGCGTGTTGAAACAGAGAGGCGTAATATTGGCAGGACTGACAAAGAACTAATATTTTACATAAATTTTGAGAAACGTAAGCAATTACACATGAAACAAAACTTTTTAATACGTCAATCGCTGTCAGCTTAAACAGAATAGCTTCGCATGTAGCCAGAATAGACTGGTAAAATTCCTATGACTAGCTGGGGATCGAACGTGAGACATTTCAATCTATAGTCTGCCACTTTTCTACAGAGATATCGATATTTCTAATCCAAAATTCTAAACACTACTAAGTCATTTGTCGACTTGGAAAAAGTTTTCGACTGTTAAAATGGTGCAAGATGTTCTAAATCCTGAGAAAAGTATGGGTAAGCTATAGGGACAGAGAAGTAATATACAATTTGTACAAGATCCAATTGGGAAACGTAAGAGTGTACGACCAAGAACGATGCACTCCGATTAAAAAAAAAAAAACAAAGAGTGTAGGACAGGGATGTAATCTTTCGCCCATACTGTTCAATCTGTACATCGAAGAAGCGACGATCGAAATAAAAGAAAAGTTTAGGAGTGCAATTAAAATTCAGAGCGAAAGTATAGCAAAGACAGGATTCACTGATGACATTGCAACCCTGAGTGAAAGTGAAGAACTACATGTCCTGCTCAATAAAATGAACAGTCGAATGAGTACAATATCTGAACTGAAAGTAAATAGAAGAAAGACGGAAGTAATGAGAAATAGAAGAAATGAAGACAGCGAGAAACTTAACATCAGGATTGACGGTCACGAAATAGATGAAGTTAAGGAATTCTGCTACTTAGGTAGCATAATAACCAATGACGGACGAAGCAAGGAGGATATCAAAAGCAGACTAGCACTGGCAAAAAGGGCATTCCTGGCCAAGAGAACTCTATGTGCAGAATCGGAGAGGAAAGGAATATGTGGAAAACACTGACAATGAGAAGGGACAGGATGGTAGGAAATACGTTAAGACATTGGGAAATTAAAAAAAAATGCTTCAAATAGCTCTGAGCACTATGGGACTTAACTGCTGAGGTCATCAGTTCCCTAGAACGTAGAACTACTTAAACGTAACTAACCTAAGGATATCACACACGTCCATGCCCGAGGCAGGATTCGAACCTGCGACTGTAGCGGTCGCACGGTTCCAGACTGAAGCGCCTAGAACCGCTCAGCCACTCCGGCCGGCTCGGGAAATTACTTCCATGGTACTGGAGGGAGCTTTACAGGGCAGAGATTGGAAGAAATCCAGCAAATAATGAGGACACAGGTTGCAAGTGCTGTCTGAGCTTAAGAGATTGGCACAGGAGAGAAATTCGTGATGGGCCGCATCAAACCAGTCAGAAGACTGATGACCTCACACCCTCCCCCCCCCCCCCTCCAAAAAAAAAAAAAAAAGGAATATCACAGGTGTGCAGCAAAGCCACAATGAACTGAAAGAAAATAATTCTCTGGGAACCCGAATTTTTCTTCACGTTGTATCATCACACGTTGTATCATCACAGCCGTCACAGAAGAAATAACGTAATGTAATTAAGCAACAGCTCAAAAAGTAGAAATTTTATCTGATTAAAATTTTGTCCCTGGTTTGGAAGTAATGACGAGGGAAAAATATAAATCTCACGTTTAGTGTATTGCCATAATTCACCGACTTCTCTTCCTTTTTTTTCTTTTTTCTTGTTTGTTAAAATAGGCTGTGCACACAATTTCGTTAACGTTCCGTCCGGGCTTCTTACTGGTGGCACTAAAAGTCTACGGTGGGAGGACTTGTCTGCAGCAACCATAATAAATTACTCACACAAATTTTTCTCATGGGCTAATCCATCAACAGAAACGACATCAAAATGCCTGCAGTGGTTTATATGATTAGTTTTCATACGCAGACGGGAAAATGCGGAGGCAGATGTCCGTTTATATACGTACAGATAGATCAGCATGAGCAATAAAACTCTGACTATAATATCCATAACCTCACGAACATTTCTACGTCCTGTGGATCAGAAAAACAAGAAACGGTGGAGCACTAGCAAATCTAACAAGTGCAGGTAACCTTATAAGCTGCGACATGGTTTCGAATAGAAGTGTTCCAGAAATAGCCGTGTAAATTTCTTTTACTGCTGCTCATAATAACAAAATTGTTAGATCCTGCGCCAAAACTTTGGAAAAAACATCAATACAGTAGTGGGAAATCTACATCTTAAAACAATTAAACAGGCTGTAACGAAAAGTATTATTGACACGTGTGAAAAAAATGCACTTGCAATGCGACGAGGCTTATCTGTTTTAAGACATGTCCCAATGTAATGAAGCCATGGTGCAAGCGTCAAAAGATATATACAAACAGAACTTAGCGTCGTCGCAAATATTAAAAAGACAGTGTACAGGGTGTCCCATTTATCTTGATCACACTAAATAACTGTTTGTCCAGATGCAAATTACTAAAAGTTTGAAGCAAATGTTCTTTAGCAGTCAGAAGGACATCAATCAGCATGATTGCCTTCGTTGTAGCTTTGTTTTTTACAAAGATATGAACAGCGGTATGACTTTTTCTGAATGGCACCCTGTATTTTTTATTCGGTAACTCGTCTGCTTTCCTAGACCTATTCAAAAATGTATCACAGTATACCATTAACTGAAACACAACGTTATTAATTATATAACACAACATTGACTTGGAGCTCGGGAACACAAACTCGTCCACTTGCTGGAGTTGTCAGAAAAAAATGAAAACCAAGTGAAAACATTACACAAAATTGACTTTGACTCTCCTGTATCATTGTCCAGGAGTAGAACATTCAAAGGTGCTTAAAGTGGTGACCCTGGACGCCGAGACACTGGTGCACTCATTGAATGAAAGAATTATTTACTTCTTCCAGTGTTGCCCGTTGAATAGTATTGCAAGCAAGCACGATACGTTCCTACATGTCCCCTGGAGTAGTTGGAATATTGCGATAGACAACTTCTTTAACGCATCCCCGAAAAAAAAGGACAGAGGATTTAAATTAGGTGAGCTAGCTGGACAAATAACTGTACCTCCTAGACCAATCCATTTGGCAACATACCTTCGGTTCAGAATAGGACGTGCACGGAATGCTGAACATCCATCGTATTGATACCACATAAGCAATCTTCATCCAGAAGAGGAGGAAGAATTCGTCTGAAGAAGTCGGCATACGCTGTGCCGTTTAGACTACCATTGTTGAAATAAAGAATATTATTGTAGTACCAAGCAACCCACACCAGATATTAGCTCTCCATTGACGCTGATGTTCCACCTGTCGAAGTCATCATGGGTTATTGCTGGACAAATAATACATATTCCTTGTACTTACCTGTCCTTTGTTTCAGAAGGAACATTCATAGTTAAATAGAACATTGGAGAAGATTTTCGGGTTGGTGAAGATTTGCTGCTGTGCCCACCGACAGAACTGTACACGATTGTCGAAATCATTCCCATGTAATTCTTGATGTAGGTGTACATGGTAAGGATGAAACCGGTGACGTAAGAATACGATGTACACTGGTTTTAGGAATGCCAATCTTGTGTTCAAGCTGTCGTGTGCTCACATGAGGATTCATAGCAACAGAAGCGAGAACAGTAGCTTCGGCAGCTTCATCTCTGCGAGTGCTACGACGATTGCGTTGACGTGGGTTGAAACTTTCCGTTTCCTGAAGCGTCGCAAAAAGTCGAGAAAACATCCGTTCGGAATGTGGATTTTTGTCAGTATATCAGTCTCTGAAAAGTTCCGCTGGCTGCGTAGCATTTCGCCTACCTTCAGCAACAACAATAAAAGAAACATAATGTCGATACAGTTTATAGGAAGGACAGCCTTTACTGTATATCTAGTCTTCACAACAGTATAAAGACTAAACTACTGTATTAAATGTACCCGTACATAAGAAAACAGTATTTCAATTACTGTTTCTCCATAGATCTGTAGCATTTCTACCTTCTCTTGGTTAGTGTACATTCTACTCTTCAACTGACGATGGTTGACGGAATGGTGGGTTTGCATTCTACTTATGTTTACATTTGTGCTTTGTCAACGTCAGCACGTAGATGTGTCCCATTACCCCGAGTACTTGCACTAGGCGCTGGGAGTGCAACGCCAATGTTGTGACATGTAGGAGGCGTGTTTTTTAAGTATGTACCGTTTTGAAATTAAAAAGAGACGTGCTAAGATATCTCAATTTTATTTTTACGTGAAAACCTGTTCCTTAATCTACGCACTGACGCCATTACAGTCTGATTCTTCCTTATTTACGTTTTGTACTGAGTGTTTAAGATGCCTCCGAGAATCGTGAGTCCCGCCGACTGTGAAGTATGGGCTGTTATAAGATTTTTTTAATAAGATATCTTAGTGCTAAAGCCCTAAAAGCGATCGATATTCATAGTGAGACCTATGCAGTATACGGAGAAAACATTATGAGGGATGGAATGGTAAGAAAGTGGGTGAGAGCATTTAAAGATGGCCGCACAAATGTGAATGATGAACAACGGAGTGGGCGTCCTTCGGTCGTTAATGAAAGTTTGGTGCAAGAAGTGGACAATAAGGTGAGAGAAAACAGACGCTTTACGATTTCCTCCTTGCGGGATGACTTTCCTAATGTTCCTCGTAGTGTTGTGACCGAGAACTTGAATTACCGAAAATTGTGAGCACGTTGGGTACCGAAAATGTTGACGGATGTCCGCAAAACAAAATGTTTAGACAATGAATTGACTTTCCTTGAGCGGTACCACAACGACGGTGATGATTTATTTCTTAAGCCAAATTGTTACGGGCATGGAACATGGGTGCCCTACGTCACACCAGAATCAAATCAACAGTCCACGGACAGTTGTGCAAGCCATCGTTTTGCTGCAAAACAATGCCCGTCCGTCTGTGGCGAATCAGACCAAAGATCTCATCACATCTTTTCGATAGGAAACTTTGGATCATCCGCCGTACAGCCCCGATCTAGCGCCCAGTGACTACCATCTGTTCCGGCACTTGAAGAAACACCTGGGCGGCCCGCATCTTCATGACGATGATGAAGTCAGAACAGTGGTGATGCTGTGGTTAATAAGTCAGGTGGCAGACTTCTATGAGGAGGTATTCAAAAACATGGTATAACGTTATGACAAGTGCATCAATTTTGACGGAAATTATGTAGAAAAGTAGATTAAGGTACAGGCTTTCATGTAAAAATAAAAATTACTTAAAAGACGCGCCTCGTAATTAATTACATTGTGGTTTAGTGAATGGTGCACTGTGATACATTTCTGAACAGGTCTTTAGGAGAAGAAGTGAAGTACCGTTTAAAAATAATGGGTACCGTTCAAAAAAAGTCATACTGCTGTTCTTATCTTTCTAAAAAGCAAAGCTACAAAGAAGGCAATCAGGCTGATATACATACCACTGACGGCTAAAGAACCTTTGCTTGAAACATTTTGTAATTTGCATCCGGAGAAACAGTTACTTAGGGTGGTCAAGATACATGGGACACCCTGTATACTAAGCCACAGCGTGGGTGGAGTCATCTTGTCAGCAGCGCTACTGTTGATAGCAAACTGCTATACTGTAGCTAAAAAAACTGTTTGTGTCGTAAGCTCGTTTGATGTCGCTTGTGTCGGCTTACACACATTCGTCAATGACCAACGATATAATTGTAAAATATGCAGTAAGAAGAGTACTATAGGTAAAATCTTTATTAGGCTTACCAAATGTATAGCTTGTTACAGTTATAAAATGCAGTAAATTAAAAAGATGATAAAAAAGCTACTTTTATTTGCTAAAAAGGAGGTAGTTAAGTGAAAAGAATTCTAATACACTCTTGTGGTGATTTTAGATAAAAAGATGATGACACACATAAAAACAAGCTTACGAAGATAGCAGAATAATCTAAGCAACAGATTTTAGGAAGTAATCAGCGCCCACTGTTGGCGTGGTTGCCAAAATGACGCATAGGCGAAAAGTAGTTAGAGGAACCTAACCTCCAGAGGGCTTCTCGTTACCTTTGACATAGAATGATAAAACACCGTTCCAGTCGATTAATAAGATTATGTACTTGATGAAATACATTCCATAAACAGAGAAGGGAGAAGTCAACAAGAGAGTAATACGCTCAACGTTAGAAAATGAAGTCAATATGTAACGCACTCTGTACTAAGTAAAGACAAAGGCAATGTGTACATGAGAAAGGAGTGCCATTATTAAAGACGGGGGTACACTTACACGGCAACTGGCAAATCAGTGATATACTCAGTGGTAAACAAGCAAACCGGTGGCTGGCACCTTACATGCACCGCAATGAACGCTACACTACCGATCAATTCTTCGAACTAGAGGAATGCTTTCCATCGACTCAGGCAATAATCCAATATCTCACTACACTCTCCACCACAACAACAATCCCTTACCTGACGACCAGAGCAGACTGACCATTTCGCATCCTATCTCTTCGACATCTTCTCCGTCTCTGACGAACCCCATTTTGATTGCTCCCTGTGCCCCTACCATCCATTAACCCGCAAACACCTCTCTTCCACTAGTGATTTCCAGCTGCCAATACACGTCCAGCATAGCATAAACAGAATTAAATATACCAATCACAGCACATGACATAAAAGTGTTTCAGAAAAAAGAGAAAACCTCCCCAGTCACGACTACACTACCTATTGAAACATCAAAGAGTGCCCCCTCTTCTTTGTATTCACCTTTGCAACCCATTACACAACTATCCTCTCCCTTTACACCACTATCCTCTTCGAGTATGGAAACCTTCAAAATCCTACTTTTGCTCAAATCGCGTATTCCACCTATTGAACCACCTTGCTACCACCCCAATTGCCTCACCTCAGTGTTGAGCAAAGTCTTCGAATCCACCCTCTCCCGCCACATCCTTCAAACCTGAAACAACACCACCTCCTAGCCATTAACCAGTGCCGCTTCCGTTTCAGTTCCTACTCTAGTGACCAGCTCCTGCACCCAACCCGTCTCCTATATCACCAGATGAACTCGCGTAAATCGGCTATTTTTGTCTCCCTCGACCATATACATTCACACTACATTCACAACTCCTCTTCAAACACCAGACATACGCGCTTCCAGTTAACTGTGCCGACCTTATTGTAATCTTCCTCTGTAACCACCTATTACCAATATCTAGCCACGTACATTTCAGTCCACTGCAGGATTGCACCGACCCTCCGTCGTCTCTCCTTTATCTCATTTACACTGCTGATATACCCAAACCACCTCCACCCACCCACCTACTTCAGTATGCCGATGAAACCGCTTTCCTCGCCTTGCACTCCAAATATCCCAACGATACCTCCAGACTCACAGGAAACACTTTACCTCCAGGTATAATCAATGGCTCCTCAAGATCAATCTCTACCAAACCCAGAACAAAATACAACACCTTTAATCTCCACGACTTTTACCTTACGATTCACGACCGCCCTATCAACTTAACTAACACACTAAAATATCTTGAACTAACCTTCGACTGGCTAATCATGTGGAAATCCCATCTACTAAACAACCTACAGAAAGCCCACAATAGACAAGAGGCTAAATTTTGGGACTGCAACCCTCCACTATTCTCCACAAAACGCCGATCAGACTCATCTTTAACTACGTGAATGTTGCATTGATTTCCATCCCACTAAAGTTCTGTAAGTCCCTTCTAATTCTTCAACGCCTGCACACTGCCTCGCTTTCTGCATCCATTCACCTATCATCTCATAAAATTCACACTCCTCTTCACTTACATCGAACACTTCCGCATCTTCTACGCTATCCGCAAACTAGATTGTACTAACCCCATAACCCTTCTGACCCCAAACCTGGTTCGCTGTTGTGCTTTTTCTAATACATCTCATATCCTATATGAAGGCAACAAAAGCCAACTCCCTTTCCCATATAATTAAATTCGCCCTGATATTTATGCCCCCTACAAACTTCAACTATCCTACTCGCCCTCAGTATTTCCCAATTTCTGTATTCTCACTATTCACTCGAACCAGTACCTTCATATCTATAGCTTTCCTAACTGACTGAACACTTAGTTTTCTACCCACACCTTCAAGTTATGGAACATTTTCTCTCCTGCCGAAATACTGCTCACCCAATGCTGGTCCTTCAGATTTTAAGTGAATGCTCACAGTTTTAGTGTCTCTTCCTCACAAGAATGTTTTTAAAATGTGTGAGTCTTTCTTTTTCTAACTGTGTGTATCTGATTTTTTATTTAAAATATACAAACAGGTCTAAAGTTGCTTTTTTAATTCTTCTTATATTTCTTAATTCCCTTGGCAGAGGAGCGCAATATTGTACCACTGACATGATAATAAAGGAGGTGCTTAAAGTAGAATATTGTCAAACGAAGCAAAATAGACTTAGGGTGCAAATTCTCCCTGCCCTTTGAGCATCCTTGCTGGCTCTTGCTTTTTGGCCTTCCAAATTTCAAGCTGTTCTAACTTGAGAGCATGGTCTTTTCGCTTCCTGTGGAGAACACATTATCCTCGATACCCCTTATAGTATGACTAGTTTCTGATAAATGCAATCTCAAAGCAGATTCGTTATACGGCTGTGAAGGCTCCCTAAAACTTCAGTTACAAAGAGCTGCCGGTTTGGCTGATATAAAATTTATCACAGTTATTGCAATCAACCTTGTGCACTCCAGAGCCATAAAACTGTCATACGCTCTTTTCAACTAAAGTTTTATTCGAAATTTTAGGACGTTATTAACTTCAAAGCCGCATTTAACACTAGATCTTCTGAAATATTTCTGTTTTTATCCCGGCAAGTAAAGAAATGTTTCAGAAAAATTTAATCGAGTGTAGTATGTGTATTTTCTACATGTTGAAAAAAGCCTGGTTTTAAATTTGTTAGAATGGCTTGAAATTCATAAAGCTAAAAAAGATGTCCTGCTAGAGCGCTCAAAGGGCCAAGTGAAATGGTACCCAATGCCCACTATAATCATATCCTACTTTCATCAAAGATTACCTCTTTGATGTATATTTTTCCTTTGTCTTTAATTAGTATAGAGTGCATTACATATTTGCTACAAATTCTTACGTTGAGAGCGTTACTCTTGTGTTTTCATGTATCTTGTCTATTTACATAATATTTAATGATCTAGATTATCTTATTAATTGACTGGTAGGGTGTTTATCATTTCCTTCTTGGAAAGCCATGTCGCACGCTACGAAAGAGGCTCTGGTGGATGAGGTCATCTGACCACTTATCACCTATACGGGATTCTGGCGAACACGTCCGAACAGGGCCCTGATTACGTACTATAATCTGGTCTTTCATCAATTTGGTTTCTTTCCGTATTTATTTTATCATTTTTACATTATTATTTTAGCTCTTTAAGCTTGTTCTTATGTATGTCAGAAAATTTCTGTATAAAATCTCCGCAAGAGAGTATCAGAAATATTGTCTCTTACCAACTAAATTTAGCTGCACTGGTGTTTTTAATTAACTGCATTTTATTTCTTTAATAACTTATACACTTACCTATTGTATTCTTCCTATTATATAACTGACGAATATATGTACGGTTAAAGCAGTGACATCTAACGAGCTTATGACACATACATTTTGTGGCTATTTTGGAGCAGTTTGGTATGAACTGCAGCGCTGTTAAAAAGTTAGCTTTGCTTCCACTGTGGCCTAGTGTATATCGTATTTTAAATATGTGCGACGATATTAAGCTGACTCTATGGCTCTGAGCACTATGGGACTTTACTGCGGTGGTCATCAGTCCCCTAAACTTAGAACTACTTAAACCTAACTAGCCTAAGGACATCACACACATCCAGGCCCGATGCAGGATTCGAAACTGAGACCGTAGCGGTCGCGTTGTTCCAGACTGTAGCACCTAGAATCGCTCGGCCACTGTGGCCGGCGCTGACTCTATATTTATCCTTTGATGGTGGCACTTTGGCTTCATTGTATTAGGACACGTTTTAAAACAGCTATACCTCGTCATATTGTAAGAGCATTTATTCCACGTGTGTGCCAGTAATATTTCTCTTTATGGCTTATTTTATCGCTTTAAAATTAAGACATTCCACTAGTTGTATGTGTATTGACGATCCGTTAAGCATTTTATGTGTGTTTTTCAATGTTTTTTCCCTCGTTTCGCTCTAGGACCTTACAATTTTGTGAGTATAGATTGAAATAAAAGAAATTTATTCTATTCAAAAATCTGTAGCAAATGTTAATTATCCGCTTGTTAATTATGTGTATTGTGAAAAACTGTTGCCAGTAAAACACAATTTAAAAAAACGGAATCAGTGGGAACTTTATTGCCTGCAGCTCAGTGTTCATTTGTTCTGTAGCAACATCCTGACCCCTGTCATTTGTCTAATGAGGTAAAACAACCACGCAAACTTCAGAACTGATACAGTTTTGTAACATCCAGACAGGAAGCGAATTCTCAGAAATGCCAATGTGCAAAACACTAGATTGGCACATAGATAAATTTTAACAGAGGTAGAACACATTGAGCCATGTGGTCGGCAACTACGGCTGACAGCGGGCTACTTTCCTAGAGACCCAATTGCTCTGTGTCAGCTGTGTTCTGACGGGTTTGAGGCAGTGTGCCACGTTAGACTTTCCTGAGCTTCTGTCTGTCACAGCATCGCCTAACTCCCACCGTTCTCAATATTTTACTGAATATATTCATCTCTCGTCCTTCCCATACAGTTTTTACTTTCTTTTTTTATACGTCAAGTTCCCTAGGACCAAATAGAGGAGTAAATCTCCAAGGTCATGCAAAGTATCAGGAAATAAAGTTCTAACATAAAAGTAATAACAGATAAAAATAAAATGTTTATGAACCCGAAAATAGTCCAGCCATAAGTTGAAGTAAACGCAATCAGCAATATAACAAGAATCAGCTTAATTTTTCAGGGAACTCCTCAAAAGAAGTCAAGGAGTGACCCATGAGGAAACTCTTCAGTTTCGATTTGATAGAGGGTTGATTACTGCAAAGATTTTTGAATCCTGGTGGTAACTTATTGAAAATGGATGCAGCAGTATAGCGCATACCTTTCTCCACAAGAGTTTCGAAAGGCCGATCCAAACGCAGGTTTGATTTCTGCTGAGTATTAGCTGAGTGAAAGCTGCTTATTCTTTGGAATAAGCTGATACTGTTAAGAAGAAATAACAGTAAGGAATGTATGTATTGAGAGGCTAATGTCAAAATACCTAGGCTCGTGAACAGGGGTGGACAAGAGTTCCATGAACTTACACCCCTTATTGCGGGCAACGCCCACGTCTGAGCCAAAAATATACTTTTGGAATGGGAAGAGTTACCCCACCATATAATACTATATGGTGTAAGAGATTGAAAATAAGCAGAGTAGACTAATTTTCGCGTCGAACGATCACTCACTCCAGATTCCGTCCGAATAGTAAAAATTGCAGCATTAAGTCTTTGAACAAGATCCTTAACGCGGGCTTCCCAAGACTGTTAACTATCTATCTGGACACCTAGAAATTTGAACTGTTCAGTTTCAATAATCGTATGTCATTTCTGTGAAATTAAAACGTCGGGTTTTGTTGAATTGTGCGTTGGAATTGGAAATGAAGTTCCATGCTTCTTGACAGAAAGTAGGGGAACGATGCAGGAGACACGCACGGCCGTACTAGGGAAGGTCCTAATGGAGGTGGTTTCCCGTTGCCTTCCTCCAAACGTAATGGGATGAATGATAATGGTGAAGACGACACTGCAACCCCCAGTCATCTCGGGGCAGGTGAAATTTCCAGACCCCGCCGGGAATCGAACCCGGGGCCCCGTTGTCGGGAGGCGAGAACGCTACCGCTAGACCACGAGCGGCGGACGAATCGTGCGTTAGAAACAGTAAAATCTGAGTCTTACTGTAACTTAGTTTATTTGCTACAAGCCATGAACTTATGTCATGAACTGCACTATTTGAAACCGAGCCAACCTTACACACGACATCAGCAAACAGAGTTAGCCATAATACTATAGGGCATATCACTTATATAAATAAGGAACAGGAGTGGCCCCATCTCTGATCCCTGGAGAAACCCCCCCCCCCCACTTGACCTTACCCTACTCAAACCCTATGTATACCCTTGTCTATGCTCGAGATCTAAATATAGAAACACATACGTAAAAAACGTAGTCGCACGTACATATCCAACTACTACTTGTAACATCGATTTCATCATAAAATCAATAACCCTCGCCTTCCTATACACAGGGTTGTATAGTAGAGTACAAGTAAATAAACAGACGTTGCTAAAATATGTGTAATACGGCAGCGATAGAGGCCTGTTGGAAGGATGTTCTCTTTTAGAGAAATAAGTCATTGAATTTCACTGAGTTAAAGCCTTTTACTCTTGAAGGAGCTTTATCCCTTTGAAAAAGTAAGCGCAAAAAATGTTCTTCACAGTTGTGAAGAGAAAACCAGAGCGAGTAACTATCCCAGGAGAGCTGACATTTTAAATGTCATCTTTCATTTCAGGCTGCGTAAAAGGGAGTTTCGGTTTGTTCTGCCATCCCCGGAGACCTGGATGTCGGGCAACCAACGGTTTGAAATTCGGAATCAACGTGAAATATAAAAAAGATAGTGAGATTCTTAGCTAGCTATTTCACGCAACACGTGAATTTTAACGAGAACCCATTCTTTCCAGTGACGAATGGAATATATCCACTATAGCGCCAACATTCTATGCCGCTCGTTACTATTATTTGCAGCTATTACATATAAATATCTACGCTCGAGGTGAACATTTATTCAGGTTGGCGGAGTTTTGTTCCTTTCATTCTTGAATTCTGAAGCACTGAAGCAGTTCCGAATAGTCGAGGCATATAGAACACATTTTTTTCTAATAGGCCATGCAAAAAAATCTATCATGTATCTGAAGTTTACATGTAACGTACTTCTACCCTCTATCAGTCTAGATTTAGATCTTCAACAGTTTGTCTAAATTTTCCACGACGACGAACAGCTAAATAAGAATTTGTATTCCTTCTTTATTTGCTCTCTACGCTGCAAGGCAGCAGTTTATTTTCTCCAGCTTTCTGATTTTAAAGAGAGGTGAAGATTGGAAGATACAGTAATAAAAACCGTTTTCTGTCGTTTGTAGCGTTTCTACAATGCCAGTTTACATTTGGAACACACAGTTTCATCATCAGTGATTTAATTCTTCTGAAACTTTCATCTAGGTGCCACAAGAGTAAAGTGTAGCTGCGAATTTTATTTTGCTTTCTTTTAGATATGAAATCACAGTGAAGTTACTTCCACATTTGGTGTGCACCGTTATATCATTACACTATATACAACAGTGTAGGCAAAATGCGAGAATTACTTAATTTTTGTACCATATACAAAAGGAATTGATAAAATTTTGACATATGCGTTTCTGGCTTGTTGACATAGTAATGAATGTGATTATTTAAGGGCTTAATGCCTGATAATCGAACTGTGACTGTTTTTGTCACCGAGTTATACATTTACTTCACTGTCTCCATTAGGCCATCAATAGATACCATGATATCTACAGATTGCTGTGTCATCAATGAACAGCTATTACATGTTAATTCGTCAGTTATCCATTTAATAATGATGATTATGCTATCAAATTAAGTACGACAGAAATATGTTTTGGTTGTTCTATAGATTGGTATTATTACTGTAATCGTTTGTGTCTCACAGAAGAGACTTTTTAACAGTTTTATGATCTTTGATATGCATCATAAATCCCAACTGACTGATATGTACATTAAAATATTTCTTTAAAGAATTTTGTCATGACTGTTTTAATAAAAAAACTTGAAATAACTTTTTTAACACGCATCAAAAAAGTTGTGAATGCCCACACTGTAAAAAACGTATGACAGGGAATGCTTGAAAGTAGTACCCACATAGTTTTAAAACTATCCCACCATCTAAAGTATCTAATCTCGTACACAAGAGAGAAATAAATTCCACACTGATTGATTACATGCCGAAAATCTTTTTTCGATATTTTTTAAAAGAAATTTTTGTATTGTTCATTGCACATTCGAGTGTCAGTATGAATAACAATAAAATTATTTTTACCGCATTCTCTTCAAATCGTTGTTGTTGTTGTGGTGTTCAGCTCTCTTCATATCATTAAAGAAGAGAATATGAGCATCTGAAATATGATATTTGGGGAAAGATGCTAAAAATTAAGTATAGTGACTTTATTATTAATGGGGAAGTTTTTTGTAGAAATGTGTAGAAGGTAATGTAGAAAACACAATGTAAAGTAAGTGCCAGAAATATAGGAGATGTTAAGACACCAGGAAATAACGTCACTGGTGCTAGGGAGATCCGAAAATTGTAGAAACTTTACGAAAAGAACAAGAGTGGAATATATTCAATAAAATAGTGATGATACTGGGAGTTAAGTGCTGCTTTGGAAAAGAATCTCAGGAGGGTCTATCGTGGCAGACTGCCTCAAACCACTCAGAATACTGTAGACACAAAGCAGTGGGGTCTCTATGAATATAGCTCCACTATTATATTTGCCGACCATACAGCTGAATGTGTACTAGCTTTGTTATAAGCTATATCTGTGCTCAATCGAGTATCTTGTACAGCGGTACTTCGGGACGTTCACCTACCGCCTGGATGTTAGAAAACCCGATCTGTTCCGTAATTTGTGTGGTTGCTTTGTCCCCCTAGACAAATGACGAGCGTCAGGACGTTGCTACAGAACAACTGAATACTGAGCCGCAGGTGACAAGGTTCCCACAGGTATCCTTTCTTATATGGTGTAATACTAGCAACATTTCTTCACTCAAGGAGTAACTACCATACTGTCAATTAACCTTTACAACAGGTTTCCTAATACAAGAAATTTCTTTAAATTCCGGCTGCATCATAGAATTGTTAGGTCCTGTAGGAAACCATGGGAAAAAATTGAAAAACTAAAATATAACTCTTCAAGTGCCGTCAATTTTGAATCATTTTTAGACTCGCTCAACCATTAATTTATCTTTACCATCATAGCTCACTTAATCGATATGGTCATGTGGGTAGTGTCTCCAAATATTTCTGTCAGCAAACAATTCCTTCTCTCACGCACACGACAAAGACATGATCTTGCATCCAAACAGTAATGGCTCGCCCGCGTGCCCATAGATTTTAACGTACTGAAGATTTCTTCAAATATAATTATGTAGATAAGGCCTTTCAATATCAATCTTCGTTGTTCAGAATTATAAAATGGTTTTTGTCACTGAAACAGCCCGTGATAGCACATGTTAAATACAACAGTTTTCGAGAAACTGAAACGATGCTTTTTACCACAATAAAACGAAACCATATGAAATCTCTACTGCTTGGAACCATACTAATCCTGCCAGTCAGCCTAACGCCACCCGGTAAGACCACTTTTATTAAAGGTTACCTCATATCTTTCACTTCGACTACATTTGTCTGCAAACGCATAAAAATTTTGGCACAAACTTAAATCAAGTGTCGACTTTACCTGCTGAACTGATTTGTTCATATGACACTTAAATGTTTTGGCGATTTGTCTAAAATGGAAATCTATCTGAAGTTGGTGTTGATCATTATAGAGCTTGCTTCTTAATTCTGAACTCCTCTTCACTCTTTGGAGATAACCAAGGTAGTGAAGCTTATTCAACAGCAATCATAAAACAACAAACAGCAATGTGGAATATAGGATGACCGCCGATCTCAATAATATGAAATAAATAATCTCTTATCAGCATCACTACAATGACATCCATATTACTTTCTAGAGGAGAAATTACTCAAAGAAGGATTTTTGTCTGATCGGTACCACAATTTGTTAATACTGCCAGGAACAATATAAGAAAACTGAATTCTCACTATTTCATTTTCCTTTTTAAAAAGAATGAATGTAGATGCATCGGTAGAGCTATTTGTTAGTCTGGATGAGGTGTGGGCCTACCACTTCATCCCAGATATGAATAGGAAAGGATGGCAGAAATTAGATGCCGTTGATTCCGCAGCAAAGTAATGGGATTATCGGATACCTTGAGGGCAGTTTCTTAAGCAAAAACATATTCTTGTTAGTGATTAACACGCAAAGTGTAAAATTAAACAGGTGATTGTTACATTTGATTTATGGAAGTGAAACAAAATTTACATGAAAAATCTCATTAATTATAAGAGATGAATCTCAAGCTCCTTTACAAAAATGCACCTGCTGTAAAAAGCTGTTGATGAGTGAGCGGTAGATCTGAAGCAGGGCTCAGTGATGTGTGAACCTTAATATATGATGATTCTCAGTTATACATTATGTACAAATGTGAGACTGGAAAATGCATTGAGTACAGCGAATGGTAGCAGTCTGTGGAGGTTTTGCAGGCTTTTGCGGAATTTGAACTTATGATTTGAACGATATTGAATAAAGACCTTTGTCTGTAAACGTGACAAGTTCAAAAAGGAGGTACACTGTCACTGTAAGTGATGGAGACGCTTCCTCCTCTCTTTCGTATCGCCTGTTGGATCTATCAAAAAAATTCTAATCCTATCACAGGAGACACCACACTGGTAATACCACGTGTCCTTACGCTCAGAATGTAGGCACTGTGAAACACTGCGACATATCTTGCCTAACATTTAAAAAAAAATTAGAATCGATTGAATAAATTATTGTAAAGAAATTGTAACATATATCACAGTCAGTTGTGCTTTATGATATATAAAAAAAACTGTGATTTATGATACACGCATAAAAGAGTACAGAAAATTATTAGAAATACAGTTTCATCTAGGAGGCAAAGCGCATTCAATACCAATTTTAATGTGTTACTCTTTGGTATTCAGAGGTTTGTTTCTCACAGTACACTGATTGCATGCTACTTTCCTGCCAGTTATTTTGTGTTAATTCAAGACATAGTAGGCTTTGGAGGATCGTATTTACCAAAGCTAAAAACGTTTGACACGTTATTTGTGTTCGTAGAAAGTAGGAAGAATGCTGTTCATTTTTGTGCTGTATAAATGGAACGGTATCCGTCTGGATGTCACCCATCTGGACAGTTATTTGTGAACCTTTTCAACCGGTTACCCTAACCTTAAACTGTAACAGCTAGTGTGACGGGGGAAGGGGTTAATTTAACATTTTAAAAGCTGTCCCTGAGGATACGCGCATTAATTCCTACGGAAACGAACATGGTGCTGGCATGTGTCAAGGATGTGTAATAAGCGTTCTTCATCGTCAGGTGTTCCATTCGTATCATGGCTCTCTCTCCATAAAGAGTTGTAAAGAAACAATTTCTAAGATCGTGTTAAAGTTAATAGCTATAGTGGCTCTGTTAAAAATGTGCACCAGATTTATCATGTATCTTGTTTGGTGAAGAAGCAGTATCTACAAATCTCGAGCAGGTTAACTTCCGAAACATGCAGTGCTGTTCCACAAGAAAGTCTCCATAGACTTGTTCAGATATAAAGTCGTCGCCCATGAAGTATAAATATGTCATGTGGAATAGTGAGCAACAAACACACTGACCGTGTTCTAATAAAAGCCAACTTTCACAGTCATTGAAAGGTATATTACTGCATACCAGAAGGAATGCATGGTATGAGCGTGACGGTTTTCCACGTTGGCGGCGTACAGCAGCCTGTTTTCACAACAGAACGGGACCTGTACCTTGGTCAACCCATTCACAAAATTTGACTCTGGAGGGCGTTTTATCTCTGGGAAGTTAAACTGTACTGTTTACAAGGAAAAATCGATTACACCAGGTGAAATAGAACTACTTGTTAATGCTGCCTGCGCCAAAATTTCTGACGAAATACAACAATGTGTACATCAATACTTACTTGTAAGAATGTTAATACGTATTAAAGCTGGTGTTTGGAATACTAAACACCACCTTCAGAAGCAAATTCTGTTTCGTCTTCAGAATTCAAGTCCTTTGGCAGTTGACTTTTCTCCCTAAAAGCCCACTTATGTTTTCAATATCCTTCTCAAAACTTCGTACGTATAACTGAAAATTCTTATTGCTTAAGAAATGAAGGCTACCTCTTGTGGTAATGCAAAGGGAAGTGTTGAATTTAAAATCGAGGCACATAAAATCCCAGTTAGCATTTGTCACCGTAGGCAGATGGCATATCCGTGGCACTTGCAATTTTCCAATTTTACTTTAAAACAACTCGTAAAAATGTTTCTAATATATTAAAAATTCTCTCTTCGTTGTCAACTATGAGACAGTGGTCATAAACGTACGGCTTAATTCTCCACAGAGCAGCAGCATGGAACGTGTCTGCCATTTAAGTAGTCGCCGAGTGGTCCCTCTGAGACTTAATTACGGAAAGAAATATTTGCAGGAATGCTGAATAATTCGTGACAACCGAGTGAGACGAAGATCTCTCGCGTCTGTTGAAATGAGACTTCCTCAGTTAGGAAGCGTAATGAGGTGACAGTAGGTCTGGAACAGAGCTGCATTACCCTTAATTTGCCCTCCTAGAGAAATAAACACCACGACTGTGATGAAACTGCTTAACACCGTGCCATGAAGGAACGAGCATCAAAAACAGCCAATCCCAAGTTAATTTTGCGAAACACCAGAAGCTTCTAGAAAAGAACGAATACTTTCACGCAGACAAATTACAACAGTAAACGTAATGTTCGATACACGTTTATAGTACCAGACTGCACAGAATTCGTGTGTTTCTTACGGAATGAAATCAATTAGCGTGAATATATTTGTTGGTATTGATAGGCTATCTCCTTTCACCTTTATTTAATTTATAGAGAGCGTTTAGGGTTCCTCAGAAATAATGATTTTTTTTTCTTTTTGCGTTGTGCTAAAATAAGGAATGAGGAGGTTCTGCACAGAATCGGAGAGGAAAGGAATATGTGGAATACACTGATAGGGAGAATGGACAGGATGATAGGACATCTGTTAAGACATGGGGGAATGACTTCCATGGTACTAGAGGGAGCTGTAGAGGTCAAACACTGTAGAGGAAAAGAGAGACTGGAATTCATCCAGCAAATAGTTGAGGATGTAGGTTGTAAGTGCTACTCTGAGATGAAGAGGTTAGCACAGGAGAGGAATTTGTGGCGGGCCGCATCAAACCAGCCAGGACACTGATGACCAAAAAAAAGTGTGAATTAGCAATATTAATATGATATAGAACAGTCTTTCTTTCTGTATGGTACTACTTTCCTTCCATTCGGAACAGACAATTTGTTTGATTGCAGCTTCGGTGAATCTTCTGACGTTTGTGACGTTGATGATCTTTGGTTTGTCGGGCGCTCAACTGCGCGGTCATCAACGCCTGTACAAGTTTCCAATCTGTGCGTCGTCCAATCTAGACACTTTCACGAATGATGATGAAATGATGAGGACAACAGAAACACCCACTCCTCGGGCAGAGAAAGTTCCCCACCCGGTTAGGTATCGAAACCGGGACAGAGGTAGAAACGCTAGCCAGTAGACCACGAGCAGCGGACCCTGACGTTCAGTTTTTGGCGGTTATACAGTTCAGCGGAACACATTACAAGTTTTTACAGGCGGCAAGATACAGCTTCAGTGAATTATAAAATTATAAATTTATGTCATATACGAGCGGTTTTGTGTTTAAGTGATTCTCAAATTCAAAACCTGTTTTTAGTATTTTGAAATAACCAGATCAGCTTGACTGAAAGTAATTTCTTCGAATTATTTATGTGAGAAGTTACGAAGCTTAGCTTTTGAAATAAAACAACCATTATTAATATTCTACACAGTTATTCTTCATGTGAACGTATTTATTTCTCAACAGCAGTCACCATGGCGACAAACACATTTTTCTTAAAGAGAGACCTGTTTGTTGATACCGCCAATGAGGACTGTAATCCTGAATGGCAGTGTGTCCCATGTGTGGACGAACTCTTCGAATTCGAAACTCGTTACAACATCTTGTTTCTCACGCACCGCCATAGGTACATTACGCGAAGCCATATTACACAGTACAGTTCGGTGCCATTTAGCGACAGAGGGCTTGCAGACATAAAGAATAAAGGTCTAGAATGTTAGTATGTGTGTATTGAATTGGGGACGTAGACACGACGGAGAGGCTTCTTCGCCGCCGTAGCCCCCTTTGCTACACAACCGCATAACGGGCTACAGCAGTCCACTCACCCAACCGTCACCACACACTGAACGTTGGGTTACTGTGCGGTTCGGGCCCCAGTGTACGCCCAATTGAAAGTCTCATTCCAGACGAGTGTAACCCCGATGTCTGCGTGTTAGAGTAATTATGATGTACGCGTACCTGGAGGCAGTGTTTGCGCAGTAATCACGGACATAGTGTAACTGAGGCGGAATAGGGGGAACCAGACCGCATTCATCGAGGCAAATAGATGACCGCCTTAAAAACCATCCACAGACTGGCCGGCACACCGGACGGATTCCTGCCGGGGACGCAATGCCTTCCCGCTCGGAAAGCAATGCTGTAGACCGCACGGCTAGTCGGGCAGTCTACTATATTAGTAACGTGTGTTTTATCTGAAAAGCCTTAACAGTTTCCAAATAAAAAATTAGGAGGATTTACTTCCAAGCACGACCTCGTGATTTGCTTCGGAGTTTCGTACACACTAGTCATAACAGCGCTGCGGGAACCGTGGCATAAGTTTCAGTGATTCGGCTCTTCAAATCATTATTCATAGGCGTTTCAAGTACTTCGTTTTTAGCAAAATTATTTCAGGCAAAACCTGGAGTGCCTCATTGCATTTGATGTAGGAGATAACGGACTCTCGTCTTCTTTGTTCATCCATCTTTGTGTACAAGCCTGTATGTACGTATTTCGTACAGACTTGGCTCATTGTAATGGTGGAGCACCTTGTTGAATAACGGCTGGTTGTCAGTCAGTTAAACAACGAAGCATTAAGATTCAAATGGTTCTGAGCACTATGGGGCTTAACATCTTAGATCATCAGTCCTCTAGAACTTAAAATTATTTAAACATAACTAACCTAAGGACATCACACAACACCCAGCCTTCACGAGGTAGAGAAAATCCCTGACCCCGCTGGGAATCGAACCCGGGAACCCGGGCGTTGGAAGCGAGAACGCTACCGCATGACCACGAGATGCGGGCAAACAACGCATTACGATATGAACACCGCACGAATTGTTAATTACCACTTTGAGAGGAGCTTATAATTAAAATTTCATCTCAGAAGAGGGTACCGGAAACTTCGTGGAATCGTCTGTAGCGTGTTAAGGTTGCAGGCTACAAACTTTGCTCAGTGTGGCGACCATCTGTGTCCACGACCGCCACAGATTCCCTTTGTCTTTTACAATTCTTTGTAGCACTTTTCGAATGGCGGACCATGCAATGTTCAGCTGTCTTTACACAGTTCGTATACCGCTTTAAGACTGCACATTGTCTACAGAATCCTCACCCGTGGCAGCATCAACTTCTTCAACATGTTGTGGCGTAATTTGCCGTCGGCCTCTTCCAGGAGTAACTCCCAAATCACCAGTTAATTCGATTCTACGAATCATGTCCTTCAACACCGGTACGTAAAGAGAACCACTCCATATTCCTTTACTGCGCCGTTTTCACAAAGAGCAGCTGCTCTACTTCTACTGTTTTGACAAATCAGCTTTGTTTACGGGTAAAGCCCTGCTCACCTTGTCCAAACCTATGATCATTGTCTGCAGCTATAAAACACATTGATGCTAGCATTTCAACTCTTCGCTGCCGTACCACTACCGGAGCCTTACGGCAATTCGTCACACTATCGCTACTAACGAAGCAAACCCTTCAGCACGCAGTTTGAACATTATTCGTATAAAGCTGTTTACGCAAACAGTAAATAGTTTTCCGTGTACGCAGGCTCAAGTAGCGAAATATTATTCATAACCATTCTGTAACGTTCGTACTCACATCAGGAAATAACTTCTTCAACTCCATCTTCATAGAAGGCGGTTGCGGGAGCTCGGCTGCTCAATACAAAATGTCAAATCAAAGCAGCTTCAACTGTCTACATTTCCAATTTTATTTTATTTGTGATACTGGTTTCAGCGTTACATTATGCTATCTTCATGCTACCTGACCGTTCGTTTAGGAAGAATTCCATCTTCTTTACAATCGAAATAAGTGCCAGCATATGGTCACTGGTATCCGTAGTCTTCTTAATAACACAGCAGCCCTTTCGATCCTCGTTTACAGAAATGAATGGTGTGGGTTGCAGTTGCAGTGCGTTGCTTAATACAGGAACATGAAGCGATCTTACCAAAAGTTGGAGTAACGTAAATTGAAAACAACAAGGCGAGCAGCAAACGACAACAGCTCGCTCGAGCAGAACTACGACATAAACAAGAGTGTCACAAAACTCAGCATGCGTAACTGCAGCAGACCTAACCCTCGTGGCACAGCATCTTAATGGCTGCTGCAGTCAAAGAGCCTCCCATGAGACACGTCGTTCGTCCACCTATCTGCAAGAATTTTGCAGAATGCGTTACTGTCACCAAAGTTCCTGATCACAGAACAAAGCACTCTGAGCACTATGGGACTTAACGTCTAAGGTCATCAATCCCCTAGACCTTAGAACTACTTAAACCTAACTAACCTAAGGACATCACACACATCCATGCCCGAGGCAGGATTCGAACCAGCGACCGTAGAGGTTGCACGGTTCCAGACTGTAGCGCCTAGAACCGCCCGTCAATTACAGAACAAACATACGATTTACAGGATGCACAATCCATTATATTTGCGTGACGTTTTCGATGTGACAGGGTAGTGTCATGTTCATGTGATAATGAAACGAGGCGAAAAGGTGACTCGTTTCATCAATGAGTGCAGTTGCTGCTAACAAGTCAGTCTACTACGAAATGTTAAAAGGTGGAATGAACACCGTCTACATCTTCACGTTTATGAGATTGATAGTCTACCATTCTTCGGTGCTTTTTGAGAACAATTGGAGAGCTATTCCGGCTTAAGCAAGACACTCTTGGCTTGTTTTACTTTTCCAAAACATATTTTAACAATTCTTGTGCTTTCTTCATTGGGATTTTGTTTCTTCAGCCGTGCACGGTGCCACACATTTTGATACAAGCTTTCATGATTTATGGTACTCTAGTCTTGTTTCTTGCTATATTCGCTGCGTTAAAAGACACCTGATAGTCTTAAAACCGGAGTTATCTTTACAAAATAAATGAAAATGGGAGTGAAACAATCAGAAATCCATCTATGAAGAAAATTAGGGTACCATATTTTCTTGAGTCCATAATAGTATTTTCAACTAGCATTTGCCTTTCCATTTCCTCATATCTTATATGACGCAGTCATGATACTCCGCTCCTCCTCCATTACTTCATTTCTAATGTAGGAAGCCTCAGTTTATCTTATTTGTTAATTTCTCAGTTTTCTAAACCATACGTGCAATTCTTGCTACAGTTGTAACGTAAGAGAGTCCAGCTAAATAGTCCTGATTTCAGAGTTAAATACCTCGAGAAGAAATATCGACAGATCAGAGTAACAAAACAGTCTAAGCTGCAGTTCTTCGTACGGTACATTTGTTGTGAAAGCTGTAAAAATTTTATGCAGAAGTTACACAGAAATTTAGAATTCGGCAAGCTGCTAAGAGACTGCGCCATACGCTGTGCAGCTCGTACATAATTAGCTTGCCGTATTAAACTCGTCCTCTGCCATCAGTCTTTGCAGTAACATCACAAACTTTTCGAAATGTCAGCCACTCTCAGTATGGAGATGGTGCAACCGTTAGTGTCTCAGAAGAAATGGTTTCAGATGATACACAGATCTCCGATTCAAGTTCCTCCAGTGTGGTATGACGGTTCCGAAAGTGTCCTCCAACGTGCGCCGAAAATGTACTCACAAGGAGCCAGATACGGGGCGAATATGGAAGCCAGTCCATCGTAGCTCAGCAGGCCGCTGTGGCCGAGCAGTTCAGTTACTTCAGTCTTGAACCGCTCAGCTGCTACTGTCGCAGATTCGAATCCTGCCTCGGACATGGATGTGTGTGATGTCCTTAGGTTAGTAAGGTTTAAGTGGTTCTTCGTGTAGGGGACTGATGACCTTTAGATGTTAAGGCCCATAGTGCTTAGAGCCATTTGGACCATCCAAGTGCCTGTAAATCTGCAATCATTCAGTGCAATGACACTGTTCCCGAACTATCTCTCAAGAAAGCGAAACACCTGCTCGGTACAGTGTGGTCTGACCCCAGGTTGCATGAATCCCTCGGTGCCTGGTCGATCCTGCAACACTAGTACTGTGGCGGCAAGCTGTTCAAATCTACTACCTAAAGTTGACACAGGATAGTTTCTCCCATTAAAGAGGGGACAACCATTCCTCTGCTGTATATCTCAGCCGAAACAGTAACTTTGGAAGAACACAATGAATTATCTTAACACAAATGGGAATTTTCGGAACACAAATATCGCCAGTTCTGTTTGTTTATGATTCCATTCAGATGGAAGTTTGCTTTATCTTTGAACCAGATGCAGCCAACATCATATCCTTCACAGTCAATCATTACGAGACTCGTGTGCTCAAAGTCAGCCCTCTGTCACACAGCTCGTACAGTCATGTCCAGGTGGCTTTGGATTTTGATTAGGGACATGTGTACGTTCTCTCTCAGTGTTTTACTCAAGGTGGAACGCATCAAAACAGTCTCAGCTGCAGGTCTCCGTACGGATTTCCTTGGATTTCACAAACAGTGGCGATATTTTCAGAAGTAACTTAAGTTTGCTTGAGGCCAGCATTCCCCGCTAGATCTTCAGCCACACTGTCGGCCCGTTGGAATCTGGCGAAGAGGTTTCGAATGGTTTTCTCACAGATTCTTTTGGTACGTGGAGTATGGATACGTTGGTATGGGCGCAACGCAGCAATGTCTTTTGCGCACGTGCGGAATTTGAAACGAGTGTCCGTAAAATACACTAAAGAGGAGCGTAAAACAGCATCAACAAAATGTGACAAAATGTGGAAAACTATGTGTGTACCCACACGGAAGCACGAAACGAAGTATTACGCTAATATTAAGTCATTAAATAAACAGGAAGGAAGTAGTATAAGAATTTAAAACAATATAGCAGTTGGACAGGGCTGGCTGAATGGAAGAACAAAAGAAGTTAGCCAGCCGCTCTCCAACACACTAAAAACTCCAGCCTAAATGTTTAGGTCACAGTCCAGACACATCATAGATCTTTAGAACTTGGGTCTCACTCGTCTCATCATCAGCTAAAACAGGTGGCAGATCCTCTCCAATATTGACTTCGGGCCTTGCATTATGGTGTAAAATGCACTCTGTTAAAATATGGTGTACGGAGATTTGCACACCACAAGCATCACAAAACGGAGTATCCTTTCGCTGTAGTGAAAAGACGTGTAATTCGAAGACGTGTGAGGGTCGCTTCATCCCGCCTGAGCAGCCGGCAGGAGAAAGGCCATGGCCGGATAGTTTACTTCGCCAAATGCAGCTTATTGTCCCTTACCTCCAGCCTTTCCTCGTCCCACAACTGCAGTAACTACTTTCGTAGAGCGGAAACGACAGCCTGTAAGGGAATAGGACACTGTGCCACATCCTGTCCTGTGCACACCGGTTCATTGCCCCACATCCCCAAGAGCCCTGGCACCCACCAGAGGTACACATGCATTCTTAGCCATTGGAACAAGTAAAGTCGGTCATATATCAAGCTAGCCAAACTTCTCAGCTGGGTACAGTTTCAGTAACGACTGTAAAGTATTAAGGGAGTCTGAGCAGATGAGAAACCATTAGCCCTGAATACGTCGCATCGGGATCCAGTGCCTTCAGGTTTACTCGTTACAAAGGCGAAACCTTGTGACATGGACGGGGAACAGTACAGAGTAGCCAAGGACATTGTCTTTTTCGAACAATCAAGGTACACTACTGTGAAACCATAGCGGACGTTAAAAAACAGATTGAAATGTAAGATCGAATGTACTATCTTTCTTAAAATTGTCCATGGCTAAAATATGTTTGTACCTCTTGAGGAGCCAAGGTGGAAATTTGCTCCAACCAAGATGTAAAACATTAAGATCGTCCACACCTATCTCTAAAACTCAATCCTGTGCACGAATCCCACAGGGCCTCACTGCCCTTTGCCAGTTAAGAAAAAGCCTTTCCACTGGAGGCCGATCAACGGTACGGCATGCAGGTGTGTATGATGTGGGCAGTGTTTTATATGCTGGCGCACCGTAAGCAGCCATCACCTCATGTGAAGCGGCAGTTCACCAGCCTCTGCACCGACTTTTTATGGGGTTTTTTCTGAATGCCCCGGTGATCAGTTCAGACCACGCATAGTGCACCACTTCCAATGTCTTTAAATAATACAATTTCGCAGACCCATATGCCGTACGCCCATAATCTAGCCGACATCGCATGCTGGCTCTGTAAAAATGGAGCAGACAATACCTGTCTCTTCACTAAGTACTGTAGCAAAAGGCATTTTAAAATACTTACCGCCTTAAGCAACCGTTTTTTCATTTCCTTAATATGTGGAAACCATGTAATTTTACAGTAAAATATGAGGCCAAGAAACCTCATCATGTCCTTAGAATTATGAACGGTGCCCCTCATTCTCAACTCAGGTAAGTTTAAAATGGAACGAGAACGGCTAAAAGAGACACATTCAGATTTTCCTTTGAAAGCTTAAAATCAATCTTTGAGCCCATCCATCAAAATCTCGAAGAATTAGTTGCAATTGAAGTGTTGTCGTTGCAAGACTGAGAGAAGAGCAAAACGCAGGGAAGTCATTTACAAACAAAGAACACGGGACAGGACTTCTCATTATTGACGTAATGCTATTAATAGCTATGCCAAGGACAGTCATACTTAAAACACTACCTGGAGAGACAGCGCTGTCGTGCCCAAAGCGATCCGACAGGACGTCAATGACCTCGGTACGAACATACAGTGGCGAGAGAAAGGACAGAATAAAAATGGAAAGACATCCACGAAAACCCCATTCGTGAAATGCTAAAATGCGTCCATGCAGAATCGTAGGACTTATAGATGTTAGAAAATATACCTATAATGTGATGCTGGTACAGGAGAGCCTGCTGTATAGCCACCTCCAGGAGGGCCCGGTAATCAAAGGTGAAGCGATAGCTCCTGAACGCACACTGAAAGCGACTAACGAGTGGCTTGCGTGCAAAGATCCAGACGACGGCGGTTGGCCATCCGCACCAAGGTGTTTCCCACGCAAGCTAGTGGGCTACATTACGATAACTACTAGGGGATGTACAGTGTTCCCAGGCTTTAAAAGAGGAGCTAAAATTACCTCATGCCAGAGTCTGGAAAGTGACCTGACCCCAAATGCCATTACAAAGTGTTTCGCCTCGTGAGGTGCCGTAGCGTACTGTAATGAATTCTGCCGTGACCAGGGGATGTGTCACGAACAGCAGAGAATGTAAAATCCAGCTCCCAAATGGAAAATTGGCAGTTGCAACCTTAATCAGTGGTGGTTCGGAAGTCCAAACTGCTCCTCTCAGCAACCGCTCTGCGGTGCTGGTGTAGCAGAATAGGCCACCGTAGTCTGGGTAATGTCTCGCAGACTAGTTTGGAAAGTGCTGTACCCTATTACACGAGCCGCGATGCACCTCCCTCCTCTCCCAGTACACATTTTTATGTGAATATTAAATCGTGTATGAAATCATGCTCTTGTAGCCGTAAGACTGTGATGTTACCTGTGGTATTCTAATACCAGAAAAATGTGTTGTTCAGTGTAATACATGATTCCAACCTCTTTTTTCGGTATGCTAACCTCCTTTCACGTTTCAGCCTTGGAACTGATCACTCTGAGCTGCGGCACACTATTTATAGGCATTATGCATTGCTACTATAGTGCTATCTGTTAGCAGTTTTCCAAACTAATTCGAAATTTCTGTACAGCTTCTACGTAAAATGTTAAACCTTTCACAACGTACACAATACCATTTGCTTCACAAATATATTGATCTAACTTTTCGAAATATTGAAGTTTGAAAGTAGGGACTCCTTTGCTGGAAATCCCGTATATTACATGTCTCCGTTTTGATTGTTAGTTTTTTATTTCATAGGTCGAAATTTAACAGTCGAATTAGCATCATGAATTGTATAACTTTGTTTTTGGTTTCTTCTGTACTCTTTGCTCTAACAGGTAATACTACTCCAAGGTAATTAAAAGCTTTCTTTCCTTTTATCTTGCCAACGTGTCCAAGTCCATTGCCTCATTTTCTTCCATTGCAAGATAATCAGGTTTGACAAGGTTTATTGAAAGACCCCGTTACTCATACTGTTCTCCGAGTTTCCAGGACATAGGGGTGTATATTCAACTTCTTCGACCTTTGTTGCAGTGATCACTTGGTCGTGCGCAAAAAGTAATGTACGCAATGTTATTTGTGTCCCAACTTGAATTCCCATGCGGCAATATCTACGTTTCCATTCCCGTAGAGCTTCCTTTAAACAGATTAAGGACAGAGTAGGATCTAATGTCCTTCCTTCTCTATGTCCCTTTGTGATTCTAAACTCAGTAATACTTCTTTACCCATCTTTATAGAACTGGTGCATTCAGCATAAAACTCTTACTCAACTAATACGTAAGTCATACAAATAATATTCTTCAAGAAGCTCTTCCGAAACTTGCTTTATGCAGATCTACATATATTAAAAGGGTATTTCGATTTCTAGCCATTTTCTTCTGCATTAAAATTGGTAAGATAAATATTCCATGAATACAGGAGCGTACAGATCTAAATCTGCTTTGCCTTTCCGCCTCTAGTGTTTGTTCCTCTATCTGCTTCCTTAAAACTCTACCAGTAATCTGGCAACTGAAGATGTCACACTAATACTGTAATTTTTCCATTCTACCTGCTCACCTTCTTGTATGTAGAAGAAATAAGTGCTTCTTTCCATTAACAGGGGATCTGATGGCCTTTTAAACATTTAACCAAGTCCCTTAAGAACATCTGAAAAATAACTGTCAGTGCACATTTTATAGGTCCAATACTTAAACTCCATGGTCCTGGATCTTTACCAGTCATTTGTTTGACTGCATGTACTGCTTTATCACGATTTATTCTGGAACCCCGTTGGAAACCCCTCTTTCCTACCCCAGTATTCTCCAGCTTCCATATTCAACTCTATCCTCTCTGCAATTCTTGATAATATTGCACACAACGATCATAACATATTGTGCTGGCACTAACGCGATCTCTATTCTGCGCCCTCGTCGCTTTAAGTGTTTGACAGGTTTTATTTGCTCTTATATCGGGTCTAAAATTTTCTGCTTCGTCAAGTATTTTTTCCAATACTCTTGCTCTATAACGATCATTCTTTGAAGGGCAATGTATGTTATGAGATCCTTATCTAAAATGGCACTCAGCTATTTCAGATATGATGGTTTTTCCCCCTCCACGATTTGCTGGATCGTGTCGTCGTCACACCAGTGTTCAACTTTAATACATGGAAGATTGCTTCTTTACTTTCCTTTCATTACACAAGCCACTTGAGGGTCGGAAGTGATAAAGGTACCTGCTAGAAAACTCTCTGAGGCCGTCCAAATAACATTGAGTCTGAATCAGTTACTTTTCTTTATTGCCTTAGTTTTCTTTGGAGATCTTAAGATAGTGATCTGATCCGAACTCTGGACCTCTAAATTCTCTTACGTCAGTTACTTTTAGGTAAGCACCTAATTTCATGATAATATAATCAATTATAAATTCTAATCAATGTTTTGGTTGGATATTGTTGTACAGTCTTCATTCACTTTATATTCCTTCACTCCCACAACACGTGGAAAATTTTAAAAATGCTAATTTTATTGAGTACTAGCTGACAAACCCGGCATTGTCCGATATTCAGTTCGTAAGCAGGCTGTTTAGGTTTTTATGTTGGTAACGCCATGATGCGCTCTATATGAAAATCACTGACTGTGCTGTGTGAAGGCTGTGGTTGGTTTGCATTGTTGGTGTAATATTCGCCATTGTAGTGTTGGGCAGTTGGCTGTTAACAGCGCGTAGCGTTGCGCAGTTGGAGGTGAGCCGCCAGCAGTGGTGGATGTGGGGAGAGAGATGGCGGAGTTTTGCGAGCGGATGATCTGTACGTGTGTCCATCAGAGACAGTAAATTTTTAAGAAAGGATGTCATGAACTGATATATATTTTATCACTTTTGAACACTATTAAGGTAAATACATTGTTTGTTCTTTATCAAAATCTTTCATTTGCTAACTATGCCTATCAGTAGTTAGTGACTTCAGTAGTTAGAATCTTTTATTTGGCTGGCAGGATTGGCGCTCGCTGTATTGCACTAGTTTGAGTAACGAAGATTTTTGTGAGGTAAGTGATTCATGAAAGGTATAGGTTATTGTTAGTCAGGGCTATTCTTTTGTACGGATTATTAAAAGTCGGATTTTGTTGGGCTAAAAATATTGTGTGTCAGTTTAGTGTAGATCAGAATAAGTAAAGAGAGAAATGTCTGAGTACGTTCAGTTTTGCTCAGCTGTTTGAAAAGCAAATAATGTAAGAGGTTTATCTGCATAGTAATTCATTAAGGTTTCTAAGGGGACGTTTCAAGATGACCAATTTTCTATTGAAAACGAAAACAAAAAATTGTGTTTGTAGAGTAATACCGAAAAAATGCCATTTCAGTGTTTCCGTTAAAACACCTTTGATACTATGAATGAGTTGTACAAAGAAATAGCATAATTTACAACCGTATAACTACGATACCCCAGACTGTTTCTGTATACCATGCGCAGTAGGTTCGCTTGTCTACAACGCGATTTTATAAACGCCTCTATGGCAACGTCTCGTTACAGATCTTTAAACAACTATTGTTTTCCTCTAAAACCACTTTCGCTTCGCTATTCAAAGCTTTCAAAAGCACTACCAGGTGTCAGGGATTTCCTTAATTCGAATCAGTTGTAGGAGTGTCTTAGTAGTAAAGAATCAACGTATTAATAGTTCATATATGGGCGTCTTGTCACGGTCCACACGGCTTCCCCCGTCGGAGGTTCGAGTCCTCCCTCGGGTGGGCTCTGAGCACTATGGGACTTAACATCTATGCTCATTAGTCCCCTAGAACTTAGAACTACTTAAACCTAACCAACCTAAGGACACCACACAACACCCAGTCATCTCGAGGCAGAGAAAATCCCTGACCCCGCCGGGAATGGAACCCGGGAACCCGGGCGCGGGAAGCGAGAACGCTACCGGACGACCACGAAGTGCGGACTCATTCGGGTGGGCATGGGTGTGTGTGTTGTCTTAAGCGTAAGGTAGTAGATTAGGTAGTGCGTAGGCTAAGGGGCCGATGACCTCCAAAGTTTAGTCCCATAAGACCTTACATAAATCTTCAATATTTTAATTCATTCATGATGCGAAATTTTTTCTCGCACTTCAGTGTTCATGACGCCATGTCTCATGATCTATGTGCCATATGATTAAATAAATTTGTAAGTTCTTTCACGGGCATATGTGGATATTGTTTGCAAAATATGTAGCAAGTACAGTAAGCAGCAAAGAAGCTGTAACATTAAACTTTATACGCAATGCGACAACGGTCTTTGTTTCTGAGGTCATATCTGCTGAAATATGGGTGGTGCAATAATATAATTTTGTAGATGCATTTAGCAGCTTATATGGATACTGATGTGAAATTTAATTCGAATACAGTTAGCACCACAGAAATAATACACTCCTGGAAATTGAAATAAGAACACCGTGAATTCATTGTCCCAGGAAGAGGAAACTTTATTGATACATTCCTGGGGTCAGATACATCACATGATCACACTGACAGAACCACAGGCACATAGACACAGGCAACAGAGCATGCACAATATCGGCACTAGTACAGTGTATATCCACCTTTCGCAGCAACGCAGGCTGCTATTCTCCCATGGAGACGATCGTACAGATGCTGGATGTAGTCCTGTGGAACGGCTTGCCATGCCATTTCCACCTGGCGCCTCAGTTGGACCAGCGTTTGTGCTGGACGTGCAGACGGCGTGAGACAACGCTTCATCCAGCCCCAAACATGCCCAATGGGGGACAGATCCGGAGATCCTGCTGGGCAGGGTAGTTGACTTACACCTTCTAGAGCACGTTGGGTGGCACGGGATACATGCGGACGTGCATTGTCCAGTTGGAACAGCAAGTTCCCTTGCCGGTCTAGGAATGGTAGAACGATGGGTTCGATGACGGTTTGGATGTACCGTGCACTACTTAGTGTCCCCTCGACGATCACCAGAGGTGTACGACCAGTGTAGGAGATCGCTCCCCACACCATGATGCCGCGTGTTGGCCCTGTGTGCCTCGGTCGTATGCAGTCATGATTGTGGCCCTCACCTGCACGGCGTCAAACACGCATACGACCATCATTGGCACCAAGGCAGAAGCGACTCTCATCGCTGAAGACGACACGTCGCCATTCGTCCCTCCATTCACGCCTGTAGCGACACCACTGGAGGCGGGCTGCACGATGTTGGGGCGTGAGCGGAAGACGGCCTAACGGTGTGCGGGACCGTAGCCCAGCTTCATGGAGACGGTTGCCAATGGTCCTCGCCGATACCCCAGGAGCAACGGTGTCCCTAATTTGCTGGGAAGTGGCGGTGCGGTCCCCTACGGCACATCGTAGGATCCTACGTTCTTGGCGTGCATCCGTGCGTCGCTGCGGTCCGGTCCCAGGTCGATGGGCACGTGCACCTTCCGCCGACCACTGGCGACAACATCGATGTACTGTGGAGACCTCACGCCCCACGTGTTGAGCAATTCGGCGGTACGTCTACCCGGCCTCCCGCATGCACACTATACGCACTCGCTCAAAGTCCGTCAACTGCACATACGGTTCACGTCCACGCTGTCACGGCATGCTACCAGTGTTAAAGACTGCGATAGAGCTCCGTATGCCACGGCCAACTGGCTGACACTGACGGCGGCGGTGCACAAATGCTGCGCAGCTAGCGCCATTCGACGGCCAACACCACGGTTCCTGGTGTGTCCGCTGTGCCGTGCGTGTGATCATTGCTTGTACAGCCCTCTCGCAGTGTCCGGAGCAAGTATGGTGGGTCTGACACACCGGTGTCAATGTGTTCTTTTTTCCATTTCCAGGAGTGTATATTTAAGCGTCATGTTACATGAAAACTCAATTTTTTGATCTACAGTATTGTTTTTATTGTAATACTGTAAAACAAACGTAAACTAATGCTTTTCATTTATTATAATTTGGTTCTACATAGAACCGACGGAAAATTCAGTTAACATTAAATGTCTTGCATGATGCAGCAGTTTCTGAGGCATCTCATTATTTATGAGAATATATCTTCTGAACTATGGTAGGTAGGTGGATCTACATCTACATGTACATCTATATCTACAAGGATTCTCTGCAAATCACATGTAAGTGTTTGGCAGAGGTTTCAAATGGTTCAAATGGCTCTGAGCACTATGGGACTTAACTTCTGAGGTCATCAGCCCCTAGAAAAAAAAAGTTCAAATGAGCGTGAAATCTTATGGGACTTAACTGCTAAGGTCATCAGTCCCTAAGCTTACACACTACTTAACCTAAATTATCCTACGGACAATGACACACACATGCCCGAGGGAGGACTCGAACTTCCGCCGGGATCAGCCGCACAGTCCATGACTGTAGCGCCCTAGACCGCTTGGCTAATCCCGCGGCGCAGTCCCCTAAAACTCAGTACTACTTAAACCTAACTAACCTAAGGACATCACACACATCCATGCCCGAGGCAGGATTCGAACCTCGGACCGCAGCGGTCGCGCGGTTCCAGACTGTAGCGCCTAGAACCGGTCGGCCACTCCGGCCGACGGCAGAGGATTCATCGAATTACCTTTACAATAATTGTCTATTATTCCAATTTCGTACAGCGTGTGGAAAAAACTAACACATATCTTTCTATGCTAGGTCTGATTTCCTTAATTTTGTTAAGATGATCGTTTCTCCCTATGAAGGCAGGCGTCAACAAAATATTTTCGCATTCGGAAGTGAAAGTTGGTGATTGAAAAGATTCTGAGGTAACGAAAAAGTTTAATCATGCCCATCCCAAATCCTGCATCCGTTTCAGTGACACTCTTTCCGCTTTTTCGTGATAATACAAACGTGCTGCCCTTCTTTGAGCTGTCTCGGTGTACTCCTTCTGTCTTATCTGGTAAGAATACCACTCCGCGATGCAGTATTCTAAAAGAGGACAGACAAGCGCAGTGTAGATGGTGTCTTTAGTAGATCTGTTACATTTTCTAAGTGCTCTGTCAATAGAACGCAGTCTTTGGTTAGCCTTCCCCACAACATTTTCTGTGTTCCTTCCAATTTAACTTGTTCCTAATTGTAATTCCTAGGTATTTACTTGAATTAACGGTCTTTAGATTTGACTGATTCATCGTGTAATCGAAGTGTAACGGATTCCTTTTAGCGCTCATGTGGCTGCCCTCTCACTTATCGTTGTTTAGGTTCAACTGCCAGTTTTTGCACCATACAGATATCTCTTGTAAATTGTTTTTTTAAATCTTTTTATAACTTTACTAGAAAACAAACGGCAGCTTCATCTGCAAACAACCCAAGACGGCTGCTCAGATTGTCTCCGAAATCGTTTATATAGGTTAGGAATAGGAAAGGGCCAACAACAGTACCTTGGGGAAGGCCAGAAATCACTTTTGTTTTGATCGATGGCTTTCCGTCAATTACTTCCAACTGTAACCTTTCTGACTGGAAATCACGACTCCAGTCACGTAACTAAGACGATATTCTATAAGCAATTAATTCCACAACAAGTCGCTTGTATGGTAGTGTCGAAATCCTTCCGGAAATCTACGCTACTGGCCGTTAAAATTGCTACACCAAGAAGAGTTGTAGATTATAATCGGGTATTCATGGGACAAGTGTATTATACTAGAACTGAGAGGTGATTACATTTTCACGCAGTTTTGGTGCATAGATCCTGAGAAATCAGTACCCAGAACTACCACCTCTGGCCATAATAACGGCCTTGATAAGCCTGGGCATTGTGTCAAAACAGAGCTTGGATGGCATGTAAAGGTACAGCTGTCCATGCACCTTCAACACGATACCACAGTTCATCAAGAGTAGTTACTGGCGTATTGTGACAAACCAGATGCTCGGCCACAATTGACCAAACGTTTTCAATTGGTGAGAGATCTATAGAATGTGCTGGCCAGGGCAGCAGTCGAACATTTTCTGTATCCAGAAGGCTCGTTTAGCACCTGCAACATGCGGTCGTGAATTATCCTGCTAAAATGTAGGGTTTCGCAGGGATCGAATGAAGGGTAGAACCACGGGTCGTAACACATCTGAAATGTAGCGTCCACTAGTCAAAATGCCGGCAATGCGAACTAGAGGTGACCGAAACGTGTAAACTAATGGCACTCCATAGTATCAGGCCGAGTGAAACGCCAGTATGGCGATGACGAACACACGCTTCGAATGTGCGTTTACCGCGATGTCTCCAAACACGGATGCGATCATCATGATGCTGTAAACAGAACCTGATTTCATCCGGAAACATGACTTTTTGCCATTCGTGCACCCAGGTTCGTCGCTGAGTACACGATCGCAGGCGCTCCTGTCTTTGATACAGCGTCAAGGGTAACCGCAGCCATTGTCTCCGTGCTGATAGTCCATGCTGCTGCAGACGTCATCAAACTGTTCGTACAGATGGTTGTTGTTTTGCAAACGACCTCATCTGTTGACTCAGGGATCGAGACGTGGCTGCACGATCCGTTATAGCCATGCGGATAACACGGCTGTCATCTCCACTGCTAGTGATACGAGGCCGTTTGGATCCAATACAGCGTTCCGTATTACCCTCCTGATCCCACGGATTCCATATTCTGCTGACAGTCATTGGGTCTCAACAACGCGAGCACCACTGTCGCGATACGATAAACCGCAATCGCTATAGGCTACAATCGGACCTTTATCATAGTCGGAAACCTGATAGTACGTATTTCTCCTCCTGACACGAGCCTTCACAACAACGTTTCGCCAGGCAACGCCGGTCAACTGCTGTTGTGTATGAGAAATCGGTTGGAAACTTTCCTCAAGTCAGCACGTTGTAGGTGTCGCTACCGGCGCCCACTTTGTGTGAATGCTCTGAGAAACTAATCATTAGCATATCAGAGCATCTACTTCCTGTCGGTTAAATTTCGCGTCTATACCATTTCATCTTCGTGGTGTATCAATTTTAATGGCGAGTAGTGGTACACAAAAAAGGTCAGAACGCTGCTGCAGAGGCAACGGAAAAAGGATGCGAAGTTCAGAAGAACGCGAAATCCCAAAGATGGGCTAAAATTTACAGACGCGCGGAATTTGGCACGTACTTCGATGCGAGATGCCTTTAATAGGTTCCACAACGAAACATTGTCTCGAAATTTGGTAGAAAATCCGAAGATATTCTGGTCGTATGTAAAGTACACAAGCGCCAAGACGCAGTCAATACCTTCGCTGCGCAGTGCCGATGGTACTGTTATCGACGACTGTGCCGCTAAAGCGGAGTTATTGAACGCAGTTTTCCGAAATTCCTTCACCAGGGAAGACGAATGGAATATTCCAGAATTTGAAACACGAACATCTGCTAGCATGAGTCTCTAAGAAGTAGATACCTTAGGGGTTGCAAAGCAACTCAAATCGCTTGATGCGGGCAAGTCTTCAAGTCCAGATTGAATAGCGATTAGGTTCCTTTCAGATTACGCTGATACTATAGCTCCCCACTTAGCACTCATATACAACCGCTCACTCACCGATAGATCTGTACCTGCAGATTGGAAAATTGCGCAGGTAGCACCAGTGTTCAAGAAGGGTAGTAGGAGTAATCCATTTAACTACAGACCTATATCATTGACGTCGGTTTGCAGTAGGGTTTTGGAGCATATACTGTATTCAAACATTATGAATCACCTCGAAGGGAACGATCTATTGACACGTAATCAGCATGGCTTCAGAAAACATCGCTCTTGTGCAACGCAGCTAGCTCTTTATTCGCACGAAGTAATGGCCGCTATCGACAGGGGATCTCAAGTTGATTCCGTATTTCTAGATTTCCGGAAATCTTTTGACACCGTTCCTCACAAGCGACTTCTAATCAAGCTGCGGAGCTATGGGGTATCGTCTCAGTTGTGCAACTGGATTCGTGATTTCCTGTCAGGAAGGTCGCAGTTCGTAGTAATAGACGGCAAATCATCGAGTAAAACTGAAGTGATATCAGGTGTTCCCCAGGGAAGCGTCCTGGGACCTCTACTGTTCGTGATCTATATAAATGACCTGGGTGACAATCTGAGCAGTTCTCTTAGACTGTCCGCAGATGATGCTGTAATTTACCGTCTAGTAAGGTCATCAGAAGACCAGTATCAGCTGCAAAGCGATTTAGAAAAGATTGCTGTATGGTGTGTCAGGTGGCAGTTGACGCTAAATAACGAAAAGTGTGAGATGATCCACATGAGTTCCAAAAGAAATCCGTTGGAATTCGATTACTCGATAAATAGTACAATTCTCAAGGCTGTCAATTCAACTAAGTACCTGGGTGTTAAAATTACGAACAACTTCAGTTGGAAGGACCACATAGATAATATTGTCGGGAAGGCGAGCCAAAGGTTGCGTTTCATTGGCAGGACACTTAGAAGATGCAACAAGTCCACTAAAGAGACAGCTTACACTACACTCGTTCGTCCTCTGTTAGAATATTGTTGCGCGGTGTGGGATTCTTACCAGGTGGGATTGACGGAGGACATCGAAAGGGTGCAAAAAAGGGCAGCTCGTTTTGTATTATCACGTTATAGCAGAGAGAGTGTGGCAGATATGATACACGAGTTGGGATGGAAGTCATTACAGCATAGACGTTTTTCGTCGCGGCGAGACCTTTTTACGAAATTTCAGTCACCAACTTTCTCTTCCGAATGCGAAAATATTTTGTTGAGCCCAACCTACATAGGTAGGAATGATCATCAAAATAAAATAAGAGAAATCAGAGCTCGAACAGAAAGGTTTAGGTGTTCGTTTTTCCCGCTCGCTGTTCGGGAGTGGAATAGTAGAGAGATAGTATGATTGTGGTTCGATGAACCCTCTGCCAAGCACTTAAATGTGAATTGCAAAGTAGTCATGTAGATGTAGATGTAGTGTATTCCTTGTGAAGTGGAGTAGAGTATAGAAGTTAAGACGCCAGGGAAACCTCAAGCCAAGTGCAATTCCAATACAATTTTTCAATAAGAGCTAGACTGACACTGCCATACACTTAAACAAAAAGCGCTCATCTCTTCTGAAGCTGGATTTCGCTTCGCCTGTCTGAAAGTCTGAAATGTTCTTTTCTGGAACGCAAGGTTCACTAGGAGTATTGTTTTCTATTCCGGATCCCTCAGGAAGCGCTGCGATGCACGTGCGGAAAATTGATCAAAGGTTTTACAGAGTGCGCCGTTGTTAGCGAGATAAAAGACCCGCCTCTCGGTGCCGTCAGCACAAAAGAAGTAGTGCTCCGCGGCAGAGCGCAGCGCGGCGCTATCGCCGTCGGCCTCTGACAGTTGCCCGCCCATCGGGCGCCCCTCGTTATTTCTCGCAGGCGACCCTGCAGGTGGAGGCGAAACCGCGCTCACAGGAGGCCTGCGTGATTATTGTCTGATTATGTAACTGTATACAGCATGAAGAAAACATGCTGCGATTGGCGGTCGGCATGTGATTGCTTATCATATTTCAAGACAAAAGAGTGTGGATCATACACTCGACCCACCAATAGGCTTATTAGAAGTGCGAATTAAAAAAAAATTAAAAAAACCGAAGCTATGGCTACTCTATAACTGGTCTGCATCGTGGCCAAGAAGATGTAACATGAACTCTGCGCTGTGCTGCAGCAGTCCCATTAGCTAAGTGAGGCGAGGCAATGCCGTGGCGAACGGATATTCAGACTCGCCAGTCATCGATTTACGGTCGCTCTAGCTTTTTTTTAAAGCATCAAACTGTATCCGATTTACTTCTCCACAGTCCCGTATCTTCTGTATTTCTTTCTGTTTCCGTTGTTTTCGTCTAATCAATAAGACATAACACGAGCTTTTTACAAACGTAAACAACCACTTCGCTTCGACATCCAATCTTATATTCATAGAACCGGTACATACACCTACGAGCTACGTTCAAAAAATGTTCTCATGTGTTTGAAATCTTATGGGACCTAACTGCTAAGGTCACCAGTCCGTAAGCTTATACACTACTTAAACTAAATTGTCCTAAGGACAAAGACACCCATCCGTGCCCGAGGGAGGACTCGAACCTCCACCGGGACCAGCCGTACAGTCCATGACTGGAGCGCGCGGCTAATCCCGCGCGGCGAGCAACGTTCACTTCAGGGAAGATGTTCAAAGCGACAACCCTGCATCTGCAAACAGGTCATGCTCACTGTATCATACTTTTCTGGACAACTGGGTCCACCATTGCCGAGGTGAAATGCATGACACTCCGTCAAAGCAGTGAAATCCCCGCCAGAAAAAATAAATAAATAAAACCAAACACAGTGTCTGTATTTGACGATGTTGCTGTGGGAAACCAGGATCAAACTTCACGATATTTCTTATCCATGGGTAAAATATACTGAAGCTCAAAGATACTGGTACAGACATGCTTATTGAAATAGAGATATATGTAAACAGGCAGATTATGGCGATGCGGTCGGCAACGCCTTTATAAGACAACAAGTGTATGGCGCAGTTGTTAGATCAGTTACTGCTGAGACAATGACAGGTTATCAAGATCAGGAATTCGGTAAAAAATCAAATCGCTGACATCGCTGTGGCCAGAAAAAAATCCTGCAATAACTGGGTCAGCGATGACTCACAAGAATCATTCAAAGTGACAGAAGTGTAACCCTTCTGCAAATTGCAGCGGATTTCAGTGTTGAGCCGTAAACAATTGTCAGAGTGCTAACCATTCAACGAAAAATCATGGATATGGGGTTCGGAGCCGAACGCTCACTCGTCTAGCCTTGATGACTGCTCAATGTAGAACCTGGGCCCGTCAAAACCGACATTGGGCTGTTGATGACAGGTCTGTTTCAAATTGTATCGAGTGGATGGACGTGTACGAGTATGGAGACAACCTCATGAATCCATAGCCCCCGCACATTATCAGGGCACTGTTGATGCTGATGGAGGCTCTGTAAAGGTGTGTGACGCGTGCAATTGGAGTGATGTGGCACATTTGACACATGTAGATACGACTCTGACAGGTGACGCGTACGTTAGCATCCTGTCTGATCACCTCCACCCATAACATGTCCATTGGTGCATTCCGATGGACTTGGCAATTCCAGAGGGAAAAAACGAATCTCCACACGTCCCGTTTTGCTACAGAGTGGCTCCTGGAATACTCTTCTGAGTTCAAACATTTTCGTTGGCCACCAGACTTCCCAGACATGAACATTATTGATCATATCTGGGATGCCTTGCAACGAGCTGTTCAGAAAATATTTCCGTCCCCTCGTACAATTACGGCTTCATGGTCAACCCTTCAGGATTCGGGGTGTCAGTTCCTTCCAGCACTACTTCAGACATTAGTAGAGTCCATGCCACGCACTGTTGCAGCACTTCTGGGTACTCGCGGGCGCCCAACACGATATCAGGCAGTCGTGCCAGTTTCGTCGGCTCTTCAGAGTACTATGAACTTGTTCCCCACGGGGAAAATCGTAGTGGACCCAAGGCTGGGGGACGCAGGGAGAGAATATTGGACCCACACGACCCATCCATGGCTTCATTTGAAATAGTAGTTATCACCGAACTGCAAGAGGAAAGCTTTTTAATGGTTAGGCTAAGTATTGCAGACAAACGTGCGATACAATGGCGCATTCACCTTCTCCGAAAATAGGGCCCAAAAGCAATCCTGCAACGATTCCAGCCCATAGGTATATAGAAAAGAGTGCCTAAAAGCCACGTTCAAGAGTGACACGTGGGTTGTGATCCGACCAATAAAGGCTGTTGTGGAGACTGAAAATACCTTGACGAGTGGAGTGAAATTCGTCAGTCCATATCACGTTACTTATAAAATGTTCGTTGTCTTCCATTCGCTGCAAAATCCATTCACGGAATTGCATTCGTCGACTGTGGTCTTCTGGTTTCTGATGTTGCGTCAACGTGTAATGATGTGGATGCAGCTCTTCGTCGCGCAACATTTCGACAACCAGTCCTTGAGCTATCTGGAACAGCCTTGCATTATCACGTGTACTTCGCTGAGGTGACAGGTGAATTCGTTCACTAATCGCTTCCCTTGTTTCTGGAGTACGTCTAGCTCATGGACGACAGTTGTCCATACTTGTGGACGAAGATTACCATATTCCCCAAAGCGTTACACCAGGTGGTACCGTGCACCATACACACGAGGAGCAGCAGCAGCCAGCACTAAAAGCATAACGACGTATTAGTCATTTGTGTACGCCCTAGGCTAAGTTCACGACATGAACCTTACAGGACCAGTGACGGTGGGCCACTGTAGGGTTAGTAGGCACATTCATGCATTTTAACGTACCCCACTCTCGTGTGGTAGGCTATTGTCATGTGACAAAACTAAATCTTGCTTATAAACGGCAGCAACTAGGCAATGGACGTCTAAAAAAAAACGTGATGACGATTCGAGCCATAGCTCCATGGTGGATGTGGGCTCCATTTCCTAGGACGCTACTCATCAGCTACACGGCTGACCCAGTAGTACAGGTTGCTATACATTCCGATGCGCTGCACGCTGTGACAGTGTTGCCACCTCCTCGTTTTCATACATCGGTTTTCAAAAAGTGCGTGATATGATTTTGATAGATAAGCTTTTGTCTTGAATCTTGATGAGGAATCGCATGCTGACCTCCAAGTTGTTTTACTGGTTTGTTTGGAGCAGGGGACCAAACTGCGTGGTTTTCGGTGCGATCGGATTAGGGAAGGTTTGGGAAAACAGTCCTGACATTTGCCTGAACCGTTTTCGTCCCGAATACGCGTCAGTATGCCACTCACTGGGCCACGTCATTCGGTCGATCTTCAGTTGTGGCACTCATTTTTCAATCTGTATATTTGAATTTCTTTTATTTATTTATTTAAATACTTCACCTGGTAAGGTCAGTGACTTCAGACCTTCATTCACATCTGACAGACGTTCTGAGCAAGACTTGAAAGGCTACGTTCTTGTGGATTTAGTGCTTGGATGATGATCAGTAATTGCATATCTCAATTTGTCCCTGTATATCTGACATAAGTATATGATCAGCCATCATAATAATGACAAAGGAATTCATCTGACTACGAGATTAGACAGGGACGTCAATGAACACAGTTCATTACACCTTTACGTAGTTCAATTCACAATAAATAGTAGGTTTAGCACTGTTTGAAAATAATCAGCTAGACAAAGGTTCAGGATTTTGACTCACGTGGAAATGTATATGGACAAATAATTTACATTCGCAGGAGTCGTACCATGACGGTCGAAGCTTAGTGCATACAGATAGAAAAGGATGTGTGTTCGCGTCTGTCGCCATATTTGAAACCAGGTATAATCTCTACCTGCGAAGAAGGCTTTAGGCTGAAGCCTTAAATTTCTGAATATCTTTACAATTGATTCGTCTTTCGTACAGTTCACATCACTATTGTGGCTGGATGCTCGCAAGCTGCAAGTGGAAGCTGTCGTAGCCGCTACATCACTGGCCTTGTACCAACAACACCTCACTTTCTTCATCTAAGTTCGCCAAAGCCAAATGAGAACCTCTCATCCGAAACGAACTTTGAGAAGTCGTCTAGAAGTGAAGTCCGTCCATCAACAAGTACGCCTGGATAGAAGTCTGCCCCTGATGTCTCCAGACAAAGGAAAAGTAACTTTCTGCAGCGCACTTCTGTTAAGGAAAACCGTGTGCTCTCCATTTTTCGGCACCGTGTAATTTGTGACTGGATGAATAACATCTTGTTAATGCTGACCAGTAAGAAGTTGTATTACAAACTGTTGGTCTCTCTCCCCTACTCGTGTTTCAGATGGTTAACCAGTTATGGAACACATTTGTCTTTGTGCTACAAAACGTGTCTGACTTTCTCCCTCCCTCTGGCTACTTTCATGCAGTGGCAAATCTGGAAGGAACTCTTTAAGCACAGTCGAACTCTATACTACAACTTTTAAATTATATACGTAAGTCAATGATAGCCATTTTTACATTTATTTCACTATTTCGTTTTGCGGCATCTGGGTGAGGATTTGGCAGCGCACGATCTTCTAAGAGGCCCATGAACGTCATGTTCCCATTACGTTTTCTAAAATATTAGCTTCACAGTTCGTGTTTTCATGCGAGTTTTGACAGCCTGCTTTGTCTCTTCACACTGGTAGTTCTTCTGGCAGTCTGCCCTCCATCGGCACACATATCGTGATCATACAGCGCGTTGAAAACCGTCCCTGTTGTCCCTACACACCCTAGAAGTGTAGTCTATATGGTATGATTGAGGAAATATGATTCCCTGGCAGCCTCCTTCCAAAAAACACTTTAGTCTGACCCTGAACCTGCCTGGTGGGACTCTTCTCGCGAGAATGAGTGGTTATTCAGTGAATGTGGGGAGGGGGAGGTAGGTGGCTGACTTTCTGCAGTTTATATCGTCCTCCCGCGCTTCCTTCGTTTTCTGCGGAGTCCGAGTTGATTACACAGTGACATGTCATTTAGTTGAGCACTCCATTATATACAGTAAATTATAATCTAATCAGTTAAGTACGTATTGGCATTATCCAGTGGGCACTAATTTATTCCGATTTGGTTTGATTGTTTCTTATGGGTATTACAGAAGTTATGCGATAGTTTGGGGAAAAAAGTCGCGTAGCAGTCTACACCACAATATGCGAAGTATAGGAGAACTACATAATGAAAATAACAATAACAGCAGTAACAGTAGTAATAGGTAGAGTAATAATTGTGTGGAATTTAAGAAATATTAGTCTCATTGAAATATTATTAAATAATTCCCTCGTTGTACTCTTGTCAAATGCAGGGCAGCAATACATAAGGAATCAAATGTGAAGAAGAAAGTGACCGGTAAGAGGATGGACCAGGAGAAATGGAGCCAAATTAGTAGGTGAGATCAGGATACAGAGATAAACAGCAGTGAGAGGAGCAAGGATAGCATTAACAGAGTGACAGATGTGTTTATTCATTTTAGAACAGAAGAAACAACGCTATGGTAATGCGAGAGGTGGGCTAAGCTAATAATAACAGATGAAACTTTAATCTCCTCGTGATGTAGAGTGATACTGGATATGACACAGTTATAAGGTAGCGCGTACCACAGTTGTTTTTCTGAAACGTAGGAGAAGATTGTGAATGATTTATTGTTAATAAAGGAACAGACAGAAAACCGTATCAAGACACAAAGGAATGAATGACGTTTGGGTGCTAATATTAACTGATATGCGTCAATGGGCCAGCTGTAAGTTTGTACTCGACCGGGAATCGAATCCGGGTCTCCTACTCACCAGGCAGATGCTCTGACCACTAAGCCATCCGGACACGGCATCGCAAGTGCACGGATTACACTAGCACGAATTCCGTCAGGCCTAAATTCTCATCTTATTCACATGCACTACCAACGTAGAGTCCTTTCCCATTCTTCTTATTGCTCTCGGCGTTTCGCAGATTTCCGTAAGATTTAGAGGGAGATGTGCATCTGCATTCAAGGGATCATTGGATAACCTCGCCTTAGTGGTCAGAGCATCTGCCTACAGAGCAGAAGATTCAGGTTCAACTGCTGGCGCGGCACCAATTTTTAACTTCCCTGTTGACGTATATTAATGCCTATTGTCATTAATTCCTTTCCGCTTCACTGTACCCCACTAAGACCCCGCTTCACAGCGATTCTCAACACTGTGAATAGTGACCATTTGCTGTATGTTGCTAAAGTAAGAATTGAACCAATTGTAAACTACTCCCCGTATTCCATAGTGATCCTACTTCTGGGGCCAAATTTTGTGGTCAAATCATAAAATATTCTTATAGTGCGAAACCTTTTCTTTAACCCATTCAGTACCTCACAGAAAAATGAGAATAATAACATTTTCAGTTGTTAAACGACTTCTAAAGCCGAACGGTACACTTGATAACAAATTGTGTGATATAAAATTATGAATTATCCTTACATATACAGCCTTTTCAATAACTTTAAGAACACTGACGGCATAGAAATAGGTCTAAAATTGTGTACACTAGACCTTTCTCCCTTTTTATAAAGCGGCTTTACTACTGAGTACTTTAATCTTTCATGGAACTGACCATTTCTAAAAGAAAAATTAAAAATATGTCTTAACACAGGGGTCACATGTGCAGCACAGTACTTTAATATTCTGCTAGGCACTCCATCATACCCATGAGTGACCTTAGTCGTCGATGGGTTTACGCACCCATGGTCTAGAGGATGCCAGCGCGGTAGCTCAGCGTGTTCTGTCAGAGAGTTTAGTTACCCTCTGTAATAAAAAACTGACCTAAATGAGTGTCATACGACATCCGCCACAAACAAATTCAACGAACTATATAGAACAAAATGAGTACAACAACAACAACAACAAAAAAGGTAGCATCTTTGATTCATAAGCGTAACGTTTTAGGTCCCGGGTTCGAATCCCGCCACAGCTTAAATTTTGATTACTAAACAGCACTGGCGGCCGAAGACTTCCGGAATAAGAAGTCACCCTCATTCCTCCTAAGGCGTTGTCAGAGAGGGTGGAGGAGCGGACAGAGGTTCAGGGCACTCTTGTCCTAGAGGTGGGAAACTTCCCCGAAAGGCGGAAGAATCAGCAGTGATCAACGGCATCAGGATGCAGAAGGCGATGGGTCCCACTGCATTAAAGACACTTAACCTGTATCCACAGGACATGTGGCCTATAATTGAAGAATTGTCATGGTGATCTCTCCATTGACAAAAGATTCCGGAATAGTCCCCCATTCGGACCTCCGGGAGGGGACTGCAAAGGGGGAGGTTATCATGAGGAAAAGATTGAATAATCAATGAAAGGATAACGTTCTACGATTGTGGGCATGGAATTTCAGAAGCTTGAATGTGGTAGGGAAACTAGAAAATCTGAAGAAGGAAATGCATAGGCTCGGTGAAGTGAATCTAATAGTCGTGGGGGACTGGAATACAGTTGTAGGGGAAGGAGCAGAGGAAACGGTTAGATAAGAAAATGGGCTTGGAACAAGGAATGAGAGACTGGAAAGACTAATTGAGTTCTGTAACAAGTTTCAGCTAGTAATAGCTAATACTCTGTTCAATAATCACAAGAAGAGAATGTATACTTGGAAAAGACCTGCGGATACGTGAAGATTTCAGTTAGATTACATCATGGTACGAAATCAGATACTGGATTGTAAGGCGTACCCAAGAGCAGATATTGACTCAGACCACAGTATAGTAGTGATGAAGAGTAGGTTGAAGATCGAGATATTTATCAGGTAGAATCGATACACAAAGAAGTACTAAGTACTAAGAAATGACAAGTTACGTTTGAAGTTCTCTGAGGCAATAGATACAGCGATAAGGAATAGCTCAGTAGGCAGTAAAGTTGCAAAGGAATGAACGTCTCTAAGAAGGGCCATCACAAAAGTTCGGAAGGAAAACATAGGTACAAAGAAGGTAACGGCGAAGAAACCATGGGTACCAGAGGAAATATTTCAGTTGATTGATGAAAGAAGGAAGTACAAAATATTCCGGAAAACTCAGGAATACAGAAACACAAGTCGCTGAGGAATTAAATAAATATGAAGTGCAGGGGAACTAAGACGAAATGGCTGCAGGAAAAATGTGAAGACATCGAAAAGGATAAGATTGTCGGAAGGACAGACTCAGCATACAGGAAAGTCAAGACAACCTTCGGTGGCATTAAAAGCAAGGGTGGTAACATTAAGAGTGAATCGGTAATTCCACTGTTATATGCAGAGGAGAGAGCGGATAGGTTGAAAGAATACACTGAAAGCCTCTATGAGGGGGAAGATTTATTTGATGAAGATGAAACAGGAGTCGATTTAGAAGACATAAGGGATCCAGTATTAAAATGAGAATTTTAAAAAGCTTTGGAGGGCTTTGGGTAAAATAAGGCAGAAGGGATAGATGACAATCCATCGGAATTTCTAAAATCATTGGAGGAAGTGGCATCAAAAGGACTATTCACGTTGCGGTGTAAAATATATGATTCTGGCGACATATCATCCGACTTTCGGAAAAGCACCATCCACACAATTCCGAAGACGCAAGAGCTGACAGGTAAGGGAATTATCGCACAATCAGGTTAATTGCTTATGCATCCAAGCTGGTTACAAGAATAATATACAGAAGAACGGAAAAGAAAATTGAGGTTTTGCTAGATGACAGTTTGGCTTTAGGAAAGATAAAGGCACGAGAGAGGCAATTCTAACGTTGCGGTTAATAATGGAAGCAAGACTAAAAAAATCAAGACACGTTCTTAGGATTTGTCGCCTTGGGTAAGGCCTTCGACAATGTAAAATGGTGCAAGATGTTCGAAATTCATAAAAGGGTGAGGGTAAGCTATGGGGAGAGACGGGTCATATACAATATGTGCAACAGCCAAGAGAGAATAACAAGACTGGGTGACCAAAAACGAAGTGCTCGTATTAGAAAGGGTGTAAGGGAAGAATGCCGACTTTCGCTCGTACTTTTCAAGCTGTACATCGAGGAAGCAATGACGGAGATGAAGGAAAGGTTCAGGAGTGGAATAAAACTTGAAGGTGAAAGGATATCTGTGATATGATTCACTGATGACATTTCTACCCTGAGTGAAAGTGAAGAAGAATGACATGATCTGCTGAACAGAATGAACAGCCAAATGAAATCTGGGTTGAGAGAAAATCGAAGAAAGACGAAAGTAAGGAGATGTAGTAGCAGTGAGAGCAGCGAGAAACTTAACATCAGGATTGATGGTCACGAAGTGATGAAGTCGACGAATTCTCCTACTTAGGCAGTGTAATAAGCAATGACGGACGGAACAAGGAGGACATCAAAAGCATACTAGCAATGGCAAAAAAGGCATTCCTGGCCAAGAGAAGTCTACTAATATCAAATATCGGCCTTCAGTTGAGGAAGAAATTTCTGAGAATGTACGTCTGGAGTACAGAATTGTATGGTAGTAAAACATGGACTGTGCGAAAACTGGAACAGAAGACAGTCGAAACTTTTGAGATGTGGTGCTACAGACGAATGTTGAAAATTAGGTGGACTTTTAAGGTATGGAATGAGGAGTTTCTACGCAGAATCGGAGAGGAAAGGAATATGGGGAAAACACTGTTAAGGAGAAGGGACAGGATGATAGGACATCTGCTAAGACATGATGGAATGACTTCCATGGTACTAGAGGGAGCTGTAGAGGGCAAAAACTGTAGAGGAAGGCAGAGTTAGGAATGCATCCAGCAAATAATTGAGAACGTAGGTTGCAAGTGCTACTCTGAGGTGAAGAGGTTAGCACAGGAGAGGGTTCGTGGCGGGTCGCACCAAATCAGTCAGAAGGCTGATGACCAAAAAAAAAGTCTTCAGTGATTTAATTATTGACTCAACTCCCTCTTGTCTGTATCATAGAGGAGTATTTCAGACATCAGTCTCGGAAAAGCATTTGCCCACTGTTTTATATGTTTCCCTATAGAAACTAATTTTTTATTTAATTCACCAGCAATGCTCAGAAAACAATTGTTAAATACTGTGCATATATATTAGATTTATCAGTAACAGAAACATTTTCACTACTAACTGACTTTATATTGTCGACCTAGTACTGCTGTCCAGACACTTCCTTCACAACTGACCATATAATTTTATTTGTATCCTATGAAATAGCTATTCTATTTGAATATATATCTCTTTGCCTCAACAATTTTTAAGCACTTACAGCACTGTTTGTAATGGGCTACGGTAGCTTGTTTGTGACTACTAACATTTTGATATAATTCCCACTTTGTTCTACATGATACCATTATCACACTAGTCAGCCAACAGGGCTGCCTTTTACTGTTAGTACCACGTTTAGAACGTTGTAATGGAAAGCAACTCACAAAGAGCATGAGAAATGTATTAAGGAAAGCATTATATTTAACATATATGTTATCGTCATTATAAGTGTCCTGCCACTCTTGTTCCTCGACGAGGTTTAAAAAACTCTATATTGCTGGTGGATTAACTTTCCTGCATAATTGGTAATGAAATGTGATGTTTCCTTGAGTACAAAAGCCTTTTAGTTTTAAAATTTGTGCAACATGATGAAAGGCCATTCACACTTTTACTAACAGAATGCCCATCTAGCAATGCAGAATGAATAAACATATTGTTTCTGACTGTGCTACTGTTCCCCTGCACCCTAGATGAAGAAAAAACACGCTCTGCATCAGATCATATGAATTTAGGAGATCTATCAACATCCTTTGTCTTGCACCATTAAATACAAAATTAATATTGAAATCATGACACATAATTTCTGGTACTTCCTATAAATCGAATCAAGAAACCTCTCTCGCTTCTGCAGAAATGCTCTGAAGTCAGAGTTAGGGGATCTACAAACAACAATAATTAGACGTTTAGCGTCACTAAATTCAACTGCCTCTGCATAACATTCAAGTATTTGTTCAGTGCACTGCGGTGATACGTCTATGGACTCAAATGGAATACTGATTTTTATATACATGGTCACTCCCCCAACCAGCAATGAACTCCTTGAAAAACAGCCAGCTAATCTGTATCCTGGTAAAGCCTCTAAATTGGCAGTTTATTTAAGTGGAGCTCCAATATATCAATAATGTGAGAATCAGTACCTATAAGCAACTCAGTACCTTTACATATGTTGACGAAATATGCTAATTCCTTCTCTGCTTGGATACCTGACCTCATCTGAAGGTCATTCTTTCGTTAGAGAGACTTCCTTTAAGCAGGTATAACTATCAGCTGATTGTGCAGCTCCAACACCAACTACTACAGAAATTTTTCCGTGGTTTCTACATCGTTTATGTCATTCCTTTAGAAGATAACAGCTGGCCGTGGTAAAAATCTGGAGCTGTCATTGATGTATCGGAGGAAATGGTGGCCATTATTTGGGAGTTGTGTCAGACCGGCAGTCGCACTCTGTCTTCTTAGAAATAAGATTTAATCTGTGAGATGATTCTGTCTCGCAAAAGTTTCAGTAATAGATACAGAAAATACCAGCACTATGCGAATACAAACGAATTGCTGTCAGTGCAGAGGAATGTAAACTGCGTTTCTCGGAAATCTAGGAATATGGATTCTGCCTATCTCCGTACATCCATAGTTCCTAGGACATCATGTGAGAAAAGGGCAAGCTGAGCTAAACATGAGCGACGCTTTCTAAAACCATGCTGATTTGTGGACTATAGCTTATTAGTCTCAAGGAAGATTATTACATTCCGAATGAAAATAAATCCTAGAATTCTGTAGCAAACCGATCTTAACTATATTGGTCGGTAATTTTGCTACTTCGTTCTTTTACACTTCTTGTATGGAGAATTATCCTTAGATTTCTTCCAGTCGCCTGAAACTTTGCACTGGACAAGCTAAGTATTAGACCAATGACATAGAGTACACTTTCTGAAACCGAGCTGGGATTCCATCAGGACATATTGACCTACTTGTTATCAACTCCTTTACTTGCTTCTCTACGCCAGGGATGCTCATTACTGTGTCCTCCATACGGGAGTCCGTGCGATGGTCAAACGACGTTATGTTTGTACTATTCTCCTGCGCGTGAACGATTTCTTAATCGTGAAACGTAATACTTCAGTTTTCCTATTGCTTTCTTCTTTTTCCACCCCAGACTGGCGAGTGACTGGATGGAAACCATCAATACAATGGGATACAAATATATTCAGTCAATTTGCACAAACATTTTCAGATAGCTATTTGTAGTAAGATAAAGTTGAAAAGTCTTGTGCTCATTTGTAGGAATAACTGTTGGCGTGCTTCCTTATTTAGTAGGTCACTGGGAAACTACAGTTAGTCTACGTAAGATATTGTGTGTGAAACACTGGTGTGGCCAATACTTGATCACTGCTGACTTATGGCGACTATGTCAGTACACACTAACAGAGGACATGAGCCATATACAGAGATGGCGCTATTGTTTAAAGATTTGTTTGACTGGTGAGAGAATGGATAAGAAATACAAAAAGAATCATAACCGGCAGGCATACAAAATAAAAAATTACACTATAAACTTCGAGAGCCCCTGCTTAGAAAACTTCAACCATTGTTTTGCCGGGCAGAAATTGCAAATATTTTCTTCAGTTTACCAGGTCCCTATCCCGTAAAAATTATGAAGATCAAAGTAGAAAAAAAAAAAGATTTAGAAGTAATACAGGCAGTGAGTCCTCCAAAAACCAGTCCGTAAAAGAAAAAGGAACTAACATTCGTATATAGTGCAAGGAAATAATCTTGGCTACACATTTCACACTGATCAAGCTACACAGTTGTACATTTTGAGCTAAACCCTTTGTCCCGATATTGATATCGTACGGAGACACAAAAATTTTGAAAACTAGAAAATAGAGGTACGGACGTATCATAAGATAGCAATACCTTTCGCCGTTCGTATATCCATTGGAACAACTCTTCTTCCGCATCTTGAAAGTACAAAATGACCCAAAAGTCTGTTAACGTTTGAAAACTCAATACTTCACGGAATATGTAGGTAGAGAGGTAAAAAAAGTACACACATGCTGATGTGGTGTTTATTGAAACAAAAACAAGTGCACAAAATGAGTAACAGATGACACTTAGTATGACAAAAAAGCAATAATTAGTATCACAATCGATTTTTATATAAGTCGAGGATACTTAATGTGTCGGCCGTCATTCATCAAGAATACCTACAGTCGAGAGACCGTGTTGTGGACAGCACTGTACAGGATATCAGCAGGTATGTTGAGAAATTTCCGTCATTTAGCACGACTAATGACGTCGGACGAATGGGTTTGACTTGCGATTTCAGGTAACCCCACACCCCACAACCAACAATCACACAATTGAGGTCTGGAGACCTTGGAGGACAACCACTATGGACGTGGTGCCGTAACACGCGATCCTCACCAAACGAAGTGCGAAAGAGATCTTGCACACACGAAGCGCTATCGAGTTGAGCGTCAACCAGCGTAGAAGTCGAACCCTCCAGCAGGTGTTGATTGGCCAGGTTATACCGATTGTCACGCGCCATCACTGCTGTTATTGCTATTCAGCACATTCTGCTGGCTAATTTTAGGAATTGTTTTTGCTTCCAATAAAACTCCATGTCATTTCAGACATCTGTGTCAACTTTTACCTCTGCACCTACATATTCCATGAATTAGTGCATTTTTAAGTGTTAACATACTTATGGACAGCGAAAAATGATGGAGGTAAGAAATGGTTGCAAGAACTCGACCAAGTGAAAGAGCTGTCTGTGAAAAGCTACAGCCTCTAGCAAATAAAGTGTGAACTACAGCCCACATTTTCGTCGTGATGGAATTCAGCAACTACGATGATATTTGTAACAATTTTTACATCTTTTGTTTGTCTGAGTAAGTTTCAAAATGTTAACACTATTTCTAATTTTGAGTACACTCGATCATCTTCATGTACCTATAGTTGAGGAAGCACCCCATCGTGTCTGTACCGGAAAAACAGTATTGTAATTTGTAGTTCCGGTATAAACACTACAGTTGCTTAAGCACCTACATCGATATGAAGGTGATAGAGTGTGGTCGACACCAGCTCTAGTGTAAAGAATTATGAACGTGACAGAAGAAAATAATATAGATGTAAAAAAAAAGTGTAAAGTTTGGGATTAGAAAAGAATGAGAATTTGTTTTGTTTGGAGTACACTTCTGCATGACTGGGAGACGACAACGTTGTTGAGGAAACAAAGTAAATGATTAAAAACCATTGAAAAATTGATACTGTTAAAAATCAGATGGACAGATCGAATAAGAAAGTCATTCTACAGTGACTGAATGGGGAAAACTCTGTATAAAAGAATATAATGAATCGAGGGGATAGAATGTTTGGTCGCAAGTACTTACTGTCGTTCAGTGAACAGAGGCAGGAAAAAATCGCAAGAGGAAATCCCAGATAAGAGTAGGCCTACAAACGGTGGATATGTGATTATATGGGAAGAAGCAACTGTGAGGAAGTAATGAAACGAAGTTGAGACGTGACATGAGAATTACATCCAACGAACCTTAGGGTCTATGACCAAAAAAAGAGATTACGTTACTACCTCCTGTTTACAGGACTCTTTTTCTATGTGAGCCTCCATTCACCCGCAAGTTTTATCAAAAACTTGTACTGAGCAGAGATAGCGTGGCTTTGAGTGGCTTGCGAGCTAAGGAGAGGGTAAAACGGCGGAGAAGTTGGTGCAGCCGAGCAAAAACCGCGGAGAAAAAAAAGTACTTTACCTGGTCTGCTTAAACACCGGGAAAACGACATAGAAGAAGTTAAGCTGGTTGAAACTGTAGTTCTAAAAGAGCTTTTCATATAAGGTACTGAAGATGAGAATTGTTAAACAATATTAGCAGCTAATTTGCTTCGGAGGGTGGATTTTTCTGCTTACTAAACAAGAAATATGCACACACACGTTACAGTCTAATATGTTACATTAGTTGTCGTAGTTAGTAACGCCTCAAGTAGGCGCGCTTCCCTTAGAAGTACGTAATGTAAATACACATTTTGTGAACAAAATGTCATTCACTTCCTGTCAACTGCTTACTTACGCTTGGTGTTCCACACGACCCATAATTTAAAACTGTATTGAACGAATGGGCGTCGGTCAATACTTCACGTACACTGACCGGTGCAAAGAGCGTGACATGTTCAGGGAAGTTACAGGAATAAATCCAAGGAGTAAGCGAGACTGTATTCTGGCATCTTAGATACAACTAGAGCTAATTTCGAGGCGGAGAAACATCGTACACCACTAGAAATGACCTATAGCCTCCTAAATTTGCTCTATCAACTATGAGGAGCATTGATTTGATGTAACACCAGGAACAAGCGGTATCTGCGCTACAGCACCGCAGTTGCGGAAACAGAGCTCAACCACTTACAGCCCCATTGCCAAAATTTTGATATGGCAGAGAGAGGACGTAGAGCCAGCAATTATTTTCACCTGAGCAAGTAGCCATATTTCGTGCTCGACTTTATGTAAGTAGTATGTGAACAACACTTAAAATCTGAAGAGACTGTCATCTACCTTATCAAAACGAATATTCGCTTTTTCGTCTGGTATGCGTTTCAGTGCCACTCATCCGATTACGGTGAACTCTGCTGAGGTGCGGCTATCCCCGTAAATGTTTCTTTGAATTAAATTCGACCCATACCGATAAAGGTGGGGATAAAAAGGGGGTGACATGGGCACTTAACTCAGGATCGCCAGGAGTAGTTTACATTGTTGTATTTTCGTGACTCATTATTTATATAATTATTTACATAAAAATTTGGTGGAAGTAAGACACATCAACCTACCCCAGGGTTGCGGATGTGCCAAACCTTTCACATATTAGCATAGTTCTGTAACACCTGAAGGAATTCCCACCAAAATTAGAACGCGAATCGCTTGGTGTCTGCAAAAGTTTACTGAGGCAGCTGTGGCACCGATAAGACTGAGCGTTTGTGTTAAAAATGCGTCACGTAAAAAGATGACGCAGGGAGCCCTGAAGTAATTTTAATTAATTGTGTGATGTGCATGGATAACAATAACGTGCGAATAGGATATCCCTACTGCCTTTATGTATGGGGGTGACCAAGAAACGGGTTGACATGCGGAAACGTCCGGAAATGAGGTTGGAATTTCTTTCATGTAATTAGTTCCCTTGGAATACTTTAGAATCATGAAGCACTCTTTAGGTCTGAGTTGCGTTGTTCAGTGCAGGTACCAAGTCATATTTTAGGGCGAAATGTCATGGTACACTGCTGATGACTACCTCTACACAGTCACATGTTGTAAAACAACGGAGGGTCAGACGGTTGTCAGCGACAATATTGTCTGTTGCAAGGTAGACCACTTGTTGGCAGAACTACAGGTATCCTCAGAATTCGGGTGAAAATGTGGAGGGAAAGTTGCAGAGATACGGATGAAATACTGGTACAACTATTTGTGAAATATATGAAATGTATGTTTCACCAACTGCGACATAGTCGAGTACAAACAGTGATCCAATGCTGTCAAATGTTTTTTTTTTTTTTTTTTTTTTTATTCCAGGCTTTGATCACAATATAAATTCCTTACACGATGACCGGTTGCAGTCCGTAATGACCATCCTCAGGACATGGTGTAAAAAAGATCTGAGGATGGTCATTACGGACTGAAACGGTCATCGTCTGAAGAAATGATATTGTGATCAAAGACTGGAGTAAAAAACATTTCAAGGGTATGTGATAATAAACATATGTTTGAAATATATCAGACTTACATGTTTGTCTGTATATGTGTACGTATTTACAAAGAAATAGAAGCATTGTAACGCACCGAAGGAATTAGTGAGATCCTACAGATGCGAAAAAATGTTAGTCCCAGTAAAGAGTACAGTGACAGATTCCGTCTATGCGAGGGACACTTTCAGAGATTCGAACATAAGGACATCAAAGACAAATTCACTCTCAAATAGTACAGGTTCATCGGTGATGTTACCGGCTGGCTAATACTGGCGACAGTGGTGCGTGTGTGGGAAACTTTGGTAAGGGCTGTCCAGCGCCGGGGTTCAGCGCAAATCATGAATGCTCACTCAGGACGAACTTCATGTATTACGAGATGCCTTCCTTGCAAGTTGTTCGACGGTAGTGGTCCACGTACTAGTCACGCTCAGTAGACAGCATGATGTACTAATGTAAAATTCAATTTTTTTCACAGTGGATAAGTGTCAATATTTGAAAGTTACCTTCTGAGAAATTTATCCAGAAAATCCATTGGGGAACCAGTAGGCCATGAATAACTACGGCAATTAAAATCTCTTGTTAGAGGAAGAGGAAAATTCATGTAAAGGCCAGAATAAGTGAAGGTCCAACACTAATTGCATACTACAAAAGATAATGTAATATTTTAAAGAAAGACATTAAAATATCATGAAGCATGTACGCCGTGACAGAAATTAATACTGAAGGTAATAAGAATAAAATTATATGGGATATTGTCAAACGAGAGACAGGACAGCCAGTCAATGTACGGGATAACATAACAGTTAAACTATATGGCAATGTTGTGTCTGATAAACAGAAAGTTGCGAGTATCTCTACCAAGCAGTTAATAAATGTAGCAGCAAAATGAGGATGAAGTGGTTCAGTTGAAGTATCAAAGGACTTTATTAAAAATACCATCTCGTAAAACTTTAAACAAATAGAAGCAGTGCTCACATTCTTCACCGAAATTAAAAGGATTACAAAAATTCTGCGAAAAAATTGTCACTCGTGTGTTGTTGGCGGAAATTCAGACACAATTATGGTAAGTAGTTCTAACTTAATGAAGAATGTCAGTAGTGATATTCACAATGAATCACTAGCGCAGGGGTTTTTTTCAGATTAAAATATTCAATATTGTTAAACTCCTATATAAGAAAGATGAAAAGAAAGCCTTATATAAATACTGCCCAATGTCCTACTGAAATTTTTCTCAATATATTCGAGAGAGTGATGTATTGAAAAGTAATCTTACATTTAAGTAGAAACAGCACAGTTTGAACTTGAGAAGTAGTAGTGGACTGTGAAAGCTATTATACATTCACTGACCAATTATTTAAAGTGTAAAATAATAAAGTATGGCCAGTTGTCATTCTTTGTAAACTTTCAGAGGCGTTTGATTATATAAATCATGTCACACACTGTGAAAATCTCAAGTAGTATGGAATTTATAGCTTTATATACGACTGGTTTGGATCATACTTAGCAAATAGAATGGGATAAGTTGAGCTACATAATTCAAACATTATTAGAAGTGAAGAAAATTTTAGTGACTGTGGGAAACGGGAGAGGGGGACCCACAGGGTTCAATTTTGGGTCCACTCCTATTCCTTAAAAAGGATGCCCCCCCCCCCCAATAAAAAATAAAAAATAAAATAGACTAACTTTTGGACAGGTACATTGTACAGAAATAATTAAAAAATCTAGTAAACATCGGCTCTTAAGAGATTGTTCATCTTTGACATTGTGAAATATTTTTTGTCATGAAATAGGTCTCTTCTACTGCAAGGTATTTGATTTCCACATTTTGAGAAGAGGAAGTACTGATCAAAATGTCCATTAAACATTGGGCCCAAAATGCATAAATTATGAGTTCATCTTCGATAGTGGGAACAGTCTATTCATAAACTGATCAAATGTGTGAATTCCGAAGGGACCAAACAGTTAAGGTCATCGGTCCCTAGACGTACACACTACTTTAACTAACTTACGCTAAGGACAACACTCGCACACCCATGCCTGAGGAAGGACTCGAACCTCCAGCGGGAGCGGCCGCACAATCCGTGACATGGTGTGTGAAACCTCGCGGACACTCCTCGCGGCCACATCTATTGAACAAGTGTTCATAGTTCTTAAGATATGCACTTTAGACCCCAGTCTAAGAGTTTCCATTTTTTTCGAGAAGAAACCTGTCCTTAAGTTCATCGGTGTTGTTTTGGGACTCATCGTATATGTGAATGACCTTCCCTTTACGCAGACAATGCTAATGTTACAGTAAATCCCATTGGATAGAAAACAACAGAAGAAACTGTTCATAAAGTTCTTCATAGTTTTATTAAGTGATTCTCCTCAGATGGATTCTCCCAAAATTTTGAAAAAAGAACCACACTGTATTCCATTCTGTACAACAAATACTGTCGTAGGATCAAACCTCCAAATTATTGGTGTACATACTGAAAAAGCTTGAACTGGAAGAAAGATTTTATTGAGTTTATCAATCAATTAAGTTCATCTCCTGATGAACACATCAAAATAATGCAGACGAACCAAACAATTTGCTTCATTTTCCTACGAAGGAGAAAGTATGTAATATTCATACTTTGACCATAGCTTTCTAACACTAATAGACCCCCTAGCTATAAACCCCGGAGGAGTCCCGCTTTTACGCGCGGTTTTGGAACATACAAAGAGCGTATGCTGTCGCTAATAATTACTCTTTCGCGTGTTCTCAACATAATCCGGAAAAATGAAAGGTTGCATTCCATTCACATATGTGTTGTACCACAATTTGGCTGCGATTTTCCACTCTCCAGGCATTTTCATAACAGTAAGTTAACATCAAGTATTAAGAAGGACTTGTTAAATGCATCTCGGTCTGTTCCAATTAATGTGATCGTCTCTTCAAACTTTAAACAGCACTGAGAGCGCTCCAAAATGTTTTCGGATGCTTGTGCTGATTTACGGACCAAATTATTCTTGAGATTTGATTCGCAGAAGAGCACAGCAGAAGCGACGTGTTGTGTAATTTCCGCGTCGATCAAAGATCCTTGTAATTAAACTCAAAGACGAAAGGCTTCATTCATCTCTTCCGACGATATTACACTGGAACTCCAATTTTTTTTAAATTAATTAAAGCGAATTCCTCAACGGAGACACATAGACAGATGCCTGCGTCAGATAAAAAATGCCAGTAGCTCAAAGGGATATGTTGTTTATCAGTGACAAATACTGAACAACGAACCCAATCGTATCGCCAACATTGGTGACTGGTCTTCATTCCAGACGGTTAGCGATTTCTATTCAGTTTAGGATCTTATGTGTTGGTCCAGACCTTACGACCTCTAGATTTCAACCATTATCAGGTACATAATGAGAACCGCAACTGGAATGAATATAGTTCCCTCATCCAATCTAGGACTCTGGCACTTGCGTTGTATTGACATAAAGTCATGTAAATTACTATCTTTTTATGGATAGTGAGAAACAAGCGACATCCTTCCGCCGACAAAAGAACAAAAAGAAAGTTACGTACTGCACTCTCTGCCTCAAACTGTCAGTCCTTCAGAGTGAAATTATCACCATGCAGAGGAATGTGCGCTGATTTGAAGCTTCCTAGTAGATTTAAACCGTATGCTTCCCCAAGACTCCAACTCATGACCTTTGCCTTCCGCGGTCAAGTGCTCTATCGACTGAATTACCGAAGCACGACACCAGCACCTAATCTGCTGCCATTCAAATTTCACAGAAGCTCTCCTGCGAACCTTGCAGAAGTAGCACTTCTGGAAGCAGGAATACTGTCGAGACACTGGTTAACCACAGCCTCGAGGATGTTTCCGAATGAAATTTTCACTCTGCAATGAAGTAAGCGCTGATACGAAACTTCTGAAAGCTGCGTGGAATCTAAGTGCGGCACACAGTTTCAATATGCAAGGACGTTTCATATCAGCGTACAGTCAGTTACAGAGTGAAAATTTCTTATTTGAATTATCGTCAAGGTTGTGGTAACTCATGTCTCCACAATATCCTGTCTCCCAGGAGGGCCTATTCTGCAAGATACGCAGGAGAGCTTCTGTGAAGTTTGGAAGGAAGGAGGCGAAGAGACGAGGTACTGCCAGAAACAACGCTGCGAGGACGGGTCTGGAGTTGTACATCGGTAGTTCAGTCGGTAGACCACTTACTCGCGAACGGCAAAGGTCCCAAGTTCGAATCTCTGTGCGGCACATAACTTTAATCTGCTCGAAGTTTCATGAGAGTCCATTATTTACATCTACATTCACATCAGAACGATTGCTCTGAAATCCACATTTAAACGCCTGGCCGAGAGTTCAGCGAAGCAATTTCACAGTATTTCATTACTGTTACGCACTCGAATCACAGAGCAAAGAAACGAACACTCATATCTCTATAGGTGCGCGTCAGCGAAATATTTTTGCATTGATAGGAGAAATTTGGAATTTGAAATTTTGTGAAAAGATATCGTAACAACGAAAAATGTCTTTGTTTTAATTATTGCCACCCCAACAGCAATTGTTGTTCATGCCATCGTAGTAGTTCATGCTCTGTGCCAGTGTCTCCAGCAGCCAGCACGGACTAACGGTCTGAAGATGAACAAACTCTCGTCGAAATCGGCCACCTTTCTTTAAAACGAAATGATCGTATGCAGAGATTGACAGCGGTCACTTTATTCTTAAAATAAAATTATGGTATGCAGTCTATACATTTCTTCATTGCATAAGATTTGTTAATATCCCTGACACTCCCATATTTTGCTGTAATACAAGACCAGCTAGCTTTCTTTCAACGGTTGTCATGTCCTCCGCCAATACTCCAGAAGACGGTGGGTAAGTGTAATGCAGGGAGTCTCCAAACTATATTTGCTGTATCATCGCAGTGTTCTGCCAATATAGCGCAGTCTTTGGTTTATCTTCCGCGCTACATAATCTATGTGATTGTTCCATTTCAACCTGCCCGTAACTGTAATCCGTAAGTATGTAATTGAATTGATAGTCCGTAGATCTGTGTGACTTATTGTGTAATCGAAATTTAATAGAATCCTTTTCGTACACTAGTCGATGTCCACACACTGTTCATTATTTAGGAGTCGAGTGCCACTTTTCACACAATACGGATATCTTTTATAAATCATTTTGAAATGTGTTTCTGTCTTCTGATGAATTACTAGACGGTAAGTGAGGGCATCAAGTGCAGCCAACCTAAGACGGGTGCTCAGATTATCACATAAATCAGAACCAGCAGAGGGCTTATAACACCTCCTAACGGAACGACAGATATCTCTCTTCTTTGACTCGTTACCTCCCCGTCAGTTACTGCGAAGTGACATCATACTCCATTGGCACGAAAATTATGTGAAAGCCATTTGTGAAAAGCACTACCGAAAAGCTTCTCGAAATCTTTCAGTACCAAGAAAATATGAGATGTCCTGTCGATAGCACCATTAACTCACGAGTGTAAAGAGCTAATTGTGGTGTAGAAGATCCATGATTACAGAAACTGTATGTCAATAGATAGTTTTCATCGAAGTATTTAAAAATGTTCGAATACAGTGTATGTTTCAAAATCCTACTTCAAATACGCGTCAAATTTTCGGACCTATGGTCCTACTATACATCGCACATTGGAATTCATTTACTGTTCTTATGAACTCGCACAGCTCTTCGGGTCAGTTTCAGAAGAATTAGTATTTATTTTATAGTGATGAAAAATGAGGTAGCCAGAGTTGCAACTAAATGAATATTTACTTAATCAGTGATTGGTTTCGGGCTGCGCCCATTCTAAAACTAACCGATGTTTGCCAAGTGAAATATCCTTCAAAATAGCAGTCAATGGAGTAGGTACATATGCGCGTGATTGGACCATACGCATACTCATGCAAACGTTTTGCTAGTATTTTGACGGACATTTTACTTGGCGAACTGTGGTTGGTTTGAGAATGGGCGAAGCCGCAAACCAGTTACTGATTAAATAAACATTCATTTCGTTGCAACTCAGTCTGTCTCTTTTTGCATCACAATCTCAAAATGAGTTGCTATCCCACTGTACTCAGCACGATATAACTAGGCAAATTTATTTTATTTCTTACTCTATACCATGTGCAAGTTTACTGACATAATCTCAGACCCTTTATTACATCGAACCAGATATCTGTAACAATTATGTTTAAATTCAGTAATGAAACGTACATATCTCAATGTGCGTAGGACACAAAACGAAAATAGTTACAGTATTGATCACAGGAATTTCACTAGGATGAGTTCTCTTCTAGTTCAACTAGACCTCACTAGCCCCCTTGTGGTGACCTGCGGTTCGTCCTCCCCCACCTCGGCCCTTTTTTCCAATTCTAGTCGCAAACAGTACGCGGGAAGAAAAAAAAAATTGTTCAAATGGCTCTGGGAACTATGGGACTTAACATCTGTGATCATCAGTCTCCTAAAACTTACAACTACTTAAACCTAACTATCCTAAGCACATCACACACATCCATGCCCGAGGCAGGATTCGAACCTGCGACCGTAGCAGTCACGCGGTTCCGGATTCAAGCGCTATATCCTTCAGCGTCTGCAACTGGAGTTCTACGAGCATCTCGGTGGAGCTTTTGCGTTTAGTAACTGTATCTGTGATGTCCTGTTCTTGAGTGGATTTTCTGTATTTCGTTTAACAATTCCAACTCGTACAGACCCCAAACTAATGTGAAATATCCAATTATTGGTCGAACGATGATCCTAGACTACTATCTTAATGCAAGTTTTTTGAGAGATACGAAGAAGTTGACCGCAATGGGCACAAAAAAATTAACCGGTTTCAAGTGAAATTTATGGCAGTCTCGGACTCGCACTCACACACAGATTTCCCACTTTGCGCGAGCTGCCACCTTACCGCCTTAACTTTTTTTGATTCATTAATTTTTCTTACGTAAATGGCTCAAGCATCTCCAGAGCCACGCCAGAAATGTTGTTTTCCTTATACGCCTATTTTTAAAATACTATCTTCCTTGTAGAGAACAAAACGTAAATGTCTACTACATAAGTAAAATGTTGCAGGTAATAAAAAATTCTGTTGTTCGAAAATAAAAGAATGTATTCAGCAGAAAGCAAAAAAAGAATATATTTAATGAAAACGTAAGTAAGTATACTTTTTCAATACCTGTTTTTTTTTTACAAAGCAGAAATCATGCCCCATTTATTTTGCTTTTTCTTGTTAGTTTAGGTCAAATAGGACGCCCTCAAGGCGAAAATAATGACGTGTAATTAGCATCGATGACAGACAAAATACAAATGGAATTAAAAATACCCTCCTGGCAGAACAAACAAAATGGCATCCACACCCCACCAACTTGTGGGTAGATGCTCTCAGAATCCCAAGGCTGTCAGGCATGTTCCGGATACGTCTTCGCGAAGAACATTTCGTATCGCTAGTAGCCTGGACCGAGTACTATCAATAGCACTCGTGTCGCATTCATGGCAAGTGCCTCGTCCATCCGGACATGCTTCGCAGCTCGTCCGATTTCTCAACTTGTGATATGTTAGTGGCGTACACAGTCCAGTAACTACTCTGCTCGTAGCTTTTAGCTGGCTGCCCCAAGAATTCAGACTAGTGTGAATCCACACTGAAATTACCGTGAGCCATCAGTGCTCATAGACATTAATATGCGTGGTATAAAAATTAGACTACTTTCAGCCGTCTAGTTGCCGAACTTATTTTATTTGGCTACCGGTTTCGGTGATTTTCTACGCTATCTTCAGGGCCCTGACCGACGTGCAGAATATTCCACCTCGGTCAGGAGCCTGAAGATGACGTAGTAAACTGGCTAAACTGATAGTCAAATAAAATAAGTTCGGAAACTGGACGGCTGGGAGGAGTTTGATTTTTACATCCTGTATCTAACAGCCGAGTTCCGCAACAGTGTCCGGAAATAAGGACGTACAGAGAGCTAACATATGTATCTCGTGTGTATCCTGTCGGACATGTGGACAATTGAAGCTAATAGTGTGTAAAAAGTTGACAATATACCAAAAAAGTTTTGCATCATCTCGGTTCCGAGAGTTCCGGAACCTGTACAGAAAATTGGAATAGATTTAAAAATGAACATCATTTCCAACCTTCTTGTAGCTCATGAAAACCACACGCTGCATGTTATACCACCATACAGAGATCCCGTCAGAGGTGGTGGTTCAGACTGCTGTACACAACGGTACCTCCAATAGGTAGTAGCACGTCCTACTGCATTGATGCATGCCTCTTTTCGTCGTGGCATACTATCCACAAGTTCGTCAAGGCACTGTTGGTCCAGATTGTCCCACTCCTCAAAGGTGATTCGGCGTAGATCCTTCAGCGTGGTTGGTGGGTCACGTTGTCCATAAACAGCCCTTTTCAATCTATCCCAGGAATGGTCGATAGGGTTCATGTCTGGAGAACTCTAGTCCAATGATGTCGTTATCATTATAGAAGTCATCCACATGATGCGCACGATATGGGAGCGAATTGTCGTCCATGAAGACGAAAGCCTCTGCAATCTGATGCCGATATGGTTGCACAATCGGTTCGGAGGATGGCATTCACATATAGTACAGGCGTTATGGCGCCTTCCATGGCCACCATCGGCGTACGTCTGCCTCACATAATACCACCCCAAAACAGCAGGCAACCTCCACCTTGCTCCACTCACTGGACAGTTTGTCTAGCGCGTTCAGCCTGACTGGGCTGCCTCCAAATACGTCTCCGACAATTGTCTGGTGAATGCATATGCGACACTCATCGGTGTAGAAAATGTCATGCCAGTCCTGAGCCGTCCATTCGGCATGTTTGGGCACATTTGTACAGCACTGCATGGTGTCGTGGTTGCAAATATGGACCTCGCCATGGATGTCGGGAGTGAAGTTGCGCATCATGCAGCCTGTTACGCATAATTTGAGTCGTAACACGGCGTCCTGTGGCTTCATGAAAAGCTTTATTCAACATAGTGGCATTGCTGTCAGGGTTCCTCCGAGCCATAATCCTTAGGTAACGGTCATCCACTACAGTAGTAGCCCATGGGCGACCTGAGCGAGGCATGTCATCGACAGATCCTGATTCCCTGTATCCCCTCTATGACCGATCAACATTGCTTTGGTTCGCTCCGATACGCCTGGACACATCCCTTGTTGAGAGCCCTTCCTGGCAGAAAGTAACAATGCGGACACGCTCTAACTACGGTATTGACCGTCTAAGCATTGTTGAACTACTGACAACACGAGCCATGTGCCTACTTCCTGATGGAATAGTGAAACTGATCGGCTCTTGGACCCCCTGTGTCTAATAGGCGCTGCTCATGCATGTTTGGTTACATCTTTGGGCGGGTTTTGTGGCATGTCTGAACAGTCCAAGGGAATGTGTATTTGATACAATAGCCACATTCAACGTCTTTCTTCAGGAATTCTAGGAACCGGGGTGATGAAAAACATTATTTGCTGTGTGTAGGACGGCTAGAAATCGAGTTCAGCTGGCAAAGGCGGTTAAGGCTAACGTAGGGCGAGGTTTATCGGTTCAAGTGTCAGTCCGGCACAAATTTTCACTTGTCGCCGTTGAGTTTGAATCAATGACCAATTACTGCTGAGTTAGTGTCTGTTAAAAACCTTGTACATGTACGAGGTGGCCAAGATAAGAGTGGCCACTGAACATGATATCTGAAGCAATCTGAATGTTATTTCTTAACAATAGATCGGCGATTTAGTGATCAATACTGTGCTGTTAGTAGTTAGTTTGAAGATTGTTGTGAATACAGATCTACATAATGCCTTTTTCAGTCGAACAGACAGTGTTTACTGTTGAAACCATCTGTGGATGTAAATCATTTCAAACGTTGAATGAAAGATTTACAATAAAATGCCCAGAGACAGCTGCTCTTTGATCTCTAAATTTATAACAACGGTTTTAGTAGTTATCGCCAAACGTGACCATTGAGGCTATGATAAGAAGTGCACGGAAATCCATAAGACGTCTTTCCTCACAACTAAAATCAAGCCGGCCGGAGTGGCCGTGCGGTTCTAGGCGCTACAGTGTGGAGCCGAGCGACCGCTATGGTCGCAGATTCGAATCCTGCCTCGGGCATGGATGTTTGTGGTGTCCTTAGGTTAGTTAGGTTTAATTAGTTCTAAGTTCTAGGCGACTGATGGCCTCAGAAGATAAGTTGCATAGTGCTCACAGCCATTTTTGAACTAAAATCAAACGATCGTTATGTCGGAACACGTTGAACTGTTACATACTCGAGTGTACAAAGTAAGAGTGATGGAAGTACTAAAATCTACGATTTACACACGACGACTCCTCTATTGCGAATGATTACTCACGTTTATCGCTGATGGTTATCTGGAGACAAATCTCTACTTACATGGTTTCGGAAATTCGTGGTAAGGTCTTATGAGACCAAACTGCTGAGATCATCGATCCCTAAGCTTACACACTACTTAAACTAACTCAAACTAACTTACGCTGAGGACGACACACACACCCACGCCCGAGTGAGGACTCGAACCACGCGGACCGTGACAAGACGCCTCAGACCGCGCGGTTACATGGTTTCAACTCTGTGGGTACGCGAACTTTCAAAACACACGCTATTTGTCAACATACAATCCCAGGGAACGCTTTGAGGTACCTCCGCATGATACGAAAGTAGACGTTTTGTGTGCAGTTTCAGGCCCACGGATTGTAGACTCCTCTTTCTTTGACATAGCGTGAAATACGAAGTATATGTGACGGAATTGTTTCATCCATTCATAGCGCAGCTAACGGAGAAAGAACGTGAGTACGCGTTTTTTTAGCAAATGGCGCTACGGCGCATACTTCATGGTTTTCAGTGCCATACGTCCACGAAGCTTTTGGAGAAGAACGCACAATTTCCGTAAGTCAATGGCTTCCCAGTTCGCCCGATCTGCCTACCTGTCATTTTTATTTGTGGAGTAATTTAAAGGTTAAACCGTCTATAGTAACAACTCTTACGCAACTGAAGATTAGAAAACACAAACATTCGCAATGCGATTGCGAAAATTTACTACTGTGTATTCTCCATTTACAATAGACAAGTGAATAGTCTGTATGTTGTTTATAAGACATGGAGCGTCTGTTATTTTTCCACACTGTATATAGGTCTGCTATGTCACTAAGTGCTGTCTGTTCCATAGGGCATATGCAACGGAACAGATACTACTCACATATATGTAGTAACTTCCCAAAGAAGCGCGGAGTGGCCTCCCGCTTTGAGGCGCAATTTCACGGATTGCGCAGCCCCTCCCACAGGAGGTTCGAGTCCTCCCTCAGGCATGTGTGAATGTGTGTGTGCATTATTATTAGCATGAGTTATTTTAAGTTAGTTTAAGTAGTGTGTAAGTCTAGGGACCGATGGCCTCAGCAGTTTGGTCCCTTAGGAACTCGCACACATTTGAACAACTTCCCAAATGAGTGGACTAAATTTTCTGAGACTGTTCCAACGAATCTCAGTGTGGAATTTACATGACGCGCTATTAATTTTATGTGACAATTCAAATTCAGATCCATCCGAACTCATTCTTCCAAATATGTTATGGATGTGACTGTTTCGAGCGACTCTCCTGCAACAATATAATATTTCAACAATAATCTTTCTGTCTTTTTATTCACAGTACACTACATTTCTTTATTTTGATGGTCAACCACCAGCATCCTTGCACCAAACGTTGATCTTTCGGTGGTCTTCTTGCATTCCCCTAAAATTTTCAAGTGTTATAACTTTTTATGTAACAGTATCACGCAATCACAAAACTGGTGTGATATTTCATACGCTCGAGTTTTATTCGTTAGGTGAAGATCAAAATTGTATCGAACGCTTTCTAGAAACTAAGGAACATGCCAAAGACTTGTCCAGACCCCCTAATTTCTCGATCGGAAATTTTTTCAGCTCTTACACCATCCTCCACTGAGGATTTGTGTAGATGGATACAGATTTAGTGTTAACACCAGTTGAATGTAATGAGCTACCCAGTATATTGATTCTGTGAGGAGTCATGTACGTATAATCAACGTCGCGGGCAGGAACATTAGCTGGTGTAGCCACTGGAATACGGGGGACACCTGGGGGTGCGCTGAATGCTGTCCATTGTCGGCAAGGAATTGATTGATAGCAACCACGACGTAGGTGCCTCCCGCAACGTAGAAGTCACGCACATATAAAGCGGGTGAATTAGGTGTCCTCGATGTGTTGTAGTTTAATCTTAGCACCAGGCACACATGTCCCGCCGTGTGTAGCTAAAGGAGCCCAAAAATTATGTAGAGGAATCTCCGTAGCTTGAGTGTGGGAAAGGCACAAACAGAATCCTTTATTCAAGTTCATACTGACGAAATCAATAATTTATTTTAAGCACCGTCAGTACCAATGTTCCTTGAAACTCTTTCCCTCAAGAGTCCCAGGCTACATTCTTTCCATGCCATTGATATCTAAAACACCTAAAACACGCTACAAAGGAAATAAAACATAAGAACCTCTTCTGGAGCGACAGTATCAGCAGAAGCATACTAAACGCTGTTGCTGACAGCTTAATATCACTACTGAGAGATATATTTTATTCTTCCTTCGTATGTAGGGTATATCCCACTCGATGCAATAGTACCTTAGTCCAGCTTACTTCCAAGAACTGAGACCTACAATTACCTTATGACTACCGACCAATAAGCAAACATAAACATAGCCAAGGCCTTGCAGACAAGCAAAAATTACCCGAAGCGAAATGTAGTGTGAGGAGGGCTGTGCGAGAGGCGTTCAATGAATTCGAAAGTAAAGCTCTGTGTACTGACTTGGCAGAAAATCCTAATAACTTTTGGTCTGATGTCAAAGTGTGTAGGTAGATCAAAACAAAATGTCCAGACACTCTGTGACCAAAATGGTACTGAAACAGAGGATGACAGACTAAGAGCCGAAATACTAAATGCCTTTTTCCAAAGCTGTTTCACAGACGAATACTGTACTGTAGTTCCTTCTCTAGATTGCCACACAGATGACAAAATGGTAGGTATCGAAATAGATGACAGAGGGATAGAAAAACAATTAAAATCGCTCAAAAGAGGAATGGCCGCTGGACCTGATGGGATACCAGTTCGATTTTACACAGAGTATTCGAATGAATTTGCCCCCCTTTTTGCAGCGGTGTACCGTAGGTCTCCAGAAGAGCGTAACGTTCCAAAGGATTGGAAAAGAGCACAGGTCATCCCCTTTTTCAAGATAGGACGTCGAACAGTTGTGTAGAACTATAGACCTATATCTCTAACGTCGATCAGTTGTGGAAATTTGGAAAACGTATTATGTTCGAGTATAATGACTTTTTTTGGAGACTAGAAATCTACTCTGTAGCAATCAGAATGGGTTTCGGAAAAGAAGACCGTGTGAAACCCAGCTCGCGCTATTCGTCCACGAGAGTCAGAGAGCCATGGACACGGGTTCCCAGGTCATGTGACGGGTTCTCTTGACTTCCGCAAGGCGTTCGATACAGTTCCTCACAGTCGTTTAATGAACAAAGTTAGAGCATATGGACTATCAGACCGATTGCGTGATTGGATTGAAGAGTTCCTAGATAACAGAACGCAGCATGTCATTCTCAATGGAGAGAAGTCTTCCCAAGTAAGAATGATTTCAGGTGTGCCGCAGGGGAGTGTCGTAGGGCCATTGATATTCACAATATACATGAATGACCTTGTGGGTAACATCGAAAGTTCACTGAGGCTTTTTGCGAATAATGCTGTAGTATATCGACAGGTTGCAACAATGGAAAATTGTACTGAAATGCAGGAGGATCTGCAGCGAATTGACGCATGGTGCAGGGAATGGCAATTGAATCTCAGTGTAGACAAGTGTAATGTGCTACGAGTACATAGAAAGAAAGATCCTTTATCATTTAGCTACAACATCGCGGGTCAGGAAGTGGAAGCACTAAATTCCGTAAATTATCTGGGAGTAGGCATAACGAGTGATTTAAAATGGAATGATCATATAAGGTTGATCGTCGGTAAAGCAGATGCCAGACTTAGATTCATTGGAAGAATCGTAAGGAAATGAAATTCGCAAAGAAAGGAAGTATGTACACTTGTTCACCCACTGCTTGAATATTGCTCAGCAGTGTGGTATCCGTACCAGATAGGGTTGATAGAAGAGATAGAGAAGATCCAACGGAGAGCAGCGCGCTTCGTTACAGGATCATTTAGTAATCGTGAAAGCGTTACGGAGATGATAGATAAACTCCAGTGGAAGACTCTGCAGGAGAGACGGTCGGTACGGGCTGTTATAGAAGTTTCGAGAACATACCTTCACCGAGGAGTCAAGCAGTATATTGCTCCCTCTTACGTTTATCTCGAGAAGAGACCATGAGGATAAAATCAGAGAGATTAGGCCCACACAGAGGCATACCGACACTCTTTCTTTCCACGAACAATACGAAACTGGAATAGAAGGTAAAACCGATAGAGGTACTCAAAGTGCCCTCTACTATACACCGTCAGATGGCTTGCAGAGTATGAATGTAGATGTAGATGTAGATCGTACTTGCTGTTTCCAAAGCCGTGGAGTAAACTGTTCGCGACGAACAGACTGACATTTTATTACTTGATACACTGTGGCACGGTAAATGATGGAACTGGAAAGTGTCTAGGGGTTGTGTGGGTATAAACACAAAAGAAATATAGGATAATGAACAATTCAGGAAAACACGGAACGTTCATCAAACAACACTTGAGCCCAAATAAAATTAAATAATGTAGTGAAATTCTTGACCCAGTAGAACAATTAGCTTTCTAAAAAGAGCACGGGTCAATATACCAAAATAAGGAAGCACCAGCCTAGTATAATGATGTTAAATACTAAGTAAGAGGGTTGGAACCTAAATAGTGGCAACTATATATTTACAGCTCGTACAGAATAGATGTGTGTTTCAAAGTTTTACTGACCTTCAAAGTAGTCATTAGCATTGTGTATAACATGTAGCCAGCGATGTGGAAGTCGTAGGCTACTCTTAGCAGTGACAGTTGTGTTGACAGTTCGAGCGACGCGGTGTATTGCCGACGAATTTGCGGCAGTTCTGAAGCGAATGCCATGAAGTCTTCCCTTCAGTTTATAAATCGAGTTGCACTTACGAGGGCTTAAGTCAGGGGAGTGCAGTAGGTGGTATAGCACTTAGCAGCCCCATCAGTCAAACAAATCAGTAACAGCTTGCACTGTACCTGCTTGAGCATTGTCCTGAAAAATGATGGTCAGGTCATGCAGAGAGTGTTATCACGTCTGTCTCTAAGCTGCCCGTAGGTTGTGTTCCATAAATGAACAGCGTAGAGACATAAGTGATGACACTTTCTGCATTACCTGAGCATCATTTTGCAGGACAATGCTCAAGCACGTACAGTGCAAGCTGTTACTGATTTGTTTGACTGATAGGGCTGCTAAGTGCTATACCACCTACTGCACTCCCCTGTCTTAAGCCATCGTAAGTGCATCTCGAGTTCTAAACTGATGGGAAGACTTCATAGCACTCGCTTCAGAACTGCACAATAAGACAGCCTTAATGACCACAAACATAGTCTCTTCTGTCGTAGCAGGAAACACTCTACCGCCAGCGCTTTTCCTTTCCCAGATGCACTGCTTTTTTTGCACGCTTGAAGCCAAATACTCTCCGCTCCTCGTCGGACAATACACGGCGCCCCTCGAACTGTCAGCACAACTGGCACTGCTAAGAGTATCCTACGACTTCCACATTGCAGGCTACAGGTTATGCACAATGCTGGTGACCACTTCGAAGGTCACAAAAACTTTGAAATATATATATATATATATATATATATATTTTGTACGAGCTGCAAATAAATTGTTGCCACTATTAAAGTTCCAACCCTCGTATTAAGCCTCTCTGGTATCAGAAATCTGACAATCAAGGGGGTGCTAATTACGAAACAGAACTAACAACACACATAGCAATATGAGAACATAAGGATTCTCTATCAACAATCTTTGTCCAAAACCTAGTTGCGAAACGCACTCACCGAATTCCGACACTTTTAGTTAACAGTAGACAGACAAGATACAAACAAAGCAAATAGAAAGGCACGATAAGCAGTTAGACACTAAGCATATGTACACCCACCAGGAAGTAAGATAAAGAAAGATAACGGCAGTGATAGACAGAATTCGCTCTGAACACAATTCTACCAAATAGAGCTCTTCTCTACAAATGTCATTCCTAGCAGTGGCCCAGTTGCATTTAACAAGCGTTATATCTTGGTGACAAATATGCCAGCAGTTACTCAGTCACCTGCACAATAAGACAGCCTTAATGACCACAAACATAGTCTCTTCTGTCGTAGCAGGAAACACTCTACCGCCAGCACTTTTCCTTTCCCAGATGCACTGCGTTTCTTGCACGCTTGAAGCCAAATACTCTCCGCTCCTTCAGCTGGTATGATCCACAATGTTGAAAGCAAGCCACTCCCAGCCCTTCAGTCCAACCCGATTCCTGGCTGCAGAATCCTTCGAGCTTCATCTCCAGGTGGCTACTGCTGAGCTCCAGACTGCTAGGAGTATCTGTTTCTGTTGCCCAGTCCCGACTGCTTCCTCGCGAAGATAACAGCTGCGGCCGCCATGTCCTCACTCGTATACAGGGCAGCTTTCACGGACCAATCGCTGGGCCAGTCACGCCGGGAACATCAACATCTTCTGTCGGCGTGTCAAGCCAGTCCTGGCGACAAATCAGAAGTGTTGCTCACCGCTGCTCACGGCTATCCTACATTGGCTCCAAATCGATGTGGCTGATTCCACTTCTGTCGTGAGGCTCCATCTCCACTGCTGCTCCCTCAGTTGACGACAGAGGCCAGTCACAAGCCAACCGCGCCAATGAAAGCAGACTCGGCCTGCGCGCTACGCCTGGCTCCGACGCTGAACCAAAGTCTTGTCCGCCACTGTCCACAGTGCCTCGGCTCTGACCCATAGTGATGTGACCTCTAGAGTTCCAGTTGTCAGACTGCCAACCGAACTGACACCACGCAGCTGCTCGTCCTGCCCTGTCACCGCACTAACCAAAAGAGTAAGGAAAAGGAAGAGTATTTAACATGCTTTCGATATCGGGATCACTAGAGATGGAGCACAAACTCGGTTTAAGGAATGATGAAAAAGAAAATTGAGCGTCCTTTTTTAAAGGAACCATACTGGCATTTGCTTTACGCGGTTTGTGGATATCAGTAAAATACTAAGACAGAACAACCAAACGAGAATTTGAACTAGGATCTACATCTACCTCTACATACATATTCTGAAAGCCATCATATGTTCATGGTGGAGGGCACATTTTCCTAATACTAGTCATTTCCTTCCCTTTTCCACTCGAAAATAGAGCGAATGACAAATGACTGGTTGTATGCCTCCGTGAGAAGTTTAATCTCTCTTGTCTTTTCTTCGAGAGCCTTAAGCGAGAATTACATTGGGGGCAGTGGAATCGTTCTGCAGTCAGTCCTTTGCTGCCGGATCTTTAAATTTCCTAACAGACCTCCTCGAAAATATGTCACATTCACTCCGTTGATTCCCACTTTCGTTTCCGAAGCATCTGCATCAGACCTGAGTGTTTTTCGAAACTACCACTAACAAAGCTAGCAGTCGGACGCTCAACTGCTTAGATGTCGTCCTGTATTTTCAACTGGTGGGGGCCCCAAACACTCGACCAGTACCCCACAGTGGGTCTCACTAGTATCCTATATGCAGTCTCCTTTACAGATGAACAACAATCTCGTAAAATTCTCCCACTCAATCCAAGTCCACCATTCGCTTTCCCAACTACAATCCTTACATGTTCGTTCCATTTCATATTGCATTAGAACGTTGTTCCTAGACATTTAATAGACGTAGCTGTGTCAAGAAGCGCACTACCTATGCTGTATCAGAACATTATTGGTTTCTTTTTCCTATTCAGCTGCCTTACACTACATTTTTGTACATTTAGGTCTAGCTGTCATTCATCACACTAGCTAGATTTTGGTCTATCTTATGTCCTCATACAGTCACGCAAGGCCTACACCTTTCCCTACACCACAGTATCGTCAGCAGCCAAAAGCAGACTGCTGGTTGCCGTGTCCGTCTGATCATTCAAGTGAATAGAAAATAACAACGTTCCTATCACACTACTTTGGGAGACTCGGGGCACTCCTGACTATACTCTTGTCTTTGACGAACACTCGTTGTTGAGGACAACATGCTGGGTTAAGTTACTTAACAAGTATTCAAACGACTCTAATATCTGGGAGCCTGTGCTTGCACCTTCATTAACACTCCGCAGCCTGTCCTCCTTCATCCATAGATCACAGGTTGTCTTGTGAGAAAGGAACAATCTGAATTCCCTAAATTCTTGCTGATTTGTGGATAGAAGCTTTTCTTTCTTAAATAAATGTATTACATTCTAACTCAGAATATGTTCAAGGATTCTACAGAAAACCTATGTTCAAGATATTGGTCTGTAACTATGCAGGTCCGCTGTTTTACACTCCATATCTACAGGAGTCACCTGCGCTTCTTTCTAGTCGCATGGCACCTTGCGATGGGCGAGAGATTCGCGATAAAGGAGAGATTAGTAGGGGTATAATGCTGCAGAGTGCTCTTTGTAAACCCGAACTGATTCCATCAGGATATTTCCACTTACTTGCTTTCAGCTTTTTCAGTTGTTTCACTATTCACGGATGGTTGTTATTATCCTATTGAATGTGAACTAACCATTGCACTACCCCACACACTGCCAAATCTGCAGGACCGCACACCCTCTGCCGCGACCATCGCGCGTGAACAGTCCTGGTTGAATAGCTGGATGGAGGGAATATCACTATGCCTCTAATTACTAATTCGCTGTAAAAAATATAATTCCAGATTTCACATACACACTATCATAAAAAACTCTGTATTTAGTAAGATTATTGATGACCATACACAATCGAGACAACACAATGGTTTATTACAGCATTTTATTCTGTCATCAGTAACATAGCACTCAGAAAAAGACGACAGATAACATTTTCTTATATTGTGCTGCTTTGAGAGAGTTGTCGGAGAATACCAAGTTGTTCTGGAAGTTTGTTCGCTAAGGAGTGCGACAGGGTTCAGTCCTGGAGCCTGTACAACTGGACGTCACACACTGATGAAAAGACTTGTGTGTGCGCGAAATGTTTCAGTAGAGTGCAGCGTAGTCTCTTAGAACCTAACAAAAAAAGTTGTCTCACAAGCATCTTAACTCACTTCATAATTAAGATACCTCATATAACACTTTACATTCATGAAAACGTGTTTGAAGTCACAGTTCCTGAACGACTACGCTTAATGCTAGAGGTGGGTAACTCATCGGAGAGGCTGATATCCTGTTCTACGTATGGAACTTTCAAGTAGCAGCCAATTTCTTTCTGCGTCGTAAAACTGAAAATACTCGCGCTCTGAGTGTGTCCCGCGACGTCCCTGTAGCAGTAGAAGTTTGTGCTGAAGCGCGCTTTCCGCAAGCGGGCTTCGTGAGTGGCTACGACCAGGGCCACCGGATACAGCACTTTGCCAACTTCTCAACCGCCCGAGATGTCTGAGTCTCTCGGACGTGAAAGCAGTCCATCTCTTGATTTTACAGCCGCAAATAAGTTTGAAGTTAACCTCAGATGCCGCTGCTCTCTCTCTCTCTCTCTCTCTCTCTCTCTCTCTCTCTCTCTCTCTCTCTCTTGCAAACGTGAGATGTTCTTACTTGCGGCACTTCTGTTTCAGGTATCTTCAAGGAGATCCTCCACCGACCTCTGCCAGCCGCGGTAAGTAGTGAAACGTCGTTTTACTTCATCCGTTATTTGATATATTACATTTTACGAAAAGCTCACTCTGTTAGCAAGTATACAATTCTATCGTTTCTGTAAAAGTACTCTTCCTCCGCTTTTATTTTGATAGCTTTGCAGGAACTTTTAAAGTGTGGAGTAGAAGGTGTATGACCTGTAGCCCGTAAATTTATTGCCAAACTGATTTACATTTTCAAATATAAATAGATCGTTAAACACCCCTAGACGCAAAGTTATGTTTACTCTTCTTAATGGTGTAATTAAGCCAACGCTACTCCAAAGTAACAATTGTAAAAGCGTTTCTATAACCAATACGCGAGTCACAGGTTCGAGGTAATGAAACAGTTAATAGTTTCCCGAAGACGACAACCTAAAATCTGTAATACTGCAGTATAGAATTAAACTTTCCTGGGGACTCTGCAATTGAAAAACATTGTAGCTTATCACAGATTTTAGCAGCGAATTTCATTACCAAAACACTGTAAAATAAACGTAGAAACATGGAGAATCTATTAATACAAAAATAAATGTAAAAACACTCATTCAGGTAATCACCAACCAACCTTCTGTAGACTGTATGGTTGCCATTTTGAATAGTGGCGTCAGGCCGAAGATGAGATTGCTTCTGCTACTTAAGCACTGCTGAACGTAGAACTAAAGCATAAGCGGTCACTGAACAATACAACACAGGGAAACAAAATGAACAGAAGAGTCTTGTCAGAACCCTACCATCCAGTCGGCCCCGGGTTCACTGTGTTGTCCTTCGCTAAACTCGACCGGTGTGGTTCTGTCTCTAAGACGTCTCTTCGATTCTTTCCTCTTGTAAGTGACATTTCAAACCGATGACTTGAAGATATTAACATTCCGACCGTCCAGACGAAAGGCAGTACTTCTTCAGCGCTCAGGTGGCTCAAAAACGTCGGGCTTATATGAACGCAAAGAAGTACCCGATCATAAATTGAGAGCACTACATTTCTGTATTTCTACACGACTAATCTATTGCGTTAAGCATTTGTCGGTCTACAAGGCCGTCATCAGACTTTAACTGATTACTGTCGCCAAAGAAGTTACGTTGTCCATTCATATTAATGTGACCACCAGCCAAAACCTGAATAAGCACCTTTTGCAGTACAGACGGTAGGAAGATAGTCAATAAGGATCTGGAAAGTACCGACAGGGTTGTGCAGTCATGCCATATTCAGAGCAGGGACTAGTTGAGCCATGATTCTTTGTTGAGAACCCATGGTACGAAGAGCCCGATAGTGATGGTCCCACATATCCTCGATTGCGTTGAAATGTGGAGGGTTTCGTGGCAAGCGGACGGAGTACGGTAAACACATCCTTGGGCTCTTCGAACCACATATGTACACTACGAGCTGCGTGACACGTAGCAATGTTCTATTGCTAGATGTTATCGTGGCGAGGAAAAACAAGCGGCACATAAAAGTGGCCGTGGCCCCCTGTAGTCAGATGCATACTTGTGTTCATCCACTGTGATTCGCAGAGTAACCAGATCACCCGGGGAGTGCTAAGAAAACGTTCCCCAGATCAAAACACTTTCTGCTCCATCCTGGACAATTGGGACGTTTGTTGCACGGCGCCTGCTTCCAGACATTTCACACTGATGGAGTATAGAACGTGATTCAACTGAAAAGGTCATCTTTCGACACTCAATGGAAGTCCGGTTGCGATGATGACGTTCAATGTCCATGAACAGCATTCAGCATGGGTGCATAAACAAGGTATCTGCTACGGGGGTCCATACAAAGTAACAGGTGCCGAACGGTAGTTGAGGAGACACTGTTGGCAGCGCCTCGGTTCATGTAGGCAATTAGTTGCTCAACAGTTGCTCGTCTACTCGCAGGTACACACTTCCGCACCCATCATTCATCCCTGTCATCTATAGCCTGCTGCGCACCGAAGTTACCTCGGCGCCGGTTTTGGATGACGCCACTTTTCCATATACTGTATACTTTAACCACGGTGACACGCCAAGAGTCGAAACAAGCCGTTTGCACCCTAGGCCTGAAAACCAATGATCATGTCGTACCGTATCGACATTACGACAATGGCTGCACTCTTTCCTACTTCCCTCCGACAATTTTGTGTACCCTATCCTACTAGTGCGGCCACCTAAGTCGAACGTAGGTGGTGGTGACATTAACGTGACTGCACCGTATGCATTGCTCATCTTGACTTTGTGGTGACGGACTTTGGCCTAATTCTTCGATGCAAACAATGATGGATAAACCAGATATGCTGTACAGCTTCTTGTCGTTTACAATAGACCAAAAGCAAATTCAGCATAACACAATTAGTATAACGAACTGTGTTTTCAACGAAATACTACGTAAAGGTACGTCACCATAAAAATCAAGACAAATATTGTAACTTTTTTTGGAGGCAGCAGTCAGCTTAAGTCAGACGAAGGCCTTATAAGCCGAAAATCAGGTAATGCAATAAATTCATTCTACAGAACATAAGCAGTATTGTACTTTTTATGTATTATAATGTTGATCTATCGAGAAACGACGAAAAAATGAGTTAACAATCCCAGGTAATATTAGGATCACAACAGAAGTTTGTTTTGAAGTCCGTGAGCAATTTGTCTCCCAATCTTAACGACGTTATCCGAATGCCCTGTTACAAAATTATGAATAACTTGAGTTTAACCTCGAATGTGCATCTCAACTGATCCAAAGTTCTTGTCATCATATCCGGAAAGGTTTTCGCTTGTATCTATGCCCGGAAAACAGTGTGACAGGGTGCGACGTGTAAACTTAAACTTCTGCCACTACTTGTTCTCCCGAAACTTCGCGACAGCTATGTAATACAGCAAGGCACTGTTAGCGGAAACTCAAGACGATGGGAACTAACTGTGAATGATTTTGTTCAGTCCAGCTGCTTATCTGTTCATTTGACCAAGTAACTACCTCAAATGATCAGTCAGGGGTCAGAATTGGTATGTACATATTTACCACGTGCTACATCTACCCATCGGCTCCTCAGCGACCATTAATTCCCAATTTTCTCACATTAGGAGTAGGCACCTTTCATAACATAACAGTCACATCACAAGGTCTCACTTATCTAATATCCATGAAATTAAAACTTTTGCCTACTTCTTATCTCTTCAGTTTTCTGCCTCTACAAAAAGCCGCCCTCCGTTGTGAGCACAGTCGCATGTCCTGTAATAATTAAGAAATAGCTTGATGACTCAGTATCGTCAGCTTCATAACTATTTTCTCAAAACTGGCATATGTTTCCGTCTGTAAAACAGCGAAAAAAATGCAGCCATCTTGCCCCATTTGAATTCATTCTTGCAAACATTCCTAGTCTATCAGCAATCGTCTATGCTGTCTGGAAATCTATATAAAATGTTGCTAGTCTCTGTCTTTCTTGGTCGGGTGACCGGGTAAAAGATTACAATTACGAAATTATATTTGGTAAACACTTTAATTTATTCGTATCACCCTGTTTAATAATCGAACTACTTGTCCATTCAGTGATTCGATCGGATAATTACCTTTAAAAAATGCAGTAGATAACCTTTGGTTTATTCAGCGTATTGATAATGGAGGTAGAATATCACGTCTAATTCGGTTAATGTGCTTTTCATCTTACCCCTCCACATATACTTTAAGGATGGGCAAGAAGGGCTGCAATGCAGAAGTCGTGATCCCCTTTTCAACTTACGCTATGAATGATTTGTTGGCCAATCTGGTTAAACTTGGCCCAATTGCAGACCGCACATGTCACTCTGATATGACCCTCTCCAACACTCGAAGATTAAATGAGTTTATCAGTGCAACAAACTGAATGACTACAGGTATAACAAAAGATTATGGTAGACAGGAACTCGTGTTTCATTCGTACAACTTCTAACACCGCAGTAAATCGAAATGAACGCCGCATTACCCCACAACAACACCATCATAAAGCCCAATGCATCATCAGCAGAGAGTATATCTGCTAGAGACGTGAGACACACCGTGCTCTGATCAACAAGCGGTCACACATGCCACACTATATACGAAGAAGAACCCAGTTTCAATCATGATAAAAATTCACAGATATTTAATGAGATGCATAACTGATCCACAAACGCTGAAGGCGTAAGCTTTTCAAATGGTTCAAATGGCTCTGAACACTATGGGACTTAATATCTGAGGTCATCAGTCGTCTAGAACTTAGAACTACTTAAACCAAACTAACCTAAGGACATCACATACATCCATGCCCGAAGCAGGATTCGAACCTGCGACCGAGCAGTCGCATGGTTCCGGACTGAAGCTCCTAGAACCAGTCAGCCACCGCGGCCGGCTGAAGGCGTAAGCACATGCTGGAAAATTAGTGGTCCGACAAACTGAAGTTAAACAGGAGACTTCAAAATCAGGGAATTCACGTCCTGGCTATACCGTTTTGAAAAGAGAAGACCGCTTCATCTGTAAGTCCTTTATTTATAGGAGAATGGAATGACCTACCGTTAGTAGCAGCTTAGCGAAAATTGCTGATTACGAACGGTGCGTCCTCCCTTCTCTTTCTTCTGTCTGAACATCAATTGATTTTGTGCGTTTATCCCGTTTACAACTTTCCATTTTACTCATAGTCATGCCTTTTTGCAACTTTACATGATTCAGTGTCTATCAGTTTTTACAGCTGCGAAACCCATCGCGCCTATAAATAAAAGACTTACAGCTAAAGAGGTCTTACTTTTCAAAAGAATCTGAATGTAATCAAATTCTACAAATCAGTAAAGTCCACTCAGCTGAAAAGTTCCATAATCACGAATAGGAAAAAATTACGGGAAATCAACTCTCAACGAGAATATCCGAATCACCTAATTAAAGTATTAAAATGTATGTATGAGGACACAACAATAATCGTATGTGTTGGAAACCAAAGGTATAGTGAAACGATACATATAAACCTAGATGTAAGGCAGGAATGTAGCGTGTCTCACATATCGTTTACAATTCATATAGACTTTCTGATTAGAGAATTGTTGTACAAAATTAACTGAGGCGTTTTGTATTGCACCAGATTTTACCCTTGAAACGACGCTAAGCGTCAATGATGAGATTATTATAAGTAAAACTGAAGACTAGCTGCAATGACCGGTATATATATTACAGACGTTATGTGACAATTAAAATTTTCACGATAAATGCAAAAGTAATAGCCATCACCTGTAAATATATCGTTAGAACCAAAATTTTAATTAGTGACACTATATTACAATTATTTAAGGTTTATAATTCCTTAGGAAGTATGAAAAGGACTTTAGGAACGAGTTACTCACGTTCCAAGAAACATGCAGTACGCTAGATACAAGCCTAAGAACTAAAATTAGAAAAGAAAGTCGTACAAAATAATCGATGTGCCTCTTTTTTCTAACGATCTGAAATTTTGACGTTGACAAAAGCTGATACGAACAAGATGCAGGCTTCCGAAATCAGATTCTGAAGGTCAGTAAAAGGATGCTACTTTTCAGATAAAACTGCAAATGAAACAATATCGAATGAACTAGAAATAAAGTCTTCGGAAGAAAAAATTTGAACTGCAGAAATGATTGGAGAAAGCATGTTGATAGAATGCCGAATGAGAGGATCACAAGAAGACTGATGTACTGACGGCCTAAAAGAACAAGAAATCGGAGAAGAACAAGGAAACGATGGTCAGATATATTCTGAGGGCGAAACAGACAACAATGCCCAAAACATGAAGTGCAGAAGAATAAGACGATGACATACTCATTCCACACTACATACTGAGGTCGATACATTGATTGATAAGGACCTGTCATACGCTTTAATCTGAGTACATTAGTTGAGAATAAAATCAGTTAACAAAATAAAAACTTTCATTATGTTATGGGGTAACACTGCCTTATTCACTGTAGACTGACAAGGAGTAGACGTAATTCCAATCATTGTTCGCGTGGCAGTGTGGTTACACAAAGCCATAGACTTTCAAGTTTCTAAAACTCATGAACAATGTAAAAGGTAACACTGCGCCTCTCGTAATTACATTTAAAAAAATTTATCGTACATATTGAGATCAATATGACTATAATATCTATCTGGGAAGGTAAAGTCTCTTTGTACTGCACCAAACGTGGAGCCTGACTCACATGTACGAAGTATTCATTACTAAAAGCTGAAAAATTGTAGTAAATCCTCACTCGAAATTAGTCCTGCGATAACTATCGTGATAACCCCTGACTATCAAAATAACTGAAATAAAAATGATTGAAATACACGTGCACACACACTAAATAGTTCAGATATCTCCATCTCTAGACTGTCAACAAACATTTCCATATCCACTCTACCCTAGCAGATAAGTGTTATCATAAACCATAGCGCTCCGCTTCCACTACCGCGTGGTGGGGTGTAGCCACCAAAGATACGATCTATAGTTAACTGCCAACCTAATTCCTCCTACTTGCGATGAAATTTCTCTAATGACTACATAGACCTTTCTGCTTACACTACGGCTACTGGAAAAATGGTAGTAACAGACAAACAGCTGGCTACTATTACGAGAAATCACATTCACTCCTTTCAGTCACCCACAACAGGTTAAATGACGGGACAAGGATAAGGGGATATGTCAGGTCCACAATTATGTAATATATTAGGGAACCCACACACATCCGTTCTAGACGCTCGTGTCACAGAAAAATCGAGACACGGAAACAAGCACAAAGCTCGTATATATGAGATGGACCCGATGGATGCCTCTCTCTCATTGATCAGTCAGGCTATTTTGTTTCCCTCTCTCTTCATTACTAACCCTCAGTCACTATTCCTCTCCCTCACCTTCTTCTCTCAGGTACCTACGTGTCATAGTCGTAACCTTAAATCTACGTGTGTGTATTTGTTTTTGTTGTTATTTCTTTCCTAAGCTAATATTAGCCGATTTTTTTCTACTATGATTAGTACAGCTTCCAATTATTTTTAAATAGTTGCTTCTAGTGTTGTTTTCCATATGCAACGAAAGTCTTCCTACAAAAATCGTGTTGCACATTAAGTAAATCGGCTGAGACTCTGTTTAGATGTAAGAGTAGCAAGGGCGGCCCTAATCCCACTAGTTTATCAATATAAATGTATTATATAAAAATGAGTGTTTGTGCGTATTCTATGGGTTCCTCTGCTGTACGACCGACTGCTATGAAACTTTGGTGAGTTTTCAAGTGCGCACCACTAAGGATTTCTGTTAGAGTAAGAACCATCTAACACTTAGGTGGGGAGGTAGGTGAAAACAAGCTTATCTCAGACCCTTCTCGAGCAATTTAAGTCAAATTTGAGTATGCATGAGTTATTATTTATATAATTATTTGTGTATAAGTATTGTGGTGAGCTCGAGGCGAGTGGAAGTGAAACATAAAAATAATTCATAACGACCGGTATTGTTTTCAAATCCATATATTTTGGGTAGCTAGATTTGTTGGTGGCAGTAACGATGACGTGTCACCTCTAGAGTTGATAGTGCAGGGACAATAACCTATGAGCGCATCTCTGTAAAGCCTGAAGGAATTCCTGTCAAAATTGGCACATACCTTTCTTGAAGTTTGGAAAGGTTTACTGTTATAGCAAGACACACCACAAATATCTAAGGCTGAAGACATGGGGTGAAAATAAATGACATAAAAGCAAACCTCAGGAATGTGAAACACATTTTGTACCTACATCAGTCACTATTTGTAAAATAGTACTGCGGTATTACAATACCCTACTGCTGATGATGAAGCGACGATTAGAAGGGGAGATACGTGTGAACGTCGGAAAGCTACCTTTTGGTAATTCCTTCCTGTAATTAGTTAACTTGCTACGCTTTAAGTACTATGCGCGATTTGTCTCGTACTTGCGTTGTCCAGGGCGTCAACCACACGTGAAAATGTGTACTGTGGCGAGCCAATAATTTTTGGCAGCGTATTTCAGGGCCGAAACTCATGCCACACGGCTCAGTACCGCACATACATTTAACGTCCTCCCTAGAGTCGCTTGATGTGAAACAGCGGAGAATCTGAGAGTTGACGGTGACAGCACGTTTTCGTCGAAAGTCGATGTAGAACATAGTTCAAGACATAAGGCGTCATAAACGTTGAGATGCATGAAAACTACACTTCAGGCCGAAATTCGCTGGAGATACAGGTGAAATAAGCAAACAAATATATTGAATACATGTTCGCATGTGGCCCAAAAAAGCCACGGATAAGAAGCTCCTCCCAAGGCCATGTATCGACTGCAACCAAACTATGTGGAACGAAATACTCTTGGGGTAAGAAACAGGAATCTCGTATTTAGGGGGGAGGGGGCGGTATCATGGAAAGCAAATCAAATATTGGAGGAGATGGAGAAACAGAGAGAGGGGAAAGAGGAGATGGGCTCAGAGGAATTGGACTCATAGAAGATTAGAATAAATACATGGCCAGACAATAACACGTAATTGGCTACGTGTGTGTGTGTGTGTGTGTGTGTGTGTGTGTGTGTGTGTGTGTGTATGCGTGCGTGGGTGTCTGGGTGTGGGTGTCGGTGTGTGCACAAGCGGAAGAAGCTATGGGCAAACAGATAATAAACAAATGAAGAGGTTTGTAATGTATTTCTCATTTATTTATACCGGGTGATCAAAAAGTCAGCATAAATGCGGAAACTTAATAAATTACGGAATAATGTAGATAGAGAGGTAAAAATTAACACACATGCTTGGAATGACATGGGGTTTTACTAGAACCGAAAAAAAACAAAGTTCAGAAAATGTCTGACAGATGGCGCTGGACAATGAAACTGCTACCGTGACGGGTGAGAGGTACGATGATATGTTACAGAATTACAACATCCCCAGATTAGCTGATAAACACCTGCTGGAACGTACGATGTTTATGCACGATGGCGCTCCAACCCATATTTCTAGACCGGTGAAAGATCACTTGCGCGCACCGTTTGGTGATGATCGTGTGCTCACCCGCCACTTTCGTCATGCTTGGCCTTCCAGGTCCCCAGACCTCAGTCCGTGCAATTATTGGCTTTGGGGTTACCTGAAGTCGCAAGTGTATCGTGATCGACCGACATCTCTAGGGATGCTGAATGACAGCATTCGACGCCAATGCCTCACCATAACTTCCTACATTCTTTACAGTGCTGTTCACAACATTATTCGTAGACTACAGCTATTGTTGAGGAATGATGGTGGACATATTGAGCATTTCCTGTAGAGAATATCATCTTTGCTTTGTCTTACTTTGCTATGCTAATTATTGCTATTCTGATCAGATGAAGCGCCATCTGTCGGACATTTTTTGAACGTTTGTATTTTTTTTTTGTTTCAATAAAACCCCATGTCATTCCAAGCAAGTGTGTCGATTTTTACCACTCTATCTACATTATTACGTGATTTATTCAGTTTTCAAATTTATACTGACGTTATGACCACCCGGTATATGGCAGCAGCAAACATTTCCCTATCAACTTGCCTATTTTGTAGAGAGTAAACTCATTTTCTCCATGTTCTCATGTCGATCAGCTGTATTACGAGATGAAATGAATACGAAACATTATTTCTCACAATTCATTCGATGCAGATGCTTGCTGTATAAGCTTCAGAAAAACTGGTATACCTAAGAACTATTATTCACTCTATTTTGTTTCAAATGCATCGTTTGAATTACTGTTTCAAACTGATTGATTTTCAATCACAATCGATAAGTTAAGTACCTTGTTCTCTAACAAAAGAATTAGTCGCAAACTTCTTAAGTGATAAATCTCCTATCTCTTACATAAATTACTCACTTTTAGAGTGGAGGAAGTAGCACACGGTCATAGAAAGAAAACAGGAGATGAACAGATTCAGGGCAACGTAGAGATGGATAGAGAGAGATATGAAAGAGGAGATGGACAGAAGAAGCTGGAGGAGCAAATAAACAGGGAAAGGCTAGGGAAGGAGATAAAAGTTGTTCAAATGGCTCTGAGCACTATGGGACTAAACTGCTGTGGTCATTAGTCCCCTAGAACTTAGAACTACTTAAACCTAACCAACCTAAGGACATCACACACATCCATGCCCGAGGCAGGATTCGAACCTGCGACCGTAGCAGTCGCACGGCTCCGGACTGCGCGCCTAGAACCGCGAGACCACCGCGGCCGGCCAGAAGGAGATAGATAGAGGGAGAAGAAAGAGAAGTGGACAGTGCAAAGAATGAGGTATCGATGTCATTTCTAGCATCAGACTAGAAAAGAATAGGCTACAGTTTTATCGAAGAATACAATACTAGAATTCGATGTATTCTCCAGTATCTCTACTGGCTCTGTCCTAGTACACTACTATTTTGAAACCAGAGGATTAAATTCTTTCTAGTTTCTGTTATGCTTCTGAGCAAAAACAAAAGCATTTTAAACAATAACGTAACGACATTATGAAAACTGATTGGATTTGCCATTGGTCGCTTTTGTTACGTACCAAATGGGATAAAACTCTAAGAAACCGTTAAGACGATAGGCCGAAATTTATGAGGTAGAAAGAGGCGATCAGAGACACGAGACTACGCTCATAACAGCTTACAGTCGAATTACATTTGTGTGATGTTAATATGACGTAACGGGACGAAGATGTACGAACGAAAAGGCTCGACAACGTGATGTTATTTTTGTTTTTTTCTTCACTTACTTTGGTATGAAATCTTGATGATTCAAGGTAAAATGAGGTTTATCTTTGACTAGCATATAAAAGAAATGAGACATACAATCCTCCATTCTCTCTCTCTCTCTCTCTCTCTCTCTCTCTCTCTCTCTCTCTCTCTCTCTCTCTAACTGTCATCTAGCTGTACAATACGTACTGCTTTAATGATACGGTACATATAATATAATTAGAGCGGATAGGTGGGAAGAGTACCTTGAGGGCGAAGATCTGTCTGATGCAATACAAGAAGAAACAAGAGTCGATTTAGTAGAGATAGGGGATCCAGTGTTAGAATCAGAGTTTAAGAGAGCTTTGGAGGACATAAGATCAAATATGGCAGAAGGGATTGATAACATTCCATCACAATTTCTAAAATCATTGGGGTAAGTGGCAAGAAAACGACTATTAACACTGGTGTGTAGAATATCATCCACACGATTCCGAAGATTGCAAGAGCTGACAAGTGTGAGAACTATCGCACAATGAGTTTAGAAGCTCATACATATAAGCTGCTGACAAGAATAATATACAGAAAAATGGAAAAGAAAGTTGAGGATGTGTTAGGCAATTCCAACGTTGATGTTGATAATGGAATGAAGACTAAGGAAAATAAACAAACGTTCACGGGATTTGCCTACCTGGAAAAAGTAGTCGACCGTGCAGAGTGGTGGAAGATGTTCGAAATTCTTAGAAAGGAAGGGGTAGGCTACAGGAAAGTGGGGTAATATACAGTGTTTACAAGAGCTAAGAGGGAATAATAAGAGAGGACGACCAGGAAAGAAGTGATCGGATTAAAAGGGGTGTAAGACAGAGATGTAGTCTTTCACTCATACTGTTCAATCTCTACATCGGAGAACCAATAATGGAAATAAAAGAAAGGTTCATAACTGGAATTAAAATTCACCGTGAAAATATATCACTGATTGGATTCGCTGATGACATTGCTACCCCGAGTGAAAGTGAAGAAGTATTGCATGATGTGCTGAATGGAATCAACAGTCTAATGAATACAGAATACTTGCAGAGTAAATCGAAGGAAGACGAAAGCAATGAGAAGTAGTACAAATGAAAACAGCAAGAAACTTAACATCACGATTGGTCATAACAAAGTAGATGACCTTAAGGAAGACTGCTACCTAGACAGCAAAATAGCTAACGATCGACGCAGCAAGGAGGACATCAAAAGCAGATTAGCACAGAGGGGCATTCTGGGGCAAGGGAAGTATCCTACTAGACCTTCATTTGACTCAGAATGTTCTGAGAAAGTACGTCTGCAGCATAACATTGGGACTGGACTGGACTCTGGGAAAAACGGAACAGGAGGGAATCGAAGCATTTGAGATGAGGTGCCACAGACGAATGTTGAAAATTAGATGAACTGATAAGGTCAAGAACAAGAACAAGGCGACTCTGCACAGAACCGGAGAGAAAAAGGAATATATGGAAAACACTGAGAAGGAGAACGGACAGGATAATAGGACACCTGTTAAAACGTCCGGAAATGGCTTCCATGGTACTAGAGGGAACTGTAGAGGGCAAATCTGTATAGGAATACAGAGATTGGAGTACATCCAGCAAGTTTTGAGGACGTTGGTTGCAAGTGCTATTATGAGTTGAAAAGTTTGGCACAGGAGAGATTATTTCGTCACACATCGTATCGAAACAGTCAGATCAATGCAACTCAAGAAAAAAAGAAAAGGAAGATGCAGACGGTCAAAGAAGGAAGCAATTGTCAACTTATGATCTTGATCTGCTAGTGGAACACGCACCGAGAAAATCATCGGTTCACAATTTCTATGTTTAATAGTTCGCATTCCGAAATCTGAAGAGCTGACGATCAGCGTAGAGGTTTTGCTAAGAGCTCAGGTGGCTATCTTCTATGAATAGGGTATACGTAAGCTAGTATCATGTTACTACAAAGTAACCCAGAGTGGAGACTATGTAGAGAAATAGCGGGAATGTGTAGTTAAATGTTAAAAATAGATAATTCTTTTATTTTCAGTATGGTTTGCATTTTGCGACCGACCGGACCTATTTTCTGAGATGAATGTCTTAGGCCAACCCAACACATGGATGAGCGAGCGTGGTAAACAGCCTAAAATCACGCTCATGGTGTCCAGTGTACCAGATAAACTATTTGTAACACCCCACGATGCGATCCGGGTCTGGCGGTATCCTGCAGAACATAGCGCCTGCGGAAACTGACAGGTAGCACGCTTTACGTTACGTAGCCGGTGCCGCGCCAAGCACATTAGTACGTAACAGGACGCTGTAATCTGGGAAATGCCGTAGGTTGCGGCCGAGTCCTGATCCATTACCACGCTCCATATTTTCAGTAAGTGATTCAGCGTCAAAATCTTTCATTGACATTGAATCTTTTTGATGAAGTGCCTGCATCAGCTTTGTACTCATTTTTCGAAGATGGATGTTCAGTAGGAAGCGCATTATGTATTAAAATAATTATTTCCATGTTGAATCTTCTTTTAACATTTTTCTCTTTAGACTAATTGTCGTCTGCCGTATCCGTTGTAGTAACCAATTCGCAGTTCTGATGATGACATTGTGTGTAACTTCAGAAATTTTGTGAAGTTCCTATTACAGTAAAATGTATACCAGTACCTGTAACTTCCTCTCAATATAGTGGAAGACTTACCCATGACACATCTTTCTTTCATTCGTTGCTTTCTATTTTTTTTTTTTTTTTTTTTTTTTTTTTTGCGACATACAAGAAGTCAGGCATGCTTTTAGCAGTTACCTAGGCGGAAGTAAGTGAACAAGTAGATCTGTTCTCTATCCTCTGTCCTCAATGTTACTAGTCTCGGAGTGGTAAGTATTAGGCCATAATAAAACACTGAAAATAGTGAGCGCATTGACGATGAGATCTGCTGTTGTTTGAGGACTCTTGTAAGGCCTGCAGAAACTTCTGAAGAAGAAATGTCTGTTAGACATTTAGAGCATAAAGATGAACGTGGAAGTAAAATAGGAAACGCTTAGAATATGAGTAGTTTCCTACACAAGAAGTTTTGTGTGTGTTGTTTATTACAATTCATAAATGTGTGCGAAAAATGTAAGAGTGTTAAACATTGAAACTTTATCATATTTACTCAATATGTGTAGATGAGCCGGCCGGAGTGGCCGTGCGGTTCTAGGCGCTACAGTCTGGAACCGCGTGATCGCTACGGTCGCAGGTTCGAATGCTGCCTCGGGCATGGATGTGTGTGACGTTCTTAGGTTAGTTAGGTTTAAGTAGTTCTAAGTTCTAGGAGACTGATGACCACAGCAGTTAAATCCCATAGTGCTCAAAGACATATGAGCCATTTGTGTAGAGGAGCCTTAAACCAAACACGTGACGTAATATTTCAAACTGTCGTTAGCGGATACCTATTGTTTCAGACACTTACATCTGATGTCTCCGTAACTTCCTTTTAAACATCGCAAATCGTAAGGAAGTATTTAAACAAGATGTGGAAATTTTGGTATACTGTTCAAGTTTTTACCGAGTGAGGTGGCGCAGTGGTTAGACACTGGACTCGCAATCGGGAGGACGACGATTCAATCCCGCGTCCAGCCATCCTGATTTAGGTTTTCCGTGATATCCCTAAATAGCTTCAGGCAAATGCCGGGTTAGTTCCTTAGAAAGGGCACGGCCTATTTCCTTCCCCATCCTTCCCTAATCCGAGCTTGTGCTCCGTCTCTAATGACCTCGTTGTCGACGAGACGTTAAACAGTAATCTCCTCCTCCTCCTCCTATGTTCACGTTCTCCCGATGAATACATCTGTACAGATATTAAAGCAAACGAAAACACATGAGAAATGGTTTTACAAAACTGTACACACTGATAAGAGTAAAGAAAACAGGATGAAACAGAAAGCAGAAGAAGTAAAAAGGTTATGAAAGACAGAGAGTTGTAGGAAGCGTGAATGTTACGTAACTTTAAATTAACTTCGGTTCACCCATCTTGAAGAATAAGACACTAGCTTGAGTTTCATGGAATCTGGTTATTTATTTCGTTAATGGGAATTTTCATCAAGCTTTCAGACACGTAGTGAACTTCCACGTCAAATTAATACGTACGAAAAGACAACAAGCGCAAGGAACAGTGCAATTAGATCACTTGAGTTGCGCTTTACCGTGTCTTAAGTTACAAGGAGTATCACTGGTTTCAAAAGGACTTTGAGCTCGTGATTAACGACCGAGTAATTTCGTAGCTGACGGGGAAGTTGATGTGCAACAGGGGAACCGGATTACCGTCAGCGGTAGGGACACAACGGGGTCCGACATGCTCCTACGGACGCCACCGAGCGACGCTTGCTGCGCTGCGGAACAGCCGCCAGTGGCTGGCGCCAGCAGCTCCCGCTGACGGCTGGCGGCTGGCGGGTAATGAGAAGCTGCAGAAGAAGGCACTGCCGGCGACGTCAGTCTTCCGCGAAACGCGCCCCCTGTGGCTGCCGGGCCGGGGCGGCAGCACTTAATGAGGCCAGCCACTCCACCGCCTGACAAGAGCAGATTTTTTCCCCCTCCCAGTCTGCCCAGCTTCCGCGCTCGTGGTGCCCTACTTCTGCGTGTCTCTCAGGTCACAACTCCATTATCATAGGGGTCACAAAAAATCCAGAGCTAACGCAATTTACTTTGAATAGTTTAGTTAGTTATTTGTAAGTTATCATATTTGTGGCCTTTATTGACGATGTGGGACGTGTCAAGTTTGCAATCGGAAAGGTAATCGGAAGCATGTGCTAACCCCCCAATTCAGTAACGATAAATCCGATCGCAGTCCCTGTTGTCTTTTTTGAGTGCACCATATACGAAGGGTGAAACTGAATACAAACTGTCAAAATTGTTATGGCACGATTGCTTTTCACAATATACCGGATGATCAAAAAGTCAGTATCAATTTGAAAACTTAATAAACCACGGAATAATGTAGATAGAGAGGTAAAAATTGACACACGTACTTGGAATGACATGGGGTTTTATTAGAACCAAAAAAAAGGAAACAAAGTTCACAAAATGTCCAACAGATGGCGCTGGACAACAAAACTGTTACTGTGACGGCTGAGAGGTACGCCGATATGTTACAGTATCGCATCATCCCCAGCCTGGCTGATAAACATCTGCTGGAACGTACGATGTTTATGCACGATGGCGCTCCACCCCATATCGCTAGACGAGTGAAAGATTTCTTGCACGTGTCGTTTGGTGATGATCGTGTGCTCAGCCACCACTTTCGTCGTGCTTGGCCTCCCAGGTCCCCAGACCTCAGTCCGTGCGATTATTCGCTTTGGAGTTACCTGAAGTCGCAGGTGTATCTCTAGGGATGCTGAAAGACAACATCCGACGTTAATGCTTCACCATAACTCTGGACATGCTCTACAGTGCTGTTCACAACATTATTCCTCGACTACAGCTATTGTTGAGGAATGATAGTGAACACATTGAGCATTTCCTGTAAAGAACATCACTTTGCTTTGCTTACTTCGTTATGCTAATAATTGCTATTCTGATCAGATGAAGCGCCATCTGTCTGAGATTTTTTGAACTTTTGTAATTTTATGGTTCTAGTAAAACCCCATGTCATTCCAAGCATGTGTGTCGATTTGCACCTTTTCAAATTTATAATGACTTTTTGATCCCCCGATATATAAATGACATAGTAGATAGTGTCGGAAGTTTCATGCGGTTTTTCGCGGATGATGCTGCAATATACAGAGAAGTTGCAGCAACAGAAAATTGTAGCGAAATGCAGGAAGATCTGCAGTGGATAGGCGCTTGGTGCAGGGAGTGGCAACTGATCCTTAACATAGACAAATGTAACGTATTGCGAATACATAGAAAGAGGGATCCTTTATTGTATGATTATATGATAGCGGAACAAATAGTAGTAGCAGTTACTTCTGTAAAATATCTGTGAGTATGCATGCGGAACGATTTGAAGTGGAATGATCATATAAAATTAATTGCTGGTAAGGCGGGTACCAGGTTGGGATTCATTGGGAGAGTCCTTAGAAAATGTAGTCCCTCCACAAAGGAGGTGGCTTACAAAACACTCGTTCGACCTATGTTTGAGTATTGCTCATCAGTGTGGGATCCGTACCAGATCGGGTTGTCAGAAGAGATGGAGAAGATTAAAAGAACAGCGGCGCGTTTCGTCACAGGGTTATTTGGTAACCGTGACAGCGTTACGGAGATTTTTAGCAAACTCAAGTGGCAGACTCTGCAAGAGAGGCGCTCTGCATCGCGGCGTAGCTTGCTCGCCAGGTTTCGAGAGGGTGCTTTTCTGGATGAGGTATCGAATATATTGCGTCCCCCTACTTATACCTCTCGAGGAGATCACGAATGTAAAATTAGAGAGATTCCAGCGCGCACGGAGGTTTTCCGTCAGTCGTTCTTCCCGCGAACCATACGCGACTGGAACCGGAAAGGAAGGTAATGACAGAGGCACGCAATGTGCCCTCCGCCACACAGCGTTAGGTGGCTTGCGGAGTATAAATGTAGATGTAGAAACGAGGAGTAATTATTATTTATTATGCAAGGCTATCGGTTTCGGTTTGTTTTTGACCATCGTCAGACCCACATTGAAATACTTACATACAATAAAATTAGAAGGATGTAGTGATATACAAAGTACATCTTATGTAACGGCTAATAAAATAAGAAATTTTACCCATGTTGAAGATGGTGGCTGTGAACTGAGCAGGCACTACGCCTCCACGAACGATAACTGCTGACGAAAGTGATGTAGCTATTGCTTAAATACACCTCGCTCCACCCTCTGTACACCGCACTATATCACCGATAGCCATTCAGGCATGTAGGATGTCGAACGGTTTTGACAATAAAGTATTATAAAAGCTAACAACAGATGAAGAAATAGGGGCCTTACATAAAGTAAGTGCTATAAGCAGCATTACGTCAACCCGTGGTAAAAATATATATAAAGGAGATATTCTTTCACAATTGGTTGTGAGAAAATCGATAGCCATCTGTGGGCGTTCATCGTAACCTCGTAGACTATATGGCACCAAAGATGTCTAAAGGTTCCCATGGGGACAGTGTGTCCTTATCGATATGTGCAATCCAGCAGGAGAGGATCTGAGAGTTGTAACAGTGGCTGGAAGTCACGCACTTACTGGCATGTAGCTGGAAATGTAGAAATGGATGCAAGCGATTGCATGTTGCTCTTGGATCGTAATTCCAGCGAAAATTCTGCTTGAGCGACGCCATTATTTATCATCGAAGCGGCGTGGAGGTGACGATGTGCTCGTCTGACAGGGCCGATTTCAAAGCTGCGACAACTTACAAGTTTTTCCCAGAAGGTAAGACGACCGTCGTAATATGCGTTGAATCCCCCTTCTGACATTAACCATGTAACACACAAGTTAACACATGAAAATGATACCTGAAGGAAAAAATATGTAGGTTGCATCACCATAAGTCCCCCGGCAGCTGAATGATCAGCGTGACGGATTGTCAATCCTCTGGGACCGGGTTCGATTCCCGGCTGGGTCGGAGAAATTACTCTGCCAGTGACTGGGTGCTGTGCTGTCCTCATCATGATGCTATCATCCTCATCGAATGCAGGTGGTCGAAGTGGCGAGAAATTGAAAGACCGGCACCCGGCGAACGGCCTGCCTGACGGGTGGGCCCCACCCATATGATTAAATAAATAAATCAACATAAGTGTGGCACAAAATCTCATTTACCCACAAGATAGTCAAATGTGTGAAGCAATGACCATAAGAAAACTGAAGTTTAAAAAACTGTTAACACTATTGTTTACAATCAATACTACGTCCATGGACGCATCTACCTAGTCATCAACGTAAAACAACTGCATAAGCAGTCAAAACTTAAACGATACTGTGACTGTAGTTGTTTACAGTTACAAAAATGTCAACAAAGATGAAGTTACAATTGTCATCTCGAGGAATGAAAAAGGAATAATTACGAACTGAGGAAAGGTAGCGTTCTTAAGTTAGCCTAGGGCACAACAATTACGGCCTGAGGCACTGTTGACAAACTGTGTCTGTTAAGATACTTCTGAGTAGAAAGTATAAAAACCTGAGCTTTCACGAGTTTAGAACAAAGCTCACAAAGTTAATTACAATCATGAGGACATTCCATAAAAAGCAAAAGACTAAGAAAGTGAACAGAAGAGCAAGAACGTTCTAGAATATGCCCTAAAAAAATCATAAGAATATTGTTCTATGATATCTAGTTACTCATTCAGTGTGGTTAAGGTTTAATTTTTATAGTGAGCATAAATTTCTATCTCTTCCGATGTGTTAAGTAAAATATCTTACGTCCACTGTGAAGAATTTTTAAATTATTCACTATAGATCCATGTGAGTGATTGTGATGAGTTAGGTGTTGGTCAAATATTGCTTTAATAAGCGGTGTGTCTGAAGTATATTCCTTGTAACGAGTAGTGAAGTTCCTGCTTGTCTGGCCAATGTACTGTTTGTCGCAATCTTTACACAATATTTTATAAGCACCGGAATTACGGTAGGCATTATTACGGGTCCCATATGTATGTTTCCGCCTACTCTGCAAAAGGTTGACGTTGTTGAACAGTTCATTAATTTTGTCACATGTATGTCAGTTTTGTAAATTTGCTGTTGGAAGTAGCAAGATTGTTATCAGATTGTTGCAATTTATGAAAGAAATAATGAACTTCATTGCGGTTAAAATATTGGCTTCGGCAATTTGCGTAAAATTTTTTCTTATATGTATTGTATTGTATGTAAATACTTCAGTATGGGTCTGAAGATGGTCTAAAAGAGACCGAAACCGGTGACCTTATATAAAAAATAAAAGTTTACTGCTGTTGTGACTCTTTCTACTCAATTATAAATAATAAATAAACCGCTGTACTCCAGGTAGACAAGTTCTCAAAAGAAACGATGGGTTTCAATAAGTAACGCAACATTTTTTTCCTGAAAGGAGGTTGGTTTCATTGATGATTCCAATCCACCATATTAATCCCCAGTCGTTTGGATGCAAAACCTCAAATATCGACACTATCTACGTTCGCCTTACTGGGAGGGCCTGTAAGCGCGCTCGGTACCTCTCTGCTGCTCGAAGATGGAGCCAACGTCTTGCTGCATGGACCGCCTCCCCACCATTATCCGGCCTGTAGGATAAATGAGGAAGAACGGTCCAATGAAGTTTTGTGAGTCCTCACCGGTGCGCAGACTTGTGTGAGGCCCTGAGTTGTCATGGAAAAGGAGAAGTTCGTTTGCAATTTTTAATGACGAGCAAGCTGAGCTTGTTTCTTCAATTTCTTGAGCGTAGTGTCATAGACTGCCGAGTTGACGGTTGCACTATGAGCAAGACATCAACTAGAATAACACATTGAGAGTCCTTGAGAGTCCAGTGTCGGTGAGAGTTTGGAAGATGCGTTCTAGGTTTTGGAGGTGCTCATCTGGATTACTTGCAGAGATGAATAATTAATCCAAATAATTGGAACATGCCCTAAAAGCAGTTGGAAGATGCCCAAAACAGAAGCGCTGGCAAAGGGTAGATACTTATATTGGAACAGCCTGAGATGTGTATTGACGTGAGGAAAGGATAACATCCCTTAATCCAATGAGTGTTGCAGTCATGCATCCATGAAATCTATCTGTGAGAAGAAAACGCCCCTTTGTAATTTGTTCAGGGAGAGGAAGCCAATATAAATGCACGACAATCTGTGCGTTGACTGTGGATTTAAAATTTGAGCAAAGGCGGAGTTTCCTTTTGAATGTATTATTATTTTTTTTTTTCGCATAGGACGAGGGTGATGCCCACTAATTAGCGGCGACTGGCGTGATAACCTCCAGTTCCTGGATCCATCTGAACTCTTCTGGAACCTCCTCCCAAACTGCGTGGGGCGCCATCTGAATTGAAGAATCGTGGATGTGTGGTTTCTTTCAAGGTAATGTATGCCATACCAAGAGAGCCCCCAAAAGGCTGACGGTATTTGTTACATAGCTTTCATCTGCTGACGAGGGAGATGTAAAAATTTGTCGTGCCACATTGTCTCATATGGAGAAGCCGTAAATGCCAAAGCCGTTGACGCGAAAAGTGTTAGGCCGTCGTAAGAATGAAACAATGTTACTGGATTTATCTTGAGTGTAGTGCTGTATTGCATCTGTAGAAGAAATATACTGATGACGGCGATACGATCCCTGTTGTATGTGGTGAGGTCCTGCTTTGGAGCGTAGAGCCGTGAGGAGCCGAGATTTTCTAACTGGCACCTGTTCTTCAGTGTAATGGATGCCCCAGCATACAGCTGGAATTTAGCACCCTATTTCTGAACCGACAGCCAAATTGAAGGTGTCTTTGGCTCACATAAAAGCACATAAGGATGCGAGGGGCGACCGACAACACGTGAGTTTCGTTTCTTAGTGGACATGCAATCGTAGGTATGAAATGGCAATGGTGCATCGGACGAGAATGGTTCAGGAACTCATCATTGTCGACGTCGACCTGATCGGTGCTCATTGCTTCACAATAATGGTTGGTCCCGGAACTATTCAAATGGTTCAAATGGCTCTAAACACTATGGGACTTAACATCTGAGATCATCAGTCCCGTAGACGTAGAATGCTTGAACCTAACTAACGTAAGGACATCACATACACCCATGCCCGAGGCAGATTCGAAACCACCAGCGCGTTTCTGGACTGAAGCACCTTGAACCACTCGGCCACAGCAGTCCACTCGCGGAACTACATCGTCCCAAAAATTTCTTTGAGCAAGCATTATGAATATGAACAATATTTTTACAAAACGGATATTTGGTCCTACGAAAACAACAAGTAATTTTCCGCCACTGCATGCCTGTCACAGGCGCGCCGTAGGTTGTTTACGGTATCCAATAGGTTCAGAGACCTACAGGTATCCACAGCGGCTGTCAGAGATGGCAACATTTCCGGCTGTGCAGCGTAAAACAATTCCTGCCTTTCCGTTACATAGATGACAATGTGGGGCCCTACAATTAGAGGACTTTGGAAGTTAGGAATGGGTAACGTTAGGCCTATAACTTTCCACAACATGGTGCTAGTGAATGACTGGCCTCAGGTACATTAACATCTGAAGGGGTGGCCATGCCTCGTAGCTCCATGAGGAACTGCCTAAAAGACTGGGTAGGTTGGCGCTTTGTTCAGGAAAAGTCACATCGGTCAGCGCCAACCATCACCTGGGAGTCGAAATACGTATCTAGAGGTACAGTGACCTGACACAGGCTGAGTATGTTGGGGAAACTTGATGCAAATGCGCAAGGTATGGGAGCGAACCCAAGAAAAATTATGAAAGTACTGAAGCAATTGCAGCTTCTATTTGACACACACCTTTGTGGGAGCATCCAAGTTAAGGAAAGGTGGAGCCAACGGGTGTCTGCTGCCCTAGTCATCATGCCCAGTGGCGCGTTGAACCAGGACTCGCTGCATCAGCTGTCGGTCCTCCAATAGCAGTTCAACCATCTCCATCAGCTGTGTGGATCGCATTGCCTGAAACTTAACATCGTGTAAAGAAACAGATTCCTCTTCCTAAAGTTAAAAGCAATCCAATAGTGAAACCAAAAAAATGCACTTAAGATCCTCTGTGGGAGTTGATGAGATACATAAATGGGAATTGTCTGTGTGGCTCTTCTCCTCCCGCTATATACACAGCGTTACAGAATTAAGTGATCACTTTTTCCGAAACCCTGCAATTATCACCTATTGCCACGATTAAGTTTCAGATGTGACCCAAATGTGCATACAACCTTCCTCCAACGGTGGAAAGACGTGGTATCCTGTGATGTCACCCTGGAGCTCGACAGCGCTTCAAAAATCGAAGTATCGGCTTGCGGAAAAAAGGCTGCAGCTCAGAAGCTCTGGCAACATGTAATATTGATTTTTGATGTCCCATTGGAACCAAATTTCACCACAGTTCACCCAAAGGTCACTGTGAAGTGTCACGTTTCACCACTTCTTTTGACAGCTCTGCCGTGCGGGTAAGAACCGTTACGCCCAGCATGACATCATGCAGGTTACCTATCTGTGGCCGACGAAAACGTTCCTCACCCACCGCCGCTCAGAATCGGCACGAAAGGGCTGCAGGTGGTGTTTGAAAGAGCGTCAATAAAACTACCTCTTTCCCGGCGCTGAGTCCCACATATTTCGGGAATTTTGACCCTACTCTAGGATAAGATGATGCTGCATCCGTAACGAAAGTGATCACACTCATTCGGAGCACAGTAAGACCGCTATTTTTGCTCTCGTGCACTGGGTGGAACCAGTAGGGTACGTTCAAATCCATTCGAGGAAATGCCGCAAAAGGTGCTTATGCTTCTGAGGAGTTCTTATCTTGTGGTCACCGGGCGATGCGACTTTGAGACATGTGTGAAGAAAACTGCAAAAGGTTCCTCTAAGATCCCCCAGGTCGACAAAACCTTCGGCGGCAGCTGCTCATCTTCTTTGAGAATTTTAAAAATGCACCTGTCCTGACAGAACTCGTGACGGCATCCTTTGCCCTCGCAGACCGGCATCATCTTTGATACACTGTGATTCCGGATGGCATACTGTCAGGCGCAAAAGCAGCATTGTAGCCGCTAAAGACGAGCAGCGTATCCTGCATGCAAGCGCCTGGTACTTTCGTCACAAGTCCTGTCTGTACAGGTGAATTATTAAAATTTTAAGTAATTTTGGGTGCGTGCCACCAAGTGTTCTGCCGTGCTGGGATGTCGTTAAGGACCTTTTGTCATTTTATTGACGCATGTGTCAATGTCGCATACACTGCGATCCCACTGCAGGAGGACACAAAATTGGAACACTTAGAAAGCATCACCATCATATTTCGCCGAATGTTTTAAACGGACCCTAGTGGCTCGAAACTGTACTAGAGAGAAAAAAATACGGTTACTCAGCACTCAAAATGGGTGCGCTTACCTGCGACTTGGATGCAGCCGCACAGTGTCCATTGAGAAGAGTTGAGATGGCTGAGGGTGTCAGCGAAGGTTGTGAAGAACATCTTTCTACTGCTCGACTGTAGCTGTCGACACCGAAATATGTGGCAATGAGTGAGCCAGGGAAAGGGATGGTTCTATTGACGCCCTCCAACCATGGAGCCTTTCCATGCCGATTCTGATTATCGGTGTGTCTGGAATGTTCTCCTCGGTCAGTCATAAGGAAACCGTGTGATGTCAGTGGTGGTCGACGTGGTTCCTAATTTATTAATTTTTTTTGTTTTCCACATCTAGTTTGGTAGGACCAAATTGAGGAACAAAACTCCAAGGTCATGGTATGTGTCAGAAGATGAAATTATAACATAAAAGTAATAACAGATAAAATGTTTATGAACCCGAAAAAAGACATTACATAAGTTTACGTAAACGCAGTCAACCATATAACACAGGAATAATCTTAATTGTTCAAGGAACTCCAAAGCAGAATAGAAAGTGTGACCCATGAAAAAACTCTTCAGTTTAGATTTGAAAGCACGTGGATTACTGGTAAGATTTTGGAATTCCTGTGGTAGCTTGCTGAAAATGGATGCGGCAGTATACCGCACACATTTCTGCACAATAGTCAAGCAAGTATGATCCACAAGCAGACTAGACTCCTGCTTAATATTAACTGAGCGAAAACTGCTAATTCTTCGGACTAATCTGATATTGTTAACAAGAATGTATATATTGGGATGCCAATGTCAGAATAACCAGATTAATGAACAGCAGTCTACAAGAGCTTCGAGAATTTACACCACTTATTGTCCGAAAAGTCGGTCCTGAGACAAGAATATCCTTTCAGATCGGGAAGAGTTACCCCAGAATATAATGCAATACGTTGTAAGCGAATGAGCAAAGTATATATATATATATATATATATATATATATATATATATATATATATATATATATATATTTTTCACATAACTTTCAAATAGGAAAGATTGCGGCACTAAGTCTTTGAAAAACATCCTGAATGTGAGATTTCCATGACAGTTTATTATCTGTCTGAACACCTGGAAATTTGAACTATTCAGTTTCAATAATTATATGGCCATTCTGCGAAAGTGAAACGTCAGGTTTTTGTTTAATTGGGTGTTAGAAACTGTAATAACTGACTATTACTGAGATTCAGCGTTAGTTTTTTTTCTATGAACCATGAATTTTTGTCAAGAACTGCACTGTTTGAGACAGTCCCAACTTGCACGCAATACCCTTTACTACGAAAGCAAGGGGAACATGTGGGTAAGACGGAGAGGAGAGTGACGACGTTCCGATTGTGTGATACGTCCACTGTGCCACTTGGCAAGACTGTGGTGAAATTTGGTGCCAATTAACCCAGCCTGCACGTCGCCTTGACTTCTGAGCTGTGGCCTATTCCTCGCAAGTCGACTCCTTGCTGTTTCAGGCGCCGTAGAGCCGGAAGATAGTGTCGCAAGGCGACAAGCTTTTGCACTATTTCTACCTTTGAGCCAAATATCAATCTTACCCATCGCAGTGGGTAGAAATTGTGGGTTTTCGAAAACATGGTCCTCTAATACTGGTGCGCAGTGTAGTTACGTGCTTTGTTTTTTAATAATCAGCCCCTCCCTATTATGCTTTTAAATATAGTCCTTTACGGGCCTGCAGCTTCTCTTGAAGCCTTTTTGATTCCTGTAGCTGCCTCTGAGCCTTATGTGGATTCTTCAGTCTTCAGGCTATGGTGGCAGCTCCTCCAGGCGACGATACAACTGTCGATAGCCCTAGTAATTCTGTAATTATAAATGGGACAATTTCACCAAAAGTCTTGGGTAGTGCAAAAACGGTACATCTTCTTTTCTCGCTCACGACTCTTTTCACCACTACCACTGCTTTTGATACAGGTTTTTAAACACGCCATAAGCTTCGTCTTCAGTGTGCGGCGAGCCACATTCATTATTTGTTTGCAGTTTATTATAAAACATAATTTAAATTTGATAGGCATTGCATTAGGACGTATCTATGGTGCAATCCACTGTCGTATACTTATGTCGATTCTTCAACATGTCTGCATTGCTTCATTGGCTGAAATTCGATCTGCACAATGTCAGTCTGCCAAATTGTGATTTGCAGCATATGATAAATCATACTCTTTCCCCACCGCATCAGGTATATCAATCTCCCTATCACCACAAGACAGACCTTCCTTCAGTTTCGATCCAGGTCCACAGAAATTGTATTCTCGAGTATGAAATTCAACTTGCAGTTTATCAAGAATACCACCACCACCATCACAGCTGAAACACTGATGCTTTTGAAGTGTCTGAGGGAGCTTTTTATGTAGTAGGTCGTGAGCGTTCATATAGGTAAGAAAGGGGATGGTCACGGTTTCAGTTACCTAGTTTCGGCTACTTTTCAACGTCACCCAATTACTTGAAAGCCAAAATAAGGTACAATTATCGCAGACCAACTGCTACAGCAGAACGTGTGGCTTCAATAAAACGTTTTGACTTGGATGAAATGTTTACAAATTTCATTCTGATATACCATTACAACAACAGCAAATATGAATACACTGTCTGACTTTACTTTTTCAGGCTCTGAAATACCGCTGCTTTCGTTGAATGTCAGGTACATTAACTCTCTCAGTGGCGAACAATATCTCTTGCAGTAGCTGATATATTGGCTGAAAAACAGTACTCTGCGACCACCGACTCAGTGGTAACGTTGCCTGTGCCCCTGGTGTTTTTGTCATGTTTGTCTAAGATATGTTCTGGCACATTGGCACGAAATTGGGCATATTCCAACCTCCCACTAATCGAGGTCATTGCGCAGGAAGAGATATTCCTTACGCTGTGCTCTTTCCGTGTGTACCTGACTTTTCCCGATAGCACGCCGGTGAACGATACAAAGGGTGTGTCTACCTTTTCCTCAATGATTTCTTCCGTCTAGACAATTTTTACTGTAGTGGTAGGACATACAGCACAATTAATTATGACTATCTGGTTTTTTTTTCGGAATACACAGGAATTATTGGGGAGTGTCAAAGACGACCTCAGTATGTGGAACACCTTGTATAATATATTCCGTGCCAATGTGGCCAGACATATATTAAACAGACAGTGTATATCACTGAAGATCGATGCGGAGAACATCAACGGTACACTCGACTAATGTACCCCTCTGGAACCAAAGACTGTTTCTCAGAGAACGATGCGATGGATTACGAATTACAAAGATTTCACTGCAGATTTGCAACTACTGGGACAGTGTCGTCGTAGTAGCCATCGAACTTCGCTCCAGGGATAACATTAGCAGACAGAAATGCGGCTATAACCTCGGCTCGGCTTGGAAAACACTGCTGGCTCTTAATAGGAAGACGATTATCAAATACAACGGTCTGGCGACGACGACGGTGAGAGCAGCAACATCGGCGCAACCGCAGACGCCAACCCAAGCGTCTGCCCAACTGACCTCGCGTGCGTACCGCGGAGGTAACGCCTTGCAGTGCAACAGTGCGATGGGATGTACACTGAAGCGCCAAGGAAACTGGTATAGGCAAGCGTATTCAAATACAAAGGTTTTTAAACAGGCAAATTTCGGTGTTGCTGTCGGCAACGCCTACATAAGACAACAAGGACCTGGCGCAGTTGTTACACTCCTGGAAATGGAAAAAAGAACACATTGCCACCGGTGTGTCAGACCCACCTTACTTGCTCCGGACACTGCGAGAGGGCTGTACAAGCAATGATCACACGCACGGCACAGCGGACACACCAGGAACCGCGGTGTTGGCCATCGAATGGCGTTTGCTGCGCAGCATTTGTGCACCACCGCCGTCAGTGTCAGCCAGTTTGCCGTGGCATACGGAGCTCCATCGCAGTCTTTAACACTGGTAGCATGCCGCGACAGCATGGACGTGAACCGTATGTGCAGTTGACGGACTTTGAGCGAGGGCGTATAGTGGGCATGCGGGAGGCCGGGTGGACGTACCGCCGAATTGCTCAACACGTGGGGCGTGAGGTCTCCATAGTACATCGATGTTGTCGCCAGTGGTCGGCGGAAGGTGCACGTGCCCGTCGACCTGGGACCGGACCGCAGCGACGCACGGATGCACGCCAAGACCGTAGGATCCTGGGCAGTGCTGTAGGGGATCGCACCACCACTTCCCAGCAAATTAGGGACACTGTTGCTCCTGAGGTATCGGCGAGGACCATTCGCAACCGTCTCCATGAAGCTGGGCTACGGTCCCGCACACCGTTAGGCCGTCTTCCGCTCACGCCCCAACATCGTGCAGCCCGCCTCCAGTGGTGTCGCGACAGGCGTGAATGGAGGGACGAATGGAGACGTGTCGTCTTCAGCGATGAGAGTCGCTTCTGCCTTGGTGCCAATGATGGTCGTATGCGTGTTTGGCGCCGTGCAGGTGAGTGCCACAATCAGGACTGCATACGACCGAGGCACACAGGGCCAACACCCGGCATCATGGTGTGGGGAGCGATCTCCTACACTGGCCGTACACCTCTGGTGATCGTCGAGGGGACATTGAATAGTGCACAGTACATCCAAACCGTCATAGAACCCATCGTTCTACCATTCCTAGACTGGCAAGGGAACTTGCTGTTCCAACAGGACAATGCACATCCGCATGTTTCCCGTGCCACCCAACGTGCTCTAGAAGGTGTAAGTCAACTACCCTGGCCAGCAAGATCTCCGGATCTGTCCCCCATTGAGCATGTTTGGGACTGGATGAAGCGTCGTCTCACGCGGTCTGCACGTCCAGCACGAACGCTGGTCCAACTGAGGCGCCAGGGGGAAATGGCATGGCAAGCCGTTCCACAGGACTACATCCAGCATCTCTACGTTCGTCTCCATGGGAGAATAGCAGCCTTCATTGCTGCGAAAGGTGGATATACACTGTACTAGTGCCGACATTGTGCATGCTCTGTTGCCTGTGTCTATGTGCCTGTGGTTCTGTCAGTGTGATCATGTGATGTATCTGACCCCAGGAATGTGTCAATAAAGTTTCCCCTTCCTGGGACAATGAATTCACGGTGTTCTTATTTCAATTTCCAGGAGTGTAGATCGGTTACTGCTGCGACAATAGTAGGTTGTCAAGACTGAAGTAAGTTTGAACGACGTATCATAGTCGTCGCACGAGCGGTGGGACACAGCATCCCCGAGCTAGCGGTGAAGTGCGGATTTTCCCAAACGATCATTTCACCAGTGTACCGTGAATACTTGGAAACCGGTAAAACATCTAATCTCCGACATCGCTGCATCCGGAATAAAAATCCTGTAAGAACGGGACCAACGACAACTGGAGAGAATCGTTCAATGTGACAGACGGGCCACCCTTCGGCCAACTGCTGTAGATTTCAGTGCTGGGCCATCAGGTAAGTGTCAACGTGGGAAACATCATCGACATGCGCTTTCAGAGCCAAAGGCCTGATCGTGTACCCTTTGTGACTGCGCGCACAAAGACGTACGCCTCGCCAGGGCCCTTCAACACCGACTTAGGCTGTTAATAACAGGAAATATGTTGCTTGGCTGGGCGAGTCTCATTTCAAATTGTATACAGGTACCACACACAGCATCACTGATGTCATTCGACATAGAAAATGTCTATACGCCCATCCATATCACAGAAACAATAGAAATCATAGAACAAAATCTCTCATGCCACAGAAGCCTCACCTCAGAAGCAATAAAAGAAATAACAAATGTGCTCTGACTGACAACTGAAGAAAACTACTTTCAATTTGAGAATAAATGTTATCTACAAAGTGATGAATTACCCATGGGATCCCCAATATCAGGAATATTAGCTAACATTTTCATCATTAATGTAGGGAATCAGATATCTGAAAAGATAACCACTAAGTAAAGTTTCAAAATCATTTATTGGTACAGATATGTGGATGAATTATTTGTCTGGAAGACGAGCAAATTGAAAAAATTAGATAAACTCCGATCGGAAATGAACAAAGCTCATCATAACATAAAATCCACACTTTAAAAAGAAAAACAAAATCGAATAAAATTCCTTGACGTTAAAATAAAAAAAAAATGGCAAACATACATTTAACATCTTTAGAAAACCAATAGCCACAGACACGTCTAACAGTGCGTGTCTGTCTACAGAATTATAAGCTTTCTTGAACTTTTTCCTCTTCTGTTTTTGATGGGGGATTATGAGTTTCAGATTCAGGGTACTGTCCTGCGCGTGAGCTCTTCTTTCTGAAACCACCTTGGTACTCCCCAATTTGTAGATATAGTTGTTCTTCCACTCTATTTAGGAGTGCTTTTCAAAGTACGTTGTGGGTCACAGGTATTAAAGAAAATCCCCTGTAGTTAGCAGATTCCGTCTTACCGCTTTTCTTGTGTATACGATGTGTTAGTGCCTATGTCCAACCTTGTGTGAAGCTGCTATACTTCCCATATTTTTAGTATAATTTGTGTTAGTTCTATGATTACATTCTCATTCGCATACCTTAAGAGTTCTGCAATGATCCCGTCTTCTCCTGGTGCTTCGTTATTTTTCAAGGTTCTTATAATGTTCTTAGCCTCTTCTATCGTTGGTGGCTCCGAGTCGGGGTTTGGTTTTTCTCGTTGTGATTGAATGTCTCGGATGGCGCTTCACGATTCAGGAGGTCTTAAAAGTGTTACGCCAATATCTCATTGCTTTCCATGTCTCCATACACTGCCTTTCGTTCTTTATTCTTAAAGCTGAGGTTTAGAGAATAGTATCTACTTAAGTTGGTCTTGAATGTCTGTAGAATTCTCGCGTGTTGTTCTCCTGGAAATCTTCTTCTATATATGTTAACCGTTCTTGCAAATATTTGCTCTTGAGATTTCTGATAGTTTTAGCAATGGTTTTCTTCACTTCTTGGAAGTTCTTTAGATTTTCTGGTGTTTTATGAGAACACTAACCAACCCAAGCTTTCCGACGGTTTGCGATTGCTTTGTTTGCTTCTGCCTACCACCAAGCGTGTTTCTTCCCTTCTCCAGGCGAACTGTTCCTTTTAGCTGTCAATTAGTACAACTTTCAAGTGTTCCCAACCAATATAGTTGTTCTGAATCAAGGTCGCCCTAACATCGTTGCTAGTTATAAGATTCTATGTATCATACTTTATAATACAGGCAGTGTTTTTAGTCTGATGGGCTCTTGGTAGAATTTTCATATTTACTTTGGAAGAAAGTGATCTAAGGTTAAGTTTGCGCCCCTGAGGGCTTTGACGTTTTGAATTTCCTTCTCTGCATCCCGTGATATCGCTACATGGTCAAGCTGAAGCTCTCCTAGTAATCGATTGGAAGACATCCATATTTTCTGTTTTCTTGGAAGGCGTTTAAAAGCCGTTGATTTCATTATCAGGTCAAAATTCTTACAAAGTTTCACTAGTCGTTCACTATTCCGATTAGTTCTGTTGTGGGATGGATAGTTCTCAGTTATGTTTCTGAAATACCTCTCTTTCCCTGACTGAGCACTGAAGCCTCCAAGTAGTATTATAACGTTCTTAGTTGAAATCTTGGGTAGTGTTTCCTCCAGGTCTTCCCAAAATTCTTCTACTTTCTCTGCGTCGGTTCTATTGGTCTCATTTGTGCGAGCGTATACATTGGCCGTGGTATGAATCTAATTTGCTCCGCTAAAGGTAAGTGCACGGTTTCTGGGGCTGACGTTTGTGATGGCTCTCAGGATTGGTTTATTGATTATAAAGCCTCTGCCCAGTTGAAGTACATTCTACATTACTCTCTTGCCAGGTTTTCCTTTCAGAATGTGATATCCTTCCGATTCAAATGCTGCTTTATATGTATATCTTATTTCTTGTAATGCAGTTGTAAAATGTAAAATAATTGTAACTTAATTTTTGCTACTCAATTTATTTAAAAAAATAGTGACAAGTGCGTGACAAGTGACAAGTACATCTACAGAAACATCTACATTGGTACTCTGAAAATCACATTTAGGTGCCTGGCAGAGGATTCATCGAACCACCTTCACAATAACTCTCTATTATTCCAGTCTCAAACAGCGCGTGGAAGAAACGAACAGCTAGAGCTTTCCATGCGAGCTCTGATTTTGCTTATTTTATTATTAGGATCGTTTGCCTCTATGTAGGACGGCGTCAACAAAATATTTTCGCAGTCCGAGGAGAAAGTTGGTGATTGAAATTTCATGAGAAGATTCCACCGCAATGAAAAATGCCTTTGTTTTAATTATGACCATCCCAAATCTTGTATTATGCCACTGACACTCTCTCCACTATTTTGCGATAATAGGGGAGGGGGGGGGGGGGGAGGGGGAGAAACGTGCTGCTGATCTTTGAGCTTTCTCGATGTACTCTATTAATCCTATCTGGTGAGGATCCCCGACCGCACAGCAGTCCTCCAACAGAAGAGAGACAGGCGTAATGTAGGCAGTCTCTTCAGTAGATCTGTTATGTTTTCTTAGTGTTCTGCCAATAAAACGCTGTCTTTGATTTACTTTCCCCACAACACATTCTACGTGTTCTTTCCAATTTAAGTTGTTCGTAATTGTAATTTCTTGGTACTTAGCTGAATTTACAACTTTTAGATTTGATTGATTTATCGTGAAATCCTTTTAGCACTCATTTGAATGACCTCACACGTTTCATTATTTAGGGCCAATTTCGAGATTTCGCCCCACATCGATATCTTTTCTAAAACGTTTTGCAATTTGTTTCGATCTTCTGACGACTTTACTAGACTATAAACGACAGCATTATCTGCAAACAACCTAACACGTCTTCTCAAATTGTCTCCTAAATCTTTCATATAGATAAGGAAGAGTGGAGGGGTTATAACACTACCTTGGGGAACGCAAGAAATCACTCGATGACTTTCCATCGATCACTGGAAACGAATGCTATTCACGAACTGTTATTTCATACGTCAGTGATACACACAAGAGCCTCGCTCCAACTGGTCCGCTACTGAGCGATACTCGTCTCTCCGTGGGCCAGCGGTGGCCGTTTATAGAGGATCCGATAAACCGTTAACCTGCAGCTATCGACGAGCGATCCGTATCGGACATTAATTCACCAGAGCTAGCTAGACTCGGCAGTGAAGGTGGTGAGTTCTGGCTGCTGCGAGTGAACAGTGTGGCTACTGAAAAGAAGCTGTACATACGTTTAATAGGTATGTGGGTAGAAAGGTGGTGGGAATGATGGGGGGGGGGGGGGGGACAACTCGGTAAGTATATGGATAGGACATGGGTGGGTGGGGGGCTGTGGCTGAAGCTATTCTGCAGAAACACACTGGGCTTTATTCATTATTTTTTATAAAAATACATAATTTGGCGCAGGGGGGGGGGGGGGGACAGGAATTTACACAATGAGGTGATAAAGGTCATGGGATACCGATAAGCATATAAACAGATGGCGGTAGTATTGCGTGCACTTGGTATAATGTGGCAGTGCAATGGCGGAGCTGTCATACGTCCTTAGATGATGGGTCTGGAAAGGTTTCCGACGTGATTATGGCCGCACGACGGGAATTAACATACTTCGAAAGCGTAGTTGGAGACAGACACATGAGACATTCCATTTCGGAAATCGTTAGGAAATTCAGCGTTCCGAGATCCTAAGAAATTCTGAGATTCACTTCGTCATTAATGTCACGAGAATACTAAATCTCAGGCATTACCACTTACAACGAACAACGCAGTGGCCAACAGACCACGTGCAGAGGCGTTTGCGTAGAATTGTCAGTGCTAGCAGACAAGCAGCACTGCATGAAACAACTGCAACAGTCACTGTCGGAGGTACGACGAAAGTATCCGTTGGGGCAGTGCCGGAAATTTTGGCGTTAATGGACTATGGTATGGCCTTTGCTAACAGCTCGACGTTGTAGTGCCTTTGCTAACAGCACGACATCGTCTCCAGTGTCTCTCCTAGGCTCGTGATCACATTGGTTGGACTGTAGACGACCAAAAAACCTTAGCCTGATCACATTAATCCCCGATTTCAGATGGTGAGAGCTGACGGTAAGCAAAAGTTTAAATAAGTGACAAGGTCTTATGGGACCAAACACCTGAGGTCATCGGTCCGTAAGCCTACACACTACTTAATCTATCTTAAACTAACTTACGCTATGGACAACACATACACACATGCCCGAGGAAGGACTGGAACCTTCGACGGGGCGAGCAGCACGGACCATGACAAGGCACCCCAGACTGTGCGCCTACCACATTAGGGCTCGATTATAGCACATAGAAGCAAGTTGTCAACAAGGCACTGTGAAAGCTGCTGGGGGCTTCCTGAATGGTATGGGATGTATTTGTATGAAATCGACTTCGTACTCCGCTCGAATTGGACCGATCATTGTACGTAAATGAATATTTTCGGCTACTTGTAGGTCGTTTTCAATCATTGACAGATTCATGTTCCCAAATGACGATGGGAATTTTATGGATGAACATTGACGCTGTCACCGAACCACAATTCTTCGCGATTGCTTTGAAGAACATTTTGGACAATTTGGGTGAAGGATTTGGCAATCCATATCGCCTGACAATTCATGTCTGAACTGACATGGATCGTAATTGAGAGTCAGTTCATGCTCAACATCCAGCACTGGCTACATTGTCACAAATATGTGCGGCTCAGTATTGCTGCAGAGGACTTCCGAGCTGTTGAGTCCATGCTATGTCCAGCTGCTGCACTACGTCGGGAAAAAGGGCGTCTGACACGATATTAGGTGTCCAGTGACTTTTGTAAGCTCTCTACATATACTGCTCCTCTTTGTTCATTGTAACACTGTTTTGTTCAGATAGCCTACAAACTCGTAGTAAGCAGATTTAACATGTGGCTGAGTGTGGGATGATCTTTGTGTAGCGATCGGTATTTCACAGTACATAGCATCTAATTTCACAACACTTGAACATTTTAAGTATATACTTGGGCTTCAGAAACTTTATCATGGCTTGCCATACATATAAAAAAATGTTCAAATATGTGTGGAATATTATGGGACTGAACCGCTAAGGTCATCAATCCCAAAGCCTACACTACTTAACCTAAATTATTCTAAGGACAAACACACACACCCATGCCCGAGGGAGGACTCGAACCTCCCCTGGGACCAGCCGCACAGTCCATGACTGCAGCGCCAGACCGTTCGGCTGATCCCGCGGGGCCCATACGTATCAAGTATGGTGACTCAGTATACCAACTTTTCAATGTCATTGGGTGTATGGGATGGATCACACTCGTCCGTCATCTTATTCTTCATATAATCATCACACCGAGTAACACCTTATCGGTTTTCAAGCCCCATCAGTTTGAATAAAATTCTTTAGCTCTCGATGGCTATCTCCGTTACCGTCGTCAGGCTAAAACCGCTAACTGCTGGGCCTCGCATATTTTTCGGTTTACATTTGAACGATTGTAGAGTCTGGCACCCAACTAGAGAGGGCCGAAACGACGAGTGCACGGAAGATGAGTTGGGCAGCACATAGCAGGTCCGCACGCAGCAGGACCGAGTGACGTCAGGTGGCGCGAGGATCAGCCGCTCTCATCTTCCTATAAGCTTCAAGCGTCTGCTTTTGCCTTCTTCCGATATCCTGATCCCACCACCACCCACTACTAAGTGTGTAGTCCTGATACCTGTTAAAATTGTTAATGTTAATGTTCATTTTAATCTCAGCTGCCTCCCGTATAAGGAAATCCAAATATGTTGACTCATGAGCAAAGATCCTCGTGGTTCCAAACTGTATTTAGTGTCCGTTTTCTAGGCAGTGCTCAGCTATGACAGAATTTACAAGCTCCGTTTGTTTAGTGCTTTGCTTGTGCTCGGTAAAATGCTCTAATCTGGGTTTCTTTTGACTCATCAGAGTGGATTCCTCTTCTGTGACAACCTCTTCATCTCAGAGTAGCATTTACAACCGACGTCCTCAGTTATTTTCTGGATGTATTCCAATCTCTGTTTCCCCCATAGTTTTTGTCCTCTACAGCTCCTTCTAGTATCATGAAAGTCAATCCCTGATGTTTTACCAGATGTCCTGTCATCCTGTCCCTTCTCTTTGTCACATATTCCTATCCACTCCGTTTCTGTGTAGAAGCTCCTCATTCGGTATCTTATCAGTCTACCTAATTTTCAACAATCGTCTGTAGCACCACATCACAAATATTTAGATTCTATTCTGTTCCGCTTTTCCACAGTCAAGGTTGCAATGTTCTGTAGCTGTGCTAATTGTCTGGTATCTATAGAACTTTCCGAATTAAGAAGGGGTATTCATTGTGCTATGTTTCTAGAGACCTGGGAAATACCGTTCAGTCCTGCAACAAGCATAGGTCCAGCACCATCCTCTATACTTAAGAATACAGCTAGCACTGAGAAAATAGTGGAAAAATGCCTAGACAACGGTCAACTCTCTATCCATCAAGACCTCATCTCCCAATCTCTACTACGGTCACGTAAGCCATTATGGAAGGTGGGAGAGGATTTAGTAAGAGACAGTTTTCACATTGATGATGCTTGGAGCCGAGAATGGCCTTCCTCCAACCTAGACACAAATAATCTAATAAAAAAATCCGAGCCAACACTAAGTCGAATTTGAGCTACTAAGGAGATCCTGAACATCACTCAACTGGTTCCGAACTGTTACAGCTGGCGGCATAAATGGGGGTGTTTGATAGACCTGACGGCGACTGTTGACCCAGGAAACAGATACTATAGCACATCCCCACTGAATGCCCTTTAATGGAAATTCCAGGACACCTTCCAGGACCTTCGTTTGCTTAAGGGAGAAAATACCGCGTGGCTGAAAGGACTGGACATCCATCCTTGAGCAGTACAGTAATGTCAACTACATGTTCGCCTTATGGAATTATACATGACTTATTGTTTTATCCTATGTGACTTGATCTTACACTCCTGGAAATGGAAAAAAGAACACATTGACACCGGTGTGTCAGACCCACCATACTTGCTCCGGACACTGCGAGAGGGCTGTACAAGCATTGATCACACGCACGGCGCAGGGGACACACCAGGAACCGCGGTGTTGGCCGTCGAATGGCGCTAGCTGCGCAGCATTTGTGCACCGCCGCCGTCAGTGTCAGCCAGTTTGCCGTGGCATACGGAGCTCCATCGCAGTCTTTAACACTGGTAGCATGCCGTGACAGCGTGGACGTGAACCGTATGTGCAGTTGACGGACTTTGAGCGAGGGCGTATAGTGGGCATGCTGGAGGCCGGGTGGACGTACCGCCGAATTGCTCAACACGTGGGGCGTGAGGTCTCCACAGTAAATCGATGTTGTCGCCAGTGGTCGGCGGAAGGTGCACGTGCCCGTCGACCTGGGACCGGACCGCAGCGACGCACGGATGCACGCCAAGACCGTAGGATCCTACGCAGTGCCGTAGGGGACCGCACCGCCACTTCCCAGCAAATTAGGGACACTGTTGCTCCTGGGGTATCGGCGAGGACCATTCGCAACCGTCTCCAGGAAGCTGGGCAACGGTCCCGCACACCGTTAGGCAGTCTTCCGCTCACGCCCCAACATCGTGCAGCCCGCCTCCAGTAGTGTCGCGACAGGCGTGAATGGAGGGACGAATGGAGACGTGTTGTCTTCAGCGATGAGAGTCGCTTCTGCCTTGGTGCCAATGATGGTCGTATGCGTGTTTGGCGCCGTGCAGGTGAGCGCCACAATCAGGACTGCATACGACCGAGGCACACAGGGCCAACACCCGGCATCATGGTGTGGGGAGCGATCTCCTACACTGGCTGTACACCTCTGGTGATCGTCGAGGGGACACTGAATAGTGCACCGTACATCCAAACCGTCATCGAACCCATCGTTCTACCATTCCTAGACCGGCAAGGGAACTTGCTGTTCCAACAGGACAATGCACGTCTGCATGTATCCCGTGCCACCCAACGTGCTCTAGAAGGTGTAAGTCAACTACCCTGGCCAGCAAGATCTCCGGATCTGTCCCCCATTGAGCATGTTTGGGACTGGATTAAGCGCCGTCTCACGCGGTCTGCACGTCCAGCACGAACGCTGGTCCAACTGAGGCGCCAGGTGGAAATGGCATGGCAAGCCGTTCCACAGACTACATCCAGCATCTCTACGATCGTCTCCATGGGAGAATAGCAGCCTGCATTGCTGCGAAAGGTGGATATACACTGTAGTAGTGCCGACATTGTGCATGCTCTGTTGCCTGTGTCTATGTGCCTGTGGTTCTGTCAGTGTGATCATGTGATGTATCTGACCCCAGGAATGTGTCAATAAAGTTTCCCCTTCCTGGGACAATGAATTCACGGTGTTCTTATTTCAATTTCCAGGAGTGTATATACATTTGTCGTCATCAGTATTTTATCTTATAATCAGTATGTACTGTGCATATATCTCTTTATTTCAAAATGATGCTGTATTTAAAGCCATACACAATAAATAAATAGACAAATAATTAGGAAAGGCACCATACACACTGTAAGCGTGTGGGTGTTATGTCGACAAGTTTCGCAACGGATTAATGTGACAAGTACCCTTTGGCTCCTCCAAGAAGCAGTTTCAACCCCACACTACTACACATGTCAGATTGACGCTCCTATTGTACAAAAAGAAATGTCAGAAAAACTTTCAGCAATAAATATCTTCTGGAGTCGTCAGTTGTAAGGAAAGACACAAAAATATTCTATTTTCTTACGTAACTAGTGATACACTTTGCTACTCGAGTATTGCTAGTGAGTGTAAGAAAACCATTAAACGAATGGAAAATATTATTTATTGCAGAATCTGAGAAAATCAAGTGAAACTTTTATTTATAAACTGATACACAGATTACCGGGTTGTTTTCGGAATAGTATGTTACATCTCATGGATAGGAATCCTGTTAATGACATTTATATACAAAGTGTGGGAAAACTCCTTTATCCCTTTTCTTTAAGAATGTTATTTACTTGGCAGAATGGCTGAGAGCCACGCCTACTGAACTTCAATATTCATCAAATGAAATTTTTCTAAGTACGGTCGAGGCTGTCGGGTGAGATATGTAATGGAGTGACGTGAATGAAGTATGTTATTTCTAATGGAAGAAAGATAGAGCTCACCTACGCTGTAGCGCACAATACCGTGAGCTGCGACGACTGCTGCCTTCGTCGTTCGCCACTGAAAAATAACAAAACTATCTCTTTCCATCTGGATTAACCTTCGCCAATCGAACTCTCACTACGCCTACGACTCTTTTCCGCCCCTAGTCTAACTATTGGCGTGGTACACCGCTCAGATGACCAGTCCACCGCGATGCCACTCAATGTTCTGTCGCAGGCATTAACTAATACTCTGTCTGTGTTCGCACCGCACATTCTCATGGCCAACACGCTTAATCGCGAGCGACTTAATATAGAGTATCACTCCGATTCGCTAGAGACAGAAGTGCTCTCTCAGCGCAATACTGAGCAGAGACATTGTTCCTCGCTCTGTGCATACACGCCCGAGCGGACTCGCTCCCGCTACGTGTTCCTGTTTCAGGAGCGTCATTGGAACGACCCGCTGTCTTTCCCTCACCCCTCCGGTTCATTGCGTCAGAAATAGTCCGTCAATCAGCGTTACACTTACGAACGGGAGAATGGCGGTTCGTTTAAGCCGACCAATCCGCAAATATATAGCATCTTCGTTAGGAGTTTGCTGTCCACCTGTGAGAACTCTGAAACTGCGCACTAGGTCCGTCAAAAAATGCGTATGCTACGGCTCTCCCAAACAATACAGCGGGTTTTGCTTTTAATGTCAACACGCAGCCCATTATCCCTTTTCTCTGGCCAAAACTGTTTCGGGTCCCTGGGCGGTCGGCCAGGCAGCACAGATGCATGCTAACTCACCCGGACTTTCCATCATATTGGTTGCCTCCATTGAACAAAAACTCTTGTGGCCTGTCGTGTCTTCAATGTTTGTGTACGCCATCCTCGACATTTTAATCTCAGTGCGCACTTGCGATTTATTTGTTAGATTGACATATCGAGTAAATGGAAATATGTAAAATTGGCTCTACCCTACCGAGTTTGGGCTCCAATGAAACGTCTTGATACGCAAAATACGATGGTGAAGTCGGACTATGTAAGAAATGAAGATCATGAGACCACGCCACCTTATAACACTGGGCTACGAGCTACGTCATCTTTTACATGGCGCAGTATATCTTATGTCTTGGGGGCGGTTTCAGTCCATGTGTCTGGAGCACACATCCTAACTTCATGTTCGTTGCCCTACACTACTGCAGGAAAGCAGCCAGCTAGGTCTCTGCAAGGCGCTCTTTTTTGACGGCACCTTAAAGAATTTGCAATGTCTCCCTTGCTACAATCATTTCCCCTGATCATGTGCCTGAAGTGGTGCAATTCAGACGGTAAACGGTCTTCGTCAGAAATAAATTTTTCTCTGTGTACTAACATGCTCAGGACCTCTTTTTTGGGTACAGCATGGTCAAGACTATTGGCGTTCAAGCTAAGATCAGTGAGCATCTGTTCCCCGTACACTGAATGCCCAAGCCGGCCTCCTGCCTTCCATTCAATTAAAACATCCAAGAACAGTTGCTTCCCATCCTCCTTCATCTCGATGGTAATTTAATATCATGACGGACACTGTTTGTGTCATCGACGAACTGCTGCAGCGCATTGTCACAGGGAGGCCATATCAAAAAGGTGTCAACAACGCGCGTGAGGAAACAAGACGGCCGCCACACCGCAGAGTTCAGAGCCTCTTCCTCATAGTGCTCCATAAAGAAATTCGGGGCTGACAGAGACTTTGTCGAGCGAGCGCTATATCATCCGAGATTTCATAATATTCGTCGCGATATAAAACGTATGTTGTCACTAGAATATAATGTGTGGGTAAAATCTTATGGGACTTAACTACTTAGGTCGTCAGTCCCTAAGCTTACACACTACTTAACCTAAATTATCCTAAGGACAAACACACACACACGCACACACACACACACACACATGCCTGAGGGAGGACTAGAACTTACGATGGGGAAAGCCGAGCGATTCGTGGCAGAGTTCCTAAGATCGCGTGGCAGCGCAACGCTGATTTCTTGAGTCCTTCATCAGACGTTTTCGAGTTTGTGACTGGTATTCAGAACGTCCCTGTTTTGGAGCTAATAATCTGGCAAGATGTTTTGTCACTGCAGGTGGGCGAACTGATTGCGCTGACAATGGACCTAAGAGGTACGTGTCTTCGCCAGTCCATAAAGCTTGAGAGGTCTCGCTGCACGATGCGTTAGTTTCTTCACCACTTCGTCTTCTAAACCTGAGACCTTTAATAATTTCCCAGTCTTTCTTATAATGGCCTATGCCGGGTGGCAACTAAGCTCCGGATAAGTGCGCTATAGACTACACTGTTAAACGCCCATAACACCATATCCATATCCATCCCGGTAAGTGTCATTTTCAAGTAAAGGTCATGCCTTCAAGTGGTAGTTTACAGTGTTAAGGACCATGGCGGCATCTGATTTTTCTCCCTTCTGAAGTAACAAGCGTAAGTCACGTCGATCCTCTTGTGCGATATTAAATTTCGATGGCTTAGCTTTTGCCAGAATACTTCTGGTCGTTAATCTGACGCCCTCATCACCGTCTTGAGGGAGGCACCTAATGCCCTGCTCTGTTTCGGTAACAATATCAAAAATTAGCAGACGTCGAGGCACTGGAAATAAATTGAAGCCCTTACTCAGATGTGCCACAGAACCGCAGTCCAGTTCTTGGTTGGAAAGATTATCAACTGTTCTGTGGATATTTTTCGCTTAGTCCCACTTGTACCATGACTACTGAACTTTGGAACCACAGCATAGCGCGTTTTCAACTCCTGAGTTGTCGCAGCTCCAACGGTTGCAGCTCTGCTGTGGTGCCTGCGGCCGCGGTACTTTACTGTTAAGGGCGGCGGCGGCTGCAGCTGTGTCAGTGGCTCGATACAGTTGAATGACACCAGGCACTACTGGACAAAACGAAAGCTGAAATTTTAAATTTAGCGTTTGAGAAATCTTTCACGCAGGAGGATCGTACAAACATACCGCCGTTGGAGTCTCGTACAGAGTCCCGTATGGAGGACATAGTGATAGACATCCTTCGGGTTGTGAAGCAGCTGAATGGGATGAAAATAAGTAAATCGCCAGGTCCTGATAGGATTCCATTTCGCTTTTACAGAGAGTACTCTACTTCATTGGCTCCTTACTTAGCCTGCATTTATCGCGAATCTTTTGCCCAACGTAAAGTCCCGAGCGACTGGAAAAAAGCGCAGGTGACGCCTGTATATAAGAAGGGTAGAAGGAAGGATCCTCAAAATTACAGACCAATATCCTTAATATCGGTTTGTTGCAGCATTCTCGAACATATTCTCTGTTCGATTATAATGAATTTCCTTGAGAGAGAGAAGCTGTTGTCGTTGCATCAGCACGGCTGTAGAAACCATCGCTCCTGCGAAAAGCAACTCGCGCTTTTTTTACATGCTATCTTTCGAACAATGGATGAAGGGTATCAGACAGATACCTCATTCCTTGACTTGCGGAAAGCGTTTGACTCGGTGCCCCACTGCAGACCCCTAACTAAGGTATGAGCATATGGGATTGGTTCCCAAGTATGTGAGTGGCTCGAAGGCTTCTTATGTAACAGAACCCAGTACGTTGTCCTCGATGGTGAGTGTTCATCGGAGATGAGGGTATCATCTGGAGTGCCTCAGGGAAGTGTGGTAGGTCCGCTGTTGCTTTCTATCTACATAAATGATCTTTTGGATAGGGTGGATAGCAATGTGCGGCTGTTTGCTGATGATGCTGTGGTGTACGGGAAGGTGTCGTCGTTGAGAGACTGTAGGAGGATACAAGATGACTTGGACAGGATTTGTCATTGGTGTAAAGAATGGCAGCTGACTCTACATATAGATAAATGTAAATTAATGCAGATGAATAGGAAAAAGAATCATGTAACGTTTGAATACTCCATTAGTTGTGTAGCGCTTGACACAGTCACGTCGATTAAATATTTGTGCATAACAGTACAGAGCGATATGAACTCGGACAAGCGTGTAATGGCAATTGTGGGGAAGGCAGATGGTCGTGTTCTGTTCATTGGTAGAATTTTGGGAAGTTGTGGTTCATCTGTAATGGAGACAGCTTATAGAACGCTGGTGCGACCTATTCTTGAGTACTGCTCGAGTGTTTGGGATCCCTATCAGATCGGATTGAGAGAAGACAAAGAAGCAAATCAGAGGTGGGCTGCTACATTTGTTACTGGTAGGTTTTATCATCACGCAAGTGTTACGGAAATGCTTCAGGTACTCGGGTGGGAGTCTCTAGAGGAAAGGAGACGTTCTTTTCGTGAATCGCTACTGTGGAAATTAAGAGAACCAGCATTTGAGACTGACTACAGTACAATTTTACTGCCGCCAACTTACATTTCACGGAAAGACCACAAAGATATGATACGAGAGATTAGGGCTCGTACAGAGACATATAGGCAATCATTTTTCCTCGTTCTGTTTGGGAGTGGAACAGGGAGAGAAGATGCTAGTTGTGGTACAAGGTACCCTCCGCCACGCACCGTATGGTGGATTGTGGAGTATGTATGTAGATGTAGAAGGAACGCTTTGTGTTGCTGGAACATTAATAAACCACAAGCATTAATGAATATATGTTAATAACAATAGTAGAGATAAATATATTATTATTATTTATTTCCTTTCTCAGACGTTATGTCTGGTTAAAAATGGAAAGTGACGCGGATCTTGATCAAGTGTGACTTCCTTTTAACTGTACGGTATATGTCACATTGCATTTAGGAACTTTCGGGTAATTGAACATGTATCAATAATTACAGGTTTCTGCAGTTGTATATATAAATTTGGATGCTTCAGTGCGCTGATGTACTGTTAGATATTGTGTTGTATGACGCCTGTAGTTGACAGTATAAGTGGTATAATCCTGATGCCACATGTCCTTGACTTCCTGAGCCAGTTGGATGTATTTTTCAATTTCTTCTCCTGTTTTCTTCTGTATATTTGTTGTATTAGGTATGGATATTTCGATTAGTTGTGCTAATTTCTTCTTTTTATTGGTTACTATGATGTCAGGTTTGTTATGTGATGTTGTTTTATCTGTTATAATGGTTCTGTTCCAGTATAATTTGTATTCACCATTTTCCATTACATTTTGTGGTTCATACTTGTATGTGGGAACGTGTTGTTTTATTAGTTTAAGTTGTATGGCAAGTTGTTGATGTATTATTTTTGCTACATTGTCATGTCTTCTTGGGGTTTTCTGTATTTGCTAGTATTGTACATCCGCTTGTGATGTGACCTGCTCTTTCTATTTGTTGTTTGCAAATTCTGCATTTATCTGGTGTGTTGTTGGGATCTTTAATAATGTGCTTGCCTTAATATCTGGTGTTTATTGTTTGATCCTGTATTGCAATCATGAATCCTTCCATCTCACTGTATGTATTTCTTTTTCTTAGTCAGGTGCTCGATGCATCTTGATCGATGTGTGGCTGTGTTAGATGATACGGGTGCTTGTCATGTAGTGTTTTCTTTTTCCAGTTTACTTTCTTCGTATCTGTTGATGTTATGTGATCTAAAGGGTTGTAGAACTGGTTATGAAATTGCAATGGTGTAGCCAATGTATTTATGTCAGTGATTGCTTTGTGTATTTTTCTAGTTTCTCCTCGTTCTATAATGAATTTTCTTAAATTGTCTACCATTCTATATTATAGGTTTTATTGTCGATAAATCCCCTTCCTCCTTCCTTTCTGCTTAAGGTGAATCTTTTTGTTGCTGAATGTATGTGATTTATTCTATATTTGTGGCACTGTAATCTTGTAAGTGTATTGAGTGCTTCTAGGACTGTGTTACTCCATTTCACTACTCCAAATGAGTAGGGCAATATTGGTATAGCATAAGTATTTACAGCTTTTGTCTTGTTTCTGGCTATCAATTCTATTTTCTGTATTTTTTTAGTCTTTGTGTATATTTTTCTTTTAGTTCTTCTTTAATGTTTGTATTATATATTCTTATTTTTTGTCTGTATCCTAGATATTTACAAGCATCTGTTTTTACATCGCTTCTATGCAGTCACTGTGGTTATCCAATATGTAATCTTCTTGTTTAGTGTGTTTTCCCTTGACTATGCTATTTTTCTTACATTTGTCTATTCTAAAAGCCATATTTACATCATTGCTGAATACTTCTGTTATCTTTAGTAATTGTTTGAGTTGTTGCTGCCAGTAGTTTTATATCATCCATGTATAGCAAATGTGTGATTTTGTGTTGGTATGTTCCAGTAATATTGTATACATAATTTGTATTATTTAGGATGTTGGATATTGGGTTCAGGGCAAGGCAGAACCAGAAAAGACTTTATGAGTCTCCTTGGTATATTCCACGTTTAATCTGTATTGGCTGTGATGTGATATTATTTGAATATGTTTGGATATTAAGTGTGGTTTTCCAGTTTTTCATTACTATATTTAGGAACTGTATCAATTTAGGATCTACTTTGTATATTTCCAATATTTGTAGTAACCATGAGTGGGATATACTATCAAAAGCTTCTTGGTATTCAATGTATGCGTAGTGTAGCGACCTTTGTTTAGTTTTACCTTGATATGTCACCTCTACATCTATTATCAGTTGCTCTTTACCTCCTCGTGCTCCTCTGCAACAGCCTCTTTGTTCTTCATTTATAATTTTGTTCTGTGTTGTATGTGTCATTAATTTCTGTGTAATGACTGAAGTTAATATTTTGTATATTATTGGTAGACATGTTTTGGGGCGATATTTAGTTGGGTTTGCTGTGTCTGCTTGATCATTAGGTTTCAGATAAGTTATTCCATGTGTACGTGTATCAGGGAATGTGTATGGGTCTGCAATGTAACTGTTAATTAATTTAGTTAGATGTGAATGTGCTTAGGTGAACTTCATTAGCCAGAAATTTGATGTTTTATCTTTTCGAAGGGCTTTCCAATTGTAAGTAGAATTAATTTCTCGGGCATCTTGTATGTGTCAGTTCCTTCTTGTATCTACCGTGGATGCCTGTTATGTTGTACCGGGTTTGATCATATGTTGCTCCAGAAGTGTTCCATGTCTGTTATGTTTGGTGGATTGTCTATTTTTATGTGTGTGTTATCTATTGTCTGCTAAAATATCTTTTGGTTTGTGTTTAATGTTTGGTTTTGTTTTCTTCTATTTTCACTTTTCTTGTATCTTCTAAGTCGTTTGGCCACTGATGGTAATTTCTGCTTCTTTTTATCTAATTGCTCTATGACTTCTTGTTGGGAGATTTTACCTAACCTTTCTCGTTTTTTGTCTGATATGTAATTTCTTATAAATAGTGTTATGTGTCCGATGTATTTTCTCAGTTTTTCTATTCTGATCTGTAGCCTGTGTTGCCATGCTGGTTTTGTGGGTTTCTTCTATGTGTTGGTTCGTTCTGATCTGTGCCTTGTGTGTATATTTAGTGTAGTGAGTGCTCCTATGTAAACCAGTAGTTGTAACTCTTCCATAGTTGTATTTTCATTTATTTTGTTGTGTATGATTGTGTTGATAGTTGCTATTGTTGTCTCGGCTTGTGGGTTATTTGGTGGCCTATGCAATAATGGCCTAATGTCTGTATTTGTGTCTTTGTACTCTATATATGTCAGCTGAAATTTTTCTTCTATGTCTGTGTCACTTCGTGTTCTATTTGTGCTTGTTCTGGTGGCTGCCTTAAGATTTCATTTTCCTTTGATTTTTAATTGATGTTTGTTGTTCTTTGTTTGTTTGCTCTGGTATGTTTGAGTCCATTACTTTATTTTCTTCTTCTTCTGATTGTACAATATTTTGTTCCAGTATTTGTTGTACTATTTGATGTTCTGAATGGGGTGTCCTGTAATTTTTTTATTATTACACGGATCTGATCAGCTAGTCGTTGCTCTGTTAAAAATTTTAATTCTGGGTATCTGGTAACAAATGTTGTGTTTACTTGTCATCTGTATCCAGTTGTGTTGGTTCCTAAGTTTGTTGCTTGGTAATAACAGAACATGAACTGTCGGTTAACTTCATCTGACCATCTCATCCTCTGTCTTTGTTTTCCTTCTAGAATGGTTGCAGGAAGCATATCCTGCAAAACACCTCAATTTGGATTTAAATCATTTCATTTTCCGTGTGGCTAGCAGTGTCATTGCCATTGTGTATGGGCGTAGGGTTCATGCGTCATCCCTGACCAAGACAGCGATTGTCCGAGGCTTCATTAGTTCTGTCCTGAACGAACTAATCACACTATAAGGGAGGTTAGCCCTATTTGTTGTTGCCTCTTTTCGTCGCCTTTTACGACTGGCAGAACATACCGGAGGCCTATTCTTTTCCCGGGCCTCCACGGGGTTTATTATTATTATTATTATTATCATTAGTAGATACTTACTTTCATATACAACAGCTTTATTTCTCTTGTACCTGTGGGTACTGCTGGTCCTTAGTGTTGCTGCCGGCGCTTCATCATGCTCCTTCTGTGATTGTCAGACCTCGAATTAGGAATTGGCTCAGGCATCTGGTGTCATTATATAATAAAGTTTAGGGAGAGCTCGTTTCCTATTGGTCTGGCCTTCTTATTGGTTCACGGGAAAGAGGGACAGAAGGGAGGAAGCGAAATTGATGTGACTGCCCTTGATCAGTTCCCAGTGGTTTCTCTGGGTGAGGGGGGGGGGGGGGGATGGGGGATTGGAGAGTGTGCTTCATTATAACTTGGCCAATTGGAAGAGAGTGAGTCGAAACACTGCAATATCACCTATCCTCATTCTCATTTTCAGCTCGCAAGTCTTTCCCAGGCACATTAAGGTTTCCTACGCTTAACTGTTCGCCCATATTTTCCAAATCAGTTGGAGAGTTTCCAGTGCCAAAGCTTTGATCACTCTACCGTTTGTGTAATGGTTACGTTACTTGTGGGAAGTGCGGCTAAGCAGCACGTAAGCCAGGTCGAGAATGCACATCTCCACCACTATGCTCTAACTGCTCCCAGTCGCGACCACTTTGGAGCAGGGAGCGTCCCACCTTCACGGTCGACACAAGAATTCCTTAAATTAGCACGGAGCGAAGACATTGTTTAAAGGCATGCATTCCCAACGTGCTTTATCTCATATCCTTCAGCCATGAAACAGCGGACAATTAAAGTCAGCTTGTCAGCACAGACGGAAGTGAAACGCCGGTACCAATATCTCCTCTCGTTGCTGTACATACCAAATATCAGTCTCGAGTAAATAAGCGCCTGCCACAGAATCAGGCTGGCAGTCGTCTAAGACAATGAGCTGCCATTGCCCCCAACACACTTGACACCACCTGCACTGTCTGATACACTTATTCACAGACCTTCCCGTGTTTCTATCCCGAAAGCGAAACTTACCATGAAGCCGAAGTAAATGTACACTGGAATGAAACGTAAAGCAACAATGTTGAAAACAGCAGCCTTCAATGCTGGTTTGACTATGGAAGTGGTCCCTTCCGGACACACCAAGTCCCACTTCCAACGACCTTGCACTGAACACGAAGGTACACAGGGAAAGGGAACGCAAATTTCACAAACAGATAATGAACATTCTACAGTGAAAGATAAATGACTTCATAAATCGTGTGGACAAATTAAAGCTGCCAACACAGGCTAGACTAGCGTGCCTATGAGATTAGGACTCTGGCACCACTGTACTAAGGGGCGATCGCCTATGTAGAAAAGATTACCTAGGTGGTGAAAGGGTTAAGGGAGAAGCAGCAGTGTTCGTCATTGGCACACTTTCCTCCTTAACAGTCACCCTCACCACCACACTATAAGTACCACTGTCCTCTATTTATCTCCTACCACAAGAGTCACTTTATAGGGAGGCACTTTAAAACTGATCATCCAGCGCCCCAGCCACTCCTCCTCGTTGGAGATTTCACTCCAGAGGGCTAATGGTTGAAAGTCTATTAAGACCTGAAACCATTTCCGGTTTGAATAAGGGCACAATGACCCAATTTTGCACAGCGGGCACAATAACTGCCGTTTTCTGACTGTTTGCGTTTCAGCTCTCGCAGATTCTGTCCATTGGGAGTTGGTGGATGACCTTCACTATGGAGACCAATTCTCTGTTTCCGTCCGCCTTTTTCAAACAATAGAGCGATAGCGAGAACCACCCAAGCAGATTCTCTGCAAGACAAACGAGGCGCTTTATAGGTAGTTGGCTGTACTTGAGCACAAAGACGCCGTCCGAAATTGGGTGTATCACAATACCGATGTTATCCATTCTGCTACTGATATATCTCTATTAAAGTCGTAGGCCATCAAAGGACGCAGTCTGTTCCTTGGCGAAACGATCAGTGCTCTTTAGCTGTACGGAACAGGCAGATGCGCTGCCCATATTCGAGCACAATCCATCGACAGACAACCTTGTAATTTTTCGGTTAACGAGATCGAAAGCCCGAAGGACAGCGAAGGCGAGCAAGGATCGATCACATCACGAGTTTGAGCTCCATTATCCAGTCATCTCCCATCACAGCAGTATGAATATAAGTCAGGATGGTATCTGGGAAAAATACGTCACGTCCATTAGCTGCCATACAGGACAATGGTGAGCAGAATCTTATACCCGTGGAGATCATACACACTGCGTAGAAGTACATTTGCGCAGTAACATCATCCATGAGTCTGTTTGAGGTTTTCACAACTGTTTCAGTGTTCGGGCGCTGAAACGACTTAATATCGATTACAACAATGGCATATGTGGGAACTGGACACAGCATTAACTGCCGTTCGCAAGATTGTCCTCTGCCCAGACTTGATTCATTACGGCATCCTACGACATCTTAACTCTGAATCTAAATAAATCTACAACTACATCTACATGATTACTCTGCTACACACAATAAAGTGCCTGGCAGAGGGTTCAATGAACCACCTTCATGCTGTGCCTCTATCGTTCCACTGTCGAACGGTACGCGGTAAAAACGAGCACTTTTTCTTTGCGAGTCCTGATTTCTCTTATTTTATCATGATAATCATCTGTCCCAACTGAATAATCATCTGTGCCAACAGAATGTTTTCGCAATAGGAGGAGAAACCTGGTGATTGAAATTTCATGAGAAGATACCGTCGCAAGGAAAATCACCTTTGTTTTAATGACTGCCACTCCAATTCACGTATCATGTCTGTGATGCTATCTCCCCTATTTCGCGATAATACAAAACGAGCTGCCCTTCTTTGTATTTTGTCGATGTTATCCGTCAGTTCCACCTAATGCGGATCCCACACCGCACAGCAATACTCCTGAATAGGGCGGACAAGCGTACTGTAAGTAGTCTCTTTGGTAGGCCTGCTCCATCTTCTAAGTGTTCTGCCAATGAATCGTAGTCTTTGGTTTTCTCTACCCACAGTATTATCTACGTGATCGTTCCAATTCAGGTTATATGTAACTGTAATCTCTAAGTACTTAGTTGAATCTACAGCCCTCAGATTTGTGAGTTACCACGAAATCAAAATTCAGCTGATTTCTTTTAGTACTCATGTGAATAACTTCACACTTTTCTGTAACTTTTTCTTGTATTTTTAATAAGATATGGAGTAATGGCGTTGGCAGCAAATTCTATACTGAAGAGCCAAGGAAATTGGTACACCTGCCTAACACCGTGTAAAGCCCCCAGGAGCACGCGGAGGTGTCATAACACGACGTAGCATGGACTCGACTAATGTCTGAAGTAGTGCTGGAGGGAATTGACACCATGCATCCTGCACGGATGTAAGAGAGGGTGGAGACCTCTTCTGAACAGTACGTTGCAAGGCATCGCAGATATGGGCGAGTTTGGTGGCCCTCGGAAGTGTTTAAATTCAGAAGAGTACTCCTGGAGCCACTCTGTAGCAATTCTGGACATGTGGGTTGTCGTATTGTCCTACTGGAATTTCTCTAGTCTGTCGGACTGCACAGTGGGTATGAATGAATGCAGGTGATCAGATGTGATGCTTACGTGGTCACCTGGCAGATGGAGATATATCATGAGTCCCATATCACTCCAACTGCAAACGCTCACATCATTATAGAGGCTTCACCAGTCCCCTGTTGACATGCAGGGTCCATGGATTCATGAGTGTCTTCATATCCGTACATGTCCATCCGCTCGATAAAATTTGAAACGAGACTTGTCCGACCAGGCAGCATGTTTCCAGTCATCAACTGTCCACTGTTGGTGTTAACGGGCTCAGGCAAGTTGTAAAGCTTTGTGTCGTGCAGTCATCAAAGGTACATGAGTGGTCCTTCATCTCCGAAAGCTGAAATCGACGATGTTTTCGTTGAATGGTTCCCACGCTGCCACTTGTTGATGGCCCAGCATTGAAATCTGCACCGATTTTCGGAAAGGTTGCACTTCTGTCACGTTGAACGATTCTCTTCAGTAATCGTTGGACCCGATCTTGCAGCTGATGTAGGAGATTTGATGATTCACTGGATTCCTGACAATCACGGTACATTGGTGAAATGGTCGTACGGAAAATTCCCACTTCATCACTACCTCAGAGATGCAGTGTCCCATCGCTCGTGCGCCGACTGTAACACATCTTTCAGACTCAGTTAAATTTTCATAACCTGTCATTGTAGCCGCCCTAACCGATCTACCAACTGCGCTAGACACTTGTTGTCTTATATAGGCGTTGCCGACCGTAGCGTAGTATGCTGCCTGTCTACACATCTCTATATTTGAATACGCATGCTTATACCAGTTGCTTTGGTGCTTTAGTGTGTGATACGAGTGGAGTTCTGGATATCAATTCTGACGAGTTTAATTTGATCCTGATTTGTTAAATTAAAACTCGAACAGAACAGTTGACGCTCTCAAAAGCGAGTGACTTTTGTGTGTCCCCTTGTTGCTCCATATATGGGAAAGCATCTACACCATACTGGTTGTGGAGGATCGGACACGGGAGAATCTCCAACGTACTCCCCCAGGAAGCCTGACAAGTCTCCATAAATCACTGCCACAGTCTTGACGATAGCTGAGGATAGTCCCAGGAGCCCACTGTTATAGTTAAAGAAAATCATATTGGGCTATTTAATTTGTCCTTAAATGCACTCGTATTAAAATCCCAGTACAATCAACGAAATCCATCCCTCGGGCAAAACAGTTAGTAAATACACCAACTGAGACTGTGCAACAAACCTTCAAATTAATACCGCTATTTTTCCCACTACGATTAAAATAATTGCCCACAAAATTACAAATGCGAAAGGGCCATTATAACTCAGCAACAAGTTTAGTCAGCCAGATTAAAGCTGTGGTAATAACTTTATCAAACAATTGATGAAATAATAACTCAGCTGGTAATAATAAAATAACTTCTAAAATTCCAGAGACAACCTAGCCGAACTGGTAACAAATGTTAAATGAAAACATGCGAGAAGACGATAGGATAGGCACATGAACTAAAATACTGCTCATATACAATCGACAGGTCTATTAAAAACACGATGAACATCATGCTGGTAATGGTAACTTTCATCTGGTAACACCTTTACGCCTGGGGTGCCCAGAACTGTGCGGTTTACAGCTGACAGTGCTAGCGCAATACAGTCCTACACAGAGCCCGAAGTTGGCTTAAGATAACAGCACGGTCTCGCCTCCTAACCACTTCACGTCGTAATAAATTTACCCATCTACGGCCCCTGTTTATTGTTGCGTGCTGTCGAACACTCAGAAAAACTATGTGGTTCATGGTAAGCACCCTTCAGTGAGACCGTAAGCAGAATAATAATTTCGGTGAAACCAGTAACTTCAATGTAATATGTAACGACTGTGCTGCGTCACTACTAGTTTAACCACGGATCAGAATAGGTACCACACAGAATAACCGCTGCAGAAGACGGAAAAGCTGTGCGACCGCAGATCCTTTGAACTGAAACAAATATGGCGGAATCCACTATATAACCACCAGCTCCAACACATTTAGAAACACAATTCCACTCCTGAAATTATCTGACCATTCTGCATCATAATTCCGACTCGCAACGATCCTTCCGCGCTTGAAAATGGGCTTATTCATAACCAACTCGACATCAAGTGATGACGCTCTTACAGACATAGTAAAATAGTAAATTACAGAAAACGACCAACTCGATGGCGTTAGATGCAGAAGGTCGTTTTAGCTTGTGGGTGTTCATCACGCCCTGACACTCGGTTCCATAGCTCAACTATGTTGATCAACAGCCGGTCACAAGCAAAACCATTAGACACCAACAAACCTAGTTACTACAATCAGATCTTACTCTATCAAATAACAGCAACGGAAAGCCGAATTTTATACTTCCAGGTTTGTGTAACCTCCCGCGCTTGACTCCTCCTAAATCGATGTAAACTGATACTGAGTCGTGAGTCAGTGAATTACAAACACCACTAATTACTCTGCCAGAAACGGTGTGACGCAAATTCAAACACACCAGTGAACACTCACAACAACAGCACTATCCAGCAACTGATTACACTGGCCTGTAATTTCACTGTGGTCTGCAAACTAACTTGCCAAGCGGCGGCAGTTAAGCAATACACGCAATACAGCCTTCCTTCAAACTGCAAACTACTCATACGTCATTACGTCTTGATGAACTAAACGGTTGCCAGTTCTACGGTAAACACCAACTCATCATCGCTACTACTGAGCCCCACAGTAAACGCTGTTACTGTAGTAACCGATGGTAAGCCACTGGGAGCTTCCAGGGTGGCACTTCACGTCCATTGACCACTCTGGACTTCGATAGCGCCACGTGATAGCAGCACTCGAAGCACCGATAATAACGAAAAACTCTGAATTTCCAAACACAGATCAAATCCTCTGTCCACTAAGCAGTTTAGGTGGAAGTAGCTGGCGACATTTGGCAGAGTCGCGCGGAGTGGCCGTGCGGTTTGAGGCGCCATGTCACGTATTGCGTGGCCACTCCTTCCGGAGATTCGAGTCCTCTCTGCTGCATGGGTGTGTGTGTTGTTCTTATCATAAGTTAGTTAACGTAGTGTGCAAGTCTAGCGACTGATGACCTCAGCAGTTTAGTCCCTTAGGAGTACACACTCATTTCAACGTTTTTGAACATTTGGACGATGTTGTGAGACTATTTAGAAGCGAGTAATCTCCAAATGACTGTTCAGCAGCTAGTGAGCACGTGAGTAGTACGAAAGTTTCTAACGACTGAATCATAAACGTTCACAGACTAGGATTTCAACAACAATAAACCAGATTCAATTCTAACGTATCATCGTGGTTATTACTGTCATTTTTTAAAATCTCATGGCCACTGGTGCACTTCGTAGTATTCAACAGGATTTTAGTCGCAGTATAAATGAATCCGAGTTTTTAATCGATCTTTTTACGTCGTTACTCCTAAGATCAATGCCAGTAATTGAGAGGTAACAGATGCGACTTTTGAAATACTTACTAGACCATTCAGACCCGTTTTGGAGTACTGTAGTAGCATTGTTTTAGTGTGTGATGGAACTTACTTTTAAGTTTGAATGTTTATCTGTCTTAAGAAAGACATGATGTGTTCTGCTTACTACGATCAATTCAACCCAATCCCATTGGTGGTCTGAAATTCCGTACGTTGGTGTTTCGTTCATTAGATGACTGTGAAACCGTATCATACGCCTTCATGGAGTTAATGAGTATGGCAACAACCTGGGTGCCGGCACTATGGAATTTTAGGTCTCGTGAAACAACAATAAATGGCACTGAGCACTATAGGACTTAACATATGAGGTCATCAGTCCCTTAGAACCTAGAACTACTTAAATCAAACTAACCTAAGAACACTCCATACATCCATGCCCGAGGCAGGATTCGAACCTGCGATCGTAGCGGTCGCGCGTCCAGACTGAAGCGCCTAGAACTGCACGACCACACCGGCCGGCTATGAACTAAAAGAACGTGCTGGATTTCTCACGGTCGTTCATATCGAAATCCATGCTGATTCATACAGAGTAGATTTTCCAGTCTCAAGAAATGTAACAATACGCCAGAATACGAAGTACGAACATTCTCCAGCAATGTCAATGATACGGGCCTGTAGTTGGGAGCGACAACCTTTCTGGAAACTCGAAGAAAGTGCGCCAATCTTTAGTCATGAGGAACGCTTCGCTCCCCAGCGACCTGCGGTACACGCCAACTAGAATATGAACAAGTTCTTTCGCATAGTCCATGTAAAATCGTGTTGTATCACATGGATTAGCCTTTCCTGTGTTGAACGATTTCAGTTGAGGAACTTCCTCATGACCGCTTACTTCAACATATATACCATTCTAACATCCAAAATCGCTAGTGAGTGAACAGATGGCTTCGATCCCTTTACTAATTTAACTTAAGACGTTAAGTGGAATTCGTTGTGAGCTTCACGCATGGCTCTCCTTCGATCACTTTGGTATTGTAAAGATTTTGTTGGTGAGATTTTTACACCTTTAAATCAGCAGTGAAGCTGACTTTAATTTTGGAACATCTCTGTTATATCGCTGTCGATCCGTAATGTGTCCTTGCCATCCCTCACAACTTCGCTCCGCACATATCTGTCTGAGGCATACCAGTATTGTACAATACTCTTGAACTTTGTGCTCAACATTTCACTCATGGAAATGAATCTTTCATGACTACCGCTCAGATAATCTGAACTCTGTTTTTCATCGCAGTTGCTAAACGAAAATAACAGGGGTGTTCAGAAGAAAAGATACAGAACAACACTGGGGGTACATTTGAAGTATTTATTCAGAGTAATCAGCAGAGGCCTCAGTACAAATATGCTACTGTTACACGAGCTGAATTATTCACAATCAATAAAATTACTGTGGTTAACCACCAAGTCTTCGTTTCGCAGTCCAAGTTGCAGCGTTTCCCTTTCACATGCTTTTTTACGGAGTAAACACTTATAAGTCGCAGCACAACATGTCCAGGCTGTAGGCGGGTGCTGAAGCTGCTGTCACTTAAGCTTGGCTATTACACTTTGTACGACCGTGTAGATGTGTGGACGCGAGTCATTGTAGAGCATAATCCCTCCCTCCGTGAGCAGCCCATGCCGTTTGCTCTTGATGGACTAGTGTAGACTACAGAGTGTTTCACAGCACACGACAGTGTTAATGGTTTTCCCGATGAGTATCACACATCGGACGTCGAAAAAGACTGAGTATAACCTTGTCTGCTGAGAGCACAGCTTTGCATTTTTAAGGGGCACGCTAGACACTTCCATTAATTTTAAACACAGGTTTGAGTCAGTGCCTACTGCTGGAAGTACATCGGAGCAAACAGGGGACACCTTGTCTTTTTGGAACGGGGTTATCCCCCTGAAATGTCCCCAGAAGTGCTTCGATTCTCTTCTGTCCCGGTTTCACCACAGCCGAAGTTTAATTATCACACACTGTTGTGCTCCAAACGTACATTCTCAGAAAATTGTTCCTCAAATTAAGGCCTATATTTGGTACCAGTAGACTTATCAGGAATGCCATTTTCGCCAGTGCTAGTCCTCTTTTTACGTCCTCTTTGCTGGGTCTAAGATCAACGTAATAGTGATCCATTCTGTTACTTTGTTTTCGTGGGAAAAACCTTCAAATGAGTGAGAATGGCTGCGATATGGAATCATAAAACGTGCGACACAGAGTACAGAATGATGTAACAACCTTCAAACGTCACACGTACACTGGGATGTGGCTGCCGTCGTATCAGTGTCAGTTCTACGTGCGTCACTGTCGCACTCTCCCACAGTATTCAGTGAAAGCTTACTAAAGGTGGATATTAGCGAGCTCTTCATCAGTAAACCTACCCGTACTGACTTTCAACTAATACAGTGGGAAAGGCAAACATGCGAGAGAGCACCGAGCAGTACTGAAGGCAAGCCAGCGAAGGGTAAAGCTGGTGTCGCTGCTGCCATTACCAAGTGCCGAGAGTGAATGGAACAAGTTTACTTTCACCCAAGGTTGCTGTTCATAGCATCGATATTTGCATAAGCATCATACAGATACTTTCAGTGCCGCACAGATGCAAAGATAAATGGGAATAAGAAATCAAACGAAATGCGATAACACTATAACGGAACACCAGAGAAAACGAGTCTCTGTATGCATACCTTTTTAAACAGATGGTTGGGGGACCTCCGCTGTATAGTACAGAATGTCGAATCAAAACTGCTTTAACCATCTAATTTTCCCATTATTATTTTATTGAGTAATTAGTTTCGGCGATATACTAATTCATTTACAGCCCCCCTGATCGACGTGTAGGAAGATTACCACCTCCGGTCCAGTCAAAATACGGACCAGCATTCATTGACTGGTATACTAAGATTTTGGAACGGTGCGTCAAAACTCTGCAGACGCCAGTCACTGAATGCTGCCCTATTTTGACTGGACCAGAGTCGGTGGGGTGACCTGAGGATGGTGTAATATATTGCCGACACTGGTTGCTCAGTAAAATAGCGATTAGAAATTTACATGTCTGAGAGGTGTTTTGATTCGACATTCTCACTATTTGCAACCTACCACTTGTATAAAATTACTTGAAAAGCTCCGAAATATTGTTGGTGGATTGCGGGTACAAACTGTAAGCAGAATGTAGGTGGTATTACTTCTAACTAATTTGTGCGCTTGTGCCAAAATGTGAATTATTTGCATATTGTAGCATGTAGAACACCCCATGCTAATTTCGTATTTGCTGCATGCAGTCTCCATGATGTTGCAATTTTATTGGCCAACAGAGGACCTCTGCTATGTGACGTAGCAGACGCGGCAGTTTGCTCTCCGTAAAGTTTCTCCAGAGGCCTCGTTCTTCATCTGCTACTCCCTACTTCATTTTTATACGTCCGATTATATTTGCATGCATCATTCAACCATCACAGGTCAATTAATTTCAATGTTTTCTTCTGCGGGGCTGCAGTGGTATTTTTTTTTATTTCCACGCACTGCATGCCACATCCCATACTTTAAGGCATCCTTCTCAACCTTATGGTCAATATCGTAACCAGTAGCGCCTAGTTATTACTGTAAACTTTGCCCACGCACCCTTATCTAAAATTTCTCTTTCGTCAGTTGTAATGTGAGATTTTGCTCCCTAGCAGACTGCTTGTAACATTTTGCAGCAATGTCATTCCCCACATGCAGTCTGCCATTCTATTGTTTTCATTTTAGTTCTCTTCTTCCGGAATCATATTCCACAGCAATACGACATCCATTTCATTCAACAGATTCATAGCTCAGCATTACTGAATCAGAGGCGTTACGTTGCTTATAACCCTTAGTGTTTATATTTCTTGCTTATCAAATATTGTTCACTCCTTATCTCCCGTTTCCATAATTACTCCTTTGCCGTACAACAGTGGCGATGTTGCTTACTAACATGTCTTCTTTCATCTTCTACTTTTATATCCCATTATTATTATATTTTGATAGAATGGCTTACTAGGTCCAGGTTATACCCATGTGTCATAGAATATCGAACACATCTTTCTACGTTACCTTCTTTAATGTTTTAGATACTTTCAGGAACAGCAACATTTATAATTCTATAGAATTAATTTGATAACCAAGTTTAAAATACGATTTTTTCTCTCTTAGCTATGCGTTTTCTCAAAGCGATCAGATCTCTGTCCAGTACCTTTTCCTTCTAAGTGTTTGAGTTTCGTTAAACTATAGAGTTCTTGTATATGAGCAGCTGTGAAGTACGGAATCTACACGTTTGAAGCCTATGCTAGATTATCAGATAACACTTCGAAGATAAGACAGGGAGTCAGTCACTTGTTTGCAAAATTGAAATTGCACAGAAATTATATAAGTATAAAATCATTCAGATTTTCATATCAAGTGAATGAAACCAACTTCTGAGAACCAGAATTCATGAGCCAGTAATCCCTTAGCCATACTGAACTTTCAGCAGTGTTTGTTAGAAGAAATGTAACCGACATTATTTTGCCTTAGGATCGTTAAAGAGAAGGCAATCAAAGAAATGGCGATGAATGCATCTGAGGTGCCTCTGGCATTTTATTTGCTTCGTATTCCTTTCTAGGTCCTCAGTTTTGCCTCCATCATCCGATGAATTAGCATTTAGAAAGCTCATTTACATTTAGACCCATGAAAATCCGGAAATGAATAATACATTTGGTGTGAAAGTATCTCTAGTTTTTCTTGTCTCCTCAGTGTTACTGTAAAGAAACGTCTTCTTTAACAACACACATTTGCCGTAAGCTACGCTAAAGCATCACATTTCATAATTATGAAATTTAAATTCTCCTATACTAATTACATAATTCCTATACTGATTTACATAATATTCTTTGGTAGTTACTGCTTTAACGAGATATGAACCAAGTCAACATCGCAGACATCTAATTACTCGATAGCATTCGTGCGGAAGAGGTCCACATCATGGGCGCCACTGAGTATCAGGCTCTACCCCAAGATTTAACTAACTGGTAAGAGGAATAGTAGAAGTACATGGGAATCTATGAATTTAACCGGATAATATCTGTAAAAGTAACGGCGGAAGTGTCATATACGTTTCGTGTACATGTTTGTCAAATTCCTGGACGAACAAAATTCTCCGTCATACTGGAATAACCACACTTCAGCATAGCATATTTCATTTATATAGTGGTTTAGAGAAGTTCCAGTTCACCGTAGATTCAAATAATATATTGTATATTCGAATACTCACATAGACAAACTAAGTATCCAGAGGATCTGTGTCTGCACCATTGTGCAATACTTGCCCTTGTTCTCATTGACGTCTTGCGGAGCATCTCGGGAGTTCATATTCAAAAAGCGTGCTCAACATTTTTAAGCAATTGTCATCTGTTTCGTAGTGACATTAAGCAACGTAATTATTCCCCAAATAGCTCTCTTACCTGTTTGGCAATCGGAGTTGGAATTCCGTTCTGCTGTAATTATACGTGACCAACGAATCTCCTGTCTTCGATCTGAGGTATTTGATCACGTTTGAGAACATATTTAAACAAGAATTTCCATTCACATGCTCTTAAAATACATGCTCCAGACAAGTATCGTAACGGCTTCGCGTCATACGAAGGGTTTCCTTCCAAATCTCGCTCATAATGTCCACCGAGAATCAAATTCCTCCTCTGTGAGCTGACACGTATCGCACACTCGTCAGGTAATAACTCTTGAGCGCGGAACTACACGCTGCTACTAGCTCGTATGGTTCAAATGGCTCTGAGCACTATTTGACTTAACATCTGACGTCATCAGTCCCCTAGACGTAAAACTACTTATACCTAACTAACCTAAGGACAGCACACACATCCATGCCCGAGGCAGGATTCGAGCCTGCGACCGTAGCAGCAGCGCGGTTCCGGACTGAGGCCCCTACAGCCGCCCGGCCACAACGGACGGCTGCTACTAGCTGCTCCATAGAGTTATCAGATAATTCTTTCAAAGTCCAGCCTAATATTTTACATTTTCAAATCGTTATTTAATGTGGTTATGCAATTTTCATCGCGGTTCTTCAAATCCATCTGCCCTTTTGCGAATGAATTTCATCGAGAACTGGTTAACTGATTCAGCTACGGTATCAGACAAACCCCCACGATTTTTCTTACGTACGCTATACAGCTTGCCTTTGAAACTGCCTGAAACAAGAACACGCCTTTCCTAATTAGTGAATTTGCTTTATGCGATATGGCGCTGCAAAGTCTATCTATAAAGACACTCACTACTTTCGTCATTATTGGCGATGTGTGCGGCCGTTCATGCACCCACACTACACTAATAATGCCTCTGTTTATTTCCCCAGTTTATTTCCAAAGGCAAAAGCGATACGGGGACTTAAGAGACAACGAAATATAATGCTGCTCCAGAATATGTGCATTCCAATTTATCAGAGGTATGTTGTCTGTACAGGGATTAGTTCAATAAAGAAGGGATACATTCATATCGCTTCTGCCATTACCTATCCGTTATTAATTATATTCGCAGACTGCGGGTACGGTACCACAACAGCCATACAATTTACTGAAAACATGCGAAAATTCTTACTGGACCGGGATTGCAATCCAGGTTTCCTGGTAGTTACGAACAGTCACATTAACTACTTCGGCCATGAGAGCATACTTCCTCGAGTCTCTATATGCTCCAGTGTCTGCTACCCACAGCGCTCACACAGTTATGTGACACCAGCACAAGGAGAGATTAAGTTATTTTTCTCACCAGGCTGAACTGGTTTTAGCATGAAATACATTAGTGCACTTTCTGCATTGGACAGCTTCTATATAATTCGATGAAATGTTCCCCCTCAGTGGTCTTGTTTCGATTTAGGTCTTTCAGGATTCTGCCAAAATCTTCTCGCAACATCATATTCACACCTAATCTTCATCTATGTGCTCTCCCCTTCGTTTAATATTCCTTCATCTCCCTCATACTACCCCTCCGTTTACATACTCCAACTTTCAGCTTTCCTATACATGCTTGGAACTGGTTCACCACCTGAGCTCTTGAATTTCATGAAGCTGCATCTCTTTTCTCCAAAGATCTAATTTACTTTCCTATTGACGTAATCTGTCTTTCCTCTAGTGATATATGCTTCTAAATCCTTACACATCTCCTCTATCTACTCCCGCTTAACCATTTAGCACTTCCTTTCAATCTGTTTCCTTTTTTAGACATTTTTATGCTCTTTCGACTGCTTCAATTGCTACATTTACGTTTCTCTTTCCTTTCATCAGACTTCTGCTGATGTTTGTCTTTATGTCTATTTGATTCTCTACTGCCTACATAACTACATCTCTCAAAGCTATCCATTTGGCTTCTGTTGTATTGCTTTTTACTGTTGCGTACTGCTTCCTCTGCAACTCTCAAAAACCTTTATTTCTTTCAACTTACTCAGCTTCATTTTTTAATTTTTTTATATTTCGCCAGCTTTAATTCACAGTTCATAACCAATAAATTGTGATCTGAGTTCGCATCTGCCCCTGGGAAAATCTTACAGTTTAAAATCTGGTTCCGACATCTGTTTTACCGTTATATAATCGGTCTGAAAACTTCCAGTGTCTCCTGGGCTCTTCCACATGAAAAACCTTCTTTCATGATTGCCAAAAAAAGTGTTATCGATGATTAAATTATGCTTTGTGCGAAATTCTACCAGACGTTTTCCTCTTTCATCCTTTTGCGCCAGTCCATGATCGCTTCCTCTTTCGCCTTTCCTTGCCTAGTATCGAATACCGGTCCCCAATCAGAACTAAATTTTCGTCTCCCTGAAACGGTACAGTAGTTCCCGCTCTATGAGCAGCAGGTTTCGTTGCTCGCTCGTACCGGGAAATAGAAACAGAGGCGGCTCCGCAGCCAATTTTAATACACGACGCGGCCGGCCGCGGGTGCAACAGAACCCATGTGGACGGGTGGAAAGAAATATGTCAGGCTTCATAGTACATATTTATATGTGTCGTGTATTATGCATATATTGTACGTGGATGTGAATCTGCACATGAACTTTCCTAATCCTCCTCACACCTTTCCGTAAAGCGTGGCCAAGTGGGAAGTAGTTGTGTAGTATAGTAGTGCCAACATTACTTCTGGCTAGGGGATCAGTGAGACAGCACAGGCAGGTAAAAGTCAAAGACTTTCCAGTGTCACAAGATTTGGGGTGGAAAGGTTGGTCACGGCCAAGTGGTTCGACGACCCCCTCCACCGGGGCCCAGGAAGACCTCCGGGTGCTCGCCATATTCACGGGGTGTTACAGAAGAGGGCTAAGTGAGCAGACATGGGGCCAGTGCGTCTGTCTCAATGTTCACGCATGGCCGAGAGGTAATTGAATATATGTACAATTTTTTTATTTCCAGCTTCGGATCGTGTAAGGTAATGGATGTGCTCGTTTAATTCTGGAAATTTGACCCACTGTGTTAAAGTATCTGATCCCCAGTTTGCCCGTTATCCTCCTCACATAGTGAATGTCCTATGTAAAATATTGGGAGACTGGTGGTATACATTTGGCCAACGCAATTCCGTCTTGCCCGTAGAAAAGTGCGTGCAGATTCCTATATAATATAATCGAACTATAAGTTATAAAATTGTAATATCTGTAAACAATTGCTGCTATCGCTCTACAGTCGAGTGATAATGTTTAAAATAAATAGGAAATCAACTGTCATCAATCTTTAACATTCCTTAAAAATCACAAAGAAGTCAAGTTAAAGGAATTTATTTAAAATAAAAGCTATAGAATGCAGGGACCCACACATCAGCGTGTGAGCCCTCCAGACCCTTGCCTAGTATTGTACAGAAAGAGCACGCTCTCTAGGTAGCGCTCTAAAGCTCCCCGCCCCAGTTATACGTTGCGCAATTTTGATTCAGTGCTTGACGACATCAACTTTCATCTGGCGTCCCTAGGCAAGGAGGTATGACGGTAAACTTTCATCCCTTAACTATTAGAATACTTTCTTCTACCTCATCATACATATTTTGAATCTCTTCATCTTCTGCGGACCTAGTTGGGCTATAAATTAGTATTCCTGTGGCAGATGTTGGTTACGTGCCTGTCTTCTCTATAATAATGCCGCATCCTATTTTCTTGTTCATTAACGGAGCTTCTCCGCATTACCCTTATTTCATTTCATATTCATAACCCTGAACTCGCCTGAGCAAAAGTCCTGTTCCTCCTGCCACTGAACATCACTTACCTCCGTTATATCTTACGTCAACCTTTTCATTTCCCTTTTTAAATTTGCTACCCTACATCCCCGATTAGGGGATCTGATATTCTACGCTCGGATTCGTAGAACGACTGCAGCCCTCGCCTGGATATCCGAATGGGGAATATTTTACCTCAGGAATGTTTTACCTTAGGGGAATTCCTCCTAACGGGTGGACCGATTTGAATGATTTTTTTTTGTATGTGTTTGGGTGGCACCCTGGATGATTTAGATTCACAAATGATGCCGCCAGATGACGCTGCAGTCGGTATCTAGGTTATTTATCCATACTGCAACTAAACGGCTGGATCGACTTGAATGAATTTTTGTGTATTCATTGAAGTGGGGGCCTGGAAAATTTACAATCTTAAATCAGCACGGTAAGTGGCGTTGCATTTTTGTGTGCAATATTGAGCGTATTATTTTCAGATATAAGTTACGTGCATAGAATTTCGTTTATTTTTCGACATTTTAATTTTAGTGTATTATTTTATGTGTGTTTCGTTATTTTGACTTTTCATTTTATTACGGTGTCTTTTGATATTTTAGGTGTCGCATTTCGGTGAATATTTAGTCTATTATATCTACATATAAGTCACGTACATAAAACAATGCCATGTCATCGTGGACGAGGAGGAAAAATTGGTCGACGGGTTCGGTTAAATAGATCGGCAGAAGATTAATTCACGGACAATGAAAATTTAAGAAACCAGGCTGCAATCAGACGTGCTAATGAAAGTCAAGAGCAACGCAACAAACGCCTTGGAGCTAATGCATTGAGACAAAGACTGGCCCGTCAACGAGTCACCGTCACATTGAGAACACGTGAACAACAGCGTTTGCAAGTGTATCGCGCATTGACACGTGCATCACTTCTTCGCCTTGCGTTTGAATATGAGTCGGACATCGACTATTCGTCACATTCACAAATTGTAATCGGTGCTATGAACAAACAATGCCAACACTGTCATGCACTCATATACAAAGGTGAATCTGCCGATTTCTGCTGTGCGTCTGGAAAAGTTGTGTCGCCACCATTGAATTCGCCACCGGAACCATTACATTCATGCTTTCAAGTGACATCATCTGTGAGCAACAAAAATCGTTCAGAATGAGGAATGTCGCAATTTTCACTCAAAGTTTAAGATTCAAGGCCAAGTGTATCATCAAATTGGTTCTTTAATGCGATGCCTGATGCCGAATCCAACTTTCGGAAAATCTACTTCACGGGGGATGAGGAGCAGAAAATAAACTCCCGCTGCCAGCAGAACCATATCGAGCAGATGGAGGAGTGATAAATTATGCGTATTTTAGAACCGTTTTCACAGAATCACAACCAATTGATCCAGTTGTTCAATACCATTTCAAACACAGTGCAAAACGACAACTATACAGCAAACAAAGTACCATCTGGGCAGCACGCGGGCCGATATGATGCACCGACCATTAACGAAGTTGCGGTTGCTATGGTTGGCGACGCATTTGAACGTCGAGATATACGAATCCAATGCAGAGATAACAAAATGCATACGATTGAAGACAGTCATCGCTGTTACGACGCTTTGCAATATCCATTGACATTTTGGGAAGAAGTAGAAGATGGGTATCCTATAAATATCAAACCAAAAAAATGCAGGACAACGTCTGTCGAGTCCACTAGTATGAAATATAAAAAAAATGAACGATAAATTGCCTACATCAATGGAAATCTGAATAAAATGTTGAATGGTGAATTATCGTTAAAAAAAAGCATACTCTGTGTGGTAGTTCTTATGTTCGCAAAAGGAAACATCTCGACCTATAGCGTTTTCTCACGAAACCTTTCATGTGCGTAGGTCTAAGTGAAACATTTTTCTTTTGAAATCCAGGTATTCGTTGGTTGGTTCTAAAGTCATGATCTAAAAAACCAATTTTCTGTTATAGCACTCGAATATATGACGATTATAACTATTTAGTTCAAAATATCAAATCCATTATTCTCGAAAGTGTCCCACTACATCATCCGTTATTCTATTTGGGATGGCTGGTGTCGCACCTACGTGTGCTGCATCTCACGGAAAGAAATGTTTCCTCTTGCGACGAGAATGGAACTTACCTGAACGCCGAGAAGAAATAGCAACACGTGAGACGTTCTTTCTCCCCTACGTTGGTTCCACATTTTGCTGAAATCCTATCAAATCTGACCGTATCTGTCACTCAGAAAGCAATTCTGGGAGGATCTATATCCCATTTATACTTCAATCGGGAAGGATTGCCTTCGCGAGTCCGCCGTTCCGTAGCTTTCTTCTCTTTCTCGTTCATCCGAAAGCTTTCGTCCAATCAGCAGACACTTGTGTTTCGTTCGATCAAGTGTGACATCTCTCTTTGATTGGTCGTGACATGTTTCGTGTTTTGCAGATTTCACGTCTGTTTGCCGTAGACAAGGAAATGGTGAAATTATCAGTGCACTACCGTAATAGACAAGACATTTTGTCTCAACGATGTACCTCGTGGCCTACCTAAGTTCAAACGGTTCAAATGGCTCTGAGCACTATGTGCCTTAACATCTATGGTCATCAGTTCCCTAGAACTTAGAACTACTTAAACCTAACTAACCTAAGGACAACACACAACACCCAATCATCACGAGGCAGAGAAAATCCCTGACCCCGCCGGGAATCGAACCCGGGAACCCGGGCGCGGGAAACGAGAACGCTACCGCACGACCACGAGATGCGGGCCTACCTAAGTCACACGTGGTGTAACTTACAACAATATTTCCCAAGAGACCAATGCTAATGCCGTTAGGCGCATGTTCTTTCGTTTAAATAATTATTACATCGATTTTGTAACACGTTCTTCTGTTTGACACTCATTTTCTTCGTCTACATGTGTTTAAAGAACTATATATAATCTACAATGGACATTGCTGTACCCGTAGGGAGCATTTAGAAGAGGAATCATGGATTTTAATTTGTATCTCAAGCTTAAAATCCAATATATTCTGATAAAGTTTTCTCTGATGGTCCAGTTTCAGGTGCATCATTTAGGACTGGAACTTAAGAATGTAACATATTGTTGTATGCCCTGACAGCAAGAGAAATCGCTTACGTGAGCCTACAGCCATAATCGCAGATTAAAATTATCTTCGGAATTCAAATTATGTTAAAGCCAACCTTCCTAAATGTAGTCAGCACAAGTCAGATGCTACGAAATGTGTGACGACCTGATCGATACAAAGGATGGGATATGAAAGATCACAGTAAATTTCCAGGATACAACTAGCTGTCTTTGGACAAATCATAGTAACAACCAATTTTTGGAAACAGCACAAAGTCTACCATCAGCAAACATGGCCTCGCTGTCCTGGTACTGCGAATGGCTGAAAGCATGGAGTTCGGTTCTGCACGAGGGGACAACTAACAAGAACGTCATCATTAAGAAAAACAAAACTGGCATCCTGTGTCTCGGTGCGTGGAATGTTAGAGACCTTAATTGGCTGGATATGCTGTATAATTTTAAAATAAAAATGAATGGGTTGAAAGATATATAGAAGAATTAGTGACCTACCGTAGCAGATAGATCTCGACTTCCGGTCTGGTCAGTGCAAGGTAATCAGCTAACAATGAAATGTGGGTAATAAGAAAAAGAACATAGGATTATGGGTGAAGTAATGAAAAGGCATTTTGAAAGAATTACGTAATTAATTAGATGTTGCACAGATTACACTGGTCTGCGACTTAAAAATTGTTTAAAATTTATAAAGTGATTTTTATAGTGTTTTCAACGCTGATTTTGGGAAAAATAGTGAAAAAATTCCCTAACGTACAATTATTTCACAAACTGCTTGTCTAGTTTTAGCTTTCTTCAATATTTCAGCCCTCTAGTGAGTTTGGATTTTGGTTTTTAGGATCTCCACGAACTGTTATTTAGCCGTTTTTATATTAGATATACGTAAAATAAATTAGGAGAAACAAGCAGTATTTTCTTGTCAGTGCCTGTCTGTCGCACTGCCCCCTCCCCCGCCGTCACCAAGTCGTAAGCTTCTGCTATTGTCCTTCAGTTCACAGTCCCTCTTCACTCTGTGCTTTTCACGTGTTGTTGTTACTAGTACTTTAAAGTAGTGACAGTTTTCTTGTGTTGTGAAGTTGCTCTATGGACAGTGGAAAATAGCTACCACATGATGTACTAAACTCGCCAGATTGCTTCCGCTACATTTGTGGTACCTATACCGATAAAAAGCAACAGAGAAACATTTTCGATTTTGTTGAAAAAGTATATTTCGCCTGTTTTGGTATAAAGTAAAGCGATCAAGGTAAGCCTTTGCTCAGAGCGTGTTGAAGAACTGAGGTAACGGTTTCAACGTAAAAAGCGGTCCTTACGTTCTGGAATATCAATGGTTAGGAGGGAGCCCAAAAATCATAGTGATGACTGCTATTTTTGTTCGTGCAACGTTAGAGGTTTCAGTTTGAAAAAAAGCATATTACTTACCCCAACGTTCAATCAGCCATTGGCCCTGTTCCTCATGGACCTGAAGTATCAATACCCTCTCCTCCAGATTCTTTGGATGATGTAGATGATCACGAGCCATTGGCTCAGCAAGTTGATAATGAAGAAGACACGATTGCTACGATCCTGGCACAAAGGATCCCATTCCGTTCTCACAACCTGAACTGAACTATTTAGAGACCTAGGCCTTTCTAAGGAATCGTCGTAGGTTTTAGGATGTAGATTGAAAGATAAACATATGTTGGCTCCGGGAACATGCTTTCCTTGGCATAGATCGAGGCAAAAGGAGATTGTATCTTTCTTCTCTTGAGAAGGTGACCTGGTGATTTCAGTGATGTTCCTGGACTTATGGCACGTTTCAAAATAGAATATGTGGAGACTTTTTATTGAGTCTTAAAAAAAGCCTTAAATCAATACTTCTACACAATGGCAATAAGTATGCTCCTATACCAGTTGGACAGTCGGTTCACTTAAAAGAATGTTACGAAAACCTTGAACTGGTTTTAAGCAAACTTTGCTATTCAGACCACAAATTGACACTATGTGGTAATTTAAAAGTGATTTCAATGGTACTTGGCCAACAAAGTGACCATACAAATCTCCGTTGCTCTCTCTGTGAATGGGGCGGTACTGACAGAAATCACCACTACATAAAAAAGCTTGGGCCTTGAGAAAAACCTTACAGGTAGCGGTTAAAAATGTTGAGAGGAAAAGCCTTGTGGTTAAAAAAGGTGTTACTTCCATCACTTCGCCGGCCGCGGTGGCCGTGCGGTTCTGGCGCTGCAGTCCTGAACCGCGGGGCTGCTACTGTCGCAGGTTCGAATCCTGCCGCGGGCATGGGTGTGTGAGATGTCCTTAGGTTAGTTAGGTTTAAGTAGTTCTAAGTCGTAGGGGACTTATGACCTAAGAAGTTGAGTCCCATAGTGCTCAGAGCCATTTGAACCATTTTTGAACGTCCATCACTTCACATAATGTTGTGGCTCATGAAACAATTTTTTAAGGAACTTCCTGGCAGATTAAAACTTTGTGCCCGATCAAGACTCAAACTCGGGACCTTTGCCTTTCGCGAGCAAATGCTCTACCATCTGAGCTACCGAAGCACGACTCACGCCCGGTACTCACAGCTTTACTTCTGCCAGTATCTCGTCTCCTACCGGGCGTGATTCGTGCTTAGTTCGCTCAGATGGTAGAGCACTTGCTCGCGAAAAGCAAAGGTCCCGAGTTCGAGTCGCGGTCGGGCACACTGTTTCAATCTGCCAGGAAGTTTCAAATCAGCGCACACTCCGCTACAGAGTGAAAATCTTGTTCTTGAAACATCCCCCAGGCTGTGGCTAAGCCATGTCTCCACAGCATCCTTTCTTTCAGGAGTGCTAGTTCTGCAAGGTTAGCAGGAGAGCTTCTGTAAAGTTTGAAATGTAGGAGACGAGATACTGGCAGAAGTAAAGCTGTACCGGGCGTGAGTCGTGCTTCGGTAGCTCGGAGGGTAGAGCACTTGCCCGCGAAAGGCAAAGGTCCCGATTTCGAGTCTCGATCGAGCACACAGTTTTAATTTGCCAGGAAGTTTCATATCAGAGCACACTCCGCTGCAGAGTGAAAATCTCATTCTGGAAATTTTTTAAGGCATTGCCAAAAGAAGGGAAATGTTTCAGATATCTTTGTGAAGAGTTCCCTGGTTTATCCGAGGCAAAGCTAAAGGGAGGAATCTTGGTCGGACCAGACCTTAGAATACTAATGACAGAGAACATAACTTTGTCGACAAAACAGACACAAAAGAAAAGGCAGCATGGATATCTTTCAAATCAGTTGTTACTAGTTTACTAGGAAACAGAAGAGATCCAGACTATAAGACAATCGTCGCAAACATTCTCGACAACTTAAAGAAGTTGGGTTGTAACATGAGCATTAAAGTTCATTTTCTCCACTCACATCTTGACTACTTCCCTGCAAACCTTGGAGATGTAAGTGAAGAGCAGGACTAAAGATTCCACCAAGACATCAAAAAAATGGAAAGAAGATATCAAGGAAGATGGAATGTCTAGATGATAGCGAAGTACTGCTGGATGATGAAAAGAGATGATCTTCAACGAGTCCACAGCCGGAAAAGCAATAAAAGAAGCTTCGACAGAAAGCGAAAGCGTTGTTATAAGAACTTATGAGCTTAAAGAGAAGTGGGAGTATACTGGAAATGTGTTTTAGAACATGATTTATGAAGAAAATAAAATTTTTATAATATTAGAAAAAATGTGATAAATTACTTAAATTTTGTTATTATACCCAAAATTCTCCTTTTTTTGTGAGAAATCCGACATGATAGAAAAAGATGACTTGCATTTTTGAAATCAGCGCTGAAAAATACATAAAAGTCAGTTATCAGATTTCAAACCACTTTAAAAAATAATTCTTTTGCTGACCTGTGTTATTTGAACTATATCGCTTGTCGAATAGTGCTCAACGAGTCAGTTTAAAGGACATGTATGCGTGATTGATTTTTTCGTTAATAAACATATTGTTGTTTAGTTATACACATGCAAGTGCAATTAATAAATAACCTTTTTAATTGTCTGTCAGTTTTTAAATGAGAATTCATCCATGGTGTGAAAGAAATTATCAAGTAGAAATGATTTTATATTACATTTAGAACTTGCTTTGCTATGTGTCATTTATTTTATGTTATTTTGCAAATAGTCAAGAGTTGTTTTGTTGAATATCTAAAAACTTTTTCCGCCACTGACAGCTTTAATAAAGAGTAAATCAAGGTGATATTTTTCCTCTAGTTTTGTATGAATGAACAGCATTATTATTCTCAAATTGTGACGCGTTACTTGCGACAAACTTCATTAGCGAATATATGTATCGTGATGGTGCAGTCGAAATGCCTAAAATGCCTAATCTGGAAGAGGTTCCTCCTTAAAGAGATACTTACATCACTTCCGCAGCTGAACCCACATTATTCTCATTCCTTGCTTTTACTCAGCCAGTGCTTCATTTCTAAGAGATGAGTTACCCCAGATAATTATTTCCGTTAGCCATTATTGAGGGAAAGCCTGCAAAATATTTCAGTAGGTCAGTTCATATGTTTCCAAGACTAGCAATTATACTAGGATCGAAAGGAGCTGAACTTAGCTATTACAGCAACTCAACAATATGTTTCTTCTAGTTGAAGTTGTCACAAATATGTACATTCAGAAATCTGGACCATTCTAGCCTGTTAACTGACTCTCGTTTATGTACTACATCAATTGTTGATATTACCCTATTTGTTGCACAGACTTACTTCAGATTTTAGTGTCCGGAGCTGGCAATGTTTTGGCCCAGTACAGAGCTAGGTCAAAAGCTTCAAGCTTGCTTAGCCAGAGGTCGTCTAGAGATCAACGTGTACGAGAGTTTCAGCGTATTAGATGTTTTTTACTTCTCCACAAACACACTTTTTGTCAGTTGGTAGAGGCTACACCAGTTCAGATGCGGTTTAGCATTTTCCAATGTTCCACTTGGTAGATGTTCTGAAATATGGTAGCTGACAGGGGGTTCATCCAAAGTGTAGCTGAGGAACCGATATGGCGATTTTAGTCTCTTTAATTTATAAAGACTACCGTGTAATGGATGGCGCTCGTCAAATGTCTTTCTGAACTACTCGCTATGTTCATGAGGTCCCTACGAGGTTGGGGACTGCTGAAACCTGAAACTTGGTAGAGTTTTTCCATTGGCGTAGGTTTCATACATCCTATTTTTAGCCTACAGATGTCGTTAAGGCTTATGTCGATCTTCATGTGCCGATCTAGACCAGACGGGGCACGCAAAGTGCCAACGCGTTGGTTATAAGCACAGTAGGTTTGGTGCCCCACATACCCCCGGTTATCTTTCTAAGCATGTTGTTCCTTGCAGCTACCTTATTTCGTATTTCGTTCGCAGAAGTGTTCGTATGTGAGGTATCTGTCAAGCGTCACTCCAAGGTATGTCGGTTGGTTGTGTGCTCAAGGGTAGGTCCTTTCTAGTTAAAGTGCAGCTTTCTATTTTCTAGGTGTTTGTGCAGATGAGAAGCGAAAGCTTTCTTTTTAGTTGGATTTGGTTTGAGAGATTTTTCATCATAGTATGTTACTATAGCTTGTAGGGTATTCCCTAACTCTACCACTACTTCCTCAGAGGTTGTTCCTTGCGTTCTGATATCCAAAGCGTCAGCATAGAGAAAATCTCTCGTATCTTTGGATACTGATTGACCGTTGGTATGTATGTAGAACAATGTGGGGAATAGAACACTTCACTTAGCAAGGCCATCTTTTTACTTCATCCAGCGACATTTTTTTTTCTTGAGATGACGGAGAATTGTCGGCTCTGCAGCAAAGATTCTATAGATTTTAATAGTGCATGGTCTCCAGTAACGTCATAGATATTAATAGTTTTCTGTAGCGTATTCTATCGTAGGCGTCAATTAATTCGATCAGAGCCAAGACCGTCATTTACTTTTTTTGTGTGTTTGAAATCTTATGCGACTTAACTGCTAAGGTAATCAGTCCCTAAGCTTACACACTACTTAACCTAAATTATCCTAACGACAAAAACACACACATGCCCGAGGGAGGACTGGAACCTCCGCCGGGACCAGACCGATCAAATAGCTCGAGGCTACGCTTTATTAATTCTGCATTCCCGTACAAGCTATTTGTTTATTATATTAGTGCCTTGTGTGCTGGTTGTGAAGCTTAACTTTTATATAGGGGAGCTTCGTGAGCGTATGTTCTCAGGGAATGGTTATATACTGAGGCGCTATTTTTTATTAATTAATTGATTGTTGCTTCCCTGTTCTGCCATCAACTAGATTACTCCTTAGTTAGAAGTTAGTGTGCCCAGTGCCTCTACTTTTACAGGTTTAAATTAATATTTCTAGCGAAAGGTGCATTCACCAAAGCGGCGAAGGACAGAGTTACAAACAACGACCTGACGGAACCAGGAACAAAGAGAACAGCAATACTCAACTTAAGGACGAGATCGAGACATGAGGCCAGCAACACGGAGCCCAGTCTAACCACTACATTTCGACTGGCAACGCCCAAGTCGTCAAGCCCCTGTGCCACGTCGGACCGTACCGGAAGAGATACACTTCTCTCCGCACAACTGAAACAAAATCAACTACAACAACACCCTTGCAAATAGCACATTCATATTACATAAAAGAATAAAACACAACATTAAAAAAAGGGGAGGTCGATAAAAATAATTTTTAACTCAACACTTAAGAATTCGTTTAACCACTTCAATACACGCATAAATAAGATTGTTCCTTGAAACATGATAGTAACAGCTAATGTTATTTTAAACGGGGAAGAGACCCCCCCCGCCCCCTTCCCGCCACCAGAACTTCACTTTCATGAAATATGATGTAGTTTTCAAGATAAAATAGTATTTCGTTACTCATAAACTAATGCGCAAATTTTGGTACTTAATCACCAAGGTTACAACAACTTTAGATATACAATCACTCAATAATGACCAGCTCACCGGGCTTCCTAACATATAACTTAAGATCTTTCATCCATTGGTAAGAAATTAACATGGGAAGCCCAAGCCTCGTTATCATGCCACTTGTGACATAACTTTGACATATCAGACACGTCACCAAATTCATACATATGCCCAGGCGAAAAGTTTATGCAGGTCGGCGCTCCAGGAAGCTCTTCTTCTCAACATGCACTGCATGGTGAGAATAGCCCAACACCACACCTCGTGCCGGAACCCAAACCTTTCCTCCGTCTCCGGCCTCATCCCTCCAGTTATTCCGAGCACAATAAGCATGCGCACCAAGTAAGGGCCAACCCCCAACCCCGTTACAACCGCAACCGACGGACCTCATAGTCAGAGCCTGCTTCCTCGCCGCAGCAGTCTTAAGTAGTCGTAGCCTCGATTAATAATTGACTCGTGGCCAGCCAAAGCGAAATCGATCTCAAAGATGACACTACAAGAAAAAGGTACTATTTCAACCAAGCGAAGTACCACCGTCATTGAGTTCTCTCATTATGAAAGAAGAGGAGGAGCTTTGGATTTCTGTATGGATAGGCCGGCCAGAGTGGCCGAGCGGTTCTAGGCGCTTCAGTCTGGAACCGCGCGACCACTACGGTCGCAGGTTCGAATCCTGCCTCGGGCATGGATGTGTGTGATGTCCATAGGTCAGTTAGGTTTAAGTAGTTCTAAGTTCTAGGCGACTGATGGCCTCAGAAGTTAAGTCCCATAGTGCTCAGAGCCATTTGAAACATTTTTCTGTATGGATATCACAGGAAACTTCCTTTTTCTTGTATCCTGGTCCGACAATTTCGACAGTCCGTCAGAAGGCATGGACATAGACACAGCCCCCAGGCGATGCTACTACAAACCGCGAGCGCTGCAGTAGCCGCCACAGCACTGTGCGAGGGACACGCCCCCCGCGCCAACCTATCAGCGCTCACGGGGCACTATTAAGCCAGCAACGCAGGGTCTGAGAAGTCATTAGTAATCCGACTCTGCTCTTGTATTTTACGTCGGACTTATCATTGTTTGGTTTCTGATCTTGCCGCGTCTGGGCTCTCGATTTCGTTCACACTTCGATGTAGTCATTTTTCTGTATCCGAGCATAGCTGTCATTGTCACCTTAGTTGTTGTCCATAACTGTTGTCTTTCTGTTTTAGCACCTCGCCGTCGACGTTGTCGGCAGCTCGGCATGCGTCTCCTGGTTCTGTCGAATCCGTTCACTAGAATTGCTGAAGAGTAAAAGGTTAAATCTACGTTATGGACGCAATACTCGCACAGTTCGTGAAACAGCACCAGCTGCTCCTGCAGCTGCAATTTCCACAGTGCATCCGTCAGCAGTTCCGAAGAAAACGGAACTTTTGCGCCAAGAAATTACCCTGCTGTCAGGGTGATAACAGATACAACGTCCACAACCTGTCTCGACTGTGGTCGCCTTCCAGACAGAGTCCCACCCACCAACGTATCCGCCGTTTAACGATACAAGAGACAATGGGAGCATATGTTTGCAGAGGCTGCTGCAGCACTTCGTCGCTTATCGGATTTATTATGACGTTCTCCAACGGTCGCTCTTCCTGACTTGGGCTTACCGAGAGACATTTATCTTATTTAAGAAGTTGGTTCCCCTCACAAACCCAGTTGTACTCACTTTAGAGGAAATGTATTCATTGCTGTCGACCTATTAAGCACGATGGGCAGATCGCGTGTAGAGTTCCATCAGTACTACAAGCAAGCAGGCCAGTCTCACCGATCATGGTTGACGGATTTGCAAAGTCTCAGTCGTCGTCGTGATTTTACCTCTGCCAACCCTTCTTGCAAAACCTCATATTCCGATTCCTTGATCGGATTGACTGCCGATCCACAAACTTGCGATGCAGCCCTCAAGCACAACACCCATACTCTGAGATCGTACAGGCAGCAAATGAAGGTGTTACCGCCCGCCCTAGATTGCTGCAGGGTGTTACCGCCCGCCGTAGATTGCTGCAGTTCAATCACCGCCGTGGGGACTGAATTTTTGCAAAACTTCTTCATGATGGCGGCGTCATGATTCATCACTTGTCGACGTGTCAATGACCTCAGATCAGCCCGTCCAACAATGTCGGCGGAAACAGTGGCGTCTGCCTTCTTGCCCTGACTGTGACGGACCAATTGGCAGATTGCCTAATTGTTGGGCGCACTGCATCGTTTCTGGCGAGGATGGACATCTCCAAATTGTCTGCTGTCAGACGTCAGGTCAGTGTAACTCTACTCCTAACTCGCGTCATGAGACTGTACATGACCTTCAGGTCTTAGTAACCCAGGGCAATCCTTGCCCCCAAACTCGTTTATTGATCTAACGACTGCTCTTCAGAACGTTCGTTTCCAAATCTTCACGGGAGTGAAGGTTTCCCTGATCAATTTCTTGACATACGATCGTCTGGTTCACCCCACGTTGTCTCTGGTCTCTCGTAAGTTGGCTATTTAGTATGAGAGCTTTATTCCCCTCAGTGGTCAATTCAGCACTACGGCAACTACAAGATAGTCACATGGCCATTAACACTGCATATAGTCAACAGTCATTAAGCTGGCAACATTTTCGGCCTGGATGCTTTCTCGCTGTTTGGATCCTCCACCATAGATAGAGTTCAAGTGGTCTCAGACGCAATCCATTTCCAGAAATTTGGTGATCTTTGTGTCTCTTTGGCGTCTCTTTTTGAGCCTAGCCTAAAGTGCGCCACCAATTTGGAGAAACATACTTCTTTGTGTCCAGATGTAGTGCCCCACTTCTGTTAAGCACATCGACTTCCAGTCTCCTTACAGACGGCTGTCAAGCTCGAACTCGACCGCATTTACGACGATGGGATCAAAACTGATGTTTGGGTCACGACACGTGGTCGTGTTCTAGAAGCCCAATGATTCCTTTCTGCTCTGTATCTGGCATCCATGAGGGTTTTGCCCCAAACAAATGTACCCAAACAACCGAACAAGGAGGATATTTTCCAGCGTGTCGGGTATGGGGTTCCTTGGGTTGGGATGCCAGGACAAGGTGGACGTATGCAGCTGCCGAACATGGAGGAAATCTGCTGGGCCGTGCTCATGGAGACTGGTGGACCTGTAGGTGCTCAGGTACATCTTGAGTGTTGCTGACATGGTAGATGTGCCCATGGCCTTCAACATTGCCGGCCGGTGTGGCCGAGCGGTTCTAGGAGCTTCAGTCTGGAACCGCGCGACCGCTACGGTATCAGGTTCGAATCCTGCGTTGGGCATGGATGTGTGTGATGTCCGTAGGTTACTTATGTTTATGTAATTTCAATTTCTAGGGGACCGAAGACCTCAGATATTAAGTCCCATAGTGCTCAGAGCCATTTGAACCATTTTTGAACCATCAACAATTGTTGCTTAAATGCTGCCTCTGTAATGAACTTAGAGTAATAATTCACTTTCCCAAAAAAGGCCTGCATCTCCTAGAGGTTTCGGGATTGCGAGAGAGAGTCAACAGCAGAAACATTACAGTCAATGCACTGAATCTCGTCTTTGGTGAGTAGATGGCCGAGGTAGTCCGCTTGTTCCTGGAACCGCACTTGAGCTCTGCATCACACAACGTAATAAGCAGTCTATGTACGCTAGGAAGGTGATTTTGGCATGTAGTACCCGTAACAATTAAGTCATTAAACTAATTTGTACGAGCATGGATGGACTTGGTTAGCTCTGGAAGATCGGTGGAGCAGAAGAGATCCCAAAAGGCAATTGCATATATCTGTATAAGCCAAAAGGCGATGGATTACAAGTTTGTGACAACTCATGGGCCGCGCCTTACAATGGTTCATACCTTGAAAGTTGTAGAATGTTGGCACATGAACTATCTCTCTCCGTGTCTCCAGCCTACCCCTCCAGCAGTGGATGTTTCTGAGTTGGCATCCCCACCCTCACATGTCCATCGACCTCATAAGTACCGTTTTCGGCTCAAGAACGCTGTCGGCAGCTCCTGTAGGAACGGGTATGGAGGTCGAGACATCACTACAGACTCCATCTGCTCCACAGTCGCCCCCACACTGGAGTTCCCAATTGCAGTGCCCCAAGTGCCGTGTTCCTTATCCCGTGTTCCTCCTCCCAGCTGGCGATCTTCACGGATGCCACACCACCAGTTCACCTCTCAAAACATCGACCAGGACGGTTCAGGCTCTATGTGCCCATTTAGTGGGGAGGGGCGGAGGGCGAATGTGGTATCCCAGTTCAACAGTTTCGACTTCTCACCAGAATGCATGGACGTAGACGATAGCCACTGGGCGGCACACCTATAACCTGGGAGCGCTGCTGTCGCCGCTACAGCGCTTTGTGAGGCCACGCCGTACCCATAACTGTTCAGTTCCTATCTTTCTCCGTCTAGGCTCTCGATTTGGTTCACTCTTTGGAGTTACCATTCTGTCGTATCCGACCATAGCTGTTGTTGTCGTCTTCGTTGTTGTCTATAGCTTTTGCCTTTCTTTGGTTTTGGCACATCGCCGTCGATGCCCTCAGCCTGCCGGCCGGCGTCTTCTGATTGTGTCGGATTCCGGTTAGTTGACTTTCTTCATACCTTTGTTTTTGCGACTGCGATTCAGAAGTAGCTGACGTGCAATTTCGTTAAGTGACACTGTAGCCATTTCTCGGCTGTCTTTCGGATCGCCATTGAGCTGTCGTCAGATTCCATGCAGTTTTGCTGCGACGTGGCATGTCCGTGTTCTCCATGGTTTAGACCTATATGTTTCGGCTTGTTTCACTTCGTGCTGTCATAAGAGGAGGTCAAGTTTAATGAAAATTGCGTTACTATGTTTAATGTGATGTGTTGAGTGGTACTTAAGTAAATAAATTAGTGAAATCAAAGTGAAGTAGAAATTAGAATGTAAATGAAAAACTTGGTTTAGTTTAGAGAATTACATACTGGCAAATAGCGGGCATAACCGCAGACCAGAAGAGACAATGACCGTGAAGTCAGCAAGTTCCACATAAGTGGACGCTGTCGATTCAGCCGTCAGGGCATCGCCCGACCGGCTCGCGTGTTTCCAGTTGTCACATATGATCAAAGGCCCTCGCCTACATTCCAAGAGCCAATGACCGACTTTATGAAGATTCTTCGGGAAGCTTTTCAGCGTGACAGAGGAGGCAATGACCGGCTCATGTGTTTCTCACTCGTCACTTGTGATCAAAGGCCCTCGCCTATATTCCAAGAACCAATGACCGACGCTAAGAAGATTCTTCGAGAAGCTTTGAAACGCGACAGACGAGGCAATGGCCGTGAAGTCGTTCACCTCCAGTGAACTTCAGTGAATAAATACGCGAGACGCAGTGGGCCCGATGGAGGAAGACGACAAGAAGTGAAGAAGAGTAGCAGTGGTTTTCAGTCAGTTTCGGTGCTGAAGACCCTCATGCAAGAAGAGACTACATCATGCACAGACGCACCAGGTCCGCCGATGTAATGGAATAGCAAGCAGCAGCTTCGGCGCCAGAAGACAGAAGTTAAAAGGTATTTGAAGTCTGATTTTTACATACCCGGCCGACTCGTGAGGACGGGATGAAGACCCGACAGAGGAAGACTGGCAAGCGGGAGTCCTTTGTTCGAGTCCGGGACACTGGCCTTCCCCCGCCGCGCCGCGCCGCTCCGCTGGCCGGCGCACAACACACGCGGCCGCTTAGAGAAGAGAAACACTGGGACGCCACATCCAAGGTATCACCATCCGATGCACGACTGCGCTCGCAATAATTAAACGGTCCACCTCGCGCTGCGCGTCTCCAGTCAGCTGGGCGAGACGGCGACACGAGATACACACTGCCACGCGTAATCAAACGCCGCCGCTGCCGCAGCAGAAGGCTTCGCAAACGACACAGCTGCCGTTCTCCGAGCCAGAACATCGAGTAAGGAAACAGTTGTACGAAACTTGCAATAAAAGTTATCTTATCTAAAATGCTCTTTCATTCTACCTCATACCCGAGCCAAGGAAGAACCCACCCTGCCCTCATGTTGTTAACAGAGAAAAATCAATTTATTTAGTATTTTCACCCTGACATAATGCTTTAGAATTAAATGCTCTTTGCAGTAATGCTCATCCTGACAATTGACTAGCATCGAAAGAGAAAACCCAGTTATATTTAGTGTCACAACTGTTACATTTGGTGTCAGAGAAAAAACCCTAGGCTCAATATGAGGTGTGATTGACAGTCACTAAAGGCCACAGTTAGTATCGTTTAATGCGTAAAAAGGATAGGAGTTCGCATTACAGTAGTAACATTTTCTTTATTTAGAAGTGTATTCTCTGTCATAATTTTAAGAGTTTGTCGAAAATATTTATACATCTTTTTCATTCAGTGTTGTAAGATTGTGTAACTAATAGTTTGTAAAAGGATGACACGAAATCGTACAAAGTAAGTGTCAGCACCACAAGCGGTTTCTACCGAGGAAGCTATTCAGAGCTTAGTTAATCAAACAGCACAGCTTAAAAATGATGATAATGCATTATTTGAACAGTTGTGTGAGGTTAGGCAAACCGGTCCAATCCCTCCCACCCTATATTGCTCAGCAGCAGCCTTGGTAACTCCTGTTTCGGATAAACCTGGCGGACACATAACAGCCTTCTTTGATGATTTAGTAGCAGCTGCAAAGTTAGGATCATGGTCAGATGAACAGCACTCACAAATGACAAAGTTAAGATTGGTAGGAGAGGCTAAAGTACCCGTATTATACCATGAAGAATTACGGAATGCTCCAACATTTGAGGAATTGAAGAAAGGATTACTAAAACGTTTTCAAAAACAGAACAGCTGTAGATTTTATAGGGAAAAATTAAACACTGTCACTCAAAGGAAAACGAGTCGTTAGAAATCTTTGTAGATAGGATTAGAAAAGTTAATATTAACACCTATCAGTTGACAACTAGTGATGAAGCAAATAAAGTTATTTTCACGAGGCAGAAGATAGAGCCCTGGATACATTTTTACGTGAGTTACCTCCTGAAACGTCCCGTCGTGTCAGGGCAGAGTTTCCTAAAAATTTAGCAGAAGCTGTATCTGTGTCGACGGCTTTCGAAGAAATAGACATTGCCACCAGATACAAGGAGAAGCGAAATGTATTTTCAGCAGGAGTACGATGTTTCAGGTGCGATCGACAGGGACATACAGCAAATAACTGCAGACAACCTCAGTGCACTAATTGTCAAAGAATAGGTCACACATTCAAGGAATGCAGGTCTAAGAAGCTCTTTGGAATTAGAAATCAGTTAAACTCCAACGGGAATGTCGGAGCCGCCGCCAGTCGTTCCCAATAAAATTTCATGCCATTAAGGCGAATGTGAAGGCGGAATGCTGGTTATCTGCTACCATACAGGATAAAGAGGCAAGGATACTGGTGGATACAGGCGCAAACGTATCAATAGTAAGTAATGAATGTATTGGAGAAAAGAAATATGACCCTCCAAGGTATAGATTGAGTGGAGCAGGAGGGGGTAGAGTGAAGTCATTAGGATGTACATCATTGATTTTCTATTATCATGGTGTACAATTTCAAGAAGATGTAGAAGTGGTAACAAAGGTAACTGACGGGTACGACGCGATCCTAGGGTTTGATTTCCTGAATAAACATCACGCTAAAATCGACCTCAGACAGCAAACTGTAGAACTTAGCGGAATAGTGTTTCAGCTAGGTGACACCGATGCAAAGGGCCCACTCCCGCAAGATTTCCCTAACCGGAAGGCGAAATCAACTACACTGCGTGCAACGACCTTGAAGGTTGATTCGCGGGATAAGATACCATTTGGCTCAGGAAAACTTTTCTGGATAGCCATTAGAGGAAAATGAGGAACTAGATGTATCACATTGTTTTGTACGAAGAAGTGTTGTACGGGTTCAAGACGTTGAGGGAGAAAGAAAAGTACCGGTACATATTGACAATTTCGGAGTGTGGGACAAAGAGTTGCATAAGGGAATATTAGTAGCTACAGTCAGTACTTTTGAAGAAGAAGATTTCATTTGGTCAGATATTGATAATGGCGAGAAACCAGACGCCTATAAAACCGCATTACGCCAGAAGTTTGAGCATTTGAAAGGAAATGATAAAGACACGATAGAAGCAATTTTAGTTGAATTCCAAGATTTATTTAATGCAAAAGGTCCATTGCCAGCAACAGATATCACATAGCATAGGAAATAGCCCCCCAGTTTATAGGAAGCCTTATAGAGTTCCGCATCACTTACAGCCAGTACTGGATGAACTTTTAGAACAGCATCTAAAAGATGGAATTGTAATTATTCCAAAGGTCTCCCGACGGTACGAAAAGATATAGATTCTGTTGTGACTACAGACACCTTAACAAACAAGATATCATTGACAGTTTGGGTAACAGTAAATACTTGTCAACAATCGATTTACGTAGCAGATATCATCAAATGGAGGTTGCACCTGAAGATAGACATAAAACAGCATTTTGTACCCCTGGAGGCCACTTGTAATTTAAAAGAATGCCTTTCGGTTTGAAAAATGCACCAGCAACTTTTCAAAGACTACTCGATGGAGTATTGCGAGGACTCAAAACTCAGCAATGTTGTGTACATCTAGACGACATTATTGTATTCTCCAAAGACATAAATTTACGTGCTGTTCGTCGGCGTAGTGTTTTTCAAAGACTTAGAAAAGCTAAATTAACATTAAATATGGAAAAATGTAGTTATGCATTGACTGAGGTTACATACCTAAGGCACACTGTTAGTGAAAATGGAATTAAAACAGATCCTCGATTAATTTCGGCAGTTAACGATTTCCCAACACCACAACGCGTTAAGGAAGTACAAAGTTTCATTGGTCTCGCATCGTATTACTGAAAATATGTTGAAACTTTTGCTGAAATTACCCGACCCTTAACCCAATTATTGAAAAATGGTGCAAAATTTCATTGGGCTGAAGATTGTGAATCACCATTTAAAACCCTTAAAGATAAGTTAACACAGTCCAGTATTAGCCAACCCAGATTATAAAAAAGAATTTAGTGTCAGAACTGTTACAGATGCGCAGAATTGACTGTAGTGTGTTATTTCATAATTTATGGAGGATATACTTTCAGAGTACCACTTAATAATTCTTCGAAGAACATGATTGTAAATTTCTTTTGTTGATTTGTCATAATGGCGTTTATTATAGTACTAGTATCATCTTCAAAGGGGTACTAAGTCAGTTCGTTGAATGTTAAGTGGTAGGCCATTCAAGTAAATATGGTGTTTGATTGGGACCCCCTTGGTTGTTTCTCTCCATTCATTAACATTTCCAATCCTTTCAACATCATTTTAATGATGCAGCAAGTCTTGACTTAAACAATCTAATGACTTGAGAAGTTCCCGAAAATTTTCAGCTGGTGACATTTTATTATTTAAGACTTTCAATATTTGGTGAGCGCGAGTATAATACCGTTTTTAGTCGAGCAATCTATATGGAAACGAAATTGTGCGGTGTTAAATAAATAACAGATCTTAGACTACTGTTGAGTATATTGCTTTTTCGAACATTTTGGGAAAAAAATGCAGGATGGGAAGTGTATCTTAACTATTTTAGTCTTCCTTGTCACATTTAATGTAAATATGTTTAACAATTCCATATTTTAATCTCTTTGGAAACATTGCGTGCTCCAGTGGTTGAGATTCAAATTTCATCAACTACATATAACTATAGCTTCTGTTAATTTGAATTTCTGTGATTCTATTAATGTCAGTGAAGGATGCTGTTTCTACTTATAGTTGCTTAAATTTTTGTGGTATTAAATGTTTAGTATATTCTCTTTCTTTTCCAGCTGCACATTTTAATCCTGTTTCTACTTTTATATTTAGAAATAGATTTTTAAAACGTCTTCCAGTTTCTGAATTATCAGTCACAACATTGTCATTTAGTTTGGCTGTTATGGTATCTTGTACGCTGAATACCCTCCTCTGGTTACCCATGTCTTAGGAGTCTCTCTGAAGTTCTGTGTATCATTATAGTAGAGATACTTTCAAATATCGACACAACCTTAATGTTGAATATATTTAATTTAATTTAATTTCACATACCTCATCGAATACAATGTCTTTTAAATTATTCTTAAATCATTGAAACCTTTTCTCATTATCAAGCCCCAGTGCTTTGTATGAACATTCTAGTAATCAGAGGGATTTTGACTTCTGTTCTAATGGCCCCCTTATGCTTTCTGCAAGATATTCAGCTAACCTGTTCTTCCATCACTTATTTACACACAGGCCATTATTCTTATATCACTATCACACAAATGGAGCAAGAGGTTTGGCAAAGATATGATTCTTTGTTTCAGTCAACAGTAATCTCATCAATCCACTCATATCTTTGGGAACGTGACTAACAGCTCTGTAAACTCAGGGTAGGTTATGACGCTACAAAAACTCCAACCTCGAATACGTGTGGGCTGTTTTTAGTCCTTATTCCTGCAAGTACACTTCAGTTAATTCTGAAACAAGAAAAATCAACGCACAACGAAGTAAACATTCAAATGGGACGCAAATCGATAGGTTATCGTACAAGTACAGACAAACAAATGACTACAGTTTCATAAAAATTAGATGAGTGATTGAAGACAAAGAGTTTCATAAATTGAGTAAGACAATAACGTGTTGCTCCACCTCTGGTTCTTACGCAAACAGTTATCGGCTTGGCGTTGTTGGACGCCCTCCTGACTACTATTGTGATAAATTCTATCAGATAGTCGCGTTTCATCGTCAGAATACCGAGCTGGTAGGAGGGTCCTGCGAAATAATTCTCCAAATATTCTCAAATGGGGAGAGTTCCTGCGGCCTTCCTGGCCAAGGTATGGTTCTGCAAGCACGAAGACAATCAATTGAAGCCCTCTCCGTGGACTGGCGGGCATTATTTTGCAAAAATGTAATCCCAAGATGACTTGTGATGAATGGAACCAAAAGGAGGCGTAAAATGTCGTCGATGCATCACTGCGGTCTAAGGAATGCTGCTATGAAATGAATTGGCTCTACTGATCGCCACACCTGGTCGTCGGGCCGTGTGGTGGGTGACATTAATGTTATTGTTGAAACGCTGTCCAGGGTGTCTCAAGGCACATATTCGCTGGTCGCCGGGGCTCAATTCGAAGCGGAACTCTTCCCTGAAGACAATTCTACTCCACGCAATGGCGTTCCAGGCCGAATGTGCCCGACACCACTAAAAACATGCATGTTGTTGTACGGAGATCAGTAGTAGCCGGCGTAAGGGCAGTCGTGAGATCAGCCCCCATTCTGTGAGCCGAATATTAAATGGTTCTCGTGGCCGATGAACCAGCAATAGGATGCTATCGATTATAATGATGAATCTGGGGGTCTGAGTGACACTCTGACAAGTGTTCTATCCTCATGTCCTGTCGTCTCTCCAGGTCAACCGATTCATCCTTAAGCCACGTCAAACCGTGTAATAAAGGTTGGCAGGGGTCGGTTACGATTGTGGACGGGGCCTCAATCAGTTACTGTTGGTTCCCTTTCGCCATTACACAAATTTATTTTTAAACGGTAATTCCAGACTCAGCAATAAATAAAGATATCGCACGTTATTAATGAAGGAATAAAAAACTGTGTAATTAATAGTGCTTTTAGTACGTTACAATTTACCAAATGACCATAAAATACAGACAAAGCAAATAATGTTTTAAAACCAGGCCAATGTGATCCCAGTTAGAATTTTAAGGCAAGTAACCTTAGCCACGGATGAAGATCTTTAACGCCAAGAACGGCAATTATATATTAAAAAAATTGACAAACATACTGTATAACAGCATTGCAATAGCAAGGTTAATTTAAAAAGACAGGTAACTGATCAACAAGCAGGTGAGAGAAAATGATGGTTAGCTTGGAAGCACAACCATTTAAACGTGCTGTAACGCCAATAATGGCAATTATATAAAAAAAATTAAAAAATGCAGCAAAACAGCAAATACAAAAGCAAAGGTTAATTTAAAATGGCAAGCAACTGACCACCAAACAGGAGAGACAAAATGATGATATACTTGGTAACACAATAATTTAAAACTGCTGTAACGCCGAGAATGGCAATTATATAAAATATTTAGAAACATACAATAAAACAGCAAAAACAATAAAAAACACAAGGGCCAGTCACAGACGGTGCACCAGGAATCGACCTCTGAGTACGCCCGGCAAAAAGTACTGTCGCGACCGATGAGATAGGCAGCCAGGAGTGGCATTCGCTTTACCAGATTGTAACTCAGACTATTGGCAGTGTAACGAATGACTAATGATAATTTTGCTGAGGCTGTCTGACGTCCAAACAACCAAATGCAAAGATGTGGAAGTACACCCAAACTGGAACCAGTGGTCTGGACTCTGCCTGCAGAATACTGTGCTCTGAGCGCCCGGAACGAGAAAGGAATCACTACCAACAATGTAAAATAATCGTCAACCAACCTACAATCAAGAAAGCTGTCAAAACTACACGCCTGAACGAACAGCACCGGCAAGGCGAGGAAATGTACACTGTCATTACATAGACTAATCCCCAAGTCAGGTAACTGTGGCTTTAGTGACCACGAGGCAGGAAAAATACCATTGGTTTAACTTAACAAATGTTAACAAACTGAACGCAGTACATAGTAATTAGAAGTCCGGGAAAGCTAATCACATCCTACTTCCCCAAGAACCCAACTCACTGCTCTTTGCCTCGGCAACGCTGCGAGCAGCAACACGAACCCAAGCCACCAGAGAATCGCAAGATTTCACAATGGTAGAGGTTTCTCTACTTGAATCCAAACACACTCTGCTTCAAAATTGCAGGATCCGGTTTACGATGAGGTGCAGCCTCGTGACCACAGGCCTTCGATCTTGCAGCCCATGCACGCCACCAGCAACCCTGGCGTGTTCTCGCACTGCGCATTCTTGGCTCCTCCTGTGTCCCCAATCGAACTGCACACTGACACAACCCTGAAGAACCACGACGTCGGCCCAGAGATAGGGTCACAGTTGCTATACATCGATAACTGCCGTTCCTGCCATATCGGGACATGCAACACTTGTTAAAGTGAAACCAAGTGGTGCCGGTCAACACGAGAAGAAGACAAACAACTGCAGTCAAGTCAAATAAACGATACGGTCAGGCCTCCAGCAGAGGAGAGAAAGCTACCAACAGCACCAACGCGAGCAGCAGCATGGCTCACTATGATTTGCCCGTCGCAAGCAACACCGTCGTAGAGTAGCATCACTCCTATAGAGACGTCGAGCAATTCTCCAATTGCTGCACCCAGATTCCTTGAGCCTAACCTATTGATTAACTTGTTTCCAAACTCTTTCTGTTGTTTCTCTACACCAGGGATGGTAACTGCTAGGTCTCCCATAAGGAAGTCATAGTCATACCTCATAAAAACGTGCAGATGAACAGAGTTAGAATGCAGTGGTACAAATTATCTAGTTGGCGGAACGTAGTCCTTCAACAAGCAAACGCCGAATTTCTACACATATTTGTAGAATACTGAAAACATTACAAGTGCACTGCCTTTATCCGATTTATTTACAGCACATTCTACACCATCGAGCAGCCCAGGAAGGTAGACGGCTGGAAATTTATTGCAAATCGCAGAGTAATCTAACTAATACTGTTTACGGATAAAGTCACTTCCACAAACGATGGTGTCAATAACATTCGCAACGCAGATCAGTGGTCCCACGAATTCACAGATGTCAGTGTCATAGAGATTTTCAAGAATGTTTCGGTGTAAATATGTGAGACGTTACGAAAGACAATCGGTCGGACCTGTTGTCTTACCGCACTGTGTTACAGGGTGCCGTTTATGTAGACATTGGAGAAAATGAGGTTTCAGCATTATCGGAGGAGGTTCCTTTGGTATAAGAGGGGGTATGTTCTTCCAGCGCGACGCCGCCACCGCATTCTAGTTTTGGATGACGTATAATCTGAATGTAGCATTCTGCGAAAGATGAAACGATGAAAACGGCCACGTTTCTTCGTCAGCTATTTCTATGGTCCTTAAAGCTTTATATTTTTGACTGTGAAAAAGGTCGGAAGGTGGAATTTACAAAGAAACAGTATCGGCTCACGAGTAATGCCTGCCTCGTCAAAGAATGCCAAGACGACGTCAGACGACTCACAAGTGGTGTTGCCAAAAGAATTCGAAAGTGCATTGAAATCAGTGGTGTATTTTATGAAAATCAACTCCCAGCTTTGCCATTTCCCTATCCTCAATACTTCCTGTGAGTACTTATTTGGGCTACATTGTAACAGCTGTATTTCGGTAAGCTATAAATATGGGACACATGTCATGCGGAATGTTTTATCTGAATCTGTTTATACTATCACCACAAAAAATATTGTCCATTCCTCTTGAAACCTCACGTATAGAACAGTGCATCGGCTATAGTTTGCACGCTCCTGTATTTATGAAGCAGCTAGTCCGCAATACACATTTGAGTTCTTGACAGACAATTTTTCCACCGTTCTACTCTCGAACAATCTGCGCAAGAAAACAAGATTTAAATCTTTCTGTGTGAGCTCTAATTTATCTTATTTTACTACGACCATAATTTCTTCCTTTTCAGTTGTGCGTAAAAAAATATGAGGAAGTGCTTAAAAACAATGCCTCCGAATTTTTTGGTGAAAATTCTTTAGGCTCATAAAATAAAGCGAATGTTGCTACCATTTCATAACTTTGTTCTTCCTTCTACACGTTATTTCTCAACATAGTCACCCTGCCGACGAATATATTTGCCCCACCGAGAGACCAGGTTGTTGATACCGTCACTGTAGATTGTATGACTTAGTTTAAGGTGCCACAATCTCTGCTTTCAACACCTCATCTCTGTCAAAGTGGCGCCCTTATGGTGTTCTTTGGAAACAGAAGAAAATCGCAGGGGGCCAAGTCGTGACAAGTATGATCGGTGACTTCTTTTTTCTTTCTTATGTTTTGGTGTGACATGTGCTACTTCCCAGTCTTGTGGTACGCACCTTCCTTAAAACGAGTGGTTGTGTGTGACTGCTGAGTATAAAGCTACAGTGTCAGCACACTCTCAAAGGATGTAATGCACAAATTCTGAAATATAATGCTTGATGGTATCGACTACCTGAATGTCTTGTGTTGCATGGGTATGTACTTATTCCGGGGTTCTGTTACTCGGTCCCCTCTGACCGTCTACTGCTTCACCTCTTCTTCACTATCACCTACCTCCTTCCCTCTCGAAGTTCATGTCTTCACCGTCTCTAACTCATTTCCCCCCCCCCCCCCCCCCTTGAAACTCTTTGTGCTCCCTCTCCCTCTGTTTCTTAATCTGTCTCTCCCTACTGTTCTCCTCCTCTCCACACACTCTGTTCATCTCCTCCTGTCCCCACCCCCTCTCAATCCATCTCAACATCCTCGCTTTCCTTGTCTATTCCCTCCACCTCCCTACATCGTTTTGCACACTTCCTACTTCTCTTATCTGTGTCCATTTCGTCTCTCTCAGTCTCCTTCTCCACAGCTTCTGTTTTCATAAGTAGGTTATCACCCCCAACCTAGTAGCAGACTGGTGGATCTTACCCCATAGAAATTCTTTCCATGTAGTAAGTGACATATGTATCAAACTTGGTTGAAATCGATTCAGGGTTTTGGAGGAGATATTTACCCACTCCTTTACCCGACCACGCATATATCATAAATATTTTGCATCCATTCAATATATTTCACACATATTTGTACACATTTTTCAGCTGCATGTGTAGCGAATTTTCTAGCACCTAAATTTTTCTCACTTCATATCTTCTGCACAGTCCGCCGAACGCTGATATAATTTTCCAGACACATTCAGTGGCATATTTGGATACTGTCCGTGACATGTGTTACGAACAGTGTTAGTAGTAAAGAAGTAGTAAATTGAAACGTCATGATGATGCGGCTGTTTTTCAGGCAATATGTGTCATGGCATTGTATTCTCCTGAATTGCGTACCGCACAATGATATAATTTTGCAGGTAAATTCAAGGGAACATGTAAGTACCGTCTGCAAAATATGTCGCGTATGCAGTTAGTATCAAAGAAACAAGAAATTAAAACGTTATGCCTGATGCGGCAATTTCACTGCACAAACAGCGGAAAGGTAGTAAGCGATAACCTCTCTTCCTACCATCTTTTTATGGAGGTTGTCAGCGAGAAAAATTCGTAACTTTTTAAAATTATTTTTCAAGGTTGTAGGAAGCCCTTAAGTGACCTCATTCATTAATATTCTATGTATTCGTGCATCGTGGAATAGACTGATTTTCACCGCCGCCCCTTTAATAGCTAGGTAGCTGTCACCACCACAGCGTTTTTTCCAGACAGTAAGTCATGTGTGTATCAAGTTTAGTCGAAGTCGGTCCAGTGGCTTAAGAGGAGAAGTGTAACATACATACATGCATACATACACTGAGGTGACAAAAGTCGTGGGATATCCACATATATGGTTTGCGGTAGTACTGCGTGCACAAAGTATAAAAGAGGAATGCTTGGCGCAGTTGTCAGTTGTAATCAAGTGTTTCATGTGCAGAGGTTCCCAATGTGGTTATGGCGGAATGATAAGAACTAAAAGACTTTGATCGCAGAATGTTACTTGGAAATAAACGAGTGCGTCATGCCATTGCATAAATCGTTAGGGAATTCAATACTCCGAGATACAAAGTGTCAAGAGTGTGCCGAGAATGCCAAATATCACGCATTACCTCTCTCCACGAACACCGCAGTGGCCGACGGCCTTCGTTTAACGACCGAGAGTAACGGCCTTCCATTGAGACGTCAGTGCTAGCTGCGTGAACTAACTGTAGATATCTATTAGGGACGTACGACAGGACAGAGCGGTGCAATTTGGCATTGATGGGCTCTGGTAGCACACGACTGTTGCCCGTGTTTTCGCTAACAGCACAACATCGCATGCAGTGCCTCTCCTGGACTCGTGAGCATATCGGCTGGACCCCAGACTACTGGAAAACAGCGACCTTCTCAGATGAGGCATGATTTCGGTTGCTAAGAGCTGATGGCAGGCTTCGAGTGTTGCGCAGGGTCTAGGAGATCATTTTCAGTCATTCCTAGACTTCATGTTCCCAAACAAAGATGGAATCTATGGGCGAGAATGCGCCATGTACCCGGGCCACAAGTGGTTATGATTGATTTGAACAACATTCTGGATAGTTCGAGAGACTGATTTGGTCACCGAGATCGCCCGGGATGAATATACATGGGATATAATTGGGAGGTACGTTCGTGCACAAAATACCGCACCGGCACGCTATCGTAAATGTGGACGGCTATAGTGGCAGGATGGCTCATTATTTCGGCGGGGACGTGCTGTCGACCGTTAACGTTGAGCGTGTCAAGTTCAACGTGCTACTGAACGCTCAGGAACGACGCGACTTATGCATACGGTACGTGGGCCCCATCGTGGTATATCTCTAACGTCGATCAGTTGTAGAATTTTGGAACACGTATTATGTTCGAGTATAATGTCTTTTCTGGAGACTAGAAATCTACTCTGTAGGAATCAGCATGGGTTTCGAAAAAGACGGTCGTGTGAAACCCAGCTGGCGCTATTCGTCCACGAGACTCAGAGGGCCTTAGACACGGGTTCACAGGTAGATGCCGTGTTTCCTGACTTCCGCAAGGCGTTTGACACAGTTCCCCACAGTCGTTTAATGAACAAAGTAAGAGCATACGGACTATCAGATCAATTGTGTGATTGGATTGAGGAGTTACTAGATAACAGAACGCAGCATGTCATTCTCAATGGAGAGAAGTCTTCCGAAGTAAGAGTGAATTCAGGTGTGCCGCAGGGGAGTGTCATAGGACCGTTGCTATTCACAATATACATGAATGACCTGGTGGATGATATCCGAAGTTCACTGAGGCTTTTTGCAAATGATGCTGTGCTGTATCGAGAGGTTGCAACAATGGAAAATTGTACTGAAATGCAGGAGGATCTGCAGCGGATTGACGCATGGTGCACGGAATGGCAATTGAATCTCAATGTAGACAAGTGTAATGTGATGCGAATACATAGAAACATAGGTCCCTTATCATTTATCTACAAAATAGCAGGTCAGCAACTGGAAGCAGTGAATTCCATAAATTATCTGGGAGTACGCATTAGGAGTGATTTAAAATGGAATGATCATATAAAGTTGATCGTCGGTAAAGCAGATGCCAGACTGAGATTCATTGGAAGAATCCTAAGGAAATGCAATCCGACAACAAAGGAAGTAGGTTACAGTAGGCTTGTTCGCCCAATGCTTGAATACCGCTCAGCAGTGAGGGATCCGCACCAGGTAGGGTTGATAGAAGAGATAGAGAAGATCCAACGGAGAGCAGCGCGCTTCGTTACAGGATCATTTAGTAATTGCGAAAGCGTTACGGAGATGATAGATAAACTCCAGTGGAAGACTCTGCAGGAGAGACGCTCAGTAGTTCGGTACGGGCTTTTGTTAAAGTTGCGAGAACATACTTTCACCGAAGAGTCAAGCAGTATATTGCTCCCTCCTACGTATATCTCGCGAAGAGACCATGAGGATAAAATCAGAGAGATTAGAGCCCACACAGAAGCATACCGACAATCCTTCTTTCCACGTACAATACTGGAATAGAAGGGAGAACCGATAGAGGTACTCAGGGTACCCTCCGCCACACACCGTCAGGTGGCTTGCGGAGTATGGATGTAGATGTAGATGTAGATGTAGATACGCTATCGCAACGCACTCCAGCGGCAGTAATCGGATGTTTGTAGTTTGTAAATCACACTGTTTACTCAACAGGCACGCCTAAAATTCCCACGTTAGCTCTATTAAAACGCACATTTCCTCCATTGTTCATATCCTAGTCACGTTGTTCTGTATGTAATATACACAAATACAAATTTCAATATCGATGTACATGTTCCAAGACAAAAAAGGAAAGCACCATGTCAAATCAGTAAGGATACAGGCTTATAAAAGTTCGATTACAAACAGTGTGACACAAATTTGCAATAGTTCTCCACATAAGATAAACACAATTTTATCTTTCCCACATTTTAGTAAAACCCTGTGGTCATTCTTACTTCATCACTGTTTCTACCCCGTAGCAGAACCTTTACAACATGTAAATTACGAAAGTCAAAAGAAAAATAAACAAAATATGTTTATACAAGTTGCGCAAGCTCTCCTGCACATTAAGTCAAACGAAAAAAATCACTCTTCTAAAAAACGTGAACTTATATTTACATAACATCAAGTACTGTAGTATATACTTACATTAAACAAATAATAGAGGATCAGAAGCTATTGTATACACAAATGGTTAGGAAAAAAATTTTTGAATTTGCTAGACGCGAACCGTCATCAGCTCACGAATCATAAACGCTACTCATTTTTTTTCGTTATTGATCGTTGTGTTCCATCACAGCGGACGTCACATTACATCCGTTCAAGTTCGTTTGTTGATCGTTTCACTCAGTTTTTTTATTACAGAGGCCAACCAGCTCTCTAACCGAACACGCTGAGCTACCGAGCCGGCGACTCACTACGCTAAAGTTACAACAATTGATTGTGGCCGGTTCTGAAATGTTGACACATGCTAAATGCTTTAATCGTAGCTATGTTACTAACTGAAATTTTAGTTATAACAAATTGTACCAAGAACAATGTGTTTCTGGTGGATCCTCAGTGTGTCCCTACCGTCCAGTGACACACTCTCATAATACGCAATTTACAATAATTCTTTTGCCACGAATATGATGTCTCTCATTATTTTATTGCAACGAATCACGCAGTTAACAACGGGTTTTCAAGTGATTCTCAATTTACTCGTGCTCAGAAACTACATATATAAGTATAGGCTTGAACTTAATGCTCATATGGCGCCTCAAAACTCAGTCCTGAAGGGAGATGGCGTGCATGTGACGTTGTGCCATCTGATTCGTCAACGCTCAGACGCGCGCCGAGAATATCTGATATGATAGATATTGCTCTGCACGTTAAGCCGTCGGCGCACGGACCGTGCATCCGAACGTTGAGCGTTGAGCGTGCCTAGTTTCTGACGTCATAGCGTGGAGTAGCACGCTTGGTAGTCTTTCCGAACGAACAGAGCAATATCTGGCATGTCAGATATTCTGAGCGTGCGTCTGAGCGTTGACCAATGCGATGGCACAACACCACCTACGTCATATGCACGCCGTCTCAGTTCAGTACAGAGTTGTGAGGCGCCATATTGGCATTCTTTTGAAGCCTATATGTATATATGCCGTTTCTGTGCACCAGTAAATTCACAATCGGTGGAAAACCCGGTGTCAACTGTGTGATTCGTTCCAATAAATAATGAGAAACATCATATCCGTGGCAAAAGAATTATTGTAGCTTGCGTCTTATGAGAGTAGGCTATTTGAAGGCAGCAACACACTGAATATCCACCGAAAACGCATTGTTCTTGGTACAATCTGTTATAATTAATTTTCATTCAGTAACATATCTACGATTAAGGTTAATCAATGTGATTAGATACAGAAGATGTGATGTTGGGTTAGAGTAATCAGTGCCGGCACAGTAGCTCAGGGTGTTCGGTCAGAGAGCTGATGGGCCTCTGTAATGAAAAACTGAGTGGGAGGATCAAGAAACGAAGTTTAACAGATGTCGTGTGACGTCCGCAACGACCAACCACAACAAACAAAATGAAAAATAAAAGTAGCGTCTCCTCTCCTGGATAAACTTGTTAGTTGGGGTGGTGGTTCGCGTCTTGACTCTTCCAATCTTCTTTCTAACATTCTCGTTTTTATTAGGTTCTAATACTTTCTTATTAGTTTAATATAACTATATACTATAATATTTTATGTTATGTAAATAAAAGTTCGCCTTTTTTAGAGGGGTGACTTTGTTCGATTGGCTTAATCTAGACAGCTTGCGCTACTTGTATAAAGATACGTTGCTCCTTTTTCTTTTACGCTTCGTAATTCATATGTTGCAAAGATTCTGCTACTGGGTAGGAACAGTGATCAAATAAGACTGAGCTTGGGTTTTTACTAAAATGTGGGAATGATGAAATAATGTTTATATTATGCGGAGAAGTATTCCAAATTTGTATCGCACTGTTTGTAATGGATCTTTCATAAGGCTGTGTCCTTATTGATCGGACATGGTACTTTCCTTTTCGTGGACGACGAAGGAAATGAGCGTTTTAATAGAGCTAACGTGATAATTTGATGTGCCCGTTGAGCAAACAGTGTGATTTATGAACTAGAAACATCCCTCAACTGCCGCTGAAGTGCGTTGCGATCGCGTATACTACGTTGGGGCCCACGTACCCTATGCACAGGTCGCATCGTTCCTGAGCGTCCAGCAGCACGTTGAACTTGGCACGCTCAACGTTAACGTTCGACAGCACGGTCCGTGTGCCGATGGCTTTAGGAAAGACTGCGGAAAGTGCTATTCCACGCTATGGCGTCAGAAACTTGGCACGCTCAATGCTCCACGTTCGGATGCACGTTCCTTGTGCCGACGGCTTAAGGAGGTGTGACCCGAGATTAGGAGGTATGCCGCGACTCGTGTTTGTGCTCTTATTCTGAGAAGCTGTGTTATGTCTACGCTCCGTGCACCTGCATCATCCTCAACCAACGCTAGAATAAAGATGAAGACCGAGGATACCGAGACAGCGTGAGAGGTTAGGAGGTGTGGCGGCGGCAGTGACATCGGCTGGGGCGCGCTCCCCTGGGTCGGCGCGGCGCAGGGCGGTGCTGTCTTTCGGCAGCCCATTCACACTAATGAATGAGCAATTACCGGCCAGCAGCCGCGGCTCTGGCGAGTGCGCAGGGCACGATGCAGGCCAGCCGGGCCGGGCCGGGCCTTAAAGCGGAGCTCCTACTGTGCGCCAGCTGGGCAGGCAGCCGCCTCCACAGCTTAGTCCTGGCCAAGTACCCGCATGTTTCGCTAAAGATACGACTCTGGAAAGTAAATATATACAGCGTGTCCATAAAAGAATATATCAGTTTCAGTGGTGTATCATAAAAATTTAATGTACACCATTTACAACGGATTATACATCAAAGTAGAGGTAAGCTAATCTTGTTCTGCTTACTAATGTACAATATGTTCTCCTTCATTTATAAAGTGCAATCCAAACAAAAAATCCAATTCTTCCCAAACTTCGGTTAGCAAGACAAATGTAATGGAAGCAATAGGCCGAGCCTCTGCAATTCAATTCCGGTGGGCTGGGGGGGTAGTGTCATTGATTATAAATCGAAACAAAAACAGTTCCAGGTTCGATCCTCGCCTGGACTTAAATTTCGAACAAAAATAATCAGTATTCAAGTGGCTCTGAGCACTATGGGACTTAACATCTGAGGTCATCAGTCCCCTAGAACATAGAACTACTTAAACCTAACTAACCTAAGGACATTACACACATCCATTCCCGAGGCAGGATTCCAACCTGCGATAGTAGTAGTCGCGCGGTTCCGGACTGAAGCGCCTAGAACCGCTCGGCCACCGAGGCCGTCTAATCAGTCTTGCCAGCCGATGACTTCTCGCATTAGAAGTCGTGTGACGAGGGCCTCCCGTCGGGTAGACCGCTCGCCTGGTCTTTCGATTTAATGCCACTTCGGCGAGATGCGCGTCGGTGGGGATGAAATGATGATGATGAGGACCACACAACAGCCAGTCCCTGAGCGGAGAAAATCTCCGACCCAGCCTGGAATCGAACCCGGGCCCTTAGGATTGACAGTTTGTCGTGCTGACCACTGAGCTACCGGGGGCGGGTGGCATTAGAAATTAAACTCATTCCAACGGCTTTCTCAAAATAAGATAGAAGGAGTGGACAGAGGTTCAGGGTGTTTTCATAACCTTGGGGTGGGAAATTGTACCTAAATACAGCAGAACGACGGATGTTGAACAGCTTGGCACCCCGAAAGCAATGGAAAGCACAGTATGAAAGACACGAAATGTGAATCTACAGCACATGTGACCTGAAAGTGCAAGAGTGTCATTATGATCTCTCCATTGGCAAAAGGTGCCAAAATAGTCCCTCATTCGGACCTCTGGAAGGGGACATCACGGTGAACGCACATTGGAAGCGTGTATTCGTCATCGTCACACTGGCGTATCACTCGGCGTGATGGTATGGGGTGCCATTGGTTACACGTCTCGGTCACCTCTTGTTCGCATTGACGGCACTTTGAACAGTGGACGTTACATTTCAGATGTGTTACGAACCGTGGCTCTATCCTTCATTCGATCGCTGCGAAACCCTACATTTCAGCAGGATAATGCACGACCGTATGTTGCAGGTCCTGTAGAGGCCTTTCTGGATACAGAAAATGTTCGACTGCTGCCCCGGCTATCACATTCTCCAGCTCTCTCACCAATTGAAAACGTCTGGTCAATGGTGGCTGAGCAACTGGCTCGTCACAATACGCCAGTCATAACTCTTGATGAACTATGGTATCGTGCTGAAGCTGCATTGGCAGCTGTAGCTGTACACGCCATTCATGCTCTGTTTGAATCAATGCCCAGGCGTGTGAAGGCCGTTATTACGGCCAGAGGGGGATGTTTGCACCCAAATTGCGTGAAATGGTTCAAATGGCTCTGAGCTCTATGGGACTCAACTGCTGTGGTCATCAGTCCCCTAGAACTTAGAACTACTTAAACCTAACTAACCTAAGGACATCAAAAACATCCATGCCCGAGACAGGATTCGAACCTGCGACCGTAGCAGTCGCACGGTTCCGGACTGCGCGCCTAGAACCGCGAGACCACCGCGGCCGGCTGCGTGAAAATGTAATCACAAGTCAGCTCCAATCTAATATGTTTATCATCTTCATTTATTCTTGGTGTAGCAATTTTAATGGCCAGTAATGTAAATAGGACGGAAATTTTGTATAAAAGTGGGCCTTTACATAGTATAACTGAATACTTAGTTGATTACGTGACCCTCACAGTTGCTGGAGATATTATTTGTTGCAGTTTCTGGCTTCATTTCCTGAGAGAGCTTGTGCCCTATTGATGCTTCTTATCTATTATTGTGAGTAAATGGTTTGAATATTATGTGTTCATTTTTGCTGTTCAGTAGAGCTGAGGGGGGTTTATGCATTTATTCGGCAGTATTTACTGAGAAAACTAAAACTACCCAAACAGAAGCCAACGGCCGTTATCGCAGTGCCAGTGGTATTACCGGATCCCAGTGAACCAACAAAGTTAAGCGTTGTCGGGCTTGGCTTGATGTTGGAAGGGAGACCGTCCTGTTGGTAAGTGGTATACGCTCAATCCTTGTGAGGCCAGTTAAGGAGCTACTTGACTAAGATGTAACGCTCCCGTCACGAAAATGGACATCGCCCAGGAGGGCGATGTGCTGACCTTATGCCCTCCATATCTGCATCCAATGACACGTACCGGCTGAGGTTGATACGGCTATCAGTCACTACCTTTGCGCATTCCGAGGCATGTTCGCACAGAGGAGGAGAGAGAGAAACTATCCCAACAGACCTAGTATCAGAAACCCACCAAAATCCCGAGTTGAACTCTGCAAACTACTTAATAGAGGCAAATTACTTTTCATTATAAATTTGTAACTTAATAATCATGACCCAAACTGCACAGAAACTTTAATAACCTAAGATCCTCAAAGGACACAACAAGCTGTAAACTCGACACACGATCTAGCATACATAATAAGTAGGAAACTGAACTTCAAATACAATGACATATTCGTTTTTAATGTATATAATATTACATCTCTTTTCCACCTACAAATTAATATCACTCTAGCAAAGACACGTTTTACTGTTGCTACACACGCCATACAGAACGTATAATGCAATATCTTTATTCCTCTAATATATACGAAAGTATTGTCACGGTTACTCATCTGAATCTAGGACGAATTGAATGTGTGTGACGACATAAAATGTAGAATTATGGGTGTTAAAGCGATTTTCACGTAATTTGACAGGATCGCATTGGGAAAAAGGTGTTAACTTTAAAGAGCATAAGACAAATGTACAACGAAAGCAATCCACAGAAATGTCCACCACGTAAGATTTCACATTATTTCACGTTTTGTTAGTTTACAAGTCTTTTCATGAATGTTTCTGTAAAGTTAAAGAAGGAAAGATATGTTGTAAGTTTATAGAATTTCGAACAAAAGCCTTTTTATTCATTACAGTGCAGAAATAAGTAATGAGGATAAAACGATACACCAGCAGGAAAGCAAGGCAATATGTTAGACGCACCTAAATGGGGATTTAAAAAAAAATATGAACTAGGCTAATGGTTTGATTTTAAATTTTTTTTTAACTAAATCTTATGAAAATGATGTTCTTACAGACTGGGAGGTGCCCTGAAGCAAATCGTTAGAATATGGTGATCAATAATGAAATAACATCTAGTGAAGAGGCACTTCGGAAAATGGCTGTTATTTCTCGAAGTTTGAATATAGGGAAGACAAAGAATTCCTGCACAAAATGGAGTGGAACACACAATTTCACAACGAGAAATTACATAGGAAATTATTCCTTCAATTGAATCGCAGGTACAGTAGATGCGATTTGCCAATTCTAATTATTTGGAAACATTTTGCTTAATTAATGCTTGATATATCGCATAATTATGAAACCACTTATTGAAGGTTGGCAACAAACAGAGAAAGATCGTATTCGATATCAGTGGGGGATCTGAAGATAGAGGCAGGGTTCCATAGCCAGTACTGATATCCCATTGCAGAAGATGTATGTCTCTGTGAGTCTCGCCTTCAATGATACGTGTGGAGAGGTTAGCAGATGCATGCACGTGTTATCTAAACGAGAATCAGCTGTCACAGGTGTATCTTATCTAGCCAACACGCACGTCAGCTGAACCGCATGTCGCTGTATGTCTTCCTGGTGCATTGCCCTCAACTGGATACAAGGGCCAAACCCAAAAAGAATGATGCACGGTTCCTGGAAAATTATGCAATAGTATTCAGAAATTACGGAAATGTCTAGTAGAAGCCATCACTGCAAGAGGAGAACAATGCCACCGTATCACATTGATGCTTGCCGTAAGAAGCTGTCGGAATGGGTCCTTCATTTTTATGGCAGTACATGTTTAGCTGTGATTCGGAGGGATAAATATGCATTTATTATAGCACCACTGGCGAATTACTTCAACGAGACCCTGCTATAGCCTTCTACGGAGCTCTCTCAATGGCTGTTTCGTATTTATTTCAGTAAATACATAACTGTTACTGAAAGAGCGGTGATTACACTGACGAAGAAAATTACAGCATCCAAAGATAATTAATGTAGATTAATGAGATTTAAGGATTACATTTGTCTAGGTAACATGTTCAGGTGATTAACATTACAAGATCACAGATTATCGTGAGCACAGCATACGCCATTAAAATATGAGATGTTGGTACAGTAGTAACCAAGGTAACCGCCGGAATGTTGAATGCAATCATGCAGACGTGCATGCATTATGTTGTGCAGGTGCGGGATGTCAGTTTGTGAGCTGGAGGTCCGTGCATGTAGCACTTGGTCGTAAATATAGGCCGTAGTATTGCTAAGACACTAGTTGTCGTTTGAAAATTTGTTACGCTGTTATATTGCATTTCCTTTCTGGTTTATAACCGATCGCCGGTAAATCTAACCGCAAGGCCACTGTTTTGTTTAACGACAACCTGTGTCTTAGTACAATTGTTCCGATGCATTAGAACGTTAACGTCAACGACCATAGAGCCGACCGAGGAAGATTCTGAAGGTCAGGTACAAAGCAGATAATAATTAGGAGGGCAGGTAGAAAATGACACATTTCATCACGAGGATTACAGAATGTTACTCCTCTTTATCACGGTGCGTCGTGGCGATTACTGAGTGGCGCTGATGAAAGACAGATAGAAGAGGGCAGCCAGGCCTCAAGCCGTCGTGGCACGGTCTTCGTCCGACACGAATGTTGCCAACCAATCGCCTGGATGTCGGCCTGCTGTTTGTAGTCGACTCTGACCCCGATGAAGTACTCCGGTATCTCCACTCTGCGGTGGCCCTCCTTGCGTACTCCATGGCTTCGGCCGCTCGGACGTCGTGATCACCTCTTGTCGCCACACTACCGTCAATCCACACAACCCACAGGTACCAACTCATCCTCATAGATATTGGCTATGGGGCCACAAGAGGGATACTCGATACTGCACCTGAGCCAGTGACGCCAGACAGAACAGTCTCAGGCAGATTCTCCACCTCTATTACTGGCGACATTTTACAGAAATTTGAGAGGAATGTGTGGGTTTCCAGGCTGACTAAATTCAGAAGTGAACGAGTAGACATGAAGAATAAAGATGTAGTGTGTTAGTAAAATTTATGAAGTTCGCTGTAAGAGTATTTTAAAAAAAAATTGGGCGCGTCACCCTTCAGCACTCCCTCGCAGTAGACCACCAGCAGCTGTACTAGGAAATTACCGTCCTATGCATAGGCTGCCAATGACACCACAACGGAATGGGCTGCATGTGAAGTGGTGCTGTGATCGGGAAGCATGAACTGTTGACGAATGGCGTAACATTGTGTTTAGCGGCGAATCGTGGTTCTGCACTAGCGTGTACGAGTATGACAACGGTCGGCGAGCGAGACAGTGAACTTGTGACAGGTTCATTTCTTCCAGTATTTTCGGATGCCACAAAGTTGTCAGTCCTGGCGTCATGCTGTACGGCTATGACTCCAGGTTACAGATGACTGTGACAGCGGTAGTGACTAAGGGAACTCTTACGGCACAACGGTACCCTTGCGGACACCCGGTGTCATCTCATGTTACGTCTCATGCGACAGTATTTTTGTGTCATTTTTCAGCACGACAATACTCGTCCGCGCATGGCACCTGTCTGAGTTAATTATGGTGGCCCGTAAGATCCCCATATCCACCCTGACAGAACATGTGAGGCACCAGTTGGTCCCATTACCAGCGTCCAAAATGTGAGAGGTCCGCTTGCCTCAGGACCGGATATGCAGGATTTGCGACACCGTTATCAACCGAATCAAGGCCACAGGGAATACAACGTAAATTTGAGTCGATTTTTTAATAACTGATATAACATTTCACTTCGATTCCTCTTCCGCTTCTGGGTATTTCGCCGTTTTGTCAGCCACTGTATTTTCAGTCCAGTGCAGATACGAAGGCAAATGGCAGTAAGGAAGCGAACTTAATGCAATTATTGTAAAATGAACATACGAACACCACGTGTCCCGCAAACCAAAGTACTCAGAAAGTGTCCCTGAACCTACCCACAAATGTTGTTGGTGAAGTTCAGTTTCATCCTGTATCTCTTAGTCCGTGATACCCTTACCAATTTCGATTGACAACTGCTACACAGAAACTGCAGAGGAACCCTATATCATTATTATATTTAGTTTACGCGATGGAATCATAGAAATGGCCAAGAAATTCAATGTCAATAAAAAGAATTTTGTATGTGGGTAAGCTACCTAGTTTCTCAGAAGTTGTCCTTATAAAAGAACGGAGTCACGGCCCGTTGTATCCACGCCTGCCTCTTTAAAAAGATGACATCGACATTCTTTCTTCTGCAACCGATATTCCTTCCTGACCGTAAACTGAACGTGACACATAGTAAAACAATACACGAAGAAAATATATCGAGCTAGGAGAACAAACCTGTTGAAATATCACAATTTTCCAACAAAAATTTCATTTCTGTTTAAGTTGGTCCACGTTTTTAATTTCTTAGCTATTACGTGTGTAATAACGACAAGTTTCCATCTGTGCGCGTCATATTGTTAGGGCGGTTTTTGCTAAAAGTTAAGTAACGAACTATGTCACTGAAATAGATCAACCTTGTAATAATGTGGATTTATTATTTCACTGTATGAAATTATAGACACTACTATGTTGACATAAATGTACCTTTTTCTTTTTATCTTATGTTTTTAAGGCTACGGAATATGAGATTGTAGAAACGGCACTTTATCCGCAGTTGCAGTTATCACTAGAACTTCGTAAAAGCCACAGAAGTTAAAAGATGTAGTTTCTGGTTATCTGCCTGGTTGCGAAATTTTTCTGCCCAATCTACCTTCGGCTAATCTTCATAAATTTCAACTGAAAATGGCTCAGTCAGTTTGTGAAATAGCCAATCCATCTAAACAACATTTTATTATATTATTATATATCTTCCAGAAATTTTGCCAGAAGACTCAGAGATCGTGATACTAAAATTATATTTTTGTGTGTTTCTAGTTTATTTAAACATTTGCCATCTTTATAGTAGTTAAAGTTTTTTAAAAAGTTTTTCTTTACTTCCTTATGGTTTGGAATGGTTTACGTTTATTAGGTATTGATGTCCTAGGTGGTGTAAAGAATTATGTTGGACTGAGACGTGAACCTGGAAACTGAAAATATCATGCGGAACGAAAAGAACCGGATTTGAGTACCGGACTGCCTTCTAGGAACTTTTGCAGCTATACTCACTCTGTTGTAGAGTGTAAACGCATTAGGAAAACGTATAGCTGTGTGCCTTATGCAAGCAAATATATGAAAAGCGACGTCAAGAATTTGCTTATCGTGATTACAGACTTTCACATAGTCAAGAACAAAATCGTTATTGGTTTCCTGCCTGTTGAAGCGCTCCGCAGGAAGTTTTTGCGAAGCCGGAAATCAGCCAAGTCTCGCTTCAGTATAGAAGAGCAGGAAAACTTTACGTCGTTCCGCGCCATGGGGTTGCGTAACCATTGTTGCTCCCTCAAACAGCCTCTGATGGTTGTTCAGAGCCGCCGGGGAGAACTTACGCCAAACTTTCTCATTTATTACGAAAGTTCTGTGCTGCCTGACTGCTTGTGTTCGCGGGAGCTGTAGTCCTTGTGAGACATTTGTCTGGGGTTTCGTCCAACGGATAGGCGCGTTCCATTGCGTCAGCGTCTTCATTTTATTACATTTCGTGCCGGAGCCGAAACAAGTTGTCCTCTTTGAAGAAATGCGATAACTGTTAGTGAAAAAGACAGTGGAGAGTAGCTTTCATAAAATAAGTATCGGCATTTGTATCACTTTTACAATAGTGCCATCTTTGACGTCATAACAATGTTAATTGTGTAGTACGTTGCAGCAGGCTCAAAGCGTTCAAAAGAAAGCGCGCTCTCTGCTCTCTCCCTCTCCCTCTCTCTCCTCTCTCTCTCTCTCTCTCTCTCTCTCTCTCTCTCTCTCCCCCTCTCCCCCCCCCCTCTCTCTCTCTCTCTCTCTCTCTCTGTGTGTGCGTGTGTGTGTGTGTGTGTGTTAGAAGGAGAGAGAGAGAGGAAGAAAGACAGAGAGAGAGAGGGAGAGAGAGAGAGAGAGAGAGAAAGGGTATACAAGCCTAAACATGTTGGAACGATCACAAAAGTGGGAGTTACCATTAGGCAACTAAAACTTTAAAATTGTGCTCGATTGCTTTTCAGTAATGTAAAGGAAGTGTTGAAGTCTGGAACATTTATCAGACTTTCGTCTCTAGCCAGCCCATTGATAGAACTTTAACACACTTTCGAACTGCAGATTGAAATGATAGCATTCAATGTGTGCTGCTGTCTTTCTCTAAACCTGCAAAAATTACTTCGGGGAAAGTAAGGTATTTCCAAAAACGAGAAACTGTTTCAATGTACAGGGTGGTCATGTATCTACGAACAAATCCGCAGTTTAGGTTTTTAAAAATATTACAATCCAAGTAATCTTTTCAGGACGGTATTTAACAGTGCTGCATTATTACTCAAATGCACACCAGCATTCAATAATTGAACTTCAATTACGAAGAAGTGTTATCAAAAACCAGTTTTAAGTTAGTTACATTTTGAAGTAGAAGCTATTACCAAATAACACAATGTTCCATTTTCTAAACACAGAGCATTTGTTACGATATTAAAGAAACTCAGTTCATGTGCAAATATCCCATATTCTATGGTAGAACTTACGTTTCAAGGTACAAGAGAGAGCACGACTGACTGCTTAAATGTTCGCATGTTGTATCACTAGTGCTAAAGATAAACATAATTTTACTCACCTTAAAACACTGTGACGGAAGAATTAACATTATCTCCGAAACAGCTTTAATGTATGATACAGAGCTTAAACATATAAAACTTGTAATACGTGCAAATGCTGCACAAACGTTATCTCACAACAATCAAAACAGAAGAAAACGCCAAAAACTACTACTGACGGTCACTAGTGACCGGTTCCTCATGTGATTCTAAAATGGGTTGTTAGATTAAAAGACCATTGACACGTAATGTGTTCCTAGATAGACTATTTCCAGGTACAGCACACACCTCTCAACTCCTCCTACTTTTGTTCACAGCACGAACAGATTAATAATCTAGATGTGTTACCAACTCGAAGTGTACACAAATAACAGAAGCGCCCATTAATATTACTTGCGAAAATAATCAGAAATAAAATGAAGGGTTAAGCACATATCGGCGCCGAATGGATTCGAAATCTAATAAGTCATTTATATACTGAGTGAAAAAGAAAATTTCCTAAAAATATTCTCATCTTGATCTAGATCTACGTCCCTTTATCGACAACGAACTATAGCATGAATGTGTTAGATGATGCTTGTAACGACAAACCACAACACCCGTGATTCTGCTCGGAACTGTCATCGTGAGCTATGGCTCTAATACATTCAGGTACACATTAGATCACAGAAGAATTGGCACAAGGGGTGCCGAGTATTGACGAGTATTTGCTTACAACAAGTTCGGAAAACAGTATCTGCAACCACATTAATACTCAGCTAGGCATGGTACGGTATGAGAAGGGTAAATACTGTACCAGCATCAGTTTCCCGTCCTTCTTGTTGGCTTCTTGATAACGCACGGGAAGAAATCATCTATACCGAAAATTATGCTCAGTCACCGCCTTTAGTCTTACGTGGGATTCTTGTGGAAGTAATTAAGAAGTAATTAAAATGTTCCTTGACTCATTTTGCATTGCTTTAACAACAGTCCCCACATGGTGCACAATTTCTATTTTTTTAACGTCTACCGTAAGCATTGTTGGGGCCTCTTGTAACACTAACGAGCTATGAAATCACCTGTACGAATAGCACTGATGTTTGAATATCATTTCTCTCTCCCTCCCCTTCCCAGCCACCCCCTTTCTCTCTCTCTCTCTCTCTCTCTCTCTCTGTCTGTCTTTCTCTTTCAGCAAATCAGTGAAGATGAGGTAACACAATACCCAACAATAGGTAGTTTGTGAGATTTGGAAGTTACTGAGTTACTCCACAAAGTTTGTCAATAACCTCATTCTAGCGTGTCTCCTTTCCGCAACTGGATTTGGGTGGACATTCCAAATAAAACTGTTCGCGATGGACATCCCCGTATGACATGGTTATGACTGATTTCAGGGTTTGCTTGGTTGTCAATATAATAAAATAATATCTGTATTCATCAAAATCATAAAACGAAAAATGCTAGTGAGATATATCAGGTAAGTAAGTTATCCTTGTGTTTGATTGTAGGAAGTAAGCTAGTAGGTCTTGAAGAACTGGCCACCAAGTCATATTATGTCATACGGCGACATGTGGACGCTTTACGCAGCGGCATGGGCTCAGCACACACCGTTCTGGTCATTCCGTCTCCCACACCTTGGGAGCCACTACTTCACAATCAAGTAGTTTCCCAGTTGTCATCAGAAGGTAGTATGGGCAGGTGGGTCCTCCACAGGAAAGACAGATGCGCTCTGATCACTCGGCCATGGAGGCATCTGGACATAATTTTGAACACGTACCGATTTTGAATGTAGTAGATGATCCAGACCTAGTACTAGGCCATCATGTGACCCTCCACCACTGATGTAAAATCTTTGATTGAATGCAATCAACACCGTAAGATGCATCAACGTGGTGACGGGAGATGGTAGCAGAGAAAAGCTATCATCTTAGTACATGCTCAAGATTGCAACGTGAATGAAGTTTTCCCAGTATATACATGTATCTAAGCAGACTGTCCAAGATATATGCATAGAATGGCGTAGGTCTTATAGCCATGTAACGTGACATAATGACGGTAGTTATAAAAATGTAGTAACTGACACGACGATGGAAATCAGTTTGATGACCAACAGAATGAACTACTACTAATGAATTGGTCCATGCAAACCTTTTTTCCCAGCGAATACTGTGACATGTCCGAAAGAACAGACACCATATCCATATAAGTATATCGTTCTCCAATACCGGCCATGAGCTTCTTCTACTGTGCGGATGCAAAGATATTCCCCGAACTCTTAAGGGACTTGGTAAGAATGTCTTCCACGAGTAATGAATGTATTGGGGTGTGACACTACGAATGTAGTGCTTGGACATACAAGAAGAGAATGTGGGTCTCGCGGGAGTCGTGCGGGAGATAGTCCCTGCAGTCGCACTATCCTTTGTGTCCTCGGTGACTCAGAGCGTCTGCCATGTGAGCAGGAAATCCGGGGTTCTAGTATCGGTCGGGGAAAACATTTTCACCTGTCCTCGTTGTTATATATCAGCGCCCGTAAGCAGCTGGAGGTATTAATATAATTCTAATTTCTTTCTTTTTATCTTGGTAGACAGTTATTGATTCACTCGTCTTCCAAATTTGTCTTGTTCGTCTGGCTCCGTATATAGTCCTGTGAACCTTAGTCTCCTAAGTACTCCCGTTCTTATTAGTTTAAGAGTATAAGGCTTCAGGGTGGATCATTTTTTTATAATGTCTCAATATTACATTGACCGATTACATTAACATTCTTATCGTAGATGTTCTTAGATTGTATGCAAAGTTCAGTAAGTTTATTCGTGTTGCCATTGCTTTTATCCTCTCAGCACACTTTTTAACCATTCTCCCAGACAATTAAATCTCTTCACCTTCTGAATCTTCCCTGCTTTGATGTTTGTTGTACGTCTTCTGTAAGGGATCTCTCTAGTCCTGCTTTAGTTGCTTGTCCGTGTTGTTGCATGGTCTGGTTAATCGTCTCTTCTACTGATTCAGAAAACGTAACAATATCGTCTGAGAACTCTTGACAGTCTGCCCATATTCCTTATAGTATACACTGAGTTGACAAAAGTCATGATTTAATATCGTGTCCGACCTCCTTTTTCACGGCATATTCCAGCAACTCGAAGGTATCATGTACTCAGCAAGTCGCTGGAATTTCCCTACAGAAGCACTGAGCATTTTGCCTCTTTAGCTGTCCATAATTACTAAAATTTTGCAGGTGAATGATTTTTTGGACGAATTGGCCACTCGATTAAGTCTTATAAATTTTCCATGGGATTCATGTCAAGCGTTCTGGGTGGCCAAATCAGAAGCAATTGTGGCATCGTGACATGGCGTATGCTCATCCATGATAATACCTTCGTTTTTCGGGATCCTGAAGCTGCAAATGGTCTTCATATGCATTATCAGTCAATCATCATTTCAGTTTGAATAGAGGGTTCAGTCCATTCCACGTAATCACAGCCGACATCATTCTGGAGCCACGACCAGCTTGCACAGTGTATTGCTGACACCCTGGGTCGATGACTTCGGGCGGTCTGCGCAACAATGCGAACCCTACAGTCAGCTCTTACCAACTGAAATCGGGACTCATCTGACAAACCCACTACTTTCCCGTCGTCTAGGGTCCAATCGATATGATCACTAGCCATGCAGAGGCACTGCAGCCGATGTCGTGCATTTAGCAAACGCACTCGTATAGATCGTCTGCTGACGTAACCCATTAACGCCACATTTCGCCTCATTGTCTTAAGGCATACATTCGTCGTATGTCCCACATTGATTTCTGCGATGTTACACACGTACAATACGAGACTGGAATAGAAGGGAGAACCGATAGAGGTACTCATGGTACCCTCCGCCACACACCGTCAGGTGGCTTTCGGAGTATGGATGTAGTTGTAGATGTAGATGTAGATTAGTTCAGATGTAGATTAGTTCACACAGTGCTGCGTGTCTGCTAGCACTGACATCTCTACGAAATCGCCGCTGCTCTCAGTCGTTAAGTGAAGGCCGTCAGCTGTTGCTTTGCCAATGCTGAGAGGCTATGCGTGAAATTTGGTATTTTCGGCACGCTCCTGACACTGTGAGTCCTCGGAATATCGAATTCCATAAGGATTTCTGATATAGAATCTCTCCTGTGTTTAGCTCCACTCCGCTTTAAAGTCTATTAGTCCCATGACTATAATCACATCGCACACCTTTCCACACTGATTACCTGTGTACAAACGAGCACCTTCCTAGTACACAGCCCTTTTATACCTTCTGTGTGCGACACTATCTCCATTTGTATATGTGCATCTTGTTACCCCATAGTTTTTGTCACCTAAACGTTATTCTTTTTCTCTTAGCAAAAACTGTATGATTCTATGTCTTCCTTGTAGGAAACCAGTTGTAAAGTAATGCAAATAGAAAGACTTAGCAGTTTTTTGGTGGTTATTAACAATAAAATGAAATTACACTACTGGCCATTAAAATTGCTACACCAAGCAGAAATGCATATGATAAACGGGTATTCATTGGACAGATATATTATGCAAGAACTGACACGTGATTACATTTTCACGCAAGTTGGGTGCATAGATCCTGAGAAATCAGTACCCAAAACAACCATCTCTGGCCGTAATAACGGCTTTGATACGCCTGAACATTGAGTCAAACACAGATTGGATGGCGTGTACAGCTACAGCTGCCCATGCACCTTCAACACGAGACCACAGTTCATCAACAGTAGTGACTGGCGTATTGTGACGGCCACCATGACCAGACGTTTTCAGTTGGTGAGAGTCTGGAGAATATGCTGGCCACAGTAGCATTCGAACATTTTCTGTATCCAGAAAGGCCCGTACAGGACCTTAACATTCGGTTGTGCATTGTCCTGCTGAAATGTAGGGTTTCTCAGAGATCGAATGAAGGGTACACCCACGAGTAGTACTACATCTGAAAAGTAACGCTCACTGTTCAGAGTGCCGTCACTGCTAACAAGAGGTGACCGAGACGTGTAACCAATGGCACCCCATACCATCATGCCGGGTGATACGCCAGTATGGCGATGACGAATACACACTTCCAATGTGCGTTCACCGTGATGTCCCCAAACACGGATGCGACCACCATGATGCTGTAAACAGAACCTGGATTCATCGGAAAAATGATAATTTGCCATTCGTGCACCCAGGTTCGTCGTTGAGTACACTATCGCAGGCTCTCCTGTATGTGTTGCAGCGTCAAGGGTAACCGCAGCCATGGTCTCCGAGCTGATAGTCCATGCTGCTGCAAACGTCGTCGAACTGTTCGTGCCCATGGTTGTGGTCTTGCAAACGTCCCCATCTGCTGACTCGGGGATCGAGACGTGGATGCACTATCCGTTACAGCCATGTGGATAAGATGCCTGTCATCTCGACTGCTAGTGATACGAGGCCGTTGGGATCCAGCACGGGGTTCCGTATTACTCTCCTGATCCCACCGATTCCATATTCTGCTAACAGTCATTGGATCTCGACCAACGCGAGCAGTAATGAGGCGATACGATGATCCTCAATCGCGGTAGGCTACAATCCAACCTTTATCAAAGTCGGAAAGGTGATGGTACGCCTCCTTACACGAGGCATCACAACAACGTTTCACCAGGCCACGGCGGCCAACTACTGTTTGTGTATGAGAAATCGGTTGGAAACTTTCCTCATGTCAGCACATTGTAGGTGTCGCCACCGGCGCCAATCTTGTGTGAATGCCCTGAAAAGCTAATCATTTGCATATCACAGTACGTTCTTCCTGTCGGTTAAATTTCGCTTTTGTAGCACGTCATCTACGTGGTGTAGCAATTTTAATGGCCAGTAGTGTAGTAATAATGGGAATACATCTCATGAGTCACTCTTAGAATGAAGGCGTGATATTCACTTTTGAAATTATTATCTGAAGACCTAATCAGACCTACAGTTGGCTTTTGTGTGGTCTTCATGTACTAAGAGATCCGAAAAAACTCGAGAAGTAAAGAACGAGAGGGATCAGGTTGGGAGAGAGAGAGAGAGAGAGAAAGAGAACTGTGCCTTTCTGTTGCTAATTCAGGAGGCAGCGCCGCGCCGCGCCGCGCCGCTTTGAGGGTGCGGGGGCGGCGCCAGCTAACACGATTGGCGGCGTGCGTCAGCGCCACCTGTTCCCGGCGGTTAGAGCGCCTGAATGATGCAGCCACGCAGAGCGCCGACGCCGGGGTGCGCCGACATTACGCTCGTTTTGGCGCTTACAGCAGCGAACGACGTAAAGAAATATTAAAGCGTTCCAGCACCTGGTAGCGTCCGAGTGATATGCTCCTAACATTACGAGCTATCAGATACTGTTTATAAAACAAAACGAAACTGAGTTTATAGATTCAGTTTTGTCAATCGTGGCATCTATGTTGCTAGACCGTTACCCCAAAATCCGGTACAAGTTTCATGTTGCCTATGTAACGGCTTCCAGGGGAGACGAAAATTTCATTTTCAATATTTCGCGTATATGAGCGAGTTAAAAAAATTTAACACGCTGTCATAATGCACGTATTAATAGGTAAAAAATTGTGTTGAAGGTCCAACACAGTAAAACGACTATAACAGAAACTATTTCTTTGTGTTGAGGCGGCGTGGCTGATGCTCGCAAATACCCGGAATTTTCTTTAGCCGGTATATGAGGAGTGGAGCACTTAGTGACTTCCAACAAACATTAAGAATAATTTCAAAATTTTTCTGCATTTTTTTTTGTTTTGTTACATGCTTATCGTAAAATCCTTAACATATTAATTCATTCATGGCGTGATCAGACGTTAGAGGCTGTTTTATACGTGGGAGTTCCATTCTTAAACGAATCGGGGAGTTTACTGGTTCTATTTGAAAAGGTAAGTTTTCGTCCAGTAAACAGTTCATCATATGCATTGTTTGATCCTTATTTAAGAAACTGAATGCTAAAAGCTAACCAAGGCTGTTGGAATAATGTAAATGGCACTCAAATAAAAACGACACAGATGAGAAAAATGTAAGAAAAGTGCATGTTACTTCAAAGCAATCGCCACAACTGTAAGAGCCTTTATCCTACTGCAAGAGCCTTTATCCTACTGTGTTTTGACTATGCTGCAGAAGTTTGGATGGTAAGCCCCTACGCATCCACCACACATTCACTATCTCTCCCCATGCGATTTCCATACTTTTTGAGTCATAAAGAAAGGCATTTGTGGACGTCGGTTTCATTCTGACGAAGAGGTGTACACATTGTACAATCGTGGTTCTGTGGGCAAGTGCAGACATTATTCCATGAAGACATTGGCAGTCTTGTCTGACACTGGCATAAATGTATTGACAGTTAAGGTGGTTACTTTATAAATAATAAACAGTTTACTTAATTTTTTTCCATGTGTCTCGGTTTCATTTGACTGCCCCTTATACAGAGAGCGACGACACATCGTTTGCATAGGGAGAAACTATAATTCTGCTCTTACAATATTACATTACAGGCTCGCTATTGTCCTTGACATATTTGAATGTCCTGCTACTTTATTTTAAATGGAGGAAGGGTTTGTCTTGTTTGAAGACGACGCAAGCATTTTTGTGAAGCCGAGCAAAGCACGGTCAACAAATAAAAATGATAAATGTTGTTTTTGTAAAGTTACTTAGTTGCTTGAGTGGTTTTTCAGAACTGGACTTGCTTTAAATTTTGAAAAGAAACACAGCACATACAGTTTTGTGCTAACAAAATTATTCCATCTCTGATAACACAATATACTAAAACAGTACAGAAACTTATAATTTCTTAGATGTGTATGTTGGTGAAAACTTAAGTTTCAAACACTTGATAGCATAATGTGTCGATAATCTGAAGAGTGAGCGGCACTTGCTGAGAAGAAAGCAATTTCTAGAGGAAAAACGCCCTATCTGCCTTGCAGGGTGGGTAAGAATTAAAAGTGAATATGAGCATTCATAACAGGAATTAATGTTATTTTTATATAAGGTTACAGGTGTCGGTCTGTTTTAGACCATCTTCAGACCCATGATAGCAGATGGTGTCTGTGATCGGAGCAAGCGCTACACCTCTAAGAACGATGGTAATTACGTAATTCCTTATATTAGCACATTAACTGAAAAATAGACGGACGCAGGCGTGTCTGTACACTGCGTTGCCATTCACTGAAAATGTGCGCTGCGGAAGAGCCCGTATATCATTGTGAAACAGCCTGTACTTGCTAGTTGCAGTTGGGTGGAGAGAGTAGATACCGGCCCACTCTCTCTTCACTTTACCTACAGGCTGTATACTTTCTACAATATATAGGTTAGGCTAGTTCCATCATAAGAATCTCAACACATACGCAAGAAATATTCATGGCACAAAAATCAAATTAGACTTACATTTCAGGTTCAAAGACATGTAGGGGTTGCACAGAAATATGAAAATTCCGCGAAAGGTGCATGGTACAACATAAAAGCAGATGATGTCCAAGAGTGCAGGGTGCGCTGTGGTATTTGACCATGAATGGTGACATTGCAGTGTTCCTAATGCCTTTAAAGTGTCAGATACGGTCATAAAAGTGTTCTTTGTAGTTGCGAGTGCATTTCCTCTGAAAGTGCAAATTGTTGGTGCTCTTATGGTGGGTGCTTCCATAAGCAAGGTACCAGAAGTGCTTGGTGTTTCGAGAGGAATCGCATCGAAGATTGATACCGTATTCAGGGATAGCAGGGAAAACATTATCCGCTAACCCACACCGTAGGCGAAAGTGTGTGTTGAATGCTCGCGAGGGACCCACACTGAGGAGGATTATAACGAAAAACATAAAGACGACAGTTGCGTGAGTCACTGCCGAAATGAATGTGACAACTCGTGGTCTGTGTCAGTACCAAAGTATACGATGGGAGATCTTGAAACTGGGAATTGCAGGGCTAGCTTCAATTCTAAAAGCACACATCAGTGACGCAGATGTTCACAATGGGAAACGGGTGTCGAAGCCACATAATTTGGATTATGGAGCAATAGAAGAATGTAATTTTGCCAGACGAGTCTTGCTTCATATTGTTTCCAAATTCTGGGCTTGTTTACGTGTCGAAAGTAACATATTAGGGGGGGGGGGGGTCAGTGATGATTCGGGCATATCTATCGCGTTATTCCATGGCCCCCAACGCAAGGTCACATTACTGCCAACAGTTATGTGATCAGTTCCATCTTAAGGTACAATGTTTGCACCCCAAGCGGGATGCTGTGTTCCGGAGCGACAGAGTTTCTGTTCACACAGCTCGCGTTCCCCAGGACTATTTTTCTGAGCACAGGGATACATTGCCGCATCTCCCATGGCCACTGCAGACACCAATTTTATTGAACCTTTGTGGTATAACTTGGAGGAAACTGTGGTGATCACTACCCACCTTCCGAACTGGTAGCTGAACGTGCCAGTGTTTCGCAGAAAGAATGGAATAAGATTCCTTTGAAGACAATACAACCAGCATTCATCCATTCAGAGACGAATGGAAACTATTTTGAATGCCAAATACAACGTATCAGAGACGGTAATTTGTAATACTTGTGATGTTTCCTTGTTTTCAAGCAGTCGTTGTGCATTTTGCTACCATATCTTTAAGCAACTGGCAGAATCAACCACAGACTCACACTGTATTTATTTTCTTATATCATTTGATCTCGACAATTCATCTGAGCATCAGACTAACCGAGATACTGACAGTCAGAACAACAAAGCGGTAAATTATGTGCATTACCCTTTTATGAATCTCACTTTGGCTCAGAAACAGGTAAATAGGCTATAAAATTGTTTGCAATCTACTCATGGGTATAAAGTAACAGGTTGCGGATGTTTTTTCAGATGTAGTTGAAAGATGTTTCTCCTTCTCCTTAATAGTTTCTGCTATTCCGCATATGAATCCTTGAATAGAAACAATACAGGAAAAAATTCTGTAGACTGGCTAACTCGTATCCATAAAAATGTTTTTAGTCTCTTATATTCTTCCTTACACATTCAAAATTTTATCATTTCTCGTGAATATTAACTACGGAACAAGTAAATAATTATCTGTACGTTAAGTACATCATGAAATCGTTAGGCACACGGTTATTTTGTAGCAAATCATCATTTTCGACCCACACGTGAAGGTAACGTAACATTTGTATAAAGACTAATATTTTTCCATGTGAAGGATGCAGAGGCAGAACCGTGAAATAGAACTTTACAAATACAACTAATAATCTGCATGTATCATGAAAAATACACTCTCAGCAAATAAAACGCAGTCAGCTACGATTCACAAAGAAAACTTTCGGCGTAAAGGGAACATAAAGTGTACCTTAAGGGAGCACTACAGGACCACTATTGTCTATAGAATGTATAAATTTTATTACTCCTTCGCATTTTCACTTCACAGTCAAATCAGCAACAGTCTCTTACAGTGTGTGCACAGTGCTGTCAGAGTTATTAATGCAGGCATACAAAAGCATAAACCGTTTATTTACAACGCTTGAAGTTTTCTAAGGCTGCAGATATAGCAAAAGAGAATAGTCCAGTAGGCAGTGCAGTTGAGAATGAATAGACATCTCTAAAAACGGCAATCACAGAAGATGAAAAGGAAAACAAAGAAGGTAAATGCAAAGTAGCCATGGCTAACAGAAGATGTACTTCAGCTGATCCATGTAAAAAGGTAGTACAAAAATGTTGAGGGAATCTCAGGAATACAAAACTACAAGTCACTGAGGAATGAAATAAATATGAAGTACAGGGAGGCTAAGAGGATATAGCTGCATCAAAAATGTGAAGAAATCGATAAAGAAATCATTGTCGGAAGGATTGACTCAGCTTATAGGAAAGTCAAAACAGCCTTCTGCGAAATTAAAATCAAGGGTGGTAGCATAAAGGGAGTTCCACTGTTATATGCAGAGGAGACGGCGGATAGGTGGGAAGAGTACATTGAAGGCCTGTATGAGGGGGGTGTTATGTTCAAAATGGTTGAAAAGGGTCTGGGCACTATGGGACTTAACATCTAAGGTCATCAGTCCCCTAGAACTTAGAACTACTTAAACCTAACTAACCTAAGGACATCACACACATCCATGTCCAAGGCAGGATTCGAACCTTCGACCGTAGCGGTCGCGCGGTTCCAGACTGATGTGCCCAGAACCGCTCGGCCACCCCGGCCAGCTTGTGTTATGTGATAGAAGAAGAAACAGGAGCCAATTTAGAGATAGGGTATCCGATATTAGAATCAGAATTTAAGAGAGCTATGGAGAAAACCAAATAAGGAAAAAGGGCTAGATAACATTCCCACAGAATTTCTAAAATCATTAGCGAAAGTGGCAACAAAACAGCTTTTCACGTTGGTGTGTAGAATGTACGAGTCTGGCTATAGATCGTCTGACTTTCAGAAAAATATCATCCTCACAATTCGGAAGACAACAAGAGCTGACAAGTGCGAGAATTATCGGATAATCAGCTTAACAGCTCATTCATCCAAGTTGCTCACAAAAACAATACACAGAAAGATGGAAAAGAAAATCGAGTATGTGTTAGATGGCGATCAATTTGACTTTAGGAAAGGTAAAGGCACCAGAGACGCAATTCTGACGTTTCGATTGATAATGGAAACAAGACTAAAGAAAAATCTATACACGTTTATATGATTTGTCAACCTGCAAAAAGCGTTTGACAATGTAAAATGGTGTAAGATGTTCAAAATCTGAGTAGAATAGGGGTAAGCTATATAGAGAGACGGGTAATATACAATAAGTACAAGAACCAAGAGGGAATAACAACAGTGTGCGACTAACAACGAAGTGATCGGATTAGAAGGGGTGTAAGACAGGGAAGGTGTCTTTCGCCCCTACTGTTCAATCTGTACATCGAAGAAGCAATGACGGAAATGAAACAAACGTTAAAGAGTGGAATTAAAATTCAAGGGGAAAGGGTACCAAAGATACGATTCGCTAATGAAATTGCTATACCGAGTGAAAGTGAAGAAGAACTACATGACCAGCTGAATGGAATAAACCGTCTAATGAGTGAAGAATATGGATTGAGAGTAAATCGAAGAATGATGAAAGTAATGAGAAGTAGCAGAAATGAGAATAGCGAAGTAGATGATGTTAAGGAATTCTGCTACCTAGGCAGCAGAATAATCGATGACGGACGTAGCAGGGAGGACATCAAACGCAGACTAGCACCGGCAAAAAGGGCATTCCTGGCCAAAAGAAGTCTACTAGCGTCAAACATAGGCCTTAACTTGAGGAAGAAATTTCTGAGAATGAACGTCTGGAGCACAGCATTGTACGGCAGTAATACATGGACTGGGGGAAAACCGGAACAGAATAGAATCCAAGCATTTGAAATTTTGTGCTACCGACGAATGTTGACAATTAGGTGGTCTGATAAGGTAAGGAGTGAGTGGGTTCTGCGCCGGATCGGAGAGGAAAGGAATATGTGGAGAAGACTGACAAGGAGAAGGGACAGAATGATACGACATCTTTTAAGGCATCAGTGAGTGACTTCCATGGCAGTAGAGGAAGTTGTAGAGGGCAGAAACCGTAGAGAAAGACAGAAATTGGAATACATGCAGCAGATAAGTGAGGACGTAGGTTGCCAGTGTTACTCTGAGATGATGATGTTGGCACAGGAGAGAAATTTGTGGTGGGCCACATCAAACCAGTCAGAAGACTGATCTCAAGAATACGAGTTTGATGTTGTCCACTCACTTACGATCGTGTGTGCAAAAGACAGATTGGAAGGGAAATATTCATAAGGTCTCTCGTTTCTAGTACACAGTTGGAGCTACCGCAACGATTTTTGGCTAATGATGGGATGAAAATCATAGAGTTCTTTTCCACATAGATAACACATGAAACTTTGTTATCTACTGAGATTCATGTGTGCAAGCAGACTTTCTCAATTAAGTTATTTCATTCTTTGAATGGCGACCGACAGCTGATGAAATGAGAATTAGTGTGCATTTCTTACAATATAAGTGAAGGAATTGCACTTTCATTTTCATACCGAGCGTTAGCTTTTCATAAGCTTTCCATAACCTTACTTGTCCTCAATTGTTTTATTAGTAATAGACTGTATAAGGATCTGTCACAAATGAAACTGCAGTAGCTTATCAGTATGGTGAAATTATGATGTTACACATACACAAATGGGCGGGAAATGAGTCCAACATATACAAAGTGGCATTTTAAAACATTTATTAACCACCCAAGTAATAAAATGTAAATTGAGAACTTAATAACATTTAAGCATTCCTTTGAACCGTCAACCAAACCTTTACACCACAATTAGCGTTTATGTGCACAATGCGTAAACTGACTTAATCCTTTAATCTTCTCAAGTCACCTGGATCCATCATAACAGTACAGTCAAGACAATTGGATACCTCAGTTCTATGTAATGGTCCATAGACACCGCTGGAAACAGACCGACACAAGGAATACAAATGATATCACAACAGATTCATCTGAAAGGGAAACTGTATTCATATCTGACCATTGAAACATTTAAAAACAATTCCCTTCGCTCACTTTCCGTTTTAACAGCCATACCTTAAAACCATGAAATGAAAGATTGTGCAATTGTTAAGACCTAGTGTATGACACTGCAATGCCAATTCTGGCCACTAAGCCGGCCACCAACAAATTAACTAATAATCTAATAACTAAACTATACTAACAGTTACAACACACATCAAATAACAAAACCTTAAGTTGAAGTGGCAACACTAGGTTTCAGCTTGTAGTAGCCAGTTGCAGCAGAGTAACAAACTGATTAACGATAGAACCAGTAAAAATAATTCTTTCGGCTTTACTACAAATAATGATACATCTTATATTCAAGCTTGTCTACATCACAGCGCTTGCGTGCGCACACTTACCTGGCCTGCAGCGCAGCCCCAAGCGTCACAGTACCACCACGCGCCAGTCCTAACTAACTAGCGTCACACAAGAACGTACATAGATGAAGGCCGCTGTCTGAAAGCAATGACAATAAACACTGACCCACTTCATTAATCACAATATGGCGGGGAGCACAAATTACGTGCTGTGGTTCAGCATCGATTAGGATACACGACCATCTAAAGAGACCAGGCAAGGTACGATGAACAGCAATAGCAGTCACCAACAACCGCTCACTTACCGCTTCCGCAGTTCAGCTACACATCTCAATTTTGCGACATCGGAGCTTTAAACCATTAACATCAATACATCAACCAGCAAAACCATCAGCGAATTTGAGCTGTATGAAATGTATCTGTCAGGCAACTCTTTACGGTATCCTTTTAACAACCTTGCCTCACGTCATACCAAAAGTTGCTGCTAGGCTGAGATGTATTTATGATAGTTGGCTCCAGCCGACTCCGCGACTGTGCTTTCTACTGTCGCCGCCGTCTTCCAATGGCGCTTGTGTAAGGCCAGCCTTCAGACCGCGAATATCTGCCAATCCGCCCACACAAGTAGAGATGTGCCACAATTTAAGCCACAGTATAACGTAACAGTCGCAACATACTGTCTCCATCTACAGCGTCGGCAGCGCTCAGAGCGTCCATTAAGCAACACTTCTGAATACGATGTTGGATGGGTGCAAATATTAACGTTTATACTTATTTTTAACTTAGTTTTTCCAGTATGGAGTGGATGTAGTGTCATAAGGCTCGATAATAACCCAAGAACTGCACCACGTTTATGATTATTTGGTTGCGCTACAGTACAGTTTTCTTTCGATTCTCTTGTAACGCACAGACAATTTCTGAGGAATTTAATTTTCCTTTAATGGCAGAAAACTGATAATAAACACAAGGAGACCACACCTTTTGCGGGAAGATGTCTTATATCTACCCAACAAAGCACAGCTTTGAAACTTCCTGGCAGATTAAAACTGTGTGCCCGACCGAGACTTGAACTCGGGACCTTTGCCTTTCGCGGGCAAGTGCTCTACCATCTGAGCTTCTGTAAAGTTTGGAAGGTGGGAGAAGAGGTACTGGCAGAAGTAAAGCTGGCAGAAGTAAAGCATAAGTCGGGCTTCGGTAGCTCAGATGGTAGAGCACTTGCCCGCGAAAGGCAAAGGTCCCGAGTTCGAGTCTCGGTCGGGCATACAGTTTTAATCTGCCAGGAAGTTTCATATCAGCGGACACACCGCTGCAGAGTGAAAATCTCATTCTGGAAGCACAGCTTTGTTCCACACTTTCAGCCAAAGCAGTAGGAAACCTATATGAAATGGAATACCTACATTTTGTAACATACCAAGTAAACTACCTTAGCTATAGCTGAAGGGAAAACCATACATATGTGATAATAAATCGACAAAAAAAAAAAAAACTCTTTCCCCAACACAGAAAAAACCAATTCCACAACCGTTGCTACGTCTGAGCTACAAATTACCAGAATCCTCTATATTTTCGTTTTTTTTTAAAATTAATTACATGAAAAAAAAAAATTCGTGAATCTGAGACTCGAGTAAACTGTAAAAATGGGAGAATAAATAGATTCCATAAGAAAATTTTACGTGTCAAGGAAAGTGCCTATCATAGTTAGAACAAACAAGAAAGGAAATATATGCTTCTCCTGCATGAAATGTCTTTATACTGCCTTTCTTTCAGAGGAATAAGCAGCAAATATAGACAACTTCGAAACGTCTTCTTCATGAGTAAATTGTAGCATATGTCATTGAACTAGTGAGATTCCGGTGTTATTACAAGTGTTTTAAGAGAATTTATGTCTCTTGCTCTTTCTAACGCTTAGAATGCAAAAAATGTAACAACTATTCCGTTAATTAGGTTGAGTGTGATTAACAACAAACATTTTCACTACGACGCATGTGACTGATTCGTTTATCACCACGTGAAGCACTAGTCTCGCTCCAGCTGTCGAAAGAAACACTTTCGCACCAGAGAGTGTCGTGGCTGTATGTTGCAGACTGTGGCTAAAGCCCCGCTATTTTTTGAAAAAAGAAGGTTATGGCAACAAAAGAAATAAAAAATGTACAAGACAGTTGAAAATAAATCGCTCTTTCTATTATAATTTCAGGGCATGCTGTACACGCTGTGTTCTTAACAGTGCACTTGTCGAATTACTTTTCGTACTGGCATAACTTGTTAATACCAAGATTTGCATACTCGCTAGCTGTAGGTTACAAGTTCTGCGAGACGGCGTTTGTGTGATGGCTTCAGCTGTAGAACTGCACCTCCCCTACGTCACAATCCTGTCCGCGAAGGAGGCCCCACCACTACCGGTATCCCCTCCCCTATCGCTCCACCTGAGCAGCTACGGAACAAGTAATTTTATAAACAGTCTTAATAAATTTATCAACAGATGTCTCTTCAAAGGTCTTGCCATTATTCTGAAGCGAAATAAATACTGTACTTAAAATTTTACTGTGATGAAAGGAAGTTAGAATTATTTGATGCTTTATGTCTGTTGAAGGTTTGATAGCGTAAAGGTCGTCAATTACCACTGAGTCTGAATAGTGTTTGTCACGTAGACATTAACTCCCTCGAAAGCTAATTATTTTTCAACGACGAACTGTCAGCTGCTATCAAATAGCTGCTGGATTTATTCATTGTGAATACGAGGACTGTCACACACAAAATACCTATTACTTTGCCACCGTTGTTGTTCTGTTCGTATAACAATAAATCATATCATACACTTTTTTTTACAACAGTTGCGAACTTTATTCCACATTCATTAGTCGAAATATTTGTTAATCTCATTGTCAGCACTGGCACCATAATCAATGAGACACTTGTCGAAGCCTGAGCATGCAGAAGATAGACAAGTATCCAAATTGACAGACTACGTACGTAGCGGTCTTTGTGCGGCATGATGAATTGAAAACCGGTAACCTTTGTCAGTTTGTAATCAACAGTGAATCAGGAAACAGAGTTAAATAACGCACGAGTGTTAACCTCTTCTGTATCCCAGCCGATCGCTACCTGCTACTGACACGGTTTTTGTTCGCTACTGTCACTCAGCTGAATCAAACGAATCTGTAAAGCTCTCATCGCTACACATGGGATATTCATTGCTGATACAATGAGTGCGGTACAGAAGCTATACGTCACACATTTGTTTTCACGTGTTTTTTGTTCGGTTCGAAATTCGCTATTCGAAGGCAGAGATCTCTTTTACATGCTATCGGTCTACTAACTGCGGAGGAATTGGTTTGCGATTCGACCAGGAAAAATTAAACCTGCCAGCGACAGAATACCATCGGACGTTGTGGAAGACACCTGTATCTACATCTACACAATTCTCTGCATGGCCCTGTCCAGTAAGTACCGGGCGGGACTTCGACATCTACACTGGTGTCCGAAATGAGTGCTACAAACAGAAATTTTTGCAAGGGTGCGTTTATTTCGTCACAAGACAGTATAAATACGTGATATCAAAGTAGAAATCATTTAAATAATACAGAATATGAGCTACGGGTACGTACTGAACAGTAGACGAAAATGTTCTTCGTTTTTTCCAACTTAACCTGCACACCTATCTGACAACTGGTTAATGTGCTCACTATGCAGTGAGATCACCTCTAAAGGCAATAGAGTCCTGCCAACGACGGAGCATATTGTGAATAACGTCATCAGTGTCATGTTGAGGCAATAATGCCCATTCTTCTTGCAGAGATGCTCGTAAATCTTGGAGAGTGGCTGGTGGATGTTGAATTGATGCAACCCGTCTTCCTCGTGCGTCTTATACATTCTCTATTGGATTCAAATCGGGAGAGCGGGCAGGTCGCAACATGTCTGCAGTATCTTCCGTTTCCACGGAAACCTAAATCAGTCGTGCTCTATGAGGTCGATCACTATCGTCCATCAATACGAGGTCCGGGCACACAGCACTTTGCAAGAACCGTACAGGAATTCCCAAGACCTCGACACGGTACCCGACAGCAGTTAAACCTTTCCAATTCACCCGTACAATTTCCTGATGAGGTGATCGAGAAGTCAGCATAATCCCTACCCACATAATAAGCGATATTCCTCGATATGGGTCTCTTTCCACTATGTGTGGGTCTCAAAATCATGTTCCACGTTCCCTTCAGATGCGAATCCGCCGGGAATCAGTTTCCAGACCAAATTGGGACTCATATGTGAAAAGTATATTACTCTACGCTTCGACAGTCCAGGTGGAAAGTCGACGCCTCCACACCAGATGTTCCCTTCTGTGAAGACGCGTCAGAGGCACACATACAGCAGATCTCCGACAATAAAGGCTACTGTGTTGAAGCCTGCTCTACACCGTTTGACTCGATAAAACACGTCCAGTGGGCGCTGGATGTTCGGCCCTGCCCAGGGCTTCGGGAAATAATTTCGGTCTCTATAAAGTGTCACAACAACCGAGAAAAAACAACACGATTCACGTTAAGCCATAGAGCGACATGAGTTTGAAGCTGTCCAACTTGTATCCTTCCTATAGCCCTCCACCGTGGGGTAGCCGTCTTCTCTGTGCCATTCTGCACCAAATGGAAACATACACGTGAAGAAAGCGGGAAAAGATGAAAAATACTGTATAAGAAAATAAAACGTAAGGAAAACGAGAACGGAGCGCGAAGGATCATCATCATCATCATCATCATCATCATCATCATCATCATCATTTAAGACTGATTATGCCTTTCAGCGTTCAGTCTGGAGCATAGTCCCCCTTATAAAATTCCTCCATGATCCCCTATTCCGTGCTAACATTGGTGCCTCTTCTGATGTTAAGCCTATTACTTCAAAATCATTCTTAACCGAATCCAGGTACCTTCTCCTTGGTCTGCTCCGACTCCTCCCACCCTCTACTGCTGAACCCATGAGTCTCTTGGGTAATCTTGCTTCTCCCATTCGTGTAACATGACCCCACCATCTAAGCCTATTCGCCCAGACTGCTACATCTATAGAGTTCATTCCCAGTTTTTCATTGATTTCCTCATTGTGGACACCCTCCTGCCATTGTTCCCATCTACTAGTACCTGCAATCATCCTAGCTACTTTCATATCCCTAACCTCAACCTTATTGATAAGGTACCCTGAATCCACCCAGCTTTCGCTCCCATACAACAACGTTGGTCGAAAGATTGAACGGTGCACAGATAACTTAGTCTAGGTACTGACTTCCTTCTTGCAGACGAGAGTAGATCGTAGCTGAGCACTCACTGCATTAGCTTTGCTACAACTCGCTTCCAGTTCTTTCACTATGTTTCCATCCTGTGAGAATATGCATCCTAAGTACTTGAAACTGTCCACCAGTTCTAACTTAGCTCCTCCTATTTGGCACTCAATCCGTTTATATTTCTTTCCCACTGACATTACTTTCGTTTTGGAGATGCTAATCTTCATACCATACTCCTTACATTTCTGATCTACCTCTGAAATATTACTTTGCAAACTTTCAATCGAATCTGCCATCACAACTAAGTCATCCGCATATGCAAGACTGCTTATTTTGTGTTCACCCATCTTAAACTCACCCAGCCAGTCTCATGTTTTCAACATATCATCCATAAATAATATGAACAACAGTGGAAAGAGGTCGCAGCCTTTTCTTACCCCTGATACTACTCTGAACCATGAACTCAATTTACCGTCAACTCTAACTGCTGCCTGACTATCCATGGAAAGACCTTTAATTGCTTGCAAAAGTTTGCCTCCTATTCCATAATCTCGTAGAACAGACAATAACTTCCTCCTAGGAACCCGGTCATATGCCTTTTCTAGATCTATAAAGCGTAGATACAATTCCCTGTTCCATTCATAACACTTCTCCATTGTTTGCCGTAAGCTAAAGATCTGGTCCTGACAACCTCTAAGAGGCCTAAACCCACACTGATTTTCATCCAATTGGTCCTCAACTAATACTCGCACTTTCCTTTCAACAATACCTCAAAAAATTTTACCCACAACGCTGATTAAAGAGATGCCTCTGTAGTTGTTACAAACTTTTCTGTTTCCATGTTTAAAGATTGATGTGATTACTGATTTTTTCCAGTCTGATGGAACCTGTCCCGACTCCCAGGCCATTTCAATTACCCTGTGTAGCCATTTAAGACCTGACATTCCACTGTATTTGATGATTTCCGACTTAATTTCATCCACCCCAGATGCTTTATTGCACTGCAATCGATTGACCATTTTGAACACTTCCTCGAATGTGATCCTATTTCCATCCTCATTCCTATCCCATTGTACATCGAAATCAGAAACGTCACTGATCGTATTTTCACTTACATTGAGCAACTCTTCAAAATATTCCCTCCATCTGCCCAAGGAATCCACAGGATTCACAAGCAGTTTTCCTGACCTGTCCAAAATACTTGACATTTCCTTCTTACCTCCCTTTCGAAGATTGCTAATTACACTCCAAATGGTATTCCAGCAGCTTGACCCAAAGTTTTCAGGTGTCAGGCAAATCAAACACCTTCCATGAAAACCCTGACATGATAAGCAAATCCAGTAGTATGTCATATAGCTCCAAATAAATCGTGACATTAAATTAACCAAAGTGATACGAGTAACGAGTGAGCAAGTGGAATACAACAGACTAACACAATAGTGCCTAAATGCATGTCATACCTTCCCACCTTCCCTCTCCAAATTTACCCATAACCTTTTCATACCCTTCTGTTTGATTTACAATCCTGGCATTAAAATCACCCATGATCAGAACACTGTCCTGGACCTTTACTCTAACAACTACATCACTGAGTGCATCACAAAAACTATCCATCTTATCTTGATCTGTCCCTTCACAATGCGAATATATACTGACACAATCCTAATTTTCTTGTTTGACAGTGTCAAATCTATCCACATCAGTCGTTCGTTTACATACCTTATTGCAACTACCCTGGGTTCCATTTCCTTCCTGATGTAAAGCCCTACACCCCATTGTGCTATTCCTGCTTCGACTCCTGACAGGTATTCTCCCACTTCCTCTTCTTTCTAACCCCTTACCTGAATGTCACTAACAGCTAAAACATCCAGCCCCATCTTACTTGCAGCCTCTGCCAGCTTTGCCTTCTTCCCACTGTAGCCCCCATTGACTGTTGTCACCATCATATTTAAAGTACCAGGAAAGCAGGTTGCTAGCCTTACTTGCCCCGAGCCCCATTGAGTTTTACCCCTAACGGTTGAGGGACTAACGGGTGGATTTGGTAGTCTTTGCCGTATCAGCACAAACGTGACCACGACTCAGAATATGTCCGAGATGCCCAGCTTAATTCCGTATTAACTGGTATCCCGACTGTCGGGACCACTTACTTGGCCACTCATACGTTGCCTGTGGTTCATGAACTAGGACATGGCTACAGGAACCCACATCAAGGATGCCACAGGAAATTGTCACTGGCTGGCCACTTACGTAAAATATGGGCCAGCCAATCCTATGAACAAAGTAAGACTCCCTCCCTAAGGTCATGGTAAAAGCATTGTACAAGTCACAGAACTTTAAAATTTAAACCACATTCGTTCGAGCATTTACTGAAAGAGATGGCACATCAGCCGGCAAGTCAGCCGCGACCCGCCGGGCAGCAAATAAAACGCATTCCAATAAATCGTGGTGCACAGTGACCTGGACGCCGCAATTACCACACATTGAAGGGTCTTCTCGCCGGAGCAGGAAGCCATGCGTCGTAGGACTGTGGCCTATCCGGAGACGAGTGAGGAGAACCTCGTCCCGTCTACGGGTATGGAAAGAAGTACACTACACTCGCGTTGTGGGCTTGGCTAAACCGAGCTTATTGTCGGTCATTTCCAACCACTCATCCTGCCAATAGTGAGTTCAATAGCGAGGTGAGTGCGTGCACGGGGATGACACACTGAAATACTTGCTGCGAGATCTGCCCTTTAATTCCCAGCAATGCCGACGTGCCCTGGAACCCACCAGAAACCTACCTCCTTCCCCAATCGTTGTAGTTGGAGGAGGGCATACTGGATGTTCTGGACTATTTTATCTGCCGGATACAAACGCTGTAATCAGCGAAGCGCGCTTAGTGAATTGGAACACGCAGGAACCTTATGACGCGAAGAGTATCTCATCTGATCCAGTGCCCGCAAGATCGCTTACAAATCTGCACCAAAGACAGTAAATGTTTGAGGTAGTCGGACCTTAAGGACACGATCTGGAAAAACAACGGAGCAACCAACAGAATCGTCCTGTTTCGACCCATCCGGAAAAACTGCTACATAGTTTGGTGTTCTGATAAAATAGCAGAAAATGTTGCATTAAAGACGGTGGCGGCTGGTCCCGGCGGAGGTTCGAGTCCTTCCTCAGGCATGGGTATGTATGTTTGTCCTTGGATAATTTAGGTTAAGTAGTGTGTACCCTTAGGGACTGATGACCTTCGGAATTAACTCCCATAAGATTTCAAACACATTTCAACTTTTCTTTTTAACTGTGGTAGGAGTGAAATTTCGCTTGTAAATCACCAAAACTAAATCACTCTGGGCCTTTCCAATAACCAGGGTGGCATGGGGTTAAAACCCTGGATTTGAGGCTCTACGGGCTCCACACCAAGGGACTCCATCACACGTTGCACACGGATCCCTAACGGCATCGTGGCTCGTGGACGGTTGCAAAAAAGGCTCTCCAGAGGTGGACGAGCAACAATATGGTGAGCGAGTGGGGTTGAAGCTGCAAGGAACTTACAAGCCTGGCGCACCAACAGGAGCTGCTTCCGTGGTACAGGAGCTGCCGCCGGATGCTACGTGGCGGTTCTCCCGCCTCAGCATAGAGGCTGGTTATTGGACTTGTCCGATAAGCGCCCGTGACCAGTCAAATCCCCGCACGGTGGACAGCATCAAGGATCTCCAAATATGAGAGCCTCGCTGACCTATACACCGTGCACCCATAGTCCAGCCGTGAACGCAAAAAAGCCCAATAAAACTGGAGGAGACGCGCCCTGTAAGCTACCCATGACTTGTGGCTAAGGCACTTGAGGATGTTCAGCGCCTTCAGGGGTCTGACTTTCAAGTCCCGCAGGTGTGGCAACCATGACAATCTGGAGTCAAAAATGAGGCCCAGAAACCGCACTGTGTCTCTAAAAAGGAGGATATTGTCCCCAATATACAAAGCAGGAAAATTAAAAGGACGACGAGAACGATTAAAATGCACACACATACACTTATCGGCAGAAAACTGAAAACCCGACTTTGCAGCCCCCTCCTCTAACCTCCGCACTATAAATTGCAACTGACGGCTCATCGTTCCAACACTGAAGGAGGAACAGAAAACAGAAAAGTCATCCACAAATAAGGAGCACTGTACTGGACTTCTTAGCGTAGATGTTATGCTGTTGAAGGCTATGGAAAAGAGGCTAACACTTAAAAAACACTGCCCTGGGGGACACCATTCTCCTGCCCAAATCGATCAGACACTGTGTGACCTACACGGATCCGAAAAAAACCTCTGAGACAGGTAAGACCAATTGAGAATGGGGAGTGGCCACGAAAGCCCCATTGATGCATTTGTGCGAGAATACGGTGTCTCCATGTAGTATCGTACGCCTTACTGATATCAAAGGATACGCCAATACAGTGATGCTGACGGAGGCAAACCTGCTGAATAGCCATTTCTAGGAGGGTCAGGTTGTCGACAGTGGACCGAAACTTTCGGAATCCACACTGAGAATGGCTAAGGAATTGCCCAACCTCTAAAAGATTATGGTTAACCATCCGTTCCAGGGTCTTTCCTACACAGCTCGTGAAGGCGATACTCCGATAACTACTGGAACACGTGCGGTCCTTTCCTGGTTTGAGGAGAGGGCTTAGAATTGCAGCCCTCCACGATTTGGGGAAGACACCTGTCTGACATTAGATCAAAACATTCGAGGAGGATTTCCTTTGACGCAGCTGGCAGATGTCGAAACATTCAGTACCGTATGTGGTCGTGACCAGGTGCAGTGTCAGAAGTCTCGGTCAGTGCTGATTCGAGCTCCCACATCAAGAAAGCGGAGTTGTAGACCTCAGAACTGTTCGACCTAAAGTCCAACTTTTCCCTCTCAACAGTCGTACGGTAGTGACGAAACGCTGGATCCTGGCTTGCATTGGCAGTAATTTGTGCAAAATGCTCGGCCAGTGTCTGAGCAATGTTTCTAGGTGTTGTTTGGAGGTACCCCTGGTAAAACACTGCGGCTATTGGTAAACGGCTGTCTTCACCGGTAAACCTCCGGATGGCTTACCATACATTTGAGGAACAAGTGGAACGATTGATGGAGTTCATTATCTCATGCCATGACCGCTTTTTGCTCTCTTTAATGACACAGTGGACCATGGCTCTCGCGATTCGAAAGGTTGAGAGATTGTCCGCTGACGGGCGGCGTTTAAACCGTCGAAGAGCCGCACGTCAGTCCAGGTTGGCTAAATAGCATTCTGCTGTCCACCCTCTGAAGAGGGCCGAAAAACGTTGATATGGATAGATCGGTAGTGTGATGGATCACATGCGTGATGGGATCCACCCATTCCTGGACGCTGTCACGGTGTTCAAACACAGCCAACTGGCTGAACAGCCTTCAGTTAGACTTGCTAATCATCCACATTGGTGGCCTCAGTTCCAGCAACGCACCATAGAGTAGCTGATAGCGGATCGGGAAGTGGTACCTAAAATGAAGGTCAACAGTGACTTCCCAGTGAACAGAGTCGGCGAGGGCTGGAGAGCAGCGTTTAGGAGGCACAGCTCTCGAGTTGTCAGAAGGCTCTCCAAAACTCGACCCTGACGGCAAGTAGACGTTTAGCCCCATAAGACATGGTGGGCATTGAAGTCTCCCAGGAAGAGAGATGGTTGGGGGAGTTGCGCGATAAGATCTGTGAGAGCCGCTGAGTCCAATGCATCCAGCGGAAGTAAATAAAGAGAAAGAACTGTAAGCCGCTGATATGCAGAAATTTCAACTGCAACTGCTTGCAGCTCATTATCCAAGGGAAGAGCAGAGGAGCGGTGCACATTATTGACGAACACAGCAACCCCTCTTTCCTCAGTCAGGTATCCTTGCGACATAGGCTATAGCCCCATAGTGCAGGGGCATCAAATGCTTTGAAATGTGTTTCCTGCAAACACAATCACAGAGGGCGTTGCTGCCCTCGCAGTTTCAGTTCCTCCATGTGCGAACTGAATCCATTCATGTTCCACTGTATAATGGGAGCCATATATCAAGGGGGTAGTACTTTCATCCTGACTTTCTGACAGGGAGGCGAGCCCACAATAGGTGGAGGCTCAGGTTTGGAGCGAGATGGTTGCCCTATTCCGACATCAAGTTCCATAGCCTCTAAAGAAAAATCGACTGAGATGTCAAGAGGTCTATGTCGACATGACCAGGCTGTTTTCTGCCCGATTCCACCGACTTTGGACCTTTTGCCTTCGTTTTTTCCCTGGGTAGAATTTGCAGCCACAATTGCGGTTGAGGGTGTAGCTGCATTGGACAGCATACCAGATGGAACCTTTGGAGGGGCAAGGCGCTCCACAATGTCAGCAACGACAGATTTTTCTTAAGTTCTCAGTGGAGGGCCAGACTTAGACACAACTGCAGCAGCACAAGTGCAGGGACACACGCAGGTGCTAGTGCTGACGGCAGCAACCTCCTTTTGTGTAGCAGCATCAGTTTTCAGGACAGGCTGTTGCAGAACGGGAGGAAGGGAGTCAGCGAACGTGGGTGGCTGCATGGACTTGTGCAGCTTCACCATACGGCATGAGCTTTGTGGTTTCAATCTCCTGGATCTTCTGTTCCTCAAGGAAAACTCTGCAGTCCCTGCTCCACCCCGCTCCAAACACGCTTGATCCCCAGAGCAGTTGACACACTTGGGAGGCGAGGAGCAACCAAATGACTTATGGGCTGCTTTACCGCATTTACCGCAAGTGGCTTCCCCTCGACAGCCGAGAGTAGTGTGCTCTCAATGCTGGCATTTAAACACCGCAATGGACCTGGGGAATAAGGCGATACACTGAGACGTAGGAAAGCTGCTTTCATATGCTGTTAAAAGTAAGGATAACCCAGTCAGACTCCACGAGAGAATCATCCACCCGTTTCATAACTTGTTGCACATCAATACCTTCCCTGGACGATTCAGCTTTCAGCTCTTCTTAGGGAATGTTAACGAGATCCCTGCAAGTCACAACACCCTTGCTGTAGTTCAAGGTATTGCGAAATTCAGTTTCTGTTGCAACCTTCCGAACGAATTGTTGTTGTTGTGGTCTTCAGTCCTGAGACTGGTTTGATGCCCGTGCAAGCACCTTCATCTCCCAGTACCTACTGCAACCTACATCATTCTGAATCTGCTTAGTGTAGTCATGTATTGGTCTCCAATACTAAATTGGTGATCCCTTGATGCCTCACAACATGTCCTACCAACCAATCCCTTCTTCTGGTCAAGTTGTGCCACAAACTTCTCTTCTCCCCAATCCTATTCAATATTTCCTCATTAGTTATGTGATCTACCCATCGAATCTTCAGCATTCTTCTGTAGCACCACATTTCGAAAGCTTCTGTTCTCTTCTTGTCCAAACTATTTATCGTCCATGTTTCACTTCCATACATGGCTACACTCCATACAAATACTTTCAGAAATGACTTCCTGACACTTAAATCTATACTCGATGTTAACAAATTTCTCTTCTTCAGAAACGCTTTCCTTGCCATTGCCAGTCTACATTTTATATCCTCTCTACTTTGACCATAATCAGTTATTTTGCTCCCCAAATAGCAAAGCTCCTTTACTACTTTAAGTGTCTCATTTCCTAATCTAATTCCCTCAGCATCACCTGACTTAATTCGTCTACATTCCATTATCCTCGTTTTGCTTTTGTTGATGTTCATCTTATATCCTCCTATCAAGACACTATCCATTCCGTTCAACTGCTCTTGCAAGTCCTTTGCTGTCTCTGACAGAATTAGGATGTCATCGGCGAACCTCAAAGCTTTTATTTCTTCTTCATGGATTTTAATACCTATCCCGAACTTTTCTTTTGTTTCCTTCACTGCTTGCTCAAAATACAGATTGAAAAACATCGGGGAGAGATTACAACCCTGTCTCACTCCCTTCCCAACCACTGCTTCCCTTTCATGTCTCTCGACTCTTATAACTGCCATCTGGTTTCTGTACAAATTGTAAATAGCCTGCTCCCTGTATTTTACCCCTGCCACCTTCCAGAATTTGAAAGAGAATATTCCAGTCAACATTGTCAAAAGCTTTCTCTAAGTCTACAAATGCTAGAAATGTAGGTTTGCCCTGTCTTAATGTAGCTTCTAAGATAAGTTGTAGGGTCAGTATTGCCTCACATGTTCCAACATTTCTACGGAATCCAAACTGATCTTCCCCAAGGTCGACTTCTACTAGTTTTTCCATTCGTCTGTAAAGAATTCGCGTTAGTATTTTGCAGCTATGGCTTATTAAACTGATAGTTCGGTAATTTTCACATCTGTCAACACCTGCTTTCTTAGGGATTGGAATTATTATATTCTTTTATATTCTTCTTGAAGTCTGAGGGTATTTCGCCTGTTTCATACATCTTGCTCACCAGATGGTAGAGTTTTGTCAGGACTGGCTCTCCCACGGCCGTCAGTAGTTCCAATGTCATGTTGTCTACTCCGGGGGCCTTGTTTCGACTCAGGTCTTTCAGTGCTCTGTCAAACTCTTCACGCAGTATCGTATCTCCCATTTCATCTTCATCTACATCCTCTTCCATTTCCATAATATTGTCCTCAAGTACATTACCCTTGTATAGACCCTCTATACACTCCTTCCACCTTTCTACTTTCCCTTCTTTGCTTAGAACTGGGTTTTCATCTGAGCTCTTGATGTTCATACAAGTAGATCTCTTATCTCCAAAGGTCTCTTTAATTTTCCTGTAGGCAGTATCTATCTTACCCCTAGTGGGATAAGCCTCTACATCCTTACATTTGTCCATCCCTGCTTAGCCATTTTGCACGTCCTGTCGATCTCATTTTTGAAACGTCTGTATTCCTTTTTGCCTGCTTCATTTACTGCATTTTTATATTTCCTCCTTTCATCAATTAAATTCAATATTTCTTCTGTTACCCAAAGATTTCTACTAGCCCTCGTCTTTTTACCTACTTGATCCTCTGCTGCCTTAACTACTTCATCCCTCAAAGCTACCCATTCTTATTCTAGTGTATTTCGTTCCCCCATTCCTGTCAGTTGCTTCCTTTTGCTCTCCCTGAAACTCTGTACAACCTCTGGTTTAGTCAGTTTATCCAGGTCCCATCTCCTTAAATTCCCACCTTTTTGCAGTTTCTTCAGTTTTAATCTACAGGTCATAACCAATAGATTGTGGTCAGAGTCCCCATCTGCCCCTGGAAATGTCTTACAATTTAAGACCTGGTTCCTAAATCTCTGTCTTACCATTATATAATCTATCTGAAACTTGTCAGTATCTCCAGGCTTCTCCCATGTATACAGCCTTCTTTAGTCACCTGGCTACAAATCTTGTTCCTCCTGCCACCGAACTTCACTAATTCCCACTCTATCTAACTTTAACCTATCCATTTCCCTTTTTAAATTTTGTAACCTACCTGCCCGATTAAGGGATCTGACATTCCACACTCCGACCCGTAGAACGCCAGTTTTCTTTCTCCTGATAACGACATCCTCTTGAGTAGTCCCCGCCCGGAGGTCCGAATGGGGGACTATTTTACCTCCGGAATATCTTACCGAAGAGGACGCCATCATCATTTAATCATACAGTAAAGCTGCATGCCCTCGGGAAAAATTACGGCCGTAGTTTCCTCTTGCTTTCAGCCGTTCGCAGTACCAGCACAGCAAGGCCGTTTATCATCCAGACTGTTGCCCCTGCAACTACTGAAAAGGCTGCTGCCCCTCTTCAGGAACCACACATTTGTCTGGCCTCTCAACAGATACCCCTCCGTTGTGGTGGCACCTACGGTAAGGCTATTTGTATCGCTGAGGCACGCAAGCCTCCGCACCAACGGCATGGACCATGGTTCATGGGGGGAAGGCCCAACGAATTATGCTTTCTGAATGTTCTTGACTTGCTGGTAGCTAGATGTTTCAACCAAAAAGTTCCCATTTCTCAAGCGCTTAACAGATTTCAAGATGCCAGGAATGCCTTCTAAGCCCTTCTATATATGAAATGGTGAAACTTTATCAAAATTCACGACTTTTATTTGAACTTTAAGCAACACATTCTGTGAAGCAGCATGCATTCTGTTACTACTGACTGAATCAGGAGGACCTCTTGTTGGATTGGGTGTTGGCACCTGCCATCGGCCCTCCCTTTCCGCGAGGAGGAGGCAAAGAAGATTTCGAAGGATCCATCTCGGTCCCACGATCAGTTAGGGAAGTAGAAGCCCACCTAGACAGAGAATCGTGTCCCTAGGTAAGCCTTATACAACTGGGGTGCGGCAGGTTCACCAGAGGTTGCCCGCAAACGACTGTTCCACCTCAACAGCCATGCACCTCATCAGCGGAGAGCTCACCTTGAGATTGAGGTTTTTTTATAGCGGTTTATTCCATCCTCGCGATCCGGGCGGTTAAGCCAAGATCCGCATTCCCTGAGGCACCCAACGCTCCACCGCCGCGCCACACGTTTGTCGCTGAAACATGCCCAGAGCTTACGCTGACAGGGGACTGGCGGTGCGTACCAGTCCTCAGATCAGGAACCCCGGGGTCGCCAAGTCCATACTCAGCAAATAAATGCCGAGCTCCTGGGAGCTCTGTGACTAAGTACACTGCGATTGTGGATGTGGGACTACGTGACAAACACTATTCCGTTTGATAGGTCCCCTGACGTCTTCGTTGGCGTGATTTGCCGTTGACCGAAATCTCATTGCCGGTGCAGAACACGATCGTACTGATGTCTGTTGACAACTTGTATGAGCATATTGTGAATTATACACAGGACGAGGAAATAGCGGTTTATTGCGTTAATGTTGGACACCAGTGTACGTATACACTCCAGGAAACCATCTACGATTTGCAGTAGATGTTCTTCCCACAGTCCTTTTTCCTACCTTGTTTATTTCATTCCCGAGTGGCGCATAGGAAGAGTTATTGAGCACCGTTTTCACAAAGTCAACAACTACAAAATTTGTAAAATTGAGTTGTATGTGCGGGCGTACTCCTCAGTCAGACGAATCCATTGCAGTATAAATATTTTATAAAAGCACACAAAACGGATACTTTTTTCTACACATCCAAACAAATAAATAAAGATTTTTGCCAAATATGAAGACACAGATATTTATTTTTCGCATCCGACAAAGTAGTTCACAACTTTCCAATCAGAGGTCAGAGTTACACCGTCCTCAAAGGGTATTTGACAGCATTAGAAAGGAATTCAGGAAACTTGAAACCATAGGCTTACTGTTACACTATCATGAGGATGACACGCGTAAAGCTGAAATACTAAACACCTTTTTCCAAAGCTGTTTCACAGAGGAAGACCGAGCTGCAGTTCCTTCTCTAAACGAAAAAAACGGCTGACATCGAAATACGTGTTCAAGGAATAAAAAAGCAACTGAAATCACTCAACAGAGGAAAGTCCACTGGACCTGACGGGAAACCAATTCGTTTCTACACAGAGTACGCGAATGAACTTGCCCCCTTCTGCATTTCGCTGCAATTTTCTAATGCTGCAACTTCTCTGTACACTACAGCATCATCAGCGGAAAGCTGCATGGAACTTCCGTCACTATCTACTAGGTCATTTATACATATTGTGAAAGGCAGTGGTCCCATAACACTAACCTGTGGAACGCCAGAGGTGTCTGTAGACGTCTCTCCATTGACAACAACATGCTGTGTTCTGTTTTCTAAAAAATCTTCAATCCAGCCACACAGCTGGTCTGATATTCCATAGGCTCTTACTTTGTTTATCAGGCGACAGTTCGGAACTGTATCGAACGCCTTCCGGAAGTAAAGGAAAATGGCATCTACCTGGGAGCCTGTATCTAGTATTTTCTAGGTCTCATTAACAAATAAAGCGAGTTGGGTCTCACACGATCGCTGTTGCTGATGATGCTGTAGTATACAGAGAAGTTGTAGCATTAGAAAATTGCAGCGAAAAGCAGGAAGATCTGCAGCGGATAGGCACTTGATGCAAGGAGTGGCAACTGATCCTTAATATAGACAAATGTAATGTATTGCGAATACATAGAAAGAAAGATCCTTTATTCTATGGTTATATGATAGCGGAACAAACACTGGTACCAGTTACTTCTGTAAAACATCTGGGAGTAAGCGTACGGAGCGATTTGAAGTGGAATGATCATATAAAATTAATTGTTGGTAAGGCGGGTGCCAGGTTGAAATTCATTGGAAGAGTCCTCAGAAACTGTAGTCCGTCAACAAAGGAGGTGGCTTACAGAACACTCGTTCGACCTATACTCGAGTATTATTCATCAGTGTGGGATCCGTACCAACTTGGGTTGACAGAGGAGATAGAGAAGATCCAAAGAAGAGCGGCGCGTTTCGTCACAAGGTTATGTGATAAGCGTGATAGGGTTACGCAGATGTTTAGCAAACTCAAGTGGCAGACTACGCAAAAGAGGCGCTCTGCATCGCGGTGTAGCTTGCTGTCCAGGTTTCGAGAGGGTGCGTTTCTGGATGAGGTGTAGAATACATTGCTTCACGAATGTAAAATTAGAGAGATTCGAGTGCGCACGGAGGCTTTCCGGCAGTCGTTCTTCCCGCAAACCATACGCAACTGGAACAGGAAAGGGAGATAATAATAGTGGCACGCCTCCGCCTCACAGTTTATTAAATTATTATTTGTTCATAAGATTAAAATAAACTAGAACGTTACTGCAATAAAATTATTAATCTGTAGATGTTCAGTTTTTTAAAAAAAATCATGATTTTTACATGTTTTTATTTTTTTCTTGCAAATGAAAGCTTTTGTATTACACCATCTAGGACGGGTCCCGGTGTGACGGTACTGTAAACATAGAAATAAATGTTTTGTGAATCTGTTCTGTCGTGGATGAGTTCCATTTCCTTGAGATTCTTCAGATAAGTCTGAACCTGACACACGTTTAGCTTGTGAATAGTTTTATGTGCTCATTTCGACTTTAGTTTGCTGTGGATAGTTACTCCTAGGTATTTTCTGATTGTTTCTTTTCGCAATATATTGTTGTCAATTGTCTAAACTGAAAGTAGTGGGTAACATCGGCTCTTCACTTGTAATATATTGCATTTTTTTACATTCAGGTTCAACTGACAATGCTAATGGTCTTCGTGTATTTCTGGGTACCACATTGTCGACTATATTTTCTCTCAGCTGTGTGATTGGCTCGATACATGATTGCCAGCCTAGTTAGGTTTAAGTAATTCTAGGTTCTAGGGGACTGATGACCTCAGATGTTAAGTCCCATAGTGCTCAGAGCAATTTGAACCATTTGTGTTTTTGAATATGCATGCAGATACAAGTTTCTTTGGAGCATCAGTGAATGTTGCAAAGGAGCTGATAGCAATTTCACAATTATTGTTGTACTGAATTGAAGAGGAGATCTGGCAGCGCACCTTGCTGTACTGTTGTGTTTGTCACCGAGAGGAGCTAAGTTCGCAGCTCACTCAAAAAGACGAAAAATAAGAAGATGATGATCAAGAAGAAGAAGAAAAGCGAGCACGTGGCACCTTGTGGTTCTGTGTAACACTTTACACATCATTGGACTTTACGTTACCACACTGCTTGTATGTCTCCAACTACTGTCACAGTGAGTTTAAGCTGATGTTTTTATTGCTGGTGTAGACACCCATTAATTGTTTTAACTGTTAGTTACTCTAATTGAGCAATTATTTATTTAAATTTAGTTGCCTCCAGGCTGTTCAGTTTATATTTCTTTGCCGTTCTGGCAGTTGGTCTTACGCCACAATATTTAGTAGCGCTCACAAGTAAGTACTCAGAATAACTGGTACTAAGCTTAATAATTATTCGTGGGAACTGACGTCAACTCCTTATGCTAAGGCTGTTTGATAGCGCCATTGAGAGGTGGCTGATGGTATATTGCTGCATTTCATAACTTGGGAGTCACCTGTACCTAAGTTCAGTACTGTGAGTATGTTGAATATTTTGAGAGATCTCACTTTTCTTTGGCCATTGGTTGAGAATTCAATTGTATTCAATAAAAAGGCAACCTGTTCGTCGGAAATGGCGTATTTCGATTAATATTATATACATATTTTTGATGGCTCATCTAGTTTTCTATTGAAATATTCTGTAACAGGGCCTAGCCTGCTGATATAGTTGTTGGAGACTGTTCTTATTGTTATTGTCATTGTTATTGTTCTCGCTTGACATGAAGCCCTCGGTCGCAACTTGATAAGGTTGTCTTGAATCGTTTTAAATTTTATTTTAGACACTGTCGTAGTTATACAATTGTTCCGTGCTCTTAAAATTTTGAAAATTGTACTTAAATTTTTGCTTGAAGGCCGTCGAATCTTCTAACTAAATTTTTATCCTTCGGTGTTAAGTGATTGTTTTGTTTAAGAGGTAATAAATTAGTACTGAAGGAAATACGGATTAATTTGTCCAGAACCTCCGCAACCTGCACACCTACAACTTAAAAAAAATGGCTCTGAGCACTATGGGACTTAACATCTGTGATCATCAGTCGCCTAGAACTTAGAACTACTTAAACCTAACTAACCTAAGGACATCACACACATCCATGCTCGAGGCAGGATTCGAACCTGCGATCGTAGCAGTCGCACGGTTCCGGACTGAGCGCCTAGAACCGATAGACCACCGCGGCCGGCCCTACAACTTCAAACATATCTTTAAATAAAAGTGTCCTGTCTGGTAAACCCAAGAGTAACTTGCAGTAGACGTCTATATCTAACTGTTAAACAAAGAGAGCATTCAATCGATTTTCTACATCATTTTAACCAGTGATTCCCGAAGAATAATTTCCCACCAAGTGGATGTTCTGTAGTTGGAGTCATTAACGAACACTAATCACGAATGTGACTGGTACTGGTCAAGCTGGACGACATGAGAGTCATCGAAGATGGGATGTGGAGAATAATGCAAATACATTGTCAATATTATTTTTTTTTAGTACTATCCGGTTTATGCGAAAATAATATAGATTTTTGTGTAAACTGGTCAGTTATAATGATACGTGCCGCAAATAGAATGATAATTTTATTAATTTTAATACATTGTAATACAATATTCGTTGTAAAGATACACACACACACACACACACACACACACACACACACACACACACACGCAGACTCACACACACAAGCGCGCGTGCATGCGCGCCCACACACACACACAAACACACACACACACACACACACACACATACACACACACACACACACACACACACACACACACACACACAGGCACACACCCATTAGAGCGCGTGTGTTCGTTCGCCTACTCTTACGATGGAACGAGTGTCGATATTCATGCTTCATGCACGACTCTGTTGACTATAGTCTAACCCATCCTCTCTCAGGTCAATCTTCAGTTTGGTCCTGTATAGGTACCTCTCACGTCAAGCGAATCAGTTTTCCCAATTCCTTTTCTGAAGCGAATTTAACAGTAATTGTAAATGAATTTGAATTTTTATTAGAGCACATGCCTTTTTTTCTGCTGGGTATCTGAAATTTAACATTCGAGACAAAATCACTACCGAGAGTGAATCTTGCAGCATGGTAATTATCCATTGGTTTTCTGCTATTTAAATACGTGCTGTTTTTGGTTATGACGAGGATTCTAACGAGCATCCCACAGCTTGGTTTACAGAGTAAAGATTGCCGCTAAAACACAGGCAGCTAATTACTTCCATGGACGAGAAAGAGGAATTTCTTTTCCAATATTTCGCTTCCCGTGAAATGATAGGATTTCACCAATTATTATTGCCGGCTCGGAGCTCTGCAGCTATCCTCTTTCACCCCCGCCGACAGAATCCTCTCGAGTGGCGGGTGGGTGTGTTTTATAATTCGGGAACCGCGCACGTTCCTAATTGAGCTGAGCTGTCTCTGACGGCGCTGCGCTCCGGGAAAATTCAATAACGAGAGGCGGGGAGGCTGATCAACCAAGTGCACGGCTTCCTGTGCCCGCTTCTTATGGCCCCCTACATTATATTTAACGAACCCCTGCCGTAATGAAGGATTTCCCCTAGCTTCACATTCGTGCAGAAATTGTTCTTGTTTCGTAAATAATCATAGTGTTTACTTCCTGTGACGAGCTGAAAATCTTGGCTTAGAGCATTAAGACTCATACGTTTAGCGTACTATGACAGTATAACGTCCGGAGTAACGTTCTTCTTACAAGTGTTTTTCTGCAGTGATAATGAACACTGTTGTCTGAAAAATTGTTCAGAGTTCCAATCACTGACATGTCTCACTCTTTTCTAGTCGTCGAACTACAAGAAAAGTCATACATCGCTTGTCAGAAAAAACACGACAGCTCTCTTCCCGAGCTTCATACATGTTAATTCTATCCATATTGTTCACGCAAACTTAAGGCTTGCTAAAGAGGTCCACAATGTATCCACAATCTATCGCAGACTGTTCTCGCGTTTATGATGTTGTTCTGTCAATATGTGTTCTTTTATTGGGTATTTGGTGGGAAAATATGAACATGGAAGTTCGCCCACATCAGAGCAGGTGCTCGATATTGATGTACACTTCATTTTCTCGCATTATTCATGGAGCACCATTTGACTTACAGCTACAGTTGCAAGCATATAGTATTTCGGTTTAACGGTAAGTGGTAGGGTAGACACTAGAAGTGTAATCCCTACGCAGTACCGCCCAATCTCCCACCTGCTGATCATTACGTGATGGAGAACATGAAATGTGATCATGCAATAGGAGACGTGGTTCACGCGGAAGGAGGGTATAAACACTGTCGATATTAACAGGCGATTGTCGGTAATGTGTGGAGAGTGTGCACTCACACGAAAAAGTGCTCTTGCAGCACGGCAACGCTGGTCACCATAAGAATCGGAAAACCATGGTTACCACCGCCCAGATGTGTTTCTAGGCATTGCCACACCTACCGTATTCTCCTAACAATGCCCCTCCGATTACCATCTATTCGGGGCTTTGAATAAACCATAGTGCAGAAATCACTTCGCAGAATCCTAGGAAATGGGAGCAGCAGACTCCAAACAAGCGTTTCGAGAAAGGTCTACAGGTTTCAGAAGAATATGGTAGTGTGCCAGTATCTGGTACCCTTTTTCAGCGATAGTAGCAGTGGATCTCCGACTCACATATGGAGATGTCGTGTTGCAGGGGCGCTTTTCGTTACGGTGCACTTTTTCACATACTGCCACCAATCGCTTGTGAATATCAAAAATGTATGTACCCTCCTTCCACAGAAATCACTTCATCCAGAACTGTCCTTGATCACACATCAGGTTGCTCGCTCACGTAATGACAGCAATTGGGATAACAGACATTAGTGTGCGGGGATTGCCTCCTGCACTTAAGCCAAAACACTGAATACTTGCGACTGTAACGACAGATCACACAGCGCAGCATTAATGATGGGAAAAAATAAAGAATAATTAAATATAGAACACCCTTCGTATATATTTAACTGTAGTAATGTAGCAGTCCAAATAGTAATCAGTGTTTGGTATTTATTCCACGTAAATTCAGCCTGTCATGGGACATGCATTGAGAGCTGGTGTCGACATCTGCACTCGACATTGCTGCCGAAAAGGTGATGATGTGCTCTGACTGTAACAGCCAGGCGTTTCATGTGGGCCTTGCAAATGTAAATATACACATCATCAACACTTGGCGAATTTTTTTTTTTTTCATTAATCGTACGTCCTCCACTGAAGGTATTGCATACTCGTAGGTCCGTTGGTAGCACACGTTGACTGAAATGACACTCGCTACAAGAATTAGATAGGCTGGCTATGTGCTGGCACTGTTCAGTTTTAAGGATGTCAACACAACTTCTATCACAAGAACTATCCTGTAGTAATAATCACACACAGTTGAAATGGAACATAAAGTTAGCACTGTTTACAGTATGCACCAGCACTGCATAGGTCTTCCTCGTAGCACTTTACACTCAAGTGCTGAACCATTCCTTCGCGTCACGCCGTTCTTAGAATCTCCGTTGTCGAAGCCAATCAAAGGTCAAAAAACGCAATGCACGTTTATAGAGGCGTGTTCTGGACAGCCGATGGGATGAGAGAAACAGTGGCTTCTCCTCTCCGACTATCCACGTTGTGATACAACTCATTAGGTGTCGCCCAGTTGCCTGTATTCCATATTTAACAACGTTACATGTATTTCATTATTTGGCTTAAAAGCCTGCCCTGAAATAAGCCAAATTGGTGATGCCAGATTTGGCAGGTCCTCGGTAGGATTATTCAGGCAAAAATATTACTTTTTCGCAAATAGTTTCTGTCCTAATCGCGCACATTTTGCTAATATTTTGTTGAGCCCAACCTACATAGGTAGGAATGATCATCAAAATAATATAAGAGAAATCAGAGCTCGAACAGAAAGGTTTAGGTGTTCGTTTTTCCCGCTCGCTGTTCGGGAGTGGAATAGTAGAGAGATAGTATGATTGTGGTTCGATGAACCCTCTGCCAAGCACTTAAATGTGAATTGCAGAGTAGTCATGTAGATGTAGATAAATTATTTGGCTTAAAAGCCTGCCCTGAAATAAGCCAAATTCGTGATGCCAGATTTGGTAGGTCCTTAGTAGGATTATACAGGCAAAAATATTACTTGGTCGCAACTAGATTCTGTCCTAATCACGCACATTTTGCTAATCAAAGAAGTAGATAAACGTCCACCACAATCATAGACGTACGAGTAGCGTTACGTACACCTGACTCTTACATCTGAAACAATTTCACAGTTAGTCAACCACTACGCTTTGCAGATAATGCCTTCGGCGGTTAATATACGCTTACGTAGGACACAGTAATATCAATACAAGTTATTATAAGGCTTTCATCGCAACATACGCCTCTACTGACAATTGGCCTTATTGAAAAACATAGGCGTGTCCAGGTTGTTTCACACCTTAAGGGTCTATAAGGTTTAAGTGAATGCCTCCTCATTCTGGGGGAACAGGTTCCAAATACTGTCTGATCATCCTAAAATAAATAAGCTTTTTAAAAAGAATAACAGCGACAAACGCGGGAAACTTTCCGTCAATATGGTGGTGACTGATCTATATGCACGTTTCTACAATGAAACCACATTTGAAGTTCGATAGCAGGAGGCCGTCTACAATTAGCATTCTTTTAGTCCCTTTCTCTATTTCCTCTACTAATGGCACCGCATAATGTGCCACACTGATGAGCAGTACATTTCATTACTATTCCGCCGATGGGTCTTAGTCTAACGCCTTCAGTTCGGGAGGCTTTAAGAAGTCGTATGGCGTCAAATCCACTCGTATTCATGTTCGTAGCTGTTTAAATACCTGACGTTTCCAGTGACAACTGGCTAGTCGTGTGATGATGGAGCTGTCCTGTTTATATCAGTATGTTATAAAACAGATTATGCCGGCCGGTGTGGTCGAGTGGTTCTAGGCGCTTCAGTCCGGAACCGCACAACTGCTACAGTCCCAGGTTCGAATCCTGCCTTGGGCATGGATGTGTGTGATGTCCTTAGGTTAGTTAGGTATACGTCGTTCTACGTTCTAGGGGACTGATGACCCCAGATGTTAAATCCCATAGTGCTCAGAGCCATTTGAACCATTTCTGTAATGTCTTTCTCTGTGCGATGACAATTTAATGCCATTTAACAGCTTTCAGGAATCGATACCATGTTGTAAGCTGCGAAATTTCAGGCAACTGCGTAACTGAGCCCATGTGATTTATATCTCTTAGATTGTATTACTCTGTTTTACAGATCCCACATAAATTCATCAAGTTACTGTGAACTAGACGGCGTGCTTTAGTTGTTAATGCAGTATTCGATGATATTAATCATCAGGACGTACGTAACCTGGACGTTGAACCGACGTTAGGAACGTATTACTGCTTTACATGAACATATAATTATACAAGCCAAAAACCTTTCCCGCCCCCCCCCCCCCCCCAACTCGGCCACTGTCGCAAAATTTCTGATGAAAAGAATGGCGCGATGTGAAACGTCATCGTCACGTCATCATTATCATCATCATCAGCTGCAGCAGCAGCAGCTATTTAGCATCTACTGCTGTACAACTGCTCGTACGGAAAACAGATATTTTATTTGGACTCATACGAATAATCCTAAGGAAATGTAATTCTTCCGTGGAAAAAGTGGCGTATAAAATTATTAAGCATTGTGGGACCATTACCAGGTTACATTAAAAGATAAAGAAGAAACAAAGAAAAACAGTGCATTTTTATCCTGGACGCTCTACGAAGAGCGCGAACGCCACATAGATGCTCATCAAATTGCAGTCAGACGCCACGAGAGGAAGCGTTTTCCATAACAGACATGGTTGCTGTTGATATTCCGAGAGCCTAAGTTCCAGGGAGATTCGTGTGACATGTTGGTACCTGCCACATAGATCTCGCGGAACGAACGCAACGAGAAACGCGGAGAGATTACAGACCAGACGGGAGTTTACCGTCACTCATCTTTGCCAACCACAATTCACGAAAGGAAGAGGAAGCACAGAGGTAGATGTTAATAATGGTTTCCCTTCCTATCTATTATGATCTGCTGTTTTGGCGAGTGGAGTGGAAGTTGGTATCATTTTGCTATCAACAAATATCTGCCACTAATTATCTTATTTTCTCTATAGCTGCGAGAACACAAAGAATTGATATGAATGTACAATGTACATAATCACTGCATCATCAACTTTTCGCGGCGTAAGGTACAGTCCATTAAAATTCGGGCGTGCGGCCGCACAAATAACATTTCTTCCAATGATATTTCGGCCTCGTATCGTCTGGCCATCCCGTGGTCAAAGATTGTATTGATACAAGTAATTCCATGAGCTACGGTGATGTGAATATTCTAACACCAACCTCTTTCTTTAGGGATTCTGTCTTCAAGAAAGCTATATAAATTAGTAAGCTAATAACATAATAAATACAGATAATGGTTTTAATTTGTACAAAGCATGGAATCATGCTTGGAATGACCGTACAGGCGGTTCTGATGCGGTCGACCATTTCGTCACTGCCTGTTGTCACTTTCTGGTACATTTCAGCATTTAAATATCTCCAGAAAAATAAATCTGTTGACGTCAAATCCGGTGACCTAGCGGGTCAGTTAATAAGGCCATATCTGCCGATAGACCGGCCAGCGTAAGCACAGTCTAATCCCTCCCATACTGCAAAAGCGTAAGGTTCTGGGCAACCGTTGTCCTGAAACAACATATGTTTACGAACGTCCAAGAGTTCCTGTTCCAAAAACGTTCGATATATGCGTCCATTCATAAAATACGGACCAATTGAGTTTCTTCCCCATGATGTCACACCACGTTAACCGACCAAGGACGTTGATGGTCAACTTGCCGTAAACGGTAGGCACTGCCTACACTCCAGTAACGCATGTTATGCTGGTGACCGCTACCATGATTTTGTGAATGTAAACTCTTTGGAAAATAGTACGTCGGTAAATAACGTTGGGGTCGTTTGTATTTGTCGACCTGTCCATTCACAAAACACTAGCCTATTATGGAAATCGGCGCCATGAAGTTCTTGATGCAGAGACACGTGGTATGGGTGATATGGTACTTATGAAGATGCAGTATTGTGACAATGCTACCTACGGACACAACGGAATCGCAGTGTAATTGCCGGGCGCTTATCCGTGAGTTGTGGTGCACTTTTATAGTACAGCTATTTCATTGGCTTCTCCTGTACCACGTTTGCTTCGTTTCCTTTCCCCGGTCTATACGTTTCCATCAAACATAAAGGTGATTAAAAAGTTGTAAAGGAACGAATTAGCGAGATTTCTCCAGAAAACTCTTGGCATAGAAGGCAACAGCAACCTCAAAATTTCTCCTGCAGTCACCGTAAATCGGGACCATTTCTATTTTTTTCTGTGTTTGCCACATTCATTGTCCTCTTGCACGTCTGTTCTCCGAATGTTAAACAGCTGTGTAGGCGGTGAACGCCGTTCACCTATTATAATGTTTCGAGCCACTATCTAACTCTAACTCTGCACAATGCGTAAGCTCCGGTCGCAGTGCACTGCCTGTTACGATAAATCGCAGTTCGCTAAACGGCCACAATGGGTCGTCAAGCAGCCTCTCTTCCATATTACGGAGCATTACAAAGTTGAAATGGAGTTGCTTGTCCTACACTCCCATCATGGAGGTGGGATCCCACATACCATTGCATATTGAAGGATCATTGAGTAGCATGTTGTGAATTACGGCTGTGTACCCATTTCTGTTCCTCCGATTACAGCGCCATGTATGGGGAAACGAAGAAAATGATTCAGACAAAACATGTGTAGATTTTGTCATAGAATCATGGTCTGCAATAAAATAGGGGGTTCCCATTGAAGACTTCAAAGTTCCCCCTGCCACGTAAGTACGGGGTTGTGTCGCGGGTGGAGTTTGGTATTGTTGGATGTTTCCCTCCGAGACAAACATATTGGAATTACAACTTGTTTTGATCCGATGTATAGTTTTCGACATATTTCAACCTCTTCAGTTCCAATGAATATCTTGTATTCCATCCACTGCTAGTCCTGCCACCTGCGATCTGTGATTACTGCACGTTGACGTCGAACAGAGGCCGGGGTCATGTGACAGGATCGCTGTGTAAGGAAACAAAGCTTATACATCTTCGTGCCGAAGCGAAAGCGAAGCAGTTACGATGTCAAGAGTGGAATAAAATTTAGAAATGGTTTTAGTTAAAGCCTGTATGTGATAACATTTCTAGTTCTAATCCTTCGATGCTGAAAGATTCAGAGACGACCACAACAGAAATAACTGGGCAATGTCACAGATTACCATTGCAATGACTCCCACATCATGATCGTATGGCTAAATATTGGCCAAAAATCGCATGGAACTGGCAGCTTCCACGTCATTACCTGATACACAGTGATAACTAAAAGAATGTAATGAAATGCAACGTATCGGAAACATCGAATTAAATGCACTTTTTCAAGTAATGAAGCCACAGGTAGGAGAGTGGATTCAGAAACCTTACGTGACGACTCCCTGTGATGGAAAGCAGAAAATGATGTAAATGTGAAAGAAAAGGTACTGTAGTAGTCCGGGACGTGGTACGACAGAAGAACTCTTTGGTGTGACGTCACGTGTGCTGGATTGATGTTGACATTGCTCGTCAATATTTGGTGAAGTTTTAGGCTTCAGTTAGTTATTTTAAAGTTTATTTGTGTTTACATTTGCTGTAAAGGAACTTATTAGGGGATTTTCGTTAATCTCAGTCTTTATTTCTGTGTTATTGACTCGAGTGGTTTGTTTCTCGTCAGTGCGCTTACGTCGTTCACTCAAGTCTCACCTCTCAGTAGTGTGTTTACATTTCGCGGCCAGCGGTTGCAGCTGTACAAGTTATAAAGGTAAGTACTGTCAAATCTGTTTGTGCACTGTAACACAGTTATTAAATTTGATTTTCAACTGTGTTTAGTGCTGTTTTTTGTGAAATAACGATTTAATAAGCTTTTGAAAAGTTCGCTTTCTGTGTTTTTAGAGTTTTCTGTGCGTTGAAGTCGTTTACAAAATTCTGGATTTAGTTCTCAGCTGACGTTTCTTATTGTTTCTAGTGAAATAATTCAGTGAAATTTTCATTCACTGTTTTAAGGTGGTTGAGTGTTCCAGTGGCCGCTAGAATTTTTGGTTTCAGGTAATATAGTTTGTGAAGTTTTGTTGGTGTTGGTATTAGTTGCGGTTTAGTGGTTAAATAAAAGCTGTTGCATTCGTAGTAATGAGTGAATTTACAGTCCGCTATTGTTAGTTCTATAAACATTTCTACCGGTGTAACTGAACTTAGGTAACGTAGACGTGTAGTCTTCTCCAGTAACTGTAAAATTTTACCGTGAGTTTGAAGTATGGTCTCTGGATAGTGGAAGTACTCTTACAGGGGTGGGGGAATGTAGTGGGGACGCTAGTGGGTATTCTAATGAGATCCTCTCCTGGGAATGCAGAACGCAGAATCTGTAGTAGAAATAAGTTGATGGAGGAGCAGGAGCGTAAGATCTGTGCCTTTCAGGTGCAGTTACAAATTTGCAGAGGAGGATCTAGGTAGGCTGCGGAGGGTGAAGGGTGCTGAGGAATGGGAACTGGCAGTTGGTAAGAAGGCAGCTAGGAGGAGGTGGTATTCAGAAAGTTGTACTTAGTGTTTGAAGTAGATTTGATAAATGGTGAGAATTGAGTGGAGTGGAGCGTCTTGTAGTTCTACATTTAGGAAACATGTAGTAATCCTCAGCAGTTAGATCTAAGTCAATTGCAAAGTCTAATATGAGGAGGAAGGTTCTCCTGCTAGGTAGTTAATTCAATAGAGTTGTGGGCCAGCAGTTGAAGGAAGTGTTAGGGGATGAGTACCAGATCACCAGCATATTGTGCAGCCTAGTGCAGGGTCGTCTCAGGTGATTGACAGCATAGGAGAATTGCGTAGGAATTTTATAAAAGGGTATCAGATAGTGATAGTAGGTGGAGAAGGAAATAGCCTTGCTACAGACGAGGAATATTATGTAGGTGGCGACTTCGTAAAGATAGCTATTGAAACTGGTGGCACTAATATGCATTTCATGCAACTGTTTCGACATCATAATCGGCCTCTTCTTCGTGCAGCCGTTGAGCGCGTTAACATGGGGCTGGAGAAGGCACTGTTGGCATTGCAGTGGTGACAGTTGATTCTATCAGTAGATCGGTTTTTACTAGACATGGCCTGCATGTCAATAGGTATGGGAAGGGGAGGCTAGAATATAGGAGGCAGTGTAGTGGAGGTGATGGGATCACTCGTGGAAAAATTCCTGTGTTAGATGGTGTTAGAGCTGCACCTTCTTTAGACTTACGTCCGTTGATAGGTATAACTGTTTGAAGGAAGTCCCTCTAAATAAGGAATCACCTTCAGAGGCCGTCATGTTTCCACGTAGAGAAGGAATTAGGATATGTCATCAAAATGTAAGAGGCATTTGAGATAAAGTTGAAGAACTGCTTATAAATGTTGACTCCGAAATTATTGGTATATCGGAGCACCACTTAAATAATTCGATAATTCAGAGACTCCCTTTACCAGGGTACAGATTAGCTAGCTGTTTTTCAAGGAATTCCTGGCAGGGTGGCTAAGTAGCCTTGTAAGTAAAAAACGGTATTCCATTTGAGTCCATTGACCTATCAGTGCACTGAACAGGTATTTGAATGTTGAACAGGGGCAACTGAATTTAATGAAACAAATCTCCTAATTTTTGTGGTTCATAGGTTCCCTAACTCTGACTTCAGAGCATTTCTGCTCGGGCCTAAAAGGGTTCTTGATTCACTTGAAACGTTTCTAGCTTCACTTGAAAGGGTACTTGATTCACTTTATAGGAAGTCCCAATATTAGTTATATTTGCCGACTTCAATATTAATTTTGTATATCATTTTGCGAGAGAAAGGATGTAGGTACATCTCCTCCATTCACATGATCGGATGCAGACTATGTTTCCTCAAACTAGGGTGCAAGAGAACAGTAGCACAGCCTTAGAAAATATATTTATTCATTCTTCATTACTAGATTGCCATTCTGTTACTAAATTGGTGACTAGTCTTTCAGACCACGGTGCACAAATTTTAATACTAAAATGGTTTTGTACTCAAAAAATGTCACATATAGTTACAAACTATGTAGGAAAGCTAATAAAACAGCAATAGAGTTTTCTAACCCTTGTCAAGGAACAGGAGTGGCAGGATGTTCATAGTGCTGATAACATAGTTTACAAATATATTGCTTTCCTTAACACATTTTTCCACGCTCTTTGAGAATTGGTTTCATTAGAACGTTCTAAACGGGGTTGACCCCTGTTCACTAGTCTATTTCTACAATGGCCTCTCAATATATATATTCTTTATTTAACAATATCAAAAGATTTCGAAGAGGCTGCGACGGGTAGCCACTTGGTCAGGGGCGCCTTGTCACGGTCCGTGCGGCTCCTCCCCGTCGAAGGTTCGAATCCTCGCTCGGGCATGGGTGTTTGTGTTGTTCTTTAGCGTAGGTTAGTTTGAATACATAGTGTAAAGGCTTAGGGACCGATGACCTCTGCAGTTTGGTCCCCTAACAGCTGCCCACAATTATTCCCAAGAATAAGCAACTTTCACACAGTTACAACCGAGTGTAAATTTTGATATACCACCTGTTACAAGCTTGACCGTAAATCGTGTGTGAGAAGGATGCACGACGGAAATGACTGTGACTGTTAAGGAAACCTACCCGATATTGATCTGAGGAAATAATGGAAATCATGGTAAGCCCATACCTGCAAGTCCAGTTTCCAACAAAGAGTGGAGTACACTGAGTTCATGAAGTGCACGGTAGTAACTGGTTAGATGTTGAATGACTAGTACGCACTGACTTGTAGCACGATAGCGTGAGAGGAGGGATACGATATTGCAGTGCCTGTGTTACTCTTAATAACCATGCAAAGTTCCCTTGGACATGGATGCAAGTCCAGAGGAGATGACTCTGCGGCACCTATAGCCGTTAAGAAGTACACAAAAAGTTTTCGCAATTGCGCATATGGACAACCATCAACTGTAGAATGGAGTGACGAAAACGAAAGTTTGTGCCGGACCGGGACTCGAATCGGAATTTCCCTCTCATCGCCATCAGTCGCTTTACGATTTACTATCCGTGGACGACTCAGCCAGACACGAACTCCACGTTCGAATCTAATATCAGCGTGTTTTTAAGTACCCAATTCTTAAATACACGTATGTTTTATAAACAAATATATATGTCTCCAATTTATTTTTTTCCCTTTATATGTTATATACATACATATTTATCGATTACATGTATTCAAAATAGAGAGATATTAAAATTACATACCTAAAAACATGCCAGTATTAGATTTCAACGTTGAGTCAAAATTTAAAAGGAAATGGTCAAGGGCTTATAGACGTGAACTATTTTTAAACAACCAACATTTACATTTTTATAAAGTTCCCGCTTCTATTACAAATGCCGGCCGCGGTGGTCTCGCGGTTCTAGGCGCGCAGTCCGGAACCGTACGACTGCTACGGTCGCAGGTTCGAATCCTGCCTCGGGCATGGATGTGTGTGATGTCCTTAGGTTAGTTAGGTTTAAGTAGTTCTAAGTTCTAGGGGACTGATGACCACAGCAGTTGAGTCCCATAGTGCTCAGAGCCATTTGAACCATTTCTATTACAAATATACCACCTACAAAGCAAATGGCGTTAAGGGAGATACACATATCGAAACAAGTTTTATATCATCTCGGTTCCGACAGTTCCGGAACCTGTACATCGCTCATCTCTAATACCCAGTAGCACGTAATCTTGCATTGACGCATGCAAGTATTCGTCGTGTCATAGTATCCACAAGCTCATGAAGGCACTGTTGGTGCAGGTTGTCACACACCTCAACGGCGATTCGGCGTAGTGGTTGTTGGGTCACGTCGTCCATAAACAGAACTTCTCAATCTGTCCTAGGCATATTCGATATGGTACATGTCTGTAGAACATGCTGACCACTCTAGGCGAGTGATGTCGTTATCCTGAAGGAAGTCATTCACAAGATGTGCACGATGGGGGCGCAAATTGTCATTCATATAGATCAGGGCTTAACAACTGGCTGGTTTAGACCTCGAGTACTCGCGTCTGCTCAGGCATATGCTCGCGAGCAGGTGCTAGGTCGTGGAGTAGGGAGTGAGGGGAAATGCGCGCGCACGTTTGAATAGGGCTGCAGCGTGCCTATTGAATTAGCGCCGACTGTGTAACGTTTAAAGTACTACGATAAGCTCTAACAGTCACTTCGCTGGTTAAGAATCATGTCATGTCGCCGTTGTGTAACCCCAACCATGCTCTCGCAGTTCAACCCCCATTGGGAGGAATTGGATCTGTTTACAGAAAAAGATGGTGTTGCAAAATGTTTAGTATGTCACAGAACGCTGAATCCTTGTAGGAAATTTAATTTGCAGTAACATTATATGTCGTACCACGCGAAAGACTAAGGAAGTGGAAAATGTGATGGACCATATCGTACACAGGAAGTTATTAAACTTAAAAGGAAGCCATCTGAAGAAGATCTGGACGACGGAGACAAATCAACCGAGGCAGCTCTCAGAGTGAGTTACAAAACTGCTTTGCTTTTAGCAAAATCCCTACGTCCCTACACTGATGGCGGTCTAATAAAAGAATGTTTGGTAGTTGCAGCCGAACACTTGTGTCCATCTCAAGTTGAACAGTTTCGGATTGTGCCATTATCTAACGTGACCATTATGCGTCGCATACAGGACATGCAGACGACGTCCAGAGCCAGCTTGCAAATATCTGTCAAGATTTTATGGTGTATTCTCTAGCTCTGGACGAAAGTGTTGATATCACTGGAACAGCGCTGCTTGCCATATTTTTTAGAGGTGTTAATAGAGATCTTCAGGTGAGGGAGGAGCTCCTCAATGTAGTAGCCATGAAGAACACTACAACCGGAGGTGATATTTTAAGTAGTGTTGAAGAAAATGTTGAAAATATAGGATTGTCGTGGAATTCTTTAGTTTCAGTGTCTACAGACGGTGCACTAGCTATCACAGGGAAAAAATCAGGTTTCGTTGCGCTGTTGAAGGAGAATATGCAAAAACTGACCGTGCCGAATGAAATAAGGCGCGTTCACTTTGTCATCGACCAGGAAAACTTATGTGCAAGGAGTATCACTCTCAAAAATGTGAAGAGTGTTGTTGTTCGTACAACCAATTATATAAGGAAACATGGGCTACAACACAGGCAATTTAAAACCTTTCTTGAGGATGTAGAAAGCCAGTATGGTAGCCTGCCTTATTAGAGCGAGGTCCGCTGGCTTAGTCGTGGGGAATTATTAAATAGATTTTTTTTGCGTATTAGATGAGATAAATATGTTCATGGAAATAAATAACATGCGTTTTCCTGAATTGAAAGAGCCTTCATGGAAATGTGATCTCACGTTCTTAGCAGTGTACAGGATGGGCGTATGGGCAGGCGGTGGGAGTTGTGGAATAATCGGGTAATTTTTAGAGAAAGGTCATTTATTGGCTAAAGCATGTTGAAAGTGGCTACATAGGCCTAGGGAGGTGAGGGTGAGCCAGAGCTTATAATTTGGCGAACATTGTTCGCGAAGCTACCGAAAGATGCTGGTAAACTACGTTAGATGATTATCAAACAGTTGAGCAAAACTGAACGTACTCACACATTTCTCTCTTATTTTGATCATCTCTAAACTGACACACAATATTTTTTAGCGCAACGAAATCTGACTTTCAATACTCCCTACAAAAGAATGGTCCTGACTAACAATAACCTATACATTTCATGAATCACTTACCTCACAACAATCTTCGTTACACGAACTACTGCAATAAAGTGAGCGCCAATACTGCATGCTAAATAAAATATTCTAACTACTGAATGCCCTATCTACTGATAGTCATAGTTAGCAAATGAAATATTTTGATAGAGAACAATGTATTGACCTTAATAATGTTCAAAATTCATGATATACATAACTATAAATTCATGATAACCATCTTGACAAATTTCCTTTTTCTGGACATACGTCCAAATCGTCCGCTTACAGTAAATAACATCTCAAAACTGGAATATCTCTCTCCCTCTCTCCCTCTCTCCCTCTCTCCCTCTCTCCCTCTCTCCCTCTCTCCCTCTCTCCCTCTCTCCCTCTCTCCCTCTCTCCCTCTCTCCCTCTCTCCCTCTCTCCCTCTCTCCCTCTCTCCCTCTCTCCCTCTCTCCCTCTCTCCCTCTCTCCCTCTCTCCCTCTCTCCCTCTCTCCCTCTCTCCCTCTCTCCCTCTCTCCCTCTCTCCCTCTCTCCCTCTCTCCCTCTCTCCCTCTCTCCCTCTCTCCCTCTCTCCCTCTCTCCCCACATCCACCACTGATGGCGGTTCACTTCCAACTGTCCAACGCTACGCGCTGTTCACATCCAACTGCCCAACACTACACAAGCGAATGTTCCAACAATGAGTCTAATCAGCCACTGACTGCACACAGCGCAGTCAGTGATTTTCATACATAGCACTAGGTGGCGTTACCAACATAAAAACCTAAACGGTCCTAGTTACAATGTCATATATGAAGGAATTACGTAGCAGTATTACGTAACAGTATTAGACTTCAACTTCGTATCAAAATTTCAAAGCAGTCAGTCAAGAGCTTCCGGAGATACACAATTCTGAACGAACATTCACATTTCGATTTTTATAGACATTTTTCTTCGGGGAAAAAAGTAAAGAAACATCATGTAAATTATTTGCTGTCATATATTAACTCTAAACTTATAGGGGAGCCAGAGGCATCTAGACAATAACAAAGCCAACAATGAGTAACGGATATGGTCTGTCTTAACGTATCTTCATGGGCGCTAGTTAACAAACGTCCGGCAGATCTCTGTGTCTTTGAACCGTTCGGAAAACAGAGAGGTCAATGGCGGAGCCACGTATCTACTACACAACTCTTCCTCGGCTTCCTCCGCCTCCCTTGGCGAACGCTGATGGTAATAAGCAGACACCAACGTCTGCCACTGAAGGATACCGTCAGCGGGAGCCAACCACTCTGTTAGACAGAGAAATGAGAGGAAAGGTGCTGAGTGGTTGGGCAAGGGCGGCGCCTCGGGCACCGCCTCGCTCCGGAAGCAATTTGCGCCTGCTGGAGAGGAAGATTGCTCCGCAGAGGGCCGACTGGGGTGGAGTGCATTAATATCTGGAGCGAGACGCCGCCGCCAACACTTTCACCGCCGCGGCGTGCGGGTAGAAGGTCTCTGGCGCTTGTAATGAGCTCAAGCACGGGCGCAGACATAGCGTCCTTATTTGCCACTACTCTTCCAGCAAAGCTGGCTTACCGCATACTTCACCACTACCGTGCAGCTATCTGTATTTACTGGGACACCACTTTTTTTAGTTTTCCTTAACTTGTTAGTCTTCAGTCTTGTTTGATGCGTCCCACCACGAATCCCTCTCCCGCATCAGCTTCATAGCAGAGAGGGACTTGCACCCAACGTCTCCAATTGTGTGTTGGATATATTCCGATATATGCCCTTCTCTACATTTTTGCTCTCAACAGCTCCCCCTAGCACCACAGAAGTTCTTCCTTGATGTCTTAACCCATGTCTATCAACCTCTCGGTTGTTCTTGTCAATGATGTGCCACATGTTACTCTCCTCACCCATTCTATGGAGAACATCCAGATTTAACTGATTGATTATCCATGAGCCTACACTTTTCAGGTATATACATAAATGCGCAGATGCATGCTAGGCTCTAACTCTTACGGGAATCGGCGAAATAACGCGAATAATGAGTATAATTGGCAAAGGGCATTACATAGTAATGTGTGGTAAGTTGAGAATGTGAGCCTGACTGGAAGCGTGCTATGGTACTACGTGCTGCTGCACTGAACATTGTGCCTGGATGGCGCTGTGGTCATAACATCTACGTAATAAGCAGGCAGACCCGGGTTCGATTGCCAGTCCAGCACCAATTTTGGACTTTCCCCGTTGATTTAAATTAATGGCCGCTTGCTGCCTATTTCTGTAATTCTTCTGTGTGTCTGTTCCTGTTTCCTCACAATTCATGATTCACATTCGTTCAGTGCTCTAATCCAAACATACATTCTCAAAAATTTCATCTGAAAATTATGGCCTAAGTTAGTTGTAATTTCATATTTGCTACTCCACATTACTTTGTGGTTCTACGATTTACTCACAGTCCATACTATATGTTCACTAGTTTTACCATTCCATTTAGCAAGTCCTGCAGTTCTTCCTCACTTTTACTCAGGTAAGTAATGTCATCAGCGAATTTAATCATTGACATCATTTTACTCTGAATTTTAATCCAACTCTTGGACACTTCTGTTATATTCTCCATTGCTTCTATGATGTGTAGATTGAATAATAGGGATAAAAGATGACCCCCTTGTGTACTAATCTTTCTGATCCGAGCACTTAGATCTCAGTTGTCAGTTTTGATGTTGCCCCTCTTCGTTGTTGCATGTATTAGGTATTCTCCAAAGCTTAAAACTACACTCATGCTCATAAATTAAAGACAATGCTGACACATAGTGAACCAACGCTCTGGTGGACGGTTTGCGGATTTAAATCACCTCGGGGTATGACCATGCGGTGCATTTGATCTGCGGTTTCAACAGGGTGGCGCTGGCAGCAGTCCACATACGCAGGTATGTGTTGGTGCATGTCAGGGTTCGGTGCTGCGAGTAAGTGTGCAGACGTTTCCAGACTTGCTAATGGTGACTATGAGTTGAAAATAGCTCAAAGAACACATATTTATGACGTTATAAGGGGTAGAATACTAGGGCGGCTGGAGGCTGGTCAAACACAGCAAGTCGTAGCACGGGTCATTCGTGTGGCACAAAGTGTGATCTCTGGATTATGACAATTCCAGCAGACAGGAAACGTGTCCAGGCTCTTGAGTGCGGGACGTCTACAGTGTAAAACGCCACAAGTAGACCGATATCTCACCATCAGTGCTCGCAGACGGCCAAGGAGTACTGCAGGTAGCCTTGCTCGGAACCTTACCGCAGGCACTGGAACAGTTGTCTCCAGACACACAGTCTACAGACGACTGAACAGACATGGTTTATTCACCTGGAGCCCCACAAGGTGCATTCCACTGACTCCTGGTCACAGGAGAGCCCGTAAAGCATGGTGTAAAGAACACAGTACATGATCATTGGGACAGTGGTCCCAGGTAATGTTCACGGACGAGTACGTGTGTAGTCTTAACAGTGATTCTCGCCAGGTGTTAATCTGGCGTGAACCAGGAACCAAATACCAACCCCTTAATGACCTTGAAAGGTATCTGTATGGAGGTCGTGGTTTCATGGTGTGGGGTGGGATTATGATTGGTGCACGTACAGCCTTTTCAGGAGTGTAGTGGGTTCCACCTTCTTCCTGACGGATGATAACGCACGGCCCCACGGAGCTGCCATTGTGGAGAAGTACCTTGCAATAGAAGATATCAGGCGAATGGAGTGGGCTGCCTGTTCTCCATAACTAAGTCCCATCGAGCATCTCAGGGATTCTCTGTCGACGTATCGCTGCACATCTTCAAACCCCTATGATACTTCAGGAGCTCCGACAGGCACTGGTGCTGGTGCAAGAATGGGAGGCTATACCCTAGAAGCTGCTCGACCACCTGATCCCGAGTATGCCAACCCGTTGTGCGGCCTGTGTACGTGTGCATGGTGATCATATCCCATATTGATGTCGGGGTACATGCGCACAAAACTGGCTTTTTGTAGAAAATGTGTTTCGAGACGATTTTATCAACTTATCACCAATACCGTGGACTTAGAGATCTGTGTCGTGTGTGTTCCCTATGTACCTATGCTATTAGCGCCAGTTTTGTGTAGTGCCACGTTGTGTGGCCCCACATTCTGCAATTATCATTAATTTATGTGCATGAGTATTTTTCTGATGATTTTGGATACCTTGCACTATTTTACATTGCCGAACGCTTTTTCTAGGTCGACCAGTCCAATAAATATTGTTAACAATATCAAGCGCAGTACCAGAACTACCTTTCGTGTGCCTCTATCTTATCGAAAGCCAAACTGAAGATCATCTACCAGTTCCTCTATTGCCCCTTACAAACGAATATTTCCTCGCAGAAACAGTGTTTCTTCCTATAGCCATCATCTCATTGTCACACAGAATGAAGGTGCGTCAGTGGAAACCGAATGGTCGGAGGTGTAAACTACGAGCACGGTTTAGCTAATTCCTGTTACAGTGATGGAAAAAAAATTTAATGGCTATTCTTTAGGTTAGAAATTGCACGCTGTTCATTGTCGTCCTCCGGGATGAGAAGCTTGTAGGAAACCATTATCAGTCCAACATGTTTTAACTACATGTGTTTCGCAGCTGATAATTTCACTGGAGACTTGACCACCAACCTAGCCGTCAACGCAACAGTCTAGGGCGCATTTTAAAAACTTATTAAAGAGATGCGTTCTCCTACCCAAAATTTTGGGATAGGATGTCAATGAACTCTGTATGTGTTCGAACTCTGATTTCTCTTATTTTAATTTGATGATCATTCCTACCTATGTAAGTTGGGCTAAACAAAATATTTTCGCATTCGGAAAAGAAAGTTGGTGACTGAAATTTCGTAAAAAGGTCTCGCGTCGACGAAAAACGTCTATGCTGTAATGACTTCCATCCTAACTCGTGTATCATATCTGCCACACTCTCTCCCCTATAACGTGATAATACAAAAGGAGCTGCCCTTTTTTGCTCCCTTTCGATGTTCTCCGTCAATCCCACCTGGTAAGGATCCCACACCGCGCAGCAATATTCTAACAGAGGACGAACGAGTGTAGTGTAAGCTGTCTCTTTAGTGGACTTGTTGCATCTTCTAAGTGTCCTGCCAATGAAACGCAACCTTTGGCTCGCCTTCCCGACAATATTATCTATGTGGTCCTTCCAACTGAAGTTGTTCGTAATTTTAACACCCAGGTACTTAGTTGAATTGACAGCCTTGAGAATTGTACTATTTATCGAGTAATCGAATTCCAACGGATTTCTTTTGGAACTCATGTGGATCATCTCACACTTTTCGTTATTTAGCGTCAACTGCCACCTGACACACCATACAGCAATCTTTTCTAAATCGCTTTGCAACTGATACTGGTCTTCGGATGACCTTACTAGACGGTAAATTACAGCTTCATCTGCGAACAGTCTAAGAGAACTGCTCAGATTGTCACCCAGGTCATTTATATAGATCAGGAACAGCAGAGGTCCCAGGACGCTTCCCTGGGGAACACCTGATATCACTTCAGTTTTACTCGATGATTTGCCGTCTATTACTACGAACTGCGACCTTCCTGACAGGAAATCACGAATCCAGTCGCACAACTGAGACGATACCCCATAGCTCCGCAGCTTGATTAGAAGTCGCTTGTGAGGAACGGTGTCAAAAGCTTTCCGGAAATCTAGAAATACGGAATAAACTTGAGATCCCCTGTCGATAGCGGCCATTACTTCGTGCGAATAAAGAGCTAGCCGCGTTGCACAAGAGCTATGTTTTCTGAAGCTATGCTGATTACGTGTCAATAGATCGTTCCCTTCGAGGTGATTCATAATGTTTGAATATAGTATATGCTCCAAAACCCTACTGCAAACCGATGTCAATGATATAGGTCTGTAGTTAAATGGATTACTCCTACTACCCTTCTTGAACACTGGTGCGACCTGCGCAATTTTCCAATCTGTAGGTACAGATCTATCGGTGAGCGAGCGGTTGTATATGAGTGCTAAGTAGGGAGCTATAGTATCAGCGTAATCTGAAAGGAACCTAATCGGTATACAATCTGGACCTGAAGACTTGCCCGTATCAAGCGATTTGAGTTGCTTCGCAACCCCTGAGGTATCTACTTCTAAGAAACTCATGCTAGCAGATGTTCGTGTTTCAAATTCTGGAATATTCCATTCGTCTTCCCTTGTGAAGGAATTTCGGAAAACTGCGTTCAATAACTCCGCTTTAGCGGCACAGTCGCCGATAACAGTACCATCGGCACTGCGCAGCGAAGGTATTGACTGCGTCTTGCGGCTTGTGTACTTTACATACGACCAGAATTTCCTCGGATTTTCTAAAAAATTTCGAGATAGTGTTTCGTTTTGGAACCTATTAAAGCATCTCGTATCGAAGTACGTGCCAAATTTCGCGCTAGCTAGACGATCCCGAGACGAAACGTGCCGATCTTCGGTCGATCTTCTATATCAGTCCTATCTGGTAGGGGTTCCTGATACATTAACAATATTCAAGAACTTGTCTAACAAGCTCCTTATAAGCCACTTCCTTCGCGATGAGTTACAATTCCTTCAGATACTTCCAATGAATCTGAGTTTGGCATCTGCTTTTCCCGCTATTTATTTTATGTGGTCATTCCACTTTAGGTACCTCTGAATAGTTACTCCTACTTATTTTCCGGCCGATACTGTTTCCAGTGGTTCGTCATAGTTCGTGTAGCTGTATAGTAGAAGATGTTTCATATGTATTCGCAATATGTAACGTTTATTAACGTTCAGGATCAACTGCCAGAGTCTGTACCATTCATCAATCCTCCGGAGGTCGTTCTGCAAATCGTTACTATCTTCTGGTTTTGCTACTTCGTTACAGACAACCGCATCACCTGCGAACAGCCTTAGAGAACATATGACGCTTTCTGCTAGATTACTTATCCGTATTTTAAACAGTAACGGTCTTACCATATTTCCTTTGGGTACTCCACAAACTACCTTTACATTTATTGATTTTGTTGTGTTCAGAGCGACTTGTTGAGTTCTGTTTGCAAGGATGTATTGAATGCAGTCGCAAATCTGCTTCTATGCTCGATAAGCTCGTATTTAGTTTTTCACCAAATAGCAGTGCGGAACGGTGTCCCGAATTCGAGGAACACGGCATCAACTTGACAGCCACTGTGGACGGCGCTGTGCATCTCATGGAGGAACTGAGCCTGCTGAGTTTCGCAGGATCTGTTTTTGCGGGATCCATGTTCTGCAAGAACGTCATATTTCTTGCGCACATAACATGGTTCATAATTCTACAACAAATGGCTCAAAGCACTATCGGACTTAACATCTGAGGTCATCAGTCCCCTAGACTTAGAACTCCTTAAACCTAACTAACCTAAGGACATCACACACATCCATTTCCGAGGCAGGATTCGAGCCTGCGACCGTAGCAGCAGCGCGGTTCCGGACTGAAGCGCCTAGAACCGCTCGGCCACAGTGGCTGGCTAATTCTACAACAGATTGACGTGAACTATATAAATGCAAACGTAGACTTTCGCGCCATTGTTACAGGCAGTAAAATTTTTCTGGGTTTGTGACCGCGTTGTCAATATGTAAAACGACCGACCTTTTGGTCATTGTTGCAAGTGACCTCCTCCAGGGAGTTTTTCTTTACTGATGAATGAGAAAACTTTGTTTCTCGAATTCCTGAAGACGTGACTGTTACCTAATTCTGTTAAGCTGTTGACAGCCAAACCGAATTAGATGACATTTTGTTGACAGTCAACAATCTAAGTGCATCTGACCTACGGCCCTTCTTAGAAACGGAAATGACCAGCGCTTTCTTCCAGTCGCTAGGTACTCTTTGTTGCTCAAAACATCTACGATAACTTACTTCTAGGTGGGGAGCAGGTTCTTTTGCATAATGTTTGTGGGATTTTCTAGGTATCTCATCTGGTCCTGAAGCCTTTCCGCTACTAAGCGACTGTAGTTGTTGCCGGCCGTGGTGGCCGAGCTGTTCTAGGTGCTGTAGTCTGGAACCGCAAGTTCGAATCCTGCCTCGGTCATGGATGTGTGTGATGATTTTAGGTTAGTTAGGTTTAAGTAGTTCTAAGTTCTAGGGGACTGAGGACCTCAGAAGTCCCATACTGCTCAGAGCCATTTGAACCATTTTTTGACTGTAGTTGTTATTGTATTCCGCAAAGGGTTATCTCATTATCTGCCATTTAGACGTCCATACGAATGTTGACAGGAGGGACCTAATGATCTTCCGCGGTGAAACGAAATACACTATTTCGGCCTTCTCTCTATTATATTCCGTTTAGGTGCCTGCATGGTTGACGACTTACCGATTTTACGTACGACCAAGACCTATCAGGGGGTTTTACTCAGTTCAGTTGACAAAGTTTTACTTTCAAAGTCAGTGAAAACTTCTCTCGTTGCTCTAGATGCACTCATTTTTGCTTCGTACAGATGACGTTTGTCATATAGGTTTTCACTTCTTTTGTATCTGAGATTAAGTTCTCTCTGTTTATGTAGCAGTTTTCTAACACTGCTATTAAACCATGGTGAGTCTCTCTCATCCCTTTACACCTTACTGGGAACATACTTGTCTAGGGCACATCACAGGATTCCTTTGAATTTTTTTCTATTTGTTACCCACATCTTTGTCCTCACCACCGAGTTTTTTGATGCTGACTGTTCAGATTATCTCCCCCCTGCGGGTCCAGGGGCTAGAATAGGCCCGAGGTATTCCTGCCTGTCGTAAGAGGCGATTAAAAGGAGTCCCTCCCCCTTAAGGGGGTAGTTAGCGCCTGCGTCCGGAGACGGACGGTTTCAAGACCTATATTTGCGTTCATTTTGGTTTTTCACTTCTTCTGGTTTCTTCCTTCCTTTGGTTGGTTCCTTTCATTGTTCTTCTCCATCTCACTGTCTTATATACTCTTCTCCTTGCCTTCTTCTCCTAGCCTTCTTCTCCTTGCCTTCTTCTCCTTGCCTTCTTCTCCTTGCCTTCTTCTCCTTGCCTTCTTCTCCTTGCCTTCTTCTCTTTCTCTGGTCTCCGCTTCGGCGTTTGAGACAGTATGTCCTTTCTTTCCCTCTCTCCTTTCTTTTTCCTCTTCTTCCTTTCTCCCTGTGCGTGCCTGAAGGCCGACCCACGCGTTCGCACGCGTAGCCGTTGACGGGGCAACGCGTAATTCCCCGCCCTGGGTAGACAAGTAAGGCACGCAAGTACCCCCTGGTAAAGGCCAGGCCCAAGGAGGGATGACTGCCTGAGCTGACACCTTCCGACCATGCCGATTGGTCCCTCCGTCTGTTTCTCGGGAGGTGTGACCTGAGGCGGGAGTGCCCTCTGAGTGGGTCCCAACAAGGAAGGAGCGCGCCATCGGAGACGCTGGCAATCATGGGGGATTCCTCCGCAATGGATTTCTCTTCTTCTTCTCTCTCGACTTCTGCCCACAAACGGAAACCTGACCAGCCACCAGTGTCAAAAGTACTACCGCCTGCCCCACAGTTCCTCGTAGTTTCTCGATCTGAGGACGGAAAGGATTTTTCCTCTGTCAACCCTTTCGTTATCCAGAAGGGCGTAGATGCCATAGCCGGATCTGTCAAGTCTTGTACCCGGTTGCGTAATGGTACCTTGTTACTAGAAACTGAGAGCGCCTTTCAGGCACAAATACTGCTTCCGGCCACACTCCTGTACACGTTCCCTGTCCGGGTGGAGGCTCACCGCACTTTGAATTCGTCTCGTGGAGTGGTCTATACTAGATCACTCGACGGATTGACTGACGAGGAGATTCAGTCTTTCCTCGCTGAGCAGGGCGTGACGGCTGTTCATAGGGTCATGAAAAAGGTCAACAATGACCTGGTACCTACCCGGATACTTTCCTTGACCTTTGACAGTGTTCAGCTGCCGTTACGCATCAAGGCGGGCTACGGGGCTATTTCTGTTCGCCCCTATGTCCCGACACCTACGCGCTGCTACCAGTGTCAGCGTTTCAATCACACTCGCCATTCTAGTTCCAATGCGGCTACATGAGTGACTTGTGGCAGGGATGCCCATGAGGGTGACTGTCCACCTCCATCTCCTCGTTGTGTGAACTGTCGCGGTGACCATGCAGCGTTCTCCCGCGACTGTCCCGTCTACAAGGAAGAACGCTGTATCCAAGAAATTTGGGTCAAAGAGAAAGTCTCCACCTCGGCTGCTCGCAAGCTATTCGCTAGCAGGAAGCCCACGTTGCTCCCAGCGGGGAAGTACAGTATTATCCTCGCCTCTCCTCGGACTACCAGGGAGGTGGCGACGCAGACATGCGATCTGACCTTCAGCACTACGGTCGTCCGTTCGGCCAGTGCTATGATCGCCCGGTCGACGTCTCCTCTTCCTCCCGTCGCCCCTCCGACACAAGCACTTTTATGAGCTTCTGCCAGGACGAAGACCCAGAAGTCAGAAACACGGGCCTTCAAGAAAGAACCGTCTCGTGCAGACCTTCTACGTACCCTCGAACCCTCAGCCATCGACCAATCCTTCCTCAAAACGGCCTTCGAAGAAGGCTCATAGGAAGCACAGTTCTCCTTCCCCGCCACTGCGCATTTCTCCTCCTGCGCCCCCCAGCGGTTGCCGCCCCAGGCCGTCATCCGTTTCGCCTGGCCGCACCGCTGGTAGCCGAACATCTGGCCGTTCACCAGCGGAGGAAGCTCCCCCTTCCGGCCATCTTCACAAGATGGCCGATGAACCTATAGAACAAATGGACGATGACTGTCCGTCTCCTGCTAGCGGCGGCAGTGCTCGCTCGAAGTCGGGCCCTCAGCGGCCTTCTAGATGACCCCTTCTTGCACACTTCTTCTTCTCACGATGGCACTTATTCACTGGAATATTCGCAGCATTCGTTCCAACCGAGAAGACTTGAAATTGCTGCTCCGCTCGCACCGTCCGCTCGCCGTAGCCCTCCAGGAAACGAAGCTACGCCCATGCGATCAAATTGCCTTGGCACACTACACCTCTGAGCGTTTTGACTTACCCCCTGTGGCAGGTATTCCGGCTCATGGAGGGGTTATGTTGCTGGTCCAGGATGATATCTACTATGATCCCGTCACATTGCACAGCGGCCTGCAGGCAGTTGCCGTCCGCATTACTCTCCCCAATTTTACATTTTCCATTTGTACCGTTTACACTCAATCGTCGTCTGCCGTTACCAGGGCAGACGTGCTGCAAATTATTGCTCAGCTCCCTGCATCATTTTTGTTAACGGGAGACTTCAATGCACACCATCGTCTTTGGGGCTCTCCAGCATCCTGTCCGAGGGGCTCCCTGTTAGCAGACGTTTTCAACCAGCTCAATCTTGTCTGCCTCAATACTGGCGCCCCTACTTTCCTTTCAGACACCTCTCACACCTATTCCCATTTAGACCTCTCTGTATGTACTACCCAACTTGCACGCCGGTTTGAGTGGTATGCGCTTTCTGATACATATTCGAGCGACCACTTCCCGTGTGTTATCCATCTCCTGCATCATACCCCCTCTCCGTGCTCAACTAGTTGGAACTTCTCCAAAGCAGACTGGGGGCTCTTCACTTCCAGGGCGACCTTTCAGGATCAAACCTTCACAAGCTGCGACAGTCAGGCCGCACACCTCACGGAAGTCATTCTCACTGCTGCTGAATATTCCATCCCTCACACTACTTCTTCTCCACGCCGCGTACCGGTACCCTAGTGGACCGTAGCACGTAGAGACGCCTTACGTCCTCGTCAAAGTGCATTACGCACCTTTAAACGCCACACTACAGTGGCGAATTTTATCAATTACCAACGATTACGTGCGCAGTGTCGTCGTATTTTTAAAGAAAGCAAGAAAGCCAGCTGGGCTGCTTTCACAAGCACCTTCAACAGTTTTACTCCTTCTGTTGTATGGGGTAGCCTGCGCCGGCTATCTGGCACTAAGGTCGCGAATGACGTCCTTGTGACCCCTGAGGATGCCTCCAATGCCATCGGCCGCTTTTTCGCAGAGATTCGAGCAACACTCGTTACCCCCTGCCTTCCTCCCCCGAAAACAGCCAGAGGAGGCTCGGCCACCTAATTTCCAATCCTCGAATTGTGAAAACTACAATGGCCCATTCACCATGCGGGAACTCGAAAATGCAGTAGCCCGGTCCGGCTCCGGGGCCTGATTCTATTCATATTCAGATGCTGAAGAACCTGTCTCCTGCGGGTAAAGGTTTCCTTCTTCGTACTTACAATCGCATCTGGATTGAGGGACATGTTCCCGCATGCTGGCGCGAGTCTATTGTTGTACCGATTCCTAAGCCGGGGAAGGACAAGAACTTGCCTTCCAGTTATCGACCCATCTCGCTTACCAGCTGTGTCTGTAAGGTGATGGAGCGAATGGTTAACTCTCGGTTGGTTTGGCTGCTCGAATCATGACGCCTACTTACCAATGTACAATGTGGATTTCGTAAGCGCCGCTCTGCTGTTGACCATCTGGTTACCCTGTCGACCTTCATTATGAATAACTTCTTGCGGAAGCGCCCGACCGTGGCTGTGTTCTTTGATTTGGAGAAGGCTTACGATACCTGTTGGAGGGCGGGCATTCTCCGCACCATGCATACATGGGGCTTTCGCGGTCGCCTCCCTCTTTTTATTCGTTCCTTTTTAATGGATCGACGGTTCAGGGTACGTGTGGGTTCTGTCCTGTCAGACACCTTTCGCCAGGAAAATGGGGTGCCACAGGGCTCCGTTTTGAGGGTCGCTCTCTTCGCCATAGCGATTAATCCAATAATGGATTGCCTTCCAGATGATGTATTACGCTCCCTTTTCGTGGACGATTTTACCATCTATTGCAGCGCGCAGCGTACATGTTTCCTGCAGCGCTCTCGTCAGCGTTCTCTTGACCGTCTTTACTCCTGGAGTGTCGCCAATGGCTTCCGTTTTTCTGCCGAGAAAACGGTCTGTATTAACTTCTGGCGCTACAAAGAGTTTCTCCCATCGTCCTTACGACTCGGCCCCGTTGCTCTCCCATTCGTGGAGACAACAAAATTTTTAGGACTTACGTTTGACAGGAAACTTAGTTGGTCTCGACATGTGTCATATTTGGCTGCCCGTTGTACCCGTTCTCTAAATGTCCTCCGTGTTCTCAGTGGCACGTCGTGGGGAGCGGATCGAACCGTCCTACTTCGCCTATATCGGTCGATCGTCCGCTCCAAGCTGGATTATGGGTGCTTTGTATACTCCTCTGCACGGCCGTCCATCTTACGCCGCCTCAACTCCATGCAACATCTGGGTTGACGGCTTGCGATCGGAGCGTTTTACACTAGTCCCGTCGAGAGTCTTCATGCTGAAGCCGGTGAATTGCCACTCACCTACCGGCGCGATATGCTTCTTTGTCGTTACGCCTGTCGGCTTCTGTCAATGCCCGACCACCCATCGTATCGTTCCATTTTTGACGACTCGATCGTCAATCCGGGTTGTATGTCTCTGCCCTGCTACCCCCTGGAGTTCCCTTTCGTCGCCTCCTTCAACACCTTGATTTTCACTCCCTGCAACCTTTAGAGTGGGCGAGAGCCACACGCCACCTTGGCTCCAGGCTCGGGTTTGCGTTCACCTTGACCTCCGCTCGCTCCCAAAGGAGGTTACCCCCGGTTCAGTATACCACTCCCGTTTTGTCGAACTTCGTTCGAAGTTCATTAATATGACCTTCATTTATACAGATGGCTCTAAGACCAATGACGGGGTCGGGTGTTCTTTTCTTGTCGGTGCACAAAGTTTCAAATACCGGCTACATGACCATTGTTCGGTCTTCACAGCTGAGCTCTTTGCCCTCTACTAGGCTGTTCTTTACGTCTGCCGCCACCGACATTCTGCTTATGTCCGATTCTGTGAGCGCCATCCAGAGCCTCAGTGATCCGTATCCGGTTCACCCTTTCGTGCACCGGATCCAACGCTCTTTTCAGCAGCTGGTGGACGACGGGTCTCCAGTTAGCTTTATGTGGGTTCCTGGCCATATCGGTATCCCTGGGAACGAAGCTGCAGATGCCGCGGCCAAGGCTGCGGTCCTCCAGCCTCGGACGGCTTCTTGTTGTGTCCCTTCATCAGATTGTAGCACGATCATTTGTCGGCGCATTTTATCGCTGTGGCATGCCGATTGGGCTGCACTTAGGGACAAAAAGCTTCGGGCCTTGAAACCTCTTCCCGTAGATTGGACGTCCTCCTCACGTCCTTCTCGGCGGGAGGAGGTCGTTTTGGCCCGGCTACGAATTGGACACTGCCAGTTCAGCCATCGCCATCTGCTGACGGCAGCGCCGGCGCCGTTCAGTCCATGTGGGCAGTTGCTGACGGTCCGCCACATTTTAACGTCCTGTCCGGATTTTACTACGCTGCGTCTTGATCTTGGCCTGCCATGTACTCTGGATGCCATTTTAGCGGATGACCCAGGAGCTGCTGCTCGCGTTCTTCGTTTTATCAACTTGACACACCTGTCTAAGGACGTTTGATTATGCTGTAGTTTTTTAATCCTATGTCTGTTAATACGTCTTTTATAGTGTTGTCCCTTTTAGTTGCTGTTTTAACCTTGTGCCTCGCGGTACATTCCTAAATTAATCAGGGCGCTAATGACCATTGTAGTTATGCGCCCTAAAACCACCAAAAAAAAAAATGCTCAGATTATCTGAAATTTTTATTCAGTCACTTGTCTTAAGCAAAAATATCTTCCTACATTTCTTAACATTCTTTGTCAGACTCGTTGTCGTAGATGCTATCACATCCTTATCACCAATACCTTCCTCTGCGTTCACTGAGTGTATAAGTTCGGGTTGAATTTTTTGTTTACAAATCTAGTGGCCTCTCGAAAGGAATGATTGGGTTGATATGCTAAACGGAAGTGATATTAAATACCTAGTGGCCGACTGTATCAGCCGCCTTGGCTAACATGGAAAACCCAACACTCGCAGTCGACGAGCCTAAAAACTATAACGTACTTTGACGTCCGGACGGAAGGAATCTATCGTTACAACAGAACACTCACTTGAAGAGACAGGATTCCTCTAAGCACAATTTGGATGCTTACCTGCTTCTAACGTGAAACTTTGTTGTATATAAATTTAGCGGGAAACTGCTCCACCGACTGCGCTACCAAATCTCTATCTACGACGAGTAATGACAAGTGGTGGCGAATTGTGGGGGGGGGGGGGGGGGGGGAGGATTTGGAGCTAGTAACAAATTACGAGCACTAGGTACACGGCTGTCAGCGGTCCCAGTTGTTTGGGTTTATTCTTTAGAATGGGTGGTGGTTGTGCAGTCCTTCACGCCAGCAAATCTAAATCCTGTTGGTTGTATATGTGACGGCAGCGAGCTAGCTGTGCTCTTCTTGACCCGGTTCCGTCAAGGGCTCGTGACTTATGGGTGGGTGGTGGATAAGCGCTAGTGATTGGATTGCCTCGCTAACTGAACCTTCTGGAAATTTACGCTTTGTCACATAGCCGCCATTATCAGGGCGGGTGACGATACTACACACTATTAGGTAAGTGGTTCTGCTTCAGTTGCTTGGTTGGATTCAAATAATTTACACCTAAAAATTTATTTCATTATTTCCTAGTCGAAAACTTTTGTGCGTGTACATTCTCTCACGTTTCCATTCAGCATGGAACCGTGTTCAGACGCACTTAGTTTTCATTTCATATCCCATTCACACAGGTAAGGCCTTGTTATAAGAATGGTGCGCATTACACAGTGAAAAAAATCTACACCACGTAATACTAAAAAAAATTTACGCGTTAACCACTCGTTACTCCCATGCGGAGTTGTGAAATTATGCACTGAATATTGCACTATGTGGCTGTAGGGATAGATTGTTGTATTCGAAGGCATTTTTTCGCTATTTTCCACGCTAGATCCCGTTGCCACTTAAATCATTTCATGCTTCACGACTTCCTCATCTGTGCCAACCTCTTTATCCCAGAATAGTACTTCGACCATGAGTCCTTAGTTTTTAATTGGATGTACCTCAACCGCAGTCGTCCCCTTTAGGTTTTACCCTCTGCAGCTTCCTTTAATACCATGGCGTCTATTCCCAGATGTTTTAAACACATCTTATCACTTATCTCATCTTCTTCTCAGTGATCTTGGTATGTTCTTTTCCAAATCAATTTCGAGAACATTCTCATTCCTTATCAGTCCACCTCATTTTCAACATACTTCGATGTAAACACATCTCAAACGCTTCGATTCTCTGTTTCCCGGAATCCCGCAGTCCATGTTTCACTACCATAGTGTACTGTGCTCCAGACGTGCATTCTCAGAAATTTCTTCCTCAAACAAAAGCCGACTTTTGATACTAGTAGACCTCTCTTGGCCAAGAAGGCACCATTGGCTTGTGTTACTCCGCTTTTCTTGTTATCCATCCTTCGTTCATCATATGTTATTTTGCTTCCAAGTTCGCGTAATTACTTCTTAGTCTACCATTTTGTCACTTTATCGCTAATTTCATTTCAGATACTCTTCATTACTTTCGTCTTAGGTTTACCCTCGGTCTACATTATGAGAGCACAACACTTTTCATTCCGTTCAACAGGCTATTTTCACTGATGACAGCATTCATTGATATCCTGTAAACTAGAACTTTAATCGTGCGCCAAATACTTTCTCATATTTCGCCCACTGCTTTTCGATGCATAGATATAACAGTAGTGACAGAGGACTGCGTCCCGTGTCTTTAATCAGAGCCCTTCCTTCCTCGTCTTCCGTTCTTATTGTCCCCCTTAGGCCTTGTTCATATTGTATAACATCCATCTTTTCGTATAGCTTATTCCTACTTTTCGCAGAATTTCGAACATTTTGAACTTCATTACATTGTCGATCACTTTTTCTCCGTCGATAAATGCTGCGAACGTGTCTTCATTCCTGGAAGGCTGTTCAGTTTTCCTTGTACACTGAGTAAGTCCTTCCGACAACCATGTATTTTAGGATTCCTTTACGTTTCTCCTACTACCATTCCCATTTAGCGTCCTTCCACTTCCAATGTATTTCATTCCTAGACCATGTGTATATCGACATTTCCTTTTTTGTGAAGATTTAAGTGCAGTCTTCTTGCGTTGACCAATTGAAATAATGTTTCCGTTTCCTAATGTAATATTCAGCACACCCTCGTATTTATTAAACATGTTATTATAGTACGGAGATACTGCATAGGAAGGAGGTTTCAATAGTTTCCACCGAAAGAACTACATATTTCAGTACTAACTCTCTAGTCACATGGACTTTAATTGCTAATTTGTTATATACATTAACGTGAAATAATCACTGTCGCCTAAACACGAGGAAGGTAAATGTTGTGCATTATGGTATCCTAGTGACAGTGTAAGTATGAAAAAATGTTAAATTACAGTTTACATACTGAAAATTACCAAAACTGCTCGAAACGAACATACAGTGCTGAAATATATAGATTGTATGAGGGGTAGTGTGAAGAAGTGTAGACCAATTGCGGCTTCATTCTTTAGTCGGGTTGAGAGGGTCAATGGAGGGAGGCGCTAGAGGGAAGAGGAGGGACGGGGGATTAGAGGTGGTCATATTTTGGCACCGCTATCCCCATCCGTCAGATTCTACATCTACATCTGCACTTACACTCCGCAAGCCACCCAACGGGGTGTGGCGGCGGGCACATTACGTGCCACTGTCATTACCCCCCTTTCCTGTTACAGTCGTGTATGGTTCGCGGGAAGAACGACTGCCGGAAAGCCTCCGTGCGCGCTCGAATCTCTCTAATTTTACATTCGTGATCTCCTCGAGAGGTATAAGTATGGGGAAGCAATATATTCGATACTTCATCCAGAAACGCACTCTCTCGAAACCTGGACAGCAAAGTACACCGCGATGCAGAGCACCTCTCTTGCAGAGTCTGCCACTTGAGTTTGTTAAACATCTCTGTAACGCTACCACGCTTCCCAAATAACCCTGTGATGAAACGCGACGCTCTTCTTTGGATCTTCTTTATCTCATCCGTCAACCCGACCTGGTACGGATCCCACACTGATGAACAATACTCAAGTATAGGTCGAACGAGTGTTTGGTAAGCCACCTCCTTTGTTGTGGGTGTCAAAATACCCATTGACAACTTCCCCTCAGACCCTTGAATCCAGTTCTGGCATAGACGCTGTAACAGATGACAGAGAATAAGAGGCACTGAATACGTTAAAAAAATAAATGAATCCAAATATAAATATTGATGACAGTAAATTTCTGTAAGCATACACAGGATGTATGGAAACTAAACGCTACTAAACTAACAGTGAGTATACTGAAAGGGGACAGCACCATACACGTTATATCAGCTATCAAAAGTCTTTATAAGGAAACAGCAGTATTCATAAATATAGAAGGAAAATACACAAGGCCGATGTGTATAAATAAAGGAGTGACAGAAGATCCTGCGCCATCCGATACTTTCATGTATGGTGTAGTTTACATATGGCATTCTATAATAAACATTGGGCTATGACAGAACAATTTGGTGAAGCTAAAATCAGTCATGTACGCTAATCACCTTAAACCATTAATTTCAGGTGAAAATATTTACAAAAAGTTATTTTATAAAGTAAATACGATATGTACGAAATGAGATAGGAAAATATATTCCAGTAAGTCTAAGTCAATGACATCTTGTGGAAAATATTCAGTGAGAACTGCGATTGTAGTTGATGAAAAAATAATAGCACAAGTAAGTTATCTTGACGAAACTGAATGTAAAATATCGTATTAATACGTGGAAGATTTTGAGATTAATTTGAAAAGATTTGGATGCATCCTTAAAATATAGAACACGAAAGCAAACTCGACAGGAATTTTATTAAACAGCTGCATTGCCAACCCTTCTACATGGAGTCAATGTTGGGTGGTGAGTGAAAAACGGAAATCCAAGAACAAGTAGCAGAAGTGAGGTTCCTTAGACCAGTGAAGTGTTTTAAACGGATACATAAAATACGAAATGAAGATACTTGAATGGAGTTGAAATTCTAAAGTGTGAAAGAAAAAATGAATGAAACAAAACGGAAAGGAATGAACAGCTACAATCAGTGCATTCAAAGAGCTTACCACATCAGGTACAGAGCTTACAGAGCTTTAAACGTATTGGAAAAAGAGAAATTGGTAGGCAAAGTAACTGATTACATACTGAAAGTGACGAAGAAGAAAAATAAACAAAAAGGTAACACAATTACGACCTAAGGAAACGTGTAAGTTTTATATGACAATTTTTGCAGTACACCATTGTGGTGTATGGAGAGCAGGATTTTGTGTGCACCTGTGTGTGTGTGCGCGCGCGCGCGCGCGCGCGCGCGTGTGTGTGTGTGTGTGTGTGTGTGTGTGTGTGTGTGTGTGTGTGCGCGCGCGTGCGCTCGCATGTTAGTTGTAGTTGCATCACGTGGTGCTTAGTGGTGAGAGTTGTGAAACGCTCTTGAATGCCTCTTAATCATACAAGACAGGCTTTCACAAGTGGTATTTGCGTTTTAGGCGATATCTGTGTAATTGACATTAGGTGGGTCAAGTGTACGGTGTGATTCCACTTTTGTGATTTGAGCCATGACATCCTGCGTGGCTTCATGAGTTTATGTTTCGAAGGATGTAAGCGCCCTGTTACTAAATGCTATATATGGTTGCCTTAGAATTGGGGAGAAGAGGAGCTTGTGGCACAACTTGAATAGAAGAAGGGATCGTTTGGTAGGACATGTTCTGAGGCATCAAGGGATCACCAATTTAGTACTGGAGGGCACAGTGGAGGGTAAAAATCGTAGAGGGAGACCAAGAGATGAATACACTAAGTAGATTCAGAAGGATGTGGGTTGCCAGTAAGCACTGGGAGATGAAGACGCTTGCACAGGATAGGGTAGCATGGAGAGCTGTATCAACCACGTCTCAGGACCACAACAACCACAACATAGTAAACATTACGATCTATGGCATTTGAAAACTATGCTGTATATTCCAATACGTAGCGGTGCATGAGCATGTGATTAGGTTGGAACCAGAGAGAACAGAGTACGTTGTTGATCCAGAACCTAGTAGCGATTATCGTTTTACTTTTCTTTTTTCCTCATAAATATTAGGGTGTTTCTTTCCATATCTGGTACGATTTACGAGGGTAAGCTTAGGCAGGAACTTACAACCACAACTTAAGTGTATAACGTCTAGTCATTATAATTATCATGTTGCTCTTACAATTACTTGGTTGTATAAATAAGCTCCATGAATGTTGAGTGCGAGATTAGCCAGCAAGTGCATAGGTCGAATGGTCGTGAGTAAAACAATTAGTGGTGATAATTATAATTTTGGTCCTTAAAAAATTTGGCTTTTATTTCCAATGTGAGGTCTTGGAGACGCGGTGTATATGAAATCTATTCAGGTGCAATTTGCGAGTGTTATCTTTCGTTAAAATCGATTTTCGGGGGTGGTGTCCGGCATCACCGTCTTCGTGATTCCACTTGTGTTTTTTTTTTCATATTTTGTTTCTGTTTATCATGGAGAAACTTTCATGTGTTATTTTTTGATTATGTCGTTTCATGTGCTGTGTCTGGCATGCCTGTCTCCGTTTAAAATATGTGGGTCCAGCGAACCCTCTCGTATGTTTTTTTTAATACTTTATTTTGCTTTATTCCGAAACAAAATTGTTTGTGATATTTTTCGATTATGTCGTTGTGTTGAAGTGTGTCTGGTAGCGTTGTCTTCGTTTGATCTCTATAGGGAAGCAAAAAATTGGATTCGAACTGTGTGACTTTTTAAAACTTCCTTGCAGCTTAAAACTGTGTGCCGGACCGAGACTCGAACTCGGGACCTTTGCCTTTCACGGGCAAGTGCTCTACCAACTGAGCTTGGGTAGCTCAGTTGGTAGAGTACTTGCCCGCGAAAGGCAAAGGTCCCGAGTTTGGGTCTCGGTTCGGCACACAGTTTTAATCTGCCAGGAAGTTTCATATCAGCGCACACTCCGCTGCAGAGTGAAAATCTCATTCTGTGTAACTACTTGTCTGCTCTGGAGAAATAAATCTTGCTGTTTTTGTAGGGGCTGTCTGGTAAAGCTGTCTTCTTTTACCTATATAGGTCAATCGAATTATTCTACTTCCATTTTGTCTTTTCTGTGTTTATTTGTATCGGTTTATTCTGGAGGAATTCGTGGATGCGACTTTCCGATTGTCGTGGTTGCTTTCGAATTATCTTAGCTGTTTTAACCATTCCTTACTTTGTTCTCGCCGGCCGCGGTGGTCTCGCGGTTCTAGGCGCACAGTCCGGAACCGTGCGACTGCTACGGTCGCAGGTTCGCATCCTGCCTCGGGCATGGATGTGTGTGATATCCTTATGTTAGTTATGTTTAAGTAGTTCTAAGTTCTAGGGGACTAATGACCACAGCAGTTGAGTCCCATATTGCTCAGAGCCATTAGAACCATTTGAAATTTGTTCTCGCCAAAAAGACTTCATCCATTGTGTTGTCCAGTCAATTTGAATTTATCAACTGGTCGAAACGTTTCACATCATGTTTGTTTTCTATCGTGTGGTCGCCATCTTGAAATAAGTAATGGGCGTGCGATTAAATGTTATCGGTGGTTGTCTTAGTTCTTCGTGTAAATTATGCTCTTTTCTCGATAGACGACGCCATTCGTTAGGCTGACGAGTGGGATCGGATCTTGCTCTGTTCCGCATTAGGCCGTTGTCCAGTACATAAGTCTCTAACTTTCCGCCCTCTAGTACTGGAGATATCGTTATAGTCTTTAACCACCCAGGAAGCAGTTTCTAGACCGTATCTGCATTTCAGTTGATACAACCTCTGATAATGCCTCCATCATTTCCAGTAGGAAAGATTGGCATGGAAGTACTAACGCCTAGTGTTCACAAAACCAATATCTCCGAAAAGAAAAATTACTTTCTCAGCGGACGAGATAAATATTTTACTCGATGCGTTGTTGCCTTCTAGCTTCCGTTAGATTTACACGCTGCCCCAGACGAGATTGTTGTCTGGTATTTTTTGGCGACTTCAAGTCTGACAGGAAGCATCTGCGGGCCACGGAAAGCCGTACCTACTGCTCTCTAAAAATGAGACGTCTGGGGAGGGTGCGCCAGTCGGTGATTCTGACCTCTGGCCTTTGAAGCCCGCGTGACCTACGCACGCGGCAAAAGGCATGAGCGTGCGTGGTGTGTGTGTGTGTGTGTGTGTGTGTGTGTGTGTGTGTGTGTGTGTGTGTGTGTGTGTGTGTGTGTGTGTATACTTCGATCAGGCTCGTGGGGTCTCTTTCCTTCGACATCCTCCACTTTTAGAAATAAACAAGTTAAGCCTAAAAGGTCTTTGATGATTCAGTTACTATTTCTTTCGATTAAGCATTTTTGTATATAAATTACGAGAAAACTCTTTCGTTTCTTTTTCGAGCTATCGCTGGTCGATTGAATATTCTTCTGCTGCATGGGATGTATTTAGCTTTCACTACCAATCTTGTGAGTGAGTTTGTGAGCCAATGAACCCTAGGCGTTGTATTTCAAGGAAGGATAACAGGAAGTTGTAATTTTGCTGCCGTAGTGAGGCTGTTGTGAAACGTGCGCAGTCTTAAATCGGTTGGCCATGTAGTACAGTGCGTGTTGCTGTAAGTCTACCCTGCTATTCAAAATAAAGTGCCAGGCAGAGGGTTCAATGAACCACCTTCAAGCTGCTCTCTACCTTTCCACTCTCGAACGACACGCGGGAAAAACGAGCACTTAAATTTTTCTGTGTGAGGCCTGATTTCTTTTATTTTATAGTGATCATCATTTCTCCCTATGTAGGTGGGTGCCTACAGAATGTTTTCGCAATCGGAGGAGAAAATTGGTGATTGATATTTCATGAGTATATCCCGTCGCAAAGAAAGACTCCTTTGTTTTAATGATTGTCACTTCAAATCACTTATCATGTCTGTGACACTAACTCCCTTACTTCAAGGTGATACAAAACGAGCTGTCCGTCTTTGTAATTTTTTGATGTCATCCGTCATTGCCATCTCATGCGGATCCCACACCGCACAGCAGCACTCCAGAAAATGGCGAACAAATGTGGTGTAGGCAGTCTCTTTAGTAGTCCTGTTGCAACTTCTGAGTGTTCTGCCAATGAATTGTAGTCTTTGGTTTGCTCTACCCACAATATTATCTATGTGATCGTTCCAATTTAGGTTATTTGCAATTGCATTCCCTAAGTCATTAGTTGAATTTACGGCCTTCATATTTGTGTGACTTATTGCATAATGGAAATTAGCTGACTTCTTTTAGTACTCATGTGAATAACTTCACAATTTTCTTTATACAGGGGCCATTGCCACTTTGTGCACCATACAGAAATCTCATCTAAATCATTTTGCAAATCGTTTTCTTCATATGATGACTTTACAAGACGGTAAATGACAGCATCATCTGAAAAAAATCTAAGACTGCTACTCAGATTGTCTCCTGTGTCGTAAATACAGATCAGGAACAATAGAGGGCCTATAACACTTCCTTGGGGAACGCCGGATATTACTCCTGCTTTACTCGATGACTTTTCGCCTATGAGTACAAACTGTGACCTTTCTGTAAGGAAATCACGAATCCAGTCGCACAACTGAGGCGATAGTCCATATGCACGCAGTTTGGTTAGAAGACTCTTGTGAGGAACGGTGTCGAAAGCCTTCTGAAAATCTAAAAACGTGGAATCAATTTGACATCCCCTGTCGATAGCACTTATTACTTCATGGGTATCAAGAGCTATTTGTGTTTCACAAAAACGATACTTTCTGAATCCGTGCTGACTATGTGTCAAATAATCGTTTTCTTCGTGATAATTCATAATGTTCGAATACAGTAAATGTTCCAAAACCCGGCTGCATATCGACGTTAGTGATACAGGCCTGTAATTCAGCGAATTACTCCTACTTCCCTTTTTGGGTATTGGTGTGACTTGAGCTATTTTCCAGTCTTTAGATACGGATCATTCTGTGAGCGGGTGTTTGTATATAATTCCTAAATATGGAGCCGGCCGCCGTGGTCTCGCGGTTCTAGGCGCGCAGTCCAGAACCGTGCAACTTCTACGGTCGCAGGTTCGAATCCTGCCTCGGGCATGGATGTGTGTGATGTCCTTAGGTTAGTTAGGTTTAAGTAGTTCTAAGTTCTAGGGGACTTATGACCACAGCAGTTGAGTCCCATAGTGCTCAGAGTCATTTGAACCTAAATATGGAGCTATTTCATCAGCATGCTCTGAGAGGAAGCTGACTGGTGTACAATCTGGACTGGGGGCCTTGCCTTTATTAAGTGATTTAAGCTGCTTTGTTACACCGAGGATATCTACTACTATGTTTCTCAGTCTGCGCTGAACAGTTATGCACGCGAAAGATTTCTAATTGTGAATCGGTGAGAACTGGCAGTGCTGAGGTGAGAAAGACTTGTTCTAAGGTGGTTTGTCTCAGACGAGCTGTGGTCTCACAATGCTGTTGCAACTCAGTTCAAGAGCAGTGTATGATCTCGGTAATGATATTGAGAGTTTCAGTAATATCAGTTTTGAGATAGAAAGCTACCTTTTTTGACTGATTTCTCACAAGCACACGTAGCCTTTCTCTAAGCTTTCCACCTTGCGGCTCTGTTGATTAGAATAGGCCTGAGGTACTCCTGCCTGCCGAAAGAGGCGACTAAAAGGGCTGACGCCTTTCGGACTTTATGTGATGGTCCCCTGTATGGTCAGACCTCCATTTTTCAAAATTTTCCCGAAGAACGAGCCAATTATCCAAGGGCACCTTACATGGTGCATCTTGTCCATCGCGCCTTGATCTTTAGATCAATTTCTCGTCGTCGCACTGCAATCCACCTCATTCTCCAACTCTTGGAAGAGGACACCATCCAAGGTACGTTTTCCACCATGCACTTTTTGCGCCGACGATGACCATGGACGTCTTAACACCTCATACAGCACGGTAGCCAGTCTGTTGTGGTGGAGCCGCCATGTACCCTGTTGCTTGTGGCCCCCTGAAAACACACGGACCGCTCTGCTGATGCCTGCGTTGCTAATTCCCCGTGTATGCCAAGGAGTAGATGCCCGTCATCCTGGGACATCAGGACTCCCACCAATGACAATCCTGGCAGGTGGCCTTTGCTGCAGCTGGGTGATGCCTGTGGGTAGAGTGGGTGGCATCAGGGCAAATGATGCATGATGAAGCGTACCACGTCATCACTTACTTTTGATCAAATACCAGCAGTCTCTAAGCGTTTAAAGTCTCACTACAATGCAAGTAAGTACGACCCTAAATCACTCCACTCGCTGGCCACACCAGGCGAGGAAAGTCGGGCTGAGGATGGCAATGAACCTTATTCTCGCCGTGTAGCTCGTGTGTACAAGAACTGATGGGGACTCCTTTGTTTCGATAAAGCAACAGTTCTTTGTGGAGAATTTAGAGCACAAGTTTTGGTAGGATGAGGGCTTGTCGAAAATCGATCTGGGTCAGTCTTGATAAAAACAGCATCCTCTGCCCAGTCTTGGACTTTACTCGCTTTTAACAAGTTGGGGGATGTTTCTGTTACCGTCACTCTACATAAGAGCTTAAGTATGGTTCAGGGTATTGTTTTCCACAAAGACTTTCTTTTTCTGTCTGGCGACGAGCTGCGCGCCAATTTAAAGCGGCGAGGTATTCATTTTGTGTGGCGAGTCCATGCAGTTCACACTAATGTGGTACGGGATGCAGTGAGACTCTCGACATGCCGCAGAAGCAGTCGGCTTGGGCAGATTAAGTGGCTTACCTAGTTCTATGTAAATTGAAGGTGGGTAGGGGACAAAGGAATGGAATAAGTGACGTCAGTTGCATCATCGGCACACGCCACTGAATTAACGAGAACAAGTGAAAACGTGTGCTGGACAGGGATTTTTTTTCCTTTTTTTGCATTTTGTTTGTTGTTGTGCGTCGCGTTTGGTCGTAGCGGACGTCACATGACATCCGCTGATGTTCTTTGTCGATTATGGATTCGATTCCTGGATGTCCAGCTTATTAGCCAGTTCCGTTAACCACTGCGCCATTCAGGACACAGTGTTCACCGCAACCGTGCGGACTGTCTCGCTACGCCTCAAGACCAGTCCACATTCCCGCCGAGCGCCACCTGTCTGCAGTTCCTGTTCATTTCCTCCATGTTCACTACTCTAAGATTCCATCCTGAAGTCGGACGTACTTGTGTATCCGCACTTCAACTTTTTTTTTATACACGGTGTCCCAGCTATCTTCCCCACCCAAAATATCTCTGGAACAATAACAGCTATTGGAAAACGACTTTCACCGGTATCAATGTAGGGCTGGGGCCCATGAATCTACATATTTGGAAATATTCTAAAACGAAAGCATATGTGTTTTTTTAACACAAACTTATGTTTTTGTAAATGGACATCCTATTATTTTTTCTTCAGCAATCCATAGCATGACAAAGCACATGCACAATGGCGTTGATTGCATCGCAATATTCCCATTACATCCGGAGATATTGAGACGCGAAGTTGACTCTTGAAACACCCGACATGCGCTGCTAGCGCACGTCCTGAGGCTCAGGCGTGAACCCCATAATGCCTGTAATCGCGATGTGATTGACATGCGTAATCACACTTCCATACTTATCAAGGGGTCCGAAACGAATAATAAGGTCTTCTGCCATCCTGCTGCGATTACGGGCAGTATGGGGCAGAAAAATATAGGTCAGTTAAAAAAAAAGTAAGTGTGTGTTAAAAAAACACACATGCTTTCGTTTTAGAATGTTTCCAAATATGTACATTCATGGCCCCCAGCCCTACATTGATACCGGTGAAAGTCGTTTTCCAATAGCTGTTATTGTTCCAGAGATATTTCGGGTGGACAGGAATGCTGGGACACCCTGTATAATCGTATGGCTAGTCGCTGAAAAATGATAGGATGATGATGACAGCACAACACCCAGTCTCTGGGCGGGGAAAATTCCCCATCCCAACCGGGAATCGAACCCGGGCTCAGAGGAGTGACAATCCGTCATGCTGGCCATTCAGCTACCGAGGTCGGACATGTATCCGCACTGAAGGAAATGGATAAATTTGCCATTAGTTATTTCGGACTTGTCTGAAAGAACAGACACCACGCGCTCATAATCACTAGTTCTCACTGAGACAACAGCGACATGACGCCGACGCATGTTTCTATCGTAATGTCGTAAACCATTAGATACGTTTTGAAAAGTTTGCAGTAAAAAATGTAGGCGCTGGCCAAGATACATTTGGTGGGTTTTAGATCATTGACTGCTGCACACGAAATACAGCTAATATATCTTAATTATCCATTCTCAAGAAAGTGTGTGAGATTTATTCGATGTTAGACTAAGCGGCTACGCGCCACATGCCACGTAATTGCTGCCTGCTGTGGCCTTTTGGGCTGAGCGCGGAGCTGCCTGCTGTCACTCTGTTTCCTAAACTCCCTGTAGAAGCTAAACCTGGAAATGAATACCTTACTGCCGGCAACTGTGGTCACGTGGTTCTAGGCGCTTCAGTATGGAACCATGCGACTGCTACAGTCGTAGGTTCGAATCCTGCCCCGGGCATGGATGTGTGTGATGTCCTTCGGTTAAGTCAGGTTTAAGTAGTTCTAAATTTAGGGGACTGATGACCTCAGACGTTAAGTCCCATAGTGATTAGAGCCATTTTAACCATTTTTTTAAAGAAAGCCTTACTGAAACGAAAAGCACCTGGTAGTCATCAACTGTTGAGGCTTGATGGTGACTGGAAATTTTTTTAGTCTACGATCACTGATTCCAGGAAACTTTGTGAAACGTGTAGAAGAGCAGAAAAGCTAAGTTCTTCATACTACTGAATTAACAACTGGACAGAGTCGAGTCTGAAGATTCCCCAAGCTGAATCATATACTGCTTAGCGAAACTAAACAGCTGTTGAAATACTGTCCCAGGTTTAACTTGTAACCATTATTTATATGTGTATCCCTTGGAATACAGTGCCATACTAGGTGGTCTTACAAACAATATACCCCTTATGCAGACATTTTTAAAGTCGTTCATATACATTCAGAAATTTGCCTTGTTGTATAGAGCAGAATCTTAGTAGAAGAAGTAGCAAGTCGAAAATGTGTGTTTCTGCTTTGTCAGAGTAGCTGATACAAGTTGCCCCAAAATGTGAAAACTGCCCGTACTCATTCCTTAGAATCGTGGAATGTTTTGTATTGAGAGACCTCACGACAAATCACAACCGAACTCTCTTTGATGTTTATAACATTTTACTGATGCTCCCCGTATTTCCTTTTCTTTTGCAGTCTTTTCAGCTTTAAGAGGAGGTACCGGAGAAATTTCAGCCTGGTCGCAAAAAAAATCGCAGGTGACTGAAAATTTCTTTCATAATACGTCTTGGCATGCTGAATTCACTAGGTAAATCAAATTTGCTAAACTAAATTTTTTTCGTATTACTTCAGTTTTGTGTTCTGAAAAAGTCAATATTTTTTCAAACCCATACGTGGAGTTGTTAGTCATCACATAATGTATTCACTAAAGTGTTTTGTGACAAAAAAAAAATAAAAAATTGAAGGAGGAGTTTCACTTTATTTCGGCCAGACTGATCTTTTTCAAAGAAATTAAAGTATAGTGACCTTTTTAACACCTTATAAATACGAAAGGTGTATATAAATTATAGAAGTTTTGTATTTATAAAACCTGACTAGAATTTTGTGTAAAATAAAATTACTTTTAAATTATCCGATGTATGGCTTAGTATGAAGGGAAAATAATTAAAAGCCGACTTAATACGTTTGAAAATTGTATTCTTTATTTGCAATTCACATGTTACACTACATGTTCCTGTCTCCGTAACGTCAGCACGGGCGGGTTGTCAGCTGCGTTTATAGCTGGCCACGCGGAAGAAAAGTGGATCCCTCCTTGCCGCCAGGCGTTGTGCTGTCAACAACCTTCAGGCTTCAAAATGTTCTAATGTGTGGGAATTCCTAAGGGACCAAACTGCTGACGTCCGTAGACTTGCACACTACTTAAGCTAACTTATGCTAAGGACAACACGTCCATAGACTTCCACACTACTTAAGCTAACTTTTGCTTAGAACAACACACACACACACACACACACACACACACACACACACACACACACACACGCCCGAGGGAGGACTCGAACGTCCGGTGGGAGGGGCCGAGCAATCCGTGGCATAGCCTTCGGGCTTTCGCGTCGCGTTAGAGTTGGTAGCCTGGAGGGGCGTCATCGCTCAAGGGGCTATATGTATCGTGGTATGAATAAAGTAGTGTAGACTAAATATACTGTGTTCGAGTGCTATCATCTGCTCGCTCTAAGACACTCACACCCCGACGCAGCCCATCCTAGACCAGAAACCTTTATAAATATTTACTTTCCAGTTCACAACTGTGCCCTTTGCTACCGTAAATCAGCATGTCTCGAAATTGCAAACAGAAAAAACGTACAGTATAGTTACATTTACTTATTTAAGTTGATTTCGGGTGTACATATAAGTTAGGAGCACACACACACACACACACACACACACACACACACACACCGGATGTTAATACAGATTATGCACATGTAGCAATTAAATTTCTGCAAAAATGGTTCAAATGGCTCTGAGCACTATGGGATTTAACTGCTGTGGTCATCAGTCCCCTAGAACTTAGAACAACTTAAACCTAACTAACCTAAGGACATCACAAACATCCATGCCCGAGGCAGGATTCGAACCTGCGACCGTAGCGGTCGCGCGGTTCCAGACTGTAGCCCCTAGAACCGCTCGGCCACTCCGGCTGGCTAAATTTCTGCACCGTATGTATCTACTGATAAAAAGCTAACTATACTTGAACTTCTTTGAAAACATCAGCGTCCTATAGTAATAAAATGCTACTCCTCCGTCAATTTTAAATATTTTTGTCTCAATCTGTTTTTGTAACTTCATTCCGCGACGACCAACACTCGAAGGATGTATTTGAAAATTTATTGATTTTTTGCAAAATCAAAAGTATGAAAAAAAGTTTCTTATCAAATTGGACTTACCCAATGAATTCAGCATGCCAAGACATGCCATGAAACAAATTCTCAGCCCCATGAAAATTTTTTTCGACCAAGTTGAAATTTCGGCGATAATTCCCCTTAAATAATGATAATCCGCACTAACGTCCTCTTCAGAAGAGCCCATGATTGCAACTGAAGGGAAAACATGATTCGTGCTGTTATGTGGCTTGTCGTATAGCAAGCCGCATCGCGCATCGTCTCGCGTACCGTGTCATATCTGTGGAAAAACGAGTGTCATCCGATAAGCGTCGTTTCGCGCGACCGTTACTGCAATGTGTTGTCTCTGTGTGAACCACGTCTAACAGACAGAAACGACAAAATTCAAAATCCTCTCGATAGCGCTGATTACCCTGCTGACGTGTCAAAATGTGACGAATGTATACAAGGCTACAAAAGCGCGTTGTTTTACTCACGTCACGGGATATGGTAGGGAAACTGTTGAACTTCGTGGCTCACACTGCCATTAAAGATAGATAACTTTCTACGATCGTCAATTCAGTTGTTCCCTGAGCTAATATCCGACTTTCTACTACAAAACTTATTGACGTTTCCTGCGGATACTGTTTAATTTACTATCGAGGTGTTGGCGGAAATACATGTTCAGTTCCGGAGGTACGCCGTAATTCATGAGACCACGTGAATAGTAAACGGTAGTGAAAACACACTTGACCTCTTAGGGGCAAATAATCCTGAGCTAATAACGAGCATCAAAACGGATACAGGGATTAGTGAACACAGGGTTGTCGCAGCGATATTAAATATCATAACCCCAAACCCTTCAAAAATAAACCAAAAATATACATGCTCAAAAAAGCAGATAAAAATTCACCTGACGCCTCCCTTTGAGAAAAATTCTCCATACTTTCCAAATTAATAAGGTAAGTGTAGAACAGATGAGGCTTGAATTAAGAAAAATTTAACGACAGCAATTGAGATATTTATTACAAATTAACAAACGACGGAGCTGATCCTCCTTGGTACACGAAAAGGGCCAGAACACTGTTGCAGGAGCAACGGAAACAACATGCCAAATTCAAGCGGACGCAAAACTTCCAAGATTGGCGATCTTTTACAGAAGCTGCAAATATAGCGCGGACTTCAGTGCGGGAATCTTGTTATCACAACGAAACTTTTTCTCGAAACCTTGCAGATTTTGGTCGTATATGGAGATACTACCGAAAACAATGCTGCCAAAGCAGAGTTCCTGAACATAGCATTCCGAAATTCCTTCACCAAACGAGACGGAAGTATAAAGAGCCGAATTCGAATAAAGAAAAGCTAACAGGAGTTACGTAGTCCTTGGAATAGCGAAGCAAATTAAATCACTTAAAAATCCAGTACAGATTCGGCTCCTTTCAGGGTATTCTGATGCAATATCTCCGAACTGAACGATCATACACAAGAGCTCGCGAGACGAAAGATCCTTACACAAAGACTGGAAAGTTGCACAGGTCACGCAAGTATTCAAGAAATGTTGTAGGAGTAACACACTAAATTACAGGCAGCAGGATTTTGGAACGTATATTGTGTTCGAATATTATGAATTACCTTGCTGAAAACAGCCTATTGCTACAGTCAACAGGGATGTAGAACACATCGTTCTTGTGAAACACAAGTAGTTCTTTACTCACACGAAGTGTTGAGTGTTAATGACAAGGGATTTCAAATTGATTCCGTAATTCTGGATTGCCGGAAGCCTTTTGACACTTTACCACACAAGCGGCTTGTAGTGAAATTGGTTGCTTACGGAATATCTTCTCAGTTTTGAGACTGGATTCGTGATTTCCTGTCATAGAGGTCACATTTCGTAGTAATTAACGGAAAGCCATTGAGCAAAACAGAAGTGATTGATGGCGTTTCCCAAGGTAGTGTCATAGCCCTTTGCTGTTTGTCTACTAAATCGTTTATATAGAAAACAATCTGAGGAGCCGTCTTACGTTGTTTGGAAATGGCGCTGTCGTCTTTGGACTAGTAAACATGCAAATAAAAAGAAATTACAAGAATATTTTGAAAAGATATGTTGCATGGTGCGAAAATTGGCAGTTGACCCTAAATAACGAGAAATGTGTGGTCATCCTCATGAGTGCTAAAAGGAATCCGTAAACCTTCGGTTACACGATAAATCTGCCAGACACGAAGGCCATAAATTCGAATAAATTCCTAGGACTTACATTTAAGAACAAATTAAACTAGAAAGACCACACAGTTGTGGGGATTTCTAAACAAAGACTGCGTTTTACTGGCGGGATACTTAGAAAATGTAACAAGTCTACTAAAGAGACTGCCTACACTACGCTTTTCCGTCCTCTTTTAGAATACTGCTGCGCGATGTGGGATCCTTACCAGATAGGTTCAACGTCGTAAATCTAAAAAATTGAAAGAAGAGCAGCACGTTTTATATTATAGCGAAACATGGGAGAGAGTGTCACTGAGATGATACAAGACTTGGGCTGGACATAATTAAATCAAAGGCGCTTTTCGTCGCGGCGGGATTTACTAAAGAAATTCCAATCACCAACTTTCTCCTCCGAATGCGAAAATATTTTTCTTGCACCGATCTACATAGGAAAAAATTATCGCCACCTTAAAATAAGGGAAATCAGAGCTCGCACAGAAACATCCGAGACTGAACTAAAAGAGAAATGTGAAGGTGTTTCGATCACCCTTTGCCAGGTACATTAATGTGATATGCAGAGTATCCATCTACATGTAGATGTTGAATCAATTAATCAAGTTCCCTCGAAGTTCACTTTTCATAAAAATATATTTTTGCCTGGCTGCTTGGAAGAGGAGCCACAGGAAAACGACCATCTAATGAGGACGATTTTCACTGCCCTGAGATGGAAATAAAGGGCATATGAAATCAAGAAGAATATAGTGCTGTCACATCTTTTAAGTCGCTTGAGATTTAGTGGCATGAAATAGAGTCCTCGCTCAGCAGCTGAATAACTATTGAACTTCATTTTCTAAATTGTTGGCCCACTTTTACGCAGATTTTGAACTTTTCAAACTTAGCTTACAGCCGCTTTTCTGTGTTTGTCATGCAAAATGTACATGTGTTGTGTAAGATGTAGTGAAAACTCTGTTATAATTCATATCAGACTTAAGTGACAGACGGTCACCCTGTTCAGTGCAATCGCCTTTCAACTCGATTGACGTGGTACACAGTCACAGAGTTCGTCTTTGTCGGGCTTTGTATGTCCATTCTTCTGATCGAAGGTTTGAGGAACTTTGGCCGTTCACTCATGTATAAAATGGAGAACCTACAGCCGTCCTTTCGATGTTATTTATTATATAGGTACCAGTTTCGGAGCTTCCATAAACCCACTTCAGGCCTTAATTGATGCTTTGGGGGGTTGACTCGAATCGTACACATGATTCCATCAGTGGAAAACATCTATGAATTGGTTTCCGTAGACTATGACCACAATGGTTGAAGGGAAAACTCGTTGTTACAGTCTATGGAAACATATTCATAGATGTTGGCCATTGATGGAATCGTGTATACTATTGGAGTTAACCCCCTTAGCATCATATAAGGCCTGGAGATGGTATACTGAAGCACCGAAATTGGTAACCATATAATAAATAACATCGAAAGGACGGCTCCAGGTGTTACAACAATGTCCGAGTCTCGTAAGGACCGCCGTGTGCCACGGATGACGTCTTCTCTTGTCCTACAGCGCGTGCCACAAAGAGGTTTCTTCATTTTAGAGAACAGTCCGTAACCGCATGGATTCACGTCGGGTGAACACGGTGGATGTTCCAGATCTTCCACCTTCATGTGCGCAGGAACTCCTGAACCGAGTTCGCCCTGTGACATCGCACATTGTTATGAACGATGAAGGAGCGCTGTGGCAGGAGGAGTCGTCGCTTTTTTCTCAGTGCTTGATGAAGGTTATGTTGCAAGAAATTGCAGCAATAGGCTGCACTGACAGTCTGTCCCTGTGGTAAAACGTGATGCACGATTACTCCACGGACATTGTAAGCCACAACAACCATCACTTTGATCCCATCTGGTTCACTACATGTTTTGTGGACGACGAGAACCAGGGTGTTTCCATTAATTGGAGTGGTTCATGCGACCGACCCGGTTTCATCCATAGTGCCGACTTTTTCAAGCCTCTTTAAGCCTCCCGGTGGTAGTGACCGAGCAATTCCTAGGCAAGTGCATCAAGATGCTCCTGTTGCATGTAGGTCATTGCATATGGTACCCAAGGTACTGCAATTTTGCGAAACCCAAGGATATCGAGCAAACTGTGGAACTGTGTTTCGTAGTACACGCCTACCCCGTGGCTCTCATGAGCAATCCATCGGTGATCAACATCCAGCAGTGAGATAGAGCTCGATTGTCAATTTGTCCGTGATCGCCATGCCTGCCATCCCAAAACACTTTCACCCTTCGCTGCAGCGTTCGGTATGGCAAAGCTGCACCACCAAACTCTTGTGCGTTCCGACCACGTGCTACTTCAGTCTGTACCTACGCACGTTGTTTCCTAAACACACTGTTGGGACTCATGAACTGGCCGCACTTTAACAGAGTACACACTGCTGCTGACTCACGCCGTCGCCGCTCACTAAACTACAACTAAGATTCTGCTTGCATTAGCCGTACATGACTTACATTACGGCAGCGTTACCATAACTTCTGTTTGCATCAGCCGCACATCGCTTACATCACGGCAGCGTTACCATAACTCTTTTAAACGAGTAAGCCATCAGATCACATTCCGTCTCTAGGACTATTCCTGAAAATGGTGATTCGGTGGAGTAAATTCAAATGATTGAACTTCAATGAACTCGACACACAAGTGGGCTTTGAGAACGGTACTTGAAGAAATGGTGCAAGAAAACAACTGTAAGAGAAGATACAGGTATATAACGCAACTTGTCTACCATGTATAGTACAGAGTGAGAGGTGCAGCTGGCAAGATAGCTTGGTGACTGAAACAAAGACAGTGCTGCAGCCTAAAGAAACCTACCGAGCGGGGTTGCGCAGTGGTTAGCACACTGGACTCACATTCAGGAGGACGGCGGTTCTTACCTGCGTGCGGCCATCCAGATTTATGTTTTCTGTGGTTTCCCTTAATCGCTCCAGGCAAAGCCGGGATGGTTCCTTTCAAATGGCACGACGAATATCCTTCCCCATTCTTGACGCAGTCCGAGCTTCTTCTCTGTCTGTAATGATTTCGATGTCGGCCAGACGTTAAACCGAATCTTCCTTCGCTCCTTCGTATAAAAAGGCATATCCTCCAATTTCAGTCCTATTGCGATAATGATTCCATCACAGCCGAAAGACGTTTCATCACGTTTTATGCGTCGACTCGCAACAAAAGCGGTCTTGGGCCTCATGCGACCTGACAGATCACAATCAGCGCCCGCGTACACAATGCGCAAATTTCCGCCCGCGCTTCGTCGCAATTGTCCCGGTAAGAGATTCCCGCTGGTTATTAAACGGAAACGGCGCGGTCGCAATTGTTTCGGCGCCTGGTGGCAGCCCAGTGACGAGGGCCGGGAGTGGACAGTGCCACCTGGCGTCGGCGCGCGAAATTAAAAATGCAATATCCAGGACGTTTCTGGCAGACTCTCATTACCTGCACTCCATTTGCAGCGGCATTCGCTTTGTAAATGTGTGGTTTACAGCAGAGGCAAATTTCCTCCAGCTTCCGTTATTAAATGTGTCGGTAAAAATTCAGTTTTTCAAGTGAACAATTATTTGCCGTTAAAACTGCGTTTCGAGAGTGCGCTGCATCCGCCGAACGCCAGATTAATTCTTAAACGGACAACAAATTAAACTAGCGAGCGATAACTGTTTACCGTCAAATTTCGGTCAATTCATTCACATTGACAGCAAACAATGTCGAACGTTGCGTTTTAAAGTGGATGTGCCGATGTAAATGAGATTATCTGGTGAATAGAACATTGCGTACGAGAATTACATTGCCGTATTAACATAATGAAAAAGAATTCTCTGAAATAACAGTGCATCAGTCAACACTCTGAACCTGGAGTTGATGGTACTGCATCTGATTCTTTAAAACCAAAGAATCTCCTTTATATCACATCATCCAGGTGCGCATCAAATTTAGGTAATATGTTTATCCAGATTTACTTGAATCGCCCTAGTCTGTGAGACGGGGTGGTGCCCGTAATCCGATTGAATCAGCCCAGAGGATTAACATCCCTTGATGCGGCACTACTCGGAGCCTGAGCGTTGTTTCTAGGTGTTTATCCATTCTCGTTTAGGCTTAGGCTAACTCTGGGCTGGTCCCTAATCTCAGCCTCATAAAATAAGGTACACATACATCAGAAATACGATGACACACCTAATAAAGCTTACACGATTCGTAGGAAACTGTAAAAGCATTTTTCCTCTATTTGTTTAACATAGAATTGCGTCTCAAAGCCATACGCTAATTACTGAAAATAAAATAATGTAACGAATTATGGAAAACAGTAGACTTGGAACGATGGGATAAAAGCTACGAAAGAGAGGTGCGTATGTACATCTACATGGATACACAGCAAATCACATTTAAGTGTGTAGCAGAGGGTTCATCGAACCATCTTCGCAATTCTCTATTGTTCCATTCTCGTATATCGCGCGGAAAGAACGTACACTAATATTTTTCTGTACGTGCTCTAATTTCCCTTATTTTATCATAGTGACCATTCCGCCCTATGTAGGTCGGTGTCAACAAAATATTTTCGCATTCACAGGAGAACGTTGGTGACTGGAATTACGTGGAAGATGCCGCCGCAACGAAATCACCTTTGTTTTAATTATGTCCACCGCAAATCCTGTATCATTTCTGTGACACTCTCTCCCATATTCCTCGCTAATACAAAATGTGCTGCCCTTCTTTGAATTGATTTGATGTACTCCGTCAGTCTTATCTGGTAAGGATCCAACAGCGCGCAGCAGTATTCTAAAAGAGGACAGAAAAGCTTAGCGTAAACAGCCTCCTTAATAGAAGTGTTACATTTTCTGTGTGTCCTGCCAGTAAAACGCAGTCTTTGGTTAGTCGTCCCCACAACAGTTTCTACGTATTCCTTCCAATCTACGTTGATCCTAATTGTAATTCTTAGGTAAAGTTGGATTCACGGCCTGTATTTTAGCACTCCTGTGGATGACTTAACACTTTCTGTAATTTAGTCATTTTTCAATTATCGCACCATCTTTTCTAAACCGTTTCGCAATTTATTTTGATCTTCTGATGTCTTTATTAGTCGATAAACGATAGCGTCCTCTACAAACAACCTAAGAGGGCTGCTCAGATTGTCTCCCAAATCATTTATATAGATCAGGATCAGCTAAGAGCCTTGGCAAACGCCAGAAATCACTTCTGTTTAACTCGACGACTTTCCGTCAATTACTACTAACTGTGACCTGTCTCACAGGAAATCATAAATCCAGTCACATAACTGAGACGATATTCCATAAGCATGCAATTTCACAATCAAAGGAATCCAACCAGCTTTAAGATTTTGATTGAAACTTAAACTCACAACATTTTTAATAATTGTCTGATAGACTTATCTTTCTAGTACGTCAAAGAAATTTTACCTTTGAGGAAACATCTTTCGTTGTTACTGAGTTAAATACTTTTCAAGTTTACAAGCCGGGTGGGGTGGCCGAGCGGTTCTAGGCGCTACAGTCTGGAACTGTGCGACCGCTACATTCGCAGGTTCGAATCCTGCCTCGGGCATGGATGTGTGTGATGTCCTTGGGTTGGTTAGGTTTAAGTAATCCTAAGTTCTAGGGGACTGATGACCATAGATGTTAAGTCCCATAGTGCTCAGCGCCATTTGATTTGCCCTGAGGAAGGCCGTTGCAATTCGGCCGAAACGTCGGTTTTAATTTATTATTGTTGTTAGTTTTTTTAGAAATGACGCGGCATATTACCCAGAAGAATTTTAATCACTATGACACCGGCCGCGGAAGCCTACGTTCTTATATTGATTATTCAAGTTTACACCAATCATACTGCTGTGAACAAAATATGCAGATTGACCCAAAAATTCTGCGACAGACTGCGAGAAGTTGTGAAAAGAGTCTTGAGGAACAAATCGAAGATACGAATCAAAGCCCAGGAACATCATACAGCTACGCTGCATTGCGTCGAATTTGTCGGCGCCAGCGCCTGCCAATAGGCCACCCATTGGGAAGGAAACGACCACCGATACTGACGGACAGTTGGGGGAACAATTCGAAGTAATCGTTTGTTATTCAGTAATAATGACTGATCGCAAATGATAGCCAGTGGAGAAGACCTGCTAGGTGCCCTGCAGACAAGCCTTGTCTCCTACAAATATGATCCTCTGTTGGTCCAGTGGATGACGGTTTCGCACACGAATTTCCATCTGCCGCTTATTTTTCTACTGGAATCCTCTGAAATCTCTGTTTTTCAGTGGAAATTTTAAAGGCTTGCAGAAGAAAGTGTCTTCCACTAAAGTAACAGAGTATCAATTTCATTGGAGACATGGGCTGTCTACGGAGCAGCTACATCATCTGTGCCATTGGTGATTGTGGCAATCAGTCGCGATCACTGAGAAACAACAATATTGTCAGACGTCTTTGCTAAGGTCCGTGAGCGTACAAAGTCACTTTTTATTCCGATGTGGTGGCCTAGTGGCAGGCACCGCCATAGATAACTTCAACACTCATAGTTCAATGGATGAGTTTTCCATATACGCTTCCAGTCTTCGATTTGCTCCTCAAGATACCCTTTACAACAATCCGAAATTTATCGAAAAATTCCTGGAACATCCTGTAGAAGAGATAAAATTAGAATACACGAATCTGTTATCTACTCTGTTCCAGTGAGTTTTTCTTCCACAACATGCTATCATAGTACGAGGGTTGTCCAGAAAGTAAGTTACGACTATGAAAATCCGATAAAGCTTTGCAAAGATGTGTTGGGCAGTGTCTCTAGTAGGACTCTAGGTAGAATTATGTCTCTCTTTTGATTCCTGAGCTCTTAGTGAGTGCGTACAAGTGATATAGAAAATAGTGTCTCCCGCCAAGTACGAGGGCCTGGTGAGAATTTTCCCCTGAAGCTATGCAACCAACATTGCATAACTGTCGTGCGGTTTCTTCTTCAAGACAATTCTCAGCCTCATTCTGCAGGGGCAATGAAGATGTTCCTGCATCGTTTAAATTGGAAATGTTTGGTTACCCACAATACAGCCCGTAATTGTCTCCCACTGAGTTTCGTCTCTGCTCAGACGAACCACTGGCTATGAACGGCGACTACATAGAGAAGTAGCTAAAGGTGTAGCTAACTGTTACAAATGAAACGTTTCTGATTTTCACTGTGAGTTTCATTTCACGATCAATAGTAACTTACTTTCTGGACAGCCCTCGTACATCAGGTATGTTGGTGTGGATATATATGTTCAACGTGTTTAATCAGGTTGACCAACAGGGAGTGATCAGTGCTTAGGGTATGACAGGAATGATCATTCGAAGCGAAGAAATCCAGTGTATATGGATTCAAAAACAATTACCGTAACAGCAATGAGCACTTCTTAATCTTTAATACTGCAAGCTCGTTGCTTCTCATCTGTCGGGGAAGAGGTAGTATGGAACAATAAAATAACAAATTGTTAATAAGCATAAGTACCAATGAGCTGTGATCACTTGTTCAGTAGAAGAGATGTGTTTCACTGTGTCTAATATGAATGACTGTTCATAACTCTTAAGGTACCCGTCATCCTTATGGTGCATAAATTCATGAAGAAATACCCGGTACACTACACCGATGACAGTAACGTCATAAAATATTCGTCCGATGATGCGCCGCTGCGATAACCCGTGGAATACGACAAACAGTAAGCGACGCTACAGTGAAACACGAGACCAGCAGACAACTCGCAGATTCTAATTGTTTCCACGTTACACAGACACAGCCTCATCGACGAGTTATGTGCGAACATCCTCTGTGAGACTCAGTACTCTAGGAGCAATATTGTAACCTCCCCACAAAATAAATTAGTGTAACCTCCCCACAAAATAAAATAATATTCTCATTTAGCGTAACTACCCAACAGTGAAAAAATAATACTATGTGACAAACCTATAACCTTTCAATAATTGACAGTCAAGTTAACCTGGTAAATTTTGGACGTCAGCAATGCTGCGTCATGGCCCTCATACATCATTCTGAATAAGCTGAAAAATCTTACCTTAATTAGGTCGCCGGATAACGCGTATATATCTGCTCCTATAAGAAATTTTCCTGGCGCAGCTACGTGCAATGCTGGCCGATAGATTTGTCTTACAAAAAAAGGAAAGAACTGACTTTTCTTTTCAATAATCGGGATTGCCAAGGATTGGAGACATTATTGAATTGTTTAAATTGAGATTAATGGCAAAAGTTAGTTTTTATGAGAAAGATTTTTATTAACAGATTTTTTAAACATGTACATGGGACTTGATGTAACAATACTACATATGCGCGAGGCTGCTTTTACCTTATCCTATAACGCACAGGCTCTGCCATCGCTGCACACGACCGGCCCAGCCAACACGATACACCAGACACGACTGCTCGCTAGCAACAACTAACTGCAACTGCTACACAGTTCCTACTGCAGTCAATACTACTCTTTGGTCTCAGATTCTCTTCTAGCTTACATATCGCAGGCTGCGCGTGAGCAATACATCGAAATTACACCAGCTCGAGTGCGCTAGCCACAAATTCTTTAATTACGGACCTCTTACAATATTCACGAAGATGCAGCGTCGTGTAGAGCTGTGTACGTAGGTGGCAGAGGTAATTCCAGCACCTCTTGTAATGTACATTCATTTCTCAACCATAAAGATATGTCACTTACAAATTTGGTTTCTTGTCCACTTTTATTAAGATTTTTATGGAATTTTTCCCGGTGTTGATCAGGAGTGGACACCCTGTGTTTCATTTACATTTTGGCAATTGCAATGACTATAGTTTTTGTGTATTTAATCCTTCAAGCCTCAATTCTGGTCTGAACGCAACAAGAACTGGCAGTTTGTGCGGGACTGCGAATTTCAATTACATAAACAGTTACCCGTATAATTGACCATTACCATAAAATTACATGAAATTTGATTCCTAAGATTCATTATAATCGCAGTGTTGGGCTTGTTTGATGCCATGGGAATTTCGTCACAAGGCACAAGAATAAAAGAAGCAGCTAAGCTGAAGGACCATGGTGATATTTGTCACGAAAGTCTTGACATGATATCGACAAGTTTGCTTTTCACACTCCTTGAGCGCTAGAGATATACTAAGGCAGTTTTCTTTTCATCCTTCGAAATTTTGCGAGCACAGTGAACATCCGGTGAATCTTTTCACAGATTTGTTGTTCAGTGTGTCTCATACGCTTGTCAACTGCGCAACGTCACACCTTTCAGTTCCGAGCTCGCAATTAGCACACAAAGAGTGCCTACAAACCAGCCAAGTGTGAAGTCCTTTTGAGGAGTTTTGCCTGACTTCGTGCAGGCCACATAACGTAACTCTCATGCGTATCTTCCTTCATGACAATTCTCGAACGCAAACGGACGTGCAACGAAGACACTCCCACAGCGTTTTCAGTACGAAGTACTAGATCACCCACCAAACAGCCCATGCTTGCTCCCCCCCCCCCCCCCCCCCTGAGTTTCAACTGTATGCTTACTTGAACCACTGGCTATGAGGACAGCATTTGAGCACAGACAACAAGGAACTGACTGGTGTAGGGAATTAGCGGCTGCTGTCTATGACGAGGAAATTGGAATGTTGGTACAACGTTACGACAAATGTCTATGTCGGAGAGGCGACTATATAGAGAAGTAGCAGCAATATGTAGCTACATGACGCAAATAAAACGCTTTTGATTTTCATTGTGTTTTCAATTACGTGACGAATCGGAGGATGGAAAAAATAGCCCTTGTACGTATTTCCAAGATGGAGCTGTATTGTTTCTGTAAGGCGTGAAGGTAAATGTATCAATAGAACTCGTTATACAATCAAGCCTGATACACATCTCGAACCCTGCGATGCCGAATGGGTATCGGTTGTTTCATTTGTAAGTACAAAGTAGGTTTACCAAAATGTCACGATTCAAACATTTCAATTCACGTTTTATGTGATGAAGACTAAATTGCAGTTATAATATGGAAATACGTAAATTTGATTCTTTCTTACTTTTATTGAACATACTATGGAACCAAAAGTACCCGGGCACCTTGCTGAAAATGACGTACAGGTTCGTGACGCCCTCCATCTATAATGCTGGAATTTAATATGGTATTGACCCCACCTTTAGTCTTGATGACAGATTCTCGCAGGCATATGTTCAATTAGGTGCTAGAAGCTTTCTTGGGAAATGACAGCCCATTCTTCACGGAGTGCTGCATTAAGTAGGAGATGTATCGATGTCGATCGGTGAGGCCTGACACGAAGTCGGCGATCCAAAACATCCCAAAGGTGTCTTATACGGTGCTGGTCAGGGCTCTGTGCTGGCTAGTCCATTACAGAGATGTTACTGTAGTGTAACCACTGTGCGACAGGCCGTGCATTATGAACAGATGCTCGACTGTGTTGAAAGATGCAGTCGCCAACCCCGAATTACTCAACAGGGGGAAACATGAAGGTGTATAAAACAACAATGTAAGCCTGTGCTGTGATAGTGACACGCAAAACAACAAGTGCTGCAAGCCCCATGCATGAAAAACGCGAAGACACCATTACACGACGACCTCAGAATTTTAATGTTGGCACTACACACACTGGCAGATGACGTTCATAGGAAATTCACTATACCCACACCCTGCTGTCGGGTCGCCACATCGTATACCGTGATTCGTTACTTCACACAAAGCTTTCCTTCTGTCCAGTCGTCCAAGGTTTGCGCTCCTTACATCAAGCGAGGCGTCGTTTGGCATTTGCCGGCGTGATGTGTGGCTTATGAGCAGCCACTCGACCATGAAATCAAAGTTTTCTCACCTCCCGGCTGTCATAGTACAGTCAGTGGACAGTGGATACTGATGCGGTTTGGAATTCCTTTGTGATGGTATGGATAGATGGCTGCCTATTACACATTACTACCTCTTCAACTGTCTGCGGTCTCTGTCAATCAACAGCCGACGTCGGCCTGCACGCTTTCGTTCTGTACGTGTTCCTTCACATTTCCACCTCATTATCACATCGGAAACAGTGGCCCTAGAGATGAATAGGAGTGTGGAAATCTCGCGTACGGACGTATGACACAAGTGACACCCAATCGTCCGACCACGTTCTTCGTCCGTTGAGTTCCGCGGAACGCCCCATTCTGCTCTCCCACGATGTCTAATGACGACTGAGGTCGCTAATATGCAGTAGCTGGCAATAAGTGGCAGCACAATACACCTAATATTTTTGGTCACATAGTGTATATGTCAGTCATTCCAAACAATGTTCTGACAACGTTGTGAATCGTTTAAACTTCACATGTTGTCTTTAGCTTGCTCTCACTTGGAAAATATCTATATTTCTATATGATAGAGTGTTGGAAAGACTGCTGGCTATGCATTGGCCAGACCTGGCTGACTCATGGTCATTTACTGTTCCGCGAGACCCCACTTCTATGCCGCTGCGGATCAGCGTTGAGAATGGTCCACAACTTGTTGGACTGTACGCTTTTAACTGCGCTCAGACATAAGTTTGCGCTGTCTGTTACGCTCCTTGCCCATTTAACTGATGCCGCTGCCTTGGCAGGCTTAGTTTTGAGTTTTATTCGAGCAGCGGGCTTTCATAGCTCAGTCTGAGTGATGCCCTCTTTTCTCTTTTGTGTGTTGCGTCTGGCCTTTGGCCTACGGTTTTAGATTGGGGTTTTAATGTATCTCTTAGCGGTTGGCTTTTCCATTTCTGTTTGAATGGTCGGCCAACCACTGTAAAACTTCGTGTGCATTTAGTTGCTTTTTTCTGGTCTTTGTTTGTGCCTTTCTTGTTCTGTTTTTTTTTCCTTGTCATCTATGTTGCTTTTTATGTTGTTTCTTTTCCTGTGGGTGTTTCATGGTCGTGGAGAAAGGGACCGATGGTTTTTGCAGTCTGGTTCCTTCAACCCAACCACAAACCAACCATCTGTTGGACAGATGGTTCCAAGGGGTAGGAGTGTGCGCTGAAGCGAAACTTCCTGGCAGAGTAAAACTGTGTGCCCGACCGAGATTCGAACTCGGCACCTTTGCCTTTCGTGGCCAAGTGCTCTACCGTCTGAGCTACCCAAGCACGACTCACGCCCCGTCCTAACAGCATTACTTCTGCCTCTCCTCGCAGATAACCTTCTGTGAAGTTTGGAAGGTAGGAGACGAGGTACAGGCAGCTGTGAGGACGGGGCGTGAGTCGTGCTTGGGTAGCTCATATGGTAAAGCACTTGCCCGCGAAAGGCAAAGGTCCCGAGTTCGTGTCTCGGTCCCGCACACAGCTTTAATCTGCTAGGAAGTTTCAATGAATAAACCATCAACTACACAAGTCTGAAAATGGTATAATTCTTTGAACAGTTGAATCGAAAGACCTTAGTCATATCGCTGAAAAAAAGGCAAAGAGGCAAACTTCGAGACAATCAGCTACAGAAAAAATTCTTTCTTTATAATGTGAGCGCTCCATTTAATGACACTTCTTTGAGAAACGCTACGACAGCTCACTTTGTGGACAAGTCACTGTACACATTTTGTTCAAGTGAGGTGCTATAACTTGAGAGATTGGACAATCAGTCACCACAAGGTAAGTTCAAACAAACGCTCTTATGGAATTCGATCACACAATTCAGGTAATACTAATTTTCGTTGCATTCAGTTTTATGAAACAATCTGTAGCAAAAAAAAATTCCTTCATAATTTCATCTTCTAGTGTCAGTTTCTTATGAAACTGCTTTAGATTAATGCCTTTTATTAACTCGATAACTTCGTAATATGTAACTGAATGCCTTGCGAAGACTACCAATCGATGCTTTGAGAGAGGAATGAGAAGTTGTATGTGTGTATTTGGCTGTCAGACTTCCTCCGTCATCAAGGCGCTCACCGTGAAGTTTAATTAACACGTGCACAAAGGCAGTCTAGTTAATTCCCAGCCGAGATTATTAAGCTTTTGTGGAGGAAGCGAAACACGACCGAATAGTGAAGCCCGGCTGCCGCTAATGCCGGAAATTAAGGGAAACCTTCCCGCCGGCTCGCACCGCACTGGGAGAGGGTGAACCGCAGATCTCGGCAACACATCCTCCCCCGACGATGCCTTTGTGTGGTGCACGCGCTCAGCCCTTCTAGTGTGGCTTACTTCACATGAATGGTTAATGTTTACTTTCCCACGACTGCTGTGACGCCCGCTCAAAGTGTAGAGGGTTTCTTCCTCGTGCAAGATGAACTTACACTCACTGACATATAATACCTTGGACCGGAGCGAGTGCAAAGAAAATTCAATAGTTGCTAGGATATAGTGTGTCTTTTCAGTTATTCCGAAACCATATTCAGTGGAAAAAGGAATCGACGTAATGAGACACTGCTGAGCAGTGAAATGGTGCGCCTTCTTGATCTAGAATGCGTACCATTTACACACTTGTTTGCTTAGGAAGGGTGTCGTATCTCTACTGTATCCACCCCCGTTGTAAATTCTACACAAATGATGTAACTATCCCCCGGTATCATGGATATTGTCGTTTGAATGGAGTTGCCTGAACTGGTCCCACGCAGTTTCTGTTGGGTTCTGGTTGGTGATCTTGATGGACAAATTGCACTCACGTTTGCGTCTAGACCTTTCGCGGCGCAGCTTCTGCTCCATTAGATTCGACTAATATTTCAGCCGCACGTTTTTCGACCAACTCGTCATTGAGACAATACACTGGTTTAAATTACAGCATTCGCATCCATCCATTTAAACCAGCGGCAAAATTGATTCAGGGAACTTTGCAAACTAGCGCTCTATTCACATGGAGTCGTGAGTGCTATCAACAACGATCTCAATCTCATTCCATATTTTAAGATTTCTTTTGACACAGATCCTTATAAGCGACTTCTAAACAAAAGCATGCCTAAGGAGTATAGTCTCAGTTGTGCAACTGGATGCGCAGTTTCCTGCTGGGAAGGTCACACTTCATAGTAAATGACGGGAAGTCGTCACGTAAGACGGAAGTGGTAAATAGTGTTCCACAAAGGAAGTGGTATACACCCTCTGCTCCTCCTGACGAATAGAAAAGACTGAAGAGACAATCGGAGTGCTCTTATTGGTTGCTGGTAATGTTGTGATTTAACATCTTTTAAAGTCATCAGGTGATCTGAATTATTTGAAACATAGTTTAGACAGGGTATCTGTATATTTCGAAAAGTACCAACTGAATCTAAATAATGAAATCTGTGAAGAATCTGCTGCATTTTGGTTACGCGATACCTATAACAAATCTAAAGCCTGCCAATTCAATTAAGTACTTAGAGATTACAATTATGATTAACTTACATGGCAAAGATCACAATTATATTTGTAAAGCTAACTAAAATCTGCGATTTTCCTTCCCGAACACTTTCAAGATGCAACAGGTCTACTAAACAGATCGCCTATCCACGCTCGTCCGTATTTCTCCAGGAACAGCGCCACGTATTGTAGGATCCACATAAGGCAGAACTGACAGAGGACTTAGGGAAAGTTTAAAGAAGGGTAGTTCGTTTTGTATTACCGCTGCGTAGGGCAGATAATGGCACAGATATCACACACCAGTGGTGGTGGCGTTCCGCGCTGAACCATTGCGACCACCACAGGTCCGCCACCGCACTATTTGACCTGATGTCTTGTTTTATTTAGACTACTTCCGATTATCAAGAATTTGATTTAAGTTACGAATATTAAGGGCGTCTTGGTCTCCTAATATGGTTTTGTTACATCTGTAGATGCTTTTGTGATGCAGGGAAACCGGTGGTGATAATAAGGAAATCACCAATTATAGCTGTCTGGAAGTTCATTTTACTTCAGTTCATTGTACAGACATAAGGTTTTAATAGTGATTAACCAGAGATAGCACGTCAAATTTTGGTTGTTTCACGCATTGGTGACGCTCCATATGCACGAGATCCTATATAACGAAGTTACCCACGTAATTCCTTATGTCATGACTGAACTTACGCAGACGGCCGAGTGAGTAATGGCAAGTATTCCTTGAGATCTGAATCTGCAAGTGTGGTTATTAAACTTTGTATCGCGACACAAGGCACAAAATTTGTGTTGAAATACATCAACACTACGTAGGTGGCAGAATATTGCCATTTAGGTGACAACGCAATTTGTCCAAATGAAATTTACTATATTTATGAACGTAACATAAATCCCCCCTCCCCCTCTATGAACCACAGACCTAGGCGTTCGTGGGGAGGCTTGGGTGCCTCAGCGATACAGATAGACGTACCGTAGGTGCAACCACAACGGAGGGGTATCTGTTGAGAGGCAAGACCAACGTGTGGTTCTTGAAGAGGGGCAGCAGCCTTTTCAGTAGTTGCAGGGGATACAGTGTGGATGATTGACTGATCTGGCCTTGTAACACTAACCAAAATAGCCTTGCTGTTCTGGTACTGCGAATGGCTGAAAGCAAGTGGAAACTACAGCCGTAATTTTTCCCGAGGGCATGCAGCTTTACTGTATGATTAAATGATGATGGCGTCCTCTTGGGTAAAATATTCCGGAGGTAAAATAGTCCCCCATTCGGATCTCCAGGCGAGGACTACTCAGGAGGACGTTGTTATCACGAGGAAGAAAACTGGCGTTCTACGGATCGGAGCGTGGAATGCCCGATTCCTTAATCGGGCAGGTAGGTTAGAAAATTTAAAAAAGGATAGGTTAAAGTTAGATATAGTGGGAATTAGTGACGTTCGGTGGCAGGAGGAACAAGACTCTTGGTCAGGTGAATACAGGGTTATAAATACAAAATCAAATGGGAGTAATGCATGAGTAGGTATAATAATGAATTAAAAAATAGGAGTACGGGTAAGCTACCACAAACAGCATAGTGAACGCATTATTGTGGCCAAGATACACACGAAGCCCACGCCTACTACAGTAGTACAAGTTTATATGCCAACTAACTATGCAGATGACGAAGAAATTGATGTAATGTATGAGGAGATAAATAAAATTATTAAAACAGTGAAGGGAGACGAAACTTTAATTGTCATGGGTGACTGGAATTCAAGCGTAGGAAAAGGGAGAGAAGGAATCATTGTAGGTGAATATCGATTGGGGCTAAGAAATAAAAGAGGAAGCCTTCTGGTAGAATTTTGCGCAGAGCATAACTTAATCATAGCTGACACTTGGTTTAAGAATCATGAAAGAAGGTTGTATACATGGAAGATCCCTGGAGATACTAAAAGGTATCAGATAGATTATATAATGGAAAGACGGAGATTTAGGAACCAGGTTTTAAATTGTAAGACATTTACAAGGGCAGATGTGGACTCTGACCACAATCTATTGGTTATGACCTGTAGATTAAAACTGAAAAAACTGCGAAAAGGTGGGAGTTTAAGGAGATGGGACCTGAATAAACTGACTAAACCAGAGGTTGTACAGTGATTGAGGGAGAGCATAAGGGAACAGTTGACAGGAATGGGGGAAAGAAATACATCAGAAAAAGAATGGGTGGCTTTGAGGGATGAAGTAGTGAATGCAGCAGAGGAACAAGTAGGTTAAACGACGAGGGCTAGTAGAAATCCCTGCGTAACAGAAGATGTATTGAATTTAATTGATGAAATGAGAAAATATAAAAATGCAGTAAATGAAGGAGGCAAAAAGCAATACAAACGTCTCAAAAATGAGATCGACAGGAAGTGCAAAATGGCTAAGCAGGGATGTCTAGAGGACAGATGTAAGGATGTAGAGGCTTATCTCACTAGGGGTATGATAGATACTGCGTATAGGAAAATTAAAAAGACCTTTGGAGAAAAGAGAAAGACTTGTATGAATATCAAGAGCTCAGATGGAAACCTAGTTCTAAGCAGAGAAGGGAACGTAGAAAGGTACAAGGGAGTATATGGAGGGTCTATACAAGGGCGATATAATTGAGGACAGTATTATGGAAATGGAAGAGGATATAGATGAAGATGAAATGGGAGACACGATACTGCGTGACGAGTTTGACAGAGCACTGAAAGACCTGAGTCGAAACAAGGCCCCCGGAGGTGACAACATTCCATTAGAACTACTGACAGCCTTAGTAGAGCCATACCACGCAGATGCTCAGCCATCGATCAGCGCCGGCCGCGGTGGTCTCGCGGTTCTAGGCGCGCAGTCAGGAACCGTGAGACTGCTACGGTCGCAGGTTCGAATCCTGCCTCGGGCATGGCTGTGTGTGATGTCCTTAGGTTAGTTAGGTTTAAGTAGTTCTAAGTTCTAGGGGACTGATGACCACAGCAGTTGAGTCCCATAGTGCTCAGAGCCATTTGAACCATTTGAACCATCGATCAGGCAGTGGCAGACGCTGTAAGAGAGGCGTCCTGTATCGCGGTATGACATATTGTTGCTATTGCGAGAGCTTACGTTTCTAGAAAAATCAGCCGACATATTGCTTCCTTCTACACGTAACTTCCAAAAAGAACATTGAGGCCAAAATCAGACAGATTAGAGACGAGCAATCGTTCTACCCGCGAACCACCGTGTGGATCAAGAAAACTGGGAAGTGACAATGGTCTACAGAGTACCTTCCGCCACGCACCCTGAGGTGGCTTTACGCAGTAAAGGTGTAGATGTAGACATTTCCGTAACATCTACTTTGCAGACAGGAGCCTACGTCGATGCTTATATCAGTAAAAATAACTGCTTTGTGGTTAGAAGTTAAATGACCGTGACAGTGCGTGACGATCGCTAGTACTAAACATTTTTGTTCGTTATCATTGGCAGAGCCAGTCCTGACAAAACTCTACCATCTGGCGAGCAAGATGTATGAGACAGGCGAAATACCCTCAGACTTCAAGAAGAATATAATAATTCCAATCCCAAAGAAAGCAGGTGTTGACAGATGTGAAAATTACCGAACTATCAGTTTAATAAGTCACAGCTGCAAAATACTAACGCGAATTCTTTACAGACGAATGGAAAAACTGGTACAAGCCGACCTTGGGGAAGATCGGTTTGGATTCCGTAGAAATGTTGGAACACATGAGGCAATACTCACCGTACGACTTACCTCAGAAGAAAGATGAAGGAAAGGCAAACCTACGTTTCTAGCATTTGTAGACTTAGAGAAAGCTTTTGACAATGTTCATTGGAATACTCGCTTTCTAATTCTGAAGCTGGCAGGGGTAAAATACAGGGAGCGAAAGGCTATTTACAATTTCTACAGAAACCAGATGGTAGTTAGTAGAGTCGAGGGACATGAAAGGGAAGCAGTGGTTGAGAAGGGAGTGAGACAGGGTTGCACCCTATCCCCGACGTTATTCAATCTGAATATTGAGCAAGCAATGAAGGAAACAAAAGATAGGTTTGGTGTAGGAATTAAAATCCATGTAGAAGAAATAAAAACTTTGAGGTTCACCGATGACATTGTAATTCTGTCAGAGACAGCAACGGACTTGCAAGAGCAGTTGAACGCAATGGACAGTGTCTTGAAAGGAGAGTATAAGATGAACATCAATAAAAGCAAAACTAGGATAGTGCAATGTTGTCTAATTTAGTCTGGTGATGCTGAGGGAATTAGATTAGGAAATGAGACACTTAAAGTAGTAAAGGAGTTTTGCTATTTGGGGAGAAAAATAACTGATGATGGTCGAAGTAGAGAGGATATAAAATGTAGGCTGGCAATGGCAAGTACAGCGTTTCTGAAGAAGAAATATTTGTTACCATCGAGTGTAGATTTAAGTGTCAGGAAGTCGTTTCTGAAAGTATTTGTATGGAGTGTAGCCATGTATGGAAGTGAAACGTGGACGATAAATAGTTTGGACAAGAAGAGAATAGAAGCTTTCGAAATGTGGTGCTACAGAAGAATGCTGATGATTAGATGGGTAGATCACATAACTAATGACGAGGTATTGAATATGATTGGGGAGAAGAGGAGCTTGTGGCACAACTTGACTAGAAGAAGGGATCGGTTGGTAGGACATGTTCTGTGACATCGACGGATCACCAGTTTAGTACTGGAGGGCAACGTGGAGGGTAAAAATCGTAGAGGGAGACCAAGAGATGAATACACTAAGCAGATTCAGAAGGATGTTGGCTGCAGTAGGTACTGGGAGATGATGAAGCTTGCACAGGATAGAGTAGCATGGAGAGCTGCATCAAACCAGCCTCAGGACTGAAGACCACAACAACAACATAAATTTGATACCGAAAGAAAGATCAACCCCGACGTCTTTACTCCAGTAAATTACATTTTCAAACTAATCATTGAGATATTTATGATCTCTCAGCCTGCAAAATCCGGACAATCGCAGAGAGTGGAATTATTGATAGTTGGGAGCTCCAACGTTAGGCGAATTAGGGGGCCCCCTAGAAACATAGCTGCCAAGAAGGATTAGAAAGCCAATGTTCACCCCAGGTGCATACCGGATGAAGTCATTCCAGATATGTGACGGGTCCTCCCGGATGCCTTGAAGAGCACAGGGTGCAGCCAGTTGTAGGTGGTTGCTCACGTCGGAACCAGTGATGAGTGTCACTTTGGATCAGAAGAGATTCTCTGGTTTCGAGCGGCTAATATAAGTGGTAATGGCTGCCAGTCTTGCTTTCAAGATGAAAGCAGAGCTAACCAGTTGCAGCATAGTCGACATGACCGATTACGGACCTCTGGTACTGAGACAAGTGGAGGGTCTAAATCAGAGGCTCAGGCGGTCCTGCTACCTTTTAGGCTGCAGATTCCTAGACTTGCGCCAGAGGGAGGTTGGGTTTCGGATTCCTCTGAATAGGTCAAGTGTCCACAACGCGCAGAAAGCGGCTACACGGATAGCAGCGGGTGTGTGGCATGGACTGGGCGGTTTTTTAGTTTAGTGCGTCTCGGAAGGACACAAGAAGGGCTTCAGACACAGAGGGTGCCGGCCAAAAAAGTCGTTCAAATGCCCATGAGCACTATGGGACTTAACTTCTGAGATCATCAGCCCCCTAGAACTTAGAACTAACCTAAGGACATAACACACATCCATGCCCGAGGCAGGATTAGAACCTGCGACCATAGCGGTAGTGCGGTTCCAGACCCGGCCGAACAGAGGAATAATGTAGATACAGGAACCATCCGTATAACGGTTTTAAATTGTCGTAGCTTTGTTGGAAAAGTAGAGTTCCAAGCGCTAATAGTAAGCACTGATGCTCAAATCATTATAGGCATTGAAAGCTGGCCAAAGCTGGAGATAAGCTAAGCCGAAATTTCTGTGAAGTATCTAATGTGTTCCGAAAGAATAGTCTAAACACGGTTGGTGGTGACGTGTTTGTTGCTGTTAGTAGTAGTTTATCTTGTCGCGAAATAGAAGTAGTTAGTTCATGTGAGTTAGTACGGGGAGAGAACATTGTTGGCAACCGGAATATGATAATAATTGGATAATTTTACCGACCTCCCAATTCAGATGATACAGTTGCTGAAAAGTTCAAAGAAAACTTGAGTTTGATTTCAAACACGTACTTCACTCAAACGGTTATAGTTGGTGGTGACTAATTTACCCACGATGTGTTGACGAAAATACATGTTTAATTTCGGAGGTACGCATAAAACATCATCCGAAATTGTGCTAAACGCCTTCTCTGAAAAATATTTCGAGCAATTACTTCATGAGCCCACGCGAATAGTAAACGGTTATAAAAATACACTTGACCTCTTAGCAACAAATGAGCCTGAATTAATAACAAGCATAAAAACGGATACAGGGATTAGTGAACACTGGGTTGTCGCAGCGAGATTGAATATTGTAACCCCGAAATCTTCCAAAAATAAACGAAAGCAAATAAAAATTCACTGTACGCCTTCCTGAGAGGCAACCTCCACTCCTTCCCGATTAATAATGTAAGTTTAGACCAGATGTGGCTCGAATTCAGACAAATAATATTGGCAGCAATTGACAGATTTATACCAAATAAATAGACAAGCGACGTAGCTTATCGACCTTGGTACAGAAAGCGGATCAGAACACTGTTGCAGAAACAACTAAACAAACATGTAAACAAAAGCAAAATCCCCAAGATTGGCCATCTTTTACAAAAGCTAGAAATTTAGCACTGACTTCAATGCGAGACGCTTATAAGTTTCCACAACGAAACTGTCTCCAAACCTATCAGAAAACCCAAAGATATTCTGGTCGTATGTGAAGTATGTTAGCGGCAAGAAACAATCAGTGCCGTCTCTGCGCGATAGTAATGGAGATACTATCGAAGACAGTGCTGCCAAATTAGAGATACGAATCACAGCCTTCCTAAATGCCTTCGCAAAAGAAACCGAAGTAAATATTCCAGAATTCGAAGCAAGTACAGCTTCAAACATGAATAACGTAGAAGTAAATATTCTTGGAGTAGTGAAGCAACTTAAATCCCTTAATAAAAGCAAGTCTTCTGGTCCACGCTGTATACCAATAAGGTCCCTTTCGGAGTATGCTGATGAATTAGCTCCATATTTAACAATCATGAACAACGGTTCGCTGGACGAAAGATCCGTACCCAAAGACTGGAAAGTTGCACAGGACACAGCATAATTCAAGTGGTGGGAGTAATCCACTAAATTACAGGCCCATATCGTTAACGTGGATGTGCAGAAGGATTTTGGAAAATGTATCGTGTTCGAACATTATGAATTACCTCAAAGACACACAGTCAACATGGATTTATAAAACATTGTTCTTGTGAAGCACAACTAGCTCTGTAATCGCCGAGTGCTATTGACAAGATACTTCAGATTGACTCCGTATTTTTGGATTTCCGAAAGGCTTTTGACAATGTACAACACAAGCGGCATGTAGTGAAATTGCGTACTTATGGACTATCGTCCCAGTTATGTGATTGGGTTTGTGATTTGCCGTCGGAGAGGTCACAGTTCATGGGAATTGACGGAAAGTCATCGAGTAAAACAGAAGTGATTTCTGGCATACCCCAAGGTAGTATAATAGGCCCTTTGTTGTTCCTACCTATATAAACGATTTGGGAGACAATCTGAGCAGCGGTCATAGGTTGTTTGTTGATGACGCCTTCGTTAATCGACTAATAAAGTCATCAGAAGATAAAAAAAATTGCAGAAGGCCTTAGAAAAGATATCTGAATGGTGCGAAAAGTGGCAGTTGACCCTAAATAACGAAAAGTGCCAGGTCATCCACAAGAGTGCTAAAAGTAATTCGTTAACCTTCGGTTACACGATAAATCAGGCTAATCTAACGCTGTACATTCAACTAAATACCTAGGAATTACAATTAAGAAAAACTTAAATTGGGAGGAACACATAGAAAATGTTGTGGGGAAGGCTTACCAAAGACTGCGTTTTATTGACAAGACACTTAGAAAATGTAACAGATCTACTAACGATACTGCCTACAGTAAGTTTGTCCGTCCTCTTTTAAAATACTGCTGCGCGGTGTAGAATCCTTACCAGATAGGACTGACGGAGTACATCGAAAAAGTTGGCAGAAGAGCAGCAGGATTTGTATTATCGCGAAATATGGGAGATAGCGTCACTGAAATGATACAGTATTTGGGGTGGACATAATTAAAACAAAGGTAGCTTTCACTGCGGCTGAATTTTCTCAGGAAATTCCAACCACCAAAATCTTACTCTGATTGCGAAGGTATTCTTTTAGTAACAACCTACATAGGGAGAAACGATCACCACGATAAAATAAGGAAAATAGGAAATCGTATGGAAAGATATAGGTGTTAGTTCTTTCGGCACGCTATACGATATTGGAATAATATAAAATTGTGAAGGTGTTTTTTTAATATAATAGGTTTTAATTGATTCTATATTAAGACATTTATTACAGTTGCTTTTTGTGTGTGTTTTAGATAAGTGAATAGTGTGACCCCTCTACGTAATAACTGATAAATGTCTGGGAAGGTGAAATGTTTCCAAACCCTGACGCGGCACTTATGCCTGTTACAGCTGTTGGAAAATGTTGCACCGACAAATAAATTACATAACTTAATGTGTAAATTGTAAATGTTTTAAAGAAATGCTGTTGTTCATTTTTAGACGGCCCTTATGGGTTTTACGTACATATCTATCGTGGCTCGTTTTCCTTGGAAGCACGTGATACAATTAATAATGAAAAATTGTGCAAATTCATTTCACTGTATGGAAGCTTGGCACCTCCCAGTACCGAACTTCGTGTATCTTCTTGAGGTAATTTTGTAATCACTCAACGACTTTATTCTAAGTATTCCCCCTTGCTGTTTACTTTATAGTGTTAGGACATTACTTGGCAAAGTAATGAGAACGGCCGTGAGAATAACTAACAAATACGTTAATATCGTTCGTTGTAAAGACTTGGTCTAAACACTTCAACTCTACTACGTGAGTATAATTAAAAATCATATATATATACATAATACATATTATGGGTCCAAAATATTCGTGGACGTCTTACAATGTTACGAAGGCGCAGTGTTCTAGTTGTGCATTGTAAGTGAATCAGAATTTTCTTTGTTTCCGTAAATCACTCCCGCAAACAGCAAGGACTCCTAACGACCATACCGGAGGTGAACAGCAAAGGCGGTACCGGGATTGCACCTGTTGTAACAATGAAATCCTCCCATATACCTAATAAAATAAAACGGCTTGCCACTAGAGTTCCGTGCGCTGTTTTTCCTGTGCTGTACAGGGTACAACTATCGAGGCGGAAAACCGCTCTGCTTTTTTCTGTAGATCGATCCTACATGACATGACAGAGCTTGAAACTCTTACCGGCAAGTGAGAGTGAAGAGTAGTCAGATAGTACTATTTTCTCGGTCATTATTTCTTACGAAGCACCGCACAATGACACCGTGCCCATCTCGCCACTCCACCTTCTTTCGTCATTGCTTCTTTTATTTTGTTAAATTTTCCTTTCGTTGTCTAGGCCTGACTTGGCTCTATCGTAAGCTACTATATCTATCTTATGGGAGATAAACTACAGATACATTTAATTATCTCCACTGATTTGTTGACAGTGTATAGCGCACAGAAACACCACTACTGAGCGGTATCCCGGACCATGGGACAGCAAATTTCTTATGACATTTGAGATAATCAACTATTAAATTTATTCGAACTTATTTGAGACAAAATCCAATCTTACACAGAACTAGAACTAGATACGAAATCGGCAAAGACACCGTTTTAAATAACCTTACCGGGATTGGATGTAGCTGTCGGAATCCTTGGTATAGTAAGGCCACGATCGACTCCTTTTTTCTATCGTTAAATATGCTTACAATTACGATGTAAACTGAAGATGGAGTGGGAGAGAAAGGAAAGGGTAGGAACTGATTATATCAGCTTCATCGAGACTATATGCGGAATCAGCAGCGATGAGTGAAAATGCGTGCAAGACTGGGACTCAAACCCTTGATCTTCTGCTTACTAATCAGTTGCATTAAACACTATATCATCCAATACAGCATAAATCCCAAATTCATCGAGTATCTCGGCATCTCGGCCGAACCACATTCTTACCAGATGTCACCCATCCGTGCCCCAGTGGTCGCCAATTTCATATGTTTCTCTGGAGGTCGAACGTAAATGTGCATCTCCACCGGTGGTTGTGGTTTCATAGTCAATCGAGGTATATCAATTATTTGAATGTGTGCTTTCTGCTCTTTCGAAAATTCGTATATTTGATGCAACTAGATGGGCTGTGAACCGGCAACCGTCAGTGAAAAATCACAGTTACGTTCGACGTCTAGCGGGAATCTAAAATGAAAGAGTATGGAGGAGATGCTGATAGTTGGTGGCGCTATGTGGGAATGAGTAATGCGCGAGGAGTGTGGCGAGATACTCCGCTCGTATGCGAATACAGAAGAATGGAAATGAACATTAGGGATGTCTTAGATGACGATCAGTTTGACTTCAGGAAAGATAAATCGTGCGAGGAAGGAAATTCTGACGTTGCAGTTAATAATGGAAACAAGACTAAAGAAATATCAACAACAAAGGAGTTGTCGACCCGGAAAAAGCGTTCGACAAGAAGATAGCGCAAGATGTCCGAAACGTTGAGAAAAATTGGGTTAAGCTATAGGGGGAGATGGGTAATATACGAGGTGCATTCAAGTTCTAAGGCTTCCGATTTTTTTTCTCCGGACTAGAAAGAGATAGAAACATGCGAATTGTTTTAAAATGAGGCCGCGGTCTTTGTCAATACGTCCCAGAGATGGCAGCGCCGTACGGCAGATGGAATTTTACCGCCAGCGGCAAGAATGAGAACAGTTTAAAATACTTAAAATGGCGACGTTTTCCTTACTTGAACAGCGTGCAATCATTCGTTTTCTGAATTTGCGTGGTGTGAAACCAATTGAAATTCAACGACAGTTGAAGGATATATGTGGTGACGGAGTTATGGATGTGTCGAAAGTGCGTTCGTGGGTGCGACAGTTTAATGAAGGCAGAACATTGTGTGACAACAAACCGAAACAACCTCGGGCTCGCACAAGCCGGTCTGACGACATGATCGGGAAAGTGGAGAGAACTGTTTTGGGGGTTCGCCGAACGACTGTTGAACCTATCGCCTCCAGAGTTGGCATTTCTGTGGGTTCTGTGCACACAATCCTGCATGACGACCTGAAAATGCCAAAAGTGTCATCTAGGTGGGTGCCACGAATGCTGACGGACGACCACATGGCTGCCCGTGTGGCAGGTTGCCAAGCAATGTTGACGCGCAACGACAGCATGAATGAAACTTTCTTTTCGCCGGTTGTGACAATGGATGAGATTTGGATGCCATTTTTCAATCCAGAAACAAAGCGACTCTCAGCACAATGGAAGCACACAGATTCACCGCCACCAAAAAAATTTCGTGTAACCGCCAGTGCTGAAAAAATGGTGTTCATGTTCTGGGACAACGAGGGCGTAAGCCTTACCCATTGCGTTCTAAAGGGCACTACGGTAACAGGTGCATCCTAAAAAATGTTTTGAAGAACAAATTCCTTCCTGCACTGAAGAAAAAACGTCCGGGAAGGACTGCGCGTGTGCTGTTTCACCAAGAAAACGCACCCACAATTCGAGCTAACGTTACGCAACAGTTTCTTCGTGATAACAACTTTGAAGTGATTCCTCATGCTCCCCACTCACCTGACCTGTCTCCTAGTGACTTTTGGCTTTTTCCAACAATGAAAGACACTCTCCGTGGCAGCACATCCACCAGTCGTGCTGCTATGGCCCCAGCGATTTTCCAGTGGTCAAAACAGACTCCTAAAGAAGCTTACGCCGCTGCCATGGAATCATGGCGTCAGCGTTGTGGAAAATGTGTACGTCTGCAGAGCGATTACGTCAAGAAGTAACGCCAGTTTCATCGATTTCGGGTGAGTAGTTAATTAGAAAAAAAAATCGGAGGCCTTAGAACTTGAATGCACGGCGTACAATATGTAGAAGAGCCAAGAGGGAATAATAGGAGTGGACGACCGAGAACGAAGCGCTCGCATTAAAAAAGGTGTAGGAGAGGTATTTTGTGTTTCGTCCGTACTGTTTCATGTGTACATCGAAGAAGCAATGATGGAAATAAAATGTTTCGGAACGGAATTAAAATGCGAGGTGAAACGATATCAGTGATACGGTGACACTGTTATCCTGAGTAAACGTGAAGAAGAGTTACATGATATGCTGAATGGAATGAACAGTCTAATGAGTACAGAATATAGACTGAAAGTAAATGAAAGAAAGACGAAATTAATGAGAAGTAACAGAAATGAGAATAGCGGAAAACTTAATATCGGGACTAAAGTTAAGGAATTCTGCTATCTAGGCGGCAAAGTAACCAATGTCAGACGGAGCAAGGACTAGCACTGGCAACGTACGGTAGTGAAAGATGGATTGTGGGAGAACCGTAGCGGAGGAGAATCGAAGCGTTTGAGATGTGGTGCTAGAGACGAATGATGAAAATTAAGTGGACTGATCAGGAATGAGAAGAAAGGAATAAATGGAAAACACTGCCAGGGGATGACTTCCATGGTACTACAGGGAACAGTAGAGGGTAAAAACTATAGAGGAAGACAGATCTGAATTCGTCCAGCAAATAGTTGAGGACGTAGATTGCAAGTGCTACTGTGAGACGAAGAGGTTGGCAGCGTAAAACCAGTCACAACACTGATGACCCAACGTGAAAATAAGTGCTAACGCTGTGTCCATCAGCTGTGAAATGGAATGACAACAATGACAATTTGTGCCGGATCGGCACCCGAACTAGGATTTCCAGCTTATCACGAGCGGTCCCCTTTGCATTTGGCTATTCGTGCAAGACTCACGACCAGATCCAAACTTGCATGTGTCATCAACCATGCGTCTACAAACTGTACTCGTACGCCCACACAGATAAGATAGTTACACTAGAAAGTCGCTTGCCCGGTGGCGGCGGGTAAACACGATATTGCAGTGCCTGTGTTTTACTGAATTACGATGCAAAGATTTTGGACTGTGGTATCCTAGATAGATATCCAATAAATTATCAGGAGTCGATACAGCGAATATCATCATTTTGTTCCCTTTCCTTTCTCCTGTTTCTACCTTCAATTTACATTATACGCACCACAGCTGCGGATTACGTGTTGTGTCTTCTCTTTCGGACATGTCCGAAAGAACGGACACCACGCATTCACGTCCTATAAGTATACATTTCCAACGTAGGTCTTTGTGTGAATTATTTCATTTTAAAAGAAGGCGTAATACACGCAACCCTACCTGATACCTGCTAGTAGTATGTGGACCATCAGCCATTTGTAAATATCCGACACTACTCCAAGTGAGACATCAGGACAACTGGATTAGGGTGAATCAGTCTAAGATTCGACCATATTTGGTACCTACATTTTATGAAAGCAATATGTTGGAGGTAACGTTGGCAAACTGTTGGTTCTTCTAAGGTAGGTTTCTAAGCGAACGGGGGCAAATTGTGCTCGTACGGTGGGCGCTTCCGTAACCAATGTAGTCGAAGTGTTTGGTGTCTGGTGTTTCATGAGGAAGCGTATCCAGGAGTTGTACCGTGTACAGGAAATGCGGACAAAAATCACCAAGTAACAACGCGAACAAACGCGTCTGTTCAGTGATCCAGACAGACAGTTACTGAAGAGTACTGTAACGAAAAACAAGTGGACGGAATCTGCAAAAGTCAATGCAGAACTGAATGTCGCACCCGTGGTTCACGTCATCACCAAAATAATAGGAAGGGACCTACAGAAGCAAGGACCTGCAGGGCGAGCTGCAGTTTACAATCAACTCATCTGAGATGCAAATCCCGAGAGCAAAAAAGTGGTGTCGAAGCTATAAGACTTGGGTTACGTGGCAGTGAATTAGTGTCGTATGGTCAGATGAGTATAGTTTTCACACTGTGATCTAAACTCTTGTAGTGTTTAAGTCTCAAGAGTGAAACGTGGTCGGTGTTCGGTGATGATGCGGAAAGTCATATCGTGTTATTCCGTGGAGCCCATGGTTACTGTGCAGTGCTGCATATTGTCAATTGTTATGTGAGCATTTTGGATGATCGGGTCCTATTTGTGGTAAAATGTTCGTTCCCCATATGGTGATGCTGTGTTCCTAGACGACAGGAACCCTCTTCACACTGCTCGCATTGTCCGGAAGTGGTTTTGTGAGCACACAGATGAATAGTATTATCTCTCCTAGTAACGTTAGCTACCCGGCCTCAATATTGTTGAGTATTATGGTATACTTTGGCTTGAAGGGTTCGTGATTGCTGTCCACCTCCATCATTTTTACATGAACTGGCCACCATTTTTGAAGAAGAATTTTAAAAACATGCTTTAAAAGTCATCTGATGCGACATGACTGGAAGCTATTTTGAAAGCAAACGCTTTCCCTTCACCGTATTTTGCGTAGACGTGTGCTGTGTTATTGGTGTTTACATATTTCTGTCCACCTTCTATAGCTACAATAAATTGTATTATGTCTTTACTCATAAAAGGCTAACTCGCAATCACAGTCCTTTCACCATCAACGTAATAGACAACACTCGATCTTTACACTCTCATGATGTCCATGTCATTTATAACAATTCCCTTAATTTCGAACATACGTCAAGATAGAAAGCCATCATTGTAACCAAACCTAGCTTAATTTCTTTACCGAATGATGCAGTTAATTACTTCTAGAGGTCACCTATCAAACAACAGCGTGCGACCTATTATTTTGGTGACTGATAAATTTCATTTTATATTTGAGATGGTGAAGGCTGAATCTTAAGGCAAAGGCCGTAAACTCGGTCATTTAATTAAGTGAAAGTGAACGTTAAACATAATATGAACGTGGTTGCTCGCCAGAGCAGAAGGTCTGCTCAAGTGCCAGCTGGTCGTAAACGCTTTGTGTGGACGGGAGCCATTTTATGACGTTACGTCCGCTGCTTTAACGCTTTGACTCAAAGATTACTTCTCACATATATGCTCATGCGGCATACTTGACGTTATAAAAAAAAAGTACGGAGATTGATCCCTCGCTCCTAAAAACAATTCGGAAATTATATGTTAAATTTTGAATGGCAAGCGCCTACTGTTTGTTTGTGATCTGCGTGGTACAGAGGCAGTCATCATTTAAGGAAACAGCGTAGTATACTTGGAAGTCTCAATCCCGTAGAGCGCACAGTTTTTAGTATTATACGACACAAAAAAGAAAATGAACGAATAATTTATAGAATTGTTTCCTATGTCGTTTGTGAAAATGAAATTTGCAATTCGAATTTCAGCCATATACGCATCTCACTTTTTGTTAGCGAAAACATCTCAATATTTTACAAAGGTATGGCACTGGTATTTAATCAAAAATTGATTCTTATTGTTCAGAGAATACCATGGATACAATCATAGTCAGGTGCTGAGGCGAGATATCACTGTTGTGGCTGATTATATTGATTTTCTCTCTAGCTGTTATTTCATTTTATCTAAGTTAGGTGAAATATGGGAACTTTTAGTGTGCAGTTGCTGTACGTCATATTTTCTGTTGTATTGCTGCTATTTACAGAGAGTTTGACTAATGTGAAACATCAGAAGAACGAAAAGTTGAAGAAAGTTGGAGGAAGAGAGAAAAAAGAGTGTTGGTGTGAGATTTTATTGACATCGAATGTACTAAAATGATCATTTTGAGCCTCAGGGGCTAACCGTCTGTGAAAAGAGTGTCTACAGGTGAAGTAAAGAACAAGTGACTCATATTGATTAGTTCCTGAGCGTTTACAAACAATTTATAAACACAAGGTTGGGTTGGGTTGCTTTGGGGGAGGAGACCAGACAGCAAGGTCATCGGTCTCATCGGATTTGGTAAGGAAGTCGGCCATGCCCTTTCGAAGGAACCATCGCGGAATTTGCCTGGAGCGATTTAGTGAAATCACGGATGGCCGGACACTGGACTGAACCGTCGTCCTTCCGAATGCGAGTCGAGTGTGGTAGCCACTGGGTATAAACACAAGGGATGTGTTGTGTGATGAAATAATGCGACTTTATTCTAAATTAGGGAGAAGAATGTTTGCTAAATAATATTTTTTTGAAGGAACAGTACATGTAATTTCTGTGTGCGTCTCTTCTGTTTCGTCTGTTGTGTCCGTTCAGCTATATATCGGCAACTGTGGTGGTTTGAACTTACTAGTCCGGCCTGAAACTATTCAAATAATGCTCCTAATTTATTTATACTTTTTAGAAAATCTATATGATTAAGTCGAATTGTCACCCAGGAGCGTAAAAAATCATTTTAGTGTACTTTCGCGTATCAAAATCAGTAAGTCAGAGACAGGAATATTCCTCACCGTCTTCAGATGGCACTACTTAACAGAAACTGCTTTGCATTAATCCTCAACCATCGAAAAACATTCACCACAAAACTGAACAAAACAAACAAATCCACAAGTACGTAACACGTACAAACATAGCGTGAACACTTCTGTTATGAGGAAAAAACTATTTTGGAGAAAACTATCAGGCAAAATTGACTCAACAATTATGGTGTCTTTCGGTTTTCCTAGAGCATAGGCGATCCCTAACTCGTGATCCGTTCCTAATGACCTCGATGTAGTCGGGTTATTAAAATCTAATATTCGTTTCTTTTTCTTTCTTGTTATCGGATGATATTAGCAGGGAAATAAAAAAGAAGAAAACACAGTAAAGGACTCACACATGTTACTTACGTCACAGCAAATGATCTTCCTGGAATCCAACATATGACAGACAATTGAGTGCAGCACAGTGAAGAGTGCCACCCGTGTGGCCGTGCGGTTCTAGGCGCTTCAGTCTGTAAGCGCCCGACCGCTACGGTCGCAGGTTAGAATCCTGCTTCGATCATGGATGTGTGTGATGTCCTCAGGTTAGTTAAGTTTAAGTAGTTCTAAGTTCTAGGGGACTAATGACCTCAGACGTTAAGTCCCATAGTTCTCTGAGCCATTCTTTTACAGTGAAGAGTTTGGCTTATTTACCTCGTTACGTTAAAGCTGCATTCTCCTCTAGGAGAAGAATTGAAGCAACATTTTCCATAGCAGTAAATAAGATTCACCAAGTGTCCTCCTCGAAGTACTTGGGCACTATGATGGATGAACGGTGTGACAGCAAGAAAGAGATCTGATCTAGAAAAGGCCTGAAGACAATTTATTAGCATGAAAACACTTTTATAAGATCGGATCTTAGTCTGCCACTGAGAATATGGAAAACTTACTGCTACGTGCCCTTCATTTTTCTCTATGGATGCGAAAGCTGAATCGTTTACTACTATTTAGACAAAAAATTTCATGCTTCTGAACTGTATCGGTAACGCACCTTGCGTATTAAATATTTGAAACTGAGAAGTTAGTGATGGCATGAAAAAGCAAATACGACTATTGCTCACTACATGACAAAGGAAAACTCAGTATCTAGAGAACATTATAAAAGACGATAGATACCAGTTATTACTACTCACCATTTACGGGAAAATACAAGGGGAAGGTCTGTTGGGAAACGAAGGAACGAACTCACGACTGCAGGATATTCGGCCATAGTTGCACGTGACAAGATGCATTCCATGCTGAAACGTCACGGCCAAAGCCGGCTAAGTGGTCATCCAACATCCTTCAGGAGCAGGCGCCTACAGAAGAAGAAGAAAACGGATAGAGTTACAGCGTCCTTCGTGTACACCCATCAAGACAGCTGTTTGTGCAGTCATTACACGGTTCTTTCAGATGAATAATTGACTGATAATTGAAATCTCGTGGTATAATTAAGAGCAGCCAATATTTAGAATGGATCTTTACAGTCTGATTGTTGTTATTCTTGGTAATTACTCCTAAGATTTTTTTTTTAATTTGAAAAATGAGTTCCAAATATTTATGAGTTCCAGAATGAGCGGAGTGTGCGCTGATATGAAATTGCCTGGCAGATTAAAACTGTGTGCCGGACCGAGATTCAAACTCGGGACCTCGAGTCTCGGTCCGGCACACAGTTTTAATCTGCCAGGAAGTTTCATTTATGAGTTCGATTCTCATGAAATGACTGTCTAGGTAAGAAATTGGAGTACGTTGCGACTAGAAGTAGTTGGCTGGCACAGTGTGCAAAGCAGCTAGTGGACTGTGGACGTTTTGGCAGAAGTGATTCTGTGAATGGTGTTTAACTGATGTATATCTACTAATTCTTCTTTTATTGTAATGATACAGAAACTCTTTCAATGTGAAGCTACTAGTAGGGGTGTGGGATTAATACATATTCGAAATGAACAGTGATATTTCCTGGCGAATACGAAGCAAACTTAAATGACAAGACTGCACCTTAGGCCATCTGCCGTAAGGAAAATTGGATGACAGGAGAGAAAGAGGCACAGTCGCAAGTAATCTGTCCTGCGTCATAACTAAAAGACAAGAGTGTGACATTCACGGGTATAGCCCTGCAAGGCAGCTGCCGGAGGCAGTTATTTGGCATCTCCCCCGCGACTCCTGTTTTGTTCTTAAAGGTATGCTGGGCTATGCTGCGCCTCCATTATGACTTTGTTCTTCCGTTTGAATTTGGCCAATCGATTCAGGAATTGTATAATGGCATGTAGAACGACCAGGCCTGAAAATCAAAATCTTCTTAATGATTAGATAATAGAAAACAATGATACGTAGGCGTTCACGTTGAGGGGAAAAAACCGAGGTTGAACATTAGGTGTCCATGAGCATACATGTTGGCGATATTCTATACGTTAGCTTCTTTCTGTGTTCCAATGTTTGCAGATAAATCCACATGTAACGATATCATTTGCTGGAGAATATTAAGATTAAGAAGTTTTTCACGAGAAAAGTTGACGTATTATCTTGCCTGAAACAGTAGTCACTCTATACTTAGCCACTTGTTTCACACGTTCATTGAGGTATTTATCCAGATTTATGAGTTCATTTCGATTATTATTCATTTTGCTACCATAATGGTCACTGTTACACAGTCCAGTCAAATTAATGCCACCACCATTCAAAAGCTGTAATAACACCCTGTTGCAGCTCGGACGTGCGTCAGGAGTCAGTGAGGTTCTGGAAGGTACCGATGTGGAGCCATGCCTACTCCATTGCAGTGGCCACCTTCACTAGGCTTCTCGGTTGATGTTCTGTGACGCAGACAACCAGATAGTGGTCCCACAGATCTTCGATTGGGTTTTAATCCTGGGAGTTTAGTAGCCAGGTGTGTACGGTAAACTTATCCCAGTGGTCTTCGAATCACGCACGTACTCTGCGAGCTGTATGAAACGAAAACTAAAGGCATGTAGGAATGAACCCGGTCGCCAAAGATAGGTGAATGCCCTCGATAATGACGGGACGGCACAGGGAATACCTCGAAATTGTTCCCCAGACCCTAACTCTATTATATTTTAGTAATTTTAGTAATTGTTACGTGGTACCCTTTTTCCTCTCTGTGCGGTTCGCGAGCGATTTCACTACACTCCGCCCATTTCAGAACTACCATCAGTATTTAGCTTAAGTTTAGAATAGATTCTCCCTTCAGTTGTACTCTTTCCTCCAACTAACCGGCGTTATTTTCCTTCGGTAACAATAGATTTACTCAGTGTAAAATTTCGTTAGGCATACGCAATCACGGTCAGTTATATCGCAATCCACAAGGCCGATTAGGAAAAGGGAGGTTAAAAACTCTGAGTTACGTCCAATACATGTTCGGTGGTATATTCATGTCAGTTGATCTGGGTAGCCATATCATCCGCTCGCACGGTCCAGAATATTCTTAAAACCATTCCAGAGTAGAGGACCCACTCCATTCCATGTAAACACAGCTCACACCATTATGAAGCACCACCTCCTGGCAGAATGCCTCATTGACGACTTCGGCCCATGGCTCCGAACCTATCATCAGCTGTTACCAACTGAAGTAGGGACTCATCTGATCAGTACATGGTTTTCCAGTCGCCTTGCGTCCAACCGATATGGTCACAGGTCGAGACGAGTTGCTACAGGTATTGCTGTGCTATTCGCAAAGCCACTCAGAAACGTTAGACGTAGTCCCACATTGATTTCTCCAGTTATTTCTCACAGTATTGCTTGTCCAGTAGCACTGAGAACACTACAAAAGCACCTCTGCTCTAAGTCGTTAAGGCCGTCGGCCTCGGCATGATTTTCTATTCTCGGCACGCTCGACACTGTGGATGTCTCAGTGCTAAATTCCCTAAGGATTTCCGAAACGAAATGCCGGATTCTTCTGGTTCCAACTTCCGTTCCGAGTTCCAAGTCTGTTAATTCCCGTCTTGCGGCCATAATCACGTCGCAAGTCTTCTCTCAGGAGTCACTTGAATACTAATGACAGCTCCACCAATGCACTGCCCACTAATACCTCGAGTACGCGGCACTCCTACTATCATGTGAATATCGTTATCGCACGACATTTGCCGCCTCCGTGTAGTTGTGAGACATCGAAGTAAGCTGGCCGTCGCTCCATCATGCACAACCACGTTTTCTGCCTAGTGTGCGGCGGCGCGGAAATACCTGGCCCAGCTTCTACGTCAGAGAGAAAGTCGGTAGCGAGGAGGTGGAAAGGGGAGGTGGTCTGTTGGGGGTGGCTCTCCCCTGCTCTTCTATCAGATACCTGTTCGGCAGCACGCGTCCAATATCCCGGCCAGCGGTGACGGCGATGGCGATGGCCACGGTTACCCGGGAAACCGGGGACGGCTTTTCGTATCCGTAGTTGAATCTTCCAGTAGCAGATACAATACGAACGTGACCGGGAGACCCGGTGCCTCACCACAAACAGTAATCCGGTTAGGTGTGCATTTACTGAATTTTGTTCAAAATTCTAGATAATATTTGAGTTGATAATTCACTCGTTTACCTTGGTTACAGAGAACACAGTTTGAGGTGGTAGTCGCCAAACTATTATTTTCTAATAATATGTTTGCTAGCGACTAACAGGTGAATTCAGTCTCTCAACTAACGTCAAAAGCTTATTAAGCGAGTAGTTTTACTGCTCAGTAACAAAAACACAGAGTCAGAAATATTTTAAGACATGTTTAATTTTAACTCACGTTGACCGCTTGCGTCAGGGACAGACGCGTAAGTAGTGTTGCTGCTGCGTTGTTAGAGAATGTCATAGGACGAATGTTTTGTTGTTTGTCTTCTTACAATTCGCAGGCGTGTGCGACTCTTATCATTATGGTATAGATTTCACACGGAAGTAGCATGGATTCGTGGATGCACGTTACATTCATTTTCATCTTCAAATGCTGTGTATTATTATAGCAAGGAATATGAAGTTAAATTAAGTCAGTTATAATATAACGCAATGAGTACAAGATAAACGACTCTCCAAGCATTTAGTAAATCTGTGAGATCGTGTCTCGTTATGCGTAACACATGTAAAAGTAAGTATAGCCACTTTTACTACTCAGTTGACCATTCGCTCATACAGACTACATAACAACACTTCGTCAGGCAATTACAATGTCACAAGTTTGGAGTCGTTAGAGTGGCAGCAGTCTGATAAACAGTTCAGCTGATACCAAATTTACCGGCCGGAGTGGCCAAGCGGTTCTAGGCGCTACAGTCTGGAACCGCGCGACCGCTACGGTCGCAGAATCGAAACCTGCCTCTGGTATGAATTTCTGTGATTTTCTTAGGATTGTTAGGTTTAAGTAGTTCTAAGTTGCTCGTGGTCTCGCGGTAGCGTTCTCGCTTCCCGAGCACGGGGTCCCGGGTTCGATTCCCGGCGGGGTCAGGGATTTTTCACCTGCCTCGTGATGACTGGGTGTTTGTGTCGTCTTCATCATCATCATCAATCATCCCCATTACGGTCGGAGGAAGGCAATGGCAAACCACCTCCACTAGGACCTTGCCTAGTATGGCGGCGCGGGTCTCCCGCGTCGCTCCCCTACGCTCGGTAAACGGAGTATGGGACTCATCATCATCATCATCATCATCAAGTTCTAGGGGACTGATGACCACAGCAGTTAAGTCCCATAGTGCTCAGAGCCGTTTGAACCATTTGATACCAAGTTTTCCCAATGGCGTCGATGTCTGATAAGCAGTACTTCGAAGTCGAGGTCAACTTGTCGCACCCCTATCACAAATAGTCTATGGGAATTGAAATAAGATGGCGCTATGATTGGCCCGCTAGATGGTGCTGCCATAGGTCAAGCGGGTATCAACTGCATATTCGTGTAGTGAATAAAGAAATATGAATGTTTTAGTTGGGTCACTTTTTTCGATTTGTGATAGATGGCGCTGTCATAGTCACAAACGTATAAGTACGTGGTATTAAGTAACATTCCGCCAGTGAGGACGGTATTTGCCTCACGGGAAAGGTCGATATCGTGTGGATGTGTGGTTATTGTGATCAAAATGACTAACGGGCGTGTGGTGTGTATGCTGCTCGGTATCCTGGACGACATCATCCAAGTGTCCGGACTGTTCGCCGGATAGTTACGTTATTTAAGGCAACAGGAACTGTTCAGCCACATGTGAAACGTCATCCACGATCTGCAACAAATGATGATGCCCAAGTAGGTGTTTTAGCTGCAGTCGTGGCTAATCCGCACATCAGTGGCTGGCAAATTGCGCGAGAATCGGAAATCTCAAAAACGTCGGCATTGAGAATGCTACATCAACATCGATTGCACCCGTACCATATTTCCATGCACCAGGAATTGCACGGCGAGGATATTGAACGTCGTGTACATTTCTGCCACTAGGCACAAGAGAAATTACGGGAGGATGACAGATTTTCTGCACGCGTTCTATTTAGCGACGAAGTGTCATTCAACAACAGCGATAACGTAAACCGGCATAATATGCACTATTGGGCAACGGAAAATCCACGATGTCTGCGACCAGTGGAACATCAGCGACCTTGACAGGTTAATGGATGGTGCGGCATTATGGGAGGAGGGACAATTGGCCCCCATTTTATCGATGGCAATCTAAATGGTGCAATGTATGCTGATTTCCTACGTAATGTTCTATCGATGTTACTACAGGATGTTTCACTGCATGACGAAATGACGATGTACTTCCAACATGATGGATGTCCATAGCTTGCGTGTGGTTGAAGCGGTATTGAATAGCATATTTCATGACAGGTGGATTGGTCGTCGAAGCACCGGATTTCTTTCTGTGGGAATGTTGAAGGATATTCGCTATCCTCATCTTCCAACAACTTCTGACAACACGCGTCAGCGCATTGTCAATGCATGTGCGAACACTACCGAAGGCGAGCTACTCGCTGCTGAGAGGAAAGTCTTTTCACGTATGCCAAATGCACTGAGGCTGACGGACATAATTTTGAGCATTTATTGGTCAAATGGTTCAAATGGCTCTGAGCACTATGGGACTCAACATCTTAGGTCATAAGTCCCCTAGAACATAGAACTACTTAAACCTAACTAACCTAAGGACATCACACACACCCATGCCCGAGGCAGAATTCGAACCTGCGACCGTAGCAGCCCCGCGGTTCCGGACTGCAGGCCCAGAACCTCATGGCCACCGCGGCCGGCGAGCATTTATTGCATTAATGTGGTATTTACAGGTGATCACGCTGTAACAACATGCCTTCTCAGAAATGATAAGTTCACAAAGGTACATGTATTACATTGGAACAATCAAAATAAAATGTTCCAACGTATCTAAGCTCTTTATTTTAGTTTAAAAGACCTACCTGTTACCAATTGTTTATCTAAACTTGTGACCCATATGTTTGTGACTATTTCAGCGCCATCTATCACAAAACGAAAAAAGTGGTCCAACTAAAACATTCATATTACTTTATGGACTACAAGAATGTGTAACAAAAATGGGGGTTCCTATTTAAAAAAAAAAACGCTGTTGATATCCGTTTAACCTATGGCAGCGCCGTCTAGAGGGCCAACCGTAGCTCCATCTATTTCTCCCCTTCAAGCTAGACAAGTTTCGTTCTTTGTAGTTTTTGCGTTTGAAGCTTAATTCGTGAAATATTTGGCCCGGTCACGATCAATGGACCAACCTGTACATACGGTTCACTGACATTAAAATTACCATCAACCTTGTCCAACTTGAACGTATAATAACCAGTCACAGGTAGCAGGTGGTAACACTACCAGTAGAGGATATATAAATCGTATGAAACGTCCCCTTAGAAAAATTATACACGAATGTGCTTAAACAGACACACAATATTTTTAGCGCAACGCAATCTGACATTCAATAATCCCTACAAAAGAATGGCCCTGACTAACATTAACCTATACCTTTCACAAATCACTTACCTCACCAAAAATCTTCGTTACTCGAACTACTGCAATACAGCGACACCACTACTGCCAGCTAAATAAAAGATTCAAACTACGGAAGGCACTAACTACTGAAAGGTATAGTTAGCAAATGAAAGATTTTAATAGAGAACAAACAGTGTATTTACCTTAATAGTCAAAATATATGATAGTTCATGACATCCAGTCTTACAAATTACAAAACTCCGCCATCTCTCTCCCCACGTCCACCACTGCTAGCGGCTCACCTCCAACTGCGCAACGCTACGCGCTGTTAGCATCCAGCTGCCGCTGCCCGACACTACAATGGCAGACAACAATGCAAACTAGCCACAGACTGCGCACAGCACAGCCAGTGATTTTTCATACAGAGCGCTATGTGGCGTTACCAATAAGAAAACCTAAACAGCCTACTTACATTCGTGTCTTGGGTGATGCGGAAAACGATGCAATGGTTATAATCGCTGGCGTGGCCACAGAATGCTGTCACACTTTTCCACCGCACAACAGTTCACGAGAAAATATTCCGAAACATTTTGAAAGTAAAATTAAATTAAATGACTGGCTTAACTTAAACTTTATTATGTAAAAAAGAATAACTTTCAGTAACGCAAAATTTAGAAACTGGAAAGCAATTTACTTTTGATTATTGAAAGATCGAACTGAATTTACTTTAAGAAAAAGATCAATTGATTTTACTTTAAAATAACAATATATTACCTACGAATACAGCTGAAGCTACCCGCTAAGCTAAATATATAATAAAGGCAATTGCGCACTTTTGATTTATGCTGTAACTTCAGTTATTACTTTTGACAGCGAAACTTTACATTACTTTAAGTCGCCTCTGTCATGCACGACAAGAAGGAACAGCTACTGAGGCAGAAAATTTAGATTGAAACTGGTTATTAGGAAATGTACAAAACTAGCAGTAGATAGTTAATAACCTTTCATATTTTTACGTCACTCGGTGACTGCACGGAAAGCAAATGCACCCTGCTTGGTAATAATGTCTGAGGACAATGACAAAGCCACGTGGAGTTCCCCGCTATGTTAGAGGCGTCATGTTACGGATTGCGCGGCCCCTCCTGCCGGAGGTTCGAGTCCTCCTTCGGGCGTTGATGCGTGTGTTGTTCTTAGCGTAAGTTACTTTAAGTAGTGTGTAAGTATAGGGACCGATGACCTCAGAAGTTTGGTCCCTTAAGAATTCACACCCATTTGAACATTTGACAACACAGGTCCCGTGCAAGTTTTAGCTATTGCAAGTTATTATCCAAGTTATTCATGTCTAAGTATGAATAACTGGCAAAGCCTCTACATTACTACGTTTGTCAGTTAACAGTCTTATGATGTTGTAGCTGTGCGGACGACGAGGAATGTAGCCGACGACAACGCTGAGCTGCCGTTGCTGCTGCTGCCGTTGCTGCTGCTGCTGCTTGAGAATCACTAGTCGTTTCCAGCGCCACGGATAACTATGGGATAGACGACAGTGGGAAATGCAGCTTCCTCCGCATGTCAACCCCTATCGTGCTCTCAAAAATTCGCGGGTGAACAAATCAGGCGCGTCTGCACTGGAGCGAGCATAGGTGCATACCGCGTTGGCGGGAGCGCACAACAAACAGTTCGCATTCTTTCATGACTGAAGCTGTTCTGCCTCCTCTCTGCTCGCAGCGCGACAGACACTATACACCCACAGCCACCACTATTTTGTCGTTGCTATCGATACATTTCAACAAAAGTTCCCTTGCCTGTTACCCAGCAATTCACAGTGTTATCATTATAAATACAATCAATTATATACAGTCCAAAAAATAAATAAATACACTAGTACATCTACTACGCATTAGATATAGTTTCTGTCATACAGCTTCAGAATGAAAAGTACAGTGCTAGTTAACAGCGGATATTAAACGGCGAAAGTGTAAGATGGCGCAGAACGCATTTTGTCTGCATTTATGGTGTTCGTGCAGAAAATCCGGCACCGGCAACACTTCGTAATTATGGACGGCGATAGACGCAGCGGAGCTCAGTATTTCTACAGGGGAAAAACAACCCTTGTTGGTCGTACTTACGTTATGGACTAGCCAAAAGTCTGCATAATGCGTCTGCATGGGGAGAAGGACTGATATGCTTGTATAAAAAACAGTATGAAAGGCCTCTACAAGCCCTGGGAGGTTCTATCTTCTAATGACTATCAGGGATGTTAGGAAGCAAGCCGGCATTTGTTGTCTCTCGCCAGATTAAGCCCGTACAGTTATATATGGGACATGCAAACTGGCGGAATTGCCATAGCCTCCTTTTGTATTATGGTCTGCTCGTTCTAAGCTCCCGAAAGTACAGAATCTGTTTTCAGATTTGTCTTGGTGGCGGTGGAATAAAACTGCTCCATTGCCTATTGCGAGGCACCAACAGTTTGTGTTAATGGTACATCCCGAGAATACAGGACAAAACAAGAGGCAACACAAGACCCTGTTTAAGAACGCGGAATGACCATGTTGCACCCTGAATACGAAATAAATTTAGCACCCCTCTTTCGCAGTGCATTTAGAGGTGGCGGAATTTGCGATTCGTTTGCAATAAACCTGCCACAGTAATTTGTCTTTCCGATAAACGATTTCATACGAGGGCTGTTCGGAAAAAAAAGTGAGGTCCGGTCGCTAGCGAAATGAAAACCACAGTGAAAATCGAAAATATTTTATTCGAAACAGTTTGCCACGCCTTCCAGGTACCTCTCTAAAATGTCGCCGTTCCGCCTTAGGCAATTGTCGTTGCGTTGTACAGACATTCCAGTTCCTTCGTCGCAGAAAGCAGCCGCCTGTTCATTTCGCCAATTATCTACGCTGGTCTGCCTTTCGTTGTTTATTCTAAAATATTGTCTTCGTCGTCAGCGTCAGCGTCAAATAAGAGCTGTATTATGAGTGATCAAACACTTCCCATCGGAAACGCTGCAGGAACGTCTATATTGCCCCTGCAGAATGAGGCTGAAAATTGTCTTGAAGGAATAAACGCATGACATTTACGTTATTTGGACTGCACAGCTTCAGGCGAAATCTCTCGCCAGACATTGTTGTTTTAGGCATTTCTGCGTGATAACTTTACGCTCTGAACTGAAAAGAGCGCCGTGAAGCTATCGACAGGCACACCTCTGCCTAATACATCCGTGCAAAGTTCCATCGGACTTTCACAGCGGATTCCATTTCGCGCCTAATCGGGCATTACTTTCCAAATACACTTCGTATTTCGAGAAGGGGGCATTCTGACAATCGTTTGTACAAGCTTAAAATGGTTGAAATGGCTCTGAGCACTATGTGACTTAACATCTGTGGTCATCAGTCCACTAGAACTTAGAACTACTTAAACCTAATTAACCTAAGGACATCACACACATCCATGCCCGAGGCAGGATTCTAACCTTCGACCCTGGCGGACACGTGGCTCCAGACAGAAGCGCCTAAAACCGCACGGCCACACCCCCCGGCTTCTACAAGCGTACAAGTAGGCAGATTACTTCTCTTACTAATGACTATCCCCATATATTCCAGTTACTGTTGAAAGAATAGGCAGCTGTCTGATTGAGTTTTAGACCTTCCTGCTGCAACGTAGCAAACGGCATTTGGATTCTGTTAGTCTTCACTTGCACTCAAACTGTTAACAAATATGTCACTCAAGTATCTGCTGTAAGTCTTAACATTTTGGGTTAGCTGTTAAAAATAGCGTTGAAAGATAGCGGGAATACTGGGAATTCGGAAAGGTACTTTCTAAAAAGCGGAATGAAATTTTTCTGGAAAGCCGAAAGAAATACTCTAGGTACGGTGTTCGTTACTGATATGTGAAGCAAGCGCGAATTTAGATTCATGTGTTTTTGCGATACGTCACATAACGATTGTGTAAGTGACACGAGCCGTAGAATCTCCCTTCATTGTTATTTCCTTACTAATGTTGGCTTCTGTTGCGTTTTCAGCACCTCTAAAAACTTCAAAATGACCCAAGGTCTAAATTGCAATAGCGGATATTGTAATCAATTGGACAGTTAATTGTACAGTCAATGGAAAATGTGAAATCATTTTAAAAAATCCTACGATACCGTGAGGCCAAAAGAAGCACTACTCTATAAATGAAACGATTTGTACCAAAAAGGCATGAAATTCACTACCGTATATTTAAAAAGTCATGTAACTAGATAATGTGAGACATTAAAATGAATCGATGAAAGGAGATATGTTAGAAAGGGAATGTTTAAAACGAGGAACGAATTAACTATGCCATTGAAATATGATATTGTAGAAGTACTTTCATTAAGCAACAAAACATTTTTGTTTGCAGTATTGTTTTCATAATCGCCACAGGGGCGCTTCCCCTTTTATCTAGAAAGACTTTTCAATGCATGATCTAAAATATTAAGTGGTTTTGTTTTCCACTTAACGACTGTAAACTGTTCACAGCTTTTATTTCACGTACAATGAAAGTGGAATTACCGTAACATTCACATCTTGAATTTCACTACATATTTGAGCAGAAGTGGTTCGTACTCTCGAATTACCTTACGATATTCTCTGCGCACTGTGCGACTCAGTTGCTTAGCAGATCTGTAATCAGTATTTCAGATCTCACGAGAGCTGTTATACACTGCCCTGAAAAACTTAAGGACGACATAGATAAAGTAACACAATATATAAGCTGCATTGTAGAAATGGATGAAAATACCGGAGCATGCTGCCAGAGATCTTCCAGTCGTATGCAGAAAGTCACACGGCACAGCGTTTGAGGTAAGTGTAAATGGAGCTCCAACGGGGGACGACATCACAACAGTAGGCATTTCAAGGAAAGGGGAACTGCGGTAAGGCCGAGGTGTGACGAATGTAGCTTAGGCGTTTGTATTGCTCACAGCACTGTTTGAAGCCCATCTGGAACATTCCGAATCACAGACACTGTTACACAGAGTAGAGCAGGTTGTCGGTCTCAGTCAACTACAGCAGCAGATGACCCTATAATGTGCATCAGGCAAGAAGAGAACCAGATGAAACTAAGGACATCACACACATCCATGCCCGAGGCAGGATTCGAACCTGCGACCGCAGCAGTCGCACGGTTCCGGACTGCGCGCCTAGAACCGCGAGACCACCGCGGCCGGCCATCTTGTGTCGTTCGCCCAGTAAAAGATCTTATTAATGCAACCCTCGACGAAAGTATTACCTCAGATGTTTGCCTGTGAGCTCACCTGATTTGAATCCGCGTGACTTTTGGTTCCGAGGATATCTGCCGTAAAATCTACCAGAAACACATCCGGACTCTATCTGATCAGAACGCCGGCATAAAAGAACAATTTGTTCAGATTACTTAGAAACTGCTATGAGCAACCCTTGATCACGTCTTTCTACGGATGCAGCAACTCGTCGATAGTGTAAGCAGCGTTTAGTATTAAAATCAACGTTAGGCCTTTCTCGTTTGTTTGACCTCTTCTGCCCACGTTCCAATCCTAACCCATTACACATGGAAACATTTCTACACGACTTTCTTGCTTCCGCGGCCAAAATTGGGATTAATTTATGCATTAAAGCATTAGAATATCTACGAAGTTTTGCTGCCACAGAATAATTACAACCTACTCTCGGCCTCTGTGAGTGGCTGCACCCGGTATTTAAACTGCTTAGCCCGTCCCTATGACGTAACCGAGTTGTGGCAATTAGCAGAATTGGCCCCGTTTTCTAGCTTTGTCAGCGCTGTATATAGCATAGCGTGTCCCAACTGTTGCTTCCAGATCTGCAGCTTGGCACTATCTGCAACGTCTGTATGATGTGGCGTGTGTGCGTTACGTGGTATCCCTTCACCTTGCGTTGTTGTCATAATGACGTTATAGTGTGATCATTGCTCTGCGGCTTCACTTCGCTCGTGTGTTGTGCAGCAATGCTCCAGCTGTATGTCTCACAGTCGGCTTTCTCACCTGGTTTACATTCTGGCTAAGGCACTGCGCTCGAGCCTGCTTGAATTCTTTTGTACGGTGCAACGATGCATTGTCGTCCATGCTGATCACTTACTTTATTAATAACCACATAATGTACAAGTCACCATCACAAATTGCGATGAGTTTAGTGTCTTCGATCGTAAACGTTATTTCTATTCGTCTCTTTACGTATTTCCTTCAGTTACTTTCTGTACTATACTATAGAAATTCTTTCCGTATATGGTCCAAATTTCATCGAACTATGCCGTAAAAATTCATTTCTCCCTTATGTGTTGCACACTAGTATGATATCTACTGCCGATATATTTGTTTACCTAAAGTAATTTCTCTTGGCACCGAGTACTAACGCAGCCTGTGTCTCATCTGATAAAACAAGGGAACATCCGTTGGCAAGGCCCGCCGAGGTAAATATTCGTGCAACTGTCAAGTAGTGGCAGTATGGAGAGGTAAGACGAAAATCATCGTGACAGAAACATGTAGTTAGCAATAGTAGTTTTTTATTTTACGTAGAACCCGCGCCATCAGTCTGAGAGCCTCGAAATCTCTAACGTAACAGAATAAATGATGGCGACGTAATTATTAACGAAACTGCAGCAACGACATTAATTTTTGTTTATAACTTTTTTGTGGAGCCATAGCTAGAACAGACAGTCAAAAAGTTTTCTATGTAAAGATGTGAAAGTAACTCGTTATTTAACAAACTTATGAAGACAATGAATACGAAACAGCAGTTTTCGAATTAGCAGGTTTCTTTTTAATAATGTACTCGAAGTGTCATGATATGCATGTAAATAGAAACAGGCATATAAAAATTTAAAAAAAAACACTTGAAGAAAGCATACCATGAGGACATATTTGTTAACGCATTCATACTTGCTATGAAAGTAAAACGGTACTGTTCAGAGATAATCAAGACTGTGAGGTGTAAGAAAAACTTATAACTATTGGCGGGAATGGGTATGCAAAGGTCAGCAGCTCAATCGGAAATAAGGTCACTCAGTGAGAGAGAGAGGAAGTGACTGTTTAGTGAAAGTCAGTAAGAAGTGGATGGAGTCAGTGGCTGAAACATCGATTAAATAGAGACTGGCCAACTGTTACGGAAAGAACAGACAGTAATAGATACTTACGTGAGATAAAGTGGATAAGAATCAAAAAATTTCGAGAAATTTTGTTCTCTTTACAAGACGCATGTTCCCTCTTTACTGCAATTACAATAGCAGCCCTTGTGCATGTGGGAATATTACCTAAGCGGAGAAAAATGATTCTCTGTCAATATAATCCCTTAGTGTATGTTAGATCCTTGTGTCACACAGGTAATATTAATCCAGGTTTCGAGTTCTTGTCGTGTAGTCACCACATGACCTGTTTAAAAATGAGTAATAAGGAGGGCAGTAAACACTAGGAAACTAAATTACAAATATGTCTAACTTCTGCACACAGCAATACGCACTTGAATGTGTTACATATCAATTCGTTAACTGAACAGACAAGGAGAGCTCTCGAAATGTGACCCTATGTGTGCTCTACATGTTGGAACTCAAAGCTATCGCTAATTACGTAAGACTACAAATTAGTAAACTGTTAAATCCTAATCCAAGGAAAAATACATTCAAATTTTGAAGTTAATTGTGATGGTAATCTCTATGAAAGTGAAATCAAAAAAAATTTCGTGTTTACTGGGGTATGTGATGCAGACGTGCACAAGATTTAAGACTCACGGCACACACTTACAGATGGGATATTCCAGCTACCAGTGTGCTACTCATGGACCGTGGCTGCAGGTGAGTGCCTGCTTCTATTTACATGTAGCTTACTTAACGTTTGTGTGCGTAAGTTTTACTAGTTTTCCCTTCAAGAAGGCTTTCCCTCACAATCATTTCCATATTTCCAAATTTTTTGAATTTACATTTTCAATTGGAGTATTATCAAACTTCAAAGTACTCCAAACTTAACTGTGGCCTTCACCTCAGATAGTTACAGGGCAGATATGGTCACATCATGGCTTGGGACTGTTCATAGCTTTTTGCTTGGTAAGCAGTCACTCCATTTAAGTGAGGAGAGGGGAATGTCTCTCCGTCCGTGGGAATATTGGTTACAATTTCCGCTCTCTGTCTTGACAGTTAAAGGCAGACAAATTCTTCCATACCTGCAGGGCGTAATAAATTAAATAATTAAGAAACTGATGAAGTGAACAGAGGTTACAACACACAAAGGTAGGGCTATAATTAAAAACTTCGTATAACAATAAACCACTTTCACTCTGCCAAAAACAAATTTCACCAACATATGTTTGCGAAAAAGATTTAACTGTATAAAACAGAAGCAAAACAACAATATTTAAAGAGAAGCAGACGTTGTTAGTATAGTACGAAAGATATATAGTTAGAGGGTGGTGGACAAGATGCCATTACTCTTGCTGCTGTACTTAACCTCTGCGCTCTAGATAATACTGTGGGAGAACTTTCGAAATAAACCACAGAGATCAGACACGATTACATTCCTGAGAAATCAGTCGGGTAGAGAAAGAAGGGAAGTTGCGATCTCTTCTTAACATATGGCGTTGTCGAAGGTTTGCAACATCCAGCAAACTGCTACAACACGCCTGCCCGAAATGGTGGCGTTAAGGCGTTGCTTTATTGTGGAAGTCGCTTAACGTCTGCGTCTAACCCAATGAAAAGAAAAAAATGTAAACGATATTCTATGCGGATATTTCCAAGAACTGAATTCCATAACCACCGTTGTCTTCCGAACACGGCATGTATCTGGTACCGCTTATGTCCAAGCAATAAAGTGGGTGAGACGACTGTGTTCTGGGTTTTTACGATTTCACAGTGACTGGTTACCAAATGCACGTCTCCTCTCAACTGCCGAGAACGTCAGCGTGCAAGTGTTTCCTGCTGGGACAAGAAAGTTAATAATGACTTCGATTGCCTTATGTTTCCCATACTGCTTAGGCGCTGGCCAGCGCAAGGGAGGACGTTTTCCGTACCAAGGCACCCCTCCGATGAGGAAGGAGCAGTTCAAAACTTCAGCGTAAGCTAACGGCTGTCACAGTTTTTGAGAAACTGCTGAGTTCTCTCCTCATGGTCATACCATAGATTAGATTTCGGGATAATGTTTTGCATTTTGCAAGCAACCGGGCTATGGCTTCTCCTTTAATCAGTTTTGTTTCCTTTGAGGGGGAACTTGGCGTAGAAAAGTACGTGGAAAACGGAATAAAATTACCCAATATTAAAAAAATGAAATACACCTGAGTGTTAGTTGTAACGAATAGGTCAATAATTTGCTGGGAACTGAATTTTGATTTAAATTTGTTAGCGATTCCTACTTTGACTTCGGCTGAGCTTTTATAAAAGCGGCGTTCTAAGTGAGTGAATTGTTGGGAAAGCAACTCTGCGCTGCAGCCGCGTAAAGACGTCAAACGGTTGCCAGCGGTTCAGTTGTCCTACGTGGGTGGACACGGACGTAGTGGACGACTCGCATTTCATGTTACAATGAGAGACATTTCTATCACTGTTGTTCGAAAATGTTGTGTACATCCATACTCCGCAAACCACTGTGAAGTGCATGGCAGAATGTACATTACATTGTACCGGTTAATAGGGCTTTTCCCGGTCCACTAACTATTTTATGCAGGGGAGCTTTTTCTGCTGACTCTAAATATCATTCCATCACAGGCAGCCCTATCGAATGGGGCACTAATTACTATTTATTCTTGGCATGCAGGTTAATCAAAAGCATATTCGGTATTTTAGTAATCAAGTGGAGAAAATAGCAATTTATCATTACAGTTAAAGTTGACAATTTAATTATTGCACTACTGACTCTTAATCAGTATTACATCAGAGGCGATGCTCAAGTAGTTTGCTATTTTGTTCTGCGGGTTGTGTGAATTTAGGAGACGGTGACATCCCGTTACACCTGATGCTTCATATCGCAGGATAAAAGAAACCGAAGTAGCACCTCTGACGCCTGTGTATAAAGGAGCTTTCAATAGCTTTGCTGGAGATATTAGTTGGCAAACTGCATTAACATGGAGCTATAAATCATTCTAATTGTTGCAAAAAAGCAAGAGGGCTTGATGAAAACTGAAACAATTAAAACATGTATTTACTTAGCGATTACATCTTGGAATACGAAAACAAACAAGTTTTGATCAAGGCTAAGCATCCCACATAGATCATCGTAAGTATTAAGGTGTGTAATGTCAAAGTATACTTCACAGAGATACTAAATGCTATTAAAGCATAGGGTAATGTTCCATCGGAAACAACTATAGTTATACCCATATAGCGATAGATAAAAAGTTTCGCGTGTTAATTACGTACAAAAATTTGCACCTCTTTGCGTGCTACAGTTTGCAACAAATGGGATCTTTTATTATTCACATACGGCGAGGACCAGTACGGACGCACTGCACGCGACCCTTCCGTAGAAAAATTCAAACGGCCCTGAGTGCTATGGGACTTCACATCTGAGGTCATTAGCCCTCTAGACTTAGAAACTTCTTAACCCGAATTGACCTAAGGACAGCACACACATCCATTCCCGAGACAGGATTAGAACCTGCGACCGTAGCGGAAGCAGAGTTCCGGACTGAAGCGCCTAGAACCGCTCGGCCACACTGGTCGGCTCCTTCGGTAGACATGCGAACCCATATCTAGAGAACGGAGATAGCTATCGTTCTGGTCTCAGCTTCAAATACAATTTCGGTATGTTAGATGCGTTTAATAGACAGCAATGTACGACTCTAACATGAATCACATTCAAATCGTTTTTACCTCTGCAAACTCTTTAAAATTTCACGAAGTGCACTTCTTAATTTGATGCAAGATAGTAACTGTGTCGAATAACCAAAAGAAACTCAGTTCCTCATCGAGCAAAGATCGGAAAGAATCAAGATTTCACCGCATAGTTTTTCTTAAAATAGGATGATAAGTATTCTTAGCCGCGGCGCGTCATATAAAGTGGGTCTCCGGACGCGGCTGTATGCAGCAAGGAGGAGAGAGTAAGCGTATAGTTCCGTACAGCATTCTTTCCAGACTGCTAATGAAGAAGCAGGTGATAGGCGTCTGGACACGTGGTGAGGTAAGGTTGGGTTCTAAGGTTAAATGCTGTGACGTATTTAAGTGCTTATAGTTGTGTACATAAATCAGTTTAATTATTTAGTTTCTAGTATTACATAAATCAGTTTAATTATTTATTTTCTAGTATTATTCAACTCTCCTTTTACTTCTCCCTATTTCATTTCGAAGAAACGGGAACAGCAAAAACACTACTCATTACCATACCTGCTAGGTTGCGGGAAAAATGTCGCCAGTCAAAATAGCATGCACTGGTCTCGGACTGGATAAGTACAGGCCCTGTATTGCTTTCAAGGGAATGTCACACCATTCTTCCTGAAAAACAGTGGCAATATGAGGTACCGACGACGACAGTGGATAGCGACCATTCACCCTTCCTTACAAAGTAGACCACAAAGGCCCAATGATATTGAGATTTGGTAATTGTGGAGGGAGGGAAAATGCAAAAATTCCTTCTTGTGGTCACAGAACCAGTCTCACGCAATGCGTCCTCTGTGATCAGAGGCCCTGTCCTCTTGGAACACAGCGTAACCATTGGGAAACAAACGATGTTCCTTGGGATGGAACTGATCTGCCAATGTGGCCACATAATTTTGTACTAATGTGACATTGTGCACGGATCATCACCAAACCCTTATGTGTTTCAGTCTTCGAACGTACATGCGGCGAGGGGTTGAAGACAACGTGAAACAAAACTCGTTTAGTGATTTTATTCCATTGTTCCACACTCCTGGTTTTATGCCTTCAGTTCCATCTTTTTCCTGTAGCAGTAGTTTCGGAATTCGAACTCCCCCTAAACATCCATGCTTCTGGAGCTCCATTCATTTTGTTTTGATGCTGACATGGTTCGCGGGTGCAACATTCAGTTCAGCAGTTACTTCTGCAGAGCCGTGTGCGGCTCATGTTCCTGCCGTTCATAACTTGGCGTCTTGTAATAGCGGTAGTGGCGTCTCGTTTCCTTCTTGTGTTAATGGCGCCACTGAGTTTGCTAGTAAGGTTTGTCCACGAGTGACAGCATAGGTGGTTATCTATAGCCGGTTCTGTGGCACTATCTTTGGTGCCACGGCTAGTATTTCCAGGTCGTCATGTGTGTCAGGCAGTTCGGCTTCGGACGGAGCAGCGAGGAGGCCCGCAGCGTGAGGGCAGGCCGGGACCACTGGGGGCGTGCGGGCACTGTCGGATCGAGTAGCCGTAGCCGACGACCGAAGCGAGTCGTCTGAAGTTGAGTGAACCTTATCCAGTAGTGAAACCTCCACTGTTTGAGATCTCACTGTTGTTTCCGTTTTGCTGCTCCCAGGGTCGGTGAGACCAACCGCAACAAGTGGAGTCTGTGAGCTTGGCGGAAGTTATTAGCCGCCTTCTAATGCTTGGTGTTAGTTTTGATTTTGTGTCATTATTGCTGAAATGCCACCAGCGGTATCTTACTGCCTACTGGCCGCTAATGCCCCAGTTACCTGCCATTGACGTTAGCGTATTTTGCGGCAGTGTACTTTTTCTCGTCTTGCCGATGTTGTCCAGCATGGCGTGTAATTTGACAGCTTCCTTGTCTACCTGGGTTATAGTGGTTCCTTCTGCCTTTTGGTGTTTTAAACACCAGATTCTGGAGACGCAGTGCTGTCTGCCACTTCGCTCTTGCCTGAATTATTCCATCGTTGTACTGGTTATCTGGCGTTAGGTGGATTTGGTAAGAGGATTGATCGGCGTTTAAATCATCTCGAATTTGAGTTGCCCTCCTTAGGTGAACATTACTCTTTGCTGGTTGCCTCATTGCGTACACAGCTGTAGTCACTTTTCTAAGACCAGGGAACATTGCCTGAGGATCACTCCGTCTTACTTGGTCAAGTTTTCATCGTTTAAAATTTAGTCTAATGTTTTAACTTGTAATTACCGTCCTCACTTGCAATGCAGGCCTCAGTCGACAAATGATTTTCAGTTCTTTTAAGGCCTTCGGACATTACTATCATTTGTTACGGTTTTGATTGTTTACGAAGAAAATATATTAGTTTTTGTTAATGTGTAACTGCCTTCCTCACTGGGTATTCTGACGTTGCTTGTGGCCGTCAGCCGACAAATAAAAATTTTGAATTCCTTCTTAGTAAGTCCTTCAGCCGTCAGTGCAGTAAAATCATTCACACTAATAGTTGAAAGTTATTTCTTCAATAAATTGCGTGTGTTTACTGTAGCCAATGGTAGCTGAATATGGCCCCGTCCACAATCGTTGCCTTATCCGACCTCACCCTGACTAGCAGTCAGTTCAGTAGCGACTTTACAGCTGCAGTCATCTTATTTTTCGTCACAATCCTCTTCAATGACTTTTTGTTACCAACACTGAACACACATTTTCGTCTGCGTTGTGGCTTAGCGGAGGACGTTTTTCTGCTTGTTCTGTGCGCGGTGTAAATCATCGATACGGCGGCTCTTGAAATATAAAACACTGCTGCTCTCTTAGTTACGGAAGCACCCACCATATGAGCACCAAAAATTTTTCCACGTTCGAACTGTGTCAGCTTCTATATAATCCACTCACAAATACACGAACACTGCTCTAATCACAAGTTACAGTGAAACGTATTGCGGCCATGGCACAGTGTCAGTACGTGGTCACTTGTAACATCGCAGCCCGTAGGCTTGGTCGGCATCTGGATTGAAGCTACGGCATGCCTGTCTCGCTGTGTTCACATATTTTTGCCAACCCCTGTGTACTCTGATTATAAAAAGCTACGAAGGCAGAAGTCGAAATAATCATAGGCAGAAAAAGACAACAAATAGATCGCAGCTCTTATCGTATTTCCATTTGTCCGACTACAGAAACGATAGCACGTCGTCTGATATCACAAGAGAATGGAACGCGAACTATCTCGCGAGCTTTATTTTATCTGATGGAAAAGTCGCTTTGGTGGAGAGAGAGGCAGATGTAAATAGCTCAGAACCACGTTTCGTGCCCCGTGCGTCGTCCAGCTTTGTGTTGCTCCACACACACACAGTAGTGCCGAGCAGCCCTAACGCCAGCTGACAGCGCACTTTGGAGTGTGACGTACAGTCGGGCGTCGCGCACGCTGCCGCCTCTGACCCCCCCAGTCGACCTTCCTCCCCCCTCCTTACGACTTTGGCCGCCGCGTCTTGCTGGCCGCCTGCCAGTCCACCCGCCGCCACCGCCGATTTATCTGCTTGTTTTGGACGTGCCTAGCCCGAGTTGTAACTCGCACACAGTTATTTGCTTCCTACACCAGGCGGCAGACGTGTAGTTCACACCCGTCGCTTTCTACTTTCTCAGAGCCCGTCGAACTTCAACGGTATTTCTGCCCTTAGAAAGTAAACAGTTTGGACGGCTCATTGCGTTCAATGTTCGTAGTAATATTACTAGCTGGGAAACGTAATCGCAGTATAGGAACAATTTCAGCGAAGGTGGATGGTCTAAATTTCCCCTACATTGCGTAAGAATTACACTACTGGCAATTAAAAGTGCTACACCATGAAGATGACGTCCTACAGAGGCGAAATTTAACCGACAGGAAGAAGATGCTGTGATCTGCATATGATGAGCTTTTCAGAGCATTCGCACAAGGTTGGCGCCGGTGGCGACACCTAAAATATGCTAACATGAGGAAAGTTTCCAACCGATTTCTCATACACAAACAGCAGTTGACCGGCGTTGCCTGGTGAAATGTTGTTGGGATGCCTCGTGTAAGGAGGAGTAATGGGTACCATCTCGTTTCCGACTTTGATAAAGGTCGGATTGTAGCCTATCACGATTGCGGTAAACCGTATAACGACACTGCTGCTCGCGTTGGTAGGGATCCAATGACTGTAGAATATGGAATTGGTGGGTTCAGGAGGGTAATACGAAACGCCGTGCTGGATCCCAACGGCCTCGTATCACTAGCAGTCGAGATGACATGCATCTTATCCACATGGCTGTAACGGATCGTGAAGCCACGTCTCGAACCCTGAGTCAACAGATGGGGACGTTTGCAAGACATCAACCATCTGCTCGAACAGTTCGACGACGGTTGCAGGAGCATGGACTATCAGATCGCAGACCATGGCTGCAGTTACCCTTATCGCTGCATCATCGACTGCGATGGTGTACTCAACGACGAACTTGGGTGCACGAATGGCCAAACGTCATTTTTTCGGATGAATCCAGGTTCTGTTTACAGCATCATGATGGTCGCCTCCGTGTTTGGCGACATCGTGGTGAACGCACATTGGAAGCGTGTATTCGTCATCGCCACAATCGCGTATCAGCCTCCGTGATGGTATGGGGTGCCATTGGTTAAACGTCTCGGTCTCCTGTTGATCGCATTGACGGCACTTTGAACAGTGCACGCTACATTTCAGATGTGTTACGACCCGTGGTTCTACCCTTCATTCGATCCCTGTGAAACCCTACATTTCAGCAGGATAATGCACGACCGCAAGTTGCAGGTTCTGTACGGGCCTTTCTGGATACAGAAAATGTTCGACTGCTGCTCTGGCCAGCACATTCTCCAGATCTCTCACCAATTGGAAACGTCTGGCCAATGATGGCCGAGCAACTGGCTCGTCACAATACCCCAGTCACTACTCTTGATAACGGTGGTATCGTGTCTGAGCTGCATGGACAGCTGTACCTGTACACGCCATCCAAGCTCTGTTTGACTCAATGTCCAGGCTTGTCAAGGCCGTTATTACGGCCAGAGGTGGTTGTTCTTGGCGACGTGTGTCCTCTATACTGATGCTAGGACAGCCCTCAATCTCGATGGAAATCTGTCCACCTTCCTCGCCGATACTGATTCCAAAGTGAGGTGAAATTTTGTGAATTGTCAGGCCTCATCCATAAATTGATGGGGAAGGGAGGTAGACTTCAAACCGCTATCAACTGCTCCGTATGCGGAGACAATCTTCGTCTCCACGCACGAGATTGGCATGCTCACTTTTCGTCAGGGAGCTGATGACCATGATGTGCAGCACCCCACACCTTAAATCAACATCTATGCACTTTTGTTTAATATACAGTTTGATTCAGATAAAATGCCTTAGCAAAAATGCACTTCTGCATTAGTGAGGCACAAAAATGTTTCAGAACAGCAATTGTAATTTGGCTTGATGATAAGCGGTTGCTATTTTAAACCGAACTATGTATTGTTCAACTTTCACACCGACAAAGTCCTCAAGAAACACAAAAATATTTTGAAGTTGAATAAATGTTCTAAGAGAACAGTTGCCAACGCTAAGTTTCGCTTAGGACATACACTTAATGGCCAGGTGTAAGGACGACCGAGGTAGATTGATTGAATGAGCGAATATCGGAACAGAATATGGCTTACAGATTGTAATAAGGGTTGGAGCTGATCCGGCCCAACGCAAGGTACCAAAATGTAATGCAATTGAATAAGGGATTCATATAAAAATGGTTACACGTGAGGTATCAAAATGAAGTAAAATTAATTAAAATGTGACGTACACATAGAAGGGTTGATCAGAAAGATTCCGTAAATCCTTTCGTAGGTGACTGCTTATGGATGCTAAGTATTTTTAAAAAGTACGTTTGTGACCTCAATTGTAAAACTGTGTGTTTATTCTCTTCCGGTTTCAGTTATAACAATCATCGTCACAGGAGAGTTATTACATGTGACATAATCACCAAGTATACATTACTTTAAATGTGTAAATTCATAGCACATGTATATGGATTTTGTTCAGCAGACTCTCATATACCCTCTACATTTGATTGTGTAGTATTTGACGAACATGAATTTCTGATCCATCGATGTACACTTTTTCTCGAATGAAGATAGTTGTTAAAACTGAAACAGGCAGAGAACAATTACACAATTCTATATCTGCATGGCTATTCTCCGAGAGAGTTGAAAAACCACGTTCACATCAGTTCTCCATTATTCCACTCTCGAATAGCGTATTATGATGATCGTTCCTCCCTATGTAGGTCGGCGGTAACAAGATATTTTCGCATTCGGGGAAGAAAGCTCCTGATTGAATTTCGTGAGATCACGCCGCAAAGAGAAACGCCTTTATTTCAACGATTTCCACCCCAAAACCTGTATTATGTCCGTGAAACTCTCTCCCTTATTTCTCGATAACAGAAAACCTGCTGCTCTTTTTTGATGTTTTTCAATGAAGTCTGTTAATTCTATGTGATGAGGATCCCGCACCGCGCAGCAGTAATCGAAAAGAGGACGGATGAGCATAGTGTAGGCAGTCTCTTGAGTAGATCTATTGCATCTTCTAAGTGTTCTGCCAATAAAATGCAGTTTTGCTTCGCTTTCCCCACAGTACTTTGTGTGTTCTTTCCAATTCAAATCGTACGTAATTCTAATTCCTAGGTATTTAGTAGAATTTACGGCTTTAGATTTGATTTATTTTAGCTTGTAACTGATACCTTTTAACAGTCATGTGGATGACCTCACACTTCGCATTATTTAGGCTCGGGTGCCAATTTTCGCACTATCAGGTGTCTTTTCTAAATCCTTTAGCAATTTGTTTTGATCATCTGATGAATTTACTAGACGATAAATGATTTAAAGGATTACTAGTCCTGCCTTCCTTGAATGTTGGTGTGGCCTGTACAACTTCCCGGTCGTGGGACCAGTTACACATGGCTGAAGCACGGAGCTGTTGCATCAGCACAGTATGAAAGGAATGTAATTGGAATACAATCTAGACAGGAAGACTTGGTTCTATTAAGCGATTTAAGCTGCTTCACTACATCGAGGATGTCTGTTTCTAATATGCTCATGATGGCAACTGTTCTTGATTCAAATTCTGGAATATTCACTTCGGCTACTTTGGTGAACGAATTTCGTATGGCTGTGTTTAGTAACTTTGCTTTAGCAGGTCTGTCATCGACAGTACAGGGTATTTCAAAAAGAATATACGGTTTTAAGGCTTTGTAGCACTTACTGCATTCACTTCACCATTATAAATAATACCCCAAATGAAAGGGAAACACAAAGTTTTTCTTACAATTTTTCAGTGAGAACACCGATCGCACTTCGAGTCGTTAGGCGAGTTTTTACGAAATCTCGGTCAATGTGCTAGGAGTAACGGTTGCAATAACACTGTTTCTAAAGTCATACAGATTAGCCAGTATTGGAGGCACATGATCGCGTCAGATCGTGTGTGAACGTGCTTGCGAGGTGAAGGCAGAGTTCGCAGTTGGTGACTATATAGATAGGAACGGTTGCGGACCTCTGTTACGGAGTAGAATGAATGGTCTGAAACAGAGGCTCAGGCGCTTCTGCGATCGTGTACCACTTCACATAGCCACTTGAGCCATGGTAAAAATTGCTATTTTGAAGAGCGCGTCGAAGCGCGTTGTGTGAAGCAGCCGCGCTCCGTTTCTGGCATGGGCGCCGCTGTGGCAATCGCAGCTTCGGAGTCTCCCTCTGGTGGGAAAGGTTGCCTGTTCACGTGCATTTAAGGGGCGCTATCAGCTCTCCAGTCGTCAGTGAGTCAATCTAGGTAAGTGTCTCGTTCCCAGCTTGCTAGTCTGTCTCTCGTCCGCATTTGTTAGACAGTTAGTGTCTGTCTGTCGTTTGGATCAACCTTTAAAGCCGGCAAAATGAGAGTCTTTTCCGCCAGTAAGAGAACTCAGTGAGTGGTCGCCCGGTCGGGGCTTACTTCCTGCATCTGAGTCTGCACGTTAGGCCGCCAGTATGCTCCAGTTTGCTCAGGCAATGGTCATTGGCGGTTGGATCGATGGTTGGTCGGTCGCTCACTGAGACACAAGATGACTTGTCCGTTTTGAGCGTCGGCGCATGTTAGGTCGCCACGTGAGTCCAGCGGGCCGTGGCGTATAGCGAGAGGTAGTGACTTCGCGGTCAACACGAGAGCAACAGGAGTCAACCCACGACATCAGTCTGGCCGGTGCGATCTGCGGCGCCGTGAGACGGGAGATCGGCGCAACTTCCTGCATCCGTTGAAGTGGCTGGCAGAGGACGGTTCGGGAGAGCGTTGGGGGTGCTGCGCCAGGTCTTCGCCAGAAATAGCAGTTTAATAGAAGTTCAGTGATTGGTGATAAGTTGTTTGATTCACTCTTGTTAAATTCAACTTGTTTTGTTGGTGAGGTCACCAGCCGTTTTTCTCTGGGGTCGTCCCACCTTTCGTCTCCGTTTGCCCACCCGCGGGATGGTGGTTGTTTATAAATCGGGTGGTCCGTTTTTCCCTTTTGGAGTGGGGGCTGGTTAGAGCAACCTGCGGTTAGGGTTTCTTGGCAATCTCCCTATCTACGTACTGTACATTAGCAGCTGCGTCTGTCATGTTTGTCGGATTTGATGTGTTGCCGAATTTATTGCTTGGAGCGTAACGGCCTAATACCTGAAATATGTTTTGGTCTTTGGAAACTTTGATATTATTGCCTATGATCTTGAGAGGCGGTATCTGTGTACTCTAGAGCATCTTAACTATTGTTTGGCCAACCTTGTAGAATTTTATAAAAGATTGCATTTCATGGGCTATTATTTAAATGATCATTTTAGTATATAAAGGTGAGACCCTTTCACCGTAAGACTTTTCTTAGAAGTTAGTCAAGTTGCACCTTCGGTGGCAAAGTTAATATTTTAGTTGTTAGTGTTTTGTACCATTTCCATCCCTCATACGGGGTGTGCATGGTTTGTGTGCTTGTGTAAATTGTTAAAATTCTTAGTTTAAAGTTATGTGATGTGTTGCAGATTTGCACCAGTGTAGTCTTTCAGAGGCTGTTGTGAGTCGTCGTAACTACAGCCGTGTCAAAAGGGAGCGGCAAGGTTCTCTGCCCGAAATCTCATACAGTCAAAACTTCTTTCTGCCTTTGTATAAATTGTAACTTTGATATTTAGAGGGTGCTTTCTGATTATAATTTTAAATCTGTTTCCTTTAAAAAAGCTTTTAGGAGCTATTAAAGGGAATGAAATTCCCATTTGTTGAAAGGAATTTGGTTACGATTTCGACAGTTACTCTCTGGCAACTACTTCCATGCTTACATAGTGTGATTAAATGTGTTAATGTTCTTGATGAATCGCTAGTAAATAAAATAAATTCTTAATAATATTCTTCGAAAATAAATCACGGTTCACCACTCGTAACCTGAGTGAATTTCTTCCGATCCAAAGCGACACACGTCATTGTACAGCTGATGTCGCGATTACTCTTTTTTAAAAATTTTCCATTCGAGTGCGTTGCTGCGGCGTATATGGAATGTGTTGCGACTCCATTGCGGGTATATATGCACCGACATGTAGGCAAGGAATTAGTGTGGTATTCGTGTCTTCTGGATGTGTGTGCGGTAAGTGAGGAACTACAGCGACAGTACTGCCAAATGTGTCCTAACGGGATCAACGTGCTGTTATTCTTTCCTTGGGTGCCGAAAGACAATTACCGGTAGACATCCATCGTAGAATGAAGAATGAGTATATGGCAGCATGTCTTTCGAAAACCACCGCTGTTGTGTGGTGCATCAAGTTCCGTGCTGCTTCAGGATAACGCACGTCCCGAAAGCGCGACTGTCGTAATGCAGAAGTTACGCCGACAGTCTTCTACCCGCGTTATGGCCCTCTTCTCTCCCGTCCGGTTATTGCGCTTTCTCGCTCTGAAAAATGCATTGACGGGTTGAGAATTCCTGCCAGACGGTGATGTGCAGTAATCCGTTTCAGACTTCCTCAAGCAGCAGGGCGTGGTGCTTTACCAAGAGGGTGTATTACCATAAACCTGGATGATTGCCTCTATGGTAAAGGCGATTTTGTTTGACTGCCATACTGATTATGGGCTATACCGCCTTCGAACGGTAACTTCTTGATTGCAAATTTACAGTTTTCGTTGATCAACATGACAAATATATTCTCATGGCAGATTTTAGTAGGCATAGAGAGGACTCAGTGTTTGGGTAATTAAGTGGGGAGGGGGAGAGTTTAACCGTTTTATCTCGCCAGTTGACAGAAACAGCGTCACTCACAGGTGCGGTTGGCTGACGCGATGTCCGCGCAAACATGTCAATATCCTCTCGTGCAGTGTTCCTTTGATTGACGGCCGGCAGTCTGCATCTCCTGTGTCCCGTAGCTGATGCACGGCGCTCCCTGCCCATTCAATCTTCTGCTGGTCGACAGCTGTCCGGTTCCAGGTCTAGGCAGGGCGCTGGCCGGGAATAATGTCATCGTCCTCGTGCTTACCGTCAATTATCCACTCTGATTTGCTTTTGTATCTGTAGCCGGAGGTCAGGCACACAACTGGATGCTTAAAGATTCACGTCCCGGACTATAAAAATAAATGGAATGGTTAACGATGATGTCCCAAAGTGACGAAAGTCATGGACCTGGATGCCGCGACCCAACTCACAGTCTGAAAACTGAATCGACCGTAGGCTGACACGCGTTAAGAACACCTGGTTTGAATCTTTGTACAGAGCCTGGTACACAGTACTTCTTCTCAGGTGTCTCTGGATCCTCTTTACAATCACTGATCGATCATTATCGTCATTCAATGTCTGTCCCATTTCGTGGCCGCTTCTGCGCACCAGTTATGTACATTTTCCCTTAGTGTGTCTTTCAGAGTGTACCGCTACCGCCCAGGTCCGGACACCGCGTTAGTCTGCTTACGGTGCCCCCGACGAATGTGGCGAAAAGAGTGTGTGAATACTTTAAAGCCTAACTGTACTGATATTCATACCCGACAAGACCTTGAATAGAGCACGTATTTGTTGAAGCGTTCACAAGAAAGAATGGTGATAATATTGGAGACTGGAATCTATAATTTTGTAAAATTGTACTCTGAGCTCTTATTATGTAACAGCACGTGACTCACCACCTTGTTAATATAGGATTGCGGGAGGCGCTTTTAGAATCTGTTGAAATTGGTGTCTACGTGGAGCGTTCATAGTGACAAAGAGTAAACGTAATTTCAGGGATTATATTTCATGTTACCACATTAATATATTGCTGCAGGATATCTTTACTGAAGCAGAATATAATTAAAAGAAACCTTTGAATTAAAGAAATTATTTCCTTTTTTAAGCGGAATAATCTTCGTTTTGTCGAGAAGCGGCCAATGTCTCTACTGAACTGAAACTTTTTAGTTTTTTACTTTAACACGAAATAAATTAATTTATGTGCTTTCCTTTCTATACTAATTATGATGCGAGTCTTTTAAAGCAACCACTGATGGCATAATACAATGAAATTATAATGAAATTACCCCTACGCAAGATGTCTGACAAGAATGGTTGATTGTTCAGCCGTTCTAGTTGTTTGTCCAGAGTACTGAAAACCTTGAAAAGAAACCTTAATTTTATTTCTGCAAGGAGGTCACTATATACATGAAAGAAAAATGCACAATTACCATAAATTACGGTATATTATTTAAAATTCACAACTTACAATGATAAATGACCGTCGTAGGGTGCGTTTTCTTCAGGGCTAGAACAGAGAGTGCGTATAATTACAGTGGTCTTTCTGGTTTCTTACACCAACAAGTAAACGAACAATTTTATTGTTACAGAGATTCTATGTAGTTATCTTATAAAGTCTGTTCGTGCCGTTATTATTTCGTTTCAAGAGCAGTGAGTTAATCTCAATAAATTAATGCTTGACACTGTGTAACCATCCCTTTCAGTCTTTGAGCAGTCCCTGAGTCGTGGCTGGCATAATAGAATGGGAACTTTCAAGGTCATCCCATGCTGTTTGATGTTGCAGCAGGTTAACCATGGCTGGCTATTTCCCTAGTGACTTCTATGTCTGGTTTTCTCGCACATGCCCCTATGAATTACTTCAAATTATCAGAAAAACTGCAATCAGTCGCATTTTTGTGCTGCTTCAACTTTTTACTATACCATGACCGGTTTCAGATCATCTCACGTATCATTATATGGTTCACACTTTTAAGGATTGTTTGTACAGTGACGTTACAGTCACATATTGCCATCAGATTTTAACTTTGCTGTGTGCTCGGAAAGGCAGCTTTGCTACCTCCACGATAGGGCGGTATGTCGCCGGAAACGACACTGACTTCTTTTGTTGGCAGAAGGCAGTCTGTGAATCTCATTAGGTGAAGAGAGAGTCGTTTAGGGAAACGGGAAGCTTTTGCATAAGTCAGGTAGCGATCCGCTCCACAGCTTTTGAATATAGGGCTGGCGGCTGCACCCTCTGTAATCAGTGAATACCATTGCCCCTCGGCAGTTCCCGGAAACTGAGGAGGGCAATTATGCCTTACTGCACGATCACCAAGGATTAAGACACCGCGGCACCTCCGACCATCGTGGGAGAGGTCAGTTACATTCACTCTAAGAATTTGATTCAGCCAAAGGAATTACGTCGCTGCAGACACTGTTCTTGGGGTGTAATGCTGACCAATCGTGAATACATTACTTCGGCTCAGTATCAGCTTCTTGTTTATAAATGCTCGTCTTGCTTTCTTATGAATTTAATTACTCTTGGACGTCACCATGGTAACAGCATTGAGTAGTCCGCTCCATGTAGGTTTTTTGTAACTGAGGAGTTGGTGAGGACCAATTAAGTTAAAGATTCGGCGGTCGGCGGTCGGCTACCGCCTGGAGAGAAAATTTTGATGGATCGCGTGCTAGCCGCCGACTGCCGCAGTTCAGCACACTGCCGACTGCCGCAGTTCAGCACACTGCGCTGTTCTCCAGGAAGCGTAAGTTCGCCATCTGCGGCGGTACAATCCATCTTATGTGCATCTGCAGTGACACGATCCATATTCTTTTACGAGTACTTGTTTGTTTCTAACAGGTAGTTTGTGTTGCCAATCTAACTGTAGTTCTGGATACGAATAAGGATTTTGGTGCTTGATTCTCCATGCGGTCTTTCAAATAAATTTTTGTTGTTAATGTCATGAAACATAAAGCAAATAAGCGCCGTTATACACAGACTTTACTTTACTTTCAAGTTTCTTTAATCTGTTCTACAATTATTCCCGAATAAACAACCATTAATAGTAAATACGAGTATAGCGTGTTGTATAGCAAATTACTAACTTCATTGTTTCCACGTTGTCCTTTCGCACAGTGAACAGGTATAAGGAAAATGCTCTATGTTTTCTGACGCACTCACATTGCACTCGCATTACTACAGGCCGTTGTGTAGGTGTGAATTTTTTGCCAGTCATCTCAACTCCACAGCATTACATGAGCTATGTCACAAGCAACAGCTTCCGCATGCTTTACTGGACATACGCAGACCATAGTCCGAGTAAAGTTGACGGTCAAAGAATCTGTGCTGGAGAAGAGATTTTCTTTCGTCACCACTAGCCTGTGGTATGATTTCGAGAGTGACATGTGCACCAGGGTTACGCTCATAGATGAAAATTAATGTAAGTAATGCGCCTAAGTCGATCTATATTGTAACTCTTAAAATCAGTGCGTTTTTTCCATATTCACACAGCTACACGACAACCACGTACATTTCTGCAATCATTAAAAGTGTCTTCTTTGCGGTGAGTAATCATTAGACGACTTGAAACCGGTCATCTACATCTGTACTGATAGAAACTCACATTATACAAGCTTCTGTTGTATTACTACAATTTGATTTTACTAACTAGGGTGAGCGGTGTTCACTTTCCAAGAGAATAAGAATTAGACTTGGGATACCAGTAATTTACCTGTCGGGTGTGTTCGCTTGATCACGCTATTCCCCTAACCTTTTTGACGAATTTTCATGCGGAGTTGACAGGTAACCTGGCAAGTTGTAGGCTTTATTTCATCAAAATCAGATCACACCTAAATGACATTTGGTAATTTAAATTTTTTATCTAAAATTGTCTTCTCAGCTTAGCAGTTCAGACGTTTAACCATCGCGGTGCAGTACACAAGAGAGTCGACATATGGCGCTGTTAGCTTCTTAGTTAAGAACAAGTAGATAGTTCAAATGGCTCTGAGCACTATAGGACTTAACATCTGAGGTCATTAGTCCCCAAGACTCAGAACTACTTAAACCTAACTAACCATAGGACATCACACACATCCATGCTCGAGGCAGGATTGGAACCTGCGACCGTAGCGGCAGCGCGGTTCCCGACAGAAGCGCCTAGAACCGCTCGGCCACAGCGGCCGGCAAGTAGACAGTGCTGTTAGGTTTGTAGTACACCAAAGAGTCAATAAATTGCACGGGCATTTTTTAGCACAATGACAGATGTATTTTCAGAATATAACACCAATGACATAATCAAGCGCCGTGGTTTTATGTTTACGAAATGCAAGCTGACAGCGAATTTACTTGGTTAGAATATATGGGTTTACTGATAGCGCTTTATGCATTAAAAGCTTTAAAAATTGCTTTGCGTCATTCGATAGGTTTTATTTATATTCTTTGCTCTGAGAAACGAATTTAATATATTTACTTTGTGATCTGGATCCATGTATTTTCATTTCGTTTTGTTTGTGAGTAAAAATCTAGAAAACAGACAAGTCCCTCCGAATAAACCAGAACAGATAAAATTCTGAAGCCTACGAATCCTCAAGTATCCAATGACAATCGTAACATGACATGGTATAACTCGAGAACATCTGGCTTCAACTCACTCCCTACCTGCAGGTGCGGTTTAAGTGGAGTCGTTTTTCTCTGAGCGCCTGGTGGCGAAGTATAGTAGGATGTATGAGTCCAAAACGGGGCCGACAGTGATGAATGAAAATAGAGAAAAATAACGATTTTCTTAAATTCTAGTTTGAAAATGTTGCAGTTGTGGAAAAAACTAAAGAATTTTCGTAAGTAGGAAACAAGAAGTGAGAAAGATATCGGAAGTACACAGTATACACGAAGAAGGGAACTACTGATGTCGGATACTGATATACAAATTAGGAAGAACTTACCGAACACTTACGATTGGACCATAGTATCATACGCAAGTGAAACACTGATAAACGGAAATCGGGAGAAGTACAAAACTTGAGTTAAAAATCAAATCAGTTTAATAAGTGTTAAAGAGTGTAAATGGGGAGTACGTTGCGTGTAACTGTCACGTGGAGAAGGAAATATCAGCATAGATTTGAAAACATGGTGGGCAGTATAAAACAAAATGGAATACTAGATTTCACACAAGAAGATTTTGATATGAAATCTCTGTGACACTGCTGTTTTGATCGTATGACATCAATATATAAAGCAAAAAGCTTTTACTGTTATGTTTCTTCTATTATTACGACGAGTGAATACATCCTCTCCCAAACGTTTATAACATCCGATGTATCCCAGAAATAAAGGTATCTTGGCCATTTCGATTATTTGAATGAATTTCAGTGAAGCAGTTCCGGATGTATATCAGTTTCCATGTAAGTGTGCCAAAAGTAAATTTGGAGCATTGCGGCGATCCTACCGTTCCACACACATCGACGACAGTTCGTATATGGTCAATTTGTTAATAACACTGATACACAATACTGCAGAGATGTGCCGAGGAATCTACTCTAAGCATGATACAACTGAATTAGCATCCCTGAGCTGTGGCTGTTCCAAAATTTAGGAGCAAATGTCTTATCACACTTACATGACTTTGTGTGACTTCGACCATGATCTAATGACTTTGTATTGCGTGTAGTGTACATTCAATAGTTAATTAATTTTCATCTGAGATGCACAGCAAAATATAATTTGTTTCTCAGCATAATTCTTCCACAAATTTATATAAATATCACAACCATCTTGATAGCATTTTTCATTCGATTACAGATTCCAGTCATTATAATCACTTCAGATAGATCTACAAAAAGATAATGGATATATTCACGAAAAATGTATGGAATAGTCGGATATCAACTACTGCAAGCAATATCGTAATATGCGTAGTCGAGAAGTTTAGCAAACATACCTTTCTACATGACGTTAACAGAGTAAGTAAATAAAATGTCACATACCGTATAATCATGATAAAATGACAAAAACTGATTACTCATCATGTCGGGTGATCGCCGACGTGCTGCACTTACAACTACGGTTCAAACAGCTGAGAGGGCGTTTCCGTTACGTGTCGCTGGCCGATGGCGGATTGCAACGGCATGTTACAAAGTCAGAGTTTTGATCTTAGACATAATGCATAAACTAAATCGGATACATCAAAATGCAATCAAAGAAAGAGCTAGAGCTTCAACTTGGATCGAGAGAGAAATATTAGCTTAAACTGTAAAAGGTAGTTGTAAATATGTGTCTTAAATAAGCTAATTGGCGGCAGCAAGGCGAAAGTTAAAAAAAGTCACAGGCACAGCGATCGTACCAAGTACGGATCTAAGACAATAAAAACGCCGAGGATGAGAATTACAATTAATATAAGCTCTAAAGCTTAAAGAAAGGTATCTAATGAAGTGTGACAACACATCGGGTTACGAACTCTCCTAATAGTGCCATGTGCCGTGACGAAAGAGTTTGCGGCCACGCAAGACCAAAAACGAAAATGAGCCGAGAAGTAATTAATGAAAGAAACCTTCTAAAAATGATCGTCTAGATACAGAGGAAACGAAATCTGTAAACTTTTGAGACGAATTAATAAGGCTGTTAAAGATATTACAGTTTAAACGGAGTGTCTTCTTGGTCTTAAGACGACCACGAATGGAGAAAATCCCACCGTTCCTGTAGACGAGGCTGCGCCAGATTAGGAAATCTCGGGAGAAGAAAAGAAGCGGACGGTAATATGGCCCAGCAGGCGATAGCAGTCACTTTGACCACTCAAGTTGACATCAGAACTGCTTTGTCAGACGCGGCGGAAGTGCCTATCAGCTAACAAATCCCTAAGTACCCTCACTCCGGGAGAGACTGCTACAGCTTGGAAGGCCAAACAGCTGCCGTCTCACTCGCGACCAAGTTTTGTCTATAGATACGCTCCGCCATGCTGCGGTATAGTTCAAAGGATCGTTAGTTCGGGCATAATCTAGTAATAACGTTCGGATTCGGCCGACGGTTCGGTCATTGAGTTATCGGGATTATTTCCACACATACGGGAGAACAGCAGCGCCAGCCATTCGGTATCGTGCACCGAACTCGAACCTCCACCCCCCCTCCCTCCCTCCCTCCCTCCCTCCCTCCACCCTCTCCTCCTCTCACTTGTTGCTGAAGCCTAGCTCTCACAGTTCAATACTGTCTCTCCAAACTGGTACCCAGTTAAACTTGTGCACTTGCAGGTCAGTGCTTTTTCTTTATGTCGTTCTGTCAGTAGAGTCTATGTTCAAAATCCTAAATCATCTTGAGCGAGCTGCACAATTGTTACTATAAGGCGAGGCTGGCCGCAGTTTTCTTCATCACTAGATGGCTAGTCTTTCACTAAAACGGAAGTTAGAGACAGCGAATTTGCTTACGTGAATGTAAGACGGGGCTTTTGTTGGCTAGTTGGCTGTTGCACGTACCCAGCGAAAATCAGCCTGATTAGCACGCATCATAATAACAGCATCCGCTGTTTGATTTGTGTCTGAAAGTCTGAACTGTCCAAATGCAATATCCAAGTTTGGCAGCTGCTCGTTAGTTTGTCCCTTTTTCAGTATGATATCATTTGAACTTTTATTCTTGTTTTCTGTAAGCAACCCACACTTTATTTCACTCCCAGGCCTCACCTAAATGTTGTGGGAGGTCTTCTACTACAGAAGCTGTACTGATAAACGTTTTCACCTCTTATGCATTTCGTCCGAAGTTCCATCTAGATTATTGTTTTTTTTTAAAGATTACTGTGTATTTCATTTTAAAAACTTGAGTAGGATTTGTGATTTGCACAATTGTTTCCTTGTGTGATGTAATTTATTGACACATTTGTGAGCACGTTATTACGGAATACTTAACTATACCGTGTTTGCTCAAGCTTGTTCTATGGTGCTGATACCATTTTGTAAATTGCTTGCACATGCTGTTTCAGTTTCCGCTCTTGTATTACCTTTCTGAAATTATTTTGTGAAGCCTGAAATGAATTATTGAGTTACTGGTTACTGTGGATTCTATTTAATTATTGTTAATAGCCAATCACCATTGGCATTTCGTGTATTTTCTACTCCAAGCTTCTAAAGTATTCCTTCGATACCTTGTTGTATTGGTAGATTGTTCTGTTAATTCGCTACATAGTGACTTGTTGTTTAATGGTGAACTTGTTCTTTTTATGGCAAGTGTAAATGCCTCATGTTTACTTAAATTTACTGTATGTGTGGTCAAATAAATGATCAAAGCTTGTTTAAATGAAATAAAAATGATTTTAGCAAGGATCAAAAACCCCTCAGAGATCAACACAATCCTACCACTCACTGAAGCAGGTTTTTGTCAGTGTTGCCACCACTACTACTACTACTACTACTACTACCTTTCCGTAGGATCCTTTCAAATCAGTGTATCCCTGAAATCAGGGTCGTAGTCCTAAATTTTCCCACGCTCTAACGCTGTAGAGAATCCAAGATCCCGACGGCGAATGAATCTCGCCCGCTACCTGTGGAAAACGCTTTTCATTTTGGCGACTGGGATACGAGCACAGTGGCAGTCAGTTTGCATGAGGCAAAAATTTTTAAACTAGTTACTAATCGTTGTCTGTGACGTATACAGTGCACAATGAAACGCTCTGAGGTATACACATTTTCCTTTTTTAGATGAATCTGAAGATGATCATAATGATTGAACAAAGTGGCTAAATAAACAAATATTTTCGTTCAGAGAGTGTTGCAATATTTACAAAATTTCATGACATTAGATTGCTGTCATCTTCATATTGATTATGTCACTACTCGTAATTCTTATACATTAATGACTATAGAAACGCTGAGTAAATTTTGACTTACGCACTTGAATACAAAGTTTTTATTTTAAAAAGTACTAGTAGCATTTTGACGATAGCCAGACTCCTCCCGTACTATTGCTAGCATGTCTTCGAGTTCCGCTATTCTCCTGCTGTCACTCAGCAGCGTCAGGGTTCACCCAAAGATGATGGAAGGAAGGCACAGTGAGGTGAATCACCGTTGACGCAACTCATTCTTAGCAGTGTCCTTACATGCAGATACCATAGCGGTGGCGCTCCGTACCATTGACGAAAAGTGAAATTAAAACACTGATTCCCAAATTCCCGTAGCATCCTCGTTAGTATGAGCGGCGTACAATAAGTAATCTAACACATACTTTTTTCTCTGAAAGCAGGTTGGTTTTATTCGGGACCGCAGTACATCTACATACATACACCGCAATCCACCATACGGTGCGTGGCGGAGAGTACCTCGTACCATAACTAGCATCTTCTCTTTCTGTTCCACTCCCAAACAGAACGACGGAAGAATGACCGCCTATATACCTCTGTACGAATCCTAATCTCTCTTACCTTATCTTGGTGGTCTTTCCGCGAAATGTAAGTGGGCGACAGTAAAATTGTACTGCAGTCAGCCTCAAATGATGGTTCTCTAAATTTTCTCAGTAGCGATTCAAGAAAAGAACGCCTCCTTTCCTCCAGAGACTCGCACCGGAGTTCCTGAAGCATTTCCGTAACACTCGCGTGATGATCAAACCTACCAGTAACAAATCTAGCAGCCCGCCTCTGAATTGCTTCTATGTCCTCCCTCAATAAGACCTGATAGGGATCCTAAACGCTAGAGCAGCACTCAAGAATAAGTTGTATTAGTGTTTTATAAGCGGTCTCCTTTACAGATGAACCACATCTTCCCAAAATTCTACCAATGAACGGAAGACGACTATCCGCCGTCCCCACAACTGCCATTACATGCTTGCCCCACTTCATATCGCCTTGCAATGTTAGGCCCAAATATTTGGTCGACGTGACGGTGTCAAGCGCTACACTACTAATGGAGTATTCAAACATTACACGATTCTTTTTTCCTATTCATCTGCATTAATTTACATGTATCTATATTTGGAGTTAGCTACCATTCTTTACACCAATCACAAATCCTGGCCAAGTCATCTTGTATCATCCTACAGTCACTCAACATCGACACCTTTCCGTACACCACACTATCATCAGCAAACAGGCGCAAATTGCTATTCACCCTATCCAAAAGATCATTTATGTAGATAGAAAACAACAGCGGACCTACCACACTTCCCTGTTGCACTCCAGATGATACCCTCGCCTCCGATGAACACTCACATACTTGGGAACGAATCCCATATGCTCGTACCTTAGTTAGGAGTCTGCGGTGGGGCACCGAGTCAAACGCTTTCCGGAAGTCGATGAATATGGCATCCGTCTGATACCCTTCATCCATGGTTCATAAGATATCATGTGAAAAAAAAAGGGGGGGGGGTTGCGTTTCGCAGTAGCGATGCTTTCTAAAGCTGTGCTGATGATTGGACAGCAACTACTCTGTCTCAAGGAAATTCATTATATTCGAACTGAGAATATGTTCGAGAATCCTGCGACAAATGCAACCTACGTAAGGAGGCAATGCAGTAGAGTACTCTCTGTAAAACCGATTGGAATCCCATCAGGACATGGCGATTTATTTATTTTCAACCCATTCAGCTGCTTCACAACCCCAGGGATCTCTATCATTATGTCCTCCATACGGGAATCTGTACGAGACTCAAACGGCGGTATGTTTGTACGATCCTCCTGCGTGAAACATTTCTCAAATGGTAAATTTAAAATTTCAGCTTTCGTTTTGCAATTTTCCGTTGCCAGGCCAGACTGATCAGTGAGTGACTGGATGGAAGCCTTCGACCAGCTTACCGATTTTACGTAAGACCAGAATTTCCTTGGCTTTTCAGCAAGATCTTTTGCTAAAGTATGACGGTGGTAGTGGTTGAATGCTTCGCGCATCGCTCTTTTTACAGCAGTACGAATATCTACAAACTTTAGCCTGTCCTCATTCTCGCGATCTTTCTTGTACCGCGAGTGCAACTGCCTTTGCTTCCTGAGCATTCTCCGAATTGCGCTGTTAAACCACGGTGGGTCTTTTCCGTCCGTAACTCCCTCTTTCGGCACATACTTGTCTAATGCGTGATTTAAAATGTGTTTAAAATTTGCCCGTAATTCTTCCACGTCCATCGTACCGGAAGTAAATGAACTCGATTCATTTACTAAGTGGGATGCTAACAACTGCATATCTGCTCTTTCTGGTAAGAATACTCTCCTAGCCTTCTTGACCGATATTTTAACTTTCGTAACCATAGTCGTAATGACAACATCATGATCACTAATCCCTGTCTCAACACTGACACCGTCGATGGGGTCTGGTCGGTTCGTGGCTACCAGATCTAAAATATTTTCATTACGCGTTGGTTGTCGATTGAGCTGCTCAAGACAGTTTTCGGACAAAAGTAATTCACACGAAGGCTTGTCTGTACCACCTGTAATGAATCCATAGACATCCCAGTATATGCTAGGTAGGTTGAAGTCGCCTCCGACTAATACAACATGATCCGGGTACTTCTGCCATACAGAATGTAGACTTCCTCTGAATGATTCTAGAACTGTCACGGTGGAACCTGGTGGCCGGTAATAATACCTCACAATTAACTATATTTCCCCTAGCCCTGCTAAACGTGTCATACGCTACTTCAACCTCAGTAGACACAATATTATAGTCAACTGCAATGAGGACACAACCTCCTACGGTGTCTAATCTGTCTTTCCGAAACACGTTCGTACCCTCACTAAATCTTTCAGAAGTTCCTATCTCAGGGTTCATCCAGGTCTCAGTGCCGAGAACAATTTGCGCGCCACACGATTCCTGGAGGAACTGTATTCCAAACACTCTGAAAATTTCCTGCTAATACCTTGATAGCTGAAGTGTCTTTACACTGAGCGCGTCAGGATTTCCCTGCCTGCACGTCGACTGGTGAGAGTTCATCAGGACACCTCTCACTGCTGCCTAGACTAAAAAACCCCATGTGCACGCCACAAGTACTCTGCTACCCGAGTACCACCTTCCTTTGTGTAGTGCACCCCTGACCTATCTAGGGGCGTCCTACAATTCCCCAACCCATAGTGCAAGTCTAGAAATCTGCAGCCAAGGCCGTCACAGAGTCGACGAAGCCTCTGGTTCAGACCCTCCACTCGGCTCCAAACCAAAGCACCCCGATCCACTCTGGGAGCGATGCTGCAAATAAAGAGCTCTGCTTGCACCCCACGAGCGAGGCCAGCGGTCTTCACCAAATCCGCCAGCCGCCTGTACGAACTGAGGATTGCCTCAGAACCCAAGCGACAGGCATCATTGGTGCCGACGTGAGCAACTACTTGCAGACGTCTGCACCCCGTACGCTCGATAGCCGCAGGCAAGGCTGCCTCCGCATCTTAGATGAGGGCCCCCGGCAGACAAACCGGGTGCAAGCTGGATTTATTTCCAGCCCTGTACGCTATTTCCCTAAGGGCCCCATCACCCGCCTAACGTTGGAGCTCCCAATAATCAGCAAGCCTTTGCCCTCCTGTGCCAGCTTGGGCTTTGCTGAAGGAGCGGCCACCTGCCCACTGACAGGATGAACGGCGAGGCCAGCAGGCCAGCCTCCACATTAGCCCTCCGCCTCGAGCGACGCGAACGCGTTGCAGTCCGCCACTCACCCTGAGGTGAGGGCGGCCCCAACACGCCGGGTACACTAGAAGGTGCCTCGGCGGCTGAGTTAGCGGACGCAGCAAGCGGCACCTGGGGTGTCTCATGTATTGCTGCTGCACTGATATTTCACCAGTGGCTGCTCAAGATTCACAACATATTATTTCCCACTCTTTTGGCTACAAAACGCTATCTTTCAACATAATCTCCATTCAATGCGACAGCCATACGCCACTTCATAGGGGAGGCCCGTATGCCCTCACGGTACCACTCTACTCGTCGACATCGGAGTGAAAGTCTTGCTGCATCATCCACATACTGCTTCCCTTGGAGTGCTTCCTTCTAGGGGCCAAACAGAAGTGAAATACATTCTGACATAGCAAAACATTTAAATTCGAAATTACTCTATTATAATCCATATAAATGTAGGACAATGAATTTAATAACTGTCATTTCAGTTCTAACTTAAAAATAACTATTGTAATCATTAGTGACTCTCTTGGGCCTAGCTTGCAGAGCCATGATTTTAGATAGACAATGTAGCTGATGCTTATTTTTGTTTTAAAAACAGCTTAAAAACAAAATTCGGTTTCACAAAGACACGGTGTTAAAATGGTCATGTTATACGAAATGCTCTCGTTGTCAGTGCAGGACGTTTATCAGCCTGCCTCTGCCCAAAAATTAGAGTGATTTGTTATTAAATAGTCTTTAGATTTCGCCACTTGTACAGGTACAGCTGCCCATGCAGCTTCAGCGTGATACCACAGTTCATCAAGAGTAGTGACTGGCGTATTGTGACCACACAGTTGCTCGGCCACCATTGACCAGACGTTTTCCATTGGTGAGATATCTGGCGAATGTGCTGGCCAGGGCAGCAGTCGAACATTTTCTGTATCCTGAAAGGCCCCTACAGATCCTGCAACATGCGGTCGTGCATTATCCTGCTGAAATGTAGGGTTTAGCAGGGATGGAATGAAGGGTGTAGCCACGGGTCGTAACACATCTGAAATGTAACGTCCAGTATTCAAAGTGCCGTCATTGCGAACAAGAGATGACCGAAAAAAATACGTTTTGCCATTCGTGCACCCAGGTTCGTCGTTGAGTACTCCAACGCAGGCGCTTCTGACTGTGATGGAGCGTCAAGGGTAACAGCCGCCATGGTCTCCGAGCTGATAGTCCATGCTGTTGAAAACGTCGTCGAACTGTTCGTGTAGCTGGTTGTTGTCTTGCAAACGTCCCCATCTGCTGACTCAGGGATTGAAACGTGGCTGCACGCTCCGTTACAACCTAACATTACCGCAGGATATATTTCGTAAACCACATCAAATACTGATGAATCGATTCCACAGACCGAACGTGAGGAGAGGGGGTAGTGTAATTGGTTAATGCAAACCATAAAAAAATGCACGGAAGTATGTTTTTTAACACAAACCTATGTTTTTTTTAAATGGAACCCCGTTAGTTTTGTTATCACATCTGAACATATAAACAAATACCTAATAAGTGCGTTTGTTGCATTGTAAAATGTGACATCCGGAGATATTGTAACCTAAAGTTGACGCTTGAGTACCACTCCTCCGCTTTTCGATCGTGTGTATCGGAGAGCACCGAATTACGTAGGGATACAAAGGGAAAGGTGATGGGCCTTAGGTACGGAAGAGACTGGAACAGCACATTACGTCCACATGCTAACACCTTTTTATTGGTCTTTTTCACTGACGCACATGTACATTACCATGAGGGGTGAGGTACACGTACAAATGTGGTTTCCGTTTTCAGTTACGGAGTGGAATAGAATGTGTCCCGACGTGTCAGGCCAATAGATGTTCAATGTGGTAACACATTTGCTGCACACAATTGGAATCTCTGTCGTAATGAATCTCATACATGCCGCAGTACATATGGTGTAATGTCGCCGCAGGTTGCCACAATACGTTGTTTCATATTCCATTGGGGTTGTAGGCACATCACGGTACACATTCTCCTTTAACGTACCCCACAGAAAGAAGTCCAGAGGTGTAAGATCAGGAGAATGGGCTGGCCAATTTATGCGTCCTCCACGTCCTATGAAACGCCCGTCGAACATCCTGTCGAAGGTCAGGCTAGTGTTAATTGCGGAATGTGCAGGTGCACCATCATGCTGATACCACATACGTCGACGCGTTTCCAGTGGAACATTTTCGAGCATCGTTGGCAGATCATTCTGCAAAAACGCGATGTATGTTGCAGCTGTTTAGGCCCGTGCAATGAAGTGAGGACCATTGAGGTGGTCGCCAATGATTCCGCACCATACATTTACAGTCCACAGACGCTGTCGCTCTATGTGTCTGAACCAGCAAGGATTGTCCACTGACCAGTAATGCATGTTCCGCAGATTCACTGCCCCGTGGTTTGTGAAAGCCGCTTCATCGGTAAACAGGTAGAACTGCAACGCATTCTCTGTTAATGCTCATTGACAGAATTGCACTCGATGATTAAAGTCATCACCATGTAATAGCTGATGTAGCGACACATGAAACGGGTGAAAGCCGTGACGATGCAGTATGCGCATGACACTACTTTGACTCAGTCCACCGGCTCTCGCAACATCCCGTGTACTCATGTGTGGGTTCATGGCAACAGCAGCTAACACACCATCTGCACCCGCTTCTCCTGTGACGGGCCTGTTACGGGCCCGTTTGCGTGCTACGACCATACCTGTAGCAAACAGTTGGCGGTAGATGTTTTGCAATGTGCGGCACGTTGGATGCTCTGTGTCCGGGTACCGTTCTGCATACACCCTGCAGGCTTCAGCGGCATTTCATCGACACTCGCCATGTATATCATCTCCGCCTTTTCAGAGTTTGAATACGCCATGGTCACAGTTCCTACCACACTACACTATCACAGACGTCTGGTAACACGGTGTACTACAGTTGGTTTGCGTGCGGAGACGAATGCAGAATAACAATAGCAGCAAGCGCTACATGCGAACACTGCGACAGCTAGACCTAACAACAACAGTGCACTACAGCCACACTCGTAAACACGGTCGTCATCGTAAACGTGTCCCTGCAGATGCAGCTCGCCGACCGTGGCCCGTGTTTGTTACAACACGCAACTGAATGTCGGAGGTTTCAAGCGTGTAATTTAGGTTACAATATCTCCGGTTGTAATTAACATTTTACAATGCAACAAATGGCAATGATTACGTATTTGTTTGTATGTTCAGATGTGCTAATAAAACTAAGGTGGTTCCATTTAAAAAAAACGTAGGTTTGTATTAGAAACATACTTCCCTGCATTTTTGTATGGTTTTGTATTAAATAATTACACTAGCCCCTCGCCTCACGTTCGGTCTGTGGGTATATATATATATATATATATATATATATATATATATATATATATATATATATATATATATATATGGTCGAAAGCTATGATTGTGTGAATCTCTTTATTGTGCCTATCGCACCTCAACATCTCCACTATATGGTATATGGTGAGTAGCAACTTTCCTTCTCTCGTATTGTTACATTAGATATGGATAATCCATTGTTTGAGATTATATATATAGCAGGGTAGGTTGTGATGGAAAATAACTATTAAGGTGAAAAATCGATACGTTGCACCGTTTCCAATTTAATTAACATTGAATTTAACGAATCAAGTCACTGTATATGCAAACTCAAAAGGTCTGCCTGAGACGGTGTTGCCAAATGTATTCTTCAAAGGGTAATAGAATTGGACAATGGGTGGTAGGGATGGCAATAAGCATTGAACTTGCTACTGTCCAACTGTTCCGTTGTTTTTTGCCGGTTTCTGCTAATGAATCGATGAACATGTTTGGAATGTTTGGAAACGCACTGTCTTGAAAACTGCTTGGACGTGCATGCGCAACAGTCTTATTACGTAACTTCATTGCTAATTTAATCAGAAACTGCATAACTTACCAAATTTTTCCTCAACAAGTTTTTTTGAATTCAACTTACCCTGAAACAGCCTTGTAAGCCTTCCAGACTGTTAATGACCACCATGCATCCGGTTGTGGTATGAGGATAGGTAGGGACTGGGGCGATGAAAATTGTGGCTGAAAATTGCGCTGCGAATACTGAGACGTTGAGAAACGCTGCTTTATGGAAGGAAACAGAAACGTCTCCTCAGTACACTCCAAGTAGACATGACTATGTCTCGGCTGGCACAGCGAGTAGATATTTGGGGACTCCACGCAAAATTCAGTTGTATGCACCTTGAACAAGAGCATGGGGCAATAAGTTGATGCCCCACACATAAACAACCAGTATATAGAAACTGTTAGTGCCATAGTACAATACTTCCAGTTGTAGGATGTGCAGATCCCTACTATCAACGAAGGATGCATAGAATAGGTGCAACTGACATACTTGTGTCGACGCGAAGAACAACATACGCCATTTCTTCCTATGACTCAACGTATTTTGGGTAAGAAACAAGCTAGCACTAGCTCCACAACGACCGCTGTTGCCGAGCGGTTCTAGGCGCTTCAGTCCGGAACCACGCGGCTGCTACGGTCGCAGGTTCGAATCCTGCCTCGGGAATGGATGTGTGTGATGTCCTTAGGTTAGTTTGGTTTAAGTAGTTCAAACTCTAGGAGACGGATGACCTCAGACGATAAGTCCCATTGTGCTTAGAGCCATTTGAACCATTTTTTTTAGCTCCACCACGGAGTCACCTAACAGCTACCACACCACTCAGCATTTTGCAAACAGGGACCAAGGTAGATTTGCAGTTCCAAAGCGTCAGAGAAAATTGTCGCCAATTTTGTCATCATTCACGTAGGAGATGTACCCTTGTGATATCGGAGAAATCCTTTTGAAACGTGCTGCATCTTAAATTAAAACCAATGATTAAAATAATGGAATTACTTTGTAGCAGATGATTCACTTCGCAGGCTATTCAGGGTGAATGCTGTTCCTAGTTCGTCATTCTAAGTGGAATTTGAATGTCGCACTGCATCACGGGTGAAACATGGGTTAGTATATAGAAGGAAGTATTTTACAATAATATTACGAGAAGATCACATGTCGGTCCCTCTAAGTTACCTCAACAAGATACCGCTTACCACAGCGTCTCTCAACATGGAAATTCGTATTTTTATTAGACTACCGATGAGCGAAACAGATGTTACTGACGCCATAACGATTACAGGTCAGGTACTGATATTACCGGCGTTAATAGCGTTTCAGATTGGTCGCCGGATAAACGTCCACAGGCACGACATTAATGTCGTATCAATTTAAATTGCTGGTAATTGTGCTACTGAATGATTTCAAGAGTAATAAATTATAATTGGGAGACATTCATTTTGCAGTATTATTTAATAACAGGGATTATTCTGGTCGGGTACATCTCAATTTCACCAAAGAAAAGAAAAAAAATACCGCTACCGTCGATGTGTTAACTTCTAACGCCTCGATACGCTTTAGGAACAGTCACGATTCAGAGTGGCATTCTTTGGAAACGATTCTGTGTGTGACAAATTTCTATTTCCAAACACTCTTTCCATAATAAATCTGATATTCTAGGTTGTGTGCGTGCACTTTTTGATGTGTGGTTAGTTGTTATGGCTTCTAGATTTTTCCGGTGCGCTGTAAATTCGGGGACTGTGGCTCGGATTAGTTTGTGGCTGCTTGTGAAAGTTTCTCAGGCAATGCAGACTACCAACACATTCTTGCTAGTACTATGGCCTTTCGACTGTAGGCCAATGGCAAAGTCTGGACTAAATTTTCTGAATACTGCAGTAAATTGAAATAATGGTCGAAGTGAATCCAAATTCGGAGGTTGCATGGAACAATGTACCAGAAATAAGGAATTTCGGAAGCAGACCGTTAACGACCGCAGAGCCGTGGCAGCCTACTCACGTGGCCGGAAAAATGTGTCACCTCAGCAAGTGAAGAGCCGTGAAACGACGTGTAAACATGAAATCACGTTCGAGTACACATCACTGACAAAAATGATGCAATATCAGCACGTGGGCCGAAGGGAAAGCAACAGTACGATCGGTCTCTCGGATAAAAGGTTCCCTTATCATGACTTTCCCGATCCTACAAGATATGCTTTTAAGGCAGTCATAACTGATGGGTATTTATAATTTTGTATAGCGTTGTCGGAGAACAGCAATCTTATTGTGATAAAATTGTTTAAAAGCAGCGTTGATGGCAGCCGATGTTAACTTTTGACAGGTTTCGGCCCTTTAATTAGTGACCATCATCAGAGTTTGCACCATCTGGATGACGGCGATGGGGTTTGACCCGTTGTGGATGCCACAGACACTGTAAAACCGTGACTGAGGGATCCTCAGCGGGTCAAGCGAAATCGCCGTCATCCATATGGTGCAAACTCTGATGATGGTCACTAATTAATGAGCCGAAACGGTCGGCTGCTATGAAGACTGCTTTCAAATGATTTATTGATGATTTAAGTGAATGCATAGTGCCTTTCTTTTGTGATCAGAGGTGACGGATGAAAATGTGTGCCAGACTGGGATCTACTCGTAATACCGGGATCTCGCGTTTCCTAGGCAATCGCATTACACAGAGACTATCACATCTGCGCGGACTATCTCGGTACATCTCTCTGTCGACTCATATTTTCACAGTTCACCAGCCATCTGCAGTCCCCGCCCAGTTTGAGATTCCCGCAGGAGGTCGAACGTAATTGAGCATCCGCACTGAAGGTGGTGGATTTATTGCCAATAGAGTTCAATCAGTCACATGACGAACCCGGGCTCGAATTTCTGTTCACACACTTTTTCACTCATCGCTGCTGATTCCGCATAGCGTCTCAATGCAGCTAACATCAAAACTTCCTTCTCTTTCCTTTCTCTTGCTTCCACCTTTACCGAACGAGGTGGCGCAGTGGTTAGCACACTGGGTTCGCAGGAGAGTTCAAACCGGCGCCTGGCCATCCTGATTTAGGTTTTCCGGCAAGTGTCAGGATGGTTCCTTTCGAAGGGCACTGCCGACTTATTTCCCCATCCTTCCGTAATGTGGTGGGACCGATGACTCGCAGTTTGGTCCCCTCCCCCAAACCAACCAACCAACCAACCAACCGTCCACCTTGGAGTTACATGATACGTATCACAGTTGCAGTTTCCTCGAGCTGGCTGTTTTTTCTAACGTTTTCATATAACTGATTCGCCTCTTCAGCTTCAATGTGCACGCACTCTTAGTTCGACCTCCTGTGTGCATCTCGAAGTAGCGAGCATGGAGGACATGTATGGGACTGCAGACAAGTGCTGCTACGTGGGAGTGGGAGTCAGTCTAGACGCGTGTCGATATAGCCCGCACGAGTACGACAAACCCTCTGCATGGATAGCTCCTTCGTTTGCACAACGGCCGAGTTCGGTGCACATTTTCACTCGTCGCCGCCGATTCCGCATAATGTCTCGATGCAGCTGACATCAACAGTTCCTTTCCTTCCCCCTCATTCCACCTTTACTTTACATAACATTATTCATTTGCTGGCTAACACTCAGTTTTAAGCTCATGCCTTGGTACTGTACCTGCGCGAGATACGTATATTGTTAAATTTCTTTTAACATGCTGCACATATCTCCTGCCCAACAAAATAAGGATACGATCCAGGAATTTTACGTTAATGTGCCAGTAAATCACAACTGCTTTTCTTATAGTGCTATGTCAGAGTGTTAAGAGTCATACAAGGTAGAACCGCTGTACAAGCTGTACTTATGTTAATATACACTCCTGGAAATGGAAAAAAAGAACACATTGACACCGGTGTGTCAGACCCACCATACTTGCTCCGGACACTGCGAGAGGGCTGTACAAGCAATGATCACACGCACGGCACAGCGGACACACCAGGAACCGCGGTGTTGGCCGTCGAATGGCGCTACCTGCGCAGCATTTGTGCACCGCCGCCGTCAGTGTCAGCCAGTTTGCCGTGGCATACGGAGCTCCATCGCAGTCTTTAACACTGGTAGCATGCCGCGACAGCGTGGACGTGAACCGTATGTGCAGTTGACAGACTTTGAGCGAGGGCGTATAGTGGGCATGCGGGAGGCCGGGTGGACGTACCGCCGAATTGCTCAACACGTGGGGCGTGAGGTCTCCACAGTACATCGATGTTGTCGCCAATGGACGGCGGAAGGTGCACGTGCCCGTCGACCTGGGACCGGACCGCAGCGACGCACGGATGCACGCCAAGACCGTAGGATCCTACGCAGTGCCGTAGGGGACCGCATCGCCACTTCCCAGCAAATTAGGGACACTGTTGCTGCTGGGGTATCGGCGAGGACCATTCGCAACCGTCTCCATGAAGCTGGGCTACGGTCCCGCACACCGTTAGGCCGTCTTCCGCTCAACATCGTGCAGCCCCCCTCCAGTGGTGTCGCGACAGGCGTGAGTGGAGGGACGAGTGGAGACGTGTCGTCTTCAGCGATGAGAGTCGCTTGTGCCTTGGTGCCAATGATGGTCGTATGCGTGTTTGGCGCCGTGCAGGTGAGAGCCACAATCAGGACTGCATACGACCGAGGCACACAGGGCCAACACCCGGCATCATTGTGTGGGGAGCGATCTCCTACACTGGCCGTACACCTCTGGTGATCGTCGAGGGGACACTGAATAGTGCACGGTACATCCAAACCGGCAAGGGAACTTGCTGTTCCAACAGGACAATGCACGTCCGCATGTATCCCGTGCCACCCAACGTGCTCTAGAAGGTGTAAGTCAACTACCCTGGCCAGCAAGATCTCCGCATCTGTCCCCCATTGAGCATGTTTGGGACTGGATGAAGCGTCGTCTCACGCGGTCTGCACGTCCAGCACGAACGCTGGTCCAACTGAGGCGCCAGGTGGAAATGGCATGGCAAGCCGTTCCACAGGACTACATCCAGCATCTCTACGATCGTCTCCATGGGAGAATAGCAGCCTGCATTGCTGCGAAAGGTGGATATACACTGTACTAGTGCCGACATTGTGCATGCTCTGTTGCCTGTGTGTATGTGCCTGTGGTTCTGTCACTGTGATCATGTGATGTATCTGACCCCAGGAATGTGTCAATAAAGTTTCCCCTTCCTGGGGCAATGAATTCACGGTGTTCTTATTTCAATTTCCAGGAGTGTAATTGTCTGTTTGCAGATATAGAATTGTACGACGTCACTCAGCAAAACGGAAGGGTAATTTCACCAGCACCGCCATGCTTACGCTCTAGAAGCAGGAAGGGGGAAAAATTCTGGCCTACACTCCGGTGTTCTTACTCGTAGATCACTTACACAATGACTGTTTGGCCGCGTGACATTCTTCTTTGCCCCCAGAGTCACGTTCTTCATTTAACACGGAGTTCCCATAAGGCCTCAAAAACCGCTATTTGACAACACGACCCATAGTGCAACCGCCGATCCCCGACAGAGATAGCGGCGACGCAGCCGTGTTTGACCCTTTCACACGTGGCGATATGGCAGCGCGGTTGCAGAGGGAGGAGGTTAAACATTTGCCGCCTCACGTGGTTGCCCTGCATTTGTTGTTTGTTAGCGCTTTTTGATTGTTGAGACATGGGCATTTTCTATGTCTGTTTACAGAATTTGACTTTTCTGCTGAAAAAATGATTTTCGACGTGAAACTTTTTGTCACTAAGGTCAAGCGTCGTTCTGCAATTTTGGTTTCAAAAATGATTACACCGATGTTGTCGAAAAACCTAATGCTTAGAAGGAGAAGGGTGATAGACTTGTACGTAACCTCGAAAGTAATTTCTAAAATTTCATCCTATTTCAATCTATGTCTTCAGCGGTCGAAATTGTGCAGAAGGCAACATTCTCCAGTTATCACTGCACAGAGATTTTCGCTTCACAAATACCAGCACCCATATAATCGAACCTACTCACAACGTTTCTTGCATCCAATCCAAGCCCAAGTACTGCAAATTAGGATGCCACCCTTTCACTTATAATTGTATTCATGAGCGGTCACTGATTTATTCTCTGAGGAGAGTAAATGTTAGAGTTAGTTCGTTGTATAGTAAAATTATACATCGAAAAAATCACTTTCAAACCTACCTTAAAAGTTTACGTGAGTATATAGAAACCATTTTGTTTCCCTGAAAGTAATCATTAACGTTTCCTCCAGTAATGTACTATTTCTCACCTGCCCGCTTTCCTTTGTTGGATTAGCCCTCACAGCATATAACTCATCAAAACACGTCACTACCATTATGAGGAAGTTAAAGAATTTTGCAGTCTTTCTCTCACTTCCTTATAAATTCTACAAAATGTCCGTTTTTCTCTAGAGTAGTTAACAGAGAACGAATCCAGTACTTTCGATGAGGTCGGTGCCTTCTGTATTTTCCTTTCAGTAACAAAGCTAAAAGCACTTCCTCGTCATAGTCCGTTTCCGAACTGGCTGGAACAACCACATAGACAGCTCTTGTTACAGAGCTTCTGCCGCGCTGTTCAGTCGCATGCCCTGTGGAAGCAGCCTCACAAATGGAGCGCTGTTGAACGGCTCCTGTCTCTCACCACGTTTACACTCGACACAATTTGCGCAAGATGAAAATTTGATTGCAGACTCTGAATGCAGTGCTCGACGTCGTGTTTACTTCTTAGCTCTGAATCTATTCTTTTAACCCTAATACAACAAGAACGAATTATGTAATTTCGCTGTTCCGGTTTAGTCGACTCTGTGAAGTGAGATTATCAGCACTGTCGTAGTATTTTTTATTTTTTTTTATAAACGCGGAGAGAGAGAGGGAGATGTTAAACTTATACATGCGAGACTGTTTTGTTATTCCTGTCAGATCATGTTCTTTATGGAAAATAATTGCAAAGTGATCACTCATCGGTCGAACATCGTAATCAAACATTGTGGAAACGTACAATGCTAGAAGCATTTCGAATCGGTAACGATATGAAAACTGAACAAAAAGTATTTCGTTTGATTGACATAAGGATATTGCTCAGAAATGTGGCGTAGGTGAGGGCTTAAGACACACATTCGTGTAAAGAAGAAGGTTTTCGGTACGAGTCTCTTCAGGAACTTTTAAGTTTTTAGTTTTAAATATCTATTACAATGACTTCACTCATTGTTTTTATTCATGTAACTATATTTATTTTATTTCCAGTCCTCCGACGCACAGTTTTGATCATAGAATTAACAGGCTTATGTTGTTGTTGTTGTTGTTGTTGTTGTTGTTGTTGTTGTTGTGGTCTTGTGACTGGTCCGATGCAGGTCTCTATGAAACTCTATCCTGTGCAAGCTTCTTCATCTCGAAGTACCTACTGCAACCTACATCCTTCTTAATCTGCTTAGTGTATTCATTCCTTGGTCTCCCTCTACGACTTTAACCCTCCACGCTGCCCTTCAACATTAAACTGGTGATCCCTTGATGCCTCAGAACATGCCCTACCAACCGATCCCTTCTTGTAGTCAAATTGTTCAAAAATGGTTCAAATGGCTCTGAGCACTATGGGACTTAACATCTGTGGTCATCAGTCCCCTAGAACCTAGAACTACTTAAACCTAACTAACCTAAGGACATCACACAAATCCATGCCCGAGGCAGGATTCGAACCTGCGACTGTAGCGGACACGCGGTTCCAGACTAAAGCGCCTAGAACCACACGGCCACACCAGGCGGCTAGTCAAGTTGTAAAACAGATTCCTCTTCTCCCTAATACTATTAAGTACCTCCCCGTTAGCATTAACAGAACAGTCTTAATCGCGTTTTTTTATTTACCTAGTGTCGACCGGCGTGGCACACCTTGGTAGAGGTGACGCCACAAGCAGTCGACCAGCGGTATTTTCGCCCTGAAATGGCCCCTGCGATGGACTGAAACCGGTTGGCACTAAATAAATTAAAAAACGCGATTAAGGCTGTTTTCTTAATACTAAGTTGCTTTCATATCAATCACTGTTACTCCAAAACCATGTTGTCCAAACCTCCTCATTAGTTACATGATCTACCCATCTAATCTTCAGCATTCTTCTGTGGCACCACATTTCGAAAGCATCAGTTGTCTTCTTGTCAAAAACTATTTATCGTCCGTGTTTCACTTCCATAGAAATACTTCCAGAAAAGACTTTCGGACACCTAAATCTATACTTTTCGTTAACAAATTTCTCTTCTGTAGAAACGCTTTCCCTGCCATTGCCAGTCTACATTTTATATCCCCTCGATATCGATCATCATCAGTTATTTTGCTCGCCAAATAGCAAAACTGACCTACTACTTTAAGTGCCTCATTTCCTAATCTAACTCCCTCAGAATCACGTGATTTAATTCGGCTACATTCCATTATCCTCGTTTTGATTTTGTTGATTTTCATCTTACTCTCTCTTTTCAAGACACTGTCGATTCCGTTCAACTGCTCTTCGAGGCCCTTTGCTGACTCCGACAGAATGACCAACTGATCGGCAAACCTCAGAGTCTTTATTTCTTGTCTATGGATTTTAATTTCTACTCCAAATTTTTATTTCGTTCCCTTTACTGCTAGCTCAATATACTGATTGGAAAACATCGGGAATAGGCTACAACCCTGTCTCACTCCTTTCCCAGCCACTGCTTCCCTTTCATGCACATCGACTATTATAACTGACATTTGATTTCTGTACGAATTGCAAATAACCTTTCGCTCCCCGTATTTGACCCCTGCCACCTTCACAGTTTGAAAGAGTATATTCCAGTCAACATTGTCAAAAGCTTTCTCTAAGTCTACAAATGCTAGAAACGTCGGTTTGCCTTTCCTTCATCTATCTTCTAAGATCAGCTGGGTCAATATTACCTCAAGTGTTCCAACATTTTTACGGAATCCAAACGGATATTCCCCGATGACGGCTTCTACCAGAATTCGTATAAGTATTTCGCAGCCGTGACTTGTTAAACTGCTTTCTTTGGGTTTGGGATTCTTACATTCTTCTTCAAGTCTGAGGGTATTTCATCTGTCATAAATCTTGCTCACCAGATGGTATAATTTTGTCAGGAATGGCTCTCCCAGGGCTATCAGTTGGTATATAGTTAGTTTAAAATGTCGATCCTAGCCCCCACCCGCTCTCCTTGAGTCATAGAATGCTTTGTCACCAGAAAATGATTGTAAACTAGAGCTTTCGCCACTAAGGGAAAGCGTGTATAATAGTTAACAAATTAGCCTGCTATGTAAAATAATACGGTTGTCGCCAAGTGGTTTTGTTTCGTTTATTCAGAAAATATTTCAAGATTTATTCTGACGGTTAATTCTTCCGTAAAAACCAAGGTGTAGTATACCCTTTTTGTAGCCTGGTTTTGTCGTTCACTCATAAAAACACGTTTAATTCGGCACTTTTTAAAACTAAACCACATAGACAGAACAATATTTGTAAGTGTTTGCTCCTAGTCTCTAATTTTGTTCTGTGCGGCGAAAGCTGTGTAGCTTTCGCGATGTTGATATTTACTTAAATTGTTTGTAACAGCGTAGAAATTGCAGCCTGAAACAACAATTATCCGTAATGTCTACGGAATACTAATTATGAGCATCTTCCTTTCCCCTCTTTGACGTAGAATCTTGAATTCTACTCTGCTCGACTTCGCGTTCCTCCTCCAGTAATTTGATAACCATTCTGTTGCTCAATTCAGCATTTTGGCTGTACGTCCCGCTTCCTTTGGCGCTTCCTCAGTCGCCCGCATAGTTAATCACATTAACAGCATGCCGTTGCGCCTGCTCACAAAAATTTGCCTCGCTGACGTTCCGTGCTTGCACTGCGTCATGACAACGTGCACTACTGAAATCGGAGCTTGGCTGTACACAGTAACGTTAGCAATTCAGTTCATACTGCTGTCGCATTGCTTCTTTGCCTCGCCGGCTAATAGTATTTATGCTCCAGTAGTATGACACTAGTTTCCTTTGTTTACGTGGTCAGCCTTCCTCTCTGTTTCATCCCATAGTCCAGTGGAATGGTCTCAGTCTTTAAACACTGAAACCAGTACTTGTTCTTTGGTTGCACTGAAACTGAAGCCAGTTCGATGAAGATAGGTATCGGGTGGTTATAATACACTACTGGCCATTAAAATTGCTACAACACGAAGATGACTTGCGAAATTTAACTGGCATGAAGAAGATGCTGTGATATGCATATCATTAGCTTTTCAGAGCATTCACACAAGGTTGGCGATGTTGGCGACACCTACAACGTGCTGACATGAAGAAAGCTTCCGACCGATTTCTCGTACACAACAGCAGTTGACCGGCATTGCCTAGTGAAAAGCTGTTGTGATGTCTCGTGTAAGGAGGAGAAATGCGTACCATGACGTTTCCGACTTTGATAAAGGTCGGATTGTAGCCTATCGCGATTGCGGTAAACCGTATTACGACATTGCTGGTGGCGTTGGTCGAAATCCAATGACTGTTAGCGGAATATGGAATCGGTGGTTTAGGAAGGTAATACGGAAAGCCGTGCTCGATCCCAACGGCCTCGTATCACTAGCAGTCGAGATGACAGGCATCTTATCCGCATGGCTGTAACCGATCGTGCAGCCACGTCTCGTTTCCTGAGTCAACAGATGGGGACGTTTGCAAGACAACAACCATCTGCACGAGCAGTTCGACGACTTTTGCAGCAGCATGGACTTTCAGCTCGGAGACCATGGCTGGGGTTACCCTTGACAGACAGGAGCGCCTGCTATGCTGTACGCAACGACGAACCTGGGTGCGCGAATGGCCAAACGTCATTTTTTTTGGATGAATCCAAGTTCTGTTTACAGTATCATGATGATCACATCCATGTTTGGCGACATCGCGGTGCTGCACATTGGAAGCGTGTATTCGTCATCGCCATGTTGGCGTATCACCGTGCGTGACGGTATGGGGTGCCATTGGTTAAACGTCTCGGTCATCTCTTGTTCGCATTGACGGAACTTTGAACTGTGGACGTTACATTTCAGATGTGTTACAACCCGTGGCTCTACCATTCATTCGATACCTGCGAAACCCTACATTTCAGCAGCATAATACATGACCGCATGTTGCATGTCCTGTAGGGGCCTTTCTGGATACAGAAAATGTTCGACTGCTGCCCTGGCCAGCACATTCTCCAGATCTCTCAGCAATTGAAAACGTCTGGTCAATGGTGGCCGAGCAACTGGCTCGTCACAATACGGCAGTCCCTACTTTTGATAAACTGTGGTATCGTGCTGAAGCTGCATGGGCAGCTGTACTTGTACACGCCGTCCAGGCTCTGTGTGACTCAATGCCCAGGCGTATCAAGACCGTTATTACTGCCAGAGGTGGTTGTTCTGGATACTGATTCATCGGGATCTATGCACCCTATTTGCGTGAAACTGTAATCACATGTTAGTTGTAGTATAATATATGTGTCCAATGAATACCCGTTGATCATCTGTATTTCTTCTTGGTGTAGCAATGTTAATGGCCAATAGTGGAGGAGTGCAGCTACTCACAAACGCCTAGTATGGGTTGTAATTATCATATTTCAGCGAAACTTGGTAGTTGTTGTAATGGGTTAATGCGGAACCGATTCAGGTTGGAAAAAATTATCGATATATAAAGTATACAGCCAACCGGTTGCATTAGTTTAATACTCCTGCTAACCGGTTGCCTGTATACTTCGTACATCAAAATTTTATTTACAGTTGCTGTTCTCATCCATGTTTAAAACTGTCAAAGAAATTGCTTCCAATTTCGGCCACCATGTGCAAATCTTGCGCTGTGAATGCAAGAAAGAATTAAAGAAATTTTTCCATACGTAATGTATTTGGAACGGGACATGGGCAGAAAAGGTCAAAAATGAGAAATAAATGATTTTAATTTTATTATTAACCCCGGCTTACACAACTTTGTTCAATATGAACACCGGAGACATCAACAGGATGCTTTAAATGGCCAGATATCAACCTGATGGCCAAAATTGGAATTAATTCTCTTTCAGCGTGAACTAATTGCTCATTAACGTATTAGCGTAGTTACCAGGCTTCCATGCACTCTGATACTTACAGCCACACTGGATCTCCTTGAGTAGCTGCGCTTTAATGATAAACACCTGGTATATCTGGCACAGAGCCAGTAATCCCTGTCCACACCTACGCTCCGCTCCACTGCTCCAGGATATCTCCCCAAGTGACCATGGTCTCCATCTTTCGTGACCAGAGGTTTGCAGGTGGGCGCCCAGTTAGTGAGGCCCAGTGCAGCCGCCACGCCTGACGTAAACGCGGGCGGCTTACCAACAAGCACAAGACACAATGTGGCGGGAGGGAGTGGAAGGGCGTGCCCAGTTTCACCGGGCAGGCATTGCGAATAGTTTGTCGAACCAGGGCGTCGTAGGAATTCAGTGGCGGCAGGATAAATTTAATACTGTTTTATTAGTTACAATGTATTTACACTACATACAAAAATACAGTTATTACTATTTTTCACTTATGTATATACTGAGATGACTGAAGTCATGGTATTCCTCCTAAAATCATGTAGGACCTCCATTTGTCCAGTATAGTGCAGAAATTCGACGAGGAATGGAATCTAAAAGTCGTTAGAGGTCTGCTATAACTGCAAAGTGTTGTCGGTGCGGGATTTTGTGCATGAATTGACCTCTCGGTTATGTGCCATAAATGTTCGATGGGACTCGTGTCGGGCGATATGGTAGTCAAATCATCCGCTTGAATCGTCCAGAACATTCTTCAAACCAAACGTGAACAATTGTGATCCGGTGCAAAAGCCGCGTAGTCGTTCCGTCCTTGTTTAGGAACGTGAAGTCCTTGAACGGCTGCAAATGGCCTCCAAGTTGCCGGACATAATCATTTCCAGTCAATGATCAATTGCATGTACACACCGGCCACATTATTATGGAGCCACCACCAGCATGCACAGCACCTCGTTGACAACATGGGTCCATGGTTTCGTGGGGACTGAACCACTCTCGAATACTATCATGTTTTACCTACCGAAATGCTCACTCATCTGATCTGACCAAGCCACGGTTTTCCAGTCGCCCAGGGTCCATCCGATTTGGTCACCAGCCCAGGAGGGGCGCTGCAGGCGATGTCACGCCATTGAAAAGGGCAGTCGCGTCTGTTATTTGCTGCCATAGCATATGAACGACAAATTTGATTGCACTGCCCTAAAGGATGTGTTCGCAGTATGTCCCCCACTGATGTCTGCGGTTATGTCATGCAGTGTAGCTTGTCGGTTAGCAATGACAACTCAATGTAAACGTGGCTGCTCTGTGTTGTTCACGACCGTTGGCCACTGGGTAGTGCCTGACATTCCGTATTCACAGCATATTCTTTACACTGTGGATCTCGGAATATTGAATTCTCTAACGATTTCCGAAATGTAATGTCCCATGCGGCTAGTTGCAACAACGATTCCGCCGCTTATAAGCTCTGTCAATTCCCGTCCTGCTGCATTTGAGGTTGGAAACCATTTCACATGAATCACCTGAGTTCAAATGACAGCTCCGTGATGACGTGCCCTCTCATACCTTCGTCCGCAGCTCGTGGTCTTGCGGCAGCGTTCTCGCTTCCCACGCCTGGTTTCCCGGGTTCTATTTCCGGCGGGGTCAGGGATTTTCTTTGCCTCTTGATAACTGGGGCTGTGTGATGTCCTTAGGTTAGTTAGGTTTAAGTAGTTCTAAGTTCTAGGGGACTGATGATCATAGATGTAAAGTTCCATAGTGCTCAGAGCCATTTGAACCATTTTTATACATTCTGTATGCGATACTACGGCCATATGTATATGTGGATACCGCTGTCACAGAAATTTTTTCACCTGACTGTATTATGACGTATATCACCCATTATTTGCTGTAAGCGGGCAAATGTCTGGACAAATACTACTGGTGTTGTCATTTGTGATAGATGTTTCGATTTTTAAAACTTTAAGACTGAGAAACGTTTTTCACATAAATAATTAGAACAAAATATGTACATTACAGCTGTCACATTCACATGTAATTGAAGAAATCCATACCTTGGAAGGTAGGAATAATGCTGAATAACGTCTCGTCAGTATACCCGCATCATTGCAGATTTATTAATACCAAATGCACCATTGCGAACAGATTTGTGACGTCAACCGAACACTGTGAAATGAAAATATCAGCCGGCCGCGGTGGTCTCGCGGTTCTAGGCGCGCAGTCCGGAACCGTGCGACTGCTACGGTCGCAGGTTCGAATCCTGCCTCGGGCATGGGTGTGTGTGATGTCCCTAGGTTAGTTAGGTTTAAGTAGTTCTAAGTTCTAGGGGACTAATGACCACAGCAGTTGAGTCCCATAGTGCTCAGAGCCATTTGCACCATTTTTTTTTGAAAATATCAAAGTCCGGCTCAAGTGACCTGAAATCTTCAATCTTTTCTCGAATTCTACATCTGAATTATCGAGAGACTGAAAGAATGTGTCAAAGAGGTCGTTAGTAAAGTTAGCAGCAGTTCTCAACATATTCGGAAAATGTGTGAAATTACGGTCATGGGGTTAACTTTTCAGTATCTCCAGTCTAATTTGCATTGTCCAAATAAGAGAAAACAGAGATATAATTAACTGAACTAGTCCCAGCAAAGAAGCACTGAGATTATTGAAATGGCTCTTTATGTCAGTAACAAATGCTCCATTAACAATCCATTAACGGTAGAGAGCTCAGGAACAGACATTCCTTTCACACTCAGGTTTACCCGGTGAAGCAAAAAGAGGAAACGTTGAATGGTTATACCTCTACATAACCGCCTTACTTACTAAAATATTCTATCATTGAAATCATATTCCAGTGACTCCATTAACTCTCGGAACAACTTGTTATACTTGTCATACGATATTGCTCTGCTTGTATTATTCTCGTTACGATGGAAAGTTCCTTTGGACATGTGTGACTGTCAATTTAACCTGCTAAATTTTGGACGTCAGCAGTGCTGCGTCATGGCTCTGAAAGATCATACTGAATAAATTGAAAATTCTTACCTCAGTCTAGTTGCCGGATAACGCATATATATCTGCTCCTATATGAAACTAAACTTCTATGGCACAGCCCAGTCCAATGCTGGCCGATAGATTTGTCATGTATAAAAAGAAACAACTGATTTTTCATTACAATAATCGGGATAACCATGGATTGAAGAAATTAGTGAATTCTTTAAATTGAGATGAATGCCAAAGTTACTTTTTATGAGAGAGATTATTATTAACAGATTTTTAAAACATTTACATGGGACTTGATATAACAATACTACATAAGCACGACACTGCTTTTACTTTATACTACAACGCTCAGGCTCCGCCATCGCTCCACCACGACCGGCCCAGCCAACACGATACACCAGACTGCTCGCTAGCAACTACTTCCACCTACTGTATACAACACTGCTCTCTAGTCTGAGATTCTCTTACAGCTTACATATCGCAGGCAGCGCGTGAACAATCCATCGAAATTACATCTGCTCGAGTGCGCTAGCAAAAAATTCTTTAATCATGGACCTCATACAAGAGATAAAATGCAGAAGCTTTTTGTTATATCCGCTCCTCAGATGTAGTGTCCTGTATCAACAACGTCGGTACGTTCATCAAGCCACAGGGGATATGCAGTGAACTATTGCGCACTCGATGTTAGTTGTCAGTCTTCTATGACGAGGCAGACAAGTAACATTCAGTTGTACTTAGAGTACGTACCGATTCACTGCTAATGGCGAGGCATTCTTTCCCAAATGGCCCATTCAAGAATGGTCGAAGTTCCTAAGTAGTTATTTGAGCTGTTTTAAGGCTGACCTATCCTCCACTGTCGATTGTATCTTAAAATTCATAGAAATTTTTTTTTTTGATTAACAAAATTATAGTATAAGTCTAATAGTATTAATAGTTGACGTCAAGGTAATTGAAATAATAGTTTACCCCATTGCCGATGCATTCTTTTAACTTCAATATTAGCTGCAAATTCTCGTTTCCCTGACTACTGTTACATATGTCACAATGTCTTGAGTTGTTGTGTCGCTCAAGGTTAACGTTTTTTGCTAATTCAGAATGTCCGCACATAAAATATTTAGCAAGTTCTTTAATTTGCAGAAAATGTCCGTGCCCTTCCTACTGGTATCTTGTTGCGCGCTGTTTGTACTAGCGTGTGGTCTGTTTCCAGCTGAATCCATATTCATAGCCCGAGCAATGCATGCATTTAGCGAGGCAACACGTTTGTTTACCCAGCCAAGACCTATAACACGCAACAACTCTGCTCGTACGCCTCACCTGTTCTGAGTTTGCGCCCACTAGGCGAAATCCCGGGTTTGAGAAAGCCTGCCTTAAGCCTGGAAAAAAGATTCCTCGGAACTTTCCTTCAGCTGGTTCCTACAACCATACCAGCTCAGTGCCTGACACGAACCAGACACGGTATATTTAGCTTTCAGCCTCATCGTTCTACTTTAACAAATCTGTTCTGTTACTAGCCACATTGGCTGTGTCATATCGTTGCTGTGGCAAGTATTCGAATTTCCTGTCCAGTCAGTGAATTATTCAAAGGGCTTGATTTTGGATGACAGAGTACTCTAAATTTAGTAATAAAATAATCTGTGTTGCCACTTTTTTGATGCAGTTTAGTATTTGTAGGATCGTGCTTTTCACCATGATCGTCATCACGGTAGTCAGATATTTCGTATCTGGTACTGGATTAAGAGCTACTTCCTCCTTTCCGCTTACTATGATCCAGTGCGATGTAAATCCGTGTCTGCTGCACGCTTCCAATATGATGTAGCTACCTTTCAGTAGCCCATTATCTTGCAATTCTCTCACTACTCTTAGAAAGGACTTCCTTGGTACATCACCCATCCGTTCCCCTTGCTACATATCCTGCACCCTCACGCCCCTCCACTATTTTTACTTGCAGTGATAAGTGTGTCACCGAGTCGAGTCTCTTTCAGTATGCCTTGCCGTTGAAATTTTTCTCAGAGTCTTCGAAAGACGTTTGTTTAGTTATTCTTCTGACATTTCGCCAGCACGAGTGGCTGGGATTGTAAAGTATTCACCATCCGTTGCTGGTGGTGGATGTGAAACAAATGTCGAGTGAAGACACTGAAAACGAACATACAATACGTCGACCAATGGACATGGCAACCAGAAGAATTGTAATCCCCTAACCCTCCGTTGCTTTTTCCCGTTTTTTCTTGTAACTTCCGGCATCTCATAAATGGACACATCATACCTTTGACAATTCGTGCACTAGGGTCATTCGCCTCGTTTTCATTCCATGATCGATGTCTATCGTCTGCACAGAACCCTTTGTCTACTATTATAGATAAAAGGAGCGAAAAGAGGCATAGTACAATAAATAAAAATAAAGGTTGTACTTAAAGTCCGGGAGCACATTCAATTATTTATTGCACAAGACCCGAACATTGTAAAGATACCATACATGTGTCATTTTGAAAAGAAACTATGAAAGTTTTTTAAATGTATACTGCCACAGCGTAGTTTGGCATTTTGCCAATAGTCAGCGCTAGTTGCAAACATGGCGAGTGCAGGTGCCGTGCTACAGAAGGGGACAGCTGTTCCATGAAATGGCCTCCCCAATCACCTGATCTCTCTCCGTGTGACGTTCTCTTTGGGGACACATTAAATTTCTGGTGTATATACAGCCTCTACCATGTGACGTTGCAGAGCTCCGGGAGAGAAACCGGAAAGTGGGTGCCACAGTCGACGATACCATGCTGGGTCGGGTATGGCAAGAACTCGATTAGCGTACTGACGTCTGCCACGTAACACATGGTTCGCATATCGAGTGTTTGTAAAACAAAACGGTCAAAGTTTGTCTTCAAAATGCGATATTTGACATCTGTACAACGTTTAGTTCTTGTAGAATAAACAATTGAAAGTGTTCCCGGACTCTGTTTAGTCATTCTAAACTCTCCATACTTTTAGTCTTTATTAATGTTTTTTATGTATTGTATCGTGAAAGCTTTTTGACTTATCTAAGAGCACTGACAAATGCACCTGTTGTCACGTGGAAGCCTAAACAATTTTATTTATCGCTTGATTTGTACTTTTGCCCTGTTGCCTCTTCATCTTGTTAATAAAATCTGTTTCCCAACAACAGATGAGATTTCCTTCATGATATTTCATTGTCTTAGTACCTTTTTAATTCAACATTTCAACACTATTTTGTCTAGTCCACTTTTCTTATTTTCTCCCAATCTTTGTAACGGAAGATTACCTGTCCACATCACTGATGACGATTATCTAAATAAAATATCGTCAATGTCCTTGGTGTTTTTTTTTCATTGTATTACTTCTGAAAGCTTCTTTTTCAGAACTTACGAAGTTTACATTCATCACTCCAGGCCAGTTTTACAATCCTGAATGCTTCAGTTAATGTTACTCCTGTCGTAGCAGATATCTATTGTCATCCATAATGACGTGTGTTTTTCTAATCTTAAAAACGACAAGTAAGAGTCAGGATCCTGAGATAATTGTTACTCAGTGAAGAAATGTTTTGAGACAGGGTAATCAGATTCAACTACCGATTGCATTTCATTTTTAACTAAGGTATCGGAACAATGATGAGTATATTACCTCATGTTTAAAACTGTAGAAATCACGTGGTTTTGAGGTGGAGTACTCGTCGAGCCATGTTCTGAGCGCATATTCATCCAGAAAGGATGTTCCTTGAACGTTGTTGGATAGAGAGCGGAAGAGGCAAAAATCTAAGGGCGCAAGATAAGGTGAATAAGATGGATGAGGAATGACTTCGCAACCCAACTCTGTATCGTGATTTTATCACTCTAGCATAATTCGGTCGTTATCATAGAGTAGCATCACGTTACGCGGTCTTCCTTGTCGTTGTTCCTGGATTACCTTTACAAGACGTTTTAGTTATTGACACTAAATGTCAGCAATGGTGGCTTCACATCGGGAAGCAATTTGTAGTACACAGCCTCGTCGCTTTTCCGTCGGATGCATAACATTCACTTTTGTGGAGGCGCGCATGTCTCTGTACGACGAGCTGCTGCTTTGTTTGGGTTCAACCACACCTTTCTTTTCCTTCTGTTTTCATAAAGACACCCTTTCTCGTCGCCATTAACGGTACGGGATAGGAACGGTCGGTGATGTTCTCGAACTGATTGATAAGTAGCAAGATGAGCATCACACATGGGCCCGGTGATTTTGGCTTTCAGAATTCTGTACCCAAACACCCGGTTTTGGAATCGCCCCCATTGCATACAAATGTCGCACGATGGTGGAATGATCAAAATTCATCACATTTGCCAGTTCTCGACTACAATGACGTGGATCATTATGGATTAATGTGTTTAAATGTTCCCTATCAAACCCCGAAAGTCATCCTGAACGCAGAGAGTTACTAGTGTCAAAATTATCCTGCTTAAAACGAGAAACACCAATTTCATGCCATACTCTTCTTAATGGCATTATCCCTTCACACAGCGCAAATGTTCTCGATGCTACCGCTGCTGTCACCCCTGTATTAAACTCAAACAAAGGACTAAATGGGAAATGTCCTGATTTCCCCATTTGTCACTCCATTTTATGGAGTCCACAGCTCCACTCTGTATCTCCAAAAGATTAAATGACAATACGTAACTGTATAGCAACATTGAACTCGCACGATTGCTACGGTCGCACGTTCGAATCCTGCTTTGGGCATGGATGTGTGTGATGTCCTTAGGTTAGTTAGGTTCAAGTATTTCTAAGTTTTAGGGGATTGATAACCTTAGCTGTTAAGTCCCATAGCACTCAGAGCCATTTGAACCATCTGAACAGTGAACTAAGAAAATAAAAAAATTGGCAATCGATAAATAAACCCATAGCAACCTGAATACCGCAATGGAAAACAAAAACCCTACGAACTGAAGCATCAACCTAGTGGTAACTGCTTTAAAGAGCGCACTGGGCGTTGTGTATCGCTGTAAATGGTGTAGATGTGGTGTGATAATGTTGTACGACCGTCCATCACTGATGTAAGCCTAGACTGTGAAGTATTATGTGAGTGTCAGCAGGTTGTATAGAATCATCGCAGTATGATCGGTCGACCTGGAGACATGGTGGAATAGCATAAAGGTGCTATCTTCTTTCGAAGCTTTCATGATCACGTCGTGAATGAAGTTGCATGATTTGTTGGCGTATCAACTTGAACTGTACAACGTGTATACCAATCGCAGCCATGCAACACGTCGTTCGTGGAAAAGAACCTCACTAACAAGGACCCAGAGTACCAAGATTTGGGATACTATAATAAGTTAAGACATCGATACCACTCTTGGTTTCGTTTTGTTCGATAGTATTTCTGTCTCGTAAGCTGCATGTCTTCCGATGAAGCAGATGATGCATTTGTGTTTATACAGGAACAGTAACTTTCATTCTAACTGGCATAAAACCATCATCAGTCACAACATGGAAACATAATATTGCTCAAATGTAGTTACCCTTTTTAATGTCTGTTTAAAATGGAGAGAGTATGTGAGGAAATAGTTTTGAATGAAAAATAATGTCGAAAACCTTTTAACTTTCCATGCTTTAGTTTGTTCAAGTTGTAGCAAATGCCACGTAAACTGCCGAAGTCATGAAATTTTCTTTTCTCATTCTTCAAGACCATAATTTATTATTCATTAGTTAAACATTTACCTTTTAATCGTGGAAATGCACTTCACTCCACAATAAATAGTTTTATTAGAAAAAAATTTCCATATCGTCGCAATGCGAACAAAGCATAATACGGAAGTGTGGTCATAAACAAAAAATTATAGACTGTCACCTAGCAAATTAAAAGTTTTTCGTAATCCTCTGATTAGAAAACGCCCATTTTGGTTAAAATAATTCATTTGCGCAACACTTACTAACTTTTAAAATTTAGACTTTTGAAATGTTTAAATGTATGTGAATTCCTAAGGGACCAGACTGTTTAGTTCATCGGTCCCTAGGCTTACACACTACTTAAACTATCTTATGCTAAGAACAACAGACACACCCATGTCAGAGGGAGTGCCCCAACCTCCGGCGGGAGAGGCCGCGCAATCCGTGACATGGTGCCTCAAACAGCGAGGCCACTCTGTGTGGCTTAGACGTTTAACAACATTCCATTATAAAATTGTAATTGCTTGAAATAATATTGTCACTGTTTTAGATGGTTAACCTTTTTCTATGAGAAAATACGTATTTTTATTGAAGTTTGCAGTTCCCTTAAAAATCGTATGTAATTAAAATGAGTGAATTTATTCTGGCGGTATGTAGACATTTTGGCTTGCAGTAGTCAAACATATTCAGCAGTAAAAAGCGAGCCAGGAAGTCAGTTCAGGTCAGTTCTAATCAGTTCTAATCAATTGAACTACTTACTTATTCGCAAACAGTTCCTTTTCTGCATGGCATACAGTGTTTTGTGAACAATTCTTTCTAAGCAGGTTTTTGGCTGACTAAATGGTGTGTGCGAAAAGTTTTGTGCTATGAAGTGATCCTTCAGTATTGCTGTCTTAAAGCTGTGAAGTTTCTATGCATCTCATGGCCAATTATTTAGCAAAATGCATCTTTGTAATGGAAACTAAACTTGTGTCAAGTAATTCCAATAGTCTGACCACAGCACGAAGATTAATAAAACACCAATTTGAGACAACGGATGTTCTTTTTCTTGAAGCTGACGAATCATGACTCTGAGACAACGGTGCCGTTCTGTAGATTTCCTCGAATCGAGATAAGTGTATTAACTGTGAATGTTGGGATCCATGTGGTTACCAAGTCGTGCAGCGACCGTAAACCATAAAATTACCAAATACGTAGCAACCAGTCGCAAAATCATGTTTTATTTATTCACTTTTGCAAATTGATTTCAACTGATTAACAACCATCATCGGTGCTTTCAACCAATGTGTGTCCTGTATTTCTACTCAGGGCACATATTGGTTGTAAGCACCGCTGATGGCCGTTTATCAGTTGAAACCGATTTGCAAAAGTGAATAAATAAAACATGATTTTGCGACTGGTTGCTGCATATTTGGTAATTTTATGTATTAACTGTATTTTTTATTCTTTCGAGCATTCGTTTCCAATGAAAATATCATTCGCCATATTAGCGTTGGACTTGCTAGGAAGCATTGTAAACAGTTGGTAATGAGACAACGCATAAGCTATATGGAACTTTGTGTACATTTTTAAATGTATCGGCAGTAGATGGTGAACAGAGAAAGGAGGTGGTTCCATGAAGTTCCGAGAATTTTTGTCTTATCTTGACTTGGGTTCACTCATACAGTTTGAAAGGTGTATATAACATGAGAAATATCAGTTTTTTGGCATGTTTGCCGCTTGCCGCTTGTTTCTGTCGACATATCCAACGAAAGCGGCTTTCCGTCTTGCTTCCATCCTCCGGCTCAACTTAAGGACTGCCTCTTTGGTTTACCTTTCTTATGCTAAATTAATCGTCTTCTTTCAGATCTTTAATTTCTTTTTACGTTTTTCTTTATGTTATCCTTGTCAGCAACTTCAATGCTTGGGTTGTTAAGCTGATCGCGCGATAGTTCGTGCTTCTGTCAGCTCTTGCTGTCCTCTAATTTGTGTGGATGATATTTTGTAAAAAGTCTGATTGTTTGTGATCAGTCTCTGAGATTCTACACAGACTTCACTAGTCTCATTGACATTAGAAATTCCGTATAAAGTTGTCTGTTTATTCCGCCTGATTTGATCTTAAGCCTTCCAAAGCTGTTTTAAATTCTGACTCTAATACTGGAGCCACTCTCTCGTCCTTATCAGTTTCATATTCTTCTTTCGACAAATCCTCCCCTTCTTACCGGCCTTCAGTGTATTCTTTCCACCTATCCGCTCTCTCATCTCATCTTAAGAGTGAAATTACCATGACAATCTTAAAGTTTATTCCCTTCCTCTTAATTTCACCGCAGGTTGTTTTTAGTTTCCTATTCGCTATGTCATTTCTTCCGGCGGTCACTTACTTTTCAATTTCTGAATTTTTCATGCAGCCATTACATTTTAACCTGCACTCACTTTCTCTTTATTTGATTGCTATTTATATTGACGTATTGGTGTCTGTCCCTGAACCTTTTTGTATTTTTTCAGTATTTCTTCTGTTATCCAAAGTTTTTTCCCAGTTACTTTCCTAATATTTACATTTGCCTCCCAACACCTGTGATCACTCTTTCTATATATCTCCACTACTCTTCATCTGTACTGCATATTGTGTTACTCTTTATCGCAGCCATCCACGTTCTTCAGCGAACTTAAAACGTGTCTCACCATTCCTCAGTACTTGGTATCCCACTTTCTTTAAACTTAAGTCTTTTCATCATCATTACTAAATTGTGATCTGAGTTTATGTATGCTACAATGTACGCCTCACAACCCAATACCTCATGTTGGATTCTGTGTACGATCATAATGTAAGTCAGCTTGAAACTTCGTTTCTCTCCGGATCTTTTTCTACGTATACCTTCTCCTCCTGTGTTTCTTGAACAGAGTATTCACTGTTACTAGTTGAAATTTTTTGCAGAACTCAATCTCCTTCCAGTTTCGCTTGATTATTAGATCTTCGTCTCCAATTAACAGCAGAATTATTCGTTCAATATCCTCATATACTTTCTCTATCTCTCCATTTACCGCTTCTGTCACCGACGTGTATACCTGTACTACAGTTGTTGGTAATGAATGGTCTGCTGTCGATCTTGATGAGAATAACCCTATCACCCAATAGTTTATAGTAACCCACTCTGCCCTACTTTTGCTATTCGTATTGAACCCTACTCCCGTTATAACATTCCATACTGCTGTTGATATTATCTGATATTCACTGGACCAGAAATCCTTCTTTCTTTACCTTATCACTGCATTCACCAACAATGCATGCAGTTGGAACATTATCATTTCCCCTTTCATATGCTTCACTCTCCCTATCAAGTTCAAACTTTTGACATTCCATACATCCACTAGTAGAACGGTGCCGCTTAGTTTGTTTTTCTGTCGTTTTCCCATGGTCACTCCCCCTTCGCTGTCCCCTCCCAACCATCCGAATGGGGGACTAATCTGGAATCTTTCGGCGATAGAGAGGTTATCACGATACTGTTTCAGTGGGTTCATCTTAGGTGTCCATTCATCATTTCTGAGTCTTTAGCGTCTTTAATACGGGTCACTATCAGTAAAGCCTTAAAGATGACGTTAGTAAGTGAAACGAAAATGAAACAGTGACTGGCATCTCTGCTGTACTGGAGTGAAGCCGGTTCAATTGGCTCTGAACACTATTGGACTTAACATCTGAGGTCATCAATCCCCAAGAACTTGGAACTACTTAAACCTAACTAACACAAGTACATCACACACATCCATGCCCGAGGCAGGATTCGAACCTGCGACCGTAACGGTCGCGCGGTAGCAGACTGAAGCGCCTGGAACCGCTGGGCCTATGACGGTCGGCAGTGAATCCGGGATTCAGTCAACTGAAAGGTGCCCATGCGGGAATAAACGAAGTGAAGAAGAACTGAATGTCAAGGAGAAACAACATAATACAGCAATATAGAAGCAAGTGGAAAGAGAGACTATGTTACACCGTATTACTAAACCGCTATCCCATAACTTGTTACAGTTAGTCTATCTAACGGCTTACAGCGTCAACAAAATCTTGATTTTTCAGTATTTCACATAAATATTGAATGAATACAAAACTTTAAAACGCTATTTCATCTGTTCATTGAAGGGTATAGCATATGCCAAAATTAAAACACAGTGACATGTGTTACATTTAGACGCTGTATAGCAAGTAATCGGACTCTGTTCGTCCCATATTCGAGAATGAGACCACTTAGCGAGTTTTAAGGAAAAAGACACTTCATTTCAAACATTTACGAAACTTTTTTTTCACTTTTGCCCTCCGTAAAGTACTGAGAGGGAAAAGTGTATCGCTTCTTATATTTTCGATGTCCATGCAATCAGACTTCAGCATCAGGCATGACGTTTAAATTTATGAGGTATTTGCCACTAACTCCCATCGCAAGACTCTTTGGATATAGCGTCTAGGTATATACTCAGCCGACAACAGTCACGCGATACCTCCTAATATCGTGCCTGACGTCTATTTGATCTGCATGGAGCAGCAACTAGACGTGCCATAGACTCAACAAGCCCCCTACAGAAATAGTGGGCTACGCTCGATACCCATCGATAATTTCGAAAGTGTTGCTGTTGCAGGATTTTGTACACGAACTGTCTGCTCGATTCCTTCCAATAAATTTTGTATGGGATCATGGCGCACGACCTGGGTGACCAAATCATTTGTCCGTTGCCCAGAATGTTCTTCAAACCAATCGTGGACAATTATGGCCTGGTGGCGTATTTGGGAACATGAAGTCCATCAATGGCTGCAAATGGTCTCCATGTAAGCGAACATAACAATTTCCAGTCAATGAATGGTTCATTTGGACCAGAGGACCCAGTCCATTCCCGATATACACAGCCTACGTCATTAAGAAGCCACCACCAGATTGCACACTGCCTTGTTGCGTGCCTTCGTGGGATCTAGGTCACATTCGAACCCTATTATCAACTTTTACCAACTGAAATCGGGACTCATCTGACCAGGCTACAGTTTTCCAGTCTGCAGGGGTACCAATACCACGAGCCCAGGAGAGTCGCTGCAGGCGATGTCGTCTGCTGCCACAGCCCATTAATTCCAAATTTCACGCGATTGTACTGATGGATACGTTCTTCGTATGTCCCATGTTGATTTCTGCTATTATTTCACGCAGTGTCGCTTGTTTGTTAGCACTGTTAACTGTACGCGAAATGCCGCTCCTCTCGGCCATTAAGTACAGGCCGCCGGCAACTGTGTTGTCTGAGGTGAGAGTTAATGCATGAAATTCCGTGTTCTTGGCATCTTTTCACACTATGTATCTCAAAATTCCCTAATGATTTCCGAAATGGAATATCCCCCGCGTCTAGCTCCAAGTATCATTCTGCGTAAAAAGCTGCTAATTCCTATCGTGCTGCCGTAATCACGACGGGAACCATTTCACATGAAGCACCTGAATACAGCTGACAGCACGGCCAATCACCTGGCCTTTTATACTTCGTGTACGTGGTACTACGGCCACTGTACACGGGCACATCGCTAACGTATCACTTTTGTCACGTCAGTGCACTACTAAATATTCCTGCAAAGCTATATCTTTCTACGAGGTATAGTTCGGAAGACATAAAGTTATAATCACTGAGAAGGGTAAATAATTAGCTTGTGTTGGAAATGGAGCGCACCTTGCCCAGATTATATTTATCCAGTGTTTGATAATGAGAGATGTTTATGACAAAGAGACCTTAAAAGTCATCTCATATCACTGCTAAAATGTTTCTCGCTTCCATTTTTTCGTTAGATATTTTACACACATACCCATCAGACGTTTAAAACCCTTTTACATATAGCAGTTCGGTTCTTCAAAGATTCATGGCTGTGCTAGTGTCAGAGGAATGCGAAAAGAAAGAATGCCTCAACAACTGTTCAGGTAGAGGCGGAGAGAGAAATAAGTGCTAAATCGAGATGGGCTCTACAGTAAACTTTGAACACGAAAAAGGCAGTCAGCAAAATCTCTGGAGGTGAAAATGTTGTTGTTGTTGTTCTCTTCAGTCCTGAGACTTGTTTGATGCAGCTCACAATAATACTCTATCCTGTGCAAGCTTCTTCATCTCCCAGTACTTACTGCAACCTACATCCTTCTGAATCTGCTTAGTGTATTCATCTCTTGGTCTCCCTCTACGTTTTTTACCCTCCACGCTGCCCTCCAATGATAAATTTGTGATCCCTTGATGCCTCAGAACATGTTCTACCAACCGGTTCCTCCTCCTTGTCAAGTTGTGCCACAAACTCCTCTTCTCCCCAACTATATTCAGTACCTCCTCGTTAGTTATGTGATCTATCCATCTAATCTTCAGCTGTCTTCTGTAGCTCCACATTTCGAATGCTTCTATTCTCTTCTTGTCCAAACTATTTATCGTCCATGTTTCACTTCCATACATGGCTACACTCCATACAAATACTTTCAGAAATGACTTCCTGACAATTAAATCTATACTCGATGTTAACAAATTTCACTTCTTCAGAAATGCTTTCCTTGCCATTGTCAGTCTACATTTTATATCCTCTCTACTTCGACCATCATCAGTTATTTTGCTCCCCAAATAGCAAAACTCCTTTACTACTTTAAATGTCTCATTTCCTAATCTAATTCCCTCAGCATCACCCGACTTAATTCGATTACATTCCATTATCCTCGTTTTGCTTTTGTTGATGTTCATCTTGTATCCTCCTTTCAAGACACTGTCCATTCCGTTCAACTGCTCTTCCAAGTCCTTTGCTGTCTCTGACAGATTTACAATGTCATCTGCGAACCTCAACGTTTTTATTTCTTCTCTATGGACTTTAATACCTACTCCGAATTTTTCTTTTGTTTCCTTCACTGTTTGCTCCATATACAGATTGAATAACATCGGGGACAGGCTACAACCCTTCCCAACCACTGCTTCCCTTTCATGCCCTCGACTCTTATAACTGCCATCTGGTTTCTGTACAATTTGTAAATAGTCTTTCGCTCCCTGTATTTTTGCCCTGCCACCTTTAGAATTTGAAAGAGAGTATTCCAGTCAACATGTTCAAAAGCTTTCTCTAAGTCTACCAATGCTAGAAATGTAGGTTTGCCTTTTCTTAATCTATTGTCTAAGATAAATCGTGGGGTGATTATTGCCTCACGTGTTCCAACATTTCTGCGGAATCCAAACTGATCTTTGCCTAGGTCGGCTTCTACCAGTTTTTCCATTCGTCTGTAAGGAATTCGCGTTAGTATTTTGCAGCTATGACTTATAATTCGGCAATTTTCACATCTATCAACACCTGCTTTCTTTGGGATTGGAATTATTATATTCTTCTTAAAGTCTGAGGGTATTTTGCCTGTCTCATACATCTTGCTCACCAGATGGTAGAGTTTTATCAGGACTGGCTCTGCCAATGATAACGAACAAAAATGGTTACTACTAGCGATCGTACTAAATGCAGTTTGGCGAAAATCGGAGCACTGTCACGGTCATGTAACTTCTAACCACAAAGCAGTTATTTTTACTGATATAAGCATCGACGTAGGCTCCTGTCTGCAAAGTAGATGTTACGGAAATGTCTACATCTACACCTTTACTTCGTAAAGCCACCTCAGGGTGCGTGGTGGAAGGTATTCTGTAGACCATTCTCACTTCCCAGTTTTCTTGATCCATGGGGTGGTTCGCGGGTAGAACGATTGCTCGTCTCTAATCTGTCTGATTTTGGCCTCAATGTTCTTTTTGGAAGTTACGTGTAGGAGGAAGCAATATGTCGGCTGATTTTTCAAGAAACGTAAGCTCTCTGAATTGTAACAATATGCCATACCGCGATACAGGACGCCTCTCTTACAGCGTCTGCCACTGGCTGATTGATGGCTGAGCATCTGCGTGGCACTTTCGCCCTTACTATATTAAGTTGTGCCGAAATGTGCTGCTCTTCTTTGGAACCTATCTGTTTCCCCTCTCAGTCCTGTCTGGTGCGGACCCCAGGCTGTTGAGTATTGGAAGAACGAGTGTGTTGTAATCTAATTCCTTTGTTGATGGACTGCATTTCCTAAGGAGTGTTCCAAATGAATCTCAGAGTGGTATGTCCGTCACATGTGATTAATTTTATGTTCTCTTCCACTTCAGATCACTCCAAACGCGTACTCCTAGCTATTTTGAGGAAGCACATGCTTTCATTTATTGTACTGAAATCGTGCATTCATGGAATAAAGGCTCTTTCTGACTACGTATTCGTAATACATTACATAATTTTCTAGCTTGGCGACTTCTCTATGTACAAGATCATTTTCCACGAAAAGTACCTCTTCGAACTTCCACTTTTATCAACTTTATATATAAAGTTGATAAAGGTGGAAGTTCTAAGAGGCATATAAGTAATGGTCCTATAAAACTCCCTTGGCAACACTCGAAGTTACTTTTACACATGAAGGCATCTCTCCGCTTAGAATGACATGCAGTAGCCTGTCTGTTAGAAACCCTTCAATCTAGTTGCACCATTGTTCTGATATTCCGTACGCTCGTTTTTTGTCCATTCGGTGGTAGTGTCCAACTGTATCGAACGCATTCTAGAAATAATGGAACGCGGCATCTACCTAGGCACCGGTATGGAGTGGTTTCGCATCTGGTGAACGACCACAGAGCAATCTGGGTTTCACACGTTGATTTCGGAACCCATCATGACCTCTGAAGAAACGTCACAGTACGCGAGCAAAAAACATTTTCCAGTGTTGTACAGCGACCGATGTCGGAGATGGAGGCCTAGTTTTGTGTGTCTGTTCCACTACCCATCTTGTAAACGGGGTTAAACTACTCCTGTTTTGCAGTGGTTAGGAACATTTCGCTCGCCCGGCCCGAGTGGCCTTGCGGTTCTAGGCGCTACAGTCTGGAGCCGGGCGACCGCTACGGTCGCAGGTTCAAATCCTGCCTCGGGCATGGATGTGTGTGATGTCCTTAGGTTAATTAGGTTTAATTAGTTCTCAGCTCTAGGCGGTTCATGACCTCATAAGTTAAGTCGCATAGTGCTCAGAACCATTAGCCATCTCTTCGCTCCTTTACAGAACTACTATACCGTGCTGCTACAACAGTTCTTCCGCAAACTCTGGGTGGAATCGAACTGGTATAGCGTCAGGTCCATCCCTGTAAGTCTCTTAATTACAGCAATTACAACAATCGTTTACGGATTGCAGGTATTATGATCAATCGTCTAAGGATTGCTGCTATTACTGTTCCGTCCTCCAGCGATAAATCACGAACACTTCCACTGTAGCCGGCCGCGTTGTTACACCCGACTTCATCGTTATGGGCGGCGGAACGAAACTGACGCTCCGTTGATGGCGGATCGCTTTACCTCCGACGAGCGTCTGCAGAAGTCCTTAGCGGTGACGATCACTTCGGTACACGGAAGATACGGGACGTGGCTCGATTGGATGGGATGATAGGAGTTGGGGGGGGGGGGGGGAGGGAGAGAATAGGAGGGGGAAAGGGTCGGATGGTAGGGGGTAGGGGAAGAGGTAGAGGTTAGGGGGCGTGGGTTGCGGCCTGGCCCCCGCCGCCCACGCTGCGTGGCAGCTCGCGTGATCACCGGCGGCCGGCCGCCAATCGATGTGGGCGGCAACACCTGGCTGGCCCTGCGGCGTGGCGCCTGGCGGTCGCGCGGCAGTCCGCCCGCCGAGCGAGTGCCGTGCCGGACCCAGCAACAGGTAAGGCGGCAGCGACGCCGCGCCTCCACCCGCTACTCGACACTCCCAGACCAGCAACACGGCAGCGCTTACCCAACAAAGTACGAGCCTGTGCGTATCGACAGCAGTTCGTGATACCAGTGAAGATTTTGTGACGGGAAGCCTGCAGCACATTATCTGGGACGGGGAGTCCTCTACAAATACGGACGTAAGTTAAGCAGTCCCAAGGGAGCTCTGTTGAGGTCATTCCTGTTTATATTGTATATTGATGGTTCAAATGGCTCTGAGCAGCATGGGACTTAACAGCTGAAGTGATCAGTCCCCTAGAACGTAGAACTACTTAAACCTAACTAACCTAAGGACATCACACACATCCATGCCCGAGGCAGGATTCGAACCTGCGACCGTAGCGGTCCCGCGGTTCGACACTGAAGCGCGTAGAATCGCTCGGCCACAAGGGCCGGCTATATTAATGACCTGAGATATATTGAGACTGACGGTATTTTACAGATTATTTACTGTATTCAAGTACTATTTGAAAAAAATTACTGAAAAATATACAGTGACACCCCCGTCTCATCAATCGTAGCGATGTGAGTACAGAAAGCATAATACCGATATCTACATTTTTACTCCGCAAGCCACCCAACAATGTGTGGCGGAGGGCACTTTATGTGCCACTGCAATTACTTCCCTTTCCTGTTCCACTCGCGTATGGTTCGCGTGAAGAACGACTGCCGGAAAGCCACTGTGCTCGCTTGAATCTCTCTAATTTTACATTCGTGATCTCCTCGGGAGGTATAAGGAGGGGGAAGCAATATATTGGATACCTCATTCAGAAACGCACACTCTCGAAACCTGGCGCGCAAGCTACACCGCGATGCAGAGCGCCTCTCTTGCAGAGTCTGCCATTTGAGTTTGCTAAACATCTCCGTAACGCTATCACGATTACCAAATAACCCTGTGACAAAACGCGCCGCTCTTCTTTGGATCTTCTCTATCTCATCTGTCAACCCGACCTAGTACGGATCCCACACTGATGAGCAACACTCAAGTATAGGCCGAACGAGTGTTTTGTAAGCCACCTCCTTTGTTGATGGCCTACATTTTCTAAGGACTCTCCCAATGAATCTCTACCTGGTACCCGCCATACCAACAATTAATTTTATATGATGATTCCACTTCAAATCGTTCCACATGCATACTCCCAGATATTTTACATAAGTAACTTCTACTAGTGTTTGTTGCACTATCATATAATCATACATTAAAGGATCCTTCTTTCTACGTATTCGCATTACATTACATTTGTCTATTTTAAGGGTCAGTTGCCACTCCCCGCACCAAGTGCCTATCCGCTACAGATCTTCCAGCATTTCGCTGCAATTTTCTAATGCTGCAACTTCTCTGTATACTACAGCATCATCCGCGAAAAGCCGCATGGAACTTCCGACACCATCTACTAGGTCATTTATATATATGGTATTGTGAAATGCAATGGCCCTTTAAAACTCCCCTGTAGCACGCCAGAGGTTACTTAGTCTGTAGACGTCTCCCCATTGAGAACAACATGCTATGTTCTGTTTGCTAAAAACACTTCAATCCAGCCACACAGCTGGTCAGATATTCCACAGGCTCTTACTTTATCAGGCGACAGTGCGGGACTTTATCGAACGCTTTTCGGAAGTAAAGGAAAATGGCATCTACCTGGGAGCCTTGTATCTAGTATTTTCTAGGTCTCATGAACAAATAAAGTTAGTTGGGTATCACACGATCGCTGTTTCCGGAATCCATGTTCATTCCTACACAGTAGATTCTGAGTTTCTTGAAATGATATGATACGCGAGCAAAAAACATGTTCTAAAATTTGTCTAGGCCTATAGTTTTGCGTTTACTGCTCGACTACCCTTCTTGAAAACTGGGACTACCTGTACTCTTTTTCAATCATTTGGAACCTTCCGTTCCTCTAGAGACTTGCGGTACACGGCTATTAGAAGGGGCGCAAGTTCTTTCGCGTACTGGTATCCCGTCAGGGCCAGTGGACTTTCATCTGTTGAGTGATTTCAGTTGCTTTTCTATTCATTGGACACTTATTTCGATGTCAGCCAGTTTTTCGTTCGTGCGTGGATTTAGAGATGGAACTGCAGTACGGTTTTCCTTCGTGAAACAGCTGTGGAAAAAGATGTTTAGTATTTCAGCTTTACGCGTGTCATCCTCTGTTTCAATGCCATCATCATCCCAGAGTGTCTGGATATGCTGTTTCGGTCCACTTACTGATTTAACGTAAGACCAGAACTTCCTAGGATTTTGTGTCAAGTCGGTACATAGAATTTCACCATCACACCAACACTTATTAACAATAGTACGATGGCATGGTGACTAGATTCGGGGATTTTTGGTAGGGCGCACACACCGCGCTATCGTCCACGGATTCACATCGAAGGATTTTCATTCTCTGTCACAGGTGAGTTCGCCACCAGAGCGCATTACTGTTGTTACCGTTCAGTTTCGTTATCAGGTTTGGTAGGGTACACCAGATGTCTGTCCCATGGATCGTCAGCATTGGTGTCTCTCATGTTTCTGTAGATACTTAAATCTCGTTTTTGCAGTGTGTGTAGCTAGTGGCAGCCCAAACAAATCCTGCTGATCACATATTTCTTACGACGCTCAACGTCGACCAAATGCTCCGGTTTGTTTCCCATTACGAAGAATATGGCTCTTAAATCAAAGTAATAGGTGAACATACGATAGGACGGCCCAACATTTGTCTAGTTTCACATTCATTTCATCGTTGTATATTAGTAAGGACAGTGACACACGAAGAATAAATAGCAAAAAAATGGTTCAAATGGCTCTGAGCACTATGGGACTTAACTTCTGAGGTCATTAGTCCCCTAGAACTTAGAACTATTTAAACCTAACTAACCTAAGGACATCACACACATCCGAGGCAGTTTCGAACCCGCGACCGTAGCGGTAGCGCGGTTCTAGACTCTAGCGCCTAGAACTGCTCGGCCACTCCGGCCGGCCATTAAATAGCACTGCAGTAGCAACTGAGCACCGATGGCCAAGATAATACTTTCACTCTTGGAGAAATGGTTATTCTTCGGGTTTTACAGTTCCTATTAAAACATATCGATACAACGAATATCGCAATAAACTAATTTTGGGACCGCTCTATAGAATGGACACGTAAAAAATATAATTTTGCTTCTAACGGGAAGAAAACGACGCTTTCCGTCGTATTTCAACATTGCACGTACGTCTGAGCAACATTTAGCAATATTTATTTGGGCCCACGTCAGCTAAAAGCGGCAAAAAAGATATTGCAAATATTTGCGGAATCACCAAAGAAAATACCCAGGCGACTGTACGGTGAGACCACCCGAATAAGAGGGTGTGGACAGGGTCAGATGCTGAGTAATCATTATCATATACACGAATGTGCCACGTACTATTGTTGGCCTGCGTTATCAGCACCTGACACAGTTCGAAACAGACCTCATTTTGGGTCTCAATTTAGCTGGCTGGTCGAATCGTGCAGCATCCATGTATCTGGGGTATATGACAGGAGACCAGAAGTTCGATTTATAAAAACCTGAGGGTAAACATACTTGTCATTAACGTTCCGGTAAACCAAGCTGAACCACCACAGGGTAGGATAGTCCTATTTTGCATCAGGCACATTGTAACCACATCGGTGCCTGTCGTCCAAAAACAAATAATGGACGCCCTGCAACACTCTGTGATACCCCACACCGCTGTTCGGATTCTAGCAGTAGGCGGGCTAGCGCATTACTGTCCTACGCGTAGGCGGCTGTAAGCACCACGACACAGTATCGTAACTGGGAAGTATGGACTGTTAGAGAATGGGATCGCATTGTGGTTACTGATAAATCGCAGTTTTCTCTACCATGGATGGCCATCGTCGGGGAGTATGAAGGGGGTCAGTGGGAAGTTCCATTCTTGCAATGTTCTGGAGATGCACAACGGTGGTACTCCCGGCGTCAGGATGGGAGAAGCTGACAGCTTGTAGGGATTGAGGGAACTGTGACAGCACAATGGCGCGTCACGGTCCTATTACGTTCTCAAGTGTTAACTCACATGAGACAGTATCGTGGTACCATTTTTCAACAGGACAAAGCTTTCCACACGTGACACTTACCTCTATGCAGTGTCTGTCTGCTGTTAAGGTACCCCTGTGACCACAAGTATGATTCCCAAAGAACGGGTATGTCACGAGCTAAGACATCAAATCATCGTAAGTGCCAGTATACAGGATTTTAACGACCACGCACAACAATTGCGGGTCAGCTTGCCTCACTAGACGATACAAAGCCTTGGGCTCAAATTTCAAAGTTCTTTGTTAATTTCACTTGCCTTTGTGAGTACGGATATAATATCACATACCCTGTCAGCTGATGAAGTCTCCTTTCGTTTCCTACTCCTTCTCTTCAGGTTGCTATAATTTGTTCTCAGGCAATTAGCATGCAATGAAATTCATTATAATTAGGCACACTTCAGTGGGAAACTGGGAAGTGTGAATTGCTATCCATGATGTAAATTTATGGCCTACCGAATTGCATCGATATTAACCTCAAAATTTTGGAGACGGTGAAGTTACTTACAATGATATAATGTCTGAAAAGAAGTTGAACATATATTCAGTTGTATCTCCACCTCATCACTCTCAGCGGTATAGTATCATCTGGGGAACCACTATCACACATTCATTTATGAATGATCAAGAGCAAGTGGTATAAAATTAAATTTGTGACTCGAGTGAGAATTACGTGGTAGGAAAGATGCAGCAAATTATGGGGTATGGCTAGATATTGACAGACTCCAGACATTACTTTGAGACTCATTCTGTTTACTAGTGTGTTAGAGGTCACACAGCATAATTAGTACGTTATTTTTCTGGTTTAAAGTTAATTTTTACTGTGTTCTCTTTGAGATAAATATATTTCGGAAAAGTATCTGCGTCAGGAAACACAATTTTTTCTTTACATTCATACATGCTTCAGTGAGCTTCCACCATTACTAATGTAACATACACAATTAAATATAAGCGTAGGCTTCCGTGGCCGTTTCAGTAAAATTCTTACGGGCACGTGACCGCATTTTCAGTACGTAAAATGGAGCAAACTCTTGGCCACTGTTACAAATGGTCTTCGTCAGGGTGTCTTGCTGACTATCAGCAAAACACCTTGAGGAAGGCCATTTGCAACAGTAACGGTAACGTCGCACGACTGTGTGTATTGATAATGCGATCACATTACTGATAGCACAGTGTTTCTGTAACGATGCAGTCTGGTCCCTTTAATCCCACAAACCAACCACAGTGTTGCTCACGTATCTGTCTGTCGTCTACTGTGCAGCTGATGCCTGTAGTACATTTTATAATCTGAAACTTTCGGTATACATTTCCCATAGTAATTTCTAGCTAACCCGTATTGCAACTGTCTTAACGTGGCAGCAGGTGTAGGTAGTGATCAGAGAAAATGCACTCAAATATTCCGTCAGGTCTTGATGTTTATTTAAAGTGGTGCAGGTATTGGGAAATCACTTTAATTATTTCGAAACTTAAAATGGTTCCCATCAATATAGGTGTAAAGCTTATCATCCGATCACTTCTACTCATACAAATATCTGGGGGTATAAATTTGTAGGAATACAAAACGGAAAGATCGAATGTATGGATGTGCGTATGTATGTATGTACGTACGTATTGAACTAGGGACCTAGAACCAACGAAGAGGCTTCGTCCCCACCGTAGCCTTTAGTTGTACACAACCTCACATCGAGCTACTTCAGTCTACTCACCCCACCGTTGCCCCACACCGAACCCAGTGTTATTGTGCGCTTCGGCCCCCAATGGATTCCCCGGGGTTGTCCCATTCCGGACGAGCGTGACCCCAATGTTTGCTTGGTAGAGTAACTATGGTGTACTCATACGAGGAGTTAATGTTTGCGCAGCAATCGCCGACACAGTGTAACTGAGGCGAAATAAGGGGAACCATTCCGCATTCGCCGAAGCAGATGGAAAACCGCCTTAAAAACCATCCACAGGCTGGCAGGCACATCGGACCTCGACACTAATCCTCCGGGTGGATTCGTGCCGGGGACCGGCACCCCTTCCCGCTCGGGAAACAGTGCGTTAGACCGCACGGATAGCCGGGCGAGCCGAATGATCAAATAATGTATGTCTTAAGTAAATCAGGTGGAACATCTCGTTTCAATGGTAGAGTACCGTGAAAACGACATTTTCTGAGATATTACAGGAGTATGTGCGAGCAATCGGGCAAACAAGGAATATCCAACATTTAAAAAGAAGGATAACACGAGTTATCACTGGTTTGTCGATCTATGAGAGGGTGTCCACGAATTGCCGAGGAACCAAAACGAACGAACACTAGAAGACGGACGCCTGCTACCGCCTGAGAGCCTAATTATAGAATTAAAAGACCCCGTATTAAACAAAGAATCTAGAAATACACTTTATACCCCCAAGAAAGCGTAGCTTCACTTCCGTTAACACTCTCATTAATCACCACTTTTGTCTATATTTACTATGGTTATCCTGCTTCAGTAATATGAGCGGCCTTTTTGCAGAAAATGTGAAAGTAAAATATGAAACGGGGAAGCTTTCCCAGAACAGTGCAAGCGGGAGATTATTATCATGACTTGGATAGATTTCTTGTAGGTTTATCTACGTTATCAACCATTATTGACATTTCTGTATGATATTTACCTCCCAGTACAGTATTTCTTCAACAGAGGTCACAAAGCACAGAAAATCTCGAGCGCTCGACCTTATTTCACGCACATAACTTACTATTTACATCCCCTTTCCCACAGAGCGAAGGGGTATATGGAACGGGAAAGAAGGCGATTGGCGCTATCAGCGGGACATTTTGTGGAGTCAGACGCCGTAGTCGGCTGCTGTACCATGTACCACGGTACTAGGAGTATCAGGGAATTAAATATCTGTACTATAATTCTGGAAAAGCGGAGGACATAGGAAGAGCAGTTCAACGGAATGGACAGAGCGTTAAAAAAGTTATAAGATGCTCATTATCAACATAGTTAATTAAATATAGCAGAATTAAGTCAGTCGATACTGAGCCAATTAGTTTAGACAATGAGACACTGAAAGTGGTAGATGAATTGTGTCATCTGCTCAGTAAAGTGAGTGAAAACCAGAGAGAATGCTGGCTGGAAATAGTGAGAACAGCGTTTCTGCAAAAGGTAAATTTATTAACATGGAATATAATTTTAATTGTTGGGATGTTTCTTCTGAAGTTTTGCTGTGGAATGTAGGGTTAGATGGCAGCGGAACGTGGATCATAAAAAGTTCGAGCAAGCAGAGAACCATATAAAATGTATTACTGGCACTACAGAAGAATGTGGAAGATTAAATGAGTTGTTTGTATAACTAAATAAAGAGGAGGTACTGAATCGAAATTGTTAAAAGGAAATTCGGGGCAAACTTCACTGAAAGAAGGGATGGGATGGTAGGAAAATTGCTGCGGATGGCATTGTAAATTTGCTAACGGACATTTGAGTTTCTGAGTGTGTTTCCCTGGCGGCGGTACTGGAGGGGGAGGGTCAAGAGCTGTAGTAGCTGACCGGTGTGGGATCATGTCAGTGGGTTGAAACCGATATAACTAGCAGTAGCTATCCAGGGATGGAAAGAACCACACAGGATGGAGTAGCATGGACACATCCATGACATTACTATCTGGAATGCTGACCATAGCAACACATATTATCTTTAATTAAAACGTAGGTTTTACTTGTAGTCTATCCAATGTACTGAGGTATTCAGTCGCCTTGCGTAGCTTGCACTACAACAATCACTCTGATATTTAATCTAAATTATGCAAAATGAACCTGTATAATCATTGCATACTAGGTATAATGTTTCAGTGGAGCTGTACTATCCTCTACAAAGCCTTTTATATCAATGTCAACTGTGTGTTCTGTTATCCAGTAAATGTTCGTATTATTTAATGTGAAAACCCACACGAGAATGTACTTAGTGTGCCTGGTATTCATTAAAGCGGGAAATTAAGAACAAAAACACGACAATGGTCGTAGAATCGATATCTAATTAAAAGGAAAATTTACGTTATCACCCTAACACATATCTGTCTGCAGCATTCATCAGGAAGCGATCATTCATATGCAGTATCTCTGTTCTACCTGAAAGGCAGCAGATTGTTAGAACTGTATCACGGTTTGTGAATGTTTCAGAACGGTCACATGCTCTGTCAAGTGGGGCAAAGTTAAACTGTTACAAACTCGATTACACTTTTTTTAAACCTTCTGGAACTTTGGTTGCGACTCACCTAACCCCACAGATCCATTCACGGGCAGTGTAGATTAAATATTTCTTGTGGATATTCGTTCAGTCACCTAATTGTATTCATGAAAACAACCCTGAAGGCCTCCAGGTTAAAATTATGATACTAATCAAAACGTGTAAGAGACACATATTAAATCATATACCTAGGTGTCCACAGTAAAAACAACGTTTGTCCCCTGTAATCTAATAAGAGGAAGCCTTTGTGGTATTAGTCTGCTCGAGACAGTCTCATATCAGTCAGCAGCCAGAATCTCTCGCTTCCTTAAGCTAAGCACATAAAATCGTTCCGGATAGCTTTCTACATTATGCAACCGTGAAAAGAACCGCAGTAACTATTTTACGCACCTTCTACACTTTAGACGCCTGTTAAAAGTAGAAAAAAAGCACACTACTGTCGAGTCATCACCCTACCTCCTCTACATCCTGGAGATCAGTATTCCAGCTAGTTACGGTCCATTGATGTCTTCTAGAAATCCGGGAGATGCCTGCATTCAGCTCAGTCATATGAAAATCTCCCCCAAGTTGCAGTGAACTTTCAGATCATTCTTAATGCCCAGAACCACTGCTCGAGAGAAAATACGTACTGTCGGATAAGCTATTGCGTGTTCTCCGTTCCAAAAGACTCGGAGTGATGTATTAAATGAGTAACAGGAAACACCTGGCTTTCGTTCATGCATTATTTCTAGATTTAATTATATTAGTTCAAAAATGATTACTGCTTGGTTTCAGAAAATATTTAGTTAGTTCACTTTGCCGCCCATAATTTTGTAAATACACACACTGCACAGAATAATGAATTTTGTCGACATCACAGATAAACAAAATGTCATTAATATGAACAACATTTCTGAACAACGCTGTGTAGTTTTCATTTTTGGGACACCGATTTAAAAATGACCTCTCTCTCTCTCTCTCTCTCTCTCTCTCTTTCTTACTTACACATTACTTCCACACCAGGTTACACGTTACTCCCCACCACCGTTAAACACACACACACACACACACATTTAGAGTATATCCTTTAACATCGGAAATATCATTGTATGACAATCACATTGTGCGAGGATCTGATATTTCCCCCCTCTCGCACGCAGGCATTGCATCGTTTGATACCAATGAGACGACAAAGTCAGTTACTTTTCCGTTTACAGTGTGTTTGAAAGCTCTTTATTAGCTGATCTTACCTGTAACACAGGCCATTTACGGAAGATGATGTGCTACTGAGTCTGCGACTTGGAAGTAGATTCTTACTAACATCTTGCTAATACACTGTGATACACAGTGCATTCATTCAGGGCGTTCGTTGCTACAGCTGTTAGACGTCTTGTGCGAAAATTTGAATAACTATTGTCAAAACGTACGCCTGATAAAATATGACCGCCATTGATGTCAAAAATGACATAACACGAATGCTTGCTTGCATGCTTATACAGAGTGAGTCAGGAGGACGTGTGCATGGCTTGAGAGGTGACAGTATTATTGATTCTGAACAAACAGCTTCGTACAGACAAATGGCCAATTCCGAATGGTTTCCGAGATAGAGCACACTTAATATCGGTTTGGCAAATTTTTCTTGAATAACGAGAAAACAGCATCCTCCAGCAAAATGTGTTTCCTAACAAAATTAAACTACGTTAAATTTGCTACACTAAAGGTCGAGGACTAATAGTTTGTTCAAAGAGAGCGAGAGAACTGAAAATCTCGCGCGACTCACATGCCAGTTTGAGGTAGTTTCCCGACTTGATTGACCACAAATGTCCTTTGTCAAGCTGTCCGTCTCTATTTTCCCTACATTACTATTGTACATTGTAAGCAATGACAATGAACAATACAAAAAATAAATGTGTACATTAAGTAAGTTCTATGTCGGAATCCGTTCGGAGCAAGGCAAATTTCCATATAAAGCTTTTCGTTCAGAATCGTTCATGCTGTCACCCCTAAAACCACGTACCTTTTCTCCTGTCTCACCCGGTATTGTATTTACGATTTAGGTGTAAAATTGGTCTGCGACTTCCTGCAGTAAAAATATACATGTCTGATGTAAATTATGAAGAAAGAAACCAAAACAGAAATATAGTGAAGTAACGCAGTAATTTCTGGAGGTAGGCTGAAGGAAGTGCTAACCACCGACAACGCCATGTATACTTATCGTATATTATATTTAGATTAACTTGATAGTCGAGAACATAAAGAGAATAAGCCACAATAATTTGTATTGCAGACATTTCTTTGTAGTGACCCCATTTATCTGATTTCTGCTCGTCTACAGTGCAATCAGAGACACGCTGATGGTGTGATCGGATAAATCCGTGCGCAATTGAGGCTTAGAACTTCCTTCCGCAAACTTTTTCAATTTTACGGATTATACTGAGTTGTCTCTAACTCAAGCGACCACAATTCGGGAGGTAGTCCAGTTACTTTTTCTGAGTATTTTGGTATAAGGGGCCCTTGGCCATTGGTAGTTCATTACACAGCATTTCCATTCAGTTTGATTTCTTACTTCCCTTCACCTTTGTTTCTGTATTATACTGAAACTGCTTGTTCAAGAGCGTAAATATCGACGTTATGCGTTGTGTATCTTGTTTCGAGACCAAGATGTTGCATTCACTCACGGCACTTTAGGCTGACAAATGCAGTATCCACTTTGGTCTTTGTGCCGGCCGCTGTGGCCGAGTGGTTCTAGGCGCTACAGTTTGGAACGTCGCGACCACTACGGTCGCAGGTTCGAATTCTGCATCGGGCATTGATGTGTGTGATGTCCTTAGGTTACTTAGGTTTAAGTAGTTCTAAGTTCTAGTGGACTGATGATCTCAGAAGTTAAGTCCTATAGTGCTCAGAGCCATTTGAGACATTTTTCTTACTCGCTGTCTTCGGCCTTTCATTCGTTACAGCTCGGTGCTGTTTCAGGTTTGATTTTTCGCCAGTGTTACTACTTGTACGTTAACAGTGTCAGCAGCAGCATGAACAGGTTTTCTGATGTAGATGGGCGATATGCAATTCGTATGTGGGCTCACCAAAAGCAGTGGAAGAGACCCAAAATGACGTTCCGCTAACAGTTACACCAGCGACAGCAACCACATAACACTACTTCTACTTCTGTACATTACTCTAAGCCTTCTGTTGTGGGTTTGGTGATGCTCGCCGATTACAGGCGTTATGATAGTTGTGTATCGATTTCCGCAGAAATAAGAGTAGCTGCAGTAAAAAACCGAATTATTTAATAATCACGTATTTGATCGATACCCCGATGGAAAATATTAATGAATAACAAGAGAAATTTTGTCGGTAAGTTCGGATATACTGTACAAACCTGTGACAAAAATTGAAGAACCGATACTAGTCTCTCTCTCTCTCTCTCTCTCTCTCTCTCTCTCTCTCTCTCTCTCTCTCTCTCTAACATATATAATGTGTGTGTGTGTGTTACTATAGATCTTAAGTCTTTTTCTCAAATAGTTTTCAAGGAGAATTGCTACTCGGATGCCGTTACTGCATACCTGCCTTGCAACCATCTCCTGAACTGATTTAGATGAAATATGAGCGACGGCTGTCAGTGTGGACTCAACTCAACAGCATTGACTGACAGCGCTTATCTACCGACTGCCTTGTTTTCCTGTATCACAAGTGATATTCAACGGCTGCAATTGATTTTGTGCCCTACCTACTGCCTTTTCAGTTCTCCCCCCTGTTCATGAATACATTTCACAGTTACTTAACATCTGCTCGGGAGGGGTACAAATGTTGGTGATCAGTAAACACTATATTCCTTAATGAATGAAGCTGCCGTGTACAAAACAGCTTCTGACTTCTGATTACTGTAGAAGTGAGCTAATGTGTAAACTATTTGACGTTCAGATTGCAAGCGAGAGAAAGTATATAGAAGGTTTTCACTAACGCTTAAACATTTTTCGACGTTGTGAAGTTCTGTGAAGCCAGACACTAGAGGGTAACTTGCGATCCGCTTTAAACAAATGCTACTTTTTCACGCATCGCAATTTGTACGTAATAAGTTTTCATTTATGTAGCGTAGTATTACACAATTTTGCAAATACATTCAGCGGGGCCTCTCTACAAAATGAGTGGCGAGTAAGGTAAGTAGTTTAGTAATAACACACTAAAACGTCAACCGTAATGTCGAAGTTTACTGCATGAACAGCAAAAATGTAGTAAGCTATAAACTTTCTTCCTTTTACGATTTCGTAAGGATGCCAACTATAAAAAGTTTCCGACGGGTTTTAAACTATGTGTAAAGTTTGTTGGAAGTCTCAAATACTGACTCCAAAAGTCTGCGCAATTTGCGTATAGTGACTCATGCTGCCTCCGCACGTATACACAGCTTCTAATTCCAATACTTGACTTTTTGTATCATGCCCTTAACAAAAGATTGTAGCTCCTTATGAGTTGATTAAGATAATACGTGAAATTTTAAATTCGATAAATAACTTTATGACATACTGAAAATACAATTTTTGTCTCCCTACAACACTACCGGCTATTATTATACTAGTACTATGCCGATAATGTTACAGTTTTGAGACGATTTTTGTGACCGTGACTGTGTCTGTAATGGAAACCTTTCGCCATTTTTTTTTTTTTTTTATTCTGGGAAGATTGTTATCGAGAGGATACAATAGCAAAACGAACTGGAATGGATCAGAGGCCAGAGGCTCTGTTAGTAGTCAAGTAAACTAATTACGCGGCAGGAATAGGTCGCCAGCCAAATTAGGCAAAGTACTATTCAGTACTAACATGATCCATAAACAAGGCTACCTTTGTGCGTTGACTTTACTTCATACTAAACTCCTGTTTTGCTGATAAGATTAAGAACAGTAGCACCATTTAGCAAGTACTGTTCTAGTGAATTGGCTTGAATTACACTACAGAAGTATTAACGTGTTTAGACAACAACTGGCTCTCAATAGCTCTTACTATCTGTACATAACAATAGGAAAATGACGATAATCATATGTAAGGGATTAATAAGGAGGTGCACTTATTGAATGGACAAGAGGTACCTTCGTGAGTTTAATTACAGGAAATTATTACTGTTGCAATAGTAGTGAATTAATAGTATCTTATGTACTGAATATTACTTGCATTCTCAAGAAATGTTCACTACCTTACGTTATTTAGCTCCAATGGAATATGTGGCACCTAGAACTAGTATAGCTTAAATAATTATGGCCAGTTGCTTATTTTTGATAGCGGTTATTGTAAAACGACGTTTAATTTTGCCTCAATACCCAGCCTGGTGACCCAGCATCAAATTTGGTGGTTGTTTCAGATCGTGGCGAATCACTTTAGTCACAACACAAAATAGGGAAAACTGTTAACAACAGTACACATGAAACTGTAAACACTATAATTTCATTTTACAAAATTTCGAAATTAATGATTTAACTGTCCACCCATGAAAAATACGTCGAGCATTTCAAATTTATACTCTCTAAATAATTAAATACCTTACAACTCCACAAAGTTTTGTAACTTTTGTTAAGGAAAATAATGGTTTTTCAGTCCAGTAGAAGAGGTTACTCGGATTCATCATAGCACTTGGGATAGGAGACGGTCAGGGTAGGTGACTGAGGATCAAATATGGTGGCTCAACACAAAGTTTATAGAACACAAAATTATTACTGAAAACGTAACCAAATAACTGGTCCAAGCAATCATACAGTGCTCAACTGATAACGTGAGATGAAGTTGGTGACACCCGCCGATTTCCTGTACTATTCAGGTAAGGACGGCAAAGATATCCTTGGCTCCTCCTCTGTGACGAGCTCTGAAAATCTGATTTTCGTAGTACAGAGCTCATCAATGCCATGAAAAATAAGCCGTATTATTTCCACATCCGATACTATATTTTCCAATCTTCCAGTTCTTCTCGCCTCTTTCAGTTCGCAAGATGCCTACCCATTGACTGCTACCAAACAACTGACTCATTCCACACAGGAGCCTTACAGTTCGACCGCCGAATCCTCCTTTTCTGTTCCCTCCTAGCCAGTTCGGTTGCGGAGGAACTTCACTCCAAGTTTTACATGATTAATAACCCACTATCCCCATGTATGAACCAGTGTTATAATTAAATTTTTAGCTTTTACATTCTTTTATAGCACATTAAAATTATGTTCACAAATTAATTTTAATTATATAAATCGTCCTAAATAAAGAATAAAACGTTTACATCGAAGTGACATCAAAGAGCATAGTTACACGGAACATTAGGTAAAAACAGAGACATTACTTATATAAGACCACAATAGGTATAATGCCACTATAGGTAATATCGATAATTGTGTTACAGCCGCTGTAAGAAGTAATAAATGGAAGCTACAACTGGGAGTAGGTGGACCTGTCCCGGTTTAGCCATTTAGTAATACAGAACAGCCATGAAAGACGATATTCGCACTGCGTGAAGAGTATCGTTTATCCCAGTTCAAGTGGTGTAAGTAATGAAGGATCGATGATTGTTTACTCCCTTTTACTCGTTTAGCCATGTAGAGGTCTTGTATCTAGGTGTGATAAATTCTTTTAGTATTCTTAGACTAATTTTCTGTTCTTAAATTACAAACGAGATACTCATTTCCGTACACAGTTCACTGCATTTGCGGTATAGGTATTATAGCTGAGCACGTAACTTGCTGGCCTCACACTTCAGTCTTTGTTGCGGGATACCAAATGGTTAACATAGTATATGTTGCTTGCAACGCTTGGCCCTAATTTATATGTACGTGACAACCTTTTGGCGCTGTGCATTATTAAAACAACATCTTTAATATCTGCCAGAATAACATAAGAAGTGCCAATGTGCTTTTTTAATGAGTAACGCATTCTAGTTTTGCAAATCCTTCTCAGCATGCAATGAATCTGACCACATGACTCTGTAGTAGTGAAAACGGCGTTTCATGTGCCGTGGCTATAAGAAGATAATAATTAGCATTGTATTAAGACTTCTGTTTCCTTTGTTGTAGGTTGTCATATTAGTACGACACTGCTACTATATTGCTGTTAGTGGTAAGTATATAGTTGCTTTATTATTTACTGAAACTTGAAAGCAGCTGAAAATGTGAAAGGATTTTCCTCTTGAGTTTCTCAGACTATTCGTCGTAAGGACCTACCCGCCTTCACGTGTAAAGGCACGGGAGGCAGCTGAAGGGCGATACAAGTGAAGTATTTCTGAGATACTACTTCGACTGCACTGTCATCCAGTGCTCTGAATTCTTTATATTGAGAATATAGGGAACAAATCTTAACGTTACCACCTGACGAAAAAACTAATGAATATATATTACTGACTGTCGTACGGAATTTCAGTTCACTACAACGTGAACAGAGCCTGTTAAGACTCATTTGATTCGTAGAGAATCAGTAATCCATGAGATTTGCGTTTTATGCATCCAGAGGTGGGCATCTACGTAGTCAAATACTACGATCACAGCTCTGTAAGTATGGTGTAAAATTTCGCATAAATCTGTAAGGACAGTAATGATACAAGATGCTCATAGTTACCTGTAAGGTTTATGTTTTACAGTATTTATTCGTATGGTTCTTTCTGTACAATGATCCCATGGAGATTCTGAGTTGTGAGGTATTCGAGTTGAGAGGAACGCAGCAAAATCTTCGCTGAGAAAGGCATGCATTTAAATAGCAAGTAATTTCTCGTGACGCTGGTAGATAATTTCTGAAATATTCGCCAGCAGGTAACGACATCAGTTCCGTACGCTACTTCGATGATCCACAGTTAAACAATCTGGTCTAGAAACGTGAGACAAAATTCACAGAAGCGGTTAGAATTAACGGTCTTCGGCAAGTAATTCATATTCAGAGTTTGGTGACATAGAAACGAATCTTTGTAATATTCTCACTTGCTACCCCAGCCATGAAACCATCCTTAGTCGCAGTATCATAAATCGAATACAAGTTTAAATACAGGCAGATAGCGAAGCCGCGAATGACACTCTGCTGAGCAACGTATATAATGTATATACAGCTAGAACTGCCAAAAGACATATGAAGCTTGAAAACTATTTGCAATACGTAACATTACTTACATAAACCCCAAATACTTTTCAACTTTGCAAATCATCTTTCAACTAACAAGGGGAGGCCACGATGTTACGATCACGGGTATAGTTCAGACTTGGGTCACTTGAATGGTCCATCGGGAAAAGATAATGTGCAACAAGTAAAGCATACAACATAAGCAGTTTAGAGAAAATCGGAAGAGACGTCTTTCGCGTCAAATATGTACTGGTGCATTGTGACTCCGAACATGAGACGGCGGCTGTGAAGAGGGTAGCGTTATAGCTCCGTAATCGATGGATGTTAACATCAAGTGCCCCTCGTCTCTTTTTTTAAAATTATTTTTCGTTTCAGCGGTGATCATATTATCTAATATGTATGCAATTTGGAAGGTAATCTAATTAAAAAACACGTATATCTTCATTAACTTTCAAATTGTGGACTGTGATTGCATTTTCGAAAAAAATCGCACGTACACAATTCATTCTTGCTACATGAGAAACTTCTCACCACTACGCAAGTTAACTGCAATATGCGACCTGTGTCTGCACGTCGAAGCGCCGGAGCAAAGCAGGTCAGGGTGCCTTACCCAACTGTAGGTATAAAGGATTTCGCAAATCACGGCACACATATTCGTCCAGCAAAATTTTATACGTCCTAGTATTTACCTGTTGATAGTTATAAATATAATATTCCTGTTAAGAATTAAAATTCAGCCAAATACCATGGAAGTTCAGTAAAATGTCATGCAAAAACACGTGTTTTGTCTTTAGATTTCAGTTCAAATGTCTCACATATGAAATAATAGCGCTAGTGTTGAGAAAAATATAATAAATTAAAAGAGATGATTGTGATTAGATCTAGGTATCCACCGATTATGCGTCTTGAACGCTAACCATCTGACAGCTGGCATGTGGTGCTCAGAATCGCAATGATAATGGTAGCCCCTTGGGTAAAACGTATTTGATGTTTCAAACATCTTGAAAGATTAGCGTCAAACCTACTTGCCTAGGGACTCCTGATGTAAGTTGATGCCGTCAAGCCCTGAATGAAAATTGCTGTTACGATACCGGACCAACGTACGGTTCCTGAGGAGAGACAGCAGACTTTTCAGTCTGGATGATCGACTGAACAGGCGTTGTAATTCCAGGCATTTCGCAAGAGTATGCACCTCTACTATATGGTTGAATGATAATGGTAGCCCCTTGGGTGAAACATTCCGGAGGTAAAATAGTTCCCCATACGGATATCCGGACGAGGGCTGCAGGCGTTCTACGAATCCGAGTGTAGAATGTCAGATCCCCTAATCGGGAAGGTAGGGTAGGAAATTTAAAAAGGGAAATGAACAGGTTGACGTTAGATGTAATGGAGGTAAGTGATGTTCAGTGGCTGGAGGAACAGGACTTTTGATCAGGCGAGTTCAGGGTTATAAATATGAAATGAAATAAGGGTAATGCGGAGTAGGTCTGTTAATGAACAAGAAAATAGGAATGCGGCATTATTATAGACAAGACAGACATGCAACCAACATCTGCCACAGGAACACTAGTTTATAGCCCAACTAGGTCCTCAGAAGATGAAGAGATTGAAAATATGTATGATGAGGTAGAAGAAAGTATTCTAATAGTTAAGGGACGAATGTTTAACGTCATATCTCCTTGGCTAGGGACGCCAGATGAAAGTTGATGTCGTCAAGCACTGAATCCAAATTTCTCAACGGATAACTGGGGAGGGGAGCTTGAGAGCGCTACCTAGAGGGCGTGCCCTTTCTGTACGACACTAGGCAAGGGGCTGGAGGTCTTACACGCTGATTTGTGGGTCCCTGCATTCTATAGCTTTTATTTTAAATAAATTTCTTTAAGTGGACTTATTTGTGATTTTTAAGGTATGTTAAAGATTGATGACAGTTGATTTCCTATTTATTTTAAACATTATCACTTAACTTTACAGCGACAGCAGCAATTGTTTCAGTTTACAGATATTACAATTTTACAGCTTGTAGCTCGGGTATATTATATAGGAATCTGCACGCATTTTTCTACGGGCAAGACGGAATTGCGTTGGCCAAATGTATACCACCAAAGCCTCCCAATAAAATATGGCCTTTCAGTCTTCGATCGCTATTCTCTATTTTCAATTACCGGTTTCGGGCTAGCTGCCTATCTTCAGATCATATATTTTAGTCACAGAGTAACTTGTCTGTACAGAACACTCGGTTCGCTGTCATAAGTAAGGTACTTATGACAGCGAACCGAGTGATCTGTAAGGACAAGTTAATCTGTAACTACAATATATGATCTGAAGATGGGCACCTAGCCCGAAACCGGTAACTGAAAATAAAGAATAGCGATCGAAGACTGAAACGCCGTATTTTATAATGAACGAACGCTGAATTCCCATTGAGAAAATCATGTCTAGTTTTGATAATGTCTCCCAATATTTTACATAGGACATTCACTATGTGAGGAGGATAACGGGCAAACTGGGGACCAGATACATTAACACAGGAGGTCAAATTTCCGGAATTAAACGAGCACCTTCATTACCTTACACAAACCGAAGCTGGAAATAAAGGAATTAGTACAAATATTCGAATACCTCTCTTCCATGCGTGAACATTGAGAGAGTCTTCTGTGACACTCCCAGAATATGGCAGGCACATGGAGGTCTTCCTGGGCCCCTGTTGAGGGGGTGTTCGAACCACTTGGCCGTGACCAACCTCTCCACCCCAAATCTTGTGACATTGGAAATTCTTTGACTTTTACCTGGGTGTGCTGTCTCTCTGATCCCCTACCCAGGAGTAAAGTTGGCACTACTATACTACAGAACTACTTCCCAACTAAGAATTGGCCACGCTTTACGGAAAGGTGTGAAGGGGTTAGGAAAGTTCATGTGCAGATTCACATTCACGTACAAGAAATGAATAATACACGACACATGAAGCCTGACACATTTCTTTCCACCCGTTCACTAGGGTTCAGTTGCACCCGCGGCCGGTCGCGTCGTGCAAAAAAATTGGCGGCAGATCCGCTTCTGTTTGTATTTCCCGGTGCGAGCGAGCAGAGAAACCTGCTGCTTATGGAGACGAAACTACTGTACTGTTTCAATCTCTTGCTATATTCTTGGAATTGCCTTAGTAGTACGTGTTACTGCTTACACATTATGTACAAGTAGTAATGTCTCTCCTTGTAAAATGAGTGAATGATATTATCTGGCTTAATTGACTGCCACAGGGAACGCAAAAATAGAAAATGGTTCAGAATAGCAGTAAGGAAACAAGGAAACACAGAGGGTTAGAGGAAGATTGGGTAGGAGGGAAGAATGGAACTGGGGAGATGCAGAGGGCTGAAGGATAGAGGGGCTGAGGGTCTGAGAGACGTAGGGGCTGTGGGGCAGAGGGGTAGAGGTTGTGAAATTTACGGATAAACACTTATTGACAAATCAGCAATGATACCCGAAAAATAACAACACAGACATGGGGTAAAAGGTAGGGTAGTGAGAAGGAAGAGGGACGGAATGGTTGAGGGGCAGTGGGACAGAAGGGAAATTGGGAAGAGGTGAAGGGGGAAGAGGGAAAGAGTCGGAGAGGGTGGCAGGGTGTTAGAGGGAGAGATATGCAGAGAGGTATAGGGACAGAGGGACAGAGGGACAGAAGGACAGTGAAACAGGGGCAAAGAGTGTTACAGCTACTCTGTTACAGAGAAGCACAGCGGCAGAGGGGCATGGAGAATCCGAAGCAGAGGGAAATAGGTACAGAGGGAAAGAGTGAAGTAGGGAATGGGGAACAGGACGACAACAGAGCATGGTGGCAGAAAGGAGGAGGACAGATCGATAGAGTCTCAGGTGAGAGAGGCACTATGGCTGGATGAAGGGGGTCAGAGAGTCTGAAGGGAAAGAGGAAAAGAGGAAAACATATATTGTTCCGTACCCTTTAATTAAAAAAAGTCAGAAAATAATGGTAAAAGGAGAAAGTAAAACTATATGATCACTATTAAATAATTTTGTGCACATTTTGGATAAACACTTATTGACAAATCTGCAATGATACCCGAAAAATAACAATGCAGATATGTCCCAGTAACTACGTATATCGTCTTTTAACATCACATTTCCAGACTCTTGCTGCTTTATTCCCTCAGCTACAAGTATTTTCCCGTATAATACATTTAACTTAGTTTCTTTTTACTAAAACCATTGAATGTTTGCACAGCATATTTAAGGAATAAGCGGCGATATATTTATCTATCGACAGTCTGAACAGCCGGCCGGTGTGGCCGTGCGGTTCTAGGCGCTTCAGTCTGAGAATGCGGGACCTCTACGGTCGCAGGTTCGAATCCTGCCTCGGGCATGGATGTGTGTGCAGTCCTTTGGTTCGTTAGGTTTAAGAAGTTCTGAGTTCTAGGGGACTGATGACCTCAGATGTTAAGTCCCATAGTGCTCAGAGCCATTTAAACCATTTTTTATTTTTATTTTAACAGTCTGACCACATTCTTGTCCAAGACTACTGTATATCCCCATGCTTGCTGTAAAACAGATAAAGTAAAAAAGAAGATACTCATTTAATCGACACTGGCCTAGATGATATAAGCGGTCAGGTGACAGCAAAGAGCGCTGATACATTTATGGACAGCAGTGCAGTGCACTGCCACAAACTACGCCTCGCTACTTTGCGCTCTCTAATAACGTACATCGGTTCCCAGAATAACCTCTTAACTGCGTCGGTTTTGACTCTCGAACACAAATTCTATCTGTTAACGGACAGTAGCAGCCCACATTAAACAGAAATAAACAGCTCGGTGGTCCAGATTGGTATTATGTTCGTTTTATAGCTGGTCCAAATCGCATTCTGCGTAGCTGCGCATCAAAGAGTAAACACATGAGGGCCCACGCGAGATGACGGCAATGTTGTTTAGGCAGCTGTACTACTTTCCTCATTCGTAACTTATTTTAGTGGTTACAACGCAAATGACTTGTTCCCTTACACTGGAACTACACAGTATTGCCAGCGCACTCAGTAACACCGTGATCTAGAGTAAAACGCGGTAATATAACTAACCGAGCAAGCTCTTATCTCCATTTCATATCGGTAAATGACAAGAACACACTTCTTGAAAAAATTTTGTTGGTGCGTTTTGGGTATGGCCGTCAACAGACTATCAAAAAAGATAGCTTGACATCATGTTTTCTAAAACTTTGTTCCAGATACTTGATACTTGATGATCGGCCACGCGTTAATAAAGTTTCTATGACAGGTAGTGTAACTTCGTACACGTACACATCGTCGATGGGTATCTAAATGATTAGATCTGCAATTTCTTGCAACAGGTACAACGGTTAATGTTGTTCATGTTTAGTGTTATCAAGCTTGGTAGGCTATATAAGGGGCATGATAAACATTAAATGTTGGGTAATCAGTTTGAAGGTCCCAGAGATGACATATACTCCTGTAAGATAGAGTAACCTACACCTAGCAGAGTTTTAAATGGGTTTTACTGTTGATTTCCTACTGCCCAGACGGTCGAATCTTTCAATATTCAGGTTTCTTGCATATTCGGCTTTCACAGTGGTCCGATGTTGGACTGCATGGAAACGCGATGGTCGGCATACTCGTCGGCTTGGTTCTGGCATACCATTTTGACCACCACAAGGGAGCATATTGCGGTGCTAGAAAGTGGTAAACCAAAATCCCTTAACAGCAGTACGAGCCGTCTGATCGGAGAACGAGTAATGGACTTCCTGCTACATTCTTTGTCGCCCCGCACCATTAGAGGAAGATTATCACTAGTTGACCTATGGAAATAACAATCCTTGTGTAGGCTATCGTTAACATCACAGATCATAGGCTGAGTTGGGGGGCGGGGCAGCCGTGACTAGGATGCATGGATTCCTGATGACAGTCAGCCCATCGGTTTCAGTGACGAATTGCGGTTCTGTACTAACCAAAATGAATATCGTCATGGTTTTGACCTACGGAGCGATCCCATGCTGCCAATGTTTTGGAGGGCCATGGTTGTGATATTCCTAGTGTCATTAAGCGGGTGACATCAGGTCTTCACTTCACAGCTGTCAATGCCTGGGGAAACTCTGGCGGCTCCACGGTACGTCACGGGCACCCAGAATCCTCATGTGTTATTCCTCATGAGAAAGTACTGTGGTTCTGTTATTCAACAGGACAATAGTCACTCAGATGTGGCATGTATCTCTATGTACTGTCATGCTGTTGTTGTGGTCTTCAGTCTCGAGACTGCTTTGATGCAACTCTCCATTCTACTCTAACCTGTGCAAGCCCCTTCATCTCCCAGCACCTACTGCAGCTTACATCCTTCTGAATCTGCTTAGTGTATTCATCTCCTCGTCTCCCTTTACAATTTTTACCCACCACGCCGCCCTCCAGCACGAAATTGGTGATTCCATGATGCCTCAGAACATGTCCTACCAACCGATCCCTTCTTCTAGTCAAGTTGTGCCACAAACTCCTCCCCACTGCTATTCAATACCTCCTCATTAGTTATGTGGTCTACCCATCTTATCTTCAGCATTCTTCTGTAGCACTACATTTCGAAAGCTTCTATTCTCTTCTTGTCTGAACTATTTATGGTCCATGTTTCACTTCCATACATGGCTACACTCCATACAAATACTTTCAGAAACGACTTCCTGACACTTAAATCTATACTCGATGTTAACAAATTTCTCTTCTTCAAAACCGCTTTCCTTACCATTACCAGTCTACATTTTATATCCTCTCTACTTCGACCATCATCATTTATTTTGCTCCCAACATAGCAAAACTCCTTTACTACTTTATGTGTCTCATTTCCTAATCTAATTCCGTCAGCATCACCCGACATAATTCGACTACATACCATTATCATTGTTTTGCTTTTGTTGATGTTCATCTCATACCCTTCTACAAAGCCCCTCTCCATTCCGTTCAACTGTTCTTCCAAACCCTTTGCTGTCTCTGACAGAATTACAGTGTCATCGGCGAACCTCAGAGTTTTTATTCCTCTCCATGGATTTTAATTCCTACTCCAAACTTTTCTTTTGTTTCCTTTACTACTTGCTCAATATACAGATTGAACAGCATCGGGGAGAGGCTACAACCATGTCTCACTCCCATCCCGGGCGCCAAATACTACACCGCTGAGCGCCCTTAACACCATATCCATCAATCCATCACTCCCTTCCCAACCACTGCTTCCCTTTCACGTCCCTTGATACTTATAACTGCCATCTGCTTTCTGTACAAATTGTAAATAGCCTTTTGCTCCCTGTATTTTACCCCTGCCACCTTAAGAATTTGAAAGAGAGTATTCCAGTCAACAGTGCCAAAAGCTTTCTCTAAGTCTGCAAATGCCAGAAACATAGGTTTGCCTTTCCTTAATCTTTCTTCTAAGATAAGTCGTAGGGTCAGTATTGCCTAACGTGTTCCAACATTTCTTCGGAATCCAAACTGATCTTTGCCGAGGTCGGCTTCTACCAGTTTTTCCATTCTTCTGTAAAGAATTCGTGTTATATTTTGCAGCTGTGACTTACTAAACTGATAGTTCTGTAAGTTTCACATCTGTCAACACCTGCTTACTTTGGAATTGGAATTATCATATTGTTCTTGAAGTCTGAGGGAATTTCGCCTGTCTCATACATCTTTCTCACCAGCTGGTAGACTTTTGTCAGGACTGGCTCTCCCAAGGCTGTCAGTAGTTCTATTGGAATATTGTCTACTCCTGGGGCCTTGATTCGACTTAAGTCTTTCAGTGCTCTGTCAAGCCCTCCACGCAGTATCATATCTCCCATTTCATTTTCATCTACCTCCTCCTCCACTTCCATAATACTGAACTGTCAGGTACCCCAAATCTAAACCTCCCCTGCAGTAGGCAGGTCTGCTTGACCTTAAGACGGAACCACTGCTGTTTCTTTCCTCTGTTCCCTCAGTTCAGTCCAGGGGGGCATGCAGTGCCGTGCACAGCAACTCAGCAAGAATGGGTACTCCACAACAGAAAGCGCAGTGCGCTATTTGGCTTGTGGAAACTTAGATCGTTATGAAGTGCAACGTTATTTTAGACGTCAGTATAAACCACCAGCTAAAACTGTCCGTCGTTGGCTGAAGTCTTTCAAGGAAACCGGTAGTCTTTTAAAAGCAAAATCGCCAGGTGGATCGAGAACGTCTGAAGATGTTGTTGAACAGATCCGTGTTTCGCGTGTTCGGAGACCGAAAAAGTCATTAACCAAACGTAGCCTACAACTAGGAGTGCCTAAAGCTACTGTGTATGATGATGTGCGCAAAAGACTTAAATTGCCCCACTACAAAATTCAACTGTTACATGAAATGAAACCTACGTTTGCAGGGCAACAAAAGGATCCCACGTTGACGTCTACCAACAATGAAGAAAATTAAATGAATTATTTTTCATGATATGTTCCTCATTGATGTAATTTTTCATTAACTTCTCCTTTAAATTTATATTTAAATCTAGGGACTTCTTTGATGCACTCTGGTATAACGGATCTATAAATTTTACAAACTATGCCAAATCATAGCTAACACTTGGCTCAAGAATCATGAAAGAAGGTTGTGTACATGGAAGAACCTGGAGATACTAGAAGGTTTCAGATAGATTATATAATGGTAAGACAGAGATTTAGGAACCAGGTTTTAAATTGTAAGACATTTCCAGGAGCAGATGAGGACTTTGACCACAATCTCTTGTTTATGAACTGTAGATTAAAACTGAAGAAACTGCAAAAAGGTGGGAATTTAAGGAGATGGGGCCTGGATAAACTGAAAGAACCAGAGGTTGTACAGAGTTTCAGGGAGAGCATAAGGGAACAATTGACAGGAATGGGGGAAAGAAATACAGTAGAAGAAGAAAGGGTAGCTTTGAGGGATGAAGTAGTGAAGGCAGCAAAGGATCAAGTAGGTAAAAAGACGAGGGCTAGTAGAGATCCTTGGGTACAGATGAAATATTGAATTTAATTGATTAAAGGAGAATATACAAAAATTTAGAAAATGAAGCTGGCAAAAAGGTTTAAAAGCGTCTCAAATATGAGATCGACAGTAAGTGCAAAATGGTTAAGCAGGGATGGCTAGAGGACAAATATAAGGATGTAGAGGCTTATCTCTCTAGGGATGACGTACCTACTGCCCACAGGAAAATTAAAGAGACCTTTGGAGAAAAGAGAACCACTTGCATGAATAACAACAGCTCAGATGGCAACCCAGTTCTAAGCAAAGAAGGGAAAGCAGGAGGAGTATTTAGAGGGCCTATACAAGGGCGATGTACTTGAGGACAATATTATGGAAATGGAAGAGAATGTAGATGAAGATGAAATAGGAGGTATGATACTGCGTGAAGAGTTTGACAGAGCACTGAGAGACCTGAGTCGAAACAACGCCCCCGGAGTAGACAACATTCCATTAGAACTACTGACGGCCTTGGGAGAGCCAGTGATGACAAAACTCTACCAGCTGGTGAGCAAGATGTATGAGACAGGCGAAATACCCTGAGACTACAAGAAGAATATAATAGTTCCAATCCCAAAGAAAGCAAGGTGCTGACAGATGTGAAAATTACCGAACTATCAGTTTAATAAGTCACAGCTGCAAAATAGTAACGCGAATTCTTTACAGACGAATGGAAAAACTGGTAGATGCGGACCTCGGGGAGGATCAGTTTGGATTCCGTAGAAATGTTGGAACACGTGAGGCAATACTGACCTTACGACTTATCTTAGAAGAAAGATTAAGGAAAGGCAAACCTAAGTTTCTAGCATTTGTAGACTTAGAGAAAGCTTTTGACAATGTTGGCTGGAATACTCTCTTTCAAATTCTGAAGATGGAAGGGGTAAAATAGAGGGAGCGAAAGGCTATTTGCAATTTGTACAGAAAGCAGATGGCAGTTATAAGAGTCGAGGGCATGAAAGGGAAGCAGTGGTTGGGAAGGGAATGAGACAGGGATGCAGCCTCACCCCGATGTTATTCAATCTGGGTAGATCACATAACTAATGAGGAGGTATTGAATAGAATTGGGGAGAAGAGGAGTTTGTTGCACAACTTGACTAGAAGAAGGGATCGGTTGGTAGGACATATCCTGTGGCAACCAATTTAGTACTGGAGGGCAGCGTGGAGGGTAAAAATCCTAGAGGGAGACCAAGAGATGAATACATTTCGCAGATTCAGAATGCTGTAGGCTGCAGTAGGTACTTGGAGATGAAGAAGCTTGCACAAGATAGAGTAGCATGGAGAGCGGCATCAAACCGGCCATACGAAGACCAAGTTGGGCTTTACAGAATGCCATCGACAAAGTAAACAGTTACGTGAAGTATAACATTGCCCATCTTAGAAAAACCGTAGATTTTTGCTGGGACTGTCTCACAAAATCGTTTAGATATCCAGGAAGACGTTTATAACGTTTCGAAGTCATGCAAAGTTTTGGAACTCTTTTTAAATATACATAAACGTTAAATATTGCACATAATAACACGGAGCATAGTGTCTACAACGTCAGTGAGTCAGAGCAGAATTAGTCAAATCACAAAAATTCATCCTAGTGACAATTTGAGGATGATGAAAAATGCTCAGTTTTTAGTAAGGCACGTACACTATATGATGAAAAGTATCCGTATACCTCCAAAAACTCACATTTTTCATATTACTTGCTTTGCGCTGCCACCTGCTGCCAGGTACTCTATATCAGCGACCTCCGTACTCATTAGACATCGTAAGAGACTAGAATGAGGTGCTCCTCGGAACTCACGGACGACGAACGTGGTCACTTGATTGGTTTTCACTTGTGTAATACGTCTCTGCGAGAGATTTCCACACTCCTAAACATCCTTAGGTCCACTGTTTCCGATGTGGTAGTGAAGTGGGAACGTGAAGGAACACGTACAGCACAACAGCGTACAAACTGACCTCGTCTGCTGACTGACAGAGACTGCCGACAGTTGAAGAGGGTCGTAATGTGTAATTGACAGACAACTATCTAGACCATCAAAAAGGAATTCCAAACTGCATCAGGATCGATTGCCAGGACTCCGACAGTTTGGCGGTATGTGAGAAAACTTTGACTTAATGTTCGAGCAGCTGCTCGTAAGCCACACATCACCCTGGTAAATGCCAAATCCCATTTGACGCCTCACTTGGTGTAAGGAGCATAAGCGTTGGATGATTGAACAGTGGAAAAACGTTGCGTGGAGTGATGAATCACGATTCACAATGTCGCGATCCGATGGCAGGTTGCGGGTGTAACGAATGCCCCGCAAACGTCATCTGCCAGCATGTGTAGCACCAATAGTAAAATTGGGAGGGGAGGTGGTTTAATGATGTGGTCGTGTTTTTCATGGAAGGGGCTTGTACCCCTTGTTGTTTTGCGTGGGACTATCACAACACAGGCCTACAGTGAAGTTTTAAGCCCCTTCTTGTTTCCCATTGTTGAAGAGCAAATCCGGGATGGCGACTGCATCTTTTTACTCGACAGAACACCTGTTCATAATGCACAGCCTGTGGCAGAGTGGTTAAACGACAGTAACATCGCTGTAGTGGACTGGGCTGCACAGAGTCCTCACCTGATCCTATGTAACACCTTTGGGATGTTTTGGAACGCCGACTTCATGCCAGGCCTCACCGACCGACATCAATACCTCTCCTCATTGCAGCACCCCATGAACACTGGGCTGCCTTTACCCAAGAAACCTCCCAGCACGTGATTGAACGTATACCTTTGAGAATGGAAACTATCATCAAGGCTATTGTTGGGCCAACACCATATTGAATTCCAACATAACCGATGGAGGGCGCCAAGGAGTTGTAAGTCATTTTCAGCCAGGTTCCGGATACTTTTTATCACATAGTGTACATAGTTTGTTTCTCGCCAGGATACTGCGAATATGCCATCAGATTACTAATAACTCGTGTGAGGGACCAATACCAAACAATATTAGCACAGAATATTGTAGTATACGCATGTGGTTGTACACTGTCTGATCAAATGTTAGTGTTACGAGGGACAGACTCGCCAGTATAAAAGGAAGCTGGGAGTGTTGCGTTGCCTTTAGAAAAGCAGAGCACTAGAAAAGTTGGTGATGACAGCTGAGTAACTTTGATCGTGGCCTTGTCATTGAATGTCATCGACTAATCAGTCAGAGATATTGTAACCCCTCTAAAACCGCCAAAGTCGACCTTTCATAATGTCATTGCGAAGTGGGATCGCGAATGATAAACCACAGCTAAAGCTATCCAGGAGTATATCGAGTATTGGTGAACATAGACAATCATTGCGGAGAGTGATTCTGAAAAAGCCATGTAGTCAGTGGAATGAATCACTTATTGTTTCCAAAGAACTAAAGCACTCCACATAGAACAACGACTGTGCGTAGGGAGTAGGAGAGACAGGGACAGAGTAGTAGAGAGGCTCCTTATAAGCACACTGCAATGCTTTAGATTGTGTGAAGAGTGACGCTAGTGGACAGTGGGTGGCAGGAAACGAGTGTTTTGGAGTGAGAAGTGACGCTGTAGGTGATGTAGGGGTATAATAGGGTATGGGGATGAAACTGGAAACTATTACACTTTTCTTTACGAGTAGGTAGTTAGATCATGAAGAAAGTCGGAACCTTAAGTACCACTATGAAGTTAGTGTCAGACGCGTTACTGTTGAGCAAAATGATTTGATAGGTTCTTGGGGTTGTGTATGTTAGTGGATGATATTTCGTGTTCAGTAAGGAGCCTATACAGTAGTATTAGAAGATGCAAATAGTAATACAATGATTAAAACTTTCAACAGGCTTTACGAACATATTCCTTATTTATTATGAGGAAGGAATATTGCAGGTAAGGTAGAGCTGGGGCAAAATCAGAACTACCCGATAATGCACCAAGATTTCGTTATATATTCGTGACATAAGAAGTATAAGTTTTTAACGGTACGCCTCTTGTATGTACACGCTTTAATAACAGCAGTTTAATTACGTATTGTATTTACCACTATTCTGCACCAAATTTCAGATTCTTTTTGTGACTAATAATTTGATTAAATATCTCTTACGGAAGATGTATGTTTTTCTTGTGAGATGGGACCATTAAGCGCTTAATACGGTCAGGAAATGCCTTAACAGCCATCCGGAAAGAGTGCAACCCAGTGTCAAATACCTCAGTTCGGATTTGCACATACTACAACAGCAAGAATGTGCAACGGTATTAGCCGTCCGCGGTGGTCTCGCGGTTCTAGGCGCTCAGTCCGGAACCGCGCGACTGCTACGGACTCAGGTACGAATCCTGCCTCGGGCATGGACGTGTGTGATGTCCTTCGGTTAGTTAGGTTTAAGTAGTTCTAAGTTCTAGGGGACTGATGACCACAGATGTTAAGTCCCATAGTGTTCAGAGCCATTTTTTACAACGGTATTTGGGAAAGAGGAAATTGCACCGTCAGATAAAACGCAAAGAGTAATGCTAGTTTCTCAGAAGACGACGGAGTCACTTACTGCTTCTTCTCCACATCCTGGTCCGTCGACTGACGTCTCCATGCAGTCTTCGTTGACTGCATCGCCGGAGGTGTCAAGGAGTTTTGTCAAGACGAGAAACCATCCTCAACTAAGTGAGGAGGAAAATGCTCCATGTATTACAAAAATAAACTCAATGTAACAAAAGCATCTTACCGCCACGTTAAAAAATTGTAGAAACACTCTAGGCTAGGCTATAAAAATAATCAGAAAGGTCTTAAGATATATGAGACAAACACTTCTTCTGCAGATGAGAATGAAACACCTGGTCTTCTTTGCATATAGATCTACTCGTTAACAATAAAAATCGGATGATTGAGTAAAGTACTTAAAGTGTGAGAAGTGAGTCATAGAGTATTGTACAGGACCGATTGAAGATGAGTTGCATGAATGTCGGTGTTTCCCATGTCTCAGAAAGAAAATGTAACACTGACTTTCTGTGCCCCAGACAGTACCTGCTTCCCTAAGATACGGGGTAGAACAGTACATTTCACACTGCTGAGACACATTAAATATCATTTAAACCATATAAAAATAAATCCTCACTAATCATGTAAGTCGTTCGTGCCTTTCGTTCCGTTCAATGAAATAAATTTTAAGTCTCAACAACGAAAATGGTCATTGTTATCTAGCTATCTCCTTAGCTACCCGATTGTACCCCATCTTCCCCTACCCTTTGGCAATCATATAGCCGGATTTGTGTTTGGTTACTGCGTGGAGAACGTTACCCATTATCATGTGTACTGTCGACAATGAAGTACAGAGTAGGTATATCGTGATTATGGTGTGGTCCCCTTACTTCGCCTTAGGAAACGCTAAAAGCAGAAGGACGTTTACATATTTTACAGAATTTTGTACAGCGTACGACAGAGAAACATTTCGGAGGCTACGATTTTGTGAGCATGACTGCACACTCAGTCACAGAGCAGCATCTGTGAGGCTGTGGTTTGTTGACATTAAGATTGCTAAAATAATTTGACCTGCCCATAGTCCCAATCTGAACCCGATGGAACACTTCAGGGTTCTCCTCTGCGTCTGGCTCTTGACAAAGAATGGGCTACCATTTTTCAAGGCGTTCAGACACGTCATTCAAAGAGTTCCTAGCAGAGATCAAGTGTCGTAAAGTCAAAGTGTTGAGAAACATATTAAGGAGTGCAGATTCACTTGATCAGACAGTGTAGATGTAGAGAAAGAGAATAAAATAAATTTCATGTCCTAGGTACAAGATGTATCAAAAATAATCGTCAGATTCTGCACTCTATACTTTTGAAACCAATAAACGTATAGAGTGAATTTGTTTTTTGATAAAAGGGAAACTAAAAAAACTTTTGGAACCTCCTGGTAGATTAAAACTGTGTGCCGGACAGAGACTCCAACTCGGGACCTTTCGTGGGCAAGTGCTCTACCATCTGAGCTACCCAAGCACGAAGAAAGCAGTACACTCCGCTGCAGAGTGAAAATCTCATTCTGGAAACATCCCCCAGGCGGTGACTAAGCCATGTCTCCACAATATCCTTTCTTCCAGGAGTACTAGTTCTTTAAGTTTCGCAGAAGAGCTTCTGTGGAGTTTGGAAGGTAGGAGACGAGGTACTAGCAGAACTGAAGCTGTGCGGACGGGTTGTGATTCGTGCTTGGGTAATTCAGATGGTAGGGTACTTGACCGCGAAAGGCAAAGGTCCCGAGTACGAGTCTCGGTCTGGCACACAGTTTTAATGTGCCAGGAAGTTTCATAACAGTGCACACTCCGCTGCTAAGTGAAAATCTCATTCTAAAAATGATTTTTCCATTTCTTTTCATAGGTGTTCAGTATGCCCCCCTTGAGATGCACAGCATACGTCAATTCGGTATTCAAATTGCTTCCACACTGCATCGTGCATGTCTTGAGTTACAACTTCCACAGATGCTGTTATGTGACGTCTCTGTTCATTCGTAGTTGTTGGTAACGCAAGCACATATCGAAGTTTTTTATAAACCCCTACAAGAACTAATGACACACTTTCAGATCCAGTGATCTCGGAGGTCAGTAATGTAAGGGTGAATCATTTGTTCCAGTGCGACTGGTCCATCTCTCAGTAATCCTTAGATTTAAAAATACCGGCACTTCCAGATGCCAGTGTGGCGGCGCCCGACCCTGTTGTAGATGAAGTCGTTCAAATCAGACTCCAATTGTGATAGAAGACAGTTCTCAAGGATATCGAGATACGTGCTTCCTGTAACAGTTCTTGGCAACGAAGAATGGATCAGTGAAACTGCAGAAAACACATTAAATATTGGAGAGTCCCCTTCATGTTGTATAATTTCAAGTGATTGTTCAGTAACCCATATTCTCACATTATGACGGTTCACCATTTTCACTTAAATGGAATGCTTCCTCGACACTAAACACAAGAAGGAAACTGCAACAGGCCGCGCGGGATTACCCGAGCAGTCTCAGGTGCTGTAGTCATGGGCTGCGCGGCTGGTCCCGGCGGAGGTTTGAGTCCTCCCTCGGGCATGGGTATGTGTGTGTTTGTCCTTATGATAATTTAGGTTAAGTAGTGTGTAAGCTTAGGAACCGATGACCTTAGCAGTTAAGTCCGATAAGATTTCACACACATTTGAAACTGCCATATTCCATCTTGCCACGAATTACAGAACACCACACGTTGCTCTTTATCACCTTCGCGAAGAGCTTGCAGTAACTGAGTTTTGTATGGTGTTATGTCTAAATGTCTACGCAACACACGCCAGATGGACATTGGCGGGATTTTGAGATATCGAGCAGCACATCGAACGGATTTCTGTGGACGCCCTGTGAAGCTATGGCGGATGCGTCCGACTTGTATGTCAGGCACTCAAGGACGGCCCGGCGATATGCGTTTTGGCCAGCCGCTGTGGCCGAGCGGTTCTGTCCAGAACCGCGCTCCTGCTACGGTCGGAGGTAGGAATCCTGCCTTGGGCATGGATGTGTGTGGTGTGCTTAGGTTAGTTAGGTTTAAGTAGTTCTAAGTCCAGGGGACTGAGGACCTCAGATGTTATGCCCCATAATGCTTAGAGCCATTTGAACTATTTTATTTTCCTTTACACTAACAAACTGTCTTTCGGAATTGATCATGTCATCGTTTAATGTTCTGTGCTGCAGGAGAAGCCACAGCATAGGTAGTATGAAAGTCGCGCAAAATGTAGAAAATAGAATGCATTCTGTACAAAGATGGGCAAACTAGTTCACTGGTGATCGCTATTTTTAGGGAACCGCTCGTTTTTATTCGTTCACCGTTCATTTGTGCATGGTATATGGTTCTTATAAAAAATTGAAATTTCCTCGCTCCTGGAGTACAGAGTTTTTACTCATTACAGAATTCACACACACTTGTAGAAGTACTTTCCGTGATTCTGCAAAACCCCTCGTTTAGCCAACTGTAGCGTTAAGTGGCTGATCGAAGTGAAATAATATGAGGTGGCGCTCGAAAAACCGGACCCGAGTGCAGATTGCTCGCCAATCACGCACGATTTGTTGGCCACTACGAGAAGAATAGATAAACATGTAGTAATTAGGCATTAAATGGAAGTCAAATAAGCTAATGTAAACAACTACTTCCAAACAATAGACGACGAGTGGTGGATGACAATGAGCAGTCTAGTATTCGGTGCAGATTTTTCGTTCGTCACTCTGTACCCCTGAAATAATGTTGTAGAAGTTATCATATTCTCTTTACAAATTGTGACATCAGACACTGGATTAAGGAGCGCGGGCCTCAATCTGTTGTAAGTCGGTCTGCCTTCCATATCGATGAACATGCTGTTTTACCTTGGATAAAAAAAAGAGACCGAAAATGGCCTCTCGTGTGTACCGTGCCGACTTCGTTTGCATATGTAACAACAAAGAAACTTGCCTTTTTATAAGTATGTCTTCTGATGCTTATCGAAATAGTGAAGTAAGCTGATATGGCCTTCTGTTACCGAAAGTTGTAAGACATACCAGTAATTTTTATGTAATTTACATAATTTTAAAATACATTTTAATTACCGGTGTAGGACGCTGAATAGAGTACGAAAAGAATCAGAAGTCCAGAGTTCAAAGAAGGTTTTGAAGAGATCTAGAATGGACGAGCGCAGCGAACGAAAGAAAAAACAATTCGTTACTGGAATAACTAGGAGCAGTCGCCGGTGGAACTGCAACGAGTGGCCACCCGAAGGAGGACGAGTCCGGCGGAGGGAGACCAAGACAGTGACGGGAACGGGACCGACACTGGAACGAGACCGACCGCACCCCGTTCCCGGGAACTATAAATAGAAAGCCGCGACTGAAGTAAACTATGAAAGACAGTTCCTTAGAATTCGTTTCTCGTTCGTTCCGTTCATCTTGGTGAGCCGTTTCTTTGGATCCATTAGTTCGCGAACGACCCATCTCCAATTCTGTTGTCCCAATACCATTTTCACTAAAACTGAGGTGGGCGCATACTGCTGCCACCTCGCTGGAAAAACTCGTGAGTTTTGTCTTTCCAACGGTACATTGTTCACCCAAATATCTCAAATAAGGTAATAGTTATGATTTTTTAAATATTTTTGTTACACCATGTATTATTACGTAACGAAGTACACATATTTGCTCTCCAGTCTTAGTGAAAAAGGGAGAAGGTGACGCGCTACAAGTGCCGAGACTGGGAAGTGGGCCACACACAGCTTCTGGCAGTTGTGTAGACGACTCGGCCCTTTTTTCCATCAGGAATTCAACGTACCCCCTACCCCCTTCACTGCCCCCCCCCCTTCTCCCGTCCCCCCCTTTCACCATCGTCTCTCACTCGGCCGTTTCTTCTGAGCCATAAAGCGCTTTGTGAGACGCGCGGATTCATATGGATACTACACCACCAGCCGTGAAAAGTGCACATGTGATTCCCCAGAGCACTTGACTTATATTAAATTCGTAAAACGACGGAATCCAAGTGCTTATAAAAGGTAGCTGCATATTGTTCATTTTCTGTTTCTACAATTGACGTCTTCCAAAGTATTACTAAGGAGATCCAAACACCGTCTAGCTTCTGAGGAAAATATATAGGCGTTTTGGTATTGGCTCATGAAAAAAAAAAAAATAGGAGCAATGAACGGCTCTATGAAAATGTTCCATTAAATTTAAACCTCTTAGTTTTCAAATGACAGCCGTTTTGTTTCCTTAAGATAGAATACTACACTGATATCCAGTATAAGGACCATTGTTCAAGAGACATTAAATGAACTCGCAATTGCAAAGGACAATAACTGCCAGCTAAATAATGGAATGACGAAAGTGAAGATGTGTGACGGACCGGGACTCGAACCCGGATTTTCCACTTGTCGGGAGCTGTCGCCTTAGGATTTGGCTATCCGTTCACGACTCACGGCCAGAGATGAACTTCTGCATGTAGTCAACTCTGCGTCTGCAACCTCTACTCGTACATCCGTTATGAATATTCCCATAGCAGTGAAACTTTTACTTGAAACTCGGTTTTCTCGTGTCGGCGAATAAATATGATATTGCAGTGCCTGTATTATTTTGAATTACTATGAAATGTTCCTCCGTTGGCTAAGCACGTATGTCCAAAGGGGGAAACATTTCGTTGTCGTCATTCCATTCTACAGCTGATGGTTGACCTCATTCGCAATTGCAAATTCATTTAATGTATTTCGTAACGAGTTTAGTCACTGCAACGCCGGTGTCTTTGGACATGCGTGCAAGTCCGAAGTATCTTCGCATCGTAATCAGAATAACACAGGCACTGCAATGTCATATTGTTGAAAATGTCGACGGAACTATTCCACGTTGCCAACAATTCCTTTTGAAGTGACAACAGGTGAACGTCACAGGAAGTTAAATCTCACAAACGTAGTGGATGTGGTTTCAGTTCCTGCGTCACATCCTCCAGTAATACTGCGTAGATGTATTATCTTGATGTTTTTGCCATCGTTTTGAATTCCTGTCTTCTGCCTGAAATTTTTGAATAGAGGTGATGTGTAATGGTCGTCATGAATGTTAAATTTTATTTTATGAATAGTATCGTAATACGTTACGAGATTCGCTAATGAGTCCTAAAAAACATAGGTAGATATAGTGGACTTCAGCCTTTCCGTGGGGAGCAGAGGCGGACAGGGTTTCGGTATCCTGCCTTTGCGAAAGTATTGCAGAAATACTGCTGTATACAACTCATGCTCATGTACTCCAGGCAACTTCCCTGTGTTATAAATGGGACCTTCACGCAATGCCTTATTAAGTGTGACGTTTTGACTCGGTTGCGCCAATACTGGTGCAAAATGGTGACGTAAAACTCTATTATGAGCCAGTTAAATATTTGAGACGACACTAATCTCTTCACTGTCCCTTCAGTTTGTCTATTTGATCAAAAATATGTAGATATAAACCAAGACGTATCGTTAGAAGTGTAGCATTCAATAATATTACAAGTTAAATTTACACACCAATTAGTTCTGCAGGGGGTAAATAGACTACAATAACATTTAGTAAGAGAAAATTTTCATACAGTTAATGGAGGGAAACATTTACTTGTGGCGGTTGACTGAAATTCAATAGAACGAAAAGAAAGAGAAGGAAAAATAGTAGGAGGATTTGAACTGGGGGAAAGGAATGAAGGAGTAAACCACCAGGTAGAATTAATCATCGCTAACATTTGACTTAAGAATGATGAAAGAAGGTTCTATAAGAATCGATAGCTTTGACAGATAAGCGCAAAAGAGGATCAGGTAAAAAGACAAGGTCTAGCAGAAATCCTTGTTATCACAGGAAATACTGAAATTAAGTGACAAAATATAAAAATACAGCAAGTGAAGAAGGCGAAAGGAATAAAAGCATCTTCAGTGACATTGATAGAATGTGCTAAATGGTAGAGCAGGAATAGTTAGAATACAGGGGATAGACAAGACACACCCCTGCATGTAAATTAAAGGGGCTTTGGGGACATGAGAAGCAGCTGTATAAATACCAAGAGCTCTGATGGAAAACCAGCACTAAGCAAAGAACGGAAAGCTGAAAGGTGGCATGGGTATATAGAGTGTCCATACAACGGACGTGAACTTGTAAGTAATATTATAGAAAGGGAAGAAGATGTTGTTTAAAATGAGATGGGAAATATGATACAGCGAAAAGAATTTGACATTGTACTAAAGCATCGAACGCGAAACAAGGTTCCGGGAATAGATAACATTCCCTCAATACTGTAGATAATTTTGGAAGAGGCAGGTGTGCAAGATATATGGGACAAGAGAAATACGCCCTATCTTCAACATGAATGTACTACTTCCAGTCCAAGGAAAGTATGTGCTGATAGGTGTGACTATTACTGAACTTTTGTTGTTGTTGTTGCTGGGATCTTCAGTCTGAAGACTGGTTTGATGCGGCTTTGGATGCTACTCTATCCTGTGAAAGCCTCTTTATCTCCGAGTAACTACTGCAAAGTACATCCTTTTGAGTTTGCTTCAATCCATTACTAATTTAGTGATCCCTTGATGTCTCAGGACGTGTCCTAAGAACCAATCCCTTCTTCTAATCAGGCTGTGCCACCAATTTTTTTTCGCCCCAGATCTGTTCTCTACTCCCTATTACTTAGGTCCTCTATCAAACTAATCTTCACCATTTCTTTTGCAGCACCACGTTATATAACTTCTGTTGTCTTCTTGTCTAAACGTTTTAACGTCACTATTTCACATCCGTCCACAGCTACACTCCATAGAAATACTTTCAGAAAAGATTTCCTGACACTTAAAAATCTATACTCGATGTTAATCGTGACTGGTGAGCGAATAAATGATTTTCAAAACATATGACCGTTTATATTATATTACTCAGAAAAATGACTATCACTTTTACTCATTGAGTCATAAACACCATTTAACACAATGAAAATTTGGTGCTACTGCAATGGAGAAAAGTTTAAGGTTCTAAGAAAAGCTGATGTTTCGTGCCACATGTCCTAAACTGTGTGTCATACAGAAACATGATTTATATTTTCTTTCAGTAATGTATATCAATAACGTCTACAAACTTCCTGGACCATTCAGTTGGCTCGTCGATTTGGTGGAGGGTACCACACAGCGAGGTCACCGGTCCCATCATATCGGATGGCAGGAATCAAGGAAGGTACAACACAAAAACGACAGACTAGGCAAGGGGGAGGGATAATATGCGAACAAAGAGGGAAAATGCATGTCAAGGCAGCAGGAAGAGGAAGGAACACGAAGCGGGGTGGAAGAATGGGAGGAAACAGGGAGAGCAAAGGGAGTATTATCTAACCTCACTAAAAAGCATAAAGAGAAATCATCAAATTACATGTACCTGTGTTCACAAATTCTAGAAACATTACTAAAGGGAAATGTCTCACTTGTTTTAACATCAGATCTGTTAATAACGTTCTGGAATTAGTGAACAGTTAGGAGTTACCACCCAAGTCATTTACACTAACGCGCTGGAAAAGCGAAAAACATAAAAATTGAACTACTTTGCATCATTTGAGAGAAGACCTGCTTCTACATCTGTATTTCCAATAATACATATTGTCGTAATTCTTACATTATAATCTAATACTTGGTAGCCTTACAGAGCGAATCACAAAATAACTGCGTGTTCCATCCTCTATGAGTCACAGGCAGCTATCCACTACTATGCGCCCAAGCGCTCTCTTACTGCAACACAAAAGTCTTTGGCTCTGCGGTCGTGCACAGTCAGCGATCCGCTTCATAAAGCTTATCAGGGACATACATCACTTATAATAACGTACTTTCATTTTAGTTTACATTAGTATCAGTGCAATATTATGGTGCCACATACAAGTGTGCCCCAATAGACTGCATTCAACGGTTTAGAATATATCTTACCCAGGGAACGAAAACTTCCACTGTTTGTTTCAAACACTCTTTGGGAGTTTATGGATGCCATTGCATTGGCACAGGACACCATCCCTTCACGGCTGCATGTGGGTTGTTGTTTACCTCTGTTGTACTAAACATTACTCCTTCATCCGAGTTTTGTTATGTACGGACTCAAAGAGTGGCCGTCAGGCTGTTAGTCGGTATTTCTCCCATCACTCTTTGGTCATCTCTACCTCCTTACTGATCATGGTCACACTGCTTGTTCAATTGATATCCTTTCGGTTCCTAGCTACGTGGGTATCCCAGGCAGTCGACTTTCTGATGATATGGCGTGCTTAAATCCAATCCTATTTTGCTTAATCGTTGGCTGTCTCTTGGGAGACTACCCCCCTGTCTAACAATCTTCGTGCCTTCAGTGAGATCTTGCCTCCACATTCGACAGGTCCTCCCCGCCTTTCCTTATATTTTGTCCGGTCTGCTGTGCTGATTTTATTCTCCCTTTTCTTGTGTTTTCTTCCCGTAGTGTTGTGATCGATGTATTGTGATAATGTTATGGTGTAGTTGTGTGGACGAGTCGTGGAGGTGCTGATGCCCCACTGTGCGTGGCGCTTCTGAGACACCTTTGCTCTTCCTGTTTCCACCCTTCCTTCCACCCCGCTTCATGTTCCTTTCTCTACCTGCTGCCCTGACATCCATTTTCACTCTGCGTTCGCATGTTATCACTTCCCATTGACTGGTCTGTCATGTTTGTGTTGTACGTCCCTTGAGTCCTGCCATCCGATATGATGGGACCGGATCGATCTGCCAACTGAATGGTCCAGGAAGTTTGTAGACGTTACTGATATACGTTACTGCAGGAAAATATAAATTATGTTTCTGTATGACACACAGTTTAGGACATATGACACGATAAAAATTGAGTATCACAAAAAATCTGCTTTTCTTAGAAGCTTAAACATTTCTTCATTTCAGTAGCACCAAATTTTCTTTGAATTAAATAACTGTCTCCGAAGGCAGTGGTCGTATTACTCAGTCATGTTCAGTTGGCAAATAATAAAAAACACCACATGAATTTTTTTACGTTCTGACGCGAACCGCCCCGCACCTACGAAAACATTCTAAGCAGCGTCCTGCGGCCCGTATAGGACAGCGGATAACGCTCGCATATTCCGCAGGACGCTGCGTTAACATCAGGACGGAAAACTTCTCTTTGCGGAGCCACCTACATTTGGTTCTATAGTCAAGCCATCTGATGTCGAAATTTCTGTATACGATTTGTAGACCTTTGGCAACATATTCCTGCAGTTTCATTCATGTACACTTAATAGTTAATGTGTTGGGTTACTTTATTTAGCTCTTTCTTAATTTGCGCAGAGTAGAGTGGTTGTGTGTGTGTGTGTGTGTGTGTGTGTGTGTGTGTGTGTGTGTGTGTGCGCACATTACGGCCGGTCGTGCTGTGTGCGGCTCACCAGAATAGTGAACCTGTGCTGTCATATAAACATAAATAGCTTTCCTTTTGTCAATTTATCATACAGGGAGATTCCTTCCATGTCGTTGAAAGTAAAGGTCTGCTCCTTTATTTTAAATGGTTAATAAATCGGCTGATAATTTGACGTGTGGAAGTGTTTCTCTCGAAGATGATGTGTTACACGGACTACTCAAAAGTGGAACAATAGATGCTCAGTGAAAAAAAGCACTATATGTTTTCGGCTGAAATCGAATAAATTCCTGTGAAGGGGTTGATACTATCGATTTCACAGAGAAAAGAGTATTTGTTCATTATTACCTTCTGTTTCCTTCGCATTTGTAGCATGTTATCACCGTGGGTAAAATACACCATTCAATGGTAGTATGGTTTTAGAAAGCAGGTAGTAATACCGCTATAAACAAAAAGTATGAAAAATCTACTTTCTGATACTACAAAAATTGTCGAACACGTTAATCAAATATCGAAATGCAGAAACAGAAATACTGCTTCTGAATGACATCTGGGCAATTCTCTCATCGTTCTTTTGTCAGGGTCGTCTTTTCCTCGCGGAAGCAAGGTTATTTCCCTTACTGCATGAACTCTGACTCTACCTTGGCAGCTACCACTAACTTCTGGGTTCCTGTAGCGTAAACAAGCACGTCCACAGCGTTTTCACTGGCGAAAACGATTCCACGTAACATCACAGAAATTCATGGAGCTAGGATGCGAAATTGGATAAGAATGTGTCGCTGGCCTACGTTCCAATTTCTCTCACGTCAGCACACTGAAATTGGACACTTGGGTCAAACTGTGATTCGTATACTACAACCAGAGGTTCACCCAAGGAGTGGGTGAAGAGGGGAGGGGAGGGGAGTCGGTAGAGCACAGCTGTATGAAGAGATTCGCTGCACGGCAGTAATATTTCTATGTACGTAAACTGAATTAAATTTGCTGCAACAATCTCCTGATCGTAGCGTATTAATGAGCTCAAAATTTCGTGGAATGACAAATACTCTGATTAGATAAAACATTATGATCACTGGCCACCGAAACGGTGGATGACGCCTGATGACGTTGCGGGCACGTCGAAGATAGGCGCTGCAAATGAGGAAATGCAGCTACGCGCCTTTCATAAAGGGCTTATTATCATTACGCAGAGGCTGTGAACGAGTATCTCGAAAACGGCGATCCTACTCGGATGTTCACGTGCTACTGTCGTTAGCATCTACGGAAAGAGGTAGAAGATCAGTGAAACTACCACTAGGCCGGAGCAAACCGTTTTCCCCACATTGTTGAACTGTAGCTCCGCAGCAGACCACCCCTACGTGCTCTCACGTTGACCCAACGACATCGTCAGTTACGACTGCAGCGGTCATGGGGCCATCGGTATTCGATCGTCAATAAATGGAATAATGCCGCTTCATAGGGTGAACCATAGTTTTGCTACACGGAGGCTGTCACAGAGGTGAACGGTGGCTCATAACGCGCAGCGCGCCATACATGCAGGCTGGTGCGAGCAATATTATGCTATGGGAGACATTCTCCTCCACTTGTATGGGACGGGTGGTAGTAATCGAACATACGCTGAGAGCTGCGAACCACCTGCAAGTCCTCATGCTTGATGTCTTCCTCGACGGTGCTGTCATCTTTCAGCTTCATAATTATCCGTGTCTCGTAGCCCGAATCATGCTGCAGTGCATTATACTGAACTCATATTGATGTCTAGGCGACCAAATTCGATTGATATAAGTCCTGTGGAACCCATCTGGTTCCCTAATGAGTGCCAGCACCTCGTACGCAAATCATAGACCCGAAATGTGAAACAATTGGGTGAAGGTTACGGTTAAAGCAGGCTCAGACATAGTAATTGGCTGTCTCTGTAGGCCCCTTGGATTATCAGCGGTTGTGGCTGAGCACCTGAAGGATAATTAGGAAAATATTTCGAGTAGATTTCCCCACTATGTTACAGTTCTGGGTGGAGATTTTAATTTGCTGGATATAGACTGGGAGACTCAAACATTCATAACGGGCGGCAGGGACAAAGAATCCAGAGAAATGTTTTTAAGTGCTTTATCTGAAAACTACCTTCAGCAGCTAAACAGAGAACCGACTCGTGACGATAACATATTAGACCTTCTGGTGACAAACAGACCCGAACTATTTGAAACAGTTAACGCAGAACAGGGAATCAGCGATCATAAAGCGGTTACCGTATCGATGATTTCAGCCGTAAATAGAAATATTTAAAAAGGTAGGAAGATTTTTCTGTTTAGCAAAACTGACAAAAAGCAGATTACAGATTACAGAGTACCTGACGGCTCAACACATTAGTTTTGTCTCAAGTACACATAGTGTTGAGTATCAGTGGACAAAGTTCAAAACCATCGTACAATATGCATTAGATGAGTATGTGCCAAGCAAGATCGTAAGAGATGGAAAAGAGCTACCGTGGTACAACAACCGAGTTAGAAAACTGCTGCGGAAGCAAAGGGAGCTTCACAGCAAACATAAACATAGGCAAAGCCTTGCAAACAAACAAAAATTACGCGAAGCGAAATGTAGTGTAAGGAGGACCATGCGAGAGGCGTTCAATGAATTCGAAAGTAAAGTTCTATGTACTGACTTGGCAGAAAATCCTAAGAAATTTTAGTCTTATATCAAAGCTGTAGGGGTATCAAAACAAAATGTCCGGACACTCTGTGACCAAAATGGTACTGAAATAGAGGATGACAGAGTAAAAGCCGAAATAATAAATGTCGTTTTCCAAAGAGGAGGACTGCACTGTAGTTCCTTCTCTAGATTGTCGCACTGATGACAAAATGGAAGATATCGTGATAGACGACAGAGGGATAGAGAAACTATTACAATCGCTCCAAAGAGGAAAGGCCACTGGACCTGATGGGATACCAGTTCGATTTTACACAGAGTACGCGAAGAAACTTGCCCCCATTCTTGCAACGGTGTACCGTAGGTCTCTAGAAGAGCATAGCGTTGCAAAGGATTGGAAAACGGCACAGGTCATCCCCGTTTTGAAGAAGGGACGTCGAACAGATTTGCAGAACTATAGACCTATATATCTAACGTCGATCAGTTGTAGAATTTTGGAACATGTATTATGTTCGAGTATTATGACTTTTCTGGAGACTAGAAATCTACTCTGTAGGAATCAGCATGGGTTTAGAAAAAGACGGTCGTGTGAAACCGAGCTCGCGCTATTTGTCCACGAGACTCAGAGGGCCATAGACACGGGTGCACAGGTAGGTGCCGTGTTTCTTGACTTCCCCAAGGCGTTCGATACAGTTCCGCACAGTCGTTTAATGAACAAAGTAAGAGCATACGGACTATCAGACCAATTGTGTGATTGGATTGTAGAGTTCCTAGATAACAGAACGCAGTATGTCATTTTCAATGGAGAGAAGTCTTCCGAAATTAGAGTGATTTCAGGTGTGCCGCAGGGGAGTGTTAAAGGACCGCTGCTATTCACAATATACATAAATGACCTTGTGGAAGACATCGGAAGTTCACTGAGGCTTTTTGCAGATGATGATGTGATGTATCGAGAGGTTGCAACAATGGAAAATTGTACTGAAATGCAGGAGGATCTGCAGCGAATTGACGCATGGTGCAGGGAATGGCAATTAAATCTCAATGTAGACAAGTGTACTGTGGTGCAAATACATAGAAAGATAGATCCCTTATCATTTAGCTACAAAATAGCAGGTCAGCAACTGGAAGCAGTTAATTCCATAAATTATCTGGGAGTACGCATTGGGAGTGATTTAAAATGGAATGATCATATAAAGCTGATCGTTGGTAAAGCAGATGCCGGACTGAGATTCATTGGAAGAATCCTAAGGAAATGCAATCCGAAAACGAAGGATGTAGGTTACAGTATGCTTCTTCGCCCACTGCTGGAATACTGCTCAGCAGTATGGGATCCGTACCAGATAGGGTTGATAGAAGGGATAGAGAAGATCCTATGGAGAGCAGCGTGCTTCGTTACAGGAATATTTAGTAATCGCGAAAGCGTTACGGAGATGATAGATAAACTCCAGTGGAAGACTCTGCAGGAGACACCCTCAGTAGCTCGGTACGGGCTTTTGTTGAAGTTTCGAGAACATACCTTCAACGAAGAGTCAAGCAGTATATTGCTCCCTCCTACGTATATCTCGCGAAGAGACCATGAGGATAAAATCAGAGAGATTAGAGCCCACACCGAAGCATACCGACAATCCTTCTTTCCACGAACAATATACGACACTGGAATAGAGGGGAGAACCGATAGAGGTACTCATGGTACTCTCCACCACACACCGTCATGTTGCTTCCAGAGTATGGATGTCGATGTAGTTGTAGATAGGCTTCTTATTTACGCAAATTACATGACCTGTGCTTAGCTATTTAATGCAACATACCTCCACAAACCTACTAAAAACTGTGGGTTCCCTGATATTCACAATCAGTGATATATTTTGTTCGAAAGACGTACAAACTATTAGGCAGATGGTGATAATGTTTTAGCTCATCAATGTACTGGTGAAACCTTCCAGATGTTCGGTTTCAGTATTTCATTTCCGTTAAGAGTTAAAAGAAAGTTTCGGACTTTGTCTATTTTCAGTGCGATTTCGTTGCTAATGCTGTGTGCTTGAAAATATTACACGAGGAGCAAGAATTTTGTTAAGAAACTGTAATGTAACCGTTAAGTAATGAAGAAGCCCTTAAAGTGAGCCGGCCGCGGTGGTCTAGCGGTTCTAGGCGCGCAGTCCGGAACCGCGGGACTGCTACGGTCGCAGGTTCGAATCCTGCCTCGAGCGTGGATGTGTGTGAAGTCCTTAAGTTAGTTAGGTTTAAGTAGTTCTAAGTTCTAGGGGACTGATGACCACAGAAGTTAAGTCCCATAGTGCTCAGAGCCATTTGAACCTTAATGTGAATAACAGTGACAGAGTAATCAAAATTGATCCATAACGATAAATTGTATCACAAATTATCGTACACGTTTTTAGAGGATTGTTTTGAGTACACAAGGTGAATCTTCTAAAACTTGCACAACAAATATAGCAGAAATGAAATTTGCTGCTGATGTGCGATTTTCACAGAATAGACTGGTAGTCGGCGGCTTGTATCGTTAGCCAATCAACAGATAGTAAGAATACATATAAAGTGTTTTTTTTGTGACAAAGTACACTTTTTTAAATGCAACAAAGCCTGTTGACAGCTACAAACAAAAAGTGGGGTAAATTAGAATGTCATTGGGGTATGATGCAAGATTCCAGTGCGAGTCGGTTACGAGATATCGCAGTTTGATAAGTTCCCACACCGACACTTGTACAATACCTGTGGTAGTACACACTAGAGAGCAACAGAAGTGCTTACAAGTGGATTCTGACCGGTAACGAGACAGTTAACTGTCACAGGCTGTGTTCAAAATGACTACCGGTGGAAAAACACGCTTCCAGTCTGGTGTGTATTGACCGCCGCATACGTGCTAGTATGTCAGCGGAGAAGTTCCAACAGGCTGCAGTTACACCATGCCATCGAGAGTAGTTGTTAAGTCCCTCTAAACAGCCTCTTTTAGCTTTCCCCACAGAAAAAAGCGCTACAAGCGTCAAATACGGGAAACGGGCCTACCAAGGAACAACTCCTCTGCATCCAGCCCAAAGGTTTGTTAACAACTCATGAAGGCATGCTGCAGCACATGGCGCATTATGGGCTGGACAGCTGTCATGCTGGTACCACCGGTCCCTCTGCAAAGGAACGTCTTCTAGTATTCGTGGGAAATGGCCTGTTAAGAGGCTGCGATAATTGTGTAGGTTCAGTGTTCCGTCTACGAAAAACGGGCCTGTGAGCTGATACTTCACTACCCCACACCACATGTTCACACCCTATACACGCTGAACGTTCCACCTGACGAAATCAGCGTGATTGTTAAGAGACCAATAGTGCATGCGGCTGTGGTTCACCTGGCCATGATTGTAAAAGTGGCTTCATCACTAAACAAGATATGTGTTACATGTTGAATACTCTGTCTTAATTCCCATGTACAGAAGTTAACATGATTCTCATAATCTTGATGGAGAGGTTTGTTGCGAATGGAACCTATGTCCATGGAGGATGTATAGAACACTGTACTGACTCAGGCCGCTTCCTCGTGCAGTTGCGCAGGAGCTAACGTGCGGATCAACTGTAACAGCAGAAAGAAAATTAATTTCTCCCTCCTTTGTCGTCACATGTTTCCTTCTGTTACGCTGCGTAGGTGTTACTCAGCCACATTCACGCAACTAGCAGAAGAGGTTCTAAAGTAATTGCTGAGATGGTTGACGTCTATTGGCATATCTTGCCGCATACAACGTATAAAAAAGAACAGCATTCGCCCTCTACTCCCAATTTACCATGAGCTTGTCGGCTTTTCCTGCGTTGGTAAATCTCATCGTTTACTCATGACCTACTGCTTGGACTGTCACACACCAACTGACTAGAAGGTCATAATTCACTCAAGGAACGTAATAGTACACTGTAAGCAAACATGACAACCTAATACGTAGCAACGAAATAGGTTGAATGGCACAAAAAAAGTATCGCTGTGGGAAGTTTCGAAAATACGATACCTCGTAAGCGACTCTCACTAGAATCCTGCAAAAAACACCTCTGATTACCCTACTTTCAGTTTGTTAATGTCAGTAGCTATAAATCCTTTTACAAAGGCTACGTTTGCACAAAAAATACACTTTCTAAGTATTATTACAATCTGGTGACTGTTTAGCAATAGAAGCCGCTGACTTCTAACTCATTCTGTTAAATCTGCAAGTCAATAGCATATCGCATTGACGCAGTACTTACGGTGCGAGTTTTATGTTATTCAACCTGCATATTCTAAGTAAAATTAACACTAACGTAGTAATCCTACCAATCCCCATGACGTAAGCCTTTATGATAAAAACAATACGTTGCTGGTGTGTATGGAGGGAAGAAATTTCGAAATGCCATTTCAAATCCACGACGCTATCCACTAAGGAAGGAAACCCAGGTTTTAATAATATTGTAGCACAGAGTACAGCAATGGACGTTAAATAGTGCCATAATTCTTCACCCAGAAAGACTTTAAAGGTGTTCTTTTGTCTTTTTTTTGTATTGGAAGCATACAAATCAGAATCATAATTACATTTACCTATATTCACCGCCTTTATGTAGAGTTAAGCTTCATACAATGGCACCCGCAACATGTGATAATTAAAATCGTGGTTATTTAAAATTGCATAATGTCACCAATTGAATCGATCAAACATAAATTAATTATAACGAACCGACGTGCAATAACCACTTCCATGCGGTAGGAGGTATCGCTAGAAGTGAAGGGTATCTAAATCACGTCGTGGGATGCAGAAACGGCACGCTTTGTCGTGATGCGGTATTGGAGCTATTTATTGACGTTCAGAAGGCCATTATCATTGGTTTTCGGGCCAAGGATGGAAGAATTTCCGAAGCGGATTGCTGCGGTTTTTCAAGTTTACCATACATTGTAAAATGAGTCTGTCCATAACAAGTGACGAAGCAATTGTGTTACACCACGGGTCGTAGATAACAGAGATGAACAACGGCTGTTGAGATGTGTACGGGCGAAGAGATGTGTAAATGTTGAGCAGCTGACAGCGCACATGAGCCAAGGTTCTACCAACTGTGTCTCCTCAAGAACTGTTGATACGTATGGGCCTCCACAGCAGGCGCTGACTGCTGATTATATGCAAAGAAAGCTGGAATTTGCAAGCCGGTACCGCATGTGGATATCCAATGAGTGGCGACAGGTGGCGTTTTCGGATGGATCACGTTTTATGCTCCAATGGAATGAAGGCCTGTGGCTTGTATGGCCCTGCAACAATCGTCGGAAATATCCAGGCTGGAGGAGGGAGCGTTAGTGTCTGAGGAATGTTTTCATGGCTTTCTCTGGATGACCACGTCATTCTTGGAGGAACATTGGATGAACTTAAGTATGCATCTATAATTGTGGAATGACGTGCACGCCAACATGGTATTTGTTTTTCCTCAGCATGATGGCATCTACTAGCAGGACAATGCGAAGTGTTACAAAGCCCACAGGGTACATGCGTGGTTCCAAGACCACTAGGCCGAGTTTACCACACTACAATAGTTGCCAAACTCCAACGATTATAACCCAATCGAGAATTTGTGGCACCATCTCTATCGGGCTGTTCGCACCATGGATCCTCAACCGACAAACCTAGCGCAGCTGGCCACAGCACTGAGGTCGGCATGGCTCCACATCCCTATCGGTACTTTCCAGAACCTCGCTGACTCTCTTCCAGCACGTCCATGGTCCAAAGGTGATTATTCAAGATTTGACCGTTGGTCTCAATAATGTGACTCCACAGTGTAATTTAATCAGTGGCCCATTGTAGCTACGCTTAACGGCACTAACATTACCGCGTATTTTATTAATGGCGCCTGTTAGACAAGAACACAGCAAAGCAAATAGTGAACCAATTCTCCAGGAATGGATGCCCTGTCCATTGGTCCATCGGTCAGGTCGTAAAAAGTCTGCTGACTACCAAACATTTTTGTCTCTTAATGTTGGAGCAACACATCTTGGAGGCAGAAATTTTCGTTCAGTTATTGTTTCTGGAACCTGTTCAATGTGATGATCCCTTAAAACGCTCTGATGTGTTTTGGAGATATACATTTTTAGATAAAACATCCTTATCCACCGCTGTCCCTGAAACGATACAGTAAAAGGATTTGCGAGCTGTGTCTAATGGAGGGGCATTGATATGCTGGCAGCGACGTCTTGAGTCGCCTACTCCGCGGCGCCCTCGACCCGAGGATCGCTTTGCAATGTAATATTTACACTGGCAGAGCGAGGTACACCTCTTTCCAGTCAGACGAATGCTTAACTAATGGCGCCTACTGACGGTGTAAAGCTGTCCAGAGTTAACGGAGCTACCAATCCTTTAAAAGCTTTGGCATGCTTTCCGCGCTTACGACGCTGCCGAGAGAAAACTCACTTGAGGCGATGCCGTGTTGTCTAAATGCGAAAGACGTCAGCTGACACTACAGGAAAATAAATTCATAAACTACAGGAGATATAACAGCACCAGCACACTTCCTTTAGGTTTCCCAGGTGTTTGTTTCGCTGAGGAAATCGACTCCACATTCACATAAACTTGCTGAGCTCTCTTCGTCAAGGAAACATCAGTCTAATCACATATTGGACATGTTACACTAATATATCCAAAAATAGCTACTTAAAGAGAAAATGTTTGTCTCAGTTTACACGTATGTAAGAGGTGTAGTAAAGTTTCCCCCTGGGGTTGTTGCTGCAGCATATATGTAACACAGTGCGACTAAAATGCGAGTTTATAACCATTGACATATAGGAAACAGATTAGTGTGGTGTTCGTGTCTTTCCGACGTGCGTGCGGTAAATATGGAACCGAGAACTATGGCGATGTTATTAGGAAATTTGTCCCAATGGAACTAATGTACAGACGGTCGCTGTGGTCGAGCTGTTCTAGGCGCTTCAGTCCGGAACCACGCGGCTGCTACGGTCGCATGTTCGAATCCTGTACTGTTTACTTGAAACAGTCCCTCATCTTCTTCCATCTGAGATTTTTCTTTTAAGTCCTCTAACCCTCCAGTATCTTTTGCTACTGGCCTAAGCACTTTCTTGAAGAACTGCTTCTTTCGTCTTTGTGTAAGCTTCACATATTAAATCGTCAGTGTATAAATCTGCTCCTAAATAAATTTGTATGATCATAATTTCTGTTCTTCCTCCTAATCAGCTTCTTTTCTGTCACTGTTTTTGCTTCATGCCTTACTAACAAATGGTCGTTTGAAATTATGAAATGATTTTGGATCTCGTATCCTGAACATGTTTGTAATTATTTGGTGTAATATAGTTAGTTTTATGAAAACGTTTTTCAGAAACTGCTACGATTGACAAACTTCGTTAACAAATTATTTGAAGAAGCAACATGTTTAGAGGCGTAATTTTCATCCTCAGGTGACACTGGCAATATAAAAACATTCAGAAAAATACCAGAGATACTGAAGTTAGTGTCTACAGTCTTAGCATTTGCTGTAGTCAGCATGCGGAGAAAGAGATGCAGAACTGAATATCAGCCAATATTTACCTCGTACGTTGTTCTGCGGGTCACACGAAAAAAAATTTAAATAAGCTATCACTTTGTTAATATAAAATTACTGTCTTCTTGTGGTGTGTTCAGTTACCTCCATTGCTGTGTCTCGTTGGATCTCGTTGACCAATGTTCATGAACTTGCCAAGGATACTTAAAACACGACATCATAATCGACACTGCCATCTAGCACAAACAAGTATTTTTCGATTTAACTACCAATATGTCTATCGTGATGTTGTCAGTCACTTCTACTGTCTTCTTGAAACCGTGCTGCCATATCTCTGATTTTAGTCGGCGAAATACATGATGATAATATAGGCAGTGAAAATATGATGTTAAAAATAATACTCTAAATTTTAAGAAATCACAAATCTATTACTCAAACTCAGATTTAAGAACATTCTTAGTTTTTATATGCTGGCAATCTGGATATAAATAGATTGTTTTATTTATAATCCAGTTTCGTTCTTTTCAATTTCATCTTCGATTTACAGTGTTTTAGCAGAAATTAAGCAAAAATGTGTGTTTCTTACCTTAATATATCAATACAACATGAACACCTTAGTCCCTACTACCACTATCTGTAGTTACCAAGGGAAAATGGTTTTTAGGTTTTGTCCTATTTTTGCGTTCATATCATTGATTGTGACCTCTATCCAACGCGAATCACTGTCACTATAGGTGATTGACGTCTCATCAAAGAGGCAGTCATGAACTATTCAGGAATGTCCCTGTTGCTTTGATCTTAATCACAGACTCTAAGGAGTAGAGAATACAGTGTGACGAGTTAAAAAGGTCATCTTCCTTCACCAACACAAAAGCGTAAGCTAATGCAAAGAAGAATATGCGTTAAAGCTCAAGCTTAATACTATTTATTGTTCTACAGAATGTCGGGCGATCATTTTAACCACAAACTGACGTACCATGATATGGCACATAGGAGTCTTCATGTATTTCTAGAGTGCGTAAAGAGCCCTGCCATTTCCTCCCACAGACGTAATACTCTACAACCAGTGCACCAGTACAGTAATGGTGAATGTTGTACAGGAACGCGATGCACCGGATGAGACTTAGTGCGCTGCTACTTGTCGATATCTTACGTCAGAAGAAAAGGCCGCTTTTACAAACAGAGACACAGTCTAGCAATGGGCACCCTGCGTTTACCAATAACGGCAGATATAATTGTGGATTCTTCCGCTTCGATGCTGCAATGGCCCCTCTTGCTTTAATCTTACAAATTTAATTTGAGTTCCTTTTCCGAAATACAAAAGTGCCAAAAATGCTTTGTTATGTGTAATTCAATTCGCTTATGGAAAGTAAGCTGTGCAAACTCTAAGGCCACGCCAATGCCATACACAACAATTACCGTACATGAAGTTAATCGTTATTATAAAAGTAAGTAGTCTTCAGCACTCTGTAGCCTTGACTGAGTATAGGAAACGTTCAAATAACTCATGAGTAACCTATGGTGGGAAAACCTTCTTATAAATCAACGAAAAACTAACAAAATGTACATAACCAAAGTACAAAAAATAGTTATTACTTCTCCCACAAAACAACCTACATACGTGATGTAGATTTCAATGACAAGCTACCTGTACACGGTAATGTACAGAGCGTCCTGCATAATCCCGTAATGTAAAGATGACATATATAATGTCTTTTAGGCTTAAGTTTCGTAGACTAATTGTCACTTATAAGATGTTTAAACTGCGTAAATTTAAATAAAGAAAACCCACCGAATGGTCCAAAGGTGCTAAAAGATGTGTGGGTCAATATGAAAAAACAATGCTCTGCGTAAGAAGCGGGTCTTGTGTAGAGATACACATATTACGTATTGTCCTTTTCTTACATGTCATACTTTCTCCCGTATCCCCTCATCACTGATCTAAAGAGCGATCATTGTGTCTTATCTAGTATGCTGATGCCATTTAGTACAGGCTCAAGATCTAGCAAATATTTAGAGAAATACTCACTCCAGTAACCTTGATGTGTGCTGCCAGATTTGTTATCGTTAGGTTCGGTCAACATGGAACTGTACACAAAAGTTTCGCGAATTTAAAAGAGGTACTCTGGGCGGAAGGGGAGGCTATTTTCGCAACACCCATTCAGAAAGCTCGCGATAGGCTGCAGAACGATTCTTCTATATCCGACATAACTCATGTAAGGACTTCAAACACGGGGTAAGATAAGTCGTGTCTCTATCGGAAACATTTACTCGTACTCAGTCATTGCTACTCCTCTCCATTTGCGAGTGGAACACGAAAGAAAACGACGCCATGGTGCAAGGTACCCTCCGTCATGCACCATATGGTCACTTGGGAAGTGTGATTTTAAGTTCACATGTATTGTATAATAGGGAGAATGCAGAATTATCCAGAAACATTTTTAACTCTTAATAATGGGCGTGTATAGGACTTCGAGAATTTGATGTAGTTTCGCCAGCTTTTATCCCAGACAGAATAAAATTTATTTCAAGCGTTATATCAGAGTGAGTTTAAGCCAACACAGACCTGTGTTGCCAATGTGGTTTAAGTTACCAGTCGTAATATGTAGCGGTTAATGCAAACTTTAGTGTTTTCGAGAACTCGACATTGATACTCTATCTTACCTTAACAACAAGGCTCGGTAAATTGTATCTAACTCTAAAAGGGAAACTTTAAACATGACCATGCCAAAGGAAAGAAATATGGGTGACTCTTCGTGCACAGAACACAATTAAACTGGTGCTAATTCTGCATGATGGGCGTCCTAGGTTCGTGGTCTAGCTATCCACAGGAGCACCCAATCAGCATAACAGCCAGTCAGAATTGGCAACGTCGTTTCACAGTCCGCACTTCTCGTATATGGCCCTCTGTCATTTCAACACCATACCTTGTCTGGGCAAGATTGGACTCGGTGGTGTTAGTATGTTCCTGCCGGACACTTGAATGCTAAGCGATTCTCATCAGCTCACTTCACTGGACAATAGTAACGAGATCTCTGCATCAGTTTATTCAATATTTAATTTTCGTTATCTGACTTAGACATTACTTATTGGAAACTAAAGCGTAATCAAGTCTGGATATGAATTTGTATCCTCAGCTTGACGTTTAAGAGATCATATACAAACGTAAAAAAAGAATCTGTACATGTAGGCGAAGTAGTGCATAACGAAAATCTAAAGACCAGTAACTGTAATTTAAATACTCTTACGAAACGACCTCTGGCGTTAATAAAAGCATTATGGAATATCTGAAACACATGCTAAGATACATTTTCCGTCCCAACGTAACTACAGTGCTACAACAAAAACAATTACGTCTTATGTGCTAAGATTAAATAATTTTTAATTCCCTGAGAAGTCCAGTGTTGTAGTTTATGACCACACGTTTCCACTCGCGACAATCCTCATTTTATTGCGTACTGCACCCGAGAAAATCGACTATTTCACAAAGAGCAACGTCTGCTTTGCTAAAATTGACTCATAAATGCAATTGACGGAAAGAAATAGCGTTACTTATTTTTTTCCTCTTTATTCTGACTATTAAATATTTCTTTTTCGCTGAATATTACAGGGAAATATGGCAAACTGCATTTATTTGAATGTTCATAAGCATATTCAATAGTGATAACACAATTTTGTAATTGTGTATAAAGGTCAGGAAGAGTAATTCCGTATAAAGGTAAGGAAGAAATTGCTGTAGATCATTCCGCTAAAGCTGCTGGGTAGTCCACTCATATGATGTATCGACGTGTATTATTATAATCTGGAAGAATGCTTGAGTGAGTGTTGTAAAACCAAATGTCAATGTATTTGATAGTTTGTGTGAAGGTGTGTGGCAGAATGCATGCAACAGAAATCTATCTGAACAGTTGATTTTAACGAAGGGCTGGCTAATGTGCAGCAACAGCTGAAATTCAGTAATTCTTTGTGATGTTCACTGTATTTTATTTCGTGGAAGAGACCTTCTGTTGAGGATTTTGAAGAAATGTTTATTTTGCGGTTTGAGAGAGGTGATAAATTTCTTTATTGCCACATAAGGAAATATGCAAGAACATCTAAATCTATTTCGTAAAAAATGCAAAGCGAAGTTATCCACATTTGTGATGAAGCTGTTATCAAATCGTTAATAAAAGTGAAGAACTTTCGTTGTCAGCTGACGAGACTGCTGTCATTAGTAGGATGAAACAGATGTCTCAGTTAAACAAATATATTAAATAAGGCCCTGGTGTTGTCTACACAACGAAAGAAAAATTCGTAAGTTTTGTCGAATTTCATATATTATTCTCAGGAAATAACACACATTCTAGTTAACCAATTACAGAAAAACTAGGATTAGAAACGTCGAAAGTTACTTGTTAGCAGTTTACAGTAGTATCTAAAAAATAAGAATATTTTTCGTTAGTACGTCGGCAACGTAACTTCACCGTTGGGGACACTTGTATTTCGGGATGCCGAACTTAATTACTGCAGAACAGCGTTTTTGAATCATGCCATACGTTTCTGATTGTAACGCTAGTATCAAGCTTTGCAGAAGAGAATCACAAGAGTTTCCAAACAATTCTCACTTATTTCCGTGCTATAAGCGATACCGGAAAAAATTTAGTACGCTCTCATAGAGGTTCCCAGTTCACTAAAATTATATTGTTGCACAGTGCTTATGGAATACATGAAATGATTATATTTACAGATCAACAGCACAGCAGTTCTGATATACCATGCATCGACGCATGCTGCAATACCCTTGTTATTATGTGGTCTAGCCTCCACGGGGCCTTGCAGGTGCTGGCCCTGGCATCTTGGGATACATTATGCAGCGCCTGCTTGACCTGTTCACGTAGTTCTGTAAAAAGTTGCAGGTTGCACGAGTCGCACGAGTCATTTTTCGTCCCACCATATCCAAGACCTGTTCGACTGGACACACATCTGGACATCGTGCTGGCCAGGCTATTGTTTCCTAACTTCTGGCAATCTGGAGTTTCCGCTACTGTCACTTTCTTTTCTGGCCCAGCGCTGGGTACACCAAAAACTGGACGAAATCGGTGGTAACGAGTAGGCGCGGTATCCTTACCAGTGTTTAGTTCTGGAGGTATACCGTTCACACGGACAGTAAACTGAGCAGGGACAGATAATACATCGGAACAACGATGCCCGTTTTGTATTGTATCCCAAGAACTGGTAAAATCCACCGTTCTTGCTCTAGACGTTTATCTCACTTAACAGCAAAACAATTACATTCGCTATGATGATAAACAAGGGGCACAACGCAGGACATAGTCAATCAATTAAATGAAAAATATTTCACCTCCCAAGTGCACAATTCTCGAGAGTTAAATAAGTATCTAAGTAAACGAGTAAAAACACACAAAATTAATTTTACTATCTGTGGCTAATTTCATCCAGCTTTATATAGTCTCTCTCTCTCTCTCTCTCTCTCTCTCTCTAATCGCCCAACAAATATTGAGTGGCATCTATACAATCACGTGATAAAAGCGGCACGCAGTAAATCAACACCGACCAGCGTGTCATACATTAACGTAAATAGCATCTGCTTTGACAGTGCCTATAAATATTTACATTTATTCCATAACATCTCCGACTAGCAAAACTGAACTGAGTACATGGTTAAATATCCTGAGCTGGTCGAAGAGAAATAAGTTAGCAGTCAAGAAGAGGGTTTTGGTTGGAAAATTAAACATTAGCGTGCCTACCGCTGGTGATGTATATTAGTGACTATACTTGATGCTGCCAGGTTTATAAAATCGACTTCACACTTAATGTGGTAAATCTATTCCTTATTGCTGCCAAGTTCGCCTTTTGCACGGATCTGTAAATCGTAGATTGACAATGCATAAATGAACTAGGTTCATACGACGAGTGTGAGAAAAGTAATTAAACTGATATTTTTTCTATCAAAGTTTTTTTTCTTCCAAGCAGTAATTCCCTTAGGCAGCTATACACAGATGGAGTCGTTGTTCCCAGCCTTGGCTGTAGTGCTGAGAGTCTTCAACTGGTGGGGCCTTTGATACGTTGGTCACATTCTTTTGAATGTTCTCCAGAATCCAAACTGACGTCCTTTTAAGATGTTATCCAAAATCCATACTGACGCCCTTTTAAGACATTTTCCAATTTCAGTGAAAGAAAAAAGTCACTGGGACGCAAGTGAACAAGGGAGTTGTGGACCAACGGGAATGCCTTTAGAGTTTAAAAGTTCAGTGAAGAAAGTGGCCTTGTGACTTGTGACGTTGTCACGAGGCACCATTCATTTGTCTGTAGTGTCCGTTCTCACTCGAGTCACCTATTTCCTCAGCTCTTCAAGGACACCTCTGTAAGATCCATGGTTGACAGTTTGCCTGTGAGGACGAAATTCTTTATACACGATATCTCTGCCGACACGATCGACATTTTCGTCCTATTTTGATGTTGAAGCTCTCCTTCAGCGAGGTTCATCTTCAACGTGATCTCGGTGCACCAGAAATAACATGTAACAGCGAGAAACTTGAGCCGTCGATAAGAAATTTTATTCCAAAGGCCTGTTTTAACTTTCCCAAGGTCACACTCAGGGATCCCTCAACTTTAACTCAAAACGTTATGGCAAAACATTTCACTAAATTACGCTGTTCCATTTTCATAAAACGCAACAAAATACTTCATTATGTCTCTCTCAAAAATCACATCATGGCTATTCGGACCTGAAATTCAGACTGAGCATCTGAAAGAGATGACCATGCCGGTCTACACAAGCAGAACAACGCAGTATTGGCAGGCCGTTCGCAGACTACTCAGTCTCATTACCATTTCTCACACACCTCGTATTTACGTTGTTGTACATTAAACATGCCTTGTCATTGTTTGCTACCTCGTACTAAACTTGAGACCACGTAACACTGCCAGTGGTTATTTTTAGCGGAAATATGCACTTTAGTCTTTCAGAAAGGAGACTGAAGTTAGATTGCCAACTTCATTCTGAAACGGAGGCCTATTCAGGAAGATTACTTATGAGCTTAAGCCGCTGTATCAGGAACAGGCTGACCATTATTGTCGTCAGCATTGTCATCGTCATTGTCGTCAGCACTATCATCATTATCTTCATTTTTATTATCACCATAATTACAATCACAGTCACGACTTTGAGAATGAAAATGGTGACGAAACCAAAGTTATTATATAATCTTAGGCAGATTGGCTAAATACTACAACGTATTTACTCTGGCTTTGAATTCTTCCTAACTGGAATTAAGTAAGATGGTCTGCTTCCTTCTTCTCTGCACACTTTTGTCCTGAGAAAACATTACTATTTGGTAAAACCATGTCCTTTAATTTCTACATCTCGTATTAGACATTAACAAACATGATGAAATGAAAAACTGTTAAATTTTTATAGAGGGGCAAACTTGCTTTTACTGTTATATCTGCTGACCCGTTATTCACTAAACTACAAACTATGGCTACTGAATCAGTACGTGTAATTGGTTCTGTGTTCGTAGTATGCACTACTATAGCTTGTGTCTTCATCTAAGAGAAGCACTTCCAACCTACGTCCTCAATTATTTGGTGGATGTATTCCAAACTCTGTCTTCCCCTACAGTTCTCGCCTGTATAGCTCCCTCTAGTACCATGGAAGTCAATTCCCTGATATCTTAACAGATGTCCTATCATCCTATCTCTTCTTCTTGTCAGTGTTTTCCACCCATTCCTTTTCTCTCCGATTCTGTGTTGAACCTCCTCATTCCTTACATTATCAGTCCACCTAATTCTCTACATGTGCAGCGAAACATCTCAAATGCTACGATTGTCTTGTGTTCCGGTTTTCTCCACAGGCCGTCTTTCACTATAATTCAATATTGAGTCCCAAACGTACATCCTGAGAAATTTGTTCCTCTAATTAAGGCCTATGTATGATACTAGCAGACTTCTCCTGGCCACGAATGCCCTATTTGCCACTGCTAGGCTGCTTTTGATGTCTTCCTTCCTTGTCCATCATTGGTTATTTTGCTGCCTATATAGTAGAATTCCTTAAAGGCATCTACTTCGAGACAATCAGTCCTAATCTATTTCTCGCTGTCCCCATTTCTGCTGGTTCAAATGGCTCTGAACACTATGGGATTTAACACCTGAGGTCATCAGTCTCCTAGACTTAGAACTACTTAAACCTGACTAACCTAAGGACATCATACACATCCATGCCCGAGGCAGGATTGGAACCTACAACCGTACCAGCAGCGTGGTTTCGACCCAAAGCACCTAGAACCGCTCGGCCACAGCGGCTGGCCCCATTTCTGTTGTTCTTCATTAATTTCGTCTTTCTTCGAGTTAAACTCGATCCATAGTTTTACTCATTACACTCTTTATTCCATTCAGCAGATCATGTAATTCTTCTTCATTTTCAATCAGTATAGCAATTTCATCAGCGAATCTTAACATTGATATTCTTTCACCTTGAATTTTAATTCCACTCCTGAACCTTTGAGTTACTTCCATCATTGCTGTTTCGATGTACTTAGCTCGACAATGTGGGCGAAAGACTACATCCCTGTCTTACACACTTTTTTATGCGAGCACTTTGTTCTTGGTCGTCCACTCTCATTATTCCCTCTGGGTTCTTCTTAATGATTATTAACCGTCTCTAAGTGTAGCCTATCTCTATTTTTCTCAGAATTTCGAAGATCTTGCTACATTTTACGTTGTCGAACGATTTTCCCAGGTCAGTTCCTATGAACGTCACAATTACCTATCTTGTGTCTTTACCTTTTCTAAAACCAAACTGATCGTCATGAAGCACATCCTCGATTTTATTTCTCATTCTTCTGTATATTGTTCTTGTCGGCAACTTCAATGCATGAGCTATTAAGTAGATTGTGCGATAATTCTAGCATTGGTCAGATCTTGCAGTCTTAAAAATTATATGGACGGTATTTTTCCAAAAATCAGATGGTATGTAGCAAGTCTCATACATTCTACACACCAACGTGAATAGTCATATTGTTATCACTTGCCCCAGCGATTTTAGAAATTGTGCTGGAATGTTATCTATCCCTTCTGCCTTATCTGATCTTAAGTCCTCTAATGCTCTCCTAAATTCTGATTTGAGATGTGTTGCTGCAGATCGCCTACCTCTTCTAAACACACCGCTGTTTCTTCTTGTATGACATCAGAGAAATCTTCATCCTCATAGAGGCCTTCAATATACTCCTTCCGTCTTTCCACTCTCTACTCTGCATTTGACAATGGAATTCCGGTTGTACTCTTTATGTTACCACTCTTGCTTCTAATTTCACCCTTACGTTGTTGCCACTTTCCTGTAAGCTGAGTCAGTCATTCCGGCAATCACTTCTTTTCGCGAATTCTTCACATTGTCACATTTTTCTTCCAGCCATTTCGTTTTAGGTTCCATGCACTTCCTATTTATTTCATTTCTCAACGACTTGTATTTCCGTAATCCCGATTTCACTGAAAATTATTGTACTTCCTTCTTCCATTGATCAACTGAAGTATTTCCTTTGTTACCATCTTTTCTTCGCAATTACCTTCTTTGTACCTTTGTCCTTCTTTCCTACTTTTGTAGTTGCCCTCTTTAGAGTCGTCCATTCCTCTTCAACTGTATTGCCTACTGAGATATTCCTTATTGATGTATCTATAGCCTTAGAGAACTTCAAGAACACCTCGTCATTCCTTACTACTTGTATCCCTCTTCTTTGCATTGGATTCTTCCTGATTAATCTCTTAAACTGCAGCCTACTCTTCATCACTTCTGCATTGTGATCTGAGTCTATATCTGCTCCTGAATCCGCCTTACAATCCAGTATCTGATTTCTGAATCTCTGTTTGACCATGAAGTAATCTAACTGAAATTTTCCCCTATCATTCGCCTTTTCTATGTATACCTCCGTCTCTTGTGATTTTTGAACATAGTATTCTCTATTACTAGCTGAAATTTATTACAGAACTCAGTCTTGCTCCTCTCTCATTCTACGTCCCAAGCCCATATTGTCCTGTAACCTTTTGTTCTACTCCTTCCACCACAACTGCCAAGAGTGTGGTAATACAGTGGTAAAAAGAGTTAAACAATTACTTCATGTTAAAGAAGGCATACCAAGAATTAAATCCTTTGAATAAAACCCAGCCAAGAAAGGTATCTCACGTAAAGACAAACTGGGAACATTAAAAAAAGGTAAAGGTATAAAATCAAGAATTGAACCTATGAAACGAGATTCCTGAGGATTCTTTCCCATCAAATCACCGACGTTAAGCGCTATCGGGCTGGGCTAGCACTTGGCTGGGTAACCATCCGATCTGTCGAGCGCTGTTGGCAAGCGGAATGCACTCAGACAGCCAGGCAAGCTGACGAGCTACTAGATTGAGAAGTAGCTGCCCGGTCTCGTAAACTGACAAAACAGCCCGGAGAGCGGTGTGCTAACCACGTGCCCTCCATATCTTCATCCAGTGACGCTTGTGGTGTGAGGATGACACGACGGCCGGTCGTTACCGTTGGGCCTTCATGGAGAGCTCCCACCACAACCGAATTCGAACCCCACAACTATTGAATTTTCATCTCCCCTTAGATAATGTACTACCCTTTATTTATGCTCATATACTTACTGTACCCCTTCATTTTCACCGATCGAGGTGGCGCAGTGGTTAGCACACTGGACTCGCATTCGGGAGGACGACGGTTCAACCCCCGTTTCCGGCCATCCTCATTTACGTTTCCCGTGATTTCCCTAAATCGTTTCAGGCAAATGCCGATATGGTTCCTTTGAAAGGGCACGGCCGATTTCCTTCCCAATTCTTCCCTAACCCGAGCTTGCGCTGTGTCTCTAATGACCTCGTTGTCGACGGGTCGTTAAACACTAACCACCACCACCACCACCACCCCTTCATTTTCAGCTAGCGACATCGGCATGTATAATTGAACTGTCGTTGTTGGTGTTGGGTTGCTGTCGATTCTGATAAGGGCAACCGTAAAACTTCCTATTCGAACGAGTCTTACTACCTTCGTACCACTTTTTGCTGCTGTTCATATTACCCTATACTTGCCTGACCATGAATCCCAGTCTTCTTTCCATTTCAGTTCACTGGCCCCTACTACATCTAGATTGTGCCTTTGCATTCCAGTTTTCAGATTTTCTAGCTTCCCTACCTACCACGTTCAAGCAACTGACATTTCTAACAACGATTCGTAAAACGTTATCCTGTCGTTGGTCATCTGCTCCTTGGCAGTCCCCTCCTGGATGTACGAAGGTGAAAATATTCCGGAATCTTTCCGATGGAGAAATCATAATGCCCCTTCAAATTAAAGATCACAAACCCTATGGATATACGTTATGTGTCTTAAATGCGTTGGTTTCCATTGTCTCCTGCATCCTCATGATGTGGATCATTCTTGAGTTTGGTCGTGCGGTAGCTTTCTCGCTTCCCACGCCCGGGTTCCCGGGTTCGATTCCCGGCGGGGTAAGGGATTTTCTCTGCCTCGTGATGGCTGGCTGTTGTGTGATGTCCTTAGGTTACTTAGGTTTAAGTAGTTCAAGTTCTAGGGAACAGATGACCATAGATGTTAAGTCCCATAGTGCTCAGAGCCATTTGAACCATTCTTGAGTTTTTCGCCTTTAGGGGCAGTTTCCCACCCCAAAGAAAAAAGTATTCTGAACCTCTATCTCCTTGTCCGCCCTCTTTTACAATGCCGTTGACAGAATGAGGGTAACTTCGTATGCTGGAGGTCTTATGCCGCCAATGCAGATTATTAATCAAAATTAAAAGGTTGGCGGGTTTCAAACGGGGCACCGATGACTTTTGATTAAGTAAACAAACAAGCTATTCCTAGACCAATGGTTCAGTTAGGACAACAAATCAAAGAGAATTGCCCTTATTGTTTTTAACCCAATTAATGCTGTAAAGGCGAAGAATGGTCCTACAAGTGGAGGACCATTCTTTGACAAGCCTGGCCTTATCTGCTGGTAGCCCAGAGGCACAGCGTTTTTGTCAGTTGCTTTATACGGCTCATTGGGTTCACATGTCCACAGCATAGTGAATGAAGTGTGATTAGTTTCCTAGGGAGCAAGGGACCAACGTCCATCGAAACCTACCAGGAAATGCATCGCACAAATGAGGAAAATGTCTCGCATTTAGAAGTGTGGGATGGTGGTACTGTGGTTACACAATATGCCGCAAAGAACTGAATGACGACGAGCGATAGTGGTTGGCCCGTTCGTGGGGATGCGTTGGTGAAGGCGGATAGGCGCCTGTACCTCAAGGATATTTCAGGGAGCTTGCAGTTAGTATGGGAACATTTATGACATTGTTCGCGGTTACTTACGATATCTGAAGGTACCATGTCAGCGGGTGCCTAAACAGTTGGATGACATGACGGAAGTCAAGTGAATTGCTGCTTAACAAAATCATCTGCAGCGGTATAAATGAGAGGACGATAGCTTCCTGGACCATATTGTTATTGTCGTTGTAACGTTGATACTCTTTCACGCCGAAGCAGCAGAGCGTGGTGTAGAAACATCCGGGTTCGTCTGTGAGGAAAAAATACTTTTCAGCACCACCCTTTGAGAAAGGGTCGTTCACGGTCCTCTGGGACAGCCCCTGTTATATTCCGCGCCACTAGCTGCAACCATCGATTCGGACAGCTATTGTTCCGCACTGTCACGTCTGCGGACTGCATCGGGAAGAAGAGAGATTCTCGATGCGGGCAACGTTGTTATCACCCACGACAATACGAGGACACACATGGCAATCAGAATCTGCGACAACTCCGGTCATCTCACTGAGAGAGTCTGGACCACCCACCATATAGTCCGGACTTCGCGCCTAGTGATTTCCCCATTTCCAGCCAGCTGGAGAAGTTTCTATCTGGAAAGCTATTCACGTGCAACGCAGAAACTAAGCTGGCAATCCCACATCGGCTTCACAGTCATCCGTATTAATTCTGCCACACGGACAGTCAAATTTAGTGCTGCGTTGAGACAAATGTCTGCACCGCTATTGGGATTATGTGGAAAAATCGCGTAAGGTACGTGGAATAGCACGCATATTTTTAATTGCCTATATGCATCTATATCGGCTAATAAAAACTAGATAAATATTTTCTGATTCGCCCTCGTATTAAGGTGATATTTTGATTTCTGTAAATGGAAAACCGTCAAGAAAATAACGGATTCTCAGACCAACGGAAAAATACTCCCATCAGAGAACGCAGAAGGCTAATATGTTCCTATTTAAAAGACTCCCACAGTGGGGAATCAGCTGTCTCAATCCGAATTCCAAATTCCTCAGTAAAAGCTTTCGATCGCCAACAGATTCGGGCTCTTACAGAAATACCAAATTCTTTTAACCAGTCTCTCGATGAAGATGCGTCTTCGTCCCCACCATCTCCCAGTCACACCCATTGTCTATAGGGGCCTACTTGACTCTCCCACCGTCGCCGTTTTCTCCCATTGATTTACAGTGTATCCCAATGGCACTGTGTCCCTTCTCACTTACATTGCCTCCTTTTGTCTTTCTTCCCCACTGCCACTGTTTTCACCATTCTTCGACATCTAGAAAATTCTGTGGGTGCAACTTACTTCTCCTCTTTCTCTACATGTTTAAAATGTCAATGCCAACTGCGCCCTTCTCCAATATCTGTGTGTGAAAAATTGCCTGTCTGGGAGGATGCAGACCTGCCATTGCTGTGTGTGGTCTCCAAAGTAGTTTTTCCATGTCCACTGTCTCTTGTCTGTTTTGCTCCCATTGCTTCTCCATCCTTAGATCTCTCTCTTTAACTGCCTTTCTCTTTCAGTGCCCACCATTATCTTCTCTCTATGTCCCACTGCTATTATCTTTACCCATCTTCCCTTTTGTTTCACTACCATTTTTGTCCCTCTTTCTTTATCTCGCACAGGCACTCTCTCTTCCCTCTTCCAAGGCCAGTTCCTCTCTGTTACTCTCTTTCAGCACAAATAAGCGATAATACGTTCGCGTGCCACAATTTTTGGGGATCAAAGCGGAATTAGGATTGAGGCAGCTACATCTTCACTTCTCTATTAGAGTTTTTTAAAAGAGTAACATATTTCCACTTATTGTGTTCCTATAGGAGCATTTTTCTTCTGGTTCCGTTCTTTTACCTGATACGATGGGATGTACTACTTGTTCATATATAAATACTTTGACGCATGTCCAAAACATGGTTCAAATGGCTCTGAGCACTATGGGACTTAACTTCTGAGTTCATCAATCTCCCAGAACTTAGAAGTACTGAAACCTAACTAGCCTAAGGACATCACACACATCCAAGTCCGAGGCGGGATTCGAACCTGCGACCGGAGCGGTCGCGCGGTTCCGAACTGAAGCGCCTAGAACCACTCGGCAACACCGACCAGCTGACACACGTTAACAAAAAATAAATACGCATAAGATAAAGTTCAAAAATCGTTTGCTTCGCCTTTTTTCTGGATACGTGGGACATCCATCACAGTTCATCGAAAACCGCCAACTTTCAACTTTTATCCAAAAAGAAAAAAAAATTCTAATCTTTCTTATTTTACTTTATATTTGGGAGTCATTTTAAGTTATTTTCAGGCACGCTAAGAATATTTTTATCCCATTTTTGTCTGTTTAGTACAATTTAGGGCACATTTGTAGATGCGCGAAATGCCCACTGTACAGAGACACCGGGGCATAAAATTTTATTGGTGAAAAGGTGCTGACTTAAAACACAGCTTGGTGACCTCAGAACTGTTGTGTCGTTTCACTGTGTCAGTTAATATTATATTTAACCTCAGACCGAATATTCCGTGCAAATTTTTCTTGCGTAAGTGTGGCAATCTTGAACCTGCACTTTTCGGTAACGGATAAGTTTCGAACTTCCCTTATATCTTAAGAGCATATGGTAATGTTTTGACGATTTGCCGGTAATAGAAATTATAGAAGAGGTCATCCTCTTAACCGGTACTTTTCGTACTCAAAATAAAGTTATGGTTTTTTAGTTTTATCAGAAAACTAAGATGAAAAAATGGTGTGTTTAAGGCACGTAAGGTTCACCCAAGACCACACAGAATGCAAAAGGATCAACCGACTGTCTCTTTTTGCCTGAATTGGAGGAAGAGTGTAAAGTTTAAATTTTGAGCCTGGATTGTAGGATAGTTACAGAACGCCCGTTATTCCGGCACTTACACCAAAGGCCACTAGGCCGAGGGCTATCCGAAGCACCTGACAGTCTTATCTCTGTGATCAGCAGAACACGAAGTATGACTGTCTGAAAAACCAAATTTTCGCGCGCGGCTTTTCCTTTTTCTCGTGCACGGACCGATTTACTTCAGCTACTTTAAACCCTAATGCGACGATTTACCGCTTTGCTGAATCCTCATTTACCGCTGGAATTACGTCCAGAAGTGTGTAGTCAGTAGTTCAATTTCTCGTTAACCTTAAGCGAAAATTTATTGAAATGGCCTTCGTCGGGGCGTGAGTTCGCTTACGTAAATCTCAAGAGGGGAGAAAAATCTCTTTCGTTACGCCCGCGGCACGAAATGGCAATTTGTCAAGACTAGGCATGGACCAGCTTAAACTTCAAGAAGACAAACTGCCCCTCCGTCAAGGATTGCCAGATGCTATAGTGATATCCATATCACGACGGCCGTCTCCAAACTTTCAGAGCCTGATATACAGCACTCCCGCGAGACAGAGGTCTCTTACACTGCGTACACTCCTGCATACTGGCGACTGCTGCGCTCTCAGTTCCACGCCGGTGCGTTTTAAAAATTTATATTGCGCTGAGCAGGTAGCTGCGGACTGAAACAAACCAAATTACGCAGCAAATGTGAAGTGGAATAAAAACGTGTCTACAACTATATCATCGTCAGTGGCAACTGTTTTGTTTATACTAAAAAGGAAAATAAAGTAATTGTACTTTGTTCAAATAACTTTCGGGTTTCCTGCCGGGTGAAGTCGTCGACCACCGCCGATATTTCAACAGGAGAACACCCTGCCATTCTGCTGGCGCAATTGCAAGGAGGAAGCAATGTGCAAGGGAATTTAATACCTCGATTCACAGAAGAGAAAAAAAAGGAATATGCCGCAAGCAGAACAAGTAACTGCAGAGTCAAGGCACATCCAAGGATAACCAACGTCAGAAATATCGATAGTGACTATTAATCAAAAGGTGAGCTAGCACTACTTCTGCCCATCTGTTTTTTTATCTGAGACAGATCCGGATTCCAAGCAACAGTTAAACAAAATCCACCATCTCTGTTTATAAGGTTGCTTGATAGTTTGCAGAACATTGCCTTGACACCAGTCAACCTATGGAATACAACAACACGGAGATTCTGTCTTGCACGTCCGGCTATTGGGATAGTGTTATTAAGGAAGCTGTTGAAATCAAACTATCAAGCAACATTGTAAACAGAGATTTTGTTTAAATGCTGATTCGATTCCGGCTCTCTCTCTCATCAAAAGACACAGGGACAGAATTAGCGCTACCTCATATGTTGTTAATAGTCACTATCGATATTTCTGATGTTGGTTATCATTGGATGTGCCTTGACTCTGCGGTTACTTGTTCTGTGTGTATCTTCCTTGTTTCTCCTCTGTGAACCGAGGTATTATGTTCCCTTGCACATTGCTTCCTCCTTGCAGTTGTGCCTTGAGAATGGCAGGGTGTGCTCCTGTCGAAATATCGGCGGTGGTCGACGACGTCACCCGGCATCAAACCCGTAAGTTATATGAACATTCAACTCGCTGGGAGAAGTTAAGATCTGTAATCGCATTTTTCTTCCGTCATGCCCCTTTCTCAAAAAGGCTGTATGCCTCTTTGGGTTCTATTTATTCTAAAACTACATGACTTCCGGTATCATTTAGCACAACATATAAATAATTTTCAGCAGCCCTTATGTGTTCGCTTGTATCGTAGCTTATCTCCATAGTTCAGTTCGCTAACATGTTTTCAGTTGGTGCTCGAAGTGAGCTGAAACAAGTCTTGGTGCCAAACTACTATTGTCAACAACATTTTCATCATCGAAATTTCATTGGGAGAGGTAGACTAAGCGCCCCCATCGACCCCATGCTGTTCCCTGTCACAAGCATTCATTTTCCCGCCTATTTAGCAAGTGACCTAAATGTTGAGAAACTCATGCCCTAAAGTAACTATTATTGGTCTCGTACATCAGAGGTCCAAATTCAGGTCGTCTTCCACATACGCTGCAGAATACTCCATACTCGTTCCCCATTTCCTTTTAACAATGGAAACACGCCTATTGGTCACCGCTGATACTGTCTACAATTATGATAAATGCAAGGCTTGACCAGAAAAGAAAGCTCGAAGATGCTACTCCACGCGGGCGTAAAATGAGTGTGCCTAACGGAAAATACTTAACGCGAAGATGAAAATTTGGCCCTGCCTGACTGCCCCCTGAAGCAGATCTTACGATCTCTTGGTTGTGATATTATTTTCTCCACCTTGCTCTTTAACATAGAAATTACAACCTAAACATAAATAAATAAGGGAACTAGTAACTACTGAATGATAAATTATATTTCTGCTTATACGTTTCTTGTTGATTAAAAACCTCTTTATATTATAAGTCTTTATATTTCCTAAATAATATTACTTATCAATTGCCCAAATCTGCTCCTTTATATGGCTACGCGATGAAATATAAGTAACGCGAGATGACTGACATCATCTATGTACCAAACACTAGAAAACACTACTTTCAAAGATAATCTGCAGTGGTGTTCAACCTGAGTGGTGATCACAGCTGTTTAGCCTTATAGCCCTAATAAATCGAACCAATTAGCAATATCACCGTATGTATTGCCTCCAGTGCGTCGGAGTGATGGTTCTCGTACACGTCTGCAAAGATGGAAAAACTGCAGCCACAAAATAAACTCTTTCAAATACTGGGACGGCAGAATGGTGTCCTCTGACTGGTATAATCTAACACGGTATTCTCCTCTCTGTGTTCTACAGACAAGAAACGTGAACTCAAAGACGCAAGGATGGAACTCAAATAACGTCTCTACGTGAGTATAGACAGAAGTGCTCTCAATCACTGAACGCTGCTTACTGAACGACGACTTCCTACATGGAACCGTTCTAACTTTAAAATCTCCTGAGAGCAAAGACAGAAAGTCCGTCTGCAGCAACAAAAGCTGATATTGAGCGTCCGTCAAACACGGGCGCTCAAAACGGAAGACCTCATTCTCTCCACTGCTGACTTCCCAGCAAATCTCGGCTCCCCTCCCTCGTAACTGCAGAAGGCGAAGGCGAATCATATTCTTGAAACCACAGAATACTCTCCCTCTCTACCGATTCTTCCGAGCGCCGACCAACCATACTTTAGTTTTTTGTCGTCCAGTGCGGAAAGTTTGCGAGGAAATAACTATCCCCGTCAATTAGGAACTCATACAATGGCTCGCTTCTCAGAGGAAAACCCCTCGGAAATAACCCAGCCGGCTTGATTTCCGAGGTACCACTTCGTTGTTAGTCTCAGCTGTGTCCAAGATTTTCCGAGTTTCCGCTTATCCTTCCGGTCTACCTACAGCACCGGCCAGCCACCCCTCTATTGTGCTTCAGCGCTCAGGTGACCCAACCTGCCAGCTAAGACTACTTTGTTTGTTAAGCAGGACCAACACACATGTGCGGGCTTTTCCACCCAGGGCGTGAGTTATGCCTGCCGTTTCATTTCCACTGGCGTTCAAACCTCTAATGAAATAGGCAATCACTCATTATGCCATTTTGATAATAAAGACATTCCATCACCTTTCATGCAATAAGCGTTAACAACTATTTACAAAATGTACGCGACGATGTCAGTCTTCTTTGAATATGTACAACCTATCAAATGATACCTAATTCCGGTCGTAAATCACGGAAAAGTATGTACATGAGTGATTATAAGGTGCGAAATTAGAGCCACCTTACAAAGTGACAGAATTACAGATGCCGAAGTGTTTAGGGCAAAAAAAAAAAAGATATTCCGCCCCGAGTCCACCGAGATGTGAGCCCTTTTTGCAAGCACAGCTTCCAGGCAGAGAACTGTAAGCTGAAAGTGGGAGAGGGGGTGGAATCACTATGCGGAACTCTTTCCTATTGTTATTTTCCATTTTTATGTGACCTGCACTACAAGTGAACTAAAAAAGGCTCAATATGTTGTGTTTATTCATATCTTCGTAAAGGCTTGAAGTAGAAAGGCAAAAGAAAATTTCGGATTGCAAATAATTTCCAAGAAAGGTTTATACTTACAGCGTCCGTGAAGACTCTGCAAATAACTTTCCAAGAAGGGACTGTAATTAAAGCGAACAAGAATTTCCTTAGTTTAATTTTCTCCTTCTAGTAGTCCTTGTCAGCTGCACGTGACCATGAGGTTCTCCTGTAGGATGAATAACAGCCCCGCACGTGTAAACCATCAATTGTAAAACAATAAAATAGTCTAATTTTATGCAAGAACTTCTCGTATACACCTCAATATCCATTCCTGGAAATTTATTTGCGTTTCTATATTTTCCTTTGCGTTTCCTTTCCATGCTTTTAATGAAAATGTAAGTACAATATACTGACCATTATTCCGGTTTGCTTGCAGTGTAAGTAACGTAAACTAGTTGCTGTTGTTAAAACTGCAATATGCAGTGAAGATGAAACATTTATATCTTAGTGTATTTATGTCTTGGTACATATTAGGTGATTTGTTGGTGAAGACACTTTCTTCAGTGAAATTTGGAAATTTGTGGTAAGTTCTATAGGAAAAAAACCTGCTGACGCCATCTGTCCCTAAGCTTACATGCTACTTAATCCAACTTAAACTAACATATGCTAAGGACAACACGCACATTAATGCCCGAGGGAGGACTGTAACCTCACCGCGCGGCTTTTTTGAGAGAGAAAGGCATTCAAAAATGTAGGAGTTTCTTAGAAGTTGATGTTAATATTCATGGCACATTACAGAGAGACATGTTACCAAATTCAGATGCTAATGATGTGAAATTCAATAAAAATTTCCTGACTACTAAATGCCTACTTCACTGAAAAAAATTGTTTTTACAAACTAATCATCTAATATGTGCCATGACATAAACATATCGAGACATAAATATTCCATCTTCGCTGGATACTACTGCTTTAACAATAGAGACTAGTTTATCTTAGCTGTTGAGACTCTTCGGATTGAGGTAAACGTATGATTTCGAAAGTGTCAAGTTGAGACGTCACTGTGCTCTGTGTGCCAGACAACGAAGTTAACATAAAAAATGTAAGCAAATGCACTATCAAAATGAGCAGATCATGCCTATCACTTAATGTACACACTACACCGTATCTATCTTTCTGAACAGGCGTCATTTTGGCTACGTAACCTCACTGGCACACCCGGCAAAGGAAACTAACCTCACTTCATTTTACTTACAATGCAAATGTAACTCTGAAACCACCTGATGGTGGTAGCATACTGCCGAAATGTTTCGTGCTGACAAAAAATTTGCCGGATACATTCTTTCACAAAACTCTTACAATACAGTCGCAAACAACATCCATATAACATATATAAATTTATTTTGATCCAGGCATCGCGTCGTCGAGATACCGTTAAGCAAATAAAATAAAAACAAAATACATATGCGCTACTGGCCATTAAAATTGCTACACCAAGAAGAAATACAGATAATAAACGGGTATTCATTGGACAAGTATATTGTACTAGAACTGGCATGTGATTACATTTTCACGCAATTTGGGTGCATAGATCCTGAGAAATCAGTACCCAGAACAACCACCTCTGGCCGTAATAACGGCCTTGATACGCCTGGACATTGAGTCAGACAGAGCTTGGATGGTGAGTACAGGTATAGGTGCCCATGCAGCTTCAACACGATACCACCGTTCATCAAGAGTAGAGACTGGCGTATTGCGACGAGCCAGTTGCTCTGCCAGCATTGACCAGACGTTTTCAGTTGGTGAGAGATATGGAAAATGTGCTGGCCAGGGCAGCAGTCGAACATTTTCTGTATCCAGAAGGGCATGTTCTGGACGTGCAACATGCGGTCGTGCAATATCCTGCTGAAATGTAGGGTTTCGCAGGGATCGAATGAAGGGTAGATAGAGCCATGTATCGTGACACATCTGAAATGTAGCGGCCACTGTTCAAAGTGGCGTCAATGCGAACAAGAGGTGACCGAGACTTGTAACCAATGGCACCCCATACCATCACGCCGGGTGATAAGGAAGTGTGGCGATGACGAATACACGCTTCCAATGTGCGTTCACCGCGATGTCGTCAAACACGGATGGAACCATCACGATGCTGCTAACAGAACCTGGATTCATCCGAAAAAATTACGTTTTGCCATTCGTGCACCCAGGTTCGTCGTCGAGTACACCATCGCACGCGCTCCTGTCTGTGATGCAGCATCAAGGGTAAACGCACCCCGTCCTGTTGACTCAGGGATCGAGACGTGGCTGCACGGTCCGTTACAGCCATGCCGATAAGATGCCTGTCAGCTCGACTGCTAGTGATACCAGGCCTTTGGGATCCAGCACGGCGTTCCGTATTACCCTCCCGAACCCACCGATTCCATATTCTGTTAAGAGTCATTGGATCTCGACCAACGCGAGCAGCAATATTGCGACACGATAAACCGCAGTCACGACAGTCTACAATCCGACCTTTATCAAAGTCGGAAACGTGATGGTAGGCATTTATCCTCCTTACAGGAGGCATCGCAAGAACGTTTCACCAGGCAACGCCAGTCAACTGCTGTTCATGTATGAGAAATCGGTTGAAAACGTTCCTGACGTCAGCACGTTGTAGGTGTCGCCACCGGTGCCAACATTGTGTAAATGCTCTGAAAAGCTAATCATTTGCATGTCACAGCGTCTTCATCCTTTCGGTTAAATTTCGCGTCTGTAGCACGTCATCTTCGTGGTGTAGAAATTTTAATGGCCAGTGGTGTAAAAATGATAAAGTTTGGATTTAAATACTAGTGAGGTATTTAAGCAACGTAGGTAAATACCAAAACAACAGTCTAATCGTTGAGTACAGGTCATAATAAACTTACTCCGGAGAGTTCGCGTTATAGCCACGACTTGTCACGTGACCGTCCGTTCGGGTCGGCGCGCCTCCTCACGCTCTGCGAGACGCATACTGCGCACTGAGCGACCCGCGCTGGCGGTTTAACGAAGCGTGAGTTAATACGCTGTCATCAGACCACTGCAGCACGCAGGCATCGTAAGACAGATTAATGCACTAAACTTAGTTCATACGTAATTATGGAAAAATACTATATAAAATGAATGGGTAACTCGGTTAGGCTGATTAAAAACGGATTATTTTTCATATTTTGTATAATAAGTAATTACAAATTCACTAGCTATTTCGAGGTGTGGATGCGGGACGCGCGGGACGGAAGACATGGCCTCAAACAGAACAAGCTTATACCAAGCAATAATGAAAGAATGGTGCTCGAGAGAGAACATATGCTGCTAACTTATTTTGTTGTTGTTATTATTTACTTACGAGGTTCCCGGCGCGAGGACGCTTGGTTCAGAAAATTATGACTTATGTTAACCTTAAAGGGGCAATGAACATAATTTTTTAACTTCTATAGTTTTCTTTATGTCGGCGTTTCTTAAGTTTTCAATTTAAGTATTCTTTTGAATAAAATTTTGAAATATTGCTGCAGCTATTTCCGATGGAACAACCACAGGCAAGATGCTTATGTTGGTTATAAATTCACATTTACCATCAGTTGTTTCCCGCAACAAAAACTATCAATGTCATTTGATAAGATACTAATTTATCTTTTTACTCGAGTCCGAAAACTGTGCCGAGCTGTCTAGGGCGCTACAGTCAAGGACTGTGCGGCTCGTCCCGGCTGAAGTTCGAGTTCTCCCTCGGGCATGGGTGTGTGTGTTTGTACTTATAATTGGTTGGGTTAGGTAGTGTGTAAGCTTAGGGATTGATGAACTTAGCAGTTACGTCTCACAACATTTCACACACATTTGAACATTTTTTTCCGAAAACTATCCTCTGATGGTTCTTACGATGCTTGCCTTTTCTTGTCGATAAATATAGATACATTTCTTGAAGAACTTACGGACTGATATCCCGTGTAACATGAAGTAAGACGTACGGAAGACTAAGAAACTTTATAGTAACGCATTGTAATTAGGCCGTTTAGGTTTTTATGTTGGTAACGCCACATAGCGCCCTTTATGAAATCACTCACTGTGCTGTGCGCAGTATGTGGCTGATTTGCATTGTTGTAATATTCGCTATTGTAGTGTTGGGCAGTTGGATGTGAACAGCGCGTAGCGTTGCGCAGTTGGAGGCGAGCCACGAACACACTTTTTATCAGCCACACATACACATAAACACACTAAACATGTAAAATTCCTAAATATGAATCTCGTGAATAGTATTTCACAGCGCTGTATTCAAATAATTATCATGGCTCCCAGTTTAACTACTAATAATTAATTAGGCAAATATTAATTTTGCTTTCCACAATGTAGTTAATTAGGCAGTGGCAAAATCTGAAAAGAACTATTAGAAAAACTAACTAAATTACTTGTTACATGAGTCATGACGTAGAAGAAAATCTATTGACTGATATAACTATTTAAAAGGTAGGAGACGAGGTACTGACAGAAGTACAGCTGTGAGGACAAGGCGTGAGTCGTGCTTGGGTAGCTCAGTTGGTAGAGCACTTGCCCGCCAAAGGCAATGGTCCCGAGTTCGAGTCTCGGTCCGACACACAGTTTTTATCTGCCAGGAAGTTACTATTTAAAACGTTCAAATGTGTGAATTCCTTAGAGACCAAACTGGTGAGGTCATCGGTCCCTAGACGTACACATTACTTAAACTAACTTATGCTAAGAACAACACACACACCCACGCCCGAGGGAGGACTAGGACCTCCGCTGGGAGGTGCTGAGCAGTCCGCGACATGGCACCTCAAACCAAGCGGAGGTTTCACGGTCTGGAACAGGAAACGCAACACATTGCCAGATAGTCACAGATTCCATAAATAATTTAAATGATTTTTATCGAAATGATGTGGAACGAGTACGTTTACGGATTATGTATGTATTGTTAGTATTAAAATTAAGATCACATTAACTTTTTAGTCCTACTCATGCAGCTACACTTATAAGCAAGCTTTTTATACCTTGCCAGTTTTTGAATAGAAATTCATCCATGGAATATAAGAAGTTTCCAGGTTGCTTTTAAAACTTGATTTGCAACGTGCTAGACGTTTTACGTTATTAGACAAATGGTCAAAGATTTCTGTTCCTGAATCTTGAACTCCTCTCTTAGCTACTGACAGCTGGAACTATGGGTAACAAAGGTTATTTTACGCCCTAGCCTTGTAGTGTTGTAGTGCACCTCACTAATTCTTCTAAAATGGCGTTGGATTTTTAAGACGAATTTCATTAGCGGGTATATTTACTGAGATGGCGCAGTTAAAATACCTATATCTTTGAATAGGTACCTTTTTCGTAATAATCGTAATGATGTCCATGGGAGAACAGCACATTTTAATCTTACTGCTCGATTTTATACAAACAGTACTACCTTTCTAAATGGCAAGCTACTGCAGGAAGTTATTCCATTACAATACGCCTTGTGGTTCACCAAATTTACCTTTTTGTGCAGTGATGTATTTGCTTCCACCTACACTGACTTTTGACAGATTCAGGAAATTAATACATAAGTCTTTATGTGGTGCAAGTGAACATTCAATGAAAATAACAGCGGAAAAAGCAGTAGCCTTGTCTGAGAATACAGACACTGTATCAGCATTTGATGGATCTTGGCGGAAGAGAGGTCATACTTATTGAATGAGGTTGTAACTGGCACTTTTATTGAAACTGGTAAGGTACTCCAATATGAATGTCTAACAAAGCACTGCCAGAGTTGTTGAAGGAAATTTATTGACACCCATATTTGTGTAAAGAACTTTGATGACTCAAGTGGAAACACGGAAACGAAAGGAGTTCTAAACATTTTAGATGATCAGAGTCAGTCGTTATGTCAGATATGTAGGCTACCTTGGGGATGGAGACTGTATAGGATACACTACTGTTGTTAATGACAGACCATATGGGGACACTCTGATAAAAAAGCTTGAATTTATTGGGCGTGTACAAAAAAGAATGGGAGCTCGCCTGAGGAAATTATGTAAAGACTTCAGAGGAAAAGACTGCCTGACGGAAAACACGTACGTGGTCCAGGTCGTCTTACAGAAAGTAAAACTTATTCTTTGACTCATGATTATGGACTAGCAATAAGGAGAAATGTAGCAGATTTTGAGAACATGAAACGAGCTGTCTGGGCAACATACACTCCTGGAAATGGAAAAAAGAACCCACTGACAACGGTGTGTGAGACCCACCATGATTCCTCCGGACACTGCGAGAGGGCTGTACAAGCAATGATCACACGCACGGCACAGCGGACACACCAGGAACCGCGATGTTGGCCGTCGAATGGCGCTAGCTCTGCAGCATTTGTGCACCGCCGCCGTGTCAGCCAGTTTGCCGTGGCATACGGAGCTCCATCGCAGTCTTTAACACTGGTAGCATGCCGCGACAGCGTGGACGTGAACCGTATGTGCAGTTGACGGACTTTGAGCGAGGGCGTATATAGTGGGCATGCGGGAGGCCGGGTGGACGTACCGCCGAATTGCTCAACACGTGGTCTCCACAGTACATCGATGTTGTCGCCAGTGGTCGGCGGAAGGTGCACGTGCCCGTCGACCTGGGAGCGGACCGTAGCGACGCACGGATGCACGCCGAGACCGTAGGATCCTTCGCAGTGCCGTAGGGGACATCACCGCCACTTCCCAGCAAATTAGGGACACTGTTGCTCCTGGGGTATCGGCGAGGACCATTCGCAACCGTCTCCATGAAGCTGGGCTACGGTCCCGCACACCGTTAGGCCGTCTTCCGCTCACGCCCCAACATCGTGCAGCCCGCCTCCAGTAGTGTCGCGACAGGCGTGAATGGAGGGACGAATGGAGACGTGTCGTCTTCAGCGATGAGAGTCGCTTCTGCCTTGGTGCCAATGATGGTCGTATGCGTGTTTGGCGCCGTGCAGGTGAGCGCCACAATCAGGACTGCATACGACCGAGGCACACAGGCCAACACCCGGCATCATGGTGTTGGGAGCGATCTCCTACACTGGCCGTACACCTCTGGTGATTGTCGAGAATAGTGCACGGTACATCCAAACCGTCATCGAACCCATCGTTCTACCATTCCTAGACCGGCAACGGAACTTGCTGTTCCAACAGGACAATGTACGTCCGCATGTATCCCGTGCCACCCAACGTGCTCTAGAAGGTGTAAGTGAACTACCCTGGCCAGCAGGATCTCCGGATCTGTTCTCCATTGAGCATGTTTGGGACTGGATGAAGCGTCGTCTCACGCGGTCTGCACGTCCAGCACGAACGCTGGTCCAACTGTGGCGCCAGGTGGAAATGGCATGGCAAGCCGTTCCACAGGACTACATCCAGCATCTCTACGATCGTCTCCATGAAAGAATAACAGCCTGCATTGCTGCGAAAGGTGGATATACACTGTACTAGTGCCGACATTGTGCATGCTCTGTTGCCTGTGTCTATGTGCCTGTGGTTCTGTCAGTGTGATCATGTGATGTATCTGACCCCAGGAATATGTCAATAAAGTTTCCCCTTCCTGGGACAATGAATTCACGGTGTTCTTATTTCAATTTCCAGGAGTGTAGTTTCACAGAGTGTAACCAGATGAAACCCCACTGCATGGTTTTTATCCAAAAGGGGAAGATTCGTGGAGCAAGTACTGGTTGAGGAATGCTACAGGCATATAATATACCCACAAGCATTCCTTACCACTTGCTGTAATGGAGACAATTAGGCCTAAATATAGGGACCTGCCAAATAAAAATCTACTTAGGAAATGTATGCATGACATCTCGCAGAATGCAAATGAAAGCTTTAACATCTGTATACCTAAAACGGTACTTGTGCTAACAGTGCTGAAGATTGATGTAATGGATGCAATAATAACATTCAATGATGGCGCAATTTCAAGGATCAATGTTATTAAGAAATTGATCATCCAGACGGGAAGGAATCTGCCTTCAGCTCTAACAGCTAGTGATAAGCGGCGGGTAACCGAAGCAGAGACTGCTGCAGAAGCTGCTACCAAGGACTCAAGGATAAAGGAAAGAATAAAGAGAAAGAGTGTGGGGGAAACGAAAGAGGAGCACAACTGGAGTGTGCAGGTAGAATGTTCTAAACGGACATAGTGGTAAATTAATAAATCCGTAAATCTCCTTTTGTGATATAGCGAAAACTTGAATTTTCGTAGTTCAGGTACACTTTTCTCCTAAATGACTCAAGTTACACTCACCAAAATTTGTTCAGATATTTCGAATGACCTCCTCTACCTCCCTTGCCTACTGTCTCCTGAAAAATATATAACATGATGATGATGCCGGTGATATTTTATCTACGTTTTTAAATATTTTTGTTTTAGGAAAATAAATTATGTGTCTTTTCCGCAAAGGCGTAAAACACTTATGTAATATTGTCTGTACTCGACTGTTTTTCGTAGCTGTGCAGTCAGTGGTTCCAAACAAAATAGTATCACAGTGAAATAGTGTCCCTTGTTTTATACTATTATAAGTATTGTTTTCAGTACCACAATATAATATATACGTCAATGACTTTTTGGGAAATGCTTTGACTCTAAACGCTAATTGTGTGTAAGTATTTTGAGCTACCTGTCATTTATAGATCAGTTGCACCATGAGGGTTTAGATAATGCTAAAAATGCAGTCCGTTCAGGGGGGGGGGGGGGGGGGGGTATCTCCTTGAATTTTATGTACAGATAGTCCACAGTTTTGGACAGAAAGCGTACTGAGATTAATACACAATTAGGAGGAGCAACATGTTCAGAATTCTGGAAATTTAATGAAAGAGTTAAGTCGTACAAGAGTACTCACACTGGTATACAATTAATATCAACAAAACAGTTTATAGACAAATATAAAACTATTTGACTAACAGAAATATTAAAAGAACACGGACAGATTACGACTGACGCTTCCAAACTTGGAAAGGGCTTTAGATGAATTTAGAAAGTGGACGAGTTACAGGTCTAGAAATAATCTCAGCATGATTAATGAATTGTGGAGCATGGGGATTATTTGAAGATTTGTGTATAAGTAAGCACTTAATCAGTGATACCCTACCAAATCATTGAATGAATGCCTGGGTACCGTCCTTACGTAAAAAAGGAAATGAACTAGATTGTCCCTGTTATACAGGCATTAGATTAACAAGAACGATTAGCCATCTAAGGGGAAGATTCTCAGAGATCTAGTTCAATCAGAATACGAACATCAAAAGGACGTACAGCACTAATGCGTCAGTGTTGCTAGAACTTACACCGAACAAATACTAACCAAGAGCCATTTCATACACTTCTATATTTCCATAAGGCATAAGTTACTATACCTGTACAAAGGTTCTGGAAATATAGCAGGACACAAACGTCTATTATATTTTGGTAAGGGCTCTCCTAAATTTGTGTAACGGTTGAACATCAAGAATAAAGCAAAGTGATAGACAATCTCGAAGCTTTACTGTCAATAAGGGTTTGAGTCAAGGTTTTTGGACGTCACTTACCTTGTTTAAAGACGCCTATATGAGGCAAAATATTGGGAACGGAAATCTAGAAGAGTGAATTTAGATATGGTCGGAACCTGATATTTTTATTTAATAAAATGCAATTGGCCAACAATCGAATCGTAACTGCCAAGGGTCTATAACATATGGCACGAAAACTACAGGAAAACTATAAATGGTGTTGCTTAGAATGTAATACTGTGCCCCTACTTCCAATAGGGGCATAACTATCCACCGTAGAACTAGATACAGAGTAAATAGCAGCCTACAGTAATTATAGACATTTAGAAGAAAACTTTGATGCCATTGATGAAGATGATTGAGGAATTCCTAAAAGAAAACTCCAAAGTAGAAGACTGAACTCTTGTGTAAACAGAATCCTTTGGAATTGCGGAACAGGAACGAAGCGGAAATACAGTATGTATGAAATTATAATTAAAAGTACCTTGTTATATGAAACAGAGTCATGGCAAGTTACAAACAACAATAAGAAGACGATATGGAAGGCAACGTAGATAGATTTGATCACAGAACATTTAGGAATATCCGTGCAGAGAGAAAACAGTTAATGTGAAGGCTCGCAGAGATTTCCTGGTCGATCCACACCAACCGACCGACTCTGTACACATCAGCACGCCGACGGCATTTGAAATAACTTGTCAGTCTAAATCACACAAACCACACACTGTTTCACGAACACTTGCACAAAGACCTAGATGATGATAATGGCTGTGACAGTGCAATAACAAGGACGAATCACGAGTCAGCACACGCAGCCAGCCCATAAGCGATCGTCGACCAACACACATCTCGTTGGACCACACGACCGCCCGACGACCAACCATGGTTGTCCACAATCGAGTAATATGTATCGGAAATCGTCGGGTGAGTCGTGGCTGTCCGGACGTCACTGCAGCCGCGCCCGGACTGAACTTCTGCCGCGTCCTAAGTCAAACACTGCCAGGTCCGAACCCCACAGCTAGCCCATTCCAACTATCTGGAAAATGCGAAGTAACTCCGAACAGACGACAACCGGGAAGTAATAGCAGCCAGCAAAGGTAATACGCCAGGGCTTGCATAGATAAGCGCCGCTCCTGCCGCTTACGGGCAGGCAAGGCGGCAACTCAGTTCGACCAGTAATTGAAATTAACATAACGAGGTGGTAGTACAGTAATAACAGGATTTCAAATGAGGTATGGCACGAACACGAGCGACGCACGGCACACTCCCCTTAACAACTTTGGCTATCCTAGCAAGCTTCTCGTGCAACCCGAAGTCCCAAATGTTGCGCACCACACACGTAATGTCGCCAGTGAATTATTCTCATTGCCAACAGTATCACCTGATCTTCGCAAGAGGTAAAATAAAGAGCGCATCCGCACAGTACGTGTCATTAATTGCCGTCATGTTGCATATATTTCTGTGTGTTGTGTCTTCTTTTTCGGGCATTGCGGTTGATGTCGGAACTTCTCTTTCGTCGTGTATATATCGCTGCATGATCAAGAATGTCCGAAATAGCACACTTCACACATATGGCAAAAAAAGAAGTTTTTCCTTATTGATCACAATCTCTCTGAGAAAGCATTATGGATCTCTGGTAACGTTAGTGAACACCCTCCCAAAGACACTGACTTAGCAATGAAACTTCGGTAATAATTATAATGAATGAATGGTACAGAAAAAACACGGTTCCACTTTTCTTGTAATCGAAACACCTTTCTTCATCTATATATTTGACAAGATAGTGGCTGTAAGGTTACTTCTGAGGGTACTTCATTTAAAAAAAACAACAAGCATGTGAAGGCCAAGTTCTCAACAGTTCGTTATTCACTAGTGCATAATTTTGTAACTGTACACTATACCCATTGCAGTGACAAAATTGCGCAGTATGTCAAAACATTGAAATATCGAAGTTGATAACAATACCTTCTTCCTGCCGAACCCAAAATAACATGCTTAGAGTTATGAGCATGTAAGAAAGGATATAGGAAAATACACATTAAAGGATCATGTGTACTACACTGCATTATAGTCAAGAGTCACTGATCATAATTACTGTGTCGTGCCCTTCAGTGTGAGAGTTTATTTATGTTGTTTTTCTTGTTGGTGCACATCGGTGAAGGCTTTTATGCGGTTTAAACATACAACGTCGACAAGACAGGTTTACTCGGGTCCATAATAAACTAAAGGCTGGAGAAAAGTCCCAGTTCACAACTACTTCTTTGTAAGGACAGGGATGTTAAAAGTCTGATAGCGGTCAGAGACATCGATATTTGGCATCTAAAGCATCATGGCCTCCTTTGTCAGTCAGATCATACCACTTCTAAACAGCGTGATTTTTTCCATGGTGTACAAACTCTATGGTTTGATCGATGAGAGTATACGGAACACAAAATGTCTAATGAACTTATGTCCAGAAATGCATGGTTTCCTAGTTAGAGACCATTTACTCAATCATACATTGCTACAGAGGTTGAGGTCTAATACGCACTACACCATGCAACCACAGTTACATGTGCTGAAAATGGTTTCCACGTCCCCGAACGCATGCGTGTACGCGCAATAGCATGTTCTGTCTTATACGTTCACATCCGCCAGGCAGCATTCGAACAGTGTCAAAGACAGCATGAATACGCTGCTCCAGTGTGTCCACATCTGGAGTGGTGTCTGCATACATGACACTTTTGAGATGGCCCCATAAACAGTAATCACACCGAGTTGAGATCCGATGAACGAGCATGCCATGCAACTAGACACAACTCAGCCAATCCATGGACCACGGAAGAAGCGGTTGAGATGCATCCGGGCGTTAACGACGAAGTGGGCTGTGGCACCATCATGTAGAAGCCACATAGCGCTTCGAATCATCACTGCCACTTATTCCAACAGGGGAGGCATAGTCACTCGCAAGAAACGCCGATAGCCCCGGTCGGTTAGGTGACATGGAAGAAAGATTGGTCCTAAAATACGGTCGCCAATTGTCTCGTCCCACTCTTTCCGCCTGCACCGATGCTGAGGATGCGGTGTCACCATACTATGGGTGTTCTGCATACTATCCCACAGATGGCTGTTATAGAAGTTGAACATATTACTTCATGTAAAGGTGGCCCCGTGTGTGAGTGAGATGGATGACACAAATTTGGGAATCGTGGTTGCCTGATGAAGTAACCAGTTACAAAACTGCTCCAGATGTGGAAACTCTGTCGCTGGTAATCCCAACGTACGCTGTAAATGATAAGGATAGTAACAATTGTCACGGAGAGTGTTTCACAGCGCTGTCTGGCTTACCCTGTGCTGGCTTGCCAACTTTCTGGTACAGACACGGAGGTGACCTTGTACAGCTTTAATCACATTTTCCTCTAAATCTGGTGTCCAAACATTTCGGGTACGCACTTTATGATTTCCGGCTTTATGAAACGACCCTGTGTCAGATAGACAGCGAAACTCTGTTGCAAACATTGAATGCTGTGGTGGTTGTCGGTGGGAATAGGTTCAAATGGTTCAAATTACTTTGAGCACTCTGGGACTTAACATCTGAGGTCATCAGTCTCCTAGCCCATAGAACTACTTAAACCTAACTAACCTAAGGACATCACACCCATCCATGCCCGAGGCAGGATTCGAACCTACGACCGTACCGGTCGCTCGGTTCCAGACTGAAGCAGCTAGAACCGCTTGGCCACACCGGCTGGCTGCGGGAATAGGTCTCCTGATAGAACCTTCTACCCTCCACCCGTTGCCATTGAACTTTCCGTAAGTAAGCATCATGTTGACATGCTCTCGATTCTAATATGAAACCATTGTGTACAATACTGTATCACGTCCACTAGAAGGTCATTGAGCAAAAGAAGTGAATCGGACATAACATTACCAATTTCAATGTCTGGAGAGGACGCAAGGTCATAGTGTTAGGGGTTGATTTGGGGGAACAGACCAAACAGTGAGGTCATCGGTCTGACCGGATTAGGGAAAGATGGAGGAGGAAATGGGCCGTGCCCTGCCAAAGGAACTATCCCAGCATTTGTCTGAAGCGATTTAGGGAAATCACTGAAAATCAAAATCGGGATGGCCGGACGCGGAATGAACCGTCGTCCTCCCGAATGCGAGTCCAGTGTGCTAGTCCGCAGCTCGTGGTCGTGCGGTAGCGTTCTCGCTTCCCTCGCCCGGGTTCCCCGGTTCGATTCCCGGTGGGGTCAGGGATTTTCTCTGCCTCGTGGTGACTGGGTGTTTTGTGATGTCCTTCGGTTAGTTAGGTTTAAGTAGTTCTAAGTTCTAGGGGACTGATGACCATAGATGTTAAGTCCCATAGTGTTCAGAGCCATTTGGACCATTTGAACCAATGTGCTAAACAATGCGCCACCTCACTCGGTGGGCATAGTGTATAAGGAGCAATATCACTCTCTAGGAGGAAACCATGCGTACTGTTAAGTGTGACGTCATGGTACCCGCACTTATTAGACAGCAGTCTCAGTTACAATATATCAGTGAATAATTAGTGTCTAGCATGGGAACCATTCATTTTCAGACATAAGTTAGTTAGACGCGTTTTGTCCAGTATCCTCTCGTCGATCAGCCCCAAGGGTTTGTACACTGAAGAAAAAATCACCTTGTATTACATGCTGGAGGATTTCAGTGAGTGAAATTTCTCCAACGTAGTAGCTCTTAACTTTCCGCTAGTTCCTATCACTTTTAAACAGTGTGTTAGTTAGTAAGTTATATGTTCCATAGATCGTTTGAATGGGTTGGGTTGTTTGGAGGAAGACACCTAACTACGGGGTCATCGGTCTTATCGGACTAGGGAAGGACAAGGAAGGAAGTCGGCAATGCCCTTTCAAAGGAACCATCCCGACATTTGCCTGGAGCGATTTAGAGAAATCACGGAAAACCTAAATCAGGATTTTCGGACCCGGGATTGAACCTCCCGAATGAGAGTCCAGTGTGCTAACTACTGTGCCACCTCGCTCGGTCGATCATTTGAATGACTTTTTATTGAAATGATGTGGAGAGAGTCACTTTGGAGAATATGCGTACGTGATTAGTACTCATGCAAGTACACTTAAAAACGACGTTTTTTGTATTATGATATCGATCAGATCAGAGTTAATTTCATTTCAACAAGATATTATCATGATTGTCGGCACACACAGGTATACCACTGCGAAACCTTTGTATCTAGAACTTTTGACTTTGTTCATTAGTTTTGTTTATTTGTAATAACATGTAATTATCATTAGATCACTTACATGTTGTAGAGTAACGGCTGTAATTTTGTGTCATGATGGGTAAAGTACAACTGTCGAATGTAACAAATCATAGACAAGAAGTTTCATACAACCATATCACTCCGGAATTCGAATTGTAAAGCGGTAGGAATGCGACTTCAAAGTGGGAGAAAACGAAGATGATCATTTCAATTCATTATACTTTAATTACCTAGTAATATCCATCTTCTGATTCGATGAAGAAATTTCGTTTTGGCAAAATGCCTTTTATAGTCTACTCTTAAGTTTCTGTAAGTCATGACAGCTACCTAGAACGAAAAGTTGGATGTATCCCAAGCAATAGGTTATGCTTCTGCGCCGCACATTAATGGCCACTAATTAATACGTTTTATTTGAGCTGAATATCTCTTCAATCTTAATTTTAAACTGACTTTTCCCCATTTAGCTGAACGACTTTATATCCTTCACTTTAATAGTAGAAGGAAAATTAGCGATTCTTTGAAGAAAAAGCACGGAGCCTCAAGAGAGAACCACAACTGGAGACCCTTGATGTCCTTTCGGCGTGTAACCTTTCATAAAATAAGTTTTCTCTACTCCCTTCAAATGGCGAAGTTCGGTGAAACTTTCACGAAAAAAAACGTAGCTGGAATAACTTCATCGTTTCAAGAACTTCTGACGTCTATGGATTTAAAGGAAAAGTAAACATCGTGCGGTGTAAAAACACCTCGGAGTTCATGCCTTTTCGTAAAACGGCAATAAAAAAAAGACACGATTATCGGCCGTAGCGCCTTCCTCCCTAGAAGATGTTAAGCTTCCACAAGCAAGATATCTCACCGTAGTCGTGACGTATTATATTGTCAAGATACAATTAAAAAATATTTTTCAGTTTAATTCGTTTAAATTTTGTTTCTGTGAGGCTCCGCAAGAATTAAGTATTGCACCGTTCCAGAGAGCATAATCAAATCCCTTCAGTGTTCTTCTTGCAGTCGTCAGCTACCCTTCAATCGTTTCCACAACCACACATTCTTGGTAGGTAAGTAAGAAAGTAATAAATAATGCGACTTGAGCCACTAACCAAATACGAGTGTGTGATGCTTGTCTAAAGCACAGAATCTTGAAGACAGTTCCTTTGTATGTGGTACTTAAAAACGTATAATCCTGTGTAGCTGGTAGAATGTCCATGTTACGTAAGTTCCAGCTTTCTCCAATAAGCTAAGTCCCGATAGCTATATTTAATTTGTTGAAGATGGGGTAATACGTATAGTTTGTCATACCTTACTAAAGAACCATTTCTCGTGCAAAAGTCACGATAAAAAGAAAAAATGCTAAATCGGAATTAAGTTTTAAAGTTAGCTTAGATTTATTTGTCAGGAAAAGTTACCTTCAGTAATTATTTTTTTAAATTAATGCATGACTCATTTAGAAACCTATAGTGTCATCTGTAGTTCGTGTTAAAATCGTTATAATAAGCTAGATTTATCTACTACTACGTTAAGACGCAAATGTTAAGTACTATGGCCATCTCTCAGTGTACAGCACTAAGTGTAGATGCTAGCAGCATAATATCTGTGCGGTTTTCTTTGAACTATTCCTAAATTTGTAAATTCAAGCGTTAGTTTTTGATCAACGGCCATAAAGACAGAAACTACGTCAAAGATGTGTAATGTGATAGACAGTTGGGAAGATTTGCTGTCACCGTTCGATCCACAGACTTTATTTTCGAAATTCTTTTCAATCAGTTTTCTCAGAATACGAACGCATGTCTGTAAAACTCTAAATAGGTAGATATTTGCAATATAGATGGAAGTTCTTACTGATAAAAGCTTTGTTATTATTTTAATTCTATAAGGTTCAACATTCTGTTATTTCAATTTTAAATGGGATATTTTTTATTTACAAAATTAGGCAGGGACAATAGTTAATTTGTTCAAAAGACATAAGTATATTTAGTGTTAAAATCCTCCCCCCATGAACCATGGACCTTGCCGTCGTTGGTGGGGAGGCTTGCGTGACTCAGCGATGAAGAAATGTATGATCAAATAAAAGAAATTATTCAAATAGTGAAGGGTGACGAAAATTTAATAGTCATGGGTGACTGGAATTCGGTAGTAGGAAAAGGGAGAGAAGGAAACGTAGTAGGTGAATATGGACTGGGGAAAGAAATGAAAGAGGAAGCCGCCTGGTAGAATTTTGCACAGAGCACAACTTAATCATAGGTAACACTTGGTACAAGAACCATAAAAGAATGCTGTATACATGGAAGAAGCCTGGAGATACTGACAGGTTTCAGATAGTTTACATAATGGTAAGACAGAGATTTAGGAACCAGGTTTTAAATTGTAAGACATTTCCAGGGGCAGATGTGGACTCTGACCACAATCTATTGGTTATGACCTGTAGATTAAAACTAAAGAAACTGCAAAAATGTGGGAATTTAAGGAGATGGGACCTGGATAAACTAAAAGAACCAGAGGTTGTACAGAGTTTCAGGGAGAGCATAAGTGAGCAATTGGCAGGAATGGGGCAAAGAAATACGGTAGAAGACGAATGGGTAGCTTTGAGGGATGAAGTAGTGAAGGCAGCAGAGGATCAAGTAGGTAAAAACATGAAGGCTAGTAGAAATCCTTGGGTAACAGAAGAAATATTGAATTTAATTGATTAAAGGAGAAAATATAAAAATGCAGTAATTGAAGCAGGCAAAAACGAATACAGACGTCTCAAAAATGAGATCGACAGGAAGTGCAAAATGGCTAAGCAGGGATGGCTAGAGGACAACTGTAAGGATGTAGAGGCTTATCTCACTAGGGGTGACGTACCTACTGCCTACAGGAAAATTAAAGAGACCTTTGGAGAAAAGAGAACCACTTGCATGAATAACAACGGCTCAGATGGCAACCCAGTTCTAAGCAAAGAAGGGAAAGCAGGAGGAGTATTTAGAGGGCCTATACAAGGATGATGTACTTGAGGACAATATTATGGAAATGGTAGAGGATGTAGATGAAGATGAAATGGGAGATACGATACTGCGTGAAGAGTTTGACAGAGCACCAAAAGATCTGAGTCGAAACAAGGCCCCCGGAGTAGACAACATTCCATTGGAACTACTGACGGCCTTGGGAGAGCCAGTCCTGACAAAACTCTACCATCTGGTGAGCAAGATGTATGAGACAGGCGAAATACCCTCAGACTTCAAGAAGAATATTATAATCCCAATCCCAAAGTAAGCAGGTGTTGACAGATGTGAAAATTACCGAACTATCAGTTTAATAAGTCACAGCTGCAAAATACTAACGCGAATTCTTTACAGACGAATGGAAAAACTAGTAGAAGCCGACCTCGGGGAAGATCAGTTTGGATTCCGTAGGAATATTGGAACACGAGAGGCAATACTGACCCTACGACTTATCTTAGAAGCTAGATTAAGGAAAAACAAACCTACGTTTCTATCATTTGTAGACTTAGAGAAAGCTTTTGACAATGTTGATTGGAATACTCTCTTTCAAATTCTGAAGGTAGCAGGGGTAAAATACAGGTAGCGAAAGGCTATTTACAATTTGTACAGAAACCAGATGGCAGTTGTAAGAGTCGAGGGACATGAAAGGGAAGCAGTGGTTGGGAACGGAGTGAGACAGGGTTGCAGTCTCTCCCCGATGTTATTCAATCTGTATATTGAGCAAGCAGTGAAGGAAACAAAAGAAAAATTCGGAGTAGGTATTAAAATCCATGGAGAAGAAATAAAAATATTGAGGTTCGCCAATGACATCGTAATTCTGTCAGAGACAGCAAAGGACTTGGAAGAGTAGTTGAACGGAATGGATAGTGTCTTGAAAGGAGGATATAAGATGAACATCAACAAAAGCAAAACGAGGATAATGGAATGTAGTCGAATAAAGTCGGGTAATGCTAAGGGAATTAGATTAGGAAATGAGACAATTAAAGTAGTAAAGAAGTTTTGCCATTTGGGGAGCAAAATAATTGATGATATTCGAAGTAGAGAGGATATAAAATGTAGACTGGCAATGGCAAGGAAAGCGTTTCTGAAGAAGAGAAATTTGTTAACATCGAGTATTGATTGAAGTGTCAGGAAGTCATTTCTGAAAGTATTTGTATGGAGTGTAGCCATGTATGGAAGTGAAACATGGACGATAAATAGTTTGGACAAGAAGAGAATAGAAGCTTTCGAAATGTGGTGCTACAGAAGAATGCTGAAGATTAGATGGGTAGATCACATAACTAATGAGGAAGTATTGAATAGGATTGGAGAGAAGAGAAGTTTGTGGCACAACTTGACCAGAAGAAGGGATCGGTTGGTAGGACATGTTCTGAGGCATCAAGGGATCACCAATTTAGTATTAGAGGGCAGCGTGGAGGGTAAAAATCGCAGAGGGAGGTCAAGAGATGAATACGCTAAGCAGATTCATAAGGATGTAGATTGCAGTAGGTACTGGGAGATGAAAAAGCTTGCAGAAGATAGAGTAGCATGGAGAGCTGCATCAAACCTGTCTCAGGACTGAAGACCACAACAAAACAGGGTTAAAATCACTTATATATTTATATCTATTCACCTTTTTTATTTTTAAATGATCAAATACCTACTCCAATTGGTGCATTAAGCCAAAAATCGATTGATCTTGAATGAATAATTGAAAACATGACCTTCCCCTTTATTTCTACACCACTTCACGTGCTACGTCACTACAATAGAACGTCATTGATGTTCTGGAAGGTTCTAGTAGTTCCGATTTAGTTCACTAAATTCTATGAACAGATTTGTTTGCCCAATTCAGGTTTTAATTGGCGGACTCTAGTAAATTCTGTGTCTAGCTGCAGCCGCCCTGTTTACGTGACGTATTTTTAATTTTTAACGGATGCGTAGCAACGTCACAGCTATTCTCCTCTGTTATTAATAGCTTCTTATTATAGTGTAATAAAATTCTTGTGAGTAAGTAGTTTGTTGCCTATCACTATATCCTAATCTCCAGGTTAATTCTATTGTAATATTCACTTTTCTCTCTTTGTATTCAAGAACAGCATTATTTTACATAAATAATAACAAAATGTAAGTGGTGTGAAATAGTTTTAAGTTTCGAGCCTTTACTGCAACAAATAAAGCAATAGATGAAAATATAACATTTCTGACTCAAGTTAAGTATTTTAGTTTTTCACAGTAAAGGTTGGTGGAATTAAATGAGACGATTTAAAGTAATGGTTGAAACTGTCAGTTAATTAAACAGTATTGTGTTTATTTCAAACGAAAGCTCCCATAACATTTGAATAAGGCGCTAGCACATAACATCAGGTACTTCAAAGTAGATTTCGACAGATGTTGCATTAGCTACTTCACTCTGAATCAACAAGGAAAATATATCCAATGAATCACGTAGTAATGACTAGCTTGGCATTCTCTTTGCTTTGCCCACATTCCAAACAAACATCTCTGCTCTTCGCTCTTCATACTGCCTTAGCATCGTGGTGATCGTTAAGAGATACTAGACGAGAACCATACAAATCTGACCTTTGTTAACTGTACTGAAACAATCGTGTTGACGTGAATAAGACGACTGAAAATGTTATTGAAATTTTTCCTTGCTGAAAGCGTAGTCCTATATGATTTACGTTGACATTAAAAGTTGTTTTTAACACATAACCCAATGATCACAGATTAATTAGGTTTAGTAATTTTACGGGAAGGTCGTGCCCACGCATGCGTAGAAGCAATAAGTTACCCACTGCCAACTCTTAAGAGTAGAACTGTGTGTGAAAAAGGGGCTTCGTAGGGGTAGTAAAATGTCTCTTATGAGTCTCAGGCCTAATTTTCCTTTCAGATATCAATGAATGCTGTAGGTACCTCCATGACATCTCTTGCCTAGAACAAAGATTGAATTCATTAGAGGGACAAAATGAAAGAGTGAGTTCATTACATTTGAGAGACCATTAGTTTGGCGATTGTTTTATTATCATAATATTAATTTCTAGGTAACAATTTACAAGAGGATACCGCTTTCTCTACGTTTAAAATAGTGTTCTACATGGGCGTCCTCTGCAGCACAATCAATATCTAACCGGTATTCTGTACTTACTTACTCCCTTGCTTTTAATTATTACCACTCATGTGAGACCTCGGCTTCGTGATTGTCACGGAATAGGTTGTACCATTGGGCTATTGGTATAGTTGTCCATAAGGCAAAAACTTACTTAAGGACTCCAGGCTCACCATTTATACTACGTCAGTCTATCTGAAGAACACTTATCCGTTTCCTCCCTCCAGTTATGGTAAAAGGCAACGGTCGCAAAATGCCAAGATAATTGAAACTCATAACAGCGTTTCTTCCAGAGAAATGTCAGTAATAATATATATTTAAATGTGACTATATACTACGCTAATTCTATGGTCGAATCGCAGATATTTTTAAATAGTCGTCTCATTGTTAACAAACGCCGTGTATTCTGTGGTTTGCCTGAAAGGTAATATTCACCAACTTCCCATGGTCGTTCACGTTTCTAGTTCAAACGTGCAACCTCAATATATAGTCAGAGAGTTTTCTTTTGTGTATTGGCACACATTAAACTTAGTGCGTGAACAGTAATCTGAACACTGACATAATATAGATGTAACAGATTTATTTGCGGTGTCGCTTAACTGTCAAGCCTTAATTGGATCCCGGTCTGTTTTAATGGATTTACTGATATAATTCTTCTGTATTATTGAAAATCTACGAAACAATAAATTTATCACCCTGTACGAAGATGATTCTTCTGCAATTTATTTTTGTAAAAATGCCAGGAACTGTTACCATCAGCTGAAACTGGAAAACATTAAAGCGCAGCTAGCAGTTTACGGTACTGATGCACAGATGAATTTCGACGGTGCACCCTGCCAGCAGCGATATTACAAGTACAGGAGTAAAGCGTTTCATAAGACATCTGAAAATTACAAAAACTTGCATTACTCGGTATAAAGTAAAAGACATGGTATTTATTTGCATTTCTGGATGAAGATATATTTATGATGATTAATTTGAAATACATTCGCTGAATGCCTTATGTGGGCATCAGCTGTGTTAGTTACAGATGTGACACTTCGTGGTCGCTCAAACCCGGATTTTCCACTTACCGAGAGCGATCGCCTTAACCATTTTGGCTATCCGTTCACGCTTCCCGGGGCGACCCAAACTTCTCTACGTCGCACCATGAACATCCCTACGCCATAATCCCCTGCATTGGTCAATTAACGGCTGCAGCTTTACCATGTGTTACCGCGTCAGTGAGAAGAAGCCTATGAGAGAGATTTCGAGATCTGGTCCTGTACAAATCTTAGTATGTCATTAATAGGTAGTACTTTTTTACCTACCGCAGTTGATGCCAAGATATTCGCATTTAGCGAATTTATTTAGAATTAACACAAAACTTAATTATGCTATTTACACACGAGTGCTACACAGAATAGTGAATAAACAGAAACGATACTGGTGTCCACTACCTATAGAAATGGTTCATGTTTTATCGTAGGTCGGCTGTAATTCGAGTGAGACTGAAAGGAGTGAGCTGGGATTGAATACTTGCCAGGTGTTGACAACAATGTCTGAAGAACGACTCGTAACATTATGACCAACGTACGGGCAGTCTGTTGGTTGCTGGCTAGCGGTGTTGGACGTCGCATGAATTCTTTACTAGCGCATACGCCGCGAGCATATAAACTGAACGCTTCATTAGTCGTTTGCTTTCCTCCCGGCTCACAGTTCGTGCCTGAGTAGAGCCAAGTCGTTGTTTTGGTATGCCTCCAAATATTTAGTCTCAAAGGGCTCGGATTGACCGAAGTGTTCAATTACAGACACTCGCATCTCTTGCTCCCCACACACAATGCGTCCCGATTCGGTAGTTTTCGAATTCCCACATTTTCTGATTGTCTGAAGGCCAATAAGATACTAAGGCGAAGAACCGATTACTTTTCCACTCTCGGTGATTTTCTATCTCACGTGCAATTTGTGAGCGTCTAGGGCAATGGTCGGCAAACCGTAGCTCGCGTGCCACTTGAGGCCATTTGCTCCGTTGAGTGTGGCCCTTTCACAAGGGACCACGTGCTGGCATGCACGTACAGTGTGACTGAAACCTCGTGGCCTATGCATGGAAGATCAAAATTGTAGTTAGCATTTGGAAGCAGATCATCTGCTGTATAACAAGCTACGTTGGTTATCAAGAGAAAATGTCCAGATACTTTCCCTTCCTTATAAACATAATTAAAAATATTTCTCCTTGAGAAGAATTTTCACTACCTGGAATTAACGACACGAGGATGAGATATTACGTCTCACCTAAATCAGGTTGCTCATAAACTACAGGGGAAAGAAGTACCAATCTTTTTTTAGGTTAGAAGAAGTTATCTTATTGAAAAATTAATGATCACTTTGTAACTAGGCTCATTAGGTTGCTATGTTGGTAATGCCATGTATTGCTCTGTATGAAAATCGCTGACTGCGCTGTGTGCAGTCTGTGGCTGATTGGACTCATTGTTGTAATATTCCCTATTGTAGTGTTGGGCAGGTGGATGTGAACAGCGCGTAGCGTTGCACAGTTGGAGGAGAGCCGCCAGCAGTGGTGCATGTGGGAAGAGAGATGGCAGAGTTTTGAGAGCGGACAATATGGACCTGTGTCCGTCAGAAAAACGAAATTTGTAAGACTGGATATCATGAACTCATATATATGTTATGACTTTTTAACACTATTAAGGTAAATACATTGTTTGTTGTCTCTCAAAATCTTTCATTTGCTAACTATGCCTATCAGTAGTTAGTGCCTTCAGTAGTTCGAATCTTTTATTTAGCTGGCAGCATTGACGCTCGCTGTATTCCAGTAGTTCGAGTAACGAGGATTTTTGTGTGGTAAGTGATTCATGAAAGGTATAGGTTATTGTTAGTAATGGACATTCTTTTGTAGAGGTTATTGAAAGTCAGATAGCGTTGCGTTAAAAATATTGTATGTCAGTTTAGTGATAATCAGAATTAGTAAAGAGAAAACTGTCTAAGAACGTTGAGCTTTGCTCAGTTGTTTGAAGATCAAAGGGAAAGATTCAACTATTATTCCCCACATTATAAAAGAGAAACTATGATTCGATTTCCAATGGAGAAAGAGAGATTGAAGCTGAGAGTTTCATCACGAGCGCGGTCAATGAAACAGACCACAAGCTCGGATTACGAAATAATGGGGAAGGAAATCCACAGTTTGTTCCTCAGAGGTACCACCCCGACATTTGCCTGGGATGATTTGAGGAAATCACGGAAAACCGTTCTCCTCACCTTTGATAGTCCAGTGTGCTGATCACTGGCTGGGTTCGCTTTCGAAGCCTGCTGAATAATTATTCTCATGTTTATATCTGCTATTTCTAAACAGTACTTTTATATTTGAGGCTAGCTTTTCTCAACAGGTTTCAGAAGTTCCGAAACAACAAAGCGATGTTAAGGTTTGTTAAAATTATTTAAATATTTCCATAGCGGAATTAATTCTTTTTGCTTTTACTATTATTGACAAATTTTAAATAGAATTTGCTGGGAGACGAAAAAAAAAGAGTTGTGGAGTTCGAAATTTGAAGGTGTTTGGGCTGATACATAAAGGAGGTCCAATGCTATTGTTTATGTTTAGGTAAGTAGTCATTCTCAGTAGTTAATTTTATCGATACTGTTCAATTTAAAATGATCAATAAATAATATCGTAATTGAGGAAATATATACAACGTTTTATTCAAAGTCCATATAGTCTGACTTCAAATTTTCTTAAAGTATTTTAAGTTAATTCTTAGGGAGCTCTGTTGAGGGAGGACGTGTTGGAAGGGGTCGTCCTCGGTGTTCGTTCCTCAGTCAAATGGGGGGCTTCCTTTAGCAAAGACTACACAAAGTAAGTTATTGATAATGTATTTATCTAATACGAGTTGAAAACAATTTGAGTCTATTAGGGAATTTCAGCTGCCGTGCTGTCGATATTTCTCTATGTTGACTGGTCTTTGGCGCAGTCTACAGTATTCGTAAGTCTCCATTACCTTACTGCAACATACATTCCTTCAGTCCTGTGACGGTCTACGTGATCATTGGTTGAAGTGAGTGACATATGGGGCGCCACAGTGTGATCCTGATGTCATTCAGTTCCACTTTCCTTCGTTTGTTATAAAGTTTTCAGTGCGGCTGGAAACTTATTATTAATCACCTCGAAGGGAACGATCTATTGACACGTAATCAACAAAGCTTCAGAAAACATCGCTCTTGTGCAACGGAGCTAGCTCTTTATTCGCACGAAGTAATGGCCGCTATCGACAGGGGATCTCAAGTTGATTCCGTATTTCTAGATTTCCGGAAAGCTTTTGACACCGTTCCTCACAAGCGACTTCTAATCAAGCTGCGGAGCTATGGGGTATCGTCTCAGTTGTGCGACTGGATTCGTGATTTCCTGTCAGGAAGGTCGCAGTTCGTAGTAATAGACGGCAAATCATCGAGTAAAACTGAAGTGATATCAGGTGTTCCCCAGGGAAGCGTCCTGGGACCTCTACTGTTCCTGATCTATATAAATGACCTGGGTGACAATCTGAGCAGTTCTCTTAGACTGTTCGCAGATGATGCAGTAATTTACCGTCTAGTAAGGTCATCCGAAGACCAGTATCAGCTGCAAAGCGATTTAGAAAAGATTGCTGTATGGTGTGTCAGGTGGCAGTTGACGCTAAATAACGAAAAGTGTGAGATGATCCACATGAGTTCCAAAAGAAATCCGTTGGAATTCGATTACTCGATAAATAGTACAATTCTCAAGGCTGTCAATTCAACTAAGTACCTGGGTGTTAAAATTACGAACAACTTCAGTTGGAAGGACCACATAGATAATATTGTCGGGAAGGCGAGCCAAAGGTTGCGTTTCATTGGCAGGACACTTAGAAGATGCAACAAGTCCACTGAAGAGACAGCTTACACTACACTCGTTCGTCCTCTGTTAGAATATTGCTGCGCGGTGTGGGATCTTTACCAGGTGGGATTGAAGGAGGACATCGAAAGGGTGCAAAAAAGGGCAGCTCGTTTTGTATTATCGCGTTATGGGGAGAGAGTGTGGCAGATATGATACACGAGTTGGGATGGAAGTCATTACAGCATAGACGTTTTTCGTCGCGGCGAGACCTTTTTACGAAATTTCAGTCACCAACTTTCTCTTCCGAATGCGAAAATATTTTGTTGAGCCCAACCTGCATAGGTAGGAATGATCATCAAAATAAAATACGAGAAATCAGAGCTCGAACATAAAAGTTTAGGTGTTCGTTTTTCCCGCTCGCTGTTCGGGAGTGGAATAGTAGAGAGATAGTATGATTGTGGTTCGATGAACCCTCTGCCAAGCACTTAAATGTGAATTGCAGAGTAATCATGTAGATGTAGATCTCAGCTGAATGGAGACACTATTATATTTTACAACGACTCTTTATACTGGGTGTCTACACTGAAACGTCATATTTTAAATTTGCTTCCATCATAATTATTAAATGAAATACAACCTCTTCCTTCTCAAGAACAAACTGCAAGTCAAACATACCGAAAAACGAAACCATCAAATCAAAACACACGCACGCGAGTCCCTGCTATGAGGCGACGGAAGTCTAGTTTTATTTAAATTCCATCCAGATCCTTTGCAAGATGTCCAGAGAGATGGTTTCTATGATTTCCACAATCCGCACTGAAATTGCGAACACACTTTCCCTTCCGTGGTCCACAGAAGATAATCCATTTGTGTGATGTCAGGAGAACGTGCATGTAAATTCATGGATCTATCACGTCAATCATGCGTCGTGCAAGTGTTCCATTTAGCGATTTCCAAGCATCCAGTGACGAGTGAGTTCGAGCGCCATTTTGTTGAAGTCAAAAACTCGTTTTCCGTGACACTGTGTGGATTCTGTGACCCCCATATTGAAGCATTATGCTTATTCACAGATCTAGGGACTTGAAATATGGCCTCGTCAGGAAACATTACACTTGACGGGGAAGTAGGATTCTGGTCGATTTCTTTAAGTTTTCGCAAGCAAGTCCATTATGCCTTTGCTTCACACCGGGGATTTTGGCCAACAGTCTCTGCACTTGAGGGCCTTATCAACAGTTGTAAGTGGCCATGTGAGGCCTGTCAGAACGATTTGCGTCGACTTCGTTGAAACGATCGGTCCACATTCTCAGCTTTTTCTTCAGACGCATGCCAACCACCTTCGTTCCCCTTCGGAGTGCTGCCAGTATCCAGAAATTAGCTATCCCATGATTTTATCCTTTTGCCGTTTTGAACTACTTTCTGCCAGACACTTAACTGCGAATTTCAGATAATCACTTAGATGTAGTTGTATACATATAGATTTAAGTGCGTCATACCAAAGCTCAGTTTGTGCCTTATTCTGTTATGACATTATCGCTTGGTCAGAGGATAATAATGGAAATCGGGCAACCGTCGACAAAAGTAGGCAGAAACTTCAGATTTTTCCTCACCCAATGGACGAGCCACACCTGGAACAAAGAAAGATTTGCTTTTTTTTTTAGAAAATCTCAAGAGATACTGCATTTTGCTGTGGACACCCAGTACTATTCACATGAGTTCACGTTAGCGGTAACTCAGTACATTTTCTCATTGTGTAGTACAATAATCATGTAACGGAAGAGAATCTAAGAGTGTGATGTTTTTCAAAGGACGACCAGGAAATAAAGAAAAGTACACTACTGGCAATTAAAATTGCTACAGCACGAAGATGACATGCTACAGACGCGAAATTTAACCGACAGGAAGAAGATGCTGTGATATGCGAATGACTAGCTTTTTAGAGCATTCACACAAGATTGGCGCTGGTGGAGACACCTACAACGTGCTGACATGAGGGAAGTTTCCAACCGAATTCTCATACACAAACAGCAGTTGGCCGGCTTTGCCTGGTGAAACGTTGTTGTGATGCCTCGTGTAAGGAGTTGAAATGCGTACAGTCACGTTTCCGACTTTGATAAAGGTCGGATTGTAGCGTATCGCGATTGCGGTTTATCGTATCGCGACATTGCTGCTCGCGTTGGTCGAGATCCAAAGACTTTTACCGTAATATGGAATCTGTGGGTTCAGGAGGGTAATACGGAACGCCGTGCTGGATCCCAATGGCCTCGTATCACTAGCAGTCAAGATGACAGGCATCTTATCCGCATGGCTGTAACGGATCGTGCAACCACGTCTCGATCCCTGAGTCAACTGATGGGGACGTTTGCAAGACAACCACCATTTGCTCGAACAGTTCGACGACGTTTGCAGCAGCATGAACTATCAGCTCGGAGACGTTGGCTGCGGTTAACCTTGATGCTGAATCACAGACAGGAGCGCCTGCGATGGTGTACTCAACGACGAACCTGGGTACACGAATGACAAAACGTCATTTTTTAGGATGAATCCAGGGTCTGTTTACAGCATCTTGATGGTCGCATCCTTGTATGGCGACATCGCGGTGAACGCACATTGGAAGCGTATATTCGTCATCTCCATACTGGCGTATCACCAGCCGTGATGGTATGGGGTGCCATTGGTTACACGTCTCGGTCACCTCTTGTTAGCAGTGACGGTACTTTGAACAGTGGACGTTACATTTCAGATGTCTTACGGGCCGTGGCTCTACCCTTCATTCGATCCCTGCAAAACCCTACATTTCAGCAGGATAATGCACAACCGCATGTGGCAGGTCCTGTACGGGCCTTTCTGGATACAGAAAATTTTCGACTGCTGCCCTGCCCAGCACATTCTCCAGATCTCTAACCAATTGAAAACGTCTGGTCAATGCTGGCAGAGGAACTGGCTCGTCACTATACGTCAGTCACTACTGTTGATGAACTCTGGTATCGTGTTGAAGCTGCATGGACAGCTGTACCTGTACACGCCATCGAAGCTCTGTTTTACTCAATGCTCAGGCCTACCAAGGCCGTTATTACGGCTAGCGGTGGTGGTTCTGCGTACTGATTTCTTAGCATCTATGCACCCAAATTGCGTGAAAATGTAATCTGTTATCAGTTCTAGTATAACATATTTGTCCAATGTATACCCCATTATCATCTGGTTTTGTTCTTGGTGTAGCAATTTGAATGGCCAGTAGTGTATAATTTGTGTCGACAAATATACTCTGAGTAGAGGAGCAACAAATTAAAAGAAATTTACACTCCGACATTGAGGACAAAAGTGTGAGTAATGAGCAGTAACGGATGCGTGTCTTGACAGTACCGAATACACAGAGTGCTGAGTTTAGGAGTTCCTTTTACAGCTCTATTAGTCACTCAGTAGCTGTTGCGAGTCTGTAGGCGTCCAGAACTGTTTGTTTCCTGAGGCCGACAACCACTTGTTGCTGCTGCTAGAGCACGCGACCCACACTACAGCCGCCGACCGGAGCCCGCAGAGATCAGGAACGGCGCCAGGCTTCCGAGTTCTCTCCTCGGCCGCTATTCGGGTCTTAGCGTCTGCTTGTAGCTAGTCGTAGTCTCCGCTGCAAGGAAGCAGTGTGGGAGTGTGAGCAACACTGCTGCTTGATAATCCTAATTCTGTTTTCTTCTCTTTTCTGTTAAATAATCATGACCAAATGAAAAAAAGATGGTGAGCAGTTTCCATTCGTGCGGCCATTGGGTCACCAGTTGCAGAATACATCGAGGTGTCAAAACTCATGCGATACCTTCTAATATCGTGCCAGATATCATTTTCGTCGACGTATTGCAGCAGCTCCACTTGGAATCGACTCAGCAAGACGTTAGAAGCCCCTTGGAGATATATTGAGCGATGTTGGCTCTTTAGCTGTTCATAATTAAAGTATTGTCGTGCAGGAGTTTGTGCACCAACTGACCTTTCGGTTTTTCCTAATAATGTTTGTATGATTTAGCCGCAAGATCTGGGTATCCAAATGATCCAACTGTCCAGAAGGTTCTTCGAACCATTCACCAAAAGCTGTTGGCCGGTGACGTAGCGCATTCTCTTCCATAAAAGTTCAATCGTTGTTTGGGAACACAAAGTCCATGAATGGCTGCATATGGTCTCCATGTAGCTGAACATAATCATTACCAGTCATTGATTGGAGCAATTGGACCACAGGACCCAATCCATTCCGTATAAACACAGCCAATACCATTATGTAGCCACCAGCAGATGCACTGTTGAGAACTTATGGCCATGGCGTCGTGGGGTGTGCTCCACATTCTAACCGTACCATCAGTTCTTACTAACTGAAATCGTGACTCAGGTGATCGAACGACGGTCATGAGCCCGAAGAGGCGCTGCAGGTGATGTCGTGCTGTTAGCAAGGCACTCGCTTGCTAAGAGACAAGCAACGCTGCGTCAAATAACCACAGAAATCAATATGGCACGACAACGGACGTAGTCGTTAGGACAGTGAGTCTAAATGTCACGTTAATGAGCTATGCCAGACGACCGATGCGAATGCCTTCCTAATAGCACGACATCACCTTCTGCCCCTCTTCTGGGCTCATGACCATATCGGTTCGACCATAGCCTAGTTGGAAGAGTCAAGAGTTCATTTAGTTAAAGCTGATGGCAGGATAGAGTGTGGTGCAAATCCCACAACGCCATGGACCTCAGTTGTCAATAGTGAAACGTGCAGGTTGGTGGCAGTTACACAATGATGTGGGCTTTATGTACAACGAAGTGATTGGGTCCTCTGGTCCAACTGAACCGATGATTGACTGGAAGTTATTACGTTCGGTTACCTGGAGCCCTTCTGTAGCCATTCGCGAACTTTAAGTTCCCAAAGAATGATGGTATTCCTACGGATGACAATGCTCCATGTCACTGGGCCATATACATGTTTCTGATTACCTTGCTACTAACAGAGCCCTGCAGCAGACTAGAAATGTGGATCACTTGACATAAGAACATCTGTTACGAGTGCAGTAACGCCGTAAACGAATACGCGGGATAATGAAATGAGCCATTTGCACAGGTGGAACGCGTCTCCAGTTACGTAATGTTGACAGTAATGGCGGAGAACGCCTGCCCCAAATGTGTATCGTCAGATGTACTCTCTTTTTTAGTGTCAGCGCCCTCAAACTGCCGGGAAAGTCAAGATTCTTTCAGGGCTACTCTGTTCACAATCCAACACAGAACTCAAGCAGGGATAATTAACAATTTGAAGCTCACGACAAACAATTTAGTTTACGTCCTGGGCTCCAAATTTGTGTGCTATAAACGCTACTCAACGCATGGGCAGATTCTTGGATCGCCGCTTCCCATCTTCCAAATGAGTGCATCATCAACGAGGATCAGCGTGGGGGCAATCTGTGCGATAGTGAACACTGAACAAATTTTCAACTGCCAAGATCGCTAAAATCATTTATTCGTACAGATCACCGGATTCGCCAATTCTCTGTTGACATTTTCTGTCCCATATTTTGCAGATCCTAAGATGGCAACAGAGAATTGCCGAAATCGGCCATCTATATGGACAAATAGTTTTAGCGACCTTGGCAGGTGAAAATTTATTTAGTGTTCGGACCAAATTGTCTTGTGTGCCGACGAATGACGAATAACGATTTAGAAGAGAGTTGGTAAATTTCCGTGTTCCGATCTACACTCCTGGAAATGGAAAAAAGAACACATTGACACCGGTGTGTCAGACCCACCATACTTGCTCCGGACACTGCGAGAGGGTTGTACAAGCAATGATCACACGAACAGCACAGCGGACACACCAGGAACCGCGGTGTTGGCCGTCGAATGGCGCTAGCTGCGCAGCATTTGTGCACCGCCGCCGTCAGTGTCAGCCAGTTTGCCGTGGCATACGGAGCTCCATCGCAGTCTTTAACACTGGTAGCATGCCGCGACAGCGTGGACGTGAACCGTATGTGCAGTTGACGGACTTTGAGCGAGGGCGTATAGTGGGCATGCGGGAGGCCGGGTGGACGTACCGCCGAATTGCTCAACACGTGGGGCGTGAGGTCTCCACAGTACATCGATGTTGTCGCCAGTGGTCGGCGGAAGGTGCACGTGCCCGTCGACCTGGGACCGGACCGCAGCGCCGCACGGATGCACGCCAAGACCGAAGGATCCTACGCAGTGCCGTAGGGGACCACACCGCCACTTCCCAGCAAATTAGGGACACTGTTGCTCCTGGGGTATCGGCGAGGACCATTCGCAACCGTCTCCATGAAGCTGGGCTACGGTCCCGCACACCGTTAGGCCGTCTTCCGCTCACGCCCCAACATCGTGCAGCCCGCCTCCAGTGGAGCCGCGACAGGCGTGAATGAAGGGACGAATGGAGACGTGTCGTCTTCAGCGATGAGAGTCGCTTCTGCCTTGGTGCCTATGATGGTCGTATGCGTGTTTGGCGCCGTGCAGGTGAGCGCCACAATCAGGACTGCATACGACCGAGGCACACAGGGCCAACACCCGGCGTCATGGTGTGGGGAGCGATCTCCTACACTGGCCGTACACCTCTGGTGATCGTCGTGGGGACACTGAATAGTGCACGGCACATCCAAACCGTCATCGAACCCATCGTTCTACCATTCCTAGACCGGCAACGGAACTTGCTGTTCCAACAGGACAATGCACGTCCGCATGTATCCCTTGCCACCCAACGTGCTCTAGAAGGTGTAAGTCAACTACCCTGGCCAGCAAGATCTCCGGATCTGTCCCCCATTGAGCATGTTTGGGACTGGATGAAGCGTCGTCTCACGCGGTCTGCACGTCCAGCACGAACGCTCGTCCAACGGAGGCGCCAGGTGGAAATGGCATGGCAAGCCGTTCCACAGGACTACATCCAGCATCTCAACGATCGTCTCCATGGGAGAATAGCAGCCTGCATTGCTGCGAAAGGTGGATATGCAGTGTACTAGTGCCGACATTGTGCATGCTCTGTTGCCAGTGTCTATGTGCCTGTGGTTCTGTCAGTGTGATCATGTGATGTATCTGACCCCAGGAATGTGTCAATAAAGTTTCCCCTTCCTGGGACAATGAATTCACGGTGTTCTTATTTCAATTTCCAGGAGTGTATATTTCCCGATCCCTAACATAGGTAACACTGCTGTTCACCGATTGTGGTTTTAGGTCTTGGAGGTTTTCGACAATACGATAGCCTTTTCGAAAATGGAAGTTCATGTATTGTAAATGAATCAGTATATAGCGAATATTAAATAAAGTCAGCGTACAACATGTACCCATTTTTTACCGCTTGATGTGACAAAACTGGCACTATTTGTCCGAATAAGATGAGAAGGAAAACAATATAAATAAAACAATATGGAGGCTGTAAATTGAAAACAGTCAAGACCTAAGAGTTAATATTTGGCTCATACTGACCCACTTTCACTCTGTGAATCCAGTTAGCTTTGTCTACGGAAAATGTTACAGCTCTTTGGCAATACATGTCAGTCTACCTATTTTGTCTGGGCATTCGTAGTGTATACACTTGAAATTGTCCTAGTTTGGGAGAGATCTAGATTGATACGGAAACAGAAGTAAACACTTTTAAATAGCCATGATCGCTTTTGTAGAGTATTTGTTTAGATCACCGATTTCGGCAAACTCTGTTGTGATCGTCGGATCTTATGCGTTACACTTGTAATATCTGAAAATGGCAACATGGTTTGCCGAAACAGATAATCTAAATAAAAGCCGCACAAAAGTATTCGTAGCTGATTGGAATCTTTTACTTCTGTATCCACTGAAGTTTCGTTGCTTCTTATTACCCTACCGTAGTTTTCTGTTTCCTGGTCTAGTAAATATCTTTGTGATCGTACCCGATGAACAGCTATCAGTAACAGGAAGGAAGAAGAGCAATCACTCGCGAACAACTTTACTTTAATTGCAGGTCAATTTCAACTGTAGAGTAGTCATCATCAGTGCTACAAATACAAAAATATCAGAAAAGTACAGTGCTTACAGCAAGTGTCATCAGCCGTACAAGGTACATGTAAAAGACAATGCACCATAATCCACCTAGTGTGGTCACGTCGACATGAAGTTCAGGTGCATACACAGCGTAATCTGAATACACAAATAGATGTAGCAGGCAGTACAATAGATACAGCCACTGAAACAAAAGTTGTCGAAGTGTAGTACAAACTGAAGCTGATGCAACTGATGGAATACGCTGAAATGGGTGAAACCAGTTTCCTCATCCCGATCAATGTGGTGGAATTAAGTTTCTTTCATGCATCAAACAGAAGGTCACTCTCCTTTAATGGATGGCTGTGTGTGTGTGTGTGTGCGTGTGCGTGTGCGTGTGCGTGTGCGTGTGCGTGTGCGTGTGCGTGTGTGTTAGGATGTGGCATGATTTTTACAAAAAAGTTTTTCGTTTACTTCTGGTGGACGTTTTAAAAATGCTACTACTTTTTGCCATACTCGTTACGAAACATTGTGCAATTAGCGGTAGGAACCGTACGATCGCCAATCCAAACACATCATCATGGTTTTTCGACACTCCATGAGATCACGACTGCTAGAGGTTCGAATTGTAAAATGTATAAACACACGCAAGACGAACTCTCATAGTGACAGACGGCATAATCTTACTAATACATTTAGCCACGCACGTAATTTATGACGTAGCGTTCATACCAGTCATATGTATCGTTCACGGTGTTTAAAATTTCCGAAAAATGTTGTTCTTTTTGATAACACAACAAGAGACGACAGTTCAATGGGAGGATGTAGAGATGGTTCTTTGTCATAAGGCACTCGCGCAGTTCTTTCCTTGCCATTTTCCTCAGAGTGGTTGTGGTGACCTGTTGTCGCCGGTATGCGTAGTGAAAGAAGATTCAGAATTGGTTATGTATTCCTACATGCTACAACCAGTGTCTTGACTCTATGCAGAAATCAGCTCCGGATTCCTGTGGTGGATTCAAGTCGTAAGCGGCTTTTATCCCACTCAAAGTATCAGACGCAATACGCCCTGTTCGTGGCCGGCTACTGCTATGGCTTGAACCGTGAAATTACTTCTGGTTCCCCAAAGGTTATGAATCTCAATCAATACGCAAAATGTAAAGTTGAAGTAGGTGCCAAGGAATAACTGGTGAAATTACACACAATTTTCAGTAACACTCTTTATTTGAATTTGCCGCAAGACTTTAGGATATTATTTTTTAAAAAACCAACAATCATTTAACAAATAAGTCACAACTTACGATAGGAAAGGACTTTTAAATTATTAAATTACTATAAAAATGTAGTCAATTACAGTCATTGGAAAAGGAATGGACAAGGTACAGGGACACAGTACTGGAAGTGGCTAAAGAATGTCTTGGAACAGTAGTGTGTAAAAGTAGGATGAAGCAAACAGCTTGGTGGAATGACACAGTCAAGGCAGCCTGCAGAAGGAAAAAAGAAGGCGTATCAAAAATGGCTACATATTAGAACTCAGGTAGACAGAGAAAGTTTGGTTGAAGAAAGAAACAAAGCCAAACAGATAATTGCAGCATCCAAGAAGAAATCTTGGGAAGACTTTGTAAACAGGTTGGAGACTATGGGTCAAGGTGCTGGAAAACCATTCTGGAGTGCAATTAAGTCTTCGAAAGGGAGGTAAGAAGGAAATGACAAGTATTTTGGACAGGTCAGGAAAACTGCTGGTGAATCCTTTGGATGCCTTGGGCAGATGGAGGGTATATTTTGAAGAGTTGCTCAATGTAGGTGAAAATACGATCGGTAATGTTTCAGATTTCGAGGTAGAATGGGATAGGTATGATGATGGAAATAGGTTCACATTTGAGGAAGTGGAGAAAATGGTCAATAGATTGCCGTCCAGTAAAGCAGCTGGGGTGGATGTAATTACGTCGGAACTCATCAAATACAGTGTAATGTCAGGTCTTAAATGGCTACACAGCATAATTAAAATGGCCTGGGAGTCGGGACAGGTTCCATCTGACTGGACAAAACCAGAAATCACACCAATCTTCAAAACATGGAAACAGAAAAGATTGTAACAACTACATAGGTATTTCTTTAATCAGCGTTGTGGGTAAAAGCTTCTCAGGTATTGTTGAAAGGAAATTGCGAGTATTATTTGAGGACAAATTGGATGAAAATCAGTGTGGGTTTAGGCCTCTTAGAGGTTGGCAGTACCAGATAATTAGCTTACGGCAAATAATGGAGAAGTGTTACGTGTGTAACAGGGAATTGTATCTATGCTTTATAGATCTAGAAAAGGCATATGACCGGGTTCCTAGGAGAAAGTTATTGTCCGATCTACTAGATTATGGAATAGGAGGCAAACTTTTGCAAGCAATTAAAGCTCTTTACATGGATAGTCAGGCAGCAGTTAGAGTTGACAGTAAATGGAGTTCATGGTTCAAAGTAGTTTCGGGGGTAAGACTGTTGTTCATATTATTTATGGATCATATGTTGGAAACAAGAGACTGGCTGGGTGAGATTACGATATGTGAACACAAAATAAGCAGTCTTGCATATGCGGATGACTTAGTTGTGATGGCAGATTCGATTGAAAGTTTGCAAAGTAATATTTAAGAGCTAGATCAGAAATGTAAGGACTATGTTATGAAGATTAGCATCTCCAAAACGAAAGTAATGTCAGTGAGAAAGAAATATAAACGGATTGAGTGCCAAATAGGAAGAACAAAGTTAGAACAGGTGGACGGTTTCAAGTACTTAGGATGCATATTATAACAGGATGGCAACATAGTGAAAGAACTGGAAGCGAGGTGTAGCAAAGCTAATGCAGTGAGCGCTCAGCTACGATCTACTCTCTTCTGCAAGAAGGAAGTCAGTACCAAGACTAAGTTATCTGTGCACCGTTCAATCTTTCGACCAACTTTGTTGTATGGGAGCGAAATCTGAGTGGATTCAGGTTACGTTATCAACAAGGTTGAGGTCACGGATATGAAAGTAGGTAGAATGATTGCAGGTACTAGTAGATGAGAACAATGTCAGGAGGGCGTCCACAATGAGGAAATCAAAGAAAAACTGGGAATGATCTCTATAGATGTAGCAGTCAGGATGAACAGGCTTAGATGGTGGGGTCATGTTATGGGAGAAGCAAGGTTACCCAAGAGACTCATCGGTTCAGCAGTAGAGGGTAGGAGGAGTCGGGGTAGACCAAGGAGAAGGTACCTGGATTCGGTTAAGAATGATTTTGAAGTAATAGGCTTAACATCAGAAGAGGCATCAATGTTAGCATTGAATAGGGGGTCATGGAGGAATTTTATAAGGGGGCTATGCTCCAGACTGAACGCTGAAAGACATAATCAGTCTTAAATGATGATGATGATGACTATAACAAATTTCACGCCAATATAAGGCAAGTACAGGCAAGCAATTTAACGTATACAACGCGACGCTGTATAATACTTCAAGCTCAGCTAAATTACAGGTGAATTTCACTGCATTCATTAAATGGCGCAGAATATAACTAGTCTGCAACATATAAAGACAATCCTGTTTACAAAAGTTCTCAAAATAGAAAACCCAAAACTCATGAGTGATGCACACGGGGGAGACAGTCACAGTTAATAACATTTCCAAAATATATAAAAAACAAATTTTAAAAATTTTTGCCAGTTACGCAAACACACACGCTAGCCAGTTAGGACTTGCGAACTTGTACAACATTCTCTTTTCTAAGGCAACAATTTCTACCCGTAATGAAATGGCGAGCTTCTGCATGGCAAGTAAATACACTAATAACCAACTACCTGTATAAAACACATAAGCACGTTGAGTAAAAGCCTTAAAAGGTAATGAATCGGAAAACACACAACAGTTTTTGCTGATTAGAAACAATATACAAAAATCCACTATGGTGTACGTTAACAACCCTGATTAATTATCGCCAATTATAAATGAACACAAATTTACCTAATTTACAGCTTCCAGATGAACAGGAATTCGTAATGCAATTGAACAGTTCTTACCACGAGGCAAAAGGAATTTTTCTTCTTTCTTAAAGTACTAGTTATGGCGGGCGAGAGAATGCAACAGGTCCTAGTGCCTTGCATTTTAAGCAGTACAGTCATTTCACAGACATGGCAGAGGCTAACAGTCGTATAAACCCGTAGGTAAGGTGGGCGGGGAAAGAAGCAATCCGCACCGCAGATTTAATCTAACTCTCCCCCCTTTCGTCCTCAAAAGGGGACAAACGGACCACCCTTTCTAATATTACCACCTTCCCGTGGGTGGGCAGACAAGAATGAATGGCGGGAAGCCCCCCCCCCCTCCCAAAAGAAATACGGCTGGTATAATTAACAAGAATAAGTAAATTGAATTCAATTAACCTTCATAATATCTGTTAACGATCAGTACTCAACTTCTGGTGCGTAACGACTACCAGGACTGAACCAACGCAGCACCTCCAAATGCTCTGCCGAGCCGCCCGCTGTCTGCAGATTCAACGGTCGATGGAAGGCGCGCCAATTTTCAGAACCTCCTCGCCGGTCGACAGCATACGGCCGAACTGCATATTAGGCCCCTTGCGGACCCACGCTCGGTAAGACTCCTTTCGCGACGAGCGGTTACCGCCCCAGACCACGGAGCCGCTGCTCGCGTCGCTTATGCTGATTCCGCGGTCTGCGTGCTGTCCCTCTAACACCGGCAGAGAAGTCGCTTCTTGGTGCCCCGAGTGCCAACTCTCTACGAGAGCCCATCCAGCCACTTCTTAAACCCACGCATACAGTCCACTTTTCCCCTTTCCCGTTAGAGGGAGACACGGAAGCCTTCAATTGCGACAAAGGCGCCACCGCCAGAAAACGGAGGGCGACTGCTTCACGCTACGCACTGCGGCGCGCTTTTCAAAGCTACCTTTACTACGGCTCATGGCTCTCGGGCAATGCCGCTGGACTGAGTGAGGGCGGGACGTGTATTGGACTCACACGCACCGATCTGGGAGCTGCTCTGTCCCCTCAGGCTCACCGTCGTTCTTCTCCATCTGTCGTCGATCCGCGTGGACATTTGTCGTGCAGCCGTGTAGTACGACGATCCTATTCCACCGTTCAGGTAGGCCCTGGTACGTCCCCCTAACAAGGGAACCTCCCCATCGCACACCCCCCCCTCAGATTTAGTTATAAGTTGCCACAGTGGATAGGCCTTGAAAAACTGAACACAGACAAATCGAGAAAACAGGAAGAAATTGCGTGGAACTATGAAAAAATAAGCAAAATATACTAAGTGAGTAGGCCATGTGTGATATAGGCAACATCAAGGAAAACGTGAGCTCAGGAGCTCCGTGGCCCCGTGGTCAGCGTGAGCAGCTGCGGAACGAGAGGTCCTTGGTTCAAATCTTCCCTCGAATGAAAAATTTATTTTCTTTATTTTCGAAAAGTTATGATTTGTCCGTCCGTTCATTGACGTCTCTGTTCACTGTAATAAATTGAGTGTCTGTGTTTTGCGACCGCACCGCAAAACGATGCGATTAGTAGACGAAAGGACGAGCCTCTCCAATGGAAACCGAAAACATTTCATCGCAAGGTCATAGATCAACCGATTCCTCCACAGGAAAACACGTCTGATATATTCTATACGACACTGGTAACAGATAATAATTGTCAGAAAATAAAAAATTAAACTCTTCACTCAAGGGAAGACTTGAACCCAGGACCTCTTGTTACAACAGCTGCTTTTCTCTGCCTCGTGATGACTAGGTGTTGTGTGATGTCCTTAGGTTAGTTAGGTTTAAGTAGTTCTAAGTTCTAGGGGACTGATGACCATAGCTGTTAAGTCCCATAGTGCTCAGAGCCATTGGAACCGTTTTTCCACAGCTGCTCACGCTAACCACGAGACCACGGCGTTCTTGAGCTCAGATTTTCTCTGATTTTGCCTGTCTTGCACAAGGACTACTCAGTTTGTATATTTTGCTTTTTCTTTTGTTTTCATAGTTCCACACAACTTCTTCCTGTTTTCTCGATAGATCTGTGTTCAGTTTCTCTGTGCCAACATATAACTAAATCTGAGGGGGGGGAGGGTGCGATGGGGAGGTTCCCTTGTAAGTACCAGGAACGCTGGTGCTCCGACGCGGGATGGTACTGCATCTGAGCAGCAATTTGAACAGCAGTTAGTACCACAGTGACTCAACGAATTGGTACAAATCGGTTACTTTATATCTGATCTGAGCCATACGCGCTGTAGCGTGCATTCTATTGACCCCAAACCACCACTATTGGCGAGTTTAGTGGTGTCAATCAAAAACTCATTAGGTAACAAGTTTGAGGTGTTTTGTGTTCTCTGATGAAAGCTGGTTGTGCCTCGATCCCAGTGATGGTGGGTGTTGGTTAGAATAAGACCAGTTGAGCGCCTGCAACCTGCCCGTTAATTCGTTACGCACTCTGGAGCAGTCCCTGGGCTTACGGTCTGGACTGCGATTTCGTACGGCAGGTGCAACACTTTCATTCTTATCCCCTGATCCTGATTGCAAATTTGCATCTCAGTCTAGTGGTCCCATCTGTTGTGCTTGTATTAATAAAAGGCATTCCAGAGGGAGTTTTCCAACTGGACAACGCTCGCACACTTACCGCTTTTGTAACCCAACATAGCATAGACACTTGCCTTAGTCTGACCGATCATCAGAGCTGTCCTCAATTGAGCACAGATGGGACACCATAGGACAACAATCCCTCACAAACAGCATTAACAGTCCTTGTATTGCTACATGGAATGCAACAAGCACGAAAATCCATCCCACACACAGACCAACGGCACCTGTACAAGACGATGCTTTCTCGTTTGCTTTCTTGCGCTCAACATTCTGGCGGAAACACCGGTTATTAAATTGCCATCATTTACCATTTGCAATGGCTTATCTCGCACTTACATTAAACTGTGATCTTGCATGCCAGTCACTTAAATATGTTACCTATACATATGTATTCCCGAAATTTTACTCTACATTAATAATTTTTTGGCGTTCCTATTTTTTTTCGTGATTGTATATGCGCCATCATTTCTAAGGAACAGCATGAAAAATTTAAAGAATCAACAGTGCAGTGTATGTAGTGTCACTATTTCACAATATTTCCTCTGTAGCTAATTCAGTGCTGTATATCCTATGGATAACAATAACTGTTCTCTTCCTTATAAGTGAATTTTAGTTTTTCTTTTAGTGATACTAGCGGTATCTAAGTTTATAGAATTTTCAGTGGACTACAAAGGGAAACATGGATATAATTTTTGGGTAAATTATATCTGATTGTGAAATATGTAGTGTGTTGCAGCAACACATTTCGATCGTGATAACCTTCATGTACTTGATACAAAACGATGTGTTGACATTTACGTCTGGTATGTAAGAACTTTTTAACTCCAACTGCTGTAATTTATTTATCATTTCGGCATCTCGATGGAAAATCATATCAAGTTTAAAAGATTTACTGCAACCTGCCTCTATTTTCTTCTTTATCGGTTGTGCGACTGCACAATTTCGAATCATTATCAAGTATCCTGTTACACGGAGGCCATACTCATTCTGTGTTTGAGGAGTCGATTAAAAGTTAACCATAGTAGCAACTCAGATCTTAAAATGTGCTAGAATTATTGAAAACTTACTTCAGAAAAATTGATATGTTTATTCATTTTGAGCTCGAAGGGGCGATCTGTAGTGATTACTTAGGAGAAGAAGAATTTCTTAGCCGAGATAGCTACAAACATTTAATAGGAGATAAAAAAAACAATGTTGCCATTTTCAGATCCGTAATAAAATTACAAGAGGTGCTTGATTCTTATACAAGTAATGCCACATCAACCCATAGAAGAACCAAACGACAACGTATCTTTATAAAGGTTATTAGAAACATGGTACCTGAATATTAAGTCAGTTCTTGGTAATAAGTTCTACACTATTTATTCTGTTAATCGCTTTTCGGCTGACTCTGTAAATGTCTTCTTGTGGCCCTGTAAGTTGAAGATCGCTTAACACATTAAATTAATACTGTAGAACAAAAGCAACCTCCCGCTTTTAGTCAGTTATTAGAAACAACTTGTACAAGCTACTCACAAAATATTTGCATTGAATTTCAAGTTACATAAAACATGAAATGAGCAATGCGTTGGCACGTCAAAACTAAACTTACTATGCACATCACAATTCGTGAAAACATCATCCCCATAAGATAGCACGTCATGCCCACTGGAGCATCCAGATGCCTTAACAACAGGGTATGTTACCCTCTATTTACACAATCAGATTAAAAAGGGTATTAAGAGATAGTTATCCTTATTTAAGGAATTATTAGACAATGCTTTGACATAGATTTCGATGTATGTTAGTGAGTATATCAAGTTCTACTTTATAATTTATAGATAGAGGACTACTGCACACAGAGCTAAGTTGTCATTGTGTCTGTTCTGTAACAGTTCCAACATTACGTTATGGAGAATAGGCTTCGAGCTGCAGTGCTGCATAAACGAAATATGGTTGTTTATCTCTTGGTATCCTTTGTAATTTCATTGTGTAGGTGTAACATACGCCGCTGTTTAGGCTGTTGGATGTCTCATACTTCACTAAGCTCCTTCAGTATGTTTTGTACCGTGGTCTGAACGTAGACAGCGAGCTACTTTGAGCCACAGGTATTGATATATTTCATATTTAGGTATGTGGCAATGTCGTGGCCTTCCCCTGTTCACATAGACGGTTGTATTACCCTATTGCACCCATGGCCAGATATCTGGTATTGTTTATTGCGCAGTACTTTCAATTGTGTACTGCTGCTCGTAGACCTCGAGCTACGGTGGTGTAATAAAACTGTTTATTAATGTTCGCCTCGAAGTTTTATATTATTAATTATTTGGCTTTTTTCCGGATCCTGGCGTATACTATAGGTTACTGAAGTTCCATCCAAATTGGATAGCCATTTTGTAGGTAGCGCTCACACAGAATACGTCGCATGTGGTTGATGAAATATTGTAATTAATAATTTTTTGTGGTTATGAATAGGAAAGGGAAAGATTTTATTCAATTTGTATGACAATGGGTAACGTCACCGACGAGTTTCATTTTTTTTACAATTGTCAGCACCTTTAACCCACACTGACACAGATTCGGATTCATTTATTTTTCGATGATCCTGGTACTCAGAACGAACGGCATTGACGGCAGGTAATATGATTTACCCATGTCTCTGTTGTAGGCCTCTGCGACGTGAAATGTCCGGTATGCGATGACGTCACGACTGTTAAAACTTTCAATCGTTTGTCGACTTCTGGTCCACGGACGAGGGCCACGGTTACCCATCCGTTACCATGCTGCAGGGTATCATTATTGGTAATGGTAAAGTTAAGCACTCCACCACAGAACACTGACATACCATGCAGGACGACTTGCGTACCTACGTCGTTAGAAGTATTAATAGCAATACTGTCTATTGCTTTATACACAGCAGCCGGCAGGAGTGGCCGAGTGGTTCTAGGCGCTTCAGTCTCGAACCACGTGACCGCTACGGTCGCAGGTTGGAATCCTGCCTCGGGCATGGATGTGTGTGGTGTCCTTAGGTTAGTTAGGTTTAAAGTAATTCTAAGTTCTAGGAGACTGATGACCTCAGCTGTTAAGTCCCATAGTGCTCAGAGCCATTTGAACCATTTTATACACTGTAGGGCTAGTACGCGTTCTTCTCCTGTAATATCGTGGCATCTTCTGTCTTCAGTCTTCGTGGGGCCACGCGAGCAACAGCATTGGACCGCTCACGCAGAAGATGCGCCGATATCACAGGAGAAGAACGCGTACCCGACCTACAGCGTATAAAGCAGTAGACAGTATTGCTATTAATACCTCTAACTACGTAGGTGCGCAAGTCGTCCTGCATGGTCCATCAGTGTTCCGTGGTGCAGTACTTAACTTTACCATTACCAATAATGATACCCCGCAGCAAGATAACGGACAGGTAACCGTGCCACTCGTCCGTGGACTAAAAGTCGACAAAGTTGCATGGCTTGAAGGTTTGAACAGTCGTGACGTCATCGCATACCGGACATTTCACCAGGAATCATCGTACGAAGACAGATGGTTGCGTGCATTTCTACATTCCATGGCATGACGTTGTATATTAGTCCGTAACATGTTAGTATAATGCAATGAATGAGTTTTCGTAGATTTTTGAGTAAGGATTGCGTTTTGGCTCCCCACGTTCAGTTTTCTTTGGCTACAGACGTCCATGTACTCAGTCTAAAATGCGTCACTGTAATTGTCTTTGACGTTTTACTGTTGGTATCCTACGTAGTATTCATGGACCTGATGTAGACTGTAACACCGCCAATTTTTATTTATTTTATTTATTTACTTATTTATTTTTTTGGTGCACTAAATCCGATGCGTTGCACTGTAATGGTGTAACTTTCGAATTTACTTCGATAGCATCAGCTTCTTGGTTGAATATCGATCTATTTTGATTTTAATAATTAGCTGAAAAACTTTTTAGCTCACAGTCTAACTTCTGTTTCTTATACTAAGATTTATAAAATTTCCTTTTTATTTTGTTATTATCTTTGTCGCTTACTTACCGAAACTGCCGAGGAAGGCACTTCCAGTTTCTTAGTAGGATGCTTTTATGAAGAATTCATCAAAAATATTTTATAAACATTTCACAATTTCTTTTGCGAGTAGGCATACATCACGTGTCATGGTAGTTTTTTAATTATCTGTTTGATCTTTACTGATAGATTTTAAGTACTGCAGTGACATCTGTTGTGCTTGTGATCAGTTCGCCTCAACTGCTGGATGTAGATAGGCTTATGGCACCGTGGTAGGCATGACGTATTATGTTATGTGAACGATGTTTTGGTGAACTGAGAAGTACATAGTAATTTTAGTTTTGTCGTGCCAACTCATTGCTAATTTCAAGTTCTGTATACCTGGAAATGCAATAGAAATAATGTGTGTGTACCTGGCATTATATGTTTGTAATAACCTTTGTGAAGGTATGTTGTCATTTGGTTCTTCTATGTGTTAATGTTGCATTATTTGTATAACTTCTTCTAATTTTACTACAGATCTGAATATGGTAACTTAGATTTACCGAATCCAGCTATCTAAGAAATGGCTCTAAGGGATATGGGACTTAACATCTGAGATTACCAGTCCCGTAGACTTAGAACTACTACATAAATAACCTATGGACATCACACACATCCATACCCGAGGCAGGATTCGAACCTGCGACCATAGATGCAGCGCGGTTCCGGACTGAAGAGCCTAGAACCGCTCGGCCACAGAAATTTTTTTCGGAGCGAACCCAGTTAAGAAGTTCTTCTTTTACTAAGTAATGAAAGAAAAATAACCCTGCTTCTACATATTACTCCAGTACAGGGCGGAGCATACATTGTACCACTAGTGGTCTCCAAAGGTTCTGCAAATGTGTATATTTAAATAGTACCGCCGTGATTTGTACGCTTTTTAGTTGTCATAAAATTAACATTACTAGCACCGTTAATAAGGGTAGAAATAAAAGTTTTTAAATTATATTGCTTAACGTACCATCACACTCAATATACATGTTACGACCACACACTCTTTAATGTAATTGTCAGACTACGGAAATTGTTACTTTACAAATATCGCGAAATTATATGCAGAGGTACAAAACTGATGTACATGACGTACATAGATGATGGATGTTGTGCTTGGCAGGAGAGCAAACACCGTGTTACGAGAGGAGGCCGAAAGGCACGCGATTTAGCTCACGCACGCTGGCGTAAGGTCTGGAACAGGGCAAGGAAATTAGAATTTAGAAACAACTGACGTAGGTGGTGGAGTACTTAACTTTAATGACGAACGTCGCTCTTGACATTACATGATTCACAGTATCAATAGTAACTGATAATGGCGCCTTGCTAGGTCGTAGCAAATAACATAGTTGAAGGCTATGCTAACTGTCGTCTCGGCAAATGAGAGCGTAGAAGTCAGTGAACCATCGCTAGCAAAGTCGGCTGTACAACTGGGGCGAGTGCTAGGAAGTCTCTCTAGACCTGCCGTGTGGCGGCGCTCGGTCTGCAATCACTAATAGTGGCGACAGGCGGGTCCGACATATACTACCGGACCGCGACCGATTTACAGGCTACCACCTAGCAAGTGTGGTGTCTGGCGGTGACACCACAATGAACAAGTGCGTTTTTCTTCATGTAGACTTTGATATGACTGGATTTAAGTAAAAGGAGACGTTTGATAAATTCCAAATCGAGTAAACTAAAATTGTATACGTGCTACTGTTACAGCTATATAATAAAACGAAAGGACGACAACCAGTAATTATTTGACTACTTGGTATCCCTTTTCACATATGTCAATCACCAGAGCGTCAACAGCACTTTCCGCGACCCTGTTACGTCTCGTCGCCGAACAGGTGCTAAACTGCCCAGAAATCTCGTCGCAGAACAGGCCCAAGAGCGTATAAAAATCTGACATGTTACTACGGTTAACTCTCAACTTGTTGCTAATACAGCGAATTTTTCTAATTTCTGTTTCATACTTGTTTGTGTTTAATATTTGAAAATATTCTAAGACAATGTCCTATCGTACAACGAATAAAGAAACAATTTACAGCTTTGGACCGCACTGCATCATTTAAACAATTCACTACAGCTGCGGAACCAGTTTCAATTTACAATTTGAGCCATTAAGTAACCCACTGGATGCTTAATAGCTGTCATACGGGAAGTATATATTTATGTAAAAGCTTCATTTCCATTTATGTCTTGAAATTTCGTTTTATTTTAATTTATAGGAATAAAGTCGTACAGGGATGGGACTAACATACGGAAAACCTGCGAGAAATGCATGCTTGAAAAGAAAGGCAGGTTCTAGTTACATCCTGCATGTTTCAGTGTTGTATTTGACCACGAATGTCATCTCTGCAATGTCCTAAATTCGTTGCAGTGTCAGCTGTGATTAGAACAGTGTTCTGGGTAGTTATAAGTGCTATATGTATGTGCTAACTGAATTCGTAGGTGCAAAAATTGTTGTTGCTCTTACGCTGCGTGCTTCCGTAACGAAGGGGGCCAAAGTGGTTTGTTTTTAAAGAGAAACCATATCGCAGATTTATACTGCATGCAGGAAATGCGAAGAAACATCATCCGCTAAGTCGCAGTGCGGATGCAACTGTGTTGAGTGATCGTGACAGACGGTCATTGAAGAGGACTCTGACCAAAAACGAGAGGATGATATTTGCAAAAGTCTCTGAAGAAGAGTGCGTCACAATTGCAAAACCTCTTAATACCAAAAACAACACGAAGGGAGTTTCATAAACTATTACATCTTACTTTTCTGCAGTGGTGATTGTAATGAACTGTATGGAACTGGGGCCTAGAAACGACGGATAGGTTTCGTTCTCGCCGTAGCCCTCAGTGGTTCACAACCCCACAACAGGCTACAGCAGTCCAATTACCCCAGCACCGCCCCACACCGAACCTAGAGTTATTATGCGATTCGGCCCCAGTGTACGCCCCCCCCCCCCCCTCCTCCTGCCGCTCCCCCAGACCACTGTAACCCCAAGTTTGCTTTTTAAAGTTATCATGGTGTACGTACATGGAGACAGTGTTTGCGCAGCAATCACCGACATAGTGTAACTGAGGCGGAAGAAGGGGAACCAGCCCGCATTCGCCGAGGCAGATGGAAAACCGCCTTAAAATCCATCCACAGACTGGGAGGCACACCTGCCGGCAATTCGGGTACCGGCACGCCTTCCCGCCATGAAAGCAGTGCGCTACACTGCGCGGGTAACCGGGCTGTATCCAGTGGGGAAACTTTGTGGTGATACTTTGTTGCAAGATGACAGAACACCTTTTCACACTGCTCACTATTCCAAGACGGGGTTTTGTCAGCATGAAGAGGAATTGTCGAATTTCCCCTGGGTATCAGAGTCATAAAATCACATTATTGTGGAGCCATTGTGCACTACATTTCAAGGGAAGGATGCGTGATCGCTACCTACCTCCATCTTCGTTATCTGAAGCTGCCACTATTTTGATGAAGAATGGTATAACACTCCCTTGAAAACATACAGGACATGTGTTCACCCATTCGAAAACTGGAAGCGGTATTAGGCAGGGTAATGTGTTTTTCTTGTTCCCAAATTTTCGTCCATAATTTGTATTTCCGTGTGAAGTACTGACTTAAAGATTTACAAAATTAATACGAGAACCTTTCGTACATATTCTCAAACATTTATATCATTGAAGATTGCTCAACCCAATATGTTCCAAGAAAGATAGCCGCCTCAGTGAGTACTTCTTGTCATTGCTGTATGGTGTGTCAGGTGGCAGTTGACGGTAAATAACGAAAAGTGTGAGATGATCCACATGAGTTCCAAAAGAAATCCGTTGGAATTCGATTACTCGATAAATAGTACAATTCTCAAGGCTGTCAATTCAACTAAGTACCTGGGTGTTAAAATTACGAACAACTTCAGTTGGAAAGACCACATAGATAATATTGTCGGGAAGGCGAGCCAAAGGTTGCGTTTCATTAGCAGGACACTTTGAAGATGCAACAAGTCCACTAAAGAGACAGCTTACACCACACTCGTTTGTCCTCTGTTAGAATAATGCTGCGCAGTGTGGGATCCTTACCAGGTGGTATTGACGGAGGACATCGAAAGGGTGCAAAAAAGGGCAGCTCGTTTTGTATTATCACGTTATAGGGGAGAGAGTGTGGCAGATATGGTACACGAGTTGGGATGGAAGTCATTACATCATAGACGTTTTTCGTCGCGGCGAGACCTTTTTACGAAATTTCAGTCACCAACTTTCTCTTCCGAATGCGAAAATATTTTGTTGAGCCCAACCTACATAGGTAGGAATGATCATCAAAATAAAATAAGAGAAATCAGAGCTCGAACAGAAAGGTTTAGGTGTTCGTTTTTCCCGCTCGCTTGTCGGGAGTGGAATAGTACGTCAGGAGTTCACTACACTCAGCTGGCGACTACACGGGTAGCGGAGGCTGAGTGGCGTGGACTGGGCGGTTTTTTAGGTTACAAGGCCTCCGGAAAGTACGGGGTGGGCTGCAATGTCAAAGGGTGCATGGCAATTACAGGACGTGCTTGGATCAAGGAACAGTCGGAATTATAGTTGTAAATTGTTGTAGTTGGGCTGGAAAAGTCCCTGAGCTTCAAGCGCTAATAGAAAGCACAGAAGCTGATATCGTTATAGGTACAGAAAGCTGGCTAAAGCCTTAAATAAGTTCTGCAGAAATTTTTACGAAGTCTCAGACGGTGTTCAGGAAAGATAGATTAGGCAGAATTGGTGGTGGAGTGTTTGTGTCTGTCAGTAGTGGTTTATGTTGTAGTGAAGTCGAAGTAGATACTCCGTGCGAATTGGTATGGGTGGAGGTTATACTTAACAGCCGAATTAAGTTAATAATTGTCTCCTTCTACCGACCCCCAGACTCCGATGATACAGTTGCGGAACAGTTCAGAGAAAGTTTGAGTCTCGTAACAAATAAATACCCCACTCATACGGTTATAGTTGGTGGGGACTTCAACCTACCCTCGGTATGTTGGCAAAAATACTTGTTCAAAACCGGATGTAGGCAGAAAACGTCTTCCGAGATTGTCCTAAATGCTTTCTCCGAAAATTATTTCGAGCAGTTAGTCCACCAACCCACGCGAATTGTAAATGGTTGCGAAAACACATTTGACCACTTAGCCACAAACAATCTAGAGCTGATAGAGAGCATCATGACTGATACAGGGATTAGTGATCACAAGGTCGTTGTAGCTAGGCTCAATACCATTTCTTCCAAATCCATCAGAAACAAACGCAAAATAATTTTATTTAAAAAAGCGGATAAAGTGTCACTAGAAGCCTTCCTAAAAGACAATTTCCATTCCTTCCGGACTATGCGAATGTAGACGAGATGTGGCTCAAATTCAAAGATATAGTAGCAACAGCAATTGAGATACTCATACCTCATAAATTGGTAAGAGATGGAACGGATCCCCCGTGGTACACAAAAAAGGTCCGAACGCTGTTGCAGAGGCAACGGAAAAAAGCATGCGAAGTTCAGAAGAACGCAAAATCCCGAAGATTGGCTAAAATTTAAAGACGCGCGAAATTTGGCACGTACTTCGATGCGAGATGTCTTTAATAGGTTCCACAACGAAACATTGTCTCGAAATTTGGTAGAAAATCCGAAGAAATTCTGTTCGTATGTAAAGTACACAAGCGGCAAGACGCAGTCAATACCTTCGCTGCGCAGTGCCGGTGGTACTGTTATCGACGACTGTGCCGCTAAAGCGGAGTTATTGAACGCAGTTTTTCGAAATTACTTCACCAGGGAAGACGAATGGAATATTCCAGATTTTGAAACACGAACATCTGCTAGCATGAGTTTCTTAGAAGTAGATACCTTAGGTGTTGCGAAGCAACTCAAATCGATTGATACGGGCAAGTCTTCAGGTCCAGATTGTATACCGATTAGGTTCCTTTCAGATTACGCTGATACTATAGCTCCCTACTTAGCACTCATATACAACCGCTCGCTCACCGATAGATCTGTACCTACAGATTGGAAAATTGCGCAGGTCGCACCAGTGTTCAAGAAGGGTAGTAGGAATAATCCATTTAACTACAGACCTATATCATTGACGTCGGTTTGCAGTAGGGTTTTGGAGCATATACAGTATTCAAACATTATGAATCACCTCGAAGGGAACGATCTATTGACACGTAATCAGCATGGCTTCAGAAAACATCGCTCTTGTGCAACGGAGCTAGCTGTTTATTCGCACGAAGTAATGGCCGCTATTGACAGGGGATCTCAAGTTGATTCCGTATTTCTAGATTTCCGGAAAGCTTTTGACACCGTTCCTCACAAGCGACTTCTAATCAAGCTGCGGAGATATGGGGTATCGTCTCAGTTGTGCGACTGGATTCGTGAAGGTCGCAGTTCGTAGTAATAGACGGCAAATCATCGAGTAAAACTGAAGTGATATCAGGTGTTCTCCAGGGAAGCGTCCTGGGACCTCTGCTGTTCCTGATCTATATAAATGACCTGGGTGACAATCTGAGCAGTTCTCTTAGATTGTTCGCAGATGATGCTGTAATTTACCGTCTAGTAAGGTAATCCGAAGACCAGTATCAGTTGCAAAGCGATTTAGAAAAGATTGCTGTATGGTGTGTCAGGTGGCAGTTGACGGTAAATAACGAAAAGTATGAGATGATCCACATGAGGTCCAAAAGAAGTCCGTTGAAATTCGATTACTCGATAAATAGTACAATTCTCAAGGCTGTCAATTCAACTAAGTACCTGGGTGTTAAAATTACGAACAACTTCAGTTGGAAGGACCTCATAAATAATATTGTCGGGAAGGCGAGCCAAAGGTTGCGTTTCATGGGCAGGACACTTAGAAGATGCAACAAGTCCACTAAAGAGACAGCTTACACTACACTCGTTCGTCCTCTGTTAGAATATTGCTGCGCGGTGTGGGATCCTTACCAGGTGGGATTGACGGAGGACATCAAAAGGGTGCAAAAAAGGGCAGCTCGTTTTGTATTATCACGTTATAGGGGAGAGAGTGTGGCAGATATGATACACGAGTTGGGATGGAAGTCATTACAGCATAGACGTTTTTCGTCGCGGCGAGACCTTTTTACGAAATTTCAGTCACCACCTTTTCTTCCGAATGCGAAAATATTTTGTTGAGCCCAACTTACATAGGTAGGAATGATCATCAAAATAAAATACGAGAAATCAGAGCTCGAACATAAAGGTTTAGGTGTTCGTTTTTCCCGCTCACTGTTCGGGAGTGGAATAGTAGAGAGATAGTATGATTGTGGTTCGATGAACCCTCTGCCAAGCACTTAAATGTGAATTGCAAAGTAGTCATGTAGATGTAGATGTAGATAGTATGATTGTTGTTCGATGAACCCTCTGCCAAGCACTTAAATGTGAATTGCAGAGTAGTCATGTAGATGTAGATGTAGACAACATTTGTACTGAGGTTACACCCCTGTACTACAGGGTAAATACGCAAGGTAACTTATGGTGTCATAAAAATTGCACCATAAACTATGCAGAATGGAGTGTTGGATGTAAATAGCGCGAAATACTGGTGAATGTGAGATTATTTTTGTGGGTTGCGAGCGCTTGTTATTTCCTTAATAGCGATGCCGTTATAATATATCACAATCACTGATGACTTTGTACATCTAATCGTATAATTGCTTGTACAAATGTTTCTGTCGCTGCAGGTGTACTCACGTTTGAACAATTCATACCACCATTAGATATCTCTGCCTTTAACATTGTTTCTAACGGCGATCTGAGTCTACATCTCATAAAACCATCAGAACAAGAACGTTGCCTACAGTGAATAGTTCCCCTAAAACCGTGCCAGGTGGCGAAGTGGTTAGTGCACTGGACTCGCCTTCGGGAGGACGACGGTTCAGTCCCGCGTCCGACCATCGCGATTTAGGTTTTCCGTGATTTCCCTAAATCGCTTCAGGCCAATTCCGGAACTGTTACTGTGAAAGGGCACGGCCGACTCCCTTAACCATCCTTCCCTAACCCGATGAGACCGATGACATCGCAGTTTGGTCTCCTCTCCCAAATCAACCCAACGTAACGCAGCCCCAATAGTTCCTCTAACAAATTTCATTATTATGCTTTCGAGTAATCAAGCTCTCATATCTGCATTCTAAATATACGGCGATTGATGTTATTTGAGAACACTACTTGTTTTTAAACTCGTGTTGGCACTAGGACATCATTCTGCTTGTCACCTGAGACCCGTAGCAGGTGCCCGTGTATCAAATGGAAAAGTACATTTTAAGTCTATCTCTCTTCACTGTTTCACTATCTGTAACTGGTCTCAAAAAATGTAGGAGCACACTATGTCTCCAGGATATGTCAGCCAAAATACACTGAAGAGACAAAGAAGCTGGTACACCTGCCTAATACCGTGTAGAGCCCCCGCGTGCAAGCAGAAGTACAGCAACACGACGTGACATGGACGTGACTAATGTACGGCGTGCTGCTGGAGGTAACTGGAGCCATGAATCTTGCAAGGCGGTCCACAAATCCGTAAGAATACGAGGTGGTGGAGTTCTCTACTGAACAGTACGTTGCAAGGCCTCCCAGACATGCTCCATAATATCCACGTCTGGGAAGCTTGGTGGCCAACAGAAGCATTTAAACTCAGAAGTGTGTTCCTGGAGCCACTCTGTAGCAATTCTGGACGTGTGGGCGTCGCATTGCCCTGCTGGAATTGCACAAATCCATCGGAATGCACAATGGATTTGCATTCCGTCGGATTCCAACAATGAAGTAATTATAAACAGTAAAGTGTAGAGCACATCTTTTAATTCGTTTGCTTTGAAATGGTGTATAGAGCGTGGGTGCAGCAAGAATCGCTAGGGAGAGGAGTAACAATTGTCTGTCCTCAACATGGACGGTTAGCTTTCTTTCTGAAGAAGAGTTATAAGTACCACTCGCAGTGCACTGCTAAGTGCTTTATCATTCTATAAAAAAAAGGTTGTTACAAATAAGCATTATAATTAATTCATGACATAATAAAAAGCTACAGAAACTATCTTCCGTCATTCTAATAATAAGCCTTGAAACAGATTTTTTTCATTATAAAATTTAGGTAGGTACTAATGTTGAAGACTTCAGTGGGACACGGGGGTACTAGGTAATATCTCATTGCACTCCGTCTAGTGGCCTCAGAAAGGTTGGAAAACTCTGATATAGACTAAGATACGGGATAAGTAACGACCTTCTTACCACATCACGGCGCCTGCAATTAATGTCGACCTAATTACCGATATCCGATAATCACCGCATGGCAAATACGAAATGCTAATAATCTGCAAATAGGTACTGGAGCATACAAATATTTGCCTGTACACCGAGGGTGCGTCTGCTCTGTGTCTACAGCATTTGATAGCAGCAATTTCGTCCGATTGAGTTTCATCCTTTTGCCTTTTACATGCTGGCGCTCAGGATATGATACCTAAGATTTGGAAAAACCTAGTTAATACGGAAAAAGAAAACATTTTCGGAGGAAGAAAATCTGGAATTTAGTACCTATCTGACCTCAGTGTTCTCTGAAACAAGACTCAGGAAAAAAAAAGTGATAGACTTAAGAAGATGTACAAGTACCTGTTTAGTACGATAGCAAAATAATGATTTCTGAATTTATCTCTTGTAGTGTTGTTGGCCTTTTGCGCATTAGAAGGTCAAGGTGCCTCTGGCAGCAGTGAAATTGCAGTGGTCTCACTACCTCTGGTGACAACGTTACATCCGCTTATGACGTAAATCTTATAAAATGTCATTAGGCCACGTGCCCTTAGTCCCTAACCGGAAATTAACAATGCTCTCTCTCTCTCTCTCTCTCTCTCTCTCTCTCTCTCTCTCTCTCTCTCTCACTCTCTCACCCCCACCCCCTACCTCCCCCTCTCCCTCCCTCCTCCACTATCACATTGCACATTGATGTCTTCCGCTGTGTCCCAACGTGTGTACGGAGGTGGGAATTTCCACTTTTCTTTTGACACGTTGATGGAAACTATAGTACGATATGCTTCCTCTCTTCTGTTTCTGATCTATACTAATTAACTTACCGCACATGGCGCAAATAAACTGTGTTTTTGCTTAGAAAAATATATCATCACTGCCTCGTCCATAAGGTGGTTGTTTGTGGATAACAATTGTGTTCTGCGGACTAGATCCATTTGGGGTAACTGGCAACATTTGCCGCTTCTCCTGCCCCAGAATTTTGACGTGCCCTCTACCTTACCACACTTCCTTACTCGTAGCTGGTACATAGTCAAATATTCTACCTAGCAATACTTTTCCCCTATTTCATTGTGAATGTATACTCGTTAGATGAATGTTATAACGAAACATTCTTAACGTGATGAAAACTGATTCGAAAACAAAAGCCAATCGAGAAGCTTAGGCGAAAATAAGAGAAGTATGTATACTTAAAAACTCGTCATTTATAGGAAGAGTTGGAAGACACAAATAACGTACCATAGCTCTGTAGTAGGCAATTCTCAAAGTTACGGTGAGGATTAAGGACAATTATTTGGTGTTCGTCGTCATATTCACCCAAATTGACGAGAAAATTATGCTGTAACGTTAGCTACATGACTTCTAGTTTAAGAAGTTAAGATGGTTTGAAAGCACATCGTCTCCCAGATCGGTGTACTTGCATGGCGTGTAAATTTTAAACATTGTTTGGAATGAGTAACTGCGGATGATGTGATCATGCTCCTGTTATCTCTTGCAACATAAATCTTATACCCTATTGTGAAATGGTAATGGCATTACTGAAGTTCAGTCTCTATATTTGTTACATAATTCTATACGACTTCACGCACAATTTACTCGTTTTATTATATGGGACTTAATTGCTTGAGAAAAAATAGCGAATGCGTGCTTGGCAGCCATTGATCTGCAACCGGTACTCATTACAGTGATGAAAGCCATATGCTAAGTAAATTTTAGCGCTTAGAAAAGGGAAGGAGCAAGAAAATTTGTGTCTAACGCCCACATCAATACACTTGTGGCATTGTTTAATTAGGAACAAGGGACCGATGACTTCGTAGTTTGGTCCGTTTCGCTCCTTTTATAAACCAAACCAAACCAAAACCCCTCATCACTAATTATTATGAAATCTGATCATAACGTGTGCTGCATGTGTCTCTTGCCAGCGATAACTGGTGAAAAATTTGAATGTGGTATATTCTCAACATCGCATCAACCGGAAACTAATTATCATCTTGATTAACCGTGTTGGAAGTTAAAAAGCAAAGATGGCGAGGGGATCGAAATCGTACAGCTCCGTTCGTTGGACACCGGGATTATCAATATGTTTGCCTGCTTTTCACTCAGCCACTTGATAATTCAGTCTCTTCGATCAATTGTCAACGTTACATTATCTGGTCATTTTTAATTTAGAGCTCTGGCTTAGCAGTTGTAACAACTGGAAGCAGCAAAAGTGGCAAAACTTCATGTATACTCAGATAACGTCCTCCCCCATCCCTAATTGTACTTTGCTGGGTGTCTGAAACCCCAGCGCCAAAAATCCTTGTCATATAATGCTCTTGGTAGGCTTCAACACTACTATGCCCTTACCTATTTTACAAATACAGATGCTAGAAAAGATCTGTACACAGGGCCTGATAAAAAAAGTGAAGCGTAGTCGAATTTCAAAGTAACTTCATACATTTACAGAAAATCGGTGGTATTTAAATATTAGGGTTACTATTCTCTGTGGCAGGTAGAACTTCCATCAGTACGCATTAGTAATGTTCATGTTTAATGTTGTCAAGTCTGGTATGTCTCGTGTATGAGGTGGGTGAACAGCGCAAGAGTTGCGTGACTATTTTGAAGGACATGTTGGTGCAGTATATTCTTGTGAGACTTCCAGATTCGTGGGCAATCAGTAGTGACAGTTACCCTGTATTGTGCTGCATGGGAACTTCAGAGCAGGCATATGCGGCAGTGACGTACTGGTCGACTACATCTGACCGCTACAAAGGAGGATCACCGTATTATACACAAGGCACATCGTAATGGCTTCACATCTGCACGTGTCAACCGATATCAAGTAACGGACGCCCGCAACACTTCGTGTCGTGGCGCGCCATTGGTCGCCGGTTAGCAGTAGCCGGATTTACGAAGGGTGCGGTTAGCACCAAACCATAAACGGCTGCTTTTGAAGTGGGCCGGCCGGTTTGGCTGAGGAGTTCTAGGCGCTTCAGTCGGGAACTGCGCGACCGCTACGGTCGCTGGCTCGAATCCTGCCTTGGGCATGGATGTGTGTGATGTCCTTAGGTTTAAGTAGTTCTAAGTTCTAGGGGACTGATGACAACAGATGTTAAGTCCCATAGTGCTCAGAGCCATTTGACCCAATAAGTAATGAAACACATTTTTTAAGTAGTTCTAGGGCACTAATGTCCTCAGATGTTAAGTTTCCTAATGCTCAGAGCCATTTGAACCATCTTTTTTTTTTAAGTAGTCTCTTGACCGGGGGCATGGAGTACTGATAAATGTGCTCAGCGACGAATCATGGTTTCCGACGGAATGGTCCGAAATGTTTATCTTCCAGTGTTTTGGAGTGGCGCTGCGGTGTTACTCCTGTTGTCTTGTTGTCATGGAGCGGGCAGCTGGTAGATTGAGAAAACGCTGATTGCAGAACAGTACGTCTCGGAAATCAAGTGTTACCTCATTCGCAGCAGCATCTTGGTGTTATTTAAAATAGGGCAATGGTCTTCCACACATGGCACCTGTCTGTACGAACAGTGTGAGTGATGTTCAGGTACTCCTGCGGCCATCAAGGTACCCCGATCTGACTCCAACGGAACATGTGTGTGGTCAGTTAGGACTTCACTTTCGTCATAGAGCCTCTATCCAGGATATCACGGACACGTTACAACAATTGTGGGCCCTCTTGCCTCAAGAGTGCTTAGATCGGCTATATGACAGCATTCCCCCACCTAAATAGTTCATATTTGCAGGCCAGAGGGGATACAAAGTCATACTGAGAGTTGTGATCTTGCTACCAAGTTCTTCCTGAAACAGAGTCTATATTGTGTTCACTGAAATAACATCACATGTTTTGTTTGCTGGGCTGATCTAGGGGCAGCACCTTTGACTACTAATTGAAACATTCTGGGGCCAATGTTCGATCTGAGTCAGTGCTTAAATTTTGCTTAAAAATCGTCAACAATGGGAGCTGAATTCTTCCAGTTTCAGAATTCACCTTCGACCTGTCAAACGCCTAGTCAAAGCGTGTGTCGAAGTGAACGGAGGGTCAGGGCACTCTCTTGCTCTTGGGGTGGGAGGCTGCCCCCAAAAGGCGGAAGAACTAGCGATGAGAGTGCAGAAGACGGTGGAGACCACTACATTAAATACACATATGTGTACAGAGGAATGGACATTTCTAAAGGGCCATCACAGAAGTTGGGATGGGAAACATAGGTACAAAGAAGGTTACTGCGAGTAAACAATGGGTAACAGAAGAAATACTTCAGGTGATAGACGGGAGGAGAAAGTACAAAAATGTTCCACGAATCTCAGGTATACAGAAATACAAGTAGATGAGGAATGAAGTAAATAGGAAGTGCAGGAAAGCTAAGAAGAAATGGCTGCAGGAACGATGTGATGACAACGAAGAAGAAATTATTGTCAGAAGGACAGACTCAGCATACAGGAACGTCAAAACAACCTGCGGTGATAACGTTAAGAGTATAACGGGAATTCCAATGTTTAAAGCAAAGGAGAGGGCGTGTAGGTGGAAAGAATACATTGAAAGCCTCTAAGCGACTTGGATGTGATATACGAAGAAACTTGAATCGATTTAGAAGATATAGGGGATTCCGTTTTAGAATGAGAGTTTAAAAGATCTTTGGAGGACTTAAATTCAAATAAGGCAGAAGGGATAGATAACATTCCGTCAGAATTTCTAAAATCATTGAAGGAAGAGGCGACAAAACGACTATTCACGTTGATGTGTAGAAAAATATGAGTCTGGCGACATACCATCTGACTTTCAGAAAAGCACCGTCCACACAATTCCGAAGACGGCAAGTGCGAAAATTACCACACAATCAGCTTAACAGCTCATGCCATCAAGTTGCTGACAAGAATAATATGCATAAAATGGAAAATAAAATTGAGGATGCGCGAGATAACGATCATTTTGTATTTAGGAATGTAAAAGGCACGATAGAGGCTATTCTGACATTGCGGTTAATAAAGGAAGCAAGACTAAAGAAAAATCAAAAGACGTTCATGGGATTTGTCGACCTGGAAAAAGAGTTCGACAATGTAAAATGGCGCAAGATGTACGAAATTCGGAAAAAGTTGAGGTAAGCTATAGGGAGAGACGGGTGATATACAATATGTACAACAGCCAACAGGGAAGAATAAGAGTGGACGAATAAGAAAGAAGTGCTCATATTAAAAAGGGTGTAAGACAAGGATATAGTCTTTCGCCCCTACTATTCAATCTGTACATCGAGGAAGCAATGATGGAAGTAAAAGGAAGGTTCAGGAGTGGAATTTAAATTCAAGGAGAAAGGGTATCAGTGATACGATTCGCTGATGACATTGCTATCCTGAGTGAAAGTGAAGAAGAATTACATGATCTGCTGAACGGAATGAACAGTCTCATGAGTACAGACTATGGATTTAGAGTAAATAGAAGAAAGACAAGGTAATGAGACGTAATAGAAACGAGAACAGCGAGAAACTTAACATCAGAAATGATGGTCAAGAAGTAGATGTAGTTAAGGAATTCTGTATAATACTTAAGCAGTAAAATAGTAACCGATGACGGACGGAGCAAGGAGGACATCAAAAGCAGACTAGCAATGTCGAAAAATGCATTCCTGGCCAAGAGAAGTCTATTAACATCTTACATCGGCCTTAATTTGGGGAAGAAGATTCTGAAAATGTACAGCAATGTGTGGTAGTGGAACATGGACTGTGGGGAAACCGGAACAGAGGACAATCGAGGCATTTAAGATGTGGTTCTACAGACGAATTGGATTGATAAGGGTAGGAATGAGGAGGTTCTGTGCAGAATCGGAGAGGAAAGGAGAATGTGGAAAACACTGATAAGGGGAAGGGACAGGATGATAGGACATCTGTTAAGACTTGGAGAATGACTTCCATGGTGCTAGAGGAAGCTTGGAGGGCAACAATTGTAGAGGAAGACAGAGATTGCAGTACATCCAGCAAATAATGGAGGACGTAGGTTAGCATAGGAGAGGAGTTCTTGGCGGGCCGTTTCAAACCATTCAGAAGACTGATGACAAAAAGAAAAAGCCCAGATTCCATTTGACCTGGAAAAACATTCCGGACTGATCCCCCCTTCCGAACTCCGGGAGGGTCCTGTGAAGGGGAGATAAACCAGAGATAAAGATTGAATAACCAGCGAAATGATATCGTTCTACGAGTCTGGGAGTGAAATATCAGAAGTTTGAACGTAATGGGAAAGCTAGAAAATCTGAAAAGCCAAATGCAAAGGTTCAGTCTAGATATATTGCAGGTCGGTGAAGTGAAATGGAAAGAAGACAATGATTTATGGCCAGAGAAACGTAGGGTACTACCAACAACAGAAAAAATTGTTTAATGAGAGTAGGAGTTGTTATGAATAGGAAAGTATGTCAGACAGTGTGTTACTGTGAACAGTTCACTGACAGCGCTATTCTCGTCAGAAACATCAAACTAAAACCAACAAAAATTGTTCAGGTAACCATTTCTAAGTCGTAAGCTGCAGATGAAGAAATAGAGAAGGGAATAGGGAGGTAATCAACAGGTAATTCAGCAAATGGAGATGAAAATATAATCAAGATTGTAACAGAGGGAACAGAAGAAAGGATTACATTCGAATATAGTCTTGGCAGGAAGTATAAGAGAGGATAGATACTAATTGAGTTCCGCAAGAGATTTCAGACGGTAGTAGTGAATACTCTGTTCAAGCATCAAAACAGGAGGAAGTGTACTTGGAAAACATACGGAGACCCAGGAAGGTTCTAGTTGGATTACATCATCGTCAGCCAGAGATTCCGAAATCAGATTCCGGATTGTGAGGTGTATCAAGGAGCAGATATAGCCTCACATCACAATTTAATGATGGTGAAGAGTGCACTGAAGTTAAGAGAATCGACCGAAAATATCAGTGTGGCAGGAAGTTGGATATGAAGTACTGAGAAATGAAGAGACGCGTTTGCGGTTCGCTAAGGAACAGGATACTGCTTTCAGGAACACCAGAGTTGAAGAGGAGTGGACATCAGTAAGAAGGGTAATGACAGACGTCAGACAGACGAAGACAGGAACAAGGAAGATAACTGTAAAGAAACCATAAGTAACAGATCATATACTTCAACTGATAGACGAAAGATGGAGGTATAAAAAAGTTTCGTGAAGAATAGGAATACACGCACGTGAAGTCCTTAGGAATGAAATAAGTACAGGGCGGTGTCTGCAGGATAGATGTGCAAAAATCGAAAGTGAAATAATCGTCAGGAGGCCTGAAGCAGCATGTAAAAAATTCAGAACATACTTCGGTAAAATTAAAGGGAATGGTGGCAACGTTAAGTATGTCATGGCTATTCCACTATTACAAAGAGATAACGTATAGGTAGAAAGAGTACCTTGAAAGTGTACATCAGGGGGAGCACTTTTATGATGATTTAAGAGAAGAAGAACCTGGGGTCAATATAGTTGACACAGGAGATCTTGTAATAGTCTGAATTTAAGAGAGCTCATGTAGACCTGAGGTCAAATAATCAGCAGGGATATACAACATTCCACCAGAATTTCAGAAATCGTTGGTGAAACTAGCATCCAAAATGCTATCCTGGTTGGTGTGTATAATCTCTGAGATTGGCTGCGTACTATCAGACTTTCCGTATAAGGATAGGAAAGTGTGACAACTATCACACAATCAGTTCCACAGCTCGTGTGTCCAAGATGCTGACAAGACTAATATACAGAAAAATGGAAGAAAAATTCTGAGGTTCCTTTAGACGACGGTTAGGTATAGTAAGGACGCCAGAGAGGCAGTTAACGCATTTCTCTTGATAATCGAAATAAGGTTGAAGAAAAATCAAGAAACGCTTGTAACATTTATTGACCGAGAAATGCTTTCGATAGTGTTAAATTGTGCAAGATGTTTGAAATTCTGTGGAAACAATGAGTAGCCCATAGGAAATGACGGGTAATGTATTGTTACGACCCGACCTATCTGGGCCGCTGTGCATGAGGATGGTGAGAAAAACGATGACGACACCGTGTGTGCCGCCAGCGGTGGAGAACTAGCATCGCCTGCGCAGTTCTCCAGTGTCTTCCCCATGTAGTATGCTTGGGTGCAGAAGCCGACACCAGATTGTTTCCGAGCAGCAATTCTCCGATCAACTGCCACCATAAACCCCTTCTCCCCCTCCCCACAACGCCGTCCCCTCCCAACGTTAGGAAACCATGAGGGCGAACTTCCCTTACCTGGATCATAGACAGCATGCAGTCCGTCTGCCAAAATACCTCAGAAGGTAGTCTGTCCACACACCAGCTTCCTGCATTGGTGTCATTTCCAAAGTACCGCTACCGCTACCTATAAGAGCGCCTCGCCGGAATTCGATGAGTCAGTCAGCGGGCAGGTAGTCAGCCAATCTTCATAAAAAAGGATGGGTCGTGGTTGGTCGCTCCGAAAGTAAAAATCCTGTAATTCCCTTCAGATCAAGACACAGACTGAATGGCGACTTGACTGTATGCTTTGAGTCCCTGTGTGCATTATTTATACCATTATAGATCTGGGCTGGTCGCTGTGATCGAGCTGTTCTAGGCGCTTCAGTCTGGAACCGCTCTGCTGCTACAGTCGCAGGTTCGACTCCTGCCTTGGTCATGGGTGTGTGTGTTGTTCTTCGGTTGGTTAGGTTTAAGTAGTTCTAAGTTCTAGTGGACTGATGACCTCAGATGTTAAAGTCCCATAGTTCTCAGAGCCATTTGAGCCATTTGAACCTACACTTATGATGTAATCCTACTCGACAGAATCCGGTTAAGTTTGCAACGAGTTTCTTGGTAGCACCATAAATACCGAAATGCATGATATTACTTCACTCTTCGTCACACCGTTTAGCTGTTCCATCCACTGGACCACTGATCGATGTCACAAATTCCCATCTACCCGGAGTCTACATCTACATCCACAACTACATGGATACTCTGCAAATCACATACAAGTGCCAGGTAGACGGTTCATCGAACTACTCTCACAATTCTCTATTATTACAATCTCGTAAAGAGCGCGGAAAAAACGAACCCCTGTATCTTTCAGTACGATTTCTGATTTACTTTACTTTATCATGGTGATCGTTTCTCCCTATTTAGGCTGGTGCCAACAAAATATTCTCGCATTCGGAGGAGAAAGTTGATGATTGTATTTTCGTGAGAAGATTCCTTCGCCATGAAAAACTCCTTTATTTTAATGATGTCCACCCCAAATCATGCATCATTTCAGTGACACTCTCTCCACTATTTCGCGTTAACACAAAACGTGCTGCCCTTCTTTGAACTTTTTCGATGTACTCACGTCAATCCTATCAGGTAAGGATCCCACACCGCGCAGTAGTATCCTGAAAGAGGACGGACAAGCGTAGTTTAGGCAGTGTCCTTAGTAGAAAGATCTATTACATTTTCTAAGTGTCCTGCCAATAAAGCTCAGTCTTTGGTTAGCCTTTTTCACAATATTTCCTGTGTGTTCCTTCCAATTTAAGTTGTTTGTAATTGTAAACTAGGTATTTAGTTGAATTTTCGGCCTTTAGGTTTAACTGATGTATCGTGTAACTGAAGTTTAACGGGTTCCTCTTGGCACTCATGTGGATGAGCTCACACTTTTGGTTATTTAGAGTCAACTGCCTATTTTCGCACCATTCTGATATATTTTCTAAATCATCTTTTGTCGTAACGTAAAAAATACCGTCCAGTGGCTAACTTGATCATCACATCGTCCAGGCTGCCCTCTACTGTAGGAATAACACTTTCAGAAATCACAATTCACGCAACGAACTTTTCGGGGTGCAGCAATACATTATGTACAACAAACAAGAGGGAACATTAGACTGGAAGGCTAAGAAAGAAAACCTTGGATTAAAAAAAAAAAGCTTTAAGACAGGGATGCAGTCTTTTGCAAGTACTGTTCAGTCTACACGTCGAAGAAACAATGACGTAAGTAAAAGAAAGATTCAAGAATACTACTAAAATTTAAGATGAAAGGATATCAGTGACACTGGTAACAGCAGTGAATGTAAAATATAACTACAGTATCAGTAGGATGGAGGAATGGTCTATGAGTACAGACTACGGATTGATAGTAAACTGGAAAAAGACTAATGTGATGGGATGCAGCAGAAATAAGAACAGCGAGACACTTAACATCGGTGATAACGAAGTAGATGAGATTATACATTCTGGTACATTGGAAGGAAAGCTACCGTGACGGACGAAATAAGGAGAACATAAAAAGCAGACTAGCAGAGACCAAAATGGCGTTTCTTGCCGAGAGTAGTCTTTTGATGACAAACATAGGCAATCATTTGAGAAAGTAATTTGAGGAAGAAGCATTGTACGCTACTAAATCAGGAACAGTGGGAGAACTGGAACAGAGAAGAACCGAAGCGTTTGAGATGTGGTAGTACATAATAATGCTTAAAATCAGATGGACTTACAAGATAAGGGTCTAGAAGGTTCTCCGTGCATTCGACGAGGAAAGGAAGAGACGAGAAACACTGACAAGAATAAAGGACAAGATGATTGTACAATGTCATGAATTCAGAGAACAACCAGTACAATACTAGAGCGAGCTACACAGGGTAAAAACTTCAGGCGAAGGCAGATATTTGAATACATCCAACAAATAATTCAGAACGTAGAGTGGCAATTTTACTATGAGACGAAAAGGACAGGAATTCGTGGCGGGTCCATTGAAACTAGTCAGATAAAGTAACAAAAATAAAAATGAAAATAAAGAAATATAATTCCAACCAGTGAAGTTTCGTTCACTCCTTCCACTCTACGTGCTTCACTTTTAATCTGTTAGGCAGTGTATATGTGTTAGAATTATCATCTAGTATTCAACCAGACGTTACTGTCTTAAATGGAGCAACAAACAAGAGTGCTGCAAATAAAACCCTCATCGATATACATATTCGTATGAGAAATTTCTACCAGCACCAGCAAATATAAATGATTGCTCAGTAATAGACGATAATGAAACAAAAGGAAATTCAGGCGTAAGATGCCATGTTGAGTGTACCAGCAAATGTTACTGGAACGCAGCAACATTAATCACATTTCTTATATGACAGACTGCTACCTTTAATGGGACTACAAAACATTTGTTTAACACAAATAGTAATAGTTAAAGGTGGCAAACACGACTGGATTTGTTTAGCTAGTGACGAACTCTGCAGTAAATTACGGCATTAACTAATGAAATCTGAGGGCAAGCTGGAACTTACGGTGTTTTCTAATTACACTGGATGTGTGGGCAGAAATTTGCTGCTTTTGATGCTGTAATATGAGTGGCTGCTGCAATGCCGTGCTATTGCTATTCCAGCTAATGGTCCAATTCCGCACTCATATAACACAGAATGAGAGGGTTATTTCAAGCGAACAGATACGATCGGGATGTTCGCTAATTATTGGATGGCCAATAGTTTCAACCAGCGTACGATGGGCTGCTATACCTTCTGTCACGAAGGTATTGTATGCTGCTGGCAATCAACAAACATCAAGTTTAAGTTTGTTGAAATAAGTAAGTTCCTCACAGACACCTATTAAAAATTACTGCACACTAAGACAGACAGGCCGGCCGCTGTGACCGTGCGGTTTTAGGCGCTTCAGTCCAGAACCCACACTGCTGCTACGATCGCAGGTTCGAATCCTGCCTCGGGCATGGATGTGTGTCATTTCCCTAGTTTCGTTAGGTTTAAGTAGTTCTCAGTCTAGAGGACTGATGACCTCATATGATAAGTTACATAGTGCTTAGAGCCATTTTCTAAGACAGACTGAGGTGTTAGTGCTACACGGTCTTCACACGGCCTTGGTTTTGCGAACTATTTTTGTTCCTGGCGTTTAGGAAAATGCTACAAACATATGATTACAATACTTATTGTTGTTTTAATGGACAAGCAGTATAAAAATACAATGGAATTACATTTCCTTCGAAACACAACACAGACCGTTTGCATTATAGTTGCCATATCACTTGCATAATTACTGGAACTTACGTCACTATTATGTATCAACACAACTAAAGATATGAGTGCGAACTGTGATACACTGCACGAGAAATCTCAACGCATCTCCTATAAACAGACTGTATGCCTTCTGATGATGGAACTACTGACCAACGATATTCTGACCTCAACGCGCTACGAATCCGATTACCTGCTATTGCTTGGTAGCGCACAGTCAGGAAATAACTTTGTACCTCATACATATTCAGTTTTCGTAATTTAACCATTCTATTTACATATTGCTCTAAGGTCGAAGTACCGTGAAGCTCGCTCGTCGACCAAAAAGAAACTGCCTTTTATCTACTTTGGATCAGAAATGTTTCATTATTCTAGTACCTTTCACCAGTCGACTCGATTATTACATAATTCCTCATTTTATTCTATTTTCGCCTAGCTTCCTAGGTGCGTATAAGCCTAAATATTCTCCAGTTTTTCACCGAAGTTTTTTATCCATTTTGGGTCTTGAAATCGTTGAATTACTACGTTATGGAGACGGTATTACTTAAATGTAAGCCTTCGCGATGAAAATTCGACTTGGTGAGCCTCTTGCTTTCGTCGTTCTTATTTATCTGGTAGTGATAACAGCTTCTGGACAGTATGCAAATCCACTTTAGTGTGGCATCTGCTCATGGACGTCATAGATAGCTAGGCAGGTCGCGAGAACTCAAGACGTCATAGCATAGAGACTTAATCATTTGCAGTAACTTGCATGTAATGATCTAGGCACCTAAAGGAATAATACTCTCCCATTCTTCACTGCAACGTTATTATGTAGAATCTCATTTGCAGCAGTAGGTTAGCCACGGATCAGTTCGACACACTTTGTCGAAATATACGGTGGTATGCGAAACAGAATGTGGAATGTAACTTTTTCATCATGTGTCATTACCAAGTAACATAGCTCAATGTAACCTGGACCATACGTCCAAACAACTTTTGCAGTATGGTACACAAGGTAACGTACAGAAATACGCAATGAAACGAAGAGAAATGGCAGTGAAGTCACTGTGATTGATAATGGTCCTCTGGAGATAACAAAAGACGGACGTGGTTCGTAATATTGTGTGTGATCACGACGGACGGCAATGCACCTTCTGCAAGGTGTTCCCGTACTAGCCACAAACTTGATATGGAGTTGTAGTGATAGGAAGCTACGTCGTTCCGCTAGTGCGTTTGACCACAGCGGGATGGTCGCTGGTGCCATTGGACACACTGCTACACGCCTCTCGAACGAATTCCACTCATGCTCGATGGGATTAAATCGGGGGAAGGGGCAGGCCTGTCCAATCGCTGAATATCGACTCGTCCCAAGAAATCGTGAACCTACTGTCTTCGTTGCGGTCGATCATTGTCTTCTATAGAAGTGAAGTCAGTGTCGGATACACCCCTGAAAAGACGTACACGGGCAGGAGTAGAGTCCACAATTACGTTGACAGATTAGCGTATAGTTTTCAAACAACTTGACGGGAATTCAGACAGTTGATATTTACAGCTACCGCCGATATTTCGGCCGAAGTACACCCCGCCATTTTCAAGGCACAAACTGCAACGGACAGGCGATGCGCAAGCAAATTTACAACCTCGGTTCTTGGAGTAATTCAGGAAAGATAACACACACATACTGAGCTCTAGTGCCACCAAAGATGACCAAAGTCAGAGGTATCGATAGTGAAAGACTACGAAGTAGCAGGTGATGTAACAATACTCTGTTCTCTGTTGTTTGAAAAAGGAGAGATGGATTCCGAACAGAGTTTAAACAAAAACCTCCGTCCCTGTTTACAAGGTGGCTCGCTAATTTAATCTCAACAGCCTCCTTCCTAACACTGTCCCAATAGCTGGACGTTCATGCCAATATCTCGGCATTGTAATATAACATAGTAAGACCAGTATCCAAACAATGTTCGGCAATAGTAGATCTACTTGGCTGCTGTAATGGTGTGTGCCGTTTATCCTCAGCACATCGGTCCTCCACGGTCCTGATAGTCTGACGAATGTATGCCATGCCACAGCTTCAAGGAATGCGATATACACCCTCCTTATGCAAACCAAGATCATCCTTAACAGAACGTAATTGTGCATTTGGTGACTGATGACAATACTGAGTCGACACCTAAGTCTACTGCCTTTTTTGCCTTACGCAAGAAGCACTTCCAACAAGATCGGTCTATTTTACGAAAATACGATGTGAAATGTGTTTTCGACCTACATTTAGAATTAGAGTGCTGTTGGGTTCTGCTAAAGATGATTTTGGTTTGCATAAGGCGGGTGTATATCGCATTCCTTGTAGCTGTGGCATGGTATACGTTGGTCAGACTGTCAGGATCGTGGAGGACAGATGTACTGAGGATAAGCGGCACACATCATTTGAGCACCCAAGTAGATCTGCTATTGCCGAACATTGTTTGGATGCTGGTCATCCCATGTTATATAATAATATCGAGTTATTGGCATGCAAATCCAGCGATTGGGACAGTGTTATTAAGGATGCTGTTGGAATTAAATTAGCGAGCCACCTTGTAAAGAGGATGGAGGTTGTTTTAAAACTCTGTTTGGAGTCCTGCTCTCTCCCTTGACAAAAAACAGAGGACGGAGTCATTGTTACATCAGCTGCTAGTTCGTAGTCTTTCACTATCGACACCCTTTACTTTGGTCATCATTGATAGCACTAGTGTTCAATTTGTGTGTGTTATCTTTCCTAAATTAGTCTAAGAACAGAGGTTTAAACTTGCTTGCACATCGCCTGTCCGTTGCAATTTGTGCCTTGAAAATAGCGGGGTGTACTCCCGCCGAAATATCGGCGGTCGCTGCAAATATTACCTTGTTAAATTACGGTAAGTCGATTGCTAATTATATGGTCCAGGAGGAACTCAATTCAAAGACTTGGAGTTCAGTATTCCCATACAGCATTACGCCTCGCCACATTGTAATACATAGACCATCGAAAGGATCGTGTTCACCAGTGCTGTATGTACTCTTATACGATGAGAAATGGGAACACACAACGCACATAGGATCATAATCGAATGTGATCCTTTTGGTGAGTCAGGTGTTAAGGTGGGAGTAGGCATAATGTTGCATGGACTTACTTGAACACTGTCACTCACCGGTCAAATACGCTGTGAACCTGTACCTCTTACCCTCTGAGTCTTCAAAGGGATGAATTTCGCCTGGACTTCATTTTTAAACATGAAAATGCTCAGCCTCATCTAACAGAAAAGGTCTAGGAGCTCTAGGAACAAGAGGATATTCGGCAAATGGACTGGCCTGCTCTTTCCCCAGACTTCAGTCTCATTGAGCTCCTTTGAAGTGATTTGGGGAGGCGTACTGCAGCGGGTCCACTTGCACCAATGACCAGCGAGCAGCTGTCAAGGAGAAAGGGAACGCCCTACCACAAGAAGTCCTTCCCAAACCTGTGTCCAGCATGAGAACACGAGGAAGAGCACACGTTGCTGTCCGAGGTGATCACACACTCTACGAAAAAAGACTTGGCCTCTTTTCTAATAGCCAGGAGACCACTATGCACCGCGGCGACTTCAGTGCAGTAACTGTCTTCGAAGAAAAGTGACATTTCAGTCCGTCTAATTGCGTATTTCCTTCAGCTACTTTCTGTACAATACTGTGCAGATCTTTCAATGTGTGGTCCAAGTTTCATCGAGCTACAGAGTCATAATTAAACTTCCTCTACTTGAGTCAGTTTGGATGGAGGCCTATTTACGGTATGGATACCTAACTTTGTAGGAATGATTTTTATACTTTTGTCTGCAGGATTTGCGTTTCTAGCACTGTTAATGTCACGATCCTCCATTAGGCGCCGGAACTGGTATAGCGACGCGCTTTTGAAACTCAACCATCGGTGTACCTTATAGTTGCAGATAGTCAAGACGAGAGTGGATAAGGTGAGCAGTGCTTTTCTGGTGAAGCTGTTTCAACAGAACAACAGCAATAGTTCTGCCGCTCTTCGCGAGTATCTACTCATTCTATGAACACGGAGAGAGTCTCTTTGTGCATCGGTGTTGAGGAAGTTCGAATTGACTGAGGTTTGGGAACTGCTGCAGGGAGACACCGATGGCCGATTGGGCCACAAATTGTTGAAGAATGTACTGCTGCCATGGCTGAGAATGCTGGATGCTGGATGCTGGGGCTGTGTCACGACAATTGAACACCCAGTGGCCTGCCATTATTTTGGGCAGAAGCAGAGGAATCTTTAGTGCGGTTCCAGGCAGTCGTGGTTGCATATAGTCGTGACACTGTGCAACGTTTGTAGTATGGAACGCAGACATGGTATGCAATTAATAAATTTTACCTTCTCAAGTGGAAATGAAAATATGTTTCATTTAGTCGTTTATTCGTAATGCCTCTTCTGAATGTGTTTACAAATGTTTCCGAAAAGTTTCATTGTCCTACCATCACTCGTTTGTGATGCGGGCCATCTTACACAGCGGAAGTCTGATTATCACCACTCTGTTTATTATCTGGCACTGGAACATGATACAAATGGTTCAAATGGCTCTGAGTATTACGGGTCTTAACATCTGAGGTCATCATTCCCATATACCTTAGAACTACTTAAATCTTAACTAACCTAAGGGCATCACACACATCCATGTCCGAGGCAGGATACGAACCTGCGACGGTAGCGGTCAAGCGGTTCCAGACTGAAGCGCCTAAAACATCTCGGCCACATAGGCCGGCTGTAGTTTCAGGAACAGAGGTATGTTTAAGGTAACAAGAAAGGTAAAAAATTAATAATCTTTTCGTTATTAAGTTCACGGATTTTCTTTAAAATATGCAGACGTGACTGTGGAATATGAAACATACTCCACTGAGAGGAAGGAACGCACAGTAACAAAAGATGAATAGGAAAATCAGCTTTTGTATGTCACTGTAAAGTGGGGTGTTGAAATGTAACAGGTGGGCCGCTGTGTGAGTGTGATCGAAGTATCCCACTGTACTTCTTAAAGTTATGACTCTGAAAAAGGGTAATGTGTGATGACAAAGACAAACAAAAAGAGAGGAAAGAAGGGAAAGGATTGGGTGAGGTGGGTTAGCCCTAAAATGGGTGCTACACATCAGAGTGCATTTTTCGTTGTCTGGAAATGGGAGCATGTTGAACTTGCTAGAGAATGTGGTATAGGAGTATGTGTATGGTCGAGGAAGGTTAAACACGGCAGTGTACCACGGTGAATATTAGGAGAGGAACTAACCGCAGTTTTAGAGTCGAATTTCCGCGATGTTAGTGCCGCACACAGGTGGCAGATAGTGAATAGTGGGGAGAATTTTACGAGACAGAAAATCATTCGAATACGTGAAGTTAGCTGTGTGGCGGGCACGGTATTTTTTAACAGTTGTTTGGCATCTCCTTCTTGGGAACGGGATCGCAACGTCCAAGTTATCACTCTTCAACCATTGGCTTACGTTAAATTTCGAGATTAGTATAAAGTAGCTTAATAAACTACTAACAGCTGTTGATGCTTATGATCAGATGACGGTAGCGTGACGTACAGTCTCCCGGTAATGACGATGATGTGATGAAAAATTCTCTAGTTTCCACCCGGGTGCTGCCGTCCGGTGTGGCCGAGCGGTTCTATGTGTCTGGAACGGCGCGACCGCTACGGTCGCAGGTTCTAATCCTGCCTCGGGCATGGATGTGTGTGATGTCCTTAGGTTAGTTAGGTTTAAGTAATTCTAAGTTCTAGGGGACGGATGACCTCAGATTTTAAGTCCCATAGTGCTCAGAGCCATTTGAACCGTTTGAAACACCCGGGTGGCAGTATTGTAATACTGGCACCCCGTTGAAACCCGAAAGGTTTTCAGCTTTATACCCCGGGGAACGTCTCAATTCACATAGTGGATGATGAGATTTCTGCTAATTTTCGGAACGGATAGGAATGTCGTAAATATAGCTTATGGTGATATGTGCGGATGGATGTAGAAATTCCATATGGGGAGAGCATGTAGGTGTAAGGAAGCAGATAGATGAATGACATGTCAGCTCTGAAACATAATGAGTTGTAGCCTTCTTCATCTCACATGGTATGGGTAGTGAAGATTATGTCTGGCAGGGAGAGTAGATGTAGGGAATGATTTCTGCCAGGTTAGGGATGGATGGAGGATTGGACGCTTTGGCAGAGACGCGGCAGTAGGACGTATTGCAGTGCGGTTGCACCATTTGGATTTAGTATGGTAGGATCGACTTGGGCTGATGGTAGACACACTGAGTTTGGTTGTGTTCCAAAGGGTAACATGTAGACATAAGCATTCCGAAAGTTACAAATTCTGTAGTTCAGCTGTCAGGTCAGCACAATGAAAGTGACTAACCGGTAAAGCCAAACGCGCTTTACTTAGATCCAGGCTATTAATAACCGGTGTAATGGATTACTTAAAGGTTATTTTAGGAGAATGAATGCGCTAAATGTGACCATATTAGAATGGAATGTCAGATCATTAAGTAAGGATGGTGACATCCATATTAATATTAGTGATTTTAACACATGTGGTTTTCATATAGACTACTAACGAAATGTAATGTATCTTGAAACATACTGAGTGGTTAAAAATCTATACGAAGAGATACAAAAAGTTACATCACAACACAAATCGGTCAAGCAACACAAATAACTAGGCTTAAATAACTGTAGGGATATGACATGGAACACTTACATAGGCTCAGTTTTAAGTAAAGCAGTGGTATATGTCTGTTCATTGATAGGATACTACGGAAATGCAAACTGTCTAAAAGGAGTTTTGCTACAAAACATTCTAGCTACCCATCCTAGGATTCAAGTGTATGAGTCCCGCACGAGATAGGGCTAACAGGTGATACTGTACGTATGCACAAAAAGGCAGCACGAGTGTTTACATGTTTAATAAAAATGTGCCATAGAGTTACGCAGGAGAACAGCGACCAATATTGTAACAATCAATAGTTCTGCATTCATGCTGATTGAGTTGCGATGATAAAGTCAGATAACCGGCAAGAAATGACTTTACTGCTTAATAAATGAGTAATAGATTCATCCTTTACCTGATGTCCGATTTTTACCTTTGCGACCCAGTCAGCCTCACTGGAGAACTAATGATTATTGTTTACTTGTTTATTTAATGTATGCAAGAGTGTCACGGAGATCCTGGAGAAACGGAACTGATGGACGCCTGAAGACAGATGCAAACAAACCCAATGTACCCTGATTGAAAAGTTTAAAAAACCAGTTTTACATTAACAATCTAGTTATATGCAACAATCCCCGACGGATCGCTCCCGTAGGGATTGCGAGCTGAACATTAGACCTAAAGTAACGCAGATAGAAACGTTAAAATCGATACTTATTCCGTGCTCCAAATGTGAATCGCACTGAGAGAGGCTCTAATAAATGGTACAATGGGAATAATAATTTGCCATACATTTGACGGAGGTTGTTAGAGCATAGATATAAATGTACATGTTCTCCGTCTTACTGCACCAATTCTTTGACAGATTTATGTAAACGCCTAAGCTTTTGGGAGTAGGTTAAGCTTAAACTGAGATGTAACATCAGGCAACTGAGCATGTTTGGTGTAACGTATGGAGAGGTTCGAAAGGAAAAAGCGATAATCTACAGTTACACCTCTACTCCTATGCCAGTGGTGGTCGCACAAGTTTCCAAAAAATCTGCAAATATAAGGGTTACTGAACATTTCAGATCAGATAGTTAGCTGATAAAAGTACAGTTTGATTATGAGTGGTTAACAACTGAAAATGCTATACCCTGTTTTCTCTGTGTGGCACTGGAGGGATTAAGGAAAAAGTTGCAAAATTCAGGCGTTTTCCTTGATTTAATAAAGGAGTTTGACTGTGTTGGTCGCTGCAGAAGTTGGTCCATTATGAAATAAAAGAACACGGCAGATGATCATGCGACACAGTAATGAGAACGACTGTGAGACCGTCTGCTGATGACACTAGCTTGATACTAAAGGATGTTTCACAAAATGGCTCTGAGCACTATGGGACTTAACATTTGAGGTCATCAGTCCCCTAGAACTTAGAACTACTTAAACATAACTAACCTAAGGATATCACACACATCCATGCCCGAGGCAGGATTCGAATCTGCGGCCAAGCAGTCGCGCGGTTCCGGTCTGTGGCGCCTAGAACCGCACGGCCACCGCGGCCGGCAAAGGATGTTTAGTACAACGTGGGAATGTATCAGACGGTTCAGAGGCTTATTGAAAATAAATTGATGCTGAATCACAGTAAATTGAGATTTTATGGTTTCCAAGAGTCTCTTGGTTAATTTTTCCCACACGAAGGTCATTACGAGAAGTATGTGGTGTAAGTCCGCAATCCTCTTATCACCTCTGCCTGGGTTCTGAGAATCCAAACTGTGGCCGCTCCACATATATTTTCTCTTATCTCCTTAGTTGCTAACAATATGAGCTTATTCCCAAGGATTAGCAACTTTCGCTCCGTTAATATTAGACAGTCTGCATTCAGGTCGCACCTCCTCCACTCTTGTGCCAAAATCCTCTCATTATCAAGAGTAACTATAGTATTTACACAAGGCTCAATCTTCCTGCTGGGAAGATCCTACAAAGAATTAATCTTATTCCTGTGTTACATTGTCGTTTATCCTAAAAGACGGGTTTAGTATTTTATCATGAGACAAAGAAATAATTCAGAAATTACACATTGTATTAAAAAGATGAAAATATCTCTTAAATATTTTTAAAAACGCTAACCGGTCATACCAATGTAGATCCCCAACCGCAGGGATGAGACGGATGGCGAGGGGGAGGGGACTTAGAAATCTTCGTAAAATTCCGAATTTATTGTAGATTCACATTCTTCTGGAGAAATAAGTCACCTTTGCATGTTACACTGTTTTCTTTGCGTTGCGTTGCAATTGACAAAATACACATTTTATTTCGAAATCGGTATTATCTCGAGAAAAAAACACCAGATGAAAAAAAAAGAAAATAGTTGACGGTGTCCAGTTGTGGTGAAAAAAGCTTGTTTCACATGTATCCTCTCACGTCTCACCGACGGGTAGCTAGTTTGAGAAGTTCCCAATCACTTCTCACCATTGGGGTGCTCGTTTGATGTGTGTCCGCCCATGTCTCATAAACGTGATGCTCACTGGATGTGCATCCTCTCACCTCCCACTAACAGGGTGCTTGGTAGTATGAGTTATTTCACAGTAAGCGCTCGAAAGTGTCCCTGCCCACTTCGATGCCCTTTTTTATCCGCACATGGAATAATTAGACATAATTAAAAGTGTTTCCGATGTAATCTTCTGACATGCATTGGTGAAACGCTAATTCATGTTATCGCATACTGCTAGCACTTGATTATAAACTTCATGCCTCAAGTGAAACGAAAGCCAGGCAAGTAAGATCTGGCGATCTTGCAGGCCAAGACACTGGACTGTCTCTTCTGTTGGTCTGACGATTGTACACGCAATCTCATATGTGCCGTGCTACTAGAGAGTAATGTGCTGAAAACGCATCATATTGGAACTGCATTGTCACAAGCCCAAGGGAAGGTCTGCAAGCAACCCTAGAAGATCGTTCTCAAAGAACGTTCGACATTTATCACCATTTATTGTGCACAGGTAATAAATGGGCCAATGAGTGTTTCAGCAGTTATTCCACACCTGTCATTCACGTTCCACTGGCGTTGATGTTTAGTTTGGCGTAAATAGGGGGAGTCTTCCACAATTAAATAATGTATGTTGTGTCAGTTAATGAGACTGCCGTTCGTGAGGGTCGACTTGTCAGAGAATAATACTTGATCAAAGAAACTGGGGTTCGCCTTCGCCAGAAGTTCGGTTGGCACTAGAAAACATTGTATACCTTTCACTGAACTAGGCGCGCCTGTGACAAGAGGTGACCAAGACGCGCCCCCTGGCTACACGCACCCCCTGGGTAGTGTGAAAATAGGCCGCCGCCGCCGACCGTGCTGGCTCAATCCCTCAATCTCAGACCTCACATCGGGAGTCAGTTCGCATTGCACCTCAATACGTCGCACTATGCTCTTGTCTTCCACAGTGAGAGTACTCGCCTCGCCTCATAGCTAGCTGTGAGGGAACGTTACTCATTGTGTATAGTTGTGATATAGAAAGGGCCGTTATTGAAATTATAATAGAAGTAGATATCCTCGGTGTATCGAAGCAGCTTAAATCACTTAATAATGGCAAGGCCTCTGGTCCAGATTCTATAACAGTCAGGTTCCTCTCAGAGTATGCTGATAAAACAGCTCCATATTTAGCAATTATATAGAACCCCTCGCTCACAGAAAGATACGTACCTAAAGACTGAAAAATTGCTCAAGTCACACTAATACTCAAAAAGGGAAGTAGGAGTAATCCGCTGAATTACAGGCCTATAACACTAACGTCGATTTGCAGTAAGGTTTTAGAACACATACTGTATTCGAATATTATGAAGTACCTCGAAGAAAACGATTTATTTGTGGTTGTAGGCGCTTCAGTCTGGACCTGTCTGACCGCTACGGTCGCAGGTTCGAATCCTGCCTGGGGTATGGATGTGTCAGATGTCCTTTGGTTAGCTAGGTTTAAGTAGTTCTAAGTTCTAGGGGACTGATGACCTCAGATGTTGAGTCCCATAGTGCTCAGAGCCCTTTGATTTTTTTAAAACAATTTATTGATATACAGTCAGCATGGATTAAGAAAATATCGTTCTTGTGAAACACAACTAGCTCTTTAGACTCATGAAGTAATAACTGCTATCGACAGGGGATGTCAAATTGATTCCATATTTTTAGATTTCCATAAGGCTTTATACACCGTTTCTCACGAGCGTCTTCTAATCAAACTGTTTGACTACGAAGTATCGCCTCAGATGTGCGACTGGATTCGTGATTTCCTGTCAGAAAGGTCACAGTTCGTAGTAATAGACGGAAAGTCATCGAGTAAAATAGAAGTAATATCCGGCGTTCCCCAAGGAACGGTTATAGGCCCTCTATTGTTCCTGATCTATATTAACGACATACGAGACAATCTGAGTAGCCGTCTTAGATTGTTTGCAGATGATGCTGTAAAGTTGTCAGATGATCAAAATGACTTGCAACATGATTTAGATAAGATATCCGTATGGTGCGAAAAGTGGCAATTGACCCTGAATAAAGAAAAGTGCGAAGTTTTTCACATGAATACTAAAAGAAATCAGGTAAATTTCGATTACGCGATAAGTCACACAAATCTGAGCCCTGTACATTCAAATAAATATTTAGGATTACAATTACAAATAACCTCAACTAGAACTATCACATAGATAATATTGTGGGCAGAGCAATCCAAAGACTGCGATTCGTTGGCAGAACACTTAGAAAGTGTGACAGGTCTACCAAAGAGACTGTTTACATCACGCTTGTCCGCCCTGTTCTGGAGTACTGCTCTGTGGTGTGGGATCCGCATCAGGTAGGACTGACGGAAGACATCGAAAAAGTACAAAGAAGGGCCGCTCGTTTTGTATTATCGCGAAATAGGGGAGATAGTGTCACAGACATGATACGTGGATTAGTGCGGCAATCACTAAAACAAAGGCGTTTTTCATTGCGACGGGATCTTCTCATGAAATTTCAATCACCAGTTTTCTCCTCCGATTGCGAAAACATTCTGTTGGCACCTAACTACATAGGGAGAAATGATCATCACGATAAAATAAGAGAAATCAGGGCTCGCACGGAAAAATGTAAGTGCTCGTTTTTCCCGCGTCCCGTTCGAGAGTAGAACGGCAGAAAGACAGCATGAAGGTGCTTTATTGTACCATCTGCCAGGCACTTTACTGTGAATAGCAGAGTAATCACGTAGATGTAGATGTTCCTGTAACGAAGGGTGAATTTATCTTCGTGTGCATGTTGTGTTATAGTAAGAGGAAACTGGCCACCCACCTAGCGAATCACCCTCTCCTCATCCAGCAAGGAACCACAAAACATTACAGGAGGGCACACCCTACGTTTCAAGATTCTACAAGCCGTCTGACTCTTCCCCGGTTCACGACTTCATTGTCGAGTACTAAGCTGGGGGCCGTGATTAGCAGCAGCTAATGTCGTAATTTTTTTATTCTCTCCGGCAGTTGTTCTTCGAAGTTCCTTTTCTGTAGTTGTATGCTTCCTCGGTGGAGAACAGTCGAATAACCTGACGAAAGAAGCCCGTAACCACACCTTGTTTGTTAAACGTTGAGCATATATGGTTATAGCATTATCGACTTCTTGCGGCTTCTGTTCTAATACCCTATATTTTAATTAATGAAGCAGTCACACTACTAAGAGTCCTACTTATGAACTGGCTCTGAGCACTTCGGGACTTAACATCTGAGGCCATCAGTCCCTTAGAACTAATTAAACGTAACTAACCTAAGGACATCACACACGTCAATGCCCGAGGCAGGATTCGAACCTGTGACCAAAGCAGTCGCGCGGTCCCGACTGAAGCGCGTAGAACCGCTCGGCCACAACGGCCGGCCCCTATTTATGAACTGAGGCACGATGTAAACATGAGATCGACCCAAATAGGGAAGTAATAAATGTTTCAAAGCAGCTATATGAAGAAAACTGCAAGGCGGTGAGTCGCTTGCCACACACGTGTGTTTATGTTTTTGATTCAATGCATTTTTCTTGAGTAGTACCGTTTTGGAACTCAGCTTTGTTATTTGTTGCTTACAGCGCCATTTAACACACAACGAAGAAGTGTTAGAAACAAACCTTGTGTGTTTTTCCCCCTAGAATCCGACTCTAAAATAGAAATGGTGTTTTCCCAAGATTTCAAACATCTTGCAAAGAAAACACCGCTTACCACTGTACAATACTCTTCAATGGGACATACAGGTTAAGTCTCGCTCTTTTTGCAAGGTATATTACCACAACTGCCGATGCCCCGACACACACAGTAACGTTTCCAAGTTTCCAGTATTTTTAAAAATACTGAACAAGTATTTTTCGGTTTTTTAATCTGATGCGTAGTTTTTGAGATACTTGTTTTTCTCGAGATAAAAATGCCCAGCCTATATTCTCACAGCTCTACATTGGATTCATGTTAATACTGTTTTATTTGTTACTGACTTTTCTGAAGTTTCTTTAAAATATTCTCTTGCTCCATGCTCATCAATTTGGTACTACGGAATCAGGCGTGTAAAATAGATTTAATAAAAATGTGGATGTTTGGGAAGACTATGGTAACAAATGTAGCTATTTCTTCAGCCGTACGGACGGGTTGGCAACTGTCCCACATTATACGAGAACTCGAGTATTTTTCTGAATTTTGAAGCCAAAATCCGGCATCCGTTTTTCTTTTATCCGAGAGATTCTATCTCCCGTATCTGAAATAATGACACCGATTAACAGCTAAACCCGCCACATATTTTACAACTTTCACTCAGGTCATCAACAAGATTCTTAGGTTTGTTCTCAGTATAGCGGCATGTAATGTTTACACAGAATTTTTTATTTGATGAGTAGTAAATTGCCTGATCAGAGGGACTGTTGTAGTGTGGATTTAATGTAAGTGGAATTAAATATAAGTGTTGATTTTGGTTCCGAATTTCTTAATTTTGTAGACAGTCATAGCAAACTTCAGGTTTCTGCCAAAAATGTAAGCAAATCTAATATTCTTAAGGGTATTTCCGTTCTGCATTGCAAACTAAAATGCGTGTTTTTTTCACCAGAAGCGTTTGTTTGTCGATCTTAAAACAAATCAAAATGTAAATAACTTAATTACAGGCCACAGATGATGATGTACCTCGGTAAAGCGAAACGCATGTGGTGAAAAAAAAAACTCCCATTTTTTGTAGTTGCAACGCCAGAACGAAAATACTCTCAAGAGTTGTGAAGCAACTAAGGACATTATGGCCACAAAAATGTAGAAGTATATATAAAAAAAATCTCTGTACACCTTCAGTTTACAGATTAAGAAGTTTTTTGGTTGGTTGATGCAACACACCTGTTTCAAGGTTTAGAAAGTTCCGTTAGACCTAATTATTGTTGCGTCAAGTTAAAAGCATTTCTTAATTTGAAAAAAAGAAAAAGCTATTGGTTATCCTAGTTGGTGTGTAAGCTTGACTGGTGGGGACAATGAATTAAAGAATCTGTGACGGGGATAGGGTGTAGCGTTGCCATTGTACATATGGCTGTATGTAGGATGGAGCGCATTGCAGATAAGACAGGAATTTCCAGATATGTATATATAAGTCAGGACGGAATGAAATAATAGGAATAAATAAGGTTTTGTACGGCGCCACCTGAAGAATGGCACTTGGATAGCTGGTGTATGCGCTCAACAGTAAATACTGACAAGGTCGCTGCTCCTACGGACAGGTAGTAATTTTGCGGTGTCCATGCAGCGGTGGTACCTGTAGCACAGTTGGCCCCAGTGGGAGCCCCACTACGCCGGAGCCCGCGTCTAACACGCAAACAAGTGACCGGAAATTGACGGCGCTCAGCTGCCACCTGTTATCTGGCGACGCGCCCCTCTGACAGACAGACAGACGGACAGGGCCTGCGCGCTAATTGGGACAAACCTAATTTCCTGCGCCGCCTGTTAGCTCCAGGGGGCTCCACCCTGGCTGCTTCCACCTGGCTGACCGACGACTGGGACAGCGAAATATCCCCCGTCCCGAGCTGTAAAACATTTTTCAAACCTAAACACGTCCTTCATATTAGTTGCTCAATGTGAAAGTGGAAAAGCGAACTCACACAGTAAGGTACCGATGGCAACATCAAGTGCTGATGTTTTTATTTATATAATATTTTTTTGAAATTTTCGATAATTGTTTTTTGAAATTGTAGTAGAACATTATTTCACTTTCACTGTGTGAAGAAGTCTTACTTTTTTTAGCTTTCAGTAGGTCCAGTCTTTCTCTTTGAACGTGTGGAGCAAGTATAGGTGGCACAAAGATGTAATCCGACTGGACTGGGGGTAGACAGTGTGAATGGAATAACAAGATTTTCGATGTGGAGAAGTAGCACACCTGTTGCGGTAAAAAACCATTTTCAATCCAACTAGAGTGCTATTTCTTCACGTTGGAGTTCTCTAAAATTAGTTGCTGAAAATGACGAACAAAACTCTAAATGTCAAGATAGTTCTTTGAGGTGGGCGGAGACGTCTGAGTGGATTGCTGACGTAATCGGCGCTCGGCGCTACCAACAGAAATTGTAACGTTTTCTGCGGCGTTTCCGCAGATACCTGTAATTTGCTTTTGCAGTGTGTAGATGGAGTCAGCCTAAACAAATAGGGCTAGTAACAAGTTTCGTGCGATGCCGACTGGTGACGGAAAGTGTCGGTTTGTTTGCAGTTACACATGAAATTTATTTTTGAGCCGAAACCTTAAGTGCACATTCGACAGAGCTGTTCCAAATTAGTCTAGTCTCGTGCAGTCTAGTCTAGTGTAGTCTAGCCTGTCGATGTGTATCGACTGAGACAGTAAAACCCGAAGTATAAACATCATGGAGATGATGATTGGTTTGTGGGGTACTCAACTGCGCGGTTATCAGCACCCGTCCACGTTCCCAATCTGTACACAGTCCAGTCTAGCTACTTTCATAAATGATGATGGAATTATGAGGACAACACAAACACCCAGTCCACGGGTAGAGAAAATCCCAATCCCCAACCTGGCCGGGATTCGAACCCGAGACCCCAAGATCCAGAGGTAAAGATGAACATCAAATTTGACCTCAACTAACTCCATATTTGAAAGTATTTGGCCTCTCATTTGATGAAGTCGCTGGAGCTTTTGAAGTATCGACGACAGAAGGCACGCAGTGTATTATGTGACACAATCGGGTTCCAGCCATTCCCTGCAACCTTGCATTCACATAGTGCTATTGTTCTTCTTTCGCCAGAGACAGCAGCTGTTATTGGGGAGTCTTCTGAAGTTTCACTGTAAGATTTAACTAATAGCTTAGTGAACCCACAATTACATATTTATATACCATACCAAAATGGTCTTTAGACAGATGGTGTTGCTCTATGACTAATCTACGCTTTCATCTTCTTCTTCCTCTTCCCCTTCTTGGTTTGGGTGAAATCACATGTTCTGGTCAACGAACCCTACCCATCTATCCCGTGGTGTTCACCTCTATTTTTCCCCTCTAAGCATGTAGTCAAGAATTCATTTTGGAAGTCCATTTACAGACATTCTGTCTACGTGATGCCACCATCTGTTTCTGTTTAGATCTAACTTCTAGTGCATTAAATCAAGTTGTAATTCATTCTTAGTGTCTTGATTTCTTAAATGATCCTAAATGATCCTTTGGTTCCCGCTATAAGACTACCGAAAAATTTCATTTCTGCTGCCAGAATCTTGCTCATATCATTTTTTCTATGAGGCCAATTTTCAGATGCATTGTTCATAATGGGCAGTGTTGTCCCTAGGTAAAACTTGAACTGTGACTCTGTCATCAATTTTATTGTGGAGTTTTTCTAAGTGTTCCACAAGTGACGTTAAATTTTGGGATGTTATTATTAGTTTTATTCTCGAATTTGGTCCTTTTCCACAGCCGAGATACGGAAAGTGGCTTAGCTGTTGTAGTACTACATGATTCATTAGAATTTTAGATCTTTTAAGTGATTGTCCGTTAAATGCCATTTGTTTTGTTATATTAGTGGACATTTCCATGTTGAATTTAGAAACCAGCAAATGAAGATTGTAGACAGCTCTTTGTGATTTTATTCCATTTTCCTCGAATTTCATCTGCCTCTGCTGGGTTTTAAAACATTTCTCTCTGCTGGTCTCTGCTATAGAAGGTGCTTTGTTTCTAAGCTCTGACTAGGCTATCTATGAAGATTTAGCAAATAACTGGAGACAATTAACATCCTTTTCTAACTTCCTGTGTTGTTAACTGTTTAGACGTCTTCATGTTCGATTATAATTTTAATATCTTCTTTAACAGAGTTATTTAGATGAGTTGGGAAGCCTCTTTTTTCCATAATGTGCCACAGTATCTGTTTACTGACAACGCCAAAAGCTTTTTCGTAATCCACAGACACTTAAGAACGGAAGCAGCAACCCTTTCTTTTGGGGTCAGTTAACAGAGAAGCTGGAGTGTAAAGTTTGAAATTGGTCCCTTGTCACCACCCTTACCCTGCGCAGCTCTCGTAACGAGGCCAGGGTACACCTAAATTAGTGGCAAGTCAGACAAGGAAAAACCTCATGAATCGAATCGTCACGAACAGGCAATGGAAAAGGACATCGAAATGGAATAAGCGTCCCCCTTTAGGTAATTATATGGAACATAAGAAGTATACTAGGTTTTAAACTAAGTTTTAACAGTTAATAATGACTGCTTATGTTGTTTATAGGACTTTCAAAGCCTAAATATCATTGGATGTACTTTTAGACGTTCGTAATAACGGGCTCCAGACTCGTAATAACGATGACAAAATGGACGCGAAGCTTATAGATGCAGCCATAAGAAAGAATGGTACACCTGGAAACGTACGGGAGCAACTATTAGCCCAATGGAGCTATGACCGCAACTGTAGATACTAGATAATTAATATGATCAAATATCAGAAAGTAGAGCAAATAATCAAGAGAGAATCATATTTCTCGCTTTTGAATCCTATGGACAGTGTCATTCCTATTAAAATTCCCCCATTACTTCTGACGATTGGGATATGTTTCAACAGAATTCGTCACTATGTAAAACATACTCAAATTTCATTGCCTGAAATGTTTTCTTGGCATTTTTATAAGAATTTTCATTAGTTTGTTAAATATGCTATAACCAGTAGTATATCAACGAAATACCTGGCTCTCTTTGCACCTAAGTTACCTCGAAAAGCGATGAGGCTAATGCACATTGCCACGATTCCGGGACCAATGATGTCATCAGTGACCCTGAACACAAGAAATCATCAAAATGGCAGATATTAGGAATTTTAAGAAACCAAGTTGGCGCTGGGAGGAAATTTGGGAATATACAAGATTGTAGCACGATGTCACCAAAGTGAGAGATGGTGAGAAATTTAAAAACAGAAATGGCGATGAAAGAAAATTTGAAACAACCAGGTGGCAGAAAATTAAAAAAAAAAGTTAGAAAAATCGAAGATGGCGGAACTAACACACCTGTGTATCGTAATATATTCCCCTCTCCTTCTATGTCTACATTGATAAATAGTTTGCAACAAGGCACAACAAATTCAGAATGTTTGGATACTTCTGACCATGACCAAAAAGCTGCTGTGCGCTACATTGTGGTTGATTGCACAATACAGAACACAGACAGCTATGGAAACTATTACCTATCAGATGACAAGCAGAAACTCCTTCAACCTCTCTTTCCTACCTCCACTTATGTAAGGCAATCAAAATCCTAGATGGTGGAATTAGCCCCTTTATGAGAGTAGGATATTAATAATTGCAAGATGGTAGAAACAGCCCAGTTGTGCTTTGTAACTCACACCGACCCTCCCTTCCTCTCTTCTCCAGTCAGACAAAGCGAAGTATTAAAATGAGAAATAAAAATGGTGTCACGTTGCGTTATTTTAGTGAAAGTCAAAGATATACGTACATACCTCCATATTTTATCAGTATAATGGTAAAATGACACATTGTCTATTCGCATCACATAGAATAACACACACAACACACACACACACACACACACACACACACACACACACACACACACACACACACACACACACACACACAATTATAACTACATTCGGTACAACTAGGGAAAGTAAGATAATATTATTTTTCTAAATATGTAAGATTCTGTAAACTTTACAAGTGCAGTGGTCCCTCAAATGAAATATTTCCACGTTTCAATTGTCTGTCTTACTTGTTAAAATGCACACAGCTTGCATACTAGCATTACTAGTAACAGAATTTGGTTAAGGAGCACATATTAACGACAGTTGTTCGACTACTTACCACGTTTTCAGTATCCAAGAGTCTTCAAATTAAATATTTGTGCATTTGTATTTTCTGTATAGCACGCTGTAACATAGCTTAAGCAGCAAAGCAGTGCTTGTAGATGAGGAATGTTTGATTTCAGAGTGTCGCATCTTTATGTCCTACTCTGTGAATGTATTCACGGTAAAAGGAAATTAGTGCGCTAAAATAGGTCTGCTCGTATCAAATGATATTGCTTTAACAGTAGTGACTTATTTTTCACATTTTACAAATTACAAAAGTGTTTACTAACAATCCACTATCTACATCCAAACTATCTGATAGTTGAAACTTCCTGACAGATTAAAACTGTGTGCCGGACCGAGACTTCGCTGCAGAGTGAAAATCTCATTCTGGAAACATCCACCAGGCCATGGCTACGCCATGTCTCCGCAATATACTTTCTTCCAGGAGTGCTAGTTCTGCAAGGTTCGCAGAAGAGCTTCTGTGAAGTTTGGAAGGTAGAAGACGAGGTACTGACAGAACTGAAGCAGTGAGGACGGGTCGGCAGTCGTGCTTGAGTAGCTCAGCTGGATGCCGGCACAGTAGCTCAGCGTGTTCGGTCAGAGAGCTGGCTGGCCTCTGTAATAACAAAACTTAGTGAAAAAATCCACAACGAACTTCAACGGATGTCATGTGACGTCCGCTACGACGAAATACAAAGAACCATAACGAAAAAACTGCAAAAAAACGTTGGTAGAGCACTTGCTCGCGAAAGGCAAAGGTCCCGAGTTCGAGGTTCGGTCGACACACAGTTTTAATCTGTCAGGAAGTTTCGTATTAGGGCACACTCCGCTGTAAAGTGAGAATCTCATTCTGTCTGTTAGTTGGTAGTGAATTTATTATGACAAAAAGCGTTTAGTGTGCCTAAAATAAAATGGTACTTGAGTAAACGGAAGGTGCACATTTAATACAAATATCATTATGTCTGCATGGAAGGAATAATACTCTCCTTGTAACCAAATTTTAGCAGATGAAATGTCGTGCGACGAGGGCCTCCCGTCAGGTAGACTGCTCACCTGGTGTAAGTCTTTCGATTTGACGCCACTTCGGCGACTTGCGCGTCGATGGAGATGAAATGATGATGATTAGGACAACGCAACACCCAGTCCTTGAGCGGAGGAAATTTCTGACCCAGCCGGGAAACGAACCCGGGCCCTTAGGACTGACAGTCTGTCGTGCTGACCACTCAGTTACCGGGGGCGGACATTTTTGCAGATGAGATTTACAAACATCCCTCACAGTGATTTTCTGCTCAGATGGTGAAGCACTTGCTGTTTGTGGTATAAATTTCATTAGAGCTTTCTGATAATTTTCTATAATTAACATATCTGTAATTAACGTACTTTGTTCTGACATATAGTATCGAGAAAATCTGTACCCTTCATAAGAACCACAAACAAAAAGTCTCGGGACATTATGGACCATGTTTAATCCTCGGACATTTCCTTTCTTCCCAATATTTCAAGCCAACAACACAATGAAATTCCGGACGCCGCTTAAAAGCTAACGACCAGTCATTCATGAATGTCGATCTCACACCACATGTGTCTTATTCAATGTGCTAACCTTATGTTGGTTAGTATGTTTGACACATCATGCATTCAACTAGACAGTGGCACTGGTTCAGGAGGTGAATGATGATGTGTTTCCACTGTAGATGGTGATGTCTTCCACATAATGTTAAGAACTGCCCATCGGGGGACATGAATGGAGAATTTTATATTTCGGTACAGACAAGAATTTCTCCATACTTGACAAAATATGACATGCTTGCACATGTGTCAATATGCATTCATAAACGTCAACAAGTTTAATCAAGATGTCGATATGGCAAGTAATGGCTTCTTATGGCAAGTTATAACACCTAAGAGGAGAGGAAGACTTATCTAGTCAAAACTCTTTCCCACAGAACAGTTGGTGTCAGCTTTCAGAGAGAGAATTGCATTACCTCTGTAATACAGTTTAACCCAACAGTACGTTAACCTTTGAAAATGCACTCATTCACGGAAGAATGTAGGTAGAGAAGTAAAATTTGACTCAGATTCCTGAAATGACATGGAGTTTTATGTAAACTGGAAACAAGTGCGAAAACCAGCCAAAAATGGCGCGGTGCACCAACAAATCAGTGATGCTGCGTGAGTGATGTATATAAAATGAGCTGTAATGAGAGAGAGAGAGAGAGAGAGAGAGAGAGAGAGAGAGAGAGAGAGAGAGTGTGTGTTAGTTGAGACAGCGGTTGCATGTCGAATTCTCCAGAAAAGGCAGGCTGGCGCTCCAACCCATATTGCTAAAAATGTGAAAGATCTCTTGCACAAATTGTTAGGTGAAGATCACACACTGAGCTGCCTGTTCTGTTATGCTTGGCCTCCCAAGTCCTAAGACCTCACTCCGTGTGATTATTGGTTTGGGGTTACCCGAAATCGTAAGTCTACTGTGTTCATCGGATTTCATTAGGGATGTTGAAACATGACATCCAGTGACATGTGTCATCATAACTACTGACATATCGTACGGCACTGTTCACAACAATGCTCCTTGCGACGGGTATTGTTCACGAATAACAGTTACCATGTTGAATATTTGTTATACGCAACGTTGTCTCCGCTAAAAGTCATTTTGATGTTAATTATTGCTTTTTTATCGTATGAAGCACAATCTGTTGACCATTTTGTCCTTCGCATTGGTTTCAATAAAATTACATGTCAGTTCAACACATGGGCTATAATTTACACCTCTGCCTAAATTATTCTATGGAATATTTAATTTTCAGATGTTAACCGACTTTAGGGACACCCTGTGTATTAGAATGCCATAGTAGTCTCATCAAAATTAGTATTACACAGAGCTAGAGAAAATGTACTGATATTTGTATATCAGAGAGGGGCAAACCGATGAGATGTAGATATATTGCACATAATAGTATTTGAAACTATTCACAAGTTCACCTGGTAAGTGATCAGGCCAGAATTTCTTTTCTCGTGTGTGCAGTTTAAGATTTCGTGGGTAATTCATTACGTTTTTACTGAAATATTAAGAACAATTTGTTACAATTTGGGACAGTTCGCTACATCAGTGGCAATTTATTAGACTTATGGAGTAATTTTATATAATTGGCTGCACGAAGCAGCGCAATGTATCAAAATTTTGAGGGCATTTTTGCTGTAAAAATAAGGATATTTTATTACGCCTTTATTGTAACATGGGTTAATTTCTTGCAAAGTGAGATAATTTGTTATGGTTTTGAGGCAATTTGTAAATATTTTGCAGTAACATACTTTGTTGCAACTACTTACGGCTTTGGGGCAAATCGCTGCCGTTCTTGGGCAAATTGTTACGATTTTCAAGCAAGTTGTTACACCTCCAGGGCAAGTGGCTACAGTATTGTGGCTAGTTCATAGTCTTTGCTAGCAGGATGACAAAGTCTTTCTGCATGTTCGTACACTTTTGGGATAATTTGATACAGTTTTAAGAGCAAGTTGGTATGGTTTACGTGTGAATATAACGTCAGAAATTTATGTACAATATTTTCTTGTCTGTCTCACTATATCATGACTGGACTTGTTGCTGTCACATTTCAGTGAGTATGGAGTAATGCTTATCTGTAACGAACAGAAAAATTTAAGTCAAGCCCAATTTGTTTCACTTTGTTATGATCTGTAATGTGTAAAGACCTCAGTTTGCTTGTGAAGACAACATAAAGAATTACAAAAAGAAGATAAGCAGAAGCAGAATATCAACACAAACATATAGGGGAAACCGCTATTAATTACTAGATACATATCATGACACAACAGCTTACATGTAAAAAAAATTTTATCTGATTTTGGTGATAATAATGAGAGAATATTTGAAGGTGAAATAACTTTCAAACTTATTGACATCACCAACAACAAAAACAGTGAGTCACTATGTAAAAGATAGTTAAACACAATATTTATATAGTTTTTTACCAACACATAATGGAAATATTGCATTATTCACGATATCATACTCTAATCTTGCTGTGCCTAATGTTGCCTACAAAAAGCTCACAAAGTTTTTTGAAATCTCGGCTAGCTACCAGCAGGAAACTTCTGTTGCGGAAAAAAAAATCAAGCATTGTTTTTCTGGGATGTTTTTGATGTGAGTCACTTATATAATTCTAAAACTTTAACGAATCAGTTAAAACTTCGCAAGAATCTAGAGAAAATTACTAAGTGAAAAATATTTTTTAAATCCAGTAATCGTTATCAGTAGTCAAAATACGATTGATTAAATTTGAGCTGAATGTAACATGTGAAGTTGGTTCTTAGGTTAATTCCATGCACGAAAACAGCTTGAAGTTTATAGAATAAACCAAAAATCAATCTTATGATAAAATTGAAAACTCACTTTGAAAAATCTAGCTTCATTCATATTTTACGTGCAAAGAAGACCGTTTCTGTTAGTTTCTTTATGCGCATAACTTCTGTGTTTCAGACTTTAGCAAATCGGTTCAGATTTCGTAAGAAGGAAAACAAATATATGTAACTAATGATGGCCGTGTTTTGTGAAAGCTTTATCTGTAGCCTCGATACAAACAACGTGGTTCGAGGGACAGTAAAAAACCTAAACTCGATCATTCATCGCCTGCGTCAAGAAAAATCTACATCGATTACCCATCTATGGTGGCCTACGTTGGGAAACAGACTTACAAATGCTCCTGTCATAGCACAAAAAGTCGAATATATCCTGGGCAGAGTTAGGGATGTAAAAGAAGGCTTGTCTCGCAGCTTTAATGATTTTCAAATCAAAACATCTTAACATATGCGCGTTTTCGTACGATTGATCCCAATTTCCCCCCCCCCCCCCCCCCCCCCCAGCGCATTGGGCTCTATTAGCTGCATGGTGCTGGCACAACCGCATCTTGCAATTTATAGGGTAGAGTCCCTGATCCTGAGAACAAAATCCAGGAGATTCGCCGTCCGTTGTAAACAATATACAGGCTGAAGCGAAATTCTGGCGCTCGGGCTTCGCAACGCGATTCCTCACATACCAGTGATTAAAAAATGTCTGTCACAAAATTTGCTTCAGTGTGTACATACTCAGAAAAAGGATGTTAAAGAGTGGCAATCTGGCAACACTGTAACGACATGTATGGTAACTATCTGTGTCTGCACACGTTAATCTGCAGTACATTTGGTGCAGTGGATAAAGTTTTGGGTTAGCACGCAGGTGATCGAGGGTTCGATGCTTGGTTGGGGCGCATATTTTTATTTGTTAACGTCCTTTTAGTGCGGGTGCACTCATCGTCCGAAATTTTGTGACAGATATTTTTTCATCGCTGGCACGTGACGAGTCACGCTGCGATGCCCGATTGCGCGAATTTCGGTTCACCCTGTATAATAGGAGTGCCATATGGCTGGAGAGCATGCAAGCAACAGCTAAAACTATTTCTCTGGCTGAATAAATTTCTAGGAGTATGTGGCCTAGTTATTTGTCCACATAGGCCTGGTATTGAGGAGAGATGAACTTGTGCATGGCTGAACGCTGTCGGGCCCCAGAACACAGGGCGCGGGTCGCCCAGCCGGACTAATTGATCGTTTCCGCCCAAAGGCGATCTCAGGTGCAGAGACAATGAGTACGTCGCCGGAAACGTGTAAATCTCAGAACTGGGAATTTGGACTACTGTTGCTCGTATTTTCTTTTTGCTGAATATGCTCCAGGATATGCGGAGGGTCAGACACCCTTAAAGAAGGACAAGTTACAGATCTTTGAGATTAGAAAAGAAATCACATCAAATATTAATGCAAAGCTGAATTCTTTTACAATCTCACATAAATGACGCGCATCCAGTGACACAATAGTATCACAATATCGACAAAACTACAGAAGTTAATGTCTCACAACGAGTAGACATTTAATAATGACCTTCTAAATTAACAACTTAGAATCTCTTCATGCGATATCTACAAATGTTATCTCAGACCTCTATGCATTTTATTTCTCGATATACTACAACTTTTGTATATTTTCCATTATGCAAATGTTTGTCAGAACATTCTACACATTTACACAGCATATGAATACTGCATGAATGCCTCACATATTGTCATATTTGTGTAGTTACCAAATGAACAATTAACTGTTTTTCTGGTGTTTTTATTTAAATTTGGTTGTAAATACCATTAAAAAGCTGTGTTACTTTTAAAAGTGGTCAATCGCTTTTGTGACCACAGACCACAATTAAAAAGCGAACAAAACCATGCCTCTGCCAATAAGTTGTTGCCTCTGCTAATAAGTCGTTCAAAAGATATTTAACGACAGTCTGTCCTCATTTATATTGTGAGCGCACTTGCATAAACACAATGGCTTATTTGTTTATGGACCAGCTGTTACTTGCATTTACTATAAACACGTGAATGTAACCGAATATTTATACCATCCCTTTCATTCAAGTATTGTTGTAATATATTAGTTTAGTGTGGGGAAGTGGCCAAGATGAGTCAAACCATGTCCGTAGAGCTTAAGGACGATGTATTTTTGGTGGAGATTGCCTTCATCCAATGAAAAAGCAAATGGTAGCGAAACACTATAAGAGACAAGTGAATTCTGAAACTTCTGGAGAGAATCTCTGTTCTTACACGATTGGAACATTTTGTAGCGAGATCTGAAATAAGGAAGAGCTGTCTAGACTAACGCACGCGACTCAGTCGTGTAGGTGATTCACTGTGGGCGTTGAACGGCCGCTACCATACTTTAACTTCTAAAGATGTACTCATCATTTGGATTTGCAGCTCATTGTGTTGACCGTGTATGCAGTTAAAATTCTATGATGTGAGGTCCGCCAGTTATGGAAAACGCTTGAAACAAAAAGTGTCTTCAGCAGTTGTAGGATGTGAGGTCCACCATTTATGCAAAACACCGTTTTGTTTAAAGTACCCAAACATGTTTCAGCACCACTGTGCCATCATCAGTGGGTTTCCGTTTTATTTATTCTGTAATGTGAATATTTTTAATTAAATGATTATGGAAATACACTCCTGGAAATTGAAATAAGAACACTGTGAATTCATTGTCCCAGGAAGGGGAAACTTTATTGACACATTCCTGGGGTCAGGTACATCACATGATCACACTGACAGAACCACAGGCACATAGACACAGGCAACAAAGCATGCACAATGTCGGCACTAGTACAGCGTATATCCACCTATCGCAGCAATGCAGGCTGCTATTCTACCATGGAGACGATTGTAGAGATGCTGGATGTAGTCCTGTGGAACGGCTTGCCATGCCATTTCCACCTGGCGCCTCAGTTGGACCAGCGTTCGTGCTGGACGTGCAGACCGCGTGAGACGACGCTTCATCCAGTCCCAAACATGCTCAATGGGGGACAGATCGGGAGATCTTGATGGCCAGGGTAGTTGACTTAGACCTTCTAGAGCACGTTGGGTGGCACGGGATACATGCGGACGTGCATTGTCCTGTTGGAACAGCAAGTTCCCTTGCCGGTCTAGGAATGGTAGAACGATGGGTTAGATGACAGTTTGGATGTACCGTGCACTATTCAGTGTCCTCTCGACGATCACTAGAGGTGTACGGCCAGTGTAGGAGATCACTCCCCACACCATGATGCCCGGTGTTGGCCCTGTGTGCCTCGGTCGTATGCAGTCCTGATTGTGGCGCTCACCTGCACGGCGCCAAACACGCATACGACCATTATTGGCACCAAGGCAGAAGCGACTCTCATCGCTGAAGACGACATGTCTCCATTCGTCCCTCCATTCACGCCTGTCGCGACACCACTGGAGGCGGGCTGCACGATGTTGGGGCGTAAGCGGAAGACGGCCTAACGGTGTGCGGGACCGTAGCCCAGGTTCATGGAGACGGTTGCGAATGGTCCTCGCCGATACCCGAGGAGCAACAGTGTCCCTAATTTGCTGGGAAGTGGCGGTGCGGTCCCCTACGGCACTGCGTAGGATCCTACGGTCTTGGCGTGCATCCGTGCGTCGCTGCGGTCCGGTCCCAAGTCGACGGGCACGTGCACCTTCCGCCGACCACTGGCGACAACATCGATGTACTGTGGAGACCTCACGCCCCACGTGTTGAGCAATTCGGCGGTACGTCCACCCGGCCTCCCGCATGCCCACTATACGCCCTCGCTCAAAGTCCGTCAACTGCACATACGGTTCACGTCCACGCTGTCGCGGCATGCTACCAGTGTTAAAGACTGCGATGGAGCTCCGTATGGCACGGAAAACTGGCTGACACTGACGGCGGCGGTGCACAAATGCTGCGCAGCTAGCGCCATTCGACGGCCAACACCGCGGTTCCTGGTGTGTCCGCTGTGCCGTGCGTGTGATCATTGCTTGTACAGCCCTCTCGCAGTGTCCGGAGCAAGTATGGTGGGTCTGACACACCGGTGTCAATGTGTTCTTTTTTCCATTTCCAGGAGTGTATTTAGCATAAACACTAGTTCGTGTCTATTTGTTAATACCTCTACTTTTGGTGTGCATAATTTTTCCGGATCACTTGTGTATTATTTATTACAGGTAGCTTCTCATTTGCAACCAAACGATGTTGATGAGAAATTTTTCTGGGAGTGAATCTACCATCTAAAACGTAATTTAGTCTGTCGCGATATTTTGCGCTTATGTTCGTTTTTACTTACGTTTCCGTGTGGCAAGCCCGTTCATGCTCTGCATCATGGTGATGTACTCGAAAATATTACACGTATTTTCACAAATAAGGTCGTAACAGCTCTTTGCTTTTCACCAAAAAACAGTGTATTTGTGGTTGTTGTATGTCGCAGCCCTGTCGGTGTTCATTTGGTCCCCAGAGAGTTTGGCGCCAAATTTTAATTTTTTTTACATTTTAGCTTTGTGTGTGTGTGTGTGTGTGTGTGTGTGTGTGTGTGTGTGTGTGTGTGTGTGTGTGTGTGTGTGTGTGTGTGTTTGTGTTTCTGTGTGTGTGTCTGTGTACACTTTATAAGTTAGTGTTGCCTTTTTTAGGAAGTTCCTTTAATGTGTTAAATAGTGTCTCCTTGCAGTATGTATTCAAACAACATTAACACAAACATGTCACACAAAACTATAGAAAACCTTGTAATGTAAGCGGAACTCATTATAAAGGAACAAGAAAGACTGGGAACACTATATTGTATTGCAAACTTGACAAGAGAATTAGTAGCTGCAGAAACAACACTGATAAACGAAACACACCAAACCACAGATATTTCTAATCATAGAATATCAGAGAAAATCACAACCAACTAGCTAAAACAAAAATTAAAACAGGAAAAGTCATAGTTACAAGATCAAACATAGGGAATATTACTGCGATTATGGATGAAAAAGAATACATAGAGAAAACACTAGAATTCCTCAAAGGCTACAACATTACAAAAACGATCAGTGACCCAACAGCAAGGTACCAGTAAAACATTGAACAGACACTAAAAAACTTAAAAAATACATTCTCAAAAGGGTAAAGAGTATGACACAGAAAAATCCAAAAGCACTCACCCTAAGTTCCCTACCAAAGGTTCACTAGGATAAAATCCCATCAAGGCCCTTCATTAACATCAGAAATTCTCCATCTCAACACCTAGCCCAACAGACACATGCACAACTAAAAACAATTCTACACTTTTGATACCAACAGAAACCGGAAAAACTCAAAGGAATTAATTGACAGAATCAAGAACATACATATACCAGACACAGCAACCCTCATATCATTTGAAGTAACATCAGTGTACACTTGCATCCAATAAATCAATCAATCAACATTATCACACAGAGATTAAAACAACAAGGAAACACACCAGACAAACATCAGTGAAATAATAACCATACTCAAGACCATAACATCAAAAAATAATTTTGTGTTCAACAAAGAATTTTATTCTCAACATGAATGACTGCCAATGGGATCACCAATTAGTGGCCTCCTAGCTAACAAATTTGTGAACAACCTGGAGGACATTAGCGACAGATACATAATGAAACCAAGAACCTACAAACTTGTATACTGGTACCGTTATGTCGATGACATAATATGCCTGTTTGATGAACCATATACACACATAGAACAGTTACACAATAAAATAAACAACTTACACCCAAAAAATTAACTTCACATTATATTGTATGATTGTATGTTAACCGGAGGCATAGAAACGACGGAGGAGCCCCATCCCTGAAGCAGGCGCACTGGTCCACAACCCCACGACGACTACTGCAGCCCAGCGCACCCCTCCGCCTCCCTACACAGAATCACTCTTTCAGGGTTATTGTACGACTCTGCTCTGATGGACCACCCCCTCCCACCAGGGAACGTCTTACAGCAGACGAGTGTAGCCCCTATGTTTGCGTGGTAGAGTAATGGTTGTGTACGCGTACGTGCTGAAATTGCTTGCGCAGCAATCGCCGACATCGGACTACACAGTAGAAACAGAAACTAAGAACACACTACATTTTCTAGGTCTCACGATACATAAAACCAGCAACACATACAACTTCACAGTATTCAGGAATCTGACAGACAAAAGCACCACCATTCACAACCTATCGACACAACCGATTGACACATAAGCAAGCAAACTTCAGATTCATGCTCCATAGACTAAACAGAACACCCATGAACAAACAGAACTACACACAGGAACTAAACACAATAAAACAAACAAACAGCAGCAGAAAATGGTTGTGATACCCATATGGTAGACAAGTTAAATAAAAAATATGTAAACAGCACAAAAATGAACATACTGCACACACACACACACACACACACACACACACACACACACACACACACACACAAATCCTCACTCAGCACAGAATCACATAACACAAACCATGACCATACACAAGACCAAACAGGGCAACGACACACACACAAAGCGAAATAAAAAATTATTTACAGAATATGCAACATATTATAGAAACAGGGACTCAAAGTAGGGTACAGGACAGAGAACACAACACAGAAAAAGGTCAGAACACAAGAATCACTCGTGGATAATTTAACAGATCAGGAATACATGAACTCACATGCAACCCTTGCCAGTTGTTGTGAATAGGACAAACACGCCAAAATTTCAAAACGAGATATTCAGAACATCTAAGAGCTTTGAAAGCAACAGCTCCCATAGCACATTTGCTGACTACCTTGTAGCCCACCATCACCACCCCACTACAATAGAAACAGACAGCCTATGCAGCAAACTGACTATTGAGGAAAACTTCCACGTACAGAAGGCAATAGCAGAAGGAAAACAAGTCATAAATGCACTACAAAAAAATGGTTCAAATGGCTCTGAGCACTATGGGACTAAACATCTGTGGTCATCAGTCCCCTAGAATTTAGAACTACTTTAACCTAACTAACCTAAGGACATCAGAAACATCCATGCCCGATGCAAGATACGAACCTGCGACCGTAGCGGACGCACGGAAATGCACTACACTCTGCAAGGGTACAATTAGGCATCGAATTCTCTGGTGAATACATGAACACCGCCTCGTCTGGGACACACAACAACCATAATGACACTGTCTTTTGGTGAAGTGCAAAGTGCTTTTACAACCAAAATACGTTTCATATTTTCGTGTACATCACCATGATGCTGAGCATGAAAGGGCTTGCCACACGGAAAATCGAGCATAAGCGCGACATATCGCGACAGACTAAATTACGTTTTAGATGGTAGATTAACTCCCAGAAAATTTCTCATGAACATCGTTTGGTTGCAAATGAGAAGCTACCTGTAATAAACAATACACAAGAGATCCGGATAAATTATGCACACCAAATGTAAGGGTATTAACAAAAAGAAACGAACTATTGTTTGTGCTAAATATCCACATAATCATTTAATTAAAAATGTTCACATTACAGAATAAATAAAACGGAAAACCCACTGATGACCGCACAGTGGTGCTGAAATATGTTTGAGTACTTGAAAAAAATGGTATTTTGCATAACTGACAGACCTCCCACCCTACAACTGTTGAAAATACTTTTTGTTTCAAGTGGTCTGAGTGTGCTTCAGAGGAGGTCTCTAGCTTTTGACGCTTGATTTACGGGCTGTGAATAGATGAAGTATGAGTTAATTTCTTTGTATCGCATGTGCTAATTTCGGAATCAGCATGTTGAACTCTGAACTATTTTGAGCCGGTGACTTTTTCAGGTATTGTGATCACGAGATGGACTTAATTTTTCCTGAGTTTCTGATGGTTATTTAGTTTGGGGATTTTGCTACCATTCTCGAATTTCTCTCAATATAACTTTACTGCATCTGATGAGAGTGTTTTCTATCTGCATTTAACGGCATATCTTAAGTCGACTTCCTGTTTGTCTGAGATGTCCTTTCTTGAATACACATTATTCAACATGGCATGAAAGCAGATGAGCATTTCTCAACCCTATAACTACATCGGGCTTATCTTTTTACACACACACATACGCAGAAGAAGTACTTAAACTATGAGTAACTGCAAGTAAAGACGCCACAAGTTTGCTCATACGGGATGCTGTTTACGAAGCGCAACAACTCAAGCAGTAACCGTTAAGCACTGTCGCAAAATAAGCGCTAATGTAAGTGCTTCCAGTGAGGTGGATGCATCTACAACAGGAAGTATCCGAAAGTAGGGGTGCATCTATGTTTAAATGTTAAAACGTGTGTGAATTCCTAAGGGACCAAACTGCTGAGGTCACCGTCCCTAGACTTACACGCTACTTAAACTAACTTATGCTAAGAACAACACACACACACACACACACACACACACACACACACACACACACACACACATATCCCTGCCCGATGGAGGACTCAAGCTTCCGGAGGAAAGGGGGGGGGGGTGCAACTATAGTAGAAAGATCTCAGAGTGAGGATGTATACATCATACCCTTTAACGGCATGCCATGCCGTAATGCACAGTACGACAAATCCCATGTTAGATGACGTGTTCTGTTATCGGACACCATATCAAATGGTTCAAATGGCTCTGAGCGCTATGGGACTTAATATCGGAGGTCATCAGTCCCCTAGAACTTAGAACTACTTAAACCTAACTAACCTAAGAACATACACATGTCAATGCCCGAGACAGGATTCGAACCTGTGACGTAGCGGTCGCGCGGTTCCAGATTGAAGCGGCTAGAACCGCTCGGCCACACATCATATCATGCACCATGTTGCTTTACTTTTACTGTTTCAGAACATCCACCGAGTGGTGCTGAATTAAGCTATAGGGCATGCAAAGTGGTAAACCGCATCAGAACTAGTGTAGCCCCTGTAGATTTCAATCTGATAAAATGGACCCAATCAGAACCAGGTGGCAACAGGTGTGAATGTGAAGAAGTAATAGAAACCTGGAACGTCTTCTAACATGCCGAAATGCTCCTGCATGTTGCTCCTTAGCTCCTTAGACGACCTCTGGCTAATCAAGCCTGAAGCTTTCGACTTAGCCAAGCATTGGGCCGAAAAATTGGCAGCTCCAGACACGCAAAACTAAAGTAAGTTTCTTAGCTTTCGAGCATGTATTAAACATGATGTTTATAAATTAGTTCTACAAAATTAACCTTTAATTTGAAGAGGGTAAATAATTTGATGAAACATTTGATACTGCACTCAATGCAGTACATCTTCAAGTTTTATTCCCACCTATCAGTTGTAGTGCCACACGTTCGGGCCAGGTGACAGGTGCGACTGAGTTATTTCAACAGCCATCTTGGAGATGTATAGCGGTGCAGTGTTTGCGTTGTGTTGTTTATGGCTTTATGAGTCTAAATCCCCTTCAGGATTAAATGTCGCAAGTTACCACCTCAGAGGCAAACTGTTATTAATTTGTACCATCTTTTCACCGAAAGTGGCTGTGTTGTACAAGGGTCACTGGATCGGGGTTGGTCAGCAGTCTCTGACACAACATTTTGACCAATAAGGCAGTCTCATAAAAGGCACACACACTGAATATTTGTGAATAAAAGATATACAGCATTCAGTGCTGTATCAAACATATTTGTAAGCTATTTATCTTTTTCACAATTAAAGGTAACTTTTATACAACTAATTTATGAACACACTCTATTCCTTGTCATGTATCCCAATACTAACCAGTAAAAAGAGTAAATTTGTCAAGAGGTTCTGTCTTAAGCGTATTTTAAGCTCCTAGATAAGTCGAAAAGCTTGTTCCCTTCTTTCCGATGCCAGCCCAGGACTTACTCACCTTTTTGGTGCTATAATGTTCTGTATGCAGTATAAATAAAATAACATACACAATCTGCATATTAAACTGATTACGGAAGTATTACTGCCGCCATGTTTAGTTTAAGGACGACGAACATAATATAATAGAAATTAGTGCTTGTATAGAAGCATGTAGACAGTTCTTCCCTCGCCCTATTTGCGAGCGGAACAAAGGGATGTAACCAATAGTAATACAATGTGCCCACAGCAACGCACCATATGGTGACTTGCGGAATATGTATGTAGAGGTCGCTATAAACAGAGACGCTTGTAACACTTCAGGTGCAGCTACTGTGATGTACCATTGTGCATTATGAGATATTTATTTTTATTATACCTACTCCATGCAATTGTATAAATTTTCTGAAATTTAGTCGTTATCTCTTCGTTGGCTTCATGATTTAATCCATAGAGTCAGGCTATTTTTCCTTGCTATTTAAATTTGAATTCTTGCTGTATTTTGCTAAAACATTTTAAATAAGAACTGAAACTTTTTAAACCTGAGTTACCGATCTACGTACCGAGGAGTACCTTCCATGTATTGGCATTTTTCATACGGAAACTTCAGTCCACTTTTAGTTGCTATTTCACGAATTTTTCCAAGAGAATTTATCGCCTCTTTTCAGCATAAGCTACTCATCATAAATGAATTTTAGTTTTTATTTCCCTTATCCTAATTATATTTTCTGATGCGGGGGTTGACAGTAACAGGGAGAGTCAGTTTTCTTGTCGGGCGCCTACGTTTGTATCAATGCATATAAATTTCGTCATGGTATTCAGTTTTTGAGATGGTATTAGTGAATGCTTATTTCATCAATTGGCTTGTACGGCTAGCCGCTTTTAACTCTGATAGTGTATTAAACAATTTACATCTTTCTATTGAATCGTATGCATTTTTCAAATCAACAAAGCTGATCACCCTTCGTCTGCCCTTGCCGATTGATTGTTCCAGACTAGATCTGTCTTTACTACAATCAGCTTGACATTTGTAAATTAAACAGTCCTTTTGAGCTGTAAGATTTTTAAGTTTAATTATTCAAGGAATTTTATAAGTACCTGGCAGCAAAAATACCCTTCTTCCGTTATTTACATCAGCTTTCATCCTCTTTCTTGTGTAATGGTGGATTGTAGAGCATTGCCATTCGTTATGAACTGCCTTCTGCAGCCAAAACCCTATAATTACTTCATGAATTTTCTGCTAGAGGCATTTACATATATACTGAGTTCACATTTAGTTTTGTCAACTTCTTCTATTGTTGGGGGTTCTGATTCAGTTTTTGGCTCAGTTTTCTTAAATGTGAATTCGATTGTGGAAAATTCACTATTCAACATATCTTCAAAGTACTTGACTAAGACTTCATAATTCTCTTTATTAATTATTTCCAGAACGAGTAGTAAAGAAATTGTCAGAATAATGTAACATTAATAATAACATTTCGACGTCCATGTAGCCGAGCGGTTCTAGGTGCTTCACCTGGATCCGCGCGACCGCTACGGTCGCAGGTTCGAATCCTGCCTCGGGCATGGATGTGTGTGATGTCCTTAGGTTAGTTGAGTTTAAGTAGTTGTAAGTTCTAGGGGACTGATGACCTCAGATGTGAAGTCCCATAGTGCTCAGAGCCATTTGAGCCATCTGAGTAACATTTCGACGCACAATTCGCCGAAGTGGCGTCAAATCGAAAGACTTGCAACCGGCGAACGGTCTACCCGACGGTGGCCCTAGTCACACATTTATTTATTATAGTAAAATTACAAAATCGGATAAAAGTTCCTCCGCAGGTAGGTTTGTTCGATTTACCCGTGCGGTGGCAAGCCTAGTTGTCCAGATCCTCTGCATTCCCTATCGTAACACGCCGTACCTGCAGTCAAATCTATTTCTCCCCCATTAAATCAACTTCTCCTGCCCCAGCTAAAAGACGTTGTTATTGGACTTCAAGTAAGCGAATCTAAATATAAGTGGCAGGATCATTAATGTAGGTAATAGGAACGAACTGTAAGTTCCAATAGCCACGTTACGTACATTCGATGAACAGATTCATTCGGCTTTTCCCTCCCTGACATTTTTCTGTTAATAAGTGCTCTAATGCTGTACTGAGCGCACAGGAAACAGTTTGTGGTATAGTAAGTTTTTAGAGAAGACACAGATAACTTCATTTTTCGAGGAGTAAACTCCCTTCACTGTAATCACGCCGTCGCAGTATTGTGACAAAACCTCTTAATTATTCTGAAGATTCTGTTTTCAAGCAAACTGTTTTATCCCTTCCTTTGGCGCTAGAGTTGCGAACTCTTGCTCGAGTTAGGCAGACTTAGTTGTTCTTTCTATTCGTCTTCCTCTTCAATTTGCCGTATTCCATGCTAATGCTATACGACTTCAAAGGACTACTAGATTTAAGTTTGTTAAATATGTTATATGTTTCAGAACGACAATATTTAAGATGAACAGACTTAAGGTTGTAATGAACTTCATTACTTAAGAGCACGATTCATGAGCAGCCGAAATGTCTGTATTTCTCGTATTTCTACGGCAACTAATGTTTGTAGATGTTTGACCATTCTCTTAGTTGGAAAGAGGAAGTGTTTGGAGCACTTTATACCTCTTATTCAAATAGCTGTAAATTATGAACACTTTTGCCTTACCAGAGCCTTCCACGCTATGCCTGCGAGGGCGTTCTCGTGATCCTCGGTATACACTGAAAGATATAGAAATACGACACACCACGAAAGAATTCTCTTAATGAGAATAATTTCGGAACATGCGATTTACATGTACATATAAAAAAAATATTTTTTTTTTTTTAATGTATGATTTATTTAAGAGGAACAGCTTCACAAATTAAGCGAGTCAACAACTCGATGGTCCACATCAGGCCCTTATGTAACCAATTATTCGCCTTGGTTGTGATTGATACGGTTGCTGGATATCATACTTAGGGATCCTGTGCTAAATTATGTCCAACTTGAGCTTTAGTTTATCAAAATCCCAAGCGGGTTTGAGGACCTTGTCCATGAAACTTCCTGGCGGATTAAAACTGTGTGCCAGACCGAGACTCGCACTCGGGACAGTTTTAATCTGCCACGATGTTTCATATCGGTGCACACTTCACTGCAGAGTTAAAATCTCACTCTGGAAACATCCCCCAGGCTGTGGTTAAGCCGTGTCTCAGCAATATCCTTACTTCCAGGAGTGCTAGCTCTGCTTGGTTCGCAGGAGAGCTTCTGTGAAGTTTGGAAAGTAGGAGACGAGGTACTGGCGGATGTAAATCTGTGAGGACGAGGCATGAGTCGTGCACTGGGTGGCTTAGATGGTAGAGCACTTGTCCGTGAAAGCCAAAGATCCCGAGTTCGAGTCTCGGTCCGGCGCACAGTTTTAATCTGCCAGGAAGTTTCATATCAGCACACACTCCGCTGCAGAGTGAAAATCTTATTCTGGACCTTGTCCACATTACTTCAGATGTGCTCAATGTGGGGGAGATCTGGCGATCTTGCTGGTCAAGGTAGGGTTTGGGGAGCGCGAAGACAAGCAGTAGAAACTCTCGCCATGTGCGGACGGGCATTACCTGGCTGAAAAGTAAGTCCAGAATGACTTGCTGTGAAGGGCAACAAAACGGGGCGGAGTCGAAGTAATACTGATTTGTAAGGGTCCCGGAAGCAACCGAAGTGTTCCTGACACGAAATGAACTGACTCCTCAGAACATACATCATGGTTGCTGGGCTGTATGACGGGTGACAATCACGTCAGTATCCCATCGTTGCCCGAGGCGTCTCGAGACATCTCTTAGCTGCCCACCGGGTCCCTGTTCGAAGCGGAACTCATCGCTGAAGACAATGCCACTACATTCAATGAGATTCCGGGTTCCGGTGACGAGCGAAGACCTGGCTGGAGGCGCCATACGGCCCAAAAGCCACGAGTGATGTTCTGGGATTTTTCCTTGCATGACAGAAAGCGTTTGGCTATTATCCGAGCCACCCTAGAAACACAGCGGTACCCCGATTCCTCATTTCATTGCCATTAATGCCAAGCCAAAAAATGGCTCTGAGCACTATGGGACTTAATATCTGAGGTCATGAGTCCCATAGAATTTAGAACTACTTAAACCTAACTAACCTAAGGACAGCACGCACATCCATGCCCGAGGCATACCAAGCCAGCCTGGGCTTACATTTCATCAAGGTAATGTCCGCCCGCATGCGGCGAGTGTTCCTGCTGCAAGCCTTAGTGCTTGCCAAACCATACGTTGGCATGGTCGCCGTATTTCCCACTAGTTGAGAACGAGTGCTTCCTTATGGGCAGGGCCCTACAACCAACCGTGCCGGATGGGCAGGGCCCTACAACCAACTCGGCATTTTGACGGTATAGCGCGTCAGTTGGGCAGAATTTGGGACGATATCGCTCAGGAGGGTATCCAACAACTTCGTCAGTCAACGACAATCTGAATTACTGTTTTTGCCAGAGATGGACGTATGATCGCTTGGTCAAAGTGAGAATTTCTCTTTCTAGAATAAGTTATCCAGTTTTTCTTAAACTGTAATCATTTGTTTTGCTTGAAATGTACGTCACATCTAAATATTTTCATCCCATTTCGTTGATTCCTTCGTCGCGCATTTTTTCGGTTTCTTTTTATTTTGTATTGAAGTGTACCTCGGCTTGGTTCCATGCTACTTCGTAGAGAACGTTATACGGGCTGTGGAGTGAGCACGGCGGGGACTGTGACATTAAAGCACTCAACATAACTGACAATAGACATCTCGAAATGCGGAGATTTTACAAACGGCAGTGACTCGAGGACACTGACAGAACTGTTTGGTACGCTTCCCCTGGTGTTATGGTTACATTTAGTTCACTCACTATCGACCTTATGCGATGGATTATGTAACTGCTTTCAGGTCTGGGACGTTATCTTAAACTTGTCATCCAAGTGAGACTTGGGGTTCGGCAATGGAGAGGGAAACGTCCAGCAAGTGATGTGGTTCTGAAGTGTCCTCAATTCAAAGCACAGAGGGTGTGCTGATTGTTTAACTAAAATCTGCAAATAATTGGAAAACACCACAAGCTGCGAACGAAAACTATAACTGAATCCCATTTCAAAGGATCAGTTCCTCCACTTTTACTCCTTAAAAGGACATTTTGAACTCTCAAGGTCTCCGTTACTCAATAAAGGTAAACAGAATAGCATACACAGTTATTTGCACAAAAGCAACATGGCACCAAGAAAAAAAGTTCTAAGATATGATGTAAATCAGTGCCATTACTTTTTGGAGCTCCGAAAATCTGTCTCTAAACCTGACCCCTTACAGGATCACTTCGTTGTTAGCCTGTCTGCCTGTCCGTTTGCTAAATCCCAGGATTCTCAGGGCCGGTTAGAGGTGTATAAAGTTCAAATTTCTGTCAAATACTAAATTCCTTTGGCTGCGTAAATATTTAAGCATCTAAATCAGTGCAATGAAAAGTTACGGCCATTTATGTCCTATTTTGATACTCGCGTACACACTCATCAAAACCTATAAAGTACTTCCTGTTGACCAAAAATGATGCATTTTGACAAGATGCAAGGTTTCCAAGTACAAATCAAGGAACAAATCCGACATTAATTAATTTATAATTACATCACATAAAAAATCTATCTTTGCCGTACTTTGTCCATTTCTCTGTCCATCTTTCAGTCAAGACGCCTTTTCCTCAGAAAATTCTAAAGATATCAAGTTGAAATACCTAACAAATACTAAGGTCTACCGTCCTTTTACAGCGTCGTAAAATTTCGGCTTCTAAGTCAGTGCAGTAAAAGATATGGCTTTTTGTATCACGTATTTTGATAATCGTGAACTCCCTCATCCAAACCGAACCTCGTATAGAACCAGCACAATTCGAGTGATATTGACGCTACGTTTGCCTAGTCATGCATGTACCGACGAGGATTTTGTCAACGTTGAAACCTCCTGGCAGCTTAAAACTGTGTGCCAGACCGAGACTCAGACTCCGAACCTGTACTTCTCGGGGGCAAGTGCGCTGCCGTCTGAGCTACCCAAGCACGACTCACGACCCGTCCCCACTGCTTTACTTGTACCAGTCCCTCTTATCACCACACACTCCTTTGCAGAGTGAAAATTTCATTTTGTAGAGCATTGTAATAGGAATTGGTTTACCTGCAAGTTTGATACACACTGGTGAATCAAAAAATTATGGCCACCTCCCTAACAGGAGGTTGGTTCACATCAGCTACTCTGCGTGATGCGGAACTTTCCTAAGGTATAGAACACTAGGTGTATGCCTAAGGTGGCGTAAATTCTGTAAATTGTGCAGCGATGGTTCCTAGGTTTGGAGTCGGCATCTAGTAGAATCACGGATGTTTTCATAGGTTACAGATCAACCGAATTTGGTGGTCAGGAGGGAAAATTGGCATCACCAGCAGGCTCCTCAAACCACTGTTGCACTACTTTGGGGTTGTGACACTTACAGTTACTTTGTTGGAGGATGCCAACTGTGTCGGGGAAGACATTAGGATAGGAGGGATGCATCTTGTCCAAAAAATTTTCACGTAGTCCTGTGCTGTCACGGCGCCTTCGACTACTAGTACAGGTCCCACGGACACCCAGGTGATTGTCACCCACAGCATAATACTGCACCCACCGGCCAGCGAGACGAGTAGCCATTCGACTGGGAGATGGCATTTCAGGACACGATCATCGACCTGATGTAACAAGGAATGTGAGGTATCCGACCAGGTGACACGTTTCCATTGATCCAGGGTGAATGTAAATGGTCCCATGTTTGATGTCGTTGTGTCAACAGAAGATCATTTATAGGTTTGTCTGCTGTAGCGTCCCATTTCAGCAATGTTCGCAAAGGATGTGGTCTGAACTTGTGCATGCAACAGCACCTTACTCTGTCGTCGTATCTGTCACAGATTGTCACTTATTCTGCTTCACAGAGCGGACAAACTTCTGACCTCCACATTCAGTAACGAAACGTCTAATATCTTCTCTCTTAGACGTTGTTGCGTCGTTCTCTGGCACTTTCGGCCGCGGTGGTCTCTCGGTTCTAGGCGCGCAGTCCGGAACCGTGCGACTGCTACGGTCGCAGGTTCGAATCCTGCCTCGGGCATGGATGTGTGTGATGTCGTTAGGTTAGTTAGGTTTAATTAGTTCTGAGTTCTAGGGGACTAATGACCACAGCAGTTGAGTCCCATAGTGCTCAGAGCCATTTTGTGGCACTTCCCTCAGACGCCCATCACATTCTTTCCTTTGTCAGAGTCACTTGTTATAGTGATTTCCGCATCTGTGATCCTTATCGTCACTATAATTGTTTCCACTTCACCTCTGTACACTATCCTTACTACGCCATGTGACCGAAACGTCTCTGAGTGGTATTGTATCACGCGATGTGCACTGTTTTTATTCACCGGTTTCGCTGTATTGAGTACAGGCCTACCAAATCTCGAGCGTTTTAAAGAAAGCCAACTAACGTACATTTATGAAAGTTTTAACTAATTACTTAAGTTGAAGGTCTACAGTTTAGAATGTCTTCCTGAACACGAGAGAGAGTCAAGGTTAGCTTAGCTGATAACATGTTTAAAAAAAACTCCTTCAGATGTAGCCACTTTACAGCGCTGCCAATGGCGAATGCTGTAGATGTATGAGAGGTTCCGAGCGCAGCCACGGCCACTGAACGTTGGCGCTGTCGACCGTCTCGCTAGTTTGATTCACCGCGAGTGGTGATCACAAAAAGTGACTCCACTCGTGACAATGTAAGGAAAGTAATGGCAGCGTTAAGATTGCGCCACAGCCGCACCACTGCTCCAACGCACGAGTAGTGGGCCTCTTTGTCCCTAGCGCAGTAGCTGCTGCACAGGAGAAGCGGTTGGTTTGCACCGTCGTGGACAATGGTGTTGGATACAGGCACACATGAACCGAATATCAGTTCAGAAATTTTGTCACTGAGGCTGAAATATGTGCTGTGCAGGATCCGAAACGCGAAGATTCCAGCAATGAGGTCGCAAAGAAAGGTGCGTGATAGTCCAGCGTAGAGAAAATCACCTCAAGTTTTACTGGCATGTCCACAAAAGAGAAAAAGTGATAGAAAAGTGGTTTTTATTTCCGACGAATGTCAGTAATACAGGAAATATTGTGGTAGGTGAAGTACTTTACAAACTCAGTTCACGCAAAGTTGTATTTCGAGAAAACATATTAGTTGCATGTTAATCCTGATTTCTGATACGGTGTACGAGAGGCATTCAAAAGCTAAAAACCCCGTCCGAACAGGCCTCTGAATTCCCAGTGGGTACCGACCGGCCGCCGTGTTATCCTCAGGAAGCAGGCGTCACTGGCTGAAGATATAGAGAGGCATGTGGTCAGCACAGCGCTCTTCTAGCCGTTACCAGTTTTTGTTGACTAGAGCCGCTACTTCTCGGTTAAGTAGCTCCTCAATTGGTCTCAGAAGGGCTGAATGCACCCCGCTTTCCAGACTCCTGTGGTGACCCATGCAAGTGCTAACCAATCTCGATTGCGCTTAACTTCGTTGATCTGACGGGAACCGGCGTGATAACCGCTACTAAGTTGCTGGCTGTTCAATAACTAGTGCAGATTTTTTTTTTTAAGAAAGTTCGTTTTACTCACTATCCGAATACAGCGGATTATTGCCACCTCTTTTGGCTAGAAAAACCTATTTTTAACATACTGTCCTTTCCATGAGGCGGCATTATGCACCTTACTGGGAGGACCTGTAGGACCGCAACGTACACTCCAATGGTCGAAGTCGCAGCAGCGTCTGGGTGCTTCAATAATCTACTCTACACCTACTGCCTCCCACGGAGTTCCCTTCACTCGGGCAAACAGATGACAGTTGGAATGTGCGACAACCGGTCTATACTTTGGATAAGGAAAGGGAGTCCAATGAAGCTCTGTGAGTTCTCTCGGGTGTGCAGACTTACGTCACCACTACCAACAGAGACGCCCAGTTGAGCAGCGAAATGTTTGATTGTGATCCCTCGATCATCTCGAGAGAGAACCTCCCCACGTTCTAATATTGCAGGAGTCAAAGCTATGAGCGACCTGCCATCACACGAGAGATCGGACAGCTTTGTGAGAAATTAGATGGTAAAAATGGATCTAATCACAATGGGACTTGACAACTGAAGTCCCCTAGACTTAGAACTACTTAAAGCTACCTAACCTAAGGACATCACACACATCCATGCCTGAGGCAGGAGTCGAACCTGCGACCGTAGCAGCAGCGTTGTTCAACACTGAAGACGCCTAGAACCGCTCAGCCACAGCGGCCGGCAGCTTTGTGAGGTGTTGTTGCGATGATGAAAAGCACCTCACCCAAATACTCCCTGGCCTGTCATCGTAATCATTCTGCAAGCGCCTATGGATATCTGTCAAGCTCTGTTTTTTCCCCAAAATAAATTCAGTGACACATCTCTGCTTGGAACGCACTTCCGTTATACACGCCGTTTAGATGGCTTTGTTTAGCGACGCCACGTAATGAATCTTATGAAACTATAATGTTTGAGGCTGATCAATTCCACAATGTCAACAACAAATTCCGCATTTTTTCAATCCAAGTAGGCCGGGAAGAAATGTGTTGCATTAGTTGTTGAACCGCCACGTACATTTAAGTCATTTCTATGTCCCTTCAATCATGAGTTAATCAGAAAAAGGTGCCGCACTCATTTAGCAGCGTTTTCAAGTAGCCAGTTATCAACTGGCATCTCATCGTCTACTCCAGCAATACAAGATGTCTCCTCAAACTCATGCCCGTCTCTTTTTCTGAAGGTTTTATACAGAAGGCAGCAAGTTTCTGTTGTAGATTCTGCCAAATGTTGTTGAATATTTATGAAATGTCCTCCACCTGTAGCTCAGTGTTTAACGCAAGGTGAGCAAAACCGACGTGCATTTGCAGCGCCATTAAGACGCGTTTGGAGCACCGCTTACGATCAGTAGCAGCGCAACTAACGCCCGGGGAAGCTCTACTTCCGAACCACTGAGCAGTCTCGCAGAGTCGCCCCGTGTGAAGCCGGCCTAAATTACTGTCTTATGTTTTGCTATTAGACAAAAGCTTAGGTGTGCTTGTCGTAGAGGCTGGGGGACATCGCTTGGCAGCCAGTGCAAGATGATACCTGCACTGCATGAGTGTACGCGAATAGAATAATGTGCTGTTGTACGGTTTTTGAGAGCCAAAGGACTGTTCACAGAAGAAGTGCGTAACGTAATGCGTTCTGTACATGGTGCCCATTATCACGGAAAAGTGTGTTTCGTTGCATGCAAGAGTTTAACAAGGTAGAGCTAAGCATCAGGGATCTGGAACGTCCCTAGCGGCTTGCGACGGTGGCAACTTGGTTCAAATGGCTCTGAGCACTATGAGACTTAACATCTGAGGTCATCAGTCCCCTATAACTTCGAACTACTTAAACCTAACTAACCTAAGGACATCACACACATACATGCCCGATGCAGGATTCGAACCTGCGACCGTAGCGGTCGCGCGGTTCCAGACTGAAGCGCCTAGAACCGCTAGGCCACACCGGCCGGCAGTGTGGCAACTGAAACCACAGAGCAGCGTGTGGAACATACCACTCGTAATGACCGGAATATGAGGATCGATGACGTAGAGTGACTGGTAGGCTATTCAGGTGGAGTAGTTTACATTATGCATAATCGGTTGAATTTTGGTAACATTTTTGCACGGTGGGTGTCCCGCATGTTGCTGAGGAACACATAATGAACAGAATGACTCTGCAAAATGAGCATTTGACTCAGCACCAAAATGTGTGCTGATATGAAGCTTCATGGCAGATTAAAACTGTGTGCCGGACCCAGACTCGAAATCGGAAACTTCGCCTTTCGTAGAGCACTTGCGTGCGAAAGGCAAAAGTCCCGAGTTCAAATCTCAGTCGGGCACACAGTTTTGAACGGCCAGGAAGTATCAGGATGGGTCTTGTCTTTACATGGCCTAATTCGTTACTCTGAAGGAGGGGACCTCATGGCACTAATTGTTAGTGGGCATGAGTCTTGGATTCACACGTCCAACTAGAAGCTATACAATGGTCCATGGAATGGAACTATTCCACCTCTCCAATAACAAAAAGTACAGAATCATTCCATTAGCCCTCAAGGTTACGGTCATCGTATTTTGGGATACGCGAACGGCCTGTACAGAGAAATTTGAGGATCACAGTCAGATTGCGGGTGCTGCGTTGTAGTGCACCACTCTGAGGTAACTACGACATGCTATTCGTCCTGAAGGACTTGACCACCCGAAAAAGGGAGTGATGCTTCTGGATGACAAGACTGGCGCTCACACAGCGAGACAAACTGAGGAGCTGTCATGAAAATTTCGTTATCAACGCACTGGTTAATTTGCTCTGTAGTCCCGACTTGCCCCCGGCAACCTTCAAGTTTCGGAACCTTAAAATCTGTCTTGGTGGCCGACATTTTGTAATTGATGATGGCGTTGCCGAAAGGGCTACATGTAGGTTTCGACAGCAGCCCACACCGTTCTTTTCCTGCCTGATGTCAGGCCATTGTAAAGACGTGTAATAGGTGTCTTAGTGTACAGGGTCAATATGTGGAAAAGCGAAATAAATTTCAGGAAGTTACACTGATTGTTACAGCTCTTAACCCGTTTTGTAACATACTTATTGACCTGGGCTTGTATTTTTATAACTTTTTCAATCGAAAGTAATAATATTTGCTACAAAAAGGTTTGTTTTTATAGATGCAGCACGAAACAAATTGGCCTACAGCATGACAAGAGAAAACAGTAGAGCCTCTTTTACAGTTTCCACGTAAGAAACCTACATTGAATTTAATTTCGTTGGTACAGTACCTGAAATAGTTTTATCGCTTATGCTACACGAATCACGCATGTACAAGTAGGTGTATGATTGACGCGGGTGGGTCCTTGATTGCCCACAGCACTGGCCACACTACATTGCCGCCTCGGGCGTTAACGCGCACGGGTGAGCAGTAGGCGGCAGAGCATGTAACTATCAGAAATTAGGTCACGAGCGCGTCACACGATTAGCTCAGTTAGTTACAGGCTAACTGTGCTCTTGACGCAACTGTTCCTTTTCTAACAAAGACAAACGGAAATAGCCACAGCTCTAGACGAAACCATTTATTACTGAATGCTGGTGATGCTGCATGATGGACATATAATGTAATAAACAGTTTGAGTAGCACTGGATGGATCTGTGCAGCACAGCTAGCTCTTTATTCCCAGGAAGCAATGAGTGCTGTCGACAAGGGCTCTCAGATCGATTTCATATTCCTAGATTTCCAGAAGGCTTTTGATACCGTTCCTCACAAATGACTCTGTTCGTGATTTCCTCTCAGAGAGGTCAAAGTTCATAGAAGTTAAATCGAGTAGAACAGAAGTGATATCTGGCGTTCCACAAGGTAGTGTCATAGACCCTCTGTTGTTCCTGTTTTACGCATATGATCTAGGTGATAATCTGAGCAGCTCCCTTAGATTGTTTGCAAATAACGCTGTTATTTACCTTCTAGTAAAATCATCAGACGATCAATTACAATTACAAAATGATCTATAGAGAATTTCTGTATTGTGCGAAAAGAGGTAATTGGCACTAAACAACGGAAAGTGTGAGGTCATCCACATGGGTGCTAAAAGAAATCCGATAAATTTGGGTATACGATAAATTGCACAAATGTAAAGGCTATCAATTCGACTAAATACCAAGGAATTACAATTACAAGCAACTTAAATTGGAAAGACCACACAGATAATATTGTGGGGAAAGCGAAACAAAAACTGCGCTTTGTTCGTAGAACACTTAGAAGATGCGACAAACCCACTAAAGAGACAGCCTACATTACGCTTGTCCGTCCTCTGCTAGAATATTGCGACGCGGCGTGGGATTCTTATCAGGTAGGATTGACGGAAGAAATCGAAAAAGTGCAAAGAAGGGCAGCTCGCTTCGTGTTATGGCGCAATAGGGGTGAGAGTGTCACTGATATGATACGCGAGTTGATGTGGTAGTCAATGAAACAAAGGCGGTTTTCCTCGCGGCAAGATCTATTTACGAAATTTGAATCACCAACTTTCTCTTCCGAATGCGATAATATTCTTTTGAAAGCCACTTTCGTAGGGAGAAATGATCGTCATAATAAAATAAGAGAAATCAGTGCTCGAACGGAAAGATTTAGGTTTTCCTTTTTCCCACGCGCAGTTCGAGAGTGGAATGGTAGAGTAGTATGAAAATGGTTCGATGAACCCTCTGTCAGTCACTTAAGTGTGAATTGCGGAGTAACTATTTATATGTAGTGGTCGGTGTCAAAGAAGCTTGGCTCAAGGGTATATCTTGCTAAACAATGGTAGGGGGTGTGGGGGTGTGGGCGGGGAGGAATTAAACAGCAATGGAAAAGTTTCACTTATGCTGAGGAGACAGAAGTTAGGGGATACTTCCTATTATCGTATCAACCCCCATTTTGTTCGGCATAGTGTAGCAACTCGACGTGCTACTGAGTGAAAAAATCGTTCGAAGTCCTATGCAGAAATAATGAACCAAGTTCGCTTGTAGCCATACACAATCACGAAAGTGTTTCCGACGCAGGATTTTGTACACGAACTGACCTCTCGATTATGTCCCTTAAATGTTCTACGGATTTATGTCGGCTGATCTGGGAGGGAAGATCATTCGCTCAGATTGTCCAGAATTTTCTACAAACCTACCGTAAACATTTGTGGCCCTGTGACACGGCATCATTCTATAGGGACATGAAGTCCATGGATATCTTGATATGGACACCAACCAGAATATAAACAATGATCGCTTCAGTTTAACCAGAGGACAGAGTCCATCCCATATGAACATAACCCACACCATTTTGTAGCCACCACCAGCTTTCTGAGAGCTTCGTTGACAACTTGGCTCCATAGCTTCGTCGGGTCTACACCACACTCGAGACCTACCATCAGCTCTTACCAACTGAAATAGGGATTCACCTGACCACGCCACGGTTTAACAGTCCTCTAGCCCAGGTGAGGCGCTGCAGGCCACGTCGTGTTGTTAGCAAAGTATGCTGCCAGAGTCCATTAACACCAACTTTCACCCCACTGTCCTAGGGAATACGTTCGTCCTAAGTCCTACATTTATTTCTGCAGTTATTTCAAGCAGTGTTGCTTATTTGTTAGCACTGGCACCTCTAAACAAACGTCTTTGCTCTTGGTCGGTAAGTGAAGGCCATAAGCCATTGCTTTGTTCTTGGTGAGAGGTAATGCTTGAATTTCAGCACACACTTGACATTGTGACTCGGAAAATTGAATTCCCTATCGATTTCCGGAATGGAATTTCTCGTGCGTCTAGCTCCAACTACCATTCCGCGTCCTGTCGTACAGCCATACTCACGTCGTAAGCCTTTTCACACAAAGCAGCTGAGTGTAAATAACAGATCCAACACTGCACTGCTCTTTCATACCTTGTAGACACGATACTATCGCCATCTGTATATGTGCATATCGCTCTCCCGTAAATTTATTCATCTGAGTGTATGGTCTCTGCTGTTGATTATGATGCCTCTGCACGCGAAAACAGCGGTCATACAACTAAAAGAGATATACGTCTGAAAGATGTTATAAGAATTGGCACTGTCATATCTAGCACAATTCAGTGGTTTTCTAGTCTATCAGGTATTATTTCTGTGCGTCGCAGAAAACAGGTTGCCGAGATGCAGATTTGCAAATTACGCAGAACACAGAGTCCCAGAAGAGCTCACGTCAAAACAGCGATTTCCGGGATCCACCAGCTGTATGTCTAAAGTCAAGCATCTTACATCATTCTTCGGGTCACACCCATTTCACTGTTGCCAAAAAGTGGAAAGAACTATGGAATCAACACCCAGTCAACAACGCCCATGTATGAAAATTTTCCAACCGTTAACTTCACTTTTTCCATAACGCATTTTGTCGTTTCTTGCCAATACCGCATAAGGAGCTTTGGTTCATCATTAGATGTTTCTGGTTGGTAATTGGTAGATGTATTTATATACTATAATGAAACCGCAGAACCATTATAATGTCATTTATTAAATTACATTGTTTCAGACTTTGATACATAGTGGAGAACTGTCCACCCTTTGCCTTTAAAGAATGATAAAGACATACATGAAACGACACCGTGTGTCGTAATGTGGTTGCCTAATTTAAACATTAGTCTGTCAATTCAATGTGTATGTATACGTTTACATTTCATATTCAATATGATTATATTAATAGCGACACTCTGCGTTTGGCTTTACCCTTGCAGTCACTGTTTAAACATATGTGGGAACGTTAAATCTGTTGCAACCAACAAATTGTTATGTACTGTAACCGTTTTGCGTAAATCGTGATCTTTACCGTTCTCTGAAGGCGGTTTATCTTCACAAATGAGACATGAAATGATTCTTATCTCAGTTTTGTATCCTTGTAGTTTGTAGCTTTATCATTTTGTCGCCGTTGTAGATGTGTGATGGTGACGAGAATGAGGCTGTTTTTTTTAAATCTGCTGCCTAAGTTAAGCAAATTTGCCCCGCAGTTGTCGTGAAATGCCCGATTACGTAGTCAAATTCAGATATCACTAATAAGGCAACTACTGCATCTAGTCTTCTCAATTTAGTCTTACACACCACGGTTTACTTCATACAATCAGTTCTGTTTGAAATGATATCCATTTTTATTATTAGTTATCCGAAAAGAGTGTACACACAAGACGTTTGGAAGGACAGCTGACAATAATGCAAAAGGAAATTAGGTTTTACTTACCAGTCTCCTTCAGTAAACACTGTTTCATATATTATCACTTGAAAAATCCCTGTGAAGTGATTAATTAAGCAAACACTCCCAATCACTCATGTAATTTCTTTTGACGATACTTTTGAAAAACTTATTTACGGCATAAGTAGCACGAGATAATGCAGTACCCTACTTTCTGCAATCAAAGACGACAGGAATTTGAAAAGAGACATATAACAGAAGATTTCATAACAAAGAATGAAAGCACAAATAGATGACAAAGGAGTAATGTTAACCGTAATCAGTAAAATAATTTTTTTCAGAATTGTTCCACTTTCAGTAGCAAGTGTGCACCGAACTTGCACCTCTCATGAGAGATAATCAGAAGAGAGTTGACGCAGCGGTAAAAAACACGGGACTCTCATTGGAAAGGGCGGAGGTTAACATTCCCAAAAAAATCATCCTGATTCAGGTTTTCTATGGTTTCACTAAATATTTTGAAATAAATTTGGGATAGTTCTTTTTTTAAGGACACGACCGATATCCTTCTTCATATTTGCGTCAATCCGAGTTTGTACATTATCTCTAATGAACTCTTAGTCAAAGTGATGTTAAACAATAATATTCATTCTTATGAACCACGACTGAATCGAAAACGTGTAACCTATACCTTGCTGCCCTATGGCCCTGAAGGAGGAGAATATGGTTCTCTGTCGCTCGCACTTTAACGCAGAAGAAAATAATTTCTTCGCACAGAGTAGCTGATACTTCTTCAGTAGTCAGGGTGAGTCAAGAGCCACCAAAATTTTTGGAGTTGGTCAAGTGAACGGTAAAGACAAACACACTAAAATAAATTTCTCTTCTCTTTTTTGAAAAAAAACCCTATTGATACGTCCTCGGCATGTTTGCGCAGCTCTCGTAGCTTCGCGTATCCGGAACAAAAACAAACAGCCCGTTGTAAATCAAAGTACAGAAAGGAATAGCTATACAAGTTGCAAAGATATGTAAAAATACCGCAGAGACAGTTTGTAGTCCCTCGAATAAAATATCGAGTAACGGTGACGTTGTGTGCGCAGCGCAGTATATTATGCCGCAGAGTCGTTTCGTTTAGAATTGGTGAACAGTTGGGTCGGAAATCTCATGCAAGGCTTTGAAGAGTGAGCACAATCGTTACGATTTCAAAACAGCATTTTCTGTGATGAACCGTCGTTTTAAGGTGCCTCTGTATCAGTAAACAACTTAAATCTTCTTAACAAAAACAATAACTCGATCCCACTGAGAAAATAAGCGGCTACTGACAACTGATATGGTCAAATGTGTACACGAAGACCACTTCTTAAAGCGAAGTTGCACAACCAGGTACATGTTTACTCATACGTCTTCACAGCTAAGTATCTCAGCACCGCAATAACATTTTCCATTCCTCCACTTACCACACAGTCTTGCATTATAGAAACTCTCTGTTTCTCTGTTCCGTCTTCAATATGTACATTAAAATACTATCTACCGGCTGTAACAAAATTCTCATTTCAATTAGAAATCGTAGAGGGTCAGTTCGCCATTACTAGGTGTACATTTATCGCTCAGAAAGGAGAACTCTGTTGTCCGAGCTGTGCCCTTACTTTCGCAATGTCTGCATGGCTTACCATACTGTAGCAAGGTATTGTAACAAGGTAAAAGTCTTGACCGATGTGTACGTTATAAAAAATAAAGCACGTATTTCTATTTTCTAATGTCATTCACTGAAACAGAATGTTAAACGGCCAGGAAAACGTCAGCACGTAAAATCTACACAGACATAAACTTACTGCGCACAATGTAGGAAGCACTTTCAGGTGTGCTGAAGAAAAGGGTAAAAAAAAGTGTTCCAAGGTGATCGACTGCGAAAATGAGCGTGGTTTACGACCAAATAAAAGTACATACAATCTGTTATTTGCTAACAGTGAAATAATGGAAAAAGCTATGAATATTTCCTGTTTGTTGATTTTAGACAAGCTTTTGATACTGGTAATTGTCAAGCATTGTATAAAGAGTAGGACACCAGTGAAGGACAAAGAAGGTAAGTCGTTACCAGTGAAAGTCACAAAGCTGAAAGTACAAGGAAATAACAAAACGACCAATAACTTTAAACTTAACGCATGTAATGAAACATGGTGGAGTACCCTCAGGGGTCTAGATTAAGCATGGCACTGAGAAGAACAATGATGATGGAATCCGGTCTGTCATGTGCGTGTGCAGATGGTATTTACATTATCGAATTGCCAGCTGATTCCATTATCTTGGTGTCCGGTTAACGAGCGATAATAATGTGAATCAATTAGAGGAATATTACAGGTAGGAAATGAAGCCTACAGCGAGATCTTACGGGCATTTCTGAATTAATTTCTAGAAGAAATAAGTTAAGACTACTCACTCCTTGCAGGGCCAATTGCAGTATTTGGTTTAGAAATGAGAACTACGACAGAAGTGGGCATAAACAGCCTATAGATATTTGAAAGGAAAACCCTGTGAAAAATTCTTGTACCTGTGAAACAGGCTTAGGGATGGAGTGTAAGACACGACCACGAACTATAACATTTAATGCAAGGGAAAGGTGTAGTAAAACTTATTAGATCGTGAAAAATACTGTGTTGAAGAATTACGGAGGGGAAGGCATATGATTGGATACCCAGAAAGATACGAAGGGCCAAAGAAAAACAAAATGGCTTGACAATATGTTCACTGACGTTGACAAGATAGAGACCCAAGGAAATAGTGCAAATGGTGGTGGTGGTGGTGGTGGTGGTGGTGGTGGTAGTGGTGGTGATGACGATAAGAAATTTGATGCAGGGAGCTGTCAAACCCGAAAACCATCCCAATGCTTTATCAGATGATACCAGTGAAACCTGAACAGTTCTTCATTCACATGATCTTAACAAGTAAGCAATTTTCATTTTTAACTTGACCAAGTACTAAAAAGAAATTACTTATTAAATCGAACTTCTCAAAGCAGAATATTATTTGCGTAACTACCCCAGAAATCCGTTGTCATGCTTCGCACAGCCAACTGTGGTCAAAAGAGAGGAACATGTAGTACCAAAACATGGAGGTTATCTTCCTGAAAATTCGAGGATACTAATGAGAGAATTATATCTCCCTGTTTGCAGTAAGTGTTTCTGTGACACTGAGTCACAATATGGTCGTATATATTGGTAAACTATGCATTATTTCAGGTGTCATACATGTAAATATGTATTTTGCTTTAAGTGGAGAAACGCGTTCCCTATTACGTGTTAACATCACTTTTTGTTTAAATATCCATTCCACGGATCGTTGTGGAAAGCGTTTGTATAGGGTAGCTGTCCTTTTCAATGTGGTGGAACTGCTTAATTACTCTGCATAGGTTGCACAGACGATTTTTCTGTGTGTTTCTATTCTTTTGCTGAGAGAATACGCACTGTGTGGCTATTATAATGTTGTGTGTCGACTAGTATACTCTCCATTCCTCCTCCGTTTCCCACGATGATCTCTGCAAAGAATGAATCTGTGGAAGTGTTCGAATCTATCATTCAGGGGAACAGAGACCCCTATGGGTTCTATAGCAGCATAGTACCAGACTTCCCAACTTTCTCCAAGGGGCTCTTGCAAGGTGGTTATTTATCTTTTTAGTCAAACAATTACGCTGCTTTTCTTTCGGCAATATCAGAAATAGAAACAAACCCCCCCATCCCCACTTACACTCATTCACTAAAGAGACAGCTCGTTGTGGAAATCGGCCGTTGCTGGTTACTTGTAGCAGCTGATAAGTTTAAATCTTTGCGAATAAAGGCACTTCACGTCTTTTTTCACCAAACTCTGGGAGATGTCTCTCAGTCAAGAGTAAAACAAGAAAAGATATCGATTTCCATCTCGGCTAGCTTTTTTTTTTTGGAAGCGACACTGTGGATCCTACGGCCGACCTTATAAGACTTAATGTACTTTGGAACACCACTGAGCAGTTGTTCCAGTTAGTGCGGATACGGATTTTTTTGTCAGTTATGATGAGATCGCTTCGTTTACTTCGAGGAAAGTTCAGGAGCACTTTTCTTTCCTTTTGTTCTGTTTTTCAGTTAATTTTCAAGGTTAATTATTAAACAGAAGCTCTGTTTTGTTCATCATGGAAGTGGACTTGTTCTATAAGCCTTGGTCTCTTTTTGATTGGATATCTACCGACTTTTATTTAATAATATTGTACCTTTTAAATTGATGATAATAAAGATATTGATTTAAATCACTTTTGAATCGTAGCGACATACAGATCTCCATGTGATGAACCACGTATAAATAATAGTATTTGGCTTCTAACTTGTTTTTTTATATATACAGGGTGATTCAAAAATGCATGCAAATATTTTAAGGGTGTATTTGTGAGGTAAATATAACACAAAAATTTTCTATACAATTTTTGCTATACTTGGCTTATTACAGAGTTATTAACAAAACATGATAATACATTCAATACAACGTAAAGTATTTACTTCCCAGAGTTCACAGTTTAATTACAGTGCATTTGGACTAAAAACGCAAACTGGTAAATAAACGTGACGTAACATACTGAAACAATTCCTCGCGAATACTGTATTACTTTAGTTCCTGTTGATTGAACTAAATCAATGCAAAATAACTAATCAAAATACGTGAAGAATTTACAGACTGTACTGTACTGTATTTGCACAAATCTTAATGCAATGCATGTTCAAAATGCTGTCCCTGAACTTGCAGACAGACCCGTGCTCGTCGCCGCAATGATCTCTGCACATTACACAGTCCGTTCAACTCTCCACGAATAATTTCACAACCACCTTCAATTCTTTGTTGTAGCACTTCTCTGTTCGGTACTGCAGAAGAATACACCAATGTCTTTAGTCGGCCCCATAAATAAAAGTCTAAAGGGTTCAGGTCAGATGATCTGTCTGGCCAAGCAATTGGTCCTCCGCGACCTATCCATCGATGTGGATACGCATCATTGAGGTACGCCCTTACGTTGCGGCTGTAATGGGCAGGAGCACCATCGTGCATAAACCACAAGGTGGCTCGTGTTGCAAGAGGGACATCCTGTAACAATCCAGGCAATTCCCCCTCCAAAAATTCGCGGTAAGCGTGCCCAGTCAGCCTTGGAGGTAGAACATGAGGTCCGAGTAAGTCATTCCCCACAATACCACAACAAATGTTTATGGAGAATTGATGTTGATATACACGCACAATTCTCGCGCCAGGATTCTCGACAGCCCACTGGTGCATATTATGCGAATTGATTACACCTGCACGAGTAAACATGGCCTCATCTGTGAATAATATCCGCCGAATGAACATTGGATCATTCAAATGACGCTCTTGTAACCACTGGCAGAATTGCTGACGGCGAGGATAGTCTGCAGGTGTCAATTCGTGCACTTCGTGCAGGTGAAATGGATGCAACTGTTGTCTCCGAAGCAGCCGCCATACAGTAGATTGTGGAAGTCGTACAGCTGCACTCATTTGTCTCGTACTGATGGCTGGATCTTGGTCTACCAGGTCCAAAACATGTTCCTCGACGTTCACTGCATGCTCAAGTGGTCGACCTGAATGTGGCCCAGGACGAATGCCATACTCCCGCATACGTCTGTCCACAGATACAAACGTCTGATGACTTGGTAACCGTCGTCTTGGAAACAGCTCACTGTACCTTCGTCTTGCTGCAAGTGCGTTTCCATCTGCTGCACCATATACAAGGTGCATATCAGCATACTCACTGTTTGAGTACATCATGTGCACGAAACCTGTAGCCTTCCGACGATGAATGAACGACAGCAAGTACGTTTCCGTTACCAACAACATCAGCGCCATCTTCTGTACAGTAGGAGTAAACAGCAATTGCAAACACAAACAAACACTATTCATGCAGTTTCGAATCAACTGTTGGGAGATACGTATGTGCATTACGTACCAGAATATGGCATCCTGCTGCTTGCACTGACGTCGTTTTGATACGGACATGACTTTCGTATTTTAACGATAACTCTGGAATTAAACGTTTATGGAAAAACATTTATAGAACATTTTTGTCTTATATTTACCTCACAAATACACCCTTAAAATATTTACATGCATTTCTGAATCACCCTGTATATTGCCTTCAGCAATCGCACATAGGTAACGGAATCTGGGATTTATATCTCTCGTTCCTGAGATATGACGTACTATTTGTGCTGCTTTACCACCATGTGTGAACGTGACCATGTGTGAACGCACTGCCGGTGTAGGCCGTTGATTAATTCTTAAGAGAATGACCTACAGTGAGAATAACATTTGTGGGACAGAATGAGATTTATAGAATTTAGAAATTGTAGTGGGAAGGCTTTAGCTCTGGGACCTCTCTGCTTCTCAGTGTAACTACAGTGGTGGTAGAATTAAAGATGTTTTCTTCGCTTGTTATGTTGCGTATAGTTATACTTAAATAGCAATGCAGGATTATCCTCAAATTGTGTAATTTCCAGCTTTTTCTTAACCCGGTCATTGAATTCAATGCGCCGGTTTCCCTTAAAATTTTAGTTTTAAACCGACAAATTCGCCGATGATTTGAGATAAGTTCATAAATTTGATGTGGAATGTAAACCATGACAATAAATTGATGATTGCTTTATAAACATTTCACTTGATCTCATCCTCTCTTTTCCTGTTGTAGTTCACCTCGATTGAGACAGAGAAGAAACGTTAGATTCATTGTGACAGTTAATGTAGTTTCGGAATTAAGCAGTTAAGTGTTGCACACCACATCTCCTTGCAGTCGGTTCACATCACAAGCAGTGTAGCATTGCAGTTTCTAAGATTAGGGTTCCCTATAAATTATCTCAATCAACTTATATGTCAGACGAGATGGAACCGTACCTTACGCAAACTACTTGTTTCCTTCCCTTAGTCACATAGGGAATATAACAAGTCCACGCTATACAGCAGCTTGATGGTCTACATCACTTAGTATTTATTAGCGATTTCTAAGTATTTTCTTTATTTTTATTTAACAGGTAACCTACATTTAATAATACACTTTACGATTTTGATAGGAGATCTAAAGAGTACCAATCTTTCAATTGGCATGTTTTTATCATTAATAGTTGTGTACTTGAAGAAGCGATCTCACCTCCATACAGTACTTCATTTTACAAATGTTATGTAATTAAAAGTCTGGCGAATATGATATCTGGTTTGAGGATTTCTGCTGCCTTTTTTGGGGCCTGACAAGTAAGACAACGAAATGCATAATCAAAGTGCAAATGGAATTGAAGCTGAATTAAATTTCTAACGAATCTCTACATTTGGAACACAATGGAGTTTTAAATATTATGGTAAAACTGCACCGTTCGTTGCAACATTTGTGAATCACCTCAGTTTGCTTTCTCTACATATATGGAACATTCCACTTACAGACAAATGTTTTTGTAGTCCTTCTCTTTGACTGGAGGTCTTGGGGACCATGGCCGTTTACTCTTGTAAGAAAATGAAACGCCTGAACCCGTCCTGAGGATTTTAGTTATTTCGTAGCTGCTAGTTTCGGCCCTTTAGTGGGCCATCTTCAGGCAATTGATGGTTGGAGTGCTGATACCAAAGTTTACACATTGTCTGAGTGACTAGTTATGATGCGGTGTATATAAGGATAGTGTCAACAGCTTCAGTATCAATCACAACCGGAAGATGGCAGATTGAAGTGCCGAAACTGGTAACTAAAAAAAAAAAAATCCTAAGCTCGGTTGCAGGGTTTTCATTTTCTTAAAATACAGACATATCTTTATGCAGAATCTAAGTCTTTTCTTTGGCTTTCTAGTCACGCTTCATGGTCGAGTTATACTAGATTCTGAGTACGAAGCTCATTAGCTGGCACAATAGGAAAGTTGAGGTATTGGTCACAGAGTGCAAGACACATTAGCCAGCATATTTTAAAAATTTAGATAGAGGTCAGTGAACACGAGAATCATTAGCTGACAGGCTTGGAAACTTCAGGTAGAGAGGTCACTGAATGCAAAACACTTTAACCAGCACACTTCAAAATTTACGTAGAGGTCACCCAGTACAAGATGCTTTACTGTATTCAGTACTCATTGATAATTTAGGCAGAGGGCAGAGAATACTAGTCTCTTCTGCAGGAACAATTGGAAAGTTTAGTTGCAGGCCACTGAATACAATCCAGCACACTCGGAAAATTTTGATAGATGTTAATGAGTACCACGCTCCTCAGTAGAAACCTTGGAAAGCTTGGGAAGACGTATCTGAGTACAAAGCCCTGTTGCAGGAAAGCTCGGAAACGTTAGGTAGAGGTCACTTAGTACAAGGAACTTTATTCCGCGCACACGGAATATTTAAAGGTCACTGAGTACAAGGCTCTTTACATCCACATCTACACCTACGTAGATACTCCGTAAGCCATTGTACGGTGCGTGGCAGAGGGGACCCTATACCATCATAAGTCATTCCCTTTCCTGTTACACCAGCAAATAGAGCGAGGGAAATACGACTGTCTGTCTGTATGTCCGTATGAGCTCTAATTTCTCGTATCTTCATTGTTCTTACGCTCAATGCATGTTGACGGCAGTAGAATCGTTCGGCAGGCAGCTTCCAATGGCGGTTCTCTACACATATCATTAGTTTTTCTCGAATACAATGTCATCTTCCCTCCAGGGGTACCTATTTGTGTTCCCGAAGCACCTCCTTAACACTTAACGTGTTGTTCGAACCTACCGGTATCAAATCTAGCAGCCCGCCTCTGAATGGCTTCGATGTCTTCCTTCAATCTGACCTGATAAGGATCCCAAACCCTCAAGCAACTCTCAAGAATAGGTCGCACCTGCGTCCTATATGCGGTTTCCTTTACAGCTGAAACAATCTTTGTTAAAATGTCCCAATAAAGCGGAGCATTCGCCTTCCCTGCCACGGTTCTCCGGTTCTCCCATGCTCATTCCATCTCATATCGGTTTGTAACGTTACGCCCAGATATTTAAACGACTTGACTGCGCCAACCAGGACACTACTACTATACCCGAACATAACGGGTTTGATCTGCCTACTCATCCGCATTGACGTACATTTTTCCACATTTAGGGCTAGCTGCCATTCGTCATACCAACTGGAAGTTTGGTCTACGTCGTCTTGTATTTCCGCACACTCACTCAACTTCGACATCTTACCGTACACTACGGCATCAGGAGCAAACAACCGTAGACTCTTTCCACTAAATCATTTCTGTGTATAGAGAAAAACAGCAGTCCCATCACACTTCCATGGGGCACTCCTGATGATACCCTTGTTTCTGACGGACACTCACCGTTGAGGGCAACACACTGGGTTCTATTATTTAAGAAGTCTTGGAGCCACTGAAATATCTGTGAACTTATTCCATATGCTCGTAGCTTCGTTAACTGACTGCAATGAGGAACCGTGTCAAATACTTTCGGGAAATCTAGAAATGCGGAATCTGCTCGTTGCCCTTCATCCGTAGTTCTCAGTATATCATGTGAGAAAAGGGTAAGCTGAGTATCGAAAGAGCGATGTTTTCTAACACCGTGCTGACTCGTGGAAATAAGCTTCTTAGTCTGAAGAAAGTTTATTATATTCGGATTGAGAATATGTTCATGAATTCTGCAACAAAAAGATGTTAGGAATATTTGTCTGCAATTTTGCGGGTCCGTTATTGTACCCTTCTTATGTACCGGAGTCACCTGTGCCTCTTTCCAGTAGCTTGGGGCTTTGTGCTGGGCAAGAGATTCACGATAAATGCAAGCTAGGTAAGAAGTCAGTACCGTTTGTACAATCGAATTGGGATTCTATCCGGACTTAGCGATTTATGTATTTTCAAATCTTTCAATTGTTTCTCTACGCCAGGGTTGCTTATCACTGTGTTGCCCATACGGGAGAGTTTGTCCGATGGTCAAAAGACGAGTATCCTGTGTAAATGATTTCTTAAACGTGAAAGTTAAAACTTCGGGTTTCGTTTTGCTATCTTCAACTGCCACACCAGACAAATCAACGGGTGACTGAATGGAAGCCTTAGACGCCCTTAGCCTTTTTACAGTAGACCAGAATTTCCTCCGGTTCTCTGCCAGGTCTTTTTTTAAGGTGTGACGGTGTTAGTTGTATGCTTTGCTCATAGCTCGTTTCACAGACGCCCGAATCTCTAGTAAGCTTCGCTTGTCGTCATTTGTGCGTCCCCTCTTGAACAGAGAGTGCAGCAGCCTCTGCTTCCTCAGTATCCTCCCAATTTCGTTAATAGCCATGGTTGGTCTTTCACATCCTTTAACTACTTACAAGGCACATAACTCTCCAGACCACCATTAAAATCTGCTTCAACTTTGCCCATAATTCCTCTGCATCCAGATTACTGGAACTAGGTGATTCTAGTTCATTGTTTAAGTCAGATGCTAGTAACACTCTCCTTGAATTCTTGAATGATTTATTAAGTTTCGTAGTCATTTTGCTATAATGACATCATTATTGCTAATCGCCATTTCTATACGACATTGTCGATAAGGTCCGACCTGTTTGTAGCTACAAGTTCTAAGACATTTCCATTGCATGGCATACCATGGTCAGATAGCTTAGGTTGGAGTCACTGAGCTCTTTAGGTGACATGATCATAAAATTTAGGTAGAGGTCGCTGAATATAAGGCTCTTCAGCGGGAACAATAAGAAAGTTTAGAAAGAGGTCATTGAGTAAGAGGCTCTTTATATGACAACACAGAAAAATTAGGTAGAAGTCACTAATTACAAGGCTCTTCAGCCAGCATATAAGGAAAAGTTAGGGAGAGGTCACAGCGGACGAGGCTCCTTAGCCAGCAAGCTCTCTAAAGTTTGGCAGAGATCACTAATAATGAGGCTCTCTAGCAGTTACGCTCGGAAAGTTTTTGTGGAAATCAATTAGTCCGATGCTCTTTAGACGATTCAGCTGAAAAATTAAGTTGGATTTTTAATTAAAAAGCTTGAAAAAATTAGGTAAAGGTCAATGAGCAAGGGGGCTGTTTATCCACCACACTCGATAGATTAGGTAGATTTGGTTGCGAAAACCTGTTTTGCCGATGTGCTCCGAAAATGTAGGTAGAGATCATTGAGTACGAGATTGTATAGCTGGCTCGCTCAGGAAGCTTAGGTAGAGGTCAAACGTGTTATTCAGCTGAATATCTCGATGTTGAGGTATCTGGAATTGATACTTTAGTTTAGAGAATGTGCGCGAACTCTGTTTTACGTAATCTGTAATAGACGCTTGGTGAATCTATTTTGGTCAATATTAGGTGGTGTGGTTCTGTTGACACTAAATTATATGAAATAAAAATCACCAGTCTGTTTTTGTTGTACAATATTGCTTCTATCGTGTTAACTGGTTTTCGGCTTACAAGGCAATCTTCAGACATTTACTAAGTATTGTCACCAAAGAAGCTACAATGCTTGCAAACAACATTGGAATAGTAGTAACACGTCTAGATTGAAGTAGAAACGTACAGTAAGTAACATCTTTGACAATGTGGTGGTAATGCCATGAATAAGTAAAAAATTGAGCCAAAATAAATAAAAATGATGTAGACAGGAAAAATAAAATAAAATAAAATTAGTGCTCGACAAGGCTACAGCAGAAGGTATAACACATGGAGAGTGATACACAAACCAATTAAAAGAAGAAACAATTGTCAGTGTAACTACAGAATACATAAGGGACTTAAGCAATATCAATAAGATAAACAGAAATAAATAAGTACAGGGAAAAGGAGGTGTTTGATGGAACGTACAGTAAATGCAATCTTTGAGAGTGTGTTGGTACTATAAAATTAACATGATATTCAAAACTGTGGCTATATAACAGTTTGCCATAAATAAACGAACCAAGTAAAATATAAACAATATTTTACGAAACAAGTACAAGAGGTGTTAAACATGGGCAGTAATACAAGTGCCAGTTAAAGGAAAGCCGTAACAATTGAAACTACAGTCCATACGGATCGCATGAGCAACTTCAATAAAACAAAAGAACTTAATGAATAGAGGAAAATGGTAATGTGTAGGAGCACAAAGTGTGAAAGTAACGAACGACAGAGATGATTATATGAAATTTTAGAGAGGGGAGGTGTTGAGCTGTGTCTGGTCATTTAGGATTAGAGCCGGACTGAGAGCAAGATGTTTGTTAATTTCCAGAGCTTCCTCCTCATGTAGCCTTGTTAGGTTCTAATCTTATTTTATGAATTTTGTTTACTAATAGAAACTGTTATGTGAGCATGCTGTTCCTATTTTGTGTTAAAGTATTCCCTGTGTACTCCATTTTTATTTATTTACTGTTCAGTTTTTTACTTCTTCATTGCATTACCACCACACTGTCAAAGATGTGCCTTACTGTATGTTTCTGCTGCAGTCTAGACGTGATACTTCTCTTCCAATGTTGTTTGCAAACATTGTAACTTCTTTGGTGACAATACTTAGTAAATGTCTGATGATGGGCTTGTAAGCCGAAAACCGGTTAAGACAATAAAAAGCATATTGTCGAACAATAGCAAACTGGCGTCTTTCATGTATTATAATGTGGTTCTCCCAAGAACCGACAGAAGATTCTGTTAATATGACTTATGTGCTATGCTCGGCGTACGTTCTTTAAATTTTCGATTTGTCTCTGGACTTTGAATGTAGTTTATACATTAGCACAACGTCTCGTCTACTTTGCCGTTTCCACAAGCTGACTGTTAGTACGATTGGTAGCTAAAGAAATTTTATTACAGTGCTTGTATGCTACAGTGGCAGAGTAACATGAGGAAATATTTAAGTTTAGACAGGTGATAACGGTGAAAATTTAATATTCAGAGCTGTCGTCTTTGCCAGCGGTAATAGCTCGTACTCAATTGTGCCTCAGATGGAACAAAGCTTGGCTGATAGACACACATACATCATTCCAGGCTGCTGGAACTGTATGCCAGTGTCGACTAATGGTAGTAGTTGGTGAGTACTGACGTGCTGTTCTCTTGGTAGCTTATGATGAGATATTCTCAAAAGTTGGCAGACCTGTTGATCGTGCTACCAGGGCATCAGTCAAACACTTTTGGTCTAAAGCTATGTCAGGAGATCACAGGAAAATGTAGTCTTGCATCCTGAGAGGTAATGTCATAGACAAGGCGCAGCTACGGTTTTTAACAGTGTAAAGACTGTGGTCCAGCTATGCGAATCACAGTTGATCCTTTAATCTATTCAACGCCGCTCCCATACAATCACATCAGTCTCTCAGCTGTATGGTGATCATCAGTTCAATATTGAGACGACCGTACTCTTCAGTACACTCGAAACATGTACCCATCAATAGTGATGTGTGCAAAACGAGACCCCTCTGTAATGACAACTTGATGGCGCTGGTGTGTCCGTTGTTGTTTTTGGGAACACAATGTCATGAAGCCTCTCTTCGCTCCTGCACTGAGGGAAGCCCAAGCAACGGTCACCGTCCACACTGTCCATGATGCTCCAGCCGTGGCATTATTGTTTGCCTACTTGCGTTATCCCAAAGGCGTCCATATCGTACTTCTTTACGGCCAAGCGAGCAGTATTTGTGTTCCAGCGGACGCTGGACACATGGAACCATTGAGATTTCTCATGGCCGTTGAGTATTGCCATCTGCAACCCTGGATTTACTTTTCGAAATAGAGTACTCTATGGCACTGACCCTTACTTAGCTTGAATTTATCGCGAATCTCTTGCAAAGTGCAAAACCCCAAGTGTATGGAAGAAAACATAAATGATTCCTGTGCGTAAGGCGGTTAAAAGAATTGTCTGGTAAAATTGTACACCAACATCCTTAACATCAATTTGTTGCATATTTCTTCAAGATTTTGTTTGTTCGAAAAGCTTCTGTCCAGGAATCACCACAGCTTTAGAATGCATCGCTCATGTAAAACTCAGCTTACTATTACATCACATTGTATCCTACAAAACGCGGATTAAAGGCAGCAAGCAGATTTTTTATTTGTAGGTTTCGGAGTAGCATTTGATACGGTGCCCCACTGCAAACTGTTAACGAAGAATACGTCCACGGATATGTGAACAGCTCGAAGACATTTTGCGTAATAGAGCGCTGTACGTTTTCCTCAACGGCGTGTGTTCTTTAGAAACATCATCTAGACGTATCATGGGTCTCATTTCACTCCAACTGACTAAGGAGGAATGGTAAGATAACTGTTATTTTCTGTATACACTGAAAGCCAAAGAAGGTAGTACCGTGAAGGGCCCTGCGAGCACGCAAAAGTGCCGCTTGGACTGGACTAATGACTAAAATATTGCTGGAGGGAACTGACACCATGAATCCTGCAGGGTTGTCCACAAATCCGTAAGAGTACAAGGGGATGGAGATCTCAACTGAACAGTACTTCACAAGGTATCGCAGATAAAAGTTCATGTGTGGGGAGTTTGGTGGCCGGCGGAAGTGTTTAAACTCGGAAGAGTGTTCTTGGAGCCACTCTGTAGCAATACTGGACATTTGGGCTGTATCATTGTGCTGCTGGAATTGCCCAAGTCCATTGTAATGCACAATGCACATGAATGGATGCAGGGAATCAGACATGATGCTTAAGTACATGTCACCTATCAGAATAGTATCTTGACGTATCAGCCTCTTCCGACCAGGCAGCAAGTTTGCAGTCACGAACAGTGTTGACGGGTCCAGACGAGGCGTAAAGCTTTGTGGATTCATCAATGGTACACGAGGGGCCTTCGGCTCCGATAGCCCATATTTACAATGTTTCGTTGAATGGTTCGCACGATGATACTGATTGATGGCCCAGCACTGAGAGCTGGAGCAGTTTGCGAAACGGTGCCACATCCGTCACGTTGAACGATTCTCTTCAGTTGTCGTACGTCCCTCTCTTGCAGGATATATTTCCGGTCGCATCGATGTCGGAGATTTTATATTTGACCGGATTCCCCATATTCACGGTACACTCGTGAAATGGCAGTACAGGAAAATCCCTACTTCATCAGCACCTTGGAGATGCTGTGTCCCATCGCTTGTGCGCCGACTGTAACACCACGTTCAAACTCAATTAACACTTGATAACCTGCCATCGTTGCAGCAGTAAACAATTGAACCACTACACCAAATGTTTGTTGTCTTTTGTAAGCGTTGAGACCGCAGTGCCATATTATGCCTGTTTATATATCTTTGTATCACATCGTTGAAATATCTGTGTGTGACGTTGCAGAGCGATATGTAAGGAGCATGTAAGGATTCTAGTAGGGAAGGTGAATGATCTGTTTCTTTCTGTAGTACAAAACACTCGTTCGACCTATACTTGAGTATTGCTCATCAGTGTGGGATCCGTACAAGGTTGGGTTGACAGAGGAGATAGAGAAGATCCAAAGAAGAGCGGCGCGTTTCGTCACAGGGTTATTTGCGTATCCGTGATAGCGTTACGGAGATGTTTAGCAAACTGAAGTGGCAGGCTCTGCAAGAGAGGCGCTCTGCATCGCTGTGTAGGTTGGTCGCCAGGTTTCGAGAGGGTGCGTTTCTGGATGAGGTATCGACTATATTGTTTCCACCTGCTTATACCTCCAAAGGAGATCACGAATGTAGAATTAGAGATTCGAGCGCGTACGGAGGCTTCCAGACAGTCGTTCTTTCCGCGAACCATACGCGAGTGGAACAGAAAAGGGAGGTAATGACAGTGGCACATAAAGTGCCCTCCGCCCCACACCGTTGGGTGGCTTGCGGAGTATAAATGTAGATGTAGTAGAATGTGTGGTTCATCTGTAAGGAAGAGCGCATGTGGGAAACTAGAGCGATTACTTCCTGATTACTGCTTGGGATCTCCACTAGGTCGAATTGAAGGGAAAAATCGAAGTTGTTCAGAGGCGGGCTGCTGGGTTTGTTATCAATGGTTCGAACAGACCGCTAGTATTACTCAGATGCTTGTGGAACTCAGAGGCGAAAATTTAAAGGGGAGTCGACGTTCTCTTAGAGGAACGCTATTGAGAAAATGAAGAGAACCGGGATTTACAGCTAACTGAAGAAGGATTCTATTGCCGCCAACGTACGTTTCACCTAAGGACCACGAAGGTAAGATACAGTAGGGCCCATACGGAGGCGTATAGATAGTTATTCTTGAGAATATTTTTCGCAGAGAACAGCAGGTATTGTAAGTCCTTCAGAATGAACATAAATGTATCGACCACAAGAGACTTTTATTTTTGTGGTTACCCTTCGGTCAGTTACAATCTTCAGACCTCATACTGAAATATGAACAGACAGTTCATTACATTTGTTACAATAAGGTATATACAGAACGATTAGACGAAAGCTGAAGAAATTGGTGCCTTAAATTATATAAAGTAACTGCTATAAACAGCATTCCCTCAATCTGGTGATAAAAATATATCTAATAAAGAGACAAGCAATCATAATCGATTGTGAGAACCCCGACAGCCGTCTGTAGGAATGTGTCGCAGACTTGTAGAATGTATAACAGCAAGATGGTGATTAAGCAACACTAATCGTTACCATGGAGGCGACGTGGTCATATCGATATGCGCCATCGAGCAGAAGAGGATTTCATGGATGTCAAACACGTACTGGCATGCAGCTCGACTGTTGAAATGCGCGCCGGATATTGCGTATTGCACCCAGATCGCAGTGGCAGTGGAAATAATGCTTGGCTGACGCCGTTATTTGTCATCGAAGCAGTGTGGAGGTGGCTTTGTTGGTTGGTTGATTTGGGGAAGGGAACCAAACAGCGAGGTCATCAGTCCCTTTGGATTATCGAAGGATGGGCATGGAATTCGGCAATGCCCTTTTTAAGGAACCATCTCGAAATTTGCCTGAAGCGATTTAGGGAAATCGCTAAAAACCTAAACCAGGATGACCGAATCCGGGTTTGAACCGTCGTCCTCCAGAAAGTGAATGCACGGTGACAGTGTGCACGTTTGACGGGTGAAGATATCAAAGTTGCGACGCCTAGTTGTTACAAATACTAGCGTGCAAGTAAGAGAACTATCGTACTATGTTTTAGATCCCCTAGGTGACACTGACCAAGTAACCTTCACGATAACTACTAAAGTACGATACATGATACCTAAAGCATAAAAAAATGTCAAGTACATCAAATTTCTTCTTTTGTTTATTATAATAGATGGTTTTTATACTGAACCGTCGATTTAGTTTCAAAATATTTTCTTAAAGAATTTACTTTATTTACTAAAGATTCATCACGAACATTAACATATTTATTCACACTATGTGAGCGTGGAAGTAGTTGCAAGTGGGTAACTGACGAAAACAAATTTCTTTCAACAAATGGAAATTTTATTCCTAAAAACCCTTTCCTTTAAAAAAAACAGATTTAAAAATTAAAATGAGATAGAACCCTCTAAAGATCAAGTTACAATTTATTCAGAGGCAGAAATTATTTATTTATTTATTTGACAGTATGAGCTTTCGGCTGAGAACCTTGGCGCTCCCTTTTGACACGGCCGTAGTCACGATCGCTCACAACCACCTCGGAAATACTACACTGATGGAAATCTGAAACACACCAGATTACTGTAAACTAAAAATTTTAACAACTCACGCAAACACATGAACTATGCACCCCGTAGGAGGGATGGAAATGGTACAAAAGCCTCACATTCAAAAAAATTACTTCCCACCGAAAGTGTAACTAGTTCTTAAAAGAAAACTCTTATGGTGGAAGGGTGGCAACTTTATATATTAAAATTACTATTAAAAAAACATGAATTGCTGTCTTACATAAAATATACAAACATGCTCTACATTACACATATACCGCCTCTCAAGATGGTAGGCAAGATAAAAACATATTTCAGGAATTCGGCCGTTTCACTTCAAGCAATAAATTAGTTAACACCGACGCCGGCAAACATGACAGAGGCAACCATTAACAGTACGGCAGGCACACAGACAGACACTAATTGCCTAACAAATGCGGACAGCAGACAGACGAGGAAGCTGGGGACGAGAGACTGACCAAGAAAACAAGTAGAATTTAACAAGTAAATGAAACAACATATCACGAATCACTTAACTTCTAATAAACTCCCATGTCTGGCGCAGCACCCTCAAATCTCTCGCCCCAACCATCCGCTGCCAGCCGCTTCAACGGAGACATGAAGACGCGCCGATCTCCCGTCTCACCGCGTCTTAGCTGGCGCCGGCCAGACTAGTGTCGTGGGTTGACTCCTGTTGCTCTCGTGTCGGCCGCGAAGCCACTACGCCTCGCTATACGGCGCGGCCCACTGGACTCGCGTGGCGACCTCACATGCGCCGACGCTCAAGACGGACAAGTCACCTTGCGTCTCAGTGCGCGACCGACCAACCGATCGATCCTACCGCAAATGACCGTTGCACGAGCAACTCGAGCAGACTGGCGGCCTAACACATACTAGCACTCCGGACGACAGACAGACACTGATTGCCATACACTGACCCGGCTGACCAACTGACCAGACTCGCTCCTACTGACCAACTGCCTCTGGCGAGCTTATAGTGCCCCTTAAATTCACGTGAACAGGCAACCAGAGGGAGACACCAAAGCTGCGATTACCACAGGGAAGGATGGGGGAGGAAGTCGGCCGTGCCCTTTCAAAGGAACCATCTTGGCATTTGCCTGGAGCGATTTAGGGAAATCACGGGAAACCTAAATCAGGATGGCCGGACGCGGGATTGAACCGTCGTCCTCCCGAATGGCTCGTATATGTTACTACTATTTTTAAAAGTTCATCTTAATCCATTGTACGTTCGTATTTCAGTTTGTGGACTGAATATGGGCGGTAACAGACCGAAACCGGTAACCACCAAATTAGAGGCTTTTGCGGTCGCTACTATTTATGTTCATTTTATATAGATGTTTTATCCTTGCTCTATTTGCGAGTGGAACTGAGAGGGAAATGATCGGCAAGGGTACAGGCTACCTTCCGCCACGTACCGTACATTGGCTTGCGTAGTATAAATGTAGATATAAATGTGGATTCCATATTAGAAATACAGGCTTGAGATGCAGACCTACATGAGCAGTAATTTCTCGGAACGATGAACAACAGTGTCGGTACGCTAGGATCCTGGCGATGTCGAAATTGCCTTTCGTGGTGGTAGCCCTTCTCCTGCTTATACGAGGTATAACATATTCGTCTTGGAATCCAAAGAAGATTCAAATGTAACATCTGTATAAAAATTACGTCGCTCAACCATTCCTTATACACAGAATGTAGATGGCGTTATTCGTGGTTACATTGTCTGAATTCGCTGAACTGTTGATCATTTGCAAATCCAAGCAAGTATCACAGCGCCATGCCCGTTTCATCTGCGTTTCGTGGTGTCTCCGCCGAATTTGCGGGTTTTATCGCCAGCGGTGTAATAGTGTTTAGCAATTGACTTAAGCTGTGTATTTTCCCATTATATCGTGTGTTAAACAAACGGAGTGATCATACAACAACTTTATCATAGCCACTTTGCATTGGATTTTTGTCTCCAGAAGATAGTCGTAGGAGAAACTATTGTAGCTGACGTTTTCGTACTATTCTGTCAAGTGAAGAAAAAGTCAGCTAATTTTACGGCAGCTGTGGCTGAACTGGAAGATGCTCATGGAATCTTCTTACATGCCCTTAGTGTCCCACGTCAGACAGTGGGAAAAATTCGGGATGGAATAATGACAGTATTAAGAAAAGGACAGATTGCTAGTCACCAGACAGCGGAAATACTGAGTCACAGACAGGCACAACAAAAAACTGCTAATAATGTAAGCTTTCGGTCAAAAGGCCTTCTGCGAGAAGCATACAACAATTGTTTGTTTGTGTGTGTGTGTGTGTGTGTGTGTGTGTGTGTGTGTGTGTATATGTATGTGTGCGTTGTCTACTTCAAAAGTAGACTTCCGGCAGAAAGAGTACTTGTTTAACAATGTTTTTGTTGTGCGCGCTCCGTGACTCAGTATCTCCAATTTATGATGAGTAGCAGTCTATCGTATTCGTAATACCGACATCTTTGTGTCTCATAGATCTGACCCAGGTGTCTACATTCTTCTACTGAACTCCGTATCCCAGCTTTGAGAGCCGCCAAGCATTGTAATGGACGCAATAAGCCGTAAAACAGTATATTTCGGAATGAAAGTTCGTGCTTTGTCTTTATTTTGTTATTTTAGTTCCTTACACCCGCGTCAACATGGTAAGTGGGTCATCTTGGAAGTATTAAACAAACAGTTCAATGTCTATTCGTGTCTGTGGGCCTTTAATACATTTGTGCCATACATAATTACAATTAAAAATTCAGAAAAACCATTTTTGAGCAGCATTTGTCGGTTCTGACAAGTCGTTGACGAAATATTAACTCAGTGCTTTAATACATCTTTCTGTCAACTATTAAACTTTCATGTAATCATTGTGTAATCACTAAGCTAGTTTTTTGATGGGCTCTTGTATGGATTAAAAATCACCCTCAATAAAATAGGCAACAATGAATAATTTTAATAAAGGAAACGTGAATTCTGTAAAATCATTTTGAACAGTGCTTCATCCTTATGAAAGTGTCATTCCAATTCGACGTTTCCCTTTTTTCAGTTACATAATAGCCACACACAGTAAATTATGTAATGGGAGTCATTATAATATCAATGACAGAATGCTTTTCGTTACCGTTGATGTTGTAATATATATTTGCACAACCCTACATACATTGGTTTTAAACGTACTTCGGTGCTTTTTATCACTGAATTGGTCACTGTATCCATAGACTGCGCTCTTTCAATAATGCTCGGTATGTTTTCGAACTAAATAACTCTTCAAATTAGGAGAATAATTAGCACGAGGAATTATTTGCGTGAGATGTATATTTCGTATTTCATTATTCGTCAACATTCCATACATTCACTGGAATTTGCAAACAAATATTTATTAATGCGACCACACTCGCAGATTTACTGTTATTAATTATTCCATATTTTTTCTATCTACAATTTGACAGTCTGATTCTATAAATCTTTTTTTCCATATTTTCAGTTTAAAAAATAAATCGGTTCCTACTTATATGCTTCACCTAATTATACGAAATGTCAGTTCTTCTATGCATGATTACTTCACATCATCAAACGTCAGAATTAATACAATAACAAGAAAGCAAGGTATCGTAATGACAAAGTGAAAATGGTGCGGTTTCCGCAAGTAGTAACGTAAAAAAGAGGCACTGAACCTAAATGAAATAACGGATGTCACATAGCCTAGAAAAGTTTACTGACGTTCTGTTACAAAAGATCGATCAAGAGCCAATGTTCGACAGACCACAAATTACTGTAGCATACGGCTTTTCCTAAATCGCCAGACTTGTGTCCATTTTATGAATATCAGTTTAACATGAAAGACGTTACGTTCGTGGAGTTGACGAACTCAGTGGTCACTAAACTGAAAGTTTTAGCAGTGCAGTGACTGGTGCCATTTCTTCGGGATGAGTGGTACTGCCACGCTGAGGGTGTCTGAAGAGTTGCTTCATTCCGATCGGGTGTAATCATTAAAATAAGTGCTAAAGTTATTTCAAAAGTTCACCATAGCCTCTAATTACCTATTTCACAAGTTACGAGGGATTCTAGGAAAATTTAGCTAAGTAAAAAGGCCTCAACCCAAGTATATTTTCCCATTAGCCTCAATCGTGGCATTCTGTACCCAGTAAAAGTGCGAGTACGACAAATATATGAGCATTTTTGATGTAATTTATCGAGCATCAATTTGCATAAGAAATGTAGACCTTCGTGAGCATGGGAGTATGTTGGCGTTTGTATAACGTGGTAAGCCAAATTAAAGTTTTGCGTTTGCGGTCAGTATGACCCACTGACCACGAAGGTAGTTTTATGACAATATTGTGAATTTCCTATCCCAGATCAGTTCTAACCTGTGTTCATTCTTTAATGTGCTCGTCGGCAGTGATTCGCTGAGACCAAATCTCCTTTTCTGCCATCGAATAGTCTATACGTCAGATAACCATGCTGAAACGTACGCTGTATTCGAAAATCAAGAATTTCCTCGAAGAAAACTATGTACGGTCGCATTGTCATCACGGATTCAGAAACAATCGTTCTTGTGCAACACAAATAGGTTTCCAATCTCAAGAAATTATACGTGCTATCAACAGGGACATTGACTTGATTTCATGGTTTTCGATTTCCAGAAGGCTTCCGATACCGTTCCTTACAAGCGGTTTCTAAAGAAATTGTGTCCCTATAGTCTATCGCCTCAGATGTGCGACTCCATTCGTGGGTTCCTGTCAAAAATGTCACAATTCGTAGTAATTGACAGAGAGTCATAGCGTTGAATGGAAGTGGTATCTGGTGCTGTGCAGGAAATTGTTATAGTTCCTCCGCTGTTTGCCAATCTATATAAATGTCTTTGGAGACAATCTAAGCAGCCCTCCTCGACTGTTTTCTGATGATGCTGCCATTTGCCATCTAGTAAACTTATCAGAAGATCAAACCTAATTGCAAAATGATTTGGACAAGGTATCTGAATGGCGCAAAAATGGCAGCTCACTCTAAATGAAGAAAAGTGTGAAGACACCCATAAGAGTACAAAAAGAAAATTTCGGCTAAAGTTTGGTTACACGATGAATCAAACACATCTAGAGGCTGTCAGTTCAACTAAATACACAGAGATAACCGTCACGAACAACTTAAACTAGAATGATAACATCAATAATGTTGTGGCTAGGGCTAGCTATGTTCGCATTTTATTGACAGAACACGGAGAAGATGCAAAAAATCCACTAAAAGAAATGCCCACGCTACGCTCGTCCGTCCTCTGCTACATTGGTGTTGTGTGATATGGGAATCTTACCAGGTGGAATAGACAGAGGAAGGCGACAGAATTCAATGAAGTGCAACGAGTGTTTTAAAAAGTGCAGCTCGTTTTGTACTACGGCGAAATAGGGAAGAGATTTCCACGGATATAATACGCGATCTGGGGTGGGAATAACTAAAATAAATAAATGTATTTTTCGTGGCGGCGGGATCTTTTCATAAAATTTCCATGTACAGACTTCTCCTCCGAATGCGAACATAGACTGACGGTATAAAAGTCGCAGTAAGAAAACATAATTAATGTAGGGTAATGAAGTCTGTGGAATACATCTGCCTAGGTAACATATTTAAGTGATTAACATTTGCAACGTGAAATTCTGGTACATTAATTACCAGTGTTGCCGCCAGAATGTTGAATGCAAGCATGCAAACATGCATGCACTGTGTCGTATAGTTGTCGAACGTCAGTTTGTGGGATGTAGTTCCGAGTCTGTAGCACTTCGTCGGTCTGAACCGGTACGGATAATGCTGTTTGTAGATGACGCTGGAGCTGTCGTCGTATGATGCTCCGTTTATAATCGATTTGAGACAGATCTGGAGATAGAGCAGGTGAAGGCAACAAGTCCCCTCTCTCTATAGCATGTTGGGTTACAACGGCGGTATGCCATGAATTCTGTTCATGAATGGCAACGCAACTGGGAGGCGAATCACAAGACTGATATACACAATTAGCAGTCATAGTGTGTGGGATAACCACGAGAGTGCTTCTGCTCTCATACGAAATGGCAACCTCGACCATAACACCTGCTCTCCAGTGAGTTCTCGCTCGACACCACTGAAGTCATAAAAGGGGGGTAGTTAGTGGTCAATGGAATGCAAGTTACGAGGTGTCTGGCTCGGAGAAATCCTGGAATTAACAGATTCGTAACAGTTCGTTAGAGTCACTGTGGTGCCAACTGCTGCCCTAAGTGCTGATGCACATGCAATACGATGCGCGAAAGCCACATGTTGAGCATGATGGTCTTCCCACTTGGCAGTACCACGTCGCCGTCCGGAGTTTAGCCTTTTTGCGATCGTACATTCTCGTGAGCATCGCTGCCATTACTCGTGTACAGTGGCGACATTCCAGCCAAGTCTTTCCGCAATATCGCCGAACGGACATGTCTCGCAGTAGCCGTAAAACACGACCTTAAACTCAGTGAGGTGTTGATAATGGCGTCTTCTTCGCCTTGACCAACATCAACTCACTACGTACCATCTGAATCGTAACTAAGGCTTATGACCTTGAGTGCGTGTATTTAAGGCAAACCTGATTTACATCCTCATAGTGGCGCAACTAATGCCACTCCTAAGCGAAATCTGATGACGATATTTTTCAGATGTGCAAGCTCGCCTACTAACTTTAGTTTATGTCGCTCATCTCCGTATTGGTTTTCTGATTTTCTCCCGACATTGTCTTCTGTGCCATGCCCGCCTACAAAGGCAGGAATTGTCTCCATAATAACGTAACAAAAATCAGAGTTCACACGGAGATTTAAATGTTCTTTCTTCTTGCGCACTCGAGAGTGGAGCAGTAGCAAAATTGTGAGAGAATGGTTCCATGAGCCAGCTGCAGGCGCTTGCAGTGTGACTTGCTCAGTAGTCACGTAGGTGTAGATATTATCTGTATTGGAAGACATGGACATCATAAGTGCCGTGTGCTGTGACGCCGTATTTATTTCGTTTAGAGTTGGTAGAGAGTGAACTACCTCCACGGCTTTTGTACCATCAGTCTTCCCCACTCACTAATTGCCTTTCAACAGGCGGGAAACCATAAATATAGCCAATGAAGTGTCGTTCTTTACTTCGGCGCGAATGTCATTGTGAAGTGCTTGAGAGCTTATACTTTCTATTGCGCCGTATTTCAGGGTTTCAGCCATTCGATCCGCGTGTGGGGTGCGTCAGGAGTGAGTGTTCAAACACCTCTGTGATTGCGATAATTAGTCTAACCCTTCACGCGATACCTAGCGGGAGCAATACGTATGTGACTGTAGGGTGTTCCTCTTTTCTTGACGACACTCAGTAAATAAACTCTTGCGTTGTAGTTTGAGTCGGTCTTTAAGCGTGTGGCGGTCAGAAGATCCTTCACGCTTTTCCGCGAATCAAATAAAAAAGTCACCATGCGTGGTGCCCTTTGTTGTATATGTTCACTGTTTCTTGATATGTGTCCAGAGCGCGTGATTAAAGTTTTAGGCTGTGTCACACTTACTTTATTTTGGCAATCTTATATCTACAATGACTTAATTTTCACGTTAGTTACTAGTCAATCGAAGTCGGACACTGCCTTATCTAAGGCTGAATATCTGTGATCATTCCATTTCAGATCACTCCGCCATTTGCAAGGAGTGAGCCAGTCCACCATACAAATCTTTGTCTATGATGGGGGTGCTGAAAAGTAATAACATAATTTCTTATTAAATTCTCAATATCTACTGACATACTACATGTCAGGCTTATTAGACGGTCGACTTTCCCGCTTCGCTAACGCAAATCGCAAATTTCAACCCTCTGCCATTATAGGGCTCCGAATTGTAGCACGAAAGATAGCATTGTGTAACGTCTTTATGTCGGTGACTCAGAAATTAAGTGTGCAGTAACCAACTGTTTTGCAGCAGTAAATATGCCTTTAATTCAAATCTACAGAGAATGAAAGCAATGTACGATGTTGATTGTACTGATGTCAGTAACATGTGACAACATGAACGCTGGCAATGAAAGAAATGATAGTGCTAAACTCAACGTTTTTAATAAAGCTCAGAGTGGATAACCGCGCACGGTAACCGACGAGACTTATCTGAACCAGGTTGATAATCTGGTCAAGAAAATCGTCAGATAACCAAGAAACAGGTCTCATGTAAGTGTGGCATATCACGAAGGGGTGTACAGGGCTTCATTACAAAAATTCGATGCAGAAAACTGGGTGCACGGTGGGTGCTTCAAATGCTTATTCGTGACATGAGACAGAGAAGATTGGACATCTATCAAAATTTTCTTTTGCCTTTTGAGAGTGATGGTGAAGGCACTTACAGCACGGTGACAGATAATGAAAGTTCGGTTCTCCATTTAGACCCTGATAGCAAGAGAGCATAAATGGAGATGGGACACAAAAAGGAACACTAATGCCAAAATTGTCCAACACCATACCTTCAGCATATGCTCATAATGTTCTGGGAGGCAGTCAGAAAACAGAAAACAAAAATTCAGAAATTTTCCCGCGAATGGAGCGCCCTATCCTTCAGCATGATAATGGAAGACTAGATACGAGTACTGCGACATCTGCAACAATTCGACTAAAGTTCTTTATATAGTCACTATTTGGCCCTACCCGATTTTCATTTATTTCCCCAACTTAAGTAAACACTTCGAGGAGTTCACTTTCACTGTGATGAAGCGTTGCGAACAAACGTGACGTTCTGCCTCCAAAAGGTTCAAATGGCTCTAAGCACTATGGGACTTAACATCTGAGGTCATAAGTCCCGTAGAACTTAGACCTACTTAAACCTAACTAACCTAAGGAAATCACACACATACATGCACGAGGAAGGATTCGAACCTGCGACCATAGCAGTAGCGCGGTTCCGGACTAAGGCACCTAGAACCGCTCGGCCACCGCAGCCGGCGTTCTGGCTCAGTCAACGAAGTCAGTCATGCTATAGTGACGGCATCAATAAGCTCGTCTCTCGTTGGCAGAAATGTGCTCGTTACCTGGATGAATACGTTGAGAAATTATTATGTCGTCATGAATAATGAAGATATAGAATATTAATAAAGTTTTTTTCACTTAAAAAGCTTTGAGATTTATCACATTAAAATTGAGACGTATTAGATTTTTGAGCACAATCTCACTTGTCCTTTGATGGAGGGAATTTCATAGAGAACAAAATAAACAAACGTAAAATAATTTGTTTTCTGGACAAATATTTCTGTCCCAGGGAAAATGACACAGGGACAGAGAGAGAGAGAGAGAAGAGAGAGAGAGAGAGAGAGAGAGAGAGAGAGAGAGAGAGAGTACATAGTTCAGTATAAATCACGTACCACGGATTCCTCTCGTTCGCCAACTTTTCCTTTTTATCTTAACTGTAGCATTTGCAACCTACTGCCTCAGTAAATGCGGGATATATTCCTATATCTGTATTATCCTCCTGTTTTCACCGTCTACATCTGCCTCTAATACCCTGCAGGTTGAACTTTGATGCTTTAACACTTTCGGTCATGGCGTCCTCATTTAAGGACACACCAAATAAATGCTTAGTATATTGAATTTGATTAATTTTTTCCATTATTGATTGTTGTCCCCATATTGTGACAAGCAGAGAGTTTATTTGAGAAGTGTCGACATCTCCTTTCAATCTGTGATACCACGAAACAAAACTGAATGGGCACATTCACATGGACACTCCCCGGTAACCTTTGTACCTTCCATCAGCCGGTTAATGTCTTCTGAGTTTAGATGAAAATATTTATTTGTGCTTAGAAAGGCGCATTCTTGAAGGTGAAAACTGAAGGTGTCTTTCAGAACGAAAGGTAAGTGACATATTTATAACTTTATCCATGTCTCCAGAACATTGTGATTGAAAGGTTGTAATAGCATAGGAATTTAGGACATTATTACGTTGGCGTTTTAGTCATCTTACGGTGATTTTTAAGTGCCCCGAGTCTAAGATAAACGAAGGGCACTCACAAAAGAAGAAGTTACAGAGCTCCTTAAGTCATCTAAAATTGACAATCCATTTAATGATTCTGGCGATAATTTTTAACAAGAGGAGGAGGATGGAAGAAATGGTAGACGTTTTATACCTTCCGGTATACTGTAAGCTCAGTAGTCTAGACGCAAAGCCCGCTAACTGCATGATAAGTGACACTGAGATAATCACGAAAGACGCTTCCCATCCAAACGAGAATGCATTGACAGCGATAATGTTATTGTTGCCAATGAATCTGTTACAACGCAGCCAGCCTAATGCTGAATAAGAAAAATTCCTATTGTAACCTTAACAGACTGAAAATTAGCTTTCAATGTCCAGATTGGTAAGTCTGATGTCTGTTCACGTGCTTTGCGTCCTGACATGGCAGGTAGACAGCCACGCCTACTGGGCATTTAGCGGGCTTTGCACCATAAGGCAACATAGTTAGCTGCTTTTGAAACCGAACGCGATATTCGACGGCCAAGTTTTGTTCAGGCAGTTGATATTGCATGTGTAAAACCATGGACTGAGTACAAGAAAAGCCCATCAGAATTAGGTGTTCCTAAAAATAAGACACTTGATTTGCTTCACTTTAGGGCAACTGTGGTCATAGTAGTGACAAAAACAGCCAGCTGCCAGGAAAAGGGGGTGTCCCAATACTGAGAGTCCAACGTCATCTCCAAGTACTTCAAAACGAGTCAATGCTGAATTTCGTCCAGATGCTGCTGTTCATTTGGACAACGTTGAGCATCTTCCAGTGGTCAGTGACAAAACATTATTTGACAGGTGCAATCAATCGGGTTGCAAAGGCAAAACCAAATTTTATTGTGTAAAACATAACATTCACTTGTGTCTGAACAGAAAAAAAGACGGTTCTTTAACTATCATTCTTCACAAGTGTAAAACGATAGATTTTTTACATAATCATTAAGTAAGCTTTGTGTAATTTATGTAATTTTATGAAGTAAAATCAAATAAAGTACTTAGAATTCTCGACTTATACGGCACCAACTTCAACACGATGTCCTCATTTCGGGGCACGTTGTATCCCTCCTTGGGGAGCACCTCGGAATATTTTATACATTGGAAAAATCATAATTTAATTCGAAGAACTGGATACCATAGCCATGGGTTTTTCTTTTTTCAGGAACAAAATAAATAGTGACTGAAGGGATTAACATAAACCCTATCATCTCGTCCCTTCGTCTAGTAAGTCTTTTCCATAAATTGTCCTCTTCGCAGATTGTGTGGAGAATCTTCTAATACCTTATCTTATCAGACTATATGATTTTCACTATTTGTCTGTAGCACCACGTCTCAAACTCTTCGATTCTCTTGTGTTCCAGTTTTCCTATACTTCATGATTCACTACCTTACAGTACTGTACTCCAACGTCGAAACATAGATTCTGATAAACTTTTTCCCTCAAATTAGAGTTTATGTTTGTTATCAGTAGACTTCTCTTGTCAAGGAATACTAGTAAGCTTTTTATGTCCTTGTTTCTTCCGTAGTGGGTTACTTTGCGTCCATAGTAGCAGAATTCCTTATCTTCGTCTACTTCTGGACCATCGATTTTGATGTTAGGCTTCTCCGCGTTCACATTTCTGCTACCTCTCATTAGTTTTAACTCTCTCCACTTTAACCTCAGTCAACATTCTATACTCATTAGACTGCTCATATCATCCAACAGGTCAGGTAATTATTCATCACTTCCGCTGAGGATAACAATGTCATCAGCGAATCTTATGATTGATATCCTTTCACCTTGAATGTTAATCCATCTGCTAACTTTTCTTTTATTTCCGTCGGTGCTTCCTTTATGTACAGACTGAACGGTCCGAGCGAAAGAGTGCATTCCTCTCTTCACATCCTTTTTATCAGAACACTTCGTCCTTAGTCTTCCAGTCTTATTGTTCCTTTTTGGTTGAAGTATATATTGTATATCATCCGTCTTTTTCTGTAGCTTACTCCTATTTTTATCAGGATTTCCATCATCTTGCACCATTTCATATTGACGAATGCTTTTCCTAGATCGACTAATCCTACGAGCGTATCTTAAATTTTCTTGTTTTACTTCCATTAGCAAGCGCAAAGTCAGAACTGGCCGTCTGCTGCCTTTAACCTTCCTAAAACCGAACTAATCGACCTCTAATACATCCCCAATTTTCTTTTCCATCCTTCTGTACATTATTCTTGTCAGAAACTTGTACCGAGCGAGGTGGCGCAGTGGTTAGCACGCTGGACTCGCATTCGGGAGGACGACGGTTCAGTCCCGTCTCCGGCCATCCTGATTTAGGTTTTCCGTGATTTCCCTAAATCGCTTCAGGCAAATGCCGGGATGGTTTCTTTGAAAGGGCACGGCCGATTTCCTTCCCCGTCTTTCCCTCACCCGAGCTTGCGCTCCGTCTCTAATGACCTCGTTGTCGACGGGACGTTAAACACTGATCTCCTCCTCCTCCTCGGCAACTTGTATACAAGAGATGTCAAGCTTATTGTGCGATGGTTTTAGCACCGATCTGACCGGTTATAAAGCAGCCGTATAGAATAATTAAGTGGTCAGCGTATTGTCGTGTGTTTCACTGAAACGTAGATTGTTATAAATGTGGGTTGGCACCTGTGACCCTTGCGTCGAGTTACCGTGCGGCTGTTGCCTGCCTCACACGGAAGTAGGGGCGCCAAGTGTGAACACAGGTGTGAATGCAGTCACTCGCACGCACGTGTTAGTGTACAGACATCGACCTACACGCTTGCCTCTACGTGAGTGTGGGGCAAGCACAGGCGCACGGCAACTAGGCGCAAGGTGCGCGGCTGCAAACACACGTTAATACGAAAAATACAATTTTATGATCCATGGAAGCTGCCAAAAATTGAAGTAAACTATCCCTAGAAACAGTTATATCCTGGTATCCTGGTATTTGTGTTAGTTGACAAATTCCCATTCTGCCTCATTGGAACAGTAGTAACACAGCACAACTTTTTAGTGTTTCATGTAACGCAGAAACCGTACCTCTTCTGAAACACTAAGGGAAGTGTCAAATCACTGGATAGCTTTGAAATAACACCTAAATTTGATTGGACATTCATAGGAGAATTCAAAAAATTTTGCGCCCCTAGGCACACAATATTATATGCGCGTACTCCCCTACCCCCGGCCCCAAAAGGAAAAGCATCTTTTAAATAATAACTATTACCCGATCACTTCACAATTGCCGTTTTTTGTGGAAGCACTATGAGCTGTTTCCGCACTCTGCTATTCGTTGCTCTGAAGGAGGCGTCAGAGGTGTAGTCGTCGTCAATGGCAATGTAATACGGCCTCTGAACTGTATCTGGTGTACGGCAGCGGATAAAACAAACATAAAATTGCATTGTGTTAACATATTCTTCTGTCGAAAGACAACAGAAGCGAACACAAGGAAAATAGCTTTAATGGCCCAAAAATCAGCCCAGCGTGTAGCAGATAATGGATTTTTCTCATATATTCGTCGGCCGTTGTGGCCGAGCGGATCTAGGCGCTTCAATCCGGAACCGCACGACCGCTACGGTCGCAGGTCCGAATCCTGCCTCGGGCATGGACGTGTGTGATGTCCTTAGGTTAGTTAGGTTTAAGTAGTTCTGAGTTCTAGGGGACTGATGACCTCAGATGCTAAGTCCCATAGCGATCAGAGCCATTTTCCCATATAATCACTGTTAATATAATCTTTTACACGAAACCGTTGAAAATTATAATTAAAATGCTTCGTTACGATCTAAAAAATGAAGCCAACGTGTCATACATTAGAAATTAATACCTACTTTTACAGAAATGCTTTCAAAATTAAAATTAAACTGTCGTTTTACTATCTAATAACTTATATGTGTAGCAGATAGAAAAACACGTTCGGTATTAATACGTGAAACTACAGGAAAGCGTAAGAAACGAAAGTGAAATAGATATTTAGGTGCACGAACTAATAACTAAATACAGATGAACAAACACGAATGGGATTTGCTACTGCATAATTTTGCAGGTTAGCGTGGAGAAAAATCAAATTTGCTTTATAATCTAATAGTAAAAGTGTAAAGCATTAGGGTCTGTGTAGCTAGATGCTGCATAATAAGTGTAGACGATACCGTTAATCCAAGTAAGGGCTGAACAGTTACTTACTGCAGCTACTGCTCTCACCATAGCTCTTTCTAACGCTATTAGCAAAGCTTTTAGGTATTTATAGACACAACTGAACTACATTATTTATTAACACTTTTTCATCTAAGCGTACTCTCCTATAACGTATATTCCCGCGATAATTGTACATTTCAGCAGACGCCAAGAATACGCATCAGTTGTAATATACTACAGTATCAGTATGACTTTTCTGTACAGCACTGAGCAACCTGGGTCATTCGGGTATTGTTTGGTATTGTCGGGCGCCTAACGTCACGTCTCCAAGCAAACGAGGTTTAGTTCCGAGTTCTGGCATCGGCAATTGTAAAATAAACAGGTAATACGTAGTTTGTAAATCCAATGAATGTGCTATAAGTTATAATAAAAATACGTTTTTGCCGGCCGAGGTGGCCGAGCGGTTCTAGGCGTTACAGTCTGGAACCGCGCGACCGCTACGGTCGCAGGTTCGAATACTGCCTTGGGCATGGATGTGTGTGAGGTCCTTAGGTTAGTTAGGTTTAAGTAGTTCTAAATTCTAGCGATCTGATGACCTTAGAAGTTAAATCCCATAGTGCTCGGAGCCATTTGAGCCATTTTTGAGCCAAAAATAACATTTTAATCTAAAATTTTTAAAACTAATATGAATAAATAAACAAGCTCACCGGTCAACAAAGTTTGCGTCTGGCTTTGATGGCAGAAAACTCGTTGATCATATCTTCATAGTTCAGACGGTAATTAGTTATGGGGGCGGCTTCGATGTGAAGAATAGACAAGGCGTTCAATCTTTCTTCAGGCAACATAAAACGTAGGAACGATTTCAGTCGTTTAAGAGCCGGAAACGAACGCTCTGCTGAACAATCTGTAAGTGTGATACATATAAATGTTCTAACAGCAATGTCAACATTTGGAAACACGGACTGTAACCGCTCTTTTCGTAAAAATATACTCATTTCGTCTGTTATACCACCAATCGCAGAATATTTCAAATTTTCCACGAAACGTGTACATTCACTAGGGAAGGAAGTCTCTTAATCGGTCATATGACGCTTGGAGTTTTGAATCACGTTCAGCAATATCATCAGATGATCTATTCTTAAGGTTACTGAAAACTGTGAAAACTGTGAAGGAGCCCAACAGTGTTCTATAGCTTTCCTTCCTCTTCACTAATTCGGCGTACAAGTTGTCGAGTACTGGGAGAAACGTTTCGACTCTAAATTTTTACCTTCCAGACAGAAAAACTTCTTCACATTGCTCTTCTTCGTCAACATTAAGTTTGCTTCTCAATTATCTTTTATAGGTGCATTAATAGTCTATATCAGTCACAATCTCCATGGATTTATTTTCATAATAGTTGAACATGCCGCAAATAGATGCATTAAATCCTAGAAGTGATTAATATAATTCATGCACTATTTTAGTACAAATATTTACACTTTGCAATTACGGATTTACACTATTAAATCTCTGGAGTATGTCCTTACAAACTGTCATCTTGAATATTGTTTCTAGTATGCTGATTTGATTCAATAAAGTAGAAATTTCATTTCGCACAAGCGGCTTTTCAAATATATTATTGGCAACATGTGTGAAAGCGTTGATAACGCCCTCCCAGTTTTCAGATAAACTTACATAGGTTTCCTCTCTTGCTGACCAGTGTTATTGATCAATTTTTTTCAGTTTTGCTTCCTGGTTTCGTGAAAGAAAGAGGTTTATCCCAGAGCTTTGTGAAAGCCAGGAAAAATTTGTAAAGTTTTTGCCCTACATTGGTAAATGGATTTGCCTTTCGACAACAACTTGCAGCACTACAGCCAACAAAATTCAAAGAATGTGCTGCACAATGAACATAATGCCCTTTGGGATTTCATTCTCTAATGCGTGCCTGCAAATCAGTGTATGTTCCTGATATATTGATTTCGTTGTCGTTTGACTGGCCTCTACAGTCACTAATATCAATGGAATTTGTAGACGGGACTGTTAGTACGGTCTCAGTTAAGTTTTCGGTCTTGTGTCCCGGGTTTGATAGGAACAGAAGGAAACGTTCAACAGGTTCACCATTCTCGTTCATATATCTTAATATGACATATATTTGATCAATATGTGGAATGTTCGCAGTAGAGTCTACTATTAGAGAGGAATATTTGGCCTATTTTATTTCACTTACGATATTCTCTTGATTTGTCCAGAAAGAAGCTTATTATTTCATCACAGATAGTTGAAAAAAGATAACTTGTATGTTCCTGTCCTGGATTTCTATATGGTTCAATGTGCTCTGCGAGAAAAGTTTCAGACTCGTCTGTAAGTTTGAGAGACATCATAAATTGACCATTATGTAATGAATGGGTCAAATGGCTCTGAGCACTATGGGACTTAACTTCTGAGGCCATCACTCCCCTAGAACTTAGAACTATTAAACGTAACTAACCCAATGACATCACACACATCCATGCCCGAGGCAGAACTCGAACCTACGACCGTAGCGGTCGCGCGGTTCCAGACTGTAGCGCCTAGAACCGCTCGGACACTCCAGCCGGCCTGTAATGAATGGTTCCAACGTGTCCACGTAGGGGAAGTCCACAACTTGTTAGCTTCTTCACTACTGCAAACACCATTTTCAACACATTGCGGCAGCACATTTTTTTTCTGGGTCAACATATGACTCGAAATAGTTATCTATTGTTCTAAGTGACTTTTTTCTTGTTAAGAGTAATAACTCAGAATTTTTGAGTTAAAGTGAATTCTCATGATTAGTGAAAATATTAGAAATATTTTTCCAATCTGCAATACCGTTAGTAGCAATAGCGACCTTACTTCCGAACAATTTACACTGTGCACAAAAAACAGCACATGTGCTACAGGAGAATACTAGAAACTCATGCAAAGTTGATTCACCATCTAAGAGTTTAGGGTAAATGTATTTTTGTTCAAATATCTGGTTTTATCGCTTATTGGTCTTCTTGAATTAGAAAAATCACCGTTTTAATTGTCATTAATGCCATGTTGTATGAGAAAGTCGATTGTTGATTCATTGACACACCATTCTGCAGAATCATCAGTAACTAGGTTATGTCTTTTTGGAATGTCTGATTCGACACATAGTTTTTCGTGAAACTCGAAATCAAGAACAATTTGCTTTTCTTCATTTTTAAGTTTCGTTTCGTCTGTATTTACTTCTTTTCAAGAGCTGCAGTGCCAGAAATATCATCCTCGAAGTCGAACCAGCAATACTTTTTGCGATAATTTGTCTACTTTGCCAAGCGTTTTTAGAACATTGGCTTCTCGTTCTCGCCTTTCCTTCAATAATTTACGAAATGTCGCCCCACTTCATTTTGCACGTTTGCTTTTTTCACTGTTATTCATGTCAAGGCACTTACAAAATTGTCAACCAACAGTCAAAACAAAAGAAAAAAATTTTGTAAAATGAAAGATAGAAAGACTGTATCCAGCTCCAATCATAATACACCACACATGAGCACAAAACGCTTTACTTTAAACACGGCACAGGAGCACAAAGATTTTTCCTTTAAACACGGAGCGACGAACTGACCAACTCGGATTACTCGACGTAACTGAGCTATGAAAGAACGACTATGCAGAATAATTTAATTTCACTGTCACCTGTTTCTCTGTCGTCAGTGAACAGTAGAAGCACACCTGCCGGCTGGAATTCGTCCCGTAACGAAAACCTGCTATCCCGTTTTTGGCTTCTTTTTCCGCGTCGCCGGAATTAGCTGGGACACGAATATATTCTGAACATTCTTGAAACTGTCTTTCTAATTTAAAAAGCAAATAAGTTTTGGAATTTCTTTCAATGAGGTGTGCTGGATCCACTCTTATCCAACTTATTCTTACAACATTTTAGCGGCTTCTGTGGTCAGGGAAGAGAGACTACAAAGTTGAAGTAGTCTTGTTGGCATTTGATGTAGTGTGTTGTCATTTGTGTGAACACTGCTGTTATGTCTACACGCAAATGCGCCTTTTGTTCTAACATAAAATAAAAATAACCTTTCAACGAAAAAAAAAGCTTAGTTAAGAGGTTTAATATAAAATTTGCAATGTCACGTATCATTCGAGTGCACAGAGTGGGAACTTCGATATCGTGCAATCTGCAACCCAATAAATAAGGCAAACGCAAGTTGGTTTCTTTTTCTTTTTTTGCCAAAACAGTAACTAAGTATATAAATAAATTAAATATTAAAACTTTTGTGAAGTGTATGTTACACACTAATAGATATTCCGTTATGTTTTTTTTTTGTATAAACATGTGTTTAAAAATGTAAAACATTCCCAATATTAACATGGTTTGTTAACTGGGTGTCATTAAATCAAAGCTCAGATACTGAAGACCACAGAGCTTTCACATTAGTTACTGTAATGGAGGGTTGACTTGATACTTCCCCGTAATTTATAGAAGAGATTAAGTAGAGACGGGTTTTACATACTGAGGCCTACACATATAACAGTATTTAAGAAACTGCTGGTTAGTTAATCACATCTTTGCAGAGGTCCCGATACTATCAGGGGGAAAAATATGGTAGAGTTAAGTAGAAGCCGACAACATTCTCGAAATAACAACTTTTCAAACATTGTATTGTAGAATGTCATCCCGCCAGCTTACTTCAAAATGTTTTGAACAGTCATGAAGATGATACCAGACAGAAACCCATCGTTTAACTTACATTCAGTTACCAAGTAAATTACGTATATTTCCAAGGTTGTATTATTGAATTCCTTTATCAGGGCTTATTTAAACTAGCAAGTTGTTCAACTATATTACAAAAAATTTTGTCGTTTATAAGCGCAATTATTTTAAAACGTAAAAGGTTAAAACGAGTACAGAGTAAAAAAAATGCCGTCCCCCGTAAGGTTCTTCCCCAGGCCCGCTCCTACTGGGCCTATATGTGAATCCGCCACTGTGGACATTTGCCCAGCGCTATTCTTATAGTACTTCACTATTGGTAATACCATTATCTGGAATAGAAACTACGTTTATTATTATCTGCAAGGTAATATGTTCTAACATATAGTTGTTCCTAATTTCGGAAAATTCCTGACCGATGTACTTCAATTTTTTTCCTCATACTCTAGTATATAAAATGTTTCTTCCTATATTCCTACATAATTTTAAACAAGAATTTTATACACAACAGTGTGCTGTTTTAGCTTCTTGCTCGCAGTCGATTTTAAAAGAAAACCTTGATATTAAGAGAAGTGTGCTGACTTAGCGGCTACAACAAAGCTTCTTCATAGTCAATACGCAGTTCTGAGCTACTGTAGGACAAAAGTCTGTATCTTCCGATAGTTATTAAAACCATCATGTAGGCATCCAGCGCAAAAACAACAGATCACACGAATACAGATATACAGGAGGACATATTAAACGCATTATAGAAGATGAACGTGAAGCAGAAGGTGACACTTAAAAAGACGGACGCACCGAGCTTCATCAGGAGCTCCCGTTCCCCTGGTTGAGCGGAGTTCTTGTATGATTCCCCTACTCTGCCTCCATGACTTCTGTTTTCTGGTGTTTTTGATACTTCTCGTTTCATATCTTCTAGGTGGCCTTCTCGGGACAATGCAGACAACTGTGAGGGCCCATAACAGACCGGCTTCTCTTCTCCCGGCGCAGATACGAATACAGAGCAGAACCAATTATGGCACACCCAACAACCATTGATAATGTTAAATAACAAAGCCACATATAACAGATGTTTCAACAGATCCTTGGTGAGGTTTTAGGGGGCTTTCCCTCAGCACTGGGGCAGATGCCAGAATCTTCATCACCCTCCCAGGAAAAACAAAGCAATTAGACATTGAAGGGTGGGTACACTGAGTCACAGCGCCAAAGATTATTATTCCGCCGCCTCCACTGGCGCAGTAGTAGTTCAGAGGATCTCGAGAGCAGTCGTTGTTCTGTTGGGCGAGAGTAGACCATCTAAGTGTTGACTGAAATGTACTGTTCGGTTTGTGTAATGAATAGATGGAAGAAGATGTAATTGTCAGAATATATTTGAGAAAGGAGAAGGGCTTTTGATTTATGATGCTGGTGTAACGGAATATTTTCGTCAATATATAATGATGTACAAATTGTATTACAGTTTTCTTTAATAACAATCCCTCTTGCTCACAGGTACAGTCAACAAAGTATCTGGCTCGTGTTCATTTATTAGACTTGTAATTCTTGTTTCTATGTGCAATTATAGTGTTTCTGGTTTTTCAATTAGTTCATTGTAAATGGTGTTTAAAATATTTTGTCCTATTGAGAAACAACAGAGCCAGATACATGTACGATTAGTCACACTACCACACACAGAACATTTATAATTGTGCTTTCTTGTTTCGTAGCTTTTATAGTTGCAGGCGACTTAATCAATCAATTGCGTTAATGGAAATTCCTTGTCATTCTTTATTTTGATTTTATGCAGTCAGATTGCGTGCTAACAATAGTCAGGGCCAATCGGTTACGAGACTTCGCAACTGGTCACACAGCTAATTAAATTACTGCATTTATTCATTAATATTAGTCTTTTCTTTTTAATTCAGCCCCATGCAACATGAGTAGATACATGGAAAAGCAAGAGGAAAACCATGTCCATATTAAAAAATAAGGAGTGCCAAAACAGCATTCCATAAGTGAAAGAGCACCACCGAGATGGAAGCAGACAGATGGGCACTAACGAGAAATCCACCCATACTGTCGCAGTAAGTAGGAAACTAAATTTACATCCATATCGAGAGATAAACTACAGTCATGACGATATATTAAAGCGTGTTCCACCTTTTTTCCACAGAGCAAAATGCTAAAAACAATTACGTAACCTCGAGGGACCATCTGAAGATGAACCTGAAAACGTTCGAAAACCGGTTCAAAAAAGTGCGTTTGTGCAATTTTATGTAACTTATTTACATGAATTCTATATGTAGCATATACAATGAAAAGGAACGGTCCTTAACATTTTGGGGGAGTCAATAATCATTTGAGTGCAAGCTGCAACATTCAGACAGTAGCCTCAATGATCAAACTAACAGTGCTTCACCATTGAAAACTATGTATTGGTATTGGAGAACCTCTCCTTCCTTCTACTCTCTCTATCCCTCTACTCCTCCTCCTCCTCTTCCTGCTCCTCCACCACCACCACTACCTTTCTTTGTCAATCTCCCCTCCTTCCCACTTCTCTCGGTCCATAACCTTTCCCCCACTCCCTGTTCATATCTTATTCCACATTCTCCCTATGTAACTTCTACGTTCTCCTCTTTGTTCATATCCTCCTTCGCCTTCTTTGGGTCCTTTTCCTCCCCTCTTGTCTTTTCCTATCCTCTTCCACCTCTGTATGACTTTACTTATTGTTATTGTCATTTGGAACGAACTTTTGTACTTTAATATATTCTGCAAGAAATGCTTCGATCGAGGTTCTTGGCCAGAAATCACTGGTGTCAGTGGCACTGGTTCTGGTGTGAAGTACTTTAATTTGTGCTTTCTAGTCGCACAACATAATCCTAGCGATTCGTGCCGAAACTTCAAAGCATTGAGATTTTAATAAATATTGTTCATTGTTTGGGACTCAAAAAATACATACGTGGCTTAATCGACTGTTGGATCGTATGTGAAGGTCAAACGTTCGCTTCGATTTGTCACATTAGGCCGTCTCTTTTGTCAACGTTCCATATTACTCTGTGAGTAAGCTCGAACCAAGCGAGTCGAACTCGACTCCATCCGTTAGTGTGGGGTCATAATTCGGAAATTCTTATTCGATTTGATCCCTAACTCTGTCTCCGCTCTTCAACAATCGCATCGACTCTGCGATCATCTAGTAGGCCTGCATTGCGTTGCTGCCACTTCATTCTAAAGAAATGAAAGCACGAACTGAAATCATCTGAATGTCTACAACACACCAAACGACCACGAACTGACATGAGTTCAATCTTTGTAACACATCAAAGATATGATCACCACCGATTACACACTGAAATATCGCTTTAAATTTTATTTCTTTTCTCAAAATAATTTTCAGTGCCGAATTTGTGGTTGTTATCAAAACATCCGAGGTCAGAACTGTCAAAGTGGACGTCACTTTTTTGTATGAAAACATGTGACAGCAGAAATATCAAAACGACCATAATTTTTTTCTGAAATTTTCATACATCAAAGTTTCCGGCTTTCCTGATGGATTTTCCAAAAATGTTCTTTCATACAGACCTTCTCCTGACACTTATAAAAAAAAATAAAGTCTAGCCCTTATCGAGTCATGACCTTTCATACATGAAGCAACAGATTTTTACTTATACAGATAGTATGGTTTTATTATTTTCATTTCTTGACTGTTTCATTACACACTTTGTATTATTTTTATTTCTTGTCCATTGTACTACATATATAGCATGTCTTGTTTTTATTGCTCACTCTGTACTCAGTGGTTGTCAACCTCTTCTCTACCGTCCACTAGCGGACATTCCACCCTTCATGGTGGGCAATATACTGTATGGGTTTTAAAACCATTTTCATTAGATTTTCATTAATTTTGACTTAAAGTATTTGATAGTTAATGATACGTGCTTGAAATTGCTGTAACTCTGCTTTATAAATTTTATGAAGTTACTTCCCTGCCTCGGAAATCGCCGTTACTTTTGAACCGATGGCTCCCTAAGAGATATAAAACTGGGTGGTAGCTGAAAAAGGTTAACTACGTCTATCATAGTTAATTGCATTCCTACAGTAATATGGTTTTGGCGATATTACTAGCGCCTCACGTATTGCAGAAAACATGGGGGTGTGACCGTGTTGTTAGCTATGATTTCTTTGGCTGTCCCTCCCACCTCAGTACCAGTTATGGCAGCTGCCAGTCTGAGACTTAGCTTTTCAGTGAGGTGTCTCATAGCGGTTCGCACTGCAGTCTGTTCGCTGATGTTGCTAGCATTCCATGATATGCGGCAGGCTCGGCACTTACATGGTAAGCCAATTATGAGCTTCAACAATTTTGTTTTCTCAAGCCTATGTCAAGTGTACGCCGATATGAAGTTGGTTTAAAGATTGCTTGAATGGGGGCAACCAGTGCTTATTTATGATTTCAAGGCCTTTTTTTCTTTTTGTTGCGCCATGTTTACCAAGTGTGGTACCCCCCCCCCCCCCGGCACCTAGAGGCTCCACAGCTCTTTTGTGTGTTTGTATGTGGCGCCCACTGGTCTCAGAGCTATTGCAGCCTTTATTCCTTTCCGGGCTACTTCATCTTCCCATCCCTTGTTCTTCCCTGTCCTTTTTACTTTTCCTTTGCCCCTTCTTCTCCATCTCCTGGTGTCGGACCAGCTATGCTCCTGACTTTTCTTCATCTTACAACGCTAGAAAATTATTGCGAAGTGCAAGAAGACCTGCAGTAGATCGACGCTTAGTGGGCGGGGTGGCAACTCACCCACAGAACAAATAGTTGTAAGGTGTTGCGTATACACACACAGGAAGGCCCATGACTACGATTGCACGACTGTGGAACAATGACTGGAAATAATAAGAGATAGATCTGAAAAGTAGCGTTTTCGAGTTTTTTATGCTGTTCTCAATATTGGTTGAGGTGTTACATCCATGCATACTACTCGGTCGACATTCCCGATTCACTGACGCAAGTTCCAACTCTCTGCCACTAGAAGGTGCCGAAATTCTGACGTGTAACTTAAAGATATGTGACGTACATTTATGTGTGCGTGAGCAACCTGAAAGCATGAGTTCGTAGAGTTCTGACCATACACGAGGGCTGCGGCATCAGCAACAGGCCTCCGCACTGGATTCACTGTTACTGGCCAACTTGATTCCGTCCGATTTCCTTCTGTTACCAAAACTTAAAGAACACTTCCGACGACTTCACTTTTATGCCGATGAAGGTGTACAAGTAAAGATGAGATTCTGAATCTGTCAACAAGGTCGAACAATTTACGGTGATGGTATCTCAGTGATGGTATCTCGTTGGGAGAAATGTGGTTATCGACAGGGTATCTCCGTAGAGAAATAAATTTGCACCCATGAAGAATACAGATGTGGATTGTTAATAAGATTAATTTTATTTAAAAAGATAAGAATATTCACATACAAAATTCTGAGGCATTATTTTTCAGCACCCACTCGTATATAGGAATATGAGTACGGGCCGACTGAAAGTGGAAAGACTCCATAAAATTAACCGCAGATAAGGCAGATACCAGACAAGGATTCAGTTGAAGAGTTCTCAGGAAATGTAGTGGGTCACCCAAGGAGGTAGCTTCCAAAACTCTCGTTCGACAAATAGTTGAATGTTGCTCATCAATATGGGATCCGTACCGGATGAAAATGTAGACTGGCAATGGCAAGGAAAGCGTTTCTGAAGAAGAGAACTTTGTTAACATCGAGTATAGATTTAAGTGTCAGGAAGTCGATTCTGAAAGTATTTGTATGGAGTGTAGGCATGTATGGAAGTGAAACATGGACGATAAATAGTTTAGACAAGAACAGAATAGAAGCTTTTGAAATGTGGTGCTACATAAGAATGCTGAAGATTAAATGGGTAGAGCACGTAACAAATGAAGTATTGAATAGGATTGGGGAGAAGAGGAGTTTGTGGCACAACTTGACAAGAAGAAGGGATCGGTTGGTAGGGCATGTTCTGAGGTATCAATGGATCAACAATTTAGTGTTGGAGGGCAGCGTCGAGGGTAAAAATCATAGAGGGAGACCAAGAGATGAATACACTAAACAGATTCAGAAGGATGTAGGCTGCAGTAAGTATTGGGAGACGAAGAAGCTTGCACAGGATAGAGTAGCATGGAGAGCTGCATCAAACCAGTCTCAGTACTGAAGACCACAACAACAACACGGGAGGATTCAGGAAAGATAGAAAGGAGTTCAGCGCGTTTCGCTGCACGTTCATTTAGTAGGCAAGAAAGCACCACGGAGTTCATCGATCAACTGCAGTGGGAGACACTGCGAGAGAGGTGTTCAGCGCCACGGCGTGCCGTACTGCTGAAGTCCTGAGAGCGTACGTTGCTGCCAGAGCCAAAAAACATCGGGTGTCTCTCCTAAGTGGCGTCAGGCGCGTTTTCTCTGCTATTTCTTCATGTCCCAATCTATTACTGCTCGTCATACATTTTATGCGACACCAATTGTCGAAACGTCGCCTTGATACCCATTACAGACATAATTACCTTTCAATCGGTATTTCAAGATCTCATTGGATAGAACACTCCGGAATTAGTCTAGGCTGATATCTGTTTTACCGATGTGCATTAATAGGGACAATAGAACACGAAGAACAAACACCAATCCATCAACGACTCGGCTGCCCCCCACGCTTGGTGGTAGCAGACAGCGCGGGCGAGGGCAGTGCTGTCGTTGCTGGAGTACGGGTTATTCTTCGAGTTTTACTGTCCCTGTTGGAAGTGGAAATGCCATGTGGCTAGGGACACCAGTTGTGTAGGCCGTTCGCCTGGTGCAGGTCTTTCCCCTCGAGTTGACGCCACTTCGGTGACTTGCCTGTCGATGGGGATGAAACGATGATGGTAAGGACAACACAACACCCAGTCCCAGAGCGGAGAAAATCTCCAACCCAGCCGGGAATCGAACCCGGGCCGTTAGGTATGACATTCCGTCGAGCTGACCACTCAGCTACCAGGGGCGGACACTGTCCCTGTTAATACACATCGATGAAACAAATATCGCAGTAGACAAATCTGGGACTCCTCTATCGAATGGGCACGAAGAATAACACTTCAAAAATCAATTGTTTGTAATGCGACACAAACCGATGCTTTCCATGACACTGGGTGTCACATGAAAGACGTGAGTAGCAGTATTTGTTTGGGCTGACCCCAGCTACACAGAGCGGAAAGATATGCACCTGACGACTCTTCGGGGAAGCATCCTGTATCGTCCTTCCTCCTACGTACATCCCCCGAGAACATCAAGAAGACAAAGTTAGACAGACTACAGCCCACATGGAGGCATAACAGCAAGGGTTCATTACGCGAACCATTCGCGAGTGGAACAAGAAAAGGGGGTACGTGACAGTGTCGTATGAAGTTCCCTCTGCCACAAACTGCAGGGTGGCTTACATAGGTGTAGTCATGTTTGGTTCATGAAGAATTCGGAATCGTGCTTTCTTTTGCTGTTGGAAATATCTACACTGGTCTGCAGCTCGTTTTCTGTAGAAAAATTTTGGCTTCATGGCCAGCCGTTTTTGTGAGCAGAGATGAGACTCAGGGGGAGCCAATTACGGACTCTATTGTGGGTGAACAATCACTTCCCATGGGAAATGCTGCAGGGTGTCTTCATTGCCCCTGCAGTGTACGGCCGAGAATTTACGTGAAGAAGGAGCTGCTCGACAGTTGTGTTATGTGAGCTGCGTGACACAGGTGAAATTTCTAACCAGACCCTCATACATGGCGGGAGGCGCTTTCCCTACGCATCTTTACGTGCTCACTGTTCACTCAGAACTGAAAAGATCGATGCGACACGATCGATGGGCATATTAGAGGCACTGCACAACACATCATTCCAAAGCTTTACCCGATTTTCCCAGTGGTTTCCATTTCGCGACCGATCGGTATTTACTTTCTGCACAACCCTCGTACCTCATACCTGTCTACGATAAATGTTATAGATGACTTTAGATCCCCTTACAAGTGGTAGGAGGTGTAGTTGATATCTCTGTCAATGCACTCAAAAATACTTCGCGCCAGTGCCGCAGTGAGGGAAGCGCTGGAAATGCGGCTCTAGAAATGTATCAGGAGAGAGGGGTCTATGTCACCGGGTTAACGCGGGAGCGACCAGTGCGGGGTGCGGCAAGCACCTGAGAAGTCGGTCGCGGTTTCCACACGGAGTGCAGAGTCTTGTCACCGCCTCGCTGATATTCGATTCAGCGCGGATCGCGTGGGAGTGCTGCGCTGTGCTGTGCTGTTTGAGCTGCTGCCGCCTGCCAGGGCGCCCACAGCGGATGGAGGGACACCGACCGCCTTGCAGCACTGACACAGCTTCCCGAGGGTGCACAGCAAACCCTCCGATCACGGAGACATTTCTCCGTTCTTGATACCGGTACTGACGAAAGCAGTCTGAATGTTGTCACAGCGTAAGGTACATACAGTAAACTACCATTATCTGTTCTCCCTACGATGAATAATTTTCCTTCTATCGTATTTGACCAACTATGAACCTCGTACATCTAGTAGCTTCGTGGCCTTTCTTTCCCAGAACCTCTTCATTTTATCACTTATTGTCTTTCTCTGCCGGCCGGTGTGGCCGAGTGGTTCTAGGCGCTACAGTCTGGAACCGCGCGACCGGTACGGTCACAGGTTCGAATCCTGCCTCGGGAATGGATGTGTCTGATGTCCTTAGGTTAGTTACGTTTAAGTTGTTCTAAGTTCTAGGGGACAGATGACCTCTGAAGTCAAGTTCCATAGTGCTCAGAGCCATTTGAACCATTTGCCTTTCTCTCCTACTCGGATATGAAGGGCCACGGAAAAAAATATTAAAAAAAATTAGTAATTTTTTCTTAGAAAGCGATTTATTGCTACAGCTTGAGTCAGACTGCTCATAGGCATTTGTTGAGAGGATAAACTGAGGAAAAACCAGGCAAGTAAAGAGAGGTGAGCGTTAAAGGTTTTTCTTCAACGAGAAAGAAACAGCTAATTCAATTTAACATCAATCAAGCCTCGGATGAGGAGACTGAAGAGCTCTATAGAGGGTGTACCAGAAGGAATCGCGCCATATTCCGCGATTTGACAGGCACAATCGTGTGGAGCAGTAACGTCTATTAAACATGGGCCATAAAATGCATATCTTAACCGCTTCTTCATCTTCGAGACTGCGAAACAATTATACTCCAAGCTCTTTACTTCCCATATTTCGTGAACAAACAATTGAAACCTCCCCTTAGACAAATTTGTGAATTATTATGCTGATAAACTTCTTACGTTATTTGATCTTCAAACAGCTGAGCAGAACTGAACGTACTCAGACATTTCTCTCTTTACTTATTCTGATAAACGCTATACTGACACACAATATTTTTAGCGCAACGCAATATGACTTTCAATAATCTCTACAAAAGAATGGCCTTGACTAACAATAACTTATACCTTTCACGAATCAGTTACATCACAAAAATCTTCGTTACTCGAACTACTGTAATACAGGGAGCGCCACTATTGCCAGCCAAATAAAAAATTCCAACTACTGAAGGCACTAATTACTGATAGGCATAGTTAGCAAATGAAAGATTATGATAGAGAACAAACAATGTATTTACCTTAATAGTGTTCAAAAGTGATCATATATATAAATCAGTTCATGATATCCAGGATTAAAAATTTACTACTTCTGATGCACACACGTCAAGATCGTCCGCTCTCAAAATTCTGCCATCTCTCTCGCCACATCCACCACTGCGGGCGGCTAACCTCCAACTGCACAACGCTACGCGCTGTTCACATCGAACTGCCCAACACTACAATAGCAAATATTCCAACAATGCAAACCAGCCACAGACTTCACACAGCACAGCCAGCGATTTTCATACAGAACGCTACGTGGCGTTACCAACTTACACAATATGTAGCTACACAAGAATTTTTTTTTGTAGTAAACATGGGCTCTAAAGTGCATACCTTAAGAGCTACGAACTCATGTTCAGTAGAAGACATGTGTTTCATAGTAGCGAAGACGAAGAAGTACTCGCAGCTCCTTTGTACGCTATTCAGAACTCACGTTTATTAGACATTTCTGCTTAGAATAATCGTTCTTCTCATATTCCTGAAAACTGTCCGTACCTCCTTGGAGATCCTGTGTGTTTTGTGATTCTGATGGCGCTCAAAATAAAAACTTCGCCGTCTTCCCCTGCATCCATTATGTGGATGGGCTCTCTGAACTGCCCGTACCTACTAATAATGGCATGTTCCACTTCATAGTTCCTTGCTTGTCTAGGGCACAATAGCCTTGCAGCTATCTTCTATTCACCGTAATCTAACTGGAACAGTTGTATACTTTATTGCAGATCTTCTTCCAGTTTTCAGGTCAAATTATAAAGATTTGAAAGCCTGAGTCTGTCATGGTGCAAAGTCAGCGACGGCACCCCAGTCGGAAACGACAGAGAAGAGAAGGCTGTGAGAAGAGGTCAGCCAACCACACACTGACCGACCATCCTTCAGGACGACAACGTGACAGCAGCGTCCCCTTGGTTGAAGACGACATAAGTGCCGTGCCCGATTTGTAGCAGCCCACTGCGATAGCAGCTTCAACGTTAGCCACTCCGTTAGCCGATCCATCATAGCCTCCATCATTAGCAATCTCTGAGTAAGCACAGTCAGTGATCAGCAGTCATTGCAGTTCAGTTTACAGACGTACGTTAGTAGCGTTCACTAGAACCAGATGTGTTACTTGTCTATGTCTGTTCTGAAGAAGACTGATTATTCTGTATGTCGCCCTTTGCTTGTAACACACCTGCGTAATTGCACTTGTGGATGATCATGTATAAAGGACGACAAGAATTCTCAGATCAACGTATTTCTACTTGTCTTGTTGCAATAAATCTCATTAATACGATTTGTTTGATTGTTTGTATAGCGGATACACTAAGCAGGATTCCTAGACACAATAGGTCCCGTTTTAACGTCCTTTTACTGCGAAATTCTTCCGTCACCTGCCCCAAGCAAAATATACTTTGACTACTGTCACTGTATTATCATAACCATAAATTTGGTAAATCACTTTATTCTGGGAACACTCCGAATGCCAACCACGCTATTTCCTTATTCAGTGCAACCAAGATGTTTAAGTTGTGAAATAGAAGTATCGTATGTTATTAAAAAGTACTGAAATCATAGTTCAAACATTAAAATTGCTCTTCCTAGGGTTTTTAAAAAAATTGACTTACCTGGGTCTTTCCCCAGCTTCTTCATATGTAAGGTATGCAGATCCTTTTTAGTGTTCTTGAAGGTATTTTTGTTCCATCGTTGGAATTAAAAAAATGAGTGATTTTTTCACCAGACGCACTTCGATATATTTAGCTAAACCATCATCAGTGGTCTGCAATTAAATTTTTAAATTCTGATTCGCTTTTAGATCTAAAAACAGTTCATTAAAAATATGTTGATTTGTACGTACAGTGATTTTCGCTAGATTTCACTCTTACATCAGGAAATGCCGTCTGCTAGCACATCGTTTTTGTTCTCCGTTAGACACAGATAATTTTGGTCTAATTTTTAGTTGTTCTGAAGCGCTATGCATTTCTTATGTTTTTACAACACACTCTCATTCATATTACTCAAGTCTGTTTGTTTTTGTATTCAGGTAATAAATAACATTGTAGTTTGCTCTCTCTCTCTCTCTCTCTCTCTCTCTCTCTCTCTCTCTCTCTCTCTCTCTCTCTTTCTCTCACGCACACACACACACACACACACACACACACACACATACACACACGCGCGCGCGCGCGCACACACACAGCCTGTTTGCTACAAAATGCTTCCAAATCATAGCTTTTTAGGCTTTACAGCGTTCAATAATTGGTTAAGATGTCCTCATTATTGGGTATTGCTCCATGAATTGTGAATACGTTAGTCTGTGTTGATATGGAATATACTTGCTTCTTTAAAGCTATTTAATCACCCTGAATGTATATGAAGTCACATACTGAATGTTCACAGATAACCACTTAAACATTGATCACTGTTTTAATGAATTATTTAAGATACATATAATTTTTGTAAACTTTTTAATAAGCTGTCTTACTTCTTCATGTTGGGTTGTCAGATTTAAAAACACGTTCCAGGTTTCGAAGGAGAAGTCAATGTACAGTTTAAATGTTTTATTAATCTGTTGGTTACAAATATATCTGAGTTTATATTCTGTTGAAACTCGTTTAACTGTAATTTTCATGGTTATAAGATACTGTTATATGTATTTTATGTTTTAAACAATGTCAGTCTATGTAAGTCCAATATGAAAGTACAATTTTAACAATTTTTGATTTCAAACTTACTTCTGTCTACTTCATCTGCAGAATCAGTCCTGCTATGGCCATCGGAGTGTGCATTTGGATGTGTGTGTGTTTTGTGCGTACTAACGCTATAAAAAGAGGTAGTGCTCGAAAGATGGTGTGCATGTTGTTTATTGCTGTGGGTATCTAAACTCCACACACCCATCTGGTATAGATGAGCGGCTGCCTCTCCCTTCTTAAGGAAATCACCTTATGAAAAAGACAGGTTGCTAGTCACCACACAGGGGAGGCATTGTGTTGCAGACAGACACTATCAAAGAACAATCAAATATAAGCTTTTGACCAAAAGCTACAGCGTTAAGTAGTCTTTGAAAATAATACTTATACATTAAAGTTTCTTTTTATTTTAATTTAATCCATTGTGAATATGTGGACCTGAGACTATAATAAGGAATATTTTAAAAATTGGTGGAATTCATATATCAATCAACTGGCATGAAAGTAAATACAGTCAAGGGTAAAATGAAGTAGTTCCTACATTGTCTGTTTTGTCAGCTGAACCATTGCCGCAGGGCCATTAAAAGTAAGGTTCAGTTGCGGAAAAAGTTTCTGCATGACTATCAGAGACTTCGCTGAAATTTTCTATGAACGTTCGCATATGTTTCCAGTGAACACTGTTGAATATTTACTTCCGCCAATTTATACTTGCAGAGATACAATCATTTGTTTCAGCCCATAGTGCTTCCATCAAAAATGTCCTTGAAAGAAACAAAACTAGGTAGCCTTGCACTCTCTGAAGCGAAATAAAAAAATATTTCCAGGGCGATTTGCATGTGTCTTCTTTGATACAAATACAGCCGAAAAAATAAGACGCTCGAAAAAAAAGTGAAGTTATCTTTCTGTCTCTCCAGAAGTAATTGCGGGATTTACAAAAAAAAATTGCATACAACCCACATAAAAGGTCTTAAAATAAAATTTCATTCTCCTGCTGCTTTCCAATAGTTTATAGACGGAAGCTGACAATTTTTCTACCAACTTCTACAAAAAAGTAAAAAAGTACCTACTGTAAATTCTTTGACACCTTCTTTAGTAGAAAGACCTCTAAATCACCTAAAAACTGTACCTGGTTCTGCAGTGCCAGCATAAAAGGCCCTTTTAAAAAACTAGTGGACGAGGGCACATCGCAACGTGGAAGTGCATTGTAAATGGGAATTGGTCCTTCTTCTGCTGGTACTCAAAATAACTCTGACTTTTTTTATTATGTTCTATAATTGTTTAGCACTCTTTGTGGAAGTTAATATCAAAGTGCTGATGATTAAGAAAGGAATTTGAGTCAAAAAATCTGTAAGTAGTTTTTCCTTATTTTTCGCTTCTTCAGATATCTCTTCAGAAATTAGTTCTACAAAATTATTTTTATAAAAATGAAATGGAAAAAGGAATCCGCTAGAAAGAATAATTTTCTCTTTTTGGGTGCTCTAATAATTTGAGATAATCACATCTGAAAACTGTAATTTTTTGGGTTCAGTCTTATCAAAATTTATTCCCAAACAATCCCATCAGTGAAGTCATCTAGACAGCAGTTCAACTTTCCTCAAGAAATTCTACAGCAAATCAAATGACAGAAATCTGCTTGAAGTAAACATAAGCTTAGAATCCGAAAAAAGTCGTTTCTACTTATAGCTTCGGCGTCTCACACTTGCAGATATGCCAGGTGGCTGCTGCAGCACATTATCGGACGTGGCTCTTATGCCAGTGCGAATGCTGGTTTTCTGACTTTAAAAGGCACCATTAGTGGCTAAGCAGCCACGGACCATACTACCCATTTATACAATTTTTCGTAAGTGCACTAATGTTTCAAATTAACCGCATACTATGCTATCACGAAGTACGATGTATCTAATACCAGAATTAAATTAGCACAACAGTAGCATTACGCAATACAAAGACGCACTAATAATTCTCTGAAACCGAGCGAAGTGGTGCAGTGGTTAGCACACTGGACTCGCATTTGGGAGGACGACGGTTCAATCCTGCGTCTGGCCATCCTGATTTAGGTTTTCCGTGATTTCCCTAAATAGCTCCACGAAAATGCCAGTATGGTTCCTTTGAAAGGGCACGGCTGACTTCCTTCCCCGTCCTTCCCTAATCTGATGAGACCGGTGACCTCGCTGTCTGGTCTCTCCCCCCCCCCCCCCCCCCCCCGAAATCAACCCTACCGACCTCGCTGTCTGGTCTCCTCCCACACAACAACCCAGTCCAAACCAATACTCTGAAACACGATTGCATTCAAAAAAATCTCAAGAAGATTGTTACCTTTGTAATGCAGAGTTAAATTTTGAAGCCTAGGACCAGACTGAATCTGTAGTTATAGTAGACAAACACACTGAAACATTTTTGTCATGAAGGGTCGTAACAAAAGACACTCCAGTTTTGAAATTTTTCTTGTTATTCAGACTTCCTCCCACTACCTAGTTGAAGTATCTTCCACAGAGAGTACTAAGTACTTGTAGAATATATTAAGCGATGTTGGATTTAATTTGAGTATCAGCGGAATATGAGCCCATTCTCAGTTCACCTCCACCTCATCGTTAATTTTTAGAGCCTTACATGCTCGCATTGCAAAACCAAATATATATTTTAAGTGGTTAGAACAGGGTGTTTCTAATGAAAACGGTATAAAAAGTTTGCCGAATACTCTTTTGTAAAAGTGGTCGAAAACTAGGTCGAAAACTACCATTCTTGGGATTTTTAGAAAAATCGTCAACTTTAACCTCATTTTGTAATGTGTTCGAAAGCACTATGAGAATGAAATTTTAAATTCTAACATTTTGTGTTGTAAGTTATTACGAGCGACATTTCAGATGTATACTGCAATTAATTCTGGAGATATAAGAATACTAAACTTTACATACAAGGTATTTTCGAGCATAGATTATTTTGACTGACTTGTCTTATTATCCTTACGCAAATAGCTTAAGATTTGTCTTTATTTCACTTAACGGAGCGCAGAAAGTCGTACAAAACTGCTTAGTTTTGTTTCTTTCAAGAAAATATTACCGGAAACATTATGTCACATACAGGGTGTTTCAAAAATGATCGGTTTATTTGAAACGGCAATAAAAACTAAACGAGCAGCGATAGAAATACACCGTTTGTTGCAATATGCTTGGGACAACAGTACGTTTTCAGGCGGACAAACTTTCGAAATTACAGTAGTTACAATTTTAAACAACAGATGGCGCTGCAAGTGATGTGAAAGATATAAAAGACAACGCACTCTGTGGTTGCGCCATTCTGTACGTCGTCTTTCTGCTGTAAGTGTGTGCTGTTCACAACGTGCAAGTGTGCTGTGGACAACATGGTTTATTCCTTAGAACAGAGGATTTTTCTGGTGTTGGAATTCCACCGCCTAGAACACAGTGTTGTTGCAACAAGACGAAGTTTTCAACGGAGGTTTAATGTAACCAAAGGACCGAAAAGCGATACAATAAAGGATCTGTTTGAAAAATTTCAACGGACTGGGAACGTGACAGATGAACGTGCTGGAAAGGTAGGGCGACGACGTACGGCAACCACAGAGGGCAACGCGCAGTTAGTGCAGCAGGTGATCCAACAGCGGCCTCGGGTTTCCCTTCGCCGTGTTGCAGCTGCGGTCCAAATGACGCCAACGTCCACGTATCGTCTCATGCGCCAGAGTTTACACCTCTATCCATACAAAATTCAAACGCGGCAACCCCTCAGCGCCGCTACCATTGCTGCACGAGAGACATTCGCTAACGATATAGTGCACAGGATTGATGACGACGATATGCATGTGGGCAGCATTTGGTTTACTGACGACGCTTATTTTTACCTGGACGGCTTCGTAAATAAACAGACCTGGCGCATATGGGGTACCGAAAAGCCCCATGTTGCAGTCCCATCGTCTCTGCATTCTCAAAAATTGTTGGTCTGGGCCGCCATTTTTTCCAAAGGAATCATTGGCCCATTTTTCAGATCCGAAACGATTACTGCATCACGCTATCTGGACATTCTTCGTGAATTTGTGGCGGTACAAACTGCCTTAGACGACACTGCGAACACCTCGTGGCTTATGCAAGATGGTGCCCGGCCACATCGCACGGCCGACGTCGGCCGACGTCTTTAATTTCCTGAATGAATATTTCGATGATCGTGTGATTGCTTTGGGCTATCCGAAACATACAGGAGGCGGCGTGGATTGGCCTGCCTACTCGCCAGACATGAACCCCTGTGACTTCTTTCTGTGGGTACACTTGAAACACCAGGTGTACCGCCAGAATCCAGAAACAATTGAACATCTGAAGCAGTACATCTGATCTGCATGTGAAGCCATTCCGCCAGACACGTTGTCAAAGGTTTCGAGTAATTTCATTCAGAGACTACGCCATATTATTGCTACGCATGGTGGATATGTGGAAAATGTCGTACTACAGTGTTTCCCAGACCGCAGCGCCATCTGTTGTTGACAATTGTAACTACTGTAATTTCGAAAGTTTGTCTGCCTGAAAATGTACTGTTGTCCAAGCATATTGCAACAAACGGTGTATTTCTATCGCTGCTCATTTAGTTTTTATTGCCGTTTCAAATATACCGGTCATTTTTGAAACACCCTGTAGTTGCCAAAAAATAAGGGATGCACTGTTGATAGCTGAGCTAAGGGTTCTGACAAATGACTGTATCTCTGGAAGTACTGAATTAATGATCGTCACATTTTACGAATGTGCCTTGGGAACGTGCAATTTTTCATCAAAATCTGTGGTGGTCGTGAGGAAACCTCTGGACCACTTGGCATGGTATGACCCTGTACGCAAGTCTGATGATTGAGAAACAGTTACCACTAGGTCATAAAGTTTCAATAGCTACTGCAATAAATGAACATTCTTATCGAACCATTTTAAAAACTTTCTTCGTAATATAACTTATTTTAATATAAGTGCAGAAGTTAGTAATACAGGCTGACTACATCTAAGTTCTTATACAAGAACTTACTCAACAGTTTTCTTGTTTGCTACATACCCACAAGGATCGACACACGCAAAATATTAGAAGCACACGAAGCAGTACCTAGAAATGTTTCCGATTAACTTGTGAGGTGACATACCACCGAGCATACGTGCTATCTCTTGCAAATCTCAACCCTCACCGGCAGACGGCTGAGGTGGCCGAGTAGTACCAGGCGCTGCATTATGGAATCGCGCGACTGCTACGGTCGCAGGTTCGAATCCTGCCTCGGGCATGGATGTGTATAATGTCCTTAGGTTAGTTAGGTGTATGTAGTACTCTAAGTTCTAGGTGACTGATGACCTCAGAAGTGAAGTCCCATAGGCTCAGAGAGATTTGAACCATTTGAACCTCACTGGCAGACGAATGTAAAGCGCAAAAGTCCGAAAGTGGAAATGGCTGTCGTTATTTAAGCCCTAGCACTGACGTGAGTCAAATGAGCACACTTCCGACTTCCGAAACATAATTAAAACTATAAATTCAACGTTATACACATGTATTGTACATTAATCTATATGCAAATTCCCTCAGCTGCGGAATGGTGTTCGTAGTTCTGTATCTTTGGTGGACTGATCACAAATAAAATTTTTGTCTATGCAGAGGATACATTGCATTGTTCTGTTATCAGAAAAATCAGCTATTAAAATTAATTATACTCTTGCGTCCCCAATTATATCTACTTATTAATGCTGACGTTCTTCATATGTTTAGTATTTTATTTACGAGAAAACTGGAGTGTTTGTGCACAGAATGCACAGTCCAGTCTATAAATCAATATAGGTGAGAAGTACAAAAAATCTACTTTGACAGTTCGATAGCGCTCTCTGAGACGTATCCATAAACACTACGTTTGTATAAATCTTGTAAGACTTTGTCGAGACATTAATTTTTTCATCTCACTCTGTACATAAAACTTTTAACATAAAAAACCTTAAAATCTATACTTCGTATCGAGATCGCGCTTTTATCCACATACTAATCTTAATTTTTCTTAATTTCGTCTTTGTAATTTTATTAATGGCTTCATTTTTCCACTTTTGTTCTCATTTATTAAATTTTGTCTTATTTGATATTTGTTGTGGCTAGTCAAGTCTGCTACGGCGGGCTCCCCTCCGACTTTCATGCTAATGGCCGTTTTTCCCACTACGCGGTCAGAATCGGCGTTTCCCTTACTGGAAGTATAGATCGGCCTTCAAACGATCTGATTTGATTAGACGATCTGCCGTATCTGATCAGGCCAGATGAGTTGTCAGACCAAAAGTAACTGTATCGGCTCTGAGATCTCTTCCGGGTATTCAAATGCTTGTGAGATACTTCTGACAAGCAGTACTGCAACAAGAGTGCCAGAACAATAGCAGTACAAATACTTGAAGAGAAACTAAACGAAGTTTCAGGTATATGAAACACAGCTGAAGTAAACATGCCGCATTATGTGCAGGTAAAGAGCCCGCCGCGGTGGTCTCGCGGTTAAGGCGCAGTCTGCTTTCGACCGGTGAGCGGCGAGGACGTCTTGTTTACGTCCCGTCCGCAGAGTCGCGAGCGCGCGTAGTTTGTTTACTTCCTCGCCGCAGCTAATACTCGCGTCCGTTAACACTGAGTCGCCATGGCTCATTCGTACAGAAAAGCTACCATCAAGATCAGCTTCCAGCCCGACTACGTACGACCACGAGCCTTTGAAGTCGAACGATTCATCCGTGACGAAGTTCAAATACCAACACAGCACATCATCGGTATCCACCTATCCATCACAAGTAGCGTCGTTTACGTCAAGATGGTCGATGACGAGTTATGTCACGCAGTTGTGAACAGATGCGCGAATACTCTCAAGTTCAAACACTCCGATGGTCACATCGGAGAGGTTACTGTTGACCATGCTGGACTAGGATTACGCACACTAAGAGTCTTCGAACTCCTTTTCGAAGTACCACCGGACGTCGTTACCTCAGCTTTCCGCCCTTATGGGACGGTAATTAGTCACGTGGCCGAAAAATGGAACACCTTCGAGACGTACCAGGTCCTCAACGGCGTCCGTCAACTGAAAATTGAATTAAAGAAACATGTGCCGTCCTACTTAGTCATAGGTGGCTGTCGAGCAATAGTAATGTACGACGGACAACCTCGTACTTGTTCTGGTTGCGGCCAGGAGGGTCATGTGCGCTCGGCGTGTATTCAACGTCGGGTTACACAACATCCATGGCATGACACGACACGACACCACCTCCTACGCTCACAGCCCTCCCCCTCAATTACGCCAAGGTGACACGATCGACTGTTATGACAGACGACAACCCCCAGGAAGACAGGAAGCGTTAGACTGCGCGCGTGTCGCCGGTTCTGGATTGACCAACACCATTACGGTGTCTGAAGAGATTGCAGAACGCCGCCCATCGACTCCACATGAAGATTCGGACAAGAGAATAGAACTCGACGCTAGGGTTGTACCAACCTCTGCCTTTCTACCTAAGGGGGATGCTATACGGGAGCCACAAGCTCTTTCGGACACAGAAACCCACGTCCGCAAACAAAGGTCACCGAGAAAACATAAAAAGCGACGTCGCACACCCTCAGACGATTGCCTATAGCGGACGTATTCTGCAGTTGACGACTGGACGGCCGACGAAACGAAGACGAAAATGGATGACACGAGATCGCCCTCACCGGTCACTTTGTCTGATTTTGACAAACCCGATTCCGCTCTCTCGGGCAAACGGATGGCCAACACATTACCCGCCGTTGGTACACAACCGGAAACAACTGCGGATTCACCCTTAGTCACTCAGCCCACAAGTGTTCTACCGCAGCCACCGTTAACTTACGGACCTTGGGCGGATGACATTGAAGACGACTCCACGGCCGCTGTGGTGGATGAGGAGAGGGGTCTCTCCTCCTACAACTCGGCCCCTCCCGAGTAGCAACAGATGACGGCGCGGACGCGGCCAGCATATCACAGGCCCCACCTTTTACGGCGACACTGACGGCGGCCCCCACCGCAGGAGACGATCTACAGACTTATCGCTTAACGACCATCAACATTAACACCATTCGGACATGTACGAAGTTGTCGCTGCTCCAAGACATGCTAAATGCAGCAGACGTTGACATTGTCTTTCTCCAAGATGTCTTCGTCGCCGATTTCTCGGGGATGTATGGTTATACGGCTCATGTGTCCCACGCCTCGCCAACTAACAGTGGAGTCGAAATTCTCCTCAGAGAGGGCCTCGAGGCGGACGAAGTCCGATATCTCCCCGACGCTAGAGGAATGGCCGTAACTGTGCAAGGCGTCCGCTTTATCAATGTGTACGCCCCTTCCAGAACGAATCGCCGTCGTGACCGATCGCTGTTCTTCGCAGAAGGAATAGCACCCCTTTTTCAGGGCAGGCACGATGACTTGATATTAGGGGGCGATTTCAATTGCACCCAAGCACCTAAAGATCAGCTGCCACGCTATTCACCGTGCCTCGAACGTGGGACACTCATCGACGATCTCCAGCAGGTAGATACATGGGAACATATTCGAGGAAATGGACCTGGATACACCCGTTTCACGAGTCACTCGTCTAGTCGCATCGATAGGATTTACGTCTCCCGTTCTCTCGCGGCAACGGTGAGTGACGCGGAGGTGTGGCCAGTAGCCTTTTCTAATCACGAGGCCTGTATATGTGCCGTCACCTTTCGTCGCCAACGGGTGTGGCGTAGCCGACATCCCTGGAAATTAAACCTTGCTCATATCACTTCTCCGGATTGTCGACGCGCCATCGAAGACACGTGGAGTTTGTGCGTCCGCCGCCTCCCAAAGTATCCTATGTCGATTAGTTGGTGGTTAACCTGCGCCAAGCCGCCCCTACGGCGAACCCGTATTACGTATGGTCTTGAGACTGCTGCTTGGAGGCGGCAGACCCTTGAGTTTTATTTCACCGTCCTTCGCGAATGCGCCTTCTTGCCACCGACACCGGAACGACAGTTGACAGTTCAGCGTGCGAAAGCACAGATCGTAGCCCATATGCGCCGCCACCTCGAAGGGACGATCGTCCGAGCGCGAACACAAGACAGACTCGCAACGGAATGACCCACCATGTACCACGTCATCCGAGAACGTACACTGCGAAGACGGGCGCTGATACATGCCGTCACCACTGAGGACGGCCTTCGTCACACCACACAACGCGATATTGCTGCAGCCTTCTTCGACAATTACGCACGACTTTATTTTGCTCGATGTTCCGACCCAACGACGGTGACAGCAGTCTCACAACTGGTTTGCGGCGTTGTCCCACAGGATTTACAAACTGAATTATTGAACGACATTACGGAAGACGAAGTTATCGACGCCATCGGTAAAGGAGCGGCGAATAAATCTCCTGGCCCGGATGGGCTCCCTGTGGAGTTTTATAGAACTTTCCATTATTTACTGACTCCCAAGTTAACAGACATCTGTCGAGAACTTATGTCCCCCGCGGTGCCGCTCCCTGCGACCTTCGTAGAAGGAATAATTATACCGGTTCACAAACATAAAGGTGGGGCTCGAATACAAGATTACCGCCCGCTAACACTCGTCAACTGCGACATGAAGATATTCACCAGACTGTTAGCAAACCGTCTACGACCGACCCTACCTTACGTCATCTCGCCAGATCAGACTTCCCTAGGGGGTATCAACAACATCCACACAGCACTGTGTCGATACCGCGACTTAATAGCCCTAGCCAGGGCACGCCGTATCCCGGGAGCGCTGGCATCACTAGATTTTAGCTAAGCTTTTGATCGAGTGGATCACGCGTACCTAACGTCCGTTCTCCAGCATATGCAGTACCCACAGCAATTCACAGACGTCGTGATGCGCCTCCTCCGAGGGGCGATTTCCAAAGTACTCGTTAACGGGCGTCTCTCGCAGTCCCTCGTGATTTACCGCTCCGCGCGTCAAGGCTGCCCCCTTGTCGACGTTACTATGTACTCTGGCACTGGAACCCCTCCTCTGTGGCCTCCGTCAACGCCTCACCGGTCTTACCCTACGTGACGTCACATTTCGCTGTACAGCATATGCAGACGACCTGGTCCTCGTGTTCCGCAATTACGACGATGTCAACAGAGCACTAGAATGGATTACCACGTACGGTGTGGCTTCCGGCAGCTGTCTCAACGTCGCCAAATCCGTCGCCAGGGCCATAGGAGACAGGTTGACCCCAGCGTGTGTCGAACCCCTATAGCTTTGTGGCACTATCAAATGTCTCGGAATAGAGTTTCACAACGACATACGGCGCACTGCGGCTCCTAACTACCGCTGCTTATTACAACAAATTCGGGTCCAGATCTTCAACCTTCGTCTGCGGACCCTGGACATTCTCCAAAGGACACACTTCGTCAATGTTTACCTCGCATCGCGCCTTCCACACATAGCGCGTGTTCTTCCAATACCGTTACTGATGGCTCGACGTCTATTAGCGGCATTCGGAGCCTACGTCAGTACAGGCATGCTCTTCAAAGTCGGTTATGAGTCACTGACCCTTCCCCCAGAAAGGGGAGATCTTGGTCTAGTCCATGTCCACGACAGAGCTGTGGCCCTGTATGTCAGCTCACACATCAAGCTGTGGTGCCACCAACCGGAAAGTTTGACAGGTTTGCTGTTGGAGTCCTTCGCTCCGCCCTCCCTTATGCCTCCACTGACCACGCAAGACATACCCCCACCCTTCTATTACTTCGGGAACTTTTACATTGAACACAGCTATGTCCGTATCGCAGTAGCACCGACGAAACAGGCGTTGGCGCGGGATATGTATCATGTCCTACAGCAGAGGCGCCCATCAAACATCGTGGAGACCAAAAGCCCTCAGATTAATTGGAAGGTGGTGTGGAAGACGATTCACGCGGTTACACTGGGCACAGCCGTCCGATCCACATGGTATATCACAGTCAATGGTAAACAGATCACCCGATCACGCCTCCACAAGATAAACATGGCGGAGTCGCCTCTCTGCGTAGACTGCGGGATACCAGACACGGACGAACACCGTCTCACATGTGGCGCGGCAGAAGACGTATGGCGCTTGGTGCGACAAATTTTGTCGTATTTTCTACGAGTGACTCCGGAACACATTACACCTCAGTTTCTACTATTTCCGGATCAACAGTATTTCCCGCGCGCCAAGACCAACGCTGTTACGTGGGTCCGTGCGCATACGGTACACTACTTATTTCACGATGGACCTAAAGATGTATTCGACTTTTGGAACTACCTACAAGAACGTCATTGCAAGATCGTACGGAACCCAAAATACAGACAGTATTTTTCTAATTACTTAGGGAGTGCCCTACGCGACCCTCCACGCAGCTGGATCATCAACAGGTAGGAGAAGACACCCATTGAGTGAGCTGACAAGACTGAGTTCGATTCTCGGTGGAATAACATGATATACGTGAAGACGTACCTGGATGATGAAGCGTAAGGAGAGTAGCGAACCACCCTTCTACATCCTGTATGAAGCACTCATTTTTTTCGTTTTCCCCATATACATTACCTCGGTGTAGGAACGTGCCGAGATTTTTTTTTTTACTCAGGGCACGATGCGGTGCTAGATACATTTAATTTTGTAAAACAAAAAAATTTAAAAAATAAAAAATTAAAAAAATTAAAAAAATTAAAAAGGAAAAACAAAAAAATAAAAAAGCAATTGATCGCCAAAAAAAAGGCGCTCAGTCCGGAACCGCGTGACTGCTACGGTCGCAGGTTCGAATCCTGCCTCGGGCATGGATGTGTGTGATGGCCTTAGGTTAGTTAGGTTTAAGTAGTTTTATGTTCTAGGGGACTGATGACCTTTGATGTTAAGTCCTATAGTGCTCAGAGCCATTGTTACAGATGTCGTAAGGAAACGGGAAATATTAATACACAAGGCGACGTCATTACTTTGAAGCGGGAACAAAAGACGCTGGGTACTAGGACGGGCTGTTGTCTCACAGCTATCAAGATCGAATGATAGTCATTGCTGCACTGTAGAAAAATTAGTGTCTGATTTTATTGTTGATGAAAAATTATGAAATCTCACTCTATAGTCATTAACAGCAAATTTAAGCGATACCATTCCGTGCCCTCAGCGTTCCCTTCATCAGCATCATCAGGCAAGAGCAGATTCAGTTGTTCCAGCAGTACGTGAAGTTCAACAGTTACCCTAGTTATTTCAGATATATAAATTTGCGCTACGCTATGTGAAGTAGAATAACAATAATCCGAAAACAGTGCTTCCACTGTGAATAAGATTCTTGTGTTTAAGAGTACTGGTACACAAAAAACGTCATTTCACGTTAAAAAATTCTATGTAAGTAATTTAGAAATGGTTCAAATGGCTCTGAGCAATATGGGACTTAACATCTATGGTCATCAGTCCCCTAGAACTTAGAACTACTTAAACCTAACTAACCTAAGGACATCACACAACACCCAGTCATCAACAGGCAGCGAAAATCACTGACCCCGCCGGGAATCGAACCCGGATCCCGGGCACGGGAAGCGAGAGCGCTACCGCACGAACACGAGCTGCGGACAGTAATTTCCCTTCCCAAAAACTGTTGTCTTGACGTCAACATACTTCCTCAAAACTCTGTATGTTGATTCGCACGTTTCAGGGATTGTTTCTGGAAACAGCTGTTGAGAGATTGGAGTACTGTATTTAAAATCTGCTTAGCTGTTCCAATAACCAAAAATCTTAAAGCGGCAACCAGTGTTTCTTCAGCATTTCACTGTTCTTTTTCGAAACATGTGGAGTCATCAAGCACAGCAGTGTAATGAGATAGTGGTCCATTATCAGATAACGGCGAAATTCGTCGCTATTCAGTTCTCTCAACGACGACATAGAACTAAAACCTTTTCGTTTCGGTAACTAATATGTGGCCCACTTTCTTACACTAAGAGTTTTTGTAACAGTGCTACCAGAGAAATGCCATCTTTATTTTATTTCGACAAAACAGGAGTCGTCGTTCGCTTGCCGATGCATTTTCTACAGAAGCTAAGAGCAGGCTGATAGAATCGGGCTCTACTTCATCAGGCAGTGTGGATACGACCCCGGTGTTTGTCGGATACGCCGTAGGGCTGATAGGTTAGGTCATCGGTAGTCGCCCGAACATTCTCATACTCGCACCGTGTGCTACTGACTGCGCCTCACAGGGTGAGGGCGTCAGGGTGATGCGGCCATCTGTTGATGACAGCTCGTGACTCGTGCAGTCTAGCTCGGCGTCCAATCTCTCTTGGCTGTCAATACCATCGGCCTGCTCACTCAGCCGCGCCCGCTCCTAGTTGCAACAAAACGCACACGCATGTCCGCGTCCGTTTTTGAAGTTTCTCGCCACTATTTCCGGGGTGTAACTTGTCAGCCTCAGCCACCAGAAGAGAGCTTCCTTGAGGTAAAAGGTAGCGAGTTTAACATTCCGAATACCAAAGTAGTATATTTCGAAAGGTTTCTATTGGACATTGATCTAATCGACATCTATGTATCTTACAAAAATACAATTCTTCCCGTGCCTATTGTTGTTTCCGGTCTTCAGTCCCTAGACCAGTTTATGCGGCGCTCCACGCTAATCTGTTCTGTGCAAGTTCATCATCTCTGTATGATTTCCGTCACCTACATTATAAACTGATAGCTAAACCTTGGTCTCGTTTTACAGCTTTCACCCCCACTTTTCCCTTCATTACAAAATTGCAAACCTGACGGTTACGAGATGCTCTAGAATAGGGGTATCCAATCTTTTATCCTACCTGGACCACACTGGAAGAAGACCAGTATTTTTGGGCTGCAAGTAACATTCTTAACAAAGGGGAAAATGCGTGATGGACAATGAGAGAGTCCAGTATTTTTGGGCTGCAAGTAACATTCTTAACAAAGGGGAAAATGCGTGATGTACAATGAGAGAGTAGCGTTGTGTGGCGGTAGTTTCATGTCGAATATACAAACATAAAAAAAGTTTTTCATCACCTCGTTTCCGAGAGTTTCAGAACCTGTACAAGAAATTCGAATAGAGATCAACATAAACATCATTTCTGATCTTTTTAATGCTCATGAAAACCACACATTGCGTGTTGTACCACCATACAGGAGACCATCAGAGGTGGCGGTCCACATTGCTGTACATACTGGTGCCTCTAATACCAGTAACACGTCCTATTGCATTGATGTGTATGCCTCTATTCGTCGTGACATACTATCCACAAGTTCATCAAGGCACTGTTGGTCCACATTGTCCCAGCCCTCAACGGTGATTCGGCATAGATCCCGCAGAGTGGTTGGTGGTTAACGTCTTCCGTAAACAGCCACTTTCAATCCATCCCAGGCAAATTCGAAGGATTCATGTCTGGAGAACATGCTGGACACTCTAGTCGAGTGACATCATTATCCTGACGGAAGTCATTCACAAGCGGTAGCGGTCTCGCTTCCCATGCCCGGGTTCCCGAGTTCGATTCCCGGCTGGGTCAGGGATTTTCTCTGCCTCGTGATAGCTGGGTGTTGTGTGATGTCCTTAGGTTAGTTAGGTTTAAGTAGTTCTAAGTTCTAGGGGACTGATGACCATCGATATTAAGTCCCATAGTGCTCAGAGCCATTTGAACCATTTTGAAGTCATTCACAAGATGTGCACGATGAGGGAGCGAATTGTCGTCCATGAAGACGAATGCTTCGTCAATATACTGCCGATATGGTTTCACTATCGGTCGGAGGACGGCATTCACGTATCACTCAGCAGTTAGTTGGCCTTTCAAGACCACCAGCGGCGTACGTCGCCCCCACCCCCTAATGCCACCCCAAAACAGCAGGGAACGTCCACCGTGCTGCATTCACCTTACAGTGTGTCTAAAGCGTTCAGCTTATTCGTATTGCCTCCAAACACGCCTCAGTCGCCTGTCGCGGTGGTCTCGCGGCTCTAGGCGCGCAGTCCGGAACCGTGCGACTGCTTCGGTGGCAGGTTCGAATGCTGCCTCGGGCATGGATGTGTGGGATGTCCTTAGTTTAATTAGGTTTAAGTAGTTCTAAGTTCTAGGGGACTAATGACCACAGCAGTTGAGTCCCATAGTGCTCAGAGCCATTTGAACCACGCCTCAGTCGATTGTCTGGTAGAAGGCATATACCACACTCATCGGTGAAGAGCGGTCCATTGGGCATGTTGTTGGGCCCATCCGTAGCGCGCTTCATGGTGTCGTGTTTGCAAAGATGGACCTCGCTATGGACGTCGTGAGTGACGTCCTGTGGCAGCGCCAAATTCATTATTCAACATGGTGGCGATGCTGTCAGAGTTCCTCTGGGCCATAATCCGTAGGTAGCGGTCGTCCACTGCAGTAATAGCCCTCGGGCTGCCTGAGCGAGACATGTTATCGACAGTTCCTGTCTCTCTGTATCTCCTCCATGTCCAAACAAAATCGATTTGGTTCATTCCGAGACGCCTGGACACTTCCCTTGTTGAGAGCCCCTCCTGCCATAAAGTAATAATGCGAACGCGATCCAACGGCGGTATTGTGTCGGGGCATGGTTGAACCACAGACAACACGAACCGTTTACCTCCTTCCTGGTTGAATGACTGGAACAGATCAGCTGTCCGACCCCTCCGTCTAATAAGCGCTTTTCGAGCATGGTTGTTTACATCTTCGGACGGGTTTAGTGACATCTCTGAACAGTCAAAGGGACTGTTTGTGGCACAATATCCTCAGTCAACGTCTATCTTCAGGAGTTCTGGGAACAGGGGAGATGCAAAACTTTTTCTGATTTAGATGTATAAATTACGTTAACTTTACACAAGCGGAATTTAATGTTGTGTTTCTTGCTTTTTTACCGATTGTGTGATAGATGCTCACCTCTTGGGCCCCTTTTATTGATTCTTTGAGCCGCGTGCGGCCCGCAGGCCGCGGATTGGACACCGCTCTTCCAGAATGTGTCCTATCAACCGATCGGTACTTTTAGTCAAGGGTGCCATACATTTCTTTTCTCCGCAATTACATCTAATGCCGCGTAATTAATTAGCCGAGATGCCTATCGAATGTTCAGCTTTGTCCTGTAGCACCGCACAGCAACAGCTGTTATACTTACTGTCTAAAACGTTTATGTCCCACATTTCACTTCCGTAAAAAGCTTCACGGAAGACAAACACCTCCGTAAATGACTTTATGAATTGTAAATTTACCTATGATGTTAATTTCTTTTTTTCAGAAAAGTTTTTCTTGCTATTAGCAGTATGAATATTGTGCACTTCTGTCTCCAATAACAAATTTTAACAAAGTTGATTTACCAAAATCATTTAGTGGCTCATTTTCATAAAAAAATTGGTTCAAATGGCTCTGAGCACTATGGGACTTAACTTCTCAGGACATCAGTCCCCTCGAACTTAAAACTATTTAAACAGAACGAACCTAAGGACATCAGTCACACACATCCATGCCCGAGGCAGGATTTGAACCTGCGACCGTAGCGATCGCGCAGTTCCAGACTGTATCACCTAAAACCGCTCGGCCACCGGGGTCGGCGCTCATTTTCTAATTCTGTTTACTGTGCATCACCTGATATACGAGTAGCGTTCAATAAACAATACTACACTTTTCTTTCTCGGAGAATTTCGCTCGAAAATATTCGAATTTTACTGTGGGGCATCGTGGGAAATTACTGGCTTAGCCCGTGTCATGTCACGAATTTCCGAAAAGTGGCGGTGTTATATAATTTCTTCAAAATGGGCCCTGCAACGGAGGTGCATTCCAAGCAGTGACCTATCATCGAGTGTCCTCTGGCGGAAAACCAGTGCATCGCAGGTATTCATAGCCACTTACATAGCCTGGCAGTGAAGAAAAGCTATGTTAGTCGTTGGGTGAGGCATCTGTCATTACCTCCACAAAGTCGCACAAACCTGTCTGATCGCCCTCGTGGCAGCAGCCTGCACACTTCTGTGACTCCTGCAATGTTGGAACATGCCAACACTCTTATTCCAAGTGATCGATTGATCACAATGAGGCTGATCCCGGCAGAGGTTCGAGTCCTCCTAGGGCGTGGCTGTGTGTGTTTGTCCTTAGGGTAATTTAGGCTAAGTAGTGTGTATGCTTAGGGACTGATGACCTTAGCAATTAAGTCCCATAAGATTTCACACACATTTGATCACAATGAAACCCTTCTTTGCGCCAGTGGGCCTATCTATTCCTAGTACTGACACGCCTGTCAAGGTTTTTGGGGTACTCAAAGGTGTGTGCCCGTTGTGTTCTTCGCCGGCTAACAAATGACTGTAAAGAGCACCGAAGGACTACCTTTGCACGAATTATTTGCGTGTTACTAGGCTGATTGCGACAATTTTTGTCGAACATCGATTTGGCAGATGTAACATGTGTTCATCACTTCGAATCGGCAAGAAAACGGCAATCTATTTTAATAAATACCGCCACACCACATCTCCTCCGAAGAAAAAGTTCAAAGCTGGCTGTTCACTTGATAAAGTTATAACGACACTGTTCTGGATCCATGAAGAGGTTATTCTGCTTAACGTCCACCCTTATAGGGCCACAGTCGACTCTAAAGTGAATAGCGGTGCCCTCAGGAAAGTGAACAAAAGACTTCAGCGTGTTCGTTGCTACGAAAAAGCAAACAAACTTCTCCTTCCCAATAACAACGCCAGGTCTGTCACAAATCTGCGCCCACAGAACTTCATAGGACTGTTTCTCCTCATCCAACCTACAGCTTGGATCTCGTTTGGCCTAATAAAGGACACACTCCGCAGGAAGCAGTGCGTGGTTGATACGGACGTTGTCACTGAAGTAAGAAATTGGCTCCGACGCCGATCAGTAGAGTTGTACTATGCGCGTATACAGGCCTTCCCAGTACGGTGGCGTAATGCAACGACGATTATGACGGAAAACAGGATTTTGTAGACCAAAGAGTGGGAACTAATATGGTGTACTGGAATCTCGAATAAAATCTATCGCATTTCGGAAAAAATGTGTGGCATTACTTACTGGATGTCCTTCGTAATTCGGCAACATTCGGTTAATTTAGAAATTTTAATTGATTTACACCTTATAATCTCTTTTCAAGTTCATGTCAATTCCGTTTAACTGTTCCTTCTAGTCTTTTTTCCGTCGCTGACAGCATTACAATCACTTAGGCCCACCTCCAAGTTTTAGTTTCTCCTCTCTAAACTTCAATTCCTTTCCTAAAATTTATTTTTAGTTTTCCTTATTGCTTGCTCAATGTCCAGATATAATGATATCGGAATAGGCTACAGGGGAGTCTTAGTCTTTGTTCAACTACTGCTACACTTTCATTTCTTTGTACTCTTATGCCTACAATCTAATTAATTTTCAGGTTGTAGTTGCTGTTGATAGCAATTAAGCCCGTTCATTTTCTGCCATCCTGCTCAAATTCAGTACAATTCGCTTGTGTACTTTTTATTTCGGCTGTGTAGTTGTTCGGTACCAGTCATCGGCGGCAATGTGCGAGGGCTTACTCATGAAAAGTTGGCCTATATGCACCTCGAACGAGGGTTCCTCGATTCAGTCACAATTACAATATGAATTTCAAACGAATCGTCAGCGACGACTGGTCCTTTACACCAAAGTACTTAGTAAATGTCAGTAAACAGCTTCTGGACTTTTATGATACAGTTCGGGTTCGGTCTGCACACGTCAGAGCAGATGTCTAAAAAAAAAATGGCTCTGAGCACTATGGGACTTAACTGCTGAGGTCATCAGTCCTCTAGAACTTAGAACTATTAAACCTAACCAACCTAAGGACATCACATCACGCAGGATTCAAACCTGCGACCGTAGCGGCCGCCCGGCTCCAGACTGTAGCGCCTAGAACCACTCGGCCATTCCGGCCGGCAGTAGATGTCTCATACGCGTTACGTATCCACATTTGCCGTTCCTAGAAATAGCCCAACTGTAACGTTTCTTGAGGACTAATTTTAACAGAGATACTAATTTAGGATTAAAATTTTGTTTCTGTAAAGAGGCAGAACCTCCAAATACATATTAAAAGAAAATACGGTGCGACGTAGGCTGTAACATTATAGCCTGCTACGGACCATGTTTTCTTTTGTCAGCTGCATTGTGAGCTTCATATGCATACGTGAGAGGGCACTGTCTGTCGAGATTTTTTATGAGATTCTCCAGAGTCAGGCTATTCGTCTCTGGTCTCTCGGGAGAAGGATTTCCATTATCCTCGTAAGAAACGATATTAGTAACGTGTCTAAAATAGAAAACTTGGTGCGTATCGTGAACATACTGCAATGATTCCAGTGAAGTATAGATCCGGAAGCGATCCCGGAAGCGCCTTTCTGCTCGATTCATAGTCCTACAGTCGCCCTCAATTCTGTGGAGAGGGATAGAGAAAGGCTTATTCGATTTCGATGTTCCATAACGTTGTGGAAGAGTGGAACGTTTACTTTTTCTGCCATTAAGTAAAGGTATATTGACTTTATGAAGTCATAAATATTCATTCACGCTCTCCTTATAATTACCATGAGTTCCAGTGAAAGCACTTAACTCCTTGAAATGAAGTTTGGTCACTACCAATAAACAACTTACAATTTCTTCTCTCATATCACTCGACTGACTTCTAAATGAAGGAGTTCGTCGACGATGACACGCAAAAGTCTTCCACTGGTGCGCTTTTGAATAATAAAGTAAACCTAACTTGGTACTTTTTCGAAAATGGTAATTAATTCCTTCTTATAACTGGAACATGCACTCGTTTATTCACATATTGTGTACTGTTTGGAGGTTGATACAGTTTTGTGCCTTTTGGATTTGATCACAAATTTGTTCAACAGAAATGTTTTTAATCATTACATCAATTTCTTCTTTTTATCATTTTTATGTCTGTTTTTATAATTCCCGTTTAGACAAGTTTGATGCGGCTCGTTACAACTTCCCCTTTTGTGCCAACTTCTTCATCACGGCTATTAATACGTTTATTGATCTCCTCTCTTTTTTCTTTTCTTTTCATTCTTACGCCATAGTACCAGTTGCCGGCTGAATCACATCTGTGATGTTTAAAACAACATATTGTGTGTTGTGTAATTAAAGAAGTTTCTTTTCTGTCATCCTCGCATAACATACTTCCAGGAATGTGCTTAAAAATGTATGTGAGAAATTTTAGTTTAAGGCATTATTAATGCAGTGAAGATCGCAGCTATCCCTTCTGATGACTCTATAGTGCTGGGTACTACACAAGTGGAAGTGAAGTACAGGAAGGTTGGATTCCGGTTTACAGCGCCAGTTCTTTTATAAATTGGTTACTTTCACTAAATATTAGTTCAAGCACGGTGTATCCTCGCAGTATCACTGCCAACCATGTTATAACGAGTTTCTCCTACGTTTTCAAGCGCATTCCCTATTGAAACCATTCCCTATTAAAACCTCTAGCTCTTCCGCCGCGTGTCACCCCGTTAGGATTCCTACGTCTCGCCGCCTATGTCTGTACGAACTACCGTATTGTAATACGTGTACCCATATTGCAAATAAGAAAACATTATTCCAGTTACTCTTCTGACAATATACATTCTCCATTTATGAGTAGTATTTCCACATTATCTTCGAGGATGTGCATTGTATTCAAACAGATTTTCAACTGAAGACGACTGACTGAACGACTGTTACGTAATTTCCTTGTGATTCCATTTGTTTACAGTCAAATGCAGTAAGTGGACGACTTGCCGTATCCCGCCAAACTGTACTCCTTGCTGGCACAAGAAAAGTAAACCCAATTTTACGTTATATTTTTAACGTATTTACGTGAATGGCACACTATGGTACCTTCTTTTTGACGTCTTGAAGAGAGGAAATGTGTTACGGAATAAAAAAATATAAGGCGCTATTTAGAAAGACGCACTGCTCTCATATCTTCGTACAGAACAAAATTACAAGAAAGGAAATCATGCTGGTTAATGCTCCTGGTAGCAAAACTACCTTCCGCTGACACATTTCTTTTCTTGAAAATTAAGATGGTCAAGATGATACACACTAAGTTCGAGACGTTGGTATATCACTGTAGGAAAAGTTTATTATTATTGTAGTGTATTAATATGTACCATGGTGCCTAACGCAAAAACGTGTATAACTGATACATATCATTTATTGCCACAGAAGCTATTGACAACAAATTACCGAAAGAGATATTGTTTGTGCGTGCGCGCGTGTGTGTGTGTGTGTGTGTGTGTGTGTGTGTGTGTGTGTGTGTGTGTGCGTGTGTGTGTGTGTGTGTGTGCGTGTGTGTGTGTGTGTGTGTGTGTGTGTGTGTGTGTGTGTGTGCTCGTGTGCGTGTGCTCGAGTGCGTGCGTTTGGTAGTGGCGCTCAGAGACGAATATGGTTAGAACGGTGAAACTAAGGGAAAAGAGATGAATTCAGTCTGAGATTAAATCGCGCTCACTGTCATCAAATTTCACCCATGATCATATGCACATTCAGGTTAGCTCACTCTAGCTTACTTCATGGTAAATAGTGTTAAAATTGTTCAGCTGTTGTAAAACCAGGTATGACAAGAGGACAACTAAATAAGCTGCCCAGGAATACGTGGCTGTTTGATCACTTACCAAAAACACCGATGATCCAGAACCACTGATAACGCATTAAGAAAGGTCACCGTAAAATTTTGGGGAACAAGTCAGATGGTTCACGAAATTTTTGAAAGTCGTGTCACATTCATTAGAATGTCAATTAAAGTAAAGGGCAAATCTGTCGGAAAAGGAGCTACTACCCTGTGGTCCGAAAATAAAGTGGTCTAGTTAAAAGCGGCGAATTGTCACCTGTGAACCACAAGCACCACACATTGGAGGGTCCCCTCGGCGGAGCAAGAACCCATCCGTCCTTGGCTTGCGGGCTATGAGAACGCGAGTAAAGCCGAGCTTGTCCTGTCTGCCTGGCCGGAAGGAGGTACGCCACCGCAGTTTGTTAACTTACTAGTTGTACCTTACTGTATGTCGCTTTCAGCCACCCTTCTTCCTGTAGACGCATGACTCTGTACCTCAACAGCGAGACGATAGCACGCAGGTGGATGGCACACTTAACTGAGGATAGCGACTCACCTCCTTTTGCTTCTACATCTGTCCTTTCGTTCCTCATAATACCTATTTGCCCTGGTACCCAGGAGAAAGACATCGCCTTCCGCAGCCCTTTGCAGTTGGAGGAGGGCGTCCTGGACATTCTGGACTACTTAGTCATCTAGTTAAACAATATTTGTGGATGTCATATTTTTTTTATTTTGCTTCCAGATTTAGATGGTCAAGATGATACACACGGATATCACATGAGAAGAAAAGTTTATTTTTATTATTATTTTTTATGAATTCGTAGCAGATTATTTATCACTAGAACGTGTACAACTGACACATTCCTGTTATTTCCGTAATAACTACTAATTGTAGGTTACAGATTATATTCCCCAAGCTGTACAGCTTTTGAGCCTAGATTTCAACATTAGTGTCTTTTCACGTACTCCAGCACTGTTGCCGAAGTAGTCTCTAAATTCATAGTTTTCGCTGCATTCGAGCCGCAGCATATATAACTAGCCAGATTTTATGCCTTCAAAACATTCACATCAAAGGTTTGTTTGTTAAATTTTTCTCCTGTTCAAATGCTAACAGAATCGTGAAACATTACACACTACACACTATTTAACGCTATTTTCTGAAAATTCAAGGAATCCGCTGAAATATCGATGAAAATCTCGCCACATACTAGATAATATTAGCAGTTTTTATTCATTAAGATTTCTATCTTTAAGTATCCAGTAGCTCGATAGCTTCTCTTCGGAGCACGTAGTATTTTCAGGAATAAAGAAGCATAACATTCGTGGCCAAAACTTGTGCTTCTTCCGCCACAATCACAAATCGCACATCTGCTTTGGTGGTTTCTGACAGTAGCCTTGATATCGATGCAGCAAATGATTTGCTCAGCCTTTTTTTTTTTTTTTCAGAAAACCGAGTTTATCCAGAGAGATGACGCGTAAGTAATTCGTCGCCCATCAGTCAAGTCCAATACAGAATATACTGTGTTTACAGGGGTTGGGGACCCCTCCAGAAGAGCTTGCTTCAACAGAAATTCAGATGCCAGCGAAGCCTCCAGGTTGCGTCGTCTTGTCACAGACAGCGATTGTCCAAAGTGTTAGATACGCTGAAAGTGTCGGTCGTGGTCAGAACAGCGTACAGAGTATTGAGAGCCGGAGGTAAGTGAAATCGAAATCTTTTAAAATTTTGGTGCTCCTACGCCAGGTCTTGTGTGACCAAGGTAGCTGACGTGCTCGATCTTTCAAGAGGCACCGTACTGATCATTTATACCATATACAGCGAGCGGAGAAGCATCGTCCGCTAAGTCACAACTTGGACGACAGTGCGTGTCGAGTCATCGTGACGGACGGTCATTGAAGATAAATGTGACCAAAAATTGGAAGTCAACCATTGGAAAAGCCTCTGCAGAAGTGGATGTCGCACTGTCGAACCCTGTCAGTACCAAAACAACTCTGACGCTCCACTCCTTTTCACATTCGTCAGACAGCAGCCAAAACACCCTGTGAGTGCGTTAGCGCCACCATAACAAATTACTGGTGTTAGGAGTGGACTCTTATTCTATGACACAACACGTCGGTGTTTATCTGTACTAAATTTGCTTAATTTCTGTATTACTGTCAAAGAAGTACACTGGTTTTAATTGAATGTTACATGACAATTTCAGGACAGTTGTCAAGATAACGCATTATGTCCTGACTAGCAGAAATTACGCTGACAACAACAATATCAAATTTAAATAGAATGTTCTGTACAAGATTTTTCTTACATTTAGACTGTGAAGCACTATCTTAGTTTGCCATCTTTACGACATATCATCAGATTCCGGTTCTGAGCTCGTACTATTCAGGATAACAATCAAGTCTACAAAGTAGAGTTACTGTTTGTGACAAGATGAGCAAAAGGTTACTCAAGGTTGCTAATTTTCACAGTGGATGCAAGCTGGTGAGACAACAATTTTACACCTCTGCCAGCGGCATATACCTTTAGCTACGACATGCTGTTGGCGACATGGCTGCTCTCGCCCTCTAAAACTGACATAAAAAGGTAATCAAAATCTTTTCTGATTTTATCAGCTGAAACTGTGCTATGTTAGGCGAGATAACATGAACTTATCCTTAGTCTGGAAAATATGCCGATACACACGAACATAGACGGAGCAGTGTATATACTTCAATCCCTTCTAAGTCCTCACAACAGCAGTTAGGTACATGGCTGTTTCTCCACTATCAGAGCTCAACGAGTCTTCAGCTAATTTCTTGCTGAATCTCGGCGAAAGGGAACACAGTGTTCACACAAAATTCTTCTTTTGGCATAGTTCAGAGTGTGATGCATCCTGTTATACACTTGACGCTGGTTCAGAGGAGAATACCCGAAGTTTTCAATATTCTGTCTTACTTAGAAAACTATCGCACACCTGTTTTCTTTGCGTATGTTGGAGTGTGTGTGAGGAGGATTCGAACCTCCGGCGGGAGGGGCCGCGAAACCCGTGACGTGGTGCCTCAAACTGCACGGCCACGACGCGTCGTTCGTGCTTCAGGTCACGGCTTTTTCAGACCAGTGGGAGCGTTCCTTTGATCTTGTGGAAACTACCTCACCAATCGTAAATGGCGTACGTTTAATCTACTTCGAAATAGCGCCACTTCTACTCCTTCCGAGTTTATTTCAGCCAATCGGACATTTTCTGCCCGCTCCTGACCCCTAAAAGATCCACTCGTACAGCAAGAGAGCACCACGGACATTACACTTGGTCAGTATCGTTCTGGTCTGTCTGGATCCATCTTGAAATTCCCCAGCTCAGTTTTCCAAGGAACTTGTCAGTCGCAGACAATGCTGGGCCGCTACTTGCTCCTCTCGATGTATCGCCCGGCGCGTTTATAGACCCTCTCACTGCGGGTCACCAACCCTTGTTAGAAGCCTTTCGCTGTATACGGGCCGTGATGGCGCAACTCGCATCTGCCACCAAACTAATGCATTTCTTCCATCAGCTTTTTTCACCTTTTGCTCATTGACATGCAGGATTTGGGTCCGGTGTGTTAATACCGTCAAATCGAATGTCATCCCTTTCAGCATTACATACTGCACGTTTTGCTAGGAAAATCTGCTCACTATCACTGAAGCATGTCAGGTTACATATCCATCTACTTGTTGCGACATATCAAATCTCATGTAAGGTGCGAAATTAACATTCATTCAAACTACCACCTCACACAACACGAAGGGTGCTCCAGAGGCAGGGAATTGCATAACGAGCAGGAACTCCAAAATCACTTATAAGTGATGTTTCCTACCTCTGGCCGAGTTAACGTCACAAGAATGAAACACGGTAGGATTTCAGTGAAAATCTGGTAACTCATAACTTGGTATACCATGCTCCCAGCGGTTCTGCAGCAAGGTCGCATTACTGCCAAACATTATATAAACGTTGTGGCTGATCAGGTCCACTCATGGTACAGTGTTTATTCCCCGCTGGTGATGCTATGTTCCAAGACACAGTGCGAGGCGTTCGGGACTACTTTTGTGAGCACGAGGGTGAATCGTCGTGTCTCCCTGGACACCAGTCGTCAGATCTCAATGATATTGGGATTTTGTAATCAGTTTTGAGAGAAGGGCACGTGATTTGGTACCCATCTGTATCATCGTCTCATGAACTGGTCACTATTTTGTAGGAATAATGGTGTAGATTCCATTGACAATCATACATGAGTTGTATTTATTCATTCCGAGACGACTGGAAGCAGTTTTGAATACCAACGGATTTCCTTCACCACATTAGGCATGCTAATGCGTTGTGATTTTGGTGTTTCCATACATATAAATGTCAAGAAGGATTCCACAAACAGAGAACTTGCAAGACACAGTTCGCCCCGTTCTCTCTCATGATCTAGAGCGCTGCGGGCATCAGCGTCCAGTTTGATACCGTGTGCCTTTACTTCAGGAAACAGTTCAGTTTAAAAGAAAAATGGTAGCTTACTGTCGGAACAAATTTGCATCTGGATTGAGGAAGATAAAACTCAATTTCACGATCCTAAGATGACAAAATCGGCAGAGGTAAAGCTGATTTTATAAATGCCCGTAGGATGTGTGGTACGAAAGGCAACCCATTTACGAATGGATACAGAAGCTTAAGGAAACAAGACATATTTGAATTGACAAAAACAATGTGTGTCCATCAACATCGTGATAAAAGATTGAACTGATCATGGTAACATTCCTCACCAAGTTTACAAAAATCAGTGTCATGCCGATAAAAAGTTGCAAGTCATAGAACCACGGTTTAAGGTGTGCCGAGAAACCGCCCGAAAATGAAAACATGTCTGAATCAAGTGCTCCAAGACATCAAAAAGTGGCAGCAGACGATCGTAGAAACCATTTTAGATCGACATGTAGCACTTAATTGAACAGGACGATTTCACCAACAGGCTGATTTTCAGCGACGAGGCTACTGAGCCAATTTGGTGCTGGCTCGATGTCGAGTACGATAGATCGATTTGATTCACCTAATGTGGGCAGAGGCCACTCCCGTGGCGTCGCGTGGGTTTTGGCGTGACTTCTTTTGGCAGTGATCTGAGGCTCTCACGAGGAGTCTGCACGTGAGTCAGCGAAGTTCTGCAACAGGGCTGTGGATTCTTCTCGACGGCAGTCTATGTTTCTCTGTGGAACTGCGTGTAGAGTGCGTAAGGCAGCCCTGGTAACGCTGATGAGCGTGTCTGCAAGGGGCAAACCTCATCCGCACTCAGTTGTGGGCAGCCTGTGGATCTTCGTGCCCAGCATCACTTATGATTTACGTGACGCGATGGAGTCTTGGTAGAGGTCAGCCAATAGTGGACATCGAACGCACGTGGTCAGTTTGGGACGAGGTGTGACCTAATATGCTGAACACTGATCTTACCATGAACTGTGAGCCGTGGAACTCAATGTTTAGCTTATTAAGAACTGATGTGAAGTATCACAGCTTAATGATTGTTGGCTATTAATACGAAGTAAGGCTACAATAGCAATTGGGTACAACCAGGAACTAACGTAATATGATGTTTTGAGGCAGAACAAGCTGGCTCGTACGCTACGTTCAGAACAGCAATGGAGCTGTGATGCGGTTACCTCCGTAAAGCACCCAAGAAGGAAGCACTGGTGTAGGACGTGCAGCACCTGCTACTAGCCTCGTGCTAAGGCTTCAACTGAACCTTAGGAAGCAACATAATCATTAATCAGTTAGGAATTGATGATAATAACACGATTCAGTATTAAGAACACATGACTGATATAAGAGTGTGTGCATTTTAGAACATTCGACATCATTGTTTTATTAATATACAGTTTATAAATTACCGATCATCATAAGGACTGTGTTTACACATTCTACTGCACCACAATATTATCGCCCGAGGTTGATTTACATTGTTATTAAGTCTGTCGTAAAACACTTTCTTGAAAACCACTGCGTTAGTCGACCGAGACTGCTAAGCAAAACAATCGAACAACCACAATATTTCAAGAACGTCAGATAGTTATTCGTTTGATTTAAAGTTAGCAACAATCTATCTCACATTTCGTGGTTTTTAGCATTCTCCTTACCGTTTCTGACACCCAGGACAAGGATCGGGATTAATTTAAGGAAAACATTTTGAAGCGTGGCCCAACTTGATGGGTGATTTGTCATTCCCAAACAAATGTTTTCACTTAATAACAATTCTATTACAAGCCGACTAACTGTTTCAAAGATTCTTGCGAAATACAAACAAATGGTTAAGGTTTTTAAATTAAAATCGCAATGCATAACGACGTTAGCATTATACAGGAAATTACAAATGGTACTCTAAGAACATGTCAACTGCGCAATACAGTGGTGGCCCGATTAAAATCAATTAACTGATTAAATAAACCTACGCCGAAACTCTGTCAACGTGACTAACATCACAACTGTGGGATAATCCTACAACAGGACTTGATATAACTCCAACAAACGTTAAATAAAAGGCATTAGGAAATGTACATCGCCGCTTGTTATTCTGCTCTCATGTAGATAAAATACGGTCAAGCTAGTCAAATGCTACCCACGTCTAAAAACGGAATCAAACAGTAGTAATTCACTTATTAGCCGCAAGCCTGCTACGCACAGATCAAGTACTTAAATTAACAACCGTGCCATTAGAACACTGTTAAATTAATGACAATTGAACTCCCCTTTTTTTTTCTAGAAATCAAGAAACACAATGCTCTGTTTGCCCAAAGGCTTTCATCACACGCCCGCAAGGACCTTAAAATAACAAACGCACTGAGTAATCGGACGACACCCCCGCCGCGGCACGATACCAAAAGAATTACGATAAACTACTCCACTTCACGCTGGAACGGGAGTTCGGCAGAAGATCGTGTGACCCGCCAACACCTAGTCCTTGTGCGATGACGGGAAAGTCGCCTCAGGAGAAGGACCCTGCCCGGACCAGCGGAACAGCTTCGCTTCAACCTTTGCCGATCCAACGATGTCAACGCATACCAAACATCAAACAGTTTTGATAGAAATTAACATACACAGCTATACTTAAACTGCCAATTAAAGACTATTTTGAAGGAAACCATCCATTGAAACTTCACTATAGGAGCGCTGCGCTCATAAACACTGCAAGTTAATCTTCCTAAAAATAAAAGAAACAGTGTACAAACTCATTTAAAAATAATTACATAATGATTGAAACAAGATTAAATATGTCAACGTAAATTGGTACTGGGGCCTCTTATGGACCAATAGACACTGTAGATGGTTGGTTCAAATGGCTCTGAGCACAATGCGACTTAAATTCTGAGGTCATTAGTCTTCTAGAACTTAGAACTAATTAAACGTAACTAACCTAAGGGCATCACACACATCCATGCCCTAGGCAGGATTCGAACCTGCGACCGTAGCGGTCGTTGGGTTCCAGACTGGAGCTCCTAGAACCGCACGGCCACTCCAGCCGGCAATAGACACTGTAGTTTCGACACGCACCAAGACACTGTAGTTTCGACACGCACCAAATGGGAGATGGATGGTTAAAATGTCCACCTACAAACCGAAGGGTTTCACAACACGGAGTAGGAAAGTGTGAAACTACAAATACGCACACACACGTAACCCACACGCGCGTGCCTTTAGGCTGAGCGCGCACAACTTTACTTAAGGGCCAAATCGCCCCAAGAGGGGCCATAAGGCCTGCAACAAACGGTGATTGCAATCGGTAGTACCAAATACTCAATGACAACAATGACTTCAGGTACCAGATTAAAATTGCAAAATACTTGCATAGCGCTTACAGAATCTTCCAGACTGACACACACAACCCCAAACTGGGTCACTGGAAGGCATAAGGGAACCGGCTTGCTGGTCATCTCACGCAAGAGTAGAATTAGCAGTCCTTAAGTATAGTGCTTCCTGAACACTCTTCACAAATAATTTCAAATAACTGCCAAGGAGGCTAATAGCTTCAGGACTCCACGTAGGCGCCGGATAATACTACCCTCCTGCCAATAGCTGCTAACAAGTCGTCCAGTACATCTCGGTGTAGTTATCACATTGAAAACTGATTGATACACTTCGTAAACAGGTTGCACGCGACGAGAGCCACTTATTGCCTGCTACACTCGCCGATAGCAACAGCCAACGCTGCAGGTAAGCCAGGGGCCCCCATAGCTCAGCGGTCAACGGTTTCCATTCGCTGAATCGCCAGGAGGCTGAGTGTACAGGCACACCCGTCCCTACCACACAGCCCCAGGGGTAACACATAATAAAGCAAATATCATACGACTAGGGCCAGAGTCGATAGAATCTGTGTACAAGTGGCGGAACAAATAGACTTGTATCGTGTGCTAAATTCCTTGTATGTTTCGATTGCCTAAGTACGGTCACATTCTATAAGACTTGTACCCAGCTGATAAAGTAGCCCAGAATACCCCGTTCGCCCTCCTCCAACTGCAAAGGTAGGGGAAGGAGCATCTGTCCGCTGGGTGCCGGAGCACATTGGTATTGTGGAGAACGGAAAGACAAATGTAGCAGTCAAGGAGGCTCGTCTTGATCCACAGTCTAGTGTGCCGTCCCTCCCTGATTGCTATCGCCTCGCTGTTGAAGTACAGAGCCATGTGTCGATAGGAAGACCGGTAGCTGGAAGTGACAATGAGCTGCGTCTAGTAAGTCCTTAGCGCGGCCGTGGTGTACCTCCTGCCATCCACGCAGGCTGGATAAGATCCTCCTTACTGGCAGAAGCTACAGATCCATGACACATGGTTTCTTGCTCCCCGTAAGAGAAATCTCAAATACGTGTTGCTTGTGACGTACAGCCTTAAGAGTGCCACATTTACGGAGACTGTATTTTATTTTGGGACCTCAGAGTGACAGCTCATTTGCCGACAGATTTGGCCTCTTTTTTGAACTGACAATACAACGAACCTGGCACGAGATTAAAAAATTTCGTGAATCGTCTGATTTTTAATGTGTAATCCCGGTTGATGGCTGACTCGTCCCTTTTCTTTTTTGAAAGTGTTCTGCTGACTACAAATAACTGGGGATGTAGTTCAGTTCCGCTATTGTCTTATTTACTTCTCTTTAACAGGTTTAGAAGATCTATGCAATTTTAACTCTGTTCCACGATTTAAGATAATGTGATTTTGCAGGTGATCATGGATGAGACTGACGAGATGAATGCTGTTTAATCAGATATTGCTTAGTATCTCTTTTCTCGCATTTCTTCCGTTCTAAGAACATCCACTTCCATTAATGTCGTAAGGGCTCTCATAACCTCGTTGTGGAGTGCCCCTTACCTATAAAAACACGTGGAGGCGCGTGCACACACACACACACATACACACACACACACACACACACACACACACACACACACACACACACATTTCTTTCATTACATATTTCTTCAGACATGGAGTGTCGTTATAGTGTGACTGCTTTCCTTGTTTCAACGACTTTCTTGCAAGTTTTCAGGAACGCTTCATGTTTAACCCATTCACATTACTTATCTCACGCTCTTCTTCCGCATGCTAGCTTTCCTTGATTCTATCGCATTTCGTCTAAACGTACAATAGTACTATACTATGTGTACAGATGAGTAAACATTATTGTAACTACTCTTATGATGACATACATTCTCCACGGATGAGAAATGTTTCCACACTTTCTTTGTTGGTGTACGTTGTAGTCACACAGACTATCAACTGAAGCCGTTCGAGTGAACGATCGGTACACATTTTTTCTTGTGCTTTCGTTTTTTCGCTGTCACCTGCAAGTGAATGAGTACATTATCCCGGCAACCTGTAACGCGTGCTAGTACAGGAAAGATACAGCCAGTTCTGTGTTACGTTTTTTAATTAAGTCATATTTGCGTGTGTCGTACACTGTGATTCGTTCAAGAACATGTTTTAAAGAACGGAAATATATTATCAAATATGAAATATGTGGTGGTATTTAAAAAGACGCACTACAATTCATATTTTCGTAAACAACCAAGCACCAAGAAATGCAGTCATGTGCGTTAACGCTCCTGGTAGCTAAACAACGCTTGGTTGATACATTTATTATTTTTCTTCTGGTCTAAACGTTATCTGGGGTTGTCCACTTAATACACAGGGAATTTTTGACCCTGATATCAGACGACGAGAAAATCATTAGAGAGTATAACTGACACATTCTATTTATGTCCATAGTAGTTACTGGTAAGAAGTTACAGGTTATCGACATTACACTGTACAACTTTTGAGCCTTCATTTCAGCAACAGTGCCATCAGCTTATCTTCCTTACATTGTGGAACTTTAGAGCCTTCAGTTTTGCAATAATTCCTTTCACGTACTCCTTCACTGGTGCCGAAGTAGTTTCTAAAATGATAGTTCTTGCTGCACTCGATCTGCAGCATACACCAGAGCCAGATTATGTATCTCTAAAATCAAAACCACCAGTTTCATATAATTTTTCTTCGATTCGAGTGCCAGTAGAATGGTGAAGCCCTACACAACGTTTAACGATATTTTCAGAAAATTCGAGGAAGCCACTGAAATGTCAGTGAAATATTCGCTACGAACTCGATAATATCCGCAGTCTTGAGGGTTTAGTGCTTCAGTCTGTAAACACGGAACCTCATAGGATAGCTTTGTTGTGCCTCTGTCAGTCTGTCTGTATGTCCAATTGTTAAGTTCTCGTTTTCTCAGGAACGGGTACATGAATCACGTTGACAGTTAGGTCACATACTGAGTCTTACGGTCCACTGGCGATGTAAAACGTTGTAGCTTCTAAGACAACGTAGTGAAAAGATGCGCAAATTTATGTAGCATATTACGAATTTTGCAACCACAGAAGAACAGGCTTAAACGATCCCGATTTACTGGAACTATAGGAGAAATGTTGAGACTGCTGCTGTTTTGTTTGGTCAGCGTTCTCCAGAGAAAGCGCGCTCTAGTTCGTTCTTTTACAAGGTTTTGAACGTTTGTGTGTCTGATGGCAGCGTACAGAGGGAAAAGGAAACGAAATATACGTGTTACAGAAGAAGATAGCTGTACTAATGGCAGTGCACCACAACCCATGGTAACCTCCCGCCAACTATACCGCCTTGCCGGTATGTCGATACACGGTATTGTCACAATACTGCATCGCCTTAAGTACCAGCTATACGAAATTTTAATGCATCAAGAATTTCATGGCGCCAATTTCCATAACCGGGTAGTGATCTTGAATGGGCACCGCAACAAATAGTAACCAACCCCACGTTCTTTGCTGAGGTACTGTTTTCCGAGACGTCTACATTTACAAACCATCTCGCGAAGAGACCATGAAGATAAAATCAGAGAGATTAGAGCTCACACATAGGCATACCGACTGTCGTTCTTTGCCCGCATCTCGTGGTCGTGCGGTAGCGTTCTCGCTTCCCACGCCCGGGTTCCCGGGTTCGATTCCCGGCGGGGTCGGGGATTTTCTCTGCCTCGGGATGGCTGGGTGTTGTGTGATGTCCTTAGGTTAGTTAAGTTTAAGTAGTTCTAAGTTCTAGAGGACTGATGACCATATCTGTTAAGTCCCATAGTGCTCAGAGCCATTTGAACCATTTTGAAGTCTTTCTTTCCACGAACAATACCACACTGCAGTAGAAGGGAGAACTGGCAGAGGTACTCAAAGTACCCTCCACCACAAATCTTCAGATAGCTTGCGGAGTATGGATGTAGATGTGAATGTAGATGCAGCAGCATCAACAAGCACAACATGCAGTGCCGGAGTGTAGACAATCCTCTCTGGTTAAGGCAATCTGACCATCAACGTCCTTGGTTGGTTAACGTATGGTGTGGCATCGTGGGGAACAGTGTGACCTGTACGTATCTTACGATGTCACGTTGAATGGACACAAACATAGGACGTTTTAGGAATAGGAAATGCATGTACTACTGCAGGATTTTGCCTTAGACTTTCGACAACGTATTTGAGTATAGCACTATGGTGGCCCAGCGCTGTAAGCAGTTAAAGCTCAGGAGGTATCAGACCTATCAGAGTGTGTTTATTAGACCGTATTTGCCCGGGTGGCTGAATCGGCAGCGATAGCCCTATTAAGCGGGAACGACAGGAAGACGAACGACGATATTTCTCCAATTCTGGATTTTTTTTTGCCATACTGGAATGTAGCATACAAATGGAGTTTGTTACAATGAATAAAGCATACATTGAAGTCTTACTGCTATTATTTATTGAAAAATATTAATATTTTCCCTGTGCATTTTACGGCCTTGCCGCAGTGGTAACACCGGTTCCGGTCAGACCATCGAAGTTAAGCGCTGTTGGGATGGGTTAGCACTTGGATGGGTGACCATCTGATCTGCCGAGCGCTATTGGAGAGCGGTGTGCACTCAGCCCTGTGAGGCAAACTTAGAAGCTGCTTGGTTGAGAAGTACCGGCTCCGGTCTCGAAAAGTAACATATGGCCGGGAGAGCGGTGTTCTGACCGGATGCCCCTCCATGTCCGCATCCAGTGACTCATGTGGTCTGAGGATTACACGGCGGCCGATCGGTACCTTTTGACTTTCATGGCCTGTTCGAGAGGGGTTTGGTTTCAGTTTTAATTTGAATTTTCCGTAGGGAGCTCTGAAAGGAAGCTATCTGGAATACGAAATTAACATATCACCCTGATCCTTACGGATGCAATATCAGTTCATCGTAGGGATCTGTACAAAACAATTATTGGCGAAGTTATAGATATTTGAAAAAAATACCATTATTGGTCCCCTATTTTTTTTTTTGGCCGGGAAATACTAAATATCAACATTAAAAAAATCAGCTAAGATGAAGCGAAGAGAATGCAATCTGATTCAAGGGAGACCAAAACTCATTAAAATCGGATGAAAATTGAAGCGTGGGCGACGACAAACATGCAGAAAAAAAGGTTTTGAGAAAAATGCGTTTAATGTTTGACAAGTATTTATCGTATAAAGAAAGGGACAAAGCTTGAAACTTGCAGGATATCATCGATACCTGGTCCATAACAACTATCGCTCCGTCTAGTGGATTGCCGCATTTTGCTACTTTGATCTGGTAAGCCCTCATTTTCGTCCTCAAATTACTTTTAGTTACTGAGCAGATCGCTGCTGGCGTCTCTATCTTCAGAGAATCGGCCCATTGCATGCCGATATTGATTGGAAGGTCATTTGTCGCGTGCATTAGAACAATAAAAACAGTAGTCTCTAGGCGCAACAGTCTGGACCCGACCGACCACTGCAGTCGCAGGTTCGAATCCTGTTTCGGGCATGGATGTGGGTGATGTCCTTAGGTTAGTTAGGTTTAATTAGTTCTAAGTTCTAGGCGACTGATGACCTCAGACGTTAAGTCGTATAGTGCTCAGAGCCATTTGAACTAAAGCTAACTTGGGCATGAAACAGCTAACTCAGCGTCTACCAGGGAGCCTACACGTGAAACGTGAAAGTCTACTCTGTGTTCAAGATACTGCTAAGCACTTGGAAAGTTAGAATCAGCCATAAATATTTTACGGACGCAACGAAGAGAGCGTGAGCTTGGAACCGGTTCCATAAGTCCCAGGCGAGCCGTACAGCTCGGTTTCCAACGCTCACAGAATCGTTACATTTTGGTGTTCGTGCATGATATTTTGCGGAATAATTGTTCAATGTGTATACTTCCGAATTCAGCAATGAAAAAATTACGTCTTTTTTCGACCGTCACCCTGTCATCCCCACTTAACGGTCACGCTAGGTCGCCGGATTTTACGACATCGGATTTCTTTCTGTGGGGATATTTAAAAGATAAGATGTTCCAGCAAGTGCCAACAAGACATGGTCGACCGCATCAGAAACACCTTATGCTGATATCCGCTCCGATATGCTTCTGTCCTGTGTACGGTCATGTGAAAAGTGGATCACTAAGTGTATTGAAGTAGGCGATGATACGTTTGAGCATTTACTCTTGTTGGCAAAGTAGAGTAGCCTTCGCCTCGAGCCAGGGCAATATTGGCGCTTGGAGTAGTCCACTGTCTGATATGTCGGAGAAATAGAACTTTGCGACTAGGGTTTCCAATTACAAGTTATGAAATACTTAAATTTCTACCCTTGTAGCATGGAGGTGGGGTTTCACGTACCATTGGACATTCAAGGGTCATTGAGCGGCTTGTCGAAAATGACGATTGTGTATCCATTTCTATTCCTCCGATTACAGTGTCATCTGTGGCGAAACAAAAGTACGTACATTTCTCCGCAGAACCGTAAACTGCTGTAAAAAATGGGGTTTCCCTTAACAGATTTGTTTGTTTCGCTCCACCACCCACGCACGGGATGGGGAATATGGTGCCACCGGGGTTACGCCTCCGAGACAAATAGGAATTAAAGCTCTGTTTGATCCGACGTGTAGTCTTCGAGGTATCTCTATCTCTTCAGTTCATATATATGAGTTACGTGGTCTTCTAAATACTGATGTCACAAAACAATCCCTCTCGCGTCAACGAATGCGGGTCTTGTAGTAGATCAAAGCTTTGCACCTAAATTACGAAAAGTATAATGTTGCTCAGGGAAAGAGATTAGCTCACGCTTTCAGCTGGCGACGGTGCACGCAAGTGGAGTAGTGAATACGCAAAACTCCCTTTCCATTTATGCTAATGGTTTGGTAGTTAACGGCATGCTCCTTCAGTCTGAGGGGGACTAGTACGGTTTTAATCACGCGGATTATTAACGCTGGTGGACCTTCAAGCTGTGGCCCCAATAGCCAAAAGCTTTCATTGCTAAGCCTGATTTAACTTGGTTGAAAACTCGAATCGGTACTGTACACGCGCCGAAGGATTTTCCTAATGGCGTAGTTTTAAGTTCTCTAGATGGACTGTGAGGTATTAAATCTTCGCGACAAGCGTAGGCATGAGCTTGCAATAACAACATAAGGCGCGCAGACCTGCAGAAAGTGTCAAGCTAAAATCGAGATTGAGTTTCGTTTCATGAACATCTACCTTGACTGCTTCGTTCGTAAAACATAATACACCAGTGAACATTTTTATTTTATCAAGCCTCAGTTGAAACGTGATCAAGTCGCAACAGTCTTTGCTAATACCTAGGCCCAAAGAAAACGTTATTAATAGAACCTGACGATTCTCATCCCTACACACGTTAACCAAGCGAAAGCAGTGAATCTTAGCGAGTGTGATGTTGTACTGACGGATGAATTAGCGATGAAGATGAAATCAATGTCCTCCTAAGACACATATCGTAAAATGACAGATTAGTCTGATTCCAGGTTTTCAGTATTGTAATACGTAGAATGAACATCAACTGTTATTCCCAGCCAAAACTGTACTGTCGTCAGACTTTGGTTTGATGCGGCCCGCCACAAATTATTCTCCTAAGTCAGCCTCTTCATTCGAGAGAGCACTTGCAAGCACGTGCTCAGTTATTTGCTGGATGTATCCCAGTGTCTGTTTTCCTCTACAGTTTTTACCCTCTATAGCTCCCTCTAGTACTATGACGTACTGCCATACTGTTCCCTCTTCTTGTCAGTGTTTTCCATATATTCCTTTCCTAGTCGATGCTCCGGAGAACCTGCATTCCTCACCTCACCTGTCCAGCTAATTTTCAAGATTCTTCTGTGGCATCACATCTCAAATCCTTCTCTTCTCTTCTTTTCCGGTTTTCCCCACAGTCCATGTCTCACAACAACACAATTCTATGCACCTAACGTACATTCTGAGAAATTTCTTCCTCAAATTAAATCCTATGATCTGTACTAGTGTACTTCGTTTTGCCAGGAATACCCTTTTTGCCATTGCTGATCAGCTTTTTATGTCATTCTTGCTCCGTTCGTCATGGGTTATTTTGCTGCCTAGGTAGCAGAATTCCTTAACTTCGTGTAATTCGTGATCACCAGTCCCGATGTTAAGTTTTGTTGCTGTTCTGATTTCTATTACGTGTAATTACTTTCGTTCAAAAAATGTTGAAATGTGTGTGAATTCCTAAGGAACCAAACTGCTGTGGTCGTCGGTCCCTACACTTAGGCACTACTAAAGCTAACTTAAACTAAAAACAACACATTTACCCATGCCCGCGGGAGGGCTCGAACCTCCTTCGCGAGGGGCCTCGCAATCCAGCATGGCACCTCAAACCACGCGGCAACTTCGCACAGCACTTTCGTCTTTCTTCGATTTACTATCAGTCCGTATTCTGTATTCATTAGACAGTTCATTCCATTCTGCAGATGCTGTAATTCTTCTTCACTTCCAATGAGGATAGCAGTACCGTCAGTGAATTTGAACTGTAATCCCATTCTCAAACCTTCCTTTCATTTCCGTCATTGCTTATTCAGTGTATAGACTAAACAGTATGGGCGAAGGATTACATCCCCGTTTCCCACCCTTATAATCCGAGTAGTTCGCTCTTGGTCTTCCACTCTTATTGTTCCCTCTGAGTTCTTGCACATATTGTGTGTTACCAATAGTTCCCTATACCTTACCCCTACTTTTCTCGAAATCTCGATTTTATCTTCCATTCTTCTGCATATAATTGCATGGCACTGTATGAGTATGTCTCCATACTCATACTGTCTACACACCAACGTGAATAGCCTTTTTGTTTCCATTTCCTCCAATGTTTTTAGAAATTCTCATGGAATGTTATCTACGTTTACTGCCTTATTTCATCCAAAGCCCTCGGAAGCTGCCTTAAATGCTGATTCTAATACTGGATCCCTTATGTATTCTACATTGACCCCTGTTTCTTCTTCTGTCACCAGACAAGTCTCCTCCTCAATGAGTCCTCCAGTATACTCTTTCCACCTATCCGCTCTCTCCTCCGTATTTAAAAGTGGAATTATCTTTTCCCTCTGAGCGTTACCAACCTAGCTTTTAATTTCACCGAAGGTTGTTTTGATCTTTCTGTATCCTGAGTCAGTCCTTGCGACAATTATTTCGTTTTCGATTTCTTAACATTTTTCATGCAGCCATTTCGCTTTAACTTCCCTGCACTCACCATTCGTTTCGAACCTAACTGACTTATATCTCTATATTCCTGAAATTACCTGCATATTTTTCTGTTTCCTTCTTTCATCGATCAACTAAAGAATTTCTTTTGTTATCCATGCGCCCGCAGCTCGTGGTCGCGCGGTAGCAATCTCGCTTCCCGCGCCCGGGTTCCCGGGTTCGATTCCCTGCGGGGTCAGGGATTTTCTCTACCTCGTGATGACTGGGTGTTGTGTGATGTCCTGAGGTTAGTTAGGTTTCAGTAGTTCTCAGTTTTAGGGTCTGATGCCCATAGATGTTAAGTCCCATACTGCTCAGAGCCATTTCGTTATCCATGCTTTCTTCTCAATTACCTTCTATGTACATTTCTTCTTCTTTCCAACTTCTATCACTGCCTTTTTCAGCGGTGTCCATACCTCCTCAACTGAATTGCCTGCTGAGATAATCCTTATCGCAGTATCTACAGGTTCTGAGAACATCAAGCGTATCTCTTGATTCCTTAGTACTTCCGCAGCCCACTTCCTTGCGCAGTAGTTCTTCCTGACTAGTCTCTTAAGCGCCAACCTATTCTTCATCACAACTAAATATCGATCTGAATCTATATCCGTTCCTTTATTCATCTTTTAATCCAATATCTGATTTCAGAATCTCTGGCTGATCATCATGCAATCTAACAGAAATCTTCACGTACCTTTTCCAAGTGTACCTCCTCTCCCCATGTGATTCTTGAACAGAACGTTCTTTGTTACTAGCGGAAAATCAGAGCTCAACTCGCCATCGTCATCTTTCATTTCTGGTAGCAATTCCACATTTTACCTAACACTTTCTTCTTCCCCTTTCCTACAATTATAATCGATCTCCGGTTCCGTACTGCATTACCTGTTCAATACCCTCATATATTTTCTCTGTTTCTTCATCTTTGGCCTGCAACACCGTCGTGTATATCTGAGCGGTCTTTGTCGCTGTTGGTTTGCTGTCGATTCTGATAAGAACAATCCTATCACTGAACTGTCGACAGCAACACACTATCCGCCCTACCTTCGCTATTCCTAACGAATCCTACTCCCGGTTTACCATTTTTTGCTCCTGTTGACATTACCTTATACTTATGTGACCAGGAATCCTTGTCCTCTCTCCATTGAACAACATTGACCCCCATTATATCTAGATTAAGGCTTAGCATTTGTATTTTCGGATTTCCTAGGCCCGGAGATCCAAATGTGGGAATATTACGACATTTTCTGCCAGTCAAGTGAACATCGTGATGCTTTTTCGATTACAGGCCGCATGTCTCGTTGATACGTTTCTTTACGTGTCTTTAATGCAATGGTTTCCATTGCCCTCTGCATCCTCGTCATGTTGATCACAGTTGGGTGTTCCGGCTTTTAGGGGCAGTTTCCAACCCAAGGCAAGCGAGCTCCCTGAACCTCTGTCCGTTCCTCCACCCTTCTAACGCCGAAATTCTTCGGCTACCATTTCTCATGATTTTTATTTAAAATTTAAGCCCTGCTGGGATCGAACCCCGTACTAAATAGGTACTTTTTTCATTACTAATCAAAGACTCTACCCCTAGACGACAGGGGCCTTATGATACAGCGTCCGATTGACCCAAAATGTTTCTCAAATTATTTGTAACATTCACATTTAATACTTAAGAGTCCGCTTTGTGTTGACCTTTGATGGTAACAGTGGACACATCGAAGATTCCAGGCGTAAATTAAGTTTAATTTGCTTTCACAAATGTATTAAAACAAAAATTAATGTATCGTTTTCCGTTCATTATTAATTCGAAAACCTGAATAGAATATTCCTTTGAATAAAAAAACCACGATCTATAAATTGTCTAATTCAAGTTAAAGTTATCTCATACTGACTCATAAAATTACTCAGTATTTTAAATTGTTAGCAGCGATGGCCGAGCGGTTCTAGGTGCTTCATTCCGGAAACGCGCGACTGCTACGGTCGCAGGTTCGAATCCTGTCTTGGGCATGGATGTGTGTGATGTCCTTAGGTAAGTTAGGTTTAAGTAGATCTAAGTTCTAGGGGACCTATGACCTCAGATGTTAAGTTCCATAGTGCTTAGAGCCATTTCAACAATTTTATTTTAAATTCACCTTTTAATTTTTCGTGTTCGTGTACATTATTCTTTCTAAATGTAAATGAGAAACCGAAGACAAAACCAGAGTGAATGCAGACTTACAATCACATGATTAGTGTAGTTTTCTCAGCGACAACACACTCAGTATATCTTCCATCAATAGCAGGTTTCTACAGCGTTCGCTCTCTCCGCTGCCCTGCCCCTGTAGCCGATATCAATAATCGTTTCGTCTTAGTCTGTTTCTGATACTACTCACAGATCTCGCCTCCACAGACAAGCTAAATCTTTTTTCATTGTTTAGCGTCAAATATACACTCCTGGAAATTGAAATAAGAACACCGTGAATTCATTGTCCCAGGAAGGGGAAACTTTATTGACACATTCCTGGGGTCAGATACATCACATGATCACACTGACAGAACCACAGGCGCATAGACACAGGCAACAGAGCATGCACAACGTCGGCACTAGTACAGTGTATATCCACCTTTCGCAGCAATGCAGGCTGTTATTCTTCCATGGAGACGACCGTAGAGATGCTGGATGTAGTCCTGTGGAACGGCTTGCCATGCCATTTCCACCTGGCGCCTCAGTTGGGCCAGCGTTCGTGCTGGACGTGCAGACATCGTGAGACGACGCTTCATCCAGTCCCAAACATGCTCAATGGGGGACAGATCCGGAGATCTTGCTGGCCAGGGTATTTGACTTACACCTTCTAGAGCACGTGCATTGTCCTGTTGGAACAGCAAGTTCCCTTGCCGGTCTAGGAATCGTAGAACGATGGGTTCGATGACGGTTTGGATGTACCGTGCTCTATTCAGTGTCCCCTCGACGATCACCAGAGGTGTACGGCCAGTGTAGGAGATCGCTCCCCACACCATGATGCCGGGTGTAGGCCCTGTGTGCCTCGGTCGTATGCAGTCCTGATTGTGGCGCTCACCTGCACGGCGCCAAACACGCATACGACCATCATTGGCACCAGGGCAGAAGCGACTCTCATCGCTGAAGACGACACGTCTCCATTCGTCCCTCCATTCACACCTGTCGCGACACCACTGGAGACGGGCTGCACGATGTTGGGGCGTGAGCGGAAGTCGGCCTAACGGTGTGCGGGACCGTACCCTAGCTTCATGGAGACGGTTGAGAATGGTCCTCGCCGATACCCCAGGAGCAACAGTGTCCCTAATTTGCTGGGAAGTGGCGGTGCGGTCCCTGCGTGGGATCCTACGATTTGGCGTGCATCCGTGCGTCGCTGCGGTCCGGTCCCAGGTCGACGGGCACGTGCACCTTCCGCCGACCACTGGCGACAACATCGATGTACTGTGGAGACCTCACGCCGCACGTGTTGAGCAATTCGGCGGTACGTCCACCCGGCCTCCCGCATGCTCACAATTCACCCTCGCTCAAAGTCCGTCAACTGCACATACAGTTCACGTCCACGCTGTCGCGGCATGCTACCAGTGTTAAAGACTGCGATGGAGCTCCGTATGCCACGGCAAACTGGCTGACACTGACGGCAGCGGTGCACAAATGCTGCGCAGCTAGCGCCATTCGACGGCCAACACCGCGGTTCCTGGTGTGTCCGCTGTGCCGTGCGTGTGATCATTGCTTGTACAGCCCTCTCGCAGTGTCCGGAGCAAGTATGGTGGGTCTGACACACCGGTGTCAATGTGTTCTTTTTTCCATTTCCAGGAGTGTATTTACACGCCAATAAAAACAAAAAAATTCTCTTGACTTCTTATCCCATCCCGTAATCTTATTTAAATTAACTTCATTTAAGTTACTCTTTCATGTCCCATTCGTACTATTTTCAAGGTCTCTCCGGTGTAGCTGTCAATAACGTCATGGTAGGCAAAGTTCGTTCTAGTTCTCCTGTGAAATTCCCTGTATTGTAGACACAAAACACATTCCTTACATTTTCCATTGATGGATGAAATTTCTGATGACTAACAACTGGGAAAAGTAAATACTCCAACGGCTTGTGCAATGTGTTAAAGAGGATCACCCATATTCGAAATGTAATGCCCACGACTGACGCTTATGCGCAGGGTGGTTGACAGTGTGTTACAAATACGGATCATCAGCTTGTAAGACGTGTGTACACTAGTGCTTCTGCGAAAACAGTCCTCCTCTTCGGCTGAGTGGTCAACACGTCTGACGGCCACGCAGCGGTCCGGGTTCGATTCCCGGCCGGGTGGGAGATCTTCTCTGATGAGGTACTACGTGTTGTATTGCCCTCATCATCATTTCAGCATCATCATCGACACCCAAGTCGTCCAATTTGGTGTCAACTGGAAAGACTTGCAGGTCGGCTGCTGAACTTCCCCAAGTGGGTCCCGACAATCAGTGCCACACAATAATTCAATTTCTGCGAAAATGTGTTCCATTTGCCAGCTATGATTGTTGAAAGATGGTAGCACCACTTGTGCACTAGTCCTGAGTTTCACATCGCATGATTCAACCTATTTACTTAAAATGAATGCGTCTTTATACTGACAACATCGTGGGAATAGGTGACTTTTAAACAATGAATATGAGTACCTGAGTTACTGTGCCATGACTATACACTTCTCACACGTAAAGGGTGCAGTATAGTAACTGCTACGCCAGCCTGTATCATCGAGACAGCTTTGGAAGTAGTGAGACTGTCTGTATCCACCTATCCACATTTGGGTCATTCCCTGAAAGTCTTAACACATGTCTTGTCATACCATATTTTTTTCATTCAATGTTACCCACATGTTTTTCAACTCGCCGGTTCTGCGGAGAACTTCCTTATTCCTTATTTCAATAGTTCGCCTGATTTCCAACATTCTTCTATAGTAACACTTTGACTCTTTTCTTTTCAAATTTTCCTCCAGTCCATGATTCACTTACGTACAATGCTGCGCGAATAAAGTACATTCTCAGGAGTGTTTTACTCAAACTAGGACCGATGTATGATGTTAGTAGACTTCTTTTGGCCAGAATTATTTAGTTCAAGGTTCTTGCGTCACGTGTTATTTCGCTTCGAGGCAGCAAAGTTCGTTTACTTGCTGGTCTCTTCGTCTATCCTACACTTACCACTAACCCACAGTATGTGCTCGTTAGACCATTTCATTTAACAGGTTTGGCAGTACCTCTGCACATTCACTGAGGGTAGCCATGCTACGAGTAAATCTTTCCGTTGCTAACCTTCCATTTGAACTACAATTCCATTCCTGAATCTTACTTTCATTGCTTCTTTGATGTATAGATTGACGAACGGGGGCGAAATACTACGATCCTGACTCATACCCTTCGTGATCTGAGCACTTAGTAGGGTGTTTTATGATTCTCTAACACACTGCAAGTCATAGTTCCTCAAACATTCTAAAGTAATATCCAACTCCATTCGTCTCCATCTGAGCTACTGTATAGTTGCTTATTAACGGCAGTTCTACTTCATATTAAACTTATATTAGGGCGAAAAAACACTCGAATGAGCAATATGCACATATACAGATGGCAGCAGCATCACGTATATAACCTATAAAAGACCACGGCCTTCTCAGGCCTGTCATTTGTACACAGATTATTCACGTGAAAAAGATTCAAACATGATTATGCCTCACGACGGGAATTGACAGAATTTGAACGCGAAATGGTAATTTGAGCTAGAAGCGTGGGACATACCATTTCGGAAATCTTTCGGAAGTACAAATTTCAGAGATCCGCTGTGCCAAGAGTTGTAAGGTGTCAGGCAAATCTAACACCTTCCATGAAAACCCTGACATGATAAGCCAGTCCAGTAGTATGTCACATAGCTCCGAATAAATCGTGACATTAAATTAATCAATGTAATATGAGTAACGAGTGAGCAAATGGAATACCACAGACTAAGACAAGAATGCATAAATGCATGTCATACCTTCCCTGAGACAGAAGCAGTTCCGAGGGGAGAAACCAGAACATAAGTCGAGAGCAGAACCGTGTTAAGCTAGAAGGCTGTACTATAAGGGACGGACTGAACACCCACGTCGCCAGCTAAATACTAGGGCACGCCAACCGCAAGTTTTAGCGTGAGACTTTTTTCCGTCTCTGTTACGTCAAGGACCCCCCCCCCCCCCCCGCCCATGTTAAAAGCTAGAGCCCTCCAGAAAAACAGTATAGATCTTACGGTAACGCTAAAAGGACCACACCATCTGCAAGTCTTAGCGTGAGACTTTTTCGCGTCTCTGTTACGTTGCAAACTTTAAAAACATTTCCCCACCACGAAAAGTATAACGTTTCTCATTGGATAGACAGAATTTTTGGAGGAGCTTAAGGTTAACATTGAGACCCTGATTGGTCAGATGAAAACACAGCCAGATAGTTTTTTTTTAAACCAACTTCGGTAAATTGTAGTATGGAGAAGTTAGGGGAGAGTTGTTTCCGAGACGGCGAGCTGGACGGAGCTGCGCCGGCCGCCGCCCTCCTGACGAACACCGACAAGGTAATGAACGCAAGCGATGCCGCATAACAGCGCATAAAGCTTCACTCAGAACTGCAGAAGTCTCATGTGTTACACCCCCTTTTTGCGTAATACTAGTGTCGATCGTAAATTAAAGCCCATGGTGTTCACATTTGCCACTTGAAGTAAAAATCTGAAAGGCCATTATTTCTCTGTTATATAGTTATTGAGAAGCCACATCAGCCACTGTAATTTACGACAAGTCAGATAAGTAATTAAAGATAATTGAGGGTCGCTGTAGACCATTTTGATACTTTTCTCTTTTGTGAAACTTAATTTAAACCTAGATTACAGATGTGATATGGCATAGGTCATCCTTCAATCTTGTAGAACTTGGAAACCCATTCAGGGAATATTCGTTCACATTTTTGTTGAACGCAGTTGGTTTTTACCATCCTGTATTAAAACATTTCCTTTTATTAATAGTGCAACTTATAAACGATGTTTTGTGAGTAGAATAAAATTTCCAATGGTAAACGTAACTGCTTTTTCGACGTCATTTTACCAGCTAACTAAAAATAGGAAACCTTTGAATCCCTTCCACTACATTTAATTAGTATTGAGATTCTTTTACAGGGAGTGCAGTGGAGCTGACGCTGAAATCATTAAGTATTTGGTTATATCACCGCTAGTCTCACAGAACTCTTCTGAATTCTACATGTCATGTGTGGTCTGGTGTCTCCTTACCAGCAACAGGTCCCAAGTTCAAACTAGTCAATTCCCTAAAAAACATGCTCAGAGCGTCGTTGCGCGAAAGTGGTAGGGAGACACGATATAGAACAGACACCACCATGATTGATTAGAGAGTGTGCCGAGAATACCAAATTCCAGGCATTAGTTCTCATCACGTACAACACTGTGTCCGCCGGCCTTCACTTAACCACCGATAGCAGTAGCATCTATGTGGACGTGTCAGTGCTAAATGACAAGCAATTCTGCCTGAAATATGCTCAGAAATCAATATGGGACAAACTACAAACGTGGCCGTTAGAACCAATATTGTGGCAAAATGTGGTGTTAATGGGCTATGGCAGCAGACGGCCGACGCGAGTGCCTTCGCTAACAACTCGACATCGCTTGCTGCGCCTCTCCTGAGCTCGTGACCGTATGTGATGGACCCTAGACGACTGGAATACGGTGGCTTGGTCAGATGAGTCTCGATTCAAGGTTTTAAGAGTTCGAGTGTGGCGCACACACCATGAATTCATGGACCCATTTGGTCAACAAGGTACTGCGCAAGCTGGTGTTGGCCCCATAATGGTGTGGACTGCATCCGATGGTCCATCTAAACCGACCATTGAATGGAAAAGGTTACGTTCGGCTATTTTTAGATCATCTGCAGCCATTCTGGATTTCATGTTCCCATTAAAATGCTCCATGTCACCGAGCCACAATTTGGCACCACTGGTCTGAAGAACGTTCTGGACAAACCGTGGGAATGATTTGGCCTCCTAGATCGTCTGACATGAGTACTATCAAATATTTGTTGGACAAAATAGAGAGGTAAGCGCTTGCACAACATACTGCATCGACAACACTGTCACAGCTATAGACGACTATAGAGGTAGTCGTCGTCATCATCATCATCTCAGCCTTTTTCCACGCCATGAGGGGTTGGCGTTGCTTTGCTGGATCATTCTCTTCCATAAATGCCTATCCAGTGCGTCTCTGAGCCATACTATCTTTCTTAGCTCCCATGTTACCTTGTCTTTCCATCTCAGCTTCGGTCTTCCTCTTCTCCTTGATCCTTTGATGTTTAGGTCTTCAGCTCTTCTCCCCTTGTAGTACTCCTCTCTTCTCAGCATATGTCCATACCATCTTAGCCTACTTTCTTGGATCTTCTTCGCTATGGGCCCTACTATCAATGTTCCCCTGATGTACTCATTCATTAGTCTATCCTGTCGTGTCAGCCCACTCACCGACTTTAACATTGTCATTTCTGCCACTTCCCTCTTTTTCTCTTGAGATTTTACAATATCATCTTCAAACATCATGCTCCAAGGTGCCCCTTTTTTCACATCATTGACTAGTACATTCGTGACAAGGCTAAAGAGATATAGGCTGAGAGCAGATCCCTGATGTACTTCTACTCTCATTAGAAATACCTTTTTTTGCACCTGCACTACTCCTGACTTGTGTCACTGCACCTTCATACATGTCTTCTACCACCCTGATATATTTTTCTGACAGGCATTTACCTTTCAAACATCTCCATATCTCTTTCATCGGCACTCTGTCATAGGCCTTCTCATGGGTTTCGAAAAAGACGGTCGTGTGAAACCCAGCTCGAGCTATTCGTCCACGAGACTAAGAGGACCATAGACACAGGTTCACAGGTAAATGCCGTGTTTCTTGTCTTCCGCAAGGCGTTCGATACATTTCCCTACAGTCGTTTAATGTACAAAGTAAGAGCATATGGACTATCAGACCAATTGGGTGTGTACTGAGGAGTTCCTAGATAACAGAACGCAGTATGTCATTCTCAATGGAGAGAAGTCTTCTGAAGTAAGAGGGATTTCAGGTGTGCCGCAGGGGAGTGTCATAGGACCGTCGCTATTCACAATATACATAAATGACCAGGTGGATGACATCGGAAGTTCACTGAGACTTTTTCAGATGATGCTGTGGTGTATCGAGAGGTTGTAACAATGGAAAATTGTACTGAAATGCAGGAGGATGTGCAGCGAATTGACGCATGGTGCAAGGGAATGGCAATTGAATCTCAATGTAGGCAAGTGTAATGTGCTGCGAATACATAGAAAGATAGATCCCTTATCATTTAGCTACAAAACAGGAGGTCTGCAACTGGAAGCAGTTAATTCCATAAATTATCTGGGAGTACGCATTACGAGTGATTTCGAATGCAATGATCATATAAAGTTGATCGTCGGTATAGCAGATGACAGACTGAGAATCATTGGAAGAATCCTAAGGAAATGCAATCCGAAAACATAGGAAGTAGGTTACAGTACGCTTGTTCGCCCACTGCTTGAATACTGCTCAGCAGTGTGGGATCCGTACCAGATAGGGTTGATAGAAGAGATAGAGAAGGTCCAATGGAGAGCGGCGCGCTTCATTACAGGATCATTTAGTAATCGCGAAAGTGTTACGGAGATGATAGACAAACTCCAGTGGTAGACTCTGCAGGAGAGACGCTTAGCAGCACGGTACGGGCTTTTGTTAAAGTTTCGAGAACATTCCTTAACCGAAGAGTCAAGCAGTATGTTGCTCCCTCCTACGTATATCTCGCGAAGAGACCATGAGGATAAAATCAGAGAGATTAGAGCCCACACAGAGGCATACCGACAATCCTTCTTTCCACCTTCACATAATTTAGTTTCTAGACGCAATCTCTTCTCAATTATCCTTTCCCAGATCTTCATTGTGTGGGACATCAGTTTTATCCCTCCATAATTTCCACAGTTTCTGATACCCTCTTTTCCCTTACATGTGGGTACCCAGTATACTGCTTCTCTACGCATGTGGCATTCTTTCTCATTTCCAGATCTTCTTCATTAGATCCCAAAGAATATCAGTGTCTGTTCTCTCCGACTTTCCCATGCTTCTATTGGGATTTGGTCTGCCCATAGGGCCTTCCCATTTTTCATTTCTTCGTCGCGTGTTCGTCTTCTTCCCTACATATACTCTGAAATTCCTTCATTTATATCTCCATAGTCATACTTCTCTCGTATCTTTTCCTCATACAATAGCCTTTCAAAGTACTCCCTCCACCTATTCAGAATTTTCTCAAAGTCATTTTCTCAAAGCCTTATTCATCCTTTATCTGCCTCACCGATGTTATGTCCTTGGACGCATTATCTCATGCTTTAGCAAACCATAGGAATTGCCTGCCGTCCTGTCTTCTTTGCAGCTCTTCGTACGCCTTTTGAATTGCCTCAGCCTTTGCTTTTTCCACCGCTCTTTTTGCCATCATTTTTGCAGCCTTGTAGGCTTCCCTAACCTCCTGCCTTCCTGTTAAGTCTCATTGCTTTTTTGCATCTTTCTTCACTTTTATCGCTTTATGAACCTCCTCGTTCCACCACCATACCTCCTTCCCTTTCCTGTTGTTAGGCCCAGTTCATCTTTTCCAGATTTTATAATTACATTGCTATTATAACTTCACCATTCCTGTACATCCTCTGGTAATATCACTTCTCATAATACCGTTTCCTGGCAAGGCGGCCTTTGTGGCCGAGCGGTTCTAGGCGCTTCAGTCTGGAACCGCGTGACCGCTACGGTCGCTGGTTCGATTCCTGCGTCGTTCATGAATGTGTGTGATGTCCTTAGGTAAGTTAGGTTTAAGTAGGGACTGATGACCTCAGATGTTAAGTCCCATAGTGCTCAGAGCCATTTGAACAATTTTTTTGTTTCCTTAAATTTTTCTCGTAACACCTCTTCTTTCAGTTTCCGCCACTTTATTCTTTGTTCTCCTCGCTTGATACATTTACGTCTTTTCCCCACTACCATTTCATAATTGGATACTACGAGTTTGTGTTGCGCAGCCAAACTGTCATTGTATGACTCCATATTTCTGTAGGGGAATTCGAACGACTTGTTGAGTCCATTGCACGCCCAATTGCTGCTTTACTCCGGGCAAAAGGAAGTGCGACGGGATATTCGGAAGAATCCCATGACTTTTTTCACGCACCTCGAACAAAATAGCATCACACACGTACTTGTTGCAGAAGAAAGTAAATTTTCAATGATAAACCTCGTTGAATATTTCAGCACACAATACAAGGTGTACAACTTTGCTTCCACCGTTTTTCCCCAACACTTGAGTTCTTAATGAAATAAATTGGTTACAAATGTATCATTAAAAAAAATTTCCGTCGCTAGCCACTACTTTCTTCGATCTGTCGGGCAGTGTAAGAATCCCGCGTCGAAAAAATTGTTCATCTTTTGATGCTATCCACGAATGGATCCAATTTGTGACTTCTTCATGAGATCGGAAGTGTTGTTCAGCCAGGCCATGCACCATTGATCTAAACAGGCGATAGTCAAAGGGAGTAATGTCTTGAGTACACGTCGGGTGCTCTAGGACTTCCCATTTTAACTGTTCCAAGTACGTTTTGATCACTTTTGCGACGTGGGGTCGAGCGTTGTCATGCTGAAAAATCAATTTATCGTGCCTCTCGCTATATTGCGGCCGTTTGTCTTTTAATGCTCTGCTCAAACGCATTAACTGCGTCCAAGAACGAGCACCTGCGATTGTTTCACTTGGTTTTAACACCTCATAGTACACGATGCCGACCTGGTCCTACCAAATGCAGAGCACGATGTTACACCGTGAATATTCGGTTTGGCCGTCGACGTGGAAGCCTGGCCGGGATATCCCCATGATTTTTTGCGTTCAGGTTTATCTAAATGAACCCATTTTTCGTGCCCGGTCACAATGCGATGCCGAAATTCTTTCCGTTTTTGCCTCTGAAGCAACTGCTCACAAACGCCCTTAAACGTATCTTCGTTTCAGCTCACACGAGACCCAAGTTCCTTCTTTCTGAATCATGCCAATAGCCTTGAGACGTTCTGAAATGGCTTCCTCTGTCACTCACACTAATCGTGCCAATTCGTCTTGAGTTAGACGAGAGTCTTCACTCAGCAATGTCTCCAATTCTTCATCTTCGGAAGCATTCTCTCTTCCATCACTATGGCGGTCTACGACGTTAAAATCACCGTTCTTGAAGCGTTGAAACCACTCAGGTCACGTTCTTTCACTAATAGCGTTCTTACCATACGTACGTGAGAGCATTCGATGAGACTCAGTCGTTGTTTTCTTCATATTGAAATAAAACTGTAACACCTCCCGCTAATGACGAGAATTAGGCTCGTAAACAGAAATTTTCAATCAAGAACAACTTGATAATGGAGACACAAATCGACTAATGTTTGAATGAGTTTATGTTAACAATGGTCCATGCTAACTTCGTGACGTCTGCGATCTGTTTCTTTCGACCACTACTTACCGTTGTAGCTACCTATCGGTAAACGGAGGAAGCAAAGTTGTATACCTTGTACTTCAACGTTTCGCCAGTTTGGTAGTCTACAAATACAACTGCCGGCCGCGGTGGTCTCGCGGTTCTAGGCGCGCAGTCCGGAACCGTGCGGCTGCTACGGTCGCAGGTTCGAATCCTGCCTCGGGCATGGATGTGTGTGATGTCCTTAGGTTAGTTAGGTTTAAGTAGTTCTAAGCTCTAGGGGACTGATGACCACAGCAGTTGAGTCCCATAGTGCTCAGAGCCATTTGAACCATTTTGAACAAATACAACTGCGCTTGACGGGGAGTACGTCGTCCTTGTGAGATGAATTACACTGGACCGTGTAAATTCAATCAATTATTTCTCGTGTTTTCAATGTGTGTCGACGATCTGTATCAAAGTAGTGTTACAAGTTGTTACTTCTTTTACTGTAAAACGGTCACAGACTGTTTCATAATTTTTTGTGATGGTCACTACATGCGCTGTGCTTGAAGACTGTAACATAGAGATCGAGAAACTGCTTAGTGTCACTTGCTTGAGAGAAGGATATCCACGGTTTTGCCGGCAGAAATATCAGGTTTTTCTCAGGTGCGACTGTGTGCAACGGTTCTTCTGAGCCTCGGGAAGACAGGTCAGTAAAAGAAGACGATGAAGCAACAACCATGTTCTCGAAATTGTGACAAATTTCAATACTATCACTAACACAGGATCCTAATGACATCACTTCCACCTACGAAGACAGATTATCATGTACTTCTCCACTGCCTCTCTTCAAATCAGCCCAATTGATGCAAGAAAAAAAGATGGATTTGCAATAGGCAAAATCTGAAACGCACCTTATATTAATAGGCAAACGAAACTTTAGAGGTCACAATGCAGTGGCTCTGAAAGTGGTTAATTCTAACCGCCTATCCTGGTAATTGTTCCACTGGTATATGTAGATGAAGTGGGCGATCATGGCCTACGAATCATTATTTGTTTGTAGTTGAAATCGTTATTCCACATAGTACCAACAGCCCACGAGTTACAGCCGTCGAAATCCCGTGAGGTCTGAAAGAATTTTAGTAGTAGATTATCAGCAATGTTTATGGCAACGGAACACTTGACTGTTTCAACATTCCGTCGCCCCTAGATTTGTAATTTTTACTGCGCTTTTTTCTGAAAATCTGTTAACTACCGTACTTTACCAGTGATAATCTACTTACATTTATGTCACACGGGACTTCCATTCACTTGTTAACTCCGTGGCCAAATCCTCTCACAGGTTTGTGTGAAATGTCCTCATGTAGTTTTTATTTTACCTCACGGATCATAAAGATATTTAAATACGACGTGGCACATACGTTAAAATTAGATGTGCTTTAAGCTCTAAAGCCAAAGAGGAAAATCCCTACTCGATTCGCAGATATTTTGACTGTTACCAAAAAGAGGGAGGGGCTTATCTTTTCGGAGTGTTTCCCAGCGGCCTTGCCCTTTCCGATAAAATTCAAGCTGGCAACTAGATTGCACATTCCCTTTGTAAGTATTTAGGGCCAAAATCCCTCGGGAAAAGCTGGGGATTTACTTCACCGTTGGCCGTCAGCTCCACAGGCTAATTGGTGCCCAGTAGGAAAAAAATGGAAAAAAAAGAATCGTTCCACAGCCCTGCTGAATGAATAAAGAGCAGCAAGATATGGAACTGACGAAAAGGGAAATAGGTATTTTGTTACGTACTCACGTATACGAGAATAAAAGTGTAAGTGTAGTGACAGTAGGTTTTTCTATAATTTCTGACTGTTACTCGGACGGAGCGAAGAATGCCTCTACATCAAGTGTTATTAGTGGGGTTTATCCTACTGGTTCCATTAAGAGAGTAAAATTAAGAGTTTAAGGATATCAGCAGCGAAAACGAGTTAGTGAAAAGTTGTAAGTAGATTTTTAGTAAAATACTTTCCTGAGGCGAGTTCCTAAATACTCTGAACATTCTTCATGTGCTGTTCAAATTCATTTCCTTTTCCATGTGGAGCGATATTCACAATTCTCTGTTGCTTTAATCAGTAATGGATAACGTTTTTGACGTCTTTGTCTGCAGTTTTTTAAATCACACGGATGATATGGTAGCATCAAGGTATTTGATAGTTAAGGACGCAGACCCTATTACGTTCAAAAACATCATTTCGGTCAAAACAGTTCAGAAGAGTTCAACTAGTACCTACATTTTGTGTAGGCGGACGTAAGTTTTCGAAATGTATGTGCATCTCTACAATGAATTTACTTTTTCCGGGTCAGCTATTCACTCTATTAATGCTTCATATTATACGGTGTAAACTGACAATAATTCTCTTTCAAGGAAATTCTCCAGATGAGACCTAAGTTATTTTAGTTTGTATTTTCATCGCAGTAATCTCCGCATTTGCTGTAAAACTGCTTCGTTATGTGTTGTAAATCTGTATTTAATTTTGAAAAGCTATTTCTGAGTGTACTCAGGCTCTCTTTTTTCAATATTTTTTGTCTGTTTGTCTAATATAGCTGCCAAATATTATCTTTATTTATGAATAAATGATTATAGTCGACGGAGTATCTGAATGTTGCTAGTATTTCAACCTCCAGCAAAAAAACTTCTGTAGTCCATTAACCGTAACCAGTACATGCTTGATAACGAAACACTTGTTTGACAGGACGATACTAAAACAGTAATATCTCAACACACTAAGAAAAAAGAAATATCAATTATTCAGAGAATGTTGCACAACGGCACCTAACTATAGTACAATTTGATGCGTGGCACTTGATGTCCTAAAACTGAGAATTACTACAATGATATCTATATAATTATAATAGCACTACACAAGATATATATAATACCACTACACAAGAAATGGGACAAGAAAGAACTGAATAGCTACAGGGGCATCTCTCTCTTAAACACAGGGTAAAATGATTTGTCGAGAATCTTGCTGAATGGATTTGAAGCACAACTGCGGCCGACAATAGGAGAGTAACAGGGTTGCTTTAAAAAATTAGAGGAGCTGTGCCGAACAGATATTTGGAATAAAAAGGATGACAGAATACAGACTCAGGAAAAGAAAAAGGTAATAGTGAAATTTGTGCCATTTCGAAAGTCCTACGATTCTTTGACAGAAATACTCTGCTTAACGTGTTAGAAGATGGAGGTCTGGATGCTACAACACATGGAATATTAAAGGAAACGTTAAGCGACACCACTGCCAGGATCAGAAATCGCAGAACGCTGTCAGACAGCTTCGAAATAATAACCGGAGTCCGGTAAGGGGATGGACTGTGTGTGAAATCTTATGGGACTTAATTGCTAAGGTCAACAGTCCCTAAGCTTACACACTACTTAACCTAAATTATCTTAAGGACAAACTCACACACCCATTCCCGAGGGAGGACTCGAACCTCCGTCGGGACCAGCCACACAGCCCATGACTGCAGCTCCTCAGAATGCTCGGCTAGTCCCGCGCGGCTGAGACAATGGAAATAAAGAAATAACTAAGTAGTAATATGAAGAACAAAGATGTGCAAATAGGTTACTCAAAACCTTATGCAACAGTGGACTACTTGGCATTCTCAGATGACATGGCACTCTTAAATGAGACAGAAGAAGAGGCAAAGACAGCACTAAAATTCTAGCCGAAGCAGCAGAAAAGGTCACACTGAAGATTCCATATAAGAAGACCAAGACATTGAACATTGAGTCCGATTGGAAGATAGGTGGCCAAGTGGTTGAGAAGCCAACAGTATTCTTTATTTGGGGGAGAAAATAACTGGTGGCATACAGTGCCACAGTAGCACAAAAGACAGGGCACAGCACTTGCAGAAGCTTCGGAATGCGGTGAAAGCAACATAAGAAGAAAGAAACAGAAGAAGTGAGACAATGAAGAGGTATTGGGAAGAAAGACGACGTGCAATACAAGACACACGTGATACTAAATTGTCCTAACTAAGCAGAAGAAGAAGAAGAAATCCAAATAACTTCGCTATTTAGTGGCGGTCTATAGCTCCATTCTCAATGGTTGTTATCGTGCAGAGAGTCTGCTAATCTTTCCGGTTCTCCGTAAATAATAACTTCTATGGTGGAGTACACGACATACAGAAATCCACAGGATATAAACTGAAGTTCATTGGAAGATTATTTTGGTAAAACTCAAGATCATGGAGGGACACGAAATTGTAATTAAATCGTTCTAGCGAGTTCTAGATACAAATCCTAATTTAACGAAAACTTCGGAGAAACTCACATTTCGATAGTGTGTAAGTTCTCCAGTCATACAGTAATCAGCCGGCCGCGGTGGCATAGCCGTTCTAGGCGCTTCAGTCCGGAATCGCGAGACTGCTACGGTCGCAGGTTCGAATCCTGCCTCTGGCATGTATGTGTGTGATGTCCTTAGAATAGTTAGGTTTAAGTAGTTCTAAGTTCTAGAGGACTGGTGACATCCGATATTTAGTCCAATAGTGCTCAGAGCCATACAGTAATCATCGGTGGACACTATAACAATCCCACAATCAATTGACAAAATTACAGTTTTGTCAGTGGTGGGCTTGAAAAGATATAAGGCGAAACTTTAGTAAATGACTTCTCTGGAAACCACTTAGAACCGTTATTTAGGAACACCACTCATGATGCAAATGTATTAGATCTAATGGCAATAAATAGAACTGACTTCTTTGAGGACATTCACATCAAAACTGGTATCAGCGGCCTTGAGGAGGTCCTAGCAGTAGTAATTACCAAAGTACAAAGTGCAACTACCAGTAGAACGGTCGAGTTTCTGACATTCTTAAAATGGCGGAAAGGGGTCATTTTCACCCCACATAAAGTATTTTCATATTTGATTTAAACAAGTACTTCTTTAGTGTTTATTAATCCATACCTTATTTCTAGTAATCACATCAGTTACATACAATTATAAATAATAATAATTACTAATTTATTTGAACTACAATGTGTCATACAAACTGCTATTGCCAAGAAGTTTCTTAACTACAAATTTTAATTTATTAACTATTCATACAAGCTTTTACACAAATTTAGTATACTTGGTCCATTTTACTCTCACACGTGTTTTACGGACAGCTCTGTATTACTTTTTACTCAAGTCATTTGAAGCAGCCAGACGCACTTAGCACAGCTGATTTTTGTTTTACGCATACATTTTACACTTTGTTTTACTTTAAACAGTTTCTGCTGGTCTTATTGCCTTTGCAGAGGCTGATTTGGCACTTCCTCGGGTTTCTAGGTAATTTCAGTTCCATACCCTCTTCCTTTGCCTGATGTTCTTGCTCTTTCGTTTCCTTGTTCATTTGCCAGTTGGAGTATGAACTACTTCCTTCCCATTCCCTTGTTCGTTAATATGTTACAGATGACCCATGCATTTATTTCCGCCATGTCCAGTATATAGCAGAAGACATGCATTGACCATGTCCTACATGCAACCCCCATGGTATATCTGAGGGTCATTTGATCAACCACATTCACCTTGTACTTTGTTGCATTGTAGGACGTTAGGGTTTCAGGTTTTTTCTTCCCTTCCTTGCATATTGCTACTTCAGTGTGCAGCCTACTCAGAAGAATGACATTTTTATTCTTCTGTCCTTGGTATACAGTCAAGGTGCAGTCAGTTTGGCTACTACTCTGCAGTATTGTGGTGGAGTGTATTTCAGAATTCGGCAGCCTTAGTTCATCTGGGATTTCATGGCGGATCTTGTTCATTACACCGGATAATGAACTTTTCTTTTCTTTAAGTTTCTTAGCAAGTTGATGAGAAGCAAAAAGTCGTCTGTCGTTACATTTTTTCCTCAATTTAGAAATGGCTCCCTGAGACACAGAACAAATACTCTCCAAGTGGATGTTTCTCTCTGTGCGTGTCTTCTTTGACGAGGTATGGGAAAGGATTACATATGTACTTTGTCGTTACATCAACAGTCAACCAGAATTTGAGGCCATATTTGTCTGGTTTGTTGGACATCAATTGAGTAAACCTGCTTCTTGCTTTGCTTGGTAACAGGTGCTCGTCAAAGCTTACATTTTCTCCAGGGAGGTTAGCGCGCATTCGGTTTTCAATGAACTTTCCCCAAATTTCAGATACAAAAGCGAATATGTTGGCTGCCAGGCATTCAGCCAAGGTTGATTTTTCATCAAAACATAGCAACCTGAGAAGCTCCTGAAATCTGTTCCTTGGCATAATGTCCCTGATAAAAGCAGATCCTCAAGAGTGAGACCAGAAGTTATCCACAGACATAACTTTGGGCACAGTACGCCCCGAACTTACGTGTTGGCTATCAGTTTTTCCCTTTCCTCAAGTGACACAGTCCAGTCATTGTTTTTTAGTACTTTTCCAGCATTTGATTTTGTGTAAATCTTCATGAGACATAGCATTAAAACACTCCGTCTTCAGGCCACAAGTGACCCATCGAGACCACCCGACCTCCGTGTCATCCTCAGCTGAGTATGCGGAGAGGAGGGGTGTGTCGTCAGCACACCGCTCTATGAGACGTAGCATTGCTTCATCAAAAATAAGGTGGAAGGCATTGATGACAGAGCTGTCTACTCTTCGGCAAGCATAAGCAGTGGGACATTCACAGTTGACCACCTTCCAGAAGATTAATAATTTCTAATCTTCCACACGGTTCCAACCTTGCAATCATCTTTGTAGACGCTTCCCTTTGTACCTTATGTGGTGAAAGAGGTGGTGATTGCTGTATATCAGCATCTGAATCCACTTCCACTAATCGTCCCTCGTTCACAACATCTTGATCCCAAGTTGAGTCAGGTAAATAATCATCATCTTCATCTGTGAAGTCAATTTTCGATTCAACTTCGGAACTCTCTAAGAGATGTAACACTTCTTCTTCAGAAAGTCCACCTTGACGACACATGTTCGACAATGTGTTTCACAGACAAGGACTGCCTGAGCGACACAACATAAGCTGCTGCCGACTGAAATGTCAACGTGCCAAGATGCAACAATGAGGAGCAACTGCTCTGCTTTACTGCTCACAGTTGGCACTGTATTGTTGGATAATTATATTCAGTGGAGATATTACATTGGGGTCGAATTGACACTTCCCGCGGTTCTAGGTATACTGAATGAAATGGCGAGGAACATTAAAATATTTTGTAAGTATTAAAAGATCTTCAGAAGGAGTTGAAAAAGTTATAAGTCAAATACTTTCATTTATGAAGTAAGTAAATTGGTAATGACAATGAATATAAAAAGGTATGGCAGGGGTCATTTTGACCTCTTCCGACGTTCTAGTACTAAAGTAAATAGAAATATTTAATGCGCTATGTGATCAAAAGTATTCGGACACTTGGCTGAAAATGACATATAAGTTGGGCGCCCTCTATCGTAATGCTGGAATGCAATATGGTGTCGGCCCGCCCTAAGCCTCGATAATAGCTTCCACTCTCGCAAGCATGCGTTCAATCAGGTGCTGGAAGATTTCTTGGGGAATGGAAACCCATTCTTCATGGAGTGCTGCACTGAGGAGAGGTATCGATGTCGGTAGGTGGGGCCTGGCACGAAGTCGACGTCCCAAAACATCGCAAAGATGTTCTATAGGATTCAGCTCAGGGCTCTGGGCAGGCCAGTCGATTACAGGGATGTTATTGTCGTGTAACCATTCTGCCACAGGCCGTGCATTATGAACACGTGTTCGATCGTGTTGAAACATGCAGTCGCCATCACCGAATAGCTCTTATGGGGTATTCAGCGAAATTTATGACTGGACAGAGGATTTCTTGGTACGGAGTGCAGTCTTCTATAGTTGTTTTCCCCTGTCCATAAAGGATCACGCACGTCGTCAATCCGTTATCTTGAGGCTGTAATAAACTGCTAGTGAGGAACCCATATTGTTTAAGTAAGTAAATGTTCAGTTGGTTTGTTTAAACGGAATGCCACTCTCTTTTTATTAGCAGAATACGATTCAACTGCAGAATTATAGTCCAATAAGTTACTAAAATTTTTGTAGGTGTTTCAGTTATCATCTCTGAAGAGTCATACTATTCCGGTGTACTTGTGATTCATTATTAGTTTTAAAAACTTTAATCTAATTTATGTGTTTTTCATTCTCAAATTATTTACTAATTTATATATTCATAGACTTAATTACTTTGTGACTAGAAAAAAATCGTTACCCTTAAGAAATTCGATCCCCAAGACATCGATCTTCAGTTACACATTCTATACCAATTACAAGATTTTCAGTTGCATTATGTGCACCTTTATGTTTTTCATAGTCAACTACTGGAGGCGCATTGTCGGCCTTCCATCTCGATGAAATATTTGCATCGTCAGCAGCGTTCATCATGCCATTCTGTACTCTCTACACTTTTCGTCACTATCATTTATATTTTTGAATGCGTCCTGAAAATATCCACTAAACACAGCTACAACCAAAACAAAGACAACACTTAACGCATTTCACAAATTGGTTGGGACGGAAGATCATTACACTCACACCGTTTAATTGAACATATGCAAGCGGCCCACGACAGCAACTCATACTGATTATACTGCTGTCCATGATGTGGTCTTACATTGTAAAACTCCAGACTTTCCCAACTGGTGTTGAGTTCAACAACTGTCACTCAATTCTTCAATCTCCAACCTTAGCGTACAGTTCCAGCACAATTCCATATAACAATACAAAATGCTTTAAGTAAGTTTCCCAAGAGGTTTAAACAGATTTTAATTACATATTTTTTCATCCACTGTTACAATATCAAAACTTTTTTTTATTTGGGCTGTTTATAAATAATGCCACTGTTTACACCCTACCACGAGAGTGATGTGTCTTTTTTCTTGTTTTGATCACAGCTGTATCTAATGTTTACACACAGTTGAACCTTTGCATTTCGCGCTCTTAATAGCTGCCTGTTTCCTCACACTATTTGTTACTATAGATCAGCTTTGGTAACGAACCACGCAGCTAGCCGCTGTCTCTTGCTATGATCTTTAGATCTTACTTACCGAGGCTTAAAACTGCGAACCTCAAATACATCCAGGGGACCATTTACAATCTTGCTTTACCCTTAATCGCACTTGCGTTGCCTTTCCAAGAGAGCTGTGCATGTGAATATTACATATACATATTTCATAGTCATTTTTGATACTCCATAAATTTGTCAATTGTGCCTTATGTTTATTGTTAATTCTTCGATAGCTTTTCTTTGCTACTGTGTTATATTACTAATCTCATTAATTGTTGTTTGTGCTATCCGCTTTTTATCCTAAAAATCCTTATTCGATTTTTTTATTTCATTGTCAACCTTCTGATTTATTTACGACTTACAGGCTTCTGATTTTTTTTACCAAACTTTTTGGTTTTATAATCTATTTTCTCGCAACTTTCCACGGTTTTAGCTTCAATATTTGCGATCTTTCATTTCAAAGCATTGAACTTGGCGTCAAGTTGAGCTATTCTACATTAAATCTTTTTAACTCCTCATCAATTTTATCTATTTTGCCGTGCTTAGCACTTATTTTCTATAGTGATTTTTCTTAATTCATGGTTGTTTTTATGCTACTTTTTGTTATGCCAAAGTGAAATTTAACATAGATATCCTGACCACCATCCTTAGTTGCCAAAGTGTTAGCTGATGCTGTATCATAACTTAATGCATGTAACTCATTGTTTGGCTTATTGGTAAAGTCGACGTAGGAGTCCTTTTCTCTGGCATCGTCATTCCAATCAGCCGTTTCATTTTGACTAAATACAACATATTCTGGGTTTAAATTATCATTGACACTAAATCTACATTTCCACTGCCATATTATTGTGAGCTCTACATTCCCAGTGAAATCATTCATGGCTATTTAAGAAGTATCATTGACATCATTAATAACTGAGTTTACTGTTTCGGGTTCATAACCAAAGCTAGGATCCATGTTACCACTTGCAGCATTTTTTTGGTAAATTTGAAATATTAATTGACCTATATCTTACTTCACTACTATTTATTTGTACCTGACTCAGCAGATCATCGCTTTTGTTGTGAGACTGGATTCCTCTGATTCTGAGAGCGTATCTGACTTCCTTTTCCCCAGACGTTTGGCTTATGTTAATAACATTTAAACAGATTTTATCAAAAAATCGTCTACATGTTTTAAACACTGCAGAATGCAGTTCCACTGTTCTGGCTTAGACCCTGCCTTCACAGTTCCAATTATAAATTTTAGACTGCTACATGCCACAGCAACTATGTGTCTAATTTTATTTCTCGGCGTAGTGCCACTGATTCTCGTAGCTGTGGTCTGCGTCGCTGCCTGCAACTCTGCCGACATGTTGCGCTGATGCTGACGCTTCAGATGGCTGGTGTACTGCTGTACTGCTGACTGTTTGGTGTCACCGCACCTGCTGTCGGCGTTTGCCTCGCGCTGCTCTGCACGTTGTGGCGTCTCACTGCAGGAACAGTCTCGAAGTGATGGTTTTCACCGTAATCCCATGGACGACGCACACGGCATTAGGCTTTATTCTTGTAGCACTTCCGCCCTTCCTGTTTCTGCTTTATACTGGTATTATTTTCACTGCCATAAGAAATATGTTTTTTTAGTATCAAATACTATAGCTCAACTAAAATTCAATAGCAGCTGAAACACAGTCCAAGGCCTACTTATCACAGATCTTACGCAGTTCTTTGGTCATTTATACACTCCAGGAAATTGAAATAAGAACACCGTGAATTCATTGTCCCAGGAAGGGGAAACTTTATTGACACATTCCTGGAGTCAGATACAACACATGATCACACTGACAGAACCACAGGCACATAGACACAGGCAACAGGGTGGTACAGGAGTACCAAGTGTTGATGGACTTGAAAGTTTTGTTGACAGAGACATTATTGCATTTCGCACTTACATATTTCTGAATTGGCTAATAAATATTTTGGTAAACAGGCAACAGGGCATGCACAATGTCGGCACTAGTACAGTGTATATCCACCTTTCGCTGCAATGCAGGGTGCTATTCTCCCATGGAGACGATCGTAGAGATGCTGGATGTAGTCCTGTGGAACGGCTTGCCATGCCATTTCCACCTGGTGCCTCAGTTGGACCAGCGTTCGTGCTGGACGTGCAGACAGCGTGAGACGACGCTTCATCCAGTCCCAAACATGCTCAATTGTCCTGTTGGAACACCAAGTTCTCTTGCCGATCTAGGAATGGTAGAACGATGGGTTCGATGACGGTTTGGATGTACCGTGCACTATTCAGTGTCCCCTCGACGATCACCAGAGGTGTACGGCCAGTGTAGGAGATCGCTCCCCACACAATGATGCCGGGTGTTGGCCCTGTGTGCCTCGGTCGTATGCAGTCCTGATTGTGGCGCTCACCTGCACGGCGCCAAACACGCATACGACCATCATTGGCACCAAGGCAGGAGCGACTCTCATCGCTGAAGACGACACGTCTCCATTCGTCCCTCTATTCACGCCTGTCGCGACACCACTGGAGGCGGCCTGCACGATGTTGGGGCGTGAGCGGAAGACGGCCTAACGGTGTGCGGGACCGTAGCCCAGCTTCATGGAGACGGTTGCGAGTGGTCCTCGCCGATACCCCAGGAGCAACAGTGTCCCTAATTTGCTGGGAAGTGGCGGTGCGGTCCCCTACGGCACTGCGTAGTATCCTACGGTCTTGGCGTGCATCCGTGCGTCGCTGCGGTCCGGTCCCAGGTCGACGGACACGTGCACCTTCTGCCGACCACTGGCGACAACATCGATGTACTGTGGAGATCTCACGCCCCACGTGTTGAGCAATTCGGCGGTACGTCCACCCGGCCTCCCGCATGTCCACTATATGCCCTCGCTCAAAGTCCGGCAATTGCACATACGGTTCACGTCCACGCTGTCGCGGCATGCTACCAGTGTTAAAGACTGCGATGGAGCTCCGTATGCCACGGCAAACTGGCTGACACTGACGGCGGCGGTGCACAAATGCTGCGCAGCTAGCGCCATTCGACGGCCAACACCGCGGTTCCTAGTGTGTCCGCTGTGCCGTGCGTGTCATCATTGCTTGTACAGCCCTCTCGCAGTGTCCGGAGCAAGTATAGTGGGTCTGACACACCGGTGTCAATGTGTTCTTTTTCCCATTTCGAGGAGTGTAGTTCAAACGTATCACAGTCATTACACAGCTCGCTGGTCGGTTACATTTCACAGTTCACCCAAATAAAATCTATACTCGAAATTGCAAAGCACTTAGCGTTTTCGTTTCACAGTTTTTATTCATCTGTTGTTAATTAGCACGTTTGGTAGCCCGCTATTGAGAAACTCTTTTACATGAAATTCAAGTAAATTCACTGTTTAGCTACTCTAATATTAATAACAAAAGTTCATCATTTCCGAACAGAGCAGCCAGTCGTGGAGAAGAACGACAATTTAGGCCGTCTTTCTCACGATTCTTGTACCGAATAATGGCACTGTCACAGGTATCTCACATCACATTACGCCATCTTCCTACTGCTGCCTTCTGAACCTCTTGTAGCTAAATATGATGGCTGTAAAGTCAGTAATTTACTAAATGTCTAGAGAGGACTTTGATCGAGCAGCAGACCCAAATGATTGCTGCCTACAGTGTACTGTATATTAGTGTCTAACAGAGGTTTGATAATAGAGATTATTTGTGGCAAATTTATTTAGAGTGGTCACTAAATCATCATTGAACCTCTCAGAAATTTTCATATTACCCCTAAAAGAGTAATTACCCCAGATTGGGAAGATCGAGCAATAGGACCGACATTTACGGTTATTTTAGGAAGCGATATGAAATAGGACGGTCGCGTAAAATCAGTATCAGAGAGGGTGAGTAAGTCATTTAGAAGGCTTCTTGGAAGGTGCGGAGCATCTGTATATTAATTCTCTCATAAGACACTGTTGTGACGAGTAGTGGCACGTTGTTCCTGTCCTTGGAGTCGTTTTCGTGTAAAAGTAATAACAGACAACTAATGGACGCTCTTTTAGTCGTAGCAGGTTTTGTACGGTCCGTAAATGAAATGAGCTTATGGCATCTTTGGCTGGGAGGATTCGGGGAAGTTCGGCAGCCAAGTGCAAGTCTTACTTCAGTGGACGCCACATTGGGCGACTTGCGCACCGGTGATGCGGATGAAATGCTGATGCGAACAACACAACATCCAGTTCCAGAGCGGAGAAAATCTCCAACCCGGCGGGGAATCGAGCCCGGGCATTCTTGCACGGCAGGTGAGCACGTTACCACCCAACTAAACAGGCGGACCGTACATCCCGTAAGGAAGAGTAACAGAAACGCTTGGGGAACTTAACTGGGAATCGTTGCAAGAAAGACAGTAGATTTCTTGAAGGTAAATTTGAAGAACGTGTGTTCTAAGAAGACTGTGCTGCCACTATGCTGCCACCAACGTACAACTCGCACAGAAATAGAGACGATGAGATAGATCAGCTGCTTACACAGGCAGGTGGGCAGCCATTATCCCTTTTTCAGTAGTCGAATGGAAGATTAATAATATGACTACGATGCACCCTCTGCCATCCACTGTTCAGTGGCTTGCAGAGCGTACAAGATGATCAATATTTGAGAGGTTCCTCAGGAATACCTCCAGAGTATGCTGAAATTCGGGACCCACGATCTCCGTTGGATCATTACAAAGTTGTTGCATTTAGTTGGAGGGACAGTGGTCCTGTTCCGCAGGCCAGAATCGGGGGCGGGAGGGGGGCGGGGGGACGGCAACCGGGGTATCTGCTCCCTGAGTCAATTTCAGGGGGCGCCCAATTCATATTCCTGAAGAAAAAAAAGAAACCTTGTTTCACAATGCGCCAAGCATCCAGTGCACTTTGGTACATTGATTATCCATATGATTTTGAAACCCGTACCTGGTGGTTTTTGAACATTCTTTAACACATTCTAAGTCGATTTCGGAGGGAATTGCAAGTTGATTTTTGATTGCGTGCATAGTCTACGTGATGCCAAAATTCAGTGCAATCACATTCTTAAGTCTATGTGATGTCTTTGCCAAGGGACACCGCGTCTCATCAAAACATACACAGAGGGGGACGGGGCTATACGAGCTGAACCGAATAAACTAGAACGGGTGAACATCAATCGCTGTTTACTTATTTGTTTGACAGGGTGTGCGAATGATAATTGTAATAATAATTACTAGCGACTCCATAGATTCAGACTAGCAGAAGAGAAATAGACGACTAACGGGAGAAACGAGTAAGAAAGATAGCATATTATCTTCTCTTCGTATCCAAGAGAATGAAATATTTTGACATAAATTTTTTGCCACATCGCTAGCTACTACAGGCCATTTGTACAGTCCCTAGCTAGCAGCAGCTTAAGTTCTATTCTCTGAATTGTTTGTTAGAACGAGAACGGAGAAAACAATGGAACATCCCAAAAGTTATATGGAAGAGTATGACGATACAAATTTGATATAAAAATATCATACTGCTACTACTTTTCCATCTGATGCTTGAGAAACTGGAGTATATGAATGAAACGTGAAACTATTTCCTATCATAAAACTTTTTGCTTGTACTGGCCCTAATGACATTAGATATTGGTACTTCGTGACTCATATTTTGTTGTGTTATTTACATAAATAAGGTAGATAAGAACGACCGTTTGTGCTTCTTTGGCGTACGTTAAATCTGTTGCTATATCAGAAAAGCCTATTTCGTTTTATCTAACAGACAGTGACGAAATAGACATTATCAAATAGAGAAGCCGTACCAGTCTTCCTTATTATTCCTACTAAGAGCTTTTCTCTATTAGACTACGACATTTTTATTTCTCATGCAGCAAAACGTTTTACGGACTTTGATGAGGTATTTTTTCTCAGATAGGAAAACACGTACTGTAAAGCTGAAGCAAGATTAGAGGCAATAAACATCCTGGGACCTTACGATTGAAGAAATGTGTAGTCTCTAGCTAGTGTTATTTAATTTTATGCCACACAAAAGAGAAAGTTACTAGCTAGTAGGCAATAAAGAGTGCACATTTTCTGATGGGTTCTCATTATCCCGATCACAAATAATCCCACCCCATATTAACTGCGAATTTTTTAAACGGAGGGGTTGAATGCCAAACCGGCCGACCGGGAGTCGAAACGGCACCAGAGGACATTTTAATTTCCACTGTCCTGAACACAGGTTTGATGGCTTCCATTACAAAATATGCACATTTGAATTCTACAGAGTGAAATAAAGTGACGTGAGATAGAATAATGCTGAGTGAACAGTCGTGGCACACTTAAGAACAAATAATGTGACTTACATTTCCTCGAACATGTATGTTCTATATATCACCCTCTTCAGGAAGATGAGCATTAAAAACTGAATATATTTTGGAAACTCCATTTTTATTTTTAACTTCTGATTATCTCTCTCAGAGGCTTGAGTGGAAGAGGGGCCAGGGGGGAGGGGGAGGGGAGGCATGTCACTGTCAAGTTTCTGCCGCGTTTGGAAATACCGGGATACCCGGGGCTGCCTGTCCGTGGCGAGATCTGTCAGAGATATGACAGGTACGGATTTCAAATTTAGGCGGCTTGTGGAGAACGTAATTTACGAGACCCCGGTGATCGACATTATGAGCAGTAGAAGTAAGGGAAGACCCTTGAATATGCTACATGCTGCACTGTACAACTACAGGATAGACTGAACACACTGTGACAGAAGTGGATGTGTTTCGTCTGGGAGTTGCTGGATTATTCTCTGGTGTCTTGGACGTTTCGGTTGTTGCATATTACTAGCTTATTCACTGTTGTGAAGGAATTTTCATAGAAAAAGGGGTGACTGTTATCACAAACAAGATAAATCACACTTAAATTATTATCCTGTAACGAGCCGCCGTAGAGCAGTGGTAACTTTTCTTAGAATACTAAGAAAGTATTTCTGAACTACCTCTAAAAGTTTTTAGATAGTTTTCAGGTTCACACTTTATGTACGAGAGGCGTTCAATAAGTAATGAGGCCGCGGTGGTCTAGCGGTTCTAGGCGCTCAGTCCGGAACCGCGCAACTGCTACGGTCGCAGGATCGAATCCTGCCTCGTGCATGGATGTGTGTGATGTCCTTAGGTTTAAGTAGTTCTAAGTTCTAGGGGACTGATGACAACAGATGTTAAGTCCCATAGTGCTCAGAGCCATTTGACCCAATAAGTAATGAAACACATTTTTTTCCTCGGCCAGTTTCGGTTGAAACAATGTTAAATACGTTATGAGACATCGTGGAATAGTCCAGCGTCAGCCCCATGCTTCCAAGTTCTGACATGTGGCGAAGCTATCCGTAGCCTTCAAAATGAAGGTGCGTTCCAAACAGACAGCTGTAATCGAGTTTACTTCGGCGGAAAATCGCTACAAGGTCGTACAGATCTCTCCCATCTTCCTCATGCTGCCCACCACAAACACCTGTGACTCCTGCAATTTTGGAGCGTGCGGACACTTTCATTTGACGTTATCGATGAATCATAATGGAAAACATCCGTGTTCAACTGGACGTCCCTGTTGTCTGACACACTCTTCCACCGGTTGGGGTAGTCATAGGTGTGAGCCCGATGGGACAATCGCTGTTTAACAGAAGGCAATAAACAACGAAAGACGATCTGTGTGGAATTGCTTGCGCGTTGCGAGGCTGATGGTGACAATTTGTGTTGAACATCGTCGTAAGTGTTGTAATATGGGTTTATTAGTTCGAACCGGAAACGAAACGGAAATGCGTGAAATGGTGCCACAACATGCTTTCTCGGGAGTAAAAGTTCAAATCCGCAGCCTCAGCCAATAAATCCATGGTGATAATCTTCTGGAACTCCGAAGGGGTTCTTCCGGTTGATGTCGTTCCTCGTGGTACAACGACCAACTGTGAAGTTTATTGTGCTACTCTCAGGAAATTGAAGAGACAACTTCAGGGTGTTCGTTGCCACAGAAATGCATGCAGACTTCTCTTTCACTTTGACAACACAATGCCTCACAGAAGCCTACACACACGAGAGGAGTTTGCAAAGCTTCATTGGGTGTTACTCCCCATCCCCTCTACAGCCCAGATTTCGCACTTTCCGACTTCTGTTTGGCCCAATGAAGGATGTACTCCGCCGGAAGAAGTATGTGGATGATGGGGAGGTTATTAATGCAACAAAAAGTTGGCGCCGACTTCGACCAGTAGAGTGCTACCATGCTGGCAAACTTGCTCCCTCAGAAAGGTAGCGCCAGGCCGCAGCATTGAACGTAGATCATCTTGAAAAATATAGTGTTGTACCCAAAATAATGACGGGTGTATTGGAATGCTAAATAAATCCAACCTGCTATCAGAAAAATATGTTTTGCAGCACTTATTGAACATCACTCATACATTTCTTAGCTGTTATGACCACGAACTGTATTTTAGATGTTTCCAGTCATTAAAACAGATTAACCCACTAAATGGTGAAGAAATATAATCATTTCTACTGATTTATTAAAAGACTATGCATTGGAGAGTAAATGTCTAAGTGGTGTTCTAGCGATGTGAGTCCGTTGCATAGAATCAATAAATGACCATTAAGCCCCCACAACATAAATCGATATAATAGACTGAAAACGCCTCTCATTTCTCACTCAGTAGACTTTAGAACTTCGAATTCGTTTCTCCTGTATCTCTGAAGCCACAGCCCACGATTAACGTACTATCGGTCGGCTGTTTTCTGTGATTCTGCCAACAGCAATGATTATCTGCATTTGTTCTCACCCGTATTTTCCTTTGACGGTTTTCTTTTCCGTCACACATTTCACGAACATAATCGAAAGCCTCTAAGTTCTGTTCGTGTGTGATAACTCGTTCGTGGATACAGCATTAAAGGTGAATCACGAATTCACTCTACTCTCCTCAACGCGGCGTCTGTCACGAAGTAATAGGCAGATTCTGAGATCCCCGTGAAGAATGTAAGCCTCCTTAAACTGCTCTGCTTTCGTTGTCATCACAGCGCTGTTACTGCTTTCCCTTTCATGTCGTCATTCAGTGTCAAGTCCGTACGGTCTCCTTTGAATTCGAGCAAACAGTATGTCTGGAAAGAGACGACGGTTCTCCACCCTCATTACAACGTCTTGACTGTAAATTTTTGCTATCTGCCTGTATCGATGTGCAAAACCTTTGCTGTGAACGGATAATGCTACAGAGCACGAAATTTTCAGTTTTGTTGCAGTTCCAACCTATACAGTTATATTGTACCTGTTGTTGTTGTTTGCTACAAAATGCATACCCTTACACTTCCATCCATTAACAGATGGACAATTTGTTGGTTCCTCATGATGTGCCTTTCAATTTGTCACTTATTGTAATAAAGTTGTGCCATCAATTATTTTGTCTCCCAGTTCAATATAATACCTCCTGATCCATTACTCGAACTAGGCGTTTAATCTTCAGCACTGGTTTGTAGCACCATCCGTCTCGTCTGAACTGCCTATTGTCGAAGTTTCACTCCTTTCTACGGCTAGATATCAGTCAGATACCTCACAAAAGACGCTTAACACTTTAGGACGCAGGGTACTTTTACAGCTCAATGTTTTGCGAAAACATTTCGAGCTATTTTCAACAATTTAATATGTAGTGATGTTTACAAAAAATGCCATAACTAAGAAAGCTACCCACAAGATTTTCGAAAATGCTTCTTCGAATTGAGGCACCATTTAACACAAAAATACACATGTGAGACAAAAGGTTTGCCAAATTTGTGTGGCGTGTTGGTAGAGATGTTACACACAATTAATTCCACGTAACACATACACACATAAAAAAAATTATGGCATCAGTTCGCTTCCGGGAGTTCCAGAGCCTGTACCGAAAATTGGAATAGAGGTCAACATTAACATCATTTCCACTATTTTTATCGTTCATGAGAATCACACATTGTATGTTGTACCACCGTCCCAAGGGAGGTTCGAGTCCTCCCTCGGGCATGGGTGTGTGTGTTTGTCTTTAGGATAATTTAGGTTAAGTAGTGTGTAAGTTTAGGGACTGATGACGTTAGCAGTTAAGCAGTTAAGTCCCGTAAGATTTCACACACATGTTGTACCACCATACAGCGAAACGTTCAGAGGTGGTGGTCCAGACTGCTGTACACACCGGTACCTCTAATGACCTGTAAAAGATCCTCTTGCATTAATACATGCCTGTTTTTGTCGTGGCATACTATCCACAATGTCATCAAGGCACTGTTGGTCCAGATTGCCCCACTCCTCAACAGCGATTCGGTGGAGATTCCTCAGATTGGTTGGTGGGTTGCGTCGTGCATAAAAAATCCTTTTCAAACCATCCCAGGCATTTTCGATAGGGTTCATGTCTCGAGAACATGCTGACCACTCTAGTCAAGCTATTTCGTTATTCTGAAGGAAGTCGTTCACAAAATGTGCACGATGGGAGCGCTAATTGTCATTCATGGAGAGGAATGCCTCGTCATTATGCTGCCTATATGGTTGCACTATCGGCCGGAAGTTGGCATTCACTTATCGTATAGCCGGTACGGCGCCTTCCATGACAACCAGGAGCGTATGTCGGCCACACACAACGCCAGCCCAAAACAGCAGCGAACCTCCACCTTGCTGCACTCGCTGGACAGTGTGTCTAAGGCGTTCAGCCTGACCGGGCTGCCTACAAACAGGTCTCCGGCGATTCTCTGGTTGAAGGCATATGAGACACGGATCGTTGAAGAGAACGTGATGCATCATGGTTGCAAAGATGGACCTAGCCATGGACGTCAGGAGTGAAGTTGGGCCATAACACGACGTCCTGTGGCTACACGAAAAGCGTTATTTAAGATGGTGGCGTTGCTGTCAGGATTCCTCCGATCCATAAACCGTAGGTAGCAGTTATCCACTGCAGTAGTAGCACTTGGGCGGCGTGAGCGAGGCATTTCACCGATAGTTACTGTCTCTCTGTATCTTCTCCATGTCTGAACAAAATCACTTTGGCCGGCCACTGTGGCCGAGCGCCTATAGATGTTCCAGTTCAGAACAGCGCGACCGCAACGGTCGCAGGTTCGAATCCTGCCTCGGGCATGGATGTTTGTGATATCCTTAGGTTAGTTAGGTTTATGTAGTTCCAAGTTCCAGGGGACTGCTGACCTCAGATGTTAAGTCCCATACTGTTCAGAGCTATTCCAACCATTTTTTGAACTTAGGTATGGTTCACTTAGAGACGCCTGGACGCTTCCCTTAATGAGAACCCTTCCTGGCACAAAGTAACAATGCGGACGCGATCGAACCGCGGTATTGACCGTCTAGGCATGGTTGAACTACAGACAAAACGAGACCTGTACCTCCTCCTTAGTGGAATGACTGGAACTGATCGGCTGTCGGACCCCCTCCATCTAATAAGCGCTGCTCATGCATGTTTCTTTGCATCCTTGGGCTGGTTTAGTGCCATGTCTGAACAGTCAAATGGACTGTGTCTGTGATACAATATCCACATTCAACGTCTATCGTCAGGAGTTCTGGCAACCAGGGTGATGCAAAACTTTCTTTTATCTGTGCACATGGTGCGATTCAAAAGTTTCAAGACTCGGCCCAGAACTAGAAATTTATTGTGCATTAAACTACAGCGGACTAATATTTTTCAACATATGATCCTTCAGCATCAACACAGAACTGCCAGCGCGTCGTCCACTGTTTCCGGCCCTTCTGGAAGGCCTAGGGTGTCATGCTGTGAGGGGCTGGATGGCGTCGATGGAGTCGAATGGCTTCCCTTTTATGCCTGTTTTGATTCCGGGGAAAGGGTAAAAGTCTGTTGGAGCCACGTCGGGGCTGTAGGGTGGTTGCGGCAGTGTGTCGACGTCGACGCGCGATGTTTGAGCGGGCGTGTTGGCGTGGCGGAGAATCCAATCGCCCTTGTTCGCGGACGCGGCAAACTCGATCCCTGTAGCGGCGGAGCACTTCAGCGTAAAAGTCACCTGCGACAGTCTGTCCACGGGAAACAAACTCCTTGTGAAACACAGATCTACCATAAAAAAAACAATCAGCATGCCCTTCGCACATTACTTGCTCATGCGAGCATTCTTGGGCTTCGGCGAGGAAGCAGTGTGCGATTCTGAGCTTTGACGCTTCGACTCAGAATCAACATTCAACCGTTGGAGCATTTCCTGGGAAACAGTCATGCGCTGTTTTTCCTGATCCATTGACAAAGCTTTTGGCACCAGTGTGGCACACACTTTTCGCGTCATTTACCTTCACAATCCTCCACGCCATACTCTGAGTCTCACTTCATCGGCAATTAATCTAGTACTAAGACGACGGTCACAGTTTGAAAGTTCTCGCAACCTCTCCACATTTTGATCTGTTCTGCTTGGTGATGGCCTCGCAGAGCGGTCGTTGGCTTCAACATTCCCGTGGCCACCTATGAAACGTTCGTGCCACATGAAATCCATTGCACAGGGCATGGTTTCTTCCTTAAAGGCCTCTTGAATCATACCGAGTGTCTCCGTGGTGGTTTGGTTCAGTCGCACACAAAACGTAACCACATGATGCTACTCCAATTGCTGCTCCATTTTCGCCTCTCCCACTTTACGACCGTGGTCAATGACACGCACTCACGCGGCAAGCGATGTGCGCTCTCCAGGGTTCGAGAGGCAACTGCCGCTACGTCATTTTGTTCCCTGAGACGCCCCACTACTTCCCCCACCTGGTGGAATCAGTCCTCACGCGCGACCCTACTCAGAAATGATTCAGTCTTGAAACTTCTGAATCACACCTTGTATATATGAACACAAATAACTAAGATTATATCTTATATTTTAATTTTTGAAATATTTTTTCTACTTAAATTATATTTCTCAATAATTTGGCTCAACCTACAACAAAGGTTAAGTCTCCTAATATGTACCGACAACTATGAGTTTGTGAAAATAATTCCTACGAAGCTTAATAAAATTAAGGAAATACGATGTGTGTGAGAAGAGTAACGAGACTGACACTACTGTGAGCAATCAGGCAACGCTGTGTGATGTTCCGCTTCTGTAGGCCTATGTAGTCATCCCTTCCAGATACTCAGGCCGAGTTTCAGCTCCATACAGCCATCACACCCTCCATCAGTGAAGTTGTGTTTCTTACGAAAATGGAACTGGCGACTACGTGGAATTTCAGGAAGGGTTGAACCAGGTGTTACAAGCCCTCATTCAACATTTATTACACAGTTTTCTTGACGATCAGATTTAACAGTTTAATCAGTAATTAAATATCTTTGGCTAAATAATCACCTTACAATGTTAATAAACATGAACAAAGATTTTGCGTGCTATAACTTACCTCGAAAGCAGTCAATTATATGGGAGACACCTGAATATCACTGAAAACAAACGCAGTTAGTTAACTACAATTATAATGTTAATTTAATCTTCGGTAAAAACCAGGATAAGAACTTTATCATGAAAAATAGACCATAATGCTTCAGCCCCATTACAGAACAAAGTAAGGTCTAAACTTGCGATTGCATAAGCAGCAAGGTCAAGCAGTTTTCTGTATATAAAAAAAATCTAAGCATCATGACAATATTGCATTGTCATGAATGAACAGGATAACTAGATCGTCAATACAGCTCCCACAAACGGAATTTCAAAATAGAGGAAGAGCGAGGTAAAAAGTGGCCCGATAAATGTATGCAAACTATTGGCCAAGTTATTATTTGATCTCTTGATACATTAGGACTAGTGGACTCTTGAGGTACTTGGTCTTTTGTGGCTGATGTCAAATCAACTGCAAAAGATCCGTATTTGCCGGCCGAAATGGCTTGGCTTAGTTCCAAGATCCGCGAGCGATCTTAGGACTACGGAATCTCAAGCGTGGGCTCAACTCCTTTGCGTCTTAGTGAAATGTCGTTGGGCCAGCCACGAAAGCTCAAATATGAACGGAAATACATAGAGAAAGTTGGTCACGCGATACGCAACCACCATTCCGGTTTAGTACTAATGTAATCGTGAGTCGGCTACCTGGAATATAAGGCTCGGATAAGTACATGGAATCAACAAGGTTAAATACGGCATACAAAGATCAGATGTAACAACCGAGAACCCACAAGACAGTTTTATCATAAGATTCACACTGACGTATAATCGGCTGCACATGAACACACAAGAATCATGTTGCAATTATTAACAAGGCCTACTGCCGCGCTAAGGTAAATGGAATAAAACATTAAATATATCTCCATGTGAGACTACTTGATCTAGTATGCCACAAATTAGCAAACATTTAAAAATACAAATATAAATTTAAAACAAAACTTCAAAAACACTTACATGACTAGATTTGATTAGTATCTAGCCTTACTGCAGAACCTCACGAATCCAAAGATTTATGAACTTTGAGCAATTGAATGCATGCAGCACTTAATCTGTGGAATTATATGTTATTTGCGATAATTGTCCTCAATGGTAGAGAGCACAGTAAAATATGTTAAGCTTCCGAGCAAGAGAAACGGATTAACAAAGATATCAGCTGCTTCCCGGTGCACAAAATAGCCTGCAACAGAAAAAAATCAAGACTTTAGAAGAAAACATTTTAACAAAGTATTTCGTAAATAGTAATACATATATGGTAGAATTTGACAAGCAAAAATTTAATAGCTTGACAAATCATTTGACGTCACTGCTCGCGAACAGGCTAAGGGACCAATCACAACTTCTACCTGTCGCTACATACAACTAACGGTCTGCCCCAAATGCTGCGATTAGTTAGACAAGGCCACGGCGGTTGTGAGTACGGAGGCGAGAACATATGTCACTAGGAAAGAGAACAATCACCAACGTGTGACTTCCGCTCCAAATGTGGCTACCTTATTGAAAATAACAGCAGTCCATCAGTGACGGGAAGTGCCAATCGGAGAAACTAACCTGCTGGACTCACAGCACACAAGCAGCTCCACTTTCTCTTTCTGTTCTCTCAACAAAGGAGCCATCCGCTTCCCCTCAGCGCCGATTTATAGATCTCGCCTTCATGGCGACGAGGCCTACCGTTAGCGTCCCCCCCCCCCCCCTCCAGCCACCACCAGGGCTCTCCAGCAACGGTACGCCACGCTCTCGTGGACAAACCATGCAATTAGGTGAAGAATCCATAATCAGAGAGCCGAAATGGCTGACAAACAGTGGAATTTGGAAAACTTTGTAATCAAATTTTGTGTTAAGTTTGAGGGAAATTACGATTTAAGATTTGAGCCACATTAAAATCTGAGCCCTAGTCTTTTTCCTCCTGTATTTCTTCATCTCTTTGTTTCGCCTTGGCAGTTTGTTTAGTACTTATTGCTTCATTGACTGATGTGTATTAATTGAAGGATATTTATCTCCGCATACCTCAGCCACAAAGTATTAAATACTTTTTGTTGCATGAAGTTAATAGGGAGATAAATACATTTTAAATAAAAGAATCCACAATTGCTTGAAAGGCTGAATATCTGCCCAATAAGGGACCTTATTTAATTCGTCGTTATTTGTAAAATTCTGAAGGGTACTGTGATATAAATTCATAATCAATTAGTATAAATCGAAGAATGTTATTTGATGAAGGAAGAGGCGATATGTAAACAATGCGCTGATGTAGACTACCGGAACGCAACTAAGCAACGACCTAGTAGGAAGGGGTTAGGATCCACTACAAACACAAAGAATGTTAGTAGCAAAATTTTGCACCATCCCTTAAGAACTCATACACAGCTTCCTCTCACAATTATGAACAGCTGTTACCACAGAACTTTCATCTATTGAAATTCTTGACTTGGAACGTTGTCAGTATTTATTGCTCGTTGACAAATATCTAGATTCACAAAAATCACTTGATCCAAGGCAACTGACTTTCAATAGGATGTAAACCAAACAAAAATTCAAAAGTAAACATGAGCAGATGTGATGATGTACAGATACTGGAAACCAGCAATGTTTCCAGGATGTGCAATATACCGTACCGGATTCACTGGAAGCAAAATTTTTTCCAGTAGTTTTCAATCATATCAATCCCGGTGGCGTGGCAGCATTCATAACTGGTACTCTAAAATTTAGTATATAACAGCCATTTCTCTGTGTGTGAACGCTAGTCTCAGGAACTACTCTAGGGTTATCGCTAATGGACAGTTCCAATTTATCCATTTGGCACTTCATTTTCTAGCGTCCACACCTCCACTCACTATCTCAAAATGGCAATATGTAAACTCAAATAGGAACAGGGAACTACAAATAAAACATGACAATCAATAAATAAACCCTTAACAACATGTAAAACAGACTCTACGAACTTATGAACCAACCCTTCGTTTAGCTTTTCTAAATTTTCATAGTTTATATTTCAGGCAGCTTAAAACATAAATATGTAGATAATATTTTACGACGGTATTCTCCTGGGTAATATGGACGTTATGTTTGGATGTGGTTACGTGTGTGAAACGAAAACCCGAAGAGCCGTGCGTGTTGTTTTATCGTCTGGCTACGCAGACTGTTATGCTTGCCACGAGACACGGAATATATTGCCAGCTTAGGGGAGCACCACGGTCGATATGGAATGCTCGTTGGTTGTTGCGACAGGTCGCTTATCGACCACGCTGTGCGTGGGCGCTATCGGAGTTTCCTTATCTCTCACGGTGCAACTTATCGACTGCGGACAAACAGGCGGCGCAGGTAGTACAGCATCATCTCGGCCGGCGCGGCGGCTTATCGCGGCGATTGCTGCGTCCACGAGGGGAGAACGGGCCCACGTGGCGTCTAGCAGGTGTGTGTGTGTGTATATGTGTGTGCGGGGCGCAGCCACGACGTGCTGTGCCGTCTCGTAGCGCCTCCCTGAGGCAGCAACCCAGAGACACAGCACGACACTTCTTCATTGTGCTACTGTAATGATCTAGGCTGGACCTGCAATATTTGTTAGACAGGAGATAACTAAAGCTTCTTTATTACACTGAACCGCCAAGGAAACTGTTAAAAGCAGGAGTATTCACATACAGAGGTTTGTAAACAGGCAGAACACGACGTTATTTTTGGCAACACCCATATAAGACAACAGGTGCCTGCCGATATTGTTAAATCCGTTACTGCTACTACAATGGCAGGTTATCAAGATTTAAACGAGTTCGAATCTGGTGTTACAAAAGGCGCACGAGAGGTAGCACACAGCGGCTCCGAGATAGCGATGAAGTGCGCAATTTCCGTTTGGCAATTTATAGGTGTACCATGAATATCAGGAATTCGGTAAAACATCAAATCTCCGACATAGATGCGGCCGGAAAAAGATCCTGCAAGAACGGGACCAATGACAGCTGAAGAGAGCCGGCCGCGGTGGCTGAACTGTTCTAGACCCTTCGGTCCGGAACCTCGCCACTGCTACGGTCGCAGGTTCGAATCCTGCCTCGGGCGTGGATGTGTGTGATGTCGTTAGATTAGTTAGCTTTAAGTAGTTCTAAGTCTAGGGGACTGATGACCTCAGATGTTAAGTCCCATAGTGCTCAGAGCCTTTTGAACCATTTTGACGGTTGAAGAGAACCGTTTGGCATCACAAAAGTACAACTCTTCTGAAAATTTCTGCCGATTTCAATGCTGTGCCATCGACGAGTGTCAGCGTGCGAATCATTCAACGAAACATCATCGCCATAACCTTTCGGAGCCGAAGTCCCACTGAAGTACCCTTGATGACTGCGTGACACAAGACATCACAACTCGTCTGGGCACGACAACACCAGCATTGGAGTGTTGATCACAGGAAATGTGTTGACTGGCCAGACAAGTGTCGTATCAAATTATATCGAGTGGATGGAGGTGTAGGTGTATGGAGAGAACCTCATGAATTCATGGACTCCCCATGTCAGCACGGGACTGTTCAACCTCGTGGAGGCTCTTTACTGGTGTGGGGCATGTGCACTTTAAGTGATATGGGTCCCTGATACGTCTAGATACGACTCTGAGAGGTAACACGAACGTAAGCATCATGTCTGCTCACCTGCATTTAAACATGTCCATTATGCATCCCGACGGACCTTGGCAATTCCAGCAGGACCCCACACGTGCAGAATTGCTACAGTGTGGCCCCGAAAGCATTCTTCTCAGTTTAAAGACTTTCGTTACCACAAAACTCCCCAAAAATGAACATTATTGAGCATATGTAGGATGCCTCATGACTTGCTTAGAAGAGGTCTCCACCCCCCCCCCCCCACCCCACCCCCCCATAGTCTTGCGGATTTATGGGCAGCGCTGCGAGAGACATGGTGTCAGTTCCCTCCAGCATTACTTCAGACATTAGCCGAGTTCGTGCCAACTCGTTATGGGTACCTCTGCGTGCTCGCTGAGGTCCTACACGATATTACACAAGTGTACTAGTTTCTTTGGCTATTCGCTGTAGACCATATTATTGTCTGCCCGTCGGTCTGCCTCTCCGTCCGATATTATCAAGTGGAAATTTATGTCACATATTGAAGTCTATGGCTCCTTAGGCGAATTAATAGACTGTAGCGTCTAAGACATTGATGCCACGTACAAAGATATTCGCAGAGTGAGACTTTAAAAACTGTAGGGTGCTTCCAGTTGACCCAGAAATGAAATTTGCCATTTTGCACGTTTCCACAATACGGCTAAAATAGATAATCCCAAAACTGTTAATTCGTCTTCAAATCAAACGAAAAACAAAGTCATCCTTCATTTGTTGTTACACTGTCTGTCCGTCTGCTGAGACCCCATTCTGTCACTATCGGGTAGACGCATCAAGTTGAAATGTATGTCATATACTGAGGCCTACAGACGTGTGTTGATGTAAAAATGTTAGACGTAAGTATACACACTCAAAAGATACACCATTTACTTCACATATTTCCTTACTCGCAAACTCACTCATTAAAATCTGTAGGTTACTTCCCTTGACAGAATAATTCAATCTGGCCAGCAGAAAGGTTTCACAGTACATGTAAAGGAAAAGAAATAGAAAATTGTTAATTCTTAATTATATAACCCAAAACGAAATCTCCTTCGTCATTTGTTATCCGACTTCAGACTTCAAATTAAACCTTTCTCAAAATTCTTGGAATCCCTGGGACCCACTCTGGGCCAGTATCAGTATCGATAACGGATAAAAGTCTTAGAGATCCTCGGTTCCCGATATCGATTATCTGTCTATATATATCAAAATGTTTACAGTGCCGGAGTCCTACACTCACTTGCCCAGATTTTGAAGTGGTATTACTGTCGTTTGTTCCGTGGGAAGTCGTCTTACTTTTACTTATTACTCATTTGATCACCAATCTAAGAAAAATATCTCGACCCGTTGTTACCAGTTTATTTCCCCGTAGTTCTCCCTTTATGAACCTACTCTCAGTACTTTGCTACACTTAGCTTAGCACCCCTACAACAATACATGAACATCTTACCCTTAACCGTAAATCCCTCTACGAAAAATATGTACATTATTTCAGACTGAACTGAATCTTTGCACCTCAATGTAACGTGCCCCTCAGCCCGCGTGCTTGTTTCGTACACTTTCCTCCATCCTGGCTCGTGGACCACTTTCCATTTTCGTGTGGCTTTCATCTTCTGATCAAACCTGTACATCACCTTCAACACCCACTGCCTATTATAAATGAAGATCCCTTTTCAGCTAAGCTTACAAATCACATGATGATTGTTAGAGGCAACTTGAGAAAAGTAGAAATTAATTTATGCTGCATGTTAATGAGTTACGCACTCAGTTTGTGGGAGAATTTATGTTACGGGGACTATACGTTCAGAAAGCAGAAACGGGGAACTATAATTACATGTGGCGTTAACTCAAAAACATAATCCACAGACCTATTCAAGAACCTGGATGCTCTAACTACTACTTCGGAATAGAAAGACCCTTTGATGTTCTGTGCCACTATTAGTATGTCTCTTTACACGAAAATTGTGAAGAGTATGAATGTTAAAACTAGGTACAGAAACAACCTTTACTAAGACCTCAAGAGGTTACCTTTAATGGAGAAAAAATGTCAGGTACGTGTGTAATCATAAATTCAACAACCTGTCACAGCACATTATATGCCATGTAGATAATGTGGGGTAGTTTAAGACGAAATTAAAGAACTTCCTATTGGGCAACTTACTCTACTGGACTGAAAAGCATTTTTACAGAAACGCTTATACTAAGTATTTTAAGTTAATATATAAATTGAGTACTATCCGGTATACACTAACATGATGTGATCTCACTACATTGCATTTAAATTAAATTAAATATGAGTCTCTCCTTATCCGGCAATCACTCTCAGTGGGACATATGAAATATTTTTAGTGGGATGTAATGGAAAGGATGCACATCAATTTTCCCTTTCCACGTAATCGTCAACCTTTTTTCACATCACCATCAAACTTTCACCCATATACGCCCCACAATCGTGTATAAATTTGTCATCTAATTGCAAATAACCACTTTATTTAATGAAACAAGAGAAATACGTGCTATTTTAATGTAATAAGCAACTAAGCGTCAGTCGTCTGTGTTAATATTTAAAACGCATATATTTTAACCCATTTTGATATTTGAAATCTATTTGTATATTTTAAACATTTACGCTAAACAGGCAGTGTGCTAGTTAAAGTCGCCACCCCACCTTCCACCCAAATGAGGTCAGAGCGACATATTGACAAAACTCTAAATGAAGCACGTTGACACTAGAACTGTGTGCAACCCAGGAAATTGCCTTCTTTGAACAACATTTTTAGCCATTTCGATGTAACATCATTCATTTAGTGTACTATAGAAGTATTTCTGCTGCGCTAATTTTACAGCAAGGGACCGATTAAATTTGTTTGATTTTTATATGTGCTTACGTCTTCCTCCACATACAAGAAATTCGAATGAGAATCAAACATTACAAACAAGATTAACACTGATGTGGTGACAGTTAACGTAAGTAAACCTAGCCATTTCTAAATTACAATTTTCAAAACTATGAATAAAATTGTTAAAAGACGCTTATGTTTGTTTTATCTATACTGTTATACATTGAAGCCTCAGAGAAACTGGTATAGGCATGCACATTCAAATACAGTGATATGTAAAAATGCAGAATAACGTGCTGCGGTCGGCAACGCCTTTATTAGACAATAAGTGTCTGGTGCAGTTGTTAAACGGTTACTGCAGCAGCAAAGGCAGATTATCAAGATTTAAGTGAGTTTGAACGAGCGATGTGACACAGCATCCCGAGGCAGCGATGGAGTGCGGATTTTCCCGTACGAGTAGTATACCGTGATCATAACGAATCTGGTAAAACATCAAATCTCCGACATTGCTGTGGCCGGAAAACGATGCTGCAAGAACGGGACCAGCGACGACTGAGAAGAATCATTCAACGTGAAAGAAGCGCAACAGAAGCACAGCACAAAGATTTATGCCTCGCCTGGGCCCATAAACACCGACATTACCCTATTGAGTACTGGAATGATGTTGCCTGATTTGACGTGTGTCGTTTCAAATTGTATCGTGCGGATGGACGTGTACGGGTATGGAGACAACCTCATGAATCGATGGACCCTGCATGTCAGCAGAGGACTGCTCAAGCTCATGGAGGCTCTGTAAACGTGTGGGGCATGTGCAGATGGAGTGATACTGGACTTCTGATACGTCTAGACACGACCCTGAAAGATGAAACGTACGTAAGCATCCTGTCGTACCAGCTGCATCCACTCGTCCATTGTACATTCCGATGGGCTTGGGAAATTCCACCAGGACAATGCGACATCCCACACGTCCAGAATTACTACAGAGTGGCTCCAGCAACAATCTACTAAGTTTAAACCCTTCCGCTGCACACGAAACTCCCCAGAAATCTGGGATGCCTTGCAAAGGAATTTTCAGAATAGATGTCCACTCCGTCGTTATACGGATTTACGGACAGCCCTGCGCGATTCATGGTGTCAGTTCCCTCCAGCAGTAATTGAGACATTGGTTGAGTCCATTCCACGTTGGGCTGCGGCACTTCTGTGTACTCTAGGGTCCCTATACCATGTTATCCAGGTGTACCATTTTCTATGGCTCTTCAGTGTAGAAAACTATGTCACCGACGAGAATGAAACACTTTACTTTCCGATGTTATGGAAAAAGAGGAAGGTTTGCGTCAGTCGCATTACAGGTGTACACGATAATGAGAGGATATTAAATTTAGAAATGTCACAATAACTCTCCAGCATTCCTTAGACCACTACTTCTGGAAGGCCGCTGGGTGCGTAGATATGGGTTTAATCCTAGACTCCGGTTTTGCCACTTTCTTGTGCTACCCTTTCATCCTCAACTGCTGATCGACCAAGGTTTGCAGGATCCCCAGTGCGAAGTTCGCAAAGTAGGAGAGCTGGGAGAACTCTGAATCTGTGAGAGCAAATCGTGAAACGTGCCTGGATTACTAAAGTCTGCAAGACAGCTTCCCGCAGAAAGCAGTGTTCGAATTCAGCTCCTAAACCTTTTTTGAAAGCAGCTCATCTTCTGCTGGGAATTGAATGCTTCATTTTTTAATCTAGGAACGTCTTGTTGCCGCCAATCAACATACGTAGGACATTGCACTACACTGGGGTATGTAAATGTATATAAAGAACGGACATAGAATACCAATACAGAAAATGAACGTTCTCCAAGAAGAGTAGGTCACACGGCTGGCCGTAAAGAAGACTGAAAATATGCTCCACGACTAAACAACAATATTTCGACTAATTGACAACTCACGACAGATAGGTATATCGGCAGAACGACATTATTACCCCCCCAACGAATCCACTCTTTTTCTCCATCCCAACATATCACTCCACAGTCACCAAGTGCATTTCATATAGGCCTCAGTCAACCTAAGAGCAGAGTCGAGCGCAGAGTACAGCAAGAAATGCTAGCCCAGTGATATGCATCATTGAGATATGATGTTACTTGATAACTAACATCGTACTGATTTTACACTGTCCGTTCCTCCAGACATACATGCACATCTGAAGCGTCAGACATAGCTGACGTTGCTCCGCTGTACTAACTATTAGTAAAATTTTTTGCTGTTTGCGCATTATTTGACATACACTGTGTTAGGTATAGATATATTAGCTAGTAGTGACACACGAAAATTTGTCCTGGACCGGCACTCGAATCCGAATTTCACGGTTATCTCTAAGGTCGCCTTAACCTTTTCAGTTATCCATGCGCAATCCCTGGACCGATCCAAATTTCCTTATTCCACACCGTCTACATCTCCTAACGCTCGCAACATTACTTAGGAATCCAGCAATGTGGAGAATTACACTGCGTGTTCAATGTTATTATTATCGTCTTATTGCTAGCCTGATTATAATACTTCTTTAATGAGTATAACAAGAGTAGAGGGGCAAAACGAGGATAAAAACGTTAAACACCCAATGTCTTTCTTCATATTGCGGGAATTTAAGTAATGTTGCGAGCATTAAGAGATGTAGACAGTGTGACATACGAAGATCTGGATGGGTTGGGGGGCGTGCGAGATTGGCCGAAATCATTAAGGCGATGGCTCATTATAAGTGGGAAATCCGGATTCGAGCACCAATGCGGCACAAATTTTCATGAGCCACACTAATTGTTAATATACCTATATATAATACAGTTGATGTCAAAGAATTCGCCCCCAGTGAATAAATTTCGTAACTAATATTCGTTCATCTACCGTTTACATTAGAGCCACTGGGAGCACAAATATAATAGGAGACGCTAAAGAATTTGCTAAATCACCATCTTGAAACTATAGATACTACAAATATTTAAATCTGCTGAATGTGCCGCCAAGAAAAATTACATATCTCAAAACTAAAGAGGAATATTTGGAAAATTACTGTTTAATTTTTTAGACTACTGACGATTTCCAGTACGACTGGGTGAAACATGTTTGGTCGAAAACAAAACCATTAATTTCGACAGAGACAAACATATATATCCTGATCTGCATGATAAAAATTATTTCCTGCAGCAACCAAGAAGGTAATCAGAACTTTAATACCGGTGCGTCACTTCCTGTGTTGTCAGATAAAGTAGACGTCTACTCCTCAATAAAAGTAAGAAGCCCAAAACAGAATGGTTCAAATGGATCTGAGCACTATGGGACTTAACATCTGAGGACATCAGTCCACTATAACACAGAACTAATTAAACCTAACTAACTTAAGGACATCACACACATCCATGCCCATGACAGGATTCGAACCTGCGACCGTAGCAGTCGCGCGGTTTCAGACTGAAGTGCCTAGAACCGCTCAGCCACACCGGCTGGCAAGCCCTAAACACTTGTAAATTCAACGTTCTCATTTAATACGCAGCGTTCAGACTGCTGTCTGTCACAAACACCACACACTATCTGCAGGGAAAGAAACGTTTCATTAAGCGGCAGTATTTTGTTCGGAATTGAAGGTGGAGCATTATATTTCACATACGTGGCTACGAAGAGGAATGCCACAAAGAGGCAATGGGCATCGTACACCACATCGTGCTATTCTTCACTTCCAAAAGTCTCCCTTCACTTATCAATCGCTTTAAAAAAAATCACTATTAGTCCACTCGTTTGTGGGACTTAAGATAACTAAGTCTTGGCTATATGTAACTATTTTTCCACACTAACGATCCTCATGTACTGCGGTTTTAGTTTCGAATCATTGACACACTTAATACGCGATAAAAACTTTTCACTTCATTGTGAATGTATGTCTTGACAGCCCGTGTGTAATGGTAGGATGTATTGGTAGCATCACTGAAGCAGAATTTATAGGAAGCAGTTAAATGAAAACAAGTCAGATGGAAAAAGAAGAAGAAAAGGTTTGGCCAGATACGTGTTGGACTCACGTTCTGAGGATTTTGTACAAACTTGTGTATATAGGCATTTCATCCATCGTGGGAATCTCGACGGTTTTTACCTGTTATTGACACTGATACTGCCAAGATACCGGTCGCAGGCATTCCAGATCTTTCCCAAATTTCATGTTTCTAGATCAATGGGAAATATGATACGGGTTTTGATGAGTTTATTTTCGAGTATCAATATGTGTGATATAAATGGGCATGTCTTTTGACTGCATTAACTTTGAAGCTTCCATTCCGTACACCCCCATGGACCGTAGGCCTTAATATGGGGCGCATATTTTAATCCTATACTTCTACCATTTCCTGAGAAAAATGGTTTTTAACAACAGACAGACAATAGACAGATGGGCAGAAAACAAAGTTAATCTGTAGGGGTTCCTTTTTTATCGACTGATGTGCGGGACACAAAAAAGGAATTGAAATGTTTATATGTCAAAAGTAATGGCCAAAACTGTTGATAAATTTATTTTACTGAGAGACAGGAGGGTCAATTCCCTCATGGAAAAATGTTTGTGGTTGCCTGCGGAACCCTGATTATACTCAGGTGTGTAGATGTTCGCCCGAAGCAAATCTCGGGCCCAAATGTCTATCTTCAGGGTAGCGAAAATAAGGAAATCGCATGGGGAGACATAGGAACTGTATAGTTTTGTTGGTAGTTTGTTTCGACTGCGATACAGAAGTTTCGCTAAGAAACCCTTGAACATCTTCCATACAGACCCGATCCCTCCACATGCTATTTCCATGTTTATAGAGTCCTGAAGGCGTGCAACTGTGCGTCCGAAGCAAATAGCCGGCCTTATGTGTCCTTCTTCAGTGCACCAAAAATATGGAGATCGCTCGGGGTGGGAACGAAACTGTATAGATGATGAGTAAGCTCCTTCCTGCAAAACTTCTACAGCGACTGGAAAGAGTGTTAGCAGTAAGTGGGATGGCATTTTGTAAGCGGTTTGCTTCGACTAAGCTGCAGAAGCTCTTACACATCGGCCTGATCTCTCCCCCGAGATTTACATATTTTTGGGGCCCTGAAGAAAGACATTCGTCTTTCAATTGATCCTCTTGTCTCACAATGGGATAAATGTAGTAACAGTTAAGGGGATTGCTCTGGAATAATAAACAGTTTACTTAAATTTTTCCAACTGTCTCGTTTTCATTTGACTGCCCATTTTAATTAAAGACATCTTTGTAATTTGGGATACTAAACGCTGCGAATCGCGTGAGAAAATTAATAAGTGACAAAATTGTGAAAGTTGTGACAACGCTGTGTTGTGCTGTTTGCGTAGACCGTTGTGTTCACCCATTCCATATGCTCAGTCGGAGTGCGAGATCTGTACACCCACCGCGTGAATTTTGAAAGCGCCATAAATCAAGTTGTGTTTTTGTTGTGCGTTACGTTAACTGAACAGCGAAATTTAGAGCAACATTATGCCATTCATGTCATCCGATTTTGTGTTGAACTTGGAGAATCTGCGAGTGTGATCTTTGAAAAGTTGAAACAGACCCTGGGAGCATTGTAAACCACAAGTTTTTCGCTAGCACAGTCGTTTATGGAAGGCCGACAACACATTGAACATCAAATTCGCTCACGGACACGTGCAACATTAAAAACCTGCGAAAATGTAGATCGTGTGTGTACTTTGGTGATATCATACCGATGTTTAAAGATAAGGAGTTGAGTGACCTGTTAAACACTATCACTGTACATCAAATTTTGACCAAAGATTTGCACATGCGGAATGTAGATCCAAAATGATGCCGAAAAACCTCACTACAGAGCAGCAGGAGGATCGAAGAAAAGTGTGAGTTGATATTCTTGAAAGGATTACCAGTTATCACCTACGTGTATGGTGTATGTATTAAACTGTGGACCTAGAAACGTATAATGTTTGCGCAGCAATCGCCAACATAGTGTAACTGTGGCGGAATGGGGGGAACCAGGCCGCATTCGCCGAGATAGATGGAGAACCACCTTAAAAACCACCCACAGGCTGGCCGACACATCGGACCTCGACACAAATCAGACAGGCTGATTCGTGCCGGGACCCGCAGTCCCTCCCGCTCTGGAAGCCGCGCGTTAGACCGCGCGGCTAGCTGGGATTTTTGAGTATGATTCTGAAACAATGCGGAAAAGTAAGGAGTGGCCATTGACACCTCTCATCTACCTAAAAAAGCTTGAATAAGCAAATCAAAGATCAAAATAATGCTGACGCTTCCTTGCCAGTGTGGATATGTAGGTTAAATAATTTGTTCCTCCAAGACAGATAGTTGATCAAGTGTTTCACAAAGAGGTCCTCAAAAGCCTCTGGAAAAGGGTGAATTGAATAAGGCAAGACACTGCAGACAAGTGGATGCTGCATCATAACAACGCTCTATGACACACGACCACTTCCATCACGGAATATTTGACCTCACACGATATTTCCTTTGGTTCACAGACCCCTTACTCATCTAATCCGAGTCCTTGTGACTTTCTTTTCCTGAGATGTGGAAATCTTTTACTAGGACGTCATTTTGTTCCCCCCTTAGAACAGCAAAAGAATGTAACCGACATATTAAAGGTCCTACTAATTGAAGCCTTCAGCGCTGCTACCATGATTGGGAAGAGCTATTCCGCCAGTGTATAGCTGCCGAATGGAACTACTTTAAAGGGGGCAATACTGTTGTTTGAAAAAATTAGAAACTTTGTAAATAAAAAACCAGTCTCATTACGTTTCTCTCCATGTATCCCTTACATGCGAAAATTCTTGCCTTTCATTTTATTGTGTAGTCTGTACTATGGTGACAGACGAATCATAAGATTGGGTTCCTCATACGGTTGGCTAAAATTTTTAGACATGTGGAAATTACGTGTACACACACTGTAAAGTGATTATTGCCGTAAAATTATGTTCATGTTAGAAAAATAAATGAGAATGAAAATGAATACGCATCAATTTACTGTATCTCCGGTAACGGTACTTTAAATGAACTTTTCATTCAGTATGACGGACAGCAGACGTCGAGGATTAAATGTATTTTAATTACTAGTTAACTTTGTGTCTTCCAGTAGGAGCTATTCACGAACTCAATAAATCAGCAATGTTATAACTGCTTTGTACTTTGTATTGCTCCGTTACCATAAATTTCAGTTCCAAATAAATGTCACAACACTATACACGTCGCTTGGACGACCGAAACATACTATATCGTCATACAGATTAATAGGGAAACAGAAGACTGTTGGAACTGATCCGAATCGCAAGATTGCTACTGGCAGCTAGTGATGGATAGTCTATGTTCTATGAAGCTACGGCTTCAAAATTACGCTGTACACCCATAAATCAGACTGTATTTACATTTACACGTGTAACGTCAAGTACATTCATAACTTTTCTCAAAGCCGTTATCCGTCAGTATTAGCAAGAAAGTGTGGCAAATATTCATGACATTTCCTGCTTGTGGTATTATGTAGATCTACACTATAGGAAAAAGTGCGTCCCCCCCCCCCCCCCCCCCAACCACCACCCGACTGTTCATTCAACTCCATCTGACGTGTCTGTACCAGGAGCAAATAACAAATAAAGTTTCTCACCACCACAGCCTTCGCAACAGTACCCAACCGGAAATACCACACAAGTGCGACCATTAAACAACGTCTACACGTTTTAAGTATACCTTCCTTATCGATCCACTGCGTGCATCCAAAGTTTAATTTCTCCTACATGCACACAGAACTTTCCATTCGCTTTTACAGCTCTTACGATTCTCGCAGTTTGTATCCAGTTACGTGAGATGTATGAGATAGACAAAAAGACTTGTTACCAAAAGGAAGTTGACACTGATTTGCGACGAGTGGGACCTGAAGTAATGATTTGCTCGTATTGTAGAGTTTTGCCCTAGAACTCAGTGAAAAGCAAGAATCACGAGTATCGACTTTTTAGTTTATGCTGCTGTGTGATTTCTGCATTCACTGTTGAGGACATCTGTTGAACACAATTACATTCATGTGCACTTCACATATTTCCCTGCTGTCTGCGCAAAGGCTTGCAATTCAAATAATTGTTTCCTGAAAATTTTGCTTTTTCTACAAGTAAGTTGTAGTTAGATTTCAGGAACATCCAAAGAAGACTGGAGTCTGTCAATTTGAAATAGTAACGAAATCTAAGGTAATTATTTTGTTTCCAAAATGTATTATTCGTTTGTCATGGGCATTACGTAGATTAGTAAAATTCTTCTTAAAGGCACATTCCAAGAAAACAATTTTAAAACATATTATTGTTCAGAGAAATTTATAAATTAATTCAAATGACACCGACTCCAAAAAAGAAACATAAACATATGGACAAGTAAAAGTCGTATAAATAATAGATAATCTACATTACAATGTAAAATCTAAACACCCATTGTAAAAAACCGGGAACTCAGACATCAGATAATGTTACGTTTTATTAACAAAGATACCTTTTACGGACTAGTGTGAATTTTACACACCTGGTTTCAGCATTATTTATTCAATAGGTCCTAATATTAATAACAGCTGGAGAAGTATGGTGTGTTATGAAAATTCTTTTCATCTGATTAGTTTTGTTTGCATTACCTTGCTAATCGCAGATGTAACCCATTGCCACCCTGTGACTTGCTTCTAGTGAGTAATCCGTTCCTCCGTTATCACTAAATGAATTATGTAGTTATGTTACTTATAGTACAGTTCATTTTAAGACATGAATCGAAGATGTGTGTAATAGTATGGTTTTTCCTTAGAAATTCTGAATTTTTTGACAAATTAGTTCGTCTTTGTTGTGGCTTTGTAATGTCAACAACACTCTACTGTGTGGCGATGAGTGGAAAAATTATTTTCTATTATTTGTATAGTTGCCATTCTCAACACAGGCTCTCTAACTACAATGTTGTCAACCAGAAATATATTAGCAAAAACGTGATACCTGTAATTAAAGTTCACTGTGCCCACTCTGATAGAGAAATAAAGTTATTGATCATTGAAGTTCATTACGCTGAGAATATAGGATGATTCATACAAAATGCTGTTTACTATAACAATTTTCGCCATATTCAGAAAACAATGAAGCGTAAAGCTTCAAATAAATGCTTAACCAAGCAATTGTACTATCAGTTATTGAACTATAAGAGCTGTTCAGAGTCTATTGCGAGGATACTATTATCCCTAGATAACGAAACTGCTCGATAACCGTTATCGATGTAAATGTTCAAAGTTAACGCTCACTAAAATTTGATCTTAATACTCATCAAATGCCACGCTAGTAATGACGGAAGGTCTGTCCTGCGGCGACACGCGAAAATACGACATAACGAAACTGAGAATAAGTCATGGAATCTTTCCGCAATTAACACTTTACCGCAATACGAACTCATTGTGACGTGCATACCGAGTTATGTAATATGGCATCCAAGACTGTTCCTTGCATCTACACAAACACGACGTGGCTTCCGATATGGAGTGCGCGCTGATATGAGTCTAGAAGAGAACTGGGTCCTGAATCTAGCTCGCATCCTCTTATTTATATAGCGGCGGTGCGGACCGCCGGAGGCGCAGCCGACAAAATTTGCATTCCCAACTTGACGCTTGGGTTAGTAAAGCACCACTTCGAGTTACTAAATAATTTATTTCTTCATTCGCTGAAGGCCAATGAAGCTGTCAATTAAATTGTGCTATAAGCACACAGTTACGTATCTGTAATACAATTCTGATGTGGTTCGGCTAAATACTTTTGGCGACAGAATTATTTTACTATCACTGCACGCAGTAGATGAGCTCTGAAGTTGCCCTTTGGAGAGACGCTGCAGCTATAGTTCCATAGCAACCTTTTGGAAACTACTCACATCTTTGTTATTATAGCGTATCTCCATCCTACCTAAATCTAAATATCCTAGCTTTATCTCATCACTTACTTTATCTATCTTGGTTCCATAGTCTTAGGCCACAAAAACCGAAAATCATGAATTTCAACAAAAATATTACTTTGTGAGATCCAGCAAGGTGTTTCCATTAAATTGCAGTGCAAAAGGAATTCGAATATAAATTTTGAAGTTTCTAGGTCCTTCGTATTACGCCATTGATTTTTACGTATAATGTCCAAATTTCGAAAACTGTTAAAGTCACTAAACTGAAACTTAACACATAATAATTTTAGCATCACTCCTGACATGCTATTAACTTTTCAGATCATTTTCTTTACTTTTAAGGTATTTACCAACGTTCATGACGCCATAGCTAGTTACAGCGGACTAGGCTGGCACACAATGGAAAGCATATGAATTCTATGTGGCGTGAGTAGTCTGATTTCCCTACGCTATGCTTCAAAATGCGTTTCATTGAGAAGCTGTAATTTACGCGGCAAGTTCACTAAAAGGAGAACAGCGATTGTGCGCAACAGTTTAACTTTGTGGCAGTAGCATTCCTACTCACTATTTTAAATTTATGGCTAAACAAAAACAGAAAAGATATGGAAACATACTTTACATGTAATAGCAGGTCACAGTTATATCTGTAAAACCCGTATCTCATAAAAACAGAATATAACATAGTGGAATAAGGTATATTAATAAATTCAATTCATAGCTCAGTAAACAACGAAAGGAAATCGAAATGTCTCAAGAAATTTACTATTTGTAAGGAGTTCTTTTTCACTGTAACGCATAACGGAATTAACGACACCTCAATGGGAATTGTACTTCTCACAACTGTTGTTCGGCTTCTCTCCCTGTTAGAAATCCTGTCTTTCGAGTTTGTCTCCTTACTTGCTCTATATTCAGAATAATAAATTTTGAGCAACTGGAAATATTAATCGTCTCTAAAGTGAGTAAGGCTGGTTAGGTAAAACAGACTGTTATCAAAAGGAGGTATAGTGTGAAAACTAAACGGAAGTTTAAAATTTACAGAGCTTCAAATAGTGAATTCGATAACTGGTTTAATTATCATTCAGCGCCTAAATTTACTGCAGCTTGACGAAAATATGTTAGAAGCCTTCGTTCCATTAGGGGGATTCAACAACACTATATTGTAAAGACTAATATATATATATATATATATATATATATATATATATATATATATATATATATATATAGGATTATTGCTTCTATAAATAAACAGTGTTATACCCGCGAATAAGGTTTCATTTAGACAATATGTTTTACGAAAATGTTCGTCCAGAACGTTAATTACATTTCGTTTGCTATGTCTGATAATTATATCCTAAACTTGCCCAGATAGCCGAGTTATTACGATGTACGAGGAGGAATGTCTGACCACTTGGCTTGTCCCGGATCTAAGTTGCATCGCCGGTTACCGACGACAGCTGGACAACGTGGATGTGGTTTGTAGTCGGTTCCTGTATCTTACAAAGTAAATACCGTGCTGGCATCGGGGTCCCACAGGAGATATACGCTATGCAAAGATTTCTGTTCTCTCACTTTCACATGGGATTTACTGCTCTAGAAGCAAACAAATGGAGTAAACTGATTCTGTATTGGGGGAAGGGAGTGAGTTAAAGACTGATGCCCTTAGATGTTTAGTCTGTTAAAATTCGTAATCAGCATCATCGTTTGTGTTCACCAGTATAATTTTCTGAGATAAGTTTATTTGTTAACTGCTGACACTTGCAGTTGTTTCGTTTGATTCCACACGAATGTATTTGTGGATCATCTTCCTTTTTTTACCGCCGGCCGTAGTGCCCGAGCGGTTCTAGGCACTACAGTCTGGAACAGCACGACCGCTACGGTCGCAGGCTCGAATCCTGCCTCGGGCATGGATGTGTGAAGTCCTTAGGTTAGTTAGGTTTAAGTAGTTCAAAGATGTAGGGGACTGATGGCCACAGCAGTTAAGTCCCATAGTGCTCAGAGTCATTCCTTCTTTACAAAGTGCTCTAGTGTACTTCTCTCTCACAGAAAAATACAACACTCTATCTTCGGCGCACTGCTTTTCTGAAAGTGATTAAGCCAAGGGATACAATATACAATACAAATTACTCCCACAAACAAAAAAATCAATATGCTGTGTATGTCTCACGGCGAGGCTCTAGACGGTATCTGCTAAAAAAATGTTCACCACTTTCTATTCCTCTTACTGTTTCAGCTTTTGCTCATTGTGTGTCCCCAGTTTCGTGAACAGTTACCTACCACAAAATTCGATCAACAAACGTATCGCTTCTGAATGCAGGCAGAATAAAACTGAAAAAAGGATGTTTCGCAACAACGCTTAGTGCCATGAGGATTAGGATAGTCTTGTGTTACCGTGTCAGGAGAGGGCAGCTTTAATTTGTTCCTTAGTGCCGAAACTGGACTGTTGCTGATTGTTGACTGCTGATTCTAGAGATATGAGACCGATCAGTGGCATTTTACAACTCATAAAAGGATCGGAAATCGGTAAGATCACCAAGGAAATTGGAAAACTTATATTTCAGAATTTGTAAAAAGCAATAAACTGGTGTAAATCCAATGAGTTGCATTTTCCGACTGTTACAGGGTACGAACAGTGATGAGTTCAGAAAGAAACATCGGAAAATTACAGTATCAAGTCACATTAATATGACCACCTATCAAAACCCTGAATAACCTACTTTTTCAGAGCGAGACGGGAAGAGTGTCGTTGACGGTCTGGAGGTATTTACAGGGTGTTACAAAAAGGTGCGGCTAAACATTCAGGAAACATTCCTCACACACAAATAAAGAAAAGATGTTATGTGGACATGTGTCCGGAAACGCTTAATTTCCATGTTAGAGCGCATTTTAGTTTCTTCAGTATGTACTGTACTTCCTCGGCTCACCGCCAGTTGGCCCAATTGAAGGAAGGTAATGTTGACTTCTGTGCTTGTGTTGACATGCGACTCATTGCTCTACAGTACTAGCATCAAGCACATCAGTACGTAGAATCAACAGGTTAGTGTTCATCACGAACGTGGTTTTGCAGTAAGTGCAATGTTTACAAATGCGGAGTTGGCAGATGCCCATTTGATGTATGGATTAGCACGGGGCAATAGGCGTGGCACGGTAGGTTTGTATCGAGACAGATTTCCAGAACGAAGATGTCACGACAGGAAGACGTTCGAAGCAATTGTCCAGCGTCTTAGGGAGCACGGAACATTCCACCCTATGACTCACGACTGGGGAAGACCTAGAACGACGAGGACACCTGCAATGGACGAGGCAATTCTTCGTGCAATTGGCGATAACCCTAATGTCAGCGTCAGAGAAGTTGCTGCTGTACAAGGTAACGTTGACCACGTCACTGTATGGTGACTGCTACGGGAGAACCAGTTGTTTCTGTATTATGTACAGCGTGTGCAGACACTATAAGCACCTGATTGGCCTCCACGGTTACACTTCTGCGAATGGTTCATCCCACAATGTGTCAATCCTCATTTCAGTGCAAATGTTCACTTTACGGATGAGGCTTCATTCCCACGTGATCAGATTATAAATTTTCACAAGCAACATGTGTGGGCTGACGAGAATCCGCACGCAATTGTGCAATCACGTCATCAACACAGATTTTCTGTGAACGTTTGGACAGGCATTGTTGGTGATGTCTCGATTGGGCCCCATGTTCTTCCACTTACGCTCAATGGAGCACGTTACCATGATTTCATACGGGATACTCTACCTGTGCTGCTAGAACATGTGCCTTTACAAGTACGACACAACATGTGGTTCGTGCACGATGTAGCTCCTGCACATTTCATTCGAAGTGTTCGTACGCTTCTCAACAACAGATTCGGTGACCGATGGATTGGTAGAGGCGGACCAATTCCATGGCCTCCACGCTCTCCTGACCTCAACCCTCTTTACTTTCATTTATGGGGGCATTTGAAAGCTCTTGTCTACGCAACTCCGTTACCAAATATAGAGACTCTTCGTGCTTGTATTGTAGACGGCTGTGATACAATACGGCATTCTCCAGGGCTGCATCAGCGCATCAGGGATTCCATGCGACGGAGGGTGGATGCATGTATCCTTGCTAACGGAGGACATATTGAACATTTCCTGTAACAAAGTGTTTGAACTAACGCTGGTACGTTCTGTTGCTGTGTGTTTCCATTGCATGATTAATGTGATTTGAAGAGAAGTAATAAAATGAGCTCTAACATGGAAAGTAAGCGTTTCCGGACACATATCCACTTAACATATTTTCTTTCTTTGTGTGTGATGATTGTTTCCTGAAAGTTTGGCTGTACCATTTTGTAACATCCTGTATAAAGATTTCTAGCCATGCCAAATTCAGTGCCTCGGCCATCTGCACGAGGTTTCTCGAATGAGGAGCCATGGTGTGGACAGACTGATTGAGACGGTCTTGACTGGCTTTTAATCCGAGGAGTTTGGTGGTCACGGGAGTACGGTAAACTCGTTCTGGTGCTCTTGGAACCACCCACTCATACTGCGAGCTTTATGACATCGTGCTGAGGAAAAACAGACTTCATGAAGGTGCGGACACTTGGTCCCCAAGGATAGATGCATACTTGCGTTAATCCATTGAGCCTCCCACAATCATGCAGAGAACGCCATGGAAACAATCATCAGACTATTAGGCTCTTTAAGGGTTGCACGGTGTTTGCTTTCAGACGTTTCACGGTTTCGGAAGAAGCGTAAAATGTAATCTGAGACAGTAGCATCTCTCCACTCAATGGACACTCAGTTGCGGTACTAGAGTACAAATTACAGCCTTCGTCGTCTATGAACAGCAGTCAGCATGGTTGCATGAATCAGGCGCCGGCTGTGGAGTCGGTGAACTGTCGTCGTATAGACACTGTTCACAGCCCCTTGGCTCATCTCGGCGATTAGTTGCCCAACGGTTGCATGCCTATTCCCCCGAAGACATCTCCGTAATCACCATTCAGCCCTCTCACCTAAGGTCCGTGGTGCACCGCACTTGCCTCTTCGCCGGTTTTCAAGAACGCCATTTTGTCGTGCGTGTTATACTTTAAGCGCTGTTGGGTGACCATCCAGTCGCCATGCGCTATTGCCATATTTCGGGGTGCACTCAGCCTCGTGATGCCAATTGAGGAACTACTCGACCGATTAGTATCGGCTTCACTCAAGAATACCATCATAACGACCGGGAGAGTGGTGTGCTGACCCCACGCCCCTCTTATCCGCATCCTCCCCAGAGGATGACATGGTGGTCGGATGGTCCCGGTATACTTTAACCACGGTGGAAACCGAACAGTATCAGCAATGCCTACTCCCTTGGCCTGACAATCAATCATCGCAGCCTTGTGGACATCAGATAAATCGCTCCGTTTACGCACTAGGACACCAACTGTACTCTTTTTTTCCGCATTCCATACGCTTCATATACCCTCCACTGCTACTGCGATCAGCTGCTGTCCTTAAGAGATTATTGCACGTTGACATTAAAGCATAGGCTGTGAGTGATACAGTGATTCCTGACTTTGCTCGTGGCAGATAATGGACATGGAATTAACTCTTTCTCGATTAGATTACGAATCCATCCTCAGAAATAATAAAGTGTGACCAGGACGGAAAAAAAGATTTGTATGGGTATATAAACTTGGTAGCAGAACTCTACAATAATGTCCAGTCTGCCATTCTCAGTTTTGTTTACGAAAACATTATCATTTTATTTTACGGGAACGCTGGAATAATTCATCAGAACTTTCAAAGTTTCCCAAAGGATAAGAAATGGCCGTAAATGGAAGGAAGGTCGAAATGAAGAATTCCTTCTCTCCGTCCAAAAGTTATGCCAATCGGAGGTTAAGTGAATAATCTTCACAGCGGTGTATAGTCTCTGAGCCAGCCATTACAAGAAATTCAGTAATTGGAAAAACCTTCGCAAACAAGACACGTCTATAGACTTACAAGCTTGTTCAGATGGTTAAAAGGGCTCTGAGCACTATGGGACTTAACATCTGAGGTCATCAGCCCACTAGAACTTAGAACTACTTAAGCCTGACTAACCTAAGAACATCACTCACATCCATGCCCTAGGCAGGTTTCGAACTGGCGACGGTAGCGGTCGCGCGGTTCCTGACTGAAGCGCTCGGCCACATGGCCGGCTACAAGCGTGTAACTGAATCTGTTTGAGCGTTGTATCTTGTACTACATTGTCTCTGCTCAGGATGTAGACATGTTGCACGCAGTACAGTGCACCAGTCTCCCAATATCGTGATGTGGTTCTATTTGTGATTTGACCTCATGCTTAAAATTGAGTCGCATTTGCGATTAAATCTGATCCTTACTGATGTCTTCTTCTTTCGATGGACCTAAATATCTTGCATACAATAATTCGTTTACAGTAATTCCCATCTAATATGTCAGGCCTACAGATTATTGTCAAGAATTCGTAATTTTGTGATTTTTAGCTCAAAATTTCACTTTTGCCCACTTGTTTCTACAACACTGTTCATCAGAAAGGTGATGAGCCGGCCGATAGTCTAACACCAGTTTTATTTCAAATGGATGCGTTTCTTTTTCCATAAATTTCAATTCAGCTATAGCATTAGCTAGAGTGTCATGAATTAAGTTTGCTAATTGCGCTTTACCACCAAATGATCTAATGATTTAATCTATTCTCCCTCTGTCCATTGAAGCACACACAGAAAAGAAATGAAAAGCGTTTGAAGTGCCAAACCCGACAGTTGTCAGTAGAACAAAAACAAAAACAAAAACAAAATGTTTCTCTGTTTTTACATATCTGATTTGTATCCAAAAAAGTGAGAAAGCATTCCGATACTACAGAATTACGCTGCTCCCCACGCCACCGCAAAAAGTTAATGAGACAAGTTAGGAAGTAACTACTTCATTAAGAAGTTTATAAGTGCTATACCAGGAAACTGAATGTTTCTAAGTGGGACTACAAATGTTTCTGCAAGCTGATTCTTGCAAATAAGAAAACAGTAATCAGCCTCTCTTAATAATAGTATTTATTTACAAAAAAAAGTTTTTACCAGTTTTGAACCGAATGGTTCGTCTTCAGACCGCTGTTCATGTTAGTATTATATTTACTGCTGTTTACGTCAGTGGTTACTTGTTGTTTTCACATTGTGAACAACAACAAAACAACTGTAATATGAACGTGAACAGCTGTCTGTGGATGAACCTGTCTGTTCTAAACTGGCAATGGCGCTATTTGGGTAAATGAAAAGCTTTGTTAATAATGGCTAGTTGCTGTTTCTTCTTTGCAATACCTAACATTTATTTTGTACACAGCCATGATCTAAAAAGTGGCGGTTTTTGGCAAAAGAGCAGGAGGGAAATTTTTGTTCCAAGTTCGGTTAGTACTGAGACATTAAGTCAACAAGAACTACCTTTTGAATGTATTAAATTTCGGATTTTAAGTGAGAAGCATAGCTCGTCATAAAGAACTTGTTTCAAAATATTTCCCTATCTGACTGTAAGTAACCTTAGATCAACCCATTAAAAAGTCAATAACAAAGTGTTAACGAATTCTCTCTGTGAAATCTCAAAAGTCTAAATAATAATAATCAGTATGGAAAATCAATAAATTCAATCTTAGAATTTTTCCATAAGGTCTGATACTAATCATCGGCTCAGAGATACGTTTTCCTTGTGTTAATAGCACACATTGATCTAAGTTAATGGCGTTATTCCATTTAGCACAACTATTAGTTTTCTGGTGTTAAACATACAGGTTTCTGAAGAATCAGTAGTCTTCTTTGCAGTGGTGTTGCAAGTAATGTCAAAGGCTGGACCCCATGTAGGAGTTATTAATCGATCTATATAGACCTCGCGAAATCCGACCGTGTGCAAGTACGACTTTATCGATGGAAGTGAATGTTAGTTGTCAGTACGTGTACATAAAATGTCCGTCGGAAGATGGTATTAATTCCAGAAAGAAATTTAACACTGAGTGTAGATTTTTGCTGTACATCCATTCGGCATAATCCGCACGATCTATGAGGTGCCGTAGGTACCGTAATGACGAATCTGTGTTCTTTGTAATAAAAAGACTTCGTTCTTTTAAAACATAACGGAGACTGTAGTCTGGAACGAACAGTGTAATTTACTATGCATATTGACTTTACTGAAATCGAAAATTCAGCGCTAGTGGGTGCCAACAATGTATCTGTCACGCAAAAGTGCCAGTGGACTATACCTCGAATTACTCATAGAGTTTTCATCCATAAATGAAGTTACATTTCAATGACAATGTTAAAAATGGTTCGTCCAAGGATTAATGCTGCAATCCAAAGAGGGACATTCAACAGAACTTAGGGAACGCAATAGCACTCAAACTGTCCGTAGCTTATAAATGACAGAACGTTTTCTAATCATCCGCTCTTTAAGTTCTTCTTTCAAATCAGTGAATGGTATAATTACCAGTTCACTGATAAACCTTCTGTGGTGGTCGTGGAGGTATAAAAAGAATGTAGATGGCGTTAAAGACGTACGCGGTACCTTCTTTTGAACCAGAGGGGCAGGGGTCTGCCGTCATCTTAAATAGACCAAAACATTAACAGACTACTGTTTACTATTGACTCTTGTTCATTATTTCTGTCGTTTGCACGCCACCACTGTTTGCACTAAAAATTAGAGGGCTTACATGAATAACATAGTATTACGAAGACAGTGTCGAACGCTTTTCTGTTGATAAATGAGAATTTGTGCTATACTCCCTTCATCACAACAATAAACCTGATCTAAACAAACACAAACGCGATGATTGGTCAAAAGCCGTACTACACGTACACTGGTGTTGTTACGCTCTTGGAAGTAGGTCCTAATTATGTATTAGACGTATTATTACTAAGTTACGTCGAATGAAACTTTAAGAAAAACGTTGATGGCTGTTAATGTATTTGAATATCTTAATTACACTTTGGTCAAGTAGATTTTTTTTTCAAAAACCGTTTATAGACACAACCTCTGCACTGCTGTACTCTGATTGCCGTGCAGTTAATACGCAGTATGAAAATGGTGAGGCTACTTCCTGTTCCGAACTGAAACACGAATGTGAAACACGGTTACACGGTGCTGAGAAATAGGTTGTTCTTAATGTTTGTCAAAAGTTCACAGAGATAATAGGCTTACAAATTTTCCGAGGTACTGTATTAGATACAGTTGTAACAAAAATGCAAGTTAGTGTTCAGCGGTATCGGCAGTGTAATAGCTCGATGACCTACTGCGGCACATGGATCGCTGGTTCAAGTATCGCATGAGTCAGTTCTTTTCTCGTTCTATTTGAATTGTAAAATTCATCATTTTTATGAATAATGCACGTCTTCTGGGCTTTAATTACATATTAAATAAAGAAATACATAACAATTTAATTTTTAGGGCAAAATTGAAAAACTAATTACTCTTTATATGAACTATGTCCATTTTTGTATACCACAGATGTGTCCTAGAAACATTAAAATAATCATTTTCACAGCATCGAGTACGCCATACAGATTCTGCATTTTCATTTGCCACTGTACCGTTACAATACCAACAGAATTGATCTGGAGCCAAGTTAAGGGATTTGGCCCGAGAAATAACAAGACTGATAAGCTGCCAGACGTACTGGATCTAAAGCACGCAGATTTTTAACGTCACTGCCGAACTGGCGGAATATAGAGTGACACGTCATAAAAGAAGAGGAGAAAATGCGGCGCCTGCGTGGCTTCCTGGATTCTGTTGTTGATCGATTAGTTATCAGCGTATCAGACGACACCTCCTGGACTTAAATGTATTTTTCGGATTCGGATAAGGAAGGAGCTAAGAGATTACCAGACTGCTGACTGTAATTAATGCCTCCAGTGGCTTCAGTATTCAACAGTACGGAGAAATCCCTGCAGTATAATTTTGCATCACACATGGCTGACTCTGGAAAATTATGCCATGTTAAAGTTAGGAATTTTCATCACTCTTGTTTGTGATTACAATACTGTGTGAAGTCAGAATGAGAGCATTTTATGCTTCCCGTCATGTCACCTAAGAAGCATCGTGCGGAAGTCGTGGAGTTTCGCCGAATGTTATTTCATTCTTTTTAAAAATTTAATTACATTCGAAGCTATGTTGTTTCTTTGCCCGTCTCTTTTAACCTCTGAACTGCAACAGCTCACATCATTGCAGGCTAGTTGGACTGCTGGTTGGCCAGTGCTGTCCAAGTTTAATGCACCGGTAAAGCTGTTGTCCCGCACTACATCGCTCAGTGGATGTCCGTGTGCCACAGCAGAAAACGTGTCCTTAAGCTCGTACTTGACTGCACTTGGCTTCCGACCCACGTGAAACGAAATTCTATGACCTTCATCCAGACGTGGAAGAACACAATGCGTAATGTTTGCATCTGGTTTGTTCTTATCATGAACAGAGTGTACGCATTCTGTCTCGATAATGTAACTTTTTTGTAGCTGAAGTGTTTCGAATAACCAAGAAGAGATCGGAGTGATGTGAAAAGCATGCTTTCATAATCGGTTTAATTAAACTTTTAGTGTATTTGTATCGACAGTAAATGAAGCTGGAACACCGGAACCAATTCTCGTTTGCTAATGTGTTGCTTCTCGTTCGTTACATTATCAGCTTTCAACGCGTATGCAGAACATTTTTAATGTTCATATTTGCAGAACACATACCTGCGTTTTCTTTGCTAGCCCATAAACTTTTGCAGTGGGGAAAGGAGGAAAGAATGTTATCGTATCTTCTTCATGAAAGCAAAGCAAAAGGTTACTGAAAGGTCAAAAAAACAAAACTGCATAGAGATATACCTCCGCGCAGAATAGAGTCAGGTTTTATTAGATTGTATGTGCATTAATGTCACTGTAGTTTACACATCTTCTCACTCGGAGATCTTACGTATGATGCGTCATTCAGTGTATTACAAACAAGCAATTTAAGGGTAAGAAAACGAAATAATTTTAAACATGTTCCAACACTGAGCAGCATCATAACTGCGCTTGAAGGAATGGTGTCAAACTCTTAGACACCGTAAATGGATATTTTTTATTTTACATGAGTGTAAGTATGTGTAACATATAGTCCTACCTTTCCAACAGTAGCCTATTTGCTTCCTTTCACAGAATATTTGTCGACAGTAACCGTGTCAGTTTTTCAGGAATAAACAAACATATAACAGTTAGAATGTATGTCTACTTTAATCTTCTGCTTCACACTACATCTTAATTTCATTTTGAGGTTTTCAGAGTATACAAGTCGATACCATGATTTATGATATACCAGTAGTCAGTAAGTTTCATCTTCCATCATGTGTTCCATCATGTATCATTTGCATGATAAATGTTAATGTTGCGGAACAAACCATTTTATATTAAAGTCAGTTTTATTTTTCTTTATTGTGAATATGCCTACATGCTGATCATTTATTAGTGTTTTGGTTTTTAATTAAAGACAGATAGGTCTTAGTAGTGCCTCCCCGTCACCATTTACACAATACAATAATAGTCTTCTGCGGTATATGAGGAGCTGTCAAAGAGACATGTTTTCTGTATAATTTAAAATTTCCCTTTATTATCTGTCAGGCGTTTTATATCTCTGGGTAAGTGATCAAAACGTTTGATTGCAACATTGTGAGCCCTTGTTCGTCCTGCAGGCAGCCTTAATGTGGCGTATGAATGTAATTTGTTTCTCGATTTGTAGTTATCTACATCATTGTTCCTGCTGAATTGCAGTGGATTAGTTACAGAAAACTTCATTGAGGTAATAATTACAGTGTGAAGCTGATTGATTGCTCCTCGCACATCAACCAGCAGGCAGGCGCAACTAAAAGCGTGTTCATGTTAGTTTTCGGCCAATGCCGTCTTCAGAAAGGAAACAATGGAGACACACACACACACACACACACACACACACACACACACACACACACACACACACACATTCCTACCATACACACAAAACTCGCACAAACATGACCGCTGTATCCTGCTGTTCTAATCAGAATCTTTTTTAAAGAGGGAGAAAAGGTGAAGAAAGAACAATTATCGTTGGGAGAATTTTATGGAATGAGACTCTCCACTAACAATCAGCTCGGTCACGTAGCTGTGTGTTGTGCAGTGAGGCGACCGTTGAAATAGCGAGGGTCGGATGTCGGCGCGTTTGTTGTCAGAAAGGCAATTAAAATCACAGAAAACAATACGAGTAAACAGTGCAACCGTAAATCAAGCATATAAAAAAAGAAATATTGCTCGAATTAAATGAATTCACTAGTGAAACGTGATTCCCTAAACTTAACTTACGATAGGATTGATTAATTCATCCGCAAACGGTGCAAGGTGGCAATGTCGATTGATGTCTCCATGGTCGAAACTGCACCAAGGCACCTCAGAGTGACGTAACGGGCAAGTATCGCTACTGTGAATCTTACTGGTATGAATGGGGTGAACCTTATGTTTTGGGCTTTGTAAGATGGTGGACGATAACTTTAATTTCGTGATAACAGCTTGCTCGGTTTTTTTACCTCTGTGGTGACGAATCACTGATTTCAAGCTAGAAATCTGTTGAATGCAAGATTTTCCCTTTAGGAAATCACTCAGATATTTGCTTCAAATAAAGAACTATAAAGCCAGATAAAACACAACATTTTCGTACCCCGTTGTGGAGGTTTACCATACGAGCTTCTCTAGACGTATATTAAGTGACTATACACATATTACTGATATATAATATTGCAGTATACTTCTGGCCAAGGAAATTACGTAATATTATGCACACAATGAATATTCGTAATCTCAGGTCAATTAAAGCATTTCATATTTTCTGTTCTTTATTAAAGTTGGATTCTTCGCTTCTACGAATGCACCAATAACAGTGTACGCTCTTCGGTAAGAGAATAGGGTGGTAGTAGAAGTGGTACATCATCCTATTGTATTATCATAAACATACTCTCACCAGAATGATGTAAATGACATGAAAATTTTTTGTCATTGAAATCACCCACTGTTGAGAGTACTTACCAGCTATCTATCTCCGGTAACTATCACATTAGATACTTTCTTTTTATGTTCGGATTCAGGTGGTCGAATGACGTATTATGTCATTCAAGAATTAGAAAGTGACAACTTGGCTGTCGGATCATTTCTCTAAAATAAAACCGTGAAATTATGTTGCCACCTTACAGAGAAAGAGAGAGAGAGATCCAAACCAATTTTACAACCATTATGGCGAGTTAAAGGATTTAATTTTTCGAGGGTTAGAACTTTAATAGTGGTAACTGTTTATTTACAGTTCGTACAAAATAGATACGTGTTTCAAAGTTTTACTGACCTTCATAGTAGACACAAGCATTGTGTATAACCCGTTGCCAGTGATGTGGAAGTCGTAGGATACTCTTAGCAGTGGCAGTTGTGTTGACAGTTCGAGCGGCGTGGTCTGTTGCCCGACGAATTTGTAGCAGTTCTGAAGCAAATGCCATGAAGTGTATCCTTCAGTTTAGAAATCGAGTTGAATTTACGAGGGCTTCATTCAGGGGAGTGCAGTAAGTGGTATAGCACTCAGCAGCCCTATCCGTCAAACAAATCAGCAACAGCATGCACTGTTCGTGGTTGAGGATTGTCCTGCGAAATGATCGTCAGGTCCTGCAGAAAGTGTCACCACGTCTGTCACTAAGCTGGTCATAGGTTGTGTTCCAAAAATGAACAACATAGACTCCTGGAAATTGAAATTAGAACACCGTGAATTCATTGTCCCAGCAAGGGGAAACTTTATTGACACATTCCTGGGGTCAGATACATCACATCATCACACTGACAGAACCACAGGCACATAGACACAGGCAACAGAGCATGCACAATGTCGGCACTAGTACAGTGTATATCCACCTGTCACAGCAATGCCGGCTGCTATTCTCCCATGGAGACGATCGTAGAGATGCTGGATGTAGTCCTGTGGAACGGCTTGCCATGCCATTTCCACCTGGCGCCTCAGTTGGACCAGCGTTCGTGCTGGACGTGCAGACCACGTGAGACGACGCTTCATCCAGTCCCAAACATGCTCAATGGGGGACAGATCCGGAGATCTTGCTGGCAAGGGTAGTTGACTTACACCTTGTAGAGCACATTGGGTGGCACGAGATACATGCGGACGTGCACTGTCCTGTTGGAACAGCAAGTTCCCTTGCCGGTCTAGGAATGGTAGAACGATGGGTTCGATGACGGTTTGGATGTACCGTGCACTATTCAGTGTCCCCTCGACGATCACCAGAGGTGTACGGCCAGTGTAGGAGATCGCTCCCCACACCATGATGCCGGGTGTTGGCCCTGTGTGCCTCGGTCGTATGCAGTCCTGATTGTGGCGCTCACCTGTACGGCGCCAAACACGCATACGACCATCATTGGCACCAAGGCAGAAGCGACTCTCATCGCTGAAGATGACACGTCTCCATTCGTCACTCCATTCACGCCTGTCGCGACACCACTGGAGGCGGGCTGCACGATGTTGGGGCGTGAGCGGAAGACGGCCTAACGGTGTGCGGGACCGTAGCCCAGCTTCATGGAGACGGTTGCGAATGGTCCTCGTCGATACCCCAGGAGCAACAGTGTGCCTAATTTGCTGGGAAGTGGCGGTGCGGTCCCCTACAGCACTGCGTAGGATCCTACGGTCTGGGCGTGCATCCGTGCGCCGCTGCGGTCCGGTCCCAGGTCGACGGGCACGTGCACCTTCCGCCGACCACTGGCGACAACATCCATGTACTGTGGAGACCTCACGCCCCACGTGTTGAGCAATTCGGCGGTACGTCCACCCGGCCTCCCGCATGCCCACTATACGCCCTCGCTCAAAGTCCGTCAACTGCACATACGGTTCACGTCCACGCTGTCGCGGCATGCTACCAGTGTTAAAGACTGCGATGGAGCTCCGTATGCCACGGCAAACTGGCTGACACTGACGGCGGCGGTGCACAAATGCTACGCAGCTAGCGCCATTCGACGGCCAACACCGCGGATCCTGGTGTGTCCGCTGTGGCGTGCGTGTATTCATTGCTTGTACAGCCCTGTTGCAGTGTCCGGAGCAAGTATGGTGGGTCTGACACACCGGTGTCAATGTGTTCTTTTTTCCATTTCCAGGACTGTAGAAACAGAAGTGATGACACTTTCTGCACGACATGACAACATTTTTCACGTTAATGCTCAAGTAGGTAAAGTGCAAGCTGTTACTGATTTGTTTGACTGACTGAGCTGCTAAGTGCTGTACCACTTACTGCACTCTCCTGACTTAAGGCCTGGTTATTTGAACTCGATTTCTAAACTGAAGGATACACTTCACGGCTTTCCCTTCAAAACTGCTGCAAATTCGTCAGGCAATACACCACGCTGCTCGAACTGTCAACACAACTGACACTGCTAAGAGTATCCTACGACTTCCATATCGCTGGCAACGGGTTATACACAATGCTGGTGACTACTTTGAAGGTCAGTAAAACTTTGAAACACGTATCTATTTTGTATGAACTGTAAGTAAACAGTTGCCACTATTATAGTTCCAACTCTTGTATAACAGGTGAAGTTCAGATTGAGTTCTTCCAGAAATCGCTGAAGAGAGGAGAAGTAACAAACTTTGAACAATATACAACATCATAACAGATAAAACTGAGTACGACAGGATAACAAATGAAATGCCAACAACGAGGTTAAGCAAAAAATTTACCGTTGTTGTTGTTAGTGTTCCACAGCGACATGCATGTTACTTTCTTTGTCAGTACCACGTAGTAATTTTTAACTGTTACTGTCCACAAGAACTATATCCCAGATTCTTGGAATTATGACCACAATGTTCTTATCACTATTGGCTAAAGTAAATTCTTTTAAAATATTTTCTTTTACGGAGTACTGAATTTTACTTGAGAACTTTTTCTCATTTTTAGGAACTCCGCCCTACTCCTCAACCAGGGAAATCGTGGGGGAAGAATCCATAAGTGAAGGTAAGTAGGAAAAGATTTACAAAATCTCGATGTACGTGTGTGATGTCATTCGTCTCTACAAATTTACAATATTAAACAAACAAGAAGATCAGGTCCTTGTTGAAAGTGAACTCCCGAGATTTTTGGAATGAAATACTAGGTAATGTATTTCGACAGTGGATTTACAGTCTTAGAAACTTGATCTCCGACAAATGCGAAGTTGTAATGTCAATGTAGTTCACAAGTATCTAACTCGTAAGCCTAAATATCTAACACAGAATGTTTGAAGGTCTTTGAAAACGTTTTGAGACGTTTCACTTTGACAAACATTTTAATTCAACAAATATAAGCAATATCACTGACGGAGCTTTGAATGTCGGTCGTTATACCGTCAAAAGAGTATCGAAAATCCGTAAAGTTACCGCCATTTTTATGCCAGAAGCTGTCATGCTACGCTTGTCATTCACCGTTACGTACCCAATACTGCTGCTGCTTGCTGCTAAATGATACGTCGGTGAAATGAGAAGGTGTTGAGAAAGAACATTTTGTACATGGTTTATTGATTTTTCAGCAACAGACACGAATGTCTACGGAGGGTATCTGTTGGTATTAACAAACATCAGCATTCATCCTAGCAATTTTCCAAGTACTACTGTCATTTTTCTTTTTCTTTATTGCGTTTAGATAAGATATTACGCACTTTTGAGCTGCATTCCATATTACCACAAATCTGTGACTTCTTGTAACATATACAACCTTCTCTACATCCAATCATCCAACACTCGATTTTTTCAGCAACCAGTGTTCTTGTTTAATTTTTTTGTCTTGCATATATTGAGTGCTCGAATGTAACTATTCAAAATGGAACATAAAACCAAGAAAGAAGTGCCAGAATGTATGAAAATCTATTTCAGAAGGAGCATTAATATCGATCCCTACGTTACTGAAGGCATTAAATTATTTATAATGGAGCATTACTATCTCTTCTTGTGTTAGTTTGCTACCATTATGTGTGCCTGATGAATATGAAGTGTCGGGAGAGTTACATTGTGGCGGTCGCCTTCAAATAGTACAAATGGCTCTGAGCACTATGGGACTTCTGAAGTCATCAGTCCCCTAGAACTTAAAACAACTTACACCTAACTAACCTAAGGACATAACACACACCCATGCCGGATGCAGGATTCGAACCTGCGACCGCAGCGGTCGGGTGGTTGCAGACTGAAGCGCCTAGAACCGCTCGGCCACTTCGGCCGGAACTAGACTTCAGTCATGGAATTCAACGTGGTATTTAGGTTAGTCGAATCTTGAGCTTCAAGACGTAACGCGACATGGAAATGGATACTTTACCTGAAATGACTCCGTTCTACCTGTAATGTTTCGTGGTTACCATTTGAGTTAGAGTGGACAGTCGTACACTCTAAAAATCTGATACTCTTTACCGACGATAATAGAAACGCCTATTTATCTCCACAGTTTTAATAATAGAGACGGTTTCATATGGTGAGATGGGTAATCCGCTTATCATCAGTCACGCAGCATTAGTGATGTAGAATTAGATATTCTGCCTACCTATCATAACCTACCAGGTTATGACAGATGCCTCCTGGAGGGCCAGGTATGACGTTATACGATCGTAGTTACCCGCTGGAGCTCCTTCACAAGACGCTGCTATGGAAGCTCAACGAATATGCTACCTTCCTATGGGGCAACTGCACAGAGATGCACGTCCATCAAGTCTAGAGGGTCATAATTTCTAGACTAACCTTGATTAAACAGCAGTTTGTATTGTCAAACAAAATTTTATCAACCATAAAAAGTGTAAACTTTTCTTCAAAATGTTTGGAACGGTGTAAGTTTTGGGTGTCTAATCACATTAATGTAACAATCTGTCAAAAGCCTGAACAACCACCTTCAACTGCGGACCGCTGCGAGGCGTGAGGAAGAAGGTCCAGTAGGCTCTGGAGGATACCGACAGGGATGCGGAGCCACGCCGACTCCAGTGCGTAGTCCAGCTGTCCTAGGTATCTCCGTTGTGGATCCATGGCACTAACAGCCCGATCGAGGTGGACCCACAGATTCTCGACTGTGTTTAAATCCGGTTACTTTGGTGGCTTGGAAAGTTCGACAAACTCATCCTCATGCTGTTAGAACCAAACACGTACACTGCGAGCTCTGTGACAAGTTGCATTCTCCTGCTTGTAGATGCCTTCGTGCCGAGGAAAAAGAAACTGCATTTAGGGGCGGACATGGTGCTCAACGACAGATTCATTCTTGTGTTGATCCACTGTCTTCCAGAATGTGACGAGGTCAGCCAGGGAGTACCCTCCGGCCTGGACTCCACCGAGATTGTGGCTGACAGCCTATTTTCAGATGTTTCGAGATGTACATGCCGACGGCCAATTGTCCGATGGAACAGGATTCATCTGAAAAGGCCACCTGTCGCCACTCGATTAACATCCAGTTGTATTAGTGAGCAAATTCGATCCTTCGTCAGCGATGGACAGCAGTCAACATGTTTGCGTGAATCGTGCATTTGGTGCAAAGGCTAATGTTTAGCAACTTTCGCTTGATGGTCTTTGAGGACATCTTTAGCAGTCCCTTAGTCCAACTGGGCAGTCAGTTGCTCAACAGTTGCACATGTATTTGCACGTACGAGGGCCGTTTGAAAAGTCCTTGCAAAGTCCGAGAGACGGCACCACCGGCGCGTATCGAGGTCATGTTTAGTTAGTAGCATCTTTGGAAAGAAAGCACACCAAGTGTGAGCCATATTGGTCTATTTCTTTGTGTTTGGCATTGGTATGAATCCAGGAAGTCGAGTGATTGCCAAAAATGGACGAAGAAGAATTTCGTGTGGTGATTAAATATTACTTTATGAAAGGTAAAACGCCTGAGGAGACCGAAGAGAAGATTGATAAACATTACGGTGAATCAGCACCGTCGATTAGAGCAATTTATAAGTGGTTTCAAAATTTTCGTAGTGGCCACATGGGCACAAGTGGTGCTGAACGTTCTGGACGCCCTGTGGAGGTTACGACTCCAGAAATCATTGATAAAATCCATGATAGGGTGATGGATGACAGAAGAGTTAAGGTGCGTGAGACTGCTAGTGCTGAGGGCATCTCGAATGAACGGGTACGTAATATTTTGCATTTACATTTTGACGTGTGAAAGCTATTCTCATGGGTTCCGCGATTGCTCCCGCTTCACCAAAAATGGAATCGTGTGGAGTGTTGGAAGCAGGGATACATTACTATAATCCTGAGAGCAAACAACAATCTAAACAATGGGTTACCAAGGGAGAATCTGCGCCGAAAGGTGGAAGACCAGTCCTTCGGCCGGAAAGGTTATGGCGACTGTCATTTGAGATTCGCAAGGGATACTCCTCATCGACTATCTGGAAAAGAGTAAAGCTATTACAGGTGCATGCTATTCATCGTTATTCGACGGTTTGAAAACTGAGTTGCAAGAAAAACGCCGGCGATTGGACCGCAAAAATACTTTTCCATCACTACAATGCACCAGCACACGCCAGACCAGTTGTGGTCGCAAAATTAATGGAAATGGGTCCCAACTCGTTTCACAGCCCCCATATTCTCCAGACATTGTTATGTCGGACTACTATTTGATCCCTAATTTCAAGAAATGGCTGGCGGGACTAAGACTTTATTCAAACGAGGAGGTTACTGCAGCAACTAGTAGCTATTTTGCAGACTTGGACAAATCCTATTACTCGGAAGGGATCAATAAATTAGAACAGCGTTGGACGAAGAATATAAGTCTCCTTTTAGACTATGTCGAAAAACAAAAAATGTTTACGCCAAACACGAAAGTAGTTTTTATTTTTGCACAGTCTTTTCAAACTCCCTCGTAGACATCTCCACCGCCGTCGTTTGTTCCTGTCATCTACGACTCGCGGAGAACCACAGTTACCTCGGCGCTGGTTTTGTATAACGGTATATCTTAAACACGGAGGCATGCGATATGCTTACAAACGTAACCGTCTCGGTAATTCTGATATCCTTGTGTCGAAAGCCGATGACCATGTTCCGTTTTCGAATTACAACGATTGCACTGTTTCCGCGTCGTCCCGACACATTTTATGTACCCGCCACTGGTAGTTCTGCCAGTTCCGTCAGCGAGCGGCTGTTGCACTTTAACGTTTAACATAGGCGGCTGATACGTTAATGTGACTGCGTCTGATAGTTGCGGTGCTCGGTAGTTTCGGTTAGCAGCAGCAGCAGGAAACGCCTGGAACCTGGCTCGCTGTGCGCCAACAGGCGGCGCGCAGCGTTGGACTCCCCTGGTTCGAGCCGTCCAATTATCCCGGGCCGGAATTCTCATTGCAGCGCGCTAATCCTGCATAAGCTGCGCAGCCGGCGACGCTCATATTATGGGCCGTGCGCTCTCCGCTGGCGCGTCTGCGTGCGGTGCGTAGGCGACGCCTCTGACGTTTCAGTTACCACCGACAATAGCGCTATGATTTACTGATAGCCGGGAGGCGATACAAAAAAGAAAAAAAAAAAACAATGGTTTGTTGGAAATATGGAGAACAATCTCCACTATCAGTAATTACGTAGCTTTGGCATGTGAAATACATTTGTATATAGTAGCGCTTTATAAAAGCAGTAAAGTGTTGGAGAGACATTCAAAAATGAGAATTTTTTTCACTTCCATACACATCATTCCACTCTGGTATGATACAGTAACAATTGTTCACGTTTCGAAAAACGAGAAAACAGACTCTGTTTCGGTACTAATGACGCGTTCCACAAATCTTCAGGTTACCTGCAACAAGTAACAACAATCTTGTTTGAAAAGTTTGTTCGTGAACCCTAAAAAATTTTAAGTAATTGTCTTTTTAACCTTTTTCCTCAATCCACTACCTCCACATCTCCCATTCTTCCCCCTCTCATTCCTACCCCTCTCTCTTCTCCTCTATCCATTTACACTGACATTACGGTCCATCTTAATAGTTGCGAATCACTGAAAGAGTTTCTTTTTTTATGTCAGCACTAGTTAGTTCGCTCACTTTAAAATTTTAAGAATATTTTTGTTGTCGCCGATCAGTTTTAATTGGCTCTGTTTAGAATTTACGTCATTTCAATCCCTGCTGACTATCAGCGCCACCACTAGGTGCGTTCTCACGTCTGTATAGTGGGTCGCCCACTCGCTTCAGCATATAAGTGGTCTAGAGCGGTATTAGTTAACCACTGCGATACATGACTGTGAGCGCTATCCTACGTTGGCATTGCATATAGCTCTGGCTTGATGAGCACCTCACTTCATTGCTAATCTCGAGCGTGTGCGGGTTTAATTTGCTATTAATGTTGTAAAATTACACCTATAACTTAGAGATTTTCACTTGCCATTTCATATATCCATATTTCACGACTGAGGTTTTTGCTTTAATACAGTCGTATCAATGGCGTTTGAATATGACTAAGAGATCTGAGTTGTTCAAGGCAAGTGAATTGCATTAGTTCTCATCTTTAGCTTAGCTATCTCATTAATCGGTGCTAGACGGCTCCGTTAATAGACTGTCATGTAAGAATATTGATTTTATTATAGGTAATCTGAGCATGCACTAACCGCTTGAAACTCGTCGTTATTAATAAAACGCTTGCAACAGACATTGTTTTCCTTTTCCCTGAAAACTTTCAGTTCCAGTTAGTACTTTTGATTCAGGACGTGACGATCAATTTGTTTCCAAACATACGAGATAATCGCCTGTTATAAACTTTATAACACAGGATCGCTTATAAAATGTGAACCATAATGGAAAATAAAGGTATGTGTTATCAGCTTGTAACAAAAAAGTTCTCCCGTATGTTTATACGTAGCACTAACAGAATGCTTACGAAGAATTGGGACTGAGTTAGTACGTTTTTTCTTCTTTATATGAGTGCGGCTGCAATGAATTTGGCACACCAGCACCATCATTACAATTTCATCTGTACTCAAAGTACTTTTTCATACACTGTCATATTACTATGTTAACAGTGCTACTTAGATGGGATATAACCGAATTTTTGGTAGTTGTTCTTGACTTATTTCACATAAATGGGCGCGAATTAGAAATAATGTGCCCCTAACACCAGTATTCGATTTGGCGGACAGATTTTGTAGTTCACACAACGCCCGATTTTGCATTTGAGCTATAACTCGTCGTACGGATAATTTAAGGGAAAAGAGGAGAAATCAACCCCCTGCACATTACATTCACAGACATACGCAATGACACCATATTATTTGGTACTTCATCAAGGTTGAGTTAAAATGAAGATAGAGCATCTAATATTTCAGTTGGGTATTTCAAGTTTTAAATTAGATTACTGGCTGTATTAAAAGGCACAAGGCAGTGGGTCTACGTAAATTTGTGTTCAACCTAGTGCTCAGTTTTAGAATCAAGCGAAGGGATAAGCTCTTCAGACAATCATATGCAGTTTCCTGGCATTTTTTCTGTTGCAAGACATGAGGCTGTACTTTGCGGAGTGTTTGCCAATATTCAGAGTTCCACACGTTTAACTGCTGTATAATATATTAAAACTATTTGAAGCATAATGTTACTTCTTCTGTTACACTACTTTATTGTGAGTAACATTATATGTATTCGTCAAAACTAGTTTCACGCCGTGTTGATGGCGTAACTTTTCTGATTAGAAGAAGTGGATTAGTTGTGAACTAAACCTTGGCTGTCTTCCTACCTTAAACGTCGTGTGTCTGTTTTGTTGTCCTGAATAGTGCAAGTGGTGAAACTGTAGACGACGATATCTGAATCTCCAAACTATCTCAAACTGACAACTGTAGATTTATTTTGCAATTGACTTCCACCAAATACATTAGAAAGCTAATATTGTAAAGTAAATAAGCTTTTCCCTGAAACTGTGCTTTGTGCAGTCCAGTGAACAGTACCACCCTGGTGACGTCACAATATGTGACATTCAGTTTCAATACACAAAGCTAACCCAATAAAAATAGTACTTACAAATACAAATTATAGTAATACGCACGTAAATGTAACGCTGCATGTAATTTAAAAATGTACTTCATGTAAAGATTACTGTCATTAATTTTGAAATACAACACCAAACTATGAACTACCCTATTGTTTCCTGACAGATGTAAAACTGACACGAACCATTTTTTTTTTTTTTTTTTTGCTTACCTGCGGCAACGTAAATTCGGTACTGCTCAAAGAGATGGACATAAAAGAGCAGCACAGTAAAAAACCAGCTAAAGAAAAGAAAGCCTTGCGCAGTGCTATGCAAAGACGTACAACTACACCAAGTAGGTCATGATTTACTTCGGGCCACCTTGTTCCGCTAAATGCAATGCGGCGACATACAAACATTAAAAAAAAGTACCATTGTACAATTTCAAATTGTCAAATGAATGAAAACTATGTCGTGAATACTGAAACTCATTATTTGACGATGACAGTGATCTTTAAAAAAATTTCTTTTCATAAAATATGTTACTCTGCCATGAGATGGTATAGGAGTCGTACATCTATAACTTTTGAATGTAAGCCATGTGAAATGTAACTTTGCTTAATAGTGCCTAACGATCAAGCTAACTACCCTAATCAATAAAAGAAAAATATTCCACTGACTTTCCATTTTTAGAACACATAACAACTTAGGAACAGGCAAACACGGCAACAGCAACAGTACCCGGAAATCTTTAACTCAAATCAGTCTTTACGAAATCATATTCTCAAAATTCACCATGCCCTATATCTTTATATCTGTTGTCTGCAAGCTATTTCCCCACCACTTCGTAGCTTTACCAACACGCAACTGATACTTTAGAACGCTACAGCAACGACGATACTATTAGCAGTCAAAAATCACATTGCTTGTACTAGGAACCTGTGTGGTCTTACATATAGACTATTGAAACCTTATGTTTGAAAATATCCAGTATACAGATACCAAGTATGAAATTTTGAATGAAAGCAAAGGTTATCTCACATTTCTTGGATACCAAAAATAACCAAAGAAACCTTTCAAAGGTTAATTCACGCCTTTTCACCCATGCACCATCTTATATATAGGGTGTTACACAAAGAAAGAAAATATGTTATGTGGACATGTGTCCGGAAACGCTTACTTTCCATGTTAGATGTTAGAGCTCATTTTATTACTTCTCTTCAAATCACATTCATTATGGAATGTACCAGCGTGACTTCAAACACTTTGTTACAGGAAATGTTCAAAATGTCCTCCGTTAGCGAGGATACATCCATCCACCCTCCGTCGCATGGAATCCCCGATGCACTGATGCATCGCAGGAGAATGGGGTATTGTATCACAGCCGTCCACAATACACGCACGAAGAGACTCTACATTTGGTACCGGGGTTGCGTAGACAAGAGCTCTCAAATGCCCCCATAAATGGAAGTCAAGAGGGTTGAGGTCAGGAGAGCGTGGAGGCCATGCAATTGGTCCGCCTCTACCAATCCATCGGTCACCGAATCTGTTGTTGAGAAGCGTACGAACACTTCGACTGAAATGTGCAGGAGCTCCATCGTGCTTGAACCACATGTTGTGTCGTACTTGTAAAGGCACATGTTCTGGAAGCACAGGTAGAGTATCCCGTATGAAATCATGGTAACGTGTTCCATTGAGCGTAGGTGGAATAACATGGGGCCCAATCAAGACATCACCAACAATTCCTGCCCAAACGTTAACAGAAAATCTGTGTTGATGACGTGATTGCACAATTGCGTGCGGATTCTCGTCAGCCCACACATGTTGATTGTGAAAATGTACAATTAGGTCACTTTGGAATGAAGTCTCATCCGTAAAGAGAACATTTGCACTGAAATGAGGATTGACACATTGTTGGATTAACCATTCGCAGAAGTGTACCCGTGGAGGCCAATCAGCTGCTGATAGTGCCTGCACACGCTATGCATGGTACGGAAACAACTGGTTCTCCCGTAGCACTCTCTGTACAGTGACGTGGTCAACGGTACCTTGTACAGCAGCAACTTCTCTGACGCTGACATTAGGGTTATCGTCAATTGCACGTGGAATTTCCTCGTCCATTGCAGGTGTCTTCGTCTTTCTAGGTCTCCCGCAGTCGCGAGTCATAGGCTGGAACGTTCCGTGCTCCCTAAGAAGCGAGTCATAAGCTGGAACGTTCCGTGCTCCCTAAGACGCTGATTAATTGCTTCGAACGTCTTCCTGTCGGGACACCTTAGTTCTGTAAATACGTCTCGATACAAACGTACCGCGCCACGCCTATTGCCCCGTGCTAATCAATACATCCAATGTGCATTTGCTAAATCCGCATTTGTTAACATTGCACTGATTGCAAAACCACGTTCGTGATGAACACTAAGCTGTTGATGGTACGTACTGATGTGCTTGATGCTAGTACTGTAGAGCAATGAGTCGCATGTCAAGACAAGCACCGAAGTCAACATTACCTTCCTTCAATTGGGCCAACTGGCGGTGAATCGAGGAAGTACATCACATACTGACGAAACTAAAATTAGCTCTAACATGGAAATTAAGCGTTTACGGACACATGTCCACATATCATATTTTCTTTCTTTGTGTGTGAGGATTGTTTCCTGAAAGTTTTGCTGTACCTTTTTTAACACCCTGTAATATTTATATATTGAAAGTCCACGACAAGCTGCTATTTAACCAAGACAGTCCATCCACATAGTAAAGTACATTGTATCCTATACGGAGCACAATAGTAGTGGTATTGTAATTTTTTAGCAAAACCTTTTTCCAGCAGTTTTTTATAAATTTATCCATCTTGCTTCAAATATCATCTTCCAACCTTCTTTCCATTGTTGTTACTCACGGTCTTTTGGTATCCAATCATGACGATGCCTCGCGCGTCTGTCAATTTTGGTTACTTCGTTGGTGGTTAAATGGACCGTTGTTGCCAAGCTGAGCTGGCAGTCGTGTCTGTTTTTTTGCTTTTCTTTTCATTTTGTGGCAGTATCTGTGTTTCCTTCTGAGGGCGGATTTTGGACTATCATAACGTTTAATAGATGGATGTATAAACTGCGGAAAAACTCTCCAACATTGAGATTATAACAGAGCCAACTACCGTTGATTCGACATGGAGATCTGATGTGCGAACGCCTAATTGAATATATACAATGTCCCCATTCCTCTGTCTCATGTCGCTACTGTCTGTGTCTCTTCATCCATCTCTCATGTTAATCCACTCCGCGATACGTTACCTGATCACATCAATTGTCCAGGTGGCATCAGCACGCGGTATTGAGTTACCAGAGCCTCGAGCACTTTGATCTTCGAGCTTGGACACGACCAATGACTCTTTCGCGCCACGATACCTTAACTTCAGTGTTACTCTGTCAATGCAAACTACTTCATCTAGCAGAGTGAATGGCTTGCTCAATGTTTCTGTATTCGTTGTTATAGGCGTTTTTTCCCTCTGTTTGCCCCACACTTTCGGGGCATCTGTATTTCTGATGTTAATTCGTTTACTCATTCAAGTGTGCATCAGTATCAGTGGCGTTTCCATATGACGAGTCCAAACTTATTCAAAGATAACTATGGCAAAAAGAAGCAGTCTATTGAAACGATGACATATAAGAATTCGTCTCTTACTGCTCTGAGTAATATTTTGCCGTCATGAGACTGTTTTCGTAACCTCCTTTCCGTGCTGCCACACCTTATCCTCAAGCCAAGTGGAAACATCTGGAACACAAACAAGAAGGATTTGCGCATCTTGGACACACCTCTGAACTTCCTCTGTTGGAGATGTTTTGCAGTTGAGCGGCCAAGGTGAGGATGACTTCCCCATGCGTACGATTTCTTGTAGATTCGATGGAACATTGTCGCAACGCCGTCCGCCATTTAAAGAACAAAAAGTGATTTTAAACACCACTAAGATGTTTACTGTAACTCTTTTTCTCATTTATATGTCACACAATGTAGCACGTATGTTTGAATACTCTGTAAGAATATGTTCACTGTTCAGTAACCTAACTAGGTAGCATGTGCTTGGCCGCTGCATTGGGATGGCACTCCAGATTGACGTAATTGTTTCGAATTTTGGTAGTTGCTAAAATGTTTGCGCTTTAGTTGGGTCAGAAAGTAACGAAGACGATCTTCATTGAAGGATTTTACTTTGAGGCTCTAAGCTGACTACCAATCCTCTCCGTTATATATTATGAAATGACAGGATTTATAAGTATTGTAATGATCCGTACGATGGACGGGGACGCCAAATACTCTTGGTGCAGTTCCAGGGTAATGGACCACCTAGCTCCGTACACCATCTTCCACGTTCCTTGCATTCCACTTCCATCAGTAACATCACAGAGACTGTATAGCAAAACCACATCCTAAGCTTTCAAACCATATTATTACAATTACAGACATGTTTACGACGAGCTCGACGGCGACTATTACCAGCCATCTTCCTGCATCTTATCAAGAAACCATATTTGAAACCGAGTTACCAAAACCCAGTGTACATCTACATGACTACTCTGCAATTCACATTTAAGTGCTTGGCAGAGGGTTCATCGAACCACAATCATACCATCTCTCTACTATTCCACTCACGAAAAGCGCGCGGGAAAAACGAACACCTAAACCTTTCTGTTCGAGCTCTGATTTCTCTTATTTTATTTTGATGATCATTCCTGCCTATGTAGGTTGGGCTCAAGAAAATATTTTCGCATTCGGAACAGAAAGTTGGTGACTGAAATTTCTTAAAAAGGTCTCGCCGCGACGAAAAACGTCTATGCTGTAATGACTTCCATCCCAACTCGTGTATCATATCTGCCACACTCTCTCCCCTATAACGCGATAATACAAAACGAGCTGCCCTTTTTTGCACCCTTTCGATGTCCTCCGTCAATCCCACCTGGTAAGGATCCCACACCGCGCAGCAATATTCTAACAGAGGACGAACGAGTGTAGTGTAAGCTGTCTCTTTAGTGGACTTGTGGCATCTTCTAAGTGTCCTGCCAATGAAACGCAACCTTTGGCTCGCCTTCCCGACAATATTATCTATGTGGTCCTTCCAACTGAAGTTGTTCGTAATTTTAACACCCAGGTACTTAGTTGAATTGACAGCCTTGAGAATTGTACTATTTATCGAGTAATCGAATTCCAACGGATTTCTTTTGGAACTCATGTGGATCATCTCACACTTTTCGTTATTTAGCGTCAACTGCCACCTGACACAACATACAGCAATCTTTTCTAAATCGCTTTGCAGCTGATACTGGTCTTCGGATGACCTTACTAGACGGTAAATTACAGCATCATCTGCGAACAGTCTAAGAGAACTGCTCGGATTGTCACCCAGGTCATTTATATAGATCAGGAGCAGATGAGGTCCCAGGACGCTTGCCTGACGAACATCTGATAACACTTCAGTTTTAGTCGATGATTTGCCGTCTATTACTACGAACTGCGACCTTCCTGACAGTAAATCACGAATCCAGTCGCACAACTGAGACGATACCCCATAGCTCCGCAGCTTGATTAGAAGTCGCTTGTGAGGAACGGTGTCAAAAGCTTTCCGGAAATCTAGAAATACGGAATCAACTTGAGATCCCCTGTCGATAGCGGCAGTAAGTGCAGTACTGACTGCTAACAGCTAATCCTTTACGGAAAAACACAGAATCGGATTCGGGAGAGCGAGATTAGGCGTTCGGACAAAAAAAAAAAAAAAAAAAAAAAAACCACTACGAACTTACAGTGTGGAGCGAAGTAAACTTGTATGGAGGGACATTGCATTGTATGTAGTTATGTCTGTCTCACTATTTCACTTCTTTTGGTTGTTCTTTATTCTATTTTGTGCCTGCTGTACATTTGGTGTGCAATATGTCTTTGCATGATCCTTACTCCTTTCAGGCATTTCAGAAATTTAAAACGTAACATTCAAACACGAAATAAAATAACACGCGTAGAGTGTGAAAAGTTATGAGTGAAAATCTGTTATTTAAGATCATATTTCACATTTTCTTCCACGGTATGTTATCCATTTGAAATTTTTATTCTTTTTGATGGGTTGAAGCTCTTCTTTCTGTATTGTATGCATCACTGATTGTAAACACATACTGGAGAAAAATGATTATGGATCCGAATTTTTAAACACACGTGCAAACCGAAATATGTGCTGCGATAGTACCGTTTTACTGGTAGGCCTACTCAGCAACTTCTCGAAGTAGTACATTTTTCTGAATTTTGTATTATGGTTGTTGTTTTTAAAATTATCATTGAATAGACTCACGGAAAGGTATTCATATCCATCTGTTTGCTGTGAGTTCGGTTGTCAGGTGAAACATTCCAATGTTAATGCTGTGCTAATGGAGCCCAAGTAATGTACACATTTAGCGCTTCATTAATTAAGATGTCGTTCATTACAACAATAGAATTTTTAAAAATGATACACGCATTTCACTTACATGGACATCAATTACATGGCAGCGGGCTGTAATTGTCTAACATACTCCATGTTGTTTGGTAATTGATGCTTTGACAGGTAGTATGGATAACTTTCTTTTGCGTTCGACGGGATTGGAACCCTCCTTTTATAAGAGTGTGTTTTCTCACCTGGATGCTTAACGTCAGCGACCCGAGATGTGTTCGTTTTGTCACATCTTTATAATGTGATGCAGCCCATTGACAGGTGCAAAACGGGAGTGTCTTGAAATTGGCATAGAACCTTTTTTACCTTTGGAGAAATTGTGTTAAGTAATACCGATAACATCTAAAATATTTACTCCGACCTTTCCCATTTAAATATAACCGAGTGTCGCCCATGAAGATCTATTTTACCAATTAATGAAACATATGTAAGAAGATTTGCCAGTTTCGTTTTGTTGAAAAATGGCGTAGATTTTTCATTAATGTCGCCTCGTTCAGTCAGCCAATTCTTTTAAAGTAACAGTCGGTGACAAAACAAATAATAATAAAAGTAGTAACATAATAATGTAAATACTGTTATCGGCAAACTAAAAATGTATTTCTTATCATTTTTGTTTAATGATTAATTTTGTGAAAGTAATTTCAGACGTTTACTTGGTGATTCGTATTGAAGCGTTACAACTGGACTGAATTTTAATTTGTGAAAAATGTCTAAGTTATTGATACATTAATTCCGTCACATTTATATGCAAAGTTATTGAGTTTTTTATAATCTTAGACATTAGTCTGAGGTTAGGCAATTCTGACAGTAACAGAGTTCTCACCATGTAGAATTTTCCGTTATGAATATTTGCTCTTGTATTATATCTGCCTTTCTTTAGTAAATTGACCCACAGCTGGCATTTCTCCCTATTAATTCGGACACTGTTTTCAGTTGGTTTTGCATGCAAATATCATTTTCGTCAGGAGACGCTTATCCAGATGAACTACGTAATACCTTCCTGTTCTGATAACCATATGACAAATGGACACAGTTTGACCAATTGGAATGGTGACCGAATTTAGATACAACTTCACTGATATGCTATGAGTTACTCAAACTTTCGAAGTATAGTTATTTACCTTGTTTGTATTTTGTTTGCCCTATCACTCAAAGTAAAAAGAAGGTGGAGTAAGTTATTTGTACAATATTCCCTCTAATTACATCTTGATTTGTACATCATAGCTTTAATTTTTTTCTCCGATTAGGCTAATGCGATCAAGACCTTTGGCACAGTAGATTAGAAAGCTAGCCCATTAGTGTCTGATGTAAAACCAAGATAGTCAATATCTGGAAATCGTAACAGATCTAACTGGTGCTGATACACTCTCAGTGGAAGTGTACTGTGAAATTTAAACGTACACTATGTTATCAAAAGTATCCGGACACTTCCAAAAATATAAGTTTTTCATATTGAGTAAATTGTGCTGCCACCTACTGCCAGGTATTCCATATCAGCGACCTCATCAGTCATTATACATCATGAGAGAGCAGAATGGGGCGCTCCGGACTTCGAACATGATCAGCTGATTTGATGTCACATGTGTGATACGTCAGTACAACACATCTCCACACTCCTAGATATTCCCTGGTCCACTGCTTCTAATGTGATAGTGCAGTGGAATCGTGAAGGCACACGTACAGCACAAAAGCGTCTGTTGACTGACAGAGACCGCCGACAGTGAAAAGGGTCGTAATGTGTACTAGCAGAACATTTATCCTACACAGGAATTCCAAACTCAGTCACGATTCACAGGAAGTACTGTGACAGTTACGTGGGAGATGAGAAAACTCGGATTTCATGGTCGAGCGGCTCCTCATAAGCCACATATCAGGCCGGTAATTGCCAAACGACGCCTCGCTTTGTGTAACGAGCTTAAACATTGGACCATTGAACAGTGGAAAAACGTTGTGTGGAGTGACAAATCACGGTACACAATGTGTCGATACGATGGCAGGGTGCGGGTATGGCAAATGCACGGTGAATGTCATCTGCCTGGGAGTGTAGTGCCAACAGTACGATTCCGAGACGGTGGTGTTATGGTGTGTTGGTGTTTTTCATGGAGGGGGCTTCCGCCCCTTATTGTTTGCGCTGCACTATCACAGCACAGATGTAAACTGGTGTTTTAAGCACCATCTTCCTTCCCACTATTGAAAACAATTCTGAGATGGCGATTGCATCTTTCAACAGGATCGAGCACCTGTTCATAATGCACGGCCTGTGGCAGAGTGGACTGACCTGCACAGGGGCCTTATCTGAATCCTATAGAACACCTTTGGGATGATTGGAACCCCGACTTCGTGCCAGTCCTCACAGACCGACATCGATACCTCTCCTTAGTGCAGCACCCTGCGACGAACGTGCTGCCATTCATCAAGAAACCTTTCAGCACCTGATTAAACGTATACCGGCGAGAGTGTAGGCTGTCATCAGGGCAAAGGGTGGGCCAACACCGTACTGAATTCCAGCTTTACCTATGATGGGCGCCACGAACCTGCAAAACGTTTTCAGCCAGGTGTCGGGATAATTTTGATCACAGTGTGTTTCGTGGCACCCTTGTGACATACAGGAAATTATGATTGAGTGAGATACCTTTACCACGTGCGTAAGTGACTGCTTTCACCAGTGTTGAATACTGTGCACAGTTACTATTATTTTACATCGTAAAGAAATGACAGAAAAGCTAATCAAATTTGTGAGCCGCTATTGATCTTCAATGTGTCCTAACGTACTAGCTGCCGAGCACGTCTAGAATTATTCCTAACTTTTAATGTAGGATGTGGAGGAATTTTATATTAACAGGGACAATGGTTACGTCCTGAGCACAATTCGAATAGGGTCTAGGCCACAGAAAACCCGCAAGAAACTGTAGCAAACAGCGGAATATAGAAAGGGATTCTCCAGCATCCGTAAACAACGAAGTGATACATAGCAAGTGTTACAAGAGAGAGGAACGGATAAGCTATTCCTGGTTTCAGTTTATTTAACATTATTATAATTCCACAATATTTGCTTTCCGCCCGTGGCAGCTGTGTGGTCAACGCGACGGAATGTCATAGCTACCGGCCCGGGTTCGATTCCCGGCGGGGACGGAGATTTTTTTCGCTTAGGGACTGGATGTTGTGTTGTCCTTATCATCATCATTGCATTCCCATCGACACGCAGGTTGCCGAAGTGGTGTAAACTCGAAAGACTTGTACCAGGCGAACCGTCTACCCGACGGGAGGCTCTAGCCGCATAACATTTACATCTATCACATTTGTTGGACGAAATTTCTAATGAAGAGTGATTTCAGGTTGGCTAGTGTAGAAACAGAACGGAAAAATTTACGATAACTGTTACCAGTAAGTTTTTAAAGTTATACTGTATGCCAACATTTTCAGAGTATCGCTCCCTGCGTTGCCTCACCGAAACATCTTAGGTTAGGAGTATAATAAAGTTTGTTGCACTATTTTCCTACATTACCAATGGAACTATTTGGTTAGGAGGAAAAGAGATTGCGCAACGCGCCAAGTACGTAATAGACACTGATTCTTTGGCTATTCCATTAAAACATCAGTGGAAACAGTTCGATGAATATAATGGTATAAAGGAGTTTCTCAACATATCCGCAGTTCGTATTACTGCATGAAGGTGCAAACTAATTTTTTAAGATAATTTACAGTTGAAATTGTATCACAATGACAACCATACAATCGGCTCTCGTGTCCAAACAGACAGAAAGTGTTTCAGTTAATTTTCTATATTTCATTGTCAAAACGAGAAACAATGTTAGCAGTTTAGATGAAACATGAGATCCACAATGTGAAAGTGTTTACAGCAAATGTGAGGGGCTACTAGGTTTTTTCGCACATTAAAACTATTTCTCTTCGCAGTGTATGAATTCGTGTGTCGCTTTGGCAATGAGGGGCACAAACAGTATAGTTAAATAATAACTGAACACTGTTGCTCATTATGGAAATAGCCTTCGTATAATCAAGAATGAAGGTCAGATTTACACGTCTTCCACAATGAAAATGAATTGTGGATAAAGGAAATGCATTCTTTGAACATTCATGATAGTGTATTAGATTTATCAGAGGAATTTAAAGACAGGGCCAGGCGAACCAAAAAGACTCAGAAGAGATGCTGAACATCTCATGTGCTTCCAGTCTTCAACAGTGTTGTTGTGTATCATGATTGTGAAGTATAATTGACTGTAGCTCTAAAAGGTAGGCACCGCCGTGTTTTACTAACTTACGAGCGCCAAAATAGGTAGGATGCATTAAACATAGACTGTTACGCAAGTAATTCAACGTGCTGTTACTAAGAAGCACAGCAGCTGTATTAAGGCACATTTATTATGACACAACCGTTTTTATCCAGTGAACTACGTTACCCGAAACATCGTAGACTTGTCGTTGAAACCGCAAGACCTCAAGCCGGTTACCTGAGGATTTTCACCCAATGAAAGCCTTCGAGACATATTAAATATACCTTAATGCAGGTGTGGTGGTTAACATAAACCTAGTGTGGAGCCCTAGTTGATCAATGTGATTTTCAATGTTGTATCGACAGATAAACAACTTATCAATAAGTTCTCAGCAGATTTTTCTGATTTCGGTCACCAAATTGGAAATGGTAAGACACAAAAGGAAATCTCACGAGAGGAATTACAGACTAGTCCTCAAATGAAATTATTAGCTGCTACAAGTTCACTAGAGAGTGAGTCCACGACCCGAAAACACATAATAATTATCATGAGGCCTAAGAGAACAGTCAATGAATTATGTATAAACCATATGAACATACGAGGGTCACTCCAAAAGAAATGCACACAATGTTTTTTAATAATCTACCTTTTATTCTACATTTTTGAAAGCTTTAAAGCGTGCCGATACCTCCTTTAGGAACAATATTTTCATTTATCTACATAATTTGCATACCTCGTAACTGCCTTACGCCATCTTGGGACCAGCGCCTGTATACCCGCACGTCAAGTGTAGCAGCCATCTTGAAGACATGCTGTTATGGCGCCACTTACTGGAACAGGTTGAACTAAGTTTGGAAACAAGTGGGAAGGACGTGTCTACACAATGTAAAACTTTCACACATGCAGAATTGAAACTGTATTTTTACAAATATAGTGTGAATTTCTGTTGGAGTGACGCTCATATATAAATAAAACAGGAATCAAAGCTTATAATCAGTCAGAGTGTTGATGTACCTCCGAAGGAAACAAAGGCTAGAATCCGTCACGACATGGACGTACGCTAATCATACTACTATACTCGATTATCATTTTATTCACAAAAGACACTAATCTACTTTCATTGGTGTCCTTTCGTAGCGAAATGCTATGCCAGTGCTATCAATCGAATCAGGAATAACTGTCCTGACACAGCAAGCATAGTGTTCGCAATGACTACTATGAGTCAGAGTCCTTGTGCAGTGCACTAATTCGACTAGGTAGCACCAATTCCTAATGCTTACCAAATTTATCCAAGTCTCTATGCAATGTTCAGTCACTGTTAACTTTACTAGCATTCAGTGCTTAAAAAGTTACAATATTACAGACTGATATACTGGTAAATGAGTAACTTCCGAATAGGTATCTATATATAAAAAATGGATAACACCGAACATATTTGAATAAGTGAAACACTCTCACGCATCTATTTTTACCAATAACCTAATCCAACCAGATACAAACATCAGAAGAACCATACACCACCTCTGCTTTCTCCTTCCTCAACTATGTCACTTGAGTACTATTGTATTCATGTCAGATTATGTTCTAGACTAGCGTTCGAATACATTTACAATTCTTTTAACTTACTTCATTTTTAGATAATTAAGACATACAGGGCTACAATAAATATTTCATTCGTTTTCTAAGATATTCTTTGAAAGTATTCCACATACAAGCACCGATGAGGGGTTTCCCGTGTTTTTGGTTAAGAAATTACCGGAGACAGCAGTCAGTTGTGGCAATAATCTGAACTGAAACATATCGAGGTAAGGAGTACCCGTCACAAAAGAAAAACATTTCGTTTAGCTACATCTGTGACATTACACAGAACACGTTCACCTTCGGCGAATCTCTTTCAGTTTCGTGAGGATTTTCCACGTCCCATGGTCTCTCGTCATGGCGATTAACTTTTACATGTAAACGGAAGGTTGCTTCGTAGGTAAATATCAGCTTGTAAGCGAAACGTTCCTTCTCAAGTGCTTCTGCTTTCTGATGCACAATTAAAGGCGCCAACCATTATTTTTCCGTTTTAATTGTAGCACTAGTTACAGACGGTACGGACTGAAACGTTGCCGAGTTGAAAAATCTTCCACACAGTTTGCTCCATGCGCGTACCGTTACTTTTTTCCCCCTCGGTTGCATCCGACAATCTGTTTGATCGGTGCTTCACCGTTCATAGAGAAAACTAATGTCCCTGAATTGTGGACACAAACGCTCAGTGCTCTGTTTTTGTGTCAACTCTTGCCCACAATTCCTCCAGAATGCTCGGTGCACTGTTGTAAGGGATAAACTTCTCGTATATGCCACTACGCGTTTTTAAAGCTAAATCTGTGAAAACTGGTGTTTGGCTTCTGGGCTAGAGATGAAAAACACGTGTTTCACCGTTTCTGTAAATTAGACTCCTCGGGGGGGGGGGGGGGGGGAGGGGGGCAGCGGGGAGAGGAATAGGGCCAGAGTGATTCACTGTCTCATCATTGCCAATTCCAAAATCCTAAGGATAGAAACTCCAAGTTTTGAAAGGTCGTGGATCTTTTAGTGCAGGCACGTTTAAGAAGGATTTGTCCGAAATTCCACTCCTAAGACGGCGAAATAAGGGATAACAGACTTTTGAAAGTATGTCGTATGTCGCCAATAAGAGAATTTTGAAGCTAGAGCCAAGAAAATCGGTATTTGGTTTATCAGTCAGAAAACAAAAAATATGTGTACCAGCATTTTTGTGAATTGAACCACTAAGGAAGTGAAATAGTGGGTGGAGGTTTTTTTTTAAGTAAATAATTACCAAACAACTACTGGAGGATTTTTAATGCTACGTATATGACAATTAACTTAGCAATTGGAAAGAAAAAAAACGCGGTACAGAGTTTCTGAAATTTCAAACACTAAAAGATTGCAAACGGGATGCAAATTTATAAGAAAATACTTTGTTCCATTAAAAAAATTGTAAGTTACATTTATGAAAATAGGATTTGCCCTTCTCGATTAGATAGAAAGAAATAGTTTTTAGAGGATGAATGTTGCTATGGAAATATTTCCACAAGAACTCCAAAGGCGTTCTTTGGTCAGAAGTACATTCGGAAAAGACAATGCTTATATGGCCTTAATTAACGTGAAAAGCTTAGAAGGTGTTGCAATTTGTGAGCAACACAAAATTCGATGAAATAAAAACAAAAAAAATCTCTGCAGGCCATACAATCTACGCCAGGGAAACAGCGGGCTCTAAGCTAATTTACATATAAGACCCACTGCTTTTAATGCCACAACACGAGACAGGAATTTATTATTAACGATTATATCGACGCTGCATGCAGCGCTGCCATTACAAATGGTTTTCTTTGCAGTTATTGTGGGCTAGATTTTATATAATCTATTGCAGCACGATTGACCTTAACCAGTCAGTACTGAACGTGTTTTACAATCTTGATTTCAGTCTCAGTACTGCCTAGGTTTGAGAAAATCTACACTCATGCTCATAAATTAAGGGTATGCTGATACAAAGTGCAACAACGCTCAGGTGGAGAGTTTGCGGGTTTAAATCACCTCGGGGTATAACCATGCGGTGCATTTGACCTGCGCTCGTCGAACGTGGCGCTGGCAGCAGTCCACATACGCAGAGGTCAGAGTACGGTGCAGCGAGTAAGTGTGCAGACGTTTACAGACGTCCTAATAGTGACTGTATGTTGAAAATGGCTCAAAGAACACGTATTGAATACGGTGCAGCGAGTAAGTGTGCAGACGTTTACAGATGTTCTAATAGTGTCTGTATGTAGGAAATGGCTCAAAGAACACGTATTGACGACGTTATGAGGAGTAGAATACTACTGCGACTGGAGGCTGGTCAAACACAGCAGGTCGTAGCACGGAACCTCCGTGTGCCACAAAGTGTGATCTCAAGATTAGGGCAACGATTCCAGGAGACAGGAAACTTGTCTACGCTCTTCAATACGGGACGTCCACAGTGTACAACATCACAAGAAGACCGATATTTCACCACTAGTGCCCGCAGACGGGCACGGAGTACTACAGTTAACCTTGATTGGAATCTTTCTGCAGCCACTGGAACAGCTGTCACCAGACACACAGTCTACATACGACTGAACAGACATGGTTCATTCGACCGGAGACCTGCAAGGTGCATTCCACTGACCCCTGGTCACAGGAGACGCCTTAAAGTCTGGTGTCAGGAACACAGTACACGGTCTACGGTACAGTGGTCCAAGGATATGTTCAAGGAGTCCAGATATAGTCTGAACAGTGTTTCTCGCCGGCGTGAACCAGGAACCAGATACCTATCCCATAATGTCCCTGAAAGGGACGTGTATGGAGATCGTGGTTTGATGGTGTGGGGTGGGATTATGATTGGTGCACCTACACTCTTGCATGTCTTTGACAAAGGAACTGTAAGAGGTCAGGTGTATCGGGACGTCATTTTGCCCCATTATGTCCACCTTTCAGGGGTGCAGTGGGTCCCACCTTCCTCCTGTTAAATGATAACACACGGTCCCACCGAGCTGCCATCGTGGAGGAGTACCTTGAAACAGAAGATATCACTCGAATGGAGAGGCCTGCCTGTTCTCCAGACCTAAGCCACATCGATCACGTCTGGGATGCTCTCAGTCGATGTATCGCTGCACGTCTTCCAACCCCTATGACACTTCAGGATCTCCAACAAGCACTGGTACAAGAATGGGAGGCTATACCCCAGCAGCTGCTCGACCACCTGATTCAGAGTACGCCAACCCGTTGTGCGGCCTGTGTATGTGTGCATGGTGATGTCGGGGCACATGCGCAGGAAACAGTGGCGTTTTGTAGCACATGCCTTTCGGGACGGTTTTGTCAACTTATCACCAATACCGTTGACTTACAGATCTGCGTTGTGTGTGTTCCCTATGTGCTTATGCTATTAGTGCCAGTTTTGTGTAGTGCCACGTTTAATTTATTAATTTATGAGCATGAGTGTAGAATAGTTTGCGTCTAAGAAGGTAGGTCCGTAACCCAACCTGGGCAGAGAAAAGCTGAGAGTACTAAAGTGCGGTGCAACTTCCTCTGTCATTATGTCTCTGTTTCTGTCCCACTCCAAAAGCTGAGAAGTTCTATCCTCGGACAACTGACAACAATTGAGAACGTAGCACGTAGCGTTGTTTCTGCTTCACGCAGACAAAATAAATGAACACGAAACTACGGTACCCATCTACCTTCGTGTAATGCTGCTTTTAGTTTATATATTCCCTATTTAACTTTAATTAATATAAAGCTCTACATTTTGACAGTGCAATCTATTTCGGATATGTGCTCTGTATACAATGTTCACAGGTAACATTTCTGCAGAACCGTAATGTTCGAAACAGATTCTGAAAAGGCGTTCCTCAATGTCTTCCAGTACCATCTGCAAATGTAATACATATGCCTGTTTTGTGACACAGGTAATCCTGTCGTATGATACAGGTGCATCTAATAATTGAAATAATGGTCAGAGTCATGTAAGAAATAATGAGCTATTGCTGGATTTTTATTTTTCCTGTGGATGAATTGAGCTACTTCTATGATCTAATTAATCAAGAGTATAGAGTAATAAGAAATAATTACGAAGTTGATACCTGACAACATTTTCGCTTTCTAGGACGTTCAAGTAAATTCAATACAATTACTGTTTAAAAAAATAGTTATGTAGTCATTACTGTCAAATTAAAATCTTATGCCTGTAGATTATTTCCCAAAACCAAAGTTCAATATCTTTGATGGTCTCAAAATAAAGAGAGGCCAGTGATATGAAATAGTGTTGAATAAAATCCATAGGCCATATATAACCTAGACCACGTATGTCCCTATCTCTGCCATGTTAAGGCTTGAAATCAATATCTAAGTTACGTGATTGGGACAAAAAGCCGAGTTCCTGTCATTAGGCGCTGTGTGAAGTGGAGCTGACGTTGCAGTTTTTCTCGTTTGTAGCCGAATTCAAGGACTGATTTTGACAATTCAGCCAACTGTTGTGCTACTGTTTCACATGAAATAGAGCAGTTAACCTACTTTCTCTGAAATTTCTGATAAAAAAGGTTATCGTTTTTACGTGCGGTCGAATGGAAACGCACTGACAGCTGTTTTAACTAGCGACTGAATCACTGTTCTGTAACGCTTTTTTTTCTAGGGTGAATTCTTGTAGTTCACGTCTTCCAAAAGAGTGGAAAAGAAAATAACCATTTAGCATCTTGCATTATTTTTCTAACGATTGCACGAGAATATGTGTGAACTGTTTTACCATGCTTTTGTAAGAAAGGAAATTCGTTTAGTGGCATAATGTCAGGTATTTACACAAAATAAGAGCTTATATTTTCTGACTATTTGCTTAATCCTGTACAGATACCGTAACAATATCAAGATAGGAAGCGTAATATATTGTTTTTATTTGTATAATGACCTAGATATTAACAGCATATCGTCTGGAGACCTTAGTCATTTATAAAGTTTTACATACAGGACATATATCTATCCTAACTTTGCCGGCCGCGGTGGTCTCGCGGCTCCCTCGCGGTTCTAGGCGCACAGTCCGGAACCGTGCGACTGCTACGGTCGCAAGTTCTAATCCTGCCTCGGGTATGGATGTGTGTGATGTCCTTAGGTTAGTTAGCTTTAAGTAGTTCTAAGTTCTAGGGGACTGATGACCACAGCAGTTGAGTCCCATAGTGCTCAGAGACATTTGAACCATTTATCCTAACTTTCAACACAAAGAAATACCTGTCAAGGACTTGGAAACACTTTCCTTTCACAATTGAGATTTTCATCCGTTTGATGAGTGTGTAGGGTAAAAAGAAGGCTTCCCTGGACATATATGAAGCTCTTTAATTGTACTGTTAATACAAAGCACAAGGTTTGATATGTAACAAAGTTACACTATAGATGGAGAACCCTGGGGAATGTGGAGTGAGCCAATATGTACCCTAACAACAAGGAAGTTGCAGACAATGCGTATTATCGTTAATGTACCTACATCTATACTGCATGGTTATATTCTCTACCTGCAGCAGATAATTAATTAAAGCAAAAAGAAAGTTCTACTTTTGAAAAAGCTGCTGCATCCACAGTTGCACTAAATATTTGCTGTTGGTCTCCCACTGGTAGCTTAATACCAAAATTATTATCCTTGAATTTTTCAGACAAATTAGTTACTTGTATGTGCAAAAACAGACTCTTGCTTGTAGTGCATTACTATTTACCATACAGTTTTACAACGTACTTTCGTACCTACCAAGTAATAAACAGAGCTTTTTAATTATTGACCAGATCTTCAAATAAAAAAGAGTAGCTAATTTAAGTACAGCCTTCTTTTGAATTAGCAGAAATTCTCAATTTCTGGATTTATGTGATATGGAAGCTACCCGAATGCTACAGCTTTGCAGCGGAGTCCATTACTCCTCTCGGAACACTGTGCAAGACTGCAAAATCCGCATGAAAATAATTTTGGTCACCTATATTGTGTTCAGTACAAGGCTGTTAGGCTGTAACTTTTGTCAGTAAGAGAAACCATTAAGGAGTACAGGATATGAGGAACAAGAATTCCTAGCGTCTTAAAATGCATTCTGCACATTGTGTGGTTATCTGCTTTACACAGTAATCTTGCTGCTCACTTCTGGTGAACAGACACTATATACTACACATGCCAAAACACTTTACTTACTTACAGTACCTTGCCCCAGAAGATTCATTTACAGCTGAGTGAAAATATGCATACACTAATGCCCAACACACACACACACACACACAAACACAAACACACGCGCGCGCGCGCGTATTCCCAAAGACCAATGTCATTTACATGGGCAGCAATGTCCCCCTAAAAAGTTAGGTTAGGTTACTGTTGTTTAACGTCCCGTCGACAACGAGGTCATTAGAGACGGAGCGCCAGCTCGGGTTAGGGAAGGATGGGGAAGGAAATCGGTCGTGCCCTTTCAAAGGAACCATACCGGCAATTGCCTGAAACGATTTAGGGAAATCACGGAAAACCTAAATCTGGATGGCTGGAGACTGGATTGAACCGTCGTCCTCCCGAAGGCGAGTCCAGTGTGCCCCTAAACAGTGTTTGTCTTCATATTATTATATACTTCTACTAGATGAACTGCTCTTTTGGAAGGATCATTATCAGTATCATAACTTCTTTAAGAGCCGCAATAGGCTGTATTATGTGTGTTAAGTTTGCAGCTTTTTCTGGTAAAGTGTGATGGGGGAATAAATTTCTCATAACAACATTTTGTCTTCCTGATCTGGTGTCTAAAAGTTGAACTGAATTCTAAAATCAGCAGTTAACACAAAAGAAAAATGAAATTACTAATAGTAACAATACAAGTTCTTTACTACAGAAAAGCAGCACTTATGCGTAACTTATATCCTTCACCTTTATTTAATTCAATTTTTCCTGAAGCCGAAACTCTGTATGAGGGGGGAAAAGGAAAAAAATAGTTCAGTCATCTTAAAAATTAAGATGATAATAAAGTTTTAGGGCATAGAAATTTGGAGACTGATATTCGGAATTACAGATTGAAACAAATGAAAGACATTAATTTTTTACTTGTCGGCAACAGAGTTTAAGAAAAATACAGAGAAGATTTACAGAATGGGACTCAAATTTATTAATTTACTCCACACACACAAAATCAGAAACTACAGTTCAGCTGCAGAAGTCGGTCATCTGCAGCTATAGCAGTCACAACACGTGTGCGTAATTCTACTTTCAAAACCATCATAAAATGACTGATTATTAAATAAAGCCATTTTCTTCTTGACACCTCTATTCAGAGACTGGCGAAGCTTCTCGCTGTGGATTGTCACTTCATCATGTAGTGTTATTTTACATTACTCAACCAGTAAAGCTTTTTTTCAATTGATTTATGTGTTTATCAAGGAGAGGACTGCTTGAAACGTGTTTAGCCAGCTAAAGGAAAACATTATCCTTATTTTCTTACAAATCTGAGGTAACTAATTTCTTAAAAAGCGTTTTCACGTTAGAAACGGACATTTGTCTAACATTTTGTGGCCCATTTTGAGCAGATAAACCTGATCATTGGAGAAGTAGATAAGCCACATCTGTTTATTCCGCTCAAGATACCGGTAACAGAAATTTTAGATCATCGTGAAATTGGCCAAATGTGGCATTCCGGCTCTTTGTTCAGTTTCGCAGCCAAATGCGAAGTGTAAGAAACTGGATGAGGTATGTAAACATAGCAGTTGTTTATTAAAGTAGCAAAGCAATCAGCACTAGTAGATGTGACAGTCTGAATGTGTACCAAAAAAATTGTCGGAAGCAGCTTCAGACAGCTGGATTGAAGTTCTGACCCTCCGCGACTTATCACAGCATAAGAAAAAAATTTCCAGTGGGTCTTGAGTGAGTTGATATGCCAAAACGAAATTCCTTCGTGGTGCAGACCTACTTCTGAAATCTACTTGTAAATCATACATAACTAAATACAAATGTCGATATTTAATTATAGCTACAAACGCGTTCTTGTTGAGTGAATCAGTTAAGTTCCCTCATGAAACCACCGGTGGGAGTGGCCGAGCGGTTGTAGGCGCTACAGTCTGGAACCGCGCGACCGCTACGGTCGCAGGTTCGAATCCTGCCTCGGGCATGGATGTGTGTGATGTCTTTAGGTTAGTTAGGTTTAAGTAGTTCTAAGTTCTAGGGAACTAGTGACCTCAGAAGTGATGTCCCATAGTGCACAGAGCCAATTGAACCATTTTTTGAACCTTCATGAAACCCTTTTAACGTAAACTGGCAATCTTTCACTTGATTTGGGTACCGGAATCACTAAGTAGCAAAATGCATAGAGTATAAACGCTTCTTTTGCGAAAATCAGGACCTTAAGGTTATGAATGGATTTCATTTCTTATATAAAAGAATAACTAAACATTTTATACTTTTTTTGAGGAATCGCCATAAAAGTAATGTTGCCTGCCCAACTGATATCTTACATTCCACTCTTATGTTATTAGTGTAATAAAAGGCTTACAGTGCAACAAAGACAAGTATTCACTGAAGAATTGTAATTTTGCTGCTTGTAAATATAACTTTCTGTAAGTATCACCTAGTCACATGTAAAAACGATAATCATGGCATTCATATTAGGAATTTCGGAAAATTCAGGTCATCTGCACTGCTGCTTGTGCAACAGCAAAAAGGCAAATTACTCACTTGTTTATATCAACGCTTGATTTCAGCTATAAACGATAAAAACTGTAACTGTCAACTGCACTCCACATAGAGCGTAATAACTAGAACTCGGCGTTCTGAGCCGTCTCACGTGACTTACATGTTGGTTTCAGTGTTATAACGTCACGCGTAGTCTATGTTATGTGTGGTCTACGATAAAATCCATATTACAAAGCTCATCTAGTCCTTAAAAGTTTGTTTGTGAAACAGTAAATATTTGTAATTAATATTCAGCAAATAGTTTTGAATATAGAAGTTGATTATTAATTAAGCGAAATTAAGCCTTACATATTTGAGTTGTGAATCACAATGGAGACGAAAAACTTGGGTTTGCTTAAGAGGTGGGGGCACTTCACGATGAAAACAAAGCATTCATAAGAACTTGAAACTTACATCAAATAAGCTAAGACAACTGGAGAAAAAGCTCTGGTTGATACCAGTCAAATTCTAGCTTACATGGTCATCAATGCTACTAATGTAGAGTTATGGTGATGGGCGAAGAAGATTGGTTTTTTAGGCCCCTTATCCTGAGACAAATTAAAACGCACTAACGACCTCATTCATTAGCTCCGTTTATCGAAATGCAGAACAATGAGTCTCTTTTTGAGCTAAATTTTATAAAATTTTGTTGAATGTGTTACGTATAATATCAATTTTCTGATCTGTTACACGTGTTGCATAACTGTAACGGTCAAATAACCTTCCGTCTTCTGCAAGAGCTACTGCTGACATTGCCTCACATTGTCGCTTGTGCACAACCGATGATCCACACAATGGAGATACGTACGTCATCTGAGCGTCGGTCGGCGTGGTAGCTGTTTGATGTTTGCCTAATAATTAATTTCCCTCTGATGACCGTGACATTTAATGATCCGTATGATTAACTGTCTGGAACGTTAGTTAATAAAAAGAAGAGCACGCATTGAGTGGTCTTTTGATGTCCTGTTCGCCGCACCGATGAGTAACTGGACCTGTTCCGTGCGGTTATGTTGCGCTGGTCCTCTTTAATGTCCCTGAAAATCTTTTCTCCACTTTAGCACATTATTAAATCTGCTGCTTTGTTTAAGAAGCCAACATTTTCGTCACCTCATATATTGATGGGTTTCATATTTCTGTTTACTCAAATATCCACCTACGAATACATGATCAGTCATTATTTTGCATTAAATATAAATTTATATTACCTACATAGCTCGATTCAAATACTTTACACGCCTTACGAAGCCCATGAACAACGCGTCACTGGTATCTAAATAACGTGCCAGCGACCGTTATTCTAGGGAGTACACAAAGGTAACAAGAAACACTATATGAAGCTGCATGCATGCAATTCGACTTATATGCATTTTATGTTTCTATTTATAGTTGCTGGCTATCGACTGATGACATGAAAATATTAAAGAGATCATGGCGTGTGCACATTACAAAGACCATGTGTAAGAGTACTGGAATCTCGCTTCTACTAAAATATTTCTTTTAAAACAATGTTTACATCATATGACACTTCCCAAATTGATGGAGTCTTTCACTAAGTGTAGAAGTAACACGTTCTCAATTTTGACAAAGCTTTCGACAATTATCAAATGACAGAATATTATTTTTTTCTAATAATAAAACTCTATAATTATTGGAAAATAACAGTATTTGATCATAAGGAATATCTACTATCCTCTTTGAATTTATGATTAGTGAAAACTTTCTCTGTTCCTGGTTGCATGTCCCTTCATTTTCCTGACAGTATGAAGTATTTATCATCAGCTTCGTTCTAATTCTGTGCTATACAAAAAAACGATCACTCTAAAATTTGTTCCAGTGCTGGTCTATTAGCCACTATTCTTTGCATCATATCAACCATTGCAATCTAATGTAGCCAAAAACTTTCTATCATGTGACGTAACTGATTATCAGTATTCCCCAAGAGGAACCTAATAAGAAATCTCGCATCTAATCTTTAAAGAAAAACAGCTGTGACTGGTGTAATGTTACGATGTCGTCATAGATTTCAGATTTCATCTCACATTTGTGTTAATGGACGATCATTTCAGCTGAATGAATATCTAAATTTGCCCTGAACGCAGTGCCCCTTTCGTGTAGCTGTTTGATTGTGAAAGTACTGTAGAAAAATAAATTGTTCAGAATACTGTGATGTTCAAGCGGCTAACTTTGCAGAAACTCAGTGCGGGATATTTTGAAGAAGTGGGTGTGGAATGTGAGCCTCGGTTGCGCTAAATTCTAAAGTGAAACTCAGGTTACTAATGTGTTCATTTATTTTTAAGTTCATATTGCTGAGAGACATTTTTTGTGTAATTATCGGTTTTGTTTAGAATTTCAAATCAATTTTCACAATTTCTGATATTAAATTTTACAGTCAAGATTGCACGTAGCGTTTCTACTTCAAGTTACGATTTTTCCGATGCCCAGATGGAATTTACTAACGAAGATACTCGTTAGGTTAAGTGTCTTCGTCCCTGGTAAACAGATTAGATACTTTACGACGGTCATACAGTTTTCATGTGATATTTGCCGTTCATTAAGTTTTTCGAACACCTCTTACCACCGTTATTCCATACTGACCTCCAGCTCTTCTCATCTATTCAGAACATTATAGTCAACATAATTTGAGTCGTAGTTAACTTTGTCGAACAGGTTACCTTCTGATGTTGTAGTTGCCGTCTTAGGTATCTGCACCTTTAACCATGGGTGAGTCTGTTCTATGTACGCCCATTTCAGAGATTTTTTAAAAGTAAGTGCAGTTATATGTTCCGAATTCACTGTACTGATGAATATATTTCTTTAGGTACTGGATGCAGCTGTGATAGAAGTTACATATGCCCCATAAAATAATTCTATAGGTGTGCCCCCTCTCCACAAGATTTTCTGAATCATTTCGTATGCTCAGAGTAATGTAATCGTTTACTAAGCGGTTTGTGTACCTCTTTTTGAGATGCACAAACACGTGAGAAACTCCGTAAAACTAATTAATGCTTCTTCCCTTATTTTACATGGAATCGTTAAATAATACAGCTCGAACATATACGAATTTTAGTCATAATTCATTAGAATTCATTAGAGAAAATGCATGTAGTACAGCTGGACATTTTTCTCTAGACAAAAAGTAAGCTTTCAATGCTACATACATTTTCAAGATTCTTTCAACTGCAGGATAAGTGTAAACCGTCTGTTCAGATATGTGACAACATTCTCTTGTACTGTATCTCTGTCTTTTCATAAATATCTTTGAGAACTTCTACACACAATGTGCATATATAAAACTACTAATATAACTTCCTAACAATACATTCGACATCCACTGGTAACAGACCTGTTGATGTTTGTTTAGCGTTTCGTGTAATGTACGCTGCGCGCCCTAGACCAGCAATTTTTCTTCCTAAACCCAGCTGAAAATAGGAAAAAAAAGAGAAAAAAGTCGTTATGTTGTCCTTCAGTTTGAGAAACACCAAAATTTCTTGTGGCGTCATTAATACAAATTACTGCATATTCATGTTACTATAGTGCTGTTCAAGGATGACCATTAAGAAAGCATGTATGATGACTGCAGTTCTGCGAGGTACATTCGGGATATCTAAAATTTTGACGTTATTTCCAGTTGTAGGATGAAAGTACCACACTAGCATTGGAAAGTTTTGTCATCTATATGATTTAAAACATTTGTAAAGATACAGATAAAAGGGACGTCATTAAATTATATCTTGGGACTGTGCAAAGAATACGGCGCAGTCAGTCTCTTTATGGTTATCTCACACTTAATTTTCCCACAGTGAAACTTCGTTTCAAACACATTTTTAAATTAATACAGAAGTTCACTCCATCGACCTAATACACTGATTGTGACTTGCAGAGTGGAATGACTACAAACAAACGTTCGGGATCTTGCATGTTCTTTATCGCCGTTCTTTTCTTGAACGTAGTAAGTGGACGGCGATGACGATGTTATTGCAGCGGTCAGCGCTTTTTATGCTTTTCAAATGTGAATGCCTCTCTGTATCGTAATTGCCGCCGTGAGCAACGGGAAACATCCATTTGCACGTGCTGCACTGAATTTCAGAAGGCGATGAACACTTTTGTAAGAAAGAGAACTCTTTTTGCAAGTCCTGCGTCAATTTAGAACTTTGCTTTTTCGTAGTCAGTAGCATTGCTAAGCAAAACAAGCACATTAAGTCACGAAACTGGGCGAGACAGACAGACACAAATTGACAACGTCGTGTCACAGCGCGGACTAATTTAAACCCCCGAAATTCGCTTCATGTCGAAGTTCTTTGTCGGCCTTTGTGGCCGAGCGGTTCTAGGCGTTTCATTCCGCAACCGAGCTGCTGCTACAGTCACAGGTTAGAGTCCTGCCTCGGGCATGGATGTGTGTGATATCCTTAGGTTAGTTAGGTTTAAGTAGTTCCAAGTCTAAGGGACTGATGACCTCAGACGTTGAGGCCCTTGTGCTTAAATCCTTTGGAACCCTTTTTTTCGAAGTGATCTAATGGTGTTCGCCGTATTTCTTATGTTAATTTCGTTTATTACAACACCATTACTTCAATTTCATTTTCTTTTCTACAAATCAGTGTCGAATTTCACGATGAAAGCCTTCATAATTCGTTCCCAATAATGTATGTCACATCTGTGTGAACTTTATTTGATAGTTGCTACCTGGTGCCAGACGCGCGGAACCGTAGGTTGCTAATGCCATTATCAGCAGTTTCCCCTCTCACATTCTTCCACCAAGCTAAAATTCGCCTCCTCATCCCACCCGTGATAGACAAATTGGCCACCTTTCCGTGGGAGTTGTACAGGCGCTTTTTCATCTTGCCTACTCTTTCATTTGCACTAGACAAGGAACGCTATTGCATATAGTCACACAGACATTCCATATTGGTAAGTTGACTGATACTTCCTGTGACGTATGGAAGTAGTATATGATTGGTGGGATGCGAACATTACCGGAATGCGGGACGTGCGGGACGTATTCGGTGTATCCAGGTACCTTGTTTCTTAACTGTTCCAATACGAGATTACAAGTACCACTGGTGGACGGACACGTCAAAGGCGCTTATTTTGTTTCTCTGTTGTGAACCACTCCTACCCTTTTTTGACATGTTTACGGCGTGCTGGGCAAATTGACGTACTCGAGGAACGTGCCGCCAAAGTTGGACGGTGGCAGTGAAGGAATCGCCGTCGGATCACGTCGTTCGTTCATCGTCACAAGCAGCGGGAATTCTCGCTGTATGATCCTCTTCAGTCACAATAAGTGTCTCTTGCACCACACGTTTTACATGAACGCACAAGAAGACATCCACACACATCAGCAAAAGATTTGCATCACCCCGGTTTCCTGAACTCCAGAAGATAGACGTTCCCTGTGGATATTATATCTCAGACTCAGTTCAGAGATGCCACTAAACCCACCCAAAGATGTAAACAACCATGCATGAGCAGCACGTATTAGACAGGGGCGGGGGGGGGGGGGGGGGGGAGGGGGCGTCCGACGGCCGATCAGTTCCAGTCATTCATTCCAGTCATTCATCCAGGAAGGAGGTACACGGCTCGTGTCGTCTGTAGTTCAAGCATGCCTAGACGGTCAACAACGCGGTTCGATGGCGTCCGCATTGTTACTTTGTGCCAGGAAGGGCTCTCAACAAGGGAAGAGCCCAGGGGTCTCACAGTGAACCAAAGCGATGTTGTTCGGACATGGAGGAGATACAGAGACACAGAATCTGTCGATGACATGTCTCGCTCAGGCCGCCCGTGTGCTACTACTTCATTAGATGACCGCTACGTACGGACTATGGCTCGGAGGAAACCTGAAAGCAACGTCACCATTTTAAATAAAGCTTTTCGTGCAGCGACAGGACGTCGTGTTACGATTCAAACTGTGCGCAATATGCTACATGATGCGCAACTTCACTCCCGGCGTCCATGGCGAGCTCCATCTTTGCAACCACGACACCATGCAGCGCGGTGCAGATGGGCCCAATAACATGTCGAATGAACCGCTCAGGATTGGGATCACGTTCTGTTCACCGATTAGTGTCGCGTATGCCTTTAACCAGACAATCGTCGGAGAAGTGTTTGCAGGCAATCCGGTCAGGCTGAACGCCTTAGACACACTGTCCAGAGAGTGCAACACGAGTAGGAGGAGTGGGTTTCCTTTTGTTTTGGGGTGGCGTTATGTGGGGCTGACGTACGCCGCTGGCGGTCATGGAAGGCGCCGAAATGGCTGTACGATACGTGAATGCCACCCTCCGACCGATATTGCAACAGATTGGCGAGGCATTCGTCTCTATGGATGACAATTTGCGCCCCCCATCGTGCACATCTTGCGAATGACTTCCTTCAGGAGAACGACATCGCTCAACTAGAGTGGTCAGCACAGAACTCCAAGACATATGGTCTAAAAAGCCTACTTTCTAAACATGTTTAACGTTTTGACTTTAATCGTGCGTATGTATAATGAGACGTTCTGTAGACTACAGAAAAGATTTTTCTCGTCTATTATAAGATGCACATATTAATCAGGAGGTTCTAGGACGGACAGAGCGGCAAAAAGCTCTATGGACACACATTCAGAAATAGTTAACTTGTCAGCGAAACCAAAAGTTGTATACATATGTGAAATCCAGTGGGTCTATTGAGTGTGTCAGAATTTACTTGCGATATCCATTTAGCAGTATCCATCGTCTGGGGCCTTGTAGAATAATTTTTTATTCCATCTGCTACTATGAGTAGTGCAGTTTGATATTTACTAACACACAATTTGCATTTATATTGCTAATAACATATTTCTAAGTATTCATTTAAAGGATGCTGTCTCTCCACGAATTAACTTAACAAAACTGATATAGATGCTAATTTCTGCGGTACAAAGACATTTAGATTTATAATCACGAAGTGGTGAACAAGCTTTCGGGTTCTGCCGTTTCCAAACGGAGCAGATACTGCGTGGAAACTTGTTTTAATATTTTCTGATATGAAGGTCTCCGACGCAACACTATAATTGCTATACTAGTATACGAAATGTTATTATACCCTTCAGATTTTGGAGGTTACAAAATGCCTTTCTCTTCACCTTAATTTTGTGTAGTTGTCACTGGAAAAGCCCATCACAAAATTCAAATTTGTGCGACATCGTGGCGTCATCGGAAGTTTTCATTCCTTTAGCCACTCTAAGTCAGTTGCTACTTCAGTTGTGTACATCATATGGATGAAGGTCAACATTATTCATGTTTTCTGTCTATTTTTATTGCTTGCAGCTAAATACGAATAATATTTATTCTTGATGTAGTTGTTCTGGGATTCAGTCCGAAGACAGATTTATTCAGCACTCCACGCATCTCTCTCCGGTGCAAGCTTCCTCATCTCCGAATAACTATCGCTAACTTACTGTCTTTGGAACCTCTTAACTGTATTCATCTCTTAGTTTTCCTCCACAATTTCCACCCAACAACATCACGTTTCTCTCCAATACAAATTCACTATACTTATCTCATAGTGCGTCTTACGAATCTGTCGCTTCATTTAGCCAAACTGTCACATATTTGTTTTCTTCCCACGTCTGTTCAACAACTTACCATTAATTACGCAATATACCTATCTAATATTCTGCATTCTTCTGTATAAAAAATTTCGTAAGTTTCTATTTTCTTTTTCTCTTAATACGAAAAGGCTTCCTAGCAGTTAAATAGATATACGACTAGTGAACCGGACAGGGCGTGGCAACTGCTAGATACGTACTCGCGCTACCTCCTTGTCATCCCTCTTTCTGTCCATCTCCTCCTCCATCCTGCTTTTTCTGTACATCACCTCCTCCCTCTCTCTGTACATCTACTGCTCCCTCTCTTTCCTTCTCTCTCCTCTATCTTTCGATTTCTACCTTCAACCTGTCTACGTCTATTTCCTCCCCGACCCCTCCTTTCCGGACCATCCTCCCCCCTCTTTATCTGACCTCGAGCATTGTTTATTATTATTATTTCAAATTCATATTCCGTAATAGTATTCTAATAATAAGCCAATGAGCCATAAATACAACATTCCTGTTTTGATTGAAAGCCGACTAGGAGGAACAAAACAAAACAGAACATTGTTGTGTATCCGCTTTTGTTTAAAAACACGTGTGAAGAAAAAAATTATAGTAAGGGAGAACCGAATCCGCTAATGCTTTAAATGCATTGCTATTACGGTTAAAACTGATTGTGAGAAATAAAACAAATCGCACATTTTCACATCAGAGCACAAGCCATAATTTTCTTTCTCGCCACCGGTTTTAGTGCAGAACCTGTACATTGTTTAAGAATATTCGTAGCTTACTAATGTTCATGAGAGTATGGTGTAAAATTGTGAAGTAAATCAATCAAGAAGTTTTGAAGATCAGTCAAGAAGTTTTCGAGTTTTCCCTGCAGTTCATTGCACTTATATTTATACATTATATATATTAAAAAGTTTATATCCTATGTCCGTCCGAACGGTCATTAGATTATCTTGTAAGAATTTGAATTAAATGGTCAATAATTTTTCCATATTTTTGGTAACACCATCTGCCCTTTAAATATTACAAATTTGTTTGTATGTTATATATATTAAAATGCACAACCTATGTCTGTCCGAATGTTTATAAGAATTTCGTGTAAAAATTGAAAGTAAATATCTCAAATACTTTTCGAGATTGCTAGTAGCAACGTTAAACGACTACTTGCTATGTCGTAGTTTAGACACAAATTTCTCTTATTCAGAAATGTCTTTCGTGCCATTACATTTTGTATCTACTGTACTGTGGACATCATCACTTATTTTACTGACCAAATGGCGAAACTGGCCTACTACCTTCAGCGTCTAATTTCCTGACTTAATACCCACAGCATGGACTAATACAACTGGACTATATTCATTTCCCATTTCCCACGATTTCCTTGTATCCCTTCTTTCAAGAAACTGTCCATTGCGTTCAGCTTCTCTTTCGTGTCATATGCTGCCTCTGACAGAATTACAATGTCATCAGAAAGCCTTGTTTTTTTTTTTATTTTGTCTTCTTTATTTCTTCCCCGTGAACTATAATTCATTCTTAAAATTTTTATTTGGTTTCCTTTACTGCTAGCTCTATGTACAGATTCAGTAAGATCGGGGATAAGCTATAAACCTGTTTCAATTCCGTCATAACCACGGTTTTTACTTTGATGCCATTAGATTCTTATAACTGCCTTCTGGTTCCTGTATGAGTATGTAAAATAATATGCATTGTGCGAAATGTATTGTCTTATTTTTCAGTTGACCAAATTTTTCACAATGAGTTATTTTACAGTGGCTGTTAACCCAATAATGAATTCTATTGCCTCATCGCTGTGCGTATTTTTTATAGGCTCCTCTTTAATTACTTATATTTCTTACTGTAATATTTCCTGTCAAGCGCTATCCCTAACGACATTGCTTCTGTCAAGAACACTACGTTTTAAATTAGAAAGCTGTTAACAAACTCCATTGCCTGTACATTTGTTTTACCGTCGTCTGGGAACCATGAATTTAAATATAGCAGCGAGATTCACTCAGCGATTATTAAGTGCAGAATAACAACCACAGCTGATGTGAATATTTTTTGCTATAAGCCCTACGTAGATTGCACTTTTTTTCCTTTTTTGATACCGTATAACATTCTCTGATTAATTGTCCCATATATGAGTCAAAAAACAGCAGTTTTAAATAGGTATCCTGCATTACATTTCTTCACAGGGACACTACTTTCCTGAACTTGTGTTATTTCTGTTACTCTCTGCTCGTGTCTGCTGATATTTTATATAATTTGTACGTGTCTGCAACTTATCGTCATTCGCCCCATGGTCTTGTTCACCAGGAATTCACGAATATTCTCTCTATGTCCACATCTTACACACAACTGAGTTTTTCATAAAACATTTAAGTGACTTTATGGTACTATGATCTCTGGAATATCATCTCGCAAATGATTTAGTCGCGGATTAGAGTAAATAGACAGATAATCACTTTTCCATTTACGTTACGGTATGCGGAATTAGCATTATTACGGAGAAACATACGGAAATTCAGTAACTATAAACACAATTTTTCATGTTCCATATACATTAAAGCACCAGCAGTTAGCTGTGGAACGTCTGTTTCCAGAAACATATCACCTATTACGCGTAATGCGTACTAGCTGAGTTAGACGGGATTATTTTACGCTCTTTATTTAGAATGACAAATGATATTTGTTACTGCTTGCCTATAATAAAAGTGTTCAGCTGTTCAGGGAGACAGCAGTATGATGTCTGATGGTCTATGGTGCTTGTTAACATAAACACAGCGAGCCAACAAGCGGCTGGATTGTGTTAATTTTACTCGGAGATTTGGAGCCACAACATAACATGACGTAGTGTTTCTTCGACAGCTGCAGACTCTTTAATACCGATTGCGGTATTCGACCAACCGGATGCGAGACTATATAAGCAAATGGTACAATAAAGAGACCCAATACATTAATCACGTGAAGCGTTCTCTACCATTCAGTCGGCGTTTCACTTCGAATTATTTACGTCTACATTTAAACGTATAGCTTGACGTTTAGGATAACATTCTCACTCTCCGCCTCCCTAGCGTAGCGGTAGCGTTACCTATTACATCGCAGCGGGGCCGGGTTCGATTCCCGGTAGAGGACTGGGTGCTGTGTGTCCATCATTTTCATCATCATTGACTCGCAAGTCGCCAATGTGGCGTCACCTGAAAGGGACTTGCATACGGCGGCCGAACTCGAATGGGGCCTCCCGGCCAAGAATGCCATACAATCATTTCATTCCATTCTCTCTGCCAAACATATGTTCTACTCTTTTCGTTTTATCCTGCCACAGTTCATATTATACCCTAACTCAATTTCGTACATCCTAAATAAGTTTCTCGCTATGCAGCGCCCCTTCACGTTTACTGACTTGACGGATCAGACCAACTATCTTTCCGTGTCGATGAAAGTTAATTTCGTAGCTGTTTTGTGTGGAAAGCAAAGTTATAATCTTGGAATAACGCTGTAAATCATGACATTAAAGTGCTTTCTTTCGAGCAGACGTTGAATCTTTGTAGTCTCTGGTGCCAGACCAATGAGTTTCATCGACTAAGGTCGCTGAGCAAGCTGGATTCCACGAAGCATTTAGTACAGCTGACCACATTATTACCCTAAGCGATATAATGAGTAGAACAGTCCGTTCCTGGTAGCTGAGTGATCAGCGCGACGGAATGTCATACGTAACGGCCCGGGTTCGATTCCCGGCTGGGACTGAGTGTTGTGTTGTCCTTATCATTCTCATTTGATCCCCATCGACACGCAAGTCACCGAAGAGGCGTCAACTCGAAAGTCTTGCACCAGGCGAACGGCCTACCCGACGGGAGGCTCTAGCAACACAGCATTTATTTTAGTAGAACAAACTGGTATTGGATCTCTGTCTTTGCTTTACAGATTCTCAGGAGGCACTGGATTCAATCAGTTACCCAGCTGTGTTTGTGTCTCTAACACAATAAGGATTGCAACAAGGCTGTAACAAAACATTACATGACAGATACAAAACCTCCACTGCGAGTCGGAGACTTGTTAAAGAAACCAATGAATATCTCATTGACAAGAGAGTAAAACAAGCTGACTCGGTACCGCCAAAACTGATTTCAAGAGTTCTTACGAAAGCAGTGTTAAACTGGTTGGAAAACAAATGGAATCCAAGTTCTAGGAAAGAAATTAAATATTGTTCTATTTGCAAATAACACAGAAGAACATGAAGCATTAGTTATCAAATTAGCGGTAGTCCGCTGTGGCGCCGATCTAAAAATCAACCGTCATAGAACCAAGATCATAATGTATGAATATACACTGAAGCGAAATTCGATCCAGGCTGTAAGATGATCAAGGAAGAGCAGTCCAATGGAGCTCGTCTCGGGTGCAAAGTGTTAAAAAAATTGGTTCAAATGACTCTGAGCACTATGGGACTCAACTGCTGTGGTCATTAGTCCCCTAGAACTTAGAACTACGTAAACCTAACTAACCTAAGGACATCACACACATCCATACCCGAGGCAGGATTCGAACCTGCGACCGTAGCAGTCGCACGGTTCCGGACTGCGCGCCTAGAACCGCGAGACCACCGCGGCCGGCTGTAAAGTGTTGTGTAAGGCATTGCGTTATCAGGGAGAATGAGAAGTTCGTTTGCATTTTAGTGTGAAGGAAAACGCTGAAATCGTTTCTCCAATGTCCGTAGTGTAACACAGTACATTTCAGAGTTGATCATTTCACCATGCAGACATTAAAACCACTTCAGAGCCCCAGAAGACAGTCGGAAGAGGGTGTTCTTTGAACATGGTAGGAGACGGTGCTGTGGCGCCACTTCATGGATTCCCGTTTCGTTTCCGGTTAGAAGTCATGAACACATGTTTCATCTCCTGTGACGATGTTCGACAAGATGATGTCACGATCAGCTGGGTATTGCGCAAGCAACTGTGGGCAGATGGTGCGTCGCTAATCCTTGCAGTTTTGTTAGGCGGCGGGGGTGGGGGGACAGTACCGCAACGGGTGGCGAGTGTGTCAGACGTCCAGTTGAGCCACGGAATATCTGTGACCTTCGATCATATCGAATGAGAGTGTCTGCGCGTTTCAACATTCGAGGCGTCACACATGTGTGGGACCGACCGGCAAGTGAGAAGTAGCACAAGATTGCGCTACCTTGTTGTGATGATGACAGGCGGCTTTTGTTCAGCGATGGGCCTCAGTGGACTTCCTCCAGGCACCATTGAATAATTGCCATGCTCTTGTTTTCCGCCAAAAGTAACTCAATTACAGCTCTCTGCTTTGAACGCACCACCTCCGTTATAGACTCCATGTTGAACACTGCCTAAAGCGCCGCCCCCTATCGGATCTTCTTGAAACCATAAAGATTGGATTGGTGGAAGGGACCAAACAGTGAGGTCATCGGTCCCACCGCATTAAGAAGGATTGGAATGGAAGTCGGCCGTGACCTTTTAAGAGAACCGTCCCATCATATCCCAGAAGCAGTTTCGGGAAATCACGGAAAACCTAAATGAGGACAGCCGGACACTAGTTTGAACCGTCCACTGTGTAAACCACAGCGCCACTTGGCTCGTTAAAATATAAGTTGAAGCGGCTTTATTCCACAATGTCCCACAACAGATTCCGCATTATTTCAACTGAAATTGACCTAGAAAAATAATTTGTAGTCACACTTTTTGCAAAAAAAAAGCCCTGCGCACTATGGGACTTAACATCGGAGGTCGTCTGTCCCCTATAACTTAGAACAACTTAAACCTAACTATCCTAAGGACATCACGCACACCCCTGCCCGAGGCAGGATTCGAACCTGCGAGCGTATCGGTCGCGTGGTTCCAGACGGAAGCGCCTTGAACCGCTCGACCACAGTGGCCAGCTCCTATCGAACACCCCTCGTAGACACAGCACTCTCATTGTAGATATGCGAGTCCAACTAATTGCTGACGAGCTTCCCAAAGCATGAAAAGCAGAATGTATTGCGCGACGAAAACACTCATCTGGTAATGCTCCGTAAATTTCTATTCTTTCCCGGTATGAAAGCTGGCGGATGTGGCCGAGCGGCTCTAGGCGCTTCGGTCTGGAACCGCGCGACCGCTACGGTCGCAGGTTCGAATCCTGCCTCGGGTATGGGTGTGTGTGATGTGCTTAGGTTAGTTAGTTTTAAGTATTTCTAAGTTCTAGGAGACTGATGACCTCAGATGTTAAGTCCCATAGTGCTCAGAGCCATTTGAACCATTTGAACCCGGTATGAAGGCATAAACGATAAACAAAGCAGAATCATCATTAACTGCGCACTGACCATATGCATACATTGAAAACCAGACAGTCCAAATACAAAGCTGGATCTTTGAAACCAAAGAATTCTTTTCAAGTACTTGCAACCACCTTCCTCAGTTATTTGCAGGATGTATCCCAATCTCTGCCTTCCTCTACAGTTTCTCCCCTCTACAGCTTCCTCTAGTACCACGACGGAAGTTATTCCCTTCCGCCTTTTAGGATGTCCTATCGTACTGTCTCTTCTTCTTCTTGACAGTGTGTTTTATGTATTTTTTCCTCACCGACTCTGCGGAGAACCTCCTCATTCCTTACACACAACGATGTGCTCCTTGGGTGCAAAGTATTTTGAGGTAGCTGACAACAAATTAAAGTCGAAATTGCAGTACCGGTATTGAAATATTTTACTCGAGACTATGTTTTTCAATCGCATTTTTAGTCACATCCATAGCTTGTGTCTTTGTTTTTATCAGAAGGGTCGCTGTCGGGTTGTCCACGGGGAGATGGCTAGGAAAGCACATCTTCTTGAACTGTTATTTTCTGGAACCTGGAGCTTAGTGGGTCGGTAGATGCCAAAGACTATGGAGTACGACATGCATCGTTTTCTCCAGGGAATACTTGCGTGTAAAATCGTCTCGGTAAAGCTGGATATCATTCCGCCTGCACATGTTCAGATACTTGGGCAACGGAACAGCTTAGATTGTGGAAGATCTGTGTATCATAAGAAAGTTGACTGATGTCGGTATTGGGCACTTATTACAGAATATGGTCCATTATTGTATGATAAATATCTAAGGTATGGCACTACTGCACGATAGAAAAATGACCGTCTACTAACCGCACAAATATGTGCATGCAAATACACATGAAGTCTTTAACTTTACTATTAAAATAAAACGAGAGTTTCCTGTGATTATTCAGATAGCAGGGTAATTGGAAATGGAAGAGCTTTGAGCACGGCACATCCATGCATCAAAACTACGGGGACTGATGTTGGCATCGAGCATTATTCCAGGACACATTGTTGTTGTGGTCTTCAGTCCTGAGACAGGTTTGATGCAGCTCTCCATGCTACCCTATCCTGTGCAAGCTTCTTCATCTCCCAGCACTTACTGCAACCTACATCCTTCTGAATTTGCTTATGACACGTTATTGCACAACAAATCTCTGCCAATGGCACTACCGCATGACAGAGAAATAAACGTCCACTAAAAACGTACAAATATGTGCTCACAGCTTCGTTTGTAGTTAACTACAATATTAAATTAGTAGGAGAACCATTTACAACAGAGGAGCCATGAAAAAGAAATTTTGTGGAAAACTATTTCGGATAGTATCGGTGGAAGTCGATATTAGTCATTACACCGGTTGCAAATGTCATACTTCGTACCAAAAGGACACTGTAAGTAAGTGACTAAGCAAATCACAAAACGCTAAACTTCTAGTTTAGTGTATTAGTATCGTTGTATGGCTATTTGTCTCCAATAAACTTTATTATTGTTATAAACATACCTTCCGGAATGGTACCTAAATTATTTTAGTCAGACAACTCGGCAGGATCTCTGTCATATATGAAATAAGACACATAAAGGACATCTGAAAAACGTGTCATTCCGTTTCACTGTTTATCGGCAATCGTTACGGCGCGTATCATAGTGACTTGTAGCTGGAATGCCACCGCAGCATTGGAAAGGATGCACCTGTGCGATCTACATAAAATTTCGCGAGACAAAGGTCGGAACTCACACTATTCTCTGTTCCCATTCCTTTTGGGTTTCGAAGAGATTTGGCCCACCGAGCCCAGCAGAGTTGAGCTGAGCCGGATGAGGATTCGCAGCTCGCCATCCAGCACCCGCTAGATGTGGCATGAGTTGGTAAAATAAACTGTTGGTTTCATAAAGCTTCTCACGGCGCACCGTGTACAACCCACCTCCACCAGGAAACTTCCACACCTTATGCAAAAAGAACGAAAAGAAGCTGGTTTACAACATACACGCTAAACCAAAGAAAACCGATGCGCCACGAAAGAATCATCCGACTGCAACGGAAATCGGTATATCTGATGCTCATGTATAGATAACCAAACTATACCAATTTCAGAGAAATTGAATGATTTATTCAAGAGACAGGTCTTCACAAAATGAGCAAGTTAGTAACGCGATGGTCCACTTCTGGCCCTTATGAGAAGCAGTCATTCTGCTAGACATTGTTTGACACAGTTGTTAGCTGTCCCCATGAGGGATATCGTTTCAAATTCTCTACAACTGGCGTGCAAGATCTCGAAATCCCGAGCTCGATGGAGGGCCTTGCCCATAAAGCTCCGAACTTCCTCATTTGAGGAGAAATTCGGCGAACTTCCTTGCCAAGGAAGGATTTGGCAAGCATGAAGACAAAGAGTCATCGTGTGCGGAAGGGAATTACCTTGCTGACATGTAAACCCAGGACGGCTTGCCATGAAGGGCAACCAAACGGAGCGCAACTAAAGGGACCTTGCTATGAAAAAAAATTGTACTTCAGTCCATCGTTATCGGATGTCGGGCCCTATGATTGGCACCAGTGAGGCTGCGATCCAGCCACTGTGTGGGGAGTCTACAGACAAGTCTTCAGCCTCTAATCTCGTTGAATTGCGTACAGTTGTCCTCAAATGGACCCTACTTCGAACTGATCTTCGATGGCCAGCGGGAATTCTAATAACACATGCCAAGCCGAATAATTGCTTGTGTAAGCGCCAGAGGTCGATCAACGAGTTACTGACTTGCATAATTTGTGAATATTGTCATGAACCCTTCACGGTGGGAATTTTCAATTTTTAAAACTAGGATGAAGATACTTGCAATGGCATGGAGGAAGCCATAAAAAGTTAGTCGGCAACTGTGGGAAATGCAAGATAAACAAAATTTATTCGAACATGTTGCAGGCCTGCTCGTGTCCAGTAGAGAAACTAGATCAATGGAACGAGTTTTTATTGAATTTCTCGGCCTCTTACCTGGCTCCAAAGACGGAAATAATAGAAATTTGTTCGCCATAGATGCTTTCTTGTTGTTTGTGTGGTTAATAACGACCAGAGGAATTATGACAGTGATAACTAATAAATGTTTGAGGACCATTCTTTCTAGTTTTGGTCTTCCAAAGGTGGTCATCTGCAATAATGCTGCTACGTTTGGGTCAATGGAATTAAGAAAGAAAGAGAGAAAGAGAGAGAGAGAGAGAGAGAGAGCGAGAGAGAGAGAGAACGAGAACAAATTTCAATGCGATGTTCAACGTGTTATAACGTAGCAAGCTATTACCGCATAACATTCAGTACAGTATTACAAGAAAGCGTGTGTCACGGAGGCTGCAGGGAGAAACCTCAGCTATGAATCACGTGGAGCTGACGCTTGCGTCCGTGGGAACGATCGCAAGTAACGCCAAGCAGGAACGCAAATTCAGGCCTCCTACGAATCTAAATAAACTATAGTAATTATTAACCGATTTTGTTCAAACTTGATACACCATCTGTTGTTATTCAGCAAAGGACCTTGATAAAATTTCAAAATGGTACCTATTATGGCTTCGGAGACTGATAAAATTACTTAAAAATCAGAAAACCGACACTTAGGTCTAAAAACTCAGTTAGGAACAATAACAGTTTGTCTTTTGTTATCATTTAAAGTCATCCAGAGTTTCCAACGTATAAAAATAATTTAATTGGAACTTTTCTTTGCAAAAATTTAATTACTCTGCTTTTCTTAGGGTAAAAACAATTCAAAATTATTATTAGTTTATTATTATGTTGTGTGTATAAATGGGAATGAGTGAGAGAGTGTATGTGAGATATACATAAAATTTAATATTATTTTCTGTAAAAGATAATGAAACTGGACCATGGAAAAGCTGTATAGTAACCACGATAGTGATGACGTATGACGAGGAGTACATGCTTTTGTAAGAGAGCAGCCAGAATAGCAGTCTAAAGCGTAACAAGTTTCTAAATTAATTTCAAAATTATTTTTCATTTCAGTCACTTTTACTAAACAATAAATTAGCATTTGCTTTAGGAATGTTGTAAATGACTTTCAGTTTATTGATTGGCTAAGGCAAGTTTTGCCGTGAGAATGATCTGGAAGGATCATTCTGATTGGACAGCCAGACTTATCAGCCAGTCAGAATTAAGACGTTCCCGCACACCGATAGTTAGATGTTCAGAGAGTGGAGTAGCATTGAGAGAGACGGTCGACAGCTATCAGACGTGAAAGGACATGGTAAATGTCACGGTGCTCATTATGTGTAAAATGAAGAAATATTGAGTTCTCGCCTTTAGTACGAGTCGTGACTAAAGCTGTCACTGTAAGTTTCTGGATTGTTTTGTTGGAAAGTTACTAACGTGTGAACTTTCGGCCTTAGTGAAAATCGTGTGTGGCATATTCTGTATTTATTTATGGAGTATCCTGAGAGCATTTCTTTTATATAAGATCACTGAATGAGACTAAATGTAGAAATCACAAATAGTGGTGAAACAGAGACTCTGTGACATCACAAACATGAAGGGGTCAGACTGGTGTAGATTTCTAGTTGTTTTGCTCTTGGAAATTTGTTGTTTTGATTGTGAACTGAGAATGATACGGTAGTATCTCACTAAATGTGGACTTGACAGCCATTTCCAGTGGTTGCCTAAGCAATAAAAAGCCTTGTCTGGGAATTTTCGGACGCTTATTTCTGTCAAAATTACACCATATTACCACTCGAAATCTCGATAAATAAGAACTTTCAGGAACTGTTTTTCAGCATTAAAGTTACGCGGCCTCAGCAGGGTAGGTATTAGGTTACATTTTTCCTCAACGCTGCTTTTTCGCTTTCTACTAAGTACCTACGATTACAGAGTGAAGAGACGTCTAGCGGAAGCCGCACTGAGGTAGGTGGACGTTTTAATAAGACCACTACGAGGGACGAACCGACCCCGCCGAGTCGCAGTGTCACTACGCCACTATAATATCCCCAGCCATCTATTGCTGAGAGGGCAAATGAGAATTTTAAGATGCCGTTAATCACCTACCACCAGAGAAGTAGAACCAGGTGGGACAAATTAACTCCTTTGATTTGTTTTGCCTATAATATTACCACTCACAAGTGTCACAGAGCTACGTAGTGAACTTGTCCTCCATCATCGACTTGCTTCGCAAAGACAGGATCCTTTATGTGATTATATATATCTGGAAACGCGCCGAGGCCAACATCCAAATAGTGCACCAGAGTGAGGAACTTAAATTAACTGAAGTAGGAAGCCAACCTCACTTTAGCTTAAGCATAAGGTTTTTATAAAATATTTCCATATGGGTTATAGGGCCACGGGAAATCTTTGAAGGTCCTGAGTTCGTGTCACGTGTAACTGTGCTGGTTAAAATGCTGCAGTTACAGAAAGTCAGTAAAGTACATTGGTCTCAAGTCAAGCCAAATGGTTAGTCACTCGTGTTCTGATGTGAACAACTAAGCTGTAAGTAATTGATAAAGTTGTTATGAGAGATAAGTTAGTAAAGCAGCTTATTATTGACTTTCCCTAGAGGTGTATGTGATCCTTTCCCTGCATTAATGTTTTGGGAGACTTACTATCTTTAGTGATTGTTTTAGGCTTTCTCCTTTCGTTATTAGTATTTGGGGCCATTAAGAGCTAGCATCAGAGCGTTTTGGCTGACAGACAGGTTCTTCGCTCGGTTTTCCTCTTACAGTTCTCAGGCCCCCTTTTGCTGGACTACGCTGGGAACGACGAGCCGTTGCTGCAACTGATGCGGCTATCGATACCACAGACGTCTCGCTGTTAGTGCTCGAATCGACGAAGAGCCTCTCCCTGACTAATCGATAAGTAAAGAGTTCCCTTCGATCTGGTGACCAGTCAGGAAGCAACACTGTGGAGCGAGAGGACAGGCGGTTATGATATGCCTGTTGTACAATATTGGCCGAGATCTCTTTCTCTCTCTCCCTCCACCTCCTCCTCCAACTACTACTACTACTGGACTGTTTAGTAAGGGCAGCACTCTGGCATGAGCTACTTCGGTCAAAGTTGCTGCTGGGCTAGAGGGATCGTCCCTAGTAGAACGCCCACGAAAACGATATTTCACACTCAAAGACTATTTTAAACAATCAGGCTAGCCATATCAAAGAACGTTGTGTTTTGATGCGGGATAGTACAGAATTCCACGTCCTGCTAAAAGGAAAACCATAGTCTCTATTAATCAAATTGTCTGCCGACCTATTTAAAGTTGCCTGTTTACAAACACTGCTTAAAAACCCAGTTATTGGCGACTGTCCCAGTCTCGTCGAATTTCATCCCGTGTCCCTGCCTTAGGCAATTTGTGTTACCATCGATTTTTCCGAATTTTGGTAGCCTCGTATGACGGCGATGTTCCTCGCATCTCTCCTGAATTGTGCGAATCGAACAGTCAGTGTAAGCCTTCCTACACTGTAATTTTATGTATGCCATGTTTTCTAAGCCACAAATCATATCCTAAAGAGCCGAGTAGTGCCCTAGTCTTGGAAGGTTGACTGATCACACTCTTAATGTTAAAACGTCCTCAGTGGCAGTGTTGGAGAAAGTTTGAAAGTTTTTTCCCACTACAAGAGTCTTCCAGTTACATATTTTACCTGCTTTGTAGAACAGCGGTACAGAGCCTCTCTGAGACAGGCGAAAGGATTAAGAAAGAAGTGTCCCACAGACTGCATTGCGCTCGGCCACAGCGGTGTTAAATCTTCCCGCAGAGGAAGCAGCTGTTCGTACCCTTAGAAATGATAATGAAGTAATACATTAAATAGGTAATGAGGGGAATGCCACGGTTTTATTGAAGCGGAATGATTGCCTCCTTAAACTGGATTCACTTATCAACGAACCAGCTTAAAGAAGGCTATTTAGTTATCCCAGAGAAAAGATTAAGTGCAAGACCCTTTCACATTTGAAAAAGAGCGCGTTATCCCACGCTTTACCCAAGACACTTCATACTAGTGCTGCCGATCCGCTTACCCCCTTTGTTAGCAATTTGGTTGCCACTACTTGTAACCTGTTCTCAGCCCATTCATTGGCAAGGCTCAAAACCATATACTAAATTCGGTGGATTTTATTCAACGCGAAATCTGTGAAGCTGGGTCCATCATATGTACTAGTGAATGGGTGATGTGGTGTCTCTACTTACAAGAGCCCCTTTGGAGGAGTCCCTCAATTTGATTTGTGAAAAAATGGATGAAGAGATGGTGAAGCTTTGTCGTCATGTGATGACATGCACGTAATTTTTCATTTGATGGAAGCATTTTTGAACAGAATGACGGATTGGTTATAGGTGGTCCTTTATCGTCCATAGTTGCCAGTTTATTTATGGAAGGCTTCGAGGACAGGACATAGAGGACTTCAGCTTTGCAACCAACGTGCTTCAGTGGCCTTCATTCCTTATGCTTGGTGCATATCGTTAAAGACTGGAAAAACTTTAAAGAATTTTAACATGAATAGTGTGTTCAGTCCACTTTCCAAGATTATGGCATCACTTGGCAGTGTGAAAGATGATTTGGGGCTTAGGAAACCGGTCATCCATAAAATTCCCTGTATTGTAAAACTTACATCGGCCATTTGGTTCGCATAGTTCAGGACGTGGGTGTTGAACATCGCCGTCATACGAGGCTGCAGCATCCGGAAAAGTCAGCGATAACAGAACATTACGTAAGCGGTGGACATGTGATGAAATTTGACGAGAATTTGATACTTACCAACATTTACTGGTTGTGGAACAGTGTTAATAAAGAGGCAATTTGTTTTAGGTTGGTAGACAAAGTTATTGGTAGAGACCATCATTTTTCTCTTAGCAGGTTTTGGGATCCTCTGCTGTTCGGCATCAAAACACCGCGTTATCCCGTTCGACCAACCTGAATGTTTGAAAATAGCCCCTGATGCGATGTGTCGTTGCCGCCAATGTTCTATTGAAGGCGGCCCCACCAGCCCATCCGTGGAGGCCAGCTACTGTGGTGGGCTGCGCATGCGCCGTGACAGAGGTCTACAAAGGACAACTATTTGCAAGCCTTGGCACCATTTTTCCGACAGGTTCAACGGCAGCAGCCTTCTCTCGATCTTATGAAGATGACGGACAGATGGATCGCTCAAACATCGAATCATGTTGCTTTCAGAATCTTGCAGGAAACCCGAAGAGACGGTAAGGAATTATTACGCCTTGAAAGACTACGAAGACACGCCATTTAAAATGGTTTCCTCTTTGGTGTGGTGAGACACAGATGTGTCTTGAAGAAGTGTTCGAACGAATTTGTTTTTGTTACAAGGTTCTGTTTCTTGGCGGCGGTTTGCAATGTCGCACCCAGTTCAACCCTTCTATGGATCAATTTTTGCCTATAAATGACAATGGTTGGCGATAGAATGATTTTACTAATTGCTCTAATCAGTGCAGAGCCAAGCTCTTATAATACAATCGTCAATTTTGTATAATTTAACCAATATAGTAACTTGACAAGTAAGCAAGGCGGAGGAGAGCACACAATGTAAGTCATAACCAGTCTGAAATAGTGAAAGACACTGCTTGTGGACAATACTTACCCTACCCATGGATTACTTTGGTTGCCTCAGCAATAGACTCTTTCATCAGTACAAAATAAATCTATTTTGATCGTGAGATACTTTTATGTAAAATAAATGTTTAGTGAAACGATCCTGCTAAACACTGAAGATGCACAGTTACTGTGATGGTGTTATTTGTGATTATAGTAACTGATAAACTTGTTTCTTTAACATTAGCTTTATACAAAATTGACCACTGAGTGAAAATGTGTTCTTACGCTCACGTTACCTGATAATTTTCAACGTGAAGAATTTAGAACTGATAGTACTTCAATGCAACGTAACAAAAACCCAGCCTGCACTTTGGTCGAAACATAAATTTAGTTTGTCAAAAGCCATGAGTCATTAAGATCGTAGGTTTTGAACACCACAGTAATAATCTTTTTCGTAGTAATGAAAATATGCCAAATCCCTTTTGTTGTCTTCTCCTCTAACTCTTTTTATTATGCTTGTCAACGTTATAAAATAGCTGTTGTTTTCTACACTTTCTGATGCGCTGCTTAATATGGCATTACTAATTTTAAGCACTATGCAGGTCTACGTGTAATTAGCTTATTATCTGAAATTGTTGCTGATTAAATATGACAGTACGTAAAGAGAACAAACTAAACATGTACTGAAATACCAAAACTGTGATAAAACGTGATGCTTTCAAACACTCCACATGTGCCAGAGTAAGACGAATCATGACTTTTACAATTTGTCCGGCGCTACGAAAAATAGAATAACCAGAACTTCACCATAGAAAGAAACATTTCAGACCTTTTATAGTGTTGAGCAACGCATTGCAGCTTCTGACGAGATTATGCCACCAATGGATGGCTTAGCAACTTTTAGACAGGGCTTCCAAGTCGCAATTCCCATCATAATATTTGGCAAGGGGGTGCACTCAGCCCTTGTGGGGCAAACTGAGGAGCTATGTGATTGAGAAGTAGCGGCTCTGTCACGAAAAATGACATAAGGCCGGGAGAGCGGCATGCTCACCACATGCCGTTCCATACCCGCATCCAATGATGCCTGTGGTCTGAGGATGACACGGCGGCCGGTCGGCACCGTTCTTCTTCCGGATGGAGAGAAGGAGGAGACAGTAGGTAATACTGCAACGTAGTGGCTGTCTCTTTCACAGCAAACGACGACTTCCCAACGGCCCTCGTAATAACATTGCCACTTCTGCTTGGTTGGCAAATAGCGACTTCCTGCTGTAGAATTACGGGTAGCAATAAAATCCCGCCCATCCGAGGCCATTCGACAATGATTGTGCTCAATTGCATCATCACACAATACTGTCTATGGGCATCGCACCACACGCTACTTCACAACGGTTCCGACTCTCAAAGAGGACTGTTCTGGAACTTTCTATCGCAACGTTTCTCCTCCTTCCCCATCTGCGGAGAAGTCTCCTTGGATTTTAACTGAAGCCCAAAGCTAGGACTCGTACAACTTCATTTACAAAGGTTAATAATAATTTTAAATGTAAGGTCTACTAAACAATATATAGAGATTAACACAAAGCAACATAATTTATAGCTACACATTTAAAACACAGTTACAGATTTTTGGTGCGTATTTTGCAGGCTGGCGGCAGCACCTTACTGCGGTGAGCTGGCACATTTGACCCTGCTGCTGTTAGATGGCATATGCCCCCTCAGCACTCTTTCAGCTCACTTCTTGAATTATATGGGTTTTTACAACTTTCCTGCTACCAATCGTATTTTTTAAGTTATGACACAGAATAACCAAATAACTTCTACAAAATGAAATGGAACAATTCTTAGAATATACCAGCGTTCCTTGTTGTTTGGTATGGAAGTACGTTGCTTCCTAGAATACGATGTTGTCTTCCTACTACTACTGATCTTTGATTTTGCGTAACGTATAAGTTGACTGACTATTTGTTTGTGTAAGAATAACAAGTTTTGCTCTGTTCTGATTGGCGGCAGTGTAGCACTAAGACATTTATTTCATAGGTTATCTAATTGGTTATGTATGGCGATACATTATAGATCTTAGTGTAACATTGAATCTAGTGCAATGCTTTTTAAAGGCAGCCGCATAAAACTACTGTGTTAAACCATTTAGAGTGCAGTTGGAGCAACATATTGTTTCGCTTGAAATTTTGTCCTTTTATTTAAGTTTTTTAAGAAAACTAGTTTTCTATAAGTCAGGATAGTTGTACAGGCTGTATATAGAATTTGAAGAATGTTAAGTATGTAACTGAATAGTGTTTCAAGGCTTAACGTCTGTAGTTGAGTACATCTCACGTGAGTGGTAAACGCATGTAGATATTTGTAATCCTAATTTTATTTTTTTACAAGGTTAATACGATTGCCTTTTATACACTTCACTATTCTGTTTTGTTACCTTGTGCCACAATGGTGAAGTGACCCTCAGAACGACGTGTAAAACTGTAGATAATTTTGTTGTTAATAAAATTGTTTTGAAATATTACTTATCCATGTTAATTCCAGCATGTTCCACTTCCCATCCACACGATCACTAACGTTTCATAAAAATAATTTTGCTCTTATAGGGAAACAAACCTCGGTTTCCGTTCGTTTATAGACTTTATGAGCAGTATTTAGCTGCGCTGACTACAAATACTAATTCCAAACATCTACCAAAACACCTGAGAAAACGCACACGAGGTGTATCTCCGATCGCCAAGGTACACGTAGCATTAATAGTAGGTGTCAAGATACCTTGTTCTATATCACCGACATTGAGGTAAAGTCACTCGGGTAATAAGATTTCTAGACAGTGATAATAGGAGAGCCATGTACACACTGTGTGTTTATTTTAACTGAAAAAACTGGAAAACTGCACATCATATGAGAAAATGCTATAATTACAATTTGTGTTGGAGGGGGTCATCCCACGATGCCATACTAGACTCACCACCCTAATCCATGCGTGGATGGAGGGGGGGGGGGGGGGGAATTCAATGGGAGCCCCCATTTTTTATTGCAGACTACGATTATACGGAAAAATCTACTTATGTTTTGTCTGAAGCATTTTCCTCGTTTCGCCACCGATGGCGCTATACTCTGAGCAATAGTAGTGTGTACACAATCGTAATTTACGATGTGCTACGCAATGGCTTTGAATATCCAATGAAATATGGGACCCTGCTCCCATGCTGCGAGGATAGGAGAGGGCAGTATTTCATAACTTCTAATTGGGAAGCCATTCGCAACGTTGTTTTCCTCCGACATATAGAACAGGTCACTACTCGACACGCCACTGTGGCCGTGGCCGTGGCTCGAGGCGAGCTCTACTCTGCGTTTCCAATTAGAGTAAGTGTTCGAACTCAGTACCACCAACTACAATACATTTAGTGATCCGCTTTACAGCTGACCGTGTATAGGACGGAAGTATATCTACGGGAACTTCAGCACAGGCATTTCCGTTGCGGTCGACCATATCTTCACTGCCTGTTGGCCATTATTGGTACACCTTATTTTACCTTCGCACCTGCGATCTACAGCAATATCTGTGGCGAAAGGAAGAAAAAGCTTAAGACAAAACGTATGTAGATTCTGCAGCAGAATCGTAATATTCAGTAACAATCTGGAGTTACCAATGAAGATTTCAAAGTTGTCCCCCGCCAACCAACGGCGCACGGGGTGGTGTGGAGGTACAGTGTGTGACATTGGATGTCTCCCTCCGAGACAAACAAATTGGAATAATAACGCCTTTCGATCCTATGTGTATTTTAGGAAATGTTTCAATGTCTTCGGTTACAATTTACACCCTCTATACCACTCTATCACAGTGATCGATCTTATCTAATCGGGAGCTATGAACTCTCATGGTATCGGCATGTCGTGGCATGTATTTAGGTGCCGCAAGAAACGGCTGCCCTGCTCAGTGTTACTTCCATCTCCTTTCGGTGGCTTCTGTGGTTTTTATGTTTTACAATAAAATCATCCGTTCCTAATATATCCTACCACTATATGTGGTGGTATAGAGCGACTGAATAAAAGAACACTTGCAGCTACTGTAATTAAGAGTTAACAGTTGTGTAATTTTTTCAGAGTTGTCCTGTAGCGCAAATGCCATCGAGGATTTTGAAGTGAGTGTGATAATGGGCTTTCACGGCAACGGCAGTACCCTAAGAGCTGCATTGAGAGTTGGCGAAGCACGGGAGCAGCCTACTGTGCTGTGTTTGTTTTCATGAAGACGTTCCCATTGCACCTATCTTATCCCAACAACTGTGGCCGTTTTTTAATCATTAAATACAGGTATCACATATGCTGATAATGCTGTCTGAGATGAGCTGCAGCTCCTCACGTTTATGAGGGAGTTCCTGCTTCATCGCTAAAAGGCGGGTGATTGGATGACTGAGAAAATAGACAAAATTAGATTTGTTGTTGGCATAGCAACACTATATGACGCCACTCCCTTTAATACATCTACAAACCTGGTTAATATACACCTTATCGACATTAAGTATCAACTTACAAGACCATAATGGACTGTCAATGGTTCTAACATGTAAATTGTTTAAATAACCCTCTGGCTTATTTCTTAAAAACTTATTTACGATTTCAAATATGCATGTACTTTGGAAAATCAGCAATATTGTAATAAAACGATAGATAGAAATAAAACAATGTTGTCATACATTGCGGGAACGTCAGTCTGCACAGTATTGAACTGCAAATTAAAAAAGAAAGAAGAATTTGCGTAACTGGTTGAGGCACACGGCAGAACATGAGCGAGGCGTGCGTCTGATGCTGTCACTATGGTGTACAGAACACAAGTGTTGAGTCAGTTAATGGAGGGGGAAAATCATTATTTTTGGTTTATTATTTCAAATTAGGAGAACCGCAACAGCTGTAGCAAAATTATTTATTAATCACAACTAGTTTTATTACATTATAGTTACGTCTTCAGGTAACCAACTGCTGCCATTTCAGTAAACAACGTCCTTAAAATCTCTGCGTGGTTAAAAATTGAAGTCCCCTATCATACTGCACAAAACGAGAGTCATAAAGTACGCAACCATCATGAGTACAATAGCCAGGAGAAATAGAGACAGATGTAAAACATATGTACGTGTTTCATATCTCTCTTATTGCACCGGGTATTTTATTCATGCTGGCTGCACACTTTATGACACCAGTTTCCTGAAGGAAGATAAGGGACTGCTGTTACTTACCATTAGAAAGAATTAAAGAACATCTACAGAAAGGTTAAAAGTTTGTTAACTCAAGATGTCATGAAACTAGTCGTGATTAATAAATCATTTTGACACATCTCTTTCGGTTTTCATCATTTTAAATCAACCAGCACTGCTGTGGTTACCCCTCATACCAAGTGATCTGCATAAGTTTTTTGTAATAAGTCACTATGATATTAAATGATGGTGACAAAAATGATAGTTCATTCACACTTATTATAAAATCGAAAGGTGATTCATAATAGTGATGAAAGTGATAATTTAATTACACTAATGAATTATATTGATTAGAGTGACAGGTAATATACAGTTATAAACGATTCATTTACATGAGATGGGGGCTAAGCCAACTGGCTGACCTATAGAGAACAGTAGATCCCTGTCTCAGAGAGGACGTTGTCCCAGGAGTAATTTTGACCTTTGGCCTCGGAGATGAAGAAGCAACTGCCCGAGCGAATTGATCAAGGAAGACATTGACACTGTGTAGACCCTGGATCTTTGGGAGATATGGCAACAATTAAGGCTGTCCTCATACGACAGTTATAAGGGTTGACGGCCAGGTTGCCGCAGGAGAGGATGCAACGGCTTTATGATACCCTTGTCAATGATTCAGTACACGCATCTTAACTAGAGATGGTACATAATATTGGCCACGACATCTTGGTAGATGACTGTTGCAGTGTCTGCGTGTTTGTGGGTTGCATTTTTTCATATGACTTATCAAGCCAATGACAGCACGGCATCTCTTGCCGCAATTGTCACAAGTGTATCTGGCTGCTGAGGCAGGAGCAGTGGTAGCATTGCGAAGCTCTTTCTGCCTTAATCTGTCTAACAAGCCTTCATTATGCTTCGACATTCCAGATCATATATCATCACGCCAGTCTAGTCCCATGCTGGCCCATGCCTCCCATCTGTTAGCTCTCCATATCTCGTTTACAGGAGTCCTTGAACCTCAATACAGGACGTCCTACAGGTCTTTTGGCTATAGAGATCTCTCCAAGCATCACCTCACGTGGTAGTCGGTCAGGATCTATACGGTGGACGTGTCCCAGCCAGCGGAGCCGTCTCTGCTTCAAGATAGCTGAATTACTGTTGCAGTTAGTTTTAGATAGCACTGCTTCGTTGGTCACTCGGTCGTTCCACGTTACTCCGAGGATGGATCTCAGGCACCGCATGTGGAAAGCATTCTTGTTCGGCATAGGTAGTCCATGTTTCCGATGCATTCAAAAGGATGGTGAGGACGCCAGTTTGATATGCAAGAATTTTGGTGGTCGAAGAGAGTTTGTTGTTTTTCCAAACAGACACGTGTAGAGAGTTTGCCAAAAGTTGTCGCAGATGGTACAATGTCACAGAAATAAGTGTACTCATACAGCCATATCATTCTAGATGATTGAGATTTTTTGTCGGGAACTGTTCTTTCTTATTGTCTAGGGCTTTTCCGATGCGCCTCGTAGCTGACTCAGGCTTTGGTCGTTAGATAGTGTCAAGAAAAAGAGCTCTGACAACGGTCAGAGCGAATTGGAAAGAAGAACAGAAGGGTGGCTCATTCATAGAACGTATCAGTCTGAGGAGCGGGAAGGAAGGAGACGCCATGTCACGTGTTCCCGCGGTGTGGCCGTCCGAGAGAGCGGAAACTGTCGCGTGGCCCCCGGCTCGAATTGCCAATAACGATCGCCTAACACAAATGCAATTACGGGTGCGGCGACAATCTCCAATTGGGTTAGCGTCAAAGGTTAGTGGAGGGCCGCGTGGCGTGTCCAGGATATCCTCTTGTTACTTCGGCAGACAGCCCGCCTACAGCTTCACAGAAAATCGCCGTCGCCAGTTAAGCGGATTACGTGAATTACCGCCAGCACGAAAGGGGCCTATCGCAATGGCCCCATAGCCGTTCCCCGTGAACCTGCAGAGTCGTTTCTCGACCCACTCTTGACCGTCCTCTCTAACTGGGCTAACTCTACGGCAGGGTTTCCCGAATGTGGTGGGCTTCTACAGATCCACGCATATTTATAATACATAATGGTAACACTCTGAACCAATACGAAGTGAAGAGTACATTTATCAGACTTTTTGCATCTGACTCGTGTCATATAAAGTGAAGAGTCTAACATGGCCTGTTCTGGATCCTTTATTTTTCTTGGCATTTGTCAATGATATTCCACTAATCATGCTAGATGACTCAAGAAATTTCTCCATTGTAGCTGATATAAGTGTTAATGTGAACCATGTGGAAGGTACAATACATTATCGATCCAATTGGACAGTAAGTAATATTATCACGTGGTTTTCACAGAACTGATTTACTCTCAACGGTCATACACTACTGGCCATTAAAATTCCTATGCCCCGAACATGACGTGCTACAGACGCGAGATTTAACCGACAGAAAGAAGATGCTGTGATATGCAAATGATTAGCTTTTCTGAGCATTTACACAAGGTTGGCGCCGGTGGCGACACCTACAACGTGCTGACATGAGGGAAATTTCCATACACAAACAGCAGTTGACCGGCGTTGCCTGGTGAAACGTTGTTGTGATGCCTCGTGTAAGGAGGAGAAATGCGTACCATCACGTTTCCGACTTTGATAAAGGTCGGATTGTAGCCTATCGCGATTGCAGTTTATCCTATCGCGACATTGCTGCTCGCGTTGGTCGATATCCAATGACTGTCAGCAGAATATGGAATCGGTGGATTGAGGAAACGCCGTGCTCGATCCCAACGGCCTCGTGTCACTAGCAGTCGAGATGACAGGCATCTTATCCGCATGGCTGTAACGGATCGTGTAGCCACGTCTCGATCCCTGATTCAACAGATGGTGACGTTTGGAAGACAACAAACATCTGCACGAACATTTCAACATCTTTAGCAGCAGCATGGATTATCAGATCGGAGACCATGGCTGCGATTACCCCTGACGCTGCATCACAGACAGGAACACCTACGATGGTGTAATCAACGACGAACCTGGGTGCACGAACAGATAAACGTCTTTTATTCGGATGAATCCAGGTTCTGTTTACAGCATCGTGATGGTCGCATCCGTGTTTGGCGTATTGGCGGTGAACGCGTATTGGAAGCGTGTTTCCGTCATCGCCATACTGGCGTATCACCTGGCGCGATGGTATGGGGGACCATTGGTTACACGTCTCGGTCACCTCTTGTTCGCATTGACGGCACTTTGAACAGTGGATGTTACATTTCAGATGTGTTACGACCCGTGGCTCTACCCTGCATTCGATCCCGGCGAAACCCTACATTTCAGCAGGATAATGCAAGACCGCATGTTGCAGGTCCTGTACGAGCCTTTCCGGATGCAGAAAATGTTCCACTGCTGCCCTGGCCAGCACATTCTCCAAATCTCTCATCAACAAGTCGTCTGGTCAATGGTGGCCGAGCAACAGTCTCGTCACAATACCCCAGTCTCTACTGTTGATGAACTGTGGTATCGTGTTGAGGCTACCTGGGCAGCTCTACCTGTACACGCCATCCAAGCTCTGTTTGACTCAGTGCCCAGGCGTATCAAGGCTGTTATTACGGCCAGAGGTGGTTTTTCCGGGTACCGATTTCTGAGGATCTATGCACCCATACTGCGTGAAAAGGTATCACATGTCAGTTCTAGTATAACATATTTGTCCAATGAATACCCGTTCATCATCTGCATTTCTTCTAAGTGTAGCAATTATAATGGCCAGTAGTGCAGAACTCAAAGCATGCAGTTTCTGACTTAGAATTCTTGTAAAAGCGAAATATTTCTGTCGGGAAATGGTAACAGCCAGTGACGTCGACCATTTTCAATTCTTATAACTGAGGCTATAAAAACCGAATACTGTTATCCTCACTCTAAGAATGATGGCCAGTAACTCTGACGCGACAGGGCGAAGTCTGGTGTACTTCGCATAAGTTTGCTCATTTTTCTCGTATCGTGAATATTTTTGGCAGCTCTGAACATTCGTCAAGACTAGTCTTAGCTTATAAACGAGCGGTCAGAATGACGTACGATGTCACTTTACGAATATATTGTAGGGCGTTGTTCAGATCTTTGGAATTCTTTTTCCAACCCTTTACATATATTCCGTCATTTGACTGGTTTGTGAAACTATCGCCTCATTCAGGAAAAAAAAATGCGACATTTATTCCGTAAACACTAGACGGAAAAAGATTTGCATTTTGATTACACCTGCTTAAGCTTTGTACAGAAACGTATGCATTTTTCTAGAACTTTAATTTTTATTAGGCTTCAAGGACAAAAAAATATAAATCCCTACTATGTAAATTGTGGTTGAAAGGCTTCCTTGTGGCCCACGCCTTCTGTCTTGTACATCAGTTTTCCTTTTTTTTGCGATAGTTGAGAACATTCCTCTGTAATGCATTATTTACTTGTTTACTCATTATTTTTTCATGTTTCGTTAATCAACCGCTTCCCTGCTACAGTTGTGCTCTCTTAATTCTACGGTGAGGGAGGCTTTTGTTATTCTGTACTGCTCGCCAAATGGTTGTGGCTGTGCTGAGAGTTTCCCTTCCAGCCAATAGGAAATACGTATCATTCCATTTTTCGAAAAGCATTTGGCAAAAAACTTTGATGTTGGCACATCTTACACTCTGACATCTTCGCTCGATAAAGGATTTCATTATTTTCCTTTATATATCATAGATACTGCGCTGCATCATCTTAAGTAGAGCACTAAGCGAAATTTGAAAGATTTTGTAGATGTAAAAACGAATTGCGTAAACTTTGCATAAGTTTGATTTCATCCCATACATACCAGTGAGCCAAATGTAGATAAGATATCGAGATATAACGATGTCTCATTTCGTTCTCGAGTTATGGGCTTGTACTATACATCCCACGGACAGTCTTGCACAATTCGCCCATTCCCATCACTGCATCGTGAATCATGTCGCCATAGCAATCGTCGTATTTCATAAACGATTCAAAATATCGAAACGAGGATTTAGCAAACGGTAGTAAGCGATGAATGACATATGTTGTATGGTAAATATTTGAAACTTCCTTATTTACCAACATATGGAACTAATTTGTCCGCAGCAGTGAGGGATCGGCAGCTGAGGACGCCTACAGACGTCCTTAACATTGCAGGGAAAGCAAAGCGGTGCATTAATACACCTCCACAACACACGGAAAACGGCGTAGCAGGACATTAAAACACGCCCACGACAGCGAAAGAGTTCTTTTGTTTATAAATTTTCTAATTAGCATTCCTTAAAGTATACACTTAATCATTTCATGACGCAGTAGCTTTAGTCTAAATGCTCTCATGGAATCTGATAAATACATTATGAAATGTATGAGGAAGGAAGACAAGGTTTAACGTTTCTTCTACATCATGGTCAAAAGAGGTGAAGAAAAAGTTCAGACAGGGGAACGATAACCTGAATTCTGATGGCTAGCCAGGGTTTTGATCTGTCGTCTCCCTAAAAAGAAGTCATCTGTTTCTTGAGGGCAATTACAAATTTTCTCAGCCAGGCACACATAAGACATAGATATCAATGTAATTTTAGTTATGTTGGCTACTATTGAGTAAATAATGTTCGTCGAATGCCAGTCTGACTTGCCCGATAATTTCATTGTAGAGAGGAGCCTCCTTTATCCAATTTCTGCTAACAGGGATCTCTTTCAAGTGTATCCTCGTTAGGCAACTGTACATTTTTCCTTGTTACGGAAGCAGCAAATCCAACATTCGATGACGGTATCGTGGAATTTACATTCAGCTAACCGCTGTACACGGGTCTTGACACAGTGAACGTTGATAAGTTAACATTGTCATGCACTGTATTTGTTGCTCCAGTTTGTTGTGGATGTAAAATGATATCAAAGAGAAAGACGGCGGTAGAGTCCATGGACAATAAGTCGATGCACTGCATAGGTTAGATGAAGAACTTGAAAAACATTAGTACTGGAACTTCATTGAATAAGAAACGGGAACCATTGTCAGTTCGTCAGAATTGGTTGAAGTATTCTTCAGTATTAATATTAATGACGTAAATAACTGGCGGCCTAATGATAACGAGGGACCTCAGGTTCCTGCTGACGAAATTAGTGTGATTTGTTGGCCTGCAGACAATGACTGTAGTGATTGTGGGTTAGCTGACAACGTTGGCGCTAAATCTGAAGACATCATGATACATCCAGAGGAAGAAACGCACCTGGAAAAAAAATTGGTTTATTTCGAACGCCAGTAAGCCACGCAAATGCTTGCATAATCATACTCAACTTGATTCAAATGAAACTTACTGATTATTTCAGAGCATAAAACTTACTGTTTTAACGATGAAACCGTGGTCCAAGCACGCTGTAATATCTTTATTGCCCATGCTATTAGCTAGGTTTAAATTCATAAAATTTTACCTTTCCACAGTCATATAATTGGGTACCTCTGCCTGAGACTTTTTCCAGTGATATCCCGCAATCGTTCAATCTTACAATCTTTCTGGCTATATACAGGATGTCCCATTTATCTTGACCACCCTAAATAACTTTTTGTCCGAATGCAAATTACAAAATGTTTGAAGCAAATGTTCTTTAGCCGTCAGGAGGACACCAATCAGCAGGATTTCTTTCATTATATCTTTTATTTCTTTTTTTACAAAGATATGAACAGCAATCTGACTTTTTAAATGGCATCCTGTATTTTTTATTCGGTAATTCATTTCCTGTCCTAAATACCTATTCAAAAATGTATCACAGTGTACCACTCACTGAAACACAACGTCATTAATTACATAACACAACATTGATTTTGAGCCCAGCATCATCAACTCGTCCACTTGCCAGAAAACAAATGCAAACCAAGTAAAAACGTAACACAAAATTGACTTTCACCTTCCAGTACCATTACCCAGGAGTAGAACATTCAAAGTTGGGCAAAATGGTGGTCTTGGACACCGATACACTGGTACACTAGTTGAATTAAAAAATTACTTACTATTTCCACTGTTGCCTGCTAAAGAGAATTACAAGAAAGCACGGTACGTTTCTGCATGTCCTCTGCAGTTGTTGGAATATCGCGATAGACAACGCCTTTAATGCATCCCCAAAGTAAAAAGTCCAGAGGATATAAATCAGGAGACCTAGCAGGCTAAGTAACTGCTTCACTTCAACCAATCCATCTGGCTAGGTATCGTCGATTCAGGACATTACGTTCACGGAAGTCATAATGTGCTGGAGATCTATCATGTTGATACCACATTAGCAATCCGGGTCTTAGCGGAGCTTCATCCAGAAGAGGAGGAAGAATTCGTCTGCGGATGTTGGTATACGCTGTGCCGTTTAGACTATCATTGAAGAAATAAAGGCCAATAAATGTAGAAGCAAGCACCCTACACCAGACGTTAACTCTCCATTGACGCTGATGTTCCACCTGTCTAAGCCATCGCGGGTTCCCACTGTCTCATGTTGAATCAAAAAGCAGAATGGGGTTTAATTCTTTCCTCTAGGTAAGAAAAGCGGCAAGCGCATATACGAGCAATAAGCTTCAGTCACTCACAGACAACTGCTGAAGTGAAGACAACATCATATTGTCTGTCCCATGATTTGTGGAACGACTTTATGATGCAGGAAATGAGATAAGAAACGTAGGTCTTTGAGCGTGCTCCAGTCGCTGATGTGACCTTTGTAGTCCATCAGTCTTGTCCATTCGTAGCCACTAACAAATAGCGCAGGAATCAAGCAAGACTTTTCCTCTCTGAGCATGGAGTAAATTTGTTCTGTGCCCCATATGAAACATACGGAATACTAATTACCGAATAATAACCTTCTAAATTGGACACTTTGTTAGTTGAAAATGAAGCAGGTTTTCAAAGGGTCGATCATGCAGTTCCTTTGATAATACTGATTGAAAGAAAAAGAAAATTTAATCTTGAGCTACGCTTCGCAGTAAGTAATTAATTACGAGAACGCGTTTAAAGGAGTTAAAAGGAGCCTTACACGACACGCTGTGATTAAATCAGGATTTTCTCTCTGTTGTATAGATGTAATAAAAACTAATAACTAAACATTATAATAAAACTGAAAATGTAAAATATACTATACGAAAAAAATACAGCACGGAAGAAGAACATCAGAGCTTTTGTTTATCCTTATTTGTTTATGTCTAATACATCGGTGATATAGAACGAAAGTATGTCGCAAATCCTGGAATTAAAAGTTGTAGATGATTGGTTTACTTGTTAACAAATTGAGAAGAACCGTTGATTGTCTGTGTTCTACATTCTACTTGTAGTATAACATGAAAATCTAATAAAAATAAAGACCCGGCTTTTAGCAATAAATAGCCATTTCCAGAAAACATTTTCCCACTTCTAATGCCGCTACTGTGACATAAGTTACGACACTGATCACGATATCCATCACAAACTAGACAAGTACCTGATCATATATGGACGAATGAGAAGAAAATTATTCAGTATAACGAAGAAAGAGACAAGAATTAAATGTTAAGTAGTGAAGTTTCGTTGTCGAAGTCAGAGGCATGGGTAATGAATGTATCTTACACGACTTGGGGGTAAGATTCCTGAGGTTTGCAAAAGGGTTAACGAAACTAGATGGACTTACGTTGATGTGATAAGAGCTGAAAAATTTGGAAATTATAAGACAGAAGAAAAGAAAAGTAAGCTCTTACGCTTGTTCGCCCACTGCTTGAATACTGCTCAGCAGTGTGGGATCCTCACCAGATAGGGTTGATAGAAGAGATAGAGAAGATCCAACGGAGAGCAGTGCGCTTCGTTACAGGATCATTTAGTAATAGCGAAAGCGTTACGAAGATGATAGATAAACACCAGTGGAAGACTCTGCAGGAGAGACGCTCAGTAGCTTGATGTCAGCAGTGACATCAAGATACGTATCAAGCGGAGCAGTGTTTGCAGGATAGTCGCTCATCCACAATCGCCGTTTAGACAGTCACAGACGGTGCAGTACGCCACAGAGAAGACGCCTACAGACACTCTGCCGTGGAGGGCCATAGGAAGAATGGAAGCAGGAGGGTCGCAAACCGATGTGGCCCGATGGCTTAACGTGAATCTATCTGTTGTTTCTCGGATGAGGCGACAGTTTAAACACACCAAAACTGTATCCCGGAGACCAGTACAGGGCGGGCCACATGTGACATCATCAGAAAGAGTCGACCGTTATTTGCTATAAGAGCAAGACATACGCTTTAGTTCTGCACAGCAACTGGCATCTGCCCTCGCATCATACCATGGACGTGTCTTACAGAGGCAAACGCTGCACAGAAGTCTTTTAGTGTTGGAGACCTGCTGTCAGTTAACCTCTAGCGTGTCTTCACAGAAGGGAACGTATAGAGTGGAGCCGTCAACATTCCATTTGGACCGTCGAATGGTAGGCCAATGTTCTTTTCACAGATTAGTTCCAATTTGGTGTGGAGACTGATTCTCGACGGATACGTATCTGGAGGGTATGTGGAACACGATTTTGGAATTGCGAAAAGACACAGATATCGAGGAAGATCACTAATAATGAGAGCTGGGATTATGTTGACCACCTCTTCAAGAAATTTCATGGGTGAATCAGCAAGACCTAACTGCTGTCACATAGCGTGAGGCGATCTTGGGATCTCATGCGCAATTGTTACGAGGTGGCGTAGGCACTTCGTATTGCTGGTCAATAATTCTCGACCCCATAGAGCACCCATGGCGTAGCCTCCTCGCTCTCCCAATTTGAATCCCAAAGACCGTGTCCGGAATGCACTATAGAGACTGGCTGCATCACGTCAGCATTCACCAACGCCTCTCCAACACATGTCAGCAGCTCAGTAGGAAGAATGGGCGTTATTGCAACAACATGAGATTGGTGTAATTCACAGCACGTCCCGTCGTCGCCAGCTCTGTATGGTGTTAGAGGTGCTCATAACACCGACTGAGCACATTAACCAGTTGTCAGAATATGCGTGCAAATTCGTTAAGTTGGAAAAAATGGAGCACATTCTTGTCTACCGTTATGTGCATGTTGCAGTTGATTACATCCTGTATTTTTTTCGTTGTTTCTACATTGCTGTCACGCGTTTATATTGTTTTGTGTCAAAATAAACGCAACCTGGCAAAATTTTAGTTTGTTGCTTTGATTTTGGACACCAGCGTTCAAGAGAATAAGGAACTACCCATTCATCCCATCATATCTGTAAAGGTTTCGTTCGAGACACCCGCCACAATTGTATCCTCAATTGCTAGTTACAGGTAATCTCAAAGTAAAGGATCTCTGGAACAAGAACTGTGAACACAGTGAAAATTACCAAGAAATGGAATGCTTCGACAAATAGAGCTGTTATATGCGGGTGTTGACAGGAAACTATGGGTGAAATTAAACAGAATCTGCACTGGATGTCGTCGGTACTCTGACTCCTATATAACGTGGTATTGTGGAGCCTCTGGGTTGTACTGTGGTCCACTGAAGTAATCTATCAGAGATATAATAGAGGAGTGCGATCGACGATGCTACAAGGGCACGTGGAATAAATTTATTAATGCCAATGACACAGCAGTGGGCTGGACTGGGAATCTAGATATTAATATGTAGTTGCTTAATTAATATGTAGTTGCTTTATTTTTTATTTAATGTCATTCATTACATATTATAAATGTACTGAAAATGTGTGTCACACGAATGATGATGACAATGATGATTACAATTAGTTGTATCATAATAAAACTATTTATAATAGCCGCATTGTGTCAAATTGTGTAATTTTCTTCTTAATATTGGATTATGTCACAGAATTAAGTGATCTGACATGTTGCAAACGCTGTCAATCGCCGACGCCACACGGCAACACACCGCCGTCGGGTTGGTTGCCATCTCTACCCCTGCGAGTACATGACGTTCCGACTCCGTCATTAGAAGCACGACCTGCAAGAAGTCCTTTGGTTACACCAGACCACACAGTACACAGGGCTTGTAAGTCAGCAAGAGAAGTCGCACATACCACGAACCTTTTGCTGCATTTGCCAGTGTCACGGCAGCCGATCATGAAAGAGTGTGCCTCCATTGTGAGGATATAAGGATCTTATCAGCCGCGCGGGATTAGCGGAGCGGTCTAAAGGCGCTGCAGTCATGGACTGTGCGGCTGGTTACGGCGGAGGTTCCAGTCCTCCCTCGAGCATGGGTGTGTGTGTTCGTCCTTAGGATAATTTAGGTTAAGTAGTGTGTAAGCTTAGGGACTGACGACCTTAGCAGATAAGTCCCATAAGATTTCACACAAATTTTTGGACCGTATCGGCAACGATAACGGCAATTGCGACACAGCCAGCAAAGATAGGAAGTATGCTCCGGATCCACCTCCGCCGACCGCACGCCACCTTCGCCGCCAAGTGACTTCGGAACCGCCTCGCGGGCCTGTTAGTATTCTGTCAGACTTAATTGGCAAGACTGCAGAAACTGTGAACTCGCACAGACTGTAACTTAGGTCGTAAGCTGTTACAGTGTGCTCTTCTCAAGGAGAGCGAGGACTTAACATTTGATAGTCAAATAGTAGAGAACTAGCTCTGACTGTGAAAACCCTCCTTTTGTTGTTCCAAATACTTGCGTTTAGCTGCGAACTTACTTCTTGTTTTGGAAGGGTTACAAAGTAGGTTACTTGTTTCTTTTGACGATCAACGAAAACCATTCGTGTTTGATTCACTGTGCTCTTAAATTCACAGGGTGAACTACATGCTCATGTATTTCTTGTAGAATTGTTCACAGTTCACGATACTCCATGAACTTTCTCATATTATTTACATCTTTTCCTTTACGACCTTTCTCACCTATCGTGAGATTTGTTACGGTTCGTCGTATTTAAGGGGTTTGTTTATTAAATATATTCATGTGTCGTTTGTTTTTCATGTTGTTGTTGTTGTTGTTGTTGTTGTTGTTGTTGTCTTCAGTCCTGAGACTGGTTTGATGCAGCTCTCCATGCTGCTCTATCCTGTGCAAGCTGCTTCATCTCCCACTACCTACTGCAACCTACATCCTTCTGAATCTGCTTAGTGTATTCATCTCTTGGTCTCTCTCTACGACTTTTACCCTACACGCTGCCCTCTAATGCTAAATTGGTGATCCCTTGATGCCTCAAAACATGTCCTACCAACCAATCCCTTCTTCTATTCAAGTTGTGCCACAAACTTCTCTTCTCCCCAATCCTATTCAATACCTCCTCATTAGTTACGTGATCTACCCATCTAATCATCAGCATTCTTCTGTAGCACCACATTTCGAAAGCTTCTATTCTCTTCTTGTCCAAACTAGTTATCGTCCATGTTTCACTTCCATACATGGCTACACTCCAAACAAATACTTTCAGAAACGACTTCCTGATACATAAATCTATATTCGATGTTAACAAATTTCTCTTCTTCAGAAACGCTTTACTTGCCATTGCCAGTCTAAATTTTATAGCCTCTCTACTTCGACCATCATCAGTTATTTTACTTCCTAAATAGCAAAACTCCTTTACTACTTTAAGTGTCTCATTTCCTAATCTAATTCCCTCAGCAACACCCGATTTAATCTGACTACATTCCATTATCCTCGTTTTGCTTTTGTTGATGTTCACCTTTCATTTTCTTTTCAAGACACTATCCATTCCGTTCAACTGCTCTTCCAAGTCCTTTGCTGCCTCTGACAGAATTACAATCGGCGATCCTCCAAGTTTTTTCTTCTTCTCCATGAATTTTAATACCTACTCCAAATTTTTCTTTTGTTTCCTTTACTGCTTGTTCAATATAGAGATTGAATAACATCGGGGAGAGGCTATAACACTGTCTCACTCCTTTCCCAACCACTGCTTCCCTTCCATGCCGATCGACTCTAATAACTGCCATCTGGTTCCTGTACAAATTGTAAATAGCCTTTCGCTCCCTGTATTTTACCCCTGCCAACTTTAGAATTGGAAAGAAAGTATTCCAGTCAACATTGTCAAAAGCTTTCTCTAAGTCTACAAATGCTAGAAACGTAGGTTTGCCTTTTCTTAATCTTTCTTCTAAGATAAGTAGTAAGGTCAGTATTGCCTCACGTGTTCCAACATTTCTACGGAATCCAAACTGATCCTCCCCGAGGTCCGCATCTACCAGTTTTTCCATTCGTCTGTAAAGAATTTGCGTTAGTATTTTGCAGCTGTGACTTATTAAACAGATAGTTTGGTAATTTTCACATCTGTCAGCACCTGCTTTCTTTGAGATTGGAATTATTATATTCTTCTTGAAGTCTCAAGGTATTTCACCTGTCTCATACATCTTGCTCACCAGCTGGTAGGGTTTTGTCATGACTGGCTCTCCCAAGGCGCTGAGTAGTTCTAATGGAATGTTGTCTACTCCGGGGGTCTTGTTTCGACTCAGGTCTTTTAGTGCTCTGTCAAACTCTTCACGCAGTATCTTACCTTCCATTTCGTCTTCATCTACATCCTCTTCCATTTCATTAATATTGTCCTCAAGTACATCGCCCTTGTATAAACCTTCTATATACTCCTTCCACCTTTCTGCCTTCCCTTCTTTGCTTAGACCTGGGTTGCCATCTGAGCTCTTGATATTCATACACGTGGTTCTCTTCTCTCCAAAGGTCTCTTTAATTTTCCTGTAGGCAGTATCTATCTTACCACTAGTGAGATAAGCTTCCACATCCTTACATTTGTCCTCTAGCCATCCCTGCTTAGCCATTTTGCACTTCCTGTCGATCTCATTTTTGAGACGTTTGTATTCCTTTTTGCCTGCTTCATTTATTGCATTTTTATTTTTTCTCCTTTCATCAATTAAATTCAATATTTCTTCAGTTACCCAAGGATTTCTACTATCGTTCGTCTTTTTACCTACTTGATCCTCTGCAGCCTTTACTACTTCATCCCTCCAAGCTACCCATTCTTCTTCTACTGTGTTTCTTTCCCCCATTCCTGTCAATTGTTCTCTTACGCTCTCCTTGAAACTCTGTACAACCTCTGGTTCTTTCAGCATATCCAGATCCCATGTCCTTAAATTGCAACCTTTTTGCAGTTTCTTCAGTTTTAACCTACACGTCATAACCAATAGATTGTGGTCAGAGTCCACATCAGCCCCTTGAAAGGTCCTAAATTTAAAACCTGATTCCTAAATCTCTGTCTTACCATTATATAATCTATCTGATACCTTCTAGTATCTCCAGGATTCTTCCATGCATACAACCTTCTTTTATGATTAAGTTATGCTCTGTGCAAAATTCTACCAGACGGCTTCCTCTTTCATTTCTTAGCCCCAATCCATAATCACCTATGTTTCCTTCTCTCCCTTTTCCTACTGACGAATTCCAGTCACCCATGACAATTGAATTTTCGTCTCCCTTGTTTTTCATAGTTTGCATTAATTTCGGTATGAAAAATCACAGATTTACATTGCTTCAATCAATGAAGTAACTACGACCAGCATATTATTGTCAGACATTATTAGTTTCGTAGATCACGATTATTAATTTATGAATGAAAGAGAACTCTAAAATCATCAACTAAAGTTTAAAACTTTGTTCTTGTTTATATTCTTGCTTCCCGCGCCCGGGTTCCCGGGTTCGATTCCCGGCGAGGTCAGGGATTTTTTCTGCCTCGTGATGACTGGGTGTTATGTGATGTCCTTAGGTTAGTTAGGTTTAAGTTCAAAATGGCTCTGAGCACTATGGGACTTAACATCTGTGGTCATTAGTCCCCTAGAACTTAGAACTACTTAAACCTAACTAACCTAAGGCCATCACACACATCCATGCCCGAGGCAGGATTCGAACCTGCGACCGTAGCAGTCACACGGTTCCTGACTGAACGCCTAGAACCGCGAGACCACGGCGGCCGGCTAGGTTTAAGTAGTTTTAAGTTCTAGGGGACTGAGGACCACAGCAGTTGAATCCCATTGTGCCCAGAGCCGATTGAGCCATTTTTTGATGACCATAGATGTTATGTCCCATAGTGCTCAGAGCCTTGTTCTTGATTGTATTATTCTCAAAACCTTCAAATGAGAATTTTAAGGATCAAACTATTCGGGTTTATCGGGTTCTTCATTAAACATTTTAATCGTGTGATACATTATCAGCTATCTAGGGCTCTTACAGAGTGTGGTGCAACTTTATGGGTACTACAGGGGTAGAGAGAACGATGGAAAAGTTCAGATTTTTGCAGAACAATAAGCTGGCGTCGAGGACAACGGACGACCGTTCATGCTGATAGACGAAACACGGGCTAGAGGAAAAGCCACACAAGTGGTACAATTTTGTCCTTGTCCACAAACTTTTTGCTGGCATCCGCATTAATCTAGCCGGATAGACGTAGACTGTCACAAAATATTAGCCCCTGCCTCAGGTGTTCCGCAGTAGAATGGTACCTAAAGGATCGTTACAGTTGTTGTTGACACCGTACCGTACCCTCGATAATAACATTCATGAAAGTCTCCTGACTGGGACTAACGTATGTGTTGAAGGAGGCTCCTGAATCGTAACGACTGTTAAAACTGTATGAATACACACTTTGAAGCCCACAAGGAGTAAAGCCAAACCAATTGTGTTGGTTTTGGGCAGATAATAAATGTTCTGGTATTTGAGTTTTCGAAAACGGCGTCATCAGCATCAACGCTTGCTTTAATACTATGCAAATTTCATCATGTAATAAACAAGAAATGTCATAGTATGGAAGAAGTTGCGTTTCCAACGACAACATTTATCTGTCGCCACAAGGCATCGATGTCTCACAATCTTTCACTGGAATATACCTGCAGCGCAAAGCTTACAGAAGAAAGTAACTTTCGCATAATGTGTCACTGTCAAGTGAGCTATACCTACGAAACTTAAACCACACTTAGAAAGAACTGCTACAGTATAATGCAGAAGGCAACTGAAGGAAAAGAGCAATGGTAGTGAAACCTGGTAGTCAAGGAAGGCAGGTTTCGGTTACAATTGTGGACGTGGCCGTGGCCGTAATCAGTTACTGTTGGGTCCCTTTTGCAGTTACACACATTTACTTTAAAACGGTAATTCCAGACTCAAAAATAAATAAGGATATCACACATTATGAATGAAAGAATAAACAACTGTGTAATTAATAGTGCTCTGAGTTCGTTACAATTTACCAAATGAGCATAAAACACAGACACAGCAAATAATGGTTTAAAAACAAACCTATGTGATCCAAAATAGAATTTTAAGGAAAGTAACCACAGTCAGGGCTGAAGGCCTTTAATGTCAAGAACGGCAATTATAAAAAAATTAACAAACATTGTGTAAAACAGCAATGCAATAGCAAAGGTTAATTTAAAAGACAGGCATCTGATCACTAAATGGGTGAGACAAAATGATAGTAAACGTGGCAGTACAACCATTTAATCCTGCTGTAACGCCAAGAATGACAATTATATAGAAAAATTTAAAAAACATACAGTCAAACAGCAATACAACAGGAAAGGTTAATTTAAAATGACAAGCAACTGATCTCCTAACAGGTGAGACAAAATGATGATAAACTTGGTAGCACAATCATTTCAACCTGCTGTAACGCCAATAATTGCCATTATATAAAAAAATTCAGAAACATACAATAAAACAGCAAATACAATAATAAAACACAAGGGCCAGTCACAGAAGGTGCACCAGGAATCGACCTCTGAGTAGCTTCGGCAAAAGACACTTTCGCGAGCGGTGAGATATGCAGTTAAGAGTTGCATTCACGAACAAGATGGTACCTCAGACTAGTGGCAGTGTAACAAATGACTAATGATTATATTCCTTACGCTACCTGACGTCCAATAAACCAAATGCAAAGATGTAAAATTACGCCAACGCTTGAACCGGCGGTCTGGACTCCGCCAGCAGAATACTGTGCTTAGAGCACCCGGAACCATAGAGGAATCACTGCCATCAGAGTAGAAGAATTGCCAACCAACCTGCAGTCAAGAAAGCTGTCAAAACTACACGCCTCACCGGACAGCAGCGGCAAAGCGAGGAGACGTACACTGCCATTACACACACAAACCTCCCCCAGGGCAGGTAACTGGGGCTTTAGCGGCCACGAGGAAGGAAAAATACCGCTGGTTGAACTTAACAAATAGTAACAAAATGAACGCAACAAATAGTAACTAGATGTCCAGGAAAGCTAATCAGAAGCACCTTCCCCCCAAGCACTCTACTCATTGCTCTTCGCTTCGGCAACACTACGAGCAGCAACACGAACCCAAGACACTGGAGAATCGCATGATCTCACAATGGTGAAGATGTCTTTACTGGAATCCAAATGCGCTAAAGGCTTGCAGGATCCGGTTTACGATGAGATCGTTCACCCTCGTGACCATAGGCCTTCAATCCGTCAGTCCATTAGCGTGGACAATGGTCCCGGCGTGTTATCGCACTGCGCGGAACTGGCTACTCCTGAGTCCCCCTACCGAACTGCACACTGACACGACACAGAACAACAACAACGTCGCCTCAAAGACACAGCCACAGTTACTACAAATCGATAACCGACTGTGCTGCTACTAGCGGACAGGCGACGCTTGCGAAACCAAGTGGCGCCAGTCACGAGAAGAAGACAAACAACCGCAACCATGTACTAAACTATACGGTCTGGTCTCCAACACAGGACGGAAACCTACAAATACTACCAACGCGAGCTGCAGCACGAAAGGAAATTGCACTTTTATTAAGAGACAATAATTACAAGGAAGTCATCACTATTTATGACGGTCCCCTAGATATTAAGAAAGGCGGGATATGGCTCCTGCTAGGGTTGTTATCACAACGGACAGCAATGCACGCTCTCCAACGTGCCCCTCTGCTGGCCATAAGGTTGGTAAGGAGTTCTTGTGGCGGGGCGTTCCACTCCCCCACCAGTGCGGTTGACAACTCCTGGATGGCCGTGGGTGAGCCACGATGTGCCTCTACAACATACCCCACTTGCAATCGATGTGATTTATGTCGGGGAAACGGGAAGGCCAGTTCACTTTCCGAATATCCTCTTCTTCCAATAGCTGCTCCACATCCGCTCTTCGTTGTGGTCGCCCTTTTTTCATCAATAGAAAGGGAGTCAGTACCGAACGCAACTTTGAAGAGAAGGACACCATGAAGGACGACAGAGTCCAATAAATTGACCGGTAAGAGAACCGTGTGCAAAGATTTGGCGGTCAGTACGCCCATTCAACATCATGCCTCCTCACAACATAACACCTGGATCACCAAAACGATCACGTCCGATATTGTTCCTGGGTGCGTTACATGCTCAGAATTTTCGGGGCACGAGGGTAACCCAGAATAACTACTTAGGCTGAATCTGCCACCCTTCCTTGAGCCAGCCACTATGCTCTTGACGTCGTCCCAAACGGTTCTGCAGATTCGCAGATCTACAGCACCGTTTGGGAGAGTCAGATTGCTTGCCTTGCATTTCTGTTTCGCGTGGTTGCAATTCTAACAGCTGTTTCACGTTGGTACCTTCTTGTCTGCTGCTGTAGTTAATTGACGTCGGCCGGCTTTTCCCCTTTGGACTCTGAACTCTCCACATACACGTGAAACAATGCGGTGAGCAATACCAAACTGCTGGTATACGCACGTACAATTCGTCCTTCTTCCAGTTACCCGACAATTTGTTTTCCGTGTGCAGTAGTCCAGATGTTGTCTCCTGGCCTTGTAATGAGGAACACTTCCCCTGTACACCGTAACTTCTCGCTGATTGACACACAGATTTCTTTTCCTGTTCCTTCAACTGCCTCGTGTATCGTGGCCAGCCTCGTTTGGCACTGTAGTCATACTGACCTCACGCCAAGTGACATACAACTTTCTCTGCACTTACGAGAGATCTCTGGCAACTCACTCCTGCATTTTAATTAATTTCCACCGAGTTGTTAATATGTTATGGTAATTTATATATATTGTTTTAAAATTTGAAGGCCAGCGTATTTCGGCCGGCCGCGGTGGTCTCGCGGTTCTAGGCGCGCAGTCCGGAACCGCGCGACTCCTACGGTCGCAGGTTCGAATCCTGCCTCAGGCATGGATGTGTGTGATGTCCTTAGGTTAGTTAGGTTTAAGTAGTTCTAAGTTCTAGGGGACTGATGACCACAGCAGTTGAGTCCCACAGTGCTCAGAGCCATTTGAACCATTTGAAGCCAGCGTATTTCCACTTTCCCACTTCCCATAGGCAGCGTACTTGTGGCGTCCACTTATTATTCCATTTTTCATGTGCTGCTTTTCATGTTTGTAAGACAATTTTGGATGATAATGGTATCATATGAATGGCAATAGCATTATTACCTATGAATATAGTATCGTTACTCGACATGGGAATCCACATAATTTTGTTCAAATCAAATGGTTCAAATGGTTCTGAGCACTATGGGACTTAACATCTATGGTCATCAGTCCCCTAGAACTTAGAACTACTTAAACCTAACAAACCTAAGGACATCACACAACACCCAGCCATCACGAGGGAGAGAAAATCCCTGACCCCGCCGGGAATCGAACCCAGGAACCCGGGCGTGGGAAGATAGAACGCTACCGCACGACCACGAGATGCGGGCCATAATTTTGTCTTTACATCGAGGGTCACTGCCCGAAACGCAGAAATGTTGAAAAAAAATCCAACAGCTACATTTCACTTTACTTTTAAGATTTTTGTTCCTTTGCGTTTTGTGTTCATCCAAGTTTGTGCGTGGCCTGACTCACGTTCGGGATATCTCTGGAACAAACAGTATGGGAGAGACGAAAAATTTACGTTATAGATAGAACTGAAAAGAGATAGACAAGCACTCAGTGGTAAAAGGAAAATAAAGAGGAAATTGGGCATTTTTTGGTAATTGAGCATTTTTACGGAAAGGAGGAAAACTGTATGATATAGTGTTGAAGTGAAGCGAGGTATACTCAAAAATTGATTGATAGAGTCATAAGTTAAAAATGTAAATATTGACTAATTTCTTGCTTGCCTTGCGTATGTATGGCACTGTTGAAGACTGGTGGAATTTGAAAGAAGCTTTACAGAAAAACGAAATGAAAGCGAAGTTTCGGTACCCTTTATGCTGCCTCCAGTCTCCATTAAGCGTTGAGGTACTATGATCAGATTCGCTCTTTATCTGTTTTGTAGTGTATACCAAGAAAACACGGAAGTTGAAGAAAGGAATTTGTTTCAGTGAAAGCTATAAAGTTAGAGATCTGCAGTGCATTGTGTAAGTGAATGTGTTGATGATCAAGAGCCGCATTCAGTTAAGAATGAACTAACCAACTTCGATTAGGTTCTTTATCAGCTGTGCGATGTTTCAGAACAAATTAAATATGTGCCAGTCAGTGACTGGAACCAGAATTTCCCACCTACCGCGAGCGGTCGCTTTAACCACTTCGTCTATCCGAGCACACTTGTAGGAGCAGCCCAAATCTTCGTTCGTCCTAGTGTGCTCTAAATTATTTTATATCTGCTGCGGAATCATAATCTTAATTTCCATGTTCAATCTCAATTTAAATTAAAGCAGTTTCAGTGCAAGTTATAAAAAAATTTAAGCATTTTTATGTAAGTTTGGTTAAGCGCTGCTGAAGGATCTCGCGTATATAGGAACTTCGGAAATTCTCGTTAAAAACTCCTAAGACTTTTAAAGGGGAGTGAATAGTTAATGTTTTGTTACCCATGTCCGTGCTAAAACCATTCGATGAAATGTGGGCAACTGATTGGGCATGACCGGTACTCCACTAGTTTTACAATTCTACTCATTAATAGCCTATGAAATTGCCCGTACACTTGTTGACGAGTTCTCTTCACCGTGATATTGCAGCACGGTCTCATCCAATTCGTGTGAAGATGGTGTCTATTCTTTCGGGCATTTCCAAAAGAACAGATACCATTGCTTAACATGAAGCTTTCGAAGAATGAAATGCACTGAAATCCAGACCTTCAGCTGCTTACAGGCGTTGTTAAATATCGACGGGGACAGTTGAAAAGGTGTGCTCCGACAGGCACTCGAACCCAGATCTCCTGCTTGCATATCAGACGCTCTCTTAGCCATCGAGGTCACAGAGGATAGTGCGGCTGCAGGGACTTATCTCTGGCACGATCCCCGTGACACCCACACTTCCAACAAGCTGTCCACACATTACATTTGTAGTGTCCTTGCCCACTATGTCCATTACTCGGATGTAAATAGGAGATCCAGGGTACGAGTCCCGGTCGGGGCACACATTTTCAACTACCCCCGTTGATATTTATCAGCCGGCCAGAGTGGCAGAGCGGTTCTAGGCGCTCCAGTCTGGAACCGCGCGACCGCTAATGTCGCAAGTACGGATCCTGCCTCGGGCATGGATGTGTGAGATGTCCTTAGCTTAGTTAGGTTTAAGTAGTTCTATGTTCTAGGGGACTGATGACCTTAGATGTTAAGTCCCATAGTGCTCAGAGCCATTTGAACCATTTTTGATATTTATCAACGCCTGTAAGCAGCTAAAGGCCTGGATGACATTACAATTTCATTCTTCCATTTCGGGTGTGCGGTGTCTCCTTGGAGCACCGCAGTCACGGAAGCTGAAGGGATAAGGTACCCTTTTTCGAAGCCGTTGGGTAATTGTGCCGAAATTGGTATGCAATGGAGACAGGCATTGTGGAGGACGATATTGAAAAAGGCAACGAGCTGCTCTTCCATTACCGTGTGGTTTGTCATTCAGAAGGATCATGTTAGCGTATTATACAAATGTGTATTCAGCCATGTTGATCTAACACTCACAGACACGTGAATGAGGCTCGAAAGAGTTCAGAGAGCTAAGGTAGACGACTTCAGCCAATACCATGTAAGCCCCTACACCTCCCCCCCCCCCCCCCTCCGCACCCTGCCGTGACTACTCTGTTGCTTACATACCTAGCAAACATGTCAAGCGGCTGCAGCACGGAAACAGAACGTTGTTGGATATGGGTTAATTAAAATATTGTGTACTCACTCCCATCTACAATTCTAGGTCTTTAACGGGAATTACCCAACATCCCGTATACAACAACGTCTAAAGGATGTGTCATAAACAGGAATTTAAATCTCAGGCTTTCGTTTTCCTTCCAAAAACTGATATTCATCGTGAACGCGCATGCATGTGCATATTAAATTTCCTTTGTTCGTTGTGGAATAACATAAATCTGTTATACAACGGAAAAACGAGATATGACCTTATTTATCTACGTTAAATGTAGATAACTAAAGAAACATGTTCGCTTACCACTTTATTCATCGTTACCAAATCAAACATATACTGATCATACTGATAAATATTGATGTCGATGTATAAACTGCGATCTAGAAATTTCTTTCAATGCGTAAAAGCAACATAATCGCTGACCTCTGTCAATACTGCTTTTGTAATCATAAAAAAATATTATCAAGTTTAAAAGGTTTCATTTTTCTCTTGTATGACACACGAAATAACTTCGACATGACTAGTTATCCTGATGTTTTCGCCACACGATGTTTCTGTGCATCAACTGTTTATGAATTTATCGCTTAGAAGCAGCCAAACTAGCAATCATTACGCAAGCAATTACCGTTCCGGCGTCAATACCGGAAGCTGGTAGAGATCGCAAGATACCTGCGCTTTCTACAGAGAGTGTTTCCGGCCTCTCAGTCGCCGGGTAATCATCGATTTCCCCAGCGTGTGTGCTGTGCTGTGGTGTGGTGTGTGCGGTGTCGGATATGATGTACTTAGGGCTCGCCGGCGATTATCGTACGTGAGCCTGCCAGATAAGTCCCATCCATTTTAATTTTGACTGCGGCGCGGCGATATGACAGGCCAATATCCGATCGCATTATCGTACAGGGCGCCCGTCAAGTTGAGTGTCACGCCACAACCACCTCCCTCCATCTCTTCTCGGTTTTTCCACAACTTTGGCATACTGCCTACATGTGTAGTCGGAAAGCCCAGTCATTTTCCCGGTAGGTAAGCAGATGCCCAACTCGTGTAACCTTTACAATGTATTTTTTTTTCTATTAACTCAGCTGCTAAAATTATAGGCGTTACGAGCACCGAAAGTGTTGAGGTCAGTTTTAGCGTGTAGCATTACCATTTAATCTCCATGTAGTCACTGAATGTTATTTTAATGGGACTGGACTAGTGCACTGCTTGAATAATGTTAATTGCAACCAATATCTGTATTGTAATCCAAAGCCGTTCATTCAAAACATGCCACAGTTTCGACGCCAGAAAGCGTCATCTTCAGGCCCCAAGCTTAATCTGCTGGGAAGGTACGAACAATGGTGACAAAGAACAATAGAGTCTCCAAATAGAAACAGTACATTTTATTAAGCATGTTACGGCAGTGTACAACCAACAGAGTCGAGTACAGCGGGAACTAAATCAATTTCAAGTAACAAGACCATTTCGTACCAATAGCATCAATAGGTTCAGGGCCCGTCTCCGACCCCGTAGGCGCCCGAAGCAGCAGAATCAACTTCATTTTGACCCCCCTGACAGACCTGTTTAACTGAGTCCGATAGTAACGCATGAAAGCAGGTAGCAATACAACATTTGTATGATTAGTTGCAGAAGGTTCTTCACAATATTATAGCCCTGTCAATACTGCTTATTGTTCCATCCACTATGAGACTATGGTACCCATTTGTAAAGCCCTTGCACGAAGACCCTACATCCTCTAACACTTTGCTAAGACAGGCAATGGGCTTGAAAATGTTTGCGACATGGAGCCCATTATAACATTTTACCTGCAAAATTTGGCCCACGCCTCTTCCATGGCCACTTCCTGGGAACCAAACTTTCCTTCTACTTCAATTTTTTAGGGCTTCGTTTCCTAATGAAAGTCCGCTGGGTATTTACCACACCTACGTCTACTTGACCCTCTTCTTTACTTAACGGAATGAAAAGGCAATTTTTTGTGTGCTAATGACGGAACAATTAGATACTCGTCTTCATGTGTATGGGTCATCTGGGTAAAATGGCTCACACATGTCGTATTATGTCTACGTGCTCCGAAGTGGACGGATGAATTGTCCCGGTGCAAAAAATTAGTGACAGACACATATACAATTTATTGCGCCGTGAGACTTAAGACGAAATGCAAGCCTTTGGATGTGCTTCCTGACACATACAATTAAAAGCGCCATCGAAAAGCATGTGTTCTGAATAAGTTGTCAACAAGACTATGCCCATCTGGGGCGCCATACTGCTAATCACTGTACTAAACACTTGCCCCTATACGAAAGCTATGGGGGACTCAACTTCTAAATTAAGTCTCGCGTGCTGTTATCCACTGCGAACTGTAGCTACGAACTACAAACCTGGAACTCCGTTCTAGAACCGTCGTACGACAATGGCGAACATGGACTGTCCGTTGCTGCTTGTCGCCGCCGCTTATCGCGAGACGTAAGTCAATCTCATTGGGATAGCGCAGAGGTGGTGATTGGGCCGCGATTGCTGTTGGCAGTGAAATCCAAAGCGCCACCCGTGGTGCCAATCCGAAACTGTCTCAGCGCGCAGTTCCAAGTGCGTCCATTAGCGAGGACACAACAGTTTTCTTTTTGTATCCCCTGTTCCCTGCCACCACATCCTACTTACTTTTACTCTTCTCCCCTCCTAATCTCATCAGTTCCTCCCTAGCATTATCCAACTGTGACCTCCCCATCCTGTTCAGCTGTTTCCCTGTCTCTTGAACATACTATGCAATAATAATGCCCTTACAGGGTGGATGATAGAGCATGAGACTGCTCAGCATTTAGCTCTGGGTAAATCAATACTACCGTCCATGACCAAGTTTTGTATCGGTATCTCTTTTTACAAAATCAAATGAAGAACGTTTTTAGCGACTTAGTTTCTGGTTCAAACGGTTCAAATGGCTGTCAGCACCATGGGACTTAACATCTATGGTCATCTGTCACCTAGAACCTAACTAACCTAAGGACATCACACAACACCCAGCCATCACGAGGCAGAGAAAATCCCTGACCCCGAAGGGAATCGAACCCGCGAACCCGGGCGTGGGATGCGAGAACGCTACCTTGTCTGGCGAACCGCTTGTATTTGCGTGCGTAGTGGCCAGATTGGCCCACTTCAATAGTAATCAACTCAGAAATGGCGCAAAATATCTATTTTTTCTCTTAACCATTGTTTCTGCACGCAACCAGCCCTGTAAAACCATTAAAAGCTTTTCAGACTGCTTCTGAGCACCCTGTATAACGACTGATACGCACTGCATGTCTCATATTCAAAATCACAATTGATTGCTTTTATGCCATAAGTGTACAAAAAGAAGAAATGTCAACCCCATAGTGACAAACGTTGCCAGTTGGTCATCATCTGTTTCACTCACAGTTCGCCTGCAGTCGCTGACTGTTCAATGGATCAGTGCTCGAACAGCCCGCACTAGCTGTATAGGTAGGAACTGAGAAGTAATGAAAAAGAAACAACCTACAGTGGCACACACCTCACACACAGTAGACATGTCCATATAAGATGCACAGGATTTGATTGATTTCTGGGACATTGGAGAACACTTTGGTTTAGGGCTAGAAGGATGTCGAATGCCTTCCGGTGCAAACTGACCTAGATGAAAGATAGACGGGAGCGTCGCAGCACCGCTACACTCGCCTAGTGAATGCGACGCCGTCTCGCCACGTGAATACACGTGCCAATAGTGTACTTCGCGACCGCATCTCGACTCCTCAGTCGCTCTGTACTTCATCTGACAGCGTTCGTTCATATCTCCACCATACTACTGAGTAATAGTCGACGACTTCACTTCGGTATTGGTTTCTCTCCTTGGTCTCGATTTGTATTGTGGCTCGTATTTGACCATCTGACGGCTTGACAGCTCTGTGTCGCAAGTTCGTTGAACTTCGTTGTTGCATAGGTTGATGTTGACTTCTAATTGTTGTCGGGTCTGCCATTCGGTCATCCCTGTTGCTCGACTCCGGCATGGGTTTGAGTCTCGTTCTTGGGCGGTCTTCCCGCCTTGCATCGTCATTGTTTCTCTCCTGTTTTCTAGCCTGAGCGCAGGTATCCGGCTACTCCTGGGTATAGAAAACACTGCGCCCAAAATATATTAAAACATTTCCAATCCCCCCCCCCCCCCCCCCAAGTCCCTACCAACGTCTTTGGTGAGATCTCTTGGTTGTAATGTGAATACCCAGAGCGTCCCGCACCACGCTTCTGTTTCTCACCTGTCGCACTACCAACTCGCCCGTAATGCACTTAAAAGAACTGCGACTTTATAATGGGTCAGATCAAAAACAAACTGCTCTACTCCCTGTAGTGGGGAGTGAAAACCGAAAACTAAAAATAAAAAATACATTACACACAGTTATCAAATCCCCCGGTACTGACCAAGGACCTTGTGTGGTTTCCCTTTGTTGTCTGCTTCCAAACATTTCCAATGTGGACTCGTTTTGTCACACTAAGTTCCCCTCTCGTTGTACTTGTCTGCAGAGTCCTTGACTATCCAATAGGTCATTACTCCAACAGCTCACTGAGGCCTTAGGGGTAGGGAATTAGAATAGGTTTTGGTTGATTCTTCAGCGTAGTGACGGATTTTAGAATGTTGTTGTTGTTGTGGTCTTCAGTCCTGAGACTGGTTTGAGGCAGCTCTCCATTCTACTCTATCCTGTGCAAGCTTCTTCATCTCCCAGAACCCACTGCAACCCACATCCTTCTGAATCTGCTTAGTGTATTCTTCTCTTGGTCTCCCTCTACGATTTTTACCCTCTACGCTGCCCTCCAATACTAAATTGGTGATCCCTTGATGCCTCAGAACATGTCCTACCAACCGATCCCTTCTTCTGGTCAAGTTGTGCCACAAACTTCTCTTCTCCCCAATACTATTCAATACTTCCTCATTAGTTATGTTATCTACCCATCTAACCTTCAGCATTTTTCTGTAGCACCACATTTCGAAAGCTTCCATTCTCTTCTTGTCTAAACTATTTATTGTCCATGTTTCACTTCCATACATGGCTACACTCCATACAAATACTTTCAGAAATGACTTCCTGACACTTAAATCTATACTCGATGTTAACGAATTACTCTTCTTCAGAAACGATTTCCTTGCCATTGCCAGTCTGCATTTTATATCCTCTCTACTTCGACCATCATCAGTTATGTTGCTCCCCAAATGGCAAAACTCCTTTACTACTTTAAGTGTCTCATTTCCTAATCTAATTCCCTCAGCATCACCCGATTTAATTTGACTACATTCCATTATCCTCGTTTTGCTTTTGTTGATGTTCACCTTTCATCCTCTTTTCAAGACACTATCCATTCCGTTCAACTGCTCTTCCAAGTCTTTTGCTGTCTCTGACAGAATTACGATGTCATCGGCGAATCTCCAAGTTTTTCTTTCTTCTCCATGCATTTTAATACCTACTCCAAATTTTTCTATTGTTTCCTTTACTGCTTGCTTAATATAATGATTGAATAACATCGGGGAGAGACTACAACCCTGTCGCACTCCCTTCCCAACCACTGCTTCCCTTTCATGCCCCTCGACTCTTATAACTGCCATCTGGTTTCTGTACAAATTGTAAATAGCCTTTCACACCCTATATTTTACCCCTGCCACCATCAGAATTTGAAAGAGAGTATTCCAGTCAACATTGTCAAAAGCTTTCTCTAAGTCTACAAATGCTAGAAACGTAGGTTTTCCCTTCCTTAATCTAGCTTCTAAGATAAGTCCTATGGTCAGTATTGCCTCACGTGTTCCAACATTTCTACGGAATCCAAACTGATCCTCCCCGAGGTCGGCTTCTACTAGTTTTTCCATTCGTCTGTAAAGAATTCACGTTAGTATTTTGCAGCTGTGACTTATTAAACTAATAGTTCGGTAATTTTCACATCTGTCAACACCTGATTTCTTTGGGATGGGAATTATTATATTCTTCTTGAAGTCTGAGGGTATTTCGCCTGTCTCATACATCTTGCTAACCATATGGTAGAGTTTCGTCAGGACTGGCTCTCCCAAGGCCGTCAGTAATTCCAATGGAATGTTGTCTACTCCGGGGGCCTTGTTTCGACTCAGGTGTTTCAGTGCTCCCTCAAACTATACACGCAGTATCGTATCTCCCATTTCGTCTTCATCTACATCCTCTTCCATTTCCATAGTATTGTCCTAAAGTACATCGCGCTTGTATAGACCCTCTATATACACCTTCCACCTTTCTGCTTTCCCTTCTTTGCTTAGAACTGGGTTTCCATCTGAGCTCTTGATGTTCATACAAGTGGTTTTCTTATCTCCAAAGGTCTCTTTAATTTTCCTGTAGGCAGTATCTATCTTACCCCTAGTGAGATAAGCCTCTACATCCTTATATTTGTCCTCTAGCCATCGATGCTTAGCCATTTTGCACTTCCTGTCGATCTCATTTTTGAGACGTTTGTATTCCTTTTTCCCTGCTTCATTTACTGCATTTTTATATTTTCTCCTTTCATCAATTAAATTCAACATTTCCTCTGTTACCCAAGGATTTCTAGCAGCCCTCGTCTTTTTACCTACTTGATACTCTGCTGCCTTCACTACTTCATCCCTCAAAGCTACCCATTCTTCTTCTACTGTATTTCTTTCCCCCATTCCTGTCAATTGCTCCCTTATGCTCTCCTTGAAACTCTGTACAACCTCTGGTTGTTTCAGTTTATCCATGTCCCATCTCCTTAAATTCCCACCTTTTATTACGAAGAAATACGCCATACAGGCAGTTTCCACCGTTTTCTACAGTTTGTGATTATGTTACATGCGGTGGTGTGTTTTGCGCATCGATTGTGAATTATTTCCCGCTCTACGCATCCAACCGCTTTATAATATACTATCTGACAAATTCGGCATTTCCAAGTATTCATTCTGAGACTTTTATATTAGAAACTGTGTAAAATCGAAAGAATTTCATTTCCAGCTAATCATGAGAAACCTCTGAAGCTAAGAAACACTCGTACAAGGTTATACACATATTGTACATGTCTGTAAGTAAAGATAAGTAAGGTACTTTGAGTGTCTGCAATGCTATTTTGTAAAGGTCTCTATGGCAACATTTCTTCGTAGCTCTGTAGACGGCTACTGATTTCGTCTACAGCCGTTTGTGCTTCACACTTGAAAACTGCCAGAAGCGCTGCCAGGTGTCAGGGATTTCCTTAAGTTGACTTAGAAGTAAAGAATAAATTCATAAGAACTTAATGCATGAAGCACCATTTTTTACGCGTCTCAGTGTTTATGACGTTATCTTCTGGAACTATACATCGTACTATGACATATCTGTGCAGTAGATACATTCAGTGGTGTATGTGGATACTATCTTCGAAATATGTTGCGAATAGAGTTAGAACAAAGAAGTAATAAATTCAAACGTGTTGCACAATGCGGCCGTTTTACAAGCATCTCATCTACTGGACATTGTCTGAAAAATTTATTGTGTACAGAGTCGGTAGCACCATAAGTAATAGATTTAAGCGTCATGCATGATGCGGGAGTTTTTCACGCATATAGTTGTTTATGGTCCCATGAACCATGGACGTCGCGGTTGGTTGCGAGGCTTACGTGTCTCAGCGATACAGATAGCCGCATCGTAGGTGCAACCACAACGGAGGGATACTCTTCGAGAAATCTGACAAACGTGTGGCTCCTGAAGAGGGACAGCAGCCTTTTCAGTAGTTGGAGGGGCAACAGTCTGGATGATTGACTGATCTGGCCTTGTAATACTAACCAAAACGGCCTTGCTATGGTGGTGCTGGGAATGGCTGAAAGCATGAGGAAACTTAAGCCGTAATTTTTCCCGATGACATGCAGCTCTAATGTATGGTTAAATGATGATGACATCCTATTGCGTAAAATATTCCGGACGTAAAACAGTCCCTCATTCAGATCTCCGGGATGGGACTACCCAGGAGGACATCGTTAACAGGAGAAACAAAACTGATGTGTTACGGATCGGTGAGTGGAATGTCAGATCCCTTAATCGGGCAGGTAGGGTAGAAAATTAAAAAAGGTAAATGGTTAAGTTAAAGTTAGGTACAGTGGCAATTAATGACGTTAGGTGGCAGGAGGAACAGGACATCTGGTCAGCCTAATACAAGGTTATAAATACAAAATCAAATAGGGGTAATGCAGCAGTAGCTTTAATAATGAATAAAAGTATAGGAACACGGGTAGGCTACTATGAACAGCATAGTGAACCCATTATTGTGTCCAAGATAGAAACGAAACCTACACCGACCACAGTACCAAAAGTTTATATGCCACCTAGCTCCGCAGGTGCGGAGATTCTGGAACTGTATGGTGAGATTAAGGAAATTATTCAGATTGTTAAGGGAGACGAAAATTTAATGGTCATGGTGGACTGGAATTCGTTAGTAGGAAAAGGAGGAGGAGTCATAGTTGTAGGTGAATATAGACTGAGAAAAAAGAATGAAAGAGGAATCCGCCTGATAGAGTTTTGTGCCGACCGCAAATTAATCATAGGTCACACATGATTAAAGAATCATGAAAGAAGGTTGTATACGTGGAAGAGACCTAGAAGCACCAGAAGATTTGAGATTGTTTATATAATGGTAAGACAGGGCTTTCGGAACCAGGTTTTATATTGTATGATATGCGGGCTCTGACCATAATTTACTGGTTATGACATTATGACACGCAGATTAAAACTGCACAAAATGCAAAAAGGTAGTAACTTAAGGAGATGGGACCTGGATAAGCTGAAAGCACGAGAAGTTTTAGAGAGTTTTCAGAGGGAGCATTAGGGAACGATTAATAAGAAGAGAGGATAGGAATACAGTAGAAGAAAAATGGGTAGCTTTGAAAGATGAAACAGTGAAGGCAGCAGTGGATTAAGTAGGTAAAAGGACCAGTCTAGTAGAAAACCTGTGGTAACAGAAAAGGGATCCAATTTAATTGATGAAAGGAGAAATTTTAAAAACGCAATAAACGAAGCAGACGAAAGGGAATACAAATGTCTCAAAAATAAGATCTACAGGAAGAGCAAAATGGCTAAGCAAGGTTAGCTAGAGGACATATGTAAGGATGCAGAGGCAAATGTAACTAGGGGTAAGATGGATGCTGCCTCTTGGAAAATTGAAGAAACCTTTGAAGAAAAGAGAACAATTTGCATCAATATCAAGTGCCAAGGTAGAAAACCAGTTTTAAGCACAGAAGGTAAAGCAGAAAGGTGGAAGGATTATACAGAGGTCCATCTGGTGTTTCAAGAAATATGTTTGCCTCTGTAAGTTACGAAGTAATGGGCAACGGAAATATTTATTGTGGTAGGTCACCATAACAAACGTTGCACAGTTTACGGAGCTATGAATATAGTTTGTTGTGTTACTATCCGAAGAGTTACACCAAAAAGATAAATAGTTTTGAACGGAACAATAATTGTTTCTGTCATGCATTGGAATCAGTAACAGGAGCTGTGTATACATGAATTTAAATTAAATTGCTATCACTTTTAAGTTGGAAGATACAACCCTTCAAAGTTTTAGGGGCAGATACCACACGTGCTGCGCGTAACGCAAGCCGTGGCGTACGCCGTGAGATATCCGAGGCGGAGAGCTCCGGCATCCATCACATTCTTACGCGCCGCAGTAACAGACGAAGAATTGCAAGAAGTGAGGAGACGGAGGTGTTTGTTTTAGCTGCAGTACTCCACGATCCTCATGTCAGCTTACGAACCGTTGCTGTATTCGCTGGTGTCAGTCTCACATGTGTGTGGCGTATAGAATACGGCCACAGATTTCACCCGTACCGCCTGTCACTGACCAAGAAGCTGCATGGGAATGATTTCCGTGCGAGAGTGCTGACAATCCTCGTTGGGCACAACCTGTCAGCCGTCAACGTATGCAGTCTATCAATGTGTGGTGTGGAATCCTTGGGGATGAAATCATCGGTGCACACTACTTCCCAGGTACACTTACAGATGAGTTATATCGCGCCTCTGTAGTAGACAGTTTGCGTGGTCTTCTTGAACATGAGTGTCTACACACGAGAGTCCGTATGTGGATGCCCATTCTGTGCGTGTTGTTGTGGAAGAACTAAAGAACAGGTTTGCAGGGAGTTGGTGGGGGCGCCCTGGTTCTCATTCATGGCACGCAAGTTCGGCAGATTTAAGACCATTAGATTTCTTTTTGTGGGGATATCTAAAGGGTCGTGTTTATGTCACTGAGCCCACATCCCTAGATGATCTAAAACGGCACATCGAAGACGCATGTTGCTACGTGACACGGGCGATGTTACATCTCGTCCGCAGATCCTGTAGAAGGCTCATTGCATTTTGCATTCAGGAACATGGACACAAATTTGAACATTTCGTTTAAGTCAACTTCCCACCACCAGAACATTCGTCAATCACCACTGAGGCGTGTATTATGTACAGAGTTTGGTATCTGCCCCAAAAATTTTGAAGGATTGTAGCTCCCAAACTAAACGTGATATGAATGTAATTTAAATTGATGTATACGCAGTTGATGTTGCTGATTCCAGTGCATGATAGAAACAAGTATTGGCCCATTTAAAAAAGGTATCTTTTTTCTGTAACCCTTTTCATAATAACACAATAAACTGTGTTCATAGCTCCGCCAACAGTGTTACGTTTCTTATGGTGACCTACCGCAATTAATATTTCCATCGCCCATTACTTCGAAACTTACAGAGGCAAACATATTTAGTGAAACACCCTGTATGACTAAGGACGTTGCTTAAGCTGGAACAACTTTTGAGAGTTCTTTTTGAAAATTCATTAACTCCACACGAGCTTCTGTTTTTAACATTTTTTAATAATTATATTATTTATTTCAGTTCAATGCATTATAGTCTTTGTATAAAAGTATCATTTCCGTTCGTCTCATTGCATTTTTCTTTCAGCTGCCTTCTGTGCTACGCTATTGCGGTTCTTCCTGTGTGCAGTGCAAAATTCATCGAGCTATGTTATGCGGCAATGACACTTCATGCGAAAGCTACTTTCATCCGTAAGTTTTGCAAACTCCGTGTACTTTCTGCAGTTTTTCCGAATACACCGTATGTTGGTAACAGGTTTTACCACACATATCACTAAAAAGCACTATCTGCCACAAAAAAATGTTTTCTCTGATGTTGTCTCCTTTGAATTCAACCAAACGAATATCGCACAATCCCCTAAACAACGTTACTTTTCAGTCAGCACTTTCTTCCTCAGACCCATTAACTTTTAAACTGAGGTGACAGAAATTATGGGATAGCGATAGGGACATAAACAGATGGTGGCGGTATCGCGTACACAGGGTTTATTTTTTTATTAGGCGGTTCTTGTGAAATGAGTTTTCACGTGTTATGGCCGTACGACGGGAATTAACAGAATTTGAACGTGGTATGAAGTTGGGGCATGTGGCATGGGACATCCCATTTCCGTAATCGTTATGGAATTCCACATTCAGAAGGTCAAAGTGTCAATAGTGTGTCGAGAATACCTAATTTCAGGCATTACCTCTCACCATGGGGAACGCAGTTCCCGAAGGCCTCCACTTAGCGACCGCTTGCAGTGGGGTTTGTGTAGAGTTGTCAGTGTTAACAGACGAGCAACACTGCCTGCAATAATCGCAGATGCCAATGTGGGACGTAAGACGAACGTATCCTCTAGGATGGTGAGGCGAAATTTGGCGTTAATGGACAATGGCAGTAGACGACTGACGCGAGTGCCTTTTGCCAACTGCATGGTTATCAGTGGCAGCACCTCTCTTGGGCTCATTATCATATCGGTTCGACTCTAGACAACTGAAAAACAGCGGCCTGGTCAGATGAGCCCAGATTTCGGCTGGTAAGAGCTGGTGATACAGTTCGAGTGTAGCGCAGACGCCGCAAATAAATGGATTCAGGTTACCATCAAGGCACTGTGCAAGCCTATGACTCGGTAATGGTGTTGGCTGTGTTTATATGGAATGTACTTGTTTCTATGGGCCAACTGAACCGGTCACTGAGTGGAAATAGTTATGATCGGCTGCTTGGGAACAGATTGCAGCCATTCTTGGGTCACGTTTTCCCAAACAAAGATGGAATTTTTGTGTGTGACAATGTGCCACGTAACCAGGCCGCATTTATTCGCAGTTGGTTTGAAGAGCATTCTCCACAATTCGAGCAAATTATCTGATGACCCGTAACATTTCGACATGAGTTCCGTCGAGCATTTTTGGGACAAAACTGTGAGGTCAGTTCGTGCACAAAATTCTGCACTTGCAACACTTCCGCAATTATGGACGGCTGTAGAGCCAGCGTGGCCCGATATTTCTGCAGGAGACTTCGAACGCCTTGTTGAGTGCATACCACATCGAGGACACATTCCTCCTGTTAGGTTCAAATGGCTCTGAGCACTATGAACTTCTGAGGTCATCAGTCCCCTAGAACTTAGAACCACTTAAACGTAACTAACCTATGGACATCATACACATCCATGCCCGAGGCAGGATTCGAACCTGCGAACGCAGCAGTCGCGCGGTTCCAGACTGTAGCGCGTAGAACCGCTCGGCCACGCCGGCCGGCGCCGGTTAGGGGGAAACGGTGCGCAGCACTAGTCTTTCACATCACCTTTCTTTTCTCTTCTTAAAAATTAATATCTTACAATTTTCCATTTAGAAACTTCAAGTATTATAATTCCAAGAAGTCATCACAGCTATATCTTAAATAAAAAAAAGGACAGAAGGTCACGCAGTGCCAGTTTCACTTGGTGCCGTATGCGCAAATTTCGTTGCGCTGTGTGAGCTTTGGGTACCGGTTCTATGGACTGAGTAAAGCACTGTGAGCCGCATAAAATTTATCCAATAGTGGCTCCTAAATGTCTAAGTGCAGCATTGAAAAAGGAAAGAAAGAAAGTAGGTTACGAGTCTCCCAGAGAATTTGGCCTTCCTTCAGAACTCATAGCCACTTCCACATGCTTACTGTAGTGAAGTTTTCGTGTCTTTCTATGATTTTTACCTTGAAAATTTTCCTGACTCGTGTGTCGACTATTATCTGATGCCTCAGGATATGTTCTATTAACCAGTCCTGGTTAATTATACGATTTATCAATCTAATACTCGGCATTTTCCTTTAGCACATCACGTCCGTATGTTGTGTTATCTCCTTGTCTGCACTGTTTAAGTACTTGACATTTCACTTCTTTACATTTAAATGCAAAACATTATCAAATTACTCTGTTTCAGAATGTCGTTTGTTTGGATTTTCAGACTGCGTTTTTTATGTTCTTTATTACGGTCGTGGTTCGTTATTTTCCCACCCGTATTCATATTGATTGAATAGAATGTAGCATATGAGTTTTGCTGTAGAGCTTGTATCGAAATGTGGAGATGTTAGCTGTCTACTACCGTGCTCTTAAGGCTTTTGCGCTATATCTGAAACTATCATCCAGTTTTACGTGCGGAAAGTGTGAGGGAAATGACAGCTGACGCACCCTTGTTTTAGCTCTAGTTGGAATCGTGCTAATCTGTTTGTTTGCGGGGCTATCTTCTGCAGTACCTCGTATACGGGGTGTTTCACAAATTGTTCTACTGGCTTATAAGGGCTATATATTAAGTTCAGATATGGAACCCATATGCGGCGGTGATTCATTTTGATGTAAAATAAGTTTCAAAATGGAAACTGTTTCAAATCTCCCGCTTCACGGTAAGGAATGTAGAGCAGGCAATGAGACGTGTCCTGTATGCCCTACACGAGCCCATAGCGTCGGTTATGTTCGTCCTGTTCTCTTCTACGTGACGAAGGGGGTCTATTTTAAACTCTAGAGTACGGCGCATCCACACAGAATCACAGGCAACCTTCCCAGTTTCGGACATAGCTGTTTGTCCGGTCTGTTGTTGTAGTTGGACAAAAATACTTAAAATTACGCATTATTCCAACAGAAACTGACGACACCGCATGAATCTCAGTTTGTGTGCGTGCCATGAAGCTGGAAATTGGACAGTGATCCGATCTTCAAATTGATTTTATACCCAACCGTACATTTATGGAAAAGTTTTGCTCATCAGAAACGTATCTGTTAACCTCTCTCTGTAACCCCTAATAGGAAGTTTGAAACTCTCTGTATCAGCTACAACTATCTTTTTCCATCTAAGCAGAGCTGAAATTTAAGGGAGCTTAGCACAGGACGGTTTCGCCTTTGCTATTTATAAATTAACAGTTTTTTCACGATTACATGTACAAATTACTCACGGTGTTTATCACCCTTTCTTACATGTTCTGAAGTCGACAGGTTTTTGTCTCGTTAGCAGGGGTTGTAATCGAAAAGATTTGGTTGCATTTTCACCCTCCAAGGTTTTTCAGCTTTTAGGAAGGCCTTTGTGTTTTATTCTGTTTGTGTATGTTGCATTTCACTTCACTTTTGTAAAACTTCACAAAAGCTTTATTCATGGCAATATTTTTGTTGGTAGTGAAATTCTTAGTGACTTTAACAACAAAGGAAATCGGGCATCAGTTGCTTACTCGTTCTTGATACGAACTGAGTATCACTACTTTGCCTAGGTCCGGTGGCCGACTTCCCACAGAATAAATCAGCATATGCACTGGTTGGAGGTATTCCTCACTTTCCGCACCGAGTTTCCAGTCTGCAGCGGAGTGTGCGGTAGTATGAAACTTCCTGGCAGATTAAAACTGTGTGCCCGACCTAGACTCGAAGTCGGTACCTTTGACTTTCTTGGGTAAGTGCTCTTTAGACGCCGCTATTCAAGCTCGACTCACGACCCGCCCTCATAGCTTCAACGCCGTCAGCACGTAGTCTCCTACCTTTCAAACTTGACGCAAGCTCACCTGCGAACCTTGCAGAACTAGCACCCCTGGAAAAAAGGATACTGTGGAGAAATGGCTTTGCCATGCCTGGGGCATGTTACCAGAATGAAATTTTGATTTTGCAGCGGCGTCTGCGCTGATATGAATTTTCCCGGCAGATTAGAACTATGTGCCGGATCGAGACTCGAACTCGGGACCTCAGTGCATTGTAAGTTTTTGTTTTCCTGATTAGCCCACTGAAACATTAGTTCCGAAAGAGGGCCACTCAGATTCAGTGTGGCGTTAAGAAGAATACTGAAGAGTAGATCAGCAGATCACGTAACGGACGATGAGCTATTAAATATAATAGGTGAGGAAAGAGATTTGTGGGATTACTTCACTGGAAGAAAGATTGGTCTACTGGGGACACTATGAGAAATTTTAGGAGATAAAACGATGAAAACAGTAGCAGGTTGCAATGGATGTCGACAGAAGTTCTTATGCATAGATGAAGAGGAATGAACAGGATAGCCTAGCCGTCTTCAGAAAGAGGACCTGAACCTGGGGTGCGGACTCAAGTAGGAGCAATTTTTAGGTAACCAACACATCAGCGTAGCGTCATATATCACTATCAAAATTAAAAATCAACAGCCCAGCATTTACAGATTATTATGTAATTGTAGCAAATTTATGAGTTAATGAGTTAATTAAATTAAATGAAATAACTAACAACATTAAAGCATAAAAATATATTTACATTTCCAGTACAATTTCTTAAAGCACGAACATAGAGGTACCCACCTCCTTATGAGGTCGGTAACATATTGTTTTGCATTGCTTCACGACTCACACTTAATCCGGTTACAATCCTGGAGCTGGATGACATTACGACTGCAAATATTTGGCTGGAACGAGGAATAAAGTTGGTACGCTGAAGTTTCTGATCCTCAGTTTTTGCGCCAGTGTTGTGGGTTACATTCCAAAACCTTTCCTTCGCGTCTCTTCAAATGGAGACCCAGGACTCCGTTGATGGTTATCCTCCTGTCGGACGGGGTCAGTAATTTCGACAGTGCCTCGGTGCTGTTCGGGAGAGGCAGGCTTTCTGCTGGTACTGGGTTGCAATCTGTCCCTTTCCTTGATCCACAAGAACACAAACCCGTCAACACTACGCTGTACAAGAGCTCATCACTGTCGTGATGTCTCTGGAAAGTGTGCCTACGGTATTTGAAGTCTTGTGGCTTCCCTCTGCTTTCCATTTTAATGATTTTGACATATAAGGTTATTTGAAACTGTTTCTCGCAGCTGCAAGACCTCAAGAATCCGCATCTGGCTAGAGACTGTAAATACGATAAAACTGACCAAATGCGAATAGGCCTCGCGCTCTGTGTGTTAGGTAGATACTTAACTATGTGTGCAGATTATTCGTCCATACCGTGAATCGAGGACCGCGACGATTTTTGCCTGTTCTCGATATCGACGTGGCGAGACATCGGTCCAAGGAAAATATTGTTTTGTTGTGTTTTACAATCACAGATTAACAATTTTCGGATGTTTTCCTTTGCTTCTACTGTGAAACCTTTCTTCTTGCCAAATTTCGTGATTCTAGGTCAACAACAAATACCCTTTATGTTTCTATGAGTGAGTTTAAGAGTACCAAAGTATGTGACATAATGACTGTATATTTTGTTCACACTCAAAGGCTTTAATATAATATTATCGGTTAGTTCATTAAAATATTCCTTTTTTATTTCTTATTAGTCTGGAAATAAATGTTCTTTGTGTGCTTTTACTTTAATTATTATTTTAGTTATTAGTTTCAGTTCATTTAGCTTAGTTCTATACTTCCTTTTATCTTTACTCTCCTGAAAATCCTGGAAAATGTAAAAATTTCGTTTTAAATATCACAGGAGAGCAAGAGATGTATTCCGCAGCAGTTATCTCGCGGAAATTCTTCGTCGTTATCTAGCTCCGCCTGAATTCTCTAAAACCTTTACTCGCTACGCAGATGGTTGGGCACAGCTGTGTGCCGTGTTGTTCGATGAGTCTGGATGACAGGTCCTACAATTTAGCAAGATAAAGATTATTACTTCGGAGGTAATCTCTAGACGAATTCTGACGGCGTAAAATGCAGGTTCGCACTATCGTTCCAAACTTCACCTCCGAGTGATTTACGTCTCGTAATACCTGTACAGTGATAATTAACTACTTTCGGTGTGGAGATACGAAGGGCGTTTGAAAAGTCAGTGCAAAGTACATGAGATGGCACCACGGGCGAGTCTCGAAGTCCTGTTTAGTTAGTAGCATCTTTGGAAAGAACGCACACCACGTTTCAGCAATATTGGTCTATTTATTTGTGTTTGGCATATGTGTGAATTAAGGACGTCGAGTGATTGTCAAAAAATGGACTATGAAAAATTTCATGTGGTGATTAAACATCACTTTATGAAAGGCAAAACCTCTCAGGAGAATAAAGCGAAGCTTGGTAAACATTACGGTGACTGTGCACCTTCGATTAGAACAGTTTACAAGTAGTTTGAAAATTTTCGGAGTGGCCATGTGGGCACAAGTGATGCTGAACATTCTGGACGCCCTGAGGAGGTTGGACTCCAGAAATCATTGATAAATCCATGATATGGTAATAATAATAATGGCGTGTGACGAGGGCCTCCCGTCAGGTAGACCGTCCGACTGGTGTAAGTCTTTCGATTTGACGCCTCTTCGGTGACTTGTGCGTCGATGGGGATGAAATGATGATGATTAGGACAACACAATATCCTGTCCCTGAGCAGAGAAAATGTCCGACCCAGCCGGGAATTGAACCCGGCCCCTTAGTATTGATAGTCCATCACGCTGCCCCTCTTTTTTTTTTTTACATTGTGGCGTAGTCGTGAGCGACGGACGCCGTTCCACGTCGTACCGACTTCTTTTTTTCTTTTTTTTTGCGGCCACAATGCAAACGGTTTCCACTTTTTTATTTTGTAAGAAAAAATAGGATAAAAATAAAAACGCGGTTCCTCCGCTTTATGGTCCAACAACGCGACCACTTTTCACTTTTTTTTTTTTGGTTCTTGCGGCCACAACGCCATGTCCTAACCACTTTTTTTCAACGGTTTTCACTTTTTTATGTTGTAAGAAAAAATAAGATAAAAATAAAAACGTGGTTCCTCCGCTTTATGGTCCAACAACGTGACCACTTTTTTTCCCTTGGGAACAGGAAGGCAAGGTAAACAATTTTTATTCGTACAATTGTGCTGTCCTAGGGATAAGAAAAGTATCGAGACAGCAAAAAAAATTTGGAAATCATAAAATCAACGCAAAGGCCGCCCTATTTTTTTCCTTGTAACAGGAATAATGTAAATGACAATCCTAGTCACAGGCGGACACCCCAGTTGTCTGGCGTATTGTGAAAAACACTTCCTAAATAATTGGAAAAGTAAGTCCTGTAATTCGTATGACTCCGTATGAGCTCATGTTGTTCTTGTAAATACATCCAATAATCCATCTCGGACCTAATATCGTACGAATACAACTATTTCGTAGCATTTCCAGCGATCCAATTGATCGCATACGTCTTTTGTTTGGGGAAAAAACGTCTTGTCCGGTAGGAAAAGTACAGCCGATGTTATTTCTGTGTTGTTAGTGCGCCGAAGGAAGGCTAGTATTCGACGCGCCAGCATACAGACGTCCCTCGCTGCGCCACACACTAAACCACGTTTTTCCGTCGATAACAGTCCACAGTTTGTGCAAAGAGGAGAATCGACTATATGAATTGTATGTAATCCTGGTCACAAGTTTACGGTTTATAAGAATATACCACATCTATCTCGCTGCTGTTGACAGTTGCACTGCACACCAAATGTGGTTCCACGTTCTCGACGGGTATTTGATTTCCATTATGTTGCGGCCATGGTGATCCATCAAGCAGCTATAGATCTCCCGAGTCGTGGGTATTCTCGTCGAAGGTACTTTCAGACGAACATAACTGTTATCAAGAAGAAATGAGGCAATGTGTGCAAGAGAAGGCGAAATATTGCCCACCGCAATAGGGGGTTCGTACGAAGGCGGAACAAGTATTTCTATCAGAGCTGACGTTATGGTATGCTTTCTTTGTTGCCAATTTCGTATCATCGCTCTGATGTAAAGCACCAGAGCTTTGTTTCGCACGTTTGTGAGTTTGAGTCCACCATTCCGGAACTGTAGTGTTAACGTATCATACTTGATCTTAAACAACATCCGAGTACTAACATAGTAACCAAAGGCAGTCATAAGGCGGGCTGCAATACCCTTCGGTATTGGTAGGATCTGCGCTAAATGGGGCAGTCGTGACGCTATGTGAACGTTGGTGTATGCCACACGTTGGATCATGTCAAAGGCTCTCAGTGAGTTGTTGCGTATCGTCAGACGAACATTCTGCAGAAGCCGCCTAGAACTCGCCGCCGCTGACCGCCGTAGTGAACGGGTAAATGTAATCCCCAGACATCTCAGGGATTCCACCGTCTGAAACGGTCGCGGTACATCTTCCAGACCCCGTCCAATGTGCATAATTTAGGATTTCGTAATGTTAACGACACTGCCTGCCGCCGTCCCGTATGAGTCTAGATGTTCAAAAGCCTGACGCATATGCGCGACAAACGAAAGAGTTCTCATTAAGCGCTATCCCAGTAAGTGAGCGCCTCATAACACACATCAGCGGCTCAAGCGCTATCGCAAACAGCATCATGGAGAGTGGGCACCCTTGTCGGACTGAGCTGTTAATAGGAATCGAGCCCGCTTCCCGGCCGTTTACAATCACCTTCGATGTAGCCCCTCGTATTAGCCTCATAACGATGGAGATGAAAACAGGTGGAATCGCCATTCGGCTCATGACTGACGCCAAGAAGTCATGGTTTATCCTGTCGAACGCACGATCGAAGTCCACCGATATCATCGCTGCTCGCATTTTACATGTTTCAGCAAGGGCGATAACGTCACGGTATTTACTTAACGCCGAGGAGATGTTGCTTCGCACACCTAGGCAAGACTGATCAGGGGATATTGTCCTGGATATCGCCAGCTTGAGACGAGACGTAGTAGTCGTGCAAAGATTTTATAGTCGGTGTTTAGCATAGTGAGAGGCCGATATTGATTAACACTGCGACTCCCCGCCATCTTCGGGATGGGAAGAAGAAAGCCCGTCACAAATTCCGACGGTAGGCGCATGTCCTGACGCATCGCCTCATTGTACATCGACACCAACTGTGGCATTATCATGTCCATGAATTCTCGATAAAACTCTAGCGTAATCCCATCTGGCCCTGGTGTTTTACGGGCCGCTCCTTTTGTGAGTGCCACCTTTATATCGTCTTCTGTCAGTAGCTCCATAAGCGCTGCCTTATCCGTCTCTGTCAGTGTCGTTTGCAGATGTTGCAGTATCTCTTCCCCCACCAGACGGTCCGTCGCTGTACCGGCATACAGGTGGCGGAAATGCTCTAAAAATTCATTTGCAATGTCCTGTTGTGTTGTCAGTTGACGGCCATGTAAACCGTGGAGCACTGCTACCAATGCCCGGCGGTAACGTTTATGTTCCGCGACATATGACGCATCGAGGTACGTTCCCCAGTGATGGTGTCGAGACATCGTGCCCGTATTGGGATGCCACCCAGTCGTCGTCGCGTGATCGATAGGATTTGTGCCTTGACACGATGAACTTCCGCATGATATTCTGCAGACGGCACCGGGAATGACAGCTCACTAAGCATGGTGTAATAATAATCAAGAATGTCTCCTTGCCATCTCGTCTTATCCCGACCATACTGTATGAGAGCTCTTCTTATTGCCGGCTAAGTACACTCGAGCCACCATTGAAGCAAGGAGGTATATGTTGGTAGACGGCCTTGACATGTAGCCCATCCCTCCTCGACTCTCTGACGAATTTCGGGGTTCGCCAAAAGTGACGAATTGAGCTTCCATGTCCCGCGGCTTCTCCACACACTTTGCCTAGGGAGTGATATGGTACAAATGTAAGCCAGATGATCAGTAAATGCCGCAGGACATCGATCCGCGTCGACCACCTTATCCTGTACGCCAACCGAAACATATATTAGATCGAGTCTGCTCGCCGAGTGACTGGTATAAACAGTATGTCCCTCACGGTTCCTATGAATCATGTCCCAGGTATCGCTTAACTCCAGATCCCGGCATAGCACATGCAATTCACGACAGGTATTGTCATGTGGAGTCCGGTCTTTTTGGGATAAAACACAATTGAAGTCACCACCTATAATGAAATGATCGAATCTGCCGGTAAATAAGGGCACAATCTCTTCCGAATAATATCTCGCACGCGCCCGTCTGTTGTCGATGCCGGAAGGGGCATAAACATCTACATCTACATGACTACTCTGCAATTCACATTTAAGTGCTTGGCAGACGGTTCATCGAACCACAATCATACTATCTCTCTACCATTCCACTCCCGAACAGCGAGTGGGAATAACGAACACCTAAACCTTTCTGTTCGAGCTCTGATTTCTCTTATTTTATTTTGATGATCATTCCTACCTATGTAGGTTGGACTCAACAAAATATTTTCACATTCGGAAGAGAAAGTTGGTGACTGAAATTTCGTAAAAAGGTCTCGCCGCGACGAAAAACGTCTATGCTGTAATGACTTCCATCCCAACTCGTGTATCATATCTGCCACACTCTCTCCCCTATAACGCGATAATACAAAACGAGCTGCCCTTTTTTGCACCCTTTCGATGTCCTCCGTCAATCCCACCTGGTAAGGATCCCACACCGCGCAGCAATATTCTAACAGAGGACGAACGAGTGTAGTGTAAGCTGTCTCTTTAGTGGACTTATTGCATCTTCTAAGTGTCCTGCCAATGAAACGCAACCTTTCGCTCGCCTTCACGACAATATTATCTATGTGGTCCTTCCAACTGAAGTTGTTCGTAATTTTAACACCCAGGTACTTAGTTGAATTGACAGCCTTGAGAATTGTACTATTTATCGAGTAATCGAATTCCAACGGATTTCTTTTGGAACTCATGTGGATCATCTCACACTTTTCGTTATTTAGCGTCAACTGCCACCTGACACACCATACAGCAATCTTTTCTAAATCGCTTTGCAACTGATACTGGTCTTCGGATGACCTTACTAGACGGTAAATTACAGCATCATCTGCGAACAATCTAAGAGAACTGCTCAGATTGTCACCTAGGTCATTTATATAGATCAGGAACAGCAGAGGTCCCAGGACGCTTCCCTGGGGAACACCTGATATCACTTCAGTTTTACTCGATGATTTGCCGTCTATTAAACATTGAGAATACGAATTACATTAACAGTTATCGCCAGTCCTCGTGCCGAAGGTAGATAAGCCAGGTCGCGAACCGGAATCCCGTCCCGGACCAATATTGCCGTTCCACTGTCGTTGTTCGAGTGGGGCGAGGTGTAGGAGATGTAGCCATGGACTTCCTGGAACTCAGGAATGTAAATTTCCTGCACCATCAGTATATCCACATCCTACGCGTACATCATGTCCTTAAACAATTGCTGTTTCACAGGCGATCTAATGGTATTTACGTTTACTGTCCCTATTCTGTATGCCTGGGTTCGAGTAGCTCTCATCTCCGCATGATATTAAAATGACGAAAAGTGATCCTATAAATAGTCCCTTTGCACATCCGCAGAGGGTCCCCTGACGTGCGTGTCCCTGAGGCATTAGGTTTCCATGCTGATGGATGCGAGTCCCCAGCAATAGAAGGGTCCGCATCTGTAATTTCGTCGTCCTGCTCATACCAGCTGATATTATTTGGGTGCTCCAAATTTTCTTGTGCGGCATTGATGAGTGACATCTGTTGTTCTTTCGCAGCTTTAAACTCCACCGCAGAAGGGGTAGCAGGCCCCCGAGCGGATGCGTCGTCTGAGCGACATGACATTTTTCACTGTCCGAATTCATATGGTCTGCGACATCCGAAGCTTGTGGTTCCAAGTCAGACAGGTCCATAGTGTTAGACTCATCTGGGCTCCCAAGAAGAGAAGGGAGCGTCTCCGCGGAGTTTAGTCGGCTCTTCTTGCGGCGCTTTGGCGAGCGTTGTTTGCGGGCCCTATCCTCGGCCTCTGGTGTTGGTGAATCTTGTATCTCCTGCTGATTCGCCGCCTCCACAACGCCCAGGGGCCGTTCCACTTCAGCTTCCATGCCTGTTGTGATGCTGTGAACCTCTTTCTCCACCACCTGTAGTGTCTGAGATTGGAGGTTGGTAGGAGCCATTCCTTCTTCAGTGGGGTCCGAAGGCTCCCCTATCAACTGCGGCGTCGGTTCGATAGTGCGCTCCGACCTCGGCGTCACCTCCCCGCGAAGCGCCGCCACGTAAGTCATCGGCAGTGACGTTGGTGTAGTCGGATTCTGGAGGTCTCCGCTGGGGAGTTGCACGAGTCTCCTCTGCATACACGTAGATCGAAAGTGTCCTTCACCACCACCACATCCGGAGCATGTCCTGGGCTGTCCATCATAGATGACAATAGCCTCCGACGTTGATGTACGATGGTACATGTTTCGTAAGGGCAATTCGCACCTGTCGGACACCATTGAGCACTGGATACGTGCTAAAACTTGCCCAACGTTCGGCCGTATGTCTGATAACTCTGCCATATGGCTGGAGCGATTCAGTGACCAATGATTCTGGTACCTCGAAAGACAACTCGAAGACTCGAATCGTACGCACGCCCAGGCCCGAATGAGCGACTGGAACTTCGCCAGTATGACCATCGGAGTGTCGGAACTGGAAGCCTGGTTTGGCGGCTTCAATGATCCTATCGCATGCTGCGTCGTCAATCATCTTTACGTAAAGAGTGCTGCTCACGATTGATAAATGAATTCCAACAATCTCCGTGTAATTAAGTAGCACTTCGTCCCTCAACAAACGTTCGATTTCGAAAGCCTTCGGTCGTGCATACTCGTTACATAACGTGAACCGTATCGTGGTTTTTCGGAAACTGTGTGCTAATACGTTCGATTGCAACAGTAACACAAGCGAGTGACGACGGTGTAAACACCGCTCCTTCCGCGAACGCTCGCTGCCGGGACTTAAGTAAGTCCGAGCTGCTCCGCGGCTAAAGGCGGACTCCACTCAGCTACCGGGAGCGGACTATGATATGGTGATGGATGACAGAAGGGTTAAGATGTGTGAGATTGATAGTGCCGTGGGTATATCGAATAAACGGGTACATAATATTTTGCATAAATATTTGGACATGAGAAAGCTATCCGCAAGATGGGTTCCGCGATTGCTCACGCTTCACCAAAAACGGAATCGTGTGAAGTTTTGCAAGGATGGTTTGCAGCTGTTCAACAAGAACCCTTAGGACTTTCAGCGTCGTTTCGCTACTGTGAATGAAACATGGGTACCAAACAACAATCTAAACAATGTGTTACCAAGGGAGAATCTGTACGAAAAAAGGCGAAGATCAGGCCTTCGGCCGGAATGATTATGGCAACTGTCTTTTGGGATTCGCAAGGGATAATCTTCATCTACTATATGGAAAAGGGTAAAACTATTACAGGTGCATATTACTCATCGTTATTGGACGTTTGAAAAACAAGCTGCAAGAAAAGCGACGGCTAATGGACTGCAAAAATGTCCTTTTCCATCACGACAATGCACGAGCATACACATCAGCAGTTGTGGTTGCAAAATTAATGGATATAGGATTCCAATTCGTTTCACATCCCCCCTATTCTCCAGACTTTGCTTCCTCGGACTACTATTTGTTCCCCAATTTGAAGAAATGGCTGGTGGGACAAAGATTTTATTCAAACGAGGAGGTTTCTGCAGCCACCAACACCTATTTTTCAGACTTGGTCATTTCTTATTATTCGGAAGGAATCTAAAAATTAGAACGGCGCGGACGAAGTGTAAAAGCTGGCTATGTCTTAAAATGAAAAAGGTTTACCCCGAACACGTAAGTAGTTTTTATTGTCACACGGACTTTTCAAACGCCTCTCATATGCACACCTTGAATACTTTATGTTAGTTATTGGATTTTAATCTGTGCAAAAAACTATGTGAACATTTACTATACACCGTAATGGCGTTTCACAAAAATACAATCTCTCTCCTCCTCTCACGTTTCTGATCTCTCAAATTCCTTCACAATCAGTCCATAAAACAAAATATTTGGTTCGGTCTGACACAGAGATGGGTTCGTAGCATGGAACGTTCGATTCTCGCTGACGGTATATGCCGTTCACCACGATGACACTTAGTAGCACTATAATAAGAGCTTTGCGTACGTTAGTACACTATAACAACCATTGACTTAGAATCTGAGTTGTATACAGTCTGATACGACTGACCGTTACTGATATTAACAGTCTTAATACTGGATAGAAAGAGTTGTTGTTGATGTTGTGGTCTTCAGTCCTGAGACTGCTTTGGTGCAGATCTCCATGATACTCTATCCTGTGCAAGCTTCTTCATCTCCCAGTACCTACGACAACCTACATCCTTCTGAATCTGCTTAGTGTATTCATCTCTTGGTCTCCCTCTACGATTTTTACCCTCCACACTGCCCTCCAATAGTAAATTGGTGATCCCTCGATGTCTCAGAACATGTCCTACCAACCGATACCTTCTTCTAGTCAAGTTGTGCCACAAGCTCCTCTTCTCCCTAATATTATTCAATACCTCCTCATTAGTTACGTGATCTACCCATTTAATCTTCAGCATTCTTCTGTAGCACCACATTTCGAAAGCTTCTATTCTCTTCTTGCCTAGACTATTTATCGCCCACTTTTCATTTCCATACATGGCTACACTCCATACAAATACTTTCAGAAACAACTTCCTGACATTTAAATCTATACTCGATGTTAACAAATTTTTCTTCTTCAAAAACGCTTTCCTTGCCATTGCCAGCCTACATTTTATATCCTCTCTACTTCGACCATCATCAGTTACTTTACTTCCCAAATAGCAAAACTCCTTTACTACTTTAAGTGTCTCATTTCCTAATCTAATTCCCTCAGCATCACCCGACTTAATTCCACTACATTCCATTATCCTCGTTTTGCTTTTGTAGATTTTCATCTTGTACCCTCCTTTCAGGACACCATCCATTCCGTTCAACTTCACTTCCAAGTCCTTTGCTGTCTCTGACAGAATTACAATGTTATCGGCAAACTTTTCTTTTATTTCCTTCACTGCTTGCTCAATATACAGATTGAATAACATCGGGGAGAGGCCACAACCCTGTCTCACTGCCTTCCCAACCACTGCTTCCCTTTCATGTCCCTCGAATCTTATAACTACCATCTGGTTACTGTACAAATTGTAAATAGCCTTTCGCTCCATGTATTTTACCCCTGCCACCTTCAGAATTAAGAGGTGAGTATTCCAGTCAACATTGTCAAAAGTTTTCTCTAAGTCTACAAATGCGAGAAACGTAGGTTTGACTTTCCTTAATCTTTCTTCTAAGATAGGTCGTAGGGTCAGTATTGTCTCACGTGTTCCAACATTTCTACGGAATCCAAACTGATCTTCCCCGAGGTCGGCTTCTATCAGTTCTTCCATTCGTTTGTAAAGAATTCGCGTTAGTATTTTTCAGCTATGACTTTTTAACTGATAGTTCCACTAATTTTCACATCTGTCAACACCTGCTTCCTTTGGGATTGTAATTATTATATTCATCTTGACGTCTGAGGCTATTTCGCCTGTCTCATACCTCTTGCTCACCAGATGGTAGAATTTTGTCAGGACTCGCTCTGCCAAGACTGTCAGTAGTTCTAAAGGATAGTTGTCTACCCCGGGGGCCTTGTTTCGACTCAGGTCTTTCAGTGCTCTGGCAAACTTTTCATGCTGTATTATAATTCCCATTTCATCTTCATCTACATCTTCATCTACATTCTTTTCCAATTCCATAATATTGTTCTCAAGTACATCGCCCTTGTATAGACCCTCTATATACTCCTTCCACCTTTCTGGTTTCCTTTTTTGCTTAGAACCGGGTTTCCCTCTGAGCTCTTGATATTCATGCAAGTCTACATCTACATCTATATCTACATCCATACTCCGCAAGCCACCTGACGGTGTGTGGCGGAGGGTACCCTGAGTACCTCTATCGGTTCTCCCTTCTATTCCAGTCTCGTATTGTACGTGGAAAGGATTGTCGGTATGCTCCTGTGTGGGCTCTCATGTCTCTGATTTTATCCTCATGGTCTCTTCGCGATATATACGTAGGAGGGAGCAATATACTGCTTGACTCTTCGATGAAGGTATGTCCTCGAAACTTTAACAAAAGCCCGTACCGAGCTACTGAGCGTCTCTCCTGCAGAGTCTTCCACTGGAGTTTATCTATCATCTCCGTATCGCTTTCGCGATTACTCAATGATCCTGGTTCTCCTTTCTCCAAAGGTCTCTTAAATTTCTTGTAGGCAGTATCTATCTTACCACTAGTGAGATAAGCCTCTACATACTTACATTTGTACTCTAGCCATCCCTGCTTAGTTATTCAGCACTTCCTGTCGATCTCATTTTTGAGACATTTGTATTCCTTTTTGCCTGCTTCATTTAGTGCATTTTTATATTTTCTCCTTTCATCAATTAAATTCAATGTTTCTTCCGTTACCCAAGGATTTTTACTAACCCTCGTCTTTTTACTTGGTTGATGCTCTGCTGCCTTCACTATTTCATCCCTCAAAGCTACCCATTCTTCTTCTACTGTATTTCGTTCGCTCATTCCTATCAGTTGTTCCCTTATGCTCTCCCTGAAACTCTGTACAACCTCTGGTCTAGTCAGTTTATCCAGGCCCCATCTCCTTAATTCTCACTTTTTTGCAGTTTCTTCAGTTTTATTCTACAGTTAATAAGCAATAGATTATGGTCAGAGTCCACATCTGCCCCTGGAAATGTCTTACAATTTAAACCCTGATTCCTAAATCTCTGCCTTACCATTATATTATCTATCTGATACCTTTTAGTATCTCCAGGGTTATTCCATGTACACAACCTTCTTTCATGATTCTTGAACCAATTGTTAACTATGATTCAGTTATGCTCTGCGCAAAATTCTACCAGGTGGCTTCCTCTTTCATTTCTGAGCCCCAATCCATATTCACCTACTATGTTTCCTTCTCTCCCTTTTCTTACTCCCGAATTCCAGTCAGCCATGACTATTAAATTTTCATCTCCCATCACTACCTGAATAATTTCTTTTATCTCACCATACATTTCATCAATTTCTTCATCATCTGCAGAGCTAGATGGCATATAAACTTGTACTAGTGTAGTAGGCCTGGGCTTCTTGTCTGTCGTGGCCACAATAATGCGTTCACTATGCTGTTTGTAGTAGCTTACCCGCATTCCTGTATTTTATTCATTATTAAACCTACTCCTGCACTACCCCAATTTGACTTTGTACGTAAACCCTGTATTCACCCGACCGAAAGTCTTGTTCCTCCTGCCAGCGAACTTCATTAATTCCCACTATATCTAACTTTAACCTACCCATTTCCCTTTTTAAATTTTCTAACCTACCTGCTCGATTAAGTGATCTGACATTCCATGTTCCGATCCGTATAACGCCAGTTTTATTTCTCCTGATTACGACATCCTCTTGAGTTGTCCCCGCTCGGAGATCCGAATGGGGGACTATTTTACCTCCGGAATATTTTACCCAAGCAGACGCCATCATCATTTAATCATACAGTAAAGCTTCATGAACCTCGGGAAAAATTACGGCTGTAGTTTTCCCTTGCTTTCAGCCTTTCGCAGTACCAAAACAGCAAGGCCGTTTTGGTTGGTGTTACAGGGCCAGATCAGTCAATTATCCAGACTGTTGCCCCTGCAACTACTGAAAAGGCTTCTGCCCTCTTTAGCAAACAACATGTTTGTCTGGCCTCTCAGCAGATACCCCTCCGATGTGGTTGCACCTACGGTACGGCTATCTGCATCGTTGAGGCACGCAAGCCTCCCCACCAACGGCAAGATCCATGGTTTATGGGGGGGGGGGGGGATAAAAAGAGTATTGGATAGGAAATGGAGAAAATAAATCGTGTGATATGATTAAAAATGGGCCATTTCCGGGTGTTTTCCTTTACTTGTGCTGTGTATTAGATATCGACAGATTTCATGCATATAGATCAACAGGAAGTAAGCTATAGGTTTTGATGAGTGGTTTAGCGAGTATAAAAATATTACAATATGTTTGGCCGTAGCTTGTGACTGCATTGACTTAGAGGTTTAAGTGCTTCACATCAACAAAGGACAGTAGACCTTAGTACGTGACAAAAATTTCAGCTCTGTACGTTTGCTCGTTCCTGAGAAAAAAAGAGTCAAAAAAATTTGCGACGAAGTGTTTCTGTAAGGGTTCCGCTCTTACTGACTGAGGTGCGGAACAGTAAAAGAAATGAACTGTCATTTCCACTAGCTGGCGTCATAGGGACGTAAACACTACAGAGCGCGGGGCGTGAGAGATGGTTGCTGAGTTTATTTAATATCAGATGGACACTTTAAAAATCGGCCAAATGAGGCCGTCCGCAATAAACACGTGTATAACAATTACGGTTTAAGTGGGTCCGCACTGCCGTAGTAAATGTATTTGCCTAGTTGAAGTCTTTGTGGTGCTGACACCGCGGCTGCAGAGCATGAAGTCAGCGCGCAACTGTGGCCCTGCTCCGATAGACGATCGCTGACGTCGTTTCGCGGCGAAGCCGGCACGGGAGCACGCGAACCGCTGTTCGCCGCGCCATACGGCCCCTCTGGCCGCCATAAAAGGCCTCGCCTTCGGATGCTCACTCAGGGAGAGTGACTGCAGCCAGTTCGATGGCCCATTCGGGGCGGTGGGCAAGGCAAGCTGAGGTGAGCTCGCCGCCCGGCCGCCAGTAGAATTCGCTGTTGCACGCACGGCGCGGCCCGTAGGCCTTTCAGGGCAGGAAGACCTCACCGCCCTCGGCGCAGACACGCGAGGCGGAAGCGTCTGCCGGTCCGGCCGGTGAGCGGCGGGCTCGCACTGCCACCAGCGCGTTCGGGGGGGGGGGGGGGGGGGGTAAGAGGGGGCTGACGTAGGAGGCCACAGGCGCTCTCCAGAGAGCCGTTCGTTCCGACTTAATACCCAGCGCACGCCCCCAATATCGGCTGGATTCGTTTCGTTGCCACTTCCCAGCGTCTACTACCGCTGCAGCTCGAGTTTAAGACACACACACACACACACACACACACACACACACACACGGAAGCATTGCTGAAAAGGTATTCTTTCTTTTCTCGAAACGCTGCTGCTTCGCTATAAAGTTTACAAGCTGATATTCGGCTGGGGGAACCGTTGCAGCTGGGATCTCACTTCCCCGACGCGGATAAAGTGTGCCCACTGCGGGTGCAGGAGCTGTATATGTTGCAGGGAGCAGATGTTGCTGCTTTAGTATAGCTGCCGTTTCGCACGCTGTAGCAGGGATAGCAGCCGGCGTCGGCCGAATAACTAAGTCGTGAAGAACTGCCGCATCATGCTTGGCGTTTAAATATATTATTCCCTTGATACGAACTCTATTCGCAACATGTTTCACAGACAGTATATGCACATATGCTGCTGAATTTACCTACAAAGATACGTCATTGTGCGCCCCATAGTTCGAGAGACATGACGTCGTAAATATTGGGATACTTGAAAACTCGCGGCGTCATATATGAAGTTTTAATATATGTATTCTTTACTCCACTTACACAGTCAAGTCAGCTTAAGAACATATCCCTGACACCTGGCAGCGCTTTTAACAACTTTCAACTGCGATCGTAGGCGAAAGCGACAGCCGTCTACAGAGCTACGAAGGCACCTTGACACAGAGACAATTATGAAGTCACGTTGTACAAATGTGAAGCAACTGGGCCCAGCGCACAAAAAAGTCTGGAATCATGTTTCTTAATTTCGATACTGTACTTAGAGGCATACACATTTGTACATCTTGCACGGACAATGCTAGTATATTTAAGTACAGGGTGTCTCTCCTGAGAGTCGTCAGGTGCATTTTCTCTGCTGTTTCGCCGGATGTTTGCAATTTCTTTATTGCAACTTGTAGCTGGAGTCAGTACAAACAAATACTGCTCCTCACATCTTTCACACGACACCCAATGTCAACGGAAAGCATGATTTTGTGTCCCATTATAAACAAAAGGATTTTTAAAGCGGAATATTACGAGCCCATTCGATAGAGTTGTCCCGAATTGGCCTAGCTCTTTTTATTGATATTTATTAACAGGGACAGTAAAACACGAAGAATAAACATGACTCCGTATCACTTCTGGACACTGCGATAAGGATTCAACGGCATTAGCGGATCTTAACGACATCTATTGGCATGCATGTTCCAAGTACACGACTGTACAGTAAGTTTTGTAAGAAATTGGTTGCGAGACGTTATCCACTCCCCACCAGTGCTGCAGCTTTACTGCACCGTTTTGATAAACATAAATTGTTCACAGACTATTTGAAAGCCGCCGGCATCCTAATTTAACTTGTCAGTATCCGAGGTCTTTGTTTTCTCATGGCATCAGCCCAGTTCGTTATCGGGTACTCAATTTTGTGTTTTAATTTGCGTACATACCTCTGTATGTAAAGTAAATTTTCATTATTGCTCTCTTGTGCATTTTACGTCATTGTTCTCCTGGCACCATTGTTCATGTCGTTGGTTGCATTGCGTTTGTTATTTTTGATTTTCTCTTTACCTTAAGTACGTCCGTCTATACGCTACACATCGCATTTTGATACGTGTTGTCATTTCAATTTTCAGGTATTGTTGTAGATATTGTATGATGTACGCTATTCACATTTTGTCTTTTACTGTAAGGGTTTATGTATATTTGCCAAAATATTGTTTTCTAGTGATGTTTGTAATTCTGCCCCAATGTTATTGTCATCAGTGGAGCTGGCTGTCTGGTGTTTGTCTAATTAAGATTATATTTTACTTTAAGAATGTCTCCGTATGCCACCCTCGTAATATTGTTCTATTTTCCTTTTTTGCATTTATGTTTCTTTGGTACTTTACAACCGTTGCTGGTTGCATGGTCCGTATAACACAAAGCCAAAAAAGACCATGAGTTCAACAGCAACGGCACGAAACTGGCGTGAGCTGACTGGTGCGCCCTTGCAGAAGCGCTGCTCAGCTGCCGCTGGAGTACTGATTATTCCTCACCTTTTATTGTTCCTGTTAACACGTATCGATAAAGAAATATTTAGCTAGGTGAAATTGGGGAAACTCTATCCAATGGACACGTGAAATTCCGTTTGTGACGGAAAACAGACGTTTACTATGAACGCTGTGCTTCATACGAAACACGTGATGAGCAGTATTTGTCTGCGCTATCTTCAGCTACACATTGCAAGAAAGCGATTAAAAACATCTGCCGAAGCTCCGGGTATATACCTATTGTATCAATGCATTCCCGCAAATTTTTATTTAAATGAATTTGAATGTATCTTTGAAACTTTGATGCACTCAAAAGTAATGAAAAATGCTGAAGGAAACTGTAACCAGACAATTGCTTTGAGGTTTTATCGCTGGTCGATGCTTGATTTTCTACAAATAGAGCAAGGTAGGATTCCACTCGTCTGCTTTGACCCATGACGTCATACTTTGAGTAAAGAGGATACTTACCAGGACAACCACAGACAATTTTTAATAACGAGTAGATTGCATTATTCTAGATGGCGACCACAAAACAGATCGTCTCGTTCAAAAACAAATATAAAATTACGTGAAGATTTGAATTAGAAAATAAAAAGAAATTAACTTGAAAACCGCGGGAGTAAGGGGTTTTTGGTGGTGAAAAACTAAAGAAAAGGGTTAATAAAGCCAAGACCACTCCAAAGTGATGAAAAATCGACAAATAGCGCATACGAACTCTTCGAAGCTAATCCGAACGAAATATACATAAAACGCAAAATGGAAACGAATAATTGGCTTGACCTATATAGGCGAAACGAAGAAACACTAAGAATGATATTTCACCACCCGAATTCGATCCATTTTCAAATATTATAACAACAGTTATGAATCTATGTATTTTTATATTTATATATCAAAAATGCCACTTAAATATTAGTTTTATTACGGTTTCGCATGTAAAGACACACAAAAATATATATAAAATTTAGATAATCCAGTACAGACAGTTACCTCCTCAATTCGTTCAGGTTTTCTATCCGGATGGTTTTGGTTAATATGACATAGTGACCCCAATAACTGGGAGAAAACAGACAGGGGTTTATATGGAAGGCAGTGGTGAGTGCTGAAGGGCTGAAATCTAACGAAAGGCATGCGTCTGTTTCCGAGTCGCAGTCCGATACAAAAAGTTTCGTGATGATGGATTTGCTCAGGAAGACACATTACTGCTGCACGTGGGAATGTTAAGCAGTATGACAAAAAGTGTTGCAATTACACAGAACTGTAGGAGAAAAGATTAAAATAGATGGTCTGTCGTTAAAGTTAATATAAATTACTAATGAGCAGCTGTGTCATTCTACAGTTTATGGTTAAAGTATAACTCATCTTACTGTAAAATCTTATACTCAAGATCTGAGAAGGATAATATACTAACTTCTTCCTATTTTTCTGCATTCAATATTTAATTCACGTATGAAATGAAGCTGGCCCAGTTTTTCAGATGGATATATTGTATAACGTGAAGGACATACTATACACGTACAGCCAGAAGTGTAAAAGTATCGTCAGCATAAAGCTTTTCTGTATTGTGGAGCCGGCCGCGGTGGTCTCGCGGTTCTAGGCGCGCAGTCCGGAACCGTGCGACTGCTACGGTCGCAGGTTCGAATCCTGCCTCGGGCATGGATGTGTGTGATGTCCTTAGGTTAGTTAGGTTTAAGTAGTTCTAAGTTCTAGGGGACTGATGACCACAGCAGTTGAGTCCCATAGTGCTCAGAGCCATTTGAACCATTTTTTTGTATTGTGGACAGTAGCGTAGTGTGTGTGTGTGTGTGTAGTCTGACCAATGAACCAGTATCAATAAATGCTGTACCAGTGTTTCTGAAGATTATTCGTTTATTGTTTACATACATATACAAAACAAACAAAGCAATGTGCGGAACACATAGGGACGGAAGGATTAAGTGAATAGTAGCCTTTGAAACTGCATGTTTGGCGTGGTGGCCAGACATCGAATGTAAAGGCCCAGTTTCCCGGAGCTGCTGGTGCCATTTCTCCCGTCAGTTGGTCACAGTCCATATCCACGCCGAAAACGTCGTTGTACTAGCGTAATAGACTTGAGCTCCGCGAGAGAAAGCACACAGCTCACATTCTGCAGTGGCACATGGCTACTGACATACGTTTACGCAAAAAAATCACATACACGCTTGCGCTCGCGGTACCAATTGCAACAAGCAAACTCAGTTAAAAAAAGCCGCCAGTAAATATCAGCAAATATCTCAGTTACGTCAGTAGTACCACATTTTATGTTTTTATGTATTTAACCTGAACATCGTGTATAAATCATTTGCCAACATAACATTTGTGAAGTATATGACTATATAAAAACCAAGCTTAAATTAAATTTTTTTTAGCTCTTTATAATAAGATGAAACGTCAGATATCATCGTGTGAACTATCTGCGAATGAATCAACTGACGATAAACTTTCTGTAACTATACGCAACCAATTTACTTCCAAGTCTTGCGGAGAGCTGTGTTTGAAATCGCAGTCATTGCATAAGTGCGAGCAGTAAAGATCTTCTGCATTACCGAAAGAAGAACACAGTGCAAAAATGTGAGCTTAAAAAGAGGCTTCTTTGCTAAACTAGTGTTTTATTATAGTTCTCTCGCACCCTTTTTCCTATACTTGCGCTGCTATAATGTTTTACCAACCTGCTGCAGACATAAAAGTAGCTGGCAGTTGCAGGCACTCATAATAAATAGCTTTCCTCAATACACACCGTGCGATAAAATATTTCTTTTTATACGAGCCAAAGCAATCGTTTCTTGAAAGCTGTCACTAAAGATCCTGCTCTTAGCTTATGAACAGGTCATTTACTGAGACTGTTTACCCCTCAGTCTTTCTCTTATATAGTAAAAGCAATCTGATACAATCTACATCGAAAAATGTCACGAGAAAGATTAAAGAAAAGAAATCCTCGAGATAATCACTTCGTTAATGAAAAGCTTTTAGAAAACGCGAAATGAGTTCAGTTCTTTGGCTGCTAATAAACAGTAGTTGATGCTGAAACCTTTGTTAGAGGTTTTTTCCTTTATTTTCTGGAAACGAATTGTAAGACCAAAAAAAAGGCGAACGTTCATTGAATTGGAAGGAGTCTGAACGTATCAGGGGAAATGAAACATGGTAGGAGAGTATCTGTCTAGCTGAAAGCATACTTGCTAATGGATAATAAAATGTTATATACTAAGGAAGAAGAATTCTATTTGAGAGGACTGCACAAGACATTCAGAAGCTGTGACTGCAGCACGTAATGCTTCGAACAACTGTGAATTACCACAGATCATGTATAGTTCAGCAACACAAATCTTCAGTATACTTAAGACATGTTATCTTTAACGTAAAATTCATGTGAGTTACATCTATCCTAATTGATGTTGCGAGTTCCATAAACCATCAGTGCATAAGATTGTACAGTACTTAATATAATGAGCGATGGAAACTGAGGCGCTATCTTTTTTGAAATATTAGTTAACTATAACAGCGAAGAGAGAATGTAGGAGTGGAATGAAGCAAGAGAGCTTTACAAACTTCTGTGGTAGATTTTGACTGGATGTAGTTACACACCTCTGCTATTTGACAAGAGCTGAAAATGTAATTCAAAAAGACCTGTGACACGCATACTGTCAACTGAGCTTCCCTATAACGTAGTTGATACATCAGAATTTAAGAACTAACTCATCACACCCTTATGCCAGTTACCACTAATACTTCATCTCAATCGACTGTTAGCTTGACTCAGTTCATTACGGGCAGTTCTTTCTATGCTTCTAAGATAATTGTTGTTTGAAAGAAGAAATTTGTGAAGGAAATTAAAGTTCAAGGAGAATAAGCAAAAAATTTGAGGACTGTCGATTGTATTGTAATTCTGTTACAACGTTATGGGACTTTGAAGAAGGACTGAATGGAGTAGACAGTGTCTTAAAAGGAAGACATTATATGAAAACCAAGAAATATAAAGTAAGGGTAATGGAATGAAGTCGAATTAAATCAGATGGCGACATAATTAGATTAGGAAATGACATGTTACGTGAAGTTCACGAACATAGATATCTGGGCAGGAAAATAATTAATAACTACCGAAGTAAAGAAGATACAGAATGCAGAGTAGCAATAACAAGAAAGGGTTTTCTGAAAATAAAAAGTACTTGTTTACGTCCAACATAAATCTAAATATTAAGAAGTTTTCTAAAGGATATTAGCGACGGAGTGCTAAAATCTAATACTTCCGAATTTCTTAGGTGAAAACTCTTAAACCGTCTTAAATAAAACAAACATCCTGCATCTCTGTTTTTCATGTCTACATATTTGCAGCCTTCTGCCGCTAAGGGCTCACAGATGTACAGCTTAACATGTAGGTTTGTCACCTAGCTACACTCATCCTCATAAATTAAGGATAATGCTCATACATGCAGCACGTAATGCTTCGAACAACTGTGAATTACCACAGATCATGTATAGTTCAGCAACACAAATCTTCAGTATACTTAAGACATGTTATCTTTAACGTAAAATTCATGTGAGTTACATCTATCGTAATTGATGTTGCGAGTTCCATAAACCATTAGTGCATAAGATTGTACAGTACTTAATATAATGAGCGATGGAAACTGAGGCGCTATCTTTTTTGAAATATTAGTTAACTATAACAGCGAAGAGAGAATGTAGGAGTGGAATGAAGCAAGAGAGTATGGACATGTGGTGCATTTAACCTGCGGTCGTCGCACGGTGGCGCTGGCAGCAGTCCACATATGCAGAGGTGTGTTGGTGCATGTCGGAGTATGGTGCAGCGAGTAAGTGTGCAGACGTTTTCAGAAGCGCTATTGGTTACTGTGTGTTGAAAATGGCTCAAAGAACAGATATTGATGACTTTATGAAGGGTAGAATACTAGGGCGACTGGAGGCAGGTCAAACACAGCCGGTCGTAACACGGAACCTCCTTTTGCCACAAAGTGTGATCTCACGATTATGCAACGATTCCAGCAGACAGGAAACTTTTCCAGGTGCTAGAGTACGGGACGTTCACAGTGTACAACATCGCATGAAGACCGATATCTCACCACCAGTGCCTGCAGAACGGCGACGGAGTACTACAGGTAGCGTTGCTCAGGATCTTACTGGAGCCACTGGAACAGTTGTCTCCAGACAAACAGTCTACAGACAACTCAACAGACATGGTTTATTCAGTCGGGGACCTACAAGATGCATTCCACTGACCCCTGGTCAAGAACACAGTAGACGGTCATTGGAACAGTGGTCCCAGGTTATGTTCACGGCCGAGTCCTGGTATAGTCTGAACAGTGGTTCTCGCCGGGTTTTCATCTGGCGTGAACCAGAAACCAGTTACCAACCCCTTAATGTCCCTGAAAGGGATCTTTATGGAGGTCGTGGTTTGATGATGTGGAGTGGGATTATGATTGGTGCAGATACACCCTTGCATGTCTTTGTCAGAGGAACTGTAACAGGTCAAGTGTATCGTGAAGTCATTTTGAACCAGAATGGCCGCCTTTTCAGGGCTTCAGTGGGTCCCTCCTTCCTCCTGATTGATAATAACGCCCTGCCCCACCGAGTTGCCATCGTGGAGGAGTACCTTGAAACAGAAGATATCAGACGAATGGAGTGGCGTGCCTGTTCTCCAGACCTGAACCTCATCGAGCATGTCTTGGATGCTCTCGTTCGACGTATCGCTCCACGTCGTCAAACCCCTACGACACTTCAGGAGCTGCAACAGGCACTGGTGCAAGAATGGGAGGCTATACCCCAGCAGCTGCTCGACCACCTGATTCAGAGTATGCCAAGCTGCTGTGCGGCCTGTGTAAGTGTGCATGGTGATCATATCCCACATTGATGTCGGGGTACAGGCGCAAGAAATAGTGGCGTTTTGTAGCACATGTGTATCGGGGCGGTTTTCTCAACTTATTACCAATACCGTGGATTTACAGATCTGTGGCGTTTCTGTTCCTTATGTGCCTATGCTACTAGCGCCAATTTTGTGTAGTGCCACGCTGTCTGGCACCACATTCTGCAACTGTCCTTCATTTATGAGCATGGGTGTATGTTGGCGCGTAAGAAATGGCGTGCTGTTATGGAGTTTGGAATACGACGTCACCGTCCACACTTCGAGCAGCCTCTCATACAGCATGACGAAGCCAGACCACACAAGGCCACCACGAGATCTGCAACATGCCGACGCCTTAGGTCCACTGTCATCGATCATTTTCAATACAGACTTGACTGCATACGTTTTTCATCTGTTTCCAAAACTTTAAGAACGCCTTCGTGGACTTCACTTAGAAAAAGATGAACCGGTGCAAGCAGAGACGTGACGCTGTGATTCCAACAACAGAATAATACATTATACAGAGACGGGATCAACTAGTTCGAATCTCGTTGGTAGAAATCTGTTCATCTCCAGGGTGACTAAGTTGAGAACTAAGCATGTAGACATTAAGAATAAAGATGTAGAATTTTAATAAAGTTTGTTTTATTTGAAGAGCTATAAGGGTTTTCAAATTAAAAATTCGGGGGAATTACTGTGTGTGGATGGTACCCTTTCGTGGAGAAACAGCACAGACTAGAATAAATGGAATATTTTGAAATATGGTACTACAGAAGGTTGTTGAAGTCAAGACGGGTAGAACGAATAACTATTGAGGAAGAGATTAGGACAGAGACTGTCTAAAAGAAGGACTCACTTGACAGGACACAACCTGCAGTATCGAAGAACGACTAAATTTGGTACTGAACGGGAGTGTACGAAGTAAAATATGGAGAGGAAGAGCAAGGCTCGAGTAAAGCAAGGAAGTGCAAATAGATGCGAGCTGCAGTATTTACACGAAAATGTAGATGCTTGCTCAGGATATACTTGTGTGAAGAGATGCATCAAACAAGTCTTCGCACTGAATAGGTCCACAACGAAAACAACAGTAACAACAACAACAACCACAACATTAAAGCCTGTACATCTCGATTACTGTAAGATGTTGGTAGTTTTATTGGGACCTATGAGTTTTTTAATCCCACTTGCTTCACATTTTCTTCTGCCTTTTCGTCCGCAATTGTCGCTTCATTGTTGTGCTAGTCGCATGTCAATCATAAATATTTATCTCTATCTACAATTGTCACTTCATTGGTGTACTAGTTGCATGTCAATCAGAAATATTTTTCTCTGTTTCCCAGATACCAAGCTCTCAAATTCGTTCAGTGGCAGTGAAACGTCGTGAGTGAGGCGTCATGAATCCCTAAAGAATTGTCGCAGAATTATGCTGCCGTCTCACCCTTTATTTCAGTGCAGGTGTCAGCTGAACATTCACTGCGGTGTTTATACCGTCAGTAACGTCAATAACAAGCGGTAATATTACTTTCAAAGTACTATCGTCATATTACCCTTGATAGTTCCATATTTATTACTAATTTCACTGCTATTGCGTACAACTGCATAACCAGCAAATGAAACGCCACTTAGTACGTGAAACTTTATCTGACAAAAACTTCATTGCAAACAACTATCACACCACACTGCACTTTAATGGCACGTCTACATCTATGTTCGTTGCAAACCACTGTGAAGGGCATGTCAGAGAAGATACCCATTGTACCAGTTATTAGAGCTTATTCTTGTCCATTTCATGACAAGAGCGCGGGAAGAAGTTTTGCTTCAGCCTCTTTGTATGAGATGGGGTAAGTCTAATCTTGTCCTCGTGAACATTAAAAGAGCGATTACAAGGGGTTCTACTATATTAGCAGTATAACTGTTCTAGTTCTGGTGTAGTCTTCTATGTTGCCACAGCCCTAAACCTCTCTGGGTCCCATTGATGTCATCTGCTGTAACCAGTTTTCTCCTCTTCCCCAGCCCCCACCCCTGATGTAGGCAAATTAACCTACCTATAAATGGTGATAAATTCAAAAAATGGAGAGAAATTCGTAAATGGCCGCAAATTCAGAGATACGCCAATTTCATTATGTGCATAATAACAATCCCAGATGGCAGAAAGAGCCCAGCTGTCCTAAGTATAAAATGGTGGGAACTTAAAAAACCCAAGACAAACGCATTTTTCCTGTTTATTGAAAAATCCAGGATGGCTGACCCTTGGTGATTGGTGCCGTCTGCATGGTTTTCAGATTCCACGAGCCCCCAGCCACATGACAAGATAATCCAAGATTGCTCACTCTGGGATACTGGTGCAGCCTGCATCGTTGTCAGATTTCTTGTGTGTTCTAAATTGTCCCTCAGATACACAACTTAAGACAACTGCCACAATAGGAATATTTGTATCTCTGTTTAAACAAATACTGCCTCCCTTGTCCCTTGACTTGTGCATCACTAAGTTTGCCATAGGTAGGACACCCCTCCCCAGTAATAGGTGTCAACTGCAGTTAATTCACCGCAAATATTTCCTGGAGTCCCACTCGTTGGAGTCACGCGATCCGAGTGTTAAGGCCTCTGCTGCCACCCACCAGTTACCGGGTACTTCTCACAGCAGAGGACTGCACACAGGTCCATACATACTGTTGCCATGACTGCCTAATGCAAAGAGCAGAACAGGTGCCCTGATTTCCACTCTGAGTACGCTGTTTGTGATGGCACAGCAGTCACAACTTGCATAACCCAAGCTAAAGCGGCAGAGAAATGTGAACATCCAGAAATACACTTATACTTTAAGACATACTGAAAGACAGTGAGGAAAAATTCAAAATTAACCTAAGCTTCAAACGACCGCTCGTTCAAACACATGTCATGCAGCATTCTGTTATTTCAGATGACTTCGAGGGAAGTGTAAAATTAGGGAGGTGCAAGTTTGTCCTTCGGGGGAAAGATACTTGCTCAAGTGGAAGATGGGGGAGTGCTGGGAGTTAATATTCTATGCTTGCAAGATGTTGTTGTTGTTGTTGTGGTCTTCAGTCCTGAGACTGGCTTGATGCAGCTCTCCATGCTATCCTATCCTATACAAGCTTCTTCATCTCCCAGTACATACTGCCACCTACATCCTTCTGAATCTGCTTAGTGTATTCATCTCTTGGTCTCCCTCTACGATTTTTACCCTCCACGCCGACCGCGGTGGTCTCGCAGTTGTAGGAGCTGAGTCCGGAACCACGCGACTGCTACGGTCGCAGGTTCGAATCCAGCCTCGCGCATGGATGTGTGTGATGCCCTTAGGTTAGTTAGGTTTAAGTAGTTCTAAGTTCTAGGGGATTGATGACTCCAGAAGTTAAGTCCCATAGTGCTCAGAGATATTTGAACCATTTTTTGTTACCCTCCACGCTGCCCTCCAATGCTAAATTTGTGATTCCTTGATGCCTCAGAACATGTCCTACTAACCCCTTCTTTTTGTCAAGTTGTGCCACAAACTCCTCTTCTCCCCAATTCTATTCAATACTTCATCATTAGTTATTCGATCTACCTACCCATCTAATCTTCAGCATTCTTCTGTAGCACCACATTTCGAAAGCTTTTATTCTCTTCTTGTCCAAACTATTTATCGTCCATGTTTCACTTCCATACATACAAATAGTTTCAGAAACGACTTCCTGACATTTAAATATTTGCTCGATATTAACAAACTTCTCTTCTTAAGAAACGCTTTCCTTGCCATTGCCAGTCTACATTTTACATCATCTCTACTTCGACCATCATCAGTTATTTTGCTCCCAAAATAACATAACTCCTTTACTACTTTAAGTGTCTCATTTCCTAATCTCATTACCTCAGTATTACCCGACTTAATTCGACTACATTCCATTATCCTCGTCTTGCTTTTGTTGATGTTCATCTTATATCCTCCTTTCAAGACACTGTCCATTCCGTTCAACTGCTCTTCCGAGACCTTTGCTGTATCTGACCGAATTACAATGTCATCGGCGAACCTCAAATTTTTATTTCTTCTCCATGGATTTTAATACCTACTACTACCAAGCTTCCAAGATAGACCATAAACATTTTGTGTGTTAAACGGGTGCCAACAATTAAAATAAACAGTAGCCACCGTTGGTCATACCCAGCCAACACAGTTCTGTCAGAAATATGTTGGGTTTCCATGAACCCGCCAAGAATTAAACACGTTTGGAAACCACGGAAATTAATTAGGAGTGGGAAGCTAATAGTAACCCTCAGAACATCACAAATACAGGGTGTTTCAAAAATGACCGGTATATTTGAAACTTCAATAAAAACTAAACGAGCAGCGATAGAAATACACCGTTTGTTGCAATATGCTTGGGACAACAGTACATTTTCAGAAGGACAAACTTTCGAAATTACAGTAGTTACAATTTTCAACAACAGATGGCGCTGCAAGTGATGTGAAAGATATAGAAGACAACGCAGTCTGTGGGTGCGCCATTCTGTACGTCGTCTTTCTGCTGTAAGCGTGTGTTGTTCACAACGTGTATGCTGTGGACAACATGGTTTATTCCTTAGAACAGAGGATTTTTCTGGTGTTGGAATTCCAGCGCCTAGAACACAGTGTTGTTGCAACAAGACGAAGTTTTCAACGGAGGTTTAATGTAACCAAAGGACCGAAAAGCGATACAATAAATGATCTGTTTGAAAAATTTCAACGGACTGGGAACGTGACGGATGAACGTGCTGGAAAGGTAGGGCGACCGCGTAGGGCAACAACAGAGGGCAACGCGCAGCTAGTGCAGCAGGTGATCCAACAGCGGCCTTGGGTTTCCGTTCGCCATGTTGCAGCTGCGGTCCAAATGACTCCAACGTCCACGTATCGTCTCATGCGCCAGAGTTTACACTTCTATCCATACAACATTCAAACGCGGCAACCCCTCAGCGCCGCTACCATTGCTGCACGAGAGACATTGGCTAACGATATATTGCACAGGATTGATGACGGCGATATGCATGTGGGCAGAATTTGGTTTACTGACAAGCTTATTTTTACCTGGACGGCTTCGTCAATAAACAGAACTGGCGCATATGGGGAACCGAAAAGCCCCATGTTGCAGTCCCATCGTCCCTGCATCCTCAAAAAGTACTGGTCTGGCCCGCCATTTCTTCCAAAGGAATCATTGGCCCATTTTTCAGATCCGAAACGATTACTGCATCACGCTATCTGGACATTCTTCGTGAATTTGTGGCGCTACAAACTGCCTTAGACGACACTGGGAACACCTTGTGGTTTATGCAAGATGGTGCCCGGCCACATCGCACGTCCGACGTCTTTAATTTCCTGAATGAATATTTCGATGATCGTGTGACTGCTTTGGGCTATCCGAAACATACAGGAGGCGGCGTGGATTGGCCACCCTATTCGCCAGACATGAACCCCTGTGACTTCTTTCTGTGGGGACACTTGAAAGACCAGGTGTACCGCCAGAATCCAGAAACAATTGAACAGCTGAAGCAGTACATCTCATCTGCATGTGAAGCCATTCCGCCAGGCATGTTGTCAAAGGTTTCTGGTAATTTCATTCAGAGACTACGCCATATTATTGCTACGCATGGTAGATATGTGGAAAATATCGTACTATAGAGTTTCCCACACCGCAGCGCCATCTGTTGTTGACAATTGTAACTTCTGTAATTTCTCAAAGTTTGTCTGCCTGAAAATGTACTGTTGTTCCAAGCATATTGCAACAAACGGTGTATTTCTATCGCTGCTCGTTTAGTTTGTATTGCCGTTTCAAATATAGCAGTCATTTTTGAAACACCCTGTATATGAGATGGAAAAATAATTACTTTAGTGTGTGTGTGTTTGAGGTTTAGGGACGCTAAACAGCGTGGTCATCAGTGCCCAAGCACATAAAAACAGGATTACATGCAGTGAAGAGACTAAGACGAATAGCGATCAAGGAGAATGGCTAAAAGACGCAGACCTGACGCAGTTCCAAATCCCCACATACAGAGGCAAAACAAGAGGAGAAGGAACACACTAATAAAGGAAAGGAAACACAAGGATAAGAGAACAGAAACCGAAGAGAAAAAAGGAGGTAATCGTGACTGGCGGACCTCTTACCCAAAACCTGGCTGAGCCAGTCACCCAGCAGCACATTAAAACCCTCTCCCTAAAATCCGAGGCAACTTTAAATGAGAATAAAAGTCCATAACCTATTTGCGTGAGATTTTTAATGCTGAAAAGACTGAGGTACCATCGGCAGGAGAGATCATCATGCGATGGACGGGATAGGATGGCACTGCTCTAGAAAACTGCTGGTGTTCACAATCCCGCTTGTAAGCACATTTTGAATGTACGGGCCATGTGGTCCAGCCGAGTGCGCCGCACCATCAAGAATGGGCGCCAGTAAATTGTATTGCGTGGAGAGCAACACAGATATTTGGGTACAAAGAAATTAATATATGTAGTTCTGACGTATGGTAGTACTATCCATTGAATTATCCTTTTCTCCCAGCGTAGTGCAGCAGCTCGTCGTGGCATGGACTTAACTATGCGCTGGAAGTCCCCTGCAGAAGTATTGAAGCATGCAGACTGTATAGCCATCCATAATTGCGAAAGTGTTGTCGTTGCAGGATTTTGTGCTCAGATTGATGTCTCGATTATGTCCCATAAATGTCAGATGTGATTCATGCCGGGCGGAATAGGTGGCCAAATAATTCGCTCGAATTGTCCAGAATGTTCTTCAAACTAGTCGAAAACAATTGTAGCGCGGTGGCACACCACATTATCAATAAAACTTCCATCGTTGTTTGGGAACATGAAGGCCACGAAGGGTTACAAATAATGTCCAAGTAACCGAACGTAACCAGTTCCAGTCATTAACCCAGCCCATTCCATGCAAACGCAGTCCACACAGTAATGGAGTCACCACCAGCTTTCACAGTTCCTTGTTGACAACATGGGTCCATTGGTTCGCGGGGTCTGCGCCGTGCCCGAACTCTACCATCAACTCTTACCAACTGAAATCGGGATCGGGATTCATTTGATCAGGCCAAGGTTTTGTTATTGTCTAGAGTCCAATCAATATAGTCACGAGCCCAGGAGAGGCGCTGCAGGCGATGTCGTGTTGTTAGCAAAGGCACTTTCGCCGATCGTCTCCTACACTAGGCCTTAAAGCAAAATTACACAGCTCAGTACTAACGAATACATTCGTCGTACGTCCCACACTGATTTCTGCGATTCTTTCACGCTGTTCAGCTTTTCTCTTAGGACGGACAACGCTGCACAAACAATGTAGCTCTCGGTCATTAATTGAAGGCCATCGGCCACTGCTTTGGCCGTGAAGAGAGATAATTCTTGAAACGTGATCTTGTCGGCACGCTCTTGACACTGTGAATCTGTGAGTACTGAATTAAAAAAAAATTTCAAATGGCTCTAAGCACTATGGGACTTTACATCTGAGGTCATAAGTTCCCTAGAACTACTTAAACCTAACAAACCTAAGGGCACCACAAACATACATTCCCGTGACAGGATTCAAGCCTACGACCGTAGCAGCAGCGTGGTTTGGGACTCAAGCATCTAGAACCGCTCGACCACAGCGGCCTGCTGAGTATTGAACTCTCTAACGCTTTCTGAAATTGAATGTTCCATGCATCTAACTCCAACCACCGTTCCTCGTTGACAGTCTGTTGATTCCCTTCGCGTGGCCATAATCATGTCGTAATGATTGTCACATGAATCACCTGAGTGCAAATGACAACTCCCCCAATGAAGTGTCCTTTTACATCTTGCGTACGTGATACTACCGCCATCTCCCCCAGATGGTGCAGCACCCCTGAATGTGTTAGCTGCACTGATTGATCAACTCACTAAAACTCTCCTACTGTTGGGAGATTTTAACGTCCAATACCCCTTTGGCGTGACCATGCTTACTGGTCGAGGCAGATATGTCGAAACTTTACTGTCTCAGTTCGACCTCTGCGTCTTAGGTTCTGGGACCACCACACATTTCAGTGGGGCTCGAGGTAGTTACTCGGCCATTGATTTATCAATATGGAGCCCATGACTTCTCCCATCTATCCACTGGAGAAAACATGAAGTGGTAGTGAACGGTTCCCCATCTTCCTGTCACTGCCATGGCGTCAGGCCCATGGACGACTGCCCCAGTGGGCTCTAAACAAGGTGGACTGGGAAACTTTCCCCTATGGTGTCACCGTTCACTCTCCCACACGTGGTATCATCGATGTGATGGTTTAGCAGATGACTTCCATAATCGTTTCTCCGGCAGAAAACGCGATCCCTTGCTCTTTAGGGTGGGCTCGGCGAAAGGCAGTAGCTTGGTGGTAGCCGGAAGTGGTTGAAGCAATTGAGGAACATGGGTGAGCTCTACAACGGCGTAAGAGGAGCACCTGTAACCTTTAAGCTGCTCACTACCTGCGTTCGCCAATATATCAAACGACGGAAGCAGTAGCGTTGGAAGAGAAACGTCTTGACCGTTGGGTGCCGTACTTCACCTTCCCAAGTCTAGACAAGGATCAAACGTGTTTTCAGGTAACAGACCCCAGAAGGTATTCCCAGTGTTAACGTAAATGGCGTGTTATCTACCGACGCAAATGCGATTGCCGATCACGTTGGTGAGCACTATACTCGAGCCTCTGCGTCCAAGAATTACCCACCAGCCTTTCGCACTCTCAAATGGCGGCTGGAAGGAAAAGTCCTCTCGTTCTATACACACCACAGTGAATCCTACATTTCTCCATTTACAGAGTGGGAGCTCCTCAGTGCCCTTGCACATTGCCCCGACACTGCTCCTGGACCAGATCGGGTCCACAGTCAGATGATTAAATATGTCTCATCTGACTACAAGCGACATCTTCTCTTCATTTTCAACCGGATCTGCTGCGATGGCGTCTTCGTATCGCAGTGGTGGCAGAGCACCACCATTCCAGTGCTCAAACCCTGTAAAAACCCGCTTGATGTGGATAGCTATCGGACCATCAGCCTCATCAATGTACTTTGTAAGCTGCTGGAACGTATGGTGTGTCGGCGGTTGGGTTGGGTTCAGGAGTGACGTGGCCTACTCGCTTCATGACAGGGCGGCTTCCGACAGGGTCGCTGTACCCCTGATAATCTTATGTCCTTTGAGTCTGCCATCCAAGCAGCCTTTTCCAGACGCCATCATCTGGTTGCTGTCATTTTTTATTTAAGACAATCATATGACACGAACTGATGATATCATATCCTTGCCACATTATATAGGTTGACTCTCAGGTCCACTCCCGATTTTTATCCAGAATTTCCTGTCGCTCCGTACTTTCTGTGCCCAGGTTGGTGCCTCCCATAGTTCCCCTCATATCCAGGAGAGTGGGGTCCTACAGGGCTCTGTATTGCGTGTATCACTATCCTTAATGGTATAGCAGCAGCTGTGGGGCCGTCCGTCTCACCCTCTCCGTATGCAGACGACTTCCGCATTTCGTACTGCTCCACCAGTACTGGTGTCGCTGAGCGGCGCCTGCAGAGAGGCATCCAGAAGGAGCAGTCATGGGATCTCGCCCACGACTTCCAGTTTTCGGCTGCTAAGTCATGTGTCATGCACTTCTGTCGGCGTCGTACCGTTCATCCGGTACCAGAACTTTACCCTCATGAAGAACCACTCACTGTAGTGGAGATACATCGATTCTGAGGACTGGTTTTCGACGCCCGATTGACTTGGCTACCTCACCTTCGCCAGCTTAAGCGGAAGTGCAGGGAGCACCTCAATGCACTCCGCTGCCTGAGCAACACCAAGTGGGGTGCAGATTGCTCTACTCTGCTACAGCTCTACAAAGCCCTTGTTCATTCCCGCTTTGACTATGGGAGTCTGGTTTGTGGTTCGGCGGCGCCCTCAGCGTTGAGTATACTCGACCCAGTGTAGCTCTGTGGCATTAGCCTAGCGACGGGAGCTTTTAGAACGAGTCCGCTGGAGTCCCTCCAATGCAGATCCGACGTGCACAATTACTCGTCAGTTACGTTTCACACATTCGTAGTTCTCCTGAGCATCCCAATTAACGTCTCCTTTTGCCACCCGCTGCAGTTCATCTCCCGCATCGGCGGCCCAGGTCAGGGATAACGATTGCGGTTCGCGTGCGATCCCTTCCGTCTGACCCGGTGTTCTTCCTTTTACCACCCCCCATCCAGGTCCGTCTGCAAACATCTCCATGGTGTATATGTAGGCCGCAGATGTGTCTATACCTTTCGCAAAACCCTAAGGATTCAGTTACTCTTGCCTCTCTCCGCTGTAACTTACTCTCCATTCTTCACGTGTTCTGGGTCTCTGAAGTGGTTTACACCGACAACTCGATGGCTGATGGTCATGTTGGTTTCGCCCACGTGCACAGAGGCCATTTTGAACAGCATTCCTTGCCCGAAGGCTGCAGTATATTCACTGCAGAGCAGGTGGTGATTTTCGTGCACTTCATTATATCCTTTCATGCCTTAGGGAATCGTTTCTTCTGTTTACTGACTCCTTGATGGGCCTACAAGCTATCGACCAGTGCTGCCCTCGCCATACTTTGGAAGCGTCTATCCAGGAGTCCATCTATGCTCTGGACCGTTCCCGTCGTTCAGTGGTGGTTGTATGGCCCAAGGACACGCCGGCATCCCAGGTAATGAACTTGCCCACATCCTGACCAAAAAGGCAACGTGGAAACCGCTACTAGAGATGGGCTTTTCTGAACCTGACCTGCGTTCTGACTTACACCGTAGGGTTTTTTGGCTTTTGGAGACGGAATGGCATATCAGAACACACAACAAACCGCGTGTCATTAAGGAGTCTACGAATGTGTGCCTCTAGCAGGGAATCAGTTGTCCTCTGCCGGCTCCGTATTGGCCACCCTTCAGCGACCCACGGTTACCTCCTGCACCGTGAAGACCCGCCTGAGTGTCGGTGCAGCGTCCGGTTGACAGTGGCCCATATTCTGGTGCACTGGCCCACTTTGGCTGCCCAATGACGAAATCTTGTGTTACCGGAATTGTTGCCGCTAATTTTATCTGACACTAAGTCCTCGGCTGATTTAGTTTTATGTTTTATTCGTAAGGCTGGGTTTTATCAATTGATCTAAGTTTTATCGCATGTCCAGCTTTTTCATTCTCATGGTCAGCCAGCCTTGGTAATCTGCATCGTGGTATTAATCTCTTCATCCGGTTTCTTGTGTTTCTGTGGTTATCTTGTCCCCTTCTGTCCATTTCCATGTCTCTTTCCCTTCCTCGATCTTGTGATTTTTCCTTTCATTCCGTTTTGAGTTGTCTGTCTCGCTTATTTTATTCTCACACTTGTGGCATTGCTTGATTCGGAACAAGGGAGTGATGACCACGCAGTTGGTTTCCTTACCCCCTCTTTTAATCCAACCGACCAACTATCGCCGTCTTTATGAGTGCACATCCCCATCCCATGAATTTTGTCACCTCACTGTATGATGAAGTGTGAAGGTTGCAAATATTTTGGGGTGTAGCTGGGCATAGTACGATGGTTACTTTATCTTTACGACCTAGCATTTATGCCTGCAGTTAAATTGGTTTCCGTCTACTTTTGAATGACATCTCCTTTATTCCTTTAGAATGACATTTCTTTTATTCCATAGTGCTCAGGGCCATTTGAATCATTTGAACCACCCTGTTATATATGGAGTTCCCCAGGGATGTGTTTTATCTTCCCATTAAGGTCGGAGGAAGGCAATGGCAAACCACCTCCGCTAGGACCTTGCCAAGTCGGCGGTGGGGGTCTCCCTCATCGTCCCCCTACGTCCCTCGGAGTATGGGCCTCATCACCACCATCATCTTTCTAGTAGTGCTGGAAATGTTGAGGAAAGTGGTGCAGAAGAGGAAGTGCGGGATGCAGAGGGGGTTGAGTGAGGGAGGGGAAGATTTAGTTTTGGCCGACGACATCTGCTTCGTCTCGAAGGAACTTGTTGACATGAAAGGAAAACTGCAGGACCTTGAAGACCTGACTGTTGGGGTGAATGTGAACGCTGCGGAGGCGAATATTATGAAAGTCAATACAAGTGATAGTAGAAAGCAGAGAGTGAAGAATGAAGTCGAATATGTAAAAGAGTTCACATACCTTGAGTGTTAATTACTGAAAGCGGTATGTCAGAGCAAGAATCCGAAAGTCGAAGGCGCCTTCATTCAGTTGTATCCGTTATAGAGTGCAAGAGACCTTTCCACACCAATTAAACTACGAACTTTTGAAACAAACGAGAAGGCAGTTCCCTTATACAGGTGTGGAATTTGGAAGGTTACCTCTACAGTCAGTTACCTCTACAGTCACCAAGAGTTTGCAAGTCTTTCTCAAAAGATGTCCTAGGAAAGTTCTTGAAATATTTTTATAAGATATGATATTCAATGAAGACTCGTGAATCAAGATGTAATGATGTTTGGTTTGTGGGGCGCTCAGCTGCCCGGTTATCAGCGCCCGATATGAATCGAAAGAGAGAAGAACCTATCACCATTCAAATAAAGAGATGAAACTGGAGGTGGATCGGACACACGCTCCGAATAAGCCAGGACGCTGCAGAAGATGCTGCCTGCGGTAATCGGCGGAGAGAAAGGGAAGGAAAAAGAATAATTATATCCTGGAGGAGGACAGTGTAGAAAGAGACCAAGAAGGAGGCGGAATGTCGGCAGAGTTGAAGATGGTCGTCCAAAATCGAGTGCGCTGAAGGGCCTTCGTCGAAGCCTTACGCACCTCGTAATAACTACAGGAAATGAGTAAGTAAGTATGTAAGTAATGGATAGTGAGGTGAGATACATGTAATGTTCAGCGGAACAGATATACGAGGGCGTGCTGAAGAAAGAGGCCTCCGAATTCTTGAGTGTAATCCGTTTAAGTGTTACTAACATTGTACATATTTATTCTTCATGTGTACGTATTTATTTCTCAACATAGTCATCTGGTAACGAACATATTTCTTTTAATGAGAGACGACATCTTTGACGCAGAAATACCCTCTACTCAGATTGCACTGCTTCATCACTATCAAAGTGAAGTCCTAGGAGGTGTTCTTCAAGTTTCGGAAACAGATGAAAACCGTATGGGCCACGTCGGAACTATATAGAGAGAGATCGGTGCCAGCCCACCAAAGACATCGGATTGTTGATGTCACGGCGGTAGTGTATGTTCTGGCATTGTCATTCTGAAATAGTGTGTGCTGGATTCAGATCCATCTCATGACAGAGGACTGAAAATATGTGGACATAAACAATAAAGATATAGGGTGTTGTTTTATATAATAAGTTGTAAGAGTTTTTACATAAAAAATCTGGCAGTATTACGTTCCAGAACGTCCTCGTGTTTAATCTCAAAGATAAGTATACTGACGCACTAAATGTTGAACCCAGGTACATTCAGTACACAGCTGGCGGTTATTAATAACGACTAAACATAGTTCACGTGGAAGATTAATTTCAACCTTAAAAATTACGATCTTGTGCATCCCTGATGTGTAACAGTGGAGGATCTGCATACATGCGCCAATACCGTCCCTAAGAGTTCGGCATCCATTGTCGCAAACACTCACACAGAGCTCGCATAGGTACAGTGTCAGAGATGAAGTAGATAGATACTTGTTTTTTGCACAGAGCTTTTTAGTCACTGAGAGCGTTTTAGTTTTTGGGTTTTCAAATTTTGGACGGATATCAAGGATATTTTCAAAAACTCTGTCATAGATCTGTGTACGACGTCTGGCTGTTTTACCTCATAACCAGCTCAACCGATGCAAGCATTAGCTATGTGAGACTTCGGTTGACGGTAGCGCACTTCTTAAGGCGCGCGATAGTCTGATCTCATGATCCAATTTGGTCATTCAATGTTAGGCCACTATGGGTTGTTTATTCGTGGGTACTTCAAGGTAGTTACTGGTTCCACTGATTTGTCGTCTATAGTGCAACTGCATAGCAGGTGATCTCTTCCCTTATTTATGTGCAACACGTTCCAGTCAATTAAGTTCAAGTTAGACTGCCAGTCGCTCCAAAAACCGCAGATCCTCTGCATTACGCCACAGTTTTCTATTATTGCAGCCTTCCTACAGGTTTCAGCAGATTCTGCGAGTAGCTTACTGAGCTTCCAAAGTAATCCACAAGATCATTAATAAAAACTGCAAAAAGCAGCAGCCCTATAGCCAGTGGCAGCTCATGCAAAATTTTACGAATGTGCTATAAAAATTTCGTAATTAATATTTTGCATTTCGAGCAATAAAACGAAATGACGTAAAAACTGATGGTGGTCACGCGAATCGTACCTGAGCAGACAAATATACTGTTGGTTCTCTTGATCATTGCGACGTGGTACCAATATGTCTGCTACTAGTCAAAAGTTGGTCATACTCTATATGTTGACACACTGGTTCAGTATGTCGCCATGATACGTGCGACTTAATATGTTGCGATATTAGCATTGCCTAATGCATTAAGATCAAATATTTCTGTATATGTTTGCGATTTCCACTATGTTTTCTGATTAATGAATTAAAATGTCCTACATCTTTTACTTCCACTGTACCCCATACACCATTGTTCCTGAATGACAAACAAGGAAAGCAAAAAATTATATTGCAAATATCATGCCCGCAGATCAATTTCTTTTCAGACACTTTCATGATAAATTTCGTTGTATGCTTGTTTTTCTTACCACCAGCTACAGCGTTCTAACTTACAGGGATACTAGTCGTAACTAAATTATATATATATTAATTCTACACATACAACTAGAACTGTTAAATGCATTTAATTTGCATAATTAGTAGGTTAACATGGAGAGGAATAAAATAAATGGAAGAAACGAGAATGACTGTAGCAGTGAGAATCGAACCCAAGCAAACTTATTGAAAATCACTATACTTGACCAATCCGCCACAGAACAGTTGTATTATTAGCTGTTCAAAAATCCCATACTGTCTTAACAAACTTTCAGACAGCATTTTATATTTTTTCCTACAGCCCACTATGGCGAAATATTCTAGAAACCTGAAAGGCCATCTACCTAATCCAAACATACAGTTTGAGCGATATCGATGAGCCTCATCCCGAACACTTCACTTGCTAAATTTAAACACAATTTCAAATAAAAATACCTACCTGGTGCTGTGGGGAAACGTAGCACTCGTAGTATTGGAAGGAGTGCCATGAAGTTAGAGAATGCGCTGTGTAAAACAGGCAGCTGTGTCACTTTTCTGAGTTGATCATTTTGCGGCTGACCATCGTTTCACCATTCGACAGTGGTGTCTCGTTCTCGAGGAAAGAGCGGAGCAAAACATGATTTCATCCGTCCTCCCTGCATACCAGCATTCGAAGAGATATGGCGTACTTTTAGTGTGTTCTTCACTTCCCATTCACCGAGATATGGTCATACTTGTAACGCAATTTCCCGCTCGTATTCGAGGAGGTATGGAACAATTTCAATGAAATATTTACGGTGTGCATCAGCGTATTAGCTGACGATCACCGGCCGCCACTACATACAAACGCTCCTTTGGAGCACTCATAATATTACCTTTACATTTGTCTACTTTGTTGCATACCAAAAGTAGCACTTTCCTGAAAATGTACTTTTCGTTAGGAAACGTTAATCTTTCAACTTCGTGTGAAGGTAATTATGTTATTAGAAGTGGAACTAATGAATTATACCTTCCAAAGGGAACGTAGATATCGTTGGCAGTTGCAAGAAGTTGCTGTCCTACAAGTTAAATTAATTTTGCTGATTTTCGATCAGGGGGGGGGGGGGGGAGAGTAAAACGACGCCGCGAAATGTTTCCCGAGAGCCAGAGGCAGTGTTTTCGGAGGTGAATCAACCTCTTCAGGATTGCGCCGTCCGTAATTTCCGGAGGCAGCTGCGAGTGATGTGAGTGCGAAGCCCAGCCGGTCGAGAGAAGCCCCTACGGAGCTGGCGTCTGCTCCCTCACCAGAACCAGCCCAAGGTGCGCCGTCTGCAGGCTCTCTGCTGGACAGGCCACCGCCGTACCTACACCGTACTTTGGTACTGGAAAATTGACGGCAGACGTAAACTTGTAGGAGCCCTTGAAGTACAGTTAACGAAAATGCAGAAAGAAGTCAAAAGATCTCTAAAGGTGATACTTTTTATTCGAAATAAATAGATGAAGCCTGAAAATGCAATGCTCTAGGTGTCAGTAGAGGGAATCTAGGAGCTGGCGTCTGCTCCCTCGCCCGAACCAGCCCACGGTGTGCCGTCTGCACGCTCTCTGCTGGACAGGCCGCCGCCGTACCCACACCGTACTTTGGTACTGGAAAATTGACGGCAGACGTAAACTTGTAGGAGCCCTTGAAGTACAGTTAACGAAAATGCAGAAAGAAGTCAAAAGATCTTTAAAGGTGATACTTTTTATTCGAAATAAATAGATGAAGCCTGAAAATGCAATGCTCTAGGTGTCAGTAGAGGGAATCTAGGAGCTGGCGTCTGCTCCCTCACCCGAACCAGCCCACGGTGTGCCGTCTGCACGCTCTCTGCTGGACAGGCCGCCGCCGTACCCACACCGTACTTTGGTACTGGAAAATTGACGGCAGACGTAAACTTGTAGGAGCCCTTGAAGTACAGTTAACGAAAATGCAGAAAGAAGTCAAAAGATCTTTAAAGGTGATACCTTTTATTCAAAATAAATAGATGAAGCCTGAAAATGCAATGCTCTAGGTGTCAGTAGAGGGAATCCAGGTCTGTGTAGTGTACAACCCACTGAAGGCATGGAGACCCTCTCAAGTACAAGGTAATTATGAGGCGTGTCGAGGTTTTCCACACAATTGCGATAACGCTGTGTCCCAGACGGCGCAGCAGTTAACACACCTGTCGAGTAAACAGGAGATACTGGGTTAGAATCCCAGTCCCATGAACATGTTCTCTCGTCGCCGCTGATTCCGCGTAATATCTCTATGGAGACGGTAGCAAAAACACTACTGATGTGAATTTTAAAATTTTCCCGCCGAATTGACTGTTCAAACAAATTTCAGGCTTGCAGCCGGTCGTCGTTCAATACTTCGCACGATATTTCAACTGGGCACCTGCCAGTCATCTTCAGGTGAGCCGTCGCAGACTGGCGAAAACGTCTTCTTTTTTTCTTTATTGTTATTTTTATACCTGTTACAGGTAGGCCATCAGCGGTTAGATAGAAATCGAGGAGGCGGAAGGAAAGGGTGGGTTTGCCTACAATGATCGCCAGGGTTTTGGAGGGATTGACCTTAAGCAACCACTGGTTGCACCAAGCAGTGAACCGGTCAAGATGGGTTTGGAGAAGGTTTTGGGAACGCTGCAAGATGGGGGCAAGGGCAAGGAAGGCGGTGTCATCGGCAAACTGGAGAAGGTGGCCGGGATGGGGGGGGGGGGGGGGGGGCGGCATGTCCGCCGCATACAAAATGTACAGAAGGGGGGAGAGGACGGAGCCTTGGGGCACACTGGGGAGGGAAAAAAGGTGTAGGAATCTGTGTTATGGATGGTGACGTAGGAAGGGCGTTGGGAGAGAAAGGAGCTGGTCAGACGGACGTAATGAATAGGAAGGGCGAAGTTTTGGAGCTTGAAGAGGAGACCAGAATGCCATACGCGGTCATAGGCACGTTCGTGGTCCACGAAGAGGAAGATAGCGGAGCGACGGGAATTAAGCTGTTCGGAGAGGATATGAGTGAGGTGAAGGAGAAGGTCATCAGAAGAGAAGGACGGCCGAAAGCCACACTGGGTAACGGGAAGGAGGCGGTGCTGGCGGAGATGCTGGTGGATGCGGCGGGTGAGGATAGACTCCAGGACCTTGCTGAAGACCGAGGTCAGGCTGATGGGACGGTAGGAGGAGATGGCGGATGCCGGTTTACCGGGTTTAAGGAACATCAGGATACGGGAGGTCATTCACAAGTCGGGGTAGTAGCCGGTGGACAGGACTACATTGTAGAGCCTGGCCAGGGTGGAGAGGAAAGAGGCAGGAGCTCCACGAAGGTGGCGGTAGGTGACACGATCGTGACCAGGAGCGGTGTTGCGTTTTGTGCGGAGTGTGGCAACGAGATCCTGTGTAGTGATAGGGGCATTGAGTTCTGTGTGTGCCATGTTGTCCAAGTACTGGAAACTAGGTGCATGGGGGTCGAAAACGTCTTCCGTTCCGCAATACATAGCGTACATTAACTATTCTGCGCATGCGTCGAAAACTAGATAGATGAACCGCACTGCCCGCCGACAGCGCCCTCTCGGGTTCAATAGCAGAACTTAGTGACCCTCTGCGTTGCAGTTTGCCGCGGCCGTCGACACACTCTGTAGTCTTTGATTAGAGCAAATCGTGGAGATGATGGGATTCCATGCACTGTCCAACTGGTAGCTGCTGTCACGGTTTAACAAATTTTCCGCCAGTCGTATTTCTACGGATTCTTTAATAACGGAGTCCCAGAAAGACATTGCTGTGGACAAAATCATTGTTTTCTCTTACTCCATTGACTCTCCAGTAGCAATACAATGTTCAGCACTAGCGGACTTGCTTGGCTGCAAAAGGCGGGTGTAACCTTGATGTTCAGAGCAGCGTTCCTTCATGGTGCGTGTTGTTCGACCTACGTAAGCCATACCACACTGGCACGTTATCTTGTAAATTCTAGCCATTCGTAGTAACTGATTGTCCTGTTCTGATCCCACAAGGTCCGCAATCTTCTATGGTGGGTGGAAAACCACATTTATCTGAAATTTTCGGAGGATTCTTACTATTTTAAACGAAGTGGTGCCAACGAAAGGAAGAAAAGCTAAAGATTGTTCCGGCATGTTCTCCTCTTTATTCACTTTGTGCTTCTTAGTTTTAACTGTTAGTGCCCTGTTAATTTGCCTGATGGAATACCCATTTTCGCTGAATATTTTCTTTAGATGGGCGAGTTCTTGCGGTAAGCTATCTAGATCTGATTGAGCTCTATGAACAAGTGTTTTAAGCAAACTCATGGTTTGAGATGGGTGACGGCAATTCGGTGCCTGTAGGTACAAATCAGTATGAGGGGAGTGTCCGGTAAACTGAATGCCCTAGAGAACCATCATTCTTCCTTCGAACCAGGAAATCCAAGAAAGGCAAACAACCATGTATCTCTATTTGCTATGAATGGAGTTGAGGTGATGTATAAACTCCAATAATTTATCTTCGCCATGATGCAACACTATGAAAGTGTCATCCGCGTACCTCCAAAAAACGGTTGCTTTTAGGTTAGCTGATTCAAGCGCTCTCTCCTCAAAATCCTCCATAAAAAGGGTGGCCACCAAAGGAGACAGGGGGCTACTCATGGCGACACTTTCAGTGTGTTCAAAATATTCTTGATTAAACATAAAATAATTTAAGGAAAGAGCGTGCCTGAACAAAGCAGTGATATCAACAGGAAACATGTTACCAATTAGTATCAAGGAATCTGCAAGAGGAACTTTGGTAAAAAGTGGGACCACATCAAAACTTTCTAAAAGGTCTACATTGCTAAGGCGAAGGGCCCTCAGCTGAGTCTGGTATGTGATGTGAGCACTTGCATACGATAGGTCTTAGTAACGGAGCGAGATGTTTAGCTAAATCATATGTATGAGATCCAATGTTACTCACTATTGGACGCAAGTCCCCTGCTGAAATAATGCGCCAAGCTGCCCCTATAGCCGTTCAAATGATTCAAATGGCTCTGAGCACTATGGGACTTAACATCTTAGGTCATCAGACCCCTAGAACTTACAACTACTTAAACCTAACTAACCTAAAGACATCACACACATCCATACCCGAGGCAGAATTCGAAACTGCGACCGTAGCAGTCGCGCGTTTCCGGACTGAAGCGCCTAGAAACGCTCGGCCACCACGGCCTGCCCTATAGCCGTCCATAATAGCGAAAGTGTTGCTGGTGCGGGAGTTTGTGCAGAGACTGACTACGCGATTATGTGCCAAAACGTTTGATGGGTTTCATGTCGGCGATCTGTGTGGCCAGGCCATTCCCTCCAATTGTGCAAAATGCTTTTCAGACCAATCGAGAACAACTGTGCCCTGGTGACACTAGTCACTGTGTGACGTCTAGTTTTGTCTCGGCTCGATGGTGACGGTTGGCGCAGTCGAGATGTCATGAAACGGCGTCCGTCGATCACGACAACGCCAATATGTAATTATTATAAAAACAAACTTCCCTCGCGGTTTGGTTATTTTTCAGTTACTGTCTCTCAAAACTGATATCAACGTCTCCATGGTGCAGCACGCCGAAGTGTGTGCGCCGCCGTTGCGTGTAATTAAAACAATGGAGATCGATGTCTATCGATCTTCTTCACCTATAAATATAGCGACTGCACCAGTCCATAACGCGATGACTCCCTTGATCTGAAATGACAGCCACAAGTCGTTTGGGCGTTCGCAACAGACTTTTCAGTTCATGTTAACTTGTTGACTGTAGTTCTTATGACCAGTTTGAGAATGGGTATTCACATGTTGAAAATATCATGTTTGGAATCACAAATCCGTCACCCAAGACGACGTCACATAATGATTTTTGCGAGGATACTGAGTTGTTAATTATTATTCTGTCGTCAAGGCGTCGCTACGTTGCGTATTCAACAACTACACGTCGTAATTCCAGTGATAACATACCCTTGACCACATCCAAGGAAAAGACGCTGCAGGCTATTTCACGCTATCAGCAAAGTCACTCGCGTCGATCGTCTGCTGCCATAACCCAATAGCTCCAAATGTCGCAGCGTCTTACGTCCCACATTGACTTCTACGATTGTTTCATTCCCACTGCTATCGGACGTTAAACGCAGGCCACCGGCCACTGCGTTACCGGTGATGAGAGGTAATACCTGAAATTTAGTGTTCTTGCCACACTCTTGACACTGTGGATCTCGGAATATTAAATTCCCTAACGATTTCCGGAGGTGAACGTCCTATGCGTATGTGTATAGCTACCGTTAAAAAAAAATGGCTCTGAGCATTATGGGACTCAACTGATGTGGTCATTAGTCCCCTAGATCTTAGAAATACTTAAACCTAACTAACCTAAGGACATCACACACATCCATGCCCGAGGCAGGATTCGAACCTGCGACCGTAGCAGTCGCACGGTTCCGGACTGCTCGCCTAGAACCGCGAGACCACCGCGGCCGGCGCTACCGTTCACTTGAAGCACTTTGAGTTCTGAGTACAAATGTCTGCTCCTCCAATGCATTGCCTTTTTTACCTTGTGACGCGGTACTGCCGTATTATGTATACAGGGTGTTACAAAAAGGTACGGCGAAACTTTCAGGAAACATTCCTCACACACAAAGAAAGAAAATATGTTATATGGACATGGGTGCGGAAACACCTACTTTCCATGTTAGAGCTCATTTTATTACTTCTCTTCAAATCACATTAATCATGGAATGGAAATAAACAGCAGCAGAACGTACCAGCGTGACTTCAAACACTTTGTTGCAGGGAATGTTAAAAGTGTCCTCCGTTAGTGGGGATTCATGCATCCACCCTCTGTCGCATGGAATCCCTGATGCGCTGATGCAACCCTGGAGAATGGCGTATTGTAACACAGCCGTCCACAATACGAATACGAAGAGTCTCTACATTTGCTACCGGGGTTGCGTAGACAAGAGCTTTCAAATGCCCCATAAATGAAAACCAAGAGGGTTGAGGTCAGGAGAGCGTGGAGGCCATGGAATTGGTCCGCCTCTACCAATCCATCGGTCACCGAATCTGTTGTTGAGAAGCGTACGAACACTTCGACTGAAAAGTGCAGGAGCTCCATCGTGCACGAACCACATGTTGTGTCGTACTTGTAAAGGCACATGTTCTAGCAGCATAGGTAGAGTATCCCGTATGAAATCATGATAACGTGCTCCATTGAGCGTAGGTGGGAGAAACTAAAATGAACTCTAACATGGAAATTAAGCGTTTCCGGACACATGTCCACCTAACATCTTTTCTTTGTGTGAGGAATGTTTCCTGAAAGTTTGGTCGTACCTTTTTGTAACACCCTGTATATGCAGCCACGCGGAGTGGTGACGCGGTTTGAGGCACTATGTCACACCGACTGCGCGGCCTATTCCGCCAGAGGTTAGAGTCCTCCTTCGGGCATAGGTGTGTGTGTTGGTCCTAGCATAAGTTAGTTTAGGTCAACTGTAAGTGTAGGGACCGATGACCGATGACCTCAGAAGTTTGGTGCCTTTAAAATTCACACACATTCGAACGTTTAGTAAATGTGCGTATCGCTATAGCATGCCTTTGTCACTTTAGAGTATTGTTACATATATGAATTCGACATGATGTTTCTATCAGTGTGATTTTCCCATTCTTTCCTTATGTGTATTTCTAGTGGTTTTCAGTTTATTTCTTGCATGTAGGGGCGTGTTTTGGGGAAGTTTATTGACAATTTTCTTTCATGTGTTTTAAATCTTTAATGTAATTCCCTTCAATTACATTGCGAATTACGAAATCTTGTAGTGCTTGGTACAGTAATGTGTCAGGTCCTTCCATTTCAATAACGATTGCTCTAAATTTCTAAAATCATAATCGACATAATACCGAAGATAGCAAGAGACGAACTGTTGCATGACCATCAGTTTGGCTTTAGGAAACATAAAGGCACCAGAGACGCAAGTCTGACCGTGCGCTTGATAATGGAAGCAAGAATGGAGAAAAATGAAGACGTTCGACAATGTTAAAGTGGTGCACGATGTTGAAAATCTTAGAAATATACGAGTAAGCTATAGGCAAAGATGGGTTATATACAATATGTAAGAGAACCAAGAGGGAAAAATAAGACTGGAAGACCGCGAACGAAGTGCTGGGCTTTAGAAGTGTGCAAGACAGAGACGCCGTTTTTGGGCACTTCTGTTCAAGCTACACATCTAAGAAGCAGTGACAGCAACAAAGGAAAGGTTCAAGACTTTGGTTAAATTTCAGTATTAAAGCACATCACTGATAAGATTGGTTGGTGGTATTGCTGTCCTCTGTGGAAGTGCAGAAGAATTACGGGCCGCGCTTAGTGGCCGCGCTGTTGGAGGCGCCATGTCACGGATTGCACGGACGCTCCCGGCGGAGGTTCGAGTCCTCCCTCGGCCATTGGTGTTTGTGTTGTTCTTAGCTCCAATAAAATGGCTGAAATGTCTCTGAGCACTTTAGGACGTGACATATGAGGTCATCAATCTAGGGGTAGGCTTAGAACTACTTAAACCTAACTAATCTAAGGACAACACACACATCCATGCCCGAGGCAGGATTTGAACCTGCGACCGTAGCAGTCACGCGGTTCCAGACTGAAGCGCCTGGAACCGCTCGGCCGCAACGGCAGGCTTGTTCTTAGCATAAGTCAGTTTCAGTAGAGTGTAAGACCGGTGACCTCAGCTGTTTGATCCTTTAGGAATTCACACACATTTGAATGTCTGAATGTTTTGTAGAATTACGGGATAAGTTGAACGGAGTAAACAGGCTAATAAGTACAGAATATGGATTTAGAGTAAATCTAAGAATGACAAAAGTAATGAGAAGCAGCAGAAATGAGAATAGTAAGAAACTTATAGTTGGGAACACCGAAGTAGGTGAAGTTATAGAACTCCACTGCACAGGTAACAAAATAACCTATAATTGTCGGAGCACGGAGGCCGGGAAAAGGAGACTAGTAGATCTACATCTACATCTATACTTCGCAAGCCACCTGACGATGTGTGGCGCAGGATACCCTGAGTACCTCTATCGGTTCTCCCTTCTATTCCAGTCTCATATTGCTCGTGGAAAGAAGTACTGTCGGTATGCTTGTGTGTGGGCTCTAATCTCTCTGATTTTATCCTCATGGTGTCTTCGCGAGATACACATAGGAGGGAGCACTATACTGCTTGACTCTTCGGTGAAGGTATGTTCTCGGAGCTTTAACAAAAGCCCGTACCGAGCTACTGAGCGTCTCTCCTGCAGAGTCTTCCACTGGTGTTTATCTATCATCTCCGTAACGCTTTCGCTATTACTAAATGATCCTGTAAGGAAGCGCGCTGCTCTCCGTTGGATCTTCTCTATCTCTTCTATCAACCCTATCTGGTACGGATGCCACACTGCTGAGCAGTATTCGAGCAGTGGGCGAACATGCGTACTGTAACTTACTTCCTTTGTTTTCGGATTGCATTACCTTAGGATTCTTCCAATGAATCTCAGTCTGGCATCTGCTTTACTGACGATCAACTTTATATGATCATTCCATTTTAAATCACTCCGAATGCGTACTGCCAGATAATTTATGGAATTAACTGCTTCCAGTTGCTGACCTGCTATTTTGGAGCAAAATGATAAGGGATCTATCTTCCTATGTATTCGCAGCACATTACACTTGTCTACAATGAGATTCAATTGCCATTCCCTGCACCATGCGTCAATTCGCTGCAGATCCTCCTGCATTTCAGTACAATTCTCCATTGTTACAACCTCTCGATACACCACAGCATCACCTGCAAAAAGCCTCAGTGAACTACCGATGTCATCCACCAGGTCATTTATGTATATTGTGAATATCAACGGTCCTATGACACTCCCCTGCGGCACACCTGAAATCACTCTTACTTCGGAAGACTTCTCTCCATTGAGAATGACATGCTGCGTTCTGTTATCTAGGAACTCCTCAATCAATCACACAATTGGTCTGATAGTCCAAATGCTCTTACTTTGTTCATTAAACGACTCTGGGGAACTGTATCGAACGCTTTGCGGAAGTCAAGAAACACGATATCTACCTGTTAATCCGTGTCTATGGCCCTCTGAGTCTCGTGGACGAATAGCGCGAGCTGGGTTCCACACGACTGTGTTTTCCTAAACCCATGCTAATTCCAACAGAGTAGAATTCTAGTCTCCAGAAAAGTCATTATACTCGAACATGATACGTGTCCCAAAATTCTACAACTGATCGACGTTAGGGATATAGGTCTATAGTTCTGCACATCTGTTCGACGTCCCTTCTTGAAAACAGGGATGACCTGTGCCCTTTTCCAATCCTTTGGAACGCTTCGCTTTTCTAGAGAACTACGGTACACCGCAGCAAGAAGGGGGGACGTTCCTTCGCCTACTCTGGGTAATATCGAACTGGTATCCTATCAGGTCCAGTGGCGTTTCCTCTTTTGAACGATTTTAATTGTTTCTCTATCCCTCTATCGTCTATTTCGATATCTACCATTTTGTCATCTCTGCGACAATCTAGAGAAGGAACTACAGCTCAGTCTTCCTCTGTGAAACAGCTTTGGAAGAAGACATTTAGTATTTCAGCTTTTAGTCTGTCATTCTCTATTTCAGTATCATTTTCGTCACAAAGTGTCAGGATATTTTGTTTTGATCCACCAACCGCTTTGACATAAGACCAAAATTTCTTAGGATTTTCTGCCAAGCCAGTAGTTAGAACATTACTTAGGAATTCATTGAACCCCTCTCACATAGCCCTCCTCACTCTACATTTCGCTTCGCGTAATTTTTGTTTGTGTGCAAGGCTTTGGCTATGTTTATGTTTGCTGCGAAGTTCCCTTTGCTTCCGCAGCAGTTGTCGTACTCGGTTGTTGTACCACGGTGGCTCTTTTCCATCTCTTACGATCTTGCTTGGCACATACTCATCTAACGCATATTGTACGATGGTTTTGAACTTTGTCCACTGATACTCAACACTATCTGTACTTCAGACAAAACTTTTGTGTTGAGCCGTCAGGCACTCTGTAATCTGCTTTTTGTCACTTTTGCTAAACAGAAAAATCTTCCTACCTTTTTTAATATTTCTATTTACGGCTGAAATCATCGATGCAGTAACCGCTCTATGAGCGCTAATTCCCTGTTCTGCATTAACTGTTTCAAATAGTTCGGGTCTGTTTGTCACCAGAAGGTCTAATATGTTATCGCTACGAGTCGTTCTCTGTTTAAATGCTCAAGGTAGTTTTCAGATAAAGCACCTAAAAAAATTTCACTCGATTCTTTGTCCCTGCCACCCGTTATAAATGTCTGAGTCTCCCAGCCTACATCCGGCAAATTAAAATCTCCACCCAGAACTATAACATGGTGGGGAAACCTACTCGAAATATTTTCCAAATTATTCTTCAGGTGCTCAGCCACAACAGCTGCTGAGCCCGGGGGCCTATAGAGACATCCAATTACCATGTCTGAGCCTGCTTTAACCGTGACCTTCACCCAAACCATTTCACATTTCGGATCTCCGTCAATTTCCTTCGATACTATTGCACTTCGTATCGCTATAAACACGCCTCCCCCTTCACTGCCCAGCCTGTCTCTGCGGTATACATTCCAATCTGAGTTTAGGATTTCATTACTGGTTACGTCTGGTTTCAGCCAACTCTCTGTCCCTAGTACTATACAAGCGTTGTGACCGTTTATTAATGAGAGCAGTTCTCGGACCTTTCTATAGACGCACCTGCAGTTTACTATTAGCACATTAATATTGTTATTCCCTGTTGCATTTTGCGTACTCCTACCCTGCCACGTCTCAGGAGGCGTCTTGTTGGGCCTAGGGAGGGAATTCTCAAACCTAAAAAACCCCATGTGCACTCCAAACGTACTTGGCTACCCTTGTAGCCGCTTGCGGCGTGAAGTGCACTCCTGACCTATTCAGGGGGCCGCTACATTTCTCCACCCGATAGCGGAGGTCAAGAAATTTGCACCCCGCAGAATCGTCTGAGCCGCTGGTTTAAGCCTTCAACTCGGCTCCAAACCAGAGGACCGCGATCGGTTCTGGGAACGATACTACAAATAGTTAGCTCTGATTCCACCCCGCGAGCGAGGCTTCCCGCCTTCACCAATTCCGCCAACCGCCTGTACGAAATGAGGATGACCTCTGAACCCAGACGGCAAGAGTCATTGGTCCCGACATGAGCAACAATTTGCAGTCGGGTGCACCCAGTGCTATCGCCGCCGTTAGGGCGTCCTCCACATCTCGGATGAGACCCCCCGGCAAGCAGACAGAGTGAACACTGGCCTTCTTCTCCGACCTTTCTGCTATTTCCCTAAGGGGCTCCATAACCCGCCTAACGTTGGAGCTCCCAATAACTAATAAAACCCTCCCCCCGTGTGCCTGCTCGGACCTTGCTGAAGGAGCAGTCACATGTCCACTCACAGGCAGAGCGGGCGATGCCACACGGCCAGCCTCCACATTGACCCTCCGCCTCGTGCGCCGCGAACGCCGCTGAACCCGCCACTCCCCTTGGGGAGAGGGTGGCCCAACGGCGCCCGGTACCCACGAAGATGTCTCGACAGCAGGGACAGTGGGTGAAGCATGTAACACCTGGGGTGGACCTTGCGACGCACCAGACTCCCCACTGCCAGTACACTCCGAGGCAGCAGCCTGAAGACGGCTGACCGCGGCCATCAACACGCTCAGCTGTTCGCAAAGAGTGGCCAGCTCCTCCTGCGTCAGTACACAGCAGTCACACATCCTATCCATCCTAGGGAATCAATTTACTGAAGATACTTAATCAACTTTTAAGTAGACTGCTAATTCACTAAAGGCTTCTGATTATTCACTAAACTGTGATTGCTAGCCACTTCTTGTAGAAAACTATGAAAATGGCACTACGTGTCTCTGACCTGTATTGAAAAACACTAGATCTACTGGCACTATGGTTGACTAAAGGGACTCCATCTGACTGTATTCCAAACAAACACGAAATCTATGGAACACTATTAGTAGCACTCGACAATTAAAGCTTCCTAAAAGCAAAAACACACGGATTAAGAAGTGACAAATATGAAAAGTACTGTTAATACTTAAATTAAGGTAGCTCGCTGCACAGCAGTGTGTGTCAGTGGCATGTAGAAAGAGAGATCTATTTCTATCAAACAATAAGAGTATACTGACACCAAATACTTCTAATAATATCATTACACTTAATGTGTGAAGTACCTACAGCTCTACGTCAGTAGTTTTTAACGGAGCACGCGCAGTTACTACCTTACAAAAGCTCACATGCATAGCACGTAAATCTTGAGAATATTGTTCATATACGGGGTGTTTCACTAAATGTGTTTGCCTCTGTAAGTTGCGAAATAATATGCTATGGAAATATTTAATACGGTAGGTCACCATAAAAAACGATACACTGTCTGCGGAGCTATGAACATAGTTTATTGTGTTATTATCTAATGAGTTACAGCAAATAGATACAATCTTTCAAATCGAACAGTAGTTGTTTCTATCATGCACTGGAATTAGTAACACGAGCTGTGTACACATCAATTTACAATACATTCCTATCACTTTCAGTTTGGCAACTACAATCCTTCAGAATTTCAAGGGCAGATACCACATGCTGTACATAATACATGACTGTGTGGTGGGTGATGGATGCTCTGGCGGTGGGAAGTTTACTTAAATGAAATGTTCAAATTTGTGTCCATGTTCCTGAATGCACAATGCAGTGCGCCTTCGAAAGGATCTGCGGACGAGATGTAACATCGCCGGTGTCACAGAGCAACTAGCGTCCTCGATGCGCCGTTTTAGATCATCTGCTGATATGGGTTCAGTGACATAAACACGATCCTTTAGATATCCCCACCAAAATAAATCTAATGGTGTTAAATCCGACGACCTTGCGGGCCATGAATAAGGACAATGACGCCCCATCCACCTTACAGCAAACCTGTTGTTTAATTCTTCCTCAACAGCATCCGCTGAATGGGCTGGGTGACCATCGTTCTCATCCACATATGGACTCTCGTGTGTAGACACACATGTTCAAGGAGACCACCCAAACTGTTAATTATAAACGCGCGATATAACTGCTAGTGTACCTCGGAGCCGGCCATTGTGGCCGAGCGGTTCTAGGCACTTCAGTCTGGAACCGCGAGACTGCTACAGTCGCAGGTTCGAATCCTGCCTCGGGCATAGATGTGTGTGATGTGCTTAGGTTAGTTAGGTTTAATTAATTCTAAGTTCTAGGAGACTGATGAGCTCAAATGTTAAGTCCCACAGTGCTCAGAGGCCTTTGAACCATTTCTACCTCGGAAGTAGTTTGAACCGAGGATTTCATCCCCAAGGATTCCACACCATATATTAAGCGACCACCCACGTTGACGGTCGACAGGTCTTGCCCACCGACGATTGTCTGCGGCCCAGTACTGCACGTTATGGCGAGTCACTGCACCATAATTTGTGAACGTGGACTCATCAGAGAACATAACACCTTGTAAAGATTCCAGTGTGAAATTACTCATGGTCCACTTACAGAACGCAACTCTCGCACGGAAATCGGTCCCATGCAACTCCTGGGTCAGTGACAGGCGTGACGTGTGAAACCTGTGGCCGTGTACTATACGCCACACAGATGTGACACTGACACCAGCGACTGCAGCAACAGGTTGTAAGCAGACATGAGGATTGTGGTGTACGAAAGCTAAAAAACAAACACCTCCGTCTCCTCATTTCTTGCAGTTCCTCGTCTGTTACTGCGGCACATTACCAAGCTTTCTGTTTCCCGAAGTCGTTGTTTTTCGCATAAGAACATAATGGCTGCCATAGCTCTTCGCATAGAATATCTCACGGCGTACGCCATGGCTGCTTCAGTGTCATCATGTCGGCACTTGCCGAGCATCAGCACCTTTGCCAACGTACTCGTTGTTCGTGTATGCTACCTTCATGCGATGTCAGCAACAGTCGGGTATACGGCCGTGAGCGGCGACAATCGGCAGTCTAACTTCGCATATAGGAAGCTTCTCGCTCCGTGACACCGGCGACGTTACGGCACCACATTTAGAAGGCAAACCTGTGTGGTATCTGCCCCTGAAACTTTGAAGGGTCGTAGCTCCTAAACTAAACGTGATAGGCATGTAATTTAAATTTGTGTACACATAGTTAGTGTTACTGATTCCAGTGCATGATAGAAACAAGTATTGTTGCATTTAAAAATTGTATCTTTTTGCTATAACTCTTTGGATAATAACACAGTAAACTATGTTCATAGCTCCGCAGACAGTGAAACGTTCCTTATGCTGACCTACCTCAATAAATGTTTCCGTCACTTTTTAATTCGAAACTTACAGAGGCAAGCACATTTAGAGAAACACCCTGTATATTAATTGATTGTCAGATGAAGTTTAGATACATTTTTACAGTTTTGCTTACATTGGTTTACATGACTTTCCCTTGATCTTTCCAGGCAAGCAGTGGACGGGTTATTGAATCAAATTCATCAAGAGTCCATTGTTTCACCAGTGCCTGGTAAGTATAATTATGAATAAACCTATTCGGTTACATTCGGTAGACGCTGATACTGTATATTTCGTAACATGAACATCAGCGGAGAAGTATTTTAATGTTTCTGATAGTTATTCTTTTTTATGTTAGTTGTCTGTTTAGTGACCTACATTTTGGTAGTACTGCTGGTGTTAATAAGCTTCTTTTTCATATATGTTTAAATTATTCCTTTCGATATTGATAGAGTTAGTTTTGCAAACAAGTATTGTACGTGGATGTTTAGATAGCAGTCAGTCAGTCAGTCAGTCAGTCTGTGAGATGGACGTAGGTACTGATGTGCCTAATTACTTTCATTTCGGGAATCTTTCATACACATGAAGCCGGCGCAAAAGTGGGTAAGAAGTGGGTATCCTTTTTTCGATCTTACTTGTCTGAAAAACTCCACTGAGTTGTATTATCATACAGACTAACTGTTTGTGTCAGAGTATGCCACAACGAGCAATATTGTCTCAATTTACGTTATTGTTTTCTACGAATGGTCTCTCATCATAAATTCAGTATAGTTAAATGGTTCTCTGCACTGGCCATGCAAAAACTGTAGTAAAGTTCCATGGAAATAATGAATGTCAACAAAGCTACATCTGACTTTGTTCATCAATTTACAATAGAGGCTCTGAAAATCTATTGTAATTAATAACAGCAATGACTGTAACAATCGTGGATGAAATTATCTGCTTGCGAATTACTGTTCAGTATTCTGCCGCACACGACCAGAAACATTCGTATACTACTTGGCTTTGTTTCGAATACTCCCACAGACCGAGCGTTTGCGACCAACCACATCTGGTCCGCCGGAGTGGCCGTGCGGTTCCAGGCGCTACAGTCTGGAACCGAGCGACCGCTACGGTCACAGGTTCGAATCCTGCTTCGGGAATGGGTGTGTGTTATGTCCTTAGGTTAGTTAGGTTTAATTAGTTCTAAGTTCCAGGGGACTGATGACCTCAGAAGTTAAGTCGCATAGGGCTCAGAGCCATTTGAACCATTTTTGAACCACATCTGAAGAGTCCCATTAATCACTCCCACCGTAAAACTCATTATTGAACCCAGATATGCTTAACTGAGAGTTTTCACACCTTACGTAGTTTGTATTAGTTCTCATAACAGATCGAGATGCGTTATCGCTGATCTTAGACTGGGAGGACTACAATCCCGATTAAACACCGAGTGGTGCAGTGGTTAGCACACTGGCCTCGCATTTGGGAGGACTACGGTTCAGTCCCGTGTCCGGCAATGCTGAATTAGGTTTTCCGTGATTTTCCTAAATCGCTTCAGCAAAATGCAGGGATGGTTCCTTTGAAAGGGCGCAGTCCTCTCCCATCCTTTCCTAATCTGATGAGACCGATGACCTCGCTGTTTGGTCTCCACCCCCAAGACCATCCCCCCGCCCCGATTAACTGGCATATGAGTCAAGGACATCCTTACCAAATACAAAACCCCAGCTGACATGGACCCCTCTGATTTGAAACAGTTAGAGATAGATTTAGCAAAACCTGGTCTTGCAGACTACCGTTTGCCACAGAAAAAGCGTCGACAATAGCAGCTACGAAATGCGCGAACTTTACATACGTGGCGTCCAATATGCTAGATTCTTTTTGGTACCTTTTCGTATTCGAATCGTAAAATCACAGACACCTTCTATAGCGTAGGTTAATCGTCTACCAAAAGTTAGCTCATACATCGAATACAACAATGAGCGTACATGAAACCATTGTTGTGATGAATGTACTACATTCGCACTGTCAATCATAGCACCGTGAATTAATGATATTAGCTGAAAAAAGTGGTCAAGAGCAAGCAGGACTCTCTCATTTAGGGTTCCGTGGGAATATACCCTAGGAATCGATATAGATACTGGCAAGATACTTGTCCTGGGAATTCCAAGATCGTGTGAAAATCTCTGTAGTGGTTCCTCAGACCAGCCTCTGCATACAAAAAGAAGCTTGCATGGAACTTCAGTCTGCGTATGTAGATATATAAAACTAATAAAATATTATTTATTTACTTACTATATCCTAACTGTATCTTATATTTGATGTTGGCATGTAGTAATGCTCCAGTATTATGGTTTTTTGACGGATGATGAATGCAATGAATGGAATGGAAAAGAGATATTCTCGAAGTATCTCTTTTACCTGTATGTTGAAACTCTGCTTCTTGCCAAAGATCATGATTCTAGGTTAACGAGGGTTTTGATGAGTGGGTTTACGAGTTTTCAAATATGTGGCATAAATGGATGAATCATTTGATTAAACTTGCTTCGATCCTTAAATCTTTTACACCGCCAAGGAATTATAGCTCTTACTATGTGAAATGAATTTAAACTTCGTATTCTTTTCTTGTTACATAATTGCAAATTAATAGTTTTCTCATTTTTTCGTTTACTTGTAGTGTGAAACAGTGCGTCTATCCATAATTTATGATTCTATGTCTAAACTTACCTGACATGAATGGACATATCTTTTGATTGCGCTGACTTAGCACTTTAAAGGACATGTATTTGAATTTTATACGTCAATCTGTTCAAGAGAAAATGTGTCCTAACAGACAAACAAACAGAGGAGACGAATGAAAATGCACAAGAAATATTTCTTCAAGTTATATAATTACAAATTAATAATTTTAGAAGTTTTTCCTTCACTTGTAGTGTGAAACATTGCTTCTTGCCAAATTTAATGATTCTAGGCCATCAGGAATAGCCTTTTGCTTTTGATGAGAGAGTGACGTGAGGTAGATGGCCACATATTTTGACTGAACTGACTTTGAATTTTAAAACTGTTAGACTGCCAAGTGGCCGTAGACCTTAATTTTTGACATAAATTTGAAGTTAACATTTTTACACGTTCTTGAGAAAAATGGTATTTAACAGACGGACAGCCATGGGTAAAGAAACGATGGAAAATATACATTTCTTTTCATATAATTACAAACGAAGAACTCTTAGATTTATTCTTTCACTTGTAGTATGAAACTGTGCGCATTTGAAAATTTCATGATTCTAGGTCAACAGGAAGTGCCATATAGGTTTTGAAGAGTGAGTTTTCGAGTATCAAAATAAGTGACATAAATGGCCCTACGTTTCGATTTCAATGAATCTGATTAAGACGAACGCCAGCTCTGGCTGTGTGTCGACACGCTTGAGACCCACTACTAGCATAACTAACCATTTCATGATCAGTCACAGATGGCAAGAAATGCAGTACTGCTGTTACTATCTGTCCAGAGTCTCGCAGAGTTTTCTTTACCGTGGCGCTTGCCTTGGCACTTTTTTCTCTCTGCCCTTAAAACCGCCACTCTCCATCGCCTTTTCTTCCCACTTCTATCACCGTGATGGGCCCCTGTTAGTGGGTAGTTGTACCGAAACGAAGGACTGCATCACGAAACCTCATCCCGTGAACGCCTCAATTGGAAACTAACAAAATGCAGGTGACAGTAGATCTATTGAGATAGTCACCACGTTGGATCGGGCGTGGAGTGGTTCTACCCTTTATAAAAAAAGCGCCCTCGCGCGAAGAAGCAAGTAAAAGAGTTTAAAGCAAATAAGTCGCCAGCTCTGGACGCAATACCCACTCTGTTTTGCAAAGAGTACTCTACGGGATTGGTCCTTTCCTTAGCTGGCATTTATCGCAAATATCCTGTCCAGCGCCAAGTCCCAAGAGACTGAAAAAAAAGGCGCAGGGTCGTTCTGCATATAAGAAGAATGATGCTGCAGAATTCTTGAATATATGCTCGTTCCGAGTATAATACATTTCTCTCAGACGGTGAGGTTTCTATCCGTGAATGAAGACAGTATTGAAAGCATCCCACTCGCGAAACTCAACTTGCTCTTGATTCACATACCCTGCAAACCGTATAGAGGGAAAGAGGAAGACTATATATTCCTACATATCCGGAAAATGCTTGACACGTTGCCCCACAGTAGACTTTTTACGGAGATACGAGCGTACGGGAAGCATTCGCAGATATCTGAGTGCCACCAAGATGTCTTAAGCAATAGGACCCAGTGCGCTGTCAATGACGTCGAGTGTTCATCAGAAACAACGGTATAGTCAGGAGTGCCCCAGGGAGGTTTGAAAGAGTCGTTGTTATTCTCAGAATGTGTGAATGTTCTGGAGGACAGAGTGAGCAGCAATATGCAGGAGTTTGTTCATGATGCTGTAGTGTACAGGAAGATATATTGGGTAGGATTATACAAGATGACGTAGACGAGATTTCTAGGTGGTATGATGAATGCTAGCTTGCTGTAAAGGCAGAAAAATCTAAATTAACGCAAATAGAAAGGGAGAAACAGTCCTGTAATGTTCGAGTACATCATTCACAGAGTGCTGCTGGACACAGCCACATCGATTTAATGTGTATTTGCAATAGACCGTGCTTGTAAGAATTCTAGAAGCAAAGGTTAGTGGACATATTCGGTTTATAGGAGAATTTTAGGTAAGTTTGGTACATCTCTGAAGGAGACCACGTGTAAATCATAAGGGTAACCCATTTTTCCGTAGTACTCAAATATTTGGGAGTGAAGCAGATCGGATTGAAGGGAGATATCGAAGCAACCCAGAGATACATTGCTGAACTTTTTACCTGTAGCTTTGATCCACACCCAAGTACTACGGTGTTACAGAGACTCTAAGGAAACTAATATGGGAATCCGTAGAGGGAAGGCGACGTTCGTTTCGAGGAACACTGCTGAGAAAATTTAGAGAACCGGCATTTAAAACTGCTTGCGAAACGGTTCTGCTGCAACCATCATACATTTTCCGTAAGGACCACTAAGATAAGGTAAAAGAAGTTAGTGCCCGTATTGAGGAGTATAGAAAGTCATTTCTCTTTCTCTCTATTTGGTGTGGAACAGGAGAGGAAATGTTTAGTTGTGATACTTTTTATCTTTTCCGCCCTGTTCCCTACGGTGGTCTTCGGAATATGTATGTAGATACTATAGGAGTCCTATACTTATTAGGAAAAATTATACCTCTTAGTAAATCACCAAATGCACATCACAACTATATACGTCTGCCTGATGCCATGGATGAACATGTTATTGTACATGTTATTCCTATCGACCGTATTTAATTGTTAACCTACGTGATATGATGAAGCTGCATTCAATCATGAAATGATCTTTAATGAATGCATTATGTATTTGGAAACGAGTGCATATTTATTTATTCATTTCTTATATTCGCAACTAACTCTTACGTCGCTTATGGCAATATTCATACTGTTTACGAAAGTATTATTAACGGTTCAAATGGCTCTGAGCACCATGGGGCTTAACTTCTGAGGTCATCAGTCCCCTAGAACTTAGAACTACTTAAACTTAACTAACCTAAGGACATCACACTCATCCATGCCCTAGGCACGATTCGAACCTGCGACCGTAGCGGCCACGCGGTTCCAGACTGAAGCGCCTAGAACCGCACGGCTATCCGGCCGGCAAAGTATTATAAAGTGGCTACGTATTCCACATTAGTTTAGGAAATGCTTCAATGATATTCAAATGCAGAGTGACAAATAGGCTTACTGTGAATATAGTTTCACGTTCTCTTTTCCTTACTCGTTGCCACAATTCAAATATTAGAGCTGTATGTAACGTCTCAAGGCAAATCTGATACCGACAAATAACATGTTAAACATGTAAAATGCCAACACATGTTGCAATATTTTCTGTCACTAGTTATTCAAGACGTTATATATTTATGGCACATAATTATAAAGTGCCTTTAGTTGGTAGGGCGCTTTTCTCCGTTCCTCTGTTTTCCCACGTATAAATCTTCAATATGGAACACATAATTTTGGATGACTTGAGTATCATCCTCCCTAAACCCAAGGCCGTCCAGATTAAAACAGCTCGACCTCATTCTGTTTACTCCTAATACACAATACTCTGTTAGCATTATTTAGTAATGCAAATAGCTAGTACTCCACTACACCGTACACCGATCATCTGTTCAGTCATTTCCAAATATACCGATCTTCGCACGCATTGCATACACGTTATTTCATATTGTAAAACTACATGTGTTATCAACTGACTCCAGGACCATAGCACCAATGGCTGGATTCCATATTGTGTTACTCCAATTCCCATTAGCTTACCTGAAAAATTCAGTCATAGGTTTCGTATAGAAGAATAAAAAACTTAATCGAGCAAAGGTGTTCTGTAATTTTCTTCATGGTTTAGTTATTTCTGATTAAACCAATGAAACAAGCAAAAATGTCTTCACACATCCGACATATAAACTGAGTTCGCTTAAGAGTATCTTATGTATGTTGAACAATATTTCTGACGTTTCACTCATCTCATTGTTAACATTTACAGGGCATTATGCAGTGAAGTGCTCACAGTATGTTGTAATACGCCCTTTTTTCGCAACGTAAGTATCCTGTGCAGAAATTGTTTTATTAGCATTTGTCAGATTGGGATTTTTTCCTATGGAGAAACATTATATACTGAAAACGAGGCTGAACTCTTATTTAAGTTTCTGCATTTTTTGTTAACCACCAAATCCATTTAGTCTTTTTATTTACACTGCTAACGACTAGTATTAATCTTCAGATATTAGTAAAGTATTTTTTCGTTCATTATCCTCATCTTTTAGTATACAATAAAAAATTATGTTCCTCGAACGTGAAAATTATTTTAATAACAGAGTGTTACACTTTCTGCTTCATTAGCATGAAGCAATCCTATGATGTATTTTTCACTGCTTTTCTTGAATAAGCAGAACACACGCTATCATCAAGAATAACCACAGTTAAGTATATTTCGGATCAGAGCCTCAGTACGTATAGCAGAAACCAGGATGTTCCTCTTTCATCTGGTCTTAACTTCACCTGACTGTGAGGAAAACTCTTTCGGTTCTGGAAAGTTAATAGCTCAGATTAATGTAAAGCCACTTAAAAGTAGAGAAATGATCAGTCCAGGCCCATTACCAGGCTGCGAATTCAGGTGAAAGGAACGAGATACATCGTTTTCTGGGACTGCTGTAAAGGCGAGCCATTATCCTTAATAGCGTTTTAAGCGTACCTTACTTTTTAATAGACCTGAACCCCATCTAATTCAGCTCCATATTCGGAAGGTTCTCATTAATCAAGTACGTAAATGATGTTACGTTACCACGTTGAACAGAAACTGTGGAGGCTATGTAGTAGCGAAACGGAGATCGTGGTAAACAACTACGCGAGGTATGCAATATATTTAATAATTAAACCCTTTTATTCCGAACAATATAAAAATTAATTGTATTTTTTTCACAAAACTGCCCTTTATCATTATACTAAAATAGGGATACAGGAAGGAACTGGCTAAAAGTAAACAAAAATCGTTTGAAGGAGGTGGTTTCACTCTGGGACACAATTTTTTTAATTTTTCAGAAAAGTAACCTTTATTATAATATTACGCAACGAGTACTAGGATAAATAAAAAAAACATTAAACTGTTTTGATGTTGTGCTTTCACTTCTGAGCCACTGGGAAATATAGTTTACAAATACTCTATCACTTCATGATACGTATTGGAAAGCAAGTTTCCGTTTTTCCTAGACACAGTTCCAAATCCCAAAACTTCCAAGAATTTAAAGTGCCTCAAACAAATTCTAGTCCCAAACAACAAGCAAAGTTTGGAATAAAATTTAATAAATTTGTATCGAACGTAAATTCGGTTACAGTAGCTTCATTTCGAAACTACTCATAACAACAGCAGCACATTACAATAACTTTTCATGTACAGGATGTACATGAATTCCGAGAACACTTTGAGTTACATATTGCACAAGAACCAAACATTGTACAGATATCATACATATGTCATTTTGATGAGAAACCCTGAAAGTTTTCTCTTATCTATACCGCCACAGCGTAGTTTAGTAATTTGCCGATAGTCAGCGCTAGTCGCAAACATGCGAAGGTCAGGTGCGGAGGGAGCTTTCTGTGTGTGCAACAGCTGTTCAACGGATGTTTAGAAACAAGTACGGTAAGAAGCTAGCAACAAGGAACGCCATTTCCCGCTGGCACAACAAAGTCGTTACGACGGGTTGCTTGTGCCCTGTAAAGAGAAGCGTACGTCCACGTGTGAGTTAGGTGAGTGTGGAGCGCGTACGAGTGACATTCATAAGTAGTTCAAAAAAATCGGTGCGTCGTGAATCGCGTCAACTCGAAATGGCTCCAATGACTGTGTGGGAAGTCCTGCAACAGAAGCTGTCTATGAAACCATTCAAATTCGAGCTAGTGCAGAAGCTCAACGACGATGACAAAGACAAGTGTTTTGTGTTTTGTTGGCAGTTACAACAATTGAATGAGGATAGGGTGGCATTGATGATCGCTTAATTTTTAGCTAGGAAGCCACTTTTCATACTTAATGGGAAAGAGAGCAAGCACAATTGTCGAATCTGGGGTACAAAGGATCCACACGAATGCATCGAATTTTAGCGTGATTCCCCAAAGGTAAATGTTTTTGTGCCTCGTCATGTCGAACACTGTATGGGCCACTCTTCTTCGCCAAGAGCACTGTCACTGGATATTCCTATTTGGACATGTGCAGCAATGGCTGATCCCTAAAATGGAATCGGACTCTCTTTTCATCTTTCAGCAGGATGGGGCTCCACCCCATTTTCGTCGTGAATTACGTGGGTAGCTGGACATGGAGTTGCTGCATCAATGGATCGGTCATGCTACAGAAGGTGACTGCTGTTTCATGAAATGGCCTCCCCGAACACCAGATCTCACACCGTGTGACTTTTTCTGTAGGGACACATTAACGATCTGGTGTATGTACCGCTCTACTCCGTGATGTAGCAGAGCTCCGGGAGAGAATACGGGAAGTGAATGCCGCAGTCGACGATGCCATGCTGGGACGGGTTTGGCAAGAATTCTATTACCGTATTGACATCTGCCGAGTCACTAATGGTTTGAATATCGAATGAAAAAAAAAGAGAGTTTGTCTTCAAAATGCAATATATATGACGTTTGTACAATGTTTAATTCTAGTGCAATAAATAAGTGAAAGGGTTCCCTGACTTTATGTACATCCTTTACTTACTTGCACTGTCAATAATCTCCTGAGTGCTATCACTATAAATAAAAATCACATTTTACAGTCTCATACTATCAAGGAACGCAGTCTCCAAGTCGACTGTTGCTCTGAACGCTTTAAGTGACTGCTGCAGTGCACAACATACTTACAGTACCTCAATTTACCACTAGATGTCTCTGTCTTGCAGCGGAATCGGTGGTTTCGTGTGAAGGGCACTGGTATTTTAAAAAGTCAATAAAACTCTACTTTAAGTTAGAAACCCAAATTCGGCCGGGGTGGCCGAGTTGTTCTAGGCGCTACAGTCTGGAACCGCGCGTCCGCTACGGTCGCAGGTTCGAATCCTGCCTCGGGCATGGATGTGTGGATGTGTGTGATGTACTTAGGTTAGGTAGGTTTAAGTAGTTCTAAGTTGTATGGGATTGATGACCTCAGAAGTTAAGTCCCATAGTGCTCAGAGCCATTTTAGAAACTCAAAGTGTTAAATGTGTTGTCAATGTTTAGTCTGTTCTGCTGTGATTGGTGAACATTTTCTTGTTCGTTTCGCACCACATTTTCCCAATAGAGTTGACAATTCGTTTCTTAATACATGCTGTGATGGTCTAAGCTTCAGTGAGGTTAGATATCTATCACGAGTTACCCTAACTGCACCACTTGTTCCTTGGCTTCTTGTGAAGACTGAAGACATTGTTCATTTCTAGGTAGAAATAACTTCTGGAGTAACTCATTACTGAAGCAAATAGTTATCGGAGATTTACCTAGAACAACATCAAATTTTGAACTATTTTTCTTGCTGGTTGTCAAACTACCTAGAAGCTTATATGTTTCACAGCTGTGGATTCCGCATGGTATCTGTTCTTTCAGACATGTCCGGAAGACAGACACCAAGCACGAATACAAACGAGCTGCCTGATCTGTTGTCATTAAACTCGCGGTAGACTATTGCAGTGACCAAGTAAAGTCTCGTCGCGGAAAGAACAATGTTCCTTCGGGTTTTGTTTGTGTCCGCAATCAAAAGTATTAGACAACACAAGCTTTGAGAGAAGTATTAAATTATATTCGACTTTGGTGCAGAGTCTTCTCGTCGAATTTCTGATGTACTACTTTCGTAAAGAAAGTGGAGACTGCACTATGACGATCCTGGACTGCTGATATGTGGAACTACTCGACAATTGGGCAAACACTCCGCGAGAATCGGCTAGAGCTCTCTTAACTCAGGGGGCGTGGCCTCAATTCAGGGGGGGGAGGGTGGGGTGGCAGCGGTTGGGCGGTGCCGGTCGGAGTCGCTGCTCCTGCTCGAGCGCAGCAGGGCCTTTAGTGCCAGACTGTTCATCGAACTATAGCTCTCTGTGTGGTATGGACTGGCTACGACACCACAACTATTATTTTTCATGCATCCAATCTCCTTGACGCCTATCCCAGCTGCGATGTAAGCACGACAAAGAAAAATTAGTCACCCCGGGAGACATCTCGCTACTACCGTACGCCCCCACTCAGCCCTTATAATGGCCTCAGTTTGGCAACAATAAAAGTTTATAAGTTTCTTCAGGTACTCCATTCCAAGCGGAAGCCTCTCATTACTGATGACATCCCAAAAGCTACCAAATTTCTGAGATTTGTCTCCTACCTTCTGCCCTTTGTTCCAAATAGAAATTTCTATAGGATTAAGACGAGGTGACTTGGTAGGTCAGCAAAGACGAGATAGACGGTGTGAGAGTGCATGTAACTAGAAATTCGTGAACGCGCCTGCAATCAATCTGGAAAATGGAAGTATTTACAACATACACAAGTCACATTCGTTTACAAGAAGGGTAGTAGAGGTGATCCACAAAACTACCGTCCATTATCATTGCATTCGTTTTTTGTAAGGTCTTAGATCATATTCTGTCCTCAAACAAAATGAGATACCTCGAGCAGAATGTCCTCCGCCAAGCAAAGTAGCACGGATCCGCAAGCAATTAGTCATGCAGATTAAAACTGTGTAGGAGACGAGATACTGGCAGAAGTAAAGCTGTTAGTACCGGGTATGAGTCGTGCATCTATAGCTCAGTTGGTAGAGCACTTGCCCGCGAAAGGCAAAGGTCCCGAGTTCGAGTCTCGGTCGGGTACACAGTTTTAATCTGCCATTAAATTTCATATCAGCGCACACTCCGCTGCAGAGTGAAAATCTCATTCTAATGTTTCCGTTCTGTGACCGTTTTATTCCCGATGTTTAACTCATCCGCTTCTGCTTGAAGAATCGATTTAGGCGTGACACAGTACAAATATTAGGTAACAGTTCAACAGGAAATATGACGAACCTTCCATTTATCACTTAAGCATATTCGTTTGGCGGCTGATAGGGAACTTGATTGGAGCGGTAAGGTACTGGTGCCTAAATGAAACGATCTACTACAGAACACGAATTTATCAGACAAACTCGATGTACTGACCAATTAAGGAGGCCTGAGACTAAACAATTTTGCATTACACATGACTCGCAGCCAATCAAAGCTTCAGAAAATTTAATATTACTTACTACTCCAAGATCGTGAGGCAAAGGTTACGCAAACTTCGGAAATCTACATTGGCAGCTGCTTTAAACTTTACGTCCAGGTGGTACAAATGGCTCTGGGCACTATGGGACTTAACATCTGTGGTCATCAGCCCCCTAGAACTTAGAACTACTTAAACCTAACTAACCTAAGGACATCACACGCATCCATGCCCGAGGCAGGATTCGAACCTGCGACCGTAGCCGTTTCCGCAGTTCCGCACTGTACGCCTAGAACATCTAGACCACCGCAGCCGGCTTTTACATCAAGACAAGCATTGAGTTAAATTCAAATAGGAAGAAATAACATGTCCAATAAATGAACCATTATTAATGGAAACTAAACTAATCTTAGAAAACGTAAAAACATTTTAAAATACATGCCTAACGGCTGATCCAAAATTTACATCAAGCCTCTAGTCAAATAAATTCATAACCGATTAACCAATAGAAATATATTTACCAGTTGATAAACGGCAAAGTAAAATTTTTTAATAAATAATATGGACACGAAACTTCTCAGCAGATTAAAACTGTGGGCCAGACCGAGACTCTAACTCCGAAACTTTGTATTTCATGGGAAAGTGCTCTACCATCTTGGCTACCCAAGCACGATCCGCCTCACAGCTTTGATTCCGGCAGTGCCTCGCCCCCTACCTTCCAAACTTATGACAAGCTCTCCTGCAAACCTTACAGAGTGAAAATTTCACCCTGGAAATATCCTCCAGCTAAGCCATGTTCCCTCAATATCCTTTCTTCCAGGAGTTCTTGTACTGCAAGGTTTGCAGGAAAGCTTCTGTGATGTTTGGAAGGCAGGAGACGAGGTACTGGTGGAATTAAAGCTGTGAGGAGGGGCCGTGAGTCGTGCTTGAGTAGCTCAAATGGTAGAGACCTTGTTTGCGAAAGGCAAAGGTCCAGTTTTCGAGTCTCAGTTTGGCACAAAGTTTTAATCTGCCAGGAACTTTCATATAAGCGCCCACTCCACTGCAGAGTGAAAGTTTCATTCAGGAAGCATGAAGACGCTCTACACAAGTAAGTTTTGGCAGCAACAGCTGTTTCAGGCGTAACACCCCACAACAAGAACTTATGCTCTTTATGTTTTTCAGGTAACTTGGCCAAAACAGTCGTTCAACGAATATGAAATCACATAAACTTTAAAGTGCTCGATCCATGAGAAAATCTCATGTTACAATTCAGTACCCACGATCATGACAAGTCACTCAGTTCTAACTAGCGGGTTCAAGGCTAAGTTTACCATTTAATACAAACACCAGCTTAACTTCAGGAAGGCTCCATCAAAATATATGAATTGGACACGCCAATGGGCGCGAAGTATCAACAGTAATTAATCTTGCACTTAAAACACAACGATACTGTTTTCTGAGACAAGAGATTAAAATGGTGGACCTACAAACAAGGGCTATCACGCCGTGGAATTGCTATCACCCTTTCTCAGGCCAGTTCGGAAATCAAACATCAACCCCAAGGTAGTAGTCTACCTTAGTGCACTTAAGACCACTTCGCCATAACTGGAACATACAACAAAGCAATTATCGCACTATAGAAAATATAACGGTACACATTTGTAAAATCAAAAGGAACAATTTAACACGAAATTGTCAAAGAACTACGGATTTGCTTCAAGTGCGATGAACTTAACAACTCTTTAACCTGATATCTTGCTTGTTCATGATCCGTACCGAAATCTTTGACTAACAGACATAATGCAGGTAGTCAGATTCAATGGCGCGAACTAAACGCCACTACACAGCATAATATTGGAACCATGACTGGCAAACAGTCGGCCTGCAACAGATAGACAGAACATTAAATTTCAGTAAAGCAATAGACAGACCGGAATGCACTCTGTGAAATGGATTTGGTGTGAACTACAACTGACATAAATCAGCCCACACTTTTCTGAGTAACATCGCTACATGACAAGACAATTTTAGGCACTCAAATACTGTCTCCATTTAACAGGAAATTTATGCATCACAATAACTACAAAACACAAATTCGAACGCTCACCAGATAGTATTACTCCAGGCGCGACGTACTGACACATTAATTCCGATCACATTGTATAAAATTTCAGTAAGCTTGTGATAATGTAACAGATACCGCACACAGCCTAACAGCACTCAACATAACTCGTTGATGATGAGGTGCAGGTATGCTCACCATAATACCAAGTCTGTAACATAATCAGCAAATTAAGGCTCAGCCGCCGTCTGCGCAATTTGAAACAACCATCCAACGTAACTGTCGCGACACGACTGCCGCCTGTTCCAGTATCTGCCACCTCCTCATGACCTTTCTCGGATGATATCAGAGGCACTGCGCCCTACCCGACACACCACAACGGACGTCCACACTGGCAACAGAATTAAACATAGCTCAACTCTGCTCATGCTGCGTGAACCTCTATATCCTCGTTTTCAGCAACTCACGGTCTTCTCAACTCGGCAAATCCCCAGATAAAAAATTAAGAAACTGAAATCCATCGACGATCGCTGGCTCCTTACCAGAAAACATTTGTTCACGGCACAGTCTGTATTCACACTTCAACGTTACGATCTGTATGTACAGTTTGCTGTTTCCTTGTTTCTTTTGGAATAATGTAAACACATAATATTGAAGTGCTAATAAAGAAATGCTTAAGGTGTAAATGGATGTTTCTTTACGTTTACTTTGGAATTGTTAGCTAATAACTGTAGTGCGTTATGCCTAATTCAGTCTCTCAAGCAGAAGTGAAAGAATTGAATATCTGAATTGAAGTCGTCGTAGAACGGAAATGGTACGTTACCAGACATGGTTAGTGATATGTCTGCATAAGCAGAAGGAACTAACAATCAAAGTCCGAAAACCATTTATTGGACTGTTCAATTAACCAAAACGAATTCTCCAAGTATAAGACCAACATAAAACAGTGATCGGTCTTCAAATCACAACTACATACAAGAATAACATAGAAAAGAAATAATTTCCTAGTAGTCTTCGCCAGAGACTTCTCCGATATACCAAGCCTAATCCAGAGATCAGCGAAAAGATCCAAGCCAGGCTTGCGGGGCGGCAGCTACCCACGTCTGCTGGCGGTCGATAAACTGCCGATGTGCTGCCGAGAGCTGGCCTTTATAGCACTACGGCGGATGAGTACCTCGGAACTATTTTCCATCACGTGCTTTAACGTGTGAAGATAGTTCTGGGATCTGCAGCGACTTCTTCCCTATGCTTATGTGGGCCGGCAGTGGTCGCTGGTGTCTTTTCTGTGTTGTTGTTGTTGTTCTTCTTGTTGTTGTGGTCGTTCATCAATATTGCCTGTCTGTTGTGTAAATAGCTCGACGATGTCGTGTCATACACGAGGGCCTCACATTGCATAGGGGCAGGTGTCATGAATTGTGAAAGCATACAAAGATTGCATTCACCATGAACATTTTGAAGATTTCAGCCGACTGACACCCGTATGTCAAATAAAGCTTTCAACAGCACGTTGTGATTACTTTACAACAAAATATGCCAGCAGAAATTCTTCCAATCCATCTGTGGCGTGAATCAGCAAACCAGTTTTTAATAGTGATCGTCGAAAACAGTCTTGGTTGCATTTTAGTTTTTTTTATTTATCAACTACGCGTTTCACCTTGTTTAGGCATCTCCTGGCATATCTTAATTTTGTGTTTCTTACGACGATCCATTAGAATATGTAGCTATAGGATATCGTCGAGTACATCAGACCAACACCGCAAATTTGCTCCTGCAAACGTGATGTGTTATGCAGGTCTCACGTCCTTCTTGAAAGTATTTACCGAGGTTAAAGAAGGCGATGTTGCCCTGATGTACTCGACGATGCTCTTTAGCTACACTGTCCAATGGATCTCGTAAGAAATACCAAATTAAAATCAGCCTGAAGATACCTAAATAAAGTGAAACGCATAGTTGATAAATTAAAAAACCAAAATTCCAACCAAGACTGTTTTAAAATAATACTAAATTTACTAGTGAGTAACTTTGTTTAAACAGAAAAAGAACACTGTCTTGGTGAGGACTACTAGTCTGAGAAGCTAATTTACTGCAGTACAAGGAAATGCACATGGTCTCAAATTGAAAATTCTGTCACCGTACTTGAGATGCAGTGTCTTTTACAATACTACCTGATCTCCTTTTGCTAGAGCTGTGTAATGTAGTAAGCTTGGGGCCGAATGGGAAGAGGCTTAAACGATACATTGAGGGACCACGTAGTATTGTAGCTGATTTGTTTCGATTTCTAGAACGCTTTTAGCCTTTTAATGAAACGCTGATATAGTCTGCCGTGATCAAAGCGACCTTTGTGAATTTGATGCGGCCAAATCAGAGACACGTCGTGCACAATTTGACTTTATAACCTTTTCACCTGTCATACGCAGCCATCATTAAACTGTAAAAATGAGAGATTTTAGCAACGTCGGGTAGAGTTAAAACAAAGCAATGTATTGAAGATTCCTTTCGGTTGTACACTAATTAAGGACTTAAATTAACCTACAGCAAGGCCAGAAAAACTGGTTTTCTAATTCTCTCTTTTGGGTGTTCTATGCTTTAAAGGCTCCTCATCATCTCGTCTCCCCCCATTAGGAGTGATGAAATGTTTCTCAAAACATGGAATAACGCAGGATCGGATAAAAGTTGCACATGATCAATATTCCTATACACACGTATGTTTCAGCAAAGAGCCTCACTCGCCATTTCTATTTTGGCTAAAAGAAACAGCCTATGGCCAGTATAAGTGAATTGTGGAAATTTCCCTCTTACCACAGTATCTTTCACTGGAGTAAAGTAGTGGATGGAAGTTTACATGTAGGACAGCGAAAGATAATTCGAAAACGGTCGGTTTTTCAGGTAGTGGAGATAAAATGTTTACGACATTCAGATTCACTAAGGCGCAAATTTTAATAGATTAAACAACGGCCAACCTAGCACAGAACGAGCTGATGTACTTCCTTAGTACTCAATATTACATTCAGTTTTCCCTGAGACACAGCATTCCCTTGGTAGTTAACTTCCCTTAATTTTTTGCGTAGCATAAATTACCATCGGCACGAAATTCATTTCGTCATAAAATCTCTTACACCTACTGCGACGTAAAAAAATCGCGACACCAAAATGTAATTAATATAGAGCAACCAAATTTCGGATTTACATTGATCCAAACAACATATTTAATTGATCGATATTGCAGGATCACAGGATAATGCAAGTGCGAAATAAGCCACTGGAAATGTGATATCCTGGCACACCAATAACTGGTGTAACAGAGAGAATGCTAAATGCAAGCATGCAACCGATATTCATTGTGTTGTACAGTTTGTGGGATGGAGTTCCATGGCTTTTGCGCTTAGTAGTTCAATATCTGGGCCGTCAATACACGTTATTGATGACACTGGAGTTTTCGTCTGATGATTTCCTATACGTGCTCCACTGCAGACAGATTTGGTGATCGAGCAGACCAAGGCAGCATGACGACATTCTGTAAAGCACGTCGTGTTACAACATTGGTATCTGGGGGAACGCTATCCTATTAGAAAATACCGCCTGGACTGCTGTTCATGAATGCCAGTACAACATGTCGAACCAGCAGAATAACCCACTAATTTCCAGTCAGGGTGAGTGGGAATGGACGAGAGTGGTCCTGCCGTCCTACGAAATCGCACCACAGACCACAACTTCAGGTGCAGGTCCAGTGTGCGTTGGACGCCGGCAGAGTAACTACAGGCCTTCACCTTACCTCCTCGTAACCAACACAGGGCCATCACCGCCACCCAAGCAGAACCAATTCACCAGAAAACACAACAGATCTTTGAAACCTACATCCAATGAGCTCTCGCTTTACATCATTAAAGTCACAAATGGGGTTGGTTGCGGTCAGTGGAATGCTCGCAACATGGCGTCGGGCTCGGAGCTGTCCTTGATGTAAACGATTTGTAACAGTTCTTTGTGTCACTGTGGTGCCAGTTGCTGCCCAAATCGCTGCTGCAGATGGAGTACGAAGCGCCAGAACCGTACGCGGAACACTGTGGTGTTTCCTCTTTGTAGTGCCACCTCTTCGTATTGCCACGTGGCCGTCGGGATCCCGTCTTCTTCCGACCATACGTTCTCGTGACCACTGATGCCAGCAGACAAGTACAGTAGCAACATTAATGACATGTCTTTCTGTAGTATCGCAGAAATAATACCTTGTTCAGATTCAGTGAGGTGTTGATAATGGGTCCTTTGTCACTCTAGAGGCATTCTCGACTGACATCGCCTCACCATGTCCAATCTAAAGGCAACCAGAGCTCACGACCCTTACAGTGTGTATTTAAATCAAACGTGGTTTACATCCTGACAGTGGTTCTACTAGCGAAACTCTTATGTGATTGGCGTGAAATTTGAATAGACATCAGCTTTCAGATTTAGAAACAGGCCTACTAAATTTTGGTTTTGTCGCACAACTTCTCCTTGATGCTGCGATTTTTATCCGTCAGTGTATTGTTCTCCGCAGATAAGTGCATCGCCAAGCAATAATTGTCTCTCTTTCTTCGAATATTTATCGTCAATTAATAACAGGGTAAATGCAGCCTATGTCTTTAAACACTTGGGACGTCCCCTTAGAAAAATTTATGAATTACAGTGCTGATAAGCCACTTACGTCATTTGATTTTCAAACGGCGGAGCAAAACTGAACGTACTCAGACACTACTCTCTTTACTTATTCTGATCAGCACTAAACTGACACAAAATATTTTTAGTGCAACGTAACGTGACTGTAAATAATCCCTACAAAAGAGTGGCCCTGACTAACAATAACATATACACTCCTGGAAATTGAAATAAGAACACTGTGAATTCATTGTCCCAGGAAGGGGAAACTTTATTGACACATTCCTGGGATCAGATACATCACATGATCACACTGACAGAACCACAGGCACATAGACACAGGCAACAGAGCATGCACAATGTCGGCACTAGTAAAGTGTATATCCACCTTTCGCAGCAATGCAGGCATCTATTCTCCCATGGAGACGATCGTAGAGATGCTGGATGTGGTCTTGTGGAACGGCTTGCCATGCCATTGCCACCTGGCGCCTCAGTTGGACCAGCGTTCGTGCTGGACGTGCAGACCGCGTGAGACGACACTTCATCCAGTCCCAAACATGCTCAATGGGGGACAGATCCGGAGATCTTGCTGGCCAGGGTAGTTGACTTACACCTTCTACAGCACGTTGGGTGGCACGGGATACATGCGGACGTGCATTGTCCTGTTGGAACAGCAAGTTCCCTTGCCGGTCTAGGAATAGTAGAACGATGGGTTCGATGACGGTTTGGATGTACCGTGCACTATTCAGTGTCCCCTCGACGATCACCAGAGGTGTACGGCCAGTGTAGGAGATCACTCCCCACACCATGATGCCGGGTGTTGGCCCTGTGTGCCTCGGTCGTATACAGTCCTGATTGTGGCGCTCACCTGCACGGCGCCAAACACGCATACGACCATCATTGGCACCAAGGCAGAAGCGACTCTCATCGCTGAAGACGACACGTCTCCATTCGTCCCTCCATTCATGCCTGTCGCGACACCACTGGAGGCGGGCTGCACGATGTTGGAGCGTGAGCGGAAGACGGTCTAACGGTGTGCGGGATCGTAGCCCAGCTTCATGGAGACGGTTGCGAATGGTCCTTGCCGATACCCCAGGAGCAACAGTGTCCCTAATTTGCTGGGAAGTGGCGGTGCGGTCCCCTACGGCACTGCGTAGGATCCTACGGTCTTGGCGTGCATCCGTTCGTCGCTGCGGTCCGGTCCCAGGTCGACGGACACGTGCACCTTCCGCCGACCACTGGCGACAACATCGATGTACTGTGGAGACCTCACGCCCCACGTGTTGAGCAATTCGGCGGTACGTCCACCCGGCCTCCCGCATGCCCACTATACGCCCTCGCTCAAAGTCCGTCAACTGCACATACGGTTCACGTCCACGCTGTAGCGGCATGCTACCAGTTTTAAAGACTGCGATGGAGCTCCGTATGCCACGGCAAACTGGCTGACACTGACGGCGGCGGTGCACAAATGCTGCGCAGCTAGCGCCATTCGACGTCCAACACCGCGGTTCCTGGTGTGTCCGCTGTGCCGTGCGTGTGATCATTGCTTGTACAGCCCTCTCGCAGTGTCCGGAGCAAGTATGGTGGGTCTAACACACCGGTGTCAATGTGTTCTTTTTTCCATTTCCAGGAGTGTACCTTTCATGAATCACTTACCTCACAAAATTCTTCGTTGCTCCAACTACAGCAATACATTGAGAGCCACCACTGCCAGCTAAATAAAAGATTCAAACTACTGAAGGCACTAACTACTGATAGGCATAGTTAGCAAATGAAAGATTTTGATAGAGAGCAAACAATGTATTTACCTTAATAGTGTTCAAAAGTGATCATATATATGAATCAGTTCATGATATCCAGTATGAAAAATTTACTCTTTCTGATGGGCACGCATCCAGATCGTCCGCTCTCAAAAGCCTGCCATCTTTCTCCCCACAACCACAACTGCTGGCGGCTCACCTCCAACTACGCAACGCTACGCGCTGTTAGCAGCCAACTGCCCAACACTACAGTAGCAAATATTCCAACAATGCAAACCAGGCCACACGCTGTACACAGCACAGTCAGTGATTTTCGTACAGAACGCTACGTTGCATTACCAGCATAAAAATCTAAACAGCGTAGTTATACACTTAACGTTTCGAAAATTTGCTTCCTGTGAAACAAAAATTTCTTGCTAAAGGATACGTGCAGTTCATTTCTCCGACATTAGTTAATCTGTAATATATTATAATAAATACACTTATTTATATGAAGCTAGATTGCATCGTTTTGAAAGCTAGCTTTATCACGTGTTTATGTTCTCTCGTTCTTTCCTGCTATTAGAAGAGTTTTCTTACTTCATTTCGAAATTGTAGTTTTTTCCCACTTGATAGTTAGGAACTTACAGCTTGCGAGTCTCTTTCCAGCGATCAAAACACAATCGCAGAGAACATACGATGTTCCGAGGCTGGCTGTGTTTCACAACCTGACTTCACGTGTTGCGCTAGCACCGTTCACCGCACTTGGATCGTATTGCGACCACACTGAACTGTATAAAAATCAATGACGAAATACAATGGAGTGAACACAAGCGAAAATACAACGCTACCTATATGCAGAAAACTTATCGCTGTTTTGTAGCTAACGGCAGCGGTTGCCTTACAGGGTACAACACGTCTCGTGGTTACATCTTAAGTGAACTCCAAGCTGTTGCCAGGTAATGGAACGAAGCAATTGTCATTTCAGTAAAAACGACTTATCTTACTGGTATTTGACTAAAGCTGCTAACGGTATATAGGTTCCACTATAATAAAAGAGCTTATTAACAGTTGAGTGACTGGGGTGAGACATTAGGAACGCAAGTCCTTGTGGCACAGATTCAGGACAGGGGAAAAATTAATGAATAGTAAAAGAAATGAAGAAATCGTCGGACGAAGATTGAGGGAGAAGAAGCCGGAAAGAAGAAGAACAAGAAAAAGAAGAAGGAAATGATAATGATAGAGAAGAAAAAAAGCTACAGGTTTGACAGCACCAAAACGAGAAGAGGAGGAGATATATAAAAGCAAATTAGGAGGATGCTAGGATTGGTCTGTATTGAGCGACAGTTCTGCAAGACCTATCTGTAGTTTGTACGAACGTGTTTTTTCCTCTTTCTGGTTAGTAGATGCATCAATTTTCATTATGCAACATGAAAAATCTCAACCAACTTGTAGATAGCATATTTCGAGTTTTTTGTTTTAATTTGTTAATGTTTTGTATTGATCGACAATGAGACACACAGAGTATAATCCCATCATTGTTGCAAGAAATACCACTTTCTTTTCAATGGTCAGGATTGTTTCATACATAAATGAAATATTATACAGTATAGCTTTAACTCCTTTATAATGGTGTGTTGACCTCAATAGACGAAAAAAAGGCAAATAGTGGTAAGGAATGAACAAACATTGGGGAGATGGCGGTAGCAGATTGAGTGTAGACTAGACGAGGCATGAATTCAAAGAAATAGTATTGACGGCAATTGAGAGATTTATACCAAATAAATTAACAAACGACGGAGCCGATCCTCCTTGGTGCACAAAACTCACTTCAATGCGAGACGCCTATTAAAGTTTCCACAACGAAACGTTGTCTCGAAACCTGGCAGAAAATCCAAAGCCATTCTAGTCGTATGTGAAGTATGTTAGCGGCAATAAACTATCAGTGCCTTCTCCGCGGGATAGAAATGGAGGTACAATCGAAGACAGTATTGCCAAAGCAGAGATACTGAACACAGCCTTCCGAAATGCCTTCACAAATGAAGACGAAGTAAATATTCTAGAATTCGAACGGAGAACAACTGCCAACGTGAGTAGAAGTAAATATCCTTGGAGTAGTGAAGCAACTTAAATCACTTAATAAAAGTAAGTCTTCTGGTACAGACTGTGTACCAATGACGTTCCTTTCTTGGAGTGCTAAAGCATTAGCTCCATACTTAATAATGATATACAACCGTTGGCTCGACGAAAGATCCGTACCGAAAGACTGGATAGTTGCACAGGTAACACCAATATTCAAGGATGGTGGTAGGAGTAATCCACTCAATTATAGGCCCATATCGCTAACGCCGATATGCAGCAGGTTTTTGGAACATATGTTGTGTTCAAACATTATGAATTACCTCGAAGAAAAGTCTACTGACACACAGTCGCCGGCCAGTGTGGCCGAGAGGTTCTAGGCGCTTCAGTCTGGAACAGCGCGACCGCTCCGGTCGCAGTTTCGAATCCTGCCTCGGGCATGGATGTGTTTGATGTCTTTAGGTTAGTTAGGTTTAAGTAGTTCTAATTTGTAGGGAACTCGTGACCTCAGATGTTAAGTCCCACAGTTCTCAGAGCCATTTGAATCATTTGTTTAAATTTTTTTTTTTGTACACAGTCAACATGGGGTTAGAAAACATCGTTCCTGTGAAACACAACTAGCTCTTTATTCACATGAAGTGTCGAGTCCTTTTGATAAGGGATTTCAGATCGATTCCGCATTTTTGGACTTCCGGAAGGCTTTTGACACTGTACCACACAAGCGGCTTGTAGTGAAATTGCTTGCTTATGCAATATCGTCTCAGTTATGTGACTGGATTTGTGATTTCCTGTCAGAGAGGTCACAGTTCGTAGTAAGTGACGGAAAGTGATCGAGTAAAACAGAAGTGATTTCTAGGTTTCGCCAACGTAGTATTATAGGCCCTTTGCTGTTCCTTATCTATATACCTAGACGATTTTGGAGACAATCTGAGCAGCCGTCTTAGGTTGCTTGCAGATGACGCTGTCGTTAATCGACTAATAAAGTCATCAGAAGATCAAAACAAATTGCAAAACGATTTAAAAAAGATATCTGGATGGTAGGAAAATTAGCAGTTGACCCGAAATAACGAAAAGTGTTAGATCATTAACATTAGTGCTAAAAGGAATTCGTTAAACTTCGGTTACACGATAAATCAGTCTAATCTAAAAGTCGTAAATTCAGCTAATACCTAGGTATAACAATTAAGAACAACTTAAATTGGAAGGAACGAACATAAAATGTTGTGGGGAAGGCTAAGTAAAGACTGCGTTTTATTGGTAGGACACTTGGAAAATATAACAGACCTACTAAGGAAACTGCCTACACTACGCTTGTACGTCCTCTTTTAGAATAATGCTGCGCGGTGTGGGATCCTTACCACATAAGAGTGACTGAGTACAACTAAAAAGTTCAAAGAAAGGCAGCACGTTTTGCATTATCGCGAAATATGGGAGCGTGTGTCAGGGAAATAATATAGGATTGCGGCTGTTCATTAAAAGAAAAGCGTTTTTCGTTGCTACGGAATCTTCTCACGAAATTCCAGTCACCAGCTTTCTCCTTCGAGTCTGAAAATATTTTATTGACACCGACCTATATAGGGAGAAACAATCACCACGATAAAATAAGGGAAATCAGAGCTCATACGGAAAGATATAAGTGTTCGTTCTTTCCGAGCTGTACGAGATTGGAATAACGGAGAATTGTGAAGGTGGCTACTGGAAGCGCCAGGCAACCAAATAAACGCCATTCATATAAAATATCTATGTTTACTTGGACCAGGATTGTACTGTTTTAATTAAAAACCATACTAACATAAATAACTGCCAGAAATTTACAATATAACAAAAGAGCTGAAAGAAACAGCTAGATCTTTGAGAATTATTTCATAATGCACACAACAAAACTAGGCGCCAGCCACCAGTAGAACAGAGAACCACAGAGATCTGACTATTTGCTGAAGCTTCTCAATAGACGAGTTACTAAGCATTGCAAAATGAGATTAGTTAACAAATTGTTGATACACCTCTGCACCACTCCTCTCCCTTGCCATGACTTTGCCTATTCCTACACTTTCTTGAAGAAGAGTTATTTAGCCTTCGGATTGGCCGTGCGGTTCTAGGCGCTACAGTCGGGAACCGCGTGACCGCTACGTCCGCAGGTTCGAATAGTGCCTCGGGTATGGATTTGTGTGATGCCCTTAGGTTGGTTAGGTTTAAGTAGTTCTAAGTTCTTGGGGACTGATGACCTCAGATGTTAAGTCCCATGGTGATTCGAGCCATTTGAACCATTTGCTCCTTCCTTGGGTTAACGAACTTTAAGTCTATATATCAGTTGCACCAGTGACTCATCCGAGCATGCGCACGGAAAATCTGAGCCTGGAAAAGATTACCACACTTTAGGAAGTCATTATGTTTCTGCACATAGTAGAGTGTGGCGGCAGAAATATCTAAGGTGTCACATAACATGCCAGTACTGTAAGGGTAGCCAACCTTTTTTCCCACCGCCCACTTTTACATCTTTCTTACTAGCAAAAGTTTCTAATCGCCCACAAGTTACAAAGTATTGGTGATTTATGAACAAGGAAAGTTAGCTTACTTTACAAAATTTATAAGGTAAGTTAATTACTAATAATTACAAACAAAGCATTACATGTCAAAATTTTATGAAATCCTAATGAAAATGTTTTAGAAACCCCTACCGCATACCGCCCACTACGAAACCCATAGCGCTCACTAGTGACTGCCGCTGACTGCCACTGATCAATCCACTGTTACTTGTAGCGGACAACTCGGTGATCCACACAGCCGAGAGCCCGGTGCGGAGAGGATTCCTTCCCCCGACTCACCACGTACCCACAACTCGTACTGAAACCGCCCCTTTTTTGAATAAGCCACACCTAGAATGCGTCGCGGTTCCATAGCGAATAACAGTGTGCCTATAACGTACATTCAGGCAATAGATTCTGCCTAGAGAAAATAAAAATCTTAACTAAGGCTAACTTAACATGTGAATGACGCTTAATTAATTATTAATTTAGCCTGTACTCAGATAACCACCCTCTGCTACCATTAAAGGCAGTAAGCGAGGAGTTGAAAATGGAAGTTCCTTGTGACGAAATATAGGCAATTTACACAAATAATTAGACTGAAACTCCGCTGATGTAATTGAAAACACAATGAGTCAAGTAACTCCCAAACTGTACAACAGAACAAAGGTTCTAAAAGAATCAAGCAGGTTCCTTACAGCAAGGTGACAAGAAGTCGGCAATGGCCAACAGTCCTGGAGATGCCGGGCCACATCACTTCCGTCGAAGTTCACACATCCACTGACTGTACTCCACTATTAAGAAAAGCACTCGTTCGATTACGTATAAGAATGTGAGAATGAGAGCCATGGCTTCAGTCATTAACAAACATACACATGCGACGGTAATACAGAGAATTCTACAATGTGGTAACTATGCCAGTGTAGCACGAACAAAGTTAGAAGAAGAATAAATACTACCCCATAGTCTAAACAGAGCAACTAGTTGCTTGTAACGGTCCAAGTATATTGTGAATACCGTTAAGAAGGTTAACTTAAACTCAAAATAATAAGCTAGCAAAGATCCCCAGACCCCAGACTTTAATAACAGCAACAATCTAGAAGTCTTGGGTAGCAACCCGACAATTACAGGACATCACACTAAAATGGGAAATAAATTGAAAGGAGTCTTTAATCATAAAAATCCGTTTTACCCGTATAACGGAAGAGAATACCACGGAGTATTCCAATTTTCAGATCTACACTGTCACAGCAAGAAGAAAACCATCTGCAACGATAAACGTCCAGTAAAAAGAAGCCGAACAAACTGGTGAAAAATGGTTCAAATGCCTGTGAGCACTATTGGACTTAACATCTGAGGTCATCTGTCCCCTAGAACTTAGAACCACTTAAACCTAACTAACCTAATGCCATCACACACATCAATGCTCGAGGCAGAATTCGAACCTGCGACCGTAGCGGTCGCGCGGTTCCACACTGAAGCGCCTAGAACTGCGCGGCCACACCGGCCGGCTATTCTTATCTTAATTCCTGTTTGACTCTTACATTTTTGTCTTATATTCATTCTCCGGAAAGATTTGATATAATCCCTTGTATGCTACCGATCGTAGAAACATTCAAAAAATAGATATTCTCAAGCACCACGACCGAAGGAAGATTTGTCGCAGTGACATTTCTTCGAATGAATCTCCTTCGGGGAAGGGATGGAATTAACGTTCCTGTAGATTTCACGCCTTGGCAATAATTTCGTTGAAAACTGGGTCTTGAAATTGATCATGAATCAAGATACCCTACAGGAATTTCACCGAAACCAATTACAAGTAATTTTATCGTCCATTTTTTTTTTAAATTTCATCCACCAGACATGCAGTTAGTAGACGAATAAGCAAACATTTCAATATATATCGGACACAATCGTACAGTAATCTTCTACGGACATGAGTTAATGAATGAAAAACAAAAATAAAAATAATAATCTGGTTTCGGACACGGAGGACAAGAGTGAGAATCCCCGAGGCTACCCGCTGTGCCACCGCTTCAGTTGAATTCTTCACTCGCTAAATGGAAAGAAAGTTCCTTAGAAACTTTTACAGTCGTTTCCGCAGAAACGGTTGAATATCAACGGGTTGAGCACAGTCACGTGTTGTTTATTTTGACTCCTCTTCCACTGAGCGAAGTTTCTGGGAAATCGGGTTGTGGCCATGTACCCCTTGTTAGCTCATTGTATATAATGGCCGAGAAGCCTCTAGCCGCCACGCCCATTTCTTCTCGTAGTTTGGCACTGCCTCAGATGCAGCGCTCCACCGTAGTTGACTCTTCGAAAGCTCTCCACTGGGAGGCCGAAAACAGATTGACTCCAACCGTCACGGCAAGTCCCCTCATAGGTGGACAGACTGCATCCTTTTTGGAGAATAAATGTTGGCCTCATTCATCATCACTATATAGCGATGTCGTTTACCTCAAATCCAAATCGTTTGCTTGAATTTTTATGTCCAAATCAGGGCATCGTTTGAGTTCCTGTATCTATGTTGGCCAACCGCCTTGCCTCTTTCAATTCAACGATTCTTAACAGAAGCTCGATTATCGGGTGTGGCCAGAACATACACTGTTAACCGTCCGAGCACGCCACGTGTTGTTACCAATTTTCTTTCCACTTATTGTTAAGGGTGGTGGCTTAATGCTCCTGACCACCAGAGTTAGCACCAGTGTCTCATGAAGTGAGGGAATGTGACAGTGGTAATGTTGATCTGTCCATCGGATGGCGACATAATCTCGATGGCTCCTTTCTGCTACTCGTATCTTAGAGGAGTATGCTACCTGCCGGAAACATGTCTCTCGTCATCATCATCCAATACAAACACGACACCATACTACACACATGCATTACAGTGACCTACACTTACCGTCCGCAGCTCGTGGTCGTGCAGTAGCGTTCTCGCTTCCCGCGCCCGGGTTCCCTGGTTCGATTCCTGGCCGGGTCAGGGATTTTCTCTGCCTCGTGATGACTGGGTGTTTTGTGATGTCCTTACGTTAGTTAGGTTTAGGTAGTTCTAAGTTTTAGGGGACTGATGACCATAGATGTTAAGTCCCATAGTGCTCCGAGCCATTTGAAACATGTTTGAACCTAGACTTACCGCATACATTCTTCCATATTTCGAGGGGTATTTTCAATTAGGCTGCTGCACCAACCCTTCAGGGGCTTCTAGCTAGCAATTCCATGACACATCGCTTTACTTCTTTTAGTCTTTGTTCGACTGTATTTCTCAGAACTTAGCCAAATACTGGTTCCACAAATCCTTCCAAATTCAAAATAAAAAAAAAATTCAAAATATATCTAAAGAAACAGCTTTTGTCTCTAAATGACATTAGCCTCTGCCAACTAACGTTTAAAGCAGCTGCCATCTAACAACGTTTCATGTCATCCAAGCATGCGCTCTCTATTTTGTAACCAATCTATTCTCGGTATAAACACTTACCATCCTTTAGTCGGCTACTGAAATAGTCGGTAAAGGATGGGTGCATAAAACTTCCAGAATGAATCTGTCAGTCTGCAGGTAACAGTGCACAGTTTTCAACGGTCCTAAAAGATTGTTTGTCGGGTCATGAGGCGGGCTAGTAAAATAGCGTTCCACAAAGAATTTTCATTCAGACTGAGCTATCCAGGCAGACGCACAACTAGATCTCGAAGACTCAGTTATGTCCACACGTAGCTCGTATCTTCTCAACTTCACAGAACTCACCTGCGTACATGTCGGACTTCCTCACGAAATGATATTTCTCGAAGTGACTCAGCCATGGCCTAGAAGTTTATTCCGGAACCATTATTCATTCTATTGCCGGGTGTGCTAATTTTTTTTCTCGTGTTAAATTAAAGCTGTATTTGAGAGATGCTGCCAGAACTGAAGCTGCTAGTTCTGTTTAAGAGTAGTGACAGGGAATCTGCATTAGTATGAAAATTAACCACGATAGTGCTAACAGAGAAGTAACAATGTGTAAAATAACCGCAGAAATAAATGTGGTAAACACGACAAACATACCCGTTAGGAGAGTGCGGTTAAATTTGGCGTTAACGGGCTATGGCAGTAGACGAGCGACCTAAGTGTCATTGTTAACAGCAAGACATCGCCTGCAGCGCCTCTCCTAGGCTTGTGAAGGTATTAGTTGGACCCTAGACGACTGGAAAACTGTGGCCTTCATATGAGGCCCGATTTTAGTTAGTAAGATCTGACGGTAAGTTTCGAGTGGGGTGTAGCCCCCTCGAAGCCATTTGAACGTGTTGTGTGAATATCACAAGCTCAAATGAGATGAGAAGTCAATATTAGCAAAGAAGTGGAATTTACAGAAAATCCGTATAGAGAAAACAAACTTGGAAAATACTATGGAATGAAAAGTGGAATTAGGCGAAAGGTATGAAACGGGGAGGAATATTTGTGAGAGCACAGAAATACGTAAGTGTATCCGAGCGAGGTGGCGCAGCGGTTAGCACACTGGACTCGCATTCGGGAGGACGACGGTTCAATCCCGCGTCCAGCCATCCTGATTTAGGTTTGCCGTGATTTCCCTAAATCGCTCCAGGCAAATGCCGGGATGGTTTCTTTGAAAGAGCATGGCCGACTTCCTTCCCCGTCCTTCCCTAATCCGATGAGACCGATGACCTCGCAGTTTGGTCTGTTCCCCCAAACAAGCCAACCCCCCAACGTAAGTGGAAACAAAGCCAGTGGAGTAGACGACATTCTCTTAAACTACGATCACACTGAGGGATATGACGCGGAGATTTGTACCCAGCAAAAGCCACAGGGAGTACCTCGGCTCACGTACATTATATCGCGACTTTGTTCAGGGACATTTGCCTTCAGAAGTAGCCAACGTGAACGTCCTCACTGGAGACATGTAGCCAGTCAGTTTCACGGAACATGGCATCCAACGCTGATCTTCTGTTTCTTCGTGCCACCACTGTGAAAATAGTAGGTTCAAATAGTTCTGAGCACTATGGGACTTAACAGCTGAGGTCCCCTAGAACTTAGAACAACTTAAACCTAACTTACCTAAGGACATCACACACACCCATATCCGCGGCAGGATTCGTACCTGCAACAGTAGCAGTCACTCGGTTCCGGACTAAAGGCCTAGAACCGCTAGGCCACCGCAGCCGACGAAAATAATAGGAGAAAGGAATATAAATGGTGAGTGCTTAACTTTCTCTGTAAACGATGTAGTCATAAAGCTTACAGTTCAGTGATAAATAACCTGAAAGTTCAAAACATACCGGGTTTCAAATGTTTTATTCGTATGTCTTCGACGGACTTTGAAGTTTTAATAAAAATAACAGCTCAATGCTACACAAATTCTTGAGAATCTGTAGCCTCTGTTAAACAACTTGCCGTAAATTAAGCTTTTTAGCTACTGGAGATACATACAGCAAGAAGGATTTCCAAACCCGAAATCAGTGAAATACAAATAACGCGTCCGGCTACAATAAAGGCATTTTAAGGAGCTGTTTAGGTAGGTACTTGTTACCTTCATAGCCCTTCTATTTCAAACTTAATTCGGCACAATTGAAGACCATTAAACGAAATGAAGAATTTCGCGACAGACGATCCTACATTTCCCGATTGTCAAATCTAGACGCCACGCAGTTTAACAACTAGTATCTTCATTCAGCGTTTCGGATAAAGGTTGGGATCGAAACATCAGTTCTCCTCAGTTAAAGTGTAAAAACTTCCCGCCTTTCCCTCTTCTATATTAGTCACTGGCAAAAAGTCTGTTTCCTTTATCGAACTTGCGTTTGTAGAAGTTTCGCTGTAAAATTCGTCAATTTCCAATTCTTTCTTCGAAAAACAAGCCCTGTATCCTCTTCTGAAGGACGAGTTGTAAAACTGTATCATTCACATTCGACGTGCTGCGGAAACGAAGTAAACTTGGCTTGTCAGGATGTGGTCTCCTGCACACCTCAAAATATCCGTAGCATCGTCAGTATAATTTTTACTTCTGCCTTTTTGCAAGGTGGATATGTGGAAGGCTCTGAATGAGTACTCGAAGTACTTGCTTCGTCTTCTGATGGAACGACGCATTGAGGAGTCTGTTCGCTACATATCGTTTCCGATATACCACAAAAAAGGCAAAAACAGTCTTCAGAGTTTTTTGTGTCTTTTCCAGTTACCTAATTCTGAAGCACAATTAAAGGAAATGTCAAGAGAATTTAAGATTTTCTTGGAACTTTCCTGAGTACATAGGAGCTCAACATGGAAAATACGAGCAAATTCGTAATCTCATTCATACTGAAAGCACTTGTTAAAACTACAAAGACACTTTCTGCATTGTTATTAATGGTATCAGTGGCTCCTGATTTAAGAAAGCTATTTAGGTTTTTATGTTCGTAACGCCACGTAGTGCTCTGTATGAAAATCATTGACTGTGCTGTGTGCAGTCTGTCACTGGTTGGCATTGTTGGAATATTCGTTTTTGTAGTGTTGGGCAGTTAGATGAGAACAGCATGTAGCGTTGCGCAGTTGGAGTTCAGCCGCCAGCAGTGGTGGATGTGGGGAGAGAGATGGCAGAGTTTTGAGAGCGGACTATCTGGATGTCTGTCCGCTAGAAAAACGAAATTTGTAAGACTGGATGTCATGAACCGTTATAATATATATGACTTTTGAACACTATTAAGGTAAATACATTGTTTTACATCAAAGTCTTTCATTTGCTAACTATGCCTATCAGTAGTTAGTGCCTTCAGTACCTAGAATCTTTTATGTAGCTAGCAGTATTGGCACACACTGTATTGCAGTAGTTTGAGTAACGAAGATTTTTCTCAGGTAAGTGATTCATGAAAGGTATAGGTAATTGTTACTCAGGGCCATTGTTTTGTAGGGATTATTGAAAGTCAGATTGCGTTGCGCTAAAATGAATAAATAAATTTAAAAAAAAGTGTGTCTGTGTGTCAATTTACTGTTGATCAGGATAAGTGAAGAGCGAGATGTCGTTCAGTTTTGATCATCTGTTTGAAAATCAAATTACGTAGAAGTTTACCAGCACTGTCATCCTTAATTTTTCAACGGGGTCGTTTCACGATTAACAAATATATGGAGATGCGGGAGTGCAAGGACGTGTTTCATATGGGGTGTATTTGACCGTGTAACCCTTAATGAAACCACTGAAATGTATTTCAGACTGCGAATACGAACTAGTATCAGCTGTGTGTTGCAATAACGACAGTGAAAATTTGTGCCAGACCGCAACTCGAACTCGGGTTTCCCACATATCGGGAGCGGTCGCCTTAAAAATTTTTAATTTTTTTTTCCATTTTGTTCGTTGCCGTTCGTTATATTTGGTCATAGCAGACATCACGTGACATCCATTGAAGTTCGTTGTTGTTTTACTACAGAGACCAGCCAGGTCCCCGACCGTACACGCTGAGCCACCGTGCCGGCTACCATTGGGCTGCCGAGCACGACCTCCGGCCAGGCCCAAACTTCCATATGCCGGAAACCTCTACTCGTACATCCATTACGTATGTTCCCCTACAGGGAAGACGTTTTACTTAAAAGGTGCTCGCCCGATGTCGGCGGATAAATACGATTCTGCAGTGCCCATGTTATTCCCAATTAAGATGGGAAGGTCCTTCGGATTTGCATGCATGCAGCTGGACCTGCGCATCGTATTTCAGGATAACACAGGCACTGCAATAAACCTGTAGTACTTAAACCGTTCAAGCAGTTGAATATTACACACTAGGAGCGTGACGTCCATCTGGAGGAGCAGTGTCCACCCCTTACTTAATTTTTACTGATGATGTCTTTTTACTGTAAGAACATGTCATGAACCCCTACCAGATAATTGATTACAGGCTCAGAAGAGCCCTTTGGAAAACTATAGTCTGTTTTTCGTGTTATACACCTAAACCTATTCATTTTGATCCCCATAAAACAACTATTGTTACTTTGTGCTGCTTTGACCTTCACTACTTCCTAAGGGTAAATCCTGAAAAATCATATAAAATAAATATTCCCTAATTGATTTCTTAAGTGGATAAACTCACTCTTTGTTCACACCTTTCAGAAGGAGCAGTGAATCGTAGGCGTACCACTTCGATACCTGCAACTCTTCTATGCCGGATCGTGATGTCTTCGAGGACGAACGGTTCTTAGATTCACGAAGGAATTATGACCTAAGTTTATGAATTTTACCGTCCAGTTCTTTATCCGAAACTCCAGCTAAAGATGCAAGCTGATGATTTTTTATAATCGCAGAATGTATTGTTACATAACGTACAGCATTCGCGAAATTCTGTACTTAGTTTATTGGGATTGTTTTTCGTCCACTCCTTCTTCGAAAGTCCGCCCCCATAGCTGAGTGGTCAGTGCGGCGGTCTGTCACGCCAAGGGGCCCCGGTTCGATTCCCGGTTGGGGCGGAGATTTTCTCCGCTCAGGGACTGGATGTTGTGTTTTTACCATTATCATTCCTTGACATCAGTGGAAGGCAACGGGAAACCACCACTGGATTAACTTCCCTAGACGTGATGCGGTGGACCTCTGCCGAGGCTTCCCCCATGACAAGACCTGGTGTAAGGCAGAACACAAAAGTTAAAGTTTTCATCGCAAATGCTACTGAATGTACGCAGCTTATCACCTACACCGATGATACGACACCAAGAGTCTGTCTGTGAACTGGCTGCAAATGTGCCAGAACAGAACACATCTCGGATATTCCAGGCTCAGTACCACACCTCATATGCCACTTTTGCCGGGTACATGTCTACCCGACAAATCCCTCAATGCGAACGTAGCCAAACCCATTTCACCTAGTGAGCAAGGTGTATGAGTCAGTGAAAGTACCTTCAGACATCAAGAACAATGCAATTCTTCCAATCCCAAAAATACTGGTGGTGACAGGTGTGAATACTACAGGGCCGTAAGAGTAATAAGTTATGGTTGCAAAATATTGACACGAATTATTTACAGAAGAACGGGAAAAGCGATGTTAACCAATCTCGGGTAAGATCAGGTTGGAAGCCGAAAAAGGAATGAGCGTGAGTGGCAATACTGACTCTGCGTCCTATCTCAAAAAATAAGTTGAAGGCCCAACTACATTTACTGCATTTTTAAATTTCGAGAAAACTTTTGACGATATTGTCTGACCTACACTCTTTGAAATGATGAAGGTACCAGGGACGAATTGCTGGGAGCAAAGACTAATTACAAGTAGAACAGAAGTAATACTTCAGTTAGAAGAATCGAATGACCCAGTAGTTGAGAAGAGAGTGAGGGAAGGTTGCAGCATATCTTCCATGTTATTAAATCGGTACATTGAACTAGCAGTAAAGGAAACGAAGCAGAAATTTAGAAATGTAATTAAAGTTCATGGAGATGAAACAAAATCTATAACGCTCACTGATGACATTATAATTCTGTGAGACATGGCAGAGTACTTGGAATGGCAGTTGAACTGAACTGTAGTGTCTTGAAAAGAAATTATAAGATGATCATCAACAAAAGTGAGAAACGAGGATAATGGGTAGTCCAACCAAATAAAGCAATGGTGAGAGAATTAGACTGGAAAATGAGCCACAGGAAATTGTAGATAAGTTTCTTTACTTGGACAGTCAAGTAGATGATGATGGTCGAATTAGGAAATAGAAAACAAATCAGACTGGTGAAATATTTCCGTCTGCTCTAAATCTCTGTTGATACGGAACCATCCCTATTACCTATGAAAACTTCCCTTAAGATTTCTACCTCTTGCTTAATAAGAACAAATGAAATCTTCCCTTTGAAATTGATTCTCTTTTTCAGTCTTCGAATACAAATTTAGATGCTGCTTATTAAAAGTTATTTTCTGATTATTTCGATGAAGCATAGAATGTGTCGTCGTCGTGACCCTCAGTCGTTACCTGCAAAAACCCAAAACTGTTCCTTACATTTTTTACTGTTACTGGATCGCCATGCGATTGCTGCATCGAACTGCGTCATGAATATACTTACTTACTCTGTTTTACTACACTCTATTAGCTCTGGTCGGCTGTCATAATAGTCGCTGTATTTATTACCAAAGCTGACGTTATTCTTTAATTAATTTGACTGAAGTTAGGTAATACATAGTTAAACGTTTCCTTGACAACAATAAAATTTTGCGAAGTTTTACGTTGTTGGTTTTTTTGAGTGGATTATAATCAGTAATGCAATATTGCTGGCATAAATTAATTATATTGTGAATGATTTTACAAACGTTCAAATGGGACTTACTTTTTACAATAATCTTACAACTAGCATCGTGCAAACATACCTTCAGTAGTCTTGAGTTTCTCAAAAAATTTATTCAATAATATTAGTTCCTCCTATGACCATAGTTAGCTGATGTCTCTGTGCATCCGTTTATAATCTCTTGTAAATCATAGCTAGTGACTGGCACGCACACCGCTTCTCTCAACCACTCGCTTCAGACCTGCTACCGAGTCGCTTCACATCTGGATTACTACTGACTTCCTACGAACGCTTAAGTGCGGTCTCTCTTGCCAACAATATTTTGGTGCAGACATTCCCTGCTACCACAATTATTTCCAACATGACAAATATTAATTATTCCTACTGAATCCTATTAATAAAATATAACCATCTTTCATAAATTGTGTTTGACAATAGAAATATACACGTTTTGCCCTGGAAATAGCAAGATAAGGGTTTCATGAAAAGAGCAATTTATTGACACCTAACATAATTTTAAGTTTTAGGGAAACTTTTCTGAAGGCATTTACGTGAAGTGTAGCCTTGAACGTAAGTGAAACGTTGACGATAGGCACTTCAGACAAGAAGTGAAGAGAATCTTTTAAAATGTGGCGCTACAGAAGAATGCTGAAGGTTAAACGGCTAGGTCGAATAACCAATACGGAGGCACCGGAGAAATAAATTTATGGTTCAAGTGACTTAAAGAAGGAATCGATTAATAGAAATTATCCTGCGGTATCAAGGTGTCGGAGAAGCATGAGCAGTAAAAATTGTATTGGAAAGCCTGTACATAAATACAGTAGGATGGTGCAGATGGGTGTTTGTTGCAGCACTTATTGAGTGACGAAGAGGGTTGCTCGGTATAGACTAGCCTGGAGAGTTGCATTAAGCCAGTTTTCGGACTGAATATCACATGAATATATGCTTTTTGGCGTAAAAAGTGATTCAAATGGCTCTGAACACTATGAGACTTAACATCTGAGGTCGTCAGTCACCTAAAACGTAGAACTACTTAAACCTAACTAACCTACGGACATCACACCAATCCATGCCCGAGACAGGATTGGAACCTGCGACCGTAAAAATCGCGCGGTTCCGGACTGAAGCACCTACAACCTCTCGGCCACCGTGGCCGGGATTGTGGCGTACAAATTACCCGGATTATATCACCTAGTATTTCAGAATGGCACCAATTCAGAAGGATGTAGGTTGCCGTAGCTATAGAGAGTTGAGGAGGCTTGCACAGGATAGACTAATGTGGAGAGCTGGATCGAACCACCCTTCCGATTGAAGACTATAACAACAAGGATGCTGCGCACAGCTGTTGCACTGCAAACCTTGACATTTCGTATGTTGCTGTCAATAGTTGCGAAAGGGCTACGGCAATTAGAACTACGAAATACTAGTGCCTGTGTTGTTAAGAAATACGATGCAATTTTCCTTCAGATATGCATGAAAAATATGTCCTTCCTGGACTGGAATATATCTAACGTACGAGACCAGACTCTGACACGTGGACGACGACAAAGAAATGTCTGCGTCTGACTGTCATTCGTGCACTTAGAGCCGAAGCGGCTAAACCGACTGCTCGCGAAATTCCAGATATCCGCTTTCGAGCCTGGTCTGGCACAAATTTTCAGTGTCGTCATTCCAAAATACCGCCGTGGGTGATTCGTACTCGGAACTGCCAATATATTTTCTGTACAACTAAACTACTCTCCCATGAGTAAAGAGTACAAACAACCTCTGTTGGACTTGATTGTTAATGTAACAAAATACACTGAATGAGCGACTGTGCGGCTGATCCCGGCGGAGGTTCGAGTCCTTCCTCGGGCATGGGTGTGTGTGTTTGTCCTTAGGATAATTTAGGTTAACTAGTATTTAGGCCTACGGAGTGATGACGTTAGCAGTTAATTCCATAAAATTCCACACACATTTGAACAATGAAGGAGCAAAAGCCGAATAAGTACCGGTAATTAGGAAAGAGGAAATGAAACACTACGGCGTACTGGGGGGGGATAGTGTTTACTGTGGCGTGTGTCTCGCGGCCGTGGTATCACCTCTTGTTTAGCTCAGTTACAGCCCTCCTCCATCCCCTCTCCCGGACGGTTGCAGAAACAACTTGTCGACCGCGCGTTTCTGTCTGTCCGGTCGCGACGGTCCGGAAAGAAATCATTAGAGCTGGCGCACTGACGGGACGTGTTTGTGGTAAAAAATGGCCGTTCGCTAGACGAGATTGCCGGGGCAGCCGCCGAGCAGCTCAGAATGAAAAATGGTTGCCCTGCTCGCTGCTGGCAGCCGCCTCCCCTCCTGTCGCTCCGTTCCACCCCCGCCACCCTCGCTCTCCTCCACCTAGTCCAGATAGGGGCGGTCTGGCACCGCTTTAATTTGCCACTCGGTGGCGCCGCGGGCCGCCGCGAATGCCTGCAAAGTGTGCGAGGATAATGAGCACACCGAGGCGGGGGGCAGAGCTCCGCCGCCGATGTCGCTGCCACTCAGGGCTGGCGGAGAAAGTGAGGCGGGGCGAGCCGCCACTAGCTCTGCACTGGAGGAGCGGCGGCCAGGAGGAGCTAGAGCGCTCTAAGCAAATCTCTGGTACCAGCCGAAAAATGTGTCTGCGCGAAGAGGAAACAGAGAGGCGGAGAAGGCCGTACAAGAGCTTGCATTTCAGATGCTTCACTTTTCCTATTTGTATTTATGAGCTCATCATCATAATTATCTTCTTTTAGCAACCACCATGTGTTTTTGTCTTCCTACATTCTCATCGGTCCTCCGAAGAGCTGTTTCCTGGCTGCCTGCTATTACCAATTTCAACCAGCACTTGTTCTTTCAAACGTTGGTTTCATCCTCTTTTTATTTCTCTACGTTTGTAAGGGAGCTACTAGTACATATATAGAGTCGTGGGGGAAAGGGGGGGGGAGAGGGAATAGGGAGAAATTTTGCGCAGCGGGTAAAATGTCGGAAATCAATTTGTCTTTAACTGTGAGAGCTAGTCTTATGTGATCAGTGCTGCCATCTGGTGCTTAGTTATACAAAGTAGCATACATAACGCGTGAACCGTTACTTGCCAGCCGTCGGAGTAAGAACTTTAGGTCCTGAGAGCTAAGCCATATCATTGTATATGTATTTGTTGTTATACCTATCTCTGCACATTAGAATTTACGATTATATAAGTATTATTTGTCTTAACCTTTAACTAACGTAGTAGCAAACATGAGGTACTAACATCGTGGTGCAGTCAATCTAATCTCTTAATTGTAGGTAGCTGTAATGTTAACAATTTGAATCCATTTGGAAGTCTCTGTTTTTCATATGGCAGGGTCTTTAATACAATGTAAATAAACATGAAAATACAAAACATTCACATCAAATAATTGCCGACCGTGGTGGCCGGTCGGTTCTAGGCGCTACAGTCTGGAACCGCGTGACCACTACGGTCGCAGGATCGAATCCTGCCTCGGGCATCGATGTGTGTGATGTCCATAGGTTAGTTAGGTTTAAGTAGTTCTAAGTTCTAGGGGACTGATGACCTGAGAAGGTAAGTCCCACAGTGCTCAGAGCCAACATCAAATAATTATTGGTAAACTAGCATTCATATATGTTTACTGCATTCTTCGCAAAATAATATATGTATATGTTTTTAATAAGCTAATAACGAAATTCATGCTTCGATATATTTTGTGTTTTTTCTTGGGAAACTAATGGAACAAAAAATGTTACGTTTTTAATTTGAAAAAATTACGTCTGGAAAAATCAGAGCCCTCCAAATCACTCTTTTTGACAATAGAGCTTGAAGACCTGAGAACAGCACTGCATGCATATTGGTCTCTTGCAGATGTAGCAAACATGCGATGTCTTCCTTTTCTTGCTGGCTTGGACGTAAATCTGCTTCCACTGCTTCTTCTGTTGGAGCATTGGGGCCTAAAATCTGGCGGGCCATTGAAACTCCTGCGGAAGTCATAGGTTCTGAGCTCGCTTTTGCATATGTTTCAGCACAAGACTATGGGCCAGCTATTTCAAGAAGATACCTCTGTTGACAGGAGCTTAATCTGATCCAATCTTCTGAATCACATATGCATTTACTGATTTCCAATTAGCGGTAGAATAAACCCATCGGCCAACGTCAAGTTCTTCGACTGCAGAAGTATATGGAGCAGTTTTTATTCAGTTTATCGACACCTCCTTTGGTGTCTTTGTAGTATGATATCATTTCTGGTTTCTGAGAAGTCAAAGCCTCAGCGGGCTGTGATGCGTGGGAGAGACAAGAAAAACCGCTTTATTTATCAGTGGTATATGCGACAATAGAATTCTGCCTTCTGTAAAACCGTACATGATGAACCAACTGGCCTATGCTTCTTTGGTTGGAAGGCTCTTATTATTTTTTAGAGTATTAGCAAAAGTCAATCCTCTTTTCCTTCACTCTTCTAAAGCACGCATTGAGCTGAACCAATTTTCAGCAATAATGTTGCGATTACTGCCATAGATTGTTTCACACAATCGCAACAGGGGCTGAGTTCTTATCATCAGTTTCTCATCATTGTCCAGCTGAGTATCGCCATCGTAGCCTTTTCCAGTCTACATATAACCATTATAAAGGTACCTCGTCTTTTCGTCACACAAGGGCATTATTTTTAAACCGTATTTACCAGGCTTCTTTCGCATGTAGACCACAAATGAACATTTATCACGGAAGGAAACTAGTTGCTTATCTACAGTAGCACATGTGCCTAGATTGAAATGTTTTTGGGAATTTTCTGCAATTTTTCTAAGGAGAATAGAGGCTGCTGCCATTTTGTCAACTTTGAGACACTCTTTTCTAGTTCGAAAGTCATCAAACCGTAAGCAATTCAACAACATTACGATACGGTTCCTAGACATGACACATTTGAAAATATCCCGACCTGAACCATCAGTTGCAAATATATAATTTACATTTTCGTGGTTGGATGTAAAGACAGAAGAATATATCAGAATATAACAATGCCAAAAGTTCATCCAAATCCAGCTTCTGAAGTTCAACTTTGCTTTTGTCAGAGTACTTCTGCCTGACGCGATATATTTTAGCATTTTTCTATAGTAGGATGTGATAGAGAAATTCATCATCAAAATATCTTCATGGATAAGGAGTGGCAAGTGGTTTTAAGAACAATAACGGACACAAGACTGAACCCTCAGGTATACAGTTCCTGATACCTCCACACCTAGAGGACTTCTCTGATTTTTGCAAACAATGTGTGCTGTTAATTTCAACCTTCTACATTCTTCCAGTCGTGAGGGGGCGAACCTGCTAGCTGCAGGTGATGGTCCTCTGTTGATGCACTGTAGCGTCTAGAATTCCTTTCCCTCACTGTTGGTGAGAGTGAAAGGGATGAGAGGGATTCTGTTCGCGCCTCTATCACCTGTGAGCCACCCCAATATAGTACCGCCAGGTAGCTGTCTGCGCTGTTTCGTCAAGGGAAAGAGACTCGGCGGCTCTGCTGTAGCCGAGAGCTGCTGGTGTGACTATCTGGTGGCATGACATCAGCTGGTTATTCATCCTATAGCCGGCAACAGAATTGCTTCTGGCTCTCCGTATTCCTCTCTACAACCCTTAGCGTATATAGAAAATCAAAACAAAAATATGGCCTGTTTGTAGTTTAAGTTTTACAATATAATTAACGCAAAAAATTGAAACGTATCTTATCGTTTCCTTTTATTTAAATAATGGTACTAGAAAGGTTGTTTTTAAAAGAATGCAATACCTTGCAGATCTCGTTCATATTAATATACATAGATAATTAATCACTGATGTGAAATACAAAAACTAATCATTTTCAAGTGTTGAAGTCATGTTGCCATAATGCATGTCATTGTTTCGTTACTTTCCCAACACCACTCATGCACCCGAATCGGCTCAGCCAGCACTCACTACACATTCACATTTGAAGCACTCTCACAACCTGCAACACTTACTTCTGATTTATTCTACCCATTACCAAGTGCAGCTAATTTTAACCCTTTCTACTTTATTGTCTCTGGATCTTGATACTTCTCCTGATGCTAACTAATTAGATAGTAATGTTGATGAGGGCATCTGTGTCGAATGCCACTCACTACAATCTGTACGCTCCATACTGGGGTATTAGGATAGATTAGACTGATGGAAACTGACCTACAACTCTAAAAAATCGACGTACCGATATCATCAAATAACAGCCGCTGTAAAGACATAAAATACCAATTTCTATAATTGTAGTGCATAAGAATTTGTGATTATCTTCCGTTTTTTTCTGGTCCTATTCATCTGAAAACTTACTACCGTGACTCGCACACCATGTCCTCACTCCACGTGATACAAAACCTGGCCGATGGCGCTGTTCTGGCGCTGGTGACCTACAATCGAAATACAGCAAGGCAAACATAATCGCAGTATTGGTGTTAATCCAAAAGCGACAACAGCAGTGAAAAAAGTCCCACCAGCGAAAAAATATCGCACGATAAGCCATTTTTAATAAGTGTAACCTCACTCGAGAACCCCCAACAAGGACACATCGCTCCATTGCGGACAACCCTAATCGAATGACAGCGAAAGCGGAGAAAACCATACTTGAACGACAACACCCCTTTGGCGTGGACAACCTGTGTCCATCTCGCAAGATGCTCCCATCGGTACCGGTGGTTTGGTTAAAAATCACGCCAAGACCCACTTTCGGATAGCAAATCAACTTCTGTGGCTTCACTACAGCCTCCCGGCTGCGGATGGTGTAACAGTCCGTGCATTGGCCCCGCTGGCAAAGTACGGAGTTTCAACGGATAATACCAAACCATTACTACCCTCAAAGATGAATTCTGAGAAGAATTGTGTCCCCAAGACTTGCACACTTACGTTTGTGCCAAAAATGCAGTTATCACGCTGTTCCAAAACACATGTTTTCTGTAGCGTGATAAGTTACTAATATGGCAATGCTAAAGTGCTAAACCAACCAGGTTTATCATGAACACCAGATCTTTCTTCTGAGATATCTGCGCATTCCTGTCCATGTAATAATTATTTATCTGTGAAACATCAGAGGATACCAGTACGTATCAAATTTGCGCAGAATTATCAGTGTGCAAATGCAGATATCGCAGAAGAAGATCTTATCCGCTAATTATAATAATAAATCATCCAAAAAGTGTTAGTCCAAACAAATGAAGAACAATACAATAAAAGAATTGGAAACAAATCATCCTTAATACTAACCTAATAATATAACCTTACAGCTTTACCGGACTGCGGCACCCCTATACCTCGTAAGCAGTCGCTAAAATAATCTCTCTCTTCATCATTTCGTGGGTGTCCTGTGTCCAGTAGGTCCTTAGGAAAAACACTCTGAATCCGCTGTAGCTGCGGTAGGTTGCAGCAACGCTACGCATGAGTTCTGAAATTGAACTTTCCAAATATACACAAACAAATTCCAATTTGCATACTAGTGGCCATGACTCGGGAATTACCCTGTTATACTGAGAAATTCATGACTAGGAATGTAGTAAATTGTGGTTCTATTTGTAAATTTGAAAATGCTGACTTGGGAAAAAGAGTTTAATGTCAAAATATTCATAACTTTCCACCTGAGGACTTGCGCCTAATGTTTTACGGCTGACCGATAACTTCAAATGGTTCAAATGGCTCTGAGCACTACGCGACGTAACTTCTGAGGTCATCAGTCGCCTAGAACTTAGAACTAATGAAACCTAAATAACCTAAGAACATCAAACACATCCATGCCCGAGGCAGGATTCGAACCTGCGACCGTAGCGGTCGCTCGGCTCCAGACTGCAGCGCCTAGAACCGCACGGCCACTCTGGCCGGCTGACCGATAACTGAATGTTATTGTACCCTCGACTCGTCTCATCAAAGTCATGTATTAATTTTTCCGTACGTCCGAGTCACATTGAATTGTGGTCCAGGTCGATACTTTTTGCTCTGCTTGCCACAGCGGGCCTTCCTCCGAGAGCCGTTCCCCGTTATGCGGGCGTTCCTCCCGTTCGTCGGCCTGCGCCGAGTATGTGGGTCCCGGTTCGGTTGCCAAACCTTATCTTTGACATCACTTTACACCAACGGACTCACGGCGAGGTGCTGTTGCTTCTGGCTGAATTTCTACACGAGCGAACCGTTGGCACATTTGTCTCACCTCATCCTGCTGAATTTCTACACAAGCGAACCGTTCGCACATTTGTCTCACCTGATTCCGTTTTGTAGTGAGACATGTTTGCTCGTCGTTGATTTCTAGCGTTTCTTCCTGTGTCTTTTCAGATACTCTCTCTCCCTGCTTTTTAAGAGCAGAAATAGACTTCATGGTTGCGTTCACATCGACCTTCTACAGCGCTGCTTGATCAGGCGCAATTTGGGCCTTTTTAGGCGCTTTTCGTCCAACTAATTTTGGCTGTTCTAGTCCCACGTTTCGATTCTCCCGCTACTTCTAGCGTGTCATCTGACTTTTGCCTAATGTCGACAGCCTCTGCTTTTGTATCATTAATTTCATTCCTCACTGATGTAAGTTTTCAACAAACTCATCAGCCCTTCTTGGAAATGTCATAATTTCTTTTGTGATTTCATCCTGTATCTTTTCCTCCTTGTCTTGTCGCTTCTGAGTTTACATAATTTCATTAATGAGGATCTCTTGTCTTTGGTGTTCTTCTTGTCGTCGTCTCTTCTCTGACTCTACATAAATTCAATGATTAATTCCAATTGCAAACTTCCAGTAACATACCCTGGACTAGACGCAGGTGCCTCAACTCTTATGTAGCATCTTGCCTGCGACATGGGACTTCATTTTCTGTGACTGTACCTCTTCCCATATTTACAAAGCCTAAATGACCTAGAGCCTTAGCATCGTATTCACTTTCATATCCTCATCATCGGAGTATTCTGAAACTGACATATGCGCCGGGTTTACAGACTGGTTAAATGAACTTCTTCCACCGTTCTCTCTTGTTCTGCATCAATGGCTGGCATGTGTTCCATTTTGAATGACACAGTGCGCAGTCTTTTATCGCTATTCTAAAGAACTTTGCTTCTGTAAAGATTCAAATCTGCTCCTACTTCCACCAGTTTGCGATTCTAACGCGTTTAGAGCCACGACTCTACTCTGATTTTCTTTTAAAAAATGCACGCGCTTTTCCCAAAACCCTGAAATAAAACCTACTCCAAAATATCGTACACATCCCCATAAACAAACTTCTTGCACAAAGGTTTGCACAAAGGCACAACATCAGACAACATCTGACGTAGAAGGCACTATGAGGAAAAAGACAGAAAAAATACATACACAGAAATAAAATGACTAGAACATACTAAAGATTGCTGAGATACAACGCATAGCGCCCAATCCGGGTCTTTATGTTCGCAGTGCAGCGTATCTTATTTTGAAAGAGGAAAAAATGAAAAAATGAAAAACATGTGCCTGTTCCTCAAGATAACGCACTAAGTGCCTCACAAAAGTGCTTGATTCAAGATCCTGTCCAAGGGACGCCAACGGCAAGCCGTCGCTCGCTTTTATCATAAATGTACGTCTGAGTGAAGCTACTCATGTACTACCACAAAAAACTGTGAGTAGTAGAGGGAGTATGAATGGGAAGAGTGGCGAATTTAAGTTTAGAATATCTTGACAAATTTTATTAAACCTTTAGTAACTGCAACCAGCTGATACAAACGCGACAAACACGAATCAGATAAGCAGTGGTGTTTCAGAGGTAAAGCGTATATGGGGTTGGAAGCTATACAAATTCTCCAGTTACAACGCAATAAGATTTCGTTTACATTAATCCACCATGAGACACAACTCTACGCAAATGGATTCAGCTACGGTCAGCTATATCACAAACTGTGTTCACCTCGGATCGGGGAGCTGTGAATATGTTTTAACAACTCTACTTCAGTGCAGCAGGACTTTAATGTTTCACTTTGATTGAGGTAGTAGCAGGAACTGGCACGGAGTAGTCGCTGTGGCAGCTGTAATGTTCTGACGCGTCCATTAAAAGTTCCCTCTCAGAGTCTTGAAATCCTGGAAAATTTAAATGAGAGGTGCGCATGTCGCTCGTCTGGACAATTTGACTCACAGGCACTATGGTGCATGCTGGATTTGTCAAAGAACTGACAGGCAACTCAGGACGAAATAGCTCACATTCATGACACATGATATGTCTGAGATGACTTGTAGTTCCACTGCTGGCGCAGTTAGAAGATGCCACATGCTGTTAGTCCACCACAAGATACAGACTCAAGTCTCACCCACTTGGGAAACACCTGAAATTCTCCATGGGAGGAGAACCAGAAGATGAAACCCTGAAGGAATCACATTTACATCTTACGAAGCCTCAGTACAGCAGTTTATTTAACAAAACGAAACTGCCCCCATAGTGCACAAACCAATCAAACTATCCTCTACTCTTTGAATCACCGTCTTGGCTGTTCCATTGGCCTGGTAGCCAATCAAGACATAGCATCAGGGTTAACCACACTGGAGGAGCAAGTCTCTGCTTTTCATGTCCTGAAATAAGACAATCAGCGACTCCAGATCTCTTTTGTTTGAAAAAAGATTTTAGACTAGGGAGATGTCGTTCTCACGCTAAGCATGACCATGTTTTGGTAAAAAAGAATCTATAAGGCACACAGTACCTTATTTACAGAGTAATCTAATCGTTCCATGCGAACCGTTTCCAGTTTCTGAAAGAAGGCGAATAAAATTCCTAACAGTTGTCTCTACGAAATATATGCTTTTGCTTTTGCCGCTCACTAAAGGAACCTGGGGACTACCTGGCATTCGTGGGAGGGGGATTACAGTCCTCCTGTCTCCACTACACACATACACCTGTCACTCTTTCTGTATCATCCCAACTTCTAATACGAGTATGCACAGCGTTTTATGACCTTCCCATCATTTGCAAAACAGCCTCTGTTTACAGCAATCTCTCTTAAATGGCTTTCTCCTTCCACATTCAGCCATTTGGACATCTTCTGCCTGGCTCAGGCAAAATGTCTTACCTACTAGCGCTCTTGTATTTTACGTTAAGCAGAAGTAGGCGAGCACTTCGGCCAGAATGGTCTGTGCAGGTAGGAAAACGGAACACTGTCTCCCATAATCACTTGCATGCTCCGGTCACTGCACTCAGCATTTATGGTCCTCAGTTCATATCTCTCCATTTCCTCCACTACTGCCCACCCCCCCTCTCCCTGTAACACCTCTCTACATGTTACACATACAGCTACAAGAACATTGTCCCCACAATTTCTTCACATAGAAAAAGTCATCAACCACACATAGCAACCGGAGGACAACGAGTCCATACCCAAAAATATGAATGTTTATCCGACTGACAATTCTGTTAACGTGAGAGAGTGTCATGCCACATCTCAAGTTTGCTAGAATGCAGACAGATGAAACGCAGTAAACTTCCTTCCAAGTCAAAACTGAGTAATAATCACTGTCTTTCTACACAAGACGTTCCCATAGGAGGATTGATTGCTTGTCAAAAGTTTCTAGTGAGAAAACTGTTGAGGCGTTACCAGAAATTTTGCTCACTGCCCTAAATGTTTGGAGAGCTACTGATAAAACAGTGAGCCGAACTAAGCTTCTCGCACCACAAAGTATCATCTTAGTAGAATGTCTTTAAATAGCAGCGTTTTGGATGACAATACATCCGATATGCTTGTAGCATTCCATTCATGTTTAAGAGGTGCTCAAAGAGAACACAACTCTTAGAAAATAAAGATTCAGATCGTTCTTGATATGTAATACACACTAAAATTCCAATTGAAGATCTGTTCAATACACGTATCTTAAATACCATTAGTTGATAGACATTTTTCGAAATATCACCATAGATGATGAAGATTGGTATGCAGAGCAGTTTAATGCTGCCTCTGGCTTGCTTAGCATTCTTAGTAAATATCAGTTCCTTTTCCTGCTTTCCCTTTACAAAGAAATGTTTGCGTTCGTTGACCATCTATATTCACCTCTTCTACACAAAACTGCATGTGACATTAATATGTGCAATGACAAAATGAAGAAGACCGTCAGTTTATTAAAGGATATGAGATCAGAAAATCTCATGTATTTTAAGCCGTAAATAAGTATCTCTGAACGTGACTTCCAGTCCCAGATTTTAGATAATATGAGAGTCCAAATTTAAATGCGTTTGGGAGAAAGGATGTTCACTCTGTAGAGTTCCATGATAAAAATTGGGTTGGAAATTACAAATAAAGTTTCCCAACGATGAAAATGAAAGGCATTCTCACAACTTACTCCTTCTTCAACAAAGAAGGGCTGGAAAATGAGTTGGAAATCTTTATATCGACAAACATAAATATTTACCGCATTTTTCTTAAATTCATTACGGACAATGATCATCAAAATGCTTATAACGACGTTACAAAGTCACTATTACTGCAGCTTCTTGTGGAAGAAGTATGAGCACCCTTAAAAGAATCATGAATTACCTGCGAGGTTTAATAACAAATGATAGGTTATGTTATCTTCACACAGTTACCACAGAAAAATAATCAGGTGAAACAACTTACAAGTGGTTGGAAATATAAAGATAACGTGAATGATAACTTTGCTGGCAAGAGAAACAGACGTGTGGATCTCCTGTACAAAAGATGGTAGCTAAGCTCTACACAGTTAACAGATAAATTTAGCCAGATAGAAGTATAGAGGGAAATATTTATATGGAGTTCAGTTCTTTATGACACATATTTCAAATTGCTACGCATAGAAATGGCAATTCCGGAGAATAAGTGTAGACCAGGTGATTTGGATTATCTAAAACAGTGACATATATCAGCGCCTACAGACTAGCTAGCAGCTACGAATGTGTCTGTTGATAGATTCTTCTCTAATGAGACCCTGAAGCCTTCCAAAATAACTAAAGACTTGAGAACAGCACATCTTGAGAATATGAACATGAATTTAAGTTCCTTTAAGTCCCTCCGAAATAAATCTGAGAATCTACGCACTCTCTTAAACATATTTCGTAGTGATTCACAACAAAATGTAGTAAACCTTTCATTCTTTATAACCAAGTATGGACAGCCACTTACGGCAGGTGAGGGACTGATCTTACCAGTTGTTAACGAGGTTCTTCTAACTGTTTCACCTAAGTCACCACACGCAGGGCAAATTTAAAGCAGGAGCAATACAAGCCCCTGCCTGGGGTGCCAATCTGGGATTTGTAAACGGTAGGTATCACAATTAATAGCGAAAACTAACATGAGTGAAACTGCATGAGGGGAAAGGGGAGAGGGGCTGCAAGTAATAATTCGTTTGAGTGGAAAAATATCCTAGAAATGGCACTGACGACACAGCATAATTAAGACTATTCCACTCAATATCTTTTCTGTGTAAAGGCGAATACCTTCTGATGAGTAATAAACGTCACGCTCTCTACTAAGGACGACTAATACGGCATTACAGCTTGACGAGTCAGCTTTACCAGGGAACCAAGATTTACATTTCGGTTAGGTGTGACGTATAAAAAATTAAAACTTCGTTCAAGAGCTTTTATTTGCAGGGCTTCTAGACATAAGCACTAAAGGAGAATCAATACATGGTGTTATTGAAGATTTCTTCAGAGACATGGAAATAGGAATTAGAAACGTATTTTCTTGTGCGGCCGGTGTAGCACCGTCAGTGGTAGGTTCCTACATTTGGCTTTTTACTTTCTTCAAGAAAACTATTTCGGATGTGTTTACAATTCAGTGTGCTACTCATCGCCAACATTTAGTGTCGGAACACCTAGATGACTGCTTACACAATTCACTTCAGACCGTCAACATTGCAGTGAATAAAATTAAATCCCAAGTTGTTAATGACAGACTCTTTCGGATATTCTTTTATGAGGATGATGAAAACTTTATGGGTTTGCTGTGTCTTACGGAAGTTCGACGACTGTCGAATAGAAACTGTGTTAGAGAGCTTATGATCTCTTTGACATCATTGTGTAGTTTTATGAAAGAAATAATTCTTTGCTCAGTGAAGAACTCAAAAAGTGATAAGACATGTTGTTGCACATCTGTGGGATCTACTTCCAAAATTTTATTTAACTAATGCCCATTTGCAAGGTAACTAATTCAGTATTACCAATGCCAAGTTTGTGATCTCAACACTTGCTTCGAAGTCTGTTCTGTGCAAATGGATCAAATGACTATAAGCACTATGGGACTTACCATCAGTCCCCTAGATTTTGAACTACTTAAGCCTAACTAACCTAAGGACATCACACACATCCATGCCCGAGGCAGGATTTGATCCTGCGCTGTAACATCGGCACGGTTCAGGACTGAAGCGCCTAGAACCACTCGGTCACAGTGGCCGATCAGATTTGTTCTAGAGAAACTTATGCAATCGACACTTTTACAGATTTCAAAGCCTCTTGGTTTACATGAAAACAGTAGAATTCATGCTGATGATCTGCAAGTTTTCTATGATAAATTGAGTGCGTTATATGGAGATATATCAAAAGTCAGTCTCTGCTTTCGACACAAATTCCAGACTGAGGGATAAATCACTTTTCAGATATTGGGAAAGTGGAAGTTTTGGAGGAAAAACTAATAAAAGTAAAAATGATTGTTTTTTGAAACAAAATTTGAGAATTATGAGGAGTTTTGGTTGCAGAAAGAGAGCCCTCGCCGTTGTCCTACAAAATGGAGACATTAAGAACTTTCTCGTTACATTCCCAGCGTCATATCTGGTAGGAACTCATTTTAGTGTAGTGAGTAACGTGAATCCCTTATTCGTACTTAGATTTTAAAGATTAATGTGGAGCGCCAACAGCTTTGCCGCAATGGTAACACCGATTCCCTTAAGACAAATCTAATGTATTGGGAATACATAGAAAGAAGGATCTTTTACTGTATGAAAAACTGGTAGCAGTTACTTCTGTAAAATCTCTGGGAGTATGCGTGCGGAACGATTTGAAGTGGAATGATCATGTAAAATTAATTGTTGGTAAGGCGGGTGCCAGGTTCAGATTCATTGGAAGAGCCCTTAGAAAATGTAGTCCATCAACAAAGGAGGTGGCTTACAAACCACTCGTTCAACCTATACTTGAGTATTGCTCATCAGTGTGGGATCCGCACTAGGTCGGGTTGAAAGAGGAGATAGAGAATATCCAAAGGAGAGCGGCGCTTTTCGTCACAGGGATTTTTGGTAAGCGTGAAAGCGTTACGGAGATGATTAGCAAACTCAAGTAGCAGACTCTGCAAGAGAGGCGCTCTTCATCGCGGTGTAGCTTGCTGTCCAAGTTTCAAGAGGGTGCGTTTCTGGATGAGGTATCGAATATATTGCTTCCTCCTACTTTTACCTCTCGAAGAGATAACGAATGTAAAGGCTTTCCGGCAGTCGTTCTTTCCGTGAACCATACGAGACTGGAACAGGAAAGGGAGGTAATGACCATGGCACGTAAAGCTCCCTCCGCCACACACCGTTGTGTGGCTTGCGGAGTATAAATGTAGATATAGATGTAGATCACTGAAGTTATGCCCCGTCGGGCTTGGCTAGTACTTGAGTACTCCTCCAAGACATCAAACACTCTGCTGCTTTAATGGGTCGAGTTCCGTCTTTGTGACAAATGAGGGTCACTTGGGATTATGGGTACGAAAGCACCCTCCAAAAGCTTCACGCACCGTTCGGTAGTCACCGTGCCACCAAGAACAATCGCACCGATTATGTCACTGGACACTGCACACCACATAGTCGCCTGTTGGGGGTGAAGAGACTTCTCGATCGGGAAATGCCGATTATAAGTCCCTCAAATCCGCCAATTTTGCTTATTGACGAACCCATCCTAGTGAACGTGGCTTCGTCTTCAAACCAAACCACCCATATGCATACTATTTCCCATGATGCCCCGCGTCCAACCTTACAGTTTGAATGTCCTAACTCAAAACGTTCAGAAGTTACAATTATTTTATTTCATATACTTCAATAACTGCCACCCTGTGTATAGCCAATACCGAATTATTTATCCCGAACTATAGATAAAAGTAGTGCTAAGCAACCAACTGTCTCGTGACGTTGAATTGATGTAGGTCTAAGAAACGTCGTTGGCGCGTCTTGAGTGAATCATGATATGATATTTCCAAAGACGATTTGGCTAGGTGTATATTTAGAAGGATATTTTGGCGGAAAAATCGGGTGATAGGCAATTACGTGTTAATATGTTATATATATCATGAGTTTCTGATATAAAACATTCCTTGAAAGACTATGAACGCTTCTTGTTAATGTCTTAACCCTTTCACTCCATAACTGCGTAACTCTCCTAACCACATACCAAACAGTGCCACTGAGACCGCTACATCATTTTTCCTCTACGTAGTTGAAGTGATAGCTTCCTTGATGCAGCGTCAGCGGTAGGAAGAGGTGCTAGCGCGAGGCGTTTCGTGTAAAATGATGACATTATGGCAACGATGCTGATTCCTGAGTGTAACGGGTACGTTGTGTCCGGTGCTCTCGTGGGGATTTTGCTGAGGAATAGTATGGGAAGCAGCTCGGACTCTCAAGCCATTGCTTCCGTCTCACGTTGATGCTTATCTGCAACAACGGCACTGCAGTAAAGGCGAACGTAGGACAGCCACTAACGGCGACAAATTAGATGCTCGGTCCGAGATAAGACTGGAGCAGGTAGGGGCTGCAAGCGGTGCGCAATGTATAAGGGTATTACGACCCCTACGAGCAGCACCGGATGGGACAATATCATATAACCTGCGCGACATTATCGTACCTCGTGTCTACCAGCTTTAAATGTTTATTCTTTCCTTTACTGTCCTTCTTCTAGTTATCGTGCCACAATCGCTAATTATTCTTGTACTCAACACCTCTTTTGTCAAATAAGCGAAAAAAGATGTTTACTTCTTTTTTTATTGAGACTGTACTGTGGTTAGGTAAATGACGCTAATTTCCCACATCAGCATGGTTTTGAGGCGTTAGGAAATTTATTTTTCTTTTCTACAGTACAATATCTTTTATTTACAACACTTTTCTCACATACACCAAGCATCTTAAATAGGGAATCCCTGGATTTCGTAAGTTACCACGTTAGTCGTGTACGACACCAATTAATTTCAGAGTGATTGGGGCCAACTGAACGTTTGAACGTTTGTAACACTGAGCGCAAGTGCCAGATGTAGCGTCTGTAACAAAATCTGTCACCCTGGTCCACTCTTTCACTCTCTCCACTCTCTCTCTGCCCCCCTCCCCCCTCCACGGTAACTGAATGGTCGGCGCGGTGCATTGAGAATCCTCTGGGCCCGGGTTGGATTTCCGGCTGGGTCGGGGAATTTTCTCTTCCCAGGCACTGTGTGTTGTACTGTCCTCATCATCATCCTATCATCCTCATCGACTGCAGGTCGCCAAAGTGGCGTCAAGTTGAGAGATTGGCACCCTGCGAATGGTCTGCCTGACGGCGGCCCTAACAATATGATTAAATATATAAACTCTCTCTCTTTCTCTCTTTCTCTCTCTCTCTCTCTCTCTCTCTCTCTCTCTCTCTGTGTGTGTGTGTGTGTGTGTGTGTGTGTGTGTGTGTGTGTGTGTGTGTGTGTGTGTCCAACGTAAAATGGTACATTTTGTTGAGGGATCATGTAGCTAGCAGGCGCGAGACCATTACGTACGTGGTCAACAAATTCCAGTGGCCGATGCTACAATAAAGACGTTGCGTATCACAGAGACATTTACAGCTGAAATTAAGAATACATACTTTCAAACAGTACTGCCAGGAAGTTTCATGTCAGCGCACACTCCGCTGCAGAGTGAAAATATCTTTCTGGAAACATCCCCCAGGCTGTGGCTAAGCCATGACTCCGCAATATCATTTCTTTCAGGAGTGCTAGCCCAGCAGGTTCGCAGGAGAGCTTCTGTAATGTTTGGAAGGTAGGACACGAGGTACTGGCGGATGTAAGTCTGCGAGGACGGGGCGTGAGTCGTGCTTGGGTAGCTCAGTTCGTAGAGCACTTGCCCGCGAAAGGCAAAGGTCCCGAGTTCGAGTCTCGGTCCGGCACACAGTTTTAATCTGCCAGGAAGTTTCACTTTATTAACATTCCTTCCTCCCACACACTTCTGTCAGGTAACAGGCGAGTTGTGGCGCCCTGAAAGTATTCTGAGTGCAGAGTTGGCGGCTACCGCTTGGGCCACTCGGCAAGCCGCGGCTCGTTTGCAACCGCATGGTGCCGCACAATCGCCAGACCATGTGGTCCATCGGCCGCGTGGCTGGGAATTCCACGGTGATGCTGTGTCGATGATGGAGACATGCTGGGAGTGCCAATTATGGCGGACTTTGTGAAACCTTAATGACGGACATTTCACAGTTCATATAGAAATTAATACTAGGCTAAGGAATCATGATACCTCAAAAAGAAACATGTACATTATTTGTAAGACGATTGTGATGGTGTAATCAGATTTTCAATATGTTTATTAGTTTAAAGTTTAATATCTGACGATAAATTATACAAGTAACACCCAACCACGAATTTCCAAAATTAAACTGTTCATCCGATTTTGTCGATCATCGTGTCTTTAGAAGGCTATTTGTGTGAACCTAAATTGGTATAAATTACAGGCATGTAACTTGAAAAGTACATGAGTTGCTGGAGGTCAAATTGGCCGACTACTGTCGATCGCTTCAAGTCATAAATACTCCACAGTTACACAAGAAAACGATAGCACCATGCTTATGATATTTATTCATCTATGTCCTTGTTTATACCTGATATATGCTGTTCATGAAGAAACTGGATAAATATTTACTGTGTTTTAGAAAGCACAGAGACATTAGGCTACTGGCCTACTTTCTGTTTCCATTACCTTGATATATGTTTATTTGATTTGTTTATGTGTCTAATAATGTGTGTCAGAGCGTGTTTATGGTCCAGCTGAAGGAATATTTATTTAATTTCAAGTTATTTAAATGTAAATCCAGTATTTCGAATGTGTTTCATTATGTTTGCGGTGTGCGTTGGCTTGAAGGCATGGCGGGTATGCTCTAGCCAATCACAGCGCTCGTGAATGGGTAGTTCTGGACAACGCGGCGCGAGGGCAGGGCAGTACACGACAGCACAGGACAGGGAACAGAGTACTGGACAGTACGGAGCGACGGACGCACTATCGCGGGAAAGATTTGGACAGTGGAGCAGTTTGAGTGTGGTAGCGGGAGACAGATATATCTCTGAGTGCCGAGTTGTGTACTTGTGTGATCTCCTTGGCTTTTGCAGTGAAGAGGTAGTATGAGTTTTGTAGTGAATGTCTCTCGAGCTATGTCGTTATTCATCTTATATTTTATTTAATTGCTGGGCCATCGACAAAAGAAATGGCTCTGACCACTACGGAACTTAACTGCTGAGGTCATCAGTCCCCTAGAACTTAGAGCTACTTAACCCCAACTAACCTAAAAACAGCACACACATCCATGCACGAGGCAGGATTCGAACCTGTGACCGTAGCGGTCGCATACTGCAGACTCAGCAGTATTTGGCTTGTAATGCGGAAACTACGCATGCCAGCCCCTAGCCCTAGACAACGAAACCAGCCAAAACTTTTAATACTTCACTCTGAGTCAGAATGTACGTAGTCGATGGCCACACCACGTCATTACTTTATTTGAAAGCCCGCACATCTCACGAAACGACCACAACAAGGAAATAAGAGACATTACACCTAATATACACGAGAGTTGCACACAAAGTAATGCACCGCATTTTTTTTTTCTCACCTGAAAAGAATACAACGAGTGCCGAACGCTATTTCTGTATTATTTGAAGCCTCCTGAGTGAGCGCACCAAGTTGCCATCACTTATGACTGATGGCGTAGCAGCAGGACAGTTTCAAAATGGTGTCTGTAGGTGACGTATGTTACAAACAACGTGCGATCACTGAATTTCTCGCTGCAGAGAAAGAAACTGTGATGAATATTCAGAAATACTTGTGCAACGTCTATCGAGCGTCTGCTGTCGGCAGAAGTACAGTTAGTCGCTGGGCACTGCTGAGCTGCTGAGCTCATCAGAAGGCGGTCGGGGAAACCATCCATGGCTATCACACCTGAGATGTTGCAGCGAGCTGACGTAGTCATTTGCGAGGACGGATGCCTTACGACTCGGCAGTTGGCGCTGCGTCTCTCAATCAGCAGAGGAACTACACTCCTGGAAATGGAAAAAAGAACACATTGACACCTGTGTGTCAGACCCACCATACTTGCTCCGGACACTGCGAGAGGGCTGTACAAGCAATGATCACACGCACGGCACAGCGGACACACCAGGAACCGCGGTGTTGGCCGTCGAATGGCGCTAGCTGCGCAGCATTTGTGCACCGCCGCCGTCAGTGTCAGCCACTTTGCCGTGGCATACGGAGCTCCATCGCAGTCTTTAACACTGGTAGCATGCCGCGACAGCGTGGACGTGAACCGTATGTGCAGCTGACAGACTTTGAGCGAGGGCGTATAGTGGGCATGCGGGAGGCCGGGTGGACGTACCGCCGAATTGCTCAACACGTGGGGCGTGAGGTCTCCACAGTACATCGACGTTGTCGCCAGTGGTCGGCGGAAGGTGCACGTGCCCGTTCACCTGGGACCGGACCGCAGCGACGCACGGATGCACGCCAAGACCGTAGGATCCTACGCAGTGCCGTAGGGGACCGCACCGCCACTTCCCACCAAATTAGGGACACTGTTGCTCCTGGGGTATCGACGACGACCATTCGCAACCGTCTCCATGAAGCTGGGCTACGGTCCCGCACACCGTTAGGCCGTCTTCCACTCACGCCCCAACATCGTGCAGCCCGCCTCCTGTGGTGTCGCGACAGGCGTGAATGGAGGGACGAATGGAGACGTGTCGTCTTCAGCGATGAGAGTCGCTTCTGCCTTGGTGCCAATGATAGTCGTATGCGTGTTTGGCGCCGTGCAGGTGAGCGCCACAATCAGGACTGCATACGACCGAGGCACACAGGGCCAACACCCGGCATCATGGTGTGGGGAGCGTTCTCCTACACTGGCCGTACACCTCTGGTGATCGTCGAGAGGACACTGAATAGTGCACGGTACACCCAAACCGACATCGAACCCATCGTTCTACCATTCCTAGACCGGCAAGGGAACTTGCTGTTCCAACAGGACAATGCACGTCCGCATGTATCCCGTGCCACCCAACGTGCTCTAGAAGGTGTAAGTCAACTACCCTGGCCAGCTAGATCTCCGGATCTGTCCCCCATTGAGCATGTTTGGGACTGGATGAAGCGTCGTTTCACGCGGTCTGCACGTCCAGCACGAACGCTGGTCCAACTGAGGCGCCAGGTGGAAATGGCATGGAAGCCGTTCCACAGGACTACATCCATTATCTTTACGATCGTCTCCATGGGAGGAAAGCAGCCTGCATTGCTGCGAAAGGTGGATATACACTGTACTAGTGCCGACATTGTGCATGCTCTGTTGCCTGTATCTAAGTGCCTGTGGTTCTGTCAGTGTGATCATGTGATGTATCTGACCCCAGGAATGTGTCAATAAAGTTTCCCCTTCCTGGGACAATGAATTCACGGTGTTCTTATTTCAATTTCCAGTAGTGTATCAATGCAATTATCCTCACTCTTAGACATTGAAAAGTGCGCGCAAGATGGGTCGTGCAATTTCTAACGGTGGTTTGTTACAACGTTTTGAAGGTCTGGGCTGGGGGGGGGGGGAGACCTTCTTGTCTCGGCTTGTGACAAGTGATAAAACCTGTGTTTACCATTTTGAGCCCGAGACAAACAATAGTCGATGGTTTGGCGCCATTCCCACTCCCCACAGAATAAAAAATTCAAAGCAACTGTTTCCGCCGGTGAGGTCACGATCACTGTGTTCTGGGACTGTGAAGTTTTGACTCTCATTGACTCTCATTGATGTGATACCAAGAGGCGGTACCATTAACTCGGAAGCATATGCCAACACATTAATAAAACTCAAGACTCCCTTCCTGTGACTTCGGCGCCACTGCAACCCGGAAGATGTTTTACTGCAGCACGATAACGCTCGACCCTACGAGAGCCTGAGGACTGCTGATCACATTGCAGAACAGGGTTGGACAGTGCTACTCCAGCCACCCGACAGCCCTGACGTAGCCACTTCGGACTTCCACATGTTTGGGCCATTCATGTATACCATTCGTGGAAGACATTTTGAGGACGATAAGAAGGTGATTCGCACAGTGAAGCGCTGGATCGACGTCAGGACAAGGCTTTATAGGACCAGGCCAACAGGCATACACGCACTTGTTTCGCACTGAAAGAATGCCATAAAACGGGATGTGTGGATAAAACAACTTTCTGTCTAACTCACTGTGTTCAAAGAAGAATTGCTGATGAAAAAATTCGGCGCATTACTTTCTGGGCAATCCTCAAATGTTTATCTATAGCCGTTCAACACACGCACAATTCGCGAGGGGTCGAACTTGAACAGAAAAATCGTAGAAACGGTTTTCCTTTCAGGAAACTCTTCATTCGTGAAGTAGTTACATGAACTGTTATCTTTACTATGCTCGACGCTGTGGACGGCGGCTCAACGTGCAACCAGACGTTACCTGCAATCATTTAATAACACACACACCTCGATTCCTATTTGACGACCGTACAATCGGTAAATCGGACGGTAGGTTCGGTTCGTACGAGGTACGCTACAGAATTCTTTCAGGGCCATCCTTTGCCAATAATCAGGAATAAATCTGACAACATGCTGATGTTAACCACTTGCAAACTTCATTCAGTTGAGGGATAATCTCATCTCGACAGGCTTTTGCTTCAAGCTATCATGTGAGAATATCACCTCCAGTCGACCTTTCCTTCATGCATATGAAGACATAACAACAGGCGAGTGTGAGACAGTTATGCAGGGGTTGAGGATAATTGTCAAGTTCAAGGAACAGTGGTCCGTATGGAGATGCTAGACCAACATAATCTTCACGATTTGCTTCAAAAATTTTTCATAGCCCTTACAGGGTGCTATGGCTGGCACTTGGATGGGTGACCATCCGGGCCGCCATGCGCTGTTTCCATTTTTCTGGGTGCACTCAACCTCGTGAAGCCCATTGAGGAGCTACTCTACCGATTAGTAGCGACTCTGGTCAAAGAAAGCCACCATAGCGACGTGGAGAGCGGAGCGCTGACCACACGCCCCTCCTGTCATCATCTTTAGCTGAGGATGACACGCTGGTCGGATGGTCCCGAAGGGCCACTTGTGGCCTGAAGACGGAGTACTTTAGAGGGTGCTACACCTAAAGGTCGAAAATACTTTGTTTATATGAAGACTTCGGATGTAAACAATGGTAACAGATAAATAATGAGAATCAGAGGTATTGCACGTAAAACATGATACTTGGTGTGCTTCATTCACAAGAGTTAATAGATCCACGATAAACAAGAAAATGGGAGCTCAGTTTCTAATTTCTGATTCACACGAATGGCGGTTTTTTTACGAGGTGCACATGTAAATAGTGGTGTGTGCCGAACACGTGACTGCTAGTAGTAGCAAAGAATGCCGTGTTTGCACCAGGAAAATGCTTTTCAGGAACGAATTGTACATACCTACTGACAAAATGGATAATTGCTTCTGAGATGAAGATCCTGAATATGTTCTGGAACCTAAATTCTTTTCAAAAATTGTTTCTAAACAGATTATGGTGTTTAATCCTTTAAGCAGTTTTAAGATGTGCCCATTACCACTGTTTACATGAATTTACATAACACAAAATTTGCGCTTTTTATAAAATTTTGCAGGATTTGGCATTTTTCCTGTTGTGAATCTGAGGATAGCATTTCACTAACGGTGATAACTAATAACTTTCTAATATTCGAATGGGTTATTGACTTTGTTTCGCAAGGTTGAGGTTCGGGTATAATGTCTAAACGATAGCCATTCTCTTGTAAAGCTCTATGGTCCGTGGATGTGATGTCGAATGAAAACGTAATACTTCCAAAAGAAATCACTTCAGCAAAATCAAAAAGATTTCGGTTAGTTTCAGCTAAAGAAGAAGCAAAACAAGCCAAGACTAAAGGAAAAGAAACAATAATATATCAACAGTAATGCTGATAATAGTTTCAATCGTTGGATAAAAGTATAACCTTCGTTAAACCGAATTCGAAAGTTGTTTCGTTACTGCCTATAATAAATATGAATTGGCAAGTGCATCTGGCAGACGCGAACAAAAAAATGAAGTACATTAGAGTACATCTTACAATGAGGTTGACAACGAGTATTAATACTGACATGGCAAAGTCTCTGTTTTGCGTACCGGGAACGGAAGGTCTCACCCTTGTAGATACCGTGAACGAGTACAAATCCTTTAAAAATTTACTGGAAATGTGAGTTTTCATTTTCGCTGTAAATATGAGTATTGTCAAATGTCTCGTGTTGTAATGAAGCCAGTTACGTACTTTCTTTAGGTATAGATTCTGGACAGCTGTTTTTAACCGAAATTTAGTATTGACGGGTTAGTGTTATAAAGTCCCAGAAGAGAGCTCTAAAATTACGACAATGCTTCTTTTCGAAAAGTATCAACTGTGTCTGGTTGTAGTGACTTCATTTTTAATTCATTAGATCTAACCGGTTTAACGTACATGATTTTCTTTCAATAGTGTAAATAAATGTGATCAGTGATGTCAATAAATACACTGTATTACACAAGAATGTTTCAATTAACTACCTAAGATTTAAAATTACTGACATAAGGCACAAACAACAAACGAACACCGACATTGGCTAAAACTAAGTTAAATTAGAGAAAAAAAATAATTGTCAGCATACTACAGCAAAACTGTCTGTAAACAACAACAAAATCGGCTGGAAATAACAACAAGCCTGGCAAAAAATGACATTGAAATTAGCAAATATTAACACCGATATTGTCAAAGAATACACTGTAGGTTAGTAAAAAACAGACACACAACAAAGGAATTATCCGATCGGAACGGAAATCGGTAGATGTGATGTAGATGTACAGACAAACGAATTATTACAGTTTCAGAAATGTTGAATGATTTGTGAAAAAGAAAGAGCTTCGCAAATGTAGCAAGTGAATAACATGTTGGCCCACTTCTGGCTCTTACGCAAACTGTTATTCGGCTTGGCATTCATTGAAAGAGTTGTTCGATGTCCTCTAAAGGGATATTGTGCGAAATTCTGTCCAATAGACGAATTAAATAGTGAAGGATCCCTAGCTGGTTTGAGGCGCTGCCCATAGCTCTCTAAACGTTCTTAAAGGGGTAGAGATCCGGCGGCCTTGCTGGCCAAGGTAGGGTTTGGCAAGCATGTAAGACAAGCATGAAAGTGTTGTGTTCATAGTTCCGCGTAGTCAGCGCGTACACAACTTTCCCACTAGAGCGCACCCCGCTAAGCACAACAGCGCAGGCGCAGCGTTCGTCCGTCTCCGCACTACTAGATGGCGATGCCATAGAGACGGACCAAATTCTGCTTATGCCGATCAACGTATTAATATGTAACGCAGCAAATGAGATTGCTGCTTACGTAGAACCTTTTCTCCTCGTGGATCACACTCGCGCAGTGATACATGAACAAGCGAGGTTTTACGAGGTGCATTCAAGTTCTAAGGCCACCGATTTTTTTTCTCTGGACTGTAAAGAGATAGAAACATGTGCATTGTTTTAAAATGAGGCCGCGTTCATTTTCAAGACGTCCCAGATATGGCAGCATCGTACGGCAGATGGAATTATACAGCCAGCGGCGAGAATAAGAACTGTTTTAAATACTTAAAATGGCGACGTTTTCCTTGCTTGTACAGCATGCAATCATTCGTTTTCTGAATTTGCGTGGTGTGAAACCAATTGAAATTCATTGACAGTTGAAGGAGACATGTGGTGATGGAGTTATGGATGTGTGGAAAGTGTGTTTGTGGATGCGACAGTTTAATGAAGCAGAACATTGTGTGACAACAAACCGAAACAATCTCGGGCTCGCACAAGCCAGTCTGACGACATGGTCGAGAAAGTGGAGAGAATTGTTTTGGGGGATCGCCGAATGACTGTTGAACAGATCGCCTCCACAGTTGGCATTTCTGTGGGTTCTGTGCACACAGTCCTGCATGACGACCTGAAAATGCGAAAAGTGTCATCCAGGTGGGTGCCACGAATGCTGACGGACGACCACATGGCTGCCCGTGTGGCGTGTTGCCAAGCAATGTTGACGCGCAACGACAGTATGAATGGGACTTTATTTTCGTCGGTTGTGACAATGGATGAGACGTGGATGGCATTTTTCAGTCCAGAAACAAAGCGCCAGTCAGCTCAATAGAAGCACACAGATTCACCGCCACCAAAAATATTTCGGGTAACCGCCAGTGCTGAAACAATGATGGTGTCCATGTTCTGGGACAGCGAGAGCGTAATCCTTACCCATTGCGTTCCAAAGGGCACTACGGTAACAGGTGCATCCTACGAAAATTTTATGAAGAACAAATTCCTTCCTGTACTGCGACAAAAACGTCCAGAAAGGGCTGCGCGTGTGTTGTTTCACCAAGACAACACACCCGCACATCGAGCTAACGTTACGCAACAGTTTCTTCGTGATAACAACTTTGAAGTGATTCCTCATGCTCCCTACTCACCTGCCCTGGCTCCTAGAGACTTTTGGCTTTTTCCAACAATGAAAGACACTCTCCGTGGCCGCACATTCACCAGCCGTGCTGCTATTGCCTCAGCGATTTTCCAGTGGTCAAAACAGACTCCTAAAGAAGCCTTCGTCGCTGCCATGGGATCATGGCGTCAGCGTTGTGAAAAATGTGTACGTCTGCAGGAGGATTACGTCGAGAAGTAACGCCAGTTTCATCGATTTCGGGTGAGTAGTTAAATAGAAACAAAATCGGAGGCTTTGGAACTTGAATGCACCTCGTATAACGAGTGTACAGACCTCCGACTGGTCAGTCTGCATTTGTCTGCACCAGTCTGTACCAGTCTATAGTCAAGTTGCAGTCTGCGTCTAATAAGATTACCATATTCCTGTACATAGCCATGAAGATAAATGTATAGACACTTTTGTCAAGTATCAGAGATATACACTCCTGGAAATTGAAATAAGAACACCGTGAATTTATTGTCCCAGGAAGGGGAAACTTTATTGACACATTCCTGGGGGCAGATACATCACATGATCACACTGACAGAACCACAGGCACATAGACACAGGCAACAGAGCAGGCACAATGTCGACACTAGTACAGTGTATGTCCACCTTTCACAGCAATGCAGGCTGCTTTTCTCCCATGGAGACGATCGTAAAGATGCTGGATGTAGTCCTGTGGAACGGCTTGCCATGCCATTTCCACCTGGCGCCTCAGTTGGACCAGCGTTCGTGCTGGACATGCAGACCGCGTGAGACGACGCTTCATCCAGTCCCAAACATGCTCAATGGGGGAAGGATACAGAGATCTTGCTGGCCAGGGTAGTTGACTTACACCTTCTAGAGCACGTTGGGTGGCACGGGATACATGCGGACGTGCATTGTCCTGTTGGAACAGCAAGTTCCCTAGCCGGTCTAGGAATGGTAGAACGATGGGTTCGATGATGGTTTGGATGTACCGTGCACTATTCATTGTCCCCTCGACGATCACCAGAGGTGTACGGCCAGTGTAGGAGATCGCTCCCCACACCATGATGCCGGGTGTTGGCCCTGTGTGCCTCGGTCGTATGCAGTCCTGATTGTGCCGCTCACCTGCACGGCGCCAAACACGCATACGACCATCATTGGCACCAAGGCAGAGGCGACTCTCATCGCTGAAGACGACACGTCTCCATTCGTCCCTCCATTCACGCCTGTCGCGACACCACAGGAGGCGGGCTGCACGATGTTGGGGCGTGAGCGGAAGACGGCCTAACGGTATGCGGGACCGTAGCCCAGCTTCATGGAGACGGTTACGAATGGTCCTCGCCGATACCCCAGGAACAACAGTGTCTCTAATTTGCTGGGAAGTGGCGGTACGGTACCCTACGGCACTGCGTAGGATCCTACGGTCTTGGCGTGCATCCGTGCGTCGCTGCGGTCCGCTCCCAGGTCGAAGGGCACGTGCACCTTCCGCCGACCACTGGCGACAACATCGATGTACTGTGGAGACCTCACGCCCCACGTGTTGAGCAATTCGGCGGTAGGTCCACCCGGCCTCCCGCATGCCCACTATACGCCCTCGCTCAAAGTCCGTCAACTGCACATACGGTTCACGTCCACGCTGTCGCGGCATGCTACCAGTCTTAAAGACGGCGATGGAGCTCCGTATGCCACGGCAAACTGGCTGACACTGACGGTGGTGGTGCACAAATGCTGCGCAGCTAGCGCCATTCGACGGCCAACACCGCGGTTCCTGGTGTGTCCGCTGTGCCGTGAGTGTGATCATTGCTTGTGCAGCCCTCTCGCAGTATCCGGAGCAAGTATGGTGGGTCTGTCACACCGGTGTCAATGTGTTCTTTTTTCCATTTCAGGGAGTGTATGTGATAATAAGATTAACGTACCAATACTAAAGGAACTTCCGATTGTCAATTGTAAACAGCATCCAGAACCAAGTTAAGTAATTTTTATGCTTGTTATTATTTTAATAAATGTGTGTGAAAATTAATCAAGTTCTGTTTAAAGTTGGCCACCATATATCTGCTACTCTAAGTGTGCAAGTGGCCTTTCTATCGTCTGACCTAACGGCAGAAGATAAACACGCCACGATAAGACCACGAGACATATTGCTGACACTTGTCTACTTCGTTAGAGAAACAAGTCAAATAATCTGATGGTGTGTGTACTGAAGGTCTTACATTACGCACTCCACAGAAACACAAGCAGTAGAAACTCTCGCTGTGTGCGGTCAGGCATTCTCTTGCTGAAAGTCCAGGACGGCTGGTCATGAAGGACTAAAAAAATTGGCATAGAATATCGTCGACGATCCGCTGTGCTGTAAGTGTGCTGCCTTGAACAGTCAATGTGGTCCTGATATGAAATGAAATGGCTCCCTAAGCCGTCAGTCTTCGATGTCAAGTCGTATGGTGGATGATAGCTACGTTGGTATCCTACCTCTGTCTGGGGCTTCTCCAGACAAGTCTTCGCTGATCATCTGGGTTCAGTTTCAAGTGGGACTCACACTGAAAAAAAATCTACTACATTTAATTAGATTACTGGCTTGCTGGTATACAGACAGATGGTATATGGAGAATTGGCTGTCATGAGCTCAGTCCCCCTCGTAGTGAGCCACCTATTATGGACATTGGAACACCAGTTCTACGTCGGATCGACGATAATGATGAATTTTGCGTTCTGACGATTGCTTAGTTCTCACGTTCTGTTTCCTCACTAAGTCGTCCGCTTTCTTCTTGATGACCTGTTCCCTCATGATTTACATTTTCCTGCCAAAATAGTCCAATAGTGGCATCACTTCTATTCAAATATCGAGCGATTAACCGATTACTCCAAGCGACTTCTTTCACCCCCACTATACGCCCTGCACCAAGTGTTAACATCTGCTTATATGGTTCACGCGCACGTCTATGAAGCATTACTACAATTCAACAGAGTATACGGAATGAAAGTCGCAATCATTTTATGCCCTGGTATCGACACGTCCACTGTTTATTATCCTTGCCACCTGCTCGGTGAAATTGCGCTGCAACGTTACACATTCATCTACAGGCCGCGAAAGATCGCAAGATTAAAGTTCATCATTTTCCATCGATACATGTATGAATATAAATTTGGGACCAATTAGCGTAACTTCTTCATGGCCTGTCTTTCTTTTCTTAGATTACATCATCGAGTTTGATTAAATAATGTAACCTATAGAGATGTTTGCGGACGACGCAGTTGGGTACTGGAAGGCAAAAGTTATAGACACTTTCGACGAAGTGTGGAGAGATTTGCTGTTAAACAGAGCCTGATGCTATTAATCCTCAGTATAAGAAAAATTAATGTCATGAGTCCTAACAGGAAAATCGTTTAACTATACCACTGGCAATCACTCTGATCCGTGCCTGCGTTAATATCGATACCAGCCACTTGTTTAACATCTCTGCAATTTTAATCATAACGATTGGCTCCGGCGTCTCGCAAGAGGCGGCACAGCAGCAAGCTGACTCAATTTAACCGCTCCAATGTTTCCGTACCATTTCTAATTCTAACTGGGATTGCTCGCCTACGACTGAGATCCGGCTTGTCGTTTTATGGATGGTAATATGATCAAACAACTGCGGAAGAGATGCCTACCATATAAGAAGAATTAATGTTTCAACTTGTGAATGCTGAGTTGCCAGTATTTGTATGACACAGTCAAGGGCTGGAGTAGAAAGTCGAGGCGCTTCCTTTGACATGCATATGTGATAAGACCATTATGAGTGGTTTATGTTTTTCAAGTGTTTGTTCTCTTCTAAATACTTACGTGCAAAATTGCTAGAATTATTTTTAAGATTACTCTGTCAAGTTATCCTGGAAAAGACCTTATGACTTTTTCGCTGTAATTCATTTGGTTACTGGCACCGCGTTGCTATGTTATTTCAAATTTTGCTCTCTCTGTGTTTTTGAAGTACCTAATCTAAGCCGAATGACGGGACCGAGCGATGTCGCGCCTAAGCTGAAGCTGGTCGCCTTATGTCACAGATTGGTTAATAACAAAATGTATTTATTTTGGCTCCGTGGATTGTAATTTAATATTATTAATGTTTTCATTGTTTAAATTTTGTTAATATTGATTCACTCACAGTTTATCGTATTCCTAAATCGTCTGTATTAACTATAAAACTTTCTTCTAGTGTTGTGTTATTCTGATTCTCAGATTGATTAACACTTTTATGCGAACTCTTATAAGGCCGGTTTCGGACTGTTCATTTTTTTCAGTGTCAAAATGCTGCAGAGACTGAAAACTGTTGTTAATAGTCTTCCATTTTTTTTGGTTCAGACCCATACCATTGCCAGATTCATGATCCCTACTAACACTGGAGATAACCTCAAACTTCTAAAAGCTGTGTCTGAAATGATTTAGAGTTTTTTAAACCTTTGTCGCCAGTTTTGTAAAGATCTCGACGCTATTGCTGTGGAGGCCGAGTGGCAGCTGTTGTTGCGGCTGGATGAGTTTGTGAATTCTTGAAACGGCTGCTGGTGACGTACACCGCTGAGACAATTTCTCCGTGCCACTATTACACAGCTATTCCCCAGGGTCGGGTAACACGATAAGAGAACGAAGGTTCTACAACACTGCAACAAGTTAGTAACAAATTCATGCAAATGAGTTAGAAACGTTTTCTTACATTTATGACTTCTGTCTGTAATAGTGTATGTAAATACACTACTGGCCATTAAAATTGCTACACCAAGAAGACATGCAGGTGATAAATGCGTATTCATTGGACAAATATATTATACTAGAACTGACATGTGATTACATTTTCACGCAATTTGGGTGCGTAGATCCTGAGATATCAGTATCGAGAACAACCACCTCTGGCCTTAATACGTCTGAGCATTGAGTCAAACAGAGCTTCGATGCCGTGTACAGGTACAGTTGCCCATGCAGCTTCAACAGGGTACCACAGTTCATCAAGGACGTATTGTGACGAGCCAATTTCTCTGCCACCATTGACATGACGTTTTCAGTTGGTGAGAGATATGGAGAATGTGCTGGACAGGGCAGCAGTAGAAATTTTTTCTGTATACAGAAAGGCCCGTACAGGACCTGCAATATGCGGTTGTGCGTTATCTTGCTGAAATGTAGGGTTTCGCAGGGATCGAATGAAGGGTGGAGCCACGGGTCGTAACACATCTGAAATGTAACATCCACTGTTCAAAATGCTATCAATGCGAACAAGAGGTGACCGAGACGTGTAACCAGTGGCACCCCATACCATCACGCCGGGTGATACACCAGTATGGCGATGTCGAATACACCCTTTCAACGTGAATTCACCGCGATGCCGCCAAACAAGGATCAGACCATCATGATGCTGTAAACAGAACCTGGATTCATCCGAAAAAAGAAGTTTTGCCATTCGTGGACCCAGGATCGTCGCTGAGTACATCTTCGCAGGCGCTCCTGTCTGTGATGCAGCGTCAAGGGTAACCGCAGCCATGGTCTCCGAGCAGATAGTCCATGCTGCTGCAAAAGTCGTCGAACTGTTCGTACAGATGGTTGTTGTCTTGCAAACTTTTCCGTCTGTGGACTCAGGCATCGAGATGTGGCTGCACGATCCGTTACAGCCATGGGGATAAGATGCCTGTCATCTCGACTGCTAGTGATACGAGGCCGTTGGGATCCAACACGGCGTTCCGTATTACCCACCTGAACCCACCGAATCCATATTCTACTAACAGTCATTGGATTTCGACCAACGCGAGCAGCAATGTTGCGATACGATAAACCGCAATCGCGATAGGCTACAATCCGACCTTAATCAAAGTTGGAAACGTGATGGTACGCATTTCTCCTCCTTACACGAGGCATCACAACAACGCCGGTCAACTACTGTTTGTGTATGAAAAATCGGTTGGAAACTTTCCTCATGTCACCACGTTGTAGGTGTCGTCACCGACGCCATCCTTGTGTGAATGCTCTTAAATTCTGATCATTTGCATATCACAGCATCTTCTCCTGTCGGTTAAATTTCGGGTCTGTTGCACGTCATCTTCGTGGTGTAGCAATTTTAATGGCCAGTAGTGCAGAAAACAAAATTGGGCGTCAGTGGGTAAATGCAAACAATCGTAGGTGAACTTCACAGTACATAGCAAATGCAGTTTATAGCTCTGTTCACTCCTAAGATTTCACTAAACGAGATTTCCTCTCTATCAGTCCTGGACGATGGTCTGTACGCCAGTGGGCGAGAGCTGCTCTAATATCTTCCCAGTACGCTTCTGACCGTTGCCATCCGGTCATTGGCGGATTGTACTCGGTCGGCAACGGCTCAAGGCGAAGTCGATATCTTCATCCTCGTCGCCCCCTTTGCCGCTGGTGGAACTCGCGCGAGTGGCGAGTCTCTATGGAACTGTCACCAGATCGCATCTGTGCGCCTGTGGTGCTTTTCCCCTGGCTGTGTCTTGTTCGGAAGACACGGATTATGGCACAGTGAATACAGAAGTCTAGTCGTGGGGAAGGCAGATTGCAGATTCAGGTTGATTTGGGGGATTCCAAATGAAATGCAGTCCATGCATACATGAGGTGTCTTGTAAAATCTCTGTGCGGTCAATTCTTGAGTATTGTACATCACTGTGGCATCTTTGCCCAGTTAGAGACATAGAAGAAACAGAGAAGATTAGGACAAGAGCAGCATGATTTATGAAGGGTTCGCTTAGCTGGTTCAGGAACGCGGCAGAAATGGTATACGAAGTGCGGCGTCAGAATTACAGCATGGTGTGGTTCATCGTGGTAAGCCTCACACAGAAAATTCCAAGAGTCCACGATACGAAAATGAGGCAGGAAACATATTGCTTCCTCAAAGTTGTATGTAGTTGAAACTGTACATGACTTTACGAAAGTGTCCAATTTGATCCGTAACAAACGTGATGCCTACAACCACTCAACGAATCTTCTATTTAAAAAGACACACATAAATGTATGCCTATTCAATAGTAGTGTATTTAATGTAGACCTAAATGATTTTGTTTTATGACCTCACAATCGCACAATGATATGCAGGCGAAGTTCGTTCTCTTTCAAGCCCAGTGCTGTACTCTTCAAAACAGCCAAACATCATTATAGAACTGTAATAAATATTACAAACACCCAAAACTATCCCCTGAATAAACTTAGAATTTATGGGGCGACTTTAGCTACAACTGAGTTTAATATTTGCAAATCGATAACCAGACAACGAAAAAAAGAATGAAATAAGGCAGCTCATTAGTATTCTCTTCTGCAATTCATAGATTTCACACGTTAGTATCTCTAACTATTGAACAAGTTACGTTAACTACACCATCCCTTAAGATAGCAATGTGGTTGGTGGTAACTAGGAACGAGTACCAGCATTTCAGTGGGGAAGATGTCAAAACATCAATTTTACTGAATTGTCGTTTACGAACAAAGAGAAATTTAAAGAGATTGTGAAACTATACTGAGTCTTGGAGGCCTTTCTAGAGCATTTATTAGCACAGCAGAGATCACATGATAACACATATGCTGGTAGTCATGTGTCTTTCTCCTCCATTAGGCTGACCAGTCATTTCATCATTAGCCCAAAAATTTTATTTTCTTCATCTCTTACTGTCACCATAGCACCATACTAAATACCACACATTTCTTCAGGTAGCATCTCAGCTACATATGCTTCTTCGGATTTAGATATTTGTACAGGTCTACTTGTAGCACATTTACATTACATAACTCTTACACCACCATACACACACTCATGACTTCAGAGTCATCACAGTGCTGCTCATGTTTTACATATTCTCCAAAATATGTAGATCGATTTCAACCAAATTTGTCACAGAAACAACAGACCTCAAAAGTACCAGCACTGTGAGGTTTATAACCTCATAGCTTCAGTAGAAGAGTATTACAGTAAAAATGCCTTTTCACTACCGCGTGGTGTATGGGCTGCCCTGTATAACATTTATGTTGTATGGGAACCAAATTTGCCTGTCAGATCCATCTGCTTTGTAGGGCAGCCTAAATATCTGGGGCAGAAAACAGTTTTCCAGGCCCTTAAATGTGCGCTGCCTTGTTGTTGTGTTGGAGTGGTATCAACCAACCGGCTTTGCAAGGCGGACCTTACATCAAGGTCAAATAAATGATTTTCAAGACCCTAATGTGTAGCTAACCCTTCACGACAGGTATGCTAAGGGAGTTGATTCGGTCTACTTTACTGCATGGTATTGCAAGGCGTACAAGAGCTAAAGAGAATGACTAGGTACAGATAGATCTGGATAGAGGAGACGTTGGACAGAGCAAAGGCGAGGAGGAAGTGGACAGAGAGAAGGAAGGTGGGTAGATGAAAAAGGAAGACTGGGAAGTGGAGGGGAGAAAGGAGAGGGTAAGGGGGAGAGGGTTAGACGACGGAGGGAGAAGATATGGTCAGACACAGGAGGTGGAGTAAACAGATAAAGATAGGGGGAGGAGGAGATAGAGGGAGAGAGAGAGAGAGAGAGAGAGAGAAAGAGTGAGGAGACGGACAGAGGTTGGAGAATGAGGTGGACAGATAGTGGAAGGAAGAGGTGGACACGGGGAGGAGGAAGCGTGCACAGTATGTGTTTAATGCATACATGAGCAACACTGTGGGGAAAAGATAGTCATGTAAATACACATAAGGTGACACTTAAGTGCGTCAGTTAACAGTTTTCGGATACAAAACAATAATTAATCATGTAATTCAATAACATATTTACATTATAATACGAAATTAACAGTTCTCCTTCAGAACAGAGAAATACCTATTAAATTATTTAATATTTAATTATGAGATTCAACAGATTATGCAGCAAGTAAAGTTTAACACAAGCTATTTTAAGAACGATATTCTATGAAAAGAAACCTCAAGAAATAGTGAAGTATAGCAAAAGATACTGATAATCATCGTTGCTGCATGCCGTTCGCGGTTGCAGTTGGGACAGGGACGATGGAAAGTTACACTGGTACACTGCATGCGGAGTGTATATACAGATGCACGACACTTTAGAAAGCTTCCATTCAAACTGCTGCCTAGGTGTCCTCATTTATATAAAAAAAAACCTTGGATGATTTCATTCTTGTTATTGTCGAATCAGAGCTAGTGAACCGCTTTTAACGATCTCGTTCTTGGTTCGACTTCAGCTATCGTTTATTTTCCCTTAATTATTAGTCAATACGTCGTGTCATTGGTGACATGTTTCTCAAAGTGCACCTCTCGCCTTTTATACAAGGTGGGATCCTCCTTGACATTCTTGTCAAATCATAACTGGTAAACCGTTTCTAGTAGTCTGGTTGTCGGTACGACATCTTTTATGGCCTTTATTCCTTTATTTGTCAGTCAGTCTCATAGGTGAAATTTCTACCGAGATCCACATTCTCGCCTTTCATACATCGAAAAAGAATCGGAGATCACCAAGAAACAGATCCATCGGATGTCCTGATTTGTCTGAGTCTAGAATTCAGCAGTGGTTGCCTTCAAGCTTCTTACGCCTGCACTGCACTGACGGTACTTCTTACCTACTGTATCATCATCTCCATGGAAAGCGAATTTTTAGTTAACAGCAAATGTTATTTTACCGAAATGAAACTCAGACCTGAACGTCAAGTTAATATTCAGCATCTAGTGATAGAAACAGAGAGGGATGCACGTGTTGCCGTCTTGGCGTGGTCTTATTACAAAATTTATTTGTTAATGTCAATAATACACATAAAAATAGCAAAGAAGTCGAGGTTCTCTTACACGAAAATCAGCTTGCCTTTAGTACCGTTAAAGGCGAAAGACAGGAATTTCTAACTTCCGCCTGATAATGTAAACAAGACTTAAGAAAAATTTAGAGACGCTCATAGCATTTTGATATGTACGTATCGTAAACTAGCAGCTGCGTTTTGAGTCAGGGGAACAGGAGTTTCTTCGACACGCGGCGAGAGGTAGCGAGTTCCGCGTGTGTTGGCGTAAAAATGGTGCGCAGACGCAGTACGAAAAGAGGGATTGAGGCAGTGACGAGGAGTAACTTTGAAAGGCGGCAGATTCTCTTGTTTCGAAGTGGCTGTGCAAAGGATAACGACACATGAAGCCGTTGGTTCTTTCGTGGCATTTCAATTGCTCGTTTCGAGCATCTCCAGGTGGTAAATGCAGGCCGTAATTCTGCCACGAAGGTTCTTCACTGAAATGTTTACCTCAGAGAGGTCGTTGTATCTGTCACTATCATCATAGAATGTGAGTTACCGATCAGCTCATCTGCTGTATTACATCGCCGGGGGATAGTTCCATTCTTTCAGTGATATTATTACAAAAATCAGTAAAGGGATATGTACAAACTAAGTAGACACTTGATTTACGTTACTGCTCAACATAACGGCCTACCAACATTGTCAGAACCATTTAATTGCTGCCAGCGCCATATTTGTGCAGGATTGGAAGTTTCCCTCTGCGCGTTTATATATCGTAGATCGCGTGACCATGAAGTCACAACTGAAGGTTGTGCCATTAGGGGAATACGTACGATCATCCCAGCGGACTCTCAGCGGGCAGTCCGTTGCGCCAGATAAGCAGCAGCCAACAGCCGCTGGGCGGCCTCGAATAGCGGAAGAATGGTCAGCGCAGCGCGGCGCCAGCGATGAATACGCCCAAATTACGATGTTCACTGCGGGCTGTAATTTGCATGCTGGCCTCCAATTATCCTCAGCCCCGGGGCCATTGATTTCGCAGAACGTAATTACCTGTAGCCTTGATCGAACTATAATTCACTAACACTGTTTGGTGGACAGGGGTTGGCGGACGTGCTTGCCTTGGAGACCGGAAACAGAGCTGGAGCACTATCCAGCACTGTGCCGCTTCTCACTACGGCAGAGAGCTCTCATAACTCGAGAATAGATTCGGTTCCTGGGTATTCCGTGTCTGCTTTCTCTTGATGGGACATCCCAAATTGATATTGTGCGTGTTTGGTAACATTCATTACATTTCTAATAATTTTTTGTTTTCCAGGAAAATGAAAGCACGTCGAAGTTTCAGGACATCAGTTCCATCGTCGTTCATATGAAAAGTTACAATTTCATTGTATCATCTGTACAATTTGTCAAACTCTAAAAAACCCAACTGAACCTGTAGTGATATTTCAGCTCTATACCGATGCATGTTAGTGGCACTCTTAAGCTTTGATCTTTGCGTCCTTGTATTGTAATTTTTTTAATGTGGGATCGTAAATAGTTTGTCTTTTGATTTTATTTGTATCGGTTACATTTTTTTTTTCTGGCCGTGCTCTTCTAGAGGTGCTCCACCCAGCCTAGGAATATACATATAAGATGGAATTTCTGCTTACATGCCATGTACCAGTGAATCACTATAAAACCCTGCGTTAGCTGACTCGTATGGACATTTTGTGTATCTATCCGGTGTTTACTTTAAAATATGACTACATGTTCTGTTGTTTTTTTTTTTTTTGCAGTTTGACAAACTGTCTAGTTACACCTGAGAGAACAGACCTTGTTGGTAATCCACAGCTGTACCAAATAATTACAAATATATTCTACGATAGCGAATTCATTTATATCGGCTTTATTATATATAGATATCCTACCCATTAGTGACATACGAAAATTGTTGCAAGTCGGAACTTGAACCCGGATATCCCTGAATACTCCCCGAACAGACCCAAACCTTCATAAGCCACAATGTCTACATCCTTTCCTACAGCTCTGGATCGTCAAGAAGGTCTGCTTTTTCCGACATATGTTTAAGTATTTCAAGCCTAGCCTGGCGTATGACGATAACAACATAGCCTCGATTCTGCGTGATCACATTCTCCCTGGCCCTCGAGTAAATTTAATAATGTTGGCGAGCATTTGGTCATGAATATAGTGGTCTATGATATACGGACTCTGCGAACACAACGTGGTTGTGGAGTGGAACACTGGGATTTTGCGACTAAGGGTGGATGGCTGAAAATTTTTTTTAGTTTTCAATTTATTTGTTAATTTTTCATAATTCGACTCTAACTTCATTAACAGGTCTTGCGACTAGTTGCCACTTTTGAAGCGCACCGCTTAGTAGTTGACCGTACGATGCATCGTCAAGTAATTATGAATGCCCAAACATCCACACGTTTCATGCCACCATCAAACGTCAGTGTTCCTTTAGCAGCCGTACATCACTGAGGATACCTCTCAAAGCTAACCAAAAGAATTTTCCCAAGACTTGCTGCCTAAACCAGCAGGAGAACACACACACACACACACACACACACACACACACACACACACACACACACACACACACGTCCACCGACGTACAAGGTCCGACCGACAAATACTAACTGACGCTGTACGCTGTAACCCATTGCACGGTCCGCATATGACATAAACGCCTCTGTCCTAATCCACAACACGACATTACCGAAACACTCGCAAAGGAGGCTGCCGGAGACTGGAATACGGAACACTTACTACTGCAGTTAGAATGTAGCAACAGTAACCGATGTGCAGTCAGTTCGCTACCTAGTAACGAAACAAGGAAACCTACGAGGACCATACTCAAAGCGCTTCCGCTCCGAAGAGAGCGTTGATCAGTATGCAACTGGATTCTATTGCTTGTAACGACGAAATCGAAAACACATAACAACTTCTACATCTGTGGCTGCACGCCTCCGAGACACAAGGAGGAGAACTGTCATGGGAGAGTGCGTGGATAACCAATGTGGTTCAGGCGACCTCTCGAGGTAAGAGGGAAGTCCGGGTTCGAGTCCCTGACAGGCAGAAATTTCCAAACGTCACTGGCAAATAGGTCATCTATACCTAATACAACTTATGTCAAAGAATTGGAAGTTGGCGAATAAATGTCGAAGTCAACTGCATAGTCAACACAGTTTAGCTGCAATTTTACAGATTAGCATAAAATTGACCTGTTGTCCTGATACCTGGTCGTGCTCTCCCTGTTTAGAAAATAAAAAGTCACTGGCATCGTAGCATAAGTTGTCAATGAAGAAAAAATTCGCCTTCATCTAGAGTGTCATAATTCAGTCTACAGACTGGCAGTAAAATATTGGGGGTTATATGTTTTAGATGTATCTGTTATCAAATGTACACTCTAAGACAAAAAAGAAAGGAACGACGCGCCACCTAGAAATTATCCAAAAGGTACGGAAATCGGAAGACGCGATGTGCATGAATAGAGAAACAAATTAATAATATTTCAGAAAAAGTAGAATGATTAATTCTAGAGGACAACCTTCATAAATTGAGCAAGTCAATAACGAGTTGGTCCACCTATGGCCCTTACGTAAACAGTTATTCGGATTTGCAGTGACTGATACAAATATTATGTGCCCTCGAAAGGATATCGTGACAAATGCGGTCCAACTGGCTCATTAGATCGTCAAAATCCCAACATTCTCAACTGGGAAGAGATTCGGAGGCCTTGCTGGCCAAGGAAGGATTTGGCAAGGACGAAGACAAGTAAGATAAGCTCTCGCCCTGTGCGGGTGGATGTTATCCTGCTGAAATGTGAGCCCAGCATTCCTTGCTGCCAGCCAGGATGGCCGAGCTGTTCTAGGCGCTACAATCTGGAACCACGAGACCACAACGGTCGCAGGTTCGAATCTGCCTCGGTCATGGATGTGTGTGATGTCCTTAGGTTAGTTAGGTATAAGTAGTTCTATGTTCTAGTAGGGGACTGATGACCTCACAAGTTAAGTCCCATAGTGCTCAGAGCCATTTGAACCAACCATGCCTTGCTATGAAGTGCAACAAAACGGGGTGTAGAATATCGCCGATGTACCGCTGTGCTGTAAGGATACGACGGATGACAGCGAAAAGTGTCCTGCTATGAAATGAAATGGCGTCCTGACTCATGCTGTATTGCGGGTGACAGTCAGGCCGGTATCACACTGCTGTCTGGCGCGTCATCACCAGATATGTCAGCGGTCTGGAATCTTGAGTGACTGAAGTGGAATTGTCTCGCTTCGAAATGAGCCCCGATGATTAGCTTAAAAGTGTATGGAGACGTTCAGGACAGCATTGGGATGCTAACCTGTCCCACACGACCAGAAAAAAATTGGAAATTTGTGGTAAGATGTTAAGGCATCAAACTGCCGAGTTCATCGGTCCCTGAGCTTACACACTACTTAATCCAACTTAGACTAACTTACGCTAAGGACAACACACACCCATGCCCGAGGGAGGACTCGAACCTCCGACGGAGGGAGCCGCACGGGCCGTGACAAGGCTCCCTAGACCGCGCAGCTACCCTGCATGGCTGACAACCAGACAATCAGCAGTGATCGTGTGGGTTGACATTGCATTCCATAGCAACACCCCTTTCGTTGTCAGCTGCGGCATCCTTACAGCACAACGGTACGTCGGCAATATACTACGCCCAGTTTTGGTATCTTACATTTCAGCAGGGAGATACCCACCTGCACACGGCCTGGGATTCTACTGCTGTATTAAAGACATCATATTTACGCCAGTGAATGTAACACTTTCTGTGTTTCACGATTGGAATTTTGGCCTTCGGTATAGGGGCCTCCAACGAGTTTCGAGTTTTGGCTATTAGGCCATGTCAACCTAAAATGAGCAGACACATTTATACGTCGTTGTCATTACTATTAAATACATTGGTGACGCTGTTATGTATGTATGTATTTAATACTAATGACAACGACGTATAAATGTGTCAGCTCATTTTAGGTTGACATGCCCTAATATTCATAACATCTTCATTTGGTAATGGCCTAAGGCCGAAATTGCAATTGTGAAATAAAGACAGTGTTAGAGTCACTAGCGTAAATATGATGTATTTTATAAAGTTCTACATGACTGTGAATCCGAAGTATAGAAAGTTAATTCTACTACTGTCTTGTTTGCCCCAAACCCAACCTTGTGAGTCAAGATCGCTGGATCCCTCCCCAATTTAGAACATTCGGAGACTTAGGTAGAGTGGCCTACAACGACCTCGTGGTTGTTTCGATCTATCCGTATGAAATTCCTTAACTTTTGTCGGCAACTAAAATCTTTCTCATTTTTTGTCCCGTGCAGCGAGCTGGATGCTGCAGTAAACGTGTAACTCATACTTTCTTGACATATAACTTTTTCAATCATCTTTACATGTGCCTTTTAGTAAAATGTCGTTTCATGATATATTTATTTACATAAATCATCTGTTTATAGCCTCACACGTCAGTACCTTCCCGTCTATTCTTTTGTATTACCACGGATCACCTTTCACTTCTATACAGTGCTGTACTCCAGGCGCACTCTTTTGGGATTTTCATCTCCTGTTGAGTATCAGCATTACACGTCTGTGTAACTTCCATATTGAAGAAGCAATTCTTTACTTGTGCCCATCTAATGTCGATATCTTTCTCACAGCGTCAATACGGTGAATCCTATATTTGTATATGCTAATTAATTTTCCCCCACTTAAACGTATACTCCTGCCTCTGCTTTCAGAAATTGCTATTAACCATTTGTTACTCTTCATCAGTCTGTCTTAAGTTTGTTTATCCTTAACTCATGTGCCTTCTGTCTGATGAACTCGACGTCGACAGGATGTAAAAGCCAAAATTAATTACTTCCTTCTTTCATTCACGTCCTGTACCAAGCACACTCTCCAGTCCACAGATGTTCCTGGGTGTCTTCGTTTCGGTCAAAATTACTTTATGGCCTGCGGAACTTCATTTTCATGATAGAGAACGCTCTAGAGAGCACTAAACGATATTTGTGCTGTACAGAGCCTTTGATGGCGTAAGCTGTGGCCAGCACACCGGTCGGCAAAGATAAAGCGTGACGATCGATTAGTAGGTACTGGATAAAGCGTGCACATCACGAGAGAGACCAAAGACACATCCATAATTAACGTGCCACCACCACTAACAGGAGGTTCTCACTCTTTCAATCATCCAGTTTGGCCTCTGTCAACTTACTCACGGAGCGGGTTTATATCGTCAGAGGCTACGACAGTACACAGTGACCAAGTTAGTGACTATAGCTGGACTAGTTTACGTCAACCAGAACTACACTTTACTAGCAATGAGAAACTAAAGTTTGTAATCCCTAGATTGCCGATATTGACCTTAAGTCAGTACCACAAAATATGGAATCTATTCATATTAAGTAAATATCTCCAGTTCATGTAAGTAAATAACCGTATTAATCCATGTGTATATTTGAGTTGTAGAAAGAGGATGCCGGCCACCCATAGAAACATCTTCTCCTTTGTTTCCTTGCGTTATAAGACTCCACAGGGCCACTGCGACATCTCGAGTCACGTCGTTGACTTAATTTTCATATATTATTTCTTCTAAACTTCCCCATGTTAAAGTGTTTCTGTCAGTGAAATTGCTCCATACACCAGGGTTTAAATGGGAAAAGTAGAGATCGAGCGTCATTATAGGAGAGTGGGGTAGCGAAATGGTGCAAATGGCTCTAAGCACTATGGGACTTAACATCTGTGGTCATCAGTCCCGTAGACCTAGAACTACTTAAACCTAACTAAACTAAGGACATCACACACATCCATGCCCGAGGCAACACCGCGGTTCCGGACACAAGCGCCTAGAACCACTCGGCGACAACGGCCGGCTGGGGTAGCGACATTGGCTCTGAAGGCGCCTAAGAAAACATTAGACGATAAGATCTGGAAGTAAACGCTTCTTCGTATGTATGACTCTCTCGTCAATTCCTGTATAGTCATTTTTCGTCCAGTGTTTCAAATGATTTTCATCAGTGTTGTATATAGCCAGTGCATCCTACTCCGATTATCGGTTGTCAAGAAGATTACTAAAATTGGGTTTTCATCAAGTGAGATCTCTGGAGAGGGGGAAAGGGGCTGACTTCCTTTATTGTTTGTAGTTTTTACTGTAGTTGTTGTTGACAGTTATTGACAAGTGAGCTCAGTCATTTAGTACTGCTACTGTGGTACCTGGATGCGGCTGGGAAAACACTATGCGTTAAGTGCATTCGATGAAAGTGTTTCTTACGTTGCCCGATGTACCAGGCCTGCGAGCGATGTAAACATTCCGACTAAAAAAGATAATGGAAGCCTGTATCCATGGTTCATGTTGCCAGAGTGCTTACAATCTGAATCACGTCTCCTATCTCCCTCTCAAATGTCAGTGTCTGCCTAGCTATTAATGATAGCTCCTTTTACTGTATACCGTAATTGTGCACATTATGATGCTCTGCTTCTCAGAGTTATTGTTCTTTCTGAGATTCGCACGAAGAAACGCACGTGTGTGTGTGTGTGTGTGTGTGTGTGTGTGTGTGTGTGTGTGAGAGAGAGAGAGAGAGAGAGAGAGAGAGAGAGAGAGAGAGAGAGCCTGTGTCGTGCTCCTAAGCACATGTTAATCATCAAATATCACCATGATACAGGGTCGTCAGAATCATGAACTGTGTGAAAGGCTTGTAAGGGTATTTCAGTGTAGCTTGTACTGAGAAATAGTTGTTATGAAAAAATTCGATAAGTTGTACCGTTACCGAGTCGTTCGCAGTATTTCCTACAGTCGGCTTTTGCAACCTATTTCGAGACACATTTTTGGCGACAGTGTATGTCTTCCCGATTGCCGTCGACATACTACACTATGTTTTAGTTACACAACAAACACCTCACTTCAGTGTTAATTAAAGCGTTGAAGTTAGCCAATCAGGTCGTTGCGCGCCAAAATAAAACGGTCCCGGCAGATACAGTTAGTGTCAGTTGCTCTTATAGCGTATATGATAGCAAAAGATAGTGCCCAGCCTTCGGCTCTTATATAAACACGTTCTCATTATGGAAATTTCTGGAAAGCTATGGTATTTTTACCAACGAAAAAAGGAAGTGTACCAGGACAATAGGTGGGGAAGAGCAAAATTTTGATAGTCCAAAGAAGAAACACGAGCTATTGTGTCCTGTGTAGAATAAGCTTATGGTATGTCTCAGAGAAAAAGGAGTCTTTGGACAGATTCCAATCTGATTTGCCTTCATAGCCTCCTGTAAATTCGTCAGAACATTTCGATTGTTCTGCGGTACATCAACCTCGTTCCATGGTGCTCTAACACATTTTCTAAGCCATTGCTCGACACATACGGTAAAGGAATCAAAGTCAACTATCACGATGTACAGCACTCGAAAGTGTTAGTATTCCAAAAGGAGATCAATGATCATAACTCCCTGCTACACAGACAAACAGAGCTGTAGCAGGGAATGCTGTCGAAGGAGTGTGACAGCACCCAGAACGTTATTCTGCAAACTCTACAATACGGAGTAATAACAGGCAACATCGAATGTCTGCCGTTGCACGGCGTTCTAGTTTTGAAGAGAAATGCAGAGGCTGGGAAAACCCGTACGCACCTGAAAAACCAAGACGCGGACAGCAGCGTAGATGGGTCTGGGTAAAGGTGGGCAAATGGCCGCATAACCTGCTGGTTACTTCATATCTGGCTGATACCTCTGTTTCGGGCATCCCATCCTCTGTGTCTAGTCATTCCGTCTGCGCCACCATTGGCGGTGGCTCAGCGGTTTCGTTAGTTACAGGTTAGCTTATCTGGCGAACCTTGATGCGCTGCTTGCCGCCTGTTCGAAGACTTCAGCTACGAGTCTGTAGCCTCGTGACAATGGGTGTACTTCATATCTCTATGCTGCCGCTACTGATGGATCACAAGCTTCGACTGATACAAGATGAGAACCTATTGGGCCTTCCTTTGGCGCAGTACCAAATCGACTGAGTCTGTGTGTTTACCATCTTCCTATCTGTACGCTGGGTCTGCGGAGGGAGCTCTGACTGTGCTTCTGGCTTCACAACAACCATTATCCGGAAAATGCTATGAGGCACAGGTCTAACCACTTGTCCATCTTCGAGAGCGGAGAGACCCATCGAATCCACAGAGGCGTCCACGGGCTGCCTCGCTGGCGCCCACTACCGCACCCCGCGCCACCTCACTGGAAGGCAATGTGCCTGACCTGCTGCAAGCTGCTTAGCTGCTGGCCTCTAGCAGTCCCCGCCAACATCTGAGCGGTTAGCGCAGCCCGTTTCCTCCACGCCGGAGAAGGCAATATTCATTGTAGGAACCACGTTAATCCGCTCATTCACTGACGCCTTCGCTATCACCGGACAATACCACTTACGCAACAACAACAACGAGGAACACCATCAGCATCATCTTGTCAGATGAAGGTCATGTCTCGGTCTGTTGCAGCAGTCGTGGCTTCACATGTTTCCACTGCGTGATGGCTTGCTTCGTTCCTTTGCCTCACGGTCGTAGTGGTATACCCAACAATCGTGTATGGTGGTTACTGATCAGGCACCTAAAGATCTAGATTGGCCTGACACAGCCACAACGTTTCTCCCTGTGCTTCGATTGAGCAGGCTTTTTCAGCGGGTATGAGCTGTCGCAGAAGCAAGGGGTGGCGATCTGTGACATGTCCAAAATGTGGTGCAAGATGTTGAAAGCTGATACTCGATTGTGGTAAGCTGGTGTTCTAGTTCAAGGGGTCCACTTTTATTGAGGCATTCCGTTCTTCAGAGACAGTGGCCTGCCGCTTAGTTCTTTGTCATTCACATTTGCCTGACCACAAAGGAAGTGTCATAGAATGGTGCATTGTTGCTGTACCATGGCAACGACTCGGCATGGGTTGTTGCAGTGTCGTACTCTTTGAAATGCAGAAAAACGAAGTGCGGCAAGACACTCTACTATATGAACGAGCTGTCCTATTCCTTTTTCGTTTCGTGGCGTTCTCCGGCACTGTGGTGCCAGGATTTCAATGTGTCCGACGACTCTTGCAGCTGCAAACAAAAAGAGAAACTTAAGACAAGGGCTGAAAAACGGGCTAATCCTAAAATTTATAAACTTAGCAATCATTGTTTCCATCTGTTGCTGGGTACGCAAATATTGGTCCCACATCTATGTGATATTTAGGAGTGAGACCAATGTCAGTTTTGATACTTCCCGTACTCACCAACAGATGGCAACATTTATCTCAAAGTTTTTACATTTAAAGATTAGCCCGTTTTTCCGCATGTCTTCAGTTTAAACCTTAACTTTATTTTTTATGCCGTAATAACTAAACAATTTTGACTGCACCTTGTTCTTTATCATTGCAAATATGGAGCCTGCAAACTCAAACTGCCGAAGTCCAAAGAAGCTTCCGATTTGGTGTAATTGGTGTCTGAGATATTAAGTCAGAATACGTGCCTGCAACAACATCGAGAGCAATATTCACCATTGGCTGCGGCAACTAGCTCTGAGAACTAACTGCATGGGACTGACAAGGGCACTGCGCCTGAGCGTATATCCTGGTGAGTGGCTGGAAATGAAAGTGACAGTAGTGGGAGGTCCGGTCCGCATGGCCAAGCGGTTGAAAGATTTTGAAGACACTGTGGAAGTGCTACTCCATAGCCCTGACCGAAATAGACGTTCAGTCAACTGACAAAGAGTCTCACAAAGTGAATCGAAAACCCAACATGAAGTTACTGATCGTCAAAATCAGTGACGCGAATTTGCAACTCCGTGAACTTACACAGGAAAGGAACACCGGGTCATTAAAAAGTAGCGATCCTGCAGGCTCCACTCAACGCACTGCTGTGCATGTCAGTGAGTCGTCCCTTTTATCAGCTGTTTATCACTTGATGTGATCATGTACTCTGGTACCACAAATTTGTCACATCAGACTTCGTATGGTGCTAAGTATCTCGATGTCGTGAGCTCAAAGAATTCTACGATCATTACTATCATCATCATTATATTGATCATCGTCGACTCTATTGGCGCTTATTAATCTGATTTCTCAACGTAATCTGCATCTACATATATAATCTTCAAACCCTGTAAGGGGTACGCCAGTCGGTAGCTCCCATTGTACCATGTATTAGGGTACCGAGTGTTAGAAGAAAGAATGCTTAAGAGGTGGCGTATGAGAAAATATGCGGGTACTTACAACCTAATGTGACTTTTGCTGTTTGAGACATATTTGAAAAAAAGAATTGTGTATGTTATCATTACCCTGCTAGCTGTAGTCTGGGTATTTTTTCATTCTTTGTCAGATAATATGATTACTGTGCTGCTGAATACCTTAGAACATATATGACGGCACGCTGAAACATAATGCCTCTTCATTTAGTACGTGAAAACCCCGAAAGCTTTTTAAATGAAACTAACTTTGTTAACGTTCTACATCTCTAATCTTCATGTCTACTTATTTACAGCCCTCTGCCCCTAGAGGGTTTCCGGATTTCAGCATGTACAATGGCGGATGTAACATAACTATGTCAGTGCGTGAGAATCAACGGGCTGCCATTCAGTTTCGAATTCGAAGAGTTTGTCCACATATGCGGCATCCTCTCCTTCACCATGACAATTCATGGCCCCACACGAGCACTGCGACATCTGCAACCATTCAGTGTCTTGAGATAATTGTCATTGATCATCTTCCATACAGTCCCGACTAGGCCTATACGATTTTTATCAGTTTACAAAACTTAGAGAACAATTTCGAGGACTGTCACATTGATAGTGATCGAGCGTGGCAAGTAGATGTGAGTATATGGCTCTGTCAACAGAGTCAAACGTTCAACAGTGACGGTATCAACAAACTGGTCTCTCTTTGGGAGAAATGTGTTCGTCGCCATGGTGTCTATCTTCAGAAATAAGTACGTAAGCATGAATAATAACAACGTAGGGTGTTAATAGTCGCAGCACACCATGGTAGTTTTCCAAGAGGAATATTTTGTCAGAGGCTACTGTACCCAACACTTTCAAAATGTTGCATACTAATCCTAGTAGTTAGATAAACAAAAATGTATGCCGGTGTTTTTAATATCAGTCTTAGAACTCTCGCATCATTTCTTAAAATTTATGTGTATTGTAAATAGCAATCTTTATTTCGCAAAAATTGAAATGTATTTGACAGTAACGCACTTCGACAACTTTTGAACCAATATTTGTCATGCTTTAATTTAAACAAGTTCTGGGGCAAATTTCACGTTTTCAACTGCAACGAGTCAGCCGAAAATGATCCCTATGCACTGAAAAATAAAAGGTGCTGGAAATGCAGACAAAATTTTTATTAACATCTATGTTAGAAAGAAGTACCTTAATGTTCGCCATAACTTTTGATTTGGTATTTTTGGTCTTAATGTGAGTCTGATCGTTCTGGTGTGACCTTTTGGCATTATCTTTCAGTGACAATTTAGATCTAGCAATATTGCATATCACTAAGCTTCCTTAATAGGTTTTGAGGAATGCAACCTGCATCAAATCCTAGTCTCATAAAGGTCCCACTGGTTTCAGTGTAACTATCATTGAACACCAGGCAAGCATCATATGAGGAAAATTAACAATAGTAGATGAGCAAAATGATGCCTTTGGGCGTCTTTTCTAAGTGACGTTATTAAAGTTTTCGTTCGGGCTTTGTGTTCCGCCATGTGTACCTTTATAAAATATCGCCAACAAAGACAGAAGAGTGTAGAAGAGAGGACGTGTTACTATGTACTGGTGGAAATATGAAGGCTTTTACATAATTTATAGGGCAATTTAACTCTGAAAAGTGGAGACAATATTTGTACCATGCTACAGGACTATCTGATGAAAAAAAGTTCTACATTATTGACGAATTTTACATAACCATCCACCAAATCCCTGTTGCACACACACATAATACGAAGGTTGTTCGGAAAGTAACGAACGATCGGTCGCAAAATGGAAACCAGTGTTAAAATCAAAACTGTTTTCTTTGCATATTTAGCTACACCTTCCAGATACTCCACTACATTGTCACCACTCCTAGTTAGACATTTGTCGGATCGTTATACCCAATTTCCCACATCATCGTCATAGAAGGCAGCCGCCTGTGCTTTCTGATAATTCTCTGCTCTGGTCTATAGCACGTAGCCTGCACTTAAGTGTTGTCTTCGTATCCAGCGTTTCATGTGAACAGTGATGATACTGAGTGTGAGCCAATTAGGTCTGAGTTGCGGGTGATCGAACACTTCCCATCGGAAAGGCTACAGAAGCGTCTTAACTGCCCCGATAGAGTGCGGCTGAGAATTGCCACGAAGAAGCAAGTGCGTGGCAGTTGGGTTAGGTGGGCTGTGTTCATTAAGGCGAAGCCTGTCAGTGGCCCTCCTATTTGGCGGAAGACATTGTTGGTCAAGGCAACTTCACTCGCTCACAGCGCGCTCAGAACTGAAAAGAGCGTGCTGATGTGATCGACGGGCATACTAGAAACACTGCCCAAAATGTTTGTAAAAAGCCTCGTCGGATTTTCACAGTGGTTTCCATTTTGCGACCGCTCGTTCCTCGCTTTCCAAATAGCCTTGATATCTATGTGCGTTGTAATTAATCTTGTTGCCATGGTCGACAGGAGAGTGGTACATAGAAAGTTGTAGTATATTCCTTGATTTCTCGCACAATATTAGTTCTGGAGTCTTCAGGATTTCGTAGGCTAGCATTTTGCCAGTTCAGTGTGCCATTTGCAGCATACACCAAGTGTCCTAAAGTATCTGAACACCACCAAAAACATACGTTTTTCACATTAGGTGCACTGTGCTGCTACCTACTGCCAGATACTCCATATCAGCGACCTCAGTAGTCTTTAGACGTCGTGAGAGAGCAGAATGGAGCGTTCGGAAGAACTTACAGACTTCGAACATGGTCAAGTGATTGGGTGTCACTTTTGTCATACGTCTGTAAGCGAGATTTTCCATACTGAAGTGGAAACGAGAAGGGACACTTACAGCTCAAAAGCGTACAGGCCGATCTCGTCTGTTGACAGATGGAGACTGCAGACAGTTGAAGAGGATCGTAATGTGTAATAGATGGAAATTTATCCAGACCATTATACAGAAGTTTCAAACTGCTTCAGTATCCACTGCAAGTACTAAGGCAGTTAGGTGGGAGGTGAGGAAACTTGGATTTCTTTGTCGAGTGGCTGCTAATAAGCCACACAGCATGCTGGTCAATGCCAAACGACATCTCGCTTGGTGTAAGGAGCGGCAACATTGGACGATTGAATAGTGAAAAAAAACGTTGTGTGGAGTGACGAATCACGGTACACAATGTGGCGATCCGATGTCAGGTATGACGAATGTCCGGTGGACGTTATCTGTAAGCGTGTGTGATGCCAACAGTAAAATTCGGAGGCGGTGGTGTTATGGTGTGGAAGTGTTCTCATGGAAGGCTTGCACCCGTTGTTGTTTTGCGTGGAACTATCACAACACAGGCCTACATTGATGTTTTAAGCATCTTCTGGCTTTCTACCGTTGAAGAGAATTTCGGAGATGGCGATTGCAACTTTCAACACAATCGTGCACCTGTTCATAACGCACGCCCTGTGGCAGAGCGGTTACAAGACAACAACATCCCCGTAATTGACTAGCCTGCACAGAGTCCTGACCTGAATCCTAAATAACACCTTTTGGATGGTTTGCAAGGCCGATTTCGTGCCAGGCCTTACCGAGCAACATCGATACCTCTCCTCAGTGCATCTCTCAGTGAATAATGGACTGCCATTCCCCAAGATTGGATGTATGGCTGCGAGAGTGAAAGCTGTCATCAAAGCTAAGGGTGAAGTCAACATCATATTGAATCCATCGTTACATATGGAGGGCGCCACATGTCTGTAAGTCATTTTCAGCCAGGGGTTCGGATTCTTTTGCTCATATAGTGTATCTATGACGCCCTTGTGTCAGTCAAACAAAAAACGTGCATCCTTCCGTCCAGCCCTTCTTTGTACACATATCCCCTCTAGTTAATGTTGGAGGCACACAGTAATGAAATTAGTCTACTGACATAACGAAGCCCAGATGAGAGCAGTACTTGCGTTTACTAGTAAGTCTTAATGTTTCAGTATTCACTTATTTACTAATAAATGTACGTCACCGTATTGTCATCAAAGGGTAAGGTTCAGTAATTACTAAGTACTTCAAAAACACAATTTTCTATATACTATGTGATTCAACTCAGCTATTCACATGAGACATCTCCGGCGCCGTTTAGGAGATCGTACTTCTATTTTCGCTCAGATGAAATCTGAGAATGTTCCCACTAGTTTCCGTATAGTCTCTTTCCATACCCATATTAGTCACAAAGATATCGCTACCAAATTCAAAACCTGACACACACCTAAAGTTATTTCTACTTATAGTGTCGTAGTTTAGAAGTAGATGAATTCAACAGTGTTTCAGTCTTCAACATCCCATTACGGATTTGTCTACCTAGAACGTGAAACAAACTGCTGTATTATGCGGAAGTTCGTGATTCTATTCCCAAATAAAGAAGTACATCACTTCGGATTAATAGAAAACAGGGCTGCACCGCTGCGGGACAGCGGTGTAAGAGGGACACAGAGGAAATGTATTTTCAATCTGGCTGGGTCACTCAAGTGTGCAGAATTCTGCGAGGTTTGAAATAGCCCAGATAAACTGTACATGCCACTTCTTCACGGAGAATGTAGAAGGAATGCGAAGAGAAATAATGTACGTGCAGCAATATCCCGACAGATCGTGTCAGAGAAGAATGACAGTTGAGCGAATATGCAAAAAATGTTGTTGGAAGGTCAAAGGACAACTACCCACAGGGTAAAGAGTAAGCTTGCAACGGAGTCGCCGGCCGGTGTGGCCGTGCGGTTCTAGTCGCTTCAGACTGGAATCGCGTGACCACAACCGTCGCAAGTTAGAAACCTGCCTCGGGCATGGATGTGTGTGGTGTCCTTAGGTTAGTTAGGTTTACGTAGTTCTAAGTTCTAGGGGGCAGATGACCTCAGACGTTAAGTCCCATAGTTCTCAGTGCCATTTCAACCATTTAAACCAAGATCTTTCCATTGGGGCAGGCAATTTCCGTGAATGAGCTATAGGGTAATAGCTGTTAAGTACTACGCACATATAAATAGTTGTCAATAGATTTAATGTCTCTTTGAGTTTCTGTTTGGCGACTGAAACAGAATAACCAAGGCACTTAAAACTAGGAATGTTGCCTTCCAAGGTCAAAGAAAAAAAAACAAATAATGGAAACCATTACTTAAATTTTGTTCAGAGTGGCCTTCTTAGGCTACGCAGACAAAATTCCAAGTTGCTTATTCAAGCCATCTCACATGGCATCATTTGGCAACACGTAGTCTCCGTGCATAGCACGTATCTTGTATTGTGGATATGACAAAATGGTGTGAAGTGCTTGTACTTTGCGATGATGGTATCAGAAATTTAATCACATTAACATGTCACTACGACGTTTCAGTCATTAATACTAATCAGTTACAAGAACATAATGCAAATCATACCTTTATTCACTGTTCCTTTATGTCTATGTAAAAACTCATCACTAACAAGTAAGACGGCAATTTTTTGCCAACATGAGGAATAGTTAATGATTTCTATAATGCACCAACTGTCAGTATCCTCAGAAAAACAGAGCCAGTCCATCGATGAATCCCACCCATCGATGGTAACCTTACCCCAAAATGCACAATGGGGTCACTGAGGAAACGCACAGACTTAGACAGGTAGAATGTCAGAGACAGCTGTGGTGAAATTTTGATATGGGGTTATTGAAAACTACTTGATTGGTATTTACTTCATTGAAGAACGTTAACGAATAAATATTACGTCTAACTTCTTGCCAGTGTGCTGCCAGCTGTGCATGACGAAGTTCCACTTTAAATGGTTAAAAAATAGCTCTGAGCACTATGGGACGTAACATCTGAGGTCATCAGTCCCCTAGAACGTAGAACTACTTAAACCTAACCAACCTAAGGACATCACACACATCCATGTCCGAGGCAGGATTCGAACCTGCGGCCGTAGCGGTCGCGCGTTTCCTGACTGTAGCGCCTGGAATCGCTCGGCCACCCTGGCCTGCTCCACTTTAATACATACATGTATGTGGTGCCAGCGCTATGGCTGCCCGGCTTACTATTCGCTTGCGCCTTCTAAAGCGCTCACCCACCTCGTTAAGGCTTTAACAGCTGGCCTGTCCTTACGCTTGATTTGATGACACTATACGTTTTTTTCTGGAGTAGAAAGAGTTTGCTGCGAACAGTAGTGCCGTTCTAATTATGAATATGTAGGCACAGTGACCTAGTTCACTCTACATTATTGTGTTCGACGATGGCTGTGTAAAATCTCTTGACAATGCCAGGTTGAATATGTTTTGAACAGTTCCGCAGATCTTCACTGTGGACTGAAATCGATACTGTGACGAACGGAATCTGATGTCAAGGTAAAACTTTAAAGATTACGTCCATGTACAAGTTTCGAATACCCAGGAGGATTTAAAGCATCGTATTTTTCAGGCATCTGCAATTACATAGAAGGAATCTCTCTAGGCTGTCTGGAAATTAGGCACCGGCGACTGTAAATGTGTATAGTCGTAGACGGTAGACGTTTCGAACACTATGACGTGATTAGAATTTTAGCGATGTTTAGTATTCCATTCCATTGTGATTTCCTTTTTATTGCTGTCACTGCTGTAATTTTACACAATCGGTGTGTATCCTAGCATTGAACGCTTCACACGGAGCTACTATTTACGGATATTTACTCTTCTGTTCCAAGTTTTACGAACCCATTCACATTTTAGCCTGCAATTCAATCAGGAACGGGAGCAGAAACAATACTGTACTCAAATAATGAATCATTGTTAGACGCCACGTTTTAGTTCTCTAGTTAGTGTGTCAGTCCAACCATATGTAGCCAAGTGTGATTAGTATCGGTTTTAATTAAACGTTTCCCAACTATTCCGGTTTTGTAAATAAACTCTCTTAGTTGCGTCGAGCTGAACTGCCCCATGTGCCTGACGCGTCAAGTCCCTACTGCAATACGAATTGCCGCGTCACTTAGCATTCGGTTTTATGTTTAAAACAGAAAAATCCTCTGTTCTAGTTACGATAATTTCTCCGAATCTACTAATCTGAATGTGGAAAGTGAATATCTGTTGAATTCGTTCCATGTAATACTACAATACCAGCAGCAGGGATTGCTGTAGCTCTATTGGAAAGAAGGAAATTGATACCAATACTTCTGTAATTAATATAGGACTGAAAAGGAACTTCGTTTAGTCAGTACTTTTGCACATTTATTTTGACTGAAAACAGAATTACAATTTATTAATCCGTCAAGAAACTGTTGAGCCATGAAAGTTACCTGAATCAGTTGATCCAAAATTGAAATATGTAGTCTAAAATAAGCCGATTCTATCGCAACTAAGCTTTCAAAATGCAAAACTTACGCGCAGCAGTTCTGTTGCAGCTGACGTAGCATTTGGCTTATCTCAAACAAATGAAGCACATTTTTCCATTCAGAAGCACCTTACGACGCGCAGAATAAGTTAATCGTGATGCGGTTGCTGAAAGGAGGGAGACGCCGTGGGCTTATTGGGCCAACTTTGAAGTGCAGCGCCGCTAACGGGCGACCCTCTGCCAGTTGGCCTCCGAAGAGACGGCGAGTTGAGGGCCTCGAGGTCCCACCGAACTTCACACAGCTGGAGCGCCGCAGTGGTCCTGACAGCTGTGACCCAGTTTTAAAATGAGGCGCCAAGCACTTGCAGTGGCATTCCACAACTATAACAGCAGGGTTAGTAGGAAAAGAGATGAACACGTGAACGGGCAGCACTGTTACTGCTGATTCACTATTTTTGTATTTTATTGTTGAGCTGTGTGTGTTCCATATCGGGGTCACTCGCTTTACCGATAATCGTTCACAATGAATGTCTCCGGCCAGTTGCTGCTGGGTGAACGAAGGATGCCTTCTGGTCAAGGGGAGCTCCCGCTGAGCGTCGTATACGGGAATGGGCGTACATGCCACACTCGCGAGGCTAATCGTGTCGGCAGAACTGTGAATAGTTAAGTGATTGCTGTTCCCACAGACATATTGACATTCCTGTGGACTAAACGTCGCGTGCAGTTGGCAACGTAGCTCGGTGTGGCTGTTGTTGGCGCCAAGACGCCGGTTGGAACTGTAACAACCGCTCAACCATTTGGAGGAAGGCAAACTGGCTTCGTACACCGACATACCTCAGGTCTGTGGATATGATTATGAATGCCCATATTCAGCTACAAATTGCAAGTTTGAATTTGATGAACACAAGTTGTGGCCCTGTGCATCCTAGCTGCCTTTCTGGTGTGAGAGGGTTTTTCATGTAGTTGACCTGATATAATGTGGGGCACCTATACGTTCCTATGTTTCTGTGCTGTGCTTTCGGTAACCGTTTCGAACACATTTCACGACTTGTGGCGAACTTGTGCATTTTTATATTGGTGAACGTACTTCTAGAGAAACGCTATTGAGAAAATTTAGAGAACCGGCATTTTAAGCTGAGTGCGAAACGATTCTGCTGCCACCAGTATACATTGCGCGTAAGGTCCACGAAGGCATGTTTTTAAAATATTTAGGAAACCAACGCACAACTGATGTGTTGATACTAAATAATTCCTGCCACCCTAATTGTCAGAAACTTTCTGCTTTTAGATCTTTGATACATAGAGCCTTTAGAGTTCCTATGAATGAAGAAGACAGAATGACTGAGCTGAACATCGTGAAACAACTAGCCAGAACTAACGAACATCACCGAAACGTTGTTAATAAAATAATACGAGAGAAACAGCGCGCGAATGCATGGAAGAATACCGCAAATAATATTACGAGAGTCACAATACCTTACTTCGGGATATTTCGCAAAAAGTGGCTAACATTTTCGAACCTTTTAAAGTTGATACCACGTTTCGCACCAATAATACGCTACGATTCAAACTAAGAAACAATTTACAGCAGCAAAGCGATAAATACGAGAAAACTGGGGTTTATAAAATTCAGTGTAACACGTGCAAGGCAAGCTCTGTAGGCCAAACTGGTAGGTCCTTTAAAGTACGGTACAAATAATATAGCTATGCTTTCCGGCTTAATAATTTCGAAACGTCAGCTGCAGCCACGCATGTTTGGGAACGGGACTCCCCATTTTGGGAATGGATCAGGATCTCGTTATTTTACATAGACAGGACAAAGGCAAAAAGCTGGATGTACTAGAACAGCTACTAGAACACACTGAATGAACGGCTAACTGGTGATACAAATAACTTTTTCAAACATTTCGCTGGTTTCTTTTAGTAACTACATTTTTAACAATAGGCAGGATACCATCATTTCATGAGGTCCTTAGAACATGTATACGTTATCTGTCTGTGCGGACATCTCTGTGACTTCCTTGTTTACTTACGCGTGGGCTCATTCGCGTTTCAGTGTCGTGTTTGGCTACGTGGTGTGTGGTATCAACAAAGACGCACGGGCGGTTTACGATGATAGGGATGAAGAGCCATGTGGTTAGATGTTGAACACCATAGGCGACACCATTTTAGAGTTTTTTTATATTCTGACGACTATGTGGAGATGCACTATGGTAGACATGGCTGCAACAAGGGAAGTAGCCACGATGTTTTAATTTTATTATCAAATTTATTGTGCCTGGTGCATGTCCCGTATTAGCGAGTTTTAACGGGTTCTTTTTATTATTCTATTGATGGAAGCTTGACTTCCGAAACGCGTCCATCTTAGTGTTTTACACTATAAACTAGTGATTCAGCCGACATATTTTTAACATATAGCTTCCCGCTTAAAAATAACCAAGTTGATCTTCCTATCTCTGACACAACCCCTAGCAACAAAAAACGAATGTCATATTATGACGCCCGCTATCCTATGCTACTGTTTTCCTACAAACTTTTCAGCTCTTGGCGTACTTTCGGAGTTATTATTGGCAGCAGTACTTAGTGACTCACCCTGTATATTACTATGTGTGTGGTATCTGTTCTATCAGATTGTTTTTAAGTTTCGTTTCCTTCTGGGTAATTCAATTTTTTGTCGGACGCTGTCTTCCCCAATTTTTGTTCTGTTCAGGCGTCTTATAGTGATATATCTGTAATTCAACATTAGCTGTGTAACCAGTCTCGTGACTTCACCCTTCATGATGCTGACTGGTAATAAAGTAATTGGTCGATTTAGCTGCCGTCTTATTTTTTGCTAGAACTGTATGGAGTCAATTACAATATAGGATTCTGCGAAATTTTCTCAACTTACACAGTTGGGCTGACAAAAAGAGCTGTGTACCGGAAAACTTACTGAAATAAACTGTTTGCCTTGTATAAACGACTTCCAGTGTAGCTTCAAGACATTCACAGTTTCCTGCAACAGTCGTAAAGCAAACATTGACCTGTTTCCTCAGTCTCTCCTCCCTCCTCCCCTCTGCCCCCTCCTCGCTCTCCACACAAATGCATCACAACTCTAAACTAGGGAGATTGTCTACTGATGATCAACTAAGCAGCCGACCCGTAAAATAAAATATATGACCAAAATAAAAACTACATTTTTATTTTGTGAAAACACAAAAGAATCATAGATATGAGAATTTCTCAAGTATTTGTACAGCATAAAATACATACTGCGCATTTGAAGTCTGTATACGGGGAGAATGTTTTCTGCAATGTCTTTGATATCATGCATCGTTTTATTAATTTCACCATTTAAATACACTTATACACAGATACGCATACTTTTCATCACGTTCCGCACTTTTGATGTCGTGTGTAGAGATACAGCATCGTCAGTTTCACTGACAACTCGTCAATACCGTGACAACTCTGCATGACCGCAAAAGTCTTTGTCTTTCTTAATCGGCACTGCATCATCATCGTCTCTAACAAATTCATCCAGAGATATTAAAGGACTATGATATAAGATAAAAATTGTTTCTAATAATTCATTATTTTGTCGAATCTCAGATGGCGATTATTCAACTCTGACCATACCAAACTCCACGCAGAATGCAACATATGTTCTGCTTCTAATGAACTGATGCAGAACTTCTTTTTTTGCTTCGGTTCTAAGTAAGTGTTTTCGGAGCAGTTGTCTTCGATGATGAAGTATCTAATTTTGTGTAATGTAATATTCATATTTTCGTAAGAAAACTTATGGCCCTCGTAAGCAAAATATTTGATGCCGGAAGTGTAGAATAAGTGTAAATAATACTTGAGACCTGATGCTTTTTTCGCAAGAGTTTACCAAAAATAATAATCCCCCCTGCCCCCCCCCCCCCCCCCCCCCCCCCCGCCTCACCAACTGACCGTTTCCGCTCTATTCGTTGCAATGTTCCAGCCAAAGTGGATTTGCAGATAATTCAACACCCATTTGTTTAAGAACTTATAGCCTTTTCCTACGAAAAGCATCCTGATATAAGAGGTACTCGTAACTTATTTCGCCATAAAAGAAAGCCGCGTACACGCTCATGACTAGTCTTTTTCGTACCTATTTCTCTAACTTGAACATATTGCTTTCAAACATTGTCATAATCTGAATTCCGGGTTTTATCTCGTCAACAGCGTGATGTTACTAGTGCCAAACTCCTAGTAGATTTTGTTTTAGACGTCCAGCTATCATCAACTGCCTTGAACTGTCGCATTATCAATTTATGCAAAGTATCAGTTTAACGTTCGTTCCGGTATCTTCGCCACTGGGTGTAAAAATATAAATATACAGCATCTATCTTAAATACAAAATGACAGGAAACGATTTTGACAGAAAATTCAGTAACATAGCCATCACCCAAAGGCAAGCCTAACATCAAAATCGTTTACTTTACTCGAACACTTAACAGCAGAACATTCGTGTTAAATTATTTGTATTTCGCGTTAACCGATTTTTTGTGTTAAGTGTTTTCATGCTAAACCTCCCCAGTCTCATTTCTGAGTAACATTTATTTGAGATTTTAACAATATTGTCTCTGTATATTGTTTCATTAAGTAGTTTAAAAGTGACACCATCTTATAATGAGCAGCGGGGTTTATCCGTAATCAACAATAAGGTGAACTATTATTACACCACTCTGTTACCGAGTACAAGTGTTACCCCGCACTACTGAGTTGTCTTTGTTAGGCAGCTCAACAGCATCACACCCCAGCCAACCACTTAGTAGAGGACTAATTATCTCGTAGACGTCTGCCTCATTATGGGATTGTGCTACTCGTTCGGAAGTAATTTTCTTGCACGAATCGTAATTTTTTTTACCCAGGTCGATATTTATTTTCTATTAGTAATGCTCATTTGGACGTAGCACAACACAATTTATATCTGTTGAAAACAATAATGGAAGGATAAAAGACATTGCTGTTTGACGCTGATGCACTTTATACACAGGCACTCCCACGAGAGGATTAAATGGATGTTGTTTACTATCATGTGGAAAATAAATTCATTCTGACATTGATTCCTGATTGACAGAACATATTTTGCTATAATGTGGCACATAGGAAACACGGAAGTCTGCTTACAGTGGCATTATGTCAAGATTCAGAATGCAAATGACCAACATTTTAGCGCGACGGGACTTACTTGTTAGAAGTAACACCATCTACATTCCGTATCCGAGCAAAGACTACACTGTGGGTTTCCTCTTTAGTCATCACATTTGAATGTTGGTTATTTGTGAGAAAATCGTGTTATTCCTTGTATAAGAAAGATAAATGTATACCTGCGTGTGTTGAGAATCGACAGCGGGAAGATTGTAGTATATTGAGACCGTGAATCATCATTTCACGATACTGCTGCTTGCCTTGATTAGGATCCGACAACTATCACGTGAAAATTTTATCGATGGGATTGGGAGTGTCATAATCAAAGATACGCAGAAGCTCAGCTAACAGGTGCGATATATCCCTTAAAGTTCAGAAACGCTTTTCACTCAGCCATGATAGTAAAGCTATGTCACACACCTTGGGTTAGGATATAGTACTGTCTGGACACCAGCAATTTCTTCTGTGATATTTTAGGGCTGATAGCAGTGGGATGTTTCAACGCAGTAACACACAAGGACATTCTCCACATTTCTCTCCCATTGAATTTTATCCTACATATTGCTTTACATGGTCTTATTTTGTATGTATGTATGTATTTTGTTGCCTACATAATGAATTCAACCCATCAGTCGACATGTAGACTGGATCAGTTCCATATGTAACATAACTGATATATCGTAAGACCTTACACTGGCGCTGACGTGACAGGTGAATGTACACGAAGGGGTCGTGCGACTTTTCAAGAACAGAAGACATACAACTACAGTATCTCATTCGTCTCAGTTCATGAAAAATTCTCACTATGGGGGCAGGGTGGCAGGCCTATGTGGTGGGAAGTGCGATCACGTTAACAGAAGTCGGGACATCAGTAGTTCACCATCCTGGACGGGTTAACATTAAACCGACGGATGGATGCCTGACATTTGTCCAATGTATTGTCATGAAAACATTTTTGTTAAAACATTCGCTTATTGATTTGTCCTTCGTGGGGGACATTATTATGAAGACTTTTTGAAATAAATTTCAGCAATTTTACTATAAATTACTATTCATTTATTTCAATCAATCATGATTTCGGCCTTATCCATTTTCATTTGAACTATATTGTTCGTCCTATTTGTTAGGGGCGGACATCCCATGACACCTGTTTAGTTTCTTCGTCAATCCGCTCACTCACTCTTTTAGCTCAGATGGTAGCTAACCCGCTGACCGAACACGCTGAGCTACTGTGCCAGCCACGGAGGCAGCACCTTATCTCAGCTACCTAAGTACGACTCACACCCGTCTCCACAGCTTTACTTCTGTTAGTACCTCGTCTCCTACCTTCCAAACTTCACAAAAGCTCTCCGGCGAGATTCTGGAAGTGTGGAAGGTTGGAGACGAGGTACTGGCAGAACCGAACTGTGAGAACAGGTCGTGAGTCGTCCTTACGTAGCTCAGATCGTAGAGCACTTGCCGGCGAAATGTATAGGTCTTCAGTTCGAGTCTCGGTCCGGCAAACATGGAAGTTTCAAGAACATTACTTACATGTCACAAAACATCCGACATTCCTAAATGACATTCCAGCGCCAAAATAACATGTATCTGTTCTTATAAACTTGTCGTGCTGTCACAGGTTATGACTGTGTCTCAGAGGTACATAAAAATGCGGACATTGTGCATAGCGAATGAACATTAACATGCTGCAACGAGTATCTGACAGTCAATACATATCTGTGACGTTCATTCATCCCGTGCATACATCAAATAACGTGAAAACAATGTTAGGGATCTGTACAAAGCGGCGCCTCTGTATGAGCTGTATGATGCCATAATTGACAAAGGCATTATCATCAAAGGGAATCAGGATTGTTTATTTTTCTAAGAGCGTAACATGTAACACATGCTCATGATAGCCTCTTACAAAGGAATAATGCAGTACTCCAATCTCAAAGTGTAATCGTTTCTAGATACATAACATGATAAAGAACGATTTTACAGATACCTTATTAAAAAAATCGTTATCAGCTGATTCCTGACGACTAACGAAAACGAATAAAATATATGCTGCAATCTGCAAGAACCATGTGAAACGCTGGCAGCACGACAAAACCGAAAGATCACCAAACCCTTAAAACCCGCAATCCAAAAATACGACGATGCCCACAATATCGTACCCAAAAACCCTACTGTACCGTAGAGGGAGGATGAAGAGGGCAGGTTGTAGAGCTGAGGAAAATGGGTGAGGTGGGTGGCTTGGTGACACTGTAGAGGGGAAAGGATGGTAGGCTGCAGAGGAAGGGGGAGCAATGACTGTTGGGGATAACGAGGGGATAGACCAAAGGCAGTGCAACAGTAGATACAGGACCTGATGGTGGGTGGTGGGTGCAGCGTCATGTAGTGGAGGTGTATGTTAGATGGGACTTTAGGGTATTTGGAGGCTTGGGGTGGATAGGATTGGGTGAGTACCTGTATGGAGACTATCCTTGACTGATTCCTAGACTCATGACTGCAGGCAACACCTAGAAGTCCTTCAGCTGAGTGGCACAACGATGATGCTGAAGTGCCCACTTGCAGGCTCGCAGAATTTAAAGGATGTAGAAGGCGTTGGTTTTCTACAAGTGCCTAGGAATCGGTCAAGGGTTATCTCTCTACAGGTACATTTTTAAAGTCCTCAAAAAAGTTGGAAAGATGGCACCGATTCTGTTGCCAAACTGGAACATCTTACACGGACCCTTAGCCACTTTATTCCAACTCGTGTCAATGTCACACACTTGAACATCCTTTGCTGCACGTTCTCATTTCGTAGAAGGGTTTTGCAAATTCCCTACTACCCACACCCTGTACACCAGAGCACAAATGTCGTTCACAATATACACTAAAGGGGTATATCGAATCGACTGGGGCGTGTCAGCAGCGGTAAAAATGCTCAAGAACGTCGCTTTGTTGCATATTGCACTACGAACTGTGGTCTTCCAGCGCGAAATGTTTTTGTAAATGAACGATCGAATAGAAATTCTAGTTTCATTGACACCCCTTATGGTACCACCTGAAACCACCTCGTGTCCATTCTGAGCAATACTACGTATGGAAAAGTTTTCCTAGGCGACCTATTACAAAACAATGATTTCAGGTCTGGGCCTGGTTCTGATGTTCAGCTCAGACACGTCTAGAGAAAGAGGGGTGGGGGAGTGGGGGAGGGGACGAGTTGTGACGACCTTCCCATTACGTGACACGTCCACGATGTCGTTGGCCTGAATTGGGTGAAATTTGGTGCCGTTATGACATAATTAATGCGCCCACACCTCACGTGAATTTCTGAGGTCTGGTCTTTTTTTTACATTCGTCAACACCTAGCAGTCTGAAGCGCCGTCGAACCAGGGATTGTATTAAAGAGGAACTTTGTAAGCCAAATGCCAAACATCTGCTTCACAGTGGGGGAAGAGGATGTGGTTTTAGATAATCGATCCTTTAATATTTTGCGCAGCTTCATTCCTAAATAATTTGTTCTTTCAAGAGCTAATATGACATCCATTTGAAGAAAAGGAAATTTGTCAATTGGGATATCAATAAATTTCAAACTATTCTTCTCACTGACATTTTATGCTCATTTAGTCATCTATTTCCAATCACATCTTCCACATTTGGTAATGTTAATTTGGTTATGTTGTACTGTGGACCAACTTGCATAATTTTAAGTATCGTTTGAATTACTACTGGTTAGTCAGGTATCAGACACATCGGTTTTTTATTGACTGGTCCTGTTATTTCGTCTCCACAAAATTATTGTTTCTTTTAGTCTACATTCCTACTGTGGTGTGCAACTGGCAGCTGTTTTATCATAACGCTACTTACCTAAAGCTGCGTGTTTTATTTTATGGACGCAAATAATAAATTGTTTTCGATGCTTAAATGCTCGCGCAATCGAGCTTCGGTGTAGAGTAATATTTTTGTTACAAGTTATTTTTCAGTTCTAGTAGACGACAATTCTCTGTTATTTCATCTTTTGTCCCTGAGGAACATTAGGTATACACTGGAAGTAGAAAATGCACCGAGACGTTTGAATGAGATTCAAGACGTGGCTTGCTTTGACAAACAGTTCTAGGTGCTACAGGTGCAGCAGCGCCTGCAATTTTCTGGCATCGTGGATGCCATACGAAATGTTTCCCTCGAGGAAGTGAAAAAGCTTACCAGATGTGAAGACGCTTGTAAAAGGTAACATTTTAACTGTTTATTACCCCAATGTCATACTAGTATTTCAGAATGGTACACATAAATACAACACTTCTATGTGATCTATAAGATATCATATGGGCTTGAGTGTGAGTTTGTGTCACATATTTATTTACAGCATTATGTTACGGAACAGCTAGTGCACCATAAAGATATCCACGTTAGTACCGAGAATTCAGAGAGATGGAGAGCTTTCGTTTTACCGCTCGTCATATGATATGTGACATGAATTTATGATGCAACACAGCGTCACAAAGTTCTGACACACAAATATATATTCAGAAGATTACGTATTTTAATTGCCGACAGTACTTGTTTACTGAATTTGAATTACAAATATACAGTGCTTGCTATTTCCCCTTAATCATTTCAGACAAAATGGTTCCGTCACTGGAAATAAGAACATTTTGTTGAGAATTAGTTTTGTAGTCACTACGGTCTACATCTACATGATTACTCTGCAATTCACATTTAAGTGCTTGGCAGAAGTTTCATCGAACCACAATCATACAATCTTTCTACCATTCCACCCCCGAACAGCGCGGGGTAAAAACGAACACGTAAACCTTCCTGTTCGAGCTCTGATTTCTCTTATTTTACTTTGATGATCATTCCTACCTATGTAGGTTGGGCTCAACAAAAAATTTTCGCATTCCGAAGAGAAAGTTGGTGACCGAAATTTCGTAAATAGATCTCCCCGCGACGAGAAACGTCTTTGCTTTAATGACTTCCATCCCGACTCGCGTAACATATCTGCCACACTCTCTCCCCTATTACGTGATAATACAAAACGAGCTGCCCTTTTTGCACCCTTTCTATGTCCTTCGTCAATCCCACCTGGTAAGGATCCCACACCGCGCAGCAATATTCTAACGGAGGACGAACGAGTGTAGTGTAAGCTGTCTCTTTAGTAGACTTGTTGCATCTTCTAAGTGTCCTGCCAATGAAACGCAACCTTTGGCTCGCCTTCCTCACAATATTATCTATGTGGTCTTTCCAACTGAAGTTGTTCGTAATTTTTACACCCAGGTACTTAGTTGAATTGACAGCCTTGAGAATTGTACTATTTATCGAGTAATCGAATTCCAGCGGATTTCTTTTGGAACTCATGTGGATCACCTCACACTTTTCGTTATTTAGCGTCGACTGCCACCTGCCACACCATACAGCAATCTTTTCTAAGCCGCTTTGCAACTGATACCGGTCTTCGGATGACCTTACTAGACGGTAAACTACAGCATCATCTGCGAACAACCTAAGAGAACTGCTCAGATTGTCACCCAGGTCATTTATATAGATCAGGAAAAGCAGAGGTCGCAGGACGCTTCCCTGGGAAACACCTGATATCACTTCAGTTTTACTCGATGATTTGCCGTCTATTACTACGAACTGCAACCTTCCTGACAGGAAATTGCGAATCCAGTCGCACAACTGAGACGATACCCCATAGGCCCGCAGCTTGATTAGAAGTCGCTTGTGAGGAACGGTGTCAAAAGCTTTCCGGACATCTAGAAATACGGAATCAACTTGAGATCCCCTGTCGAATAGAGAGCTAGCTGCGTTGCAGTAGAATGATGTTTTCTGAAACCATGCTGATTACGTATCAATAGATCGTTCCCTTCGAGGTGATTCATAATGTTTGAGCACGGTATATGATCCAAAACCCTACTGCAAACTGATGTCAATGGTATAGGTCTGCGGTATAGAGGTATTTCGAAACAAAGGGAGCATTAAATTCTTAAAATAAGAAACTAGCACGCACACTGCTAAGGTCGATTTATTCGAGATGTAAAAGTAATTGACGACGCAAAAAGCAGATAATTTGTCAAATGTATTACCGATAGAGATGGAGCGGAGTTCTAAATGTTCAAGTGAACGTTCTTTTCAGTTTTCTTAACAAGAATATAATTTTTTTAAATATGCCTTAGAGAGCTGGAACAATTTCTGAAAACAAAACTAATTGCTGTCTGCTGTAGTTTTGTCAGACACCGATCATTTGCAAGGTTGCCACTGGTTAGAGAGAAATAGTCACAAGAAGGACGCGGATCTAGTGGCGTCTAATTTTTTCCCATGGCCACTATATTCAACGTCTGCTACATCTACAGCTGTACTCTGCAAACTACCGTGAAGGGCACGGCAGTGGAACGTCCCACTGTACCAATTATTATGGTTTCTTCCCGTTCCATTCCCGTAAGGAGCGTGGGAAGAATGATTTTTTGAATTAGTCTACGTGTGCCGTAGTTATTCCAATCTTAACGTCAGGATCTCTATGTGAGCGTTACGTTGCTTATTGTCGTATATTCACAGAATCATCAATGAAAGCCGCTTCTTGAAACTCTGTTAATAGACTCTCTCGGGACAGTTTACAAGAGCCTTACAGTTCCAATTTCTTCAGTACCTATGTGACACTCTCCCACGGATTAAAGAAAGGTGTGAAAATTCGCCTTTCCCTTCTCTGTAAACGTCCAATATATCCTGTTCATCCAATTTGGTACGGGTCCCACACACTTGAGAAGTATTCTAGAATCGAGCGCACGAGTGACTCGTAAGCAACCTCCTTCTGTAGACTGACTGCCCTTCCCCAGTACCTTGCCAATAAACAGAAGCCTACCACAAATTTCGCCTACGACTGAGCGTATGTGATCATTCCATTCCATATCGCTTAGAAAGTGTTACACTCGGGCATTTATATGAGATGGCCGATTTCAGCAGTGACTCATTGATATTGCACCCACACGACACTTCATATTTTTCGTTTTGTGAAGTGCACAGTTTTACATTTCTGAACATTTAAAGTATCCAATCTTCGCACAAATTTAAAATCTAATTGAGATCTGATTCAATATTTATGCAGGTTATTTCCGACTGTACGTCATTATCGATAACTGCATCACCTATAAAAATCTGAGGTTACCATTAATATTTTCTGAAAGGTCGTTAACATAGCACAGCTCAAGTTACTTCTATACATGACACTGACTCTCCATCCAAGATAACATGCTGTGTCCTCCCTACCAAAAAGTCCTCATTCCAATCACAAATATCACTTGATACCCCGTATGATTGTACTTTTAACAATAAGCGTATGTGCTGTACTAAGTCAGGCTCTTTTAGGAAATCAACAAGTACTGAATCTACCTCGTCGCATTGATCCAAAGCATTTGAAAAAAACGTGAGTTGGATTTCACATGATCAACGTTTTAGATATCCAGGCCGGTTGGCATTGAGGAGGTCATTTTGTTCAAGATGCCTCATTATGTTTAGCTCAGAATGTGTTCTAAGTTTCTACAACAAATCAATGTCAAGGAAATTGGATATTAGTTTTGCCCATCACTCCCACTGTCCTCCTTGCAAACGGGTGTGACCTGTGCTTTTTTTCAAGCACTGGGTACGTTCTTTCTTCGAGGAATCTACGATAGGTTTTAGTTAGCGGGAATAACTCAGACACAAATTAAGTACATAATCAGACAAGGATTCCAGCGGGACCTTCAGTTTTGTACAGTTTTAACGATTTCAGCTGTTACTCAACACCACTGACACTAACACTTATTCCATTCATCTTTTCAGTGGTACGAGTATTAAATTGGGGTACTTTTCCTAGGTTTTCCTTTATATGGGAATATTTGAAAATGGAGTTAAAAATTTCAGCTTCTGCATAGCTACCCTTAATTTCCGTTCCTATGTCATTCGCTACGGACTGGACACTAAATTTGGTACCACTAACAGCCTTTACGTATGACCAGAATATCATTCGCTTTTAAAAAAATATCATTTGACAATATCCTGCTAAGGTAGTCATTGAAGGCTCAGACTTTGCTCTCTTGACACCGAAAAATGTTTCATTTATTATCTTGCTATGTATGGTCCTACGCTTTGTTTTACTCCTATTATGCAGTACTCTCTTTTTCTTTAGATGTTTGTTTACAGTGACTGTGTACAATTGAAGTTCCCTCCCATTATGGACTGTTCTACTGCGTAAATATCTACAGAGTGCATTGTCAAATACTCTTTTAGCCTTGAGTCATACACTACTGGCCATTACAATTGCTACACCAAGAAGAAAATTGGACAAATATATTATACTAGAACTGACATGTGATTACATTTTCACGCAATTTGGGTGCATAGATCCTAAGAAATCAGTACCCAGAACGACCACCTCTAGCCGTAAAAACGGCCTTGATGCGCCTGGGCGTTGAGTCAAATAGAGTTTGGATGGCGTGTACAGGTACAGCTGCCAATGCAGCTCCAACACGATATCACAGTTCATCAAGAGTAGTGACTGGCGTATTGTGACGAGCCAGTTGCTCGGCCACCATTCACCAGAAGTTTTCAGTTGGTGAGAGATCTGGAGAATGTGCTGGCCAAGGCAGCAGTCGAACATTTTCTGTATCCTGAAAGGCCCGTACAGGACCTGCATCATGCGGTCGTGCACCGTCCTGCTGAAATGCAGGGATCGAATTAAGGGTAGAGCCAGGGGTCGTAACGTCCACGGTTCAAGGTGCCGTCAATGCAAACAAGAGGTGACAGAGACATGTAACCAATGGCACGCCATACCATCACGCTGGGTGATATCCCACTTTGGCGAAGACGAATACATGCTTCCAGTGTGCGTTCATCGCGATGTCGCCAAACACGGATGCGACCATCGTGACGCTGTAAACAGAACCTGGATTCATCCTAAAAAATGACGTTTTGTCATTCTTGCACCCGGGTTCGCCGTTGAGAACATCATCGCAGGCGCTCTGGTCTGTGGCAGCGTCAAGGGTAACCACAGCCATGGTCTCCGAGCTGTTAGTCCATGCTGCTGCAAACGTCTACGAACTGTTCGTCCAGATGGTTGTACTCTTGCAAACGTCCCCATCTGTTGACTCAGGGACGGAGACGTGGATGCACGATCCGTTATAGCCATGCGGATAAGATGCCTGTCATCTCGACTGCTAGCGATACGAGGCCGTTGGGACCCAGCACAGCGTTCCCTATTATTCTCCTGAACCCACCGATTCCATATTCTGCTAACAGTCGTCGGATCTCGACCAACGCGAGCAGCAATGTCGCGATACGATAAACCGCAATCGCGATACGCTACAATCCGACTTTTATCAAAGTCGGAAAAATGATGGTAAGCATTTCTCCTCCTTACACGAGGCATGACAACAACGTTTCACCAGGCAACGACGATCAACTGATGTTTCTGTATGAGACGTCGTTTGGAAACTTTCCTCATGTCAGCACGTTGTAGGTGTCGCCACCGGCGCCAACCATGTGTGAATGCTCTGAAAAGCTAATCATTTGCATATAATAGCATATTCTTCCTGTCACTTAAATTTCTCGTCTGTAGCAGGTCATCTTCGAAGTGCAGCAATTTTAATGGCCAGTAGTGTAATTCATCAACATGCTTCTGTCCTGTGATGTAAGTTTCAAATTCCTCATATATATATATATATATATATATATATATATATATATATATATATATATATATATATATATATATATATATATATATACTCCTGGAAATTGAAATAAGAACACCGTGAATTCATTGTCCCAGGAAGGGGAAACTTTATTGACACATTCCTTGGCTCAGATACATCACATGATCACACTGACAGAACCACAGGGACATAGACACAGGCAACAGAGCATGCACAATGTCGGCACTAGTACAGTGTATATCCACCTTTCGCATCACTGCAGGCTGCTATGCTCCAATGGAGACCATCGTAGAGATGCTGGATGTAGTCCTGTGGAACGGCTTGCCATGCCATTTCCACCTGGCGCCTCAGTTGGACCAGCGTTCGTGCTGGACGTGCACACCGCGTGAGACGACGCTTCATCCAGTCCCAAACATGCTCAATGGGGGACAGATCCGGAGATCTTGCTGGCCAGGGTAGTTGACTTACACCTTCTAGAGCACGTTGGGTGGCACGGGATACATGCGGACGTGCATTGTCCTGTTGGAACAGCAAGTTCCCTTGCCGGTCTAGGAATGGTAGAACGATGCGTTCGATGACGGTTTGGATGTACCGTGCACTATTCAGTGTCCCCTCGACGATCACCAGAGGTGTACGGCCAGTGTAGGAGATCGCTCCCCACACCATGATCCCGGGTGGTGGCCCTGTGTGCCACTGTCGTATGCAGTCCTGATTGTGGCGCTCACCTGCACGGCGCCAAACACGCATACGACCATCACTGGCACCAAGGCAGAAGCGACTCTCATCGCTGAAGACGACACGTCTCCATTCGTCCCGCCATTCACGCCTGTCGCGACACCACTGGAGGCGGGCTGCACGATGTTGGGGCGTGAGCGGAAGACGGCCTAACGGTGTGCGGGACCGTAGCCCAGCTTCATGGAGACGGTTGAGAATGGTCCTCGCCGATACCCCAGGAGCAACAGTGTCCCTAATTTGCTGGGAAGTGGCGGTGCGGTCCCCTACGGCACTGCGTAGGATCCTACGGTCTTGGCGTGCATCCGTGCGTCGCTGCGGTCCGGTCCCAGGTCGACGGGCACGTGCACCTTCCGCCGACTACTGGCGACAACATCGATGTACTGTGGAGACCTCACGCCCCACGTGTTGAGCAATTCGGCGGTACGTCCTCCCGGCCTCCCGCATGCCCACTATACGCCCTCGCTCAAAGTCCGTCAACTGCACATACGGTTCACGTCCACGCTGTCGCGGCATGCTACCAGTGTTAAAGACTGCGATGGAGCTCCGTATGCGACGGCAAACTGGCTGACACTGACGGCGGCGGTGCACAAATGCTGCGCAGCTAGCGCCATTCGACGGCCAACACCGCGGTTCCTGGTGTGTCCGCTGTGCCGTGTGTGTGATCATTGCTTGTACAGCCCTCTCGCAGTGTCCGGAGCAAGTATGGTGGGTCTGACACACCGGTGTCGCTGTGTCCTTTTTTTCATTTCCAGGAGTGTAATTAATGACTTTTTATCTAGTTCACTGAATATATAAGTCTGTTTGCTTATTTTAGTTGTACTTGGTACTTTGGTAATCATAGTTTCCACAGCCCTATCAAGGTCACTGATATCAGTTTCGATATAGACGACCTCAAAGAGGTCTGGTTTATTTATTGCCGTTAGATCCTACATATTTTCATCTTGAGTGGGTTCCTAACTGTGTGTTCTGGGCGGTATTCATAGATATTATTTAGTAATGCGTCATGGGATGTCTTATCACGCCCACAGCTAACATGACTGTAATTTGCCCAATCAATTGTTGGATAGTTACAGTCTCCACTGATGATTATGGTACGATTAGGGCACTGGCCTACAAGCCAGTTGAGGTTTTCTCTAATGATTGCGCGATAGGACCCAGTTATCAATGTAGGCGCGTCCTCGAAACTGAGTCTTGCCCAAACAATGCAGCTTCAATTTCTATCTCAGTGGATTTGAGTTTATAGTCTACTACGACAAGCACACCTACATTCTCGATTTGCCTGTCCTTTCGATATACGCTTAAAGTTTCGCCAAAACTGTCAATGCTGTCAATCTGAAGTTTCAACCAGCTTTCTGTTCCTAGTATTATGTGCTTTTCACTAGTGCTTCAAACTCTGGCGCTTTATTTATAATGCTTCGCCAGTTTATCATTAGCATTGTAATACTCACACCTGAGGGGAGGCATTTCTTTCGATCTTACACTGATACATTCGGGTTTCTTGCCGCCATCGTTATCTGAAATGGACGGAGCGTTGCCTAATCTAAGAAAATCCTTGTGTGCACCCCACACACAGTCAGCTACCTGAGTAGCAGCCTCTGACGTGTACTGCGCGCCTGACAGTTCTCCGCCCTATGAACCAAGTCCACGAAGTCGCAGCCTAGCTTGTCACAGATCTTTCGAATCTCTGGTTCAGTCCTCCAACTCCACTCAGAATCAAAGGGCCACCATCATTTCTGGGGACAATTATGCAAATTGTGAACTTCATTGAAACTCCATGCACAAGGCTGGTCTTCTCAACTTTCTCTGCCAGTCGTTGGAATCACCCAAGTATCACCTCAGAGCCCAGACGACGGACGTCATTTGGTCCATTGTACACCACAATCTGCAGTTGGTTGCAACCTTGTTCCATCAATGTATGATTGAATAGCTTCATCAATATGTTGGATGAACTCCTCAGGCACACACGTGACTGCCATTTCCCTTAGGTATACTATCATTCGCAATACATTTCAACTGCCTCTGATTAACAGATCCTATGCTTTTGTGTTTGCCCCTCTTCATAACGCACAAAACATGTTTCCCCATAACTGGCGATGTGAGTTTCACTAGCTGAGTGTCAGTTCCAGGGAGAGGCAACACTTCAAACTTTTTAGTTAGATTGCTACAACACACTGAATCCTCTCTTCCCTCCCTCTACGCTGTACAGGACGCATAGATCCGCCACCGATTCGCAGTCAAGTGGACGAGTACTGACCGATCCTGCACTTTCTGCAGAGGCGACAAGATCCACAGGAGAGGATAGTACTTGAGCTACCTCTGTTGCGGGTATTACATCTACAGGACTCTCGAGAGATCTTCCAATACACCGCAAATGCCAACTGTTTGGAAGTATTCAGGCCGATTCCCGGCTCTTGAGTAAGTCAACCAACTCATCCCGTCTAAGTCCCTGATAGGTTAAAACTGTGTGACGGACCAAGATTCGAACTTGGGACCTATGCTTTCGTGGACAATTGCCTGCGAAAGGTAAACTTCCCGAGTTTTAGTCTCAGTATGGCACACAGTTGTAATCTGTCAGGAAGTTTCACATTAGCGGACACTCCACCGCAGAGTGAAAAATCTCATTCTGGATACATCCTCCAGGCTGTGGCTAGGTCATGTTTCTGGAATATCCTTTCTTCCAAGAGTGCTAGTTCTGCAAGTTTCGCAGGAGAGCTTCTGTGAAGTTTGGAAGGTAGAAGACGAGGTACTGGTAGAAGTGAAGCTGTGAGGACGGAGCGTGAGTCGTGCTTGTGTAGCTCAGATGGTACAGCACTTGCATGCGATAGTCAAATGTCCGGAGTTTGAGTCTTGGTCCGGCACAGAGTTTTAATATGTCAGGAAGTTTCACATCAGCGCAGTCCGGTTGCTTAGCTGAGTGATAACGTGCCTGCCTCCCATGCAGCGAGCCCGAGCTCGATTCCTGGTCGGGTCGGAGATTTTCTACGCCTGTGGACTGAGTGTTGTGTTGCCATCATTATCATCATCATCTCATCAACGTCGACTCGCAAGTCGCCCACTGTGTCGTCGGCTGAAATAGGAGTTTCAGCAAGGCCTCCGAACTTCTCTGGACGGTGCCTTCCGGCCAACAATGCCATAAAAAAATGGTTCAAATGGCTCTCAGCACTATGGGACTCAACTGCTGTGGTCATCAGTCCCCTAGAACTTAGAACTACTTAAACCTAACTAACCTAAGGACATCACACACACCCATGCCCGAAGCAGGATTCGAAACTGCGACCGTAGCAGCAGCGCGGCTCCGGACTGGAGCGTCTAGAACCGCACGGCCACCGCTGCCGGCCACAATGCCATACGATCATTTCATTTCACATCACCGCACACTCCGCTGCAGAGTGAAAATCTCATTCTGGGAACGCATCACGTGGTCGAGAACAGCATTCAAAGTGGGGCAGCATTTCGGCTGCTGCATTGTGTTACAAGGCAAGCAACAAATAACCTTAAATTAAGACCTTTGATTATTTTTTATCTGTTGGGATGACAAGCTGCTGAGTCCTTACAAGAATTGAAGAAAATACACAGAATGATATCTCTGTTAAAACAACACGAAAAACTGTGGTAAAAATTATTAGTTTTCTAAAACGTTTTGAGGTTAATTACAGTTGTTAGCAAACTCGAAAACACAGTTAATTAACGATGAATGCAGGTACTATATAGGGCCACTCCTCTTTAAGGGAAAACTAAATGATGAAACACAATACATTACTTAGAATATCTGCAACAGTAACTAAATCACTGTCCGCAGCTCGTGGTCGTGCGGTAGCGTTCTCGCCTCCCACGCCCGGGTTCCCGTGATGACTGGCTGTTGTGTGCTGTCTTTAGGTTACTTAGGTTTAAGTAGTTCTAAGTTCTAGGGGACTGATGGCCATAGATGTTAAGTCCCATAGTGCAAAAAAAAAAAAAAAAAAAAAACTAAATCAAAAACGCCGACTTACTACGAACGGCTACAGAATTACGCAAAGGGCAATGGTAGTTTCCAAAAATTCTTAAATGTGATGTATGATTCTGAACCCCGGATGTATATAGCACGCAGCTTCAGAACGGTATTTCGTTTGTTGAACAAAGCTTAACAATTGTGAAACAAGAAACTCACGTGGTCAACGTTGCGATGATCCACCGATGGACTGTTCCGTCAGTGTATTCATTTCGCTAACATGGCCATAGTGCAAACATAATTATTAATACGATACGATAGACGACAGCAAAATACACTCCAAGAGGAAAAAAGAAAAAGAAACGCACAATCACGTAATTAACAGTATCGGATGGAAATCGGTAGACTGATAAGCACGTGTAGACAAACAAGCGATTACAATTTCAGAAAAATTGTATGATTTATTCAAGAGAGAGAACCTCACAAAATGAGCAAGTCAGTAACGCGTTGGTCCATTTCTGACGCTTATGCAAGTACCTATTCGGCTTGGTGTTGATTGAGAGAGTTGTTCGATGTCAAAATCGTTAGCTAGTTGGAGGACCCTGCACATAATGCTCCGAATGATCTCAACTGGGCAGTGATCTGGAAACTTGTTGGCCAAGGTAGAACTAGGAAAGCACGAAAATCAGCAGTAGAAACTGCCACTGTGCGAGGGTGGACTTTTCTTGCTGAAATGTAAGCCCAGGATGGACTCAATGGCAACAAAAGAGGCGTAAAATATCGTCGACGTACACTTCCGCTGTAAGGGTACCGCGGGTGACAACCCAAGGCGTCCTGAAATTTAATGGGGTGGTATCCCAGACCACCACTCCTGTATGTCGGCCGGCCGAAGTGGCCGTGCGTTTCTAGGCGCTGCAGTCTGGAACCGCGAGACCGCTACAGTCGTAGGTTTGAATCCTGCCTCGGGCATAGATGTGTGTGATGTCCGTAGATTAGTTAGGTTAAACTAGTTCTAAGTTGTAGGGGACTAATGACCTCAGAAGTTGAGTCCCATAGTGCTCAGAGCCATTTGAACCATTTTTGAACCTGTATGTCGGGCCGCATTCTGGACGACAATCAGGTTGGTATTCCACCGATGTCTGAAGTATCTACAGACGTGTCTTAACGGATCATGAGAGCACAATTCGAACTGAGACTTATCACTGAAGACAATTCTAATCCGGCCAGTGAGATTAGTGACCGAAAACTATGATCTACATTAGCCTTGTTCTACTTTAATGTTCACGTAATGATAGAGCTGTCATATTTGTCAACCTATGAAATACCGGAACCTAAAGCAAGTGCTACTGTCTGAAAGAGATTTCCTACAGGTATTAATTATTTTACAACGTGACCATCATAGCCTTTGAAGCACTGCTCTTAATTATCTGAAGCACAGCACCCCGTCCTCAAACCACAAGTGGCCATCGCGACCGTCCGAACCATCCGACCGCCGTGTCATCCTCAGTTGGGGATGCGGATAGAAAGGGGGTGTAATCAGTACACAGCTCTCCCGGTCGTCATAATAGTTTTCTTTGACCAGAGCCGCTACTATTCGGTTGAGTAACTCCTCAATTGGCATCACGTGGCTGAGTAGCAACAGCGCAAGGCGGCCAGAACGGTCACCCATCCAAGTGCCGGCCACTCCCGACAGCACTTGACTTTGGTGATCTAACGGGATGTATCGAGTGCGGCAACGCCGTTGTCTTGTAATGACTAGCTGCTTTGTTATCCCCGTCAACCCCTGTGGAAGCTACGTCGTTTCATATGGTGAACCTCAGATTCTTGTTTGACTAGACGCGACGGTCGCGCAACAACCTCTTCAGTTCCATTAGGAGGTGGAAGTCAGATGCTGCCGAGTCTCGTCTGCAAGGAAAGTGTTCCATCGCTTCTTACCTGAATTACTAAATATGCTGCGTTGATATGGATGGTGATGGATGGCCAGTGTCGTTCAGCATAATTAAAATTGACGTAATCGTGTTACAGTTCGTGTTTTTAAAGGTTCTATGTAGTGTTAGTTACTTTTCACAATATACAGACTGACTAATTGCTGTCTCACACAGCATGCAGTCCTGTGATCACCTCAAGCGTATAACAGCAGGGTACGGTGTCGCGCCTGTCCGACTGCGGCGTTTTCAAAGAGGCTATAAGAAATCGCATCCGCCTAACAAATTTCTCACTCATCATGTTGAGTGTGTTGCAAATTATTCAACACAAGTAGTGTAATATGTGTCATATTCACACATTTCTAATATATGTCTCTGCGGTAAATTGAAAAAGCGAAATTATCTTCATACTCTACTATTTCCGTAGCTTAAACGTACCTCAGTGTACCAATAGATGTCTCGGTCTTGCAGCGGAATTGGTAGTTTCATGTGAAGGACACGTATTCAAAAATGATAATAAAACTGTAGTTTAAGTTAGAAACTCAAAGCCGGACGGGGTGGCCGAGCGGTTCTAGGCGCTACTGGCTGTAACCTTGCGACCGCTACGGTCGCAGGTTCGAATCTTGCCTCAAGCATAGATATGTGTGATGTCCTTAGGTTAGGTAGGTTTAGGTAGTTCGAAGTTCTAGAGGACTGGTGACCTCAAAGTGAAGTCCCGCAGTGCTCAGAGCCATTTCAACCATTTTTTACACTCTATAAAGTTATGAATCACAATACGTGGCATGCTACCTGTACCAAGCTTAATAATGATTTCTACTTGTACCGAAAAACATGTCCTATTAATGATTAAAGCACATGTAGTACTCGAGTATAAAACACCAGCAGAAAAATCGTCGTGTACTGTTCGTTTGGTTCAGGAAGAAAAACACATATCTCTCTGTCACACTTCAATCTATATACACTCCACAAACCAACTTACAGTGTGTGGTGGAGATCACTTTGTGTATCAGTATATGAGGGCTACCTTTTTTATTCCCTCAAGGTACGATCGGACGTTAAATGGAAACTAGAGTGAAACTCAAAAATGTTTTATTTGGAATATGTAGATACCCCTTCCAGTCATTTCTCTGCATAGCCAAAGCTCCTATGTGAGACACTTATCGTTATGCGATACCAGCTTTAAAATACCCTCGTTACAACAAGCAGTCAACCTTTATTTCCCACCCATTCCATACACTGGTCTACAGCTCGTTGTCTGTGCCGGATCAGTGACGTCATAGCCAGATGCTCATGTGAGAAAAGAGGTGAAAATCATAGAGATCCCAAATTCGTTCTCTGCGCTGGGTGATAAAACAATTTCCATCGCAAACACTGCAACAGTGTCTTCATTGGTCCAATAGCGGGTGGCCAAGAATTTTCATGAAGAAGGAAACGTATGACAGTTAAGTTGTGTGTGCTTCATTAAATTGGTAGAAACCATTCAGAAGGCTCTTCACACTTGGCGGGAGACAAATTGTTCGAGACATCTTCACACGCTCATTGAGCGCTCAGAACTGAAAATACCACGTGATTTTACTGCCGGGTGTACTAGAGACACTGTGGAACATATCTGCGCAAAGCTTCATCGGATTTTCAGCGTGGTTTTCACTTCGTAGCCGAATGGCCGCTGAAAAATGAAATGCTCTCGTGTTCCATCTTCCTTGTTCTATCAGCGAATGGGGCCTGTAAAGGCCGACTGTTGGGAGGTTTCCGTATGAGTTGTAATTTCTCTGATTCTCTCATGGTAGTCACATTACCAAGAGTAAATAGGATAACTGACATGTTACCCTACTCCAACTTGGTTACGATCTGAGACGATGAACAATACTAAAAACGAGGTAAAATTAATGTTTTTTAAGACACTTCTTTTGTGTATGAATTAAATTACTTGGAAATTCTCCCAATGACTTTAGGCCTGGTTTTAATACTACTTGTGTTATTTGCTCATTCTTTTGTTCGCTCTGAATTGCTACTCCCATATAGTTTACATCTGTACTTTTTCCAGTTATTTTTCGTCAGTAAAAGACGATTATTGGATCTCTTAGCGTATTTACGCGTAATACGCCACATTCACTTATGTTGAGGGTCAGCTGGCAAACCCAACAAAAGTCGTTGATCCTCCGCAGGTCTTTCTGTACATCGCTTCAGTCTTCTGGCGTTCCCACCTTCCTATTAGAAAACAGAATCGACTGATAATACCCTAACGAAGCCTGACCATTTTACATACCCATGAGAAAAGATTTCCCCTTACACGGGAAGAATGAATGTATGACTATGTTACGTTGTGTTATGTTATGTTATGTTAACGGTGGACCTAGAAACGACGGAGAGGCTCCGTCCCCGCCACAGCCACGACGACTATCGCAGTCCACTTCAACCCTCTGCCGCCCCACACCTAAAACACGGTTATTGTGCGGTTCGGCCACCTGTGGACCCCTCCAGGGAACGTCTCACACCAGACGAGTGTAACCCCTACGTTTGCGTGGTAGAGTAATGGTTGTGTACGCGTACGTGGAGAACTTGTTTGAGGAGCAGTCGCCGACATAAGGGGAACCAGCCCGCATTCGCCTAGGCAGATGGAAAACCGCCTAAAAACTAACCACAGACTGCCCGGTTCACCAGTCCACGACACAAATCCGCCGGGAGGATTCGTGCCGGGGACCGGCGGTCCTTCCCGCCCGGAAAGCAGTGCGTTAGACCGCACGGCCAACCAGGCGGGCATCAAAATGTATGACTATACTCATATAAAAAATATGATATGCTAAATGAAAGCGGTAACTTAAGAAACCTAAAATAACTGGAAGTGTTCCAGCCCCAAGTACGTAGAATGTTTAGAAGACTAGGAAAATTTCTTATAGATTTAACTAAGGCCTTTGATTGTGTTGATCACAACATATTGTTCCAGAAATTGGGCCACCCCCTTCTTTGAGAACAGAAAGGAAAAGGTCCACCTAACACAACTGAGAATAGCTATCACGCTATGATGTGGGGTCCAAGTGTGGCACGGTTAAATGTGGGGTGCCCCATGGAGCAGTGCTGAGGTAACTCCCGTTCCTTATTTATATAAATGATATGCCGTATTATTATAAATATTTCTGTTTGCTGATGACAGCAGCTTGGCAGTAAAGGATGCTGTGTGTAACGTTGGCACTGTTTCAGACGGTACAGTTCAAGACTTATATTTATGTCTTATAGAAAAACAACTAACACAAAATCGCAGTAGGACTCAGTTTTTACAGTTTCTAACACACAATTCAACAAAACATACCTTGTAACTACATAGAATTATGCAGTTCGAATTTCTAGGTGTTCAGATAGATAGTAAACTGTCGCTGAAAGCCCTTGTTGAGGATCTTGTTGAAAGACGTAATGCTACAATTTTCACTATTAGAACAGTATCTGAAGTAAGTGATGTTTCGATACTGAAAGCAGCATACTTTGTTTATTTTCACTCGCTTATGACGTGTGGAATTATTGTTTTGAGGTGACTCTTCCCGTTGTCAAAGGATATTTTTTTCGCCAGAAAAGGACAATGAATGATGTAAGTTCGCGAACTTCTTGGCCACCCCCTTTCATTAGTCTGGGTATTTTGAAACTGACCTATCAATATATAAATTCTTTAACGTCGTTTCTTGTTAATAATATCAGTTCGTTTACAAGACTTAGCAGCTTTCACTGAGTTAATACTATGTAGAAATCCAAAATGAAATTGAATCTCACCTCCTTCACTATTGTGCAGAAGGGAGTGCGATATTATCTGCATCCGTTTTTAATAAGCTACCACATAAATTCAACATCTCTGAGCAGTAATCCACGCACTACCAAATCAAAACTGATGAGTTTCGTCGTGGGTCACTTCTGTTAGTCGGTCAAGTAGTACCTTCAAAAATTAAACTAATTCTTATATTACGTTGTCGATTGAGTTTATATGCAGGGTGGTTTTTTTTTTTACACCGTCTGTACACTCTAAGGACTGAGCAATCAAAGGATTCGGAACAAAAAATGTCTATTGAATTAATGTAGGGATATACATGGTTCCTGTGCTATAGACAATTTATTCAATCATACACTCCTGGAAATGGAAAAAAGAACACATTGACACCGGTGTGTCAGACCCACCATACTTGCTCCGGACACTGCGAGAGGACTGTACAAGCAATGATCACACGCACGGCACAGCGGACACACCAGGAACCGCGGTGTTGGCCGTCGAATGGCGCTAGCTGCGCAGCATTTGTGCACCGCCGCCGTCAGTGTCAGCCAGTTTGCCGTGGCATACGGAGCTCCATCGCAGTCTTTAACACTGGTAGCATACCGCGACAGCGTGGAAATGAACAGTATGTGCAGTTGACGGACTTTGAGCGAGGGCGTATAGCGGGCATGCGGGAGGCCGGGTGGACGTACCGCCGAATTTGCTCAACACGTGGGGCGTGAGGTCTCCACAATATATCGATGTTGTCGCCAGTGGTCGGCGGAAGGTGCACTGCCCGTCGACCACAGCGACGCACGGATGCACGCCAAGACCGTAGGATACTACGCAGTGTCGTAGGGGACCGCACCGCCACTTCCCAGAAAATTAGGGACACTGTAGCTCCTGGGGTATCGGCGAGGACCATTCGCAACCGTCTCCATGAAGCGGGGCTACGGTCCCGCACACCGTTAGGCCGTCTTCCGCTCACGCCCCAACATCGTGCAGCCCGCCTCCAGTGGTGTCGCGACAGGCGTGAATGGAGGGACGAATGGAGACGTGTCGTCTTCAGCGATGAGAGTCGCTTCTGCCTTGGTGCCAATGATGGTCGTATGCGTGTTTGGCGCCGTGCAGGTGAGCGCCACCCTCAGGACTGCATACGACCGAGGCACACAGGTCCAACACCCGGCATCATGGTGTGGGAAGCGATCTCCTACACTGGCCGTACACCTCTAGTGATCGTCGAGGGGACACTGAGTAATGCACGGTACATCCAAACCGTCATCGAACCCATCGTTCTATCATTCCTAGACGAGCAAGGGAACTTGCTGTTCGAACAGGACAATGCACGTCCGCATGTATCCCGTGCCACCCAACGTGTTCTAGAAGGTGTAAGTCAACTACCCTGGCCAGCAAGATCTCCGGATCTGTCCCCCATTGAGCATGTTTGGGACTGGATGAAGCGTCGTCTCACGCGGTCTGCACGTCCAGCATGAACGCTGGTCCATCTGAGGCGCCAGGTGGAAATGGCATGGCAAGCCGTTCCACAGGACTACATCCAGCATCTCTACGATGGTCTCCATGGGAGAATAGCAGCCTGCATTGCTGCGAAAGGTGGATATACACTGTACTAGTGCCGACATTGTGCATGCTCTGTTGCCTGTGTCTATGTGCCTGTGGTTCTGTCAGTGTGATGATGTGATGTATATGACCCCAGGAATGTGTCAATAAAGTTTCCCCTTCCTGGGACAATGAATTCACGGTGTTCTTATTTCAATTTCCAGGAGTGTAGTTCTCTACAGAGACTGCGGTCTAATACGCGCTGTTCCATGCAGCCATAGTTACAGTATGCATGGCTTCCTTCTACATGTTGGTACTATTTTTTATACTTTATACTTCAGGGACCTCTCCTGCCATAGCAATTGGTAATTTTGTGTCCGGTTCACTTCTCTTGCCGATTCATCACGTACTGTATGTGATACAGCGCTGTACGAAAAAGCAAATGGCAACGAGCTGCGGGCAGCAACATTGTATCAGGAGACCTATCCCCACAGACAACAACCACAGTATTCAATGTTTTCAACACTGTTTCGCCGTTTGTCTGAGACCGGGACGTTTCAGCAAGCAGAAAGTCATGAAGAACGTATCCAAAATGTTGGGACAGGAGACTTGGAGGAAAACGTAATTAAAATGGTGGAAGGCGACCCTCCTGTCAGTACCAGGTAGTTGGTTTGCCAGTCCAGGGTAAGCCAGACGACTGGAAGAAACCTTCTCCAGGACAATCGTTACTATTCTTATCACTTAAAGGGCGTGCATGGCTTTCTAGCGACAGGTTTTCCACTTTTGGGGCAGTTTTGTCATTGGTTTGTTCACCAAGAAATCACTATTCCGAGATTTGTGTCGTCCATCCTATACACAGATGAGGCCAGCTTTGTCTTTCTTCAACTTTCGTAACAGTCAGCTGTGGGATGGTATGCTGACAGCAAATCATCAGTATCGGTGCTGCAGCCATAATATGTGGGCCGGGATAACTGAGGACCAGTCTTCCTTCCACGTCGCCTAACAGGCCGGAACTACCGACGTTTCTTGCGGGTGACTTTTCCTCCCCTGGAAGAAGTGCCAAGGATGATCCGCACGGTTGTGTGGCTCCTACATGATGATTCTCCACCCCACTTCACCGTTGACGTCCGGACATATCTCAATCGTGTCTACCCTGGTCGATGGATTGAATGAGGGGGTCAAGTAGCAAGGCCTGATCGTTCACCGGACGTCAACCCGTGAGATTTCTGGTTATAGGCCACCTCAAAAGCTTCGTGTATGCAGAGCACATTCCAGATGTGGAGAAACCGGAGCAGCGTATCTATGCTGCCTTTGACACTATTCGGATGCAGACCGGCCGATTTAAACGTGTGAGACAGAGCATGCTACGGCACGTACGAGCATGCGTTGAGGCACATGGAAGCCATTTACAACACATACTGTAACTGTGGCTGCGTATTAGACTGCTGTCTCTGTTAACAATGTGTGACTCAGTAAATGGTCTCTAGCAAGTAAACCATTCATTTCCGGACATAATTTCATTTGATCATTTCTTTTTTCACGACCTTGAAGATTTGCTACTCAGTGTTGTCCTACAGAAATAGTACTGTAAAGAAAGTATATTATTTCTTCAATGTTTGTCGAGGTAATGCAGTATGTAGGGTGTCAAGGCTATACGTGCATATACTTTCACTTGTGTCTGAGGTCAATGTACTGCACAATAAGCCATCAATATTTATTCCATCTGAAGACAAATAATTATAACTATTAGGAGTAGTATGTTTTTAAATTGGTTAGTATCTCTAGTTACTTATGGAGAAAGCAAGTCATTGATGCTTATTTTCTTCTGGCCAACAGATCAGGTGTTGAAGTGTGGAAGCGTCTACAGAAAAGGTTAGCCTATACTGACGTGGATTGTCCACTTACTGGTGCAGTTACGACCGTGCCGGAAATATCAGGTAGTAAATGATGTGATGTGTATGTGGAAAGAGTCTTAGATGCAGAGAAAAACAATTAAGTCAGTGGCGTGGGTACATTTATGGTGCCAGTGATCACAACAGCCTGCCGCGGTGGACTAGCGGTTCTAGATGCTCAGTCCGGAACCGCGCGACTGCTACGGTCGCAGGTTCGAATCCTGCCTCGGGCATGGATGTGGTTGACGTACTTAGATTACTTATAAGATGTTACGTCCCACACTGCTCAGAGACATTTTAACCATTTTTGATCACAACATCTGCATTTATACCCATAACGCCCTGTATATTCAAAAGTAAGTATTTATTCAGTAAAGCCCATTCCTAATGAAATCGAATCAACAACTGATGTCTACTTTTATTTCTATTTTTATCACTTCAATTACTTGCCACAAAATAACCCTTTCTGCCTTATTGTTATTATATGATGAAGCTGATATCATGCACAGCTATCGACACTGATGCGTTTCAGAAGTAACCTTTCTGATACTATGGTACCAAGATTCTGACTCAATATCTCATTCCCGGACTCTTACAAATAAAAATAAAATTTGAGTCATCACTCACCTAGCCTGGTAGCCCCCTTATTCATTGATTTTGGAATATGAATCTACAGTGTAATAAATTTATTGATGTGTCATCATCCCCTTATCATTTCAATGCCACCGTGGATATGTCATACGATGGGAAGGTTGTCAGAGTCCCACTTACTCACATTTCGTCCCTTCGTTTGACGCCTCGAAATGGATGTCAAAAGCGCCACGCCGAGCATTGAAATCACATGTTCTTCTCATGAGTATCCGAGGAAAACATTCAGATGCACCTACGCTCAGAATCTTCATAAATAAGTCTCAGGGAGTGGCATAAAGTGTGTCAATGAAACCATCCATTTCCTTGGTACGTTGATTTTCACAAATGTCTTTGTCGAAAACGATGGTTTTCAGTGTAGTAACCAACAGGAATTCGTTCTTAAAAGCTTTGAAACTGTTGACATCTCCCTAACTCCTCAACCCTTCCCTAAGGATATCGTAGACTATCAACCCCGTTGAAAGTGACCTAACGTCAGTGTAGTGCAGCGCTACCGCAGCTTTTGCTCTCAAGTACAGGATGGAACGTCTAGGAACCGTTCCAAACTATTCGATGGAACCTGAATGTGATCCGAAGTAGCAAAGGGTGCTTATGTGTTTTTAGTGCCCCTGTATCACGCCCTCCTGTGGCGTCATAACAAAGGGGTGCAACATTGATACATTTCTGAAAGAAAGGTAAAATATTTCTGTACGATCCCCACGCCAAAATCCTCAGAGGGGGATGCCTATATGTATTGAGAAGAGCCTGTACAGAGCAACCATACGAAATGGTTCTAGGCACCTGCAGGCGGCAATGGCGCCGAAGGTGTGTATCATTTGTGGAATCTACACAGAATGTACAAAAGGTTATGACATAATAAGCGCACTCAAAAATGATAGTTGAATAATCCATGAAATTGGAGCTGTAAGCCTAACACCAGGTACAAGATAAGGGTACATTAGGTTACTCAAGGTTATGAAGGAAGTCATTAATGCTTAGCAAGTATATGATGCGGATGAACAAACGTAGAGGACTGTCGATGCTGCCGATACCATAAAGGCAAATCTGCATGTGTGTGAACGAGTGCAACAAAAGTGGGTTCATCGTAATGAATCATGTGTCAAATCGATTGGTGGACATTTTGAACACTTAATGTAGTACTGATGAAAGAGGAAGAAAACGAATGTGGGTTTAGTTTGCGTTTTGGTACTATTGCACAAAAGGAAAATAATCTAAACTTAATTTTAATTTTGGAGTTGTCGTAAAAATTGGAATCCGTTGACTGTAATTAATGCACAACGAATTGTGTGGTACTTAGTTGATTTTGTACTAAGAGAAACACATTTTATTTTATGCTAGCTTTTCTTTACCACCACGATCTTCGTAATGGTAGTGCTGTAAATGAGAAAAAGTCTGGTTGTCCTTAATTCATTGTTTACGTAAAACGAATTACACGTTGACAACCAAACGACTGTTGACATTGCTTGTTAGGTACCATTTGACCGTCACACAGCGTCGTTTTACACGCCCAATCATTTCAATGCTCTGATTCGTCCGTTACCTTTCTGTGATTGCCGCGTCAACGTAGTTATATACAATCATGGTTGGGTACCACCACCTGACAACGTAAACAGAAATTCGTCTGCTATCAGTCCTACAAATATCTGTCTTTTAGTAATGCAAAAATAAAGAACATGACACAACGATATTTCAGTAGACTTTTTCGTCAATCACACTGAGATGTACATATGAGCAGAGCGGGGGCATGAAAGATCATTTTTAAAGGCTGCATGGAGCTCGGCCATCAGATACACCATAAAAATCACAGATATTACAATTTGGTTGTTTATCTACCACTCGGAAGTATTACTACTGTGTCAGAACCAGTATGCAAGGAAAGAATCTGAAAAATCATGTCAAAACGCAGGAGTTCAGCAGTAGATGGTATTTTATGTATATGTCTTGTTAGTAATCATGGAAGAGTTCACACGAAATAGCAAGTGAGGAATACATACACTCATACTCGACGTTCGAGAGCACTGAGCTCTTCTACCCGATCCCTTCAGCTGTTTCTGCTACTCTAATGCCATAACGGTAACGAGCTCCTTCTTTTATACTGACAAGTCTGCCTCTCGCGAAATCTGGAGGTTACTTCCGTATTACATAGTAATACTTTTGATCAGGTAGTGAACAACAAATCCATCGCGAGAAACTTCGTGGTTACACTTCAATTCCTTTGCGCTACATTACGGAGAGAATGAACGGGAACGTGATAAAGACCTTCACCCGGATGCTTGACTGATGAATTACTGGTACACAGGAGATGGCATTGTTAAGTGATTATTGTTGGGTAGCGGATGGCGCTCTCCATTACCAAAGCCACGCTAAACAAGAGACTGTCAAGAATTTGATAACTTTTTCTCCTTACTTGTAAGGTACTTACGATAAATACTATTACCCGAACAACGAAGACAAGTTAAGAAAGATAAGTAAAATTTTTGTATTCTGTTTCCTCGTAAACATTGGTCGCAATATTGCTCAACTGTTTAAAACTTGTAGAATTGTGTAATAGTAGTCGTTCACTATCAAGCCACAGTAAATCCTGAACACAGACTCTTCCTGGAAGAAACCGAGTATGCAAAACCTTTCTGATTAGAGGGTTATACCTACAAGTATATCTCCCAGTCAGGGATGTCATGGTACTATATATTTTACCAAAATTTAATTGACATATTATTGTTTGTCTTACTCGGCTGATGCATAAGTTCGTACCGTTTTTCCATAACTTTAATAAACGCAACAGATACATATATCATAGACTTAAGTCATCAATAACATATTCTCGGTCACTATTTACGATAGTATGTCAACTTTGGGGTAACTTTTCGATTTAGTGAGTATAGAAATCGTGTGGTTTTGAGGTAAAGAAATCGTCGAGCCATGTCCGGAGCGCATTTTCATCTGGAAACTAAGTTCCTTAAAGGTTGTTCCATAGAGAGCGGTAAAGGTGAAAATCTGTGGGCACAAGATCAGGTGAATAAGGTGTGCGCAACCCAACTCTTGTATGCCGTTTCCTGTCAGTCTATCAGAAATCGGGCGGTCGGTAGCTTGGATGTCGCCGAGCAGTTCTAGGTGCTTCAGTTCGGAACCGCACTGCTGCTACGGTTGCAGGTTGTCATCCTGCCTCGGACATGGATGTGTGTGATGTCCTTAGGTTAGCTCGGTTTAAGTAGTTCTAAGTCTAGAGGACTGATGACCTCAGATGTAGAGTCCCATAGTGCTCAGAGCCATTTGAACCATTTGGTAGCTTGGAGTAGCGTCACTTTGAGCAGTGTTCCTGGTCGTTGTTCAAGGACTGCGTCCGCAAAGTGTCTCAGTTCTTGACAATAAACGTCAGCAGTGATGGTTAAACCTCCAGGAAGCAATTCGTAGTTCACCGTACCGTCGCTTTTCCACCACATACATAGCATTATCTTTTGTGGATGCGTACTGGTGTCTGTGCGGGAGTTGTTGTTCTGTTTGGGCTCGACCATTCCTTTATTTTCCTCGGTAGCATAAAGACACCATTCTCGTCACGAGTAATGATACAGAACAGGAATTGTCGGCGTTGTTCACAAAATAACTGATGGTGAGCAAGCAGAGATTTCTGAGATTTTGGCTTAGTGGAGACGGTACGCATATAACCGATATTTGAATCTTCCCCACTGCTTGCAAACGTCATACGATGGTGGAATGATCACAGTTCACCACATTTGGCAGTTCTCGAGTACACTGTGAAGTACATTGTGAATTAATGCTTTTAAACGATCTTCATCACTACCCGAATGTTTTCCTGAAAGTGTAGAGTCAAAAATGTCAAAACCATACTCCTTAAAACGACAAACCCACTTTGTTTCCTTGCTCTGTCCAGTCGCTTTTTCTCATGCATGACGTAAATGGTTTTGGCTGCCTCCGCTGCTATCACCCCTCTATTGAACTCAAACTCAAGAATTTGCCGGAAATGTTCTCATTATTCCACTTGGCACTCCTTTTCTAGCGCCTACAACTCCCCGCACTATCTCCAGATGATAAATTGGTAATATGTAAACTCAGAAAGTAACATCTATAAGTAACCCCATACCAATCGAAATACCAGCTTGCAAAACAAAAAGGCTACGAACATATCCACCAACCTAATGTCTGATCAGGGTGTAAATAAAGTCTGCTCTTTGTGTTTTTCGAGTGTTACAATTTCAGTTGTTATTTGATATGGAGAACCTATTTCATCTTCGCTTACGTGGGTATAAAAAACACTGGAAGAGTAACTCAGTCTTTAAAGAACACCCAATCAACAAATAGTTGCTTAGTGGCGAGCAGATCCTATTTGACTTCCTCCATTCTGTGAAGAAACGCTTTCCGCGTTATGGAATAAGAGTCTGACCATGTCTTCTCTAGTCGGATTTTTCGTAATTTTTTACCTCTGCTCAGATTACATTCCTGTTTTTTTATGTTTTTCGTGTTTTTGTTTATACAAAGTTAAATTTCCATACGATATGGAATGTGGACCTTTTCTCCCAGCGACGGACCGGATGCAAAGCGCAGAGAAATGAATGCCGCGCTCTTAACGACGCATTCCATATTCAGCGCCGCGCACCGGCCAGAGCTGGCAGCTGCCGATCGCCGGCCGCTGGCTGCGAAACCCACACCGAAACGGCCGAAGCGCGCGGCCGGTTGCATTCGGCTCGGCGCTGGCACCGAGAATTTCAATTAAAACGGCGGCGCCGGCGCTGACAAACGTCAAAGCCGCCTGACACCTGGAATTCAGTCCATCGCAAGTGACAGGCTGCTCAGGTCGCTGCGTTGTTTTCCTTCTGGAAAACTGTCGGCCAGCGAGTTTCAATGCCTGGATAATTACGTAGTTGTCACAGAAAGGTGGGTGACGTGTGATCGATCGCTGCGTACACTGACCAACTGCGATGATTTCTGAAGGAATACCAGCGGTACGAACAGCGCGACACTTTTTGACATTCTCTCAGCAGCCGACGGGGAACAAGTGTTTCGCAGCCCCGAAGAAATTTACAAAAGTGTCATTTCAGTTGTAAGTACAAGACACAATAAAACTATTTTCACATTAAATATCTTCTTATTTTACATGGCTTTGTCCCGTATTTTCACAGGGTCGGCATGTCAATCAAGAAACGGCAATGTTGTTAGAAAAATATGTTGGGATGGCTTCCCCGCCCACAAGTCGCTAAAGTGGCTCCGAATACGCTGCCCAACTTTCGCTGGAAAGCAGTTACACATCCTCCATATAGTGCCGATGACTCCCCATGCGATTTCCATATTTTTCATGCCCTGAGGAATGACTTCGCGGACGTCGCTTTGCTTCGGATGAAAAGGGCCATACTTGGATACAATCATGGTTCCCTAGGGAACCGCAACCATTTTTAAATTAAGGTGCTGACAGTCTTCTTTGACAGTGGATGAATTTGTCAGGAGTTATAGCAGTTACTTTGGAAATACGCTGGCCTAAAAAAAATCGAAACCCTAAGGACGAGTTTTTCGGCATAAACGAAAGTTGGTTGGCGTGTTTCTACATATAGAAGATGATGTATTCAAACTTCGCGTCAGTTGGATAAGAGTGACGCTATTAGCACCGCTTCGAGGATGCAAATCGTGTTTGCTTTAAATACATGCTGTAACAGTCGTGAGCGGTAGTTACCTTTGAGAATGGACGTAAAGAGCCAACGTTAGTCAAAAATGCCTTTTCAGTGACAAAGACGCCCGCTGAATTTGTATAAGGTCGTGTAATAGAGCTACGGAGGATGTACATTCCTCCTGTTGTACTGTGAGAAGACTTGGCAGGAATGTGGCCACTGTGGTTGATTGCTGGATTCGAGGATGCAAATAGTGTTTGCTTTAAATACATGCTGTAACGGTCGTGAGCGGTAGTTACATTTGAGAATGGACGTAACGAGCCAACGTTAGTCAAAAATGCCTTTACAGTGACAAAGACGCCCGCTGAATTTGTATAAGGTCGTGTAATAGAGCTACGGAAATTTGTACATTCCTCTTGCTGTACTGTGAGAAGACTTGGTAGGAATGTGGCCACTGTAGTTGATTGTCGGCAGCGGTGGTCACGATAACATAGAGCCGCAAGTAGACCGGGCTCAAGAGGGTCACATGGCAATGCCATCATGTTCGGCGTATTGCTCTGGCTCATCGTACTGCATCTGCAGCAGCAATTTAAGAGGCAGTTAGCACCACAGTCACAGAACGAACTGTTACAAGCCGGTTACGTCAAGAATAGCTCCGAGCCAAACGCCCTGTAGCGTGCTTTCCACTGACCCCAAACCATCGCCATTTGCGACTTCAGTGGTCTCAAGCGAGAACTCATCACAGGACAGTGTGGGGATATATTGCATTTTCTGTTGAAAGCTGGTTCTGCGTCTGTGCCAGTGATGCCCGTATGTTGTATAGGAGTCCAGCTGAGGGTCTGAAATCAACCTGTCTGCATGGTTAACACACTGGACCTATGCCTGGAGTTATGGTCTGGCGTGCGATTTCGTTTGACAGCAGGAGCACTCTCGTGGTTATACCATGCACACTGCCTGGAAATTAGTACGTCAGTCTCATGATTCGACCCGTTGTGTCACCATTCATGAACAGCATTCCAGGGGCTGTTTTCTAACAAGATAACTCTCGCTTACGTACCGTTGTTGCAACCGCTCATGCTCCACAGAGTGTCGACGTGTTGCTTTCACCTTCTAGATCACCAATCTGTCTCCAGTGGAGCACATATGGGATATCATCTGACGATGTCTCCAGCATCATACGAAAACACCATTAGCCGTACCTGTATCGACTGATCAAGTACTACAGGCATGGAACACCATCCCACAAACTGACAACCGGCACTTGTACAATGCATGCATGTCTGCATGCTTCCATTTAACATTCTAGCTGCTACGTTTATGAATGTACCAGCATTCCACATTTCCAATGGATTATCTCGCGCTTACATTAGCCTTTGGCTTTACAATGCTAATCACTTACATATGTTACACAAACAAATGTATTCCTAAATTCCATGACTAACTTTTTTGTGTTGCGATTATTTTCTGTCACTGTAATAAACAGTTTCCTTTTTTTCATCTGTCTCGTTCTCATTTAACTGCCCATCATACATACCTGACGATATTTGTGTACGAAGTTATCTTGACATCCAAAGTTGTCTTCTGAGTGATTCGCCTTTTTCCAGGCGCTGCGGTTTTATTTGAATGCATGGCGTCTGTTCCTTCGAAAGAACAGACACCACGCTGATCCAGCAGCTGTGAAACACTGCATGTAAACAGAAAGTGGCTGACTATCAGGAGCAGCTGGACATTAACCTGAATCAGCGGCGACGAGCGAAAACGTGTACCTGACCGCTCGTTTCCGCCTACTCCGCTTAATGTCCCCCTGCAGCTGATAGTCAGCCACATTATGTTTACATGCAGTGTTTCGCATCTGCGGGATCAGCGTGGTGTCTGATCTTTCGAGGGAACTGACGCCACGTTTTCATATAATTCATAAGGCTGGCTGGGCAATGGATCCACTTTCTTCTATGCGAATGATCAAATACATCCGAACTCCTGTGGGGACCTTGAAGTAGCGGACAGTAGTGTAAATGGACAGGGACTGCGGCTAGATGGCGATCGGTGGGAGTGTGGATCAGTCATGAGGCGCACAGAGATAGCCCGTGTAGTTGCGATGACGGTGTGTTCCGGATGGCGCAATCGTTACCGCACCTACATAGTAAGAGTCTGCCTTCAGCCAGTGAGCGGCGAGGACGTCTTGTCTACGTCCCGTCCGCAGAGTCGCGAGCGTTCGTCGTGATACGCCTCCTCCGAGGGGCCACTTCCAAGGTGCTCCTTAACGGGCGTCTCACGCAGTCCCTCCCGATTTTTCGATCGGTGCGCCAAGACTGCCCCTTGTCAATATTACTCTATGCACTGCCACTGGAACAGTTCCTCCGTGGACTCCGTCAACGCTTTACCGGACTCACGTAACGTCACATTTCGCTGCACAGCATATGCAGACGACCTGGTTCTTATGCTCCGCAATCGTGACGATGTAACCAGTGCACCAGAATGGATTACCACATACGGTGTGGCTTCCGAACGCTGTCTCAACGTCACCAAATCGGTCGCCATTGCCATAGGCGACGGGCTGACCCCAGCGTACGTCGACCCCCTACAGCTTAGTGGTACTATCAGATGTCTCAGAATAGAGTTCCACGATAACATACGGCGCACTATGGCCCTTACCTACCGCCGCTTATTACAACAAATTCGGGTCCAGATCTTCACTATTCGTCTGCGGACGCTTGCAATTCTTCAAAGGACAAACTTCGTCAACGTTTACCTCGCATCACGCCTTCCACACACATACGTGATTACTCGACGTCTATTAGCGGCATTAGGAGCCTACGTCAGTACAAGCATGCTCTGCAAAATCACTTTTGAGTCGCTGACCCTTCCGCCAGAAAGGGGAGATCTTGGCCTAGGCCATGTCCACAACAGAGCTGTGGCCCTGATTGTCAGCTCGCACATCGAGCTGTGGCAACACTACTCGGTTAGTTTGACAGTTTGCTGCTGGAGTCTTTAGCTGCGTCCTCCTTTATGCCCCCACTGACGAGGCAAGACATATCCCCACACTTCTACTACTTCGGGCACCTTTACATTGAACAGAGTTACGTCCGTATCGCAGTACCACCGACGAAACGGGCGTCGGCGCGGTATATATATATTGTTCTGTAGCAGAGGCACTCGCCAAACATCGTGGAGGCCAAAAACCCTCGTCTTAATTGTAAGATGTTGTGGCGGACGATACATGCGGTTACACTGTATACAGACGTCCAATCCACATGGTACATCACAGTCAACAGTAAACAGGTCACCCGATGACGCCTCCACATGATAAATATGGCGGAATCGGCTCTGTGTGTAGACTGCGCAATACCAGACGTGGACGAGCACCGTCTCATAAGTAGCACGGCAGAGGACGTACGGCGCTTGCTGAAATAAATTTTGTCTTATTTTCGACGACGGACTCCGGAACACATCACACCTCCGCCTCTACTGTTTCCGGATGACCTGTACTTCCCGAGCACCAAAACCAACGCAGGCACGTGGATCCGTGGGCATGCAGAACAATACTTATTTCTCCTTGGTCCGAAAGATGATTAGACTTTTGGAACTACCTACAAGAACGTCATTGCGAGATCGTACGGAACCCAAAATACGGACAACATTTTTTCTAATTACTTAGGGAATGCCCTACGTGACCCTCCACGCAGCAGAAACATCAGTAGGTGGGAGATTTGTCGTTTTCCTCACGTATATTACCTCGGTGTAGGAAAGTACCGAGATATTGTTTTGTTTACTCAGCACAAAGCGGTGCTAGGTACATTTACTTTTGTTGTGGTATAATGTGAATGCAGATTACGAATATATTAAAATAACCATATAAAAAATTGAAACCTCAATAAATAAAGTAAATCCCCCAATTCATTTCCCCTTACTATTCCTGATGCCTTGACGGGCGATGGGGACACTGTGGCCAGGCCTCGGATTACGACCCCTGCACACTCTGCCCTCCTTGCCCTCACTTCCATCCCTCTACCCACACAAAAAAATAAAAATGAAAAGAATAAAAAATAAAAACAAAAAATATAAGCAGAAATGTAATCAAGAGATCCCGGGTTCGAATCCCGGTCTGTTACACATTTTTCGCTCGACGCCGCTAATTCCGCTTAATGTCCCGCTGCAGCTCATAGCATTCAGCTCTCTTCAATTTACATAAGCTTTGTTTTTAGTCTACGATAAAGTCGTGGGAATATTTTGGGATTAGAGTCCACTCTTCTAGAGATGCACACAGCACGATTAATGCAGTGTGATGAAATAACTACTGAAAGTTATGACGAAGTTCAGCAAGTCGAGCAATGTCTCCTGCTGTAATTATACTGCAGAAAAAGAATTCTATCTCAGATTCAAATATTGGTCATTATGCAACATACTTTTCAACAAGTACAATTATCTAAATAATGAGCATTTTTGTAAAGTCCTTAATTGCTACCAGAAATCGCATAAAATTATCGGAAACGGAAAAGAACTTTCTAAGTTGTTAGCGTACCTTCACCCGGAGGTCAAAAGCAATTTCTCGCAGTTGGTTCCTGTATTATTAACTCCAACTGCTCGTTTTGTTCCCATACTAAGTGACAGGCAGCGGCGTTCTGCCTGTTTCACCACGAATCCACCTGACACATCAGCGTCACGGGTTGCCTACGTGCCACGCAACCTCCTGTATCAGGAAACAGCTTTCCAGCAATTGTACTAGGACGCCCTAGCAGCGTCAGCGGCGGTCGCGGTCCAGGGGAACTATTTGAATTCGAGACCCACGTGACCGCAAATAGTTCCTACGATATCCTAATGCTCGACAGTATTTATACAAGCGCACCTCTGCGCACAGTGAGTTCACGTCGCGCCAGAGCTGTAGACCGACGTCGGCTCCACAAAGGCGCCGCTGCCTGCTGCCGACCGGCCGCCTGCTCGACGAGCACCGCCTGGCCTCCACAGCTCCACCGACGGTCCATCTTTCGTGTTTGGATGTCGTAACCTGGCCCACAAACTCTGGTAGAACGTTGTTTGTCCGAGGATCCATATCACTGTGCACATACTAAATGTAAACTGTTGTGGTACTTGGTTTCTATGTGCTACCGGAGAGCTTTGTAAACATTAGATTGTGGAAAACTCAACTAAGTACGAGACTTTGAGTTGTTGAACAAAAGTCTGCTACCTGTCAGTCATTTTGGGTGTTAACTGTGTGACTTTAGTCCTATCTATGGCGGATTCTGTACTAAGTCTTCACGATCCGACCAAACTTCACTCATTTTTAACAGAGTATCTTCAGTTTCAGTTGTCCTCACAATGAATGACACATCTTCTAACACTAGACTCCTCGTATCACTTCAGATTGACGTCACAGGAGAAGCACGACTTCTCTCTAAGCTCTTGGTGAGCCGCAGCAACATTCGCGCGTATTGAGCTACGTTACACTAAAATCGAATTGAATTTCGTTCTCTGGATTTCAAAGTTTCCTCACTGAGATGAATTTAAGATCAGTGTATATCTACATGTAGCTTTGTGTAATAATACTTGTCGCTTTTGACAGCAGAACCGTATTTACTGCGTTATCACGAACAAACCACTTCTTGCAACCCTGTGCAACGGATTCTGCCTTGAGAATGAGGCAGATATTCCGCAGACGGAAAAGCAGTCAGCGGATTTGAGACCATGCCTGCCGCTTTCATCTTCTAATTTAATTCCACCAGAGACCACGAGGAAGTTCTAGAGCCACAGCCGTCTTGCTCCTAATGTCGCTTCACCCCCTGCCAGTTCCACTTCCTCCTCTTTCACTAAAAGCGTCTGCATTACCGCGCACACCGTGTTCTCTTTCAGACTCCCACTAGGCTCGCGCTCCGTGTGGGAGGACCCGAATTCGACGTTCCGTAGAATTCAACTATTCAACTATTCTGACAATTAACATCCTGCAAGGGATTTGTGGTGGAATTCACAGGAAGAGGAAAGAATGAGCATTTGAAGATATGTGTGTCAAAAAATGAAGTAAAAGGAACGGTCATCAGTACTGCGGTAATATATGCATATCCCTCTCATGTAGAACGCCGGTGGATATAGTAGTCACTGTAAGAGCACCACTGTAGTGTGATCCATTCCATCGACACTGGCAGAAGTACATACGTACAATGCACCAAAGGCAATGCTTTGTCACAATTCTGATTTTACGTAATAATCTCCTTTAAATCGTCACACGACCCCTAAGGAGACAACTATGCGAAGCTGCAGTAATTTGAAAAAAATCTTATCCACAGTTTTCAAGGCACAGTTGTTACGGAAAGTTATATGGATACCCAGAGACGTTTTCATAATTGTTGGAGTTATATGTTTTTAATTAACCAGAATTGAATTTTATCCCAAAAATGTGAATACAAATGATCCTTTTTGGAAAAATCTGTTAAAACGAAATTAATATTTTTTTGCATTACCTGATACATTAGTATCACAAACATCTGTGGAACATAATACCGACGTATTCTTTTGCTAGACATTTACAGCTCTCTAAATTTCTGTGAAAAGGATGTACCAAATCTTACGGCTCTTCTCTTACATAACTGCCTTACCATTGAAAACCATGAAAACTCCTTACACAGGATATTTCAGTATAGTGTTGACTCATTTCATGCCAAATTCAAGTGCTATAATGTCAGTAGTTTTTGAGGAAAGTTTACATGAAGTTACAGGAAACCTGAATGAATGGTTTGACGATGTTTGTGTTAGGTCTTACCTTATTTGGGTGAACTAGTGCTAACCATATGCATTCTCCTCTTGATCTTCATGCAGTCTTTTCTGTTCTTGACCTCCTAGGTTAAACTAATCTCCCAAATGAGTAACAATAATGTCAGCTGCGTCAATTCTCCAGTTATCGATTTCCTTCAATATCGACACTGTGACAGCTGCTGGACCCAATTCTAGCCCCTGCCGTGTCCGTAGTCTGCCAGAATAAGCAAAATTAAAAACTAAACGAGCATCATACGCTGCAACCTCATCAGCAATTATGGAAACAAACTTTGTCTTGGTGCATGGGTTTCCCATCAGAGAGTTGTAACTTGTAGGATTTTAAGTTTATCCATATACACGCTTTTGTAGATGTTTGCTGAAACCGAATCATTCCCCACATTCTACTGGAAAGGACACTGCATGAATAAATAATTTAGAAACATACAGAACATAAAAAGGAAATTGCCCTGTACAGGCTTTCGTTAGTTATTTTTATCACAATAGGTGTGGAATTGGAACGTAATATTATTCAGGAACTAAAATTACAATACCATGTTGTAAATGAGGATTAAACAGAAAAATTTTCACAATTCTAGTGAGATATCGAAATAAGTGGCTATGGAATAGACAATTCCACTGAAATCGCTCAACATACGCAAAGCACCTGTACCTGATGGAATGCTTACATTATACTACAAAGAAATGCGAAACAATTTGCTCCTAATCTAGCAGAAGTGTATCGTAGGTCGGTTGGGGTGAGGTGGGGTGGGGCGACTTGGGGGTGGTGGGGGTGGTGGGGAGGTGGGGGGGGGGGAAGGGACCGTGGAGGGGTGAAGCATTGCTCGTTATTAAAAAGAAGCGCAGGTTATTACCGTTTTCAATAACAGTCGTCGAACACTTGAACAAGTCTGTAGACCTAAATTACGCTCTCGCCAGTATGTTGTAGAATATGGAAAATATTTTATGCCCACGCATTATGACATTTTGGAGACCGAAAGACTCGTATGTAGGAACGAAGATGGATTTCGCAAACAAATTTCATGTTAGGTCAAACTCGTACACGAGTCCCCGAAAGCCAAAGTAGAATTGACTATCAGAAGACGCTCGATACATTTCCACACAAATTAATAGCCTACGGAATACCAGACCAACTGGATGACTGGATTGAAGAGTTCCAAATAAGCAGAACACAGCATGTCATTCGCTACATAAGGAAGTCTTCTGACGTAAAAGTTACTTCTTGCGTACTATGGTGTTATACTTTTAACACTATGCATTCAATATAAATTCCGTAGTGGATTACGCTGGAATTTCCGTGAGGCTTTTCGCGGATGATAAGTGTTGTATACAGAGAAGTAGCATCGCTGGGAAACTGTAGCAAAATGCAGGGAGTTGATGTGGGTATTTGCAGTTGACTCCAAGTTAAAACGGCGTATCGGGTTTCTCCTAAATAGGTGGAAAGACCGACTGTCGTGTGATTAAGGAACGACTGAACAACCGGTGGAATCAGTACTTCCATTAAATTTCCAGGAGTATGCATTAAGAGTGATTGGTGGAGAAACAAGAAAAGATTAGAAAACAGCAGCAAATTTTGTCACCTTGTAAGCAAACCATAATGCGTAAGTAGCGGCAAATATCCAAGTTTTTCGTTGTGATGGTCAGAGTCGTAGCATCTGTTTTCAAGATGGCGACAAAACAGCGAAAGGTTTCTGTGTCCTCCGTTTTGAGGTGGCAAGATCTGTGGTTACAGTGCAGCGTGACGTTCTTGAACGGCTTAGGAAAGATCCATCTCAAAAGAATAAAAGAGGTAGGTGGTATCGACAGTTCTTGGGAACGGGACGCCTTTGTAATGGGGAAAAGTCTTGGTCGAACTTGTGTGTCTGATGCAAACACCGAGAGTGTTTTCAAGATGTTTCACCGAAGTCTTCACTTGTCACTTAGTAACGCACGAAGGTCATTTATTCATGCCAAAGATTACGGTGTGGAAGATGTTGCGTTAGCAGCTATGTTCTAAACCGTCAGAAGTGAGATTAGTGCAGACCCTTACACCAGCAAATCCACGTGAAAGGAATTGACTCTTATGAAGAGCTGCAGGTAAAATGGAGGAAGCTGCTTTATAGATAAACAAGTATTTAGCTCCCTGCGATTTCTTTCTGTGGAGAGTTGTGAAAGACTGAGTTTATGCACCACCAATGCCTGTGCCCCTTCAGGAGGTGTTTGATCAGAGAAAATATGCACTGCAGATCATCACGTAGGACATACTGCACCGAGTATGGAAAGAATTTAATTACTCCGTAGCTGTGTGTTATGTGACCAAGGATGCATATATTCAAGAATTGTGATTAATTCATTAAAAGCTTGGAGAGTTGCCGCTGTTAGACTGTAAAGCTTGCTCTTATAATGCAATAAATCTACTTATTATTAATTTCTATTTATAAACACCATGTATATTGCTTCCATCGTGAAGATTAAATTAGAGAGATTAGAGTTTACATGTAGGCTTACGAATAATGGTTCATCCCATGGACCTTTAGCGACTGAAACAGGAAAATGGATAAATGGCAGTCACACAAAGCAGCCCCTACTACAAACCGAGAGGTATCTAGCTGATTATAAATGTTGATGTAGAACCTTTTGATTTTACACTATTGGCAACTGTCATGTGTAGAGTGGAAATCAATATCGTGCTAAATGCCGAAAGACTGATTCCGAGTTATTCTTTCTCTTTTGAGAAAAACATTTTAATGGAAACATCTCAACAATACTTTTTATTTACTATGTACAGTAAGATTCACACAGGTACTGCAAAATTGCTTTAAGATCCCTTCCTTTCATAAACAAAAATTAGTATTTTATTGTATAAAAATAAATAATGTGCTAAATAATATAAGGCTATCTGCAAAAACGCGGTAAGAACCAATGACAAAATCTGAAGCATTTATCAGTTTTGTTACTAGTAACCCTGTCATTAGACTATTCTTAAACGTTCTTTTAGTTTTATAGAGCACAAAGCTATTTCAAATGATAATTGTTCGAAAAATGTTTTATTACCTGTTTTAAAATACAGGAACATCTGATGCAGATCCTTTTCCTTTTCGGTTCACAAGTTGTTTTTATATTGCTGTGACGTAAATCAAGTTCTTTATTATGTTGGTGGTAATCCCTTTCTTGAAAGTTCTCCGGTCTTCAAACTCGCTATACACTGTTTTGGTCTTGACGACATAAGGTGGAATTTTTTCACGTGACTACAGGTGCATATATAAATATTTATTTTAGTTTTATTAATAAATGTATCGGCTGTTATTGTAAAATAAAAAATCCTCAGGCTGGTGCATAGAAACTACAAATAGATTGTTAGGTGTCGCATTCTCCATAAGATTTACAAGGTCCTTAGATACTTGATACTCTGACATTCTTCGAGCTGGTCTTTGTGGCCGAGCGGTTCTAGGCGCTTCAGTCTGGAACCGCGCGAGCGCTGCGGTCGCAGGTTCGAATCTTGCCTCGGGCATGGATGTGTGTGATGTCCTTAGGTTAGTCAGGCTTAAGTATTTCTAAGTTCTAGGGGACTGATGACCGCAGATGTTAAGTCCTATAGTGCTCAGAGCCATTTGAACCATTTGAACATTCTCCCAACCTCTTACATTTTTCAGCCTGGGCCAAATTTCTGTCAACTGCTGCAATCCCTTACAATGCTTTGTGTCACATAGCCCGGTTTAGCCTCACCAGTAGGTCAACAAATACCGGTTATGCTATCTTTCGTTCCTTATATGCGGTATCAGAAGCGATCGCAGCGGTTGGCAACTTTTCAGGTTGTTGGCAACTACAGGTATCCTGGTTTTACGCCTTTAAGTCAAAAACATTTCTTCGCACTTAGCCCGTTATTGATTTCCACTCTATGAGTGCACTTTATTACTTCCATGCCACATCCTTCACCACCATACTCACGAATGTATGTAGGAGTTGTGTAAGTTAGCAAATAAATCGTGGCAGGTCAAGGTTCTGCAACATATGGCATACCACTGGATATGATTTATGTTGGTTCTGTTGAGGAGTCAGCTGCTGGAACTGCATACAGATTGTAATGTAAAGTCTATGATCTACGTTCATTCTCGGAGAGTACGATAGACGGCAAGTCCTGAGAGCTTACCTCCTTTCACATTAATTAATTCGGTTATATGTAGATTTTAATGCATTGTTACCACAATGGATGGGCACGAGGGCACCAGACTGACAGTCAATGTGTGCGTTCCTTGTCTCCGTATCTACATCTACATCTACATACTCCACAAGCCACCCAACGGTGTGTGGCGGAGGGCACTTTACGTGCAACTGTCATTACCTCTCTTTCCTGTTCCCGTCTCGTATGGTGCGCGGGAAGAACGACTGTCTGAAAGCCTACGTGCGCGCTCTACTCTCTCTAATTTTACATTCGTGATCTCCTCGGGAGGTATAAGTAGGTGGAAGCAATATATTCGATGCCTCATCCAGAAACGCACCCTCTCAAAACCTGGCGAGCAAGCTACACCGCGATGCAGAGCGCCTCTCTTGCACAGCTTGCCACTTGAGTTTGTTAAACATCTCCGTAACGCTATCACGGTTACCAAATAACCCTGTGACGAAACGCGCCGCACTTCTTTGGATCTTCTCTATCTCCTCCGTCAACCCGATCTGGTACGGATCCCACACTGATGAGCAATACTCAAGTATAGGTCGAACGAGTGTTTTGTAAGCCACCTCCTTTGTTGATGGACTACATTTTCTAAGGAGTCTCCCAATGAATCTCAACCTGGTACCCGCCTTACCAACAATTAATTTTATATGATCATTCCACTTGAAATCGTTCCGCACGCATACTCCCAGATATTTTACAGAAGTAATTGCTACCAGTGTTTGTTCCGCTATCATATAATCATACAATAAAGGATCCTTCTTTCTATGTATTCGCAATAAATTACATTTGTCTATGTTAAGGGTCAGTTGCCACTCCCTGCACCAAGTGCCTATCCGCTGCAGATCTTCCTGCATTTCGCTACAATTTTCTAATGCTGCAACTTCTCCGTATACTACAGCATCATCCGCGAAAAGCCTCATGGAACTTCCGACACTATCTACTAGGTCATATATATATATATATATATATATATATATATATATATATATATATATATATATATATATATATATTGTGAAAAGCAATGATCCCATAACACTCCCCTGTGGCACGCCAGAAGTTATGTTCTGTTTACTAAAAACTCTTCAATCCAGCCACACAGCTGGTCTGATATTCCGTAGACTCTTACTTTGTTTATCAGGCGACAGTGCGGAACTGTATCGAACGCCTTCCGGAAGTCAAGAAAAATGGCATCTACCTGGGAGCCTGTATCTAATATGTGCTGGGTCTCACGAACAAATAAAGCGAGTTGGGTCTCTCACGATCGCTGTTTCCGGAATCCTGAATCCGGAATCTAGTTGCACTGCGTAATTAGAGGTGACGGGTCTCCCTTTCGGCTGACTAAAAGTTCATAATCTGTTTGTGTAGGGAGAGGCACACTGCTCCGACATTATCTCTGGCTCGTCTTAACAGGCCGGAGTTCTCGAAAGGCTGAAGCGCCTAGATAGAGGTGCAACAGCAAAGGCTCATTCGGAGTCTGGTCACCACTTTCCCGTCGTGGGAGAGGCTTGCAGAAGGCCCTGCCTGATGCAGAGTCGCCATACCATGAGCAGTATCCTGCTGTCCACGAACTCCAGTGTATTGTACCAAATGCTAGTGGAAGGGGTTTTTACAACTTTCAAGCTTTAATGTTCGATGGAGCGGGGCCCTGGAAATTGTTCACTGTCAGGAAAGAAAAACGTTTAGGAATCTGCAGGTTTTTGTGGGCAAAATTGCAGAAGAATTTTTTTAAGATAATCATATCTGTTAGAAAATTTAATACGTTTCTACTCGGAGTCTAAAACAGTCCCATGCATCTGGGTTTCAGACAGTGTACCATCAGTATTTTTTTATATTTTCGCGTTTCCAGGAAAAGTGATTTTCCATGTCCGCTGGAAATAAACGTCGTGACTGGGATTTACTTATTTATTTAGCGTACGGCCTACACAATTATATTTAGAAAGCAGATAAAATTAAGTTGATATAACATAATATAAGCTGATACGAATCAGTAGAGCAGATATACATATCGTCATAAAGATAGTTGGGGAACCGGCAGTAAACAAGAAGTTGAGGAATCCATTTCTCATGATGGTTGAATGACCAAAGACTCCTACCAATTAACTGTTGCAGGTGTTTAGCATATAAAGTCTTTTCAGGTGCCCATTACTTTCCTTATGTGTGCGAATTGTGCTCCAAAGTTTATTTCGATGTTACTCAGTCGAATTGGACATCATCAGTAATTCTCAGCTTGCGTAACGTTGCTTTGGTCACGGAATAGCCAGTCCTCGTACGGTTTAGGGAGCTCCGTATTTTTCTTGCTTGTTTTGCACCCAGGAGGTGGATGGTTTGATCTATGATGACTGACTTCTTATGACAATTGAAGGACATCTATTAATTTCACAAATCATCTCTTAGACTATAGCTTTCTGGAGTGAGTTGCCCAATGTTCACACAGGCAGGTTCTCTAGATTTTAATTAGGGTCGGGCAACATGTTCCATGAATTGGTAAGTCTATGAATCTTTCGAGTTCATCCAGTAATGTGATACTTGTTGTTGTTGTTGTTGGAGATTGGGAGGGGTCATACTGGTGTGTACTGAAAGCCACAGTTATGGAGTGAATTTAAGACTTCCTCGCACGATCCTCAGCGCGTCATTTACAGGGATATCTGTTTTGTTAACATGACTTCTGCTGGTCCCAACAGGAAAACAGTATTAGGCAACAGTCACAAAACATCTTGCTATAGTTGTTAAGAGTTTTGCATTAGCCCCCACCTAGCACCAACCAGTTTCATTAATATCTTATTTCTCGATTTCAATTACTATTCTATGGGTCTTGGTGATTCTTAAACGACAGGGTGCTCCCAAAACCAAACACAAACATTTTTTGTGTCAAAAACGTATTTATTTTGTGGGAGATAGCATTTAGTTCCCTGGTTGCCATTCTGTTGGTAGGATGCCATCTGGTGACTTCAGTTGTGTTTCTGTTTAAGCAGTCTCAACATTTTATAATAATGGCCGACCTTTTCTACGTCTTTAGTAAGTGTTTGTTCACCTTTTTCGACTGTGTTGCTTTCAGCTGCAAATTGCTACGTCGTCGGCTTAGGTAAACCTTATGGAATCAGCGGTGGCTATTTCTCCTTCGTGAATAGGTTAAATAAAAGTGAGGTCAGACTTGATGTCTGTGGGAGAACATTCTTTACGGTACAGATTTTACATGTGGTTTCTTCGACTTTAACTTTAAAATAGTAGATTTCATGTTTTCCGTTAGTGATGTGATCATTGAGCTTGAAAGGGTTTGAATTGTTGTTGTTGTTGTTGTTATTTTCTTCAGTCCAAAGAAGTAGCCTCATGCTGCTCTCCACTCCCCTGCATCCTGTGCAAGGCTCTTCATCTACAAGTAATAACTGCAACCTGCATCCTTCTGAATCTGCGTACTCTATGCATCTCTTGGTCTCCCTCTACAATAGTTACTGGCCGTACACAGAATGTGCCCTGTCAATTAATCCCTTCTAGTCAAGTTGTGCTGCAAATTTCTTTTCTCCCCAGTTCTTTTCAGTTTCTCCTCATTAATTATGTGACCGACCCATCCAATCTTCAGCATCTTTCTGTAGCATTACATTTCAAAAGCTTTCATCCTATTCGATGTAAAAAGAAATTTCATTCTCGGAAACGTTTTTCTTCCCACTGCCAGTCTACAGCTTATATCTTTTCTACTTTGGCAACCATTGGTTATTTAGCTGACCAAATTGCAAAACTCATCAACTACTTCACGGTCCCGTTCCACAATATAACTCTCTCAGCATCACCTGATTTAATTCGACTGCATTCCATTATTCTTCTTTTGCTTTTGTTGATGTTCATTATATATTCTCTTTCAAAGACCTGTTCATACCGATAAACTGCTCTTCCAAGTAATATTATCGGCAAAGCTCAAAGATTTTATTTCTTCTCCCTGTACTTTAATTCCTGCTCCAAAATTTTTCTTTGGTTTTCTTTACTGCTGGGCAACTGAATAACATCGAGGAAAGGCTATAACCCTACTCATTCCCTTCTCAACCACAGTTTCCCTTTACTGCCATCTTGTTTCTGTGCAAGTTGTAAACAATCCTTAACTCCCTGTATTTAACCCTAATACCTCCAGAATTTCAACATGAATATTCCAGTCAGTATTGTCTAAAACTCTCTATAAGTCTGCAGACTCTATAAACGTAGGTTTACCTTGAATTAACCTATCTCCTAAGGTCGACTTCTACCCTTTTTTCCATTTCTTTTGTAGCGAAATGCTGTTAGTATTTAGCGACCGTGACTTATTAAACTGATACTTCGGTAATATTCTCACCTGTTAGCACTTGGTTTCTTTGTCACTGGAATTATTGTATTCTTCTTGTAGTCTGAGGATATTTTGCCTGTCTGACACATCTTACTCACCAGATGGGAGAGGTTTGTCGTGGGTGATTCTCCCAAGGCTGTCAGTAGTTCTGTCGGAATGTCAGCGGACACATGTCTTTGAATGATGTGTCAAATTCTGGTAGCATTAGCACATCTTCCATCTCATCTTCATTTATGTCCTCTTCTGTTCCTATAATATTGCCTGCAAATTCTCGTCCCGTATATTATCTCTCGTACACTCCTTCTTGATTTTCATACAGCTGCTTCACTTTTCTCCAAATGCCTCTTTAATTTACCTATAGGAGGTATCTATCTTTCCCCTTGTGACATAAGCTTCTATATCCCCACATGTGACCGGTAGCCATTCCGGCTTAGCCATATTGGACTTTCTGTCAATCTCATATTTCAGACGTTCGTATTCCCTTTCGCCTGATTATTTTACAATATTTTTGTATCTTCACCTTTCGTCAATTAAATTCACTGTCTTCTGTGTTACCCAAGGATTTCTACTTATATTTTTTTCCCAAAGATACCCTTTAATTCTTCACTCTTCTACTGTATTCCTTTCACTTGTTCTTGTCTCTCGTTGCCTAAGGCTCACTCTGAAGATCTAAACTACTTCTGCTTTTTTTCACCTTTTTCACGTTCCATCTCTTTAATTTCCTACTTTTTTGCAATTTCTTCAGCTTTAATCTATAGCTCATAGCCAGAGTGCACAGCTGCCCCTGGAAATGTCTCATAATTTTAAATCTGATTCCTAAATGTCTGTCGTACCATTCTATACTCAGTCTGAAATCTTCCAGGGTCTCCAGGTCTCTTCCACATGTAAACTCTTTTTTCACGAGTCTTAGACCAATTTTTACCGGTAACTAAATGGTACTCTGTGCAAAACTGTATCAGACTGCTTCCTCTTTCAGTCATTTCCTCCCGTCCTAAATCACCTACAATTTTACCTTCTCTTCCCTTTTCCTGCTATCGAATTCCAGTCTTCCATAGTTATTCAATTTTCGTCTCCCTTAACTATCTTCTTCATTTCTTTTACCTCATAATACATTTCTTTAAGTTCTTCATCTACAGAGGTAGTTGGCATATAAACTTGTTCTGCTGTAGAGGGTGTGGCGTTTGTGTCCGTCTTGGCTACAATGATGCTTTCGCTACTCTGTTCATAGCATAGCATTACACGCATTCCCATTTTCTTAATCACTATTAAACCTACTCCAGAAATACTTCAATATGATTTTGTATTTATAACCCTGCATTCACCTGAGCAGAAGTCCCGCTTCATCTGCCACCTATCTTTACTAACAACCAGAATATCTAACTGTAACTTATTCGTTTCCGTTTTTAAATTTTATAACCTATTTGCCTGAATAAGGGATCTAACATTCCACGCTCCAATTTGTAGTTTTCTGCTGAATAGCCCTCTCTCCCTCTTCTCACACCTGAGACTCGTATTGGGGTCTATTTTACCTCCGGAATATTTTACGCAAGAGGACATCATCATTTAACCATAAGATATAGCTGTATGCCGTCAGGAAAAATTAGAGTTGTGCCTTCCCCTAGCTTTCTTGCTTTCACCTGTTCACTGTGACAGCAACGCAAGTCCTTTATGGTTGGTGTTACAAGGCCTGGTCACGTAATCTCCCACATAACTGCCCCTGCAATGGAAGAAGGCTGTGCGCTGATATACATTATCATAATACCGTAGCATCATTACAAGAACACTCATAAATAGTCTTCGTAATACAAGCGGTTTCTCTAAATATCAGTGAACTGGAGTGTTGGTTGAATTCCAGAGGCCCATGATCTTAGACACCTAAGAGCTGAAGCAGCGCCACAGAGAAATTTCACAGGCATCGCTTTAGTTAGTGTCAAGGGCTCGAGACAATATGACTCCAGCCAGTCACATGTCTGGCAAATTTTTAATCATCTCCACGGCTAATTGAACAACTTATGAAGCGCATTTGTCAGCTTTGGTAGGTTCTCAACGATTTCTTGTTGTAGAAAATTTCCCGAGCTCAGACTGAACATTGTGTCACGGCAGGAATCGTGTGGAGTCGTTAGCTGCTAAATCCGACAGATTTTTGTCCTATATGTCTGCGTACTCTTCACTCTATCAGATAACAAACTCCTTCCCATAGATGTAGTAGGCGTAGCAAATTGTTCTCGAATGACAGACCTGATTTTGCCATAAGATGCCTGTATTATATGGCGAAAACTGTAGTCACTGAATCAAAGTAGACGCCGAATTCCAATTCTAATCCTTTATGTGCACCGTGACCTCAATTTCACAGTGTACATTCTTCCTAAAATTGTTTAGCAACAACTGGTGGGGGGTGGGGGGGTTGACAAACAGTGTTCCCGTGATAAGGCCTCAGTGGGTAAATTAGCAAATAATATGAGCGCTTTGGTAAAGTGTTTCTAAAGGAATTCGTTTCATAAGCTCTCTGTCTCCTAGAAGTCACATGTAAATGGAAAACACTTTAAAATGTGTTCAAATGGCTCTGAGCACTGTGGGACTTAACATCTGTGGTCATCAGTCCCCTAGAACTTAGAACTACTTAAACATAATTAACCTAAGAACAACACACACATCCATGCCCGAGGCAGGATTCGAACCTGCGTCCGTAGCGGTCGCACGGTTCCAGACTGAAGCGCCTAGAACCGCTTGGCCACGGCGGCCGGCTGAAAATGTGTAGTAACAAAGACTATTAGGTACACAGATATATATGTCTAGGAAGATGTCGGGATTTCACTTTCACACTTAATGTCGTACAATTTCTCTACAGTGCCTATCATGGCCGTATTAGCATTAATGATGTGTTGTATCAGTTACGTATTTAGTTCGCCAAGAACATTCAGTGTTTGCATTGGCAGTGAGAGTAAATGTGGAATTTTCGATGTGATGGTAAATTATATCATCGGGATAATATGTGGAGAGAGGTGGCACAGTTGCTAGAAAAATGGACTCGCATTCAGGAGAATGACCGTTTAAATCCACGTCCGGCTCTCCACATATATTTTCTCCGTGAACTCCCTAAATAGCTCCAAGCAAAATTCGGAATGTTTCATTCGAAATGGCATGGCCGATTTCCATCACTATCCTTGAAATAGAACTTGTGCTCCATCTCTAGACTTTAAATCGCAATCATCCCTCTTTTGTAATGTGGTGGTGCCTATCATTAATTTGACAGGCTTGCGCTGTGGATGCAAGGGGAAAGGAGAAAACCTTAAAGGAACGTCAGGGATCACGGGGAACACACAGACACAATCTCTCTTTTCAGTTTTCTTGTTACCTACAAAAACAGATAGATAGTGGAGGCTTAGTTCATATTTACTCAATATTTAATTACGTCTTAGTTGTATATATGAATGAAGTGAGACACTTTTCTTTATACGATACGTCCTAAATTTCAGTGGTTACGAGACTTGTCTCTGCACACATCGGCACCTCTGTGCAACTATCGTGAGGATATGGAGAAATATTGCGAATGAAAGTTACAGCGGGCGAACTTGTCATGTGGAAGTTTCCAATATTTCAATTTCCAACAGACCGCTATTCATATTTGCCAAAGACGCGGCACCCTCTAGGCTCTTCCGCAGAATTGCTCATGAAATTCGTAACACCTACGCTATGTAGTGGGCCGTCATATATTGAAAACGTATTTCGCTCCAATTTTCTCCTTTTATTGGACTCTTCTAAGATCCTATTTGTTTCCAGTCAAGCTATCTGGATAAGATAATGGATTTACGTCTGACTGTAGTAGTAACTAGTCCCTAAACGCATAACAGTTGAGGCTTTCGTGGCCGCTTGTTGACGAACAGCCTGTTGGCTTTTGCCTCGGTCTCATAGACTAACGTCTGTTTGACGATTTCCCTGATGTTCGCTCGCATTAGACTCTGGCGTTGACAAATAGTCACCCTCCACTGCTGACGGCGTTGTCCGGCTGTGAAGTGTGAAGCTTGAACGATACCAGCCACTCCTGCCGGCGAAATGTCTCTAATTGTTACACTTTACGACAGTTAGTTGTTTTAGCGGATTAAGGCACTAAACGGCAACCTCATCAGCATGTAACTGTTTTAACTACAATAGTAACAAAAGTGAATTTTTGCGTTTAACACCTATTTTCACGGGCGGGATATACTGGATTTATACGTAGTTATGATCATTCATTACAGCGTTCAGTCACCTGTTATTGTTATTGTTGTTTGGCTACACGTTTAGAAATGTACCTACATACTACTTGACAAGCCACCTATCAGTATATGCGTGAGGGTACTCACGAGGGAAACTCTCCATCGAACCGCCCTCAGATTTAATGGTAGTAATTACCAGTGGACAGCGCGTCAAAAACTGAATACAGACCAAGCATGAAAAGAGGAAAAACGTGTACTGAATTGTGAAAATAGCAAAACAGAACAGTGAACGGTGCAAGGACAAGAAGTGTAATGTAGAGGATGCTACCAGAGCAATGACGTCATGGTGAAGTGGTACCGATTTTGGACTGCCAAGCGGGCAAGCCGCGTTCATATCTCCTAGGTCGGTCGTGCCATTTTTTTTTATTCTATACAACTACTCTATTAGCAGCCGAAAGGATTCGACCCAATCCTCCACCGGAAAACACGTGTGGTGTGTCATACACAGCGTTAGTGACAATACGTGTGTCATACATTTTCATTGTTCTCCTCGTGAGTGAGTGAGATATGCCTCCTTGCCCGATTTAGGTGTTCGTACGAATGTGAGCATTAATTGCAAGAAATGGTCCAAGGGTTTCACAATTTTCAAAGTTTCACAAGTTTTCTGTGCTCTATCGAAACATATGTTTTTACCGTTTATGAAATTGCTTTCCGTTTTGGGAGGTCTGACTCTTTAATTCCTTTGTTGTACACTAGTCTGTACCCGTTTATTTGTTGTTTTCATTTCTGTGAGACTTCTACGTGGTATATCGCCTGTTATTACTATTCATCACATTTACTTGCGACGGTAACGTTTACTTACCACATGACTCACATTTTATAAACAATAAGTATATTTTATGAGAATTGCCAAAACTACCGAAAGAGAACACACATATAGATGACAGACGGACAATTACTAATCCAAGAATAAAAATAAATGGCACGAGGGAGATTTTAAAACGGCTCGTCCGGGTTGCAGTCCCATACCGTGAGCACAGCACTGCGACCGTCTAATTTCGCACGATGTTGCACTTGTTAAGATTGGACTGTTCACTCATTCCATTTTGCTTCTTTTGCCACAGTTCAGTACACCATCTTCCTGTTTTCATGCTTGATTTGTGTTCAGTTTTTGACAGACTATCCTCTGGGTTATCTTACCACTAAAGCTGAGTGCTTTAGGAGATTCCTTGTAATTACCTCCACTTGTCATTTCCTTTCCTGTTCCACTAGCAAATGGGGCGAGAGAAATACGACTGACTACATGCTTCTTCACGAGCCCTAATTTCCCTTGTCTTCACGGACCTTACGCAAGACGCACGTTGATGGGAACATATCCGTTCTACACTCTGTCGCAAACGCGGTTCTGTGTGTTTTTATCAGCTGTGTACACACTGCGAGAGTACAGTACCACCAAATCAGAATGTAGCCACATCAACCTGAAACTATTCATACCACCTCAAATGATTTATCTTAATAAACAAATATTATAAACTGAACTAAGCTCAGGCTAAGTTTTCAAGGTGTTAATATCGTCAAATTTTACTGTCGAATCCATGATTTTTAAACATGTTTACATCAGTGGTTATCCGTGTGGGTACTACCCTCAGATTGAGTGGCGCGGAACTAATTACCAGTTTTCCTCATCACTACAATACATACAACATCATGTGTTTGACATCTGTCCACGAAACATTAATAGTTCTTCTGTTAACGCATTATAGAATAGCACACTGGAACGAAACTATTAATTTAGTTTGATTGCATTGTGCTATAGTGTTATAACAGAAGCGCCTTCAATATATCGTACTCGGTGGACCCAAACATAATGTTGGATATACTTTAACGTTGGAGAACATTTCATGTTCTTACGTCGCACTGAACGTGAATATGGGAAATTGTTCATTCGAAAGGCCTATTTTAACATGAAGAACTAAATCACGGGGTTGAATCCAGTAATTCAAGGTGTTAATGAAGTTTTGCACACGTAATGTATGGTAGTGCACATGTTGGTACACCGATGTTCGAGCGAGAATTAAGTGACACGAGATTGGGACCAAAACACGGTTTCAGTAATACCCTTTGCTTAACTACGAAGAAAAGTTAGTATAAAAGTACGCTACCTTACTGCGTTAAACTATGAGGTGAACCTTCTTTGATAATGCGGATTTCTACGGTGAGCATAGACCAGATAAAGACTGAACGACGTGAAGCAGTGTCCGAGGTTCCTGTTCAATTTTCGGGCTTCAGATGACTGCCTGCCACCAAAATAAAGGCATTTCTTGATTTCCTTAAGACAGTCAAGGTCAAAACAGTGACTGCTTCAAGAAAGCAGTGGCCTTTCCACGTCTTTGTATTGAAAGTTACCTCTTGTCATCTGTGTGAGGCTCAGAGGTGGGGCTAAGCAATACCATTGGGCAAATAAACGTATGGAGCGAAACCCATCAGTCGTTCGGGCGACCTAGTCAGAATTTCAAAATCTTCACCAATGTGGCCATTGTTTTGAGTCATCAGTCTTCTGAGTGGTTTGATGCGCAAACCCACAAATTCCTCTCCTGTGCCAACCTCTTCATCTCAGAGTAGCACATGCGAAATACGTCCTCATTTAATTGCTAGATGTGCTCCAGTCTCTTCAACTACAATTTTTACCCTCTACGTCTCCCTCTAGTGCCACGAAAATTATTCCCTAATGTCTTAACCGATGTTCTACCAACCTGTGGTTTTTTCTTGTCAGTGTTTACCGTATATTCCTTTCCGATTCTGTGAAGAACCTCCTTATTCCCTTCCTCATCAGTCCACCTAATTTTCAACATTCGTCTATAACACCACATCTCAAATGTTTCAGTTTCCTTCTCTCCCGATTTTCCCACACTCCGTGTCTCACTACCAACAGTACTGTGCTCCAAACGTACTTTCTCATCAATTGTATTTTGAAATTATAGCCTATGTTTGATACTAGCAGGTTTCTCTTGACCAGGAATGCACTTTTTTGTCACCTTTCGTCTGCCTTTTATGTCCTCCTTGCTCCTCCCGTGATGGGTTATGTTGCTTCCTGGATAGCAGACATCGGCATGGAGGTGTGTGATGTCCTTAGGTTGGTTAGGTTTAAGTAGTTCTAAGTTCTAGGGGACTGATGACCACAGCTGTTAAGTCCCATAGTGCTCAGAGCCTTTTGAAGCACCAAACCAGATATTAACTTTCTCGTTGTTCTCATTTCTGCTACTTCTCATTCATTCTATCTGTTTCGGATTTACTCTCACTCCATTCTCTGTACTCATTAGACTGTTCATTCCATTCAGAGCGTCCTGTAATTCTTCTTCACTTTCACTGAGGATAGTAATGTCATCAGCGAGTCTTATCATTGCTGTCATTTCTCCTCGATTTTAATTCCACTTTTGAGCCTTTCTTTTGTTTTCTCATAGTTTCTTCTATGTATAGATTGAGGGTAGGAGAGAAAGACTACATCTCTGTCTTACGATATTTTTAATCCGAGCACTTTGTTCTTAGTCTTTCACTTCTATTTCTCCCTGTTAGTTATAATACATATTGCATATTAGCCCTCTTTCCGTAAAATATACATCTGTGTTTTCGAAAGAGAGAATTCAGTCGTGGTTGCAATAAAGATTGATTGACTACTTTTTCATTTGAGACGCGGTTTGCCTGTATTAAAAGGCATCTTTACACAATTGAACTATGGGTAAATAACCATCTTATGAAAAGAGGAGTCAAAGGCATAACATTAAACTCAAGAAAGAATGAGTCAAGTCCTGGCATAACGATAAAATACGAAACAATGCAGATGGTCGCAATGTGTATCTTGTGAAGGTTTACAGTAAAGTGGTAACATACCACAAGCCAATAATGATAATAGAAGAGAACTCTCATACGGTAAGATCAAATGACACTTTAACAGAATATAGGTTCTGTCCACAACATAAAAAAAGAAGAAAAAACTGTTAAAATGTGTAAATCTTAACTATATGCAGCAGGAGGAAGCACATTATAATGTCTGTGCCTTGGCGCTTTAGACGTGCAGATCGTGTCATGAACTAACAAATCCTGAATTCTGATAAAGACCTTTATAGCGAAATTGAAAAATTAAAATTGAAAGATTCAATAAGGCGAAAATAATCTGGGAAACATGAATCAAATAGACACAAAGTATTTTCAATGAACATTAATAATTTTATTCGTAGACTCTACTAAAAAACTGCCATATTACTGACTTTATTACACAAAATAAATATTAATAATGAAAACTGAAAGTATTATAAACTTTCTTAATCTTCTTCCTCTTGTGCTTCTTGTTCTTAACCTTCATTTCCTTTTTCATCTTCATCCTCACTTACATTTTTGTCCTCTACATTACCCTGAGCATCTGATTGCTAGTAATCCACTGAAGCAGGTACAAAGGAGACAACAGCTTGTGATAACAGAGTCTTGACTTTCCTCGAAGATGGTATCCACAAAGAAGAAATATAGGGATCGATTGGTGCCAGAAGTTTCCGGAACATATTTCCCACACTTTTCACATAGGAAGACTTTCGGGCAGAGAGGCGGTGATATTGCTCTATTAACTTGTTTGTTAATTCCTGCGCATCTTCCGACAGCTGATCAATTCTTAAACTTGCAGTAATTGTATTTTTATTTTATAATAGCTTATTAGCAATTTTACAGAAATTAAAATCGTATGATTATGTGGAAATACGTGTTTTATTCGTATTTTCGCTAAATTTTCAGTTATATTTTCTCTGTGTAAATAACTACGTTTCCCTGTCTTCGCTTAAAAGTGGCTGAAAGCAGGTAGGAGGCTAGTAGCCGGATCTTAAGGCTGATTCACAGACAGGTTCATAATTAGGGATGGAATGGAACAGAGAGCAGAATGTCGCTCGACTTTCACAATTTCTTTGCGTGCATACCAGTTAGAGGCTAAATAAACAAATCGAATATTTTATTAATTATTAAATAATGAAATAAGTGTTCATAATTAAGTGGGTATCTTCTGAAATAGCCTTCACTTAAAAAATTTCGGTCTGTTTTCACTGAGAAAAACAAAATATTTCATCCACATGATACAGAACTTCTACATCCCGACGACCTTGAAGCGCGGCCTAAATGAGTACCGTGTGGACCTCATATTCAACCTTCGGAAGAAACAGCTGGCCATTTGTAAGACCGAACTTCAATAGGACGAACATTACTTTAGCCAACCTATTATAATGAAACTTCTTAATTCCGACCTTTTTTTTTTTTTTGTAGGTCACTTTTTCGAGGTTCAGACCTACTGTGAGACGCCGCGGTGTCTCAGTCTTTGTTGCCCCTATAGAAAATGTTAAGATGTCAGTGAGTCAATTGTTCCCTACGGACGGCCAGCGCTGGTTTGGCGAACCCTGCCCTGCCGGCCGAAGTGGCCGTGCGGTTCTAGGCGCTGCAGTCTGATTCGAATCCTACCTCGGGCATGGATGTGTATGATGTCCTTAGGTTAGTTAGGTTTAACTAGTTATAAGTTCTAGGGGACTAACGACCTCAGATGTAGAGTCCCATAGTGCTCAGAGCCATTTGAGCCCTTTTTTTGAACCCTGCCGACAGAGAGGACGGACATTGGCTCAGACAACAAAACCACGAAGTGGGCAACTGCCCCATTTCCGGAGAAAACTGATAGGCCTCCCTGTGCAGCCTTGCCTCCTAGAGAGATTTACCAACAGTAGGGCCATGAAACCATACTTGCAGTGCACCTCGTTCCTGAGTGTGAGCAATTCAACGAGTTACTCCCTGGCCCATATGTTCAGTACACGCTTTATAATAACCAGGAAATGTTGTCTGAAAATTGACATTATCGCAGAGCAAAATGTTACAGTAATGGCACAGTTTTATTATAGACGACCTCATCATCGCACAAAATATCAGATCACAGTTTAAAATTTTATGGACGTAAATTTTTTGTTTGACCTAGAAACGTAGGTTCTGTAGAACTCGCTAGTGTACTGCATCATAAAAATATCTTCTCTGGAGATAATGTTTTCAGCTGAGGAAATAGACCATTCACCTTAAAAGTTACAATATGTCAGCGCAGTAAGTATGGTGGCAACGTGAACCAACTACAGTAAACAACTGATGTGCATTTTGCCTGTAAACTGAGAGCAGGCAGGGTAGAGTGGTGATCATGCAGCCCTAGTGTATCTACGTTGGCACAAATCCCAATGGAGCTACGAATTGGACATCTCTAAGCCAAGTACTGAAGACTTTCCCCAGATTCTATATCAATAAACCGTTCCACGCTGCGTCTCTAGCAGCTACCATAGGCAACGAAACTTTAAAATATTTCCAATAAATGTAGACCTAACTTAAAAACTGGAAGCGGTTTCATGAGATTCATTAAGTTGGAACGATCAAATCGATAACGTTATCGGGAAGGAAAATCGAAGACTACGTTTTATTGGCAGAATAGTTTGAAGATGCAACAGGTCTACGCTTATTCGTCCTCTGGTAGAGTATGAGTGTCCGGTATGGGATCCTTACCAGATGGAATTGACGGAGAACGTTACAAATGTTGAATGAAGGGTAGTTCATTTTGTATTATCGCAGAACAGGGTAGAGAATGTCATGGGTATAATACGCTAGTTGGGATGGCAATGTCTAGATTTTGCCCGATTTTTCAAGAAAATTTTAATCTCCAACTTGCTCCTTTGAATGTGAAAATATTTTGTTGACGCCAACCTACATCTGGAGAAACAATCATCGTAATAAAATATCAGAAATCAGAGATCATACAGAATTTTATCCCACGCGCTTTCAGAGAGAGGAACAGTCGACAAATAGTCTGAAGGCGATTCGAAGAACCCCCTACAAGGCACTTCAATGTGAATTGCAGAGTAGTCATCCATATTCAAATGTACACATTAAGAGGTATAACCTTATTTTAGAAGTTTGAAACAATGAAACAAGTATTACAGATAGAAACTATGTTTTTGTCCTGATGCAGTCTACCTGAGGGCGCACAAATACCTCGAATATATCCATGAAGTATTTGGAAATGATTACAGTTAGCAACATCCAACGGACTATATACACAATTTCAAACCTTGCTGACAACCCCCGACCCCCCTCTTCCTCCACAAAATTATAAAATGAAAACTCTTTATCGATTTCAAAATGAGGAGTGACGTGTTTTAATTTATTACTTCTTTACTACTGACTCTTTTCGCAATTTATTTTTGAGACAGTATCCACATATTCCACTGAATGTACATACAAAATTATATAATGGTACGGTACGTCACGTATTTCACGAAAGGTGACGCCATAGCGGATTGGTGAAAATCGGCTTTTGTTTTAGACGGCGCGCAGTAATACTTCAATATCATGCATGATGTTTTAAATTATTTCTTTTCTGCTATTCATTCTATTCGCAGCACTCTTTGCAGTAGGTGTACATATATCACTGAATGTATCTGCAAAATTATATCATTGTACGACATACACTTCAGGAGATACATCGTCATAAATATTTAGATTCTAGATAAACTAGTTATTGCCTTAAATGGAACACAAATTATCCGGACTCTATTCATACAGTGTATCATAATGAAAGGTTTAGCTACTTCCAACAAACTTTAAGCATAATTTCAGACCTTTCCTAAACATTCTTTCGGTTCCAAGCATGAAGTGAAGTATTTTATACATTAACGACTGATGCTCTTTGACACATGGGAGTTTGATTCTTTAAAGAATATGGGGTTTACTGCTGTTTTATAGAAGCGTTAGTGTAGAGAAAGTTTTGCAGCAAACCTCAACTCCCGAACAAAAATAGTACAGTGTGGTCGCCTGCCGAGACTTCATTAAACTTCAGAACGCGAAAAATGCTTTTCAGGAAAAAAAAAAACGCTGTGTAAAAATTCGTATAAGTAATCAACGATCTGATGACAAAATCGACTCGACATTTAAACTATTGCGACGCATGAGTTTAACATCCCCAATAAGGAATTTTCTGACAGCCATTGTAGTATGAAGTTCTACGCGTTGTAGTCCAACGGGTCTGAGGGGAGGGGAGAGACTATGTAGAACACCTGAACCACTGAAACCTCCACCTCAACTTTTCTCTGTTTAGTATTAATCCAGTCTTGAAACTTTTTGGAATGACAGTTTCGGAAAAAATCAGTTTGTGCAAATACAGAAAACAAGTCGAATGAGAAACCAATCTGAATTCCATGTAACATACTTTTCTTGATCTGAAAGATAATGTTTTCGCTAGTGCGACGTTCTGTTGGAAAATATTATTCTTGTGTGCTGTCCTAGTTCTATTACAATAAACAGTTTCACATGATGTAGTAAAGCATCATAATCTAGGCATGTTATGATCTTTCCCCTTAGATTGTTACTTCAACTTTTGAGTGTGATTCACATTTCATTCATAGATAGCTGTACAAAAATATCGCCATTCTTTGTTTGGAAACGGTTCTGCTTAAAAGTTAGTAATCCATGCGAGGTATTTTCAACTCGTGCTTTCATTCACGCCGTAGTGTCGTAGTGTATTGTCCAATCGAATATGTGTCTCCCTCAATTCCACACTGAGACCTATAAGTTTGAGTATGACGTATTTTGGCCCGCCCGTTTGGCCATGCGGTCTAACGCATGGCTTTCCAGGCGGGAAGGAGCGCCTGGTCCCCGGCACGAATCCGCCCGGCTGATTTGTGTCAAGGTCTGGTGAACCGGCCAGTCTGTGGATGGTTTATTGGCGGTTTTACATCTGACTCGGTGAATGCGGGCTGGTTCCCCTTATTCCGCCTCAGTTACACTATGTCGGCGATTGCTGCGCAAACAAGTTCTCCACGTACGTGTACACTACCCTTACTCTACCATGTAAACATAGGGGTAACACTCGTCTGGTGTGAGACGTTCCCTGGAGGGTCCACCGGGGGTCGAACCGTACAATAACCCTGGCTTCGGTGTGGGGTGGCGGAGGGGTGAAGTGGACTGCGGTAGTCGTCGTGGAGTTGTGGGCCACTGCGGCTGTATTTTTCGGAATCCACGTTAAATTTTATGACTCTCTGTAGCTGTCTGGGTAAGTCAGGCCAAAGGTCAGACGTCAGAGGAAGGCAACTGCATACCACGGGCCACAAGAGTTTACCTAGTAAACCGATGTGGTGCACAAAACAGTCTTCGGGTTGATGACTACTTTACGTACTTAGTACTATACATGACTAAATAAAAGAATGAGTCAAAATCATCCTCACAGTGAAATCAATAATGTCATAAATACAGGAAGAAATTAAAAAAAAACACAGAAGTTTATCGGTGAATGAATATATACGTAAATGAAGTAAAATGTTGTTTCTTACATCTACTACAAGTTCTGAGACAAATTTTGGTCCCAGATCTTAGGTTCCTAGTCGAATATTATTTTCCTTTGGCGTTACTTTTGGCTGCTTCGATTTATATGCAGTCTGCAAAATGCTGAACAGCTCGCTGACGAAAAAGTCGTTAACAGGATGAAAGCTGACAATATTATTCCAATATTACGCCATTCGGACGATGACATCTTGAACGTCATGTTGCACATGGACACAAAATTTACATGGTGTAGTAGTATCGATAGTAAACAGACTAATACAACATGTATCTGATGACGCCAAAGCGGAAAGGTGTAATATTGGAATAATAAAATCAGCTTGCATCCAGTCAGTGATTTCTTCCCCGCAGCAGCCTCTTCAGCATTTTACTGAGTGCACATACTTTTCAACATGGTCACATACCTACTTCGTGACATCATGTCGCCGCTATTTTATTCCGAGTTATGTGTACCGTTTGTAGTCGAATTCTGTAGCTATATATCTCTGCTTCCGTATTCATTGTAATGAAATTTTTTAATGTGGTCTTTAAAAGAAGCCTGAATTATGTTTGGAGTCCATTGTAGAATTTCTAGTAGAAAGCTATTTAAAAGGCAACAGACAAGAGCCTCACACTCCATCTATTCTTTAATGACGTATGTTATTAACAATCAATAACTGTTTAGAAAATTACTGTTACATTCGTAAACTCATTACAGTGTCTTTGTGCGGCATACAAATCTTTGAACACTTACTGAGTACAATTTTGTATGGATATTAGAATTAACGTCAGACACTAACTGAAAATTGCTTGCCAACTCATAAACCATAGAAGAATTTAGTAATGTGGTGTGTCTGTGTTTTTGTGAAGGAGAGAAGGAAAAAAGAGAGAAAAGTTGAACACAGCTAAGCATAAATTACTTTTTGTATGAAAAGAAAGTAGGCCATGAAACGAACATTTAAAAGTGGAGCGTGATGCCACTTGTTTCACTCAGAGTACGCATTATCATTATAAAAACGAATCGTTGCACATGATTGATAGACATCACAATTGCGATTCGTGAAATACACAAATTAAATAATTACCTGCTGTCTGACCAGCTTCGTGTCTTAATTTTTCTACATAGATTAAATACGTAAGTAAACGCATGAATAAACGAATAAATACTGTAGAACTATATGGTGCATGTATGAGATAGTGATACGAATCATTAGCACATCGTGCAGGGCACATTAACACAACAGCGAACTGTGTGTAAATATACGTTTCAAAGTGCTTTAACAACAGCCAGTAGTTGATAGACAGAAACTGTCCCAACGTTACGAACTGCTTACGGGGAGCCCTGTGCTCGGAGGTATTCCACGACCGATCGCTACACCCTGGTACACGCAGCCGACTTCATTCATCAGTGGCGAAGCGGGATGCGCACGAGGGCGTAAGACAAAGCGAACGGAAAACCGCGCCCAGAAAACGAGATTATAAATCCGCCGGCTTGACGGGCTGCCCGCCCACGAACCCCGCCGGTGCCGAAACAAGGCCCTGGTTGCCTCAGGGGAGCGGCATACGCGACGTGACGCGCAAATGCTTCACTTCCTGGAATTTCCTCAACTTCTCCGGTAGGCCGATAACGTGTCCCCAACGTTATTCGTGGCTGAATTCTGAATTCTGTAAATCCACCATCGACATCTGACCTATCATTGACCTTTAAAGGTCACTGAAAACATTTTTTACATTTCCCAGGATAAGAAGAACTTAAGTGTTTACCGGATCAAGTCAGTCTGGAAGAATGAAATATCGATACCACAGGATCGGTATCCATTATTAGAAATAATGTTCGGCTTCTCTTTTTAAAGCCTGCGAGTCTCACTATTGGTTCAAGAGGAAATTTTGTTCACTGGCTACATCTACATCCACATCTATGTTCTACAAACTCTTGTACGGTCAATGTTCTTACAAATGTAACAGCTATTAGGGCTTATTCCGGTTCAAATCAGTACAAGGCGCGGGAAGAATAATTGTTTAAGTGACTCTTTTTCGCGACGTAATTAATATAATCGTGTCCTCGCAATACATAAGGGGGCGTTATGTGGGGAATTTCAGTACATGCCTAGATTCAATAGGTGAAGCCAATTCTTGAAACTTTGTAAGTTTTCTCAGGATAGTTTGCTCCTACCGCCAAGTGTCTGCAAGTTCAGTTTCTTCAGCATCTCCGTGACATTCCCCTATGTGCCGGACAAACCTGTGAATATTCGTGCTGCCCTTCTCTGTATACTTCCAATATCCCACTTTAGTCCTATTTGGTACTTAAACTATATTCTAGAATGAGTCGCGCAAGTGTTCGGAAGTGGTCTACTATGTACACTGACAGCATTTCCCCAGCATTCTACCAATTAATCGATGTCTTCCACCTCCTTTACCTTGACTGAGCCTAATAGATTGTTTCATTTCACATACCTATTTATTGTTAAAGCAAGGTATTTGCATGATTTCACCAATTCCACTTGTGACTCATTGACAATATAGTCAGAGGATACTACATTTTTCGTTTTGTGGAGTTAACAGTCGCACATTTCTGAACACTTAAAACTATTTACCAATCTTTACATCATATGAAAATCTTATCAAGATCGGATTCAATGTTTGTGCAGATTCTTACACATACACCTTCATTTTAAATAACTGAACCGGCTCCCAAAACTCTTAAGTTACTATTGAAAGGTAGCTAGTATATAACGTGAAAACCAAGAGTCCCGAGAGACTTCCCTGTGCCGTACCTGAATAATTTCTACATGTTGTGATGACTCTCCATTCAAGATGTAAGGGGCGACCAAAAACGTTTGCGTTTGAGGGCGTTGCTACAACGTGTATGGAACGTACCTCTACTCTGATGCAGATATGCATGGAGGTGACATAGCTCATAGGATACCTCCTAATATTGTTTCAGACGTCCATTTGCAGTTCCTTGATGTGGCATCGACTCAACAACTCGTTGGCAGTTACCTGCTGAAATATTGAACCATGCTGCCTCAATAGCCGTCCGCGACTTCGAAAGTGTTGCTGGTGCACGATTTTGTGCCGAACTGACGTGTTGGTTATGTATCATTAATTTCCTAGGGGATTCATGTAGCGCGATATGGGTTGCCAAATAATTCGCTCTAATCGACCAGAATGTTCTTCAAACCAATCGCAAACAATTGAGGTCCAGCGGGATGGCACATTGTCATCCATGAAAACTTCATCGTTTTTTGCGAACATGAGACCCATGAAATGCTACAAATGGTTTCCAGGTAGCCGAACATAACCATTTCCAGTCAGTGGCCCAGTCCACTCCGTGCAAAGACAGCCCACACCTTAATGGAGCCGCCACCAGCTTGAACAGCGCGTTGTTGACAACCTGGTTCCATGGCTTCGTGGGGTCTGCGCCACGCTCGACTCTTACCATAACGCCTACCAACTAAAATCGGGACTCATCTGGCGAGGTCACAGGGTCCAACTTACTTGGTTAAGAACCGAGGAGAGGAGCCGCCATTGACTTCGTGTTGTTTGCAAAGCCACTAGCGTTCATCATCTCCTACCATGCTCCATTAACGTCATATTTCACCTCACTGTCCTAACGGATACGTTCACCGTATGTCCCACATTCATTTCTGCGTGTATTTTAAGCAGTGACGCTTATCTGTTAACACTCACAAATCTGTCCAGAAGCCGCTGCTCTCGGTTGTTAAGTGAAGGTGGTCGACGCTACCGCCATCTGTATATGTGCATATCGCTGTCACACGTCTTTAGTCACCTGAGTGTATGTGCACCGACCGTTCAACTAAGGTGTTAAGAGTGGCATTCGTGCCTTTCCGACGTGCTTACCGTCAATGCGGAATCTTGAATTATGGCGACCTCATTACCAAATGCGTCCACATGGAACCAAACTGTAAATTACTCTTTTCTTGGATGCCGAGGTAGAAAAACGGATAAACACCCGTCGGAGGAAGAACACTGTGCAAGAGGCAGCACGTCTGTTTAAAACCACCATTGTACTCATCCAGGTTCAAGTTTTCCTAAGTATCGCCAGATTGCTCAGGACATATTCCAGATGGTTCCTTTCAGAAAAACAAGGCCCATATCCTTCCCCATGTTCTCCCAGTCTCAGTTTGTACTTCGGCTGTGAAGATAGGTCATCGACGAGTCATAGGTCTATGACCTCCAACCATTTAGTTTTTATTCTGTAGACTGTAGACAGAAACTGTAATATTATTTCGGATCTCTGTACAAGTTTCGGTATAATAATCGGATAAAGTTATGAATTGTTTATGTCGAGATAACGTGAAATTTTAACGTCAAATTTACAATTCCTTCAGAAGAAGTACCAAAGTGTTCGTAATTCAAGAACAGTGGTTTTTGGTGTACTAGGGTTTCGATGTTGTGACTTTTTCAAAGCAGAGCTGGTGAGTGAATGTTAATGGCTTCAAATGACTCTGAGCACTATGGGACGTAACTTCTGAAGCCATCAGCTCCCTAGAACTTAGAACAATGAGACTGTAAGGCCTAGAACCGCTCGGCCACTCTGGCCGGCTGAGTGAATGTTAAGAAATGTACAAAAAACACAACACATCTGTGTTTTGCTACATTGGTTAGGGTCTTAGCAAGTTAGTCTTAATGTGACTATGTAGTCTTTCTCGCCGTATGAGTATATCAAATTCTTGTCGGGTTTCCAGCCGGATCAAACTGTCACCTGAACACAGTATTCCACCTGGCCTCAATCATCAGGTAAGAAAAGCTACGCTTCTCTCGCCAATAGCTGATTGCACACGCAAATGACTGCAAGGTAGTATTATATGCATCGGAAGAACAACAGCGCATGCGCTAAATACAGCGCGCACGCGCTATACAATGAGACGCAAGTAGTTGCAAGTGCTTCGCGGTACTGGGATAGTGTTTTAAAGGAATCTGTTGAAATCAGAGAAGCAGATACCATCATTAATCGTGATAATGGATTTTTTTTGTCATGAGTCTACTGACTGGTTTGATGCGGCCCGCCACGAATTCCTTTCCTGTGCTAACCTCTTCATCTCAGAGTAGCACTTGCAACCTGCGTCCTCAATTATTTGCTTGACGTATTCCAATCTCTGTCTTCCTATACAGTTTTTGCCCTCTACAGTTCCCTCTGGTACCATGGAAGTCATTCCCTCATGTCTTAGCAGATGTCCTATCATCCTGTCCCTTCTCCTTATAAGTGTTTTCCACATATTCCTTAACTCTCCGATTCTGCGTAGAACCTCCTAATTCCTTACCTTATCAGTCCACCTAATTTTCAACATTCGTCCATAGCACCACATCTCAAATGCACCGATTCTCTTCTGTTCTGGTTTTCCCACAGTCCATGTTTCACTACCATACAATGCTGTACTCCAGACGTACATCCCCAGAAATTTCTTCCTCAAATTAAGGCCGGTAGTTGATATTAGTAGACTTCTCTTGGCCAGAAATGCCTTTTTTGCCATAGCGAGTCTGCTTTTGATGTCTTCCTTGCTCCGTCCGTCATTGGTTATTTTACTGCCTAGGTAGCAGAATTCCTTAACTTCATTGACTTCGTGACCATCAATCCTGATGTTAAGTTTCTCGATGTTATCATTTATACTTCTTCTCATTACCTTCGTCTTTTTCCGATTTACTCTCAAACCATACTGTGTACTCATTAGACTGTTCATTCCGTTCAGCAGATCATTTAATTCTTCTTCACTTTCACTCAGAATAGCAATGTCATCAGCGAATCGTATCACTGATATGCTTTCACCTTGTATTTTAATTCCACTCTTGAACCTTTCTTTTATTTCCATCTTTGCTTCCTCGATGTACAGATTGAAGAGTAGGGGCGAAAGGCTACAGCCGTGCCTTACAGCCTTCTTAATACGAGCACTTCGTTCTTGATCGTCCACTCTTATTATTCACTCTTGGTTGTTGTACATATTGTACATGACCCGTCTCTCCCTATAGCTAACCCCTACTTTCTTCAGGATCTCGAACAGCTTGCACCATTTTATATTGTCGAACGCTTTTTCCACGTCGACAAACCCTATGAACGTGTCTTGATTTTTCTTTAGCCTTGCTTCCATTATTAGCCGTAACGTCAGAATTGCCTCTCTCAAGCCTTTACTTTTCCTAAAGCCAAACTGATCGTCACCTAGCGCATTCTCAATTTTCTTTTTCCATTCTTCTGTATATTATTCTTGTAAGCAGCTTCGATGCATGACGAGTCAAGCTGATTTTGCGATAATTCTCGCACTTGTCTGCTCTTGCCGTCTTCGGAATTGTGTGGATGATGCTTTTCCGAAAGTCAGATGGTATATCGCCAGACTCATATATTCTATACACCAACGTGAATAGTCGTTTTGTTGCTACTTCCCCTAATGATGTTAGAAATTCTGATGGATTCTTATCTATCCCTTCTGCCTCATTTGACCGTAAGTCCTCCAAAGCTCTTTTAAATTCCAATTCTAATACTGGATCCCCTATCTCTTCTAAATCTACTCCTGTTTCTTCTTCTATCACATCAGACAAATCTCCACCCTCATAGAGGCTTTCAATGTATTCTTTCCACCTATTTGCTCTCTCCTCTGCATTTAACAGTGGAATTCACGTTGCACTCTTAATGTTACCACCGTTGCTTTTATGTCACCAAAGGTTGTTTCGACTTTCCTGTATGCTGAGTCTGTCCTTCCGACAATCATATATTTTTCAATGTCTTCACATTTTTCCTGCAGCCATTTCGTCTTAGCTTCCCTGTACTTCCTATTTATTTCTTCCCTCAGCGACTTGTATTTCTGTATTCCTGATTTTCCCGGAACATGTTTGTACTTCCTCCTTTCATCAATCAACTGAAGTATTTCTTCTGTTACCCATGGTTTCTTCCAAGCTACCTTCTTTGTACCTATGTTTTCCTTCCCAACTTCTGTGATGACCCTTTTTAGAGACGTCCATTCCTCTTCAACTGTGTGGCCTTCTGCGCTATTCCTTATTGCTGTATCTATAGCGTTAGAGAACTTCAAACGTATCTCGTCATTCCTTAGTATTTCCGTATCCCACTTCTTCGCGTATTGATTTTTCATGACTAATGTCTTGAGCTTCAGCCTACTCTTCATCGCTACTATATTGTGATCTGAATCTATATCTGCTCCTGGGTACGCCTTACAATCCAGTATCTGATTTCGGAATCTCTGTCTGACCATGATGTAATCTAATTGAAATCTTCCCGTATCTCCCGGCCTTTTCCAAGTATACCTCCTCCTCTTGTGATTCTTGAACAGGGTATTCGCTATTGCTAGCTGAAACTTGTTACAGAACTCAATTAGTCTTTCTCCTCTTTCCTTCCTTGTCCCAAGCCCATATTCTCCTGTAATCTTTTCTTCTACTCCTTCCCCTACAACTGCATTCCTGACTATTATATTTTCGTCCCCCTTTATATACTGCATTACCCTTTCGATATCCTCATACACTTTCTCTATCTGTTCATCTTCAGCTTGCGACGTCGGCATGTATACCTGAACTATCGTTGTCGGTGTTGGTCTGCTGTCGATTCTGATTAGAACAACCCGGTCACAGAACTGTTCACAGTAACACACCCTCTGCCCTACCTTCCTATTCATAACGAATCCTACACCTGTTATACCATTTTCTGCTGCTGTTGATATTACCCGATACTCATCTGACCAGAAATCCTTATCTTCCTTCCACTTCACGTCACTGACCCATACTATACCTAGATTGAGCCTTTGCATTTCCTTTTTCAGATTTTCTAGTTTCCCTACCACGTTGAAGCTTCTGCATTCCACGTCCCGACTCGTAGAACGTTATCCTTTCGTTGATTATTCAATCGTTTTCTCATGGTAACCTCCCCCTTGACAGTCCCCTGCCGGAGATCCGAATGGGGAACTATCCCGGAATCTTTTGCCAATGGAGAGATCATCATGACACTTCATCAACTACAGGCCACATGTCCTGTGGGTACACGTTACGTGTCTTTAATGCAGTGGTTTCCATTGCCTTCTGCATTCTCATGTCGTTGATCATTGCTGATTCTTCCGCCTTTAGGGGCAATTTCCCACCCCTAGGACAAGAGAGTGCCCTGAACCTCTATCCGCTGCTGCGTCCTCTTTGACAAGGCCGTTGGCAGAATGAGGCTGACTTCTTATGCCGGAAGTCTTCGGCCGCCAATGCGGATTATTTATCAAAATTTAGCCACTGGCGAAGATCGAACCCGGCACCGAAGACGTTTTGATTATGAATCAAAGACGCTATGTTTTTTTTTTAAATCCCATTTTGTTCGCATGTGTTCGTTGCATCTACTCGGGGGGGGGGGGGGGGGGACGTCGTAAGACATCCATTTATGTTCGTTGTTGATCGATTGACTCAGTTTTTTTATTACAGAGGGGGCGTAAACCTCTGACCGAACACGCTGAGCTACCGTGCCGGCTGAACCCCTAGACCACGGGTACATACCCGCTAAGTAAAACATGGAATCCTGTTTTATCAGAAATGAAGAAACAACGGTATCTGGATCGGCCGGCTATTAATGATCATTTGTAAAGATATATCGTTTTCAACAGTATTCACCACCGGGGACGCTTGAACTCTTTTTACCTCAGGGGCAGCAGGAATGAATGAGCACGTGCGCAGTGTATTTAGCGCATGCGCTGTTGTATTTCCGATGCATATAAAGGTACAGTCATTTTCCAGTGGAATTAGTTATCGGCGAGGGCAGCGTAGTTTTTCTTGCCTGATGATGGCGGCCACGTGGACCACTGAAATATGGTGTTCCGATGACAGTTTTATCCGACTGGAAACCAGACAAGAATTTGAAGTGACTCTTAAGTTTTTATTTTTTCGTAAATCTTAGTGCATATCCTTACGTGAAGGGGATGATAGGCCACGTCACGTCTCTAAATTTCAATTTCATGTTAGTACACAGCACTGCAGTTGCTTTGGGGTAAGCAGAGTTTCTAGCAAAAAGTAACTGTGCTAAACCATTTTTAGGAGTGTTGTTTGTATCTGTTTCAAGAGACTGCGGATCTTTCAGTCTCAGACTATGGTGGGAACGCTACAGAGTAGACGTTTAGTGTTTTTTTATTCCCTTCGTGTTATTCTGCGTACATCCCAACCTCAGCTGTGCCACAATCTGGCAATTTTCCATTTAGGGTGGTATGTTAGTGATTTTTAAGTTAATCTTGACGTCCTTGTCTGCATTTTTGAGAACTTATATAAATTTTTACACAGTACGATACCACTAGTTACTGTGCTTGTTGTGAGAACTGGCTGTTGTTCGTAAACAACTGGAAACTGCATTGTCTCCGGTCTGTAGATGCTCAAGGCTGTGGCGACACTGGGGCACCGATGACAAGACCTGTGACACCTTCGTTGACATTGGATTCCCCTGGTGATCTTGTTGTCGCTGCGTCTTCCAATACACAATATATGGCTGGATCATCCCCAGTCAATAGTGAGTGGCGGACGGTGGTGAGTTCACGTGTCTTTCGGCGGAAGGCGAAACAGAAAACGGGCCGCAGGGCTGGCTCCTTACGCCGTAGCTACAGGTACGAGATGCTATGCAGTGTTGATAACTCTGAGCCAGAACGGGATGCGTCTCCTGTTGGGTCAGAGACCGATTTTCCTGATCAGACCAGACAAGTTCTGTAGGTTACCATGCAAGTTGTTTGGGCGCTACAGTCTTAGGCACTCAGAATAATAGCGGTCTGGGTGGGAAACAATGCCAGAGTGCACTCAGTATGTTTCCTGGAGCTTGTAATTTGTGATGCGGAAGAGGCCCTTCCGGCGATTATCCAGCCCACTGTGCGCAACCAGCTGCACATACTGGCTCATTTAGGCACGAATGACGCCTGCGTCTTCAGTTCTGAGACCTGTTTCGGCTTGTTTCGGTGGATCGCTGATCTGATGAACGCTACTAGTATCGCACGTGGAGTGCAGGCCCAGCTGTCTATTTGTAGCATGGCATCCATTGTCAGTCGCAGTCTGGTAAGGAGCAGAGTGAAAGCTCTACGCCAGAGTTTCAGACGAGTCTGCAAGGGTATCGGAGGCGAATTTCTCTACCACCGCTATAGTGCGTAGAATTGTAATGTTCCACTTAATAGATCAGACGTGCACAACATGTGGGAAGCGGCTGCTAGGGCAGCAGTGATGTGTGTTGTGAACAAGAGGTTTTCTACTGATTACCATCAAATATTCACTCATGAGGAGAAAGATCTTGCTCACAAACGGAAAAAACTCAAACACATCGTCCAGTATGCCTTAGGCAAGTATGTTCTAAGCAAGGCCTTAATAGATGGAAAGACCCACGGTGGTTTAATATCCGTGTCAGAAAACTGCTCCATAACCAAGAGAGCTTCATGTCAGATTCAAGAGAAGTCAAAACCTAGCTAATAACCAAAAGCTGAACGAAGCGGAAATGAGCAGCAGGAGACAAAGAAAGAACCGTTTGGTGAATTGGAATCTAAAGCTTTATCAACAGATCTGAGTAAAAACCCTAAGGGGTTTTAGTCTTATGCAAAAACAGTAAGCGGTTGGAAAGGGTCTATTCATTCACTCAGAGACCATATTGACAAAGAAACGGAATTTAACAGAGAGAAGACCGAAATAGTGAATTCGGTCTTCCGAAATTGATTCACCTCAGACACTTGTAACAAAGTTTCTCCTTTCAATCATCATACGAACGTCCAAATAGCAGATACAGAGGTAACTGATCACGGAATAGAAAAGCAACTACAATCTCTTCGTAGTGGAAAGGCGTGAGGATCAGATGAGATACTTGTAAATTCTACAAGTATTATGCGTAAGGAAGTAATATACCTGCATCATGCCTCTAAAGCGGATTGTATAGTGATTACGTGCTATCACAACAATTCTCCCGGGAAAAAACTATGAAAGAAAACGAGGTTGTGTGATGATTCACGCGGAACTGGTATTCGGTATGTCTAGAGTTCATATCCCGTTCTAGTCATCCAGGTGGTTTCATCAAATTGCTCAAGACACATTCTGCATGATTATTTCCACAAAGACAAGGACCATTTCCTTCCCCCTATTTTCCCTATTTTAGTTTATACTTCTGCTGCATCCAGCTCGTCAGGGATTAGTATTCCTTCTTTTTAGGTTTAATAGATAAGAATTAATTCAAATAGGAACTGGTAACTGCTTCTGAGATGTTATTTCGTAGCTCAGTAAAAGTTTTCATACAGCAGCAGTTTATCGTAGATGGCCGGATTAAGGAAGCGTATCCAGCGTTGGAAAAACGCGCAGGTGTCTTCCCTTATCGAAGATGATCATTGAACTGATGTACACGTTCATATACAATATGATTGTTGTTATTTATGGAACTTTGCATAGTGACAAAGCAAGCTATCTGTAACCGTGTGTAGTGTGTACAGTCTGGAACTGCGTGACCGCTATGGTCGCAGGTTCGAATCCTGCCTCGGGCATGGATGTGTGTGATGTCCTTAGGTTAGTTAGGTTTAAGTAGTTCTTCGTTCTAGGGGACTGATGACCTCAGAAGTTAAGTCCCATAGTGCTTAGAGCCATTTGAACCTTTTTGTAATCGTGTGTCGGCTTCCAACATAGGGATTCGTAAACTTTGAACTTAAGAAATCGACTGAGAGAATTACATCCGAAATCTGACTGCGAGAAAGTAGCTTGAAAATGTCTGGCTGCTTTCCCTCTGCTTAAAAATGCGTAATGGCAAGAATACTGTCTGAATTCAACATCGTGAATCATTATCCTTTTAAACTGATAGACTGATCCTGAAAAGGACCCAGTGTTTCATTTTTATTAATTAATTTTCGCTTACCTTTTACACAGTGGAAACACTTCTCTTGAAAGCGGGTGGCATTTACTGAGCTACAACTAATTACTGAGATACACCTGTCATAATACGCTCTCTTTTCCCGAAAAAGGCAAAAGCGTATTTGATTTATAACAAATATGAATAACTAAAAGTGTTAACTCATATTGTGGCATGGACTTTGGATGCAGACAATACCTTGGGATACTATAGCATCTAATGCAATTAATTTCCTGATTAGAAAATTTAAACATTGAAAATTATCTCTTTATGTGCTTCAAAACCATTAATACACACAAAAATAATGATATCAAATATTCAACAGTTATTCCCACCACTAATTCAAATTATGCATGGCTGTTTCTCTTTCCCTATACTCAAGTCTAATCCGAGAATGAGTAACTACAAGCTGCCACAATAAAGCACAAAATCTGAAATCAATTACCTTCAATTGAATCCTCTTTTGTCACTTATCATAATAATCATAATAAAATATTCCTCTCAAAATTCTTCAGTGTCTTTCCTCATCTCAAACAATTAATCAGTTTATCAACATGTTCCAGTTCCGTAGAATGTAAGTGCAGCCTTAGTACTCGGCCTATGGCGTACTATACTCATGACACACCAGTCCCAACTAATGCGTCTCACCTCACGATTAACAGTGTGCTCCATTTCCCGCGCATTTTGCTAAGCATATGTGATCCAAGTAAGCATCCAGGTAACACAGCATCTCTGATGCCATTGCGCGTTAATAATTTCAAACAGTACGAAGGCGTTCATGTCATCCAAATACCAGAAAAATGTCCACGAATTTATCCTCAGCCTCCTATTAACCTAACATCAATCTTTTGTGGAATTTTGGAACACGTTTTATGCTCAAGATAAATGACATCTTGGAGAAGGAAAATCACCTCTATAAAAATCAACATGGATTCCGCAAACAAATATCTTTGGAAACAACTCGTGAGATCCATAGGGCGTTAGACAACGGCGCTCATCTTGACGCCGGGTTTCTTTTCACAAAGATATTTGATACCGTTCCGCACTACTGTTTAGTAGAAAAATGAGCTTATCGAATGTGGGACCAAATTTCCGACTGGATTCAAAGTTTCCTTGCAGACAGAACTCAACTCGTCACTTTTAGAGGAATAAAATCGACAGATGTAGGTACTTTGAGGAGTACCCCTAGGAGGCGTGAAAGGCCCGTAATTATTTACAGTGATGTAAATGATCTAGTAGAAAACTTCGGATGCTCTTTCAGACTGTTTACAAATGCTGCGGTTGTCTATAATAAAGTAGCAACGTCATAAGGCAGTACCGATTTGCAGAATAACCAGCACAAGATTGATGGATGGCAAAGGCTATGGCAGTTAACCAGCAACGTACATAAATGTAACATATCGCGCATATGGGAGAGTGGAGGCCACTGCTGTACAATTACAGTGTTGATGCGAGTCACTAACCACAGCGACCTTGAATGAAGTGCTCACATAAAACAAATAATAGGATGTACCTTAAGGACATGTAATTCATCCACCAGGGAAGTGGCTTATAAGGGGCTTGTTCGACCGATTATTGAGTACTGCTCATCCATAACGGGTCCTTACCAGGTAGGACAGATAGAAGAGAGAGAGGTCCAATCAATAGCGGATCGTTTCGTCACAGAGGTAAAAGATTCTCAACAAACTCCAGTGGCAAACATTGAAAGTGAGGCGTTCTGCATCACAGAAGAGTTTACTTTTGAGACTTCGCGAGTGCACTTTTGCGAAGAGTTGGACAATATATTAGTTACTCCCAAGTACATCTCGCGAAAGGACCATATGACAAAACATGTCGAGAAATTAGAGCCAATACAGAGGCTTGCTGACAATAGTCTTTCCAACGCGCCATTCGCGAGTGGAGCAGGGTAAGGAGGATCAGTTACTGGTACCAGAAGTACCCTCCGCCCCACACTATTAGGTGGCTTGTGGACTATGATGTAGAGGGTCTTGGGAAAACAGACTGACTGATTAGGGAAAAGGATGATTTGGAGGCTTAACAATGACTGTAAAGGAAGTGGTATGGTGGTGTACACTACATGTACACTACCATGATGTATGGAGTGGTCCAAGTAATATATTTGTCAGATTCCAATAAATAAGAAAAGGATTTAACAATGACCTAATAGAAAGTTGGTAACTGACACTGGGTAAAATTCAACAATAACGTTGGTGCGTGAAGGTGCAGATCATAATCACAGACAAGCCTGGCTATAGCATTCGTCCAGTACCAAATGGCTGAAATTATTAATTCTGTGTTGGTCAACGGTCTTGTGCGAGTCTTTCAATTTGACAGCATTTCGGTGATTTGTCTCTCCCTGACCTAATCCAGTAATCCCACAGGAGAAAGATAATCTACAATTTAACGTGAAATCCGAATCTTCTGTCATTTCCTGCGAATACACATGGAGGAGGTAAAAGTCAAGGGATACCTCCTAACACCACTCCGAACCTCGTTTGCGCGGTGTAGTATCATGGACTCAACAAGTCTTTGGAGGTCCCGTGCAGAAATATTGAAGTACTGGGCCATGCTGCCTCTGTACCAGTCCGTAATTGCGAACGTGTTGCCAGTGCAAAATGGTATGCGTGAACTGAACTCTCGATTATGTAGCATAAACGTTCGATGAGATACATGGTGGGCGATTTGGGTATCCCGAATGTTCTCCAAACCAATCGCGAACTATTGTGTAGGAACATGAAGTCCATGATTTGTTGCCTATGGTCTACAAGTTGCCGTACATAATCATTTGTGGTCAGTGATCCAGTCTATTCTATGTAAACAGAGCCCAAACCATTATGGAGCTACTCCTAGCTTGCAAAATGCCTTGTTGACAACCTAGGACCATGGCTTCGTTGGTGTCTGCGCCACAATCGAACCCTACCATCAGCTCTTACCAACTCGAATCGAAACTAATGTAGGCCAAGGGTCCAACCAATAAGGTCACGAGCCCCGGAGACGCGGTGCAGGCGATGTCGTGCTGTTAGAAAAGGCAATGACGTCGGTCTGCTGCCATAGCCCAGTACCGCCAAATTTCGCCGCACTGTTCTAATGGATACGTTCGTCAAAAGTCCCACATTAATCTCTGCGGGTATTTCACGCAGTGTTGCTTTTCTCTACGCAAACGCCGCTGCTACCGGCTGTGAAGTGAAAGCCGTCGACCACCGCATCGTCCGTGGAGAGAGGTAATGCCAGAAACGTGGTATTATAGGCACACTCTTGGTCTCTATGTGTCCCGGAATATTGACTTACCTAACGATTTGGAAAGTCGAATGTCCCATGCGCCTAGCTGCAACTACGATTCGCGTTCAGAGTCAATTAATTCCCGTCGTGCCGCCATAATCACGTCGGTAACGTTATCACACGAATCACGTGAATACAGATTACACCTCATCCAATGCACTGCCCTTTTATTCCTTGTGCACGCGACACTACCGCAAACTATATATGTCAAATGACCTTTGTCATCTCAGTGTACATTTCGTTGAAATGTATAGGCTACCTGAAAGGCAGACTGCAGTAGATCCTGGTAAGACCGAGATTCGGTCTTACTGTACCACTACCCCCCAAAGAACGACATACTGCTGATTATGATACCTCTCACCACGTAGAACATAGCTGTGTATTACATACCATAAAGAATAAACTGAATTTTGCACATTGGAGGTCACACAAAATGTAAATATTCGGGCCGCCATAGACTCATAGCGAAACTCTAAATCTTATTGTTCTCTATACACAAAATTTATTTACATTTGTTAAAATGGACAACCATCAAGAGTGTAATAGAATGACGACAATGAAAACATATGCCCGACAGGTACTCGAACCCGTATTTCCCGTTTATCGCGAGGGGTGGCCTTACTATTTTTTTCTTCTTTATTTTGTTCGGTGCTGTTTGTTGCGTTTGGTCTGGGCGGACGTCACATGACATCCGTTCAAGTTGATCGTTGATTTTTTTACTCAGTTTTTTCTTACAGTGGGCCACGCCCTCTCTGACCGGACAAGCTGATCTACCATGCCGGCTACGATTAGGCTATCAAAGCGTGAATCGTGGCCACCCACAAACTTTTATTTGCCGTCAACCGTGTGCTGACAGGCTGCACTCGTACACTGATTATGTATATCCCTGTACAGGGGAGACATTTTTAAAAGCGTTGTACTTCTGAACAACACAATCACTGCAATTTCATATTATTTTTCTCTTGTCGGAATCATTTGCGACAGATGAGGTACACGTACGATGTGTAAGCGACGTTTATTATACTTGACTTGCATAAACGTTTACTTTTACATACCTTGTGTTGCAATTAGCAACACGCACAGCACTATTTGTTACATATGCTGACTTGTTATTTGTTTGGTTTTAGCCTTCCCACCACTTCTGATTGTACGGGACGTGAAATAACGTGTAATTGAGCGGTAAGGAGATTCCTACAGAGCGTAGGGTCCATGCTATATTACATTGCTAACTAAGTGAACAGAATAGTCTCCAAACGTCACTTTATAAAACACTTTGTCACGAATAGTGAGGCAATAACGATAAAGGAAACAGTAAATATAGTTTGCAGTAAACACCGTCGATCGCTTATACAACTGTTACAAAATGTTGTTCTTGTGGTATTCAGTCCAGAGACTCGTTTGATGCAGCTCTCCATGCTACTCTATCCTGTGCAAGCTTCTTCATCTCCCAGTACCTACTGCAGCCTACATCCTTCTGAACCTGTTTAGTGTATTCATCTGTTGGTTTCCCTCAACGATTTTTACCCTCCACGCTGCTCTCCAATACTAAATTGGTGATCCCTACCAACCTATCCCTTCTTCTAGTCACGTTATGCCACAGATTTCTCTTCTCTCCCATTATATTCAATACCTCCTAACCTCCTAGTTAGTTATGTGATCTACCAATCTAATCATCAGAATTCTTCTGCAGCACCACATTTCGAAAGCTTATCCATCGTATTTATTGTTCACGTTGCACTTCCTTACATGGCTACTCTTCATACAAATACTTTCAAAAACGACTTCCTGACACTTAAATCCATACTCGATGTTCACAAATTTCTCTTCTTCAGAAACGCTTTCCTTGCCATTGCCAGTCTACATTTTATATCCTCTCTACTTCGACCATCATCAGTTATTTTGCTCCCCAAATATCAAAACTCGTTTGCTACTTTAAGCGTCTCATTTCTTAATCTAATTTCCGCGGCGTCACCCAATTTCATTCGACTACATTCCATTATCCTCATTTTGCTTTTGTTGATGTTCATCTTATATCCTCCTTTCAAGACACTGTCAATTCCGTTCAGCTGCTCTTCCAGGTCCTTTGCTGTCTCTGACACAATTACAATGTCATCGGCGAACCTCAAAGTTTTTATTTCTTCTCCAGGGAATTTAATTCCTACACCTAATTTTTCTTTTCTTTGCTTTACTGCTTGCTCAATATGCAGATGGAATAACATCGAGAATAGGCTACAAACCTGTCTCACTCCCTTCCCAGCCACTGCTTGCCTTTCATGCCCCTCGACTTTTATAACTGCCATCTGGTTTCTGTACAAATTGTAAATAGCCTTTCGCTCCCCTTTATCCCCGCCACCTTCAGAATTTGAAAGAGAGTATTCCAGTTAACATTGTGAGAAGCTTTCTCTAAGTCTACGAATGCTAAAAACGTAGGTTTGTCTTTCCTTTATCTATTTTCTAAGATAAGTCGTAGGGTCAATATTGCCTCACGTGTTCCAACATTTCTACGTAATCCGAACTGATCATCCACGAGGTCAGCTTCTAGCAGTTTTCCCATTCGTCTGTAAAAAATTGGTGTTAGTATTATGCAGCCGTGGCTTATTAAACTGATAGTTCGGTAATTTTCACATCTGCCGACCCCTGCTTTCTTTGAGACTGGGATTATTATATTCTTCTTGAAGTCTGAGGGTATTTCGCCTGTCTCATACATCTTGCTCACTAGATGGTAGAGTTTTGTTAGGCCTGGCTCTCCCAAGGCTGTCAGTAGTTCTAATTGAATGTTGTCTACTCCCGGGACCTTGATTCGACTTAAGGCTTTCAGTGCTCTGTCAAAATCTTCGGACAGTATCATATCTCCTATTTCATTTTCGTGTACATTCTCTTCCATTTCTATTATATTGTCCTCAAGAATATCGCCCCTCTGCCCCCTGGTTCCCGGGTTCTATTCCCGGTAGGGTCAGGGACTTTCTCTGCCTTGTTATGGCTGGGTGTTGTGTGTTGTCCTTAGGTTAGTTAGGTTTAAGTAATTCTAAGTTCAAGGGGACTGATGACCATAGATGTTAAGTCCCATAGTGATCAGAGCCATTTGAACCATTTGAACCAATATCGCCCTTGTATAGACCCTCTATATACTCCTTCCATCTTTCTGCATTCCCTGCTTTGCTTAGAACTCGGCTTCCACCTGAGCTCTTGATACTCATGCAAGTGGTTCTTTTCTCTCCAAAGGTCTCTTTGATTTTCCTGTATGCAGTATCTATCTTACCCCTACTGATTTGCGCCTCTACATCCTTACATTTGTCCTTTAGCAATCCCTGCTTAGCCATTTTGCACATCCTGTCGATCTAATTTTTGAGGCTTTTGTATTCCTTTTTGCCTGCTTCCTAATCATAATGACGAAATATGTGACACCAACAGCATAGCGTAAGCTAACACAAACAAGAGCAGCTGAGCTTCCTGTACCATCGTGCACAGATCGTGATGCTGTACCTAAGTCCAAATGCATATCGATGCCACAGACACTAGCGAGGACTCCCTGAAAACGACAGCAACGTATGAGAGACACTACTGAATAGTTTAAATGGCTCTGAGCGCTATGGGACTTAACATCTTAGGTCATCAGTCCCCTAGAATTTAGAACTACTTAAACTTAACTAACCTAAGGACATCACACACATCAATGCCCGACGCAGGATTCGAACCTGCGACCGTAGCAGTCCTGCGGATCCGGACTGCAGCGCCTAGAACCGCACGGCCACCGGTGCCGGCACACTTCTGAAGACCACACCTCTCCTCTCAGCAGTGAATTGCCCTCTTACGGAGGTCAGTAGAGTGTTGAGCATGCAAACGCTCCGGCTCTGTACGAGACTTCGCCTACAGCTGCCAGCACAGTAACAGTTTGTTTCTGATGTACTTCCGTAAATGTTGCATTTTGTACTGCAAGACAACAGTTTGTTGATTAGTGCATCCAGTGATGCTTTGCTCCTCAATGGAAGCTGTAAATTATTCCGTACTCCTGTGGCAAAGAAGTGTGTCAAACTTAAGTAAATCTTTTGTTCATTAAGTAAATAAAATAAACTAATAATTCATGAGTTCTAGTTTGATGATCCTTCCCCAAAGCAATCTAAGAACCCACGGTTATGAGCGGAAGAAACTAGCTTTCTCTGTTCACAACACTTGCATCATATACAGTATCTGCAGAAAAGGGGAACTTCAGAAGTGTTGATACTGGCTAGCTTGATGTCGATGAGCCTTTTTGATGTGAACGTCACACAATATTTTTTCTGGAATGAGATTTTCACTCTGCAGTGGAGTGTGCGCCGATATGAAACTACCTGGCAGATTAAAACTGTGCGGCGGACCGAGACTCGAACTTGGGAATTTTGCCTTTCTCGGTCAAGTGCTCTACCTATATTAATATTTTTTCTCCTTGAAGGGGGAAACCTCGGGAAATATAATCATTTCTGCTGTGGTCGGTATCCTCATTCTACACTGAAGAGCCAAAGAGACTGCTACTTTTGCCGAATATCATGTATGGCCCCCACGAGCAAGCAGAAGTGCGGCAACACGACATGGCATGGACTCGACTAATGTTTGAAGTAGTGCTGGAGGGAACTGACACCATTATTCCTGCACGGCTTTCCGTAAATCCGTAAGAGTAGGAGGGTGTGAGGATCCCTCCTGAGCAGCTCATTCCAAGGTGTCCCAAGTATGCTCAATAATGTTGATGTCTGAAGAGTTTGGTGGCCAGCGGAAGTGTTTAAACACAGAAGAGGGTTCATGGAGCCACTCTGTAGGAATTCTAGATGTTTGGGGTGTCGTATTGTCCTGTGTGAATTGCACAATGGGCATGAATGGATACAGGTGATCAGACAGAATGTCTTAGTACGTGTCACCTGTCAGAGTAGTATCTATGCGTATCAGGGCTCCCATATCACTTCAGCTGCACACATCCTACTCCATTACGGAGCCTCCATTAGCTTGAAATGTCACCTGTTGACACGCACGGTCAATGGATTCATGAGATTGTCTCCATATCCGTACGCATCAATTCGATAAAATTTGGACCGAGACTCGTCCGAGCAGGCAACATGTTTTCAGTCATCAACAGTCCAATATCGGCGTTGACGGGCCCAGGCGACGCGTCAAGCTTTGTGTCGTGCAGTCATCAAGGGTATACGAGTGGGCCTTCGGCTCCGAAGGCACATATCGATGATGTTTCGTTGAATGGTTCGTACGCTGACACTTGTTGATGACCCAGCATTGAAATATGCAGCAATTCCTGAAAAGGCTGCACTTCTGCTATGTTGAACGATTCCCTTCAATCGTCGTTGGTACCGTTCTTGTAACATATTTTTTCCGGCCGTAGCGATGTAGAAGATTTGATGTTTTACAGGATTCCTGATATTCACGGGACATTCGTGAAATGGTCGTACGGGAAAATCACTTCATCGCCACCTCAGAGATGCTGTGTCCTATAGCTCGTGCGCCGACTATAACACCACTTTCAAAACACTTAAATCTTCATAACCTGTCATTGTAGCAGCAGTAACAGATCTAACAGTGCGCCAGGCACTTGCTGTCTTATATAGGCGTTGCAGACCGGTAGCGCAGTATTCTGCCTATTTACATATCTCTGTATTTGAATACACATGACTGTACTATTTTCTTTGGCGCTTTAGTGTAGCTTAGACGTTTACATGAATTGAAACGCAGTGATCTGATAACACAATCTCAACAGCTGCGACATAGTCGCGCATACTAACAGTGATCCAATACTGTCAAATGTTCTTTATTCCAATCTTTGATAACAATTTCAATTCTTTAGACGATGATAGGTTTCATTCCGTAAATACCATCCTCAGATATTTTCTGCACCATTTTCTTATGGCCTTATCAAATGGTGTATAAATGATCTGAGGATGGTCATTACGGACTGAAACCGATCATCGTCAAAAGAATAGATATTGTGATCAAAGGCTGGAATAAAAAATATTAAATAGTCTCAACGTTCCGCTAAATAGTAATGAAATGTTGCTAAACATTGTGAGAATAGTAGCCATCAGCCGCGGTGCACTGTTATTCCATACCGATGTGCGTAGGGAAAAGTGAAGCACAGTAGTACCCACCTGTGTAGTCGAGCAGCCCACGCAGAAGTCCGCGCCTGCACCGCCAGAGACTCCTCTTGCGCCGAGATCTGCAGACCGGGGCGTAGGCGGCAGCCGCTACTGCTCTTAATATTCGTCCTCTCTCCTGTCCCGCAACGTCCATTAGGACCACCCGCGGAACATACCTGACGCCCACGCGCCGCTTTCACACACTGCACAGGATGCTCTAATGGAGTGCTCGGGCGTGCTATTTCTGCATATTCTGTCCCCTTTGTGGTAAAGACGTCATTGTCTGACGCAGTAAGGCTCACTGCTCAATGGAACGGATTCCACCCTCCGAGTTAGGGTTGAAAATAGCGTCCTAAATATAGACCTGCTGGAATAGTTGTTCGAAACAAGCTTGTCGTCCGAATGACGGTGTGAGTTCTAATTCTCGCAGAACTATTGCAGAGCGTCACCTTCTCGTCAGAAAGCTACAGCCCTGCAGAATTTAATCGTGTGATTACGTGTGAAGTTCTTTGACTTCTACGGCACCACAGTACGAAGAGTCACAAAAGTACCTCCAGTTTCAATCCTGCTGGCGGCTGAGCGCTGCTGATGACTTCTCCTAGTAGCTACTTCTGCCTCACACTAAGTAGTTGCATAAATTATTAAGGAGGCGTTATGACTGGAATACACTCACATTTTCAAGACATCGGTGATACAGTGGAGAGAAAGAAATATTATCTACCACTTGTATAGAAATCACGCGGCAGTTGCAAGCGACAGCTGATATGAAAGATAGACAATAGCTTCGAAGACAGGTAGACTGTGATGTGGCCTGTAACCAAGTTATTCAGTATGTACGTTGCTGATTACAATTTAATAAGGATGAAGAGGACGTAAGGGAAGATGAAATGGAAGATATGATACTGAGTAAAGAATTTGACAGAGCACTGAAAGACCTAAGTCGGGCCCCGGGGGTAGACAACATTCCATTAGAACTACTAATAGCCTTGAGAGAGCCAGCACTGACGAAACTCGGCCATCTGGTGAGCACGATGTGTGAAACTGTCGAAAAACCGTCAGACGTCAAGAAAAATATAATAATTCCAATCCCAAAGAAAGCAGGTCTTGACAGGTGTGAAAATTACCGAACTATCAGCTCTTTCAAATTCTTAAATTGGCAGGGACCAAATACGGGGAACGAACGGCTATTCACAATTCGTACAGAACCCAGGCGAAAGTTATAAGAGTAAGGGGCATGAAAGGGAAACAGTGGTTGTAGCCTATCTCTAATGTTCTTCAATCTGTATATTGAGCAAGTAGTAAAGGAAACGAAAGAAAAATTTGGACTAGGAATTAAAATCCATGGAGAAGAAATAAAAACTTTGAGGTTTGCCAATGACATGATAACTCTGTTACAGACATGAAAGAACCTAGAGGAGCAGTTGAACGGAACGGACAGTGTCGTGAAAGGAGTATATAAGATGGAAATCAACAGAAGCAAAACGAGGACAATGGAATGAATCTAATTAGATCAGGAGATGCTGAGGGAATTAAATTAGGAAATGAGACATTTAACGTAGTAAATAAGTTTTGCTATTTGGAGAGCAAAATAACTGATGATGGTCGAAGTAGAGACGATACTAAATGTAGACTCACAATGGCTAGAAAAGTTTTTGTAAGAATAGACATTTTTTAACATCGAGTACAGATTGAAGAGTCAGGAAGTCTGTTCTAAAAGTATTTGTAAAGAGTGTAGCCATGTATGGATGTGAAACATGCACGATAAATAGTTTAGACAAGAAGAGAATAGAATCTTTCGAAATGTAGTGCTACAGAATTGTACTGAAGATTAGGTGGGTAGATCACGTAACTAATAAGGAGGTACTGAACATAATTGCGGAGAAGAAGAATTTGTGGCCCAATCGCTTGGTAGGGCACGTTCTGAGGCATCAACGGATCACCAAGTTAGTATTGGAGGGCAGAGCGGAGGGTAAAAATAGTAGACCAACAGATGAATATACGAACCATATTCAGAAGGATGTAGGGTGCAGTAGTTACTTGGAGATCAAAAAGCTTGCACAGGATAGAGTAGCATCAAACCAGTCTCTGGACTGCAGATTACAACAGCAGCAAGGGATGAGGAGTAGGCTGAAGTTCAAGAGAATAGTCAGGAAGTATCAGTGCGCAAGTAAATGAGATAGGAAGTAGTAAGGAATGAACAGACACTTTTCAAGTTGTCTGAGGCTCTAGATGTTGCGACAAGGAAACGCACAGTCAGCAGTTAGGCTGAAGAATAATGGACATCTTTACAATGGGCAATGACAGAAGGTCGAAAGAAAAATTTAGGTACAAGGAAGGTAACTGAGAAGAAACCATGGTTAACACAGGGAATACTTCAGCTGGTCGACGAAAGAAAGAAGTACAAAGATGTTCAGGGAAATTCAGGGGTACTGAAATACATGGAATAAATAGGAAGTGCAGGAAAGTTAAGGCGAATGGCTGCAAAAAAAGTGTGTAGAAATCGAAAAAGAAGTGACTGTCAGAAGGACAGGATCTTCATATATAAAAATCAAAACAACCTTTGGTGAAATTAAAAGTAAGGGTGGTAACATTAAAAGTGCAATGGGAATTCCACCTTTAAATGCAGAGGGAGAGCGGATAGGTGGAACGAATACATTGGAGCCCTTTATGAGGTGGAGAATTCGTCTGATGTGAAAGAAGAACAAACAGGAATCGAAGGAGAAGAAATAGAAGATCCAGCATTACAATCAGAATTTAAAAGAACTTTGGAAGACTTACAATCAAATAAAGAAAAATTGATTGAAAGCTTTCCAGCAGAATTTCTAAGATGATTGTTGGAAGTTGCAACAAGACGACTATTCAAGCTGGCGTGTAGAATGTATGAGCGGCGATATAGCATACAACATTCGAAACAATATAAGCACGTAATTCTGAAAACTGCAAAGAGTCAACAAATGCCACAATTATCGCACAATCAGCTTAAATCCTCATGCATTCACGTTTCTGACAAGAAAAACATACACATGAATGGAAAAGAAAATTGAGAATATATCAGACGACGATCAATTAGGCTTTATCAGAGGTAAAGGCACCAGAGAGGCAATTCTGACATTGAGGTTCATAACGGAAGCAAGACTAAAGAAAAATAAAGAAACGTTGACAGAATGTGTCGACCAGACAAAAGCGTGTGACAATGTCAAATGGTTCAAGATGTTCGAAGTTTTGAGAAAAACAGGGGTAAGCTATTAGGGAAGAAGGGTAATGCACAATAAAGCAAGAGCCAAGAGGGAACAATAAAAGTAGAACACCAAGAACTAAGTGTTGGGGTAAAAAGGGTGTAAGACAGAAATGTAGGTGTAGCATTTTTCGTATAGACAATATCGCGACTTCTTCATCACTTCACGTGTTGATGACATGAGTCAGCTGACTTTGGTTTAACCTTTTCACATTGCAACGGTACATTTATAGATGGTCGTTTCTATCGCGGCTATCGTATTCATGGGTATTGTGTTCAGTCTGACATAGATACACTATCGTTTTATGAGTCTTTCTCCCCTTGTTTAGATCGTGGCGATTGCTACACTATGTTTGTTGGCATTATGGTGTTTTTGTTATGTGTCTTCATTCATTACATTATTTCGATGATATATGAAAGGTATTCGTTTTCACGTGTCTGTAACGTTTATTATTTGACATGGGTAGGTTTTTCAGAGTGCACGCGTGTACCTCTGGTGCCTTGATAATACCTGACATAGAGTTATGGCGTTTTCCCTCAAATCCATGTTCTCAACTAACTACGTTCATGAAGGCGCAACTGACATGTCCTCACACATGTTTCCTATTTATTTTTCTATCGTAGGTAATAGTTTCCTTTCTCTTCCTCTGCCTAATGGCTAAGTGACATACAGACTTGTTTTGGTTTTTCTGATTAAACAGAATAGCCCTCTAATATCCTACATATGTGTTTCCGTATTCAGGTGTGTGTGTGTGTGTGTGTGTGTGTGTGTGTGTGTGTGTTCTCATTAGCGTAAGTTAGTTTCAGTTAGTTTAAGTTTGATTTAGTAGTGTGTAGGCATAGGGACCGATGACCTTAGCAGTTTGGTCCCATAGGAACTTACCACAAAATTCCAAAATTTCCTGCAAAATGGCGCTTGTAACGGGGGTTCTGTTTCAGTTCTGTTTCAAGCTTGTGTTCTTTTCTGTAATGAGCTAGTCGGCTACACGTAAAACAGCGTGGCTATGTTCGAAGGGACGTTTGCCAGACAATCATTTCTTCGTGCTGTAAGTGCAAATAAAGTCAAAGGTTCCCAGCCTGCCTCAGAAGCCATATCCAGATATAGATATTGACAACTTTGAATCATGTGGCAGCCACACATACATGCAGACAGTATCATTTCACCTCAGTAATGTGTAGAATGTTGTTGACATTGGTACATTCGCATTTGCCAACGTTTTTAATTTTCTGTGCCATCTACTTGTTCACCCATAGCGTATAATTGACGGAAAATAAATTTCTGTAATGTATGAGGATGGTATCTGTTCCCGAAAGAACAGATGCCACTAATGACCGTGCAGCTTCTCTAGGACGAAATGATAATGAAATCGAAACCCTTAGCTGCCGACAGGTGTTTTTGATAGACATCAGTGGGGACAGCTGAAAATGTGTGCTCCGACCGGGACTCGAACGTGAAATCTCCTGCTTACATGGCAGATGCTCTAGCCACCTGAGCCACCGAAGGCACAGAGGATAGTGCAACTTCAGGGACTTATCCCTTGCACTGTTCCTGTGTGCAATTGTGAAAACGATAGCTTGATACTTGTTTTACAGATGACACATTTAGTTGCCGACAGGCACAACGAGAAGACTTTAATCATCTGAGCCTTTAGCCAAAGCCTTCTTCAGGGAGGAAAACACACACACGTTAACAGCAACAAGTACACCTCACGCACACGTGACTGCTACTTCCAGCCACTTCGGCCAGAATGCTACTGTGTCATGTCTATAGAAAGGAGTATTTCAGAGAGTGGTGGGATGGGGGTGGGATATCAAGGTATGGTTGGACGAAGAAAAGACGGCACCGCCTTGTAGAGTGTTCAGTTCAGAACTAGGCTGTCATGCGCTGTGTCAGGAGTGTCAGGAGGCTGTGGGGGGCGGAGGGGGGGCAGTGCGAAGTAGAAAACGAGAGGATTGGGGAAAGGGAAAAGGTCTGAGGGTATATTGGCAGAGTGTGGTGCACAGTGAGAGTGAGGGGATATGAATTGGGATGAGGTAATGGGGTGCATGAGTGGAAACAGATTGTTGGACAATGTTGAGGCAGAAGGGGACCGTAGGCTAATGCCAGGATGATATCAGGAGTGGAGAAAGTATTCTAAAGGCAAAACAGTCTGTGGAGTTAAGAAAAGCTGGTGGTAGAGTGCTGGATATAGATCACTAACGCTGTGAAGCAGCCACTATAATCGTGATTGTTATGTTCAGCTGCACGTTGTGCTGCACGGAGGTCTGTTTTATTGTCAGCCACATTTAGGCAGTGTCTATTCCTCCTGGTGGACAGCTGGTTGGTAGTCATACCAATATGAAAGGCAGTGAAATCATTGTAACCAGGTGATGTAATATATGCTTGCTTTCACAGGTGACCCGGGCTCTCATGGGGTAGTATACATCTGTGACTGGACTGAAACGGAAAGAGTGGGTGGACTGGGAAGGTCTTGCACCTGGAGAGTTCCACAGGGTTATCACTGTGCCAAGTGGTTTGGATTAGGAGTGGCATAGTGACAGTGTAGGATGGTATGGAGGTCGAATGGGTGATAAAACAGAATTTGTTGAGGGGTAGGAAGGATCTCCTGCAGGATATCCCTTATTACACAATATGATGATAGATAATCCAAGCTCTGAGGTGGTTGGTGGTTCAATAGTTCCACTCCTGGTGGTAATGAGCTTTGTAGCTGGTTCATGGGTTTGTTGAAAGGATTGGGAATAAGGGGGGATATGGAAATCCCTTTCTGGGCTAGATCAGCCTTTTTGAGACTTTCAGAATACTGGGCAACAGAATTCTTTCCACTGCAGATATGACGTTCACATCTCGTCAGGTTGCATAGGAGGAATTTCGATGTGAAAGAGATGTTGTAATCCTAAAGCATGTGCTGTTGTCGTTTGGTCGTTTACTGCAGACAGATTTGTGGATGGAGCCAACAGAGAGAAGAAGGACTATATCCAGAATTATGAAATGCTGGGATGAGGGGGGATCAGGTGCAGCAGATGTTAGAGAAGGTGTTTAAATTTTGAGGGAAATATGATAGGATGTTTTGACCCTGAGCCCAGATCATGAAGACATCATTAGTGAACCTGAATTGGACCAGTAGTTTGAAGTTTGCGGGAGTGTATGAAGGTTTCCTCCTGATGGTTCATAAACAGGCAGGCATAAGATGTGGCATGTGGGTTCTCACGGCTATGTCATGCTTTTCTTTGCATACCTGACCTTCAAAGGAGAAGTAGTTGGGTGTTAGGATGAAGTTACTAAGTTGTATGAGAAATGAGGTGGTGGGTGTGCAGTCCGCAGGACGTTGGAAGAGGTGGTGTTTAATAGTGGAAAGACCATGTGCATGAGATATTTGTGTATAAAGAAGTAGCATCAACAGTGGTGAGTAGGGATCCAGTAGGTAAAAGTGTGGGGATAGCAGAGAGTCGATTATTTGGGTTGGCTGGTTGTATGGACTGGCAAACAAATATTTTCGTTGCGAGCATCGCGAGGAGAGTAGGTCTTTGATGGGTCCAACATGGTTAAATTTGGATGCAGGGCGGCAGGCCTTTGGATAGGACTGAAGCTTCTGTGGGACTAATGAGTCTGATGGAAAGGTTAACAACAGTGTTTCAGGCCAGTTTCGGCTCTGAATTCAGTGGAGTTTTGGTAAAGAGTTTTCGGGGATGTGGCAGATTGAAACGTCAGCTAGGCAGGTTCTGAATGCTTAAGGGATTGAAGAGGAGGTAGGATAGGGTTTGGACTGCATCAGGCGGCAGTGAGATGTCAGCAGGCTGTATAGTTTATGGAGGTGGTGTCTGGAATGTCCTTATAGGTGCTGGAGCACATGGGATTAAGTTTCAGGGATGCGATGTTTGTACCATTGATTTCACAGTAACAGTATATTGCAGAGGGAGCGAAGGTGGTTCTGGAATGCCTCTGACATGGGACGTGTGGTTTTGATGCTCCAAGTTTGTAAGGGACAGGAACTGGCAGCATCTGAAACGTGAAGGTCATTGTGAATAGAGGGGTAGGATACAGCCTTGTCCTGCCACCATCTAATTCCTGCACACTCTCTAAGGCAATGCTCACTTCTCTTCCTCCTCGTACCATACTATCCCTCCACTTTTCCAACCGCAATATGCGTTACTGCTTTCTTTAGATATGACAAAGCTGCATTCTGGTTGGAGATGGTGTTGATAGTAGTCATGTGGGGGTGAGGTGTGCTTGTTTGTGTGATACTGTGTTCCCTTCCCTTTCTAACGAAAGCTTTAATTAAAAGCTGAAACATTTAAAAGTCATTTTGTTGTTTAGGAAACGATTTCAACTATCAGCTGTTTTATTTAACCTACATATCATCTATCGATTTCGGTCAGAGTCTATCATCACTGAATGTAAGGTAAAACTGGTCAGATGAAAACATATCCTACTTTACTTTTAAGCTGATGCAGCATCTAGGTTGTCGCAATGAAATCAGCCATACAACTATCATAACCTGTCCTTGAAATACGAACGACCATAACTTGTTGGTTTGTATTGTAAGGACAAGTTGCACAACTTGTTTGGATGATTTCACTGTTACATCTTTGATGAAGTGTCAACTTAAAAGGAAAATTGGGTATAATTTAAACTGATCTACACTCCTGGAAATGGAAAAAAGAACACATTGACACAGGTGTGTCAGACCCACCATACTTGCTCCGAACACTGCGAGAGGGCTGTACAAGCAATGATCACACGGACGGCACAGCGGACACACCAGGAACCGCGGTGTTGGCCGTCGAATGGCGCTAGCTGCGCAGCATTTGTGCACCGCCGCCGTCAGTGTCAGCCAGTTTGCCGTGGCATACGGAGCCCCATCGCATTCTTTAACACTGGTAGCATGCCGCGACAGCGTGGACGTGAACCGTATGTGCAGTTGACGGACTTTGAGCGAGGGCGTATAGTGGGCATGCGGGAGGCCGGGTGGACGTACCGCCGAATTGCTCAACACGTGGGGCGTGAGGTCTCCACAGTACATCGATGTTGTCGCCAGTGGTCGGCGGAAGGTGCACGTGCCCGTCGACCTGGAACCGGACCGCAGCGACGCACGGATGCACGCCTAGACCGTAGGATCTTACGCACTGCCGTAGGGGACCGCACCGCCACTTCCCAGCAAATTAGGGACACTGTTGCTCCTGGGGTATCGGCGAGGACCATTCGCAACCGTCTCCATGAAGCTGGGCTACGGTCCCGCACACCGTTAGGCCGTCTCCCGCTCACGCCCCAACATCGTGCAGCCCGCCTCCAGTGGTGTCGCGACAGGCGTGAATGGAGGGACGAATGGAGACGTGTCGTCTTCAGCAATGAGAATCGCTTCTGCCTTGGTGCCAATGATGGCCGTATGCGTGTTTGGCGCCGTGGAGGTGAGCGCCACAATCAGGACTGCATACGACCGAGGCACACAGGGCCAACACCCGGCATCGTGGTGTGGGGAGCGATCTCCTACACTGGCTGTACACCTCTGGTGATCGTCGAGGGGACACTGAATAGTGCACGGTACATCCAAACCGTCATCGAACCCATCGTTCTACCATTCCTAGACCGGCAAGAGAACTTGCTGTTCCAACAGGACAATGCACGTCCGCATGTATCCCGTGCCACCCAACGTGCTCTAGAAGGTGTAAGTCAACTACCCTGGCCAGCAAGATCTCCGGATCTGACCCCCATTGAGCATGTTTGGGACTGGATGAAGCGTCGTCTCACGCGGTCTGCACGTCCAACACGAACGCTGGTCCAACTGAGGCGCCAGGTGGAAATGGCATGGCAAGCCGTTCCACAGGACTACATCCAGCATCTCTTTGATCGTCTCCATGGGAGAATAGCAGCCTGCATTGCTGCGAAAGGTGGATATACAATGGACTAGTGCCGACATTGTGCATGCTCTGTTGCCTGTGTCTATGTTCCTGTGGTTCTGTCAGTGTGATCATGTGATGTATCTGACCCCAGGAATGTGTCAATAAAGTTTCCCCTTCCTGGGACAATGAATTCACGATGTTCTTGTTTCAATTTCCAGGAGTGTATTTTTAGATTCAGTGATGAAGGTCTATGATCAAAATCGGTAAATAACATATAGGTTAAATAAACCAGCTGGCAGTTAAAATGTTTTTATAAAGTGCTTGTAAACTATCGGTTCTCACCTGACGAAAACAACATTTCTCTGTGTGTGTCTGGAAATCAATGTGTTATCTTTATGGTGAGGAGCTGTCTCCACTTTTCATAAGATTGTTGATAGTATATCCATTGATAATACATCCATGACAGTCCATTGTATGACAGAGTAATTCGATTTATAGGTAAGACTTACTTTACTAACATTTGAAGGTCTATAAGTAGTCCATTTATTTGTGCTTCAGCTCTTGGTGACGCATATCATTTGATGTCAAAAATTACAGTTGTAAACAGTTAACTTTGAAGTGGAGTACTTTTAAATACCATTTATTCATTGAATTTCATTATTTGAAATCCCTCTTCGTTGAATGCCACTTGCTATATATTGCCACTTTCTTTTTGTCTTCAATTATTCTTGAGAATGTCCAGAGCAGCAGTACCCAAACCCAAACCTCCTGATGTCAGACACACAGATCGGTACCCAAAGTTGTGAGTTAACAGATTATGAACCAAAACACCGATGCAGTTCATGCTATGTGCTGGCGTCCAATAGAACATGCGTAAAAGGTTATTAAAAGCAACTCCAGAACGACACAGTATGGGAAAAGTTTATCTCTGAGTAACTATTTTGTAGGTGTCGCGTGCTTCAGTATGCTAGTACGGAAACTCAGGGTGTTTGCTCAGAGGGTTAACTGTCCTCTGTAATAGAAAAACTGAGTAATGGATTGTTATGTCCGCACTATAACACAACAAATATTCCGTAATAACCAAATTTATTAGACCTTCTGTTACTCAAAACAAAACTAAAAGTTCGACTACACAACACTTCGCTGGCTGTAGCGCCAAGGAGAAATCAGAGTCACTAGTAGAGAATGTAAGTCCAAACCACTGTCAACCAATCGATACCGACGCGTCGCAAGTTTCCAGCCAGGGAGGCCACAGTACGGCTCGGTCGTCGTGAATCCAGCAGCCGGGTAGTAACACCAGTCATCGGCGAAGATTGAACTGTTTAAACGGGCTCAGGGAGCTCGCTTCAATCCGCAGGTCCGGCCAATCAGTGTGTTGGTAGATGGCACCCTTATACGGTTGCTCACTCTGGTGGCATGGGCAGCGCCGCCAGAGTAATCCGTATTGTGGTGTGTGCGCTGCCGGTAACCCGGAGACGACGCGTTCACTTGCGCCAATTGACATCGTGTGCGGCGCCAGCGGTACTGGCTGTGGTGCTGCGCGTGTTGTAGCACGCCGCGCCGAGTTGGCGGCTGCTGTGTGGCGGCCGATACGACATGGATTAATGACGAACATGAACGGGTGTCGTGGGATGTCCGCCCAGAAATGTAACGAACTACGAACAATTACGAACATCAGACCCCCCCAAAAAAAAAATGGTAGAGTGTGAGGTCGAAGTATCAAAGGTGCAGTGTTGAAACCCCACTGACAATAATTTTTATTTAACTATTTACGCGTGAAACTGCTTCACAGAAGAACATGTTCCTGACGTGTAAAAGGACTTTACGTAGTTTGGCATTGTCCTTTTGGCAATCTGTCTTCGCTTCGTTAGATGAAAGTAGCAAACACATGTGCGACAGAACACCTCACCTGCCTATGCTGATGTTCTCTGTAGGTTTACTACATACAACTAACGAAGCGAAAGCAGACGGTCAAAAAATATTCATATATACTCTGAAACGCCCTTTTAGATGTCAAGAAAATTCTCTTCATTTTGTTCGGTATTGTACTTTGCGTTTGGTCTGGGCCGACGTCATGTCATCCGGTAATGTTGATCGTTGATTCCTTTGCTCAGTTTTTTCATATCATAGAGCAAACAGCCCTTTGACCGAATACGCTGAGATGCCGTGCCGGCTCAGATCTTCACAACAATCACAAATACGTTTTTCCTTTGCTCTGTAGTTCTGGTGTTATTTTTAATTACCATATACGCATGTTGTACTGAATGACAACACATAACATGAAGGATATAGCTGTTTTGGTTGACAGTCAGTCGCGATGTAACGTTTGGTACCTATCTGAGTGTCTAATATCTGGACGTTTGGGTGTCAGAACGAGTAGCTAGAATGAATCCGAAGTAAGAGAGCGCTCGATGCAGCTAATGCTTGATATAAATTGAAGACTCTCATATAACTGTAATAAATAGTAGCTCGACGGGCAGTAGGATGTAAACAGAGCTCTAACACACATGAATGTGTGTTCATCGTTCAAGTCCGCATTTGCAATGCACAGTCTCCTAAGAAAATAGAGCTGGCGAGTAAAGAATGTTTTTAACTTACAGTTTCCTACTTTACAAGTAGCTAAATAAACTTCAAACATGGGCAGTAAATTTGCAGTCCATATTTAGTGTTCGGGAGGACTAAAAGCGGAACATTCCGCAGAATGAGTAAAGAGTTTTATTGTTATCGTTAACAGGAATTGTGTCAAACTGATAACAAATGGAACTGAAGTAGTGTTTGGTAGTTTTGAAAATATAAATGAGTTTAAATAAAAACCAGGACACGCTATTTGTTACTAAGGTAGGGTGTATGAAAGAATAACAACCGAGATAATGTTAGCTGCACCGCTGGTTCCAGTTTAATGTCACGTTAGTAGAGATGAATAATAGTCACCAGAAAAATCGCCGCTCGTAAGTGCGACGCGCAACGTATAACATGTTACTGTTATCCGTATGGGAACTGCAATGTCGGAAGATTTGTTACCGTCCCAGTACGTCCAGCACGAACGTTCTGCGGAAGTGTTTTCAGGGGACGCATTAGTAGTCGTTCCTCACGAATATCGCAAGCCCCTGTAACCATCTGCTGCCACAGCGTTTGTGTGAAATTAATCAGGCGCGTCACAGATATCAGGGCAGTGCCTGATAAACAGGGAGCTGTCATGTACGGCGCGATAGCCTCGGCACAACGAAGCGCATCGCACACCCCGGCCCGTTAAACTCGCACCGTTTCAGGCAAAACACAGCCCTCTATATGGCTGGGATTACTTACTGCGGACAGTACTCGCTGTTATCCTTTGATTAATTGTACACTACAGTCGGCTCCGTGTCGCATAACATCCGTGCTACTTTGCACAAGGCAAGTTGATTGTCCACTCGTACCTAGTGAAAGTACTTCTGTCTTATTTATTTTCCAAGCTAGGTATATAACATCATTTCTGATTACCTACGCCGGCCGCGGTGGTCTAGCGGTTCTAGGCGCTCAGTCCGGAACCCCGCGACTACGACTGTAGCAGTTTCGAATCCTGCCTCGGGCATGGATATGTGTGATGTCTTTAGGTTAGCTAGGTTTAATTAGTTCTAAGTTCTAGGCGACTGATGACCTCAGAAGTTAAGTCGCATAGTGCTCAGAGCCATTTGAACCATTTGGTTACCTACGCAAGTTCTTTGTCTGAACAGTACAACCAGATATGTTTTTTTCAAATATATATCACCATATGAAGAAGCAAACAATATATTAAATGTAATTCTACAAAAAGTTAGGTATTGAAGTAGTATGGCTCAAATGGCTCTGAGCACTATGGGACTTAACGTCTTAGGTCATCAGTCCCCTAGAACTTGGAACTACCTAAACCTAACTAGAATAAGGACATCACACACATCCATACCAGCGACCGTAGCAGTCCCGCGGTTCCGGACTGCAGCGCCTAGAACCGCACGGCCACCGCGGCCGGTATTGAAGTAGTAGCAACCTCTTTCACTGAAGTGAATAAAACCATGGAACCGTGCGAAACCTTCGAACTTTTACAGTCCGAAATAACAGCACTACGTAGAATAAGTTTAATTGCTGGTACACGATTAGTTGTGAAAATGAAGAGAAAACATGTTTAAAAACGAACCGAATGACGTGACATAATAATCATGAATTTGATATATCCCTGGACATACATTTCGATGCTTATAATTTTCAACAAAATTATTTAGAGAACACTGCAATACATAGGTGTAAACGATATTTGGCATTAGAGTGTAATTTTAGTTTACTTTTTACTTTCATATTCTTTAAGGAATTTAGCTACCCTTGAAATATCTGTATATAATTGTCTGTGAGTGAATAAGACATTTGGTGAATCAAATCCTGCTCTTCGAAGCGATTATGCCTGTGACTTTTTTGTAGTAATCGCCAATAGACTTTTAATAGCCAACTGTCTTCTTGCCAATTGAGAAGACATCATTGTATCAGATGATGTCAAGTTTATCCATGTATTACAACAATTTCCCTGGTGTCAATCATCTGAGCATTAATTGTAAACAGGGGACCTGTGAGAAGATTTTGCTCTTTTGTAGTTGTAAACAATAACAGTACTTGCAATAAGTGCAGTCGTTGGAATAAATTGGTTACAATGACAACTATGTTTGTTAGGATGGAAAGTATATTCGTTTAGAAAAGCCAACTACAACCACAGTAGTCATAGTTCCTATATATTACAATGATGTATACAAATTATCCAGTTACTAAGTACTTTAAGAAATTAAATTGGATTTAAAATGAGGGAGTTATTAAAGGGAATCTATTATTTCTGATTAAAAAGTTGGTTTCATAAAATATAGGTATGAAGCTGGGCATCCTTTATGCCCTTTTGTCTGTGATATTTAAAAGTCTCTTTATGTCGAAATTTTCTACAAATAGTAGGTTTTAGCGCAATATGGGTACGAAGTGTCATAAGCTGCTTAGAAAACCTTTCTAACAAAATCTCTTTCATCTCAGCACGATTATTATAAATTGAGATATAGTGATGTTGACTTGAGAAATAATGTATATGGTTATTATAAAAATCTGCAGTAAGCGCATATGTAGGTAATGGAATATCAAACAGATTTAGAAAAGCTATTCTGACTTAATATAAAATTTATTTAGTGATACACTTAATGCAACACAGGTGTGGAGAATTCTTTCAGACAGATGAAAAGAGTCAAATCTTAAACCTATCGCTAAGAAAAACGACAAGAAAGACATAAATAATTATCTTCCAGTTTCTTTACTGACATTTTTTTCCAAGATATTACTAAATTAGGTGTACTCAAAATTAGTCTCACAAATAAGTAGACATGTAGGATATCAGAATTGGGAGTCTAGAAGGGCTGCTCAAAGAAGAATGCTATTTATACATTCACCAACTATTATAAGCTTTAAACAGAAAACCATCGCCTGCTAGTACTTATTGTGATCTTTTTGAGGCATTTCATTGTGTAGATCATGTTACACTCTTTGAGAAACACAAGCTCTATGGGACAACACACACTTGGCTCCTTTGAATCATACTTACACACAATGTAAAAGTTGTCCTGAACAGTTCACTGTTATGAGGGTAGACACTGTTAATGACTACGAGGCATTAGAAAGGGGGTCCAACAGTATTCAATTTAAGGTCCACTCCTATTCATTATACATCTAATCACTTTCTTAACATTCATGAAGCAGAATTGGTACTTCTTGCAGACGATACGTTATAGGAAACACTCTTAAAGAGAAAGCCCTAGAAGATACTGTGAATGAGGTTTTTCAAATAATTGTTAAGTTGTTCTTTAAAAATGGACACTCCCTTAAAAAAATGGTTCAAATGGCTCTGAGCACTATGGGACTTAACATCTATGGTCATCAGTCCCCTAGAACTTAGAACTACTTAAACATAAGTAACCTAAGGACCTCACACAACACCCAGCCATCACGAGGCAGAGAAAATCCCTGACCCCGCCGGAAATCGAACCCGGGAACACGGGCGCGAGAAGCGAGAACGCTACCGCACAACCACGAGATGCGGGCACACTGTCTTAATTTCAAAAGATCATACTATATCCTGAAAGAGTACATATATGCGATGCTGCTTCATAGTACTCAAAGGGGGGGGGGGGGGGGCTGTTAGACATTGTGATTCGGCTTGGTCCCCAAATAGCCTCTGCCCCTGTGAGGTACTGAGACAATGCTATCTATCAAAAGCTGGAAGTCAAGGTGCTTACGTTTTCTTTTGAGTCGTCTGTCTTTTCAGTGGCTGTATACGGCCTATCTCAAGTTACCCTCCTGTGCCATCGTCTTCATCTCAGAATAGCACTTGCGACCTACGTCCTGTATTATTTGCTGGATGTATTCCAATATCTGCCTTCCTCTACAGTTTTTACCCTCCGCATTTCCCTCTCGTAACATGGACGTCACTCCCTGTTCTCTTAACAAGTGTTGTATGCGCCTGCCAGTTCACCGTCTCAGTGTTTTTTATGTACGTACTCCATTCCTCTTTGATTTTGTGCAGAGCCTCGTCATCCCTTATGTTTCCAGTCCACCTGATTTTCAGCATTCGTCTGTAGCACACATCTCAAGTGCTTCGTGTTCTTGTGTTAAGATTTTCCCACAGTCCATGTTTCGCTACCATACACATCTGTGCTCCAAACCTACATTCTCATAAATGTCTTGCTCATATGAACGACTATGTTTGATACTAGTAGACTTCTGTTGACCAGGAATAGCCTTTTTGCGAGTGTTAGTTTACTTTTGATATTCTCCTTGCTCCGTCAGTCATTGGTTATTTTTCTGCTTAGATAGCAGAATCCTTTATCTTCGTCTATTTCGTGATTATCAAACCTGATTTTAATTATCTCGCTGTTCTTATTTCTGCTACTTCTCATTACTTTCGTCTTTCTTCTATTTACTATCTATCCGTTTTTCTGTGTTCATTAGGCTTCACTCCATTCAGCAGATAATGTAATTCTTCTTCACTTTTACTGACGATAGCAATGTCCTCAGCGAATCCTATAGTTGATATCTTTCCACCTTCAATTTTAATTCCACTTTTGAACCTTCCTTTTATTTTCAGCACAGTATTATTGTACCAAAATTACAAAAAAATGAATCGACTTGAATACTGTGTGTTTCAGTTCTTAATATGTCTGTGTTCCCAACGTATGAAAGACATAACATTAAGAAACACACACTATTAGTGTCCCACAGTTGTGCAACGTAAAGAAAAAGTACAAGGGATTGACTTAGGAAGAGCACATCCTAAAAAGTCAATCATAAAACGACTGGCACTTACAGGTGAGTTGGTAGTACTCATCAGCAATAAACAAGATGCATAAGAAGCACTGGAAAACTTACAGCAAGTCTCTGTTTGAACAAGTATACAGGTATCATACAAGGGAAACATAATTCGTGGATAGAAATGACAACACACAAGCCATGCAGACAATGCAAACATTCAAGTAAATAGAGGAATATGAATAAATAGGAGGATCAAACAAGGCATTCTACATAAAACAAAGGAATAAAACTTTACAAAGCATGCGAACTCACATGGACGCATGACAATAAAAGAATCATATCAATACAGGTCAATCTCAGGCACTACAATACTGTTTTACTACTAGAAACACTTAACGTACCAGAAAGAACGACACTCAGAGCGTCAGATATCACAGGCGTTAGTGGAACATAAATTGTCATGAACCAAAGAAATGTACTAACATACATAGACATGATCGGAGTACACCGACTACCATTCTGTGGATACATACATAGAATGAACAACAAAAAGAGAATTTTTGGAGTACTTAACAGGTCAATCTGTGAAACCACATGGCGTCAAGAAATACGTTAAGACAAAAAAAAGATGAAGGATCAGTAGTGAAATGAAAAATGGAAAAGACAATTTCAGGAACATTAGGTTGAGCACACCCTATGAATGAAGAAACTTTGAGAAGAGAAAAACAACCAAGAACGAAAAACTTGAATAATTATGTAATATTCAAGTTCAAACACTGTCTTAAGGACAAAATCGTATATCAACGGTAGCAATGATGTATAAATTGATAATGACCCTATAACATTCCTTTACGGCCTTCCTTAAATTACTTTTACGTCTCACAGTTTGGACCCTTAAGGAACGTGTTCAATTCTGATTTATAGAAATTCCTGGCTCTTGGTTTGTTCACTGAACGATAGCGCGTAGCTTTGCATAATGTCTTCCCGGCGTATAAGTAGCTAGTTGGAAACCTAAATCTGTGGGGCCGGACGCGGGCATGAACCATGATCCTGATGAATGTGAATCCAGTTTGTTGACCATTGTGCAATTTCACTCAGTGGATTAAGCAGGAAGACAAAACAGACATGTGTCTTTACTCACGAGGCAGCAAACTCGAGTAGCATGGTATGTGTGATACTAATGAGAATTTTGGGGCATGTAATTCACTCCCCTTTCTGTTTCAGCAGCGGTTGGATCACTTGAAAATAATCCTTCAAAATTTCTGATCACGTCTTAGGAGTGTACAGTGTTGGCAAAACAGTCTATTGGTGATACCACAGGTCCTGTAAATTTACCGAATACGGTTTCGAGAGAAAATGTTCATCTCCTCTCTTATTCTGACCACTTCATCTTGATCTATTAGATCAAATTGAGTTCACGCATCTGTCTTCAACACGATCACCGTCACACTGGTATACAATACTTAAGAACAAAAGTAAATTTCGCATGAATTGTCACGGCCAAGTAACATAGCTGGAAGGAACCTCGACAACACACAGAAAAAGCTGCCATGGTATTTCACAGAAGGTAATCGAAGGAAACAGGCAATAATATGAACAGAAATGGTACTTTTATTCAAAGACAATAATTACACTTAAGACACGGTAATTCATGACGAATCCCTGAACATTGTAACAGGTGGGACATGGGTTATAGTGAAGCGTGGGCTGGAATGCACTCGTTTGAACGTGCTGCCATCCAAGCCACAAGTCTGGGTAGGAATTCTTGCGGTACGCGTTCCACTCCCACACTATCGTGGTTGAGAACTGCTGAATGGTGTTTGGCGCACGTGGGCGTGATGTAAAAAATCTCCCCAACGCATTCCACAAGTGTACTTTGGTATGTAAGTCGGGATAACGTGCAGACCACTCCATTCGCTGAATATTCTTTCTTCCCAAGAGGTTCTCCACCTGGGCTGTTTGATGAGGTAGCATTGTCATCCTCAGAAATTAAGGCAGGGTTGAATGCCACTCAGAGATGACGCACATGGGGAAGGGGTACAGTGTGAAAATGTCGTTGACCGTTGAGTGTACTGAGTTCAAAGATGTATAGATAAGTGCGCCCATGCATTGTTATGCACCCCACACCGTAACACTTAAACTTCAAAAGAATAACATAGGATAATTTTCCTGAGTGCATAGCTTTTTCCCACATCTCGCCATGTGTAAGACTTTGGGACTGGATTTGCTCTCATCCGAAAAGAGCACATGACTACACTCCTCGTTGGTTCACTCGGTATGCCCCTCGAACCATTATAAACGGCGCCGCAGTGGTGCGGGTGTCAACAGAACACAACGTACCGGTCGTCGGATAAAGAGACCAGCCCCATGCAATCGTTCTGCCACTTTGGAGCGTGGGACTGCGTGCCTTGCACTCCTGTGGTTGCTATCACATCCGTTGTTTGATGTGAATCCCTTCCTGTTAATGCACAATATAGAGGCCATCTGCGCCTGTAGTCGACCGTGGTGGACCACCTCTTCTCCTTCGACCAGCAGTACCTGTTGTTCGAAATGCTCCCCATGCACGTGAAACAGTGCTATGAACGAAACGAAAACACTCTGCTACCCAAGTCACACTTCATTCTGATCCTTGTTTCCGACAATTTTACCCCGTGTGAAGTCATCCAGAGGTTGTCTCCAGGTCTTAATGTAAGGACGAACACCAACACAGTGCATCGTAATTGCTCGCTGGTTGGCACACACTTTTCGCCGTTCCTTCGACTGTATGCTGTTGCAGGGTCGTCCCTTTTTGGCGCTATGGTAATGCTGCCTTATGCCACCTGACTTCCAACTTAATGTGCATGACTCAGAGACCTCTGACAATATGTTGTCGGACTTTCACTTATTTCTACCGAGCAGATAATATATTATGTTAATTTATCTTAATCGTTCTAAAGTTTATCAGATCAGTGACACTTCCTAGAATTCCCCAGTAACCCTACGGCACCCATTTGCTCCCCTTTATGCTAGAATGTCATATCACTTCGCAATTTCACCTCTAAATGTTCAATCTGTATCATTGTATTCAGTGTCATATTGCTGCTCTATTTTCAGCACGGAGAACAGATAACTCTGTCTTCAGTCAGAGGCCAATTCTCTCTTTTCATCGTCAAGGGTGCAACAAAAGTAAACAATGAATTGTAGTTATTTTCCACAATTTATGAGATTAATAATCAACTACTATGTTTGAATTACAGATGTATTACTACACAATGAAAATTTTAGTTCAACATATTTCAATGGGTTTTTGGCCTTAAATCATTATCAAGTTTCTCTGAAGAACGCGTAAATATACTGCTATATTAAGGGTATTTAGATTTTATCCATCAATGATATGACACTCTCCTAGTTCTTGCTCTCATTTTTGGATATAATGTGGACCGTTGATGTCCAATGACTAAAGGACGAATAATCGATGTCGACTACAAACAACGACTGTAAATTTTTATATTATGTCTTGTACTTTCACCAATTGCCTCTTTCATTCGGTCGCACATAGACCGTATTACTTGGTGGTTTGCAGGGTTTTTGCTTCTCCCTGGCTTGGTACACTTCCACACCAACACATTTTACTCAAGTAATTTTTTTGTACCATTTAACAGTAATGTTGATTACTCTCAAGCAACAAAGAAGCATGGAGCACAAGCAGGCTTGTCTTTAGAAGCTAATTACTCTTACAGCAGAATATGCATTCCACTTTTATCATGCTAATTAAGTAAGTCCTATAACTGTAAAATGTGTATTCTAGCCACATACGTAGACAATAATATCTTGGACTACTTTATTGCATCCTTCGTTCCATTAACGTTCTTTCGTGAAATGTGTTTCAATGTAACCTACGACGGTTCTCTGAAATGTAACGCCTCCGAATTTTTGATGTGAAAACTCATAAAACTTCTTTAAATAAAACGATCGTTATTAATATTCCCCGTCTTTATTATGGCCACACATTTATTTTTCAATATAGTCGCCCTGGTTACAAATACAATTCTCCCAACGAGAGACCAGTTTCTTGATACCGTCACTGTAAAATCTTTGACTTCGTTGACACAGCCTCAATCTCACCTCTGCCTGCATCGATTCATCACTATGAAAGTGAAGACCTCGAAGGGTTTCTTTACGTTTTGGAAACAGATGAAATTGAATGTGGCCAAATCGAGACTGTATAGAGGATGATCGGTGAAAGTGAACACAAGACACCTGGTTGTTGCATATGTCGCAGCGCTCGTGTGTTATCTGGCATTGTCACGCTGAAGAAGAGAGTGTGAACGATTTCTTCGAATTGAAAACTCTACTACAGCGCGCTGTTTCTCAAGAATGGACATACTGTAGTTACGTTACGCATCACAATGTTACACGTTATAACTCGGAGCCCTCTAGCGGCATAAGGCTGTAAATATGTAAGCATAAAGAATAAAGGTGTAGAATGTTAATGACATTTGCTTTAGTTTAAAAGTTTCAACAACCATTTCATATTAAAAAAATCGGAATAATTATTTTTCAGCACGCCCTCGTAGTTGTGATCCGGTCGTATTGCATATTTTTATTCCGTACACTAAAAGCAGTTCTGTCATGCTATCCCCTACTTCTTCTGTGTTTTCTGTAAATCCTTTTCCTTTCGGTTTCTACAGTGGACTTCCTCACTTTATCTTATCAGTCCACCAAATTATCAACTCCCTTGTATAGCACAACATCTCAATCGATTCTACCCTTTTCTTCTGCAGTTTTCCCACAGTCCATTACTCGCTGCCATAGAAAGCCGTGCTTCGTATTGTTAGAAAAACTCCTCCAATATCCTTTTACTTGAGTTTTAGATTACATTTTGCGACTGTCGTGGTATCGGACTCGAGTAAGGCAGTTTTACATAGAGAAAATGTTTAGTTGTAATATAAACCAGGGTATGTGGCTAATACAAACACATGTCTAGGTATACATTGTCTCCCAGAAATGTTGCGACAAGGTTCGAGGAGTTGTAGTGTTAGTTTTTACGCTATAGGTCCATAGCAGAAAGTCTCGCATTGTTGTTTGTTATTCAACTATCGCGACTGAAGGCTACGATATCCAATGGTGAAGGTAGAGTTAGCTGCTGCTCGTAAAGGCTTTGTCTCCTACGAATGCGATACTCTGTTGCCTCGGTTTTGAATACGAATTTCCAACCGCAGCTCATTTTTTTCCTCTACACCAAGAAAAAATGGAGATTTTAGTAGGTTCCAGTAGAAAAATAAACTTCTCATGGAAACCTGTCTCCGAAAGTATCATCCGTCGAGGGCACAGAGTATCAAATTTGTGGGAAAAAAGATCATTCTACGCATCAACTATCTCCATTTTCTCCACTGGAGGACATGGCAATCAGTGGTGAGCATGAAGAAGAAAGAACATTGGAGGACCTTCCGCCTACTGTCCTGCGGCATACTACGTCACGTTTGCTACTGAAGCGGTGGCCGAGCGGCAGCTTCCTCTGCCTGTAACTTCGAAGCTCTATAGCGTCGTTAAATGACGTCCCTAGACGCTGGTTCCAATCCTTGTTTTGTCGTCAAGACACTCTCTAGATCTCCTCGAAGTCTGTCGCAACCGTTCTGGACCACCCTGTACTTCTCAAACATTCAAATTGCTCAGTTGAAAAATGCAAATTGTCGCTTTGAAATAACAACACTACAAATCAAATTACATTGTTTTATTGTCTCTTTAGCTCGTCGCACTCTTCCCCAACAATGTGTTAATTCATCTAGTCTGGTGTAAACATTTAACCTCATTTCACGTTCATTATGAAGTAAAAACTGCTACCGTGCGTTTTCAGGTTAATTGTAGAGGTTATCACGGATCACGAATGTCATTTCACTTGTCTTCTACTACCAAATGTTCCTCCAAGAAAATAACTGATACACAGAGTCAGCACCGTTTCAGTCATAAATCTTGTAATTAACCCCGAGCACCTTTCTAACTGAATTACTGAATCATATCTTCTCTACGATGCCACACAACACTATCCGGTCTTCATTATTTTTCTACCAAATGCTACATACTGTTTATCTGCGACGCGATTACATGCCGTCTCTCCGCCCTCAAGCGCGTGACCACTACCCCTGGCCATTATACAGCAAGACAATGCACCTCCATGCAGTAGGCGTTCTCAAGTCAGATCCGTAATACTATAAGTAAGGACTTCAATTTCTATACGTTAACATCAATACGAGTACTATTTACATAGTCTCGGAAATTTCTTTCTTGAATTAATGTCAGGGTTTGATACTTATACACTAGAAACGACTTGCACCTAGTAAAGCCCATTTTCCATATGGTCTCCCACTTTTTATGCCCTCCTTGCGTTGCCCGTCATGTGATGTTTTGCTTCCGAGGTAGCAGAAGTCTTTTTCTTCGTCTTGTGTGGTCCTCAAGTTTTATGTTTAAGTTTATCACTAATTTCATTTCTGATACTGCTCATTATGTTCCTTCACTTTAACTTAAATCCATACTCTGTACTCATTAGACCATTAATTCCGTCAAGCGGGTACTGTACTACTAATCACTTCCACTGAGAATGGCAATGTCATCATTGAATCTTATCATATTTTTTATCCTGAAATCAAACGTAGATCTGAATACTTTATTTACAATTTTGGTTGTCTAATGTGCAGGTTGAAAAGTTGGAGAGAAAAACGGCGTCCAAGGTGAACTCCCTTTTTAACTAGAGAAATTCTCTCCTGGTCTTCCATTTTAATTGTTCCCTCTTGGTTCTTCCACATTTTCCACAATAGCCGAAGCTCTCAAAAGCCTGTGCATATCTCTCAGACAACAGAAAACATCGTGTGGAATTTTACATTACCGAACACTTCTTCTAGCTCGTCGAATACTGTGAGGGTTGTTGAGTATTTTCTTTGCTCTCAAACCCCTCTGGTGTCTTTACTTTTCCTAAAGTGAAGCCGATCGTGCTATAATTTATAGTTAATTTTATTTTACATTCTTCTGCGTGTTATTCTTGTAAGCTGATTTCGCGATAGTTCTCGCACTTAGTTGCCCTTTCGCTCTACAACACATTGTGGGTAATATTTGCCCGGAAAGTCAAATGGTAACTATCTGGATTCATAGAGTCTACAAACAGACTTGACTGTTCTTTTTATTGCCACTTCTCCCAACAGTTTTAAAATTTCAAAATAAATTTAATCTATGCACTCTGTCCTATTTTAATTCAAGTGTCCCGGACCTCTACAAAACCGATCCTGACACTATCTTCCACATCGACTACCATTCTACCTTTTATGACGTTAGCATACAGTATCTCTCCCTCGTTGAGGCCTTCTATGTACTTTTTGCTCATATTCACTCTCTTCCCTACGTTTAACAGTGAGTTTCCACTGACATCTTTACGTCAACCACTTTGCATAACTTTCTACACTACTGGCCATTAAAATTGCTACACCAACAAGAAATGCAGATGATAAACGGGTATTAATTCGACAAATTTATTATACTAGAACTAACATGTGATTACATTTTCACGTAATTTGGGTGCATAGATCCTGAGAAGTCAGTAACCAGAACAACCACCTCTGGCCGTAATAACGGTCTTGATACGCCTCGGCATTGAGTCAAACAGAGCTGTACAGGTACTGCTGCCAATGCAGCTTCAACACGATACCACAGTTCATCAAGAGTAGTGAATGGCGTATGGTGAGGAGCCAGTTGCTCGGCCACCATTGACCAGACGTTTTCAGTTGGTGAGAGATCTGGAGAATGTGCTGGCCAGGGCAACAGTCGGACATTTTCTGTATCCAGAAAGGCCCGTACACGACCTGCAACATGCGGTCGTACTTTATGCTGCTGAAATGTAGCGTTTTGCAGGGATGGAATGAAGGATACAGCCACGGGTCTTACGACATCTGAAATGTAAAGTCCACTGTTCAAAGTGCCGTCAGTGCGAACAAAAGGTGACCGAGACGTGTAACCAATCACGCTAGGTGATACGCCAGTATAGCGATGACGAATACACGCTTCCAATGTGTGTTTACCGCGATATCGCCAAACGCGGATACGACCATCATGATGCTGTAAACAGAACCTTCATTCATCCGAGAAATTAACGTTTTGCCATTCGTGCACTCAGGTTCGTCATTGAGTACACCAACGCATGCGCTCCTGTCTGTGATGCAGCGTCAATGGTAACCGCAGCCATTGTCTCCGAGCTGATAGTCCATGCTGCTGCAAACGTCGTCGAACTGTTCGTGCAGATGGTTGTTGTCTTGCAAACGTCCCCATCTGTTGAGTCCGGGATCAAGACGTGGCTGCACGATCCGTTACAGCCATGCGCATAAGATGACTGTCATCTCGACTGCTTGAGATACGAGGCCGTTCCGTATTACCCTCCTGAACCCACCGATCCCATATTCTGCTAACAGTCATTGGATCTCGACCAACGCGAGCAGCAATGTCGTGATACGATAAACCGCAATCGCGATAGGCTACAATCCAACCTTTATCAAAGTCGGAAACGTGATCGTACGCATTTCTCCTCCTTACACGAGGCATGACAACAACGTTTCACCAGGCAACGCCGGTCAACTGCTGTTTTTGTATTAGAAATCGCTTGGAAATTTTCCTCATGTCAGCACGTTGTAGGTGTCGCCACCGGGGCCAACCTTGTGTGAACGCTCTGAAAAGCTAAACATTTGCATATCAGAGCCTCTTCTTCCTGTCGGTTAAATTTCACGTCTGTAGCACGTCATCTTCTTGGTGTAGCAATTTTAATAGCCAGTAGTGTTTATGCAGTCAAGAGACAGAATACTGACTGATAAAGAAACATTCCTGTTTTTCTTCTTCTCGTCAGGTATAAGGAATGTGAGCTATCAGTGCCTCAACCAAGTGGAGATATTACATATTCGTTTGGAGAATATGACGTATGACATAGCATTTCTAGGCGTTGTACGTACCCACGTCCAGTGAACACGGACTTGGGAAGACGGATGCTAAGTCGCCGCTTCGGCCTGCTTCCGGCTTGCTTTCCGCCTGTGTATAGCTACCGGTGTGCCTGGCCTTAAAGCAGGGATGAAGTGCTGATCCCTGCTGAGTGCTTTCCGTTGGCTTGCCTGTTTACTGATGAGTGGATTGACCGTTAATGCCGCGGTATCTCGCCCAAGAGGATAGATAATCGATATGGCAAGCGTGGTCAACCAGAGCACAGCTTATCGCATACCGTAAGAGTGCCTGGATTTGCGTGCCTCTATGGGCGATTTTAGTTTTTGTCCCGAAACTAAAGACTGGTGATCGTTTTTGTACAGAGTGATAGGAAGGGGTGATATGAAGACGTTCATTCTGAGGTGTGGTCGTATTACAGTGACATTAGTGTAGTAACGGAGTTTTTATGTTTGAACGGTGTTCTGGGACTAACGATGTCGTTATCACTGAATGTTAAAAGACAAATCGACATCTGTAAAACTTTGTGACCTTCTGATAAGTATCGTACGTGATAAGTCTAATTTAGACCTACACACTATCGGAGATAGGAGAGGTATACGATATCCGTTATGAGACTAACCGCTTCAGTCACAAACATTGTTTTTGAAAAACGTCACGTGATACTAGTTTGAAATTGTACATTCGACGATGGATGTCTTATCACGAAAATGAGCTAGGTGTTTCAGTTACTTTTCTTTAAGTAAAGCAGGAACTTGTGAGGATATTATGAAAGCAAATGTACAGAGTTTAATTAACAGAGTCCTGCAATCGGCGACTGTATCCACATGAATGGTGAAATGAATGAGGTAACTTTCTTCTTTCTCCCTGCACATTTATTCCGTCGTCCAAGTGGTTTCCATTTATTCGGAGCTGGATATCTTTACCATGCTGAACTGTTAAAAAGTTTATTGAGATCTATCAAAAATATATTCTTCGATGGAGCTGAATCATGAATGTGATAATACTGTAGTTATTACACAAAAGAAGTAAAAATTGCAAATCAAACACCTTTCAGCACACTGAACTCCCATATCATTATTTTTTTGGAACACCAGTTTCGGCGATACATGAAGGTTGGTACTTTAATAGTGCTAACTATTTATTTACAGTTCTTACAAAATAGATATGTCTTGTAAAGTTTTACTGGCCTTTAAAGTAGTCACCAGCATTGTGTACAACCTGTTTCCAGCGATTTGGAAGTCGTAGGATAGTCTTAGCAGTGTCAGGTGTGTTGACAGTTCGAGCGGCGCGGTCTACTGTCCGACGAATTTGTAGCAGTTCTGAAGCGAAAGCCATGAAGTGTTTCCCTCAGTTTAGAAATCAAGTTAAATTCTCGAGGGTTTATGTCAGAGGAGTGGAATACGTGGTATAGCAGTTAGCAGCCCCATCAGTCAAACAAATCAGTAACAGCTTGCACTGTACGTTCTTGAGCACTGTAAAACAAAGTGAAGGTCACGTCCTGCAGAAAGTGTCATCACTTCTGTTCAAATGGCTCCGAGCTCTATGGGACTTAACTTCTGAGGTCATCAGTCCCCTAGAACGTAGAACCACTTATACCTAACCAACCTAAGGACATCACACACATCCATGCCCGAGGCAGGATTCGAACCTGCGACCGTATCGGTCACGCGGTTCCAGGCTGACGCGCCTAGAACCGCACGGCCACACCGGCCGGTTCATCACTTCTGTTTCTAAGCTGATCGTAGGTAGTGTTCCAAAAATGAACACAATAGAGACAGAAGTGATGACACTTTCTACACGACCTGACCATCATTTTGAAGGACGATGCTCAAGCACGTACAGTGCAAGCTGTTACTGATTTGTTTGACTGATAGGGTTGCTAAGTGCTGCAGCACCTACTGCGCTACCCTGACTTAAGCTCTCGAAATTTCAACTCGATTTCTAAACTGAAGGAAACACTTCACGACATTGGCTTCAGAACTGCTACAAATGCGTTGGACAACAGACCGCGGCACTCGAACTGGCAACACAACTGGCAGTGCTAAGAGTATCATATGACTTCCACATTTCTGGCAACGGGTTATACACAATGTTGGTGACTACTTTAAAGGTCAGTAAAACTTCGAAACATGTATCCATTTTGTAAGCGCTGTAAATAAATAGTTATCACTATTAAGGTTCCAACCCGCGTATTACTATATTTTCAGGTCACCTGACCGACGTGTAGGAAGATTCCAACCTCGGTTCCGGTCAAACTACGGGTCAACATTCAAAGTCTGGTATCTGAGGATTTTTGATACGACGATCACTTCAAACATCATCTCGTATCGCCGAAACTGTTAGCCCAATAAAATTACAGTGCGGAAATTTAGATTGCTGAAAGTGTCTGATTTGTCCTTCTGTGTGGTGAACAACCGAGGTCCAACGCTCAAAAGATGGATTTACTGAGAAAAGGAGTTTCGTGTTCTCATTTAAGAACACGGTACTTGTCGCCTGTATTACCGAATCCCTGTTCCTCTCTTGTGACAGACTGCAAGCTATTCTCCGCTGTAGTGCTTGCTGATCGGTTACCATCTATCATGAGCAGTAGAAGAGCAGAATGATACTGATAGCCCATCTTAGAGAACATTGCTTAAATTATTTATTAAAAAGGAAACTTTAATTATTGTTGAGCCATAGGCTTAGACAGAACTGAAGTTCATTGTTTGTTAGCAATGTAGACGAATAGAGGGAATAAAGATAAATATTTTATATTGTGAATATATGACATATTGAGAATCACTTTGATTGGAAGTAAAAGTAAATTAATTTGCAAAACAGCTACCAACAAGCAATATACTATTATTATTATACTAATTTATCATCTTTTATTTCGAGTTGGTATGTTCTGACTCAATTCAAAGTCATATTTATGAATACAGGACTCGTTAGGTACAGTACCAGCGGAATCCCGTCTGATCTATACCGACAGGAAAATACACGTAAGTGATGGAAAGTGGAAATTATTTTTTATCATGGTTAATCGCTTGAACAAATGTAGGAGAGCAATGTAACTTACATTGATATCGTCACAGAACTAGCGGTGCTGCAAGTAAGGATACAGGGTCTCATGGAGGAACGGTCAGTATTCAAGAAACGAGCATTTGAAGAAAAAATTTCATATTGTCAGATTCCTTATTTCAAATGATTTCCGAGACACAACACCATTATTATACATTCTTATTTATTTTCTGTTTTGGTCAATACATTATCAGTTTTACAGATGTACAACAATTGGTAAACATAGCAACTTGCGTTTCACAAAGTAGCCTATCAATTGCAAAACACGTTTTGCAACACATTTGCTTTAAGCATTATTGTACACGAAAAATTACAGCTGTTTGGTCGTCTCCCCAAAATCAACCAACCAACCAACTGTTGTGAGAAAATTTGTTGCTTGTCTGAGAATCTCTGCACGTTCCCTATTGAGGACACCAGTGTCCGTGATGGCACCAAACGGTTCACCTCGCATATTCACCTTTCTGCCGGCCGGGCTGGCCGAGCGGTTCTAGGCGCTACAGTCTGTAACCGCGCGACCACTACGGTCGCAGGTTTGAGTCCTGCCTCGGGCATGGATGTGTGTGATGTCCTTAGGTTAGTTGGGTTTAAGTAGTTCTAAGTTCAAGGGGACTAATGACCGCAGCCGTTAAGTCCCATAGTGCTCAGAGCCATTTTTTTCACCTTTCTTTTGTACACATCAGCCTTCACCCGACCCCATGAACAAAACTGTAATGACGAAGAGTCTGGCGATCTAGGAGGCAAGTTAACTGTACTACCACGCCCGATCTAGCGATTTGGGTAACTTTGATTATGATGTTCCCTCATACGTTTAGTGGGAAGGGTAGGGCCTGCGTCATGGTGGAAGTACATGAAGTACATTGAAGTACTCGTTGTGAAGGAACGTTCTCAAGATGAAAAACTAACGAATTAAGAAAAAAAAGAAACAAGTAATTATGACCAGGAATTCGCTCTTCTAGAGTGACTCAATCCATCAACAAGTTACTCATCATGCCGCTAGAGACACTGATCAACAAACGAACTCTGAAAATGGTCCATTACAGCCTGTGGATTTTCTTGCGATAACCGATGATAGTTACATTTTGTTGAATCCATTTTGTGCAAATATACGCACCATAAGCCAAATAACAAACGCACAATATGTTCTATCCCTGGAATCACTCGGACTAGGGCATGTGTCCATATAAAGTTCTTGTTTCAATTGAGCAGTCCTCTATAGACCATTCCTCCCTGAACACCTTATACAGTTGTGTAACGGGTGAATGTTACGTGTATTCACATTTTCTTTGTACTTCCGCTACAATGGGCGAAATAAAAAAAATGGCAGTGAGCACTATTGGACTTAGCTTCTGAGGTCATCAGTCCCCTAGAAGATAGAACTACTTAAACCTAACTACCTACTTAAACTAACACACATCTATCTCTGAGTCGGGATTCAAATCTGCAACCGTAGCGGTCGCGTGGTTCCAGACTGTGTCGCGTAGAACCGCTGGGCCGCTCCGACCGGCGAGCGAAATCAGAAATATGTTTCTCCATAGATATCGACTTACAATAGCATATACAGCATAAAGTCACTTAGACTTCTGTTCTTTTTCAGGTTTTGTACATGCTTTACAGGGGTGTTGCCTGGACGACACACGCATTAATTTCTTCTTAAACTTGAACATGTCGTATCGGAACTAGTCGATACCACACAGGTGGCAATCATTTGAGGCTCCAAGGTTGGCACTAGAGCTGCCCCGCCGTCAGAAAGAAGGACTGACAGCAACCGGAGCCGACCAGCTGCTAGACCGCGCCGCTCGAACTGGCAACACAACTGGCAGTGCTAAGACTAACATATCTACATCTAGACATCTACATCTACATGATTACTCTGCAATTCACATTTAAGTGCTTGGCAGAGGGTTCATCGAACCACAATCATACTATCTCTCTACTATTCCACTCCCGAACAGCGAGCGGAAAAAACGAACACCTAAACCTTTCTGTTCGAGCTCTGATTTCTCTTATTTTATTTAGTGATCATTCCTACCTATGTAGGTTGGGCTCAACAAAATATTTTCGCATTCCGAAGAGAAAGTTGGTGACTGAAATTTCGTAAAATGGTCTCGCCGCGACGAGAAACGTCTATGCTGTAATGACCTCCATCCCAACTCGTGTATCATATCTGCCACACTCTCTCCCCTATAACGTGATAATACAAAACGAGCTGCCCTTTTTTGCACCCTTTCGCTGTCCCCCGTCAATCCCACCTGGTAAGGATCCCACACCGCGCAGCAATATTCTAACAGAGGACGAACAAGTCTAGTGGAAGCTGTCTCTTTGGACTGTCTCTTTTGACTTCCACATTTCGGGCAACGGGTTGTACACAATGTTGGTGACTACTACGTCCTAGCGGCACGAATGCCACGCCTCGTGAACTGAGACGCCACCGGCTGTATGCAACACAAAGACAAAGCGATCGCCTGACAGCAGGTCAGCCAGTTCGCCCCATCCAAGTTTGTGCTAGTTTTTACTTAGTTCTTACTCAGTTCGTACACAGTTCTAGCTTATTTGTTGTGTGGCTCCATTATAGATCAGTCTGCTATCGTGTAAGCGCAGACGTAAGTCTCAAGTTGGTAACCTAAATTAGCCGTACACTGGGACCAATCTGCATTTTAAGTACTTCATTAGGGCAGTAACGACAAGTACAGCATTGATGTGAAGAAATGGGTGGTTCATCAGGCTAACCTAACAGAGATAGCTAAGGGATGACAATGAGAAGGTACCGCATTGCGTTAAGTGCAAGTAATTTTTTCAGACAGAGTTTGGTGCGGGATTTTACTGAGGGAGCGTGTAACGTAAAGCCAGGGCGTTTGCCCAAAGGTCGACTTTTAGAAGTTGCAGCACTCCAGGAGGTGTTGTCCCCGCCAAGCCGGCCAGGTGGCTTTTCCAGCAGAACACTGCGAGGCAAGCAGAATGTCTCCCCAAAGTCAGGGGACACGCAGGGACACGCAGCTTCACCCTCGGCCGGGTCTCCCCGGGCTCGGAAAAGCGTCGCGGGCGACATTGCCAGCAAGGAATGTACCTCCGCGGTCCCCTACTCCATGCTTTTTGAGCGTTGGCAGTGGAACGGAATGTGTCCGTTTAGACGCAGGCGCCAAGGAAGCGTCTGGAAAGATTTTCGGACGAGCGGCGAGTCCCACTGGCGACGGCGATTGGTCAGATCGATGTGAAGTAAGCAGTGTTTTCTGTGCACTGACAGTCGAGAGGGAGTGGAGCTTAATGGTGAAAATTTTGTTGTAATGTTGTGATTGGACAGCCGCAGCGGCGGAGCTGCAGGCCACACTAGATTTTCGCAGAAATGAGACACTCGAGTTTCAGTGTCCGTTCAATATGGGCGCAGTATTCTGTACTGGGCGATACGGAGTAATTGTGCTGTAGCTGCGTGCCTTATCCGGAATTCCGGATAATTTCGCGGAATTGTGTCGTGTACATGCGCCGTTGTGGTTGCAGCGACATCACACCTGATCGGTATAATTTCACGACAGTAACAGCCGGCAGGGGACCCTGTCGTGGAGCGGAAGAACAGAATATGTAATAAACGCAGCTCCGGCCGCAGTGCGATCAGCCATGTGGTTTATAGAAGTGAAGCGGGTGGACATTAACCCGTTGAGCATCACAGCACATTCTTGCATAATTTCTGTGATTAGATACTGATGGAAAGAGCGTGACCTAGAATCTTGTTCTCTCATTCAATTAAGGGGAAGTGCCAAACCGCATTGCTCTATTTCATGGTCGTAGATTCGTGTTAAACTCCTTTCTCTTTATTAAGATATTAATCTGTCCACATTCAAGAGGGAACATCTCGTTAATGGAATTTATGAGTTATGTAAATTCTCAAATGAAATAAAGCTGATTATCTTTCTCGACATTTCAGACTACATACATAGACATACCAACTCTATCCGACAACCTTTTCAGATATGTTTGTGGAGTTTATTTGATGTTAATGATTGACATCTGTCACTACTTTCTATGAGGCAAGCAACCTCAACCAGTCGGATTCTTCAGCAGTGGCGTGTATTGCATAGTCAGATGTCATTAAGAGCATAAGAATCGCATTGGGATAATTTATGATCTGAGTTTAGCAAATAGTTCATTTGCATATCGCTCCACGGTGGCAAAGAAAAGTCGGAGATCGCTTCCCAAACTTTATCCACTGAGACTGGCCACCAGACTTAAGATTATTCTCAATAGTTAAAATTTTTATGTGGTACCGGCATCTTCCAAAGATCTGTATTGCATTTCAACGAAGAGTCATTGTAAAAAAATCTTAGTGTAATAATAATTCTAACCTCAGTGTTATGTCTATTCCTGTGATTTCTGCTTCGGAACGCACGCACCGTCCAGGTTGGACGTGTATTAGGTTGTTGCATAAGTTCGTAGTGAGTCTGTTTTGTATGTTGGCATTACGGTTCCTGGGGCTTTATTTTGGGTATACGATATTTGGCACAAATCTAAAGGCTGTCAATTCGACTAATTACCTTGGAATTACAATTACGAGCAACTTAAATTGGAAAGACCACATAGATAATATTGTGGGAAGGCGGCAAAAAGACTGCGCTTTGTTTGCAGAACACTTACAAGATGCGACAAACCTACTAAAGAGACAGCCTACATTACACTTGTCCTTCCTCTGCTGGAATATTGCTGCTCAGTATGGGATCCTTACCAGGTAGGATTGACGGAGGACATCGAAAAAGTGCAAAGAAGGGCAGCTCGTTTCGTGTTGTCGCGCAATAGGGGTGAGAGTATCACTTATATGATACGCGAGATGGGGTGGCAGTCACTGAAAACAAAGGCCGTCTCCTTTCGGCTAAATCTATTGACCAAATTTCAATCACCAACTTTCTCTTCCGAATGCGTAAATATTTTGTTTACAAACACTACGGAGGGAAATATGATCATTATAATAAAATAAGAGAAATCAGAGCTCGAACCGAAAGATTTAGGTGTTCCTTTCTCCCACGCACAATTCGAGAGTGGAATGGTAGAGATGTAGTATGAAAATGGTTCGATGAATCCTCTACCAAGCACTTAAGTGTGAATTGCAGAGTAACCATGTAGGTGAAGATATAGATGTATTTTTAGTTCACTGTCGCTACATGAGAGTACATATTGTCATTTTGTCCTTAGAAAATAGTCAGTGGAGCTGGGGAAATCTGAACATTTCCGACATATTCCTCTGTTTGAGTTTAGCAGAGGAATGACGGCAGCGAATGCAGCCAGCTACATTTGCTTCGTTTATGAGAATTATTCCATTCGACCGAGTATGGCAAGAAAATGGTTTTATCGTGTTAAGGAGGATCGTTTTGACATTAGTGATTCTCCACTTTCAGGAAGACCGTCAAGGTTTGAAGAAGATCGTTGAAAAGCATTAACCCTCCATGATACACAGTAGCGTAATCGATAACTGGAAAATGCGATCCTTCCACCATTTTGCGATGTATGGATGCAATGGGGAAGGTTCAGAAATCGAATGTATGGGTACCACATCCTCTAAACCCAAATCACAAGAAATCATCGTTGGGGCATACGTGCGTCTCTGCTTGCTCACCATCAACTGGCTCGTGAACAACGCCGACAATTCCTAGCCCATATCGATACTGGTAACGAGAATGTTTGAGCCCAAACACATCATAAACCCCACGTACAAAACCGGCTCGCATTCACAAAACAATGTCATGCCTGTGGTGGAACAGCAAAGGCATAGTGTACTACGAAATGGTTCCCCTAGCAGTAACCAAAACTACTAACATATATTGTCGCTTAGACGTCTTGCAGACGCAGATCAACAACTACAACAAGCAATACTAACTGAAGTGGTGCTATTCCCCGATTAAGCCTGCCAGCATTCTGCTAGATTGACAAAAATGAAAGAAAATAAACACTGTATAGCAGTTGGGAAGGGAAGTCATACTGCTGTCACCTTATTCTCCTAACCTTACGCCATCAGATTTTCACCGATTCACTATCTGTCGGAAAGCCTTTAAGGAACTTCCTTTCCGGATGAAAATGAACTCTGAACATGTCTAGACGAGTTCTTCGCCTCAAACGCCCCGTGATTTCTACAGTTACGGAATCGAAAAGCTACCTCAACGTTGGCAGACTGTTGTCAATAGTGATGGAGAATATAATATTAATGACTAAATTCTCTGTTACCTTTACTGTTGTGTTTACTATACGTACCGCAAAACCCTACGAACCTATGCACCGAGTTAATACTTTTGGCGACGAAATTTTCTTGCCCACTTCAGAACAAACGTAGGAAGGGAGAAAATACACTCCTGGAAATTGAAATAAGAACACCGTGAATTCATTGTCCCAGGAAGGGGAAACTTTATTGACACATTCCTGGGGTCAAATACATCACATGATCACACTGACAGAATCACAGGCACATAGACACAGGCAACAGAGCATGCACAATGTCGGCTCTAGTACAGTGTATATCCATCTTCCGCAGCAATGCAGGCTGCTATTCTCCCATGGAGACGATCGTAGAGATGCTGGATGTAGTCCTGTGGAACGGCTTGCCATGCCATTTCCACCTGGCGCCTCAGTTGGACCAGCGTTCGTGCTGGACGTGCAGACCGCGTGAGACGACGCTTCATCCAGTCCCAAACATGCTCAATGGGGGACAGATCCGGAGTACTTGCTGGCCTGGGTAGTTGACTTACACCTTCTAGAGCACATTGGGTGGCACGGGATACATGCGGACGTGTATTGTCCTGTCGGAACAGCAAGTTCCCTTGCCGGTCTAGGAATGGTAGAACGATGGGTTCGATGACGGTTTGGATGTACCGTGCACTATTCAGTGCCCCTCGACGATCATCAAAGGTGTACGGCCAGTGTAGGAGATCGCTCCCCACACCATGATGCCGGGTGTTGGCCCTGTGTGCCTCGGTCGTATACAGTCCTGATTGTGGCGCTCACCTGCACGGCGCCAAACACGCATACGACCATCATTGGCACCAAGGCAGAAGCGACTCTAATCGCTGAAGACGACACGTCTCCATTCGTCCCTCCATTCACGCGTGTCGTGACACCACTGGAGGCGGGCTGCACGATGTTGGGGCGTGAGCGGAAGACGGCCTAACGGTGTGCGGGACCGTAGCCCAGCTTCATGGAGACGGCTGTGAATGGTCCTCGCCGATACCCCAGGAGCAACAGTGTCCCTAATTTGCTGGGAAGTGGCGGTGCGGTCCCCTACGGCACTGCGTAGGATCCTACGGTCTTGGCGTGCATCCGTGCGTCGCTGCGGTGCGGTCCCAGGTCGACGGGCACGTCCACCTTCCGCCGACCACTGGCGACAACATCGATGTACTGTGGAGACCTCACGCCCCACGTGTTGAGCAATTCGGCGGTACGTCCACCCGGCCTCCCGCATGCCCACTATACGCCCTCGCTCGAAGTCCGTCAACTGCACATACGGTTCACGTCCACGCTGTCGCGGCATGCTACCAGTGTTAAAGACTGCGATGGAGCTCCGTATGCCACGGCAAACTGGCTGACACTGACGGCGGCGGTGCAACAAATGCTGCGCAGCTAGCGCCATTCGACGGCCAACACCGCGGTTCCTGGTGTGTCCGCTGTGCCGTGCGTGTGATCATTGCCTGTACAGCCCTCTCGCAGTGTCCGGAGCAAGTATGGTGGGTCTGACACACCGGTGTCAATGTGTTCTTTTTTCCATTTCCAGGAGTGTATGATTAGAAGTGGGCCCGTCCCTTCTCGGTAAATTCTTCCAGCTTTTGTCTGGCGCGATTTAGGGAAGTAACTGAAAACCGAAATCTGAAGTGCTGGGCACGTATTTGACTCGTCGTCATCCCGAATGCGAATCCAGTGGAAGACCACTGCACCATGATGCACAGCACATTTTTATGCCTAAGAGGAGAACACGGCACGTACCATCACCTGATTTCCCAGGAACTTCGCTCAGTAGGAGTGAAGCGAACGCACGTCTTGGCTTATCTGTAGGTAGTTCGCATAACAGATATTTAATTTTGCACCTTGTGTTCGAAACCAAATTACCGTTTACTTTTGTTTTTTTTATTGTTTTCGTTTATCTACTCATGCTCATAGACTGTTACTATGGGCCTGTTTCTTATCACATTAGGGGATACAAGGGCGCTACATTAACTGTAACATTTCAGCTGTATCATACAATAAATACAACACATTTATTACACAATACATATCTGTATGGAATGTCGAGGGGTTATAATCTCTTTAAATTCTCATATTCGGATATTTTACTTTAAAGTCACTTGCCATATGTCGGCAGATAAATACTGTACTGCTGTGCCTGTGTTATTCTGAATTACGATGCAAAATGCCTTTCCACATGCATACATGTTCAAAGGAACAGGCACTTGAGGGGACTACAGCCATTATGAAGTACGTGAAGTATATTCGCAATTTCGAATAAGGAGACCCACCGACTGCAGAATGCAACGACAATAGTGAGATTTGTTTTCCTTTGGACATGCATGCATGGCTGAAGGAACACTGCATCGTAATCGGGAATAATACAGGCATTCCAATACGATATTTACCAGCCAATACCGAGCAAGCGACTTTCAAGTAAAATGTCTCACCTGTACGGGAATATATGCAAGGATGTACGAGTACTGGTTGTAGACGCATGATTAACGACATATAAAAGAATGGGTCTGGCTCTGAGACATCCGTGGATGGATTACAAGAGCTGATGTCCCCGATGGCAGTGATCCCTAAGGTGTTTCATGACCGCACTGGCGATCGAGGGTCTATGACTATCGACAAGTCACGTTGCGCAAAAATATATTTACACGCCTGCTGGCATCGCGACCCATTACGGTAGTACGTTACATCACATTTGCGGCCACACTTTCCTTGGAGGTAACAACAATTTCAGTGCGGCCCTTTGCCGTTACCGGGACATGATAGCAGATCGTCTTCACCAATGTCTCCCTGGCGCCTTAGCATCGCTGTGGTTTAGCCAGGCCTTCGACCGTGTTGACCACAACAATTTGCGTACAGGTCTTAAGAATGTGGGTTTCCCCGGTTGTAACGACAGAGTAGATTTACACCTTCGTGTACATGGGTCGCCCCATGCCGCCCCTGGTCATAGCACAGCATCTCCGGCAAGGCAGCCCCCTTTCCACGGTTTTATATGCTTTCGCTTTGGAACCGACATCCCAAGGACTGTGTCAACGTTTGGAAGGTACGACGTTGCACGGACACCGTTTTTGTTGCGTGGCCTATGCAGACGACCTAGTCTTTTATCTGCGCAATGAGGATGAAGTTCGAGCAGCCCTGACATGGATGGCAATTTTCGTCGAAGTTTCGGTCAGCTCTCAACGTCTCCTCATCCAAGGTCTCGCTCGCTGGTGAGGGCCTACCAGAGACACGAGTCACCCTTTTACCGACGCCGTCATCTCTCAGTGTCTTGCCGTTGAATTCACTGCCGATTTCCGTCGCTCAGCGGCTAACAACGGTAGGCTTTTACTACAGACAATCAAAGCAAGCCTTGAATTTTATAGGCTACGATCCCTCGACATTACCTAACTCGCGCAATGTGTGAACACCTATCATGCCTCCAGTATACCACGCGTGGCTCAGGTCCTACGGGTCCCAACTCTTCAGGCTCGACGTCTGTTGGGCTCTTCCGTCAGCTCATGGCTGTTATTCAAAGACCAATGACACTCCCTTGGACTCCTACGGGACCGTGGTGGTGCGGGGCTAACACACATGGTAACCAGATTCACGCCGCTGTACATCAGGTACCAACAAAAACTTTGACATGGTTCCCCGCAAAGCCTCACTGGATTTCCATTCCAAGATGTTGAGCTGGTCTCTTTATACGCCCAACTTTTGGTGTCGACCATTCCATTCTCCTTTTATTATATCCGACGATTTTTCCAGGACTTCAATCATGTCTACCAGTCTTAAACCACTTACACGTTTGTACCAGAAGAAAACTGCCGCCCGCCCAACCCCCTAGAAAGTAAGTATCCACAGTATCTCTGGCTACCAATATAGAAACCGGTCCAAGCACGCTTCCTCATCAGACGTCCAGTCAGCGTGGTATATCACAGCGAATGGCAAACATGTCAACCAACGTCGACTGCAACGCATCCATCAAGCCGACTCGCCCCCTGCACCGACTGTGGAATGTACGAAACAGACGACAGTCTGTTCCACTGTGGTCTAGCGTCCGATGCCTGGGCGCTTGCGCAGCGTATTATGGCGTTTCTTACACGTCAAACACCCTCTCAGATCGACATCCAAACACTTTTATTCCTAGCGGGGAATTTTTATTCCACAACCAAAACTCACTCGTGAACTGGATCTGTAGCCACACGATACGTTATCTTCATAAATCTGGCAATACGTTACTGCTAGGTTATTGGAATTTCAGTATCTCAATGAACGACACTGTATGATAACATGAAACACATGCCATACGCAGTACTTCTTCAGTTTCTTAGGTAGAATTGTTAATGATCCGCCTCGTGGCTGGAACGCCCAAGCCCTGAGAAACTGAAACCTGATCTGAACCTACTCAAACCGAATAGAGGCGATAACGTAATTTAAGCCTACACAATGAGACGACACGTGTAGGCGCGCCGGCCGACGCATAACCCGCTACTCAAGGCGCTCATATAAAATAATACAGGGTGTCCGAAAAGGCCTTCCCTGATTACATAAATAGATAATTCAGGCTAGAAGTAAGTTACATATATGAAACTGGTGTATAATTGTTTACAATCTATCAAAGTTTCTTTCACACATCGGTAGACTTCCACATGAGTACCTTGGTAGCACGTAGCACATCTAGGCGATATTCAGTTTCCGTCCACACATTAGCCAACATCACTGGAGGGATCGATTCAACGACTGTGGTTATCCGTTGCTGCAGGGTTTCAAGATCTGGTACACGTGTTCGGTAGACCTCGTCCTTGACATAACCCCATAAAAAGAAGTCTAATGGGGTTATGTCAGGAGAGGGTGGAGGCCAAACCGTTGGCCCATCACGACCAATCCATCGGCCAGGAAAGGTCATATCGAGATAGGCACGGACGTCCAGCTGGCCGAGGTGGCCGAGCGATACTAGGCGCTACAGTCTGGAACCGCGCTACCGCAACAGTCGCAGAATCGAATCCTGCCTCGGGCATGGATGTGTGTGATGTCCTTTGGCTAGTTAGGTTGGAGTAGTTCTAAGTTCTAGGGAACTGATGACCTCAGAAGTTAAGTCCCATAGTGCTCAGAGCCATTTGAACCAAACCGAAATGAGGCGGTGCACTGTCTTGCTGAAACAAGACATCGGGGTGATATTGAAGCAACTGAGGAATAGCATACAGTTGCAACATGACCAGATACACTGCAGATGTGACGGTAGCCTCAGGTGCACTCTATGACCTCGCCAGGGGGTTGTGAACCCCAAATGCCTACATTATGGCGATTTGCTACCCCACTGGCAAAAAAGGTTGCTTTGTCGGAAAAGGCAGTTCGTCTGAGATAACCATCATCGTCCTTAATACGTGATAGCATTTCGACCGCAAAGTCATATCGACGTGTACTGTTATTGGGCAGCAAGGCCTGAACGATTTGCACATTGTATGCACGAAACAACAAACGGTTGTGTAAAACATGATGGAGAGAGCTTTTTGGCATCAGCAATTCACGTGAGGCCCTGCGCACCGATTTCTTCGGACTTCGCAGGAAAGACAGCCTTACAGCTTCCACCCTGTCTGCTGAGGTTCCTGGTAGACCAGACCTCGGAAGGTCAGCAACCGATCCTGTGTTCTTGAACTTCTCATACCAGGCTTCAATGCTCTTGACATCAGGTGGTTTCCTTCCAAATGCTGTCTGGAAGTGTCTCTGCATTGTGGTTGGTGATCGTGTCTCATGGTAGCACAGGACACACTGTGCCTTCTCCTGATTGGTTAACATGGCTTCTTGGGCACTGCACCTCATCCACTACTTACTTACTGCGAACCTAAAACAGAAAAAAACTTTGATAGTTGTGAACAATTCGACTCGTTTCATATTTCTATCTTACTTCTAGCCTGAGTTATCAATTTATGTAATTAGGGAAAGACTTTTCGGACACACTATAATACTACTACTACTACTACTACTAATAATAATAATAATAATAATAATAATTATTATTATGTTTGACTTTCATGGCTCCCCTGTGGTTTTCATTCCTTTTATCCTTTCTCGCCCCCTTCAAGCTCTACGTTAGTAGTATTGCGAGTAGGATTAGATACGAGCCAACGCCTGAGAGGCAGTTTGCTTTAATTTATTTCACAAAGGACAAAAGTGGCGGCGGCAATTTTCTTTCCATTTTTAATGCCTTTTCTACTCCCCAGAGGAGGAAAAAGAAAAAAGATAGCCAAATTGTAAGACGGCCGCTCGCGATAAGCAGGATATCCGGATTCGAGTCCCTGGCAGTCACAAATTCTCACTGTTGTCGCTCCATTCGACAGGTGACTAATGTTCATATTCGCAATTGCGTGAGCATTGAAAACGTATTTCATAACTGCTGTACCATTTCCAACTCAGGATCGTAATTCAGAATAACACAGGCTCTACAGTATCGTATCATCGTTAACAGCGGTGAAGATTTCTAGCGTTGGCGATAATTCCGCAGCAAAGCCTGCATAACAGATGATTTTTCTGGAAACTGGAGCTTACAGTTGATAATGGATCGAGATGCACTACAGAAATTTCACCGAAAAGGATTTCAAATCAAGTTATCTTCATTATTTTTTAAATTCAGTCATGTGAGCTTAAATTACTACACTTTTATAGGCAATGTTATGTCAGTATAAGCTGGAAAACATTCAAACAGTAATCTTCTACAGACATGTTTATGTAAATGAAAAACAGAAATAAAAATAGCACTCTAGTTTCGAATACAGGGCGCGAAACAAAAAAACCTTGAGGCTAACTACTGTGTCGACAGTTTGTTTTAAGATACCGCACGGTAAAAGGCACGTAAGGTACGTGGAAAATGCATCGAAAACTTACACTTTACATTTTCCAGAAACTGTCGAGTGTCTACGGATAAGCTGAGACACGTGCTCGCTTATTTTGACCCCTTTTCCAGTCAGCGAAAGTTCTGGGAAATCGGGTTTGGCACTTAGAGTGTTCTTCCCGTCAGTAAACGGTTCACTCTATTATAAAGGTTTTACTGTTTCTAATCACTTTACAGTACAAATATAATTGTGTTATTACTGTTTATTTATGAAATTTGTAAGTTGCAAACACATATTCTGTTTTAATTCTCATAATATCCGCTCTACAGCTAACACTACTACGTCTCTAAACCTGTATGTGTGCGTGTGTGTGTGTGTGTGTGTGTGTGTGTGTGTGTGTTTGTGTGTGTGTGTGTGTTTGAGTTTCGATCCAATAGAAACTTTCTCGATTAGACAAGAGCGTCCCACTGGACTGCTGTCTAGGGCCAATTCCTGTATCCTGCTATCACATGGGGTTTCGTGTATGATTGCTTCTACTCGTTGTCTGGGCTGCGACAACAATAAAAGTGCCGCGAGGACTTGGCAATTGGGAGTGCTATGCGAAGTATATTCGCTACCAAACTTCAATTCGGAACATTGTGATGATGTCCTCACGATCGAGTGGTTGTAGCACACAGTACGTACTCGTACATTATTTTTATATTAAAAGCACGTTACCGGTTATGGTGAAAGGTGAAAACATTAACAAAGCCGGTCGCAGTGGCCGAGCGGTTCTAGGCGTTACAGTCTGGAACCGCGCGACCGCTACGGTCGCAGGTTCGAATCCTGCCTCGGGCATGGATGTGTGCGATGTCCTTAGGTTGGTTAGGTTTAAGTAGTTCTAAGTTCTAGGAGACTGATGACCTCAGAAGTCCCATAGTTCTCAGAACCATTTGAACATTAACAAATTTTACTATTTTCACGGCCAGCATTGCATCGCCGATCGCACTACAGAAAAAATAATGCTTATAGGTTTTCACCGAATAACTTACAGCTTCCTACTAACCGATCATTTCCTTGACAATCGACCATGCTAATCACCGAGGTAAGCGTATTGTCTCAGCACGATTAGTTGATACGTTTCCGGCAATTATCATAAAATTACAGAAGCTATGTAAAGCATATACGTCTAAACACCATGAAACTTGCTTTTTCATAACAACAGAATACTATTGGAATGTTACCTCTAACAACTTAACAACTGTCAGAAAATTTACTGCTAAAATTAATCTATGTCTACATCATCTACATCTACATCTACATCCATACTCCGCAAGCCACCTGACGGTGTGTGGCAGAGGGTACCCTGAGTACCTCTGTCGGTTATCCCTTCTATTCCAGTCTCGTATTGTACGTGGAAAGAAGGATTGTCGGTATGCTTCTGTGTGGGCTCTAATATCTCTAATTTTATCCTCATGGTCTCTTCGCGAGATATACGTAGGAGGGAGCAATATACTGCTTGACTTTTCGGTGAAGGTATGTTCTCGGAGCTTTAACAAAAGCCCGTACCGAGCTACTGAGCGTCTCTCCTGCAGAGTCTTCCACTGGAGTTTATCTATCATCTCCGTAACGCTTTCGCGATTACTAAATGATCCTGTAACGAAGCGCGCTGCTCTCCGTTGGATCTTCTCTGTCTCTTCTATCAACCCTATCTGGTGCGGACCCCACACTGCTGAGCAGTATTCAAGCAGTGGGCGAACAAGCGTACTGTAACCTACTTCCTTTGTTGTCGGATTGCATTTCCTTAGGATTCTTCCAATGAATCTCAGTCTGGCATCTGCTTTACCGACGATCAACTTTATATGATCATTCCATTTTAAATCACTCCTAATGCGTACTCCCAGATAATTTATGGAATTAACTGCTTCCAGTTGCTGACCTGCTATTTTTTAGCTAAATGATAAGGGACCTATCTTTCTATGAATTCGCATCACATTACACTTGTCTACATTGAGATTCAATTGCGATTCCGTGCACCATGCGTCAATTCGCTGCAGATCCTCCTGCATTTCAGCACAATTTTCCATTGTTGCAACCTCTCGATACACAACAGCATCATCTGCAAAAAGCCTCAGTGAACTTCCGATGTCATCCACCAGGTCATTTATGTATATTGTGAATAGCAACGGTCCTATGACACTCCCCTGCGGCACACCTGAAATCACTCTTACTTCGGAAGACTTCTCTCCATTGAGAATAACATGCTGCGTTCTGTTATCTAGGAACTCCTCAATCCAATCACACAATTGATCTGAAAGTCCGTATGCTCTTACTTTGTTAATTAAACGACTGTGGGGAACTGTGTCAAACGCCTTGCGGAAGTCAAGTCTTGGAAACGGGGATGACCTGTGCCCTTTTCCAATCTTTTGGAACGTTTCGCTCTTCTAGAGACCTACGGTACACCGCTGCAGGAAGGGGGGCAAGTTCCTTCGCCTACTCTGTGTAATATCGAACTGGTATCCTATCAGGACCAGCGGCCTTTCCTCTTTTGAGCGATTTTAATTCTTTCTCTATCCCTCTGTCGTCTATTTCGATATCTACCATTTTGTCAACTGTGCGACAATCTAGAGAAGGATGCACAGTGCAGTCTTCCTTTGTGAAACAGCTTTGGAAGAAGACATTTAGTATTTCGGCCTTTAGTCTGTCATTCTCTGTTTCAGTACCATTTTGGTCACAGAGTGTCGGGACATTTTGTTTTGATCCACCTACCGCTTTGACATAGGACCAAAATTTCTTAGCATTTTCTGCCAAGTCAGTACATAGAACTTTACTTTCGAATTCATTGAAAGCCTCTCGCATAGCCCTCATCACACTACATTTCGCTTCGCGTAATTTTTGTTTGTGTGCAAGGCTTTGGCTATGTTTATGTTTGCTGTGAAGTTCCCTTTCCTTCCGCAGCAGTTTTCTAACTCGGTTGTTGTACCACGGTGGCTCTTTTCCATCTCTTACGATCTGGCTTGGCACATACTCAACTAACGCATATTGTACGATGGTTTTGAACTTTGTCCACTGATCCTCAACACTATCTGTACTTGAGACAAAACTTTTGTGTTGAGCCATCAAGTACTCTGAAATCTGCTTTTTGTCACTTTTGCTAAACAGAAAAATCTTCATACCTTTTTTTATTATTTCTATTTACGGCTGAAATCATTGATGCAGTAACCGCTTTATGATCGCTCATTCCCAGTTCTGCATTAACTGATTCAAATACACTCCTGGAAATTGAAATAAGAACACCGTGAATTCATTGCTCCAGGAAGGGGAAACTTTATTGACACATTCCTGGGGTCAGATACATCACATGATCACACTGACAGAACCACAGGGACATAGACACAGGCAACAGAGCATGCACAATGTCGGCACTAGTACAGTGTATATCCATTTTTCGCAGCAATGCAGGCTGCTATTCTCCCATGGAGACGATCGTAGAGATGCTGAATGTAGTCCTGTGGAACGGCTTGCCATGCCATTTCCACCTGGCGCCTCAGTTGGACCAGCGTTCGTCTTGGACGTGCAGACCGCGTGAGACGACGCTTCATCCAGTCCCAAACATGCTCAATGGGGGACAGATCCGGAGAACTTGATGGCCTGGGTAGTTGACTTACACCTTCTAGAGCACGTTGGGTGGCACGGGATACATGCGGACGTGCATTGTCCTGTCGGAACAGCAAGTTCCCTTGCCGGTCTAGGAATGGTAGAACGTTGGGTTCGATGACGGTTTGGATGTACCGTGCACTATTCAGTGTCCCCTCGACGATCACCAGAGGTGTACGGCCATTGTAGGAGATCGCTCCCCACACCATGATGCCGGGTGTTGGACCTGTGTGCCTCGGTCGTATGCAGTCCTGATTGTGGTGCTCACCTGCAAGGCGCCAAACACGTATACGACCATCCATAGCACCAAGGCAGAAGCGACTCTCGTCGCTGAAGACGACACGTCTCCATTCGTCCCTCCATTCACGTCTGTCGCGACACCACTGGAGGCGGGCTGCACGATGTTGGGGCGTGAGCGGAAGACGGCCTAACGGTGTGCGGGACCGTAGCCCAGCTTCATGGAGACGGTTGCGAATGGTCCTCGCCGATACCCCAGGAGCAACAGTGTGCCTAATTTGCTGGGAAGTGGCGGTGCGGTCCCCTACGGCACTGCGTAGGATCCTACGGTCTTGGCGTGCATCCGTGCGTCGCTGCGGTCCGGTCCCAGGTCGACGGGCACGTGCACCTTCCGCCGACCACTGGCGATAACATCGATGTACTGTGGAGACCTCACGCCCCACGTGTTGAGCAATTCGGCGGTACGTCCACCCGGCCTCCAGCATGCCCACTATACGCCCTCGCTCGAAGTCCGTCAACTGCACATACGGTTCACGTCCACGCTGTCGCGGCATGCTACCAGTGTTAAAGACTGCGATGGAGCTCCGTATGCCACGGCAAACTGGCTGACACTGACGGCGGCGGTGCACAAATGCTGCGCAGCTAGCGCCATTCGACGGCCAACACCGCGGTTCCTGGTGTGTCCGCTGTGCCGTGCGTGTGATCATTGCTTGTACAGCCCTCCAGCAGTGTCCGGAGCAAGTATGGTGGGTCTGGCACACCGGTGTCAATGTGTTCTTTTCTCCATTTCCAGGAGTGTAGTTCGGGTCTGTTTGTCACCAGAAGGTCTAATATGTTATCGCCACGAGTCGGTTCTCTGTTTAACTGCTCAAGGTAGTTTTCAGATAAAGCACTTAAAAATATTTCACTGGATTATTTGTTTCTGCCACCCGTTACGAACGTTTGAGTGTCCCAGTCTATATTCGGCAAATTAATATCTCCACCCAGAACTATAACATGGTGGGGAAATCTTCTCGAAATATTTTCCAAATTATTCTTCAGGTGCTGAGCCACAACAGCTGCTGAGCCCTTGGGCCTATAGAGACATTCAATCACCATGTCTGAGCCTGCTTTAATCGTGAACTTCACCCAAATCATTTCTCAATTCGAATCTCCGTCAATTTCCTTCGATACTATTGCACTTCTTATCGCTATAAACACGCCTCCCCCTTCACTGTCCAGCCAGTCTCTGCGGTATACTTTCCAATCTGAGTTTAGGATTTCATTACTGTTTACATGTGGTTTCAGCCAACTTTCTGTCCCTAGTACTATATGGGCGTTGTGACCGTTTATTAATGAGAGCAGTTCTGGGACCTTTCTATAGACGCTCCTGCAGTTTACTATTAGCACATTAATAGTGTTATTCTCTGTTGCATTTTGCCTACTCCTGCCTTGCCGCGTCTCAGGAGGCGTCTTGTCGGGCCTAGGGAGGGAATTCCGAAACCTAAGAAACCCCAAGTGCACTCCACACGTACTCCGCTACCCTCGTAGCCGCTTCCGGCGTGTAGTGCACGCCTGACCTATGCAGGAGGACTCTACATTTCTCCACCCGATAGCGGAGGTCGAGAAATTTGCACCCTAGCTCTCCGCAGAATCGTCTGAGTCTCTGGTTTAAACCTTCCACTCGGCTCCAAACCAGAGGACCGCGATCGGTTCTGGAAACGATACTACAAATAGTTAGCTCTGATTCCACCCCGCGAGCGAGGCTTTCCGCCTTCACCAACTCCGCCAACCGCCTGTACGAACTGAGGATGACCTCTGAACCCAGACGGCAGGAGTCATTGGTGCCGATATGAGCAACAATTTGCAGTCGGGTGCACCCAGTGCTCTCTATCGCCGCCGGTAGGGCCTCCTCCACATCTCGGATGAGACCACCCGGCAAGCAGACAGAGTGAACACTGGCCTTCTTCCCCGACCTTTCCGCGGTTTCCCTAAGGGGCTCCATCACCCGCCTAACGTTGGAGCTCCCAATAATTAATAAACCCCTCCCCCCGTGTGCCTGCTCGGACCTTGCTGAAGGAGCAGCCACATGTCCACTCACAGGCAGAGCGGGCGACGCCACACGGCCAGCCTCCACATTGACCCTCCGCCTCGTGCGCCGTGAACGCCGCTGAACCCGCCACTCCCCTTGGGGAGAGGGTGGCCCAACCGCGCCCGGTATCCGCGAAGATGTCTCGACAGCAGGTACAGTGGGTGAAGCATGTAACACCTGGGAAGTACCTTGCGACGCACCAGACTCCCCACTGCCGCTACACTCCGAGGCAGCAGCCTGAAGACAGCTGACCGCGGCCATCAACACGCTCAGCTGTTGGCGAAGAGTTGCCAGCTCCTCCTGCGTCCGTACTTTGTGAAGAGAAAATTACGCGACTGCAATCCCGGGAACAATGTAGTCTCGATACTGTTTTGTAAACTATAATTCTGTGTCAACATTTACAATACAATTCTGTGATACAAGGTGCACATAAATTTGAGTGACTAACTGAAAACTGAATGTTGTCGAGTAAGCCCACTCCACTGCTGCTGTGTGCTATAAAATCTGTTTTTGTTTGGGGAAATCCAGGGGATTTGTAAATTACCACTCTTTCTTATATGGTTCATTATTGTACGAGGGTTGTCCAGAAAGTAAGTTCCGACTGGTCGCGAAATGGACACCACAGCAGAAACTCGATGAAGATTTGCTCATATGTGTTGGGTAGTGTTCCTAGTGTGAACGTCGATCGCATCAAGACGCTATTTACTTGTGTGAGTGCACTGTGAGCGAGTAAAGGTGCCTAGAACAACGATGTCTCTTACCAAGTAGGAGGGCCCGTTGAGAGGCTTCGCCTTAATGAATGCAGCGCACCTAACACAAATGCCACGCACTTCCTTCCTCTCGACCGCACTGTGCACGGGCAGTGAAGACGCTCCTGCAGCCTTCTCGATGGGAAGTGTTCGATAAACCACAGCACAATGGTAACTGGCTCGTACTGGGTATCATCTCTCTTCACATGAAATGCTGAATACGAAGACAACGCTTGGGCACAGGCTACACGCTATAGACCAGCGTAGAACATTATCGGAAAGCACTCCTCCTATGACGATGGTGGAAATTTTAAATAACGCCCCGACAAATGTGTAAGCTGGAGCGGTGACTATGTAGAGAAGTATCTGGAAAGTGTAGCTAACTCTTGCAAATGAAATGTTTTTGATTTTCACTGTGGTTTCCATTTAGCGATCTATCGCAACCTACTTTCTGGACAACCTGTTACGTAATGTCGCTTCTCTGTCGGACACACGTCCAGATCGTCCGCTCTCAAAACTCTGCCATCTCAGTGCCCACATCAACCACTGCTGGCGGCTCACCTCCAACTGCACAACGCTACGCGCTTTTCACATCCAGCAGCCCAACACTACAATAGCGAATGTTCCGACAATTCCAACGAGCCACAGATTAGACATAGCACAGTCAGTGATTTTCATACAGAGCGCTACGTAGCGTTACCAACATAAAAACCTAAACAGCCTACTTGAAATATATGTCTTTGTACCTGAAGATGACGTAACAGCCAAAACTGGTTGATAAATTAAAAATAGTGAAAGAACTACGTAAGTTTCTTGATTTATTTCGTTTGCAGTGTATAAAATATTATAGCATGAACCAATGGAACAGTCAAACCACATCTGTAGGTTGGCTACCAGGAAACGGCCAGTAGTTGCAAGGAGTAATGCACTATGACATATGCTGTCTGAATTTCTCATAATCGCACAAAAAACTTAAAATCTCGCAACCACAGACCAACAGAATATCAAAATTTTGATTCATTATAAAGACAAATGACATACTTTGCCACAGACTAGTCTGTGTAAAATCTCAGCGGAAAAATGTATTTTGTGCAGTCAGGCAGAGCTGTGGCAATAAGGACATCTGAACATGAACGAAAACAGATTGTATGATGTCTGCTAAATTTTATTGTGTGTATATTTATGTTGCTGCTTTCAGTGGACATTTAATTTCCAAAGGAAGTAATATTGGTCAATCTGACTACCTTCAGGCTTAAACGCAACTTTATATTATTCAGCATCTGAAATGTTTTACTGTTGTTCAGGTATTAATTTTACTTATTAGACCCAAGTTTGAATCCTAGAAACATCATTTATTTCACCTGCTCATCACGGCATGAACCCAAAGTCGTACTTTTTGTCATTCATAAATTTATCATACTTCGCTCTTGTGATCTGTTAATACCATGATGTCACAAAATACATTATCAAAATGGGTAAGTAATTGCTTTCCTGAAGATCGTGAGGCAAATATATCTTTTGTGGTCTGAGATTAGTTGTCTAATGCAAAACAAATGCTTGCCATTTGACTAAATATTGTGAGCGACAGTGATTCAGATTGAACTACCGATTGACTTAAAGGCAGGAGAGTATTTATTTTGTTACTTCTACACAAAGCCCTGGTGCAAGGCCTCATGGATATTCACTACTACTACCCTGAAAATGTTTTTACTCCATTTCATTACGAAAGTAATGAACTGCTAGTTAAGACGAGATTTCATTTCACAATGCGAATATTATTTTATTTCAGTAATAGTTTCTACACAGGGCAACGCGATTGAGATTACATGAGACGAGTGGCTTTTTCAGCACAGTCACACAAAGATCTCCACCACAATTTTCATTAGAAGAAAAGTATATCCGTGAGAAATCTGTTTGGTTAAGGAAATACCGTTTTACCAAACCTGATTCCAAGTAAAATACAGTTAATAAACAGAACAGAATCTGCCACACCTGATCGTAGCAGTGAATGCCATTCATTCAATGTCAGTGTCAAAGAAAACTCGCAACATCAAATATTCAGTTGTAGAGAAATGTTTCCTTCTGTCCCACAATAATTTCATGGGAGGAGCTACATTATTTATAAATGCAATCCAATTGCTACTTTTATTCAGCGTTCTCTCTCTCTCTCTCTCTCTCTCTCTCTCTTTCTCTCTCCCCCCTCTCCCTCTCTCCCCCCTCTCCTCTCTCACCATCTCCCTCTCTCCCCCCTCTCCTCTCTCCCCCACTCTCTCTCCCCCCTCTCTCTCACCCCCCTCACCCTCTCACCCCCCTCTCCCTCTCACCCCCCTCTCCCTCTTTCCCCCCTCTCCCTCTTTCCCCCCACTCCCTCTTTCCTTCGCAATGTACTGCATGCAGCCATTTTCAATAGCATACGGTATCACACCGTAAGAAATGAGAAATGTACCCTATAGCACAGCGTCAAACAGACTAGAGTGAAAAAGAACGTTTTGTCTTGGTTCAGAACTTGCAAACCTTGCCTAGTGTCTGAGGGTGCTCGCTCCTCGTTGTCTGAGTCCGCACGCTTCTCGAAGATCGGCGACGGAGAAACATACGGAACAAGACGCCGTAGCGGACATACAGTAGTCGACCAGTGGGTTCCAAGGTAACGGCAGAAGTTGCTCACTGGTTCAAAAATGGTTAAAATGGCTCTGAGCACTATGGGACTTAACATCTGAGGTCATCAGTCCCTTAGAACGTAGACCTACTTAAACCTAACTAACGAAAGTACATCACACACATCCATGCCCGAGACAGGATTCGAACCTGAGACCATAGCGGTCTCGCAGTTCCAGACTGAAGCGTCTAGAACCGCTCGGTCACAGCTGTCGGCTTATCACAAGTATCTGACAATTAATAAACTTGGAGAATATAACAGTCAGTCTTCTAGATTCGAGTTGGGCAACATGTTTTAAAAGAAAACGACCCATGTTGTGTAGAGTGTGGGGTTTTACATTAAGTTATGAAAAGCAGGAAGATAACGCTACAGGTATAATTGAAAAACAGTAAATGTATGATAAACTCAAATGACCAAACTCATTTCACTTTTTCCCCTCTGCTGAATTAAATTTTAGTTATACAAATACAGATTAGAGTTGTAAATCGTATTTCACTTTTAGTGTGTTGTTAAATGTAAGCCATTAGTTTTCAATTTTTAGTCACATGTAACTATTTCTGCAGGACATCAAACATGAGTACTTTCCTTTAGTTAGCACATGTCATCACGTTTCTATCTTCTCTATAAATAATACCTTTGTAAGTAACACGTCATTCCATACATTTTTGCGACAGTAAATTTTCACTTGATGATGACCTCTGAAGCCGAAACCGCTTCGTGTCTAAATAATACATTTTTGCAGAAATCTATTATTATTGTATTAAATATTTTTATATATTTCATTATTATTATTATTATTATTATTGAAATGCTACGCATCTGTGACACATTAATAGTAGTGGTGCCGACAAGTTACACTACCTGCTCAAAAGTGTCCTGCCACCTATTAGTGGGCATTAAAATGGAATTGACCCACAATTCACTTTTACAACTACTGGAGACACTTTCATTATGGTGTATCAAAATTCAGCAAAGTTATGAATTACAGCTAGGGGATATAAGGAAGGATAAAAAATAGTAACAGGAAACTTTCGAAACTTCATCATCACGTATTAAAAGCTGTAGCAAAGGAATTGCAGTCCTGTAGAAGAGATTAAACTATGGTATTGTACTCTAAATTTGACGAAGATGCAATATATTACAACGAAATACTTCCTGGATGCTCACCTGGTTTCCTTGAAATGACTTACTCGAAATCAAATAGTCTCCTTTGGTAATGACACCGCAGGTTCCTTTCTCAGTTCATCTCCACTTTGAGAATGTGCCCCGTCTTTACTTGCCTAGCCTAGTTGTTGATAGGTCGTCTATCTTCACGCTTTTTCTTTTTTTTTCCCTCCCAGTCCTCAGCAAGTACCGTCTAAGCTGCTTGCTCTTAGCAAGGCACGGTGGCCGCACAAACCCAATCGCCACGAGTAGTACTGTTCCGTTTGTGACAGGTTGGTTGCTGGCTGCACTGCGAATTCACGCCTACGTAAGCCGGTCTCTGGCGGTCGGTGTCCGCCGTCGGCCGCTTTGCAGGAATGGCCACAACTCTCTCGCACCCAGCTTACCCGTAAATTAATTTTAAATCCCGGCCATGCCTCAGCATACAGCGCGTATTAATTTTCGCCGTGATGAATGTGCGGCATCAGGAATAAAACGGAGAATTTCTCTCAAACGGTGATGTCGGGCGGTGCGCGCTATAAACCACTCGCGTGGCGTACCGCTATATAAGCACCCACTAAAATCAGACCAAAATGAAATTCGGAAGACTAGCTTCGCCAAATTACGTAATACGTTAGCCACCAAACACAGTGACGGAAAAGGCACCAAGCTGTCTACCTGAACTAGTATTACAGATTTACTAATTGGTTGGATCTCTATGTGTGTAGACCGACGATGGTTTACTTCTTCGTTTATGGTATTGTAACTGCCATACCGTAGTTAAAAATTATTGCAGGATGTATAAGAGAATTCATTGGTGGTTCGATGAACCCTCTGCCAGGCACTTAAATGTGATTTGCAGAGTATCCATGTAGATGTACATTGTGTTTCCAGAAGGTTAATATAATTTTACAATATCTTCGACATGGATGAACATAGTTATTAGTTAGTAAGTTACATGTGCCATAGGTCATTTGAACAATTCTTTTAGTGAAATAACGTGGAACGAGTTTAGTGTTAACATTAATAAACACATTCTTTTTTATTCTTACTCACGTAACTACACTTAAAAACCAGTTTGCTTTAAAGAAGAAATAGAAATCTGTCTATGGAAGAGAAGGAGTTCTCCAGAAAAACTGGTCACAGTTAAGACTTGTTTTGTAACATCTCAGACATTTTATGTTATTAGATACATGATAAAAAGTTTTTGATGCTGGATACTTAACTCCTTTCTGTAAAGTTTTAGTAATTGATAATAAACGACATTTTAACTCTATTTTTGTGGATGTGGATATCACAATTATTTTCGAATCCTGATGGATTGCGTATGACGAATTTCGACAGGGAGTACATGTATTGTGGTGGTTCTGTTAAAATGCCTACAAGACGACCGCTGTAGAGCACCGAGATTGTAATTATTGCTAGCTTTTGTGCCATAAGTACTTTTTTAAGTTATGAGTTGCCCAAGAAAATTATTGCTTATTTTCTTATTTAGTGGAAATATGCAAACTATGTCAGAAGGGTAATAATTTTGTTTCCAAGATCAACAATTATGCACAGATCAAAGGTAACTGAACTTAACTATAAGAGATGCACAGTAAAAAGCTTCTTACAGTAAAGTAAAATAAACACACACCGAAAAAATTGGATCATTCTACCCTATTTACAACTCACTTGCTACATCAGTTGTAGCTATGACTCTATTTGTTGTACCGAACTCAATATAGTGAATACAAGATTATTTGGTTAAATTTTAGTTGACGCTTATTTTATAAAGCTCTCATTGTCAAACCAGGCATCTCGGTTCGCAAGCACAGGTCGTTTACATATGTCCACATAAGACCTTGCGGTGTATTTTACAATTACATTTAGCATCAGAATTTTCATTTATCTTTCACAGATGTTCATTGTGTTCTTAACTGGACGAACTATAAACATATAGACTGCACCTAAAATAGTCCCATTATTTTGAGAACAAGATTATATTAACTGAAATTCTCCAATGGCATAGGAGTTCACGCAAAGTTATGAGAAAGGGAGGCTCATCGATGAAGTGTCTCAGAAACCCTCACGAATAAACCACATTCAGAGAAGTGAAGCTACCAGTCATCCAATAGAGGATCCTAAACCTCTTTTGGTCTTATTGAGACATCTCACTGTTGAGGTACAGACAGATGCTAGCGCGATTGAGTCATAACGTAATTTTTGTCGTTGTCTCGAAAATTTGGGGGAAAAAACAGGTAAACAAGTGAGCGAGTGAGCTAACTGCACCAGGCTGACCACTACAGCAACCTCCTCAACTGGTTAAGGTAAACTTTTAGTTTCAATGTGTAAGTCAACATGCATCGTGTTGAAACCTTGTGAAACGTGAAGATTCATTTTTAAAAAAATCTGTATGTTTACTGCCCATGAACATACTTTCATGATGAAGCTGCAACCAGAACTTACATAGAGAGACTATTAATTTTTCTGTCACAACTGGCGGCGCCTCAAATTCGCAGTAGGCAGCTAGCACATTGAAGCAGACTAGAGGCATCACGTTCTGCCACGTCACGTAGAGTAATTCTTTCGACTCTGTAGTGGGATAAGGTTGCGCACACGGTGATACGAAGCTGTTGCCGTAGTCACCCTACATGCTTGCAGCCTATATGCCGGCTACCCTCTTGTTGACTGCCTACACTACGAACTTCGACAGGATTTGGTGTATGGCTGGATTCCTCTAATAATACGACGAACGTCGGCTCATTCCACGCTGTCCACCTCCATCATCGTTACCTGAATTTGCCTTTATTTGACAACAAGTGTGGTACAAAATTACCTTGAAAAAGATATAGGACCTGTTTTTATCCATTCGAGACGACTGGAGGCTGGCTGGAATGCCAACGATCTATCTACACCGTATTACTCATGGCAATGTGTTGTGTTTTCGGAGCCCCCATGTTTTTGTCCAGTCCCTGTAGCTCTGACCCTGTACTATGTTGGTCTTGTCGTGGTGGCTGACAGGGGATACTCCTTCTACCACTCTCTACTCCAATTACTGATCAGATCGCGAATGGTGTCTGGCACCATCGACTGTCAGGAAGCTCCATATGTCCCTGTAGGGGATTTTGGTCTCATAGTAACGTCATGAGAGGTATGTAGGAGAAGATAATATGTTGCTTCACTCACCTTCAACTCTACGCTCTCGAATTTCTTGATGCACAATGCCTTCTTAATTAGGTCTGTCACTCGTTTTGATATGAGTATCTCTGCGGTTCTCTCTCATGTTCCACACAAACTACATAGCGAAATGTGCTTATCTTCGACACTGCCTGCTGGTATCCAAAAATTGGCAGTATGTGTAATTAATTTCCTCACATTTTTTCTATAAATTCTTTGATACATTCTCTGTTCTAAAATGTAGGTTTATGAGATTTATACACTTTAGGATGTTCCGCATTAATACTCCTACATAATGATTTGTATTGTGTTTCTGGATGCATATAGCCAACTGCGTAATTCTAATGGTATGGTATATACGAAAAGCCTTTATACCGAATGGTCATCATTAAAGTGCTGCTAGTCAAAGGATCAGTGTGGGCTTCAATTATCATATGGCAGCGAAACTTGGTAAATATTGTAATGGCGTATTGTGAAACCAGTTGGAAGAGAGTTCGGTCTAGTTTTGGCTGTCAGGTGCAAATCTGGCGCTGCGAATGCACGAAAAGCATATAGAAATTTTCTCATGTTTGATGAATGGCAAGATTACACAAGTGAAAAATGCCTAATGTTTAATTTATTGCTACACAATTTGTTCAGTATGAGAACTGGCGACGTTGACTGCACAGAGTTAGATTTCCACCTTGTGGTCAAAATTGGAACTAAATTTTTTTGAGCATAATTCGGTTCCTCATTAAGGCATTAGCGTATCTACGTAAGTTTCGCTTCCATACTATAACTACAGCCCACACTGGACCTCAGTGATCAGCTGCACTTTACACGAAACCACCCATGTGCCAAGGGTTATCTGCCAGTATCTGTATCAAGCATCGATCCTCAGCAGATCTTTCCCCATGTCATCTCTGATTTCTTTCTTGGCTTGGTAACGTTACTTAAGTTTCATCACACAGCTGTTTTCAGAATGTACATGAACTTTGAAACAGTAGCTTTTTGATTCACACTGTGCTTGGTCCCGGAAGCTGACATTTTTAAGTTTCGTTATTAACCTCCTTTGGTTTTTCAAGGGCCACTACAAGTGAGAAAGGGGAAAAGATTGTTAAGCGCTTAATATCCGTCGACGGAAATTGGAAATTTAGTGCTAAAGTCTTATAAGACCAAACTGCAGAAATCATCGGTTCCTAAGCCTACACACAACTTAATTTAACGTTGACTTACACTATAGACAACACACATACCCGTGCCCGAGGGAGGACTCCAACCTCCAACGGGGGGAAGCCTTCACAGACAGTTGCAAGGCGCCTCAGACCGCGCGGCACATATCCTTTGACGACAAGGTCATTAGAGAAGGAGCGGAAGTTTGGATAAGACAAAGATGGGGAAGCTTATCGTGCGAGACTTTTTGTAGGGAATCCAATCCGCTATTTTCCTCAATCGACTGAGCAGAGCCAGAGAAACGTTAATGAGGATAGCCACTTAGAGATCTGGACTAAGGTACTATCGCACGCCTGTCCACTGCTTTTATCAAATGCGCCACCTAATTCGTTCGCTAGAGCTGAGCTTCACACTTCCAGCTGTGAACAAGGCCTAATAAAACTCTGTCTGGGTGTACTGCTCATTGATGCCCTTGGCTCAATATTGGAATACCTCTTCTCGTTTAAACATGAATTCAAAGCAGACGACAACACGTGTCGGGGCTCATAAAAGACCTTTGACAATGCACGCTTGGATTTACGAGTATCAATTCTATAACTGACGTAATCACACTGCTCACCCATTGTACGTTCTTTGTTATTGAGTTGAGCACAACGGCCAAACAATGAGGAATCACGCACTGGCTCTCTGACACTATGTGAAAGGGCATCTGCAGCCTGTTTACGAACAGTACTTTTCATAGCTAATAGAACATTCCGATTTGTGTTTCCGATAGCACAGAGTAATGTTTGGCACGCTGTGGCACCATCCTTTCTTTTGAGGGAGAGTTTTAAACTATGGAGCACATGGCTATTGTTCCTCTGTTTGTCACAACACTATTATGAAATGAATTAAGACGCTTTTTCTCATTTCAGGTGGGCCATGTCTCGACTGAGTCCCTCCTATAGGTTTTAAGGTAAGTATCAACACAGATAATTTTCTTGAGTCTTTATTCAACAAAAATAAATTTGTATCGTGCTACACTATTTAAAATTAAAGTGAAGGGGAAATGTCGTTGCCTACTGCGAATTTACCACTGAGCCATCAACATACCCTGTTGATGTCAGAGACAACTTTTACGGCTGACCTTAGCGATACTAAACTCGATTCCAATAGAGTGATATGGATTTAATTACAGGTGTTACACGACTGATAACAAATTTAATTCTTTAAAGAGGGGACGGCTGAGGGAGTTTAATCAGAATATTCAATGAATCAATGGTCACTTTAGAATTCTATCTTTTGCATTATATAGTGGACTTCAGGTATACAAGGACATATAATCATTAAGCACGTTGGGTATTAATAGAAGTAGACAATAGAACTGTTATAACGGCACCCTGGCAAAGATAGAGTGATGAAGTTGAGGTGAATACGTCAACTCAACGTTTTAGGAGAAAGATTAAGTTAGTCGTGCATTGATTGTCGAATTTTAGAGAGGAAAGAAAGAACTATAGAAAGAATCATAAATGCACCCATTTTCTTGATTCAGCACATGTTGAGTTCGACATTGTTAACAAAATTGTAACTTTGTATCTTCCCACCACTTCATATGCGGACGCATCAGTTGCTTATTGTACTTAGAATTGCAATTACCTGTGAGTGGAAGCTGTGGCGGTTGAACATTCAGAGTCATCAGGCGGCTCTTCCTCTGAGGCCGGAATCAAAGTCAATCTCTCGGTTAAAGAGTGCCGTGCTGTCAGGCGAAAATAAATGCACTCCCAGCAAGAAGCAAAATTCTTGGAACATAATATTCACTTGAGAACGATTTTGCCCACGAGTGACGATGATTCTTCTCAGTGTTGACCAATCATGTGTATTCCAATAATGCAGAAACTACCATTCCATACTCAGATTAAACATAGCTAACAAGTTGTTTGGTTTTTGAATGCTGGAGTTCAGAAACAAGCAGCTCCTGAGCACCACTTTCTGTCCTGTTTTGTCTTAGCCAACCAGGCCTTCCCCACATCCATACAGTGATTTCTTTTCTCCAACTGTAGATTTCATTTATGTTATCCAATGATATCTGCTTTTCCTTAGCAGAGTCAACAGGGTTTAGCAGAGACAACGAGGTAATTGCCTTGGCGCCGGGCTGACACCTGCGGCTGTCGTGTCCTCGAACACAAAATGGCAACACGGCCTCCTCTTTCACTCCACTTTACAGACTATATATGATTGCACTGCTTCAGTTCCAGAGTTTCCCAGGATACTGGTTTCCTGCGGTGGGCGGCCCACCGTAAGACTGCGATCCCTCATTACACGTTTGCGGCGAGTACTCTTCGCGCCAGCGGACTGCCTATGTTTCAGTCACGATACAATGGCTCTCCGTCATTTAGAACAGAGATGCTGTCTCTTTGGTGGAGTTTATTCCAAATGCAATAGACAGATCCTAACTTCTTACCTGCTCTGTTCCTTCAAATGGTGTTTTTTGCATTTCAAAAGGCTTAAGGTCCCTCTTAAGGGACGGACGCTGTCGTTCCTGTTATTGTGGCCTGTGTTCAACCTGTACTCGAAAAGATTCCCAGCTACATTCAAACAGATCTTCCGTAGAGAAATTTAATGTGGAAATATAACAATTGAATCTGGCAGTCAAATATGGTAACTTCAATATAGCCTCCCAAAAAGGAATCGTCTGCGTTCAGATCCGGAGAATACGGCGGCCCATCGAGGCTCAAGCCAGTGGCCTCTGGGTACGCCTGGACATCAAACACTCTCCTGCTTCGATGGGGTCGAGTTCCGTCTTGCATGAACCACGTCTTGTCGAAATCAGGGTCACTTAGAATAATGGGGATGAAGTCATCTTCCAAAATCTTCACGTACCGTTCGGCAGTCAATGTACCATCAAGGAATGTTGCACCGGTTATTCCGATATTGCACACCATACAGTCACCCGTTGAGGGAGGTACAATGCGGCTTCTCAGTCCCCCAAAAGCATTACTTTGGTTATTGACGAATCCATCCAAATGAAAGTGGGCTTTGTCGCTAAACCAAACCAACAAACCTTTCAGAAGTTATGAATATTTTATTTCATGTGTTTCAGTAATTGTGACCCTGTACTCGTACTTTCATTTCTAGATGGAGGTTAATTTGGATTAGATACATTTTCTGAGTTTTTGGACTTTAGTAATGGTATGTGGCTGTTTTGACCAAAATGTTTGAGTAACGGTATTACACGGGGACTGAATGCTGACAAAGGGTGTTCTGGTCGTGGAATCCAATCTTTTGTCTGTCTAACAACACTGAAGTCCTCTGAGCTCGCACTAGATTAGGTTTAAGCTCTCTGTCATGTGCTATTTCATCGTTCACGACGATCTTCCCCAGTAGTTTTCTGGACGGCTTTTCAAGGTATATGTACCTACGGCCACTTCATTTCCCTACACTCTCTCTACAGTCTGAGGGGAGTCTGATCGTACTTAGTTGTGCATTAGAAGCTACGAACCAGCATTTGCGATTATTATTCGAATATTATTACTTCAATTGTATCGTTGCATTTTTTTATACTTATTACCGGTTTCATTAAAATTTTGAATGCTTTCAGTTCCATTGTAATTGTAAAGCAGCCAGTGAGTGTTATGTGATTTATGGAGGTTACAAACAGAAAAAAATACTGAAGGATTGTTCTACAAGTGCAGTTGATATGAAGACGTTCAAAATTTGAAATAAACCACTTATTGTTATAAAGATAAATGTGACAATAGACTCCAGTAAAAATGGTACACTGATAAATCAGATGTCGCTGATCTATCTTCGTCCAGTAAAATCATCAGACGATCAATTCCAATTACAAAACCATCTAGAGATAATTTCTGTATGGTGTGAAAAGTGACAATTGGCACTAAACAAAAAAAGTACTAAAATAAATCCGATAAATTTTGGGTATACGATAAATCGTCACAAATCTAAGGGTTGTCAATTCGACTAAATACATAGGAATTACAATTACGAGCAACTTAAATTGGAAAGACCACATAGATAATATTGTGGGGAAGGCGACACAAAGACTGCGCTTTGTTTGCAGAACACTTAGAAGATGCGGCAAACCCACTAAAGAGACAGCCTATATTACACTTGTCCGTCCTCAGTTGGAATATTGCTGCGCGGTGTGGGATCCTTACCAGGTAGGATTGGCAGAGGACATCGAAGAAGTGCAAAGATGGATAGTTCGTTTCGTGTTGTCGCGCCGTAGGTGTGAGAGAGTCATTGAGGTGATACGCGAGTTGGGGTGGCAGTCATTGAAAACAAAGGCCGTCTTCTTTCGGCGAAATCTGTTGACCAAATTTCAATCACCAACTCTGCGTAAATATTTTGTTGACACCCACCTATGCAGGGAGAAATGATCGTGCTAATAAAATAAGAGAAATCTGGGCTCGAACTGAAAGATTTACGTCTTCCTTTCCCAACGCGCTAATCGAGAGTGGAACGGTAGAGAAGTAGTATGAAAATGGTTCGATGAACCCTCTGCCAGGCAGTTAAGTGTGAATTTCAGAGTAACCATGTAGATGTAGGTGTCTGTCATATCAAGCTCTAATAAATTTGACATTTCAGGCCTTTCACATTAAACATCGAGTTGATTAACTAGCATTGGCCCTCAGATCCGTACTTTGCGCTTTTGTATAGCAATGATTGTGTAGTGCAGTCACGGTTTAAGTTTTATTGAACATATCAGCTGTATTCTCAGCAAGGGTAAATCTTATTTCAAGACCAATTAAACAATTTAGTTTCAATATCTTTGAGTTTACGATGAAAAAATCTGCTAATGTTCCCATCAAGCCAAGTCTCACACATTAGCTAGAGGTGTCACAATATTGCTTTTGTATCCGCGTATGTTCAAAAAATGTTCAAATGTGTGTGAAATCTTATGGAACTTAACTACTAAGGACATCAGTCCCTAAGCTTACACACGACTTAACCTACATTATCCTAAGGACAAACACACACACCCATGCCCGAGGGAGGACTCGAAACTCCGTCGGGACGAGCCGCACAGTCCATGAGTGCAGCGCCCAAGACCGCTCGGCTGATCCCGGGCGGACGCGAAAGTTCGTTGCCAGAGACACGAGTTTATCACTGCTCTCAATTTAATTCGTATGAGTTCGATTTCCTGATTAGCCTTAACCTAAAGTATCCTAAGGACAAACACACACACCCATGCCCGAGGGAGGACTCGAACTTCCGCCGGGACCAGCCGCACAAAAAAATTAAAATTTGCGCAATTTTCTTGTGGTGGCCACTTTTGAAAGCAGATGTGTATAAATTGTAGTATTCTACAAAAAAGACGCTTTTGCATGCTGCGTATTAATTTTTTAATTTATTTATGCCTTTTCAGGAGGACAGCTTCAGTCGGTGTCCTGGAATCCTACAGGGTGTTCAAAAATGTGTTGAATACTTTGAGAGATGATAGATTTCATCAAGAAAAATAAGTCCCAGCGTCTGAGAGACATAGGTACCCGTACAGCTCGGAAGACTGGCACTGAAGGCCTCTCTCACTCCGCATGCCTGTCAAGGAAGAGGGTGTGCTCCATTAGGTGGTAGGAACCCCTGGGACGAGCATGCGACCATTACTAGCAGCAGAAGGCCTGTCTGACTCTCTTATCTGTGGAATACTTCATGAAGAACTGCTGTATCCATATCGTCTATAGCGCGTTCAGGCAGCAGGCCACAGGATCATCACAGCAGACGGCGGTTCTGTACATAGCTGTTGCAGAAGTCTGCCCCAGATCCACTGTTCACATCCAAGATATTATTTACCGATGAGGCAGGGATTACGAGAAGTAGTGTTGTGAACTCCCATAACCAACTTATATGGGCAAATGTAAATCACCAAGCAATTCAGGAAAGAGGGCATCAACACCGATTCTCAATCAACCTATGTGCAGGCATACTGGGCGATAGATTAATAATGCCATACATGCTATCACAAAGATTAACTGGGGCGCATTATCTGGATGTTGCCATTAATGTATTTCCAGCTTTGTTGGAGTTTGTGCCATAGCAGTAACGAATACAAATGTCGTCCATGTATGATGGTGCTCCAGCACACTGTCGGTCGAACAACTGACGGAGACATTTCAGGACCGCTTGATTGGTCGGGGGACCCCACACCTTGGCCTGCTCGTTTCCCCGACCTCAATCCCGTATATATATTGTTACGAGGATACTTACAGGAACTGGTCTACGCCACGCCAATCAACGATGCGTGGCAGCAGGTACAGCAACAATCGGGGACACATCTACGGGTGCGTCATTCCTGACGCAGTGGTCAGAGGGGTGTATAGTCATGAATGGACGTCAACTTCAACACCTCCTGTAAACATGTATTTATCACAAAAAATATGCATTTCAGGGCCAATGTTTATTGGACTTATCTCAGATAGTATGCATTTCCGGACCCAAATTTATTCTACTTGGTTTTCGTGTTTTGATGAGTACTATCACCTCTCAAAGTAACGACACCTTTTCTAACACTCTGTATATAATGTCCTTGCTGTTACATGCTAGTTATAGATTTAAAACAGTTCCTGGAAAGTTTTTACAATAAAATATGAAGGTGCAGTGAGTTTAAGTCCAAATTATTGAAAGCTTGGTCTGTAGAATTTTTTTAAAGTTATTGGGAACTGCCAATACGAATATAACATACAGTGCATGCAATAATTAAATAAAATGTATATGAACAATAGTAGTTATGTGAAATACTGTAGAGAATATTTCATTTAAAGACAACTAATGTAAAGACATCATAATGACGAACGATAGGGTTAAACAACTTAAAATTACAATAAATATACAAAGGTTATACGAGACACTCTTGAGATGTATACTAATGCATATAAATATTACTCTGTGTGTTGAAAAATATAAGCCTGCCTTGTTGTGCAAATTTGTATGGTACATTTACTGGAAAATGGTATTTCAACAGTGACTTGCTGCTGTCATCTGGATAAACAATTATATGGTCCACAGCAACCAAACCGACACTGCTACCCGACGCTAGTTCCATAGAAAATTTTTATCCCTGATATCTGTGAACAATAGCTTATACAAGGAATTTAGTTTTGGTTTAGATTTTCTTGTGTATTCATATTTAATTACTGGCTGTTGCATCTATTTTAGTGTAAATTAAAACATATAGGATCTGCTCTTTCCGTACCTCGTTCTGCATCTTCATGGACTGGGCATGTTGGTCTGTAATTGGCAACGTTAGGGGCCAGATATCATTCTTGTCGCCACCCCTTTCTCCTCTTCCTTCTAAGTACCTACAGGGGACGGAATTTATGTAAACTCTATCTGTATGCATCCGGTGTTATCTCATGTGAAAGCGGTAGTAAGTTCGCGTAGGTGATACGAAATGTGGGTACCAGCCCAGTATTCACCTGTTTGTATGCGTAAACCGTGTAACAACTGCATCCAGGCTGGCGGGTACACCGGCCCTCGCCGTTAACCTGCTGGGCGAGTGAAAACAGGACCGGTGCGCCTTCCCGAATTGAAGGAAACGGCGTGATAATATCGGGGCTGTCCGACTGGTTGTGAATGAGGCTGATACTTATTTCCCAGATGTTCCCCCTTTTGACAGTATAAACATGGGTCTGTTTCCCATACAATAATTGATATTGTTGGCTGTTCCTTCCTCGACGGAAACGTTTAAGTGTCTAGACAGCAATGCGTGATCACTTCAATGACTGCCGCATGATATTTCACAATACCTAAAGAACTTCTGGTAGTATGTAAAGGCTATTACTGGCACCAAAGCCTGTGTCCAGTCTCTATCGAATGAGACAGGAATAGAAGTTGAGGGTAGCAAAGCAAAACTGAAATGCTGAAGTTCGTTTTCAAATGTTCCTTTACAAAGGAAAACCAGGGCAATTGCTCCGGTTTAACCTTCTTCTCACTGTAAAGATGAATTGAATAAGTATTAGTGGCAATAGTGTTGAGAAACACCTGAAATTTATAAAATTGAAATAATCTCTGGGAACGAATGGAATCCTCGTCAGATTCTATGCTGAATTTTGGGGGTACGTTAGTCCGTCCCTTAACTATAATCTATCGTAGATCTCTCGGGCAAAAACCATGCCCAATTCTTGAAAAGAATCACACTTCGTACCCTCTATGAGAAGGGTAGTAGAATTCGATCCTCAAAATTGTCGTCCAGTATCGATTTGTGGTACAATCTTAGAACATATTCTGAGTTCAAATATAATGAGGTATCTTTAACAGAATGTTTATTTGGAAAAATGAAGAAACCACAGGACAGTTGCTTAATTCACAATCTTATTAGGTACACTTCTTGTTTCGGAACGAATACGGTTCCATCATCTGGTATAAGAAATAAAATCACTTAATCTTCTGACGTCATCCTGGTGAGTTTGAGGACGACCTCAGATGATTGCGGTGAGGACGGTTTCAGACGCTTAAGTGATTTTTTTTTTCATACATCAGATGATGGAACGGTAACCGTTCTCAAACCGGCAGTGCATCCAGTAAAAGATTATTTATTAAGTAACTGTCTTGCTGTCTCTTCGCGTTTAAAAATGACCTGCACAGTTTCGGCTGCGCCCAAAGAAGGACTCTTTGAACAGAATGACCTCTTGAATGCCAATCAGCATGGATTCCGGTAACATCGATCATGTTAAACCCAATTCGCACTATCCTCACACATAGACACAGTCATGAGAAGAGCACGTGGTAGAGTTCGGTATTTGGTAGAATAGTGGAGAACTGCAGCCTACAGAGGAGACTGCCTACAAATCACTAGTGGGGTTCTGGTTCCAGAATATTGCTCACATGAATGGGTCTAGTACCAAATAGGACTGACAGGGGATGTTTAACGAATAAAGAGAAGGTGCAGCACGAATGGTCACAGGTTTATATATATATATATATATATATATATATATATATATATATATATATATATATATATATATATATATGGGAGAGTGACACAGAGACACTGAAGGAACTGAACTGGACGAGTGTTGAAGATGGACGTAAGCTGTCTCGAGACAGTCTATTAACAAAGCTTCAAGAATCGACCTTAAATAATGACTCTAGGAATAAACTACAACTTCCTGCATATAGCTCACATAGGGATCTGAAGATGAGATTAGAGTAATCACCGCTCGCAGAGAGGCATTCAAACACTCCTCCCACGCTCCGTACGTAAATCGTAGGGGAAGAAACGCTAATAACTGGTACAATGGGATGTTGCCTCTTCACGGTGGTGTGCAGAGTATGAGTGTAGTCGGAATACGGTTACTACTTTTTTTCCATTATCTAGCCACCCAAGAACATCTATGGCTGTAGGTCCAAACGCGTCGATCGTATCTTCTATTCCTTCAAGATTAAACTCAATTTCTTTGTTTCACAAAGTGATATTTGATGTATTTTGAAGAGAAAAAAAACAAACACACGACGATCCGTTACCTCGCTAATGTGCTACCATTGTTCTACTCGTTCACATGGTCGCCACTTCGCCAGAAATTAGGGAGTTACGGGAAACGGGAAGGACAGGGCCCACAAAGCAACTGGTTATTGTATCATGCCAATAACAATTGATTGATAAGTTAAAATGTAACTTAAAATCAAAGAAATGAAATGGCAGTTGAAATCTTAAGGCCACAGATTGGCGAGATGTAACTTGCTTTTAATAATAGTAGTAAGAAGAAGAAAAGTTCAGGTGAAATTTGCAATTTAAATCTTACTGCGACAGTTTGGAGAAATATGACTACAGTGTTACTCTTCTTAGACTACTGTAGCCAAACGAAGCCACACTTAATACTAATCTCGTATAAGGTGTTGGCCCTGCATGGATGCATGGATGCAAGAGGTGCCTTAAGATGGTAATTTTTAAACAAACAGTCATATGGGAATGTAAGTCTTTAACATATAAGAAATGAGGAACTGTGGTATAAGCTGAACTCGCTCACAGCCAAGATATTGGCTTATGAACTGCAGGCCTCCATGGCTTACAGACAACCAAGAAGAATCCTTACATCGTGATAACGAGACGCGTAACGGCAAAACCTCCACCTACGACACGCTTATGGAAGCAGTGAGGAGGGAAGTCTCTGGAGTGCCAGGAGAGCTAATGGCTTCGCGTTCCTTTTTTTAAAAAAGGATAGAATATCATGACCGACCTAGAAATTTGGGTCGAGAATAGACAAGATTTTTTTCTATTTCTGTTATCTGGAGACGTTGTTAAGGAGATCGTGAACTAATAATAGTATGACATGTGTTGGACCAGTGAAAATTACAGTTTTAGCTTCTTATTAACTTCGATTAAGTGCTAAGCCACGTAAGGTACGCAATTCACGAATAATGCTCGTTTATGTCCTTCAGCCAAGTTACATTTATCGTGCAGAGTTAATGATACTACTGTGCCTTCATCAAATATGGTCTGTTCCTCCATTTTAATACAGCTTGTTTGTACTTCTGCTGCTGGTACTGTGGTACATGTATGACTGACAATTTATATGCCGTCAGTTGCCCTTGTTGCTGCCACCACCTCGTGTATGTTAATGCGTGGTGTTTGTTCTTTCGAACAAGAACAGACGCCATCCATTCCCATAAATGATTCACGTCGAAGGCAACGAGGCCACCTTCCTCAGTACGGCACAGTTTCGTTCCTTTCTTAGTCTTAAACCTTCAATTTACATATAACCAACTTGTTTGACTGACTTCATCGTATCGACTGCGGGAACTACAGAAAGCTACGGGCATCAGTTGTTATACAGTCACGGACTCTTCGACTTACAAAATGTCCCTGCCTTATATTCAGACTTCTCGAGTACAATGTTACCTACTTTTCAAGACATAGCAGACAGTATTCTAGCGCGAAAAAAGCCATCCCCTTATTGACATGTCAGTACTGTAACGTCAGTGTGACGCCGAATATCTGCTCTTATGATATGAGAATTCCTTTCTGCTCCCCAATCTAAATATATTTCACTGGATACAAAATCTCGCTCTGCATGAACACGACTGGGGCACTGAGGAACGACTGGAGCACGTTTCGCAGAAGTAGGTTACTCACTACAAGATCAACGGGAACAGCTCTCCTTCGCCAGTCTACTGCATTCATGGAAGACGACATCTCTCTGAAGTCTGTGGCAAGAAGGGTTTCTGTGTCCTCACTGTCTCCTGCCCTCTCCCCCTCCTTACCAGAGACCTCCTCCCCCACTTTCTCTCTCTCTCTCTCTCTCTCTCTCTCTCTCTCTCTCTCTCTCTCCCTCCCTGTTACGACAGTCTGAGCCAATGCCACCCAATAAAACGTCTTAGTGGACTTAACCAATCGCACGTAATATAAAAAGTAGCAATCTCTTGCAATCATTTACCATTATAATTTACTGAATTCCGCTGTTGTCTTATTCGCACAGTAAAAACTTCACTGTCGGTGACTTTGGGTCTCTATTCTATGAAATCCGAATTTCGTAACCCGTAGAACTGCACGACTCCAGAATAATAATTATTGGACAAACGTCTGACGGTCAGGAGGACATTAGACATGAACAGTAACGTAGGATACATATGCTGCTATAAATAAATAAAAAATTGTAGTCGCACGTGTAGCAGTCGAAGAAATAACACAGTTTTAGTTGTAGTAATTTTTCTGTCCATTCTCAATACAAGGGCTAATACGTAAACAGTGCACCGAACATTCGCCAGTGGCGAACACCAGACAGTCCAAAATCAAAGCACGGTCACGTTCTGAACGTACCGTTATGACGGCATACTATGCACAGTGGCGGTACTGCTCATAGACAGGGTTATGTGTACGTTAGGCACCCACGGGACACACCAGTCCCGCCTTTTGCGGTCAGCAGGGGCGATTTTTGTGCTAGAGACGTGCAGCATCTCGGTTTCAACGCTGACATCGATACTCGCTGTAGGTGGGGACACTAAATTAATTCACTGTGCCATTTCTCAAACACAAATAAGATTATTCCGGCAATTTTTAAGAGCGCATATTATTAACTCTTGTACCGCTATTTCCGCTGGCAACCTTTGAGTCTTTCGCAAGGTGAGTTATTTCTGACATGTTTAAAGCGCTTTAAATTGTGGAGTAAACAGCATGCTCTAAAAATAACACTTTTGTAAATACTAGCATCAGTCACAGATAAGACTAAGAGTAAACAAGAGTGGAAAGGTGTAATTCTGTTATAAGCACCGTTCCTATATGCCTCATTTGTAGCAGATCTGAGAATGTATTTGGCCTCACTATAAATGTGCTACAATATCCAGGTGATACCCGCACACGCACTGCATCTATCAACCTGGAACTGAGTTGCTCACGGGCGAATAACACCACCGGTTCAAATGTTCAAATGTGTGTGAAATCCTATGGGACTTAACTGTTAAGGTCATCAGTCCCTAAGCTTACACACTATTTAACCTAAATTATCCTAAGTACAAACACACACAAACATGCCCGAGGGAGGACTCGAACCTCCGCCGGTACCAGCCCCACAGTCCATGACTGCAGCGCCTGAGACCACTCGGCTAATCCCACGAGGCACCACCGATTCCTGACGAATTATCTCAATCTGTCGTATGCAAGTACATGAAAACACCGGACGCAACGTCTGATTGCGATAAGGCTGGATCCTTTTAGATTGAAAGTATGAACATCAGCAAAAGTATTGGGACAGTCGACTATTCTAGGGTTGAACACGCTAAGCATTTTGTAATGAAAACAGAAAAAGTTATGAATGTTTTCCGTGCTGCAAGTCGTGTGTGATGGGTGGGGAGTACAGCCGGACTGATCTTATACTACGACTGATACGCTCTGTAATAGACAATGAGGCTTGCTGCGTGGAAATGCCCCACGTAATATACTAAAAAAGCTATGAGGCACTGCCTAGGAGAAATGAAGTCGTCACCAATCAATGCCCTTCTATTAGAAGCAAATAAAATGACTTTTGACGTCCGTAGAGAAGTACTCGTCAAAAAGTTTCTGCTTCAGAGATACCTGGTAATTAATCATCCCGTTATAGTTAAAGGTGAGCTATTGGCCGAAAGAGGATATCCAGGGGAAGAAATACCGAGATCACTGATAGCAAAGTTTTCTCGTGTCTCAAATTTATGTTTGTTGTTTAGCCACCAGTGAGAATGGATCAAGAGTTTAGAGCTAAACTATATTAATAATGAAAAAATTTCTTCAGCTGTATTTAAGGTGTCGATTTTATTTTGGTCACTAGTTTCAACGACTTAACAACGTCATCTTCAGGCCCGTACACTTGTTGACGTCAACTGCGTGCGGCTGATTCTAGAAGTCAGTGTTGAGATATGGATGTGCTCCGTGTGGAAGGTGGGTGTTTAAAATGTGTATGTTTGCAAAAATAGTACACTTTCTAATATTATTACAGTCTGTTTATTTGCTAACAATATTAGCCTCTGACTACTAGTCCATTCTGTGAAAACTACACGTCAGTATTACTTCCCATTTCCGCAGTATTTGGGGTGCAAATTTTAATTAATTCACCCTGTAAATGCAAAAAATCAGGCTATTTTATTTCACCTTCCACACAGAGCACGTCCATATCTCAGCACGGACTTCTAGTATCAGCCGCACGCATTTGACGTCAACAAGTGTATGGCCCTGAAGATGATGATGTTACAAAGTTGAAACTAATTGGCAAAATAAAATCGACACCTTAAATAAGGCTATAGGAATTTCTTCATTTTTAATATAAATGTATACTAGCTGACGTCCGACTGTCCTCCATTTCAACTATGGATGTACGAAGGCTTAGAGCTAACAGTGATATAAGAAATTACCTTGAATGAAATAGGCAGATTTTTTGCATATACAGGGTGAATTACCTAAAAGTTGCTCGCCAAATATTTCGGAAAAGGGAATTAATACTGACGTGTGGTTTTCACAGAATGGATTGGTAGTCAGAGGCTAATATTATTAGCCAATCAACAGACTGTAATAATACTTAGAAAGTATACTCTTTCTGCAAAGATACACCTTTTAAAAAGAACAATACCTATTGACATTAACAAACTAAAAGTAGCGTAAATTAGAATGTCAGTAATGTTTGTTGCAAAATTCTCGTGCGAGTCGTCTGTGAAACGTATTTTGAAAAGTTTCCTCATTGACTTGCTATGTACGATGTTGTTGCATTTGCTTATATTGTGCGTGTGTTCCTTGACTGCTTGCGACTTGCTAGTCAGTTACTGTGTGACAGGGCAAACATTATATCGTGAGTGGGAGATGAGATTTTCCGATGCAGAAAAATCCGACATGCTCATTGTCTGTGGAGAGCGTAGGAAGAACGCACTTCGTTCTTGTACAGTATATGGGGCAAGGTGTCCCAATAGATGTCAACCAACTCAGCAATTATTTATCAGCCTCTTCAACCAATTACGTGAGAGTTATAGTGTAATACCTAGACAGTGTAACAGGGGCAAACAAGTGACGACAGAAGAGGGGGAAATGAATTTCCTTGCTGCTGTTGCAGTTGGTCCGGGCGTCAGCTCTCGCACAATTGCACGAGGAAGTGGCTTGAGTGATGCAAGTGTCCTAAGCATTGTAAAAGTGTTGGCGTAGGAAATTTTCAAAATACGATATCTCGTAAACAACTCTCACTAGAACCCTGTAACAAACACTAATGACATTCTAATTTACCCTACTTTTAGTTTTTTAATGTCAAAAGGCATTGTTCCATTTAAAATAGTGTATACTTACACAGAAGTAGACTTTCTAATGCCGGCCGGTATGGCCGAGCTGCTCTAGGAGCTTCGGTCTGGAACCGCACGACCGCTACGGCCACAGGTTCGAATCCTGCCTCTGGCATGGGTGTGTGTGATGTCCTTAGGTTAGTTAAGTTTAAGTAGGGGACACATGACCTCAGATGATAAGTCCCATAGGGCCCAGAACCATTTGAACCATTTTTTTAACATTTTCTAAGTATTATTACAGTCTGTTCTTTGGCTAACAAGCGGAGCCCCTGACTACCAATTCACTCTAGAAAACAGCACATCGATGGCACTTTCCATTTCCGCAATATTTTAGGTGCAAATTTTAAGTGATTCACTCGTATACACTGACAGATTCAAAACAAGTGACAGATTTCGTTAAAAAAAAAAGAAAATAAATCAGTTCATCTAACTAGGTAAAAGGGTACTTAGATATTCGCCATTATGAAGTATTAGGCAGTCTTGCTAAAGAAAGTGTCAAAGAAAGGGACCCGCACTTCACATAGCTTCCATATTCCGACTGTCTACACGTATCAAAAAAAACGAGGATTACGATCAATGAGAAACCCCGTGGCAAATGTCGCAGCTGAAAAAGGTATTTTTTTTCTCTCCATTACAGCGCATTTTACCAAAATAATCGTGGTAAGCCCAAAATAATCTCCCAAAGAGATATTAACATAAATGATGAGACTAAGATTGCGATACGCATGTTACATGCACTTGTCTACAGGAGCGGAATCGCAGACTCCCCCACATATAGCGAACATCCAGAACGCGATGGAATTTTGGTCGTACCATATTGGGACTTTATGAATACATTCCACATCAAAATAAGCCGTAGAGAAATTCAAGGAGAAATGAATATTCCCTTGACAAAAAATATTGAAGCAGTAATGAATGAGAACAGCATTAAAATTTACTGTTTGATAGTACATTATCTACAAGCAGTCCGCCCCCGGTAGCTGAGTGATCATTCTCGCTTCGCGCGTCGGGCGACTAGGTCGTGCTCTTAGTTCCGCCTCTACCGTAGCGCAGCGTGTTTTCCTCCTGTCAGTTTAGTGCCGTGTTGGTCTCCGTGCGCGTCGCATCGCTGGTTGTCGGCTGGTGTTTGGTGTTCGTGCGGCCCTTCCTGTCGCGGCGTCGTCTCTCGCCGTGATGTCCACCATGGTTCCCACGAAAGTTCCGCGTACAGGTACAGTCAGTTTTACCTTTGACAAATCCACGCGTCACGTCCAGCCCGGTTCTTTGGAGATACATGACTGGTTAGTCGATACAGTTAAGGTCACTACTGATCAGGTGCATACCGCATATTTCGACAGCGAATTATATGTGTTTTTTGTTAAGTTTCTTGACCCGCTCCAGGTTGATAGGCTACTTTCTCGTCATGGTTCTCAGGTACCCTTTACGCACCGTGATGGTTCCACTAGTATGGTTCTCTTGGCAAATGCAGAAGTGATATATACGAATGTTTGGGTATTTAACCTTCCGCCCGAGGTTGACGACTCTTTTCTGAAGTCCGTTTTGCTTCCTTATGGGGACGTACGCCATATTCGAAAGGAACGCTGGTCTGCTCAGCACCGCTTACAGGTATATAGTGGTATTCGGTCGGTGGAAATGGTGGTCAAAAAACCTATTCCTTCTCACCTACAGGTATGTGGTTATAGGGTCCATATCACGTACAGTGGCCAGGAAGGAACATATTATTGTAATGAAACTGGTCATTTCCGTACTAACTGTCCGCGGCGTGTGGTGGTATTAAAACCTACATACGAACAGCGTAAAAAATTGACTTTAGCTGATCTTCTCCCGCAAGGATCTCGGACTGAATCGCTCACTGTTACTGAGGGACGCAGTGATCCGTTGCCCGACAACGGCCGTGATTTTCCCCCGTTGTCCTTGAGTAGGGATGTTGCTGCCCTAAATTCCGATGTTCCCGAGCTGATTTCTCACAACAAGCGTCGGCGAACACAGGATGATGCGGCTGATGAATCTTCCTTATTGGCTCGCCCTTCCGATGGGCCTCCGGTAAAGGACTCTCTTTCTCAGTCGGAAATCGTGGATAAGGAAGCCACAGGTGCTATCACGCCTTTGCAGAAGCTCCCTGACACCTTATCTGACGTTGTTCCTGCTACCGCGGCAGCCTCTTCGGAGACGCCCGTGACGGAACCTGCTTCTGGTTGCCACGTGTCCTCTCCGGTGCTCTCTGACACTTCTCCTATTGCCTCTGTTTCGCATCCCCCTTCTGGAATTTCTGTCGCCCCCTCTGGGTCACAGCCTCCTCCCATCAAACAACTGATTGATTCTCCAGAGCCAGTGGATCCCGTTGTTATTCACCAACTGTCCCACCGTGAACCCATGTCTGCGGACGAGTGGGATGTAGAGGCCACTCTCTCGCAATCTGACACGGAATGTCTACATGATGCTCCTACGCAGCCGAACGCTGCAGCGTCGGCACCGCGGAGCCGCAGTCGAATCCGTAAACAGCCACGGAGAGCCGCGTCACGGCCGAAGAAAAAGCAGTGGGAAGATGAGGGTTCTGTTTCGTAGTTTTTCTCTCTGTGGTTCAGCGCTTGTTTCTGGTATGATTACTTGTATGCTGCTCCGTCAGCTGACGGCTCTCTACCGATCTTTGTTTTTCTTTCTAGGTTGAAGTTCCATGCAAGCATATACATTTCTTACTCTGAATATTAACAGAATATGTTCTGAGCTTCGGCTCGCCGCTTTGCGACAGTTTATCTATCAGTCTGGGGCAGATGTTGTTTTTTTACAGGAAGTCCTATTCGACCAGTTTTCCATTCCTGGGTTCTCGACGTTTTTTAATGTCGCTTCCGAACTTTCTACGGGCACTGCCTTGTTTTATAGAGAAGGCATTCCGTTGATGAATTTCGAAGTACTCGACAGTGGAAGGGGGATCGGGTGCACGTTTTATGATCTCAGTTTACTCCTTCTTTATGCCCCTTCTGGTTCGGGTTGTACTACCGCACGCTCGAGTTTCTATAAAGAAGAAGTCATTTACCTGCTTCGTAAATCCCCGACGAAGATAATTTTAGGTGGGGACTTCAATTGTGTTCTACGGCCGGTAGATCAGTCTCCTAATTTTAATTTCAGTAAAGAACTCGAAGACCTTGTGCGCTCCTTGCACCTGCGTGACGTGTGGGTTTCTCGCTATCCTACACTTGTGCGACATACCTACTTTACTCCCACGTCTAGCAGTCGCCTCGATCGCTTTTACCTTTCCGATTCCTTGTGTGGGCAACTTCTGGCTGTTGATGTGATACCAGCCTGTTTTACTGATCATTGCGCTGTAGCCGTTACGTTTAATTACGAGCGACAACCGGTAAAATTGTTTCGTCCTCCTTGGATGCTCAATATCGCGTATTTGCAAGATACCTCCCTTGGTATCGTCCTGGAGGACATTTGGACTCGTTGTTCTCGTACTATGGACCGGTACCCGTCTATCGTGGCATGGTGGACACTGTATGCAAAACCACACATCCGTAGGGCTCTCATGCGTTTTGGGGCTGCGAAGGTGGCAGAAGATCGACGAACGCAAGAATTTTACTATTCTGTCTTACGTCAACTGTACGATAGTGCTACGCATGCTCCCCTCCGGGTTACTGATATACAGCGCATCAAAGCCAAATTGCTGCAGCTCAAACGCATTCAAATGGAGGGCCTGCGGACGAGGTCTCAACCACGTTCCCTTCTACAAGAGGAACTGACGTCACTCTACCATCTAGTCCGTTTACGGTCGCGCCGGAAACGTGGGTGCCTTGCCTCCCTCACAACCGCTGACGGCCGCGTGTTCACCTCTCACCGTGACATTTCTGACTTCGTTTACACCTATTTTACTAATCTGTACGATACTCATGTCCCGGCGGAAACCTCTCTTGACGACTTTACCTCCTTGCTGCCTCGCGTCGTCACTCCTCAATTAAACGACGCCTTTCTGCGTCCCTTTCAGAAGGATGACATATATGATGTTGTTGCAGGATCGCAGTCCCGCAAGTCGCCTGCATTAGATGGTATTCCTAAGGAGTTCTATGTTCAATTTTGGCCGCTCATTGGTGACACCTTAACGTCAATGGTAAATGAAGTGATGCGGGGAGTCTCACTTCCTGCTCCTTTTCAGGAAGGCAGAATGGTCCTCCTCCCGAAATCCACAGGTCGACCTGCAATTGATTCCCTCCGTCCTATTACTCTCCTTAACTTTGATTATAAACTTGTCGCTCGAGCAATTAATATCCGTCTCTCTAAGCTGCTCGATACCATTATTGCCGCCCACCAAAGCTGTGTGCCTGGACGCACGATACTGACTTCCGTTCTCGAATGTCGCGATGTAATCTCGGTGGCGGCTGCCGCTAATATCCCAGGGGCTTTGCTTTTTCTTGATTTCCAAAAAGCGTTCGATCGCGTCAGCCATGATTTTTTATCGAGAGTGCTCACCGCTGTCGGCTTTAATAATGATGCTCGACAAGTCTTAACTAATCTTTTTACCGGTATCAGTGTCTCGGTGATTGTGAACGGTCACCCTACCCCCCGGATATCGATCAGACGGGGGTTACCCCAGGGAAGCCCCTTATCCATGTCACTTTTTGTTCTATCCTTAGAGCCCTTACTTCGCCATCTCACCATGCACTTACGTGGCTGGAATATATTGGGGGAAATTTTTGCAGTCCGTGCATACGCCGATGACGTCATGGTTTTAGTACGACATGCCGAGGATATACCGCGGCTTAAGGATACCTTGGATTCATTTTGTGGTCTTGCTGGTGCTCGCATTAATGATCGCAAATGCACGTTCCTGCCGTTGAGAGGCTTTGATCATGTCGTCATTCCTTGGGCGACGGTTGTCGATCGCCATAAGACCTTGGGGATCATAGTGGATCGTAATCCGATCAAAATGGCGGCACTAAATTGGCGTGAGGTTACGAGTCGTGTTCACGGGGCTATCCTTGAACATGACCGCCGTTCCCTTAGCCTCCTTCACAAGGCACGGGTTTTAGAGACCTATGTCTTCAGTAAAATATACTACGTTGCGCAGGTCTTCCCGCTTCCCGCGATGATGGCCCGCAGGCTGAAACAGCTGTCTAGTCGATTTCTGTGGCGCCGCCATGTCTTCCGTGTCCGGTATGAAGTTGTGGCCAGGCCTCGGAAGCTTGGAGGATTAGGTCTTTCAGATATCAAAGTGAAGACGTCCATCTTATTTGCCCGCCGCAATGTTTTAACCTGTACGCGGGCTCCGCATTCAGTCACCTCTCGTTTACTTTCCCGCCTCCGGCCGGCCAGTCTGACCCCTCCTGTTGATGTTGGACGGATTAATCCTAAATTGCGGCACATTCGTGAATACTTTGTACTTGTCGGTATTCTGGGTGCTGATATACTTTCTATGACGCATATTACTACCAACATGCTACAAATCCGTTGGGGTACAGCATGTTTCCCTTCTTCTGTTGAACTTGCTTCCCCGTCAACGTCATGGAAAACGGTCTGGTCTCATCTTAGTCTTCCCATTTTGCCGATGGAGATTGTTTCAACGTGGTATAAGGTCATTTACCGTCTGATACCTACTGGTGATCGTCTTTTTCGTATTGGCCTTCGTCCGACTGATCAGTGTGAGGAATGTCATCAAACTGACACCTTACTTCACAGGCTAGTTGCTTGCGGACGGGATCATTGGCTCTGGGTCCGCCGTCAATTAGCTTTTCTTACTAGAGGGCCTGAAACCGCATTCCCAGACGACATCTTCTTACATCCGGACATCTCTTATTTTCCTCAGACGAAAACGAACACGATTGTCTGGCTCTTGGGTTACTATGTCCATTACGTCATTGAAGGCGGTAATGACCCAGATCCCCGCCTTTCTCACCATTATTTGTCAATGCGCATTGGAAATGGCAGCGGTTACCACAATACCGAATGCTTTTTGCGAATATGCTTTTTCTTGTGTTTAACCGTCAAGGGGTTGGTTAAGTTCCCCTGTGATTCCTGTTTCTTCCCTGAGCTCGAGTCCCCTCCCTTGTTGTATTTTTTCGTATTTTTTTTTCTCTCTCTCTTTTGCATGAATATATATACACCCAAAATTCATACGGGTGGGGTAACGGGTTGGTCTTCCCCTTCAGAAGAAATGTTTTATTTGTGTTTCACCTAATTTGTTGATTTTCTTTTTGCAGCTAACATTAAATGATGATTTGACTATGGTTGTCTGAATTCTCGTGAAATATACCAAGTCAATCTGATAATAAATTTAGTAAAAAAAAAAAAAGTGGTCAGCGCGACAGACTGTCAATCCTAAGGGCTCGGGTTCGATTCCCGGCTGGGTCGGAGATTTTCTTCGCTCAGGGACTGGGTGTTGTATTGTCCTAATCATCATCATCATCTCCATCGACGCGCAAGTCGCCGAAGTGGCGTCAAATCGAAAGGGTTGCACCAGGCGAGCGGTCTACTCTACGAGAGGCCCTCGTCACACGCCATTTTTTATCTACAAGGAGCACACATAAATCTCTCACAAATCAAGGACAGAGTTTGTAATTTTCTGTATGTACAAAAAAGGCTGCATTTCTAAAATTTAATTGCAGTGACTAACCTAAGCAATTGTAAAGGCTGTATTGTTTGTTGCAAAAAGCCAATAAATGTTATTCCAAAAAGTAAGGACACAATCAGCAGTCCACGCTGCTGAAGAAGTATTTGGTTGTTTATTATGGACGGAATATGTTAGACTACCAGGCAGAGAAGTCTTGGAACAATATTTTCTTTGAGAGCGCAGATGTGAAATGATGGATTTCCATGATTTGCTGAGCTGGGTGCACTCGTCTCGGTTGAGCAGATTGTCTGCTAATTGCATTTCCGCAGCTTCCTAGACCACTGAATCCCGGTAGGACGCGACTGTGGGCAGTATCTGAAATTAATCGCAGTCCATGGAATAGCCAGTAGGAATACAGCTTTCAGCAACTGCACATTTGTTGGGCTGTAGTAGGCAAGTATTTCCCTGGTGTTCAATGTAACATTCTTTTAATGTGTGTATAGTTTATCATGTGTGTCTTTTATCATGCTCACAAGGAATTTCATATATACCCGCTTTTCGTAACATAACGCAGAATAATCGCTGTCTTGGTCGTTGGATGGAAAAACACGTCTACTTTATGGTTTTTCTGAACTATCTTTGCACGTTTTCACGAGATATTTCCATCTTCGGTAGAAAAACCGTAGACTTTCCTTGCCCTTCTTTCGGTTGGTCTGTTGTTACTGCTTACAGCGTCTATTAATTTTATGTTTTCTGTATGCATTTTTACGGAATAATGCAAGCGTATCACTTCACTATGTTGGCTGCCAGCGTCAGGCATTACATGAGCCTTGTGTGCCCAAATTTTAAACACGCTCGTAGTTTGTAAAGATTAGTCACAGGTATACGCCTGCAAGTATTAATGGGTGTGGGCGGGCTTAAGGCAAATATGATGCCCTAAAATTTGTTTTCCTTCGTCACAATAAAACGTCCAGAAGGGGTAAACAGCCATTCATTTCCCGTTTCATATTAAACTCGATATTTTCGTAAATCTATAATAAACAATCAGATACTTCGTAAGCAAGTGTATTTGCTGTTTCTGCACTTGTTTTGTCTCACTTTTATAGATGGAAAATTTTACAGTAACGTTCATCTTACAAGACTTCTCGCAAACGTGACGTGGTGTTGACATCAAATTCGATGTGACAACTGGAACATTCATTTTGGAATGCTTAGCTGTTTTGCATTGTAACTTCAGATATATAATTTCAAGACAACGGCACACTGCAAATTTATCACAAAAACGTCATCCTTATTATTAAAAGTCAGTTAATAACGCGTCAACGGTATAAGGCATCAAGTCACTTGGATAACCAAAACAGAAGACAAAAATCGACTCTCTAAGCCTTAGCGTAAGAGATAACGTCGTGATTTACACATTCATAGGACGTAGGTTCTCATTACGCTACAAGTCATGTTATTGTTTTTTTTCCCATCTTAGCGTTATTAATACAATCTTGGACCTTCTTATGAAACTAACGTAAGTGTATTTTGCCATATTTTGTGTTATTTACATTTCCGTTTGATTCGAAAATGAAGGATTAACTAAATACTTTACCGTTTATTTCCGAATGTGTGGTGATTTTTGTGTGTGTGGTTAGACAGGATGAATCCAAGCTTCTTCCGAACAGGCCTTAGAAGAGCAATGGTACCGATGGACTGCCGTGTCACTCAGACGACAGTCGTCACTGGATGCGGATACGGAGTGGCAAGTGATCAGCTCTCCCGGCCGTTGTCAGCTTTCGTGTCCAGAGCTGCTACTTCTCATTCAAGTAGCTTCTCAACTGGCCTCACATGGGCTGAGTGCAGCCCGCTTGCCAACAGCACTCGGTTGTTTCGGACGATCACCCATGAAAGTGCTGTCCAAGCCACACAGCGCTGAATTTGGGTGATCGGATGGAAAGCAGACCGTTGGCCAAGGAATCTAAGAAGAAAGTTTAAACCGCTGCGATTGAAAGGAGGAGCAATAATCTTCACATAAAATTTTGACAGACGTTTCTTTCGTTGTCGATATCGTTAGTAACATCAAAGACACATCAAGTTGGCATGAAGACTTATGAAATGAATAGTGCCCATATTTTGTTTGTGACTGACGCTCTTGTTTCCGACACTGGTATCTTTGACACATGCGTGTTTATTCCACAGTGAAAATAGCTTTTAAAATGTTCCTCGCGTCTCACCTCAAGAATGGCTGAACTGTTCTCAGCCGCAATATCAGTACCCGTCCCGGATACACTCCCGAAAAAGTCTGAATATTCTATCTGCGCGGGAGGAGGGGGGGGGGGCGGGGGAGGTACTTTAAGAACACCAAATCAGATTGTTAAGTCTCAAAGGATGTAGGTCGAACATAAAAGGAACGTAAATCTAGGAGCCATCGGTATAACAGCTGTAAATTGTAGTAGCTGTGTTAGGAAAGTACCAGAAATCCAAGCGCTAATAGAAACAAATGATGCTCAAATCGTTTTAGGTACTGAAAGCTGGCCAAATGGGGACATAAGATCAGCGGAAATTTTTGCGAAACACCTAACGGTGTTCAAAAGAATAGGCTAAACATACTTGGCGGTGGCGTGATTGTTTCTGTGAGAATCTTGTAGCGAAATTCAAGTAGATAGTTGCTGTGAGTTTGTAGGTCTAGAGGTCGGTCTTGGCAACCGGAATAAAATGATAATTAGATCCCTTTCCCTACTTGCCCACTCATATGACACAATTGTGGCAAGGTTCCTAGAAAATTTTAGTCTCATTTCTTACACGTACCCGACTGACATAACTATAGCTGATGGTGACTAAAATTTACCTTCAATATGTTGGCGAAAATATACGTTTAGATCCAGAAGAACGCATAAAACATCGGCCGAAATTGTGCTAATCGCATTTTTGAGCATTATTTCGAGTAGTTAGTTCATGAGCCCCTCGAACAGTACACGGTTGCAGAATAAAACTTGATCTCTTAAAAACTAATATTCCAGAACTAATAACGAGAATCAAAACGGATACAGGGATTACTAAACACAGGGTTGTCGCAGCGAGACTGAATATTGTAATTACCAAATCCTCCAAAAATGAAAATATTCAAAATAGCAAATAAAAATTCACTTGACGCCTCCCTGAGAGACAATCTCCACTCATTACAAATTAGCAATGTACCGGTAAGTGTAGACGAAATGTGACTTGAATTCAAAGAGGTGTTATCGACAGCAGTTGGAAGGTTTATACCAAATAAATTTATAAACGACGGGTTGGAGACCCCTTAGTACACAAAACGTGTCAGAACACTGTCCAAGAAACGAAAAAAACAGCCTGCCAAATTAAAACGAACGCAGATTCTCAAAGATTGTTTAATTTTTACAGGAGCTTAAAATTTACCATGGACTTCAATGCGAGATGCTTATAATTGTTTCCAGAACGAAACTTTGTCACGGAGCCTGTCAGAAAACCAGGAGATTCTGGTCATATGTGAAGTATGATAGCGGCAAGACACAATCAATGCCTTCGCTGCAGCATAGTAACGGAAATATTATTGATGACAGTGCACCTATAGCAGTCTTCCAAAATTTCTGCACCAAAGAAGACGAAGTAAATATTCTTAAATTCCAATGAAGAAGAGCTGCCAACGTGAGTAACATAGAAGTAGATATTCCGGTCCAGTTAGGTTCCTTTCAGAGTATGCTGATACAATAGCTCCATACTTAACAGTCATAAGAAACCGCTTGCCCGACGAAAGATCCGTAGCCAAAGACTTAAGTTGCACAGTTCACACCAGAATCCAAGAAAGGTGATAGAAGTAATACACTAAATTACAGGACCATATCATTAATGTCGATATGCAGCAGGGTTTTGGAACGTATATTGTGTTCGAACATTATGAATTACCTCGAAGAGAGCGGTCTATTGACACACAGTCAACAAGGAATTAGAAAACATCGTTCTTGTGGATCACAACTAGCTCTATATTCGCACTAAGTGTTGAGTGCTATTGACAAGGTATTTCAAATTGATTCCGTATTCCTAGATTTCCAGAAGGCTTTTGACACTGTATCTCACAAGAGGCTTGTAGTCAAATGAGTGCTCATGGGATTTCTTCTCAGTTATGTGACTGGATGCATGACTTCTTGCCCCAAAGGTCACACGTGGTAATTGACGGAAAGTCATCGAGTAAAGTAGAAGTGATTTCTGGCATTCCTCGATGCAGTGCTATAGGCCCTCTGCTGTTCCTTATGTATGTAAACGGTTGACGAGACAATTTGAGCAGTCGTCTTAGGTTGTTTGCACATTATGCAGTCGTTTATCGTCTATTAAAATAATCAGATTTGCCAAACGATGTTGAAAAAATATATCTATGGTGCGCGAAAATCTTCGGTTGATCCAAAATAATGAGAAGTGTAAGGTCATACACACGAGTGCTAAATGTAATACGTTGAAATTCAGTTGTACGATAAATCGGTCAAATGTAAAGGCCGTAAATGCCACTAAATACCTAGGAATCATAATTACGTACAACTTAAATTGGAAAGAACACACAGAAAAGGTTGTGGGGCAGGCGAACCAAAGACTGCGTTTTATTAGCAGAACATACAGAAGATACTGCAGATCGACTAAAGAGACTGCCTACACTATGCTTGTCCGTCCTCTTTTGGAGTACCGTTGCGCCGTCTGGGATCCTTACCAGGTACGACCAAAGTTCAAAGAAGAGCAGCAAATTTGTATTATGGAGAAATAGAGAAGAGAGTCTCATTGACATTATACAGGATTTGTGGTAGGCATTATTACAACAAAAGCGTTTCTCGTTGCGGCGGAATATTCTCACGAAATTTCAATCATCAACTTCCTCCTCCGAATGCGAAACTATTTTGTTGACTGCGACCTACTTAGGGATAGCCGATCATCATAAGAAATAAGGGAAATCACAGCCCGCACGGAAGAGTACAGGTGTTCGTTTTTTACGCGCGCTGTTCGAAACAGGAATAGTCGACAAATGTAGTGAAAGTGGTTCGATGAACCCTCAAGCAGAGGCTTATGTGTGATTCCCGGAGTGCCGTTGTAGATGTATATGCTCTTAGTAAGTTGTACTTAGACCTACACCCATACGGAACCAACTGTACACAAAACATAGCATTGAAATTGCATTAGAAAAGAGTACGAGCACTCTTCGAACTGCCGGACATACAAAATACTGGAGTACACTATTTCCACGACGTCAGTCAAACTTAGTGTTATCATTTCCATACCAGCTAAGTTAATCCCAATATGCTGCCAAAATTTGAATAAGGCTCTCTGACCACACGTGTGCAGTGTGACCAAGACTTTTGTAGGGCAGTTCAAAATTACTTTTTATTTATTTAAAAATTAATAACTTAACTCTCACCTCCAATATCGTTCGCTCTCAACATTAAATTCAATGTTAAATTGAGTATATCTGCAGTAAGTAATTTTGATGTAGAGGATAGTAATAGTAACAACTGAAAACAGACAAAAAATGCAAGGAACATATATTTCTTACCTTTTCAACATATAGCTGAATTTTATCTTTACATCGACAGTACTTCAACAATAAATTACAAAAAGTCATTTCTACTCTTCAAAACACATCACTTTACGTAAGTCAACTTTGATTAAAATCTTATCAGAATTACTGTTTAAATTACTATTTTAATGGACATTTTATCCTTGATAACATTTGGAGTTATGTATATTACTTCTAAAGGCAATAACAAGCTGGAGAGAGTAGCCGTCTTCTTTTCATTCGGTTCCGTATTGTATTTCAGCGATAAAGAGATTTATTTAAAGAAATGGGCAGAGCAACTCTTACTAAACTGACAATGAAGTTAGTCCATCATGCCAGTGCAGCCTACAAGTAATCATTCCCACGTGATTCATATACATATCTCTCCGGATTTAGTTCACAGCGGAGAGGTGCCGTTGGTACTGCTTATTCAGTTAATACAGCAACACTAGCTGCCATCAGTACATCGCTCTAGCATTTAGCTTCAAGTTAATAATATAAATTGTATAATCACATTATTTTCTTACTTCTGTATTGAAAACATCTGCATGGAAAACTGTAAAAACACGCAAAATTAGGGAAAAACTAGGGTACAGTCTCCATATAACTCACCCTGTTTTAAAAGAAAGGAGAAATGTACTTCACATGACTCACTACATTGAATTTACATACTAGCCCTCGGCAACTACCATAAAAAACCACCCAACTGAAGTTTTCCGATGTTTCAGATGTTAGGGCAGGTGATATCCACACTTTGTCTTGGACTTCAAAACTTACACCATTGCTTTATGTTTTAGTGTAAGAGAACTAAATAGCTGTCGCTAGACATGAGACCACCTTATGTTACTCAGAAGGTAGATGTTTCCAGAAAGTATATTCTGCTCAAATCACCGTCACTTTGATGCAACTGATATACAAAAGTAGCGAAAAAGATCAGAACTGAAGAAACTCTGTCTTTCGCACTTAAACAGAATATTCAGTTGCACAATGATTTACTGTCGCGAAATGTTTCTAATGATATCTGTAATCCGCACGGCTACCAATGAGACCATACGGTTAATGAGGAGCGTTGCATGGATGCTTTGCTTGTCGATCATAACGGTTCAGAAGACTTTATTTTGTATACTTAGTCATCAAAACTCTGCTCTGCACGGCTATTGTTTTCAGTTACATGTCTTTGGTGTCACCAGCGGCCTTTTTCCCTTCACAAGAAAAAGAAGAAAAATGAAAACAGTACTAGCACCGTTCAGGGTTCTTCCTTCGTCGTATGATATTCTCATGAAATTTTGTGCCTGTAATGAGTATGCAAAATTAGTATTCTTCTTGGAAAAGATTGTTTCTGGATACAAACACTGCCAAAGTGCTAGCAGGTCATGCTCCAGCTACAGGGCGTCATCATATATCTCTAAAGCAAATGTTTAGGAGGGACAAATCTGGAGACCCCTATTAAAGGGACAACATTTTATGAAGACTTAATTATTAGTCAGAAGTACACAGGAAGACCTGTTGTGTGGTGTGTTGTGGCAGAGAAACCTGAAAATTAAAGGCCGAAGATTCGAAAATACTAACAGCGTCTCAAATGAAAGTCTTGAAACGAACGATTGGTTACACGATGTGGGATCACAAAAGGAATGGAGGTGTGTTGAAGCAACCTAAAATGGATAACGTCAAAATGAATGACTTCAAAGAGCATCCAAAAGCCATGCTACACCACCATCCCGACGGTGTAAGATCGATAGGTCAACCAATAAAAGACGGCCGGAGAAATCGACGGTAATGGAACAGGCCAAGAGGCCTAACACTTGGAAAAAGATGACTAAATTATATTCCTGTGAGCGTAATACATCTGTCTTCTTTTAAAGTGAATGAAGTGGTTCTGGACAAGGATAGTTTTTCGTAGTCTTAATACTGCAGATACTGACAAAACGCATACTTCGTCGTTTTACACAGACAGCGACTTGTTCCGTTATGCAAGCATGTAAAGATTTTCTACAGGTTGCGAGCCCTTAACGTTGTTCCCTGTTAGCATCTCGCAGGATATCAAATTCCAGCCACAAACTCCTCGCTGATCTTATGAATATTCATCGGAAATAATTTAATCCTGCTCACGTAGCAACAGCCAGCCGAAGAACGGCGAAAATTCCTCTCCGCAAGCTGTTTTGATAATGCGTGGTGACAGGATCATCCGCTTAGAGTTTCATGTCTCTGAAATAGAGTGATAATACTTTGGATGCTACGAGCAAAGGAGATAGTACGGAACTGCGTTTTTAGTTTTGGATCTCAAAATATAAAAGAAACGTTTCTTTTTTATCTTGTAATGCTTAGTTACGTGTAATATTATGTTAATGACTAATTCCGGACTTCGTCCAATAACAACTGAAAAAGCCAATTTTTCGTGAGATAACCGTTTCGCCTTCATTATTCGAAAGACATCATCAGCAATAAATTTCCTGGAAACGTCTCTATATGTGTCCTTGCTCCAGTTTTATAGCGTTTCTTCTGCTTGTTTGCCACTCACAATATCATCTGCATATCACTACGATATGACTGTTCATTTTCTCATCATTAACATAATCTGAAACTAATTTACAGCCTCGTGATGACTGGGTGTTGTGTCCTTAAGTCAGCTAGGTTTAAGTAGTTCTAAGTTCTAGGGGACTGATGACCGTAGATGTTAAGTCCCATGGTGCTCAGAGCCTTTTAGACCAACTAATTTACACGGAACACACTCTTTCATAATACACTGCTGACAGTGCTTACGGAAATAGACATCTTCAAAGGACAAAATGGCTAGTTGATTCTGCAAGAAATCTCATCGTAAGAACTCGAAGATAAATGTTATTCAGGAAACTAATAAAAAAATTAGAATTCCAGTGGGTATTTCCCTATAATACGTCATTCTTACAATAACGTATTCATGACAACCACTGGCTATTATTTAACAGGTGAAAGCTAATTTTTTTCTTCTCACGCTAAGGGATAGGTACAAATAAGTTCCTAAAATGGCCTAAGACAATGATCAAAAGTGGAAAATGGATCAAATTTCTCTAAAATACTCATGAGATAACGGGGTAACTTAGAAATGAGTTCGTGCAGGGCAGAAAATATTACATTTTACTGTTGATCTCGGAAATATTTTTAAAACAAATAAGATTTAAATTTTTGTTTGATTCTCTACTAGAGTTTTTCCGAAAGATTACGAAAGTACCCATGTGACGGTAAATGAATGAATACGAATTATAACCACACTCCTGGAAATTGAAATAAGAACACCATGAATTCATTGTCCCAGGAAGGGGAAACTTTATTGACACATTCCTGGGGTCAGATACATCACATGATCACACTGACAGAACCACAGGCACATAGACACAGGCAACAGAGCATGCACAATGTCGGCACTAGTACAGTGTATATCCACCTTTCGCAGCAATGCAGGCTGCTATTCTCCCATGGAGACGATCGTAGAGATGCTGGATGTAGTCCTGTGGAACGGCTTGCCATTCCATTTCCACCTGGCGCCTCAGTTGGACCAGCGTTCGTGCTGGACGTGCAGACCGCGTGAGACGACGCTTCATCCAGTCCCAAACATGCTCAATGGGGGACAGATCCGGAGATCTTGCTGGCCAGGGTAGTTGACTTACACCTTCTAGAGCACGTTGGGTGGTACGGGATACATGCGGACGTGCATTGTCCTGTTGGAACAGCAAGTTCCCTTGCCCGTCTAGGAATGGTAGAACGATTGGTTCGATGACGGTTTAGATGTACCGTGCACTATTCAGTGTCCCCTCGACGATCACCAGAGGTGTACGGCCAGTGTAGGAGATCGCTCCCCACACCATGATGCCGGGTGTTGGCCCTGTGTGCCTCGGTCGTATGCAGTCCTGATTGTGGCGCTCACCTGCACGGCGCCAAAAACGTATACGACCATCATTGGCACCAAGGCAGAAACGACTCTCATCGCTGAAGACGACACGTCTCCATTCGTCCCTCAATTCACGCCTGTCGCGACACCACTGGAGGCGGGCTGCACGATGTTGGGGCGTGAGCGGAAGACGGCCTAACGGTGTGCGGGACCGTAGCCCAGCTTCATGGAGACGGTTGCGAATGGTCCTCGCCGATACCTCAGGAGCAACAGTGTCCCTAATTTGCTGGGAAGAGGCGGTGCGGTCCCCTACGGCACTGCGTAGGATCCTACGGTCTTGGCGTGCATCCGTACGTCGCTGCGGTCCGGTCCCAGGTCGACGGGCACGTGCACCTTCCGCCGACCACTGGCGACAACATCGATGTACTGTGGAGACCTCACGCGCCAAGTGTTGAGCAATTCGGCGGTACGTCCACCCGGCCTCCCGCATGCCCACTATACGCCCTCGCTCAAAGTCCGTCAACTGCACATACGGTTCACGTCCACGCTGCGCAGCTATCGCCATTCGACGGCCAACACCGCGGTTCCTGGTGTGTCCGCTGTGCCGTGCGTGTGATCATTGCTTGTACAGCCCTCTCGCAGTGTCCGGAGCAAGTATGGTGGGTCTGACACACCGGTATCAATGTGTTCTTTTTTCCATTTCCAGGAGTGTATTAATGATATACTGAGTTTTGAGGGACACAGGAAAGTTGTAACAGAAAAGTAATAATTATTTTCCAATGGCTGACGATTCCATCACTAAATCTAGTTACAGTCCTGTTGCGATAGTATCCTGTCTTGATGTCTGTCAGCTACCCCGCACTCCAAACAAATGAAACAACCATCGAAGTTGATGCGAAGCTGAAGACCGAAAACGAAGTACACAGCAAAACTAAGGTGATCTCAAATCAGTACCACGGACCAAAGCTACAAAAGTCGTAAACATCTCACAATCAGAACACCAATGTCCAGATCCGCAGGGTGAGGTATAGCTGTATTTGGATATCAGTGTTTCAAAGGCTTGAACGGAGAGACACACATTCTAGGCGATGTATTCACACTCATGAGTGAAATCATTATGATCACTTGCTGAATATCGCGTTGACCAACCTTCACAATGCAGGGCAGGACTGATTCCTTTTGGTGTGGATTCGATACATCGTTAGTAGGTTCCAGAAGATATGTGGCACTAGGTGTCTATCCATAGGACGCACTATTCGCCGTAAATTTCGGGTGGGTGTTTTGTGGGTGTGGTGCTTGCGTCTGATAGTAGCCCGGAAGTGTTCCATCGGATTCAAATCAGGTGAATTTGGTTTCTGAGGCATCAAACTGATTGCTATTCTCCACAAACCACAGTACTATTATTTCGCTCTTGTGAAACGGACTCTTACCCTGCTACAGCATGAAATCGCTGTCGGGGGTCAGATGTCAAGCACGAAGGGATATAGGTGGTGTACAGGTAATGTGTACGAAGTCTACAGCTCACCACAGGTACAGCGGGACGCGATCGTTATCATGCTGTAGCAAGAAAAGTTAGTCGAACCCGGCACCAGGTTGGCATTGAAGAAGCCCATTATTGATCATCCTGTGCCCACTGTAGTAGAAAGTGACGATGTCGTTTGGTTAACATACGTAGGGGTTGTCTGCTGTAGAGTCCCATGTTCACTAACGTGCTCTAAACGGAGGACTCCAAAACACTGCAGCAATACTGGACTCTTTCTTCATATCTGCCACATAATGCCGCCTATCGTGCTGTACAGAGCAGACAAGCCTCCGATATCCACGTTCTGTAAGGATAAGTGAACTTACAACAGTTTCTCGCCCAAATATGATTTCACCATCTATCAACCACATTCCAAAGATTTTTATGAGATGATCGTTCACAGAAGTGTATATATATATATATATATATATATATATATATATATATATCTCTTGCCTTCCATTAAAGTCTCTTGCGGTAATGTATTTCTTCTTTTGTGGCCTGCATTGTCTGTATGATGGTTCAAATTTCGCTTTAACTACGCTTCCGCACTTTCCTTAGCGACTTACGTTCCAGTGAACATCATCAGGTGCCATCCAGTCTCACGCTGAGCAGTGATCACAGTGTTACCTTGCTCGAAGGACCTACATGCCTGAATGGTACTGCTCTATTGGTCAACGTTGAACCCAATGTCTTGTTGCACCAATAACCTTCCCACCATTTGCGTACTGGTTCCCGCGACTGCATCCTCCGTTGGGCGAAACAGATTAATATAGCGACGCGAGAAATCTGGTCTTTAGTGTGGATAAGGAAGAACAGTCCAATGAGGTTTGGTGAGCCCCTCTCGGGTGCCCAGACTAGAGTGAGGTCTTGTGTTGCCAAGGAGAAGGAGAAGATCGTTTGCATTTTCTTGACGGCGAACATGCAGAAGTACATTCCTCAGTTTCCTGCAAATGGCGCAATACATTGCAGAGTTGATCGTTGCAGTATAAGGGGGGCCATCAAAGACCCTTCACAGTCTCAGAAGACCATGACGTTATCGGCTGACTGTGTGGTTTTGAACTTTTCTGTGAAGGAGAGGTGGTGTAGCGCCACTCCATAGATTGTCCAGGTTGTTATGCCGTGGTCGGTTGATGAATTCTGTGTCAGGTCCAACACACCCACTGGCTCATTATGGTCAGTCAATTCCCAACCTTTCCTCCCCGTCTGCGGAGGACATCTTCAAGGGACTCTGTAGCTCGATGGAAGGTCCAACACACCCATTGGCTCGCTACGTTCGGCCAATTTCCAACGTTTCGTCTCCATCTGCGGAGGACATATTAAAGGGGGTCTGTAGCTCGATGGAATGTCCAACACACCCACTGGCACGCTACAGTCAGTCAATGCCCAACGTTCCATCCCTAATGGAAGGTCCAACACACCCACTGGCTCGCTATGGTCAGTCAATTCCCAACGTTTCGTCCCCGTCTGCGGAGAAGATCTTTGAGGGGGTCTGTATCTCGATGGAAGGTCCAACACACCCACTGGCTCGATATAGTCATTAGCGATCCAGTGGTTGTGTTGGATCTTCCATCGAGCTACAGACCCCCTTGAAGATGCCCTCCGCAGACGGGGACGAAACGTTGGGAATTGACACAGAATTCATCAACTGACCACGGCCTAACAGCCTGGTTATTATAATGGACATGACATTTCCGGCCGTGAAAGTCTAGATGTTAGTGCTCCATGGATTGCCGTTTTTCCGGTTCCAATGAAGAACCCATGTTTCATCGCTTATGACGGACGATATTCGACAAAATATTATCACGATCAGTCTCGCTCCACGCAGGCAATTCCGCAAAGATAGTCATCCATTTCTCTTTATTGTCTCCGATTAGGCAACTAGGAATCCAGCAGGCACACACAGTCGAGTACCGCAACTGGTGGACGAGCGTGTCAGCGCTATGAACAGAGACGTTGAGTTGTGCAGCGATCTCTTCGTATGAGAGTGTCCGAACGTTCCTTTTTTCCCTTTATTGCATTTCGATCCCTCCCACCCACCCCCCACCCCCCGCTCTGAGGGTGTGGGGGGCGGGGGGGGGGGAGGCGGCGGTCTGGCAGGAACGTAATATGCTGCTCTACAGCCTACAGAAAAGATAGAAAAAAGAATGAGAATGTAAACAAACAAGAAAACAGGCGACAAAACTGTGACATGATAAAAACTGTGAAGTGGTGGAAAGTTATAGAATTCAAAATATAGGAACATGGCGATGACATGCGGATGCAGACACACAAGAAGGAGATAGGCACAATTAAAAAACATGGCGACAGGCTGATTTCTGTTCGCACGAGATAAAAAACACAACTAACGACAGTATGGTGGCTTTTCGCAACACTGACAGGGGATCCACAACACTGAACATTCACTTAAAACAGCACTATACATGCGACAAGATTGTGTGTGTGTGTGTGTGTGTGTGTGTGTGTGTGTGTGTGTGTGTGTGTGTGTGTGTGTGTGTGTATGTGTCTGAGAGGGTGGGGGTGGGGGTCCGAACCTTCCAACATTGCAGGAGTCGAAACAGTGTGCTGTCGGGCAGCATGCGGGAGATCGGACAGGTCTGCTCGACCTTGTTGCGACATAAGCCTCACCCAGTGCCTCACCTTGCTTTTAATTACACTCAGTTCTTCGTTGACATTCTGTAAGCAACTATGAGTACCCGCGATGCCCTCTTCTTCCGCTAACAGAAATTCAGTGACAGTTGTCTGCTTGGGATGCATGTCTGTTACAGATGCCATTTTGACGGCTACGTATAGCGTCGCCACCTATCGCTACTTCTTGAAACTATAGGGGATGAAGCGGGAATATTCCATGATGTCTCACAACAAATTCCACGTGTTTATTCGAAACTGGAAAAAAAAATAAAAGAAAACACTTTTCCTTACTTCGTGAGCGACCATCGTATGTACGATTTTCTCGCATCCACATTAACACCAGTTAAATGCTTACGATACTTACCAGTAATTTATGATTCAATTGTACTTTAGAGTTTATCACCTACACTCCGTTATCTGTTGAGGGTTTAAGTTAGTGTCATATTACTCCCTCATTTGTGCACTAGTTTCACATATACGGGGGCTATCCACAAAGTACATTACGTTTTGGAATTAAAAATAAATAAAGTATTGGAATTTTTTTATTATACACTTATAAAAGCCACACTTAAATACTACTTTTCTACATAGTTGCCATTTAAATTAAGGCACTTATCGTAGCGATGGACGGGCTTGAAAATTCCTTCGTCGTAAAATTCGGCCGCCTGCGCCTTCAACCACGTAATGACTGTCTTTTGGGACAGAAAAGGTGTGATTTTTGTGGATTTCCTGGAAAGAGGCACTACAATAAACTCTCAAAGGTATTGCCAAACTCTGCACAACCTCAGAAGAGCAATACAAACAAGCGCAGGGGAAAGTTGGGCTCAAAGATCTTGCTGATTCACGACGGCGCCCGGGCCCACACAGCAAATGCCACTCGTGAAATTCTCGAATCTTTTAAGTGGGAGTTGTTTCCTCATCCGCTGTACAGTCCCGACCTGGCACCGAGCGAATTCTACTTATTCCAAGCAATGAAGAAATGGTTGGCTATGCAGCGTTTTGATGACGACGCACAGCTTCAAGAAGAGGTAACCACGTGGTTGAAAGCGCAGGCGGCCGAATTTTAAGACGAAGGAATTTCCAAGCTCGTCTATCGCTACGATAAGTGCCTTAATTTAAGTGGCAACTATGTAGAAAAGTAGTTTTTAAGTGTTGCTTTCATCTGTATATAGTAACAAAATTTCCAATACTTTATTTATTTTCAATTCCAAAACGTAATGTACTTTGTGGATAGCCCTCGTATTTCGTTATAAGCTCGTATAAAGTCATTTCCGGTGTCGCAGATGACCATTTGTAAATATAACAGAGATTTTGTATCTTATCTAATTTCCGTACTCAGTAAAAATGTCTCTACTGTTAATGATATCGTTGATAAGAAGTTCATATAAAACAAACATAAATAATCTTCCAACGAAAAAGATCTGACACTACCTTTATCAAGAAATCAATAATGTAATACCATATACGAAATTTGTCACAGTGACATCCATGAATATCAATAGCATCGGATGCCAGATTGATCCATCTAAGTATTGGTTGTTAATATTCCTACAGCTTAAGCTCTGTGAACCATATCCAAACATAGCTTGAGAAGAGAATGGTTTCATAATAGGCACCAGACAGAAAAATTTCTTTAGGGTTAGCGCTGGAAGAAATGGATCCAATGGCTCTGAGCACTATGCGACTTAACATCTGAGGTCATCTGTCGCCTAGACGTTAGAACTACTCAAACCTAATTGACCTAAGGACATTACACATATCCATGCCCGAGGCAGGACTAAAACCTGTGACCGTAGCGGTCGCGCAGTTCCCATCTGAAGCACCTAGAACCACTAGGTCACAACGGCTGGCTTACCAACGAAGAAGAGAGTTGGTGACAATAACCTTTAAATAGAAAAATATTTCGGTTTTCTTAAGGATTTGCGTTTGAAACCAGGAACTAAGTGGCCAATAGACCCTTGGAGTTGAATACGTTGTAAGTGTCAACCCAAGTGCGTCAATACTAAGGATTGTATCTAAACGAAAACTGATTGGAATTTTGGAATCTAGCTTTTAATACAGAAAGTTAGAGCAATCGTGTTTGCTCAATGTTAGTACATGGAAACAAAGTATCTGAGAAACCGTGGTGAATGAAAAACGATAATATTTTTAACTGAAAATCTAGAGAACTTCAATGTGCAATGTATCGCATACTTCCTTAAATACACTCCTGGAAATTGAAATAAGAACACCGTGAATTCATTGTCCCAGGAAGGAGAAACTTTATTGACACATGCATGGGGTCAGATACATCACATGATCACACTGACAGAACCACAGGCACATAGACACAGGCAACAGAGCATGCACAATGTCGGCACTAGTACAGTGTATATCCACCTTTCGCAGCAATGCAGGCTGCTATTCTCCCATGGAGACGATCGTAGAGATGCTGGATGTAGTCCTGTGGAACGGCTTGCCATGCCATTTCCACCTGGCGCCTCAGTGGGACCAGCATTCGTGCTGGACGTGCAGACCGCGTGAGACGACACTTCATCCAGTCCCAAACATGCTCAATGGGGGACAGATCCGGAGATCTTGCTGGCCAGGGTAGTTGACTTACACCTTCTAGAGCACGTTGGGTGGCACGGGATACATGCGGACGTGCATTGTCCTGTTGGAACAGCAAGTTCCCTTGCCGGTCTAGGAATGGTAGAACGATTGGTTCGATGACGGTTTTGATCTACCGTGCACTATTCAGTGTCCCCTCGACGATCACCAGAGGTGTACGGCCAGTGTAGGAGATCGCTCCCCACACCATGATGCCGGGTGTTGGCCCTGTGTGCCTCGGCCGTATGCAGTCCTGATTGTGGCGCTCACCTGCACGGCGCCAAACACGCATACGACCATCATTGGCACCAAGGCAGACGCGACTCTCATTGCTGAAGACGACACGTCTCCATTCATCCCTCCATTCAGGCCTGTCGCGACACCACTGGAGGCGGGCTGCACGATGTTGGGGCGTGAGCGGAAGACGGCCTAACGGTGTGCGGGACCGTAGCCCAGCTTCATGGAGACGGTTGCGAATGGTCCTCGCCGATACCCCAGGAGCAACAGTGTCCCTAATTTGCTGGGAAGAGGCGGTGCGGTCCCCTGCGGCACTGCATAGGATCCTACGGTCTTGGCGTGCATCCGTGCGTCGCTGCGGTCCGGTCCCAGGTCGACGGGCACGTGCACCTTCCGCCGACCACTGGCGACAACATCGATGTACTGTGGAGACCTCACGCCCCACGTGTTGAGCAATTCGGCGGTACGTCCACCCAGCCTTCCGCATGCCCACTATACGCCCTCGCTCAAAGTCCGTCAACTGCACATACGGTTCACGTCCACGCTGTCGCGGCATGCTACCAGTGTTAAAGACTGCGATGGAGCTCCGTATGCCACGGCAAACTGGCTGACACTGACGGCGGCGGTGCACAAATGCTGCGCAGCTAGCGCCATTCGACGGCCAACACTGCGGTTCCTGGTGTGTCCGCTGTGCCGTGCGTGTGATCATTGCTTGTACAGCCCTCTCGCAGTGTCCGGAGCAAGTATGGTGGGTCTGACACACCGGTGTCAATGTGTTCTTTTTTCCATTTCCAGGAGTGTAGTACCTCACTTCTCTCAGCAACAAAATTCACATTTCGTTCTTAAATAAAAAAAAGTAGAAACGTTTGCCCTCATGAGAACTATATATCGACAGTGCAAGATTTATTAGGCGGAAGTAGATAAGATAGTAAAATGTAAAAGATAAGATATTTGACACAGAATCGCGTTACGACTTCTAAGTTTTTTTTTTTTTTTTGTGTTGGAGCGTGCACAACGCCTCACTGAAGGGGTTAGTGAGAAGTGCTAGCCCGTAAGTGGGTGTACCAACTAATTGCAAGTTACAGGGTGTTTCAGAAATGACCGGTATATTTGAAACGGCAATACAAACTAAACGAGCAGCGATAGAAATACACAGCTGGTTGCAGTATGCTTGGGACAACAGTACATTTTCAGGCAGACAAACTTTCGAAATTACAGTAGTTACAATTGTCAGCAACAGATGGCGCTGCGGTCTGGGAAACTCTATAGTACGATATTTTCCACATATCCACCATGCGTAGCAATAATATGGCGTAGTCTCCGAATGAAATTACCCGAAACCTTTGATAACGTGTCTGGCGGAATGGCTTCACGTGCAGATGAGATGTACAGCTTCAGCTGTTCAATTGTTTCTGGATTCTGGCGGTACACCTGGTCTTTCGTGTCCCCACAGAAAGAAGTCACAGGGGTTCATGACTGGCGAATAGGGAGGCCAATCCACTCCGCCTCCTGTATGTTTCGGATAGCCCAAAGCAATCACACGATCATCGAAATATTCATTCAGGAAATTAAAGACGTCGGCCGTGCGATGTGGCCAGGCACCATCTTGCATAAACCACGAGGTGTTCGCAGTGTCGTCTAAGGCAGTTTTGTAACGCCACAAATTCACGAAGAATGTCCAGATAGCGTGATTCAGTAATCGTTTCGGATCTGAAAATTGGGCTAATGATTCCTTTGGAAGAAATGGCGGCCCAGACCAGTACTTTTTGAGGATGCAGGGACGATGGGACTGCAACATGGGGCTTTTCGGTTCCCCATATGCGCCAGTTCTGTTTATTGACGAAGCCGTCCAGGTAAAAATAAGCTTCGTCAGTAAACCAAATGCTGCCCACATGCATATCGCTGTCATCAATCCTGTGCACTATATCGTTAGCGAATGTCTCTCGTGCAGCAATGGTAGCGGCGCTGTGGGGTTGCCGCGTTTGAATTTTGTATGGATAGAGGTGTAAACTCTGGCGCATGAGACGATACGTGGACGTTGGCGTCATTTGGACCGCAGCTGCAACACGGCGAACGGAAACCCGAAGCCGCTGTTGGATCACCTGCTGCACTAGCTGCGCATTGCCCTCTGATGATGCCGTACACGGTCGCCCTACCTTTCCAGCACGTTCATCCGTTACGTTACCAGTCCGTTGAAATTTTTCAAACAGATCCTTTATTGTATCGCTTTTTGGTCCTTTGGTTACATTAAACCTCCGTTGAAAACTTCGTTTTGTTGCAACAACACTGTGTTCTAGGCGGTGGAATTCCAACACCAGAAAAATCCTCTGTTCTAAGGAATAAACCAGGTTGTCCACAGCACACTTGCACGTTGTGAACGGCACAAGCTTACAGCAGAAGGACGACGTATAGAATGGCGCACCCACAGACTGCGTTGTCTTCTATATCTTTCACATCACTTGCAGCGCCATCTGTTGTTGAAAATTGTAACTACTGTAATTTCGAAAGTTTGTCTGCCTGAAAATGTACTGTTGTCCCAAGCATATTGCAACAAACGGTGTATTTCTATCGCTGCTCGTTTAGTTTTTATTGCAGTTTCAAATATACCGGTCATTTTTGAAACACCCTGTATCTGCTAGGTTGCGTTCAAAGACAAGAACAGGAAAACAATAAAACAAGACAATTAATGCTGAAGACGGCATTTACTTGTGGTAAGCCGGCCGGGGTGGCCGAGCGGTTCTAGGCGCTACAGTCTGGAACCAAGCGACCGCTACGATCGCAGGCTCGAATCCTGCCTCGGATATGGATGTGTGTGATGTCCTTAGGTTAGTTAGGTTTAAGTAGTTCCAAGTTCTAGGGGACTGATGACCTCAGAAGTTTAAGTTCCATAGTGCTCAGAGCAATTTTTTTTCTCTTGTGGCAAATAAAGTTGCTTCTTTCTAGCATGTGAAGCTTTCGAAATACGACAGATACTGTGATGTGACCAATCCTTGGTAAACAAGTTAGCGCTACATTCCTCCGGCGAATGTAGTCTCTCTACACACGGCCAACTCACATCAATATGACCACCGGCTATGTTAGACTGCCGCGCTGTGTAGCCGCGTGGTATTAGGCGTCTTGTCACGGTCCTCGCGACTTCCCCCCCCCCCCCCCCCCCGGGCAAGCGTGTGTCTGTTGTCTGTAGTGTAAGTTAGCTTAAGTTACATTAAGTATTTTGTAAGCTTAGGGACCGATATAATCACCAGTTTGGTGCCATAAGACCTTACCACAAATTTCCAAATATGTTTTTATGTTCAACGTCAACGTGCAATAACCACTCACGGACGGCAGGATACAGTGAAGTCGTTGTAATTCGGTAACGGTGAGATTTATCTGAAGTTGGGCCTGATCATTGGCTTTTGGGCCAAGGGTGGAAGTATTTCCGAAACGGCTAAGTTTGTTAAGAGGTTACGTGCCACCGGTATTAAGGTTCGAGCATTCTGTTCATGAAAAATGGTTCTAACCGGAACCAGCGCCGAGTGAACTGTGGTGCACCACAGACAGTCGATGACAGGCGTGAACGATGGTTGCGAAAATGTGTACGGACGAAAATACGTGAAACCGTTGAACAACTGATTGTCCAGATGAACCAAGGCATTACAAACAGTTTCTCCTCACCGAATGTTCAGCAGACGTTGCTGCGTATGAGCCTCTGCAGCAGGGTGCCGGTTCATGCGCCCATTCTGACTGCTGTTCGTCAGTGACAAGGCTCGAATTTGCACGCCAGTGCCGCAAATGGCCTTCACTGAGTCGCGACAGGTGGCATTATCAGATGAATCACGCTCTATGAACGTGACACAGTTGACAAAAACACTCAGCGACTACTGTCGGACGGGTCAAAGGTGGAGGAAGGCGCGTTGACTGGCGAATGTTTTCGTGGCGTTCACTCGGTAATCTCGCTATTCCGGAAGGCTCAGTGTATCAACACATATGTGCGTCTATCCTATAGGGACCATGTCCACGCCTACATGCTGTTTCTTTTTGCTCGTCACGAATGTATCTAACAGCAGGACATTGAAAGCTGTCACACAGCCCGCAGCGTACGTGAGTGGTTCCAAAAGTGCCAAGACAGGTTTACCGTCTTCCCCTGCTCACAAAATTCCGCCGATTAAAACCCAGTCGAGAATCAGTGAAGCTAAACATGTATGAAAATTAGTATTTGAGGACTTGGTTAGCAATAAACTCGTGTTTGTTAGGGGATAAAAATGTTTATGTAAATAGCAACATAACAACTCAAAAGTGAGGATTAACAAAAACCTCCAACTACCAAAATCGCTTGTTGATCAAAAGTACGTCCGGAGAAGAGCATGCTGTTATGTCCTTAATTAGCGTGAAATGTTTGGCAGGTGTCGCATTGTGGGAACTGACTGAACGAAAGCTATTTAACAGTCAGCACGACGAACCAAGTTGGTCAAAATTGCATTGAAAATGAAAAGGAACTGTAATACATTAATTTTTCAGTAAAAGTAATGTATGTTTGTAAAATTATTTTTAATGTAATTCTTAAGTTAGGGAATTATTGTTGAAGACAATATAGGTTCCACCTTTAAATGCGATTCCGTGTACAGAAATATCAGTTTGAGATGACGAGGTGTACAGTGTTCCTAGACTTTTGAAGTGTACATGATCAGTCTCCTTAAGAATATGCAAGTTAAATAAAATTGTTAAAAAATCTGTAAAAACTTAACAAAGACTTGCTTTATTACCTTTTAATACCCTGGCTGCTGCTTACTTTGTGTACGATAGCTACACTGTTACAAAAGTGTGTCGATTTAAGCTTGAGCAGAAGCAAAAAAACAAAAAAAGACGCTGTGTATACAGTCTGAGAGAGTGAAGCAGCGGGCGCGAAGAAAGTTGTCTATAAACACGAAGGTTTAAATAAATGTTTAGAGTAGTATTGATAGTTTTTTTCATTTGAGTCATTAGCTTCTTGACTTGTTTTATAAGGCCCGCCACGAATTCGTCCCATGTGCCAACTGCTTAATCTCACAGTATCTGTTGCTGCTTGCGTCTTCATTTATTTGCTGGATGTCTTTCTAATTCTGCCTTCCTCAATTGTTTTTACGCTCTACAGGTCCCTCTCGTACCATGGAAATTATTACCTGATGTCGTAATAGATGTCCTATCAACCTGTTCCTTGTTGTTGTCCGTGTTTTCCATGTATTCCTTTCCTCCTACCCGTAGATTCTGTCCAGAATCTGCTCATTCCTTACCTAATTTCAAACAATGTTTTGTAGTATCGCATCTCAAATGCTTCTAATCTCTTCTGTTCCGGTTTTCCCACAGACAATATTTCACTATCACACAATGCTGTACTCCAGAGGTTTGGTCACAGAAATTTCTTCCTCAAATGAAGACCTATGTTTGATATCGGCAGACTCTTCCTGGCTGGGAATTCCCGTTTTGCCAGTGGTAGTTTCCTTTTTGTGTCCTCCTTGCTCCGTCCGTCATGGATTGTTTTGCTGCCTAGGTAGCAGAATTCCTAACCTTCATGTATTTCGTGATCACCAATCCTGATGTTAAGTTTCTCACTGCTCTCGTATCTGCTACTTCTTATTACTTTCGCCTTTCTTCGATTTACTCTCAGTCTAATTCTACATTCATTAGACATTTCATTCCATTCATCAGGTCCTATAATCCTTCTTCACTTTTACTGAGCGTTGCAATGTCATCAGCGAATCTTATTATTAATTTCCTTTCACCATGAATGTTAATTCCTCTTGAACATTTCTTTTATTTTCATCAGTGATTCTTCGATGTATTGGCTACATCCCTGCCTCACACCCTTTTTAACTCAAGCATTTTGTTCTTAGTCTCCCATTCTTATTATTCCCTCTTGCCTCTTGTACATGTTGCATATTACAAGTCTTTCGACTATAGCTCACCGTTATTTTCCTCAGAATTTCGAGCATTTTGTGGCATTTGATATTGTCGAACGCTTTTCTCAGGTCTACAAATCCTACAAAAGAATTTTTTTATTTTATTTTATTTTTTTTTTTAGTCTGGCGTCTATTATAAGCCTTAACGTCAGAATTGTCTCTCGTCGCCTAACACAACTTTCTTTTCCATTCTTCTGTATATTCTCCTTGTCAGCAACATGGATGAATAAGCTATTAAGCTGATTGTGCCATAATCCTCGCAGTTGCCAATTGTTTTAGTCTTCGGAATTTTGTAGCTGATAATTTTCCGAAATTCGAATGGTGTCTCACCAGACTCATACATTCTACACACCAAAGTGAATAGTCGTTTTGTTGCAACTTTCCCCAATGACTTCAGAAATTCCGATGGTATGTTATCAATACCTTCTGCCTTAATTGATCTTAATTCCTCCAAAGCTCATTTAAATTCTGATTCTAATACTGGATCCCCCATCTCCTCCCCGTTGACACCTGTTTCTTCTTCAGTCACATCAGAAAAGTCATCCCACTCATAGAGGCCTTCATTTTACACTTTCCACCTATCCATTCCGTCCTCTGCATTTAAAAGTGGAATTCACGTTGTACTCTTAACGTCACCACCCTTGCTTTTATTTTCGCAGAGGGTTTTCTAAACGCTGAGCCAGTCCTTCCGACAATTATCTCTTTTCAATTTATTTACATTTTCCATGTAACAACTTCGCTTTAGTTTCCCTTACGTTCGTATTTATTTCATTCCTAAGCTACTTGTATTTCTGTAGTCCTGAATGTCCCGAAACGTTCTTGTGCTTCCTTGTTTCATCGATCAGCTGAGGTATTTCTTCTGTTACCCACGGTGTCTTCGCAGCTACCTTCTTTGTGACTATGTTTTGTTTCCAACTTCTGTAATTTCCCGTTTTAGAGATGTCGATTCCTATTAAACTGAACCGCCTACTGGGCTATTCCTTACCGCAGTATCCGTAGCCTTAGAGATCTGAAGGCGTATCTCTTCATTCATTAGTACTTGCGTATCCCACTTCTTTGCGTATTGATGCTTCATGACTAGTCTCTTAAACTTCAACCTACTCTTCACCAATACAAAAAAGTGATCTGAGGCTGTATTCTACACCTGGGTATGCCTTACAATCTCTGCTTGACCATGATGTAATCTGATTGAAATCATCCCTTATTTCTCACCCTTTTCCAAGCATTACTGCTCCTTGTGATTCTTGAACAGAGAATTCCCTCAATTAGTCTTTCTCCTCTCTCATTCCTAATACCAAGCCCATATTCTAAAGTAACACCTTCTTGTACTTCTTTCCCTATAGCCGCATTCCAGTCACTCATGAGCATTAGACTTTCATCTCCCTTTTTTTACTGAATTACCGTTCAGTCTCCTCATATACTTCATCTCTTCGTCTTCAGCTTGCTACGTGGACATGTATACCCGAACTGTTTTCGGTGTTGGTTTGTTGTCGAGTCTAATAAGAACAACCATATCACTGAACTGTTCGCCGTAACACAATCTCTGGCCTGCCTTCCTGTTCATAACTAATCATGATCAAACTATACCATTTTCTGCTGTGTTGGTATTACGCTATGCTCATATAACCGGAAATCGTTGTCTTCTTTCAATTTCACTTCCCTGACCCCCGCTTTTTCTAAACTGTGTCTTTGCATTTCCCTTTTCAGATTTTCTAGCTTTCCTATCATGTTCAAAAGTGTGGCAGCCTACTTACGGAGATCTGAGTGGGGATATTTTTCAAATGGAGAGGCCATCATGACACATTTTTAGTTTCATTCCATATGTCCTGTGGGTACACATTATGCCTCTTTAATACAGTGGTTTCCATTGCCTTCCGTATCTTCACGCTGTTGATCATTGCAGATCCTTCCGCCTGTAGGAGAAGTTCCCCACCCCAAGGACAAGAGACTGGCCTGAACTTGTGTCCGCTCCTCCGCCCTCTTTGACAAGGCCATTAGCAGAATGAAGATGACTTCTTAAGGCGTATGTCTTCGGCCCCTAATGCTAATTATTAATCAAAATTTAAGCGGCGGCGTGGTTCGAGATCGGAACTGAGCGTATTTTGATTACCAATCAGAGATACTACTCGTAGACCACGGCTGATGATACAAATGATAAATAAGGTTGACTGTGATGCTACAATGAATGCTTAATAGGGGCTGTGGTGGACCGGAGATCACTTGTCCAGCTATTTCAATTTAAATTTTCTACGCTTTAATAAATCCTGTTAGACGGATACTGTGTGAATCGTTTTCACCAAATGAAACTGAAATACTGATGCCTGTAGCTTTTGAACAAAACTGAGATGTTAATTCCAGCGGAACGACGTTATAAGTTCCTAACTATATAGCTTTACTTCGCACACTGTAAGAAAATTTTATAAGGTGTAATTTGTGCAGTGGATAGAACTTTCTCCGACAGTAATCTCATGTTTCAGATAAGAACTTAGGCTCAAATTGGTAATAAATTGATAAATACTGTAGTGTTGTCATTCTTCACTTATGAACCTGCTTTCCATGGTGGATTTTGAAAGTGAATCGATGATCCGTGTGGCACATAATTCCGTTTAGTTTCCATCCTGAAATCTATTTCTGCAGCACTATGCTAGTTCTGGTATGCTACAGAGTTCAGCGGAGCAATCTAGTTGACCTCATATATGTCTGAGATTACCTCTATATCTGGCAAATTTAAATCGTAAGTGAGCATACAATATACACAGTCCTTCATACAGGACAAATTCTGAGACAAGCTTGAAACACACAAGTTAAGAACAGCAGCTACCCCCAGAAACCATTAATGAGACTTTACCAATAGGCAGCTGCCGGCAGAACTAAAAAAGCAAACTCAGCTAAATTTACACTTTCGATATTATGAAAGCAACCTTCGACAGTTTAAATACAAACAAATTAATAAAATCAGTATTAACCATCACTGCCAACAAGATTTACTATTGCAGCTTAAGACGAGGAACTGTTAGAACAACAAATCTGAGCAATGACTCCGAACAGAATTTTTACAGAAGCTTAAGAAAAGCTTAAAATTTTTTTGAATGATCAAATGATCATAAACTTAAGTAGTCACTGTCAACAAAGGATCATAAAAACTACACTCCAGGAAATGGAAAAAAGAACACATTGACACCGGTGTGTCAGACCCACCATACTTGCTCCGGACACTGCGAGAGGGCTGTACAAGCAATGATCACACGCACGGCACCGCGGACACACCAGGAACCGCGGTGTTGGCCGTCAAATGGCGCTAGCTGCGCAGCATTTGTGCACCGCCGCCGTCAGTGTCAGCCAGTTTGCCGTGGCATACGGAGCTCCATCGCAGTCTTTAACACTGGTAGCATGCCGCGACAGCGTGGACGTGAACCATATGTGCAGTTGACGGACTTTGAGCGAGGGCGTATAGTGGGCATGTGGGAGGCCGGGTGGACGTACCGCCGAATTGCTCAACACGTGGGGCGTGAGGTCTCCACAGTACATCGATGTTGTCGCCAGTGGTCGGCGGAAGGTGCACGTGCCCGTCGACCTGGGACCGGACCGCAGCGACGCATGGATGCACGGATGCACGCCAAGGCCGTAGGATCCTACGCAGTGCCGTAGGGGACCGCACTGCCACTTCCCAGCAAATTAGGGACACTGTTGCTCCTGGGGTATCGGCGAGGACTATTCGCAATCGTCTCCATGAAGCTGGGCTACGGTCCCGCACACCGTTAGGCCGTCTTCCGCTCACGCCCCAACATCGTGCAGCCCGCCTCCAGTGGTGTCGCGACAGGCGTGAATGGAGTGACGAATGGAGACGTGTCGTCTTCAACGATGAGAGTCGCTTCTGACTTGGTGCCAATGATGGTCGTATGCGTGTTTGGCGCCGTGCAGGTGAGCGCCACAATCAGGACTGCATACGACCGAGGCATACAGGGCCAACACCTGGCATCATGGTGTGGGGAGCGATCTCCTACACTGGCCGTACACCTCTGGTGATCGTCGAGGGGACACTGAATAGTGCACGGTACATCTCACGCGGTCTGCACGTCCAGCACGAACGCTGGTCCAACTGAGGCGCCCGGTGGAAATGGCATGGCAAGCCGTTCCACAGGACTACATCCAGCATCTCTACGATCGTCTCCATGGGAGAATAGCAGCCTGCATTGCTGCGAAAGGTGGATATACACTGTACTAGTGCCGACACTGTGCATGCTCTGTTGCCTGTGTCTATGTGCCTGTGGTTTTGTCAGTGTGATCATATGATGTATCTGACCCCAGGAATGTGTCAATATAGTTTCCCCTTCCTGGGACAATGAATTCACGGTGTTCTAATTTCAATTTCCAGGAGTGTATGTTCCAGTACAGAGGTTACATTTTAGTTGAAAGTTGCTCGTCCGGTAACAGCGGACAAATACGGTCTTGCAATGCCTGTGTTGTTCCAAGATACTGTGCAATATTCCTTCGAACATGCATGCATTTGGTGTTGCATTGTACTTCGGAGCAGCACGACACTGCAATATAGTATTTATCTGTCGACTGGGCAAGCGACATTCAATCAAAATGCCTGCGCTGCTCGGGATTGTACGTAATGTGTTCTGGCATAACAACAAGCGCCTTGTATGCATGTTACTTGGTACACCGATGTAACTCCAGAGTGAAGTGTTGTCGGTTTGTTTTATAGAAATAGAACTATTAATGTTATTTGTTTGAATTGTCGTGTAGCATTCTGAGAACGTGGCATTCTTTAGTCACCCTATTAGCGAACAGTGGGCAAGATCCAACATAATGGATGTACGACTACAGTCTGTAGCACAAGTTTGATACCATATGGAAGTCTGGGGCTGCTCAGATAGCATAACGGTAAGGGAACGGTCATTATAAACGTGAAACCTGTTATCGAGTCCCGGACCAGCACAATTTTTCAATGTTGTCTACCCATCAACAGCCGATAGTTGTCCACATAGCAATTGCGAATACATTTCATAACTTCTGTAATCGTCGCAGTGCCTGTTCCTTCGAATATACCAGCATGCCTGCATTGCATCGTACCTCAAAAAATCACAGGCACAGCAATATCGTGCTTATTAACCATACTAAGCCTTCAAGAGATTTTACGTAACAGAGACAAAAGGCGAGAATCTTACGAATTCGGCGTAGTGTAAAAGGTAATACTGTGGATTACAGGATTGACGAGGCTAGTTCCCATCCTGCTATAGTAAATAATTTTTCATCTTATCTTTGTTAACTCGTACTGGGACTTCCTCACGAATGTAATAGAAGTATGTGTTACAATATTCAAACTTATTTACATCTCAGTCCGATTAGAAAATTAAGAATGAAGTAACTATTTGGCTGTTTATTGCCGTATATGTGGTGACGTGTGTGGTTAGGTAGGAAACCAACAGGACAGCATAAATTTCTGCCACTGAAACAGCAATAAGTTTATGCTGTTTTTGTCGCAAATATCTGATTGTTTATTTCCAAGCAGACGCAAAGTTCATCAAGATATAAGTTACTGTACATGTGGTAAATAACAGCACTACTAGTTGGTATATTTATGCCACTTTTACAATTTTTTAAACCGGAGAGTCTTTACTATTTCATGTAAAGTGGAAACAGAACTGCCGGTTGCTAGTGGCCGTGCGGTTCTAGGCGCTTCAGTCTGGAACCGCGTGACGCTACGGTGGACGGTTCGAATCCTGCCTCGGGCATGGATGTGTATGATGTCCTTAGGTTAGTTAGGGGACTGATGACCTCAGATGTTAAGTCCCATAGTGCTCCGAGCCATTTGAAACATTTTTGAAAACAGAACTACCCTACAAGAGAGAAAATGGTTCAAATGGTTCAAATGGCTTTGAGCACTATGGGACTTAACATGTATAGTCATCAGTCCCCTAGAACTTAGAACTACTTAAACCTAACTAACCTAAGGACAGCACACAACACCCAGTCATCACGAGGCAGAGAAAATCCCTTACCCCGCCGGGAATCGACCCGGGAACCCGGCCGTGGGAAGCGAGAAGGCTACCGCACGACTACGAGCAGCGGACTGAGAGAAAATACGGACCATCGTATAGTACGGGATATCATGCTATAATGTGGACTAAAAAAATAATGTTTTGTTGCAAACAAGTCCATTTTCTCACTCAATGTAGGTGGCATGGCCGTAGAATCCTGCATTGGCCAGTGGACAATATGTCCTCTATGGCCGGAGACGTATGAGGTCGCTGAGATATGCTTGGCGTTGAATACGGCCCTTTCTGAACCCAATATTCGCCGGAAGGTAATGGCATCCCAAACATCGTGAGCAGCAATATCACGGAACGATAAACAGCAATCAAGTTCGTAAGCGATCCTGATCCTGCTGTTCTTGTAGTCGTTTCTCTTTCTTCCACGTGGCATAACACAATTACTTACAAACGAGGAGATTTCGTATGCGATCTCTCAATGAGAAATCTGCTGCATAATATTGCCTTAAACAGAGAATGAAGATGCGTCTCTTACCTGTTTTGTGCGGTTGGCTGGACGAGGTATACTTTTTCGTATCCAAGCACTTAGTAGTTTTTGCATTAATTTCAAATTTTTTGCACACTGCATGGAATGGTATTTAAGTGGTAAGCAATGTAGTAGTAAAGCCGTCATTAACCTAAACTTCGTCTTAACCATGCATAGTTCTATTACAGATTGTATTTAATTGGCCTCCTCCAACCAAAATGCTAGCCCACTACATTGAGAACCAATACTTCCAGGTAGGCTGCGAACCAAGATGAAAGACAGCATTTTTTTACTTTAACTAGTCTACAGATGAAAGCAGTGATCAATGACGGATTAAAACCCCCAAGAATGGCAATGTTTTAAAGAAGCTCGTAACGTAGCGCGAACTTTAATATGAGCTCCTTTTAATAGTTCCCATAACGAAAGTCTGTCTCAAAATATGGCACAATAAAACAGATTCTCACCGTATGTAGCGTACACCATCGGCAAGACACAATAATACCCTTACGGCGTGATAACGACGGTTGATATCACGGATGACAGTGCCACAAAAGCAGTGTTACTAAACGCAGCTTTCCGAAATTTCTTCCCCAAAGAAGATAAGGTAAATATTGCTGGATTCGAATCAAGAACAAATGATAACATAAGTAACCAGAAGTAGATATCTTCGGTGCAGTGAAGCGGCTCAAATCACTGAACAGAGGAAAGGCCTTCAGACCATATTGTACATCATTCAGATTCCTTTCAGAATATGCTTATACAATAGCCCCATACTTTCCGATCATATACAATAGCTCGCTCGCTGAATCACCCGTACTTAAAGACTGCAAAGTTGCGCAAGGCACACCAACACCGAAGAAAGGAAATGCGAGTAATCTGCTGAATTAAGACCAATATCGCTAAGTCGATTTGCAGTGGGATTTTGGAACATCTTCTGTATTCAAACGTTTCGCATGAACTGACAAAGAACGATTCATTGAGAAAGGGGCAGCAGGGATTCAGAATATACTGTTCTTGGGACAGTCAACTAGCTCTTTATTCTCACGAAGTAATGAATATTGTCGACAGGATGTCAAACTGATTCCATAGCTTTTAGATTTCCAGAAGGCTTTCCACAACGTTCCTCAGAAGCGACATATAATGAAACTACTGGCATACGGAGTATCGTTCAGTTGTGGGAATGGATTCTCGATTTCCTGTCAGAAACGTCACAGTTAGTAGTAAATGACGGAAATCATCGTGTAAGACAATAGTAATATCGGAATTCCCCAAGAAAGTGTTACAGGCTCTCTGCTGTTCCTAATCCACATAAACGATTTAGGAGATAAATCTGAGCAACCCTCTTAGATCGTATGCAGATAATTCTGTCATTTATCGACTTATAAAGTCATTAGATCATGAAAATAAATGTGTAGTCATCCAGGCGACTACTAAAAGGAATCCGCTTAATTTCGGTAACAGGATGAACACGCAAATCTAAAGTCTGTAAATGTAACTGAATACTTGGTGATTACAATTATGAAAAACTTAAACTGGAACGATCACATAGATAGTGTTGTGGGGAAAGCAATCTAAAACCTGCGATTTATTGGCAGAAATTGCAACAGGTCTCCTAAGGAGACTGATTACCTACGCTTGTTCCCTCTCTTTTAGGATTCTGCTCTGCGGTGTGGAACGAGCGTCAGATAGGACTGACGGAGGGCATCGAAAAAGTTCAAAGAACGGCAGCTCCTTTTGCATCATCGAGAAACAGGGTAGAGTGTGCCAAGGATATGATACATGCACCCGGCGAACGGTCTACCCGACGGGAGGACTCTAGCCACACGACATTATTATATTGTCAATTGTGGAATAATCATGCAGATGTAGATACAGATATAAGAGTAATTGATGTTCGAACTCATTAGTTTAGGATTTTTAGCCTGGAAAATTACCTCTGAGCCACCAAAAGCCCAAAACTGAGTAACAAGTACCTCCCTTTGTAGCATGACTTTGTAGGGTACGTCGAAGCACGTCACACTTTTCCCAACGTCAACAGCGTTGAATGCAACATAGTGTCGTTTCACTTCGTTGTTGGCACTACCACGCTCTAGGTCCTTAGCTACGAACCTATTACGTGTTGATTTCTACTGTACGTGTCATATAAAACCTCTATTAAAATCATTCCATTGTATTTTAGCGTAGGAGTAACGCTAACAGCACGTGTACCGGAATTAATCTACGTACTAATGCACAAAAACAAGTCGTTCTTTAACATTGTTACCGAAAGTTTCAGAAAGTACTTAACTGCTTTAATTCATACCTATACACAATGCTCTGATAAATGTTCAGACGGATATGAGCTAAGTATTTTTAATGTATATTTTATATAGGTTATAATGGACATAGCTGCAGATACTTCTATTGAGTGTGAGGAGTACTGAATAACAACACATCACTATTTACGCCATTTGCAGACCGATAATTATAGCAGTTAGGAAACGCATTAGTTTTTGGTTCGTTAGTACCTCCAAGTACATGGGCAAGAGGAAGCCATTAGTGATTAATTACTCCTGGGCTGTAGATCCGGGGTTGAAGTGTGCCCCGTGGAGGCAGAACGGTTAGGAGTAGTCCTATTAGTGATTCAGTTACGACAGCGCAGAAAAAATTAGATAGTAAATTATGTGACGTGTTCGTGGGAAGACTGTTCGAAGCCAACAAACTGATGTGAGTACGTATCAAGATATCACATTTAAAAATATACCTATTTCTACCTGATACACGCTATATAAATGGGAAAACTTTTTTCAATAATTTTGAAAATAAATTGATCGTTTTGATTCATATTTTTACGCGTTATTCTAACAAACACTCTGACAGACATAACGTATTTTAATACATGAATGTATCTGTACAAATATGCAAGATCTGTTCAGTAAGTAATACATTACATTTGTCGGCCAATTCCTGTTGAAAAATTTGGGATTTGTTTTCCACACACACACACACACACACACACACACACAGTATTCCCACTTCAGCCTCAATAGTTTCATGAGGTGCCGATAGGTGGCAGCGCTACACGTCGCGCCGCACACAGCTGTGGCTCCTGCAATAGGACACTCTCTTTCGAGGTGATCGACAGACAGTATTCTAACGCCTCGCTGCTAAATCGGACGTCTCTGATGTTAGTGCTGACACACTCGTCCACCATTTGGGGTTCTCAAAGGTGTATGGCCGCCCGCGGTGGACGAGCTGTTCTAGGCGCTTCAGTGCGGAACCGCGCTGCTGCTACGGTAGCAGGTTCCAATCCTGCCTCGGCCATGGATGTGTGTGATGTCCTTAGGTTAGTTGGGTTTAAGTAGTCCTAATTATAGGGGACTGATGATCTCAGATGTTAAGTGCCAACGTGCTTAGAGACATTCGAACCATTTGAAAGGTGTATGCACGCTGGGTTACTCGCCGCCTGACAGAAAACCATAAAGAGCAACCAAGGACCATCTGTGCGGAACTGCTGGCACTTTTCAAGACTGACCTTAACAATTTCTTGTCGGACATCGTCATAGGCGATAAAACATTGGTTCGTCACATGAAACCGGAAATAACAGGGCAGTCCTTGGAGCGGCGCCCATGCCATCTCTTCTCTGAGGGAAAAGTACAAAGCCGCACCCCCAACCGGTAAAGTTACGGTCACGGCCTTGTGGGACTCTGAAGATGGCATACTGTTTCATGTCACCCATCGTGATGTAACGATCAACTCTGAAGTGTAGTGTACTACCCCTAAGCGTGTACCTCGCCACAAAAATACAAACGAACATATTCTCAATGACAGCCCTAGCGCCTCACACAAGTCTGCGCACCCGAGAGCAGCTCACAAAGCGTAACTGGACTGTTCTTACACATCCATCCTACATTCCGGATCTCGCGTCTTCCGACTTCCGTATCTCTGGTGCAGTGCACTCCACGGGAAGCAGTACGTTGACGATGGGGAGGCTACTGAGGCCACAAGACGTCACATAACAGAGTGGTACCACGCAAGAAATCAGACCCTCGCATTAAGGTGCCGTAACGGCATCACACTGAACGAAGATAATGTTTAAAAATAGGATTTTGCAGCCAAAATAATGGGGAATAATATAGTTTATTAGAACTCTGAATTAAACCAATTGCTTTAGGGAAAAACTTTTGCGTTGCTTATGAACACCCACACATAAGGACGAAACGGTGTTAACAAAAATTTCGAAAAGTTCTTCACCGATATGGTGAAATTTTTACACGATACACTAATAAACATTTAGACGGATAAGAGTTTTATACGAACGTTCGAGCTTAAATAGTGGCAACTATTTATGAACAACCTATACAGCAGAGTTACATGTGTTGCAGCTGTCACTGTCCTGAGTAGTCACCAGGTTTTTGTAGGACCTGATGCCAGCGATGTGGAAGGCGTAGTATACTATTAGCAGAGCCTGTTGTGTTGATGGTGAGGATAGAGCGAATCTCTGCAACTGTTCTGAAGCGAATGTCACGAAGTGGTTCCTTCACCTTCTAAATCAAATCAAAGTCAGAAGGACTTAAGTCCGGAGAGTACGGTGGATGGTACAGTGCTTCCCCAGTCCCACCGACCGAACAGAGCAGCCACAGCTTGCATATTTCTGCACATACTCCTGTATAATTCCGTTGTCCATATTAACGCTCGTCCCATTCAAGCATTGATGCATTTATACTAACTATCAGTCAAATAAAATGTTCTTGTGAACGGCTATGTTGCTTTGATGGCTAGCTAGATGGCTGAACTACTGCGTTTATATAAAGACAACAACCCCTCCACTATCCCACCTCAGTTGCTGGTAAGTAATCATGGCAGCTTACGCCCTTCTGCACTGGTGGGAAGGGCGCTATTGCTTTTTCTAGATGTAGGTCCTGTCATGGGAAAAGGAAAAGTAGATTATACACCGAAAATGTAACTAAAAGTGGGTCATGACAACCACCATTCCTAGGACACCATTCCAGTGACTCTCTTCACTATTTCTCACTGGAAGGCATTTAGCAAAGTCTAAATGTGTAGTGATGCCTTGAATGCCTTAAGAACACTACTTTGCAGGGGGAAAATATAGATGGGTAATTTAATTTTAATCATACGAGGTAAATGTTCTCATGTATTACAACATGACCAACAGTGAAGTACTTCTACTGACCCTTGTCATGATTGTTATGATAGTAAAGTGAGCATGGTTTACTTCGATCCTTGTAAGGAAAGAGCATTTGACCTCCACGCTCATAGCTATGAGATTCTCGCACTAACATAACTCATGTAATTGCGCAGCGTGCATTTGTATGTGGTTGTTCGCTGCCTCATAGCTTCCAGACTGCTAGTGTACTAGCACTACGAGTTCCCGCATGCTTGCCATTGTACACATCCACTTTTGTATGTCCTAAAACACAACAAACGTGAACTTAGTTATCAGGCCCTGCCTTGGAAGGTGCGCACTGGTGTATCAGGTTTATCTTCTTTCGTCTACGCAAAATTACGAAGCTTTATAGCCGTGTTGTTGGTGATATAGTCATTATTTAGCTTATGTTTAGTTCGGTAAGAACGAATGCAATATCAAGAGGTCAAAGGCAGCGATAAGTTATTTTTGAAACTGCAGCAGCGTACTGTATACATCATGTGCCTGGTTACACAAGCATTATACACTCCTGGAACTTGAAATAAGAACACCGTGAATTCATTGTCCCAGGAAGGGGAAACTTTATTGACACATTCCTGGGGTCAGATACATCACATGATCACACTGACAGAACCACAGGCACATAGACACAGGCAACATAGCATGCACAATGTCGGCACTAGTACAGTGTATATTCACCTTTCGCAGCAATGCAGGCTGCTATTCTCCCATGGAGACAATCGTAGAGATGCTGGATGTAGTCCTGTGGAACGGCTTGCCATGCCATTTCCACCTGGCGCCTCAGTTGGACCAGCGTTCGTGCTGGACGTGCAGACCTCGTGAGACGACGCTTCATCCAGTCCCAAACATGCTCAATGGGGGACAGATCCGGAGATCTTGCTGGGCAGGGTAGTTGACTTACACCTTCTAGAGCACGTTGGCTGGCACGGGATACATGCGGACGTGCATTGTCTTGTTGGAACAGCAAGTTCCCTTGCCGGTCTAAGAATGGTAGAACGATGGGTTCGATGACGGTTTGGATGTACCATGCACTATTCAGTGTCCCCTCGACGATCTCCAGAGGTGTACGGCCAGTGTAGGAGATCGCTCCCCACACCATGATGCCGGGTGTTGGCCCTGTGTGCCTCGGTCATATGCAGTCCTGATTGTGGCGCTCACCTGCACGGCGCCAAACACGCATACGAACATCATTGGCACCAAGGCAGAAGCGACTCTCATCGCTGAAGACGTCACGTCTCCAGTCGTCCCTCCATTCACGCCTGTCGCGACACCACTGGAGGCGGGCTGCACGATATTGGGGCGTGAGCGGAAGACGGCCTAACGGTGTGCGGGACCGTAGCCCAGCTTCATGGAGACGGTTGTGAATGGTCCTCGCCGATACCCCAGGAGCAACAGTGTCCCTAATTTGCTGGGAAGTGGCAGTACGGTCCCCTACGGCACTGCGTAGGATCCTACGGTCTTGGCGTGCATCCGTGCGTCGCTGCGGTCCGGTCCCAGGTCGACGTGCACGTGCACCTTCCGCCGACCACTGGCGACAACATCGATGTACTGTGGAGACCTCACGCCGCACGTGTTGAGCAATTCCGCGGTTCGTCCACCCGGCCTCCCGCATGCCCACTATACGCCCTCGCTCAAAGTCCGTCAACTGCACATACGGTTCACGTCCACGCTGTCGCGGCATGCTACCAGTGTTAAAGACTGCGATGGAGCTCCGTATGCCAGGTCAAACTGACACTGACTGCGGCGGTGCACAAATGCTGCGCAGCTAGCGCCATTCGACGGCCAACACCGCGGTTCCTGGTGTGTCCGCTGTGCCGTGCGTGTGATCATTGCTTGTACAGCCCTCTCGCAGTGTCCGGAGCAAGTATGGTGGGTCTGACACACCGGTGTCAATGTGTTCTTTTTTCCATTTCCAGGAGTGTATAAAACCGCCAACGCTATCTCTTCTATGTTAACTTGAAGCGGTGTGCTGAAAAGCTGTATATTTTAAAGATGTCCTATATTATTTTCATTAGCCATTAACAATAGCACCTGTTTCTGATTTTAGTGTCAAAAATACTTGATAGAGGATGACTTAGAGTCGACCCTTAGAGGTGCTTGTGGAAGAAAACGACTTCGAAGATACTAAAGATTTTTTTTTTCTGGTGGAGAGGATGAAGTAATATTACCGAGTGATGATGATAGTGACTCCGAACGATTGTGTGTGAATTAAGATTACCTTCCATTGATACGAAAGACGATATTATTATTCAGGCATATTTCCATCACGGTAGGGAAAAACAAACAAAATGGGTGAAAACCAATATGTATAGACAGACGTCCCGTGTACCAGCAAAAATATTAAGATACTTCCGGGCCCTAGAATTGTAGCACCAGATAGTGCAGAAAAAATAAATGTAACTCTTTCGTATTCGTTATGAATAAATAGTTGCTACTGTTTGATTTCCAACCCTCGTATATATGTGGAAAACACTGTGCTGTGCTACTCTGTGAAACTGTGTTGTTTTGTTTTCTCTCTTGCAATTTGTTTTAGTGTCCAGAAAATGGCATATAAACAACTAGACAAATGGCTTCTCCCATATATGCGAGGCATGTTAGAAATGTAATGAGACTAGTTTTTTATCTACAAAAGTTTTTATATTTTTTTCTTTTTTCGAACAGCGACAAGGTCGCTTTCAATGTAGCTTCCTTCTGCAGGTTAACATCTGCAGAGCCGTCATTTGCTGAAAGGTTAGAACTGGTAGTGCCTTCAACATGTCGGTCACAATCTTTTCAATGTCTCCAGAGTCCCACAACGTCTTACTATTCACAAATGTTTCAATTTCGGGAAAAAGAAATGGGTCAAAAGAGCTCAGCTCACATAAATAAGGGACTGTGGAACAACAGGAAAGGCTTCTGACGTCAAAACTTCCTTGATGGAAGTGGCCGTATGACATGGGATGTTGACATCATGCAGAATCCACTTGTCTGCAGAGTATGGTCGCACTCGATTCGTCCTTTCCCATTGCCTTTCAAGAACGCGTTTTTAAAACACTTGGTTGACAGTTCGCCCTGGAGCGAAAAATTCCTTATGCACGGTATCCCTACCGTAAAAACGCAAATCAGCAATATTTTGTTCTTTGATATGATCATTCTATCTTTCTTCGGTAGAGGAACCAATGTGCCACCCCTCCATGCATCACTTTGACTCGGGACCGCACTAAAAATTCCGAGTTTAATCTCGTGTAGTCACACAACTAAACCTATCTTGGTCATTGACAATCCTCTCGAGAAGATTAACGCACAAGTTTTTTCGATTGTCCTTCTGCGCAGTAGTGAAGTTTTTCGGCACCACTTATGCACAGACCTTTACCATGTGCAAATCTTCATTCAAGATTCGATGAACGATGAAAGTATGTACCATGTCATCCATCATACTTATTGTTAAAAGCTGGTCTGTCTCTATGAGCGAGGTTCATCATCAGCTCATTCTCGGACTTCCGGAAATGATTTGTACCAACGAAAAACTAGTGCTCTTGATAAGAAACATTTCCGATATACCTGTTTCAACTTTTCAACTCATAACATGGTTGCATAACTTTGCTCCAAGTTCCGCTGTTCCGTTACTGTAGCACACAAAAACAAACTTCACTGATAGCGCTGTCCAAAAGCTGAGGATGGCTGTACGGAGTTGGAGCTCGGACTGCCGCACGGATTGGCCGCGTGGTTTGAGGCACCGAGTCACAGACTGAGCGGCCCCTCCCGCCGGAGTTTAGAGTCCTCCCTCGGGCATGGCTGTGTGTGTGTGTGTTGTTCATTGCATAAGTTAGTTTAAGTAGTAAGTTTAGGGACGGATGACCTCAGCAGTTTGGTTCCTTAGGAAATCACACGCACGCACACACACACACACACACACACACACACACACACACACACACACACACACACACACACACACACATACACATTTAAAACTCGGACTGAGCAACTGAGCATCTGGAGGGGATGAACACAACGGTATACAGACGTAGAACAGCACAGAGTTGCCAGACCGCTCACAGTGCTGTCACTCTTATTATTTTTCTCACCGACCTCATATTCATTCTCCTTATATGTATTTTAAACAAAAACTGTTTACACGAAAACGTGGTGTTTTGTTTTCTGCGTCGCTTTCGATTGTCGGCTTCTGATTATAATACTAGTACGGAATACGTATCTTCCAAAACTATAGTATTCCTACCCATTCACAGATTAAGACCGTGGGTAATACTGTCATTGAAGAGAATAATTTCACACATCCAGTGGATGGAGTGCTGTCTGTCAGTCCCAATATATACTAATGATCACAACCGATTTTTCCATTCATCTTCAGCGACATCAATTCTCAAACATGTTCTCGTTAGTAACAACAAAAATAAGGCTCAGTGTAAGAGAAAGGAGAAGAAGAGACGGATATAGGGGCTGGTGAGGGGGGGAGGGGGGGGGGGAGGTTGGCTGGTTTAGGATGTATATTCGATTCCCTCATACATTTAGCAATTGCCAAGCTTTGCCGGATTGGCTATTTCATTAGACTTTCATATGCGGGTAAATATTAGACTGATATCCGCGAGAAACAATATTTAAATTTCTGTCCAGACGACATAATTAGGTTAAAAAATCACAATAGTAGAATGCCGGGTTTGAGGACCAGTTCACGAATTATTAAGCAAAACCGAAACTTTCGGAGTTTCGACAACTAGTTCTTTGCGGAACTACTACCACCTCTATCCGGAGGCGCTCAGGTTCTACACTGATACGAATAGTACAAAAATGCCACTGGCGTAAAAAATAAAATCTAATAACTTAAACTAGTACCTTATCGGAATATTTGCACTACAAACACGAAGCGGAAACGTTTCCCGACTAAGGGAAAGCATTTAGGTTGCTATCATAAGGGAAAAATTTGTCTAGAACATACTTTAAATCCTCCGATATTTACTTAAAGTGATTTAAGGACCGTGATATTATTTGTGAGTGGCTTGGGATGTAAGGATAGTTTATTCAAAATTCGAGTACAGCTATTTAAATATTTCCCAACGTCACGCATATTTTCATTTCGGGTGTGCTGCATACATAATTGAGATAAGACTCCGAAGGACCTGCTTCCAAGATACTAGGATGTGCGACTATTTAACACGAGGCGCATCATGTGTAATAATTTGTAACGTGTCGCATGTGATGTGATTATGTTTCTCTAAATGCTGAAGACGTGTTCCACACGGAATATGCCTAAAACCGTGGTGCCCACTGAGTAGCTACTCTTATTTAAAGAATGTGTTATTTGACACTCAGTACTTTGTGAAGGATATCTGACATTTACATCTCATTTGACGCCACCTATGAATGCGTAGTACTGTAAGACGAAACTTCTATGTGTACCACTGATAACTGTTTTACATATTGTCTGGTGTTACAATACCTTTTTTTGCTGCCCCTTCAACAGAGCGACTTAATCACTCTTGCACATCAACTGAAAATTCTGCTCAACAGGTGAACGCATTAAGCATGCTGACTTACTCGTATTAGCCTTCACGTTTCTAGTCAAATGCCCACCTCATATCTGCTTGCGAATTACAGATGAAGTATGGAGGAACTGAGGGCACATGACATCGTTTACCGGACAAACCCGATGTAACACAGTAACTATTTGTTGTATTTTGATTTTAATGGTGCATTCTTATAATGTTAAAATAATTCTTGTCATTGTCTTATTCCATTTAAGTTTGAAGCCTTTCCCTCATAATTTATGCAATTTAGTGTGTGACAATTTTGTCATTCACTTCCAGCATTTCTACGTGATAACTTTGTGACTTCAAATGTCTCTTACAGTTAGGATGGCATTCATAAGTTAGAAGAGTCGCTGATTTTTTTGGAAAGAGCTGTACTCCCGGAGAGTCAACAAACCGAGAGGTCAAGAGAGCACCGGGAAGTAAGAAAATATTTGTGCTTTTAGAACAGCTTCGCGAATCGTGGGAATGGAGGCCGACAGTGGATGACGTGACCGAATGGAAATGGCGTCAGGAATAAAGGATTTTATGCAGTCGTTGGAGCTATGTGCTGCTGGTATTAGAAGTGAAGAATGACTGGCTCAAATTGATCCCATAGTTAAGTGCAACTCAGGAAGTCACAGCAAAGGCATAAGAGAAAATTGAACGTGTATTTTTAGTACCGCACTAGCTCTCTCTCTCTCTCTCTCTCTCTCTCTCTCTCTCTCTCTCTCTCTCTCCCTCCCTCCCTCCAAATACACCCCCGCCCTCTCTCTCTCTCTCTCTCTCTCTCTCTCTCTCTCTCTCTCTAAAACACACACACACACACACACACACACACACATACACATGGCCCCTCGTACAAATGCGTGCCCTGTAATACACCTCTCCGAGAGGTGCTCACTAAACGGACTTCATTCCTTATTCTGAATGAAGTGTCACTGAAGAGCATGTTCACTTTACTAAAGTATTACACCTTTTACTTGGCTTTTGTCTTTGAAGTTCGTTTAGATTTCTTCTTATCAGGGATGCGACTGCGACAATAATTCTTGACTGTGCGAAGAAAGTGATCTGTTTCTAAGATTTTGAATCTCCCATGACTTACTAACTACGAAATTCTCAGCTTTTAATTCTACTTATTTTTAACTCATCAAATATCAGCTGCTAAATTTAGCATCGAATCGCTCCGTGGAGCTACAAATTCCAACTAAACACGGCTCCATTCTACAGCATCGCAAATATGGCTTGACTCCATTACTCACTAACTTTTCGCCAAGTGCAAATAAGAATTAGCACAAAGATAACATATGAAATAAAAAGTCTTAAATTGTTTACATTATTTTCAAAGACTTGAACTGGTACCAGATTCATCGAAACCTGATAAAATTAAATTTACAGATTTCAGATTAAAACTTCAAAATTAATACTAATTAAAAATAATATAAATAGTTCTGCAAGAAAAAATCAACTTAAGCTTACATAGTTTGATATAATACATAAAATTACCGTTGTTGATCGATATCAAAGGCTTCAAAAGGTATATCATGCTTCGTTATACCACATCACGCACATACCAACGTGCTTGCAATCGCATCTGAATTCACACATCTACTCGACTCAAGAAAAAGGTAAAGAATGTTTCCATCTTTTCTTAATCATAGCAGGTAGACAGTAGTTCTGGTATTCCTATACCGAGGAAGGTTTAAATATATTCGCACTGTGCACATACATTCGCTGCAAATTAGTAGCAAAGCTGCTGTTTTTCCTCTTGGAAAATGTTGACATCATGTCACCAGTTGAACGATAATTCCGTGTATTGTAATTTGTGAAATGCAAATCGACAGCCGTCAATTCAGTATACAGTGACCGCCTGAAATGAACAAGTGCAAAAATGACATCAAAATTTTTTAAATCGTGATTACATACGCAAACGGAGAATTACGGGCTATCTAAGCCTGAAAATATGGAAGGTATTTCCACAACTTCCGAACACAGGTGCAGATAAGCTTTAACAGACCAGAACAATGGCTTTGACGTTCCCCAAAGTCGCACACATTATGCTTTGGAACACCGCATCTGAACCTATAGAAGTTGCAGGAACTGTAAGCACTGAATTGAGTGCAGTTGTTGCCGCAGACCTCTGGACAAAGACATTTTGTTTTGGCACCTCTCCACGCCAGTCTGTCCTGTGCAGATGTGTTCATGTATGTGGGATGGGTCTAAAGTATAATCATTTCAAAATGTCTTGGTGTCCCTCTAAAATTTGTAGTCCGTATTTCTTTCCATTACCAACTTAACTATTTTTTAAATTTGTTCATCCTCAGATTCTGTATTACCAGTTCATGCATTCTTAAGCAAGTTGCGCTACAAAGAAATTTCCCTGCTGTGCGACTCGCTAGCTGCTCATTTGTTAGTCGATATACCCTCACTTTTCAGTATTTTCCTGCAACACCATATTTCAAAGATATATATCATCCTTTTGTTTGTCCTGCTTGTTGTCCGCATTTCAGTTCCACAAGTACTTGTAGAAATGGCTTATTAACATTTCAATTTCTTCCGATGTAAACTTTTTTTTTTTTAGGCAGAAACTTTTCGTTGCTATTGAACGTCTTCATTTCGTATTCTCTCTGCTTCGGATATCGTCCGTTATTTTGGTGCTGGTGTGGCAATTCTAATACATTTCCTAATCTAATTCCCACAACAGTGAGAAATCTACTTCGAGTAGATTCCATTACCATTGTTTTACATTTATTGACGTTCATCTGAAAAACTCTTTCTCGAGACTATCCTATCCGTTAAACTGATCTTACAAGATATTTTCCGTCACTGAAAGAATAAGAACATCATCGCCAAACGTTGAAGATCTACTTCATGCCCTTCAGCCATAGACCCTCCGTCAAATTTCTCTTGATTTTCTTTACCGGCTGCTCAATTTACATTCAGGACAGCAAGTGGCGTTTGGCACAACTCAATCTCACTGCTTCAACAAATACAGCCTCCCTCAGTTGTCGTCCAAAATGTTCCAATGTTTGTGAAATCTTATGCGACTTGAAACCTTCCCGTCTAATATTGGATGAACGTTTGCTTGCTGACTGAACGCTGCGTCTCTTAAAATCTTTTAACTGCTGCTCTGTCAAGACTACCTGCTGATTATTACGACGAAACATAAAATGTGTTGTCGCCGTGGCCCTCAGTCGTTACCTGAAATTATTAAGACTGATTCTTACCTTTAATTATTTATACTGGATCGCCATCTGACTGCTATAGCAAACTGTGGAATGAATATACTTACTTCTCTTTAACATAATTATAAGCTGCTGGTGGAGTTTCATAATACTTTGTGACTGGAATTCTTTAAGTTGAAGTTAATTTAGATTTGATAAAAGCTGAAGCTCAGTTTAGACTTTTCTTTTAAGATAACAATAAATTCCGTAAAGCATTTACGTGAATGATTTTGGGATAGAAAATTCTTAATGCATTTAATCTGGTAGAAGTTAACTATATTCTGAGAACGATCTTGACAAACAATTACAAGGGGTATAGTTCTTTACAAAAATTCTTAAAAAGTAGCGTTGCGCTACATACCTAATTTTCCATCAAAATTACATAACTATATTCTGAGAACGATCTTGACAAACAATTACAAGGGGCATAGTTCTTTACAAAAATTCTTAAAAACTAGCATTGCGCTACATATAGCGGATGGCTGGCGAGCACACCGCTTCTTTCAAAGTGTTAATTCATACCTCGCTTACAGCGACCTCCTCTCATGTCTCGCTAGCTACGACTGCCTCGTCTCACATCTTACTCGCAACTGCTCGCTTCCAACGCTACAAAAGTGCGGTCTCGCCGCCAACAATGGTTTTTGGTGCAGACAATCCCTGCTACCATTACAGATGTATTACTGCGCGCTGTTTCCCGCTCTTTCTCAAAATGTATCTATGCGCGGTTTCCCGCTCTTTCTCAATAATACACAATGCAATTTAATTAACAAAACAATTTAAATAAGAAACAGTTCAGATAATTACATGCTAAAACAGTTTAAATACGCCTATTACATAATTACAGACTTAACTGCTAAGGTCATCAGTCCCTAAGCTTACACACTACTTAACCTAAATTATCCTAAGGACAAACACACACAACCATGCCCCAGGGAGGACTCAAACCTCCGTCAGGACCAGCCGCACAGTCCACGACTGCAGCGCCCCAGACCGCTCGGCTAATCCTGCGCGGCCTTGTCGTCATACTCTGGCATTGCTGTTGGTTTACTCTGGTTGTTTTATAAGTTACAGGTAGCCTGTCGTGCCTTTTGCTTTATGTCTCATAACGTCACAGTTTAGAAGAGTATACTTAGCGTAGAAGCAGGCTCTTTCTGTGTCTATGTGTGCTGCAGAATTACGTTTAGATAACTTCAATGCGTCGTATGTTCAGTATCCCCTGGCATATCCCTACCTTTCTCCGGAATCAGATGTGATTCTTCTACCAGGTTCATCGGCTATCAGTCATTCGATTCTTCTGTAAATGGTTGCTTATAATTTTGTGCAACTATTGTTCATTAATACACCACTGGCCATTAAAATTACTACACAAACAATAAATGCAGATAATAAACGGGTATTCATTGGAAAAATATACTGTACTAGATCTGACGTGATTACATTTTCACACAATTTGGTTGCATAGATCCTGAGAAATCAGTACCCATAAGAACCACCTCTGGACGTAATAACGGCCTTGATACGCCTGGCCATTGAGTCAAACAGAGATTGGATGGCGTGTACAGGTACAGCTGCCCATGCAGCTTCAACACGAGACCACAGTTCACCAAGAGTAGTGACTGGAGAAATTGTGACGAGCCAGTTGCTCGGCCACCATTGACCAGACGTTTTCAATTGGTGAGAGATCTGGAGAATGTGCTGCGCAGAGCAGTAGTCGAACATTCTCTGTATCCATAAAGGTCCGTACAGGACCTGCAACATGCGGTCGTTCATTATCCTGCTGAAATGTACTGTTTTGCAGGGATCAAATGAAGGATAAAGCCACGGATCGTAACACATCTGAAATGTAACGTCCACTGTTCAAAGTGCCGTCAATGCGAACAAGAGGTGACCGAGACGTGTAGCCAATGGCACCTCATACCATCACGCTGGGTGATACGCCAGTATGGCGATGACGAATACACGCTTCCAATGTGCGTTCACCGCGAAAATAGTGACAGTACCGATGATCCTTTAAAAAGAATGTAAAATTTTATTTTTGCGGGCGTCGGCAGCCCCACTGCGTCTTCAGAACGAAGATCTAGTCCAAGTAGGTCGTATTCCATTTTCCGTCGATTGGGCTGTTTCAACCGTGAATCATTTGCCAGCGCATATCTTAAAGTTCCAGTTTCACTTCATTTTCTAAAGTACAAAGGATGTTCCACCGTATAAACTGGTCTACTGCACCGAAAATTGGTAGGATACAGCTTGCTTGTACCATGGAGGAACTTTCTCTACCGAAACACGCATCAATCTCTTTAACTTTCACGCCACAGAAAATTTCATTTTACCCCATCATCTACATATATATACATACTCCTCAAGCTGCCACACTGCGCGTGGTGGATAGAATGTTGAACCAGTACTAATAATTTCCCTTCTTGTTCGAACAGCAAATAGGACGAATTATAAACCACTGTCTATACACCTTGGCACGAGACCTAGTTTCTCTTATCTAGTGTTCTACTGTCTGTTTCAGATGCTGTTTCTCTAAATTTTCTCAGTGGCGTTCGTCGAAGAGAACGTCACCTTCTTACATGGATTCCTCTTTGACGTCCTAAAGCATCTCCGTAATACTTGCGTGTAGCTCAAACCTCCCGGTAACGAATGTAGATGCCCGCCTCTCAAATCCTTCGATATCCTCCTTTGATCCGACTTGATGGATATCATAGTTACTCTAGCAACACTCTACAGCACTTTACAGCTAAACCACACTTTCCTAAAATTCTACAAATAAACCGTGGCCGATCATCGGCCTTCTTCACTACAACCCTCACACGCTCATATCGCTATGCAACTTACGCCTGGATACGTACTCGACCTGTGTCAAGTAGTACACTTCTAATGTTGTTTCCTAACATTATGTGATTGTTTTTCTTAATAATGTTCATTTACTTACTTGTTCTACATTAAGAGCTACCTGCCATTCATTATACCAATTAGAAATTTCGATTAAATCATCTTTTATCCTCGTCCAATCACTGATGGCTCAAATGGCTCTGAGCACTATGCGACTTAACTTCTGAGGTCATCAGTCGCCTAGAACTTAGAACTACTTAAACCTAACTAACCTAAGGACATCACACACATCCATGCCCGAGGCAGGATTCGAACCTGCGACCGTAGCAGTCCCGAGGTTCCGGACTGAGCGCCTGATCCAATCACTGAACGACAACACTCTCCAGTAGACCACAGCATCATCAAGCAATAACCGCAGATCGCTGCTCACACCTTCCGTCAGAAGACTGAAGTGTATAAAGAACAAGAGAGGTCCAATCACACATCTCTGCGTGACTCCTGAGGATACCTCTGTCTCTGATGAACACTCGCCGTCGTGGTCAGTGTACTGGATCCCGTTATTTAAGAACTCCTCAAGCCATTCACATATCTGGGAACCTATGTCTTATGCCCATACCTACGTCGACAGTGGGGCACCGTGTCAGTGAATGAGGGGCTCGGTCCTATGTGGCATCGCTAAGTGCGTCTAAGGCTTCCAGCCAGTCGCTTGTTGATCCATCTGTTGTGGCAATTGGAGACAGCGAAACGACAGTCAAAGTTCTAAGTTTTACGTGTCAATAATCGTTCAAGAAGGAGAATTGTACAAACATATCGTCGTTTGACTATACAGCAGATAGCCATACGGACGACATAGTAATAGGCATCCCTGGAGAAGAGAAACAACTGAAGTGGGTGAAAACAAATAAGTCACTAAGTCCGGATGGAATCCCAATTCGGTTTTTCAAAGAGCACTGTACGGCATTGGCCTCTTACTTAGCTTGCATTTATCGCGAATCTCTAGACCAGTGGAAAGACCCATGCGACTGGGAAGAGGCGCAGGTGACTCCAGTGCATAACAAGGATAAAAGAATGCACATGCAAAGTTACAAATATTCCTAGTATCGGTTTGCTGCTAAATTCTTGAAGATGTTATCAACTCTAATATAATAACTATCCTTGAGACTAAGAAGCTGACGTCAACAATTCAGCTTGGTTTTAGAAAGCATTGCTCGTGCGAAACTCAGCTTGCCCTTTTCTCGCATTATACAATGCGAAGTGCACCATTGCAGGCTGTTAAAGAAAATGCGGGCATATGGAACAAGATCACAGGCATGTGAGTGCCTCGTAAATAGTGGAACCCAGCATGTTGTCCAAACACGTCTTTTAAATATCTGGGCGTAACGTATGAAATGGAAGAAGCAGGTGAATCTTATAGTAGGAAAGGCGAATGGTCGACTTAGGAGTATAAAAAGAATTCTAGGAAAGTGTGGTTCATCTGTAAAGAAAACCGCATTCAGTTCGACACGTTCTTGGGATCCGTTCCAAGCCAGGTTAAAGAAAGACATCAAAGCAAGTCATAGTCGGACTACTACACTACTGCCCATTAAAATTTCTACACCAAGAATAAATGCAGATTATAAACGGGTATTTACCAGACAAATATATAATACTGGAACTAACATGTGATTAAATTTTTACGCAATTTGGGTGCACAGATCCTGGGAAATCAGTACCCAGAACAACCACCTCTGGCCGTAATAACGGCCTTGATACGCCTGGACATTGAGTCCAACAGAGATTAGATGACGTGTACAGGTACAGCTGCCCATGCAGCTTCAACACGATACCACAGTTCATCAAGAGTAGTGACTGGTGTATTGTGACGAGCCAGTTGCTCTGCCATTATTGACCAGACGTTTTCAATTGGTGAGAGATCTGGAGAATGTGCTGCCCAGGGCTGCTGTCGAACATTTTTTGTATACAGAAAGGCCCGTACAGGACTTGCATCATGCGGTCTTGCATTATCCTGTTGAAATGTATGGTTTCGCAGGGATCGAATGAAGCGTAGAGCCACGGGTCGTAACACATCTGAAATGTAACGTCCACTGTTCAAAGTGGCGTCAGTGTGAACGAGAGGTGATGGAGACGTGTAACCAATGGTACCTCATACCATCACGCCGTGCGATACGCCAGTATGGCGATGACGAATACACTCTTCCAATGTGCGTTCACCGCGATGTCGCCAAACACGGATACGACCATCATGATGCTGTAAACAGAACCTGGAGTCATCCTAGAAAATGGCGTTATGCCATTCGTGGCAGTGTGGCCAGTGTGGCCGAGCGGCTCTAGGCGCTTCAGTCCGAAACCGCGCGACCGCTATGGTTGCAGGTTCGAATCCTGCCTCAGGCATGGATTTCTGTGATGTTCTTAGGTTAGTTAGGTTTAGGTAGTTCTAAGTTCTAGGGGACTGATGACCTCAGATGTTAAGCCCCATAGTGCTCAAAGCCATTTGAACCATACCAGTTTCATCGGTTAAGAATAATTTTAACTTTTTCAAATACCATCATTAGCGCTTGACATAATGTAGTGGAGGTTACATACAAGGAGACAAATTTGTGAAAATCTACCTCACATAGTTCACCCACTAAGTTCATACTTTATTCTAAGTACCACACTTTTATGAAAATAAAGCTGAGACGTATATATCACATACTCTGAAATATATCATAAAAATGTCTTATCCAAGTTGGAAGTAGTTCCTGCAATACATTAGAAATTTTTTCGTTACTACCGCCTAACAATAAACTAGGAAATTAGTATTACAACACAACCGTAACTACACAATGGCTACTACCATGCTGAATAACGTACAAACACAAATTTTAATTTGGTTGGTTTTGAATGAAAGTGTAGCGTATAGGTGAAGCAAATGTTGCTAGAGAGAGGCGTGGTGATAAGAATCATAGTTAGTAACTAACGCCTCTTTTCAATGTGGACAGTTAGAATTATTACTTACTGTCTGGAATGGATCGCTGTGGGAGAAAGGCCCATTTATCTGTCAGAGTGGAAGAAGTAGGGATGAAAAATACGTGTAGCTCACGACGTGTACATACTCATGTTTTATTCATGCAGTATTTGAGAATGAGAACTACTAGTGACTTGTAACAAACTTAACACTTAATTCTAATCTTCACTAAACTTTTACTTGCTGACTACCGCCGCAAAATTATGGAAGGAAAAATAGTTTATCATCACCACATTATCGCAGTTCATGCAGTAAAACTGCCGCATTAGGACATGACTTTTTAATTTATTACTTCTTTACTGCTAACCCTACTTCAAACGCCTTTTGGAAACAGTAATCAAGTATACCATTAAATTTACTTGCAAAATTACATCACTGTATGAAACTTACTTGAGGAGATATGACGCCATAAACAGCGAGACGCGTGAAAAACTGCCGCATAATGCACGACGTTTAAATTTATCGCTCCTCTTCTACGAACTCTATGCTTAACAAATTTCGCATACAATATCCCCAAGCGGTGCAAATGGGCAAAGAGAGGTGGGGGGGGGAGGGGGATGGGAAATTAGCAGATGGTCAGGGAGAAGGGCACAAGGAGAGGGACAGAGAGTGGGTGATGGAAGAGCTAATCACAAAGGGGAGGGAGAAAAATGGACAGAAAGTGGGGGAGGGAGAAAGAGATGGAGTAACACAATCGCAATAAATTTATTACTTCTTTGTTACTAACACTCCTCTAAAAAACCACAGAAGATTATCCACATACTCTCCTGAATTTACCCACAAATTTACACCATGCAGGTGGCTAGTCACTCTATGAAACGTACCGTGAGAGGTGGCGCCGTGGTTAGTAACCAGGGCTCGCATTCGGGAGGACGACGGTTCAAACCCGCACACGGACTTGCTGATTTAGGATTTTCGTGATTTCCCTAAATCGCTTCAGCATAATTCCAGGATGCAGGATTGCTCCTTGGAAAGGGCACGGCCGACTTCCTTCCCTAATCCGATGGGACGGATAACCCCGTTGTTTGACCCCCTCCCCCAGATCCACTAACCAACCTTCTAGGGAAAGGTTGTTGAAGGTAAGAAGTACCAATTATCTCACTGACGCATTAGTTCTTGGTTTAACAGAACCTACAAAAATTAAACATCATTCATCTATCCCCGTTTTAAAAATAAAAGTGTTCAAATAAATTCTTTTTAATTCTAAAGTTTAATTAGGTACTGATGTTAGAGGTGGGTGAGAGAGAGATCTATTGTCTAATATCCGATTACATTCAGGTGTAGTCGCATCATAAGAGTGGAGAACAATTGTCATAAGCTATCAAATTACATTGCACCCAGCTGTTCCAAATAGTTCCACATTTGTATATTTGATGAAGTTGGGGTAAGACAGTGGATCAGTCAAAGAGCGATATGGAGACTGAGTGACTGTAAAATCCTGGAACGTAAGCAAGCAGCTTTGTGACAATGAGAGTCGTCATCTTGGAAGAAATGAGTACCCACAGCATACGAAGCATGAAGATGTGAAAGGAACGTTAATTCTCAAACACTGATAATGCTGAAATAAATATATATTTCCGGTGGCATACAGTAATTGAGTACACTCTATATATGACACGAAAAATCTCCCTAAAAACACTGCAGAACCATTTCTAGTAGGATCTACAATTTCCACACCGTGTGGGCTAAGCGCGTCTTTGGACTGTCGTATTTAACGCCTTGCATCATTTGAAAAGAGGCTAATTCTATACTACCCTGTATGCCTGAAGTCAGTTACTATTCAGTTTCAGTATGTTGTTTTTCGCATGTTGATGACGCGCTGCTTTATGCATCGCCGTAAGTTGCACAGTTTTTCAGCGTAGCTCACCGCAGATCTCCACTGCATCCGCAGTGTTCTTTCGGAAACTGATGGAAATGGACTTGTATTCACTAGTGGCTTTGAAACAGATTGTCATTCACAAAATGTGACACTTGTTACAGCTCTGTGGTTTGGATCTATTTAAGATCGCTGCTCGTAGTTTGTTTTTATATCGCTGGGAGTGGTACACCATTCATCGGAGGGACATTGGGCAATTTTGGCAGTCAGCGTTGACACACTAACACATTTGGCAATTTCAATCTCGGGTGGGCATGGGAACGTTCAAACATGAAGGTTTTTCCAGCCATTATGTATTTTTCACAGAAGAAACTGATGGGAAAGATTTTCTTAGACTTTCTAGAAAGCGACCTATTTTACAATGGTTGAACTGAACCTATCTTTAAGAAAGATGTTGCCCCTTATAGATCTCACCATAATACGATTAACAGAAAGGCTACAGAAATAAATGCACCTCTCCACATTTCTGCCCATACTTTAATATATATGTCATAAAACTTCTGCCATGAATTAAATAATTTTGAGACAAATATTTCGTGTGTGGCATGCAACGAACTACGGTAACTCCTTTTCTTTTAGTATAGGTAATCTGAACAACATACTGAACACTTGTTTCAGTGATTAATGAAATTATTTTTTTTTAAATTTCTGTCGCAATGATACACTAATTTTTCTGCAACAGACTTGTTACGACGTGAGAATTTGTACTACCATTCATTTCTCTGTGCCGGAAGAAAATATACTTCATGACTGCTGCAAATATATCGCGGTTTCTTCAAAGTCGCCATGTCATATCCATCACTTTTAAGAAATAGTCGCAAAAGAATAATTTCGCACTGGATCATCGTCAGACAACGTTCGCAACAGCCACGTACTGCAGTCCGTCTGTAGTTTCAGTGAATCAGGCAAAGGCTATCAGTCTACCACATGTCATAAATAGACGACATTAATAACAATGTTACTGAACTCCAGAAGCATTAGGATGAACGGATAATGAAGTGTGGTGATCTAGTGCCCCAAAGTACGACAGTTTGTGTTCCTCTGGTTGAAATTCTCTTTAGGGACGTTCTGCATCTCACACGTTATCAAAAAATATGAATTAGTGAGTCAGTTGTTTTTATAATTGACGTATTTGTCGGAAACATATTTTTGGGGTATCTGTAAGTAGCATGTTTTTGTATTGGATGCCGCATATAGTCCTAACACTGTAGAACTGTACACAAAGCTTGCAAATAACTGTTAAGCGAGGGCACTTTCAGAGACATGGAATTGAGTGCAGTTGCACCTGTTTTTTATTTCGTTTTTATATAAGGTAAGTAATGATTATGGTGTGTGTTTTCTATTGTACTAAATTTTCCCAATTTTAGCTCTTTCGAACTTATTGATGTTCTAAAAATATCTTTGTAGCTGATAGTGCGAGCTATGCAGTTGGACACAACTCCACCAAGCGACGTCCGGGGGTTCTGGGACAGCGTGATAAACTGCATAATCTCCTGCGTACTATTCCCAACTGTAGCGATTAAGGACATACAGAATTCGTTGCAAAGTATACCATGTCGAAATTAAAAAAAAAAAAAAAAACTGCCGAATCGTATTTCTCCTTCATGTAACCACTTCATACGGTAGCTTAAGTGCTGCATTTCATAGTGTAAGATAGGGATGGCGGGTATCGCTGAAACAAACGGTTTACGGATGTGTCGGTCTTTTCCACGCCAGTTAAAAGTGACTGTTAAAAGCCCTGAAAACGATTGATTGCTGAAGTATCTGATTTTCTGACTTTTATTCCTTTTATTTCCTGTAATAAACGTACACATCGAGGGAAGATGGAAAAATATTGACTCTCTCATTTCACTATACATATAATCAATACATTAAATTCAATAACCATATAAAATGAACTGATCGTCAGCAGTATTGTCTGATTGATTCCAGTTTTCTGAAACTATGCTCAAAAATCATGTTGTGATTGACTTTCATGCCACCATTTGTGCATTACGAATAGTCAGTGTCAAAGGGTGAAAACTGAGGTTGCAGAACTCTGTTCTTCGTGTTGATTTGTCTGTTTTGAACGGCTATTAGAAGATAAAGGCGTATCATGTGGCAGTGGATCAACTACGACGGTCGTTCAATAAGTAATGCCCTACAATTCTTTACTCAGAGCGTATCTGTTTTTGAGAATCAGAGTTTGGTGACAATATACATCAACATCTCTGGTCCATGTCCTAGTTTTCTACGTGGTCTTCGTCACATTCTATGGCCGTACGCCAACGTTGTGGAAGAGCATGTATTCTCTGCTGTGAAAGCTCTTGTCCTGTAAGCCCCGTAGAAACTCTTGGTAAGCTCCAACAATTCAGATGAAAGGCCTTTCTTTGAATCTTGTGGTCCGCTATCAGCATGTGTGCATCCCATCGTGAGCGCTTCTTTGAATATCCAAGAATCTCGATCATAGCAGATGCACTTTCAATGCTGACCGATAACTGTAGAACCAATTGGCGAATTCTGATGCGCCGGTGGCATCCCCACGATTCATCATGTCTAGAGCAGTGTCTGTGACAGGATGTCCCAAGCGTGTCTGATCATTTTGGAAATTTGTGGTACATTCTCATGGGAGCAAACTGCTCAGGTCATCGGTCCCTAGGCTTACACACTACTTAATTTAACTTAAACTAACTTACGCTAATGCTGATATCCACAGCCATGCCCGAGGGAGGATTCGAACGTCCAAAGGGGGGAGCCGCGCGAACTGTAGAACGGCGCCCCAGACCGCACGGCTACCCCGCGAGTTTGTGACTGATCGTGGAGCTCTGTTTCTGCACTTCCTGAGGTTGTAAATTTCTTTACCCACCGAGAAACTCATATTAACTGCAGCATCGCCATACACTGCATACAAGCGTTCATGGATTTCATCACGGTTTCTGTTTGCGCACACAAGAATTCAATAACAGCTTGTAACGCCATTTTGACGATGTACTACGGCTCTGTCGTCTGCCAGAATGGTTCGATCCTTCACCGGCCCGCGGAACAAATATCAAACATGAAGCTCCAACAAGCACGTTTGTCTATGTATATTAACGGCTTTTAAAAGAGATGTGGGACTTTACTTACTGAACGACCCTCGTACTTCCTGTTTTTATTTTATACTATGAATTAATCATCGTTTAGTTCTTAACATATTAATGTTCCATAACTTCTTTACTCTTTTATTATTTCATGTCAGGTAAGTCTTTAATCTTTTAAAGCATTGCTTCATCACTTCGTAAGAGTATTCCCAGACTGGAGTTGGTGCCACTATGTAATACAACGGATGTCCGGCGACAACAGCGAGAAACTAACGTGTAAAACTCGTGGGCCAAGTTTTCCACAATGCACGTACACACGTATCTTAATCCACAGTAACAGGGACTTCAACTTCAACAGTATTGTAGCAATTTTTGTTCTATGTGTTATTTGCTACTTACTGTCAACATTATTATTAAAATATCACTGATCGCTTTTCCAGTTTTCTGTAAGAACGCAGCATTTCAAACCAATGCAAATTTCACTATCAAATTATACTTTTTTTTAAAAAAAAGAGGTTTAATAAAAATGAAAAAACGTAGCTGCGCTACTATGGCTAACTGATATTTCGCTTTTTAACGCTGTTATTAGTAAAAAAAGAAAATTGTCTGTTACACTGAGATCAAACAAATACCGACAAATACCAGTCATTCAGAACTAAATTACCGATATCTGATTTAGCTGATCGGTTTTTCCCATCCCTAGTGTGGGATAGTATTTTATGCACAACAAGACATAAATAGTAGTTACGCGTCGCCTCTATCGCCATGAAATTAGCATTTCTTTAAATACTATACAATCTGCTAAAGAGCGTGTGTACAAGACAGTGTATTACTACATGTAGTGGCCGAAGTACTAGCTCCTGTGACAACCATCGTTATCGAAATAAAGACGATACAATGTAAAGTCACCAAGATGCAGGTTGCGTCTTAAGGGAAATCGAGCCCAATTGGCAACAGGTTGTTGATTTTGGAGTTGCTGGAGTCATGAGACTGCTTCGAGCATGGGTTTTGTTCATAATAACATGCAAACTCTGCGATCCAACATTCCGGTCTGCCAACAAGAAACGTGATCCGTCTCTCCCAGACGTCATTCCTCTGTTCTTCGAACGCCCCCTCCCCCCTCCCCAGCGGACTTGCGTCGGCGGCGCGCGTGGAATGTGCGCCTTCTTGTAAGGTCTCACCTGGTAGTTGTGTGGGGCAGAGAGGGGGTGGGTTGGGGGTTGGGGGGGGGGGGGGGGGGGAAAGGAGTGAAGGAGCAGACAAAACGGCTCACTAGGGCCTCCCACATTCTTCATAGACGACGTCACGACGCCAAAGTTTCCATATCCCTCCCCTTGTCGTCCCATCCCATTGTAGTTGTTTGTTTTCTGTAAAAGTCACGTTGGAGCTAAACAAGAAAACTTACAAGGCTGAGAAATTATTGGTTTTAGTGGTGTGGCTGAAGTACTTGGGGAGCAGAGCTCCTGCTATGTTTACCGCTTCACATCTTTGCAGCTTTCAGGCGCTCCACAGACATAAATGAAGTCTCTCCCGTCTGTCCTACGAGAATGAGTGGCTGTCTGAATTGCACAATGAAGTGCTGTACCTGAGTATTTTGAAAGTTCTTCTCGTTGCGCGCCGTTCCTTCTTGCACAACATTTCTCAGTTAATTTCGGGTAAAACACAAACTGACATTACAGAAATACGTATTTTGTGTTTTCTCATCCGACCAACGAAGGGCAGCTGAAAGTCGTGCCACTAAATATATTCGTCATATTTGCTTAATAAAAGAAGTTTTAAATTGTTGGTATCAACATTACGATGCTTCATTACACACTGTTAATTCGAAGATGGTATAACTTAGCATTTTTCTGTTTAAAAACCATCATACGTTGACATTTGTAAAGAGTTTCTGGAGCTCTCAACATAATAAACTTTTTGATAATAAGAAAAGCAGTCTTCATCGCAAGTTTCTTTTGATCGGTGTGACCATGTTTCAATCCTTAAGGAACATCTTCAGCCTCCAGGAAGGCAGGTGGACTTCCATGGAGCAGGCTGCGCCGGTCGCTAAACGTTTTGTTTATATTTTACGTGAAATACCTTTTATTGTGGTGGAGTAAAATTTTTCAGTAAGAAACATTTTGTGTTTTGTCATATGTACTAATAAGGACGTCATGCATCCATAATTCTTCCATATCAATGACTGTACTTTGGTTTCAACATACATTAGGTTAGAAACTGTCTAGAGAGTCCTATTTATAACATGTTGCCTCCATTCCAGGACACTTGTATCTTTAAAACTTAGGACTGGACAGAGCCGTATTACCCCAAAATTTACTGCACAACCGATTCCAGTCGTTTACAGAGCATCTTCTGTTCACTGCGTACTACAAAAACCAAAGTGGGACACAATGTCTCGTCACAGAGATAAATGTAAATACAGTAGTCAACACATACTACTTATTGAGAAATTACACATTGAAATCGCGGCATGATACAGCTCGTAACCATTATAAATCATTGGGGCACAAACCATCTTCTCCATTTAACTCTAAGGAAAAAGCACACAAAGAAAAACTTAATGAAGCTGATATGCTGAGACGGGGAGCATCGTCAAAGAAGTTAGACATGTAGGAAGAGATCCTACACCACACTAAAGAGCAGCACTTTATCATTATTGTTCCAATAAAAAAATAACAAAGAATTAGTGAAACACAGGACGACAAATTCTTTTGCATATGACCTCTTGTCATAGCGGATTGCATCGTGTAGAATAAAGTAGAATGATATTTTACATCATTATAGATGCTCATGAAAAAGACGAAGTACAAACATGACGACATCATTGTCTCAAGAAATCGTTAAACATCCCACATTGTCAAAATAGTAATACTATTTTCCTTACAACCATTTGTAATAGCGAACTACGGTACTGTATAACGTAAAATATGTAGAAAAAATGGAACACTCATCTTGACTACTAGATCTTAGTGTGTGACGTGAATTTGAACTGGATATGAACAGCCGTTCCTGAGAACGAGGGTTCTTAACAGTCCGACAGACAGAGAGATGGGCAACAAAACGATCTCCAAGGGTTCCGTTTTTATCGACTGAGTAACAAAATCCTCAAAATGGAACACACATTTTGACAATCAACAAACACGTTCAGTACACTATTTAAGAATAATCGCGCTTCTTAATAACAGAATCACTATGTGTATGTTCATAATACATTGAACCTATTTCATTGTGATGATCAGTAACCTAACATAACCTGAGAAAAACAGAGATTTGCTGAAAGTGAAAACCACCATACAGCTGTACGGACCTGGTACTCATTATCTTAGTCACACTTACAAGCTGAACAGTAAAATTATAAAAACTAAAACAAAGATACAGAATGGAAGTATGTCGCACACACTTACCCATTATAAGTTAAAGAATCAGAGTAGAAACATCTCAGAGTCAAGTAGTGCAACCAATACCACTGTGCATGTACACAGAGTATTAGGAGCGGAGGTGCAGATATTGTGATCCCTGGTACCTTTATCTGCACCCACTTCATTGTGTTAGTTGTTTCTTCTCTGCATATGTCTTCCAGCAAACACATCACACAATTTACTGCCTGATGATTCCTACCTGATGATAACTGCACCGTGTAGTAGACTGCGCTTGTCAGTTCAGACTCCCCGTTTTGTATCCACACTTCAGTACATCACCTTCTTGAAAGGAGGTATGAACATTAATAGCCTTCTTGCGCTTGCATAGTGGGAGGTACTAACCAATCTAGGAAGATACTACTTATAAATACACTCATAGTCATAAATTAAGGAAAATTACAGATTGTGGTGCCACATAACGTGGCACTACACAAAACTGGCGCTAATAGCATAGGCACATAGGGAACACACACGACACAGATCTGTAAGTCCACGGTATTGATGATAAGTTGAGAAAGCCGTCCCGAAACACAAAACGCCACTGTTTCCTGCGTGTGTACCCCGACATCAATATGGGATATGATCACCGTTCACACGTACACAGGCCGCACAATGGGTTGGCATACTCTGGATTAAGTGGTCGAGCAGCTGCTGGGGTATAGCCTTCCATTCTTGCACCAGTGCCTGTCGGAGCTCCTGAAGTGTCCTAGGGGTTTGAAGACGTGCAGAAATACGTCAACCGAGAGCATCCCAGACGTGCTCGATTGAATTTAGGTCTGTAAAAGCGTGAGGCCACTCCATTCTTCTGTTTCAAGGTACTCCTCCATGATAAGCTTGGTGGGGCCTTGCGTTATCATCCATCACGGGGAAGGTGGGACCCACGGCACCCCTGAAAAGGCTGACATACTGGTGCAAAATGACGTCCCCATCCACCTGAACTGTTACATTTCGTCTGTCAAAGACATGCCGGGGTGTACGTGCACCAATCATAATCCCACCTCACACCTTCGAACCATGACCTCCGTACAGGTAACTTTCAAGGACATTAAGGGGTTGGTATCTGGTTCCTGGTTCACGCCAGATGAAAACCCGGCGAGAATCACTGTACCGACTATACCTGGACTCGTCCGTGAACATAACCTGAGACCACTCTTCTAATGGCCATGTACGGAGTTCTTGACACCAGGCTTTACGGGCTCTCCTGCGGCCATGGGTCAGTGGAATGCACCTTCAGGGTCTCTGGGCGAATAAATCGTGTCTCTTCAGTCGTCTGTACACTGTCTGTGTGGAAACAACTGTTCCTGTGGCTGCGGTAAGATCCAGAGGAAGGCTACCTGCTCTACTCCGTGGCCGTCTGCGGGCACTGATGCTGAGATATCGGTCTTCTTGTGGTTTTGCACATTGTGGACGTCCCGTACTGTGGCGCCAGGACACGTTTCCTGTCTGCTGGAATCGTTGCCATAATATTGAGATCACACTTTGTGGCACACGGAGGGACCGTGCTACGACCTGGTGTGTTTCACCAGCCTCCAGTCGCCCTAATATTCTACCCCTGATAACGACATCAATATGTGTTCTTTGAGCCATTTTCATCATACAGTCACGCTTAGCACGTCTGAAAGCGACTGCACATTTACTCGCTGCACCGTACTCTGACATGCACCAACACACCTCTGCGCATGTGGACTGCTGCCATCACCACCGTGCAACGACCGCAGTTCAAATGCACCGCATGGTCACACCCCGAGGTGATTTAAACCCGCAAACCGGCCAGCACAGCGTTGTTTCACTATGTATCAGCATTATCCTAAATTTATGAGCGTGAGTGTAGCTACAATTATTAGTCTGTAAATAAAGTAAATCCTAATGTAATGTTGTTCAGTTCACTGTTCTCAGTCATTAATAGAAATATCTGCAATTATACCCATAACACAGGCAGCTTAGCAGAGGTAGCATGGTTGTCATACTATTTGGCAGCTTAGTACAGTGTGGATAAATACTGTGAGCTGAAAAAATTATTTACCACAGTGAGTTTCTAATTACTAAATAAAGGAACACCAATATGCGTACATCTACATATACATAGATACTCTGCAGCTTACAGTTCCTTGGCTGAGGACCTACAGATTCACTTTTAGACTATTTGTCGAATGTTCTGCTATCGAACTGCTAGTGGGAAAAAATTAACACCTAAATATTTACGTGCGATCTCCGAATTCTGTCATTTGATTACAATGGTAATTTCTCCTGTGTAGGTGGTAGTCATCAAAAATTTTCGTATTCCGAAGTGAAAGTTGGTGATTTAAAGTTCATGAAAAGGTCTCGTCATATCGAGACACGCTTTGTTTTAGTGGTTGCCACTCCAGCTCAGATATCATATACATGACGATCTCTCCCCAATCTCACAATAATTCAAAACGAGTTGCTCTTCCTTTAAGGTTTCCGGTGACCTGGGTGAAACTCATCTGGTATGGATCCAGAACAGGCAAAGAGTACTCCAGCAGTGGACGAAAGGCGTAGTTCATGCAGTCTTTTTGGTAGCCTTGTTGCAGTACCAAGTGTTCTAGCAATAAAAAAAAAGTCTTGTGTTCGGCTTCCCCATAACATCTTCTGTGTGATTTTTCTAGTTTATGTTGTTCGTTATTGATATACGTAGATAAAATACCTAGGTATGCAGTTGAATTGACAATCTTCAAATCCGTGTTATTTATCGTGTAACCCAAATTCAACGGCTTCTTTCTAGCGCTTACGTGGAATACATCACACTTCTTATTGTTCGGTGTGAGCTGCTAGCTTTCGCACCATACAGATGTCTTGTCTGAATCATTTAGTTAACTACATTTATCTTCTGATATCTTTATTAGAGGTAAATGAGAGCATCAGCAGCAAACAATCAAAAACGGCTTTGCACATTGTCTACCAAACCGTATATTCTATGAGACACAGAAGAAGACCTGTAACGCTTGGTTGGAGAACGCTAGATATCATTTCTGTTTCGCTCAACGACTGTCGACAAGTATTATGAACTATGACCTTTCTGACAGGAAATACCGAACCTACTCCCACATCTGACACGATATTACACAGGGTTGAAAGTTCGAAATGTGATTAGGAGCACCTTGTGAAGGGCGGTGTCAAAAATCTGAACGAAATCTAGACATGCGGAATAAACTTGAGATCCCCGATCGATAGCAACCATTACGTCGTGTGAATAAAGAGATAATTGTGCTTCAATGTTCGAGTACAACATATGTACCAAAATCTTATTGTAAATTGATGTCAGAGATATGGATCTGTTATTCAGTGGACTACTTCCGTTTTCTTTCTTGTGTATTGGTGTGGTCGGTGCAGCTTTCTAGTCCTTACACACGGGTCTTTCGTTTAGAGTGCGGTTGTATACTTTTTTTTAAACACGGTGCTATTTCACCAGTGTACACCAAAAGGAACATAACTGATAAACATACTGAATGGGAAGACTTCTCTTTATTTAGTGATTTAAGTTACTTCGCTACAGTGTGGGTATGTTATTAGTTCCTCGTGTTCTTGGCTCAAATTCTGGAATATTATCTGTATCAATTCTAGTAAAGAAATTGGGGAAAAACGTGTTTATTAACTACGCTTTAGTAGGGCTGTCGTCGGTAATATTATCACTGCTGTGGAAAAGTGAAGATATTATTTGTGTGCTGCTGCTGGATAATTTTACACACGAGCAGAATCGCTTTGAATTTTCTACCAGATTTCGAGACAGAGTTTTTTTTTTATACATACTACGACAAGCATCTCGTAATGACGTACTTGATAAATTTCTATCTTCTGTGAAACATCGCCAATCTTGGAAATTTGTGTTATTTAACATCTGGATTGCATTTTTCGTTGATTCTCTAACAGTGGTCTGACCTCATTTGAGCGGCATATCGGAGAGTTACGTTTGATGAATATTTAGAGTAAAATGCAGTATAAATAGTTAATGTGACACTAAGTAATCGAATGACCACGCAATAAAATAAACTAACACGACACTTTTTTTGGATATGTTGTCTGTTTGTTGATGTGTACTCATACGTTATCAACGATTTTCAGTTGGCGTGTACACGTCAGTTAGCGTAGCTGAAATGCTGTGAAGCCCCCAACCTTCTAGGGAAGGGCTGGCAGAATTCACCAGTAAGTTCATTGCTGTGTAAAATAACACACAAAATTCCTAATAATAAATATGAAGCATTTACCGATGTGCTACACGTATTATTCTAGTGTTTTTAGCTTCTTCAAGACTTGCAAAAGTATTTTTCTCGCTATCAGCAGTGAAAACGCGATTTCTAAGTAATTCCTGTCCAAGAAATTGACCTTTCAAACGACTCTGGCGGGGGAAAAAATTTCCAGTCACCCGTGGGCAGGCGATATCATTTGAGGGTCAGTCATGGCCAGGGCCTTGTTTGGGATCGATAAGGTCCTAGTCTGAACTTGTGCGACACCTACATGGAGAAATTTTGTAACCATTAAATTGAAAAAAAAACCGTTTTAGACCAACTTTAAGTCAAAAAGTAATTTCTTATATTCTTTCATATTAGCTTCATTCTAGCTATGGACCACGTAAACATAATTATTTATTTCACGTGTTCTTGTTTATGCTACGAAACTCCATATTATAAATAAAAAAGCGAACTCCTTTCTTTTGATGTGGCAACTTGATCCTCTTCAGTTTTTTTTTCATTTTCCTGAGAAACTCTTCATTCTTTTCACGTATAGACTGAATTTCTCTTTGTTCACTAGAGTCTCCAGTTCAAACTACAGTTATTTTAAGTACTTTTTGTTTTGCTTCCACATTTCTTTCCATCGTTGGTTTTGGGAGAACGTGTAGATCTGTTTCGTTAATCTGTCTTCCTTCAGTCTCCCTAGAAGTACATAGTGACTTTACATGATTTCATATGTTACGTTAAGCTTGAGTGAGTATATATCCTTTTATGCCTCAAGACCAAATTTCCATCTTTGTTCACAGTTGGACCTAATATTTTTCGTGACAGGCCTGTTTCTCTCTTTTCCAAACCTTCTGAGACCATTACACATCCATATAAAAGTAGTGTTGCATAATCATAGAGGACTTTTAGTTTTACAGCAGTATTACAATGTCTTAGTTTAACATTTTAGGAAAACTTTTGTGCTGTACAGATTTCTCACTCTCATGTAATCTCTTTTAAGTTTTTCACGCCAATTTTTTCGTTTCTGATTTTAACTTTTTTACGTTTACATTATCCAGTCATTTTTACATATGCTTGATATTACATTTCTTTTTCTTTTAAATTCTTGATGAGTCTCTTGCTGTGATCATATATTTTGTATTTTCAAAAGATATTTGTAGACCTGTCCTTTAAACTGTCTAATTCATAAGTTCTGGTTTTTTCTTTGTATTCTCTAAGGTTACACCTATAATTACGCGATCTGTAAAGACTAAACCATTACTTTTTTCCTTCGATCTACACAGCTTTATGTAATTATTCACTTTTGTTCTTCTTCCTCCAATTTTCATTCTCCTATAACTTTTTTCAGCACACCATTCACAACTGACTGACTTTGATGACAGTCCCTTTTCTGATTCTTGACATTATTTGGAGGTGATTACAAGTTTTGACAAGAAATTTATCTTTAGTTATTGTGTTTGTAAGAATCTGTTTAGTTATATCCATAGTTTTCCTGTCTGCATCTAATTTCTTCATGATGTTAAGAGCAGAGACTCTCTCTGTCAAAACATAAGCGTTTTTAAAATCATCAAATGTAAATACTACGTTTACATTTTTAATTTCTTATATGTATGAAGATTAATCATTATTTAATGTAATGTCTTGTTACCTCTTTTGTTAAGTGTATTAATTGACGCAACCTTCATGTTTCCTGGAATTGTTTCCGTGTCTCAAATTCTATATGGTTCCTTCTTATATAACTCACTCCCAGATTCCACTATCTCTTAGAATTTCTGATGTGAGGTGATATTCACCTGGTTATTGTAGTGTTTCAATTGATTGACGTAACTTTTAATCGTGTTTAACGGATTTGAAGTTTCATTTCGACTATTATCATGGAAAAGCAGTAGTTTGGTCGGTTTTCCACAGTTCAGTGGCTTTTTGAAACACGCTGCCAGTTGCTTAGGGTTTTGTTCATTGTGAAGTGCGAATTCTCCATTTTCTTTCCTGAAACTTACTGATTGCGCAGTTTACCTAGACATATAGTTCTTGAACTATAGTCTCTTGTGTTATATATTTTATGTGTTCTCGTATAGTTCCAAGTTTCTCTCTTTCGAAGTAACTCTTTTGTGTCCTAACAACTAGCAGATTTACCAATTACTGACGTGGAAATTCGATCCTGGTTTTAGATTAACTTCAGTTTTTAGAATAACCTTTTTATACTGCTGCTTCGGATCAGAATTGACAGGCACATTCTCAGAACGATCTCGATATTTTTTTTAATAAACAGTAGCTATAGTTTTATGGATTCTGGTATGGATGAAATGGAGATAATGAAAAATCGGACCGTTTCAAACTGCCAAAATTCCATTAACCATTGGTTGAAAGAGTATTGCGTATATTTGGAGTTGAAATGCATGGGGTGTGACCTAGTCCTCCTGAACATTTGGTGCGAGACAGAGCGATATTTGAGAGGTTAACACTTAATTCGCATGAACTGTCAACTCAAAAATTCAGCCGAATAAATCCACAGAAAACAACTACGTCTACAACTCTTACGATTACGAGGGGACAAGAATTCAGTATTAAAAGAATTCCAACAAGACATTGGGAAGAGCATTACCTGCTGTGTTCAATCTCATATTTTTCCAGTCCAGGTGGTTCGGAAAAATAAAGAAACAGATATTTCAGTTATTTCTCTTAAAACCGAGTACACAGTGTCGCCCAGGTGTGTATATTTTTCAGTTAGAGTAATAAAACCCCTTCTTTTCCTCTGTCTGTCCACCTATTCCACCCCATACTCTCTGCCCATGTTCTCTCACTCCTTTCTCTATCCATCTGCTACACTCTCTTGTCTTCGTCCATGTCCTCCTCTCGATCTCTCTGCCCGTCTCATTCTCATCCCTTTGTCTCTCCATTCCCTCCTGGATCTCCCACTATGTTGTGCAAGGATGTAATTATGCAGGTGCATTCAGCGGCATATGAGGACATTGTATACTAAATGTGTTGCCAATAAAGGTAGTAACAATGAAGTAAGTTAAACGTAATGACATCAGGCCCAATGCTACCGTTTTACTGCATGAACAACAAAAGTCTTTTAAGTTATAAATTATTTTCTTGCTTTCTTTTTGAGTGGATTTTAATCGAGAAAAGTTTTCGTAAAAGTTTGAAATTATGAGTAACATTTTTTGCAAGTCTTCTCGTTCCCAAATATTGATGAATAAATTCTGGGTGTCCACCGTCGTGGCCTACACTTCATTTTCACCCCTACCTCCATCCCTGTGGTAGGCTGGTGGTTATTACTCCACATCCTTTCTTTCTAGACAGTAAGAGATATGTGTACCTAGTTTGGTTAAAATCAGCCCAGTGGTTTTTGCGGAGATGTGGAACACACGTACGTATATATGTTCTTATAATTTGTATGGGTATCTTCTGTTCACATGAAGTAAAGTCTGTCATGTGCCCAAACCTATACTCAAGTTACCTGTGAAAACTCCTTCAAAACTCGTCAAGTAGTTTTGGAGATTAACTTGCACAAACTGTCATACAGAAAGAAGAGAAAATTTCAGTAAAACTATAAGTCAAGATTTTTTTCTCGTGATCCTATTTTGATGAAGTAGGGACTGTACGTTGCTCCGAGCCAGGCTGAAATTACCGGTCCATTGATATATAAATAGTAGTTGTGGAGATCAATGTCTCCAAAGGCAGACAAGCGAGACAGTTTTATAGTTTTGTAATTTCGGGGGCCTTCAGTAAGAAATGCTAGGCACTTTTTTCTGAAGGTTAGTTTCATTCAGTATTGTATATACCGTATTATTCCTCATTCATTCGACTACAAAACATTATTTTTCAACATAATCTTCGCTCCATGCAACAGTCTTACGCCACCGTATTGAGAGGCCCTGTATGCCCGTACGGTAACGCTCTATTGATGGACGTGGGAGCCAATGTCGCTGTTTCAGTAAATTCCCCATCATCTACATGCCGACTAGTCAGCAAGTAGCTCATAATGTGATCAGGCAGTTTATGTGATGTGACAAGCCCTTGATTTTAGGGGCGTTAACTTTCACAAATCGATGTACAGATCGCTGCCGACACATTTCATCTGGATGTGTTAGATCGCTTTAGTGACTGACTGTTTGCCAATGTCAAGTTTGTTTCTTGTCCTTCTGAAAAAGACTATTAGATCCGTTGAAACCATGGTTAATGTTAATTGAATACCACGATTTATTGCAACTGGTAGGCTGTCTTGTTCACCTGCTATTTCGTAACAAAGACGTCTCTCTGCGAGTAACATATCTCCGTGACAGATGCCAATTTGAAGGCTACATATATTGCCGCCACATTTCGGAACTTCATGGAACTGTAGTGTCTATGTCCCACGACAACCTTAGCATTTTCATTCAATTGAAATTGGCCGAGTAAAAAGAAGTGTTTCATTACTTACTGAACGCTCTTCGTAGTAGGAGACCGAGGGGCTTGTTGTAACAAGGGTAAGTAGTAACACGCTCTTTTTCACTAGGATCTTAAACTTTATAAGCGAATTTTTTTGACTCGATTTGGCCTATAAACCGCGCCGCATCATGTTGTCCGCCGGCCGGCGGAGTGAGCAGAAGTGTGCACGCGCTTCACTTTTGCCAGGTAGTATAAAATTGTACTGTCGTGACATTTTGGTTTGCGTTATTATTGTCGACTAATTGCAAACTCTCTATATCTTATTTACATTTAAATTTATCTATCTCTGATAATGTGTAACAGTTTTTCAGCTTGCCAAATTGTTTAAATATTTATTTTGATAAATGTTTAAAATCATACCATAGGGTTAGTTGTAACAAAATCCCGGGGCTTGTTGTAACGTGTTACAACATGCCCCACGTTATGATGTGGATACCTACTTATTTTTTTTACCTTTCTTCTAGAATGAGGGTGTATAAAAGAAAGTCAGAGCGGGTAACACAAAGCCAAGAAGTGTAAGAGTTAGCGGCAGCTGAAGTTGTAGAAAAAAATGTAGTATTCGGAAAGCTAGTCAGACTTTCGGTTTATGTCACGTCTCTCTTTATAGATACGCAACGAAAAGGAAGAATAATGAGTGTTTAAGAGTTGGTTATGTTAAGCCTAGACAAGTATTTACTGCAGTAGAAGAGGGTAAGATGGCTTCCTACCTAATCAATGATGATTGTAAGTAGTGTTTAACTAAATAAAACTCTTAATTACTTAATTTTTAGGTCTTGATTACTTTAAAAGTGTAAGTTGATTTTTTATAATTATTATATGATACCTACTCTAGAAAGATGTCACTTTTGTTAACAATAAACAAAGAATAAACGATTAGAGGTATTATTGATGTTTTTTTGTCGTTGCTACTTGCCCAGGTAGACGTTACAACTAGCCTCAAACACGAGGTAAGTTTTAACAGCGCACTTCTTCCAGCAAATAATTGATTGTAAAATAATGCCCAATATTTATGGTATTATTTTTACTTGAGTTGGTAGAGGAAGAGTTACAGCATCCATCCATCCATCTTTATTTAGTACCAATTTCATCACTGAATCTCAAGATACATTAGTTTTCATGAAAACTGTTACAAGAAGCCCCTCGCTCCCCTATAGATTTTTTGGTGAGAATTTTAGATGCAGCGCAGATATCCTGCGCAAAATTGCGGCCCTGGTCGTGGCCGTCATTGTAAGAATACGAAACAGGAACCTTGGAAGTCCTAACGTTACGTGTTACAAGCTACCATCAGGCCACGTTTACAAAAGCCTAGGAACGGGAACCGTTCTTAAGGGCAGCGCGGTGCCTCCCATCCACAGGCGGCGAGCTGCAGCGCCCGCTACAGATAGCGTCGCCTCAAAGCTGGACTCGCGTCCACGAGGGCGGGTCGCACCTGGAGGCGCGGCGCATGCGCGCTACGGCGATCGCGCCGTGACGTCACGCGGCTGTCTCTCGACGTCGCGTCGGACGCCACGGCCTGGCAGTCGGCTGGCGTCGGCGTCGCTGGCGCGCCGAAACCTCCCACGGCGCCGTTGCGACTGCGAACGCGTCTGCGGACACCTGCTGGACGCCCGCCGCTCTGCAGCGCAAGAGGTACTCACATGGCACCGGTCAGCGATCCCACCCACAATACCAGAGCCGCACGAATGATATTAAATTTAAGAAAGTATTTTGTAGGTCTTCTCTAGACGGTAGGCAGTGAACGTGAGCTGTTCACACATATTGCCACTGATGGCAACAGCAGTACACGGTGAGAAGGAGGAAAAGTTACACCATTTTATGAACCCTTGACGTATCCGCCTAGGCATACTTTATTAAACATATGTGTGACTCCAGCACGTTTCAGGCAGTGGGTCACTCAGTAACAGGCAATGTACGTACAGTTTCGAACGCAGGTTCGTAAGTCTCTTTCGTAAAATTAAGCTCTGCAGTACATGCTGTCTTTCACAACGTTACGTAAACTATCCCACTATGTGGCAGTACGGCTGACTTACCACGGCATCACCCTTTTTTTTTTTTTTTTTTTTTTTTAATAACCTAGCGTGCCTTACTGTTACTACTGTGTGTACCGTGTAAGTCAGATTCTAGGTGTAAGTGTACCTGCTGTAGTCTTTGTTATCTCATCCGGATGTACAGAAACTCTGATAAATTTTGCCTCTTGACAGCATCCACCAGCAATATTTAAATTTATTGTAACTTACGACTGGCACTTGACTTTCGAGAAGCACGGCTAAGGAATTACGTCAGAATCATTAAACGGTTATGGAAGTCACGGTAATCGTAACCGCTGACGTTATGAATGTGCAGATACTTGAAAAAGCGTGTCACTCACTGTAAAAATTTTCAATATACGATCGGCCAGACGTCATGTTTTCCACCATTACATAACGCTCACCTGTTGGCAACCGCATTGTTTTGATCGTTAATTTAAGGCAATGTTATTAAGTTGCCTTACTTAGTTTTCCTGTTTACTTTGTTCTACATACCCCTGCTGCTCTACCGAGGTAGAGTGAACAAAGAGATTGGATTGTGCTGATTACTTTTATTTCGTTGCATGTTCAAACGACTTAATCTAACGTGTGTCACAAAGACGGTTACCATCTTACAAAGTGACTGATTTATTGTTATGTCACTTTCAAAATGACTTATAAACATTTATAACGTATTCCTAAATTTTGAAGCACGTACGATACTGACGTCACACCTACTCGGCGTTGCACCTAATAGACTTTCTATTTTAGTTGTTATGACTCATAGCAGTGGATGCCTTTCGTACTCCTAAACTACTGCTGTAGCTTGAATGACAAAAATGTTATTAATAGAATGATACATATAGTAGAGGAACGAATGGTTATCACGGTTTTTGGCTGTCATTAACGGTTCCTCTCAAATTTTGTTACACAAAATTCAGTGTTTTGTTACATACTACTCGTGAATTCCTCCTCCAGTCAGGGAACACAAAATTTCCAGAGTATGTGGTGTATAGTTCCCTTCCGTTAAAGGAATGTGTTAAGTTGCTAAAGATAGAGTTTTATGTTAGATGAGTTAACTAAATTGTTATATATGGATGATTTTGATGTGAATTTAAAGCAGGTGCTTCGCCCCTTTTTTGTTGTAAGTTTTCTGTGTAGTTAAGACACAGCTATATTAGTAAATATGTACCCTAACGATATGTTTCATCATATGAGTGGTCTTGTGTATGAATGCGAATGATATGCCATCTCTTCACTTTCAAAAATTTAAATATTTATTGTGTCTGGATACGTCTACTCAGAATCTCTCTTTCGCGCGCACCATTCACACATTAAAAAATTGTTTCCTATTTCTACTTCTTTACCTCATGATTTTCTGTATATGTATATGTGTTTTCTTTTAATTTTATTGTGTAAGGCACGTTGCTGTTATTTCCAACACGTCAAATTCAAACAGGTGAAATATCTCAATATGATTTCAGCTATTTCGTAACTAAGCTTGACGAATGCTTCAGCAGAATTGACAAACATTTAAGGAAGGGTTTTTTTCTTTATCACTTCATGAGCTCATTGAAATTTTGTGAGTATACTTCCGTCTGTATTATGACGCATCCGTAATGTACTCAGATCACACTACGAGACCTTCAACTGTTATGTCACAAGTTGCATGACTCATTTAGTGCTCCTTGTGTATTATGCTGTCTAGAAAACATCACGTTAACATATAGACTTAGCGCAACTACAGCCATTCTAACGACGTTGCATGGAAGATGAAGGAATTTCCTCATCTAAGATGCTGATATCCATCAACCGTTTTCCTTGCAACAAATATTCAAGGTACAACCAATTTCATTTATTTTCTAACTGGTGTATAAGACTTTAAGGTAATACTTATTCTACAAAAGGTATCAAGTTCTATTATATGAAAGGTATAAGGACATCTCCAGAGCACAAATGGTACCTAGACACTAAATATACTTTTAGATTTTTTAAGAGGAAAAAAGAGTGATATAAACGCACTTGAATTTCATCATTAAAACCGAAGAGACGCAATGAACACTTCTGTGTTAGAAGTACAATTCGTGAAATGAACACATCCGTTCCACTGTCACATCATCATCAAAATCGTTGTCCTGTTACTTTGTTGTTATGTAATGAGCTTGGATTTCTCCCTTTTTTTATTGTTCCAAACAGGAATGTAACACTGCAAAATCTATTTTAAATAATATTTTGTGATTTGACAGAAGGGACAATAAATCAATAAAAAGTGTGTATTGAAGTATTGATAAAGACACATAATGAATGACAGCAGGTTTCTCGCGTACAATAAGTCCGTTGTAGTGTCAACTACATAACCATGTAAACAATGGGTAAATGAATTGAAATTGCGCTCTGCTGGCCGATTTCTGCTTCACGTATGTCACATCTCTACTATTTATACTACGCATTTTACTGGAAACTTTAAGAAATCTTACTTGAGTTCACATGTATGAGAACTGTGGAAGCCCTTTAAAGTCTTGTCTTGCTTAAGTATACAAACACAATGAAAATCGAAAATTATTAAACGTACTAAAACAGATTTGACGTTCGCGGCAATGTCACATACCGAAAACAATGTTCCGATATCCACACTTGTGCTGCAATTATTCTGCAAAGAGAATACTATGCAGTGAACTATTCAAACCAACGATTTATTCATAAATGAATGTATCAGGCGAGAGGAAATTGTTGTTATCTTATTTGAGTACTTGTGCTTCTTCTTGCTTTTCCGTCGGAATGAATAAGAATGATCAGTTTCTATTACAGATATTATTCGAACGAAAATGCTGTGTGTACTTACAAAACATCACACATAGTACAGTTAGGAAATGAATACATTTTGGAATGATATTATAGTATAGTACGTATCACTGTTTATGTATTAATATTACCTTCAAATATTACATTTCTATTAAAGCAAATATTTTTTAAAGTAACCAAACTGTATCTGCAGATACACAGTGATGTACAGTTAGACAAATACCACTGCATGTATACAATCTCTCGGCGCTTGTATTTGACGCGTTTCATCAGGAACGTATGTAACGTGCGGGTATTTCATCTTCTTATTCTGGTTTAGGGATAGCCGCTACACATATATTAAATAGGCGTCTCTGTTGAGAGAATATTATTGTGCACCGACTTATTGTGGTTTGCGAAATATGTAAATGGCAGAAATAACGATGATGGCCCGTTTGGGTGACCTGTTTTTGTGTCACTATATGGAACTTCGGTGGAATATTTTCAACCTAAGTTAATGTGATAGTGTACAGTTAATGCAGTGGCTTCGTACTCTTTGTCCTTTCTGAATTATTATAACCAAGAGACCTTGAAGACAATACCTTTTTACAGTACATAATGGTATAGTGTACGCCAAGATCATTTCTTCATATCTTACTAAGGATGGTCGATTGGGGCACGTAACGTTTGAAATCTGTAAGGAGGTCACATAACACGTGACTCGGAATGTCCAATCAGCATCCACGTACAATCGCATTGGGCACCATTTCCTTTTCACTTAGCATAACACATTGCATTCTTACTCGCTCTTTCCAACTGCGACTTGGCTACTAATGAAACTGATTAATATTTTTGAAAGAATCTTCGTGAATAACTCCAGTGTGGCTTAGTTTACGAACCGGTATTGCGGTAACATTGATCCCACTTAGCATAAAAGGCAGCAGGTACAGATCACAAGAGTATACTAAATGATATACAAACAGTCTGGGATGTCCAGCTCACGGCATTCCGTCTGAAAAACGTTTGCACAGATAATTAGATCCCTTCACGTCATTCACAGCTTGCACGATTAGTTTTGAAATTCTCTGCTGCTTCATCTCAACCCGTCACAACAACCGCAGATGTGTATTCAGCAGAAAAAGAAACCTTTTCTTCCGAAAACAGTTGGAAATCATTCATATCGTAAAGAGGACAACATAATTTCGGTACGACAATGGCTATAGAGTCGCTTGAAAGAGTGTGCCGAACAAAACACTATTTGTGAAAAATTATTGCCCTTCTTTCTTTAAGTTTTCTTCTGGCAATTTGCAGCTTTTCTCACATTACCTTAGCGGAGTAACGTATTAACAGGGCCAATAAAAAAAGACTTTCGACCAATATGTGATACATAACACAAGTGACGGGTGTATTCTAGTAGCAACGAAATTGAGCCATTGGCGTCCAGCTGAATATTCAATCCTTTTAAGATACATATAATCAGCCACAACTACTTGCAGGTAATGAAGCTGTACAGAGCGTGCCTAGTAATTATCACGCTGCATCTATGCAAGGCCTCCAATGTACTTCAGTGATAAATCTCTTGTATTTGGCCAGCACTAGATAATAAATCAGTCCACCTCCGAGCTCAGCGTGTCGGAGTGCTACGCTGAGGATCTGGGTTCGGTTTCAGATAATGCCAGGGATTTTCCTTGGTGTAAGGACTAAAACGGACTGCACTCAGCCTCGTGATACCAACTGAGGAGCTACTCGAATGAGGAGTAGCTGCTCCAGAGAGAAGTAAACCGAAAACTACCCGGAGAGCCGATGTGCTGATCTCACCCCACTCCACACTACAACCAATGTCGCCATTAGCAGAGGATGACACGGCGGTCGATAAGGCCCGATTATCCCATCAACGTCAGGACACGGAGCTAGCTAGGCAATAACTCAGAAGCCCAGAGTTGTTTTGTTGCACAGATTACCTCCGTGTCCGTTGCAGGCAACTAAAATGAATTCCACCACGACTAGTGGTACGAAGTTTCCTGAAGACATGACGCTAGCCAATACTTCCATCATCTCTCTTCATTGATATCTCTTTATTAATACGGTCATGCTACTGCAGTTAGTCAGCTTTAGGTCTGTCCTTGTGTAATGTAAAAAGACCTACATTTGGGGCTGCATGAGTGCGAACGCGATTATGTATTATTCTGGACTTGTCATTGTACATAGCTCAATCGTCTCGATAGGCATTAGCGTGAAGGGTTCCTACCGATTCACGGATGGTGGTCTGCAGATTATGCTCTCGCTGCGCATTAGATATGTGACAGGTGTCCTGGTGAGATTTGGCGTACAGTCTGGTTACCAGGAACTATAAAATCTTCTTCATCATCTTCTTTTGGTGGCTAGGTTAGGCTTGTTTGTCTATGTCGTTCCGTGAATGTACGGTATTGAGCGAACTGCTGCGCCATAACATGGCTGGTAGTCTAAGTACTCGTTTCCCTTAGTATCGTCCATGTTTACAAATTTTAGCTAGTGTTCTGGGGTCCGCCATTTCCACATAATCCTTTCAATTTGTTCTCCTTGTCTTCAGCCATTTATTTACATTCTGTATTCCACAGGCTTACCTTACCGACAGATTTGTTCATTTATCCCTCATGGTTACTCGTTGGATCTGTTCGAATCCTGGCGGGGTCAGGGATTTTGTCTGCCTCGTTATGACTGGGTGTTGTGTGATGTCCTTAGGTTAGTTAGGTTTAAGTAGTTCTAAGTTCTAGGGGACTGGTGACCGTAGATGTTAAGTCCCATAGTGCTCAGAGCCATTTGAACCATTTTTTTTTGTCTTAGTATCTACGTTTCCACTCCCGATAACTATTGGTGTATCTTTTTTCGTTTCTGCTTCAGTTTGTGCTGCATACGTCACAACGGGACGCAACTTTGTTTTATACATTTTTATTTTCCGCTAACGTGCCATAAATTTGTTCCTCCAGATATTATTGCATGTGTCATTTTATTTTTCACTTCTATATTTAAGTCTTTAAAGCTGGTGATAACGCTCACTACATAACTGAAGCTCGGCGTCTGTTCAGCTGACGCACCATATACTTCTAATTTAAGTCACAAAGGTGCTTTTGATATTGCCAAACTCTTTGTGAGGACGCTGTAACAAGCTGTCTGTAATTATCTTTATCCTAAAAATCTTGACAGTCTAACTCATGCTACCGCCAGAACTCTCTGGTCAAACGCCACCACTTTGCCGAGCATTTACGATCCCTGTTAGAGATATCATTCTTCTCAGCCGCTGGCAGTACTGAAGTATAACAGCTTATGAGTAACGTCGGAAATATTTCCCTGGCTGCCAGCGCCATGTGGTAGCACTGAAGTTGGTGGGCGTTTGGCCGGTGTGTCACCGGCACTGGACCTCGAAGTGTTTTCCCGTCCACCTATTCTGAGAAGCTGTTTGCGGCCGCTGCAGCGCGTGGACAGGAGACAAATAGACTGTTGTGGAGAGAGAGTGGCCGGCGGGAGCCTGCAGCGCGTTGAGGCGGCTCTCGCCCGGTGCCTCGGTCGTTGCCGACGACGCTTGTGCGTCCTTCAGACAGCGTCGCCGTCACAAATGGTCCAAATGGATCTAAGCACTATGGGACTTAAGATCTTCGGTCATCAGTCCCCTAGAACTTAGAACTACTTAAACCTAGCTAACGTAAGGACATCACACACACCCATGCCCGAGGCAGTATTCGAACCTGCGACCGCAGCAGCCCCACGGTTCCCGACTGCAGCGCCTAGAACCACACGGCCACCGCGGCCGGCGTCGCGGTCACATTCCAGTCACGCGGAGGTAGGCTTGCCGAATTTCTGAGTCGCTGGCGGGCGCTGTGCACGGTGAAGGCTCTGCAGAGGCAGCCAAGTCTGCCGGCCTTCTGCGTCTGTAGATAAACCCGCTCCAGATACGCAGTAGCCTACATCTAGGACCCGCCATATTATTTCAGGGTTAAAGCCTAGTCTTACATGTAAAGTCCCGACACTCAGTGCTATGAAAGCTTTTACGGTCTCGGAGCCGAAAACACACTGGCATCCTAGCACTGAGAGAGACAATCGTAATCTTAGGTCATAAGTTTGGTTCAAATGGCTTTGAGCACTATGGGACTTAACTTCTGAGGCCATCAGTCCCCTATAACTTAGAAATACTTCAACCTAACCAACATAAGGACATCACACACGTCTATACCCGGGCAAGATTCGAACCTGCTAGCGTAGCGGTCACGCGGTTCCAAACTGAAGCGCCTAGAACCGCCTGGCCACACTGGCCGGCTTCAATTCTTATTCTACTTAATTTAAAAATACTGTATTTATTATATTGTTGCACCCAAGCTTTAGTGAAGTATCTAGAGACCTGAAACATAGTAAAATATTTTTAAACGAACCAAAATTTATTGATGAAATGACATAAGCTACCGTGTCATCGTGAAGAAAGTACTTCAAAATTGTTCATAATTTCAACCTCTCACACTAAAATCCATCTCCATAAATACAAGGAAAAGGAATTCAGTGACTCATCATCGCCGAGCCCAGACTGCTAAGGATAGAAACTTAAAATTTTTTGGGTGGAGTACTGATCTTATACAGTAGGCACTGTTTAACAAGGAGGGTACGAGATTTAGCATGACAATTTTTTTGAAAAGATGTGCCATAGAGGCAATTTTGAAACTAGAACTATAATTTTAAAAATACGTGTTTCAGTGTGTTTCGAAATTCAACCTCTAAGGGTATTAAGTAGGATATGAAAGGTCGTTTTGGAAAAAAAGGTCACTATTTGCAGAAGTTTGAAGTTAGAACTACGAAAATTGGTATGTTGTTTTTAGGTTAGAAGTAAAAATTACATGTTTCAGCATTTTTGGAATTAAAAATTAACCTGAACGTTCGAAACCGTAGATTGAAATGGTAGGTGGATATACTTCTTAAATAAATAAGTATTAAACAACTACTAAATCATTTTTAAAACTACATCTATGAAAATTGGGATTTTACTTCTCGATTAGTAATGAAAAAAACACATTCTTCAGTACTTTGGAAATTCTACCCTTAAAGTGATACAGTAAAAAAGGAAAGTTGTTATGGAAGTATTTAATTAGCATTTCAGAAGCTTAAAAATATGTATTTAGCTTTTTAGTGGAAATAAAAAAATATGTGTTTCTGTGTTTTTGGAAATTCAACCACCAAGAGGGTGAAATAGGAGACGAAAATAATTCTGTAAACAAAAAAGTTTTAAACTAGAAATAATGAAATCTATGAGAATTTCCATTTGGTTTTCAATATTTGTTAGGGGATGAAATATTGTACGGAAATGTCACCACAAGAAACCAAAAGTCAGGATTTAAAAAAATCCCTGACTCCAGCTACCAGATTCTATTTTTGACTAGAAGTATATTCGGGAAAGACCATTCTTCGGTGGCCTTAATTATCTTGAAAAATTTCGAAGGTTTTGCAGTTTCTGAAATACGTGAAAGACAACTTTTCAACAGTCACCACGACAAATCGGTTTTGTCATAATTGAAAGACGAGCCAAGCACTGGGCGCTAAGCTAGTAGAATGCATATACAGTATTTCATTCAAAAGAAGTATACCTTGCTGTTTTTTACTGCTCTTATGACTCACAACGATTCCGCACCATGTCAAAATACTTGCTCGCTGATGCATTTCACTGTACTTTCAAATTCACAATTGTTTGGTTAATACATGTAATTCTTTCTCAATAAACGACTGTGTTGAAAATTTCTGACTTTTGTTGTTCTGATGTTGACAGCTGCGGAATTTATTTATTTTCTCTCAGACAACAGTTTCATGGTTTTTCCCTCTTATTAACACATCTGAGGGTAGTTTTCTCTTTAGCTGCAGATGTGGTGGCTTACCTGGTGCGTTATTAATACAGTCAGTACATACCATACAAGTTTCCTATTTTATGCATTCATAAACTGCTTTGTTTGGCAGTGTAGTGAACAAAATTTTACATTATTGTGATGATATGCTACGGCTTTCTACAGATTTAGGACGTCTTGTGCTATTTATCTATTGCTCGTTCTTAAAAAAAAAGTATTTCTTCTGCAAATGAAGATGAAATGGTTACAGTTCTTATTGCAAATCTCACATTTGTCAGGATAATTAAGAAACAATGTATCCTTGTTTCTAAATAAGTGATTTGTATCCAAAAAATCAAGAAGTTTTTCTGATCTAACAGAATTAATCTAACTTCAACATAGCCACTTCCCGTTTTAAATTTTCTAATCTACCTGAACAATAAAGGGATATAAGATTTCACGCTTCAATCGGTATGACCCCAGTTTTGTTTCGCCTGATGACGACATCCTCCTGAGTAATCCCCGCCTGGAGATCCAAATGGGGGTCTATTCCACCTCCGGAATATTCATTCAAGAGGGAGTCTTCTTCATTTAACAACAGTATAGCTGCACATCGTCAGGAATAATTACGGCTAAAGTTCCCCCTTGCTCTCTGCCGTTTGCAGTACGAGCATAGCCAAACCATTTTGGTGGGTGTTACAAGGCGAGATGAGTCGATCATTCAGGTTGTAGACGCTGCAGCTACAGAAATGGCTGGTGGCCCTCTTCAGGAACCACAAGTTTGTGTGCCTCCTCAACAGATACCCTTCCGTTGTGGTAGCACCTACTGTACGTCTATCTGTATCACTGAGGAACACAAGCCACCCGACCAACGTCTAGATCCAGGGTTCATCGTCAGTTTACATGTACAAGAGCACTGTAAGCAGAAGGATTGTCCCAGCTTCTCTGCGGTACATATGTCACTACTTCCACGCAATCTCTGTCTCGTTTTTGCTCACATCTCTTCTAAATTTCCATGCTACCGACTGTCGATTCCAACACTTCTCAACACGACTCCCCTCGTCACCGGCCTTCCTCCGCCCTGTCTCTCTAAATGTACACTATGTGATCAAAAGTATCCGGACACCCCAAAAACTTACGTTTCTCATATTAGGTGCATTGTGCTGCCTCCTACTGTTAGGTACTCCATACCAGCGACCTCAGTAGGCATCGGACATAAGAGAGAGCAGAATGGGGTGCTCAGGGGAACTCACGGACTTCGAACGTGGTCAGATCATTGGGTGTCACTTGTGTCATATGTCAGTACGCCTGATTTCCACGCTCCTCGACATCTCTAGGTGCATTGTTTTCAGTTTGACACAGAAGTGGACACGGGAAGGGACACGTACAGTACAGAAGGCCTTAATGTGTTATAGGCGGACATCTATCAAGACCATCACACAGCAATTCCAAATTGCATCAGAATCCACTGCAAGTACTATGACACTTAGGGGGGAGGCGAGAGAACTTGGCTTTCACGGTCGAGCGGCTTCTCATAAGCCACACATCACGCCGGTAATTATCAAACGACGCCTCGCTTGGTGTAAGGAACGTAAAACTGGACGACTGACTAGTGGAAAAGTTTGTGTGGAGTGACGGATCACGGTAGAAAATGTGTCGATCCGGTGGCAATGTATGGGTATGGCGAATGCCCGGGGAACGTCATCTGCCAGCACGTGTAATCCCAACAGTAAAATTCGGAGGCGGTGGTGTCATGGTGTGGTCATGTTTTTCATGAAGGTGGCTTGCACCCCTTGTTGTTTTGAGTGGCGCTATCACAGCACAGGCCTACTTTGATGTTTTAAGAACCTTCTCCCATCACAATGTTGAAGAGCAATTCGGGGATGGCGATTGTATCTTTCAAAACGATCGAGCAACTGTTCATAAGGCAGGGTCTATGGCGGAGTGGTAACACGACAATAACATCCCTGTAATGAAATGACCTGCACAGAGTCCTAACCTGAATCCTGTAGAACACCTTTGGGTTGGTTTGGAACGCAGGCTTCGTACCAGGCCTCACTGACCGACCCGGTACCTTTGCTCAGTCCAGCACACCTTGAAGAATGGGCTGCCGTTCCCCAAGAAACCTTCCAGCACCTGATTGAACGTATGCCTGCGAGAGTGGAAGTTGTCACCAAGGCTAAGGGTGGGCCAACACCATACTGCATTTCAGCATTACCGATGGAGGACGCCACGAAGTTGTAAGTCATTTTCAGCCCTGTGTCCGGATACTTTTGATCACATTGTGTACATCTGTATCTATACTCCACAAGTAACAGTACGGTGTGTGGTAGAGAGAGCTTCTTCTATCATTACTCCCCATTCCTGTTCTAATCCCGATTTGCTGGTAGGAACGTTCTGCTGAATAATTTCTAGCTGTAATTTCAAAAGACGTGTGTCGAAGGAACTAATAAGTAACTCTAATCTTTCAAAACTTACTCTCTCAGAATTTCAGTACCAAATCTCTCTGCAAAAAACACAATACTTCTCATGTAGCATCTTCCGCTGGAGTTTTTAGAGCTGCACTTGCAACCCACATCTTCAATTATTGGCTGGATATACCCTTCTGTCGTCCTGTACACGTTTTACCCTCTACAGACCCTTCTTGTACCACGGAAGCTACTTCTAGATGTCTTAACCGTTGTCCTGTCATCCTGTCCCTTCTTCTTGACAATGATTTCCATTTACATTGCTTTCCTCGCCAATCCTGCAGAGCACCTCAACATACCTTCTTTTATCAGTCCACCTAATTTTCAACATTATTCTGTAGCACCACATCCTTACCACCATTTTCACGCGGTTTATGTATCACTACCATGCACTGCTGTGCTCCAGACATACTTTCTCAGAAATTTCTTCCTCAAAGTGAGGCCTATATTAGATACTATTTGACAGGAATGCCCTTTTTAGTGCCAGTCTGCTTTTATTTCCTACTTTCTCTGTACTTTATGGGTAATTTTGCTGCATACGTAGCAGAATTTCTTATCTTCATATACTTCGTGTAGCGCATTTCTGATTTTAAGTTTCTCACTGTTCTAATTTCTGCTGCTTCTGATTACTTTCGTCTTTCTTCGACTTACTCTCCGTCCATATCCTTCACTCATCAGCCGTTCATTCCATTAAATAGGCCCTTTCACTGAGGGTAGCAATGCCACAGACGAATCATAACACTATTACCCTTTTACCTTCAGTATTTATACCACTTTTGAGCCTGTGTTTCCCTCATTCAATCTTCGACGTATATATTGAACAGCAAAGCGAAATACTACATCCCTGTCCGACTCCCTTCTTAGTGCGAGATTATTTATCTTGGTCTTCTGCTCTTACTGCTCCCTCTTTGTTGTTATACATATCGCAAATTACTCGTATTTCCTTACAGTTTACCCCAATTTGTCTCAGGATTCCAAAGAACTTGTAATTTTTGACACTGACGTCTTTTCCAGATCGACAAATCCTATGAAGGTGTCTTGATTTTTCGTTAGTATTGCTTTCATTATCAGCCGCAACGTCAGAAGTGCCTCGCTGGTGCGTTCAACTTCGCAAAAGGTAAACTGATCGCCGTCTAACGGATTTCTAAATTTTCATTTCGATCCTTCTGTATACCATTCTTGTCAGCAACTTGGGTTGCTTTCTCTTAAGTTGGCTGTGCGATAATTGTCGCACTTCTCGGCTTTTGTAACATTGGGAATTGTGCTGATGATACCTTTTCGAAGGTCAGATGGTACTTCTCCAGTCCCACACATTCTACACGCCAACGTGGATAATTGTTTTGTTGCCACTTTATGATTTTTGAAATTGCGATGGAACGTTATCGAACCTAACTGTTTTGTTTGATTTTAAGTCTTCCAAATTTCTTCTAAATTCTGATTCTAATACTGGATCCCCTATCTCCTCCGAATCCTTCTCTTCTTCCCTCATAGAGCCACTCAATGTAATCTGTCCACCTACCCGCTCTCCCTTCTACATTTAACAGTGCTACTCTCACTGCACTCTTAATGTTATCGCTTTTGATTTCAGCAAAGATTTTTCACAGAACCATTTCGTCTTATCTTCCCTATACTTCATTTTAATTTCATCCCCAAGTAAAAGTCACTTGACTTGTACTCCGGATTTCCTTAAATTTCCTAAACGTATTTGTACTTCCCTATTTCGTCGATCAACTTAAGTTTTTCCTCTGTTACCGAAAGTTTCTTCGGAGTTAACTTCCTTGTAACTGCGTTTTTCTCTCCAAATCCTGTGACTGTCCTTTTTAGGGATATCTATTCTCTTAAATTGAACTGCAACTGAACTATTCACTATCGCAGTATCCATAGCCTCCGAGAGCTTAAGATGTATCTCTTCATTTCTTAGAACTTCCGAATCCCACTTCTTTGCTCACTCATTCTTTCTGACTAGCATCTTAAACGTAGGCCTGCTCTTCATATTTATCAAAATGTTATCTGAGTCTATGTCCGTCGCTGGGAACGGCTTACAATCCAATATCTGATTTAGGAATCTGTTCTTGACCATACTGTTATCTACCTTTTACAAGTTTAATTCGTCCTCCTCTTTTCTCTTTATCGTGTACTTAAACCAAGATGGTACGTGTTCCAGATTGTTGAAGAGTACACAAGAATAAGTCGAACTGTTATCTTTTAAGCCACTTCTTTCGTGGCTGTATCAAATTTCCTTAACATTCTTCCAATGAATCTGAGACTAGCGTCTGCTTTTCCAACAATATATTAAAATGTCAATCCACTCTACGTCTCTCTGAATGTTTAGTCGCAGTTCTTTAAGGCTAGTTGCACTTTCGAGTGATTGGTCACCGATGGTATATTCACACAGTTGTGGATATCTAAATTTATTTATATGTAGCAGGTCATATTTATTTTCGTCCTGTCCTACCGGATGTCTCTGCACCAGTCGTCTTCTCTGCAGGCCCTCCAGCATTTCGTTGCAGTCTTCTCGGGTGTACATCTTCTTTAGAAAACTGCGTCATCAACGAACAACCTCATGTCGCTTTTCTCTCTCTCTCTCTCTCTCTCTCTCTCTCTCTCTCTTTCTCTTTCTCTGCCCTCCCCCCTCTATCTCGATCTTCTACATTGGCCTTTAGTTTTACCCTGGCTTGTTTTCGTAATCTCTGTATCTCTTTTTACTTCCCAACGTCCCTTTTACCTACCTATTCTCTATCCTACCTCTGTCCTTGCTTTTCTCCTCTGCTGCAAACATTTCTGACACAAAAGAGTAACGGAGCGTGAAGACATGAGGTTATCGTACGTGTGTGTGTGTGTGAGTGTGTGTGTGTGTGTGTGTGTGTGTGTGTGTGTGTGTGTGTGTGTGTGTGCGCGCGCGCTCGTGTGCTTGTGCATGTGCATGTGTGTGCTACATTCGGCAGACTGCGCGCGGTTAATCCGTCATATGCGTCCAGCGGACGCCACACAAATGCGCATGCTTCTCGAATCCCCAGGGCTCAGCTTCTGACCGTTCATGAATCACATATGTCTGTCCTCCAGACCACGCAATTCCAGGTGCTCAACAGCGTGTTACCTGCAACCTGCTCGCTCTAATTCAGCATCATGTAATATATCACTCTTCATGTGGAAAGGAAACATGCTGCAACATTTATATACTCTACAGGAATAAAAGTAGCTTTTATTTATTTATTGTCTTGATTTTTCCGTGTAACAAATATTGTAACGTGACAAATCATTACGATATAGAACATACGATTATTTTACAAAGTTAATATATGAGATACATCGATTAGGTACTTTTATAGCTCTATGCTTTCCTTAAGCATATTTAATACAATGAGTGTGATGAAGTTCCTCCAGCATTACTGAAAGAGGTTACTGAAATTTGGATATAGACACATTCGTTATAATATTAGTGTATATGATGTGAAGTTGATGCGAGTATATATGAGCTCACTTTGTTTCCAGAATTACCTTTGTTAGTATGTTTGTTGCCCTTCAAATACAGATCAGAGAATTCAGATTTACTTGTGCCAGCATAGATACCACGTTCCTGCTATTACTGGCAATTAAATTTAGTAGCGTGTAGTGTTTGTGTTTCGAAAAACATCAAGACAAAGAAATTCAAAGATATTTGTGCCATCATACATACCTCCTTTCTGCTAATACTGGCAATTAAATTGAGTAGTGTATAGCATGTGTGTTTCTAATAGAAAATTTATTAAATTTACTGTTGTTTTTAATGGCTAATTAACTATTCAAATGGCTATGAGCACTATGGGACTTAACTTCTGAGGTCATCAGTCCCCTAGAACTTAGAACTATTTAAACCTGACTAACCTAGGGACATCACACACATCCATGGCCGAAGCAGGATTCGAACCTGCGACCGGAGCGGTCGCGCGGTTCCAGAGTGTAGTGCCTAGAACCTCTCGGCCACCGCGGCCGGCAATTAACTATTGATATAAAATTTCGAAGATATGTAAACACGGTGTGAAGCTGTCGGCATCATCCGCATTTCTCTATAGCGCTCTCTCCAAGCGGGTGGAAGATGAACACCAATTAGGTTTCCGAGAAACGAGCGAATTCTTCTTCAACGAACAGTTATAATCCTAATTTAATGTTAAATACACTATTTTCTTTGATTTTAATTTTACTGTTTGATTTCTTTTATCTTTATGCTAAGTTTAATTGTAAATATAGTGCCACCTATACAATTTAAACTCCGTTAATGTATAATAAAAATAACAGTATGAAGTATATGTTGCAAAACGTATCTCGTAACCAAAAGCGGTAGTTCTTACAAAGATATTGCCATATCTTGGGAGTTTCTTCAATCGGTCTGGAACGATACTCCATGACATCCTCTACTAATCTCATTCCATTATGACGACTAACAAATGAAAGATCATTACTTTACCGTCTGGTGTCTTAATGTTAATTATGGGGAGCAGTTTTTGCCAGGGATATTACATAACGCAAGGGAAAACTTCCCACGCGGTTTGCTGTTTAATTAGGTAATACATTTGCACATCATTAAGAGTATTTATAACTCGAACTTCTAAGACGTGGGGGGTTGTGTAGCAATAAAGTTTTCTTTCGATGATTGGCTGTCTGAACTTTGGTACGTAAGCATCTAACGTAAAGATATGTAATTCCCCGCGCAGCGTGATCTCTTGATGCACTATGTTGCGCCGAATCCACATTCATGTGACCAATCTTACATTCAAGACCACTGACTGCCAGTCAAATTGTCATAGTTCAGCCATTTTGCACAAAATATATGTAAAACAGATACACAGTGCTTCCTGCCGATCCAGGCTAGTTGTAGTGGTACCGATATGAAAATCCATAAGGTGGTTCCTGCGATTAATCCAAACATAAAGTCAGAAACTCCGGTGGGGGGACTTTATTTATTGGTGTGTAGTTAGGACAGGATATACAGTAATTAGATGGAACAAAAACCTGGTGTATAGTTAGGACAGGATACACAGTAATTAGATGGAGCTATAAGTAGTACAAGCCCTATATAGATGAGAAGAAAGGCTGTTGGGTGTACGCGTTATGTGACGAATAAAATATTAGCACAAGGTAGGAAATGAGGTACAGCATCAAAACTGTCATTAGACTGAAAACTGATAAAATAATTTAATGAAATTGTAATAATCTTTATGTGTTATTAAAAGTGATTAAGTAATGAAAATCACTACACACTGATTACTTTTTTGTTTTAAATTCAAATTGTAAAAATCATTGCTGAACGTTTTGAAATACAGAGATTTTACTCCCTAGAAGCCACTTTAGAGCTTAATTTCTTAGGCAAATCTTTCACAAGTGAACACATTTCTCGGTATTTAGATATGAATCGCGATTTATTCTTTAGAATTATTCGGTCTTATGAGCCACAAAACACAATCCTTGAAGATCCGTAAGGTATGGTTAGGAAGAAACAACGAATGATGCTATAGTTTCAATACTCCATTATTGGTTGACGTAATCATCTTTGGTTTACAAAAGCTGTCGGGACAGTTCTCTTATTTATTTGTAGGAAGACCGTTTGATCTGCGCTGAGTACCGTCGATGAGGCCGCTGAAATCAACATTGGAATATTTAATTTACGCGTGCTACAGAGCTCCGTCTTCTCTGCAGACGGCCATCACCGCGGTTAAAACCAAACTTTTAGTAGCCAACGACATTAATGCATAAACGTCTTGTCACATTTTGACGGACATTCAACTGGCATCCGTAGCCGAAGTCGCTATCGCATGCCTATGCAGTAGCATTCTACTCGGAGTACACCGGTGCGAATACTGATGGCGGATGAAATTTACACTGGGAGTACTTCGTTGGCAAGGGGAGGAGAGGTGGCGACGTTAGGTGACGATCACCAGTCAACGCCCCACTGTCCTTAAATTACAGACCTCTGTGCAGTGTCTCATGAAATCAGAGCGTGTGACATAGTGTTGTGACGTCCATGTTGAATATCGCTACGTTATACTCTAGTGCTTGTAAAGGTCCCACAATCAGAAACCTTATTGAGGTCAAGAGGCGACGAGACTGTGGTACCTGACTGCTTCGACCTTTCCATCACCCATAAAATATCACCAGCAGATATTCTCATACGAAGCGCAGCAAATGGAGAGGTGCCTCACCTAGCAAGATTAATGTTCAGCAATACCGGAGAAAATTTTTCATGCAAAAATTGAAGACATATAACATGCAATAATCTGTCTGGTAAAGGTTACGGCCCTATGATTCTATCGCTCAAAATTCCTGTTAGCAAATCAACACTAAGGCGAACCTAATGCCTTAAATCCCTCATCGCCGACAAATTTGCATCAGTCCAGTCATGGTTACTGTGCCAATTTATTACCCCATTTGCGTGAATCCCACCTCATCCGCAAATAAATTCAAGTTGTGAATTGGGTGTCTTAAAATCCATTGGCAAAGCTGTAATCTCCTTACACTTTTTTCATGATCACATACTCTTCGCAATGTCCGACGTGCGAACTCTGCGTGATCAGCCGCGATTACCTGCCCTTATTGCGAAATGTTCCATGGGTGACATTCGCTCCAACATGACTGATGTTTGTGAGTTACTGGGCGTTTTCCACGCAGCGCACCGTATTCCGACTCTGTTACGACTGTACTCCTTCCGTGTCGCGTCGCGTGAATTCCCACATAACATACCGTGTGCTCGCTGTATTCCGTCACTGTAGTAGTAGTTGTCTTCAGTCCTGAGACTGGTTTGATGCAGCTCTCCATGCTACTCTATCCTGTGCAAGCTGCTTCATCTCCCAGTACCTACTGCAACCTACATCCTTCTGAATCTGCTTAGTGTACTCATCTCTCGGTCTCCCTCTACGATTTTTACCCTCCACGCTGCCCTCCAACGCTAAATTTGTGATCCCTTGATGCTCAAAACATGTCCTACCAACCGATCCCTTCTTCTAGTAAAGTTGTGCCACAAACTTCTCTTCTCCCCAATCCTATTCAATACCTCCTCATTAGTTACGTGATCCATCCACCTTATCTTCAGTATTCTTCTGTAGCACCACATTTCGAAAGACACTAAAGAAGAAAATAGACTAGTACGTCGATGAGGCTTTCGGGACAAGAGTGGGAAAGAAAAACACCTCGTTACCGGGTGCACTCTCTTTTCAGTGCTAGAGAAGAAAAATTCCACACGATATTCACCAGAGTAGCTGATGACTGAGTGAAATGGATAAAGTATTTTACAAAGATATTGTCTAACTTCAACAATTATTGGACCCTCTTGTTCCTAAGCTTCAGGGAAAACACAAGAAATGGAAAAATTTATTTTAGCTAAGGAAGAACTGGCTGTAACATCAATGTAAGAAACTGCAATTATCATTAGTGTGGAAGAAAACTGCTTATTATATATTTACGTTTATCATGGATTGCTTCTTGTTTTGTTCACTCTATTCATTCGTCTCATTTACCTGATTTGTAGGTATGTCCTAGTAGGGATTCTCAAGTTTCGATGAAATTCAGTTACAGAATATCCTCTGCGTCAGTTCATCGGATTAACATTTCCACTTGTAAGCTTCTGTTGCCTCATGAAATGCCACAGCCAACTGAGGCAACGTGGAAGAAAATTGCTGGTGAGAGGTAGCAGTTTCCTAGCGGTCTAGATGCTGTCGACGGAAAACATTTGTTCATACAAGCTCCGAAAAACAGTGAAAGTCACTACTATAATTAAGAGTCATTTTCTGCAGTCCTCTTAGCACTTTCGGACTCGAACTCAAAATTTATATGTGTTTATGTTGGAAGGCGTGGGAAAGTTACTGATTGTGGATTACTTGCCAAGTTTTCAGTAGGAACAATGTTCGACTGCAGCCAAATGAACGTAACATGGGCAGCATTACCTGTCAAGGGCAACGAGGAACTACCGATTGAGCGGTTCTAGGTGCTTCAGTCCGGAACCGCTCTGCTGCTACGGTCGCAGGTTCGAATCCTGCCTCGGGCATGGATGTGTGTGTGATGTCCTTAGGTTAGTTAGGTTTATGTAGTTCTAAGTCTAGGGGACTGACGATCTCAGATGTTACGTCCCATTGTGCGTAGAGCCACTTGAACCGTTCTTGAACTACCGTTTGTTATAACTGGAGCTGCAACGTTTTCCATGAAAATTTTTTAATGAGACCGTTCGCTTACAGACTAGCCTCTCGAAACACATCAGAGGTTATATTCCGTTATCACCTCACATGCGCGGGGCGAGTTGTGGAGGATGACTTTGGAATGTTGATTCATATGTCTCACGGTTTTGAAGAAGTGGAGTAAGAAATGGCAATTCATCTTTCTTTATCTTCTTAGCAGCATGGCCAGATGTGGTTTTGTGTCTAACACCAGCTCGAATAGCATACGACCTCAGTAACTCTCACTTGCTTTCTGCATTCATCACCTAAAAGTCAGTAAACTGAACATGAAAAATATTATCACTGTTACCTACAGTAAGTACAACAAGAGATAGCACGAACAGGAAAACTAACGCTATACTTATTTCATTTGTTAGGCTTCCCATTGATGTTCATCCACATACTGTCTTTGATAAGGGTATTGTAATCTTTATGCGACAAATCATAAGAGACCCAGGTGCTGCTGAAGAAGTGTTATGAGCTCCTTGTCCATTCTTACGCAAACATGCAGAAACTAATGTGAGGTCAGACAGGACATATGCGTTAGAGAGAGATTCATAGGAGTTCGAACAAAGCCAGAAAGACGCGTACAACGAACGACTGCCAATAAGGGGCGTACCAGCCCCTTGATGTAGTGTCCACGAGATGTTCGTTTTCCCACTGTGCACCACTCCCAGCGGATAGCGTACAGTATGACACGCCCAAGGCAGGGACACAGCAGTGACACAGCAGGCTAAGCGGAAACGAGGCGCTCGAAGTCTATGCAAAGTGAATAGGACGAGTTCAGTCGTGATCCCATGCTTCTTGGAAAGTCACGTCAGAGTTTGATCACGTCATTGTGTAAATTACCTTACTGGTTTATTTTATATGAAGGAAGGTAGGAGAAACATAAACTTTTATTATTCACAAAATAAACATGGTACGTCCTGAAACATGATAACTGTCGTGGAAGGAACCTCGGTGCCGTCCCACCATGCAGCATGAAATAACAACAAAACCTAAGTGGGGCCACCTCCGACACCCTAAAGAAAAGTATTTATGGATATGAATACAAAATTTGAAGTACATCCATTTGCTAACTGTTCAAGCGTGAGGTTTCGTAGGTCGCATACTCGCACAGTGTTCTTGGTCGATCACATTACTTGGTCGGTTTCACAACCAAAGCATCGCCGCTCATCTTTGCGCACCGGCACACCCCAAGTATATGGCGGGTCCGCAAAATCCGTTACTAGGAAATTGGTATACCAATCCTTGTACTTTTGTAGCCGTAATAGTTTTGTGTGTCCATCTTGCAAGTATTGCCAGTAATCCAGGACGTTCCGTAAATTCGTACGTGTGTCTCTATAGATGTAATGGACCGTCATACCTGTGATCCACGCCACTGCGTTCGTGTTATGACGCGTTAAATACGTTTCCTCTGGAAAAAAAATACTATGTCAGAACTGACTGCCGTATAGATAGAGCGCCGCATGAACGCTATTATCTTTCTTGCGAGAGTCCAGACAGCCAATGCCTCGCTGTAGACCAGCCGATGGTCGTCCGTATCCAGCAAGCCGCATTGCTGACACAAGGGCGAATCCGCCAAATGTATTGTGTACTTTTTATCATTTGTAGGGTATTTTCGGTTGACGACAATGTACCATGTTGATCTGATTGATGTAGGTAAGTGGGGGTGGTGGACTGTGCGCCACACCACTTGCCAATTAACAGCTGGATGTTTGCGATCCACCCTATTCCAGGCGATCTGTCGAAGAAGCAGATGGTACACGTCCTTCGATGTCGACTGTAGGGTTGTTGGTAAACGCTCTCGAACGTAACTGTGTTCCACGATGAACGTGCGCACATACGTTAAAGGGGGCGATATATGGCCAACACTGACTGGAGGAATATGCGATGTTGGTACGAGTTCTTCGATGTTCGTCCCCGTAAGCAAGTGATTCCTGTTGCGCCACCGTTTGAGCATAGTATTAATATACATGGCACGCGGCTTCTCGTGCACGTTCACTAACCCAACGCCCCCCTCTCGAGCTGGGAGGGTGAGCGTGTTGTACTGTACCTTAAAGAGTTGTCCCAAGCACACATAGTACCCAAAAGCCGCCTGAATCCTCATAGCCATCGTGCGCGGCAGGGGGAGAAGGTGTGTCAGGTGGCACATCATGGGCGCGAGATACAGATTGACGAGTAACACTCGCTGCAGCATATCCATCGACCGTAGGGCGTTTAGTCGTACCGCCGTGCGGACTCTGAGTAACAGTCTTCGGTAGTTTTCCGCAGCCGTTCTCGCTGTCTCTTTATGAAAGGTGATACCCAAACAGCGGAGGGTTTCCACCACTGGTAAGGGTCCTTCCGTTCCTGGTTCTAGTCCACGCCCCACATGCATGAATTGTGATTTTCGGTAGTTGGCCACACTTCCAGCTGCCATCCCATACGTCTGTAGCCAATCCAGTGCTGTTTGAGTCTCCCTCTCATTCCGTACGAGGAACACAATATAATCCGCGTATGCTCTGCATTTGAATGACAAATGCCGTAGGGAGATCCCTGTAAGACGGCGGCGGAGGCCTGCGAGACACGGTTCTAAGGCGATCGCATAAAGGAGGATCGACAAGGGGCAACCCTGTCTCACTGATCTCAAGATCTTAAAATACTCAGTTCTCCCTCCGTTGACCACCATCGCTGATCAGGCGCCGTGCAACAGCCTCATCACAGCATTGGTCAATAATGGCGAGACACCCATCCTGTTCATCACCGCCGCGAGGTACACATGATTCACGCCATCAAAAGCATGATCGAAATCTACTGCAACCATCGCCCCCCGGAGGCGGCATGCAGCAGCGAGGGCGACGACGTCACGATAGTCTCCCAAGGCTGTGTGGATATTACTGATGCCGCCAAGACAAGTCTGATCGGCATGTATTCGATTCTCGAGCGACGTTTTGATACGACTTCCCAGGATGCGCATGAAGATCTTGTAGTCACTATTAAGGAGGGTCAAGGGGCGATAATCACAAGGCCGTTTGCCACCACGGGGCTTCGGTATTGGTATCATAAGCCCTTCCGTGAATTGAACGTGAACCGGTACTTCTTGCCGCGGCAGCTCATTAAACATACATAGCCACATCGGTGTCATAGTGGTCACAAAGGCACGGTAAAATTCCAACAGGAATCCGTCTGGACCTCGGGACTTGTTGCAAGCACCTCGTGTAATTGCTTCCTCCAGCTCTTCACACGTAATTTCAGATACCCCTTCGGTTCTCCGTTCACACTCGTCGCGTCTGGGATCTCTTCCAAGACGTTCCCCAGCTCCCTCTGACCCTCCCCGTTGCTCGCATAGAATCTGCTAAAATGATCCGTGAACGCCTGTGCTGTGCCCCTTTGTGTTGTAAAACGACGACCATCGCCGAGATCGATCTCATGTATTAAATTCCTGCGTCTTCTTCGTCTTTCCTTTATCACATAATGCATCGAGGGAACCTCGTTGGGCAGGAAATCCTGCGACCTCGCGCGTATCATCGTACCTGCCATCTTCTGCGTCGCAAGTTGTACCAGCTTCGCCTTAACTCGGTGGACGGCCGGCCGTCTGGCGTTCTGGTGTAGGTGGCTGAGCTAACAGTTCCGGAGCGCCGTAAAGTAAAACTCAGTGGTCGTGCGCTGCCATTGAGATACCTCCTTCCCGTAATCTATTAACGTCCTCCGTAAAGCTGGCTTTGCGCACTCGATCCACCACTGCAGGACAGAGCCGAAAGAATTTCGTCGACGGAGGCAGCCATGTCACGCGTCCTCCACCATGCGTCGGCATTCTGCATCTCGCATGTGGGAGACGTTCATCTTCCAATTACCCCTCCGTCTCCATACCTGCTGTCTATCGAGGTTAACCGTACAAATATATGACTCGTGATCTGTAAACGCTGTCGGCCATATTTCTGCGTCCACCGACGACATTGCTAACGACCTTGAAACGTAGATCAGTCCAAACGGCCCGCGGAGTGGCTAGTAAAAAATTTATATCCTGGTTGGTTGTGATACTGCAGGTCCCATGTATCGACTAATTCCATCCCGTTGACCAGCTCCCTAAATTCTTGGCTAGTAGTATAGTTAGGTTGTTGGTCCTTTCTGTCGAGCACACAATTAAAATCTCCGCCGAGTATGCAACCATCGTATCGTCCCTGGAACAACAGTGTAACCTCATGAGCGTAAAAATCTGCTCTGTCCCTTCTCTTATCCGAGCCTGACGGTGCGTATATGTTAATCAAACGTATTCCACCTACGGTCACGGCCGTACCATGGGGAGAAGGCAAATACTCTACTTCTTCTGCACGAATCCCTTCCTTTAATAGTATAGCTGTGCGAACGCCTCTCTCGTCACACGGGGAACAGTAAACGTCGTAACCGTAAAAGTCCGAGGGGGGAAGTACCCGAACTTCTTGTAATAGTGCTATGTCTAAATCCGCAGCCTTTATCATGTCATTGAGCATCTTGATTTTTACCGGCGTCCCAGTGCTATTGATGTTAACAGACCCTATCCGATAAGCTTGTTGCATGGCGGTCAACGTAGATAGGGTACCGTACGGTCGCTAATTTTGCCGTACATAGGCTGCTGTCGGACTAACGTCCCCAGCCGTCCCCTCATATGGTCTGCCATCGTTCTGTGCACTCTGCCGGTCTTACACCGGGAGGGTGCGTGGGAGCAGTTCGTCCGGCATCATCTGTTCCCCACGGGGGTGGCGCTTCTGACCAGTTCCCTAGTGTCCCATCGTTGTCGTGCGGTGCAGGCGCCGTGGCCTCCTCAGTAGCCTGTTGCCGTCTATCAAGCTCCTTCGCTGTGTCTGGAGCATCGTCAGCGGTAGGTCGTGCCGCCGTCCCGCTGGACACCGTTGCATCCACGCTAGGCAGTTCTTCTGTATCCATGGTCGTCTGTTCTGTAACCGTAAACTTCTCAGAATTGTCTGCTAGATCAGAGTGGTCGTTCTACACCGTGAAGCGGTGCTTCTTCCGGCGTTTTGGTGATCGCTGTTTGTGTTGCCGGGCCTCGGAATCAGAGGTCAGCATGGTCTCCAGTTGTTCATGGGGGACGTCGGAGGCATGCGCCGTCGTATTATCGACGTCTCCAAGTGCCTTATCTGAAGGGGCCGCAGGCGGAACCGAAGAGAGGGCGTCCTGTGTCTGCTGCAGGCGGTCCAGCTTAACGTCGTCTTTCTGTGGCTCGCCACCATCCGCCGCTGTCTGCGTGTTCTGGTACGCTTCTGTCTCGCGGCCCACGTCATCGCGTAATGCGGCGACGTAAGTCATGGGGAGCACAGTCGAATGCGGCGTGAGGGGTGGATCATCCCGTGGCAGTTGTAATAACCTTCGTTGAGCACACTCACAACGTTTGTGAGCGCACACTCCGCTACAGAGTGTAAATCTCATTATGGACATCACTGTGTGTCGGAAACGACTAAACTATGGTAGGATTTCATGGTTGCTACTTCGCGCGTGGGTGAACAATACTTCCTTTCGCTTTTAGAGTTGTTCACACTCCACGCAATCACAAATATTTTCCTGACGACAGCACACATTCTAAAACAAATGTACCAAATTGGTGACGTAGGAGCAAGCCATAGGTGCTATGTATGATTAAAACGTCACAGAAGGAGATTTTTTAGACAGGGACAGGAACAACCAAGAAGATATTAGTAGCGAACGTCAACAAGACGAGTAGCCCAGGCTACTGAATACTGGTTACTCTCGACACAAGTAAAATGATCCGTATCTCAGCAAGCATATGTTTCTGTACATTTGTTCGGAAGATGTTTTTTTTATTGTTTATCAATACGGGATAGTATTGTGTCTTGCTACACTTTTCAGACTTTTGTCTCTAGGGAGCCCTGTAACAGAATTATTTTTACCGTAGCGTTTCGACAGGCACTGTGGAGCAGAGCCAACTGGTCGCGGTATAGCTGTACGCTAGCGAAAGGATGGACGCATTTCCTCACTTGCCGTACAGAAGTGTTTAGAGGACGGGCCTTAAGCCCTGAACGTACATAGCCCGTATTTAACTAACCAGCCATCAGCGTCACAGCCTGAACCACGAGCCTTTGACACCCAGAGAGACATCCTGGAATGCAGTACGGGGCCCGCCGTTCGACCACGGGACAGGGCAGCCTGCCTGCCCTACGTCATGAGAAAGCCGCCGCCAACGTAGAGAGCCGCCCCCTCAGTGGGAGGAGGTCATGGCTGCCTCCACAGTATTGCCAGCTACGCTGCCTTGCTGTCATCAGGGCTTCAGCCAGAAACGTCACTGTCAGTGACATTCGAAAGACGCCGCGCTCGGCCACGCTCTTTGCGTTGTCAGTAACGCCAGACGTCTCTTGTTCCGCATGAGAGGTAACTGGACACCTCCACCAAGCTCTTCTAGAATTATTGCGGCCAAGGGTCAGACTAAAGAAATTAATTAAACAGTTATCCCGACGTCTCATTTCACTCTTCACGGGTGACAGACAAAGTGGGTCATTTAACAATATTCCATGTGTAAATGACGTCATTCACTTTTTATGTGCCACAGTCCTTTTTTGAAATTATAAAAATAAATTAGTCGGAACAATTAAGGTTTAATCAAACGTGAAAACATGTTCGAAGATACAACATGGACAAATACACAGGAAAAAATATTTCACTCAACTTTAAAAGCGTTGAATCGAGAAGATCTTGTCGATATTGTATATATAACAGTCGATACGTTAGATTATATCTGTAATAGACACCACTATACAGTAAGTGGAATCAGTTTAAGCAAAAGTATTTGTTAAATATATTTTGAAATGGAAGCTACTGGAAACTAACACAAACTTCCATTCTCAAGTCAAGCGAAATTAAGACACTAAAGAAAGGCAGTTCGTCTGCAAGTATCATATGTTTCATGGTGAAAATCCTTCTGTTTCACGTACAAGGTTGTGCTTTTACATAAATAGTTCCGAAATTGTATAGGATTTTACTCGCCATAAAATTCCTTACCTGAAGAATTAACTATGTAGTCCAAATATTTTTAACATACTACATAGCACTTCAAATAAAACTGAATACTAGGCATCAGATCCCCGAGAAGTCGGGAACTTCACTGTTCGTGGAGAAGATCTACCAACAGTATTAAAATTTAAGTATCGCTGTTCTACAATCTTCAGCGATGGCTACATTGCAGACGAGGTCAATGTGTGGACAGAGGGAGACTGGATGAAGTGAGGAACGACAGCAGACGTCACATGCGATGGTGAGATTAAGGATCATCTGAAGTTAGCCGACTGTCATCTGTCGTGTTGCTCTTTGCAGCACCGAGTGGTGGCCAGCAGCAGAATCGGCAGAACGACGATTGGGGGTAATGGAGACTAAGGTCTTTCGATGGACAAATGGCATCACTCAACTGGATCACGTTTCAAATGACACTGTCAGGGAATGTCTTGGTGTCGCTCCGATTCAGGAGAAAATGTGAGAAAACCGTCTTCGGTGGTCTGTACATGTGTTGTGTACAGAGGGCCATGCTGTAACAAAGGCCTCCTACATATTGGAAGTCATGGTATAGAGGACCAAGGGACGACACTGCAGATCGCCCTGAATGTTGTAAATTTTCTTTCACACCTGACCCACCATCGAACAGAGTACAGACAGCGAATCCATTTAGCAGACGTTGGACTAGGTGGGACAAACGAAAAAAATGAGATACAATCCGGAATAGTAGAAAAAGAACCATAACCTATTGTCTAACAACTTCAAAAACCGTAGAAGATGGTGGAAACTGTTTATGACGGCTACAATTGCGCACTTCTTCCTGCGATTCTGAAATGAGTCTCTAGACTGAACACACTCTCCTACTACACTCCTGGAAATTGAAATAAGAACACCGTGAATTCATTGTCCCAGGAAGGCGAAACTTTATTGACACATTCCTGGGGTCAGATACATCACATGATCACACTGACAGAACCACAGGCACATAGACACAGGAAACAGAGCATGCACAATGTCGGCACTAGTACAGTGCATATCCACCTTTCGCAGCAATGCAGGCTGCTATTCTCCCATGGAGACGATCGTAGAGATGCTGGATTTAGTCATGTGGAACGGCTTGCCATGCCATTTCCACCTGGCGCCTCAGTTGGACCAGCGTTCGTGCTGGACGTGCAGACCGCGTGAGACGACGCTTCATCCAGTCCCAAACATGCTCAATGGGGGACAGATCCGGAGATCTTGCTGGCCAGGGTAGTTGACTTACACCTTCTAGAGCACGTTGGGTGGCACGGGATACATGCGGACGTGCATTGTCCTGTTGGAACAGCAAGTTCCCTTGCCGGTCTAGGAATGGTAGAACGATGGGTTCGATGACGGTTTGGATGTACCGTGCACTATTCAGTGTCCCCTCGACGATCACCAGAGGTCTACGGCCAGTGTAGGAGATCGCTCCCTACACCATGATGCCGGGTGTTGGCCCTGTGTGCCTCGGTCGTATGCAGTCCTGATTGGGGCGCTCACCTGCAGGGCGCCAAACACCCATACGACCATCATTGGCACCAAGGCAGAAGCGACTCTCATCGCTGAAGACGACACGTCTCCATTCGTCCCTCCATTCACGCCTGTCGCGACACCACTGGAGGCGGGCTGCACGATGTTGGGGCGTGAGCGGAAGACGGCCTAACGGTGCGCGGGACCGTAGCCCAGCCTCATGGAGACGGTTGCGAATGGTCCTCGCCGATACCCCAGGAGCAACAGTGTCCCTAATTTGCTGGGAAGTGGCGGTGCGGTCCCCTACGGCACTGCGTAGAATCCTACGGTCTTGGCGTGCATCCGTGCGTCGCTGCGGTCCGGTCGCAGGTCGACGGGCACGTGCACCTTCCGCCGACCACTGGCGACAACATCGATGTACTGTGGAGACCTCCCGCCCCACGTGTTGAGCATTTCGGCGGTACGTCCACCCGGCCTCCCGCATGCCCACTATACGCCCTCGCTCAAAGCCCGTCATCTGCACATACGGTTCACGTCCACGCTGTCGCGGCATGCTACCAGTGTTAAAGACTGCGATGGAGCTCTGTATGCCACGGCAAACTGGCTGACACTGACGGCAGCGGTGCACAAATGCTGCGCAGCTAGCGCCATTCGACGGCCAACACCGCGGTTCCTGGTGTGTCCGCTGTTCCGTGCGTGTGATCATTGCTTGTACAGCCCTTTCGCAGTGTCCGGAGCAAGTATGGTGGGTCTGACACACCGGTGTCAATGTGTTCTTTTTTCCATTTCCAGGAGTGTATTTCCTGTGACAGCATGGGACACACTAACTAATAAATTTATTGGTACGAAAAGAATATCCACCTGCCCCCACCCTCCACAAATCACCTTACTGTGTGCAGTGAAGGGTTCTTTTGGTAGCCCTCCCTTTCTCCATCTGCCGTTTTCCGTATGCGAATAGTCCCAGGGCGTAACGACTGTATATACACTTCCGTATAATCTCTGATTTCTCTGGTTTTCTGTCCTTAGTCCTTTCGGTAGACAAGTGTGATAGGAAGCAATATGTTGCCTGACTCTGCCTCGAACATACGTCCTCAAAATTTTTGCAGAAACTCTGACCTGTGATTCACCACACTTCCCTTGTTGCGTTTGCCACTTGAGTTTTTTTGATCGTCTACGCAACGCTCTTGCCTCCACTAAATGGTCCCATGATAAAATGTGCCACTTTTCGTTGAACCTTCCCATCTCATCTGCTAGTCCTGCTAGGTAGGTGTCCCAGACTTACGTACAGTACTGAAGTATCGGTAAGTCACTTCCTTCTTGAACGTGTTACATTTCCTTCCAAATCTTCCAGTGAATCTCAGTGTTGCATCTACTTTCCCTGCAATTTGTTTTATGCGGTCGTTACACTTTAGGTTGTCCAGGGAGGACGGTTGCTCACAGGTATTTTACAATTTTCACTGTTCCCACTGAGTCTTGATCAGCAGCATACTCCATCAGTAAGGATTGCTAAGAGAAACAGTCGAGATACGTAATATCAAAGGCAGTTACTAAGCACAGATCCATCCCACGATTCCTAGAGTAACATGGGGTAATAAGGCACAAAAATCGAGGAGCTTTACGGCACTTACAGCACGAATAAAATTTAGTTACTGGTATTTTAACAGGTGCCTGTGTCGGCTCAAGCGTTATACCCCTACGTGTTTGCGGAGAGGAACAAGTTCCAAACTACATACTCCTACAATGTCATCGGAACACGAATCTCATAAACTTACTTGCAAGCAATCGTCGAGTTCATGGCCACTAGTTTCCAAAAGACCTAAGAACCTTAATATCATCCAAAAAATACAGCGACATATGAAAATCTGTACTAGTTCATCAAATGTGCCAATGATATAGAATTAGAATGCAGGGGAAATGCAAATCACAATTAACTCACTATATTCCAACCACCTAATGAGCAGGATATGGAACGCTCAGCCTATAAATATATGCATTATGAACTTATTGTGTGCCTGTATCTGAATATGCTCTCTCTGCACTTACGGCTGCAATACCCAAATCTAGTTCGTGCACACTGTTCTCATGTTGTATACAGATGGTACTTATACAAATAATCAATTATCTCTCCGAAGCTTTTATAACAATTCTTATAGGACATATAAACGAACATTTTATTGCCAGGTTAGATGAATAGTCATTGATATGGACTGAGTCGTGAATATCCAAAGTGTGTACCAACAGCGATTTATCATTTCTCATTGTGTTCCCAGTATGATTTTTATCCCGTGTAATATATTCATCCTCTTTACTCGTTTCAGTATCCTGGAGATATCGCAGTTTTCCTTTGTTAAGCCTATTTAACATCGTACCGGGCGACGACGGAAACTAATATAAACCATGAATTGTAAAAACAAACTTTAGTATAACATTTCCAGTGTTCAGATGGCTGTATGGGCACGCTCCAGTAGCCAAAAATGATAACAACAATAATAATAACAGTGACAATATTAATGAATCTCTTCATCCATTTACTCGCAAGATGTCGCATTTGTTAACGTTTAGCGACAAATGTCTGTCCTTGCACCAATTATCAATAACCCTAAGGTACCGAACGAGATGGAGCAGTGTTTAGCACACTGAGCTCACACTTGGGACGACGACCGTTCAAACCCGCGTTCGCGTCGTGACTTAGGTTTTCCGTGACTTCCCTAAACCGTTTAAGGCAAATGTCGGTATGGTTCCCTTGATAGGGCACCGCCAATTTCCTCAGCCATCTTGCCCTAATCTGATGGGACCGAGAACCTCGCTGTTTCGTTCCCTCCTCCAAATGAACCAGCCATCCTGAGGTGTTCTGGCATTTCTTTAAAGTCTTGTTACCACCAATCTGTAGACGACAGCATCGCATTCGAAAAGCCTCATATATCTTCCAGCCTTATCCACTAGATCATGTACTGTTTATATTGGAAACATACACTAATCTGCAAAAGAAACTGGTACACCTGCCTAATATCGTGTACGCATTGACACCGTGAATCCTGCAGGGTTGTTCCCAAGTCAAGAGGGCATCCCAGATATGCTCAATAATGTTCATGTCTGGGAGTTTTGTGGCAAGCGGAAGTGTTTAAACTCAAAAGAGTGTTCCTGGATCCGCTCTGTAGCAATTCTGGACTTGGGGGTGTCGCGTTGTCCTTCTGGAATTGCCTTAGTCCGTGTGAATGCACAATGGATATGAAAGGATGCAGGTGATCAGAAAGGATGCTCACGTACGTGACACCTGTCAGGGTAGTGTCTAAACGTTTCAGGGGTCTCACATCATTCTAACTGCACATGATCCACACAATTACAGAGCTTCCACCAGCTTCAATAGTCCCCTGCTCCCATGCAGGATCCATGGATTCATAAGGTTGTCTCCATACCTGTAGAAGTCCATTTGCTCGCTACAACTTGAAATCTGACTCTTCCGATCAGGCTACATGTTTCCAGCTATCAACAGACCAATGTCGATGTTGACGGGCCCAGGCGAGGCGTAAAGCTTTGTGTCTTGCTGTCAAGGGTAGTGAGGTGGGCCTTCGGCTCCGGAAGCCTATGTCGATGGTTTCGTTGAATGTTTCGCATGCTGACACTTGTTGGTGGCCGAGCATTATAAACTGCAACAATTTGCGGAATGGAGGCACTTGTGTCACATTTAAGGACTCTCTTCAGACGTCGTTGGTACCATTCTTGCAGGATATTTTTCCGGCCAAAGTGATATCGGGGATTTGATGTTTTACCGGATTCCTGATATTCCCTCTACACTAGTCTAATAGTAATTAGTCGTACGTAAAAATCCTCATTTCATCTCTACTCCGGAGATGCTGTGTTCCATCGCTGGCGTGCCGACTATAACGCCACGTTGAAACTCTCTTAAATCTCGAGCCTCCATTATAGCAGCAGTAACCGATCTAACAACTGCCTCGTATTCAGACTGTTGTCTTATATAGGCGTTGCCTACAGCAGCGCCGTATTCTGGATGTCCATATATCTCTGTGTTTGAATACGCATGTCTGTACAAGTCTCTTTGGCGCTTCAGTGTATATAGCCCTAAAACACTTCCTTGAGGAACTACAGTAATTATCTTCAAATTTAACAATTCCTTCCCTTTAAGAATACTGCGTTGCGGTCTAACTCCTAGAAAGTCGTGAATCTAGTCTCAAAAGTGGCCCGATACTCGATAAGCTCGTATATTACTCACTAAACTTGTATGCGGAACTGCACTGAACGCCTTCCGAAAGCCAAGAAACACGGCATCAATCTGGACGCTTTCTTCTACTGTGCTCTAGATTTCAAGGACGAACAGGGCGTGTTGTAGTTTGCAGCTCTGCTGTTAACGAGTTCCATGTTGGTACTCGAGTACGTACATTCAGATCTACTATACCTCTTATTTCCTATGTTAAAATGACGAATTCATATTCCGCATTTCTCGGCTTCCGCTGAATCACTTTGTATTTACCACCATTGGTAAATATGAGCGAGGATACGGGTCGCTACCTTCTAATACGTGTACCTGTAGAGATACTGTTTGGAGGTGGTTGCAGTTCTATGGTTAACTGAGATAATGTTCACAGTTAAGTTCCAACACAGCTCGTCTAGCGGAAATCGAAACGGACTTGGCGGCAACTCCCGCATAAGCCGGAATACAGCCCTCCAACTGGGATGAGTTAGGCACGCAGTCGTATTGTCTGGACTAATCTGAAGCCGGTCTTCCTCCACTCCTACCAGCGCCAATCTTCCGCCCGGCTAATTGGAAGTCCTGTCCGCCATTAACAAAACAGGTGCGCCGTCGCGGGCAACCCCCCTGCCGCTACACGGTCCCGCTCACTGACTGCTTGTCTCTTAGCGTGCACTTTGTAATCTCATTAAAAATAACAATGACCAAGCCTTGCCCTGCGTCACACAAACGCCGAGTTCTTTGATGCTTCGTTAGGCGTGGTCGGGATTAAAGTCTGCGACCATTTCGCACGTGCGGATAAACTTCGTCTGGCTGAAAGTTCGTCGTTTCTGAGCAGGATTTTTCTTAAATCGTCATACTAAAACTGTCCAAGGCGGATGGTTATTAAACTAACGTGATACCTCTTTAGTACTGTAATATGTACATGACTCATAATTGATCGTTTAATAGTGTATAGTTTATTGCGTTGAATTGCATAGATCCTCGTATTCAGCGATATCGTTATACACTGTCCCACAACTTTGAAGTGAGCACTGCCTATGTTAGACGTCAACGTGCTATAGCCTCTCACAGAAGGCTTCACAACTTCGTGGTGGGGAGAGCGGGGGGGGGGGGGGGGGGGGAGTATAAAGCTTCTCGCTTCTCGGGGCGCACGTGGAAAACAGTACACTCGCTCTCGTAATGCAGAAACGGAGCGATTATGTGACGCCCAAATGAGCATGTTCATTGGCCTCCGGGCAACGGGTGGAAAAACTTCCGAAACGGCTAATTTAGCAACCTGTTTCCGTGCCACCGTGGTTAAAGCATACCATGCATGGCAAAGTGGCGCTATCCAAAACCACCGCCGGGCAAAATGTGGTACAGTAAGGGCCTTCATGACAGAGGTGAATGACAGCTGCGGAGATGTTTACAGATGAACAGGCTCGCAAGTATTGAGCAACTGACCGCCCAGGTGAACCAAGAGGGTGCCAATAGGGGGTGGTTATCGCTGAAACAACTGTTTTTTTGTTATACCGGTTTTTTCATGTACAGTTTAACATGGCAACTACAGCTGCTCAAAATAACCGGTTTCTTAAATAAGCGATTTTCAGTATTTAATGTTTCTATTTCCCGTAATAAACTTAGACATCGAACGAAGTTTGAAGAAATGTTCCGCTCCCACAGTCTTTTGCTTTATATATATCAAGACAAGTAGAATCAAATATCAAATGACATAACTAAATAAAAGAAAATTTCTTCTTCCAAAGTTGACTGCCTTTCTCTGAAGTAATGAGGGGTTGAATACTACAAAAAATCACCGGTATTCTCCTATTGATTCTGATTTTTAGAAACTCCGCTCAAAAATAATGATGTAAGAGAGAATCATACCAAAATTTGGACATTAGGAATAGTCAGTGGTAAAAGGTGAAAATTGAGGCAGGATACCTCTATTTTCCGTGTTAATTTGCTAGTATCAGGGCCTACAAGCAGATAAAGGCCCATTATCTAGACACAAGTAGCAGATCACCTACATTCTGTTTTTATTTTAAGCAATAAAGGAATTGTAAATTTTAATTTAGTATTGTCGCCGTATTGTACTTCATAGAAACGACAGACAGGTAATAAGTAGTCGTGTAAAATTTGTAGCATTCTTTTTCATTAATTATTGCGAATGAAAACCCAATTTTATTGTAAAATATATTTATTTACTTTTTAATATTAATTTGATTACAATAGAACTTTTTGTGACTATAATAAATGCTCTTTAAACAAAACTAAACAGAGCAATTTAAAATGTAGGCAAAGTGGAACATTTACAAGCAACAATTACATAAGCATAGTTAGAATTTTAATACTTTTTATAACTAATTAATGTGTTTGCCAATATTTATTGTACATTCTGGTCATAAATACTCTTTACATGCTGAAACTAAAGCTCTGTTTATTTCGGAAGCAAAGATTCAGTCTGCCCTAGCCCAGTCTAGACTACTTCCTGATTATGTCACGGCCAAAGTGGGTTCACAATTGCTCCGGCCTCCTCGTCGATTTCGTCCAAGTAGTTGCTTCACACTTGGGCCAAATTGTAATGTTTCTGACAACTATTCAATTCCTACAGGCTAGGGCTGGTCTCATTCTGAAATATAACTGGCTTCCGCGTACGACAACGAGAAACTACAGTATAGATAAGCTACACTGAAGGTACACGTGTAGTGCCTAGTTGGCCGCACCCTATTGTAACAGGTACGTAATTGTCTCAGCAGTGCTGTACCGATTGTAATGTTATGTGTTTGTTGCTCGTTCCTAACTGTGGACATTATTATTCTAGTTGCTTTTGCCATTTTCTATAACCACACTTTTTCAAAACAATGGAATTTTAGGAATATGTATTAGTCGTTTTTCAAGTAACTTACCTAAAACCAAAAAATTTCAGCACCACTGTGATGGAAAAATGATGCAGTTCTTTTTTTTCTAAATTTTTAAATAGTATAAAATGATAAAAAGCTCTTAAACCGATACCAAACAGATATCGTAAAGTGCCGGTTATACAGAAATAAAATACCGGTATTAGTTTTAGTTGTTCGATTTTCCCTTTCCCTAGCTATCAACAGTGCTTTCTCGACGGTTCACCGAACATTTCTGCGCATGTTTCTCCTCAGCAAGTGCCTGGTTCATGCTCCCATGAAGACTGCTTTTCATCTGCGATGAAGGCTGGAATTAGCGCGTCTCTACCGGAACGGGATGTCCACTGAGGAGGACTTCTGAGGTTAAACATGTTTTATGCTCCATCGTATAGTTGGCCGTTGGCAGGTAGGGTGTGTGGCATCTAAAAGCAAACACCCAACAAGCGTTATGGTCTGGTGAGTGTTTTAGTAGCATTACCTGGATTATGTCGTCATTCCGGGGGCACAAAGGATCCTTGGGGACCATGTCGCCCACTAAATGCAGTTGGTAATTCCTAATCATCATGGCACCTACTAGCAGCACAATGCAGCGTGTCACACAGCTCGCCATATACGTGCATTGTTCGAAGAGCACAATGGCCACCATTCTCTCTAGATTTAAGCCCAATCTAAAATCCGTGGAATCACCTGGATGGGTTTGCTCCCTCCATGGATCCTCACCCGAGAAAGCCAGCGCAACCGACAACGGCGCAGGAATCATCATGACTCCAGATCCCAGTCGGTGACTTCCACAACCTCACTGACTCTCTTTTCTGCACGTCTCCCGTGAGTAATGTGACTAAACAGTGTAACAGACAAAAACAAGACTTCACACTACACATCAAAACACTTTCTTCTACGTTCGTTAGGATGAGAATGGGAGAAAGTCTGATTGTTGAACATGACATTACGTTTTGTCAAGTGTCCTACTTATAATTTTCCATCATAGAGATGAATCTCCCGTTTTGCTGATAAACGGGATGTTGTTGTTGTTGTGGTCTTCAGCCCTGAGACTGGTTTGATGCAGCTCTCCATGCTACTCTATCCTGTGCAAGCTTCTTCATCTCCCAGCACCTACTGCATCCTACATGCTTCTGATTCTGCTTAATGTATTCATCTCTTGGTCTGCCTCTACGATTTTTACCCTCCACGCTGCACCCCAGTACTATATTGATGACCCCTTGATGCCTCAGAACATGTCCTACCAACCGATCCCTTCTTCTGGTCAAATTGTGCCACAAATTGCTCTTCTCCCCAATCCTATTCAACACTTCCTCATTAGTTATGTGATCTACCCATCTAATCTTCTGCATTCTTCTGTAGCACCACATTTCAAAAGCTTCTATTCTCTTCTTGTCCAAACTAGTTTTCGTCCATGTTTCACTTCCATGCATGGCTACACTCCATACAAATACTTTCAGAAATGACTTCCTGACACTTAAATCTATACTCGTTGTTAACAAATTTCTCTTCTTCAGAAACGTTTTCCTTGCCATTGCCAGTCTACAGTTTATATCCTCTCTACTTCGACCATCATAAGTTATTTTGCTCTCCAAATAGCAAACCTCCTTTACTACTTTAAGTGTCTCATTTCCTAATCTGATTCCCTCAGCATCACCCGACTTAATTCGACTACATTCCATTATCCTCGTTTTGATTTTGTTGATGTTCATCTTATATCCTCCTTTCAAGACCCTATCCATTCCGTTCAACTGCTCTTCCAAGTCCTTTGCTGTCTCTGACAGAATTACAATATCATCAGCGAACCTCAAAGTTTTTAATTCTTCTCCATGGATTTTAATACCTACTCCGAATTTTTCTTTTGTTTCCTTTACTGCTTGCTCAGTATACAGATTGAATAACATCGGGGAGAGACTACCACCCTGTCTCACTCCCTTCCCAACCGCTGCTTCCCTTTCATGTCCCTCGACTTTTATAACTGCCATCTGGTTTCTGTACAAATTGTAAATAGCCTTTCGCTCCCTGTATTTTACCCCTGCCAGCTTCAGAACTTGAAAGAGAGTAATCCAGTCAACATTGTCAAAAGTTTTCTCTAAGTCTACAAATGCTAGAAACCTAAGTTTGCCCTTCCTTAATATAGCTTCTAACATAAGTCGTAGGGTCAGTATTGCCTCACGTGTTCCAATATTTCTACGGAATCCAAACTGATCTTCCCCGAGGTCGGCTTGGCTTCTACTAGTTTTCCCATTCGTCTGTAAAGAATTCGCGTTAGTATTTTGCATGTGTGACTTACTATACTGATAGTCAACACCTGCTTTCTTTGGGATTGGAATTATTATATTCTTCTTGAAGTCTGAGGGTATTTCGCCTGTGTTATACATCTTGCTCACCAGATGGTAGAGTTTTGTCAGGACTGGCTCTCCCAATGCCGTCAGTAGTTCCAATGGAATGTGGTCTACTCCGGGGGCCTTGATTCGACTCAGGTCCTTCAGTGCTCTGTCAAACTCTTCACGCAGTATCGTATCTCCCACTTCATCTTCATCTACATCCTCTTCCATTTCCATAATATTGTCCTCAAGTACATAGCCCTTGTATAGACCCTCTATATACTCCTTCCACCTTTCTGCTTTCCCTTCTTTGCTTATAACTGGGTTTCCATCTGAGCTCTCATACAAGTGGTTCTCTTATCTCCAAAGGTCTCTTTAATTTTCTTGTAGGCAGAATCTATCTTACCCCTAGTGAGATAAGCCTCTACATCCTTGCATTTGTCCTCTAGCCATCCCTGCTTAGTCATTTTGCACTTCCTGTCAATCTCATTTTTGAGACGTTTGTATTCCTGTTTGCCTGCTTCATTTACTGCATTTTTATATTTTCTCCTTTCATCAATTAAATTCAATATTTCTTCTGTTAGCCAAGGATTTCTACTAGCCCTCGTCTTTTTACCTACTTGATCCTCTGCTGCCTTCACTACTTCATCCCTCAAAGCTACCCATTCTTCTTCTACTGTATTTCTTTCCCCAATTCCTGTCAATTGTTCCCTTATGCTCTCCCTGAAACTCTGTACAACCTCTGGTTCTTTCTGTTTATCCAGGCCCCATCTCATTAAATTCCCACCTTTTTCCAGCTTCTTCAGGTTTTAATCTACAGGTCATAATCAATAGATTGTGGTCAGAGTCGACATCTGCCCCTGGAAACGTTTTACAGTTTATAACCTGGTTCCTATATCTCTACTTACCATTATATAATCTACCTGAAACCTGTCAGTATCTCCAGGCTTCTTCCATGTATACAGCCTTCTTTTATGATTCTTGAACCAAGTGTTAGCTATGATTAAGTTGTGCTTCCTGGAAGTCCCGATTTGAATCGTATTGAGCGTGTGTGGGACTATTTGCTGAGAAGGGCCCGTCAGCAGCATACAAAGACCCTACAGGACCTACGGGGAGCCTCCTTGTAAGAACGAAAGCGATTTCTGTAGAAGACATTGCATCATTAATCGTGAGCACACCTGAAACGGTGGAATCCGCGCCTGGTGCAATAGGAGATAGTTCACGCTTTTGAAGACGCGAAGAAGAGGATGGCGAAATGTGAGTGAAGTAAGAAAACCAAAACAAATGAGTTTCCTGACTCTCATGTACATCACTGGACATTAGAAAATTAATTTAAAACATTTTTTTAATAACTATAAAAGTGTGTGTTTTTTGTCCCGGTCAGTGTATTTGTTATTAGCTTTTCCTTTATCGTCAATGTCACCTACTGTGAAGACAGTTACTTCCAAAGTTATAGTATAATGCCGTACACCTTTTATTTTTAATTTCTACATTTGTGTGGTCCTAAATTTATTGTTTATGAATCGATTCGGTGGACCATGCGATTTAATCGGTGGTAGTCTTCTGTAAGGATACCTTATCAAGATTATATTTTCGAAGTTTAGAGTCAGACAGATATCGTATTTCAGAATAAATTTATCATGTCCTAATAGTAATTACTACCATGCTTCTCCAAAATATGACCTCAGCTGTGTAGATGCTGAAACTTGTCTAAAACACTAGTAGGAAGTGATACGGATACATATGTTATCAAAGGTCATAAGCCGTATACGACCTGAGACACACACTCGTATACCTGTCGACTTACAACATAGTAACAGCTTCGGATTCTTAGCTGCAGTAGCTACTGCATACTTTTAAACTTTTGGTGTTCGTCTCACACACACATATGTGCCCTTACTGTTGTACAATGCCCCTACTATTGTACAACAATTGAATAACAGTGTGAAGACTTCACAGCTGTAACAGACTGACTGCTCCGTTGGTTTAATGTTGTGGGGTATCCATATCTAGAAACACATTCATATAGTCTTCTTAATGTGTGAATTAAATAACAAGAGGAAACGAATACCATAATCACAGCAAACATTCAAGGGTAGTCTACGTCCATGTGTAACTCGATTGTTATCTAGTTCTGCTGACGAGGGTAATTAATTAATTAGTAATTACCTGTTCAAACAAACTGATTGCAGAGCAATTAATTTTGTAGATCCATTAGCTTTAATGTGTTAAAGGAGAGCAAGATCTGCTGATGGAGAATTGACGAGTGACTTACTTTCCAGTTCGGTTTAAGACCAACTGGAAGAAAGTAAAGGGAAACGTGGATTTTGTTTTGACACAAATTCCGTTGTAAACTGGTGTGGTTCTAGAGTAATTTGTTTGTGCTTTTGTTTTTTACTTGCTGATATTGAAAATGTTTTGTCATCACTTCGGGAGAAGATTTTACAGAATGAAAGATTGGGAATATCTGTACAGTAAAGAAACTATAAAACCTGGAGAAACCAGAATACAAAAAGTAAATGATCCTGTAGCATTTGTCCAAGCTTGATCAAGGCTTTGGTTTCTACACCACAGGCTACGCCGTTAACAATTTCTTTCCTCTGAGAGCAGTTTCACGGCGGACGTACACAAGTAGATTTCGCTCTGTCCTCTGAAGCCATCTGTTATGCACCATAAACTGCTTGCCTCCGTCGACTTCGCTTTGGTTTAGTTCAGGGTGATATTCGGAGTGTTTTGAACTATATAGTACTGATAGTGCAATCGTGGGGAAAAAAGCATGTTGGGGTGGTAGTTGTTCCCCACACAAGATACCGCTTCAGTTACAGTGGAACAGTGCGAATTGCAAAATCTTTTGTCCTTGTGTGACTTTTACCGTTCAGTTTCTATTGACACGGAAAATTCATAACACACTCCTCATATGCGTGGGACACTTCACATCAACTGAAAACGTAAGGAATAAGAAGCGTAAAGGTCCACGCCACAGTGTAACGACGCCAAAACATGTAGCAGGGATAAGGGAAGCGATAGTCAGAAGCCCAGAACCCTCAGCTACTGGCTAGCGATCATGAATCGGTCAGTGTAATTTTATATACCTTAAAATTACATCTGTACAAAGTTCTTTTTGTGCAAGCCAACTAATTTTGGTGACTGCAAAGATTTTGCTTGTGGAATGCAAGTGATTTTGAATGGTGATGTGATTTTATTGATCAGTGATCTAGCTCATTTTCATTTACACGGTACCTTCGATAAACAAAACATGTGTTACTGGGCCCCTGAATATCCACCCCTTATTCACCAGCATACTATACGCTCTGAAAATGTCACAGACTAGATTGGTCGTGGCTCTATCGCCATCAATGTGCCGTATTAAAAAAATTAATAAAGAAATAAAAAGGGAGGGGGATCAGAATCACTGTCAATTTCATTCAGTACATTCATATGCTTTAAACAGTCTTCAAGCCAGAATTGAAGATATGAAGGATCCCTGTAAAAGATAATGTTTCCATCAGGATAGCGTTACCTCATGTACTGGAACGTTTCAATGGTAGGTCTTCGACGCCTGTATCCTAGACAGACTCTCTCACGTTTTGGCAATGCTCCTTGGCCTCCTAGATCTCCAGACTTACCAGTGTGACGTTTTTCTAAAGAGCCGTGTCGATAACCACAATCCGCAGAAATCTGGACCAGTTAAACAATGCAATCATTCAACAAGCTGCTTCCATCCATACTGATTCGTCTGTGTGATGTGAGATTTGGAGAAAAGACTTGAATCGTGTATTTGACATGATGGACCTCACATTGACGACATAATTTTTCATTACAGTAAGTAATTAGTGTCGATTTAATGTCAATATACATACATTTATTTTAAAAATCGAGCGAGTATTCTCTATTTAGAAACCGTCTGCCTCCATTGTGTCACCCTGTAGATTTCGCTTGATTGCTCATTGGGCTCGTTACATTGTCTTATGACGACTTTGGCTCCAAATGCTAACTGTGAACTAGCTCGCAAATGTTGTGGAATTTTTTTACACCCACGATAACCATGCATCAACTGGAGTAATGTCTTATCGCACTGGACGTGCTCTCATCGGTCACTCTCATAAGGGAATTGCTAGTGATAAACGCTGCGGTATACTGAAGCGTCAGCTGCGAATATAGTCTCCAGATAACAAAGACAACAGCTTAGACGCTGACAGGCAAATGAAACGTAAAAGTGAAAAGATTTAACACTGCACTTAATTAACTACTTTGACTTCAGGAAAACTGTACTCTGTTCAATACTTATAAATTACAGTCTCTATCTACATGAAATGAAATCACTTGGTTGCGTCCATCTGTATATGCAGGCTTATCTCATGAAATGCGGTGGCGATTTTGATCCGGTTTTGACAAATAGATACAGTGATTCACGAGGAATGTTTTTGTATACAGTTTATAAATATTTTGTGCAAATGGTCTGATTTGTGATGAATTAAATTTAGGTTGCGAAAGTGATGCCATAACCACGTAACGAACAGCTGCCATAACTCGAGAAACAATCAGTGTCTCGAACATACAGCATGTGGCATCTCATTTACCTCTGATGTGGTCGTCTTGTAGTTGACTGTGTGACTGGAGATGGACAGGTTGTAGGATCGAATCAGTTGTTTTCACTCTGTCTTTTAACCTAGCATTCACCTTTCCATGATGTGGAGATACGCTTTTCGAAATACGACGACTACTTCAGACTGTCAGTTTCTGCTTTCCTCGGTTTAGCAATCGCAATTTACACACTTAATCCTGCAAACAACGGGCAGTGAGCTACTCAGATTTGAAGTATCGTAATAAAATTGACCAGTAATGGAAAAATAACCACGTCATTGTAAGGATATGATGTGAGATTTAGAATTCGAAATAATCAAATATTTTTAACCAATAATTTCCCTTCAAGCATTTGAGAAAAAATGCATGTGAACCGATAGTATGCGAAGTTTCATTTTTTGTTCTATATTAAAAAAGTTTTAGAGAAATAAAACATCAACTTTTCTTCGTTTACACACTTTTCTTCGTTCTTTCAACAACGCAGTTGATGATTCAGTTTTCATGTTTCTGCTTTTGTTGAACCACACCTAATGGTGACACGGAAAGTAATTCGGCCAATAAGAGTCCACAGAGTCTAAACAATGCGTCAGAGTGCATACTATGTTCCACAAGAGGCGTGCTGTAACACTAGCTAAACATGCATATAAATGGTGTTTTTTCTGTTATGTTTTTGCTTTATTCGGGCCACCTCAGGAACCCTCCGCACATATTGAATAACTCATACACATACGCCCTTCATTCGCTTGTAATAACTTACAGTGCTTGTAGACGCATAACTTACACCATGATGTCCTTCCATCATTGACACGATGTGTCACTCCAAGCGACAATTCAAATTGTAACATTCATACCTCGAGATACCTTTCGTGCCGTACATTGCGTACAGCGCGTTAAGTTATATGGAACTGACGATATTTAGTTAATATAATTCTCTGAAATTTATTCATAACTACACAGAGCTGCCTACAGACGAAACATGCTACGCCAAACAAGTCATCTGGTCACAAGTACTTAATACTAGCCATGCGAAGCGTGGCCGGGTTGCTAATTCGAGTATAAATATCTGCAAGTGGTTACAAATTTTACGTCTGCTACTCCCCATACAGAGATAATAATATTATTTTTCGATAGATATATATGGACGGTAACGATGAACAAAACTAGCAAAACACAGTGATGAATCAAAACACAAGCTTTATAGCGCATTGGTCCATATTTGGAGCCCAAAAATGCAGCGACGCTGCATGGCATAGATTTAACAAGTCCTTGATAGATTTCCGGAGGTACATGGGCCAGAGGGCTATACAGAGGTAAAGTAATTTCCGTAAATTTCGAGATAATGGTTTAATCTATGCCGATCAGTCACCTGATAAAGTCTGGCAAATTTGGTGGTAAAGACATCAATGTGGCTTAACTATCATGCTTCTCAAACCACCGTAATACGATTCTGACCTTTAAGCCACATGCCATCACCGTAATGGAAGACGTGAAGCATAAAGAGATGCAGGTCGTCCGAAATAACGACCACGGACTCCATGGTGATATCTTTTACAACCACAGGGAAATCCACATGAATGCCCCCATTCCATAATACTGCCATCATCGGACATCGTCCGTGGTACAGTACATATTACGAGCAGAAGTGCGCCTGTACGACAGCGTATACAGAAAGAACCATTGATCTGTTGTTACAGGAATCGCGTTTCATCCGACTAGGCGACATGTTTCCATTGACCCACGAGCGAATCTTGATGACTGCGTACCATCTACGTTTGTTTTTGGAGGGCGTCCGCCTTGAGCAAAACACAATTTTATCTTTTCTTCTGTTTACCAGAATGTTTTACTAAACTTTCAGCATCATAAATGGGTTCTTATTTTCTTTCCGTTAATCAGGAAAAATGATTTATATTACTTGATCTCATATAAATTTGACTTTTTGTAACAGAATTTACAAATCTGAGGAACAGACAATCCTTTATACATGTACCTTGCTGCCACACACTGAAGTTTTCCTAAATTTTTTAAATATTTTATTCCGCTTGTTTCGTTTCACAGTACATCTGCAACCCATATAAAACATCAATCAGAAAAGTTATTTACTTTGAAATTTTACGAATGGGAATGTTATGGTTAGGCCTAACGTTACGCGTTTGTGTGTGTGTTGGGCCAAATATCTCACGAAATAAGCGTCAAACGAAAAAACTACAAAGAACGAAACTTCTCTAGCTTGAAGGGGGAAACCAGATGGCGCTATGGTTGGCCCGCTAGATGGCGCTGCCAAAGGTCAAACGGATATCAGCTGCGGTTTTTAAAATAGGAACCCCCTATTTTTATTACGTATTCGTGTAGTACGTAAAGAAATATGAATGTTTTATTAGAACGACTTTTTACGCTTTGCGATAGATGGCGCTGTAATAATCACAAGCGTATGGCTCGCAACTTTAGACGAAGGTAACAGGAAGGTTTTTTAAAATTATTCAGCACATGTACAATTATATCTGTTACTATTCATCGATCCTTTATGTTGAGTAATAATGTATTAAAGTTTCTGCTTGTGTGCCCTATGTAAAATGATTTACAGTCATGACATGTCAGTTGGTAAATACCAAACGCATTGTGCTTGTCTGTGTTTGTATTTGTTCTCCATAGTGCTCTCTGTATTGTTTTATCTGTTCTGTTGAGTATGTTGCCTATTCTGCGGGCTGCTTTATTGTTGTAAATTGTCTGCTAAGGAGCCTCTTGTACAGCAATCGACGCAAACGGCGTGCCCCTAAGCCCTTGTGCCTGCATCATTCCCTGTCGCCAGGTCTTCCACATATCAGTGGCTACGCTACCTTAGGGAGTCGGGACTCGTCGATCTCCACGTTCTGTGATGAGGAGGACCTCCAACACGTTATTGGCTACTTGTGATTTCCCCATCTTTCCGCTACCACAGAAGGTCATGGCAGTAGCGCAAGAAAGGACGATCAGGCTGGAAAAAAAATTTAAATTGAAAAACTAAATATTGGCATAACAATGTACTCGTTTCAGAGTCGCTTATAGTAGTGGATTTACCCATTTGCTGCCCGTATCGTGGCTAATAAGATTAAACGTTAGTGTCTACTTCGTTTATATTCTTTCTTCACCATCCCACTTACCCGCAGCTCCATGCCGTGGTATCCAATCTCGTGTTGGACAATGGGCATAATGTTTTTACTTGTCAGTGACCGCCTTTCAGAAGCAACCCCAGTGAAACAAAGTATACCAAATTACTTCTTGAAAGTCAGAAATGGTTGGTTGGTTGGTTGAGTTGAAGGAGAGGACAAACAGCGAGGTCACTGGTTCCATCGGATTAGGGAAGGACAGGGAAGGAAGTCGGCTCTGCCTTATTCCGGCATTTGCCTGAAGTGATTTAAGAAAATCACGGAAAAGTAAACCAGGATGGCCGGACGCGTGTTTAACTCGTCGTCGTCCCGAATGCGAGTCCAGAGTGTTAACCACTGCGCCACATAGCTTGGTGAAACTTACGACGAGGTGGAATGAAAGTGTAGTAATAACATCTATATGCGGCATCACATGTCTAGTCACTGAACACGTATCATGCAAAGCTTCATTAGAGAGGTTACTGTTATTAATTATTATTACTTGTAGCTCCTCTTACCACACTTCAGGTTTCTTGTAGGCAACCCGTTTACGTGAAACGATAAGGAAAACTAGAAATGGGTGAAGTTACTGGTTGTTTCCACTTGTTTGCAGTACAATAAATTAACGAATGATTGAAGATAGGCTTCCTGCATTACAAAAAATTAAATAAGATCGAACGCTCTGTTATAGGAGGAAGGTGGTCTTCACAGTTTGACGAGTACGTTTTCTTTTATGACCTCAGTAATTAGCTGTACGTGTATTCTCTGAAGTTCACGTACGATAGTTCATGGAGCCGAAAACTCTTAACGAAGATAACAAACATCCACACAGAATGTGGAGAGTTTTTTTATTTATATGGCTTCTCGTGTTTCTACTTTGTTTAGCCATCTAAAACAGAAGGTTACGTTGTATAAATAATTGTACGAAGAGCATACGTAAATGCATATATACAAATTCAAATATAAAAACTCAAGCCGTCGCAGATTCAACAACAAAATGATTGCAAGGAAATTAGACACTTTTGATTATTCACATAAATTCTGCAATTTAATCATAAGCAAGAAAGGAAAACGAAAATATGCATAGCACTAATACCTACAATATTTTCTTTATACTCTAAATGGTTGAAATGGCTCTGATCACTATGGGACTTAACATCTGAGGTCATCAGTCCCGGCGGTAATACGTGTCACGTTGTTATAGTAGACTGGAATATGGCAGGTGACTGTGTCAAGACCGTATTTAAATAAAGGCAAATCTGAAGAACATCGCACTTAATGTTTGGTAGAAGTCCAAGTTTGAAAGATGGTGCTGACGACCGTAAAATTATTTCTTCTGTTGAGGCTGTTCATATTCGATAAATGCAGTCTCTGCTTTTGGACACACAACTGTCCATGAAGGCCATTCCTTCAATGTAAAATCATTCTGATTAGATTTGACATCTAATACTCAAGTTCATCTGTGCCTCCATTAAAAGAGCATTTGCAGGCGGCTAACGCTTGGCTCCGAAACAGGAATGGCTCGTTAATGAAGAGTAACTTTCAGCTAATTGTGATACTGTATACAGCCATAGTCCAACCTAGAATAAATAATCCCACGCTACATGGTGAGTACAATACTCTGATGCGCTCCTCACCACACAAGGTGTGTGAGCGAATTGCAATTAAATCCTCTTCATAGTAATAGTAAATTGAATGTGGGGCGCCCAGCTTAGCCATGAGTCCGTTTTCATTGCTAGAAATAGAGCATGGGATATTTATTACCTGTGAAGTATACTTTCCACATGTGGCGTGACTGTCAATTCGAGCAACGTTTTTAGCTGCAAAAAGAAATGATCACCAATTTCTCTGCTGAAAACTACAGCCTGCTTGTAAAAAACCATTCATCGATGCATACATTGTTATTGGGCCTAGAATACTGGTCTCTTGTTGACCAAACACGTATATCATCTTCATACTGTAATATTTCAGTAAGCAGTGTTATTGCTCGTTCTAAATCATGAGTGTTCAGAGTATACATAAGGGGGCTCCAAGTTTCAAGGTGCAGCCAGCATTCTGAGACAAAGAAAGGAACGAGAATGTTTCCTTTGAAACTCACATAGATTGCTTTCTGAGCGACCAGGTTAGTGATGCCTCATATCAAACTCGAAGAAGTTCCAAAGTGCGCCAGCTCGACCAAGTGGACCGGAATTTGAACGTGAAGCGCCCTTAACGTCAAGGAAAGTGTTGTGGTTGGCAGGAGAGCCAACCGTATGGTTAAATGAGGCCGAAATGCACGCGTTTTAGCTCACGCAGGCTGGCGTGAGGTCTGGAACATGACAAGGGAATTATAATTGAGAAAAACGGACGTAGCTGGTGGAATACTTAACTTTAATCCATTAATGGAGAACGTCGCTCTTTATGGTACATGATTCACAATATCAATAGTACGGATACTGGCGCCTTGCTAGGTCGTAGCAAATAACGTAGCTGAAGGCTATGCTAACTATCGTCTCGGCAAATGAGAGCGTAATCTTTCAGTGAACCATCGCTAGCAAAGTCGGCTGTACAATTGGGGCGAGTGCTAGGAAGTCTCTCTAGACCTGCCGTGTGGCGGCGCTCGGTCTGCAATCACTGATAGTGGCGACACGCGGGTCCGACGTATACTACCGGACCGCGGCCGATGTAAAGGCTACCACCTAGCAAGTGTGGTGTCTGGCGGTGACACCACAGAAAGCGGTGACGATCTTTCTTTCCTTTCACCTCGTTTGAAACGCCGAAACGATGTCGAGATCAGCAAGCGAATTCGGACTGCGCATCGTCCCTTTGCCTTTTCTGAATCTTATTGACCCTCAGGTATCAAATTACGGGATCGCAGATATGCAGTTGTTTATACCAAAACAGCAACGACAGATGTTAGTAAGAATTTGCAGAACTATCTGCAGAGAAATGATGAATGATGCAGGCTCTGGCAGTTGATCCTGAACGTAAATAAATTTAACATACTGAGCATACATAGGATACGAAATCCACTATACACTTACACTATTGATGACAAACAGTTGCATACAGCGTCTGCACTAAAAAACGTGTACGTTACTATCCAGAACGACCTTAAGTGGAAGGCCCATTAAACCGATAGCGAAAAAAGAGATATTGATAAAATCAGACGCCAGACTCAGATCCATCGGAAGAGTCTTAAAGAAATGTAATTCATCCACGAAAGAAGTGGCTTATAAGGCGCCCGATTCTATAGTATTGTTCATCTATTTGGGATCCCTATCAGGTAGGATTGATAGAGGAGATAGAGAAGATCCAACGAAGAGCGGCGCTTTTCGTCACGGGATCGTTTAGCTGGTGAGAGAGCGTTACGGAGATGCTAAACAAACGCCACTGGGAGATGCTACAAGAGAGGTGTTGTGCATCACGGAGAGACTTACTATTGGATTTTCGGGATATCAGTTTTCAGGAGGAGTCAGGCAACATATTAATTCATCCCCACCCCCACCCCCCCCACATACGTATCGCGATTGACCACGAGGAGAAAATTCGAAAAATTAGAGCCAGTACAGAGGCTTTCCTACAATCATTCTTCGCACGCACTATTCGCAAGTGGAACAGGATTGGAGGGACAGATAGTGGTACAAAAAGTACCCTTCGCCACACTCCTTTAGGTGGCCTTCGGAGTACGATGCAGATGTGGATTATAAAGCAACTATCTCCTTTGCACCATCAGTTCCAGTTGTTTGCTACCAAAGACGACAAGACTACCGGTTTATAGTTAGAAACTATATATTTGGATGTTTTACTTTTTTCAGAAATGTAATTATAACCAGAATTATAACCACTTATGTCTTCCATATTTGCGTGAGGTCTTATTGCGCCCAGTACTGTTTAAAGCAAATCCTTCGCTTCCATGGAGTTTCGCAAGGATAGAATAATGAAATAATCAGTACCACGACATGTGTCACGCGATGATTTAATATCGTCACCGAAAGCTTCTTTAGAGAATGGATGAAGCAGAATATCATGATAGCAGTCTTCAACAGAAAATGGATTTTCTTGAATGGGGCCGTTGTAAGAGCGAGCGTAATGGTAAGTCCGACTATCGAGCACTAGTAGAAGAATGACGAGATGATAGTCCTTTGCACATGCATGTATGTCCGAAGACACTCTGCATAGTAATTCGGAATAATATCACATTTATCCACCAAGACCGTTGAAGATACTTTCAAGTTGCATGTCTCGTCTGTACGGGACTAAACATAATGCATGTACGGGTACAGGTCATAGACACGTAGTTCACGACATATGGAAGTGTGGATCGGGTCTCAGGTCGTGTTCAGATAACCTAATGATAAGGAAAGCGCTCGCGGTAAGTGGGTAACCCGTATTCGAGTCCTTGTTCAATACAAATTTTCACTGTCGTGATTCCATTATACACTCATGGTCGCCCACAGTCGCAGCCGTTAATAAATTTCATGCTTGTCATACTGGTTAATTTCTTGAGTGAGGAGCAAAAATAGAGTGGAGTGTTGCTGATATGAGTGAACCTTTCTTTCTTTGGAATGCTTACAGCACATGTGATTTCCATAGAGTTCATTATGGCACGGTATTCTTTCCGTTCCCGTAAGTCATGCCGAATGCCGTCGAGTTTCCTTCGAAATGTGTTGTCCCATTTGGTTACCGTAATTATCCACTGATTATTACCGTAATATCTACTGCTGTGGGAAACTTAAGTGTGGGGTGTGGTGTCACCGGCAGACACCACACTTGCTAGGTGGTAGCCTTCAAATCGGCCACGTGTCGCCACTATCAGTAATTGCAGACCGAGCGCCGCCACACGGCAGGTCTAGTCTAGAGAGAATCCCTAGCATTCGTCGCAGTTGTACAGCCGACTTTGCTAGTGATGGTTCATTGTCTACATACGCTCACATTGTCCGAGACGACAATTTAGCATAGCCTTCAGCTACGTCATTTGCTACGACGTAGCAAGGCGCCATATTCAGTTACTATTCTGAACAGACAATATTGTGACTCATTTACCGCCAAGAGCGACGTTCATCATTAATCGATTGAAGTTAAGTATGGAACTAATTACGTCCACTTTCTGAATTCTCATTCCTTGTCATGTTTCAGACCTCACGTCAGTATAGTTCTTCCCTCTTCACGCCATCCTGCGTTAGTTAAACGCGTGCATTTCGGCCTCCCCTCGTAACACGGTGTTGGCTCTTCAGCCAACAAAACAGGCAAATCACATTAACGGTTTTTATTACAATAAAGTGGGAGGTAAGACGTACCACCAGTCGCATTTTAGCCTCAGCCAAGCCTCCCAAATCTAATATTAGTAGAGAAGAAAGAGAGGGTCTCCGTGCGTTACAGAGGGATGAAGATCTTGTTGTTCTGCCAGCAGATAAGGGTAAGGCCACAGTGGTTCTTGATGCTAAAGATTATCGTAGCAAAATAGCAACTTTATCGGAGGATAGCACTTATAAATGTTTGAAACGGGACCCAAATCTATCACATAGCAGAAAAACTACGGAGCTGTTCTTCCAGAAGATGTGTATAAAAAATCTTAACGTTCGAGCCCCTAGGCCTCCAAGGCTTTACGGATTACCTATGATCCATAAAGGTAATGTCCCTTTAAGACCCATCATTAGTGCCATTGGATCTTCTACATACAGGCTACCGAAATTCTTGGCTAATTTAATGACTCCCATAGTGGGCCATTGTGAACACAACATCAAAAACTCTCAAATGTTTATTGAGAAATTCAGACAGATTAGAGTTGGTCCAAATGATATTTTAGTTAGCCTAGATGTGGTCTCGCTTTTTACCAAGGTTCCTATTGAGGACACATTGCAATTTCTGACACAACACTTTCCTCCGGAAACTCTACAGTTGGTTCGAGATGTCATGACGACCACCCACTTTCTGTATGGCGGGAAACTTTATGAAATGAGGGATGGAATGGCCATGGGTTCTCCGTAATCCCCTGTATTGGCTAACTACACTCCTGGAAATGGAAAAAAGAACACATTGACACCGGTGTGTCAGACCCACCATACTTGCTCCGGACACTGCGAGAGGGCTGTACAAGCAATGATCACATGCACGGCACAGCGGACACACCAGGAACCGCGGTGTTGGCCGTCGAATGGCGCTAGCTGCGCAGCATTTGTCCACCGCCGCCGTCAGTGTCAGCCAGTTTGCCGTGGCATACGGAGCTCCATCGCAGTCTTTAACACTGGTAGCATGCCGTGACAGCGTGGACGTGAACCGTATGTGCAGTTGACGGACTTTGAGCGAGGGCGTATAGTGGGCATGCGGGAGGCCGGGTGGACGTACCGCCGAATTGCTCAACACGTGGGGCGTGAAGTCTCCACAGTACATCGATGTTGTCGCCAGTGGTCGGCGGAAGGTGCACGTGCCCGTCGACCTGGGACCGGACAGCAGCGACGCACAGATGCACGCCAAGACCGTAGGATCCTACGCAGTGACGTAGGGGACCGCACCGCCACTTCCCAGCAAATTAGGGACACTGTTGCTCCTGGGATATCGGCGAGGACCATTCGCAACCGTCTCCATGAAGCTGGGCTACGGTCCCGCACACCGTTAGGCCGTCCTCCGCTCACGCCCCAACATGGTGCAGCCCGCCTCCAGTGGTGTCGCGACAGACGTGAATGGAGGGACGAATGGAGACGTGTCGTCTTCAGCGATGAGAGTCGCTTCTGCCTTGGTGCCAATGATGGTCGTATGCGTGTTTGGCGCCGTGCAGGTGAGCGCCACAATCAGGACTGCATACGACCGAGGCACACAGGGCCAACACCCGGCATCATGGTGTGGGGAGCGATCTCCTACACTGGCCGTACACCACTGGTGATCGTCGAGGGGACACTGAATAGTGCACGGTACATCCAAACCATCATCGAACCCATCGTTCTACCATTCCTAGACCGGCAAGGGAACTTGCTGTTCCAACAGGACAATGCACGTCCGCATGTATCCCGTGCCACCCAACGTGCTCTAGAAGGTGTAAGTCAACTACCCTGGCCAGCAAGATCTCCGGATCTGTCCCCCATTGAGCATGTTTGGGACTGGATGAAGCGTCGTCTCACGCGGTCTGCACGTCCAGCACGAACGCTGGTCCAACTGAGGCGCCAGGTGGAAATGGCATGGCAAGCCGTTCCACAGGACTACATCCAGCATCTCTACGATCGTCTCCATGGGAGAATAGCAGCCTGCATTGCTGCGAAAGGTGGATATACACTGTACTAGTGCCGACATTGTGCATGCTCTGTTGCTTGTGTCTATGTGCCTGTGGTTCTGTCATTGTGATCATGTGATGTATCTGATCCCAGGAATGTGACAATAAAGACTCCCCTTCCTGGGACAATGAATACACGGTGTTCTTATTTCAGTTTCCAGGAGTGTATTTCATGGAACAATATTAGGAACGTGCACTAAATTCGGCTCCACCCCGTTCATTTATTTTTTATCGTTATGTGGATGATACGTTTTTTGTTTGGCCGCATGGCGCAGGAGCCCTCGAGAATTTTCTGGAACATATGAATAGTGTGCACCCGAATATTCAGTTCACTGCCGAGATAGAGAGAGAGGGAAAACTGCCGTTTCTAGATGTATTGGTGCAAAGAAAAGCAGATGGGGAGCTTGGTCACTCTGTGCACCGCAAACCAACGCACACAGATCTATATCTCGATGCAAAGTGTTTCCATCATCCAGCTCAGAAGAAAGCCGTTCTAACTACATTGATATATAGAGCAAGAACTGTGTCTGACAAAGACCATTTAAATTCTGAAATTAATCACCTTAAATACGTGTTTCGTAGGAACGGCTATGGTTTACGGGCTGTAAAGTTAGCGCTCTGCAAGGGAAAGAAACGTGAAAATAATGATTATTCGCACGATGAACAACCTAGCGTGTTTCTTCCTTTCTTCGGTTCTATTTCCAGAGAAAGAGGCAGGATCCTTCGTAGACGAGGTTTAAGACAGATCTTTCGACCTCCAAGGAAAATCAAGGGGATGTTACGTCCTGTGAAGGACTGCCTCGGTCTCAGGATTCCTGGCATTTACAAAATTCCTTGTGAATGTGGAAGTAGTTACATTGGTCAGTCAGTCCGGACCATTTCCGATCGCTGTACAGAACATCAATGTCACATTAAAAATAGGGAGCTGGAAATATCGGCAATTGCGGAGCATAGCCTCACTAGGAAACATAAAATTTTGTTCGATGAAACAAAAGTTCTGTCTCAGACCTCCACATACTGGGACTCGGTAATTAAAGACGCGATAGAAATTACACTCCTGGAAATGGAAAAAAGAACACATTGACACCGGTGTGTCAGACCCACCATACTTGCTCCGGACTCTGCGAGAGGGCTGTACCAGCAATGATCACACGCACGGCACAGCGGACACACCAGGAACCGCGGTGTTGGCCATAGAATGGCGCTAGCTGCGCAGCATTTGAGCACCGCCGCCGTCGGTGTCAGCCAGTTTGCCGTGGCATACGGAGCTCCAATTCAGTCTTTTACACTGGTAGCATGCCGCGACATCGTGGACGTGAACCGTATGTGCAGTTTATGGACATTGAGCGAGGGCGTATAGTGGGCATGCGGGAGGCCGGGTGGACGTACCGCCGAATTGCTCAACACGTTGGGCGTGAGGTGTCCACAGTACATCGACGTTGTCGCCAGTGGTCAGCGGAAGGTGCACGTGCCCGTCGACCTGGGACCGGACCGCAGCGACGCACGGATGCACGCCAAGACCGTAGGATCTTACGCAGTGCCGTAGGGGACCGCACCGCCACTTCCCAGCAAATTAGGGACACTGTTGCTCCTGGGGTATCGGCGAGTACCATTCGCAACCGTCTCCATGAAACTGGGCTACGGTCCCGCACAATGTTAGGACGTCTTCCGCTCACGCCCCAACATCGTGCAGCCCGCCTCCAGTGGTGTCGCGACAGACGTGATTGGAGGGACGAATGGAGACGTGTCGTCTTCAGCGATGAGAGTCGCTTCTGCCTTGGTGCCAATTATGGTCGTATGCGTGTTTGGCGCCGTGCAGGTGAGCGCCACAATCAGGACTGCATACGACCGAGGCACACAGGGCCAACACCCGGCATCATGGTGTGGGGAGCGATCTCCTACACTGGCCGTACGCCTCTGGTGATCGTCGAGGGGACACTGAATAGTGCACGGTACATCCAAACCGTCATCGAACCCATCGTTCTACCATTCCTAGACCGCTAGGGAACTTGCTGTTCGAACAGGACAATGCACGTCCGCATGTATCCCGTGCCACCCAACGTGCTATAGAAGGTGTAAGTCAACTACCCTGGCCAGCAAGATCAGAGACCTGTCCCCCATTGAGCTTGTTTGGGACTGGATGAAGCGTCGTCTCACGCGGTCTGCACGTCCAGCATGAACGCTGGTCCAACTGGGGCGCCAGGTGGAAATGGCATGGCAAGCTGTTCCACAGGACTACATCCAGCATGTCTACGATCGTCTCCATGGGAGAATAGCAGCCTGCATTGCTGCGAAAGGTGGATATACACTGTACTAGTGCCGACATTGTGCATGCTCTGTTGTCTGTGTCTATGTCCCTGTGGTTCTGTCAGTGTGATCATGTGATGTATCTGACCCCAGGAATGTGTCAATAAAGTTTCCCCTTCCTGGGACAATGAGTTCACGGTGTTCTTATTTCAATTTGCAGGAGTGTAGAATGTTCGATAACAATTTTAATCGTGACAATGTTTACAATCTTAGTGGTGCATGGAAGCGAGCGCTCGATGGAAGCATGGAAGCGTCAGAGAGATTCGTCGCGGGTCTTCGATACTCCGGGAGCGATGGTGCCACCAGTGCAGGCGTCGACAACATCTGCGACACCGTGACGTATTCGCCGTCCAATCAGGAGCAGTCCAATCGCAAGCCGTCCTGGGACTACATAAGGTCCACCACCTCTGCTGTTTAGTCAGTCAGTTTTTGACGATGACGGTGGTGGTGAATATCGTCGAAAGCTCGAGGTTTTACCAAGATTTGACGCGGCAAGAAGTCCTAGAATATTTTATTCAACAGTGCCGTCGCGAAAGACTTCGTTCTCATACAATAAAGTAGATTGACAATACTTAACTTTGGTTTAGGAGAGTGTGTCGCAAGCGATTAGCGACATGCAGACAATCAATGTCCTTTGCTCTCTACAATGCTATGTAAGCAATTGATATAAGGCACAAGTCTGAGTATAACAGTTAGGATGACGGCTCTTGTTGTGCAGCTCTTCTAGTACAGGGAGTACTAACCGTCTTCTACTGTCCACCGAGGCTGGCAGGAGCGGTGCTTATATTCTCTTCTGCTGGAGGCCCCTCCTGTCGTGGTGCAGTCCTAGTCAGCGAACTATTGGCTCACGTCGTCTCACAGCCTTCTCTGCTCTTGCGTCCTTCAGCTTCGTGCCAACGCTTATCATTACGCCGGAAAATTAAGACCGAAAGTAAGTTTCGCATGATGTGTCACTGGCAAGAAACGTAGCTCGATGAAATTTGAACCATATCTACAGAGAACTGCTACAGTATACGACAGTAGGTAACTGAAACAAGTAAACAGTGAGACGAACTGACATAACATGTTTATTGAAAGACAGTAATTACACTGCAGTCATCGCGATCTATGACGGTCCTGTGGATTTTTCTTACTAGGTTCTGTCATAACCGGTGACTTCACTGTATGTATCACATAACCGGCAGTGCGTGCTCTACAATATGATTCCACTCTGTTCTCAGGGTTCTTAAGGAGTTCTTGTGACACACCGTTCCATTTCCCAACCAGGCGGTTGACTACAGCTGGACGGTCTTTGGGGCATGTGAGCGAGGTGCAACTCATCTCCCCATGGTACCTTACAAGTGCTTGATAGGATTTAAGTCGGAGGAACGGATTTAATTCGGCGAAACTGGGAGCCCATTCCATTCTCCGAATATAGACTTGTTCCGAGAGATACGGCGTCTGAACTGTTTGATGTAGTCGAGCATTGTCATCCACAAAAATGAAGTCAAACGGGAATGCACACGTGAAATGATTCACATGTGGATGGAAAATGGTTTAAATGGCTCTGAGTACTATGGGACTTAACATCTGTGGTCATCAGTCCCCTAAAATATATAACTACTTAAACCTAACTAACCCAAGGACATCACACACGTCCATGCCCGAGGCAGAAATCGAACTTGCGACAGTAGCGTGTTCTGATGTGGTGAGAAAATACTGCGTGGGCCAACAGACCTCCAAATCTGAACATCCACCAGTTAACGTTATTGTGACATTGTACTGCATCCCCATGTGCGTCTTTTCAGGGCCGCATTCGCCCCTGACTTCATTTATGTGTATGACAATGTGCGAACGCATTGAATGCGTATGGTCCATATTTCATTGAGTTGTGTGCTTCGTCAGTGACACATCATGCGAAAGTTACTTTCCCCCTTATGTTTTGCTAAGCTGCTTATTTTTTTGGTATCAGCGTTGACGTTAACGCAGAAATCGTCTGGTAGAGGATAGGACCTCACTGAGTCTGTTTCAATGTGCCATTCGTAAAGTCTAGCAAAACTGGAAGTGAACAGCGTTACATCTATTGCATAACTTCTACAAAAAGGAGAAGATATTATTCCAGGCACTCACTGAATATCACTAGAGTATCGTCTTTTACAATATTCATAAAAACCCTGCCGTTCCTGTTAGGCATGTATCTTTTTCAGGCCACGTGAATAGAATTCAGGCCTCCACCTACTGTAAAGGAGGCAGAATTTGACTAATTGTCTGCAGCTGTGTTCCACGATAGGCTTCGTATTTGGGAGCTTTATACACTGGGACCACTGCAACCGAATCAGCGCCCCATGGAAAGGGGTGTTTCATGGACGTTGTTTGTGCCATCCCCTGAGGCCGTTTCATGTCGATTCCAAGTGGCAGTGTGTCTGAAATACCTCCCCGGCCACCTATAACGAAACCGCTTGATTTCGTCGCTGGCCGTCGCGGTTCTGACCCACATCGCAGAGGCGTCAAATGAAGTTGGGATGGTCAGCTGGGTTATGACGCCTCACCATCGTCTGATACATCCGCTGTGGCGTTGGGCAGAATTGTGCTGAAATTTGGCGCCAGTGGGCATCATTACCCCCATTACACCTCAAGTCAGCTACTGTGCTCTGGCCCTTTTTTCACTGTATGAAGTGTCATCGAGTCGTAGGGTCATGTCGCAGGGCGTTGAGCTTTTTAACTGTTACTGAGCGAGTTTGTAGATACCATTGTGCAAAATGTAGAACTTCTACGTCGCAATGGCTTTCAGTTAAGAGGTTTGGAAAATGTGATCGTTTAAATGTGTTGCGCATTGTATACGAACATCCGACTGATGGGATAATGAACAGTCTAGGACTCTTTGGCTTGAGTGACTGTAGGAGGTAGTACATGGCTTAGACAGAAGTTCTATTTGTTGTGGTGAATTATAGCTTGCCCTGAATGTACAAAAAAAGTAAGTTAATGAAGGTGGGGAGGAAATAGAATCGTGTAACGTTCGAATCAGTAGGCCGGTGCTTCACGCAGTTTTTATTTATTTATTTATTTATTTTGTATCAGTCTACTGACGTTTGATGCGGCCCGCCACGAATTCCTTTCCTGTGCTAACCTCTTCATCTCAGAATAGCACTTGCAACCTACGTCCTCATTTATTTGCTTGGCGTAGTATTCCAACCTCTGTCTTCCTCTACAGTTTTTGCTCTCTACAGCTCCCTCTAGTACCATCGAAGTCATTCCCTCATGTCTTAGCACATGTCCTATCATCCTGTCCCTTCTCCTTATCAGTGTATTCCACATATTCCTTTCCTCTCCGATTCAGCGTAGAACCTCCTCATTCCTTACCTTATCAGTCCACCTAATTTTCAACATTCGCCTATAGCACCACATCTCAAATGCTTGGATTCTCTTCTGTTCCGGTTTTCCCACAGTCCATGTTTCACTATCATAGAATGCTGTACTCCAGATGTACATCCTTAGAAATTTCTTCCTCAAATTAAGGCCGCTATTTGAAATTAGTAGACTTCTCTTGGCCAGAAATGCCTTTTTGGCCATAGCGAGTCTGCTTTTGATGTCCTCCTTGCTCCGTCCATCATTGGTTATTTTACTGCCTAGGTAGCAGAATTCCTTAACCTCATTGACTTCGTGACCATCAATCCTGATGTTAAGTTTCTCGCTGTTCTCATTTCTACTATTTATACTACTTCTCATTACCTTCGTCTTTCTCCGATTTACTCTCAAACCATACTGCGTACTCATTAGACTGTTCATTCCGTTCAGCAGATCATTTAATTCTTCTTCACTTTCACTCAGGATAGCAATGTCATCAGCAAATCGTATCATTGATATCGTTTCACCTTGTATTTTAATTCCACCCCTGAACCTTTCTTTTATTTCCATCATTGCTTTCTCGATGTACAGATTGAAGAGTAGGGGCGAAAGGCTGCAGCCTTGTCTTACACCCTTAATAATACTAGCACTTCGTTCTTGATCGTCCACTCTTATTATTCCCTCTTGGTTGTTGTACATATTGTATATGACCCGTTTCTCCCTATAGCTTACCCCCACTTTTTTCAGAATCTCTAACAGCTTGCACCATTTTATATTGTCGAACGCTTTTTCCAGGTCAACAAATCCTATGAACGTGTCTTGATTTTTCTTTAGCCTTGCTTCCATTATTAGCCGAAACGCCAGAATTGCCTCTCTCGTCCCTTTACTTTTCCTAAAGCCAAACTGATCGTCACCTAGCGCATTCTCAATTTTCTTTTCCATTCTTCTGTACATTATTCTTGTAAGCAGCTTCGATGCATGAGCTGTTAAGCTGATTGTGCGATAATTCATGCACTTGTCAGCTCTTGCCGTCTTCGGAATTGTGTGGATGATGCTTTTCCGAAAGTCATATGGTATGTCGTCAGACTCATATATTCTACACACCAACGTGAATAGTCGTTTTGTAGCCACTTCCCCTAATGATTTTAGACATTTTTATTGAATGTTATCTACCCCTTCAGCCTTATTTGACCGTAAGTCCTCCAAAGCTCTTTTAAATTCCGATTATAATATTGGATCCACTATCTCTTCTAAATCGACTCATATTTCTTCTTCTATGACATCAGACCAATCTTCACCCTCATAGAGGCTTTCAATGTATTCTTTCCACCTATCTGCTCTCTCCTCTGCATTTAACAGTGGAATTCCCGTTGCACTCTTAATGTTACCACCGTTGCTTTTAATGTCACCAAAGTTGATTTGACTTTCGTGTATGCTGAGTCTGTCCTTCCGACAATCATATCTTTTTCGATGTCTTCACATTTTTCCTGCAGCCATTTCGTCTTAGCTTCCCTGCACTTCATATTTATTTCATTCCTCAGCGACTTGTATTTCTGTATTCGTAATTTTCGCGGAACATCTTTGTACTTCCTCCTTTCGTCAATCAACTGAAGTAATTCTTCTGTTACCCATGGTTTCTTCGCAGCTACCTTCTTTGTACCTATGTTTTCCTTACCAACTTCTGTGATGGCCCTTTTTTAGAGATGTTCATTCCTCTTCAACTGTGCTGCCTACTGCGCTATTCCTTATTGCTGTATCTATACAGTTAGAGAACTTCAAACGTATCTCGTCATTCCTTAGAACTTCCGTATTCCACTTCTTTGCGTATTGATTCTTCCTGACTAATGTCTTGAACTTCAGCCTACTCTTCATCACTACCATATTGTGATCTGAGTCTGTATCTGCTCCTGGGTACGCCTTACAATCCAGTACCTGATTTCGGAATCTCCATGATGTTATCTAATTGAAATCTTCCCGTATCTCCCGGCCTTTTCCAAGTATACCTCCTCCTCTTGTGATTCTTGAACAGGGTATTCGCTATTACTAGCTGAAACGTGTTACAGAACTCAATTAGTCTTTCTCCTCTTTCATTCCTTGTCCCAAGCCCATATTCTCCTGTAATCTTTTCTTCTACTCCTTCCCCTACAACTGAATTCCAGTAGCCCATGACTATTAGATTTTCGTCCCTCTTTACATACTGCATTACCCTTTCAATATCCTCATACACTTTCTCTATCTGTTCATCTTCAGCTTGCGACGTCGGCATGTATACCTGAACTACCGTTGTCGGTGTTGGTCTGCTGTCGATTCTGATTAGAACAACCCGGTCGCTGAACTGTTCACAGTAACACACCCTCTGCCCTACATTCCTATTGATGACGAATCCTACACCTGTTATACCATTTTCTGCTGCTGTTGATATTACCCGATACTCATCTGACCAGAAATCCTTGTCTTCCTTCCACTTCACTTCACTGACCCATACTATATCTAGATTGAGCTTTTGCATTTCCTTTTTCAGATTTTCTAGTTTCCCTACCACGTTGAAGCTTCTGACATTCCACGTCCCGACTCGTAGAATGTTATCCTTTCGTTGATTATTCAATCGTTTTCTCATGGTAACCTCCTCCTTGACAGTCCCCTGCCGGAGATCCGAATGGGGAACTATCCCGGAATCTTTTGCCAATGGAGAGATCATCATGACACTTCATCAACTACAGGCCACATGTCCTGTGGATACACGTTACGTGTCTTTAATGCAGTGGTTTCCATTGCCTTCTGCATCCCCATGTCGGTGATCATTGCTGATTCTTCCGCCTTCAGGGGCAATTTCCCACCTCTAGGACAAGAGAGTGCCCTGAACCTCTATCCGCTCCTCCGCCCTCTCTGACAAGGCCGTTGGCAGAATGAGGCTGACTTCTTATGCCGGAAGTCTTCGGCCGCCAATGCTGATTATTTATCAAAATTTAGGCAGTGGCGGGGATCGAACTCGGGACCGATGACGTTTTGATTTTGAATCAAAGACGCTACCCCTACACCATGGGTACACCCAGTTACACTCATTAAATGCCTAGTCGTGTCGTTGTAAAGCGATGTGAAATGGAACGAACACTTAGGGCCGGCAGTAGGAAGGGAATGATGGACACCACGTGAAAAAATTACTGTGAGAATTCATGAGTACTGCTTCAGTGTAAAGAATTTCCAATTGGGATTAAAGGAAGACATCGGACAATCGAGTATCTCGGTGATGCTTCGTGAACTGAAGTGGGTTCAAATGTTTCAAATGGCTCTGAGCACTATGGGAATTAACTTCCGAGGTCATCAGTCCCATAGAACTGAGAACTATTAAAGCTAACTAACATAAGGACATCACGAACTGAAATGGGAATGCGTAGATATAATCCGTTGTTCTTTCACGCGAAATGCTGCTGAGAAAACTTAGAGTACCGGCATTCGCGTCTATCTGCTGAACGATTCTACTGCCTCTAACGCCACATTGGTCGTAACGACCGTGAAGACAAGATGATATAAATGTGTTTGGCTCTTTCTTCATTTGTGATTGGAACTGCAAAGGAACTCTCAGTTGTGGTACAACTTTCGGGGCGAAAACTTAGCCAGAAACTGGAAACACTGTGAAATAAGATTCTTTCGACCAACTGACATTCTTCCTTAGTCTAGGTTCTATGACTTCGCGGCCAAATTTTCCTGTTACCGGCATTTGCATCACTGATCAGTGGTTTTGGAATTTTATCTCGCTCTGCAATTGGCTGTGTTGTTTCGGTGTTCATAGTGTTCTCGAGAGCGACATTTAGATTTGCAGTGACTCTTGCTGCTGTTATCTTCTTGTCCTCGTCGCAACCTCTTCAATGACCGGCTGTCTGTATCACTAAACACAAACTTTCATCCTTGTTTTGAGTTAACAGATGATGAATTTTCGCTGTCCCTTTATGCGCTATAAATCTTCGACATGTTGCCTATTGAAACACCAAACTCTTGGCCTCCTAGATTATTGGACGCACCCACCACACGACCACCAACAATTTGCCCAAATATGAATTCACTCGCTTCCGCCATAACGCAATCGCAACTGCAAAGAACATTGTTCTGACTACGACTGGCAAATACAACGTATTCACGAGATTGCACGGGTGCTGTTCGTGTTCAAATACAAAAGTGCAACCTGCAGATTCTTACGGTCTTCATTTATGCCCAAACAAGCAATTTTTGTGGTGTTTCTATATTATTGCCCAACCCCTGTATATAGATCACACGGTGAATACCACCCAAGGACGTTTTCTAGAACACTAATGGCAATGTCGATTTCTTCCTTACTACAGTTCTGACACAAACATCTAACTTCTGGTACTGTATTATTAAAGAACTGAGATTCGAATTAGGGATCAGCTTGTCAGTCGGGATAGTGGCTGTCATCAGCAAGACATGTGAAGCTTCACTTAGATTAAAAAAAAAAAGAGTAAACAGATGTCTCAGAATGAATTGACTTTCGGGGCAGATGGAGCAAAAGCACTAATTCCGCCAACACGTATCTGAGGGCGCGAACCGAGAACGGAGTAGTGTGTCGGTGCAAACACGGAAGTACGGAACGTGCCGCCGCCTTTCCTGCTCCTGGGTGCGGACCACAAACAGCAGGTGTTAATGTGGGGGTAGACGACGGTGGAGAGGGGGGGGGGGGCGAGTTAGCAAAGCGCCACACTTACTCCTAAGCCACCAACGCAGCCCCCGCAGCGAGGCAGACGACGCAGGAGGCCTTAGTGGCAGACACTCAAACACGGGATGAGGCCACACAGACGGTACGTCCACTAATCATCAAGATACAAAAGGAGTTGCTTCAGATCACTGAGCTATTCAAGTAACTCAGCACACTGTGTCAATCCCACTCTATAGAAGACTGGAGCAATGAAGATGGGATGCTTCGTCCGCTTCCCGAGAAGAATCGAGACAGGGATGGGTCCTGAGAAATGGCTCTCTATCCCAACCAGTTAGGCCGTCGTCACGATCTCATTATTCATACATAGAACAATCCTGTTACTTTCAGATAACCAGAGGAGATTGCTTCAAATCATAGATTAAGAACACAAAACCGCCATCCCAAACTTCATCGAATTCCTTTTAGAAAGCTAAAGTTCTGAGGTGCTTTTAATAAATAAAATACAGACATACCAGACGTTACACAGTCAGGTCGTCAGCACGCCTGATGATCACAACGTGGTCAGTTGCCGACGTATTGGTCTGTTAGACACTAACATACGTGTATTCACCTGTGAACCTAGGCGATGCAACAGGTCCGGTAGAAACACTGCCTAAGTTACGCTTGTCCGTCCTCTTCTGGACTACTGCTATGGGATCTGTGTCAGACAGAACTGACAGAGGACACCGAAAAAGTTCAAAGAAGAGCCGCTCGTGTCCCATTGTCGGGAAATAGGGGAAAGAGTTCGGGGGTGGTGGGCATTAAAACAAAGGTCTTCCTCGTTGCGGCAGGGTCATTTCATGAAATTTCATACTTTCTCCTGATAATTCGAAAACCCGCACTCAATACTATCTACTTTCTATTCATAGAAGATCCTATTTCCTGTCTGCTACCGCTAACCGTATAGATTATCCCGAGCAACCAGTGCGCGAGCACAATCACAACCGTCAAAACAGAGATGGATCGGTATCCGCAACCACACGAGATAGATCCGCACATACATTGCAGACAGTGATGATTGCTTGTCCGGATCACACGCCTGCGGCCCAGAAACTACGATGCTGGAGAAGGTTACCTGTTGATAGGATTGTCTAACCCAGCCTTCCTGCTAACGTCCACGTCTGCGTCTGGCTATTCTGCGTATCGTTCCCGAGTTCTGTGTACATTAAGTGAACCCCAGAACACTCGTGTGTCTGTGAACCAGTACACGTGTAATGTTTAACATTTTTTTTTCTAAACGGCAGATAAGGCTCTTTTTTATTTGAATGTTTGTTGAACGTTTATTTTGCTTATTTATCGTTTTGTATTATGAGTTACATGTCTTGGACTGAGTGTTAAATTAATAAGGATACCACCAAAACGTTTCTTTGATGATTTCTTTGCTCAAATGGCTATGAACCCTATGGGACTTAACATCTGAAGTCATCAGGCCCCTAGAACTTAGAACTACTTAAACCTAACTAACCTAAGGACATCACATACATTCATGCCCGATGCAGGATTCGAACCTGTGACTGTAGCCGTCACGCTGTTCCAGACTGAAGCGTCAGAACCGCTCGTCCACTCCGGCCGGCCATGATGTCTTGTTTACGTTGTTCTTGTACCTTCCACAAACACTAACCACCTTTCGTCAAACCATGTAGTTATTAAGTATACTCAACAGACAGGATGCAGTACATAAGATCCTCAAACAATAATCTAACCATTCTTTAAACATGGGTAGTCATAAGAAAATTTATTTCACGATTTAATAACACTATTTAATAATTAGCAGTCCTCAAGTCATGTTCTGCTTTGGATTTTTGCTTTTGGTATGTGCCACGATAAATTCATCCACATTTAAGGGTGCATATGTACAAACTTTTCATTACACATGTTCTCACTGTTAATCCAGAAATTACAGTTTACACACTTCACACGTCTTATACACATGTATCAATGACATTCAGTCAAAAAAATGGTTCAAATGGCTCTGAGCACTATGGGACTCAACTGCTGTGGTCATCAGTCCCCTAGAACTTAGAACTACTTAAACCTAACTAACCTAAGGACATCACACACATCCATGCCCGCGGCAGGATTCGAACCTGCGACCGTAGCAGCCGCACGGTTCCGGACTGCGCGCCTAGAACCGCGAGACCACCGCGGCCGGCTGACATTCAGTCAGATGATGATGTAATGAAAGAGCAAGGAGCCAATGTAAATGTCATGCAGAGCAAGTTTTCGAAGTATGCTGTTTATCATAATACTACCTCTGACCAGTGAGTCAAGATTTGTTCTGCATTGTTTGTTAGATCGTCAGTCCTTGTTTGTTAAGATGGAATCATCTCGAAGGACGTGCCTTCTGCAATCAATGCTACAGTAAAAATACGGTTAGGGTGCTTTTCCAGGATTTGAATGTGGTTGAGTGAGTTTGGTACTAATAGTCATACGACACGCTATGGATAGCAGCGTCTCTTGAAGCTTCATAATCTGAACTGTCCTTCAGGCAGGCCAGAGGTTGTACAAACCAGTCGACGTACTTGGGGACAACATTTTTCTTGTGGCTGTCCCACTACCTCTGTGCAAAATTTTAATTAGAGCAGTGAGTGTTATGAAACACAGCAGGCAATTGCGTATGCTGTCTTCAACAAAATGAGACTGCAGTTTTGTAATTCAGGGACCGACGACAGGATAAAACGGTAAAGGAGCGTCTGCTGGTAAGGTGGAATTACGGGGTCTACAAGTACAGCGCTTTACGTAATTTTCATTTCTTTACTTTGTTAACAATATGATGTGCCACTGGTTTTCGAAAGTTTTTGGTCCTCAAGCGAATATACACCGCCGTACTAAGGAGGCGGCAAGTCATTTTCTGCATATAAGGGCTGCACAGCCTTACGTCCGGAGGGAAGTCAGTGAAAAGCCAATTGCGAGACGGAACTCCTTTGAAGGTAATTATCTACCGCTTTTAGACAGCATCGGGTTCAGGAAGCAAAGACTAGCCTTATACCGGTCTTTCCATATTTCTCAAGTTCTCTGTAGTGAAGCTAACGGCATATGCAGGAGTAGGTGCGATAGGACTAATAGTGTTTGACGTCCAGAACGCAGTGATTAAATCAATGTTTCTTGTTAGTGGCGGGGATATGTTGGTGTTGTGATTGGCGTCTGCAGGAGACGTGGAATTTTGATGGGATCCTCCAACTGGAGAGCACCCTAGCCATTGGGCAGCCGCGCTTCTTAATCTTTAAAAGGGCAATTAACACTTTTCCGCGGGAAAGAATTAGAACGGGGTAAGTGAGCGCTTCAGGAGAATTACTTCGGGTTCAGTCACAGAAGCGTCCGCTTCAACTTGCAATTTGGCCACGGAGGTGTCAGCAACATCTTGCACTTTGGTCGTGGAGGCGTCTGGATAGAATACGAGGGCGTTAGCACTAGAGGATGTATAGACTTGCATTGCAGTTGAGCCTGTAATAGCTTCGAGTTTAAGTCCAAACTAACTGCACGCCACGTTATCACTCAACACACAATACCCATAAGCCGCACAAGACGTTATCAGCGTACCACAACAAGAGCAGTTCCCAAACGGCTCAGACAACCATTCCGATTGCTCCTTCCTCAATTCTGTTCACGTAGCTCACTACCCTGGCCAAAAGAGCATCAGCATACCTGACCACAAGTGTCTACACATACGTTTTACACAATTGTTAAGTATTCCGAATAAACACATTAAATACATTTGAACAACTCCCAGGAATATCATTTCATTACAGTCAAGTACTATAATTTAATAACTTTAATTCGCATCGGACATCGCTTAACTGGAACGGCAATTGCTGGTCAAATGTGCTTCTTTATTCTCTCTTGACAGCGACACACTATGTTGTTCAAGTAACTCCCTTACAAAAATTAATTGCAGATTTCTTGTTAAATAAGCATAACCATAATTCATTCAAAACAACAGGACAAACAATTCATTCAGAGGATCTTTTCATGTAATGCAGACAATTACTTGTTTTTCCAAGCAGAAATAACAACGAAACATTTTACTTTTGACAGTTCGTTTGTCTGTTTGCCGGCATGTCATATATACTTACTCTGTAGATGATTTCTATAGCTATTCAACAAGTGTATGAAATGCATATGTAAGGCATTTGAGTTATTTGTTGCTTTTGTTATAAACAATTTTGCACATTAACTTAGGTATCTTTCTGTGCATTGTACAAAGTTGGTACTAATTTTAATGAATTAGTCTCTGTATTATGATTTCAGTATTTTTATCGGATATTCTGTAGCTCTACTGGAACTGATTTTAGTAACTATATGAGCTTTAGTTTCCGACATAGAATCTCACCAGGGTACGTAGCGTCCATAAACTTGCTGAGGCTCAGTTTTGCTCCTTGCCGCCCACGTGAAAATCGAGGCGGCTTCTGTTTACTGACTGGCTAGATTCAGTAACTACCCACTCCCACGACCGACTCCTGGGAGCCCTTGGACTCCCACACGGCTCCTAATGACCTACCTGTTTCGAACACGATACCGCAATTTGAAATCCATACATTATTCTGAGATGTATCTTTGGTAACGTTATACGTAGACGCTCTAGTCCAAGCAAGCATTCTGGAAAATATATGTCTCCTGCGATGCCGTACGCCGTTGTTTGCTGTCGGATACATTTTCGTACCTACTACGTATATTATGTTGTTCGTTCACGAATCTATCTAAGCAAAATACTCGACCTTGTACTCTATTTTTCTAACGATACTTTGCTTTTGACATTGCTGATTGCAATACTCTCTTTCAAATTCTGAAGGGGGAGGGGTCAAATACAGGGAGTGAGAGGCTGTTTACAATTTGTAAAAAAACCAGATGGCTGGTACAAGAGTAGAGGAGCATGAAAGGAAAGCAATGGTTGAGAAAGGAGTGAGACAGGGTTGTAGTTTATGATCTATGTTATGTAATCTGTATATTGAGCCACCAGTAAAGGATACAAAAGAAAACTTTGGAGTAGGAATTAAAATCAGTGGAGCAGAAATAAAAATTTTGAGGTTTTGCCGACGATTTTGTAATTCTGTCAGAAACAGCGAAGGACCTGGAAGAGCAACTGAATGGAATGGACAGTGCCTTCAAAGAAGGATATAAGATGAACAAAACAACAAAAGCAGAACGAGAGTAATGGAATGTAGTTGAATTAAATCAGGTGATGGTGAAGGAATTAGATTAGGAAAAGAGTCACTTAAAGTAGTAAATGAGTTTTACTATTTTTTAAGCAAAATAACCGATGACTGTTGAAGTAGGTAGGATATAAAATGTAGACTGTTATGGCAAAGAAAGCGTTTCTGAAGAAGAGAAACTTGTTAACATCGAGTATAGATTTAAATGTCAGGAAGGATTTTCTGAAAGTATTTGTATGGTGTGTAGCCATGTACGGAAGTGAAACATGGAAGATAGTTTAGACAAGAAGAGAATAGAAGCTTTCGAAATGTGGTGCTACAGACGAATGGGTAGATCACAAAACTAATGAGGAGGCACTGAACAGAATTGGGGAGACGAGAAATTTTTGGCACGACTTTGTTAGAAGAAGGGATCTGTTGATAGGAGACGTTCTGAGTCATCAAGGGATCACCAATTTAGCACTGGAGGGCAGCGTGGAGGCTAAAAGTCTTAGAGGGAGACAAAGAGATGAATTCACTAATCAGATTGAGAAGGATGTAGGTTGCAATAATTACTCGAAGATGAAGGGGCTTCGACAGGATAGAGTAGCATGGAGAGCTGCATCAAACCAGTCTCTGGACTTAAGTTCACAACAACAACAACAACAACAACTCTGCTACAGACGCAAGATCTGTACGTCTACAAAGGGTGTACGGGGAGGTTATGGTTAAACTTCAGGGACTAGAGATGAATCCCATCGAAAACGAGTGATCGTATTACAATGAAAATATGTGGAAACATTGTGAGGACATGCGGAAGAGAAATAAGGAAAGAAACACATTTTAATTTTAACCTGCAAGGCTAACGATGTTTCCATTCCAGGTGACAAACGATGCTCGATGTGACGACCATCTGCATGCACGACAGTCTGGAAGCTTTACGGATAACGTTTCGTAATTATTCGCTGCACGTTTCAAACGGTTTCCAACAGCAAACAACGCTCATGCACTGCTTGAATATCGCACATTGCGTCCACCAATCTCAGGCATGCCAACAGCAGCTTTTTTTAACAAATTGGGGGTCAACCGGGCGTCAACCTTTCTCGATAGCAATTAACAAATCACCAGTTATATCAAACTTCCACATCACGTTCTTCGTCCTGGGTGCGGAAAAGAGACCTTCCTTTAACATGTCGATAGTCGCGAGTGGCAGGAGAAGTATTGCTATTGTTTTGATAAAACAGCTTTACGAGTAAGCTCCTGCTCATCTTGTCCGGACCAGGTTGAATTTCTGCAACTGTAATACCCACTTACGCTTGTGTTTGAACCCTGCGTCGCCGTAAAAGTACCAGCAAGTCGCGACACTATCACTAAGAATAACGCAAATCCTTCAGTGCTCAGACTGAGCATCATTGTTATAAACTTGAGAACCCATACGGTAAACAGTTTTACGTTCACACTGGCTGAAGAAGCAGAAGTTTAATTATAACCACCCTGTACCTCTAAACATATACTATGATATCCCCACTGCTGCGCAACCTGGAATGAACGTGTTGTACATGGTGGGAGAGAAGTCAGATGTGGTTTGCATATCTTCGACAGCTTCTCTACTTGAACTATTGTCCACTTACTGTTTCTGCGACAGATGTTAGGTGGTACTTGGACTGACGCGCTGTCACAATGAGCATGCTTGCCTAATGTTTTTCATTTGTGGTTCCCCCAGCTGTCCAGCCATTTTTGTCTTGCATGTTTTATACAACGGCGCAACTAATTCTTCTACATCTACATGATTACTCTGCAATTCACATTTATGTGCTTGGCAGAGGGTTCATCGAACCACAATCATACTATCTCTCTACCATTCCACTCCCGAACAGCGCGCGGGAAAATCGAACACTTAAACGTTTCTGTTCGAGCTCTGATTTCCCTTATTTTATTTTGATGATCATTCCTACCTATATTTTCGCATTCGGAAGAGAAAGTTGGTGACTGAAATATCGTAAATAGATCTCGCCGCAAAGAAAAACGTCTTTGCTTTAATGACTTCCATCCCAACTCGCGTATCATATCTGCCAAACTCTCTCCCCTATTACGTGATAATAAAAAACGAGCTGCCCTTTCTTGCACCCTTTTGATGTCCTCCGTCAATCCCACCTGGTAAGGATCCCACACCCCACAGCAATAATCTACCAGAGGACGAAAGAGTGTAGTGTAAGCTGTCTCTTTAGTGGACTTGTTGCATCTTCTAAGTGCCCTGCCAATGAAACGCAACCTTTGGCTCGCCTTCCCCACAATATTATCTATGTGGTCTTTCCAACTGAAGTTGTTCGTAATTTTTACACCCAGGTATTTAGTTGACTTGACAGCCTTGAGAATTGTACTATTTATCGAGTAATCGAATTCCAACGGATTTCTTTTGGAACTCATGTGGATCACCTCACACTTTTCGTTATTTAGCGTCAACTGCCACCTGTCACACCATACAACAATCTTTTCTAAATCGCTTTGCAACTGATACTGGTCATCGGATGACCTTACTAGACGGTAAATAACAACATCATCTGCGAACAACTTAAGAGAACTGCTCAGATTGTCACCCAGGTCACTTACATAGATCAGGAACAGCAGAGGTCCCAAGACGCTTCCCTTGGGAACACCTGATGTCACTTCAGTTTTACTCGATGATTTGCCGTCCATTACTACGACCTGCGACCTTCCTGACAGGAAATCACGAATCCAGTCGCACAACTGAGACGACACCCCATAGGCCAGCAGCTTAAGTCACTTGTGAGGAACGGTGTCAAAAGCCTTTCGGAAATATAGAAATCAACTATCCCCTGTCGATAGCGGCCATTACTTCGTGCGAATAAAGAGCCAGCTGCGTTGCACAAGAACGATGTTTTCTGAAACGATGCTGATTACGTATCAATAGATCGTTCCCTTCGAGGTGATTCATAATGTTTGAATACAGTATGTGCTTCAAAACCCTACTGCAAACCGACGTCAGTGATATAGGTCTGTAGTTCGATGGATTACTCCTACTATTTTTCTTAAACACTGGTACGACCTGCGCAATTTTCCCATCTGTAGGTACAGATCTATGGGTGAGCGAGCGGTTGTTTTTGATTGCTAAGTAGGGAGCTATTGTATCAGCGTAATCTGAAAGGAACCTAATCGGTATACAATCTGAATACTTGCCCGTATCAAGCGATTTGAGTTGCTTCGCAACTCCTAAGGTATCTACTTCTAAGAAACTCATGGTAGCAGCTGTTCGTGTTTCAAATTCTGGAATATTCCATTTGTCTTCCCTGGTGAAGAAATTTCGGTTAACTGCGTTCAATAACTTCGCTTTAGCGGCACAGTCGTCGGTAACAGTACCGTCGGCACTGCGCAGCGAAGGTATTGACTGCGTCTTGCCGCTTGTGTACTTTACATACTACCAGAATTTCTTCGGATTTTCTACCAAATTTCGAGACAGTGTTTCGTTGTGGAACCTATGAAAGGCATCTCGCATTGAAATCCGTGCTAAATCTGTAAATTTTAGCCAATTTTCGGGATATCGCGTTCTTCTGAAGTTCCCATGCTTTTTCCGTTGTGTCTGCAACATCGTTCGGACCTGTTTTGTGTACCATGGGGGACCATTTCCATCTCTTACCATTTATGAGGTATGAATCTCACAATTGCTGTTGCTACTATATCTTTGAATTGGAGCCACATCTAGTCTACATTTGCATAGTCAGTTCGGAACGAATGGAGATTGTCTCTTAGGAAGGCTTCTACTGACACTTTATCCGCTTGCTTAAATAAAATTGTTTGGCTTTTGTTTCTGGAGGATTTGGAAGAAACGGTATTGAGCCTAGCTACAACAACCTTTTGATCACAAATCCCTGTATCATTCATGATGCTCTCTATTATCTCTGGTTTGTTTGTGGCAAAGAGGTCAAGTGTGTTTTCGCAACCATTTACAATTCGCGTAGGTTCGTGGACTAAATGCTCGAAATAACTTTCGGAGAAAGCATTTAGGACAATTTCGGAAGTTGTTTTCTGCCTACCACCGGTTTTGAACAAGTATTTTTGCCAACATATCGAGGGAAGGTTGAAGTCCCCACCAACTACACTCCTGGAAATGGAAATAAGAACACATTGACACCGGTGTGTCAGACCCACCATACGTTCTCCGGACACTGCGAGAGGGCTGTACAAGCAATGATCACACGCACGGCACAGCGGACACACCAGGAACCGCGGTGTTGGCCGTCGAATGGCGCTAGCTGCGCAGCATTTGTGCACCGCCGCCGTCAGTGTCAGCCAGTTTGCCGTGGCATACGGAGCTCCATCGCAGTCTTTAACACTAGTAGCATGCCGCGACAGCGTACACGTGAACCGTATGTGCAGTTGACGGACTTTGAGCGAGGGCGTATAGTGAGCATGCGGGAGGCCGGGTGGACGTACCGCCGAATTGCTCAACACGTGGGGCGTCAGGTGTCCACAGTACATCGACGTTGTCGCCAGTGGTCGGCGGAAGGTGCACGTGCCCGTCGACCTGGGACCGGACCGCAGCGACGCACGGATGCACGCCAAGACCGTAGGATCCTACGCAGTGCCGTAGGGGACCGCACCGCCACTTCCCAGCAAATTAGGGACACTGTTGCTCCTGGGGTATCGGCGAGGACCAGTCGCAACCGTCTCCATGAAGCTGGGCTACGGTCCCGCACACCGTTAGGCCGTCTTCCGCTCACGCCCCAACATCGTGCAGCCCGCCTCCAGTGGTGTCGCGACAGGCGTGAATGGAGGGACGAATGGAGACGTGTCGTCTTCAGCGATGAGATTCGCTTCTGCCTTGGTGCCAATGATGGTCGTATGCGTGTTCGGCGCCGTGCAGGTGAGCCCACAATCAGGACTGCATACGACCGAGGCACACAGGGCCAACACCCGGCATCATGGTGTGGGGAGCGATCTCCTACACTGGCCGTACACCTCTGGTGATCGTCGAGGGGACACTGAATAGTGCACGGTACATCCAAACCGTCATCGAACCCATCGTTCTACCATTCCTAGACCGGCAAGGGAACTTGCTGTTCCAACAGGACAATACACGTCCGCATGTATCCCGTGCCACCCAACGTGCTCTAGAAGGTGTAAGTCAACTACCCTGGCCAGCAAGATCTCCGGATATGTCCCCCATTGAGCATGTTTGGGACTGGATGAAGCGTCGTCTCAGGCGGTCTGCACGTCCAGCACGAACTCTGGTCCAACTGAGGCGCCAGGTGGAAATGGCATGGCAAGCCGTTCCATAGGAGTACATCCAGCATCTCTACGATCGTTTCCATGGGAGAATAGCAGCCTGCATTGCTGCGAAAGGTGGATATACACTGTACTAGTGCCGACATTGTGCATGCTCTGTTGCCTGTGTCTATGTGCCTGTGGTTCTGTCAGTGTGATCATCTGACCCCAGGAATGTGTCAATAAAGTTTCCCCTTCCTGGGACAATGAATTCACGGTGTTCTTATTTCAATTCCAGGAGTGTATAACCGTATGAGTGGGCTATTCATTTCTTACGAGACTCAAATTTTCTCTGAACTGTTCAGCAACTATATCATCGGAGTGTGGGGGTTTGTAGAAGGAGCCAATTATTAACTTAGTTCGGCTGTTAAGTATAACCTCCACCCATACCAATTCGCACGGAGTATCTTCTTCGACTTCACTACAATATAAACCACTACCGACAGACACAAACGCTCCACCACCAATTCTGCCTAATCTATCTTTCCTGAACAACGTCTGAGACCTCGTCAAAATTTCTGCAGAACTTATTTCAGGCTTTAGCCAGCTTTCTGTACCTATAACGATTTCAGCTTCTGTGCTTTGTATTAGCGCTTGAAGCTCAGGGACTTTCCCAGCACAACTACAACAATTTACAATTCAGACTGTTCCTTGATCCAAGCACGTCCTGTATTTTCCATGCACCCTTTGAAATTGCAGCCCACCCCGTACTTTCCCGAGGCCTTCTAACCTAAGAAACCACCCAGTCCACACCACACAGCCTCCGCTACCCGAGTAGGCGCCTGCTGAGTGTAGTGAACTCCTGACCTATTTAGCGGAACCCGAAACCCCACCACCCTATGGTGCAAGTCAAGGAGTCTGCAGCCAAGACGGTCGCAAAACCGTCTGAGCCTCTGATTCAGACCCTCCACCCGGCTCTGCACCAAAAGTCCGCAGTCGGTTTTGTCAACGATGCTGCAGATGGTGAGCTCTGCCTTCATCTCGTAAGCAAGACCAGCAGCCTTCACCAAATCAGATAGCCCCTGGAATCCAGAAAGAATTTCCTCAGATCCAAAGCGAAACGCATCACTACTGCCGATATGTGCCACCACCTGCAGCTGGCTGCGGTAGTGTTGTAGTGTCGGGGATTAGCCTGCGTCATCAGTACAATTGTTCCGATTATATTACCTGTGTGCTACCAATATCTGAAACTTTATAGTCATCTGACGATACCGTTGCACTCCGGAATACAAACATCCTACAGATTTATCACTACCATTAAGTTCGAAGTTTTGAGCACTGCCGTTACATCGTTGTCACTATTTAACTAGGTTACTTACGGGATGTAGGTTTTCTACTTATCACAATGCAAGAAAGTATAATAATTCTGCAATACTTTCCCATTGCACTAAAAGTATGATGCTGCACAACATAAAAAAATTAAAACATAAAAAATTATTTTATTGTTACAGTTCGGTAGAATTTCTTCGGACCCGTTCTCTAGCGTTATTATAGCGATTGAAACATAAAAGGAACATATTATGCGACTGTTTCATAGATTCACCAGTACATAGCTGTAGGAATGCTGTCAACAAGACTTAAATTCATACGAATCGTAAAATTCCTGCTGAGAAACGATCACAATAACTGAAGCCGCGGCTTACATTCATCTATCTTACCATCGGGTAACATTTTTCTTGATACACTCCTTGTTGAACAGGATATGTTGACTTGCGATCGCCAGCTTGATTTTGTACTTATTGTATTTAAAATACGCTGCACATGCACAAACAGATAAAATTTTATTGATTGGCGACTCCATGGAGTGCTGTGTGTACAACGAATGGTGAATATAAACAGCGGTATAAGTTATTGTGACCGTTTCTCAGCTTTGGTTACTGATAATAACTTGATACCTGTACCTGTGAGTTTATTTTGTACATCAAAGCACTGATGATGATCACTATGTGATTGAAAATCGATTTTGCTACCAATAAACCATCAATATTGAGGCCAACGCTGACCTTTTTAACTTCTTGTATTACTTTGGCGTAAAGCTGCCCCTTATGGGAGAACCTCGAAATTATTTGTCAGTTCCTGAGACACCTGTGGACATCAGATATATTTATCGCAATAATAACTCCAGTACGCTGGTGTAAATGGTTACAGATTTTTTTTATATCTGACACGCACTCCAATGCTACACTTTTCGGGATTCAAAATTAAGAACTGCCTTTCTGAAACGGAAGTGACATTGAACTAAAACTTCAATAACAGCAGAAATCCTGAAACAACAATGTTTACAAATCCACATTTAGCTTAAATTGAGAGTCGAAATGACAACGGAAAAAGACAAAGAATACTTACAGGGGAATATTTTCAATTCCATGATGATACATTAATAACCACATCCTGACACTCGGCTTAAATAAAGAAATGAAATGAGATACAACATTTATAGACTGTCACCTTTGCTCAACTTCTTTTACAAAATTACTCCAAAATTAATGTTTTCAATTTTTTGTTTTTTTTTTGTTTTTAAGTTCACCCTGTTTAGTAATTTTTGTTGACCAACCTTTCTAGCTTTTCAAAAAAAAAATAATTTACATGCTAGTGCAATCTACTTGTATTATGAACCTGTTTCTCAAGGATATAAGATCAAAGTAAAACCCGATATTCATTGTCGTGCGTTGTAAGTAACATGGGGGGAAACTACTTCTTATGAACTCAACTCCCTCCCTATTACAATAATATACGCTGGTAGTGTATAAATAAGGCAAGGGAAATAATTTGATTGAATGAGCTGACAAAGCTGTTATGTTTTTAAGAGGTCCTTGTGTTTCCCTTGCGGTGTAACGTACATGTATTGTTACTCACTGTGACACACGACACAGTGGATCGCAAATCAATACCTAGAAAAGTTGAGCAGTTAAGCCCAGCACTCTAAATAGGAGCAACTTAAGCATTAGATTTACAGCCAATAGTTTTTCCCGGATCCATCAACAAAGAGAGGCAACGAAGTGTTTCGTTTGGTAGGCCTTGGGAAGGTTTCTAATTCTACTTGAAATTGTGTGTCTCATTGAAAGGTGGAGGTACGACATTGAATGTGTGGAAGCGACCTGTTCCTCCCCATACCATTCTTACAAAATATTTTGATACCCGGATGAATGTAAGAACGAAAAACGGTAAAAGAAGATAGAGAATACGATGAAAAATTATGAGTGAAAGAAACTGCGACACTGATGGATTATTCTACAATCGTTTATTACTATACAAGTCGGTATGTTGCTTTTATGCCATAGATAGGTACAAATTTATCTTTGTACCTGACGATGGCGTAACAGCTGAGACTCGGTTGGCAAAATAATACATGATGGTAATACGTAATTCTACGCCAGTGCGGCGTGTTTTTCCATTGATAATGTATAAGCTGTTTTGCCAAGAAGCGACAGAGCAGCCAATGTAGTTTGATAAATATATTTATAGCTACGAATAAATCAACAAAAGTAGATCTACGAGGTCAAAAGCTACTTTTTGCAGAGTAAACAATGACTGTTTCACTCCACCACTTCCTGCATAACTATGGTTTACATTGTGAGCTGCGCAAATACGTAAATATTTGTTTGCAAAACGTCGATTCCGCGTCACAAGTGAAGTTTTGTTTGACGAACGATTCTCTTTCTCTGCCTACGTCGCAGCCATAAAATCGTTCGATTATTTTTGTCTTGCGGGGTGTCTTATATTTTTAAACGGTGATATCCTCATAGCACAAAGCTCTACTAATCATATACACAGTTATTTTATTCATGGATGTAATTTTCAGCAACTATAGCATTATTGTTTCAGGATTAATTTCAGTCATGAGTTGCTAATAAATATTACTATCTTTACCGGTTTCGACGAATTAATTTGTCATCCTCAGAAGCCTACAAAATTTGGGGTCCTACAATTTTTCAGAAGTTGGCTGTACATTTTTGTGAGGTATAAAATGTATATTACAGATGTATATTAGTTTAGTAATCCTCCTCCATCCCTTCTTAACATGGAAATTAGGGTTACAACTTGAATCTTTATGAATAATTCAGAATATATAGACATTCTCACCTAAATTCAAAAGATTTGTTGAATGATCAACTTGCATTAGGAAACAGAAACTATCTTGATTGCGTATCATCTCTTATAAAATACGTAAATTAGCCCATCACTTTCATGTGTTAGATTTATGTGTCAGGTTTTTTAAAATGTACTTTATATAACTTCTTTATAGGACATAATCATAATTTTATATTTGCTTTTATATTTAATCCCTGCTGCTAGCACAACAGATACATAGCTGCGATTTAGTTACTATAAATTGTCAAACAGTGTTTTAAAATAATGATACCCAATATCTGAATTTCTAAACATAGCTTGGCATCATCCTTGAGTCACGAAGATATTGACTGTCTAATAAACTAAGTAAGTTTCTGTAATATTCTGTTTACACTGCAGCCAAATACATAGTAAAGTTCTAAAGAAGTATAATATCCCAAATTCGTAAGGCTTCTGACGATGACAAAATAATTTGTCGAAACCGTTAACAACAATAAAATTTATTTGCAACTCATAACTGAAATTTATCCTGAAAAAAAAACATATGTACAATATTAGTTGCGTGACTAGAGCCACAGTGTTGAAACATTTTGGCATACTCGATGACCCACGACAGCTTCCGTGCAAGTATCATTTTTCGCCAAGTAAAATATACGTTTATAATTATGGTCAATTTTACAGGTAACACAAAGGCTTATCTCAGTTAGAGCATATTTAGTGCTCCCCGATCTCTTCGGTGCAGTAGCTATCTGGAAGACGGATTTGAAAGTAAAGGATATGGAGAACAAACTGCGTTTTACATAGTCTATGACACAAATCAATACAACGTCTGCGTTCACAACTACACACAGCAAAAAAAGCTTTACCTCACCACGATTCCGAGAGTTCCAGAACATGTACAGAAAATTGGATTATAGATAAACATAAACATCATTTCCACCCTCTTTATTGCTCATGACAACATCAAATTGCATGTTGTACCACCGTACAGTGAGATCTACAGAGGTCGTGGTCCAGATTATTGTACACATCGGTACCTCTAAAACCCAGTAGCACGTCCTCTTGCTCTGATGCATGCCTGTATTCGTCGTGGCATACTACCCACAAGTTCATCAAGGCACTGGTGGTTCAGACTGTCCCACTCCTCAACAGTAGTTCGGAGTAGATTCCTTACAGTGGTTTATGGGTCACGTCGTCCATAAACAGCCCTTTTTAAGTCTATCCCAGGCATGTTCGAAAGGGTTCGTGTCTGGAGAACATGCTGGCCACTCTTTTCGATGTCGTTATCGTGAAGGAAGTCATTCACCAGATGTGCACGATGGGGGCGCGGACTGTCGTCCATGAAGAAGAATGCCTCGCCTATATGCTGCAGATACGGTTGCACTATTGGTCGGAGGATGGCATTCACGTATCGTACAGCCGCTACGGCGCCTTCCATGACCACCAGCGGCGTACGTCGGCCCGACATAATGCTACCCCAAAACAGAAGGGAACCTCCTCCTTGCTGCACTCGCTGGAGAGTATGTCTAAGGCGCTCACCAGACCTAGTTGCCTCCAAACACGTCTACTACGATTGTCTGCTTGGAGCCATATGCGACATTCATCGGTGAAGAGAACGTGGTGCCAATCCTGAGTGGTACATTCTGCATGTTGTTGGGCCCATCTGTACCGCACTGCATGGTGTCGTGTTTGCAAGGATGGACCTCGTCGTGGACGTATGGAGTGAAGTTGAGTTTCAGGGACCCTATTGTGCACAGTTCGACTAGTAACACGACGTCCTGTGGCTGCACGAAAAGCAATATTCAACTTGGTGGTGTTCGCTGTCAGGTTTCCTCCGAGCCATAATCCGTAGGTAGCGGTCATCCATCGCAGTAGTACCCCGTTTTGGGCGGCCTGAGCGATGCATGTCATCGACCAGTTCCTATCTTTCTGTATCTCCTCCGTGTCCGAAGAACATCGCTTTGGTTCACTCCGAGATGCCTGGACACTTCCTTTGTTGAGAGCCCTTGCTGGCACAAAGTAACAATGCGAAAGAGATAGAACCGCTGTATTGACCGTCTAGGCATGGTTGAACTACAGACAACACGACCCGTGTACCTCTTCACTGGTGGAATGACTGGAAATGATCGGCTGTTGGAACCCCTCCGTCTAATAGGAGCTGCTCGTGCAGGGTTGTTTAAATCTTTGGGTGAGTTTAGTGACAGCTCTGAACAGTCAAAGGGACTGTGACTGTGATACAATATCCACAGTGAACGTCTATCTTCAGGAGTTCTGGGAACCGAGGTGATGCAAAACTTTTGTTGTTGTGTGTGTTTCATTCGCAGAGGCGTCAAAATATGGTGCATTTCTTACCATTTAAAAGGTTCATATCGAAATGCTCAGTTTTTCAGTGGACTATAATTTCAAATAAAAATGAAGTTTTTAAATAAAAGAAGATCCTTCAGTCCTTAGAAACTTTTATATATCAAAAATCTGAAAACTTCTTAAAATACTGCGTACCGTCATTTAGAACTTGAATGTTGTGGTGAATGAAGACTTTCTAAGATACACTAATTCGATAACACTTGTTGTGGAAAGGAATACATTTTACATTTTATACTAAACTGTAGTTAATCAAGATGCGCCTACAGAACACTTGGGCGTGGATTGGAACTATTTCAAGAAAATCTGAATGCTCTATTTTAAAAGGTGCGCGCATGGCAACCATAAGGTGGCGGAAGTTATAAGGAAGACAGTGAGTCATACTCCGTTGTCATATATGTGAGACGTTAAAAGGAACTTACCTGCTCGAAAGGAAATAATGTACAAGGTGTTATTCTGTCCGCTGTTGCTGCTCTCCATTTAAAAGAAATTGAGGCAAATGTAATTTTGCGTATTAGACTAAGTCTGCACGACAGTTCCTCACGTATGTGGTTTTTGTCAAAATTACCGCTTTGCAGAAAACATCCTTCTCGCAGCCAACACTGACTCTCGTTTTATTTGAGGCTGTTACATCGAAGACATTTGAGGTTTGCTTCACGCACAAGAGGACGTAACGGAAATGGCGAGCACTCTCATCTGGCAAACGCTTGATGACAGACGCGTAGTACCACTGGAACGCCTACTTAAAAAGTTTCAAGTACCAATGAGGAATGTCTGAATGTACGTGCCCAACATAGCGCTTCCGTAGAAACCGTGAAGATAAGATTAGACTAGTTACAGTGTACTCAGAGGCTCTGAAGCAATCATTCTTCCCTTGGCCCATACGTCAATGGAACGAGTTTAAGCCCTATAAAGTAAACCTTGGTATGATAACCTCTACCGAGCTACTCACTGTGGTTTCCGATAATGCATGTACATACAGAGATCAAGAAAATTATATACTTGGTACACATACGTTGAATGGAAATGGTTCTGGTGGCTCAAAGTCGTGTGTCTTATTTACGTTGAATTGCAAACATATTTTTGAAGATTACCATAAGACTTTTTAACACAGTGCTGTAAATATCTATCAGTAATGGCATTTTCCTCCTTTCGCTATTGAGATATTCGTTGCTCCTCAGAAGTGACGCAAAAAATGAACTTCACATATATTATATTACAGCCGTTCATCTTCTACGAAGAAATGGGACAGCCAACTGGTTACAAGTAATTTTTTTGTACATTGAACTACGTTTCAACACCTCTAAGGTTTGACAGAAATATTAACCAAGATGAAACAAAAGTGGTGTCATAGAAAGGTTACTCTCGTGAAGTTACATTACAAGAAGACAATAGCTAATATTTAGAGCAGACATCCTCAAGCCAAATATTAAAAATTAAAAGGTCTGCAGCCTTTAGTGGGTACCCCTTGCAAGGAACAACTCAGGATGACGGCCCCGGTGCCCTACACGTCTGACAAGAAAACCAGACAAGTTGCGCTGCCTATCGGACGCGGACATTGCCATATGCCCATTTGAGACATTGTAACGGAAATGACCGAATTAAACAGCAGTTAATTATAAAAGACAACATTCTAAAGGTGAGAGCTTAATATTTGTTTGAGAATACAAAGTTATCAAGTAACGGAGAGCCATCCATTAGGCTTTAAAGAAATGGTTTAAATGGCTCTGAGCACTATGGAGCTTAACATCTGAGGTCATCAGTCCCCTAGAACTTGGAACTACTTAAACCTAACTAACCTAAGGGCACCACACACATCCTTGCCCGAGGAGGGATTCGAACCAGCGACCGTAGGGGTCAAGCGGGTCCAGACTGAAGCGCCTAAAACCGCTCGCCCACACCAGCCGGCAGGCTTTACAGAAATTTCCTTTACGTAAAGTAGATAATATTGTAGAATATTTACAGAAACGATTGCACAGTCCAAAGAAACATCTGTATGATGTTCCCCTTTTCAAAAAACGTGAACAGTACATTCCAAGGAGTGCATTATGTTTCATGAACTTCAAAGAAGAGATGATACCGCACAAAGCAACTCAATATAAAGTTGATACTCACGACCATAAATTAATCGGAATCAGCAAACTCGTCACGCGTTTGTATCCCTGTATTGCTATATGACAATAGATGTGAATATGGGGCTCGGGTCAATTATTCGTGGTGCCTGCAGCTCTCATCCGTACTTTATAATAATGTGCATCTAGCAACTAACAGCCGAATCAATACGTCGAGAGCTTCAAGAGCATAATGGTCCTCCTCAGTAGCAAACAAATATACAGAGAAACCAGTATTTTAAGACGTACTTAATTATGATTGGCCTCGGTGATTTTTGGGCAACGGCCTTGCGCAGTGGTTACACCGGTTCCCGTGTGATCACCGAAGTTAAGCGCTGTCGGGCGTGGTCGGCACTTGGATGGGTGACCGTCCAAGCCGACATGCGCTGTGGCCATATTTCGGGGTGCACTGAGCCTCGTGATGCCAATTGAGAAGCTACTCGACCGAATAGTAGAGGCTTCGGTCACGAATACCATCTTACGACCGGGAGAGCGGTGTGCTGACCCCACGCCCCTCCTCTCCGCATCCTCCAGTGAGGATGACACGGCGGTCGGATGGTCCCGGTAGGCCACTCGTGGCCTGAAGACGGAGTGCTCGTGATTTTGGCCGCGAACTAAGTGAGGTTGGACATTTATCATAAGGGCAGAAGGGTAAGTAGCGCAGTCACTGAGGGGTTAGAAGATGTCAGAGGTGCAGCGTGTTATTGTCTGTCTTCTAGTGCTAACTCTGCATGGTGGTGCGCAACTTGTACAGATCAGTTGCTATGGTATAAATTTCAAACGGAACTAACATGGATTCGTAAATGCATGTTATCGAGAAGGCCATGTAAGCATGGACTACTTTTTTGTAACAATGATATGAGATCCAACTAAGGCTGTTGCAGTACTGTACAACGCAGTGAGTAGAAGAAGAATCTCATTCAAAACATTTAGTAAACTAGATGATCTTGTCTCATATTGCATAATGCATTTAAATATACGTACAGTAATAGTTGACCATGTCAGTTATCAACTGACCATCCGCTCATACAGACAAAACAACACTTCGTCACGTAGTTACAGTGGCACGACTCTGCGAACGCTCAGGGTGGCAGCAGCCTGAAACAGAGAACAACAGACATGTAATATTCCGAATTGTGCAGCTTCTTACTTGGAGGGCCGGTGGCCAGCTTTCAGCGCCCTTACTATAGCTAATCTGTTAGGAACTTAAAACATACTATTTTTGGAAGTTAATAACTAACTATAATATTTATTCATGTGGTACATACTGCCCGAGATGCCACCGCACAACGTCAGTATAGCTTCTTCAGCAGAAAGAATTGAAAGTCTGAGGGCCGGTGCTCTAGAAGCACGGCGGAATTTTACCGACGGCAAAGAGCTGGTCTCTATAGGGATGACTAACAACGGAACGAAACAAGTTCCGTGCCGCACTGAGACGGTAACGATTCTACGGCGCTCTCCGAACATGTAGATGTCAGACGCCTGAAACCCTCTCTACAACTTCTCCCTCTCCGCCCCTTCCACACTCCACCCCCCTCCCGCTTTTCAGTACGTAAGATCACGCGGCACCGTGAGGGTGGCTTTTGTGATGCTAATCGCAGGGGTTCGATCTCTGGGGCAGTATCTCAAGCAACCACTCCTGTGTAAAGCCTGGTGAACGTACGCTGCTTGACGTCTCCGAGAGCAGCTGAATGCTGGAGCAGAACTTTGTATTCATGTTAACTTCAAAGGCGCTTATTATTGTGTAAGAGCACAAACGTTGCAACCTCCTCCCCTTCTCACTGTTCCACGTGTTGTGAAATCCAGTTCTATACCTAGTGCAACACATGTGATGAATCTGGGGGTTGGCGGGGTTATAGAATGTGGAACAAGTTAATTTTTCCTGACAGGAGGCCATCGCGTTTGTCATTGAGCACTTACGAGGGCGTGCTGAAATGTAATGCCTCTGAGTTTATTATATGACAACTCTTACAGATTTTTCAGTAAAACCAGCTGTATTACCATTCTATACCTTTGTCTACATGTTTAATTCTCATCATAGTCACATTTCTCCCAACGAGAGATAGGTTTCATGATAACATCACTGTTGAATGGAACTAACTGGCAGAATAAAACTCTGATCGAGACTCGAATTCCGAATCTTTGCCTATCGTGGGCAGGTGCTCAACCGACTGACCTACCCAAGAACGAGTTACGCCCCGTCCTCACAGCTTTATTTCCGCCAGTATTTGGTTAGCTCAGTCGGTAGAGCACTTGCCCGCGGAAAGCAAAGATCCCGAGTTCGAGTCTCGGTCCGGCACACTGTTTTAATCTGACAAGAGGTTTCATACCAGCTCATACTCCGCTGCAGAGTAATTTTTCGTTCTGGGACAACTGTAGAATGTTTGAAATTGTTGACGAAGCCACAGCCTCACCTCTGCCTGCATCTGTTCATCACTATCGAAGTCCTCGAAGTTGCTTTTTAACTCCTGGAAACAGATGAAAGTCGGTTGAGGTCAATTCGGGACTGTGTAGAGAACGATCGATGACAAGGGGCCGGATTGTTGCAGATGTCGCGTCGCTCGTGTGTGGCCTGGAATTTCCATGCTAAAGTAGAGGGTTATGTTATGTTACGTTATGTTAACCGGGAACCTAGAAAGACGGAGAGGCTCCTTCCCCGCCGCAGCCGCAGTGGTCTGCAACCCCACGACGATTACCGCTGTCTTCACCCCTCCGCCGCCCCACACCGAACCCAGGGTTATTGTGCGGTTCCGCCCTCGGTGGACCCCCGAGGGAGCGTCTCACTCCAGACGAGTGTAACACCTATGTTTGCGTGGGAGATTAATGGTGGTGTACGCGTACGCGGAGAACTTGTTTGCGCAATCGCCGACATAGTGTAGCTGAGGGGGAATAAGGGGAACCAGCCCGCATTCACCGAGGCAGATGGAAAACCGCCAAAAAACCATCCACAGACTGGCCGGCTCACTGGACCTCGACACAAATCAGCCGGGAAGATTCGTGTCGGGAACAGGCGATGCTTCACGCCCAAGGAGCCGTGCGTTAGACCGCACGGCCAACCGGGCGGGCGAAGTAGAGGGTGCTCCATGTGTTGACGAACTCCTCGAATTCGTGTTTTCAGTTTTCTTAGGGTCTCTCAGGGAGCAACATAGTTACTTTACACACCGCCACGTGTAAAGTGACAATTCGGTGTCTTCCAGCGACACGGAGTTGCAACTTGCATCAGCGAAGCGGGTAAGTCGGCCGAATGGTATGCATGACATGTAATACCTCAACCTATATTGAAAACAGAACATAAATTTTCTGAGGCATTACTTTTCAGCGCTCCCTGGTACTTTCATTGGTAAAATAATGTTAGGAAGCAAGAACACAAATGATCCAGGACATTATGAGCACCTACTGAACAGCGTATGCTCCACCTTTCGAAGACAGTCCAGCTGCCATTCTGCTGGAGTTACGTGGTGCCGGATGTCCACGCATAAGTCAATCATCCTGTTTTGGTTCATCTGGCCACTTGACACAGTACCTTGTCACGGGTATTTCAATGTCCATCATGATTGCAGACTTCTACCTAAATATATCAAAAACATCTAATGATGTAACTTTGTCTTTTCAATTTGGTACCCTAAACCTTATGCCTAGTCACAGTATATAGCAAGTGGAATCTTTCCAATGAATGTAACTGACGCCTTCGTACAGACCTCGTAGGGAGAAAATGAGCTACTTTGAATGAATATTGTGCGCTAAATAATTGTATGAGAAAGGAGATAAAGCAGTGGCACGTGAACATATAGTAAGATGTTTTCCAAGTCAATACATTTCTTAATAATTCGAAGCATTTTCTCAGAAATTCTATCTTAGAATCGACTGATAAATCGGAAAATTCATTACCACATCCCTGCGGTAAGTGTGAGCTTTCATATAGAAACACAAGACAGCTGTAAAACGTAGGAACAGGATTATAGGAGGTCGCTCAATAACTTGGAATAGTGGGTTGTGGGATTGAAGGGACCAGACTGCTAGGGCCATCGGCTTTGAATTGTGTGACTAAGTAATAATATAGTGAATATGCAGAAATTTTTTGTATGGAAAGACTGAACTGCTTTACTAAAAATTCCATAGCATTTGTAAACATACATCTAACCCTTCCACATCACAAACCAGTGGTTAATTTTTACGGTTGATCACCACTACTTCGAACATAACCCTTACAATTACTCTGAATGCACTTTTGATAAATCTGTAATGCCAGTTTTCCTGTAGTAAGAGAAAGAACCTTTGCTACTAAGCTTTTATCACGTCTTTGAATGGAAGGTTTGAAGTCAGAACATAATCTGACTTAAAGAAGACGTTACCTCTATCCAATGAGCAGAATTATTGATAAAGATTTAGTTTTAACAGTTATACAAACTTCTATCATGAGATTGACTACCCTTTTTATTAAGAAACAATAAACTGGTAGCCAGGATCGCAGTAATTCTTTTTATTACATGATTACCGGATATTAGGACACATGATGAAGACGGCTTTAGTTTCGCCGAAACCGGTAATCATGGAATAAAAGGAATTCCTGCGATCTTGGCTACCAGTTTACTTAGCACTTTTATTTTCCTTGTGTTGTACCTTTTTTCTGTGAAACTCGATATTCAAATTTGCTTTACTTTACGCAAGTTTTCTATAAGAAGCTTCGGTCAATCAGTACAAATTCTGTAGCATCATCTTTGCTTGGTCACTATGGCGGTTTTAAGTCTCTGTAGTCTTTTATGTTTCCAACGAGTGGGATTCGTCCGCAGGTGTTGGGCCATGTGCCCCTGCTCATTCGAACAGAAGACGCCAGTTCATTATGTTAAATTACTTGGAAGCTCTCTATTGTGACACAGTGTTGTGATGTCGAAGAGGCTCTGTGCTTTGTTCAGAGGTTGAGTTGAACGCTACCCTAGTCTCGGGGATACTAAAGCGCCTTAGGAATCGAGTAGGATCATTACAACTTATTTGCTATGATGAATTATTTTTCGTTAAGAGATTAGTGTGACACCGATGGTGAAGAACATTCGGCGTTTAGGTATCGGCACCACACGTACTTTCTTTCGCTTCGAGATATTGTAAAGTCAGAGGTGTTAAACTCGCTCTAACGTATAGCGATTCGTTTGTCCAACAGTTTCAACTACTTATTATGAAAACACCGTGTCTTTCGGCTGCAAATGTTATTCTTGGAATTGTTGGTTGAAACATCGCTAAGGGCAGTAAAGTAATTTTTTTGTACTTGATGACGATTTTAACTCATTCCTTTTCATCTAATTTCCCTACGAAGATAGCCACTCTTTGTATTCAGACATGTAAGTGAACTAAGTTGTTACCCTGTTATTCATGTGAGCTGAGTACACGGCTCACATGTACTTTGTTGGATGAGCACTCGATTACCCTACTATTGGTCTCATATTGGGGAATATTAACAATATTCTTTCAGTCCCTGCAACAGATTTCTTGTGCTGATGGAGATATGTTGATGCCACCGACATACAGTACTGATTTCGGGGGCATTTATGGATGGTTAACGAGTGATTAAAAGGTTGACCATGTCGCTATTTACTTCGTTCATTTATTTATTTGTATATTTGAAAGAGAGGGACCTGGAACTAGGCAGCTGTGTATGTGAAAGGGGATCTGAGGTAAGGTTAGACATACTGGGGCAAGCCGGGAATCATAAATAGAAAAAGGCCGTTTTTATTGTATATTCTAACTCAATGGCAAAAAAATCGGTAACTTTTATACGTAACACCCTTTGCGTTACGTGATAGATGACGCCGTAATCGACAAAAAGACTCAATTGAGATCCAGAATAGTGTTATGTCGAGAAAAATGCTTTGGAATAAAAAAATAAAAACCTGACGTTTTAAGTGATAATGAAACAATGTTTTTTTAATGTGTGTCTTTTCGCCTCTGAAATGTGTGCGTGTCCGTAACAGTCATTTCACAGTAAGAGCTCTAAAATGTGGCCGACCACTTCAGTGCACTTATTTCATCCGCACATGTAATGATTCGACACATCTGACAACTGATTCCCATCTTCCGAATGCAATGATTATAAGCCGAATCACGTCATCGCTCTTCACTAGCGCTGTATCCTAACTTTCACTCTTGAAGTAACCACATAAACGGAAGTCTGGCGACGTATGATCTAGCGATCTTACTGCACCGCCCCTTGCGATTCACCGGTTCTAGTACTCGCGATGTAATACTTCCCGTACTGCTTCGTAATAATGTATTGCGCAGTCATCGTGTTGAAACCACACGGTTCGTCGCCAAACCAAGGGAAGGTCTGCAAGCAATACTAGAATATTGTCCTCCAAGAATGCCATTCGGGCACCACCGATAAAGGATGAACAAATTAGTTTGTCAGTAATTACTCCACACCAAAAATTCGCATTCCGCGGACACTGATATTCAGCTTGGCGTAACCATTGCGGGTTTTCTGCATTCCAATAACATATATTGTGACGATTAATCAGTGGTTTCTGAAGGTCAACTCATTAGAGAATAATAACCGAGCAAAGAAATATGGTTCTCTGTGTATTTGCTTAGGCGGCCACTGGAAAAACTTTACTCTTGAACTCATTGCCGTCAAGACCTTGACGAAAGGAAATAAGAAATGGACGGCGTTTTGTGCTTTTCAAAATTTGGCAACCCTTTACGTGCACGCACCTGTCAGTAAATAATTACAAGTCTGGTGAACTTTGCGAGGAAATATGTGAAAAATTATTGGGTTGCATTGAAGAAGCCGCTAGATGATTCTGCGTAAACTATTATATTTGACAAGCGTCCGCCACTAATATATGTAGATATAAACATGGCCATAGTCTGAAGCCGCATCAGTGCATGAATTTATACATTAACTAAAGTTACAAAATTATTGTGAAAATACACAGAGATAGTCCAAGCTGTTATAAACAAAGATCACAAGATTAAAGGCTGTCTATATTAGCCTCCACACGCTCTGAATTACTACTTGGCCACTAAAGAAGGTGTGAGTCTAGAACATATTTCGCGAGCGCCAGCTGACTGCTATTCCAGAAGAGGGACACATTAATGACATTTGTTTTAACAGATAATTAATACGAGAAAGAGGGATACTAACAATAGACAGAGAATCCACAAAATATACATGTACATGTTTAGCATGAGGTATATTCGTCTCTAGGGAAAGGGCAATATATTCGATAAAACGCGCTTTTTACATTCCCCTACTGAAAAAAGGCTCTCTGAAGACCATTCACAATATATGTAAACCATAGTGTAGATTTTGTCACCATGCCCACAACTTTCAGCAGGCTCCATACAAAGCGCCCAGTTTAGCTCCTCCCTCTCTCTCGGTCATCATGAAAGTGGCAGTTGTCACACCAAGGTGGGTTTGAACAACGGAAAATGACGTAATATCCCCTGGACGACTTCACCTAAGAAAACGCAGTAATGTGCACAAGAGCCAGGTGGTCCATAGCATGGTCGTGCCGATCACTTACTAAGCTGGCACCGGGGTAAATAGACAGCAATATGTTAATACAAGGCACGTTCTACCCTACACACCACTGCCATCTAAACGTTCTTAAGACTCGTCATGGTGACCAGGGAACTGGGTCGGTATTGAGGAAGCCAGCAATATGCTAAAATGGTACACTAGATGACTGCAACTCGCGTCCTGATTAAGGCACCGGACTCCTGTCATGACGCGTACCGTTACCATACTATTACCATTCAAGTGGTAACAATTATCTTTTTTTTCTGAGTCATGAGTCTTACGAATGGCTTGAAGCGGCCCGTTACGATTTCCTTTCTTGTGCAAACTTCTTCAACTCTACACTTGCATCCAGCGTCTTCAATTACTTGCTGGATTTTTCCATTCAGTGTATTCCCCTGCCGTTTTTACCCTCTACAGCTTCCTCCACTTCCACGGAACATCTTTCATGACGTCTTAACACATGTCCTATCGTCCTGTCCCCTCTTCGTGTCAGTGTTTTCCATATGTTCCTTCCCCGCCGGTTAAGCAAAAAATCACCTCATTCCTTACCTAAGCAGCCCACCCAATTTTCAACGTTAGTCTGTAGCACCACATCTCAAATTACTCGATTATGTTCTGTTCAGTTTTTCACACTGTCCACATTTTACAATCATACAATGTGTACTCCATATTTATTCCTCCAGCTTAGACCTGCTCAATCCATCATGAGTTATATTGCTGCCTACGTAGCAGAATTCCATAACTTCGGCTGTTTCCCGATCCCCAGTTGTGATATTAAGTTTCTCACTATTCTCATTTCTGCTACTTCTAATTATTTTCGCTGTCTTTGGTTTACTCTCACTCAATAGTGTGTACTCATTATACAGTTCATTCCTTCAACAGATCCTGTAATTCTTCTTCACTTTTTTTGAGGTTAACAATGTCCCCCCAGAAGCTTATCGTTGATACCTTTTCACTCTGAAGTTTATTCCCACGCTTCAGCATTTATTTATATCATTGCTTTTTCGGTGTATAGATTGAGCAGCAGAGAGCACTGACCGGACCCCTGTTTTATATACTTTCTAACCGAGCATATCATCTTCCAGTCTTATTGTTTCCTTTTGGTTGTTGTGCATACTATACGCCATCCTTCTTTCGATATAGCTTAATTTTTTTCATAATTTCGAATATATTGCATCGGTTTAAATTGACGAAATGTTTTTCCATATCTACAGATCCTGTAAACGTGTCGTGATGTTTCTTCAGTCTTGCTTGCACTATGAAACGCAACGTGTGGACAGTCTTACTGTTGCCTTTATCTTTCCCGAACCGAATCTGATCATCTAACAAATACACAAGCTGATTTCCCATTATTCTGTATTTTATTTTTGTCAACAACTAGGATGCATAACGTGTTAAGCTGATTGTTCTGTTTTTCTCGCAATTACTTGCCGCTACCATTTTCGAAATTTATGGATGATATTTTTTCCAAAGTATAATGGTATGTCACCAATCTCGTAAATTCTACGCATCAACATGAATAACCATTATGCTTCCACTTCCCTAATTATTTAGAAATTCTGTTGAAATGTTATATATCCCTTCCACCTTACTTTAACTAGAATTTCCCAACGTTCTTTTAAATTCTGAAAATTCCTGCCAGATTAAAACTGTGTGACGGACCAAGACTCGAAATAGCGACCTTTTCCTTTCGCAGGCAAGTGCTCTACCATCTGAGCTACCCAAGCACGACTCGTGCCCCATCCTCACAGCTTTATTTCTGCCAGTACCTCGTCTCTTACTTTCAAAACTTTACAGAAGTTCTCCTGCGAATCTTGAAGAACTTATAAATTTTGTCTCTATTACTGGACCAACTATATCTTTCCTGTGGGCTCCAATGTATTCTTATTTCACATCTACAGAGGCCTTTGATATACCCATTCCACATATCTGTTCTCTCCTCTGCGTTTAATAATGGCATTCCCGTTGTACTCTTTAGATAGCCGCCCATGATTTTAATTTCTACGAACGTCGCTCTCACTCCGTCTTTGGAACGAAGAACATCCCTGTTTCGGCGCATCAGGGATCCGACAGTTTCTGGTAGGTTTGTGAAGATATGTGGCATTACATGTCTACGCACTGGTCATAACGACGTGCAAGTAACCAGTCGCTGATCTGAATACGCAGTGATGGCGCCCGGTAGCAACCCAGATGCGTTTCATACAATTTATATAAGTCGAATTTGGTTGCCGATACATCAACGTGAATTCACTATAATGCTTATGAAACTACTGTGGTACGGTTCTTGCTCTGAGGCACGGACACTTATACTACTGAAAAATGACATCGCCGTCGTCGAAGACATAACGCATGAAGGGATGCAGGTGCTATGCAGTCGTAAGCGTGTCTTAGATTACTCCCATATGTTCCGTGCGATGGCAGGAGAATCTCTCCCATAGTACAATACTGCTCCCAGCAGCCTGCGCCCGTTGCGCGCTGCGCGTTTCCTGCCGCCGTTCACCTTCATGACGGAGTTTGTGGAGGCGATCATCGACCTAATTAGAATGAATGTGATTCACCCGAAGAGCCGACACGTTCCCATTGGTCGACTGTCGAATTCGGATGGTCCAGTGCGCATTTTAATCATAATTGACGATGACGTTGAGTCCACAAGAGGTATGCTTCCATTTTCAACAATGTACTATGTACGGTGTGCTCAGAAGGATTTATGTGTGCACCACCATTGTACTCTCTCGACAGACATGTCACAGGTCACCATCTATAGTATGCTGCAGACTAGGCAAACCTCTGATTCCCCGTTCTACGTCGAGTCGTGGGTGTCCAAACATTTAGCACCTTGGATAGTTTCACCGTCTTTCTAACTCTTTCTGTGGATGCTCACGACAGTAGCACGTGAACGTTCAACCGCCTTCGCCGTTTCCGAGATACTCGTTTAGGGTATCTGTGTAGTATTTATCTGCCCAAAGTCGCTTATCTCAATGGATTTATGCATTTGCAGCCAGCGTCTTCGCTAGAGTGATTCCTCGTCTACGTCTGATATTCTTCGCTTGCGTACTTTTGTTGCCTCGTCAGGTGCACGCAACGCCACCAGGCGGCAGCCAACGTCACGGTGGGCAGTAGTCGTAGCGTTTTGGGGAATCATTGTATACACGGTGGTCACAAACAGTCAGGCAAGCTTGTAACGGTGTTGCAGGATAGGATGCGCTGAGAAATAATTGAATAAGGAAAATCAATACGCTTAGCTATTTCCAGTTTAATTATCACTGGAGCAGTCGCAAGTAGGATCAATTTTTCTACGTCTCTCCGTGCTAAGCTTCGGTATGAAGCAAGCAAGCTGTAAAAGATGTACCCTTAAGACAATCTTCAAAATTCTCACATTAATCTGATCTATTGTATACAGGTAAAAAAAGATTATCATCTGCAGGAATTTCTTCTACTAGATAATCAAGGAGGTAAGCCAGCGGTGACGTTCGATTTGTTATTATTGTCCCTTACTTTCGTAATGAAAACGTATAAATTTTTCTTTTTCTAATGTATCGATCTTATGCTCTGAGATCTTTAAAAACGATTCTAAAATTCGGAATGGCCGTGGTAAATTTTTTTCTGAATAACATTGTCCATTCCCTGTCACACAGAGTTATGACCAATCAAGTACTGTTTGTGTCTCTGAAATTCAGTAGTGTGTCGTTGTATGTATTGCGAATTGGACGTTTATGGCGTGAAAAAGACCAAGAGGACGGAAGGATACCACAAGACAGTATCCACGCTTCCTGTTCAGGATCTACGACTTTGCTACAGATAATAACATATCACGTCACTCCAATAACTTCGGACAATGGATTAATAAAAAGAATAGAGAAACTTCTTTAAGATGGTGGTTTTAACGCTTCAAGTGTTCCACGTACACCCCTACCCACGTGAATACAATGGACTCAGTGGGCATATAACTACGTGAAATTGTCGAAAAACTTCTTCTTTGATATGTTGTTCAATTCACGCGTCACTGTCGCACCTTCTTCGGTCTTGGCGAATCAGCATACATCCATTCCAAATTTTTGCCGTTTTGGAGGAGTTTTGTCTGGTAAGATGCAAATTTGTTTGTTTACATTTGTTATTTCAAGCTGCCACGGTAGTTACTGAGAGGTCATCGCTTATACTCGACAAAATCCTGCTCGGAACTTTCTGAACGGACGGAGTATGCAGCCAGTAAGTCCTAGAAATTACAAGTTCTCCATGTCTAATTGCGCCTTCGGTATACACTTCGGTACATATCGCCCTCTTACCTCCATAGACGGTCAAATTCTTGCAATAAGAATGTTGTCAATAGTCGGCGTTCGAACGGACCAGCTTCGATTCAAGCTTCCCACATTGATAATCTCATCTGCGGACACGAGTAAGAATACTGCCTTAAGTAACACGCACATAATCCATTACTCCTACTCATAATTAAATTTTAAAGCAGTTCCGTTATGAAATATGGAAAAAAATATGCTATCAAACGGTCTGATATATTCATCTACGAAATTAGGACTGAGACGTTTCGGGAACACAGTTACCTTGGGTGCAACTATCATATGTTTGCCACTTACTGATTGCCAAAGAAGTCGATGTCACAGAAACCTAAATGCCCTTAATGAGTGTTCATAACGTAGATGGTTACAAATGATCAGTTACTCACAATCGCTGTTTCTTTCATAACGTGGCAGCCGATGCTCGCTGAAGCAATACTGGTGGTCAGACATTCGTCTTAGGGGGTAGGCATCAGGCAGTTGTGCACTCCCGCCGTCTGAGTATGTTATGAATCTGCCAAGGAATTCGTATTACGAGTCGTGACAGATAGAAATGATCCTGTGCTGGTTCCATTTCAAGCCAACATTAAATCTCTGGAACGAAACACGACCAACTTTATTGCATTCTTGCCCGAGATGCAGAACTCCAAATAGTTCTTCGTTCTAAGGATGATATATAAAAGTTTTTCTAAGGAATAGGAACGATAAAAGAAACATTTAAAATTATTCCTGTATCTGTTTACCATAGTAATGTTCATATATTCATTAATTTTTTGGTTTTTCACAAAGTTAGATGACGTTATTGGAAACAGCGATGTGTCAGCAAAGTAAAATTAGTAAAATTTTACGTTTGGTTTTTGTTAATTCTGCAAAGTAATTGTTTATGACATCAGATGTACATTCACATCGTTTGTATAAATGTTTTTCCTGTGATGGTAATACTCTAAATTGCCGATGCAATTAAGAGAAATTGTTCAAAGCAATAGCTTCTGAATGCGGCTCAATTGAGAAATACAACTGTAATCTTGGGTCTGGTGCAATACGTAACAAAGATCTTGCACTTCCGATTGATTTGTACTATCATAGGTTTGTTGGTTATAAATATATTTCCTTATTATTTGTATCCCTCGAGTGAATTTCGCAAGATTCGTAACGTACGAAAAAGTACTTTATATTTGAGCTTCTCATGTGATGCTTTCTCGGAACTAGTCAGTTCATTTCTCAGAAAGTACGGAGTCTTATTTTCCTTCGTCAATTGCTTTAAGATCGCGTTTGGTTACAGATTTGGCTAACATAATACAGCTTGCTGACTTTCCATTCCCAGCGAAACTCTGTATCGTACTTGAAACAACCTTGACAACAGGTGGGCGGGCATATATCCTCCATTCAGTCCCGATTTCTCCCCTTCCGATTTCCATATTTTTGAGCCCTAAAGGAGAATATTCGTGGCTGTCGATTTGCTGTGACCGAAGACTTGCTCGCCTGGGTACAGTTATGATCCGTGGGCAACTGCAGAAATTTTTCTATGAAAGCATTGCCCGCCTTGTTCCGCAATGGGATAAAGTGTATTAACAACTACGACCCTTTAGTTTTGAAATAATAAATGTCTTATTTACTTTTGTCGATCTGTCTCGTTTCCATTTGACAGTCTCTTATATTTATTGTTTGCCTATTTACAGTTTACAGACGTGCGTAGGCTACTGTGTTGTACACATCAATAATAATCCTTTTGCAATCCCTGCTATACAAAATAGCTTTGCCCAACATCGTTAATCCCAGATTCCAAACTAATATTATCAATATGAAAGTAAATGTCTCTGTTACGTTTTCAGCAGTAAACCACTGAACTGATTTCGATGAAGTTTGGTATGAAGATTTCTTAAACCCTCAAAAAGAACACAGAGTACTTTAAAAGGTAAAGAAAGTTCAACTTCTAAGATAATGAAGTAGGTAATGGAACATATTTTCTAACGTCAGTAAACAAAACCATAAGAAAAAGACTGAATAATCAACCAAAGGATAAACTTATACGTGATCCGGGTGTGGCATGTAAGGAATTTGAACGAGCTCAGGATGCTAGAAAAAACTGAAAAGAGAAATAAAAATGTTCAGTCTATATATTGCGGGCTAACTGAAGTGAAATGGAAAGAAAACAAGAATTTCTGGTCAGCTGACTATAGGATAATGAAGTAGGAGGAGATTAGTGTTCAATGTCCTGTCCACAACGAGATCATTAGAGACGAAACACAAGTTCTGCTTAAGGAAGGATGGAGAAGGAAAGCAGCCGTGCCTTTTCCCAGCATTTGCCGTAAGTTATTTAGAGAAATCACGGAAAGCTCATTCAGGATGCCCAGACGAGGGTCTGAACCGTTGTAATCTCGAATAGGAATGCAGTGTGCTAACCACTGTGCTATCTCGCTTGGTTAGTATGTGGGTAATATCAATGGCAGCAGAAAAAGCTTTAACGGGCGTAGGATTCGCCGTGACGAGGAAGGCATAGGGGAGTATGAGCTACTATGAAGAGTTGTCAGTAGAGTGATCCGACAACAATGTTTCAAGTGTACATTCCAGTGTCACAGGCAAAAGATGAAGATATAGACAGTGTATGAGGAGACGGAAAACGTAGTTCAGTACGCAAAGGGAGATGAAAACCTAATAGCCATGGGGAACTTCAATGCGGTTCTAGTGGAAGTTGTACAAGAAAGGGTTAAGAACTAATATGGGCTTGGCAGTAGTAATGAGAGAGGAGGAGGATTGATAGAGCTGAGCAGGAAATTTCAGCTAGTAATGGCGAATAGTCTCCACAAGAGGAGTAGGTTTACTTTGAAAAGCCCGGGGGATACGGAAAACTTTCAGATTACATCATTGTCAGGCAGAGATACGGAAATCAGATGTAGGATTCTAAGGCGTACCCAGGTGGATATATAGACTCAGATCAATTTATTAATGATGAAAAGTAGACAGAAGTTCACGTAACTGGTCAGGAATAACCACTGCGCAGAGAAGTGAGATACGAAAATACTAAGAAATGAAGAGATACACATGAATTCTCTGAGACCATACATATTGCGATATTAAGTAGCCCATTGGGCAGTTCATTTGAAGAAGAATGGACATCTCTAAAAGGAGAAATTACGCTTTTGGAAAGAGGAATATGGGTTCTAGGAAAGTAACGCAAAGAAACCATGGAAAACAGAAGTAGTACTTCAGTTGATAGACGATAGAAGGAAATACAAAAATTATTTAAGAAATTTAGGAATAAGAAATATAAGTCACGTAGGAATGAAGTAAACAGAAAGTGTAGACAAGATATGGTGAAATGGTTGTATGAAAAAGTGAAGAAATAGAAAAAGTAATGGTTGTCGGAAGAAAGGACTCAGTATACAGACAAGTCAAAATAAGCTTCGGTGACACTAAAAGCAAGAATGGTAACATTTAGAGTGCAATGGCAATCCCAATGATAAGTGCAGTGGAGGGAACGAACAGGGAGGAGAAGTAAAATGAAGGCCTCTATAATGAGATGAAGATGTGATAGAAGAAGGAACACGAGATCCAGTACTAATATTAGAATTTGAAACGGCTCTGAAGGGCTTGTGGTCAAATAAGGCTAAAGTAATATATAACGCTCCATTTAAATTTTTAAAACCTTTGTCGGATATATCAACAAAACGACTACTCATGTTAGTGGTAAGTATACATGAAAGTGCCGGTATACCGCCAGACTTTCGGGAAATCATCACCCACAGAGTTATGTAGATTGCAAGACCGGACAAGTGTGAGAATTATTGCACAATTAGCTTAACAATTCATGAATCCAAGTTGTTGACAAAAACAGCATACATAAAAACGGGGAAAGGAAATTGAGGATCTGTTAGATGACGATCAGTTTGGTTTTATGAAATGGAAAGGCACGAGGGAGACAGTTCTCTTGTTGTGGTTGATGAATGAAGAAAGACTAATGGAGATCCAAGATACGTTCATAATATTTGTGGACCTTGAAAAAGCTTTCGACTAAGTAAAGTAGTCAAGACGTTGAAATTCTGAGTAAAGTAAGGGTAAGTTATAGGGAAAGACAGATGACATACATGCATAAAAAGCAAAATGGAACAATAACAGTGGAAGATCAAAAACGATCAGCTATGATTAAAAGGGTATATGAAATGGATGTAATCTTTCGCCCCTACTCTTCAGTCTATACATCCAAGAAGCAATGACGGAAATAAAAGAATAGCTCAAGATTGGTAGTAAAATTCAAGGTGAAAGAATATCAAAAATAAGATTCACTCCTATCTTCAGTGAAAGTGGAGAAGAATTACTAGATTTTTTTAAACGAATTAACGGTTTAATGAGTACACAAAATGGACTGAGAGTAAATTAAATAATGATTAAAGTAACGGGAAGTGGCAGAAATGAGAACCACGAGAAACCAAACACAAGAACTGGTGATCCCGAAGTAGATGAAGTTATGGAACCCTGCTACATAGGCAGTATAATAACCGTAGAGACTTTTGAGGTAACCCTTCAGGCTTTCCCGGCGATATAATTACATCTTGGTTGTCGGGTGATCTGCCGGATATCAGTGTCGAACTTGCACGATATTTCGGTCACGTAGCTCGTAACCATCATCAGGTGAGACATGAGACTGCTCCTCGAGTGGACCTGGTCCAGTATTTATGCCTATGGCCTCCCCCTCCACCAACGGCTGCAGCCGCTTCCTCTGTGGTCCGCGCCCATTCCCTGCGACCTACTGGAGCGTTGTTGCTCCGTTTTCCGTCCGCTGCGGTTTTAGGTGTTCCCTCTGCGGTCCGCGCCCACCAAACCCGCTCCTGGGGGTTTCATCTACGGTTTGGGGTATCAAGCGTTCCTCCTGCGGTCCGCGCCCGCTCACCACGACCTGTTGGAGCGTTGCCTCTCCGTTTTTCGTCCGCTGCGCATCTGGATGTTCCCTCTGCAGTCCGCGCCCACCAGTCCCACTTCCGGGTGTTCCATCTTCGGTCTGGTAATCCTGGCAGTCGGATAGGGGCTCCTTTTCCATCTCCATGTCTCTGGTTCTTCTGTTTGTGTAGTGTTGCAGCTGGCCCTGTTGCTCCTCTAACAATTCCAGAGCCAGATCCCAGGCTCTGCTTAGCTGGTACCCAGTGTCACGGTTCATAAGATCGTCAGCCACTTTTATTTCTATCGATTCTCTTATAACACTGTCCCAAAATCTGGGTGTTTGTGCTAGAATCTTGGTATCCTCATACTTCATGGCATGATCTAGTTCTAGACAGTGTACAGCTATGGTTGAATTAGTCACCTGTCTTAATCTGGTGTGCTTCTGATGTTCTTTTCACCTGATCTCCACAGTTCTTGTCGTCTGGCCAATGTAGGACATGCCACATTGACAAGGTATATTGTAAATCCCTGGTTTTCGTAACCCCAGGTCGTCTTTGACACTCCCCAGCAGTCCCGCGATCTTGTCGGATGGTCAGAAAACACACTTGATATTGTGTTTACGGAGGATCCTACCGATTCTGGCACAAATAGAGCCAGCATAGGGCAGATATACCACCTTCTTTGCTTCATCTTGGTCTTCTTCAGGAACCTGCGGTATAGTGGCTGGTTGGAGAGCCCTCTCAATTTGCTGTCTGTGTATCCATTCTTGGAGAAAACAGTTTTGAGGCGTTCTGTCTCTATAGGTAGATTCTCTTGGTCTAACAGGGCACGTGGTCTGTCGACCAAAGTCTTCAGAACCCCATTCTTCTGTGCAGGGTGGTGACAGTTGCTGGCCTGCAGATATAAATCAGTGTGTGTTGGTTTCGGTACACACTGTGGCCAATTGATCCGTCTGCTTTCCTCTGTACTAGTACATCCAGAAATGGCAGCTAGCCATTCTTATCCAGTTCCATGGTGAACTCAATATTAGGGCGGCATGAGTTAAGATGTTCAAGAAACTCATTGAGCCATGTGGCCAGATCACGAAGGTGTCATCCACATTCCTAAAGACGCATGGGGGTTTAAATGTGGCTGTCTGCAATATCCTCTCCGCAAAACTCTTCATAAACATGTAGGCAACCACAGGGGACAGTGGGCTGCCCATAGCTACACCTGTAGTTTGCTTGTAATATTCGTTTCTGTACAGGAAATACGTTGATGTCAGTGTATGACTGAACAGGTCCAACAAAGCACCTTCAAATTTCTCTGCAATAAGTTCTAGTGAGTCCTTCACTGGGACCCTGGTTAACAGCGATACCACATCAAAACTAACCATGATGTCCGAATCTGTGATGTGCAGTTGCTTGAGGCGTTGCAGGAAATCTTCTGAGTTGCGGATGGGGTGAATACATTGCCCCACATACAGAGACATGAGACCTTACAAGTACTTGGCTGTTGTGTACGTAGGTGTCACAATATTACTGACAATTGGACGTAGGGACAAGCTCTCTTTGTGTATTTTAGGCAGAACATACAGTCTAGGTGGCACTGGCGCTGATGATCTTATCGGGCATCCCTCTTTCCCTTAAGAGAGCACTAGTCTTCTTGGCCACCTTGTCCGTGGGGTCACACTCCAGAATTCTGTATGCAGGGTCCTCCAGAAGTTGGCGTACTTTCTCATCATAATCCACCTGCTGCAAGATGAAAGTGGAGTTCCCTTTGTCTGCTGGCAGTACTACAATGCTGTTGTCTTCCCGGAGTTTCTTTAGTGCAATCCTCTCATCGGTTATGATGTTCGATTTCGGCGGCTTGACCTTGGTGAGGGACCTGCAGGTCTCACGGCGGACTTCCTCTGCCACATTCATCTGTACATGGCAGCCTCCTTAACCAGAGAAGATTGGGATTGGGCAGACTGTGCCTCCTGGTCTTTAGAGGAGTGTGCTAGAAGGAATGCCTCATCTTGCCAATCTGCAAAGTTGAACCACATGAGTAAGAAAGCACAGCAGATGGAAGAGACACGCACTCTGGCGAATCTGAGTGGCATACAGTTTGATGACACAACCTTAAAGGTACTCAGCAAGGGTATCAACTTTGCTACGACCCCTAGAAACGTACCCATTTCAGGTTTCGTCAGTGCAGTAGAGCAAGATGCAGCCACACTTCTACCTAATGTGGCAGAGGATGTTCGCCGAGAGACCTGCAGGGTCCTCACCAAGGCCAGGCCGCCGAGATCGAACTACTAAAGGACCCAGTAGAAATGATTGCAGAGAAATTTGACGGTGCTCTGTTGGACCTGTTCAGTCATACACTGACATCCACGTATTTCCTGTACAAAAACCAATATTATGAGCAAACTGAAGGTGTAGCTATTGGCAGCCCACTGTCCCCTATGGTTGCCTACATGTTTATGGAGAGTTTTGTTGAGAGGATATTGGAGACAGCCACATTTAAACCCCCATGTGTCTTTAGGAATGTGGATGACACCTTCGTGATCTGGCCACATGGCTCAATGAGTTTCTTGAACACCTTAACTCATGCCACCCTAATATTGAGTTCACCATGGAACTGGATAAGAATGGCCAGCTGCCATTTCTGGGTGTTCTAGTACAGAGGAAAGCAGACGGATCAATTGGCCACAGTGTGTACCGAAAACCAACACACACTGTTTTATATCTGCAGGCCAGCAGCTGTCACCACCCTGCACAGAAGAATGGGGTTCTGAAGACTTTGGTCGACAGACCACGTGCCCTGTCAGACCAAGAGAATCTACCTACAGAGATAGAACGTCTCAAAACTGTTTTCTCCAAGAATGGATACACAGACAGCAAATTGAGAGGGCACTCCAACCAGCCACTATACCACAGGTTTCTGAAGAAGACCAAGATGAAGCAAAGAAGGTGGTATATCTGCCCTATTCTGGCTCTATTTGTGCCAGAATCGGTAGGATCCTCCGTAAACACAATATCAAGTGTGTTTTCTGACCATCCGACAAGATCGCGGGACTGCTGGGGAGTGTCAAAGACGACCTGGGGTTACGAAAACCAGGGATTTACAATATACCTTGTCAATGTGGCATGTCCTACATTGGCCAGACGACAAGAACTGTGGAGATCAGGTGAAAAGAACATCAGAAGCACACCAGATTAAGACAGGTGACTAATTCAACCATAGCTGTACACTGTCTAGAACTAGATCATGCCATGAAGTATGAGGATACCAAGATTCTAGCACAAACACCCAGATTTTGGGACAGTGTTATAAGAGAATCGATAGAAATAAAAGTGGCTGACGATCTTATGAACCGTGACACTGGGTACCAGCTAAGCAGAGCCTGGGATCTGGCTCTGGAATTGTTAGAGGAGCAACAGGGCCAGCTGCAACACTACACAAACAGAAGAACCAGAGACATGGAGATGGAAAAGGAGCCCCTATCCGACTGCCAGGATTACCAGACCGAAGATGGAACACCCGGAAGTGGGACTGGTGGGCGCGGACTGCAGAGGGAACATCCAGATGCGCAGCGGACGAAAAACGGAGAGGCAACGCTCCAACAGGTCGTGGTGAGCGGGCGCGGACCGCAGGAGGAACGCTTGATACCCCAAACCGTAGATGAAACCCCCAGGAGCGGGTTTGGTGGGCGCGGACCGCAGAGGGAACACCTAAAACCGCAGCGGACGGAAAACGGAGCAACAACGCTCCAGTAGGTCGCAGGGAATGGGCGCGGACCACAGAGGATGCGGCTGCAGCCGTTGGTGGAGGGGGAAGGCCATAGGCATAAATACTGGACCAGATCCACTCGAGAAGCAGTCTCAGGTCCCATCTGATGAAGGTTACGAGCTATGTGACCGAAATATCGTGCAAGTACGACGCTGATATCCGGCAGGTACCCGACAACCCAAGAGGTCAGTATAATAACACATGATGGAGGAGGACGATACACGAATCAGACTAGCACAGACAGAAAGGACATTCCTGCCGAAAAGAAGTCTGTGAGTCTCAAACATGGGCGTTAGTTTGAGGAAGAAATTTCTGAGAATGCTCGTTTGGAGCATAGCATTGATGGTAGTGAAACATGGACTGTGGGAAAACCGGAACGGAATAGGTGCGAAGGAGAGATAGAAGAATACAGAAAATCAGGTGGACTGAAAAAGTGGGGAATGAATATGCTCTCGGCAAAATCATGGAGGAAATCAATATATGGAAAACAACAAATAGAAGATAATATGTCATCAGGGAATAACTTCCACGGTACCAGAGGGAGCTTTAGATGATAAAACCTGTTGAGGAAGACAGAGAGCAGAGTATATCCAGCAAATAACTGGAGAGATGGGTTGCCAGTGGTGCTGTTAGTTGAAAAATTTGATACGGAAGAAGAATTCATCAAACCATTCAAAAGAGTGATGAAAAAAATCATGTGAAATTTGTAGCCTAAGGTACACATTCTGTAATACACAGTTACATCAGTAGTACGTTGCGTATATGCTTTCTCCTGCCCACGCCCCTCTACATCTACACTCGGCAGTGGTGGTGTGTCTGCTATTGCTCCGTGCTTCGGACACATGATGGAGGAAGAGGCACATCACGAGCTATCGTTACCCAAACCCTGCAGACTGGTAAGGGCAGCAGACGTTATTGCACATACGATAACTAACTTAATCGCCATCAATCAGCCTAACAATACTTCTGACACATGTGTGCACCTGCTGGTAACAGCTGGTTATCGGTTCATGACAGTTAAAACTGATTGTTGAATTCAGATTGTTGTCCTGGTATGTTTGCTAATATGGGTGGCACAAAATGGTCTTTCACAAATAATAATAATAACAGGAAGAAGAAGAATTGAGGTTATGTTGAATAATCAAGTATCACTGGTCACGGGCCCCAATGCGAACGATCCGTCGCTGATCCATTACCTTACTTAATGGTTCCCCTACATCAAAATGGGAGTATGGTGGAGCATATCTTTTTACTTATGACAAGAATTAACTTGTAATGTGCCCAGATCTGTATCCTGTTCCAAACAGGAAAAAGGTCATAAAGTTAGTGACTTTGCGGAGTGCATAGAAATTTGTAGTGAAACAGGGAGGCGAGACTCGATAATGTGTGAAAGTGCGGTGCACTTATTTTGCCAACTGTGTACGTTTACAGCAGCATTAAAAATTTTGAAGCCACGAGGAATTACAAAAGGTAAAGTTACTGCTTTTATCATTTCCATAAGATTTACCAAACGGTTGGTTGTGAAATACACTCCTGGAAATTGAAATAAGAACACCGTGAATTCATTGTACGAGGAAGGGGAAACTTTATTGACACATTCCTTGGGTCAGATACATCACATGATCACACTGACAGAACCACAGGCACATAGACACAGGAAACAGAGCATGCACAATGTCGGCACTAGTACAGTATATATCCACCTTTCGCAGCAATGCAGGGTGCTATTCTCCCATGGAGACGGTCGTAGAGATGCAGGATGTACTCCTATGGAACGGCTTGCCATGCCATTTCCACCTGGCGCCTCAGTTGGACCAGCGTTCGTGCTGGACGTGCAGACCGCGTGAGACGACGCTTCATCCAGTCCCAAACATGCTCAATGGGGGACAGATCCGGAGATCTTGCTGGCCAGGGTAGTTGACTTACACCTTCTAGAGCACGTTGGGTGGCACGGGATACATGCGGACGTGCATTGTCCTGTTGGAACAGCAAGTTCCCTTGCAGGTCTAGGAATGGTAGAACGATGGGTTCGATGACGCTTTTGGTGTACCGTGCTCTATTCAGTGTCCCCTCGACGATCACCAGAGGTGTAAGGCCAGTGTAGGAGATTGCTCCCCACACCTTGATGCCGGGTGTTGGCCCTGTGTGCCTCGGTCGTATGCAGTCCTGATTGTGGCGCTAACCTGCACGGCGCCAAACACGCATACGGCCATCATTGGCACCAAGGCAGAAGCGACTCTCATCGCTGAAGACGACACGTCTCCATTCGTCCCTCCATTCACGCCTGTCGTGACACCACTGGAGGCGGGCTGCACGATGTTGGGGCGTGAGCGGAAGACGGCCTAACGGTGTGCGGGACCGTAGCCCAGCTTAATGGAGACGGTTGCGAATGGTCCTCGCCGTTACCCCAGGAGCGAAAGTGTCCCTAATTTGCTGAGAAGTGGCGGTGCGGTCCCCTACGGCACTGCGTAGGATCCTACGGTCTTGGCGTGCATCCGTGCGTCGCTGCGGTCCGGTCCCAGGTCGACGGGGACGTGCACCTTCCGCCGACCATTGGCGACAACATCGATGTACTGTGGAGACCTCACGCCCCACGTGTTGAGCAAATCGGCGGTACGTCCACCTGGCCTCCCGCATGCCCACTATACGCCCTCGCTCAAAGTCCGTCAACTGCACATACGGTTCACGTCCACGCTGTCGCGGCATGCTACCAGTGTTAAAGACTGCGATGGAGCTCCGTATTCCACGGCAAACTGGCTGACACTGACGGCGGCGGTGCACAAATGCTGCGCAGCTAGCGCCATTCGGCGGCCAACACCGCGGTTTCTGGTGTGTCCGCTGTGCTGTGCATGTGATCATTGCTTGTACAGCCCTATCGCAGTGTCCGGAGCAAGTATGGTGGGTCTGACACACCGGTGTCAATGTGTTCTTTTTTCCATTTCCAGGAGTGTATTTAGCTTACTGCCTGCTCTGTTACTTTCTTTCAATGCAACGTGAGAAAGTCGTCGGTCCGTGCTAATACACTTCCCCTGGCATGAGCGTTGGATTCCCCTTAGAGAGTTATCTCCTGCTGTATCAGAATGGAGTTGACACACGTAGCTTCTTTCTGAAGTACGGTTATACTGTTGTGATGCGAAGAATTTAGAGAGCAGTGTGAATATATTCAGCGTTTTTCAGCATCAGTAAGAACTGTAGAACTCTGCTCGATAAAATGGTATTTGGTGATAAAACACAAATATTGAGAGTTCATTGACGTGCATGTCAACATTTAGGACACTACGCCTGCGTTTAATAACATAGCTACTGTAGATTCGTGAAGTCACATATATCATTTGTTATAGGCTGTTAGGTAACGGTACTAGGCTTGCAATCGAGAGGAAAGGTTTTCGAGTCACATTGTAGTCTGCTGATTTAGAATTCAGTGATTCTCTAAATCACGAAACGAGAAGATTCACGAAACGATTAAAGCGAGATGTTGGCCTTGCTTGAGTTAGTAAGAAATACGTTCCAGTGCTCCTTTGCAAATGCATCCATGTCAGAGGAAACATTGCTTCGCTGTTTTGTATTTCCTCGCCGATACAAGGCCCTCGACTCTCAGAAAATATGTTCATCCCGGATGGCAGTACGGGTACAGTTTATGACACATGGACGACGTTTGGAAGTTGGGTCTGACCGTGATTAGTATGCAGATGACCGAAGGGCTTAAGAGACTGTTCGCGTAAAGCTGGTAATCCGGGTTCGAGTACATTCATCATTTTCTTTGAGCCTTTGTCCCACTTCAACGCGGGGTTGGCCTTGTTGCTATGGATTTGGTGGTGTTAGTGTCAGAGGGTGGCAGGATGCCCTTCCTGCCGCCACCCCGAAACTCCTGGAACGGAGTTAGTGTACCCTACCTGCCTGCGGTCTGTTCCGGAATTCCTGAAGCGGCTCTCCAGACAATCTGTGAAGTGGTCCTCTCTGTTAGCAGCAAAATTTACTTAAGATTGGTATCTGATGTCTAGCATAATTTTCAGGTTAAATAAAATTAGACATCATTAAAGGTAACTAACATTATAGTGGAAATACTGCCAATATTCTGGCCCCACAACATAAACCGTCAACAGCTTACAGTTAGCAACAATGTTAACGCTTAGTTACAATCTCGAAACACCTTGAAAACGAAGTGTTATTTTAAGTAATATGTTGTATAAAATTGTCGCTAAAGTCACCTTCAACAAACGCTACACCCATGCACAGTAACAACTTCCTTCTCACATTGAGGTTGATCTATTAAGATTTCTTTTTTATATTTGTATTACGAGCAGGTTCATCACACATTTCATGTTATGACTAACACAGTATTAAGTACAACGTTATGTTATAAATTCTTTTATATGAGGAGCAATTTACTATGTCTCCCTTTTGCAACCTGCATATATGCTGGTACGGAGATTAGATTCAGCCAATCTGTGCGACGTCCTGAGATCCTGAAGAAATGGTTACTTAATTGCTGAAAGTATTTTTTACTTCTTCTAATATGGAGGGTGACTTTCATGTTCGATAAGTCCAACGACGTTCATAAGTTACTGTTGGTATCGATACATTGTGTAAGCCATTTCACAGAAACCTATGTTTCAGGAGCTACTTTTCTGTAGATAATTCACGCATGTATAAAATTGTCACATTGTAAAATTTCATAACCACTGAAAATATTATCAATTTCGTACGCAGTGGAAAGATTATGCAGCGTTCTGAAAAGCAATGACGATAATGGAAAGGGGAGACTACTTACGTAGTGTGAAACAAAAGGGAATTTATTTTGGATAGGAAGCCTGATAGGATAGCTGAACTTGCTAAGGCGACTGTTCGCGATAAGCGAGAAATCCGGGTTGCAGTCCCGGTCGGGCACAAATTTTCACTTGTCGCCACTGAATTCTTTTCAACGCCAGATTGCAGCTGATGCCGAAAATTCTTTTGTCATATCGGGACATTTATGCAGCTCATTAAATGTTTAACAGAAATATTAGAAGCAATAGTTCTGGGTAAAAGCGGGAGGCCAAGAAGGAAAATAGTCCAATATGTATTGGAAATTACAAAGGGAATTATGAGAAAATGAAGGAGACATCTCAGAACAGGGAAAAGAGCTAATAGCGATAGGTTCCTTTAGGCGACGATGATGAAAAATGCCATAGAATACATTTGTGTAAACGAAGCCCGTTGGTCATAAAGTGGAAAATAAAATCGTTAGTGAAACATTGAAAAGGTGATCGAAGTTTTGGAGTTACGGTAGTGCCTCTGGACGTGACTAGGAACGTTACTGGGCGAATGTGGGGTACTTTTCATTGTAAAAATCTGTCGCCTATTATTGATACGAATCTGGAAGTATCCCGCAGAACTGCGTATTCCAGCCACAGGTGGTTTCCCAAAACCATAGCTGTAAACAAAAAAATCTCTCACCAATAAAATGGCCGAAGAATTTTCGTCGGTAATGTGTCCATACCTTCTGGAGTCAAAATTGCCATAAACGTAGGAAAGTCACTCTATACGTGTTAACTGTATAGGTTTAATTGTAGCTTTCCTAATGTCAGTTTTTTTCATGTAGAAGACTTGAAAGTGAAAGTTTCGCACCCGTAAAACATCATTAAACAAATTTTACTATGCATTCTGGGATTTAAGGTATACCTTTTCGGATTACTTTTCTATAAATAATAAGTTTCTGGTTGAAAGCGTTGCTTTAGCGTATACGCACGTAATATTGCTCCAAAGAGGGTACATAAGCACCAACATGTAGGCAAGGAATTCGTGTCTTTCTGACGTCTGTGCAGTAAACTCGGAAATGTGAAATACAGCGATATTATTACCAAAAACCTCCAGATAGTACTGATGTGCTATTATTCTCCTCTTGGCTGCCAGAGGACCGACACCAGTAGACTTCCATCAGAGAATGAAAAATGTGTTTTGGGCAGCATGCGTGTAGAAAAAAACTCCCGTTGCGGAATGGTGCCCGACAAGGGAAGCTGCTGTTTCATGATAACGTACGCTGCCGCAGCTGCGAAATAATCGCGTGTACAAACAGTGATCCAATACTGTAAAATGCTTTTTTTTATTCCAGTCTCTAATCACAAATGAATTCTTTAGACGATGATCTGTTTCAATCTGTAATGACGATCCGCTGATCTTTATTACATCATGTCCTACAGTGATACGACTACAATGGCATCTATATGTTTTGACGATGCCGTTATGGCCGTATCACTTTAGGACATAGTGTAAAAAAGATCTGAGGATGATCATTACAGACTGAAACTGGTCATTGTCTAAAGAATTCTGTTGTGATCAGAGACTGGAATAAAGAAGCATTCAACGTACGATGCCATTTCGCCAATTCAGTGAGAGTCACTGCAGCTACTTCTCCATTGCCCTGATCTCTCCATAAGCGATTATCACACCTTCAGCCCTTAAAAAAAGCTTTGAAGGGTGGATGATTGCTGTCGGACGACGATGTGCAGCAAGCAGTTGCGACCTTCTTTGCGCAGCAGCTGGTGGCTAGCATTGCTGCCTCTACATCCCCGGTTCCTGGGTACGATTGCCGGCCGGGTTGGCGATTTTCTCTGCCAGGGGACTGGGTGTTTTTGTTCTCGTCATTTCATCGTCATCATCATCATAATTCCGAGAGTGCCTAGATAGGACTGTGTAAAAAATTGGGCTGTGAGAAAAATTGGGACTTGCGTGACTGGCATACCGATTCTAGACTGCGCGGCATTCTAAAAGAAACTTTTTCATCGGCACGTATAGTAACCGGCGTTGCCTCACACTGGACTCTACGCAAGGTTAACTAAACTTCATGTGTGCTACTATGCCAGTATCTGTAATACTAAGCGACCACCTTGGAACTCGATATCAGATGCATGTTGCCTGTCTTAAAATTTTTATAAGAAACTAGTAGATTTACAGTAACCTAGTAATTATTGATCGAATTTAAGTTATCCATACATTAAGAGTTACAGTCTTACGTTTAAAGTATTACAGTTAGATCTAGTGTGTTTGTCTTGAGTCGCGCCCGGTGGCCGAGCGGTTCTAGGCGCTCAGTCCGGGACCGCGCGACTGCTACGGTTGCAGGTTCGAATCCGGCCTCGGGCATGGATGTGTGTTATGTCCTTGTGTTAGTTAGGTTTAAGTAGTTCCAAGTTCTAGGGACTGATGACCACAGATGTCAAGTCCGATAGTGCTCAGAGCCATATGAACCATTTTGTCTTGAGGAAGTGCAAGTGACGGCGCGTAAATAAACGGACTATACTCATCCAGTGTTTGGGAATGAAAGCTCTTAGCGGCTTCCAACGAACTGTGAATATAAATCCAACCCTTCTAACATTATTTCTCGCCTACATGCTTAACGTCAAACATTAAACATTGTCACTGGTTTGTAAAGTAACCTTGTTACTGAAGTTGTTCTATACCTGGAACTTTGATACTTTAAAGAATCGGAGGTTTATTGGTTTTGTAGAATGCACCGCTACGTACACACTCACCCGGTCGCTGTACAGATTGTGGTAGAATGTAATATCAAGTCTCTCGGTGGTGTAGCGTGATCAGTCCCGCATGTACCAACTTCCACAGTCCCTAACACCTACGGTGAAATTCCTACCGGCGATGGAAGGCCAGCACGTGGACACGTGCTGCCGACGTGGCATTTACCCGGCAGTATCGGGCACGTGCGCTCCGGCCGGCGGCAGCCCCTCCCATCTGACATCCAATACACCGCGCCGTCCACCGCTGAGGAACAGCTGCGCCATTCGGCACGGGCACGTGGAATACACGTATACCGCCATCTGTGACCGATAAGACTACCCTATAACATGCAGCTGACACTGGACTGTAAACGGACAAAAAGTATTTCGCGGAGGCGAACGTATAAAGAAGAGAGATATTTCTATTTACCAAATGGAGCTCCTTCGCCGACAGTACGGTCATTCAAAATATGTGGAAGGCAATGAAATACTCATTTACAGTTATTAGAAGGAGCGAAGAGAGACTTCAGAACACCTGAATGTATGTGCTGATAGCGGTGTATGGCGTCTACCGAAATAGGTATGCTTTTCTTTTTTTTAATATAAAAATCCGTCGTAGAATACCCAGAGAAGCACGAGAATTTATGGAAGCGTTTAATGACAGTATTTAAATTCATATTTTCTCCAAAAGTGTTGAAACATTTTGTGTCAGCCCTCGAACAAGCTGTTCCGTATTTTTGGAACTTAATGTGGCTTTTGTTTTACATTTAGTACTGTATCGTGCGTGTAACTCACAGAGCAGGCGTGTGGCTAGCACGTTTGATTATTATTTGGCAAGAACGTGGATCTATCTTTAATATGGATATCTTCATTCATGCATCCCGTCGATTCCCTGTTTTAACTGAGATTATGGTCGGAATGATTCTCTTCACATGGGAGTTCTAATCTCACTATTGGTTCATTTGTCGAGCAATGTGGACGTCTATGTTTATTTAGTAACACATATTTCATTTGTCATGCGTTGTTGTGGAAAGATAAGTTGTTTTGGGGTTCGGACGACATGTTAAACTGTTCGTTTTTCTGTAGCTGGCTGCGTGAAGGTGGTATCAATCCAATAAATGCTACTGAAATGTTTTGTTATTGAAACCGATACTCAAAACCATTTTAGTAATTCTTTTTTTTTCAATTCTTTTATTAACACATAAACGAAATTCCACAATAGGAAAAGCATGTATGAAACCTGATCATGCACAGTGGTGTATATGAATTGTAGTGGAATAGATTGAGAATAAGAAAGCAGCTTCCGTAAACATTTTTCTGAAAACTGGGAAATTAATGAGCTAAATCGTCTATTTAACGTCTTTAGAGCAATTAAAACGTTTCTACAAAAACATCGGACTTATGCTAGCGCGTTTCGTACGCACAGTAGATCAACTACAGGCCTCGGTGATTACTGTGCATGTGAAGCACTTAAACGAGAAGTATCTGTTTCGGACTGGAAGGTACTGAACATACGAATGAAGTATCGAAGCGATATCATACTGGACGCGTTTGCTTTTTAAAATAAAATAGTATACACTACCAACACTCACAATTGTAGTTTTATGATTAAAACGCGGTTTCAATCTGAATATTCTGTCGTATCCCCGTTCTGAAAACAAAACTATTTTAAACATACAAAGACTAAGCGTCTCTATTGTGTGTTTAACCGGTTGTTCGCATAAAGGGGTGGTCATATGTATCCACAACAACGCTGACGTTCCTTACTGTACACTTGCGCATTTTTAAATAATAGCGTACACCGGGAAAATGTTTTCAGTTACCTCTCAGACCTACAGTTTTGTCATTAAAACAGGGATTTAATTCTGAATATTCTATCATATCCCCGTGCTGATAATAAAAAAATTATCATGACTAAGGGCCTCTGTTGTGTACCTGACTACTTGTTGGCCTAAAGGGTCGCTGATGAGTGTCCACAACGATACTGGCGTTCCATTCGAATATGCCTCACTTCTTTAGCTGTCTATACAGCAATCAGTTCACGTTAATTTACAGAACAATTGTGTACACTAGCCATGTGTTTCTTTACATGGTCCACATCATTCCATATTACCTCCTAATTGCTCGGGAGCAGGAAACAGCAACTCAAAAACTTTCTCTAGCTGTAGCTCCGCATCAGGGAGGCTATTCTTGTATGACAACAGCAAAAGTCACCGTAGCTAAGTATTCAGTAGTGTTTACATTTATGCGGTTCAAGCAAACTGGTGTCAATTCTCGTGACTCACTCCTATCTGGAAGACCCCGACTAACATCATGCCACAAAGATAACTTCATATGTACTAAGAGTAGGCGTCAGAAAGCTCTCAGTGCACCTGAAATTCGCCAGGAAGTCAATGGTATGCAAGCTGTTCCAATCTCTGTCTGAAGGTTTAAGGGAGTGCATAGCGGCAAAAAACATTTACTACGCTAACTGAATAAGGTGAAAAGATTGAAATGGGCACAACAACATAAAAACTGGAGAGCGCAGGAATGGTCCAAAGTGATATTCACGGACTGATCTAAGTTCCAACCAAGTCGAATGTTTGTTCGCAGACTTCTTGGAGAACGTCAATATGTGACGTGAAGAGTGCACCTGGGTGGAGGGAAGGTCATGGTGCGGAAATTTTTGACGATTGATAAAGTCGCTGATCTAATGACAATTAAAGGAAGACAATTAAAGGAAGAATACCACAGGATGTTGGTCGACAGTGAAAATGTGTTGGGCTAGAGACTTATTGGTCGTGGGTTTGTTCTGCAGAGGGACAATGATCCCAAGCATTCTTCTAAATTATGCATAGGGCACGTTAATAGAAAAAAGAAATGTGGAGAGCTGAAGAATGTGATTCGGCCAAGTCAGTCACCTGCCTCAAAACCTATTGAACTATAATGGGATGACGTTGACAGGGATCTCAGACAACTAATATCAATTAACGCTGAATATCAGTGGAGTAATTTACGGACATGTTAAACTGCAGTATTTACACTACTGGCCATTAAAATTGCTACACCACGAAGATGACGTGTTACGAACACGAAATTTAACCGACAGGAAGACGATGCTGTGATATGCAAATGATTAGCTTTTCAGAGCATTCACACAAGGTTGGCGCCGGTGGCGAGACCTACGACCTGCTTGTTTTCAACCGATTTCTCATACACAAACAGCAGTTGACCGGCGTTGATTGGTGAAACGTTGTTGTAATACGACGAGTAAGGAGAAGAAATGCGTACCATCACGTCTCCGACTTTGATAAAGGTCGGATTATAGCCTATCGCGATTGTGGTTTATCGTATCGCGACATTTCTGCTCGCGTTGGTCGAGATCCAATTACTTTTAGCAGAATATGGAATCGGTGGATTCAGGAGGGTAATACGGAACGCCGTGCTGGATCCCAAAGGCCTCGTATCACTAGCAGCCGAGGTGACAGGCATCTTATCCGCATGGCTGTAACGGATCGTGCAGCCACGTCCCGATCCCTGAGTAAACAAATGGAGACGTATTGCAAGACAACAACCATCTGCACGAACAGTTCGTCGACATTTGCAGCAACATAGACTATCAGCTCGGAGACCATGGCTGCGGTTTCCCTAAACGCTGCATCTCAGACAAAAGCGCCTGCGATGGTGTACACAACTACGAACCTGGCTGCACGAACGGCAAAATGCCATTTTTTCGGATGAATCCAGGTTCTGTTTACAGCATCATGATGGTCGCATCCGTATTTGGCGACATCGCGGTGAACGCACACTGGAAGCGTGTATTCGTCATCGCTATACTGCGTGATGGTAAAGGGCGCCATTCGTTACACCACTCGGTCACCTCTTGTTCGCATTGACGGCACTTTGTACAGCAGACGTTAGATTTTAGATGTGTTAAGACCCGTGATCTACCCTTCATTCGATCCCTGCGAAACCCTACATTTCAGCAGGATAATGCACGACCACATGTTGCAGGTCCTGTACGGGCGTTTCTGGATACAGAAAATGTTCGACTGCTCCCCTGGCCAGCACATTCTCTAGATCTCTCACCAATTTAAAACGTCTGGTCAATAGCCGAGCAACTGGCTGGTCACAATACGCCAGTCACAACTCTTGATGAACTGCGGTATCTTGTTGAAGCTGCATGGGCAGCTGTACCTGTACACGTCATCCAAGCTTTGTCTGACTCAATGCCCAGACGTATCAAGACCGTTATTACGGTCATCGGTAAAATGTTCAAATGTGTATGAAATCTTATGGGACCTAACTGCTAAGGTCACCAGTTCCTATGCTTTCACACTACTTAACCTAAATTATCCCAAGGACAAAGACACACACCCATGCCCGAGGGAGGACTCGAACCTGCGCCGGGAGCAGCCGCACAGAAAATGTAATCACTTGCCAGTTCTAGTATATTATATTTGTCCAATGGATACCCGTTTACCATCTGCATTTCTTCGTGGTGTAGCAATTTTAATGGCCAGTCGTGTACAAGCACACTTTAAAATTATATCCGAAGAATGCCAAGAGTTTGTGCAGCTTTTCTCAGGGCGGAGGTTTGATACTTTGAATAGATTGAACTCTAGCCTATAATGACTAACAGTTAATGACATAGAGAGAAAATATTTATTTTGTTAGCATATTTAGTTTTTACGATATGTTTGCACGTTGGAATGAAGCATATAAATTTTTGGTCACGGGTGTTCGAAAACATTCGTACAGAGATGTATGTTATGTTAACCCAGCATATTGCACATGTCCCAAATTGAAAACAGTTCAGACCAATGGCGGCTGCTATGTAAGAGCACAGGAGTACATGAACACCCTAACTTTCGACACCTTGCGGATTTATTGGTTATTTTTCTTTGATTGCTGCTAAACGTAACAAAAATGCTGCAATCTGATAGATACGGCACTGAAATCTACTTCGGTACTGCTCCTCTAGACTGTGAAACTTGGTAGCAGGGACGCGAGCACACCTTCAGTTGGGTACGTATTAAGGAGCTTTTGCACATGCGCAACTCGCGTGACGTAATTGCATTACTGGCCAAATACGTACGAATTTGATAAACAATGTGCACGGTTCTCGATGTGTGCAGCCAGCCCTTGCCACTCAACTAGAACTTTTCATCAGTGCCACCAGATGGTAGCACATTGCAGCAGACTTTTATTCCCGTTCACTTTGCATGATTCCACACGGATGATAGCGCTTTCCTCAGATATGCTAATTCACTTACTTTATACTGCAGTAAAATTAGATCAGACGTCAGCATCTGTTAAAGTTTTACTGACAGTAAACCTATTTTGTGGCTTTCTAAATAAATTACAGTGTATTAAGTCATGAATTGTGTCATACAGTAATCCATTTGAGGAGGTGTAACTCATAAGGAGCTAAAGCTCATCACCATCCATTCTCAAACGTAGCAATTATTCATGCTTCTGAAATCTGTTGATCTTATGGTGTTTCAGGTTTATTTGTGCTGTAAGCCCAGACTGTTTATATGAAAATTCACGAAACGCTGTATTGCTGGTTTCTTTCCTAATCACTTAAATGACAGATAGGCAGCGGTGTGCTTTAGGCCATTACGGATCTCAGCGCCTCACTTGTATTCTAGTCAAGTGACCACATTAGTAGGCATTATTACTTGGGTTTAATTATTTCCACAAACGGTACCTTGTGTTTGGAGTTGGTTCTTTAATGTGTGGAAATTGGCTTTCGTGTGCAGTGTAACCATAAACGCTGTTGAATCTGTTTTAAATGCTAACAGAGTAGTAAAGTTGTACGGACGGGACATGAGTTGTGCATGCGGATCTCCGTCGCTAGGGAACTTGCCTGCGAAAGGTAAAGATCCCTACCTCGAGTCTCTGTCAAGCATCCAACTATAGTCTCCCAGGAAGTTTCATTTCAGTTCACACTCCGCTGCATATTGAAAATCTCTTTCTGGGAACAGAAAAGCAAACTACCATCAAAAGGTAGCCGCAGAGGAACTAGGGCCTCAGTGATCAGATCCTTTGATTGAGAGAGTGACGAAATCAAATAAGTGTAACTACAAGCGAACGTTTAACAAGGAAGTGAAGAGTTAGCACAAGTTATTGTGTGGGTGCAGCCAATAATATCTTATTTGCAGCCAGAAACGGAATTCGTGAAGTAATACAGATGTTAGCTATCTTGTACATTTGTCCGACAAAGTGGAAAAGCACGAAGACACCCTCATATGCAAAAATGTGAAATGGAGAGTTGCGAAAACTTATATATTATTTTGCAGTTGCCCTAAACTGTACCTAATTATGTACAAATCAAGAAAATTCCACAAAAACAATTCTTTCCTTTCTCATATAAGCTATGACACTTCTTCTCCTTCTTCTTCTTCTTCTTATTATTATTATTATCATTACTGTTGACTGTTGTTATTACTATTGACAGTGACCGTAGTTGTATAAATTTGTTGAGAAGCAAACCTATTGTAAAGCTCATAGTTTAATTTCACTCTCTCAAATTTAGCTGGGTATAAAAATCTGTGAACACTCAGAATGTACAATCACGAGCCGCTACTTCATTCTCTTCGGTTTGATTTTTTAATGTCACTTAGTTACATCTACATCTACATGGATACTCTGCAAATAACATTTAAGTGCTTGGCAGAGGGTTCAGCGAACCACCTTCACAATTCTCTATTATCCCAATCTCGTATAGAGTGCGAAGGATGAACACCTATATCTACCTGTAGGAGCTCTGATTTCCTTATTTTATCGTGGTGATCGTTCTACCCTATGTAGGTCGTTGTCAACAAAATGTTTTCGAATTCGGAGGAGAAAGTTGGTGATTGGAATTTCGTGAGAAGATTCCGTCGCGATGAAAAACGCCTTTCTTTTACTGATTTCCAGCCCAAATCCTGTATTATTTCTGTGACACTCTCCCCAATATTTCGCGATAATACAAAACTTGCTGCCTTTCTTTGAACTTTTTCGATGTACTCTGTCAGTCCTACCTGGTAAGGATCCCACACCACGCAGCAGTATTCTAAAAGAGGACGGAAAGGCGTAGTGTAGGCAGTCTCATTAGTAGGTCTGTTACATTTTCGATGTGTCCTGCCAATAAAACGCAGCCTTTGGTTAGCTGCTATATGTTCTATCCAATTTAACTTGTTCGTAATTGTAATACCTAGGTATTTAGTTGAATTTATGGCATTTAGATTTATCGTGTTACCTACGTTTTCGTTATTTAGTGTGTTTTTCGTTATTTAGGATCAACTGCCACTTTTCGTACCATTCAGATATTTTTTCTAAGTAGTTCTGCAGTTTGTTTTGATCTTCTGATGACTTTGTTCGTCGCTAAACGACAGCGTCATCTGCAAACAACCGAAGAACGCTGTTCAGATTGTCTTCCAAATCGTTTATATACATAAGGATCAGCAAAGGGACTGTAACACTACCTTGGGGAACGCCCGAAATCAATTCTGTTTTACTCGATGACTTTCCAACAATTACTACGAACTGTGACCTCTCTGACAGGAAATCGCAAATCCAGCCAAACAACTAAGACGATATTTAATAAGCATGCAATTTTACTACGAGCCGCATGTGTGGTACAGTGTCAAAAGCATTCTGGAAGTCCAGGACTATGGAATCGATCTGAAATACCTTGTCAATTGCTATAATTTCAGAAGTTTTTATGTTTACCAAACTTAAAATTAGAGAATTAGTGTATTTGTGTGTAGTTGAGTTTACCATCAATGTGCCAAACAGCAGAAAAAATCTTCCGCTTTGGATCATAGGGAGAGATCCATGTGCAATACAGGCTATGTTAAATATTAATGATTGGATATTCTCGAACAGAGGACACAAACATTTCAGTGTAGTATCTTCCCTAATATGCTTGATAAGAACTCATACCACCTTTTGATAGTTTGTTGCGTGAAGTATTATCGTCGGAGGATCGGTTGATGCTCATCAAACATCATGTTCTACCAACAACTTCAATGAGGGTGATGTTTGAGATGTGACGCAGATCAGCTATATACGTTCTTATATTTCCATGCGAATTATGAAAGACAATGGGATTAGTGAAACAATCAACGAAATATTGGAGAGAAGTGAGGAACACGAACTCGCAGTAACTGCTACAGCCATAAACCTGAAGAATGACAAAGGATCAGCGACCCTGCACAGACATGAGTGTATTATTAAAAAATATTTAGTCTTTTATTCCTCTATATCTCTGAGTCGTTCATGTTCCTCTCTGCTCACTGATCACCTTCTCGACTGAGGTCATTCATGCGCCAGATGACACTTCCGGAGGAAGCCCCCACGGTGCGACCATGTTGCAGTCTTAAACGCCTCACTCAACGATCACCGTTGTCATTAAGTCGCCGAATACTTAACAAATTCAAACGTCGCAATCCACCAGTACACAATACTAATGTCCAATACAGCACAGCACGCCACGACTGACCAACGTCACGATTGGGATCTGCGATCAAAGACCCATATAGAACTATTTATGCATAATTACTGTGTAACCTAAGGCAATACAATTTATGCATAATTACTGTGTCACCTAAGGCAATTACTCTTAATTGTAACTAGCAACAGTTTAGTATCGTTGATTACAACAGCTTACAGATTACCACACATGTCTCTTTCAGGGTGATTTCCTTAGCCATTTGTCGTTCACGCAACCAGTTCATAAACTAACTACTTTGATTGTTGACGGCTAACTACAAGAGTTCTACCGTCTGACAATAAAGAGCACAAAATAAAAAATGCTTATTCATAGTTGGAAGAATCGTGACTTAATTCAGTGAAATCACTGAGACTACTGAACTGCTTATTTCTTCATTGCTTTAAATTACATTGATGAGCCAAACTTTGTCATCATCTTCTTATTAGCTTGTTGCTCCACCTCTGAAATGCCATGTAACAGCAATTCTTTGTGGCCTGAGTTCAAAAAGTCCTTGCTGGGTTTGCGGAGGTGAATAGCTCGAAATGTCCACCCACTGGTGACGCGATTCCCGTTCAGAGAATCAATGTCCATTTTTAGTCGATGGTTGTGCCGTTCCTAACATGATAACAAGATTCTCCGCAAACGGGAAATGAGATTGGGCGACAGGTCGTTTAGCCTTAATTGATTCTCAATTATGCTACCCGGAGAACACTTACGTGAAATGGGTTACGTATCTGTCAGGTGCCACGAACGGCTGTGAATACAATCACTTCGTCTGACCCTTCAATGAGAGTGCTTTCAGAACAAATGAGGTATCGCATAGTTTGTAGACAATTTAGTAAACGCCAACGTATTAAAATAGTAGCCTCGTGCGTTCGAATACCACCGACGCCTCACGACAAGAGAAACGGAAAGCAGGGCCGCCACGGTGAAGGAAAATATGAATACGCACATCATGGCCAAAAAACACTTATCAGCGCTTGCGTGAACGTGTTAAATACAAGTATACTCAGCGTTATTAATCTATTGATCATTCGCTCACATAGACAACACAGAACTTCGTGAGGCAGTTACAGTGCCACAACTTTGTGTTGTTGAGTGTGCCAGCGATCTGGAACAGAGAACGTTTGACACGAAGGGTTTTAAATGTTGCCAATTTTTAACGACCAATACTTTGGGCCGCTGGCCAGCATATTGTATCCTTAGTATAGCTACTCCATTAGCGGCTTGTAACACTGTAATTTATATGTATTAAAAACTAATAACAAGATCGGTACGAAAGGGGACCCAACTGCCTCCATACATGTCTCCATTGCCCCTTGAGCAAAAACGTTTGACGACCGCTGCTTTAAATTGTTAATTACTGTTGTAATCACATGATGTAAGAACAATACAATACTACCAACGTTGGATACTTCACAATTACTTGAAAGTGCTTGCCACTAACTGAATGTGTTACACGCGATTTTTCCACACAAATTTCTTATGACATCATTTTTTCTTTCAGACACTTGTTTTGGAATACTTACTTACATTTTCTCTTGCAGATAATATTGGTATAAAATAAGTTTTCTGAATGTTACTCGAGATTCTCTAGTGTCAATATTACTCCAAAAATTTTCGTTGAAGCTATTTTACATTAATTTTCGAAATTATGCTGTTTTGAAAGGAGTGAGAAAGTGACATTGGACAGGTAATTTTTGAATTAGTCTTAATTAAAAAATATAGGAAATTTTCTTGCCTATTAAGTCCGCAACAGTAAAAAATGTTTCTCGTTTTGACATACAGCTTTAAACATGGCTGTTACACTGCAATCGTATACTAGTTTCAACATAGGATTATACAACCAACCGGTTACACATAACTGGTAGGTACCTCACTTACTAACGGCATCTTCATCAGAATGATATTCTATGAACCGTAAAATTACATTGCGAAAAAGCAGTGGTCAGAATTAGGGCACTTACCGCAAGTCAAAAATTAAAATAACACGTTTCGTCCTTTGCCACGTGTGCCTAGCAGACAACAACGTCAGACATACTTTTGTATGTGCAATAAATTAAGATTAATATATAACAGAGTACTTGTGAAAGGCCGGCAGGGTTGGCCGAGCGGTTCTAGGTGCAACAGTCTGGAACTGCGCGACCGCTACGGTCGCAGGTTCGAATCCTACCTTGGGCACGGATGTGTGTGATGTCCTTAGGTAGTTAGGTTTAATTAGTTCTAATTTCTTGGGGACTGATGACCTTAGAAGTAAAGTCCCATAGTGCTCAGAGCGATTTTTGAACTTGTGAAAGACGAAACTACCGTTAAAATACGAGAGCTATTCAGAAGTCGGCCGGCGTGGCCGAGCAGTTCTAGGCGCTTCAGTCTGGAACTGCACGACCGCGACGGTCGCAGGTTCGAATCCTGCCTCGGGCATGGATGTGTGTGATGTCCTTAGGTTAGTTAGCTTTAAGTAGTTCTAAGTTCAAGGGGACTGATGATCACAGACGTTAAGTCCCATTGTGCTCAGAGCCATTTGAGCTATTCGGAAAATAAGTTTCTCTCGGTCACGAAATTGAAATCACTGCGAAACTCCAATGCAGCTTTCCTCATATGTGTTGTGCATTGTCTCTACTATGTCCGTCGACGCGTCATGCCGCTTTTTTCGATTCTGAGCGCTCGGTGAGCACTTAAAAATGCCTAGGAAATAGTGCCTCCCGCCACGTATGGGGGCCTATTGAGAGATTTCGCTTGATGTCATGCAGCCCACATAACTGTCATAGTGTTTCTTATTCTTGACAGTTCACAGCCGCACTCTGCAGGGGCCATGAAGATGCTTCGGTAACTTTTTTGATGGGACGTTTTTATCACCTTAATTGGCTACCGCTTTTATCAGATGTGTTGTTGGCTATGAAGTCAACGTTTTGGCACAGACAACGAGCTGTAGCTCAGCGTAGAGAGTTGGCAGAAAGCACAGGCGGCTGTCTTCTATACGAGGATACTGGATCGTTGGCACAACGCTACGAAAAATGTGAAAGTCGCAGCGATGACTATGTAGAAAAGTGGCTGGAATGTGTAACTAACTGTTCAAAATAAGAGTTTTGGTTTTCACAATAGTTTCCATTCCCCGACCGATACGAATTTTCTACTCGTATATCAATTTCAAATATTATTACAGCGTAATTCCCTTCTCAGATGAATATTCTGTGCGTGAGTATCCACGAGAAATGTAACTCCAAAATTTCGCAGCACTCAGAAACAACGTGCGCACGACATCACTTTAAACGACCAACCTGTAACACACTTGGAAAAATTATCATAAATTACGTCTCTTTATGTCACAATAAACATAGTACAATTTCCATTTGATTTAATTCCAGATCTGATTAAAACTCTCGTCTTCGCCTGTATGATAACATGACTTGTGTACATCCAAGTAAGAAGGACTTTATCAGCGATTCTTGGCAGGAAAAGGAAGGTTTCAATGCAACCTCCCGCCGCTGTCCAAAAACTCTAGGAGTTGGAGCACGAGAGCAATTTACTCAGGTGTGGGCCACGAAATCGTCGGAGCCCGTTTTCAAAGAACCAACAGAGCATTCGCCTAGTTACACATCATACTCGCACACCGACCTGAAATATGCTTAACGCTATATCGCGATTATTGTTTCCTTCTCCCTGTCCCAATCGACCCCTTCGTTTGAATTAAGAATGCTGGAAAATCTGTGACAAATTTACTGTGATATCTCTTACAGTTCAACTTGGGCTACATGCTCTTCCACAAGACAGAATGGCGGAGTAGCATTGTCTTCTGAACGGAAGCCAAGCTCCTATGGCTTGGTGGCAGCGTTGTCCTTTAGGAAGTGAGTAATGACCCGTAGAATGGTACAGTGGAGAACTTTTTCCACGTATGGAAATACCACGAGTGCGGAGAAGGTCAGGACATGTCTAGCGGACGAGAGCGAGCATTCGTTTCTACGCATTTTCTGTCAGCTAGCCTACGCATTATGGTATCCCAGGGTGACCACTGCAATGGCTTTTTTGGGCCATTTAGAGTGAGAGCGCATACATAAGAGTAATCTTGTCATAAGTCTGCCTCTCGTCTGTAGACTTGCCTCTAATGGGGTATCAAAAATCCATTTTGACCTTCTGCGTTCGTGCTTATAGCAATTTGGGAACATATCTTGATGTATCCCACGAGTTTCTCTCCTACATACGAAAAATATGAGTTTCACATCCCGGAATGGCCACACGACATTGTTTCTTGTGCATTCTGTACCAAATTTATCGTGTTCTTCTAGTGAAGTTTCTTCCTCAGATGTCTTAATCTACATAATGAAATGAATCAGTTTTTAATTAGCACTTTTTCAAAAGTTTCAGTATATTTTCTGATAGGTAGGCAATATTTCGATTTCCACCATTTTATCCGCGTATCTGAAAGGCTGTTATATTAACTGCATAAGCTAATACGAAATCATTGTTTCTATGGTGCTATTAGTTGAACAGGTTTTTAAAAATTTCGCCTCCATGTTTTTTCAAGATGTCGCCTCATTTTGAAATAATGTGTTATATCCCTTCCAGTCTCCGCACGCCGCGTTCCCAGTACATGTTGCTGGACCGGACCCAGAAATCATATTATCAGTTCTTTATGTTACATAATTAGGAATAACGAAGAATTATATATACAATATTTTCTTGTATCGATTCACTTTTCATACGGTTAATAAAGTGACTGTGTTTATCTGCTTGGTTTGAATGGATGAATTGCTACACCATTCCGCTGTTAAATGCTTCGTTTCAGACGGTTTTTCGTCAACGTTACTTTATCTGATGCGAATAAAGGTTCATATGCAGACCTGTGCTTCACATTAAGTGGATGTACAACGGGCGGCTTTATTTAATGTGGATGACTACTTGACCAGCAACCACAGAGGAAAACTTCGAGAAAGCTTAGGGAAAGGGACTGTGGACACGAATGAAATAACTGGCATATGCATCTTAGAAAGAAAAGACTAAGGTGCATATCACGTACATATGAAGCACGAGATTGCTTTGTACAAGATGGATTCAGCATGATTGCTCTAAAATAAATGTGTTTCATAGCGGACTTGATACTGCGCACTGATATTGTGTATTAAAAGTAGGTTCACTATTTCACATCCGAACCGAAATCACAATCGATAGACTGAATGGAAGACAGATTCCTTCAATCGAAAAAAAAGAACAGGCCGATTTCATTTGTTAGTTTCGTCAGAAGTACCATCCAACTTTCAACAATGCTTCTTCTAGTACATAATTTTCTAATGCACGAAACATGACTTACCAATACTACACACGTATTCTGGAGCAGACGAGTTTAAAAACAGATGACATGGCGACAGGCTTACAAAACAAAAATATAAAAAACTTTGGTCCACTGGAAAATCGTGGAACGGAATTTAGGATACTAAGTGTTTCGAAGAATTAGTGTTGTTCTTATTCACACTACTGATTGTATTGATCGTCGTCTATCTTGCACCTTCTAACAACACCACCACTTGCAAAGTAGGTTAGAAATCAGATTAATAATGTTGCTCACGCAGGAAATGTTTTTTTTTGTTTTTGTTTTTTTTATCGGGCAGCAAATAAGTTATTGACTGTGGATGGTATCGTCAGAATGGAAATAATGAAGTCACTGTAAAAAAGTCATTAATTTTGGCACTTATCTTGAATGGATTCCCACCTAGATTGCATCGAAGTTGTTATGGCTAATCTTGTTGATTCTAAGGTGATTACAGTTTGACTGCTAGATGGTCCAGGTATGTATTTTAGCAATATTTGAAGACGTAAAAAATGCGTTTTTCAGGAAATTCTAAGTGATCAAACAGTCCCAGATCAAAACAATGGTATGGTAGAAATACATTTAGACTTGGTGTTCATGGTCCACATTTTTATTAAACTTCTTGTAAATTCACATATACTTCTTCTTAACTGTCACATCATCAGGAAAACAGTTTTGTATCAATCTTCATATTTTTAATTTTCACTTTAACCAAACACAAGACTTGACTGTTCTTTTACAAAGCGAAATAACAGCTTAAATTCTGCAAATTGAAACAAATATTGCTCTGTGCGCATTCGCGCCAAAACTGTTACAAGTATGTCGAAGATTATGACAGTCTTACAGAAGTAAATACATACAAGAACCATATTACTGTAATATATCGATACATCGGAGCACCTATAAATTAATAAAACCAAATGTGAATATTGTCACAAAAATATGTCTGTTACTTCGCAGAAAAGTAGTACGACATTACTGGTATCGAGAACTGGGGTTGGAGTGCCGTAATGATCACGTAAATAAAGAACCATTACAACCTTTACCCTCAGAAACGGATATATGAAACTGAAAAACAATTACCTCTATTAAAGGGTGTCATGTCTTGCACAGGTGTTGCCATCAGAACTGACGAACGTGTGGCCTGCGTAGAGCACTCAGGATGTGATCACATGTGGCATGAAGTCTGTCAAGTCACCTATTAGGATGCTTATCACAAGTGATTCTGAAACGGAGGGGAGAGGTTGTGCTAGGTAGGAAGTGAATAAGGGTGCATGAACTTCAGGACTTAATTTAAGAACAAACAGTTTTCCCGGTAGTTGAATATTATTCGTAGTACTATCCTACAGTGCTTGTATATCTTTGCAAATTAATGAGTATAACTCACCACTCTATACGCTGGAATTTTTCAGCAACTACCAGTTCTTGAGTTCCACTTTTCGCTTTCAGACACGAACGCTCTACATGCAAATTCGTACCGATGGTACACGATAAAATATGCTAATTACAATAAACTAGAGACAACACTTGTTCCTTCCTTCTCTGCCCACAGAATATATTAAATAGTACTCGTTGCTGCTATAAAAAACACTTTTGTGCCTGTTCTTTTCTGTCAGGCATAAAAATCAAGATAATAACTGCAGCTCTACACTATTGAAAACCCAGCTGCTCTTCATTGAATGTGTACTGACCTCTAGTAGTTTTTGCTGCAGCAGCACCAAAGCTCCTGACGACTTCCAGCTGGGATCCCTTACTAATAATCATTGCTTCTGACTTACGGTACTGTCTTTCTCGACTCCTTTGCGCCAGCTGTTTATACACTGATTTTACAGTGCTCTCTGACGAATTTCTCCACAGGCATTGCTTTCCCCTAACTCTTCCGATGGTCTTCTTAAGGACCAAGACCCCTCCAGAACTTCCTCGAGTGTTCTCGAACTGTCTGTATTTATGCCACCATGTGCTAGTCACTTTGGCGCCAACGAGGGCTGTCACCACTAGTCATTACAGCATCGCCACTTCCTCGGCATGCTTGCCTGGCATCACATCTTGGGTAGTGTCTTACCATTACTCTTAATAAATTGTCTCTTCATTTCTTACAGGTATGCCGCTTCTTATACGAAATTCGATAGCCATCTGTAGACGGGTATTTTGCACAACACTGAGTCGCATTTTAGGATATAACGTTGCCGTATTCACATCACAGTGCAACACTACAATAGTAATAAATTTTCATATAAGACGCAGTCATGAAACACAATACAATGATTTTAGTTTTGGTATCTGATTGTAAAAAAAAAAGTTGCTGTATATATGTACTAATTGTCAAACTACTAGATTTAATATATTTCCTTCATGACTTTCGCATACTTAGGTGGCTGACTTGGATCATCTGAAAGCCAATTTGAAAAAAAAAAATTACTTTCGTCTAGGCATCATGCATAGTTCAACTTTCGTATGGACTTCATTTCGATTCACTAAGTAGCTTCTTCATTTCACCGTCTCAGTTATACATTTATTAATGTGGTAAACAGTTTTGATCAATATTAAATCATCTCGAGGTATATCGAGTTTAATATGCAACCCGTCATATCCACACCAACTGCACTTTATAAATACGTACATAAAAGCTTTTTGTGGCGCTGCACGCTTGATTCCAGTATTCTATGTTGATGTAAGCTAACAGAACTGAAATTTAGAGTAGAAAATATATTTACGATAGGCGCAAACCATTTAGTTTCAGAAAGGATATCTGTGGTAATCAGCTGATTTTTGGTCCAGCATCGGTAAATATGGTCAGATACAATCAAAACGTCGGTAGCATCTGGGTATTGATGTAGGGAAATTGCGGATTAACCTCGAAATTCAAAATTCCCTCTATACGAAAGATTTAATCACGGACTGCATCTGATTCATATTAGGGGTACAGAAAGAGCAAGAGCAATCGTTACAGAAAAAGCTGACACAAATTTTATTGACATATTGACATTTATCTTTTGTATTAAAGAATATCAAAGAGAAAAACAACGTTTGGCCGGCCTCATAAGGCTCGTCAAATAAATGCCTCGCCCGATTTCAGACTAGCCCTTTCCTAAGTTTTTTGTATACAGATGGAGTTATTGCCGTTAATTGTGAATACATCGAAGGCAAATCAAGATATTACTGAGGCGGATCATAATCTTACCACTACTGATCTGAATATGGTCGTATAGATATAATCATATGGCAACTTCTGTAGGCTGCAATATAACCCCCGTTGACTGTTTCGTGTGCTAAATACGTCCTGTATTACCACGTTACCTGAAATAAAACTAGACACAGCAAAAGGTGCGTGATGCCATAGGAACAGTGGAAAAGATCATAGAGTGGCTTTTCAGGCGCCCCATTGTAATCAGACGAATTGTGGTGTTGGAGCAGGCTTATCTTTTACAACAGTGGCACGCAATGGACTAAAACTGTCCCAGAAGGTAGGAAATAAGGGAAATGAAACAGTTACAAAGAGTAGCAAACAAAAGAACTTTTCCAACAATCGTCCCGATGTCACTTATACCTTATCTGTGGCTCTGCATCATATGAGTCGCTGGCAATCTGCCGTCACGATATATAAGCAGGTAAAACATCAAAATGCCAAGCAGCAAGTGATGTCTGTCAGACAGCTTCATGTAGACCTTACAGAAGACAGTGCGAAGCCACATCACGTCTCGTCGTCCTCTGTCCATAGAGCTAGACTGACCTACCCTTAATAACCGACAGGGATCTGCTTCTCACTAGAGAGTCAGTCGCTGGTTTCGGTTCATGAAGCACCCATTGAGAAGATAATTTCTTTGCGTATTACATTACGAGTTTCTATGCAAAAGTGAGCTATCCATTTAGATTTGTCTGTGTGATTCTGTGCAATGTAGCATATCCCATGTATCCCCCAACCGGCCATGGTCGATCCAGTCACTGTCCGCATTGAGGTTAAAGGTTAAATCCTCGTCGGTGGTCGAGGGGGTGAGGGGGGGTGTGGTGGAGGTGGCGGATCTCTTCAAGGCATGACAATCAGTGAAAGACTTTCCTCATGGTGTGGCCGCGAGGCCTAACCCGTGGGTCTGACAAACAGATCTCAGACGCTAAGTGAGGTTGCTAACGTTTGTCTGACAAACAGGTCTCAGGCGCTAAGTGAGGCTTCTGATGATCATGTGTGGACTGCAGTCCCTTGTTCTGTTTCAGAGGAAGCATCTCGACATTCAGCAGCTGGTTATTCAGAGGATGTAATTTTTGATATGAGCTCCAGTGTTAGGCAATTTATGGATCCGCTCGGGAATATGTTTCCCAAGGAGACAGTCTCGACTGCTATAGTAACTGTGTTAGCGTAGACCAGATGTGGCTTTAATTTAGCCAAGTTAAATGATAAGGATTTGAACAGATCGTTCACGGCACACGAAGCAGGTCAGGAGGCTGTTGCAGGAGTAAGAAAAAAATCGTGGAATATTTAGAAGAAAGCAAAATCTCGAAGATTGCCAACGTTTTACAGAAGCTGGAAATTTAGCTCGGATACATTGCGAGTTGTTTTTTATACGCGTAGTTGCCACAATGAAACTCTGTCTTGTAATCTGGCAGAAAATCGAAAGAGATTCAGGTGTTATGTAAGGTATATCAACGCTTAGGCAGAGTAAATACCTTCGGTATCTAGTGTAATACTAAGAAGACAGTGGCACTAAAGCGTGGTTACTGAACACATTTTTCCGAAATTGCTTCACCAAAGAAAACGTAGTAAATATTTCAGATTTCTGAACGAGAACAGCTGCCAACATAGATAATTTAAAAGTAGATTCTCTCGGTCTAGCGAAGCACTTAACTCACCCAATGAAGACTAGTCTTCTCGTCTTGATCGTATATCACTTTTATTTCTTTCGGATTATGTTGATGAAATACGGTCAAGTGCCAAAAACCAGTTTTAGGCATGAATATTCAAGTACAGAGATATGTGAACAGCCAGAATACGCCACTACGGTGTACAAAGGCTATGTAAGATATCTAGTGTCTGGCGCAGTTGTTACATCAGTTACTGCTGCTACAATTAGAGCTTGTCAGGATTTAAGGGAGTTTGAACGTGGCTTTATAGTCGGCGCACCAACGATGGGAGACAGCATTTCTGAGGTAACGATGAAGTGGAGATTTTCCCCCGTACGGCCATTTCACGAGTGTTCCGTGAATAGCAGGAATCCGGTAAAAACATCAACGACATCGCTGCTGCCAGAAAAAGATCCTGCCAGAACGGGACTAATGACGACTGAAGAGAAGCGTTCAACGTGACAGAAGTGCAACCCACCCGCAAATTGCTGCAGATTTAAATGCTGAGTCATCAACAGGCGTCAGCGAGCGAACCATTCGACGAAACATCATCGATATGCACGTCCGGAGCCGAAGACCCACTCGTGTACCCATGATGACTGCACGACACTAAGCTTTACGGCTCACCTGGGCCCGTCAACACCGACATTGGACGTTGATGACTGGAAACATGTTGCGTGGTCGGACTAGTCTCGTTTCAAATTCTATCGAGCGGATGGGCGTGTATGGGTATGGAGACAACTTCATGAATCCCTGGACCCTGCATGTCGGCATAGGACAGTTCAGGCTGATAGAGATTTTGTAATGGTGTGAGACATGTGCAGTTGGAGTGATATGAGACCAGTGATACGTTTAGACACCACTGTGACAGATGGCACGTACATGAGCAATTTGTCTGAACACCTGTATCCATTCGTGTCCATTGAGCATTCCGAGTGTGTTAAGAATTTCCAGCAGGACAATGCGACACCACACAGTCCATAATTGCTACAGAATGGATCCAGGAACACTCTTCTGAGTTTAACCACTTCCGTTGGCCACCAAACTCCCAGACATGAACTTCATTGCGAACATCTGGGATGCCTTGCAACGTGTTGTTCAAAAGAGATCTCCACACCCTCGTAGTTTTACGGATTCATGGACACCCATGCACGATGCATGGTGTCAGTTCCCTCCTGCACTACTTCAGACATTAGTCGGATCCATGCCACGTGCTGTTGTGGCACTACTGCTTTCTCGCTGGGGCCCCACACGATATTAGGCAGGCAGTTTCTTCGACCCTTCAGTGTATCTCCAATTTCAGCTATCACACAGATTCTTTCTCTCTGCGAAAGATCGATATCTAGATACTGGAAAGTTGCTTCGGTCACACCAAAATACAAGAGAGGAAACAGAAGTATATAGACTATCTAGACTATCCTCCTAATTTTTATAGAAAACTCTTAAAGCTTTATAAGGAAAACAAATGTTATTAACTCTCTACATTTTTATTCTTCATGTCTAAATACTTACATCTCTCTACCGCTAGAGGACTCCGAAATATGGGCTATAGAGGACGGTGTGTAAAGCAACTATGATGATGAGTGAAAACCATAGTGCTAGAATCGAGATTCGATTCGATGAGCTCTTCCATACATGGAGCACCTTTTCCTTCAGAGTGACAACGTCAGATCATACGCAAGTTCTGCGACATCTGCAACAGTCTGACTCCTTGCGTTCGTCGACATCGACCTTTATCTGCATCTATATACTTAGTTTTCTTGCCACCGTACGGCGTGTGGCGGAGGGTACCCTTCAGCATTATTAGTCATTTCCTTTCCTGTTCTACTGGCAATGGGGAGAGGGAAAAACGACTGCCCATACGCCTCCTATGAGCCCTGATTCGTTGCATCTTCGTGCTCTTGACGCGAAAGGTATGTAGTCGGCAGTAGAATGGTTCTGCAGTCAGTCTCAAATGCCGGTTGTCTATATTATCTCAATAGTGTTCTACCTCTCGATACAGGGTATCGGGTACGTTTCCCTACCGAGTCGGGGATTTTCTCTGCCTGGGGATTGGGTGTTTGAGTCGTCCTCAACATTCGTGACTGTGGCTGAGCTGGATAGTGAAAAAAGAAATTGGACTGTGAAAAAATTGGGACTTTGTATAGACTGTGATGACCGCGAAGTTGAGCGCCTCACAAACCAATCATCATCATCATCATCAATATTGTTCGTCCATGGTTTTCCATTTGATTTCCCAAGGCATCTCCGTAATAGTTGCGTGTTTTCCAAACTAACCGGTAACAAAGTTAGAAGCCCGCCTCCGAATGGCTTCGATGTTTCCCTTTAGTATTACCTGAAATGGATCCAAAAAACTCGAGCAGCACTCAAGGACAGTTCGCACTAGTGACCTATATGTGGTCCCCTTTACAGGTGAACCACTTTTCTCCAAAACGTCTCCCAATAAAGCGAAGTCGATCATTTACCTTCCCCTCAACGGTCTTCACATGTTCGTTCCATTTCATATTGCTCTGCAACGTTAATTCCCAGATATTTAAACGACATGACCTTGTGAACAGGATACCACTAGTGCTCCGTCCGAACATCATGGGTTCGGTTATCTTACACGTTGGTATTAACTTACATGTTTCTACAATTAGAGCTAGCTACCACTTATCACAGAAACTAGAAACTTTGTTAATTCGTCTTGTATTCTTCTACAGTCAGTCAACTTCGGCACCGTAACGTACACCACTGCGTCATCAGTAAAAACCGCAGATTCAGCAGCTGTACTAAAGACAGAGACAACAGTCCGTTTGTCCAACCATTGTTGGAGTACTGCTGCATAGGATGCGATTCTTAGCAGAAACAGTTGACGGAGGTTATCGAAAAATCAAAGCAGTCAGCTCGCTTTGTGTCATCACGAGACAGAGGAGCGTGTGTCGCGGATAAGTTACGCGAGTTGAGGTGGCAGTCATAAATACATTGGTTGTCTTCCGTTGTGAAAGATTATATCACTAAACATCTTCTCTAGTTCATAATCATCGTCATCATCATCATTTAAGACTGGTTATGCCTTACAGCGTTCAGTCTGGAGCATAGCCCCCCTTATAAAATTGCTCCATGATCCCCTATTCAGTGCTAACATTGGTGCCTCTTCTGCTGTTAAACCTATTACTCCAAAATCATTCATAAATCGAATCCAGGTACTTTCTCATTGGTCTTCCCCGACTCCTCCTACTCTCTACTGCTGAACCCATGAGTCTCCTGGGCAACCTTGCTTCTCCCATGCGTGTAACATGACCCCACCATCTAAGCCTGTTCGCCCTGACTGCTACATCTATAGAGTTCATTCCCAGTTTCTCTTTGATTTCCTCATTGTGGACGCCCTCCTGCCATTGTTCCCATCTATTAGTACCTGCAATCATCCTAGCTACTTTCGTATCCTTAACCTCAACCTTGTTGATAAGGTAACCTGAATCCACCCACCTTTCGATCCCATACAACAAAGTTGGTCGAAAGATTGAACGGTGCACAGATAACATAGTCTTGGTACTGACTTCATTCTTGCAGAAGAGAGTAGATCGTAGCTGAGCGCCCACTGCATTAGCTTTGCTACACCTCGCTTCCAGTTCTTTCACTATGTTGCCATCCTGTGAGAATATGCATCCTAAGTACTTGAAACCGTCCACCTGTTCTAACTTTGTTCCTCCTGTTTGGCATTCAATCCGTTTATATTTCTTTCCCATTGACATTACTTTCGTTTTGGAGATGCTAATCTTCATACCATAGTCCTTACATTTCTGATCTAGCTCTGAAATATTACTTTGCAAACTTTGAATCGAATCTGCCATCACAACGAAGTCATCTGCATATGGAAGGCTGCTTATTTTCATCCAATTGGTCCTCAACTAATACTCGCACTTTCCTTTCAACAATGCCTGAGAATATTTTACCCACAACGCTGATTAAAGAGATACCTCTGTAGTTGTTACAAGCTTTTCTGTTTTCATGTGTAAAGATTGGTGTGAGTACTACTTTTGTCCAGTCTGATGGAACCTGTCCCGACTCCCATGCCATTTCAATTATCCTGTGTATCCATTTAAGACCTGACATTCCGCTGTATTTGATGAGTTCCGACTTAATTTCATCCACCCTAGCTGCTTTATAGCACTACAATCTATTGACCATTATCTCCACTTCCTCAAATGTGATCCTATTTCCATCATCATTCCTATCCCATTCCACCTTCCCTAGATGCGAAAATATTTTATTGACTCCCAACTACATAGGGATAAGCGACCACGGTGATGAAATAAATCAAAGCTCGCACGGAGAAATGTGGGTGTTTCCCACGAGGTATTCGAGAGTAGAGCGTTTCAGAAATAGTCTGAAAAATTGATTTTATGTATCCTTTGCCAAGTAGTGAAGTGTGAATAGCAGAGTAGTCATGTAGATATAGACATTTCTCTTCGCTCAGCTGTTAATGGAACTTTTGGAATTCATATTTTACAATAGGGATGTGAATTTATCTCTCTCTCTCTCTCTCTCTCTCTCTCTCTCTCTCTCTCCCTCTCTCTCTCTCTCTCTGTGTGTTTGTGTGTGTGTGTGTGTGTGTGTGTGTGTGTGTGTGTGTGTGTGTTTGTGTGTGTGTGTGTGTGTGTGTGTGTGTGTGTGTGTGTGTGTGAGGAGGGGGAATGAAGCATTAATGTGCCGGTAGTATAAATCTTACATTTGAGACAAAGTTTTCTAAGATGTGCTAGATAACTGTTTAATTTCCTTCAATTATTGAAAGGGAAATTTGAGGAAGCTTCTTTTGTTTTGATGTATGTATTTTCCATTTATTTCAACAGTTGCTCTTACCTAGTGCTTCCCTTCCTTCTACACCTTCATTGTAAGTGTACTGTCGATCCTTCCACCGAACTACTGATGGTAAACCAATATTGACACTGTTTTCAGGGTTTTATATAAATAGATATATAAAACTCGAAAGCTACTGCTAGTGTGTATTCCAAAGATCGTATTAATACTTATCAACAGTTTACGTCAGTATCATTAGTAGTTTGGTACACGTAGACGTTCGAATTCAATAGTTTCTCACTAAGGTATCGTTAAATACAATGTCAAAATCGAAGGATGAACAGAAGCAAAACAATACCAAAGACACGCTGCCAAAAGAAAATCACATGCAATAAAAACCGTTATCTCGCTTACTTCGATTCTAAAAATGTAAAAAACAGACATGTCTCACGTGGATATTATTAGTCAGTCCCTTTAAATCATGTCTTGGATTATTATCCAAATGTCAGATTTTCTTCTCATGCTTCCACATCGTCACTGACATAGTGAAACCTTGAAGAACTTATCGCTATATTTTCGACCTCATTCTTATATCGTTTCTGCGGGATTGGTGTATATCTAGTGGTACCTATAAACTTCCCATGTAAACTTTTAAATGAGATTTTCGCCGCTTCCAAAAGCAATTTTCTACCAAATCAAATGTGTTCGCTGTTGTGAATATCAACAACCATTAACTGTATAAATTGTGCCGGACCGGGACTCGAACCCGGATTTGCCGCTTTTCGCGGGCGGTCTTCTCACCATTTAGTTATCCGAGCACGACTCGTCGCCGGATTAAAAATTCTATATGTCGTCAACCATGTCTCTACATTTAAATTTAAAGTCGCTTGGCTGGTGTCGGCGGATAAATAGGATATACCAAATAGGTTATACTAAAGTAAGTGCTTGCAACAGCGAATACATTTGATGTGTTTCATAACAGCTATAACTGCCACAGTACTTGTTCTTTTGGATATATGCATGCCCATCACTGAATTACGAGAGTGCTATTCTGCGCTAGTACAATTTGTTTTTAAGCAAGCTATACATGGCTGCTATTTGTACACCATTCCTTGCAGACACAATTCTCAGTACTCGTTGACACACACAATTGGCCACTTCTTTCACTGTGTGGTCAGGGGCACGTCAAGAAACAATAGCTCCTACTTATCACCCTGTTACATCTCAAGGCCCACCCACGTTACCTCTGTAATCTACTACATCTACTGGTACATATAAATAATTATTCGATTGCCGTGGTTTACGTCATCGGTGGAGACTTTCATGACAGCCTGGTAGCAGTTCCGTATCATGTATATCTCACCCAACGACTGATGATTTTTTTAAGGAGATGAGTAAGACATTGCCCATTGAAGTTATATTCAGAATAATTATATTTATAATTATTATTTCTGTTATCATTACTGTATTATCCACTGAAACTCTCAGAAGTACGTTGTATAGTTCTATGTCAGTAAACCCCCAAATGTTTAAACAATCGAGCTACTAGGGCGTGCTGTGAAGTGTCGATTCGAAATTTTTTATGAGAAAATTCTCAATTAAATAAAACAAACGTAACAAATTTTTTGCGTTTCTACCCTTCATGTCTACACAGTTGCAGCCCTCTGACACTAGAAACGTGTAGCGTGGCCCTGAGTAATGTAACTGATTTGGTGCGTGAGAAACAGCGTGCTGTATTCGAATTCCAAAAGTCGAATAGTTTATCCATATAGGGAGTGTCCTCTCCTTTAGTATGAAAATGCCAGACCACACACGAGTGCTGCAACATCTGAAACAAGCCGACTTTTTGGGCCGACTGTCATCCATCATCCTACTTACAGTACCGATTTGGCCCCATCCGATTTTCATCTGTTTCCAAAATTTAAAGAACACCTCCGAGGACTACACTTTAATAGTGACGAAGTGATAAATGCAGAGGTGGTGATGTGGCTCAGTCAACAATATCAAACAATCAGGTATATCGTTGGGAGTTATTTGTTTATCGCCTGGGCGGCTCTGTAGAAAAATTAATGCGTGCAGATGAAGAATAAAGATATGGAATATTAACAATGTTTGCTTTACCAAAAAAGCTAAGAGTTTTCACATTAAAATTCATAGGCATAACTATTCTGTAGGCTATTGTATCATTTATAAAACAGCTTCAAACTTTTGATTATCGCAGAAGTGAGTGAGTGTGTCTTTTATATTAAGCATGCAGGTGGAATAAAGTTTCGAAAAGGTCTGGAATTATGCCTAAGGTTTGTTGAAAGTCGCTTTTGGTCTTATTATCATACATTGATTGGGTGTATTATGGGTAATTTGTGCTACGTTTTAAGCAAAATCTAGTTTTCCGCGCATCTCAATATTTATGAAGTCGTATTAGCTGAACCATGAGCCGTACTGTGACAAAATTTAGCAGATAAATTAAATGCTATAAGCAAAATGTCTTCGAAGCAGAGTTGATAGTAAAGAAGAAATAAATTTAAACGTCAAGCATGGTGATGCATGTTTTCTGGTTGGAGAGCGAAAAGGTAATAAGGGATAAAGTTTTTTTTCCGTGCAGTGTTTTGTATGATGTGTCAGCGATAAAGAGTTTCGTAAAGTAGTGAAATTATAAATAAAGTTTTTTGCAGCTTAGCGAGAGCTCTCATTCTCAAACACGGGAGGGAAGGATAAAACCTAGGTTCTTGTTTGCACTGAGTTATTGTGTCCCAAGGCATAAATACTGTTAGCACCTGTAATAATTATCTCTCTCTGTTGAACCTTTCACGTAAGATTGTGCCTGTTAATGACTTGATTATCTTAGTTCGGTCACTTTTTACATGAATTTTTGACAGTTAGGTTCTTGTTGCCCCTGGAGGATGTTAGATAGCCAACGTGGAAATGTTTCTGGTTTCTTGTCTCGGGGTACTCGCTTAGAGATGTATTATGTAAGTCAGCAAGCTTTCGCGGCCTTTATCATTAACGATAAAAGTTCCTGAACTAGGTGGCGTCGTACTCCAGTTTAAGCTTCCCCAATGGTTAACTTCTAGATACCTCTGTTATTTCTTTCAGAATTCCACTTTTGCCCCTTTTTTGCTGTACATATTGTATAGTTGTAGTGCACAGGGCGTAAACGATAAGTGTTACAACACACCACAGTGGTGTAGGGAACGTAGAGACGAACAGTTATGTATAGAACACCTATGGACTGTCACGTCGAGAAATAAAAGCCACCTAAACTACAGCGTATGAGCACCGCTCGAGTTAAGAATATCGTCTCGCCCTTTATTCTACCTGCTTAGTCGGTGGTATATTGATACTTCTGATTCCGTGAAAATTAGTAGTTTAAACATTCCCCGGAAGGTAACGAAAGAAATAATACTTTTCTGAATCTTATGCAAAGATTAATTACGGCGACAATTCGATATAAACTTAACGCTTAGAGGCGGAGTATTCTGGTATTAAGAACGCCAGACAAACTAAATACGTTACTTTTAATTTTAGGCTGTTAGAAACAACTAAATTTGAAGTTCTATTCACACAAACGTTCGTGTTTTCTAAAGTGTGAGAACAAGGCATGTTTAACGCTCTCCAGCCAGATGGGTTTCAAAGGACTCGTCACTCTCTCGAGTCACTAAACATCATGGGCTTGTAATAATGCGCTATCGTCCATTCATAGTGTCTTTGTACCTCGTTCGTAGCGCACGAAACTGGCTGTGATACTTCAGTATCTCTGCCCACAGAAGACCGAAAGCAGCGACAGGCTTGTGTATCGTCGTGTTTTCCATTTCGTCACAGGAAAGCACGGTCCCTGCTCACGTGAAAGGACATCATTGTTCGTACTTTGTTGTTTATAATGTCGTTTATTTTAGTTACAGTCAATTTAAAGTGACATTAATAATACAATACGTGAATTATGGGTTAAGATAGGCCGAACATATCTTGGCAGGTAACTCAGATGTCCCACTTGCATTTTTTACTTAAATAAAAACAAATTTATCTATTAGACTGTATCTCAGCTTAACACACACACAAACACACACACACACACACACATATATATATATATATATATATATATATATATATATAATGCCATTTTGAATGTGTTAACGCTAAGGCTATAACGTTACAAATTACCAAGGATACCAAAGTTTCTTCTTACTTCTCTTACATCGCAACATCGATGCATTACATTGACAAAAGCAGAATCGATGGCCCTCTATTGATCTCTGCGTTGCAGAACGCGAGCGAAAATACTCCGGATGATCTGTTAGCTGTGAAGGAACTAGTCTTCATAGACTTCACGGCGTGTGGCGAAATCAAAAGACAGTTGATCAGTTAATAAGTATTTGATCTTCGGGCTTGGTGGATTCTTGAGTTTTCGGCACTGATAATGAGGACAAAAGAATTTCGTATAGTATTGCTATTTTGGACACCCTATCTTACCGAAACCGGAGATTCTGAGCTGGTTGCTACGAAGAAAAAGCAGTTACATATAAAATGTGCATCTCATTCTAATATTAAACACTTATTCGAAGAACTTTCTTCTGCAAGTCAGGTCCAATGGAGTAACTACTAATTATTAAACTTGTTTTTAATTTAGCACTGAAATGTCAGTTATTAAATGCATTGAGCAGCACAGGTACAGTCCTATTCATAACCACATTTTATCAGTGTAAATGTAAATTTTAGGTTTTTGTACTGTCGGAATGTGCGTCGTGTGGCTATGAAACAGTGGGACTATTGCTGTGAAACATTTTATTTCAAACACAGACGTAGTGTTTGGTTATTGAGACCCTCAATATTCTCCCGTCCTCCATCCCTAAAACGCTCCAAACGAATTTTCCATTGATAATGCTGGATGCTTTCCTCAGTGAGCTCCTTGATGACCCCATCCCGATTTTTCTTTCACTGCTTCAACTGGCTCAAATTTTGTTCCTTTTAGTGTAGAATTAGCCATAGGGAGTAGATAAAAGTCTCATGGTGCTATGTCACACGAATAAGTTGGGTGGTCTAACCCTGGGTTCCTGTGCTTTGCTAGAAACCTCTTAACAGACAGTGCGGTATGGGCCTTTGCGTTGTCTGGGAGCAGAACCCGTGACTTGTTCTTCCGCAATTCAGGCCGTTTCTTCTCATTTCCTCACGGAGTTCGCTAGATCCTCAAAGTAGTAATGCTGATTAGTAGCGCGGTCTTCAAGAACGCAGTGAAAATACACAATTTCACGAGAAAAGAACTGTCGCACTGAATCTTGATTTGCCCATTCGAGCTTCTTTCACTCTCACTGAAGATGGGCCCTTCCAGCGCATGGCTTTGCTTTTTGTTTCTGAAGCATAAGAGAGAAACCTAGATTCGTTACATATTATTTTCAAGAAATAAAGGTCATATTCAGTGGTATTCGATGTACCAGTACAAACGGCTTCACGAGACCCTTTTAGTTGTATCTTGCAATTTTTCGACACCTGCATCGCACACATTGTTCTCATCTTAATTTGCTTATGTAAAATTTACCTTACCTATTGTTTGTCAATTTCTACAGCTTCGGCAATCATGTAACACTCAACCGACGGTCACATCGATCCAGATTCACAACTTTTTAGATGTTTTAATACGTTTATGATGTTGAAGCGCGTCCCGGGTGCGAGTCACCTTCATCATCTTGTCGGCGGTCATGGAGACGCTTGAACCCCTCAAAATTCGCGTACTAGATAAATAGTCTTCGCTATACACTTCTTTTGGTAACAGATCGATTTTAGTAGCAATTTTTCCATCTCCCACGTGAAACCTTAAGGCATATGGTTGCTCTATTATTACACTTATCATTTTCAGGTACAATAAAACAACAGGTCTTACACAAACAAAGTCCACGGCCACAATTATTTGTCTACAGACACCACAGATGCCGCATTGACTGAGAAGGCTTCATGCGTCACACCCTTTTGGTCGTTCACATTCGGCGCATACGTAATTAGTCTGTGATAGCATCAGTCACGTTATTTTTTAGCAACACCTCGTATTCTGTGTCCCTGTCCTTCCAGTAAATTGATCAATTTTTGATTCTATATATTTTGTCCTTTCGATAAGGTCATTCCCCCTCTCCACATGCAGTGTTACAACTTTCCTAAGGAGCACGGTTCATATTTTGAGAATCGCTGCAATGGTCTGTTTTTGGTTGGTTTGGTAATATTCTCCCCAAATACAAAATCCTTTGTTACAGTTCTCATACCTTGGGCAGATAGGGGTTGATCATAGTTATATCAACATACTTTCCGCAATTCGTATTATAAGAAGGGGGAGGGGGAATACTTTGCACTCACCATAAAAAAATTCGATTATTGTTGCTAACATTTATTAACAACATGGTTTTAGTACAGATACTGAGTTATAAATGGATGCAGAACCTGAAAATATCATGTAGCCCAATCTTGCATTTTCTATAACGTGTGTACAGAGAGAAGGGGTACTTTATGGCCAAAAAATAAATAAAAAATCAAAATTATAATTATTTCGTCCAGTATCGCTGAATTTTATTGACATCGTACTTTTTACAGATATATAGGTATGTAAGTAGGATCCTGAGCTCGAAAATATGAATACTGCATTTGTTTGTCAAGTCGCTTATACCACTCAGACTTTTTGGGTAACGTTTCACTGAAGAATGGAAAACCCTTAAGGAACCTGGGATAATAAATCATTAAGATAATAATTTTTTTTTCAAAATTTTAAAATGGAAAATGCATGATTAGATTACAATATCTTCAAACGTTAGGCGTTAAGTACACCATCCCCCCTGAGGATAATACACTTAGAGGAACAAAACATGTGAGCTTTAAACAATTGAGACCGATAAAAGTTTTTTTAAAAAAAGATCGCTTAACTGTTACTTTCTTTCCAACAGCCGGTTTCGAGAGAATTCCCGCTCATCTTCAGGTCCTCAGAAAAATTTGAGCTTGTTTATTTGTGGCATGCTGCCACGGGTAGGCTGCTATCACGGAGGATACTTGGTTTCCCATAGTATACCTTTCTGTACAGGAGCTATTCGTTCCTTTTTGCACCACATTGTATGAAGGATTAGGGTTAGTAGGAAGTGGTGTTGTTTGAGAGTGGGGGTGTCAGCCTGAAACCGATAACCAGTACAGAAAGTATTTAGTATCAGTGTGACTGATACAAAATACTTGAAGATGACAGTAGCGTCTGCCGAAGCCGGTTGTTGATAGTAAAGAAATATTTACGCGATCGTGGCTTTAGAAAGTTTTGCCAAGTAAAACACATCCCTTCTTCTAATTCCTCAACATGAAAAATATCAATCAGTTAAAACCGACTAAGCTGGCGACGTATGATGGCTGGGAACCTTCCAAAAACTCACGTGGCGTGCATGCGCTGTTGCTTAGGTGGCTCCTCAAAACCTGTTTGAAATGATTTCCCAGCTTGATAGACAACAAGTGTCCTACATGAAATTGCGCGTCTCGCCTTATCCTGCTGTGGTGCGGCGCGGTGTAAACAGTTATCGTTTTTACTAACTGTGTAATACAGTAACTTTAAGTTACTACAGAGTCCCACACGATGGTGGCTAGGCAGGCACGCACTGGCGCGAGCCGCCTGGCAGTTAGGCTTCCACCATAGCCTGGCGGACGCTGAGGCCTGCTTGGGGCGGTTAGAGTGGAAAGCCCCGCAAGTGCCTGCCGGCCACTCGCTGCGGCGGAGGTGGCGGTGTGGTTGAGGGTTAGGGGGGGGGGGGGGGGGGGGGTAGACGGTCAGACCGTTCCAGGGCGCCTGGGCGAGGCGCGGCGCGGCCCGTTCCGGCCTCAGGAAATTAAGGCGCCAGCTTCCGCGCCGGCCCTAACTACACCGGTCGGCAGCTGCTCTTTTCTGCAAACTGAAGCCGTGCCCGGCAAAAGGCGCCCTCCTGTTATCGCCCCTCTGCCTGCGCCGCCGAGACCGCCCACACGCCTCGCTCCGAAATTACATTGTCAGATAAAGAAGGCGGGGGCGCCGAGGGCCGCCGATGGGTCGCCGGAACACAGGCGACTGTCCGCCCCTCACACCGGCGGCCGGCGCTCTGTCGTAATGGAGTGCTAAGCAGCGGCGTGGGTGGTCTCGCACCACAGCCTCTGAGGCTCATTCGGCGCTGTGCTGAGCGCCACCTCCATCCTACAGACAGGGAAATTTCCTTTCGTTGCTTATCTCTGAGTAGAACTGATTTCGACGTTGATGACCTATCCTTTCGTCACGAAATAACATGTCACCAACTGATACACAGATAACTTCATTTGTCGCGTATCGGGTAGCACTCATCATCAGCTTGTCTACAGTCCAGAAATACAAAGCAAAATAAAGCAAATGTACGCGCAAAAATAATATACGGGTATGACACCACATATCTCGTTAAAATTAAATGTCTTGGTGATCAGATGTATAAGGACAGTAACTGTAACTAAGGCACAAAGCTGTAATGGCGCACTCAATAGCGTCAGCTCACTAACTGGAAAGACAATTTAAGGCACCAGAAGGTCGTGATGAAAAACAACTTGCCCACAAGGAGATATAATCTTTTTTTTTCCTTTAGAAATGTAGTATACAAAAACGAAGGTTTACAAAAGCTTACAAAGCGTGAATCATAAAATGAACGAAGAAGAGAAATTTACGATTCTATAAAAATACCCAGAACAAAAAGGATCACATTTGTAAACCGACAGAGAAACAGAATGAGGATTCCAGAATAGTTACATAAATGATTCACAAAAAATTGACCAAATAAAACTAGTGAAGTAAAAAATATAAAAGCTACAGTAAAAGATAAATAATAAAAGCAATCATAATATAGGACAAGGACTCGAACCCTCGCAAGATAAGGTGAGAATAAACGCTGTAGAGCAGTTACATCAAGTCAAACTTCCATCCCAGTTACTCATATTAAACAGTTGAAGGAAAATGTTTAAAAACCTGCGATAAATGGAAATAACAAAAGGTATCGTAACATAGGGCAGGAACTCAAACCGTCCCGAGATTATGTTAGTGAGTTGGAGCAAGCAAAATATAGGTACATAATGTAATAGAAATGTAAACGAAAATATAGGACGTCATAAAATTTTCTAAAGCATTACGCTGAGCGGTAACAACAACCTGTTTTACACATGATAAATTTTTTTAATATTAGGTGTCAAAACCCTCAAGAAATACATACAACAAAAACGATAAGTAGGTTCAAATGGCACTGAGCACTATGGAACTTAACATCTATGGCCACAGTGCCCTACAACTTAGAACTACTTAAACCTAACTAACCTCAGGACATCATACAACACCCAGTCATCACGAGGCAGAGAAAATCCCTGACCCGCCGGGAATCGAACCCGGGAGCAGGAAGCGAGAACGCTACCGTACGGCCACGAGCTGCGGACGATAAGTAGACCTATAGGAAACAGCTGCATGGAGATCGACATATAAAAACTGGGATAATACATGTCTCACAGCCATGTATAGTTCGCGTAAAAACAAATGGCGCAAGTGTTCTTATGTCATCCACACGACCCAATGTCTGTACAATTCTTTTGTGATCCTTCGATGATCCCAATAACTGTAGCATGTGACTTACGGTTACCAGAGGTGTCGCAAGTGAGTGATAGCTGCTGTACGCTATAACAAGGACGTGGTAAAGGGTATTGTGGCTGTTCTCCAGGTGTTGCTGTTCGGTATTTAACTGGTAACTGTTTTGCGGCTCTGTGCCCTGTCACCCACAGCCAACTGACGGCTGCAATGCTCATGATGTGTATACCACTTCCAAAGAACGCTAACAGCGGCCAACTTCCCCGGCTGCTTGGGGACTTACTGAAGGGGCGCCTCTGACTTCGTTGTGCATCAAAAGACTGCACCATGTACAGTCCTTGAGCTTAAATACCTCACGTGTCGTACAGCTAAATACGATCAGAGGCTATGTATTACGTGTCTTGTCCAAGCTTCCCTCGTGTGTCACCCCGATGCCCACGACAAGGTCTGATGAGATTCCGTTTACGAGATAACAGAACAATTCCAGTAGTCGTGGGGACTGGCGATCTGCTTCTCCAGTATAGCAGTTATGCACAGTGCTTCCGCTTATCAGCATATTGTAGATATTTGCGATTGCGATGTTTGCATCTTTGCAGGGTAATGCACTGCATTCAAGCATATTCTGTATTTACATATACTTCAAGTAAGAACAAGAAACCATAAAACCTCTTCTCGACTGAAAACATAATTATTTCTTAACAAACAAACGGCCTCGAGCACTTCAAAGGAAATGTGCACATACTACGTTATAATACAATTATTATTCACTGGGAAATGTGGTATGGAACTGGTGTTGGATGGAAAGGTACTGAGCCACAATGAATTTATTAACGTTTCTAGAAACACTGATGAATTTATTTTTTAAAAAACAAAAATCCAAGAATAACGTTAACAAATCGCATCCAGAACTGAAAAGACTAAATTTCAATAACGCAACTGGTAGCAAACACCTCAAAACGGCTACACCATACAATCACTTCCTTTTAGTAAATAATATTAAAAGAGGTAAAAATAGAATATAAATAGCAAAACATATGATCAAATGAATATGTCACAAATATGAGTGACTGGCTACGGGCAGTAATGGCTATTGCCAGTAATTATCAAAATCGCATTACCTTTGGAGTAGCCAAAACGACTGACAAATGTGGGGCAAATTTATGATGATAGAGGCGATGGCAGAGGCAACGTCAGAAGCATAATTCCTCCTTCTCTACCAACACAGGTAGGCGGTTGGCGCTACCACAGTACTAGAAACCTTCATTAAAAATTTCAGTCATGATACACAGACCACTTCAAGTAGACCACAGTTAGCAAGAGATACAACCACCTATTCTGTAACACAGAGACAACTCAATTATTTACTAAAAATGAAACATACTACAAATGCAGAAAAGTACGAACGTTGTGCAGGAAACTTTGATCTGACTACTGAGGGACTTTTTTTTTCCTTCTTTTTGTAGATGCAAACAATTTACTAAACAGCTCGGGCTCGTGATACTAGCCAACAAGGAATTATAGACATGCCTCAGAAATAAGGTACCTAGGTTAAACAATCTTCACTGACTATAAAGTACAATTAAGTCATAAGGAGTACAGTCGAGGACAAAACGAGCGAGACCCCTCGCCTTTTCGTTATGCTGTTCCGCACAGCTTTGAAGTCTGTTACATAGCATAACAGGCAAGTAGACGAAGTGCTACCAACATACTATGCACAGGCGTGAAATTGAAAAACTAGCCGAACTTTGACAGACTGTTTTCAATAATGCGTAAGACTGTATTAACACTGATTAGTGTGTTAAACACAACACGTAAATATAAAATATAAATGAAAGTACAAACGCTAATTAGTAAGAACTGTACTAATAAAAATGAATTCCAGCTTATCGAGATAACATAACTGTTTTAGTAAGACAAAGTAACCCATATCGTTACCAATTAGCAAAATATTACGAGCATTCGGCCACTAAACGGTCTGTGTCATCGTTCAGACCAGTCACACAGGATTACCGCAGCTAAACTAACATGAAAGTGTGCAAATCTAGCAAAGCGTTAAGATTCATAACGAAATTTTGTTAAGATCATTCGTTGCCACGCTTAAGTCAATTCAGTTATCGACAGAAGCGGAAAATTTAGGCAGTAACAAGTATGACATCCACAAGGCGCTGGTTCAGAATAAAGGTAGCAACAAAACGCATTCGGGGCACGAGAACTTCTTAAAGGTTTTACTGATAGTATATCTGCCTCCATCGAGATTGCAACCGAAAACAAACCAGATCTCCCTTGCAGTAGCAAATACCTTTCACTACACCGGCAGACAATACAGGCGAACAGCCCTCTATTATTACCCTAGACATGAATAAGCCGGCCATTTCGCAAATAAAATGGCAAAATGATCTGCAGTTTCTGCTGCATAGAGCTTTCTGGAATTAAAAAAAAAATGAATTAGAGCTGTCTGGACCAAATAAAAGTTAATTTTCTACCTTTATGTCACCACTTATGTGACGATCATTCGGTACGTTTATCTAAATAACAAAATACTGTTACTAGGGAGTAAATTTAGTACGATGATTCTGCACCACCCCAGGAAATAAACGGCGACATAGCTGCCAAACATATTCTACAATGTTTCAAATTCTCCATTAGACTCACTAGAGCCAGAAAACGATCATTAGCCGAAGGATACTCTCACTTCTAAAAGGGGGTGACATTAATACTAGGATCTGAATTACCACGTGTATAGGCAAATGGATTTTATTTGCATTCCTGAAAAGGTGATTCGGATCGAAAGCGTAGCTACGATTAATATGCTGATTTTCGTTGTTAGGATTTCGTCACCTGAATCGGTAAAAATTGAACCCTACTAGACTCAGTTTCTTGGCCGTCTATCTGTCTACCCAACCCCTGAAACCCGTTTACTTCGAGTACGGGCAGACATAAAATGCGGTATACGGTCGCGTGGTGGTGTAAAAAAGTGAGCTTGTATGTCAACGCAATCTAAAGATACGGCCGTTAATGTAAAGAAAATTTACACGAAAAGTCAAAAAATTGCTCTTAGAACTATGCGCCCAAACAGCTTACGTCATCAGTTCAAATGGCTCTGAGCACTATGGGACTCAACTTCTTAGGTCATCAGTCCCCTAGAACTTAGAACTACTTAAAACTAACTAACCTAAGGACATCACACACATCCATGACCGAGGCAGGATTCGAACCTGCGGCCGTAGCAGTCGCACGGTTCCGGACTGCGCGCCTAGAATCGCGAGACCACCGCGGCAGGCTTACGTCATCAGTCCCCCAAACCTAGAACTAAAACTTACCTAAGCTAAGGGCCTCACACACATCCATGCCCTAGGAAGTATTGCAACCTGCGACTGAAAATGCCACGCTGTTGGTGACTGAACCGACTAGAGCCCCTCGGCCACCACACCCGCTGAAACCTTTTCCACCATTAACAAAATTTCGTTCTGAATCTTCACGCATTGCTATATTTCAGCAACGGTAATCCAGTGTGACTGCTCTGAACGATGACACAGACCGTTTAGTGGCAGAATGCGCTTAATATTTTGCTAATTCGTAACGGTGTGTAGTACTTTGTCTTACTAAAACAGTTATGTTATCTCGATAAGCTGGTATTCACTATTATTAGTACAGTTCATACTAATTAACGTTTCTTCTTTCATTTATAATTTATATTTACGTGTCGTGTTTAACACACTAATCAGTGTTAATATAGTCTTATACATGATTGAAAATAGTCTGACAAAGTTCGGATAGTATGTTGGTAGCACTTCGTCTCCTTGCCTGTTATGCTGTGTAGCAGACATCAAAGCTGTGCGGATCAGCATAACGAAAAGGCGAGGGGTCTCACTCGTTTTGTCCACGACTGTACATCTGCAGCCGGTCGCGGTGGTCTCGCGGTTCTACGCGCGCAGTCCGGAACCGGGCGACTGCTACGGTCGCAGGTTCGAATCCTGCCTCGGGCATGGATGTGTGTGATGTGCTTAGGTCAGTTAGGTTTAAGTAGTTCTAAGTTCTTGGGGACTGATGACCACAGCTGTTAAGTCCCATAGTGCTCAGAGCCATTTGAACCATTTTTTTTTTTGTACATCTGCAATCTAAAATCAGTTTGGAACAATGACTGCCACATGCCGACCCACATTGACAGAACTAATCTCATGTAGTACCATTAATAAGGAAACGAGGATATGGAGTCAAAATAGTCACCCCGCGACACAAAGTGACCTGTAGACCATGATTTGGTAAAATCGCTTGTTTATAAAGCACAGAGAAGAATGTAAGGAAGATTACTCATAGTCGGAAACACACGGGTATCATCCAGCAGACGCCACCACGTCCATTACTTGCAAGGGTAAGAACCGGACTCCAACCCGGCACCACAATGGACCCAAACTGCTTCCCACTTCAATAGCAAAGGACACGCCGAATATTGAGCGTCCTGCCGAAGTAGCTTTTAATGAGCAATGTTCACTGCTCCGAACAACACACGGCCCAGCCAAAACCCGCAGTGGGCAAAGGCACCACTCTTGCCAATGTACCACGGCAGGCGCTTGGCCACAACAACACACCACCTCACTTGTACTCTTCGCCGCCCGTGTCAGTTTCTCCTTTTCTCCAGGTCGCCGCAGGCTCTTCATGACCTTCTCCTCCGGCAGACCCCTACCGGCGGCAGTAACGCTCCAAGCGCTCTTGCGGCTCAAATGGTTCAAATGGCTCTGAGCACTACGGGACTCAACTGCTGTGGTCATCAGTCCCCTAGAACGTAGAACTACTTAAACCTACCTAACCTAAGGACATCACACACAGCCATGCCAGAGGCAGGATTCGAACCTGCGACCGTAGCAGTCTCACGGTTCCGGTCTGCGCGACTAGAACCGCGAGACCACCGCGGCCGGCGCTCTTGCGGCCAGAGGAATTACAGATCCGTGGGAATTACGCAAAATAAAACGCGGGCGCACGGCACACACTGTTATAACACTTCTACGAGCCATTAAGAGTATATTACGCATAGTGACATGAGCGTCACACTGAATTGACCAATTTCCACTGCGCATAAATTTTACTTTCTTGTCTCCAGCCAGTTTAAACAGAGGCTCTTCAGAATGTAACATTTAATACATCTACAGTTACATCTATATCGATACTCCGCAAGCAGCGTTATGTTGTGCAGCGGAGAGTACTTATTGTACAAATGTCACCTCCCACTTTGCTGCTCCAGTCGCGAAAGGTTTATGGGAAGAACGATTGTTGGTAAGCTTCTGTGTGGTCTCGAATCTTTCTAATTTTACCTTATGATCATTTCGAGGTACATACGAAGAAGGAAGCAATATGCCAGTTAAGTCTTCTGGGAACGTTCGCTGTGGGAATTTTAACCGAAAACCACGCCATGATGCACAACGCCTCTTTTGTAGCGTCTGCCACTGGAGTTTAACGAGCGTCATGCTTTCGCCCTTATTACGTAGACTTGTGCCGAAACGCGCATCTCTACTTTCTATTTTCTCGATCAATTGTATTTCTTACGTACCCAAAACTTACGAGCGATATTCAGCTACTGGTCAATTGAGGGTTTTGTAAGCTACCTCCTTGTGGGTGGACTACAAATCTTGGGGATTCTTCCAATGCATCTCTGTCGTCTGCCTTAGCTGGGATCAGTTTTATGTGGTTGTCCCACTTTAAAGTGTTCTTGCGCTTCTTTCGGAAAGCCTTTAGTAATATGCAAAATTTCTTGTGTCTACTGCTGTTATTATTAGCGAGTTAGATTTGCTCCCAGTAGTAACAATAAGTTTCACTCACTATCAGTATAAATTGCTAGTGGACCAGCAACAAATTACTTTACCATGAAATATATCGTTTCCCCCGAGTGACGACTCCCACTTCCCGAACACACTTCGAGCATTAGAATAACTGAAGCGCAAAACCGCGTCATCATACATTTGAGGAATGATGGAGACTTGCAGAGTGTAACCCCCTGTCCTTGGCACATGAAAACGTAGCAAGATTGAGTGAAAGAGCCATCCTACACACTACGCCATTTTTATCTGTATCCGTGTGCACTGCAGGGTGGAGCTTGGAATACGACTCAGTGCCATAAACCGGACCTGCTGTACCCAGTCCCACACAGTAATGTAAATTTCTGCGTGAACCTTAACAGTTTACTATGTACTTAGTGCAGCTACACGGCACAGTCACATTAATGCGACAACCGAGTAAGTCCGTCAACGTGCAATAACCACTGACAGCTGGCAGGCGACCGTACTAGCAATGGAGGGGGGGGGGGTCAAAAGCGTGTGGAGGACACATGGAAACAGTGCAGTCTTTGTCGTACTGCAGAAACGGAACGATTTATCTGACGTCCAAAAGGACACGATCAATGGACTTCGGGTCCGTCCCCAGTAGCTGAGTGGTCAGCGCGACAGACCTAAGAGACCGGGTTCGTTTACCGGGTGGGTCGGAGGTGTCCTCCGTTCAGGGACCGGGTGTCGTGTTCTGCCCATCATCATTATTGGCAACCCCATCGACGCCCAAGTCGCCGAAGTGACGTCAAATCGAACGAGTCGCAAGCGGCGAACGGTCTACCCCACGGGAGGCCCTAGTCACACGGCATTTACATTTAATGGATTTTTGGCCAAGGATGGATGAATTTTCGAAACTGCGAAGTTTTGCAAACTATTCGCATGCCGCTGTGGTTGAAGTACAGTGTGCATGACAGAATAGGACTACTCAAAACCGGCGCCGAGTCAGCTGTGCTGCGCCACGGACCATATCTGAGAGGGTTGAACGTCAGCTGTGCAATTGTGTACGGGAAATAGACCTGCAGCTGTTGAGTAACTGACGGGCCAGATGAACCAAGGGGTTACGAACAGTGTTCCCTTAACGACCATTATGTGAACGTTGCGGCGACTGGGCGACCGCAGTAGACGCCTGGTTCATGCATCCATGCTGACTGCTGTTCGTCAGCGACTAATGCTGTGATTTGCACTCCAGTACCGCAACTGGACGTTAAGTTTCGCGAAATTTCCAGATGACATTTCCATTGGTGTGTCCGGGCGAAGTTTCTGAGCCAGCCGGTGTGGCCGAGCGGTTCTAGGTGCCACAGTATGGAACCGCACAACCGCTACGGTCGTAGGTTCGAATCCCGCCTCGGGCATGGATGTGTGTGATCTCCTGATGTTAGTTAGGTTTAAGTAGTTCTAAGTTCTAGGGTAATGATGACCTCACAAGTTACGTCCCAATGTGTTCAGAGACATTTGAACCATTTTCTTGAAACCTCTGAAAGCAAAAGAGGAAATTAGCGTATGGTGTCGTTGACCAGGAGGCCCCAGTCAGGGAAGTTCGGCCGCCAAATTGAAGTCTTATTTCATTCGACTCCACATTCGGCGACTTGCGCGCCCGTAATGAGGATGAAATGATGATGTCAGCAAAGCACCCAGTCCACAAGGACAGAAAATCTCCAACACGGCCGTGAATCGAACCACGGCCCGCTTGCATGGGAGACGACCATGTTACCACCCAACTAAGCGGGCGGACTTCTGGAAGCAAATACCCTGCAACAATCCTCGAAAACTCATCAAAAATGTCTAGGCCGGAGGAGGGAGCGTTTTGATCTATGGAATATTTCCGAGGCTTTCCTTGGATGACGTCGTCATTCTGGAAGGCAGAATGTATCATCATAGGAATGCATCTATTCCTGGAGATCTTCTGCTCCTAGATGCTGCTTGTTTTCCCTGGGCACGACGGTATCTACCAGCTGAATATTAGAACAGTGACACAGCTCGCAGTGTACGCGTATGGTTCAAGGAGCACCGATAAGTTTACGATAAATCCCTCTCCGGACTTAAACGCTATAGAGAATCTGTGGGACCACCTCCATCGGGCTGTTCGCGCCGTGGACACTCAGCCGACACACCTAGCGCCGCTGGCCATGAGACCGGAGTCGATATGTCTCGAGATCCCTCTCGGTACCTTATAGAACGTCATTGACCCACTTCCTGCACGTCTCGCGGTGGCCCGCGCTGCAGAATGTGATTACTCAGGCTCTTGTCAGGTAATCACATTAATGTCACAGGACAGTGTACGTTACACTGTCATTCTAGGTTTCCTCTTCGCGAATGACCTTTGCTTCAGCACGCTATAGTTGGACTCAAGTCTTTAGGTTTACAGAGTCATCTAAGTGAGCATGAAAACGCACAATTGTACATGGAATCTTGTCGTATCTCGTGAGGCCGAGGGAAGCGTAATACAGTTACACGTTATTCAGTAATTATGTAGCTCTTTGCATATGTTAGAATGTGAGATGTAGCCGAGGTCATAATATTATCTGTGAGAAATTTCTTCACAATGTAGATGTCTCGGTCACAGACTGATAAGTAGCTCTTAATGAGAGGATTTGCATTTAGGAATAAAAAAAAATATGTGGTCCTCCATATGAACACTGAAAAAGCGAAAAAATTCGATTACACGATAAATGACACAATTTTAGAAGTTGTCGATTCAGCTAAATACCTAGGGATAGTAACTTAAATGGGAACCATCACTGAGAAAAATGTTTTGATGAAGGCAAACAAACATTAGGTTTGATTGGTAGAATACCTAACACGTGTCAAAATTTACAAAAGAGACTGCTTACAGTAATTGTCTATCCTCTTCACTGTGCAGTATGGTTCGAGGGTTGGGATTTTAAAAGTGACAACTACTTATTTACAGCCCGTACAAAATAGATACGTGTCTCAAAGATTTACTCACCTTCAAAGTAGTCACCAGCGTCTTGTGTAACCCCTTTGCCAGCGATGTGGAAGTCATAGGATACTCCTAGCATTGCCAGTTCTGTTGACAGTCCGAGCGGCGCGTTATATTCTTCGATGAGTTTTTAGCTGTTCTGAAGCGAGTGCCGTGAAGTTTAGATATCGAGTTGAACTCATGACGTTTTAAGTTAGGGGAGTGCAGTAGGTGGTATAGCCCATTCAGCCCAACAAATCAGTAACAGCTTGCACTGTACGTGTGTGAGCATTGTCCTGCAAAGTGATGGCCAGGTCCTGCAGAAAGGGCCATCACTTCTGTCTCTATGCTGTTCATTTTTGGAACACAACCTACGACTAGCTAAGAGACAGAAGTAATGAGACTTTGGCAGGACCTGACCATCATTCTGCAGGACAATGCTCAAGGTCAGTAAAAGTTTGAAACACGTATCTATTTTGTACGTGCTGCATATAAATAGTTACGGCTCTTAAAGTACCGACAATAAAAAATGGCTCTGAGCACTATGGGACTTAACTTCTGAGGTCATCAGTCCCCTAGAACTTAGAACTACTTAAACCTAGCTAACCTAAGGACATCACACACATCCACGCCCGACGCAGGATTCGAACCTGCGACTGGAGCGGTCGCGCGGCTCCATACTGTAGAGCCTGGAACCGCTCGGCCACCCCGCCGGAAAAGCTCCAACCCTCGTATCTTTAAAACGTGATATTGCCAGAAGACATCTAAACAGTTTAAAGAAGGCAGCTCATTTTATATTATCGCGAAGTAAGAGACTGCCACGCATGATAAGCGAGTTGGGGTTGCAGTCTTTGAAAAAAGACCTTTAAAGCTGCAGCGAGATCTTTCCACCTAATTTTATCATCTAAATTTCTCCTCCGAATGAGAAAGAGCTTTATTTTACACCAACCTACCTAGGGAGAAATGACTACAGTAAAAAAACATCACAAAGCAGAGTTCGCACGGAAACATTTAGGTGTTAATTTTTCCCAAGTGCTATTCGAGAATGTATCGGTCGACAGATTTCTTAAGGGGTCTATGAACCTTCTGCTGAGCATTTAAGTATAAACAGCTGAATAGTCATGTAGATGTAGACCTGACTGTAAAGGTACTGAAACGTAACAATGTACTAGCCTTTCCCTAGAGGATGAACGAATCACAAATTCTCATTCATGCCATACAGTTCTCTTAGTGTGGCTGTGTGCCCAGATTTGAAATGGAAAGATGAGGTCAAACTAACTGCAGGCCCTATTTATTGGCAGGTTACTGTGAAACCTGTGATCTGTCTGCGAAAGTAGTAGCTGGCAATACACGTCCACAGTCCATTTGGAATATTTTCCAAATTCCTTGAATCAATGATAGGTTGGATGGGAGTAGGACACTGCTTATTTACAGAGAAGGGTCGTTCGGATACTCGCAGAAATGTCTACGTCACAGAAGAGTTTAACGTCTATTCTGTAGGTCTGGGCTTGCACCTCCTTGATGGAAGGCTCCATATTTTACTTTAATGCATTCTGTGAGAATTCTGGAAACAGGTTTTCAGGATTGACGTTGCTGTTATTTCGCATACACGCTAGCAGCAGTTTCGAAGAAACCGTAACAAACCATCGTACAGTGGCATACGAGGAATGGAACGTGAAAAAATTCTGTACGAAAGTACGATCTCACAGTCACTTTAGAGCATTTCGCGGAGTACATGTGAAGATTTGCAAATATGAAGGTACGAGGATCGTTGTAGGTGACAGTATTAACATAAAAAGCGATGTTAACAACTTAATAGCTTAATTAAGAATCAATGAGACTTACTTTAATGACAATCAATTGTAGAATGTACCTTCCACAGATTCAGGTGTAATACTAACAAACTGTTGTAGTTTCTAAGAAAAACGCTTTGTTAGTGCCGTACATTCTAATTAATCGTCTTTAGTGACGGCCTGGAATATTACATGACTATTTCTTGGTCAAATATTGGTTACAAATTTAGAAACAAAGATTCCTAGAAGCATTTTACAATGCAAATTAAAGTTACCTACCTAATTCGTCTCGTTCATTAATTGAGAACGCAGCTAGCTCTTTATTCGCACGAAGTAATGGCCGCTATCGACAGGGGATCTCAAGTTGATTCCGTATTTCTAGATTTCCGGAAAGCTTTTGACACCGTTCCTCACAAGCGACTTCTAATCAAGCTGCGGAGCTATGGGGTATCGTCTCAGTTGTGCGACTGGATTCGTGATTTCCTGTCAGGAAGGTCGCAGTTCGTAGTAATAGACGGCAAATCATCGAGTAAAACTGAAGTGATATCAGGTGTTCCCCAGGGAAGCGTCCTGGGACCTCTACTGCTCCTGATCTATATAAATGACCTGGGTGACAATCTGAGCAGTTCTCTTAGACTGTTCGCAGATGATGCTGTAATTTACCGTCTAGTAAGATCATCCGAAGACCAGTATCAGTTGCAAAGCGATTTAGAAAAGATTGCTGTATGGTGTGTCAGGTGGCAGTTGACGCTAAATAACGAAAAGTGTGAGATGATCCACATGAGTTCCAAAAGAAATCCGTTGGAATTCGATTACTCGATAAATAGTACAATTCTCAAGGCTGTCACTTCAACTAAGTACCTGGGTGTTAAAATTACGAACAACTTCAGTTGGAAGGACCACATAGATAATATTGTCGGGAAGGCGAGCCAAAGGTTGCGTTTCATTGGCAGGACACTTAGAAGATGCAACAAGTCCACTAAAGAGACAGCTTACACTACACTCGTTCGTCCTCTGTTAGAATATTGCTGCGCGGTGTGGGATCCTTACTAGGTGGGATTGACGGAGGACATTGAAAGGGTGCAAAAAAGGGCAGCTCGTTTTGTATTATCATGTTATAGGGGAGAGAGTGTGGCAGATATGATACACGAGTTGGGATGGAAGTCATTACAGCATAGACGTTTTTCGTCGCGGCGAGACCTTTTTACGAAATTTCAGTCACCAACTTTCTCTTCCGAATGCGAAAATATTTTGTTGAGCCCAACCTACATAGGTAGGACTGATCATCAAAATAAAATAAGAGAAATCAGAGCTCGAACAGAAAGGTTTAGGTGTTCGTTTTTCCCGCTCGCTGTTCGGGAGTGGAATAGTAGGGAGATAGTATGAATGTGGTTCGATGAACCCTCTGCGAAGCACTTAAATGTGAATTGCAGAGTAGTCATGTAGATGTAGATATAGATGAGAACATGCAGCTTTCCCACATGTGGAAGACCTGTTGAAAGCCTACACCTTTCGTGTAATCACTGGTAGTAATTTTATGCAGACACTATGAACCACTGACCGTGGCATTTTGCTCTATGCATCTAAGTGTTGATACGATATCGCGCTGAGGAAGGGCACTAAGTGTCCAAAATCGGTAAAGAAATTAAATTTCCCTTATGCAGATGGTTGCGTATTATTTCGTCATATATGATTAAGTTGCTGAGGATGGATAAGATACTGATCATTATGATTAATTAACAATACTTTTCAACTGCTATTTTCGGTGTGCACAGTGTCATTTGTATTTGTATTGCCAACTTTCTGATATTTATTTGCATTTCCTCTTTTGTTGTAAGACTTCGTTTGTTTGTTTGTGTGTGTGTGTGTGTGTGTGTGTGTGTGTGTGTGTGTGTGTGGTGTGTTTGTGTGTATGTGTGTGTGTGTGTGTGTGTTCAAATGGCTCTAAGCACCATAGGACTCAACATCTGAGGTCAGCAGTCTCCTAGACTTAGAACTACTTAATCCTAATTAACCTAAGGACATGAGACACATCCAGGCCCGAAGCAGGATTCGAACCTGCGACCGTAGCAGCAGCGCAGTTCCAGACTGAAGCTCCTAGAACCGCTCGGTCAGTGTGTGTATCTACACATTACGTATATACACTCCTGGAAATGGAAAAAAGAACACATTGACACCGGTGTGTCAGACCCACCATACTTGCTCCGGACACTGCGAGAGGGCTGTACAAGCAATGATCACACGCACGGCACAGCGGACACACCAGGAACCGCGGTGTTGGCCGTCGAATGGCGCTAGCTGCGCAGCTTTTGTGCACCACCGCCGTCAGTGTCAGCCAGTTTGCCGTGGCATACGGAGCTCCATCGCAGTCTTTAACACTGGTAGCATGCCGCGACAGCGTGGACGTGAACCGTATGTGCAGTTGACGGACTTTGAGCGAGGGCGTATAGTGGGCATGCGGAAGGCCGGGTGGACGTACCGCCAAATTGCTCAACACGTGGGGCGTGAGGTCTCCACAGTACAGCGATGTTGTCGCCAGTGGTCGGCGGAAGGTGCACGTGCCCGTCGACCTGGGACCGGACCGCAGCGACGCACGGATGCACGCCAAGACCGTAGGATCCTACGCAGTGCCGTAGGGGACCGCACCGCCACTTCCCAGCAAATTAGGGACACTGTTGCTCCTGGGGTATCGGCAAGGACCATTCGCAACCGTCTCCATGAAGCTGGGCTACGGTCCCGCACACCGTTAGGCCGTCTTCCGCTCACGCCCCAACATCGTGCAGCCCGCCTCCAGTGGTATCGCGACAGGCGTGAATGGAGACACGAATGGAGACGTGTCGTCTTCAGCGATGAGAGTCGCTTCTGCCTTGGTGCCAATGATGGTCGTATGCGTGTTTGGCGCCGTGCAGGTGAGCGCCACAATCAGGACTGCATACGACCGAGGCACACAGGGCCAACACCCATCATCATGGTGTGGGGAGCGATCTCCTACACTGGCCGTACATCTCTGGTGATCGTTGAGGGGACACTGAATAGCGCACGGTACATCCAAACCGTCATCGAACCCAGCATGTTTGGGACTGGATCTAGCGTCGTCTCACGCGGTCTGCACGTCCAGCACGAACGCTGGTCCAACTGAGGCGCCAGGTGGAAATGGCATGGCAAGCCGTTCCACAGGACTACATCCAGCATCTCTACGATCGTCTCCATGGGTGAATAGCAGCCTGCATTGCTGCGAAAGGTGGATATACACTGTACTAGTGCCGACATTGTGCATGCTCTGTTGCCTGTGTCTATGTGCCTGTGGTTCTGTCAGTGTGATCATGTGATGTATCTGACCCCAGGAATGTGTCAATAAAGTTTCCCCTTCCTGGGACAATGAATTCACGGTGTTCTTATTTCAATTTCCAGGAGTGTATAATAAGAAACATCAGATAATTTTCTAGGTTTACAAGAAACAAGTCACATATACGAAACAATGGTAGATAATAAAAAGCGCTTTTAACTGTCAACGTGAATATGACTAAACATACACCGTGTATACCAGTCCTATTCACTTGGTCAATAAATAGTACTATTTTACCTGCTTTTGGTTTATATATGTGATTCATTTCTTGTCATATTTGCTGGTGTTTCTTTATATATATATATATATATATATATATATATATATATATATATATATATATATATCCCACGGCGTCGCCCTGGTCCTTGTTTAATATATGCATTGCACATACTTCGTCTTCCCGTACTCTATGTCCATGTCTTCCTCCTCCGTCTCTCTGTGTAGAAGAGGTGTAATACTTGTTAATTCCAATCTGTAATTGTTAATAAAATAATGTGAACTGTTTTTGTAGCGGAACATCGAGATAATTACATTTCCGTGTAATTTTGACGGCAGTGTAGAAATTAGAGAGGGTACAGAAAAATTTTGACACTCCTTGACAGTCATTATTAACAGAACTAAATTACATGCCGTTACAATTCTTGCGTGGGAGGAAGGTTAGTTTGTGTGTTCAAAGTGACCTCCATTAGCAGCCAAACGACATCATATTAACCGAACCACGCCAATCAGTGTTTGTGTTGCGATAGCCACACACGATACCTCTATGGTTTCTCGTAGCTCATTCGGTGTAGCTGGCTTCAGCTCAGAAGCATCATTTTCCAAGGCTCTCCATAGATAAAAGTAAAGAGGTGTAAGATCTGGAGACCGTGGGGGGTACTCAACAAGTCCTGTACGAGCCACCCATCGTCCAGATAGATTTTAATCTAAGTAGCCCGACATGTCAGTGGTAGTGAGGCTGAGCGCCATCTTGTTGTAGATAAAACCTTTCCATTGCAAACACATCTCGGATGGCAGGTAAAAGTGATGTTTGCAGCTTATGAAGCACAATATTATGGTTCAAAAGAAGAAATTAATGTTTTTAAGCTGGTAACATTAAACTCGCTGTTATTGAACTAGTGTGTGTAATGTCTGTCTGTATGTCTGTGGAGGAGAATATCAATTTCCAGAGCGGTGTCGACTGCTCCCAAAGCGGATGTAATTTCGTATACGTAGACCACTCTAGTGGTGTAGAAGCAACTGCCGCCTCCGACGGTTGCCGGTAAAATTCTTGAAATATAAGAGAAAGAAAACTTCTGTAGGATCTTCTCGAATTGAGATACTGTCATGCATATTTGGTCATTTGATGATTGTCTGCGAGTGATATGAGCTCCTTTCAGCAGAGAAAACTTTCTGTATGCTTTTGACCCTGTTATTGAAGCAGGTTGTACAGCAAACATTGACCTCCAAATGTTTAAAGGCCTATACAAGCCTGTCGTAAATTACAGTTCATCACAAAATCTTTTGATCAAAAATAAATTCGCGATATTACCTTTGAAATGCACCCGGCTGTATTATGGCTGTTACTAAACTCCACATTTACGTTACGAATCGCTTCTGAATCTCAAAAATCACCAATAATACAATGTGGCGGCTGACAATGACTGTTTCATTGCACACACTTCATACACGTTCGGTCACATATCGATTATCTTACATTTATTCGCTCGCCATGCAGCAAAGCTACGTTAAGGAATAAATATTTCGCTTGCGCAGGCGAAACACGCCACCTTGCGATATATAGTTACTTGCACCTAGTGGCTGAATGCTTCGGACCGAATGTATCAATGATGTATCCCAAACAAGACAAATTCTTGCACGCCCTTGTGTTTGACGTGTGTACGCTTTACACGATTATCATTATCTCTGTCAAAAGTTGGTACTTCTAGTAACAATTCAACATGTCCTTGAGTTGCTCAAAGAAAAAAATTATCTCTTTCGTTGCTACACTGCCATCTGCTGCAAACCACGTCCCAAGATCTGTAGAGAAAGTAATGGATTCTCTTACCCCGCAAAATTTCAACGATGTCATTTTTTCGAAAGATATCAAGTATGAAAGGGTGTTTACATTTTCCTGGACAGCTCTGCATTCCCACTTAGAAGTATGCATACTGAAGAGAACATCTCCAGTTACATGATCCCCATTCATGAAACTAGCACGCAATATACACATGTGACTATTTAACTGAATTGTACACAATACTTTTCGTTATAAGTCCAGGCGCTAGGATGTATAAATTCTAAGGTGACGTGTAGATGTTCGTGGGATTATCAGGGGTATGACAAATCCATTTCATACTATGTAATAGACTACCCCGTGTCCAGTTTATCGTAATTTAAAATGCAGGTCGTACGGGATATTGCTGTCTCCGGAATATCAAGGGGAGGTGTATTGCAAAACGCGGCATTCACGCGATACTTTGTTTAACCCTCATTCCTTTTTGATAAGTGGCAGCCTCAGTCTTCGTAGCACATGGGCTTGCTTCGTTGCAAAGTTTTCGTGCATCAAGATTACGAAATAACGTGGTTGGTGCTCCCACTTTGAGTAAACGACGATGCGGCAGCAGACCAGCGGCATCAATCGAGTTTAATACCTCCGTTGGTAACTGTAGGGCCTCAGTGGCAACAGTGACATTATCACCAGACTTGTACTCAGTGACTACACTTGATAACATTTCTAGTACTTTTTATTTCATTGGCGTTCTCTTTCTAGGCGGAAGGGCGCAGTAATTGAAGAATGGCCCCCTTTCGTAGCCATTTCATAGTGTGAAGTTAGGTCGAAATATACGGGCCTACCACATCAGTGAGCTTTGCAATGGAAGATACCAAAATACACACATATACACACGTCGACACACAAACAGTCACATACAAAAAGTGGAAGTAAACATCGGAAAGTTGACTACACTTACGAGTGTTAGTTGAAACCACAGATACAACACGGGAAATGGCTAGGTTTCAAGCCGTTTTTCACACGAGGGAAAGCTGCAAGGTTTCAGACGCATTACTATAGGTAGCTTTAAATCAAATTATAAAAACAACTTTCATTAACTGTTTTAAACCTTTAACCAATGTCCCACAACGAGGAAACACACAGTAGTCCCGGACACCCACTGAAGAAGGCGAAACGAGTGTGCATGGGTAAGTAAAATTAAACACTTACGTGCAGCATGCAAAAAGGCGTTTTGCTGCACACTACTGCAATTTATATACAGCAGCTGACACTATGTTTAACAACATTAAACTCTTTTTTACCCTCAAAAAATCAACAGGTAGATTATTTTTGAATACTGTACTATGAAAATGATCAAGGTGTAATTATTACCGTAGCCTCTTCTATTTTGTTCACAGAGAGTCGTCTGCGCAGAATGAGATCACCCCTATTAGCCTATGTAAGTACAACGTATGGTAAATCCTATCTCTCTCTACGAGTAATGTACATTTTAGAAATACTTGTTGAACTAGAAGGAATAATCATTGTTTGCATTTCAACCTTAAAATTTTTCAAGATCTCTCATTTTTCATCCATTATTTTACTTTCCTTTGTAAGCATACACGAAAAGACTTACTTGTTTTAGACACAAAATATAGCTTTTTTATTATTTCGTTTCTTTAAAAAAATCACACTCAGTAGAGCGTAACGCATAGTGCAGTGTTAGTAGAATCAGAAATACAATGCTGAAAATATAAACGCGTGGGCATACATGAAAGGACTTAACTGGTTATGAAATAATTGTCACACATAATATCAGTTCAGCCTGAAGCTGAGGAATCATGATGTACATTTGTAAACGGGAATAATAAGCATAATCGCGATCAAACAAGTCTGTTCATGTTCGAACACTATAATGGGGTACAGAAAAGATGAGTTGTCATAATTCAACCACGTCTAGCAGTGATGGGGAAACTATTTTCATGTAACTTAAAGATGTACAATCCTAAGTATAACGTTCTGGCCAGAAAAGTGCCCTAAGGTTTAATTCGTTATTTACAATCGCAGTCTAGAAAACACGCAACTCAGAATTTTTGCTTTTTAGCGGCTTGTTTAAAACTTGTAGTTCAAGAATTTTTTTTAAATACTTAATTAATGAAAAGCCTACACGTAAAGGTATGTCGCGTTGAATTTATTCGTTGGAGGACTGATGAAGCTGGTAAGTTACGGCTTCACAAACTGCTTCTTTCGTACACACTCGAAGATGCTGTATAATGACTGCAACCGCTATTTTCGAAGTTGAATGGAAGGGAATTGAAACAACCATTGTAGCATATTGCTGCTTAAGTACATTTGAAAAGATTCCATGTCAAACACAAATAACAGTGTTAATATGAAAATCTTTAATGTAATTTTATTTCGATATGAAATGAGACGAAATGAAAACGGTTAGTTGAATGGAGTGATTTTAATTAATGTTTGAAGCTAGAAATTTTCTTCCTGGACATCATTTAGTGCTTCTAATTGTAGCTTCAATAAGAAAATCAAATTAAATGAGTTATTCCTTCATCATCGGATAGTTTGCGAATATTTGTAGTTCTTAATGTCTGTTTCACCACCGAGAATTATATGTGCCATTACATGCCAAAACCAATCAGTTCGTAAGTTTGAGAAAAGAATATTATCACGGAGTAAAAACAAAGCTCCTGTGACGTATGTAGTTTGTTTTACGTAAGACAGAACGAGGAAATATGCAGAATCCATTTGTGACACGGTGTTAGAGGCACACGAAGTGTCACGTTTCTGGAAATACGGAATTACAGGGACAGACGTGTACACAGTGGCATATCTACTCAGATTATTCTGGCTTGCTAAAATGTTTTCTGTAAATGGTAGTCCCAGTACTTCATTCACAACTGCTTGGCCGCATGTTGTGCATGTTAGTTATCTCGTTCGTCGGTGTGGGTCTCCTAATGTGTAGTCTGCGGACAGAGTAAAGATTTGCTTTTCTAGATGAACAGTCGGAAGGAATGGGTTCATGTAATAGCAAATGAGTCGAGATTATAGCCCACAGCCATTGTTCCGTAGGTTTGCTTACAAAACTGTGTCGCTCAGAATGCAGCTAAAGCTACTTCTCGAAGCAAATGAAAGCGGAAATAGAAAGAAACACATCTCAAATGCAGGGACCTTCAATGTTGTTAGTCACGAACAGCAATTTTTGCCCATTTGTAAATCATATTACTAAGAAATGGGAAGGCGCTGCTAGGAAATCACATACAGAAAATTCAGAACTGCTTTCTGGTTTTCAGACGGGGAGATTCTTTTGCAGGGATGTGTGGCAATGGACGTCTTTATTAGTAGGACCACAAGAAAAAAGTACCAAGTAATTTTTTACAAGAAAAAACTTTTTACGGCTTTCAACTCAGTTCTGTCTCAAGAAGAGGCACGCAGATTTCCAATCTATTCTGCAGACGTCGCTTTGAGGAAGGTTCTATCAGTTGTAGGATCCACGAAATAATAAAATAGGGATATATGAACGACGTTTGGAAGAGTCTGAAGCAGGCTGTCGTAAGTCACAAACAATTTTATCGTCGAAGCAGGCGCCAGTAAAAGGATAATAACGCGGCGATAAATTGTTATGGTACATGTGTACAGAAAACTAGATATGTAGCTCTCATTAAAGAATACCTTTGTCTTCTTATTGACTGATGACTTACTGACACACAGTTAACATCCTTTCATAAAATTTACTATTCACAGCGTTAGTTGGGGTAACGAATGGCTTATTAAATACAAAATGAAAGCGCCATCGCAACAATTAAGACACTAAACTCGCATCTGGGGAGCCCGTTGTTCAAATCGCCGTATGCAGAGATAGATTTAGTTACCCAGATGATTTTTTTTTTTTCGCGAGACCTGAAACTGGAGTAACACGTCGAGGCATGGGACCTACGTGACCTTGAAATCATTCTGGGAAACCTGTAGGATACTTGATCCACGAGTCTTACGGTGTTACGAACTCTTGCTCGTCGGTTCACGGAGTCTGTATGGGTATCGACAACATCCCATAAATGGTCGACTGAGTTCAGTTCCGGTGATGTAGGTGGCCAAGCCGTTGTTGAGAATTCACGGGAGTGTTCATCAAACGACCTGCTTGCTACAAAAGGACGGTGAATTGAAGCATGGTCCTGCTGAAAAAGGCCATTTCCTCAGGGTATTCTATTGTCAGAAGGGGAGCCAGCAGATCAGCGTGAATGTCTGTGTCAACTACCTCTCTCACTGGTCATGGACAAGCGGGCCTGATTGCAACCATGTGATCACACTTGCTTCCAATGAAAGGCCTCTAGTCCTAAATTTAATGTAGTTTATTCCTGGTCATGATTAATTTGTCTTCATTGAATTCAGAAGAGTGCATTTCCGTTACTTGCTTACGGTACAGTCATGCCTGGGAGAAGTATTGCCTATGGAACTAATTTTGTTGATTTTTATTTCCTTTTCATTTTATATCAGCGTGCTATGGACGTCTTATCGGCAGTTCTAATCACGGATACTGCCACGGTATGAATGTGTTGATCACTGGAAGTAAAATCAGGGTAGCTTTCTTCGTTCTTATTGTTGAGCCGTTGGATTTCCTGTTGCATTTAGTCTTTTTAAAAGCTACTTCGTGTCTTTGGTCAGGCAGAATAATAGAGAAGCTGTGGGAATTTCCACCGAACTCTTGCTGAAATTGAAGGGATTCTTGAGCAATTGGTGCTGGCATTTCCAGCATCCAACCGATATTGTGGAAAACCCTGCACTGCGGTGTTTGCTATTGCCTGTCCTCAGTCTCCACTCAAGCGGAAGCTTTTGAATTTTTTCTGAGTCATTTTGTCGAGGTCTGACGGCGTGCTGAATGCATCTTCATTTCGAGTGAACAGAATAAAACTTTTTTTTTTTATTCCAGCTAGTCGTTTCGCTTCATAGTGCAGGTAGAATGACAGCACTGTTATAAAGGAAATTACGTCGCTCACATTTGTGTGTATAGATTTTATAGGTTTCAATTTAGTTTCTAAGAGGATGAATTAGATTTCATTTTCCTCCATCATTAGGATTTTTCCATTGTCCTTTATAGGATCTCTTGACCAGGATGAGTGGTCGCTAGCTAGGTCTGTAATTCGTAGGAACTATTAGAATATCGTTGATACGGTCAAATTATTTTCTAGTGGTTTTCTTTCACATTTGTAGGGAGCGTTTGAGTTTTATTGTACTCACAAGACTTCTGACGACAAAACCATTTAATAAGACCATTATGTCTAGAGAGTTTGTTAACAACTAAACACCCGTAAGGAACCATGTTATCTGGATGTTTTTGCTTAGCTAAGAGATAAATCGAGGACAGAATACCTCTCTGATTATAAACACCATCGCGTGCATTCCACCACGGTCTTCCACCTCCTGTGACTGTTGATAACAGTTGTCTTTTTAAAAGACAAATGGAGATCATTTCCTGAGCAGTCGTGCTGAAGTCGCTTCGGTTCCATTACGCATTATAGACAAATCATTAAGCCAAATTACATCAAATTATCTCAATGACTTCAGAGGACGTTGCACTCGATGCAACTTCCAGACTGAGAGGCATTGTCTGCTCGTGAAAAGAACCAAAGTGACTTCATGGAGTCCTTGGATTATAGCGAAAGATGTATCCCATATTTTAATGAAATCAAATCATAAAGTCAGCGGATTGGTAACGTGTTTACATACCATGCAGCGGGGTCGGGTCCAGTTCCCGGCGGGTTTGAGATTTTCTCTGTCGACAGGGTGTTTTGTTGTCCTCATCATCAACGACACGCAAGTCGCCCACTGCAGCGTCATCTGAAATAAGACGTGCAACCAGGTTGCGGTACTGCTCTGGTTGGAGTTTCCTGGCCAACAATGCCACACGATTATTTACTTTTTTTCTCATCACACATACTTGGAGATACTAAAAACGCTTCTCCTAATAGCTATCATTATTAGACTGCAAATGAAGTAAATACGGATGTAATGTTGTTCAGTTCATCATCCTCAGTCACCAATAGAAATATATTCATTTGTGCCGGGCTCAAATGGTTCAAATGGCTCTGAGCACTACTGGACTCAACTTCTGAGGTCACCAGGCCCCTAGAACGTAGAACTAGTTAAACCTAGCTAACCTAGGGACATCACACACATCCATGCCCGAGGCAGGATTCGAACCTGCGACCGTAGCGCTCGCGGCTCCAGACTGTAGCGCCTAGAACTGCACGGCCACTCCGCCCGGCCACTTATGCGTGTTACTTCCAGTAGAAAGACCAATGGACATCTTACACCATACATGAGCCGCCTCCTGCCTAGACAAGAGAGTATTGGTTCGCGAATGCATACCCTAATGTGGCACACGCATCATTACGATGCGTCTGTCAGCTCGATGTAACTGAAATCGGGATCTATCAGACCATTCTATACCCATCCGCCGTTACGAAGGACATAGCGGTGTTCGCAGAGTCACGCCAGCCGTTAGCTCCATGTGAGACAGTCGGTAAACGGGTGATGGGGGATGATCTAGCCTATGAGCTACGTTCGTCTCCGCACAATGATGGATGGCAGAAACGGACAGCCCTCATCCGAACTGCCACAATAGGTTATCGGTCTTTCCATACAGCTCTGCAGACTTCTTATCGTCCCATCGTCCCCTTGCGGCAGTTACGTATGTGGAAACATTGTGTCTGCGACACTGAAGATATACTGTAGACATTACTGATTTCGAAATTTATAATTCTTTTGCAATTTGCTTTACGTACTGTTCAAGTGTCTTCTGCCGACTCACATCAGCTCTCAGAAACAGAGTGTTCCAGTATTGTGTCTACACATGTTCTGCATGCCGCATCTAGCCTCATAGACGACACATCTTCAGATGGAACTGCCCTTCTAGTGACTTTCGGTCACTCAGTTAAAAATGTATCCCACAAAGCAACATTAAATGTCAGCTTGTCGATACCTGACTGTATACTACCAAGTGCGTGTTATCTGACTCAGTTCACTAGATTCCGGTATTTAAAAAAAAAAAAAAAAAAAAAAAAAAAAAAAAACAAAGAAAACAAAGAAAACAAACAAACAGATCTGCTGATCTTATGAGAATTGTTTGCTAACCTAAAAATAACAAAACCGTATCGTTATAGAAGCCACCGAAGACGCCTTAGAACAAGAAAAAGTTGAAACTCGTCTGGGAAAAATAAATTAAATTGCAGCATGGAAAGTCGGTTTCATTCACAAAACACGTATAACAGAAAATAAGTTTGCAATTTTTGTTATGGCTAGGTATGGCTAGAATGATAGAAAAGTGAGACTTAGGACGCCGGTACTTAATCTCGTATGCGAGGATCTGGGGTTCTTGCTATAAAGGTCCTTTGAAGAAAAAAAAAATTTTTACTACTACTACTAGGCTAATTTCTGTGTAGCTCTACAGGACCTTTATAGTTAAATGTTTCCCACACCACCGTGTATTGTCTTTCTATGTGTGTGAGTAACTGTATGTTCACTGTTTTGGGTAAATACATACAGCGTACACAGGGCTATGTGTGAAACTGATAGCGATTACACGCTTCCGCTGTTGTAGAAATCTGCTCCAGATGCTGCAGATACCGTGTTGAGCTGAAAGTGGTAACCAAAGTACGGAGAAATATTCTTCGGGACTCTGTTGCATAGCAATCAGATTGCTTTCATTTCTGAGAAATGTCGCGGTATTACTGTGGATTTGAATGATCCATGAAGTGACTTCTTTTCCGAAGAAAACATCGAACTATTTCACTAGAACTCAACGGTCCCGTCGGAACTGTTCTCAAGCTGGTATTTATTGTTAAATCACAATAGAGGTATACGCTGGGTGTAGAATAACACGTACCTTCTTGAAATGAACAATATTTTATTGTTCTATTAACTGATTTCCTTCCATATACACATATATTTTATGAAACATATGTATAAAACATATATTTTATGAAGCGCTGACATGGTCACATACACGGATATTGCAGATGTAACGCACATAAGCATTCGTCGTTAGTTCTACCAATCTCGTGTTCTTACTACTCGTCCCCTGTTGTATTACAACGCAATTGATGAAATTGTGGAACTCGTTTTCCCTGCTCACTTCGTCTTCTCGTCGATGATAGACTGTTCCACCATTAGTATTGTTTGATGATTGGCTGGGTGAAGTTCATTATACACTACGGATTGAGGTGCTGCCATTATTTTGTAATAAACTTTGTTCAAGGATTTTATTGCATGACAGCCACAAAATCATGACGTAGGATTTGAATAAAACTATAACTATTACGAATGCTTCAGTTCCGGACGGCGTTCGCTAGTTGCAAATTACTGTTTAATTTCCTTCCGATACGCAAACAAAAATTCAGTTCACTACATGATTGTTTTATTTCGAATGCTTCCTCCGACCCAATTTCACGATTGACCGCGCCTGAACACTCACAATTAACTACTGTCGCGCTGGCGCACACCTAAAAATAAGCAACCGTAAAACCTGGTTTTGAGACCAGAGGTGTTTAAACGCAAGACCTCACAGAGACTATATATGTCATCTTAGCGGTCACGATTCAGCAACGATGAACGAATGATTGCAGAAGTTTAGGTTACGCGTCCTGTAAAAGTATGTTCCAGAATTTTTTGGACCATATAAGCAAGCGGAAGTCTTCTAGCATCGGAAGTAATTTTTTCTACCAGGTTGACATGCTGATCCATGATGTTCGTAATCTTTCACATGTGCGATAGCAACGTTATCTTTAGATCTTGCACTTGGATATAGCTGCAGGTCGCACGCAGAGAAATAATATTTTCAAGAGGAGAAATACCATATCATTGAAATACAAGGAAAACAACATTGACAAGTAAGCAACCCCGCGCAGAGTTTTCTGCCTCCTAAGCAGAAGCTGGCACGGCTTTCTCGACATGATAACTACTTCAGTGTTTGTTCGGACACAGTATAAAATACTATTGTTGCTTCTGCAAATTTTTTCACTGTAGCTGCTTAACAACTTAAGTTTGAACTATGGTGAGATCTGTGGCGAGACAATTGATATTATGTCACGCTAATATAAGCACAAGCACGAAGAAAAGGGGAATGTGGTTACTCTGACTGCAGAGGAACCGAAGGAATAAAACATCACTGCCTAAAAGTAAATTATGTAGAACAAACGAAAGAACTGTTGAATAGCGTAGACGTTTATGTTATGCAGTTAATACTGAAATCTAAACGGACAGCGTATATTCATACACACAATGCTATGTAACTTCACACACTGAAATTCAACATAAAGTACGTTCCAAAATACTAATTCAAAATAATGTTGTCTTTAAGTAAAAAATTCTACATCAACCAACCGTGTTATCTAAAACTACAATGGTCACTGTCAAGGTTATTATGTGACCCATGAATCTAACACCTAGTGCATGACCAATTCTGAAGAAATTTAAAAAATAGCGTTTTCACTTCTTATCTGTTGAATACTCCAACTGGATATTTTCTTCCCAGAACTGTAATACTTGCATATCAGGCTCAGTCAGAGACTAGTACCCTCACATCTAGAAAAATATCTGTTACACTTTAAATCCGTCACCACTTACGGTTGGATAATTGTTCGTTTAACATATTTTATTGTTTCGCAGGGCTGCATGTATCTGTAAGACTGTGACCGATTTTGGTTGCATCAAACCATATTCAGATGTGAGTGCATCGGCTACAAGGATAACCCCCTCAGTTTCTATATGAAACTTAAGTGCACGAAAGTTTTTAAAAAAGAAAACAGTTTATACTTGGAAATTATGTGCTGCAACTGACGTTTAGGGAAAGAATCTATTATACCAGCCGCAGTTGGGTAGTAATTTGTTTAACAAATTTTATTGCCTTTCGAGTTTAGATATATTTCTAAACTCTGACCGATTTTGATATCAAACGATATTCAGAACACAGTACGTTTCTATATGAAAATATATGAGGTTTTACATGGGAATCAAAGTGCCAAACAGTTTCTAAATAGAAATTTATGTGCAAAGGCTCAGAACAACATGTTGATGTTGTATTAAGTAGCATGCAAATTTGTGTATAGAAATGTCCGTTTACTATTGAAGCTGAAGGCGGTTTGACGAAATGGTTTTAGTACCAAGTACTATCTAGATGGACAATAAAATTTCTTGTAGAGCTATTCATTGTGAATTTCCAAAAGAAATCATAACATGTAATTTTCTGCAAAATTATTAATTTTGTACTTTAACCAGTCGGTTATCGGTATTTGTGTGTCGTGCAAATTTTCAGTTTAGTAAAGATCGAGATGGTGGGAAGGTTTATCCTATACATCAGCATAAAAGATTTTCTGTAATAACAAGACTCAGATAGTATTCTCTATACTGATATACTTATTTCAATATTTCAATGCTCCTACACAAATCGATCGTGAAATAGCAACTGGTGGTAGCATTTCTTTTACTAACACAACATTCTAGATATCGCTACTTAATTCTTCAATTTCAACTGCGCGTGAACAAACAATGACAGGTGACACATCATGGTCGCGTAAGTGAAGCTTCACAGAGCCATTAGTATAACAAAGAAGACATGACTATAATAGGTCTAAAGTACAATTATTTGCTAAATAAAACAGTTGCAAGAAGAGAGAAAATTCGGTTACATTGATAACAGATTCACCAATAAGGTTGTAAAAGATAAATGTATTAAATTTTCTAAGACGAAAAGATGAAAGAAAGAAAGCTGATCTCTTTTTACATAACTAAAACGTATCTACGGTGAATATTATTGCTTTATTACAACTGGAAACTAGTAAAGAGCTCCCGATCTCTCATTGCAGCAACTCTATGCAGCCTCTAAAGGTAGCGATCACCCAGCACATTAAATCTATTTTCGGTTTCATTGATTACAGATTCACCAATAAGGTTGTAAAAGATACATGTATTAAATTTTCAAAGACGAAAAGAGGAAAGAAAGAAAGCTGATCTCTTTTTACATAACTAAAACGTATCTATGGTGAATATTATTGCTTTATTACAACTGAAAACTACTAAACAGCTCCCGATATCTGATTGCAGCAACTCTACACAGCCTCTAAAGGAAGCGATCACCCAGCACATTAAAACTATTTTCGGGTTTCCAACACACAAAATTCCCACTTCATTAAATAGATTATAAGATCTGGAAGCGAGCTTCTTTGTTGCTTGCTTAGTTTAACAATCTTTCATCAATCAATTTCTCATTCCGTACTCACAACTTCATACCATGGCTGCCGATTGTACCGACCTCGTTACGACGGTGCCTACAATCTGAACAAATGCCAACGCTCTGTGTGTCTAAAGCGTTAGGTGCTGCAGGCCCTGCCTCGTACAAAATTTAATGCTACTTTTCTCTTGGACGCTAGACCAGAATGCAATAGAGTTCATGGTTAAGATATAATTAATAGCTACTTTCATTGTTGCGACTATGTAAATTTTCCTGGCGTGTAAACTGATTATATTCTTTCCGACTCTTCGGTCGGATAATACAAGCAGCTGACTGTATCACGGGGTTCCATATGGAAGCAATTTTGGGGTAGGGTGCTGTATGCTAAATCTCACCGATAAATGATTCCTACCGTGATTTTTCAAAAGATTCATAAATCGCATCAGCAAAAGGACCAGCACCTCAGTGACGGAAACTAGAAGATAATGAATGCCTACGGAGTACGTAGGTGTGCCGGCCGAGTCAAAGAATGTTTGTAACATTAAGTAAAAGAGCATTACCCATTTTAGTTAAATAATACTCTTTGTCTCTCTAAAATTATCTACCAGTACAATTTCAGTCGGTTCCTTCAACATTCAGTTCCAACAGCTAGTCGCGGGAGCCAATATTTGTGTCTCGTCATAAATCAGTTAGCAACTGTTTCACCACCGCTGATTTCTTGCGTTTTAGTAATCGTGTGCGGCGGCGGTGACCAACACACTCATTGTGAATGGTGTGAATCACATGGATAATGTAAGTTTCATAAGAATGGCAAAGGATTCATTAAACACTGGACTTTTCGAATCGTAGATCATATTTAACCGATAGAGTTAGAAGTCCATATTTTGGTTAGCGGACACGTAACACTTCTAAAATTATAAATATTTTCAATCTTTGCTATATCTGAAGGTACGCTACCAGCATTTGGTAAGAAAGCAACCGTTCTACGCGCGTTTGATGCTGATTCTGCCGAAGCACGATGGATCAGTTCTCCAGCGCCGCCATTCTGCTTGTACACAAGCTTAGGGTCATCAAGTTCTTGTGTCAATGTTTACACATTTCCACGAGTTCAATTCATAACATTTCAATTAGAACTTAGGAAGCGCTATTTAAGAAGCAGATGATGTTATCAACTATGAATGTCTGCATTGTAGTTCCATTCATAGTAGCTAATCATGGACCACCAAGAGATAACAAACATATCTAATTTCATTGTAATTGGTACAGGACATAAAGTGCCACACATAATACTATTACTAAAGTTAATTAAAGCTAAGTACCATAAATACTAATAAATGTTATTAGTAATTTCCTGTTGTGTTGTCACTTTTTGTTCCACGGCTGTCTGTCAACCAAGTTCAATTTCCTTACATGCACACTGTGTGACATTGTAGGGATGTCCTACACCACCTTCTTTTATCTACACTTATAATTTATTAATTAAAGCATATATAAAACTTTTTTGTAAATATTCTTATTCAGATATTAATTGTAACATTTTGCCAGTGATCATATGTTAGACAAAATGCATAAACGGAGATTCCATTCAAAACCTTATTATTCAGGTCATGCTATTTATTGTTCTGATAGTACTGAAATAATTAATTTCACTAGAAATACAGTAGTTCAAAAGTAACCGTAATTTCAAAATATCCTGCGGTCGGAAGTTCGAGTCCTGCCTCGGGCAGGGATGTGTGTGGTGTCCTTAGGTTAGTTAGGTTTAAGCAGTTCTAAGTTCCTAGGGGCCTGATGATCTCAGAAGTTAAGTCCCATAGCGCTCAGAGCGATTTGAACCTTTGTTTTAATTTCGTACAGCCAACTATCCACAAAAGTAAGTTAAATCTAAAGGAAGAACGACATTCATTATAAAAAGTAATTTACTCTGATTTCAGTGAAATAATCATATTTGCTTAAATTTTCAGGGTATTGTTAATTAAAGATTTCAACTATCCCAAACTATCGGAACAGATATTGCCCAAAATACTGTAACATTCCAGGACTTAGTGAGATACTTTTGTCAGTTTGACGTTTCATCGTACAATGAGACCCATATAATGTGACAACATTCACCAATTAGGAACTACGTTATTTTCAGTAACTAAATTCCGTCATACAGTATGGATGCCATACTTGTAATCCATTGAATCCCAGTGCGTATACGCAACTTGCTTCTGTATATGAAACTTCCTGGCAGATTAAAACTGTGTGCTGGACCGGGACTCGAACTCGGGACCTTTGCCTGTCGCGGGCAAGTGCTCTACCATCTGAACTACCGAAGCACGATTCTTCCCCCGTCCTCACAGCTTTACTTCCGCCAGTACCTCGTCTCCTACTTTCCAAACTCCACAGAAGGTCTCCTGCGAACCTTGCAGAACTAGCACTCCTAGAATTGCCTGTGAGTCTGTGAGGACAGGGCCTGAGTCGTGCTTGGCTAGCTCAGATGGTAGAGCAATTGCCCGCGAAACGCAAAGATCCCGAGTTCGATTCTGGGTCCGGCACACAGTATTGATCTGCCAGGAAGTTTGATATCAGCGCACAATCCGCTGCAGAGTGAAAATCTCATTCTGCTTCTGTATATTTTAAAAACTACTGCTCGCATCTGATATTCGTTAGATCAATTGTTTTAACTGCCAGTTAGAAGTGAACGTTTTAACATACGTGAGTTTCAAACTATAACTAGAGAACCGACATTGTGTAACACTGCAGTGCGAGTCTTTATAAGGCCGAATCTAGTGCTATTTGAGTCAGTCTGCTCTACGTTCTGGCTTAGCTTTAATTTCTTTTCTGTCAGTACGTGTTAAATTTCAGCTTTGCTTTCGAAGTCGTAGCATTGCATCGATCGCGTAATTGAATTCCGTTTTTTTTTTTTTTTATTATTCCTTCGGCACCTCAATTTGGTTACAGAGAAGTATGCAATGCGTCCCGTGTTTGTACTTGTTTACAGCAGCCTCAAGAATCCTTGTATTACAATATAAAGTGGTACAAGCAATACCGTTAATAAGGATTAACTGTTATACGCGGTTATTATGGTGCAACTGGCCAACAATAGTACAAAGAAAATAAATTCATATGTAACCGATGCAAATACTACTAAACGCCAAATTTGGTATCCATTTACGTAACCAAAAATGTTGACATGGAGGACGTGGTATATAATTACGTAACCAAAAATGTTGGCTTGGAGAACGATGAACAGGTGTATACTATGTGATGTTTGTACTGTCGTAGCGTTATACTCTGGGAGTGTCGTGCAACACGGAGGGTGATAATTCCGCAGTATCGAGCGCCTGACTGCCTGCTCTCGGCGTGCGTGCTGAGACCGCGAAGGGAAACTGCTGCGTGCACACAGCTTGGCTGGCAATTCGTCAGCTCTGCCGACGCCCTCGAATGCCTGCGACTCTCTCTGTTGGCGGCGTCTCCGTCAACGCCTCTGCAATTTGCCCCTCAAGTCGCCTGTTCGCCTACTGCGAAGAGGCTGCTCTCGAGCACACAGCCGCGAATACAAGAACAAAGTGCTTTCGTGGCTCCGCGCAGACACCGACTTAATCATCAGACCTGAAAGCTAGTTTACGTCGTCACTGTTTCGACTGGCGCTGCTAAGGCGCACTCATGTACTAGATTTCCACGTTAGAATGTTTTTATTGTGTTATCGGTCGTTTTTATCTATTATATCAGCCATCTGATGCGTTGTATTACAAGCTATTATTTCCTTTCTCGGATCTATTTCTTCTGTCATACCAATTCTTCACTGTTTCCGTTTCCTTTCCAAGACAGTTTCCTCTGGTCTTTCCCCTGGGCACAATATCTTCAGCATCATTCTCCTTTGCTCAGTATAATAAAAGATTCTCCAAATTTACGCTTTATATTATAGGAGTCAATCTACGAGGATGAATCAAATAAAAACCTTAGTTTTTAATAACAATACGAAATTTTGCGCTGTTATCCTGTAAGTTGGTAAGCCTGCTAGAGACAGCATGTAGATTGACCTGTGGGTGGCAGCGTAATGCAGATGCACACATACCGTCGCAGTATCAGTATAAAGATAGCCGTCACATTTGCGACTTGCACCAGATAAGAATATCGTTCTGTTATTCGGTTTTTGCGTAGTGAAGGTGTGAAACCTATTGAAATTCATCGACGAATGAAGATTCATGTTACTTCAGTGGAAGATGCTTCTCGTCCAGGTCAGCCACAACGAGTTGTAACTCCACAGAACATTGCAGCAGTAGAAGCCATAGTGAATGAAAACCGCCGAGTGACACTGAATGGGTAAGCATACCACATTGCGCATGGTGTGCTCCCGTTTCACAAAGTGTCTGCAAGACGGGTGCCACGGCAGCTGACTCCTGAAACTGGAGAACGACATGTTGATGCTTGTGAAGAACTTCTTCGGCGCTTTGAACGAGACGTTGATGGGTTCCCTGCAAGAATAGTTACTGGGGACGAAACCTAGGTTCATTTCCACCAACCGGAAACGTAAATCCACCATACTCATCAGACCTTGCCCAAAGCGATTTGCACGTGTCTGGACCACTCAAAGACACAATGGGAGGAGAGAAGTTCCGTTCTGATGAAGAGGTACGCCACGCTGTGCATGAGTGCTTGCGCGGTCTACCAAAAGAATTTTTTTCTAAAGGAATTTATGCACTTTGTAAGCGCCGGAGGGCTTGCATTGAGCGTGGCGGAGATTATGTTGAAAAGTGATACTGATTTGTGCCACTTCTGCACAATAAATAACATGCAAAAAAACCATTTAAGGTTTTCATATGACTCACCCTCGTATATTGACAACTAAATAGAATAGAAACTTAGTTGAAGGATATAAGGCAGCTATTTTTCGCTCATATGACGAATGAAAGACCGTAGACATATTTTATGTTCTTCCGATAGGTATTTCTGAGCGAAAGCTCCTTCACAAGAGTTTCCAAGATTAACCACACAGTGAGTGGACGTACTTTTATCCGTAAAATACACTCCTTGAAATTGAAATAAGAACACCGTGAACTCATCGTCCCAGGAAGGGGAAACTTTATTGACACATTCCTGGGGTCAGATACATCACATGATCACACTGACAGAACCACACGCACATAGACACAGGCAACAGAGCATGCACAATGTCGGAGCTAGTACAGTGTATATCCACCTTTCGCAGCAATGCAGGCTGCTATTCTCCCATGGCGACGATCGTAGAGATGCTGGATGTAGTCCTGTGGAACGGCTTGGCATGCCATTCCCACCTGGCGCCTCAGTTGGACCAGCGTTCGTTCTGGACGTGCAGACCGCGTGAGACGACGCTTCATCCAGTCCCAAACATGCTCAATGGGGGACAGATCCGGAGATCTTGCTGGCCAGGGTAGTTGACTTACACCTTCTAGAGCACGTTGAGTGGCACGGGATACATGCGGACGTGCATTGTCCTGTTGGAAAAGCAAGTTACCTTGCCGGTCTAGGAATGGTAGAACGATGGGTTCTATGACGGTTTGGATACACCGTGCACTATTCAGTGTCCCCTCGACGATCACCAGAGGTGTACGGCCAGAGTAGGAGATCGCTCCCCACACCATGGTGCCGGGTGTTGGCCCTGTGTGCCTCGGTCGTATGCAGTCCTGATTGTGGCGTTCACCTGCACGGCGCCAAACACACATACGACCATCATTGGCACCAAGGAAGAAGCGACTCTCATCACTGATGACGACACGTCTCCATTCGTCCCTCCATTCACGCCTGTCGCGACACCACTGGAAGCGGGCTGCACCATGTTGGGGCGTGAGCGGAAGACGGCCTAACGGTGTGCGGGACCGTAGCCCAGCTTCATGGAGACGGTTGCGAATGGTCCTCGCCGATACCCCAGGAGCAACAGTGTCCCTAATTTGCTGGGAAGTGGCGGTGCGGTCCCCTACGGCACTGCGTAGGATCCTACGGTCTTGGCGTGCATCCGTGCGTCGCTGCGGTCCGGTCCCAGGTCGACGGGCACGTGCACCTTCCGCCGAACACTGGCGACAACATCGATGTACTGTGGAGACCTCACGCCCCACGTGTTGAGCAATTCGGCGGTACGTCCACCCGGCCTCCCGCATGCCCACTATATGCCCTCGCTCAAAGTCCGTCAACTGCACATACAGTTCACGTCCACGCTGTCGCGGCATGCTACCAGTGTTAAAGACTGCGATGGACCTCCGTATGCCACGGCAAACTGGCTGACACTGACGGCGGCGGTGCACAAATGCTGCGCAGCTAGCGCCATTCGACGGCCAACACCGCGGTTCCTGTTGTGTCCGCTGTGCCGTGCGTGTGATCATTGCTTGTACAGCCCTCTCGCAGTGTCCGGAGCAAGTATGGTGGGTCTGACACACCGGTGTCAATGTGTTCTTTTTCCATTTCCAGGAGTGTAGTTATTTCCCTATCTTTGTGTGTCACGTCAAGTATTATGGAAGCATAAAAAAGGATGATGGTGATGTTCGATTTGTTGCGCGCTTAATTGCGCGGTTGTCAGCGCCCGTACAAAATTTCCAGTCTTAACCCATTACAATCTTGCCAATTTCATTAACGATGAATTTCATGAATGATGAAATGACGAGGACAATACAAACACACAGTCCCCAGGTGGAAAAAATCCCCAACGCGGCCGCATAAAAAAGGAAATGAAGGATTATAAAATTAAGAAAATATTGTTTCTTTTAGTTTGACACTAGAAAAGTTTTGTGTTGTACTTTCAGCTTTTCCTCTTTCATACAAATTGTAAACTAGGAACATACTTAAAATTATGCTATTATTTATTACTATTACCTATGTGATTAACTCTCTCAGATAATGTTCTAAATTTTTGTATTGGTACTGCAATGTACTGAAATGGGGTTCAAACGCTCACATAGATTTTTCACAGCTGTCAAACATTCAGTACCTCTACGTTAGCATGACTGTCAAGCTGAGTTTCGATCTTAGAAAAAAAAGAATGTGCTGTAGAGAAGCTCGGAATCGGCCTTAGTATTCTTAGTATCCAACTCCGTTTGCTTGTAAGATATCCCACAACAGGGCAAAGTATGTGCGTGGTGGTCAGTTTGAGTGGTGGCTCAAACTACATGCTTGATTACCTCATTAACTGAAAGGTTCTCTTTCGTTCGTGTCCTATCTGCGCCTTTAATGTAATGCGGTCAAGATCTCGTGAAACTAAATAATGCGGCTTTGTGTGTGGGTCTATGCGTGCGGTTCAGCCACATTAATGTGGCCATGGCCTATGTTCAATGTCAGCATACAGTAACCGCTCACACACGGCAGGTGGTAGTACTAGAACCAGAGGTTATGTATAGCATCTCAGAGGGACGCGTGCAGCAGTGCAGTCGTTGTCGTAATGCTGAAACTGAGGTATTTATCTGGCTTTCAGGGAAGCATTTCCTGAACGGCAACGCTAGTAATCTCTTCTTGTACCGCCGTGGTGAAAGTATACCGTGGATAGCAAAATGATGCTACCCTAAACCGGCTCCGAGGCAACTCCGACGCATCACGGTCCAAAGGTGACAGGTCAAAAAAACAGCTGCAGAGAAGTTTATGGGAGAACAGACCTGCACCGGTTGAGCAACTGACAGCCCTGAGAGCAGTATCTGCTCGACGATCGTTTAGCGAAACTTGCTGCTGATCGGTCTCCGCAGCAGGCCCAGGCTCGCGCCTCCAACCTGACTGCCATTCATCGGCAACGAAGGCTGGAATCTGCAAGCCAAAACGCCAACTCGACGTCGACTGAGTGTGGACCGGTGGCGTTTCAGTTGAGTCACGTTTTAAGCTCCACCAGACAGTTGGCCGTCGGCGTGTACTGCGTAAGACGTCTGAAAACAAAAACCCCGCAACAATCGTCGGAAAAATCCAGAATGGAGGGAACCTGCTCGGTGCTCTCGTCATTCTGCAACACACACTGGATCAAAAGACGTACGAACCTCTCCAGAGGCCCATGTCCACCCCTACAAGTGGCTGTTTTTCCTCGCCACGAGGGCATTTACTAGCAGGATAACACAACTTGTCACACAGCTCCCAGTTACAAAATGGCTCTCAGCCCTAGGGGACTTCACATCTGTGGTCGTTAGTCCCCTAGACTCAGAACTACTTAAACCTAACTAACCTAACAACTTCATACACATCCAAGCCCGAGGCAGGATTCGAACCTCCGACCGAGATCGCCGTGTTCGTATGTGGTTCGATAAGCACTAGGATGAGTTTACCGAACTGCCCTTGCCCCCCAACTCCCTGGGTTTAAACCAAGGCGTGAATCTGTGGGGCCACCGTGAGCGACCTGGAGTCCTCATCCGAGATACTTTTCGCATCTGGCCACGGCATTTGAGCCGCCATGGCTCCGCATTCCGGTTGCTACAGTCCATATCCTACCTGGAGCACCACACGGAGGTGGGGCCTCTTTTATCCTCGTGTAAATGGCAGCTATATTATAAAACTATCATTCATCGTATTCGGATCCGGAAATCGTAATTTATGATATGAATTTTCATAATCAATCCCGTCCTTTATAGTATGTAGCAGTAATCCATTGGTGCTTAAACCACATTTTATAGAATTTGATTTAGTATGAACTAAGTCAGCACAAGCTAGAAACACGAACACATCGATTGTTAAATGACAATTTTTCTCCGCCGTAGGTAGGGCGCGAGCAGATTAACAGGTCTCCTAATTGTACAGGCAGAGCGTTAAGCGAAGGTGTAGAGGCAGTGATGTGAACTGGAATGTGAAGCTTCGAAGCTAAAACCTACCCACGAATGCATATCTCACGTAATCTATAAGGTAGAGCTAGCGAGTCTGCTAATAACGCCACAAATCAATAGTCTTTAACTAGAGTACAGAATGAAAAAAATCATCGTATAAACTTGAGGTTTCCATACTTTTGGGTCCGCGGCTCCTTCCTTACACGAGAGTGGACTCGAAGTGTTGAGGTATAAAGTTAAGTTTCGAAACAAATGAATAACAGTAATTATTCTTGTATTATCTTTTCATATAACACATTTTATACTTGCTTTAATTTTATTGCGTCTTATCCACGCTACTAAAAAAATTAGAAAAGGACGAGCTATACTTTTCATCATTAGTTCTTTAAATCTCGTACAAGAATGGAAATTGCGTCTAGAATCTCTATCTCCACATTCATTCGAGATCTACGAGTTATGTGAGAAAAGTATTGAGACCGATTTTTTTATCGACCAAAGTTTTCATTTTTATCTAACGACAATATTTTCCATTGAAAGTAGTTCAAATGGTTGAGCACTATGGGACTAAACATCTGAGGTCATCAGTAACCTAGAACTGAGAACTACCTTCGAATGACCTAACTAACCTAAGGACATCACTCACATCCACGCCTGAGGCAGGATTCGAACCTACGACTGTAGCGGTCGAGCAGTTCCGGACTGTAGCGCCTAGAACCACTCTAGTTCTCTACGGCAGCTATACACCGGTGGAGTCGTTGTTCCCGGTCTTGGCAGCAGCACTGAAATGCTACAAGTGGCAAGGCCTTAAGCATGTCATTCACATTCTTTTTAATGTTCTCCACAGTCCCAGAAAGACGTCATTTTAAGAATTTTTCGATCTGGGTGACATAAAAAATGTAATAAGAACTCAGACCAGGTGAATATCGGGGTGTGGAACAACAGGATTTCGTTATAAAGGTCAAAAATACCGCGATGGAAATGTCCGTGTGACATGGGTGTCGTAATGCAGCATCCCCTTGTTTACAGTGTCCAGTCTTACTCGAATCATCCTTTTCCTGATGTTTTAAGGGACGTCTTTGTGAAACACTTGACTGATACTTTGTCCTAGAGGAAGAATCTCATAGTACCACGCAAACGTTCGACGTTTTGTCTGTTTTGGAAGTTTAAGATATCACTGAGCGAAGTTCATCTTCAACGTGATCTCGGCCTTCCTGAAAAGGTTTGTACTGGTGAGAAACTTGTGCTCTTCACAAGGTATGTTCCCCATAAACCTTTTTAAGTTTTCAAAAGTCAAACTCGCGGATTCCCCGACTTCAAGATAAAACTTGATTTCATAATGTTGACCTAAATTCCGCTGTTTTCCATTTTTTTAACGCACAACAGGAGCACAGCTTCACTGATGGCACCTTCAAAACTCACTTGATGGCTGTACGGATCTCAAATTCGCACTGAGCAACTGAAAGGAGTGAACACAACGGCCTACACAAGTAGAACAACACAGCGTCTCCCAAAAGCTCGTGTTGTTGTCAGTCTCATTACTTTTCTGACACACCTCTTATATGTCGTATTTATTACCGCCAGTTCTGAAAAATGTACCTCACACACGTAGGATGCTCCAAAAGGTATCAAACGCTGCAGCTCCTTTTCACCTACTTGTGAATATTCCGGCTTCATCTTGCACCAAAACGAGAGCAGTTATGTGGAAACAAACTTCGAATTCTATGTGACACATGAATGGATACCAATAAATTGGCCTTGTTCCACTTGTTGATGGGAGGTTCGTTGTGAAAGGGTGTTTGATCCAATTCTGTTGATCCACCTCTTCTGGAAAATACTTCAGGAAGTAATCAGTGAGTTTGGTTAAATGGCCGACAAGCCCAAATTTTAATTCTTCACTTGACAGAAAATGACTGACTTCTGAAACTGCGTGAAGAGCAGGTAAAACGTAATCAGCGAAGTTTCTTTTTTCACATTAGGAATATCTTTCAGAAAGATGATATTTTTTCTGACAGGTGGGTATTGTTGGTCTTATTATCTTGAAGGGGGGCATTCAATGAACTGACCATAAACCTCCTTTATCCTTGTTCAAGAGAGACTCCACTATTCCGACCAAATCAGCATGTTGTTTCTATCGATGGGCGTTGTTTTTGTTGCGTTTCTTATAGGACGTAAGACATCACTTGGCAGCCTACAAAAATGCAAATACTGACATCCCTTCCAGATTACCATTGGGACAGGAGACGGATTACGATTCAGAAACAGAGGTCTCTTGCCTGATGAATACAGAAGAGGAAGAAGCCGTAACAACCCGTCCCTTGGGAGCCACTTTCATCGCCTGTCGCTCCTTGGGGGTTCCAGTTACTCGAAGAATACTCCATCCGGTGCACCGATGGTGACTGATATGTCGAAAACAATTGGACCATCCGGAAGTCGAAGTATACTGGCCCTCGTGCCAGTAGTTCTTCACCTTAAATGTAGTCCTCTTGTTGCAGGGAGACGATTGTCACACCACCATCATGATCCCACCCACTCTGCGGTACGAAGTCCAGTCCCTCCGGCATCAGGGCCAGTAGGTGGTAGTGCTCACAAAGAGCCTGACACATCAACATGTGCATTGACGAGGGTTCGATGCAGATCCTCTCTGTTGACCATCTGTGGAACTGGTGACTCCAGTGGACAAGACGTTCTTCATTGTGGACCATGACAATCTGTCCTCGCCACACGTCACAGGAAGTGGACATCGTGTTCGCTGCAGTTGTGCTGCGCTGTCCAAGGTTCAAGGAAGGAGAATTCCGATTCTGGAGCTAAAGGCCATGACAATCCACTGCCAGGCGGTGTCCTCGATTTTCATGGTTGCACCTGGTTTACAAGATTCTGATAAACGGGTCCGTCATAGAGTCGTACATTCACCATGGCTGTCCCAATAAATGGATTACCAGTGCTGGTGCTCATTGGCGTTCAGTTTTTTTAGAAAACCTACGCCCAGGTGTCATGTTAGACGAGGTAACATCAGCACCGTCAAAAGTGACATCTGGACGTAGGTTTTCTCCAAAATGGACATCAGTGGTCTCCAGTAGTAGTTATCCATTTATTGGGACAGCCATGTGAATGGTGTCTGTGGAATCTTATGGGACTTAACTGCTATGGTCATCAGTCCCTAACCTTACACATTAATTAACCTAAATTATCCTAAGGACAAACACACACACCCATGCCCGAGGGAGGACTCGAACCTCCGCCGAGATTATCCGCACAGTCCATGACTTCAGCGCCCTAGACGGCGCGGCTAATGCCGCGCGGCGACAGCCGTGGTGAATGTACGACGACGGTCCCATTTATCACAAGCTTTCACTAGAATCCACGGCTTCGAGTTCTTGAAGAAAATCATAAAAAAGTGAAGTTTAAAGGCCCGTTCACCCCAACGCTAACATCCCACGTTCAGAACTCTTGTTCAATGTACTTGCTTCAACACCCTACAAAAATTTATTAGCACACGAAATTTTCACCTATTCGCCCATTTTAGTCTTCTTTCAGTGGGCTACTAGGTGTTTACTGCTATTCACACAAATAGCTCTGATAGGGTACAGAAATTATTTTGTTACATAATGCTTGCAAAATTTGTTGAGTGGCATTCTAGTTGAGCAACTCTTCTGGAATCCAAACAGTTATTTTCTAAGGATATTATTATTGTTCAGGTGTGGACTACATCATCTATACAAAAGTTTTCGAAAATGACATCACTTTTAAAATAGGTCAGTGTTGCTGACAGGTCTGTTAGCACCTTTGTAATAGATTATTTAAGGTATGGGAAAGATCAGTCTTTCTGCAATTGTGCAGTGACTACCTACGGAAACTGTCAACGCAAGATACCGTTTCCTGAAGAGGGTCGTGTCTTTCTTTCAGAAGACCAAAAGAGCCGCTTTCAGACGAGTAGAAAACATGGAGGTCAGACCAAGTAGCCGACGCCTCGCGGCTGGGAATTTCCTGACGAGGCTACAAAGACGTAGCGAGGTGGCGGGCTTCATTAGGCCGTCGCAGCCCATGCTGCCACCGTTGCTAATTAAATGCGCATCACTGCCGCCCCCAGCTGCCCCTGCCCCAGCACTCGCTGTTATTAACACCTACCTTAAAGCCGAAAAGCCGCTCTAAGCGCGTAATGGTAACCGCTCATAATACCTTGAAACCCTTTGTCGAAACAGAATCTCAATGAAGCTCTCCAGGCACCCACTGTTTCCCAACTGTTGATAAGGAAACCATTAAGCAGTCGGTTGTGCTAATCTAGGAATAAAGTTTGAAATTTACAGGGTGAGTTACATAAAACTTGCACGCAAGTACTGTGGAAGTGGAATGTGCTATTGATTTGCGGTTTTCACAGAACGGATTGGTAGTCAGGGACTCGTATTGTTAGCCAATCAACAGAATATAATACGTCTTAGAAAGCGTATTTTTTTTTACGGACAAATGCTTTTTTTGGATAGAACATTGACATTAAAAAGGAAAAATTAGGATGAATTAGAATGACAGTAATGTTTGTTGAAGCAATTTAGTTCGATTCATTTACGAGTTATCGTATTTTGAAAAGTTCCCATACCTACACTTCTGCAAAACTTGTGGTAGCACATACTGAAGAACAGCACAAGTGCAAACGCAAGTTATGTGGATTCATAGCAGTAACGAGACAACTGATCGTCACCGGTTGTGTTCAAAATGACCACCGGCAGCGGCTACACGGTTCCAGTCTGGTGTGGGACGACTGCCGCACTCGTGCTAGAATTTCGATGGAGATGTCAGAGCAACCTGCAGTAAAACGTCGTTGCATGTCATCGGCTGTAGTTTCTATCTCATTGAAGATAATGTCTTACAGCTTCCCTCACAGAAAACGTCTATATGTGTGAAATCCGGGGAAAAGGCCGGCCAAGGAACAAGTCCTCTTGTCCAGTCCAAAGATTTGGAAACAACTCGTGAATACGTGCTCTAGTACTACGTGCACGATGGGTTGGACTATCACGCTGGTACCACAGGTTCCTCCTAGTATGCAGAGGAATGTCGTCTACCATCAATGGAAGATTGTCTTTCAGGCGGTGACAATACCTGGGTGTGTTCCGTGTTCCGTCAGTGAAAAACGGGTCTATAAGATGATGTATCACTATCCAGCAGCACACGTTTACAGTCCATCGAACTAACGTTACACCTGACGAAGCCAAGGGGGTTTGACAACAGACCAACAGTGCATGTTTCGGTGGTTTATCTGGAGGTGATTGTTAAAAATGGTTTCATAACTGAACATGATACATAATACACCTGGTGAATCTGTCAAAATGGCAAAGTACAGAAGTTAACTCGATTTTCATAATCGTTTCCATGCAGCCCTTTGATGGTGAGACCTGTCACAAGGATGGAACCTATGTCGATGGAAAATGCTTAGGGGACTTGCCAGACACAAGCCACTTCCTTGTAAGCTGCGAGGGAGCTAACGTGCTGATCAACTGAAACAGCAGCAAGAACATTAATTCCCCCCCCCCCCCCTCTTCTTTCATTACGTGCTTCCTTCTGTGACGTCGTCTAGGTGTTAGACTGCAACTTTCACGTAAGTGGTTGAAGAAGTTGAAAAGTAATTGCTGAAATGGTAGACATCTATTGGGATACCTTGTCGCATACGCCGTACAAGAACGAACTGCATCCTTCCTCCACTCTCCATACACCATGAGCATGTCGGCTTTTTCTGCATTTGTAAATCCCATCGCCCACATTACCAATCCATTCTGTGATTTGCGGTGCAAATTTTAGAAGATAATTGAGGCTTTCGAAATGTGGAGCTACAGAAGAATGCTGAAGATTAGATGGGTAGATCACATAACAAATGAGGAAGTATTGAATAGGATTGGGGAGAAGAGAAGTTTGTGGCACAATGTGACCAGAAGAAGGGATCGGTTGGTAGGACATGTTCTGAGGCATCAAGGGATCACCAATTTAGTATTAGAGGGCAGCGTGGAAGGTAAAAATTATAGAGGGAGACCAAGAGATGAATACACTAAGCAGATTCAGAAGGATATAGGTTGCAGTAGATACTGGGAGATCAAGAAGCTTGCACAGGATAGAGTAGCATGGGGAGCTGCATCAAACCAGTCTCAGGACTGAAGACCACAACAGCAACAACATCGCCCACTTACGATCTACTGCTTGGACTGACATACATAGACTGACGAGCAGCTCGCACTGCACTCCAACGACAGACAAGCACACTCTAAGCAAACATGACAACATCGTACCTAGCAACTACGTGGGTTGAATGGCAAGAATGACTGACACAATAATAGTGAACAATCACCACTGAGATTCTAATTGATAGTAATTTTGCCGGCCGCGGTGGTCTAGCGGTTCTAGGCGCTCAGTCCGGAACCGCGGGACCGCTGCAGTCGCAGCTTCGAATCCTGCCTCGGGCATGGATGTGTGGGATGTCCTTAGGTTAGTCAGGTTTAAGTAGTTCTAAGTTCTAGGGGACTGATGACCACAGATGTTGAGTCCCATAGTGCTCAGAGCCATTTGAACCATTTGATTGTAATTTTAGTTTGTTAATGCCAATAGGCACTGTTCCATTTGAAAAAGTGAATGTTTGAATAAAACACTCACTTTCTAAACTTTCTTTCAGTCTGTTTACTTGTTAACAGTACAAGACCCCTCAGTACCAACCCATTCTGTGATTTGCGGTGCAAATTTTAGATGATTTCGCCCTGTATAAGTCAAGTCAGGTCAACAGTACGCATAAGCTACGAGTAAGGAATTAAAGGTTTTTTATGTGTTGACGTCACTTGGTGACAAACAGCCGTCTGATAGCCGTTGCAGCAGTCTATATTTCCATAAAAATTATTGTTTTTCTGTTGAAACTTTCTTTTTGACTGATATACCTTTCAGAAACCCTTTTGATTAGGACCGAAAGTCATATTTGTATTATCACTGTAGTCGTCACAGTTGCTACTACGTGTATCTGAAGATGAGACAAAGTGATCTAAACCAGTAAGATAGTTTAAAAAATGTGCGAATGAGACGAAACAATAAATGAGAATTATCCTAAATATTTGCATTACCTTCTGGCAAGTACAACAGTCGTAGAACATTTCTGACATGGCACGATATGCGCTGTCGACGGTAGTCATTATTTGTTTTCCAGTAATGGCCTGTTTCGACTGTTACTCCATTATCAAGCGGTAGGTAATGTGCATAGACCACGTAGCTGTGCCGTAACCAGAATTTGATGAAACGTAAAAGTTATGCATAACTATTTGTCGCAGACAAAAATTAAATGGTTAAAATGGCTCTGAACACTATGGGACTTAACATCTATGGTCATCAGTCCCCTAGAACTTAGAACTACTTAAACCTAACTAACCTAAGGAAATCACACAACACCGAGTCATCCCTGACCCCCGGGAATCGAACCCGGGAACCCGGGCGCGGGAAGCGAGAACGCTACCGCACGACCACGAGGTGCGGATGACAAAAATCAGATCACTATAGTTTACCTGCAGAATTCTTAGCATCACAGTTAGAGTGAAATATGAATATTGCTTTTGAAGGTTAAACAATAACAGACAGGTAAAAATAAGACATTAACAAACTATAGGAAATGATTTTATATTGCATTCGCAGCTTGTCCAAACAGTTGAGAGATTGCATTAACAAAAAATGCGTAAAAAGTTACGATGGTCTTATTAATGCCTCGGGTGTTAAACATAGTCTGGCCCAACCTCCTTCCTCCCTGTCCCGCTACCCCCTCTCTCCACATTTGAGTACAGCGAGCAGAACGTTCCTACAGCCATGTGGAACAGTCGGAGAGGCCTTCTTTGGGATGTCCATCATCCGCACTCGGTACATAGCAAGGGCAGATAGGTGCGAGGCCTATCGCACAATCAGCTTAAAATTTCCCCATGACAAGTATCTCAAAGAAAGAGGCGGCGCAGTGATTAGCAGACTGCCCGATGGTTCCAATCCGCATACTTTCATACATATTTAGTTTTCTCCTTACCTACCCAAAACGGCTAAGGAAAATGCCGGAATGGCTACTTCGAACGTGTGCATCGATTTCCTTCACCATCCGTAACCAATTCAAGATTCAGCTCCGGCTGTAATTACCAGTCGTTAAATCGTTATTTTCCTTCTTATTTCGTTTCTCTGCGCCAGGTTAACCAATCATTTTGCCTTCATTTTCTTCAGGTATGTGGCCATTAGATTTTACTCAAGTCTAGGATATTCTTGACGCTTCCCTCCATATTCAAATACATATATATATATATATATATATATATATATATATATATATATATATATATATATATATTGCTTCAATTTTTTTCTTTTTATTGTTCCCCATGGTCTACTCTTCACAGCCGTTGCTTCAAATGCTCTTTTTTTATATGAATGCGCCATTTGACCTATTTGATGCATATCATTCCATCTGAATTTCTAAAATCATTGGCGCAAACAGAAACGAAACGATTATTCAAGGTTCTACGTAGAATCTATGAGATTGGTGATGTTCCGTCAGACTTCCTGAAATACGAAATCATATATCATCCGCACTCGGTACATAGCGAGGCCAATTAGGTGCGTGGTCTGCCGCAAAATCAGCTTAACATTTCCTTATGACAAGAATAGTGTACAGAAGAATCAACAAGAAAATGCAGGATCTGTTAGAAGCTTCAATCAAGCTTTATGAAAGGTAAAGACACCAAAGGGGACAACGAGTGAAAGACAAGGAATGAATTCCTTGGATTAAAGGGTCTAGCAGTCTGTCTCCGATACTATTCAACCTATCCATTGCATAAATGTTCAGTGACTGGAAGGGATATAAATGACACGATCCGCTGATGACATTCCTGTCCTCAGTGAAAGTTCAGAAGAAATACAGGATCTAATGAGTGAAGAGTGTGAATTGACAGTAACCTGGAAAATATGAACGTAATGAGAAGTAGCAGAAATGAGAATAGCGAAAAACTTAACATAAGAATTTGTGGTTACGAAATAGGTGAAGTTAAGGAATCTTGTTACCTCTGAAGTAAAGTAACCCACGACGGACGGAAAAGGCAAGGAGGATATAAAAAGCAGACTATGGTAGGGAAAGGGGCCATTCCTGGCCCAGAGAATTCTACTAATATGAAATATATGACTTCATTCGAGGAAGACATTTCTGAGAATATACGTTTCGAGCACTGCAAAATGTGTTAGTGAACTGTGGGAAAACCTTAACGGAAGAGAATCTAAATGTTTGATACATGATTCTACATAACAATGTTTAAAATCAGTTATACTGATGAGGTAAGGGATGGGAGGTTCTCCACAGAGTCGCTGAAAAAAAGAAAGAATGGAAAAGACTGACAGGACAAAGGAACAGACTTACAGGACAGTTGTCACAGCATTAGGGAATAACCTACATCGTAGTAGACGGAACTGTAGAGAGTGGAGACTATAGGGAGTGGCAGAGATCGGTAAACATGCCGCAAATAACTGAGGTTCTAGGGTGGAAGTGCTACTCTGAAATGAAGAAGGTGGCCCAGGAGATGATTTCGAGACTGGCCGTCTCATGCCATTTAAACAACACCTTTTTAAACGAACAAACGCACGGCACCAGAGAAATTGTTATGGAATGGTAAATCAACTGCATGATGCAAAGAGATACAAAGTTGTTTAAAGAAATAAATTTACAAAACTCATCCTAAAGTAATTCATTCTATGTATCATAAAGATAAAGCAGAAAAAACTGATAAAGAAAGCACATTCATATTGTTCTGTACTTCTGTTCGTCACAATCTCAAGTGACTTATTAACCATTGCTGTAGATAAGGGGAAAGAATAACGATATAAATATATATGTGTATTCAGTGAGGCTGTACTACTGCGATTGGGATTAATAGAAAGTTAGCAAAATGGGTGCCACACCTAAGGTAGGAAATGCCAGTGACTGTTATCTTATAACACATTGTCGTTATTGAGGTATGCGTCGCAATTTACAACCATCGTTGTTAAGGAGAGGCTAAAAGCTACAATTAACCAACATTTAGGAGAGAACTAATCTGACTAAAGTAATGGTGATAGATAAATCGATGTGAAGTGTAAGGACAAACATAAATATATAAAATGCTATAACTACAAAATGTATTTTGTACCTGTGAAGTACGATAACAGATCATAGCAGAGATACAGCTAATATCAAAATGAAGATCTTAGTGCCTTCAGAAGTAAGAGTAATTTAATATGAAAGAAACACATTCATATAAGAAAAAGAAAGTAAGAGTTTTATTTCGGGCATTTGAAACTACGGCTGTGAATAGTGGACCATGAGGAAGCATAAAAAGAAAAAAAATTAAAGCAATAGATATTTGAATATGGAGGGAAGCGTCAAGAATATCCTGGACTTGAATATAATCTAATGAACAAATACCAGAATAAAATGATGACAAAAAGTTAACGTGACACAGAGAAACGAAATAAGAAAGAAGATAAGGATTTAACGACTCGCTGATAACGAGGTTATTACAGACGGAGCAGAATCTTGAATTGGTTACAGATGGAGAAGGAAATCGATGCACACGTTCGAAGGAGCCATTCAGGCATTTTGCTTAGCCGTTTGGGCGGCGGGGGGGGGGGGGGGGGGGGGGCGGGGGCTAAGGGGAAAACTAAATCTGGATGAAAGTACGCGGATAGAAACCGTCCGCCAGTCTGCTAATCACTGCGCCACCTCTCTCTTTGAGATACAGAGAAGAAAAACTAAATTATCTGCACTCGTAGTTCGACATTAAAGCTTAATAGAATAACATCTGGGAAGAAACAGCCCGAGGAAAAAATGAAGAGGCTGGTCCGGAACACCCATATTAAAGGCAGTTATCTGTAGAGCCGACTGCATGAACTTCCACCAAATGGTGCTGACTCAAGGGACAGTAGATGGATAGCCGTAGCACAATGAGCTACAATGATGACTTGTTATATGTCTTATGGTTGCCCGCCGTTGGCTAGACGGTTTGATAGCCTATGTGCAGATAATGGAATAACACTCGCAAATGGCTCTCACCATAAATATTATTTCAATTACATGTAGTAATTTAATTACATGTAGTAATTTAATCATTTTTATCGAAACAGCCTCTGCAGCTTAATTTATTGCATTGGCCCTTATGTTTGCATGGTACTGCTACTTTGACACGCAGTAGCATCTACCTATCGTGTGGTGGGACCTAACGATAGACTTGTCATCTAGTGTACTTTCGGACTAGAATGTTCATCGTTGCGTCGGTTTATACTAACGTGCCTACTGACGGACAGAAACAGTAGAGGAAACCGTAAGAGTATTTGAAGCAACAGGAATATGCTCAGACAAATCGGAAGTTTATTTCACTCTCCCTTGTGTGACGGCGTGAAACGTAACTGCATTTCAGATGAGTTCAGTAACACGACTGGAGACGCTGGTCCAGTCAACATCTCGAGAGCGCACACGTGTTTGCCACTTCTGCCCTATGGCGTAGTTGTGGTCAGTTGACAGCAGGAAGTGCGGGGTCCGCAAATTGGAAATCAGCTCCTCATTGCCGATGAAAAATACTCTTGGAAGGAGGAGTCGGGAAAGAGAACGAGAAAGACAGAAAAAGCAAAATATTTTAGATCAGAGTAACACTCATTCTGCAAAGAGCAATTACTCGTAACCCACCTGAAAGTTGATTCTAGAAAAAATGCATTTGCTCAGAATGTAGCTGTGATGTTGACGATGACTGGATAGAGTGGATTAAATGCGAAGAACAATCGCTTGAGGACTTTACAGACTGAATGTGTAACACGTTATATCTGCGACCACCTCTCCAGAATCTTACTTACGAACACGGTTTCCGTTGGAGGGGTACACCCGGTCACATGGTACGCAATTAATGCAAATACTCTCGCTCTTATTGTGTCTGTCTTATGAGTGACAATGCATGTCACTGAATTGATTAATATATTGGTTATTTGACTATAGATTGGCGTAAGAATACCTAGAATATAAAAAAATCAAGTAGATGTTGGCGTATTCATCTTAATCGCCTACTCCTTCTCGAAACACCCTTAGGTCTTGAAAATTACTTCCCGTAATCACAATTTTAATATTACAGCTAAGTAGACTCTGGTTTTGTAGTCAGCGTCACCGTAGTCTCGTTTTGTAAACGTTTAAATTGTGTGGGTAAGCCTCGCGAGTCCACCGCTTTCGCTAACAAATGGACCCCAATAGAAGTGACGACATAACATGAGGCACTGAAAGCATATGATTGTAGTCTACCGGTAAGTTTGAACATTGATTACTTGAAATTATTAATAGGAATGTAGATAAACAGGCAGCGATGGACCACAATACAACAACGAGCAGAGCCCAATTTCTGCTCCTGAACTGTGATATAGTATGAATTCAAGATTTACGAAACTCAGAAAACAGATATTAACCCTCGTAATACCAACGCATTTTCCATAATTCGCACTGCCGAGGGGCTTCGTTATATCATAGCTACCATAAAAACTTGTAAAAAAAAGACAAGATTCGTTAACTGTTGTTGACTTATATTAAAACCATACATTTTAAAGAGCTACTGATGTATACGTAGGGTCCACAAATTGAAAATATATTTTAGTACACTCTTAGCAGTATACCTTCATGTTACATAACGCTTGCTACTGACCGGGGGAGGGGGTGTGTGTACTTTATGCTCACAGTAAAAAATATTTAAAAATGATAAATTTGTTTGTTGAATTTTACTCACATGTTATTTAGGAGATCCTGAATATGACGCACTATTGGAATGTAGAATCCACTATTAAACTTTCACTGAAACATTTAGAACATTTGTGCAGTATTGTAGAAGAATTCATCAAAACCATAAATTTTTTTTTCAAGATTTTAAAGTATAAAATAGCTGACTGGTTTAGAATATTTTCAGAAGGTGGTCAATGCATCGGCTCGCCCCTGATATTGCGAGAGTTAAGCACTGAAATCTGGAGGAGATGTTACCAAGCATCAATTAAATACAAGTTACAAAAAGTTCATCAATGAAGACCCTATAAGGTAGAGACGAGAGAGAAAAAGAAATGCTAGCAACGCTGCAAGATGATGGCGCGGTTTCTAGTCTATAGACCGTAGCACAGCGTTTCTGAACGGCGGCGGTAACCACTACCAATGGTTGCTGCAGAGGTCTTGTGGGGAGGGTGGGTGGTTTTGCTCCAGAGCAATTTTAGGCGGAGTTGACAGCCTCTCGTTGCTCCACGCGAAGTACTCTTGAAACCGCGATGGAAAGGTGCATTAAGATCAGAATATATTAAACACTTGCTGCATACAACAAAAAAAGATCTAAACTATTTACAGGCAAAATTAGTCTGCTTGCAAGAACAGCTTACTCTTTTACAACATTTCTGACAAGACTAGACGTCGTTTTACTTGGCGAGTATGAGCTGTTTTTTTTGTTTTTTTTTGTTTTTTTTTTTTTTTTTTAAGTTGCGGTCTTTCCTTCTGCACACCTTCAGATGCGCTCTGCTATCCGACACTTGGGCGCAGTGAGCGAGTAGTAGCATGTGCACGTCACAACACTGAAAGCAATAACCTGCTTTGGTTGTGGTAGAATCAACAAAGCGTACGTCAGAACAGTCTGCAGTCGTTCGTGAAAAGATCAACATCCGTGTAGAACAGCGAAGGTATATAAGGATGTTTTTAATAGTTCGTTTATTTACAGTACTTTAAGATTTTTTAAACGTCCTTCAGAGCAGCTGTGAGTCTCTTACACAGAGGTAAGTTGAACTTCTTCTGGCGACTGACATCAGTAATGTGCGGAGTGGCAACTGAATGTATATTTATGTCAAATATTTTAATTGAAAACGGTACGGAAAAAATAAAATGTGTGTTTTTTGAGGTCGATGTTGGTTTTTAATTGAAAATTTTGATACTATTTTTCAAACACTACTTTTCCATGAATAATGTTTTAAGAAAGTCTTTATATTTATCCGGATTGTAATTTTATGTGTTATAAATAACATGATATGTGAATAGCAGAGAAATATTAAAACGCTGCTTACCCATATTTCGAAAACTGCAGACTTGAGATATCGTCTATTCAACCACAATAAAAAAATATAAGTACACGAATGTGAACAACCAGTTACTTTTCTTATGGCTCTTTTAAGGCCCAGTAGTTGATTTGCGATGCAGTCTATAAGCCGTTGACCTAAGGTACTGAGAGGAAAAACCTCGCGCGGCAGGCATGCATAGTAGCTTCGGTGGCTTTTATAGGAGAACTTGAGGATGTTTTCCGGCTTGAGAGACCACAAGTGTCCCGTATCAAGCTGTCCATCTCGACTTCCTCTACACCAGTGTGTTACAAGGTAATCAGTTATCGTTTACACACTGTATAAACGAATTACATTTGTTCTTGAATCACAGAGACACTAAAAAACTTTATTATTTTGTTGTATGGTCTGTATTTTCTAACTTTGTTTGAACATCTTACACGTAAATGAAAGAAAATCTTTTTTTGTTGTGTGTCGTTTGGGTTAGAAATATTCTTTCCGCCTTATGCACCAGATCAAGTAATCTAATATACGGTTAATGGAGCTATACTTCATTTCAAAGAAAGTAAATTACTTTTATATGGACATTGGTTTAAGTGGCCATTACTTGTCGCTGTTCCTCTATCTCGCACAAAGACTGAGAAGGAAAACTTAATTCCTAGTCCATAGAGGCTTGTCAACAATCGTTTTTCATGTGCAAGCTTTTGTTACTGGAACATAAAATGTGGGAGTTGACAGGGGTTCAAGAAGTGCCCCCGGTAGTTCACCATAAGGTAGCTTGCAGAGAAGAGATTAGACATGCATTATTATTTAAAAATAGTGGTCTGGACCACTACCTGTGTGTCACGCTACCATTTAAACTAGCAGATACGTTCAAACAACAGACAGCATTTTGGTACAGAAAACATCTCTTACAGAGCATAGATCTTGGTGATTTGTATCGGGTGGTTACAGTGGAAGTGTAGCTGCTTACAGAGGTCAATTGTGGGTTGTATTTATCGTATGGCAGTGAAATTTGATACATATTCTAATGCGTTAATGCGGAATCGATTAACGCTGGAAAAAAGTTTGGTCATCCGGTGTACATCTGGCGTTGTGAATGCAAGAAGTATAGAAATGTTTCCATATGTGGGCTAAAAGGGTCACTCAAGTGAGAAAGGCCATGTTATTCACCACCGCTTTAGTATGAACACCGGTGACGTCAACGAAATGCTGCATCTAGAAAACGATGTGATTAACAGATGCTCGCTGCATTTCCATGGAATCTGAGTAACATGTTCCTCTACACAGGGCTTCATATCAGGTGGAGATCGAACGTCTCCCTGGTTAACGCTTTCTTCTATACATCTCCAGAGCCTAAAGTCTCATTAATGGAGACCAGCTGATCTTGCAGGCCATGCAACTGTAACACCACTGAAGATAACGTTTTCGTGAAGGGTGGTACTAAATAGATCATTCACTGGGCGAGTGACATGAGGTGATGCCAATATTGCATGAAAAGAGTGGTTTTTATACATCTGCGCTCTTCCAAAGCAGGAATCACATTCTGTACGACAAAGAGGAATCCCTAACATGGAGACGTCACCACACCTCTGATAGGCCTTCAGGATGTATTCTCTTCAAAGAAGAACGAATCAAGAATAAAGGTACTTGTGAATCCACACTACACAGTCACATACGCCGAGAACTCAGAATCCCATATTTGGCAGTTACTTGTATTCACTGCACTCTGTTGTGTAAAATGTGCCTTGTGACTCCATAGAACATTCCCGGGCCACATGTGATTGCCTCACACTGAAGAGCAGATTCAGAGTGCTGCTACGGATCATGAAGTTTAATTTGATTTACCGGTGTGAATAAAATTGTAAAATTTTATAATTTTATAAATTATGGATCAAAACAACAAACATAAATCAATGATATAATAAGAAAGAGTTTATTTATTCTTAATGTCACCCCAACAAAACATCATTATTAGATATAGAAAGACAAATAAAAAACTATATAATTGTAAAATGTTAAACTCTATAGGGTCTTCTCGTCCTAAGGAAGAATTTAAGCCTTTTGACTCAATAGTTAAATTCAAAAAGTTTTTAAGAGACAGTTCTCATCAAGCCATTCATTCCAGCCACTAATTAAGAGACTAATGATTATGCTACTTTTGCACGATCAAAATACCGCAGCTCTTTAAAAATCCGCTCAGTGAGCAGGCCAGACCTCAAAGTATTTTCAAGAGGACATATTTTTGATAAACAGGCGGAAATAGATTTTGCCTAGTTCCTTATAATAAGTTTACTAGGTACAAATTTTATAATTGTAGAATAGATTACATAACTTTTCCTATTGTTGTCTACTGGATGGAAAATTCTCTTGGCAACACACGAGTACTAACGCTTTTCATGGCATGTGTTGCATGGTCAGCTATATCAATAGTAAACTTCTCAATAACTTCCACAGGGTATAGGACAGCCACCTCTTCCAGGTGCCACGCCAAACTCACTCTTGCTTCCGACATTCGTTATCATCTTTCTCAGACATTTCAATTGGGAGTACTCTCTCAGTGCAGCAATACCCATTCTGTTCACTCCTATTACAGATTGTCAAATCTTTTTTTGGATGTAGTATTGTCATGAAAACAGTGTACAGCACTGCAGTTGCACCTGGTAGCCCCAACTGTAACCAATGTTTTTTTCCAGTGTACATCGTTTCCGCGTTAATGCATTAGTTCAAATAGCTCTGAGCACTATGGGACTTACCATCTGAGCTCAAAAGTCGACTAGAACTTAGACCTACTTAAAATTAACTAACCTAAGGACATGAAACACATCCATGCCCGAGGCAGGATTGGAACCTGCGACCGTAGCGGTAGCGCGGTTCCACACTGAAGCGCCTAGAGCCGCTCTGTCACAACGGCCGGCAATTCACTAGTGTATCTATGGAAATTCGCTGCCATACGATTCTTACAATCCACAATGGGCCCCCGTGAGTACCTATGTTTAAATCATAATTATAAACTACAGGAAAGTACTCAAATTATGCCTTAGGTAGTACGTAAACGGATCACCCGTCCATCTGGAGCCATTAAGAGATAGTGTCGCTGGAAGAAATGGAGAAAATCCGACAAAGGGCTGCACATTTCCTCGCTGGTTCGTTTAGTAACCACCGTCAGATTTAATAAAATTACATGCAACCTTTATGACTTGTAACGATGTTTTAAAATATTCAAAAGCTTTTAATTGCCATCTCCTTAGACTAATTCACATCGTTTTTTTGTGTAATATACGATTTCTGTTCACTTTTTAGTAATTTAGTGTCACATCACTTCGGAACTGTCTCGTGTACGGTTCCACTAAGTAGATAAAAATCAGTGAGATGCCTGTATCGGGAATACTACTTCGTCCTTAGGGAAATAGCGGGTAATATTCGGTGAAGAGAGCGCCATAACAAACTCGTCGGGGGGCTGATGAACCCCTTTTCTCGCGCAGTGCGCGACAGCAGCGTGGCGTCCGCTTCATTTTGTATTCCTCCGCCCGCCGCTCCGGGTCCTCCAATTTTTCTCAGGCCTCTGGTAATGCAGACGGAATTCTCAGGGTCTCAATAAAGAAAGGGCCGTGATTACTAGCTGCATTTACACAAATGGAGCGGCCGCGGTTCGCTGCGGGGCCCGGGTCGCAGAGCTGAGTGCCCTAACTCGGGACGCGCCCTCCAGGAATTCATATCGGCGCAGCGGCGCCGAAGAGCAGATTATAAGAACCGCGCGGCGCCGAGCTGCGCACCCCTCTCGCCACCGCCGCTGGCTGACATTTGACGGCTCACCCTGGCGTCCATTTCAGATACCGTCTCACGGGGACTGATTCATCCTGGGGGCTCGCTTCCCTCCTAACTTTAGACTACTCGTCGCCGCCAACCATCAGAGCTACTGCTATCGAAAAGTATCGACAATTTTCTTATGAGTGTTGCCATTGTGTTTTTGGTTTTTAGCTCTCTCTTGGCCAATGGCAGTTCTACATCCACATCTACATCCATGCTCTGCAAGTTACCTGACTGTGTGTGGCGTAGGGTATCTTGAGTACCTCTATCGGTTCTCCCTTCTATTCCAGTCTCGTATTTTTCGTGGAAAGAAGGGTTGTCTGTATGCCTCTGTGTGGTCTCTCTGATTTCATCCTCATGGTCTTTTCGCGAGATATACGTAGGAGGGAGCAATATACTGCTTGACTCCTCGGTGAAGGTATGTTCTCGAAACTTCAACAAATGCCCGTACCAAGCTGCTGAGCGTCTCTCCTGCAGAGTCTTCCACTGGAGTTTATCTATCATCTCCGTAACGCTTTAGCGATTACTACATGATCCTGTAACGAAGCGCGCTGGATCTTCTCTATCTCTTCTATCAAACCTCTCTGGTACGGTTCCCACACTGCTGAGCAGTATTCAAGCAGTGGGCGAGCAAGTGTACTGTAACCTACTTCCTTTGTTTTCGGACTGCATTTCCTTAGGATTCTTCCAATGAATCTCAGTCTGGCATCTGCTTTACCGACTATCAACTTTATATGATCATTCCATTTTAAATCACTTCTAATGCGCACTTCTTTCTATGTATTCGCAGCATATTACACTTGTCTACATTGAGATTCAATTGATTCAAATGATGTACGTATATACCGTCTTTTACGACTGTACTAAGAATCATATTTAGTCCAGGCGCATTTCTCTCTATTTTCAAGTTAATTCAAAGGTTAACATTTTTGTTTCCTACTTTTGCCAGTAGTCCCCGATGAACATTGGACCTTGCCGTTGGTGGACAGACTTGCTTACCTCAGTGATACAGATAGCCGTACCGCAAGTGCAACTATAACGGTTGGTTATCTGTTGAGAGGCCAGAGGGACATGGGGTTCCTGAAGAAAGACAGCAGCCTTTTCGGTAGTTGCAGTGGTAACAGGCTGGATGAGTGACTGAAGTGGCCTTTTGACATCAACCGAAACGGCTTTGCTATGCTGGTATTGGGAAATTACATCCGTAATTGTTCCAGAGGTCATACAGCGTTTCTGAATAGTTAAATGATGATAGCATCCTCCTGGGTAAAATATTCCGTAGATAAAATAGTACCACATTCGGATTTCCGGGTAGATACTACTCAGGGTTACATCGTCATCAAGAGAAACAAAATTGGGTGTCTACGGATCGGAACGTGAAATGTCAGATCTTTTAATCGGGCAGGTAGGTTACAAAATTTAAAAAGAGGAATGTTAGATACACTGGGAAGTAGTGAAGTTCAGTGGCAGCAGGAATAGGGCTTCTGGTCAGGTGAATAGGGTTATAAATACACAATCAAATAGGGGTAATGCAGGAATATGCTCAGTAGTGAATAAAAAAGTAGGACAGCGGACAAGCTGCTACGAACAGCATAGCAAAAGCATTATGTAGCCAAGATAGACAAGAAGCCTACGCCCATCACAGCAGTACAGTTTTATATGCCAACGAGCTCTGTAGGTGATGAAAAGCTCGAAGAAATATATGGTGAGTTAAAAGAAATAATTCAGATAGTTAAAGGAGACGAAAAACGTAATAGTCATGTGGGGGGGAGGGGGACTCTGCAATTTCATAGTAGGAAAAAGGAAGAAAAGGAAAAGTCGTAGGAGAAATATGCAGTGGGAGCAAAAGAGTGAAAGAGGAAGCCACCTGGTAGAATTTAGCACTGAGCATAATTTAATCATAGCTAACACCTGGCTTAAGAATAATGGAAAATGGCTGTATACATGTATACATGGAAGAGACCTGGAGACACTGGTAGTTTCAGACAGAGATTTAGGAACCAGGTTTTAAATTGTAAGACATTTCCAGGGGCAGATGTGGACTCTGACTACAATTTATAGGTTATAAATTGTAGATTAAACGGAAGAAACTGCAGAAGGTAGGAATTTATGAGATGGGGCTTGGGTAAACAAAAAGAACCGGAGCTTCTAGAGATTCTCAGAGGGAGCATTAGGGAATGATTGGCAAGAACGGGGAAAAGGAGCACAGCAGAAGAAGAATGGCTTGCTTTGAGAAATGAAAATTTTGAAGGTGCACAGGATCAAGTAGGTAAAAAGACGAGTGCTAGTAGAAATCCTTGGGTAACACAGGAGATACATAATTAATTAGATGAAAGGAGTAAATATAAAAATTCAGTAAAGCAAGCAGGCCAAACCAAATTCAAACGTCGCAAAAATTAGGTCGACGGGAAGCGCAAAATGGTTAAGCAGGAATGGTCAGAGGATAAATATAAGGATGTAGAGCTATATATCACTGAGGGTAAGATAAATGCTGAAATATTAAAGGCAACGTTGGAGAAAAGAGAATCACCTGTATGAATATCTAGAGCTCAGATGGAAAACAAGTCCTAAGCAAAGAAGGGAAGGCAGAAAGGTGGAAGGAGTGTATAAAGGGTCTACGCAAGGGAGATGTACGTGAGAACAACATTATGGAAATGGAAGTGGACGTACATGAAAATGAGATGGAAGATATGAATCTGCACGAAGAATTTGAAAGTGCACTGAAAGTTCTAAGTCGAACGAAGGCTCTGGGAATAGACAACATTCCGTTAGAACAACTGATACCCTTGGGACAGGCAGCAATGACAGGTCCCTTCCATCTGGTGAACAAGGTGTTTGAGACAATTGAAATACCCTCAGACATCAAGAAGAATATTATAATACCAATTCCATAAAAGCATGTGCTGACAGGAGAGAAAATTACCGAACTATGAGTTTAATATGTCGAGGTTCCAAAATACTAACGCGAATTCTGCAGTGACGAATGGAAAAACAGGTAGAAACTGACCTCGGGGACGACCCTACGACTTCTCATATCTACGTTTGTAGCATTTGTAGACTTAGAAAAAGCTTTCGACAGTGTTGACTGGAATACTGTCCTTTTAATCTTGAAGGTAGCATGGGTAAAATACAGGGACCGAAAAGGTATTTACCATATGTACAGAAACGAGATGGCAGTTAAAAAAGTCGGGTAACAGGAAAGGGAAGAAATCGTTCAGATGTTATTCAGTTTGTATATTGAACAAGTAGTAAAGGAAACAAAAGAAAAATTTTGAGTACGCATTGAAGTCCAAGCAGAAGAAATAAAAACGTTCAGATTTTCTGATGACATTGTAATTCTGTCAGAGACAGAAGAGGACTTGAAAGAACAGTTGAACGAAATTGACAAATCTGGAAAGATGGATATAAGATGAACATCAACAAAAGCATCTCGAGGATAATGGAATGTAGTCGAATTAAATCAGGTGATGCTGAGGGAATTAGATTAGTAAATGAGACACTTGCAGTAGTAGACGATTTTTGCTATTTGGGGAGCAAAATAAGTGATGATGCTCTAATTAGAGAAAAGGTAACATGTAGAATGTATATGGCAAGAAAAGTGTTTCTGAATAAGAGAAATTTGTTGACATGGAGTGTCAGGAAGCCTTTTCTGAAAGTTCTTCTATGGAGTGTGGCCATGTCTGGAAGGGAAACAGTCAAGACAAGAAGAGCATAGAAGCATTTCAGATGTGGTGTTAAAGATGAATGCTGAAGCTTTGATGGATAGATCATGTAACTAATGAGGACGTACTGAAAATAATAGGCGAGAAAAGGAATTTGTGACACAACTTGACTAGAAGAAGGGATCGGTACGTAAGACACAGTCTGAGGCATCGTAGATGGAGACCAAGAGCTGAATACAATAAGCAGTTTCAAAAGCACGCAGGTTCGAGTAGTTACACGGAGATTAAGAGGATTGCACAAGACAGAGTAGGACGGGATTGTATCAGAGCTGTCTTTGGACTGAAGACAACAACAACAACGTTTGTCGACAGCGCACTCGTCTGAGAAGTGCCCTTGCTGAGAAAGAGAACCTAATTGTTGTGCTGTAACTGGGCATAAGCAAAGCTATTGTGGACTGTAAATGAGCAAAGTTGGAACAGCGAAATATCAGAATTTAAGGAAACAGGAAAACATCATTGCCGATTAACATGACAAATCATTATATTTGATGAAGCGCCAATCATTGTAGCATCACTTCATTCGTAACGAATGGCAGAATGAAGTGTTGCTCAAGTCCAATAAGCTTAGCATTAGAAAACAAAAAACAAAAAAAGGAAAAGCGAACACTACGCTTCACATCAAAGGAATCACAGACTGTGCATAGATCATCTCACTTATTTCTGAGCTGGAATAAGGAATATGGTTTTGACATTACTGACAAAACGTCAAATAACATCCCTTACATTTCACTTCTCTTAAATCAATCATAGCTAAAAGTACTTCTATTTCTCAGCACATAATTTGAGGGTCAGTACAAGCCCCGGGATATTTTTTAGGATAAGAATATCGTGCAGTTTCAACACCTTTTCAACACACGACAAATGAACCAAGTCTTCATCTTCGAATGAAGTTTCAATCAGATGTTTGCCTTCCATCTCATTGTTGAAACGTATGCTGAAGCTATTGTTAACTGCTATTTTCTGGTATTTAAATATCGGTCAGCCCAGAAAGCCAGATCTAAGAATTCACATTAATCCATTTTCAATATCTGAAAGCTTCTTTGCCTCCAAGAGTAGCAACCGTAGTTTGTAGTTCTTCCATTTGTCGTTGTTGTTGTCTTCTCTCCGAACACTGGTTTCATACAGCAGTGCACGCTAGTCTATACTGTACAAGCCTCTACATCTCTGCACAACAACCGCAATGTACATACATTTGGTGTACTCAAGCCTTGGTGTCCCAAAATTCTTATCCCACGCACAATTATATCGAATAACGAACTGAAAACTCCTTGATGTCTCAGAATGTGTCCTCTCCATCGAACCCCTGTTTCAGTCAGTTGTGCCATGACTTCTAGCCTCCTCAATTAGAATCATTACCTCCACATTAGTTACACGATCTGCCGACATAATCCTCAGTATTCTTTTCTAGCCCACATTTCAAAATCTCCTATTCCATTATTGTCTGACTTACTTAGTCCTCCTATCCGAAATGCTTTTCTTGTTATTAGCAGCCTACACTTTATATCCTGCTTCTTCGGTAATCATTAGTTATTTTACTGTCCTATTATCAAAACTCATCCTCTGATTCCTTTTACGAATTAGCCCTCATGTTCTTGCTCAGTGTACCGACTGAATAACGTCGGGGATGGGCTGCAACTCTGTCTCACTTCCTTCACCACCGCAGCTTACCTTTCATGTCCTGCTACATCTGTGGTTTCTGTACATTTAGTAAATAATCTTTTGCTCCCTGTATTTTATACCTCCTACCTTTGAAATTTCAGTGTGTAGTCCAGCCAACTTCATAAAAAGATTTATCTAAATCTATAAATGCTATTGATGCCTATCTTCTAGGGTAAGTCGTAAGGTGCCTCTCGTGGTCCTACATATTTCCAGGATTCAGTATGACTTTACCAGAGATCGGCTTCTAACAGTTTTTCCAATCGTCTGTAAATAATTCGAATCAGTATTTTCCATCAACGACGTACAGTATTATACTGATGTTTTGACTGTATCCACACTTTTCGCCATCTGCCTTCTTTGGAACCGGAGTTATTACGTTGGTACTGAAATCGTGCGTTATTTCCCCTGTCTTATACATCTTACTGCGTGGAATAATTATGCCATGCTTTGCTTTCCCAAGGATTTCAGTAATTCTGAGGAAATGTAGGTTCTCACAGTGGCCGCATAACAACTTAGGTTTTTTAGTGCCCTGTAAGATTATTCTCCCATCTCAGCTTCATCTGCCTTATTTCATCAAAGTTGTCGCTCTTACATTCATGGCCCTCTATTGATCTGATCAGAAATTATGTTCTTTCGGGCAGCTCACTTCAGTAATTCCCACCATGTCTAAACACTGCATCTGATTTGGTCTTGACTCACCACTGATACCCTTCCATTGTGCTTGCACCTACGTTACATCTCAGCATTTCTGAGGCACGCAAGCCTCCATACTGTCGGGGTAGCTCCTCTGTTATCCTGAAAAGTAACGTTATTTTATCTTCTACTCTTCTAGGCCTGCAGCTTTCATATAGTCATAATATGACGTCTCCTTTATACTATACCTTATATTAGCTGAGACTTGCCTATTTCTTGTTGATTACCTATGTTGACGACAAGCTTGTTTCGGCGTATGTGTAATTATAAAATGTTCCTGTTGATATTACATTTATATTTATTTTATTCTACATCTATGTAATAGTACATTTTATCTTCTATTACACTTACGTGTAGATGGAGTGACGTTCACAGATCATCTTGGAACATAAGATCTTTTATGTAAAATGTTGCCAACATTGGTCACTTATTTACTTTATTCAGAAGAATAATAGTGAAAACAAGTGTTATTTCATTTTTTACAGTTGAAAAGTAACAGATCATTTCACTGACTAGATAGTATATAATTTGTCTATAAACATAAAGCATCGTTAGAAGGATCTATTGTTTCTCAGCTGTCAAAAAATAGCACAAAATTTCAATTTCATTGTTCTATGGGAAGATGATTTATGGCCGTCAGTTCATTTAGACGCAAGTATAATATTAGGTTAAACCTAATAGTACTGCTACGTAGAAGTAGCATGAACTGATATATAAGAGTATTGTCAACGGGGAAACTTAATAGCAGCACAACCACCGGAACGAGCTTGTCATTACTTACGTAGTGAACAAGAAATAAACAATTTGCAGTTAACGTGGTCAAAATTATAAAGAAGATTCTCTTCTCGATAATACCAAAATCACGTTCTGAAAGCATGTTGCTGTGACCAGAAACCAATAGGTGCATTCGAAGGTCACAATTCTGCGTTATCTTTCTCGTCTTCATTTTCCTTTCCATCATGAGTCAATGAGCACAAAAAATTGATGTCTGAAATAACTAAAACAAATAATAGTCCGTACAATTGTCTCTTTCTCGTAGGCTGTTAGCTTTGTTCGGCACATTCAGCGTTTCTGATGTCAGGAGAAAAGCAACTTATACGTGCTACATTTAGTGGAGGCATTTTCAAGTACAAGGAAGCGTCTCTGATTCTTTCAAATCCATGTCAAGTTATTAGCCGTGGCATATTCTGCGCTCTATATGAAAAAAAGCGAAAATATTAAATTATGTTGCATTCATAGATTATTTGCGGTCTTCTCTGCTGCTTCAGGAAGAACAAAAATCACAAAAAAGAAGAAGAAACTAGAAATAGAAAACACGTAAACAGGTATAATAGGCGTCAAGAAATTTAAGTTCCGTAATTGTTTTGAAGTTAATTCAATTTTTTATCAGTACAGGATATTGCTTCTGTAAACAGATTTTCTAATTTTCTGATGTTTGGTTTATAAATTTCACTACATATACTGATACAATCAAACCACGAGCATCCCACCTTTCTCTGATTAAGCTGCATCTCAGTAATCCTTTGCCCTTTGGAACATCGTCTTAAAGCGTCCCTGCTTGGGGACCGTTTCAAAGTAAAAGCCTTCTAAATATTGAAGAGCACTTCTGCAACGGTCTTCTTCAAGAAGTGATACATAATATATTATGTCACATGGAGCCTTAGGTATTTGCCTAGTGTAACTCGGAGGCTACACTATGTGGAAATATATGATCATAAGGTTCGAAAGTAAAGAAGAGCTTTTCTTCTACTGGTGATGGATTTAGGCTCATAATTGTCCTGTAAACATCTCAGTGGGTTTACCACTCATTCACGCTGCTAAGCGAATAACATAGTATCTTAAATTCCGAAGGCGTTTTAACTTCCTTTTATGACTTATCATTGATTTATATAAAGGTAGTAATTATTATTTACTCATTTATTAACGTTACAGTGGCCCAACACTTTAGTAAGTATCGTGGGTCGTTTGGGTTAAAAACTAGTAACAAACCTGCAGACATGGCCTCCTCGTCTTTTTATGCAGATTCTCTCAGTGCTGTTGTTTATCCTCTCTTCATTTACGATTTGATTGTTACTTAGAAAAGCATATAATACATCAAATACATTTTAGAAAAGCATAAAGTAGCTACTACGCTATTAAGAAAAAATAATAGACGATATAAGACATTTATATTGAAAAACAGGTCCCTTTACCTGGCTGTTTCAAGTGACAGAGCTTCAGTAAACGCTACGACACTGTCTCGCCTGAATGAACATATTCTCTTGTGCTCTGGAGTGAATCATGAAATTAGCCCTATGTAGTTAGTGTACGAGGTATGTTAGTATCACACGTTATAGCAATCCCTTGATCAATTTTCTCACGCCATAAGCAGAAGAGCAGCCTCAGTTGGGTGACCTCGAGCGTCATCTCCCCAAACGGAATATCTGATCTGTTGTGTGTTCGTGTTTCTCTATTTGAGTTCTATCATCCTCCATGTAAATCCTTGTGTATACTGTTATAAAGCTTAGATTTGCTTCTTATACAATTTACATAAGGAACAATTACAGGTGCGAAACTAATGAGCCAAAGAACTGGAGATTTATATGTTTTACTTTGTACTAGCAAGAAAATTCGTGGTTTTATTTCTAAGAACCCGTAGTGTAGGGGTAGCGTCTATGATTAGTGATTAAAACTTCGTCGTCCGCGGGTCCAAAACACGCCACTGCTTAACTTTCGATTAATAATCAGTACTGGCGGCCGAAGACTTCCGGCATAAGAAGTCAACCTCATTCTGCCAACGGCCTAGTCAAAAAGCGCGGAGGAGCGGATAGAAGTTGAGAGCACTCTCTTGTCCTTGGTGTGGGAGACTGCCTCTAATGGTGAGAGAATCAGCAATGATCAACGGCATGAGAATGCAGAAGGCCATGGAAACCACTGCATTAACGACATATAACGTGTGTCCACAGGACATGTGGCCAGTAATTGGAAAAGTGTTATGAGGAACTCTCCACTGGCAAAAGATTCCGAAATAATCCCCCAACTGGATCTCCGGGAGGGGACAGCAAGGGGTCAGATGACCAGGAGAAAAAGATTGAGTAACCAACGAAAGGATGACGTTCTACGTGTCAAGCCGTGAATGTCAGAAGCTTGAAGGTGGCAGAGAAGATAGAAAACCTGAAAACGGAAATGCAGAGGCTCAATCTCGATATAGTAGGGGTCAATGAAGTGAAATGGAAAGTATACTAGGATATCTGATCGGATTAGTATACAATAATATCAACAGCAGAAAAGGGTATAACGGGAGTAGGAGTCGTTACGAATAGTGTGTGTTAAAGTGAACAGTTCAGTGATAGAGATGTTCTTATTAGAGTCGATAGCAAACCAACACCAAAACGATAGTTCAGGTATACCTGCCGACAATGCAAGCTGAAAGTAAGTGACAGAGAAAGTATATCCGTGTGTTGAAATGGTAACACAGATAAAGGGAGATGAAAATCTAATACTTATGGGGGACTGGAATGTAGTTGTAGGGGAAGGAGTAGAAGAAAAGGTTACAGGAGAGTATGGGCATGGGACAAGGAATGAGAGAGGAGAAATGCTAGTTGAGTTCTGTAATAAATTTCAGCTAGTGAGAGCGAATACTCTCTTCAAGAATCACAAGAGGAAGTGGTATGCTTGGAAAATACCTGTTGTTGTGGGAAGATTTCAGCTAGATTATATCATAGCCAAACAGAGATTCCGAAATAAGGTACTGGATTGCAAGGTATAGCGAGGAGCAGATATAGACTCGGATCACAACACAGTAGAGATGAAGAGGAGGCTGATGTTCAAGACATTAGTAAAGAAGAATCAATACGCAAAGAAGTGTGATATTGAGGTATTAAGGGATGACGAGACACGCTTGAAGCTCTCTATGGCTGTAGATACAGCAATAAGCAATAGCTCAGTAGTCAGTATAGTTGAAGAGGAACGAACGTCTCTAAAAAGGCTAACCAGAGAAGTTGGAATGAAAAACATAGGTACGAAGGAGGCAACAGCGAAGAAACCGAGGCTAACGGAAGAAATACTTTAGTTGATCGATGACAGAAGAAAGTACAAAAATGTTCAGGGACATTCAGGAATACAGAAGTACAAGTCGCTGAGGAATAAAATAAATAGGAAGGGCACGGAAGCTAAGACGAAATGGCTAATTGAAAAATTGAATAAATCGAAAAAGAAATGGTTGTCAGAAGGACTGACTCAGCTTATAGGTACGTCAAAACATCGTTCGGTGACATTGAAAGCAACGTGGTAGCATAAAGAGTGCAACGGGAATACCAGTGTCAAATGCAGAGGAGAGAGTGGGCAGGTGGAAAGAGCACAGTGAAGCCCTCTATGAGGGGGAGACTTGCTTGATATGACAGAAGAAGAAACAGGACTCGATTTAGAAGAGGTAGGAGATCCAGTTTTAGAATCAGAACTTAAGATTCTTTTTGAGGTATTAAGACCAAATAAGGTCTATGGGGTAGATAACACTCTGTCAGAATTTCTAAAAGCGTTGGGGAAAGTGGCAACGAAACGACTCTTCACGTTGGTGTGTAGAATATATGAGGCTGGCGACATACCATCTGACGTTCGGAAAAATATCATCCACACAATTCTGAAGACTGCAAGAGCCGACAAGTGTGAGAATTATCGCACGATCAGCTTAATAGCTTATGCATCCAAGTTACTAACAAGGATAATACACGGAAGAATGGAATAGGACATTGACGCTGTGTTATATGACGATTAGTTTGGCTGTAGTAGAGGAAAGGCGCCAGACAGACAATTCTGAAGTTGCGGTTTATAAAGGAAGGAAGATACTTTCATAGGATCTGTCGACTTGCAAAAAGAGATCAACAACATAAAGTGGTGAAATATCTTCAAAATTCTGAGAAATATAGGGGTTATCTTTAGGGAGGAGAGAAGGAATGATGGAAATTAAAGAAAGATTCCGGGGCGGACGTAAAATTCAAGACGAAAGGATATCAATGATACGATTCGCAAATGACAGTGATATCCTGAGTGAAAGTGAAGAAGAATTACAAGATATGCTGAATGGAAGGAACAATCTAATGAGGACAGAATATGGATTGTGAGTAAATCGAATAAAAACGGATGTAATGCGAAGTAGCAGAGATGAGAACAGCGAGAAACTTAACATCAGGATTGATGGTCACAAAGTAGATAAAGTTAGAGAAATCTGTTACCTAGGTAGCAAGGTAACTTGTGACGGGAGGAGTAAGGAGGACATCAAAATCGACAAGCACTGGCAAAAATGTCGTTCCTGGCCAGAGGAGGCCACTAATATCAAATATCAGCCTTAATTTTAGGAGGAAATTTCTGTAAATGTACGTCTGGAGTACAGCATTCTATGGTAGCGAAACATGGTCTGTAGGAAAATCGGAACAGATGAGAATCGAGGCATACGAGATGTGATGCTACAGGGAAATGTTGAAAAGTAGGTGGAATGGTAAGTTACAGAATTAAGAGGGTCCGCGCAGGATCGGAGAGGAAAGGAATATGTGGAAAACACTGACAAGGGCATCTGTTAAGACATCAAGGAATGACTTCAATGTTACTTGAGCTAGCTGTAGGGGGCCAAAAAATGTAGCGGAAGACAAAGATTGGAATACACCCAGCAAACAATTGAGGACGTAGGATGCAAGTACTTCTCTGAGATGAAGAGGTTGGCACAGGAGAGGAATTCGTGGCAGACCTGATGAAACCAGTCAGAAGACTGACGACCTCACAAAAGTGACTGTAGAGATGTGGCTCAGACGTAGGCCCTACAGACCTCAACCGACATCCCCTACCTTTTGCAAAACGTCAGTGTAGCGTGAAGTGTAACCACTGCACAAGTGATGGACAGAACAGAGATGTGCAAGGTAGTTTCACAGCTGTGGTCTTTAAAACGATGCATTATCAGTACAGAATAGAAACTCGTACTATTGGTGCAAAGGTCATGCCCAGAGTTTGCTACGTTGTTTAACATAAACACGTGATGACTGTTGTCTTGCGAACATAGCTTTGATGGGCACTCCGGCTTGTCATCAGTTTTCACTCCACACTGGAGCAGCTATCAAATCAAATGGTTCAAATGGCTCTGAGCACTATGGGACTTAACATCTGTTGTCATCAGTCCCCTAGAACTTAGAACTTCTAAAACCTAACTATCCATCACACACATCCATGCCCGAGGCGAGATTCGAACCTGCGACCGTAGCGGTGACGCGCTTCCAGACTCAGGCGCCTAGAAGCGCACGGCCACACCGGCCGGCGGAGCAGCTATCCTATATATTGTAATGGAACGGATTAACACGTTTTAATTACGGGTAATAGGGTTGCTCACGAAAGCGGTGTGAAAAGCTGGTTCAGAAATAGAAAGTGTCGGCCGTGCATAGACATGCGAACCAGTGATTTGGTGGTGATGTCATTCATCGTAAGCGACGTTGCATGACGAATACAACAGGATGACCAAAATCTGTTCACATTTGAAAATGTATTAATTCACGGAATAATGTAGACAGAGAGGTAAAATTCGACACACATGCCTGAAATAACTTCGGGGTTTATAGAAACAAACAACGAGTGCAAATGCTAGTCAGAAGAATGCACTGGACAGCAACACGTCAGCGACGCCCCATGGAAATCATGAGCTCTAGTGAGAGGGAGTCCAATGATCGCTAGTTTGAGTGATTAACACCGGCTGGAAGGTACGAATTGCCACACTTGTGAAAGACCTCTTGTACACATCGCCTGGTGAGGACGACGTGCGGAACTGCCACGTACGTCATGTTTGGACTTTCAGGTCCCAAAACCTGTCTACTGCGATAGTCCAGCCTCTTCAGGGAAGCTGAAAGATAACGTCCGACGGTTGTTCCTGATATGCTATATAGTGCTGTTAATAACTTGCCACTCGACTACAGGTATCACTGATTAACGACAGGCAATATGTTGAGTAGTTCTTATGAAGAAAATCTATCATATGAAGCACCCTCTCTTCGTCATTTTTTGCACTTTTATTTGTTTCAATAAAACCCCATGTCATTTCAACCATGTTGCAAATTTTTATTTCTCTACCCACTGCATTCTGTGAAGCATGGGATTTTCAAATGTTAACGGACATTTTTGGTCACCTTGTGCAGTGGTGGTCGCATAATTGCTGGCGCAAAGATGAACCTTTGGTCGCCCTCCAGGAGAGGACAAATTGCCAACAGATCAGTCAAAAAGTCGTGTTCAAGAATAATTTAACTACTGTAACATCAATTTGCTAATGAGACCTAATTCAATGCAAAAAGGCAAAATGGATCTGCCTTCCTCCATATCACCTAGAAATGACATGAATGTGAGTAATAGCCTGGATAACATTCGTGGTGTGAGCTGTTAGGGGTGTGACATGCCCCCCACAAGACACTTGTTCAGGTCGACTGGCATCTGAAGGGTGGGGCTTAGGTTCGTCCATAATTACACTAACTAATCAAAAGTATTCATATACCTCTAGGTACCGTGAAATTTAGGACTAGCTGCCACGAGAGAAGGACCGACAGTGTAGTAAGAGGCGGAGTATTGTGGATGAAGAACCAATAAGAGTGTTATGAGTCGATCATGAGGTCTTAGCTATTCCGAACGTGGACTAATCATTTGGTGTCACCTGAGTAACAAATCCCTCAGCGACATTTCGACTGTTCTAAACATGCCCAAATCGACTGTTGGTCTTCAAGTTGTAATTGGAACGTGAAAGGACAACCATAGCGAAATGACGACCAGGCGAATCTCATTCACTGACGCATAGGCGCCGTCAAGCATTCCACAGGATGGTTGTAACAATTACACGACATCAGTAGAAGGAATCACTCGTGAGTTTCGAACTGCTATCAGCAGTGAAACAGGCACGATTACTGTGCGTAGGAGTTAAAGATAATGGCGTAAAGCGGTCAAGCATCTCCTGGTAAGCAACATGTTATAGTAGATAATGCTGATCTACCCTTGAGACGGGATGGGAAGCGGCGTCACAGGAGAATTGAAGACTGGACCCAGTGATCTGGCGCGACGAGACACGCTGTACCCCCTGTCAGACCGATGGAAGGGTCTGGGTTCCCCGAATGCGTGGGGACTGTTACCTGCAATCAGTGTAGCACCAACACTGGAATACGGAGGAGATGACGTTACAACGTGGTGTCTTTATCGTGGTCAGCTTGTGTCCCCTTATTGCGCGTTAGAAAACGCTAAATGTAGACGTATATGAACACATTTTACGGTATTGCTTTCAGCATACAGTAGAAAAACAGTTCAGATACGATGATTGTTTGTGTAGGCGTAACAGCGCACCCTGTCATAAAGCAGCTTGTGTGCCGCAATGGATCAGAATCCCTACCTGTACCAGACTTCAGCGTCCAACATCACTACCTTCGGTCGTTTCGCCCTCCCCAAGGTGATTAGGCTCCCAATCCTCCGCAAACATTCAGACACGTTAGTGAATGCGTCCACAGCAATTAAGCCTTCGAAAACGAGAATGATCGGCATACCCCACATCAATGCCCAATGATAGGTGTCCAGGTGTAGAAAGTGTACTTCAGTGACCACCACTGGTGGTGAGCTGTTGTATTTCGTTTAATGTACTCCTGTTGTATCGATTGCCCCATTTACTGTACAATCTGCGGCCTAGTACGATCTAGTGAACACAGCATTAATAATTATGATGGGTAGTGGTTCAGGGAGCGTTTATGTGAAGTACTAGAAGACTTACATTTTATGAAATAGGTATTCAATTTTCAATTGACTCATCATTATTTATTGAGGATTTGGAACGCAGTGGCACACTTCTCATTTTCTAGTTGCTGTCTGTCTTGTTTTACAGGATTTTGTGGGTGAGTCTCGGGCGCAATAGGTCACAGATGTGAAGATAGGGGAGAGTGTTGACTGTATTTTTCCGTTAGACGGCCGACGACGGTCTGCTGATTTCTGCCGTTCGTGGAATTCACGTACTCAATAACGACACGAAACGCTACGTTAGCCTACGGTAGAATATACCTGTCTGTATCAATGGTTATGGAAGAGAGGTCATTATTGTTAGCGCATGATAACAGACTGTTGAGTTTTGTGCTTCATAAGCTCGTCAGTCCGCAGCTCGTTGTCTAGTGGCTAGCGTTCCTACCTCTGGATCACCCAGTCCCAGGTTCGATTCCTCTCTGGATTGGGGATTTTCTCTGCACGCGGACTGATTGTTTGTGTAGTCCTCATCATTTCATCAGTATCCTTATCATTCGTGAAAGTGGCTTGATTGGACTGTGAAAAAATAGGGACTTTGTTTTGTGTTGGCAGAAGAGCCAACACCGTGTTACGAATGGAGGCCGAAATGCACGCGTTTTAGCTAACGCAGGTTGGCATGAGGAGGGAAGAACTATACTGACATGAGGTCTGGAACATGAAAAGCAATGAGAATTCAGAAAGCGGACATAATTAGTTTGATACTTAACTTTAATCCTTTAATGATGAACGTCGCTATTGACGGTACATGATTCACAATATTATCTGTTCAGAATACATTCTTGAAGAATATGCCGCCTTGCTAGGTCGTAGCAAATAACGTAGCTGAAATCTATGGTAAGCTGTCGTCTCTGCAAATGAGAGCGTATGTATACAGTGAACCATCGCTAGCACAGTCGGCTCTGCAAGTGGAGCGAGTGCTAGGGAGTCTCTAGACTAAACCTGCCGTGTGGCGGCGCTCGGTCTGCAATCACTGATAGTGGCGACACGCGGGTCCGACGTATACCAACGGACCGCGGCCGATTTAAGGGTACCACCTAGCAAGTGTGGTCTCTGGCGGTGACACCACACTTTGTACGGGCGTTGATGACCACGCAGTTTAGTGCCTCACAAATCAAACGTCATCATATGCTCATTAGTCCTTTTTGAATAAGCTTTTCTCCTGTACGTAGAATTGTAGATTGCAAATTACTCGTTTTCTGTATCTGCTAAATCTTCTCACTTTGCTATAACTGCTAAATATTTGCTGTTAGTACTCGTGCTGAATCACTACATTTCCCTATGATCACTCCAACGATCTGGGTTGGGTAACTGCTGTCGTCCAATAAGCTACTTCTTTAGAAGGTTTTCTTTAAACTGTATAGATTCGTATGCTCATTGATACAGTCTAACAAATAGAGCGTAGTACATAATTATGTTGTAATTTAATCTTACAGTAACTTAGGCAGCCAATAGCTTCTGTGTATGTCGAATCGAAAGTATTGTGTCTCTAATTAGCGTCAGATGAATGATTTTTATAATAATGGAATTTGTTTATTCTTCTGATTTTCTATGACACCACCTGTACGCCTTGCTACAACGTTGATCAGCAGCGAAAGCTTAGCACATATGCTGTCCGCCATTATCATTTCCCAAATATCTTCATTTCCTTCTTTCTTGATCGTGAATCTACAGTAGAAAAATACATATCTCCATTCTTCTATTTCACAGCCATATCGATTGATTTCCTTTAGCACATCCACCGTCCTTGTGTACCTTTAGTAAACGGTAGCTCGATATGAAGGTCATCAAACAGTTCTTAAACATATGCCATGTATTGCCGACACTGAGACACATGTCTCGAGTCCGACTTCGCCTTTTTCTATACCGAGTGTCTGTCCTAAAAGCCGTCCAGAGCCTTTTCTTTTGTGTTTCGACAGATATTTGCACTTCCATATCTACAGCGCGAAGCTAGATTTATTGTTACACGTGATGCCCATTGTCGATGGAGGGCGTCAGTTTGTTTCTCAGTAGCATCAAAACGATTTCCAAAGTGGCATTTTACGTGCCTGATCGGTGGAACGCTCCCAAATTTTTCTAGCTGGATATTAAAAGTTTTGTCGATATTTATTAACAGCGGAGCTAAGACACCAGTATTCTAGATCCTAGCTGACTGATTGTCACTGCTATGTGGCGATAGCAGTCAGAGGGGGCCAGGGAGGCCAGAGAATTGCTGCTTGAGTACTGATTACTCTACGGGTTTTACTGTCTGTGGTCACACATATTGCTGAAATCAATGTCGCCCTAGGGAGATTTTAGATCTCTCTATAGAAAGAGCTCTAAACCTTGGGTTTAAAAATATTATTTTCTGTAAAGGGGCAGAAAATCGACGCTTTCCGTCGACAGTGGGGTCGCATGAAAGAGGTAGTAAGCAGTATTTGGTTTTGCTCACTCCACGAACCCACTGAATATGTACTTCAATTATATAACAAAACACTTTGTATAGACACTTCATTTAACAATCTTTTCTACCGAAACACTTCATTTTCCTGCTCCAGTGCGTTATTCAATTTAACGAATTTCATCAAAAAATGGTTCAAATGGCTCTAAGCACTATGCCACTTAACATCTCAGGTCATCACTCCCCAAGACTTAGAACTACTTAAACGTAACTAACCTAAGGACTTCACACACATCCAGGCCCGAGGCAGGATTCGAACCTGCGACCGTAGCAGCAGCGCGGTTCCGAACTGAAGAGCCTACAACCGCTCGGCCATAACGACCGGCAAATATTTCATCAAAATTGGGAACTGCAGCGTACTTCAGTTCCAGTAGACCTTTGCACCGAACTGTCAACTGCCTTCTCCTTATAACACTTAAATTATAGACTGCATTTAATCCTAAATTGGGCGTAGCATGTGAATCGATTTGCTCTAGATTATTACATCGTGCAAATTTCCATTATAGGAAACTGTGGCGGCTGGTTATTGTGTGATATTGCGCTACAGCGCTCTCTAAATATGGGACTAAAATTGCACAATTCCTTTTCAAGTGCAAGCAGGAAACTGCACTCTCAAAGTGAATGCAGCTATGCAAATAAAATGGACGGAAACATGTTATGTAGCGCTCTCTGTGCAATAACTAGAAACCAGTGTGAAGTGCTGAAATGACGAACAGCTCCATAACGTTCATCTCAGAGGAGTGATGCAGCTGTCTGTTTTTGACTGCACGAGCTGCAGTCTGACGTCATCCCTTCCAGCACTATGAGTGCTAGTTGCTCAAAGCACCAGGTGGGTATTTTTCTTTGAAATTACACATAGCGTATTGAGCAAGGTGAGGGTAGGGGTTTTTTTGAGGAGTCACTGTCAAAATGGCACCATGGTAGAGTTTTCTACTGCTCTAGCTGGTAATGCGTCAACTCATGTTTGATACCCACTGTTACCAATAATTTTTAGTTTTATTTCATTCCCAGCAGTGATAACCTTTTAATTATAAAATTTAAGTATATTTAAATTGTTCAGTTTCCATACTCAATAATGAGTTCAGTCACGATTACTACCCTTGAATATCAAAAGGCTGTAGGCCGCCACCAATTTGTCGCACACTGCTAAACTTGTACCCGAGTAGTCACTGATACGTTTGACGAAAAACAGTTCTACATGAACTCATTAACGAAAACGTGGCATCTGCATGAACAAAAATTGGTCAATATATATGCAAAAGCATTTGCAATCGAAACAAAGGACAATACAGGTAAATATAACACATACACCACACAGAAGTACACCTTAATAAACTATTCGTGTCAAATTTGGGAATTTGTGGTAAGTTCCTATGGAACCAAACTGCTGAGGTCATCGATACCTAGCCTTAAACACTACTTAATGTAACTTAATGGAGGTAGGACGTGAAACGGGCCGACTTGGAGCAGTAGATGCACCACAGGACATTTTAATTTGTACTGTCTATACTTTTACAAATAAATTTATAAAACTTTGTCAGCATGACCAGGAAGGATTCAGAAATCACACTCATAGCAGTGGTAGTTCGAAAAGATAAATCAGTAATTTTTTTACATGTGAAATTTCATCATTTTTTGTACTTACTAATGGCAGCATTTGTTGCTATAGGTACAATTTTCTTCATAAGTAAGAGATATTCTTCGATGAAGTTTGCACAGCATACAAACCATACTTAAAGCTGTATGAAACTCAAAAATTTTCCAAATCTATTGAAAACTGTGGTAAAAATTCAGGTAATTAACTATAAAATTTGTGTTTTTCATAAAGATAAAGTTTAAAATATAACAGCTCATTCGTTTTTTCATAAATGAAATAAATTCTAGAGTTTCATACACCTATAGGTATGGTGCGTATGCTGTGCAAAATTTATGGAAGAATCTCTCTAACTTATTATGAAAAGTGTACCTATAGCAAAAAATGCAGCAATTAGTAAGTAAAAAAATAATGAAATTTCGCACGTAAAAAATAAAATTATTTTGTTATGTTTTCGAACTTCCACAGCAATGAGTGTGAATCCTGAATCGTTCCTGGTGATGCTGACAAAGTTTATTAAACTTATTTCTAAAAGTGTAGACATTGGAAATTAAACTGTCGAGTGATGCCTCGCCTGCTCCAAGTCGGTCCGTTTAACGTCCTACCCGCTTTAACTAACGGTTAGGGCAACACACACACCGATGCCCGAAGGAGGAGTCGAACCTCCGACTGGGGGAGCCACGCGAACCGTTGAAGGCGCCCCAGGCCACGCGGCTAGGCACGCGCGGAAATGATGTTTGGTTTCGGGGCGCTCAACTGCGCCACCATCAGCGCCTGTACAAAGTCCCAATTTTTTTACTGTGCAATCCAGCCACAGTCACGAATGATGAAGATTAAGATAACGACACGAACACCGAGCCCTGAGCAGAGAAAATCCCCAGCCCAGACGTGAATCGAAGCTGCGGCCCCTTGATTCAGAGGTAGTTACGCTAGTCAGTGGACCACGAGCTTCGGACTTTCAGTGTCAGCTCACCTGAATTGCTTCAGCAAAATTTCGGAATGGTTATGCAAAAGAAGGGCTCGGTTGGGTTGTGTAGGGGAAGAGACCAAACAGCGAGGTCATCGGTCTCGGGAAGGTTGGGGAAGGAAGTCGGACGTGCCCTTTTAAAGGAACCATCCCGGCATTTGTCTGGAGAGATTTAGGGAAATCACGTAAAACCTAAATCAGGATGGCCGGACGCGGGATTGAACCGTCGTCCTCCCGAATGCTAGTCCAGTGTGCTAACCACTGCGCCATCTCGCTCGCTTGCAAAAGAAGACTACAGTGGGTTTTCTTTCGTACTGTCGCTTAATCCAAGCGAAGTGTCAGCGTCCAATGACTACGAAAACGGTTAGAAATCGATCTCTAACCTTTCATATTCCCCTCCCACTGTGAACGTATGTGAAGGGGTAGTAGGGGTCATGCGTGTGGGTCACGCGTGTGTACGTGCAAAATGCGGCACAAACAGGTGGCTATTTCTGTGGTGCCGGACGCGCCCGGTCGCCCGCGGCGACGCTGGGCGGCCACAAGGCAGCGGACGCGTCGCTTGCCCGCCTTGGCGACGGCGCCCGCCGCCGCCGCCGCCGCCGGCTGTTTATACCCCCGTGCGCAGTTCCGCCGTAAATCTCCCCCCAGGCGATCCGAGTGCGTTCCGGGCCGCTGACTCCTTTGTTTACGAGCCACGCAGCGCGCAACAGGCTGGTCGTGGCGATGCGCAGCGCCACGTCACGTCACAGCACGAGGCCCAGACAGCTGCGCCCAGGCCGGGCGGCAACGTCACCTCGTGGAACAAAAGTGACGTTTCTCTGACGCTAGAGGCACGTCACGAGTGCTAAGATGAGGATACAGTTTTAGACAATTCTTTAGGCTTCAAACGTTGACGTCCACGAGACATTAAAGACAGAGACATGGGAGCCTTTAAAAGACGCCTCAGTCAGGAAAACTGCTTGCTGCTACCTTCAGTGCAAACTAGGGGCGCGCACTGACTATTGCGTAGTACCTCTCAGACTTCTTGACTGTAATGTGTCTATAGCAACAACTAGGAAATTGCGAGAACCACTAAGATAGATAACATTAACGACATGCAAGCGAAGACAAATATCAATTGTTTTACACTGAAGAGCCAAAGAATCTGGTACACCTGTCTAATATCGCGTAGCGCCCCAACGAGCACTCAGAAATGCCGCAAGACTAATGCCTGAAGTAGTGATGGTGGGAACTGACACCATGATTCCTGCAGGGCTGTCCATAAATCCATAAGAGAACGACGGGTTAGAGATATCTTCTGAACAGCACGTTGCAAGGCATCCCAGAAATGCTCAAAAACGCTCATTTTTTGGAAGTTTGGTGGTCATCGGAAGTGTTTAAACTCAGAAGGGTGTTCACACTGGACCACCCACCTAGATTTCTAGTAGTAGGGTATCTTACTCCCGTTCCATGTCTAAACACATAGTGAGTCATGTGTAGACCTACAACAAATCTGATTGAAATTCCTTCAGCTTTTTTCGAATTATGCTTTTATGTTATCGATTATCAGTCTCACATTCAGCCACGAGATACCAGAGACATCCTACTGCCACAGTAAGTTTTTCCAGAAGCATGTTGAACCTGCGCCAAGTTTGGTAGAACCTACTTCAGATATAATAGAAATATGCCGATACGTGTCAGTCCTTAGCGAATATCTTCACATAGCACAGATTTTCACCCCTAATTAACTCCTTATCCTGACCTCTAGGAATGATAGCGGTGATAGGTCAGAAGCACGTATTTCTTAACTCCACTCTGTTTCTTACCAGACAGTAAATGTTTTGTGTAGCAAGTATGGCAGGAATCTACCTAGGGGTTAGAAGACAATCTGGGGCGTATGTGCACGAATAAAATGATTTTTATATTAATACACCTGTATAAAATTTAATATTTTAACGATGCTAGCCAGCCTTACTTCCTCAAAACTGAGAATATAACATTTAATCAAAAAAAAAAAAAAAACGTAACCCCGATACAGTGAAATTACACTTCATGACATATGACAGTAATACCGTTTTAAAAATTTAAAATATCTTTCCAAGATTTAAAGTACAAAATATAGCATAACAACATTGCCCTGAGGACTGTCATGGCAACAAAAAATGTTATGCTCAATATCAGAAATCGGGAGAGCTTAATTACAAATGTTATAATACGTAGCAGTTCGTACATGAACAAATCTCAACTAACAGAATATTAAAACAAAGTACCGCATGTCAGGGCAGCACTGTTACTGGTACCTGTGGAGACAAGACGCGAATGGCTCAATTACTCACATTACTTCAAATGACACCCCACGGGCATTACATTTAAGTGGAACGAGAGCATCCCAACAACATTCTGTGACCGCTTCACAGACACGTGGAAGTCCACAAGGCTAAATCAATGCTCATCACACTGACACCGTCATACACTGTCTGACACGCCGGTCTGCTGCTTGCTGTTCACTGGAACTCCCGCCGAGAACTCCACACTGGTGGCCAAAATGCAAGCTTAAACTAATGGTATAGTCCCCATCTCGGCACAAGGTACAAACTTTATTACGTTTTCAATTTAATGATTACAGTCCCAAAACGTTATGTATTAATTAGCATGTAGCTTTTTACCTGCTTTTCGACAGCAAATTAATAAGTGTTAATCTACATTCAGATCCGATTATGTTACCTTTAGTATGTTGAAACCGGTTATCCAGTAAACAGTATTTAGGCGATCTTGGCTTTTGAGTTATTTCTACAACAGAGTGATCGCTCCGCTAAGCACTGTGTGTTCAATGCAAAATAAAGAAAACTTCACTTACAGATTTACAAGTGAAAAAAATAGTTTTCTCATGGTAGCACCCTTTTCAATAAAAGTTTTTTAAGGAGTGGGTATTCGAACACTGAAAATATACGCAGTGTCAGGTTTCGGCTGCAGGCCCCAAACTCTGCTTTATGTTGGTACGTTTTCAGTCTGATATATATTTGTTTGAGGCCGCTCTCCAGACAGAAATTATGACTGCCATATCATTTCAGCTATGTGATAAAGTATGGTAGTCAACCAAGTGTCTCACATTTTCGGGAGCCATCCCTCTTCACTCTCTCTTCCTTCCTGACCTCCATTATTTAATATTATGAGAAATCCTACTTCAGATTTACTCTCACCATACGACCATGTGGACTATATTCGAGTACTCATGTACTTGCATGAATTACTATTAAATTTTAAACTAGAAAGGACAAGATGTCAATTAATTTTACCTATATGATTCAAATGTTACTTTTACCTAAGTTAACCTCAGAGGCGATTGTCTATTGCCTCATTTTTTGTATTCTTAGCATGACAGATTCATTTACCTGACCAAAAACGACCTTTCTATCATGAATGGTCTGTATTCTCGTTAGTGATAGCTCTCACTTCGCATGTTACACTCAACACAGCAAACAAAACCTGCCGATCTCTTTACTTTTTCTTCCATTATTCTTTTCAAGTGGTAATATCTGCCACTAACTCTCAATGTTGCTTCCAGATACGTACAATTACTTTAAAGAGCCTTACAACACATGCCACCATTTTCACAAACACATTTAGTAAACTGGCACAGAAATACTTCTCTCGATGGAAAGTCCGACATGACAGTACATCCGAAACATAACACAACTATGAAAGTGATGGATTTTATTATTTCATTTAATTACCGTAAAAGAGTAAAGAAAAAGATTTGCTTTGCGCGTTAATGTTGCTATAAAATAATCTCTTTCAACGACGATCTTGCTAGACTGTATATGTTATTTTTTGCAAGTTCTAAACGCACGTGATAGATCTCGGACACTCCAATCCTTTTCACATTTGTCAGGCATCAGCAGAAACCTCTGTGAGTGCGTTAGCGTCACTAGAATAAATGACTAAGGTTATCAGTGGACCGTTATTGTATGACAGGGCACAACGGTGGTAAGCTGTATACAACTTGTTTAATTTCGGAATTATTGTCAAAGAGGTATATGAATTTACATACATTGTAACATGGCAGTTACAGAACAGTTGTCAAGATAACGCATTACGTCCTGTTTAGCACAAATATCACTGAACACAACAATATCAGATTTAAGTAGACGGTTCTCCACAAGATTTTTCTTACTTATACACCGTCAAGTTGTCCAATATTACGACAAATCATCCGATTCCAGTTCAAAGTTATCCTACTATTTAGGATCACAATAAAGTCTATGGAGGATGGTTAGTTTTAGTGAGAAAATGAGCAAAAGATTACTCAAGGTTGCTCGGGTTCACAGTAAACGCAAGCTGATGAACCAACATGTGAGGTCAGAAATAGACATTCATTCAAGCTGCCACCTTGCAAATCATAATCTTTTAACAAACTGTGATTTTTTTCATTCAGTTGAAGTAAACCATCCAACGTGGATATTATTTACCGCTTGCTTCGTTATACACTCCTGGAAATGGAAAAAAGAACACATTGACACCGGTGTGTCAGACCCACCATACTTGCTCCGGACACTGCGGGAGGGATGTACAAGCAATGATCACACGCACGGCACAGCGGACACACCAGGAACCGCGGTGTTGGCCGTCGAATGGCGCTAGCTGCGCAGCATTTGTGCACCGCCGCTGTCAGTGTCAGCCAGTTTGCCGTGGCATACGGAGCTCCATCGCAGTCTTTAACACTGGTAGCATGCCGCGACAGCGTGGACGTGAACCGTATGTGCAGTTGACGGACTTTGAGCGAGGGCGTATAGTGGGCATGCGGGAGGCCGGGTGGACGTACCGCCGAATTGCTCAACACGTGGGGCGTGAGGTCTCCACAGCACATCGATGTTGTCGCCAGTGGTCGGCGGAAGGTGCACGTGCCCGTCGACCTGGGACCGGACCGCAGCGACGCACGGATGCACGCCAAGACCGTAGGATCCTACGCAGTGCCGTAGGGGACCGCACCGCCACTTCCCAGCAAATTAGGGACACTGTTGCTCCTGGGGTATCGGCGAGGACCATTCGCAACCGTCTCCATGAAGATGGCCTACGGTCCCGCACACCGTTAGGCTGTCTTCCACTCACGCCCCAACATCGTGCAGCCCACCTCCAGTGGTGTCGCGACAGGCGTGAATGGAGGGACGAATGGAGACGTGTCGTCTTCAGCGATGAGAGTCGCTTCTGCCTTGGTGCCAATGATGGTCGTATGCGTGTTTGGCGCCGTGCAGGTGAACGCCACAATCAGGACTGCATACGACCGAGGCACACAGGGCCAACACCCGGCATCATGGTGTGGGGAGCGATCTCCTACACTGGCCGTACACCGCTGGTGATCGTCGAGGGGACACTGAATAGTGCACGGTACATCCAAACCGTCATCGAACCCATCGTTCTACCATTCCTAGACCGGCAAGGGAACTTGCTGTTCCAACAGGACAATGCACGTCCGCATGTATCCCGTGCCACCCAACGTGCTCTAGAAGGTGTAAGTCAACTACCCTGGCCAGCAAGATCTCCGGATCTGTCCCCCATTGAGCATGTTTGGGACTGGATGAAGCGTCGTCTCACGTGGTCTGCACGTCCAGCACGAACGCTGGTCCAACTGAGGCGCCAGGTGGAAATGGCATGGCAAGCCGTTCAACAGGACTACATCCAGCATCTCTACGATCGTCTCCATGGGAGAATAGCAGCCTGCATTGCTGCGAAAGGTGGATATACACTGTACTAGTGCCGACATTGTGCATGCTCTGTTGCCTGTGTCTATGTGTCTATGGTTCTGTCAGTGTGATCATGTGATGTATCTAACCCCAGGAATGTGTCAATAAAGTTTCCCCTTCCTGGGACAATGAATTCACGGTGTTCTTATTTCAATTTCCAGGAGTGTATTTACGATCAAGGTCATTAGAAATAATATTTATTCCTATGCCCAAAGCTCATCAGAGGACTCCAATTAAAGGGAGAATTGTCTTTATCAGCTAGATACATTTATCACGGAAAGGAAGTTGTTGATTCATACAACTGGTTGAAGCATATAGTGGCAAATGGTACACTTTGGAGATGCGCTATTTAAAAATATATTTTTGACGCTTTAATGATGATTGCGAGAACAGTTTAATATTTTGTGGATGGTTATTAGTATATTGTCAACTGTAATCAATTTATAGCGAACTGTTGGACGTGTACTTCGGCAGTGGGGGACATGTTTATGCTAGGACATGTCACACAGAACGTACAGGAGCATAAGGAAAACCTTTATGTGCTCTTCATAGATCTTAAGAAGCTATACGACCCTGTTCAGCGAGAGAGGCTACTGGACTGCCTACACCACTTTACCAGGAAGATATCTGGTGGAAGAAGGAGAGATCTAAATCGGTGGACCTAAAAATGTGAGACGCTAGATCCACTACGGTAGTTTGTCACGTACTTGAACTGAGAGGTGAAAAATAAATGGAAAATTGTCTGAACATGAGCTCGTCTCACTAAGCCAAATGGCAAAGTGAAACTGGGGAATCAAGTCTCGGAGAGCTGTAACGTGTAAAAGTGTCTGTGAGGCAAGGAGGTGATGAACCAAGGATATTGTTTAAACTGCCTCACAAAAAGATGACGAAGGGAGCTTTTCACAAGAATATGTACGGGATCAAAGTCGAAGGAGCATCTGCTAACGAAGTAGCCCTGTTGACCAGATATAAGAGAAAATTTAGGTAGGTTAGTGACAGCTTGGAGGCTACAGTGAGGACATCCATCTCCTGGTAAACGAATCGAAGAAAGAGTATTTATTATGAGCAAGTATCATGCTTGTTCAAGAGACTAATTCCAGTTACTGTTAGTCAGAACATGACCCTATAAAAAGGGTCGTGATTTTAAATATCAGCTGCTTAGCTTTATAAAAGTATCGTGTGAAGTTAAGTTCAAAACGAAGATCCAGGCCGGAGGACTTACATATTCTCGTTTTCGAGCGAAAAATGTGGAGGGTGATGTGTGGTCAGTTACAGGATGAATCACTGGGGAACGGAGGGTCTGACATAATTGTCTACAACAGCCCATATATTGTAGGTACGATAAGGACCAAACGGCTGGTACTCTAATAAACAATTTATTGTATTTAAAACCAAAAAATTCGATGAGCAGTGTAATAGTGTGATTATATAAGATTATATAACATTTCTGATTATTTTAGACTCTGTTCACCTCCTGTCTCTTGTCACTCTCTCTTCCTTGTTGGTCGTGCATACTGTAAGCATTTCATGTTACTCTCTCGTATCATATTTGAAATAACTTAGTCTGTATTTTATTAATTAGGAATGATAGTAACACCCTGTACCAACGAAATGTTAAGGTTCTTTTCTGTTTAACTGCTAATTACGTTGGAAAGTGATCGGTTTGGTGACATCGTTTTTCGCGCCGTCTGTGGTCCATTCAGGCCACATTTGTACGATGTAACAAAGATCGAAACTTTCCGGTCTAAAATTCTTTGACAAATCTGATTCCAGATTTTTAGTGTAACGCAAGTCATTGTCTTATATTATACTGTATGTAATCATGGTTCACCGGCCGCGGTGACCGAGTGGTTCTAGGCGCTTCAGTCTGGAACCGCGCCACTGCTACAGTCGCAGGTTCGAATCCTCCCTCGGGCATTGACATGTGTGATGTTTTTAGGTTAGTTAGGTTTAATTAGTTCTGCGTTCTAGGGGCTGATGACCTCATACGTTAAGTCTCATAGTGCCCAGAGCCATTTGAAACATTTTTAATCACGGTTCGCCGTCACCAAACTTACTTGTTCGCCTACACAGATTCTGAAACGTCCAACTTCTAAAGCAAGTAACGGAATCACCACATCTAGAGAATAGGCTATGACAAATTGGAATTATATTCGTAGGCTTTCTACTTTCTGGTACTGCGGTAGTCGCTATGATGTGTTCCAACTTCTGAACAATTAGACTTTGGAAGAATGGAACATTAGCTTTTAAATTTAAATTCAAAAATCTATCTTCACTAATCGTGATACGTTACAGTATCTGCATTTCGTGTCACTCTGAAGCAGACACATCAATGGTAAACTGAGTGTCAATTTATACACTAACAACGAACATAAGATAAAATTTTTTTACTAACTGCTGCACATACACTACGAACCACTGAGAAAACGTATTTATGTTTCTTTTTCCATTATGGAAACTATTATATAAAGTAAATAACATTATAAATCATTGCTATAATACCGATATACACATTTAACTGAGTCAGAGGTAGCTAGCACTGAACTTTACACAAGTAACTAAGCCCGGAATGTACGGTGAGCATCTCGAATCTCGACACGTTTCAATGCAGCGAAATCTATACCGGACAATAGGAGTCACTGAGTAGCAATTTCATCCAGAGATATGACGTCATAATGGTATACACAAGCCATTATTCACCCACGTGAACCTCTTGTCACTGTTCGACAGACATGAGTAGAAGAACGGTAGCTATTGAACCCTCGAATTACGATAAAAGGTCGCTTCGATTAATTAATCACGATAAATATCGTGCAAAATGAAGTGGCTCTACGAGGCGTTTCCAACCCTTTGGTAGATAACAAGCAGGTACTGTAGCGCTTCCAGCCAACCGGTTTCGCACCGTAGTATCTGCGACGAGACTGTTGATTTACGCCCATCATTCACATGCAGAGGGTGTCTTGTTGTTGTCGGTCAGGCAGTGCCCTAGCCACAGACTTTGTTTCCGTATAGTTTCAAAGGCCTAAGCTACTTGACTTTTATATTATGTGAGTAATGGAAATAATTACAACGAAATGAAAGTCGGTGTCGTCTGAAGGATGGTCATCGCTAAAGGGTGCACAAAAAAATGTGATGAGTTTAAAAATTGGTTCTACGTAAAATGCGAAAGGAGTAAGTACAGAGGTCATCATGGCGGGATAGCACGTTTTTGCCTATTTGGCGATACAGATATTCAGATTAAAAAACTATGGCATAAGTGCAGAAAAAATTTCTCGAAAGAAAGTAATGTCTTTCTCCCAATCTTTTTAAGAGGAATTTCGAACGTTTCAACATAATTGTTTGAATTCAAAACAAATAAGCCAAATCATGAGAACTTGAAGATTAGATTATATAGGGCAAAACGTGCAGCTGTTGGGACGACCCAGAAACCTGACCCTAACTCGGAGATCAACATAAAAGAGGATATTTTGAAACTTAGTGAAGGTAATAGATTTTCTTGAAAACCGGCGATATGCCTGTTCTTGACAAAGAAATCCTTCTGTTTGACTTTGAAGAAGTGGAGAAAATCCTAAGTGAAGATGGAACTGTTCTCGTGGAAGGGAGGTTTGACAGTTCACCGAAATTTTTCAAAAAACTGCACGCAATACATGTCGACATCGGGTGCACAGAAGAAGAGACGAAGGTATTTCCGTCTTATTTGTTATGATCCCAAACAAAATTCAAAAGAAAGTCGAAAGTCGAAAAAAGGTGCGAGCTTGATTGGCACTCTGATGATTCCTTTTAATATACATATAGTAAACATGTTAGATCAATGGCAGCAATCTAGTATCTGGACGATTTTTGCCATTATCGACATTAACAGTGGCAAGATATCGGTAATGGTAGTTCCAAGACTTTCGGGGACGTGTTAATTCTTTTGCATCACATAACAAATCATAAAAGGATTTTCTTTTAGTTTTATGTACTTACAAATTAACACATCTCGAATTTTTTCCTTTGAATGTACTGCGAAACCTATTTCCCTGCCAAATTTCATGATACTAGGCAGCTGAAGTACAATATAGGTTTTAATGAGTGAGGTTCCGAGTATCGACAAATGAAACATAAATAGCTGTATCTCCTAAATGAACTGACTTAGAAACTTCAGTTCCTTGTATCACCAAGGGACTGTAGATGCTATTGTGCGACTGGAATTTGAACTTGATATCTGTATCCGTTAGTGAGAAAAGGGCCATTAAGTGACGGACGAACAGTCAGTCAGTCTGATGACAAGTGAAACATTTTTTTTCTAGTGATATAATTACAAATTTACATTTGTCGGATTTCTTTTTATGGTTTTACTGTGAAGCTTTGCTTCTTGCTAAATTTCATGATTGTAGGCCGACGGGAAGTGGCCTATAGGTTTTGATGAGTAAGTTTGCTAGTGTCAATGTATGTGACATAAATAGCTATATCTTTTGATTGATTTGGCTTAGAACCTTACATTTACTTCATCGCCAGTTTTCCATAGCATAGGACGCAAATATTAACTTGACACATCTACCATTTCCTAAGAAAAAACGGTTTCACCCAACAGATGAACAGACAGACAGACAGACAATCGGATAACAAATGACAGAAATTCCTGTTATTAAACTAGAAAGTAACCACTTTTGGATTTTTTTCCCTTTAGCCGTATTGTGAAATCTTTCTCCTTGCCAGATATCATGACTCTAGGTCAAGGAGGAGTACCAGGTCAAGGGAAGTATCCTATAGGTTTAAATGTTTGCTTTCACAAGTGTGAAAGTACGTATATGAAATAAACTGCCGTATCTTTTGATAGCATTGACTTGGAAGCCTAAGGTTCTTACACAGCCAGGCAACAATATATCAGAATATAAAACAGAAATTTCAACTTCATACATCTACACGTCCACGTTCCTGGGAGAAAGTGTTCTTAACAGTCAGACATGCAGAAAGACAGAACACACTGTCAAAAAAAGTGATCCTATGAAGGTTCTGTTTTTACCGATCGAGGCACGGAACCCTGTTGGTACACTGCGTCCTATACTTGTCCACCGCGGCGCTCGGGTCAAGAAATCAGTCGTGGTTTAAATATTGGGACAATAAAAAGAACATTAGAATAGATACGCTATTTTAAACCCCCCTGATAATGCACAGTTGCCGATCTTCTTCCAGCAGGATTGTTTCTCCTGCCCGCATTGCTATGTGTCTTTCAAGCACTCAGTAAATATACTAATTTGTTTGTCTCGTAGCCGTCTTCGCTGTGCTCCTCTTGTATTTTTGCAACTTTCTCAGATTTTTTTGATCATGATTATAATCGAATACGTCACTAAACCATTAGCCTTAGATACAGTGACATAAAATAAAGTTTTCCTGCGTGCATATCAGCATCGTAGTCCATTTTAATACATTTCTGCAGTCCTCTTACACAATGAAATTCACATTACCATAGCACATCACTAGGGCATGCTAAAAGATAGCGGCGGAGCTCAATGGTGAAGTTGAGAAGGGCTTCAAAATTTTGTTTCGAATTTTCTAACTGGATGTTACGGTATTCTGGTGCGGTGATTTTAAAGTGCACCCCGATTGCGAATACTTACGTGACAAAAAGCATTATCGTTTTGAGCTATTAGAATCTTTCGTTGAAAACGGGTACGTGATTTCTTTCTGATATTTTTTTTTTCCTTTGATGTCAGACCTGGGTGCAACTTTGAAGTTGGAAAATAATGACGTACTTATTTGCTGACCTCCTTCCCTACTAAGGGTTTCGTACTCTAACTGATCTTCCTTGCCGTACCTCACTTACGAATGGAAATGTTCTTTCTTGAAAGGGGCTCCAGAACGTTTCCCAAGTGGGACTGCGAGCCATTGAGGTGCCAAGTAATCAATGGACTTACATCGGCGTATCCCAGAGCTTGAACACAAGAGCTCCACCGGTGACGCGCATTGGGAAGGCCCGCACGTCGGAAGGGTTGGAGGTGTCCGCGGAATTATAGATGAAGCCCTCGTCACGCGACACCACTCCCTGCCACGACCGCTGAATGATGGAGCAAGGCGGGCAGTTGCAGCTGACACCGTGAAGTCGTGAGGCGGTAGCTGTGCTACTGTGCCACGCATGTTGGTCTCATGTCGTCAGCAATACGCCACAAATACAACGAAGGCCTCATCAAATGTAGTGTTAAAACGAAGTTTCTCGTGGCACTAACTGCGCACAAAATTATTCAAATTTTCTTGGCACATTACGTTCTAATCGTATCCCAAAATTTGTCATCCACAATCTCCTGCGTCTTTAGCATGTGGAGCCGACTGCCGTAGCTCGTCGGAGGTACGAGTCCTCGCTCGGGCATAGGTGTGTGTGCTGTCCATAGTGTAAGTCAGTTTAAGTTAGATTAAGTATTATGTAGGCTTTGGGACCGATGACATCTGCAGCTTGGTCCCGTAAGATCTTACCACAAATTTCCAAATTTACTGCCGTAGATGAGGCTGTGTTGCTACTTAAGTGATTCTGTTCTAGTACACTAATTAAAAGTGTCTGCACACCCTAAGTAATTATCAGTTGGCCACTGGCTATCGAGAGAGTTGGGGTCATCAGTGTAAAAGGATTTGTAGAGTCCTGTGTTGCCAGTAGTGTAGAAGTAACAATTGATGAGTCGTTCAGGAGTGCTCAGTGACTTGTTCGTTGACAAGTCAGTGGTTGTCACCTGAATGGCAGACCCACCAGCGCATTTCAACCCTTCTAAAGCTCTCAAAGCTGACTGTAGGTGATGTGATCGTGAAGACGAAAAGCAAAGTAACAACAACAGCTAAACCAAGAACTCTTGTACTGAGGGACAGGCTCCATCAACTTTATGGAGAGTAATTTTTGAGAACATTTGTCGTGCGTAAATAGCGGTCTGGATAAAATTACTTTAATATGGATTGAAGACAGGTTTGACCACTATGAAACAAACAATCCTGTTGGCAGAACATCCGCAACTGAGCATTATAGCAGAGGTTGAAAATACCGCTCATAGGCATCACACCGCGCCTGGTACACGCGGCGCGGGGGGACCACAGCACAGCTACAACACCTGAGGATAGGCTTCTAACACTCCGAAACCGGTCGTGTGAAAATACATCAATTTACAAATGAAGCGGTGTTTTCAACTTCGGCCCTGTGAAACATTTATTGCATTAGTTAAAGGCTTCTGTCAGACTGTGACCATCTTCAGACCATTTACACCACGGTGGTCGGCGGTGGCGGTGAAGTGAGCAGGTGTCATAATTCCATGAACGTCAGCTCAGTTGTTGTGAAATCGTAACACCTACTCCGTTCTCCGCCACCGAAGACAATCACCGTATAATTATATGGATATGGTGTCTGTTCTTTCGGACGTGTCCGAAAGAACAGACACCATTGATGACCTGCAGCTGTCTAGAACGAAATTCGAATTATATTAATATATTCAGCTGCTGACGGGCGTTGATATATATCAACGGGGACAAGTGTAAATTTGCGCCCCGACCGGGACTCGAACCCGGGATCTCCTGATTACATGACAGTCGCAATATCCTCTGTGCCCTCGGTGGCTCAGATGGTTGCCGGCACTGTACCTCGGCGTGTACGGTCAGGGAGATGGTTGGCCTCTTTAATTTAAAAAACTGAGTGGAAGGATCAACAAACGAACTATAAAAGATGTCATGTGACGTTCGCGACGACCAAATCCAACGATCAACAACGGATAAAGAAAAGGGGGGAATAGAGTGTCTGCCATGTAAGCAGGAGATCCCGGGTTCGAGTCCCGGTCGGGGCACACATTTTCACGTGTCCCCGTTGGTATATATCAATGTCCGTCATCAGCTGAAGGTATTAATATAATTGTAACCACCGTGAAACTGCCTGAAAATTGTCACATTCCGACAGAAACCGGTAATAGTTGTCGATGAGGGGTGCATTATTTTTAACCCATTTTCACCTTAGGTTCATATTTTAATACGCACCTGAAGGTGAGACATGTGACTTGAAATCAAATAGTCCTTCGCGTTTTAGAAATAAATAATTTTTAGAAATGTAGCGGTTTTTATCATTGACGGTGGATACGGATGTAGACATAAGTCCTGAAACCGGATAGTGATTCGTTTTATAGAAATAAATATTTTTGTAATTGTAGCGGGTTTTTTCATTGACAATGAATAACAGTTGTGGATGTCCCGTGAAGAGAAACGTGGTATCAGTGAATATTTTACTGCGGTCATGACTGTACTTTTTTAAGTATTGCCAAGAGTGGTTCAAAAATTTTACATGAAATCAGAGGAAGGAATCACTCGTTCTAGCCATACCCTTGACTTAAACAACGTATTTTGCAGTAATATATGAATTCTCTGTACCTCTTCGTCCTTCTTCATTGAAAGCTGTTGTAACTGAAAATGGGTGTGACTTCAGAAATTTTACTATTCGTACCACTAATTTCTGCAAGTGTTCCATGCCTGCAAATCCAGCACAAAGCGCTTCGACGTATAGGAGTCCCGTCTGTTGGTAGTTGTAATTCTTTTGCTCTTTCATTGTCATTGCAAAGTTTAAATTCTTTGAAAAAGGTACTATAATGTCGTCTTGTAGCAAATAGGCAGTACATGTCGCTTACGCGAATTAAGGATTCTCATCCCTCTCATCTGTCATTCCCTTTCATTTTAAAAGGCTGTGACGATACATCGCTATACTGCCTCTTTTTGTACAAACACCCGTTGTGCCTGTGAACGTCCTTCATACCACGAACAAACAGCAAAGGGTAAACACCGCTGACGCCACGATTCTGCCAAACTCGGAGAGTTGTGCCGACAGAAAGACACCGCACCGCAATGCTAAATGAAATATCGCGTTGTTTCGGGTACTTCTGAGAAGGACCGAGCGAAGCCGAATAATACCCCGGTCCTTGGCCTATCCACGGTCCGCACACACTGAACTCACGACGTTAGCGCTACGAATTCTTATTGACTATTTTCGATGATTACAAGGTTTATAAACGTTATTACAATTAGCACGAAAAACTAGAAGTCGTGCTTAGCTGCCTTTAAGTGGCTCGAAGCACTACAGGACTTAACAGCTTAGGCCATCAGTCCCCTAGACTTAGAACTACTTAAACCTGACTAACCTAAGGACATCACACACATCGATGCCCGAAGCAGGATTCGAACCTGCTGCCGTAGCAGCAGCGCGGTTCCGGACATAAGCGCCTATAAACGCTCTGCCACAGCGGCCGACTCAGTTGCCTGTACAAGGTACGAAAGATTAATCAGAAATTCCCGTGTTATCTTTCAACAAACATCGGTCATGTGGGACGCAGCTCACTCAGTTAAGGCAGGCAGTTTGGTACAGTAATTCTTGGCAACTTTGAAGCATTTGAACCCGGACCACACCAGTGCTTATTAGCGAAAGTCCGACAAGATGGGCTACTGCACTGAGGATTTGTTGTTTGGTAGAGCTCAGCGTATTCACTTGGAAGGGAAGTCATCAGCAGTTATAGCATTAAGTTAAAAACCTGACTCAGGAGAGTGCGTAGGGAACCTTGCTATTTACACTGAATGACACTGTGGAAGCAGACAATATCAATGGCAATCTTAGAAGTTTTGTGCATGACACAGTTATCTGCAATAAAATAACGTCGGAAAAATATTGCACAAATATTCATTCAAATTTTAAGATTTCAAAGTAGGGCTCTTCACAAGAAGAAAAATGTCAAACAGTTCCCTAGTAGCAGAGATAAATAAATCTAAATTGCAGGCTGTCGACCCAAACAAACACCTGGATGTAACAATTTGTAGGGATATGGAATTGAATGATCACATAGGCGCACTCGTAGGTAAAGCAGAAGCCAGACTTAGGTTCATAAGTAGAATACTGTGAAAACAATCGTACACCCATTCTAAACTATACCTCTACTGTGTGGGACACAGAAAAACACACGACTAACATGGCAAATAAGGGCAACACAAACATAACGGCATTTTACCCACAGAGGAACGTCACTGAGTGCTGGACTGACCGACGGTCGAAGGCGAACTTTAAATATCCCTCAAGACTCACTTGCATAGTTTAAAGAAGGATTACTGATATCGATAACAAGGGAGGGCACAGGACTGGCAAAGTGCCAGGCCACGAGAAATCTCGACCTGTCTTCCAGAAAAAATCAATTAATTCTATTTAACGAGTCGTGAAAATTGTTATTGTGAATTTTTTTTAAATACGTGAAATTTGATAAGCCCAAATGAACGTAATTATTTGTGAACATAAGAAACAGCAATGTAGATTTAGCATTTCGTATTTAATGAACATTAATTTAAAATTTCAAATTGTGTTCTCCCACAGAGCTTCATGTCAAAATAAATTCAGCAAAGCACAGTTTGAATGCATGAAGTACTAAACCAGAGATAGGAACATTTCAAATAACTTGTTCCAGAATAATACATCAAGCACATACAAAGATTTTGTTCACACGTAAATTCGTGTAGTCCTAAATCATCGACTTCACACCGAACAGGTCTGAATTCATGTAGTAGAAAACCAGAGATAAAAACATTTCAATTAATGTGATCCAGAATCAGACATCAATCACGAATAAAGATTTTGTTCGCGCATGTGTTTGTGCAGTCCTAAAACATGGACTGAACACCCAACAGATCAGCGCCGCGAAACGGCATGAAGAAGTCGCTGACCCATGCGGCAGTGGGAAGATAAGACAGCAGCACACTTACAGCAAGACCGAGTTCAGCGCCCCCACTCAACGCTGATTTAACCAGCCACCCTTCCCTCGTCGGTGCTAGCTGGGATCGAAGACTTCGAGAGCATCAATAATGAGTGATACGAAAACGTTACGTAGCATGAGTTGTGAAATTAGTAATGGCGAAAAGTATTTCCATGTGTGAGTCACAAGAAGTTAAGTAGTACTGAGCAATGTGGCGCAGTGCTTAGCACATTGTACTCGCATTCGGGAAGACGACGGTTCAATTCCGCGGCCGGCCATCCTAATTTAGGTATTCCGTGATTTCCCTAAATCACTTCAGGCAAATGTCGGGATAGTTCCTTTGAAAGGGTACGTCCGACGTCCTTTCCCATCCTTTCCTAATCCGATGAGACCGATGACTTCGCTGTTTGGTCTCTCCCCCCCAAGCAACCAAACCAAGTTAAGTAATGGTTATCTCCTTTGCGGAAATAAAGTGGTACATTAATTATCATGTGATTTGTACACATCATTTGGGGTTCTTGCTAACAGCGAACAGCTCAGAATACCTGTTGGTACAGTCTTCACACTAAGGTGACACCAAATAAGTAAAAAAAGCGTTGATGGCCACAGCTTCGCGGAGTGGCAGCGCGGTTTGAGGCTCCATGTGACGGACTGCGCGCTCGCTCCCGCCGGAGGTTCGAGTCCTCCCTCGGGCATTGGTGTGTGTGTGTGTGTGTGTGTGTGTGTGTGTGTGTGTGTGTGTGTGTGTGTGTGTGTGTGTTGCTCTCAGCAGAAGTTAGTTTAAGTAGTGTGTATGTCTAGGGACTGATGACCTCAGCAGTTTGGTCCCTTAGGAATTCACAAACATTTGAACATTTTTTGAGCCACGGCTTCCACTTTTCCCATACATTCCGTAGACACAAGTAGGAGACTAAATTTCAAGGCCGTCTTCAACCAAAGCCGTGCGACATGCTTCTCAGACATGTATTTTGGTAGAATGGAGAATTACACAACAGCTCAAAGTGATCCTGAACCGCGGAAAATGCTAATACATCCACGTGCCACATGACATACAGCATCTCTCTTTGGATGGTCATGCTGCAGGTAACGGTGATAAACTACCGAAGGCGGGCCCATCTGCAACGACGATAAGTCGGTGCAGCGGAGGATGCACGTGCTCTACGGTGGCACAGGAGATGGCAGTTAATTAGCTACACAGACAAAGAGATTGCACCACATTTTCGAGTTCACGTTGAAGCACAACACGGACCAACTACTGAGTGAGGAATATAGGAATATTTTATAACCCCATACACATCGCTTCCGTAGCGACGTCAGAGTCTAGATTTGCGTAAGTACTGTCATCCTTCCAGCGTTCCATACGAAAACGCAGTGGGTAGGAAACTTTATATGTGACACCATACAAGGACCATCTTGTATGCACTGCACAGTGGGCTGCAGAGTGCAGATGCCGATATAGGTGTAGAATGGAATGGCTCTTGTACGCTGCCTGTCTCAGACGCATCTGTGAAGCCCGGGAACTTCATTACTCACCTGCCCCGCGGCGAGCGGGCGGAGACGCCAGCGTCGCCCTCGGGAAACCACTGAAGCTGATGTATACGCGCCACTGTTTGTAGAGCTGCACGCTGCGCGCTCTCCAGGGTAGCGCCTCTGGAGGCACTGGGGGCGTAGCCAGTGTGCCGCCAGCAGCTCTCCAAGGAATACCGGTGGCTCAGTGGTGCCGGCTGGCAGCTAGCCGTGTGCCTGCACGCACTCCAGAAACAGCTCCCGCATTTGAGATCAGTGTTGAACTATCACGTAGTGCTTATGACTGAGGCTGTACTACTGAAACGTACTAACGCACCGATTCTCTCGCCGACGGCAAATGAACCCTTACTGCACTGGGGCAAATTATTGTCTTAACTAATTAACTAGCTCGAGCTAACCGTTTGATAGGTCTGATGGCTGTTACAGGACAGAAGAACCTTAAGGAGAAAGACACGGCGAACTATAATCTTGAAAACTATGAATGAGGGAGGTGAATGCTTCGATATCTGCGCCATAAGCCACGGCATACATTTTCTCCGTTTGTCAAGCTATGTGCCGACAACAACGGTGAAGTCACTGATGACACTGTTACTAAGTCAGAGTTATTAAACACGATTTTCCGCAACTCCTTCACCAATGAAGACGAAGTAAATGTTCCTGAATTCCAGTCAAGAACAACTGCCAAGATGAGAAACATAGAAAGAGATATCCTCGGTGTCGCAAAGGTGCTTAAATCACTTAATAAATACAAGGCTTCCGGTCCAGATTGTATACCAGTCAGATTCCTCTCATAGTATGCTGATACAATTTCCATATTTAGCAATTATATACAACCGATCTCCCACAGTAAGATCCGCACCCAAAGACTGGAAAATTTCGCAAGTCAGACCAACACCCAAAAAGTGAAGCAGGAGTAATCCGTAGAGCTACAAGCTCATATCACTAAAGTCGATTTGCAGTAGGGTTTTGGATCATTGGAACATTATGAAGTATCTCGAAAAAAAACAATTTATAGACACGTAGACTGAATGCATACAAATAATATCGTTCTTGTGAAACACAATTAGCTCTTTATACTCATGAAGTAATGAATGCTATCGACAGGGGATGTCAAATTGATTCCATATTTTTAGATTTCCAAAAGGCTTTCGACACCGTTCCTCACAAGCATCTTCCAGTCAAACTGTGTGCCTATGGAATATCACCTCAGCTGTGCGACTGGATTCGTGATTTCCTGTGAGAGAGGTCACAGTTCGTAGGGACAGACAGAAAGTCATCGAGTGAAACAGAAATAATATCTGGCGCTCCTCAAGGAATTGTTATAGGCCCTCTATTGTTCCTGATCTGTATTAACAATATAGGAGACAATCTCAGTAATCGTCTTAGATTGTTTGCAGATGAAGCTGCCATTTGACGTCTTGTAAATTCCTCAGATGACCAAAACTAATTGCAACAAGATTTAGGTAAGATACCTGTATGGTGCGTAAAATGACACTTAACCCGGAATAAAGAAAAGTGTGAAGTTATTCACATGAGTACTAAAGGAAATCCGCTAAATTTCGATTACGCGATAAGTCACAAAAATCTGAAGGCTGTAAGTGCAACTAAATACTTACTGATTACAATTACAAACCCCCTAAATTAGAACGATCACATAGATAACGTTGTGGGTAGAGCCAACCAAAGACTGCGATTGACTGGCATAACATTTAGAAGGTGTATCAGGACTACTAATGAGACTGCTTACACTACGCTTGCCCGCCCTATTCTAGAGTATTGCTGTGCTCTGTGGGATCCGCATCAGTTGGGACTGACGGATGACATCCAAAAATTACAACGAAGGGCAGCTCGTTTTGTATTATCGCGAAGTAGGGGAGATAGTGCCACAGACATGATACGTGAATTGGAGAGGCAATCATTAAAACAAAATCGTTTTTCATTGCGACGAGATCTTCTCATTAAATTTCAATCACCACTTTTCTCCTTCGATTGCGAAAACATTCTGTTAGCACCCGGCTACTTAGGGAGACATGATCATCACGATAAAATTAGAGAAATCAGAGCTCGTACAAAAAAATTAAAGTGCTCGTTTTTCCCGCGCGCTGTTCGTGAGTGGAACGTTAGGGAGAGAGCTTGAAGCTGGTTCATTGTTAGGCACTTCACTGTGAATATCAGAGTAGTCACGTACATGTGCCTCTAGATGTAGATGGTAGTCGACATATCAGCAGTCTTAACATTGTACTGAGGTCACAAAGGCCTTGGGGTACCTCGTAAGACATATTGAACCATACTGCCTTTTAAGCCGTCCACAATTGCGAATGAATTGTCGGTACAGGAATTTGTGCATGAGCTGAACTCTGGATTATGTCCCATTAATCTTCAATTGGTGGCCACATCATTCACTGTAATTTTCTAGAGTGTTCTTCAAGTAAATATCAAACAATCGTGGTCCGGTTACATGGCGCGTTATCATCTGTAATAATTCCATCGTTGTCGGTGGCATGAAGTCCATAAAGAGCTGCAAATCGTTCCAAGTAGTCGAACGTACCTATTTCCAGTACATGACAGGTTCAATTGTGCCAGAGAACCCAGTCCATTTGGTATAAACACACCCCACATCGTTATGGAGACACCAGTAGGTTGCACAGTGCCTTCTTAACAACCTGGGCCCATGGATTTGTAGAAACTGCGTTGCCCTCTAACCCTACCATTAGCTCTTACTAACTGAAATCTGGACTCACCTGAGCTGGCCAAGGTTTTTCAGTGCTCTGGGGTCCTACTGATGTGGTCCCGAGCCCAGGAGAGCGCTGCATGCAAATTATGTCGCGTCGGTCGTCTGCTGCCATAGCACATATGTCCCAAATTTCGCCTCAGTATCCTAATGGAACTTTCGTCGTCGTTGCATAATGATTTCTGCCGTTATCTTACGCAGTGTTGCTTATATGATATCACTGACAACTGTACACAAACGCCGCTGCTCTTGGTCGTTAAGCGAGGCTAAAAAAATGGCTCTGAGCACTATGGGACTTAACTTCTGAGGTCACCAGTCCACTAGAACTTAGAATTACTTAAACCTAACTAACCTAAGGACATCACACACATTCATGCTCGAGGCAGGATTCGAACCTGCGACCGTAGCGATCGCACGGTTCCAGACTGTAGCGCAGTGACCGGTAATGCCTGAAATTTGATATTCACGGCACTCTCTTGACTCAGTGGATCTCGGAATATTGAACTCCCAAATGCCTTCCGAAGTGGAAATTCTAAATTCTCATGCGCCCGTCTCCAACATCTATTGAGCGTTCAAAGTCTGTTAATTCCTGTCGTGTGGCTATAATCAAGTTGGCAACCTTTCCACGTGAATCACCTAAGTACAAATGAAAGCCCCGCCAAAAAAATGACAGCTCGTTTTTTACCTTGTGCAAACGATACACCGCCTTCTGTATACGTACTATTGCATAACATTCGTCATCTCAGCCTATGTTAATTTCGAATTTGTGGGAATGACCAAGACTAGACAATTTCATAATTCACGACATATTTTCTCAGATATGAGTCATTCACTAGGCTTGAAACTTTTCTCCGCTATGCTGTATGTAATTGTCTCATGTGGTTGCCTTTGGTACACACAATATCTGCGATAATTTGCTATACATACTGTAGTCTTTGTCTTCTGCCAAACACATATCCCAAGCGCACTCCTTCCCGGAGCACGTTATCTATTGCCAGATTGTGTAGCACATTCGATGAATGTGTCTCTTTGTAATAAGGATTCCACACAGACTGCTGTCACAGATTTTTCAGTGGCCCTGTAATCCTTAGTTACTGCATGTTCGCAACGTAACGTCTTATTCTAGGAGCACATTTAAAGAATTTACATCTCAGCAATGCTCCCTTGTTACAGACGAAGCTTGCGTTTAACTATTCTGTGTAGAAAACTGCTCGCAACTCGAGTTAGTATAACAGTAAAGCGGCATTTCATTTTTTATAAAGGAAACAACAAACTTCTTCGTTCCCACCACGTTCCTTAATCTTCATCGGTTTGATTTCCACCATATTCACATCTAAACTCAGCTTTGTGTAAAATAATGTGTTAGTACTCTGAAACAATTCTTACAAGGAAAACACCCCATAATACGTTCCTCAGACGTTGTGGTAAAATGGCCCAGTGGATAATCCGTAAAATACTGAACACGGAGCCTGGCCGGAGTTGCCGAGCTGTTCTAGGCGCTTCAGTCTGAAACCGCGCGACCGCTACGGTCGCAGTTTCGAATCCTGCCTAGGGCATGGATGTGTGTGATTTCCTTAGGTTAGTTAGGTTTAAGTAGTTCAAAGTTCCAGGGGACTGATTACCTCAGATGTTAAGTCCTATAGTGCTCTGAGCCATTTGAACCATTTGAACTGAGCACGGATCAAGCATGAGAACAGGATGAAGGTGTACTGAAATGTAAAAAAAAAGCAAAATAGAAAGAGTGAAAGATCCAAGCTCAAGATGTGTAACATCGACTGAACTCCACGAACAGTTCCGTAGTGTTGTGCGATCATGGTGTTGGATTGTAAAGTGGGAGACCCGTGTTCCAGTCTCTCACAGGTCGCATGTCTTTCCACAAAATTATGAACTTTCCCACGGTCGTTGACGTGTCTGTTCTCCTCCTTGGAAGATGTCAAGCTAGACGTTGTTTATAGCATATGGTTCGTGGGGTGAGTATATACTACCGTTACAAGTAAATGTAGTGAATAGTGAAAAACAAGCGGGTAGCCACGTAGACTTCTCACAGAAATGAGAACAACAAATGTTACATCAGAGGCATTCAAGAGTCAAATGTTTCAAAACGGAAAGCAAGAGTATTAGCATGTGGCACTTACGTAGAACAAGTGAGAGGTGTGTACGTCTGGAGGTCAATTCATTACATATCGCTGTTGCAAACAGACGTTACATCAGGCCATACACACACACACAAATCTGAATAAGGCGAAGAGACATGTCGCTTACTGGACGGACAGTTTATAATTTAGTGAAAAAATGGGTCACTAGAGATATTTTAGCCGGATCTCCTCCTTCAGAGTCCAGCACCATGACCGTACAACCACGGAGCCGTGGTTCTTCAAATGAAATGTCGTGTGCCGAGGACCTCTCGGTGGGTAGACCTGATCAGGTGATGTAAGTCTTTCGAGGTGACGCTACGTCAGTGACTTGCGCGTCGATGAGGATGATATGACGATGAGCGGAGAAAATCTCCAATCCAGCCGGGAATCGAACCAAGTCCTCCCCCCCCCCCCCTCCCCCCCGGCATGACATGACAAGCCGGCGCGCCGCCTACTCACCTCCGTGGCGGACGGCTCTTCATATTTACTCAGTGTTTGAAGTCTAGTGCTTGGATCGTTCACTCCTTCCATTTTCATTACTTTTCCACAGTTCTGAGCCCTTCTTTTTGTTTTCATGTTTGATCTGTGTTCAGTTTTTGATGGGATAACCACTGGGCTATCTTATCACTAAATACTAAATATGAGGCGGTGGAAACTCTCCCTCATTATTGACATGTGATATTATTTCGTGCGGTCAGAAACTTTCCTCGTGTTATTTATGACTTCTTTAATATGCAAGTTAATCATCATTGCTATAAAATTACAACCCAGCGTTATAGTCTTCTTTCAATAAAACATCACGTGTGGAAGGTAATCATAGACTGTTCAGTCAAATTAATGCGACCACCACTTTTGTTCTACATGAAAGTTCTATAACCTGTCACAGACAGCAGATGTCAGCACCATTGGTGGTGGCTATTTAAATCCCATGGGGATGGGGGGGGGGGCGGGGTGGGGGGGGGGGGGGGCGGCTCACCCATAACACTGCAGACTGTGTCATTATGCGTAAACGGAGAGAATTATCTGACATCCAAAAGGGAATGTTTACTGCCTTTCGGGACTAGAGTGGAAGCAGTTCCGAATGGGCTATGTTCGTAAATTGTTCGAGTGCCGCTGTCGTTAAAGCATACCGTGTATGGCAAAATGGCGAATCCGAGACTGAGGCTCAAGCAACTGTAGGACAACGGCTGCAGAGATGTGTACAGACTAACAGACGTGTAACCAGTGAGCAACTGACCGCTCAGATGAACCACGGGGACACCAACAGTGCTTCTTCAACTGTGACTCACTGAACGTGGCTACAAACTGGCCTCCCCAGGAGATGCCTGGTTCATGTAGCCATGCTCACTAATGTTCATCAGTGACGAAGGCTGGACTTTGCTAGCCATTATGACAATTGGAGGTTCACTGAGTGTTTACAGCTGGCCTTTCCAAATGAATCACGCTTTAGTTTCAGGCCGCACGGTGGAGCGTAATTGTCCGGGGAATGTTTTCGTGCCACTCCCTGTGCGATCTCGTCATTCAGCAAAGCGCAGTGGATCAACACAACTACGCATATATCCTTGGGGATATTGTCCATGCAGTTTCTTGTTCCTCGGCACGATGGCATCTACCATCAGGACAGTGCAACGTGTCCAACAATTCGCAGTGTACAGGCGTCGTTCGAAGAGCATCAGGATGAGTTTACCGTACTCTTCTGGCTAACAAACTCGACGGTTCTAAACCCAATCGAGAATCTGTGGGATCGTCGGGCTATTCGTGTCATGCATCATTTTTGGTGTTCTAACTCGGTTGGCGGACGACTTTGAAACCATTATCACTACATCCACTATCCCCCATTTGCTATAATCTGTCATCAGATCAAAATCGAAGTTTTCTTTCCAGATGCACTATTTTTTCTATATCATCTAGTTTAAATCAGTAGAGATTCAAAATCTGATTTCACTTTTCCATTTGTCTTCCTCGTACATCTTTGTGTTCTCACAGCGCAATTACGGTTCCAATAAATTTCAGACGTGCAGCCGCATAAGTTCCACTTCTTCTAGTTCTCGTTGCTCTTTTTCTTCTTTTTCTTCTTCTAACACTTCGAACATGTGCCATTCGGACACCTTCAGAATGGTCCGAAACATTGACGCTATAGCTTTTTCTCTGTTTTTTTTAAACGCGTGGACAGCGCCACTGCCTTCACGGCCACAAAAATGCAGGCGCTTGAGACGTTGACGAGCGCTGTAGCATTGCGAGCTGCAGAGTGTTGACGTTCTTGTAAATTTATTAAAGAAAGCGCTGAATTGCGTGACTTGTCCAAGCTGAAACCGCATTCTCTGTTAATGAGATTGTCGCCCAGACGAATTCCATCTGCTTCTTTCACCACTGTGTCCTAAAAACATGTTAGAATTTCGACATTTTTGTACAGCACTTATTGACCAGCGTAGATTCAGTGCTCCGCTATTGCCGAAGCATTGAGCTATAAGAGCCAGGTATAACTACAGTGTTTCGTGCATCTATCATGCGACGTACGAATCGTCTACGCCATGTATAAAAAGCCACACCCTCAGGTGACCTTGTAAACCCTAGTCTGCCGGAGCATCAATCCATCTTTAATGAAACCCATTAGTGCTACTGCCGTCGGTAGAAGACGGAAAGCAGCTTTGTGCTTGCTGAGGTTCCGTTCTATTTTTAACTACAGGAAAGGCACAGATTTAAATCTTTTTTCGTCTTCATCTGCGTTTCTTATTCCCACTTTTGGTTTCATTCGTAACGCCTTAGTATTTTCTACGGAGAGAAAGAAGATGAATCTACGTGGTTGAACGGCCGAAATATAGTAGACTATGTCTTCCTTGGCTACTATCCAAGCCTCAGATCCATAATAAAGCAATGAAACAGCTGGTCTTGTGTAGAATTTCAGCTGCGATTCTGTGGTTGTCTTTTTGTTCGCTGTTCCTCTTATCGTTGTACAAGCACCCAAAATTTTGCTGTCTGGTTCTTTATATATTTATCGCAACGAAATGAAATGTCGCAACCAGGTAGAAAAAATGATACACTTCTCGATTATTTTGTTTTCTACCACTGTTTTGCATCGTAGCCTTTGTTTTTTTGAGACTGCCATTACTTTTGTATTTTCTATAGTTAGTTTGAAATTATAATTTTCAAGAGTTTGATATAATTTCAAAATAGTTCTTTGTACTTTTTCTTCTGAACTGGCTATTTTAGGCTCTCCATAGGCATGGATGAATGTTTCTGATATGATGTTACTTATCTAGTTCTATTCCTTTGTTGTTTTTTGTTCCTCTTTCTACATTTTAATCATTTCGTTTATGTAGGGAAATGCTTTACTTATAGGATACTCCACTTAGGAACGCACGATGTTTTTCGATTGGTAATTCAGTGTAGTGGCTTATTTCAGAACCTCCTGAAGGAATGCGCACTAGAAACCACCGTAAGCGTTACGCCATTTTCTAAAGTTTACACTGTTTTTAGATATGAGGTTGTGTTTTGCGCAGTATTTCTAAACATGTCGCTTCCCACAAATTAAAGTGCTATGTAACATATTACAATTATATGGATTATGTTGTAAATTATTCATATACTGAAAATTATGATGTGTAATGTATAATATTTTGAAAACTAGTTGTATAACATGTGGGCAGTTACGCCATATGTAGTCATTTGGGCTTCATTTTGTACTTTAATACTTAATGTATTTTATTGCGGATAGTATGATACTTGGAAATGAACTGAACCCCTTTAATATCTTCATATTTCTACCTGTTTGAGGCTAGAAATTAACGTCAGTCTCCAACAGCTTCCATTTGAAGATATATTTAATCTATAAGTCGAATTTTATAATAGTTCTGCTTCACTTGATTTCTCCTACAGGTTATCGGTCTGCAGCAGAGTAATAATTTAACAGACTGTTAAATACAGTATTGACAGTCTTATCTCTATTGCAAAATATCTACATGTCAATTTACTTCGAGGACCAAAATTTAGATTTTTATGAAAATTATTCATCTGCAATACTCTTAGTTGTTGAAATAATTCCTCATTATATCACAATCAGAAAAGTTGGTGTTCATAGTTATTTACAAAATATTGGTAATTTGAGTTAAGTCATCGGTATTTCACTATCGATACTTAAGTGTCTCAGACACCATGTTAATGAAAAATATCAGTGTCGATCTTGCTAAGAAGCATGGATACTTGTTGCCACTGTCAACAATTTTTTCATCATTTAACTAATTTTTTATACAAGTGTCGTAATGACGCCAGAACCATATATTTTTGACTTTTCAGTCCATAGTGTGGGCTGCAGGTAGGGGGGGGAGGAGGGGGCGGGTGATTGAAGTGGGAGGAGAATATTTCTTCTCGAAGTAAGGAACATGTGCCATTGTTGTAGCTGACAGTGGACTAATGCCTTTCATTGTTCTTTCAGTTTACGCTTTCATGGTGTAAAGAAATTTAGGGAATACTTTGATGCACGATGGAAAATCAGACAAACCAAATTTAATTTGTGGTGTTTGCTATAACAAAAGAAAAGAATATGTTGCTGACTAGACATGTACAGATCTATTATCACAAGTCAATTACTACCTCAAAAATCACTTTCTGCGTTTTCAATGCGATGATTTAAACATATTGTATCGCATCATCAGTCCTTCAAATACATAACTAAAAGAAACTGAACAAAATATTTCATTTGTGTAGCCAAATCCACAGTTTCTGAAGGACTGTTCTCCTATCATCAACGCAATAAACCGAAGGGGAAATTTTTATCATAACTTTTATTTTACAATCTGCAGACAAAACGTTTTCAGGTACTGAAGTGTATGTGTTTGTGTATAAAGAAGTATTGACTACTTTTATCAGCAGCGGCAAGTAAGATGTCATGCTTGGAAGGTATGCAATATCTAAATTTTCAGTACCTAAGAGGAACCAAATTAGTAACATGACCTGACACAAAAATAGCTAGAAAATTCTTACACCTAATTTGCAGCTGTTTAATAGGAATGCCTACCCTATTGTGTACACACAAATTCAGAATAGAGGAAGTAGCTATCAGTGACATGCATGATTGCTACACTATTTCGCTTCATACATAATATTATATTAGTTAAGTGAAGTGACACAATACAGCAAAAAGTAAAGTTAAATCAAATACAGCGCTCGGTGCAAAAATTAAGTCTTTTGAGCTGGTTACGACGCTTCTATGAGTGTCTTAATCAGAAATTAAATTCAAATTGGCATTTCACGTATATAATAAATTTCAACCGATAAAGCTTTAGTCACAAACTTTTAAAAAAAGAATACATGGAAGGCGAGCCACTGTGGGCTGCTCATACATGTAAATCCACAGGAGTTTAAAAAAATTTGTAACTAATGCGTTAACGCTTGAAATTTATTTTTTACGTATCATGCCGGTTTGAATGTACTTCCTGATGATGGTACTCACAGAAGTGTCGGAACCAGGTCAAAAGACTTAATTTTTACATCCCAGGGCTGTAATTACTTTAACTTTAATTGGTAGATGGTTGCTGACTATGTAGCCATTTTTAAAGCTTTACAGTGAAATATAATATAATTGCAGAGAGATTCTACTTTTTATCTGTTATGCATTATGTGTATAAAGCAGAGAGTGTATGATCAATGTCTTCCCCTAAACACCTTTACTGATTTCAAGTAAACTTCGCACAGGCATGGCAGGTTCGAATGGGTCAAATGGCTCTGACCACTATGGGACTTAACATCTGTGGTCATCCGTTCCTTAGAACTAAGAACTACTTAAACCTAACTAACCTAAGGACATCACACACATTCATGCCCAAGGCAGGATTGAACCTGCGACCGTAGCGGTCACTCTGTTCCAGACTGAAGCTCCTAGAGCCGCTCGGCCACACCTGCCGCCGGCATGGCAGACCTCAAAGGTATCAACACTGTGGTGTTTATAGCCTCCCAGCAACAACAGGAGCAGACAGATGGGCAAAAACGTGTTTTTTCCAGCCTCTGGCATATAAGCTCCCTACATGACAGGCATGTCGTGTGGGAACGGTATGGGTCTGCCAAATGAACTTGCTTAGCATGGCAGCCAACATCTCGAGAAGAAAATACAGTTTCTGGGGCCCTGCATCACTGGATTCCTTTGTTGAGCTCTAATGTTGGTTCTATGCATGCTCATGAGCATGGTTGGGGACAGGTTTAGATTGATAGAGGAAGGGATGGACAGAGTGAGGGAGACGAGAAAGACAAAGGGCAGGTACATGAGGCGAGGTGGAAGGTGTACAGGCGTGGTGGGCAGGTAGGAGAGGAAGAGGGGGAGGGGAGTGGAGATGGAAAGAGAGAGATGAAGGACGACATAGTCAGAGGAATGGAGGAATGAGAGGTGATCAAAGAGACAGGGTGGCGTAAATGAACTAACTGTGGGGTAAGAAGAGACAGAGAGAGATGAGAGGAGGAGATAGATAGAGGGGGCAATAAGATGGACAGAGTGAGGAAGAGGTGATTGCACAGATGTGGATGAGGACATCGGTTCAATGTGTGTTTCGAACGCTTATGCGGGCGAAGCTGCGGAGAAAAGGCTAGCTATTGATAAATCTCTGTGACAGCTTCGTATGTGAGTCATCATTCGTTAGAGTTACTGTGCTTCACGTAGTTAAGTTTAGTAATTTTTAGCACATTCAGGCAGATCAAGTACGAATAATAATATAGCTCTGGCGATTTAATTTATACTGCGAGTTTGGCAAAGAATATAACTTTAAATGCGAGAGATGTGCTGTTCAACACAGTGTAATAGTCCAACTCACATCCGACTTTACAAACCAAAATACTATCATCCCAAAAACGTAACTACGATTCCTTGAAAAGTTGTGTGTGCCCTTCAGGTGATCGCGGATTGAAGTGAAGCAACGACTGACGAAATCACCAGATTCCAAGCAATTTGTGATAGGAGACTTCCAGCGCATATTCCAACACACAAAAACGCTCTATCGGCAAGTAAGCATTCTCAAGCTAATATCGCCAAGTAGAATACTGATATTTATCACAGCACATATAATGAATTAGTCTACCCAGTCCTCAAATACTGCAGTGCCTGTTCAGCAACACAGAACTCGGCCAGCATATTGCTCTACATTTGAAACACAGCACGAAGCGGTTCTGGGACTGTACCATTCCAAGTCCGGACAAAAATGTGACCAAGTGTAATGGTGAACTACATTCAAACCCCATTACAAGTAATGATGGTTGAGAGCGAACACGACCCGCCAAATACGTGTGTCACAATGACCAAGGGAAGACGACGTTGAAAAGCGGTTATCGGTGTATCAAAGCTGGTTAGTGCTAGATGTCATAGATCTTTTTTTTTCCTTCTTTTTCTTCTTCCTCCTCTGCCGTGCGGTAGGCCTTGCTTATCCTTGCAGCGACATTTGTTCCTTCCACCTTTTACTTGCTCTTCGAATGCATTTTTCACCTTGAAGCAAAATTATAATAAACGTTTTGGTAATCATGAGTCCTCCATTCGCAACATAAGGGATATCTGCTTTTGCCTATTATTCTCAACCTTTCCGTTTATACCAAACATTTTCAGTTGCTTCTGGAATCTATATTTTCTTTATGACTTAACTTTACGTATCTAAGAAATTTCGTTTCGTTGCCATGTAACCTTATTTTTCCATTTTTCTCATTGGCCTAGATTCACATTCACGCAGGAGTGTTGCTATCGCCGCAACTTTGTAAAATTTAAGAAAAGCTTGTGTTCGAACTTGTGATTTGGAGAGATCTTCCAATAATGCCATTTAAGTAATAGAATTTCTCGACCTGGTTTTACTTTCTCTTGGTCTCTTTGTACATTATCATGGACCCTAAAAATTTTAATCTGTCTGCGTGCTTTATGATCATGCTTTCTATTACTGTATTTGTACGTACTAAGCTTTCTACAGGAAGCTATGTCTTTAGTTCCCTGTTGTGCATAACGTGTAAAATATCTAACATTTTTGCAATTCGTGGGAAGCTCTCTATAGTTCATCTTCACTGGTCGAGATTGAAAATTGATCATATGCAAATAGCTGAGTCATTGTACTCAGACAAAGTCGAATATATATTGCTTTATTTTTCATTTCCATGACCAAATAAGTTCTTCAGTGTATGTATTTAAGAGCAGTATTCAAAGGCTGCAAAACTGGCTCACATGCTAAAATTCTTTGATCGTTTCCCATTATACCCAATTATTTGGACTTTTCTATTAGGATTGCCCGCATTAAGTCCGCCTTCGTAGCTGGAAAGTGGTAGCGTAGATGGCTGCCATGTGGAAGAATTTTTCTTTGGTGGTCGGGTTTGTACGGAACATTGTTTTAAATGCTCTCAAGAGTTATGAGATCGCTATTTAAACCTTCACTGTCTACTGCCTTTCTGTTCTTTGTATGTCTGAAAGAGTGATCTAGTTCTTGGTATTCAATGTGGACTGGATTTGATTCTACTGTTTTATTCATTTTGTATACTAAATAATACGTCCACAATTCTTAATAATAATGATGCCAGTCTTTGTTATTTATTACCCATATACCTGCCGCATCCTTTTTCATGTGTTAAGTCCCATAGTGCTTAGAACGACTTGAATCTTTCTCATGTTGTTCAGAAGTCTTAATATTTTATACGCAAGTGTTTGTGTACCGTGGACACTAGTTACAAACCGGGCTACGAAGCTACTCTACCCATCCTGATACAGCTTCCGGCAGAGTTTTTTCGCATCTGCTGTTTGCTTTTTTGTATGTTATTTAATCCAACTATAAAATTGTCTGAGGTTTTTCAAAACTAATTTTCGAGTGTTTCGACGTGAGGGAGCGGTGGTCTCCGGAGGCACGTGGCAAAGTAACTGCATTTCGCTTTATTTATTTTCCTTTATGTCGGTATTGCATTGAAAATATCCGGACGACTGAGAGAAATGTCGACAGTATGCGTGATGTGCTTTATTTGGGAACAAAGTTGTTCAAGTTACTCACCGTACTTGCTGTTGGTAACAGTAAGGCTTACTTTACTCTTCATCCTCATAACTGCATTCAGTATTGCTCTCTCCTCTCTAAGGTTTCCTTTCCCAGCAGTGTCAGTTGTCCGTTAACGGTACTACACAAAAGTGTAGGTCGGTTTATTGATGAAGAATCGACCGATATGCATCTGTTCCCTGTGCGATGTGTAATATTCCTGGCTGTGGCCGCTGGTATTTTCTCTTGCTAGAAGCTCGCCTTCATGCAGATTGATGTACGTGAAGTAGCATATAGTTCAAAAATGGAATGAGGTCCAAGGAGCAGATGTAGAATTCCCGTGAGAGAGTCCGCCAATTGCACTGAACTTGCTTCTGATTCGTCGGCACATTCTGGTGCTAGGCACCGAAAAGCCCAACTTCTGTTATTAATTAATTATATACTTTTCATTGTATTTAACGCCGTTTTCAGTATGACAATCTCTCAGTGTAACCCTACCGTTTTTGTTTCTTACATTTCACCACTTTTGAGAAACCTAAGCATAACGATATGGCAACCGAAGTGTTTCGGTTGCCTTCGGGTCGCTTTGGCCTTCCTAGGAGGCGACGTACCCCGTCTGCACTAGTCAGACTGATTCGGGAGTGCTGAAGATCCGGTCCCGGTACTCTGTTTCGGGTGTTCTTCAGAGCCGAACGTGTATCTCTGTTTCGGGTGGACTTGTGGTACTCAATATCGGGAATTGTCATAAAAGTTACCGTACTGTTAAGAAAGCTGTGTACAGTGCTATAGAAGACCGTGTAAAATGTGATATTTTAGAATTTATATAAACATGATACATTAATGAGAGGTGTCGCCTACCATCATTGTCAGTGCTTCAGATCTGGCCCTCTGTAGATATAGATACTAACCTGGGCAAATGGTATCCCACAAAGAAAAGCACAAACACAGGTTCAATTTCAAGATGACAGCGTAGTAGCCTCCGCCGAAGAAGATCCCACGACAGACGAACTGTCTTCTGCCTTGGAGACACAGCTTTAGAAGACGACGTTGGTGGAAAGAACTGTTAGGGGCTCATATTCAATCTCTAGAGATCTCTGCAGCTTCCAGATCTGACTGCCAAAACGACAAAAAATATTTTGAAGATGGCAAGCATTTTCAAATAAATAAATACAATTTTTCTAACAAGGCAGTATAAAGCGTAATTATATTATTATTATTATTATTATGCAACGAGGCACAGGAGACCGCTAGATACTTGTTCGAAAATGCTCTATAATATCACTGAACAACCTCCGAAACCTTAGCGATGGAGTTATGGCCCACCCTGTATACTTTCCATTTAATGTGAACTGTATTGATTTCGTACAATACATCTCATAGACAAAAATTTAAAAATGTGTGGTACGGTCTTATGGCACCAAATTGCTGAGGTCATCGATCCCTAAGCTTACACACTGCTTAATCTAACTTAAACGAACTTACGCTAAGGACAACACACACACGCATGCCAGAGAAGACTCTAACCTCCGATAGGTGGCGGGGGGGGGGGGGGGTGGAGGGAGGTGGAGCCGCGCGGACTGTGACAATGTGCCTCATACATTAAAGAAAATACGAGTTTTAAAACTGCAATACACAAAAGGTAAAATATACCGTCCAGAAATGGAAATGCTGATTAACAGGTATCTTTCAATATGTAACCTTCATTATTAGACTAGATACTCATACACATATACGATATTAGATGTAATTGATTGTTGCTTTATACGTCATTCTGTAAATTAAAAGCTTAGGAGTTGATCTACATCTACATCTACATCTACATCCGTACTCCGCAAGCCACCTGACGGTGTGTGGCGGAGGGTACCCTGAGTACCTCTATCGGTTCTCCCTTCTATTCCAGTCTCGTATTGTACGTGGAAAGAAGGACTGTCGGTATGCTTCTGTGTGGGCTCTAATCTCTCTGATTTTATCCTCATGGTCTCTTCGCGAGATATACGTAGGAGGGAGCAATATACTGCTTGACTCTTCGGTGAAGGTATGTTCTCGAAACTTCAACAAAAGCCCGTACCGAGCTACTGAGCGTCTCTCCTGCAGTCTTCCACTGGAGTTTATCTGTCATCTCCGTAACGCTTTCGCAATTACTAAATGATCCTGTAACGAAGCGCGCTGCTCTCCGTTGGATCCTCTCTATCTCCTCCATCAACCCCACCTGGTGCGGATCCCACACTGCTGAGCAGTATTCAAGCATTGGGCGAACAAGCGTACTGTAACCTACTTCCTTTGTTGTCGGATTGCATTTCCTTAGGATTCTTCCAATGAATCTCAGTCTGGCATCTGCTTTACCGACGATCAACTTTATATGATCATTCCATTTTAAATCACTCCTAATGCGTACTCCCAGATAATTTATGGAATTAACTGCTTCCAGTTGCTGACCTGCTATTTTGTAGCTAAATGATAAGGGACCTATCTTTCTATGTATTCGCATCACATTACACTTCGCTACATTGAGATTCAATTGCCATTCCGTGCACCATGCGTCAATTCGCTGCAGATCCTCCTGCATTTCAGTACAATTTTCCATTGTTGCAACCTCTCGATACACCACAGCATCATCTGCAAAAAGCCTCAGTGAACTTCCGATGTCATCCACCAGGTCATTTATGTATATTGTAAATAGCAACGGTCCTATGACACTCCCCTGCGGCACACCTGAAATCACTCTTACTTCGGAAGACTTCTCTCCATTGAGAATGACGTGCTGCGTTCTGTTATCTAGGAACTCCTCAATCCAATCACACAATTGATCTGATAGTCCGTATGCTCTTACTTTGTTCATTAAACGACTATGGGGAACTGTGTCAAACGCCTTGCGGAAGTCAAGAAACACGGCATCTACCTGTGAACCCGTGTCTAAGGCCCTCTGAGTCTCGTGGACGAATAGCACGAGCTGGGTTTCACACGATCGTCTTTTTCGAAACCCATGCTGATCCCTACAGAGTAGATTTCTAGTTTCCAGAAAAGACATTATACTCGAACATAATACGTGTTCCAAAATTCTACAACTGATCGACGTTAGAGATATAGGTCTATAGTTCTGCACATCTGTTCGACGTCCCTTCTTGAGAACGGGGATGACCTGTGCCCTTTTCCAATCCTTTGGAACGCTTCGCTCTTCTAGAGACCTACGGTACACCACTGCAAGAAGGGGGGCAAGTTCCTTCGCGTACTCTGTGTAAAATCGAACTGGTATCCCATCAGGACCAGCGGCCTTTCCTCTTTTGAGCGATTTTAATCGTTTCTCTATCCCACTGTCGTCTACTTCGATATCTACCATTTTGTCAACTGTGCGACAATCTAGAGAAGGAAGCACAGTGCAGTCTTCCTCTGTGAAACAGCTTTGGAAGAAGACATTTAGTAATTCGGCCTTTAGTCTGTCATCCTCTGTTTCAGTACCATTTTGGTCACAGAGTGTCTGGACATTTTGTTTTGATCCACCTACCGCTTTGACATAGGACCAAAATTTCTTAGGATTTTCTGCCAAGTCAGTACATAGAACGTTACTTTCGAATTCATTGAAAGCCTCTCGCATAGCCCTCCTCACACTACATTTCGCTTCGCGTAATTTTTGTTTGTCTGCAAGGCTTTGGCTATGTTTATGTTTGCTGTGAAGTTCCCTTTGCTTCCGCAGCAGTTTTCTAACTCGGTTGTTGTACCACGGTGGCTCTTTTCCATCTCTTACGATCTTGCTTGGCACATACTCATCTAACGCATATTGTACCATGGTTTTGAACTTTGTCCACTGATCCTCAACACTATCTGCACTTGAGACAAAACTTTTGTGTTGAGCCGTCAGGTACTCTGTAATCTGCTTTTTGTCACTTTTGCTAAACAGAAAAATCTTCCTACCTTTTTTAATATTTCTATTTACGGCTGAAATCATCGACGCAGTAACCGCTTTATGATCGCTGATTCCCTGTTCTGCATTAACTGATTCAAATAGTTCGGGTCTGTTTGTCACCAGAAGGTCTAATATATTATCGCCACGAGTCGGTTTTCTGTTTAACTGCTCAAGGTAGTTTTCAGATAAAGCACTTAAAAATATTTCACTGGATTCTTTGTCCCTGCCACCCGTTATGAACGTTTGAGTCTCCCAGTCTATATCCGGCAAATTAAAATCTCCACCCAGAACTATAACATGGTGGGGAAATCTACTCGAAATATTTTCCAAATTATTATCAATAAGGCTATCGACGTTTACCCGTCGGCAATGACGTAATCGAAATCAGCATTGCAGTTTTGCTATCGTCACACATGCGTAATCACAAGCAACTATGTGTGAATTCTGCGAAAATTATTACTGCCGATCATCTGAAACATCTCACGTAAGGGAACATTTCAGTCTGCATATGCAGACAGGCATTTTGGATTTACAATTCTTAGCGTCAAGATATCATGCAGTCCTCAGAGTAAAACAAATAATAGTACAAGGAAAACTAACAAATTCACTCACGGAGGCCTAAATATTACTGTTAACTACAATGACGGTATCTCTCGAGATTAATAGCTCTCTTAAGCACTTCATGAATGATAGTAGTACAACAAGTATACTAGACAGGAGATGATATTGGCAGAGCTGCTGTGCCAAGTCTCTCGTATAACACTTCCATAATGCTACAAGAACCAGACATCGAAAATCGGTAACGGATGTATATGGCGCAGTCTGCAGCGAGTCTATTTTTACACTGTTTCCTATCACAGAACGTGTTTACTTATAGAGAAAACAGGAAGAGACGTACAATCCAGACTATCGTCGTCCAAACATAAAACAGCTGTAGCCTCTGCAACCTTTTGTGACGTCAGTTAGTTCCATGCTCACAGTGCAGAAAAGCGTATATGATAATGTCAGTGGAAGGAAATCCTTTCAAACGTCCATTTACTATACCAGTCAGAAGAGTTCACGTTTAGGGGCTATTACTCTCTTTTTCGACACTGTAAACAGTATAACATACAACTGAGTACCATTTTCATCTACTATATTTCCGTCTCCGGGGGGATAAAAGGTGATGAACATGGCCTAAACATGGCCCTATGAAACATTTCGTCGAGATTCGGGTTCTTTTGTAAAAAATGTATATCATAACGACTTTTACAGCCAACATTTTATATAAAGTGACCATATTGTGACTAGTAAGATCGATGCCTCCTGGGTTGAGCTTACATCAAGCATCCTAAATTGTTTGCTGGATTTGTAGCATTCCCTGCTTGCTCTTACAGTTCTTGTCGTCTAGTTCCATGAAGGTTACATCCTGGTGTCTGAACACAAGTCCCATCATACTCTCCCTTCCTCCAGCCGTTGTTCTCTACATAGTTATTTTCTCGCCAACACTGCGGGGAAGCTGCTCGTTCTTAGCAGTACATTTAATTTTCAGCATGCTTCTGTATCACCAAATCTCGACCACTTCGATTCCCTTTCTTTTTTTTCGTTTATCCTGCGCTTTGTGATTCACTTCCATTCAATCCTGTGCTCCAGCCGTACATTCTCAGAAATTTCTTTCTCAAAGTAATGTCTGTGTTTGTAACCAGAATGATTCGTTTAGCGATGAGTGTCCTTCGTGTTTGTGGAGGTCTCCTTCATATAACCTCCTTCGTTCCTCCTTGATGAGTTATATCGCTTTGAGGATAGCAGTGTTCCATCACTTCCTCTACTATGTGGTTCCCAAATTCGATGTTAAATCCATCCCTATCTGTTATCTGCTAATCCTCACTACTTTCACCTTTTTTTAGCTTTATTGTCGCTCCATATTCTAAGCTCATTAGACTATTCATTCTAAACGACAATTAATTCTTTCTTTGACTTGGGCTCTCTTGCGACGTGTCCTAGTACTTCGATGAAGAGATTTGAAAGTGAACGAGGACTGCAGACATGCGTGTGGAAAATTCACGTGGCATCTTGCTGTTCATAGGTCGAAGCTAGGAAATAGTTGTCTATAGTCTACAACACCGAGTAGCGATTCTGTTATATTATGACGCTTGTATTTCTAGGGGCTGCGGGTTATACAAAACCCAAGGCAGCCGACGTTGGCGCTGATCCCCTCTTCCCTCTTCTATGCCACTTATAGCAGTCACGTATAAACTGATGTCTGATGACGTACACATACCGCCGAAACATGTATCACACGAGGTGCCATTAGCATTATTGATGAACTTCCGCGTCGTGAACAAGGCCGGGCAGTCAACTTCTAGCACGGTACGACGTCAGCATAGGCCTCAATTAACTACGCCCCTCAGGTATTTGTATCTGACATAAACTAGGTGAGACCCATCCCTTATCTACATCAGTAGTAAAAATTAAGACCTATGAAGGCCAGATTGCAAGCTGCCTGACAACTATTAGCAGTTACATTTAACATCGGGACACAGATTTTTTTTTCGATATCACTGCAATTAACCGCACCAATACAGAAAAGTAAATATCTTCTGAAGCCATATTCGTAAGGAGAAGAAATTTATGTTTGAAATTATTTACGCAGAGAGATCAAACAACAGTGAACTGGAGATGCGACGAGAAACTTTCAATATTAAAGTCATTCATTGACCAACTGATGTTTTACGATGTTACCTATTCAGCATTTGTGCAGTGCTGTTTCAGTGAAACAATAGTGGTCTTCGTCAGCTGTTGCCCGCACCGAAACTGAGTCTACACTGGGTTTCTTTCCCCGTTATTCTATGAAATCCAGCTTTACCCTTAAAGAATAGTGCAAGACTCTTTATTAGTCCTTAACTAAACAAAAGTTCTTCAGTAGTTAACGACCCAATTATTCTGTGTCTTTTCGCTTCCAGTGCAGTTTGATCTCCCTCAACATATACTCTGCACTTATGGTACAATAAGCATGCCATGTTTTTATCTTTGGATCTTAGTCCAACATTCCGCGTGCTGCTTCCTAATGAAGCTACGCAGTTTTGATTTCACATTCACTCTAGGAATGATGAAGATAGGTTCTGGTCGAAAAATGGAATCATCACTCTTGTCTTAGACAGCATATCAGTTTGTTCATTGCCACTAGTACATGGCCATCGACCATATTGTTTCGTAGTCTCACAAGGGCTTCATGATGTTCCGCAAGGCGTGTGGTCCTTTTCCGAGGCTGATACAGATTTCAGAGCTGCTTGTCTGTCGTAATGAATGTAGATGTCACGATACTTGTAGCATCGACGTAAAGCATCCTACTCTGATACCAAATATCTCCCGAGATACCGTGACCAGTTCCCTAGAGAAACTGTGCTTCATAGTCTACACTGTGCTTCACATAGGCCCCAGCTTCTTAGTCTGCCCTCGACTCTTCAATAAGCCAGGCTACGTCTTCCGAATGGTATCGTGATCCATTCTTCCATTGCTTCCTATTTACAGTTGTAACCCTACCATGTTTATTGAAGCAGCTTGAAGTTATTATATAGCCATCAGGTATTTACCTGACTATTGCTAAATTTACCACATTCACTGTGTTGGTGAGGGATTTTGGATATCATAAAGTTTTTCAGTTATTTCCAGTTTTTCACCTGCCCACCCTCATTGTGGGCTAGAGGTGTATTGGAGCATGTTCAGAATGGTCTCCATCCCAACTGTGGATGTGCTGTTAATTACGCACTTTATGCTTAGGCAGGCCAATCTGTGCACCTTAAAAATGTGCCTAGTTGTGAAAAATAGAATTACTACATTTTTTGAACAGGTTGCCTTTACTAGGCATTGTCGATTGATTAAAAGGGTGTGGTATTTACGGAAAAAGAACAAATTAAATGCTTAAAACGATTTTTCGTAACATGTGCTTCACTGTAACCTGTCTAACAAAGCACCCTCTTTCACCACATCGAGCGAATTTCCATTTAGGGTCAAGTAATGAGATACGTTATTTTCTGTGAATGGAGCAATGACATACAGTTCATCTTAGTGTTGTCTACCGTACGTGCCAGGATGAAGACGAATCAGGGAAAAATTAAGTCCTAGCACCTGAATCTAGTCTAGCAGAGGAACGACGCAATGGAAACGTAAGATCCAACAGACCATACGGACACCGAATATAACATTCATTATCATTCTTCCTCCATGCGAAAATCTTTACTGGTGCTTCTCAAATTCATGTATGTTAATCTACATTTTTGTTGAAGGGGGCGGGGGATGTATTATCATTAAAAGAAGAAATCGTGGACTAACAGCAAATTTATTACAAAGGACCTCACCTTCAATCATGGAGAATATGAATAAGCCCTTTTAAGCAATTCAAATCTGTTCTTACAATTTTTCCTGTGCAACTAGGTTAACCCACGTCTCAGCAGTAGTGCCTTTCGATAAAGACTCAAGTAAGGCTCCAAAATGATCAGTCCGAAAACGAAAGAATACCTACACCTACATCCACGCCTGATATGATGGAACATGACTATTATGAAATGAAAATGACGCTAAAGCTTCCAAAGAACTTGCGTACTACATTATACACACTTAATTATTTAAATCCAAACTATTATTACCGCAAGGAGGAAGATGTAATGATTGATTCGGCTGTCGCAGAGTGTCCACTACTCGCAAAGTGATCTCAAGATCACACTCACGGCGGCAAGATACTTTATTATGAAAATAGTGAATTCGCACTTGGATTAGAGACAGCATGGGAAATCCATGAGAAGGAAGACAATCAAATTACACAGGAAAAGTGTTACCTGACGCAGGTACCAAATAGCCCCACATGTATAAAATATGAATTGTAGACAAAGCTGTAATACAAAGCCCAACATGGCCTAAAATTCTGTGAACCTCACATGCAACAAATACAAAATACGGAAAGAATTGAAAGGGGAATAAGAAATCTCTGATGATTTCAAGTTTACAGACTTTCTGAGTCAGTGAAAGCATCACGATTTAATCTAATTTTGCGTCCAGTAAAAACACACGCTCTTGCCGAACAAGGGCTCGAACACCAGTCCTCCTGCACAATCAGCCTCTCTCCTTTGTCCAGAGCAGAGACTGACCGAGATGGCCCCCTCGGCTAGCTAATGAGTATGAGCAGATATATCACAAAAGAAAGTCTTCGGTTTAGCAGACAGTCCGGTAGAGGGGGAACGGCTAGTGATTCGCGTAAGTTCTTTCAGGAAGACCTCTTCGCGACCCAGAAATACCGTGATAGCGAACTTCCAAGGGTCGGTACTATTACTTGGAACATACAGAAAACTAAAAGCAACAAAAGCTTGCCATTATATAACCACCACTTCTTAATTTTACCTTTGGTATGACACACTCTGGCATATGACGTTCACCGGGCATTATCCATACCCAGACCCTGGCATCGGATCGCTAAATTGTGCACCGCCAATCGGTAGTCCACACAACGTTTTTCCACCATTCAATCGCCCAATATTTACGCCAAAGCGAGGCGTCGTTTGGCATTTACCGGCGTGATGTGTGGCTTATGAGCAGCCGCTCAAACATGACATCCACGTTTTCTCACCTAGCGCCTATCACAATACTTGCAGTGGATCCTGATGCAGTTTGCAATTCCTGTGTGATGGTCTGGATAGAAGTCTGCCTATTAGAGATTACGACCATCTTCAAATGTCAGTGATCTCTCTCAATCAACAGACACGGTCGGCCAGTACGCTTTTGTGCTGTACGTGTCCCTTCACTACACCATCACATCGGAAACAGTGGATCTTGGGATGTTTAGGAGTGTGGAAATCTCGCGCACAGACGTATGACACAAGTGACACCCAGTTACCTGATCACGTTGGAACTCTGTGAGTTCCGCGGAGCGCTCCATTCTGCTCTCTCAAAATGTGTAATGACTATGGAGGTCGCAGATATGGAGTATCTAGCAGTAGGTGGCAGCACAATGAATCTAATATGAAAGAAAAATTATGTTTTTGGGGGTGTCCAGATACTTTTGATCAGATAGGTTATTATAAAACAGTTGAGGTCTGTTATGCATGAACTTAAATTCTGCAGTATGCCAGATGATGACATTTGCATTTTTACACTCTAAATACTAACACATTTGAAAATACAAATGGAAATGTTACATGAAACAAACTATTCAAGAATACTTACAGCAACAAGTGGATGAATGTAACCTACCTATTCATCCAATTGACGCAAATCCCAACTGTAATGAACTGACAAAAGCTGAGCACATAGTGAATTAGTCAGCAGAACGTGCGCATCAGCTGTCAATAGTCAACACAGCACCACTTCTCTAGCATCCAACAGCGACTCGTAGCAGACATCCTGATTTGCTAGTGGAAGCGCCATCACTGGGCAGCCTCACAAGCGTTCGCTTTAAATGAAAATAAAAAAAGTACTTCAGCTAAAGCTTCAACCTCAGAAACACAGAGAGGATGAGCAAATTCCAAATTAGAGAAATATATTGCAGGAATAGAACCCACAAAGAGCGTATATACACAGTTCCGTATAATTTACCCTTGTACTCCTCGTACATTCTGTAGATTTGTCAGAAGAGTTACATTTTAAGAATTTTTTACAATTGTTAGCGCCAAAATACCAGTAAGGAACCAGTTAGGATATATCTGGGTGCACATGCTGGACTAGTATCTATCAGTCATAGAAATAGGTAGTTACTTGCAACTTTGTGATCGCATTTCAAACCCTTAATAGTGAGGGTAATGGGGTTCCGTGTGCAAATTTGATATCCAATTGTTATGCTAATTAATGAAGTTGATCAATTAGTTACGCCCCAACAATACCCCACACCCATCCCCATCCCCAGATCCCGGCATAAGTTTTCCCTATCTGGCACATTAGACCCCACCCATCTCCCTCCATTCCCCATCCATCTCCTCCTCCTCCTCCACCCGCATTACAAGCCAGAATTTCGAATTTTGGTGGGAATTTAGAATTTTGGTTAGACGTTAAGAAAATGCTGTGAATTTCAAAAATGATGGGAATTTCTTTGCCCCACAGCTATGCTGACATCCCACCCCATCCCCCAAGTATAGAAAATTCCAAATGGTGATGCCCTTTCTCGGCGAAAAGCCAAAGTGCATCGCCCAACACACAGAAACTGTACAAATGTGGGAGAGGTACATTGAGTTGGTAAACCTTATTTATTTTGGGTAGGAAACCAAAGTGCAGATCAGTGCTAATTACGTAATTTATAATACAGATTGTGCCTAATTACACTTGCACATCCATATAATTAGCGCTAGACAGGGAGCTGCTAAAATCACAATACAAATCAGAAATTGACGCTGTCATAAATCTGGTCTTATCTCACTGCGAAAAATTCACAATACCACTCAAAACTAGTGGCAAACGTACTCAAACTCTACACAAGATGATCGCTTCACCTACACGTGGGGGGGAAAAAGGCTGGAGTGCAAGGTACTACCTTCACTTTTGACAGGAAATGTGTTCAACTGACGAGATGTTGGTTTTAGACAGAGAGGAGGACTGTGTCTTCCGCCATTTGATGCCAGAGTCTGCTACAAATGCCTCCTGCTACATTGCTCGACAAACACTGTGCTGCTCAGAATTCAGGATGGCCAGCACACAGTACCACAACTGGTGGAAAATGCTTCACTGTTCTAATTAAACATCGAAAGTGTCAACACTCGTAAACAATGGGTCATATTGCAGCACACGTACAGGAGATTGAGATAATCAATATAATAACACAACTACCACAAAAACCGATCTCAAAAGACTGCAATAGGGGAGATAGGTGGCACTTTCACGTGTGTTCTTCACGATGTGTAGTCACAAACATGCAGCTGGACTTATTCCCCCCCCCCCCCCCCCCCCGCCTTCTCACCCCACTGGCCGTCACCACACCATAGGTAATGATAAAGGCCTGTTCAGTGCTATAGCTGATGGTAATAAAGAGATCCATCAGGAGGCAAAGATGTACTGTCTCCTATCTGTGGATGTAGAAAAAAAGAACAGGAGACTTTCTGCAGTCTGTTAAATTATTTCTTGGAAAGAAATTCCATAGAACTCTGCACAATGCCTTTTCAAACGTCCACGGTTTGGGAAAAAGGCCACTACCAGCCGCCACACGCCACCAACTGTCATAGGTTAGTGCACAGTCTCCGGCAGAAGTGGCTGGCTGTAGCCGGAGATGCTGGCGGTCAGTGCTGTCGATGCTCACAAAAGCCACTCATACACAATAGCTACAACGCTAGTGGGCCACAGAAGAAAGAAACTGAAAGACCGCTACCACAACCATAAGCTGTGGTCTTAAAGTGCAGCTTAGATTGCCTGTAAGCCATGCCCTCAGTCTGCCAACAGCCACCCCGACAAACACACGCTGTTCCGAGAGAGAAAACAAAGTGTAACAGTTGTATTTAATATCATCACATCTCTCATATGAGAGTACCTGTTAAAAAGGAAAACACAAAACCTGAAGGTAACAAATACTCTGATTCCGCGAAAATAGGCGCAGTCCGGTTTCTTTTAGTTTTATAAGTTAAAATGATAATCTTTGAGAGCATTCCTCAAGTTCAGATTATAAATTTTCATCTGCGAAAGTATTACCTTCTTTTCAGACGATGGAATTATCTGTATACGACGGCATCTATACAGCAATTCTTTTACGTTCAAGTGCAGGAGACAGTCGCATCTCTCTCTTTTTCTCTCTCTCTCTCACCACATACCGTTATTCTGCAACATCTATTGACGTGAAAAGAAACCTACATCACTGCTGCAGATTACAGATGAGAAAACTGATGAGGTTGGAGGTCTATAGCAATATATCTGACAGATGTATCGTCTTGTCTCAATTCTCCTGTATACGTCCACCCTGCGTAAAACCTAAAATACTTCCACTATTTTGCAGCAAAATATAGCGATCATTGCAGAATGTCCGTATTGTTTCGAAACATTGTTCAGAGTAAAGAAAATGCCAAAATAAATTTCCAAAGGAAAAATGCATGTCAAGCGATTTCTTTCAGTTTGATGGACAAAAATTACAAGCATGGAGAGTGGCCACGGTATTCAAATCAGCATCTGTTAATAAACTGTCATGCACCTGTGTATTACAAATATTTCAGACATACGAAATAACATTACAGAATACAGTCTTGAAAGCCATTTGTTCACATGTCCAAAAATCACAGTCATTTTACGGTCAGCAACAACAGATAATTCAAGAGGACGTTGTTGCCTTGTACACTATTGCAAGTGCCGTTATACCAATGGGATGCTATATCACACTTGCGTTTACGAAATCTAAAACACAAGTCCTGAGAGCATGTCTTGTAATGGAACCTCCTAACATCACCCAGGAGAGGATCCGGTAAGTTTCCTCCGATACATGGACAACAAATACCATCTGCATGCTGACGTCTGACATTTATGCTCATTAAATCCCCTCCACTGACGTACATGGGAAGGTTCTGTTCCACATACATGAAGAAGTAGCTACATCCAGCAGACTATAAATCACGATGGTGGTAGATTCTTGCGTTGTAGTTTCTTAAGAAATGTCATCATCATAGAATAGCGTATTTCGTGTGGCCGAGCGGTTCGAAGAGCTACAGTCTGGGACCGCGCGACCGCTACCGTCGCAGGTTCGAATCCTGCGTCGAGCATGGATGTGTGTGACGGCCTTAGGTTAGTTCTAGGGGACTGATGACCTCAGAAGATAAGTCCCATAGCGCTCAGAGCCATTTGAACCTATTTCGTGCAATCTACTCAAAGTTGCGGAAAACACTATAATTTCCAACGAGAAACGTGTGCAGTGGTTACAACACTGGACTAGCATTCAGGAGGACATTGGTTCAAAACGGATTCTGGATTTACTGATTTAGGTTTTCCGGCTTTCCCTAAATTGCTTCAGGTAAATCACTAGTATAGTTCCTGTGAAAGATCTCAGCTGACTTCCCTATCCTTTCCCAGCGTGACAGGACTGATGACCTCACTGTTTAGTCCCCTCCCCCGATTCAATCAACCAACCAACAGCTAGCATATCTAGGTCCCACAATAAGCTATAGTTCAAATGGTGTCTACTTTACAATTAAAGATTAAGAAGTATGAATTAACACAGGATATGCGGTATTATAGATTTTTAAACACATAATCGTAACAATGACAGTAAAACAGTAATGATACCACAAGAACAGTTACAATTTTTTTTTCTAATAGTTTTATAAACAAAATAAGTGTAGCTCGAGAACATTCCATATGTTCAAGTTAAATTTCTCATGCACGAGGGCATTTCATTCATTTCAGATGCATGAGACACCATTACAGATCTGCTTCTTTACAATAAATTATTACGTTCATGAGTACTCCTCATCGTTAATTGGAATCACCTAGAGTAGGTAGAAAAAATACAACTATGAACTATCTGCATCAGCTCTTTAAACATTCATACTACTGAATGGAACATACTAACACCACCCTATAAAATTTTACTGTGTCTCTCTCTTCTGATGTATTAAGAAACAAATACCGCCTTCATTAGGACATTGGGCACATTACAAGTATACCTATTGGTCCATTGGAGCAAGTAGCCAGCGATGAAAGTCACTTGCACAGAACTGTGTAAAGTCTCCTCACCTGTATTTGAAGATGACCATATCCCATAGACTATCAGTTCAAAGAGAAGGTTCCTGTGTTATTTGATACATTGTTTTCAGCTGTAACACATCAAAGCAGTGTATGACTACAGTTCTGAACACTGCTATACAGTTTGTTTTTCCACCATGATTTTGTGGTCTGTGTCAGGTGCGAAACTGACATTAATACATGTGGATACTTTGGCTGTCACAGAAAGCTGGACATCACATATTATCAACTATGCTGCTCCCAATACACACAGGTAGGTAGAAATAAAACACATAAACGATGTTTCTTGCTGAGAAAAAATGAGGGAAGATATCACAGCATATCGAAACTGCAAGAGTTTGCAAGACTCTGTAGCATCTCCAAACAGCTGTCTGTTGGTAATGACCTATGCATTTAATCTTATTTTCCACCGTGACAGGGTAGCAGATGTCTTCAGTTTTCGTTTTGAAGAGACCAAGAGCATTTTTTCCCCACATTGCACTCTTTTGTATGATAACTGTTCCAGTGTTGACCATCACTGGAAGGTGCTGTTCGCAGCGGATGTGGAGTAGTAGAAATAAAAAGCAGTATTGTTATCTTATTGGTGAAAAACAGTGCAGTATGTAATGCAGCATACGGAAACAGGCTGAGTCTGCAACAATGAGCAACACTTCCAGACAACTATCCAAAGGTGATGACATCTGCAATTAATCACATGTTCCACAGTGACAAATAGCGGACGTCCGGTGCTGTGATGAGGCTCTCTGCATTTCATACAAATGGTGTTAGTGAATCATTATGTCGTAATCAACAGGAAACCAGTGGACAGATGGGATGGAAAAGCCACCGTCTAGTGGGACCATGTACTGCAATTGGCACTTCAGCAACCTACACTGTTGCACTTAGATTACCTACATCTTTCTAGCCCATCGATCATAGTGTGGAATCTATGATTAAAAGTGGCCTTCTTTCCCTATGAGGATGGAAGTCACAGAATATTTTCGTATTCACAGGATAAAGTGGGAGATAGGAAGATCGCCCCACACTGTATTTGAGCAACCATCCCTGTAAGAAGGTCGCCAATTTTATCTGCAATTGACCATTAGTACGAAGGTACACAACATTCTACAGTCCACGTCTCGTGAAGAAATAGAGCAAATTGAAGCCTTAATTGCTGTTCAGTGTTGACTGTTCCACATCAATCTTATAGCACTCATCCAAGTACAAATTGTCTCTCCAGATGTGTGCATGTCGAGGAGGCTTGCACTATCTATCGGTATATAGTGGACAAGAAAGTGTTACGGTGATGTACCAGACTGTTAAGAAGAGAAGTGTGGTTTATGCTTGATGGAGCTCCAAAAAGAGTTTGAAACATTTTATGTAACTCCCCTGTTGTGTCAGTTCTGGAGCATAAGTCTAATATCTTGAGTCGGTAAAAAGAAGATACTGGCAAGAGAGAAATTATCGTAGAGCAGTAATACACACACTTCTAAGGCTCGGCCTCTAAAAACCTGTGTTATTAACGCCATATATTTTCTGAAGTATTATTTGTGTGGGATCCAATGCACTTAATGCTCTAATGCAAGAAAGACATATATGCCCAGCTTTTGACACACAGCCATCCTGCAGGTTTTATACCGCAATCACTATGGCGATAACTGTAACATGACAAAACTACTTCTGCACTATTGTGGTGTCCTACGAAGTGACCGAGCTGTTCCCACTTCAAAGGTATCGTCCGAATATATCCACCACTCACACGCTTATAAACGAATTAGAATGACGTCGGAAGACTACTGTTGCATCTCTTAGAAAATTGGCGTATTTTATACGGTTTTTTTTAGTAGGAAAAGTACGTACGTTAATCCCATTTCCCATGTCAAAAATTTGGCTCTCAACACTATGGGACTTACCATCTGAGGTGATCAGTCCCCTAGAACTTAGAACTACTTAAACCTAACTAATCGTAGGACATCACACACATCCATGGCGGGATTCGAACCTGTGATCGTAGCGGTCGCGCGGTTCCAGACTGAAGCGCACAGAACCGCTCGGCCACACCCGCCGGCTTTCCAATGTCAGCCGTGCTTATAAGTAATAGCAGCAGTCTAACCGATGTTGCCCGGTCTCACTAGGAACTAGAGTGAGGAAGAAACGACTTCAGTATTTTCCACAGTTCATACACAGTTATAATCCAAGCCCTGCTGTAAGAATATGTACGTCAAGAAACAGTGACATCTTAAGAGGGAGTAAGCACCAAGATCAGTAGACAAAGGAGATGTAACAGTCTTATTGCACTTTAGCATCACCACAAGTCATGATTGGATGTTATGTAGTTTTGCTCATGTGACGGATAATATACAGTTTAGACCTAACATCACGTCTCTAGAGTGCACCCTCCTCACACTACAAAGATAGATATATGTGGCATCACTTCACACTCCAACAGAACACTCTAGGGAATTTGACAAGTCTATTAAATTAATTGATTCTTTTCCTTAATACTTTGGAATAACATTACTTGTGAGAACAGTTCGGTAATATCTATGACTGCTTGTGTGACAAAGTAACCAGGATTGGGATATATATGTTTCTATTGCGTTAATATAGCGATTCCGTGTAATAATTATATCATCTATGTTGATGGGCGTAATACGAAAACCCATATAGTTTACAAGAGGAAGCGGCGGATTAAAAATGATTGCAGACAGAGCATAATTTTTAAGCTCTTCTCGGTCTTGAGTGTCTGGGTACGCCCAACCCACATTATTCCCTCACACTGCATGGTACTTTTTCCCTAATTTTATATATCCCCGGCCAATTAAGGTAATTTTCCAAGGTTTTCGTGATTTTACGTATTTCGTCGTATTTACCTCAATTTTTACTGACCTTACGACTTATCTTAGAAGAAAGATTAAGAAAAGGCAAACCTACGTTTCTAGCATTTGTAGACTTAGAGAAAGCTTTTGACAATGTTGACTGGAATACTCTTTTTCAAATTCTAAAGGTGGCAGCGGTAAAATACAGGGAGCGAAAGGCTATTTATAATTTGTACAGAAACCAGATGGCAGTAATAAGAGTCGAGGGGCATGAAAGGGAAGCAGTGGTTGGGAAAGGAGTGAGACAGGGTTGTAGCCTCTCCCCGATGTTATTCAATCTGTATATTGAGCAAGCAGTAAAGGAAACAAAAGAAAAATTTGGAGTAGGTATTAAAATTCATGGAGACGAAGTAAAAACCTTGAGGTTCGCCGATGACATTGTAATTCTGTCAGAGACGGCAAAGGACTTGGAAGAGCAGTTGAACGGAATGGACAGTGTCTTGAAAGGAGGATATAAGATGAACATTAACAAAAGCAAAACGAGGATAATGGAATGTAGTCAAATTAAATCGGGTGATGCTGAGGGAATTAGATTAGGAAATGAGACACTTAAAGTAGTAAAGGAGTTTTGCTATTTAGGAAGTAAAATAACTGATGATGGTCGAAGTAGAGAGGATATAAAATGTAGACTGGCAATGGCAAGGAAAGCGTTTCTGAAGAAGAGAAATTTGTTAACATCGAATATAGATTTATGTATCAGGAAGTCGTTTCTGAAAGTATTTGTTTGGAGTGTAGCCATGTATGTAAGTGAAACATGGACGATAACTAGTTTGGACAAGAAGAGAATAGAAGCTTTCGAAATGTGGTGCTACAGAAGAATACTGAAGATAAGGTGGATAGATCACGTAACTAATGAGGAGGTATTGAATAGGATTGGGGAGAAGAGAAGTTTGTGGCACAACTTGACTAGAAGAAGGGATCGGTTGGTAGGACATGTTTTGAGGCATCAAGGGATCACAAATTTAGCATTGGAGGGCAGCGTGGAGGGTAAAAATCTTAGAGGGAGACCGAGAGATGAGTACACTAAGCAGATTCAGAAGGATGTAGGTTGTAGTAGGTACTGGGAGATGAAGCAGCTCGCACAGGATAGAGTAGCATGGAGAGCTGCATCAAACCAGTCTCAGGACTGAAGACAACAACAACAACAACCTCAATTTTACGTGTTTACCCTTCATTTCTCGTAATTTGACCATATTATGTATATTGACATGTTGAACGTATACGCATGCTTTGTTTGATTTTACACAAGGATATTTGTGTGTCTTATACACAATCCTACCAAAAAATCGTAAGTATTCCCTTCTTCCCGCTGATGCACTTGACTACATTTTGGACAGGACTATCCTGAAAAATATAGCAACACTCGTTTTGTGCTTAGATGACGCTCAATGAGTGACGCAGATTGGGAACTCGAAGTCGGGAAACAATTCCCTGTACTGCTACTACACATCATAGAGCTTGTCTGCAGACTCATGTAGCGATGCACTTGATGGTAATTGAAAGTCAGGAAACAATTCTACATGTTCATTTTACTTCCACTCTATCGTCTACAGATACTGTACAGGAAATTGACGTGTGTATAGAGTTAATTTCTGTTCTTACTCTGATATTTCTCCGATCCTGAAATATATAGTAATATTAGTTTAGCACTTATATGACACTTAAAGAGTGGTGCAGGTTGAAAACTCGAAGTATGGAAACAATTCAGTGTACTTCTACGACACATCAGAGAGCTTGTCTGAAAACTGATGTAGTGATTCAGTTGATGGTAATTCAACGTATGGAATCAGTTCTACATGTTCGTTTTGCTTCCACTCTATCGTGTACGTATATTCTACAGAAAGTTGACATGTGTACGAAGGTGATATTTGTTCTTGCTCCAATACTTCCCCCGTATGTATGTGCTCTTATTTCTTACCATTTCAATTCGGAGTTTGCTACACACTCCCCCCCTACAATGTTAGTCAACCCGCAAGCCTGCTGATCAAAATTCCGGAAGGCTAATACACGCTATCCAAAATCTACAGTTTGTAAATTGTGCATACTTATCAGAACTGTAGGGCATTAACAGAAGTAGCGAAGCTACTACAGCACTAAGACTGTTAAATCTCCTATGGCTACTGATCGTTGTGTTACCTCCCTCGTAAGAAGTCACTGTTTCTTCGTTTGCATTTTCCTGCAGCAAGGTGTGGGTGGTAACTCAACGTATCAACTACCGAAAATATTTATGTCGGTTTTTCCTTGATACTGTTTCTACCAAGACGTGGATGCAGTTGTCTGTTTGCTACTATTGATAATGTGAATGACTGACATGAGAAATTTGATTGAGGGTGAAAAGGCGCATAGAATCCGACAGTTTCCTAAGAGACGGAAGAGCCGTCTTCAGACATCACTGTAGTTGGTTTACAATCTGTATGAATGGTAGATATACCGTACTATACCTTCATAGTGAGGAACAGCTCAGTCACTTTCTTGGACACCAGAATAGTGTAGAAGGAAGCTTTAGTAATGGGGGTATAAAACTTGCTGAAGGGCTGTATGGCAGAAGTGGGACATTTATCTCCTGCATTAGAGTACTAACATTGTGGCAATCCACACAACAGATACTTTAGAAAGCATGTTGTTTTAACAGTATAGCATTATTAGGTGCAGAACCATGTCACCTTAGGAGCACGTGTGTTTATTCAGTACGAAAATTTCTCTCTCACCTGTGCGTTCTAGGTACTGACTGCAGACACTGGAATAATACTCTAGAATGATTTAGGTAAAGTGTTTCGAACTCCATCTATCTGGAGCAGAGTTTGGGAGTAATAACAGACGAAAATCTAAATTGGACAGAGCACGTAACTGCAGTGTGCAAAAAAGCATCAGCATCCCTTCATGTCCTACAAAAATATAAAAAACTCTTCCCTTTCGATCTGAAAAAGAAATTAGTACAAACGCTTATACTCCCAATCATTGACTACAGCGATATTATCCTACAAGGCCTCTCTCAGGAAAATTCCCGACGTCTAGAACTGGTCATGAATGCCTGCGTCCGATATATCTGTGACGTTCGACTTTTTCATCACATTTCACCAGCATATGCAAAATTTTCCTGGCTGCGTGCAGACAAACGCAGAGATTTCCATACACTCTGTCTCATCTACTGCCTTATAAATGTAAACTGTCCCTCATATCTCTCCTCGTCCCTAACGCTCATGTCGGAACCAAATGACAGAAACACACGTTCCCATTATAATAAAAACCTCTCCGTTCCACAGTATCGCTCAGTCACCTTCTCCAAGTCCTTTACAGTAGCAGGAACCCGACTCTGGAATAACCTTCCTCGTTATGTTAGAGAGCTTAAAATATGTCCAGCTTCAAAAAACAGTTAATGACGTATCTACTTAAGCAACAGTAATGCCTTCCTGTGTACATGAATGCACTTAACCTCATTACTTCCCTCTTTCCCCCTCCTTAAATCTCCATTCCCCAAAACACGCTAAACAAGTAAACATCTACTTTACACACCAAGATATTATGTACATCTGCACAAACCTTCATTACTATTGCCAATCCTTCTCATATTTGTCATTATTATTAGATTTTTTTGCTGTTATTATTATTGCTTATTATTGCTTTTATCATAATCTGTATGTATAGCACCTGCTGTGAAAATACCGCCAGCATTTAATTTATTAAGTCTTAGTCATGTTTATCATTACATTTTTTTGCTGTTATTATTATTGCTTTTATCATAATCTGTATGTATAGCACCTGTTGTAAAAATACTGCCGCATTTACTTTATTAGGTCTTAGTCACTACTCTTTGTTCATATTGTCACTTGAGTAAGCTAATATTCTCATTTAAACTATTGTCATGATGTAACTCTGATGTGTGAAATGTGGAACACTGGTCCGATGTTAGAGATGGTAACCTCCTCCACACGCACGCGTCTGGAGAAATCTTCTGCATTTGTATGGGTGCCAAGCATAAGAGTGGTGCGGAACACTCCTCGCTGAATAGCAGATTATGTGTGCTCTTTTACTTCACGAGACGTGGTATATAGCTGGTGTAGTATCATCCTGCTTGCAGATTGCACTGGCGATTATGTTGCAAGGGGGGGGGGGGGGTGCGTCAATCTGACATTTTATCTTATGAATGCGAGAATATTCTGTGACTCCCATCCTCATAAGGAAAGGCGGCCAGTCTTAATCGTAAATTCTGCACTATGATTGTGTGCTAGAAGTATGTAGATAACCTAGCTGCGTCGATATAGGACGGTGGCTGGTATACTTTGCTGTGTATGACCGAATGGACGTACTGCAAAATCACCTATCTGCATTTGCGACCTAGTATATGGTACTCAGAAAGATATGGAGGGATCAGTTAGAGACGATACAGAAATTGCTAACCATTCTGCTGTGTCATTCGCTGGCGTTGAAATTATGGAACAACTGGACAATTTGCTAAAATTGATTCCGCTATCAACTTCGGTGCTTATTACATTACATTGTGACATATAGATGGTGCCTCTTCCATCCCATCTATCCACTGGTGTGCTGTTTATTACAACATCATGCTTGACTGACACCACTTGCTTGAGTTGGAGAGAGACTTGATGGAACACTGGACGTCTGCTGTGTGTTACTGTGGAACATGGGATTAAATGCAAAGGTCACGAACTTCGGACAGCTGTTTGGAGGTGTTCCGCAATACTGCAGACTCAACGTATTTCCATATGTTGCGGTACTGAAAATAATGTTTTGCACTCATGCGTGGAAATTTGTAATTTGAGCATGTAGAATGCTCTCAAACTACACTGATTTTGCTCATAAAACTAATAAATATTGTTTGTGTCTATTATCATGGAATGAGGACCGTTTTAATTATTATTGATACCATTGTGTCTTTAAAAATATGTGTTACAGATAGTCCTGTGTCATTTCCTACTTCATAACATCTAATTACAAAGTAGACACCACTTTGACTGTAGCTCGTTGTGGAACCTAAATGTGATAGTGTTTTCTCCCGACACTGTAGTAGATTGCATGAAAGAGGCTCTTTTGTGATGACGAAATTTCTTACCAAACCACAATGCAAGAATGTGCTACCACTGTGAAAGACAAAAACTTTACAATCAGGTCAGTAGAAAGGGTTATGGGACAAAAATGTACGACGTCAGGACACAGATGGTATTTGTGTTCGATATATCGGACGATCTTACATGGTTCTTTATTAGGTGACGTTAGGAGAGTCTATTACAAGGCGTGCTCTCATGATTCTTTTTATCTTTTTTGTTTTTTTACATTTTACTAACGCCAGTGTGATATAGCATCGCACTGGTAAAACGACTCCTGCAGTAATGTACAAAACAACAATGTCTTGCTGAATGATATCCTTTTCTTGATGAACGTAAAGTGACTGTGTTTTTCTAGATACGTGAACAAATGACGTAACACGCAATATTCTCTAATGTTATTTCTTGTGTCTGAAATAGTTGTAATATACAGATGCCTGACAATTTATTAACGGACACTGATTTGATGCCAGGGCCGCTCACAAACCATGTAATTTTTGTATCTCACCCGAACGAAATCACTTGGCATAGATATTTTTCTTTTCTTGGGAGTTTAAATTTTCACTTTTTCCTTACTCCCACAGCAGTTTCGATATTTCGAAATAACGAGCACATTCTACTCTGAGCGACAGTATCTGCAGCAAAATACTGTACGTTTTTGCGATAATATTCAAGGTTGACATATTTAAGAGATGTAAGATAAGTAACATCTGTCAGATGTATCGCTAATAGAGCTCCACCTCTGCAGCTTGCACATTTGTAATCGGCAGCAGGGTTTTAGGCTTTTTTTCACGTCGTTGGATGTCCCAGAATAATAAGATGTGGGAGAAAAAAGAGAGAGAATGAGAGAGAGAGAGATGAGACAGAATCCAACAGTCAAATGTAAATGAATAATTGTATAGATGTCATTCTAGATTGATAATTCAACCGTCCAAAATGGGTATAATGCACTCGTGCAGGATAGTTTATAACATGAAGAATGCTCTCAAACTCTATCAGTTTTGGCCATAAAAGTATTTTCGTCGAAAGAGAACATTTGTTATCTTATAAGAGGTGTGTTAAGACTAAATGTAATTGTTACACTGAAGTGTTTTATCTGTAAGGAAAGTGAGTGTTTGTGTGGTGATGGGGGGGGGGGGGGGTGCTTGTGATTTGGGAGCGTGTCTTGTAGGCAGTCACATCTGCACTTTTAGACAACGACTCGCCGTTATGGTGGCTTTCATTTATCTTTCTTTGTTTTATGGCCCTCTGGTTTTGTGGCATATTGTGTATGTGTGGCTTTCGTTGGCATATAGTGCTGACCGCCAGGATCTCCGGCCACACCTGCCGGAGACTGTGCACTCAGCTATAGCCGTTGGCAGTGGGTGGTGTATATTAGTCGCAGCTGCCTTTCCCCAAGCACCGTACGTTTGAAAAGGCATTCTGGGGAGTTCACTGGAAATTCGATGGTTATTTTGTGGGGGGGGGGGGGGGGGGCGCAGTCTTTCCGAGATATGTGTATAACAGATTGCAGAAAGCATGTTGTTATTTTTGTCTGTCTGTGATTTTCACAGACAGGAGACAGTACATCCTTGCCACAATATGGAACTCGCTGTGAACCATGAACACCAGGACGGCGCGTAGAAGGCTGGTGAGGTCTGGTAACGCGGGGGAGCGGGGGGAGGTAAGACCATCTGTATGTTTGTGACCACACATCTAGGAGAACACAGTTAATATTACACCGTAACGAAGTGAATTACAGTCTGTCTTATATTATCTGTTGAAGGTTCCACTTTGTCCAAAGTATTTCTCGAAAAAACAATAACATAACCTAAGGGCCGGTTTCCGCGAACTTTAGACGTAGGTTTACGTACAAATCTGAGACATTTCTTTAAGTATTAAATGAAGAATTTAGGTTGTTCTCGTTTTATCGACGAAGTGTCGTCACGCAAAGACATAAATTGCAAATGGAAGCCTCAATAATTTAATTTGGATTAGATGCTCTAAAAGGACATTCTGTGGACTTCAAGTACTCAAAAAAGATGTCTACGAGGCAGTTTTATGGTACAATAACGGAAATATTGCAGAACTTAGGTTCTGAAGAGAGCACGGCCAAGGATGCAGTGACTTAACCTGCAAATATAGGTCAGGCAAATTCGAAGAGCAGAGAAGAGAAGCCTGGAGGATGAGGAGTTTCAGTATGGAGGATTTTAAGTTCCAAGTAAGCTTATTACACATAGAAGTATGAGAAGAAAATCTATGAACCTAATGCTATAAAATTTTCAAGAACTCTCCGCAACGTCTTGCCGTCTCCCGGGAACAAATAAATATGAGATCTTGCAATTAAATTTTAATTTTTAGATTACTGTATGTAGAAAAAAGTTAATTTTGGATGTGCAAAATTAAAACCTCTGTTAATGACACAATTTGTACCGTAAATTAATAACTGCAGTTCAGTGGTCTTATCTCAGGAAACTACAGTAACATTTTCAGATTAATTTTATGATTAGAATTTGAATTATGACTTTTTGTAAAAAAATACAATAAAATATCAAAAATTCAAATTTCTGTCAAAATGTTGAACCTACATACTTTATTATATTTTTCCGTTAAAACACAGCGCTTTTGCTTTACACATGCACAAGTTAGGATTTGTACATTAATAAATACAGCTGTAATGATTTTTAAGTATATGTTTACATTTTACGTTACGTACACTGTTAAGAGGCATTGTGAATAACACCAGTTTTATTAAAACATCATTTTTTTTCTGTATTGCGATTTTAGGCGCTCCTTGTGTAGCGCTATGTATATAGACGTGTACTTAGGCCCTGTATTTATGATGAATTACGTAATTAGGACTGACGTTTACCTCAGTTTCCTACACCAAACCAATAAAATTTGTTAAGCCTACATTCCTCTCCTGCAACTGGACAGTTTTCCTGTTTGGTGAGTACACTTGGGCTTTCTGCCTTGAAAGACGGAGGTTTGAGCCCAGAAGCGAACCACCATTTTGAATTTTCCATCAGCTCCGTGGTGAGGGGTTGGGTGAGACGGCAGCACAGCCCTAAGACAGAGAAATTCCCATCTTTTTTTTAAATCCCATCATTTTTGAAATTTTATGCCAACATTTCCGGCAATAGGCAGGTGGTGGAAGAGGTGAGGAGGAGAGGTGTGGGTGGTGAGAGTAGGGGAGGGGAGTGTGTTGAGAAATACGTGCTGGCTGGCATAAACCAGTAGCTGGGGATGGAGTGAGGTTGAGGGAGAATTGGTTCAAAATGGTTCAAATGGCTCTAAGCACTATGGGACTTAACATCTGAGGTTATCAAACCTCTGGACTTTGAACTACTTAAACCTAACTAACCTAAGGACATCACACAAATCAATGCCCAAAGCAGGATTCGAACCTGCGACCGTAGAAGCAGCGCGGTCCCGGACTGAAGCGCCTAGAACCGCTCAGGGAGGATTGGTAATAAATTAGTCAGTTTAGCTTATTTGGATACCGGTATGGTATCAATATTACACCTGGAGCCCTATTACACGACTACTAGCCTTACTTCACTTAATTAGTAATGCAACACCTTTAGTGTCAGTCATTTGAAATTATGAAACAGGACGTAAAAGTCATTCTAAGGGGGTAGCAATCATTTAAGTCCAAACAGTACGTTCAGGAAAGAAAACTGTCTCAGTCAAAAAATTTGAAGAGCAGTGTTTACAGAATATGTGCATAGGAGTTCCCTTAAAGTCAGTCTTCCGAGTCACTCCCTGGATAATTGCCTTTTACCCCGCTTCTGGATTCCTATATGTGCATTGTACAGAGTAATACGATAGTAAATTTTCAGTGTAGTAGAGAAGCAGTAATCGTTCCAGTTATCTGCCTGATGTCTTTAGTAGCTTATAGAGCAGAGCTTCTATTCTTAGGCCGCAAATAGTGTTACGCTGTCGGCGCATAGTAGTTACTATATGCAGTGATCACACACAGCACGTTACAGCTTGATTCTATAATGAATATTGTTTAACTTGTAACAGTATTCGCTAGCAGCACTAAGCGATTTAGGTAGTTAATGTGATTCAGCACCGTCAGGACAGTATGTAACTGACGTGAATACATTGTATTTCTTCCACACACTAGAACAGTCTATAATGCAATTCATTCATTACGTCCAATACCTGGTCACTCATAACGCCCTCTTCGCAAAGGTTCATCTTAACATTGTAATTAGCGTATTAAATCAACCTGAAAAATTTTCACTAGCTTGATAAATGTAAAATATTAAATGATTGATATGAAGCTGGAAAACAGCCGTAAGAGCTTCATGGTTGCAATTGAATGAAGTAAAATTTCTCTTTACCTTGTTTTCATCCCTATAAACTTACATTTCTTTGAATTCATTTCTAAATAACTGATAACTTTGGTCCCTGTGTACATGACAAATAAATTAAATTGTCTTGCCTCGAAAGCAGCAACGATGGAATGCGATATATAATGGTCTCTCATAAGAAAATGTAAATATGTTAGCTACAGGTTCAGCAGTGTGCAGTGCTGACCGTAATATTGAACTGCACATGAAATTCTTTTGGCTGAGAAATGGAAAAGTTTAAAAAAATCCAATGTCGAAGAGCATATGACCTGGACAGCGAGGCGGTACAGATTGCGGTGAATTACTAACCCTGATTTTCTTAGTGAAATTATGTTCCAAGCTAGGTTTGGCTTTTCAGAACACCTGGAAACTGAAATTCGATTGTTCAGAAAATTACATTTATTTTACCAATTGATCTACTGTACAAATAATGAGATTTATACAGCAAGTGTTATCTAACCTCACAAAGCGTGATTAAATACGAATAATCAAATTACATGTAACTGTGTTAGAAAATCTTACGAACGTTACGAAAGAGAAACTCTCCTTTTCATCAAATCAGTTTACGTACATGCTGGGGTTACTCACCAGTTACAATTATCGGCCAACTTCTGCACTAACGCGCTGGCAAAACCAAAGTCATAATTATTTAACACCCTTACCTTGCTTGCGTGAAGACTTCTGCTTCCATGTTCACGTAATTCCTGTATTAATTTAACTCATCGTAGGTACACAGAGGACACCACAAAAACAGTCTGCTTCATCGTCTTTCGCTCACAGACAGCTATCAACTACTGTGCACCAAGAGTTCCCTTACTGCAGTACTACAATTTCAGAACAGATGCGGTATCTTTGGCTCTGCGGTCGTGCACAGTAGGCGATCCGCATCGTAAAGCCTATCAGAGACATACATGATTTATAATAAAATAGTTTAATTTTAGCTTACATTAATATTACTATCATATTCGGGTGCCACTGACAAGTGTGCCTCAGTAGAATCCTTTCACCCTGAATACTCGCCATTCCTCCTGGGGCACCCTGTATATGTCCACGCTGAATGTTTCTAATGTCGTGTGTCTGTCGTATCTCTTATTATCTACATATGTGAAGCTGTATATGTGCAGTAAAGTGTAACTAGGGTCCAAATGAATAATCAGTGAATCACACCAACATAGACTGCAATAAGGTAGCCTTCGAAACTACTGTTACATCGCTTCTCGAATCCATTTTTTTAAGACGTTAATGATGAGAATGGAATTACTGTCCTGAATGGAAATGCATGAACATATTGCACATATGTGATCAAAAGTATCCGGACACCTTGCTGAAAATGACTTAGAAGTTCGTGGCGCCCCCCATCGGTAATGCTGGAATACAACACTGTGTTGCCACAACCTTAACCTGGATGACAGCTTCCTCTCTCGCAGGCATATGTTCAGCCCGGTGCTGCAAGGTTTCTTCAGGGATGACAACCAATTGTTCACGGAGTGCTGCACTGAGGAGAGGTATCGATGTCGGTCGGTGAGGCCTGGCATGATGCCGCGTTCCAAAAGTTCCCGACTATTTTCTATAGGATTGGGGTCAGGACTGTGTGCAGGCCAGTCCATTTCAGGGATGTTATTGTCATGTAAACACTCCGCCACAGGCGGTGCATCATGGACAGCTGCTCGATCGTGTTGAATGGATGGATCGCCGCCCCGAATTGCTCTCCAATAGTGCGAAGCAAGAAGATTCTTACAACATCAATGTAGACATGTGCTGTGATAGTGACACGCAAAAACAACATGGGGTACAAGCCCCCTCCATGAAAAGCAGGACCAAACCCTAACATCACTGCCTCCGAATTTTACTGTTGTCACTACACACACTGGCCAATGTTCACCAGGTATTCGCCATACTCACACCCTGCCATCGGATAGTCACATTGTATACCCTCGTTCGTCACTCCACACAACGTTTTTTCACTGTTCAATCGTCCAATGTTTACGCTCCTTACACCAAGATAGGCGTCGTTTGGCATTCGCCAGCGTGATGTGTGGCTTATGGGCAATCGCTCGACCATGATATTCAAGTTTTCTTATCTCCCGCTTAACTGTCATAGTACTTGCAGTAGATCCTATTGCAGTTTGGAATTCCTGTGTGATGGTCTGGACAGATGTCTGCCAATTACATATTACGACCCTCTTCAGCTGTCGGTGGTCTTTGTCAGTCAACAGACAGATCGGCCTGTACGCTTTTGTGCTGTACGTGTCCCTTAACGTTTCCCCTTCTCTATCACATCGGGAACAGCTGGGCTAGGGATGTTTAGGAGTGTAGAAATCTTGCGTACAGACGTATGACACAAGTGGCACCTAATCACCTGACCACGTTCGAAGTCCGTAAGTTCCGCGGAGCTCCCCACACTGCTCTCTCACAATATCTACTGAGGTCCCTGATGTAGAATACCTGGATGTAGTTGGTAGCATAATGCACATAATATGAAAAATATATGTTTTCGGGGGTGTCCGGACACTTTTGATGACATAGTGTACGTGAAAGGAAACAGCAGGCCATAGATGATAACAATTGTAGAGATATACATAAAGACTCCTCTATGAAATTTTATGTACAGGACACATGCCGAGTAAGTCAGTAAACAGGAACACCGGTTGACAGTTGCATATGAGTCGCATACTCAAACAGTACTGTTGCTGATTTTCTTCTACGTCGAGCTCGAGCTAAAACATCATGACTTTGATCTCAACAAAACGTTGAAATAGAACCTTTCTCTTCCCTGCACCACTTAGCCGTATTACGCCGTTTTTCCTAGTTCTCTACATTACGAGTTGCGGATAAATAGAGTGAGGGAAGTTTTCTCACTTTAACTCATCCATTCTGTTTTAAAGTACTTCGTAGTTACAATTAAACTTTAGTTGCTTGAGCCGGTGTAGACGGAAAACTATATTCCGCATGGGTATCCAGCTCCATAGCAATGATGTTCAAGCTGTGCGCTGCAGGATTTGCGCTGTTAGTAGCATTAGTCTCATAACTTGCCTTTAGTCACCTGTATTGGTACAGCGACAGAGCAGCAGCACACGGACAAGGTGAACGGGGATTTACTCGTAAAGCTGCTTCGTCAAATCAACAGCAACAGTTTGAATAAACAAATAGCCGCAACAGCTACCGTGATAGGAGGTCAATAAATCCTCTCACGGCAGCTATTTACTTATTCAAATGAATTTATGCATCTGCGACTGCAACACTCACCAAGTGATTTCTAACAGCAACACTGCTGTCGCTCTTCGCCAGTATCGACTCATTTGCTGAGACGTACTTTTCCCGCAGCGAGATTGAAGAACAAGATTGCAAAGTTTGAATTCACTCGCGATTTGGGAGTTGCTTCTGGAAGAGGTAGACACCTATTTGCACCAGAAAATGGTTGATGTAACGGTTCCTATGCCTGAGAATTCTGGTCGCAATGTGCCATCTTGAAACAGTGCGTCACGACAGCTGAACATTTCATTGTCCATCACTAGAAAAGTATTGCGAAAAATAATGAAATGGTATCCAGGTGTCATTTCACGGCTGTCGGGGCTGCAGATGCTAATAACATTGAGGAACGTCTGTAATCTGGAACTTAAACATAAAACACAATTAGCAAATATTATTCCCTCATATGGAAACTAAAATGAGTTTCTTTCAATGGTTTATTAGCTTTTTTCGCGAATGTTCTTTCAAGTGCTTCAATAATGTTTCGTTATCCTGCAGTTACTTGTTTTTCACAAGGCCCTCTCAGGTAGCGAAAGTTTAATTGTAACCACCCTGTAACGATCTTTCCTAAAGAAGAATTTGAACACACTGTTAAAGATAACACGATACATCTGTTTCCTAATAAATGAGGGCTGGTTGTCAACTGTCAAAATTGTGGCTCTGAGCACTATGGGACTTAAAATTTCGGGTGATCAGTCACCTAGTCCGCCCCGATAGCTGAGTTGTCAGGGTGACGAATAGCCGTCCTACGGGCGCAGGTTCGATTCCCGGCTAGGTGGGAGATTTTCTCCGCTCAGGGACTGGGTGTTGTGTTGTCTTCATCATCATTTTATCCACATCCGGCTCGCAGGTCACCCAATTTGGCGTCAAATGTAAAAAGACTTGAAACAAGGCGGCCGGGCCTCCCGGCCAATGACGCCAAACGCTCATTTCTTTTTCCATCAGTCCCCTAGAGCCTAGAACTAATTAAACCTAACTAACCTAAGGACATCACACACATCCATGCCCGAGGCAGGATTCGAGCCTGCAACCGTATCGGTCGCGCGGTTCCAGACTAAAGCGCCTAGAACCGCTCGACCACTCCGGCCGCCACCCTCATTCCATTGCGTTCTTGGAAACTGTCGTCAATATACTAAATATAATTTTTTTTTACTGAACGTAGCACTATAACTGGTAGGAGAAGTACCCTTGAATAAATATTTCCAGAAATGCTAACTTGACGACCGCGTATGTCCCAACTTCTAGTACTTTTACTCTAGATACTTTTTTTTTTTTTTTTTTTTTTGTTTTTTGAGTTATCAAACTTCTGGCTGGTTTGATGCGGCTCGAAACGAATTACTCTGCTGTGCCAACATCTTCATCTCAGAGTAGCACTCTTAAAACCTAAATCCTCAATTATTTGCTTGATGTATTCCAATCTCTGTCTTCCTCTACAGATTGTAGATATCTTAACAGAGGTCTCATAGCCCTGTCCCTTCGTCTTGACAGTGTTTCCCATATGCTCATTTCCTCGCCCATTCTGTGGAGAACCTCCTCTTTGCATCCGTTAACACCCCACATGATTTTCAACATTCTTCTCTACCATATCACAGTGGCTTCGATTCTCTCTACCGTTCCGGTTTTCCGGTAGTCTATATCTCACTACTACACAGTGCTGTGTTCTGAATGTACGTTCTAAAACGTTTCTTTCTCAAGTTAAAAGCAGGCTCTTCTTGGTAAGGAATGCCTTTTTTCCAGCGCTTGTCTGCTTTTTGCGTACTAGTTGTACTATCCGTCATCAGTTATTTTGCTGCCAGGGTAGCAGAAGTCGTTATCTTTTCCTGCTTCGTGATCTATTATTCTGATGTTGTTTCTAGCTGTTCTCATTTCTACTTCTTCTCATTAGTTTCATCCCTCTCCGATTTACAATAAACCCATTTTCTGTACCCGTTGCACTGGTCATTCTATTCAGCAGATCCTGCAATTCTGCTTCACTTTCACTGAGGGGAGCAATGTCATAATCAGTAATGTCCTTTCACCCTGACTTTTAATGCCACTCTTGAATCATTTTTCATTTCCTTCATAGTTTCACCGAGCGAGTTGGCGCAGTGGATAGCACACTGCACTCGCATTCGGGAAGACGACAGTTCAATCCCGTCTCCTGCCATCCTGATGTAGGTTTTCCGTGATACTATAGCTCCCTACTTAGCACTCATATACAACCGCTCGCTCACCGATAGATCTGTACCTACAGATTGGAAAATTGCGCAGGTCGCACCAGTGTTTAAGAAGGGTAGTAGGAGTAATCCATTTAACTACAGACCTATATCATTGACGTCGGTTTGCAGTAGGGTTTTGGAGAATATACTGTATTCAAACATTATGAACCACCTCGAAGGGAACGATCTATTGACACGTAATCAGCATGGCTTCAGAAAACATCGCTCTTGTGCAACGCAGCTAGCTCTTTATTCGCACGAAGTAATGGCCGCTATCGACAGGGGATCTCAAGTTGATTCCGTATTTCTAGATTTCCGGAAAGCTTTTGACACCGTTCCTCACAAGCGACTTCTAATCAAGCTGCGGAGCTATGGGGTATCGTCTCAGTTCTGCGACTGGATTCGTGATTTCCTGTCAGGAATGTCGCAGTTCGTAGTAATAGACGGCAAATCATCGAGTAAAACTGAAGTGATATCAGGTGTTCCCCAGGGAAGCGTCCTGGGACCTCTACTGTTCCTGATCTATATAAATGACCTGGGTGACAATCTGAGCAGTTCTCTTAGACTGTTCGCAGATGATGCTGTAATTTACCGTCTAGTAAGGTCATCCGAAGACCAGTATCAGCTGCAAAGCGATTTAGAAAAGATTGCTGTATGGTGTGTCAGGTGGCAGTTGACGCTAAATAACGAAAAGTGTGAGATGATCCACATGAGTTCCAAAAGAAATCCGTTGGAATTCGATTACTCGATAAATAGTACAATTCTCAAGGCTGTCAATTCAACTAAGTACCTGGGTGTTAAAATTACGAACAACTTCAGTTGGAAGGACCACATAGATAATATTGTCGGGAAGGCGAGCCAAAGGTTGCGTTTCATTGGCAGGACACTTAGCAGATGCAACAAGTCCACTAAAGAGACAGCTTACACTACACTCGTTCGTCCTCTGTTAGAACATTGCTGCGCGGTGTGGGATCCTTACCAGGTGGGATTGACGGAGGACATCGAAAGGGTGCAAAAAAGGGCAGCTCGTTTTGTATTATCGCGTTATAGGGGAGAGAGTGTGGCAGATTTGGTAAGCGAGTTGGGATGGAAGTCATTACAGCATAGACGTTTTTCGTCGCGGCGAGACCTTCTTACGAAATTTCAGTCACCAACTTTCTCTTCCGAATGCGAAAATATTTTGTTGAGCCCAACCTACATAGGTAGGAATGATCATCAAAATAAAATAAGAGAAATCAGAGCCCGAACAGAAAGGTTTAGGTGTTCGTTTTTCCCGCTCGCTGTTCGGGAGTGGAATAGTAGAGAGATAGTATGATTGTGGTTCGATGAACCCTCTGCCAAGCACTTAAATGTGAATTGCAGAGTAGTCATGTAGATGTAGATGTAGATTTCCCTAAATCGTTTCAGGCAAATGCCGGGATGATTCCTTTGAAAGGGCACGGCCGATTTCCTTCCCAATCCTTCCCTAACCCGAGATTGCGCTCCGTCTCTAATGACCTCGTTGTCGACGGGACGTTAACCACTAACCACCACCACCACCACCTTCATAGTTTCTTCGACGTTAGATAGAACAATAGGGGCGAAAGACTACATCCTTGCCTTAGACACTTTTTAATCCGAATAATTCGTTCTCGGTCCTCCAGCCTTATTTCCCTCTTGGTTCTTGTACACGCTGTATATACCTTTCCCCATAGATTAACAGTATTTTTCAGAGAATTTCCAACATCTTGCTCCATTTTGCACTGTCGAACGCTTTCTACAGGCCGACAAATCCAATGCATATATCTAGATATTTTTCAGTCTTGCTTTCATCATCAATCCCAACGTCAGAACTACCTCTGTCGTGCCTCTACGTTATCTAAAGCCAAACTGATTGTCATCTAAGAGATAGTTAAAGTTATACACGACTTGTAAGAAGATACAAGTACACCCTTTCCAATTTACCTCTCTACTTGCTCACTTTATATTTCCTTGTTTCTGTATTTTAATAACGATATTATTATTTTTTTCCTGGCAGCATTATTATTCTTTACTCTAAGAGAAATTGTTGCGACATAGAAAATCATTGTACGCTCCATAAGGTATTGTTATATGAATTATAAGAAAAACTGACATATTTCTGTTGCTGCCAATTAGTTTATATTTATTTCACATTTTAATTTGCTCGAGGTGTTCCATTATATAGCCACATGTTAGAATTACGTTAATTTATGTCGTATTGTATACATCCTATACAGACCTCTTAGTGGGTAAGCTGCGTGGTTGAATGTCACCTACTGTGAGAAGTTGTAATGGAAAAAATTTAGGTAAATTTACGGTTTAACTAATTTATTGATAAGGGTTGGGGATCTGAAGGTAGGTGCAAGGTGCCGAAATGCGTCGCGCCAGCTACAGTTGTTAAATAAAACGTGACTTAATGTTCAATATTTCAACATTTTTATTGTATTGGATGTCAATCGGATTTAGTAAAATTTAATAGATATGAAACAAAACTATCTGAACGCGAATAAATGTAACATGAAACTGCCTAGGTGGTCGTGATCGTCCACAGGACCCATGTTCACGATTGCGAGGCTAGTTTCGTAACCTACGACGAGCCCAGTTACGTGAGCCGCTGTCTGCACTGTCACCTAGATTAATGGCGTGTGCCCGCGTCACCAGCAGCATCTGATGCCTTATCACCAACCACGTCAAACACACCGGACACTGTAAACGTTTGCCTGCTATTTCCATATCGTTCCATCACATCTTCCCGTGTTCTGTTTACATAAGCTTTGTATTTAAGGGTCACGCCAACATCTCTGCAGTAGAATATTTCGTCCCACGTGCCATTAGACCACAGTGGTTTCATTAACACGTCTCCTGTGAGGTTGAATTCGTCTTCACGTCCATATTTTCCTACAAGAATAAGCAATGCAAGCATTAGTTAAAAAGGGAATCACCTCTCCAAGCTATGAACATCAAAAAATTAAAGACTTAAGGGTATGGAGCATCGCTGTTTTCCCACAGTATTGTGCAATACCCGCAAAAGAGTACTGGAAAAAATAAGTCAATGTATGGACCAAATGGATAATTTCTTTTATATCTGTACCACCATTTCTATTAGTCTTCTGAATATGTATTTCACTATAAGAAATCGCCGACCTCATTGTTGGGCATTATTGTTGCTCAATCACTGTCTCCAGTCACTCGTGGTTATCTGTCGGCCTTTACTTCCTCATCATAAAGGCTCCAATTACGAGAAGTCACGGACTTGCATTTCGTCTTTCCCCGTGAGCTTCAAACTCCGCAACTGATGGTATGTGATACTGCAATGCAATATGTTTCAACTTTATAAGAAATGAGGTCTGACTTTGCTATATGACAGTTACGGCGAAAATGTGTAGTGCAGAATTTCTTTTACTTTTTCTTGTGAGAGTGTAATCCTTGGTCTAATAACGTTAGACATTTTCTTAAACAAAAGAGTGCAATAAACCTTCTTCATCTTACTGTTTTCTATATCTGGAAGGGTTGCGTCACAGTTCGTGAAATCTTTGGATCTGTTAAATCTTTTGGTCGGCCTGCGATCTAGTGACTTTTCTTGGTACTATCATAAGTCCTTTGTTAGCATTTTTAATACGGCTATGGCTTTTAATAATAAAAATTACTTTGAAAGTCGAGCTGAAATGCCTTCTAGCGTGGCAGGCGTAACAATGGTATCTGGTAAGTATGGTACGACCTCCTAGTAGTGTTTTACTGCTGTAATTAATTCTTGGGATAAAAATTGCACTCACCCTATTAGAACATATTTTGTCTCATCGGTATTTAATTCTTCATTAATTTTTTTTGTTGTTTCATCTGTTGTTCCCTGACGGTTTTAACTTGACGAACATCAGTCTAGCGCATAACGTTTTTATCTGTTATTGTAATATCTGCACAGGTATGAATTGCTAATTTGCAACCTACCTGGTAAATCAATACCGTCTCTCATAAACAAATAAAATAATATATTGAGTTCAGTCGAGTAATATTTATTGGAAGATAACACTTTCGCCGTTGTCTCTTGCCTTTCCTAGTAAGCTTAAAAATCAGCATAAATCTTTATTCACCCACTTATGCCGGTACTGCATGAGAATTCGTACTGCAAATTTGTTCAAACACAATAGTAGTTTGTGCTGAGGAAGGAATTGATGTAATTTCCTCCAGTGTTTCACGAAATTGTCCCATTTTAAGAAGAGCCCTAGCTTATTGCTTTAGCTAGTTCATAATTTCTTGCGTGTCCTTTTTTTTCTGAAAGGAGACTGGTTGTAATCGGGATTCCAATATACCATGTTACTCCTCATTCAAATCTCACTTGATTGTTCAAACAAGCTCGATGCTGTGTCCAACGCTGCAGCGTTTCGAGGAATCTCGAGCCTCTTTGAAAGCGAGTATCGTCTGACCGGCCCTAGTAGCTGGCACGCATCAATGTAAGACGTAAATTTTTTCTTCTTAAGCTACGTACAAATAATTATCGTAATTTTACGATAAATTAAGTCTGTGGTTATTTTTGTCTACCTGCACCATTATCATTGTTATTTTTGTGATGTGGAGATTACGCAACATCCACGTACTTTTACATCAATCATTCCTTTCATCACCGTAGGACCTGCCGTCTCCTTTCCTTTCGAAAACGAGCTCCGAAGATTCAAAGCTGTAGACTGTGGAACATTTCCTCGTATTGTACTGCAAGTTTGCCCTGTCGTACATTAACCGACTTATTCCATCTAATAGTGGACTCCACGTCCGCATATAAATCTTCAAACACAAAAAGTAACAAGAGAAAGCCCAGAACAAGCTGTGGAGGCAGTGAGATCGAAACACATATCAGGATACTAAAAAAAAAAAAAGTAAAAAAACAACAACTTCCATCAGCCGTTTTCATTCTCGGAGCAGCTCTTGTCATTTGTTCCATAGTGATCAAACTAAGAATTAATTTTGACATTAATTTGTACAAACTACGTGACATATTACAGGAGTTTACAGCTTTTTTAACATGTGCAGCATGATACTTTAACATTCTGTTAGGAACTCCATCGTATGAATGAGAGTCCTTAATCTTGTAGTGAGAAGCTTCTATGTGTTATGTTTCCGGCTCATTAGTTGGCGTGATGTGAATGAGTCTTCCCACGGAATGTTCTTTGACTACCTGAAGACAGCGTTCCAGGTCTGACTTCGTTGTAAACTGCAGTCTCTAGCAGTTGATACCGACAGATGTGGTGCAATGGTTAGCATAGTGGACTCGCTTTTGAGAGAACAATGGTTCAGATCCGCTCACAGACATCCAGACAGGGCTAGTTAAAGGCTTAAGCGACACAAGCCGCCATTTGGATGGCCAAGATTTTTTTTACAGGACGTACCACTACTAGTAGCGGCTACTAGAGGTGCCAAGGTGAGAGGGGCGCTAGGCTCGCCCAACTGACAGGCGTGAAAATGTGTTGTTGTTGTTGTGGTCTTCAGAGTGGTTTGATGCAGCTCTCCATGCTACTCTATCCTGTGCAAACTTCTTCATCTCCCAGTACCTACTGCAACCTACATCATCCTGAATCTGCTTGGTGTATTCGTCTCTTGGTCTCCCTCTACGATTTGTACCCTCCACGCTGCCATCCAATGCTAAATTTGTGATCCCTTGATGCCTCAGAACATGTCCTACCAACCGATCCCTTCTTCTAGTCAAGTTGTGCCACAAACTTCTCTTCTCCTCAGTCCTATTCAATACTTCCTCATTAGTTATGTGATCTACCCATCTAATATTCAGCATTCTTCAGTAGCACCACATTTCAAAAGCTTCTATTCTCTTCTTGTCCCAACTACGCTCCTGGAATTTGAAATAAGAACACCGTGAATTCATTGTCCCAGGAAGGGGAAACTTTATTGACACATTCCTGGGGTCAGATACATCACATGATCACACTGACAGAACCACAGGCACATAGACACAGGCAACAGAGCATGCACAATGTCGGTACTAGTACAGTGTATATCCACCTTTCGCAGCAATGCAGGCTGCTATTCTCCCATGGAGACGATCGTAGAGATGCTGGATGTAGTCCTGTGGAACGGCTTGCCATGCCATTTCCACCTGGCGCCTCAGTTGGACCAGCATTCGTGCTGGACGTGCAGACCGCGTGAGACGACGCTTCATCCAGTCCCAAACATGCTAAATGGGGGACAGATCCATAGATCTTGCTGGCCAAGGTAGTTGACTTACACCTTCTAGAGCACGTTGGGTGGCACGGGATACATGCGGACGTGCATTGTCCTGTTGGAACAGCAAGTTCCCTTGCCGTTCTAGGAATGGTAGAACGATGGGTGCAATGACGGTTTGGATGTACCGTGCACTATTCAGTGTCCCCTGGACGATCACCAGAGGTGTACGGCCAGTGTAGGAGATCGCTCCCCACACCATGATGCCGGGTGTTGGCCCTGTGTGCCTCGGTCGTATGCAGTCCTGATTGTGGCGCTCACCTGCACGGCGCCAAACACGCATACGACCATCATTGGCACCAAGGCAGAAGCGACTCTCATCGCTGAAGACGACACGTCTCCATTCGTCCCTCCATTCACGCCTGTCGCGACACCACTGGAGGCGGGCTGCACGATGTTGCGGCGTGAGCGGAAGACGGCCTAACGGTGTGCGGGACCGTAGCCCAGCTTCATGGAGACGGTTGCGAATGGTCCTGGCGGATACCCCAGGAGCAACACTGTCCCTAATTTGCTGGGAATTGGCGGTGCGGTCCCCTACGGCACTGCGTAGGATCCTATGGTCTTGGCGTGCATCTGTGCGTCGTTGCGGTCCGGTCCCAGGTCGACGGGCACGTGCACCTTCCGCCGACCACTGGCGACAACATCGATGTACTGTGGAGACCTCACGCCCCACGTGTTGAGCAATTCGGCGGTACGTCCACCCGGCCTCCCGCATGCCCACTATACGCCCTCGCTCAAAGTCCGTCAACTGCACATACGGTTCACGTCCACGCTGTCGCGACATGCTACCAGTGTTAAAGACTGCGATGGAGCTCCGTATGCCACGGCAAACTGGCTGACACTGACGGCGGCGGTGCACAAATGCTGCGCAGCTAGCGCCATTCGACGGCCAACACCGCGGTTCCTTGTGTGTCCGCTGTGCCGTGCGTGTGATCATTGCTTGTACAGCCCTATCGCAGTGTCCGGAGCAAGTATGGTGGGTCTGACACACCGGTGTCAATGTGTTCTTTTTTCCATTTCCAGGAGTGTATTTATCCTCCAAGCTTCATTTCCATACATGGCTACACTCCATACAAATAATTTCAGAAATGATTTCCTAACACCTAAATCAATACTCGATGTCAACAAATTTCTCTTCTTCAGGAACGCTTTCCTTCTCATTGCCAGTCTACATTTTATATCCTCTCTACTTCGACCATCATCAGTTATTTTGCTCGCCTAATAGCAACACTCCTTTACTACTTTAAGTGTCTCATTTCCTAATCTAATACCCTCAACACCAGCCGACTTAGTTCGACTACATTCCATTATCCTCGTTTTGCTTTTTTTGATGTTAATTTTATATCCTCCTTTCAAGACACCATCCATTCTGTTCAACTGCTCTTCCAAGTCCTTTGCTGTCTCTGACTGAATTACAACGTCATCCGCGAACCTCAAAGTTTTTATCTTTTCTCCATGGATCTTAATACCTACTCCGAATTTTTCTTTTGTTTCCTTCACTGATTGCTCAATATACAGATAGAATAACGTCGTGGAGAGGCTACAACCCTGCCTTACTCCTTTCCCAACCACTGCTTCCCTTTCATGCCCTTCAACTCTTATAACTGCCATTTGGTTTCTATACAAATTGTAAATAGCCTTTCGCACCCTATATTTTACCCCTGACACTTTCAGAATTTGAAAGAGAGAATTCCAGTCAACATTGTCAAAAGCATTCACTAAGTCAACAAATGCTAGAAACGTAGGTTTGCCTTTCTTTGATCTAGCTTCTAAGATAAGCCATAGGGTCAGTATTGCCTCACGTGTTCCAATATTTCTACGGAATCCAAACTGATCTTCCCCAAGGTCGGCTTCTACTAGTTTTTCCATTCGTCTATCAAGAATTCGCGTTTGTATTTTGCTGTCGTGACTTACTAAACTGGTAGTTCGGTAATTTTCACATCTGTCAACACCTGCTTACTTTGGGATTGGGATTATTATATTCTTCTTGAAGTCTGAGGGTATTTCGCCTGTCTCGTACATCTTGCTCACCAGATGGTAGAGTTTTGTCAAGTCTGGCTCTCCAAAGGCCGTCAGTAGTTCTAATGGAATGTTGTCTTTCAGTGCTGTGTCAAACTCTTCACGCAGTATCATATCTCCCATTTCATCTTCATCTACATCCTCTTCCATTTCCATAATATTGTCCCCAAGTACATCGCCCTTGTATAGACCCTCTGTATACTCCTTCCACCTTTCTGTTTTCCCTTCTTTGCTTAGAACTGTGTTTCCATCTGAGCTCTTGATATTCATGCAAGTGGTTCTCTTTTCTCCAAAGGTCTCCTTAATTTTCCTGTAGGCAGTATCTATCTTGCCCCTAGTCGTGAAAATGTACCAAAAAAAAAAGAAGAAAAGGAGTTGAAGCAAGGATGGGGGGTGGGGAGGCAGGGTGCAACTGAGAAGTTGCTTTCGTGGAAAGAATATCTAGAACCAACTCTGCATCCAGATTTAGGTTTTCCGTGATTTCCCTAAGTCGCCCCCATGCAAATTCCGGGGTACTTCCTTCGAATGGACATGACCAAAGTCTTCCCCCATCCTTACAATCCTAGCTTGTAGTTTGCCTCTAATGACCTCGTTGTCGATTAAGCGTTAAATTCTATTTTTCCTCTCTTAGTTCATTTATGCTATATTCATTTATGCTATAAATGTCAGAGACGCAATGTTCTGTGTCAGATGACTGCCAACGAAGATTCTGCTGACATACTGCTTCTTACTTTCTGTCTCGGCTTCTTCGGCCGACGTTTGTTTGATGATTTCTCTGACGTTTCGCTAGCACTTCATTGCTGGTGGTGGACAGGTGTCGAGCTCACGACCGTTGATTGTGTGTGTCTGGCGCGCTAACGTCCACGGGCATTTCCGTGGTCATTTCCGTTGTGATTCTCCCCTTTCTATCTGAAACGGTTGTTCAGTGCAGCGCAAGAATCCAAGTTCCTTTCATCTTGAGGCTTTATCCTTTCTTTTTGAAGCTATTCTCATGTCTGTGTGTGCCTGTAGCTATTATTAAGTGATTCGCAACATATTACGTTGATGAAAATGACTATGAAAAATCTGTTGACAATTGCGATCAACTCTCCACACGGTTATTCTGATCTATATTTTCCATAGTTTCCATCTATTTTGTGATGATTTTTTCTTGCTTATTAATTACGTCACCATAGATAGAGAGGTACTGCCATAATGAAGTTGTCGTTGACAATTTCGTTAATGTTGGCCACACTTTTTAACATGATGGTGCGAAAGACTGTGCATAAGATGCTGTATAGCGTGGAAGAACGTTCCAACAACAGAAGTGTTGTGGTTGGCAGGAGAGCCAACACCGTGTTACAAGAGGAGACCGAAAGGAACGCGTTTTGGCTCACGCAGGCTGGCGTGAGGTCTGGAACAGGACAAGGAAATTATAATTTAGAAAAACGGACGTAGCTGGTGGAATACTTAACTTTAATCCATTAATGGTGAACGTCGCTCTTGACATTACATGTTTCACAGTATCAATAGTAACTGATAATGGCGCCTTGCTAGGTCGTAGCAAATAACGTAGCTGAAGGCTATGCTAAACTATCTTCTCGGAAAATGAGAACGTAAGTAGGCAGTGAACTATCGCTAGAAAAGTCGGCTGTACAACTGGGGCGAGTGCTAAGAAGTCTCTCTAGACCTGCCGTGTGGCGGCGCTTGGTCTGCAATCATTGATAGTGGCGACACGCGGGTCCGACGTATACTACCGGACCGCGGCCGATTTAAAGGCTACCACCTAGCAAGTGTGGTGTCTGGCGGTGATACCACAAGAAGTGCAATCGAACGGTAACACGAAAGAGCACTGAATTCTCTGTAACCCACATGTCCCAGAATTTTTCCTCCTCTGTATCTCGGAATTAGCTATGATTCGCGTGTCTATCGTCGAACTGGAGTGTTCACGTGAGGAGTCCTCGGGGCTGTGCCCCGCCTGTCCTGTAGGAACGGCCGGTGGCGGAGGGTATTGCGCGCAGGCCATTGTCCGCCACGCCTGGGCGGAGCACGCTGTTATGCGGGCGGCCGCCCCACCCAGGGGACAAAGGCTGGATTATGTCTGCAGCCCGCAGCCCAATACCCAGGGCGCTCCGTGAAGATATTTTTCCTGTCACGGGCATTATTAGCACCAGGCATTGGCAGTGGCCAAGCCCATAACTATTCACCATTTTGTTTAGATAGACATGTGCCACATCTGCCTTTTGAAGGCCACCAATCAGTTTACAACGTATCAAGTAGTCTTCGTCTCGGGAACCTCATAATATTACCATCAGCAAATCAGTATGTTACTGGTAAACATTTTTTATCATTATCTGAAGCTATTGGAGTGCTCTCGTAGCTCTAGCTGGTGGTAAGCAAGCTTCACAAAGTTTTTCACATTTTGGGTATTGACGAGTTTCGTTTCCTAACGAGGATGTGTGGACTTTGTACTCAGGTACACGTATTAGTTCTTTACTGCTGTCCGTAATTTCTTTGATATAACCAGCAATTTATTTAGTTTTGGCACATTAGTGTGTACGTATCAAGAGGTGGATAACATCGCTCTCCATGATGTGCGCTAGTGACAATATTTTCGTATACCTAAAAAAGAAGGACGGGTAAGTAAAGCCTTGGTAGGGATGGGAGGCGAGAAGGAGGGGAGAGCCGATAAGGACACCAAGACACCGTTGCCGTTTGGCAAGAGGAAGACAGGAGTGCTCTAGCCTACAGTCTACGTAGACAGAGTGTGAGTGATCTGAAGTTGGTTGTTTATCAAGTGAAACTATTGGTCAAATGTAATGTAATATATTTGTGAGATCAAGTAGTTTAAACGATTTCTAATTTTTTTTTAAATACTGAATGTCGGTTTTGTCTCACTAGAGATGTCAGGTCATATTTGAACGTTTAACTTTCTAGTAATGTTGAAGAAAATTCGAGCAGAAAGTCTAGCATGTCCTCCTATATCACCTAATCTGCATCCTCTACATTATTCCATGTGGTGTCTTTACAAACCTGAGATGTACAGCACCACTATTGATAAAATCGAAAAACTACATCAGTTAATTGCAAAGTTTCGTCCAGATTTATGCGAAGACTCAAGGTAGATTGAAATAATTCGTAACTAGCTGCAGTGTTGCATTCAAATTCGAGGGTGACACGTCGAACACCTCTGTACAGGCGCGACTGATTCAAGTTATGTCACACACGTTGACTGGAACGTTTCTGCTTCCACTGCCCTATACTTTCACCCGCAAGTACTTGCTACTAATTGTGACAGACCAAGTATATTCAAAGATATCAAATACGCTGACAAAAAAATCAAAGCGCGAAATAATAATTAACGTAGAGTAATGAGCTTTCGGGAGTATATTTGTCTAGGTAACATTTTTAAGTCACTAACATTGCAAGAGCACAGCGGAAGATAAGCCATTGCAAATTAAAAATTCCGTTACAATAATAATCCGTTGATCCACCAGAATGTTGAATGCAAGCATGAAAACTTGCCTGTATGATGCTGTACAGGTGCCGGACGTCAATTTGTGGCATAGAGCTCCGTACCTGTTGCAGTTGGTCTATCAACAGAGGGACGGTAGATGCTGTCTGTGCATGAAGCCGGAGTTGTCGTCCGATGATGTCCCATTAGTGCTGGACTGGAGGCAGATCTAACTATCGAGCAAACCAAGGAGACGTGCCGACACCTCTTGTCTGTTTCCAAAACTTAGAGGACTTCAGTTTGATAGCGGCGAATCGATGCGAGCACAGGTGAGGCTATGGCTCCGACAATGATTTCGAATATTTTGCAGCGAGGCTACCGACAAACTGGTCTTTCGTTTGTGAGAAATGCGTCAGTCGATAGGGGGACTATGTTGAGAAATAAATATGCAGACATGAAGGAATGAATGTGTAGAAGTTTAATAACGTTCATTTTAATTAAAAACCTCTGTGAGTTTTCATACTCGGAGGCACATCTTTTCAGTTGGCCGTCATGTATTGTTTCTTAGGAGCAATATCTCAAAGCTAAAATGAAAGGCTTTATGTTATATCAGTGGGGAATGAAACACCGGAGCTCATGCCCAAGCACGGCCACTTTTTCTCGCAAACGCACCATCGCGTACATGAAGAGAATTAGGAAAATAAGACCACTTACAAATCTGCAATATAACACACCGAGACAACACACTGACAGTACACCGCTCAGCCGTATACGAAACTGAAATGTGGCAAGGAGCTGGTGTTGAGTGGCAGAATACTGCCAATAATTTTATTATCAAATTCATTGCAAGATAAAGCACTTTATTGGCACTTGAAATACACCAAAATAATATCAGCAGCGATCATCAGAATTTATTAGTTACTTTTTCTTGTGAAAACGAAACAACTGGTGCTAGAAAACCCCTAAAGTCACATTAAAAAAATTCAGGAATTCTTGAGACAAATTATCTGAAATCTTAATAGTATCAAAATGCGGAAATCGAAAATACAGTCTAGATTTAAGCTTTAGGAACCTATAGAAATTATTAACCGGCACTTAACATCCGACATCCACTAGCAAGTAAAACAGATCGTACGTATTTAGAAAAATACAAGTTAATCCAAGTAAACAGATGGATGAAAAAGTAGATTATGCCGACAAGGTGCCCTCGTGGGGTCGAAACAGTTTATTTCTATTGCCTATGGGCAACACTCTAACTGATTGGCCAGCTGAGTTTTTAGGCTGTCACTTTAGTACGGTTTCCAGTTAGCCAGGCACATAGCATTGAACATGAGTGTGACAGGATGGATATGCTCAATCGATTGCTGCCATAGACCTAATGATTGCTGACTTATGCTTTTAGCGGAGCTCTTAATATAAACCAGATGTTCACAAAAACTATTCTGTAACATTAAACTCCTAGTTAACAATTTTAGGAAACATTACAACATCAAAAGACACTGGAAAAAATTTGGAAAAAGCGAGCCATGCGCTGAATTCAAGTTTTGTAATGCTTAATTTAGAGAACATCAGTTAAATCGACCAACCCTAGGCAAAAGCCGTCCAAAAGATATTTGAAATTTTTTAAAACATAGTCAGCTTCGAGGGTCGACGGAACTCATCTAGCAGTGTCCATCCACCGGTCTCGAATCTGAAAATAACTCTTTCATAGAGTCGAAACCGGTCACTCGCTCCAGTAAAAATATTTTAACAAGATTGCGATCCAGACTGTTATAAATTTTAATTTTAATAGCCGTCCATTCAGATAAATGAGTTTAATGGGATCATTGCTTTACAGACGACGAAGGGTAAAGAGGACTGCAAGTAAACTATAACGATTAGCTCTATAACTGAATGCTCTCCGTATTTCCCAGGAAGCAGGAACGTAAACCAGCAACCATTAGATCAGTGTCATCAATCGGTTGAGCATATCCACCAGTCACCCTCATGTTCAAGCCTTTTGACCTGGCTGAACTGAAACCATGCGTTTCTGGCCATGGCAGGGATCAGACAGCAGGAGAGAATTGACTCGCCCAGCGTATCGACAGTGTCATAAACGCCCGTTGTGTAAAGAGCTAGTGCCCATAAAAGTCCGCGAGTTTCCATGCTCACCTTGAACCAGACACTGTCGATGGTGTCGTCCCTCTGACTGCCGAGGTTTTTGGGAAGCCTCTGGTTTTCAAAATAATTTTAGGGTGGAGCACAAGATTTATGGCAGCTCTGAAATGGTTTGGTTTGGGACAAAATACACTTCTCGTAGTTTAGCCGAAGCCCCTGGTAAGACATGCCTTAACGTTCGATCTCTATGATACGTGTTTTGTTCACTGTAGGCCTATACAGAGCCTCAAAACACGCTGCCTAAAAGTGGCCGTGGGAAAAATAATTCGGCAGTGTAACGTCCTGCACTCCCTGTCCGGAAGTGGATGAGTCAGGGGGTGGCTGTTTCTCATATAGGGAGAAGAGTATTACTAACTCTGGTTATGATTGACCAGAAGGTCGAGCAGACGAGACAGAGGGGAAATTACGGCTCACAAGTATTCTTAAGAACTGGTATTAAACCCTTGTGGGAGTGATTGCGTGGGTGCACTTTTCGAGTTTACTGAGGTTTGATGGAATGGGACGAATAGATAAATGGTGTTAGAAATGGTACTTCTGCATCAGATTCCGGTCTGAAAAGGAGACTCTAGTCTTGACTCTGGTTATGAGTGGGTTCCCTTTGGGACATTCTTACTGGTAGTGGTCTTAAATGTGGAATCTGTGGTGAAGTCTTAGCTTTTAGAACTGTCTTCTCGGACAACTCGATGGGCCGAGGACAGTCATATTCGTATCAGGTCTGTCGCCTTAACGTTTGATCTCCTTGTGCACACTGCTGTATAAGTGAGTCAAATTGGTGCATAATATGACGCGAAACTGCCAAGATTTCTGGGCTCAATTCGAGAGTAGTTGCGATCTATCAGATCGATGCCGAGGGCTTTGCACATTTTGTGCCCAAGATATCGAATTGCAGGCCCCGTATACCGCCAGTCTGTAGACGCTTGTACCGGGACCGTCAACTGAGACAGCGCTACGCATCGAGAAAGGGGTACAGTACTACTGCTTAGACTTGTTAGGGCAAAGAGAATCACAGTTTCCCACTTGGTGTCAGCTGCACCAATGTGGTATAACTTCTGTACAAAATAAATCCATCAAAGTCTATTCAGCGTTATATAATTTGAGATTGCACTATCCACGTTTTGAGTTAGGGTAGTTGGTTTAAAGAGGTAAACATTTGTCTTTGTCAACCAAACGCCACCCAGTGGAGTGCTAATTTGTTGTTGCTTCTATTTGTGTTGCCAGCAGTACATGTTTTCCTTGCCATCTCGCTTAACTTGTGTTGTTTGTCCTATTTTATGATCAATAAATTCCTGTCATTTTTTTTAAATAAATGATTAATCCGATGTTGATATATACGAGTAAACCACCCATCAATAACTGACTACAAAAATGACATGGCCACCATCTCCTTAAATTATTTCAACATTCAATTTAAATTTACTATTCCGATAAAAGTGGTGACCTCCAATGCAGGCTAGCAAAAACAACCACTGTCAGAGGGCAGAATCAATTTAGCAGTCACGTGGCCAGGTAGACAAGTGCAAAGCTTCCACGTTAAAGTGATTGCTATCAGGGTGTAAAATTACAGTGGCTCTAGTCTTTCAAATCAAACCGCAAGTGCGAGTGAAAGACTGTAAGTGCCGACTTCAGATTTCTGTTCATCCGCTTGACAAAGGATGGGTGAGGGTAGCAGGGCGCTGTGGTGACCTGAGATATCCCACTACTAAAACAGTCTCTTGAATTTTTTAGAGACAAACGTCGGTGCAAAATCAGTCACTATATATAGATATTTGAAATGTGCGAGTGGGACACCGAGGAAGGCAGTGAACAACAATAGGATTCAGAGCACACAACGTGTTGTACCAATGCTAGCGATTCCATTTCCTGCTCCAAGCGCAAATGGAGCGAGGACAAAATGACTATCATGACTCTTCCATAATTTCCCTCATTTTCGATGCTCTTACGCAAGGTGTCACAGTAGATTCGTTCTGAAGTCTGTCATAAATGTCGTTCGTCTAAACTTTATCAATAGTGTTTCGCGACAAGAGCACAGTCATTCTTTGAGGAAGTCGTGATTTAGTTCAGAGAACGTTTTCATACTACTCGCGTGTTGGCCAACCCCACCGGTAACAGATCCAGCAGCAGATGTTACCTTTCAATCTGGTCTCGTTGTGATAGCAACCTCTAGAGATGTCTTCTAGAATAGGTCGAACAGTTGTACTGCATGCTGTCTCCATTATAAATGAGACACGCTTTCCGGTCATTCTCTCATAACACGGTGTCAACGATTCCATTTCCTTTATTCAAGCTTCCGTGATCGCTTTGAAATGCTATGCATAGATATTTAATCCAAGTGACTTTGCCAATTACAAGTCACTAATACTGCATTCCAATATTACACGTTTATTTTTCCTACTCATCCTGAGTAATTTAATTTTTCCACATTTTGAGCTAACTGCCATTCGCTACACCAATTAGTTCTGTCAGCTCATCCTGTATCATCTTACAGTCATTCAACGATGACAATATCCCGTACACGCCAGCAAACAGTCGCAGACCGCTGCTTTTACGATCGGACTGGTCGCTCATCTATTTAGAAAAGTGACATGGTTCTATCACATTCCTATGGGAGATTCCTGATTATTTCCTTCTGATGAACACTCGCCCTGCAGGACAGGGTACTCGGTTCTGTTACATAATGAAGTCGTTGAGCCACGCGTGTTCATAAAACTATTCCATATGCTTCGACCACCTATAACAGACTGCAGTGTGGCATGGTGTCAGGCACCTTCCGGATATCCAGGATATAGAAACTGCCCGTTCATCCGTGTTTCGCAGGATATCGTAATAAGTAAGCCGAATCTCTCTGCTTTCCAAATTCGTGTTGAATTTTCTCTCTCCAGAAAATTTTTGAGTTTGGACTAAGACCACACTGAAAGATTCTCCATCAAGCCGATGTTGGTTGTATTTGTCTGCAGCTTTGCGGCTACGTCCTTTTACCTTTCCCTTATTCGGAAACGCTGTTTTCCAGCCTAGCAGGACCTTGCATTACGGGAGATATTCGCGATTATGATGATACAGAAGAGAATGCAATCGTTTGGGCAAATATTTTAATCCTACAAGGGTACTACCAGAGAAGCACCAATCTTTACCACACTATCGTGCTTATAAATCGCCATCAACGGTTTTGTACACACGCATTCTATGAGACAGTGCGGCGAGGTGCGGTATTCACGAACTTTCAGCCAATTACTGGCAATGAAAGTATCTCTCAACATCATGATACTATATGGCAACCTCCAAGCCGAGCGTGTTCTGACGACCTCGGCCGCTGGTTGTCACTCCCCGCTGAAAGAGTGAAATGTTTATGAAATGAAACGCCTCTAGTTTCCGAGGAAAGCAAAGTGCTGTTTGCTCTTTATAGCACGGGAGCCTTCCATTAGCGTAATTACAGAGAACAACTGCCGAGCTAATGCTAAAAAAGCAGATGAAAACATTAATGTCTGTGAAAAAAACAAAACAAGATCAAAAGTCTACCTTACTTACTCTTACACAAATAAGTTAATTTCAACCACAAACACAGTTCATCTTGTTCCTTGTATGATGCTGAGAATGAGACATTAGCACATCAGACGAATTAGTGAGAATGCACCTCATAATTACTTCATAAGAGTGGATGATTATGGTATACTTAAAAACACTTATACACTTTTGGGGAAGAATGACATTTCAGTCGAAATGGGTGGGAAACGGGAAGAGCAAGCAATTATTGCTCTGAAAATTGTTGACTTCGCAATTCAATGAAACCAATTTCAAAGCGAAATTAGCTATATTTGCCGTCACCTAAAATTCTGTAATTAGTTTAAGAGCTAAAAGGAAAGCTGTGCAGCATGCGTGAATTATAAAATATAGTACAATGAAGTGGTGTCATACTATAATAAATATTCAGTGGTTTACGCTATTAGTGCTCTCGTTCAGACCGTACGGTTTGCAGCAGGTGGCGAGCAAACTAGTGCTGCCTACATTGGCGATTCTGTCCAGCACCGATGCTACATGTACTTGTTAGATTTCCGGAGATACGTGACACAAGATATCGACGCACTGGGCTCGTAATTTATATAAGCTACAGGCCGGTTGTTTGTGGGCGCGGAACCAGTGCTCGACATCGTCTCATATTTAACTACCCAACACACGCACATACGTGTAGGGTGTGCAGCGAAAGAGTCCCTGGCTCAAAATAAAATATCTCGAAACTTACGATCGATAGCCGAATGCAACAGCTGTAACAATTTTACACAGATTTTGTGCAGAATTTTCGTAATAGTTCTACAAGCTGCTGACAGGCGTCGTCAACGTAGTGGACCTCGTACTGTACCAGCATGCAGAAACGGACTTTACAAGCTGTCTTTACAATAGCATCACAATCTACTCGGAATGTTCAGCACTCGCTGTACGCAATGAAATTTGCAATTACATCCTGTAGTGTCTCAAATGAAACGGATTCAGATGCCACGTAGATCGCCGATTCAGGCTCATCCAGATTGGTGCGATGATTCCGGTAGAGAGTGTCTCTCAATGTGGGCAAAATGTAGCCACAAGGAGTCAGATATGGGGCAAATATGGAGGCCACTCCTTCCCTGCACCAGTAAATTTGAAGTAATCCAGTGCTGTGTCTCTATTCCAGAAGTAAACATTAAGCAAACAAAACACTTGTTAATTGAGATGTGATATGGCTCCATTTTGTATGAACCACTAGATTCCTAGTGGACCCTCCAACGCTAGCTGTGTGGCGACAACATGATCCAACTGCAACGTAACCTTGACTAGTGATCGTTTCCCGCATGAAAAAACCTCCAATAATGCCTCTGGTGCCTGTCGCTTCCTAAAAGTTACCTTAGGAAAACTCATCGGTTTCCCTATTCACAAATGGGGATTTCGGAACTCCAAACATCAATTTTGTTTCTTCACGGCTCCATTCATGTGTAAGTATGCTTCAACTGTAAACAACATGCAGGTAACATCAAATGCTTCGTTTTCACTGATAGTGAGAGTGTGTTTTGCAGAGTCAAGCTCGTACAGCTATGGCGTTGTGGCTTAAGAGTTTCAGTGGAAAATTCTGTGAAGTTTTTGACAGGCCACTTTCAATTCAGCATATTGTGGCTACCTGTGTCGTCTCTACTGATATTTGGAACAGCCCTCGGTCTTGATGGAGATCTGCCCATCATCCTCGCAGATACCGATACCAGTGTCACAAGAGTGCTGGAATTTTGTGAACTGTCAGGCCTCACCCCTAAAATGGTGGGGAAAGGCGACAGACTTTAGTACGTTATAAACTGCTTCGCATGTGGGGAAATCCTTCGTCCCCACCCATGAGATTTTATGTTGACTTTTCGTCAGGCTGCTGACGACCATGACGTCGAGCACCCCTCAACCCAAATCATCATCATCCTTTTGAATGGAAACATGCGTCTCAGTATTTTCTGCGTGCTGGAACACTTTAAATGAGTCTTCGCTGCAATTCTCCAGACGGATTTCCTAGGATTTTGCTGAATAATTCCACAGATGGTGGCCACATTTTCAGGAGTAACTGCAGTTTTCCTGAGGCCAACAATCCCTCTAGAAGATTAGTGACGCTGCCTGTCCGTTGGAATTTAGCGAAGAGCTTGCAAATGGTTATAGCATTTGGTCTTCTTGGAACAATAACTCGTGTTACAAAACTGCGCCTTGTTGTCATTGCGTTGGGCACTAAATAGTGGTATTCGAGTACCAGAAAAACACATTCTTCAACGGAACACGTAATTTCAGCTTCTTCCTTCAATACGCTAACCACCTTTCACGTTTCATCGGTGGAAATGATCGCACCATTTATAGGAAGAACTATAGCGATCAAACCGCTTTCTGTTAGCAGCTTTTCGATCTAGTTCGAAACTTTTGTAGAACTTCTGTACACAATTCTTACAGCATTCACAATAAACATTCGATTTTCTGTATTCGTCTATCAAGATTAAACTTCGAGGCATGTAATTGTGTAATCATGGACTTCTTCACTGTGTATCCTGTGTATACATAAATACACACCCAATTTTTAATTTTCGTCCAAGACAATTCACAAAATTGTCTCAGTCATAAGTTTAAATATCACCTACATGCAATCCGCCCAAAATTTTCCGAGTGGAGAAGTATTCATCTGGACTGCTTCATAATGGATTACACATACAACATTTTTTCGCTAAATTGATCAAGGTGACCGAGTCCTTTTTTGACTGCTGTACTTTACATTTTTCATAACACTGACCAACAATCCTATCTGAGTTTTAAAATATTGAATTCCTTTTCATTTCGATGTGAAATAAACGAATACAATGTTTCAAATGTTTACATATCCCTCATTCCCTTCGAAAAAAATCTAAATTACTTTAAAGATAGGGGAGAATCTTACACTGTTGGTAATTATTTTATTTGTAGAAGTAAAAGACATCAACATTGAGTACGCCATATTTCGTTACTAGAGAAGCCATTGTGTTCTCATATAAGTCCTTTATTGTGCCAAGAGAACATATCTGTTCCTCTTTCTCAGTAATTTTCTGTGCCGGAAGCTAACTTTTCTCAGGTGCAGGAGAATTCAAGCGCAAATCTTTATTGATCTTCAAGCTAAAAAAAGACAAGTTCGCAATGTAAATTTTCCTTGAGAAAATTTAGTTTTGTTAATTCTCACATAAATTCAACTTTAAGATGCCACGTAAATATTTGAACACTATGAACATATTTCGGCGAACTAACTTTTGCTCTGAAAAATATCAACTGACTTCATTAGCAAGGACAGGATGATAACATTACTTCGACTGTAAAATAGATGAGGTTGAAAACTAGTACTAAATATATGCTGCTATTCATGCTCACTAACTCTCTGTTATTTGTTAAACAAAACAGTATAGTCAATACCATTCCCAGTTTCCGTGACACGCATTTTTAGTTTTGTACGGCGCCTCTTCTAAAAACACAGAACGTCAAGAAAGAGAAAGTAGACCATCACATAGCCAACTTTTATATCAGCTACACGACCGGTCCCGAATGGAGATAATCTGCCTGTTCCTATCTGTCTGGAACATGATGTCCTAGAACCTGATGGCTCAAATGGTTCAAATGGCTCTGAGCATTATGGGACTTAACATCTTAGGTCATCAGTCCTCTAGAACTTAGAACTACTTCAACGTAACTAACCAAAGGACATCACACACATCCATGCCCGAGGCAGGTTTCGAACCTGCGACCGTAGCAGCCCCGCGGTTCCGGACTGAAGCTCCTAGAACCGCACTGCCACCATGGCCGGCAGAACCTGATGAAGACGTGGAGTGTGAATGTAATCAATAAACTGAGTTCTTACAGCAAGATCAACACTGTACTCCAGAATCAATGTGGCCCAAGAGGCCACTTGAAATTTTTCGGGAAGAACTTAGTGATTTTATTTGTAAATGGGGCTGATAAAAAGGAAGTCTGAAATTCATAGATCCAGACATCAGCAGTGGAATATTCTGAAAAACAAAACAAAACAAAAATGTGAAAGTGCCCGTACATAATGAAACAAGTGACTTAACGTCATTCTTAGGAATGGAAAACAGTGCTGCCTGGTGGCATATTTTAGAATAGACCATAATACCTAATTCTAGAAATTTGTGACCTATTACTACGTTTCTCATCGAGCCATATACGTTGTCTAGCATTTCTAGCTGATTTTCTCACACAATTAATAATAAAAACTCAGAAACTCAGGGTGTCCACCAGCCCAAGCCGTTCCTAACCATTTAGAAAAAAACGGAGCTGTGAAGTTATTAGTTAATTACTTCAATAATTTAATCACAAGTATGCAAATTTCTTTAAGCAGCCAGATAAGTAGCACTCCATGTTGTACACGAAGCAACTTGAATAATTCAGGATTGGAAATCGGAGTAAGGGGGTAAGATCGACACCACAGAATTTATCTTTCACGTAGATTATTTATTGGATCTAAGTATTTGGTTGCACATCCTAACTACACATAACTGGTGCCTGACTAGAAATATTTAATTAAGAATTACGTGAGAATGTAACAGAGCACAATTTAACTACAGCAAGAAGATACACAGAAACAGGGTTGGGGGACAATGATACTATCACCTCCTTTGCATTCATACCATAAAAAATCTCAGTGGGATTCGGATTACGATCCTACGAATGCACTGTTCTGGAGAGAGGTTTAACCAATTCTCGAGGTTGTGCGATAATTATTGAACATAACTAACTGCGTCGCTGCTTGTAAACGGCTGAACTAGAACATGTGGTGCATTCCGTATCAAACTGCTGTGATGCTAGGTAGAAAGCGCACGAAAGAACAGATATTCCTGCAGAAATTATAGCTCATTAAACAAGCAAATTGTTAAAATAAAGCCCATTGCGTTGCTGTGGTGCACCAAAAGGGTCATTGATTACCAAACACGTGGCATAAAATTGACAAATAAAGACAAAAGCAACTTCCACAAAATATAAGATAAAAATAATTAAAAATCATACTCACTTCGACACACATTTACACTCGCGTGCGGTTGAGGTGATCCTCACCAGCTTTTTCTAATCAGATTGGCCGTTTGAAATTTATTTCATCGTTGTTCAAAATGAACAAAGTAACTTCCACACTTGTAAATCAAACATCTAGAAATGGCCTATTTAAAGCAATATAATTCTGGCACATTCTGAAAAATAACTCGCTTCACACGCTTCAATGAAGCCAAGTTCTTAAGTATTTTAACAGTTAAACATAACGAAGGCCTAACTCAACCTGTTTTCTATCACCTGAAACCCCTTTTAAGAGCTACGATCCGTACTCACCAAGCGTTCACAGAAGAGCGCCTCTTTCTCTTTCGAGATCACCTAGCTCCCCGTGCAGCGGCAGCTACCAAAGGGGTAGCCCTCCGTCACCAACCTCACACACAAAAACAGCCTTCGACTATGATGGGTAAACCTCTCTGTTCATGTACTGGAAACCTAAGTTGGTCATCCTGTGCTCTCCTTCGAACGAGAAGCAACTCAGCGTTTCCCACAAATCAACACCAAAACCCCATATTAAAACACCCCTCAAGTATTCGATAGGCCTTATTTGAGTGCTCAGTCTTTCTGGAAGAGTTCATGAATTGAGCTAAAATCAGGTAGTAAAGTGAATACGTTGTATCGGATTCGACAAGCGTCTTATGAAATGACTTCACAGAGACGTTTCAAACTTATCATTGACCCCTCTAATTGAAATTTTAAAGCTGTTTTGTTTCTCAGAGGAAAAGCATTGTTGTTTATTCCTATAGGACAAGCTGACGATACGAACAAGTGCTATATAAATGTAAAATTGTTTGCGGAAATACTGAATTATTGAATCCGTCAATGGCACATATGCGGTGGTCTGATGATTCTTGCTATTGTACTCGGAATGCAGTTATGATAGGTCAAGTATTGCTGCTTCCTTTGAGAGAGGTGACTCACGACATGAAATCTCATTACAATACATATCTGTCGAGAAAGGAAAATTATAGAGCCTAGAAAAAAATACAGTATACTCCCTTAGTAACCCGTGATAAAATCCTATTGCCACTTTTACCCATGAAGTTAAGAAAGCGATGAATCAAAAAGTATAAGCTCTCAAGCATAAAATATTCCCCTATCTCAGTGCATATAAGATAAAAGGTGAATATTCGTTGAGGCACAGATGTGAGAACTCTTTAAGGATGGAACATTTAACATGGTCATTGAAGGGAAACAGGAAGTGTCTTAGTAAGCATTCAAAAATATTGTTCAGAGTTTCTTGGGAAATCAAAGAGCTGAAAACTACAGTCTAGCTATTATCGAATTTATGAGGACATACCAAAGAGCAAGGCTTTGATATGTCACTCAAGATTCACATTTTATTCTCACATCTCGACATCTTTCCAAGCAACTGTGGCTCTGTGAATGACAGGCGTGGAGAGTGCTTCCAATACAAAGAAGGTATCAGGACAAGTGGAACATATCTACGCTCGCAGACTATTACATTCTTATTTTACAAACCTTTTTTATTTACCAAGAACGCAAGGAAGGTTACAACGAATGCTAGTTTCGACCAATTAAATGTCCATATTCAGATCACATAAAAGAAAAAAGTCTCTACGTCGGTTATTAAAACGAAGAATTTGTCACAGTCATGTTTACAATTCCAATCTCAGTCTGTTACGGACAGCTGGATAGCTTCTTCCAATATTGTCAATAGACAAGATGGTTCCTTATGGCACCTCGTATTATGATGTATTTATTATACGAGGCAATGAAATGGCGCGTGCATGTATATATTTTGCAATTTTTTTTTTTTTACTTTTCAATTGTAAACCAGATTGAGACAAAGCGTCTCATTTTAACAACAGATGTAGTCACTGATTTCTGTTATGTGATCTGAAGATGGTCTCTTAACTGGTCGTAACTGGTAATCGTTGTATCCTTCCTTGCCATCTTAGCAAACAAAAGGTTTTCCAAAATAATGAAGTGAAACTGTATTTATACGTAGCCGTTTCCAAACCAGGGAACTGTAAGTCCTGACAATTGTTGAAAAATCACGATAGATGCCCGAAAAGTAGATCAGAAACGGAAAAAACAGTGAAGTGAATAATGAAATCTCTAAGAGGCTAAAGGAGGAAAAATCCCATTCATACTTGTTTAAAAGTACAATAGGTTTCTGTTGGTGACTGAGGGCAAGGTACTGAACAACATTACATCAGCATTTACTTCATTTGCAGACTAATAATTATCGCTGTTAGTAGTACGATGACCCAGGTTGAGTAGTACCTCCAAGTACATATGGAGAGAACTAGCCACTAATGATTATTTTGCCCTCGGTAACAGGGCGGGTGTTGAAGTGTGTACAATGAACACAAAAAGGAGAGCCTGTGCTGACAGTCATAGTCCACTAAGTGGTGCAGTTACATCCATGCAGAAAACGTCGAAATGGTTCAAATGGATCTGTGCACTATGGGACTTAACATCTGAGGTCATCAGTCCCCTATAGCTTAGAACTACTTAAACCTAACTAACCTCAAGACATCACACACTGGCATGCCCCAGGCAGGATGATAACCTGCGACCGTAGCAGTCGTGCGCTTCCAGACTGAAGCGCCTAGAATCGCTCTCCTCCGCGGCCGGCAGAAAAACATCGGGTTGTGAATTTTGTTACCTGTTTATGAGAAACTGTTCAATTTTCAGAAAAAAACAGCCAACACAACTTTGTGTTATTGCATTAAACTAATGCATTAAAAAATCAGAATTTACACCAGTATCATCCAGTGCCTACAGGATGACTCAGAATGGACTTTAAAACTTTGAAATGATATAGAAATTTATTGAGGTAATTTACAGAATCGGTAGAAGTGACACTTTGTAGCAAATAACCCAAAGTTTGATGCACGTAGTACTCCATACCCCCAGCAGGAGCTACTGGGTAGTGTTCAGTGAAAATAGCTATTTTCACTGGTATTGTGAAGTAAGATAAGTTAGAAAAATTTTTGATTCCACAGATCTATGAAGGTGACTGAGATGGTATGGTTTACTACCAGCAACACAGTGCGCCACTTAATTCCCTCACGGAATTTCGAGGTTTTCGTCGATAATCACTTCCAGGTCAGCGGATTCGCCGTGAAGGGCCAATCGCATAGTCACCTTCTGCCCAGACTTGACATCGCTGAATTTCATTTTCTGGGCTTTCATTAACGAACGTGTTAATGTTCTTCTCCTACCAAACAATTTGTCCGATATGAAAAATCGAATATGTGCCGATAGAAAGACGAAATTGATTACCAGTGGGATGTTTTAGGCATCACTTTTATGTAAAACGTCAGTTTGTTTGCTTCAAAACGACGCATCTTCCGATTCTGTAAGTTACATCAATTAATTTATATATCATTCCATACTTGTAAAGTACTTTTTGAGTCACCCTGTATACAAAGATCCTTGAACCAAGAGTTAGCAGAAATTTTCTGATACATTCCTGGAAATTGAAAAAAGAACACATTGACACCGGTGTGTCAGACCCACCATACTTGCTCCGGACACTGCGAGAGGGCTGTACAAGCCATGATCACACGCACGGCACAGCGGACACACCAGGAACCGCGGTGTTGGCCGTCGAATGGCGCTAGCTGCGCAGCATTTGTGCACCGCCGCCGTCAGTGTCAGCCAGTTTGCCGTGGCATACGGAGCTCCATCGCAGTCTTTAACACTGGTAGCATGCCGCGACAGCGTGGACGTGAACCGTATGTGCAGTTGATGGACTTTGAACGAGGGCGTATAGTGGGCATGCGGGAGGCCGGGTGGACGTACCGCCGAATTGCTCAACACGTGGGGCGTGAGGTCTCCACAGTACATCGATGTTGTCGCCAGTGGTCGGCGGAAGGTGCACGTGCCCGTCGACCTGGGACAGGACAGCAGCGACGCACGGATGCACGCCAAGACCGTAGGATCCTACGCAGTGCCGTAGGGGACCGCACCGCCACTTCCCAGCAAATTAGGGACACTGTTGCTCCTGGGGTATCGGCGAGGACCATTCGCAACCGTCTCCATGAAGCTGGGCTACGGTCCCGCACACCGTTACGCCGTCTTCCGCTCACGCCCCAACATCGTGCAGCCCGCCTCCAGTGGTGTCGCGACAGGCGTGAATGGAGGGACGAATGGAGACGTGTCGTCTTCAGCGATGAGAGTCGCTTTTGCCATGGTGCCAAAGATGGTCGTATGCGTGTTTGGCGCCGTGCAGGTGAGCGCCACAATCAGAACTGCATACGACCAAGGCACACAGGGCCAACACCAGGCATCATGGTGTGCGGATCGGTCTCCTACACTGGCCGTACACTTCTGGTGATCGTCGAGGGGACACTGAATAGTGCACGGTACATCCAAACCGTCATCGAACCCATCGTTCTACCATTCCTAGACCGGCAAGGGAACTTGCTGTTCCAACAGGACAGTGCACGTCCGCATGTATCCCGTGCCACCCAACGTGCTCTAGAAGGTGTAAGTCAACTATCCTGGCCAGCAAGATCTCCGGATCTGTCCCCCATTGAGCATGTTTGGGACTGGATGAAGCGTCGTCTCACGCGGTCTTCACGTCCAGCACGAACGCTGGTCCAACTGAGGCGCCAGGTGGAAATGGCATGGCAAGCCGTTCCACAGGACTACATCCAGCATCTCTACGATCGTCTCCATGGGAGAATAGCAGCCTGCATTGCTGCGAAACGTGGATATACACTGTACTAGTGCCGACATTGTGCATGCTCTGTTGCCTGTGTCTATGTGCCTGTAGTTCTGTCAGTGTGATCATGTGATGTATCTGACCCCAGGAATATGTCAATAAAGTTTCCCATTCCTGGGACAATGAATTCACGGTGTTCTTATTTCAATTTCCAGGAGTGTATATTCTTTTTCGTCGACCTCTGTTTGGTTTGAAATGGATATTTTTGTTTAGGGCAGAGCACACTTGAACTTTTCTATAGACTACAGTAATTAGCATCTGCAAATAGCTTTGAGAGCGCGACCAAAAACAAATTCCGCAGCCGGCGCTGTTGAGGCTGCGTGGAGCACGTATGCTCGCCACTTGTGCGCCACACCGCATTTTAATGCTTTTCTTTTCCGTATCTCTAAGTAATAAATCATGCTTGTCCGACTGGGGCTCGTGGCCATGAAAAATTCATTGCCGGCGAGACTTTTGCTCGCGGGAAGCCTGTTCTCCGTCAGGCGGCGGCGCCCTGCGGCGACGCAGTGGGGGCGGTGGAGGCGGCGTCGGCTGGCGAGAGGGCCGAAGTTGTGGCGCGACAAATTGAGCCGTCGCGGCCCGCCGGCTGGGCTGGGTGTCTGCGTGGGCGTCGCGGCGCGGGGCGGCCTGCGGACGTCGCAGCCCATCCCGGCTTTTAGCTCAGGCCGGAAGGGAAGTCGCTCCGACTCTGCCTCGCTTACAGTTCTTCCCAGTAGCTCGCTGACCAGTTTAATGGAATATGCTGGGTACTTTTATATGGTCACAGAGGTGCCAAATCACGACAAAGAGGATAATTTACATAACTGCCATGAAATACCCGTCCATACTAGACGTAAGTCACCCTTCCAAAATACCACACTGGTTCCCTTCGAGTGCAGAAATGGAAGCATGTTGCTACGTGATCTTCCACCACTAACATAATTCGTGGAAGTGAAGTGATGTTCACTGAAGTGGCAGAAGTTGTGCGATAGCGATGTGCTCATATGTAGCTACGATAGTATGGCGTACGCGAAGTACCGAAGCGCAGCACATTGGTGGAGCTGTCATTTGGAATCAGGTGATTCATGTGAAAAGGTTTCCGGCGTGACTACAGCCGCACGACGGGAATTAACAGGCTTGAACACGGAATGGTTGTCGGAGCTAGACGCGTGAGAAAATACATTTCGGAAGTCGTTGGGGAATTTCATATTCCGAGATACAGAGCGTCAGGATGGTGGCCAGAATACCAAATTTTAGGCATTACCTCTCACCGCTGACAACGCAGTAGCCAGCGGTGTCCACTTAACGCCCGAGAGCAGCGGCGTTTGAGTAGACTTGCCATTGCTAACAGACAAACAGCACTGCGTGAAAGAACCTCAGAAATCTACGGGGGACGTACGACGAAGGTATCTGTTATGACAGCGTAAATGGGCTATGGCAGCAGGAGATAGAAACGGATGGCTTTGCAAACATCGCCTGCAGCACCTCTGCTCGACTCGTGGCAGCATCGATTGCAATCTCGACTAAATATGTAATTGTACATACTGTGCATATGAACATTTTTCATTTTTAATCCTTCATGTAGATTTGTGACCAGTTAATTTGTATATTTTCTTTTGTGCTTTACTTAGTTCTGGTACAAAGTAGACTTACAAAGTATTTTCATTCATGTAATATTATCTTAATTTTTTCTTAATGTTTTACTTTTATACTTTCAGAACGGCACTGAAATTTATCAATGCATTACACATAACATAATTCAAGTAATTATTCACTTATAATTTGTTATGCTGAACCTCCGAACATAAATACATCTTTAGTTAGTGAGTTATTTATACAAAAATGAAATTACTTTTTTTAAAAGAAACTAGAGCTAAATATTTACGAAGATTGTGATTTTATATCATTTTATACTGAAATAAACGTAACTGACTCAAAATCATGCAATTTACACACTTTCAGTTCAAATTTGTTGTTCAGTGTACCTCCGACATTAAATTACAACTATAAGATACTGTGTCACGAAATTAGTAGTAGTGTCGTTAATTATATGGTACAGTTAGAGGGACAGGCGGTAGACCACTGAACCCATACAAACACATAGATACACACACACACACACACACACACACACACACACACATACACAGATGAAATAAAACAATGGGTTCATTTTACATCACGACATTAAATACCTACTGTGGGCTTTGGGGACTCGTGAATCTGTAAGAAAAATATACAGACTGAGGGGAGACTAAGGCGTAATCATTCCAGTGATGATGCTGGTCGCAAAGGAGGAAATATACTGACGTAAACTACAACGATAAAGAACAGAATGTTATGTCCCAGCGCCTTGGAACGAGCATCTCAGAAACGACAAACATGGTCGGCTATTCGCGTGCTTCTGTCACGTGCAGCTGTGGAAGTGGTTGACAGATGCTGAAATCATCATTAAACAGCAAGGTTCTTGACGTCGACGCGTCATCGCAGAACATGGAGTTCGAGATCTTCACTGAGAGCTTCACCTAGAGTTTCAACGCTCTGTAGATACAGCGATTAGTGGCAAATGTGACGTCAGAATATAATACTGTTACAAGGACGTATGTAGTTAGGCACACCGCTCCACACGCCTTGTAGATCACGGGACTCCACAGAAGGTGACCACTACGAGTTCCCATGTTGACCCAAGAACATCCTCAACTAACATCCTCAATTAAGCACAAGATCATCGTGATTGAACCTTGCGTTAATGGAATTGTATCCCCTACTCTAATTAACCACGTTTCTTCTTACAACAGCTAGATGATTGTGTAGGGATAGGCCATCTTCCAGGATAACGTTTGGTCGTAACATGCACTGCGCCACGGAATCCGGCCGTTGATGTGGTATTATGCCCCGAGCGACATTCTCCATGTCTTCCAGACCTGTGACAGCAACTGAAGTCTACACGGTTTCTGTATAGTATGTGAACATAATTGCGGACCACCTGCATCCATTCACGCTTCATATCTTCTCCGGTAGATATGAGGTCCGCCAGTAGGGTCACTGTCCATGTAACAAACCCGGGATCATTCTACGACGCTTTAAGGACCATCATAGGGTACTCATGTTGATGTCTTGGCCACCGAAATTTGCCTAATCCTACTTACACAACAGTGACGCACCCGAGTTTGATGGCGACCACAATCCACCGGTCCGTAATTTTACTGTTAGTGGCGATGCATCATTTCGGTTTTAGAGAGCGTTTTGTCCGGCATTAGAAACTTACTTAGTTTGCATTTATCGCGAATGTCTCGCCCAGTCCCAAGTGACTGAAAATAAAGACACGTGACCCATGTATATCAAAATGATGAAGGAACCAGCAGAGTTACAAACCAATATTCTTAAAATTGGTTCGTTATAGATTTCTTGACAATGTTCTTAGTTGGAATAGAATAAATTTTCATGAGACTGAAAATCTTGTGTCCAAATATCACCACCGTTTTACAAAGCATCCCTCTTCAGAAACGTGGAGTGGCTTTTCTCACATGACTTCATGCGAACAATGAGTGATGGATCACAGGTAGATTACCTATTCCTAAATTGCCCGAAAGCGTTTCATATGATGCCTCACTGTAGACTGTTAACAAGGTAGGGGCATACGGATTAGGTACCCAAATGTTTATGTGCCTCTAAAACTTCATAAGGATTTGTAATAGAACATAATACGTTCTCCTCGAAGGTGGCATGTTCATCAGAGACAAGGGTACAGTCAGGAGCGCCACAGGGCAGTGTGATAGCGCTGCTCTTATTCTCTATACACATAAATGATCGACTGACTTGAATTGCAATCTGCAGCCGTTAGCTGATGATGCGTTTATGTGTGGAAAGGTATCGTCGTCGCGTGACTAAAGTGCGATACAAGATAAATTAGACAAAATTTCTAAGTTGCGTCGTGACTGGCAGCTTGCTCTAAATGTAGAAAAATGTAAGTTAATGAATTTGAGTAGGAAAAAGAAACCATGGAGCTATAACTCTGCAAAGCGATTTGAAATGGGAGTAGCACGTAAGTGATGTAGCAGGGAAGGCGGATAGTCGACGTCCGTTTATCGGGCCAATGTCGGGAAGGTGTATCTCATCTATAATGGACGTAGCGTATAAAACAATAGTGCAACCAACTCTTAAGTACTGTTCGAGCGTTTTGGATCTCTCATAAGGTCGGATTACAGGAAGCCATCGAAGCAATTCAGAAACCTGATGCGATATTTGTTAACAGTTTGCTCGATCAACACAGGAGTATTATAGAGACGTTACCTGAAGGGAAAACGAAGCTTACCTTGCGCAACACAAGTGAGAAAATGTGCAGAATCGGCATCTGAAGCTGACTGCAGAACGAATCAGCTCTCGCCAATGTCCATTTCACTTAAGGAACACGAAGATAAGAGTGTTGGTACGGAGGAGTATAGATAGCTGTTTTTCCATCGTTCTGTACGCCAGTGAAAAATATATGTACCTGTAGATAAGTCGAACTAGTCCGCAAAAGATGAATGCCCTCCCTATAACACATTAAAGGCTCTTGATATCCAGCAGTAGCCTTGAATAAACGCCATGACATCAGAGTCATCGTAATAACGAAAATAACTTAAGTTGGTCCCACATACCCACCGCTATTGATAGAGATAATGGACTAATAGATACTAAAGAAGTAAATAAAGAACATAATTTCTGGTTTGTTTGGTTGTAGGTTTTCCGTACAGTTCGATATCGCCTACCTACCATATCATCATCTATCGCATAACCCATCAGGTCTGCATTATAACAGACACAACGTTCTAAGCAACATGTTCTACTTATTTTAACCTTTACACGTTCTTATAAGTTTTCTTTTCAACGATTTATGCGTTTATATCTTATTACATATCCTTCGAATTTTTTTGCTTTTTCTAGAAATCGGAATAGCCTTTTAACCTCGTTTTATGTAAATAGTACGTTATATCTTCTTCTCCAATCTTTAAATGTCTACTTAACGTTTCACATTCTTATGTCAGAGTCGCAATACAGTTGTTTCAAATTACTTGCTGTATATGGTCATAGTCTACATTTTATTTCCGCAAAATTCTACACTACAGACGTACATTATGATGAAATCCTACCTCAATTCCTAATTATTTTTCGTTATTGTTAGAGCTCCATTCGTGAAAAAACTTGCTTCGAAATTGCCCAACTTCACCGGTCGTTTTCCTTGTTGCGATTACGAGGGTGTGCTGAAAAGTACTACCTCCGAATTTTGTACATAAAAACTCTTAACGTTTTTTAAAAACAAAAAAAAGTTGTAAAACAATCTGCATCATAGTTCTTAATGTCTACATATCGTTGCAGCTTGTGAGTATACGTTCTGGGTTACCATAAATTTTTAAATTCAAACAAATTTGTAAATTTGAAATTAATAGCATTTGCTAAATAACAGCTATGTTTATCACCAAGTTTATACAACTACAGACACTGCCAATAATAATAATAATAATAATAAACTAATAATAATAGCAACAGTCATAATAAAAAAATACTAATAATAATGAGATGCATAACTTGTCTGACAAAAGCAGGAATTTTTATTGTTGAATTTTGTTGTTTTGTAAATAATTAAGTACAGTTTAGGGCAACGACCAAACAATGTGCAACCTTTCACAACTCTCTGTTTCGTATTTTTATCTAGTGGTAGTTTTCTTGATTTTCAATTTTTTCCGGACAAATGCATAAGAATACAAGCAGACGTATTAGCCCATGAATTTGCTTCCGGGTTCTTACGATACACCCACACAAAAAATTATGCTAACTGGACACTTCCTTGCTAGGTAGTCTCTTGTAGTCACGCTTATTTAATTCCGTCACTCTCTTAATCAACGGTTTTGGTCCCGGAGGCCATAGCTCCTTTGCGGCAATCTTTCCTTGGTAATTTAATTTTTTGTTTACAGAAAGAGATTTTTCACACTGCAGCGGAGTGTGCGCTGATATGAAACTTCCTGTCAGATTCAATTTAAATGCCGGACTGAGACTCGGACTCGGGACCACTGAGTTTCGTAGGCATGTGTTCTAATGACTGAGCCAGACTCACGCACGACTCCTACTCACAGCTTTGGTTTTCTATTAGCATCTAAAATAGATTCAACAAAGATCATGTTTGCACTGCGCACGTAAGCCGATTCCCACACAGTAAACAACCGACTCCAAACACAGACTGTCCTTTTGTGGAAATGATTAAACTCAAGTACTAATGTATACCAACAAGGTCCCTCCACTAGAATACAATTGAGGCGCTGAGATCCATAAGGGCCTAAAGCACAGCGTCGTCGATTCCACATTTAAGTGAATATCAGAAAAACCAGTGATACAGCTTTCGTGAATTTTCATATATACAATGTGGGCCCACAGCACAGATAAACCTGACTCACCATAGGATGAACAGATTTCAGAGGCATGAATAAATGTTATATCTCAAATTCGACTGGGATGTGCTTTAGGCGCCCATGATTCTCTGCGCCTCAGATGAATTACTATGCGATAAAATCCAAAACTTATACACTACATCTCATTCAGAATCCCACAAAATAGCTGTTTCTACCAGTATAAGTTAACATGTATTGATGTCAGATCTAATTTTACTACTGTATATAGTGAGCGAATTGGCATATCAGTGGATTATGCTAGTCTAGTGGGGACTATGCCAAGTGGACGGAGATAGAACTGTGCTGCAGTGTACTACCACCTGATGGCGTTGACGTAATCGTGTAGCTGAGTGGTGGGCGCTATCTGTGCATGTGCATGCCGGAGCCGTGCACGCTGTTTACCAAATCCGTATGTATGAATTGAACACATAAAGTCTGGCATTTTATTCTACAGGTCTGTCTTGATCAGACAAACTTTTACACTTCACTATTACTACTGCCAGCTTCAGATCATAAAATATTCTGATGTAGGTACTAACATCAAATTATAGATGTAGGTACATAGTAAGTGTATTTGGCCCATATGGCAATTACGTCAAGCCAGCATTGGCGAAAGCTTCTTAAATTGTGTACAACTTAAGGTATGCTCGCTACCTTAAAGGTTTCACGCAGGGTTAAGGGGTAGCAATGCATCATAGGAGCGGTAGATTTAAGTGAAGTATCTTTCAGATTACAGCATCTATGTTACGTTTAAGACGATTAAGAGAAATAACGAATAAATCCCCAAGGTGTCGAAAGTTAGTGTTCACGTGCTCTTGTGCTCTTAATGCAGCGTCCGCCGCTGTCTAAATATTTATTTTCAACAGATGCACATTGGCGACAAACACATTTCTCCCAGCGAGAGACCAGATTTTGATACCGTCGCTGTAGAATGATAGACATTGTTGACGGAACCATAACCTCGCATCTGCTTGCATTGATTGATCACAATGAACGTGAAGTCGTTGAAAGTATTCTTTAAGTTTCGGAAACAGATGGAAATCGGATAAGGCCAAGTCTGGAATGTCGACAGCTTGATCGATAACAGTGAACTCAATGACTCGGACGTCACTGCACATGTGTACAACACTTCGAATACGAAGAGATATTACAACACGCAGTTTCTCTTCGCATATACATAGTTTTGCACACCACCATGCTGTTGTTGTTGTTGTCTTCTGTCCTGAGACAGGTTTGGTGCAGCTCTCCAAGCTACTCTATCCTGTGCAAGCTTCTCCATCTCCCAGTACTTACTGCAACCTATATCCTTCTGAATCTGCTTAGTGTATTCATCCCTTGGTCTCCCTCGACGATTTTTAACCTCCATGCTACCCTCCAATGCTAAATTTGTGATCTCGTGATGTCGCAGAACATGTCCTACCAACCGGTCCCTTTTTCTTATTAAGTTGTGCCACAAACTCATCTTCTCCCCAATTCAATACCTCCTCATTAGTTATGTGATCTACCAATCTAATTTTCAGCATTCTTCTGTAGCACCACATTTCGAAAGTTTCTATTCTCTTCTTGTACAAACTATTTATCGTCCATGTTTCACTTCCATACAGGGCTACACTCCATACAAATACTTTCAGAAACGACTTCCTCACACTTAAATCTATACCCGCTGTTAACAAATTTCTCTTCTTCAGAAACGCATTCCTTGCCATTGCCAGTCTACATTTTATATCCTTTCTACTTCGACCATCATCAGTTATTTTGCTCCCCAAATAGCAAAACTCCTTTACTACTTTAAGTGTCTCATTTCCTAATCTAATTCCCTCAGCAGCACCCGATTTAATTCGACCACATTCCATTATCTTCGTTTTGCTTTTGTTGATGTTCATCTTATATCCTCCTTTGAAGACACTGTGCATTCCGTTCAAAGGTTCTTCCAAGTCCTTTGCTGTCTCTGACTGAATTACAATGTCATCGGCGAACCTCAACGTTTTTATTTATTCTCCATGGACTTTAATACCTACTCCGAATATTTCTTTTGTTTCCTTTACTGCTTGCTCAACATACAGCTTGATTAAGACTACAACCCTGTCTCACTCCCTTCCCAACCTCTGCTTCCCTTTCATGCCCATCGACTCTTATAACTGCCATCTGGTTTCTGTACAAAGTGTAAATATCCTTTCGCTCCCTGCATTTTACCCCTGCTACCATTTAGAATTTGAATGAGAGTATTCCAGTCAACATTGTCAAAAGCTTTCTCTAAGTCTACCAATGCCAGAAATGTAGGTTTGCCTTTCCTTAATCTAGCTTCTAAGATAAGTCGTAGGGTCAGTATTGCCTCTCGTGTTCCAATATTCCTACGGAATCCAAACTGATCTTCCCTGAGGTCGGCTTCTACTAGTTTTTCCATTCGTCTGTAAAGAAATCGCGTTAGTATTTTGCAGCTGTGACTTATTAAACTGATAGTTCGGTAATTTTCACATCTGTCAACACCTGCTCTACCTGATGGTATAGTTTTGTCCGGACTGGCTTTCCCAAAGCCGTGAGTAGTTCCAATGGAATGTTGTCTACTCCGGGGGCCTTGTTTTGACTCAGGTCTTTCAGTGCTCTGTCAAACTCTTCACGCAGTATCGTATCTCCCATTTCATCTTCATCTATATCCTCTTCTATTTCCATAATATTCTCCTCAAGTACATCGCCCTGGTATAGACCCTCTATATAATCCTTCCACCTTTCTGCTTACCCTTCTTTGCTTAGAACTGGGTTTCCATTTGAGGTCTTGATATTAATACAAGTGGCTTTTCTCCAAAGGTCTCTTCAATTTTCCTACCACCATGCTATAGCCTACAATTGGGAGCACGCTATAGGAACAGGGCTGCAAATATGTAAACACAAAGAATAAAGACATAAAATGTCATAAACTTTGTTTTATTTACTAGGCTCCAAGAGTTTTCACGTAATAAATTCGGAGGCTTTATTTTACAGCTCGCCCTCTTAGTTAGCGTAAATGTAATATTAATTTGTATAATTATTGTCCCACGCATTTCCCTGCTCTCAGTTATTACGACGCTTAGAAAGTTGTTACTCTTCCTTATCTTTCCTTTGGCAGTGGTAATTCTGGGTCCAAATTATTTTAAATAAATAATTTAGTTCAATAGTTTTTCTGAGTCTTCGTTAGGTACGTCTATACCATTAGAATCTCTATATGTTGCTGTTGTTTTATTGTATTCTCACTTCAGTTATTACCCCATAAAGTCCCAACTTTTTTTTTAACTTAATTTTTTATTCCTTGATTATAATGTATGTAGTGTATGAACTACAATAAGTACAAAACTAGCCAAACAATATTTATACATGCTGATATAATGGCCATCCTCAAAATAGGACGCTGGGATCTAACAGTATCGTATAGCATACTAATCTGTATTGGCTCTGAGCACTATCGGACTGAACTTCTGAGGTCATCAGTCCCCTAGATCTTAGAACTACTTAAACCGAACTAACCTAAGGAGATCACACACATCCATGCCCAAAGCAGGCGTAGCGGTCGCGCGGTTCCAAACTGAAGCGCCTACAACCGCTCGGCCACACCGGCCGGCATACTAAACTGTATTCAAGTCTTAACTATTAATTTCTTGTGAAATAGTACAAAACACTTCACACACAGTGTTTCACGGCATTTAACACAATGTTTTTGATTTCCCGTTGCATTTAGCTCTTACACAGCTTCTTTGCGTACTTATTTTGTCAATCATATGACCAATTCCAATAAACCTTATGTCTGGTATCACTCTCAACTGACTTGAGTATTTCATTGGACGTCCAAAATTCGGTCTTCCAGTGTTCAATTTCAGGTATGTAACTGTAACAGCACGTTGAAATCCAGTAAATCCAGTGCATTTTTCCCATGTACTAGTCTGCAGAACAGCCAGGTATTTACGAGGACCATTTCCTGCATACGTGTAAATAGGACCCAGTACCATTTTTCCCTTCTAATTACCGTCGCATATTTTCCAACCAACCAGTCATGGTGGTCCACACCTCCCATGTACGCGTTATACCACTTCGAAATTGCAGGTTGTTGCAATTGTGTCTTCTTACTTGCTTGTCTATTGTACCGCGTAGCTGCTCCGAAAGGTTCAACTTTGTCAAAATGTGTACCAATTGTAACGCGTCTGTCGTCGTGCCATCGAACAAATCAGGCTTCACCATTTCTGTCGAACTGGTAGTCATAGTTCTGTCGAACTTCTTTTTCAGTTCGTAGCTGCTCAGTAGTGGACAGTCACCAACTCGATTCTCTCTGACAGTGCCAGTTGCTCACAACCCAAATTTCTCAGATGAATCAGAAGGTCTCTACTAGTGAAGAAATTGTCAAAGTACACTCAATAATTCTCGCGTTTTTCAATGCTATCCAGCATGTTTAGGGCTACTCTTGTTCCCAATAGTAGGACATCACTTGAAGTATCTTCTGGATCCTTTCCGCAGTATAAATCAAATGTGAAATAGTAGCCACTTGCTCCACAAAGAGACCACAACTTATAGCCAGATCTAACAGGCTTGCCTCAGATAAACTGTTTCAGACCACTTCGTCCGTAGTATTTGACTATCATTTCGTCAATTGACTAATTTTCCTCAAATATTAAAATTTTTGAAAAGATTCATTTATCATTTTCAAGAGAGGTCTAATTTTGAATCCGCGATCGTGTTTGTTTTCATAGACTAAGTCATTATCTTGAAAATGAAGTAATGTTTTCAACTTAAGGCGATATAAATATGGTCCTGATCATCTGACACCGCATTATAGAATGAATCACTCTTTATTATTTCTTCTATTTCTTCGTTGGTGAGGTATCTACACTCCTGGAAATGGAAACAGAACACATTGACACAGGTGTGTCAGACCCACCATACTTGCTCCGGACACTGCGAGAGGGCTACACAAGCAATGATCATACGCACGGCACAGCGGACACACCAGGAACCGCGGTGTTGACTGTCGAATGACGCTAGCTGCGCAGCATTTGTGCACTGCCGCCGTCAGTGTCAGCCAGTTTGCCGTGCCATACGGAGCTCCATCGCAGTCTTTAACACTGGTAGCATGCTGCGACAGCGTGGACGTGAACCGTATGGGCAGTTCACGGACTTTGAGCGAGGGCGTATAGTGGGCATGCGGGAGGCCGGGTGGACGTACCGCCGAATTGCTCAACACGTGGGGCGTGAGGTCTCCACAGTACATCGATTTTGTCACCAGTGGTCGGCGGAAGGGAGCACGTGCCGGTCGACCTGGGATCGGACCGCAGCGACGCAAGGATGCACGCCAAGACCGTAGGATCCTACGCAGTGCCGTAGGGGACCGCACCGCCACTTCCCAGCAAATTAGGGACACTGTTGCTCCTGGGGTATCGGCAAGGACCATTCGCAACCGTCTCCATGAAGCTGGGCTACGGTACCGCACACCGTTAGGCCGTCTTCCGCTCACCCCCCAACATCGTGCAGCCCGCCTCCAGTGGTGTCGCGACAGGCGTGAATGGAGGGACGGATGGAGACGTGTCGTCTTCAGCGATGAGAGTCGCTTCTGCCTTGGTGCCAATGATGTTCGTATGCGTGTTTGGCGCCGTGCAGGTGAGCGCCACAATCAGGACTGCATACGACCAAGGCACACAGTGCCAACACCCGGCATCATGGTGTGGGGAGCGATCTCCTACACTGGCCGTACACCTCTGGTGATCGTCGAGGGGACACTGAATAGTGCACGGTACATCCAAACCGTCATCGAACCCATCGTTCTACCATTCCTAGACCGGCAAGGGAACTTGCTGTTCCAACAGGACAGTGCACGTCCGCATGTATCCCGTGCCACCCAACGTGCTCTACAAGGTGTAAGTCAACTACCCTGGCCAGCAAGATCTCCGGATCTGTCCCCCATTGAGCATGTTTGGGACTGGATGAAGCGTCGTCTCACGCGGTCTGCACGAGCAGCACTAACGCTGGTCCAACTGAGGCGCCAGGTGGAAATGGCATGGCAAGCCGTTCCACAGGACTACATCCAGCATCTCTACGATCGTCTCCATGGGAGAATAGCAGCCTGCATTGCTGCGAAAGGTGGATGTACACTGTACTAGTGCCGACATTGTGCATGCTCTGTTGCCTGTGTCTATGTGCCTGTGGTTCTGTCAGTGTGATCATGTGATGTATGTGACCCCAGGAATTGGTCAATTAAGTTTCCCCTTCCTGGGACAATGAATTCACGGTGTTCTTATTTCAATTTCCAGGAGTGTATCTCGTTTGAAGGCCATTATAATCTATATAGAATGAAATGAAATAAAATGTAATAAAATAAAGTGAAATGAAAGAATAATACATTATCACAAACTACAGAAGAGGGAATGTGTAAATACCTCTATCCATCTGGAACTGTATTACTTACTAATGGGAAAAATATTCAAAAATATCCTTACATTATACACCGTAAATTTCAAAGTCACTTCATATCCCGCAATAGACTATATATAAGGGGTCATTACTTACATCAGCAACAAAATCTGGTTAAATAACCACATTCTAAAAAGAAAATACATCAGCAGTGCCGCAATACTAATAACTGAAATGGTAACACCAAGTCCCAGTGTCCTATTTCGAATACACCATATTTTATAACAATGAAAAACAATGAATATAACTCCAATGGAGCTAACAATGCAAGTAGTTTAAAAGACACATTGTTGATTATAAATAATCACAAAAAGATATTTGCCACACTTCAAATATTACTAAATTGTCGATTAAGTAAATGTCTGTAATAATGAAAAGTGTGCCTTAGTATTCAATACTCAATTAATGGCAGGATTTATTGCTTTTAATTTCCTCTAAGCATACATTTGTTATAAAAAGCATCAACAAATGATGTAGAACAGTAATAGTCGCAAATTAATAATTTATTGTGTATTTATAAAAGAATATGTGCTCTGTCCTCAAAATAGGACACTGGTACTTTCTGGGTTAAGCCCACTAAAGATATGAATATTTTCAGGTCTATCCTTGTATAAGGAACACCTTCTTCCGTATGCGCCTCTTTCACTATTATCATTACTAGGTCAGTTGAGCAGGTCTGAACATGTCTGTTTTCTATTGTAAGTATTCTCAGGGTTACTGACTTTGGCGAAGGCTTTCTCTGGGAGTTAGCAACAAACTAGCTGTTTACGCTCGCTTGTACTCTTTCTACGGCTGTTGCGAAAATATCAAGAAATGTTCAAAATGGTTCAAATGGCTCTGAGCACTATGGGACTCAACTGCTGTGGTCATGAGTCCCCTACAACTTAGAACTACTTAAACCCAACTAACCTAAGGACATCACACACATCCATGCCCGAGGCAGGATTCGAACCTGCGACCGTGGTAGTCGCACGGTTCCGGTCTGCGCACCTAGAACCGCGCTACCACCGCTGCCGGCAAGAAATGTTCCTCCATGTAATTTGTGTTACTGATCGCATGGACTACGAATGCAGTACCTACATGGAGGGCTTATCTCTTTGAAATACTTATCTACTCGTAGCTTAGCACAATTTTTCCTGTCGTAGATCGTTTGTGCCCAGGGTACATCTTCTGGAAGATCACACATATTTATCCATTACAATAGCCTAAGTGTATTCTTCAATTTGCGAAGTTTAGAATTGCTATTGAAGGCTTGACACAGTAACACTAATGCAGAATAAGTTTTCACCCTGCAGTGGAGTGTGTGCTGACATGAAACTTCCAGGTAGTTTAAAATTGTGAGTCGAATGAGGGTTCAAACCCAGGATTCTCGCCTTTCGGCGGAAAATGCTCAGCTATTTTAACTCCTCGATCTCGATTCACAAACCTTCCTCAGCTTCATCTCCGCCAGTACTTCATCTACTTTCCAAACTTCTGTTCTCCCACGAAAGACACGGGACGAGGTACTGGTAGAAGTAAAGCTGTGAGGACAAATCGTGACTTGTGGTTGGGGAGGTGAGTTGGTACAGCACTTCGCCAAGTAAAGTCAAAAGTCATGGGTTCGAGTCCCCATTCGGCGTACATTTTTAATTTGCCACGAGGTTTTCAGTAGTAGTGGTAGTATGGTATGTTTTCAATAAGACTATCCTATGTGAAGCCTTTTTGATGTCTATATAATAGAACTTTGCTGATTATATAATTTGCCGGCCGCGGTGGTCTCGCGGTTCTAGGCGCGCAGTCCGGAACCGTGCGACTGCTACGGTCGCAGGTTCGAATCCTGCTTCGGGCATGGATGTGTGTGATGTCCTTAGATTAGTTAGGTTTAAGTAGTTCTAAGTTCTAGGGGACTGATGACCACAGCAGTTGAGTCCCATAGTGCTCAGAGCCATTTGAACCATTTTTGATTATATAATTTGGAACATTTTTTGTTTTAACCACTTGCTAGTCGTTCGATATTTTTTACAGATTCCTCTGAATTTGAAGACATGGCAGTAGACAAGTATGATGCATAGTTTTCATTCTATCCGAAAGGAATTATATGCTAGCAGAGTGGAATTGGGTACTGACCACCAGTCACTTGTATATGGGTCGAAAAGAGAATTGTTGAGGAAATGCGAAAACGTAGGTACTTTCATGAACAATTCTGCACGCGACGAAGATACTGAGCCACGTGCTTTCTTGCCGGGATTGTGTTTCAGCGAACGGTGAACTTGTCAGTGCGCGAAGCGCTCATACGGAACAGCGGATTCCTGATCGCGTGAAAGGCTGTTCGCCACCGACCCGTGAAGAATATGGGCAATGAGAGACAGAACGTCAGGGGTGGCGGTTTACAGCAGATAGGGCGCATCCAGTAGTCTAAATTACTGTCAGGGACGAAATGTCAGATAAAATGAGATGCTGATTTCGTCTAAAAAAGTGGTCCCCAACCTTTCAGTGACCATTGCCCTTTAGTGGAATCAGTATCCTCGTCCCCCATCCATCGTCGCTATTAGTGTCTCGCTAAACTTTAGAATTGTCTTTGAATCCTTATATTTTTGAAATAACGATAGATAAATGATTTTAGTTTCTGTGAGAGTTTTTACAACCGCGAACTATTTAGTCAATGAGACGTCTGTTCCTGCTTACAACTATTTTTTTTATGGAATAATGAAGCAGTCTCAATGATTCGCGAGTGGTCTCAGTGATACGCGAGTTCTCCCTACAACTCCTTCTGAGAAAACAAAGGTAACTATCCACACTGAGAATAGACATTTATTACAAAACCTGTTTCCTCTGTAATTCTTGACTACCTAGCGACGCTTGCATGCCTGCACCGCATTTAATATCAACCGAATTAAAATTCTACACTGCAAAACTGTCTGTAAATCACTCTAGTACTGGGCTCTGTACATCTAGAATGGCAGAAATTGGAAGACTTCAGGTTGTCGAAGTTTCGCGTCTGACCACTACCAGTAATAACAATAAAAACGAATTGTAGGAACTAAAGCAGTACGATAAAGAACTCAGTCTTCAGGCCACTAGTGGCCTACCGAGACCATCCGACCGCCGTGTCATCCTCAAGGAGGATGCGGATAGGAGGGGCTTGGGGTCTGCACATCGCTCTTCCGGTCGTTATGATGGTATTCTTGACCGAAGCCGCTACTCAATTAACATCACGAGGCTGAGTGCACTCCGAAAAACAGCAAAAGCGCATGGCGGCTGGGTGGTCACCCATCGAAGTGCCGGCCACTCCCAACAGCGCTTAACTTCGGTGATCTCACGGGAACCGGTGTATCCACTGCGGCAAGGCCGTTGCCTAAGACATTACAAAATTAATCTCTACTTGTTCGTTTCCTTGCGCAGTACACCGAGCGACGTGGCGCAGTGGTTAGACACTGGACTCGCACTCGGGAGGACGGCGGTTCAATCCCGCGTCCGGCCATCCTGATTTAGGTTCTCCGTGATTTCCCTAAATCACTCCAGGCAAATACCGGGATGGTTCCTCTGAAAGGGCACGGCTGACTTCCTTCCCTAATTCGACGAGACCGATGACCACGCTGTCTGGTCTCCTTCCCCTAACCAACCAACCTTGCGCAGTGAACAACGAGGCAATTTCTGTCAGTTTATGGGAAGTGTTTTTCATGAGATATTTACGTGTATGTAATATCAGGTTTACTGCCATAGACGCGTGGTACAAAATGAGTAACTTAACATCTTTTGGGTATGTGTGCAATGGGTGGACTGTATGAGGAAGACGTTGGTACAGGTGCTTCTCATGCTGTAACCTGCGCCACGTTGTGCCACGCTGTTATAGCAAGTCCCTGAAAAAAAAAGTAACAATATGTAATATACGTAATCAGTATTATATTATCACGAAATAGCGATAGTGGTGATGCTTCCATCCCTTAAGAAATTACATTTTTGCCACCCCACCGGAACCACTGGTTTGCCATACACTGTCCAGGCACACGCCTTTGTTCGACGTCAAAGTGTAATTAACAACTGCAGGTGACAGCACTACCAGTGGAGGGTATATAAAGCGTGCCGAATTGGTAAGGCGCCGGGGGAGGGGGGGGGGGGTGGGGAAGGGGGGAGCGGGGGAGCGGGGATGGCGAAAAACAGTGCAGTCGCCATATTGCGGAGTAGGAGCAATTAATCTGACGTCTGGCTTACGGGTCAAGGGTGGAAACATTTCAGAAACGGCTACGTTTGTCAATTGTTCGCGTACCTACGTGGTTGAAGTACACTGGGCGTGACAAAACTGCGCTATCCAAAACATGCATCGAGGTGTGATACGCCACAGGCCATAGAAGACGAGGTCAACGACGACTGTGGAGACATGTACGGATGTATAGACTCCAGCTGCCGTACAGCTGACCACTCAGATGGATCAAAATGGCTCTGAGCACTATGGGACTTGACATCTGAGGTCATCAGTGCCCTAGACTAACAACTACTTAAACCTAACTAGCCTAAGGACATCACACACATCCATGCCCGATGCAGGATTCGAACCTGCGACCGTAGCGGTCGCGCGGTTCCGGACTGTAGTGCCTAGAGCCGCTTGGCCACACCGACCTGCCCCAGATGGAACAAGGACTACTAACAGTATCTCCTCAGTGAGTGGTAACAAAACTGTTAAAACTTGGTAATTGAATTTTCCATTTTCTGTATTAACTGTCACGGCTCTACATTGAGGCTCAGTTACAGAATTATAGAAAATGTGAAGGTAAGTTGCGAACCAGCACACTGAAAATTTCTTCCGATCCGGCTTCTTAAGTCGAACGAGAGGGACAGACCGCTTTGTCATCCTTGGCCCTTAGGCGTCACTAGATGCGAATATCGAGAAGAATGCGATGTGATTATGGGCGTACGAAGGGAATTAACAGACTCTCAACGCGGAATGGCAGTTGCAGCCAGACGTATGGAACATTCCGTTTCGAAAAACGTTAGGAAATTCAGTATTTGAAGATCCACAGTGTCAAGAGTGGGCAGAGAGTACCAAATTGCAGGTAATAGCTCTGACCATGGACAACGCAGTGGGCCACTGCTTTCATGTAACGTCCCGAGAGCATCGGCGTTTGCGTAGAGTTTCCAATGGTAACAAACAAGCAACACCACGTGAAATAAACACAGAAGTCAGTGTGGGACGTACAGACACCTGATGAGACCCCGAACGGTCTAGGGCTCTGCAGTCATGAACTGTGCGGCTGCTCCCGGCGGAGGTTCGAGTCTTCCCTCGGGCATGGGTGTGTGTGTTTGTCCTTAGGATAATTTAGGTTAAGTAGTGTGTAAGCTTAGGGACTGATGACCTTAGCAGTTAATTCCCGTGTTGGGGAAACATGATTGATTCGCAATTCATACAGTAAACAGCTTTTTTAATTCAGGTGTTAAAGTTATTAAACATAAAATTGAATGGAAAGTCCAATAGTTAGTTGTAGCGCACAGAAGCGGTTTCGCAACTTTTAAGTTACTTCTTCCTGTGTACATAAACTCTATGTCATGTGGTGTGGGGAATAGTTACAGAATGTCACGGAGTAGCTGTTGGCGTGGCTAGCCGAAGTTCTCCGCCTAGAATTTAGAAATTATGTTACTTAAGCAGCAAAATAACTCAAGATCGACGGAGCTGCAAACGGTTCAAATGGATCTAAGCATTCTGGGACTTTGCATCTGATGTCATCAGTCCCCTAGACTTAGAACTGCTAGGACCTAAGTAACCTAAGGACATCACACACATCCATGCCCGAGGCAGGATTCGAACCTCTGACCGTAGCAGCCGTGTGGTTCCGGACTGAAGGGCCTAGAACCGCTAGGCCACAGTGGCCGGCACCGACGGAGCAAGAAAAACATCAAAAACGGAGTAGCACTAGCAGAAAGGGCATTCCCAACCAAGAAAAGTCTTCTACGATCAAAGACAGGCCTTAATCTGAGGAAGAAACTTCTAATAATGTACAATTGGAGCACAGGATTGTATGGTAGTGTCACAGACCGTAAGTAATACCAAAAAGAAGAGAATCGAAGCGTTTCACATGTGTTGCTATAGAGCGATGTTGAAAATTGGTGGGACTGTTAAGATACGGAAAGATGAGTTTCCCGCAGAATCGGTGAAGAGGAGAACATATCGAGAACACTAGCAAGAAGAAGAGACAATATGACTGAACATCTCATAAGACTAGAGAATGTAGTAGGGCAAGTTGTAGAGGGTAGAAAGCGTAGGGGTAGGCAGGAATTGGAATACATACAACAAATATAAGAGGACGTAGGGTGCAAGTTCTACTCTGATACGAAGAGGTTGGTACAAGAGGAAAATTCCTGGCAGGCTTCATCAAAACAGTCAGAAGACTGGTAATATTCTTCTCGGGTATGCAGCCGGATCATGACGTCTTCATGACACAATATTTCCGCGGTCCAACTGGCCGCCATCTTCAGGTGAGAGTGCTGGTGCACGATCTCGCCGGAACTGACTTCCCAGCGCAAGCGGCGGCCCCTATATAGGCCGCAGAAGACCCACAACGCGTGCGCGAGAAGGTGCCGTAACCGCCCTCTAGCGCAGTAGACATACCCCGCCGCCAGTGATGGAAAGAGGCGAAATCGAGATATCGCTGTCAAAAATTTAAAAAATAAAAATAAATAAAAAATTTTTATTCCGACGATAGAACCACAGACCGTTGTTTTTTAATGTCAGATAACACTGGGTCCCAAGTCTTACTTAAAAGAAAACCCTTGTCTCTATTAATAAGATTGTCAGATAACCGAATCTCTATGGATTCTTTTAAAATACAGTCCCAATAGCGAGATGCAGGTACAACCATTTGTGTCTCGTCATATAATATTCTGTGTCCCTCGGTGAGACAGTGTTCCGCCACTGCAGACTTCTCAGGTTGAAGCAGTCTTGTGTGCCGCTGATGCTCAACACATCGCTCCTGAATGGTCCGGATTGTCTGACCAATATAAGTCTTTCCGCAGTGGCAAGGGATCTTGTAAACACCGGGCTTCCTCAAACCCAAGTCATCCTTAACAGAGCCAAGGAGCGCTCTAACCTTGGCTGGTGGACGATAAATACTTTTGATGTGATATCTTTTCAGAATCCTTCCTATCTTCGAGGAAACGCTCCCAGCAAAAGGCAGAAAAGCTACCGATTTGCAGGTATCTTCTGGTGGTTCAGGCGAAGGTCCAAACTGGAAAGCACGACGGATCTGTTTATCTGTAAAGCCATTCTGCTTGAACACAATCTTAAGATGGTCCAATTCTTGTGTCAAGCTTTCCCATCTGAAATGGCATAAGCTCTTCTCGCCAACGTCCGCAGGACCCCCGTACGCTGGAACGATGGATGACACCAAGAAGCATGTAAGTAACGGTCCGTGTGCGTAGGCTTTCGATAAACGCTGTGTCCCAGTGTCCCACCATCCTTTCTGTACACCAGAACATCCAGAAACGGAAGCTTTCCATCATTTTCCACCTCCATTGTAAATTTGATGCTAGGATGCAGGGAATTGAAATGATCTAGGAGGCGGTCCAGAGCTTCTCTCCCATGAGGCAACACCATAAACGTATCGTCAACGTACCTCCAAAAACAGGTTGGTTTTAAGGAAACTGTCTTCAGCGCCATGTCCTCAAAATCTTCCATAAAAAGATTGGCGACTATTGGAGACAAAGGGCTCCCCATAGCCACTCCGTCAGTCTGTTCAAAATATTTGTCATTGAATAAAAAGTACGTCGACGTTAACACGTGGCGACAAAGCCTGGTTGTTTCCTCATCCAGTTTCTCACCAATTAATTGCAAGGATTCTTCCAGAGGAACCCGGGTAAAAAGCGACACGACATCAAAGCTCACAAGCAACTCCCAGGGACTAAGAGACAAGGACTTCAATCTCTGAATAAACACCATAGAATTGGAAATGTGATGTTCGCATTTACCGACGTGAGGGCCAAGAACAGATGCTAAATACGTGGCTAGATTGTAGGTAGGAGCGCCCAAATTACTCATGATCGGACGAAGCGGGACCCCTTTCTTATGAATCTTGGGTAGACCGTATAATCTCGGTGGCACGGCAGCACCAAGACGAAGTTTTTTTGAGAACGTCGTCAGGTAAAGAACTCTTCTTCAACAGTGAAAGCGTCTTCCGTTTTATCCGTTCAGTTGGGTCGTCCTGCAATGTTCTGTATGCTGAGTCTTCAAGTAAGAAATCCATCTTTCCCAGATAGTCATCACGTGACAGAGGAACAGTTGCGTTGCCTTTGTCCGCTGGTAGAACTATCAGATCTTCGCCAGTTGGACCGCGGAAATGTTGTGTCATGAAGACGTCATGATCCGGCTGCATACCCGAGAAGAATATTACCAATTATTACGCCGGGAAAGCCTTCGTAGTCACAGTCAGAAGACTGATAACTCAAAGACTGTGGGTCTGCTGGAACGGAAGTAACATAACAGTTCAAGCCACTAAGCAGCCTTTTATACTTAGTGTACCAATGGAGCAAGGTGTATTTTGCAGAGAGACGTAACGTTATTTCCCACAATATTTTTGCCAGTGTCAAGAAAAAAGTCTAATAAAAATCCAAGATTGACATTTCTTCTGTCCTCTGTCTTCCCCTATGGTTTTCACCCTGTGGAGCTCCCTCAGATACATGTTCTAGATTTAATTATGGTAACCGAAATTTTAATTTTTAGTTCCAGGTATTCTACTTTCGAGCTAACTTTTTGCGACGTGGGAGTTATCTTGTCCATCAGCAGAGTTTCCTGGGACACACGTCGAGACCAAATTTCTGTGTGCTACTAGGGGAGGTTATCTACAGAAGCGAAAGCTAATGAACCGCAGATGTATGGTGTATGCATTGTGCCGCCCTCACTGAGAGATTTATATCTCATCTCAGCTGCCTGAGTCTTTCATTTATGTTTCATAACGCCGTGTAGTTAGCAGCGTAATTACGCAAGGCTGAGAACGTGCGGTAAAGATTAGCACTGGAATCGAGAACTGATTTATTCACGTCGACATTGTAGTGATTGGCTTTGCTACTGGATCATGTAACTTCATGAAGTAGCGCCTCTTTCAACGTCTATGTACTAGCTACCGGTCAACCTCGGAATTTTATTAACCGTTTTTACTACCACCGACAACACTTTGTGGAAAATATCATTACCTTTCTTCGACAAAAACACCCTGTGGCTTCGTAGACGGTATGTATAAAAACTACACGGACAAAGTTTGAGACCTATTTCCTGGCTGGAAAACAAAGAGATGAACGACCATTTTATCACGTAGCTGGAAGTGCTTTGTGTTTCAGTTGCAAGGACATAGCTACATCTCACCACAGAGTAATTAAAGATCATAGAAAACATTCAGAACGACATATTCTCCAAACGTCTCTCTTGGTTATCTTATTTTATGGATGCAAGAAGTGCCATGGTTGCTAGGAAAGAAGAGAAGCTTTACTAAGAGTAATATTTAAGACAACATTCAGAGGGCGGTGTCAGGTGAACACCAGAATTCGGCCAACAGTCCATGCCATGTGATGCTAGAGTTGTTACAACCTGCTGAGAAAGCTGTGGGGCTATAATAGTTAGTTGACAATATCACCCTCAGGCACCAAGACGGCTAACAGACGCTGGCGTACAGCCAGAATTTCGAGAACCTTCTTGGAGATTCTGGAAGAATCTTTAGGAAGGCCTTTGGAAGAGTAAGGGAAAATATCTCAACGGAAGAAACTCGCATATTGTCCCTTTAAAACCAGTATATAAACAGTCAGTGCAGGGTGCCAAACAGTGATTACCAGGAAACAGCTAAGAAGGAATACTACAGACGAGTCATCGGGAACAGTCACTATAGAGTGACACTTTGATTCTGATGCAGTAACAACCACAAGAAGTCTGTACACATTTGACTGAGGTCAACTAAGTTTCCGAAAAGTTGGTTCAAATAGCTCTGAGCACTATGGGACTTAACATCTATGGTCATCAGTCCTCAGGTGTCCTGGGATCGAATCCTAGTCCGGCACAAATGTTCAACTTAAGTCTTTGATTTAGATCAGTGCCCAGTCGCCGTCAATGTCTGTAATTCCTTTGTGTATTAATTCAAATTGGCCGTTAGATGAAAATGGTGTCTGTTCTTTCGCATTTGTCTGAAACAACAGACACCACATATAAATCAATTCTTATTAAGTTGGATCATTCAGTTTCTACGAAGACAACAACTTTTCCACGCCTGTCTAAAATCACCTTTCCTAAGTATCCCAGATAACTTTTTTCCTCACCTCCCGACAAAGATTGCTTAGTAGATTTCAGCCCACATTGTCGTCAACATTGGCATTGCAACACATGCTATCCCTTCGTCCAAAGCTGATAAGAGTAACTGTGCAGGGACGTGACAGCTCGCATTGTTTAAAAGGTTCCGAAACAATGTTGAAAACTTTCATAGTTTTCCAAACGTGGTTGATAACTCATCTCTGCAAATGAAATCCTACTTGCATAAACTCTTTTGGGCATCTTCACAGAATCTAAAGCAATGATATATAATTAATACAGTTAAGTCCTACTTTGTCTTCCTTCTCTCCTAATATGCATTGGAAAGTGCATAAGGCTAAAATGTACTGCTGCTCCATCACGCGTAAACCAAAGTAATCATATCGGTTGATGTAAAACAATCTACAAGCCTGGACTAGTAATGCAGCAGGTTGCTTTTATTCGCTACGTTACACAAAATTGAATGCTGAGAACAAACTGTTACCACAGTTAGCGATTCCTTTTGTGAAAGGCGGACGCCCTACCATATTCTGTCAGAATTTCATTCCTCGACAGTCATCCTGAAAATGTGTCTCACCCACTGAAGCGAATGGGGGTGGGTGGGTGTTATAGTTTCGTCTATATTACTATTCCTACCTACTCACCTCGTAAATCCAATCGACATTCGCTTCTTCCCTTGCAGTGTAGGTGCAGAAGCTTGAGTATTGCTGTAATAAATGACAACTAACGGAGGGAATAAAGGAGTGCCAATTACCGAACTTTACGTTTCTGCCTAGTATAATCCGTTTTTGTAGTTTTTAACACTTGCTTTACACAGGGCTGCACTATTACACATTTCACAAAGTAACAAATACGTTGATGCACTTATACATACAGTAACACTAGACCACAATGCATCATCCAACACTTCAATCCTGATGCGACGTTCGTGGCCATATAGGTAATCCAAGTTTCATTTACCGGTGCAGATGAGATGCTAGCGACATCTAATCATGTTCTCGCGATTGTTCTCGTGGTTTTTAACTTCGTGAACCGCCAGTTACGTCTCGTGAGGTACACCAATAATTACACAGCATCAAACACCTTTAAAATCACAGAACTTACTTTTTCTCTTAGCCTGATTCCTTAACATCTGCACACCAAGCACATGATTAACCACATCCACGTGACCCCCTCGCTCATTTTGGGGCGGAAAAACAAAGAAGCGATGATAGCGCTACATCATAATCAGTATCAGCGCTACCCGATACATGTTTACATCACCAGACGAAAATTGTTTCTAAATTCTGAGGAATTTACCGAAAATAAGCACTAATTGGGGGGGGGGGGGTTCCATCAGAAGAAAGAAAAAGGGAAGAAACTTACTTTGTTATATGTTTACCTACAGTGCAGCTAAAGCACAAACACATAACCAAACAAGAGAACATAAGAAATATATATGAAAAAAATTACAAACAGTAAGTACACTACTGGCCATTACAATTGCTACACCAAGAGTAAATGCAGATGATAAACGGGTATTCATTGGACAAGTACAGGGTGTTCTAATAATTTCCGGGTATGCAGCCGGATCCCGTCGACATTCTGCCACGATATTTCGGCCCAGAGACGTCCGGCCATCATCAGGTGAGTACACAACTACTGAAGAACCCAGGTGCAGTCGCGGTATTTATACCGATTCTCGCGCACGTGTTGACATGCGCGGCATAGCCGAGTTGTACGTGCTGCCCTCGGTGGTGAAAGTAAAAGATCATCTAGTCAGTGAGTATCGAATGACGCTGTCTATTCCGCTGTGAATGTATAATTTTAATAACAGGATTCCAAGTTTTATCCAGTTGAAAGCCGTTGTCACGATTTATAAGGTTATCGGAAGGACGTATTTCCACTGATTCCTTGATTACGGAATCCCAAAATCCGGAAACCGGAGCTAAAATTTTTGTTCCATTGTATTCCATTGAATGTCCCAATGAAATACAGTGCTCTGCTACTGCCGATTTTCACGGTTGCTGCAGACGGGTGTATCTTTCATGTTCTGTACATCGTTCATGGACAGTTCTTGTCGTCTGGCAGTTGGAGGTGAGCCGTCAGCAGTGGTGAATGTGGGAAGAGACAGAGCAGAATTTTGAGAGCAGACGATGAGGACGTGCGTCCTCCAGAAAGAGTAAATTTGTAATACTGGATATCGTGAACTGATTATATAGGTACATGCATTGTTTGTTCTCTATCAAAATCTTTAAAAAAATAGTTCAAATGGCGCTGAGCACTATGGGACTCAACTGCTGTTGTCATTAGTCCCCTAGAACTTAGAAGTACTTAAACCTAACTAACCTAAGGACATCACACACATCCATGCCCGAGACAGGATTCGAACCTGCGACCGTAGCAGTCACACGGTTCCGGACTGCGCGCCTAGAACCGCGAGACCACCGCGGCCGGCAAAATCTTTCATTTGCTGACTATACCTATCAGTAGTTAGTGCCTTCAGTAGTTAGAATCTTTTATTTAGCTGGCAGTATTGGCGCTCGCTGTATTGCAGTAGTTCGAGTAACGAAGATTTTTGTGAGGTAAGTGATTCGTGTAAAGTATAGGTTATTTTTTGTCAGGGCCATTTTCTTTGTAGCGATTATTGAAAGTCAGATTGCGTTGCGCTAAAAATATTGTGTCAGTTTAGTGATGATCAGAAAAAGTAAAGAGACTAATGTCTGAGTACGTGCGGTTGTGCTCAGCTGTTAGAAAAACAAATAACGTAAGAGGTTTATCAGCACAGCAATTCTTTAATTTTTCTAAGGGGACGTTTCAATAGGAGCGCCTGCGATGGTGTACTCAACGACGAACCTGGGTGCACGACTGGCAAAACGTAAGCGCTACAATAGCGAATATTCCAACAATGCCAACCAGCCACTGACTGCACACAGCACAGCCAATGATTTTCATACATAGCACTACGTGACATTAGCAACATATAAACCTACTTACCCCATCTGTGATGCTGTGTCAAGGGTAAGAGCAGGCATGGTCTCTGTGCTGATAGTCCATGCTGCTGCAAACGCCGTCGAACTCTTCGTGCAGAAGGTCGTTGTCTTGCAAACGCCCCATCTGTTGACTCAAGGATCGAGACGTGGCTGCACGATCCGTTACAGCCATGCCGATAGGGTGCCTGTCATCTCGACTGCTAGTGATCCGAGGCCGTTGGGATCCAGCACAGCGTTCCGTATTACCCTCCTGAACCCAAGCGATTCCATATTTTGCTAACAGTCATTGGATCTCGACCAGCACTGTCGCGACACGATAAACCGCAATCGTGATAGGCTACAATCCGACCTTTATCAAAGGCGGAAACGTGATGGTACGTATTTCTCGTCCTTACACGAGGTATCACAACAACGTTTCACCACGCAACGCCGGTCAACTGCTGTTTGAGTATGAGAAATCGGTTGGAAACTTTCTTCATGTCTGCACGTTGTAGGAGTCGCCACCGGCGCCAACCTGCTCTGACAAGCTAATCATTTGCATATCACCGCATCTTCATTCTGTCTGTTAAATTTCGCGTCTGTAGGACGTCATCTTCGTGGTTTAGCAATTTTAATGGTTCAAATGGCTCTGAGCACTATGGAACTCAACTGCTGTGGTCATTAGTCCCCTAGAACTTAGAACTACTTAAACCTAAATAACCTAAGGGCATCACACACATCCATGCCCGAGGCAGGATTGGAACCTGCGACCGTACCAGTCGCACGGTTCCGGACTGCGCACCTAGAACCGCGAGACCACCGAGGCCGTCCAATTTTAATGGCCAGTAGTGTAATAAAGCATATACAAAGCGAAATAGTATAGACCAAATGAAATACACTCAAAGATAACACAACATTACCAAATGTAGCCTGAACACAGATAAAAGAAAATGATGAGAGAAAAAAATGACCACCTAACTGCCCAAAGCAGTATAAAGATGCCAGAAATACAGAATATTGAACTCACTACACTACAGAGTTCAAATGCTAATATGGGTAGGACCAACACTTCACAACGCTGTCATATGTAGTTTCTATGATCACAAATTTAAAGAAATGGAAAGACAGCAACATATGTGCCCAACATTTATCAAGTATTGTCACACGCAGTACACTATACGCAAGAGTGCACATTTGATGATGAATATTAACTGTGACTCACTTAACACTGCCTGGGAAGCGGAAAGTCGCTGCTCCTGGGTATATATTGTAACGGATGGGTTGGGCAGCTATTGGCAGCATCATGTGTGATGTCTGTTGCTGTAGAAATTACCAGCTAACCTCACCTTGTACAGCAACATTAAGCTCCCTCAGGCCATGAAACCAACAGTGAACGCCCCATGACAATTCAACCTACTTATATCTTAAGGTAATGTTAAAAGGGAGATAGCTGTGTCCACTCTTACAATAATATGACATACAAAGTTTGACAGAATTTTTTGAGACCCACTCAGCAAAACGTTATCCTTAAATCAACGTTGTGTGTCCATATGTGGTAAATAATGAATAAAAGAACAATTAGAATAATAAAGAAACATCACATTACAGCCTAAGGTTATACATTAGTGCACATGTCACTCTAACAACTTACACTACACTTTCTGATTCCATCAGAGTCTTTAGTGAATGAAATGACATAAAATTCTGTTTACATTAGTCACACCTATAGTAGGGCTTGACATTTTCCACATGATGTTTTCTTTCATAGTTGCCAGAACTTAATACCGTCAGTTCCACTGTATTTGGTGCTTCAGTGCCAATTATTTTATATGGTTCTTTATATTCTAAGTTGAATTTTTTAATTACATCTATTGTCATACTTTAGTATGTATGTGTCTTAACCAACACCAAATCAACCACTTTGTATGATATTGTACAAACAAGTGTATCATGACGCCATTTTCTTTGATTTTCCTTAACTTCTGGAGTCTGCAGTGGTAATAGTATTATATCGTCCCAGGTCATGGTGGTCTTGGTGAAATCTTTAATGACTCTGATTCCTGGTTTAACTACAGCTCACAAGGTGCAAAATCTGTGGACATATGTGGAATGCTTAACAGTCGTTCCTCCAGTGGCTGTGTTTGTGATGACAGTACGTTCTGCACAGACAATTAATCTCCTCCGTAACCCATTCTGTTCAATTCGAGGCTGGTCTGTATGTTGAAATTAAGACTTATTCAATATTATTTTGACCTAGCAGCTCCTTCCACTCTTTGGAGATAAATTGTGGACTATTGTCTGTAAGAACACTCTTTGGTTTACAAATATTTATAAAATAGTCATCAACCAACTTCTACACCACCATCTTGCTAACAACTCTTTTCAGTCTGTAAAATTTTACGTATTTTGATCGTACATCCAATACCACCATAATCTGAGTAATATTTCCTTGCGACTTTGGCAGAAGGCTGAGGTGATCAATTGCAACTATGTCCTCAATTCAATTTGGAATGGCTGGATGGATACGACCTTGATGTCTAATTGTTGTAGTCTTTGCCCTCTGGCAGGCATCACAAGTTCGTAATGACCTCCATACCTTTTTGCTCATGCGACGAATAGACACTCTCTTAATTTCTCAGTGCATTTGTCGGCACCAAAGTGTGCATTGTTGTAGTGGGTGTACCAAATCAACCGCTCTATAGTGTGCTCTAGAACACAGACTCTCCGTTCTTGTTTTGTTTCATCAGCACGTCTACATAAGACATTATTATGGGTCAGGTAGTATTTCTGAAGTTTCTATTGACCCGCACAGCCATACCTAGCCTTAAGTAGCTTCAATGCTGGATCCATGATCTGCTCACGCCATTTGTTCTTAATAAAATCCTTCACCTATGTCTCGTGTGGAACACATTTCATAAGACTAACACGCAATATATTTTCTTGCGGTCCATTTACATTAATGTCTACCATACGGGGTGCCATTCTAGACAAGGCATCTGGTACAATGATTTGGTCCTCTGTTCTGTAGATAATATCAAACTGATACACCTGAAATGCAATAGCCCATCTACTTAATCTCCTAGGATACAATCTACTTCCAGTCAGGAAGGAAAGTGACTTACGGTCTGTAATCACCTTTGTCACTCTACCTGCCAGTTAACACCGAAATTTACTGGATCCCCAAAGAATTGCTAATTCTTTACGTTCTGTAATTATATACTGGCACTCCCACTTCATCAGTGCATGACTCGCGAAAACTGTTGTCCCTATTCCTCCTCCAATCCTGTTATCAATTTTCTGTAGATGCGCGCCAAGTCCATAGTCTGATACACCACAAGCCATGTAAACGTCCTTTTCTAAGTCTGGTGTGACAAAATTTGTGAATTACACTGATGCCTCTGGAAGTCCTCAAAATCCCACTGAGAGTCTTCGTCCATTGCCATAGTGTTTTAGCTTTCAGAGGATTCAGCAAGTGAGGACTATTTAATGGCTGATCACTCACAAATTTTCTATAGAATCCAGCTAATCCAAGGAATCCCCGTAAGTGTTTCTTGCTGCGAGGCACAGAAAAATTATTCATAGAATGCAACTTTGGGTCATCTGGTTCAATCCCTTGTTCTCTAATTATGTTTCTCAAGAAATGAATCACCTCCTTTCCAAATTCTGATTTATCTATGTTCACAGTTACACCAGCACTCTCACATGCAGTCAAGACACCATCCAAAGTGTGCACATGTTCTTCCCACGTCGTTGTAGCGACGATAATGTCATCTACATAACATGTAACTTTCTTCAGAAGGTGCTCTCCTAACACCCTAACTAATGATCAAATGAAGGCTGATGTAGAAATGTTGAGCCCAAAAGGTAGAACACAGTATTGGTGGCGTTTTCCTTCATATAGGAACGCTGAATGCCGTATATTGTCTTGGGTCCTTATGCAGTGGAATCTGCCAATACCCAGATTTCAGATCGAGTTTGCTGAATAATTTTGCCCCATGAACATTTCGAAGCAACTCCTCCAGACTCTGAGGCCTGTGTCCGTGGCAGTATGATTTTATTCATTGGTCTAGCATCTAGCACAATTCGACACTCCCATTTTTCTTCTCCACGACAAATAATTGATTGGGTGTATATGGCGGCTGCAGTGTAACACGTGTTAAGTTCGGCTCGCGAAATTTAGTCGAATTCGAAGGTGTTCTCGCAGGTGGTGTTGTCTAGTACAAGTGGAAATCGTGTAAACAACAGTGTTCTGTGCAGTAGTGCTATTTTTTTCTGTGCTCCGCCAATATCTGCGAGAAAATGGTAAACAGAAGAATCAACAGCAGCGCGTCCAGCAGCGGGGAAGCAGTAGGTGCGGCGGGCCTGCTCCTGGCGGAAGGTGCGGCCGCGGCTCCCGGTATAGCGGAGTTGGTTCGCTCTGAGGTAAACGCTGCGCTTCGCGATAAAAACAATCTCGATCTGATAGCAGGCACCATATCAGATACTGTAACGGCAGCAGTATTGGCCAAAATGCGTGAAACTGTTGAGGCCAATACTGCCGAAATTACAGCACTAAAAAAGTCTGTGTCTGAATACGAGAAAAAGGCACGAGAGTTGGAAGTGAAACTATCTGCCGCCACAGACCAGCTAGAACAGTACCAAAGGCGAAATAGTCTACGACTGTTTGGAGTAGCAGAAAATAAAGAAGAAGACACGGACAACCTGCTTATACAGGTTGCGCGTGAAAAATTAGGCGTCGAAGTGACCAAGGCAGACATTGACAGGAGCCACCGGGTGGGACGAAAACTACCAGGTGCTACCAAACCTCGTCCAATAATTATTAAATTTGTGTCGTACCGAAAAAGGGCTGAGATCTTTACCCAGAAGAAGAAGTTAGCAAGGACAGGGATTACAATAAGGGAAGATCTGACACACGAGCGGCTAAAGATTTTAAACAGTGCCATATCCCATTTCGGTCTTCAGAATGTGTGGACTCAGGATGGCAGAGTAATCATTAAGACTGCAGCTGGAAAGAAGACAGTCACAAACATGACAGAACTAAATAGTATTAAGTGAACCTACTCGAGCCAAAAGTCAAACTTAACACCATTTTCAAATTTTAACAGTCCTATACTCAGATATAGTCTTGTAATTGTATTAACTTTTTAATTATTTGTACCTTCAACTAATTGTTTTTGTAACTTATTAACTTTTCAATTATTTGTACCTTCAACTAATTGTTTTTGTAACTGTATTAACTTTTTACTATTTTTGTGTCTTTAGCTGTAGCCATTGCTTAGTTTTAGTTACTGCTAATACTTTTCTCATTTTCTCAGTTTATTCTCTTCCATTCTGTAATAGTTCTATTGCAATTATTTGTCTCTCCTTTAGTTCATTAGTCAACCATCTCTTCGGTTTAAATTGTTCATAACAAAAATTACTATCAGTATCACTTTAGCAAATTTCAATTTAATTCTAGCTTCCTACGATACTCTATTAAATATTAAGCTTTCTTCTCTCTGCTGGCAGCATCGGCCTCTTAAATCACTCCTCTTTCCCTTATTTCCACCCTAAGCTGTTTCAAATACTCTAATTACACTTTTCCTCTTACGACATAGGATACTCAGTGACACACAGCTGTCACCATTTTGGTCATATTCTCCCTGCACCGAATACCACTAATCCATTTTCTATACTCCCGCAACCTCAGGAAATCTCTTGCAGTCGCTTTTCTTTCGGCTCTCGCGGAGTCACAAACAGGGCGCGCAAAATCTCGGACACCCCTGGAATATGTCACTTGGCGGAAACACCGGTCAGTGCCCCTCGCGGCAGGTAGTGCCTAACAAAGGGACAAACCAGTCTGCCACCCTACTCCAGGCTGCTCAGCGGAACGCGTCCGAGCTTTTAGCAGCTCACTGCAACATTCAGTCTTTACCTCCGCATTACGAAGAACTTAGCCTCCTCTTCCACCAACTAAACTACCACGTAATCCTCTTATCCGAAACGTGGTTGAAACCACACATATCCTCTGCATCTATTCATCTCCCAGGGTACACATTTCTTAGGGCAGACAGATAAAAAAAGCGAGGTGGCGGGGTCGGCGCATATATACGAACAGATCTCAAAGCGAAAGTCTTATGTACGTCAAATCCTGCTGAAGAAAAAGAGGCTGAATTCATGTTCATTGAAATAAATATACAAAGTCGGAAATTCTTGACTGGCGTGGTGTACAAGCCGCCAAAAATAAGCTCAATGAGTTCCTTCCAGTCGGAATTACATTCACTTCAGTGTCAATACGAACATGTCATCGTAATGGGTGACTTGAACATAGACCTGCTAAGAGACACTCCCTCCGCAATAAACCTAAGAAGATTGTTTAGTTGCAATAGCATGAACATTCTTCCATTACAACCTACACACCATACGGCGCACAGTCATACTCTTATAGACGTGATGGCAACGAAACAGACTGACAAAGTAAGAGATGTTGGTCAATCATCGGCCCCTGGCCTCTCAGCACATGATGTAATATTCCTGGCCTACTCTGTGCAGCCCCCAAGGATCAAATCGTGTTACATAACTTGTAGGGACATGAAACGTATTGACCTTGACGCTCTAACAGCCGATTGCTCAGAAATCTCATGGCATCAAATAATCAGAGAACCTACAATCGACGGCAAAATTAATGAACTTGGTGATAAACTCACTGCCCTCTATGACAAACATGCACCTGTGCGCACAGTCCGTGTAAGGAAATCTCCTGCTCCATGGCTGACAGCTGAATTACGTCAAATGATGACTAATAGGGATGCTGCCCACAGGCGTTTCAAGGCAGATCCGAAACCCGAACGTTTTGAAGAATATAGAAAGCTACGGAACAGAGTGAAACAATGCATTCGCAATGCCAAAATCAGGCACGCTCGCTCCCTCGTATGCAGCGATCTGACACCCACGACTCTATGGAAGAATCTCCGTAGCTTGGGGGTCGGAAAGGCAAAATCGGAAACTACTTTTCATGTGTCAGCTAACGAATTAAATGAATTCTTCTCTGCACCTCTGAATACCAGCACGGCCGATGATTTCCGTCCACAAGAATCCCCAAACAGGATAACTAACAACGATACCTTCCATCTAAAACATGTAACAACAAATACGGCAAGAAAAGCAATAATGAGAATCTCTTCTGATGCAATAGGCAACGACAGTATCGGTATAACCATGATTAAGAATGTTGCCGATATCTTAGTACCTGTCTTAACTGACATATTTAATTTTTCCCTCGTGAACGGAATATACCCCACTGCATGGAAAAGAAGCATAATTCGACCCATCCCTAAGGTCGAAAACCCGCAACTGCCTAGTGATTACCGACCAATTAGCATACTGCCTGCTGTTTCCAAAGCACTGGAATATATTGTTCATGACCAAATCACTGAACACTTGCATGAATTCAGTCTATATGACAAATTTCAATCCGGTTTCCGTAAACATCACAGCACAAACACTGCTCTAATTAAAGTAACTGATGACCTGAAATATTCCATCGACAATCGAAAGGCAACAATATTGACGTTACTGGACTTCAGCAAAGCTTTTGACACTGTTAACTTTGACATATTACTCAGAAAAATGCAACAGCTTAATTTCTCTGATAGTGCAATGAGATGGTTTGAAAGCTACTTAAAAGACAGACAGCAATGTGTTGTCTGCGCAAATGAAAAATCTTCCTGGAAACATGTTTCTTCGGGAGTGCCACAAGGATCAGTCTTAGGACCACTTTTGTTTTCTTTATATGTCAACGATATTTCGTCGGTTTTGTCCTCCTGTAAACATCATTTCTATGCCGACGACCTCCAGCTCTACCTCAGCGTCAGACCTGAAGACGTAAACACTGCAATCGCTCTGATGAATGATGATCTGTCTTCAGTAGTGACATGGGCGAAAAACCTGGGGCTTAAATTAAATGCAAAAAAGACGCAAGTAATCTTAATAGCCCATCAGAAATTAATAAGTTCAGATTTCCGCGAACGGCTACCTCCTATTCTGCTCGAAGGTACTCCAATACCATATCAGAAAACAGTGAAGAACTTGGGTGTAACTTTGGACGAGCATCTCAACTGGGCGGAGAATACAGTCGCAGTGTGCCGAAAAACGTCTGCTTGTCTCTATGCTCTCAAAAAGTTTCGGAACATATTCCCACAGGACTTGAAACGCCAGCTCGTGCAAGCACTCGTTCTACCGAACCTCCACTATTGTGATGTGATTCAACAAGGCATGAGTAGTGAAAACAAAAGACGGCTAGAGCTAACCATGAATGCCTGTGTGCGTTACACCTGCAACATTCGCCGATATGATCATATTAGTGCTTCATACTCCGAGCTAGGGTGGCTGCGGCCGGACAAACTGCGTGACTACCACACTCTATGTCTACTTCACCGACTCCTCATCGCGCAAGCACCCCAGTACCTAGTTTCAGAGATTAAAATCCTGTCATGCCATCATAATCGAAACACGAGGTCACTCTTATCTGGTATCCTAACTGTGCCCACTCACAAAACAAAAACTTTTGCAAACTCCTTCTCAGTTGCCGCTGTCCGCCTCTGGAACAAACTGCCCCTTACCTTGAGGAAAATTCAATCTCCTGTTGCTTTTAAGAAGAAGTTGAAGCATTTCCTACTATCATCCGCATAAAATTCTCTACAAAATTAATGTGCAAGGCAAATCCTCTCATCTGTCAAATAGCAAAGCTAGTGTCTCCTATCTTGCTCCTGAGATGCCTTCCTCTTCATCTATCTCTATTAGACACGCAGTCTCCTTTTCCTTTATATTTTCCTTAATTATGTTTCATCATGTCTCTCTATTCGTCTCCTCGCTTCACCATGAGTCTCCCTCATACTCCCTGCTGCCAGCACTCCTATCTTAAATCTTTCTCTTCAATAATGTATTTTTCGAGGTGTACCTTTCTAATTGTTTATCTCACTTTTTGTATTAGATGTAGTTTAACATGCCTACTGAAACATATGACTGTAAAATAAGTAGAATGCCTGGTTAGATGTAAGAGAGGGCCTGATGGCCCTAATCTTGCCAGGTTAAATAAATAAATAAATAAATAAATAAATAAATAAGGGATTATTATACTGGCTTGGTGAACTTTCAATAATTATCAGTTTCTACATCTTACTAATCTCCTCATTGACAGCTTCACATTTGGGTTGTGGAATAGCACATGGCCTTGCGAAGATGGGTTCATGCTCTTTCACCTCTAGCTTACATTCTGCTGTCTTGATTACTCCAGGTTCATCTGCAAAAACCAGACCATGCCTCCTCATAACAGCTGCAAGAGTTTAGATGTCCTTGCATGCATACTGTTGTAGCGAGGCTAGCTTCTTCTTAAGCCCTCTCTGAGTCTTCCTTTCTAATTTGATGTTCCCATCTCCACTGCCTTTTGTTCAAGCTTGCAGTGTCACGTTTGTATATATGTTGTGGTACAGTATCTGACTCCGTGCTAATTTGAATCTTAGCCAATCGTATTTCTTGATATGCCTTCATGGTATCCTTGAATGCAATAGCCTCCTCTTCTCCATCATTAACTATCCTCACATTCCCATCTCTATAATCTAAGTACGCTTGCCACCTGCTGGTTTGATAACCACTCTACACCAAATATCAAAGGCAGTGTCAGTCCAGGCACAACTTTACATTAATCAAGATTTGTTCGGTTACATTTTTATCTTTTGTACCAGCAGCACCCACAATGGACACACCATTTACTGGAAAAATTCCAACCATGCTGTATACAACTCTTGTGACACTACATTAACTGGCGTTCCTGAATCTAGAAGAATGTTACATTTTACATTGAAAATTTATCCCTCTACAACTGGTTGCACAGCTTCCTCCAGAACATCAGCATCTTCCTTTTGCAAGTCATTTAAGACTTCATCCCTTTGTTCCAATTTTTGTATAGTCAGCACTCTTGACTTTCTACTTCTATCAGCCACAAAATCCTCTTCAGGATTGCAACGCTCCATCATGTGGCTTCCCTTTACTTGTGCTCCTAACACTTCTTGCTCACTTATCCTAAAGCTGCACATTTTCAAACCTTTCTGTAAGTTTCTTTTACTCTGATAACTCTCATCATCTTCTTGGCTTAACGGCAACATTGTCACTGGAGATCCCATATCAGAATGAATTTTCACAGCTTCACTCCTATTAGTGTAGTGTTCTCAACATCACCTGTGGTCTCATACACACTATAATACCTATAGTCTTCTAAGAGACATACACAGTCACCACCTTCACACCAACCATACGTCCCTTCCTCTTAAACATATCTGCTAATGTGACTGGATTGACAGTCTCTCATGGTACCAGAAAAATTTTCATTGGGAGCACACAACATTTTTGTAGTGCTATCTGTATCATAACTAACAATTTCATCAAACTCGTCATGCTTACTCTCTTGTGCACATATTCCTCTATCTCTTCTCGTCTTTCTAGCGTCATACTCTTTCTCCCTATGTAGGTAACCATCATACAGTCTAACAAACCTTGCCATCATTATTCTCAACCTGTTAACCCATCACTAATTAGTATATCATCTCCCTTTACCTGTTGCAGATCTTTTCCTTGGCATTTAGTCTCCTCTGCTTCTCCATTTTGAATATTAGTGACGTGTACATTATTTACATGAGCAATCCTGCATTTCCCTTCAATACCTATTGTATTATCTGCCATTCTGCGTTGATGTTTAAGTACCTGCCCCATTAGATCCTCTCCATGATTAACTCCAGTTCTCAAAAATGATTCAAATAACTCTGAGCACTATAGGACTTAACATCTAAGGTCATCAGCCCTCTAGACTTAGAACTACTTAAACCTAACTAAGGACATCACATACCTCCATGCCCGAAGCAGGATTCTAACTTGCGACCATAGCAGCCACGCAGTTCCGGACTGAAGCGTCTAGAACCGCTCGTCCACAGTGGCTGGTTCCAGTTCTCCTTACTCTACCACTCTTTAGATTATTGTTCTGACCTGTTGCCCGAGGCTGTGGTCCTGTTTCTGGGATTCGTAACCAGACCTCATCAGGAATCACACCTAGTTTTCCTCTCCTCATGGTTCATGGTTCTGTTCTGGCTCAGTCCATTCACTGAACCCTGTTCTCTGATACCTATCATTGTAGAATGCCACACCACTACCTCTACCTCTGTGGTTATTATGTCTTCCTCTGAAGCCTTGCCCATGTGATCCTTGATAATCATTGTACCATTGTTGATCATTATGTCCTCTGTCATTAATTGGTCTGTCCCTGCTGGCTCCATCCTGAATTCTTGGCTGTCTTCATTCATATTCCACCTTATGATTTCCTTCTTCCAAGTTGTCTAGTGTTCCCAGTGCTAGCTTAATTGCATCTACATCATCCATTGATATAGCCAGTAGCTTCTCCTGTGTTGTTGTTAGCATCTTATTTATGGTCAACGACACTAATGCCTCCTTGCCTATTGGTTCATCTAGGGACATCTTTTTATCATATAGTTTTTGAAAAAACTTCTTTAAATCTCGATCAAGTTCATAACTATACCTTCTATTCTGATAGAGTTCATTCTGAACCTCATTCTGTTTCCTTGCTGTCCAATTTAGGAATTCCTTCCTAAAACTTTCATATGTCTCACATTGTCGTCCAACTCTTAATCCCCAAGTGCTTGCTTCTGCTTCCATATATGACACCACAAATCAACTTTTTTTTTTTTTTTGGCAGTCAGTCCATAGTGCTGGTAATACATCCTCAAACTGATCCAAGGGATCACTTGGGCCAATTCCCATTAGGACTGAGCTCTTTGAAAAGTGTCTATATCATTTTGCACTCCAGCAAAATTTCTGTTAGTGACGACACTAGCATGTAATAGTGCCCTAATCTTGACTTCTCCTGTTCCCCTACCTTTCGCTTCACACATTGCTTTTGTTCCAACTCCAATTCTTACTGTAAATGTCATGCGACAAGGGTCGCCCGTCGGGTAGGCCATTCGCTGGGCGCAAGTCTATCGATTTGACACCACTTCTACGACTTGATTAGGAAAATACAACACCCAGTACCTGAGCAGAGAAAATCTCAGACCCAGCAGGTAATCGAACCCGGGCCAATAGGATTGACGTTCTGTCGCGCTGACCTTTCAGCTACAGGGGCGGACATTCCAACTGTGAAACGTTTTCATCCAGCTTTTTCACATAGTTAATCTTCTAGGTTGCCTCCTTCTTAACATCAGACATCTGATTAGTAATCTTCTTATGCCATTGCTCCGTTTATTCCCTTTGTATATTGGCACTTACTGATTCGGTATCTATCCACCTTTTGCTTTCCTCCTCTGCCTTAAATATTTCATCTCTAAGTTCATCTGTCACTTAATTCAGCTTTTCATCTTACTTACGGAGTTTATCATCAAACCCTTTCATTTCTGCATTGAAATTTTCTCAGACCCTTTTGATCTCCTCTACCAGCAGCCTTTGAATTCTATTACTCTCTTCTATCTCTTTCTTAATGTGCTCATTGGATACCTTAAGTTTCTTAATTTGCTCATTAGTTTGTTTATAAGATGCCTCAATTTTCTTATTATACACAAAGAGATTTCGCAATAGGTCATACAAGTTTAAATTTTAAACATATCTCCCTCGTTTGACCGCATCCGAATCTGAAAACAGATCTGTGCTAAAATTCCCTACATCAGCTATCATAGTAGCATCAGCAAAACTTCAATCAACTGATTCCTCATGCTTCGATATCTCATTTTCACTATACTGTGATGCTGGTAAACCAGAGTCATTTAACACCCCACCACTTACCACTTCCATTTTAGCTTCTCTACATCTACTTCCACAGGTTCGGATTTAAGTGACTTCATGGTATCAGAATCAGAGGACATGTCATTGTCATCTACTTTCAGCTTTATCTCCTTTACATTATCCTTCAGATGTCCCTCATTAAACATCCATACTGACATCTATTTCTCTTCCTACTTCTATAAAACAAATTGGTACCTTTCGTAACTCTAATTTAGCTGACAGAGTCATTTCAAACATATGTCCACATAACATCTTTTCTTTATTTGTGTTTGAGGAATGTTTCCTGAAAGTTTGGCCATACCTTTTTGTAACACCCTGTATAACATAACTCTGTAGCACCTATGTTGGCAATGCCAAAACTTATAACCATATTCCTTACCAAATAGTAAATTTATAGCAGCAGTGTAAGCAGTCCTTGAAACGTTAATATGTTAAGCAATTATATTACAAGCAATAAAATTCAAATTTATTTGGGCGTAACCGCAGCTATAAATAATTTTCCTGATGGGAAATAAACGAATTACATGCAACAATTAAGTTGAATTCAATCATATCCTTATTACTGGGTACGCTACTGCTGTTACTTACGCCTCCTATATTGTGTGTCTGTTGCGTGTTGCTGTAGTACTGTCAACGCTGCTGCTATTCCGCGCGGCCAAGATGACGCGAAGCAATGCGGTGCCCGATGCTCCGTTGTCTCGATCTCCATGCCTCAGTGCGAGGCTACGCCGTACTGCTATGATCTCCGATGCTTAGTTCCGCCGTTAATGGAGATGAGGTGCCGCTGCAACTTTCGATATTCCGTTATCTCTGCGTCAACTCTTCCATCGCGCTGCACGGCGAACGATCATTTAATAACACACCTCCCGTTATTTGCGTCAGTGGTGGGGTTACAACACGGCCACGTTGCTCTGCTGTCTTTACGTCAGCTCTTCCGTGGTGCCATAGTACGACCGATAACTGATGGCTACAACTTCACTTGTCAACATCCTGGTTCAGTCAGTGGCACGGATATAGTAAGGTTCACGACGCTCAGTTGTTCACATGTCAGCTCACTGTGGTACTGCTTTATGCAGTGTTACCAACGGTGCCGCTGCAACTTTCGATATTCCGTTATCTCCGCGTCAACTCTTCCATCGCGCTGCACGGCGAACGATCATTTAATTACACACCTCCCGTTATTTGCGTCAGTGGTGGGGTTACAACACGGCCACGTTGTTCTGCTGTCTTTACGTCAGCTCTTCCGTGGTGCCATAGTACGACCGATAACTGATGGCTGCAACTTCACTTGTCAACATCTTGGTTCAGTCAGTGGCACGGATATAGTAAGGTTCACGACGCTCAGTTGTTCACATGTCAGCTCACTGTGGTACTGCTTTATGCAGTGTTACCAACTGCCACGATCGTCTCGTATTCGACTACTGTCGTGGGAAGGTGATGTAGTCATACACAAAAGCACGTGTGACATCACTGAATATTAAATTAATTTTCAGTTACTGCAATCGACACTCCTTTCCGGATTTCAAGTCCCAAAACGCAGTCGCCTTATAAGCGAATGGGGCAGATGGGGTTACAGTTTCGTCTGTATAACTATTTATACCCACTCAACTCGTAAATCCAATCGTCATTCGCTTCTTCCCTCGAAGTCCAGGAGCTGCAGCATGAGTATTGCTGTAATAAATGGTAACTAACAAGGGGAATAATGGAGTGACAATTGCCGAAATATACGTTTCAGCCTAGTATAATCCATAGACGTACTTTTTAAAACTTGCACTACACACGCTTCACAAAATAACAAATACACTCCTGGAAATGGAAAAAAGAACACATTGACACCGGTGTGTCAGACCCACCATACTTGCTCCGGACACTGCGAGAGGGCTGTACAAGCAATGATCACACGCACGGCACAGCGGACACACCAGGAACGCGGTGTTGGCCGTCGAATGGCGCTAGCTGCGCAGCATTTGTGCACCGCCGCCGTCAGTGTCAGCCAGTTTGCCGTTGCATACGGAGCTCCCTCGCAGTTTTTAACACTGATAGCATGCCGCGACAGCGTGGACGTGAACCGTATGTGCAGTTGACGGACTTTGAGCGAGGGCGTATAGTGGGCATGCGGGAGGCCAGGTGGACGTACCGCCGAATTGCTCAACACGTGGGGCGTGAGGTCTCCACAGTACATCGATGTTGTCGCCAGTGGTCGGCGGAAGGTGCACGTGCCCGTCGACCTGGGATCGGACCGCAGCGACGCACGGATGTACGCCAAGACCGTAGGATCCTACGCAGTGCTGTAGGGGACCGCACCGCCACTTCCCAGCAAATTACGGACACTGTTGCTCCTGAGGTATCGGCGAGGACCATTCGCAACCGTCTCCATGAAGCTGGGCTACGGTCCCGCACACCGTTAGGCCGTCTTCCGCTCACGCCCCAACATCGTGCAGCCCGCCTCCAGTGCTGTCGCGACAGGCGTGAATGGAGGGACGAATGGAGACGTGTCGTCTTCAGCGATGAGAGTCGCTTCTGCCTTGGTGCCTATGATGGTCATATGCGTGTTTGGCGCCGTGCAGGTGAGCGCCACAATCAGGACTGCATACGATCGATGCACACAGGGCAAACACCCGGCATCATGGTGTGGGGAACGATCTCCTACACTGGCCGTACACCTCTGGTGATCGTCGAGCGGACACTGAATAGTGCACGGTACATCCAAACCGTCATCGAACCCATCGTTCTACCATCCCTAGACCGGCAAGGGAACTTGCTGTTCCAACAGGACAATGCACGTCCTCATGTATCCCGTGCCACCCAACGTGCTCTAGAAGGTGTAAGTCAACTACCCTGGCCAGCAAGATCTCCGGATCTGTCCCCCATTGAGCATGTTTGGGACTGGATGAAGCGTCGTCTCACGCGGTCTGCACGTCCAGCACGAACGCTGGTCCAACTGAGGCGCCAGGTGGAAATGGCATGGCAAGCCATTCCACAGGACTACATCCAGCATGTCTACGGTCGTCTCCATGGGAGAATAGCAGCCTGCATTGCTGCGAAAGGTGGATATACACTGTACTAGTGCCGACATTGTGCATGCTCTGTTGCCTGTGTCTATGTGCCTGTGGTTCTGTCAGTGTGATCATGTGATGTATCTGACCCCAGGAATGTGTCAATAAAGTTTCCCCTTCCTGGGACAATGAATTAACGGTGTTCTTATTTCAATTTCCAGGAGTGTATGTTGATACCATGACACATACAGTAACACTACACCACAGTACATCATCCCACACTGCACACCAGATGCGGCGTCCGTGGTAATATAGGTAATTCAAGTTTCATTTGCCGGCGTGGATGAGATTTTAGCGGCATCCAATCATGTTCTCACGATTGTTCTCGTGGTTTTTAACTTCGCGTACCGCGGATTACGTATCGTGAGGTGCGCGAATAATTACACAGCATGAAACACGTATATTGTCACAAAATTTACTTGTGCGCTTAGCCTGATTCCTTAACATCTTCAAACCAAGCACACGGTTAAACACCTCCACGTGACTCCCTCGCGCGTTCTGGAGCGAAAAAACAAAGAAGCGACCATAGCGCTGTCATCATAATCGATGTCAGCGCTACTCGATACATGCTTACACCTCGTTTGAGACAGTGAATATGGTTGCGGCCTTCTCTACATTACTTTTCAGTTAATGGCAATATTTGAGCTACACATTGTTAAGCACTCAGATATCTTGGAATTACATTAACTCTTGTCACAAGAGAAAATTTATGCAAACGGGTCACAGCCATCTCACCGGCAAGGTGTATCGCCCTTTTGAATACATGAATCTGCCAACGACGTACTTAGGAACTTTTTACGAATCTCATGTTTACATTATACTAATGAATATAAACATGAGATACATAACAAGTCAGAAGTACTCTTGGAAATTTTACTTTCAAACGAAAATTTCAGGATAGGTCTTACGATATGTAAATGACATTTTTTACAAATAAACTATGGGAATCCATTAGATAAATAATAGAAATAAATTTAAAATTAATTAGTTTCATGCTGTAGATATTGCAAATACACGAGTCCAATACAAACAGGTAAATGAGCATAAAGGATGTCATCAAGCTGCAATAACTGGCTACACTGAGAAATTAAGCATACTGATTATATTAATCACTAAACAGGAGCGGTATTATCCGATAGGTTGATTGATTTTGCGAACTACCTTGTTGCGAAACGAATTAATCACGAGCCGGTTACTTATTGGAACCTTCTTGTTTCAAATTTATTGCCTTACTTCCTCTGAATTCTTAATGAAGGTGGATGTAATCAGTTGTTGCAGGGCACTCAATGGACTCCTGTCATATCACGTTAACGAACTTATCTTTTAGTATAAAGTTTTCTGGCGGTATTCACAAGGCAACGGCTGTCTAATGACTGCAAGGGAAATATTATTACAATATTTCGGTACCAATTTGCTTCTTCAGTATTTTGTTACTGATAAATCATAAATTACTCGGTTAAATCTGTTGTGTGTTGCAAAGAAACTATATGCTCTTACCCCCAAGGTAGAAGGAAGGAAGGAAGATGGATTTTATGGATTTTAACGTCTTGTCGACATAGAGGTCACTAGAGACGGATTGTGTCAAGAATGGGGAGGAAATCGACCGTGCACTGTCAAAGGAATCATCTCGGAATTTTCCTAGAGCGATTTAGGATAACCGGAGGTGGGTTTCAACCATCGTCCTCCCGAATGCGAGTGCAGTGCCGTCCACAAGGAGAACAATGTTTTCCTTGTCATGAGGAATGTGGAATATGGCACTCTGTGTTTTATGAGGAGATAATTACACATTTAGGGCATTAATTAGTATATTGATTGGCAACTCCATGGAGTGATGTCTGCACAACGACCATATATGTTAAATCAAAAGGAAGGCCAGCGTTGGCCCTAATATTCAAGTTTTATTGAGAGCATAATCGATTTTCAAAAAATGGTTCAAATGGCTCTGAGCACTATGGGACTCAACTGCTGTGGTCATTAGTCCCAGGCTACACCTGGCTGTAACTAATGCTCTGAATATCGAACAAAACTAGCTTTCCCTATCAGAAACGGTGGTGCCGCTACACAGTATATTAACCAATCATTAATTTATTTTGTAAAAGATTTTAATTGGGTTGGAATTAATGCTCAACTAATGACACCATTTATATTTGCGCTGTTCGGATCTTACATGCGAAAACATGAAAAAACACGTTTTTTGAAAGTTTCTTGAAGCACATCTATAGTTTAAGTTTTTACGAATGCCGTCAAACCTAACAAGAAGGTAGACAAACGGATAAAGTCAAAAATTAATATTTTATCGAATAATTTTTATCCATTTTAGAGATACAATGGTTTAAAACTGAGCTAAATATAGCATGTAAAAAGGGGAAAAACAGTCTTTTCTAGGAGGTTTTTGAACCACATCATTTCTATATTTTAATCTTGCACGATTCGGTTAGAATTTCGCACGAAGGTAGACAAGCGGATAAAGTCAAAACGATTTTTTTTATCCAGTAATCATTAGCGGTTGTCGAGATCCGATGGTTCAAAGTCGAAATAAATGTAGCACGTAATTTCGTCCTTACGTAAATTGAATGTTGAGAAACTATTTAAAGTGAATCAAATAAGCAAAAGTTGCCTTTTACGATGAGATTTAAAAAAAAATGTTCTTTCGTTTAGATTTTACATGCAAAAACCAAGTTTTTGTGAGGTTCACTTTTTTATTTTTCCAGCGGGCCATTTCTGCTTTTAGATTTGTGCAGATAGATTTAAATTTGGTGATAATGAATACATACACATTCCATTTAACTGTCGTCCTGTTGTATTGTGAAAGCCTTATCCGCTGAGATAGTATATCAGTCTACATTTTTATGTAAAATGCAAGTAAATATTCTATAACTATTATGATATCTTGTTGGAAATCTATTTCCGGAAAAAAATAATTTAAATACGTCAGTTTTCATGCAGGACTGAGAAGTTGATGGTTTTTGTCGTGAATAAGTTTTTTTTTCAGTTCTCCAGCTCATTACACCCAATCGTACCCATACGTAAGTCGGTTTGGTTGTGGGAACATTCCGCGTTAGAGTGAAAGTTGGCAACCACAATTAACATTACTCCTATGACAGAGTAAAGAATGGCGGATATGTCATGGGCAGAGTTAGGAATGTGGAAGAAGGGAATTAGCTTTTCGATTTATCTGTCCGATTCAATTACATGTAAAACGAATTATGTAAATATATTCACTCTTTTTTACGAGTAAAACCTACTTCCCACTGAAACGAGATCTCTAAGCGGCAAGGCATTTGGCACACCTGCATTTTGCAAGTTATAGGCTAATCCAGTGGCCAAAATCCTGAAGAGTCACCAGCCATAATAACCAGTGCATAAGGTAACACTGAAGAAGAGCATGCCTGTAACCTAAAAACGTTTTACTCGGGGATAACACTTCTGGGCATCGATTTGTTTCAGGGGAGACGCTAAAACATACTTTTGGTATCTAGGTGAGTATGGTTGATTTTTTTCCCGAGGAGACCATTTCTCTCCAAAATCCTCGACCTGTTACATGTATAGTAAGGCGTGTAACAACAAACAGCCACAAATGTATGTGCTTCTAATTGTGGGTTGCATCTAAAATAGGAAGTATCCGAGAGTAGGGTACCTCTGTAATAGGAAGTACCCAGTGTTGGGATGCACACATCCTAAACTGTTATGACACGTTGTCTCATATTGCTGGGCTTGACAAATCCTATGTTGGTTTGTGGCGTGTGTCACGTCATACGATATATCATATATCATGAAACTTCCTGGCAGATTAAAACTGTGTGCCAGAAAAGGGCTCGAACTCCGAACCTTTGCCTTTCGCAGGCAAGTGCTCTACCAGCTGCGCCACCCAAACACGCACGACTCACGCCCCGTCCTCACAGCTTTACTTCTGCCAGTACCTTGTCTCCTACGTTCCAAACATTACAGAAGCTCTCCTCCGAACCTTGCAGAACTACAACGCCTGAAAGAAATGATACTGTGGAGTGCTAGTTCTGCAAGGTTCGCAGGAGAGCTTCTGTGAATTTTGGAACGTAGGAGACGAGGTACTGGCAGAAGTAAAGCTGTGAGGACGGGACGTGAGTCGTGCTTGGGTAGCTCAGCTGGTAGAGCACTTGCCCGCGAAAGGCAAAGGTCCCGAGTTCGAGTCTCGGGCCGGCACACAGTTTTAATCTTCCAGGAAATATCGTATCAGCACACACTCCGCTGCAGAGTGGAAACCTCATTCTGGAATCATATATCATGTTACATCACTTGGCGCGATGGATTGTAGTAAATACGAATATGTCAGGACGCGAAAAAGTCAAGAAGTTTTGATTTAATCTCGGACGCTGCCAAATAAGTCGTAAAGCTAGTTCTCTTCTGTTCCATGTCTAGGTTTGCCCAGAACATATTCGTCTTTTTTGGGCTATGATGGAGTATTTTCGTTCTGGTAAACATATACGAGAAGTATTCGACATTTTAGCGTTAAGAGTACACCATCTCTGCATGAAAAAGTATAAATGAAATTGTTGTGTCGCACCTGGGTGTCCATTCTAACTATTGTTGGTGGAAACCAAAATCGTATAACTGTCAGTACCTTGCACATATTCGCAATCATTTTGTCTACATCTATTACCGTAGATGAAACTACGGCCCTTTATTCGAAAAATCAGCAAAAGTTGTATGATATGAGAGAAGCTCACTTTGACTGAATACCGACATTGAAGAATATCTCCCCATTAACGATTTGATGCATAAGCGGAAACGAATGTAAGATTAATGTAGTCCAGTGAGCCAATTTAAGTCTCCTCTTTGGAATCGACTAAAACCGTCCGTTATTTGGTTTAGGAAATAATCGGAATGACGTTAGTCGAAACATCTGATATTAAGGGAATCTCAATATAGCGAAAAGTTAGGGTGGAGGGAGGGGGAGGGCGAGAAGAGAGGGAGAAAAAGGAATAAGTATCAGCTAAGAGATTCCGACGGCTAACTTTTAATTAAAACTGGACACTAGCTATATTTAGGAAGAGAGAGCATGACATTTTCCATATATTCGTGTCTCTAAAACGAGAGTGTTAATCCTATTATTACCGTTCGGAGTTCCGGTACCAGTTATCGAAGCCTTCAAGATATGTCACAGTACACCAAACTGAGCAAAGTCCGTTTGAAGTACCACATTGTAAACACCATCAAATGTATTGTATCATGTATTTTCTCACCAGGGAACTTATTTCTTGACCCAGTCAACATCTAGTTCCTACTCTTCTAAGGATACGACGCTCCACTCGGTACGTTTGCAGTCACGATAGCTAATGGCATTCAGTAGGGTGGATAATTCGATTCTGTGGTAATGGATTTGCACCAGCGCTCTGATGTGTGCTTATGAGCAGTCAAGGCGGAATGATAACCTAACTACTAGGATCTGAAGATGAACCACAGTGATCTGAGCACGCTATCTAATAAAAAATGTGCAGCTGAGAAGGAACAGTAAATGAGAATTGTCTTATATACCAATACATTTGCTGGATCTCTCCAGATATCTTTGTCAGCTGTAGTCACATTTCTTTACTTGGAAAACGGAATACACTAAAAAAGGAAAAAAATAAAAATTACCCACAGTTATACACAGAAATATAGTGCCCCACCACCCTTTCCTCTGTCTCCGTCCTACCATCTCACTTCACTCTCCCATGTTCCCTTACACATTCCCTACAGTCTCTCAGTCAACTCTATGGCATCTGACCAAGTTCAGTGCAGGGATGTGCAGTTTACTACAGTATAGGTTATGGCCAAATAAATATGTACTGGGAGAACCCTATACTGTGTGCATTTAACGCATATAGAACAGCAAATAACTGCATGAACAGGACTCAAAAATTAATGTAAGTAAAAAACATACCCATATACCTTTAAACAGAAATAGTTAGATCCAAACAAACCGCCAAAGAATCGCTAAAAATATCAATCAAGAAATATATGATTAAATAATTTTGTGTTATAGGCAATGAAGATGCCTAACATGAAAAGGCGAAAAATGTCTGGCAGTCAAGAATAACTTTCAGTTTCAAATACAAGAGGGTTTCTTATCTCCATGATAAAACATAATTGAAGTTATCAGACAAGGACTATGTGTATATTAGTAACAATATTACAATAACCTGGATCAAATGGATGTAAGCTGCAGTAACTAGGTGGAGATGAAGACACTTGTGCAGTATAGTTTGGAGTGGATAGTTGCATGAAACAAGTCTTCGGGCGGAGAACTACGATAGCAATAATAACAAAATATTCGCTCCCACAACACGAGACCGTTTCAGATGAGTATTTCTGAGCATCCGACGCCTATTTCCGTATCTCGCACTATCTTAAATTGTTTTCCCGCCAGAAAGAGAAGGAATGCCTCAGGGGAAAAATGAAGAGGTTAAAAGTTTCCTAAAATCTATAAATAATGAAGGTGCTTACATGGAGAATAAACTAAACAATCGTAATCTAAGTGCGCAAATAAACTGCTTAGGAGAAGATTCTGTGTTTTCTGTCGCTAGATCACCATTTGAAACTGTGCGCTTATGGTCAGAGCTTGGCAACTTGTGTCAAGATAGGTTTTATGCCCGTTTATTTAGTTGTTCATCATATGGCTACATCAAAAAGTATAATATTTACAACTATCTCAAATTACACATTAATATCACGGACATGAATCTAGTCTGTTGATCCTTGTTCATCACCAGCAACACTTTTGGATCGCCAAAATGAGACAGTCGAGAACTATGTGGCCGCTGCTTTTCAGCGGAGAAGTTAGTTTCTTCAACTGGTGGAGATTGTCGCCATACCTTCCTGAGATGTTGCTTATTCGGTTAACAACCGACCAGATATATGTGGCTAAAGCGGCAAGTAATGAGAGTAATGGTCAGGGGCGCTACGAATATAGTGCAGGACAATAAGTTGGGAATGTTGGGTCTCACGGGAGGCGTGCCAGAGATAAGTCCCTGCAGTCGCACTGTGTGTCTTCGGTGGCTCAGATGGATGGAGCGTCTGCCATGTAAGCAGGAGATCCCAGGTTCGAGTCCCGGTCGGGGCACACATTTTCAACGTCCCCGTTGACATATATCAACGCCTATATGCAGCTAAGGGTATTCATTTCATTGTATTGATTTAATTGTAACAGACCAGATCTTACGCGACCGTTCAAAGCTGTATGGCTTGCTCGATGTGGCCGGCATCTGTGATTGCTCCGTCGTAGCAGTAATCAACCATCTGTGTCTCCAAGCAATCATTATAAGTAAGGCCATTGCCAATCAATAGCCTTACGGTTCCCAGTCGTGGGTACGAGAACGAAAACTTCATTTTCTGATGTTTGGAGGGTGAGGATTTTTCTGTAGTATTTTTTCTCGTGCAAGTGTAATATTTCGCCGTACAGATGGACGTGGTATGTGTGTAACTGTAAGTAGCCATAAAGTCGGTGTACGTGTCATTATATCACAGATAATCGCATGGTTCGGTTCATCTGTGTGTCAGCAAGTCATGTGCAAATACTGTTGATATAAGCTGGGGAGAAATATTCTGCAATAGTGCAAACCAGTCCTAGACATGTATTACCAAATGTCGATGTAGAGAATCTCCTTGATGAACCATGGAGTTTCAGGAGAACGTTATTTCGACTTTCGATTTTGGGAGCTGATTTTAATAGATGTTTTCTGTAACTGAGCTTTCTATCAAGCGTAGTTACAAATGTCAGTTTTGTTTCCTCTGCAACACCCTGCGAGGTATGTAATATACGTGCAGTGCCAGTGTACCAATGCCAATCCAAAAGATTCAATTGATACGTTGACACCCCTGCCCAGAAAGCCTCACAAAGTTTGTTTCATTAACTTGGCAACGATGGCTTCATAGAACTGACTACTGAACAATTTTATAGTAATCGTCTTTCATATTAAGTAGTTTCTCTTATTGAATACTTTCACATACAATACTCGGAGCATCTGAAGATGCTATTCGCTATTTACAGGAATGCGAAGCACAGTGGTGATAAAAATGGTATAGGGTACTAAGAGAATGTCTTCCATCTTCATTCGGTATCCTCTGCTGCAGGTGACTGTTATTGGCTCCCATCAGTGTTTACATTCGTTTGTCTGGATGTAGGAGCACAATGGTATTAAATGTTCCAACGATGTACACAGTGGCGATGATTCGATATTTATTGGAAGTTTTAAAAGACCTTAGAGGTATTTTTCATTACAAAGAATGACCAATAGGAATCATATCATTCAGTACCTCCTGTACGGTCTGAATAGCGGAAAAATATTTTCTGGCGTCAACCAGTACAAGGTCTGACTTCGTCTGATCACAGTGAACACAGTTGAGTCCTTTCTAATTATCCCACGAGGCCGTGCGTGAATTGTGCGCAGATACACCAGTTTTATGCAGTACGCTGAATGTAAGCTAAAGAGAAATGTAAGCTACCAATTTCAGCCTTCACTGACATTGCCACACCGTGTTCTAAATGTAAATTTTCTCACAGTCAGTCTATACAGCGGTAGTGACGCTTCAGCGTTATTTTATTAATGGAATTTTTCCCGACGTTGGTAGCACGGATTCTTTTTTTGTGTTTTATTGTAATGTTGTAGTATCAAGCTCTAGGAGAATTTAAGTTTTCGAGTATAATTCTTTCTTGTTGTACTCGATACCTGGTTTCCCTTACTAATTGCTCAGTGTACAGATCAAGTAACATCAGTGATAAGGCTACAGTCTTGTCTCACCTCCTCGTCGACTTTTTACTTCGTTTTCAAGTCGTCCGTCTCTTATAATTGCACTGCAGCCCCTGCAGAAGTAATAGATAATCTTTGCTCTTTGTATCTTATTTCTAATGCCTTCAAAAATTGAAAGACTGCAATATAGTCAACATCACTACAATATTTCTCTATTAATACTGTAAACGTATGTATGCCCTTCTTCAGTTTCTTTTCTTAGATAAGTCGTAGACTCTGTATCGATCCGCGTTTTCATGGAGCCGAAAATGATGTGCCCAGTCTTTCCAAATTATTCTGTAAACCCGTGCCGTTATTTAGAAACCATGACTTAATAAACTTTTGGTTTGGTAAAATCCATACAAGACAGTGGTTAAAGAGTCATAATTTCTTTAGTTTCAATTTTATTAAAGATGCCCACACATTCTCAGTTAAGCATGTACCTTCTAGGAAAATCTATGACCCTTTCAGATAACTGATGTATCGTACTGTACAAGCAGCAGTTGGTCCCCTGTCTCCTTCTATACTGTATACAGAAGCTAGTCATGTTCTATTAGTGGCCGAATGAGGGGAACTACTGAAGACGTTGTTGGAAGTGGTTCGCTTGAACTCTGTTGAAATCTCCTATAGTAAGTTTCAGCGGTTTTGTGCTCAGCCACCTGATATGTGACGTTAATTATAATACTTATCGTTCTTTGTGCATAACATACAAATATATTTTCCATTAGATGGCCACGGTCGGGAATTTGGTGTGTTGAATCGCACTCCTTAATATCGTATCCACATGACGCCATGGGCTAATGGATGACACGACGGTCGGTCGTGAACAAATGACCTGTCTGTTTTCAGAACGACGATGCTTATACTTCTCAAGCAATTGCTTGATCGACGGATATCAACGACTGTAAACCTGCGCATAATTTGGGAATGCCTTAGTGTGAAAGAGTGTATTTGATGCAAATACAGGGAAGCTAATACAAGTGAAGGTACTTGCCGAGGTCGCTGTGGGCTGTAATTATGATATAGCAGCGAAAACTGGTAGGTATGCTATGGAGCTGATGAGTAACCGATTTAGACAGGAAAAAACTAGTTACAATTTTGGCCACCATATGCGAATGTGACGCTGCTCACTATTTGACTATTTGAATGACGGTATGACATCCACGATGTCATTTAACAAGTCGTAACATCAGCGAACAGAATGGCTACGCAGAACAGGGACCGTGTTCTGCTAATGAAACTGTTTTATGCGAACGGCAGCAATTACAGTAACGTACTGAGAGTACAACTGAGTGAAAGGTCTAAGGACAGGCCCGATGTCATAGATTTCCAGAGGGCTTTTGACACCGTTCCCCACAAGCAACGTCTATTAAAATTGCGTTCCTATGTGTCACTAGGTACCTGATTTTCTTTCAGAAAGGTCACAGTACGTAAAACCTAACGGAAAGTCACCGAGTAAAGCAGAAGTAATGTCTGGCGTTCCCCTTGGAAGTGTTATAGCCCGTCTGTTGTTCCTAATCTACATAAACGAGTTAGGGGACTATCTGAGCAGACCTCGTACATTGTTTGCGAAATATACTGTCATTTACTATAGTGTAAGGACATCAGATGGTTAAAACAAATTGCTGAATGATATAGACATGATATCGGTATGGTGCATGAAATGAAAAGCGTGAAGTCATCAACAAGAGCACTGAAAAGAAACCAGTCAATTTCACTTACACGGTAAATCACACAAATTTAAAGGCTGTAAACTCAACTAAATACATAGGGATTACAGTTGTGAATAAATTAAATACCAACCATCACGTGAATAATTTTATGGGGAAAGCAAACCAAATACTGTGGTTTACTGGTTGAACATTTAGAAAATGTAACAGGTATACTAAAGAGATTGCTTACACTACGTCAGTCCGCATTCCTTTGGACTACTGCTGTGGAGTGTGGGATCTACATCAGATAGGATTGACGGAGGGAGTAATAAAATTCTAAGATTGGCAACTCGTTTTGTATTATCGCGAAATAAGAGGGATAGTGCTTCGGATATGATACACGAATTGTGGTGCCAGTCCTTAAAACAAAGACATTTTTTTCTACAGCAGGACCTTCTTTTGAAATTTCGATACCACCTTTCTCCTCAGAGGGTGAACATATTTTGTTGGTGCCTACCTGTTCACGGAAAGTGGTCATCACAATAAAATAAGAGAATTAAGAGAATTAAGACCTCGCACGGAAATACACTCCTGGAAATGGAAAAAAGAACGCATTGACACCGGTGTGTCAGACCCACCATACTTGCTCCGGACACTGCGAGAGGGCTGTACAAGCAATGATCACACGCACGGCACAGCGGACACACCAGAAACCGCGGTGTTGGCCGTCGAATGGCGCTAGCTGCGCAGCATTTGTGCACCGCCGCCGTCAGTGTCAGCCAGTTTGCCGTTGCATACGGAGCTCCCTCGCAGTGTTTAACACTGATAGCATGCCGCGACAGCGTGGACGTGAACCGTATGTGCAGTTGACGGACTTTGAGCGAGGGCGTATAGTGGGCATGCGGGAGGCCGGGTGGACGTACCGCCGAATTGCTCAACACGTGGCGCGTGAGGTCTCCACAGTACATCGATGTTGTCGCCAGTGGTCGGCGGAAGGTGCACGTGCCCGCCGACCTGGGGCCGGACCGCAGCGACGCACAGATGCACGCCAAGACCGTAGGATCCTACGCAGTGCCGTAGGGGACTGCACCACCGCTTCCCAGCAAATTAGGGACACTGTTGCTCCTGGGGTATCGGCGAGGACCATTCGCAACCGTCTCCTTTGAAGCTGGGCTACGGTCCCGCACACCGTTAGGCCGTCTTCTGCTCACGCCGCAACATCGTGCAGCCCGCCTCCAGTGGTGTCGCGACAGGCGTGAATGGAGGGACGAATGGAGACGTGTCGTCTTCAGCGATGAGAGTCGCTTCTGCCTGGTGCCAATGATGGTCGTATGCGTGTTTGGCGCCGTGCAGGTGAGCGCCACAATCAGGACTGCATACGACCGAGGCACACAGGGCCAACACCCGGCATCATTGTGCGGGGAGCGATCTCCTACACTGGCCGTACACCTCTGGTGATCGTCGAGGGGACACTGAATATTGCACGGTACATCCAAACCGTCATCGAACCCATCGTTCTACATTCCTAGACCGGCAAGGGAACTTGCTGTTCCAACAGGACAATGCACGTCCGCATGTATCCCGTGCCACCCAATGTGCTCTAGAAGGTGTAAGTCAACTACCCTGGCCAGCAAGATCTCCGGATCCAACTGAGGCGCCAGGTGGAAATGGCATTGCAAGCCGTTCCACAGGACTACATCCAGCATCTCTACGATCGTCTCCATGTGACAATAGCAGCCTGCATTGCTGCGAAGGGTGGATATACACTGTACTAGTGCCGACAGTGTGCATGCTCTGTTGCCTGTGTCTATGTGCCTGTGGTTCTGTCAGTGTGATCATGTGATGTATCTGACCCCAGGAATGTGTCAATAACGTTTCCCCTTCCGGGACAATGAATTCACGGTGTTCTTATTTCAATTTCCAGGTGTGTATTTAAGCCTTCGCTTTTCCATCGCCCTGTCTGAGAGTGGAACGGTAGAGAAGTACCGTAGCCTAAACGTGATTCGATTAACTCTCTGTCAGCCAGTTAACTGTGAATTGTAGAGTTATCATATAGATAGATGTAAGTGTAGATTAAATGGTTCAAAGAACATAATAACGAAATCCGAGAATATGGGTGAGCCTGGTATGGCACGTGTAAGATGAAGGCTGCCTCTTCCGGTGGAAGTTCTGAGAAGGTTGCTAATGCAGTAAATGACCATGCAGCAGGTGCCCGGCCTAGTGTCAATGCTTGTGCAGTGCTACGAGAATTGTCCATCCCTTTGCCACCGGTAGAGGAAGTTTTGCGGTCTGTTTTACAGCGATGCCCGTACAAGAGTCGGATGATGTAGCAACTGAAACCTCATGATGCGCAGCAACGTTACGCATTTGCTCTTCCGTTTTTGGCGCAGATAGAAGTTGATAATATATGGCCGGGGAACACTCTATGGAGTGACGAACCTCGTACATTTTACACTACAGGGTGCAGTGAACACACAGAACTGCCGAATTCGGGGTGCTATTAAACAGCGCGCCGTTCACGAAGAGCAACTGCGCTCGCCGTGTGTGATTGTGTGCTGTTGATACGCAAGCACGTTCATTCTTGATCCATTCTTAGTTGGATAGAATACATCCAGAAGGCCTGTCAGGTGTAGCGTGAGGTCCGCACGTTATCGAAATCTCCTCGTACAGCATGTGATGCGTACTTTGGAAGTGCGCAACTGTGTGAGTACCAATGCTTTCATGGAAGATAGGGCTTCACCTCATGTAGCTAGCCCAATGACCGATCTGATTAATGGAACCTTCCACGAACGTGCTATCTATAGAGGGTTTCCAGAAGCGGGGCTAAAAGATCGACAGATCTTAATCCATGTGGCTTTTGGCTCGTGGAGGGGGGGGGGGGGGGGAGGGTGAGTATCTAAAACAACAGGTTTACCGGGTACACGTTCGGTATCTACATGTTTCGAAAGCCAGTATACAGGAAAACTTTACTGAGATACCATCGGAACTGCTGCGTACGAATGTCGATCACGTCGTTGTACGGACGTAGCATCAAATCAACGTGTCCGGTGGTCATAATGGATAGATTGCATCAGTGGAGTTTAGTAATAAAATCAATATTACGTCTTCATTATTTCGTTGACCTTTTCTGCCCATGTCTTGTTTCTAATTCATTACTTATGGACTCATTTCTATACGTCTATATTGCATTCAGAGCGCCAGATTTGCACACGGCGGCCAAAATTGGAACTATTTCTATTTTCTTGCGTAGTTCGGATCCCATTAATGGACTGGACTATACAACAAGTTAAGCTGCCGTATGATAATTACAACGCACACTGGACCTCCTTGAGTAGCTGCACTGTAATAATAACCACCCGATTTCACGCGGCGATAGCAAAGTTTCCGTTCTAATGCCACACTAACCCTTTGCCGGCATGTCGGCTCTTACACTCACATCGTGGTGGCGTTGGGTTGCTTATAAGCTGCAGAAATGGGGTCAAGCGGAAACTTTTTGATTATCCATTATACAGGGTGGTTCGTTGATTGTAAACGGGCCAAATATTTCACGAAATAACCGTAAAACGAAAACAACTACAAAGAACGAAAGTTGTCTAGCTGGAAAGGGGAAACCAGATGGCGCTATGATTGGCCTGCTAGATGGCGCTGCCTTAGGTCAAACTGATATCAACTGCGTTTTTTTAAATATAGGAATCCCCAATTTTTATTACATATTCGTTTAGAAAAATGAATGTTTTAGTTGGACCACCTTTTTCGCTTTGTGGTAGATGGCGCTGTAATAGTCACAATCATATGGTTCACAATTTTAGACAAACAGTTGGTAACAGATAGGTTTTCTATATTAAAATACAGAACGAAGGTACGTTTCAACATTTTACTTCGGTTGTTTCAATGTGGCATATGTACCTTTGTGAACTTATCATTTCTGTGAACGCATGCTGTTACAGCTAGATTACTTGTAAATAACACATTAAAGCAATAAATGCTCAAAATTATGTCCGTCAACTCAGTGCACTTGGCAATACGTGTAACGACATTCCTGTCAAGAGCAAGTAGTTCGCCTTCCGTAATGTTCACACATGCATTGACAATGCACTGACGCATGTTGTCAGGCGTTGTCGGTGAATCACGATAGCCTATGTACTTCAACTTCCCCACAGAAAGAAACCCGGGGACGTAAGATCCGGTGAACGTGTGGGCCATGGTATGGTGCTTCGACGACCAATCCACCTATCAGGAAATATGCTATTGAATACGGGTTCAATCGCACGCGAGCTATGTGCCGGGCATCCATCATGTTGGAACTACATCGCCCTTCTGTCATGCAGGAAACATCTTGTAGTAACATAAGTAGAACATTACGTAGGAAATCAGCATATATTCCACCATTTAGATTGCCATCGATAAAATGGTGGCCAATTATCCTTCCTCCCAAAATGCCGCACCGCGCATTAACCCGCCAAGGTCGCTGATGTTCCACTTGTCGCGGCCATCGTGGATTTTCTGTTGCTCAATAGTGCATATTATGCCGGTTTACGTTACCACTGTTGGTGAATGACGCTTCGTCACTAAATAGAACGCATGAAAAAAATCTGTCATCGTCCCGTAATTTCTCTGGCTCCCAGTGGCAGAACTGTACACGACGTTCAAAGTCAGCGCCATGCAATTCATGGTGCACAGAAATACGGCACGGGTGTAATCGATGTTGATGTAGCATTCTCAACACCGATGTTTTTGATATTCCCGATTCTCGCGCAAATTGTGTTCTACTGATGTGCAAATCAACCGCGACAGCAGCTAAAACACCTACTTGGGCATCATCATTTGTTGCAGGTCGTGGTTGGCGTTTCACACTTCCTATTTCCTTAAATAACGTAACTATCCGGCGAACGGTCTACACATTTGGATGATGTCGTCCATGATACCGAGCAGCATACATAGCTCACCCCCGTTGGGCATTTTGATCACAATAGCCATACATCAACACAATATGGCTTTTTTCCGCAATTGGTAAACGGTCAATTTTAACACGGGTAATGCATCACGAAGCAAATATCGTCCGCACTGGCGGAATTTTACATGATACCACGTGCTTATAGGTTTGTGACTATTACTGCGCCATCTATCACAAAGCGAAAAACGTGGTCCAACTAAAACATTCATATTTCCTTACGTACTAAGGAATATGTAATAAAAAATCGGGGTTCCTGTTTAAAAAACGCAGTCGATATCCGTTTGACCTATGGCAGGGCAATCTAGCGGGCCAACCATAGCGCCACCCTGTTTCCTCTTTCAAGCTAGACGAGTCTCTTTCTCTGTGGTTTTCCCATTTGATGTTTAATTTGTGAGATATTTGGCCCTGTTACTATCAATGGATCACCCTGTATATAGAAAGAAATAATAAACTAGTTCATATAGTCGTGCGAATTCTGCTGATTTAATTAGTATCTTTCTTTCAGTGAGCGAGATAATAAAATAATAAGTTTATAGCAGTAGAGTATCGCTTTATCTGCCGATCAGTCTCGCCAAGATAACTCCAATATATATTTTAGTTCGCATACTGCACGTCATTGCAGACTTCATTTTCAACATTTTGTGCACTGCGGTAAATACAGTTACTCCTGTGTGTCTATACGAGCTGCGTTTACTTTGATACGCTGTATTCAGAGCTACCCCATCCTGTATCCTGCGAATGAGAAAATACCGACGTAAATATTCATGGTTTGCTGCAATCCACTACACAGTCCAATCTGAACCTCTTCACCTACCCCCGTACCCGGCCACTCTTTTTTTCAATCGCTTTTCGGGAGCTTAGTAACTAAGTTGAAACGCTGTTTCCCTAGTGAAAATTTAAAACCGGAGAGGCCACGCAACGCCTTTTTAATTTGCAGGGGGCTCCGTTATTTTGCGATTGCGCTGGACGTCAGAGAGTTCCGCCGAGAAATTACGTGTCCCACGCGAAACTCGAATGCAGATTATAATTTGGTAGCGCAATTTGTTTTCCCGCAGGATGAATGGCTACACTGGGGGAGCAAAACTATCCTAATACGCTTGGGTGCGCATTGTGAGAGAGGAGTTTCTTCACAGAGGCGCGATTTGAAATACAGGGGTATTGTTTGCGATAATATCTGTCCCCATCAGTGTCATTTACGCTCGCTGTGTGAATGACATGTTAATGAACTGTCATATCAATATGTTTGAAATTAGAAGTAAGTACCACGGTTCCATTTGTTAAACACGGATTCAGTACATTTCTTTTACTACAATGTAATCGGCAAATCACATGCTGTTTTTCACTTTTTGTCACACGAAAAACAAGCTGCTACTTGTAACTAGACTACAGCAAAAACGCAATTTCTCTAACCTGTAGTCCCTCCAAGAATCTTAGTAAGCTTTACATTAGAATACTATAACTCTTTCGTACTCCTGACAGTAATCATTCAACAAGGAACAGTAAGTCTCTACTGTAAACTTGTTTCGTAACAGTTTTTTTCACCGTTTGAATAACGAAGGTAATTGTATTTGCTATAAACAGTGCTGTTATCTTTGAAAACCACATTTAGAAATTGTGTCCCGTGCATCATCTACAGTTGAACTGAGAATTTAGTTTAACTACGTGTGACACAGGTATCACGAAGTCTCACGACGATTTTTGAAGAAACCCGATGCCGCTCATAATAAATGAAAGAACCAGATGATACAGGAGTTTAAAAATCTGATAAATCATAAAAAATCTTGAATTCCCAAACACTGTTTGACAGATTAGGAAAAACACTACTTTCCTTCTGTCTTACGTATAAGTTATTCCTCATTTAACGTTCATTGAACTTTCTGTCACGTTCAGTACAGACCAAACTAGCGAATCAGCTCTGTAAATAGCGCAGTTTACGATTAGCTTTCGGAACTACTATCAACCAAACCAATAACGTATAGATGAATTTATATTGTTGTTTTCACATGCTCAGTTTACTTCACTTGCCTCAATTACAGTCAAAATTGCTTTTGGAGGATAAGTAGAGAAGGAGGTTTCAAGGAGTCTCAGATTGACTTTACGGGAGCTAGGGTAACTTAGAAATAGTTCTTACTTTGTCTTTAGTGACAGAAATAGTAACATAGCAACAAGTGAAAAGTTTCAGAAAATTAGAGAACTTGCAGACATTACTGTTATGAAACGGTATAGAATCTTCAGAATCCTCTGAAAACTACAAAATAAGTTGGTTCCACGTATCGTTGATGACGAGGTTATAAGAGATACAACGTAAAACCACTTGACTGGAGGCTGGGAGAAGAGATCAACCAATTTTAAAGGCACTATCCAGTTTTACACATAAGTGATATTACAGAGACCACTGAGATTCCAAACTGCGATGATCGAATGGGTATTTAAGTCCCATTTCTTCCGTATGTGAGTTTACATGCCTTGATTTTGAGAGATATCTTTAAACCATAATAGTGTTATTGCTGATAGGGTAAAAACGAAAAACAAAATACGAGTTATTTTGTGTGTCCTACTAGAATGCCGAACAGGCAGAAGATGACGGCAAAGCAACAGCCACAGTAGGAATAAAGTTGCAGGATGGATGACATACCAGTGAAAAACATCACAGAAACTCAATTGTTTCGCTTGACAATAAATTTCACTCTTATAACTGAGCACATTTTAAACTATACGCAATACGGATTATTGGTAAACATAATGCGCATAGTAATGAAGATAAATAAATTAACAATTGTTATGCTTCAAATTTGGTAGCGGCTCCAGTCAAAGAAAACCATCATAACGACCAGCAGAGCGGTGTGCTGAACACACGCCCCTCCTATCCGCATCCTCAACTGAGGATGACACGGTGGTCGGATGGTCCCGATGGGCCATTTGTGGCCTGAAGACGGAGTGCTTATCATTCAAATTAGTAAACTCGTATTGAAAGTACAGAATGATGTTTTGCTCCAGGATAAAGCGTTGTGCAGGGTGTCCCATCAGTAATGGACAACATTCAGGGATATGACTGGAACGAATAACCAAAGAGAGAAGTCTAGTAACTATGGGAACTAAAATGCGTACGTTCAGAGCTGCGAGCACTTCTTTATCTTCGAAGCTGTGAAACAAATCTCATCTGCTTTTCGTATTTTGGGAGGAAGTAGTACGGATAAGAACAAAAAAATTCGATCTAGTATGTATGGACTCAAAATGTATGCCTTAAGACCCACGAGCACTAGTTCACTGCAAGAGAGGAATGCACTATGGAACGCATATTTGCTGGACATTGTTTTCATATTCTGTAGATACTGCCACCTCTCAAAATGTGGAACGCAAAGAGTTTGCAGTAAGATATTTTTCAAGTTATTGAAGATGAAGGGCTCATAGTTCTTTAAAGTATGCATTTTAGTGTCCATGTTTTGCTTCCAATGATAGTTATTATGCCCTGAAGAAGATCGGCACAGAAAGATTATTTCCGAAAAAAAATTTACCAACGAAAAATTGAGATTCATTTTATCTCTGTGTCTAGTAAAAACATGTGTATCTATGTATCTATGTATTTATGTATGAATGGATGTTCCATATCTCCTCCTAAACTACTGGATCGATTTCAAACTAACTTTGTAAACATATAACATGCTCTGTGGAAAGAAGTGCTGGTTGAGTTGGGGGTGGGGGTGGGGGTGAGCGAGGCGGTATGAACGGCCTACCTCTCAAAAGAGGAGAGTGGGGGTTAAAAAGAAACGCCATGCACCGCGTGCAAATACCCAGACTATATTCATCCAGTACGTGACACTGGGAGCGTTTGCCGATCTGCAACTAACACAGCTTTAAACATGTAAGAAACTTGTTGATGGCGTTGGCACAGCAACCAGCTACAAATTTACTTTCAATTCCTTTATTCAGAAGGGACCGTTACTGGTTTCGAATCGCTGTGATTCATCTTCAGACGGTACCCTTGAATAAAGGAACTAAAAGTAAATTTGTGGCTGGTTGCTGTCCGAACACCGTCGACATTTGTCTTCAATCAACAGCCACGGTCTCCAACCATGTCATCATGTGACAAAATTTCGTGTAAGATACTTCTTCTTACCGACAGCCCGCACAAAATGAAGCAAAGAAAAAAGTTCATCACTTGCTACATACTCACGTGATTCATGCAGTGAATCTACCACTTTAAACATGACGTTTTAATTTATTACTTATTTACTACTAAGTGTATCGCAACACATTCTGCATACTATATTCGCATATACAACTAGATGTGCAAATGTGCCAACATAATTATATTATTTTACGACGCACATTTCAGGACACATGATATCATAAATATTCAGATGCGCAAAAATCTGACACATCATGCATTACAACCTATTACTAGTTTATTACTAACTGTGTTCGCAACACATTTTGCGGAGAATATCAGCATACATCGCATACTGTACTTGCACACTTCAGTGTGTGTAAGAAACATAGTTCATTTGATATGAGGTCATAAACATTGAGCTGCATGAATAACTAGTTTTTTCTTAAAATGGAAAACCACTTACCCAAACTATACTTTTCCAGGATACTTAGTGGCTTATAAAAAAAAACTTTAAACATAATGTGCAACCTTTTCCGAACATCTTTTCGCTCACCCTGGCGGACATTAAATATTCAATACGTTAATTCATTTGTAGAGTTATTGAGTCTGAAGGATTTTGATGCAAGAGAGACTAATTCTGGGGTTTACTGGTTACTGTCTGCAAAGAATCACTATGGAGCTTAAAGCCCACCTAGATCCCATAGTAGTGAGTGTGAGAGTAGAATGGAAAACAAAATTCGGTAACACCTGAGATGGTTTCAGCCAAATTTGTTAAGAAAATTACATATTATTCGTATAATAAGACTGCAGGATTAAGATATCCTACTACCTCGATATCCCTCGAGAAGCGGTGACGTAAAATTGTTGGGAACATCTTTTGGTACTTGTTTTACGTATTTAATACTTTTTAAAGTATGATGTGCAATTTGTCTTCTAATTCCAGTGTTTAGTGCGTCATCCAGGTAGCGAGAATGCAGGAGCCAATAATTTCATTAACATGTTTCATTTAGTTTAACATCGTCTCTGGGGTCATATCGTGCAAAGCAGCAGAGAATGTGACATGTGTGTGCGGTGTAAGTTGAATATGCATTTATAACATCTTCTCATAATCCCCTCGATCAATTTCTACCAAACTTGTTACATGTATTAATTGCTATTTGGAGAGAAATACTGTGGGGTAAAAACCAATATACTAGTCTCCTACTATGATGAGGAAATTGATAATAAGGTGATTAACAGCGAGAGAAGGTGAACAGGAAGAGGGGGGGGGGAGGAGTGGCGGGAATGGACAGAGAGAATGGGAGAAATAGATTAAGGGACTCATGGACAGGAGGAGATGGACGTGAGAGGGCGTAGGAGGATATGGAAAAAAGAGGGGCAGGAGGAAATGGAAATGGGAGAAGAGGAGGTGAAGTACAGGGGCAGGGAAGGTAGAAGGAGAGACGTGGGAGGTGGAAAGAAAGGAGTGGGACAGGTTATGGGCAGAGAGATAGGGAGGAGCAGATAAACCGAGTGAGTTGGGTGGAGAGGCTGGCCTAATAAACCACTGAAATAAACAAATATCGTGGAGAGGCCGCGTTTCTCATCTAATTCCTAAATGAAGAATCACTTGCTTTATCGTGCAGCATGGCATGAATGAATAAGTGTTTTATCACCGTCACAAGCCACCTAAATTTCTCTGCATGTTGCAGCAATATACTTCATGAGAGTATCTGAATAATCATGTCGGTGATAAGAGGGGTCACTGTCTCTTCTCCTGATGCAGAAGATACTTGGATTAACTATGAACTTCACTTTGACGAGTGACCCAGCATGAATCAACCAAATTGAGATAAGGACACCACATGCATGCAGAATAATGCATGACGTCTACACAAACATCAGTCCCGATTTAATATTTGCAGAACATGTTAACAAGCTGACGTGTATACTATAATTTGTTCACAATGTATTGAAAGAAGAATTAATTTTCTGGGGAGTGGGGGTAGGGGAGAGCAGGGAACGAAGAACGCAAGCGAGCACCGCCCGTCGGCTCCCATTACTTCGGCGATCGAGGAGGTAAGGGGTAGGCAAGCAGCGCTTTCATCATATACTGCTATCATACTCACAAACTTACTATTTTGGCACTGCATGGTATGACAATTACTTCCCAATGGCTACTGCAAACATGGATGCAGTGGTGTTAAATTGCCAATGTTATTTGCGAGCCAAAATAGACGGACGTTTGCCGAAACAAAAGAGCCATAGTTCAGGAGGTCCTAAACAAGTACATTGCTCTGCAAAACTTAAAGACGAGATAGGTAAAGTACCATAACGTGTTAACTAAACTGGTGTCGGAAACTAACCGCTATTTTTCCGTTTTGGGTTTAATTCACGGTGTAATCATGCAAACTGTCAACAGATGTCCGTACAATCATGTTCTACACGGAAGGTGGCATGCCGCTCAACGAATAAGCATGCCAACGATGGTGTCATGGCACCTATCAAACGGGGTAGTGTGTGACGGACAGTTCCACATCCACAATTTCTGTGTATACAGTTACACAGTGGACGGATTGGAAGGAAGAAGAATGGAAGCAGGACAATCGCAAACTTATGTGGTCCCACGGTTTAATTTGAATCGTACTGTTGTTTCTCGTATGTGGCGACAATTTGTAGAAACCGAAGCAGTGTCCCGAAGACAAGGTGAGGACCGACTATGTGTGGCATCAGTAATAGAGAAGCATTATTTGGCTGTAAGGGGACGACTCTACCGCCTTAGTAATGCTCGGCAAGTGACGTTTGAACTCGCAGCATCCACTGGACGTGTTGTATCGAGAAAGTGTACACACACTTCGTCAGAGTGGCTTTTACTGTCGGAGATCTGCTGTATGTGTACTTCGGGTGCGTCTTCACAGACGGCAACGTCTAGAGTTGGGTCGTCAACATACCACATGGACACCGAGCGGTGGGTCAATGTTGTTTTCACAGGTGAGCACGATTTGGTCTGGAGAGTCATTTTCCAAGCATTCGCCTCTGGAAGTAGCGATTTCGGCATCCACACATTGTGGAAAAAGACCGATATCGAGGAGGATCCCTAATGGTATGGGTAGGGATTATGTTGACCACTCGAATATCTCTTCATGAAATTGTACAGGTAAATCGATAATGTTTAACTGCTGTGAGGTATAGTGCCGAGATGTTGGGACCACGTGTGCGGTTGTTGCGAGGTGCTGTGGGAACAGACTCTGTTCTGATGGGCAAGAATGCTCCATCTCGTAGAGCACAGGTGGCTGATGTTTTCTTCGAAACCGAAGATACTGCACGCATAGCGCGGCCTGTTCGCTCTACTGGTTTGAGTCCCGTAGAGCATGTCTGTAATGCACTAGGGAGACATGTTGGATCACGTCAGCATCCACCAACCACTCTTCAAGACTTGTGAGCTGTTCTTCATGAAGAATGGGCATTATTGCCTCAATGAGAGATTGATGACATCATTCACAGTATGGCCTGTCACTTTCGGGCCTGTATTGCTAGCAGAGCTGCTCAGACTCCGAATTCACCACATTAAATAGTTGTCGGAATGTGTGTTCAAATTCATTAAGTTAGAAGAAACGAAGAACATTTTTGTCTGCAGTAATGCATATAGCAGTTATTTATGTCAAGTATTCCTTACATTGTTTCTACTTTACTATCGCCTGATTACACTTTTTGTGGAAAAATAAACGCAATATCATAAAATTTCAATTTTTTGCTTTAATTTCTGACACTAGTGTACTTCGTGGATTGTAGCGCCAAATGGGTGTAGCCTCACAATCCGAGTCAGTTGAAGGAACGGGAGAACACAGAGTGTGTCATTCAGTGAGCAACTACGCTGCACTTTGGTAGCGTTCCTCACTACAAGTGGACAGCAAATGACAACTGGGTAACTTCCCAAGGGGAAGCACCAGCGGGAGTCTGGAAGATGGATGCGTGACGAGTGTAGACCAGGAGATTGGTAAGTTCACAGGACTCTTCCAAGTGCGTAGAGAGGGCGTCGAACCACAGAAGCTGCTGCCCAAAGGTGGTGGCCGACCACCGTCAGCTACAGCAGCAGGTATTGACTACCCTGTGCAACAGGCAAGAAAGGCCACACGTGAAATAATGGCTGCCATTGCAACCACATTTAAGAGAACTGAAAAGTACATAACTTTTCGGCTTCATTGTTGCTAGGCGACTCTTTCTCCAACTACCTGTACGTTGTTTTCTATTGTCACCTGCACATGGGCGGGACCATTTGCGATGGTGCCAAGGGCATAGAGAATGGACCAGCGAGGATTTGGGTCGCGTGCTCTCCTCGTATGAAAGCAGATTCAGTAAAATGTAGTGATTCTGGACGTACCTTCAAACGACGAGGGTGGGAACACTTCATGTAACCGTGGACATGTCGACTTCGATCATTTTGATAGTCCAGTTCTTAAGGTGTGGGAGATGTAATATTTCGTGGGCGTACTGACCACCATATCTTTGAACACGGTACTCTCACCGATCAACGTTACCGTGACGCTCTATTCCGTTCCCATGTGCAAGTTTTCGGGGATGCCTCCTGTTCTGACTTTGATGGATGACAAGGCGTGACCGCTTCGACCAGTGCAGGTGAAGGTGCTCTTGTAACGAGAGGATATTCGAGAAATGGCTGGCCTGTCGGTTCTCCAACTTAAACCCAATAGAGGACGTTTGGAATGCTTTGGGGAGATATATTCCACACGTTTATATATACCAACGATGGTCCACTAGTTGCGCTGGTGGAGGAATACAACACCTTACCATAAGAACTCCTTGCCGACTTTGTGATCAGCATGGGAGCACGTTGTACAGCATGTACGTCCCTATTTAGACCCACAACCACTCTCTGTAGTCCTTGGCGCCATCATAGACCGTGATAACTTCTGGGTGATTTTTGTCTTAGAATAAAAATTGTGACGAATCTTGTATGAAGTGGTTCTAGCTTATTCTGGGTGATTAAGAAAGTAGTTGACCAATGGTGAAGATAACTTGATCGACGTGAGAAAGTACCACAGAACATGTGCCTGAGCTATATCTCGTAAAGTACGTTAGTTAATAAGCTTTGAAATATTTGAGTTGGTGAATCAGGGTAGAGAGAAATCACGACTACTGCATTGGCTAAGTAACTGCGACATCCAGAGAACTCATAGCCCGTTCTAAGAATAAACAATTTATTACTCTAATATCTCTAACAAAACGAAGGTAGCTGACAAACATTGACTTCAGATGAACCCACATAGCGATAAACCATACATGAGTGATGCCAAAGTACTAATCACAAGTCGGAAAATCCTGTCAAAACGTGGACTTACATACTTGTCATTCTCATACAAATGTTGTGCCAATGTTTCCCTAGCTGTCTTTAGTTAATGCTGAAGTCCTTTAAATTAGCATAAAACAGTTGTGGCCTGACTTGAACATTCATAAAGACTCAAGACTTCGTACAAGACAACACACTGTGAAAACAATGTTCTATTCAAGTATCATTTTCGAGTGACCGCAGACCGTCCCAGAGCGGAGTCGCTACCGCAGAACTAGTTGTTAACGGCCGGTTGCTCATTCCACCCGTCTCACAAGGCAATGGTGCAGTTCGGCATGCTCAACCCTACCCTGAAATTAATCACGCAGGGAGAATACACCGAAATAATTGCTCTGTCCAAATTTTAGCTGCTGAGGGTATTGAACGGGTAATTCACTACCTAAAGGGATATGAAAGACTAATCGTCATGGATGGATTGCATTGCCTATATAGAGAACAGAATAGAAAAAACCATAGCGGCAGAATATGGATGTGGTACTTCGAATGAGAGAGGATAAATACTAATTGAGTTCTGCAACAAACTTTAGCTAGTAACAGCGAATGCTCTGTTCAAGAATCACACGAGGAGGAGACATACATAGGAAAGGACAGGCAATGTGGGAGGATTTCAGTTGGATTCCATCATGTTCAGGCAGAGATTCCCCAGTCAGGTACTGGTTTGTAAGACGTACAAAGTGCCGATATAGACTCAGATAACGATTTAGTACTCATCAAGAATAAGCTGAAGCTTAAGAGACTAGCCAGAAAAAATTAATACACAGAGAAGTGGAATATGAAAGTACGCTTGAAGCTCTCTGAGTTTGTAGGTAAAGTGATAAGGAATAGCTCAGTAGTAGCTAAATTGACGAGGAAAGGACATCTCTAAACAGGGCAATCAAAGAAGTTGGAAAGAAAAACTTCTTTACAAAGAAGATGACTGCAAAGAAACCATGGTTAACACAAAAAATACCTCATTTGATAGATGAAGGAAAGACGTACAAAATATAGAGAGATATGTAGGATTACTGGGAAGAAACCATGGGTAACACGAGATATACCTCATCGGATCGATGAAAGAAACACGTACAAAAATATCCAGACATATGTAGGATTACAGAAATACAAGTCACATCAGAATGAAATAAATAGTAAGTCCAGGGAAGCTAAGCCAGAATTCCTGCATGAAAAATTTGAAGAAATGGAAAAAGAAATGATTGTTAGAAGGACTGACTCACCTTATAAAATAGTCAAAATATTGGTCGATGACATTAAAACAAAGGGTTGTAACATTAAGAGCTAAATGGGAATTCCACTGTTAAATGCAGAGGAGTTGCTGACAGGTGGAAAATGTTCAGTTGGGGGGGGGAGGGGGGGGGGAGGGGGGGGAACTAGTCAGATGTCGTTATACGAGAAGAAACAGCGGCCGACATAGAAGTGATATGGGATCCAGTAGATTAAACAGAATTTAAAATAGGTTTCGAAGACTTACGGTCGAGTAAGGCAGAAGGGATTGACAACATTCTATCAAAATTCCTAAAATCATTGGGTTACGTGACAACATAACGACTACTGACGATGGTCAGTGGAACGTAAGGGTCTGGTGATCATTAGATACTAGGAGAAACATCATTCACACGATTTCGAAGATTGAAGAGCCAGTAAGAGCGAGAGGTATCTCACAATCTGCTTAAAAGACCATGCAACCAATTGCTGACAAGAATAATATACAGAAGAATTGAAATGAAAACTGAAGATCTGTTAGACGACGATTATTCTGCCTTTAGGAAAGTAAAACCCACCGTATACACGGTTCTGACATTGTGGTTGATAATGGAAGCAAGAGTGAAGGCAATTGTATACTCGATCATAAGATTTGTCGACCTGGAGTAAAGTGTTCGACAGTGTAAGAAGGTGCAAGATGTTCCAATTTGTGACAAAAATATGTACTTGTATTAAAAAGGATGTAAGACGGGGATGTAGTCTTTCACCCCTATTGTTGAATCTATATATCAAAGAAACACAACAACAGAAGGAAGTTTTAAAATTTGAACTAAAATGCTAATATGAAAGGATATCGGTGATAAGACTGGTTCATGGCATCGCTATCCTCAGGAAAGGAGAATTACAAGAATGAGTAGTCTAATGAGCACATAATGGGGATTACGATTTAGTGAGGAAATGAAAATATAATGAGGAGTAGCAGAAATGAAAACAGCGAAAAAATTAACATCAGGATTGTTTACCACGAAGTAGATGAAGTTAAGGAATTCTGATACCTAGGCAGCAAAATAACCTATGATGGTTGCACCAACAAGGACCAAAAATCAGACGAACACTTGGTGAGAGGGTATTCCTGACGAAGAGAAGTCTACTAGTATCAAATATAGATCTTAATTTGAGGGAGAAAATTTTTGAAAATATATGTTTGGCGCACAGCACTGTATGGGCTGTGAGAAAAACCAGGAAAGAAGAGACTAGAAGTATTTGAGATTTGGTGTTACATAAGAATATTGAGGATTAAGTGGTTTGATAATGTATGGAATGAGGGAGGAGGTTCTCCGCAATATCGGCGAGGGAAGCGATATGTGGTAAACACTGACAATACGAAGGTACACAATGGTAGGACATCTGTTAAGAAATTAGGCAAAAGTTCCTTAATACTACTGGGAGCTGAAGAGAGTAAAAGCAATAGAGGAAAATAGAAATTGGAAGGCCGCCAGCACGAAACTCAGGGCGTAGGTTGGAAGTGCTACTCTGAGATGATGATGGCACAGGAGAGGAATTTGTGGCGGGCTGCATCAAATTAGTCAGAAGACTGACGACTCACAAAAAAAGCGCACTGCCAGTATCTTTTAAAATAACTATTAAAGTTACTCATTTTTGCCGTACGAAGGTCCTCTTGTAACAGCGGTTTGTATAGTCCTTCCTGCCTAACGAGCGAGGCGATGAATAAGCAGACGCAGCCATCATAAAGAACACGTAGTGCCAAATAGCGCAATGGTCAAAGTGCACACAAGTGAACTGTAGGTACTTAAACCAAACCAAACATAGCTCAAATCATTAACGTATTGAGACTAGAAGTGGAAAGGTAGGCAAGGCAGTGTGTGATGTTACACTACAGACGACTTCCGTGAAGAGAAACTTTAATTTATTGACATTAAGTATTTTATAATAATTCCTATACAACAGATCTTATGATAATTTTAAATAGTATTAATCCGTCAATAAAACTGAAGAAACAGACAGCTCTCAGGCTCTCAGAAATTATGTTGCCCAACTATTTCCCGAAAAATTTCTGATTTTTTTAATCTATAGGCTAAATCGTTCTATTAATTCCGCGTGTAATCAAAATTATATTAAAGTCTTTTTGTCGTTCTCCTAAAGACAGTGCTGTCTTCATGTCCAGTCGAAGAATCCAACGAAAGCAGCGAATTATTCTCTGCAAATGGTAAGGCGACTTTCGGGACCTGTCGGAAGTAAAATTTTGAGGACGGGTCGTGAGTCGTGCTTGGGTAGCTGAGTTGGTAGAGCACTTTTCCACGAAAGGCAAAGGTCCCTATTAGAATCTCGGCCCGGCACACAGTTTTAATCTGCCAGGAAGTATCAGTTACTGGCATTGTTGTATACGATTGTGTCATAGCATTCATGTACGGCACGATCGACTCTGTCTTTGTTTTCCCTCCAAATGAAGAAGCACAGGTCTTAAGGGATAATTAGAAGCTTCGTCTCCACGTCAAATACATATTTCGCCAGAGTAGGATTATTAGTGATATTATCTGTATACGTTTACTTCATGTAAAATTAATAATTTTGCGACTTCCTTTTCCGTATAATTTTCTAAATCTGCTTAATAAAGTCGAAGAAGCTGGTAAATCCGTAATGTTCATCGCACTTCCACTTCACAGAGCCCAGTTTCGTAGACCTCCATCGGTAACAATGCAATGGTTCCCACGAGCAGTGCTAAACCCTTCGAATGGTTTTTCTTTCACACTTTTGTGCGCATTTCATACGTCGTGTAAGTCTTTGTTCCATTTATACGATTCATGTTCATAATTTTATGAGACGAAATTGGCTTTGCATATGGCTTAATTTAAAGCCTCTCCTACCTCCTTCTCTTAAACAAAATATTAACGGCCTTTCTTTCTCACTGACAGCTCTTACCGCAGACGGTTTCTTTGGTCTTGGGCTTGGGAGACCCTCTATTCTTGTTCTGGACTTAAATTATCAGAAAAATCATCGTTCAGGCCATAATAATCAAGTTACTGGCTGTTCTTCCGAGATTCCTAAAGAAATATCAACATCATAGGAATGAATGCGCAAGAAATTTACTAATAAGTGAAGCTTATGTAGGTCTTCAAGAGAAGTAAATGAATTCGAGAACGTACCATATTCTTCATATTTCATTTTTGCAAGTCTGGAAATATTAATTGGGTTCTACAATACTGTGGAACTCTGGAACCTGCAGAAAGACAGACTCAACTGGCGCACATATACGGAAAAATCACGAAGAAAATTATTTCAGTTTTATCTCCATCGCTAACACTTGGCAACACCACATTAGCAATTACAAATTATTATGCATATTGAACGAGTTGCTAATTCGAACGAATAGTGACTGCGAACAATTGCGTCATTGAAACTATCAATGGAAACTGAAATTCGCTTTAAAAATTATGATTGCGCTGTCCCGTGTTATATGTTTACCAATGTGTCGTCAACCAAGGTTGGGTGTTCACCATATCATCTCCACGTTGTCTGCTACAACCACGTCAGGAGTGTACAGCTATCCAGTCGCCTGACGAGCAAAGAATTCGGCACTTCCTTTTTAATACTTGCCTTGTGTCTTAGCAACTAAAATTCTGATAATGTGTTTCTTTAGGCATTTTCTTCCTCTATCAAAAATTTTACCACAGATTTAGACATGTCAGTCAGCGCAGTTCCCTCGTCAGCAAGTGCAGCGTAGCTCGAGTATTTACAACATTGTGAAACAGTAGTAGTACTTATCAAACAACGAAAATCCTTCCACAGTGGTTGTTCGTCGGCCTCTGAGTAGACGAGTTAGTAAAAAAAATCCAGGAAAATATCGCTTACTCAAACACAGGGTAATAACATTTGAACTTTTGGTGCTTGATAGAGCCCTCACATAAAATGAATGATCGTTGGACAATAGGACTTTATGAAAACATTTATAAGGTCACGCGGAAGAGAAATAGCGAATAAACCATTACAAGAATCAAAATTTAATTTCCATATGAGAGAGTAGAGATTGTTAACTACGTATCATGTTTATGTTCCAGATTACAAATGTTTTTAACAATGACGATCATCAGCCTCCGCCACAATCTGGAACCGCACTAGATATAGCCGTAACTACTGCACGAATCTTTTCAGGTGGTATGTTGGCTACCTCTGTGAACCTTGTCTTTCAGGTAACCCCACAACACGAATTCACGTGGTGGTTTTCTCGAAATGTGTTACAGCCTCAGGAGAAATGTGAGAAGGAGCTCCATCCCTCGTCAAAACAGTTGCATCCGAAGCACCTCTGTCTCATAGAATATGGATGACGTGCTGTCGAAGCAGACCACAGTAACGGCTGCTGTTCACGCTCCGCCTCCTTGGTCCTTGGGGGTTGGAGTTCCTCCAAGGACATTAGACCAATCACGAACAGTGTCCTGAGGCCAAACCCCACAGTGACACTATGCAAGGGAACTTCATGAACTTTCGTTGGCGGTGACGTTTCAGAAACGTTAGCGTTAAATGATCCGATGTGCATAAAGTGTACCCCATCACTCCAGAAAATGTTCCAAGTCCACATGTCAGCTTCAACCCTTGCAAGGACCGTAAGAGCGAAATGTAATTTCTGTCCGTCTCTTTGGGTATTTCTTTCAGTTAGCTTCTATACTATACCGTGGCAATTCCTTTTTATATATACATAGTTAAGGCTCACGACCATTGGACCATCTTCCTCTGTGCGGATGCACAAACAGTGCCCGAACTCTTACGGGAATCGGCAAAAAGCCACGAGTAATGAGTATAATCCGCAGGGGCACTATGAATATAGTGCGGGACAATAAGTTGGGAATGTGGGTCTCGCGGGGAGCGTGCCAGAGATAAGTCCCTGCAGTTGCACTATCATCTGTGTCCTCGGTGGCTAGGATGGATGCCGACACGGTAGCTCAGCGTGTCCGGTCAGAGGGTTAGCTACTCTTGTAACAAAAAAACCGATCTACGACGAACTTAAACGGGTTCCATATGACGTCCGCCCCGAGCCGATGCAACGAACGAAAGCGATAAAAAAAGGTATGGAGCGTCAGCCATGTAAGCAGGAGATACCGGGTTCGAGTCCTTGGCGGGGCACACATTTTCAACTGTCCTCGTTGACTTATATCAACGCCTGTATGCAGCTACGGGTATTCATTTCATTGTAATTTAATTCTTTTCATACCACGTGGAACAGCCGTGCGGTCTAGGGCGTCTTGTCATGGCTCGCGCGGCTTGCCCCCGTCGGAGTTAAAGACCTCCCTCGGGCATGGGTGTGTGTGTTGTCCTTAGCGTAAGTTAGTTTAAGCTAGATTAAGTAGTCCGTAAGCCTAGGGACGGATGAACTCAAAATTTCCAATTTGCCACTGGTACAAGTTCCGTCGAGCTGTGTCCTTTGGCAATGACATGCGAAGGCTACTTTCGTCCATAAGTTTGCACACCAATGTAGAAGAACAGGTCTTCAGGAATATTTCAGCACACAAGCACTAATGTTAGGAACATAATGCACGGCGTCGCCTACCTCCGGTCCTTAAGATGGGGAATATTAGATGTGATCTCGTGGATTGGCGTCGTAGCTGGTTACGGATTCAGCAGTCAAGATGAACGCGTACAGTTAAGCTGATGGAAGCTGTAGGGAAAGTAACACGTCTTATTTCCCGAAACACCTCTTTCAACTCAGTATTTTGTGGGCCGGGGTTTACCGTTCTCCATCATCTCTGAAAGAGGGTACCGCCGTCACAGAAGCCCCCTGTATCATACAGAGTATGAATGTTTTTGTGCGTATGTTTTGATGGAGAGATGACAGATTTATGTCAATTCTAGTACATTTTACATATATAGTGCTATATATTTCTGACAGACATGAAAGTGATAGTGTGTCTTAGAATGTTAGTGGATCATCTTTACCTCACTTCTGTGGGTTGAAATTGCTCATTTTAGTAACCAGAAAGCAAAGACTTGCAATTAGTGGTAGTACAATGCTAGCCTTTTCCATTATCTTTCTTAACACAGTCTGATTTTTAATTACTTTACTCGCTTAAACACACTGTAGTACTGAAACAGTATACTGAAAGAACGATACCTTTCGTTTCTTCTCAGTAGTAACGATTTAAGAAAACACCAGATTTTGCGAGCCTTGCGAGTGATTTCGAGCTGTTGGTATTAGTGTTTCACATATTTTTCACCACTCACATTCCATACACGACGTGGCGTTAACATTATCTCAACGTATCTACTTAAGTTTATGAACATTGATTTCATTTCCGCCCAGAGTAAGAAAAAATGTTCCCACGGCAGACGACAAAAACAAACGATGCACCGAGAACACTCACGTTGTCGTACAAAGCTATGAGCGACTGTTACATGACTGCAGTGGCAACATTTATATTAATGTTTCATTTGTGTTCTCCAAATAACAGCCGCTCGCGCGACGTGCATTTCGTACAGCCATATTACCGATTCACATTTATCTTCATCAGTCGACAGCCAATATTCCGATATCCTTCACTGTTATTCATTACTGACAGATAATGAAAACCAATATACACCCCAACCCGTAGCAATGAACCCATTCGATGTTTCAATACTTCGAGTGCGGTTCTACCAGTGTGCTGTTGCTCATACAGATCAGGCGTTCATTCCGCGAACAGTAAACCTGATATGAAATGACTTTGTCAAGTAAAAGGATGAAAGTTAAACTTTTACAACTTTGTTTACTGCAGATACCTTGATGAAACCGAAACAATCCAAAACTTGTAAACCGGGAAGGTGACAGAAAAGTAATTTTTATATTCAGACTGAGAGTGAGTTTTCTGCTGATGAAACATAGAATAGTCATATACGGAATAAAGAAATACAATTTACGGTTTCGTATTGTGAGAAGCTGTAGTAAACTGGCAAAACGAGGGTGAGGTAAAGACAGTTGCAGTTCACTCGATAACAAGGAGATAATTCCATAACAATGAATACCGTAAGACCATAGTAAAGATTACTGTTTCTGTCGATTTCGTTGGAGATGTATTGCTTAACTGGTTGTAGCATAAGATCAGGAAATGACACACATCCTCTGCGTTCCCCTTAAAAGGTGTAGGATACGGAAAATGTAAGTTATGAAGATGAGAAGGGACGTGACCATTTTCTGTTTACAATTAGGGCACAGAGAGTTAACAAAAGAGCCACATGACTTTGTCAAGATGATTTAGATTTCAGGCTGTGTGGTGACAGTGTTTGTCACTTTTCGCCCTTACTGTATAATAATTACATCTATCATGTTATCATTTCAATATTGTAGAGGACATGAAACACAATTGACTGAATCTGTTCCTACTGTAATAGCCTTAATTAATCAAACCCATTACAGCCCTCAACATTCAGAACCCATGAAACGTAAGAGGTAGTAAAGCTTCCGTATCTTGTACGTGAAAATTTAAAAGTTTTAAATAAAACAAAAGTTATTAACATTCTACAACTCTAATTTTCATGTCCATATCCTTACAACCGTCTGACGCTAAAGAGCTCCGTGTTGTAGCGTGTAACATGGTGGTGTGTAACGTAATTATGTCCGTGCTTAAGAAAGAGCGTGCTGTAATCGAGTTTCGAATTCAGAGAATTAGTTCCCACGCGGGGCACCCTCTGATTCAGCATGACAATGCTAGACAATACACGAGCGCTGCGACATTTGTAACCATCCGACTCCGTGGGTTAATTGTCATAGACCATTCTCCATATATTCCGGACTTAGCCCCATCAGATTTTCTTCTGTTTCCTGAACATAAAGAACACCTTCGAGGACTTCACCCTGACAGTGATGAATTGATGCAAGCAGAAATGAGTCAAACATTCTACAATGACGGTATCAACAAACAGGTCTATTGTTGGAAGACATGTGTTTATCGGTAGGGTTACTATGTTGAGAAATAAATATGTAGACATGAAGCAGTAGGATTCCGAATTTTAGTAACGTCTATTCTTTTTAGAAAAGAATCTTTACCTGTTACCATATAAAAATTCGGAGGCGCTACTTCTCAGGTCGCCCTCGTAGTTCAGTCTCTAACTTCCACTATAAATCTCGAACAGTCACGATATCACTCGACTGACTAGTGTATTGAAAGATCTTCTACTAGCCGTTATCTGGAAGGTGAAAGACGAGGTGCGCTAGATCCATGACATGCGTCCACAGCCACGATACATTTATCAAATAAAAACATTGTACAATTTTCATATTAATTTGTTATTGGTACATTTCGACTTAAACATAGAATACAGTTTAGTATCTGTATTCACATAACCTCTTTGCAACACGTCACAGATCCACCATGCAAGTGAAACCACCAGCGAACCTATGGACCCAAGTACAACCAACAACTTGTTCTCTAACAAATGGGAAGAATGCTTACATTGCACTTGGGAGATCAGAATTCGATATAATTCGTTGTTAACAGTACGATATAACTGATTGTGGAAAACAAATCACTATTAAACCCCATATTTTAATGCACCAACATCATATTTATATTCGTGGTAAGACTAAAAACTGAAGAGCAAAACAGCAATCCTAACGTATAGAAAACATTATAACTACAGGTTTTTACTCATAATGTATTCCTCAATGATAGCATGCATCAAATGTACATATCTGTTTTTAGGTTAACGAGTGTGGATAATAATTTTATTTCGGAAATAAAATACATTTAATATTAGCTACAGAGTCACGGCTAAAAAACTTAGTAACAGGAATGGCAACGACTGGGTAAACCGTTAAGCGCACATATGTGTTGTAAAACATGACAGCTCATAAAATCCAGGTAATTAGTGGTTATTAATGAAATAAGAAAGGTGTGATCTTTCTGAAACCGAAGACTTCGTGAACTCTGCGGGATGCATTGGAGCAGACACTACCGGACGTAATATGGCTAGCGTATAAAACTATAATGGACTATTATGCAACAATTGGTTCTCTATTGTGAATAAAACAAAATAATCTGCAAATATATGAGACGTAATGGGAAACGGGAAGAGAAAGGGGCAGAATGAACACACATACATGTAGTAGCAGATGAAAATCACTCCAACGCAGATAAAGTACAGTAACGAGTAGGTCTCTACTTCCAGTAGAAAAGTCAGAAAATTTTATTGCGACTAGATCTAGGGTGAAGAACGTACAATGCAGATCGTGCTGTCGCTGGTCCCTTAATATGCCCCCATGATAAGCCAATACCACGAGTACATTGTGTGCGAAAGCTTGATAGAGGCACGCACTTGTTGATAACTGAGGTCAACATTAACTATCACGATAGGCTGCCTATAGTGCAAAATACCACTCGACAATGGGTGTATAATGGCACAAGTGATGAGTGAAAAAAAGCTTCCAATACTACCACTTCACAGATAGGTACGAGAGCCTATGCGCCACTGATGCATCTTAGGTCAACACTCGTCACAAAGTACATGACACCATTCGTATCGCTTGCGAGCAGGACACTGTTCTGGAAATGGTGGAGTCATTTCGTCTGGAGGACGTATACTTGGGATGAAATGACACTGTAATCATATCTGCTATGCATCGTCTTTCGCCGTTGGATGACAGAGGACTCTTTTGGTTGATCATGTGGATCATTTTATGTGGGGACAACCTGCACTCTCAGCAAGACACTGTGCCCATCAGTTGCTCCTAAATGGCACAAACAACGCTCCACGACCGCGAACAAGTCAGGATCCAACTAATGCCATGTATACCTAATGGGAACAGGTCGTTATTATCGTAAGTGATTGTTTTTGTGTGTCAACTGTTTGTATGCAATCAAATGGGACCCATGGTACGTTAGCCATCTGTCCCAACTGTGAATGGTACAATAATCTTCCGGCACATCTTGTGGATATGTTTGATTTGCCCCTGGTTTACTTTCACCTCCAGAAAGTCAATACACAACTTTACGGCTCGCTAATTAGGTGTATTAACCTTTCAACACCCTCATAAACTTTCTCTATCTCTTCATCTTCAGCTTACGACGTCGGCATGTATGCCTGGACTATCGTTATCGCTATTGGTTTGCCGCCAATTCTGAATAAGAACAACCCTCCTGTGAACAGTTCAGTGACAGGGTTGTTCTTATCAGAATCGACAGCAAACCAAAACCAACAAGCTGAAGCGACAGAGAAAGTATATGAGGCAATTGAAAGGGTAATATAGTACGTAAAGGGAGATGAAAATCTAACAGTCATGGGACACTAAAGTGCAGTTGTAGAGGAAGGAGTAGAAGAAAAGGTCACAGGAGAATAGGGGCTTGTGATAAGGAACGAGAGAGGAGAAAGACTAATTGAGTTCTATAATAAATTTCGGCAAGTAATAGGCAATACTTCGTTCAAGAACTACAGGGGAGTAGGTATACTTCGAAAAATCCGGGTGCTACTAGACGATTTCAGATAGATTATACCATGGACAGACAGAGATTCCGAAATCAGATACTGGATTTTGGAAGTGTGAAGAAAAAATACAAGCGAATGATTAGATACGCTTTAAGTTGTCTTGGGCTACAGATACAGCATTAAGGAATAGCTCAGTAGGCAGTTCAATTGAAGAGAATAGGACATCTCTAAAAACAGCCATCACATAAGATGGAAAGAAAAGCATAGATACAAAGAAGGTAACTACAAAGAAATCATATGTAACAGAAGAATTGGTTTAGTTGATCGATGAAAAGAGAAAGTAAAGAAACGTTTGGGAAAGCTCAGGAATACAGAAACACAATCCGCTGAGGAATGAAATAAATAGGAAGTGCTGGGAAGCTAAGACGAAATGGGTGCAAGAAAAAATCGAAGAAGAAATGATTGTCAGAACCACAGACTCAGCATACGCGACAGTCACAATAACCTTCGGTGACTTTAAACGTAAGGGTGGTAACATTAAGAATGCCAAGGGAATTCCAGTGATAAATGCAGAGGAGAGAGTGGATAGGTGTAAGGAATTCACTGAAAGCCTCTATGACGTGGAAGATTTGTCTAATGTGATAAGGGAGGAAACAGGAGTCGGTCCAGAAGAGATAAGGGATCCACTATTAGAAAGATAATATTAAAAAAAGCTTAGGAAGACTTAAGATCAAATAAGGCAAAAGGGATATCAGAATTTCTAAAATCATTGGGGGAATTAACAACAAAACAACTATTCACGTTGGTGGGTAGAATGTATGACTCTGGCTACATACCTTCTAGATTTCGGAAATATATCATCCAGACAATTCCGAAGGCTACAAGGGCTGACAAGGACGAGAAGTATTGCACAATCAGCTTAAGAGCTCATGCATCCAAGTTGCTGATTAGACTAACATACAGATGAGTGGAAAAGAAAGTTGAGGGTGTGCTAGATGACGATCTGTTTGGCTTTAGAAAAGGTAAAGGGGCAATACACGCAATTCTGAAGTTGCGGTTGGCAATGAAAGGAAGCCTAAAGAAACATCAAGATATGTTCATAGAATTTGCTGACCAGGAAAAACCATTAGACAATGTAAAATGATGCAAGATGTTCGAAATTCTGAGAAAAAAAGGAGTAAGCTATAGGGAGAAACAGGTAATATACTACATGTACAAGAGCCAAGTGGGAATAATAAGAGTGGACGACCAAGGAAGAAGTGCTCGGATTAAATAGGGATGCAGTCTTTCGCCCCAGCTGTTCAGTCTGTACATCACAGAAGCAATCATGGAAATAAAAGAAAGGTTCAGGAGTGGAATTAAAAGTTAAGGTGAAAGGATATCAATGTCACGATTCACTGATGACATTGCTATCCTGAGTGTAAGTGAAGAATAATTACATGATCGGTTGAATGGAATGAACAATGTAATGATTATAGAATAAAGATTGAGAGTAAATCGAAGAAAGACGAAAGTATTTGGAATTAGCAGAAATGAGAACAGCGAAAACTTATCATCAGGATTCATGGTCATGAAATACATTAAATTGAGGAATTATTGTATCCAGGCCGGAAAAAAATGGCTGACAGAGCAAGGAGGCCAAAGGAAGTCTTCTAGTATGAAACATAAGCTTTAGTTTGAGGAAAAAATTTCTGACAATGTACCTCTGGGTTACAGCATTGTATGCTAGTGAAACATAGACTGTGGGAAAACCGGAAGAGAAGAGAACAGAAATATTTGAGATTTAGTGCTATAGACGAATTTCGAAAATTTGTTGGACAAATTATATAAGGAATGAGGAGGTTCTGTGCAGAATCGGAAAGGAGAGGAATATCTGGAAAACACGGACAAGGAGAAGGTAAAGGATGATAGGACATCTGTGAAGACGTCAGGGGATGACTTCCATGGTACTACAGGGAGCTGTAGAGGGCCAAAACTGTAGAAGACGACAGAGATTGGAACACATCCAGCAACTAATTAAAGGCGTAGGTTGCAAGGGCTACTCTGAGATGAAGAGGTTGGCACAGGAGAGGAATTCGTTGCGCACCGAATGAAACCAGTGAAAAGGATGATGACACCCCCCCCCCCTTTTTAGCCAAAAAAAGAACTAACGTTCCACAGACATGAATGTTATGTAACACCTTTCCCCTACACCTCCTCGCAACATTATCTGATCGAAATCCTATTGAAAAAGTTGTATGAGACGTACAAGCCATTGACGCAGCTCCTACTACTTCCCGCCTGTTGTGCATAGGATAAACAATATTAATTAAGGAATGCTCCCAGTGATACTGATTTATTGAAGCCCTTACATTTTTCACGCTGAAGTTGAGTTTCAAGGTACAGTTTCAGTTGCAAGGTCCTTTTCATTTTTCAGTACATAAAGCACGACCTGTTTCGCGCTCTTACACGCCCATCATTATCTGTGATACTGAAAATATACCAGAGCCCGAAGCTCATAACTTTTAAACGTCGTAATTCATATGAAAAAGGAAAAAAAGAAATTCCCAATAACATTTTAAAAAACAGCTGTCGGGCTAGGTGTGGTAAAACCTTAGTTAATGGCAAAGCGATATAAGACAATCCTACGGACGACTGCCTGGGTAAAGAAATATGCAATGAACACCAGGACATTTACACTCTGCGCTATGACCCCGAGCACCGTGATGGAAGCGGTGTAGCATCAGTTTGGGTGTAAACATTAAAACACAATCAGAACTTTTGTCCATTCCATGAGTGGCATATGGCGAGTTGGAATAACGTGCCACACTCATCAGTTAAACAAATGTACATGAGTGACACTCCTATTATAAGTCCAGACTGTCAAAAACTCCTATACCAATTAGCAGCTACAGTCATAAAGAGATATAATGAACTGCTCCTACTTTGTGTCTACGACATAGAACCCAGTAAAATCTATACCTAGACCTACTTTCCAAGAGATAAAGTACTGACGATAATAAATTGAGTGTAGCATATATATTACGTCGTACTGAGTAAGACGAAACGTCAGAATTTCATTCAAGTATCCTCTCCCTAATACCTTACCTATACTAAACAAGTCGTGTGAAATAAGTAAGATAAATATCATGTGCAAGTAGCTGATCTTAGCGACATACTAACTTAACTGTTAAGTCATAAAAAGCAGTTCCCCGATAGCTTTTATATCATTTTTAGAAATGCTGATACCATCTTCACATTACGATTGCCTCACCTGACTGTGTGCGTAGGGAGTCATGCCTACACAATTTTTCACCGTCGTATATTATACTTGGCTTCGTACTGTACTTATTTTAATTTGAATACCGCTGTATTTTCTCTGAAATAACTGAAGTTCAGTGGTAATTATGCAATGAAACTCAGCACTAAATAATCACCGAAACGCGAGGAACGAGTCAATGAAATTGCGCATTAAATAAGCGTTGGAATGCAAGGAACGTGCCACCATGCGCCGCAGATGGAGTGGCTCTTAAGGACCAGACAAATGGCCTTTGCTAATAGAAAGCAGGTACACTTTCGGGGAACAATAATGTTTAGTGACTGGTCGAGGTAAAGCACTCATTTCTCACGTCTACCTATTTCAGTGTTAACATCCAACATATGGTGCGTCATGTGGTGATCGCACTATACAGGATGTTTCACATTTCGGGTTACACACTTCTAGAGGGGACTTAGTAGATTTGTTTATTTATTTGTGTCAAAAGCGTTGCATACAAAACGGACAACAAGAGAGGAGCAAGCTTAGTATATAAAATTTATGCATACACAGGATATATAGATACAATGTGAGGCGAATAGACTAAAATAACAGTAGTTCAATATGAACAGATTACAGACACTAAATATAATCAGACCAAAAATAGCTACATCGAAGGCATTGCCTCTGGCCTACAGCAGGTCCTCCAGCGTGCAGGAATAGTGGGCGCTGAGGACAGATGTACAGGTATTTACTATCAAAAACAGTCTTGATCCCAAATTATTTATTCCGGTGACCGGTTTCGACCACTACAGATTTACCACCAGAAGGAGGTTCTTACTCATTGGTCTGAAGATAACCACAGTTGTGGTCGAAACCGGTCACCGGAATAAATAATTTGTGAGCAAGACAGTTTTTGATAGCAAATAATTGTATCAACATTGATCACTGTTCACTTCCATAATGTATTCTGATGTACAGGTGCTTGGTGATTTGCTCAGTAGCACATTCGCGTAAAGCTGATGGGTCCCCAAGACAGTTCCATTTAGCCACATTATTTTTTGTTCTACCCACACCACTTCTTAGTCTGTTCAGGGATTTCCTCGTTCTCCTTTGCAGGTTTCTGCCTGGGGGAGGACCTACGAAGGTGGGATCCATGATGCGATATCTGCGTTTCTGGTTGTCCACCGGTTTTCTCGTACCATTGACGTTGATGTATTATCTTTGAAGGAAATTTTTTGAAAGGTCTTCCAAGGTTTTAGCCTGCTCGGGGGAGGTTGGTCTCCATGGAGCCGGTGAGCAGCGTTTAGTTCCACTTTGCTTCTCTCTGCGTTCGCGGCAACTTCGCTCATTACATATGGTGGGGCTATCCCCACCAAGCTCTTTTTCTTGTAGTTAGGAGTTGCTCTCAGGCATCCTGGCGTTATTCTACATGTCTCGTATAGAGCAACTTTCGTATTCCTGGCATTAACAGAACTGTACCAAACGGGTCAGGCGAATTCTGTGGCAGAGTAGCATTAACTGATAATGTTCTGAGTACTGTCGGTTGGGCAATCCGTCCGCTTCTTGTGAGCTTTCTCACGGGCACGGAGGGAGCCTCCAAGGAGAGTGTGCGTTTCGCGCTTTACATACACTCGTGCGTCTTCAGCGCAACAGAATTACCCACAACCGGTTGACCTTTCCACCATAGAAGAGTCGCTGTGTGCGACAGAAAAAGCGCAGGTACTCTCTCTAAAGCCAAAATTGACGATAATAACCATAAACATTGCGGGCTTATCTGCGAGCAAAGAAGAACTTCCACAAACTTAATATATAAAGCTTTACATAGGAACCCACGTCCGTAAATATCTTACAAAGATGCTGCAGAGCGTCAAAAATATAGGCGCCGGCGACTATAAATATTTGTGTATGTATGTTGGCTCCGTGATGATGTTGCAAACTTTCTGGGATGATGGAGAAGGATAAACGTGTCAATTTGACAATTTGAGGAAGGGTCTCTGTGCCGGTACCAAACAAGACGAAAGTTGTAAGCGAAGACCGTTCTGATACCACTGACGCTAAAATAGATGTGCCAGTACTGTTGTAAGACTGTAGGATAGACAACTTTCAGAAGTGGCAGTATGGAGGAAAACAAGAATAAATATCTCATAAACATAGGTTCTATAATGCATATCTTAAAGGCTACGACCACTTGTTCAATACCGAGGGAGAAGGCGTAGTGATTAGCACACTGGACTCGCATTCAGGAGGACCACGGTTCACACGGGTACGGCTATTCTTATTTAGTTTTTCCGTGATTTACTTAAACCGCTTCAGGCAAATCCTGGATGGTTCCTTTGAAAGGGCAAGGCCAACTTCCTTCCCAATCCTTCTGTAATCCGACGGAACTGATGGCCTCTTGCCCCCACCCCCTCACCATGACAGCCCCACTCAAACAACCAACCAACATGTTCAAGAGAGGACGTATGTTTCACATTAGCGATTGTAAACAAGTGCTTATTGCTCCTCAGGTATGCGTTTCAGATATCATGTTTACTCGACATTTCTTCTTGTTTTGGTTCGCACTCAAGTCTGACAATTAAATAAGATGCATTCTTAGCGACAACAGTACCGGTACATGTATTCTAGTCTGAGGTATCAGAATGATTTTCGCTTGTAACTTTCAAACAATTTCTTTCCGGTGCAAGGACCGATAGCTCAAATCGATAAATTTATCCACCTCCATCGTTCTAGGAACATTGTAACGTCATCATTGAATCAACATGTATATGCATACATTTCCAAGCACTGGCGCATATGAGTTTGACGATCAGTAGCATTGTAGTGTGACGTTTGCGGATGTAGGTTCCCGTGAAAAACTTGATCTACTAAGTCCCCCCTACAACCTCTGAAAATGTGTGGCACGAATTGTTAAGCCCTGCTCGTTAACTCTACAAGTGTGTAACACGGGTTTTGGAGCAGCTATAAATGATAAAATTGGCAAAGCACCATAACATCTCCTCTATTAGTGTGGAAGAAGTTCCATGACGCGGAGAACATTATTTGACACCTCCGTTACTGTATTTTACCTCATAAAAGACGATGTACCACCTGAGAGTTGGGAAAAAGAAGACTGAATACAGAATGATGACCGCGTATGTTTATTGAATCTCACAGAACTCGTATTTAATTGCTTCTTTATCCCAAGACAGCAAAATTAGGCCTTAGTCCATAACTGAAGATCGTATGGAATGCTGGTCAAAGTTTCTTTCCAATCATGTTTCAGTCATTACAGTTGAAGCAAGATGCGGTATGAATGTTTGCATCTCATTTGGAGTGGGGCAAAGGGCGACACTTCCATTAGGCTGAGAAATAATTTTATGTCGTTGTGCCGCGAAGGAACCGATCCAGAATCAACACTGACTTTCACTCAAGAATTACTTTAAAAATCTTATGAACCGAGGACGCCACAAATTGGAAGTTAAATAACACATCCTAGTGTAACGAGCCTCATTTATTGCTTTATTCGCTTTTAAGTGTGTTGCAAGTGAGGTTTTCCCTACCTCTCTCCCCATCCCACTAAGTCTCTTTCTCTCTCTTCCTCTCTCTCTCTCTCTCTCTCTCTCTCTCTCTCTCTCTCTCTCTCTCTCTCTCTCTCACTCACTCACTCACTCTATCCCTACAGTCAACCTGACGTCGTAATTCATAAAACTAGGACAAACATACATAACATACATGGACATGTAAGCTTCACAATGTCAGTGTGTTTTCCTTTTCAATGTTCATATCAGTAATTATATTAGAAATCACTAACCATCTTAAGCAGGGAAAGGAATACGATCAATAATTTATGTACAGTATGTTTAGAAATTTACGTGTTCTTTTGTGTAATATGACTTGAACACGTTGTGTAGGTCTTACATTTGCTTTGAACAAAACCAAATACATTAAGAAGACCGTTGCGTTTTTGCGCTCGTACTTGCTTACATTTCACGTCCGTTTGCAGAGTTTTGAATGGAAAGTTAACAACTCAGACGGGAGTATTTGGACGGGCAAAGCCTGCGGTGTGGGAATTTCGAACACTGCACGGACTTCATCCACAAAGAGCATGGTATTCGCGTCACATACCTCAGAACCAGTGTATCCATGAGAGAAAAAGTGAAGCGGGGGGAGGGGGGGGGGGGGCGAAGGGAGTGCTCTCACTAGAATCACTGATACAGCGAACGAAATTCTTTCCACTTCTTCTCGTTTTCCAGATTGATGCTGCCACGAATATGTTTCCTCCGAAAAACAAGCTTAATTTTTCTTTTTTTTTTTCTCCTCTTAAGTACTTTAGTCGTTCCGTCCTCGGTGTCGATGTCAAAATTTGGATACGTATAACGAAATGTAAACCTTCTCCCTTTTCGGAGTGGTCTCGATACCTGTTTCTTAACGAATTCCACGAGCTTTAAAGAAGATTCCAGCTAACGCATGTTCTGTTCTCATTTTCAGATACCTCACTAGCAGGGAAAAGGATAATGATGGCCCTGTATCTCTGGTAAGTGATGGTCAGTTCAACAAAACTATTAAAATTATTATATCATACTCGTTCATTGATAAAATGATAACTCAAATACGGATTTCATTACAGTATTTTCATAAAAAAGTCTAGAAGGAAGACAAAATAAGCATGGCGGCTCTTTTCTTAAGTTTAGATTACTTACGTAATTTTTATGGTTTCTTAGTTAAGTACAAATAATGACAGTTAATGCTAAAGCACAGCCTTTAAGAACATGCTAGAGTGAGGAAAAACTAAATCCCCCCGTCGGAAGTTCGAACCCTTCCTCGGGCATGGGTGTGTCCTTAGTGTAAGTTAATTTAAGCCAGATTAAGTAGTGACTAAGCTTAGGGATCGATGACCTCAGCAGTTAGGTCCTATAAAACCTTACCAAAAATTTCCAAAATTTCCAAAAACTAAATCCTAGAGACATAGTATAAACTACGGCCACGTGACGAGAATGTTTTTTTTTTTTGTCATGATATATAAGTGATGAAATAACGAAGACTCTAGCATTAACATTCACAATGACATTCGCATCGCATTCCTTTGATGATTTGATTCTGTTTCTGACTGTAGTTCATCGCTGAATTAACGTTAAGTGTATGTTGAAAACATAATTTGGGAGCAAAGCGTTATTCAGAATCGTACGTATTGTTTATCTAGTCTCAGTCACAACTTAATTTCTAAAACATTGTGAGACGAGACCCATATGTTAGAGATGTTTTTGTGGGAGAGTTTTGAGTCGCCTTACTGACAATTAACTGTACCATTTATCTGAAGAGCCATCGACATCTTGTTAAAGAAGTTCGATATTTTTCCTCATCGGTCAAATATTTTCGGTAATCGTGTTCGAATTCTACAAGGCGAAATCACAGAGAACTTTAGCTTGGAGTAGATCTATTTTTCTGAAAGACATTTACTAACGAAAAGTATGAAAAACTGCCATGTTTTATCTCATTATCATTACATACGAAACAAAATTTTCTTGGTAGTTTATGAACCAAAGACATAGCACGATCGCATTTCAGTATCGTATAGGATATCATTTTTAAGGCTATATAAAAGAAATCATAATCTCCCAGTACAAACAATATATGAGCGTGAGTAGTCAAATTAAAATTCTTTTTAATTTTTTTATTTGGTTAGATAACGGAGGACATTCTGCCGAAGAGCCATTTATACACTTCATCTAACATATTTGATCAGTGCATGAACCTCAAAGCGACTGCTTTATTTAATTGTGGACGAACTGTCAGCAGTGTCTACAGTAATTAAAACTTCCGGGCTAAGAGGCCGTGGTCCAATAGTACACTCCTGGAAATTGAAATAAGAACACCGTGAATTCATTGTCCCAGGAAGGGGAAACTTTATTGACACATTCCTGGGGTCAGATACATCACATGATCACACTGACAGAACCACAGGCACATAGACACAGGCAAAAGAGCATGCACAATGTCGGCACTAGTACAGTGTATATTCACCTTTCGCAGCAATGCAGGCTGCTATTCTCCCATGGAGACGATCGTAGATATGCTGGATGTAGTCCTGTGGAACGGCTTGCCATGCCATTTCCACCTGGCACCTCAGTTGGACCAGCGTTCGTGCTGGACGTGCAGACCGCGTGAGACGATGCTTCATCCAGTCCCAAACATGCTCAATGGGGGACAGATCCGGAGATCTTGCTAGCCAGGGTAGTTGACTTACACCTTCTAGAGCACGTTTGGTGGCACGGGATACATGCGGACGTGCATTGTCCTGTTGGAACAGCAAGTTCCCTTGCGCGTCTAGGAATGGTAGAACGATGGGTTCGATGACGGTTTGGATGTACCGTGCACTATTCAGTGTCCCCTCGACGATCACCACAGGTGTACGGCCAGTGTAGGAGATCGCTCCCCACACCATGTTGCCGGGTGTTGGCCCTGTGTGCCTCGGTCGTATGCAGTCCTGATTGTGGCGCTCACCTGCACGGCGCCAAGCACGCATACGACCATCATTGGCACCAAGACAGAAGCGACTCTCATCGCTGAAGACGACACGTCTCCATTCGTCCCTCCATTCACGCCTGTCGCGACACCACTGGAGGCGGGCTGCACGATGTTGGGGCGTGAGCGGAAGACGGCCTAACGGTGTGCGGGACCGTAGCCAAGCTTCATGGAGACGGCTGCGAATGGTCCTCGCCGATACCCCAGGAGCAACAGTGTCCCTAATTTGCTGGGAAGTGGCGGTGCGGTCCCCTACGGCACTGCGTAGGATCCTTGGAGTGCATCCGTGCGTCGCTGCGGTCCGGTCCCAGGTCGACGGGCACGTGCACCTTCCGCCGACCATTGGCGACAACATCGATGTACTGTGGAGACCTCACGCCCCACGTGTTCAGCAATTCGGCGGTACGTCCACCCGGCCTCGCTAATGCCCACTACAAGCCCTTGCTCAAAGTCCGTCAACTGCACATACGGTTCACGTCCACGCTGTCGCGGCATGCTACCAGTGTTAAAGACTGCGATGGAGCTCCGTATGCCACGGCAAACTGGCTGACACTGACGGCGGCGGTGCACAAATGCTGCGCAGCTAGCGCCATTCGACGGCCAACACCGCGGTTCCTGGTGTGTCCGCTTTGCCGTGCGTGTGATCATTGCTTGTACAGCCCTCTCGCAGTGTCCGGAGCAAGTATGGTGGGTCTGACACACCGGTTTCAATGTGTTCTTTTTTCCATTTCCAGGAGTGTAGAAATACTTCTCCCTGACGTTTCGTTGCCAGCTGCGGGCAACGAAACGTCAGGGAGAAGTATTTCTACTATTGGACCACGGCCTCTCAGCCCGGAAGTCTTAATTACTGAAGACGCCGGCCGTGAAAGCCTACACGCTATGATGTCAGCAGTGTGTTTTATAGATTTTCTTCATATCTAAGCTCAGGTTACTATTGATATTTACGTTAAAGATGAGAACACTGAAGCAAGAAATTTTGCGATACTGCCTAGGGAGTCAAACTTTCTGTACTTTGTTATTATAATCATTAAAATTACAACAGCCAGGACTCAGTTTACACCTAAAATCGTTAAAGCTTTATTTCCCTTAGCAAATAACGCACTATAACATATTTGTGTTTCCAGAGACTCGTTTTCTAATCTGCCGAATAAGTCTAGGATGAGATGTTGGCTGAAGTAGCATCTTGCACCATTTTCAGAGTAGTGCATTTATTATGATGAATCATATGACATAACTGCTCACAATGCTTTGAGAGCATTTACTATCATATCAGTGATAAAGATAATTTTCATTGGTATAACACTGCTTCTGGGAATTCTAGTTTCAGCATTCGGCAAGTGTAGATGCAATTTTCCCATTGAATTCTTTTCACAATGTACTGGACGGTTATAAAGAAACTGACGTTGTTCCAAGCTCTGCAGTGCGTGCTGTATACGTCACAAGGCGCTGAAACATCGTATGTGTGTTCATTAATCGGTTTCCTTGTGGACAATACTGAAAACATATTAGTTCCACTTTCTGCCACCGGATGAAAATATAGCTCTTCACGCAATTTGGATGTTTATTTATTTTAGTCATTCATTTGTTTAACCTGATGTTATTACCACCATGAGACCGTCTGTTACCTTGGATCAAGGTTCCACATAAACAACGCATTTTTATGTCATAGTTACCCAAGAAATAACAATATCATATGACAAATACCATTAAATGACTTGAGCGTGTATAGTGACAGTGTGAATAAATAAAACTGACTGGGAACTCATAAAGTTAGTAATAGCAGTATTGTACTGCTCCACTACAACTACTACTGCTGCTGCTGCTGCTGCTGCCAGTAATAGGGATAATAGTTATAATATTATTAATAATAATCATATTAACAATAATAATAACTGTAATGATGCTGCTAGATATAAAAAGAATGTAAAGGTGGTCAAAATTGTGTGTTGTGATACTTCGAGTATTGGGGAACGAACACTTAAGGAGACTGCACAAGCTACGAATACAGGGAAATTAGGAAAATCAGTTGGAAAGAACGATTTGCAAGGGGAGCGAGTGCGTACAGCGACAATAGTAATCGTTACTGTTCCTTTAGTAGATATGGCATTAACTGTCTTCTGAAGCTGGATCCCTTATTCCGTTCTGTAATATGAAGCGGGAAGTTATGGCAAACTCCGGCTCCTGCTATCGAGAATGACGACAGATGAGAATTTGTTCTGATGCGAACAGGTGTTTCCACCACGTTGTTCAGACAAGAGCATTAAGGTCGAGGAAAGATGTGGAGGACAGTGTATGTCGATAAGACAGCAAGAAGACAGGGGGTAAGGATATCTCTCAGCTTGTATACACGAAGCCATGATACATGTGCATATGACGGCGTAATGTGATCAAATACTCTAACATCACAGATACAACGAACACAAGTATTCATATCCAGTTGTGGGTGCTGTGAGCATTTCCGAGCACTGTCTTTCAGAAAAACATCGTAAGTATCAGAGTTTGTACGAGTACCTTTTTCAGATCAGGAGTGAAGAGATTTTCTGGTGGTTTTAATGGTTTTAACTTCAACTCTATATACTTCGCCCATTTTGAAAGTGCGCGCAGTTAGGTACTGAGGTTCTCTATAGCTAACTTCTGCTTCATTGGTTTCGCACTTAGTTACAACTGGATGTTACCAGCGGAAATATGATACACGCAGTATCACAGAACTGATGACACAGCATTGACATTCAATGAAAACAGTACAGGACCTAATACCGAACCCGGGGGACACCTGATACTAGGTGCCTCCATTGTGACTCTATGACGCCGGAAATGAAGCACTGTTGGCGAGACAACATGTGTTAACTTAGCCATTGCACTGCAAATGTTGGCAAATTGAGGCTGCTAAGTGAAATCGAAGTCGACAGAGACAAAGATTTAGCTGATGGGTACAGATTAGGTTAGAATAGATTAAATTAGTACTTGTTCCGTAGATCATGAATACTTCGTAATTTTTTGGAACGTTTCAGGTTAATAAACGGTGTCTGTACAAGATATTACATTATACCAAATATTACATGACTAGAAGGAGTTGCCATTTAGAAATTCTTTTAATTTCCTTTTAATTGCTATATGGCTATGTGTCAGACTTTTGATGCTATTAGGTAAGTGAACAAAGACTTTTGTGGCAGTATAATTTACCCACTTCTGAGCCAAAGTTAGATTTAACCTTGAGTCGTGAAGATCATCCTTTCTCTTAGTGTTGTAGCCATGTACACTGCTATTACTTTTGGATTCGCTCGGATTGTTAATAACAAATTTCATAAGTGAATATATATATATATATATATATATATATATATATATATATATATATATATATATATATATATATATATAGTGAGGCTAAATGAAGATCCCTAGCTCCTTAAGTAAGTCTCTGCAGGATGATCTTGGACGAGCTCCAGCAATTATTGTGATTACACGCTTTTGTGCAATGAACACTCTTTTACTCAATGATGAGGTACTCCAGAATATGATGCCATACGAAAGCAGGGAATGAAAATAGGCGTGGTAAGCTAATTTACTGAGATGTATTTCACCAAAATTTTCAATGACCCAAACAGCATAAGCAGCAGAACTCAAACGTTTCAACAGATCTTCAGTGTGCATTTTCCAGTTCAACTCCTCATCAATGCATACACCTAGAAATTTTGAATGTTCTACCTTAGCTACCGATTTGTGATCGAAGTCTATATTTATTAATGGTATCATTCCATTTATTGTGTCTAACTGTATATACTGTGTTTTGTCAACGTTTAATGAGAGCGCATTAGCAGAGAACCACTTAATGATTTCTGAAAAACATTGTTTACAATCTCATCAGATAATTCTTGTCTGTTGGGTGTGGTGGCTATACTTCTATCATAGGCAAAAAGTACCAGCTTTACATCTTCGTGAACATAGAATGGCCAGTCATTAATATATATTAAGAACAGCAGAGCACCCGAGACCGAACCTTGCGGTACCTCATTCTTGATTGTTCCCCAGTTTTATAAATTATCAGTTTTTTAGAATATACCCTTGTAAACACCCTGTGCATCCATGACAAGATCCAGGCAGAGGTTGTGCTGCGATGTTTAGAGAAAGGTGATTGGTGTTCTTGTAGTAGGTTATTTGTGATTAGATAGTTTGTTAGCTAGTGTGGCCAATATGTTCTAAGACCTTGGATAATACAAAAAGGATCCAAATAGGTCGATGCTCGGTGGGTGCTGTGGAAACGTCCTTTATAGTTAGTGGTTTAACTAGTCACTGTTTCTATGTCTCAGAAGAAACACTTGTGATTAAGAAGTGATGGAAAACATAGTGGGCAGTAATGAGTCAGTAATAAGCTTCATCATTTGCTATATGACGCCATCATGTCCAGTGTCTGATACACTTGAAGCTCTGGATAGAATTTTTCATGGCTCCATGAAGTAATCAATGAGTTTTGGTTTCGTTGTGGCTGTAGGCAATATGAAGTGCAGGTTCAGTTCCTAGGTTGGGACATTGTGGTCAGCTTTTACTTTAACCATGCAGGTTTTTTCATAGGATACCTGGTCTCTTGCTGTAGCCGGTTAATGTATATGCATACATGAATTTTGCATTTCTCACAGCTTCAGGGACGTTGTTGCACTGCTGCTTATAAGCAATATGATTTTCACAAAAAAGGGGAGGGGTGATCAAATACGTGATAACGGTGGTTCTGGTACGTTTATTAAGATATGTACAACATGTGTTCCGTATTGTTTCTTGACTCAGCAGCATGTTTCATCAGTAACACGGCATCGTAAACAGTTAACCCCAGCATTTGCGGTGTAACTATAGCGATATGTTATCATATATTAGCCATCAGATCAGAAAGAGTCCAAATACATCCCTGATAGACGAGATCTTTCAGATACCACACCGTCATAAATCACATGGACTTAGTTCTGGGAATCTGGAAGGCCACCCATCATGAAAATGCCTACAGATTTCGCGGTCATTATCGAAGGTTTCTCGAAGTAAATATTTCGCCTGGTACGCAGCATGCGATGCCGTCCCATATTGCATAAAAGTAGTGGTGCAGACACAGTTGCGTTCTTCCAACACTGGAGTCACATGTTGCACAAGGAGGTATTGATAAGGCGTAAACGTCAATAGGTCTCGAAGAAAATCGGACGGTGAATGAAGGAGTTTGTGAAGCCTAACCACACAGTCGCGTAAGCTGAGTGCAGTGGATTTCGCTACAGAGCATGTGACTGTGCAGAATACCACAGGCGACAGTTCTTCAGTTCACGGCACTGTGCAGGTTACAATGTGCTTCGCTCGTAGAAAGAACGTTTCCCGGCCACGTGTCGTCAGTTTGCATGAGCGTCAAAAACTGAAGGATGAAGTCACGGCGTTGCAACCTATCTTTGAACTTCAGTTGGTGCGCATTCTGATTGTTTTAGGGAGACCAGTGTAAACTGCGGTGAAAAATCTTTAGAGCTGTTGACTAAAGGCTAGACAATTCTCCAGACACAGCTCGAACTCTGGCCGCAGAGTCTGAGGCATGTGCTGCAAGGCCAGTTAGAGCTACACCAACTTCATCAACGACAAAAGTGGCAATGGACCGCCTCCCTCTCACTACTTCACCAACTAATTAATCTGTTTCTTCAAATTCATATTCATAATCTTTACCCCACTTGTGAAATGTAGCCTCTTCGCGGCTGCTTCTGACCACTATATTCCCGTAATGAAGCGCTGCTGTTGCTGCCGTACTGATGAAACACCTTTAAAGACAGTTCACGGTCTTTCTTCTCAATAGCCAATGCGTTACGCGCAGAAAATTTTTGCCTTCTTAACTCTTACATCAACGGTCACTTCACAAAAGAAATCACCTTGGGTCGCCAATTGACACACAGCAAACTGACGTCAAAACAGGAAACATTTCACATTCTGACTGCCTATAGCGCCATATTTTCAGCTGGTGACAGAAAGTGGAACTATCATGTATTCAGCGTACTTCGCGGGCAAACCAATAAATGAAAATATTTACAATGTTTCGGCGTCCGGCGAAGTATGCAGCCTGTAACGCAGCACCCGGAACGCCATCAGTTTATTGTAATTACACGCTACACTACATTCCTGATGTGCAATATGATTAAAATTAGAGCTACATTTAAATGCTTTTATTTGAGAAACTGCTATCTCTATCTTGCTTTCAGCATTAAAAATGATCACATCGAAATAATTTGTATTAAATCGGTAGTGCCATCGTGTTTCAAATAAGGAATGCTATACTGCGAAAGTAATAACCTGGCTTCTCCTCACAGCTCTATTCTAAACTTGCTATTATTTAGTCAGTCTCAGCTGTAATACCTCCAGGAATAACGAGAATGAATTCGTCAACAGTACAAGGTTTCTGGTAGCCACATAGTTAAAAAATCACAAAGGCGAAACTTGGTGGCGAAGAAACGCTTCATCAAATTACTTGATATGAAAACACTCGTCGGTTTCTGGTAGCCACTGAGGAAAATAGGTGATCCTTGTAGTGAAAAAATACATAATCGAATTACATGATTTGGAAATGTACGTTGAACATCTGCACAATTCTGGCGAAGTAGACTCTTGTTCGATCTTAGTGGAACGTATTTTCTTATAAGTAGACGTGTAGTCTCTTAAGATAACGTGTGTTAAACATTGTGTGGCAAACTGCACGCAAAGTTTGTACAGTAAATGTAGCGTCCCCCGACATACCACGACGTTGCTTTCTTCGAGCCGTAAATCTTACAGTCCGTTGCAGCTAGAAGTCCTTATCGGCAAAGTGCACATCCTGTTTGGTATGACAAAATTTCGTCTTCTTTCTGGACGACAACGGAACTTAGTTTCAAGAATTCTTCCATTGGTCGTCGACTATTCATGTGTCCAACACAATACTGTAACCTACAATCTTTTCCTCTAAGTTACAGACGATGATCTGCTGCCGTATCTCATCGTGTCTCATTCTATTATTGTGATTCACAGAACTAATCTCAAAAACTTAATATGGGCTTAGCTAAACCTGGTTAATTTTTTTCTCTTACAATTCATAACTTACTAACATACGCGGAACTCGCTGCTGGCATTATTTGTGGAATTTCGTTTGTTGCATAAATCGTAGATTCTTTTGCTTAATGTTCTAAGATTTTAACATGTGTAGTATATAATGTTGGGAATCCACAACTCCTTCTTGGCTGAATGCTATCGTTCAGCCTAGAAAAATGAATCATTTAATTAGATCAACTGTCTTGGTTTCTAATATTAGCTTCCATCGTCCTAGTGAAGATCCTACGATAAAGGCGGTTTGTACGAATGAAGATTTTTTACGTTATATGACCCTATAACATCAAGCAATTCATGGAGTTCCCTTTGTATCAGGCGCCCTGAGTGGCCGAGCGGTTCTAGGCGCTACAATCTGGAACCGCGCGACCGCTACGGTCGCAGGCTTGAATCCTGCCTCGGGAATGGATGTGTGTGATATCCTTAGGTTAGTTAGGTTTAAGTAGTTCTACGTTCTAGGGGACTGATGACCTCAGAAGTTCAGTCCCATAGTGCTCACAGCCATTTGAACCTGTGTATTACTCTTTCCCAACCGACAACAGAGTATCTGAACCAATTAATATTTCATAGCCAACTAGTATGGCAGGTTAAGTTTAAAGGATTGGAGCAATATTCCCTATTTATGAACTGAAGACCTGTTTTATCCCGAACACCATGCGTTTAATGTTTACATTATTTTATAAAGCACTCCGTCGGCAACCCACAAGTGGCTCATCGGGACCACCCGACAGCCGCGTCATCCTCAGATGAGGATGCAGATAGGAGGGGTGTGTTGCCAGCACACCGCTCTCGAGGTCGAAAATGGTTCAAATGGCTCTGAGCACTATGGGACTTAACATCTGAGGTCATCAGTCCCCTAGAACTTAGAACTACTTAAACCTAACTAAGGACATCACACACATCCATGCCAGAAGCAGGATTCGAATCTGCGACAGTAGCGATCGAGCGGTTCCAGACTGAAGCGCATAGAACCGCTCGGCCACTCCGGCCGGCGCTCTCGAGGTCGTTATGATGGTTTTCTTTGACCGTAGCCGCTACTGTTCGGTCGAATAGCTCCCCAATTGGCATCACGAGGCTGAGTTCACCTCGAAAAATAGCAACAATGCATGGCGGCTCGGATGGTAACCCATCCAAGTGCCGGCCACGGCCGGCAGCACTTAACTTCGGTACTCTCACGGGAACCGGTGTATCCACTGCGGCAAGGCTTTAGCCACATTATTTTATCAGACTTCAGATACCTTCTTCAGAAAAGAGCTCCTATTTACTTTTTATTCTATATTTCAGAACTGTAGATTAAACAAGGTCACAGACATTTGTATTCCATCGTCTTTGTTTGTGTGTTTGTCACCCTACCTAAACGAACATAGCAGTGTGGCACCAGCATGGATGATCTGGGTTGATTCTTATCTTCACCTAAAAACTTGTCTTACTGAAAGGGCTTGAGGGTTTATTTACCCTTTGAGAAGGAATCACAAACCACTTGAAGTGCCTTGAATTTCGGTAGCAGACACAGTAACCCGGATAAGAGAATGCGCCTGCAACACATACCCTTCAAGCTGTTGTCGAGTGATGCCGTATATGGGGGACAAAACAGTGGTAGGTTGTGAGGTAACTGTTCTACACTGAAGAGAGTAAGAAGGACTAGAGTTAAGTTTCAGCAAACATGCATCTACTTACGCAACGTGAGCTGTAGCAAAGCTATCACAAATATAGCTTAATAACATCAAGAGAGTGGTATGTTCAAAACTGTAACACGCAGTTTGAAGAGATAATTCAAAGAAAAATTGCGGTTCAATACTCCATCACCGACGATTTCAGTAGAAATGGAGAAGGACGGAGCAGTAAACCGACTGTGACTATTCTGCACTTCTGTTAAAGTAGGGAAATCATGTGAACCTAAATCAGACTCAAGCGCATTAATCAATGTGGCACTTCGCTCTGTTATTCTGTCGGAAGAAGTGTAATGCTTGCGGTTCTCTCCTTTTTATCGGACTAACTGTGTTTTACGTCCCATACTTTCCCAGTCCGAACTCATATTCCTCATTGAATGACCTTGTCAGGAAAGGATTTTTACTTTTACACTAGGCAGCGCATCAATGAATATCTTCATGGCTTTCGCATTGCGCATGAGATTCTTGTTTTCTCGTGTGCCGTAGAAAACTAGATAAACTCTGTAGAGTAAGTACAAATATAAGGCATACACATTAAATAAATAGTGGATGATGAGCACACTCACACGACACACATGTCCGTATCGTCATAAGGATTAAACGGCCGCTTTCGTGATGGGAAAGTGCTTCGGCTCCAGATCGAATACGCATGGCGGGTTAACCACGATGATTGGAAAGCCGACCAGCCTGCATGTCGTTTTTATGCCGTTTCCCACGTCCGACTAGGCAAATACCCGGCCGGTACCCAACTCTCGCCTCAGATACACTATTCGCAAACATTTAGAATAGTTCGGGATCTTTCACACGCATTACACTGCACGCAGACAATTTTGATATATTACCTCCCGTTAGGGTAGCAGATTGGCGACAGGAAGGGCTCCCGTCAGCCCCTTAAATTGACTGCGGAGGTGCATAGCAACAATAACTATCCTGCATCGTTGCGTGACAAGGGCAAAAGAAGGAAACAGTAGTACACAAATGGGCTATTTCTAAACTGTTCTATACTGTTTACTTACAACTAGAAAAACTGCTGGATCGGTTCTAAAAGAATAAGTGGACAACTGAAAATGAGCTGTACTGGACTTGGAAATAAGTATATATTATAAATCAAAATGCCAGTAATAGATGCTCATAAACTTGTACACAGATAGCATGAGAGGTATAGAACTTTTTTGCTAAATTTTTCGTCATCGGAAGCGGTGTAACGAGGTACCAGACTTTCTAGTTGGATATTCAAACGTGAAATACCAAGTATTTCTTGCACGTTTACTAAAAAACCCTCAAAATCCTCATATTTGGAGAAACTTACAGACATACTTGACACCGCAGACGACATTTAGGGAAATTCACAGTATTTGTGATCTGGATGATCGGCAAAAACTTGAATGTAAGCTGTAGGAATTGGAAATTAGTGACTATATTTTGAATTTATTGACGTGATGAGAAACTGATTGTCGTCGGCCGGTGTGGCCGAGCGGTTCTAGGCGCTTCAGTCAGGAACCGCGCTACCACTACGGTCGCAGGTTCGAATCCTGCCTCGAGCATGGTTGTGTGTGCTGTCCTTAGGTTAGTTAGGTTTCAGTAGTTCTAAGTTCTAGGGGACCGATCACCTCAGATGTTAAGTCCATAGTGCTCAGAGCCATTTGAACCAATTTTTAGAAACTGATTGTAATGTGTAGAGATGCATGATTATGACCCTGAAGTGAGTTGTCAGTACATCGTTGTTACAAGGAATGTCATTAAACTGTGAAACGTACGTTTTTTTTCCACTATTCCAAGCATAGCATGATAGCTGGCGAACTCTCTGCACTGGAAGAAAAAGATGGTGCCTTCCAGGGAAATGCGTATTTCATAGCCGATATGGGAAATTGTTGTGGATAAGAAACTGAATTTGTGTTAATGGCTTCAGTTGCATGAAACTAACAGACGAACCTCTTCAACTTGCTCTGTTGGGATAAATAATAGTTTCAGGATGATGAACGTTTTAGACAGTTATCACCACGAGTTGTCGAAATAATTGCACGTAAAACAGCTAAATGAAAACAAAACTGTTCATTAAATGAGTGATAGGGATAGAAAACATGGAACTATATGTCACGTGAGATATGAAGTAGCTGTGTAATCGCAGATGCCTTATGACTGTCATATAAGTGTTTGCCGTACTTTAAAAAGAACATCATTAAATTAAAATTTTTGCGTATTAAGTAGCATGATTATCACAGCTATGAAGAGCAAACAGCCCTCTGTGAGACACATACTCATGTTCAGAAAAAAAAAGAAAAACCAGAACGCCTTGAACGACAAAAGATAGGACGCTCATATTCATAGAATATGTACATTAGAAAGTTCCACAGAAATGATTGGCATTTCAGTCACCTCGTTCAGCGTGTGTCCTGTTATCTAGTAGCCACAGGGTCCGCCTAGGGTCCTCACAACTTCTTCCACGCGTGATGGCATCGACGCGTATAAGGTGCGAATGGAGTCCTGTGGTGCAGCCATCCATGCTGTATTCACCTTGTTCCAAAGTTCATCTGTGGTGGTTGTCATTTGGTCACAGAGCTGCACACGACGTTTCACCATATCGCATATACTTTCGATTGCCGACAGGTCTGGTGATTTGACGGACCAGGGAGAAGGGTGGCATCCTGTGACAGCAAGAAGGTATGAGTTCGTGCAGTAACATGTGGTCGTGCATTGTGTTCATGAAAAATGGTGTCTGGGGGTTGGGCAGAAAGCGTATGGCTACGGGTCGCAGGATGTGATTCACGTAGTTCACGATGGTCACAGTACCCTTTTCCGTTAGAACAGTTGGCACTATTTATTGGGTCAGAATTCTTTCTGGCGTCTTCTTGAACTAAGTCTAACGAGTCTATCACAGATAAAAATTTCTTAAGATCAGTATCTGCGACGTTAAACAGTTTCCTTCTAATATTATTGGCAATCTAGCCTTCAAAACTCGTAAGAGGTCGCGTATGGCTGTACCCGATAGCATCCCTCAACATAAGGCGCTTAGTTGGCATTATACGTCTTGTGCGAATGTCGTCACTCTGACGCAGCTTCCCCTGTATGCGGCGAACCAAAATGCGGCCATCATATCCAAGCAAACGGCACCTGGATTCTTCCGAAAATACTGTCTGATGCCATTCCTGTCGCTCGTAACATCGTTACATCCCCCACTGCCGTCTAGCATGTTTCTGCAAAGTCGTCTAAGGTAGGCGGAGAAGTGGACGACGCGCACGTAACCCATGCCGTAATAAACGGGGACGAACTGTCACCAGTGATTGTATACGACGTGCTATAGTTTTCCACTACTGTGCCACAGCCGAGAAGGATGCAGATCTGTCCTGCAGTGCCATTCAGATGAGATGTCGATCCTCTCTGGGGTGGGGGTGGTCTTTGTCGTGCGACCTGACCATCTCGTCGTGTTCCAAGGCCTTCGGTGAACCATTTTGCACACACCCGTTGCGCTGCCTCGTCCTACACGAGCAGCAGTTTCCAGGAAGAATACTTCACATTACTTTATGCCAATGATGCTACCCCTTTCAAACTCAGTGATTTTGCGGTACGGTAAGCACATTCGTCTGCGAGGCATCCTGCACGTTTGTTCAAGTCACGCTGATCGATTATCTTTATTAGTAGCGACAAACCGATAGGCGGTGTTGCGCCGCGATGGTGAGGTTGACGTGGTTCAAACGCTAATAATTTCTGCACAACTTACTAATGTATCTTTAATGTGAATATGAAAGTCCTACCGCTAGTCGTTCGAAGAGTTACGTTTTTTGTGAATACAAGTGTATTAATATCGTATGTCAGATCTTGTGATAGAAACAAATGAGTCTCATACTACCTCTTGCTGGATAATTGAGATCATCAGGGTGGCCAACTCATCATTCCATCAGTAAGGTAAAGCTACTCATCAAACTTCAGCTAAACTGAAATAATTAAACATCTTTAGATAACAGATAACAGAGAGGAATAGCGTAATGGAAGTGTACAGGTGGGGGCAGTATCACGTACAAAAGGTATAAAAGGACAGTGCATTTTCGGAGTTGTCACTTGTAGTTAGGCGACTCATGTGAAATGGTTTACGACTCGGTTACGGCCAAACGACAGTAACTAACAAACTTTGAAGACGGAATGTTGCTGGGAGATAGTCGCATGGGACACTCCATTCTGGAAATAGTTAGTGAATTCGATATGTGTGGTGAGAGTGCCAAATTTCAGGCATTACTGGCTCACCACAGGGAACTCAGTGTCCGACGGCCTTCACTTAACGACCGAGAGTAGCGGCGTTAGCGTACACTTGTCACTGCTAACAATAGGCAACACTGAGTGAAATATAATCATAAATCAATATGGGATGTATGAGTAACGTATCCTCTACGACAGTGCGGTGAAGTCTAGCGTTAACGGACTATGGCAGAAGAGGACCGATGCAAGTGCCTTTGCTAACAGGAGGACATCACTTGCAGTGCCTCTCCTGAGCTCGTCACCAGATCGGTTGGATCCTAGATGACTGAAAAACCGTGGCCAGGTCAGATGATTCCCGATCTGAGTTGGTAAGAGCTGATGGCAGGATTCGGTTGCGGTGCAGATTCCACGAAGCCTTGGGCCTAAGTCGTCGACAAGCCACTATACAAGCTGGTGATGGCTCCATAATTGTGTGGGCTATGTTTATTTCAAATGGAATAGGTCCTCTGGTTGAAATGAATCGATCATTGACTGGAAATGGGTATTTCGGCTGGACTTGTTACCAAACAACACTGGTGCTATTATGGATGACAATCCGCCGTGTCACTGAACCACAGTTGTACGTGATTCGTTTGAAGAGCATTCTTGACAATTCGAGCAAATTATTTAGCCAGCCAGATCACCCAGATATGAATTCCTTCGAGCATTTTCGTGACATAGCCAGCAAGTCGGTTGTTACACAAACGTCTGCATCGTATACACTGTTGCAATTATGGACGGCGGCAGAGGCAACATCAACATAGCTTTGTATTTCTTCAGGGGACTTTCAACGGCTTGTTGAGGCCACCCCACGTCGAGGTGCTGAACTACGCCGGGAAAAGGAATGTCCTACACAATATTGGGAGGTACCTCAGTGTAGATACTCTAATAATGGGGTAATACTTCTACATTACAGAAGAATTTAAACTGAACATAAATGAAACATTAGAGGGATCGTCTTTAACAGCGAACGACATAGGTTGACAGAGCTAAATACCCGTGTAGGAATTATATTTCCAGTTCTGTTGACTGGATGTTTGCAGTAAGAAATTGAAACTATATGAATCTTTTCAAACTGTTCGAAATCGACCGTGGTTATTGTAGTGAAGCTCTTTTAAATATTGATACGTGCAAGTCGTTAAATTTTTTCCAGTTTCTCGAGCTGTTAAAACAAGTTAAATGCCTATTTAGAACTCACGTTTAGATAACTGGGATGCTAGTAAATACGACAAATTTCCCCCGAAAGACAACTTCGAGGAGTTAACCTGCACCTCATTGTGCTAGTGTATTTCCTACAGGAAATGATTTTCTCAAGCGAAATCTGCTGTTATCTGAAGTGTCGTCAGTAAGCTCATTGGTCATTCTACACACTTCCTCGTTATCTTTTGGAATGCCAGATGTATTGGATTCCTCTTAAATGTTAATTGATGAGCATGGAGGCTATACTTTGAAGCTCATCTAAATGACGTTTTCATCGCCTCCGAAAAGTTTGTAATACTATGTGCCCTTGATTCCGCCAGTGATTTGTGCAAACATGGAGGTAGATGGAACCAGCTGCGACGCACTGTTCCTGTAGAGCTATAGGAAGTGGTTTGTGATTTGTGTGATGGTACTTCATGACATCTCAGACGTGCTAATGTAAGATGAATTTGTGGGTCATAGAGCTGAGTGCTATTAGACATGCTGCCCACTAAACCATTTGAGCACTGTTGGGATACTGATAAATACCTACTAAACAGTGCATAAACTATAGATGGATATATGTCTTGTATGTCATTCTTCGCCAACTTTCAAAATCTTTAGGTGACCACTCCTTACCAGTGTACGTCTTGTTCAGCAAAATGTAGCTGCTTCTTTTCGTTTTGGACAGTTGTCTGCCACATGACCAGAAACCTACCTCTGTCTCCCATAATGATAACAGAGCCTCTATTCACTACGGGGTAATACAGTCTGCAGAACCTCTGGTAGTACCAACGTAATCTGCATGCTGCCCATGTTTCTGAACGGGTGCTGAAGCTGTCATAATAAACTAAGTTCTATGTGTTCCTTACTGACTTCGATCTTGAATGTAAATGTGACGATCATCTCAACACGTAAATCTCTGATGAATATTAATTTCACTCCTTTGCCTCCTTCTCCACTCACAACATACTTCCTGTCTAAAGGCTAATTTTTAAACATTGTCTTATGTTCTGATCCACATTTTCGTGTCACGTGTCTCTGGAATCTGTAGCAGTAGTTCGGTCATATCTGTCTGAATTTGACAACATACAGTAACTTGAGATCATAGATTTTATGCTTTGACAAGATATTCTCCTCAATGAATACGCGTTGAGATGTTGTTACAATTTCTAAGCTAACGAAAAAAGACGACGCACCACAAAGGAATTATCCGAATTTGACGGAAATCAGTAGATGTGATGTACAAGTACAGGCAAACAAACGAATAAAATTTCAGAACACTTGGATGAGCTGTTCTACATCTACATCTAGATCCATACTCTGCAAGCCACCTGACGGTGTGTGGCGGAGGGTACCTTGAGCACCTCTATCGGTTCTCCCTTCTATTCCAGTCTCGTATTGTTCGTGGAAAGAAGGCTTGTCGGTGTGCTTCTGAGTGGGCTCCGATCTCTCTGATTTTATCCTCATGGTCTCTTCGCGAGATATACGTAGGAGGGAGTAACATACTGCTTGAATCTTCGGTGAAGGTATGTTCTCGAAATTTCAACAAAAGCCCGTACCGAGCTACTGAGCGTCTCTCCTGCAGAGTCTTCCATTGCAGTTTATCTATCATCTCCGTAACGCTTTCGCGATTACTAAATGATCCTGAAACGAAGCGCGCTGCTCTCCGTTGGATCTTCTCTATCTCTCCTATCAACTCTATCTGCTACGGATCCCACCCTGCTGAGCAGTGTTCAAGCAGTGGACGAACAAGCGTACTGTAACCTACTTCCTTTGTTTTCGGATGGCATTTCCTTAGGATTATTCCAATGAATCTCAGTCTGGCATCTGCATTACCAACGATCTACTTTATATGAACATTCCATTTTAAATCACTCCTAATGCGTACTCCCAGATAATTTATGGAATAAAGTCCTTCCAGTTGCTGACCTGCTATTTTGTAGATAAATGATAAGGGATTTATCTTTCTATGTATTCGCAGCACATTACACTTGTCTACATTGAGAGTCAATTGCCATTCCCTGCACCATGCGTCAATTGTCTGCAGATCCTCCTGCATTTCAGTACAATTTTCCATTGTTACAACCTCTCGATATACCACAGCATCATCCGCGAAAAGCCTCAGTGAACTTCCGATGTCATCCAGAAGGTCATTTATGTATATTTGGAATAGCAACGGTCCTACGACACTCCCCTGCGGCACACCTGACATCACTCTTACTTCGGAAGACTTCTCTCCATTGAGAATGACATGTCGCATTCTGTTATCCGGGAACTCTTCAATCCAGTCACACAATTGGTCTGATAGCCCATAAGCTCTTACTCTGTTCATTAAACGACTGTGGGGAACTGTATCAAACGCCTTGCTGAAGTCGAGAAAAACGGCATCTATCTGAGAACCCGTATCTATGGCCCTCTGAGTCTCGTGGACGAATAGCGCGAGTTAGGTATCACACTACCGTCTTTTTCGAAACCCATGGTGATTCCTACAGAGTAGATTTGTAGTCTCCAGAAAAGTCATTATACTCGAACATAATACGTGTTCCAAAATTCTACAACTGATCGACGTTAGTGATATAGGTCTATAGTTCTGCACATCTGTTCGACGTCCCTTCTTGAAAACAGGGATGACCTGTGCCCTTTTCCAATCCTTGGAACGCGACGCTCTTCTAGAGACCTATGGTACACCGCTGCAAGAAGGGGGTCAAGAGAAAGGGCTTCAGAAACTGAGCGCGTCAGTAATGCGTTGGTACACCTCTGGCCCTTAGTCAAGTAGTTATTCGGCTTGACATTCATTGGTAGAATTGTTTGATTTACTCCTCAGGGATATCGTGCAAAATTCTGTGCAACTGGCGCTTTAGACTATCTGAATGCTGTGCTGGCTGGAGGGCCGTGCCCATGTTGGCCCAAGCGTTTTGCATTAGGAAGAGGTCCAGCAACCTTGCTAGCCCAGGCGGGCATTATCTTGCTAAAATGTAAGCCCAGGATGGCTTGCCACGAGTCACAACAAAATGGGACGTGGATATAGTAGACGTACCGCTGTGGTGTAAGAGTGCCGTAGATGGCAACCAAATGAGTCGTGTTACCAAAGGAAACGGCACCCGAGACCAACACTTCTGGTTCCTGAGCCGTTAGGCGGGAGACAACAAGGTTGGCACCCTATTATTCTCAGGGGCGTCTCCAGACATTTATTCGGCTGGAATCTCATTCACTGGAGTAGAATTGCCTTCAGTGAGGTTTACCGCTTCCAACTGAAGCCAGTGGGAAATGATAATTAAATTAAAGATCTTTATTAAAAACAACCTTTCACAGGAAATTTTAAATTCACGATATTTAGAACACAATCCATAAAGCATTACACCACATCAGCAGCCAGTCCGTCGTAGCTGTCTCATACTGAAAATTAATCCGATGATAGCTTCGGCAGCTGAACAATTTGGTATTCATTCACCAACATGAAATTAGGTCCATAGACATGCCTCCTATACACACCAACAAGACTAATTAGTTAGCCGGCCGCTGTGGCCGAGTGGTTCTAGGCGCTTCAGACTGGAATCGCGCGACCGCTACGGCCGCAGGTTCGAATCCTGCCTCGGGCATGGATGTGTGTGATGTCCTTAGGTTAGTTAGGTTTAAGTACTTCTAAGTTCTAGGGGACTGATGACCTCAGTCCCATAGTGCTCGGAGCCATTTGAACTAATTAGTTACTTCAGCGTGGAGTTTCTCTGAAACACAAGTACTTTTACGCAAAGTTTTATGCACAGCCGCTCGACGCCTTTCACAGTAAATGCCTTCAGCAAATATCATAACCCACTAACCGCTAGCCACTGTCTGAACAAAACAAGAAAAGGCATAAAACAACCACAGTAAGGCATCGTAATTCCAGCCTAATAAGGCGGCATCTGTGTGGAAAAAAAAAAAACAGAATCCGCAGTCCAACTGTCCTACATACACATATTAAATGGCTCCACTACTTAATATACAGAACGTACCGTGTAAATACGAAGTGTCATTGAGTCCACATACAACGTGCTTCTGTCTGGAGCAAGAAACCATACGTTACACTACACTAATCACACGTTTTACGTCCGACGGGGGCCCTCAAGGCTTCGCCCAACGGCAAACATGTTTAGCCCTTCCTTCGCTACGTGTGGCTGTCATGCCTCTTTCACGCGGAAGAAATTGCACTCCGCATCATAGTCACTTCTGAAACATAGGCTTTTCTTACAAACGCCACAGTCGAGTGAGACCTCTTTAGCGTCCAATTGCCCAGCCGTAACTAGTTTTCAACACGAGGAGTCATCACTCTGTTCTCTCTCCAGCATTTCCGAACATGCGCATCTTATAAGCCATTTCTAGGCAGCCACAATAGAAAGACACAATATACCGATCGACTGCCCAAATAATTACCTCCTCTCTCATCAGCAGAGAGAAAGAGAGAGAGTGAGAGAGTCGGGGGGGGGGGGGGGTGAGATAGAGAGAGAGAGAGAGAGAGAGAGAGAGAGAGAGAGAGAGACGCCTGCAGCCGTCGCATGACCGTTCGACCTCTATGCTTCAGCGGCGCTATTACACAACAGTTCCAACACTTGGCACAACCTTTTATCAGATAACGAGTAAAAATTTTAAAATAGCTGCTTGCTTAAGAAAGAACGCATCTACTGTGCCCGGTTCCTTTATTCCTTGATAAAATTTTTGCTTGTGGAACCCAAAAGTAGCAAAATCGTACTTAGTTCCCTTTCGTCCATTTCGCTGTATTACTGTAGCTAGCGTAAAAATTTCCGGCTCGTAAATGGAGCACCTCAAACATTGCCCGTCAACGGTGGCCGTCGATGTAGCTGAACGTGTGACTGGATGTCGTGTGGACAGCGAGGTTGCTGGGCAACATTACCGTTTCATGCTGTCGTCAATACGAAATATCTGTGGCTCTATTACCCGCATTTGCCTTTACAGATTGACACACCTTCCTTTCAAATGTAGTAATATCCGGCGAACAGTTCGATCTGTAACATGCATCACGCACGAACGTAGTTCTTTCACACTTTTCTTGTTGTTGCACGATATTTCTTCACGCTCAATACAACGGCTCTTCGCTGCTTCCGACGTAGCAACGGAGAGGGTCTTGCCGGCTGCAAAGTACCGTCCCAGGGGAGGAACAGGATGCTGCAGCTCTGACGATTAATATGCTCCAGGTAATTGGAAGCGGGGACCAACCAGGCCGTAGATCTGTCTATGTGCAAGCGAGACACAGCGGTCCTAATCAGAGCCATTAGGAGCGACATGTTCAGTGTGTACCTCAGTTGCTGTTATGTACTGCATTACTGTGCTTAGACGAGCGGTTCGTATGTCATCTTGACGGAAACGGCCATTCAAAGGGACGAATGTCATTTACTGTCCTGTATATCACAAAACGAACACTCAAACAAGAAAGATGGTAATAATATTCCTGGTAATATCACAGTGATTTGACTTGCATCAGATGGATGCGGCGCCCAGTGTTCTGTTATAAGTATATCGCCAGTGGGCAGAGCAGCAGTCAACGTGAAATACTTAGAGTACGTGTTCCCAATTATTGGATATTATTTCTAATCTCAGACATAATTTTCGCTTGTACTCAAAAGATGGGAAGAGAGTAGATGCAACTGTAAGACCAAACCTATTTAAGGCCTTTCCTCCTGAATTTAAAAATGTCATGGCGCTCTCAGATACAATCTCTGTGATGAGAAAATTGTATCAAATGTCATCCGCCTCAAAGGTAATTCAAAATCAGTCTATATAAAATGATTTTCCTCAAAGTAAACGGGGAGACTGATAGACATCAGTCAATGCTGAAGTGCGCTACAGATCAGAAATATGTTAGTTCAAGCGCTTCTGTAAGAAATGTTTTGCATGTTACTTCGACAGTCAATTATGGGTACAAGTATCACCGCTACAGAAAGAACACAAAGAAAATGTTGTGGGGAGGCCAACTAAAGGCTACGTTTTACTGGCAGGATACTTAGAAAATGTAACATACCTATTAAGGAGACTGCCTACAATACGCTTGTTCGTCCTCTTTTAGAATACTGAAGCACGATGTCGGATCCTTACCAGATAGGGCTGACAGAGTACACCGAAAAAGTTCAAAGAAATGCACCACGTTTTGTATTATCGCGAAATATGGGAAAGACTGTCACAGAAATGATACAGGATTTGGGCTGGAAACTATTAAAAGAAAGGCGTTTTTTTCCGAAGGCATCTTCCCACGAAATTCCAATCGCCAACTTTCTCCTCCGAATGCAAAAGTATTTTTTCGACACCGACGTATATAGGGAGTAACGATCACCACGACGAAATAAGGGAAATCAGAGCTCGTATGGAAAAATATAGGTGTTCATTCTTTCCGCGTACTTTACGAGAATGGAATAACAGAGAATTGTGTAAATGGTTCGATGAACCCTCTGCCCGGCACTTAAACGTGATTTGCAGAGTATCCATGTACACGTAGATGTAGAGACATAAGCCATATAGAACTTTACTTTCAAAGCTCATTGACAATGGCTGGAAATCTCTGTCGATCTTTCTTTCTTTCTCGGGCTTTCGTCCCGCTCCAACGCGGGGTCGGCTTTCTTATGACGGATTTGGCGGTGTTAATCACAGAGGGTGTTACTCCGAACCCCCCCCCCCCCCCCCCCCCCGCCCTGGACGGAAGTAGTGTATCCCAGCGGTCTGTGACTAGTGTTAAGTCATGAAATAGTGCGAACGTTTTCAAGGAGAACCGCCTAAAAACCACATCCAGGCTGGCCGGCATACCGGCCCTCGCCGCTAATCCGCCAGGCGGATTCGATCCGGGGCTGGCGCGCCAACCCGAGTCCACCCTGGCAGGTGGAAATCTCTGTCGATATTTTCATACTATTTAAGTATTGTGGGCTGTTTGATGAACAAGAATAAATTTATAAAATGATCTATTAATAAAGTGAAACGATCAGTGTCAGCGTGGTTGTAAAGTATTCGCCTCAATGTTTAAGACTAGCGGTGTGGAGCTGAAATATCATTATCGTCGTAGTCGTCGTCTTAGTAATTTTTTTTTTCACTTCAAGCATTATGCCGATTTTCGTTTTGCTTCCTCAGTCTTCCTTGACTTTTTCTTCCATAATGGCTTAAACCTTTCTGTCTGGAGAGGTGATGTTCCTCCATTTATCCTTTCGCTATTTTCGTTCCAGTATGTGCTAGTTTCTTGCGTTGTATTTAGGATAACAAATATATTCACCTATTATCAAATTTTAGAATTTCGTAATCTGTCTTCTCGTCTGCATCCCAGTTCTTCTCTTAGAAAGAAGTCCCATTTCTTTTCCTTGTATACGAATTTCTTGAAGTTTACTTACGATTCTATTTCGAAAACAAGCATTGAAAGTACCCTTGTGTTATAAAATTTCAGTCTTGTTTCTTTTGTCGTTAAATTTTGTAGACATCTGTTTCTTCTTCCGCATATATTCCCAAACTTCGCTAATATCTTCTCGGTAACTTCGTCACGCTCCTACGTGACGTCTCAGTATAAATAGATAAAATGCTTGACCTGTTCTGTTATTCTATTCTTGATTGCTTTTAAAAGCCATTGATTTTATCTTCTTTTCAGTAACCTAATAAATTCATTCCGCTTTTTAAGACATCTCCATTCTCTGACAGAGATCGGCGTCCCTTGCGTATTAAAGGCAATTGAGGCGGAACGTTATGTTAATTTTCATTCCTTAGAAAAGATCTCCTGCTATTTCCTAATTTCATCATCTAAATAAATGTCAAAAATTGTGATAAAAAGGGGCACCGTTGTCTATCTGTATTTGTGGCTGTGTTAGAGCACCAATCGTATCTTAAATTACAATCGTGTGTTTGCACAGATCCTTTAAAAAGTTTATTAGGTATTGTAAATTTCATCTTTCCATGTAATTCTCTACAGTTTCTTTCTGCCATCATTATCGAAACCCGTAATGAAATCAATGAACGCTAAATGGGTTCCCTTAATAAAATATCTCTGATTCTCGGTTATTTGTTTAATTATAAACACAGCATCCCATTGCCTTATAAACTCTCAGGTGTAGCCTTTCACCTACTGGTTATTATTGTTCTATAAGCATTGTATGGGGTATCCAGTAAACTAACACCGCTATAGTTCTCTCAGTTACTCCGGTGTCATTTTTTTACATTGATATTAGCTTTGTTTGTCACCATTCTTCTGGAATAACTCCATTTTTGCAGCATATATTAAAAATACGTAGTAAGGTGAAATGTTGAAGTTTATTTGTAGCTCTTTTTATGAATCTGTGAAATTTAAATAATAAACTTGCCAGTTCTGTTCTTTGGTGCCGGCCGAAGTGGCCGTGAGGTTCTGGGCGCTACAGTCTGGAGCCGAGCGACCGCTACGGTCACAGGTTCGAATCCTGCCTCGGGCATGGATGTGTGTGATGTCCTTAGGTTAGTTAGGTTTAATTAGTTCTAAGTTCTAGGCGACTGATGACCTCAGAAGTTAAGTCGCATAGTGCTCAGAACCATTTGAACCATTTGTTGTTGGGTGCGTCCGCAATTTAGTTTTAATGCTAACCATATTAGTATCTTTTCTATTCTTTGTGAAGCACAGGTCTTCTCTTACTTCTTCCATACATAAATCAGCTATACATCCTATGTAAATTTCATCGTGTTTTCTCTGTGGAACATATTTTCTTACGCCACAAATCCTTGTAATATTCTATCTATTAACTTGTTGGATGTTATTTATTTGAGCAACTTGTTTTTCTATTGTTTGACCAATTTCATTGTTTTTTAAGCTACTGTTTGCCTTCCACAATTTCATGTTCTGTTACGCTTATAAACCGGTTCCAAGATTCTTGACGGTGTAGTTTCGTTCTTCCGGTTTTATTTATAATAGTTCCTGTTTAAATCTCTTCTGGCACATATGTTCAAATGTGTGTGAATTCCTAAGGGCCCAAACTGCCTAAGTCATCGGTTCCTAGACTTTCACTCTACTGAAACTAACTTATGCTACGAACAACACTCATACCCATGACCGGGGGAGGACTCGAAACTCCAGCGGGAGGGGTCTCTGGTATAGACCTCGTAGGCTGTGTTCATTCAGTAAATGTACAGCAAATAGTAGGTTCTTTATTCCTCTTTTCCTCTGTCAACTTTTTGTTCTTTCTCTATTTGGTGTACACATCTGTTTGAGATATCACAAAGAATTAGTACGAACCTATGTCATATCCTCTGTACACTACCGTCTCTTACTTTGCCTTGTAATTTTTCATTATTGATAATGAAGTCAATAAGAGTCCTCAATCCTCGCGCAGACATTGTATGATTCTATTTATGCGTACCTTTTTGCGGAAGGAAATATTGGTCACCTTTAGTTTATTAAAGCAAATGTAATCTCTAAGCAATCTGGTTATTTCTGATATTTTCTCACTTTGCTCCTGCAGTCTTCCGTGTAGCTTTATTCCCCACCCTTGCGTTTAGCTCTACATATGTCACATTTTCCTACATATCTCGGGATTCATGTGCGCGCGCGTGACACACACACACACACACACACACACACACACACACACACATCATACTTCCATCCGTCGCTTGTTTCTGGCACCTCACTGATGACTGCTGTACCGTTTTCATTTTTTGTACCAGATTCACCTGTCTCTTTTCTGGTGACTTTGACTATTCTGAGGTAGGACTGAACATGTCAGCTACTTCCATCAGCTACTACACTTGTCCTTACCTCATATTAATTCGAGAATCGTAAGTTCCTATAAATTTTCAAATGTAAGAGATGACTTACTTGACTGCATTGATTTTCGTTCGTTTAAAACATTGAGTGTCTGCAGACTGTTACCAGTTGTCCTAGTAAAACAGTATTATGTTGGTGCACTTCATAAGATGATCCAACTTCTTCCTTTCCATGACTACTGTCAACCGATACGCGTACGTGCATTCCTTACGGAATTACTCTGCAGTAGTTGTCTTTCTGCCACCGTCCAGTTGCTTAAAACTATTCTGGTAGCAGCGAGTGTTGCAGTCATTGGACGTGGAAGTAGCTGTACAGGATGCGATATTATTTTCACCTCCAGTCTATGGAGTACGTCTGAGACGCTACCGGTCATTAATCCTCCTCCTGCCAACCTTCAAGATGTTTTTACCACGCTGTGAGATCCATGCTACTGCCATAATTAACTAACTTTGTTTACAAGATGATAATATTGGATAGAATGAAAAAGATACTAACTCAGTTATTAATTACTGGACACAGTTTGTTTCTCATAGTGAAATATATTTCTTTAAACGTAAGGCTTAGAAATTTAGCCGAATTGGAGGCGGCAAATGAACAGAGAAAAATTTATGCGAAAAACTTCGCAGTAAAATTTATTTTTTGTTGGAAGTAGCAAAAACTTTCTTGGATGAAAGCTCCATTGCATCTTTACCTAGATTGTTCCTATATCTAGCACTGTGGTGGTGAACTAAGCTCCTGCATTAAAAAATGAATGTTATTCATAACAAACACGTGACGTAACATTTGTATTCAGTCTGCCTGCTTCTTTAATCGATCTTCTGGACGATATTCAAAAACTCACATGTCAGATAATACATATTGTACGCTTACAGACTCGCCATACCGTAGCAGGGCTTCAAGTGTTAATAATTTATTTATGAAGCATTTGTATACCTTTATTTGTCGTTTCATTTACCCTCTGTCACTTAGCATCTATGGCACCGTAGATTGAAAATAAACAACAAATGCTAGAATATGTACATAATGGAGCCTAAACTTGACAATATTAGCTTTCCAGGAAGAATAATTGTTTTCCTATTTGTTCGTTTATATAGATTCTCCTCCAAATTCACTTCCAGTTTTGAACTCCAGAATTTGTTGCTGCAGCCTATTTACTGCACCGGCTCATATGTTTCGTATCTGTAGTTCACAACCCTCTTATCCATATCGAACGGCGTATGGGTTGTTTCAAAGTTCAATGACAAAACCCTGGCTATGCCCCATGCGTTAACATCAACGAAAATATCACTAACTTTCTACATGCATTCGTTGTATAATAATCACGTGCGTATCTAACTCAAGTTTTTTAGAAAAAATTGAGCTACATTAATATAAAACGTATTCCACTGAATTTTCTCACGCTGAGAAATACGAAGGAACTATCTGTTTTACTTGGTAAGAAACTGTCTGTAGCCAAGATCGCATAAATTCTTCTTTATTTTTGACAACAGATTCTGACAGACTTTGCGAAAGACTAGAAGATGACAGCAAAGTCCATCAGAACCGTCTGTCGAAAATAAAAAAGAATTCATGGGGTCTTGGTTATAGCACGTTTATTATAAAAAGTGTTCCAGTAATGCTTTAATCTTCTACACGGATGCTGCGCGCCAGTACAGAATTCCAGGACGTTAGCGGCTACAAGCGGTGGGTAGCTATTTATGTGCTGTGGTCACAATTAGTATGGCAATTTTTCAGTACAACAACTCCATAGACACAAACTGGAACGCGTTATTGTGAACTAATTATACGTATCCACGTGTGTCCTCATCGCGTGGGCTGCATTCCAGGAATTTCTGCTGGAACGCAACCTGGGGCGTTGCTATGGTAACATCACGAGAAACTGTACCCTTGGGGACTATTAAGTGTCCTCTAGCTTTGTTCAGAGGACACAAAAAGACAACACGGGATTACGGACACCGTTTTGGGATGGCTAAAGAATTATTACGCCAAGATCTCGGCGAAAGTTCTTTATGGGTAATATGGGGTTAACAGAAACAAGACACGGGGTTAGGAGAGGAGGCGGAACTCCGGGATTGCTTGATACTGATTTGTATTACAGGAGGTTACAAAAAGGTGTGGCCAAACATTCAGGAAACATTCCTCACCATTAGATCAAGAAAATGTATTATATGGAAACGGTTTCGGAAACGCTATCTTTCCAATGTTGTAGCTCAGTTTATACAAACAACTCTTGAACAATTTAATCATCGAAAACACACACGGAAAAGGGAGCATCAGCACAATATGAAACACTCTCCCAAATTAACTGTTCGAAATATCTTCGGATGTGCAGCAACATCCTTTTCATTGAATCGCTGAGACGTTACTGAATCCATGTCGAATTGCATACTGAATCACAGTAGAATTGCTTATTGTTTCACAGCCTTCGACAATGCGGGCACAAAGAATACGTGCACAAGAGTTTTCAAATGCCACCACAAGTAAGAGTTTGAGGGTCTAGATCCGGAGATCGTGGAGGCCAATCCATGTATTTGTCCATCTGTCACGAAATGTGTTTTTTGGAAGCCTACGAAGATGACCACTGAGACGAGGGGGGCATCCAACGTGCATGAAGTTCAGATTTTGTAATACTCGCAAAGCCACGCGTTCTACCGGAACAGGTAAAGTATTCTCTAAGAAAGCATTCTAAGGTTCTCCATTGAGGCTGTGTAGAAGAATATGAGACATGAATAGTTACCAACAATGACGGGCCAGCCATAAAACTTTTGTCGATGACATGATTGTCAATTTCGTGAGGATTCTCGACAGCCTATACGTTCTGACAGTAAAAATTTGCAGTCTGATGACGTGGAAACGAAGCCTTATCAATGAACTGCACATTTGCACTAAAGTGAGCATTGACACGTTGTTGAAGAAAGTGTACCATCAGGAAAATCAGCTGCTGATAGTGTCTGCACACACTATACATGATACCGCTACAGCAGGCTGTAAGGTAGCATACAGTCATGTGGTCAACATTGCTTGTTGCAGGTAATCTGATTGTTTACGCTGGCACTAGAGCCACCGTCAACTGCACGAAGAAGTTCCTCCTCTTGTTGAGGTGTCCTCATTCTCCTACGATTTCCTCAACCTTCCCCCTCCGCCTCCGCCCCCGCCCCCCTCCCCTACCGTGTCACGAGTAACAAGCTTTTAACTTCCCATGCTCTCTAAGACAACGATCATTTGCCTCAAAAGTTCTCCTGTTGTGCCATCGTCGTTCTGGAACTGATCCCAGTACAAGCGTTGAGCGCCATTTCCATTACTATCTGCCAATCCCTACATCAAATGTGTATTTATCAACTCCACACTGAGTACACTTCTATTACACTTACCAGAATCGGCAATGAAGTTCATCGCATGTCAACACAAGTAAAACAGTGAATCACGTGTCGACATTGCCTTCGTTCAGTTGAAGGAATAAACACTCGCAGTGAGCCTAAGAATTACCACTTACTGTGCATTCTAACAAATCGTTCCGATGAGGGCACATCGAACGTTTCATGTAGCAAAATGTTTCATGTAACACCGGTACATTCTGTTTCTACGTGATTCCGCGATTAACCTGATAATGAAGTCAAGTATAAAATGATGAGCGTTCCCGGACCCATGACCCAATAACGTGTTATTCCTCTATGTGTGAGGAATGTATCCTGAAAGTTTGGCCACATCTTTTGTTATATTCCATATGGACGCTACTACTATATTTCTTTTCTTTGTTGTTTTGCGAGCCTATTCGCATAAACTACATCAAGAAAGTATGTATTTTTTAGCTTAATTTGCTGTGTTTTATATGTTGAACATTAAATACTTTGCACCTTCCAACATGGTGCCAATTGTTGTCAAAAGCAAGTTGAACATATGAGCTCAAATAGCTTGCAGAAAAGTAGGTTAAGAAACTGCAAAGTGTATTAGCACTTAATACTCCTAGAAGATATAATAAATTAATCTTAGAATCTCCATCTATAGTAGATATCATATAATGACTCCTTGTGTGACCCTGTGTGAGCTGTAATTAATCTAAAGACGCAATAAAATCTTTTCGAGTTTCTTGCAGCCCACGTTCGCAGCGCCAGCCCCTTTCGGAGAGACTGCTCTTGTCCGTTGTCCGGCGCTTCCCTACGCTATGTATACAGCTGACCCTACCGTGTCACTGCTTCGAAGGCTAGTTTCCCAGCTGCGCCGAAGGCTAAACCATCACCTCGATTAGTAAGATGACATACGTATTTTCCATATTAAGCATGCTCTTTTCCGTTGCGCTGTCTTGGCTAGTGCGGATGTATTTTCTCGCAAGAGTCTTCCGTCCCGTATGTGTTCAATGCAAAGTGGAGGGCCAGTGTAGCGTTTTTCTTCTGTAATATTGTTCACATTCACGCGAGATTTGATAGACATTAGGTGTATGAAGTCAGACCTTTGACGCTTCTCAAAAGGTTCCATATTTCTGCAGGTGCTCGAAATATTGATTTGATACCTCTCTTAACAGTGATGGTTCAAGTGGTTCAGAGCACCATGGGACTTAACATCTATGCTCATCAGTCTCCTAGAATCTAGAACTACTTAAACCTAACTAACCTAAGGACATCACACAACACCCAGTCATCACGAGGCAGAGAAAATCCCTGACCCCGCCGGTAATCGAACCCGGTAACCCGGGCGTGGGAAGCGAGAACGCTACCGCACGACCACGAGTTGCGAACTCTTAACAGCGATCATCCGATTCTTGTGGAAGCTGCACCCATGTACGGTATCTTGGGGTGAAAATCTAATAGTCATGGGGGACTGGAATACAGTTGCAGGGGAAGAAGAAGAAGAAAAGCTTACAGGAGAGTATGGACACTGGACGGGGAATGAGAGAGGAGAAAGACTAATTGACTCCTGTAACAAGTTTCAACTAGTAATAGCGAATACTCTGTTCTAGAATCACAAGAGGAGAAGGTATGCTTGGAAAAGGCCAGGTGATACGGGAAAATTTCAGTTAGACTACATCACGATCAGACAAGAATTCTGATGGTGCAAATGGCTCTGAGCAGTATGCGACTTACCTTTTGAGGTCATCAGTCGCCTACAACGTAGAACTAATTAAACCTAACTGACCTAAGGGCATCACACACATCCATGCCCGAGGCAGGATTCGAATATGTTACCGTAGCGGTCGCTCGGTTCCAGACTGTAGCGCCTAGAACCACACGGCCACTCCGTCCGGCACGGATTCTGAAATCAGATACTGGATTGTAAGGTGTAGCCACGAACAGATATAGACTCAGATCACAACATAGTAGTGATGGAGAGTAGGCTGAAGTTGAAGTCATTAGTCAGGAGGAGTTAATACGCAAAGAAGTGGGTTAAGTAAGTACTAAGGAGTGAAGAGATACGTTTGAAATTCTCTAAGGCTATAGATACAGCCATAAGGAATACCTCAGTAGGCAGTACAGTCGAAGAGGAATGGACATCGCTAAAAAGGACGAGAATTATCGTACAATCAGCTTAACAGCTCGTGCATCTAAGTTGCTTACAATAACAATATACAGAATAATGGAAAAGAAAATTGAGGATGCGCTAGATGGCGATGAGTTTGGCTTTAGGAAAGGTAAAGGCACGAGAGAGGCAATTCTGACAATGCTGTTAATAATGGAAGCAAGACACCCAAAGGAAAATCAACACACATTCGTAGGATTTGACGACCTGGAAAAAGCGTTCGACATTGTAAAATGATGCAAGATCTTCGAAATTCTGGAAAAAGTAGGAATAAGCTATAGAGAGAGTCGGTCATGTACAATATGTACAACAGCCAAGAGGGAATAATAAAGAGTGGACGACCAAGAACGTAGTGATCGTGTTAAAAAGCGTGTAAGACAAGGATGTAGCCTTTCGCTCCTACTGTTCAATCTGTACATCGAAGAAGCAATAATGGAAATAAAAGAAAGATTCTGGAGTGGAATTAAAATTTAAGATGAAAGGATATCAATGGTACCGTTCCCTGATGACATTGCTGTCTTGATTGAAAGTGAAGAAGAATTACATAACCTGTTGAACGGAATGATCAGTCTATGAGTACAGAGTATGGATTGAGAGTAAATCGAAGAAAGACGAATGTAATGAGCAGTAGTAGAAATGAGAACAGCGAGAATCTTAACCTCAGGTTTGATGGTCACGAACTCGGTGAAGTTAAGGACTTCTGCTACTAAGGCAGTAAAACAACCAATGGCAAACGGAACGAGGAGGATATCAAAAGCAGACTAGTAATGGCAAAAAGGGCATTCCTGCCCAAGTAAGTCTACTAACATCAAAATCGTCCTGAATTTAAAGGCAGAAATTTATGAGAATGTACGTCTGGAGTACAGCATTATATGGTAGCGGAACATGGACTGTGGGAAAACCGGAACAGAAGAGAATCGAAGCATTTGAGAGTGGTGCTACAGACGAATGTAGGAAACTAGGTGGACTGATAAGGTAAGGAATAAGGAGGTTCTGCGCAGAATCGGTGAGGAAAGGAACATGTGGAAAATACCTTACATTAGAAGGGCCAGGATGATAAGACATCTGTTAAGACATGGGGGAATGACTTCCATGGTCCTAGAGGGAGCTGCAGAGGTTAAAAGCTGTAGAGGAAGACAGAGATTGGAATACATGCAACAAATCGTTGAGGACGTAGATTGCAAGTGCAACCCTGAGATGAAGAGGTTATCGCAGGAGAGGAATACGTGGCGGGCCGCATCAAACCAGTCAGAAGACTGATAACAAAGAAAAATGCTTAAATTAACATGAACATATAAGCTGGGGAACTCTCAGTGAGCTTAGCGTCTCAGAAATCCATGTCGCTAAGGGAAACTTAACATCAGGTGAATGAAGACGAAAAATCAGAAACTGTCAAATGACGATCAGTTTCCCTTTAGGATACTTAAATGCGCCAGAGACGCAGTTCTGACGTTGTGATTCATAATAAACTCAAGAGTTAACAAAAGTCGGATCATCTTCACAGATTAATTTAAATCAGGACACCTTGACAGATTTTGATTCAACAATGAAAAATTCTTAGAAACATAGATGAAAGCTTAGAGAAAGACGGGTGCAAGAACCAAGAGTAAAAAATAAGACGGAAAACCAACATCGAAGTGCCGAAATTACAAACCGTGCAGTTCGAGAATGTAGTATTTCGCCCTTTTTCGGCCCTAGCGTTCACACCATACATCGAAGAGCCAACGACAGAAATAAAATGAATGTACAAGAGTTGGATTAAAGTTGAGTATGAAAGGATAACAATATTACGATTCGTTGATATTATTGCTATTCTCATTGAAAGCGAGTAATATTTGCCGGACGTACTGAATGGAGTGTAGCGTCTAATGTGGACACGCTGTGGATTGATTGTCAACCAGAGGCGAAGGTGATGAAGATAGGGGAGACGGAGGGTAACAATCAACGTACCAACTGGGTTTCACGGAATAGAAGAAGCGACGGAATTCTGCTATCAAGTAAGCAAAATAACATACGCAAAAAAATGATGGACATATAGTGAAAACTATCACAGGCAAGAACTGAATTCATGGTCAAAATAAGCGTTGCAGGATCTTTTTTCGTCCGCAGCGATGTTGGAGATTTGATGTTTTACGGGATTCCTGATATTCACGGTACAATCATGAAATGGTCGTACGGGAAAATCCCCACTTCGTCTCTACCTCGGAGATTCTATATCCCATCGCTCGTGCGCCGACTCTAACACCACCATGAATCTCATTTATCTGCCATTGTGGCAGCAGTAACTCATCTAACAACTGCGTCAGACTCTTGTTGTCTTATATAGTTGTTGCCAACAGCAACCCCGTATTTCGTCTGTTTACATATATCTGTATTTGTATACCCATGCCTGTACCAGTTTCCTTTGGCGCTTCAGTGTATATTACTCCCCACGTCTAAATACGTCCATAATTCGTCACTAAAACCGATATCAGTGTCAGCCAAATATTATAGTACTTATTGCTCGGGTATTAAGTTCCTCTTGCATTTGAAACATTTTTGACCTTCTGCTATCACACTGTGGAAGCTACGTGTCCCTTCAGTGGAATATCTTACGAATAGTAGCAGACCCTCATATTTCGTGATGAAACTGTTGTGATCAAGCATGGCAAAAACGCACAATGAAGTGTTAATTCCAATAAATGATGTAGCGATATTGATATTTGTCCAGTAAAAGCACCCTTCACTTTTCTACTACGACTTTCCACAGCAGTCTCCTTGCCGTTTCAGAAGTATAAGATAGCGGAAACAAATATTTCCAAGTATATATCATCCGGCAAACGAGTTATTTGTCAGATAATTGCGAATGTGTGATTACAAGCAGCCACTGAGCTACACCATTCTCCTAGTTAGTACAAATCTATTTAGTAATATAATCATTAGTTGAGGTGCCCATTTATTTAGGCTTGAATTTCAGCTATGTGGCATGCGGTTGGGGAATGTCGTACCACCCTGAAGAGAAACTGGCATATTTACCTGCCGGCGTAAGACGATATCCGATGCGCCACTATAGTCTCAAGTGAGCAAATAGAGCAAGGCCTCTAGCTTGGCTGGTCTTAATCATCTGAATTTTTCTGCCTGGTATCGTCTCAGTAGTGACGTGAACAGCTCTCCCATTGAAATGGTGAAAGTAGTGGAACAGTCAATTGTAAAGGTTTGTCAAGATTTATGATAAGCTACTGGGATGTTTAAAATAATCCATAATTCAAAGCAGTTAGAAGTACAGCGTAGCATGCAAATACGACAATAACACGTCGAACGCCCCCTCGAACAGGTACCAGTTTAGGATGATAGTGTTTTAACTAGAGCTGAAATTCCCAAACATTTCCTCCAAATAAGCACACGAGAGTCCTGGTACTGTGATATAAGAGCTTGTTTATTTTGAAGATTAATAAAATTTTACAAAATTGGAAATTAATTTTTTTGCAGTTATTGCTTTGGGAAACTTTAAGTCATAGCTCAGACCACAAAAATGATAATACAATCTTAAAATAACAAGGAAATACGACAAACAAACGCCATGTTTTTAATAGACTTTCGTGGATGATTTATTCATTTCCCGTGGAACTCAAGTAGTTTGGAAACCATGACCTAGAGGATAGTGCACCGAAGAACACAGGATGTTGCTTTGGTCGGTACTCCGTTGTAGTAATTGATTTTAGAATCACATGACGTAATGCGCACTAGCGATCGCCGTAAACTGTTTTCGCTTTTTCCATAGTTTTTGTTGTTATTTATTCTGCTCCGTTTTGGATGGAATTTATAAATATTTCGCGTTCTACAGAAATAAGTACTGAATAATATGTTTATGCTATTTGCTGTATGTCTTTAATTCTTCAGGTACTGCTTTCTACGATGAGTAAAATGTTATATACATTTTACGTAACATATGCACAGTTGAATCATATTTCGTCGGTCTTGCACAATCTTCTGCATTAAAATGGAAGTCTTTTACCACGTAACATGGGATATTTGCACATTAATTGAGTTTCCTAGACTTCTTAAAATTTTATCTGCCCAAAAATGGAATTTATGTTATTTTCCGACAACTTCCATTTCAAAATTCACTTTTATTTAATTTTTGAAAATAATTCTGCTTAATTTGATTCCACTTACTGATTTTTGCGTGTAATAGAGCAATAATGTAACGTACAGACTATTAAATGCAGTATTGACAAAATTTTCTCGACTGCAACGCCTCAAAATTTCAATTAAATATTCTTTCATAGGTACGTGACAATATCGCAAAATGAGACACGTTGTCACATTTATAAAAACCTTAGTTTTTTGGAGTAACGTTTCTAATTTCAGAAAAAGTCATCAGCATATAATAAGTGAATGTCATAATCTAAAAGAGGAAAATGAAAATACACACATCAAAAAAAAGTTTCGTATTACCTAGGTCCAGGAACTTGTACAGAAAATTGGATTAGAGATCAACATAAACATCACTTCCGCCCTTTTCATTGCTCATGAAAACCACAGATTGCAGGTTGTACTACCATACAGCGAGGCCTTCATAGGAGGTTGTCCAGATTGCTGTGCACACCGGTACCCAGTAGCACGTCCTCTTGCATTGATTCATGCCTGTATTCGTCGTGGCGCACTATCCACAAGTTCATCAAGGAACTTTTGGTCCAGATTGTCCCAGTCTTCAACGACGATTCGACATAGGTCCCTCAGAGTGGTTAGTGGGTCACGTCGCCCATAAACAGCCCTTTGCAAACTCTGCCTGGTGTGTTCGATAAAGTTCATGTCTGGGGAACATGCTGGCCACTCTAGTCGAGCAATGTCGTTATCCTGAAGGGAGACATTTACATGATTTGCACAACGGGAGCACCATGAAGGTGAATGCCTCGCCAGTATGGCGCCGATATGGTTGCACTGTCGGTTGGAGGATGGCATTCACCTATCGTACAGCCGTTACGGCGCCTTCCACAACCACCAACGGCGTACGCGGCCCCACATAACGCCACCCCAAAACAGCAGTGAATCTCCATCTTGCTGCACTCGTTGGACAGTGTGTCTAAGGCGTTCAGCCTGACTGGGTTGCCTCCAAACACGTCTCCGACGATTGTCTGGTTGAAGGCATATGCGACACTCATCGGTTAAGAGAACTTGATGCCAATCCTGAGCGATCCATTCGGGATATTGTTGGGCCCAATTGTACCGCTCTGCATAGTGTCGTGGTTGCAAAGATGGACCTCGCTGTGGAAGTCGCGAGTGAATTTGCTCATCGCGCAGCCTTTTGCGCACAGTTTGAGCCGTATCACGTCGTCCTGTGAGTGCACAAAAAGATTATTCATCATGTTGCCGTTGTTGTAAGGGTAGTTCCGAGCCATAATCCGTAGGTAGCGGTCATCCACTGCAGCAGTAGCCCTTGAGCGGCTTGAGCGAGGCCTGTCATCGACCATTCATGTCTCTCTGTATCTCCTCCATGTCCGAACAACATCGCTTGGGTTCACTCCGAGACGCCTTTACACTTCCTTTGTTGAGTGCCCTTCGTGGCATAAAGTAACATTGCGGCGCGATCGAACCGTGGTATTGACTGTCTAGGCATGGTTGAACTACGAAGAACACGAGCTGTGTATCTCCTTCCTGGTGGAATGACTGGAAATGATAGCCTGTCGGACCCCCCCCCCCCCCCTCCGTCTAATAAGCGCTGCTCGTGGACAGTTGTTTATATGTTTTGGCGGGTTTAGTGACATCTCTGAATAGTCAATGGGACTGTGTGTCTGTGATAATATATCCACAGTCAACGCCTATGTTCAGGAGTTCTGGGACCCAGGGTGATGCAAAACTATTATTGATGTGTGTATATCAAATTTATATTATGTGGCCGGTTAGGGTCTGAAACGAGTACCTAGATGCAAAACTTCCCCTTACGGTAAATTCTAACATGTAGTGTCCTGAAGCAGTATTCTTGTAACGTAGGCGACGGACGAAACTTGGACCTAATTATATGGGGACTTGATGGAAAAGTTTACATATCAAATGCGTTTATACTGTCTGCGGAATAGTGGTTACTGAATCCAGGCACACATCCACAATTATCTTGCAAAAGACTCTTTGAGTACTCATGACCACTGGAATGTTTTTGCTTCTGTTTTTGTATGCTTCTACCCTTGTCAGTTCTCGCTATTAATTAGGATCAAACCGCTTCATTCATCACATGATTTGTTTCCACAGTTAACCACCACATTTTGCAGGCCTTCAGTAATCCTCTTCGTACTGTGTTGCAGGTATCGACGGTAGTGGTAGAAACGCCATAATGGACAACAGTACGTGTGGCAACGTAGCCGAGGTGTCCCTCGACTTGGACCCGGATGCCGACGTCGAGTGCCCACCGGTGAAGGCCATGGTGCTGGTTACGTGCGGTAACGTGAGCAGACCGATGCCGTTCCTCAACGTCTCTACCGAAGTTCCCATCGAGTACGCGCAGCCCATGCTGGGCTACGCGATGCCCTTCCTGCTGGTGATCACCATCATCGCCAACACGCTGATCGTGGTCGTGCTGTCCAAGCGCCACATGCGCACGCCCACCAACGTCGTGCTGATGGCCATGGCGCTGTCCGACATGCTGACGCTCTTGTTCCCGGCGCCGTGGCTCTTCTACATGTACACCTTCGGCAACCACTACAAGCCGCTGGCGCCCACCAGCGCCTGCTACGCCTACCATATCATGAACGAGGTCAGTCGCTTGCTTACATCTAAAACTACCTGCAGCCCTTTCATTTCTTGCTTAAAAATCTATTCTCTAGTGTCCTTTCCTTTCTATTTCCCCCAACAGCAAAGTAAATGTTTCTTTTCATATTTCCCAAAGAAAGCATATAAATATGCAATATTTTCTCTGATCTCCATTGGTAGACGTAAAACATTCCGCCAGATATAGATAAAGACTACTCGAGATATGCATGTTTATGTGCTTAATGATTATCTTAGTTTTCTGTGTCTGGAAACCAAACATGACAAGGACTTTTTTGTTGTTCAGCCACAAATCGTCAAGGTTGCCTCTGTGGCGACAGTTTGAACTGGTCAGGAAGTGTTAAATAGCTTCCACAGCACCAGATTCGCACATGTCAGCATCCAAGTCACCATGACCCACCTGCTCATATTTGTTTTCACTGGCTCCAGCCGTGTTCTTATGTGGTTCGTGGTTCTCTATGTTTTCCAGTTTGTTATGGTGTCCCAAGGCACACACTGTTTGTGCTGGTGGATAGTCAGGTGGTGGTTCTCCAATGCCCACATTTAAAAATCTTTAACGGGATCTCAGTCGTGCAGGCTCACACTCAGTGCCAAAGAGAGGCTGTCTATCGTCACTCGTTTGTCTGGAACTCTGTGATTTAGTTAGATGGTCTTCGTTAGCTGGGTCTCACAAAGCCAGTAGGTCTATAAAGATTTGGTAGGGGCGTGGGTTAAGTACACTCTGTTGTGTTCGACATGTTTCATTCAGCCTTACGTCGACGCTGTTGGCTTGCTCTAGTACGTACTGGGTAGGCATACTAAGCCGTTGACAACCATAATACTTGAAACTTCCTGGCAGATTAAAACTGTGTGCCCGACCGAGACTCGAACTCGGGACCTTTGCCTTTCGCGGGCAAGTGCTCTAGCACCTGAGCTACCGAAGCACGACTCACGCCCGGTACCCACAGCTTTACTTCTGCCAGTACCTCGTCTCCTACCTTCCAAACTTTACAGAAGCTCTTCTGCGAACCTTGCAGAACTAGCACTCCTGAAAGAAAGGATATTGCGGAGACATGGCTTAGCCACAGTCTGGAGGGATGTTTCCAGAATGAGATTTTCACTCTGCAGCGGAGTGTGCGCTGATATGAAACCAGGCTGTAGCTAAGCCATGTCTCCGCAATATACTTTCTTTCAGGAGTGCTAGTTCTGCAAGGTTCGCAGAAGAGCTTCTGTAAAGTTTGGAAGGTAGGAGACGAGGTACTGGCAGAAGTAAAGCTGTGGGTAGTGGGCGTGAGTCGCGCTTCGGTAGCTCAGATGGTAGAGCACTTGCTCGCGAAAGGCAAAGGTCCCGAGTTCGAGTCTCGGTCGGGCACACAGTTTTAATCTGCCAGGAAGGTTCATATCAGCGCACACTCCGCTGCTGAGTGAAAATCTCATTCTGGAACCATAATACTTCCTCAGTGGTTCTCAGGATAGCAGATATTGTTCCCTACTGGCAGTTGACGAGATAAATAAAATACTACTTCTGGGGACTACTTTCTGGCGGATAATTTTACAGTGGCGTCTATATGTCAGACATATATCCAACTTCATGGCTGGATATGTTGTTTTGTGTGTCTGTTCCAGTGCGGTGTTGTTCAAGGAAATACTGAGCTTGTGGTTTACTGGTCGTTATCGAAGGTGGAAAGCGCTTAGTGAAGTCTTCGAAGAATTCGAGTTAATGGAGTTATTTTGATAGTATTCTGACAAGGCTCCGAGTGCTCATTGCAGCTGCAGCTGCAGATCCTCGGAAGATGTTCCCTCAACTGCGATTGCATAGTCATCTTCACAAGTGAAGTGCTTAGTATGATTAAGTGTAGGCTGGTCATTAATCTATAGGCTAAAGAGGTCGAGCGCCAGAACTCTTCCCTACTACCGAAATCATACCTACAGGTGCTTAATGATTAACAAGTCATGGCTCTTTCAATCACATCACACTGAATAAGTGCGATGATATACACATGGTCCATTGATCGTGACCAGGCCAAATATCTCACGAAGAAGGGTCAAACTAAAAACTAAAAAGAACGACAGTTGTCTAGCTTGAAGGGGGAAACCAAATGGGGCTATGGTTGGCCCGCTAGATGGCGCTGCTATAGGTCAAACGGATATCAACAGCGGTTATTTTTACATAGGAACCCCCATTTTTTATTACATATTCGTGTGGTACGAAACGAAATGTGAATTTTTTAGCTAGGCCACTTTTTTCGCTTTGTGATAGATGGAGCTGTGATACTCACAAACATATGGCTCACAATTTTAGGCTAACAGTTGGTAACAGGTAGGTTTTTTAAATTAAAATACAGAACGTAGGTACGTTTGATTGTTTTATGTCGATTGTTCCAATGTGACACATGTACCCTTGCGAACTTATTATTTCTGAGAACGCTTTCTGTTACAGCGTGATCACCTGGAAATGCCACGTTAATGCAATAAATGCTCAATATGATGTACGTCAACCTCAATGCACTTAGCAATCCGTGTAGCGACATTCCTCTCAACAGAGAGTAGTTCGCCTTCCGAAATGTTCACACATGCATGGATAATGCGCTGACGCATGGGACAGGCTTTGTCGATGGATCAGGATAGCAAATATCCTTGAACTTTCCCAACAGAAAGAAATCCAGAGACGTCAATCCCGCGACCGTTCGGGCCATGGTATGGTGCTTCGTCGGCTATCCACCTGTCGTGAAATATGTTATTCAGTACCGCTTCAACCGCACGTGAGCTATGCGCCGGACATCCATCATGTTGGAAGTACATCGGCATTCTGTCATGCAATGAAACATCTTGTAGTAACATCGGTAGAACATTACGTAGGAAATCAGCATACATTGCACCATTTAGATTGCCATCGATAAAATGGGGGCCCATTATCCTTCCTCCGATACTGCCGCACCATCCACTAACCCGCCGAGGTCGCTGATGTTCCACTTGTCGCAGCCACCGTGGATTTTTCGTTGCCCAATAGCGCATATTATGACAGTTTACGTTACCGCTGTTGGTGAATGACGCTTCGCCGCTAAGTAGAACGCGTGCAAAAAATCTGTCATCTTCCTGTAATTTCCTTGTTCCCAGTGGTATAACTGTACACGACGTTCAAAGTCGTCGCTATGCCTTTCCTGGTACGGGTGCCATCGATGTTGATGCAGAATTCTCAACACCGACGTTTTTGAGATTCCAGACTCTCGCGCAATCAGGCATTGTCATTTGTTGCAGGTCGTGGCTGACGTATCATATGTGGCTGAACACTTCCTGTTTCCTTAAATAATGCTACTATCTGGCGAACGGTCCGGACACTAGTGTGATGTCGTCCAGGATACCGAGCAGCATACATAGCTCACGCCCGTTGGTCATTTTGATCGCAATAGCCATACATTAACACGATATCGACCTTTTCGCAATTGGTGAACGGTCCGTTTTAACCCGGGTAATGTATCACGAAGCAAATACCATCCGCACTGGAAGGATGTTACGTGATACCACGTACATATACGTTTGTGACTATTACAGCGCCATCTATCACAAAGCGAAAAAAGTGGTCCAACTCAAACATTCATATTTCTTTACGTACTACAGGAATATGTAATGAAAAATGGGGGTTCCTATTTATACAAACGCAGTTGATTTCCGTTTGAGCTATGGCAGCGCCATCTAGCGGGCCAACCATAGCGCCATCTGGTTTCCCCCTTCAAGCTAGACGAGTTTCTTTCTTTGTAGTTTTTCCGTTTTATGCTTATTTCGTGAGATATATGGCCCGGTCACTATCAATGGACCACCCTGTATGAATTACATGTATCTACGCACATATTCTACAAACTACAATAAAACTCATGGCTAAAAGTATCACAAGTTGTTGTTTCTTCCCCGACACAAGACGTATGGGCGCAAGGGTTTCATTTCTTGAATGCCTCTGTGCGTGATATAATTAATTTAATCATGTTCCCACAGTTTCTACGAGGGCGATACGTAGATGGCTGAATTCCTTACTTAGCATTGCTTTTTATGATGTAAGTAGACTTCTGCATGATATCTGGAATCATTCTTCCAGTGTTTGCCAGTCCAGGTTTTTCACCGCGACTGTACTGCGTCAGTCAAACAAAGGTATGACCACACGTGCTGTCTTGCTGAATTAGTTCAGTAACCCCTCTCAGTTTTATTTCATATGATTCCCACGCACTCGAGCAGTGTTCTACTTTGTGGTGCATAAAACTTTTGTATACTGACTGTATTTCCCCAGCATCCGAAGAGTTTCCTTAAACGTCTACTGAGCCAGTGTGGTCACTCCATTCCATAGTCCTACAAATTGTTTGAAGCTGGTATTTGTAAGAGGAGACTGATACGGTCTGTTTCACACAGACATCGTTGTCATAAGACCTTTCAGAACCCCGTTTGGTGATCAGTTTCACATTTCTGAACTTTTAGAACAATCTGAGACAGAATTACCGCTTTCAGTTCTGCAGCAGCCACCTTCAAGGCTCTAATTCTAACGCATATTTTCACATGTTATTTTTACATTGTTCTAACATTTTTCAGTATACCAGAATGAGAGATTCTGTTCGAAAAACAATGTATGGAAAAAAGATAATTAAAATCTTATGTAGATCATATGATCGACCACTAAACTGTAATTTTATGTCAGATTTTGTTTTGACAGAATAGCCAAACATATAGTCTATCTATGAAAGTGAAGATTTATGTACTTAAAGTCATCGTTGCCGATTCTGATTGACTGAGCTAGCAGATGTCGAAAGCACAGTAAGAAGGGCAGACTGGCGAGAAATTAAGCTATGCCTAATGTGACGTGATTTTTCACAGTAAATGTAATACCTACTAACCATATTGAAGTGGATGCTTAACGATGTAACTTATATAAAAGTTGTATTAAACTGTTACTAGTACGAAACCGCTATCGACACGCATGAAAAAATTACTAATAAATTCTTGATTTAGTACCGATGGGTAGGGTTTCCCATCTTATGCTTTCCTCCAATGATAACCTTCTGAATCACTGTCCTGCTGAGGTTGTGCATTATTCTATAGATAAGTTCGAAGCTTAGTCACTACCATTCATGAGTTTCTACATCAATAAAATGTTATCATCGTCCATTACAAGAAGACCGACACATTTCAAAATCATGTTTTGAAATAGGCTTTCAGTAGCTGTCTCCAGCTATTCTGTGGGCTATTCTGTGCCAGGTGATACCAGAACTTTCATATAACCCTCAACTCCACTGAATAAAAAGTACGTTCACCTCTTGTCTTCGCTACTTGCCGAGTAGCCTGCCCACGGACGGTTCACTAATGCTACCATTTTCAGATTTGTCTTTAATATGCAGATCGCACGTGAAGAACCTTTCCGTAGCTCTTTGGGCTGTCACAAACTTCCGTTTTGTGAACTCATTGTGTAGCTGTCTGAAAAGTTGGTCAGCACTGTTCGAATGCACTGGAAATAAATACTACGATACATCACTTTCTTCTGGAAGAGCAGCTGACTGGAATGGACAGTGTCTTGAAAGGAGGATATAAGATGAACATCAACAAAAGCAAAACGAGGATAATGGAATATAGTCGAATTAAGTCGGGTGATGCTAATGGTATTAGATTAGGAAATGAGACACTTAAAGTAGTAAAGGAGTTTTGCTGTTTGGGGAGCAAAATAACTGATGATGTTCGAAGTAGAGAGGATATAAAATGTAGATTGGCAATGGCAAGGAAAGCGTTTCTGAAGAAGAGAAATTTGTTAACGTCGAGTATAGATTTAAGTGTCCGGAAGTGTTTTCTGAAAGTATTTGTAAGAAGTGTAGCCATGTATGGAAGCGAAACGTGGAAGATGAATAGTTTGGACAAAAAGAGAATAGAAACTTTCGAAATGTGGTGAAACAGAAGAACGCGGAAGATTAGATGGGTAGATCACACAACTAATGAGGAGGTACTGAATAGAATTGGGGAGAAGAGAAATCTGTGGCACAACTTGACTAGAAAAAGAGATCGGTTGATAGGTCATATTCTGAAGCATCAAGGCATCACCAATTTAGTAATGGGAGGCAGCACGGCGGGCAAAATCGTAAAGAGAGACCAAGAAATGAATACACTAAATAGATTCAGGAGGATGTAGGTTGCAGTAGGTACAGAGAGATGAAGAAGCTTGCACAGGATAGAGCTGCATGGAGAGCTGCATCAAACCAGTCTCAGGACTGAAGACCACAACAACAACAACTACAACATAATTTCTAGAATTAGCTGAGAAAAAGCTGAGTCAGATGCAAATTATTGTTTACAAATTGCCACCATAGCAGCAGTTGCGACGATATGGAGCCCCTTACGGAAACGGGAAATCTCCAATAGTTCCGTAAAATCTAAAGATTATCTTTCTGTCCATAATCTGGGATTGATACCATCAGTCTGCCGTAACGTGGAAGTGTATATACGAGAGGGCGCGTGCGTGTTGGCATTTGTTTCGAAAGTAAATGAAGGGCAAGAATCAATGTTACGGTTACAAAAAGTGTGTGGCGATCTAAGTCGAAACAAGAAATGCACGAAAATTAGGACTTAGTATCTCGTCGTTGATTAGGTTTTCTGAGACAGTGCATGCGTTTAGATTGGAGAACGATGGGTAAGAAAATCAGCCATGTCACTTTCTGAAGAGCTACCCCTTCTAAGAAACCAGCCTTACGCGATTTAGGTAAACCTCTTGATGGGTGATAGAGGACTTGTGGTGCTGTCCTCCAGAATAATGAGTCCAGTGTCACTGCTCTATTTCGCTTGATGGTGGTGGTGGTGGTAATGGTGGTGGCGGTGGTGATGGTGGTGGCAGTCATCTGCGCCATTACTAAACTAGGCGGAGACAACTGTGGCCAAAAATGATGAGAAGTGACAGAGAAATTTTCCGATCTTCACTGCATATGAGCATTGCAATGAGAGCAAAGGCGACATGTGGAAATTAGTGGCGCACCAGGACTCGAAACCTGATGCTCCACTTCCCTACAACGTCTGCCCCAATCGCCTCTGCCATCCGAGCGCGGCTCTCATCCAGAAGTATCTCCCACATGCCACACACTGCAGGCCATGCGTTCGTTCATTAATCTCCCATTTGGTCTCAGCTATTCAGATGAGTCCCGCTAGGTTTCCGACGAGTGAGTGAACATAGCGCTTCGCCGTCAAATGTAAATATGTTCAAAAGTATGTACCTGAGGGTACAATGGAAGTATATAAAATCACTGAAAGAGCAGTCTAGATAGCTACGGTTATTCTAGTAAAATGACCAGTTTCGGCCTAATCTTAGGCCACCTTCAGAACAGCAGCATCAGTTGAAGTTAACGATGTCTAGAACAGTCAGTAGACCTCAGTCGCTGAAACTGAGTCAGTTGGCTATTCTACACATCGTAGACTTCAGATGATGGTGCTGTTCTGAAGAATGCCTAAGACTAGACCGAAACCGGTCAATAACCCTAGAGATCTAGACTGTTTTTTCACTGATTTTATGTAGCCTACAAAATTGCTGTACCCCAAAAGTGTTAGCAAAAAATTTGTAAAATTTGAAGTATAAGTTTAATCCACTCTCCTTCATTCTCACGCACAAGGACTAAGATGTTTCCATGGAAGAACAAAATACACAAAACTCAGTCATTCTCTAACATCGTTTAATAAAATGTGCATACGCTACTACAATTACACGGTAATGAAATGGCTAAAGACTGGAGGATCCGGGGGTAGAAAGCGAGTGAGCCCGCTCCCATTTGAAAAACATCACAAATTTCGTTTATCACAACCAACCTACGTAGGTCACATGTTATTAACCTGAGTACATTTAGTTACTCAATTCTACACTTGTAAATTATTATTAATCTCTATGGCTTAATGTGCCAATGAAAAGATATTACCAGTAATTAAAGCATCAACTTAACACAAGAAATTAAGCCTCATTAATTAAGGCATTTAAAATCCCCAGTAATTGAATCAGAAGTCTCATTTAACAAAACAATTTACAGGCGCCAATAACCGTAACAAAACTAGTACAGACCGCATTGCAATTAAGCGGCTCGAATTACAACTCGTAATTTATACCAGAATCGCCGGCCAAAACGTAGGACGGACATCACGTCCTTACCCTGGAAACATCTTTCAGAAACTGCTCTAATCATATTTATATTCGGCGGAGTTTCCAGTAGGCCGTTCGAGCAGATTTAAGGGTAGATTAGGACAATTATGTTCTACTTCTCTGCCGCGCGGAGAGGCCGCGCAGTTAGAGGCACGATGTCACTGGCTGCGCAGACCTTCCCGCCGGAGGTTCGAGTCCTCCCTCGGGCATGTGTGTGTGCGTGTTGTTCTTATCATAAGTTAGGTTATGTAGTGTGTAAATCTAGGGTCCGATGACCTCAGTAGTTTGGTCCTTTAGAAATTCACACACTTTTTTTCTACTGCTCTAAGAAAAAGCAACATACCACCGTAGAAAACATCTAAAAAGAATTACATAAAATGGATAAGATGGGTAAGTTTTGACCTTTGCTACATTTCGAAGACATAAATGCATTTATGAAACTCAGGGTTGCATTCCATAGTTAAGCACATGGCCTCTATGGGCGAGACCCACACATTTAAACTGAATGCCAGTTCATGCAGCTTTACACAAAAGGGTTTACACCAAGATACAGTCCAACCTATGCAGTAGTTACAGACACATTGAAGTCGCCAAAACACGCACAAGGAACTGCAGGCCACACCCTTTGCAATGAAATAAAAGAACACACAAATGATGGGGCAGACGAGTTCCCACGAGCACTACCGAGACTGGTGCACATCACTAGTAGCTTCACTTGTCTTTTTGGGTAAACTAAGTAGCACAACAGACGGAAGCTCACGTTTAACATCTGCTGAATTACGAAAACAAGCTCCGAAATAGTCCTGTATCAGGTACATTTCAGTGAAATACTTTTGTGGTGGAATTCAGCAGGGAAGCACTCCAACGGTAATGCCACGAAGGAGTCGACGATGATCTTTATATGTGCCACACATTAGACACGGCCACCTCTAAATGCGAAAGCAGATCACATTTCCAAATTAGCACTTGCCACTGCCGTGGGCAAAGCTCACGTACTCGCATCTACTAGCAGACTTTCGCTCTCCCAGTCCAACATAATGCTTGGGCCGCCTACCCTCGCACGACGCTTGCGCACCGACTTCAAAAGTGGAACGTGTCTTAGAGGCGTCTACTCGCGGCGTGCCAAAGGAGCTCCAGATCAAAGTACAGTCGCTAGATTACCCACAGTATCGAGACGAAAGTGTCAGTCATCGCCTCCTCTCCCCACCCCCACCCCCCTCCGTTAAGCTATAATCTGGGGTGAACAGCCCAGTTTCGTTTATTTACTGTGTATCAGCATCTGCTTCGACACTGTCTGGTTTCAGCTGACTGAAGAAAGGTTAGGTTTCTTACGCGTTTTAAGGTTTAGGAAGGCGAAGATGACTCGGAACAAAACTCTGACGGGCCGAGAAACTGCGTCAACGTTTCCCCCTTGATATCCTGAGCCCTCTATATTGCCCCGCAGATACCCTTCCCGTAGGTACTGGCTGGAAGAAGCGCATCTCTCTCCATTGTACGTATTAGCCTATCTGTGATGTGCAAGAGAAATGTTGTCTTTTGCCGCCTCCCATTTATACCTGATATCCTGATCCTTTGCAGGCGCAAGCAATAGAAAATTCAACGACCTCAAATTACTCAGCAGCTAATTAAGAGGGAACACGGTTAAGCCCATTCGGGAAACGACCCTAATGTTTCTAAGACCAAGAACGATAATTCGCTTACGCAGATTTCAAATTCCTGTTAACGCATTCTACAAAAGACAGCTAAGGTTATAGAACTCATTTGTCACGTGAGAAATGACACGATCAGAAACAAGAGAGTCTGAATTTACGTGTCGTAAACGTGGGAGCATTGTCACGTACTAACACTCTAAGGGGTCCAAAATTACAAATAAAACTCTTAAACGCTGGTTACTAACGGTAGTCATCATTCCTCTACTATGCACCATTCACTCAAACCTTGTAAAGATATCAACACCACAAAAAATTACCACATTTGGTGCTTGGGTGTGCCCCAGATAATCAATAAAAAGGTGTTGCATATGCAGAAGTTCCCTGATTGACTTGCGTTCTTGATATTCTCTTATTAATCTCTTAATATCTCAGTGGATGCTTTTACAAGACAGTTGTTCTTTAGTTTTCATCCCTGTTACAAAAAGCCCCAGGTGCCGCTCCCCTCCGACCCCCTCTCCCGTCCCACATAACGAGCGGTGAAAATAACTAAGCTTTTAGGATTACAGATCTTGAGTTTCCTATAGTAACGAGTAATGTAACATAGCATCCCCGACTGCAAGGAGCAATCTTTGTCTTCCATTGTTTCATCCACCTCTAGCCTCTCCTGAATTTCACAACTTACTTGCACATTGCCGTCTCTCTGTAAGATGAACAAACAGTGAAGGACTATCAGAAAGAACTGCTACTGAAACCGGCGCCTTTACTTTTCGGCAGATTCCGGCATGTTCGTGTGAAATATGTGACTAAGGCATCCACGACTTGGTTTTCTGCCCCCTGATAAATGCTCCTGCAAATCAGAAGGCCGATATTGAAACCGCCCATTGCGTAATTCTTCCAGTGAAAATTTTGGAAATTTATCGTACGTTCCTATGGGACCAAACTGCTGAGGTCATCGGTCCCTAGCTAACCTACGCTAAGGACAACACACACGCACACACACACACACACACACACACACACACATACATACATACATACACACACACACACACACACACACACACACACACACACACACAACAAAAAAAAAAAAAAAAACATGCCCGAGCGAGGACTCAAGACGGAGGGGAGTCGCGGGAACTGTGACAAGGCGCCATAGACCAAACGGCTACCCCGCGCGGCTAATTATTCCAATCTTACGGGGTCTGTCATAAATCCAACTCAGTGTTTGCTATCATTTTCTAAGGTAAACGCGTTATGCTCCAGGTAGAGCTTTAACCTGCCTAGGGCAGAAAGGTCAGCCAAAGCTTCCAGATTGTAAACAGAAGAACTTATTTCAGCAGCTGACGAGGCTCTTGATACAGAAGATAGAGGCTACCGCTCTCCATCATGTTCTTGCAACACAACGGCGGTAAGGCCGGAATTGGGCATGTACGCCTGCACAGTAAACAGTATATTGAAATCTGGAGTATCCAGGACTGGAGCACTGCTGAAAGGATATTTCAAGGCGTCGAAGTTTCCCTACTGAGAATCTCTCTTATACTGATGAGCTGATTAAGCGGAGCCAAAAGTTATGCAAAAATGTGGATAACGTCTCTAAAATAATTCAACATGCTTATAAACTGAGCAACTCCCCTGTTGTTCGTTGGTGACGGGAGATTGTAAATAACTCGGATAAGGGCCTGACCCGCACTAAATCCGCTGGCTGTATGCCCCAAAAACGATACGTCCTGCAGGCCACATTTACTTTCGATGGGGCCGGCCGGAGTTGCCGAGCGGTTCTAGGAGCTAGTCTGGAACCACGAGACCGCTCGGTCGTAGGTTCGCATTTGCCTCGGGCATGGATGTGTGTGATGTCCTTAGATTAGTTAGGTTGAAGTAGTTCTAGGGGACTGATGACCTCAGATGTTGAGTCCTATAGTGGGCAGAGCCAACCACTTTCGATGGGTTAACGGTCGAGCCTGCCTCTCTCAGATTCCCGAACACTTGCCTAAAATGCTCTAAATGATCAACAATTCGTACTATAAATGACCACGTCTTCTAAGTAATAGCAGGTGCACTAAAACTTTACGTCTCCCATCACAGTCTGGAACCACGAGACCGCTCGGTCGTAGGTTCGCATTTGCCTCGGGCATGGATGTGTGTGATGTCCTTAGATTAGTTAGGTTGAAGTAGTTCTAGGGGACTGATGACCTCAGATGTTGAGTCCTATAGTGGGCAGAGCCAACCACTTTCGATGGGTTAACGGTCGAGCCTGCCTCTCTCAGATTCCCGAACACTTGCCTAAAATGCTCTAAATGATCAACAATTCGTACTATAAATGACCACGTCTTCTAAGTAATAGCAGGTGCACTAAAACTTTACGTCTCCCATCACAGAATGTAACAGGGGAGACAAAAACGCAGTCCCTGTGGAGACAGCACAAGGATTAAAGTGAAACTGAAAAATTTGGTAGTCAGTGGAGAACGCTGACAAAGGCTTTGAATCTTCGGTGAGGTGTAAGTGGTAACAGGCTTGGTTAAGATCCAGAACATTAAAAACACTCGCCCTGCAAAACTCTTGAAGTAGTTCTGTGGGTGAGGAGGTGGAATAGATTCCAAAATCACCTTATGATATAAGGTATGGTAATCAGCGCCCGGATTACACCTTACAATATTTCGGTTTCGCACCAAAAATATTGAAGCTGAGTAAAAGCAAATGTTGAGATCAGTAAGTTGAATTTGACATTGATTCTCTTTGTTAGCACGTAATCTGTACATTAAGACTTCACGAAATTCATCTAGCAGCTACAATAACCTCGCCGCCTACGTTTCGGCTGTGTGACCTACTCTGAATTTAGTATCACCAGCCAGAACACCAATTACACCAGCAATCTCGACGGTTTTCAGAATCGGTATTTCTTTCGGCATTCAACTTAAAGAACACACCTGTAACCGTATAATCCAGAGCACACTCGGTAGCATGAGAAAAATTACAGCCGGAGAATTCCTTTCCAGTAAGCCCTTCTGCAGTAATAAATTTTCAAGACTACGCGAAGTCCCCCAGTTCTTTTTTTAAACGGAGCCTGCCCTGCAACAATTAATAAATTACCTGAAACAGAAAGGCAGTTCTTGCGAAAGGCATGCAAAGTAGAAAAATTCCCTACCTGGCGGTATCTACAATAGTAGCGGTAATCAATATTACTGCAGTAATCGACCAAAACACAATCCCGTTCCGAACCGAGGGCGCTACAGACAACACGAAGATGCACTCTATCAACGGTACGCACCCTACGGCAGCCGTTCGGTGGCGAAATGCGACTAATGATCCCGCCAACGCTCGGTAGCGTCCATTTCTCAGATGCTGTTCCTGTGGCTCCTCACATTCCTTGTGACCCACCTTGCCACAGTGAAACTATGTACTCTGAAGCAAGCAACGCTTCTGTCTGGATCAGCGGACACAGCTACAATGTCTGACGTTCCCTCATGCTTCTGCCTCTGAATGCGCCAACATTGCTAAACGTAAATTGCCAGCACAATGCTCTGATGACACTTTCATGGGCTGCACACGTAAAAATGCTGTTCAGTGAGTTCCTTTCGCCTACGAGTTCCTAAATTTTCTTCCGAAGTCCACCTAGCGACCCAGTAACCCTTCATATCTTCGCCAATTACCCTACTTAGTCGACCGACAGCTAAAGAATAAAACTTTTGAAACACCATGCTATATGGAATCTGCAAACACTTCAGCCCGTTTTTGAAATCTACGTGTACATCTACATCTACATTTACACTCCGCAAGCCACCCAAATGTGCGTGGCGGAGTGCACTTTACGTGCCACTGTCATTACCTCCCTTTCCTGATCCTGACGCGTATGGTTCGCGGGAAGAACGACTGCCGGAAAGCCTCCGTGCTCGCTCGATTCTCTCTAATTTTACATTCGTGATCTCCTCGGGAGGTATAAGTAGAGGGAAGCAATATATCGATATCTCATCAAGATACGCACCCTCTCGAAACCTGGATAGCAAGCAACACCGCGATGCAAAGCGTCCCTCTTGCAGAGTCTACCACTTGAGTTTGCTAAGCATATCCGTAACGCTATCACGGTTACCAAAAAACTCTGTGACGCAACGCGCCGTTCTTCTTTGGATCTTCTCTATCTCCTCTGTCAACCCGACCTGGTACGGATCCCACAGTGACGAGCAACACTCAAGTATAGGTCGAACGAGTGTCTTGTAAGCCACCTCCTTTGTTGATGGACTACATTTTCTAAGGACTCTCCCAATGAATCTCAGCCTGGCACCCACCTTATCAATAATTAATTTTATATGATCATTCCACTTCAAATCGTTCCGTACGCTTACTCCCAGATATTTTACAGAAGTAACTACTACCAGTGTTTGTTCCGCTATCATATAATCATACAATAAGGGATCCTTCTTTCTATGTATTCGCAATACATTACATTTGTCTATGTTAAGAGTCAGTTGTCATTCCCTGCATCAAGAGCCTATCCGCTGCAGATCTTCCTGCATTTCGCTGCAATTTTCTAATGCTGCAACTTGTCTGTATACTACGAGCGCCGGCCGGGGTGGCCAAGCGGTTAAAGGCGCTACTGTCTGGAACCGCGCGACCGCTACGGTCGCAGGTTCGTATCCTGCAGCGGGCATGGATGTGTGTGATGTCCTTTGGTTAGTTAGGTGTAAGTAGTTCTAAGATCTAGGGGACTGATGACCTTAGTAGTTAAGTCCCATAGTGGCAGAGCCATTTGAACCACTACAGCATCATCCGCGAAAAGCCGCATGGAACTTCCGACACTATCTACTAGGTCATTTATATATATTGTGAGAGGCAGTGGTCCTATAACACTCCCCTGTGGCACGCCAGAGGTTACTTTAACGTCTGTAGGCGTCTCTCCATTGAGAACAACATGCTGTGTTCTGTTTGCTAAAAACTCTTTCATCTAGCCACACAGCTGGTCTGATATTCCGTAGGCTCTTACTTTATAGGCGACAGTGCGGAACTGTATCGAACGCCTTCCGGAAGGCAAGAAAATGGCGTCTACCTGGGATCCTGTATCTAATATTTTCTGGGTCTCATGAACAATAACTACAAATATTTTTTAGAATTTTCAATATGTTAAGTCTGAATACGATATTTGTGTGCCTGTGTTATTCCGAATTACTATATAATGTACCTTCACTTATGCATGCATGCACGCATGCATGTCCGAAGTAACATTACATCGTGATTCGGCTTAACACAGGCACACTAATATCGTATTTATGCTCCGATTCGGGGCAAGCGACTTTCAAGAAAATGTCTCCCCTGTACGGAATATACCTGATATACAAGTACACGTTGTAGACTGATGGTTGATGAAATACGGAGTTTAGGTGTGGGTGTGAGTCCTGAGATTAGCATTTTACTGCACATCGGAAAGCAACTTCCTACAACAGCAACTTGCACCACTTACTGTCCCAACTGTCCCTACGGTGATGTTTACTGGAGGAGTTGGTGCTTTCTGCTAGTGCTGTTATAACTCATTGACGCTGCCGTCCTCAGATTTATTAGAATCTTTATTTCGTATTGCGAATGGTTTTTTTCTTAAATGAGTCAGCCCTAACGTCTTTCTCGCTCACATCGCCATATGCTCTGCAGGCTAAGCAAGACAATAGTTACCCAAACCACCACTTGCTCACTACCTGGCCCCGCCCGCCGATAAATGACGCAAACGGCTAACACTGAAGTTTTTAAGAACGCAGGGATCGGTGAGTGGTAAGCTAGTGAGCTCAGTAGAAATATTTCACAAATTCGTTTAACACATACAATTTTCATAAGATAAACGCTGGTAACGAGAGCACACTTCATCAGTGAGTTCAGACTGAGAAAAAAAGAAGGTTCAAATTGCTCTGAGCACTATGGGACTTAACATCTGAGGTCATCAGTTCCATAGAACTTAGAACTACTTAAACCTAACTAACCTAAGGACATCACACACATCGACGCTAGAGGCAGGATTCTAACTCGCGACCGTAGCGGTCGCGCGGTTTCAGACTTGGCCACAACGACGGCAGGCTTCAAAATGATTATTAAACTGTCTACAATACACAAATACTAGAGATATGAAACGGATTAAGTTGATAATGAAAAGAGCTGGTTGTGTAGCACCCAATAAATATCCCGAAATAATCATCAACCAGATGCACAAAAGAAATTTTATTTTATTTACCCATTTCAGGCACTTATTGTCCTTCTTCAGAAGGGCCAGTGTCAATAACAAGGCGCACGCATCTAATGACTGTGATCATGCAGTTCATAGCGCCTTTTCAAAAGTAGTATAAACAAGCCAAACAGCAAGTCCAACTGCATTAATCGTATTGTTGACATTCACAGTTAAAGTAGTAGTTACATTCTTCTGAAGAAGGGCACTAAGTGCCTGAAACAGTTTAAGGAAAAAATTTCATCTGGTTGATAATAATTTGGGTAAATATAGTTGCTGAAGCAAATATTCAAACCGCCTCTGATTAAAGAATCACTTACACTCTAAAAATATAAAGCCGAAATGATTCAAGAATATAACATCAAAATTATTTAAAAGCACCAATAATCTTATCAGAACCCGTTGTTAACAAAATAGTTTACAGGTGCCAACAGTCAGAGCGAAAATGGTGTACAAACAGAATCTCAGTAACACGGACTGAATTACAACTCGTAATTTATACCAAAATCGCCTACCAAAAGTGGACAACGGATATTAAGGCCTCATTTTGAAAACTTTGTGCAACAGATCTCACCAGACCGTCCCAGTGGATTCAAAGCCACAGCAGGTCAATCAAAGTTTAGAGCTCTAAAACAGAGAAAAGAAATGTTACTATTACAGCATAACATCCGAAAAACTAACATTACATTTTAGAGGAGGAGTTAATTTTCATCTGTACCATATTTTAACAACATAAATGCATTTACGAAAATTAATGTTGGGGCACATAGTTAAATACAAGACCTTGTGGCCAAGACACACACTTACAAACTTTGTGTCCGCTCAGGTAGCTCAACACAAAAGTCATTTACGGCAAGATACCCTCAGGCATTGCAATAGTTTCAGGCAAATTTAAATCTTCAAACACGTACGCCTTACCGCCGGCACCCTCTTCAGATTTCAAATAAAGGAACACACAAATGGTGAGGTAGCCGAGTTCCCTCGACCCCCCTATCAAGATTGGTGTTCATTGGTACATTTGGCCAGCTAAATAGCACAACAGACGGGGGCCCACAATCTACTTCCGTTTTATGATGATACTAGTATCAGCATGTACACGCTACAAACCAACAATGGAAATGTCAAGAAGGAAACGACAACGTTATATGTGCCTCCAAATACAAGAAACGACTACCTTCTCAAGTTAGCACTTGCCGCTGCCCCTGGAAATTTTTGCATGCTCGCGGCTGTCAGCAGACTTCAGAATTATATCTCGTCATCAACGAATTATTACAAATAATACAATCTTGCATCCAGTCATGAAAAGGTTGATGCATTATGTAAGTGAAATCTTTTAGACAGTTCTGATACTAGAACTACGGCACCATTTCCTCGTGTTACCGGAGGCTAATGTACTGTTCACACCCTTTCCGTCGTACCACGTTTGCGCAATGTCTTCAAAAGCAGCACAGTCGGAAGAGGTGACCTTTTGCGGCGGTCCGAGGAAGCTTCAAGTCAAAGCACCGCCGCGCTAACTTACCCGCAACATTGGTACGAACGTATCAAATAGCTAAAAGAATGTAACGGGGAATTTACTAGCTGAGCGCTATAACAAGCTTGGATATATCCGACACCGTGAAAACAAACCAAAAGTTCTTCATTATATCTTATTTAGACATTAGACAGAATCTTACAACAATGGCCACAATTAAAAGCTCCTAAAATAGAGGACAGAACAGCTGGTACGCTAACTGAAGCTGTCATATGTTAATACAAAAAGCATTCTGTTAAAATTTGTTCTTAAATTTGTAGACTACGAGATCTGCACCTCTGCTGTCTTCTCTCAATGGCCGAAGATGGATTCCTCGTTCAGTCTCGTGCTTACCATTCTCCAACCTCCTCTGTTCTCCCTCGTTATGTTTTTGTCGATATCTCTGTATCTGTGTTAGTTTCTTTCAGCGTTTCTCCTGTCTTGTATAAAATGTTCCGTTTAGAGGCTGTAGTACTCGAATAAAACCGTGTAGTATTTCAAAAATGGTTAAAATGGCTCTGAGCACTATGGGACTTAACTTCTGAGGTCATTTGTCCCCTACATCTTAGAACTACTTAAACCTAAGTAACCTAAGGACATCACACACATCCATGCCCGTGGCAGGATTCGAACCTGCGACCATAGCCGTCGCGCAGTTCCAGACTGTAGCGCCTAGAACCGCTCGGCTACTCCGGCCGGCATAGAACGATTTAAATAGTCTTGAGAATATATGCATGTTATTTCTCGTGCTGTTTGTTTACAAATAAACTTGTCAGGCTAAATCGTGCTAGTGGTACTCCAGTTTCCTGCACTTATTGTATGTGTTGAGAGATTTGGAACTAGACTGCTCGGTTTTCGTAGCATAGGTTGCCCACTCATTCAGTAACAAACAACTCCTGCAAATTATACCTAAAAGCACGTCATTAAGAGAATATTTTTTTTTGTCGATCTTACGTACTTGGAAATTACTACGAAGTTGTAAGAAAACGAAAGGTTTGAAGTATTGCGAAATGCCCTGTATATAACTTCAATCAGACATAAATCATTAGTGTGTGATATGGTGAAGTGCTACTTGGAAAATGTAAACAGAAGCACACTAACCTGTACGCAATAATTCTCCACACCTCTGGAGTTCCAGAGTATAGTAATTAATAGTAACCTAATACAATTAAATTTTCGTATAGAGTACTTACATCATAATGATTTCCACAGAAATAAACACAAGTAGTGACCGTTACCTCATTTGTATCTCTACGATCGAGTTGCAACTTCATGTTATGCATCGTTTCATGTTTGGGAACGCTGATGTTGCTGGAAGCTGCAGAAACGAAATAAAGTTTGTGGCACAGCCAGGACTTGAACCCGGTCTCCTTGCTTCTAGTCGCGGCCGTGGCACAACTTTAATTCATTTCGTCAGCTTCCACCATTATCGTGGATTCAAATTCTCGAGGAAGATCTGGTAGTAAGACGTATAGATGTATTTGTGGAATATGGTACCACATACCATTTGCAACCCTTTTCCGAATCGCAAATTCGAAACCAAGGTATCACTGTGAATGAGCTCCGCGACAGTAGGAGCAGCATGCTAGTTAATTACGTCATACACCTCACGTGGCTGAAATGGAGCGTTTTAGAGGGCTTTCAAATTACTTTTATTTCATTTACTTGTTTTAATTGCCGAATTTCCTGAGGAAAATTAAGCCATGTTACGAGCATGAAATGACGTATTGGTTAAAAACACTGTTGGTGGCAATTTTAGTTTCGAGTTTAAGGAAGGCGATGTTGCCCTGATATATTCGACGATGCCCTTTGGCTACACTGACTAAAGGATTCTTAAGAAATACCATATTAAGATAACCTGAAGATGCCTAAATAAGGCGAAACGCGTCGTTGAAAAATAAAAAAAAAGAAAATGGCAACCAAGAGTGTTTTTAAGCAATAGTGTTAAGCACTGGTTTGCTGTTATGCCACATATGGACTGGAAGATGACGTGCTTAAGATTTTAAGGCGATTTGCAGAGAGCAGTGGAATACGGTGTCGGGTCTGGTGGCGGCAGGTGGTCCCGGCGCTGTTCCACACGGCGAGCATCTGGCTGACGCTGGCGCTGGCGGTGCAGCGGTACGTGTACGTGTGCCACGCGCCGGTGGCGCGCACCTGGTGCACGATGCCGCGCGTGCTGAAGGCGGTGGGCTGGATCGCGGGCTGCGCCGCGCTGCACCAGTCGACGCGCTTCGTCGACACCGTGTACGAGCCGTGCGAGGTGCCGTGGCGCGGCCAGCCCGCCGTGCCCGTGTGCGTGCCCACGCTGTCGCCGCTCGTCGAGGCCGTCACGCCCGACGTCTACTTCGTCTCCTACTACATGTTCCGCGTCGTCTTCGTACACATGCTGCCCTGCGTCTCGCTCGTCGTCCTCAACGTGCTGCTCTTCCGGGCCATGCGCGCCGCCCAGGTCCGGCGCAGGATGCTCTTCCAGGTACGCCGCGGCTGGCGGCGTCTGCAACGTTCCAAAAACCCGCTACATTCTTCCTCTTATACCCGACAGCCAATGGCTGTTCGAAACTACTACGAGAGATTAAGGGGGGTAGACCAAGCTTAAGCCGTCGGCACACGGACCGTGCATCCGAACGTTGAGCGTGCCGAGTTTCTGACGTAATAGCGTGGAATAGCACGTTCAGGAGGCTTTCCGAACGTGCAGAGCAGTATCTGGCATGTCAGATATTCTGAGCGTGCGTCGGAGCGTAGACCAATGACATGGCACACCACCACCTACGCCACACGCACGCCGTCTCAATCCAGTACAGAGTTGTGAGGCGCCATATTGGCATTCATTTCAAGCCTATAAGTATATATCCCATTTTTGACCACCAGTAAATTGAGAGTCGCTGGAAAACCCGTTGTTAACTGTGTGATTCGTTCCAATAAGATAATGAGAAACATCATATTCGTGGAAAAAGAATTATTGTAACTTGAGTATTATCAGAGTAGGCTATTTGCAGGCAGCGACACACTGAAGATCCACGAAAACGTATTGTTCTTGGTACAATTTGTTAAAATTAAATTTCAAGTAGTAACATATCAGCGATTAAGGTTTTCTTCAACGGTGAACATAATATCATTAGATGCCTGGGGTTGGTTTAGCGCAAAGCGTAGCGTCATTGTCCAGAGGGCAACTTAACACTTCCAATTTTTTTCCCTAACATTCGCGTTTTTATTAGGTTCCGATACTATATTATTAGTTTAATGTAAGTATATACTTTAATATTTGATATTATGTAAATATAAGTTCAGCTTCTCTTGAGGGGTGATTTTGTTCAATTGGCTTAATCTAAAGGACAGCTCGCGCTAGTTGTATAAAGATATTTTGTGCCTTTTTCTTTTACGCTTCGTAATTCACATGTTGCAAAGATTCTGCTACTGGGTTGGAACAGTGATCAAGTAAGACTGAACTTGGGGTTTTACTAAAATGTGGGAAAGGTGAAATAATGTTTATCTTATTGCGGAGAAGTATTCCGAATTTGTACCGCACTGTTTGTAATGTAACTTCTATAAGCCTGTGTCCTCATTGATTGGACATGGTACTTCCCTTTTCATTGACGATGGAGGAAAATGTGCGTTTTAATAGAACTAACGCGTTAATTTTACGCGCTCCCCTAGAGTAAACAGTGTGATTTTCGAAGTAGAAACATGCCTCAACTGCCGCTGGAGTGCGTTGCGATCGCGTATACCATGCTGGGGCCCACGTACCGTATGCACAAGTCGCATCGTTCCTGAGCGTTGAGCAGCACGTTGAACTTGGCACGCTCAACGTTAACATTCGACAACACGGTCCGTGTGCCGACGGCTTTACGCACGATTTTTGGAGCAGATATAAATGGCGTTTTTCAATAAAATAAAAATATTACATAAACTGTGATACGCCATGCTAAACCCACAGGACAGGACAGGTAGTCGGAATTGTGGAAAGGGAACAAAATCAGCGGCGGTCAGTTATACTCGAACACACAACTTTATTTATTTGACAAAACGTTAGAGTACAAATTCTTGAACTTAGTTATCGGCTGAGTACGCAACACTATCTTATGCCTTAAGGGCACAACCACTTTAATTTAAAAAAATAAACAGCTAAAAGCCATTAACTCAAAATTCAGACGCCAAAGACAATGTTTAGAAGGCCTCACGTCAGCCTCAGCAGGCTTCACGTCAAGTAAGTTCTATAATTTGGCTCAAGGCCCAAAAATCTAACACTTCAAAAGCAACAACCTTAATTTAAAGACGGCCTAAGGCTCATGATTTAAGACTCAATGTAAAATTAAATTTAAACAATAAAGCCTTATCTTAAATTAGGCTCAAGGCCCCAAACAATCTAACACTAGACAAGCAAGCAATTTTAATTTTAAAACGGCTGAAAGCCCGTGACTAAAACTCTACTAAAATAATTTTTAGTAGGCGGAAGACCGAAGGCTTTATCTTTAAACAATGTTATAATCAGGCTGAAGGCCCAAACAATCTAACACTAGAAAAGCAAGGAACTTTAATTTTCACTTGGCTGAAGGCCCATGACTTAAAACACCACTAAAACAATTCAACTTTAATTCAAAACCATCGGCTATCAGCCATACAAATACACGCAACAGAAAGTAAGAAAGGCAGTGCAGCTAACGGCGCTCAGAAGTTTCGAGGGTCTGCCAGCAGCTGAAATACTAACGATCACTTAGGTGAGACAGGCAGTCGGCCCAACCATCCTCGATCCGACGACAACCCAACCAACAGAGAGTCAACGAACCCACCGACAAGGTAACTTTTGCCACACTCGACCAGCATGCAACCGGGAGTTCAATGCAAACCCAAAAGCCATGGACGCCCACTACCAAGCATACATTAAGCAGTCGAACTGCACACAGTGCTGGACAGCGACAACACGGTGATTAAAGGACACGTCAGCGGCCAGGACAGGTAACCGAAACGTTAACGTCCACAAGGCAGAAAATTCCACTGGTGCACTTCAACCCACCAACTAGAATACACACGTTGTTGCTCGCGGGTATGTCCCAACAGCCAAGAACGAGAACCAAAAGGCGCAATGGAACAGTCCTGACTTTCTGGTAAATTAAACCCAAACTCAACTTTCGTGTCCACGGTCGGTGAGCCACGGACCTCATGGCGATGGGAACAGCCCCACACACTCCGACACTACGTAGAGAAGTAATTGCGGGAAGTAATTGCAGTCAGCAATGATAATACGCCAGTGCTTACATCGATAAGCGCCACCCCTTCCGCTCACGGCGCGCAAGTCGGCAACTCAGTGACATCAGAAATTGAAATTAACATAACGAAGGGTTAGTACCGAAAAACAGGATGTCAAATGAGATATGGCACGAACACGCACAGCTCAAACTGACTTTAAACTTAGGTTTTACATCCTTAAGATGATTATAATTAAACTTTCCCTATTTAACACGTTATCACACGGAAACCAATTGTCGTACGGGTACCAAACTTGGTAGCATAAATGACAAAGACATCGGGTAGAAAGGTAGTGCAGAATAAATTCAATTGAAACAGTTCTAACGTAATGCTAAGGTACATCATACCATTACATACCGGTACCATTGCTCGTACAAAAGGGGCTCAGTATGGCACTCATCAGTGTCCAGAAGAGTCTGAAGGCGCTGGGTGTCTATCTCTTTTGATACGTTGCGCTTCAGATCAGTACATGTGTGAATGCTCCCTTGGTAAACCCTGCCTTTCAGGTAGCCCCACAGTCAGCAATCACACGGAGCGAGATCAGGTGATCGTGCCGGCCAAGGATTTGCAAACGATCCGCTGATGATTCGATCGTTTCCAAATGTGTTTCGGAGAAGCCACGTGAAATTTACGAGCGATGAGCAGCGGAGCCCCACTCTTGCATCAAAACTGTTGAGTTCAATGCGTATCTCTCCTGTAGAGCAAGTATGACATGATGGCGAAGTATATCGCAGTAAAGCTGGTCAGTCACACCGTACGTCTTTGGTCGATGAGTGCCAACCTGTTCTAAAAAGAATGGGCCAATGATGAACCATACAGAAGAACTTCATGCACAGTGACATGGGAGGGGGGGGGGAGGGGGTTGAAGATCCCCACACTCAGCAATTCTACATCCACCAGAGAAAAATGAGCTTCCTCTTCCCATAGGATGGTCCGGGGCCAGTTCTCGTCGACTTCAATCGTTGCGAGAAACTGGAGAGCGAAGTCAACCCGTCGTTGTGGGTCGTGTGATTCAAGCCGCTGTACTATATGCATGGACCATTTGAGAATGGATCGAAGTGCCTTCCGTACAGTGGACCACGGAATGTTCAACTGTCGTGGCACCGCAGACACACTGCCTGACGATCGGGAAGTGCGCAGAGCTTTGCCTGCCATAGCAACAGCGATATCATCAACCATATGTGGTGCAACTGGTCATCAGCCTCTTCCAGGAGCGACGCTCAGTTTTCCACTTGATTCGAACTTCATCGAGCTCCGCACAGCAGATGAAGAAAGTGGACCCTTCCGTAAGCCTTTCACCAGGTGATATTCCCTAAGTGCGGTACTGTTGTTTTGATAACAGGGCTTCATCAATAATGGCCTGCTCTTTTCTCCCAAGTTCATGCTGACACGTCCACAAGTGCTCTGCGGCTGGTCAGCTGTGTGATCCAATGCGTCGTGGTGACTGAACACGGCACCTCGTAGCCATAGTTGGAACTGAACGGTGGCGCTGTGACGCATGGAAGTCATACACTCCATACTCTGGACATTAATACTACCAAGCATCGTAGTCATACGGCAATTAGTTTCCGTGTTATAACGTGTGAAATGGGGAAAGTTTAAATATAACCGGCGCTATTTTTTTTAAAGTAAAAACTTTTACCCATCGGACACTACACAACAACGACGAAAGGCCTTATCACGTTGCGATGGTGGTTCGTAGGAGCTCTGAATGCCACAATTCGTAAACTAGACCACAATATCGAAAACTGCTTTGTAACTGTTAATATTGCTTAACAATGTATGAAGGGATATTTTAAAAAAAGATTTTTATGAAAACGGCAGCACTGAAACAAAAGACTATGTTATCGACGAAAAAGTCGTTACTAAACCACGAAGCAAAAATAAAAATTAAAATCTGCCACAAAAGTCCTACATACTACAGTAGAAAAAAACCCGACTCACAAGTTACAAAAATGTATAACATAATGGCGTATATAATTCATATGTTATAACTCCCGCCAACTTGAAAGAAAATGTTATTTTGAAAAAGCAAGCGTTTACAGTTTCAATTTGGGTTTTTCAATACCGACATTGAACAAACCTTTATCTGGCAAGTTGATATTTTCTTTTCGCCGATGACGAAACACTCTCAGTTTGATGAAATTGTATCTGTTAACTGGCTTCTGCTTACCAGTCAAAGCGTCTTTTTGCTAATTTGGATTACTTTTGTAACCTTTTCATCCTTGTAAATACCTTTGTTTGTCATTTTCAAGAACTCGCGCATTACTATCTACTTACACAAAAAAATTAAAACAGATGAAATGATAAATTCAGTAGAAGTGAGACAAGCATGTGCTTTAAAATGGTGTACCATAAACAAATCATGTCACGAAGAGAAATATTTTTTAGAATAGTATATTAGTTGATACTGATCCCCTCTGTGATACTATCGCAAACGAAGAGGACGCTTATTCCGTCCCTAATTATTATAGTTTTACATCGGATGCATTAGAGCGCTCGGATGCGTCATACCCCATCCAGTAAATCGCATTTCTAACATATTTTAAAATTTATGGCACACTTTATATCAATGAATCTTAAAAACAGACTCTCTTAGGAAAACGTAAAGCCACTTTCAAAAATTTGGCTAAAAATTTTTTACCCTGGTCTACCCCCTTAAGGGAGTCGGGCGCACGTAAAGCCCTATACTAGTCTTGTTTTTCCTTCTATGGTAAACATACATAAAAACATCAGTACCCATGAATACATCACAGACGAAGAAGAAAGATACGTCCAGTAAGTAACCACATCAGCTTATAGAAGTTCACGAAATCGCAGAAACTCACTCCTGACAGAGTGTGCACTTATATTTAGCTTAACATCCAATAGTGCGGAAATAATTTGTATTAATTCCACAAGAAAGTCCCATAACCTTCTGTAAAATGGGAAGGTGAAAAAAATATAGTGGCAAACGAATCCTACACTCAGTTCCGTAACGTGATGCCTCTGCTAACTACGCTATACTGACGGTCTGCAATGAAGAACCATGTACTTTATGACATTTTCTGAAGGGTTTTATTTCCGAAATGTTACTAGTTCGTAATCTATCATAACAAACCTTAACAAGAACGACATGTTTTTAATGGCTCTTAAATGTACCGGTGATTCAAAAAGATTTACTTTCATAATACGTGAGTTGTAGTGTGAAGAGAACTAAATACGAAAGTTATGTAACTACCAATATAACGTACCGCGTCATTATATTACAACAAATGGTACCAGTAACGATTTCTTCTCGAGATATTCAATTTCGTGATGCATAGAAACAGCTTGCTTGGTGGTCAGAAAAGCTTGTAAAAGTGCTGCAGGTGAGGTAATTGTGACAAATGATTGTTAAGAAAAATATCGATACGTTCGGTCGTTTCAAAATTATACAATATTGAAATTAGCCAATCAGGACGCTGCGCACGTAAATTAAAACATTTGGACACGCAAAATTCGGTATACACAGACATCTGTAGATCTGTGAGTTACCACGCGTTTAAGTGCTTATTACCACTTAATATGTGACTTTTTCGGAAGTGATAAATTTAAGCTAGATGAGCAAAAACCACGTTTTTGCCGTTCGAGGAAACCAAACGCTTTTGGCGACCCTGTCTCTGGCAGGCTGCTTGAGTTTGCGCATGCGATGACCTGAATGCCTAACTTGATTGATCACTAAATCGAAAACGTAGCAAGGCATCGAATTTTTTTCTTAACAGTTATTTTTCACCACAACATGTCCGTCAACACTCATACAAATGCCGGCCTTTGTGGCCGAGCTGTTCTACGCGCTTCAGTCTGGAACCGCGCGACCGCTACGGTCGCACGTTCGAATCCTGCCTCGGACATGGATGTGTGTGATGTCCTTAGGTTAGTTAGGTTTAAGTAGGTCTAAGTTCTAGGGGACTGATGACCTGAGATGTTAAGTCCTATAGTGCTCAGAGCCAACTTTTACAAATTCTTCAGACTGACCACCCTGTATGTAACATACGAGACATCGAATTTGGCTTGTACTGAATGCGTCACGTACAATATGGCATCTCGCTTTCTGCTTGTTACTTATGGAGCGTGTTTGCTTCATATTAGTTCCGCTTTACGTGGCAGCCTGCCGAAATATCTTAGATCTTATTCTGTGTTTCGCTTGACGAAATAGCCCCTAAATGTGAAATAGCTGAAAGTGACGTATTAATACCCGCAGACCGCCACATTGACCCTAGCTAATACGTTCCATGTGACGACAGCTTAAAGGAGTTCTATTATCAACCACGAAGTTAACTGATGCTTCCGTCGCTTATTGTTAAAACATCTTTATAATAAACGAGAGCAAAATATTGTGTTGTTCTACAGGATTAATTTATTTAGTTAACCGATTTTCGGCTTACAAGGTCACTATCAGACGAACTATCATCTTCAAAGGAGTTACAATGTTGATAAACAATATGGAAACCCATCTAGACACACAGTGTATATCATTGCCACACAATCAGATAAAGGCAACAGTTTTTTTGTATTTGAAGTCGTGTGATTATTTGAAAATAAGGATTTCCTGACTCCCATATTCTTCCATGTCCTTCCTAAACACGCTAGTAAATTATTTAAAGATGAAATTGAAAGTGTAGCCATTTCATTTTGAAGCAAAGCCATTAAATAACATCAACCTAGTGCCTCGTAAATAGCGTGGGCTTCCTAAATTACATGAACAAGGTGCCCTCTTCCGTCCTGTCGTGTAATCATTCTGTGCCCAATTACACATACGGGCTAACATACAGTGTGTTCCATCTGAAGTTTCGGATGCGATTGTCTCGAAAACTATACATCGGGTAAAAATAGTGGGTAACACAAGTTCGTAAGCTCAAAGGGGGACATCAAATAATACTACACGTAACCTCCTCCTAAAGCCCTCTTGGGTGGGGCAGGGGGCAACTTTTAAATCTTATATGGACACGAACATTTTTATTGCAGATTCGGATTCCCCATAAAAAGGATTCAAGTTTAGTCTACAACATTTGTCAAACCATTGACAGATGGCGCTGAAGTCAAGAAAAAACTAAAATTGGGGAAGAACTCTTATTTATTTAGAATTATCTGAGAAAGACGCATCAAATCGATAAAAAATGTGCACCAATTCCTTTATTACGCCAAATAAAGCTATTTTTCTTTTTTTTTTTACAAAATGTATCCTACCCGCAACAGTTTTTGATGGAGGGAGGCGGAATGGCATTAAAATCTCGTTAGGGAACTCTTTAAAATAGCATTACTCACCCGAATGTGGAGCTACCGTGGCCAAACTGCGAACTATCGGTCAGTATAAAGGTCGGTGCAGTGCGATCAGACGTCACTTCGCTTTCATATTGTGAACCGTAAACGTCAACTGACCGAAGTAAATTATTCTTTAGCGAAACATGGCTCACTATCCTCATACAGAGATTATTGGTACGATGTACATTTCATGTGAATGCCACAACAATGATGCTGCAGCTGCACAACTGTAATCGGATCGTTTCCCAAACATTATTCGAAATTGCACTCAACGAGCTCGAAATGGATACATGCACTGTCCACCTCGTTATCGCGAATACAATGAAACTGACTCTTGTCCCCTTAGTGTTGTCGCCTGTGTTTAACTAGATCCCGAAATGAGTAGTAGCGAGATTCAGCGACAAACTGAAATACCGAAATCAACTCTTTTGAGGATTTTGAAGGCATATAAATATCATGCATATCATATCACACTGACACATATTTATTAACGCCGAAAGATATGCAAATAGTGTGCATTTCTGCCAATGGGCCCTGGAAATGGACCGAGCGGGGTGGCGCAGCGGCTAGCCCACTGGACTCGCATTCGGGAGGACGATGGTTCAATTCCGCGTCCGGCCATCCTGATACAGGTTTTCCGTGATTTCCCTAAATTGCTCTAGGCAAATGCCGGGATGGTTCCTTTGAAAGGGCACGGCCGACTTCCTTCCCTGTCCTTCCCTAATCCGATGAGACTGATGACCTCGATGTCTGCTCTCCTCCCCGAAACAATCCAATCCAATCCTTGGAAATGATAAGTGGTGACAATGACTTTTTAGATACGTTTTGTTCACCAACGATATTAAAAAACAATGGCGAATTAAATCGTCATGATTCTCATTATTGATCCCCTGTCAATAGACACTGGCACAGACTCGTTGACAATCAACACAAGTGGCCGTTAATGGTCTGGTGTGGAATTTTAAACGGTTACGACCGTATTTTTTTTTTTACCGAAATGTTACTGAGGAATACTATTTACAACTTCTCCGCGATGATTTGTTAGAGCTAATGGAAGATGTTGATTTAGAAACTCGGCAACGAATATGGTTCCAACAGGACGGAGCAACTCCACGTTAGGCCAAATACACTCCTGGAAATGGAAAAAAGAACACATTGACACCGGTGTGTCAGACCCACCATACTTGCTCCGGACACTGCGAGAGGGCTGCACAAGCAATGATCACACGCACGGCACAGCGGACACACCAGAAACCGCGGTGTTCGCCATCGAATGGCGATAGCTGCGCAGCATTTGTGCACCGCCGCCGTCAGTGTCAGCCAGTTTGCCGTGGCATACGGAGCTCCATCGCAGTCTTTAACACTGGTAGCATGCCGCGACATCGTGGACGTGAACCGTATGTGCAGTTGACGGACTTTGAGCGAGGGCGTATAGTGGGCATGCGGGAGGCCGAGTGGACGTACCGCCGAATTGCTCAACACGTGGGGCGTGAGGTCTCCACAGTACATCGATGTTGTCGCCAGTGATCGGCGGAAGGTGCACGTGCTCGTCGACCTGGGACCGGACCGCAGCGACGCACGGATGCACGCCAAGACCGTAGGATCCTACGCAGTGCCGTAGGGGACCGCACCGCCACTTCCCAGCAAATTAGGGACACTGTTGCTCCTGGGGTATCGGCGAGGACCATTCGCAACCGTCTCCATGAAGCTGGGCTACGGTCCCGCACACCGTTAGGCCGTCTTCCGCTCACGCCCCAACATCGTGCAGCCCGCCTCCAGTGGTGTCGCGACAGGCGTGAATGGAGGGACGAATGGAGACGTGTCGTCTTCAGCGATGAGAGTCGCTTCTGCCTTGTTGCCAGTGATGGTCGTATGCGTGTTTGGCGCCGTGCAGGTGTGCGCCACAATCAGGACTGCATACGACCAAGGCACACAGGGCCAACACCCGGCATCATGGTGTGGGGAGCGATCTCCTACACTGGCCATACACCTCTGGTGATCGTCGAGGGGACACTGAATAGTGCACGGTACATCCAAACCGTCATCGAACCCATCGTTCTACCATTCCTAGACTGGCAAGGGAACTTGCTGTTCCAACAGGACAATGCACATCCGCATGTATCCCGTGCCACCCAACGTGCTCTAGAAGGTGTAAGTCAACTACCCTGGCCAGCCAAATCTCTGGATCTGTCCCCCATTGAGCATGTGTGGGACTGGATGAAGCGTCGTCTCACGCGGTCTGCACGTCCAGCACGAACGCTGGTCCAACTGAGTCGCCAGATGGAAATGGCATGGCAAGCCGTTCCACAGGACTACATCCACATCTCTACGATGGTCTCCGTGGGAGAATAGCAGCCTGCATTCCTGCGAAAGGTGGATATACACTGTACTAGTGCCGACATTGTGCATGCTCTGTTGCCTGTGTCTATGTGCCTGTGCTTCTGTCAGTGTGATCATGTGATGTATCTGACCCCAGGAATGTGTCAATAAAGTTTCCCCTTCCTGGGACAATGAATTCACTGTGTTCTTATTTCGATTTCCAGGAGTGTATGTGCGGAACGTTTCAAATTTATGGTACCCTGGTCGGTGGACAGGACGCTATGGACCAGTTCATTGGCCTCCACGTTCACCATACCTAACTTGTCCTGATTTTTTCTTGTGGGGTTATTTAAAACAAATATTGTGATTCTTCAGTTTCTCCAGGCGTATTTGTTGCTCGAACAGTCCACGGGTATACTGCCGGTTCATAGTGTCCAACGGGCACAATATTTCGGCGATCAGACGTGTCGCCACCGTCAGGTGTGCTAACGAATTGAGCTCCTGAGTGGGCGGCCGATTAAAATCCTCTCACCCCGCGGACCGCTCTCTTTGCCGTCCGCGCCCGCGCGCCGGCGGTCGCGAAGACGTCGGCGTCGGAATGTGTCGTAGCGTCGATTTGCTTGCTACGTCCGCCCTGGTCGCCAGTTCGTACTTCTTGCTGAGAGTCTTCTTTATTACCTTCAATGCCGGGTCCCAAGCCTTGCTGAAACTGTAGCCGCCATCTCGGTTGATAAGATCTCCCTGGTGCGAATTTCGATAGCCTCCCTCTTAACGCTGCCCCAATATTTAGAGGTCTAAGCCAGGATCTTGGTATGCTCATAATTCATCTCGTGTTTCTCGGACAAACAGTGCTCTGCTACCGCCGACTTGTTTGAATATTTCAGTCCAGTGTGCCTTTGATGTTCTCGGCAACGATCTTCGATGGTGCATACTGATTGTCCGATATAAGTCTTCCCACACTCATGCGGAATTTGGTATATGCCGGCCTTCCACAAACCGAGGTCATCTTTCACACGCCCCAGTAATGCCCGTGTTTTATTGGGCGGGCAAAAGACGGTTTTAACTCGTTGTTCCTCTAATATGCAGCCGATTTTCCCCGATATTGCACCATTGTACCGAATAAAGGCAGTGGCTACCTCTCCTTCCGTGACTTCATCCGTCTCCTCAGGTTGTGCTGTGGTGGTGGGACAGAGAGCGCGTCTAATCTGCTATTCCGAGTATCCGTCTTTTCGGAACACGGTTTTGAGGTGTTCCAATTTCTGGGGCAGATTCTCTGCGTCTGAGATGCTGCGCGCTCTGAGTACTAGTGTTTTTAGTACTCTATTCCTCTGGGAAGGGTGGTGGCAGCTGTCCGTTTTAGAAATGTCCATTCCTCTTCAGTTGAACTGCCTACTGAGTTACTCATTATCGCAGTATCGGTAGCCTCAGTGAAGCGTACTTCTTCATTCCATAGTACTTCTGTATCCCAAATATTTGTGCATTGATTATTGCTGAGAATCCTCTTCAACTTCAGTCTGATCCTCACTATTACCAAATTATGATCTCATTCTATATCTGCCCCTGGGTACGCAATACATTTCAGTATCTGAGTTCGGAATCTCTGCCTGACCATGATGTAATCCTGTATCTCATGGTCTTTTCCTGGTATAAATCCTCCTCTTGTGATTCTTGAACAGAATATTCACCTGCCCCCCCGTCGGAGGTTCGAATCCTCCCTCCGGCATGGGTGTGTGCTGTCGTTAGCGTAAGTTTGTTTACGTTCGACTAAGTAGTGTGTAAGCTTAGGGACCGATGACCTCAGCAGTTTGGTCCCATAAAATCTTACGACAAATTTCCAAAATTTCCAATATTCACCGTTATCATCTGAAATTTTTGTTACAGAATTAAATTAATCTTCCTCCTCTCTCATTTCTACTACCAAGCACATATTCTCCTGTAACCCTTTCTTGTACACTTTCCCCTACAGCAGCAATCCACTTCCCCACGGCTATTAGATTCTCATTTCGCTTTACGTTAAGATATACCTGGTCAGTTTCCTCATACAGTTTCTGTGTCTCTTCATTTTTTGCTTGCGACGACGGACTGTATATCTCAACTGTGGTTATCGGGGTTGACCTCCTGTAAATAAGAAACTCAGTGACACTGAGATCTTGTGAGGTTACGGCTGACATTTCAACATACAACTGTGGATGTTAGACTGACCCGCGTCAGGTGGACTGATCAATAGCCAGATCGCTATTCATCGGCTCATGGTCTTTAAATAAAAGGTGCCATGAAACGAATAACAAGGAGGACAAGATTGGTCACAGGAAATATGAGACGTAGATGTTGCAACTCCCAAAAGATAACAAAAAGAGTGAACAACTAACTATGGAATGAAACAGGGGCCCACATTAATCCCTTTTTATCACAAAATTCACTGCTACCTTGATGAAGGTTACATCATACAAAATGCAGGGTATAGAAAAATTAACAATTGTTGACATGGGACAATACTACTCTAACCCTTGAATATTCCAGTCAAGACTGGAATACATAGGTGAATGGAATAAAAACATAGCCTACATGTGAATCATGGAAAGGTAAACCATCAGTGGTTATGCAGTTATTAAGTCCGCCAGACTAATGAAAAATTACACATGTAACTAACTTCGCTGATTAAGTCATTACTGAGCCATGAGTCACTAGAGGAAAGTATTAGATTTGCGAAATTTACGAAATCCCAGCAACGTGCCTACAATCACACGGTAATCTTCACACCTTGCGCATCCAAACTGCGATCTCTCCCGTAATCAGCCCTCATTTGTGCACACGGTAGTGAGTGCCTTGTTCTGATACAGACAGCCACACATTAGCTCTCTAATAGATCTTGTAGAAATGTGTTCCCTCTCATGCTCTGGGCTGAAGCGCTCTTCCACGAATAGCAGAAGTACTCTCCACCATATCCCAATCCGAAAAGCATTCGCCATCAGCAATGAGTTCTTTCTCCTTTCAACATGTTTGCACACAGTAAAAGGCAAAATGCAAAATGTTGGCCAATGATAGCTTTGTCAGCGAGACAACTATCTCCCATAATGGCAAAAGTTTAACAAGATTAACAAATCGTTACACATGCATGTGCGTGGTTCTTAAGTAACTCCTCAGCTTTGTACATCAGCCAATACACTCAGCTCCACCGACGCATTTCCCAGAATTGCCGTCCGAAATTCTCTTATTCTACTATTTCTTCAGATGTACCAATAAGGAGCTCTCTTACAACTTTTTAGACCCGGTGCTATTCACCCTGCGATAAACGACACCGAAAAATCGGTTCATTGCTTTACAAAGAGACATCTGGATAAACAAACAGGTCATCCTGCCCTCAACAACAGGAACACATACATTTCTGGCTGCATGTCCACCACAATAGGCAGCTGTAGGGATGCAGCAACCGCTAGTCTAATTACAAAACGAGAACTGCACATACTCGAAGTTGCAATCATCTTAACTATCCACCATCTAAATTCCGCATACATTTTCCGATAAACATAACCTGGACAGATATTAGTGCACATTGAAATGAGTTACGTCTACTTATCGAAAGGCATGCCATGTTTGAAAAGAAAATCACGAGTGGGAAGGCTGAGGCATGGCAACAGGATTTGTGATATATTTTAAGTGTTTGGTTTCGCGGTGCTGTAGCGTAAAGTTATCAGTGATTGTCTCGGACTCTGATCAATGTGCAGCAGTACTATTCCATTAAGTCATTGCTTAATGTGGTTCTTGCTATGACTGCAGCTCCACGTACACAGAAATGGGCGAAAGGACGCGTTACCTACAACAGTGGGGAAGATTGAGAAAATACTGCATTTTATTGCCACAACACTTCGAAGATGCAGCAGATCTATAGTAAAAGAGATTGCCAACACCATGCATCTTCATCCAGTCTTCGACTAGTGTTGTGCAGTGTGAGATTGTTAGCAAATGGGATTGACTGATGATATCATTAAAAAGGCACAAAAAAGGGTAGCTCATTTTTTACCATCGCGAATTGGATGAGAGTGTATCAGGCTTATGATGTGGGAGGAGACGACAGTCATTTCCGTGTAAGCCTGCACCCCCATTCAAGGGAAGATTTTCCTGGCTGCACTGATTCATTTTGCGAACAAAAAATCGAGTTTCATGTCAAAGTTGCAAGTGGACTGAACATCGTAGATGGAACTAAAATATATGAACGAAATCAATGGATGTGTCTGTAACACTGTCTGTTGAAAAGTATCTAGACATCTACTAGTGTGCCGGCCGCGGTGGTCTAGCGGTTCTAGGCGCGCAGTCCGGAACCGCGCGACTGCTACGGTCGCAGGTTCGAATCCCGCCTCGGGCATGGATGTGTGTGATGTCCTTAGGTTAGTTAGGTTTAAGTAGTTCTAAGTTCTAGGGGACTGATGACCTAAGAAGTTAAGTCCCATGGTGCTCTGAGCCATTTGAACCATTTGAACCATCTACTAGTGGATATTATTTTTGGTTACAGCATACATGTCCTTAGCTTCCGTCGTCCTGATTTTCCAATCCAATTGAATTACGTAGTCAGGAATTTTCTAACAGTAAATGTTAAATCACAATCTTTCAACTGTCCATGTATTCAACCCTCGTTTCTTCTGTAACTGGAAAGCTCCTTCACAACCTCGAAAATTTTGGTTTCTGTGACTTCCGATTTACAGTGACAATGAAGAACCGCAATATATTATGGAAGATCATTTGCATGCAGTAGTAGCTTGCATACCACCACCAGGGTCAGCGAGTTCTGATAGGACGCCTTTCCCTCATTTAAGTAGCAAAACGCGAACACTTTTGTAAACAATCAGGTACTTACAATCACACAGCACGGGTAGCCGTAGGTGTAGGAAAGAAATTTTGGCTTTACATGTACTAGTATATGCGGATACACTCTGCAAGTTGTGTTGGGAATAGTGTTATCAGTAAAGAAGCAACAAATCAGAACGTCGTGCCTTATGCTTCAGTTTTACTGGATGAACATCGCAAATATAGTAAGCGATAAACTTGTCTCTCTTTACCAAAACTGTCCGAAAAAGTTTGGTGAAGGTTTTTAATTATTTTTGAAGTTTATTGGAGGTATCTAGGTTCTGTCGTTCTCAAATACCGGATGAGTATAATCTGGGTAATTTATGCGCCACAAGACATGTTGTCGTGGTCTTCAGCCCGAAAACCTCTACGCAGAGTAACTAATACAAGTTACGTTCTTCTGTCCTTGTGAATCTCCTTATTGTATTCATCTCTTGGTCCCCTTCATGATCTTAAACACCTCACGCTTGCCTCCAGTGCTAAATTAGTGATACCATGGTTTCTCAGAATGTGTTCTATTACACGCTCCCTTCTTCTAATCTGGTTATGAGAGGTGCACTTGACTCTGTGAAATTGATTGGGGGCACATGATACCTGTCGTGGCTGCTATCCTATACCTAATCGATCCGCGACGGAGCTATAGTGGAATGATGTGGAAGTGCACCTAACGTACACCGTATTAAACGGAATTCTTCTTTTGTCCCAGCGAAGAGTTTATTCGTGTAAGGAATAATCATCTAGGGTACCACAAGGGCAAGAGACTATTATCTGCAGGATTGATCAACTAAAGAATTAGGAGCTAAATTTTCTGATTTGAAAAAGAGAGAAATGAGCATCACCATAAAATTTGTTATTCGTATACTGGAACTCGAAAAAAATGTACGAAGAGGGGCTAGCAAATTAACGCTCGTAAAATTGAGGGTATTTCTTTTTTTTTCGTAACGGTGAGAACAAACTCGGAGAAAATGGGGATTTCCGAGAGCATATCACACACCATTTTTAACGGCAACAGTTATGAATACGTCGGGAGAAAAGAGATAGCTACTATTCTTGACTGAAGTAAAGCACACACGTTAACAAATATCATCAGACGGTTTGTCGTTACAGTAAACGGAATGAATTACAAACAAGCAGCAAGAAGAGATTAAGCTCATGATGGAGACTCAAACCGCATACGCTTGTTAATCGATTTACTCAATTGTCATAAATGACTAAAGTGATTCATTAGAATTTTTATAAATGCAAGTGAATTACACGTGGCCGATAAATTGAAAGCAAGGAAGGAGTTAAATCTGAGCGCTGAGATTAATATTGATACCCGCTATTAGCACGGGGTGCGCAGCATGGTCCCACGAATAAGGCCTAGATTTATGAACTGCTTCCTGGAATTCTCATCAAAATTTTGCACGCAAAATTAACACCACAGGATTTATAGTAAAAAGGGGCAGTTAATGATGATGTTACCATCAACTCAAACCGCATCGCAAATTGTCTGAACTACACATTTATCGGTCTCCCTAAGGCATTGTCTTCCACCTACGCTGCGAGGAGAGGTCGCTGAAAACCAATGATTGACGTGCCCGGGACTAGGGAACAAGAAACCAAATTTTTACCACAACTGTTAGTGCAACACGGTATGTGATTCGCTAGTTCTGTCTGAACATGCAATCTAACGGAAGTAAAGTGTCAGCAAAAGGAAGGGAAACCAGGTTGGCAATGCTACACAGAAGAGGCGGAAAAATATGCTCTTTGGTTGATAGAATAAATTTGAAGCTAAACTCGCGTTACCACTACAAATGAAAGGTCGGAAACAGGCATCCATTACGGAACTCCGCCATAAGGCCAATAATATATATATATATATATATATATATATATATATATATATATATATATATATATATAATCACAGCATCCTTATTACGAAATTAAACCACACCATTTTTCTTCTCTCCATTTGTATTCAGCTTCTCAAAAGCCAGTCTAGTCTTCATCATTCTTGTATTGAACTACTTTTCCCAAGCATAAGTTTTCTTTTTGTCTCTGCTGTTTTTCGTCCACTTTATTATTTAAAACAATATTCGATGTTCACAAGCTGTTTTTTTCCATAAAGGATCTAGGCAGTCATTCATTTTCTCTCTATTTCAGCCATCATCAGTTATTTTACTGCCCAAATAGCAAAGCTTATGAACTACTCTTAGTTCTTGTTTCTTCCTCTTATTCCCTCAGCATTACCTGATGTAATTCATCTGCATTTATATTAACCTTGTTCTGCTTTTGCTGATGCTCATTTTATATTCTCCTTTCAAGATGCTGTCCATACCGTTCATCTGCCCATCCAAGCCAATTTGCTGTTTCTCACAGAATTACGGCGTCATTGACCGACCTCCAAGCTCTTATGACTTCTCAGTGAACTGCAATTCTTTCTCTAAATTATTGTTCTTGTTCAGTGTATAGATTTAATAACTCTAGGGAAAGGTGATAATCCTGTGTCGCTCCTTTCTCAACCACTGTATTCCTTCCACGTCTCTGGACTCTTCCAACTGTAGTTTGGTTTCTGAACAAGTTGTATATAAAGTTTCGCTCTCTTTGTTTGGCCCCTACTACATTCAGCATGTCAAAGAATGTATTCCAGTTGACCTTGTCAAGAGCTTTCTCTAAATCTACTAAAGCTATAAAATTACATTTGCCTTTTCTTGACGTGTCTTCTAAGATAAGTCTTAAGGTCAATATTTTCTCTCGCGTTCCTATATTTCTCCGGTATCCAGACAGATGGTTCCCGTGATCGGCTTCCACGAGTTTTTCCATTTCTCTGTAAATGTTTCGTGTCAGTATTTGTCAGACGTGACTTATTAACGTGATAGTTCCGTGATTTTCACACTTGTACCCCTTTCTTTGGAACTGGAAGGACTCTATTTTCTCTTGAAAGCTAAAAGTATATCGCTTGTCTCATGAATCTTGCACACCAGTAGGAATAGAAAACTTCCTGGCACATCAAAAATGTGTGCTAGACCGAGAGTCGAACTCGGGACCTTTGGCTTTTGCTGGCAAGTGCTCTACCATTTTTTCCTCGTTTTGTTCGGTATTGTTCGGTGTGTTTGGTCGTAGTGGACGTCATATGACATCTGTTGAAGTTCGTTGTTGATCCCTTCATTAATTTTTTTTATCACAGATACCAGTCAGATCTCTGACCGAACACGATCAGCTACCGTGCCGGCAACCACCTGAGCTACCCAACCACGACTCACGCACCGTACTCACAGCTTTATTTCTGACAGTACCTCGTCTCCTACCTTCCAAACTTAACAGAAGCCATGTCTGCGTAATATCCTCTCTTCCACGAGAGATAGTTCTGCTAGGCTGGCCGGAGAGCTGTGAAGTGAAGGTGGGAGACGAGGTACTGGCAGAAATAAAGCTGTGAAGACGGGGCGTGAGTCGTGCTTGGGTAGCTCGGATGGTGCCAGCAGGGTGGCTCAGCTAACTGCCCTCTGTAATAAATAGAAAGCGAGTAACTGGGCCAACGATGAACTTGATCAGGTGTCATGCGACGTCCACCTCGAACACATTGAACGACCAATAACGAACAAAATGAGATTAAAAAAAAGAGGTAGGCCAATTTCCCGCGAAAGGCAAAAATCCCGAGTTCGGGTCGTAGCTCGGCACAACGTTTTAATCTGCCAGTACGTTTCATATCAGCGCACACTCCATTGAAGAGTGAAAATCTAATTCAAGTTGAAATAGCTTTGGTATGGTAGGCTCTCCCAAGGATATCAATAGTTATGTGTGATAGCTGTTTTCTCAGAGGGCCTCGCTTCGACTTAGAGCTTTCAGTGCTCTGTCAAATTCCTCTCGCAGTATCATATCTCCTATTTCATAGTCACCTTCGTCATCTTTTTATCATATTGCTTTCAAGTACGTTTCCCATGTACTGTCTTTCTACGTATTTTTCCACCTTCCTACTTTCTCTTCTTTGCTTAGTACTGTTTTTTTTTCTAAGCTCTTTATATTGATACAGTTGCTTTACTTTGTTCGAAACGTCTCTTTAATTTTAGGTAAACATTTTTGGAATACAGTGATCAATAGATTACTACATTTTAACTAAAGTTCAGTCTTGATCACAGCACTTGCGTTGCAATAACGTAGGTGACCGGTTTCGGTTACATTTATATAACCGTCTTCAGACCCATGGGTTCCTTGGAGGATGGTAGGCGGAGATCTCCTCAGTTTGACTTCGTAGCAGCTGAGGTGAGCTCCGCCTACCATACTCCAAGGAAGCCATGGGTCTGAAGATGGTTATATAAATATAACCGAAACCGCTCACCTATGTTATTGAGACATAAGTGTTGTGATCAAGACTGAACTTTAGTTAAAATATAATCTCTTTAATTTTCCTGCTGACATTAGCAATCTTTTCCCTAGTCATATCCGCTTTAATATCCTTCTCTAATCATTGCTGCTTAGCCATTTTGCATTTCCTGTCGGTCTTATTTTTTAGACTTTTATATCCCCTTTCGGCTACTTTATTTGCTGTATTTTTGTATTTTGCTGCTTTCATCAACTTAATTCAGAATTCCAATTGATATCCAAGGGTATCTACTAAGCCTTGTGAGTCTGCTTATTTGATCCTGTGTTGCTTCCACTCATCTCTCCAAGCTATCAATTCGCCTTCTACTGGATTGCCGGCCGGGCTGACCGAGCGCTTCTAGGCGCTACAGTCTCCAGCCGCGCGACCGATACGGTCTCAGGTTCGAATCCCGCCTCGGTCATGGATGTGCGTGATGTCCTTATGTTAGTTAGGTTTAAGTAGTTCTAAGTTCTAGGGGACTTATGAGCTTAGAAGTTAAGTCCCATATTGCTCACAGCCATTTGAAAAATTTTTTTTTTCTGTTGGATTCCTTTCACCTGTTTAATCTAACGTGGCCAAGTGGTCACTCTGAAACCCTCAACAACCTATGATTCTTCCAACTTAACCAGGTCCCATATCCTTAATTTCCCTTCCATTTTGCTGTTTCTCCAGTTTTATTCTTCAATTAACAAATAAATTATTATCAGACTCTACATCAGCTTTCCGGAAATATCTTAATGCTTAAATTCTGGTTCTGGAAAATCTATCATAACGTTAAATCATTAATCTGGTACCTTCCAGTGCATACAGGCCTCTTCCACGTGTACAACGTTTTTCATGATTTCTAAACCAAGTGTTATCGACGATCAGACTGTGCTCTGTGCAAAATTCTACCAGGCAGCTTCTCCTTTTACTTTTCTCCCCAGTCTATATCCTACCATTTATCCTTCTCGCCTCTTCTTACTATTGAATCCGAGTCACCCATCACAATTGAATTTTACTCTCTCTCACTTATCTGAATAATTTCTTTTATTTCAGCATACGTTATTTCAATCTGTACATCAGGTGTGGAGCTAATTGACTTGTACTACTGTGCTAGTTTTTGACTTTGTATCTATCTTCGCTACGGTGTTCTCTCAAATAATGTTCGTAGTAGCTTAACTATTTTCCTGTTTTCTTATTCAGTATTAGACCTATTCCTGCATTATCGGTACTTCATTTTATATTTGTAACCCTGCAGGTAGCTAAACAGAAATCCTGTTCACCCTCCACCGAACTTCCGTAATCTCCACTATAGCTTCAAACTATAAATCTACATTTTTTTAATTTTTATAAACTACCCGCCCAATTAACACATCCAGCATTACACACTCCCACTCGTAGATTGCGTTTTATTTTCCCGATGACGACACCCTCCTTAGTAAACCCCACAGGAGATCCGAATGGTGGACCAAGTCTACCACAGGAATTTTTCACCCAAGAGGATGGCAGTATCATGTAACAATATAGTAGAGTGCATCATCTCCGGGAAAGTAACGGCTATAACTGCGCCTTGCATTCAGCCGTTAATAGTGCCAGCTCATCAGGACCATCTTAGTTGATTGTTACAAGATCAGCTTAGTCAGTGATCCAGACTATAGCCTCCGCAACCATAGAGGAAGCTGCTACCCTTCTTTCCTACAGTAGTACTCCAGGTACTTATTAAACTGTTAACATAAGATTATAAGGCTTAATGAGTAGATAATTACAGCATTTTAAGTTTTTAAGTCCGTCCAGCTACTGCATGAAATGTTTGCAGATCAAATTTTTGTAGCCCCTGGAAGCCGTAAGTTTAGGAAAGCTGCAAGGTGGACCATGCCCCATAGTAGCCGTTTAGTAATACATGTAATTGTTCGCTGGACACCGAAAAATGTAGCAATAAGGGACTAGTATAAATATTCCGTTCGAACGCCGGACAGTATAGAATCGGCGGGTCAAACAGGCAAAATCGTCATGAGCATTGAGTAAATGTATCCCAACGACGCTCCCAGTCGAAGATACCAGTGTCCTGTCGCATGAAGAAATCTGTATCTGCTTGCTGCACACCCTCGTCTGACAAGAATCGTCGACACTTTTAGGATCTTTCTAAGGAGAGAAATCAGGACCGTAAGGTAGGTGCTCCAGTGTCCCGCCTTTGACCGTAATGGATTAATCTGGCAAGAGCTGGAGTCTGCTAAGAAGATTGGGAGGAGCTACAACCCTACACAGACCACAGACGAGAATGACACCCACCCAGATAGCGCTGCACATAAAACAAACCTCTAAAATCCATCTAAGAACATCTGAAAAGAAGGACTTCGATCATATGATAAAAGAGGTAATGAAGAACAAACAAGAGAACACAGATCTGATAAAAGATGTAGTGTTTCAAGAGATCAATAACGCACTGAAAAGAGTGAAAGCTGGCAAAGCAGCAGGAGTAGATGGAATCCTACCAGAATTCCTTAAAAATCTAGGACCAGCAGGAAGAAACTGGCTCGCAAAACTCTTCTCTCAGTGCACTAAGCAGAACAAACTACCTTCTATATGGAAAGAAGCCAAGGTAGTCGCTGTCCTGAAACCAGGGACGACTGGAGAAAACCCCAAACATTTTAGACCAATTTCTCTTTTATGCACTGTATATAAATTATTTGAGAGAATTCTGATGACCAGACTCTCCACATATATAGAACCCTCCCTGCCAAAGGAGCAAGCAGGTTTTAGGTCTAAAAGAAATTGTTGTGATCAAGTCCTTGCCCTCACAACCTTTATCGAAAAGGGTTATCAGGATAAGAAGAAAACTGGCGTTGTCCTTTTGGATCTAACCTCATCATACGATACAGTGTGGAGGGATGGCCTACTTTATAAACTGATGGAAAAAACTCAGAGCAGCCAGACCTATAATCTTATGAAGAACATTCTAACTGGAAGAAAAATTAGAGTTACTCTTAATGGCAGAACCAGCAAATGCGTAGCGCTCAACAACGGACTCCCACAGGGCTCGGTACTGGCCCGCTTATTGTTTAACTTGTACACTGCGGATATCCCAGAAACAGCGTCCCGTAAGTTTATATACGCGGACGATATGGCAATAGCTTATCAAAGCAAATATTTTGAAACAATAGAGCGGAAACTGAACGAAGACCTAAACCTGCTGCACCTATACTACACCAAATGGCATCTCCAACCAAATCCAGACAAGACAGTAAGTGTAAACATGCATCTCAATAACAGAGCAGCTAAGAGAAAGCTGAGCATCTGCATGAATAACCAGACCATTAGACATGAAGACAATCCTCGGTACCTTGGAGTGAAGCTCGACCGATCCTTAACGTACAGAGCCCATCTAGAGGACACAAAACAAAAACTGAAAACTAGAAATGCCATTCTAGCTAAACCCACCGGAACCACTTGGGGATGTGATGCAAATACCTTGAGGACTTCTGCCTTGGCACTGGTATACAGCGTGGCCGAGTGTTGTGCACCTGTATGGGCCAGAAGTGTGCATGTATCAAAAATCGATATCCAGCTTAGAGAAACAATGAGAATAATATTGGGAGCACTTAAACCTACCCCTATAGATTGGCTACCAGTACTGTCCAACATAGCACCACCTGAAATCAGAAGAAACCAGCTGCTGTCAAGAGAATATAGCAAAATACTGGCAAATCCAAACCTACCCATACATCAGGACCTGACACCAAAAAACCGCCTGAGATCGAGGTCACCTCTATGGCAAATAGGTGAAGAGGCGTTTCCCTTCGACCCAGAAAATGAATGGAAAAGTTTATGGAGTAGAAGCGCAGTAAAGAACAAAAAACTAGTTACTGACCCAAGCATACAAATAGAGGGCTTTAAGCTTCCCAGAAGAGTGTGGACTACGCTGAACCGTGTGAGGACGGGTGTCGGAAGATGCAGGGAGATGATGACAACATGGGGCCTCGCGAACGACCCTCAGTGCGAATGTGGACTCAATCAATCAATGGCCCACTTGATCGAGTGTACTGTGCATGGTTTTAATGGTGAACTGGTGGATATACATATTCTCACGGACAATGCCATTGAATGGCTAAACAAAATAAGTCATATAGTATAAAATTTTGTATTTTGTATTATGTAATTAGGTAAAGCTGAATGTCTCATTTTTATTGCTGTAATGTTCAAATTTAATATTTCGCCTTGTAAATGCCGATCGAGTAAATAATCTGGCCTCCCAAATCGAAGGACGAGTTGTATCGAACCGCGACCGGCACAGAACGAGACGCACCATTCCACAACGGTGGATTTCGGCAGACATGCTGCCCCATACACTTTCTTTATTCTCCGATGATATCTACATGTGTTTGTCCTTCGGAAGCCTAGAAAATAAAGGCAGAACGTAGGTCCTGTCTGGACGTATTTGCTAATAATGTCACCCTAGTTCACGTTTCCCCTTTTACCGTACTCACATCAGAAAGACACGAATGACCCACTGATCACTTGGCTGCATGTCGGTGCTTATGAACCCGCATCCGAAACGCGCTATGTTATATACACGATGGAGCAACACCCTTACCTGGAAACACTTTGATCTTCTCTCATGTGTCACTGCAAACAGAGGACAGCACTTATTATGAAATCTCGTGAATGATGGAGCTTGTGCGAAAATGAAACACAAAAATACGAAATTTTACCAAAATTTGAAGCCCCACTCAGCTATCGAGATGAAAACGTACTAATCTTCCGTAATACCACATAACAGAAAGATTCTCCAAACTAGAATAGCGCACTGCCCAATATTATCTTTATCAATTTGATGATGATTTATGCGCGTGGATCGAAGACGGACGAAGCCAACAAACTAAGACGTGTTAAATAAAATCTTTCAGAATTTTATCAAATCAAATGTTCCCTAACTAAGAAGGCAGTAATCTACCGTCTAGAAACCATCGCAGTTAGCAAGCAGGGAAATATACCCGATCTTGCACCCTAGGTTGTGTGATAATATTAACAGATTCCCAAAGTGTAAGCCTAGTGAAGAGCCTCAAAAACCAAAACTGAACAAAAGAGGCGTTACCCATAATTTTTGACATTACTAAGGAACTCGCCACAAAGAAGCGAGCAAAAACAGCTAAGGTTTTTTCGATTCCAGGACACAGTGGCTTCTTTCATAATGAAACACTAAACGGCTTAGCGAAGCTACGAATTAACTTAGGCAAAATCCTAAACTATAGACTTTCTTGCGAAGAAACGCTGAGCTTAATTAATCAAAAAGTGAGAAATGAATTGCAGACGCAATGGGATTCAACCAAGATTTCTAAAGAAGTGCATTCTGGCTGGCTGCACGCTGAAATGGTATTATGTCGATGGTCTAACGATTGCGACAGAATTAGACGATTCATTATAACAGTTGCACGCAAGCCTTTAAACCATGGCAAATTAGCAACCCACATATTCTGAACAGGATTGAAGGAATCTCCATTATACGATTTACATAATAAAGAAGGAAACGTAAAGAATGTTCTATTTTCGTGTACCAAATACAAGACGGAAGGAAAGACTTTTATCTGAGCACTGGTTATACAGAGGCTCCCCTTCCAATATTAACTGCAGTGTGGCTGTCAACCCAAAGAGCGAACTAGTATTAAACCAGTAACCTTTCGTTTCTTTAAAGAATGAAACTCAGATGTATAAAACAACTTCAAACGTTTCACTACTTTGCAATCAGTTAAGCATTAGATGTTTGACGTTAAGCATGTAACAGAGAAAATGTTTAGAAGAGGTTTGAATTTATTGTGAAAGTTTGTTGGAAGTCGCTAAGTGCTATAATTATGAATCACTGGATGAATATAATTTGCGCTTCATTTCCGCCAAAGGCTAGTTTTTCCACGCATCTCAACGTTTACGACCTCATATCTCACGTCGTACATTGATGTAATTTTTCAGGTACATTGAGATATATACGTAGGTACTGTCTAAAACGTCAACTCAGGATAGAGTTACATGTAAAGCAGTGGTAAATTAAAACATCAATCTTGATAATGAAGTTTCACTGCATGTTATTTTAAGCAGAAGTTGGTTTTTCATGCAGCTAAATGTCTGACATCTCGTGAATTATGTGTGGCGAAATTACGTAATTTTGCAGCTGTATTCGTGGATAGTGTAGCAAACTGCGCTGAGAGTAGGGTCGTTTGTAAATAAGTAATAAATTAAAACGTTTTATACTAAAGTTTAACTCCATGAACGGCGAAGGAGATGTACGCGACAACTATGCTTTACGTCTGGTTGTGTGTGTGTGTGTGTGTGTGTGTGTGTGTGTGTGTGTTTGTGTGTGTGAATGTGAAGGAGGTGGAAGGGAGGTCTGGGAGTGGTGGGGAGGTGTCAGGGAGGAAAATTTTAGCGTAAGTAATGAGTAATTTATATTCACAATTTTAATTTTTAAATTTGGTAAATAACTACGTGAGGTAATGAGAATCAAATTTGTGCTTCCTCTGGAATGTGTTTGGAAGACAACCAGCAACGAGAACTGAGTTCCCGGTTCCGAGATAGTAGTTACCTCACTTAAATACGTGTGATCAAAGTGTATAGACATAATGCGAACGTGATAATATTGACATGATCTCTGCTGCAAATGGCTATGAAGCTCTAAAAATTTGTTTCCTGGAGAAATGCTTTTGGCATTACTACCGGAGATCAAAGGTCAACAATTTGGAGTACTTTAAACATTGTTCTCTATGAATCAAGTAACATTCACAATGAGAGAACTTTCGGGCTCGCCATAACATACACTTATTACTGCTTTACACTCTTCTCAATGCCGTTGATAATCCATAGTAAATAAGAACTCCTTTACAACGGCTTGTTCGCATATGATGTCATATAACACAGGACCACGAACCTTGTTGTACGTGTTCGCGAGATAGAAATCTACATGTAAATAACTTTCTGGTCATTAACACAGTTCATCGTCACTCGGGAATTTTCACGTGTATTTATTTAAGTTGTGCCAATTCTCCGTGGATTAACATACACATTGTCACCTTAACAACTACAGTCCGAAGACAGATGGCTGCCCGAAAAGTATAATGTTATTAACGTATTTCAACAGTATCTTCTGCGTGAACCAGAACTCCATCGACATACGTTCAGAGTTGGTAGTATGGACCAAACCAAGGAAGAAACATCTGGTAGAGAGGGTCTCTCAAACGTATACCTAAAGAGCTATGAGTACTTGTTCACCGTTACTTTGAAACACATTTCTTCTACCACAGGTTCTTTAATATCTATATTGTAGGAGGTGGTAGTGTGAATAAAAAAAATGTTCAGGGATCATTGGTCCCAAAATGCATGCTTTACGGACTACGAGCACTTTCTCAATAGAAGAGATGCGTTTCACAGAAACGAAGATGAATAAGTACTCCTCAGGTGTGCATTTTAGAGCCCATCTTATCTAGACAGTTTTTCGTGGTTTGGTAGATACTATCGCCGCAGAAAGTTTGTCGGTAGACTTTTGGCTCACTCCGCATTTATTATCATTAATATGAATGGTTATTTGAATGATACAAAATAAAATGACATTAAATACACTCCTGGAAATTGAAATAAGAACACCGTGAATTCATTGTCCCAGGAAGGGGAAACTTTATTGACACATTCGTGGGGTGAGATACATGATCACACTGACAGAACCACAGGCACATAGACACAGGCAACAGAGCATGCACAATGTCGGCACTAGTACAGTGTATATCCACCTTTCGCAGCAATGCAGGCTGCTATTCTCCCATGGAGACTATCGTAGAGATGCTGGATGTAGTCCTGTGGAACGGCTTGCCATGCCATTTCCACCTGGCGCCTCAGTTGGACCAGCGTTCGTGCTGGACGTGCAGACCGCGTGAGACGACACTTCATCCAGTCCCAAACATGCTCAATGGGGGACAGATCCGGAGATCTTGCTGGCCAGGGTAGTTGACTTACACCTTCTAGAGCACGTTGGGTGGCACGGGATACATGCAGACGTGCATTGTCCTGTTGGAACAGCAAGTTCCCTTGCCGGTCTAGGAATGGTAGAACGATGGGTTCGATGACGGTTTGGATGTACCATGCACTATTCAGTGTCCCCTCGACGATCACCAGAGGTGTACGGACAGTGTAGGAGATAGCTCCTCACACCATGATGCCGGGTGTTGGCCCTGTGTGCCTCGGTCGTATGCAGTCCTGATTGTGGCGCTCACCTGCACGGCACCAAACACGCATACGACCATCATTGGCACCAAGGCAGAAGCGACTCTCATCGCTGAAGACGACACGTCTCCATTCGTCCCTCCATTCACGCCTGTCGCGACACCACTGGAGGCGGGCTGCACGATGTTGGGGCGTGAGCGGAAGACGGCCTAACGGTGTGCGGAACCGTAGCCCAGCTTCATGCAGACGGTTGCGAATGGTCCTCGCCGATACCGCAGGAGCAACAGTGTCCCTAATTTGCTGGGAAGTGGCGGTGCGGTCCCCTAAGGCACTGCGTAGGATCCTACGGTCTTGGCGTGCATCCGTGCGTCGCTGCGGTCCGGTCCCAGGTCGACGGGCACGTACACCTTCCGCCGACCACTGGCGACAACATCGATGTACTGTGGAGACCTCACGCCCAACGTGTTGAGCAATTCGGCGGTACGTCCACCCGGCCTCCCGCATGCCCACTATACGCCCTCGCTCAAAGTCCGTCAACTGCACATACGGTTCACGTCCACGCTGTCGCGGCATGCTACCAGTGTTAAGACTGCGATGGAGCTCCGTATGGCACGGCAAACTGGCTGACACTGACGGCGGCGGTGCACAAATGCTGCGCAGCTAGCGCCATTCGACGGCCAACACCGCGGTTCCTGGTGTGTCCGCTGTGCCGTGCGTGTGATCATTGCTTGTACAGCCCTCTCGCAGTGTCCGGAGCAAGTATGGTGGGTCTGACACACTGGTGTCAATGTGTTCTTTTTCCCATTTTCAGGAGTGTAAATTCGTGTATTATTAATTAACCTCGTTACCTTATCGTGTATATTATCTTTTTACTTCTAGGTGTAAACTGTAGCTGGCACATCAACTCCGAACTTTTTGTATTGTCTATGAGGCATTTCCATGTCATAGGCGTGTCCAGTCTTACTTTCGACACCACTGTTTTCGCTAACGGCATCCGTTTAGTATGAATTCGGAACTCTGCACAGAATTCGTCCTAAACGGATGCTGTTAGCGGCAACTGTGCAGCTCTTATCTCACTTATAAACATAGAGCCGCAACAAAATGGCTTTTACCACGTTTTCATGAACCTTGGATGTAGCCCTTCGTTGGTTGGCAGTTATTTTCAGATGAAACTTTACGTTAATACCTGATGAACCGCTGCTGACTGTTGCAGGAGAACCGCAAGAGCGAGTGCAGGAAACTTCGGGACTCTAACTGCACGACGCTGATGCTGATCGTCGTGGTGACGGTCTTCCTGCTCGTCGAGATCCCGCTGGCCATCGTCACCATCCTGCACATCATCTCCAGCAGCGTCACCGAGATTCTCGACTACTACGTCGCCAACGTGCTGGTGCTCTTCACCAACTTCTTCATCATCGTCAGCTACCCCATCAACTTCGCCATCTACTGCGGCATGTCGCGGCAGTTCCGAGAGACCTTCAAGGAGCTGTTCGTGCGTGGGGCGGTGGTGGCCCACCGGAACGGCGGAAGTTCCAAATACTCGCTCGTCAACGGACCGCGTACGTGTACCAACGAGACGGTGTTGTAACGACGAGACAGTTGAACCATACTTGCAGGTGATCGCCCGATGCGACGCGTCGGCCCTTCCTCGTACCTTCTTCTGTGGCGTCATTGGAACGCGTTCCAGCCTTACCCCCGCAACATCACATTAACTCTTCGTCTTCGTTTCCCCTCTATCCAACATATGGTCGGATTGGGGGTATCCATGGTACTCTGATGATATTTCTCATCTGTTGGAGTTTTATTGGTAGCTCTCAGACTCTAGTTTCGTCAAAGAGAGTGGCCTGTTGCACTGTAGCGTACTAAGATGGATCTCCTCGGTTAGACGTTGACGAGCGAGTGTCATTCTAACCCACAGCAGTTACTTCTGTGGCTGCACCGTTGACTTCCGCATACATCGTAATTCACAATATCAGCAGAAGACGGTTCAGAACGTAGGCACCGCCGTCTTACTATACTGACAACTTCAATCGCCACAGTCCAACAGTGTAACTTACATTTTCACCTTAGTCAATATTATTAACAAGAGCTCTCCCCAATTTTCATGTCCTAATTAAACTGAAACACAACGTTGTCAACCAGACATGTCTGAGTCACATCAAGCGACCGTGTACTTCAGACCAATATTCAAATGTTCATATTTCTTCACCAGGAGAAGAAGATGAGTGTGGCTGCAAGTTAAAAAAATATAAAAAATTGCAGAAAACGAGCGCAGTTATCGACTTTAACACAAGGTACTCTTGACATTATACGTACACAGCCATAAAAGTTACTAACATGCCCCAAGTTTTGTTCAACAAGAAAGTAATAATTTTCTGTATTGTGCGGATTAATAAACCTAGCGACCAAAATCCATTAGGTGGTGTCTCCAAACATACATCCTCGATTTTGAATTTAATGCCGTTAGCGGTTTTTCACTTTTAGTTTATCAGATGATGCTTTGGATGGTTCTGGACCAGTTTCTGTTAAGCAGTCAGGTAGACAACTATAGTTTGATATTTATCTTTCAGGTGTTGCAACACAGGTTTAATTCTGCAATAATGTTCCCTATCCATTCCTTTTAAACCCTTTAAAGGCAAGGAAAAGGTCTTGAAGAAGAGCGAACGTTTCATTTCTTAAGAGACCTTCGACCACTTGAATTTCATGTAAAGAACCATGTTTGGTTCTATATTCCGGCATGGTCTCCATTATTTTTCATTCACGTTCGTATCGCGTTTAGAGAGGGATTGGTTTACACTATTTCCCTCCAAGAACTCTTTACTAGGATTTAAGGTCTATTGGATCACCTCCATCATTCTCATGTCATTTACCTGTCCTTGTGGTTTTATTTTGACAGTACGTGACTCATGCTTTACGTAGTGGGAAATTGCTTGTAGCTTACAGCCAGTTCAGAGACGATCATGCAGCCTGATTCAATTGTTAAAATACCGACCTGCACAAAAGCACGAAATCGGACAGGCGTCTAAATTTAAGAAGAGTGAAACGTGTAATTATTCTTTGTATCGTAACATGCGCCATAGTACATTGTATGTCCAGCAGATGAGAAATTAATTTCGTACTGAAAAAAGTGTCACAGGTACGTGCATAGCGTTACTTGTAGTACAGGATTGACGCAATCCACAAAGGCCTCATTTTCAACTCATCTGTTAAAATAACTTACAAATAGCGTTTTCCGCTGATCTGGAATCTCAACACCATTTTCCAATAGTTTTAATATGTGATTCAGCTTTCAATGTGATTCACATGTTCGCTCATAAGATATAATGGTGTTTTCCTCTTTGTCCATAAACGTAAGGTGTGAGCTGCACAATTATTTGGATGTTTGCGCAACGGGATTTTGTTGTTGTAAGAAACAAATTTGTCACTAGCGAACGTGGGGGAAAGTCACTCATGTGTTTCAAAGTGGACTGCAGATAATAGAGTCACGCAGTATCTACTGACCAACAAGAGAACAGAATTTGCCACTTAAAACCGAGTGCAGTGACTAATATGAGTTACTTTAAGAACAATCTCACGGAAAGCATGTCAACATGATACACATTTTTAATAAGAAAGAAGACTTCAACTTGTGTTTGCGTGTTAGAGACTGAACAAAGAGTTAATTAGTGTCTTCGAAAAGTTTTTACTCTCAGTTACGTAACTACATGTCGACTGCATAATCCATAATACTTGTAAATATTTGTAAATCATATTTTTAATTTAACATTGCATTTTATGAGGTCAGTAAATTCCTTCAGTTAAATGTTTAAACTGGTGCTATGTGTCTGTCAAGTGTGTGCTCTGTACATAATAATGTGGTTGGGTAAATTTTGCTATGTGACTGTAAATATCTATATGTTTAAATATGAAGCTAAAAAATTAATCATAAGGATACAGAAAATGCCGAACTTTTATTGGACAATGTAAACAGAGATATCTGTATTGAGTGTTACTGGGTAAGCGATATGGTTCCTTCATTCACAATCTGCCTGAGGAATTAATTCAGAAAGGACTGAAGCGAAGCTGGTTATATGTCTGATGTGGGGAGTCAAGGAATCACTAACCTGCACTAGACCACTTAAGTACTGAACTACTGTACAGATAACTCTGGCCCACTGAGAAGCAAATACTCGAAACTGATCTTGTACTCTTTGCGATGCGTGAATGTGAGCTTTTCCATGATTCTTGTCCAGCCAGTGAACAAAAGACCAGTTTCGACCCTCACTTTGGGCTGCTTATTCAATCTAGAGCTAAAGTCTCTCGACTGAACATCTCAGGCATTTGCTGTAAAAATTTGTGTTTATAGCTTTATACTGATTTTATGGCAACCCCACATACGTGCCTCTTGTTTGCAATCATATTTTTCCCAAACTGCTTCTGGTGTGATATATTCCAAGCTGAAGAGGACTAGTCAAAATCATGTTAATAATTTGCTACACCATTAAGGTGGTACTATTTTCTTGAGGTACATGAAAGAAATTACATTTTTCGTCATGGCGGTGATCACCATTTTGTATTGTGGATGATTGGCTCATTGTAGAGAGAAACACTGACGTCGATGAGCTGAATAACCTTAAAAATCTGATTTTCATTCAGCTTCAATACCCACTGCAGGAGAGAAGGATAATCACATATACTGAACGAGGGACGTTTCTATTTGACCTAGTTTGGAATATGCTACATGTCATTCTTTTAATAACATTATTATCGCTACGTAAGATCTAAGTGTTGGGCGTGGTTATTAACCATATTACCTAATCGATTTAATGGAAACTAACTTTACAAGCAGAATAAGGAAGCAAACACGCCGTATGGTTAAAATAACACTCTGAGTCAGAGTGCGAAATGTTTTGAAACTTAACGACAGAAAAAAGCTGTATGCCTGTCAGCGACACAAACCTAAAAACCTGGCCTTGATGGTCGATGCTGTTACCAACCGAGATATCCAGGCATGGCCCACGACCTGCCCTCACAGTTTTACCTCGAACGGTACCTCTCTGCTACCTTCTAAATACCAAAGATATTGTTCTGCATAGCTTGCAGTATTGATACTCCTGGAATAAAAGATACTTTGCAGACATTGCTTAAGCACGGATTAGGGGATATTTTACACAATGAATCTTTCATTGTGTCGCAGAGCGTGCACTGATTTGGCAGATTCAAAATACCAGAGTACTCTCCAATATAGAGTGAAAGTGATTATTCGGGAAGTAGTCACATACACTGTTGCATCTTGCTTGCCTACTTGTGGGCAGCAAAGCGCCTATATTCACAGAAAATGGGTAACAGTTGTTGTGTAATCAGTAAGGCTCCATGGGTGTAGTGTAAGGGGCAGCATGCAGAAAGGGTTGGCCCAGTGATCTGCACATCTACGTGTGTAACAGGGCCAGCTTTCCTAAAACCGAAACTTCTCACCAGCCAATGATCGAACTGAAGGGCACCTGGCAGTGCCGGCACTCAATGAGTGTAAGGGGAATGGCGGGACGATGTTAAATAGGTGCGCAAAGTGGCCCTATTCATCTGACATAATTAAGACGTTGCTACCCAAAATAATGAGCACGGATTGTTTAGCCACAAATTTCAAAACGAGGCACATTTTTTTTTACTTTATAGTATAATATACATTTTTGACAAACAATAAGAGTGTTAAGCTAATTCCTTGGCAAGTGGTTTAGAGTCTGATACAAGTCAACATGTATCAAGAAGAAACAATACAATTCTTGCAGTAGCACTGTGATAGCCGAAAGATTAGTATTAAATGGCGAATAGTGCAATTGCAGTGTATGTGTTTCGAACTATGAGAGGAGCTGGAACCGCGTTGATCGTAAATCCGCATGTAGTGCTTCAGAATGAAGCATCAATTACTGAAACTCAGTAAAAGTGCCACACCTGTCCGCACAGTTAGCCTCGCTGGTGTAGATATGACTCATCATGTTAAACTGTAGGTGGAGGCTGAAGTCATTAGTTTCTAGTAACAGTTTACCCCTGCGGCTAAATGCCAACCAATCAGAAAAGTTTCTAAGTCACCCAAGATGGAAGAGCTGTCAGGCTGCAGAGATTCTCGGCCGTGATGACTCCTGAAGACAGAGTAATTCCATTCCATGTGATTCCTAAAACTGAAATCCTGACTCTGAAATTTTCGTTCATCACATCATTTTGAACGACTGAAGTATGGATATTTCGAGTGACAGCCAGCGAAAAGATGTCTTAAGAGATGGTGGTTTCTTTCCCTGGCTGTGATTTCAGGTGGGTAACCAGAAACATGCTCGATAATACTTGATGCTGACTTTCTGTCTCTGTCTATGGTCAATAAGGATGAACTCTGTAGCACAACTGTGCTGCTCTCTTTAACTTCAAACTGATTTATGTTGCACATTCGTTACAGCTCTTACATAAAGTTAAACATGTCTTTCAAGCAGCGTCTAAGCTGAATGCTGTGTCCCATGTCCACAAAGATCTCCTAACTACCTTGGTCCTCAGTCCTCTTTCGAATGTTATCGATAGCCGTCGATGCGTTTTGAAGAAGCCACCTTTTTATGGTTCTGTACACGAAAGTGTTATTCCTTGTCCTGCCAAGAAGGTTCATTGCCTCCTTCTATATGCAAGTTGTTAAAAATACTCTATTGGTGTTCCAGTACCACAGGAGATAGTATCTGCATTTTTTTCTCTTGACATTTGGCGCCCAATATCAGCTTTCTCAAAGCCTTAGCGGGCCTGACTGCGTGTCACTGACTCCTGCTGTTGTCAACGAGTCCCCTCCGTTAATTCTCCTAGGGTGGTCCACCCGCCCAATCAACATGGCCTTTTGCATGTCCATTTGCTTACAGCTCAGTGCAATATACTGTCATAGTGGCCTCTTATTTGGGAGAATATTCAGTCCAGTAAAAAAAAAATCTATGTTAGTTAACCATTGTCAAACACTGCTACTAATACACACCTCAGTTATTTATTGGGATTAATGATTCAGATCTGACTTACCTTTTTAATTCTGGTTTTATATGGGTTACGGGACAATTTACGAAAAAACTGGTTACATAAAGATGGGCAATGGTGTAACGGCCTTTGAGGCGACGACTAAGCTTCTCCGCAATGTCCTTTCGTCCAGGAGTGCTAGGTCCGCAAGTCTTGCACCAGAACTTCTGTGGAGTTTGGAGGGTACGGGAGAGGTTCTGTCGGAAGTCAGACCCTAAGGACATGCCATGAATCATGCATGGAGCACTGCCCAGATAAGGCGAGGTTTTTGTTTTAAATCTCTCTCAGGCACACCTTTAATCTGCCAGGAATTTTAAGAGAAGCTGTACCTTAAAACTGTATTAAGAGTACCCGATCAGGCAAGAAGTAAATTATGACTACCGCTAATATACGATTACAGCCGTCCGCTGCTACCAGCAGCATCCAACATCTACAGATGCAAGGAATACACGGGCAGTCCCCCGCTAATACAGTTTTTATTAAGACAAGAGTGATGTAGACTGTACTGGGAGAGTTATTTCAGCATTTTACTGTGAAGCGATTCGGCCGAGTAAGTTGGTCCCAAGTTTCGGTCCTGGAGCGGCGTCCTCAGTGTGTGGTGACGTCAGACACGCGGTCAGCGGCAGCTGCGCCCCGAGATGAGCCCCTTCGCGGTCGCCAGTCGCCCCTGACCGCCCTGCGCCTCGGAGACACAGTGTGGGAGTCTTTATGTTTGTAAATGTGTATATATCTCTTACGAACGACGCTTAAATTTGTATAAAACGTAATTATAGACAGATATTTTGGACTGTGTTAACTGACTGGAGCTAAATGTTTGTTCATGTACAAAAACATTAATTACATGTGTGTTAAAAGTGTCATATGAAAAAAATTTTAAAGGTTTACTGCGAAGTAGTAATATGGCTGTAAAAAGAATTCTGGTCTTCTCAAGAGCTTTTGTAAGTGTGGTGTAATAATAAACCTGTACTTCTCTGGTTGAGACTGGGCAGCCCTGTTGCTGTCTTCTGTAGCCAATTCCTGTTTATGAAGCATGTCCTGCTCACCATGCTACTGTGTGGCCTGCAGAATACACTAAATATAATAAATTCCCTTTTAAATTGTCAAAGTATTCATTGTTGTTTTCCCCACCCTGACACAAAACGGTTCTTATCCGGCAAAAATCGAATACATCTGCTCTGAAGATTCTTTCTCAATGTAATGGTATTTTGTGTGAAATATCACTGTCCATCTAACATGCCATTAAGGGGAAAAACTGTTTGGTACACAGTAACAATCCAGACTAACGATACGCAACTAGGTAGTGCCACCCACTTACTTTAAGCTCACTATGTAATGTTAGTCCACTGAAACTGTCAGAAAAAAAGCTTGTACCTTGCAAAAGGAGGGGGTAGAAAATTTTATTTTTTTAACTCGTCCATATTGTTGGAAAGGTTAGAAAACCAAGTCTTGACAACAAAATTTCTCTTGGGAAAACTTTCTGCAGTCAAAATACTTTCTTCACTTTTTTCAAAATATCTCAGTTTCATTTGCTCCTATCGCTTTGACGTCTAGTTCCTTTTTTAAAGAGCACAAAATTCTCTACAAATTCGATTTTTACCATTTTTTTCTACTCCCAATATCTAAGTCGCTACAGCGCGTAAAAAAATACCAATTTTTAAAATTTCGAACAAAGTGGCAAATTATCTAATTTTAGAACAATGTTATTTCAGTTTCTATTTGTGTAGTATAAACATATTACTCTTCATCCTATTCATTGGAATTCACCATCTCACTCTGCTGCAGAGCCATGCCAAACAGCATCATATTCAGTAACTACGAAAACATTCACGTCGGACTGCGTGAAGTTTATTTGTGTTACAATATGTAATGCGATTGCATGCTGGTGCCGTACATTTTGTACAGTTGGTTGACGTTAATGATCAGTTATAAAAAAAAGTATGTAGGAATTGTTCTTTAGCGGACAAAATCGTATTTATTCTTCGGCGGGCGGAAGGCGATTATCTCTGGTGATCGTTCACGGCGCACTGACAGCTGTTAGCACACAACAATAACGGTCCTACAGTTTGAAGTCGCTTCCATTCAACATATGTCGCGGTGCTGAAAATGAGTATGTCTGACATGAATTTGTGTTTCATTTGCGAAAAAACTGTGGTGAGTGGTGGACGCAATGTGAGAAATAAAGGACTGAGCACACTTACCGATTATGATGCTACACGCTGAGAGTCTGCTCACACCCGTTTTTTGAAAACGCTCATTGAAGTGCTGGTGCATGAAGCATGTTACAAGAAGTATATTAATGAGAGAATGATAGCAGCTAACCTTCGACATCCTCAGGAACCAACAGGCGTGCTACATCGGTTGCAGGTAAAAGGTCAGTTCAATTTCAAAGAGAAAGGCTTCTTATGGGCAAAAGGGAATTCTGATGACTTTTTAACCAAGCAGTTAAGATTGCAATATTCCAAACGAAATTTTGTTTACAAAGTAATGAAATTGGAAGTTCAATCGACAGTATTACAACAGGCTAAACGACGTGGTGATGAATTTGGTCAACAAGTGATAGAGCGTATTCAAAATGTAAATGATTTGGTTGCTGCAGATGGGTGATACCACAGATTTTGCTACAGAAAGTTCTTTCACAGTATTTCAGGTACTGGACAGAAACGAGGTTACCGACCTGCAACACATGTAGATGAGGGCATGGAGGCTATGCTTGCCTACCTGAAAACCAATACGGAAGAATGTCAGTTTTCTGTGGACGATCTGTTAGAGCAAATACCCACATCACCTCGTCCTGATATTCGAACTTTCAAGGCTCGACTTTTCCAGAAATATGGTGACGATGTGGTGACAGCAGAAACAGCTTCAAAGCCAGGCACCAGAAGATGCTGACGTTATGATTGTAACATCTGTCATTGCAAGAACCAAAGATTTTGGAAGTGTTGTCGTTGTAGGAGAAGATGTTGACCTGCTTTTGCTCATGACCAGTTTGGGGCAAGGCAATTAAAACTTACTTTTCTTAAAGCCAGGAAGAGGAAATGCAGAAGACACGTGGTTTTCCACTGCATCTTACAAGTTTGACAGTGAATGTGTTCTGTTCATTCACGCCTTTAGCGGATGTGATAGAGCATCCCCTTTTTTTGGTCAAGGAAAAATTAATTGCTGCAATATTGTTGCGGAAAATGAACACCTAACCTCAGCGCTTTGCACGTTCAATAAACCACATGCTACCTGTAAAGAAATAATAACAGCAGGAGAACAGGTTACTATCGCATCGTATAGTGGAGGTGTCAGCTGTTCCCACACACTAGACCATTTGCGGTACCAGCTATTCGCCAAGTCTGCCACAAAAAGCAAACTGAATCTTGCACGGTTGCCACCTACACAAGATGCAGCACAACATCATTCGCTGCGGACTTACCAATAAGTCCAAAGCAGTATGGGAAACTAGAAACCTGAGAAATGGTGCTGGAATCACAGTGACCACGGTCCAGTACCCGTTATAATGAGCCAACATCCAGCACCTGAAGCATTTCTTCACATTGTTCCATGCTCATGCAATCTGAACTGTGGCGGAGCGTGTTCCTGCAGAAAAGCGGGTTAGAAATGTTCTTCAATTTGCAAGAAATGTATTTGGGTCAACTGTGGAAACGTGCCAAAATTTTTAAAGAAGACTGTGAAGAAGATGTTATGGACGATGTTGAGGAAACCGCTGACGAAATCAACGAACTTGCTGAGGCTGTCTCGCTGTTTAAAGAAGAGGTAAATCTGGGATCTACTCTATGTACAGACCATGAATCCGTAGCCGGCCGCGGTGGTCTCGCGGTTCTAAGCGCGCTGTCCGGAACCGTGCAACTGCTACGGTCGCAGGTTCGAATCCTGCCTCGGGCATGGATGTGTGTGATGTCCTTAGGTTAGTAAGGTTTAAGTAGTTCTAGGTTCTAGGGGACTGATGACCACAACTGTTAAGTCCCATAGTGCTCAGAGCCATTTGAACCATTTGAATCCGTAACTGAAGGTTCTTCTGGTGACACTGAGGAACCTGGCCCATCAAAAGGTTGGAAGTGATGCTCATAACTGTCTCAGGTGCGCTAAAGTGTGATATTACAAGTATTACACACCCAGAACTGTCAACATTTTTTAGTAACTGACAATGCATTTTAATTGCAATAAAGCTACTTATTTTTAATGTCAACCGCGTGACTTTTATACACAAGAAAAATTACCTACCTGATTAGGTTGCCTATTGCAGATAATAATAGTCCAGTTTCCTTAGGCAATTAATTTTGTGTGTGTGTGTGTGTGTGTGTGTGTGTGTGTGTGTGTGTGTGTGTGTGTGTCTATGTCTCTTAATGATGTATTTTTATATGTATAGTTTTACAAATACCAGGGATGAGGTGGCCCATAATGAACTTCAGGTAGTGATGTAAGAATCACAATAGTTGGGTGCCCAGCAATCCTCATGTTGTATACAGAGAAATTGAATACCTCAAAGTGAGGTGGTAAATTCCAACATATAACATGATGTATAATGTATTCATACTACACAAACAGAAACTGAAAAAGTAATGTTCAAAAATAAGGTATCTTGCCACTATGCTCAAAATTTGTCATTGTACATGTTTTACAGACAGGATGTTTCTAAATTATATGGACCTACATTTATAAACAATAAGATTGTGTAGTTACAGTGTTTGAGCTGAAATATGCACGAATTATTCAGCACGCCGCCTGTGCGACAACACTTTCTGGTTTCACTTATGTCACTATTTACTAATATCTGTAAGTAAAATAAAGCACCGATATATAAACCACCTGACGTAGGTGAGTGAGTCGCAATACAAACACTCAGAGCCCTCTTTGACCGACTTCCATAATCGAAGCGTTGTAAGAAGGTCCATGACAGCTCGCCGCGCTGCTGCAAGATTTTAACAGCTAACTGGCTGCAGGCGAAAACAGTAGCCGTCTTAAGACATGTGACAACACTTAAGCGTAGCAATAGAGACGTTACAAATTGCCGTCACGTGTTTGGTTCAGACTGAGGCGCGAAGTTGTCAAGGACCAACTTACGCTGACTGAGCTGTGGCTCTCATATCGGTGCAATTTGAGTAGACACAATAGAACAATGGGGAAGTGCCCCTCATGATCTGCAACAGATTGAGAGAGTGGATTGAGAGCCTGATCAAAAAAGTACTATACTGCAGTGCATGTCCTAAGGAACTTTGCATCGTAAACAGAATAACACAGGCACTGCAATATCGTATTTATCTACCAATACCGGGCAAACAACTTTCAGGCACAACGTCTTACCTGTATGGGAATATAGATGATGGTTATACAATTTCACGTCATAGATGCATGGTTGACGACATACGGAAGTTTGGGTCCAGGCGTCTGGACGTGAGTCGTGCACGGATAGTCAAATGGTGCCGGTACGGTAGCTCAGTGTGTTCAGTCAGAGAGTAACCTGCCCTCTGAAGTATCAGCTACGAGGTATTAAAGGAAACTGAACTGATAGAGACTTCGAATCTATCACATGAGGATGTATGGAAATTTAAAATCAACTTACTTGCTCATGATACTGGAGAGATGTTGCTTAATTATTTCACCACTACAACTTTGTTTTCTAGAGTGTTAGTCTAGTAGGGTAAGAAAGAGAGCTGCTGTGAAGTCCGAAAAGACGTGTTGGAGAATTGAAGCAGTTAGTGACAGCAGATCTATGGTTACCAAAATAGTTAGCAAACCTCTCTGAACAGTCGTCAAACTGTCGTCAGGAGTGTTCTAGCTCACTATGTTGTCAGTGTTTTGTGTAAGAATACTGTAAAAAGCATGCCCAATTTAATGTTTCATATACCAGTAATTCAACATACATAACTGTTGGAAGACTACATCATAAATTTACAACACTGCGTCTTCAATTCCAGATGTGACGGTTTTTCTTCTTAGTTTCATTAAAAATCTGACTCTTCCTATTTTAGTTAGACTCGCATTTGCCTTTGTGTTCCTCTTCCTACTGTAAACTGCATTTTATTGAGATTCGACCATTGGAAATCGAGGTTCTCAACAATCGCTCCTCATCTCGACAGCTGCATAAGCAAGTCTGAGTTCAACAAATTTATGGTTATTGGCACAGGCTAATAATTCAGCCGGAGTTTACCCTCCTGATTGTACAATTGGTATCTGCGGATCGCTAAAGAATTGAACTGTAGTTCGCTTTGGTAAGTCACGTCGCATTAGTTGGGATAAATACAATGATACTGCACTGTGCGCTGTTTAAGATACATACAACACACAACGCTACCTGTAGTTTAGGTGTACTTTTAACATTCACGACCGGTTGCATTATTCGAAAATTATCATGTGACCTGTAGCATAGCGTAAAATAAATTAAAATTAGTGGATACAGCTATCAAACTTGCCGAGTGGTACTACGAGGCCATCTCGATTTTCCACTATTGGCTGAATCAGTGATTCGGTATGAGTTGTACGTCTCTTGGTTGTGGCTCTCAGGACGAACAGTCAGTTCATTCGGATTGACATTTAACCATTATGTTGTAACGAATTTACAGTTGATGGAATTTTAACATGGGGTTACATGCTATTGAAAATGTCTTGCACTTGCCAAAGAATCCCATGAAGTCCCAAGCAGTTGCAAGCAGTCAGTCTAATGCACAGCTTCGTGCACCACACTTGAGGGAGTTTCAAAAGCAGTACTGCAAGAGGACTACACCGGAGACAGTTGTGTTGTGATGGTTGGGTAAGTTACAGTCTTTAGTACAAACGCCACTAGTACAGAAACCAGTTAAATAACGGGTTACTTAGTTTACAGCTTAAATGCCTACAGCGAAGCGACTTCACCTACCATTTCATTAAATAAAATAATTTTTGTGTTAACGTATGCCAAAGTGGCAGACTGCCTATTGCTATATTAAATTTTGTTACTTTTAAATACTGATTCATACTAAGTTAGTGCTGTAATGCTGATAATGAATGTGCTCCCAAGATGTTTAAGGTTTTCGTAGTCATGGTATATGTAAGAACGTTATTTTGTAGGTTTGCAAGTCAGGTAAATCACTGCGGATCTGAGCGTAATGCACTCACCCAGTTCAAGTCTATTATTCCGGAACGAGAGCATTTATTCTAGCTTTCTGCTGGTAACATGTTAAACTCGAAAATGCCCTTTACAGTTTATCTCTAACGTTTATCTACCGCTGGCATGCATGCAGTCATTTACCAAGCGGTCTCCCTGTACTAATAACAGTTTACAGCCGAACACCTTTCAGTAATGTTACAACATTGCTCACACTTTTCATTTGGCCCTTGAACTATTTAATCCAACTCCTACCACACTTTCCATGTCCGCAGTTACGGTTTTCTTACTCGCGTGTCTCTCAATAAGGGAACAGGTGGGCACATTTAATTATATTTCAAAACTCCGAGTTGACACACATCACGGACAAACCATCAAACTCCTCTCCTTAATTGCTCTGAATCTAATGCACAGTTAAAATTAAGCCTTGGCGCTATATTACTACGCAGGTGAATTAGTTTCCGAAATTCACATTCTCTGCTTCACTTTTGTATCCTCATTCCACTCTGGCTATTTACAGTCTTTTCTTATTAACACATTAATCTTTACACTTTAATAAATATTTCACATACATTATTAATGCGCCTAACTCGATCATTGTATTATATTTTGAAACAAAGTTCTGTTTTTACATCACACTTTACAAAGAAACGTAGCAAAAGTACACACAAATACAGACAATAAACAGGACAAAGTTTTACAGTTTGTAGCCAGTTTTGTGTCCACATGGAAAATATTCCATGCAGTAAAATGAGAAATCCAAAGAATAACACACCTACACATGCAACGTGTTACTTAAACACTAAAGTACTTATAATATTTTCCATTATCTTACAAAAACAAGATACAGTCAGTTACTGATTTCCCTTAGTCTAATACTCTCTTTAACTGGAGAGGTCAGAAAAACCGTTTTCAGGGTATTTTTATTTATATGAGTAAAATTAACGATTAATTTCCATTATAAATAAAATATTTAATATTAGATTTATATCACCTGTTTCCGTACGAAATTCCATCATTTATTTGGTTTGTTCCTTGTGCCAGATTAACCATTTACACATATAACGTTGACGAAGAAGTTAAGAGTTACCTATACCTTCCTAACCTCTATTAGTGTAGTATTCCTAAGTTCATAAACTGCCTAAAATTATCGTGTACAATCTCCCAATTTACGTCTTGTGTTGCACAGAGCTACATTGGCTTTATACTTTGCTTAAGCCATATGAATCAATTACCGCAAAACCAATCATATTTCCCCACTAAAGTGACATTTCAGCCACTGGTGGAGGTAAGACTGAGACAATACACATACAATATGACCGTGCTGATTAGACCAAATGCATAACCACACATTCTCTCCAGCAGTCTTGGATTTCGACATTAATCATTATCGTCACCTTCAGTATGGAATTTTCTACCACCTAAGAGCTAAATATAGATCATGCAATTCGTTGCCCTCCTAAATGGACGTTTTGTCTATGCACTGTTATTTTTTGTTTACCTTGATACCTGTGGTTGACTGCAAATTAAATCAAGAGTTCGTAGCTGATGTATTTATCGAGGATCTTAGTTTTACTCTCAACCTACTACTGTCATTAATTGCTTAACATTGACACCAACACTGTTACGCTGAGGGACGTGTATGTTTTCACTTTTCCTTATGTTTCCTCTATCCAGTCTCGTTCACAGTCTAATCTTCTTTCCTGTGATGCAACACCATTTATTAGATTAGGTATTTGACAGTCTTACTGACATGTAAGCAAATATTATTTCGCCGTACTGCTAGTGTTGATTCTTACGCCTCATACATACGTACAATAACATGCATTATCATTGCTAGTTTTAAAATGCCACTATTTCGGCTACTTTTCCTCGGTAGCTGGTCTTTGGTATCCAAATTTTGGACAAGTGCTTTGCACAGAATTTTACTTTGTTTCTTAACAAAACAAATTCGTCGTGTCATAGCTTCAGGAGCTTTAATGGTGTACAAAATAAATAGTCGTTATTTTCATTTTAGCATTACCGTTAATTTATTTTCAGGTGTAAAGTACGAATGCGTTGTGTTACTTATCAGCAGCTTCATCTTAATTCTATAGTATAAGGAGCATTCGCTGAAATGTAAGTCCTTTGGCATTACACTGACGGTCTGATACCTGTACCCATCGTTACAAGAAGTCCACCCTTCATCTATGTTTTGTTCGCTACTTGTTGAGGCTGCTCCACATTATTAAGTCCAAGTCGAAGTTCAGTGCGTTTCCTGTGAACTAGGGAGGTCTTGGGCACATACTGGTGATGCCTCTTCCCATTGATTTTGTCTGTCTTCGGTAGTATTAAAATTGCCAGCAAGTAAATTCGTAGCTTTCAAGTAGCGCAGCTCTGGAGCACAGTCAGTCGATTTCCACTCCTTCACAGAGTTGGTGAATTGAGAGAAGAAGATTACGTCATACTTTCTTGTATTCTGAGAAGATAAATGACCTGGCCTTCTATAGGGTGACTAAATGTGAATTACCATACTGTACAAATAGAACTGAATCGCTAACTGCTGAAAAGAAACATATCGCAAATTTACAAAATTTGTTTTACTTTTTCATAGAAGTTTAAGTGGGTGGGTGCATCATTTGCTCCAGATACAGAATTTTTCGACAGTCGATCAAGAGCCTCCATCAACAGGTGTTATTCACCAATTACTGCAGAAAGGGAACATGTTTTTGGCGTGTTCCCTGTCTGCTCTAAACAATATAAGGATGTTGGAATTATCTAAAGAAATATGGAAACCTGGAACGATGTTACACAGCTAGCGAGGTGGTAGATCTCATATTAAGCTCTGTTCAGAAGAAAAAAATAGAGTAGTTCTCATGAAAACATAAGACTTCACAGAGTGCGGTACTTGGTGCCCAAGAGTGTACATAAAACTTGCATTACTAATGATTGTTATGGAATACGAGTTCCAAAGGACTAAAATATGCTGAGAGCTAATAGCTTTTATTTGAGTAATGCTCAGATGACTAGTACTTTCCAAAGAATCGGCCTACAAAGTCAAACTACACAAAGTCATCTTCAAAACAGATGATATTAAATAAAGTTTAGTTTACGTTCTGGAAGAAATGTGTAATTTTATAATAAAATTCTGAATTATCTGACTTCAAAGAGAGATGAATGGGTCAAGATTGTCAACGTACATGAACTTATATTGATGTAATAATGATCTAAATGTCTTTAGTTTGAGGAAAAATACAGAATCTGTATTCTCCAAATCTAAGAGTTTTAATTTACATTTCACATTGTTTACTGCAGAAACGAGACATATCCAGCTACAAACCAAAATATTTAAGCTACCGGCGAAAGAGAGTTGTATAAAACTGCATTATCTAATGCAACATAGAACCACATATATTTTTTAAAAAAGTAATACTTTTGCTCAAGTGTTTTATATTAAGTAGTTTTTCGTCTCTCCATTAAAATGTGTAAAAGTGGACTTGTTCCGTTTCTGCGGCTAGCATTGCAAATGGACTTAGGAATTGTCGTTGACATATTTCATATATCGTTCATCGTCTGTGTGTCCTGTTGAGCCAAACTTGTGCACTATCTGCATCTACATATACATGACAAACCTGATAAACACACTTTAGTGCCTGACATAGCGTTCATCGAACCACCTTCAAACTAATTATATGTTATTCCACTTTCAAATACCGTGCAGAAAAACCAACACCTATATCTTCCGGTGCGAGCTCTGATTTCCCATATTTTATTATGATGGTCGTTTGTCCCTGTGTATGTTGGCTGCAGAAAAATATTTTCGCATTCGGAGGAGAAAGTTGGTAATTAAAATTTTACGAGAATATCCCGCGCAACGAGAAACCCCTTTGTTTTAATTATATCCAGCACAGATCATGTCCGAAAATCTCTCTCCAGTTTCTCTATAGTATAAAACAGGCTCCCTTCTCTGAAATTTCTCGATGTTCTCCGTTATTCGCATCGGGTAAGGATCGCACACAGAGCAGGGGCACTCCAAAACAGGTCGGACAAGCCTAGTGGAGGCAGTCTCTTTAGATCTGTAGCATCTTCTAAATGTTCTGCCAATTAAACGCAGTCTTTAGTTCGCCTTCCCCATGATATTTTCTTTGTGTTCTTTTCAATTTAAATTGTTCGTAATTGTAATTCCTAGGTATTCAGTTGAATTAACGGCATTTAGATTTCATTGATTTAGCATGTAATCGAGGTTTAGCAGAATCTTTGTAGCACTCATGTGCCACAATTGCCATTTTTGGCACCATACAAATATCTTATCTAACTCGTTTAACAATTGAACCTGATCTTCTGATCCAACGATAAACGATGGCATCTTCGGAAATAACCTAAAACGGCTTTTAAAATTGTTTCCTAAATCGGTTGTATGGATAGGGAACAGCAGAGGGCCTAGAGCCCTACCTTAGTCCGCACCAGAAATCACTTCTCTTTACTCGATGCCTTTTTGTCAACTATTACAAACTGTGAAGTCTCTGACAGGAAATCACGAATCCCGTCGCTTGATGGTTACAAGCCGCTTGTGAGGTACGGTGTCTGAAGCCTTCCGAAGATCTGGAAACACGGAATCAATTTGAAAGCCCTTGTCGGTAGCATTCAACACTTAGTGTGAGTAAAGAGCTGATTGTGTTTCACACGAAAGATGTTGTCTGTATGTCACTAGACCGTTCACTTCAAGGTAATTCATGGTGTTCTAACGCAATATGTGTTCCAAAACCCTGCTCAGTACTGACGTTAATGATATGGGCCTGTAATTGAGTGGATTACTCCTATTGTCTTCCTTGAATATTGGTGTAACTTACGCAACTTTCCAGTTCGAGTTCGGATTTATAGCCGAGTGAGCCGTTGTATATGATTTGGAGCTATTACATCAGCGTATTCTGAAAGGAACCTAACTGCTATGCAGTCTGAACCGGGAGACTCGCTTTTATTAAATGATTTAACCTGCCTAACTACTCCTAGGATATCTACTTCTAAGTTACTCAAGTTGGCTGCTGTTCTTGTTTCGAATTCTGTAATATTTACTTCGTCTTCTTTGGTAAAGGAATTTCCGAAGGCTTTGTTTAATAGCTCTGCTGTAGAAGTACTGTCATTTTTAAGATTTCCATCGCTGTTGCGTAGAGAAGAAATTGATTTTTTTTGCCGCTATCATACTTTTTCTCCTATGTTTCTAGGCAAAGTATTGTTGCGGAAACTGTTATAGGTATCTTGCGGTGAAGTCCACGTTAACGTTCAAGAATCTCTAAAAGATAGTCAGCCTTGGGGATTTAGCGTTCACTTAAATCTGGCATACATTCTTAATTGGTGCTGCGTCTCATGTACACTTACATTGTCAATTTGGAACGACTGGTGGTAGTGTCTCAGGCGTCAATTCCATCAATTGCTGCTGATGCTATTTCTTTGAGTTTGTGCCACATCTCACCTACACTCACATTATTAGTTTGGGAGGAGTGAAGATTGTCTCTGAGGAAGACGTCAACCTAATTTGTTATCTACTGTACTCCGCCAAAGAGTACACAATACTTCGAGCTGAAATCCTGAGAGTGGAGGCTAAAGATCAAAACATAGCACTGAAAAGATCATATGTGGAAGTTGTTCATATTCGAAAGTTTCACTGCGGTATTCTGTGAAAGACCTGTTCAGGGTCAGTTTGAGATATGCTGTATTTTTTGTTGCAAGGAAGAACGTTGTATTCAAAATGAACGGCGAGATTGTGGTTGTCCAGCCGTTGAAAAACATAAAATGTACTTTACATTATTTAATACCACATAGGAGCCGTGGTCTAGGGGTAGCGTCTTTCATTTATAATCAAAGCGTCTTCCGTCCCGGGTTCGATCCCCACCACTGCCTAAATTTCGATAAATAATCAGCATTGGCGGCCGAAGACTTCCGGCATAAGAAGTCAGTCTCATTCTGCCAAAGGCCTTGTCAAAGAGGACGCAGGAGCGGATAGTGTTTCAGGGCACTCTCTTGTCCTAGGGGTGGGAAATTGCCCCTAAAGGCGGAAGAATAAGCAATGATCAGCGACATGAGGTTGCATAAGGCAATGGAAACCACTGCATTAAGACACGTAACGTGTATCCGCAGGACATATGTCCTCTAGTTGAAGAAGTGTCATGATGATCTCTCCATTGGCAAAAGATTCCGGAATAGCCCCCATTCGGATCTCCGGGAGGGGATTGCCAAGGGGGAGGTTACCATGAGAAAAAGATTGAATAGTCAGCGAAAGGATAACGATCTACGAGTCGGGGCGTCGAATGTGAGAAGCTTGAACGTGGTAGGGAAACTAGAAAATCTGGAAAGGGAAATGCAAAGGCTCAATCTACATATAGTAGGGGTCAGTGAAGTGAAGTGGAAGGAAGACAAGGATTTCTGGTCAGATGAGAATCGGGTAATATCAACAGCAGCAGAAAATGGTATAATAGGTGTAGGATTCGTTATGAATAGGAAGGTAGGGCAGAGGGTCTGTTACTGTGAACAGTTCAGTGACCGGGTTGTTCTAATCAGAATCGACAGCAGACCAACACCGACAACGATAGTTCAGGTATACATGCCGACGTCGCAAGCTGAAGATGAACAGATAGAGAAAGTGTATGAGGATATTGAAAGGGTAATGCAGTATGTAAAGGGGGACGAAAATCTAATAGTCATGGGCGACTGGAATGCAGCTGTAGGGGAAGGAGTAGAAGAAAAGGTTACAGGAGAATATGGGCTTGGGGCAAGGAATGAAAGAGGAGAAATACAAATTGAGTTTTGTAACAAGTTTCAACTAGTAATAGCGAATACGCTGTTCAAGAATCACAAGAGGAGGAGGTATACTTGGAAAAGGCCGGGAGATAGGGAAAGATTTCAATTAGATTACATCATGGTCAGACAGAGATTCCGAAATCAGATACTGGATTGTAAGGCGTACCCAGGAGCAGATATAGACTCAGATCACAATATAGTAGTGATGAAGAGTAGACTGAAGTTCAAGACATTAGTCAGGAAGAATCAATACTCTAAGAAGTGGGATACGGAAATTCTAAGGAATGACGAGATACGGTTGAAGTTCTCTAACTCTATCGATACAGCAATAAGGAATAGCGCAGTAGACAACACGGTTGAAGAGGAATGGACGGCTCTTAAAAGGGCCATCACGGAAGTTGGGAAGGAAAACATAGGTACAAAGAAGGTAGCTGCGAAGAAACCATGGGTAACAGAAGAAATACTTATGTTGATTGATGAAAGGAGGAAGTACCAACATGTTCCGGGAAAATCAGGAATACAGAAATACAAGTCGTTGAATGAAATAAATAGGAAGTGCAGGTAAGCTAAGACGAAATGGCTGCAGGAAAAATGTGAAGACATCGAAAAAGTTATGATTGTCGGAAGGACAAACTCAGCATACGGGAAAGTCAAAACAACCTTTGGTGACATTAAAAGCAACGGTGGTAACATTAAGAGTGCAACGGGAATTCCACTGTTAAATGCAGAGGAGAGAGCAGATAGGTGGAAAGAATACATTGAAAGCCTCTATGAGGATGAAGATTTGTCTGATGTGAGAGAAGAAGAAAAAGGAGTCGATTTATAAGAGATAGGGGATCCAGTATTAGAATCGGAATTTAAAAGAGCTTTGGAGGACTTACGGTCAAATAAGGCAGAAGGGATAGATAACATTCCATCAGAATTTCTAAAATCATTAGGGGAAGTTGCAACAAAACGACTATTCACGTTGGTGTATAGAATATATGAGTCTAGCGACATACCATCTGACTTTCGGAAAAGCATCATCCACACAAGTCCGAAGACGGCAAGAGCTGACAAGTGCGAGAATTATCGCACAATCAGCTTAACAGCTCATGCATCGAAGCTACTTACAAGAATAATATACAGAAGAATGGAAAAGAAAATTGAGAATGCGGTAGGTGACGATCAGTTCGGCTTTAGGAAAAGTAAAGGCATGAGAGAGGCAATTCTGACGTTATGGTTAATAATGGAAGAAAGGTTAAAGAAAAATCAAGACACGTTCATAGGATTTGTCGACCTGGAAAAAGCGTTCGACCATATAAAATGGTGCAAGCTCTTCAAGATTCTGAAAAAAGTTGGGATAAGCTATAGGGAGAGACGGGTTATATACAATATGTACAACAACCAAGAGGGAATAATAAGAGTGGACGATCACGAACGAAGTGCTCGTATTAAGAAGGGTGTAAGACAAAGCTGTAGCCTTTCGCCCCTACTCTTCAATCTGTACATCGAGGAAGCAATGATGGAAATAAAAGAAAGGTTCAGGAGTGGAACTAAAATACAAGGTGAAAGTATATCAATGATACGATTCGCTGATGACATTGCTATCCTGAGTGAAAGTGAAGAAGAATTAAATGATCTGCTGAACGGAATGAACAGAGAGAATCGAAGCATTTGAGATGTGGTGCTATAGACGAATGTTGAAAATTAGGTGGACTGACAAGGTAAGGAATGAGGAGGTTCTACGCAGAATCGGAGAGGAAAGGAATATGTGGAAAACACTGATGAGGAGAAGGGACAGGATGATAGGACATCTGCTATGACATAAGGGAATGACTTCCATTGTACTAGAGGGAGCTGTAGAGGACAAAAAATGTAGAGGAAGACAGAGATTGGAATACGTCATGCAAATAATTAAGGACGTAGGTTGCAAATGCTTCTCTGAGATGATGAGGTTAGCACAGGAAAGGAATTCGTGGCGGGCCGCATCAAACCAGTCAGTTTACTGATGACCAAAAGAAAAAAAAAAGAACTGCACTTAACTTTGTTGCAAGACCTGCAGAGAGAGCAAGATAAGTTAATTTTTTGTAACCGGAATGAATGAAATATGGGCATATTTCCATTAAAACACAAAGGAAAAAAGAAAAATGAAAAACAGTCGTATGTATACAGTCAGATCCTAAGAGGTGTGCCCTCCATGAAACTTATCGTCACTTATAGCAGCACTCTACCGATCTCCTCTGCTTGCTATAAACTCCTATTAGATCTCAGCTACCTTTTCATCAAGCTGAAACACTTCACACTGCTTCACTAACGGATACAAAGGTGTTTTCTATTTTTCTGAGTTTTGAAAGACTAAGAAAACGTACACATTAGAAAAAAAGGATAAATCAAAGTCAACATACATTTTCAGTAACCAGTTATATAAAATGAACTTGATACATCACGTTAGTAATTTCAAAGTAAATAGTTGTGGACCAATAACGGCTCATCTACTAACACAATAATAAGCTCCACCACCTCGTCGTCCCCAGTTCTTCTTTTGGCATTAATACCTTTTTCATCGGAGAAAAACATATATTAGTTAGTAGTAGGAGAAATATATTTACTTTACTGCGAGCTGGAACAAAAGTATTTAATAATTTTATACTTAAAGATAACAACTACCACCGTCATACCTTAGCAAAATATCTTGCTGAAAACCAAAGGAAATTCCGATCTTACGTAAAATCGGTTAGCATGTCGAAGGCTTCCATCCAGTCACTCACTAATCAGTCTGGCCTGGCAACGGAGGACAGCAAAACGAAAGCTGAAATTTTAAATTAAGCATTTGAGAAATCTTTCACGCACGAGGGTCGTACAAACATACCGCCGTTTGAGACTCGTACATATTCCCGTATGGAGGACATAGTGATAGACATCCCTGGGGTTGTAAAGCAGCTGAATGGGTTGAAAATAAATAAATTGCAAGGTCCTGATGGGATTCCAATTCGGTTTTACAGAGAGTACTCCACTGCATTGGCTCCTTACTTAGCTTGCATTTATCGCGAATTTCTTGCCCAACGTAAAGTCCCGAGAGACTGTATATAAGACGGTTAGAAGGACGGATCCTCAAAATTACGGACCAATATCCTTAACATCGGTTTCTTGCAGGATTCTCGAACATATTCTCAGTTCGAATATAACGAATTTCCTTGAGACAGAGAAGTTTGTGTTGATTCATCAGCACGGCTTTAGAAAGCATCAGTCCTGCGAAACGCAACTCGCCCCTTTTTCACATGATATCTTGCGAACCATGGATGAAGGGTATCAGACGGACGCCGTATTCCTTGACTTCCGGAAAGCGTTTGATTCGGTGCCTCACTGCAGACTCCTAACTAAGGTACGAGCATATATGATTGGTTCCCAAATAAGTGAGTGGCTCGAAGACTTCTTAAGTAATAGAACACAGTACGTTGGCCTCGATGGTGAGTATTCATCGGAGGTCAGGGTATCATCTGGAGTTCCCCAGGGAAGTGTGGTAGGTCCGCTGTTGTTTTCTATCTACATAAATGATCTTTTGGATAGGGTGTATAGCAATGTGCGGCTGTTTGCTGATGATGCTGTGGTGAACGAGAAGGTGTCGTCGTTGAGTGACTGTAGGAGGACGCAAGATGACTTTGACAGGATGTGTGATTAGTTTAAAGAATGGAAGCTAACTCTAAATATAGATAAATGTAAATGAATGCAGATGAATAGGAAAAACAATCCTATAATGTTTGATTGCTTCGTTAGTAGTGTAGCGCTTGACACAGTCACGTCGATTAAATATTTGGGAGTAACATTGCAGAGCGATATGAAGTGGGACAAGCATGTAATGGCAGTTGTGGGGAAGGCGGATAGTCGTCTTCGGTTCGTTGGTAGAATTTTGGGAAGATGTGGTTCATCTGTAAAGGAGACCGCTTATAAAACACTAATACAACCTCTTCTTGAGTACTGCTTGAGCGCTTGGGATCCTTATCAGGTCGGATTGAGGGAGGACATAGAAGCAATTCAGAGGCGGGCTGCTAGATTTGTTACTGGTAGGTTAGATCATCAAGCGAGGGTTACGAAAATGCTTCGGAAATCCGGGTGGGAGTCGCTAGCGGAAAGGAGGCGTTCTTTTCGTGAATCGCTACTGAGGAAATTTAGAGAACCAGCATTTGAGGCTGACTCCAGTACAATTTTACTACCGCCAACTTACATTCCGCGGAAAGACCACAAAGATAAGACAAGAGAGATTAGGGCTCGTACAGAGGCATATAGGCAGTCATTTTTTCCCTCGTTCAGTTTGGGAGCGGAATAGGGAGAGAAGATGCTAGTTGTGGTACGAGGTACCCCCTACCACGCACCGTATGGTGAATTGCGGAGTATGTATGTAGATGTAGATATAGATGAATATTTCATCTCCTCCATATAGTATTCACAAGTGTTATTCTGAAGCCTTTTAGTATGTAAATCACAGAACCGTACTGAACTTCTGGCAATACTAAGGGACTGTAGGGTACAGTTAGAGGCATCGTCAAATATAACAATATACATACACTTTTAAATTGCACATTATCAATATGCAGAGTCAGTCTAAAAAGTGGCACTGGCGAGTGGATACGACAGGACGTCAGTGTATCTATATAACATCACCCCATGTTGCGCACATCACATGTATGCCTGCGCGTGATCCACACCCGCTCAGAGAGTAATGTGGGATGTGTCAGTGTGAGTGGAGTAGTGCAAAGGGGACTATGGCACTCACAGTGGAGGAGCGTGTGTTTGTAGTGTGAATTTGCATGACAAACTCGCGGAATCGGTGTCGTCAGTTGTAGCTCCTCAGGCTTTCCCGGCGGTCTATTGACATCTTGGATTGTCGGCTGTTCTGCCGAGTATCAGCGTTGTACTTTCACGATATCCGGTAGAACAAGACGTCGGTGCGGTCAGTTGTTTTATGAGAAGTGTAACGGTGTCAAAGTGCCAGCAAAGAGTGGCATGCCACACTTAGTCCGAAAATGGCGTCATAAAACAATCAGAAACGTGCCGGCACACCAGAAAATGTTAACAAGAAAATGCTTCAGAGTCTTATCAAATCAACGCAATGCCTGTCGCAAGATACCAGCATATCACGTCGACCATGCGGACCAATATTCCACCTGGACCAGCACATATATCCCTGCCGAATGTCTGTTGTTCATGCATTAAAACCAGTAGATGAAATTGGGCGCCTAGGATTTTGCGACTGTCTGTTCACTAAGATAGCAGTTAATGGATTAGGTATGGATCTGTTCTTTACGTGTGATGAAACCTGGTTTCACTTGAATTGTTACGTCAACTCACAGAGCCACAAGTTCTGGGAAGCAAGAGAGTCCGCATAACTTCCACGAAACACCATCGCATGTTCAGGAGGTTAGGGTTTGGCGTACAGTGTCTGCACGCCACACTATTGGCCTCATCTTCGTTAGACGCTGACTTTGGTGCGTTATACTGCCGACATTTAGAAACAATTTGCGGCAGCATTAACGAAGGAGGAATAAATCTACAGTTGCTTCGAACAGCATGTAGCAACTGCCCATACAGCCGGCCGAACATAAGAGCCCGTTTACAGTCCTCACGCCTGAGTTATTAGCAGAATACAGTTTCCTTGCAGCCCTAGCTCGCCACCCGGGTCACCTGATCTGCCGGTATGTGATTGATTTGTGTGGAGACCCCTCAGGCTTAAGATGTATTGCGACAATACTCATATCTTCAAGAACTGCAGCAGAATATTTCGTATGAGACAGCAGCAATTCCAGCAGTCAAGCTACGATACGCCTTCAGCAACTTGCTGACCAAAATCCAAAAGTGCCAAAAGATCAATGACGGTCACTTTCAATATCTGCTATAGTCATGTTTGTACTGTATTTCCTTTTCTGTACTGGGTTCCTTTACATTCTGGCACTCTGTTCTCCTGACCACTTTTATTTACCCACTCTGCAGAAGGAAACAGCAATTAGAGTAAGTTGCGTGCCTTGGAGCTATAAAGAACTAAAGGTGTATCTGAGTACAGACACTAACGAAGGACAGCTTCCATAAAAGAACCATACTAATATCTAATATACCATTCCATTATTCAACAAAGTATATTCTGCCTTTGTCTTACGAATGAATGATTGCCTAATCCTAACTGGAATGGGGGATAAGTATGTGGATCCACAGAACAGGAAAGTGCATACTGCAGAAGCTCGTTTACGAGCGCAATCCGGTCGTAGTCATAAGGGGTCATTGGTGCACACAGAAATCCACATACTGTGCACCGCGTGATGACAGTAGACCTAGCAGTGAGGGAAAGAGGGGTACAATATTAATATTTAAGAAAGTTATTACAGCAAACGTAGCAATACTGACAACGGACCGAGATCTCAGAAGATACAGCAGGTTATGTACCCCATAAATAAATGACCATAGACAGACTACCGAACCTGTTGTGAAGTGAAATAATTGCACAGTATTAAGGGATACGTATCTCCAATACCATCTCAATGTGCTAAGTACTTATATATCAAGCAGTGATCTACACACTTCATCTATCTTAAATTTAACCAAAAGATTATGAAATCAATATATAACAACCACTGAGCGTCTTCAACACTAATCAAAAGAGTTCGTATAAATAAGTGTTAAAAATGACAAAATATGAAGTTATAATATGGGTTTAAAAATATGAGATATGCAGACAAATAAAAACTATTTTCATATAAACCAAATTTTGTTACACCAAAAGTAAAGAGTTTAAAGCTGTTTCAGTCTCATTGGCGTTATTTACATTGTTTCAATATAACCACACGGTTTTTTTAATTTTTCAAATGTAAAACTATTTCTTTTTGAATGGAACAACTCTACTTACTGATTGAAAGTTTTTTCAACGTCGCAGGATGTGATCGGAGCAAACTTAAATTTGTACAATCCTGGAAGTGAGTATGGGTCTTGAAGTACGCTACCTACTCTTTTGCACAGCATGCTGTTAATTTTTGTCAGCAAATTAAAAGCTTTTTTTTCTCAAGTTGTTGTTGTTGTGGTCTTCAGTCCTGAGACTGGTTTGATGCAGCTCTCCATGCTACTCTATCTGTGCAAGCTTCTTCATCTCCCAGTACCTACTACAGCCTACATCCTTCAGAATCTGCTTAGTGTATTGATCTTTTGGTCTCCCACTACGATTTTTCCCCACCACGCTGCCCTCCACTACTAAATTGGTGATCCCTCGATGTCTCAGAACATGTCCTACCAACAGATCCCTTCTCTTAGTGAAGTTAAGCCACGAACTCCTCTTCTCCGCAATTCTATTCAATACCTCCACATTAGTTATTTAGTTATGTGTTCTATCCATCTAATCTTCAGCATTCTTCTGTAGCACCACATTTCGAAAGCTTCTCTTCTCTTCTTGTCTAAACTATTTATCGTCCACGTTTCACTTCCATGCTAGGCTACACTCCATACACATACTTTCAGAAACAACCTCCTGACATTTAAATCTATACTCGATATTAACAAATTTTTCTTCTTCAGAAACGCTTTCTTTGCCATTGCCAGTCTACATTTTATATCCTCTCTACTTCGACCATCATCAGTTATTTTACTCCCCAAATAGTAAAACTCCTTTACTACTTTGAGTGTATCATTTCCTAATCTAATTCCCTCAGCATCGTCCGACATAACCCGACTACATTCCATTATCCTCGTTTTGCTTTTGTTGATGTTCATCTTGTACCCGACTTTCAACACACTGTCCATTCCGTTCAACTGCTCTTTCAAGTGATTTGCTGTCTGTGACAAAACTACAAAGTCATCGGTGAACCTCAAAGTTTTTAATCCTTCTCCATGGATTTTAAAACCTACTCCGAACTTTGCTTTTGTTTCCTTTATTGCTTCCTCAATGTACAGATTGAATAACATCGGGGATAGGCTACAACCCTGTCTTACTCCCTTCCCAACCACTGATTCCCTTTCATACCCCTCGACTCTTATAACTGCCATCTGGTTTATGTACAAATTGCAAATAGCCTTTCGCACCCTGTATTTTACCACTGCCACCTTCAGAATTTGAAAGAGCGTATTCCGATCAACATTGTCAAAAGCTTTCTCTAAGTCAACAAATGCTAGAAATGTAGGTTTGCCTTTCCTTATTCTTTCTTCTAAGATAAGTCGTAGGATCAGTATTGCCTCACGTGTTCCAACATTTCTACGGAATCCAAACTGATCTTCTCTGAGGTCGGCTTCTACCAGTTTTTCCATTCGTCTGTAAAGAATTCGCGTTAGTATTTTGCAGCTGTGACTTATTAAACTGATAGTTCGGTAATTTTCACATCTGTCAACGCCTGTTTTCTTTGGGATTGGAATTATTATATTCTTCTTGAAGTCTGAGGGCATTTCGCCTGTTTCATACATCTTGCTCACCAGATGGTAGAGTTTTGTCAGGACTGGCTCTCCCAAGGCCGTCAGTAGTTCTAATGGAATGTCGTCTACTCCCGGCGCCTTGTTTCGACTCAGGTCTTTCAGTGCTGTATCAAACCCTTCACGCAGTATCATATCTCCCATTTCATCTTCATCTACATCCTCTTCCATTTCCATAATATTGTCCACAAGAATATCGCCATTGTATAGACCCTCTGCTTTTCCTTCTTTGCTTAGAACTGGGTTACCATCTGAGCTCTTGATATTCATGCAAGTAGTTCTTTTTTCTCCAAAGGTCTCTTTAATTTTCCTGTAGGCAGAATCAGTAATACATGATTCTACATCCTTACATTTGTCCTCTAGCCAACCCTGCTTAGCCATTTTGCACTTCCTGTCGATCTCATTTTTGAGACGTTTGTATTCATTTTTGCCTACTTCATTTACTACATGTTTATATTTTATCGTTTCATCAATTAAAGTCAATATATCTTCTGTTACCCAAGGATGTCTACTAGCCTTGGTCTTTTTACCTACTTGATTATCTGCTGTCTTGACTGCTTCAGCCCTCAAACTTACCCACTCTTTTTCTACTGTATTTCATTGTCCCATTCCTGTCAATTGTTACCTTATGCTCTCCCTGAAACTCTGTACAACCCCTGGTTCTTCCAGTTTATCCAGGTTCCATCTCCTCAAATTCCCACCTTTTTGCAGTTTCTTCAGTTTTAATCTACCAACAGATTGTGGTCCGAGTCCACATCTGCCCCTGGAAATGTCTTACAATTTAAAACCTGGTGCCTAAATCTCTGTCTTACCGTTATATAATCTATCTGATACCTTTTAGTAGCTCCAGGGTTCTTCCATGTATACATCCTTCTTTCATGATTCTTGAACCAAGTACATAGTCAATTTTTGCTTCAGCAATTCAGCAACGGGTACTTCCGCTTCGCTAATTTTCATTTTTATGCCTTCGATAATTATTACTTTGTCTTTCAATGATTTTGAAAGTTTGTCCAGTGCCTTAATTTGTCGCGATAAAAAACAGTAATTGCTTTTGATGTACACTAATCACTCTGTAGAGTATCATTTTCGAAAGTTCTTTTAGATTAAGTATACAAGCACAACCTTCTTCAAATTGAAAAGTAATTGCTTTAATATCACTGAAATTCTGAACGCAGCATTTAAGTGCTCTTAGCAGTTTACGCCGACATGGCGTTAGTGGTTCTGGTAGCAAAATAATACCAGGATACGTCTCGTTAAATTTTGAGATCCTACTGGGAGCTTACAAAAATATTTTTTTCCCTCTTATTTTCAAACTAATCAAATTTTTGTGATTTATTCTTATGTAATCAGTCAATCTATTTTTTTTCCATTTGCCAAGCACGTTACATGGATCATTTTAGGACTTAAATATTAAGGACATATGCAGCTTTAATCGTATAAGGAGCAGCATTGGAAACCAAAAGAAAACTTGCTCGTGTTTTGCGCCATTAGGCCATAAAACACCCATAAAATCATTAAAGATGTTGGCTGATGTTTGGTGGTACATTTAGAAAGTTCTCCACACTCCAGCAGAAAGGATCTGCTCGATTTATGTTCAAGTAGTCGGTCAATTACTGCACTGCCTATGTACCGCCCTCGGGTGTCCGTAGACTCCTCGATTCCGAGCCCATGTAGGACTACCTTGAATCACGTCTCGATTCAATGATAACTATCCTCCAAAATGATGATGACGTAACTCTCCGTGTAAGTGTTGATTCGTCAGGAATATGTTTGCTTGAGTACTTCTGTAGGAAGCTTTTAAACGTTTGATTATTTAATTTCCATAATGGTATATCTGCACGAACCACGGAATGTCACAAATCTTTCCAGAAGGTAGAACTTTGGGAGCCACCGGCTATCACAAAAGAAAAAAGTTTTTCTTTGAATTTATCCTTCCTTGTAATATTTACCTCATGTTTTGTGGTAGACACGTGCTTCTGCAGCGGGCCGGGGTAGGTCGTCTGCGTTTTTGTTAACGCTATCGTTCAGTCCACCTGCTTCGATAGGATTCTTGCCGATGTCCCTTCACTCTGTGGTAGCAGATACGTGTTAGGCAGTGTAAAGCAGCGTTGATGCAACCACCATTTAATACCTATCACACTGAGGCCGCACAACTCTAGTAGAAAGTCAGTTCCTGAAAGTTTATTATCAAAAACTTTAGCATTCAGGATTTCAGTCTACTTCCAGAAAAGCGTTTAAAATTATATAAACAATTAGATTAACTCTCCTTTTTATTCATATTGTAACACATTGGATGGCTACCAAGTAGGTATTTAACAGGGTAAAACGTTATCATTCAAAGTTCACTGTCTGTATAACAAATATGAACTCAAAAAGCAGGCAGAATGTTAATATGTCCGACCCGACTAATTTTACGTTTTACCAGTCACAGACCCGCAACTGTTCGCGTGTTAAACATTCGGTCGTTTCCGTGGTCTACTTGGTAAGGGGTGCTCGCCAAAATATTCCGTACAGAGCACTAAACACGCCATCGGAGGTGTTACTACGACTAGAAAGTTGACAGGCTCATATCTCTCAAATTATTTTACTTAGATACACCAAACTTTAATTAAAATGTAAGTAACTACAGTCGATGCAGTCACGATATGTTCAAACTGAAATTAGCTCACTATTTCATTTACAGACTATTTTTAGGGAGCGATCTGACGCCGTGTTATCCGTAGTCCGGCTAGCAAGCGAGTTTTCTTGAGATACTCTTCCGTACGCCTACTCCTCTTTTCACGCGAGAACAGCTTAATTCTGGCTGCCTCTTGATCTAAACGACCAATCAGAACGTACCCTCCAGATCATTCTTGCGGCAAATCTTGCCTTATTCAATCACTAATTTTAAAGTTGTTAATGTCAGCAAAACTTAAAATTTTTGTATTTTGTTTGATCAAAATAAACGAAGTGCGAAATATTCTTCAAATTGATAAATAAATTTATTCCGCCTCTAATCTCCATTCTGGTTAGTTTTATACAAAAGCAAGCACACACCGACATACGTCACTTGATTCGTGGTTGCGACATAACTTTCACACGGTTCGTTTGTACAAGGTTTTTCGTAAAATGAAATTTAAATTTTAACGCATGTCCCACATACACTCTCTCAATCATTGTCGCGCACTCACGCGGCAAAATATAATCAAATAATAATTCTGACCGATTTTTGTATTATGTTATGCACAGTGACTAAAGATCTGAATAGAAAATTCTAAGTACTTGATTTTTAAGTATTTATAACTTTGATATGTTATTGTTATTGTTCCTAACTGGGTTTTAAAAAACAAGCCTAGGATTTAGGATTTTAGGTAATTCTCTTTATCTCCTATACTATAATAATTACAACTCTGAAATTTTTACACCATCATTCCATTAATAAGAAAAAACTGTGTACCAAATTTGAAGAAAATCTGATAATAACTATTATGGATTATTTAGATTCGTAGAGGGATGAATCTTCGTATCGACTGAATTTTACGCTTTGCAGTTCTCACGGCAGGGTACATCAGCTGTCCTGTGAGCACAGCGAGAAGAAAAACACAGCTATCCTGAAGCCACTGTACTAGACGATTACGTGCCTTACAGCAACGAATTTCATCTCGTAATAACTTTCTGCGTTACACTGTGATAGTAGAAATCGTTGCTCTGTCGACAAGGATTTTTCTCAGCATTACAAAACAATACTTAACGTCTGTATTCAATGATTAGTTTGGAAGATCAATGTATTTTTGCAGTTTGAAACACAGCGTTTGCCTATCGTTAGACATTTTTACGTATGTATAAAAAACACACACTCACTTAGAGTGAGAAGCGCAACTTCTGTATGTGAATAAAACAGCGACGCGCAGCGGCAAACCTCGTCTTTATTAAAACTGAACTAGACGGATGTGAAGTTATACATACGGCTAGCGTACTGCTTGTGAAGGTTCAAATATGGTTCAAATGGCTCTGAGCACTATGGGACTCAACTGCTGTGGTTATGAGTCCCCCAGAACATAGAACTACTTAAACCTAACTAACCTAAGGATATCACACACATCCATGCCCGAGGCAGGATTCGAACCTGCGACCGTAGCAGTCGCGCGCTTTCAGACTGCGCGCCTAGAACCGCGAGACTACCGCGGCCGGCTTGTGGAGGTGCGTGTCAGACCATCAGACGGTTGAAAGGAATACTCGAGTATAACAGTGAGGTAACGTTTAGTGCCACAACTTTTTGTTCGCATAGCTGAACTAGTCCGCTTGACTGTAAGGCCTATCAGTTTTGTGTTGCACGGGAAAGACAATCGAACAACGAAACAGAAACCGTGGACGAAAAGAAATTATGTAGCATATCTACAACGAAGACGGGGTATAAGGTACCGTCTGTATCCTTCTTAGTGGGCCCTTGCAACCTAGTTTCGACAAGTAGATTTCACGGCCCTCATGGCTACCGACAACCGTTACCATTGAAAGAATTTGCGTTTTCGTTGCCATAATTTGATATCATGTTCATTACTAGAAAGAAATACAACATTTGATAATAACGCGTTTATAAATCTGCTTTCACAAAAGACTGTAACTTTGGTGAGACATTTTCACTACAGGAAGTGACTGTTAGGGAAGGGTACGTTGACAGCAGTGACATCTCGATGCTTCACTCCTCGGAAGAAATTTTGCTTCCTTCTGTCACCAAATAATCCTTGGGAAGAAATACTAAAAGTCTGCAGGCTTACCTAAAAGACTAAGCTGCTTCCGTGTGTGCGATTTGTGTTTTCGGCTCGTCCCCTCCGAGGCCAGGAATCGCGCTCTTAAGTGATGTTAAATGAATTTTTTACTGCTGTGACGCTTTAAAAAGAACATCTTTAGATAAAGTAGTGTTGTAAAATTTTTATTTATGCAATTTTTACATAAAAATATGGAGTAAACTTTGAAATACGGAAAAATATGGACTACACTTTGACATACGGAAAAATATGGAAAATGGAAGTAACAATTTCAGGCTCCAAATGCCATGATTTATGTAGAAAATTACAAAGAAAACGAAAATTACATAAAACGGAAATAAGTACTTAGATATTGGTCACGGGCCTACTGATCAAAGAAGAGCCCTGTGGAGAACCAAGATTGATATCTAGATACTCTCTTAGCTACTTGTCTTCCAAATTGCTTGAAGTTTATGAGAGAATTAGCAGATGGAGGTTCCGCTGAGGAAGAAGAAAATGACTGCATACAACTGTACATTGCAATTTTGACTGACTGAGCCAACGATTGTTAAAGCAGGTAATAAAAGAAAATACAGTCGAGCAGTACATGGCAGTTCCTGTCGCTGGAGAACAGTTCAGGCCGTTACCTTACGTAAAGAGTAGGCAGGAGTTAACCTGAAATTCATACTGTAATCGAAATACTAAATCTAGAGAAACGTAGTAAATCGTCACCTTAAGTCATTTTCTGTTAGCAGTAGCCACAGTCCTACAATATTTTAGAAAAAATTCACCACCATAACGATAACGGCCTATTAGACCGTTTTGGAGAGGTAGAGGACCACATCTATTGTTTAAAGAGTAGTTCTGCTTTGACAGCAAATCCTTTTCTTAAAATACGATTTTTTTCTTAAAATACTTCAGTAATACCTGTGAAAGAAATGGAATGAAAACTGGATGGGAAAGAGATAAGAAGGGAATAATGACTATCAGTCGAACAGGGCACTGCGGCAATGCAACGGCGAGAGTGCAACTTTTGTGTCGAAGGGTAAACTGGAACTCGGATTCTCCACTTCTATAGAACGGTTGGATAAGTCACCTCTTTGACGGATACGTTTTTGTCTTTTAGTTGTCAATAATTATAAGTATAATATTCATTGTGGTAATAAAAGTTAGCAAACAAACCAATAACATTCGACATTCACTAAAAGTTCATGAAAATAATCTTGTCTTTTAATTATATTACGTTTCAAACGGGCTGGAGTCCCGAGATTATCATACGCCGGAGCAACATCTATAGGGAAAATGGAAAGTATGGGACGTAGCACGATGCAGAGGGGTACGCCACTTCTCTCCTAACGCTTGATCATCCAGGTGTATCTTCACGCAATTCGTCAGTTATTCCGCCGATAGCTGTCGCGTTATCATTAACTCAGTCAATTAATACCTTCTCCTTCTTGTTCATGATCCATAGGTATTTAAAAACATATTTATGAAATAAACTTTAAAACTGCAGTAAGGTTGCTCAAAATCACCCATTTTTTTGTGAATTCTTTTATTGTTTTCTGCGACCATGTATTTCGGTATTATCCCGTAATCTGATGACGTATTAAATATCATTTCTTTTTACAAAAGGTAGACTTTCTTCCTTTATTGTTACTTTTCCCAGTGCCCTTTATGTACCTAGGGATAGCGGGGTGGGGGCTGTCAGTGGTGCAGGCAACCCACTCTTCAGCCAGTGGACAGAAAAGTACTAAAGTAGATGTAAAAACAAGAAACAGATAGCGGAGAAATACTGTATGCACTGAATTTCAAACTTATTAAAGATGGAAAACTGAATGGAATTTTGGAGATACACTGTGGATAACCTTGTGCACTGGCACTCTAATGATGAAAGGTAAAGTCACTATAATAAGGAAACATTTAAAACATTTAAGCAATGTTTTCGAAACACTGATATGTAAAAGAAACACCATCATCTCACTACAAATTGGAAGGACTTGACAATGAATCAGGAGACGGTTTTTGAATGGGACAGGTTGTCTGGTGAAAAGGGTAGGGATGTGGTGGTATAAGGATGGAGGCATGGTGCATTGCAGCGGTGGCGTAGAAGTGATTGTGTGGATAGAAGAGGGGGTGGAGTAGAGTGGGGGGGGGGGGACTGGTGACAGTAATAGTTGTTGAGAACAGGGTATGGAGAAAGAAAGGCAGAAAGAAAAAAAAGGCGTTAAGGGTATGTGGTAGGAGATGGAAAGGAAGTCCTTGTTAGGTGGATTGGGTGGGGTGGACCAGTAGCTGCTAGGAGGCGTAAATATTGGGACAGAGTTCATGATCTGAGAGGGGGAGACGGTTGAGTTTTCTTTGGGACACCATGTGGAGGGTGTATAGGTGTGGAGTTATGGTTCAAATGGCTCTGAGCACTATGGGACTCAACTGCTGTGGTCATCAGTCCCCTAGAACTTAGAACTACTTAAACCTAACTAACCTAAGGGCATCACACACATCCATGCCCGAGGCAGGATTCGAACCTGCGACCGTAGCAGTCGCACGGTTCCGGACTGCGCGCCTAGAACCGCGAGACCACCGCGGCCGGCGGTGTGGAGTTAGTGAAATGTGTTGGTGAAGGCGTGGCAGCATATGAGGATAGGAAAGTAAAGTGGAAACGACCGGATTATTGAAGTTGAGTTTGCGGATGGTTTAGATTATACGAAGTTGTACAATGTGGGTGGGGAGAGGCGACAATGTAATGACTTGGTAAAGGATCCTTGTGGGGGAAGGTAAACGAATGAGGAAAGCAAGACGGATAGCAAGGCGTTCGAGGATCTGGAGGGACTTACAAAACACAGGAGATGCAGATATCCATGCAAAATTTGCATAGCAAAGAATGGGGCAGATTATGGATACGTGTGTGTGAAGGATAAAGGAGAGTGGGGGAGTGTAGTTCCTATGTTCGACCTGTTAGTACTTTTAGTAGCTATAGTCTATTTTACCGTGTGCTATTCAGAGCAGTACCTGACATGGCGTGTCAAACTTCAAGCATGCAGGGTGTGCCTGCAACATGCGAGCCAAGACTTAGCTTCTATCTGGTTTTCTCCTTCCTTCCCGGAAGAACTAGGTACAGCTAACATTCCATTTAGCATCACTGTATCGCATCTTTCGGTTGGCACAACTGCCTTCTATTCGACAGAATCATAGCGTCAGAGCTGTTTACCCTTGCCGTTTAACGTGTTATGAAGGAAGTACACACATACTGTGCCTGAGAGAGAGAGAGAGAGAGAGAGAGAGAGAGAGAGAGAGAGAGAGAGAGAGAGAGAGGCAGCCTAGTGCTCGCTCCACTGTCACAACTCCTTAAAACCTTTAAATTAATGGGAACCATGGAAGAAAGGGATACGAATACTCAACATCTGTTACGCAGTGACGTAAGTGATGGGAACTGCAAATCACCTATGAAACAATATTGTAGTACCGTGCAAAAGAAGTTAGAGATTTAGTTGACAAGGAAAGAGCAAAAAATAAATAAACGATCAATAGACATGATTCATTGTTCAGTACATCTACAAGAACTTTGGCTAAATTTCCAAGCGTGCGGCACTTGAATAAACTGGTTGTATGAATAGTAGAATTTCGACTATCACACGCATAATTCCACTGTGAGCTGCAACAATCTTAGATGGAAAAGAAGGGAGAATATGAGAACGTTATAGAATGCTGCTGTAACGTTACACGTATCGAGGTGTGATGATCGGCCGCCTAGAACTGCTGTGATGTGAGACTTTATTCTGACGGCTGGACCTTAACGGTTCCAGGGTACGGGGCGCGGCGCGCGCAGTCTGGTTCGTTGACCGATTCCGCCCCAGGCGAGCTCAGGTGCACAATGAGCGCATCGCCGGAAGAGGGCAAATCCCAGAGTTGGGAATTTGGACGGCTGATGTTCGCCTTGCCTTTGTGCAGAGCATACTCCATGAAATGTCGGAGTGTCAGTCTTATGGATGGACAAGTTGCAGCTCTTTGAGATTCGAAAATAAACCACATCAAACATTAATGCAAAGCTGAATACATCTGCGATCTCAGACAAATGAGGCGCACATAGTGACACAATAGCATCTCAATAAATTCAAAATTACAGAAGTCAATATGAGACTGCGAGCAAAAATTTTCACAATGACCCTGTGAATTAATAACTTGTAACCGCTTCTTGAGATTTCTTCAAACGTTATCACGGATTATAGCATTGCACTGTATCAGTATTATTTATTGATTTACGACGTATTTAAATGCGTTTCATTATGCATATGTTTGTCAGAACATTGTATTCTCCACATTCACACAACAAATGTACAGAGAACCAATGCCTCATATATTTTCATAGTTGTGTTTTTATTTAATGAGTAGTTTACTATTGCACCAGTAATTTCAGTTAGATATTGACTGCAAGTGCTATTTAAAAAAGCGCTAATTGAAAAGTGGTTAATCGCTTGTGGTAGGTGACACCACTATTGTAAAAAGTCCCAAAAGACGCTTCTCTCAAGCAAGCACAAATAACTGTTTTAAACAATGCTTACGGACAGTCTGTTGTCATTTATCGTGAGCACACGTGTTCAAGGATGCTGCTTTATTTTCTAGTCAACCAACTAATATTTATATTTATTGTAAACGAGCTGAGTGTAACTGAATGCCAATGACGTTTCTTTATTTAAATACCATTGTATATTAGTCCAGTCTCGGAAGTGAACAACTTGAATTCATCATATATGTAGAAACGAAGAACAACACATTTTTGGTGGGGACTGCCATCATCCAGTGAGAGTTGAAGAGCGGCGGAGCGTTGTTGGAATCAAGTGGAGACTGGGAAATCACCAGTGAAGAGTTCAAGGGAGGCACTGTGGACACTTAACATCGCGCTCTTGAAGACGGTAGACCTACCTGATATCACCTGCCTGATTAAGTGGCATAAGTGACTATTTCTGGGCTGTGAATGGCCGCTACCACACCTCAGCTTTTGAAGGGATTTTATATTTCGAGAGGTCAGAATGTGTTCCAGAATAGGACCCAAACATTAGCCCCTTGATTTACGAAACTGATAATAGACAGAGTATGAGCTACTATTCTTCGTATCGATTGTGTTAATTTCTAAATCAACATGCCTTTCACCGCCCAGAATAAGTCACGACTGAATAACGTAGATGATCTCAGGCAGGCCTGCCTTCTTCAAGAGCTCCACAGTCAAGGTCCAGAATCACCCCTTTCAGCTCTTCGCTCTTGAAGTCCCACTGCCCACTTGACTCAAACACTGTTCCACCACTGTCCAACTCTCAGTGGCTGAAGGCCGTTCCCACCAGAAATATATCGTTATCCGATTGTACATATATGATTTGTTTGAAGTTGACCACTCCCCGGACTAAATTGATATACTACAGCAGTATTTAAATAAAGAAACGTCATAAACATGCGGCACACTCAGATCATTTACAGTATATATAAGTGTCAGTGGTTGATGAATAAATAAACCAGCATTATTGAGCAAGTGTGCTCACGATAAATGATAACAGAATGTCTTTGAGCATTGTTTAAAATAGTTATTTGTGCTTGCTTGGCAGAAGCGTCTTTTGGCACTATTTACAACAGTGGTGTCTATTAACACAAGTGATTGATTGACCACTTTTAAATTACCTTGGTATGTACAGCACTTGCAATCGACATTGAAATAAAGAAACTGACACAACTGTTAACTATTCATTAAGTAAAAACACCAATATGACAATATGTGGCTTATTGGTGTCCTGTTCTTCGGCGTGTAAATGTGGAAAATACGATATTCTGACAAACATTTGCATGATGAAATAGATTTAAATACTTCGTAAGTCAATAAATAAAATAGATATAGATACGTATCTGTCAGGGATTATGGCTATATCGCATGTCTGTCATCTCGACAACGATTGTAGAAATCGCATGAAGCGATTTAAAGTTGTTTATTCAGAGGGTCATTAAGAAAATGCTTAGTCGCTGTGGGGTATTAACTTCTGCAGTTTTGAAGATATTGAGATACTATTGTGTTAGTGGATGCGACTTATTTTTCTGAGATGGTAAATGTATTCAGATCTGAATTTATATCTGATGTGAGTTATTTTCGAATCTCAAGGAAATGCAACCTGTTCATCTCCAAGAGTGTCTGGCATCCGAGATTTCCTGCAGAATATTCTTCACTTAGGCAATGTGAGCATCCGCTGTCCAGATTCCAAGCTCTGGGATTTACCTTTTTCCGGCGCTTCGCTCAATCTCTCTGCACCTGAGGTCGCCTGGGGCGGAAATGGCAACCAGCCAAGCTGGGCGCTTTACGCCCTGTGCCCTGCGCCCACTTGCGGTCAGCCGTCCAACGAAGTCATCTCAGCTCGTAACAACTCTAGGCGGCTCATCAGCCCATCATCCCGCCTAGGTAAGTGTAACGTTACAGCAGCTTTCTATAAAACCTCCATATTCTTCGATCTTTTCCATCGAAAACTATTGCATCTGACAGTGCAATAATGCGTGTGATTTTAGAAGTTTTGCTATTCATACAGCCAGTTTATTCACGTGCCACATACCTGGTAATTTACCGAAAGTGCTTCTTGAGGTAATGTGTAATGGCTTCGGTCTGTTGAGTGTTTTATTTATCTTTTTTTTTTTGCCCTTTCATTGTCAACTAAATCTTTAAATTCTTTCTGCATGGTACTGTAATATCGTTTCATACCAAATCTGCAGTTATCATCATTTATGTGGTTGCATAATAGATACTGAGATTTCCTTTCCTACACTTCAATGTTACGGGCTTGAGGCGATAGAGCACTTGCCTATTTTCGTACCAAATAGCCAGAGGTGTGAACGGTCTACCACGAAAAATAGCAATCGTAAACCGCGCTGACACTTTAATTCTGATGAATTGGAGTTGTGCCAACCAAAACATTGTGACAGTGATACTAAAAGAAATTTCGCGATGTACCGTGTACTTCCGGAAAGGAGGGAGCAAAGTTGATACATGCAGAGACTTGGCATGCATGTGGCAAGCACACCTTGCATCCGTGAAGTCTGGTACACCAGGCCTCGCCCTGCTATGAATAGTACATGTCTATAACCTGTACAAGAAATTTTAGACTAACTTATGCTATCCTTCGCAGTAGCTTCTTTTGCTATGTCGTCAACAATTTCATTACCTGTAATCTATGTAATTCAAACTAAATGAAGGTTACACATTTACTTTCTACTCACATCAACACCAACACTTCAGTAACGTATTTACAGTAATTTCCTAGAAGCATTAGAACTGTTATCAGAATACTAAGTAGTTATGTATTTAAACATCCGTTACCTGAGAGAGCCGCAGTGAGGTGTGGGTTATGGGGAGAATGAGTGGGAATAAACATTGAGTGACCCATCACTGTCGATGACGTCAGCATCGAATCAGTGCAGGTACAGGTGGAAAATATGCTGACATTAGCATCAGCGCTTTGTTATTTGTGTTTCATATTGCAGCTGACACAGCTACACATTTCATAAACAAGGTTCATGTCAAGGATAGGAAGCAAGGCTCAGCATCTGCAGGTATAAGTTAAATGTGCTTGTTATATTTGTGACATTATAAATTCCTGCAACACATGACAAACACATGACAAGTTTCTGGAGAGGAGGGGGCACAGCCCCTGCGCCTCCATACCCCAGCTCACCCACCCATCATAATGGAGTCAGCCGATTGCATGTTATTTCCTCCCCACAATTCGAGGAGTTTTAATTTACGTGCAATGCGGCTACTGATTCTAAAGCAGTTGAGCTTGTTATATTTTGCTCTCATCATCGGTAGCAATCAACTTTTGTCAACTATGTTTGCGTTACTGACTTTCAAAAACTCGTTTAACTTATGGATCAGCTGTTTTTTCCACTTTATTATAATTTCATCCCCCAAACTCCATATGGGGCAGGAGGGAGTAGGCTGCCAGTCATACAATACTTCGCTCTTCAGTACAGAGCATTCATTAAGAGATAACAGAGATAATATAAAAATATGAAGACTGTTTGCATTTAAAATTAAAAAGATTAGTGAGGGACAGTTAGAAGGATGAAAAAATACACAACTAAAATAAAAACGCATTTGATGAGGTGGCTCTGGAGCACTGCAGTTTCACTTAACATCGTAAGGACCTGAACTGGATGAGTAGTACTTTAGGAGGAGACGGTGTCTTCTGGAGAGATTGGGGGAGGGGGGATTGTGGAGAGAGATAGAGACCTGTCAGGTGTGGAAACTGTGCAGGATACAGGTAGGAAGCGTAGCAAATAGTAGGAATATAGATGGTGGGAAGCACAGGGGGTGAAGAGGAGTAATACCGTGTGGGCAGGGTAGTGGTACAAGAAGTAAGGGATAGGCATGCTTGTAGGGGGAATGGAAGAGAGGAGCCTTGATGTGGAGTGGGATAGGGAGGAAGAGTTAAAGTTAGTAGTAGGGTAAATATCTGGGTGGATCTCATTATATGGGAAAGGTGCCGTTTATTGTTGCTTAGGGTTATGATATGGAGTGTGCATAAGTATAAGGATGGAGTGATGCGTTTGTGAAGTTTCAGTGGTATACCAGGGTTGGTGATGGTAGAGGATCCACGTAGGGGAAGGTAAACGGATGCAGAAAGTGGGGCTGAGAACATGGATTTCGAGGATGAGGATGGACTAATAGAAATTCGGTAGGACAGATACCCATACAACATTGTCATAGCAGAGAATGGGTCAGATCTGGATTTTGTAGGTTTGAAGAATACTAGAGTCGTGTAATCCACAAGTTTAGGTGTTACTAGTTTTACCAGTTTTAGTCTGTCGAGGGCTTTCTGTTGGATGGTTAGAAGGTGAAGTTTATACATTAGTTGCCAGTCGAGGGTAAGTACAAGATATTTTAATGTGTCAGTTAACTGGAAGGCAAAGTCTTATATGTTAAGGTCAAAGTCATTAAGGCCGAAGTTTCTAGTGATTCGTCCAATAATTATTGCTATGGTTTTGGAGAGGTTGATTTTGAGGTGGCTCACCACTCAGAGCTATATGCCATTTGGTATGGAATATTGAAGCGAGTAGATAGCATATTTCTCTATAAATAATTAAAAATCAACATTTGCTTACAGAATAAAAATAACAAGTTATTGTTGTTTTACCTTAAATACTATTCTGCAACCCCTACCACCCATGAACCATGAGCCTTGCCATTGGTGGGGAGACTTGTGTGCCTCAGAAATACAGATGGTCATACTGTAGGTGCAGCCACAATGCGGGAGTACATGTTGAGAAACCAGACAAAGGTGTGATTCCTGAAGAGAGGCACCAGCCTTTATAGCAGTTGCAGGAGCAAAGGTATGGAGGGGAATGAAAGGGAAGCAGTGTTTGGGAAGGGAGTTAGACAGAGCTGTAGCATATTCCTGATGTTATTCACTCTGTATACTAAGAAAGCAATAAAGGAAACAAAATAAAAATTAGGAGCAGGAATTAAAGTACAGGGAGAGGAAATAAAAACTTTGAAGTTAGCCGATAAGATTGTAATTCTGTCAGAGACAGAAAAGGACTTGAAAGAGCAGTTTAACAGAACGTTGAATGGAGAATATAAGATGGATATCAACCAAAGCAAAACGAGTATAATGGAATGTAGTCAGATTAAATCAGGTGAGGCTGAGGGACAAGAAGAGAATAAAAACTTTTGTAAAGCGGTTCTGCAGAAAACTTCTGAAGATTAGATGGGTAGGTCACGTAACTAACAGAATAGAGGAGAAGAGAAATTTGTGTTACAACCTGACTAAAAGATGAGATCGGTTGGTAGGACACATTCAGAGGCGTCTGAGGCGTCAAAGGATCACCCAACTTAGTACTGGAGAGAATCGGTCGGGGCTGGGGGGGGGGGGGGGAGAATGACGGTAAAAATGGAGAGGGAGACCAAGAGATAAATATAGTATGCAGTTTCAGAGGGATGTACGCTGCAGTAGTTACTCGGAAAAGAAGAGGCAAGCAGAGAATAAACTTGCATAGAGAGTGCATCAAACTAGACTTTGGATTGAAGACCACAACAACAAGAACAATATTCTACAAACCCTGAAAACGAGATACAAAATCAAGTTCTGCTTCCTATCCTAGTTGTATACTGCCACTCACAGATGACTCCACTGTTAAACAGCGACAAAGTTCTCCCTCCATACCACGAGTTTCACTGATTGCCACCAACTGATTCTAACCTCCCCCTTACTAATCGGCTTAACCTGCTTGCATTTACTAATTGGGTAAGGCTATCTTTCCCAAAGAAATAATGAAGGTAAGTAGGAGGAAAGTGTATTAAAAACCCTTCTGATGGAAAAGTCTAACAAAATTAAAAAGTAATTAAGACGAACAGCGTTATAATTTGGAAAAACGAAAGCTATTTTGTTCATTCACTCACGAACAACACTGGACAGAAAAGGGGTACCACTGATCACGAATCCAAAGGTTACAGTAATGAACGAAACGGAAATAATTAATGGTCGCCAGTCCACTAGGGCAATTTACATCCAAAATCCTATACAAGATGATGGGAAACTACATTTTTGTTTTTTTTTTTTGGTCACAAATTCTATGTAAATATGTAATGATAAAGAAAACTGAGAAATCACCCTTAAGTTATGTTTGTCATTAAATTTAAAAAAATCGAGTGATGATTTGACGATATGCGATTATACTGTATGTTAACATTGAACTTTGTTACCTGAACAATGAATTTCAGTGACCTCAACGTAACTTCATCAATAAAATTTAGGAAAGAACAGTCACTTTTACTTTACAGTTACTTATTTTGCATATTGGATTTCAAATTGTTTGAACAACAGAGCCTCTTTTACTGACTTGAACAGAAAAAATAATAGAATATGTACCAAACCAAACATCCATGTGCTCCAAGCTATATGTAACATAAATAAAGCTTCAGCATTCTTAATTTGTGCCTTTCTTTAGATTTGGATTTTTTCCAGTGATCTATTCCCAAACTTGAAAAATGAAATTGCTTTACTTTACACATATAATGAAGCCTGTGTCGTACAGTAGTTAATTGAAAGTAGACTGAGGCTAGAAGTCTTAAAAGTGAAATTATTCATTAATAAACTGGCTGTATCTATTCAATTTGTTTCTTATGACACTCAGAATATAAGGAAAAAAAGGAATAAGGACACTGCTTGTGAACAACTTCTGAGGACATTGAGGACACAATCGCCCTGAGTTTAACTGTTATGTAAATAAATTTTATCAATCAAATCACATTTAGTTGTGCTGCTGGGTTAGCAATTAATACTTTCTACCAATGAACAGCCTTACTTCAGCGCTGTGCATACGACGAAAGTCGGAGCCGACGACAAATCTGTGCTGCTGGCACTGCTGCTGCTGTTGTTGAAGACAGTACCATCTTGTGGAGCACGGCCAATTACAGGAACGGGCAATCGTAATTAATACAGCCTCTTCCGCCCGTCCACCGTCCTTAGTCCTGCTACTAGACATCTGGCCGGCGCGCGGACATACTACAAAAGTGGTAACACCACACTTCCGCACACTGTAAGCGCTGGAACCCGTCTCTCTCTCTCTCTCTCCACGTAACAACTCCCTACCTAAAGATATTAAAGTGCTCAAGCTCTGCTACCATCGTTCCTAGTCGATGCAAAGAACAATTCTCTTTGCTTTTCCCCAGAGCGTATAAGTTTCACTGTAAGACACAGATAGCCGGTCGTTGTAGCCGAACGTTTCTAGGCGCTTCAGTCAGGAACCGCGCTGCTGCTACGGTCCTAGGTTCTAATCCTGCCTTGTGCATGGATGTGTGTGCGGTCCTTAGGCTAGTTAGGTTTAAGTAGTTTTAAGTCTATGGGACTGATGACTTCATATGTTAAGTCCCATTGTGCTTAGAGCCATTTGAACCACTATGACACAGATAAACACAATGAAATGTCAACAGACTTCTGCCTAAATTTACACATACAGTGAAGCAATGTCCTTACTTATTAAAGGAAAGCACTTAAATTACAAATATTTACGTACAATTCAGCAAAAAGAAAGATTATCTATTGGTGGCAGGTGCCATTCATCCTGCATTTTCGTTGTAACACGTAACCCACATTTCGTGACTTTTTTCCGGAGTGAAACAAGTTAAACAATTTTGTCAACATAGAATCCATTAATCGCTAGATTATCATTCCAAGTAATTATTACAGTTAGGTAGGTGGCACGTTATTTACATGACGACCCAGTGTCATTACTCAGAACATTTTAGTATGACAACACATCTTAGAAACAAACACTTCCTTCAAGAAATCATTAAGTTTAAAATTACTAGAAATATTATGAAACACATACTCAATATTGGCATAGAAATTTCAAGTATCATTTAAAGGTACATAAAAGAATAGTAAAAGAAATTCAGAAACAGGATAAGAAATAGTAATTACAAAAATTCATTATGTAAGTTTGTATAATGAACATAAAACTTTTTCATGTGTCCTCGTGAGCGTGTTTTAAATAACGTCTGTATCAGACATAAACATTTAATAGCTGGTGCTGAATGAAAAACTATTCGCGTTGCCCACGCATATTAACAAAGAATGCCGCAGCGCTACAAGGGCCGGCAACGCCTCAGTTCCAGCGGAGCATTGTTGCTTGCGCATTGCGGAACACTGGAGGTGGGCAACACAATTGTTTTTCCCGATTCGATTCCTACGATTCAGTCTCACATTGAGAATCGATTCCTACGATTCGTTCACGATTCTTTCACGATTGATTCTAGTCTGCGATGGCACGATTCTTACGGAATGCAAAACGTTCTACATCTTACTCACAGATGGCAGGACTTGTCTAAAATTGTCAGTGGGATTAGAATCGAACTGTGTCATGATAAGATATGCCAAATGGTTCAAATGGCTCTGAGCACTATGGGACTCAACTGCTGTGGTCATTAGTCCCCTAGAACCTAGAACTACTTAAACCTAACTAACCTAAAGACATCACACACATCCATGCCCGAGGCAGGATTCGAACCTGCGACCGTAGCAGTCGCACGGTTCCGGACTGCGCGCCTAGAACCGCGAGACCACCGCGGCCGGCTAAGATATGCCAGAAATAGTTTATGAGTAAACATGCATGTGGCGTTACAAGTGTGGTTCTCGATTTATACATGTACTGCCTTAATTGCTGAAAGGTCGCGTTTGATTTTATTGCATCTATTCTTTTATTTCAGTATGCCAGGAAAAAGGAGTACGAAAGGTGGTGCAAAATTACGTGGTATGTCAGTTTGGTTGTGTGGCTTGAACGTATCTAACTACAGACGTGTGTTTTATAGTAACAAAATCTAGCAGTGAAGCAGACGTGGTTTGGCTCATATCATCTTAAGTTTTTCCGTGCTTAGATGTTTTTCCAAGTCCACATCACCCTTGAAATTCATAACGCAGCTGACAGCCCTCCCAGACAGGATATATAACTTAACTTTCATTTCTTCTAAATACAAAGCATAGGTATTTTGCTTTTAATTTGTCTGAGAACTTGCCGCTGTGACTACTATTTACGTGAGAAGACGGCATACTTCTAAACAGTATACAGCGACGTTACTTCACTAAAATTTAATATGAATCTGAACACGATAAACTCGACCTTGAAAATATTAATTAAAAAGATTTTGTTTCAAGACGGTATTACATGGCGATCCTCCAAGAAAGGTAATGGTTAGAGAGCCTACATTCTCTCTATATAGGCTCCGGAATATTGGTGTTGTGTGACAGCCATTTAGTGGCGGCACTGGTGTAACTAACAGAATTAGCAAATTAGCAGTGAAGTAATGACGCTTTATGGGATTGTCTCCTACACTTTAGAAGTATGTCGTCTTCTCACATAAGTAGTAGACTGATGACCTCAGATGTTAAGACCCATAGTGCTCAGAGCCATTTGAACCACATAAATAGTAGTGGCACAAGTAAGTTCGCAGACAAATTAAAAGAAAAATACCTATACTTTGTATTTCGACGAAGCAAAAGTTAAGGAAAATTTGCAGTGTGTGAGGGCTGAAAGTTGGTTCAAATGGTTCAAATGGCTCTGAGCACTAAGGGACTCAACTGCTGTGGTCATTAGTCCCCTAGAACTTAGAACTACTTAAACCTAACTAACCTAAGGACATCACACACATCCATGCCCGAGGCAGGATTCGAACCTGCGACCGTAGCGGTCGCACGGTTCCGGACTGCGCGCCTAGAACCGCGAGACCACCGCAGCCGGCGCTGAAAGTTGCTTTATTATGAAATATAAGGTGCTGTGGAATTGGAAACAGCACAAAAAAACGTAGAATGATACGAATCCGCGAATGTGCACTATATACAGATAGTAAATTGGAAATGCCTTTACGCTCGTTCCCGTCAGCCACCGCCAAATGTCGGCTTGGTTTTCACCACAGACGTTTTCAAGAGTAATATTACGGCCCACGAACTTCGTTTCTTCGTTCCGAGATTCCTTTATTCACACGCATCCTACACTTGACTGCCATCAGGCGACCGTAATCATTCGGCACGACTCGGCATGATTCGGAAGTTGCCTTCGAAGCATAGCGTACTATGATGAATCGATGAATCGTTGGAACTAGGAATCGTCACGACTCGGAAACACGCAATCGTTCTTACGATTCTTTTGAACGACGATTCGTTCGTATCACGATTCGATTCTTACGATTCTTTATTTAGAGTCGTTCAAATGAACGACTCATTCAGGAATCGCCACAACTCTACGGCACAGTACATCTCCGTGTTTGTGTGTGCAGTGGCATTCCATAACGTCCAACTGCTTCAAATTGTTGTTACTCACCTCCAAGTAATCTCAAAGAGTCCAATTTTTTTTTTATTCCACACAGTGGATAACTCAAGTCTGCCCGTTATTACACTCGTGTACAGATACCTAAACTTACAGTTCGTCTAAGTCCTTGTCTGATTTCGAAAAAACTAAATAGTAAGCGTTACTATGGGGTACACTGATAATCTCAAAGTGTCTATTGTAAATGAATTTAAATTTCGAAATTTCATGGTGGATCTCGCTTGACTTTTCGTGTGCTTCAACAAGTACAAGATCACCAATATCATATTTGGCACACCACGCTTTAGCGTCGTAGAGCCGTATTCGCGCTTCAGCTTTGTTTTTCATCATTTCTCGTAGGTGTTCTTTCTTTAAACTTTTAGACTTATGGTCTAATAGTATTTTCTCCGGAGTGTAGCCCGTGGAATCATGCGTCAAGGCGTTCATTATTTTTTCCTATACACCGGCGTAATTGCCACACGATATGTGACTGTGATGACAATACGTTCAGCAAAGCCGATCCAATTTACGCATGTGCCGTTCCGCGGGATTTCCGCTGGGGCAGTAGGCCTAAATGTGTATTACTTCAATTACACTACTTTTCATTCCTTCATTCCATAATTTGGAAGTAAATTGCGCTTCGTCATCGGACAAAACCACTTTTGGTTTGCCGACGTGCACAAAGTAATCATTAACAAATCTGTTCTAAACCGCTCCAGCTTTTGCCTTTCTTATCAGATATAACGTGATGAACTTAGAAAATATTTCAAGCACCACTAATTTGTTCGCGAAATTCCCTGAAGTCTTGGACATTGGACCATAGACGTCCGTACAAACCAAATCCAGCACATCTTTAGGTCTTATGCTCTGCATAGGGTCACGGTTCGTGCAATTTGTTACCTTCACCCTGTGCCACTTACCACAAATCTTCATTCTTTCCGCAACTCTTTTTTGCATATTATTAAGATTTACAACTTCCGCTGGCTTTTCAGCACAGTTCTTTGGTCCGCAATGACCATAAGCTAAATGACAGTAGTCAATTATCTCAGTGACGTACTTAGCTGGCCAACACACTCGTCAGTTATTGCTATCGTCACCTTTACGTATATACAAGATACGGTTATATATTTTGTAATACTTTCTCAATTTCTCCCCTTTTCTACTCTTTTCGTCATACTCGTTCTTAACAATTATTAGACAGTCGTCCTCGTTTTGATTTTGACGCATGGTTTTACAGGTACTCTCTACTCCTCAGTCCACACATATGGCGTACTTTTTCGCAAAAAGTTGTTCAAGTTCGGATCTTTGAACGCATGCCCCTGCACTAACTTGCGATAGAATCCTGAGAGCCCCCTAGTCTTCGGCGGAGGGCAGTTCTTTATTGTCTCCGCTTGCTGTGGATCTTTAGTGATACCCTCTGTTATCACAATGTGTCCAAGAAAATTCAGTTCTTTGTTCACAAACTCGCACTTCTACAGTTTGAGCCTCATTTGCAATGTTCTCGCCACAACGAATTCCCCAGCAGGAACTCGTCCACGTGTACTGTCAGTTTTGGGCTCAGGGTAGCGCCTAACACCTTATCTACGGCAGACAAAAACAGATATATTCAGGTAGAATGGCACTGCTTTGTACTGGGAATATCTGCCTGCATATAAAAACGCCGTATATTTCCTACACTCTTCTTCCAAGGCTATTTGCCAGTTCCCCGTTGTGAGGTCAAGGCTAGTCATAAACTGTACATTGTGAAATTTATGGAGTATCTGTTCAATATTTTCTGGTCTATCCGTCTCACGTTGAACGACCATGTTCAACGTGCGTGCGTCTGTCACAATGCTTACACTACCATCTCTCTTTGCAACTATTATTGAGGGGTGGTTATAGGGGCAGGTACTCCTCCCTATAACATTCCATTCTAACGCTCGATCTATCTCTTGCTGGACAACCTCCTTCTTGGATAGGTGTACTGCATATGGTCTTACAAAGAAAGGTTCATGGGGTATTACATTTAACTTGGACTGATACCCAGTGACCATCTCCAGTTTATTTGAAAACACATTCTTCTTTCACATTATTAGGTCTTATAGGTCTCGTTTTTGTCCAGGCAGGACGTTTGTCAATCTTCTACAGTGCTCTCTAATTCGTCTTCCAAACAATTGTCGATAGTCATATTGCGGATACCGTAGTATTCCATTTTTCTGCCTAAACCAATCTCATTAGGAGAAGTAACAAGATGAATAGCTTTCTATTCACTACTCATATCGTCACTAGTTTCATCAAAACTGACATTTACTTCGGTCTTGTCTTTGGAAATGCACTTTATGGTCGTATTATTGTAGTTAATACTTGCACGATATTTTAACAACCAATCTAAACCCACAGTAATATCGGAGCCCAGATCTGGCACAACGACAAATTCCTGTTCGAATGGTCCTCCTTGAATCTCAAAACATGCAATTATTCGGCTTGTTATCGGTTTGCTATTCCTTCCGGTAGCCCCGATTATTTTGACTCCCATTACTGGCTTTGCTACTACTTCTGGTTTATCTTTCAGTAATTGAAAATTTTTTCCCGACATAGCACTTAGCTCTGCCCCTGTATCAACTAAAATTCGCATTTGTAGGCTGTGCATATTAACGGGCACTACACTCTGTCTACACTATCATTATCAGTGGTTTGGTCTTCCCACAACCAATCCTCATCTGTATCCAGGTCATCCCAGAAAAATCCGTCCGGTTTCGATGCCCACAGCGGTTTATCCGGTGGTTTTCTAATTCTTTATGTTTGAACGTTTTTTATTTCTATTTGTCTGTCCTGCGGTTGTTGAACTTGTTTTGGTTTGAACACCTTAATCTCATTATGAACTTGATCGATTAAGAGCTCAAATGGTTCAAATGGCTCTGAGCACCATGGGACTTAACTTCAGAGGTCATCAGACCTCTAGAACTTAGAACTACTTAAACCTAACTAACCTAAAGACATCACACACATCCATGCCCGAGGCAGGATTCGAACCTGCGACCGTAGCAGTCACGCGGTTCGAGACTGTAGCGCGTAGAATCGCTCGGCCACCCCGTCCGGCATCGGTTAATGAACTTTCTTTAGCCAATAGTTCGCTAATTGTCATGTAAGGTAGGTATTCTTCGGAAAGATGGCTGTCTTCTTCCGAGATTTTTGGAGAAATATGCTCTGTTTTCTTTTCTATCTCATCTTCCGGTCTCACGCAACCCTCATCACTCTCGTCTGACTGTATAACGTCAGGTTTGACCCCGTAGATATTGTAATCTACGTGCTTTTCAATTAGTTGCACCTGGTCATTAACGCCAAATTAATCTTGCCACTCCTAATAACATCCGCCTCGGTTTTCAATACGACTAGCGTCGCTTGGGTTGGCTTCTTCAAGAACTTGATGTGGAAAAGCCTGCTGTTCAGGTAAAGAGCTTTCCTCTTCAGAAACGCTAATTTCTGTCCACTCTCCCCATTAGCGCACCCTTCATACAATCCTCTGCAACTTATCAGTTCGTCGTACATCCGACCGAACTGACCTAACCACACCTCCTCGCATTTCCCATTTCCCTGCTCGATAGCGGGAACTTTATTCGAGATCGACTCTAACGGTACACTAATATAATTATTACTTTTACGAGGTGTGAGAGCTGCATCGACTTCGGTTTCCAGCTCAATTATCATTAATCTAGACGCATCGCTCTCGTTACTCTCTGGCATATTCTCCCATCGCTGAGTTATCCTTTCGGATTTATTATAGCGATATTGTCCAGGTTTTCGTTTGGGCCGCCTAGGTCTCCCCACGCCCGGTGGGCCCCTAATGGGCGTGGCTAGTTGTTTCCCTAACTAATTCCGACAGACCTGTTGCTACCAGACTGCCGTGATGTATTATTCCGCTCCTGTCCTCTATCATTCATCCAAGGACCACGTACCATATTTACTTGATACCGGCCTGTATCAATTCTACAGTTGTTGTTATTGTTACTATAACCATTATTGCTATAGTGCTGTGGATTGTTATTGCCATGGTGTTTGCTACCATTATTGCCATGGTTTTTGTTATTTTTCTGGTTGTGACTATGGTGGTAATTATTACCATTACCACAGCTTTTAACATTTTCGCGGATATTCTGTTAATTGTCTTCGTCTTCTAGTTTCTCTAAAAACGCTGCAATCGTTCTCGAACTACTGCCCATGTATCTCTTGGAGTCATCTGGAAGCTTCTTCTATAACTCTCAGACAATCTCCGACTCACTTTCCCCATCGCGCAAATATTCCAATTTGCGGATACAGTTTTCACAAAATTATTTCACGGAAACACGTGTGTTTGCATCATAGGGCCTCGACACTACAAAATCTCCTCTGCTCTGACCAATACTCTTTCAAGAATGCATTTTTGAACTCTTCAAACGTTATGTTCGCTATATCAAGGTTTAAGCCCATCGCTTAGCCTCGCCAACTAACACGTCGATTACTGCATTTATTTTTCTCTTGTCTGTCCATGATTCCAGCAATATCCTTTCACAATTTTTTATGAAGTCGGTAGCGTGTAGTCCACTCTACTTTTTTGAGGGGATCGAAACCTTCCTCCTTCGCTAATACTTCAGCGCTATGTACGTGGTATGACATAAAGTGCATATTTTCGCCTAATCGTTTCTCTAACTCATTTATCCTTGTAACTACTTGGCAAGTGGTAACTGATAACGTTTCCACCTCCTGCTTCTATTCATTACACACAAACAATTGTCTATTTACTTTAGCACCTACGTCGGATACTAAAGGCTGTAAACTCGTTGTTTTCCCTACATCCTCTTTTTGACCTACATTCACATTTTCAGCTACCTTTCTCTCTATTGTGGAACGAACAGTCTCTACCAGTTTCTGTTCGATCCTACCTACTTCAGTTTCGAAACGGCTATTTATGTCTCCTGTCTTTGTCTAGGCTTCCTCCACGTCACGCTTCATATTACCGATTTCGATACGCAATGCTACTACTTCTTCTTCAATTTTACCTACCTTCGTGTACACAATTCCAACAATACTGTTAACAGTTTTAATTGCTTTATTCTAGTCACCTATTTTTGCTGATTGGGCACCCATTTTAGCATTCATTGCTGCCGACTGGGTATCAATGTTACTGATTAACAAACTGAATAAATCTTTTATATTTCCAGAAATCACAGGTTGCAACACTGGTTCTGTCTTAATAGAGTCCTCGTATCCGTCATCAATAGGTTCTGTTTTAATTTTTATTCCGTATACCGTAGCATTTACGAACACCTGGAATTCCATTTCTACCATTGTTCGATTTTCAGGGAGTCTATGATGCTAGCGTCCGATCTCTGAACAATGGTTCCCGCTTCCACGGTCGTCCTCTGTTCGACTATTGTTCAGCATTTGGTACAGGTCAACTTACTCGTTTCGCCTATTTTATTCATGGTGCCCAGATATCTGATTACTGTGAAATTTAAATGTTCGCCATATTTCGGCCACTTACTGTTATTGTACGTGAGCGACTTTGTTTGTAGCACCAAGTTATTATTCGCTACAAATGTGCACAATGGAAATTCGTGCCCAGAACATTACCAAACTGATATTGTCCTGTCACCTGCGAAACCACGTGTAACCTCCACCTTACTAACGGCCTATTCTGTTTGCGATATAAAATATGACCGTGGATCGCGTATATGCGTAATGGATTTTTTACTAATTGGATAAAGCTATCTTTCCCGAGGGAATAATGCCACTAAGTATGAGGAAAGTGTACCACAGACCTGTGTGATGGCAAGGCTACTAAAATTAAAAGGTAATAAAACAGAACAGGCTTGTAATTTGGAAATATGAAAGTTCTTCTGTGCATTCACTCATGAACAATACTGGACAAAAAGGTATACCACTGATCACGAATCCAAAAGTTACACTAATGAACGAAACGGAAATAATTAATGGTCGCCGGCTCACTAGGGCAGTATATATCCAAAAACTTTTACAAGATGATGGGAAAGAAAAACATGTATTGTTAAATACTGACGTGGCAACTGAAGGTTGTCGCTTTTCTTACACTAATTTTAAGTGAATATGTAATGAGAAATAAAACTAAGAAATCACTCTTATGTTATGTTTGTCATTAAATTAAAAAAAGAGTAATGATTTGAAAATATGCAATTGAACTGTATGTTAGTATTGAACTTTGTTACGTGAACAATGACTTTCAGTGACCTGAACGTAACTTCATCAAAGGAATTTAGAAAAAAAAGAACAAGCACTTTTACTTCGCACTTACTTATTTTGCAAATTGGATTTCAAATTATTGTCTGAACGACTAAGCCTCTTTTACTGACTTGAACAGAAATAATAGAATATGTACCAAACCTAACAGCCATGTGCTCCAAGCTATATTTAAAATAAATAAAACTTGCGCACTCTTAATTTGAGCATTTCTTCAGATTTGGGTTTTTTTCCAGTTATTTATTCTCGAACTTGAAAAATGAAATTGGTTTACTGATATACTGAAGCCAATGTTGTGCAACAGTTAATTGAAAGTAGACTGAGACTAAAAGTCTTAAAAGTGAAATTATTCATTAATAATCTGTATCTAGTCAATTTGTTTCTTATGACACTCAGTTAGCATATAAGGAAAAAAGGGAATAAGTATACTGCTTGGGAACAATGTCTGAGGACAATGAGGACACAGTCACCCTGAGTTTAACTGAATATTGTTTACATAAATTTTATCAATCATATCACATTCAGTTGTGCTGCTGGATTATCCATTAATACCTTTTACCATTGAACAGTCTTATTTCCGTGCCGTGCAAACGACGAAACTTGGAACCGACGACAAATCTGTGTTGCTGCAACGGCTGCTGTCGTTGAAGATAGTAGCATCTTGTGGAGCACGGCTAAGTACATTAACGGGCAATCGTAATTAGTACAGCCTCTCCTGCCTGTCGACTGTCCTTAATTCTGCTACTAGACATCTAGCCGGCGCGCGTATATGAGGCTGCCGAAATGGTTCACTCTACTGCGAGAGCGTTAAACAGCACACTTCCACACCCTACAAACGCTGCGCTGGAACCCGTCTCTCTCTCTCTCTCTCTCTCTCTCTCTCTTCTCCACGCAACAACTCCCTACCCAAAGATTTTACAATGCCCAAGCACTGGTATCATCGTTGATAGTCGATGCAAATAACAATGTTCTTGGCTTTTCCTCAGAGATTATAAGGTTCGCGGCAAGACCCATAAATACAATGAAATGTCAACAGACTTCTACCTAAATTTACACATACAGTGAAGCAATGTCCTTACGTATTACAAGAAAGCATTTACATTACAAAATATTTACATACAATTAAGCAAAAAAAGTTTTATGTATCGATAGCAGGTGCCATGCATTCCGCATTTTCGGTGTTACAAGATGACTACGCTGTTAAAATACAGTAAAAGCTCTGCCTCTGTACCACGATTAGTTCTCACTGTCACGAACAGGTTTCTCTACTTGGTAAAAGTGTTTCAAATTATCTGAGAAACACACTTGATTTAAGATACAACAAGGGCTTCAATTAATTGGTTCAAATGGCTCTGAGCACTATGGGACTTAACATCTGAGGGGATCAGTCCCCTAGAACTTAGAACTATTTAAATCTAACTAACCTAAGAACATCACACACATCCATGCCCGAGGCAGAATTCGAACCTGCAACTGTAGCAGTCGCGAAGTTCCGCACTGAGCGCCTAGAACCGCGAGACCACCGCGGCCGGCTTCAATTAATTGTTTTCCACAACTATGATGTCATAATATTCTAAAATGCCTGCAAAATACGTCGGCAACGCAAGTAGTGCGATGTATGTATTCATTATCCAGGACCTAGGTGAGGTTAAGACCAAGGAAAGTCCTTTCAGCCACACATATATCATCGTGACTCTCAACCCTGTGTGCGTCAGAGTAAACGGAGGAGCAATGACAATGTATCGCTAGAAACATATAATCGATAGCAAATATTTGCACTGTTATCACCTAACGTTTCTTTCAATCATCAACAGATTAGGGGGAATGATGGGGCGGAGGGAGAGGGGGGAGATTGAGCGGAGGGGGGGGGGGGACGAAGATAATGCACCACTAGTTACAATGGAATCAATGACATATATTACAAACAAATTTCTGCAACATTTCAGGCAAATATGTCTCCCGAAAGTAAATTCTGTAATGAACTACACCAAAACCTAATTAAAGTACCATCACACAGACACATGCACAACACAGTTGCCTCATTGGGGAAGGAAGAGTAACGTGTTAAATTTGAGGAGGTGATAAGGTGCTTTATTTCGATGAATTATGTTAGCTGCAGAACGAGATGGACAGTTTATAAAGCCACACACATGAGTCAGACGACAATGTGGGAGTCGATATCTTTGGAATAAATAAAAGTACTATTTATTGTGCGACGTTTTATACCCTGGAAGCACAATGAAGTTCCAAAAATTAATCGTTTCAGCATCTAAATTATGTATATTATTTATTGAAATGCATGCTGATGGTAATATACGTAAAACCTCTATGAAAATTCGAGCCAAAGAAAACTACATGGTAAGTAGTATATTTCACACATTGCAAGCACAATGAAGGTTCAAATTAAATACTGTGGTATCTAAATCGTGTGTATAACTCATTATAATACACACACAAGCTGCATGCTTATCGTAACACGCGAGACCTCTGCAAACATTGAAGTGAAGTTGTATCGTATGGAATATTTTCACGCATTACAAGCACCATCAGGCATCAAATACGCCTAATGCATAACATCTGACGTATAACGCAGTACATTCTCTGTAAGCACACTACTCAAAAATGGCTCAAATGGCTCTGAGCACTATGGGAATTAACTTCAGAGGTCATCAGTCCCCTAGAACTTAGAACTACCTAAACCTAACTAACCTACGGACATCACACACATCCATGCCCGAGGCTAGATTCGAACCTGCGACCGTAGCGGTCTCTCGGTTCCAGACTGTAGCGCCTAGAACCGCTCGGCTACTCCGGCCGGCTAAGCACGCTACTGCTATACATGTTAAACAAATGTTGCAACGCCTATTAAAGTGATGTTATTCCCGATAATGTGCAGTTATTTAGATGTAGATGTGGAAGTAATTGTGTTCCAAAATTCTGGGAGTTACAACCAGGGACGACAGAGATTCTACCACCTCTCCGTGTTGCAACATCTTAAATATACGCTTAATAACAAGTTTTCTACCAGATCGTTCACGTTTACAACTCCAATAATCAATGCTTCAAGAAACTGGCTGTAAAAAATGTAAACGTCCTGTGACTGTGGCCACGTATCGGGTAGACCATTCCGGGTGGCAGTCTTTCGATTTGACGCCACTTCGGCGACCTTCGCGTCGATGGGGATGAGATGATGATGATTAGGACAACACAACAATAAGTCCCTGAGTGGAGAAAATCTCCGACACAGCTGGGAATCGAACCCGGATTGACGTTTTGTCGCGCTCACTACTCAGCTACCGGTGGCGTGGCTGTAAATTTTACGAGTTACAGTACCTCCACATTGAAGTGTTACAGAGACGAAAAAATGTGATTACAGCAACTACAGTGGTATACGACACCCATTAATTGTCGGAGTAACGGAATTATATTCCAAACAGAATAGTTGAATAGAAAGTAGTAAGTTATCGTGTACATATCTAAACAGTCTTTCACAGGAATCAAACACACGATTCATTCTGTAGAAGTTTCCAGCGTGGTATTACCAAGTTTTCCACCCACGGAAGACGCTGCCGCATGAGTTTTACTCTACAATTGGAGGACATTCACGTTAAATAGTCACCTTTAACTATGTAGTTTTTAATATGCGAAATGCCACATCCCACCGCACATTACGCTCCATCTACAAAACTTTATTGAATTACCGAAGCAGGCTGATTCCAATGACCGCTGCATGGTGGCGAAGAAACGCAGAGAGTCTCTGATCGGTTAATGTAGATTTATTATGCATTTTTTGGGCAGAATAATATGTGAATACCACGTGTGTTTTCTATAAATTTTTAACATCATAGCATATTCCGCAAAGTGGAGGCGAATAAACGGAATATTGTAATGGTTTCTTCATCGATTTGTGTGTGACAAATCACCAAATCGCAACGGACAGAATATACCGCTGGCGGAATTGCGGAAGAAAATGTTTCCCCTGTTTCAATCTAGCACTTCTGTATCGTCTTTGTCACCGAGCGAGGTGGCGAGTGGTTAGCACACTGGACTCGCATTCGGGAGGACGACGGTTCAACCCTGTGCCCAGCCATTCTGATTTAGGTTTTCTGTGATATCCCTAAATCGCTCCAGGCAAATGCCGGGATGGTTCCTTCGAAAGGTTACATCCGACTTGCTTCCCCGTCATTCCCTAATCCGATGCGACCGATGACCTCGCAGTTTGGTCTCTTCCCCCAAACAACCCAACCCTCTTTGTCATAGACTAGTCTATCAAAGCTGTATGCAGGTAGAAGGTAGTAATGGTTTACCCGTACACCGCTTGACAAACAACAGAAACGTTATTAAACACCACACAATGCCTGTTCTGTAATTAATTCGTTAATGAACACCACATGGAAGCATTTTTCTAAGAGGAGAGCGGTGAACGTCATAAATAGTGTCTGATGGTGTTCCATACACTTACAAAGTATTCCGCAGGGTCAAAATACACGGTCCATTCTGTTCCGAGCTATAGTATTCTATTGTACCGATTATTTCGATACCGAATTCTTTGCAAGTAAAGTTCTGGAGATAACGACATAACAACTCTTTGTTGAGTTTAAAAACTGGTGGTAGAACAGCTTGTAACGATAATTCAAATCGCCCCATGACCGCTAGCTGCTAGATGCCAATAGGGAATCTCTTTGCATACAGTCCGTACGCGGTGCTCTGCAGTTTGTATACTGTAATGATAAGTCCCCAAGTGTGTTCAATGTGTTAAGTGTATAAAGGAAATACAGTACCTCGAAATCAAGAGATGAAAATGGAAGTATATGGCATGAGACGACAGAAGTCGAGGGATATCTCTTAATATCGTGTCTGACCTTTTTGCGGTCGTAGTGCAGCAACTCGACTTGGCGTGGACTCAAACGCTTGCAAGTCGCCTACACAAATATCAATGCCTCTATAGCCATGCATAAGTGCGGAAATGTTGTCGGTGCAAGATTATGTGCATAAACTGACCTCTCGATTACGTGCCATAAATCTCTGATGGGATTCATGACGGGCGATCTGAGTGACCAAACCAATTGCTCGAAATGTTCTTAATGTTGTTCGAACCAATCGCGAGCAGTTGTGACCCAATGACACGGCACGTTCTCATCAATAGAAGTAAAGCCTAAGAATGTCGGCAAATGTTCATGAAGTAGCCTAAATTAACCATTTCCAGTCAACGATCGGTTCACTTAGACCAGATGACATACTCCGTTCCATGCAAACACAGCCGACACCATTTTGGAGCTCCTTGTTGAAAACCTGGGTCCATAGCTTCCTGGTGCCGGCGCCACACTCAAACCCCACCATCAGCTCTTACCAGCGGAAATCCAGACTCATCTGACAACGCTACGGTTTTCCAGTTCTCTGAGGTCCAACCGATAAGGCCACGAACCCAGTAGAGGTGCTACAGGGGGTGTTGTGCTGTTATCAAAAACAGTTGCGTTGGTCGTTTGTTGTCGTAGCCCATTAACGCCACATTTCCCCGCCCTGTCCTAAAGGATACGTTCGTTGTACGTCCAACACTGATTTCAGCTGTTATTTCACGCAGCGTTGGTTCCCTGTTAGGACTGACAACTATACGTAAACGCTGCTGCTCTCGGTGGTTAAGTGAAGGTCGTCGAACAATGCGTTGTTAGTGTTGAGAGGTAACACTTCAAATGTGGTGTTCTCGGCTCATTCATGACTTTGTAGATATCGGAATATAGTATCGCTAGTGGTTTCCGAAACGAAATGTCCCACACGTTCCTCCAACTAATATTCCGGGTTCCAAGTCTCTTAATTTCCACTGTGCGGTCATAATCGCGTCCAACATCTTGTCACCTGAATCACCTGAGCACAAGTGACAACCCCGGCAATGAACATCCCTTTTATACCTTGTGTAGGCGATACTAATACCATGTGTATAATTGCATATCGCTATCCTAAGACATTTGTCACGTTAGCGTATGTAGAGGCACTGTAGTTCTTCTGTAGAAAGATAATTTTTTTCAAGTCGCATTCTGTGAGCCGCGTAATGATGCCAAATACCGAAGACATATTGCTACAGCCGGTAAGTGTGAGTTAAGGAAGTTCCCTTGGTGGATGTAAATTATTCTCTTACACGAGTGTGGGTACCATTTCGTTACTGACGTACCTACTGCTTCGAGGAAAAAGATCTTCGTCCGTCTCAAGTAACAGAACTAGCAGGAACTGAAAAATTTATTTTTACAGTAGTAAACGAGGCTCTTATTACTCAACTTAGGCGATATGCCATTAAGCTACCATGCCCAAGAGAATGAAGGGGTCACTCTCTTGTAAGCTCTTCAGGTTCTTGACTGCGACACAGAAGTTTCAAATGGGGCTCATCGTTTCTTACAATCACCCTATGCAATTGGACAAAACCGTGATGCCTTGAAACGTCGGCCTCGCGCTCGGTGACGGTTAAAACAGCACGGTGTCGACACATACGAAAAGCACAGCCAGAGCTCATACGTTCACAAGAAGTGTAAGGTGGGTTAATGACGTAAGATTTATACCACCACAAATAAGTCCAGCGCCATCTTTGAGTGTCACTCGAGGGAATGGCCATCACACCGCCTCTTACCCACGTCTCATCACTTGTCTTGACGCCTTTGCGACGGACAGAACCGTGGTCCCTGCGATGAAATCATGCGGGTTTCTTACGTGCGGTGTAGGATACCCTTTCAAACACGCCGCCGTTCTGAGGCGACACTAAGCGCCTTCAGGAGGTGGCATAAAGGACATTAATGACACCACTCCTTTTGTCTTAGGGCGTTCAGTGACATACATTTCGCGGTCGAAAATGTCAATTACCAGTGTGAAGTGCGACAGAATGACGTGCCTGCCACCTTTTGACATTACTGACGCCTCTTGAATGCTTCATTCAGCCTTCTATTACGACATGGTGCGGCTACAACACTACTGTATGGCCTCTTATTCCTTTGGAGTCTAGTGTGATCTCAATTATTGCTCTAGTATACAGAATGGAACCACTACAGAGCCGTCAATACCATCCCATGAAATTCCATATGCCTGCAAGCAGGCGCTGGAGCACCAATGTTGCGCCGCTCAGCTACTGAAGGGTATGGAACGGGTTGCCTGCTGACAGGCGGCTAGGCACTCGTCAAGAGTTGTCTCTGCACACTTTAAAGTGCTCATTAGAGGTGCATGAGTAGCACTGAGGGTGTTGCCAAACTGGAGATCGTTGCCGGTTTTATTCAGGTTCATGTCAGTTTCGCCAGCCGTATTCGTACCACACTTCGCCACAGTCCTGTATACCAAGGCAGAGAAGAGCATAAACGCCCTTTAATACTTTGTATCAAAGTTAACCCAGAACGTTGAAATTTGTAAGACTGGATGTAATGAACTGCTATATATATTATGACTATTAAGGTAAATACTTTCATTTGCCAACTATGCCTATCAGTAGTTAGTGCCTTGAGTAGTTTTAATCTTTTATTTAGCTGGCAGTAGTGGCGCTCGCTATATTGCAGTAGTTCGAGTAACGAAGATTTTTGGCGAGGTAAGTGATTTGTGAAAGGTATAGGTTAATGTTAGTCAGGGCCATTCTTTTGTAGAGATTTTTGGAAGCACAGTCTTGTACAATTTTTCTAAGGGGACGTTACATATGTCGACCCTTAGCCGAGGATACCTCACTGGAATCTTCTGATTTTTTCTTGTAGTTTGTGTAGTTAACGTAACCTTTGTTTATTGCTAGCGCGCAATTGTAGGGAGAATTTCCTCTGTAGCTGTAGTTTTTCATTGTTGTACAGTACAACAGTTGTGGCATGCATGTAGGTTTGCACCAAGTATTTCGCAGCTCCGCTTGCAATTAACTAGATATTATTTTCAGTGCTATGTTAATGTGTTCTCTTATTTTTGTTCTTCAAATTGTGTTTTTCTGTGTTGTCGTGTGAAATATTGTGACAATAATGGCGTGTGAAAAACGTAATACTAGGCTCCAAAGTAAACTGAGAAATGACAGTGAAGACGAAAGCAGTGTCTTAGCGTCACCATGTAATGAATTCACTAACGTTCAAAGTAGTAATTTGGTAATAGCGCATAGGGAAATCGAGCGGGCTGCAAATAATGGTGTAGGCAGTGAAACAATTAGTGAACAGGGAAGCATTATCGATCGATCGGTCGGCAACAGCTCGCCTCAGGATTCCGAAATGACAGGACACAATCTTGCAAATACTGTAGATTCAGATTTTGCGTTCTCACCGTTTTCTCAAATAAATCAAGACACATTTTCTGCTTTTCAAAATGCGAATATTGCCGGTTCAAATGCACTGCCGAAAAGCACTGAGGAACATGTTTCAGACACCAGTGCACCGTTATTACAGTTAATGCAACAAATGGGACAAAGCCTACAAAAGTTAGACACAACGCTTGAACAAAATCAGAAGCAAATGGGACAAAATCTTCAAAAGTTAGACACAATGGAACAAAATCTTCAAAAGTTGGACACAATGGAACAAAATGTTCAAACGTTCCACACATTGGAACAACACCAGAGACAAACACAGCAACAGTTAGACACAATGGAACAAAATCAGACACAAACACAGCAAAAGCTTCAAAAATTAGACACCACACTTGAACAAACACGTGACGATTTAACTACTGAGTTACATAACGTTGAATCGAAATGCCAAAAAATCTGTAATGAGGTAAAAACACATATTTGTGAGCATTTTCAACCTATTTTATCGCGGCATGAAAATGCATTACAGAATTATGAAGCAACGATAAAAGAACTGCAAACTATTGTTCGTGAAAATCACGACACCTTGCAAGCTAAAATGGACTCAGTTGCATCCACCGATTCGGTTACGCAACTTGCCAGAACTCAGAAAAACTTAAAGGACACAGTAGATTCGATTTCAACACAAATGGACACTCTCTTAAACTTGGTTCAGAAAAACACACTGAGGAAATGTGTTCACTATCGGAGAAAGTAGCCGAACTTTCAGATCAGTTCACTAACTTATCTACAAAGGTAGATGATGATATAAATGATACAGAAGAGTGTGAACAAATTAGGAAATTCAAACAAAATCAGAATCAAATTAATACACAACACCAAAGAGAAATCCGGGAAGTGCAAGATCAGCTGACACAGGTAATACAAGAATTACGTATTTCGCGCTCCAACACGGGAAGAGGGACTTAGAAATACGGAAAAGCCACAAAATAATAACGCAGGGCATTTCGAAAATTGTGAAAGAAATTGGCAAGTTGCACCGAATTTTGAGATGGAACCGCCGACACGACGTAACAATGAACGATATGCTACCCGCCGACACGATGATTTTGACTATAAGCTGTTCATTACTGCACGTAAATTCAAAACATTTAAGAATTCTGGCAACGACATTCATCCACAAGCGTGGCTCCATCAATTCTCTCATTGTTTTCCTCCCAACTGGTCATTAGAGCACAGATTAGAATTTATGTATGGCTACTTGGAGAATGAACCAGCTGTAAGAATGCGATCGGTCATTGACGATTGTCATAGTGAAGGAGAATTTTATCATGCCTTCCTCTCAGCATGTTGGTCTCGAGCTACACAAGACCTAGTAAAACATAGCATCATAATGATGAAACATTTCGAACAATCTGAATTTTCCAGTCTTGTCAAATATTTTGAAGAAATGTTACATAAGATCAGTATCTTTCAAACCCGTACAGCCCCTCAGAACTCATCCGAATTTGCCTAATCAAATTACCTGAACATTTACGACATATTATTTTAGCAGTACGATGCAAAGACGACATTGAAGCTTTTCAGGGACTGTTACAAGAACTGGAAATTGACACTGACAATAGCGGAACGCGAAAACAGGATCACAACAATTACAGGTCACACCTGTCACAATTCCGCGATGACAGAAATAATACATGACAAGGCTATTCGTACAACGTAAATCGTGACCAAAACACACCACCCATATGACAACCGTTGGCAGAGTAGTAATTATTGCAGGGAAAGATCACCTCTCCACGGTAGTGACTATCACAGAGACAATCAGAGAAACAGACAATATGGAAACCAAAATAATTATTATCAAGGGAGACAGAATAACTTAAGACGCAACGGTCCAGCGCGCAGTTACGATTCAGGGAGAAATTCTCCACCACGTGACCGACAAGAAAGAAACTATGGAATCTACCGACATGACGACACACGATATGATCGTAACGACAGACCTGAATTGCAGCAGAACTAGCGGGATTCAAACAGAGCAGGGCTCTCTCGGCAAGGTGAATTTGTAGAAGTTAGGTCTCCTAATCCCAATAACGGCGCGCGCCAACAAGAGGCAGACAATGACTCGCACCGCAGGCACCCACGTGCTGGCTCCGAGAAAAATAGCATAGGCGCTAACTTTGAGAAAAGTTCCAGTATTCTTTACCGACGTATACCGCATGATAATTGCGTTCAAGTTGAAACTGAGTACTATAAAAGGTAAAGGATTGCCCTACATTTCACATGCAAAACCGTTTATTGAAAGATAATCTGCTTTATAACTTAGTCTCTGTCATAAAATTTTTCGTTTCACGTCACTAGTATACTTTGTCAGACTAAGAATCTGTTAACATGCAACAATGTTTTGAAGTTAACTATCCAGTCTAGAACTTAAAGAACTTATTTAGGCAGTATTTACGAGTGCATTGTTATAGTGAACAGACGTCACAGTGTTATTGTGTGTGTACATTCTTGCTTGTTAGTTGCACGATTATGTAACGACTATAAGGCTTACATACTTAGAACATTTACCAGTACTGCTAATGAGATTTTAATGCAACATTTTGGTTTACTTGAAAATACATTATTTATTTGAAGTACATTCGGTGAGGTTAAAGGTGACTTAGCATTTGCTTTCTCTGATAGCTACACGATTATATCACGGCGCTACTAATATGTGACACGATTTACATTGTTGCTTTTGCGGTGTATCTGTTTTATATCCGCACAGTTTTTCTGTATTATTCTGGAAAGTAAAACATGTGTTAGTAGTAACTTTTGTGGTATAGCTACAATGAGACAGCCTTTATCGTAGCACAACAATACGTTACATTATAGTACTTTCTTGATCACGGTAAGGTACGTAATAACTACGATATCTATACGGAAAGCATTTCACTTTCATTTATGATGAGGTAAGTACATTGACTTCAGCAGAACTTTGCTTACAGAGGACGATAACTACGACAGTTCCACAGAATTATCTTACAGCAAAACGCACATTTAGCATTACAGGGCAAGCTTTTGAGTGATTAATTTGGTACTTAAACCATTTATTTATCAAGATTGTTGAATTAAAAAGAAAGTTTTTCGTGATACATTTCATTCCATTGCTGTAATCTGTAACACCTGAGGATATAATTACATTAATCTTCAGGGGGTACACGCTTACTTTGTGTATCATGTGTTTGGCAAGCACAAGGAGCCCTAGCTAATATGGTACTTGCTTATACAACTTTACACATCGGTACCATATTTCTCTAACACATAAATTTCCCAGCTATCTGATCATTTAACTGAGAGACAAACATTTTTTTTATTACGTCAGTGACACATGTTTACACAATCACACAGTTGGATAATTTCACACTCATGAAATTCTATTTTGTCTGTACTTTGTGAAATGTCCATATTTTTTCGGAACCATTGTGATACTATGAGAGCTTTGAATGATGTATTTGGTATGGGATCATGATTTTTAAAGTACGTTTGAGGTAGATGACACTACTGAATGAGCAGAGGATATTTTTTAGGTTTTGAAGTTATTGCAGAAAGCTACGATTATTTTGAGATTTAGCTGAGTTTTTATGATGTTATTATGACGATGACAATGTGTATTATGCTGTTGCAGTATGTTTATGATCAATAAGCTGATGGTATAAGAGTTATTTGATTATGCTACGTTTCTGTTATGATGAAATATTGAAGAAGTGTTGACGAATAAGGTAAGTCATAATGAGTAGTGGTTAGGGGCTCTGGTTTGTGAAAAAGGTTGTTGGAAACCAAGAATCGTACTTTAAGAGTTATGAAATGTATGTAAATGCGTGAATGTATTACAATGCCGACGAAAGTTTTTTGGACACTGTTATATTTATAGGATTTTGTTTCTACAGATTTGTAACGCAAAATCTTGACCTGTGAAATATTTTTATATGAGACTGCCACTGTAGCGGAAACTGGTGTCGTAAATATTTCGATAAGACAGTTAAGTGACCACCTGCATGTAATGGGTCGTGGGCACCCAGCTGAGCGACAACCACCTGACAAAAGAAAGCCATTAGTGTGTGCCTTTCAGAGGCACAGGTAAGAAAAAGGAGGCCATTATCCTCGCTATTGACATTCCTTTGTAGAAAGCACCGCAAATACGACACGCTCATTACTGAGAAAGATACTTACATCTGACACCTGATTATAACAAACGTCTTTCTACGAGAGTTGAGAGAATTCTACTAATTTATGAAATGTCACATGAATATTGAATGATATTTTTATGCTTTGTCCATAGTTGCTTATTTCATTTGATATCTGTTTTCCAGCTGTGTTGCAGCATTGGTTTTATAAATGAAATGCATTTGCTAATGTGAACACTTTTTGTCGACAGATCTATTAAATAATTATTTTATGATCCACATTCTTCGAAAAAGGAGCTCTTGGAATGGAAAGAGCAATAAGAAGCGACTAATAACAGTAACTGTATATATAATTTTCTTTTCAAGTACATGGTAATTTGTTGTAGCATTAGTTTTTGTGGTGCACCACTTTAATTACATAGACATTAAGATGTTATTATAACTTTCCCTTATCTGCATTGTTGTCTTTAGTATACTATTTTTCTGCTTGTGGGTTTTTTCATGTTTAGATATAAGTTATTACATTTACTGCTGCTTGCTTTGCAAATCTGCATTTTTTGGGTCATTGCTGTTTGTGTTAATTTATTTTGTGCTGCCGCATTGCGTCGTCCCTTAGTTTAGCATCTGAGCTCAGTAGTTTTAAGTTAGCTTAAGAGGGGTAGACTATATAAGAAACTAACTATGATGAATTGGAAGAAAAGCATTGAGAAGCTATAAGAACATGGTTTGGCCAAAAAAGTAGTGTACAATGGAGGAAAACTATTTTTGAAAGAGGATGAGAACAGAATACAGAAAGCATGCTTGGATAGGATTTTTTTTGGCTGGAGCAAATGTTGAAATAAGAGGGGCGATCTATGGAATGAAGTTTTGGGTTGGACTCCAGTACCAAATGTTACCCTGAAAACAAACCCTGTCCTTTCCTTTTGTGTTATCCCACTATGTGTTTGTGTACGCTTGTGTATTTATTTTCTTCCTGTCTCTGTGTACTGTTTCATAGAATTTTTTCTTTTCTAATACTAAGCTACATTCACTATGAGGAGGAATACTGTTACCCTCAAATATAATTTGCATTAATAATATCTTATTTACTTTGTAAAGATGTTTAGCCATTATTTATCTGTTCTGTTTTAATGCTCATGTGTGAAGTTGATGTTTCAAAAGTTATTCTCATCTTTTATGTATGTACTTATGTCGTAATTTTTGTAACACTGATGTATTTGTTATTTCGATTCTTTTGTAAAGCCTGTATTACTGCAAATGTTATCTGTACTATTATGTTCTTCAATGATATATTTTGTACCTTTGTTATTGTAATCTCATGTTATAAAATTGTAATTGACACCAGTTCATCAAATTAAGTAATTTGTAAGTTACATTTCATTGCACACATTTCTGTTGGTCATTGTGTATGGACAATATGTGAGAAGTAGGGACTGTTAATGTTTGCACATGTGTTGATAATTCAGCAAGGGACTGGTTAACAGCATTGCTGGTTCTAAGGACAATTCCAAAAACTTTGTGCGTGCACAAGTGGTGGTTTATGGACTTGGTATATTGTCCACAAGACTCTTCGGTGGTGATTGTGCACCTGCACAGTCGCAACAGTTGGCTGCTAGCCATCTCTACAAGGACTACAGTGGGTCTACACCTTTGATGACTCACCAATACCATTATTTCTACTAGGACTGCAGTGGGTCTACTCTGTGATGACCTACCTACCAATATTCTTCAAAACTTCGACTGACTCTGCTGTGGGTTTGCTCTGTTGTGGCCCATTACCTGTCAGCATGTCAAGAGTCAGCAATGTCTTTCCGTTGGAAGGACAACACTACTTCTTCAAGACTGCATGGAAATCCACTACTTCTGTGTGCATTTTCTTTTACTACTCAGACTTGGAGAAAAACACAGCTATTTTACTCTGATGAATGATCAGGACTGTCTTTATGGACTGTGAGAAAATTCTAGCTTTTGACCAACATTGTATCGATAAGTGTGTGCATTTCATTTCTTTCTTATTGTAATTATGAAAAAAACTTTCAAATCTGTATTAGCCACTGCCCAAAACAATATGTAAATTTTTTTTGTGGAGAGCATGGGGGCTATGTAAGTAGGATAGTAGGACGTTTAGGTTTTTTTATTGGTAACGCCACCGCAACGTGGCGCTCTGTATGAAAAATCAATGGCTGTGCCAACTGCAGTCTGCGGCTGGTTTGCATTGTTGTCTGTCATTGTAGTGTTGGGCAGCGGCAGCTGGATGCTAACAGCGCGTAGCGTTGCGCATTTGCAGGGGAGCCGCCAGCAGTGGTGGATGTGGGGAGAGAGATGGCGGAGTTTTGAAATTTGTAAGACTGGATGTCATGAACTGCTATATATACACTCATGGAAATGGAAAAAAGAACACATTGACACCGGTGTGTCAGACCCACCATACTTGCTCCGGACACTGCGAGAGGGCTGTACAAGCAATGATCACACGCATGGCATAGCGGACACACCAGGAACCGCGGTGTTGGCCGTCGAATGGCGCTTGTGCAGCATTTGTGCACCGCCGCCGTCAGTGTTAGCCAGTTTGCCGTGGCATATGGAGCTCCATCGCAGTCTTTAACACTGGTAGCATGCCGCGACAGCATGGACTTGAACCATATGTGCAGTTGACGGACTTTGAGCGAGGGTGTATAGTGGGCATGCGGGAGGCCGGGTTGACGTATCGCCGAATTGCTCAACACGTGGGGCGTGAGGTCTCCACAGTACATCGATGTTGTCGCCAGTGGTCGGTGGAAGGTGCACGTGCCCGTCGACCTGGGACCGGACCGCAGCGACGCACAGATGCACGCCAAGACCGTAGGATCCTACGCAGTGCCGTAGGGGACCGCACCGCCACTTCCCAGCAAATTAGGGACACTGTTGCTCCTGGGGTATCGGCGAGGACCATTCGCAACCGTCTCCATAAAGCTGGGCTACGGTCCCGCACACCGTTAGGCCGTCTTCCGCTCACGCCCCAACACCGTGCAGCCCGCCTCCAGTGGTGTCGCGACAGGCGTGAATAGAGGGACAAATGGAGACGTGTAGTCTTCAGCGATGAGAGTCGCTTCTGCCTTGGTGCCAATGATGGTCGTATGCGTGTTTGGCGCCGTGCAGGTGAGCGCCACAATCAGGACTGCATACGACTGAGGCACACAGAGCCCACACCCGGCATCATGGTGTGGGGAGCGATCTCCTACACTGGCCGTACACCTCTGGTGATCGTCGAGGGGACACTGAATAGTGCACGGTACATACAAACCGTCATCGAACCCATCGTTCTACCATTCCTAGAGCGGCAAGGGAACTTGCTGTTCCAACAGAACAATGCACGTCCGCATGTATCCCGTGCCACCCAACGTGCTCTAGAAGGTGTAAGTTAACTACCCTGGCCAGCAAGATCTCCTGATCTGTCCCCCATTGAGCATGTTTGGGACTGGATGAAGTGTCGTCTCGCGCGGTCTGCACGTCCAGCACGAACGCTGGTCCAACTGAGGCGCCAGGTGGAAATGGCATGGCAAGCCGTTCCACAGGACTACATCCAGCATCTCTACGATCGTCTCCATGGGAGAATAGCAGCCTGCATTGCTGCGAAAGGTGGATATACACTGTACTAGAGCCGACATTGTGCATGCTCTGTTGCCTGTGTCTATGTGCCTGTGGTTCTGTCAGTGTGATCATGTGATGTATCTGACCCCAGGAATGTGTCAATGAAGTTTCCCCTTCCTGGGACAATGAATTCACGGTGTTCTTATTTCAATTTCCAGGAGTGTATTATGACTATTAAGGTATATACATTGTTTGTTTTCTATTAAAATCTTTCATTTGCTAACTGTGCCTATCAGTAGTTAGTGCCTTGAGTAGTTGGAATCTTTTATTTAGCTGGCAGTAGTGGCACTCGCTATATTGCAGTAATTCGAGTAACGAAGATTTTTGGTGAGGTAAGTGATTTGTGAAAGGTATAGGTTAATGTTAGTCAGGGCCATTCTTTTGAAGGGATTTTTGGAAGTCAGATTGCGTTGCGCTAAATAATATTGTGTGTCAGTTTAAGCACAGTCGTGTATAATTTTTCTAATGGGACGTTTCAGTACTGAATCTAAGTGGATAGAGACGATTGATAGGACTCATTCTGAAGCATAAATTCATCGTCGATCAGGTAACGAAAAGAAATGTGGGATGGGATAACTTAGGGGTGGAGAGCAATGGAAATGGTCGAACCTGGGGCGGGAATAGTCTTCTGGATAGGGCTGCCTTGTTCTGCAAGTTATTTCGTATGCAATAATTATAAATATCAATTGTCCATTGCATAAGCAGCCTGGATTTATTTGCCTAAATGCAAGAGGAATTCGTGTATTGCATTTTGAATGACGGTGATTTTAAGATCAACCATGACTTGCAAGGGATAGGTTATCACCTTCCTTCCGCGGAAACTTCACTTTTATAAAAGAGAAGAAAGATACAGTTGGCGGTGAGAAATTTTTGTAGTTGGCGTACCAGATGATATATGAAATTTATTTGCAGTTGCGAATGTTGTCAACCATCACCCATATAAAGGAATGATGACAGTGAAAATTTGCGACGGACCAGACTCGAACCCTTAGTTCTCGCTTACGCAAGCGGTCGCCTTAACCCCTTTGGCTACCTGTGCACGACTCCCGGCCACGCCGCAACTTCCATATGTCGTCGTTCGTGCGTCACAATCTCCAATCGGACAGATCATGTAATTCCCATTGGGAGGTTGGACATTTTAATTTAAAGTATTAGCAGGTAAATTCGATACTGCATTGCCTTTTTTTCTTAAGAATTACGGTGCAAAGTTCCTTCGGACAGGAACATTGCATCGTACTTCTTAACTTTAAAGCACTGCAATGTCGTTACCTCACTCATGTTTATTGTGTTACAAATGGCAAACTAGTGTGGGCAACCGGTGCCAAAATTTAAATGGAAGAATATCCATACACAGCCAACAGATACAGGCACACACACTCACACAGTCTCCCACACACTCTCACACAGTCACACTAACTCTCATACACAATCTCTCTCTCTCTCTCTCTCTCTCTCTCTCTCTCCCTCTCTACAGATAATGTTGAGAAAAGATATTGCTATTTCACAGCTAGTCATGTAAAGCGTCTAGCCAGCGCTGAGAAGATGCAATGAGCAGAAAGGGAAGGAAATTACGGGCCACGTTCACCTCATTTGCTGCTATTATCATGGCGCGAAACTTCACAAAACGGCTTAGTAACTGTCATCTGAACAACGGGAAAGTTGTCCGTGGAACTGGTTTCAAACCACATGGCTCAAGGTGTCAGCTCTAGCACCGGTAACCTAAAGGAAACACCTCCGACTTTTGCCTTCCACAAGCCAGGGGCAAACATAAAACCACAGTTGGCAAGACGCTAAGCCATAGCGCCCTAACCAGCGTTTACGCCTTGTGTGCTCCACCTACGGCGCCGGGATGCTAGGAAACCTGCTATCCCTTCGCCTAACTACTATCTTATCGTACTCAGATTTTTGTTGCAACTTTCCTGCACATTTCTGCAACGTAACTATTCATCATCCAACGAACGCTTCACAAAAAGGTGTAGTTGACGATGAGTCTTCCAGGCTGTATGGCAGTGGTCGAAGGAACCTTCCGGTTCGTGATATTTCGTCCACAGCTGCGCTGGACATATTTGTAAGTTTGATCATGTAATGTACGCTTTCGCGACTGGTATTGTCTTCATTTAAAGCTTCAGGACTGATAGGACGTGATCGATTTTTAAAACTCTCCCTAGACGTTTCGTCTCTGACTGCGGTATACATCTTCCGAGGTACAGCAGCGAACTCAAAAGAGAACTCGAGAAGCGCTGTCTATATAGGCAGGACAGAGGGCACCACTGTCCATCACGTGGCGTCTGCTATGAGACTATCTCTGATAATGACAATGTTCTAAATTGAAAGTAATCGATCGTCGCGCTTCCGGTGCAGCTCTGACATCAAAAATTGGAACTCCAAGGTAAATCGTTTTAATTTAGTTATACTACTCGATAAGATTCAGTCATCCGATTGACAATATCTTGCTTATATGTGCGTCTGTCTAAGAAGAGGAGCATAATAGCAGATTCTCGCATCAGTTTTGGAAGCGAAGTCCCACAGTGACTACAGTAAGTTGGTTTAAATTCATATAGGTTGCAACAGGTCAATTTCACAGCATAAACTAACACAGAGAAGTTCAACTAGCAAGTTTCGGAACATTTTATTTGTTTGTATTTTAGGTAATTATCTAGAAAGTTATGATAGGATCTAAAACTCCCATTTCTGTTCCTCGTACTTATAAGAATTGTTAAAAAATAAAAATGCAAAAATTGAACTGCGCCAAATCCCAATTCTAAGCCCACTACAAAACTACCAGAAACCTCCTAAGCAACTGCCCTAATGCTAATACCACAGTTGGTACCACATATTCCATTTTGTTTGTTCATTTATTAGGACGTTCCCGTATATCGTGATGGTTATTTTCTCTACCTGATGCACCTTCATACTACCCCGAACAACAGCCATTGTCTGCTCGGCTCTATGGGCTTAGGGCAGCACATCAACAGCTATTCTACCTCCACGACTCATTGCCTCGTCTTACAATCCACACTTCCGTGATCTCCTGCACCTATGCGATGAAAAGTTTTGAGAACGTTTAATTCAGCTGTAGCCGACCGATCGTGCCTTCTCTGTATGCCCGCAATAGTTTTTCTTGATGGGATGGAAGTATTCTTACGTGCAGTTGAATACCTTGTGAAGTGTGCCTCTGCGTTCCTGGATCCCGCGGCTGCAATATCGTCCAGGATGCTCCAGGTTGATTCGTTCCGGAGTGCTGCTTTGGACACAGCTCTATTAACGCCTGAGGAGCATTACCCACTGCATCTGCGTATGGCGCACAGTCCCACAGCTTGTACCTTCGAGTTTCGGAGCTATTTTTTTTTACATATGGTGTTCAATAAACACCAATTCTCTAATGATTACTATAAGAGACCCTGCTACTAATTTACTAAACAGTGCTGCAAGACTGACAATGGAAAAACTACTTACGTCTATTTATAGTTTGTACTATTTCCATCTCTTAGCCTTGCTAGGCTAATCCTAGCATGTTTCCATCGTTTGAACAAGGATCGGGACTGTAGGAAACCACTACCTTAACACTGATACAGAATTCATTAATTTTTTTACGATTACCATCACTGCTAATACACTAATACTTGTACTGAAGAGTGATGACCTAGGAAAGAATTACAATAATCTTTGGGTGTGTAGCTAGAAGATAAGAACCAATGGATTTGACAGGGTATCCAATCTGCGCACGGCGAGGCCGGTCATTCCAGACCCAACTGTAACCGTACAGTAGTACGATCCTTATCTTCCATATCCCTGTTGGCCAACAGGGGACTCAGCCACCAGCTCTCGTACAAATCGAGACCATCTTCACGTCAGAATGAAAATCGGCAGTGGCTAGTTTGTTGACATTGTTATGTCCGTTAAGATATTGTTGCTGTCACATATTTGAAATTAAATGAGCAAATTTCCTTAGCATTTGCAACAAATTCAAGTTGTTTACAAGTTGTGTAAAGTTGTTTGTTTGGAGTTGTCCTCCATATGTTACCACTGCCGTATCAAGAGTGTGACATTATAACGTGATGCGCTCTGAGGAAACCCGATCAGTACCACAGTCACATCCCTCTGACTCTTTTTTCCTGTCCTATGAACTACATCGGATAAGGTCCATCGCCTATAAAGAGGATGCACCCGAGCCCTTAGACGGGTCAAGATGTTTCATGTTTAACCTGTCACGGATGTTTAGGAATAGCTGACTAACGTTCCTTGCAGTCAACACGAGTTCAGCGACAGCCTGGAGAGCTGCAACAAATAAGTTGTTGCTCTGAAACGCACAACAACGACGCCGTGTGGGCGCTCATATTAATTCTGCCCCTTCGTTGAACCTCGAGGGTCTTCGTTTCTTAGCGACGGTTTCCCCTCACGAGGGGGCAGCCTTGCGGTTCTTTGAAGGCATTTAATCGCACGTACCGATCCCTGCTTCGTCCTGTCTTACTGGCTGCTCCTGACACTAAACAGGAGTCACTCGCCTGTGTTTGGCGATTCTTGACACGAACAACGGGCTGACACGATTTGAAGGATCACTGCTTCCCTCCAGCTTCATGGCCATGGATTGCGTCTTCTGGGTCGCACGTTTCCCAATTCTACTGCTTGACTGGGGGACGTGGTCATGCTGGTATACCTGTTTCAGCAAGGTCTGGCGTCGAAATAACTGGTGGGCGCTATGTTCTGATTAAGTGCAGAATGTGACTCGCGAAAATCCCTCTTCTATTGCTGAGCCCTTGCCTCTGAAGTTTGTTTCGGGTTCTTGTATACAGACTAGTGGCCTTTGTTTTGGCCTATGTCATTAATGCAGCTCAGCATCACTGGTAAATGGAATATGAGTGAAGTATTCTTAAGACGAGTGTAATAAGGCTCGAATTCACCTTATCAAATGTAGATACTGATGTTTTAAACTTACATTTGTCTTATTTTCAGTCTTCAAAGAGTTATAAAAATAGTTGTGTGTCCAGTTGCCTGTTAACTTTAAGGCATTCGTCTGTGTATTTTTTAAAACTGTATTTGCGTTCTATCCTTAGTATTCAGGTGTTCAAACTGATGTAAAACATTCGTGTCTCCAGTTTTGTGTATATTTTAAAGCTCTTGCAGGTTAAACGGGCAGAGTTACTCTTCCTTTAGGATTATTACGTCAAGCCCAAAAACGCGCGCGTGACCTGTTAAACATTTTTGATATGAAATTATAATGTCTATCTTGCGTGTGTTTTTCAGTCTGAGGCGAACCAAGCATCTATGTGAGGCACGCACTGAGGTGAAACCAATCATCGCACTTTGGCTAAGATATTCATTTGCAACTCCCTTTAATTCTGTTCTAAATCTCTTCTTTTTATTGTGCCTTGTGCCTTTGCCCCATGTAGACGTAGAATCGGCAGTGTAATCAACGGATCTGGCGTGGGTAGTTTAAGGTGAAGCCAGATGACCTTCCTATCGCCACCCTGTTAACAACCCCTCCTCCCCCGTTAATCCATCATCAACCCCCTGTGTGTACCACAGCTGTCTGCGTATAGTATTCTTGACGTAGAAGTGGGTGAAAGTTTCCAAAACGTATAACGGAGGCGGGATTTGGGTATCAGGCGTGTATTCACCTGTAAGAATTACATGGAGTCTGGCCAGCACACCGATCCTCGTCGTGAACCTGCTGACCGGATTCCATCCGGGGCCAACACAGCTACCTGTCCCGGAAATGAAACTTAAACACGTTCAGCATCTGGATGGATAGTTCTGCTCTAAATCCATCAATTAAATACATTTGCATTTTGACTATTTGGTGATTCATTCTTTTAACACTTCTGTATATCACTATCATTGTATTATTACTAAATTTAAACAGTAGCATGTGTTAAATATATTAGGAATCTCAAAATCTTTACTTGATATTTAAAGTGCCATTCAAATTTTGGTTATTTTAACACCTGTTTTGCAAGAATGCAAAACAGATCTTACTATTTCTCAGTACCTTTGCGGCAATAGTTCAAATTTTCATGGGATTTAAGTGTGTGCCAATATCGAATAGCGATTGAGTTGCTCTTGTCAGTTCCATTATTGCGACTATTGTTTACACGAGTATCACTGAAGTAGTAATGAAACATAATTTTTCTTTTCTGGAAGCAGATTGGCTTTATTCGGGATTCCAATACCCCATATTATTTCCCATAACTTTTGCTACAAATTCTACCTCTGAACATAGCCTCCGCTCAATGCGACTGCCTTAACCCACCTTGTTCAGACGGTCTGTAAGCCCGTATGGTACCACACTATTGGTCGATGTCGAAGGCAGCGTCTTGCTGCACCAATAACCTCTACATCATCAAAAAAATGTTCGAATGTGTGTGAAATCTTATGGGACTTAACTGCTAAGGTCACCAGTCCCTAAGCTTACACACTATATGACCTAAATTATCCTAAGGACAAACACACACACCCATGCCCGAGGGAGGACTCGAACCTCCCTCGGGACCAGCCGTACAGTCCATGAATGCAGTGGCTGAGACCGCTCGGCTAATCCCGCGCGTCTCTTCATCATTCATGTGTAATCAATTCCGCACAGGTGGTCCTGCGTTACTCTGTATGAGCACCTCCAACAAGTAGACTAGTGTGCCAACACTACCAACAGAGACATCCAATTGCGCATCAAGGTGTATGACTGTGATCTGTCGATGACCTCGAATTAATGTGTCCGCAGGTTTTAACATTGCAGGAGCCACAGCTGTGTGGGGCCAGCAAGCTCGCGGGAATTCGGACAACACTGTGCGATTCTGTAAGAGTGATGTCAGACGCCACGCCCAATGATTCACCGTGCTTTTGTTCAGTGCATGGTCGTTGTGGACATTCTGTAGGCGACTATAAGTAGTTGTGATGCTCTGGTTTTCCGGCAAAGGAAACACGATGACAGGTTTCTCCCTGGAACGTATCTCCTTCACGGAAGTCATTTTAAAGGCTACGTATAGCAACGCCACCTATCGGAAATCCATGAAACTATACTGGATGAAGCGACAGTACTCCGAAATGTCCCACAGAAAATTCTGCACTTTCGCAGTCGAAATTGGCAGAGGGAAAGACGCATTATCCATTGAACGGCCCTCTTAGTATTTGATGCCGCAGATATAAAGTAAAGAGTTTCAAAGTTGGTATTTTCTGTATTCTCAGCACATTGCTACTCCTAGATCAATGCCCGCTGCCATTTCAACATCACTAACAAGGGGAGACCACGACGTTTGGAACGCGGATTTACAGCAAAGTTCGTAGACTCGTAGTACTCCATCAGGACAACAAAATGTGTAAGGAGTAGCGCGTACTTCTCAAGCGTTACTGAAAAAATGGCAAAATAATTTCGGTCGTCGATTATATATCTGTGAGTGGCATTTTTAACCATGAAGCGACGGCTGCCCGGTAGCGACGGCATGGTAGCTCAGCGTATTCGGTAAGAGCGTTAGCTTTCCTTTCTGATAAGAAAACTGAGCGAAAGGATGAACGATCAAACAGAAGGAGTGTCATCGGACGTCCGCCCTGAACAAATCCAGTGAGCAATATGGAACAGAATGCATTTAAAAAAAAAAAAGTGTTTGGTGTTCAAGGCTCGGGGTCGCTGGATCGAGTTCCGTTCGTCAGTTTTTTTTTTTCAAAACAGTCATTTTCTCTACTGTTTATATTACAACTGATATAATGGTAAAAATAAGTGTAATAGGATGAACTTTTATTAAATTTACAATGTTATTTGGCAGTCTAATAATTTTTATTTTCACAAATAATATAATAGTCTTAACTATCGACTAATAAAAAACTGTTAGTATTTAATCGAAAGAGAACGAGAAATTGCTTCTTGGAAGACGCTATTAAAAGACACCCTATACTGCATAACAAGTAATCAGCGCCGAAGTTTAAGGAAATACTGCGTTGTGTATGGTTTGCTTCCAAACTATCGTTTCAAAGAGAGGTTTTTGAAAATGTTCACAAGATTCATTTTTCCACAGAACACGTCAAAGGACCTTGCGTATGCGAAAACATAGCATTTGTTCAATGGAGCTGATGTCGTTTAACTTTATGTGTTCCATGTTTTTACGAAAAATACCATCCTGCATCTTGTACTCGTAATGTCTAAAGCGACGTTTAATTGTATATCTTTCGAAAGCTGTCTGTGCCGGTCAAAACTTGGAGGTAACAAGTCGTTTCGGGCTCCTTCCAGGTATAAGGGATTTCTCAAATCACGGACAAGCATACATTTTCAGTATGACTTTATGCATTTGGTCGTTTACTAGTCGATAGTTATTAATATTACATTATTTGTGATAATAAAAATTAGTAGACTGCCAAATAACATTGTGAGTTTAATAAAATTTCATCCGATTACACGTATTTTCCCCATTATATCAATTGTAATTTAGATATAAAGAAAATGACTGTATTGTAAACAAAAAACAGAAAAAAAGGCGAACGAACTCGATCCAGCGGCTTGAACACTAAACACTTGTAAGTAGGCTGTTTAGGTTTTTTTATGGGTAACGCCGCCGCCACGTAGCGCTCTGTATGAAAATCACTGGTTGTGCCGTGTGCAGTCTGTGGCTGGTTTGCATTGTTGTCTGCCATTGTAGTGTTGGCAGCGGCAGCTGGATGCTAACAGCGCGTAGTGTTGCGCAGTTGGAGGTGAGCCACCAGCAGTGGTGGACGTGGCGAGAGAGATGGCGGAGTTTTGAAAGTTGTAATAATTGGTGTCATGAACTGATATATATTATGACTATTAAGGTAAATGCATTTTTTGTTTTCTATTAAAATCTTTCATTTGCTAACTGTGCCTATCAGTAGTTAGTGACTTCCGTAGTTCGAATCTTTTATTTAGCTGGCAGTAGTGGCGCTCGCTGTATTGCAGTAGTTCGAGTAACGAAGATTTTTGTGAGGTAAGTGATTTGTGAAACGTATAGGTTAATGTTAGTCAGTGCCATTCTTTTGTAGGGATTTTTGGAAGTCAGATTGCGTTGCGCTAAAAACTATTGTGTGTCAGTTTAAGCACAGTCGTGTATAAATTGTTGTAAGGGGATGTTTCACATTTAAAAAAGAAAGACATTTTGTTCCATATTGTTCGTTGAAATTGTTCAGAGTGAACGTCCGAAGACACCCGTTCAGTTTGCTCGGTGATCCGTTCGCTCCGTTTTCTTATTATAAAGGGTAGGTAACGCCCTGAGCGAACACGCTGAACTACCGCGCCAGCACCAGTCGAGTGCAGCAGCTTCATTGTTAAAATGGCCACGCACAGGTATATATTCGATGACCGAAATTATCTTGCGATTTTCTCAGTAACGCTTGAGAAGTACGCGCTACTGCGTAGACATTTTGTTGTCTTCATGGAGTACTAAGATTGTACGAAGTTCGCAGTAAATCCGCGTCCCAAACGTCGTTGCCTCCCGTTGTAAATAATTTGGCCGTCTCTATTCATACTTATTGACAATAGACGTAATTTGTGTGTTTCGGTGAAAATAATTGGGAAGCTGGTGGTGTAGCACGGAACGCACCTTCAGCCTCTACCTGTCGTCGGGACCGCCGACTTGAAGGAGGCGGCGCTAAGACGCCGCCCTTGTGGAGAGCGGGCCGGGGCCAGGACGCGGGGCCCGTTATCGGCGCTCGGCTCGGCAAGGCGCTGCGCGGCTGGCAGAGTCGACGGTCGGCGGTCGGGAAGCGGCGAGGAGAAGGAGGCTCTGCTGCTGTGCGGCGGGATGATCCCACGGGATTAGACTGCGCGTGCGCGGGGCCGCGCGCCGCGGATTGCGGCCGGATTTGGCGGCGTCGGCGTCGGCGTCGCAGTCGGCGCGCGGGGGATGGGAGGGGTTGCCGCCTGACGCCGAGCCGCTATCGTAGCGGCCCGGTGGCACCTCGCAGCCCATCTGCCACGCACTGCGGCCGCTCAAAATCCGGCAGCCTCCCGCTGTCAGATGTGCGAGTCGCAGCCGCCAGCCACACTGCGTCTGCCTTACGAAATGTCTTTGCCCAATTCATTTACTGATTGTTGTCACCAAAGTGTAATGGACCGATCAATAAACGTTTATCATCTACGCTGTGCTGAGTGTACTGGAGGATACTTCTTCTTGAGTACCAGACAGAATTACTTGGCCAGTGTCTGTGAAGACTGCGTAGTAAGGAAGAGGACAACAGTATTGGCGTGGGTTCCGTTATGAACGGACACCACTTGGTGGGGGAGTTATAATTCGGTTGGTGAAGTTCATGAACTGTGCTGGCCTGCTTATATCAGCCGTCCATGCGTTTTTTCATTTCCTCTTACTACCTGATAAGGCTAGAACAAATCGTGACATCTTGCTAGTGAACGACGGAATTAAGCGAGAGATGTGGGATAATATATAAGCTAATTTGCGCGAAAACTGTTTTGGTAAATCAGCATGCTGCCACGCATTAGTTCGACATGTTGGGAACGTGCTATGTGGCCATATCAACACTCAGTCATGGTAGCGTGACACAACATCTACCGGAATGAAGTATACAGACGTCAATAGAGTTTATTGAACATTTGATTTAAGCTATATCTGGCCCTATCGGTTAGCTGAGCGGTCTAACGCAACGCTTCCCGGAGCGAGAAGGAACGCCTGGTCCCCGCCACGGATGCGCCCGGCGGACGTATCGAGGTCAGGTGCACCGGCCAGTCTGTGGATGGTTTTTAGGCGGTTTTCCATCTGCCTTGGCGAATGAGGGCTGGTTCCCCTCATTCTGTCTCAGCTACACTATGTCAGCGATTGCTATGCAAAAAAGTTCTAGACGTACGCGTACACCACAATTCCTCTACCACGCAAAATTAGGGGCTACACTCGACTGGTGTGAGACGTTCTCTGGGGGGGGAGGGGGGGGGGAGTGGGGGGCGGGGCATTCACCGGTGACCGAAACGCACAATAACCTTGGGCTTGGTGTGGGGGCGGCGGAGTTTTGAAGTGGACTGCGGTAGTCGTCGGGGGCTGTGGACCACTGCGGCTGCGGCGGGCATGGAGCCTCTCCACCGTTTCTAGGTCCCCAGTTAACATAACATAACATAAGCTGTATCTTCTGAAAAAAGAGTACATTTTTTTATATGTTTCCAGTTCACTCAAGGTGTAACAATGCGTAATGAGTGCAGATCAACAGCACAAGCATTTCTGGCGTAGCATATGTCAACCCAAGCAGGAACACCCATGTTAGTACACGGAGGGTTGCAATGCAGACGCTAACTGGCATCTAGTGGATCAAACAGGTAGTGCATACTGTCCTGGTATAGGCTAAGTCACGCCTGCTCAAACTGTTCACGTAGTGCTGTAAAGTCTGTTGGCTGAGGAGTCCCATGAGTCCCTTCTGATACCATCAACCCCACATGTGCTCGATTGGAGACAATTCGAGAGATCGAGCTGACAAGGGGAATTGCTGCATGTCTTGAGAACAAGTTCAGTTTCATTAGCAGTGTGTGGCTGAGCATCATCCTGATGGAACAAACCATCACCTTCCTGCTGCAAGAACGGCTTTCTGCAATTAGCGAGCACTAGTTAGCAAGCTCACCACAAATGTCAAGGCTGAAGGAGAGTTGTAGGTTGTCGCATTCCAGACCAAAGCGGCTAGGGTGGAGCCAGCATGTCTTTGACAAATGCGCTCTATGAGCCAGTGCTCGCCTCATCTATGTCATATGTGCAAATGTCCAACACTACTGTGCAGGCATAATCACTTTCATCACTGATGACCATGACATGCCATTTCATGTTCAAAGTGATTTTCTGGCTGCAGCAGTCAAGCCGTGCACATCGATGCTGTTGCTTGAGTGGAAGACAGGGTACAGTTGTGTATGCCCATCATCCCATTGCCATTAAGGGTTCGCAACAGTTTCTATTGACATAGCTGGGCTCACAAGCCTCTTAACTGTTGTGTGGTAGCTGTACAATGAGACACCACTGTCATTACAATACCATGATCTTGGCGGGTGTCTGAGCTGTGTGGAAATCTAGACCAACAGCATCTACATGTGTGAGAATGTTCATGCAACCACCGATACCAGTGCCGTTGCACAACTGATTGACCACGTCCAACGTGTGTGCCAGTGCTCCGAAAGGGCCGTTCCGCCACTCAGAAGACCACAATTTGATCCCATTTAACCCCACTCAGTTAGCTGTAGGAATCACTAGTGTGTCTCCATGGCTATGTTGCCTGCTTGCTTCACACGCTTGAACCACACTGAGCACTCTGCCTGTGATGATTTACTGTTAAAGAGTAGGCGCAGATGGTGCACTACGCCATCTGTGAGCGGACGATGTTGAAACCATTATTGGTGCATCTATTATCCCACAGGTTACACTCAGAAGACCACAATTTGATCCCATTTAACCCCACTCAGTTAGCTGTAGGAATCACTAGTGTGTCTCCATGGCTATGTTGCCTGCTTGCTTCACACGCTTGAACCACACTGAGCACTCTGCCTGTGATGATTTCCTGTTAAAGAGTAGGCGCAGATGGTGCACTACGCCATCTGTGGGCGGACGATGTTGAAACCATTATTGGTGCATCTATTATCCCACAGGTTACATATGCCTCATTGGATTAAAATAGACGTCGTCTTTTCAGGTGTACTACATTTTTCTGGCAGTGTATAGTCAGTCTCTTCATAAAATATTTACAGGACCGGTGTAATGATATTAGTTAAATCAGGCCCATCTATTTGAACAAACTACTGTAGATGTTAATATTGATTGAAATGTTGGAAGGGTAACTAGAGAATTATGAGGTGATATGCCTGTATCAGTTCTTTAAAGAATACATGTTGATGTTTTGTTACCGCAGCTGTACATCGTTCTTCTTGGTATTTCGAGAAGTATAAACATCAATGTGAATTATCGATTTATTGTGTGCAATGCAATGGTTTTTAATGCCCTCAGTATGAAACGTACTGCACCTGAATTATTTACTCTGTTGAACTGATATATTCTTTGGGCAGTAAACAATTACGTAAAGCTGAGCTTTGTTGAATATGTAGTCAGACACACATTTATGGTTACAAATAGAGAGTTGATTCAATTACCCATGGTGCATTTTTGAAAATTTTGTGTATTAGTCCCCTGTTGACAGGTGTTTCACCTGAGCCAGAAATATATTATTATTTATGTGATCACGAACAGAAGCCTGAGACAGTCAGAAGTTAGGAAATGTTTACAGCCATTACCCAATTACGTGAAAACAGTTGTCACGGCAAAAGTGTGCATATTACATAATTTGCAATAGTTCTTGTGTTAGACCTACATTTATGTAACTATTTTCTTGTATCCCTTCGTCAATCAACAGGAATGAAGAAATCAGGAGAACACCAAGGAGCTGTTATACATTGGTTAGAATGACAGGACTGTTAATTATTGTATCAGCGGATAACAGATAGAAATTCCAAAACTAGATACACAGAACGAATGAAGACGTGGAACTATGAAAATAGCCATTATAAATTTGGTGATAATAAAGTACGGGTAGGTACTACATAATACATAACAAAGAATAAAATAAACAACAGGAAACTTTTACAAAGAGCTCCTACAAAGACCTGTGCAATCAACTAGAAAGCAATAAATAACCAAAAAAAAATATAATTTCCCACTCATTCGCAATGCTTACGACTAAAACAAGAATAAACAGATATAGGACAAAAATAGACTAAATAATAACTTAATTTTCCACAACAGACATTGAAATAACACATTTGTGATACCTTTCACAGAGCAGATACACCACACACAATAATTAACCATAACAGGTAATAAATAGCAAACAAAACAATGTCAAACTGCATGTTGATACGACAACACAAACACAAAACGAACGTAAAACACACACCCACAGTTAGCAACAGTGTAAGCAGTAAACACACTCAACCAAAACACAGTAAAAAGTGAATTGTTCAACTGGCAGGCGTTCGTAAACGCCGAAAATCGGGCATCATGGTGGACGCACGCCAGCTATGAACTATTGTAAGAGAACTCATGTGGAATAACAGGACTATAGAAGCGTAAACTAAACCAATCAGGAACTTAACCATACGAAACTAGTGCTCAAAGCAATTGTTTCGTACTTAAAATAAGAGAATAACAAAAGTCTGCAATATTGTAACTCATCTGGGACAGCAAAAGCTCTAACATAGAGACTCATCGGGGATGATTCCGCCTTACAGTCAATGGTAACTTCTCACAAACGTAATGCAGGCAGACAATCCCACACAAAAATATCAAGATTTCTAGGTACTCATATTTTATATATTACGAGCACATTTATTGCACTTATGTTATATGTAAAACACTTATATTTCTCTTCCAGTATTAATTAAATATTTCTCTATCACTGGAAGTCACGTGATACATAAACACCTGTGCCTTAAAGGTATGTATAGAACAACTAACAAAAAATAAATAATTGGAACAAACTTCTCAGCGGTTGTTTTGCCACTACTGTCAACTAATAATTTCTATTCTGCCAAAGGGAATGATGCCCTAATTCTGGCATGCCACTAACTTTAATGTGTTCCCATTAATATACAATTATTAAATCTTCCAACTCAACCAAACGGTAGTAATCCTGTGGCAGTATAAATAATGTCATGTTTCGCCAACCAGAATTTTTTAAAAAGTTATGGCACATTTTCGACATCTGGGCAGTGCCGATAAGAACATGTCTCCTCGGCAATGCTAATTCGGACAAACTAGACGCTCTTTACGTTACTATCACAATTACGGCCATATAAAGCTGTCATGTTCTAGGAACTTTGCCTGCAGTCACGCCAGAGTTTTCTTAGACAATCTTAATTATTCATTGCAGTAATTCGTTTCGTTCATTTGCCCTCTTTCAATTACAAGTAATAAAATACTCCGGGCTAATATTCCGTGGTCTAAGTGATGTCACTTCGAAACCCGACGTTTCGTCTCCATCTACGGAGGACATTGTCAAGAGGGATCGTAGCTTTGTTGAAAGCCCGATTCACAAACTGGCTCTCTATTGACTACAGCGAATTTCGCTTGCGCGCAGTGGCATGGCGTCACATGTTTTGAATACGCGAGCGTTGTCGACTGCCGTCGTCCGGTGTTACTATCATCCCATTGTGGAAGACTAGAACACATCTTCTTCAGCACCGGTTTTTAAATTTAATTCAACTTCACGCCCTCATCCTTCCTATTAGAATTTCTGGTCTCTCTGTATAACCTTTCTGGGTATCCGTCTGTGGCTGCTTGTACTTGACTCCGGTCAGAATGAATCTGGGGTCTCCTGGTTGTAAAGCATGTTCCGCAACTTCTGATGTATCAATCAACCCCCCTCCCCCAGCAGCCCTTACCCCCCCCCCCCCACCCACACCCTCCTGTAATTACCTTTGTGCTCTTCGAGTCGTTTTTTGAAATTTCATTTTGTAGAACGCACATACACCTCCCCCTATAAATTCCAGCGTTTTCCAGCGGTAGGCGAGTATCCATGCTCGAGTTTAGATTATCTTGTATCTTCCGTGTGGGTGTGTATGTGTAAATTACCGCGATGTTCCGCTTTCTCAAGATCTTTTCTATATCAGTCACATCCGGCAGTGATATTTTGCGTCTCACACTCCTTTCATTTTTATATCCAAGAAGTGTACATGTCTTCGAATTCATTTTTCTTTGATAAACTGGATATTTTTGTGTGTATTTTTTACTTCTGCATAAGTTTTTGGATCGACATGTGCCGCGCCGCGTACTCCCAGAGTAATGAATTCCAATATCGAGAGTTTTCGCCAACATTTATATCCGGGAACAAATAATTAAGCACGAAATAACATTACCTTATCCTGTTGGTGCTGCTAAAGCAAACTTGTTACGTTTCTGTTTGGCTCAAATATTTGTTTTTAATAACTTTACGAAACGTACCCTTATAAACAATTGATCTGATGGTAGCACAAGCAGAGAGTAATACAGTAAGTACACCTAACTGCACTCTTCGCTGGCAGCAGACACACGCTCTCAAAAAGTAACGCTACAGACGCATCTCACACAAGCGTTCAACACTTCCAAGAAGAGTGAGCTTCCATATGGCATTTCTCAAAAAATCACATCAGTATAATAAAAAATTGGGATTATTACAGATTCTACTAACTTAATTTCTAGTGGATGAAGAAATACTGTTTTATATTTATGTATTATCTGAAGTGAAGCTGACATCATCTTCTACCCTGAATTTGCGTGCCCAATTTAAAATGAAGTGATGGTGAAGAATTAGCTCCTGGTTCTTAGTAAGGGAATTTTCTTACATACCACTTAGGGTTAGGTGTGGAAGAGATTTTCTGGACTGAGCGACTAAATCTGCTTGCGAAAATCATGTAGCTTGGATGCACCGCTTTTTGTATGCATTTCATGAAGGACATCCTGTTATATACAGAAATAATCAATAACCAATAGTATAAACGTAATTTAATTTGTTAACCGGTTTCAGGCATGGCCTTCTTCAGGAGACTATAATTTTATTACATAATAATAGTATATAATCTTATTATAATTATAAATATATCGCATTATTTGCATGTGTCAATAATAAGACGCTTGCAGTATATTGCAGCAATTATTATAGTACAATAGGATTTGCACTTCGTAACTTTTTACTTGACAAAACAATGCTACGGGTTAGAACCCATTATCTGTGATATATAATGCTAACATCTACATCAAAACAACGTGTCTGTCAAAGAAATAAACTTTACGCTAATTAAAATGCTGTGAACTTTCCGGCACCTTTGTGTAGGTACATCCAGGTCCTCAACATTCTATCTGTAGTCTTGTAATACCTAACGTCTGTACAGTATAAGTTTGATGTAGCCGATGCACTACAATAACGTAACGTTCTCGGTTGATCAATTTGGACAACCTACAATTTGTAACCCTTCTTCACCCAACAAGGCGGAAACATATACTGTAAAAGACTTCTACACTTTCTCGAAACGTTCTTCGAAAAGATATAAACATGATCCCGCTTGGATCAGAAGATATATCGAAAAGTTTATTTAGAGTACTGCATTAGTTCAAAAACGTCCAAACGAGTGTGAAGTCTTATGGGACTTAGCTGGTAACGTCATCAGTCCCTAAGCTTACACACTACTTAACCTAAATTATCCTAAGGACGAACACACACACCCATGCTCGAGGGAGGACTCGAACCTCCGTCGCAGTCAATGACTGCAGCGCCTTAGACCGCCCGTACTGCATTATTAATTCAAGAAAGTAACATACAATGTACTTTAGCATCATAAAATTTGTATTAGCTGATTGATTCCAATTGTAACGAATGGATACTGGAGTTATAGGATATTACTACTCTGCATATTGTAAAGAGTACATTTTTACATTTAAGCCAAAACTGTCATTGAAACTTCCTGGCAGATTAAACTATGTGCCGGGCCGAGACTCGAACTCGGGACCTTTTCCTCTCGCGGGCAAGTGCTCTACCAACTGAGCTACACAAGCACGACTCACGCGTGATCGTGAATTAGTGTTTTATATTTTGCATTCGTCGTTATCGTTCTGCATACTACGGAATAGAATCGTGCTTATTCAGATCTTACCACTTCCAAACTAGCGCATCAAGTAACATCAAAATCCTCAAACTACGTTGAATACGTTATTTACTTTTTGGATGGTTATAGAAAAATTGAGAGGGAGTTGGAAGTTGGGTTATCACTTGCGGCTTCCTGTGACGGTGCCGATCATCCCTGCCTTGTATGTTGTGCCACGGGCCACAAGACTAGTTGTGTCGTCCAGAAGAACTCGGCGAAAGGCATGTCAGCAAACCCAGCGACTGGAGTTTGCCAATGCGGTTCATAACGGCCTACGCGTTAAGAAACCCTTATCATTTCGAAACTTTATGTCCTTGCTGCCTTCCTGAGGACGTCACAACTTCATGAAAAAACATATCTACCAGCGGGAGGGATTACTACCCGCCCCCACATAAATGATTTGCTCCCTAATGTACTAGAAAGCTTTGTATCGATTATCAATGCTTCATTTTTATTAGGTAGTCACTTATATGTGTTCATTCCGTCTTTCGAAGTACCATATCTCTGATATCGAAAATCACTAAAAACACTCTTACTACGAAATGTTTTCGGAGCACATCTGGATTACGGCATAGTTTCTTCCCAACTTGATGGTTCTAAATCGAAATATAACAGAAATGTTTTAGTCCTTATGTTCCTCTACGGTATCTCCTCTACAAGGACAGAATGGAAAATTCAATTTTCCCATATATGATTTTGCGTGATCAGACGTCATCTCTAGTCTTGTGGTGGGAACTAACTGCAGCATTTGAAAACAGCATATTGATATTTGTTCGGATTGGAGACAAGTTAAAATTGTACCAATTGAGGTAACTCAAAGAAAATAAGTTGAGCAAAAGTAAATGATAAACTTAATTCTGAAAAACAAATGAACCCGTAGAAACTGAACGAAAATATAAAACGGCTCTGTTATGGAAAACAATTTTTCATCGGGTGCTCAGCTTGTGTATGATATATGTTCCTAGGCAAATACCTTCTGAGACTGGAGCTTAAGCACAATCAGTATTCATTTATAAATTTCCTCTCGCCATTCCACATGACGTCAGGCCTCGAACCAAACGTGGGTGCTCTCTTACCAGCAGGCAGAGAGCATGTCGCGTTAACGTAGAAGACGTAATGAACATCAGAATGTTGTACACACAGTTGCTGGGAAATTGTCTTATGCGTCAAAAGTCGAAGACTAAATCAAAGCCGTATCTGTAAAATATTTTAAAAGAGATAGCTGCTGCTTATGCGTTGACTATTTTGACGATAACTTATCCTCTCTTTTTTTCTGGTCACTAATTCGTCTTGTGTGACATAGCCCTTTACTTAAATAAGAGGTAACTGTTTACTGGTTGGGATGCAGTACATATTACAACATTTAATGACTTGTTCTTCTGAACAACATGAATTGTTTTTATATTGAACTAGTCACTAAATCTGCAACACCAGGAAGACTATCAAACAACGAAATTTTGTTGTGTACTAAATATATAGTATGGTAGGAATAACACATGATTAAATACTTAAGTGATTAAATAACGTAATATAATACAAAATAATACACAGAGGTGGCACCTCTGGCAGCATCAAAGGATCTAACCTGTCGAGGAAATGAGACCTAGACTACATGACATAACTGAGCAAATCGTCTTATAAAGTGAAAACATGTATACTGGCCGTGTGAACTGACAAATTAAACAGAGACCATCTAAAATAACGTTAGGAGTTCAACAAATGTTACTAAATGAAGCAACAATTACAATTAATTCTGTTTATTCCATTAAATTGATTAGTAAAACATTTGCCAAGCTATAATAATATTAAAGCCTAGGAACATCTGATAAAAGGATCTGGGGTTACATTATGGTAATTGCGTACATGAAACTACTGCAGTCAGAAAGTTGTACTGTTGTTGTCATGCTAGTATAAGAGACAGATAGTACTGAAGAAAGGAATGCAAAGCATCTGTGGCCAGAGGTGAAAGCAAACTGGTCATTTGAACTTGAATGCAAACCTTAAGAATAAAGCTTGAATTTACTGAAACTCAATGCAACGTTTACTGTCCCTAACCGTCATCTGGCTGCAATGGCTCAGTCTTACCATAGTAAACTGTAGATAGAGACTGAAACGGCTGCGGAATCAGTCATTCACACCAACAACCCTAGCCAATGACTAAGTCAAATCAGCCTGAAAACTTTGTAAGTCCCTCCGCTCACCAGCACTAATTGTGTGTGGAGGCTCCTGGAAATCAAGCTGTGAAGGCTCTCCTTGATCAACACTCCCAGTGAGGTATTAATTTCGAGTATTTGCATTCCACATGTGCAGTGCGCAACAAGTTGAGAATTTGGGATAGTAAGGAAGTGCATTGAGATAGCCGAAGCAGTTAAGGAGAATGCTCGCACATAACGGAAAATCTAGGTTCGAATCCCAGCCTAACAAGCTTTAACTTGTCGACATTGGATTTGTTTCTGTACCCAGTTGCATCTGAGGTCCGAATCTCCCCTGTAAATTCATTTAGCACCAAATGCTTACTAAAGGAGAACTCATCTTTCTGCATTTTAAACATCTTCCTCTGTTCGGATTGACTCGGCTACAGTTCTTCTGTGTGCTGAACTGTAAAATTGTTCCTTGAAAATACTGTTCCACTTATTTGTATTTTTCTTCAGGTTGTTAACCAGTAACACATATCCTACTATGCAGTGCCGAATAAAGGCGCCTCGCTCTTTCTGTCCCTCCGTGTGGTCTATAAGATGGGTCCGCAAGCTTCTCCTCTTTCAGTTGCAATCAAGACTTTAATAAAATGGCAAAGGCAATGTTGATCACAACACAAGGAGGAGTTGTGAACTAAATAACAATAGATTTATACATTGTTAAGAAACGCCACACAAACAGTTTTATTTCACAAACTCTTCCAATCATATGAGGTCTATGGTTACCAAAGTGATCAGCAGGGGATCAACATACCACACTAACGAGATCTAATCGCTTTATCTGACTTCATAAATGTGAATGCGTGGTATGTACCAAAAACTACAGTACTATCAATCATCTAAACTCTACTATTCCATAAAGAAAAATATGGTTCCAAAGAACAGAGTGCTGAGAAGCATATATTGGAGCCCTACGCCTTAACAGCGGGTACTTTACACTTCTGCAGGTGAGGGTGGCACAGCACGAGTCATAAGTACCTCCATTCGACGCTCCGCAGCTCGCCGCTGTTGCAGGGTACTCCTTTCATTCAGCGGGAGGTGCCACGAGACCATGGAAGCTGGAAGTGGCGGCGAAAGTGCACGCATGTCACCAGGGCACCAGCCTCTTGTTGACAGCTCATGGCGTGCAGACGCTCGCCCACTCCTGTCTCCAATTACGTAGACGATGTTGTCATGTCGACCAGCTGCCCTGCTGGCACTATGTGGATCACCGCCGCCTGCAGGGAGCTGTGCCCCCTTCATCTCACAGGTATGGCAGTCGAGTTTAACTGCCGCTCCAGTCTTTGGCACCCTGTCTGCTTAGCTGCTATGGCCGCCCCGGTGTCAGCGACCTCTTCAGTGGCCTGATGCGTCGCCATACACTCAGCTCCCATGGTCTGCACAATGCTTACATGTGGGCTTAGTGCAGTGTTTCTACAAATGCGTTTATAGCATAAATACTGAGATAATTGTTGTAAAGGATTGCTTTACATGATTGCTCTATGGAAAATAAAAAAATAATGGTTTACAGAGTTCTTTTGACAAAAATTAAATCTTATTCTATTCCAGAATTATTCTTTGATTGTGTTACAGCCGTAATTTTAAATGATTAATTTTCTGTATCTAAATCTTTGTAATCTTAACTAGTGGTGAGGTGTTCTAAAGTACGATAGTGTAGTCTTTCTTTCCCACAACCATTCATGCAACTCAGAGTACTAAGTCAGCTTAGACTACGCATATACTTCAGTCACTCTCACGCCATCTAATTCTACTACCTGTTCATGCAACACAACTAGTATGAAAGGTAAGAAATGCTGATGGTACTAGAGGCTACTTCCCCATTACTGACACTAACACTGATGTATAGCGTGAATCTCGATGAGTGCTGCCGTTACCTGTCTGTTCTCTGTGCTATGGGAGCAAAACATCTGGCCCAAAATTCTCTTTTTTGCTGTAACCGACATAAAAATTTCTCAGGTTGGTGTACAAATTTTCCACTAAAGCTGCTGAAAGAAACATAAAAATAGCACAATGTATTATCGACATTTGACTGCAAAACTAAGTTTGTTCTGTTCTTCTCTTTCTCACAAATTTATGGCGTGCCTCGCTCACTCTGCAAAACATACCAAAGTGACTCGCACACTCTGTGCTCACGCCACATAGTACAAACTATTGCTCAAGATCTACCATTCAGGTGCACACAAATCACTCGCGAAAGCCCACACAAATATCAACGCACAATAGTTCGGAAAACAACATGTGAAAACCACAAGCGAATAACCACAGTGAACAACAATCGGATAAGACGCGATAGCTCCTCTGTGTAACCACACCAGAATAAAATACCCCATTCGTGAGAAACATCGCACCAAAGGCGACATCCACAGGCGAAAAACACACCACAAAGACATGGTGACAATAATCAGCCTACAGTGAAGACACACTGCACTGCGGCAGTGGTCACAAACCACTGCAAAACACACAAGAAAGTCAACACGCTTCTCGCTTGCACAGAAGATTATTCCAGCAATGTTTCTTCAAACTCGTCGTATCCTATGACATTGATGAGGCTAGGTCCGAGTTCAGTTTCAGATACCTTTTGTGCCCTTCTGCATATCCAACTAGTCATTGACGTTGCGCTACCGTCGCAGGTTCGAATCCTGCCTCGGGCATGGATGTGTGTGATGTCCTTAGGTAAGTTAGGTTTAATTAGTTCTAAGTTCTAGGCAACTGATGGCCTCAGAAGTTAAGTGCTCAGAGCCATTTGAACCATTTTGAACCATTGACGTTGGTTGTCATTTCCTCGCTCCCTTCGTCCTGGGTCTGGTCCCCGAATCTCAATTTACTCAGCCTGACCTCCATTTCCGTTTCCTCCGTTGTTCATTTGCACACACCTTCCATTGTCATTGAAACGTGATCCATGGTTTCGCCATTGGTTACTTTGCGGTATGTAGCCTTTTTTTTCCTCCTTCCATTCAAGCCACTGTTGCGTAGTACACACCCATTGCGGTCCCTATTCCCATCTCTTCGTTGATCCGCTTCATTACTCCCGAAATTTCCTGATCGTGAATGGTTTCAAGGCGTTCCATTTCACACATTTCCATTCCTAGTATTATATTTATTATGTCGTGGACGCGATATAGAAAAATGGTTCAAATTGCTCTGAGCACTATGGGACTTAATATCTGAGGCCATCAGTTCCCTAGAACTTAGAACTACTTAAACCTAACTGACCTAAGGACATAACACACATCCATGTGCAAGGCAGAATTCGAACCTGCGACCGTAGCGGTCACGCGGTTCCAGACTGAAGCGACTAGAACTACTCGGCCACCGCGGACGATACAAAACCTGCGACGTATCTGTCATGTGTTTCATTTGTGTTCCCAGATTATCTGATCGGAATGCGTTCTCTAATTCGTAAAGAGTGTTTCAGCAAGTATTGCGCTCCACATTACAGCTGCCAGCTAATACTTGTTGATTTTCTGACGGAAGTTTGGTGTAACAGTGACGTATGTTTTCAGTGGTAGATCATGGTACGTTAAAATAGTGGTTCTTGTCGGTCAGGGATTTTCTCTGTCTCGTGATGGCTGGGTGTTGTGTGATGTCCTTAGGCTAGTTAGGTTTAAGTAGTTCTAAGTTGTAGGGGACTGATGACCATAGATGTCAAGCCCACAGTGCTCAGAGCCATTTGAACCATTTTCTTTCTTGTCGGACTTTGCATCAAGGAACTTGACTGGGCTTTTGTAGACTGAACTCTCGAAATCTTTGCCAACAATCATCTCGTACTTCATGCGCTCTTACGTCTTGTTGGTCCAGTCGATATTTAGGAAGCTGCCTTTGAAGTCCTGGTAACTTCTACACGTCACTGATATTCCGTGAATTTTCTGCGCAACTGACCCTTGCAAGTGTCGCAAATAAAGTTTAATTATAATTTTAAAGGCCAATTTGGAGGTAAAGAGAGGTCACATTGTGATATCCAAGTGCGTGGGCGAATAAAATTATTCCTCATCTCGGAAAATTTCCAATTTTCGGACTTGTAAGAAGTGTTGAAAATGAAATGGTGTTTCGTCGACAACTTCCGTCCTACGGAAAACATTTGTCGTTTGGATGTCCTCGTTCGACGTTCCCTCATTTGCGCTGCCACCACGGCTTCGGGAAAATGCGACGTTCATCTCACCATGTCCTCTGCTCGCTGCTAACGAGAGACAGTTATCCGTGCCGTCCGAAATTCTTTCTGATTGTGTTGCGTTTGCGTTTGGTCGTATTTGAAATTGTTTCCTTAGCGCCTCTTCCCGTTTCTTCTCCATACGCGTGTTACTCGCTTCCTGTTGAGATTTGAACGAAAGAAGAGTGCGGACCTCTTCAGTCTAGCTCACTGTAGCTGCAGTTGTTATCTATTGACCAGTCCCTAATTTGCATAGCTCGGACTAATTTGTCCATGGCTGCCGTTGCATAAAGATCCGTGGCTTTATTTTCGTGTCGAAGCGCTGCTCCGCATTATTTTCCAGCTTTCCACAGTATTGACGTTCTTGATCAAAATGATCACTGCTCTTGTGTGTGTTTACTCGTTTTCGTTTCCTCAACTGCTACTGATCATGCGAAACTTGCTACTGTGTTGGCGCTCTCTGTCGTCTTCCTTGCATCATTGATTGCTTTGGATTTTACCTTGCGTGGGTCTATTTGCCCATGACGTGTGTTACTCTCGCATCTGATTTCCCTCAGCACCAATGATTTTGATGTCCGTCCTCGTCTCGTTATTATCTCTTACTAAGTCATTAATTTTCTCATCAATTCCTTTTAGGCCACCCTCCATTCCTTCTAGTCCATCAGTTTTCTTCTCCAGTCGCATTAGAAATACACGTTCAAGCTGTGCCTCCACTGTTTCATTGCGCTTTTCCTCCGTGACGTACGCTTTATTTTCCCACTCACAGCCTGCTTGTCTCCGTGCCCTACTTCTCGATACCATTCAAATTCTCCATCAACAAGAAACCTCAATTACCCGCGCAAAAGGTGGACAACAATATTATCTACCTCACATGATATACGCAGTAAGATACAATGACGTGAAAAAATAATTAGCAAAGCAGTATGCAGTCCAAAACGACAACAATAGTACAATAGATTCAGAATAAAAAAACGAAATACAAAAAATTACAATGCTAATCAGCACAAAAATAATACAACGCGACTGGCAACGGCGGGAAAACGGTCGATATGTGACTCAGAAGTCACTGACACAAATACACTGTAAATAATACAAATAAATGCATAAACAACACATTGAGAGATATAAGATTCTACAACATGTTATTGAACCATATTTTTAACTAGCATAATGTGGACCTCTTTAGCAAAGACGATAAATGACAGCATCGCAGAAGTGCCAAGGACCTAGACCCTGGCAGCGGTCCGCCAATTGCAAGCTTCTGACTCTATCAGTTGCAATGAAAACTTTAAGAAAATGGCGAAGATAATTTTAATCAGAACACTGGGAGGAGTTGAGGTCTAAATAATATTAGATTTATTCATTCTTAACATAAGAGGACAAAAGGTGGCTAAAGAAACGCCACACAAACCGTTTCATTTCACAAACGCTTTCAATCATATGACGTCTATGGTTAACAAAGTGATCATCAGGGGATCAGCATACCACACTAACCAGAAATAATTACTTTATCTGACTTCATACATGTGAATCCGTGGTATGGCCCAAAAACTACGCTACTATCAAGCATCTATAATCTATTATTCCATAAAGAAAAATATGGTTCCAAAGAACATGGTGCTGAGAAGCTTATATTGGAACCCTATGCCATAGCAGCGAATACTGTACCCTTTTGCACGTGAGGGCAGCACAGCACGACGCGGTGGCCGACTGATGTAACGGAAGTATACAAATACGTGGTCCCGTGTTCAGCTGATTCGGAATGCAGGTACCTGCCTACGTGCCTCTGAAACCCCAGTGGATTCCAGTGTGCAGCTGGATCCGTTTGCTTGTCTGGCAAACCTGTTTGACTCTGTAATTCATCTATGATTGACGGAATATGGCTCTGAGCACTATGGGACTTAACATCTATGGTCATCAGTCCCCTAGAACATAGAACTACTTAAACCTAACAACCTAAGGACATCACACAACACTCAGTCATCACGAGGCAGAGAAAATCCCTGACCCCGCCGGGAATCGAACCCGGGAACCAGAGCGCGGGAAGCGAGAAAGCTACCGCAAGACCACAAGCTGCGAATTTTATGGATATATCTAACGTTTAGACAGATGACTCAAAACAAACAAGTACATCCTCGCATCGCTCGTTGTGTGCATGATGCAAGAAGCAGTACCTCTGACGGTTCAGACAGTGACTGGCACAGGCTCTAAGTGACACAAGTTTCACTGTTTAGGTAAAGACGTGCCGCTCCTTACTAGCGAAGAGTCAATATAAGAATGATTTCTTCTCTTTCTCTCAGCTTTCCTCACCAGTTTGGTAGCACAGCACTATTACATGCTTAGACTACTTCGGCTTTAGGACAAGCAAATCACGAGCTGGAGCTCGCCATTCGATGCTGAGACACCGCCCCTGCTCTGCAGTCACAGATCTGACCAATCAGTGACATTAAAAAATAATTGGGAGATAAGGAAAAATGATTCAGCTTCGCGGCCTCTTCCCCACTCGTTTATGCCATGTCTGTGCTAAAGGCATGAGTTGGATGGATCCACAGCCCACCCTAAAAAGATCGTTATCTCTCCTGTTGTGTCCGTTTCGAACTTTCCAAGGAATGGCCATAAACTCGCTAAAAGCCTCGTGCCTTGACAAATATGTTTTGTAGCAGAGTCTGGACGCCTGGGCGCAACTGCCCTGTCCCAAAATAATTCACAGAAACTCACAGCCATATCATCCGCTTTCTGTACCTAACGAGGGCCCATCCCCTGCTTTGTTGCCAGTCGTCAATGCTCTGCTCGTAGCTGCAGTGACTCCTCGGCACTAGTCAGCCTACCTGGACGCGGCATCCGACTGGCTGTCGCCACTCAATGTGTCTGCAGAATGAGAACATGGGACTTGGCCGTCCAAGAACGTTTTCATCCAGGTTCCACAAAAAGAAATCTCCCCTTGGCTCTCAGCCACCTTACGCTTTTGCTCCAGTCAATTAACTTCTCGCTCTCTTCCTTTGAAAGGAAGTAATGTTTACTGCTATGCCTTCACTAGATCACACAAGCAAGTGTGTTAACTATTGCAAACCATGTAATCATATGAATGAAGACAGACCGTATCAGATATATCAACCAAATAATAAAGATCATCTTCCCTAAGAACATTACGCAGCGTGACACGAAATCAAAAGTGAGAGTGCCCTGCAATCTCTGAGGTCCTCATCAGCACAGTCCAGTTCCTCTCTCTAAACTCCAGTTTATTTTCATTAGCAAGCTTTGGCAATTCTTATGTAGCATAGTTATTTAGTTTTTGTGAATTCAACATTGAACAGAGACTCAAGCTTTTTATGAGATACCACCAAACTGTGGCTTATCACTACATGTTGTCTTTAGCATCCAGTATGCTTCAAAGAAATACAACTTTCTGTGTGTCCTGCACAATACGCCATCTTGGTCAGTCTTAATATCAGAACTACTTCAATTTCCATTTCTCGGCCATAAAACGGCGACTGCTGGAAGACTTACGCCTCTGGAGTCCATATGCATGTAGCCTACTGTGCGTCTGGCACCACACTGTCATACTACAAAAGAGTCCGGTGGCCTGCATGGCAATGAATTGCACCACTCACAGCATCTACTTCTGAGAACTGCTCCAGTGTTGGTTTTGTATTTGCCCAAGTGACTCTGCTGCTTGCCCGAGTATGGTTAACTCATCCGAATATGCTGCAAACACCCTTTTACTTATATAAATATGCCAATTCGAATAAAAATGTGATTTATAACTGACTACCGACACTCACTAGTACCAATCTGCATTACATTCTTTGGTACTGATTAATTATTTTGATAAAATGGATCTTTTAATTATGATTTTATATACGATATTAGGCAGTTTCGAAAAAAGTTTTCACCCAAAAAGGACAACTATGGTTCTGTTATTCCATACTGCTGTGACTCTATGTGAATGTTTTTCATTCCTACTACCTGGTAGGTAGTGGCGGGCCAGTATCTCAGAAATCCATGACCAGACGTTTTAAATGGATGTAAGATTGGCAGACAGCGTCAGCTAGACACATAATCGGACGTTATCTGCAACGAGGTAGGTCAAGATAACACAGGAAAATGTGGTATTGAGTTGTATTGCTGAAAAATAACGAAGTCATCGAAGATAAGGCACAACCACTGGTCTTAATGCGTCAGTAATGAATAGGCTGCTGCTCAAAACACCCGGTATGAGAACCGGACGTGATTGTGTCGTGTACTCATTGGCGACAAATATAATCTGGCCTGGTACTGGCAAACATGACGATGATGACTGTAATCCGGCAAACCCTGCAGTTTTCTCACTTGAATACGTCCAATATAGATACTGAATGAAGAAATGGAATTCGTTTTCAAAGATAATGTGGTACCGCGGTTGCATCTAGTGTCGAGATGGGTGTTCAGTTCTGCATAGCAATGTGAACAATACGTCTGTCCCCTTGGAAAATAGTCGTACGGTGCCGCCAAGATCCCTCAAGGTGTTGTTTGTCGCCCTCCTGACTTCGACTGTAGTGGGGTCTCGTCCGAAGCGACGAGATATAAAGTACAGATTGGAAAGGCCAGAATCCTCTCGTTGTTGAGTTTCAACACTTGCTGGCAGACTCTCCTCCTCCACAAACTAACGTAACAGGATTTTCTGTCAAACAACAGCTGGCCGTTGTGGCCGAGCGGTTCTATGTGCTTCAGTCGGCAACCGCGAGACCTCTGCGGTCGCAGGTTCGAATCCTGCCTCAGGAATGGATGTGTGTGATTTACTTTGGTTAGTTAGGTTTAAGTAGTTCTACGTTCTAGGGGACATAGTGCTCAGAGCCATTTGAACCATTTTCTCAAACAATAACTAAACGCTATTTCTGAATGACAAACGCACTGTCTCATCGGTTGCGGGTAAGTAGGGGCATATAGCCACCGCACTCCCTGCATTTGCGGCCCTTGTGAAACGCTAAGAACACTGGCCCAGATCCGCGCGAAGCGAAGTCATGTATAAAATGCTAAGTCAACGATGATAGGAAGAACTGCTTCTTCAGACAAGCCGAATGCTATTTCTATCGTAGCCTAGTTCGTACAGAACCGGTCTGCCTGCAAAAAACTACAAAGGCCCTCCTCTGTTTCACGAAGAATAACGCAAACAGTAATGGACCGAAATCAATTTCAATTCATGTTCAGTTTCTGCGCCTTTCCATGCTCAAAAATCAGACAGGCGAAGTCGCACAATACGCAAACACATAATTTTATGTAAATACCACACACTGCAAATAGGAGCTCCCTATCTCGAAACTCACAAAAGCACTCTAGTGCGCAGCTGGAAACAGAACAGTTTTTACGGGACGAGATGGACAAATAAACTCAGGGAACACACCGCAAACTAAGGATTACGTTACAACTTTGTAACCACTCAGTATCTTTTCAACTATATACTGGAGCATCTGTGACGTTGGTTCACTTAGATACATACGGAAAAATTGACCGACCTCCTTTGCAGTCATCAAGTCTGCATCTCAATGCCTGTAACGGCGACAGTATTTCAGTTCTTGGAACACACCGCTTAGATGCAAAATACAGAAACACGACTAAGATAGTCCCTTTAAATGTATTCCTCTCACGCACGAGCGTGAGATGTTAAGTCCCATAGTGCTCAGAGCCATTTGAACCATTTTGCTTGCATAATGGCAAGAGGTGGATCAACACGTTATTTACTTGCTCTATTTTCGAAGCTCTTTTTCTTGAATAAATCATCCAGTTTTTCTGATACACTAACCATGTGTTTGTGTTCATATGTATTCGTACATCACATTTACCAATGTGGTAAGCCGCTTTCTTTTTGTTTCTTATGGTGTATTTCCTGATGTGTCTCGTTCTTTAGTAAATATTGCTCTCCTTGTGGGATCATTACTTGTTACCAGATCTTTGTGAATTATTGCCTTAATACTGTCCTTAGTTAACAAAAATTATTCTGATATCGTGAAAATACGATCGCTGATATTTCTGTCATTACTTGTCGCATTTGGGAGATATGTACTAAGTGACCAAGCTAGCCAGTATGCGCCAGGATAGGAGCAGGACGCTGGTATAATAGGAATGCGTACTTAGCACACAAATGTTGCATTCTCATGAGGGTACATGAATTCTGCATGGGGTGAGGCATAATGGACGATGTGTGACTGTTGGGTGTCGTCAGGAAAGGATCGGTCCGTCAGAGGTCGTGACCGGGAACAAAGAGTGCGGGCGGACTACTATGTTCGCTGTAGGTGAACTTAAAAATGATTTGACTGGAGGAAGCGGATCGGTGGCCTGTGTAGCATCACATCAGCACTGTCAAAGCACTGGCGGTACTCCTCTTAGTGCAGCGCTTCCCGGCACTGACTTGGTCGCATGGAGTGCAAGAATTAAAGACTTCATTTGTTTTAATTATTCCTATCCTTTTAGAAAGTTCATCTTGACCTGGTGATTTTGTTCTAATTGGGACTTACAATAAATACGTGAAGAAAGGATAAACAAGGAAAGAACTTGATTTGTTAGATTTGTGTACAATATAAAATTTGAGAGGTCCGATAAAACACAACAATAACATTTGCGTAATCTGGCTCCCCATATGCACTGGCTGTGGTTTTGAGCGTGACGGAGCTGCTGAACGGGACAGTATAGTCGCGTAACTGCGTTAGGTGAGTAAATGCAGACGATATGAAACATGCACCAGGTCCAACTTCAGCTGCTCAGCTGAGAAAGAGATGTTATGAGTTTAAAATAAGTACTATAATTTTCACGTCTTTCATTTCGGGGATAACATGAGAATATGTTACTAGTCAAAAATCTCTGTTAAATAAATAACAGTTCAATTTCAGCTAAAATCTCAGCTGAATATATAATATACCTTTGTTGGAATAGTGGACCAATTATACCAAATAAATCTAAAATTATCATGACGTGACACAATAAGTTTGCTAAGCAGCTACATATTCCGAGTGTGTCATTAAGGTAAAAACGAATTACTCCTAAATAAAATGTAAAAGTAAAAGGAACTATTCTGATCTCTTTCACACGTTTAAGAAAGTTTTAAGCACAGAAAAAGGGTCAGTTTTATCTTTATCACGTAACTGATAAAAAGCGGCCGTATAACGGCACATCCTCCTCTACCAATACTTCACCTCAACAGATTATCTCGGTTGCTCTTCTTGCAACCCGCCCGGGGGTACTAATGGGGGGTGGGGGTATACCTTTAACTGGTTGTCGTTTCGTGACCGTGCGCCCTGTCCACACCACGTACCTGATAATCCCGCGGCGGTCTTATTGTCCTGCTCGACACTGCTGCTGGCTTGCCTGAAATTGACAGTCTTGATGATTATCTGTCAACAATATCACTCAGACGAGCGTACGCATAACCGACACGACGCGGGTGATTGTTGATGCTGAGGAAGCCGAATGATCGAACGAAAGTTCTTACGCTCGCAAAATATAACGTAAATGATAGAAATAACCCTTTACTGCGAAGTAACGGTTACTGCGATAACCGTTCCTCTGATACAGACAGTTATTTCACTAACTGTCTAGTGTCAACAGTGCCTCGCGCCATCTGTTGACCGATGATCGTACTACGCTTTCCCGTCAACTCATCGGAGATCTGGATACGAACGAAGGAGGGGGATAGACTATTTGGAACGCGTTCCATAGCCCATTTGAAAAACTGTGAGACTGCGCGCCATCTTTTGATCAGAAGTGTGTACAATATCGTGCGCCTTCGTTATTTTTAGCAGAAACAATTAATTGAAGTTAATGTCCGAGCGGTGGCTGATAGGAGCTGCAGTACAGGCATTAACAAGTACGGTCGTTCCCTTGAGCCAACGCCTCATATGCCAATTTAGCTTGGACGGGTAGTATAAAGAGAGTTACCAGAAGGAATTTGAGCGACTATGGAAATAACTGTCAGAGGCCTATATTTTCCTCTAGTAGTTTTCGTTATTGGCTGAGTTCTCGTTTTCTGGCTGTTATCGGGCTACCACTACAGGTAAACTGGAGGTTGCTTACGGAATATCTGTGTTCCTGATACAGTGACTCCTGTGTTAGACCTCGGTGATATTTCCAGAGACGATATTTTCTAGAGCGAACAAATATTAACGTTCTTCATTGGAAATAGGTGCTGGCCATCGCGAATGACAAGTAACATGTCAGAAAGTATAACATAATACAGTTGAATATAATGATTATTATCCTCATCATTTGTGAGGAGATTGTCTAAATATGTCAATATATTACAGTAACTGCTAATATGTACAGAATTGATACACTATCAGAATAAAACACAGTTACGCACTTTTAATAAATTTATCATACACAGAATATCAGATATTGACTGTTGCAACGAAGTGCTGTCAAAACTGAAATATAGCAGAATTTTTACCTAAGCTGGTGTATCAGTCTCTGTTACGATATTCATCTACAGAGTAGAAGGCGGGGTCAATGCAATTGTTCGATTGCACCCGTCTGCTTCGACGTAAAGGTGCTGTGGTGTGTGAATGTCATTACGGCAAGGCGTTTATGAGTTGGTTTGTGTGTGTGTGGGGGGGGGGGGGAGAGGATGGGGGAGGGGGGGGGGGGTTGGTCGATCTAGTTTGCAGTGCCGGAATTTGCTGGTGGTAATTAAATTTTTTTTCTAGTTTTGATGTGTAGTGCATTTATGGAGTATTGGATGTGATTTAATTTATGTAGGGATGTTTGATTTGTGGATTTTTGGGATTGTGGTTTTATTTTTCGCAGATGTAGGTGTTGGTTTTTTGGCATCGGTAGTTGTGGTGGGTCTACATAGGTCACAGGAAATGATCGATTCCCATTGTCATAGTTGTAGGAGTTGATGTTTTGGTATCGTCATCTGAAGTTGACCTATGTAGGTCAAGGGAAATGTCCTCTTCCAATTTTTGTACTTTCAGTTGTGAGTATTGGTGTTTTGTATGGATACCTATGGTTGACCTATATTGTTAAAGGGAAGTGTCCGATTCCTGCAGATTTTGTTGGTGTAGCGGAATGGGGTATTTTTTTTTCTTTTTGTTCTTCATTTTGTGTTTTGCGATCATGGTGTGTTTTTTATAACTAGCATGTCCTCACCCTAAAACTCCCAGCTTCCCGCATTTGTCCCGTTGGTTTGATTGTACTTTTGGTGGGAGATGTTATTGTATTATTTATATGTATCTTCGTGTTTGTTGCCATGTGTATGTAGTGACGTCATAGACACGCTTAAAATAGCCATTTCCGGCATTTGATAACATCCTGGGTCAAAGCAGACGGGTGGAATCAGACACTTCTGTATCAAAATATCTTTCAAACACACTGTAAACCGCGCTTTATCTGAAACCAAGTTTTTAATGGTTGCTGACTTGCTGGCAGTTTATTGAAAATGAATGTTACTGAATATTGGACCCCTTTTGGACCAAGGCAAGTGATTTTAGGTCTTTATGTAGATTGCTATTCCTATTTCTAGTACTTATATTATGTGTTGAGCTATTGGTTGGAAATACTTGTAACAAAGTTCCTTGAACAGGTTCCTACATTATGTTCTTGAATTTATACCAGAAACGATTTTTATTACACGCTTTTACGTGCGAAAAACTTTTGCTACGTTTGATGAGTTACCACTGAATATGCTCCCTTATGAAATAACAGAGCGAAAAAATGTGGTACGCCCTTGCCAACTGAATTTATTATTGAGATGTAGTCCCAGAAATGTAACACTGTCAACCTTTTCGATCTGCGTGTCTTCATATGTTATAAACATGATGTAGCTGGAGAAATCGAGCAGTTTCCAAGTCTCACATAAAACTTGGACTAGCGTACTCACACTTTCCACAATAGGACTATCTTTTACAGGACAGGAGTAAACGAATCTGTCACATTACGTATATTTTTTGTTGTATTACTAGGCTGTACATTTATTCTATTAAGTGAGCAGCACAAGAAATTAAGCTTCGAAATTAACCTACAGTATTCAGTTTATATATTACTTCATACTTAGAAACGCACGTTGTTAACATTTTACTTAAACAGTGCTATGGCGAATTTCCCTGTACTTTCTTTTGCAGTTGCGAGGATAATATTTCTAATGGCGACCGATAACCTACAAACATATAATATGAAACACTAATAATCGTTCTAACATCAACTAAAATGTACCAGGAGTTATTTAGGTAAGGTTATGACACGATTCATACGACATTCCTACCATTTCACACTACTCGCAGTTATACTGATAACTAAACTGATGGATTCCAACTGTGTCGTTATTTAACTGTAGCCCCATCGGAGTATTCGGTATTCGCTAGCGAAAAATAACTTGACAGTTATTAATAACCGTTAAAAATAACGGTATCGAAGAATAACTGGAACTGTGATAACGGTTACTCCAGAATAACCGTTTGGCCCACCTCTACTACACACTACACAACATAACAGTTCCGTATCCCGCGCTTGACTCTGCAGACGTGGCTGCCCGCAAAGATACCAACAAAGCCAGCGATATGACAATATGCTTACATTTTGACAACTTTCATAATATTTTACACACAGTATGTCATATTTAATGTTAAATTTATGAAAAGGTATTACTTTATAAAATATTTTAGTTTCGATGTTATAATACGAGTAGATAAGTACTAGTTCTGAATGTACAGTTAAAATTCCTTGCTTTAGAAACATAAAAATTAGGAATTATTTGCACTTTTAAAATTTCTATTATTAATTACTCAATCCTGTACTGTTTACTATGTTTATTTCTGGATTAAATTATGAAATAATAATCGAAATTAATAATATAACGAAAAGTAGTAGGAATTCATTTGTTAAGGAAAATCGTAAACCCTTTGGGATATTGTTATTTCCGCAGAGTGTGGGACTCTTAACATTACTTCTTATGTGATCGGACATGTTTCTGTATAATTAGTGTGAACAACATAATTTCGGTTTCCTTAACGTGAAAAATCAATATACTGTATGATATACTAGAATGTGACCAAATCAATGAAATACATATTTACGTGAAAAAATTCGCCTGCCGCGATGGCCGTGTGGTTCTAGGCGCTGCAGTCTGGAACCGCGGGACGGCTACTGTCGCAGGTTCCGAATCCTGCCTCGGGCATGGGTGTGTGTGATGTCCTTAGGTTAGTTAGGTTTAAGTAGTTCTAAGTTCTTGGTGACTGATGACCTAAGATGTTAAGTCCCATAGTGCTCAGAGCCATTTGAACCAATTTTTGAAAAAATTCTGCAATAATAATTTTCTGATTTATTTAGTTCAAATAAACCGTGAAGGTTTAATGTCAGATCTTCAGCTTCAAGAATCAGACCCCGACAATGATTACTGGAGCCATCTCAACATATCAATCTAAGTAAAATTGTAAGTTTATTGTAGTCTTCGACTCTCTCAAATCTTCATAAAAGACTTTGTTCATTACTTACTATGACTGGCCAATGTTTAATGTGGACATGTGGACAATAGATGGAAGGAGGTAGGAGGGGGGCAGTTTTCAACGGGTTTGCTACTGCAAATCCCCTCTAGTTACTCGTCCAAGGACTTAGTCTTGGTAAAAATATAAGATAAACATGGCGTTCTCAACAATTGGCGTCGTAGGAAAACACTTGGATGAGTAAATAAGAGTCTGCAGTTTGATCAATATTTACTTGAACTGGAACGCATAATATTCTTGTGTGCCTGGATGTAAGTATTATATGCGTTGAACATTCCAAAAGGTAAGTATGAAATACAAGGCACAAAATGAATTTCCGTTAGTAAGGGAGACTAGGGAGAAGTAGATAATATTACACTGTTATAGAATTTTCCATTCCTTGTATCTAGTTTTACGCATAAGCCAAGCATCTGTCAAGCAGACACGGCGGCGAGATGGCTCCAGGTATGTAAAAAATAATTCAGCTAAGTCAGTTATTTAACCAATAAAAACATACTTTATGAAGTCCCTAAATCAGGTGTTCAAGTACGATAATTAACGTTCATGGTACTAACTGAAATGTGACACTACATTTACAAATCTCTTACTTGTGCCCTAGTAATACGCATAAGCATAAAGATAGTTGGACTAATCACACATAGTTTACACACCGGTATCTCTCGATTCTTGGGACTATAACTTCCTTCGGTGTGTAAGCTGTTAGGGCACCATCGGGGAGTAAGGTATGTTTTAGTCTTAAGTAATACTTTCTGAACCACGTTATCTAAACACTTCTGTAATTAATAAAATAGTCTATGCACAACGACGTTCCAATGACTTTAGTTTCAGCATTTTGGTGTAATAATGCACACCCTTTCTAACGACATTTGGTCTTTCTCTTTGTATAATAACTATTCCAATACCGTAATTAAATCACCTTTAGTGTAATTAGTTCACGCAGCCAGTCATTGCGTTCTAGACCGGACGTCAAGGTAGAAATATACAGTATAACAAGTACGGTTGCACTGTGACTCAGCTTGACACAGTAGCGTCTGGAGAGAACTGGGGCCTTACTTTCTCGCGTGGATCTGCACGGAGATAACTTGTCCTCCAATGTGTGATGGAGTTGGCAGCAGTTAGTGCTTTGCCTCCCAAGCATGCCGATGTAATGCGTCTTCACATGTAGATTGTCTTCTTGGGTGTCTCCTCAGCACAGTTCTGCAGCGCTAGCTATGCAGCGAGCAGATGTGGCCAGCGGGTGTTGACGCTGCGCGGCAGTATGCGGCTCAGCTTCCGGATTTGGGAGTTGTGTGACCGGCCGGCACGTTCGTAAAAGGGGCGGGCGGTCGCCTGGAAGAGGTCACGGAGCAGAGGTACTTCCGCGATGTCGTGAAGATGAGCGGTGGGGAAATCGTACGGCAAGTGCAAGGCCAGCCGAAGGATCTGTTTCTGCAGTGTCTCCAGCTTCTTCAGGTTCGTGTCGGCGGCGTTCCCCCAGACGACGGCGGCGTATTGGAGTACAGGGCGAAGCAGCGCCTTGTTGAGAGTGATGCCCAGCCGCGGTGGTAGTCGGGAGCCGAGGTTCAGTACCGGGTACAGGATGCGAAGCCGGTTCCGCACTTAGGCCTTCACTTCGCGGATGTGCGGAACCCACGTGAGTCGGCGGTCGATGGTGACGCCGAGGTAATGCGCCGTGGGACGCCACGGGACAGGGCTACCACCGACGGTGAGCGGTTGCAGACATGCAGGAACGAGTCGCCTGGTGACGATCAGGAACTGCGTCTTGGCCCCATTGAACTGTAGACGCCACTTGACGGCCCAGGCTGCCAGGGTGTCAACGGCGATCTGCAGACGGCGGCGCATGACGGCGGCATTGAGACTCCTCGTATATAGAGCTGTGTCATCCGCGTACAGGGCGAGCCGCACACGGTCGATCTTCGTCGCATCAGAAGTGCACAGCGAATACAGGAGTGATCCCAAGACCAAGCCCTGTGGCACACCGGCGTTGTTGCGGCGGACGGAGGACAAGCCATGCGCGGCCCGCACATGGAGGGTCCTATCGGAAAGATAGGAATGGATGAGATCGACGTGCGACGTCGGGACCCCAAGTTCGAAAAGTTTGAACAAGAGGCCGCGGGGCCACACATTGTTGAAAGCACGCGACACGTCCAGGAACACCGCGCCGAAGAACTCGCGCTGCTCGAGGGCGACGAACGCATCTTCCACTAGCCGTAAGAGTTAGTGAACTGAAGAGTGGCCTCTGCGAAAGCCGAGCTGCTTTTCGGGCAGGAGACCTCCTCGTCAACATGGCGCTGCAGCCGCCTGATGTACACCCTTTCAAACTAAAAGGTCGGTAGTTCGCGGGCTGACGCAGATCCTTCCCCATCTTCGGAATCGCCACGATCTCTGCATGCTTCCAGGACTGAGGAAAACTGCAGGACCGGAGGATTACATTAAAGACGTCGGCGAGATGAGTGACAGCCACCGGCGGGAACTTCTGGAGTAGGGCGCTGGAAACTTCGTCTGGGCCCGCAGCTTTCCTGGGGTTCAGGACACGCAGGATGAACGACACCTCCACCGCCGTCGTCTCTTCAATGACGTCATCGTCGTCGCGTGCCTCCAAGTAGCGTGGGAGCCAGTCAGCAACCAGGTCGTCGTGGATAGCGTCAGTCGGGTCTTCGATCGGTGTAAACGCAGCCTCAAAGACGTCTGCGTGGGCATCAGCCTTCGCAGCTGGTTTGCAGACAGCCTGGCCATGGACCAGCAGCGGAGGGATACGTTGCGTGCGGCGTAGGAAACGCTTCGTCGTCTGCCGTAGCTGGGCCACACTATCACCAACTGTCACTCGAGGCGAAATGGTAAAAATGCTTATCTAAAACTGTTTCACAGTAAGAAATTGAAGTTCGTAGGCGGCACAAAGAACTACACAGTCAAATACTACCAATCTTAGTGAAAATTGGTTGAATTAAAGTGACAAAGGGAAATTGCAAGTTCGGCTAAACAAAATGATATTTCATACCGACTACGGAGGACTCTGAGTGGTTATTTTTGAATTAGCGAAATAAATATCACACGCAATCAATCCAAAATCTGTAGGAAACTCTGTATCTAAATTGAATGAATGCCAACAAGCATTTTCAGTAGTCATAATGCCACGGGTAAAGCGAACTAAATACAATCACTGCTGAAATTCCCAAGACAATATCTCAGAAACACTAATTAGCCTCACAAGAACACGAGAAAAAATTTACAATGATACAGTTTCAGAGCCTAAGAATCTAAATTATACTTTCAAAGTCATAAAAAAAGTGATGAATATATTAGTTCAGATGGTTCATGAAAAGATAGAGAGCCTTATACCTACGGAATCATCAGTTCGAGTCTGATAATTCGTTTGATCGTCGCTAGTATGCGACGGTGAAGGAAGTAAAGTGAATTTTAATAAAGTCGTTACGATTTTCAATCATTTTAAAGCAGTTCATTTCCGGATCTCGTATCAAACTGTTGCGCCTACTTCGTATCTGAGCTCGTGGAGCTGTGCTTTTAAATGTCAACAAGTGATGTACTTGCCGTTGCGCTAGCAGGTATACATCATGTGCTAAATATCGACGAAATGACAGAAGAGTATCAAATCTCCAATCGGTACACGGCAATTACCGACACAGGTTAAAAGTTGGAGCTGAAAAGTATGCGAAGGTTCGTGAAGATCATAGAAGCAGCGCAAACAATATCATGACAACGGCTGATGGTCCTGAGGCAGGTTTACAACAAAATGGTTCAAATGGCTCTGAACACTATGGGACTTAACATCTGATGTCATCAGTCCCCCAGAACTTAGAACTACTTAAACCTAACTAATCTAAGGGCATCACACACATCCACGCCAGAGGCAGGATTCGAAACTGCGACCGTAGTGGTCACGCGGTTCCTGACTGAAGCGGTTAGAACCGCTCGGTCACAACGGCCGGCTTGTGTTCAATGACAATGTGCAAGTCAACACAGAAATTACATACGATAGGCTATAGGCTTGTGTCGATTATAAGTTGAGTCGGCAAATCACTAACACTCTTTTGTTACAAACGTCATCTGGCGTAAATACGTTAAAATCTAATTTAAGACCGCATCTAATTCTATGGTGTCTTCGCACGTGATTGTCTTTAAGTACATGAAGCAACTATCCACACCAGAAAACATGGATTAACAAGAACTGTATTGACTGAATTGTCAGAAAAACAATTATTAATGCAGGCCGTTGCCGGCCGAGCGGCTCCAGGCGCCTCAGTCTGGAACCGCGCTACCGCTACGGTCGCAGGTTAGAATCCTGCTTCGGGCATGGATGTTTGTGATGTCCTTAGGTTAGTTAGGTTTAAGTAGTTCTAAGTTCTGGGGGACTGATTACGTGAGATGTTAAGTCCCATAGTGCTCAGAGCCATTTAGAATAATTTATTTTCAGTACTCAACGTCCTACGATTTGGACGAAATCTTTGAAAATGGACAGTTTAGGACAACTCCGTGGCCAATGCCTCTTGTAACACTAATACTCAGAAATAGCCTGACTAATATACAGGTTGTTTGTTTTAACTTGAGATATCTAAACATCGCGGCCGCGCGGTTAGAGGTGCCATATCACGGAATGCGCGGCCTTTCCCGCCCGTGGTTCGAGTCCTCCCTCGGGCATGGGTGTGTGTGTTGTTCTTAGCATAAATTAGTTAAAGTAGTGTGTAAGTCTAGGGACCGATTAAGAGCAGTTTCGTCCCGTAGGAATTGCCACACATTTGAACACATTTGAAACGTCGCGAGAATGGTGCATAGTACGAAAAAATGTTCAGGATGAATGATCAATATTAGTAAAGGAAACGTCAGCCTATGCTTTAAATGGGAACCTACTAACCACTCCTCCTGGATAGTTGGGATCAATTAAAAATTTTATAATGGGAACCACTTGTTATTAATACATATTGAAAGTTTACTCCAAAAAGTACTTACGGCTTTCTCAAAGCATTGTTTTATATTCGTGATACATGGTTGTGTTATCAACAAATATAAAGTGCGCCTGTTTTTTGCAATTGAAAAGAAAAGTACATTTGATTTAGCTGGTCTTTTACGATGAAAATTTAAACCTTTGTTTTCTAACGGTTCATGTGTACATTCGAAATTTACTTTTGTGTTGCAGATATGATTGTACAACACGACATCGTTTGCCGATTCAGTGTACGTTTAGAAACTAAGCTTTTCGTGATCCAGCAACAACAACATAGATGTGATAGTTTTCTGTTCCCGTCGGGATGCTTGAAATCAGTTTAAGTTCTCTTGTCTCTGAGCATAGTGGTGCTCCATTTGAGTGGGCGCCCGTTGGCTCACACCTTTGGGTCCTTAATTTCGGTGAGTATTATTACCTCTCATCATTAGGATGCTTTATTGGGTGAGCTTCCCTTGCCTCTCACCATTCAGGTGGTTGATTTCTGTGGATCCCCTTGCTCTCACCCTTGGGTTCTTCATTTCGATGTGTATCCACGGCACTGCCACTTCATGGATCTGTACATAGTTACAACAAAAAATGGTTCAAATGGTTCTGAGCACTATAGGACTTAACTGCTGTGGTCATCAGTCCCCTAGAACGTAGAACTACTTAAACCTAACTAACCTAAGGACATCACACACATCCATGCCCGAGGCAGGATTTGAACCTGCGACCGCAGCAGTCGCGCGGTTCCGGACTGAGCGCCTTAACCGCTAGACCCCTGCGGCCTGGATAGTTACAACAGATGTGGTTTATATTCCACCGGTAACCGCATATACAACTTGATCAAAAGTATCCAGACATCCCCAGAATCATATATTTTTCATACTAGGTGCATTCTGGTGCCACTTACTCCATATCAGCGACCTCAGTACTCATTAGACATCCTGAGAGAGCAGTATGGGGCGCTCCGCGGAACTCGGAAACATCCCCTTATAAAAATTTATGTATTACTGTGCTGGTAAACCTCTTACGTTATTTCTTTTTCCAACATCTTAGCAAAACTGAACGTACTCAGACAGTTCTCTCTCTACTTATTATGATTATCACAAAATTGTTATACAATATTCTTAGCGCTACGCAATCCGACTTTCAAAAATCCCTACAAAAGAATGGCCCTGACTAACAATAAGCTATACCTTTCATGTATCACTTGCCTCAGAAAAATATTCGTTACTCGAACTACTGCAATACAGCGAGCGCCAATACTGCCAGCAAAATAAAAGATTCTAACTACTGAAAGCACTAACTACTGATAGGCATAGTTAGCAAATGAAACATTTTGATAGAGAACAAACAATGTATTTACCTTAAATAGTGCTCAAAAGTCATACTTCATATGTAATTTTGTGACATCCAATAAAACAAATTTCCTTTTTCTGATGGACACACGTCCAGACTGTCCACTCTGGCATCGCTCTCTACACATCCTACACTGCTGGAGGTTCACCTCCAACTGCACAACGGTACACGCTATTGACATCCAAATGCCCAACACTACAATAGCGAATATTCCAACAATATCAACAGGCCACCGACTGCACACAGCACAGTCAGTGGTTTTCATACAGAGTGCTACTTGGCGTTACCAACAAAAAACCTAAACAGCCTACTCACACAAGGACCTCAGTGCTCATTAGACATCCTGAAAGAGCAGAATGGGGCGCTCCGCGGAACTCAGGGACTTCGGACGTGTTCAGGTGATTGGGTGCCACTTGTGTCATATGTCTGTACGGCAGATTTCCACACTACTAAACATCCCTAGGTCCACTGTTTCAGATGTTATAGTGAAGTGGAAACGTGATGGGACCCATACAGCACAAAAGCGTATAGACCGACTTCTTCTGTTGACCGACAGAGTCCGGCGACTGTTGAAGACTCTCGTAATGCGTAATAAGCAGGAATCTATCCCGACAATCACACAGGAATTCCAGAACGCATCAGGTACCACTGCAAGTACTACGACAGCTAGGCCGGATGTGAGAGAACTGCTCATAAGCCACACATCGTGCCGGTAAATGACAAACGACTACTCGCTTGCTGTAAGGGGCGTAAACATTCGACGATTGAACAGTGGAAAAACGTTGTGTGGAGTGACGGATCACAGTACCCAGTATGTTGATTCGATGATAGGGTGTGGGTATGGCGAATGCCCGGTGATCTTCATCTGCCAATGTGTAGTACCAACAGTAAAATTCGAAGGCTGTGCTGTTATGGTGTTGTCGTGTTTTTTATGGAGGGGGTTTGCATCCCTTGTTGCTTTGCATGGCACTATCACAGCATAGGCCTACACTGATGTTTTAACCACCTTCTTGCTTCCCACTGTTGAATCGCAATTCGGGGATGGCGATTGCATCTTTCAACACGATCGAGCACCTGTTCATAATGCACGGCCTGTGGCGGTGTGGTTGACAACCATTACGTCCCTGTAATGGACTGGCCTGCACAGAGTCATGACCTTAATCCTACAGATCAATTTTTGGCATGGTTTTCAACTCCGACTTCATGGAAGGCCTCACGCACCGACTTCGATACGTCTCCTCAGTGCAGCACACCGTGAATAATGGGCTGCCATTCCCCAAGAAACTCTCCAGCGTCTGTTTGAACGTATGCATGCGAAAGTGGAAGCTGTCGTCAAGGCTAAGGGTGGGCCAACACCATATGGAATTCCAGCATTACCAATGGAGGGCGCAACGAACTTGTCGTCTTCAGCCCGGTGTCCGGATACTTTTGATCATTTAGTGCAGCAGGCAACGCGAGGGTTGCGGCGATTGGGTGGAAACACACACCGAAATCAGTCGCCCTGATACGGGGTTCGAGGGCGGCCACCGACATCGAGCACTCTGTTTGTTTACCACGTGGGGGATAGAAAACTACGTTACCACACAAATTGCGTCTTTACAACGAAAGCATTCATGTAGCGTTTGAATATAAACATCACCCAGTTAAACACAAAAGGTTTACATTTACATCACACATGGCAGGTAGAAAAGAATGTGTTTGCTCTTAGAGACATCCTTCATACTTGTCTGTTGCAGCGCTGTCTACCATGAGTGGAAAAACTTGTTTGCGTTAGCAGTGAATATTGTTTTGGCGTACAATGCGAACATGCAATAAAAATTAGACTCGGGGTGTTCCCGCTTGAAAATACATAGTTGACCCATCCCACGCAGGTGGGATGCTAAAGAGGTAGTCGCAGCACAGACAGGTGTTCCTTTTACTAATATTAGCTTTTCACTCAGGACACTTTCTTCGTACCATGCGTTTTTTGTGATACTTCTCTAGCTAATATAAATGCTCTGTATACATGGCGTTCGATGTTCTGCTAAAACGTACCTCAGACCTCATCTGCAATACTTCGATTACTTCAGTAAGCAATGCCTATGCCTGAAAAGCTCCTAGTACTGCTCTGGAACGCACGACGTTGACGATTGTCAACGAAATTTTTGCGACCTCTTTTCAGGAGACCATCCGTCTAATTTCAGAGAGTGCTGGAAGTACGTGCAACAGATGAAAAGCAAACGACAGGTTTGAAAAACATAATACACCTGCAAGCTGCCTCATAAGTAAATTAAGTGACGGACGCAGACGTTGTCCCTTGAAACTTTCTGCCTTCCCAGACACATGCTCCCGGCTTTGTCTCATACACCAGGACAACAAGAACCGTATAATGAAACGAACAGTTCTTTCGCAAGTCAGCCGCTTCAGTAGACACCACGTATCTTACAAATATCGCTATCTATGTCACTGATCTCCCTAACATTTTTAGCAATTAAAGAGTATAAGGAGGATATCAAAAGCAGACTACCATTAGAAAAAAGTGCATTTCTGGTCAAGAAAAGTCTGCTAATGAAACCTACAATTACGGACGTAAGGTGAAAGATAAAGGCCCATGTATCTTCATGTTTCATTTCCTTCTACTACCTTAATGGCATAAATACCCCTGAAACAGGTATGTCTTAGCCAATAGCAATTTCTGTTAATTGTAACACAGATTGAATAGGACGTGACGTCACAAAAAGAGGGTGATGAAAAGAGGTAGACCTTGATTAATAAGAGTTTCATCTAACAAATAATGAAATTGCTCATAAATTAATTAAATTGAAAGAGGCAGGCTTTCAATGATAGCAGCTTCAGCTGAGCAAAATTACCAAATGAAAGCAGAGAACCCTTCAGTAACAACAGTAGAGACCTCAAAATGCAAAGATTAACTTAACTGATGCTTGACGGTTCCAAAGGGGACCCCGAAATCTGTATGGCGATACTGGCTTCAACTCTCATCTGTGTGTCACGTTCCAGAGTTGGCCGTCCAGGCTACGCACGAAGACAGATACGGGTTCAAATCGGCACACAAATATGCCCGGCAACCATTCGGCGGACTTCGTGCGCGAGAGGCTTGCCCAGGTGCTCACACCCGTCCTCCTCGCTCGGTTGCCACTCCTCAAGGCCCGCACGGTTAGCCGAGCGGTCTAACGCACGGCTTTCCGGAGTGGGAGGGAGCGCCTGGTCCCCGGACTTGTGTCGAGGTCCGGTGAGCCGGCCAGTCTGTGGGTGGTTTTTAGGCCGTTTTCCCTATGCCTCTGCGAATGCGGGCTGGTTCCCCTTATTCCGCCTCATCTACACTATGTCGGCGATTGCTGCGCAAACGAGTTCTCCACGTACGCGTACACGACCATTAGTCTACAACGCAAACGTAGGGGTTACACTCGTCTGGTGTGAGACGTCCCCTGGCGGTGTCCACCGGGGGCCGAACCGCACAATAACCCTGGGTTCGGTGTGGGGCGGCGGCGGCGTGAAGTAGACTGCGGTACTCGCAGTGGCGTTGTGGACCACTGCGTCGTTTCTAGGTCCCCAGTTAACTTACCACTCCCCAACTCTTCTCACCGCAACACGCCCTGTCCTCATCAACAGGCGCGAGCAAAGATTTTAGTATGCTCAGACCAGAGGGAAATCACGAGACAGATCGAGGTACTGGCGCCAGCAATTCGAAATGCGAAGCCAACAACCCAGCCACTGCTCAACTAGTATCAAATGTATGCCTTAATTTGAGGAAGAAAATTCTGACAATGTACGTTTGGAGGTCGGCCTTGTATGGTAGTGAAATATGGTCTTTGGGGAAACCGTAACAGAAGAGAATCGGAGCGTCTGGGATGTGGTGCTACAGACAAATGTTGATAATTACGTGGACTGATAACGTAATGAACGAGGAGGCTCTGCGCAGAGTCGGAGAGGAAAGGAATATGTGGAAAACATTGACAAGGAGATGGGACAGGATGGCAGGAAATCTTATAAGAAATCAGACACTAACTCCCATTGTACAAAAGGGAACTGTAGATGGTAAAAGCTGTAGAGGAAGACAGATATTGGTACACACACTGCAAATAACTGTAGACGTGGGTTGCTAGTGCTACTCTGAGGTGAAGAGGTTAGCAAAAAAGAGGAATTCATGGCGGACCGCATCAAACCAGTCAGAAGACAAATTACTTAGAAAAAAAAGTAAACACAATCAGTTGTTTCAGCTGTAAACAGTTTTATTGGTTCATCAAGAGTAGTGACTGGCGTATTGTGACGAGCCAGTTGATCGGACTCCATTGACCAGACGTTTTCAGTTGATGAGAGATGTGGAGAATGTGCTGGACAGGGCAGCAGTCTAACATTTTCTGTATCTAGAAAGGCCCGTACAGGACCTGCAATGTAGGGTTTCGCAGGGATCGAATGAAGGGTAGAGCCACAGGCAGTAAGGCATCAGAAATGTAACGTTCTCTGTTCAAAGTTCCGTCAATGCGAACAAGAGGTGACCGAGACGTGTAACCAATGGCACCCCATACCATCACGCCGGATGATACGCCAGTATCACGCTTCCAATGTGCGTTCATCGCGATGTCGCCAAACAAGGATGCGACCAATGTGATGCTGTAAACGGAACCTAGATCCATCCGAAAAAATGACGTTTTGCCATTCGTGCACCCAGGTTCGTCGTTGAGTACACCATCGCAGGCGCTCCTGTCTGTATTGCAGCGTCAAGGGTAACCGCAGCCATGGTCTACGAGCTGATAGTCCACGCTGCTGCAAACGTCGTCGAGCCCTTCCTGCAGATGGTTGTTGTCTTCCAAACATCCCCATCTGTTGACTCAGGGATCGCGACGTGGCTGCACGATCCGTTACAGCCATGCAGGTAAGATGCCTGTTATATCGACTGCTAGTGATACGAGGCCGTTGGGATCCAGCACAGCGCTCCGGAATACCCTCCTGAATCCACCGATTTCATATTCTGCTAACAGTCATATGATATCGACCAAAGCGAGCAGCAACGTCGCGATACGATAAACCGCAATCGCGATGGCTACAATCCGACATTTATCAAAGTCGGAAGCGTGATGGTACGCATTTCTCCTTCTTACACGAGGCATCACAACAACGTTTCACCAGGCAACGCGGGTCTACTGCTGTTTGTGTATGAGAAATCGGGGCCGGCCGCGGTGGTCTAGTGATTCTAGGCGCTGAGTCCGGAACCGCGCGCCTGCTACGGTCGCAGCTTCGAATCCTGCCTGGGGCATGGATGTCTGTGAAATCCTTAGGTTACTTAGGTTTAAGTAGTTCTAAGTTCTAGGGGACTGATGACCATAGATGTTAAGTCACATAGTGCTCAGAGGCATTTAAGAAATCGGTTGGAAACTTTCGTCATGTCGTCACGTTGTATGTGTCGCCACCGGCGCCAACTTTGTATGAATGATCTGAAAAGCTAATCATTTGCATATCACAGCATCTTCTTCTTGTCGGTTAAATTTAGCGCCTGTAGCATGTCATCTTCGTGGTGTAGCAATTTTAATGGCCAGTGATGTATAATGAAATATTATATAAGACTTAAAATTTGCCGTTGCAGTAATAGGGGGGAATTCACTGTCCAACTGTAAATACATGGACAATTAGCTCAGAGTAGACAGAATGACACACTGGGGTCGCATCGTATAGTTACAAAATAACCTAAGAAAAGAGAGCGGTCAGTGGATGAAACCACGAGAAGAAATACTAAGTGAACCTCAACGAACAACTTAAGATAACTTACACCGTGAGACACGTGATTGACGCACACTGTGAAAACTAGGCTGAAGGCAGGTGACATCCTTACGTCAAGCCGAGATACTTAAGGAATGACGCCGTGGTAGAAGGCAGCCACGCACGGACGTTAGCGACCGACCGTCACACTACAAGGGAAAGTGAAGCTAACTAGTGGCGAATACTGTAAGAGTTGATTGACTAACACAAATGTTAGCAAGTGGTAAATACATAATATATACGCGAATAGAAAATGGTTAAATGTACATCGTCCCAATATAACATAAGGTGAAAATTGCGTAGTTGGGAATAAATAGTGAGAGTGTTCCATCTGTTATAAATTATATAAAAGATAATGTTTTTGAAAATAAAAATGCCCCAAACCTATCGATCGTGGCTATCTGGATAAAAATAAAATGAATATAACAACACTAATGAACCATAAAGAAAAAGTAGTATCACTTAAGCGATTAAAATTTAAAGATTAAAAAGAAGAACACAATATCTTTGAGAAGAAAGTCTGGCGGGAATTTCGGTTAGGCCTGAGTGCTATTTCTAAAAGGAATTATTTTTTTGAGGATACATGTGTTTCAGTATAGTTTGCTCGTTAAGGCTAGAAGAAGGAATCTTGTCTGAGCTGTGCACAATTTGTTTCTTCCGTTAAAATAAGGATACATCCGATATGATGTCGATGGAGGATACTGTAATAGGTATTTATAACACCAGACTAGAACCAATTGGCTTTCAAATAAATGGATAAAATGGACTTAGGTTCCTAACGTCCTTTTTTTTTTTTTTTTTTTTTTTTTTGTGAATGGGATGGTGAAATTACGCCCTGTCTGAGCGAAGTAATGCAGTTGATAGACACTATACTTACTTTGATAATTGTCTGAGCCCAAGTGCTGGTTGTAGATCCTAGCGTTATGGTGTCTATATTGAAGACGAATTCTGTTTAGAATCGAAATGCCGCTGTGACATCAGCTTTATTGAGCCATCGGCCCACATTACCTTAAATAGTACCCAAATAGGGTTATGTTACTGGATAATTACGCATCGATACGTGTGAAGTCGTTTATGTTGCATTTCCTGAGTAAGGGTGTCCACAGCCTGAATTTAGTAGCCATTGTAACTCGCAATGTACTGTATAACCTCAAGTTTATATTTCTGTTCGCTAAGGGATAATTCGAGGGTAGAAGGCACCTGCGAACGAGAGTTAGCGACCGTCACATTACAGGAGAAAATGAAATCTAGTGGCGAGTATCGTAAGAGGATATCCACGGAGTTCCACGCAACCGAACCACCTCTTAATTCAACGAGTGATTCCATGATATGTAAATTATAGTGTCAGACGTAGTCTCTTCTCTAAAAATGGTCAATTAAAGAGGCAAGCGGGCTTAGGTGGAGACAGCAGCGGCGCTACAAAAACAGTTCATGGAACAGGAAAGGACCAGTGGTTGCACAAAGCTATCTCATCATTACGTAGATAGGGCAGTGTGTAAATGATTTAACAAAAGAATGTAACGAGAAAACTTAATATGATTGTGCCACGGTTTCATGCGGAATTAAAAACTGTAAAATTTTCCAAAAATGAGACCTTATATAAAAACGAGATTTGTTAGAAATGTGAAAAGTGCGTCTAATGAAGGGGCTCCCAGCCTCGTGGTAATTACTTTTTTCGTAAAGCTGTAATACTAATTACTTAAGATAGCAATAATTATATATTTTGTCAAACAGGCTTTCACAGGTGACACAATGTGGAGGATATTACAGCTTGTGAAAGGAATGTATGAACAGCATCTTCCTAATATAGTCCACAATCTACAAATATACTTTGTACCAGGTGGTTGCAATTTAAGTGCCACTATACACGGAGTTACAGTGTGGCCTGTAACTAACGAATGGCAATGAAACTTGGTAGATATGCTAATGCGTTAATTGGGAACAGATTTATGCTGAAAATAATTAGTTCCAATTTTGGATACATGGTGCTGATCTTGCGCTGTACACTGTTTGTAAGACGGTACGACATATTAGCTGTCATTTGACAAGCCATCTCGTTGTGGTGGTTCTTTTTACTCTTATTGGTATTTATACGTTATGAAAAGTTGTAGTTAGTGTTATTATGGCTGCATCACAACTGAAAAATTATTTACATCCGTGACTCGGTTAGCGGTTGCGTTCGTGTGATGGACCGGTACATTATTATTTGACATTTGACTTTGTGCCTGCCAGTTTGCCGGCCCTGAGTGTTGCCAGCGGTCATTGACCGAGCGCATGTTTCTTTGTGAGAAGTTGATGCTACCCCCTCCTTAACCTTTCCCTTAACGGTTGCATTATTAGTTGCCGTTTTAACTCTGTGACTAAGTAGATCGTGAATATTGATTTCCCTCTGCATGCTCGGGATGCCAATTACTGTTACTCGGTTGCTGGTTATGCACCGCCTGCATTTTATTGTACACTTTACCGTTTTCAAAGTCATTATTGTTCGCGAAGCCGTTCTTTCTGGGGCTGCTACTACTCGACTGTCGTGATTTATTGTTGTTTTGATTACTCCCCGCATTCCTATATTCGTGTTGACGTGCATCTTCTAGGATTAAATCTAGTATTGACATAAATTGTTCTATGTCCGTGTCAGGGACAGGCACGAGTTTTATCGAATGGCAATGGGTAGTTTCCCTTTAAGAATGCTCAATACATCTCTTGCCAACATCAGTTCATCCCAATAGCTCGTCTTATTAAGATATTTCTCAAAATACTTTCTTAAGTTCCCCGGGCGAGGGTTGAATGGTTCAAATGGCTCTGAGAACTGTGGGACTCAACTGCTGTGGTCATCAGTCCCCTAGAACTTATAACTACTTAAACCTAACTAACCTAAGGACATCACACACATCCATGCCCGAGGCAGGATTCGAACCTGCGACCGTAGCAGTCGCACGGTTCCGGACTGCGCACCTAGAACCACGAGACCACCGCTGCCGGCGAGGGTTGAACAATTCAGGGTTGTAGACCAGTTTTCTTAAACGTTGATGTACACATCGGAACCAGAACCTTGCCAGAAATTTGTTTTGCAAATCGACACGTACTGTTCTGCCGCTTCTAGTGCCCGCAGCGCTGCACCTCCTGTAATAAAGGATGTGACTAACTGAATCTCATGCTTCTCTGTCACGAGAGACATAAAACATTTTAAAACCTTTTTATAAAGACGGAAAGATGCACACCCTTTTTCTCATCATTGCATAACTGAAACTGTCTGCAATATATCAACGATTCCTGAAGTTTTACTTGGGGAAAGGTTGGTAATACGCTGAATTCGCGGCACCAACAATGCCCATGAAAGTATGTGGAGTCTGACATGGCTGACTCTCGCAGACAAATTTCCCCTCACGGCTTATATTAACAGGAAAGTTGCATTATTTTCGTAATAAGTGTAACAGTACAATGTCATGGTTAGATACAAACAGTTTGTGTTAAATTTTATGATCTTGAATGTCTACTGTATAAGTATGTATGATTAGATACGCTGTTTCGAAACAGTGAAACAGTTTGTGTTTAATTTATAATCTTGAATGTCTACTGTATAAGTATGTCCGTATAAACACAAATGAGGTTCGAGAGCGCTAATCATATCGCAGGAAGTATAAAACTATCTCTTAGGCGTCTTGGCAGTTTCGTATGTCCTGCAGCAAATGCGCTGCTTTCGTGTCGTGACTTTCAAACTCTCTCAATTGGCTGAGGACAGCCATAGCTGAAGACAGAAGAACCACAGCGAACGGAACTGGAGATGGGAGCAAACTGCAGAAACAACGGATATGCTACTGGGATTCCCACATTCCGTTAGTATGGGTAATACATCCATCCTGCTAATTTCCATGCACACAAAGGGAATCATTGTGGATTATAGGCACAGTGACTTTAGTCTCACAAATAATTGTAAAACATAACAAAATGTTACAGAAAAAACTTTTAGTCTTTCAAGGTGTTTCGCGTGTTTCGAACCGTTACTATAAATTCAACATGCTTGCCAGCCCTTCCCGATCACCATTACACTATTAGTGATATATCAAACAGATTGCTTGCAATTATACCTACATCAAATTTATCTATATGTCTAATAACTGTCACTCTAAACCTTATTTTATTCAAAATGTTGTAGGCTTACTTCCGTTTCTTAATATGAGTACTGCACATGAAAAGAGAAGCGTATGTTATAAAAAAGTGTAATTTAACTGAATAATTTTCACATATTTATTATTTTGATTGTGAATAGTCTGCGTTGTTTTATTGTTTGCTTAGTGTTTATAAAGCAGATGTTACGCCATTTCGGAACTTGACAGTCAGCTAGAAAGGAACCTTTATTTGGGATATCTTAGCTTCATGCTATTGCTTGTCAAAAAGATTTCCACACTCTTGAAATTGTTTCACGAAGTGGTCTGTGCCAAGCCCGAACCTCGTCCGACACAGAGCGGAATGAAACATCGCTGTTTCGATACAATTAGTCCGTTCCGAACACAGATGGACGGAAACAGCCTTATTTTGAAACAACGATACAGTTTCTGTGTCTGGCTTGAGATCGAATCTGGTGCGGTTATCCGAGACAGAGGCGGAATGAAACACCACTGTTTCGAGACAGTGAACCACAGCCGTTCCGAAACACTGAAAAAGTTCCACATATCGATACACTGTATCGAAACATAGAAACAGTTGCCAAGTCTACCCAGTACCTACTGCAACCTACATCCCTCTGATTCTGCTTACTGTATTCATCTCTTGGTCTCCCTCTACGATTTTTACCCTCCACGCTGCCCTCGAATACTAAACTGGTGATTCCTTGATGCATGAGAACATGTCCTACCAACCGACCCCATCTTAGTCAAGTTGTGCCACAAACTTCTCTTCTCCCCAATCCTATTCAATATTTCCTCATTAGTTATGTGGTCTACCCATCTACTCCCCAGCATTCTTCTGCAGCACCACATTTCTAAAGCTTCTATTCTCTTCTTGTCCCAACTATTTATCGTCCAAGCTTCATTTCCATACATGGCTGCATTCTTCTGCAGCACCACATTTCTAAAGCTTCTATTCTCTTCTTGTCCCAACTATTTATCGTCCAAGCTTCATTTCCATACATGGCTGCACTCCATACAAATTATTTCAGAAATGATTTCCTAACACCTAAATCAATACTCGATGTCAACAAATTTCTCTTCTTCAGGAACGCTTTCCTTCCCATTGCCAGTCTCCATTTTATATCCTCTCTACTTCGACCATCATCAGTTCTTTTGGTCCCCAAATAGCAAAACACCTTTACTACTTTAAGTGTCTCATTTCCTAATCTAGTTCCCTCAGTATCACCGGACTTAATTCGACTACATTCCATTATCCTTTTGCTTTTGTTGATGTTCATCTTATATCCTCCTTTCAAGACATTATCCATTCCGTCTCTGACAGAAATAGAATGTCATCGGCGAATCTTAAAGTTTTTATTTCTTCTCCATGGATTTCAATCCCTACTCCGAACTTTTCTTTTGTTTCCTTTACTGCTTGCTCAATGTACAGATTGAATAACATCGGGGAGAGGCTACAACCCTGTCTCACTCCCTTCCCAACCACTGCTTCCCTTTGATGTCCCTCGACTCTTATAACTGCCATCTCGTTTCTGTACAAATTATAAATAGCTTTTCGCTCCCTGTATTTGACCCCTACCACCTTCAGTATTTGAAATACAATATTCCAGTCAACATTGTCAAAAGCTTTCTCTAAGTCTACTATTGCTACGAACGTAGGTTTGCCTTTCCTTAATCTTTCTTCTAAGATAAGTCGTAGGGTCTGTGTTGGCTCACATGTTCCAATATTTCTACGGAATCTAAACTGATGTTCCCCGAGGTCGGCTTCTACTAGTTTTGCCATTCGTCTGTAAAGAATTGGCGTTAGTATTTTGCAGCTGTGACTTACTAAACTGATAGTTTGTTAATTTTCACATCTGCCAACACCTGCTTTCTTTGGGATTGTAATTCGTATATTCTTCTTGAAATCTGAGGGCATTTCGCCTGTCTCGTACATCTTGCTCAGCAGATGGTCAAGATTGGTCAGGACTGGCTCTCCCAAGGCTGTGAGTAGTTCTAATGGAATGTTTTCTACTCCCGGAGCTTTGCTGCGACTGAGGTCGTTCAGTGCTCTGTCAAAGTCTTCACGCAGTATCATATCTCCCATTTCATCTTCATCTACATCCTCTTCCATTTCCATAATATTGTCCTCAAGCACATCGCCTTTATATAGGCCCTCTATACTCCTTACACCTTTCTGCTTTCCCTTCTTTACTTAGAACTGGGTTTCCATCTGAGCTCTTGAAATTCATACAAGTCGTTCTCCTTTCTCCAAAGGTCCCTTCAGTTTTCCTGTAGGCAGTATCTATCTTACCCCTGTTGGGATAAGGTTGTACATCCTTACATTTGTCCTCTAGCCATCCCTGCTTAGCCATTCTGCACTTCCTGTCGATCTCATTTTTGAGACGTTTGTATTCCTTTTTGCCTGCATCATGTACTGCATTTTTATATCTTCTCCTTTTATCAATTAAATTCAATATTCCTTCTGTTACCCAAGGATTTCTACTAGCCCTCGTCTTTTTACCTACTTGATCCTCTGCTGCCTTCACCACTTCATCCCTCAAAGCTACCCATTCTTCTTCTATCGTATTTATCCCCCTATTCTTGTCAATTGTTCCCTTATTCTCTCCCTAAAACTCTGTACAATCTCTGGTTTAGTAAGTTTATCCAGGTCCCATATCCTTAAATACCCACCTTTTTGCAGTTTCTTCAGTTTCAATCTACAGTTCATAACCAATAGATTGTGGTCAGAGTATACATCTACCCCTGGAAATGTCTTACAATTTAAAACCCGGTTCCTAAATCTCTGTCTTACCATTATTTAATCTATCTGAAACCTGTCAGTATCTCCAGGTTTCTTCCATGTGTACAACCTCCTTTTATGATTCTTGAACCAAGTGTTAGCTATGATTAGGTTGTGCTCTGTGCAAAATTCTACCAGTCGGCTTCCTCTTTCGTTTCTTACCCCCAATCCATATTCACCTACTACGTTTCCTTCTCTCCCTTCAGTCACCCACGACTGTTAAATTTCCATCTCCCTTCACTATATGAATAATTTATCTTATTTCAAAAGTACATTTCTTCAATTTCTTCTTCATCAGCAGATCTGGTTGGCATATAAACTTGTACTACTGTGGTAGGCTTGGGCTTCATATCTATCTTGGCCATAATAATGCGTTCACTATACTGTTTGTAGTAGCTTACCCGCATTCCTATTTTCCTATTCATTATTAAACCTACTCCTGCATTACCCGGATTTGATTTTGTGTTTATAACCCTGTAGTCACCTGACCAGAAGTCTTGTTCTTCCTGCCAGGGATCTGATATTCCACGCTCTGATCTGTAGAAGGCCAGTTTTCTTTCTCCTGATAACGACATCTTCTCGAGTAGTCCCCGCTCGGAGATCCGAATGGGGGACTATTTTACCTCCGGAATGTTTTACCCAAGAGGACGCCATCATCATTTAACCATACAGTAAAGCTGCATGCCCTCGGGAAAAATTACTACCGCAGTTTCCCCTTGATTTCAGCCGTTCGCAGTACCAGCACAGCAAGGCCGTTTTGGTTAGTGTTACAAGGCCAGATCAGTCAATCATCTAGACTGTTGCCCCTGCAACTACTGGAAAGGCTGCTGCCCCTCTTCAGGAACCACACATTTGTTTGGCCTCTCAACAGATACCCCTCCGTTGTGGCTGCACCTACTGTGCGGCTATCTGTATCGCTGAGGCACGCAAGCCTCCCCACCAACGGCAACGTCTATGGTTCATGGGAGTAGCTAAGCTTGGAGAATGACCTGAGTGTTGTCAAGCATGTTTACTGTATTGCAAAGCTCATTGATTGTTTCCGGAACATCTCTGTTTGGTTCTACAGATTCCTAAACTTGCTGTTTATCACATCCGTCTCCCGAGATAGGTATGAGAATGGCTCTGAGCACCATGGGACTTAAGATCTATGGTCATCAGTCCCCTAGAACTTAAACCTAACTAATCTAAGGACATCACACAACACCCAGCCATCACGAGGCAGAGAAAATTCCTGACCCCGCCGGGAATCGAACCGGGGAACCCGGGCGTGGGAAGCGAGAACGCTACCGCACGACCACGAGACCCGGGATATGTATGAGAAGATAGCCTTATCTCGTTCATCTAAAAGGTGATTTAATTTCTCCATAAGAAGGTTATCATGCTCTTTGTTTTCCTTTCTCACTTTCGTTACGTTTTGATTGTAACGCGTCCTTTACGTGACCTAAAAGCACACACATCAAAAAAAGTTTTGCATTACTTCGGTTCTGAGAGTTCCGGAACCTGTATAGAAAATGGGAACAAAAACATAAACATCATTACCACCATACATCAAGACCTTCAGATATGGTGGTCAAGACTGCTGTACACACCGGTACCTCTAATACCCAGTAGCACGTGCTCTTGCATTGATGCATGCCAGTGTTCGTCATGGCATACTATCCAAAAGTTCATCAACGCACTGTTGGTCCACATTGTCCTATTCCTCAACGGCGAATAGGCGTAGATCCGTCAGAGTCGTTAGTGTGTCACATCGACCATAAACAGCCCTTTTCAATCTATCGCAGGCATGTTCGATATTGTTCACGTATGGAGAACATGCCGGACAATCAAGTCGAGCGATTGCATTATCATGAAAGAAGTCATTCACAAGATGTCCACGATGGGGGTGCGAATTGTCGTCCGTGAAGACTAATACCTTGCCAATATGCTGCCGATATGGTTGCACTATCGGTCGGAGGGTGGCATTCACGTACGGTACAGCGGTGCCTTTCATGACCACCATCGGCGTAGGTTGGCCCCACATAATGCCACCCAAAAACATCAAGGAACCTCCAACTTGGTGCACTCCTTGACAGTGTGTCTTAGCGTTCACGCTGACTGGGTTCCCTTCCAACACGTCACTGACAATTACCTGTTTTAAGGAATATGCGACACTCATTAGTGAAGAGAGTGAAGAGAACATGTTGCCAATCCTGAATGGTCCATTCGGCATGTCGTTGGGCCCATCTGTACCACGCTGCATGGTGTCATGGTTGCAAAGACGGACCTCACGATGGACGCCGTGATTGAAGTTGTGCATCATGTCGCCTATTGCGCATAGTTGGAGTCATAATACGACGTCCTGTCGCTGCTGGTAAACCATTATTCAACATGGTGGCGTTGCTGTCAGGTTTCCTCCGAGCCCTAATCCGTAGGTGGTGGTCATCCACTGCAGTAGTAACCCTTGGGCGGCCTGAGTGAGGCATGTCCTGTCTCTCTGTATCTCCTCCATGTCTGAAGAATACCGCTTTGGTTCACTCCGACACACCTGCACACTTCTATTCTTGAGAGCCCTTCCTGTCACAATGCAAACGTGATCTTACAGCGGTATTGACAGTCTAGGCATGGTTGAACTACAGACAACACAAGCCATGTAAATCCTTCCTGGTGGAATAACTAGAACTAATCGGCTGTAGGAAACCCTCCATCTAATAGCCGCTGCTCATGCATTGTAGTTTATTGGGCGGGTTTTGTGACATCTCTGAACAGTCAAAGGGACTGTGTCTGTGATATTCAGATTCAACGTCTATCTTCAGGAGTTCTGGGAACTGTGGTGATCTAAAACTTTCTTTGATGTGTGTACGTCTTCGAGTTGTCTGTCCCTGATATCTAATTGTGGTAGCAACATCGCAAGAAAATCAGGACTAGGACCTTCTGCTACTGATGCACCATTAACTGATGGTGTGACATCAGTCTTTGATTCTGGCCTAATCTCATGAACATGTGTCCTCACTTGACCGAGCTTTCGGCCCTTTGTTGTCGACATGCTCCACATCACAGAGGCGGAGCAACTTGTGATCCATCTGGACCCTGAGATAGGTGGTTGGCTGGGACCAGGGCACTTGCATGCCATGAATCGAAATACTGCCATGGAGGACTGGGCACTGTTTCGTGAAATAGTTTTGGCTGCATTGAGAGCTATTTTGTTTGTTCAGCACCAGGTGATGGTGACGTCCACCTGTCGCTAGAGTCGGGCTACGATGGCGTAAGTAATATGGCCAGTGGTATATAGTGCTGTGTAGTCAGCATATTGTGCCAGGTGGCACTCAGGGATGATTAGCATATCGTTCACATAAATATTATAAAGGATAGGGGACAACACTGATCCTTGTGGAGTGTCCATCAACAATTGGCAAATGCTGGAATGTATTGCCCGTTGAGCCACTAGGAAAGTTGCACCTCAGAGGAAGTCATACACAATCTTGACATAAATTTCTGGTATAGGCTGTCTTGCCAAATCTTGTTGTAGGCATTCTGCAAGTCCAGGAAAACAGCAGCTGTCAGCTTGGCGGTGTTGAAACCTTTGGTGATGTGTTCAGTGACCCTTAGGACCTATGTGTTCAGTGATTCTTAGGACCTGAAGTTTGGCAGAGAGATGCAAAATGAATCCAAACTGTTCAGGTAGGATCGTCCCTGCCGCCTGCGTTGGTGGATCACAATGGAATTTCACCATAGCATCCAGGAGGCTGATGGCCTGTTGTTGGTTGAACTTCTTGGGGATCGCAGTCTGCTTGGCCTGTTTCCACTGAAGGGGGAAAATGCCAAATTGAGACAACAGTTTAAAATCTAGGTGAAAAAAATGAGAGGAGTGTAGGGAAGGTGGCAAAGAGGTTCATTTAAAGTGCTGTCCAATCCAGAGGCCGATCGATCACGTTTCCATCGTAGGATATGCTTAATTTCTGAAATGGACTTAATGAGGAGGGTAGACTGGGGTGAGTGGTTGTGGAACGCGGCAGCAGCTGTCACGACTTCGCGTTTGTCCTGTACTTCGTCTGGAGAAAGGTCCTGGATAAGGGGAGGGGGGGGGGGGTTTGGCCTCGAACACATTCTCGAGTTTTTCCACAATTTGGAGGGTATCATACGACAAGCCCCCTGCTGTGTGAATAGGATGGGCAGCTGCTGGCATAGAACGCTGCAGGGCGCGAATGACAGCCCAGTCAGACTTATGGTGGAGTTGGAAAGTAGACTTCCTGTCCTCCCATTGTTTGCACCTCTAGTTGGCTGGAGAGTGGTAGAATTCGTGCAGGAATTCTCATTTGGTGTTTGTCCCAAGGATCGCAAAACTGCTTCCTCTGCTGGTGCGAGCGGTTCTTTTTCATCTACATCTCCTTTCAAAGGAGAGGCAAATCTTCCAGGGGGGGGGGGGGGTTAAAGCCAGAGGTACAATGGAGGTGGAGAGTTTCACTGCTTTCTGTACTTTGGCAGTTAGGTAATCCACAGCATGGATTATATTGGCCAGTGATGCCCAATCGAGGTCGTGTCGAGTGGTGTTTAAGTACCCTAGCACACTTGTCCCAATTGGTGAGGGTGAAAATGAAATGAACAGCATCAGTGAGGTGCAGGAGTACCGAGTCATGTTCAGAGGCCAGTTCGTGGAGAACTTCCAGTGAAAACCGAACGGCGATGTTTTTGAAGATGGCCACATCCAGAATGTCTGGCTGACAGTTAGAACGGACTGGGAAATGGGTAGGTTCGTGGGGTCTGTACATTGATAGCGCTAAAGTATGCTCAAGGAGGAGCCGGCCTTTTGGGTTAGAGACCCAATAATACCGAGCCGGGTGCTTGGCATTGAGATCCGCCCCAACGTTGAGCCTGTCGAAGGACGTCAATGTGCGAAGGTCCGCTTCCGCAGTGGCTGGTTTGGGCACAAATACGCTACTGTAAAAGTAATGGCACCATGTGGAAACGGTAACTACTGTGGCCTCTATGTGTTCCATTGGGTATGGACAAGAGCTTTCTTAACGAACACTGCTATCCCTCTACCATAGTTATCAAGGTGGTCAGAGCAGTAACACACCATGCTACAAAGGAGAAAGTCGTCCGCCGGCTTGAGGTGTGTTTCTGTTACCAGTAAAACACCCACACGATGATCGTGAAGGAATGCACTCAACTCCATCGTCATCCATTTTGTGCCATTGGCATTAAAAATGAAGGTGACAAGATCCCGAGCGGGCTGATGGTGATGTGGTGGCTGATGCAACGTCAGAGCAACATTAGACTAACCTTTCCACTACGGCGATGACCTTGGAGAGCCCGTCCTCCGACCGACGGACTTTGTGTGCAGTGTCACGAATAACAATTCTCAGGTGGGATTTCATGTTGAAGGAGATGATCCGGAAGATTTTGTGCTTGTCCTCCCGAAAGGACGCATCAGTCTCCACCACGGGGGGGGGGGGGGGGGGGGGGTCCCGGGTGGGCTTCTTGCCCCTGCAGCAGGTATGGGTGGGTGTAGTAGTAGGCAGGGAGGGTAGGGGCCGACACCTGGGATCCAGATACAACTTAGGAAGAGGTGCACTCAGAGGGACAGCCACGTGGTGGTACGACACAGCCGAGAAGATCGCCGTCTCATTACAAGAAAGATCAATTACTTAGTTGTCAGGTGAGTAGTCGGATGACGACGATACAGGAGAACGGAGCATGACATGGGGCGGTAAACGGTCGTCACGGTGATTGCTTTCAGTGCCAGTGGTACCTACTGGCGATGTGTGGTGAATGCCGCGATTCAAGCGATCCTTCTCCCACTGAGAGGTGGGCGGAACATCAGGCGCGACTGCAAACCGAGATGAAAGGCGTTTCGAACGCGATTGGCCCCGAGGGTCGGCGGTGGAAGAGTCGGAAGCAGCGACGGTTGCTCCGCGGACACTACATCAAAAGAAACAACACAACATGAGCGAACAATTAGCTCTCGTAATGATACACCATGCACTGTTAGTGGAACTGCTTTATCAGAACGGCAGCATTTGCAGTGCTGCATTGAGAGAGTATCACCGATTAAAAGGTCTGAGGAGAGGTCGGATGTCGTTAAATGGTTCAAATAAGATGGTAATGATTTTCGAAAACAAAGGTGAGCTTGGCGTGGCACCTGGGAGAGGAAGACATTTTTTCCCAGTAGAAGTTGTTGACAAGGTTGCTGTTGCTGTAACTGACCATGCAGCAAGTGTCCGGCTAGTTCCAGTAACCGTGGAGTGTCACGAAAACTATCTGTCACATGGTCAACGTTATAGAAAGTTTTGTGGTCTGTTTTACACTGTACCCGTACAAGATCAAGACGGTAAAGTTACTTTCTGAGTTTGCTCTTCAGTTCTCAGGACGGATCGGAGTTCAAGACATTTAGCTGGGCAATCTTCTATGGAATGACGACGCATATTTTACACTCCTGAGTGCTACAAAGATCTGCTGAATTCTGGGTAGTGTCAAACTGCGAGCTGTGCACGAACAGCCAGTCCACTCACCATAATCGCCTGTGTTGTGTGGGGTCATAAGCACCTTTATTTTCAGTCAGTTCTTCTTTCAAAAAAATGCATCAGAGCCTGTGAGGTGTAACGTGACGTACAGCCTTCGATTCCTTCTTTGGAAAAGCGCATCTGTGTGGAAGTCACTGTTATCACGCAAGATGGGCAACACCTCACATCGCCCACGAAGTGAAAAGTTTGCTTAATGCAACCTGCCGCGAAAATGTTATCTCCAGAGGCTATTCAGATGCATGGCCTGCAAGATCTGAACCGATGTGACTTTTGCCTCTGGGAATATGTAATACAATGAAAATTCGGTCTCAACCTGATTTGAAGGCCACTATACAGGAACACCTTGCCGAGATTCCACGGGAACTGCTGGGCGCAGCAGTCGATCACGTCGTTTAATGGATGCAGTATCTCGTCGACGTCCAGTGCTCATACAGAAAAAATGTAGGAAGCGGTGGTAGAATCAACTTTATACCTTTCTCAATTGTTTAACCATTTGCGCCGACGCCCCGTTCGTAATCCATTGCATGTAGAAGCATTTCTATATGTCTCCCTATTTCACAGTCCCAGACTTGCGCCTGGAGGCTGAAACTGACTAACCTCTCCTCCAGCGTATGTCGGTTCCGCATTGACGCACTAGAATATCTTTCAATTTTCGCTGCTATATGACAATACTAGCCTACACTAAACCTTTGTGAATACTGCTCTTTGATTATAGCCACCGGTATAGGTGGCAGTCAAATGAAAACGAGACTGATTGGAAGAAAGTTAAGTATGTTGTTCATTATTTCAAAACTGTTGCCTAACTGTTAATACATCTATCGCATTGTGAGACAAGAGGGCAATGCCTACAATGAAAATTATTTGCCGTTTCCTATGGATCCATTGTTGTACCCAGGCGTGCTCCTCTTCGTCCAACGCATTCTCACCGCTACAAATGTCTTTATTGAAGGCTCCAAGTATGTGGACATCGCAAGGAAGAGACTGGAACTGAATGGAGGATGTGTAACGGAATTCCAGTGAAACTTCTGCAGCCTAGTCGAAAAAACATGTGGAAAGGCAACATAGTTCCAAAGACATCGGCCAATATGTTTCCATGAGGTCACTGACCGTCTTGTTTAACAGTTTTTGTTGTTGTTGTGGTCTTCAGTCCCGATACTGGTTTGATGCAGCTCTCCATGCTACTCCATCCTGTGCAAGCTTCTTCATCTCCCAGTACCTACTGCAACCTACATCCTTCTTAATATGCCTAGTGTATTCATCTCTTGGTCTCCCTCTACGATTTTTACCCTCCACGTTGCTCTCCAGTACTAAATTGGTGATCCCTTGATGCCTCAGAACATGTCCTACCAACCGATCCTATCTTCCAGTCAAGTTGTGCCACAAACTCTTCTTCTCCCCAATTCTATTCAATACATCATCATTAGTTATGTGATCTACCCATCTAATTTTCAGCATCCTTCTGTAGCACCACATTTCGAAAGCTTATATTCTCTTCTTGTCTAAAATATTTATCGTCCATGTTTCACTTCCATACATGGCTACACTCCATACAAATTCAGAAACGACTTCCAGACACTTATATCAATACTTGGTGTTAACAAATTTCTCTTCTTCAGAAACGCATTCCTTGCCATTGTCAGTCTACATTTTATATCCTCTCTGCTTCGACCATCATCAGTTATTTTGCTCCCCAAATAGCAAAACTCCTTTACTACTTTAGGTGTCTCATTTCCTAATCTAATTCCCTCAGCATCACCCGACTTATTTCGACTAAATTACATTATCCTCGTTTTGCATTTGTTGATGTTCATCTTATACCCTCCTATCAAGACACTGTCCATTCCATTCAACTGCTGTTCCAAGTTCTTTGCTGTCTCTGACAGAATTACAATGTCATCGGCAAACCTCAAAATTTTTATTTCTTCTCCATGGATTTTAATACCTACTCTGAATTTACCTTTTGTTTCCTTTACTGCTTACTCAATATAAAGATTGAACAGCATTGGGGAGAGGATGCAACCCTGTCTCACTCCCTTCCCAACCACTGATTTCCTTTTATATTTCGACTCTTAAAACTGCCATCTGATTTCTGTACAAATTGTAAATAGCCATCCGCTTCCTGTGTTTTACCCCTGCCACCTTCATAATTAGAAAGAGAGCATTCCAGTCAACATTGTCAAAAGCTTTCTCTATGTCTACAACTGCTAGAAACGTAGGTTTGCCTTTCATTAATCTTTCTTTTAAGATAAGTCGTAGGGTCAGTATTGCCTCAAGTGTTCCAGTATTTCTACGGAATCCAAAATGATCTTCCCCGAGGTCGGCATCTACAAGTTTTTCCATTCGTCTGTAAAGAATTCGAGTTAGTATTTTGCAACTATGGCTTATTAAACTGATTGTTCGGTAATTTTCACATCTGTCAGCACCTGCTTTCCTTAGGATTGGAATTATTATATTCTCCATGAAGTCTGAGGGAATTGCGCCTATCTCGTACATCTTGCTCACCAGATGGTAGAGTTTTGTCAGGACTGGCTCTCCCAAGGATGTCAGTAGTTATAATGGAATGCTGCTCCCGGGCCTAGTTTCGTCTTAGGTCTTTCAGTGCTCTTTCAAACTCTTCACGCAGTATAATATCTCCCACCTCATCTTCATCCACCTCCTCTTCCATTTCCATAATATTGTCCTCATGAACATCGCCCCTGTATTGACCCACTATATACTCCTTCCACCTTTCTGCTTTCCCTTCTTTGCTTAGAACTGGGTTTCCATCTGAGCTCTTGATATTCATGCAAGTCTCTTTTCTCCAAAGGTCTCTTTAATTTTCCTGTAGGCAGTGTCTATCTCACCCCTCGTAAGATAAGCCACTACATCCTTACATTTGTCCTCTAGCCATCCCTGCTTAGCCATTTTGCACTTCCTGTCGATCTCATTTTTGAGACGATTGTATTCCTTTTTGCGTGCTTCACGTACTGCATTTTTTTATTTTCTCATTTCATGAACTTGAATTCAGTATCTCTTCTGTTACCCAAGGATTTCTACTAGCCCTCGTCTTTCTACTTGCTTGATCCTCTGCTGCCTTCACTACTTCAACCCTCAGAGCTACCCTTCTTCTTCTACTGTATTTCTTTCCCCCATTCCTGTGAATTGTTCCCTTCTGATCCCCCTGAAATTCTGTACAACCTCTGGTTTAGTCAGTTTATCCAGGTCCCATCTCCTTAAATTCCCACTTTTTTGCGGTTTCTCAGTTCTAATCTACAGTTATAACCAGCAGTTTTTGGTCAGAGTATACATCTGCCCCTGGAAATGTGTTACAATTTTAAATCTGGTTCCTAAATCTCTGTCTTACCATTATATAATCTATCTCTATCAGTATCTCCAGGGTTCTTCCATGTATACAACCTTCTTTCATGATTCCTGAACCAAGTGTTAGCTATGGTTAAGTTATGCCCTGTACAAAATTCTACCAGACGGCTTTCTCTTTCATTTCTTAACCCTAATCCATATTCACCTACTACGTTCCCTTCTTTTCCTTTTGCTACTGTCGAATTCCAGTACCCATGGCTATTAAATTTTCGGTTCCCGTCACTACCTGAATAATATCTTTTGTCTCGTCATATATTTCTTCAATTTCTTCATCATCTGCAGAGCTAGTTGGCGTATAGACTTGTGCTACTGTAGTAGGTTTTGGCTTCGTGTCTATCTTGGCCACAATAATGCGTGCACTATGCTATTTCTAGTAGCTTACAGGCACTCCTATTTTGTTGATTAATTATTAAACCTACTCCTGTATTACCCCTATTTGCTTTTGTATTTATAACCCTGTATTCACCTGACCAGAAGTCTTGTTCCTCCTGCAACCGAACTTCACTAATTCCTACTATATCTTACTTTAACCTATCCATTTCACTTTTTAAATTTTCTAACCTACCTGCCGGATTAAGTGTAACACTAGGGTTGATATATTAACATTAATGGCAGCGAATTTTGAAATAATACAGTTTACTTAGTTTTTTCCACCGCCATATTTTCATTTGACTGCACATTTTTCTTTGTACCATCCATCGATGACTGTAAAATTGCAACATACATATCGTATATTGTTCAATACGTTTTGACGATGTCTTCTCCGAACTGTAGTTAGGTTCTGCGAAGAATCAGGAGTTGCTACTTCACTCACTTCTCAACAGATAAACGAAATAACTGGCAGCACAATGCAAGAGTAATTATGTAACGGCGACTACTCTTCTATGTGGCCTACATATCATTATAATTTTTCATCATTTGCATTTTCTGCTCTTCTATTTGTTGTGCAAACAGTTAACATTATTGGATATAATTTCCGCTAACTACACATAATACTAAAAATGTTTTATATGATTGAAACATATCTCAGCACCTCCTTGCCATTGTCAGTGAGCAGCTTAGTACCAAAGCCGGTTTTTGTTTTTGGCATTACCTTAATTTTACATTATGCAGTCATTATAATGTAGTGGTAGCTTGTCACCTGCAGCCAAATGATATTAATGGCGTGTTAACGCATCACTTTATGTTTAAATGTAATTTGATTCTGTCAATATACTTCGCAAATATATTTGCTATTACTTACGTTTTGCTTTGACCGACCCACACTCAAACACTAAACATGTTATGCAAAATTTTGTTTGTAATAAACGCCTTTCACTTTGTCAAAACACAGTGTAAACGTTGGTATTGTGAGCCCATAACTGTCGGCGTTCACTTGTTTTCAGGTAGTTGGCGCTGACATTAAATCTGGTTTATTTTCTATCTCTGTCTTCCTCTGTTTAGTGTGTGTGTGTGTGTGTGTGTGTGTGTGTGTGTGTGTGTGTTTGGAGGTGGATGATTTTCTAGCGGTTTCTGTCGTTTTTCTGAAGTTCTTTACATATGGTGACGTATTCACCTATAAACTTTTTCCTTTTGCTATTGCGTTCTGAATGCTGAGGTTTTCTTATATTGTCAGTTTGTGTAATAGGTTGTGGCTGAATTTTATTGTGGGAGCTGACACGTTTTAGCGATCTGAGGATTTTTGAACTTCTTGTTTTATATTTCCTGCATGGTTGTCTTGTGTACACCGACTGACAAGTTGTGCGAATGAGTCCCTATATGCAAGACCTGTTGAACTCATCTGTGGGAGTTTTCTGTGTTCTGAGGTTTTAGCGAGTTGTTTTTCATGTTCTGTACCCTATTTGCAGTCCTCTCTTCATAATATGTTCCTACTCTGTGAAAAATTTTGTTTCTGTATGTGCTTATGTGCCATCAGTTTATGAGTGTGTGTGTGTGTGTGTTTTTTTTTTTTTTAATTGCTCTGTTGTGTCCTACGTGACTTCATTATCAGTACGTTGTGTTCTTTTGTGTTGTGCAAAGACTTGTGTGCATGGGGTCTGTTCGTTCCTCTTCTGATTGCATACCTATTGTTTCTCCATCATACAGGTTTACATGTATTGAGGACTTGCACATTGTTAATGTTAAAGCTGTTGGAAGCCAGCGAGGGTACTCCAAAATAGGAAATCACAGACGCAATACAGGTAGCAGGCAAAACTACTAGAGTTTAGGTTGTCAGAAGTAAACTGTAATGGTAGAAGCCTGTGAACTGGCAGACTCCCAGTGCAGCTTTAACTTAGTAAATGCTTCATTCCGAGAATTAAATAGCAATTTGATACACCACCTACACATTGTAGTTCCACACACTACTGGTAATTTAAGGTTCCTACACCAAGAAGAAATTGAGATGAAAAACGGGTATTCATTGGAAAAATATATATTATACTAGAACTGACATGTGATTGCATTTTCACGCCATTTGGGTGCATAGATCATGAGAAATCAATACCCAGAAAAACCACCTCTGGCCGTAATAACGGCCATGATACGCCTACGCATTGAGTGAAACAGAGCGTGGATGGCGTGTACAGGTACAGATGCCCATGCAGCTTCAACACGATACCACAGTTCATCAAGAGTAGTGACTGGTGTATTGTGACGAGGCAGTTGCTCGGCCACAATTGACCAGACATTTTCAGTTGGTGGGAAATCTGGAGAATGTGCTGGCCAAGGCAGCAGTCGAACATTTTCTGTTTCCAGAAAGGCCCATACAGGACATGCAACATGCGGTAGTGCATTATCCTGCTGAAATGTAGGGCTTCGCAGGGATCGTATGAAGGGTAGAGCCACGGGTCGTAACTCGTCTGAAATGTAACGTCCACTGTTCAAAGTGCCGTCAACGCGAACAAGAGGTGACCGAGACGTGTAACCAATGGCACCCCATACCATCACGCCGGGTGATACGCCAGTATGGCGATGACGAATACACGCATCCAATGTGCGTTCACCGCGGTATCGCCAAACACGGATGCGATCATCATGAACTGTAAATAGAACCTTGATTCATCCGAAAAAATGACATTTTGCCATTCGTGCACACAGATTCGTCGTTGAGTACACCATTGCAGGCGCTCCTGTCTGTGATGCAGCGTAAAGGGTAACCGCAGCCATGGTCTTCGAGCTGATAGTCCCTGCTGCTGCAAACGTCGTCGAAGTGTTCCTGCAGACGGCTGTTGTCTTGCAAACGCCCCCATCTGTTCACTCAGGAATCGAGATGTGACTGCACGATCCGTTACAGCCACGCGGATAAGATGCCTGTCGTCTCGACTGCTAGTGACACGAGGCCGTTGGGATCCAGCACGGCGTTCCGTATTACTCTCTTCAACACACCGATTCCATATTCTGCTAACAGTCATTGGATCTCGACCAACGCGGGTAGCAATGTCGCGACACGATAAACCGCAATCGTGATAGGCTACAATCCGACCTTTATCATAGTCGGAAACGTGATGGTACGCATTTCTCCTCCTTACACGAGGAATCACAACAAGGTTTCACCAGATAACGCCGGTCTATTGCTGTTTGTGTATGAGAAATTGGTTGGAAACTTTCCTCATGTCAGCACGTTGTAGGTGTCACCACCGGCGCCAACCTTGTGTGAATGCTCTGAAAAGCTAATCATTTGCATATCACCGCATCTTCTTCCCGTCGGTTAAATTTCGCGTCTGTAGCACGTCATCTTCGTGGTGTAGCAATTTTAATGGCCAGTAGTGTATTACTGTAGACTGTATCACAAACAGGTACCTTTCAGCATATACAGCAAGGATACTACCTTTTCACTAGTCAATGGATTAAAAAATGGCTCTGAGCACTATGGTACTAAACCGCTGTGGTCATCAGTCCCCTAGAACTTAGAACTACTTTAACCTTACTAACCTAAGGACATCACTCACAACCATGCCCGAGGCAGGATTCGAACCTGCGACCGTAGCAGTCGCACGGTTCCGGACTGCGCGCCTAGAACCGCGAGACCACCGCGGCCGGCAGTGGATTAATACAGATTAGACTGAGAATTGAACTGTGCAAAACTGATGGGACAGAGGCCCCCATTTACGAAAGGCTTCAGGGTGGGGCCAAGTCATGTGGAACGCTGTTGTTGCTAGAAGTAATGGGATAGGTAGTAACATATCAGCTGACACTGGTACTACCAAACTCTCAGTTCTTTGGTGCAGAGACCAGGAAAAACTTTGCCAATAGAGATGGAGGATGAACGAGACCTAAATATAATTAGCCGAATGCACCGGCGAGGTACAGAGCTGCCCGTCAGATTGTCTGATGCCCGAAAATTGCCAGCGGATTGGTAGGCCAAACACAGATAAAGAGTAACGGGGCACCGCCACTCATTTTAAAAGTGCAGTTCCTTAATGATTTTTGAGGTAGGTCCATACTTTGTACATAGCCTGAAAGCATGAGACTCTTATGAGGAGTAGCACTGGCACTCCAGTGCTAACAGTGTGAGAACTGCAGAAGGAAGAAGCAGATATCTGGAGATAGACACCAGATGGTGGAAGACATAGCCAGGGCAGCGTTTCCTCATGACTTGTGGCAATGTGCAGAGCTATGGGAATGGCTGATTGACAGCCAGATGGAGCGACAATTATGGCAATGAGGGGACTGCCACATGAGCTACAGTGACTGTGTGGTCCTGAGGTAAATTGTGCAAGTTCTCCTTGCGAGTTCCAGTGGCACACAGCAGAATTCAGGGATCTGCTCAGCACAACAGGGCTGAAGGCAATATGATGCCATGGGTATTGTGCAGTCACATCCCACTCACCACAGCCCAACAAGGCACAGTTGGCTGGCAGTGACGCTACATCCACTCGTTTTTGCACAGCTTGTAAGTCGCCAAAGTAAGTCATAGTCTCACCTAGCAACTCAGCTATGGATAGCAGAGCAGCAGGAACTAACATTACCACTAGTGAAGGCCTTAAGCTGGTTCTCCAGACTTTTGGTGCTACTAAATCCACATTAAATGAATTTACAAATGACGTGCACGTAACGTTTGAACTTGTACATGCAGTGGATCGTCCAGTTCTACTTAAATTTATAAATATCTCTATTCAGATTCCTGCTTGGTGTAAACTGCTCATGCTTCAACCGTCTTTCACATGGGAAGAAGTACGAAATGTTTTCTTAAAAAATTTTACATGTAAGTATACCTCAGACTTGTATGCCTGTAAAATGTTTTTCAGCAGGCAGTCAAAGGAAAATTCGACAGCAGGTTATGCCCACAAAGTAAATTCATTACAATAATAGTTTTGTAAGACTGTCCATGTTTCAGTGCCACTCTAGAACTGATGGGATCTTGCCATTAGTAAGAATATTAAGCAGAGAAATATTCATTCATGGATTCCATGATGATTTTGTACAGCCCATTGTGAATGGAAGGGGTGAAAAAATCTCCCTAACTGATGCTGCTGAGGCAGCTTTGTTGCAAATATGTGTGGAAAAGGGTTTTGTGATAAAAATGATCCAGGCCAAATGGGGAAGGACTATGTTAAGGGTTTCTCATGTTGATGTATATGGCAGGGGTCTAAAGACTGAGATAAGAATTCGTAAAGTAGAAACAGCAAAAATGTGTGAGGAGTCAGAGGCACCAAAGCTAATCACGTACGCATGTTGCAATTTATTGGCCCTTAGGGGTCCCTGCTACGAAGAGAAACCTGTTGCGTGTTTCAAGTGTCATAGTTCATGACCAAAGGACAAAGAATATGCTGAGAATTTGGTGTATTCTATGAATAATAAGAAGAAGGGAAGCGACAAGTAATTATACGATTACTATCGCCTTATGCTGAACTCAAAAAAATATTTAAAGTCCACCATGAAATAAAAGGTGAGTTTATAGAATGTAGTTGCCATCAGAGTACAGTAAGTCCCTTAACTGTCCAGTGGGTACATGGTGACCTACATTACAAATTTTTATCTTCTGAGTGTCCACTGGTTGGTGCTAGAAGTCTACTTCCATGCAATCTAGTATTCAATATTAATCAGAGATGGGGTGCGTGTGATCTCATTTGAAACCAGACCTTGTCATTATTTAGTTGCAACACCTTTGTTAAGTTCAGTCAACCTCTTAGTTGTGATTGCTGCCATGCACCTAGTCATGTTATTATATGTTCAGCATCACATGCCTACGATTTGTTGCATATACTTTTAATATTTATTCATAATAACAGTTTTGGTGGGTTGTGTTATGGGTGTATTTATTTCCATGTAAATAAGAAATTGTGAAGAGATACTGTAGATGCAAACGAAAATTTCTGAAGATGAGTAGACCTGTAATGAATCTGATGACAATTTGTAGATGGAAGAGGAAATTATTGAAGCTGATAACCATTTTAATAAATCTGAACAATCATAGGAAATGATATGATGTGGCAGCAGGTAACCACACACTTTACAATGTGAATGACAATGAATGTAATTGGACTAGTCAGCCCTTAGCTGAAGGAAAATCAAGTGACAAAAATGTTATGACGATATTATCTGGGTTAAACCTGGCATTAAAATGCATACTATGAGTTTGTCATTGAAAGACAAACTAAACCCTCAATGTATCACATATGTGTGTGACCAAATATATCAGGATGAAGATATCGTACCAGAGTTGTGGAAACATTGTCAGCAAGTTACGTTTTTCTCCACTGATGTTAAGGATGAGCAGAAGAAATTTTAATTCTGATTGAAGATGTTTATTGATGTAAACAGTTTTCATAATGTGAGTACTTTTTCCTTATTTTTACATCAAATACATAATTAAAGCATGGACAAGCCATTTCACATCAGTTTTACTTTATGGTTTGCCGAAAACCGATAGTTATGCCAAGAGCTCTTTATTCTCACGATGTAATGAGTGCTTTCTGCTGGGCATATCAACTTGATTCCATGTATCTAGATTTCAAGAAGGATTTTAACACCGTTCCTCAAAGTGGATTCGTGAGTTAGATTCAGAAGGTCACATTTCGAAGTAACTGAAGCAATGTCATCCAGTAAAACAGAAGTAATATTTGGCTTTCTGCAAGGAAGTGTTATAGGCCCTTTGCTGTACCTGGTCTACATAAACGACGTAGGAGACAGTCTGAGGAGCCCCCTTTTATTGTTTGCAAATGATGCTGTCATTAAGCATCTAGTGAAGTCAACAGATGATCAAGAACAAATTACAAAATGATATAGACAAGAGATTTGTAAGGTGTGAAAAGTGGTGACGGACTCTAAATAATGAAATGTGTTAAGTCATCCTCATGAGTACTTAAAAGAAATCAGCTAAATTTCAGCTAACGGTAAATCATAGAAATATAAAAACTGTAAATTACACTAAATACTTAATATTACAATTAGGATTAAGAGAACCTGGAGTAGTAACATGGATAACGTTGTGGGAAAGCGGGTCAAAGACTTCTATTTATTGGCAGAATACATAGAATGTGCAACTGGTTTGCCAAAAAAGCTGCTTTCACCATGCTCGTCCATTCTCTTCAGGAGCAATGGCTGTGCGGCGTGGAGGACTTAGGGGAGGACATCGAAAAAGAAGGGTAGTTCGTTATATATTATCGCAATATAAGTGAGGGTGTGTCATAGACGTCATACATGAATTAGGTTGCCAGTCATTAAAGAAAGGCATTTTTCGTTGTGGAGAGATCTTCTCGCGAAATGTCAATCACTAACTTTCTTCTCCAATTGTGAAAATGTTTTGTTGCAGCCCATCTGCATAGTGAGAAATAGTCTTTATAACGCAATAAGAGAAATCAGAGCTTGGACAGAAAGATTTAAGTGCTCGTTTTTCCGCTCGCTGTTCGGTAGAGAAATAGTGTGAAGGTGGTTTGATGAACTATTTGCCAGTCACATAATTGTAAATTGCAGAGTAATCATGTAGATGTAGATGAAGTTGCAGTGTAAATGTCACAGCGCGTGTGAAATCCGGAGACGAGCCCACCTGAGGGTCGAAACGCCTTCTAGATAATGGACCATAAACTAGCTTGTTTAATATGAAATTTTTTCGAAAGTAGGTCGTATAGAGACCTGAAGAAAGTACTAAGATCAAAGGTAAGGCAGGTCCTAAAATTTGTACGTATGGGACACAGTTTTAGATTGTTGAACAGATCGGGAATTAAATGTGAAACGTAAGTTTCATCTGGTAGAAAGAGAATTGGATAATCTCTACGTCAGTTTAATTGGGAGAGGCTGCTTTACAAACCAAGGTGCAGTATTTGATTACTCCAAGAAAACCCTGTGAAAGGTCGATAGGCTGGTTAAATTGTGTACGGAAACAGAAGTGCCAGGCGCAATTGGTGTGGGACAGGTGGTTAAAAAGCCACACACAGATTTTGAATCAGCGAAGTATGAATGCAGCACAGTTCATAGTTCATTGAATTGTTCAGAGGAAGCAGTAAATTAAAGTACACTGAAGAAATGATGAAGTAAACATGATACAGGCAAGCAGTCATGTCATCGACGTGAATAAGTAATGCAAACTACAGGGCTTAAGGCAGGTCATGTGGCTAAAACTACAATACTTCCTAACGAGTAGACGTTTTTAACAGTAAAAGCTGCAGACAGTAGCCTCAGAGATATCACTGCTGCGAAACAAGGATAGCCGGATGGCGTGTACCTTACAGAGGCCTTGCAGAGTACAATAAAACTCTTGTTTAATTAATGTGACATGCACTAAAGGAGGCGTTTGTATTGCAATGTCTCCCCTTAAAGTGGAAAAATTTACCACAGTTTAGAACAAGTCCAAAGCAGACTACGCGTGACGTAGAAAAGGTGTCGAATGGGAAAAATGGAGAAACTGTTTATTAAACGAGAAGTTATGGTTACATTATTTGAATGCTGTAGAAGCAATCCGTAACACAGGTGTATCCTACGTATAATAATATATTTCACAGCCAACGTATAAGGTTACACACACAGATACAATTTGCCATCAAATAAAATTGATTCCCGAAACAAAGTGTCTAGTATTTTGCTGTCCTGCTCACAGAACACTAGATGCGCAGAAATACTGTTGCAACAGGAAGTAAATCAGATGTCAGAGGACGATATAATATGGTGTTCTACTAGCCACTGGAATTATCCATTAATACTGCTTCCCAAAGCGATTTAAATTTTAGACATAGGGAGAATTTTTTTGTTTTTAAGGAAATTAAATGCAATTTCATCATTTATGTTAAATAATAAAGATAGGAGAACTTTCGTGTTTTGCAACTGAAATTTATTCTTGAGTACAAGATATGTTTCGCCTATTGATGTTAGGTGTCTTCAGTGGCCTATAACACTTATGAAATTGTTTCATTATACACATTTTGTGATGAAATTTGAAATGATTCTTTGGCTGTTTGTTTTGATCTAGATATGTCTATTTAAATTTATTTGTCTGTTTTCTTTAGTTACATTTATTTTTGTGTCTTGTTCATCCACAAATTTTTTGTTCTGTATGTGCTCAATAAACATGGCTTAGGTGTCTTCAGTAAATACTTCTTTGCACATAATCTGTACTGCTATAGAAGTGTCTGAGGACTCATGAGAAATGATTAATTGAAGTGGTGTTATGGGGTGGGTATGGAGGAAAGGTGGGTGGCGGGTCACTTTCTGTGTATGTATGTGTGTGTGTGTAAATTGTAATCTATTTTTTAATTATTTTTTATTATTTTGTTTATTTATTTCTATGTATATTTTCAAGGTAGACTGGGAATTAAAGAAACTCTTTCGGTCACAGAGAATTATTTCGTTTTTATGTATGGCTTTCTACATGAAATTTTCTTCATGTAGAATGAGCATTCCCTTTCTTTTTTTGCTATGGCAGAGGACTGCCATGTCTGCTTTACCCCAATTTTAAGGTGATTTATTTTATTAGATGCACTGCATATGTGGGACAGGTATATTGACTTTTATGCCCTTGTATGGTTTTCGTAGCTAATGTTGAAGTTTTTAGCAGTCAGTCCAGTGTATATAGAGTTGCCGCTATTGCATCTTAATTCATAAGGACTGGAACTGTAATACATACCTTCCTCTTCTGTCAAAGGCTTTATCTTCTCTGATATTGTGTTATTTGTCTTGATGTATACATTAATTTTTAGTGTTTGGAAGATGTTACCAATCTTGTGTGTGAGCTGGTTCTGGTGTGTCATGGTGTGCAGTTTTTGATAATATCTCTGTTTGTTAGTGTAAATGCATATTTCGTGTTATTGTTATTTGTTTAACTACAGACCACCAGAAGCTGTCCTAGGAACAAAACCGGTCATACCACAACAACTGTGTATTAAAATAACTCAGGTGATTTTCTTTAATCATTAACCTCAATATACTTACGTTAGACCTACATGATAATTTGCCACAAAAATAAGTTTTTCAGTATGATGACAACTTTTGTATTTGTTATAAGAATGACTCTTTCTGTTCGCTTACAGAAGTAGACTACACACATACAGGGTGTTAATAAAGTACTGAGTATTGTGAGAGGTGACAATACAGACCAAACCAAAAAAAATTAATGTCCAGTAACAAGGGGTCTGAAACAGATATCCTAAGCTAAGAGCACTGTTAAATACATATACTGTAATCACTTTGCTGTTATGAACGATCCACAGATTCCTCTGTTACTGTTCACATATAGCATGCAGTATAGATCCATTAGTGTTGTTACTGTAAAATGTATTCTTATTTTTAGGTAACTGCAGCTAAAACATTAGTTCCAATGCAGCCAGTTTGTGTTTTAAGAATTTGTTTGTATATATATATATATATATATATATATATATATATATATATATATATATATATATATATATGCAAAGTAGATACTTAAAAACATAGAAAAGAAAAACCATAGTGGAAAATAAAAATAGATATAATATCTTACTATTATTGAAAGCAATTTCTTCATATCTTTGTAGTGGTACCACCTCTATTTTTTATTGATTCTGGGTACATTATGAGGTAACTTCACTTGTGAGAAGTATTAATTATTTTTTACAGCCCACCGAATTGGAGTTGCCACATGTTATTTTGCCATTGCAGCAGGGATCATTTTGTATGGTTCCTAAGAAATATTTTACCATACTGATGAAATCTCTATACAAGTTTTCTTCATGCATTTCTTCATTGCTTGACATTTGTGGTAGGGCATCTATCCATATATTTCTTTCTCTGTCTCCAGGCTTGATATTGGCACATGTATGGTGTAATGAGTGTTAGAAATATTGTTTACTAGTCGTTCATATGGAGACAAAAATTTGACCCATTTAGTTGGTTTATTTGCTGCATATGTCCTGGTAAGCTGGTTAAATTCCCTGAAGTCTTGCAGAAGGATTTGATTTGGAACAAAAGTTATATATTAAGAATTGTTCATTTCTTTTACCTCAGATAGGATCTACATGCTTTACCAGTGAAACTTGATGCATTGTCAAACATTTTCGCCTCTAGCTTACCAGACATGAACATTTAATCATTCACTGTCACTTTGATAACTGGAGCTGCTGATGCAGCTTTAGTGGCATGTAATACAACAGACTTTGAGAAAAAATCTTAAGGAGTATGGAGATACTTGACTACTACTCCAGCCTGAGGAATCGGTCCTGGTGTATGACCTAATATAATGTTACGTGGTTTTGTGGGTAAAAGGTGGTTAGCTTTATTTTATCAGGTTGATTCAAAGGTTTGGCCTTTCGAAGATAGAACAGATATGTGATAGTTTGTCCACCCACTGATGCATGTTGGGAAAACAGCAATCCAGCACTATTTTCCTTTAACATTTTTCGACACTGAAGAGTTCCCATGAATGTAACATGTAGAAGGAAAGCACACACCACGAGGTAGAATCAGCAGTAAGCCTATCTATCAAGTCATTAGTATGCATCTTGTACTACTGAGTTAATTTATAAGATGGTTTCCAGGATGAAGTTGCTTATATTTCCTCTATTTCTGCTCTACATCTTGCAGTACCTCCATATTGCTGTACATGTCATGGATGAAGTAATTTATGGCTTAGTAAAAATTTTAATGTTTGATGGTCACAGTATTCCTTGACACCTTTCTTGTGGATGTAATAATTTATTTTTTGAAATATCTATACTATTAGTAGTGCTCCTAGCTCCATAGTCGAATAAGATCGCTAACACCCTGTGAGAACATGACCAGCAAAACTCATAACATTAACGTCAGCCTCAAAATAATTTTCCAAACCTTAAAATAAATGTTTACCAAGCCCAGATCACAATACATTAGTACGAATATAAAGTCTTGGTCATGTCAAGTTGTTGTAGGTCTGTCTAATTTGGTCAAAGGCTTCCTGAAAATTTACAGATTAGAACCAGGTGATACTCTCATGTACTAAATTTAATAGTTACTCACTATTCAGTAGGCACAAAGCACCTAAAGAATGAAGCTAGCCCTACGAATGCCTTTAACTGCTTCTTTGTTGTCATTGAAGAAAAATATTTGATTTACTTAACGTTGTCCACATATGGTACAACACCAGTTGGAGAAATGGTATAGCGTAAATTTTTTAGTTTAGGTTTCTGAACAAAAACTTTTCTCTCTGAACCAGAAAATTTTCTTAAAAGTTTTGTAACAATTGTGAGTGCTCAGTGGGAGTGGGTATTAAAGAATTATTTACATACAATGTTATGTGATGTAGATGCACAGGACCAAGCGCTGTATCCAGAGATGTTTTAATGAGTCCAGAACTCACTTTCAACCCTAAAAGGAAAATTTTAAATTGAGGAGTTCTGCCTGATAAGATGAAAGTTGTTTACTTCCATTAAACTATCTGTTAGTTACATTTGTCAACAGAAGTATTGAAGATCAATAGTTATTAAGTACTGTACCCCACGGAAATTTTTCAATCGTTCTTCCGATACCTGAGCCCTAGTTCGTACTTTTATAGAGGTTATATGTATATATCTGTCATCAAGGGCTATTCAGACATCTCCTCCTTGTTTAGGTCTTATTAAGAGCGGGCTGCGTTGTGGTGATAAATGTGTTTCAGTAATTCCTCTTTGCAACTTTTTCATCACTTGTTTAACCATCTTCCTCTTTTGCCCATACGATGGGGAATACTGCATGGCGTTACATCTGGTAAGGGACTACGTGATGCTGATAACATTTTATTATTCTTGGTTAATCAGAGGAAACTTACAGAAGTTTTTAAAAATTCTCTGATTTGGTCTGCTGTTCACTGTTAAGACACTTGGATTGCACAATTTTCCTATAAAGAGTAGCCGAGGTATTATCTGTATCAGTAGAGTGACATGACTAACATACTTGTGAAGAATGAGATTCAGCACCTTGGGTCTTATTTTAAGTTTCACTATTTGCACATGACTGTCATTTAGGACCATAGTTTCCAATGAATCTGAGACAATATTCTCACCATTAACTGTAAAATTAATCTTTCTGCTAGGGAGGAGTATTCTGTTGTTCTCCTCTTGCAAGAAATCACGCTGATTATAAAGTTCATAGATAACCCTTTAAGTATAAGGAACGTGGAACATATGTTTCCACTTTCAAATTGAACCAGAGACTGTGCCTACATCGTTAGGCTATGACATCTAGCACCAATAGGGCCAGTAATTACACAGTTCTGCACCAGCATTGTTGGTACTCTAGTTGTCTTATACTGTCAAAAAGTTACTTGCCACCAAATTAACTATTGCGCAAGTAGAGATTATTATGGCAGTATATATATATGTTAACTGTTGCTTTAACAGCTGCCTGAATAATGTATTTACCCTGTTCTCTGTCCAATTCATAGCAAAGCAAAAGTCACCCCTCATCTCAATATAATACATGTAATGTAACGTATTGAATAAACTCTTTGGTTTAAGATTGAGCATCCATCCCATCCGTTGACAAGCACTGGGCATCATGATGTTGCGTTTATTCTGATGTACCAGTTGCGATGGAGGGGTATTCTTGCATCACTTCCACAATAGGTGCAACATAGTTCTGTTGTTGTGGGTGCCAATTTGGAGGCGGTCTGCTATTCAGGATTTGTCGACTACCTATGATTGACTTATTCATTTTAGGTGACATATAATTCATATAAATTTGGAGCCAATAATTCTGGGGTTGATTTCCTATAAATTTTATTAATGAAGGTTATGGTTCATGTTATATCCTCGCCTCAGCTTGCTTTTACGTCTGTGCTAGCTATTCAAATGCGACAAATTCTGTGATTGTTTGATGTGTTTTGATTTACAGATCCACCATGCAGAACTGCGCCTTTGTCATGGCAGTCAGCATTTTGACCGTTGTTGTTGGCGTGACCACTGGAACGTGCAGATTTTATGTCATCGATGGCGCCATTATTGTTAGAATCTTCCTGTATTAGGTCTGTAGAATGTAACATTGACAGGAAATATTCTATTTGGTTTTATGGGACATGGACTAGCTTCACACAAATTTTGAGCGGTTATTTTACTTTCAGAATTCATACAACACCTCTATGCGGAATCAGTTTATCTTGATTTCGCTTTTTCTTTACACCATTCAAAATATTTTCTCAAACTATCTTGTTTGCTGTTACATTGTTCAGGATTAGACACCTCATTTTGGAGTTTATCTTTGACACGACCTGACCAACATATTTTCAAGAACGCTTTTTCAAATTCGTCATAACTAATGCAATTTTTGCAGTTTCCATTGCCTGAGAGTGGCCTCAGCCTGAACGCAAACCGATTTTTCTCTTGATTTTTCCACTTTTCTGGTCTCTGTCAGAACCCCTTTAAAAGTTTTAATAAATACGCACAGGAGTGTCGTTTTGTTACCTTAAGAGAAAACCTGTATGCTTTATCAGGCTTTCTTCCATTAAAATTATTGACAAAGTAAGTGCCGCCCCCATAGCACAAGTTGTATTAGGGAGACGGCTTAAATTGTTGTATGTTGTTTCTACATAGAATGTCATACTGACTCGTGTTGTTATACATGTCACCTGTTCTAGCAATTAAAGGAAGTCTACTAATCACATTGTTCTGTTAAAAATTAGCTTTGTACAATTCATTTGTGCGATTACTTATCCCATCAGTCAGGAATGTCCCTTGTTAGGACTTTTCATTTCATTTAAGTTATCATGAAGTTCCACTCTGGTTTCTGGGACATGGACTCACGGATATTGAGCGGTTATTTTACTTTCAGTATTCATACGACATCCCTATGCGAAATCGGTATATCTTGATATCGCTTTTTGTGTACGTACAATTCAAAATACTTTCACGAACTATCTTAGTTGCTATGATATTGTTGCAATAATATTTTCACTCTAGCCATTTCTACATTGACTTTAATTACAGAAACCAACTTTCCTTAGTCTGTAAGAGGTTCGTAATTAACGAATTTGTTGCTAGCGCACTCGAGCTGATGTAATTTCGATGTATTGCTCACGCGCTGCCTGCGATATGTAAGATAGAAGAGAATCTGAGACCAAAGAGCAGTATTGACTGCAGTAAGAACTACGTAGCAGTAGGAGTAAGTTGTTGCTAGCGAGCAGTCGTGTCTGGTGTATCGTGTTGGCTGGGCCGGTCGTGTGCAGCGCTGGCGGAGCCTGAGCGTTGTAGGATAAGCCTCGCGCATATGTGGTATTGTTACATCAAGTCCCATGTAAATGTTTTTAAAAAAATCTGTCAATAATAATCTTTCTCATAAAAAGTAACTTTTGACATTTATCTCAATTTAAAGAATTCACTAATTTCTCCAATCCTTGGCAATCCCGATTATTGAAAAGAAAAGTCAGTTCTTTCCTTTTTTACAAGACTAATCTATCGGCCAGCATTGCACTTAGCTGCGCCAGGAAAATTTCTTATAGGAGCAGATATATACGCGTTATCCGGCGATCTAATTAAGGTAAGATTTTTCAGTTTATTCAGAATGATGTATCAGGGCCATGACGCAGCATTGCTGACGTCCAAAATTTACCAGGTTAAATTGAATGTCAATTATTGAAAGGTTATAGGTTTGTCACATTGTATTATAATTTCACTGTTGGGTAGTTACGCTAAATGAGAGTATTATTCATATTATTTTATTTTTGTGGGGAGGTTACACTTGGCGACAACCGGCCAGGATCGTATTTTTGTGAATTTCTGAGAAGTGGTTAGCTATATATCTGCTCTTATTTACTTAATATTAAAAGTAGTTTGCATCTGGCGCCACGCATTTACTAATTTGTCACTTTTTCTTTCACAGATTATCGGCAATTTTTGCTCTTTGTTGTAATTGTGTTTGTTCCATTTTGCTTTGTCCTTGTTTGATTTTGTGCTTAACTTTGAGTTGTGAAAATGCTGCGAAAAACTGCTAACAGTACATCGCGAGTCATAATGGGTGAAAAAGCCGACTTTAATAATTTGACTGATAATACTAGCGACACTCAGTGTCTTGATGATAATCCTCCAGTTACAGACTATCAGTGCGTACCGACCACCAGTAATGATTATAATCTAAATGATGAGCAAACAAATTCAGTTGTGTCCACTGTACATTTAACGACAATTGATGACTGCGGCACTTTCGGTTACAATGAACGCTGTCCAGTTTGACACGCCTGATTTGCAAAATTTACGTAGCGAACAGATAATTGTTTCTAACGAAGGTGACCAATATACACAAAGCACGTCAGATTCATTTGATTCCGATGTAGTGACCAACAGTGCACACACAATTAGAAAACATTTTCGTGAAGCAGACAATGACCAAATGGTTACACAAAACGTGACACATGCATATACACCATCACGCAGTACAGTGAATAGAGTCGCTAATCTTGGCTGGGATCAAGTTATCGCGTTATTACTACAACTCAATGAAAATTTCGACAACCATTTCAAACAACTTACTGAATCGTGCAGACAACTTAATGAAAGTTTCAAACAGTCGAATGAAAAACACGACAACCTTAACGTACAGAACAAACAACTCAGGGAACAGATTGCAGCCGTTGCCGTGCAAAGTCATGATACTAAAGAACAATTACGTGAGGAACTTAAGGCTTGTGCTAGGAATAGTAGTGAAGAAATTAGATCCGTTGCACAAGAATTAAGTAATACACATGCAGCCACAACTAAATTACTTAGAGATGAAATCAGTGCAGTCGCTGAACAATGTTCTGCAAACGCAACACAGTTACGCGACGAGTTTAAATCAATGTGAGCAGAACTTTCACGCACACTGGATGTGAAAGTAGACACGAAATTCAAACAACAGAACAGCCTAATTGACGAACGTTTTAATCACCACCTACAAAACAGTGAAACGCGTTACCGTAAATTCATACAGGAACAGAACAAAGTGAAGAAACAAGTCATGGAAACAATTACTGCACAGAGACAGGAAGATAAGCGTAAATTATTTACGAAAGCAAAAACATACGTAGACAATAACATTGCTACAGTATCAGACGAAATCAATACTGTTAAACAGTTGAACACCGAATTGCATGATGAAATCTCCGACTTTAAAACAAAAACAGACACACACACAGTAGACTTACAGACAGTGACCAACAGACTTGAACAATTAGAATTAATACAGGATCCCGATGGCATTAAAGCAGACGTTAAGAAATAGAACAAAACTACCCGTAAAATCCTAAAACAAATTAATGCTTGTGACACTAAAAATGATTATCTGGTTAAAGCATTGACTGAAAAATTTGATGAATTGGCTAGTCGTATTGATGTTATCGAAAGTAACAATGACACCAAATCAGACGATATGTCACCAGTTTCGTTTAATCAAACACCCGAATTCCAAAATTTACAGCAGACGATTAGTGAGATAGGTTCGTCCAATAATACATTACATAGAAAATTGTCATATTTACAGCACGAATTGACGGAGATGAAAAATATTTCAGCCTTTAACAGATCACAGCATGCGCCACTTTCCGAACATTTCTCACACTCACACAACCAGTACAATTTAGGTAATTTACAGAGAGTACGTGACTTAGATTCCGAACAGTCACAGACAAACAGATTATCATACAGTCCTGAACCTGTTCAGACATTCAGAGACGAAAATTTTGATTACACGCACTTTCTGTCCGTTAGGAAATTTAAGGTATTTAAAAATGATAGAACACAGATTCATCCTTTGTACTGGATACGACAATTTGCTTTTGTATTTTCATCAGCTTGGCCTGTAATGCAGAAACTAGAATTGGACTGGATACAACAATTTGCTTTTGAATTTTTACCGGCATTGCCTGTAACGCAGAAACTAAAATATATTTGCAGCGCGTAGGAGACCTCAGGGGATTCATTACACTTCGATGAATATGTGCCGTAGCGTGCACAGGGCCCCGAGCCGTAGTAGTGCTATTTCATCTTTAGTTTTTTGCACTGCTGCCTTCTCTTCTACTATCCTTTATATCTATCAAAACAGCTCTTCAGCTATCGATGTATATAGGATTAAGTATGAGTAAAGAAAACCTGATATGACAAGTTTGTAGCGAAAGTGACAGTTTTCATTGTACGCTCCAAATAGGATAACCACCACAATTTTTATGACAAAAAAAACTTTAATCATCGGTATATGCAAAATTATCAGCAATCGCACATTTTGGGAACAATAGAGGGTTTTCACCGCAATAGCATCAAAAGCAGCCGGTTAGCATACCAATTCAACAATGTAGTCTGCAAGGTCAACCAAGCTTTAATGTTTCGCCGCCTACACGTATAGCGTCGGCTCCACCAAATACACTCCTGGATATTGAAATAAGAACACCGTGAATTCATTGTCCCAGGAAGGGGAAACTTTATTGACACATTCCTGGGGTCTGATACATCACATGATCACACTGACAGAACCACAGGCACATAGACACAGGCAACAGAGCATGCACAATGTCGGCACTAGTACAGTGTATATCCACCTTTCGCAGCAATGCAGGCTGCTATTATCCCATGGAGACGATCGTAGAGATGCTGGATGAAGTCCTGTGGAACGGCTTGCCATGCCATTTCCACCTGGCGCCTCAGTTGGACCAGCTTTCGTGCTGGACGTGCAGACCGCGTGAGACGACGCTTCATCCAGTCCCAAACATGCTCAATGGGGGACAGATCCGGAGATCTTGCTGGCCAGGGTAGTTGACTTACACCTTCTATAGCACGTTGGGTGGCACGGGATACATGCGGACGTGCATTGTCCTGTTGGAACAGCAAGTTCCCTTGCCGGTCTACAAATGGCAGAACGATGGGTTCGATAACGGTTTGGATGTACCGTGCACTATTCAGTGTCCCCTCGACGATCACCAGAGGTGTACGGCCAATGTAGGAGATCGCTCCCCACACCATGATGCCGGGTGTTGGCCCTGTGTGCCTCGGTCGTATGCAGTCCTGATTGTGGCGCTCACCTGCACGGCGCCAAACACGCATACGACCATCATTGGCACCAAGGCAGAAGCGACTCTCATCGCTGAAGACGACATGTCTCCATTCGTCCCTCCATTCACGCCTGTCGCGACACCACTGGAGGCGGGCTGCACGATGTTGGGGCGTGAGCGGAAGACGGCCTAACGGTGTGCGGGACCGTAGCCCAGCTTCATGGAGACGGTTGCGAATGGTCCTCGATGATACACCAGGAGCAACAGTGTCCCTAATTTGCTGGGAAGTGGCGGTGCGGTCCCCTACGGCACTGCATAGGATCCTACGGTCTTGGCGTGCATCCGTGCGTCGCTGCGGTCCGGTCCCAGGTCGACGCGCACGTGCACCTTCCGCCGACCACTGGCGACAACATTGATGTATTGTGGAGACCTCACGCCCCACGTGTTGAGCAATTCGGCGGTACTTTCACCCGGCCTCCCGCATGCCCACTATACGCCCTCGCTCAAAGTCCGTCAACTGCACATACTTTTCACGTCCACGCTGTCACGGCATGCTACCAGTGTTAAAGACTGCGATGGAGCTCCGTATGCCGCGGCAAAGTGGCTGACACTGACGGCGGCGGTGCACAAATGCTGCGCAGCTAGCGCCATTCGACGGCCAACACAGCGGTTCCTGGTGTGTCCGCTGTGCCGTGTGTGTGATCATTGCTTGTACAGCCCTCTCGCAGTGTCCGGAGCAAGAATGGTGGGTCTGACACACCGGTGTCAATGTGTTCTTTTTTCCATTTCCAGGAGTGTAGTAACGCACAGCAACAAGGAAATCACTACGTACAGAAAACACATCATTTCAACTCCTATCGCAGCGCGCCGTATAGCAATGATTATCATGGCAGACGTAAAAGTAATGAGCACCGTTTTCAGCGTAACAGTCGGTCTTACCAGCAGCAGAATCATCGGCAACAACAGATTATCATGAATGAACCAGACAGTAGATATCATCCCCAACGTAATACGTCAGGGAGAAATAAGAGAACAGTACAAATGGTGGAAATGCCACAGCATCCTCCCGCAAATAACAGCACGTCAGATAGAATTTGACTAGATACAGCACAGATTGAACCTTCCAGCGATGTAAGCAATACTTTTGATACACAGACTCTTGTTCACGAAAATATTATTACTTTTGACGACATCCGAGTCACTCTTTCGCATGAAAAACCAGTTATTCAAAAAGGCATTTCCCACCCTATCATTGAAGTAAAGATTGGATCATCCACAATTCCAGCAGTAATCGATTCTGGATCACCTATGTCAGTTATAAATGAGGAATTTTTCAACGCTTGTAACAAAGAGCATACTTATCCTACATTACCATTAGGCAAAACTAAAGTAAAAGGAGCAGTATCTGGTAAAGGAGTAGATGTAAAATTACAGATACACTTATCATTTTGTATTGCAGGTCATACGTTCCACTCAAATTTTTGGATTGTTCCCTTATTGAAAACAGACGTTATTTTAGGCACGAATTTTTTGGTAGAACACGACGCAATTATTTACTTTCAAAATTGCTATTTAATGTTAAAGGATGAAAATGTACAACTGGCATTAGATTTTCAGCACTCTTTATCTGCAGAAGAACAAACAATTAATCGGACAGAGGTCATTTCTGCATCACGTAACATAGACTGTCATTCCACATTGTTCACAGATACGTTCGTACACAACTATAATACACCAGACGAAGCCGACTATGACGTTATGCAAATGATTTCTGATAAAGTAAAACAAAGCAGTGCATATACAGATGACGAATGTACTCAACTACGCAAAATTCTTTTACAGCAAGCTCCAGTTTTTGACAACATCCCTGGTACTATGTCCGGTTACATGTATGAATTTCAAGTTAAACAGCACGACACGTTTAAAGCCAAACATTATCCCATTCCGTATATTCACAGAGAACAAGTTAAAAAAGAATTTCAAACTATGCTTGACCAAGGTATTATAGAACCAGCAGTTAGTCCGTACATAAACCCGCTCCATATTGTTAAGAAAAAGGATGGCTCACTTCGCCTCGTACTTGATTCACGTCACATCAACGACATTATTATTAATGAAACAGATCGCCCACAAACACTAGAAGAACTTCTACAGAAATTTCATGGTACTGCTATTTATTCCACATTAGATTTGAGATCGGGATTTTGGCAAATTCAGCTCCATCCGAACTGCAGAAAGTACACAGCATTTCTCTGTTTTGGTGACTGTTATCAATTTTGCAAATTACCGTTCGGTTTAACAATTTCTTCAGCAGCATTTATTCGCGGTTAGAATGCTATACTTCCTACAGAACTTAAATACAGAATCACAACCTATGTAGACGACATTCTTATTGCAGAAGCTAACTGGTCTGAACACAATTTGATTCTGGAACAACTGTTGCAAACTTTTCGTGCACAAGGACTCACAGTTAATCTTAACAAATCGCACTTTGGCAGAACTTCCATAAAATTTCTTGGACATGTAATTTCAGCAGAAGGCATTGTGCCTGACGCGGAAAAACTTCAAGCTTTACTTGACATTACTGTTTCAACGACGAAGAAACCACTACGCAGCTTTCTGGGGTTAATTAACTTTTTCCGTAAATTTATTCATTACTCTGCCTTAGACACCCCTAGATTATGCCAACTGACGGGTGAAAACACTATTTGGTCCTGGGATAGCCAAGCGCAGTCTGAATTTGTCAATCTGAAACAAGCTTTGTTGAACGCACCACTATTATCACACCCAGATCTCACTAGAAATTTTTCCATTGCCATCGACAGTTCTCACACAGCTTTAGGCGTACACATTTTTCAGGAAATTGAAGAAGACGGCAATACAGTAATTAAAAACATCGCTTTTGCAAGTCGCATTCTGTCACCTGCTGAACGCAATTATTCTGTTACAGAACTTGAAACATTAAGCATGGGGATTCACGAGATTTAGGCATTTTCTTTATGGAAGACATACGACCGTTTACACAGATCATGGAGCTATACAGTTTTTACTTTCCGCTAAATTTACACATGACATATTAAGCAAATGGAAACTTTATTTACAGGAATTTAATTTTACAGTTGTTCACATTCCCGGTACACAAAATATTGTAGCAGACGCACTATCCCGTTCTCTCTGCAACAATCAGCAAGACATCGCCACCAACTTCTGCCAAGCAAATTCTAGCGTCATGTATATTCAACATGTCGCATTTGAAAATTTCATTTCATCGTCATTACGAGACACAGCACAAGAGCAGAGTAAAGACAACGTATGGAAAGAAATTAAATAACTTTGGCAATATAAGAAACCATTACACGGTACGCAATAACATTATGTTTCGCCGCTGTCACCCTGACGGCAACAACTGTTTACTATGCATTTCTGACGAACTTGTTAACAAATTAATTTGGTATATTCATTTAAGTTACGCACATTATGGAGCCAGAAAATGTTTTCTTATACTGAGACAGAACTGTTATTTTGCCAACATGGAGAAACGTATTCGACGAGTTTTAGCGTCATGTAAAATCTGCCAGAAAGCTAAATCAGACACGACTTCACATATTCCTCCGTTACATCCCATTGTATCTGTTAAATTGAGACACATGGCCGCTGTAGACATTTTTGGACCGATTCCCAGAACTAATAGAGGTTTTTGCTACATCTTTGTCGCTGTTGAACTCACTTCGAAATTTGTTACCTTCACTCCATTGTGCAAAGCTACTGCTAAATCTATTTCGAATGCATTTGTAAAACATTTTTTATTTCATGTAGGGCATGTATTAAAACTAATTTCCGACAATGAACCACAATTGCGATCTGCGATATGAACACGTATGTTACGAGCTAGAAACATTTCTCCGATCTATATATCCAAGTATCACGCTTCTTCGAACCCCTGTGAACGACTGACGAAAGAAATTGGTAAATTGTGTAGAATGTACTGCCATAAAAGACATATGGATTGGGATATACACATACTCTCATTCCAGGATGTAATTAACTCCATACCAAATGAATCTACTATGCTATCTCCGACTGTTATATTGAAAAATGTTGAAACACCTAACAAAATTAAAGAATTAGTGTCTTTTCCTACATCTCGTCGACTACGTCACCATGAAATAATTGACATTGCGCTCAACAACATCAAACGTGCAGCAGAGCGCCGGAGACGACAGCACAAACAGGTTTGTACACGCCGTGACTTCCACGTTGGACAGAAGATATTAATACGCACGCATTATTTATCCAATAGAGGAAAGAGTAGATGCAGTAAATTTGAACTTCTATACGCAGGTCCATACAGAATTCACAGCATTTCACATCCCAATGAGGTACATGTTGAAACTTTGAAAACCAGAAAAAGCAAGGGCAATCACCATATTTCCAATATTAAACCCTTTATTGAATGAACATACTTTACGATTTATCACACTGTACCGCCAGTTCCTGATATTTATATGACCACTCACGAAATTCTATTTATGTGACTATTTACTGATGATTATCATATTTTTTCTTGACAAGTGCCCTGCACGGTAAGGTTAGCAGGTCGCTTTTCTTGTCGTTATATATCAGACCGTGCGCATTTTCTATTTTTTGTGTATGTATGATTGTTTTCCTATCGAAAGTAGAATTTTGTCTGCATGCACTATCAAATGTTGAAGATGTAACAAACACCAGTTGACTTTGACGTTTATCCTTATGATATCTCAATATTTTGACTATTCTACATTTTTTGCTACTACATTATGATACTGTGTGTACATTTTTGCACTTGGAAACTGACTATGTTTTTGACCTAACACGTTTTCTGTTATGCTATGCTGTATGCTTAATTATATCACTAGAAACAAGTTTTTATTTAAAGGGTATATGAATTAAATGCAAGATATTAATCCATATTCTTCATTTTTCAGAAAACAATACCGAGTAAAAGAAATGAATTAAACAACCACAGTGGTTTACTATGAAATGGAAATTTTACCATCAGAATGAAGGAAATAAAATGCAATATATTGTCATGAAGGGTAAATGGATCAGAATTAACAAGCATTAACCAGAACATACTGTATACATCGTATGATGGCAGTCTTGACTAATTATTTTTCTTTCAGAATACAAGGCGATTGATGCAGACTGTCAGACAGAACTACAGATGTTAATTTTAGTGATGAAATATGCTAGAAGTAAGAAACTCTATACTATATGAAGTAATGAATGATAATGACTAGTTGTATGAAGTAAATGGTAATATGAATATGCATAATGAAGTGTCTATTTTTTGCAGATGGTAATAAATGATGATGAATAGTTATATGAAGAAAATGGTAATATGAATAATGTTTTTCTTTACAGATGATGATAATATTTACTGTTAGTTGAGAAATGCTATGTAGTTATTTAAGTATTTGTTGCAGTTCCTTTTGACAGTATGTCTTATGTCGCATAGTATAATGACTGAACGTTTTGGGAAAGACAGCTAGAGTACATACATATTAAGTACACGTTTCATTACCTGTTAATTCGAAGTTCACTACTTTTCAGCATAACATGCATTTCTTCTTTCAGCTCAATAATCCACTTTGTATTTTTTCCAGGAGAAGCTTTTCATGATACTTACTAAACCTGTTACCTATTAAACCTGTTCTAGTACTTGCATTGTTTTACCCAGTCATGTCTATCATTTATGAATATGATCACATGTACTGAACTTTTTTCATAACCTTGCTACGCTGACTCATGACGAATGACGTTAATAATAATCCTTATATCCAGCAATATGTCAAAAGCAAATATTTTCATCTCCCAACAATTAATTATCGATGCCAGTGCAATGCATTGCCAAAAAAAAAAAAAAAAAAAAAATATTACGAGTCCCAACTATTACCAGTATACAACTAAATAATGCTACCAGTTTAATATATATTTTTAGTCCTAAAGATAATGCAAATTTTCTGTGTATTGATTCCATTATGTCTATGTATTATTGGACTACTGACGTCAAGTAATAGTTGCAATGTCTTACATTTTAAATATGTCTTATGTCACTTACATGATATCATATATAAACACCAGTAACTTGATGCTACACTCAATAACTCCTGTTTTAAATGGTGACTTGTGAATAACACTGAATAATGTTTTGTAACACTATATGAATACTTTGTAACGAGCCAGTGAATGTCAGTAACTCAATAACTCCTGTTTTAAATGATGACTTGCGAATAACACTGAATAATGTTTTGTAACACTATATGAATACTTTGTAACGAGCCAGTGAATGTCAGTAACTCAATAACTCCTGTTTTAAATGATGACTTGCGAATAACACTGAATAATGTTTTGTAACACTATATGAATACTTTGTAACTAGCCAATGAATGCCAATAATTATTCAGATCGGTTGATACACTAGTGTAATTCTATGATGACTAGTATAATACTGAATGTGTCCTTCACCTTCTGACCTGATTACTGCAATATCCGTTTATCCTGTCCATCTTCATGATCATGGAGCACGATATTGGTTTTTGCACTAACTCTACGTTGATGTATTCATGAATATGGTGTTGACATATCAGGCTGTCCACCACCTTAAACGATGGAGATATTATTATGGTCCTACTGTTTGGTGTACCTAATGTACTACCAAAATGTTAACATTGAATATTAATACAACATTTCAGTGTCTTGGCTACACTGATAAATACTTCAGGGAAGAGAACTTCAGATTGTCTCACTTGGCGTTGTGCTTCTATAGAAAGATATGGACTTTCAGTGCAGCTACGTGCAACCTACTGTGCTACAACCATGATGCAATCCTTCCCATTCCTTTCCTAGTTCCTGTAAAATAGTAAAGGCTTATACAATGCATTTAAATTCTCGTGAAATCATAAAAAAATGTATCGTGCGTCTGCACTCTATTTTGTTAATATATTTTGTACTCATTGTGTGTATACTTTGTCATTTCTGAATATGTTTTGTACTCAGTGCGTGTGCACTCTGTTTTGTTAATATATTTTGTACTCATTGCGTATATACTTTGTCATTTCTGAATATGTTTTGTACTCAGTGCGTGTGCACTTTATTTAATTTCTTAATATGTTCTGCACTTATCAATGCTGTATATACTCTGTGATTGTAGCCTTAGTAAACTAAATAGATTATAGAAAAAGTCCAATTGACTCACCATCGCTACCAAATTTTTGTCCCCCAGTGGAGGGTTATGTAAGAGGTCCGTAATTAACGAATTTGTTGTTAGCGCACTCGAGCTGATGTAATTTTGATGTATTGCTCACGCGCTGCCTGCGATATGTAAGCTAGAAGAGAATCTGAGACCAAAGAGCAGTATTGACTGCAGTAAGAACTGCGTAGCAGTAGGAGTAAGTTGTTGCTAGCGAGCAGTCGTGTCTGGTGTATCGTGTTGGCTGGGCCGGTCGTGTGTAGCGATGGCGGAGCCTGAGCGTTGTAGGATAAGGTAAAAGCAGCCTCGCGCATATGTGGTATTGTTACATCAACACGTAAATGTTTAAAAAAAAAATCTGTTAATAATAATCTTTCCCATAAAAAGTAACTTTTGACATTTATCTCAATTTAAAGAATTCACTAATTTCTCCAATCCTTGGCAATCCCGATTATTGAAAAGAAAAGTCAGTTCTTTCCTTTTTTATAAGACAAATCTATCGGCCAGCATTGCACTTAGCTGCGCCAGGAAAATTTCTTATAGGAGCAGATATATACGCGTTATCCGGCGATCTAATTAAGGTAAGATTTTTCAGTTTATTCAGAATGATGTATCAGGGCCATGACGCAGCATTGCTGACGTCCAAAATTTACCAGGTTAAATTGACTGTCAGTTATTGAAAGGTTATTGGTTTGTCACATTGTATTATAATTTCACTGATGGGTAGTTACGCTAAATGAGACTATTATTCATATTATTTTATTTTTGTGGGGAGGTTACAAGTCTGTACGTCTTGATCAATAACGCATTTTGAAAAACTGTTGGGAAATGTCTTACCTGAGCACAGAAACTTCTTTAACCGTCATATGGCTAACTTTCTCAGTTACCTGCTGAACGATCTGTTTCAATCGGAGCAATCTCAAGGGAAGTTACATCGACAGTTACTTAATTTCTTCTGAAATATTTTTGTAACCTTCTCTCATTTTAGAAACTTCGGCCCAAAATTTATTAAAATGATCCTTTGTTTGTACAACTTGCTCTTGTGGCAACCGTTTGAAATGTGCGTCAGCTTGGGCAGATTCCTCTTTGGCCAATACTTTGAAAATTGTATCGCTCTTGGCCGCAGGTTTTTTGAATAATTAGGTAAATGGATTTAGAAGCTCGATCATTTATGAAGTACTAGCTGTGCGTTGTGACTAGGGTTCGATTTCGGCTTCTGTGGACTCGGGAGTTTTGTTTTCTAATGTCAGATTAGCTATACTGAAATCTTCAATATGAAATTCTTCCTAGCTATTATTTGCTGAATCCATTTTTGTAGGTTACCCAAATTTAACCATATCACATGCGGATAGTTGCTATTAACTTCAGAGATTTCAATACTCCTTCAATTCATCTACCAAGAAGATGCCTTGTTATTTAAATTCAACGAACATTAATTTACAAGGTATTATGTGCGTGTTCGTAAAAGAAAGCATTCACTCCAAGTAGCTTCGTTCCAGCGAAAGTCGGCCATCAGTGGCTCTCGACCGTAAAAGTTTCACAAACTCTTACAATTAATAAATGTAAACACTAATGCAATCGGTCTTCATATTGGAGAAGACAGGCTCTTCCTCTACGAAGAGAATGATTAACGGAAGTGCAGGAAATGGGGATCGAAACTTTCGATCACTTAAACATCTGGCTCAAACCTATCGCAGATGGCCTATGAGAATCATAAATAACACATAAAATACAAGAACATTATTCAATTAAGGTGTTTCAATCAGTAGTACGAAATTAGACAAAGTAAGACAATTCATGTTAACTTTTTATTACGTAAGCAGGATGCGACACAACATACTTGTTGGTTCCGCAACGACAATACAGAGTAAGGTAAGTAAGTACGGTAATGACTAATAAAAGTAAGTAAGTACGTAAGTGACAAATGAATATGACACATAACATTGTTAAAACAAGATCGTGTAGCATACAAATACCTTTCAGACTCGTGATTCTATTTACATACGTATTGAGACACAGAGAAATTAAAGTTATGGGTTTTGAATACTGCGTACATATAAAATAATAAATCACATATTTTAGTCTGTGATTAAAAGTAAACAGAAGACACGCGCTGTGGTCAATTAAAACTCCATTCATATACTGCATCCTCTCATGGATGTGAGGTGGGGAGCGGGTTCAGGCAACTGGAATAAGGATGTATCATGCTTTAGTAGGTCAGTAGAAAGATTGAGCTGGTCTTCGTTTTCAGTCAGCACCGGAATTATGTCAAAGACGACTAGACAAATAGCACTACAAAGCATTTAAAGTATGCATACGGGAAATGCAGTCTGATCCGGTAGTGTCCTTGTAGTCGAAGCAAATACACTTCCACTGCATCTACGTTACGAGTATTTGAGTGCGAAAGTTTTACTAAAACGCTCGCAGTTCGCACAAGACCAGATATTATGAGACGCCTAGGTCATATCCGCCTTGCGATACACGCCCAGATAATTGTTCGACTCAACAAAAGCTTCCTCCTCTTGGTGCCACATACATGGATACCAAGTCGGTTTCTCCAGTTTCTCAGAAGAATCCCCTCCCCTTAATAATTACTCCCTTTAAATGCAAATTGCCGTACAAATAAATCTAATCCCTAGTAATTTTTGACTTAGACTTTGAAGTGATTCCGATGTTCCTTTGTCGTAGAACTGGTGGCAACAATATACAAGGTGCTTCCGTAAGAGCGTGCAAAAATGTAACACAACGTAGAGAATGCTCCACTGAACATGGAACCTGGAGCTGGAGGATCCAGCTTAAGAAGATATGGAGGTAAACTTGTCTATCGCTTTGTCTAGCATTACTGTTTTCCAGCTTATTTACAACGAACATGGGTATATATTTACATGTACTGTGCTGTTTATTTGCTGCAACGAAACGAAAAGGACGAGCCTGATCACCAGGAAGTACACTATGTGGGCAAAAGTATCCGGACACCTCCAAAAACATAAGTATTCATATAAAGTGCATTGTGCTGCCATCCACTGCAAGGTACTCTACAGCAGCGACCTCAGCAGTTACTAGACGTCATGGGAGAGCAGAATGGGCCGGTCCGCACAACTCATGGACTTAGAACGTGGTCAGGTAATTGGGTGTCGCTTGTGTCGTACGTCTCCTAAAGATTCCTAGGTCCACTGTTTCCGATGTGATAGTGAAGTGGAAACGTGAAGGAAGACATACAGCACAAAAGCGTACAGGCCGACGTCATCTGTTGACCGACAGAGACAGCCGACAGTTGAAGAGGTTTAGAATGTGTAATAGGAGACATCACAAAGAAATTCCAAACTGCATCAGGATCCACTGCAAGTACTATGAAAGTCAGATGGGAGGTGAGAAGACTTATACTTCATGTTCGAGCGGCTGCTAATAAGCCACATTTCACGCCGGTAAATGGCTAACGAGGCCTCGCTTGGCGTAAGCAGCGTAAATATTGGACGATTGGCATTGGAGAAGCGTTGTGAGGAATGACAAATCACAGTATACAATGTGGCGATCCGATGGCAGGGTGTGGGTATGGTGAATGCCCGGTGAACGTCATATGCCAACGTGTGTAGTGCCAACAGTAAAATTCAGAGGCGGTGGTGTTATGGTGTGGTCGTGTTTTTCATGGACGAGGCTTTCACCCCTTGTTGTTTCGAGTGGTACTATCACAGCACAGGCCTACACTGAAGTTTTAAGCAGCTTCTTGCTTCCCACTGTTGAAGAGCAGAGCAATTCGGGGATGGCGATTGGACTTTTCAACACGAGCAGCTGTTCATAATACACGGCCTGTGGCGGAGTGGTTACTTGACACGACAATAACATCCCTCTAATGGACTGACCTGCACAGAGTCCTGACCTGTATCCTATAGAACTTCTTTCGGATGTTTTGGAACACCGACTTCGAGCCAGGCCACATCGACCGACATTGATAACTCTCCTCAGTGCAGCACTCTGTGAAGAATGGGCTGTCATTCCCAATGAAACCTCCAGCACCTCACTGAACGTATACCTGCGAGAGTGGAAGCTGTCATCAAGGCTGAGGTTGGGCCATCACCATATTGATTCCCAGCATTACTGATGGAGGGCTCCAAGAACTTGTAAGTAATTTTCAGCCAGGTACCCGGATACTTATTATCACATAGTGTATTTCCTGGCCACTGGATTGTAAGGGAAGGTCCTATTCAATGGCCTACGTGGTCATCTGACCTGAATCCCCTCGATTGTTTCCTATGGGGACATCTAAAGTCACTTAACTATGAGACATTAATGGACACGGAGAATGAATTGGTTGCTAGAATTGTAGCTGCTTGTAATGTGATTTTGGCTTCCCTGCCTGAAATTTTTCAATGGAGCATCTCCTACGTCCAGATAAGTATTTGCAAGCTTCTACGGAAACACCCAGTAGGTAACCATCCTCTTATCTAGAGTATCGTGAGTCAGGTCAGCACGAACGAAATGTGGAATAACAGAAGTACATCGAATCTGCAGAATTCCTGTCCTTCATAGCTGTAAAAAATAAAGATGCAAATAAGACTGACACAGACTGAAAAGAAGAGTGCAATGTAATAAACTCTCATGCCGGTGACATGGGTGAGAATTTGTCTGTTCCAGTTGAGAATAAGTCATGGAAGGTTATATACAAAACTTTTCGCGAAACTCTTACACAAATCACTACATTCACATTTTGTAAACCGACATTGTTAGAAGGAATATCTTTTCCTGTCATCAACAGAATAGTAAGAGGTGTAACTTAAATCTAATAGGACATATATGGGACAGTGAATAAGTCGTTGAATTGACGTTATCTTCGAATACGCGGTGAGTTGCTTAGCCACTGTGCGACTCCCTCAAATGACCGTTTTAAGGAACTGCTTCATTCCTGTTGCTAAATTTTTGCACTAATAATTCTGAAGTTATTACGGACTTCTCGCTTAATATCAGACTTTTTCTCTACTTAGCAGGTTTTAGTGGGTGTAGTTAAGATCGAAAATTTTTAATCCGAAGTGTTCTCTAGCATATACTGTATTCAAACATTATGAATCACCTCGAAGGGAACGATCTATTGACACGTAATCAGCATGGCTTCACAAAACATCGCTCTTGTGCTACGCAGCTAGCTCTTTATTCGCACGAAGTAATGGCCGCTATCGACGGGGGATCTCAAGTTGATTCCGTATTTCTAGATTTCCGGAAAGCTTTTGACACCGTTCCTCATAAGCGACTTCTAATCAAGCTGCGGAGCTATGGGGTATTGTCTCAGTTGTGCGACTGGATTCGTGATTTCGTGTCAGGAAGGTCGCAGTTCGTAGTAATAGATGGCAAATCATCGAGTAAAACTGAAGTGATATCAGGTGTTCCCCAGGGAAGCGTCCTGGGACCTATACTGTTCCTGATATATATAAATGACCTGGGTGACAATCTGAGCAGTTCTCTTAGACTGTTCGCAGATGATGCTGTAATTTACCGTCTAGTAAGGTCATCCGAAGACCAGTATCAGTTGCAAAGCGATTTAGAAAAGATTGCTGTATGGTGTGTCAGGTGGCAGTTGACGCTAAATAACGAAAAGTGTGAGATGATCCACATGAGTTCCAAAAGAAATCCGTTGGAATTCGATTACTCGATAAATAGTACAATTCTCAAGGCTGTCAATTCAACTAAGTACCTGGGTGTTAAAATTACGAACAACTTCAGTTGGAAGGACCACATAGATAATATTGTCGGGAAGGTGAGCCAAATGTTGCGTTTCATTGGCAGGACACTTAGAAGATGCAACAAGTCCACTAAAGAGACAGCTTACACTACACTCGTTCGTCCTCTGTTAGAATATTGCTGCGCGGTGTGGGATCCTTACCAGGTGGGATTGACGGAGGACATCGACAGGGTGCAAAAAAGGGCAGCTCGTTTTGTATTATCACGTAATAGGGGAGATATGATACACGAGTTGGGATGGAAGTCATTACAGCATAGACGTTTATCGTCACGGCGAGACCTTTTTACGAAATTTCAGTCACCAACTTTCTCTTCCGAATGCGAAAATATTTTGTTGAGCCCAACCTACATAGGTAGGAATGATCATCAAAATAAAATAACAGAAAACAGAGCTCGAACAGAAAGGCTTAGGTCTTCGTTTTTCCCGCTAGCTGTTCGGGAGTGGAATAGTAGAGAGATAGTATGATTGTGGTTCGATGAACCCTCTGCCAAGCACTTAAATGTGAATTGCAGAGTAGTCACGTAGATGTAGATGTAGATGTAGTACATTATGTAGCCTGGTTGACAATGGTGTCGTAGATTACGGACTTCTCTATTAACAGGTCAATAGCGTTTCATTATGACCACTCTTCACTTTATAGTTCTGAACGCAAATATCAACAAAGCGAAGTACCTCTAATTCTCATACAGTCATCCCACTCGCGGCATATTCTGGCCTGGCATGATGCCCCAGTTCCTGCTTTTCTTCTGTATTTTTCAGTAAATTTTAATTTTAAAGTATGATGCCTTTAAAAAAATTGCAGTACCCGTTTCAGGCAAAATTATTTGAGCTATGACTTGAGGTGTCGCAGTATTTTTCAGGATTCACTATTTAAGTCAGAACGGTCATCTACTCTCATAAATAGTATGGAATACAGAAAACAAGCCTGTTACAGACGAGTTATTATTACCATTTTTATAAAATTATGATATATTTTATCTTTAAAACTGGAATCAGTAAACAAGTATGTCAATGATGCTGTGGATAATCATGTTAGTTAGGCTTTTTGGTTTTTATGAAACGTATTCTCTAATTTTAAGTCGCCAAAAATGACACTGGCGAAAGAGATTAAAAAATTGCAATACACGCTTAATTTAACTATTCTTCAATAAAGTCTATAACCATACTTAAGGGGACTGGCCAACGGCTGGTCCCGGCGGAGGTTCGCGTCCTCCCTCAGGCATGGGTGTGTGTGTTTGTCCTTAGGATGATTTAGGTTAAGTAGTGTGTAAGCTTAGGGACTGATGACCTTAGCAGTTACGTCCCTTAAGATTTGACACACATTTGAACATTTTTTTGGACTGGCCAAAGATGTATGTCAGCGTGCACCGTTCGTTTCTCGAATACTCAAAAATCATAAACAATTATAAAATTCTTTTCCTAAGAGTATTGACTGAAGACAGAGATTTAAAAAAGACGTCATTTGTGACAGAGGTCAAGCACGAATTCAGCCCGGTTGTCGACTTTTCAAAGGAGTGACTTAGATGTTCTCCTTAACGGAGATTCAGGGAAAACAAGAATCTAGATCAGTGGTAGTCAACTTGGTCCTTACCATCCACTAGCGAGCGTTGCAGATTTCATGGTAGGCTTTTATTATATGCTTTAACTTGCTGTAACCCCGCATATAAATTTTATAATGTAAGTTGGTTCCCTACGTTATAAATCACCATTACTCTGCCACCAGTGAGTGGTTAGAAAATTTCACAACTAACAGATGCACAAAAGTGGACGGTAGGTAAAAACGCTCGACTAGCCCTCATCGAAATTGAGGGTCGGAGGGGTAAACGCTGTTGCTACGTAACGCATATCTAATGTCTTTTTCTCATCTTACGACAGGAAATGGCTAATCATTCATGAAGTGAAGGTACCTGTATAAAATATCTTACGTCTAGCCCAGCTGTATTGTATGTTGGAGGGGATCCGTTATTCTAAATCATGCATTACACCTGGAACTTGTTGGGAATATTACAATTTATTTCGCGCTGATACAGATTTAGTAATACAAGGCATCAAATTTAGTAAATCATTTTGAGTTATGCTGTAGAAAATAATTATAAGACCACAGATAACAATTCGACACGTTTATAATGCTCTTAGTTTTCAGACGCTGGATATAAGAGGTCGGTCGAAAAGTTAGGTTTTATTTAATAGATGTTCACATTATTATGTAGGTTAACACCAGTTTGAAATCAGTGGGTGAATAGTAGGAATATTGGTGTCTTTATTTCACAGTTTCACTAGCGCTCTGTTTCACAGTCTATTCAAATTTCCATCTTGGGCCAACTGCACTGCCACTGAATTGTTTTTCCTATAATCGCATTACACTAATTGGCCCCTCTTCCTACCACTTCCGCTAACGAGGTTATTACTTTCCATGTCTTAAAGATAAATCTAGATCTGGATTAAGCCCACTTCGGTAATAGTAAAGGTCATGATCCCTATTTTCACGAAAACAGTACAACCAACGCTATTTGTACTTTGCTTACATTACGTCTTTTGCGTTGTGGATCAGAGCTTTAATCCACTGACATGTCTACGGATAAAGATCTTATTACTGCCTCTGCTTTTCTCAGCACCCATTAAGAGATTTTTTGAGTTTCGTACACATGCTGTACGCTGTAATACCTCTGAATTTCCACCCTCACTACAAACTGGAACCCAGACATATAAAACAGCCGTAGATCAGCGAGAAGACACGAAACCTGTATTCACATACAGACGAAAGTATGTGATATGGACTTCCGAACCACAGTCACATTTTGAAATCTTTTGGCAGAAGCTGTCCATAGACTGCCTATAAGAATTAAGTCGAAGTAAATAGTCATTTACAACTGCATCATAGTCATATGCTAGTCAACATTTCCCTTGTCCTTTCGAGCATTTTAGCAGCACTGTATTTCCATTTGAACCCTCAGCAAACTCATTCCGACAGGAAAGGTCCACTACAAATTCCGTTATTCCTATTTCCGCAGATACTGACTACCACTAATGAAGATTGTTCCAAAACAGATTCTGAGACATTCATCGTAATTAGTGGGTGACATAAAATAAATAGCAGCTGAAATCCTTGGAGGCAGATTAATGACCAACATCGCAACGATGTGTAAGAATTCGCCTTAGAGCGTGAAGAGTACTTCAGAAGTGCTCCAGATGAAACCAGTACGATTAACATCATCTAACCCGGGAGACATAATTTTTGCGTGCTTTTCTGACGACAATTCACTGCACTGTCACTAGAACGCTCCGAACTTTGTCGTGTTACATGGCGGTGTGTAACGATACTATTTCGGTGCATGAGAAACAGTGTGCTGTAGTGGAGATTGTAACCGTAGAGCACACACCTCCAATTGAAATACATGAAAAATGGATGTAGTGTACGGCGATGTATGTATCGACGTCAGTAAAGTGCGATGTTGGATTGTCCATAATGATAAAGAAGGGAACGGTGGCGCAAACCTCAACGTCTCTGACAGAGCTAGACGTGTTTTCAAAACTTGAACACTTGCGAGTGTTTCACTTTGATAGTGATGAATCAGTCCAGGCAGAAGTGAAATTGTGGCTCCGCCAACGAAGTCAAACACTCTACAGTGAAGGTATCAATGAACTGATTCCTCGTTGGGAGAAATATATTCGTTATTTAAAAAGCTTTAAGCCTCCAAGGAAATGTGGAGAATATTTTCAAGGCCCTAAGGAGAGCTGCAAAATTGGATTTTCCAAATCGGAGTTTTACTAATGCGGGCCTGAACTTTAGGTCCTCCGAATGGTCCTAGGAATGACGCTGATACTCGACGCAAGCAAATAAAATTATTCATTCACAGATGAATGAAGTCTATACTGGTCATATGCAATAAATTCTGTTCACATATAGGCTTATCCTGTGATTTTGAAAAGTAGGCAAATAAGTACTTTGGTTCTAAAACAGTTTTAAGTGAATGAAGAAATATTTTCGTATTGTGATATTAGATTCAGAGTACGATTCCTTCAAACACTGAAAAGCTTTGGACAGACCTAGTAACAATATGGCGAATTGTTGTTGACTAGCGTGCACTAATATAGAAACCATCAAGAATGCTGATACTGCTCAGCTTAGCTTACAGGTGTGAAAGGGAATACTTAACTGGGATGGAAACGAAAACCAAAGTTTGGAACCAAATGACCATTACCGTGATTATAAAAATGCGTCCTGAAATATGATGCCTCAGAGTTTATGTGAAAACTGTTAAATCTTTTTAAATAAAGTAAACGTTGTTAACATTTTAAGTCTTTATTCCTCATATATACCTGTTTATTTCTCAACGTAGTCACCCTGGCGACGAACACATTTCTCGCAATGTGAGACTAATCTTTTGATATCGTATCAAGAGAATGTTTGACTTTTCACGGCGCCACAGCCCCACCTATTCGTGAATCATTTCTTCACTATCAAAGTGAATTCCTAGGAGGCGTTCTGCATGCTTTGCAAAGATGGAAAGCGTATGGGGCGATCTCGCAGCACTCGTGTGCAACCTGGCATTGTAATACTTACGGAGAGTATGCTCCTTGTATGGACGAACTATTCGAATTAGAAACTCGATTACAGCACGCTGATTCTCACGCGTCACCATGTTACACGCCACAGTTCGCAGTTCTCTAGTGGCAGAGGCCTACAAATATGTAGACATGAAAAATAGAGATGTAGAGTGTTAACAAAGTTTGTTTTATTTAAAATGTTTTGTCGGTGTGCATTACTTTACAATACGCCTACGTATGTTACTCAACCATCCATGATTAGAACATTGATCACGTGTTCGATTGTCGTACTAGAAGCTTTACCTTTGACCAGGTATTCACAACAGGTTCATAGCACAGTGAGAAATAAAAGCGCAATACATATGAACATGTTCTGACATATGCCAAGTTTCTTAGAAATTATGAGCGTTCTCAAAGAGTTAGCAGACCTCAAAAGGGAAATATTTTAAAGTGAAGCCCTGGATTTCAGTGATTATCTCATACATGTGTGACAGAGAACAAAATCAAAGGCGCTCGTACAGTGGTATCCGACCTTTGTCTTGCTCAACCGCAGTCGCATCTGTTCGGTGTGTGGTGTAGAGTGCACTGTGTGCTTGTAACACTTTCCGTGTCACAACTGCATTCATACGAGGGTTGGAACTTAAATAGTAGCAATTAATTATTTACAACTGATACAAAAGAGTTACATGGTTGCACCTGTAACTGTCCTTCAAACTAGTCGTCACTTTTGTGCAGACCCCGTTGCCAGCGATGTGGAAGGCTTACTATACTTTGGCAGACCCTATTCTCTAGATGGTGCTGTACCATCCACCATACTCCTCAGGCTTAAGTCCTTGTGACTTTGATTTGATTCCGTAGATGAAGGAACCACTTCGTGGCATTCGCTTCGGAACTGTTCCAGAGATTTAACAGGCAGTAGACCGCTCCATTCGCCGGCCGCTGTGGACGAACAGTTCTACCCGCTTTAGTCCAGAATCGCGCTGCTGCTACGGACGCAGGTTCGAATCCTTCCCTCGGGAATGGCTGTATGTGATGTCCGTAGGTTAGTTACGTTTAAGTAGATCTATGTCTAGGGGACGGACGACATCAGATGTTACGTCCCACAGTGCTTAGCGCCATCTGAACCATGTGAACCGCTCCATTCGCACCATCAACAGGAAAGGCTCTGCTTACGGTATATTACGCCTTCCACATCGCTGACAACGGGTTCTACACAACATTGTTGATTACTTTGAAGGACAGTAACAGGTGCAAACATGTAACTCTTTTGTATGGATTGTGAATAAATAGTTGCCACTATTTAAGTTTCAATTCTCATATATTGTGCTGGAGTGGTTACACTGTAGATACAACTCTGTATAGGCTGTAAGTCCTGAAACTGTTTCGTTGTGTTGGTTACAGGAGATGTGTGCTCGTGCAAGTATTGTGCTTTTTGACTCGTTTTTTAACTTGGGCTTCTGAATACAGTATGAAATCCTTTTTGTGGTACCACTTCCTAGTGTTTCACATTGACACTTTCATGCTTACAGAGTCCCAAGTCCCGGGTACGAACAGCGTCACTCCTTAAATTATGAACACAATTAATCAACAATGGCGGCCGAAGACTTATAGCAAAAGAAAAAAAATGGTTCAAATGGCTCTGAGCACTATGCGACTTCTGAGGTCATCAGTCGCCTACAACTTAGAAGTAATTAAACCTAACTAACCTAAGGACATCTCACACATCCTTGCCCTATGCAGTATTCGAACCTGCGACAGTAGAGGTCACTCGGCTCCAGACTGTAGCGCCTAGATAACCACGGCCACTCCTGCCGGCGCAGCAAAAGAGGTCAACGTCATTCTTCCAACAGCCTTGTCAAAGAGGGCGGAGAACTGGACACACCTTCAGAGCACTCTCTTGCCCTTTGGGTGAGATACTGCTCCTAAAATCAGCAATGATCAAACGCATGACGATGGAAACAGAAATCACTGCATTAAAGATACAGAAATCACTGCATTAAAGATACGCTTGAAGTTCTCTGGGGCTATAGATACTGCGATAACGCACAACCCATTAGGAATTCAGTTGAAGAGGGACGGGCATCTCTAAAAGAGGCAATCACCGAGGTTGGAAAGAAAATATATGTACAAGGAAGGTAACTGTGAGGAATCTTGGATAAAAGAAGAAATACTTCAAGTGATCAAGGAAAGAAGGGTAGAGGGAAATTCAGGAGTATAGAAACAAGTCGCTGCAGAATTAAGTGAACAGAAATTCAGAGAAGTTAAGGAGAAATAGCTTCCACAAAAGAAAGTGAAGCAAACAGAAAAGAAGTGATTTTCGGAAGGACTGAATCTCTGTATAGGAAAGTAAAAACAACCTTCGGTGAAATTAAAAACAAGGGTGGTAACATTAAGAGCGTGATAGAAATCGGCTATCAAATGCCGAGGAGAGAGCGGAATGGTGGAAAGAATACAGCCATTGCCTGTATGAGTGAGTGGACTTATTTGATGACGTGATAAAGGATTAACAGGAGTCGATAGGTAATGGATAGCTGATCCAGTATTCGAATTTAAATTAGCTTTCGAGGACTTAGGATCAAATAAGGCAGAAGATACATGTAACATTCCATAGGCATATCCAAAATCATTGGGGAAGTGGCAACAAATCGACTATAACTTTTGAGACTAGGGATGTACTGGCAGATTTTCGGAAGATCAACGTCCACAGAGTTCCGAAGATAGGAAGGCCTGACATGTCAGAGAATAATCAAACTATCAGCTTAACTGCTGATGCATCCAAGTATCTGCTAACAAACAGAATAATGGGAAAGAAAATTGAGGAAGATCAGTTTTGCTTTACGAAAGGTAAAGGCAACAAAAGGAAGGAAGGCTGAAGATAAATCGAGACAGATTCATCGGATACCTGAAGAAATCGTTGACAATGTAAGCTTCAGCAAGACGTTCCAAACACTGAGAAAAATAAATGTAACCTACAGAGAACGGCGAAAATTATACAACATTTACAAGAATCCAGGGGGAAGAGAAGACGAAGACCAATAACGATGTGCCCTGATTAAAAAGGCTGGAAGACAGGGATGGAGTCTTTTCCTCCTGCTGTTCAATCTATACATCGAAGAGGTAGTGAGGGAAATAAAAGAAATATTTAAGAGTGAGATTAAAATTCAAGGTGAAAAGACATCAATGATACGATTCGCTGATTATATAGCTAACGTCAGTGCAAGTGAGGAATTGCATGATGTGCTGAGTAGAATGATGAGTCTAATGAATACCCAACAGGCAATATGAGTCAACAGAAGAAAGACCAAAGCAATGAGGGGTAGCAGAAATGAGAACAGCGAAAAACATGACCTCAGGATTGATGGTCACGAACGAGAAGTTAAGTAATTCTTCTACGTAGACAACAAAATATCTAATGACCGACGAAACAAGGTAGACATGACACGAAGACTAGCACTGGGAAAGGACATTCCAGGCCAAGAGAAATCTACTAGTATATAAAAAAAGGCGTTAATCTGAGGAAGAAATGTCTGAGAAAGTACGCTGGAAGCACAGCCCTGTATGACAATGAGACACGGACTGTGGGAAAACCGGAATAGAAGAGAATCGAAGCGTTTGGGAAGTTGTGCTACAGACGTCTGTTGAAAATTCGATTTACGGATGAGATAAGAAATGAGGAAGTTCTTTGCAGAATCGGGGGGAAAGGAATGTATGGAAAAACTGACAAGAGGGACAAGAAAGAAGGAAATCTGTGAAGACATGAGGGAGTAACGTCTATGGTACTAGAGACCGGTAGAGGTTAAAGACTGTAGGGGATATCGGAGGTTGGAATATACTCAATAGACACCTGATAACGTCAGTTGCTAGTGCTACTCTGCGGTGAAAAAGTTGGCACAGCCGAAGAATTCGTGGCGGGTCTTATTCAACCAGTCAGAGGGTTGATGGCTGAAAACCTCTCAGAAAGTCACTGTACACAGCCATACATAAAGCAATCATGTTTTAGCTGTAGGAAGCAGCTCAGACGCTTCACTGTAACTCACTGGAAACTTGTGGTGTGGCTCGAATGAGTTGCAGTTTTTCCTGTTTGCAAATGATTGCGAGGCATACAGTGTACCAACGCTTAGCTCGCTTTATGTGGAGAGTGCAGCTTCAGCCAGAGGTCGTTCTATTATCTCTGGTGGATGTTTTTCGTGTGTGATACGGACGCTCTCCTTCAGGCTAATATGAATTTGAAGTATCATGTTTAACACTGTTGGTGACGAAGCGTAGCCTTTCATTTTACGTTTTCGCTGTAACACTCCCATCGTCCTAAATGTCAATAGCTGTGTTGGCAGGCCGCACGCGTACTATCCGAATTTGGCTACTACTAGTGCAGCTTGATGCACCTCGATTGTGGAGCTAAATCACTGGATCTGTATCCAATAGAAAGTGTAAGGGACAGCTGGGAACAATTTATGAAACGTAGCAGTCACCGCCCCCTCAGACTGTTAGCTCTACAGAATTTAATGACCAACGAGTTTTTTCAGGACTCTCTCTCCTCGCCTAATCGAGTACATTATCGGGGTTAGAGGCACTGTTACTCTTTTATACCGTTATGTCTCCTGTATTTGACAAATTTTTTCTCTGGCGTGTTTACGTGGATACTACCAAATGAGAAATAAGAGCTAGTACTAAAAGTGTTGTTGTTTTTAATTATATACCCATACATGTGTATCCATTATTTTTAAAGGAATAAGATGACATTAACCTTTCTCCCTGTTTTGCGGATCACTCAGCTTCAGTGAATAAAACGAAACAGCACAAAAATGCTTCGGTTCCACAAAGTCAGTCCGCCTGTGGGTATGCGAAATTGGATATATATGTATGAGCTGAGCCCCGATCGTTATACGCAAAGAAAAATATTATCAATTCATCTCTGGCACGAAAGCCTTCCGGTCCGTTAGACACCCTACACAGGCTACAGTAAAGTTTGCTTGTATTTCGGTTTTATTCAAGTTTAATTAAATTGTATCACTCATCTTCTTTGCTCCTTGTTCCACTGCACTTTACACTATGATTGAATTAGTAATTCCAAAGTTGGAGATGATGATTTTACAGTCACTGAGATACATCACTGAATTCTCTATCAGATAATGGATAAGAGTGGTAACAATGAGTATGACAACGATTCTAGTGATAATGATGTTGATAATAATAATTATTATTATAATAATAATAATGACGACACTTTACACATACAGGCATAGGCTTTAATGCACGATCATCAGCATTTAAAAAAGTTGCCTTAAAGTAATTAAAACGGTGGCTATCGTATAAAATATGAACTAAGAAGCGGGACACGTATTTGCTCCCACATTCATGTTCGTTAAACGTGTCATTGTTCAGGACAATGAAGCAGAATAAATGATGTAAAGTGGTACTACTTATCGTAGAAATCAGTTAGTAACATAGTGTGTGGCTGGGTTTTCCTGAGTGCAAGACTAACTGATGCAGTTGACAAGACGTTATAAACAAGTTTCGAAAGACAGAACGAGCTATTTACACAACCAAGTTTAAATAGCCCTTCAAACTAGTTGATACAACCAGCCATAACATAAGAGAAAAAAAAATTAATATTGCACCTGCTGTCGTCTATGAAAATAAAATATACATCACTAACATTTTATATTTTGAAATGTGTAAGTCATACGGGCTGTACCCTAGACGGTCTCTATGTTAACTAAAATGCTGATGTCCTGCACAAAGAGGGACATGAGCGTATTGTCCTGGTTATCTGTCAGGAAGTAGATATGATGTAGGGTCATCCCTGGTTTTATTGTGCACATTATGTCTCCCCTTTGCCTGTTGCCTACTCTTCCGCTTGCAGAAAAAAGAATAACAAGTTGAAACGCCGCCGCCAGAAAATGTAACAACTCAGTCATGGACGGGCAACGTAATCTCTATTATTTTGTTTCTGGAGCGCCGTGGTGTGATGATAGGCTATGCTTCTAAGACGCAAATCATCTAAGTAACAAGCTATGTAAATCACCTGCCTGAGGCTTAAGACTAAACGAAATGGAAAACTGTCCACCGGCTGTTTTTGCTACACGACAACGGCCTAGATCGTTCTAAGCGTGTTTCAGTCACTCATGTTTCGGCTATCAAATTTTTCCATACCCGTCGTATTCTCTTGGTCATTTATTCCTCACGCATGAAGACACCTTTGTCCGACGTCCATTTCGAAATGATGACGGTATGATTATCTAGGAAATAATTCCTGTGCAGCCAAAATGGAAACCCCTACGACCAAGGTCTCTGTCAAGTCGTTCATGGTTGGAATACATATGTCATATTAATGGACGAATATGTAGAGAGTAACTAACGCCATCAGCAAGTATCATCATAGCAGCTTAATTTTTTTTAGATGATAATTAAAAGTTGCTGTACATATAATTTTAAGTTCGTTTGAACAACAGCTCTACAGCTTGGCTAATTACAAGAAGCATCATTTGAAGTCAGTTTTTTGGGTCGTAACTCCAAAAATAGTCACAAAGAAATTATATACAGGGTGTTTCAAAAAGAATACAAGTAATATTTTGTCCAACCTATCGATCGCTCCGTCTCGTCTCGGCTGTTGCAGAAACGAATACATAGTCTAGTTTATATTAAGAGCCGCTAGATGTCAGTTGTCTTCTGTTTTGCTTGGTAACCGTCATGTGTTTAAAATGCCTACTCCTCAGCAGAAATCATTTTGTGTTCTCGAGTTTGCGAAGTGTAATTCCGTCAGTACAGTGTAAAGAGGTTTCAGGTTGAGGTACCAAATTGATTCTCGGAATGGGTGGAACATTCGCAGATGGTATCGAAAGTTTCTAGACACAGGATTTGAATGTAAAGGAAAGAGTCCTGGCCGTCCTCGTGTTCCTGGAGAAAATGTTGTACGAATTCCAACTGCTTTCCATCGTAGTCCAAAATCAACTCGTCATTCCAGTCGGCAGTTAAAACTATCTACAACAAAAAAATTTTGAGATGTCGGTTAGTTATGAAGCCATCGAGGTTACGGCTTTTACAAGCTCTGCGTCCTGATGACAAACGCAAACGTGTGGAATTTCGTAACGAGATTCTTGATGCTTCTGACAATAATCAGTGATGAAGCGACTTTCCGTGTTAGTGGTCAGGTTCGAATTTGGGGCCCACTGAACCCACATGTAGCTATTGAACATGTACGAGATTCGTCCAAAGTCGATGTGTTTCGTGCTATATCCCGATCATGTGTTTACGACCAATTTTTCTTTGATGGAAACACGGTTAACGGTCAGCAGTAGGTCGCTACGTTACAAAAGTGGTTATTTCCGAGGCTGCACGAAGACAATTTTATTTTTCAGCTACACCTGGAACCTCCTCACTGTAGTCGCCAAGTGCGTGAATATCCGAATGCAACTCTGCCGAACCTTTGGATTGGTCGTCAAGAAGCTGGCGACTAACCTTGTCTCAGCTGGGCTCCACAGTCATCGGATTTGACACCCACTGACTTCTTCCTGTGGAGTTTAGTTAAAGATAACGATTATGTACCACTACTCCCACAGAACCTGGAAGAGTTGAAGAACCGGATCCGTACTGCCATAACAAAAGTGACAAGGGACATGTTCTCCAAAGTATGGGAGGAATTTGAGTGATATTGTTGGTGTAGCTGATGGAGGACATATTGAACATCTGTAATCTGAACCCGAGAGTTTCGTAAATATGTGTCTAAAGTTTCATATTGTACGAATTCGATCTACGTATATTCTTTTTGAAACACCCTGCATCTAACTAAAATAATAATGAGATGTTGGCTATTCTCAGTGTGAATAATTTAGCTCTAATGTTTTCGGTGTCTAGGGCAATCACATACGATGTTGTGCCTTGTCAAGCAGCACGTTGGTTTCATCCGCGGCCATTGCTGAGCTTGGTGGATTTTGGTAGGCGAGCGCCACCAGAGGGCAGGACGCCCACGTACGTCATCGATGCGAGCACCTCTGAAGACAGCCAAGAATGGGAAGTCTTCTACCAAACTGGTGCACCCACGATCCGAATTCGGTATTTCATTTACCCTCGGGTACGGGTTAGCCCATGTGTACAGACACACAATCCAGGTGGGCAGTTAGTTTCTTTTGCCAGGCGAGACGATGGTGGTTCGAAATTAGATGCAGATTAAGCTTCGATATTGCGAAAGGGGAACTAGCAGGGTGCTTTAGTGATAGCGGCATTTTAGTAGGATGCCTGATACAACATATGGTACTGCGAGGAGTACAGGCTTTGCATTCAGTTAGATGAATTACCAGTAATATTCCACACACATCCATGAGAAGAGTGCGATATGTGGAGATTATTTTGTGGTGCCACGCTTCATCTGGGGATCGCACTAGTGAGGCGGAGAGAGTCTGCGCCCAGTGATTTGTAACCTATATACAAACAAACCCAGCAGATCAGCCTTATATGCCCAATTTCCGTTACAAATTTTAAACCGTCTTACTAGCGCGTAGCAGTCTGGTTTATAATATTACAGCTCTTCCAACAAAAGTACTGCTACCGACAAATTTATTTTATTTCGTCTAAAAGTTAAGGCAAGTTCGTCAAGTCTTGCATTATTTGGCAGTAAGAATGCCAGATGCATGTCGTTGAGATAGAAGCGGATGTGGTCGCGGTTTCGGTAACAAACTGAAGAGTAGACATGTGCTGTAAACAAGGCATTTATTCAGAATATTACTATACACGGCAGTGAGACCCTAAGGTATGACCAGAGTGAAGAACACCTTTGCATTGCTGCTTTTCTCGTTAGTAAACTTCTGCCTGTGTGTGTGTGTGACCGGTTGAGCTGTCACAGCCCCATTTACAAAACAAGGTACAAGGAAGTGAAATCTATCGTGTTAATTTGGTGTTTAGCCCGTCTGCTAGACTCACTGAAATGTGGTTCAGTAATGCGTGCTGTTCCTCTGCCATTGTAAACATCCATTAACGTTACATTCGGTTTTGCCAGATAACAGTGTTTTCTATTTCATCATGTGATGGAGATACGGACATATGGTAGTTCTTATTTGCGACATCACGTACCAAAATGTATTTACCATACTCAGTTAACCCAAGACTATATCACTGAGAGCTTAGTCCACAGACACGTCGTTGAGCACTGGTTTCTGCCCATCTTTATATGCCTTCTGGCAATTGCCTGCTCCCTCTGGCGAATTTGTTGTAAGTGCTTTCAGTAAATTGGTGGCTACAGGGACACCATCCACACAAAGACTAATCTGCATGGTGTACACCATCTCCGCTGTATTGGTTCATGATCTGCAGTTCCTGCGTCCTGTGATGCTTCGTTAGTATCATCTAGTGGGGAACAGTTCCGACCAGACGACCTTATTTCAGTATTTTGTCTGGGCTTCTGTGGCTAGACCATGATGTAATGAAAAATTAATACTACCACAATAATAACAAATTGTAGAAAGAAACGATATTATGGAATAGAACGGTCTCACCACAAATGAGAATGAACAATCAAATAGCTGTGTGTTGGTAATGTTAAATCGATTTTGTTTCAATTAAACCTGGTTGCACCTCACAGAAAATTTCGATCAAATTAATCGCAACTGCCTTTCATTAACAGCTCTCAGATGAAATGGGCTGCCTACATCCTCAGAATATGTTGAGTGTGTTGCTACGACTCGACTGTCAGAAACTTCTGTCCATACGTCACACAAAATCATACATTTGTTTGCGAGGTTTTGAATGAAAAGTATACTGTGAAAAAGAAATCAATCAAAACTTTGATCAGAAAATTATCACAGTACATTGTTCTTTAATTAATTTTCAGTTAAGTAACTAAGCAAATATCTAATTGGTTACTAATTAATTTAAAAGTGTTGTATAATATTGCAGAATATTGAGCAGTATTGCACAATAATTGTCTACTATGTGGCACTGCTGCACGGCAGAGAAACGACCATCCACTCAAAATGTGAAAATATGCACACACAAAGACAATTGAGCTTCAAGACTATATTATCAAGGTAATGGGAGAGCCATTTACAAAAGTGGAGCAACGCAAAGGATTTTTTTGTACCCAATAGTTTCGGTTAATATTGGTAGTAATCTTGTTTTAAGGCGATTATGCCATTATGTCAGTTAGTCATAACATACTTTCTGGACTGTTGTCCACCTTATTTTACTGCGACAACTAGGCTGGATCGCTTTCATACATCAAACAAGCCACACAAAAAATATCAGACAAAGGAGTTGTCGTCTGACAGTTTACTAGCAGCTGTAACAGCACATATCATACCAACCTGTGAATGGAATGACAGTGCAACATTGCACAAGTGTGCAACAGTGCAACCTACACAACATTTTGTGGAACTACATTGAGGTACTCACGTTTTTCTATTTGTGTTCTGTCCAGGTTTTGAAGCATGTTAACCTACTGTGTGGCATAGAGAACATGAGTGTCGAGTCCTTCTGTGGTTAGCATCCCAAGATGCATCAGATGAGTGATGACGATAGGTGGCAGCAATGCTGCAGATTTAGGAACGACTAATGTGGTGTAGCGGAGTTGGGGGAAATGTCACGATCACCCATTTCTTTTCTTCTGGCCGCCATATTTCCCTATAGATCATACTAACCATGTAAGGCTCTCGGATAAACAAGTGGTATCCATGTTGTTGTTGTTGTGGTCTTCAGTCCTGAGACTGGTTTGATGCAGCTCTCCAAGCTACTCTATCCTGTGCAAGCTTCTTCATCTCCCAGAACCCACAGCAACCCCCATCCTTCTGAATCTGCTTATGTAGTCATCTCTTGGTCTCCCTCTACGATTTTTACCCTCTATGCTGCCCTCCAATACTAAATTGGTGATCCCTTGATGCCACAGAACATGTCCTACCAACCGATCCCTTCTTCAGCTCAAGTTGTGCCACTAACTTCTTTTTATTTCTTCTCCATGGATTTTAATATCTACTCAAAATTTTTCTTTTGTTTCCTTTACTGCTTGATCGCTATACAGATAGAAGAACATTGGGGAGAGACTACAAACCTGTCTCACTACCTTCAGAATCACTGCTTCCCTTTCATACCACTCGACTCTTATAACTGCCATCTGGTTTCTGTACAAATTGTAAATAGCATTTCGCTCCCTATATTTTACCCCTTCCACCTTCAGAATTTGAAAGAGAGTATTCCAGTCAACATTGTCAAAAGCTTTCTCTAAGTCTACAAATGCTAGAAACGTAGATTTGCCCTTCCTTAATCTAGCTTCTAAGATAAGTCGTGGGGTCAGTATTGCCTCACGTGTTCCAACATTTCTACCGAATCTAAACTGATCTTCCCCGAGTTCGGCTTCTACTAGTTTTTCCATTCGTCTGTAAAGAATTCGTGTTAGTATTTTGCAGCTGTGACTTATTAAACTGATAGTTCGGTAATTTTCACATCTGTCAACACCTGCTTTCTTTGGGATTGGAATTATTATATTCTTCTTGAAGTCTGAGGGAATTTCGCCTGTCTCATACATCTTGCTCACCAGATGGTAGAGTTTTGTCAGGACTGGCTCTCCAAAGGCCGTCAGTAGATCCAATGGAATGTTGTCTGCTCCGGGGGCCTTGCTTCGACTCAGGTCTTTCAGTGCTCTGTCAAACTCTTCACGCAGTATCGTATCTCCCACCTCATCTTCATCCATCTCCTCTTCCATTTCCATAATATTGTCCTCATGAACATCGCCCCTGTATAGACCCACTATATACTCCTTCCACCTTTCTGCTTTCCCTTCTTTAGTTAGAACTGGGTTTCCATCTGAGCTCTTGATATTCATGCAAGTCTCTTTTCTCCAAAGGTCTCTTTAATTTTCCTGTAGGCAGTATCTATCTTATCCCTAGTGAGATAAACCTCTACATCATTACATTTGTCCTCTAGCCATCCTTGCTTAGCCATTTTGCACTTCCTGTCGATCTCATTTTGAGACGTCTATATTCCTTTTTGCCTGCTTCATTTACTGCATTTTTAGATTTTCTCCTTTCATCAATTAAATTCAATATTTCTTCTGTTACTCAAGGATTTCTACTAGCCCTCGTCTTTTTACCTACTTGATCCTCTGCTGCCTTCACTACTTCATCTCTCAAAGCTACCTATTCTTCTTCTACTGTATTTCTTTCCCCCATTCCTGTCAATTGATCCCTTATGCTCTCCCTGAAACTCGGTAGAATCTCTGGTTCTTTTAGTTTATCCATGTCCCATCTCCTTAAATTCCCACCTTTTTGCAGTTTCTTCAGTTTTAATCTACAGGTCATAACCAATAGATTGTGCTCAGAGTCCATATCTGCCCCTGGAAATGTCTTACAGTTTAAAACCAGGTTCCTAAATCTCTGTCTTACCATTATATAATCTATCTGATACCCTTTAGTACGTCCAGGCTTCAACCATGTATACAGCCTTCTTCTTGAACCAAGTGTTAACTATGATTAAGTTGTGCTCTGTGCAAAATTCTACCAGGCGGCTTCCTCTTTCATTTATTTGCCCCAGTCCTTATTCACCTACTGTTTTTCTTTCTCTCTCTTTTCCTACTACCGAATTCCAGTCACCCATGACTATTAAATTTTCATCTCCCTTCACTACCTGAATAATTTCTTTTATTTGGTCATACATTTCTTCAATTTCTTCGTCATCTGCAGAGCTAGTTGGCATATAAACTTGTACTACTGTAGTAGGTGTGGGCTTTGTATCTATCTTGGCCACAATAATGCGTTCACTATGCTGTTTGTAGTAGCTTACCCACATTCCTATTTTCCTATTCATTATTAAACCTACTCCTGCATTACCCCTATTTGATTTTGTGTTTATAACCCTGTAGTCACCTGACCAGAAGTCTTGTTCCTCCTGCTACTGAACTTCACTAATTCCCACTATATCTAACTTTAAGCTATCCCTTTCTCTTTTTAAATTTTCTAACCTACCTGCCCGATTAAGGGATCTGACATTCCACGCTCCGATCCGTAGAACGCCACTTTTCTTTCTCCTGATAACGACAACCTCTTGAGTAGTCCCCGCCCGGAGATCCGAATGGGGGACTATTTTACTTCCGGAATATTTTACCCAAGAGGACGCCATCATCATTTAATCACACAGTAAAGCTGCATACCCTCGGGAAAAATTACGGCCGTAGTTTCCTCTTGCTTTCATCCGTTCGTAGTACCAGCACAGCAAGGCCGTTTTTGTTATTGTTACAAGGCCAGATCAGTCAATCATCCAGACTGTTACCCCTGCAACTACTGAAAAGGCTGCTGCCCCTCTTCAGGAACCACACGTTTGTCTGGCCACTCAACAGATACCCCTCCGTTGTGGTTGCACCTACGGTACGGCTATCTGTATCGCTGAGGCACGCAAGCCTCACGACCAACGGCAAGGTCCATGGTTCATAGGGGGAGGGTGGAATCCATATTGGGTCATAAATTATGGTGATAAAATTAATAAGTTATAGTGAGAGTTTCATAGTTAAGGACATATTGGGCAATTACGTCTGACAGTGACATCATTGGGTTGGGTGAGGTGCGGGGGGGGGGGGGGGGGTGGAACAAGGATGACAGGTGAAATTTGTTTTCGTAAGGATTATAAATCACTGGTTTTCAAATCTTTGTTCCATTAACGTTGTTTTCTCTAAGACAAAACCATAATGATGTTACTGATTCTACGCTTTAAGTATGATCTACTTTACATGTGCTGCAGCGTTAATTCCTTAAAATCATTATTACTCTCTTAGTAGTTATGTGGCTTCATACACAAACCGTAATTGCGGATCCTGAATATGTAGTATTCTAGTGAGTTGACAATAGTGTTATTTTGGTGAAGAGTAGATGATGCGAGTGATCAATGATAGAGATATAGTTGAGTTCTAACTTAATCCAGAAAGCTCTCTTCTGGTTTCTTATTTGTTCTAAGTGATTATTACTGGAAGCTATTTTAATTTGCCACTTTGGTGTCTGTGACCAGCCCCAATTACTGTGAGCTATTTTTTTGTTGGCTCAATATTCTTCATAGGGACTAAAATTAATTTCTATTTTGCTATATTACGGTGAAGTAATTTTATGTTGTTATCGTCGTGTTTCAGGTATTGCCTTGAAGAACTGTGTTTGGTTACAGATTAGGTTCTGTTGTATCAGTTAGTGTCAGTATTGGGAAGAATATTTTACGTTTACTAAACCGTTTGTCAGAATGAGCATTGAGTCCACTCCTGGACAGCTCCTATCATGCACCTCACTCCACCCAAATCCAACACTACAATGTGTTAGCTAATACCTTATGCTCACTGGAAAACTAATAAACGTATCAAATCTCAGAGCAGTGAATAACGAGGCATCTCATCCAGTTAGAGTGACAGGGATTGTTTTTTGCATTAAACAGTTTATCGTTGTCCACAGAATTTATTGTATTTCGAGTTCAGCACATGCCTCCACCAGTGCACAGGAGACTACATTAGTCGTTCGTGCATTATGCCCCAGCCTAAACTATTTATTTAGTTTTATCCTGTTTGCTTTGTAGTTCTTATTTTTCTGCTTGTCTATGTATTTCGTCATGCAGGGACCTGTCTTTTACTTGTTGTGTAGCACACAGTTCTCCAAACTGTATCGCCTCAATTCTTCCCTTGTTTGAAAACCCAGTTGTGGTTGTTAGGCAACTTAGCTAAGATGCAGCGTCTGTTCCAGCAGCTGCAATAGATAATACAGCGTTTCTTTGTGCATTATTTTACGAGCTTCGAACTACTTATTATGCTTTACGTTTGTGTGTTGTACCTTTATTCTTGAATTTATTGAGTATTTGTATATTTAACAGGCACATTACAAGATTTGGTTCATTGTGTAATGTAGCGGACTACCGTCTTTACTATGGATAGGGACTATGACTGCTGTGTTCAGATGTGGACTAAGTTGGTAACCCTTCAGTCACAGTTCCAGGTTTTGTTTACACAGATTCAGGCTTATGCTAATGGGAATCACTGCGAAGAGGGAGGGTACCTCGAAGATGTGGTGATCCAAAGAAATTCGTGCTCATCCAGGTGTCCCAAGGTCGGTGAAGTGCAGTGGCAAGTGCAGGTACTGCCCAGATTAAAGCCACCCTTCACCCATTGACGAGTGGGAGGTCGTTCCAAGGTGTGTCAGGCAGCAGTAGACTCACTGAAAGGCCTGAGAAATAGGTTTGAGACACTGTGGCTGATAAGGACACTGAGTTACATGCAGTCGTTTGCCCTGTTTCACAGAAAACCTCTGGTCTGCAAAGTCAAGGCGTTTACTGAGGGTCGATTAGAGGTAGTCGGAAGCTCCAATGTTAGCTATGTAAAAGGACTGCTAGAAGATGAGGCTTGTGGGAGCTTCAGTGTAGGGCCCCTAGGCATGTGTGTGCTGAGGAGGGGGAAAAAGTCTAGTGAACAATCGGTGTGCGCATCAGGGTGAATCACTTCATACATGGAACATGGCCTTCCAGATGCTGCGAAGAGCAAAGATGGCTACCAACTGCAGGTGGTGGTTCTTGTCAATACTAATGATAGCGTCATTTTGAATCAGAAGACATTGCCACTAGTTCCTGCCCCTTTCTAAAGTGATACAGAGAAACTCTTGGTTGTGAGACGAAGGCAGAAATAACAGTGTGTAGTGTCATCGACCGGAGCGATTGTGGTCCTTCGGTAAAGTGCCAAGTGGAAGGTCTGAATCGTGGGCACGAACTGTTCTCCAACTCTGTGGGCTACCGATTCCTTGCATTCCAGTTGTTTTGATAGAGAGTATCGGGGAAGTAAAAATGTCTTTCATATTCATGGTGTACCGGCCGGACACTGGGCGAGGCTAGAACTGTGAGTCATAGGCATCACGTTAGTAAATGTTCGAAGCTATGTTCAAAAGGGATCCCAGCTACGAGCATTAACATTGAGAACTGCAGCTCAAAACGTTATAGGCACCGAATACCAGTTAAAACTCGAGATAAGTTCAGAAGAAATTCTTACAAAGTATCTAACGGTATACAGAAACGGCAGATAAAATTTAGTTGATGGCGGCGTGTTTGTTACCGCTAGAATTAGTTAATCTTACAGTGAAATGAAAACATACACTCCGGGAAATTGAAATAAGAACACCGTGAATTCATTGTCCCAAGAAGGGGAAACTTTATTGACACATTCCTCGGATCAGATACATCACATGAACACACTGACAGAGCCACGGCACAAAGACAGAGGCAACAGAGCATGCACAATGTCGGCACTAGTACAGTGTACATCCACCTTTCGCAGCAATGCAGGGTGCTATTCTCCCATGGAGACGATCGTAGAGAAGCTGGATGTAGTCCTATGGAACGGCTTGCCATGCCATTTCCACCTGGCGCCTCAGTTCGACCAGCGTTCGTGCTGGACGTGCAGACCGCGTGAGACGACGCTTCATCCAGTCCCAAACTTGCTCAATGGGGGACAGATCCGAAGATCTTGCTGGCCAGGGTAGTTGACTTACACCTTCTAGAGGACGTTGGGTGGCACGGGATACATGCGGACGTGCATTGTCCTGTTGGAACAGCAAGTTCCCTTGCCGGTCTAGGAATGGTAGAACGACGGGTTCGATGAAGGTTTGGATGTACCGTGAACTATTCAGTGTCCCCTCGACGATCACCAGAGGTGTACGGCCAGTGTAGGGGATCGCTCCCCACACCATGATGCTGGGTGTTGGCCCTATGTGCCTCGGTCGTATGCAGTCCTGATTGTGGCGCTCACCTGCACGGCGCCAAACACGCATACGACCATCATTGGCACCAAGGCAGAAGCGACTCTCATAGCTGAAGACGACACGTCTCCATTCGTCCCTCCATTCACACCTGTCGTGACACCACTGGAGGCGGGCTGCACGATGTTGGGGCGTGAGCGGAAAACGGCCTAACGGTGTGCGGGACCGTAGCCCAGCTTCATGGAGACGGTTGCGAATGGTCCTCGCCGATACCCCAGGAGCAACAGTGTCCCTAATTTGCTGGGAAGTGGAGGTGCGGTCCCCTACGGCACTGCGTAGGATCCTACGGTCTTGGCGTGCATCCGTGCGTCGCTGCGGTCCGGTCCCAGGTCGACGGGCACGTGCACCTTCCGCCGGCCACTGGCGACAACATCGATGTACTGTGGAGACCTCACGCCCCACGTGTTGAGCAATTCGGCGGTACGTCCACCCGGCCTCCCGCATGCCCACTATACGCCCTCGCTCAAAGTGCGTCAACTGCACATACGGTTCACTTCCACGCTGTCGCGGCATGCTACCAGTGTTAAAGACTGCGATGGAGCTCCGTATGCCACGGCAAACTGGCTGACACTGACGGCGGCGGTGCACAAATGCTGCGCAGCTAGCGCCATTCGACGGCCAACACAGCGGTTTCTGGTGTGTCCGCTGTGCCGTGCGTGTGATCATTGCTTATACAGCCCTCTCGCAGTGTCCGGAGCAAGTATGGTGGGTCTGACACACTGGTGTAAATGTGTTCTTTTTTCCATTTCCAGGAGAGTAGTTCATCTGAGTTGGGTACACGTTGTACTTAACAAGACAATAAATTTTTAACTTGTTCCTTTTAGTGGTTCCCAACTCAGACGACACAGTTGCTGAAAGGCTCAGAGAATATACCCCACTCAAACGATATTATAGTTGGAGGTGTCTTGAATCTATCATCTATACGTTGCTGACAATACATATTTACTGTCGACGACACTATAGTGTGGGAAATATTTCCTTATGAGATGAAGACAGAGCTGATTATCTGTATCGTCATTCACAGAAGCGATTGTGGTCCTTCGGTAGAGATTTACTTATTGCATCAGGCGGCTCACGGCAGAAAGTAAAACAATGTTATTATAAGCTACTGCGGAAGGTAACGTGTGAAACGACGCGCTAAGGTGCAGATTCGGATTATCAACATAAAAAAGCGGTTGTACACATTCTCAGTCATTAGCCCTTACAAATAGAAACTTAAATACGTCACACACTATAATATTTATCAATAATAATTCATTTCTCATCGAGGGAAAAGCTATGTTAAATAGTAAATACTAGTTTCCTTGTCTGACGTAACCTTTGAATTAATAAACACTGATTTACGAGTCTCACTTGTTAACAACATATATACACTGAGGCTCTAAGGCGTTCAGTCTTTGGAGAACAACAAAGAATGGGAATGAAAAAATGGCTGGTGTGTCCGGTTACAATTTCTTGTAACCAGCGACTAGAACCGAAGGACTACAAAATTTAAAAAGCGCACGCATAATGCCTTTGTAATCCTAAGTGATTCCTTACAGCGATACAAAAGCATTGGGAATCACGTAAACGCGATACGATAACTTACGATGCTTTAATGGTGACAGACCTTAGGTACTGTATAAACAAGGCTGTCTCCATTCCGATTTTACTCCCTTCGTTGTTATTTAGTCTTTATCTTTTGTTTTCTGTGAAATGGTCAATCTATAGTTCATATTTTCTTTCATTGGGAATTGTGAATATCTTAGACTGAGAAAGCAATGTGAGTATAAAGACGTTGTTGTAAATAGATTTGGTTTGTGCTTTCCTTTAGGTACGCATCAACAACGTGTATCAGCACATCCGTTTGGTTTCCTGCAGTATACAATATCGAACATTGTCGATTTTGCTGTTAAATGTGAGAAGGATGGATTTACATATCGTCCTGGACTTGTTTCTTATTTGGTCTCAAACTGTAGGTTCCCTCAAACACCTCCGTTTTCCTGGATTTATTTATTTCTGTATATCTTACTAATATTGCTTAAGTTCCTTATGTATTCTGTATTTACATTGATACCTGTCTCTTCTTTTAATTGGTTGTGTATCACTAACCATGTTTCATACCTCCTGATGCAGCCTTGTCTAGTACTAATCTTATTTTATTTTATTAGTTTTGTTTATTAATAGAAACAGTTATGTAGGCATGTTATTTCTATTTTGTGCTAAAGGTTTTCCTGCCTACTCCATTGCTATTTATGTACTGTTCAGTTTTTACTTTTTCATTGCAAAGATGTTACTTACAGTATGTTTCTACTTCAGTCTAGATGTGTTACTTCTCTTCCAATGTTGTTTGTTAACATTTAACTTCTTTGTTGATAATACTCAGTAAAAGTCTGAAGATGGCCTTGTAAGCCGAAAACCGGTTAACAATAAAGGTAATATTGTAGAACAAAAGCAAACTGGTGCTTTTCATTTATTATAATGTTGTTCTACCAAGAACCGACGGAAGATTCTGTTAATAAGACCAGTATAGTTAGATAAAATCTAGGAATTAGACATCTACCGCTTCATACTTCAAGTAAAGATTTCAGTTATGTAGATTTTGTCTGAAAAACATAGGTAGAGGAAAGGTGTAAAAATGGGGACAGGTGTAATTAGGGACACCCCCCCTCACGAAGAGGGTATGCGAAGTGCTGTAGTCTGGCGACCAGGACTGAAACGGTGCCTTTTGTAGACAGATGGTAGCAGTGAATTGTTGGAAGAATTGTTGGAACAGTGTAGTTAAAGCGCCGATTATTGTGTGAATTGGTGGTTGTTCAGGACTTCAAACGTTTGACAGGTATGTGAAATCGTTCTCTTTTTATATGCTTCTTATTAGTTTAAAATAATTTGTCAGTGATATCGAGAATAAAGGAATCCTAAGCAACTTTAGAAGCACGTTTTACGTAACACACGCTTTTAGGTCAGGCAAGATAGTGGGCATGTTGCTTATGAGTGGTTGGTGTATATACGGGCACATTTGGTTGGTGTAAGAATGCGTCCCTTTTAAGGAGGGCCCACAATTGCACCATCTCTCCTATTAAACAATGTAAAGCATTGAAATAATTTTATGGGGATACGGTCAGCTGAATGTTCTTTAAAATCCAACAAACAAACTAATAGTGTTTTCAAATAGCGATAATAGACCCTAGTGCTTTTGTTCGTACATGCAGAATGTCGAGAACGAAGAAGCGCTATGGATCTAAGAACCAGAGGCACCAGTGGCATAAATCTCAGAGGGTACATGCCATAGCAGCTGTGAAAGTAAAGGAGGCTTGTGTGAAAGGTGCTCCAAGAACATTGGGAGTGCCTTGTCCACTTTGCAGAGGTTTCATAAACATGATAAAATCGCTAAGCAAACGGTTCAAGAACAAAGGTAGGAAGGAAACCGATTTTAAATGTAGAGCTCGAAAAACGGCTAGATTATTATCTCATTGAGATGGAGCAAAAAATTTTTTGGTGCATTTTGGCGGATCGGAGGAGAATGGCATTTTTACTTGTTCAGAGAAATAGTTTGACAACCCATTTCAAAGGAGGAAAAGCAGGACGAGCTTGGACTGACCTTTTTCTGGGAGACACCAGGATCAGCTGTCCATTCACAAAACTTGCGGAACTTCATATTCCAGAGTCTTAGGCTGCAATGAAGTTAATGTCATGGTTTTCTTTGATTTATTTCCACAAACTTTCAACAAGTACTTATATCCAGCAGACCGACTGAATAGCATGGACTAGACAGGTCTGTTAATTGTCCAAAGCAAAATTCCAAAAGTGATAGGGATGAAAGGGAAGAAACAAAATGCAGCTCTCATGTCTTCAGAAAGAGGGGCTACATTCATAGTTATTGCGTGCATGAGAGCTTTGGGGCATTACGTGCCGGCAATGATAATTTTCCCTAGAACCAACATGTCGCAAGCTCTAATAAGAGGCTGACCCCCTGATGCAATGGTTCGTTCACTTCATTGAGAAAACACGTCCGGCTGAACAAGGGCTTGTTCTCCTCATCTAGGATGGTCATTATAGCCACGTACGAAGACGCAGATGTGATTGACTTGGTGAAAGAGTACCACTTGACCATCATCTCATTTGCTCCACACCGCACCCAAAAACTTCAGCTTCTAGATGAGACATTCATGGGACCTCTGAAAACGTACTACAACGAGGCAGTGAGAGTATGGTTGCATTACAATAGGCGTCCTCTCACACCTTCGACGTTATGGAGGTTTTTGGCCAAGCCTACCTTCGTACCCAATAAGCTGAGCTAGCAATAAAAGCATTCAAAGCAACTGGGTTGTACACTACGAACCGTTACTTCTTCACCGAAGCTGATTTCATAGCAGCTGAGTTGGTTGCAGGAAAAACTTGCTCCACAGTGGAACATAGACCTAATGTTTCTGAATCACATGCTCCTCTACTTGCTAACTCTGGACCATGGACATCGTCTGCTCCTTCGGGTTATACCGATGTTCAGTCAAATCAAGCCCTAGCTATGCCAGTTTATGAAGCCATTGAAACGCCGGGAAGTTTTCCAGGGACCTCAACAAATGCAGTTTCACCGATCGACCGATCTCCTGTCCCCAACATTATGAAGAGAACCACTATGCGAGGACGGAAGGCACCAACCGCCTGCCACATCACTGGAAAGCCACACAAAGATCAGTTGACAAAGTCGCTTGATGAAAGTGCTGTCAAGAAGAGGTCGTTGAGTTTCTCTTGTGCTAGAGGCTGCCCTGCGGACAGAGGTGCAAAGGCTCTCAAAAAAAAAAAAAAAGTTCCACAAAACTATCTGATTCATCATTTGACTCTTCAGGCTCCTGCAGCCCTCTCTTTGTGGACAGAGATAATGACTATGATGTGAACGATGGGGATACACGAGACTCAAGTGATGCAAGTTACATCTTTTGTGATAAAAACATCTCATGAGAGGAGATGTGTGGACGAAATGTGTTACGTGCCAAATGTGGACACACTTAGAATGTGCTGGCGCTGAAGGAGCTACTTACGTTTGCGATTACTATAAATAATTTTGGATTTCATGCACAAATGTGCGACAGTTGCTTTTTGTAAACTGGTCTACCATTTTGTATTGTTTTAACCCATTTCATTAAAATATTTCAAAAGATTTCTTGCACCTTTTTGTGGATGCCCATATTTGCAGCCCCTTTTATTAAATCCCATTTTACAAGCGTTTTGTAAATATTTGTTTTCGAATAGAAACAATGGACACTAATCATTGTTCCACGTCTCATAGTTTCTTAAACTTGTTACAGCTGTTAATGAAGGTATAAAATCTAGAATTTTTACAAAAGAAGGTACCTTTAAATAAAAACTAAAGAGGGTGTCCATATTTAAATATTTTCTTCATCCACATTCATATATAAACAATTATGTACACATCTACATTCAAAACAATGCTACCAGCACCACTTTCGGCCCTAGTATATATACAGTACTTTGGTTTGGTTTGTCCCAGAATACACTGAAGAATTAGCTCTAGTGTGTGCTATACTGATGATTTGAAATGGGCCAGTATATAAAATTGTCAATTTCGAGTCCTTTTCATTGAAGACTGAAGGTTTTGGGCGGTTTGTGGTAAGCACTCTCTCTCTCTCTCTCTCTCTCTCTCTCTCTCTCTCTTTCTCTCTCTCTCTCTCTCTCTCTCTTCTACTAATTCTTTGCACTTTTTTTAACCCTTCTTTTGTATTTCGCCAGTGATTGTAAGTATACAGTCGCAGAATGGGGCAGGGTATGAAGCAGGAGGTATCTTGCAGTATTAAATTTAAGTGACACTGTAATCCCCAGCTTACAGTGCGTCTTTCGTCAAATATCTTTGAAAGCTGTAATAAAATACTTGTTAGGTTCGAGCATTGTTCACTACTTGAACATGTAGTCTCCCGTATCTACCTATTCCTTAATCTCGGAATTAGAAGTCCTCTCCTCAGCTTACTGCGTTCCAACGCAGTTAGTATCAGAAGTTAATGTCTTAATTTTTAGGCTGTAGCAAAATATTTGCAGGAACCACGTTCGACTTCAACAATTCTACCTCCACCTTGACACCGTTAACGATTTATTGGCATATTCACAAGGAAAGAACCATTGCGGCATTCTCTTCTCATGCAAGCCAGAATAAGTGAATCACCCACGAGGAAGTGCATGATGTCACTAAGTTTCCTAGCCTAAGTGCTATGCCGACTTGCAATTCCACCTTGTACGACCTGGGGACTATCAGTGTCAGTATATTGGGGTTGCTGAGAGTCAGGATTTGCACATCCATATTCCAACATATTCTCTTAGAAATGTCAGTAGAGGCTACATTGACTACAGCAACTGTGTGTAATAATACTGTTGTTAAAATTTTGTCTGCTTATAGATGTATTGCCGACTGGCCACAGTAATGTACCCACTATCACATGTACTACCACCAGAGTATAATTTGTGCCAAATGTCACGCCTATCTTCATATATTATTAGACGAATTTACTGATTCCTCGACGGTCATTGTAGGGCTGAATGCAGTCTATCTAGTTCTCCGGGGAATATGTGGACTTACAGTTTACATCATCTGCCACATCCCTGTCAGGATTTGAACTACACCAGTTCTAATTATTTTGTTTACCATGCTACAGTTGTTTTAACTAAGTGTACCTGTTGATTAAGTGGTTATTGTGGTTCACATGGTTCTTGCTGCTATCAATGCACTGCTCATGCAGCCCATTAAGTGATCCATTGTGATTAGCTCGATGGCTATGTCCAGCAATTGTGATTATTGTGATTTTTGCTGTTAAGCTTTGTTACTTGTCATGTCTTGCACATATTCATGGATTAAATCTATGGAATCCAAAATAGATACAAATTCCTCCAAATTCACTTGTGATATGGTGATTAATTTCTCCCTGATACGTATGGACAACTTCCTATTTGATAATCGTGAGACATCAATGAACGCCTTTGGGTTATCCCCTGTCCGCCCCCGGTAGCTGAATGGTCAGCGTGACGGAATGTCAATCCTCTGGCCCGGGCTCCATTTCCGGCTGGGTCGGGGGATTTTCTCCTCCCAGGGACTGGGTGCTGTGCTGTCCTCATCATCATCCTATCATCGTCATCGATTGCAGGTCGCAGTAGTGGCATCCAATTGAAAGATCGGCACCCGGCGAACGGCCTGCCCGACCGGGAGCCCTAGCCATATGATTAAATAAATAAATGAATTGGACTATCCCCTTACCCAGTATTATTGTATACGTCAGAATACTTCCGGAAACGACTCTGAGGGGCCTGCAATCGCTACAGACTGAAGTCTTTTATACTCATTCGCTCCTGAGCTCTGGCAGACCAATGCCTTGCTAAGAGTGATACTCCTTCTACGTGTGACGATATTCAGCTGCTTCTGTAGCCCACTGGGCAGTAACACCTTGAATGTAACCATTTACAACGTTCATTTATCCCGTCCAACAGAGATATCACACGAAAATACATGAGACGCGCCATTGAAAGGTTTCTCTGTACACAAAGTACATGTTGCACATAAAATGTCAGTGGCTCTTTCGTAACACAATAGCATCCAAAGAACAAATATGGGTCTTCTTTAAGTGAGTGCTCAACAACAAAAACAACTTCACAGTTCGACCAAGTTAAAGTTCAGAAGTTTGGCAAAATTAATATCCGCTGTGTAACGTAAAGTTGCCAATTACTAGAATAAAGTAAATTTATGAAGCAGGGAAAAAATATAGAGTCCAGAGTGTTAAGCAGATGATAAAGTACAAAAATTGTGATGGAATCACAATTCTTGCAACTACCGGGAACCGTACTTCACTGACGAAGTCCCATCGAGAAAACCAGAAAAATTGTCTCAGTTTGTGAAAATACTACAAGAGCTAAATCGAGTTCAGTCAAAGGGGTGAAGCACTGGTGAAACGGAATATACCATGGCTTTCCGGTGAGGCACCGTCGCATTTGTAGAGTCCAGTCACTGGTTGACGTGCAACAAGGAGAGTCGTCCACGTCATAGCGAGCGTTGTCCTCGTGAAGTCTTCACAGGTATCGTGGCTGCGCCGGTACGCACTTGTGAAACAGTAGCGCTGGCCTACGCCCATTTGTATATTTCGTTACTCTCGGGTCTTCAGAAGTGCATCGTACGTTTAACTTCTTGATAAGCAACCTGCGCCGCGTCAGCTGAAACTCGGCTGGCCGTGTGCCAAGGTGGAGGAGGCATATTTGGTTTCCTCCCCTTGCAAGAGGCAGGTGGTGTGGATCACCGAGGGGACACCACCTCTCGGATTGTGCTTACAGAGCGCTAGCCACCTTTCCTATTACCCTTTCAAACACGACGTACTACTTCTAAACAACTTGTTCAGTTACTTCGACTCTCGTGATAACCTGTACCTTTATGTTTCGAAGATACCGAAAAAATTTTGTACTAGCTAGTTCCCAATACATGTGGATTACTTAGTTCCAAATATATCTGCCAAACAACAGCATCGAAAAAATTGAGATGTGGTGTCGAAGGAGGTTCCTGAAAAATTAAGAGGACTGGTAAGAAAGACAATGTTCTCAGCAGAATCGACGAGGAAAGGAATGCTTCTAGTTAAGCTGCGAAAGGGCGATAATATAAAACTTTCATGATAGTAGAGGGAGCCACTGGGGGCAAGACTTGTTGGGAAAGACAAAGATTCTCATATCTGAGGGCACTGAGAGTTAGTGTTAAATGATAGGAAATCGTAAAGAGTGATGGCAAAAAAGTGTCTGCCATTTTAAAATCCTATGTGTGACTGGATCTAGCCGATTTCCGAGGAAATAGGTAACAGTTCTACCAGCTGGCACAGATTACAGCTGCGTGCGTCGCTCGGTGTGTTGATCCACACGCTGATGACGCCATCTGTTCGTCCGGCGGTGCGGCACCCGTTTTTAGTTGTCGCGTCCTGCATGGGTAGCTGCCGTGCTTCTGCCACCAAGGCACAAAATGTCGTGCGGGCAGCTGTTCACGACTGCTGTTCGTGTCGTCATAGGACAAGCCTATCTTTTAAGCAGCCGACCATCGATCGCGGCATGGCTCCGCGACATGCATATGTATACTTAATGCGGTGAATGCCCCTTTTATCTGGCAAAACCGCTTAAATTGCCAGTTTTTGATTAAATTCCCCTAAAGTGGGACAGCCTCCATAACACTTTGCGAATCGTGTGGCAATGAAACCAACGGTTCTGACCATATCTGCGCCGACCTGATTAACGTAGATTTGGAAGTGTGATTTTCTTAACAAATTTGTGCAAGTGATTGTCTGTTGTGCACTATATCCTTTATCTCCGCTAAATCGTACACATTTTCTAATTGTTCACTAACAGCATCCTGTCATAGTGAACAATACGGACCTAATTTTTCTGTTGCATTTCGCAACTCGGTTTCTGTTAGACTATTGGAACGCAGATGTTCCACTCTCACGTCACTAGTGTTTTGTCGATGGCTTCTTGGTATATGGTGTCCATTAATTGACACATTTGGGTGCTCTTAAAGAGGTCCAAGAAGTTAGCTCCTCAGCTAACTGTTTTCTTTGTGATTCGAACTGATCATGCATGGAGTTCTCGTGCTCGGCAACATTATTCACCCTTTTTGGTAACTGCCGAATAGTTTCGGAGAGCATGGACTGTTCTCAATTTATTTCAACAGCCTTAACTGATAACTTATCCACTGTCTCAGGGAAACAGACTTCTAGTGATTTTATGGCTAATATATCTGCATATAATTTCCTTCGTCGTTGTGTCCTGTTTCTCCGAAATCTGTCTACATGCAGACATTATTTCTTGTTTTTCGAGATTTATGTAATTGCAGACACCACCTCGCGTATGTTTTCTCAAAGCCATGTGAAATCGGTAGACACCACTATAATCTGTCCTGTCAAAATTTCACTTACGCTGATTAACACATGAACATCTTTGAAGACATCAGTTCTAATTTTTAAGAAGTGCTTGGCTAATAGATCCACCAGTTGGCTTTTCTGAGTGGAAAATAGCTCTAATGCGCGGCCCAGCTCGATTTTCTAGTCCAATCAGCACCCATTATTATCTGTTTAGCTACTTTCACGATAACGTGGTTTTCAGCAAAATTTGGAAATGGAACTTCTCTCCGATTAAAATAACAAATAACTTCTTTACTTTTTACTCGATTCAGTGACTTGCAACAATGGTGTTTGTCTACAGCGCTGTTGCAGAAGCAACGTAAAAAGCACGTGAAATTTAGATGAAAGGGAAATCTCAAATATTTGGGTGTTTTAAATAAGTCATAATTCAAAAGAGACTTCAAGGCGTAATGCACTTAACTGATTCCACAAAGAGAGACTGTCTCGATATATGGCAGAAAATAGAGAGATATTCAGATCATATAAAGTATAAAAAAGGCAGGATACGGTCAATACCTTCACTGTGCGTTAGCAGTGGTAACATTAGCAACATCAATGGCACTGTAGCGAAGTTAGTAAGCATGGTTTTCCTCCACCAAAGAAGATGGAGTAAATATTCCAGAATTTGAATTAAAAACGACTGCCAACATAAGTAACATAGAAGTAAGATAACCTCGGTTTAGAAAAGCAACTTAAATTAATGAAGTAAGGCAAATCTTCCAGACCAGACTGTATACCACTTAGGTTTCTTTCGGAAAATGCTGATGAAGTACACCCACATTCAGCCATCATAGAAAACACCTGCTTGCTGACAGAGAGGACCCTAAGGACTTCAGAGCTCCCCTGGCCAGAGCAGTACATAAGAAAGGGTGTAAGTAATCCGATCAAAAACCGATCAGTAACACTGATGTCGATTTGCAGCAGGGTTTTCGAATTATGCTGTGTTCGAGCATCTCTAATTACCTTGGGAGATAATCAGCTCGGATTAATGAAGTATCGTTTCTGTGAAATGCAGCTAGCTTTTTACTAACACGAAATAGCGAGTGCTATCATCAGGAGACTGCAGATTAATTCCACAGTTCCAAATTTCAAGATCGCCTTCGATATCATTTCTCAGAAGTGACTTCTCAAGTAGCGTATCTATGGACTATCCCCTCAGCTGTGCCACTAGGTTTGTGGTTGCATGTCAGAAATGTCAAAGTTGATATTAATTGGCGGATAGTCACCGAATGAGACAAATGCAAACTACTCTGTGGTCGGGATATCCGCAGCTGCGGCAGTACATTTTGTAGCAGGAACACCGCAAACAGCTGTATTTTTAAACAATTTTATTAAGGCAGCACTGCTGTCATGGTTTGTAGCCACATCATTAAGCCCATATAAACATTAAAAATATAAAAACAAACTGTCAAAGAATATAGAAGGCCCAACCTTAATACACTCCTGGAAATTGAAATAAGAACACCGTGAATTCATTGTCCCAGGAAGGGGAAACTTTATTGACACATTCCTGGGGTCTGATACATCACATGATCACACTGACAGAACCACAGGCACATAGACACAGGCAACAGAGCATGCACAATGTCGGCACTAGTACAGTGTATATCCACCTTTCGCAGCAATGCAGGCTGCTATTCTCCCATGGAGACGATCGTAGAGATGCTGGATGTAGACCTGTGGAACGGCTTGCCATGCCATTTCCACCTGGCGCCTCAGTTGGACCAGCGTTCGTGCTGGAAGTGCAGACCGCGTGAGACGACGTTTCATCCAGTCCCAAACATGCTCAATGGGGGACAGATCCGGAGATCTTGCTGGCCAGGGTAGCTGACTTACACTTTCTAGAGCACGTTGGGTGGCACGGGACACATGCGGACGTGCATTGTCCTGTTGGAACAGCAAGTTCCCTTGCCGGTCTAGGAATGGTAGAACGATGGGTTCAATGACGGTTTGGATGTACCGTGCACTATTCAGTGTCCCCTCGACGATCACCAGAGGTGTACGGCCAGTGTAGGTGATCGCTCCCCACTTCATGATGCCGGGTGTTGGCCCTGTGTGCCTCGGTCGTATGCAGTCCTGATTGTGGCGCTCACCTGCACGGCGCCAAACACGCATACGACCATCATTGGCACCAAGGCAGAAGCGACTCTCATAGCTGAAGACGACACGTCTCCATTCGTCCCTCCATTCACGCCTGTCGCGACACCACTGGAGGCGGGCTGCACGATGTTGGGGCGTGAGAGGAAGACGGACTAACGGTGTGCGGGACCGTAGCCCAGCTTCATGGAGACGGTTGCGAATGGTCCTCGCCGATACCCCAGGAGCAACAGTGTCCCTAATTTGCTGGGAAGTGGCGGTGCGGTCCCCTACGGCACTGCGTAGGATCCTACGGTCTTGGCGTGCATCCGTGCGTCGCTGCGGTCCGGTCCCAGGTCGACGGGCACGTGCACCTTCCGCCGACCACTGGCGACAACATCGATGTACTGTGGAGACCTCACGCCCCACGTGTTGAGCAATTCGGCGGTACGTCCACCCGGCCTCCCGCATGCCCACTATACGCCATCGCTCAAAGTCCGTCAACTGCACATACGTTTCACGTCCACGCTGTCGTGACATGCTACCAGTGTTAAAGACTGCGATGGAGCTCCGTATGCCACGGCAAACTGGCTGACACTGACGGCGGCGGTGCACAAATGCTGCGCAGCTAGCGCCATTCGACGGCCAACACCGCGGTTCCTGGTGTGTCCGCTGTGCCGTACGTGTGATCATTGCTTGTACAGCCCTCTCGCAGTGTCCGGAGCAAGTATGGTGGGTCTGACACACCGGTGTCAATGTGTTCTTCTTTCCATTTCCAGGAGTGTAGACAAAACCACAGTATCCGGATAGTCAATGTATAAAATGTTGGGCGAAGAAAAACATCTGCATACAAACATTAAAACGTGATGAATACATAGGACCGAACCTTCATAGTTCAACTCATAATGGCTGGGCCTTCTATATTCTCCACCTTTTTAATCAACTAAAAAGTTTCCGGCGTTCTATTATCATCCCCCTGTTGTTCACCATGTTTTAGTATTGATACCGACTTGATGATGTGGCTACAGGCCACGACAGCTAATGCGGAGTTCTTGCTACAAAATAAAAAAGGAGTGGTATTAGGGATTCCCCAAAGAAGCTTTATAGGCTTCCTGCTGTTTCTAATCTACGTAAACGATTTAGAAGAAGATGTGAGCAAACCCTCTTAGAAGGTTTGCAGATGATGCTGTCGTTTACCATGTATTACAGTCTCTCCTGCGTGTGCCACCCAAAGGCTCTGTCGTGCCGTTACCGAGCCGCACTCCGGCGAAGATGCACGCACTATCAGGCAGTCGAGAGGTCGAAGCGAGCCGCGTGGCTCAAGTTCTGTGTACGTGTCTTGGTGTTTCTTCACCCATGCTTCTGCAATCTACCGTAACGGTGAAACAGCCTGCCTGGTGCCTTTACCTTTCCCAAAGCCTAATTGATCGTCATATAATAGAACCACAGTTATCTTTTCCATTTTTCTGTATATTATTCTTGTCAATAACTTGGATGCTTTAGCTGTTAATCGGATTGTGCGACCATTTTCGCGCTTGTTTCTTGCAAACTTCGAAATTGTGAGGATGCTGTTTTTTCGAAAATCTTATGCTACATAGATAGTCTCATAGATTCGATGCCTCAATTTTTACCACTTCCCACCAATGACTTTAGAAACTCCGTCGGAATTTTAAATATCCCCTATGCCTTATTTCATCTTATGTTGTCCAAAGCTCCTTCAAATTCTGACTCAAATACCTAATTCCTTACCTCTTCCCTGTCGACTTCTGTTTATTCCTTCATCACGTCATTCCCAAATGAATTAACTGTGCTTTTTCTACCTATCTGATATCTCCTCTGCATTTAACAGTGGGTTATCCACTGCTGTCTTAATGTTACCCCTTGCTTTTAATTACAGCGAAGGCGCTATGGCTTTTTAGTATGCTGACGTCCGCTTGCTTAGCTGAGTGGTTACGTGATCGCCTACCATGTAGCGGGCCCGGGTTAGATTCCCGGCAGATTGGAGATTTTCTTCGCTCGTGCGCTGGGTGTTGTGTTGTCCTCATCATTTTATTCTCATCACCGATACCCAACTCGTCCACTGTGGCAACAGTTGACATAAGACTTGCACTCGTCGGCTGAACTTCCCGGATGGGGTCTCCTGTCCAGCAAAGCCACACGATCATTTCATCATTTCAGTATGCTGACTCAATCATACCGAGAATCAGTTGTCACATTTTATGTAGCCATTCAGCCTTGGCTTCCCTGAACTATCTATTCATTTCACTCGGTAGTTTACATTTATTTTTGTATTTCTGAATTTTTCTGGTCACTTTGGTCTTCATTATATCTTCCACCAGCTGAAATATTTCTGCTGTGACATGATTTATAGACAGTTATCTTTCTTGTTCCTGTGTTTTTCTTTCCAATTCCCTTCAGGGGCTCAGCATTCGTTTGCTGAAAATCGGCTTGGCGACCCCCTGGTTCTTGAGCTGGGGACTGGTAAGCGCTACCAGTACCAGTTCTTTGTCACCGTAAGCTCTGGTCATACTTCAGGGATCACCGTGCGGCGCAGCGGTGGAATGTTGTGTGTTTCGGAGAACGTTGGTCTTCCTTCACCTCCTGGAGCGCGAGGAAGGTACAAATCTCTATAAAAAAAACCTTCAACCTCAAGGTGTGCTACGTGTTGAGAAGGTGAATGGCTTTTGAGTTAAAGCAGTCTAGAGCTGGCAACCTCTGGAACACCTGCCATCCTCCAGTTGTATAAGGCTTGCGCAGGCATGCAGGGCTGGGCCTGGGTCGACGGGTGTTTCCCTAGCGTCTCGTGGGATCCATATGGAACTGTCTCAAGAAACTACTACTCCTGACGGGACGGGTGTACTGTCAGATAGCACCTATACCCACTCATAAAAGAGAGCTCGGGTGGTGAGTTCTCCCGCAAAGAGTTCTCAGTGTAGAAGTAATAGGGCATTAGTGTGCCATAACACTTTCATTGCAATCAAGCGAAACAAGTGAAGCTTTTTAAGAGGATATCCTATTTCTGTATTCTCAAGGCATTGGAAGGTATTTCTGTGTCTCTCAAAAGTATCAAACGACTTCGTAATGGAACGCTTTTAGTTGAAGCTGCTAATTCCAACCAAATATCTAAGCTCCTAGGATGTACGGCCTTAGGTGACTGCCAGTCGAGGCTGAGCTGCATAAAACCCTTAACTTTAGTGAGGGCGTTATTACCTGCTCCGATATAATAGAGATGGACCCCGTGGAGTTACGTGGAGAGTGGAAGAATGTGTGCGTTACGGAGGTGCAGAATTTTATGAGGAGGGTCAATGGCAAACTGGAAAAATCCACATCGTTTATTCTAACGTTTAGTACTCCAGAATTACCGGAACGTATCCTTGCAGGCTATATTCGCCTTAAGGTTCGCCCATTTGTTCCTAACCCCATGCGATTCTATAAGTGCCAACGATTTGGCCATACCACTATGGTATGTAACGGGAAGGCTACGTGTGATAAGTCTGGAGGATCAGCTCACTACTCAGGGACTTCTTGTACACTTTCTCTGAAATGTTTAAACTTCTCTTGGGATCGCCCAGTGTGAAGCAGGGAGTGTGGTGTGTACAACGAGGAAAGGAAAATTCAACAGTTGAAAGTAAAGAGACGCATACCCTATGGTGAAGCTAAAAAGGCTTTCAAAGCCATTCACCCATCGGTTTTTGCTACTTCTTCTGGATCAGGTCTTAGGGCACCAATCTCTAAGTGCGATGCCTCCACACAAACTCACAACACAGAATAACCAAGTACCTGTGGGTGGAAACGCTCCACTTGCAACTGATGTCGTTCGGAAGGCGTCAGCAGCAGACTTACCACGTAAGGCACACACCAGTCACCAGCATCAGAAACCAACTAAGCCATCCCCGCAACTCAGGCAACCGCCTCCTCTTGTCAGTAAAGAAACACGTTATTAGAAAGATACTTCTAAGTCCAAGAAAGCGATAGATAAACCTTCGAATCGATGAGCAATCTCTTGAAGAGATGGACTTCCAATCGGAGGAACCAGAGACCACGTCACCGGCTAACGTTTCCCCTGACCTCCCTGGTAAATCATCGCTTCCGAGGGAGAAAGAAAAGAACCACCATCGCTAACCAATGGCTTCCACAGGAACTTCTGTGTTGCAGTGAAATTTTAATGGATATCGCTTACATTTGGAATAATTTCAGTTCCTAGTCCAGGATAAACCTTCCTGCATCTGACTGGAAGATACGCATCTTAGTCACAGACACACCTGCATTACGGGGCTACCACATATACACGAAGGACGATACCACTGGAGACAGGGCTAAAGACGGAGTAGCTATTCTTGATGACAGATGCCACTCCTCTCCTGTCCCTCTTACCACTACCATGCAACCAATTGCTGTGAAAATTCTCGCACCTGTTACTATCACAGGGTGTTCTTTGTACCTGCCACCCCCCCCCCCCCTTCCCAATGACGCTTTGGATGCAGACGCACTGGCAGGCCTCTTCCAGGCACTCGCAAGCCCATTCCCAATTGTGGGGTACTCCAATGCTCATGATGTGCCATAGGGCTTACCTACATGCTCGAGGGGTCGGATGATCGAGCGACTCGCTCTTTATGAGAATATCTGCTTTCTGAACGCGGGTCTGGTGACTCACTTTTCCACAGGGTCTTTTTCAGCTACTGACCTTTGTTTTTGTTCTCCAGCTATTGCAGACTCAGTTCAGCGGGAAGTGGCTCCATATTTACATTATAGTCTGCCAACCAGGACCGTGAACAACGGGAGACCACACAGGTGGTTGATACAAAGGGAAAATTGGTTACAGTACAGCTGACAGGCTATTTTTTAACAAAACGATTGTGCACAGGAGGCAATGGCCCATATAACTCATGCGATTCCAAGGCCTGCCGTAGAGTCCATCCCCAGGTCTAGTAACCACTGAGACGACGGCCTGTACTTTGGTGGAATGACGACTGTCGATTGGCCATCAGCGCCAGAGGGACAGCTCTGCGGATCTTTAAACAGTGTCCAACTACATATAATCTTTATGCCTTCAGGCCTGCGAGAGCACATACAAGGTGAGTAATCAAAGAACAGAAGAGGGCTTCCTGAAGGGAATTCACGACTTCCATTAATCTGTCCACTTCCACTACACACGTTTGGGAATCAATAACACAGATATCAGGCAATGGTAATCAACATCCCCTTACGACCTTCTCAAATACTGGGGTCTTAGTGAACACGCCAGTAGACATGGCTCCCGTTTTAGCTGAACACTTCTTTACTGTTACTAAAAGTCAACCAGACAAGCTCCTGCTGTTCAGGTATTCCGTAGGACTGCTGAGATTAGGAAGATAAATTTATTCTCACGTTATGAGGAAGTCTACAACCTTCCATTTTCCATGTGGGAATTGGAATCAGCTTCATCTGCAGCCAGATACACTGCTCCAGGACCTGATGAGATCCATTGTACTATGCTTCGTCATCTGTGCCCTGAAGGGAAAGGTAGGCTCCGCACTTGTTTCAGATCTGGTTTGATGGGCAGTACCCCCTGACTTGGAAGGAGGCAATAGTAATTCCATTCTGGAAATCAAGCAAGGACCGTAGCTCCCCTAACAGTTATCGGAGGGTCGCCCTTACCATTTATATGGATAAGACTCTTGAACATATGATCAACCACCACCTCTTCTCGCTGTTCGAGTCCCGAGGTCGGCTGAGCCGCTCCCAGTGCCTCTTGACAACTTAATTCTACTGGAGACGGTGATACAGAAGTCCTTCCGCCGAAACCATTTAGTTTGTGTGTGTGTGTGTGTGATTTTTTTTTACCTCGAGAAAGCCTATGACGCTTCTTGGAGGTATAAAATCCTTCGCCAACTTCATGAATGAGAACTATGTAAACGCCTACCGTTTCTGATCCAATCCTTTCTCAAGGACCGGCGTTTTCGTTATCACATTGGCATTTCTATGTCTGATTGCTGTGTTCAGAAGAATGGAGTGCCCAAGGGCAGTGTCCTCAGTGTCACACTTTTGCCTCGACAGGCGCTGAAAATCTCAATGTCACCTCAGTCATTGGCATTTAGTGCAGTGATCCAACCCACTGTCGAACGACTGGTCGGATTCGGCACCAAGTGAGCCAATCATTTGGCACATGTGCTACAGATTGTTTCAAGGACCTCGATCTCTTGGACACGAAAATACACACCCAGAGATGGAACGCAATGCCGCCTTGATGTCTTCAGAGGCCCAAAGCGCCTTTAAGCTCCACACAGTACATGAAAAGTTGTACTCCAGAATTTGTTTTTACAATTGTGTTTTCGTCTGTTTTATGTAAGTACCATAGTTTTATCGTTGTTTATACAGCTGGATCGCAGCAGTGGAATGCTCTTGGTTGTTCTGCGGTTTTCCCTGATAAGGTTTTTAATGTGCGTCTTCCACAATAATTTTAAAATTATGATGTGGAGTTATATGGCATTCTGATGGCACTGGCGAGGGTTCATAGACATCACCGTACGAGTTTTCGTGTCTGTTCCGACTCTCTTTGTGCGCTGCAGGCACTTCACCAAATGTATCCTATAGACCCATTGATTCAGCTCATCCAGTGGCTCCGACACCATGGCAAGGAGGTGATCTTTTCCTGGGCACCTGGCCACATGGCGATACAGGGTAACAACATGGCTGACATACCTGCCAAGGAAGCATGTTGGGATGGTGCTGTCGATCAATGACCCACCCCCCCTGCACGCCATTATCTCATTTTCTGACAGATGTATCATACGTCAGGTAGGGGACTGAATGGTTGCAGGTGACAGATAACAAACTGCGGAGGCTCAAATCGATCACAAATGTTTGTCGGTCCTCATGTCAGCCTCTCCGCTGGAAGGAGGTTTTGCACACCAGACTGCGCATCGGGCATAGCTCTTTCACACATGGCTTCCTCTTGCGGTGGGAGGATCCACCATTCTGTGCATTTTGTTGCGTGCCCCTTTCAGTTCAGCATATTGTGGCTACATTTGTCCTGTATGGTGATATAATGGCAGCCCTCGGATTTGCTGGAGATCTGCCCACCTTCCTCGCAGATACTAATGCCAGTGTTACAAGAGAGGTGAAATTTTGTCAACTGTCAGGCCTCATCCCTAAACTGATAGGGAAGATAGGGAAGGGCGGCACTCTTTGATATGCTATAAACTGCTCCGCATGTGGGGACAGCCTTCGTCCTCACCCATGGGATTTGCATTTTGACTTTTCGTCTGGGCACTGATTACCATGATGTCGAGCGCCCCCTCAGCCCTCATCATCGTCATCATTCTCTCCAATTTGCTTTAGCGCCCTTTTTAGAGATATATATTCTTCAACTGAACTCCTTACTGTTCATCACCTCAGTATTTATAGACTCAGGGAATTTAAACGTAACCTCCCCAGTTGCTAGTAACCCTGTATCCCTTATCTTTGCGCACTTACATCTTCTTGAGTGGTATATTCAGTTTCAGCCTACGTTTCACCATTATTAAATTGTGATCTGAGTCGTTATATGCACCTAGGTTCACCTTACAAACTAGTATCTGCTATCAGAATCTCTACCTGATTATGATGTAATCTATTTGCCATCTACCTGTATCTCTTAATCTTTTCCAAGTATACCTCCACGTCTAGTGATTCTTGAACAGAGTATTCGCTGTTACCATCTGAATTTTATTGCCAAACTGCATTTTTCTTTCTCCTCTATCATTCCTCCTACGAAGCCCATACTCTCCCATGACCCTTTATCTACTCCTTCCCCTGCAACCACAATGCAACTCTCATGCCTATCATGTTTTGGTCTCCCTTTAGGTAGTGAATTTCCCCCTTCATTTTTCTCATATTCTTTCTCTACCGTTTCATATTCTGCTTTAGATGTCGACATGCATACCTGAACTGCAGTTGTGGGTGTGGTTTTTGATGAGAACAACACTATCACTGAACTGTTCACAGTAATTAAGTCTCTGCCCTAGCTTTCTTTCCATACGGAATCCTACTCCCGTCATACAATTTTGCGCTGCTGTTGATATTACCCTACACTCGCCTGGTCATTAATCCTTGTCTTCTTTCTATATTACTTCTCTATCAGCCCACGACACCTTAGTACATCTACATTGAACTTCTGAATTATCTTTCTCAGATTTTATAGCTTCCATATCACGTTCAAACTTCTGACACTCCACGCCCCGTTTTGTAGAACGTTATCTTTTCGTTGGTATTTCAGTCTTCTTATTAAGGTCACCTCACAATTAATAGTCCACTTCGGGAGATCCGAAAGGGGCACTAGTCTGGAGTCTTGTGCCCATGGATAGATCATAATGACCCTTTTTCAATTACTTGCCGCAAATCCTGCGTATACAGATTGTGTCTCTTCAAGCAATGGTTTTCATTGCCTTCTGCCTCTTCATCCCATTGATCATTGCTGATTCTTCCAACCTTTATGGCCAGTTTCTCACCACAAGGGTGAAAGAGTGTCATAAACTTGTGTCCGTTCGTCTTACCTGTTTGAAAGGATCGTTGGCAGAACAAGGTAGGCTTCTTCTGACTTAAGTCTTCGGCCACCATTGACGATGATTTTTATTTAAAATATAAGCAGTAGCGGTGGTCGGACCCGGAATGTTCTCATTACTAATCAGAGATGCTACCCTTCCTTTTTTCTTTTTCTTTCTTCTTTTTTTCGTCATTGTTCTCATTTAGGTTGGGCAGAGGTCACATGTAATCCCTCAAAGTTCATTGCTGAATACACTACAGAGTTTATTTTTGCTACAGAAAGCAGCCAGGCCTCTGAACGAACACGCTGAGCAACCGCACTTCCACCAGTAGACCACAGGCTTAATTGAGAGATAAAATGAATTGTTTTTATATTGTATTTCAGTTCACAAGATTATCAGCAATTGTTCATCACCCGAAGGTCTAGGAGTTCTAGTGCATTATGAAAATGTACCCTTTCTGTATGCAACTTGGCTTATCGTTTACTGTAAACATTAAAGAGGCAATGATAAAGGTGCAGTACATATTAATTTGATTATTGAAGTTAGCGTTAAAGAAGACTGGTTTGGACAGAAGCTTAATCTTTTCTCGCGGCCATCTCAGTGTATGATCATAACGCTTATGATACATCATCGTCACCGAGGTGGTGAAGGAGAGCTATTTCATCGCTGATGTCTACAAACGACAGTGTGTCTTGTACACCTGGATTGGTGACGACATAGATACCTCTTCATCTAGGATCTTAGACTGCCTATGAGGTCCGAGAAATCCAGAATGAGATTTTCACTCTGCAGCAGAGTGTGCGCTAATATGGATTTTCTGGCAGATGAAAACTGTGTGCCGGACCGACACTCGAACAAGGGACCTTTGCCTTTCGTGGGCACGTGCTCTGACAACTGAGCTACCCAAGCATGACTCACGCAGTATCCTCACAGCTTTGCTTCTGCCAGTACCTCTTCTCCTACCTTTCAAACTTTACAGAAGCTCTCCTGAGAACCTTGCGGAACTAGCAGTCCTGAAAGAAAGGATATTGCGGAGACATGGCTTACCCACAGCCTGGAGGATGTTTCCAGAATGAGATTTTCACTCAGCAGCGGGGTGTGCGCTGATATGAAACTTCCTGTCAGATTAAAACTGTGTGCCGGACCAAGACTCGAACAAGGGACCTTTGCCTTTCGCGGGAAAGTGCTTTAACAACTGAGCTACCGACTTAAGATGCCGTTGCAGACAGTTCGTTTCACAATGTCGTTTCGATAACTGTTTGATATGGTTCAGCATTCACTGACGCCAGTGATTCAGATCGGATTTAAAATTGTCATGAACATGGCGTGACATTCGTCTCCTGGCTCCACCAGTTAGGATTATTTTACGAGGAGTGTGCTGAATGAAACACTTTTCTTTGTAGATACGTTACACTTTCCACGTCACTTTAATAACAAATCGGGAAACTTCCATTCACGTAGTGGTCATGGTGGTTAGTTGATTTAGTTGGAGGGGACAAAACAGTAAGGTCATCTGTCCCGTCGGGTTAGGGAGGGATGGAGAAGGATTTAGGTCGTGCCTCTTCAAAGGAACCATCCCGGAATTTGCCTGAAGCGACTTAGGGAAATCACAGAAAATCTAAATCAGGATGGCAGGATGAAAATTTGAACCGTCGTCCTCTCGAATGCGAGTGCAGTGTGCTAACCACTGCGCCACCTCGCTCGGTTACCTAACGTGGACCTATGCCATTCTGTCACGTCCACAATCGGACCTGTCTTTTTGCGCTGAATCCATACGACAGGCACACATGCAACTGTTCGTAGCTGGAGCCATAGCTTCGTGATAAAAAGACCGCGCCCGAATACAGGTCGGACCCCGATTTCCTCGACGGGCGAGCCGCCAATCATTCGAAAACTGGGCTCATGCCGCCAGAGAACAATGTACAGATCTCTATCTGTCCATTGCCTGGTACTGCCTTCTGTTGTTAATTTCTTGGATTATTTCGAAAGAAACTTCGTCGAACCTAAAGCGCTGGCACAAATGGCTAGGCCAATATGATTCCATTGACGAAGTTTCATGGGAGTACACGTTATGTTTCGCAATATCCTGCGAATCTGCTACACATACGTCACGTTCATTGAGTAAGACAGGTATTTTAGAAGCTCAAGCGTAGGATAACTGTACTGTTGTCATCATTGTTTAAAAATTTCTGATGCATCATAGAACTGAAGCAAATATGAAAAATAAATGATGAGACTATGTTCATCGTAATATGTGTTACTCTCGAAGATACATCAGTTATATACTTACCAATGACGCTTTACTAGGCACGATATTCTTCTAGGCGACTAAAAATATCTGGCTTATGTTACTTCTTCCGTTCAGTATCTGACCACATCAACAACGAAGTCTTACGAACCACTTCTTACTAGTGTTCAGAGACGCTATACAAAGGAAAAGAGTGGATTCAAATCCGGATGGAGCTCAGGCATAGATGGGGTATGATGTTAACTATTTCTGTGCCCTAGTATGTGCATTACTGATCATTGTTGACGTTAAACTCTCGTCTTATGATTAAACAGATAATGCCATTGAGAAAAGAAGAACCAAATAGGCTTGTGCCTTGGCTGAACCGTCTCGATAACCCAGTGCACTAAGGCACCGCTTCCGGTATTAGGGAGACTAGGGAGACACCACACAGTGATCGAATCCGTCCCGCGGGCTAACGACGATTGTCGCCGTGTCTGACAGCTATGATATACTCTTTAGACGATTCGTCATACCCAAACAGGTAAATACTTGACTGGTTCCAACGTCTCGCCTCAACTACACGATGCAGAAACATTGGAAAACGGTCTCATCGACATCTACATGGATACTCTGCAAATCACATTTATGTGCCTGGCAGTGGGCCCTTCGAACCACCTCCACAATAGTTCTCTATTAGTCCAATCTCTCACAGCTCGCCGAAAAAACGATCATCGGTATCTTTCCGTGCGAGCTCTGATTTCCCTTATTTTATCATGATGAAGCGTTTCTCTCTATGTAGGTCGTCGTTAGTAAAATATTTTCGCATTCGGAGGAGACAGTTTGTGAAGGAAATTTAGTGAGAAAACTTCGCAATAACGAAGAACGCCTTTGTTTTAATAGTGTCCATCCCATATATTATATCGTGTCCGTACACACTCTCACCTATTTTGCGATAATACAAAACGTGCCGCCCTTTTTGAACTTTCTCGATGTACTCTGTTAATTCTATCTGCTAAGGGTCCCTGACAGAAAAGCAGTACTCGAAAAGATGATGGACAGCCATAGTATTAGAAGTCTCTTTAGTAGATCAGTTACACTTTCTACCAATAAACCGCAGTCTTTGGTTAGCCTTCCCCGCAACATTTTCTGTGCGTTCTTTACTATTTACATTGTTCGTAATTGTAGTTCATAGAAAATGAACTGAATTTACGGCGTTTAGGTCAGACTGATGTATCGTGTAACCGAAGTTTAACGGAATCCTTTTAGCACTCATGCCGATTACCTGTCTGGACTCTGGACTAAATTTTTAAGCTGGAGGTTTCAGTGTGTTGCAAAGTGGCTGTTTTATCTCCTTCTACCACTTTCTTCCTGTGCCATTCATGTTATACTACTGACGCAATGATTCGTCCCATGTTTGACTATGGGTATGAACATAGTTTTCCGACCTTTGTTCCCTGTTTTACGTTCCGTTTTACGTTCCAGTTCTGGGTACTTTTCTAACACTTGTCTCAACCTGTTTTTGCGATTGCGCTGAAGACCTGGCCGTCGTGTGCCCGAAAAAAACACTCCGTCCCACCCCTTTGTACTGCGATACTCCTGCACCTTTTGAGAGTCAACACCACCCAGTCTCGTGGCTACCGTTACTTACTCTCGATCATCGAAAGCCGGTTTCAATTCCCGGCAGGGTCAAGGACTTTCTCCCTTTGAACTGGATGTGTGCGTTGGCCTCATTATTTCATCATCGATGTGCAAGTCGCCGAGGTGGCGTCAATGAAACAGATTCGTAGCAGGCTGCAGAATTCCGCAGAAGGGACTCCCGGATAAATACGCCGTTCACATATTTCATTTTTCAGACTGAACCCCAATTTTTATTTTGTTGCGATCCCCTAACCTAAATAACCGCCCAGTCCATTTGACTGCTACCACCGCTACTCGTATAACCGACCCATGTTTATAATGCTCTGACATTTATGGGGTTGTTTCTTATCACTCTTCTTTAGACCGTTTTGGGGCATAGAGCAACTTTTCATTTAGCAGAATGTGTTTCGCAGATAGCTTCGCTGGAGAAGGACACACTCGGTCGTTACGAACAGTCTATACTCCTCTGTTGTGAACTATCTATGGCGTGATCGTAAATCGGACAGCTTAAGTACTTGTCACATACATTCAGGTGACGGATAAAGCTTGCTAGCCAGATTACAACCTCAAGACGATGTACATTTAATCTTAATTACATTATTACGAAAAGGCCGACTGCCGTTATTCAGCCACCACAAATAATCCGTCTGTCAATTTCAAAGCGCAATTAGACTCGTAAATCCTTACGCCAAATCACAATTTCCGCTTTCACTCTCACAAAATAACTCTTTTCACCTCATATTGTTACAGATTAGGACAGTTTATCACCATGGTCGACGAAACTTTGTGACCTACATAAGTGCTGAAGATACATACGTAGCGTCTGTTCTTCCAGTCCTATATACAGGGTATTACAAAAAGGTACGGCCACACTTTCAGAAAACATTCCTCACACACAAAGAAAGAAAATATGTTATGTGGACATGTGTCCGGAAACGCTTACTTTCCATGTTAGTGCTCATTTTATTACTTCTCTTCAAATCATCATAATCATGGAATGAAAACACACAGCAACAGAACGTACCAGCGTGACTTCAAACACTTTATTACAGGAAATGTTCAAAATGTTCTCCGTTAGCGAGGATACATACATCCACTCTCCGTCGCTTTGAATCCCTGATGCGCTGATGCAGCCCTGGAGAATGGCGTATTGTATCACAGCCGTCTACAATACGAGCACCAAGAATCTCTACACATGGTACCGTGGTTGCGTAGACAAGAGCTTCCAAATGCCCCCAATAAATGAAAGTCAAGAGGGTTGAAGTCAGGAGAGCGTGGAGCCTATGGAATTGGTCCTCTTCTACCAATCCATCGGCCACCGAATCTGTTGTTGAGATGCGTACGAACGCTTCAACTGAAATGTGCAGGAGCTCCATCGTGCATGAACCACGAGTTGTGTCGTACTTGTAAAGGCACATGTTCTAGCAGCACAGGTAGAGTATCCCGTATGAAATCATACTAACATGCTCCATTGAGCGTAGGTGGAAGAACATGGGGCCCAATGAAGACATCACGTACTGATGTGCTTGATGCTAGTACTGTAGAGCAATGAGTCGCATGTCAACACAAGCACCGAAGTCAACATTACCTTCCTTCAATTGGGCCAACTGGCAGTGAATCGAGGAAGTACAGTACATACTGACGAAACTAAAATGAGCTCTAACATGGAAATTAAGCGTTTCCGTACACATGTCCGCATAACATCTTTTCTTTATTTGTGTGTGAGGAATGTTACCTGAAAGTTTGGTCGTACCTTTTTGTAACACCCTGTATACAGCTGTTGTAATGACTTCCGTGCTGGTGCTCATTACGTATGAACTCCTGTAGGAAGAGGTGGAACAGGAGAAGAATGAACAGGGACGCTACTTGTTTACGACTGGGTGGGAGTTTAGGTGGAATAGCAAGCGTGCCAGGATGGCCTAGGTAGAGACATGCAGTGTGTTATTGGTTTATAGGTGTAGAACACTTCATACTTCTTGAAGGACTTACGGGAACGGCGTTTCAAGATCTTTCGTAATATAAAATATAGACACTATATCTCTAATTTCGACCATTCAATTTTACTCATGGCTTCCTTACCAAGCACTTCACTGTTTTTTCTTTTGTTACGTTCTGTCAATTACCTTGATACGCCTCGCCTCCAGTTTGATGCAACGAGAGCAATATACAATTTCAGTGTTTTCTGATAAAAAATACAGACTAGTAGAAGAGGCATGATTTTAATTCCCCGTAGAAAACATCTATTTTATATTTGGAAAATGCATCGTTTCAAGGCGATGAAGCTAAGTCTAGAAGGCAAGAAGAATTCATATATGTAAGTATTCTCATTGAAAAAAGTACCGTAGTGTCCCTTATAAAGTCATTCGCGGGTTTTCAGTAGGAGAGGTAGTTAACGTAGAGATAGTTATCATTGTGGTGATAATGCTTTGTCTCCAAGAATCGAACATAAGTGCAAATTAGTAGTAACTGAACGAGTATGCGTTTGCGGAAACAGTTGCCTCAAGAAAATTAGTTTAAAATTAAGGAAGACGATCAATGTACCGCATTATGATCAAGCAGCTTCTAACCGTTGTCTTCCGTAACATTTATACAAGGAGGGTCATAGATTTACGTGTGATAAGAAAGTATGTCACAGCCGTAATATTACATGTATACCACGTGGAACAATGTGATGTAAATGAAAACCTGTATCCTGGTCAGCAGAAACGGCGATGTCGTGCAAGTAGGGTAATAAAAAGTTAATGTAGAGAAACAAAGAAATGCAGTACAATTATTACATGTTATAATTCACGGCGCAAACAGTGCTAGAAATGACGAAAGTGAAATCTAATATAGCCCACATCCGAAGAAATGTTTCGTCAATGGCCCTGACGTCATAGTGACGTAATTTTCGTACGTCCTTTGAAACATCTTAAGTACGGAACGGTAACAAAAACAATTATCAGTGTCTCTCTCCAGTGTTACCCTTCACAATATTGTTTTCGACGCGAAACAGCGGAAATAACAGCGCTTATTACTTCTGTTTGGCCGAAACGTCGCAAAATTTAGCAGTGTCGCAGTCTCTCTTCTTTGTTTCCATTCACAATAATGTTTCCTGAGATGAAACGCCGGATGTAACAACACTCACTACCTTTGTTTGAACATAAGGTCGCAAAATTTTGTAATCTCACTTGAGGAAAGAAGTGTACACGTCAAATTCTGAGAGTTCATCGCCGATCTTCTCCTCTGCTTTGCTGACCGTCCGTACTGCTTTGGTGTGTTAAAGTCAGACATTTGTAATTTATTTAGTGGTTTTATTTATGCAGCCACAAAAGGAAGAAGGTACACAAATGTCAGCTAGACTTCAGTGCGGCCAGAGGCATGATAAAGTGCAGCGTGTATGTCATGCACGTAGAGTAAGAGTTTGCGTTGTCTATTAGATGTGATCCACTGCTTAACCGATAGCTGTAGATACCTCAGGACGCACGAAAGTTTGTTCTGAAATGTAGTCAAGATACTACTATGAGGAGATGGGATCACTAGCAACCATCACTGCAACTGCAAAAGAAATTACTCCTCTGTGAAGTAGAAACCGCTATTGATTTTAGTCCTTCCAGTTCCGTGCTAACATATCCCTTTATCTGCAAACATTTCATAGTGTGTCATCCCGCTAATAGGAACATAAATTATTTCGAAAAATGTGACCGTCGTCTTCTCTGAAACGGTCGGACACCCACAGGTAAATCGAAACCCGTGTTCGCTGATTTTGATACCTCTTCCACTGAGAGAAGTTTCTGGGCTATCGGGTTGTGGCACTTGCCGTGTCCTCCTCGTTTAAACATACCTAATTTTTACAGAAATGAATGATGTGTGAAATCTTATGGGACTTAACTGCTAAGGTCATCAGTCCCTACGCTTACACACTACTTAAATTAAATTGTCCTAAGGACAAACACACACACCCATGACGGAGCGAGGACTCGAACCTCCGCCGGGATCAGCCACAGAGTCCATGACTGCAGCGCCTTAGACCGCTCGGCTAATTCCGCGCGGCCGAAATGATTGAAAGTACCCACTAATGATGTAGCGAAATAAGTTTGGATACTTGCAAACAACTGATGATTGCGTTACAGGCGAACTTTAGTTCATATTAAGTGCTTTTTTCGTTCTGCTGGGAAAAGTGGTGCACTGCAATGTTGAAAGAGAATAGGCGTGCTTCGTCACTTCAGTATGGTCGTGATCAGCCACTAAAATAAGTAGCATAGTGGTAAAAATTCTAGAAAATGTATCTCAAAGGGGCTGCAGAACTTGAGTGGTCATGAATAAAGCAAATTATGATTGGAATTTGCATCAACGTAGGATGCATGGCGTAAGATGTCTAAATCCCTGAACTAAGAACTAGTCGGTATGTTTATAGAAAGACAAGAAATAGAACATTAGTAGTTAATTAATATCTCTGGCGTCAACCGAAGAATGAGGTCCGAGGTTATAGTTGGTACCTCACAAGGGCACCGCAAGCTAAGGACTCTGGCTGCCAGACGTGCAAAGATAGAGAGGCGACAACGTAGACACACACCCAAGAGTTTCCATTTGCCGCCGCTGCAGGAAAGTTATTCACATCAGTGCACAGCATCCGTCACCCTAATCTGCAATTATCGCTTAGAGGACAGCATCTCTGAACTCCATCGATCCGGCTGCGACCTAACAGAACTGTTAATCTCAACAATGCATCGAACATCAAAAAGAGAACTGTACATTGAAATGTGTCTATCATTCTATATTGTATCAAGTGATAACAGCTATAATTCTCAGCGACAGTAATAACAGCATAGTGATATTCTTGTGGGTATAAATTGTTTCCATGTGGAGTATTTCAGATTGTCCAAATATTAATAAATTGATTTAATATTTTGCGTGTGTTATAGCATCCACTCCACCTTGTCTAGAAGTAATCTACGCTTACTACGACACACACCACAATATCTACTTAAATCCCGGCCAAACACCGCCTCGTTAATACAAATTAGATGTGCGGAGAAACAGCAGATAATTTTCGAAGCATCCTCGATACTGCCTTCAACGTGAGCCTCATAACTTACGAGTGAGATTCGAGTTCTGAAATTTACTTTTCTATCAGTCATTTCTTGTATTGCTGCCGATTTAGTTGGTGTGTTATTTACAGCTTCTTCATTGTTTTCATGTCAGTGGTATCTTGTGGTCTTATCAGATTTCTCCTTCTCACACAATTAATATCTTGTGTCCAAGACAAGCTGTAGAAAGGCACTAGACTCACATTAGGCAGGACTGCCATCGGTATTCATGTTTTCTCTAACTTCAGGAGGATGCCAGGATACCTTCATTGAAAAGCCGCAATACCTCATCTTTCCTTTCCCAAATCAGAGCTTGTGTGCACTCTCCAGTGACAATGTCGTCGACTGGCCATTCAATACTAATCTTTCTTGTCTTGTAAAATTTTGGTCAGAGGGAGTGGCAAAACCTATACCGGAGACGCCTGCCATACAGATACACTGGATGGTCGCCAGGGGGCGCGCAGTGGGACGGGAAATGTGACGGGGTTGGTCACTGCTGGCTGAAGTTTCTGTAAGTCGCCACAGGATGCTCTCCCAGTATCATCATACGACAGCATTATCAGAGAAACGGTGACTAGCTATTGCTAAGGAGTAGCTCCCAAGATAATTCTCCTTGGCGTGTAAGTGTGGTAGTTTCAGGATACGAAAAGATGGCGGTACAAAAACATTGTGCAGTTTAGAACATGGCTGTTACTCAGCAACCGTCTACTGGTCTCAACGTCGGATTATGCAGCAAATCTATTAGGTACAGTGACCTCGGTTTCGACACTTACTGAAGGTGTCTCCATCGGAATGAAATTTTGAGAAATCCTGTAAATAATATAACATAATACATAGAAAATACAGATGGCAAAAAACACATTAACGAAGATGGCCAATTTAAAAACGTGCAAGGTTCCAAAAAATCTATAATCAGAATTTGGGAGCCGCTTTGCTCAACACAAAAGTGAAAAAAGAAAAATACGCCAGCCATTGCCACGTGTACCTAGCTAGGAGCAACATCAGACTGATCGGTTCAGTGGCTTACATTGCTGCCACGGAAACAAAACAAGTTGCGCCGCCTATCAAGCGCGGACAGTGATATGTGACCATTGGAAACACAGCAGAAACAATTTAAGAAACGACATTTATTTTTAAAAACAAAATATAAAGGGAAAGAGCTTAATGCCTTTTTTGAAAATACACAGTAGTCAAACAGATAATATAATTAACAGCCACTTTTTAGGCTTTACAGAAATTACTGTTACGTAAAGGACAGAACGAAACAGAAAAATTTTACAAGCAATTGTACAATCCGGAAAATACTTGTATTAAGGTGTGTTTAGTAGCACATGTCTATGAGATTCGTAGAATAGATGTTTGGGAACCAAAAGCAAGAAAATATATAAAAATAGAGGAATCAAAATTCCGCCAGTAATGGATTTAAACCACTGAAAAATTTTTGTTTCGTTGTTGTAACTTTTCATTGAGGATGAGGGCATCGTTCTTAGAAAAAAGCCTGAAAATCTTTAACTCAAGCCCATGGCCATTCTTTTCTCCGTGTAAAATGGGAAGTTCTTCAAAGCATTTTAGTTTGTGTCCGGAAATTAGCATTTGATCATCAAAAGTGGAATTGTGTACATTAGTGCCTCTTTTTCACAACATTCCTTCTACATGACACTAAAAGTCCTTTCACTTTGTCCTATGTAATAAGCACGGACCCGTATCATAAGTGATTTTATACACTACTGAATTGTGTATCGGAGGACTCGGGATTGTGAATCAGATGTTTCTGGAAGTTGTTGGTGGGAAAGGAAACTTTTAATCCGTATTTTTTTAATCAGAAGACGACGGGCTTTATGGGAAACAGGGCCTGATAATGAAATAGTTACTGTCAGAATTAGCATTGCTGACTACAGTGGTCACTTTAGCGTCAGTTTTAACTTTGAAGATCTTGTCAGCTAACGTTGGATCATAGTCGGTATTAATTTCAATTGATTCCATTATATTCCTCTCTACATTAAGCTTTTCAGGTGACGAAGGTACAGAAACTGTATGATGAACGGAAAAATGCTTCTTTATGGGTGTGATGATGCACTGAACTAAAGGGCACAATTTGATCTGTATTAGTGCCGTTTTGAAAAATACCGAAAGGAAGTCTGCCGTGGCGAATAGTAATAGTGACGTACACCTAATTGACGGTCATTATTTTCTAATTCGCAAGTGAATCAGATTTCTTCATAAACACTACTAGAAAAGTCAAACAAATGCTCAAATCCTTCCCAGGACCACTGTATATGATCCAAATGTCACCTAAGTACCGAGCATGAGACAAAATACCAAGATCAGCAGCTGAAAAATTATTGAAGAATTTCTCATCCAGGGGATTAATGAAAAATGGGCCAAGATGCGTGCCAGTGGATTACCCATTGCCAGACTGTCAGCCTGATGGAATAGTATGCCGCTGGAAACAAAATGGTTATATTTTATTACTATTCTTACCAAACTAATTAGTACAGTGATTTGCTCATCAGAAATATCTTTTTTGAAGGTACGTAAATTTTTTTCGTCGATGAGTATCTGAATAGCCACATTAGTATATACGTTCGTAATAGCTAATGAAAACAATTTAGTATCTTGGTCACACTGAGTGTCTTTAATTTACTTAAAAGATTTTGACTATTAACTATAGAATATGTCGAAGAAAAACGGATTTCTTATTTTTTCGTTAAGAAGCCTTGCTAACTCATGATATGCACTATTCATACTGTACACAATCGGACGTATGGAATGGTGACTTTTATGTACTTCCAACGAGGAACGAAATTTAGGGGCCTATGGATTCGTATTAATAAGCTGATTTTTTATGAAACTGTTTTGAGCAAATACGTAGCGCTGTTAACGGAAAGCTTTATTTCTTTTTGTATCATGGGGGTCGGATCCTCATCTAGCTCCGAAACGTTACTCCCCTCAAAAAAGTGTAATTTTTTTTTACACATACTCGTTCTGAGTAGCAATGATTACAGCTTTCCCTTTGACACTTCGTTACAAGGGCATTGTTTTCTTTTAGTTTGGTATTAATATTTTAAGTAAGTTTCTTGTTACAATCCTATTGACAGGAATATTTAACTGCATGCAACTCAGAAATGTACATACATCATAAGCCACTCTCGTTTGTCGAGAAGCGTCTACTGTAACGCCATTAATGCCTGTTTTAAGATGCACAATCGTCTTTTCTACAACATATCTATCTGACAGGTTAGGCATTACATGGTATTTAAATCCTTTTTCCAACAAAGCAGATTCTTCTGGTGTAAAATCTATTTCATACTTAATCCGAATTCTTAAAAATAATTATACTTAGACCATTGAAAACTACTGACAGGATTTTTTACAAGTAAAATGCTATTGAGGTTAGCCAGTTTCTTCTCGAGACTTTTTGCAATACAATGCTTATTGTTATCGAACCTACCACTAACAAAATTCCAAAATGTATCTACATCTACATCTACATCCGTACTCCGCAAGCCACCTGACGGTGTGTGGCGGAGGGTACCCTGAGTACCTCTATCGGTTCTCCCTTCTATTCCAGTCTCGTATTGTACGTGAAAAGAAGGATTGTCGGTATGCTTCTGTGTGGGCTCTAATCTCTCTGATTTTATCCTCATGGTCTCTTCGCGAGATATACGTAGGAGGGAGCAATATACTGCTTGACTCTTCGGTGAAGGTATGTTCTCGAAACTTCAACAAAAGCCCGTACCGAGCTACTGAGCGTCTCTCCTGCAGAGTCTTCCACTGGAGTTTATCTATCATCTCCGTAACGCTTTCGCAATTACTAAATGATCCTGTAACGAAGCGCGCTGCTCTCCGTTGGATCTTCTCTATCTCTTCTATCAACCCTACCTGGTGCGGATCCCACACTGCTGAGCAGTATTCAAGCATTGGGCGAACAAGCGTACTGTAACCTACTTCCTTTGTTGTCGGATTGCATTTCCTTAGGATTCTTCCAATGAATCTCAGTCTGGCATCTGCTTTACCGACGATCAACTTTATATGATCATTCCATTTTAAATCACTCGTAATGCGTACTCCCAGATAATTTATGGAATTAACTGCTTCCAGTTGCTGACCTGCTATTTTGTAGCTAAATGATAAGGGACCTATCTTTCTATGTATTCGCATCACATTACACTTCGCTACATTGAGATTCAATTGCCATTCCGTGCACCATGCGTCAATTCGCTGCAGATCCTCCTGCATTTCAGTACAATTTTCCATTGTTGCAACCTCTCGATACACCACAGCATCATCTGCAAAAAGCCTCAGTGAACTTCCGATGTCATCCACCAGGTCATTTATGTATATTGTGAATAGCAACGGTCCTATGACACTCCCCTGCGGCACACCTGAAATCACTCTTACTTCGGAAGACTTCTCTCCATTGAGAATGACGTGCTGCGTTCTGTTATCTAGGCACTCCTCAATCCAATCACACAATTGATCTGATAGTCCGTATGCTCTTATTTTGTTCATTAAACGACTATGGGGAACTGTGTCAAACGCCTTGCGGAAGTCAAGAAACACGGCATCTACCTGTGAACCCGTGTCTAAGGCCCTCTGAGTCTCGTGGACGAATAGCGCGAGCTGGGTTTCACACGATCGTCTTTTTCTAAACCCATGCTGATTCCTACAGAGTAGATTTCTAGTCTCCAGAAAAGACATTATACTCGAACATAATACGTGTTCCAAAATTCTACAATATTCTATCAATATGAAAATTAAAATTAAGCGAAAAATTTCAGTGAGACTACTTTTTACTTTCAAATTGTGCGCTGTTATGAAACTTATTGCCAGATTAAAACCATGATGGACTGGCTATCGCTATGCCATCTCCCCGCACTATCATTCTTCCGGAGTGTTAGTTTCGCAAATTTCGCAGAAGAGCTTCTGTGAAGTTTGCAAGGTAGGAGATGAGGTACTGGCTGAATTAAAACTGTGAGGACGGGTCGTGAGTCTTGATTGGGAAGCTCAGATGGTAGAGCACTTGCCCGCGAAAGGCAAAAGTCCCGAGTTGTAAACTCTGTCTGGCACACAGTTTTCATCCCCAGAAAGTTTACCTCCTGACCTATCTAGCAGAACCCGAAACCCCACAACCATACGATCAAAATGGAGTACTTTGCAGCGTATACGGTCGCAAAACCTTCTGAGCTTGTGACTGAGACCCTCCACTCGGCTCTATACCAGAAGTCCGCAACAGTCCTGTCGACGATGCTCCAAATGGTCAGCTCTGCTACATCATGCAAGCTCGAAACCAGATAAAAAATTTTCTGTCTCAAAGTGACACACATCATTCGTACCAACGTGAGCCACCACCTGCAATTGGCTGCACGCTGTGCTCTTCATGGTGTCAGAAAAGATCTGTATGTCATTTGGTAAGACCCATTCCCATATGCATAGTGAGTGCACACTGATTTTTCGCCCCTCCTGGTTAGCAAAATGCCTAAGGGGTGCCATAACATGACTTACATTGGAGCTTCAAACTACCAAAGATCTCACCCTCTGTGCCTGCCTAAATATTACCGGCTTAGTGGTTGCAAGATTCTGATCTTTCTATTGGAGTCAAGACTTTAATAGAAATGGCAAATGTAATGTATATCAGAACATTGGGAGGAGTTGTGGATTAAATAACAATAGAATTATCCAGTCTCAAAATCATGACACCACAACAAAAAATGGCTAAAAATGTCAGACATTTTTATTTGACAAACGCTTTCACTAATGTGCAGTCTAAGGTGAACAAAGTGATCAGCTGGGAATCAACACACGACACTAACCAGAACTAATCACTTCACCTGACTTCATACATGTGAATCCGTGGTATGCCCCAAAAATTACAATATTATCAAACATCCGTAGTCTGCTATTCCACAATGAAAAATTCCAGGGCGCTGAGAAGCGTATATTGGAGCCCTACCCCAAAGCAGAGAATACTTCACCCTTCTGCAGGTCAGGGCAACACACTACAATGCGCTCGGCGACTGCAGTCATGGACAGTAGCAATCAGATTTTAATGGCGCATGCCTGGATAAAATGCAAGAGTGCGGTCTCGCATTCAGCTGATTCCTATGAATCTGTGAAACTCTAGAGGAGTCCACAGTGCAGGTGGACCAGCTTGCTGGTCTGCCAAACCAATCTGACATTGTGCCACGACTGTAGGTGATAGAATATGTCAAATGCTTAGATGGCTGACTCAAAACAAGTAAGTGGCCCCGTGCACCACTCGTTGTGTGCGTAGTGCTAGAAGCAATACCTCTGATGGTTAAGATGGTGACTGGCACAGGCTCTAAGTTGCACACTAACAAAGGAGACAAGTCTCACCATTTAGGTAAAGACCTGCAGTTCTTTACTAGTGAAGTGCCAGTGCAAGAGTGAGTTCTTCTATTTCTCTCAGCTTTCCTCGCCAGCTCCGTAGCGTAGCACATTTACGTCTTAGACTAGTCCCACTTTAGCATAAGCCAATCACGAGCTGGAGCCCGGCATTTGGAGTTGGAAAACCGCTCCCTGCTCTGCATACACAGATTTGACGAACCTGCGACTTTAAAAATTAATTGACAGAAAAGGAAGAAACATTAAACTTCAAGGTGTCTTTCCCACGCCTTTATGCCATGTCGTTGTTAAAATCATGACCCGGATGGAACCCACAACCCTCTATAGAAAGATCGTTATCTTCCCTGATGTGTTCAATGCGAACTTTCCAAATGGCCGTAAACTCGGTAAAAGCCTTGTGCCTTCACAGATATGTTTTGTAGCATAGTCTGGATGCCAGGCACCACTGACGTGTCCCACGGTGATTCGCAGAAACTCAGTAATCTCATCAGCTTCCTTCCTAACAAGGGCCCATCCTCTTCTTTATTGCCAGTCATCAAAGCTCTGCCCATAGCATGAACGATTCCTATGCGCTAGACAGCCTAAATGAAAGCGACTGCCGACAGACCGGAGCTGTACAACATGTCTACACTATGAGACCGAGGAACTCGGCTGTCTTCAAACGTTTTCATCCAGGTTCCGCAGAATAAACGTTCTCCTCAGCCCTCAGCCGCCATTCGCCTTTACTGCAGTCGTTTAAATCGGCACTGTCCTCCTTTGAACACAGGTAAAGCTTACCGCAAGAGTGTAGCTACTGCCAACCACTGCATCATATAATTGAAGTCAGGTCGTATCCAGATATAGCAACCAAGCAATAAAGATCATCTTTCCTAAGAACATTACGCAACATAACACCGTATGAGAAGTGAGAGTGCCTTGCAATCTGTCACTGTTTCCTCTGACATGGGACAAGCGATCACATCTGGCTGCATGTAGCATCTGAAACCGGTTTTTCACACTAAATGAGGATAATTTAAATTCACCCTCCCACCATCCCTCCCCCTCAGGAAGTCTTTTGAAGCCTGCTACTCTCCGATGCAGCTTCCTTCTCAAACACATATGAGGGATGAACATAAGTGCGAGCAGTAACTGCACTTGCCACCAGTGCGGACCCATCAGCACACTTGTGACTCATGCTGGACGTCCGTTGGATCCCCACGGCTGATCCGCAAAAGTGATGCCTATCCACTGCAGCTGCAAGCCTTATAAACGAGCCAAAACGGCCCAGAGCTGAGAGCGAAGTCTCACTAACTTAGCTCGAATCAGCATACATCAATCACTGTCCCTGTACATACTACATTACACAGCCAAACAAGCGACTATCGACATGCCCTTTCAAACACAAGAACTGCGTCTAGTAAACCAGATAAACACACACGGATTCACAAACTAAAACCAAAGCACAGAGTTGAGGCTAAGTAAATCGGTCACACATAAAATGTCACAAAGTCGGCTACTTCCCTGTTGCTGGTGTTGCTCGGTCGGTGACTGCTGCCTGACGTATACAATCAAAAGCCAGCAACAAGAGAAAGGTGGAAACTTTGTTAAAAAGATAGTGACAATTCTTTTCGTCTGTCTCTTGCAGAAATGATGCAGTAAAACAGGCTGCCTTTCATAGATTTTGAAATTCTTCGATAAACCTATCATTGGTTTCCCTCTTCGCTTATTTTACAACCATCCCAGAGATACTTTTTGCCTGTAATTATTTCCTCTAAAAGGTTTCGTTTGAGTTGAAATCAGAAAACTGCTGTGAAGTGATCGTGTAATATCCACACGATGCATTTTAATTTTTCAGTTCACTAGTATACCTCATTTTTCTTTCATTACGTTCTTCTGAGAGTGTGACGTTAACGCAGATTTTTTTTTTTGTAGATATATAAAATCGAATCTGATTTAGGCGGGCTGACTAGCTCTTGAAATGTATCAATTCCCGTAATTTTCTGCAATCCAGGCTGCCACTCTACTGCATATATTGATGTTTAAAAAGCACATAGCGTTTTCTTATTTATGACCCTTTTTCAGAGTACATTGTTAGACTGCCAGCACTTACTTGGTTGATTATTAACTCTGTTCATATAAAGTGCTCTGTAGTCATAGTTCTGTGCAGCAACTTCAGTTGTTATGAATCTTGTTAAGATAAAAACAAGTTGGCGGTGGAGGGTTTGATTTTCTTGTACCGCGTTTTTTAAGTAATTGTTGTTGTCTGTCTTCATTCAGTGATTCACAAGTTCCACAAATCTCATTCTGCTAAACAAATCACACTATACATTAGCAGCCAGGAAGAGCCACTCACTATTCATACCATGTGTACTAATAACAGATGCTGACGGGGGAAAAGAAGTTGCTTTAAAACAAAAGTCTTGGCATTTTATAGTGGTACACAGTTGCTGTTACTATCTACTATGCCATTCTGAGAATTTATGTAACTTTACTCATCTCAGAGTCAGTCACCTGTCTACACTATAGTTGAAAAGTGGTTAATAACAGCAATAGCGTCGACTAGAAGTTTAATGTCTGACTCCTAATATTCTGATACTCTAGTACACAAGAAATTAATGTTTTGTCTCAGTTTCAATTATATTCTGTCGTGGAGATGCAGCATTATTTCTACTGTATGACTAACATCTCAATATCTAGCACGGGTCTGTTGTGTGTGTTGTCCATCTGTCTGACTTCTTGTAGTAATTTACCAGTTTGCATATTTCTTACAATTTTTCTGTACTAAAGAACAAATTTTCATTTACTCCGTGGCCTTAAAATGGTTAATATTCCTTGCCATTGCTACCACGTTCGGGAATCCACTTATTTCACTTCAAAGAGCTACAAGGTCATTTTGAACATTTGTAAAACCATCTACAGAATTTTTGGTGATTTAAAGAAGTATGGCCTTAATTTTGAGCTTAAATTACCATCAAAGCTTGTTTTAACTATGTCAGTGTGTTACCAGTTAAGCAATAGTGAAAGCAGCACTACGAGATAAGTGCCTTGTGTGAAATTCACAGCAACCTCTGGAAAGGTCTGTCAGGTTTTCCAGTGAAGGATATGAAAGACAGACACAGTGATTCGTTTTTCAGTTTCTTACAGGCTTGAAAAATTGGAAAAACAGATCTTTGTTTCAGATTTATTGGACATTATCTCAGGAGGTGCCCTATTCCGTCGAATGATATGTGTTTCACGGACAGTCCAGATAAACGGACTGAAAAATTTGATAAAATAAACAGGAAAATAAGTTCTTATACTATGTAGTAGTACTGTTGTTTCGTTTCAAACGGGAAACGTATGTTTGTTGTTGCATATGACGATTTTTTTGTACAAGAAAAAATAAACTGTCGAGACGAGAGAGAAAGAGGGAACTTAGAATTACAGTTGGTCTTCAGGCCTAAGGATATGTATTTACTGTAATTTATGAAAGCAATTTAACATGCTCAAAATGTTTGATCGATTCTGTTAAGTTATTTTAGATAATGGAATAAATTTTATTAGTTTTATAAGAAGTCTATCTACGAGTAGAAAGCACGAAAAATCCTATGCAGTTTCAACTCTGAAGTTCTTGAAGTCAACATAGCCGCAGCGTGCCTTACAGTCGGTCATCAGTATGTAAAGTTTGAACAGCGCACACAGGCCTGTAGTCTAAGTGGCTTAAAATGATTATTTTCAGCTATGCCGTACATACTAATTTAATTGGGCTGGAGGACACATAACCTACAGTAACTAAAATTAATACAACAGAATCATGAGTAAATAAAACAAAAGTTTGAATAATAGTGTAAGTACATTGCCAGTTACTTTTGCACTTATTGTCACCTAAGAGTAGTTATAAGAATACCTACTTACTCACACATACGTATAATCAATCGAATAATTCTTACATACATTTACATGACAATTACCTATATGTGCAGTTCACAATTACTTATGGCAACTTGAAGCAATGATACTAGTATTTCTTATTTGCAGGTTAATTAATTCATGATTTTAATAGTACGTTTGTTGCGTACAACTCTATTGAAAAGTGCAGCTTCTCAATACCCAATTCTTGAAAATAACTCTCCATGAACTCATCAACAGTTCAAAACTCTAGCACTTTTAGCAGAGTTTCAGATATGCTTTGAGGTAGAGTAAGGGAGTTACGTAAGCTGTTTAGGCGATTTGTTTAAGAAATTTAAGGCTCATGAGTTTATGTCTATTGTGTGTGAGAAAAAGTCTTAAGTACAGTAAATCTATCATGTGCCTGTCTCTTGTATTGTGCAAATCAACCTTGCTCATTACTGTACGTCTGTTTAAATTTTTTTGGTATAGATTAGAGAACTGTAAATCGTAAAGTCTGAGGATATCAAAAAGTCTCTCTGGGAGGCATACCTAGATTATATCTAATGACTTTCTTTTGTGGCTGAAAAATGTAAATCGACTCTGGTGCATTTCTCTACAACGCCACCATATATTGCACGTGTGAGTGGAAGAATATATAATAAGAGCATAGTGGTAGAGTCTTACAGAGATTTTGTCTTAATTATGTAACAAAAATAGTACTATTTCTGTTTGGTGTTTAAGTAAATTGTGTGTCCATTCCTGGACAGTTCTAATCAGTCACAAGTCCTTGTTTTTTCACATTATTATTCTCAGACTTCGTAGCTGACAGACTGAAATTTACCTACGTTTTTGTTTGGTTATTGGACAGCTTCTTGACAAGACACCAACGATGTGTCATTTTGATTACTTCTCTGTTCTAATTCTGAACACATTCTAAGTTTTCACCTATTTTTGTCAGTTTCATGTAGGCAGTGTACAGTGCATTCTCACATCTTAAGATGAAACTTGATTTATATAAGCAATGAAATGGTTCGAGAACAGAACCCTCGGTATTCCTCCATTAACATTCGACAGTTGTGATGCCTAGTTATTTGCACATACCGCGGCCTGTCAGTGAAACAAGCTCTAAATATACTTAATGACTTATCTCTAAAGCAATAGTTAGCTAATTTTATTAATGTAGACTTGTGTGACACAAAGTCGAAGTCTTTCCTCAATTCTATAACCATAGCAAATGAAGCTTATCTGTTTTCAGCACCATCATATATAATATCTAACAAATTTCCTTCTTCGATTACCGTTGACACATTTGATCTAAAGGCAAACTGCTTTGCATCCAATAATATAATCAGCCTTTTCAGATGGAATTTTGAAAAGGCTAATTGGGAGTCATACGCAAAACGTGCCGATGCCACTGTATGGTGGATAAAGCCAATCATTAACAACTATCAACGATTTAGTAAAGCTCTTATTGGATCAGCTAAGAAAACTATACCACAGGGTTTCAGGAAAGAATATACACCTACCTGGAATGAAACAACTGGACGCCTCTAAAACGAATTCAAAGGACTGGGAGACAGGGAAGTGGCAGAGGAACTTATCGAGTCACTTGACAGCGCCCGAAGAGAAAAGTGGGGGAAAAAAAACGTGGAAGGTATAGACTTTAGAAAGTCCAGTCGAAAAGCGTGGGCCCTACTCAGGAAACTAGGATCTGTTGCATACAATCCCTGTGACGGAGCAAAACCCACTTCCAATGCAATTGCAGGCCGTATAGCCAATATGTCCAGGGCACCTCTTAACATAGAAACCGCCAGAAACATTAAGAAACTAATTAAAAAGGGTGGAGACAAGCTACTGAAAGATTAGGTCGTGCAACACCTTTCACAGAGGAAAGAACTGAAAACGACTATCTCGAACATCAAAACTACGAAGGCAGCTGGGCCAGATGAGCTATACCCAGAATTCACTAAGTATAGTGGGAAAAATGTTATCAACTGGCTGGTTAACTTCTATAATAACATCCTTGAAAAAGGCCGAGTGCCTAAGATATTCAAAAGATCTAAAGTATTGAAAATATTAAAACCTGGGAAAACACCAGACAAGTCTGAACATTTTAGACCAATCTCTCTCCTGATCACCTGCTTCAAACTCTTGGAGAAACTCTTGTATAATCGTATTGGGACGACTTTGAATGATAGAATCCCCATCGAAGAGGCTGGTTTTTGACCACGACGTAACTGTTGCGACCAAGTAATGGCTTTAACAATACATCATATCGAGAACGGTGATGAACGGAAACTTAAAACAGCTGTTGCATTTGTAGATTTAACCGCTGCATACGATACTGTGTGGAGACATGGTCTTCTTAGCAAGATACTTGAGATTATCCCTTGCCACACCTTGTACAAATTAGTAAGTGATATGCTCAGCAATAGAACCCTTCAATAAGGAATGAAGAGTCGAACCAGTGTTTCAAACAACAGCTTACCACAAGGTTCTGTATTGGCACCATTACTTTTCAATGTCTACATAAGCGACATACCAACAACAAATGAGCGGAATTTCTGTTATGCAGATGACATGGCCCTGGCTGTGCAACTGAAAGCTTTGAACAGTGTGAAAACTCCCTTAACTAAGGCCTCCGAGTAATGGGTAAATATTTCAGATCTTGGAGATTAATGCCTAACCCAATAAAGTCAGAAGGTACAGTGTTTCATTTAAACAACCAACAGGCAACCCGATCCCATGACGGTACCTTAGCTGGTAGAAAGTTCAACCATAACCCAAACCTAAAAATCTTGGTATTAAATTGGATACATCGCTTACATTCAAACCACACCTAATAGATACTGCTGCTAAGATACGTACAAGAAATAATATTATTCAAAAGCTCACCAATACTAGCTGGGGAACTGATGTACATACTCTGAAGATTTCTTCTTTAGCGCTGGTATACTCCGTTGCGGAATATTGCAGCCCTGTTTGGCTTAACAGCAGCCACACGTCTAAAGTGGATACTCAACTAAACAATACCATGAGAACCGTAACTGGAACCATTAAATATACCCCACTACCTTGGCTTCCTGTTCTCTGCAGTATAGCTCCACCACATCTTAGGCGGCAAACCGCCTTAGTTAATGAATGGCGTAAAATCTCCTCCAATACCAACCTTCCAATTTATCAGCACACTGCCCCAAACTTTCCTGACTAATACCTAGAAGACCACCATGGAGAACAGCTCAAAACCTTATGGCTACGTCTTACGATGCTACGGATTCATGGAAAAATGAATGGTCTCAGACCGGACTATCCAAGAACTGCAATGAAATATCACCTGGTTGAAACCTAACTGGTACAGACCTGCCAAGACTATCTTGGGTTATACTCAATAGACTAAGAACTGGTCATGGCAGAAGTGTAGAGATGCTCTGTAGATGGGGCATACGAAATTCACTACAGTGCGATTGTGGACATCCAGAGCAAACGATCCAGCACATCATTCAGGAATGCCTTAAACGTGGGTTTAAAGGATCCATTCGAGAACTTTATGCAGCATTCCTGCAGCCGTCGAGTGGATGGAAAACCTAGACATAGAACTATAAAGAGACTCTATAGATTCCATTTTTGTGATTGCTGAATGACCTTATAGCAACAATTTCTATATGATAATTTTATCTTATCTATGACAAGATACCTTATTGTCACAACCTGTGTATGCTTACGTTATCCTTAATTGAATGTCCATGAGACGAGACATTATTTATGTGTTATAATGTATGTTGATTTTATATTTATCTGTCTGTATGTATTTAAACATGAAACCATTTGTACTTGAAAACCACATACGCTAAATAATAATAATACGTTATTTTTTTAAAAGTCATAGTCCATTTGTTATAGAATAATAAAGCATGTTTAATGCTCAAGAATTATGATGTGTTTGTCGAGTGAAACTCTCCTCTATATAAATCGTCATCGATTCCGCAAACAGAGGTCTGGCGAAGTTCGGCTCGCTGTGTTCTTCGTTGAGGTCCATAGAGCTAGAGGTAATGGCGCTCAGGTTTATGTCGCCCTCTCTGACTTGAGGAAAGTATTTGGCAACGTCCCGCACTGGCGATTAGTGAAAAAAAAAACTATTTTACCGAGTATGAAGCAAGATTTATGACTGGTTTCCAGACTTACTTGCATATTAAACTCAACTAAATCTTAACGGAACTAAATCGGCAAATGTGGAATACACCAAGGAAGTATGATGTTACCATTACTGTTTAATGTATATAAAATAGTATTACAGTAGAAAGGGTCGGAAGCTTTTACAGACGGTTCGCAGATGTTGCAGTAGTCTATAAGCAAGTAACAAACCCAGAAGCCAGTATTAGTTTGGAGAATATCCTGCAGAGGATTCATGAATGTCGCAGGTTCTTTCAGTTGACTCCGAACGTAAATAAACGTAACATATTGCGCATACATAGGGAACGAAGTCCACCACTCTGTAACTACACTTTTTGTGGCGAGTTTCTGGAAACAGTTTCCACTATAAAATACCCAGCAACAATTTTTCAGAACGATCTTAAATGGAATGACTATACAAGACAAGGAAAAACAGACGGTAAACTGAGATTCAGAGGAAGAATCTTCAGGAAGTGTAACTCATCCATGAAGTAAGTGCCTTACAAGGCATCAGTCTGGAATCCTTACAGATAGAACTGATATAAGAGATACAGAAAATCTAACGAAGGGAGGGCGTTTCGTCGTAAGATCGTTTAGTCGGCGCGGAAGCGTAACAGAAATTCACAACAAACTCCATTGACAAGAACAGTGTAGTGCATCACGGAGAGATTTACTACAGTGTGTTCGAGAGAGCTCTGGGACAGTTGGGCAGCATAATACTTTCCTCGATATACATCTCTCGAAATGAAAACATCTACAAAATTTGAGGAATTAGAGCTAGTACTGCTTAGATGCAACAATTCTCCCCATGAGCCATTCGCGAGTGCAAAATGGAAGATGGATCAGTTAGTGATAGCAGAAATACCTTTTCTCAAAACCCATTAGGTTTCATGCGGTGTATGATGTAACTATATATTTGTTTAGTTATATTTCTATTATTTATAATAAAAATGAGGCAACTGATTTTGGACTGTTGTTACTAGGGAGATCTTTCCCTTCAATCTTAGACGCCAGGAGTGTAACACTAATTTTAAGAGCTTAAGGGAAAATACCGTCTGTTAGAATTTTATTAGCTAGACAAAGCAACAAAACTTTAATTTCATTTCTTATGTTCTTTTTCCGAAACTAACTATTTCATAATAGTCATGTTTTTGAATTTTGAAGCTTGTTACTGTTTTGTTAACATCATGGGAAGTAATTTTAGATCATTAGCAAGTAGTTACTTTTCTAGTTATGGGTAGATGTGTCTCAGTAGCAGACTGTTGTTACAGCTTGATGCTGGCAGACTTTTCCGGTTACAAAGTATTCACTTAATACAGTAGAGTTCTTTTAATGGCGTTCTATGGTGCTTTACTGTTTTTAACTTTCAAAATGTAGTTATAATTTGCTTTGTATAAGACTTTTCTCATTATAGTTCTGTAGACCTGTTTTGGTTTCATGTATATTTTCCTAATTTACCACTTTCAAAAGATCTGGCTTCAGCTATAAGAAGCTATATTCTGACTTTATTTGGACACAGAATTTACTGTATTTTAATATTTTGTGTATGCTTTCAGTAACAATAATTTCTCATAGATCTTTGGACAGTTGCTATTTAGCATATGTTGAATCATGTCTGGAAACAAAGTAGTGCATTCATCAGCAGTTCTTTCAGAGCTGAATATACATGACCAGAGCACTGATTTTAGTTTCCTTATTTTATTTTAGATCTATTTTCGTTGAGTGTTTGTACTTTTCAAAACTTCTCGCACATTCAAAGAGTTACTGTCTTATTTTTAGGGATAGTTCTCAAAGGTTGGGTACTGCTAATGTACACACACTACTTTCTACAGTGCCTTAATACTAATTGGTGTCTCCGTTGTCTAAACATGCACCTAACTTTGTGGATTGTTTATTGATGCAGCAGAGATTAAGTGACTTTGTTTTATTTATTACCTTCTTTTCAACTGAACCTGCAGTGCAGACTACATCATAATTTGACATTTTATAATGAATAAGTCAAGGTAATATGCAGAAAGTCATATTAGTAATACTTTTTTTATTACATGCTTATACCGATCTAAAGTAAACTTGTAGATGTTACATTTGGTGAGTCTACTTACGTTTATGAAAGTTGTACATGAAGGTCAGTTAACATTCATACTAAAACGTCAATGAGAATAAACTGTCAATCCTGCTGTCAAAAATATTTCATGAAAATATGTTATATAAACAAAACGTAACTGATTTTAGCAGTCTAACGACATATAGTTGTCTGTTTATTCACTGATGCAATATGGGCATCTCTTTCAACTAGATGTAAGTATTAAGCATAACGACCTATGACCTTTCTGTACAACTTTCATAAACGTAAGTAGACTCGCCAAATGTAACATCTACAGGTTCACTAAAGAATGGTGCCTTAGACAAAACAAGCTTGTAGAAAAGAATGAGGGTTACTAACTAAACCATTTGCTGCTTTCCTGCAATTATTTATTGGAAAAGGTTTTTATTACATGAGATACTTTATTTTTTTCCACCTGTTGTCTCTGTTAATGTCAACATCTATGAAAAATCTGGATCTGGAAAGTAATAGTATTAGCTTACAGACACATCATTTGCTGATGTACGATAAAGTGGTGCAGTTAATACTTTCCGTGTGTGTAGCACCACTGCTGTGGCACCTAATACACGTTCTAGACATAGACTAATAACACCTGTAACAGAATACTATATGTGTAGACTACTTCTAACTTAGATTAATGCCTAGCTCGTGCAATATTTATTCTGATACAATTTGTGATCAGGGAGTATCCTAATGTTAGAGGCCATTCTCCATAAGAAGCATTTAATCATGTCTAATTAGTACAGATTATGCTACTGATAGTCTGTTCAAGCGAATATGATTTTTATGTTAAAAAAAACAAAAAGAACAAAACTTCAAATGAACTACTGATTCATTTCTGTTCTTACATTGATATGGTCAGAAGAATTAGTAAACACACTAACTGTTGTTTCAGGCAAAGATAATGTGGGACGTTTAGATATGTAATGCAGGATTTAGCCTGCTTTAGGAGATTTACATTGACAATAATGTACTTAGGACGTAAAGAGAGGGATAGATAGGAGTGCCACTGTGGGAGAGGGGGGGGGGTTGTTTTAAGGGCACGATTCGTTGACTGATTACCTATTTTGAACCACTAAGTCTTCGAGATTCTGAATGAGTTCCCCAGTTCAGTGTGGTCATTGAGTAGGTAGTCAGGTGCTGCTTTTCTGCTGAACTGCTAGCAGAGTCATATATCAACGATCAGGAACAGAACTTTAGTAGATCCCAAACACAACTGCATCCCGGACACAACAACTAACACTATGCTGATGACTCTCTCCTCCTTTTAATAGAACATTAAAACAAATGGAAAATCTAGCCAAAGAATTTAAGAAATTGCACAACAAAATTGAATTCACTATAAAAAGTAAAACACCAGAGGGTATTAACAAACTTCATTCAGGAATATCATAGCTAACACTTGCTTCAAGAATCATAAAAGAAGGCTGTATACATGGAAGAAGCCTGGAGATACTGACAGGTTTTAGATAGATTGGAAGAAGCCTGGAGATACTGACACGTTTCAGATAGATTGGTACGACAGAGATTTAGGAATCAGGTTTTAAATTGTGAGACATTTCCAGGAGCAGATGTGGACTTTGACCAAAATCTGTTGGTTATGACCTGTAGATTAAAACTGAAGAAACTGCTAAAAGGTGGGAATTTAAGGAGATGCGACCTGGATAAACTAAAAGAACCAGAGGTTGTACGGGGTTTCAAGGAGAGCATAAGGGAGCAATTGACAGGAATGGGGGAAATAAATACAATAGAAGAAGAATGGGTAGCTTTGAGGGATGAAGTAGTGAAGGCAGCAGAGGATAAAGTAGGTAAAAAGACGAGGGCTAGTAGAAATCCTTGGGTAACAGAAGAAATACTGAATTTAATTGATGAAAGGAGAACATATACAAATGCAGTAAATGAAGCAGGAAAAAGGAATACAAATGTCTCAAAAATGACATCGACAGGAAGTGCAAAATGGCTAAGCAGGCATGGCTAGAGGACAACTGTAAGGATGTAGAGGCTTATCTCACTATGGGTAAGATCGATACTGCCTACAGGAAAATTAAAGAGACCTTTGGAGAAAAGAGGACCACTTGTATGAATATTAAGAGCTCAGATGGAAACCCAGTTCTAACCAAAGAAGGGAAAGCTGAAAGGTGGAAGGAGTATATAGAGGGTCTATACAAGGGCGATGTACTTGAGGACAATATTATGGAAATGGAAGAGGATGTAGATGAAGATGAAATGGGAGATACGATACTGCGTGAAGAGTTTCACAGAGCACTGAAAGACCTGAGTCGAAACAAGGCCCCCGGAGTAGACAACATTCCATTGTCTTGGGAGAGCCAGTCCTCAAAACTCTAAGATCTGGTGAGCAGGTTGTATGAGACAGGCGAAATACCCTCAGACTTCAAGAAGAGTATAATAATTCCAATCCCAAAGAAAGCAGGTGTTGACAGATGTGAAAATTACCGAACTATCAGTTTAATAAGTCACAGCTGCAAAATACTAACTCGAATCCTTTACAGGCGAATGGAAAAACTAGTAGAAGCCGACCTCGGGGAAGATCAGTTTGGATTCCGTAGAAATGTTGGAACACGTGAGGCAATACTGACCCTACGACTTATCTTAGAAGCTAGATTAAGGAAGGGCAAACCTACGTTTCTAACATTTGTAGACTTAGAGAAAGCTTTTGACAATGTTGACTGGAATACTCTCTTTCAAATTCTGAAGGTGGGAGGGGTAAAATACAGGGAGCGAAAGGCTATTTACAATTTGTACAGAAACCAGATGGCAGTTATAAGAGTCGAGGGACATGAAAGGGAAGCAGTGGTTGGGATGGGAGTGAGACAGGGCTGTAGTCTCTCCCCGGTGTTATTCAATATGTTTATTGAGCAAGCAGTGAAGGAAACAAAAGAAAAATTCGGAGTAGGTATTAAAGTCCATGGAGAGGTTCGCCGAAGACATCGTAATTCTGTCAGAGACAGCAAAGGACTTGGAAGAGCAGTTGAATGGAATGGATAGTGTCTTGAAAGGAGGATATAAGACGACCATCAACAAAAGCAAAACGAGGATAATGGAATGTATTCGAATTAAGTCAGGTGATGCTGAGGGAATTAGATTAGGAAGTGAGACACTTAAAGTAGTAAAGGAGGTTTGCTATTTGGGGAGCAAAGTAATTGATGATGGTCGAAGTAGAGAGGATATAAAATGTATACTGGCAATGGCAAGGAAAGCGTTTCTGAAGAAGAGAAGTTTGTTAACATCGAGTATAGATTAAAGTGTCAGGAAGTCATTTCTGAAAGTATTTGTATGGAATGTAGCCATGTATGGAAGTGAATCATGGACGATAAATAGTTGGGACAAGAAGAGAATAGAAGCTTTCGAAATGTGGTGTTACAGAAGAATGCTGAAGATAAGATGGGTAGATCACATAACTAATGAGGAAGTATTGAATAGGATTGGAGGGAAGAGAAGTTTGTGGCACAACTTGACCAGAAGAAGGGATCAGTTGGTAGGACATGTTCTGAGACATCACGGGATCACCAAGTTAGTATTGGAGGGCAGCGTGGAGGGTAAAAATCGTAGAGGGAGACCAAGAGATGACTACACTAAGCAGATTCAGAAGGATGTAGGTACTGGGAGATGAAGAAGCTTGCTCAGGATACAGTAGCATGGAGAGCTGCATCAAACCAGTCTCAGGACTGAAGACCACAACAACAACGACACTCGGGAATCTCAAATACAAATCTAAACCATACTTTTCATATTTTCAGAAAGACAACAAACCCAAATCTTCCCTAACGTAATTTTTCTTGCCATCCAGACCAATATAAGAAAGCATCCTTCATGGCAGTTGTTAAATCTATGCTTAAAACTCTAATAGGCAGAAGTGAAAGAGTTAAACAAACAGAAATTTTTTAATCAGTTGCCTCCAGCAGTAGGTACAATCCTGTAGTAATAGAAAAATATAGGACAACCAACCAAAAACAAGAAGGCCACATTTATATTCCTCTCTTTCCCAGGGAAAATTTCTCACGAATTTGCTAGCCTCTTAAAGACATACAACACAAAAACGAGCTTCTGCACCGACAATAGAATACAAAATAATATCACACACAGTACCAAAATCGTTCAATAACAGTATCAAAGCAAGCAAAATTAATTTACAACTTATGTCCACATTGGACAAGCTAACAGATACTTTGCAACAAGATATAAAGAGCATATGGATTTATTCTGTCTTTACAACCTGAACAGATCCAGCTGTTCCACACATCTTGTCCAACAAAATCATTCTTCAAGCAACAGAGTACAGGAATCTCGAAATACTTCATCTTGCCAACAAAGAGATGAAGCTTCACTTTCTTGAAGAAATGTAAATCTTGTTCATCACAAATCAGCACCTACCTACCTACCTACTCAGTGATTGTAATGAACTGAGAAATAAATTTTCAGTTCAGAATTTCAAATACTTACTAGTTCAAAACAGTTAATCAGTCAACCAACCTGCCCCTCGCCCCAGCCCACCAATGCCCAGCCCTCCTCCTATTTACATCATAACTACGTTATTCTCACAGTAAATTCTTATCACAGAATAAATGCTGTTCTATAAATCTCCAAGCACTACAGTGTTAAGACAAATCAGTACTTTTATTAATATTATCTTTAGGTGAAGGGAATAGAATCAGCCCTTATTAATACTCCTGATCAACTTAATGTAAGCACTGAAGAAGTTCATTTGAAGCTTTGTTCCTGTTTTATTTTAAATATGAAGTCCATGGTCATACAAACAGCTGCATGTCATTGCAAATACTAAAACTTTACATTATTTGACGTCTGGGCATTCATGTTAATGCCAGTTTTCATTATAATATTTGCCCATACATCGACTTTAATACATGGAAACGAAAACATGTAATATTTCTTAGCAAAGTAGGCCTGCGCCACATTTTCGTGTGATTATCTCTGTAACAAGCAACAGTAGTAAAGTACATGCTGGATCCTGGCAAAGTTTCGTTAATACATTGTTTATGCATACATGTCCTGTACAAGTGAGCAATGTGGCGCCAACTCTCCATCACAATGCAAGTACACACATGAATATTACTAATAATAGCCGCCTGTACTGTCGCAATAAGTACAAAATCAAATTTTCGATCCAAATCGGCATCTAAACCGTACTAATGGCGATGCATGAAAGCATGTTCCATCTTCTTGCCACAGAGCCAGCACTCAGCATTAAGCTTTGAAATAGCAATGTAACCTCCTAAACGCCATCTGTAGAAGAGCTTGAAAAGGTTCGAAAGCTGGATCATTCAACAGATAAATATTTCAAAAAAGTAAACAGTTGCAGTTTTCTGTAATCATAATTAATAAGCAATTGAATACTATACTATGTGTTCTACGCAAGTGATAACTGTGTACAAATTGATTATGGTTAGTTGTAAGAGGAAAAATTATTGGTTTAAGGGAGATGGGAGAAGGTAAAATCAGTGCAGTTTATCAGTTTTTTTTAGTTTTTTCAATACTTTATATGCATGCCTGTAGTCTTATTTTCATTGCAGTTAAGTGTGCTGATATTATAATAAAAATATTTATAACAAAAACAGACGCAGCTAGAAACATGAAATGGAGCAGATTTATGAATTGTACAGAAGTAAATAAACGGTAAATAGCTCCACTAAACAAAGAAAGATCCTCCTGACCAATAAGCTGCGTGGTCGACCCTGCATGCAGTAGCATTAGTGAAGTTTTATCTCTGTTAAATTCTTCGTTCTTGGTCATGTTCGGAAACAGGTGGAGATTTCGGCTAATGTGGACTGTGCCTGCGGCAGTTTCGAAAACTTTTAGTAAGACTGGTGACGTTTACTCGGATGACTAGTTTTATGCATCTGCCAACACGAAGACAGGGATCTGATATAGAACCACTTTCTTGGCATTCTCATGTTGTAAATGTAAGAGTTGTTCCTTATGAGTAAGTATATAATGAAGGTTAATGTGATGAAGGCACATAGTGCGTATAGTCCAGGGATTTCGCGACGTACCTGAAACCACTGCCATTGTTTACAATATCAGATATTAGCCACTACCCTCAACAAATTTTGGCAGCGAACTGAACTTCAATTACTTTATGAAATGAGGTAGATAAAAAACATTTCGTTAACTTCCAAACAAATTCGTCTGAAACATTTTTGTACCTTTTTCATTTAACCAAGGCGTAATGGATTACTGACACGGGTGGCACTGCTTATTACTTATAACTGTTACAATCGGTTTGGTGTCTGACAATGGATATCGAAAAAATATCACTAATTTAATTCCTTTACTTACTTTTGTTTATGTTGGAGCCTTTGGCTAAAGTCCACTTTCGCAACCTCGTTATGGTGGGTTGACTCGTTAGAGTTAAGATAATATAATCATATTGCTACGATAACTTATTTTTTCATGAAACTGCAAATGAATATTTCGGCTCCTGAACTTATGTATTACAATTACTAATATAATTTCAATCAAAAATTTTGCGGATTTATAACAGTTAAGCTAAATAAACTGTTAAAAACTATAACTATAAGATGTCCAATAAACTACTGGTATTGTGTTAATCTTTGTTCTGCTAATGAACAGTCATGTCATACGTGTTGGAAACGACATTATTTGATCTCTTTCTTCCTGCCTTGGCAGCTCCACGATAAACAGGTAAGCGCATTACATTAAACATTGATAATAATAATAATAATAATAATAATAATAATAATAATAGTAAAAATCCAACTTTTTATTTAAAAATGTGTGATTTTATAAAATAATCAGTCTTTCGTTCAGCTATTTTAACTGTGTCAAGCAATCGATTTTTGGCGACGTAATTTGCTGGAAGCTACATGCTTGCGGAAGTCTTGATGGAGCAACATAAGCTCTATGTTTTGATAGTCGAGCCTGCATCTTTACACGAAGTCCGATCAACTTGTCGCAAAGTAATTTCCTTCGTATGCATATTAAGCACGTGCAGGGTTATTCGTCACTAAGCGTGTCGTCAACCAATGATGATTATTTCGTCCCTGATTTAACTTTAATTTTAGACGGTAAGAAGCAGTTTCTGATCTTATTCCAATAAAAAATAATTGGCATGTATATGAATGTAAGAAAAAGAGCAGTAACTGAGCCTTCTTCTTTTTTACCGAATGCGAAGTGGATTTGCTTTCTTTAAGACTGTGATAAACACGAATGTAGCACTATACCAGTTAGTATTTCGAGGACCATATCAGCACCTACGTCTCACTTGCATAACACAGTTCCTGTTACATCGATATCTGTTTGTAGTAAGTTACTATAAAGGTGTGGAAGATATTGTTCTTTGTATTCAAATTCAGCGCTCGCAAATAATCTTAGCGGTGAAAATGGTTTTAGAACTTCTGTTTTTGCTTATCGGTACTTCAGATAGGAGATAGAGATGGTAAAATGTCTTATTGCCGATGGAAACATTATCACGAGCACAAAAATTGCCCGGAGTACTTTAAGTAAAGTTAATAAACTCTTCGAACGTATCTTCCAATATATCTGAAAATGTTTACCATCATTGTGTAACCAGATGTAAAATGCTCCTATCGGAGCTCAAGGAAGGTGAATATGCTCCTCTTCTTAAAACTCCGACTGGGGGTGTGGTTCTACTTTCTACTTTTCTCAGCACTTATAAGATTTTCACAAAATTATTGGCTTACGAACGTATTTGCGCTGTTTTAACACGCAGCTCACCTCTCACTCCCACAAGTTGCCCTACTGTTACTATCTCACATCCATTAGTCCATCGCTGTAAGTGCCTAATGCCCACCCACTTATCGGCCCAACACATTGTCATCTCTTTGAGGCTCCCCAGATGTCACTGTCTCCTGTCTCACAGCCATAGCATAGTCGTCTTCGTTCTGTCATACTACTACCACTACTAATACTACTACCACCACTACTACTACTATCATTACCACTACCACTAGTGTCTCCCCTCACTATCACTGTCTTCCTCTTCTTCTCTCTTACTGCTGATTTTACATTCTGCTGCTGTCTCTTACCACTGTCATTATCTCTCTCTCTCCCTCGTTGTCGTTATCACCGACTTTGCCTCTTGTTATCACTAATTCCTACCCACTTCTACTTTCTCCCTTTCTTTATACTTTTCCGACTGAGACTCTTTTCCTAGTACTATTCTCTAAGATTTTTACTATGTTCCACTGACACTGTGTCCCTCTATTTCCCTCACACTGCCATTATTTCCTTCGCTCATTCTGTACCACAACCATTGTCTATCATCTTCCAGTATATATTAATTCTCCGTCTCTTTCCCTCTGCCATTGTATCCTTCTGTGTCAGCATGAAAAAATGTGGATATGTTCGCTTGCCAATAGTTCTGCGAAAATGTATGAAGGTACTGAGGAAGGTACAGTAACTGGTAATCACTTTTCAGTCAGTCTTTTAATAAAAGGAGCATATTTGGTTTTTTGCGTCCCGATAGTAGCAATTTTATGCCCGATCCCTGCTTTACCTTACCACAGCAGCGCGTGTCACTAATTTGAAAAGAACTTGATGGGTCAGTAAAATGTTGCCACTTTACGTATTTGAAACTGAAAGTATGCATAACTAATTTTACACTGCAGACTGGAATTTACACGCCCAAATATTTTGAATGTGCTTCAGTGCTACAGCATGGATTTCCCGGACCCATTCTCATGATAGTGGAGACACCGTACATCATATTCCTCCTTGCTATGTAACTTTATAAATTATGTTTCCGTTTGACACCGCATTTTACGTTGGTATTTTATTCGCATGCATAGGTTAACCATGAACCTCTGTGTCTGGGACTCAGATGAATTTATCTAGAAACTGTTAAAGACCGGAATCTTAGGAATATATTGCAAAAATTACAGCCGTTTACTTTGCATAGCAGTCTTCGAATCAGCATCTGGGTTTAGTCCGCTGCTAACGACGAGAAAACGGTGAAATCCGTGTTTTAGGGTTCTTTCCATTTTCTATGCATAGCCGTCCTGGAATCCGTGGGTGGGGATTTGGTCTGCGTCTGACGATGAAATAATCGTGAAAAACGCTTTTGTTGAGGTTTTCTCAGGAACTGTCCACAAACTGACGCAAATGAATCATTAATATATTCTTTTATTCTCAGGTATGCCAATCGGTTTGATTAAATCACTAGTTTATCACGGGTATACCCGTCAACCATCAATCAGTTTAACTTTTAAGTGTGTATTTTATGTGTACGCGGAAAGTACCCTGGAATCAGGGAAAGTTAGGTAATATGCTGTCGCTTGCATAACGATATCACTTTTAGTTCACGACAGATGTACGCAGACTTTAAATTGGAAAATAGTTGTAATACTAGGACTGCTCGGTGCTTGCTAGAGGCATAGGTAGTAAGTGTAACGAGATACAAGAAAACTATACAGTGGTACAGGAAATAGACGTTACTATTGCCAGAATGAAGTCCAAGTTGAGGTGGATGAGACGGGACACGTAGCCAGGAAAATCGACAGAGGATGATTCAACACTCTATCTGATTGAGTGCAGGGAATGAGTATCCTTGTGTTCCGATCTTGTTTGAAAATGTGCGGGATGTGCTAAGCCGAAAACTCTGCGTGGAAATGTCAAAAGACTCATTCACTTAATAACACATGGAAAATGGTCCACTTAGAGGATGACAACGACGTTCATATGCAATAAATGTTAGAAGACAACGATGTAATGGAAATTGAGTTTATTTACTTCAAATAACTATTTTAGAGTCGCTAGTTACTTTCAGTAGAACTGTTACTATTCTTATCCCCGGGAACGTGACGTTTTATCCTCACGCTACGTTTTAATTATCATCAAGCTGCGAATCATTTTTGTAGTGTTGTTTGTCCAGTCTATTGGAGGTCGGAAAGGTTGAAATTTCACGTCTTCAGTTGCACTGAAGGGACGTGGAGCATATACAAAGCATGTGAAACCAAATCGTAAATTACCGCTTTGCGTGGCGAGATGGTGTGAAATGTCTCTACCGTGTGAGAGTGAGTAAGTAACAATGTCAAAGAATATTATTGTATGGTATTTTCGTATTCGTTTTTGTTCTAATTTAAGTCATATGTCTATCTGTCGTGCTTAATTACAGCGAGAAGCGATAGGGGGGGGGGGGGGGAGCGTTCCACGTACCGTGAAAATTCATTTTTCACAAGTAACACTGGCTTTCGTAGCGGTCGAAGATACACGTCAGCTGTGTCCTGTAATACAAATGAATGTCGAGCTGAGCACCATCTGTGACCACAGGTGAAGCGGGATGTCTTAATCTCAGGCAAAGGACTTAGCTGAAAAGGATGAACAAATGGCGGCCACTCTCATCTTTGTTACACATTGCGACAGCAGAACTCGTTGTCGACAGTAAGGAGCACTTAGGAGTACAATATGGCGTAAGTACCAATAGTATCGTTTATACTGATTAGTAAAATTTTACTTAAAGTAGAAAGCATGTTTAGTGCCATAAAAATCGACAATAACTAATAAATGACTCCATATTCGTCTACCTACAGTTTCCTAAGGATCCTGGGAGGCATGAAACGGCACATTAAAGAGCATCGCTTACGATTCATGAAGAATATCGTTTTCATTTAACATCAAAGAAAAATGGCTAGTAAATAGCAGCAGACTTGGCCAACTGCAGAAGACGTCGTACATCTACTCAGCAACGTGAAGTTTTGTTTACTACACTTCCAGTCAAACCAATAAATGTGGAATTTAGGAAACGTATATGAAATGCAATGCATGCATTATTTTACGTGCCAACTGCGGCACTTGAACTGTACCTGAAGGGAAGCCCACATAGACGTGATAATAAAACGTCAAAAGCAATAACATCGTTTCCAACACGCAACAAACCAGTTTCACAACTGTTGCTACATCTGACCCACAACCACCAATAAACTTCAACGAATCCGCTTTTGAAGCTAATGAAATTACGTTTACAAAAGTATTCGGTATCAAAAAATCGAGGGAACTTCAAGAATGTGCTAATCATTAGACTCCCTACAACATGGTAATGTCTCAAGAAAAGTGCATATCTTAAGAGGAACGGGCAACAACAGAAATATTTACTTTTCATGCATGAAATATGTGTTTATATTGTCTTGCTTTCGGGTGAGTACGCGAATTGTGCTCATACTCTAAGGAATTTCGTCATGAACATGATGTAGTTTGTTATTAAACCAGAGCAGTTCAGCTGTGTATACACTTATTTCACGATCATTTACGTCTTTTGATAATTTACTATCCCTCGGAAAAAAAGAATAAATATATGTTTCATTAAGCGGAAAAATCTTAAGGTAGGTTTTCGCACCGCCAGGGACGCTAGGTGTCATACGATAACAATTTTCATAGCTGTGGGTGATGCGATTACATATTTTGGACTGTCTCGTGGAGAAATTTGGGTCGTGGGTGCTGTCTGTGATAAGATCTCACCGCCCGGCGCTGCTGGAGTACCTGGAATGATACAGGTGTCGGATAAAGTATATTGTTGTTGTTGTGGTATTCAGTCCTGAGACTGGTTTGATGCAGCTCTCCAAGCTATTCTATCGTGTCAAGCTTCTTCATCTCCCAATACCTACTGCAAGCTACATCCTTCTGAATCTGCTTAGTGTATTCATCTCTTGGTCTCCCTCTACGATTTTTACCCTCCACATTGCCCTCTAGTACTAAACTGGTGATATCTTGATGCCTCAGAACATGTCCTACCTACCGATCCCTTCTTCTAGTCAAGTTGTGCCACAAACTTCTCTTCACCCCAATCGTATTCAATGCTTCCTCATTAGTTACGTGATATACCCATCAAATATTCAGCATTCTTCTGTACCACCACATTTCGAAAGTTTCTATTCTCTTCTTGTCAAAACTATTTATCGTCCATGTTTCACTTCCATACATGGCTACACTCCATACAAATACATTCAGAAATGACTTCCTGACACTTAAATCTATACTCGATGTTAACAAACTTCTCTTCTTCAGAAACGCTTTCATTGCCATTACCAGTCTACATTTTATATTCTCTCTACTTCGACCATCATCAGTTATTTTACTTCCTAAAAAGCAAAACTCCTTTACTACCTTAAGTGTCTCATTTCCTAATCTAATTCTCTCAGCATCACCCGACTTAATTGGACTGCATTCCATTATCCTCGTATTGCTTTTGTAGATGTTCATCATATATCTTCCTTTCTTTTGTTTCCTTCACTGCTTGCTGAATATACAGATTGAATAACATTGGAGAGAGGCCACAACCCTGTCTCACTCCCTTCCCAACCACTGCTTCCCTTTCGTGTCCCTCGACCCTTATAACTGCCATCTGGTTTCTGTACAAATTGTAAATAGCCTTTGGCTCCCTTTATTTTAACCCTGTCACCCTCAGAATTTGAAAGAGAGTATTCCAATCAACATTGTCAAAAGCTTTCTCTAAGTCTACAAATGCTAGAAATGTGGGTTTGCCTTTCCTTAATCTAGCTTCTAAGATAAGTCGTAGAGTCAGTATTGCCTCACGTGTTCCGATATTTCTGCGGAATCTGAACTGTGAAGAATTCGTGCTAGTATTTTGCAGCCGTGACTTATTAAACTGATAGTTCGATAATTTTCACATCTGTCAATACCTGCTTTCTTTGGGATTGGAATTACTATATTCTTCTTGAAGTCTGACGGTATTTCCCCTGTCTCATACATCTTACTCAGCAGATGGTAGAGTTTTGTCAGGACTGGCTCCCCCAAGGCTGTCAGTAGTTGCAATGGAATGGTGTCTATTCCTGGAGCCTTGTTTCTATTCAGGTCTTTCAGTGCTCTGTCAAACTCGTCACGCAGTATCATATCTCCCTATTCATCTTCATCTACATACTCTTTCTTTTCCTTAATACTGTCATCAAGTACATCGCCCTTGTATAGACCCTATATTTACTCCCTCCACCTTTTTGCTTTTCCTTCTCTGCTTAGAACTGTGTTTCCATCTGACCTGGGTTCTCTTTTCTCCAAAGGTCTCTTTAATTTTCCTGTAGGCAGTATCTATCTTACCCCTCATGAGATAGGCCTCTATATCCTTACATGTGTCCTCTAACCATCCCTGCTTAGCTATTTGGGACTTCCTGTCGATCTCATTGTTGAGACGTTTGTATTCCTTTTTGCCTGCTTCATTTAGTGCATTTTTATATTTTCTCCATTCACCAATTAAATTCAATATTTCGTCTGTTACCCAAGTATTTCTGCTAGCCCTCGTCTTTTTACCTACTTGATCCTCTGCTGCCTTCACTACTTCATCCCTCAAAGTTACCCATTCTTCTTCTACTGTATTTCTTTCGCCCATTCCTGTCAGTTGTTTCCTTATGCTCTCCGTGAAACTCTGTACAACCTCTGGTTTAGTCAGTTTATCCAGATCCCATCTCCTTAAATTCGCACCTTTTATGACTTAGCGAATGAAGCTTTCCCACTTTTCCTATACGTGATATGAATACTTTAGAAACACCAAATATTTCGGCTCCACTGGCTAAAATACGAGTACCAAGAATTACCCCAATTTCCAATTTCCAATTGATTCATCTCAGCCATCATGCACACACAACTACACAGAACAGTGTCCTGAAAACGGCTGTTACCTGCAACGCGTGGAGGACACTAAGTAGGTGAGGTGCCGATCGTGGTCAAATACAGTAATGTAACCAGCATGCTTTGCTAGCATTTGCATTAATGTTCAAATTTGTATCCAAGCATGCATTTGTCACAGTGTTTTCATATTTTTGTCCAAACCCTGTATGTTGCTTGCTCAGAAGTGTGAGAATTAAGTTCCTTATTTTGATAATTACTTCTGTGAAGTCAGTTTCGTAACGAATTCCTGAAACTACCCAAAACTTCTTAGTAATATTTTCTCAAAACTCACAATTTCTTCATCTACTAGTCCATTTTGTTACTACTGTTGTTGTTTATTCTATCAATATTTAGCCTTGCATTGCATTATGTGTTCAGATAAATACGACGTTTCTTAAAGGCGAAAGACGTTGGGGTTTCTTACCGTGCTCCAGTGTGTGAGTCCACATACTGATATTGCAGCCACTTCTCTGCTGCGTATTTCGTGATAGTTTGGTCCCTCGGAAATTTTGGTATGCTAGTAACTTCCTGAAAAGTAAATTTCTGGCGAACTTGGGATTGCCTACCATATGAATGCTAGTGAGCCGCGATTCCTATGTTTGATCAGATTGTAATTAATGAGATCAGAATTCGTGAAATAGAAATGACGCTGTCTGATATGATGTCGGAACTCATGGTTATTTGGGTCAGCTTCTAAATGGACTTATATTGTTAATTGTGTAAAACTGAGGGCTCCTTGAAGAACATGTGGAGTGTATGACAGAGTAAGAAGTGTCGGCCTATACCGTAATATTATCTTTTTATTGTTTATTGTGTAATTTCTGTTGATCCGATTTTTTTGAATACACAGTCTAAGTGAAAATATGCTTTGTGAGCCTCGGTTACTGATTTTCCATACCGCTAAATACTTTGTTTTGGGGCGAACAGTATGCGAGATGTGATGAACATATGTGCCTTTAGTTTAGAGTACACTGAGCACAAAGTTGCTACTTGCGAGTAACCATTCATAGTTTTTTCCCAATTGTGTTTTACTAATCTAGTTTGAATATTTGTTTTACAGTTATTCATTATGTGGCACCTATGTACACGCCTTCAAATAATTTTTCTTTAGAATAGATCTGCTGTCTGATTACGGAGCTGTCATTTCGAGAGAGTTACTATAAAGTGATCTGCACTAAGAGATGTGAAAGTTTAGGTGACTATTTGGTCTGGGTCAAGTACATAGCGCAACTATTGGGTACAAGCATACTTCATCAGTTAGCTTTATGTTCCAGTACGAAGTGCACTTCCATCAAGATCACAGGTAAGAATCGATGGTTCGTTTATCACAAGGGGCTTCTGTGAAGTTGAAAGCTTTGTTAGACACAGAATAACAGAGTGGATAGTGTGTTGGTCTATCTGTGGCCAGAACTGTTTTCCTTGCACATATTTTTGTTTAACTAACAGAAAATTAATTCCCTTGAGTTTACATATCCATTATAGTAGTCGGCCGATGTGGCCGAGAGGTTCTAGGCGCTTCAGTCTGGAACCGCGCGACCGCTACGGTCACAAGTTCGAATCCTGCCTCGGGCATGGATGTATGTGATGTCGTTAGGTTAGTTAGGTTTAAGTAGTTGTAAGTCTAAGGGACTGATGACCTCAGTTGTTAACTCCCATAGTGCTCAGAGCCATTTGAGCCATTATAGTGGGATGTTTATTCGTTATTAGCCCGTTATACTTGTATATTCATTATCATTCCGTTGCGTTTGTATATTCTTCAGTCCGTAGTATTTGCATACACAACATTAGTCACAATGAAAGTTCCAGATTGGAATATTAGCAAGATAAGGAAAAGTTAGATTGCTACTAACTGCGAACATGACATACTGAGTTGCATGCAGACGCAACGAAGAAACACAAATTAGCTTCCGGGTAAAGCCTTCTTCAGAAAAGGAAATACATACACACACACTCATTTACACAAGTAAGCACAGTCACGCCCACTTGACTGCCATCTCCGACTTGTCGGACCCGAATGACGGAATTCCGGTCCGACGTGCCGAAGATGGCAATCACGTGTGCGAGAGGTGCGCTTGCTTGTGATAATAAGTATGTGCTTTGCTTTTCTGAAGAAGATTTTTGTCTTTGTTTCCATTCGCAATTCAACGTGTCATCTTCACAGTGACTAGCAGTCTATCTTTACCGTATATTGCCAAGTCACCTTTGTTTAAAAAAGTCATTTTCAGATTTGCTTTTGTGTTATCAGTCACGTATATTTCTGTATTCAACGGTGATAGGATTTACTATACCGCAATTTTAAGCAGTCGTACCCTAGAATCTACGAGTATTAAAACTTTTAGGTGTAACAGAAATGTAGCGAAACCTCACCTGGGACTCACTCGAAAGAATACAAGCAACATGTCGCGATAATGTGCGGACAAATCTTGCCCTTATCATCAGATCAGTTTCGACATTCATACAATGCACCTCTCCCGTTCACCTCCTTCCCGCTATTTCTCATTTTACATTAATTTCTGAAATGCAAACAGACACCCTATTAATATATGATACAGACCTGACATAAAATGGAATACCTCACGAGGCGCGTGCTGTAGACATCAAATCCAACAGCGAGCAATAATAATAATGATAATAATATTTACCACGTATCTTCATAAAATGAGAGGATCGAAATTCTCTATCAGGTACTGAAAACACTTCATAAAAATTATAATTAAACGCCTCTAGGCTAAAAGAGTGATGATAACAGTTTGAACAAACCTGGAATACATCGCAACTTATGTCGCTTTTTCATATCTCACAGCTTGATGATAAGAATTAAATTACTAACAGCGTAGAGTACATGTTTTCTGTGGAATGGAGAGCGCGAGTTGTTGGTAGCGACTGCTTACGACGCCACAGTCTCTCTGTTGTTGGCAATAGTGCTGAAACGTTATGCGCACAGCACAGCACCGAACATACAGTCCCCGCATTTGCCCACCGGCTGCTCATGGTATAAAGCCACACGGTGCAAAATTTGCCAGCCGGGCGTGGCGCTTCACTTTACGCTAATGCGGAGCCTGCTCTCAGTGCATTTTCGCGTGTTAGTTTTAATGCAACAATAAACGCATAATAGCCGAGCGCGACCACTTTGAACCACATTCGCTCACATTTTCATTGGTAATGAGTTCATGCTCTTATTATGTAACCATGTTTTCGATAATTTCGAATAAAACTGAAAAAATATGGTCACCATGGGTTAGATCAAAATACAATATAGCGTAAAAAACTGCAAAACTCACTAACAAATTCACATGTGTTTCTCACATCTGCTGAAAGAGTGATGAAAAATGCTGTAGATTAACATATAATAAAATGAAATTTTGACGACAAGGAAGCATGAAGTTATGTTTCAATAAACTGTATCAAATTTCTAAACCTCGATACATATATGAGTTTTGGTGAACATTTCGGTTATAATCCACAACAAGATGAAGATTCTGATAACATAATTACAACTAACCCTCGATGGCATATTTTAACGGAAATATGAGCGAAACCGGAATATTATTTAACAAAAATACAAAGAAAATTAGCAATGCGCTGGAGATATAAATCTTTACAAAAGTATCTCTCGCTGACAACTTGCACGAAATGACAAAGTGACGCAAGATGTTTTAATTTATTATTTATTTCCTGCTATCTATGTTGCAGACAGTTTTTACAGACAATGTTCGCATAGACCACTGAATATACTAGAAAAATTATATCACTGTACGTGTAAGTAGGCTGTTTAGGTTTTCTTATTGGTAACACCATGTAGCGCTCTGTATGAAAAATCACTGGCTGTGCCGTGTGCAGTCTGTAGCTGGTTTTCATTGTTGTCTGCCATAGTAGTGTTGGGCAGCGGCAGCTGGATGCTAACAACGCGTAGCGTTGCGCAGTTGGAGGTGAGCCGCCAGCAGTGGTGGACGTGGGGAGAGAGATGGCGGAGTTTTGAAATTTGTAAGAATTGGTGTCATGAACTGATATATATATTTTGACTATTAAGGTAAATACATTGTTTGTTCTATTAAAATCTTTCATTTGCTAACTATCCCTATCAGTAGTTAGTGTCTTCTGTACTTTGAATCTTTTATTTAGCTGGGGGTAGTGGCGCTCGCTGTATTGCAGTAGTTAGAGTAACCAAGATTTTTGTGAGGTAAGTGATATGTGAAACGTATAGGTTAATGTTAGTCAGGGCCATTCTTTTGTAGGGATTTTTGAAAGTCAGATTGCGTTGCGCAAAAAATATTGTGTGTCAGTTTAAGCACAGTTGTGTATAATTTTTCAAATGGGACGTTTCATACGACATGTAGATCCAGAGATATGACGTCATAAACACTGAGATACCAAAACTGCCACATCATGTATAGTGTTTAAATTTATTACCATCATTATTTGCAACACATTTCGCAAACCGTATGCACGTATGTCGGTGAATGTACCTAGGAAAAATATATCATTCTACGAGACATAGTTCAGAAGATGCATCATGAACATTGAGCTGCGTGAAATGAAACAACAGAGCAAAGCTCGCTACAGATACAAATGAAATAAGTGTACAAATAAGAGGAGCGTTCAATGTCTAATGCAAAACTTTGTTTTCCAGGCCAATTCCCGTTCAAAAATTTCGCAATTTCTTTTGGGACATGGTGGAATAATTCCTCTTCAGCCCCTCGAGTTTCGTGAAGTTCCGATAGCTGACGGCGGCAAACATATATTTCCGATTGAGCTCTGTACCGTAGGTGCTTTCCAAGCAGGGAGCTGTTGTTCAGTTTCTTTTGGCGGAAAACAGGACATCGCAATATTATAGGCGCTTGCAGGATGTCTATGGAGATCTATCCGTGTACAAACGCATTGTGAGTAATTGGGCGAAGCACCTGTTGTCATCGCAACAACGTCGCCTGAATCTGTCCTATATTCTGCTTACTGACCTGTCACACACAGCTGTGACACCAGGAACACTGGAACGTGCGGAGACTCTCATTTAGTGTGTTCGATGGATTACAAACACCTCGCTGCACAACTGAACGTCTCTGTTATTAGTGTTAACACCCTTGCCAAGCAGTTGGCCTACTCAAAGATCTGCGCCCTCTGGGTTCCTCACCGCCTATTAGAACAACATAGAGAGCAACGAAGGAACAGTGTGCCGAGTTGCTTGCAAGCTATGAGGCTGACAGTGACAACTGCTTGTCGAACGTCGTTAGAAGTGAGGAAACATGTATTCATCACTTCCAACCGTAAACAAAACGGCTGTCCACAGAATGGCGCCACACCAGCTTTCCTCCTAACAAGAATGGCAAAGCCGAGACCTCAAGACGTAAAGGCATGGGATTCTAAAAGGATCTTTTTGATGTCCGACCTCACGGTGCTACGATCAACTATGAAGTGCATCGTGCGACTCTCACGAAATTGAAGAAATGACTTCAACGTGTTCGACGTCACAACAATGCAAATGAACTTCTCCTTCTGTTCACAGTAGATAGGGGATCACAAGACTTTATTCTACATCTACATCTACATACATGCTCCGCAATCCACCATACGGTTTGTGGCGGAGGGTACCTCGTACCACAACTAGCATATTCTCTCCTTGTTCCACTACCAAACAGTACGAGTGAAAAATGACTGCCTATATGCCTCTGTACGAGCCCTAATCTCTCTTGTCTTATCTTTGTGGTCTTTCCGCGAAATGTAAGTTGGCGGCTGTAAAATTGTACCGCAGTCAGCATAAAATGCTGGTTCTTTAAATTTCCTCTGTAGCGATTCACGAAAAGAACGCCTCCTTTCCTCTAGAGACTCCCACCCGAGTTCCTCAAGAATTTCCGTAACACTCGCGTGATGATCAAACCTACCAGTAACAAATCTAGCAGCCCGCCTCTGAATTGCTTCTATGTCCTCCCTCAATCCGACCTGATAGGGATCCCAAACGCTCGAGCAGTACTCAAGAATAGGTCGTATTAGTGTTTTATAGGCGGTCACCTTTACAGATGATCCACATCTTCCCAAAATTCTACCAACGAACCGAAGACGACTACCCGCCTTCCCCACAACTGCCATTACGTGCTTGTCCCACTTCATATCGCTCTGCAATGTTACGCCCAAATATTTAATCGATGTGACTGTGTCAAGCGCTACACTACTAATGGAGTATTCAAACATTACAGGATTCTTTTTCCTATTCATCTGCATTAACTTACATTTATCTATATTTAGAGTTAGCTGCCATTCTTTACATCAATCACAAATCCTGTCCAAGTCATCTTGTATCCTCCTGCAGTCACTCAGCGACGACACCTTCCTGAACACCACTGCATCATCAGCAAGCAGCCGCACATTGCTACCCACCCTATCCCAAAGATCATTTATGTAGATAGAAAACAACAGCGGACCTACCACACTTCCCTGGGGCACTGGACTGTTCATCCTCGTCCACGATAAACCCCAGATCTCGCACCTTACGATTTTCATATATATGGCCTGATGAAGGATGCAATCCGCGGGAAGCAGTACGTTGATATTGGGGAAGATATTGATGCAGCAAGACAATGGTTCCGACGTCGAGGTACCATGTGAACATACAGGCCATCCCAGTAAGGTGGCGTGTGACCGTCGCAATGAACGGAGATCATAGTGAAAAATGGAATTTTGTAGCCAAAAGAGTGGAAAATAATATGTCGAATAGGAATCCTGAATAAAATCAACCTACTATCGTAAGAATAATGTTACATTACTTACAGAAAGCCCGTCGTAAGCGTGAAATGTTTCTTGCACATATGAAATGCACGTACACGGTCAAAACTACAGGTAAAATCATGACCCTAAACCCATGGAGTGATTTTAATCAAATTTGGTCAACATATTATAAGTGTCGTTTAAAAAGATTCCGCTTGAGGACGTTGCTGAAGCGTGTGTGCCAAGTAGGTCGAGTCTGATGTGGATACACGAGAACTGGCGTATTACCAAGGGGTTATCGTGGCCTTCGTATCTTTCTGATGTGCGTGCATGCATTCAATGTGGATAAAGGAATTGTGGCGAAATTATTACCATATGCGTCCAGACAGGACCAGTGTGCCGTTTTTCCTTGGTCTACCAAATGACAGACGTCAGTAGTTGTCAGCGAGTGAAGAATGTGTATGGGGCAGCATGTCTGTTGGAACGGTGCGTCAAGTTCTGATTGCTCTCATGATAATGCATGACCCCATACCGCCAATTTCATAGCGCACAAGCTAGGCCACCTCAGGTGGGAGACATTCGAGCACCCGCCCTGTAGTACCGATCTCTCCACGTTCGAGTACCATGCCTTCGATTCCTTAAAAAAGCCCTTGAAGGGTCAACGGTTTTTGTCGGATGATGATGTGCAGCAGACAGCTGAAGATTTCTTACTGCAACCAGACATGGTGTTTACACCTAACTCGTGTCTTCAAATGGTTCAAATGGCTCTTAGCAGTATGGGACTTAACTTCTGAGGTCATCAGTCCCGTAGAACTTTGAACTACTTAAACCTAACTAACCTAAAGACATCACATACAACCACGCCCGAGGCAGGATTCGAACCTGCGACCGTAGTTGTTCCAGACTGTAGCGCCTAGAACCGCTCGGCCACCCCGGCTGGCTGGTGTCTTCAACCTGGAGCGTCTGTATAATGATTACCTCAGTGCTCACGGCGATTTTATTTGATTGGCGTACAGGCTGCGGATTATACGGCCTTCGAGCAGAAACCTTTTGAAGGCCTCTTATAGTTAGACACTGGAAATAAATACTGTAGGAGTAAGACTCACTGCTACTAGGGTTGGGTGATAACATGGAAAGAGAAAGAGGGAGGAGGAACTGAACAGACACAGACTGGGAAGAAGCAGATGGACACTGATAAGCGGGAGGAGGAGATCGACAGCGAGATGGTGGAGGACGATTGAAAGAGGGCGAGGAGGAGATAGAAAGCAAAAGGTAACGTGAAGAAGTGGACGGGAAAGCGGAGAGGAGGAGATGGATAGAGAAAAACGCGAGAGGAAGATGGATACAAAATGCGAAATGCCGGAAGTGGACATAGAGAGAGTGGGCGGAGATGGCCAGGGGCGGGGAGGGGGGGGGGGGAGGCGCAAGGAATGGTCAGATATAGGGAGGGAAGAAATTGAGCACAGAGAGGAGAAGATGACATCCATAGAAAATCTGGGGTGGAGAGGGTGGACAGGGAGATAGGTTCTTTAAGATAGAGGTGGAAAGGAGGAGCTGCACAGAGCAAGTGGGAACAAGAAGACGAACTGAAAGAAAACCAGCGAATAAAAGCTCTTATCGTAATCCAAAAAATGCGAACAATATGCATTTTGCTTGAAAGACTCTGAAATGTAGGGTAGCAGCTCGCTCATTCTACCTTCCTCAGCGCCTTCATAAACTTTTCCAAAAATTTGGCACTTCACGCGATTTTTACACTTGCAACTCACCTCAAACTCACACACTTCCTCTAATTGTAACTCAGTCACACCTACAGGTCTATCGCTGTAAGTGTGTAAGGCCTTCGCAGCGAGACTTGTGCAGAATAGTCTAGAAAACCTTGACTACAATGGGTCTGAAAATGAGATTACCTTCTGTTTATGTAGAAAGACATTCATGACATTCGATTTACTTCGGACAAAGAGGTGCACAGCTGGGCTCAATCCTTCTTCTGTAGACAACAGAAAACACTTTTCCATTAAGACATTGACTATCTTGTCTCACAGTGGGATATATTTACAAGTTATGGGAATTACTTATGAAATAATAAAGAGTTCAATTTCTTTTCTGCATATGTCTTGTTTCCATTTGACTGCTCGTTATACATATCTTGTAAACTAAGGAGTCCGAGCCCCAATGCAGAAAAACCACTTTTTAGGGAAAGATGTGCAGTCGTTATGGTGATCATGCATGATTAAATGAGAAAGCGTAAAATAGACGTAAGAGTAACTATTCAGCATACTGATGCTGCCAAATACACTAGCCATTCCGGCTAAGTTGGACATGATGAGGCGCTGAGAATAGGTGATCAGACGGGGAAAGCAGGCCAAGTGACGTCACAATTGTCCCACGGTAGCATAATGTATCTCATGTAAAAATTGGCCATTTCCGGAGAAAATACATCTGCAGCTGACAGGTCCCTCATCCAGGCCAATGTCAGATGTAGAACTGTGAAGCGTTATCACAATGAGCTCAACAAATTTCCTAGTATGTCATTCTGGACTGCAAGTGGCTACAGTTCCAATAAGATAATCTATTCGCTAACCCCAGCTTATGTACTTTACATATTTTAATCCTTAGAGAAGGGCCCCTCATTGTCAAATACTTCTTACAGTTATTTAAATAGACACTGTTTCTAGACCAATGAGACCAGGTGAGTTTCGGTTAACATTAGTTGCTGGCAGTCAAAAATGTCTTACGCCCAAGGCTGTGACCAACAGACATCGGTGATCACCTGGGGCAGACTATAGCATACTTTTAAGTCACAGCAGGGTCTTATCTTTCCACGATGTCTATACTCTCTTCTTAGCCACTGGAAGTGCATAAAGGGTTGAGAAATCATTCAACTGTCGTTGTTGATTAGTGCTGCGCTTTCTCTAGAAATTTCTCATTTGTTCTACCTAACAGCTTACAGCTGAAGTACGTAGCGCATCTCAATATTTATCTTCATGTGGTAAGTAGGCAACGGCTGCTTGACGAAGAGAAGTCATTGGTTAGATGCTGTAATCATGAAGTGGCATAAAATGTTATATGAACAAGGTTATTAAAATTTACTATAGACTGGCTTTAACTACAAATTCTATTTAATCGCTAAAAAGAAAACTTTTAAAATTTGCGTTTTCAGAGGTCATTGTTGATGGTGGATGCATCTTCGTCAATGCTCAAAATGACGTCAAGAAAAATGTTATAAAATTAAGAATACTATAATCAGTTTTCCGGAACCGGTATCTGTTACTTACGGGCGAAACGGAATCATAGCTTTGAGACTGTGGTCAGATCACACAAGATTACATGCTTGCATTCAAGTTTGCAAAACGTTTCGTGATGATCGGCAATTAATATCAGGCTGTGGCAGGTTACAGACGAATAAATGGCAGTATACTAGTTGTAATTCGACCATTGCGTCTCCACGCCACGATCCCTTAAGCTGATGTTGGTAGTCGGCTCCAGCAATAAAGCATTAAAGCATTTCATGTATCATATCTGTGTTAGGAGAAATGTCAATAATTCATGAAAGTTAACTAATTTAATTGCAAATGATTCCAAAGCTAGTGCATACATCTACATCTCATTTATCTGAATAGAAAGATAAATTAAAAGCCCATCAGTTACTTAATAAAACATAAAAACGAACTACAATCGATCGCAATCATCCATAGGCTGACTTCCGGCACACAAAGACTTGAAGCTATTTCGATTACAAATTCTCTTCAACCCTTCGGCACATAACTGGAGAAATGTTTATATTCATTTTGATACAATTAAAAATGACACATTTTTGACGGCACAGTTGTTCATACAACATGTTTGAGCATTTAAAATTGTTTGTACACATAAAATGTTCTTTCAGAGCATTCGTATAAACGTAAATTTAAAGAAGGTAATTACATATACGCATATACAAGTAAATAAAACAGTACATTGGTTATATCAAACCGAATGCAGTAAATCAGAGTATACTGAATATACGATAAATTGATTAAAGTTTCATAGTTTTTTTTGTTTGATTACAGACTCTTTCTCGTTGATTTCTGTAAATTATCTATGTTTTTGGTTTTATTCAATGTTATGTAGACTTGTTGTCCTAATGGGATGAATCTACAAAGTTTTCGTGATGTATTAAAATCAGTCGTTGTAGTTGTGGGCCTGGAGAATATAGAAGATCTAAATGTGTACAGTGTTATGTAGACTGACTGTTCTGCTTGTGAATGGAATTACAAAGGTTTTTGTTGTCCTGGTGATGGCGATTATTAAGTGTGGAGCAGTATAATTTAATCTATGAAACGCTTTCAAACCGTGGCAGGGTAGCTGATGTCGGCTTTCGAATTCCTGGCGCCACTAGCTCGATCTGTCGTGTAGTGCCCCTCTAATTTAATGTCTCTAAGATCTTTGCTCGAGGTTGTTGGTGGGGACAGGGCCTGTTGTGGGGTGGCGACTTGAGGAGTGGTAACGGAGCGGGGAGGATGGTGTGAGAGATACACCCGGGGACTAAGGACCTCTTACGGAAGTGTCTTCGGCATGGAGTCCGGTGAGGGGTTTCTGGGCATATTTGTGGGCCGATTTGAATCCGTGGCTGACTTCGACTGGCGCCTTCGTGCATAGCCGGTGCCGCCAGTTATGGGACGTGGCACACTGATGAGAGAGCTGAGGCCAGTTTCGCTGTGCTCAATGCGGGGACCCCTTTGGCACCGGCAAGCTTACTTCCGATTCGCGAACTTAATTTAAATTTTGCATTATGAGGTCTTAACTCGATTTTTTTATTATAGGTGTCTGTATGATTCTTGAAATCATTGTGGTTTCTTAGCTGATCTTTTTCACACCAGTTGATTCCTTGAATTGTGACTATTGTTTGCTTTTCCTGATTCGATAATGGCCTTGGTTATTTGTTAACATGATATCTTAATGTGTGTGAGAGGATAGTGTTTCCCGAGCCGGAGTGATAACGTGTTTCTTCTATGCTGTGACCGGCCTCGCCCCCTTCTCTCCCCACCCCTCCCTGTCGTCACACAATATCCCCTCCTACCCCTCCCTGTCCTCGCACAATACCTAAATTGTTGGCTTTTAGCCTGCCTCTCTGCCAGACGCCTTAGGACAACTGATAAATACCTTTTTCTTGTGATACTATGGGGTGCTGGTTTCGAGATACTTTTGGGCGTTGCAGACGTCATCGCTATGTTAATTATATTGGCTTAATAGGTTCCTGCGTATCAAAATTCGCAATTTGTGAGGCTATGTGATTGTGTTTGGCAGCCCATTTTTCTTTAGGAGCTTTCGCCGTCTTAGAGGCGGTATCTTGCAGTGATACGGCTATCCCGTTTAGCTAGTTATTGTTGCTTTCACGTAATTAATCGTCCCGCGTTATTTCTTTTGCCAGTTCGCACCCAGCGAAAAGGCCCTTGGAAGGCCGGCCTTCTCGTTGTAACCTTTCTTGGCCTTCCTATTTTTTGTAGTCTTGTGCTCCTTGCATATAAGCCTTCTTTTGCACCCTTTTTGAGGAGGCAACTAAAACTCTTGGTTACTTAACTGAAGCAGTTATTCATGAAAGCCCACCTGTTTTCTGTTCGTTGGTCTTACGTGACGGAAGCAGCTATTAAAGAAGACCCGTCTGTTGTTATTGGGAAATTTCGCTTGAGTGAAGCTGTTATCATTGAAGACCTGCCTTTTCTTCTGTTTGGTTATTTTACTTATCTGAAGCTGTTATTATTGAAGGCTTGCTTGTTACCTTTCAAATAAGAGATGTTTCATAATTTGGGTTACCTGAATCTCTTATTAATCAAGGCCTGCGTGTTGTAATTAACTGAAATTGGGTTCCTGTTTCAAAGGTACTTAAGTTAAAAATATAGTAATAGGTTGATACACTATGTATTTCACCTTATAGCTCTTTAACCATAATTGTAAGTTCCAGCTATGTAGATTCGTCGTTCCGGTGGTAGATTGGATTACATACTTTGTTGTCTTTTGCCGCTTCGCGAACCCATACGTGGGCACAGTTGTCAGCTTGCTGTGACACCTGACTCATGCTGCAACCCTGGTGAGAAACAAGCAGCTGCAGTGTCGCCAACTCGTTCACCAGCGTCTGAGGTTGCTTTTGGAAAAGATAACATAGCAATACTAGTTGTCTGATACTTGCTGCAAAACAATAAACTGCACACACTGTGCTTGCTTACTGTGTATCTCGGTAAAGTGCACTCGAAATCAGTTTACTGATTACAATCTAGAAGTTTACACGAACTTGTGTTGTTTATTTTTTTTAAGTTGGTAAGGTATGTTCGTGGCTACTTAGACCACATTGCCAGAACCAAAGCTTGTTTGTTTATTGCCGTAGGAGTTCATTTATTACTGTTAATACATTGGGCTAATATAATATTTACAGTGCACACATGAGTACCTTGTTATATGTTCATTTAGTCATTCGTGCACGGTGTATTAAATTTGAAACATGCACTCAACACTGCACCCTAACAATTTCTCTGCAGCGCACCACAGTGTTGTCGGCGACAGAACTGACCGGCTAACGTCCATTGAAGCACTAATTTCGCAAACGTAAGAATTGTTTTTTGATTGTGTCTGTTTTCTAGCACCCCGTCGATACCAGGATACTGTGTTTACTGTTTCGTCATTTCTCTTCGCGTTACAACTTGAAAAAGGTGACCAATGCACTATTTACACTACCCACGCGTCTTTCACGTCCGTAGCAGATTGTAGCATATAAGTGACTTCGACAGTCTGTTCTGTAATACGAAGGTGCGTTTTTCACGGCTATTCAGTCGGTTCAACTTCATTTACACAACTGTTTGCAGAGAATTTAGTTGCGACCTTGCTTTACTTCGTGTCGTGAAACTTTGATATTAACAATTTACAAATTTTACAATTTGTTCACTCTGATTTTGTCATATTCATGGTCTCCTGAGAATGGTCCTACTGTCAGACATCTTTTCTTGACCCATTATCTTACACATTTAATTAGTTTGACAGTAAAAGGTTCGCACCCAGACTTGTGTAGCACTGCCTATTGTGTGACACGAAGCTCCTAACTTTACAAGATGGAAATTTAAGTGACAAAGCGTCAACGAAACGTGAATGACACAAACGGTCAGGGCTAAGAATCAAATCCTAATTGAGATATCATCCTTAACGTAAATAAGGCATGGCTTATCCCTACTTAAATACTATGACATACATATACAAATGAAAAAATGTAATAAATACAGAAGGAAACGCACAATGACATCTTATTTCTAATACAAATCAGAAACAGTGGGAACTAGAAATATATTTTCCATCCTAAACTTAACATTTCATTGCTGGATTCCAAAGACAACTTCCAAACTCTGTACGTACTTTGCACTACCATGTAAACATACTCTTACTTGGAATCTGAATTTCACAGTAGCCTTTAGTTTTGTTTCTTGCATAACACCCCGTTTTTGTACATTGAGTCGTCGCAACTGCCGTCTTCTGTGCTACGAGCTACGTTAATTTAAGTATTAACTGTATTTTTCTTACTTGTCACTTCTTCATCCTTGTGTTTTTGCTTTTAGGAAGCTTTAATTGTCGAGTGCTAGTAATAGTGTTCGATAGATTTTGTGTTTGTTTTGAACACAGTCAGAGAGAGTTCCTTTGCTCAACCTTAGTGCCAGTAGTGCTAGTGTTTCTCAATACAGGTCAGAGACAGGTAGTGTCATTTTCATTGTTTTCTACAAGAAGTGGCTATCAACCACAGTTTAGTCAATAATCAGCCGCCTTTAGTGAATTAGCAGTCTAGTTAAAAGTTGATTAAGTCTCTTCAGTAAATTGATTCCTTAGGATGGATAGGATGTGTGACTGCTGTGTACGGACGCAGGAGGAACTGGCCACTCTTCGCGAACAGCTGAGCGTGTTGATGGCCGCGGTCAGCCGTCTTCAGGCTGCTGACTCGGAGTGTACCGGCAGTGGGGAGTCTGGTGTATCCCAGGTGTTACATGCTTAACCCACTGTCTCTACTGTCGAGATATCTTCGCGGGTACCGGGTGCGGTTGGGCCACCCTCCCCCCAAGGGGAGTGGCGGGTTCAGCGGCATTCGCCCCGCACAGACGGAGGGTCAATGTGGAGGCTCGCCGTGTAGCACCGCCCGCTCTGCCAGTGAGTGGACAGGTGGCTGCTCCTTCAGCAAGGTCCGAGCAGGCACATGGGGGGAGGGGTTTATTAGTGACTGGGAGCTCCAACGTTAGGCAGGTGATGGAGCCCCTTTTGGAAATAGCGGAAAGTTCGGGGAAGAAGGTCAGTGTTTACTCTGTCTGCTTGCCGGGGGGTCTCATCAGAGATGTGGAGGAGGCCCTGACTGCGGCGATAGAGAGCACTGGGTGCACCCGACTGCAAATTGTTGCTCATGTCGGCATCAATGACTCCTGCCGTCTGGGTTCAGAGGTCATCCTCAGTTCATACAGGCGGTTGGCGGAATTGGTGAAGGCGGAAAGCCTCGCTCCCGGGGTGGATTCTGAGCCAAATATTTGTAGTATCGTTCCCAGAACCGATCGCGATCCTCTGATTTGGAGCCGAGTAGAAGGCTTATACCAGAGGCTCAGACGATTCTGCGGAGATTCGGGGGGCAAATTTCTCGACCTCCGCTATCGGGTGGAGAAATGTAGGGTCACCCTGAATAGGTCAGGCGTGCACTGCACGCTGGAAGCGACTACAAGAGTAGCGGAGTAAGTGTGGAGTGCACATGTGGGTTTTTTAGGTTAGAGAATTCGCACCCTAGGCCCGACAAGACGCCTCCAGAGACGCGGCAAGGTAGGAGTAGGCAAAATGCAACAGGGAATAACAATATTAATTTGCTAATAGTAAACTGCAGGAGCGTCTATAGAAAGGTCCCAGAACTGCTCTCATTAATAAACGGTCACAATGCCCATATGGTACTAGGGACAGAAAGTTTGCTGAAACCAGACGTAAACAGTAATGAAATCCTAAACTCAGATTGGAATGTATACCACTGAGACAGGCTGGGCATTGAAGGGGGAAGCGTGTTTATAGCGATAAGAAGTGCAATAGCATCGAAGGAAATTCGCGGAGATCCTAAATGTAAAATACTTTGGGTGAAGATCACGGTTAAAGCAGGCTCAGCCATGGTACTTGGATGTCTTTATAGACCCCCTGGCTCTGCAGCTGCTGTGGCTCAGCACCTGAAGGATACTTTGGAAAATATTTCGAGAAGATTTCCCCACCATGTTATAGTTCTGGGTGGAGATTTTATTTTCCCGGAAGTAGACTGCGAGACTTAAACGTTCATTACGGGTGGCAGGGACAAAGAATCCAGTGAATTTTCTTAAGTGCTTTATTTGAAAACTACCTTGAGCAGTTAAACAGAGAACCGACTCGTGGCGATAACATACACTCCTGGAAATTGAAATAAGAACACTGCGAATTCATTGTCCCAGGAAGGGGAAACTTTATTGACGCATTCCTGGGGTCAGATACATCACATGATCACACTGATAGAACGACCGGCACATAGACACAGGCAACAGAGCATGCACAATGTCGGCACTAGTACAGTGTATATCCACCTTTCGCAGCAATGCAGGCTGCTATTCTCCCATGGAAACGATCGTAGAGATGCTGGATGTAGTCCTGTAGAACGGCTTGCCATGCCATTTCCACCTGGTGCCTCAGTTGGACCAGCGTTCGTGCTGGACGGGCAGACCGCGTGAGACGACGCTTCATCCAGTCCCAAACATGCTCAATGGGGGACAGATCCGGAGATCTTGCTGGCCAGGGTAGTTGACTTACACCTTCTAGAGCATGTTGGGTGGCACGGGATACATGCGGACGTGCATTGTCCTGTTGGAACAGCAAGTTCCCTTGCCGGTCTAGGAATGGTAGAACGATGGGTTCGATGACGGTTTGGATGTACCGTGCACTATTCAGTGTCCCCTCGACGATCACCAGAGGTGTACGGCCAGTGTAGGAGATCGCTCCCCACACCATGATGCCGGGTGTTGGCCCTGTGTGCCTCGGTTGTATGCAGTCCTGATTGTGGCGCTCACCTGCACGGCGCCAAACACGCATACGACCATCATTGGCACCAAGGCAGAAGCGACTCTCATCGCTGAAGACGACACGTCTCCATTCGTCCCTCCATTCACGCCTGTCGCGACACCACTGGAGGCGGGCTGCACGATGTTGGGGCGTGAGCGGAAGACGGCCTAGCGGTGTGCAGGACCGTAGCCCAGCTTCATGGAGACGGTCGCGAATGGTCCTCGCCGATACCCCAGGAGCAACAGTGTCCCTAACTTGCTGGGAAGTGGCGGTGCGGTCCCCTACGGCACTGCGTAGGATCCTACGGTCTTGGCGTGCATCCGTGCGTCGCTGCGGTCCGGTCCCAGGTCGACGGGCACGTGCACCTTCCGCCGACCACTGGCGACAACATCGATGTACTGTGGAGACCTACCGTCCCACGTGTTGAGCAATTCGGCGGTACGTCCACCCGGCCTCCTGCATGCCCACTATACGCCCTCGCTCAAAGTCTGTCAACTGCACATACGGTTCACTTCCACGCTGTCGCGGCATGCTACCAGTGTTAAAGACTGCGATGGAGCTCCATATGCCACGGCAAACTGGCTGACACTGACGGCGGCGGTGCACAAATGCTGCGTAGCTAGCGCCATTCGACGGCCAACACCGCGGTTCCTGGTGTGTCCGCTGTGCCGTGCGTGTGATAATTGCTTGTACAGCCCTCTCGCAGTGTCCGGAGCAAGTATGGTGGGTCTGACACACCGGTGTCAATGTGTTCTTTTTTCAATTTCCAGGAGTGTATTAGACCTTCTGGGGACAAACAGATCCGAACTATTTGAAACAGTTAACGCAGAACGGGGAATCAGCGATCATAAAGCGGTTACAGCATCCATTATTTCAGCCGTAAATAGAAATATTAAAAAGGTAGGAAAACTTTTCCTTTTAGCAAAAGTGACAAAAAGCAGATTACAGTGTACTTGACGGCTCAACATAAAAGTTTTGTCTCAAGTACAGATAGTGATGAGGATCAGTGTGCCAAGTTCAAAACCATCGTTCAATATGTGTTAGATGAGTATTGTAACATTACAGGACATATTGTTGGGACATATTGAAGTATTCGATACTGTAGACTTTTAGGGGATGTCGATACAGATATGCAAAATGTAAAGGGAAACTTTGGTGATGTTTAAATATTGTACTGTGTCAATATTAGGACATTTTGCACAGAAAGAACAAAAATAGAATTATTGTAAATATATATTAGTGTTAGTAACCTATTTTCATTCAATTTTGTAATTACATTTCATTTTGTAAAAGAAAGACTCACTGTTTGCTGTAGCTCTGATTAATTGTTTAAATTATCAGTTTTGAGCTAAATTATTTCGTATAATATGGACAAGATACTTTTAAAAACTCACCAGCTAAAGAGAAAGTGAACGTTTAATGCACACTTCTGGAACTTTCTATGGAGAAATTCTATATTATGATCGCAAAAATACGAAAACTTGTGAAAACTGTTTCAGAACCTAATTTCGAAAGACGATTTGTATCAAGAAATATTGCTAAAAAGATTTAATTTCCGTTTTGAAACACGATTTAAATCATTTTACATATAAATAGTTGTTCTAAATCACTCAAGAAATATCCAGAATCAAATGTCAAGATATTTCTGGAAACATCGGTACAAATCTGGTGAAGGTTATCCAGAAGCTGGTAGAAAAATGTTACAAAATCTATTTGGAAATTATGCTTGTAAGAATTTATATGTACTGATCCTTTTACTTACTTTAATCTGTACTAAAATTCTGTAATGTCTAATTTAGTTTTAAGTCGTGAAGTGCTATCGTATTGTAAACAAAACATTGTCAAAGACTCTCATTGTTTGGAAAGATATTAATACACCTAGGAGTTGTCAGTTGCCAGTTCGGATATGCAGTGCGGTTAGCTCGGAGAGTCAGTTGTTGAGTCTGTGAAGTCTGTCAGTTCTGTTTGTAAATAAACGTCTGTAATGAAGAATTACTTGTTGTCGTCAATATGACCTCAAGACCTTTTGCACGAAGCAGACACCTCCTAATGCAACGTTTTAATTTGGTGTTGAGGAGCTGAAATGTTATAATTTGGTGGAGGAGCTGGGATATGACGACCACCCACTGATTCTTCAAAATAAAATACGTCTCTTCTGGGATCACAAGAAGAAAATACGTCTGTTTTGGGACCACAAGAAGAGGATATACGACGGACCAGTCATTCTTCAAAAGTAAATACGTCGATTCTGGGGTCACAAGAAGGGAGTGATTCAACCGAGCGAAACCATCCTGGAATTTAAGAAATTTCTCAAAACACGGACACCAACGACTGCCGACGGACACTAAGATAAGTACCTGCTTCCTAAAATAATGGAGAAAGACGCAGATTTCAGTATTGACAGCGGTGTAGCGAGTACACCTATTAGGGAAAGTGCTTCTGACAGTGTAGGAATGTTGGAAATGTTAAAACAAATGTTTTCAGAGTTAAACTCGAAGTTGGATAACACAAACTCGAAGATGGACGATTCTCGTGCCGAATTACGTCAACAAATTGAACAGACACAACAACAGATGGACAGGTCGATTTCGAAGGCTGTGTGTGATTTAAAATCAGAAATAAATTCAAATACAGAACAGATTGCTCACACTAATCAGGTTCTCGAAGAATGGCGAATTACTTTTGAGTCAAACCAAAAAGAACTTAGTTGTCGTGTGGACACGGTTGAGAGCAAAATTTCTGTCCTTGAAACTGATTTAAGTAACGAAATTTCAAATAACCAGTAAAAACTTATAAAAGTTGTTGATTCTGTAAATGAGGAAAATTCTCAATTGAGAAATGAATTTGACCAGACAAAACGATTTTTTGAAAGCGAAATTGAATCTTTCAAATCTGATTCTGACAAAAAGGTCACAGAAATTCGCAGTAGAGTAGGTAATGTCGAAAAAACTGTAGACAGAAAATTTGTAGAAATATAAGAAACTATGTTGCAAAAAGGATTTAGTAATAGTTGTAATGGGGTATAGGGAAATTTTCCCATTAAAACTTATCCCGGTGACAAGAATATACACCCAAAAGACTTCATGCAATTCTGCAAGGAGCAGTTCACGTCCATAAGGACAGATAGTGTTAAGATAAAATTTGTAAAGAAATTACTTGATGGTGAGGCGCTTTCGTGGGCCAATCAGAATTGTTCCGCGGAAATGTCCTTTGAAGATTTCGAAAAATGTTTTCTAACCAAATTTTGGTCTGAAACTGAGCAAGCTCAAATCAAAAGTGAATTCTTGAATGGTCCTAGTTACAGAGAATCTGATGGGTCAATGAAAGCCTATAGTGAGAAACGGTTGCAAAAATTAGTGCATCTGGATAAGCCATTTGATGAGCTAACTCAAATTGATGCACCAAAACGGAGACTTCCGAAAAGAGTACAATGGGGTTTAGTATATGGTCCAGATGAGTCCATAGAACAATTCTTGAAATATGTGGACAAACTTGAAAGAGCCTTTGAACAAAACAACAGATTTAACGACTTTGTAGGTTCATCACACAGAGGGTGGGTACCGAACCGTGGAAATAATAACAATAATAGTGAATGAAGAAACTTTAATAACAAAAGGGATAATTATAATAGCAATGACAGAAGAAATTTTGGTAGGAACGATCAGCACTTAAATTCAAACAGAGAATGTGAAAATCGAAACAGGTCCTGGGGTAATGACATGAGAGAAGGTAACCCGTGGCAGGGAAATGACAGACATAGGCCTTTAAACGACTAAATGCTCCACTGGGAGTCTGTCAGCTTGGGGCAAGGAATTTTCAAAATCAGGCTAATTTCACCCAGAACAGACAGCACTGTAATCAGAGACCTAACCAGTATAGACAGTATGCTTATGATCGATCTGTAGATAGAGGTAATGAAAAAATTAAATTTGACAGGAAATTTTGGAATGTCATCAGAGAAAATACTAGAAACAACTGTAATAGGAACCAGGCTACCTTTGATGAAGTAGGCTTAGAAGATGATGTAACTGCAAATTTATATAATCAAGAAGAAGCACCTAATGCTGAAATGAAAGGTAAGTATAACTTTGATAATTTTGGATTGTACAAACTTATGTGTGGTGATGTTTTAGATGTAAGTTGTCATAATGATATTCGTACTGAAGTTTCTGGAAAGTCTGATATTCATGTGGATGTGGTTGGTGAAGATGGTGTTGGTGATACTAGTAGTGTTTGTAGTCTAAGCTCAGGCAATGATGATGATAATGTTGATGTTAAGGCTAATGGTGATTATGTACTAGAAAATTTTGATGGTGAATTGGATGGAATAGTTTATGTTGAAGTTAAGGAGGATGTTATAAGCAATAGTGTTGAGAATAGTTGTGCCAGGAACTCTAACTACATTCCACATGAGAATCAGATTGTGCCAGTTCAGCTTAGTAATACATCAGGAGACAGGGGGGTTGATTGTGCTGATGCATCTGACATTATTTTGAAATCTGTTTGTGACAAATTTAAAGATTACAGTGATGACAATGATGTTAAGATCAAAGTAAGGGAAATTTGTGAACCAGTTACTGCTTTTAAGCCTAATGAAATCATCGAACGGGGTACTAGTCAGGATGTGTGTGAGGTAAATTGTAATCCATAGATTCCAGTAAATTCCAGTAGACCTAGAAGTTTGAAGAAAGTATTGCCTAATAAAGAAAACCTAAATATGGAACAGAGGTATGATGAGATAGCTGAAGATCTTTTGTATGAAGAACAGGAAGAAAGGGAAAACACCACTATTGGTAGTCCATACATAAAAATTAAAGCTGCAGGTTGGGAAGGGTATTGTTTGATTGACACAGGGAGTCCAATTAGTACCATTTCAAGCAAATTAAGAGATATAATTAAGCATGATCCTGACTTTGTTGAATTACCAGTTGTTGGAATAAAAATTAGAGGCATTACCGGCAAACTGAGCAAAATTGTTAATAGACAGGTGTTGTTGTCCTTTAGTATAAATGATGTACAGTTTACTCAAGGATGTCTTGTAATAAGTGACCTAAATGAGAATGTACTGTTGGGTATGGACTGGATATTAAAAGCTAATGCAGCATTTGATTGGGAAAGAGTTTGTTTACCTTTATTGATCCTAAGACGAGAGTATGTTCCAGTACTGACATGTCGGTTCAAAACTGTGCTGATAATGGAATTGAAATTAGGGACGTTACATTTTCTAAAGATAGTGGTTATTGTGTAGAGGAAATTACTGAGGATTATGATGATGGAGAATATGGGGATATAGTTCAAGAAAAATTACGGGAATCAGATAATTTGAACCAAGAACAGAAGGTAGAATTAGAAAGATTATTGTGGAATTACTGTGATGTTTTTGATGATAGACCAGGCAGAGTAAAGAATTATCAATGTAAACTCAGATTAAAACCACATGAGCCATTCTTTATAAAACCTTATAGTGTGCCCATTGCAAAGAGAAAAGATGCAGAAAAGGAACTTCAAAAGATGGAAGAGTGGGGCATCATTGAGAGAAGTAAGAGCCAATACAATAATCCTTTGGTAGTGGTTGCAAAACGTGATGGCAGTGTCAGGCTTGTACTAGATTCAAGACACCTAAATAAGTATCTGGAAAGAGAGACCGATCATCCCGAGAATATAGACGAATTACTTCATAAATTTGAAAGAATGAAATACATGACCAGTTTAGATCTCACATCAGGATTTCACCAAGTAGAATTAGAAATGATTCCCGAAAGTATACTGCCTTTTTGTATGGGGGAAGATGTTACCAGTATTGTGTTGTACCATTTGGGCTGAATGTCTCAGTAGCCGAATTCATTAGAGCACTTGACTTTGTTTTGGGAAAAGATCTTTTATCAAAATTAACTGTGTATGTAGATGACATTTTGATCACTGGAGAAACTTGGGAAGAACATGTTAATACTTTGAGGGAGGTTTACAATAGATTAAGGAAAGGGGGAATGTCACTTAAATTATCTAAATGTAATGTCAATAAAATTCTTATCGGTTAGAGACCGCATTGTCATTTATAAAATTCCAACGTTTCGGCGTCTATTGCAAGACGCCTTCCTCAGGGTGTGTTGCTAACTGCTGAATGCAAGCAAGTGTGGGTACATATATACTATGGAAGAGTGTTGTGATTGGATGTGAGGATGAGGAGGAAGGGTACTAGGAGTTCATTTTATTGGCGTTTGCATTGCGTCATGTTATTGGCGGAAATAGGCGTTTTCCATTGGAGTTTCCGTTACTGCCTGCCATTGGTGGAAATCGGCGAATAGGAGACTCAGCGGCGACTGCAGCGTAGCGTTGTTTACTAACTGCCTAGTATCGACTAGGCCTCGTCAGCGCTCTGTGTACCATCCTCCACTGTGGCCTACCGCACGCCTGTTGCTTTGCGCGAGCGGTCCTTCCGCAAAGCTGTCACAGCAGGCAGCCAAGACGCTGGAAGTCTGTACCCGTCTTCTTTGTTCATATTATCGGGTCGCTTGGCTATTTCTATAGCCTCTCTAATCTTCCTCCTCAAACTAAGCGACTGTTTCGCCAATACTCGGGCCTCTCGAAATTCGATATTCATCCTGCACTGCTCATGATGTACCCACACTTGCGTGCATTCAGCAGTTAGCAACACACCCTGAGGAAGGGGTCTTGCAATAGACGCCGAAACGTTGGAATTTTATAAATGACAATGCGGTCTCTAACCCAGAAGAATTTTATTGACATTGACAACGGCCGCGGAAGCCTACGGTTACATTTATCTAAATGTAAGTTTGGTATGAAAAAATTGAAGTTTCTGGGGCACAGTATTTCTGAGGAAGGTATTTTGCCAGATCCTGAAAAACTCGAGGCAATTGCAAAATTCCCAGTTCCAAAAACCAAGAAACAACTAAAGTCATTTTTCGAGATGTGCGGTTACTACAGAAAGTTCATTAGTACCCAAGCTCTAAATTCTCCAAGTCTTAACAGATTGCTGAAGAAAAACGCAATGTGGGTTTGGGATCAGGAACGTGAAGCTGCTTTTGAAGAAATAAAAACACAGTTATGTAACAGTCAAATTTTGTACCGTACCGATTTAAGTTTACCTTTTTGCATTATGGCAGATAGTAGTGATTATGGCCTAGGTGCTCACCTTTTCCAAGAAGTAAATATGAATGGGAAAATAGAACACAGGTCTATTGCTTTTGCTAGTCGAACCTTGAAAAAACGTGTGAGGCAGTACACTGTTACCGAGAAAGAGCTTTTGGCCATTTACTGGGCATTTTCTAAATTCAGAAATTATTTATTGGGAAACCAGGTAGTTGTCTACACAGACCATAAGGCATTAATTTATATTCAAGAATGTAGGTTGCATCATGGAAGGATTACCAGGTGGGCACTCTTGTTACAACAATTTAATTACTCAATAAAATATCTTAGAGGACCCGATAATGTAGTTGCTGATGCTTTATCTAGACTACCTGTGGGGGGTGACTTTGAAGATGACAGTGGGGAATGTGAAAAAGAAATGAAACTTATGTATTTAAGAGGGGTGGACAATGAACAAGAAATCAGAGACATTTGTAATGACATCCGCCGGAATCAGAACCACGATGAGAACTGTAAACTGGTCAAAAGTTATTTAGGGAAAAAGGGACATGAAAAAGTAGGAGATTATTACAAAATCTACAAGGGGATTCTATTCAAGAGAAACAGTGTAGATAGCGATGTATGGAAATTATGTTGGCCTGAACAGTACATCAATGTACTCATCAAGTACACTCATGAAAGTTTTGGTCATTGTGGGATTCAAAAGTGTATCCAGAAAATCCAAGAAAATGTGTACTTTAACAACATAGCCAGGAGGGTTAGAAAAATTTTGACGGGTTGTGACAGGTGCCTAAGAATAAAAGTATCCAGCCAAACTTGTCTAGGATTGATGCAAAACATCTTACCAAAAGAACAACACGAGTTAGTCGCTGTCGACTTATATGGACCATTACCGAAGACCAGAGGAGGCTATTGCTACATTTTTGTTATGGTTGATGTTTTTTCAAAATTCATTAAGTTATACCCTCTTCGCAAGGCAAACAGTAAGAGCGTTATTTCAAAAATCAGAGGAGACTATTTTGGCAGGGTTGGAAAACCTCTGAAAATCTTATCAGACAATGGGACTCAATTTACTTCTGGAGTATGGAAAGCTTTTGTTGAAGATGAAAATATAAGTCACATTCTTATTTCAGCTTATCATCCGTCAGGAAACCCTTCGGAGAGATACATGAGGGAAATTGGGCGATTCTTTAGAACCTACTGCAATACTGATCATGCTAGTTGGATTGACTATGTTGAGAAATTCGAAGATGTTGTGAACAGCCTACAGCATTCCTCAACAGGGTTTTCGCCTTATGAAATACAGTATAATAGCAAACCACCACATCCAATTAGTGATTTCATTGATTTTCCAGTCTGCAAACCATTAAGTACTCAAGAGAGAGAGGAAATAGTGAGAAAGACCACGAAATCTCAAGGTGATAAGAGGAAATGTAGACATGACAAAAGATTGAAGCCTACTCAATTTAAAATTGAAGACTTGGTCCTTGTTAAAACACAAGAGAAGTCTAAAGCCATCAGTGGTGAATTAAAAAAGTTTTTTGACACATACATTGGACCTTTCAAGATTCAGGACAATCCTCATCCGAATGCTTACCGTCTAGTCTACCCAAATTCTGGCAGACCGTTTGGCCTACGAAACGTGACCAAACTGAAATTGTATAAAAAATTGTAAAAAAGTATTTTAGATAATAGATGTTTATAGACTTTTATATGTAATCTTACCAGGATATTTTTGTATACTTTGTTATGTTGTATTTATTTGATTCCTCAGGGGAGCATACATTCTTTGTGTGCTAAGTGTTTGGCGAGTACTAGGTCCCCTAGCTATGCAATTGTCATATTTCATTTTCGTATTCTGGCATTGCATCTTACACTTATTCTGTGATCCTGTATAATCAATTCTCTCCATCTGTCAGTCTATCCTCTCTTAGCTTTAAGAAATTATTTAGAGTAAATTTTCATGGGTAATTAGACTTTAGAAAATTAAAATTTCTGTGTCCTTAAAAACCGGTCCACCGACTATTAAATGCTTTTGCTAATGTTTAACTGGGTTTGACCACTGTATGCTGTATATTCATAGCGGTCTGTGCTATTGAAGCCTGTGATAGCCTGCAGTGTATATGGAAACCATATGGACTGTGAAGATGAGACTGAAATACAGTGTGTGGCATTGAGGTATACCGACCTTTAAGAAAGAAGATCACCGACCTTCAAGAAAGAAGATCACCGGTCTTCAAGAAAGAAGACACCAACGATATGTGTAAAACTTTTCTGTTTTGTAATGTAAGGACATCAACCCTTCCGTGTTTCACGTGGAAGTGCTGATGGGGGGGTTGTGTAACATTACAGGACATATTGGGACATATTGAAGTATTCGATACTGTAGACTTTTAGGTGATGTCGATACAGATATGCAAAACGTAAAGGGAAACTTTGGTGATGTTTAAATATTGTAGCTCTGATTAATTGTTTAAATTATCAATTTTGAGCTAAATTATTTCGTATAATATGGACAAGATACTTTTAAAAACTCGCCAGCTAAAGAGAAAGTCTGTAAATGAACGTTTAATGCACACTTCTGGAACTTTCTATGGAGAAATTCTATATTATGATCGCAAAAATACAAAAACTTGTGAAAACTGTTTCATAACCTAATTTCGAAAGACTATTTGTATCAAGAAATATTGCTAAAAAGATTTATTTACGTTTTGAAACACGATTTAAATCATTTTACATATAAATAGTTGTTCTAAATCACTCAAGAAATATCCAGAATCAAATGTCAAGATATTTCTGGAAACATCGGTACAAATCTGGTGAAGGTTATCCAGAAGCTGGTAGAAAAATGTTATAAAATCTATGTGGAAATTATGCTTGTAAGAATTTATATGTACTGATCCTTTTACTTACTTTAATCTGTACTAAAATTCTGTAATGTCTAATTTAGTTTTAAGTCGTGAAGTGCTATCGTATTGTAAACAAAACATTGTCAAAGACTCTCATTGTTTGGAAAGATATTAATACACCTAGGAGTTGTCAGTTGCCAGTTCGGATATGCAGTGCGGTTAGCTCGGAGAGTCAGTTGTTGAGTCTGTGAAGTCTGTCAGTTCTGTTTGTAAATAAACGTCTGTAATGAAGAATTACTTGTTGTCGTCAATATGACCTCAAGACCTTTTGCACGAAGCAGACACCTCTTAATGCAACGTTTTAATTTGGTGTTGAGGAGCTGAAATGTTATAGTATGTACCAAACAAGTTCGTAAGACATGGAAAAGAGCCACCGGGATACAACAACCGAGTTAGAAAACTGCTGTGGAAGCAAAGGGAACTTCATACCAAACATAAACATAGCCCAAGCTTTGCAGACAAACAAAAATTACGCGAAGCGGAATGTAGTGTGATGAGTGCTATGCGAGAGGCATTACTTCGAAAATAAAGTTCTATGTACTAACTTGGCAGAAAATCCTAAGAAATTTTGGTCTTATGTAAAAGCGGTAGTTGGATCAAAACAAAATGTCCAGACACTCTGTGACCTAAATGGTACTGAAACAGAGGATGACAGACTGAAGGCCGAAATACTAAATGTCTTTTTCCAAAGCTGTTTCATAGAGGAAGACTGCACTGTAGTTCCTTCTCTAGATTGTCGCACAGACGACAAAATGGTAGATATAAAAATAGACGACAGAAGGATAGAGAACTATTAAAATCGCTCAAAAGAGGAAAGGCCGCTGGACCTGATGGGATGTCAGTTCGATTTTACACAAAGTACGCGAAGGAACTCGCTCCCCTTCTTGCAGCGGTGTACCGTAGGTCTCTAGAAGAACGTAGTGTTCCAAAGGATGGGAAAAGGGCACAGGTCTTCCCAGTTTTCAAGAAGGGACGTCGCATAGATGTGCAAAACTATAGACCTATAACTCTAACGTCGATTAGTTGTAGAATTTTGGAACACGTATTATGTTCGAGTATAATGACTTTACTGGAGACTAGAAATCTACTTTGTAGGAATCAGCATGGGTTTCGAAAACGACGGTCGTGTGAAACCCAGCTCACGCTATTCGTCCACGGGACTCAGTGAGCCACAGACACGGGTTCACAGGTAAATGCCGTGTTTCTTGACCACCGCAAGGCGTTCGATACAGTTCCCCACAGTCGTTTAATGAACAGTGTAAGAGCATATGGACTATCAGACCAATTGTGTGATTGAATTGAAGAGTTCCTAGATAATAGAACGCAGCATGTCATTCTCAATGGAGAGAAGTCTTCCCAAGTGAGAGTGATTTCATGTGTGCTGCAGGGGAGTGTCAAAGGACCGTTGCTATTCACAATATACATAAATGACCTAGTGGATAACATCGGAAGTTCACTGAGGCTTTTTGCAGATAATGCTGTGGTTTATATAGAGGTTGCAGCAATAGAAAATTGTACTGAAATTCAGGAGGGTCTGCAGCGAATTGACGCATGGTGCAGGGAATGGCAATTCAATCTCAATGTAGACAATGTGCTGCGAATACATAGAAAGATAGATCCCTTATCATTTAGCTACAAAATAGCAGGTCAGCAAGTGGAAGCAGTTAATTCCATAGATTATCAGGGAGTACGCATTAGGAGTGATTTAAAATGGAATGATCATATAAAGTCGATCGTTGGTAAAGCAAATGCCAGACTGAGATTCATTGGAAGAATCCTAAGGAAATGCAACCCGAAAACAAAGAAAGTGGGTTACAGTACGCTTGTTAGCACACTGCCTGAATACTGCTCAGCAGTTTGGGAGCCGTACCAGATAGGGTTGATAGAAGAGAGAGAAGATCCAACGAAGAGCAGCGCGCTTCCTTACAGGATCATTTAGTAATCGCGAAAGCGTTACGGAGACGATAGATAAACTCCAGTGGAAGAGTCTGAAGGAGTGACGCTCAGTAGCCCGGTACGGGCTTTTGTTACATTTCGAGAACATACCTTCACCAAAGAGTCAAGCAGTATATTGCTCCCTCCTACATACACTCCTGGAAATGAAAAAAAGAACACATTGACACCGGTGTGTCAGACCCACCATACTTGCTCCGGACACTGCAAGAGGGCTGTACAAGCAATGATCACACGCACGGCACAGCGGACACACCAGGAACAGCGGTGTTGGCCGTCGAATGGCGCTAGCTGCGCAGCATTTGTGCACCGCCGCCGTCAGTGTCAGCCAGTTTGCCGTGGCATACGGAGCTCCATCGCAGTCTTTAACACTGGTAGCATGCCACGACAGCGTGGACGTGAACCGTATGTGCAGTTGATGGACTTTGAGCGAGGGCGTATAGTGGGCATGCGGGAGGCCGGGTGGACGTACCGCCGAATTGCTCAACACGTGGGGCGTGAGGTCTCCACAGTACATCGATGTTGTCGCCAGTGGTCGGCGGAAGGTGCACGTGTCCGTCGACCTGGGACCGGACCGCAGCGACGCACGGATGCACGCCAAGATCGTAGGATCCTACGCAGTGCCGTAGGGGACCACACCGCCACTTCCCAGCAAATTAGGGACACTGTTGCTCCTGGGGTATCGGCGAGGACCATTCGCAACCGTGTCCATGAAGCTGGGCTGCGGTCCCGCACACCGTTAGGCCGTCTTCTGCTCACACCCCAACATCGTGCAGCCCGCCTCCAGTGGTGTCGCGACAGGCGTGAATGGAGGGACGAATGGACACGTGTCGTCTTCAGCGATGAGAGTCGCTTCTGCCTTGGTGCCACTGATGGTCGTATGCGTGTTTGGTGCCGTGCAAGTGAGCGCCACAATCAGGACTGCATACGACCGAGGCACACAGGCCCACACCCGGCATCATGGTGTGGGGAGCGGTCTCCTACACTGGCCGTACACCTCTGGTGATCGTCGAGGGGACACTGAATAGTGCACGGTACATCCAAACCGTCATCGAACCCATCGTTCTACCATTCCTAGACCGGCAAGGGAACTTGCTGTTCCAACAGGACAATGCACGTCCGCATGTATCCCGTGCCACCCAACGTGCTCTAGAAGGTGTAAGTCAACTAACCTGGCCAGCAAGATCTCCGGATCTGTCCCCCATTGAGCATGTTTGGGACTGGATGAAGCGTTGTCTCACGCGGTCTGCACGTCCAGCACGAACGCTGGTCCAACTGAGGCGCCAGGTGGAAATGGCATGGCAAGCCGTTCTACAGGACTACATCCAGCATCTCTACGATCGTCTCCATGGGAGAATAGCAGCCTGCATTGCTGCGAAAGGTGGATATACACTGTACTAGTGCCGACATTGTGCATGCTCTGTTGCCTGTGTCTATGTGCCTGTGGTTCTGTCAGTGTGATCATGTGATGTATCTGACCCCAGGAATGTGTCAATAAAGTTTCCCCTTCCTGGGACAATGAATTCACGGTGTTCTTATTTCAATTTCCAGGAGTGTATATCTCGCGACGAGACCGTGAGGATAAAATCAGAGAGATTAGCGCGCACACAAAAGCATACCGACAATCCTTCTTCCCACGAACAATACGAGACTGGAATAGAAGGGAGAACCGATAGAGGTACTCAAGGTACCCTCCGCCACACACCATCAGGTGGCTTGCGGAGTATGGATATAGATGTAGATGTAGATGAGGGACTTGTGAGTGTTTGACAAGTACTGGGTTTGTCTGCCTAGTCCCACGCTTCTTTCAAATTCTTTCATCTGCTACGAATAAAAGACTTAAATCTAGGTTAATGATCATGATATGAGTAAATTCCTTCTTTATGACGATTCATACTAAAGATTGTCAACTTTCTGCTGGTGAGATACTCTTCCCATCAACATGGCATACCATGCAACGTTTTGTATATGACAAATAATAGTATCTTGACAATTTATGGCATTATGAAATAGAATAAGATTTTTAAAAAAAAAACATAAAATACGCAAATACACACGAGACAAAATAATCATACTAGAATAGGTTATTTCAAACTCATCCCCATCTACATCTACATAGCTTCTCTGCAATTCACACTTAAGTGCCTGGCAGAGGGTCCATCCAACCATTTTCATACTACTTCGCTGCCATTCCACTCTCGTATGCCGCATGGGAAAAAGGAACACCTAAATTTTCCCGTTCGATCTCTGATTTCTCTTATTTTTTTATGTAGATCATTTCTCCGTACGTAGGTGGGTGTCAAAAAATGTTTTCGCATTCAGTAGAGAAAGTTGGTGATTGAAATTTCGTAAATAGATCTCGCCGCAGAGAAAACCGTCTCTGTTTGAGTGACTGTCACCTCAACTCGCGTATCATATTAGCGATACTCTCACCATCATTGCTCGATAACACGAAACGAGCTGCCCTTCTTCTCTCTTTTTCGATGTCGTCCGTAAATCCTACCTGGTAAGGATCCTACACCGCACATGAATGTTCTAGCAGGGGACGGACAAGTGTAATGTAGCCTGTCTCTTTAGTGGGTTTGTCGCATCTCCTAAGTGTTCTGCCAACAAAGTGCAGTATTTGTTTCGCCTTCCCCACAATATTATCTATGTGGTCTTTCCAATTTAAGTTGCTCGTAATCGTAATTCCTAGGTATTTAGTCGAATTGACAGCCCTTAGATTTGTGCGATTTATCGTATACCAAAAATTTATCGGATTTCTTTTAATACCCTTGTGGATGACCTTGCACTTTTCTTTGTTTAGCGCCATTTGCCACTTTTCGCACCATTCCGAAATTCATTCTAGATCATTTTGTAATTGGAATTGATCGTCTGATGATTTAGTAGACGGTAAATTACAGCGCCTTCTGCAAACAATGTAGGATGGCTGCCCAGATTACCACCTAGATTATTTATGTAAATGAGGTACAGCAGAGGGCCTATGACACTACCTTGCGGAACGACAGATATCACTTCTGTTCTACTCGATAATTTACCGTCTATCACTACGGACTGTGAGCTCTCTCAGAGGAAATCCCGAATCCAGTCACACAACTGAGACGATACTCCATATGCATGTAATTCTATTAATAGTCGCTTGTGAAGAACGGTCTCAAAAGCCTTCAGGAAATCTAGGATTATGGAATCTATCTGAGATCCCTTGTCGACAGCACTCATTACTTCATCAGAATAAAGAGCTAGCTGTGTTGCACAAGAACAATATTTCCTGAATTTGTGGTGGTTAAGTATCACTAAGTCATTTTCTCCAAGGTGATTCATAGTGTTCGTGTACAGTACATGCTCCAAAATCCTACTGAAAATTGAGGTCAGTGATATGGGTAAACATATATCTTTATTGAATAAATAATTTCAGTTCTCGGTGGTAGTACAATCCTTTGATATTGTTTGTGTTTGGACATGCCAGCAAACACGACCGTTCATAATGTATTTTGACTGTTTTCAAAGGATCGTTATAGTGTGTCTGCTAATTCTCGTTTTTGTCTTTAAGCTAAGATGGTTTTGGTTGGCTTCTTGGCAGAATTAAATCTCCTACTGAGTATTTTTCAGTGTGACACAGCCGCTTATAATAGCATTGTTTCTGCCCTGAGTACATGCGTTTATGGAAAAACGGTAGCCTGACGTATTTTCTCTTGTAATGAAACACAATTGTTTGGAATCTGAGAAAGCGGATTCACTCACTCATTTGGTTTTTCTTTGCCTAACATAAGATCGTCTGGAGTAAATCCTGTGGGAAAAGTGTGGCAATCAATTACTTACCTGTTCAAAAAGTGTTCCAAATTCCAACCACTGAGGCAGTCTACCTAGTGTATAAGTGCGTATAAACCGGTTAAACTTACTAAATGTCCTTTCAGTACAATTTGTGTCGGGACGGAAACGAGGTATTAGTCCCTTTTTCTTCAAGAAAGAACGCCACTTCCTACCTGCGAAATTTTCAACGTTATAAAATTGTTTTTGGTTTAACGAAACGCGGGAAATAGGCATCCTTCGATGTTTCCACAATGGGAGTTGCTTTTGTTGACTTAGCAGTGTACAGCCGAACGTGTTCGGTAAATAAATCATGTACTAAAATAATGTCCTACCACAAGATACTTGATAGTATCTCTGCCATGAGGATATGGTCCTCAAACATGAATTGTTGAGATTTCTCTGCGCTCAGATGCTACAATGTGGTGTAGTGGTTTCTTTGTGGAAGAGTTTGTAGACTTCAATCTCTGACAGACGTAGCAAGATCATAAGGACCGATATAGGGCAAAATGCGTTCTTGTGCGTAAATATATATATATCTCCAAAAACAATAAAACCTGAGACCATAATGTACAAAATAATGCTTGATTTTCTGTGGAATTTTTGTTTCAAAACGCGCATCAGCATACACTTCATAATGATTTGAATTCTTAGTTACCATTGTTTCTGTAATGTTCCTTTCCTCGTAAAGTAATTAAGCTATGAAACTGGAATTTCACAGTTTACGCTGATATAACGTGTGCAGAAAATTTTAGTTTTTCACAGTTGCCTTGAAATTAGTTTTTCAGTTTGTTACCCGCCACAGGTATATTTTTCTTCAATTTTAAAGGAAAATTTTTATCAGAGAAAAGATAACGGAAAAGTGCTGAACAGTATTATGCTCTTAAAGCTATGTTAAATTTAGAATGTTAGCTTTTATAGTTCCTGATACAAGGTATATTTTATTCAAAAAAGTCAGTTTAGGGCAATTCGCATTTCACGTTTTTATTTCAATTTTTTACAATCTTGCTATACCTCTAGTGACTAATACTGTCCACATCCGTCCTCTTTATTCTTTTCCTCGTCTTCCTGGAGTAATCTCTTCCCCTACTTCCTTGGACTAGACAAGTCTTGTATTTTTTTCTTCAGTTGCATGGTCTTTTTCATTGATGCTTCCGAGTAACCTAAGTTGAACATAACTGGACAGAAGCCTAGTCTCTGCAGGCACTTAATCCTACCTACATTTCCACTATTGAACACAATACAGGCATCACAAGCAGCTATCTTCGCAACAACTGAGGACACAAGTACTGTTTTTGGAGAAAAGATAAATATAATACCGTTGTAGCCCTAACTGGTATTCTATGTTTCCCCTTGCACACATATTTTCAGCAGATCAGGATTTGCTAGGTACCTGAACGTTGATTTTATAACATATAAAACAGCAAGTGACAAACCATGTTTGTGGGTGTATAGCTTTCTGCTTGCTTTCTACTGGCTTCTGCCTGAAGATATTTGCACCATGATATGTCACAAAGGGAATGTCGAGGACTATCATCTGTGGTGAGAATTTCACAGAATATTGCCTACACGGCTTGCTGCATTGTGTTCACACTAAGCCCTGATGGCTTTTCTGTAATATATTTCTGAAGTGCGAATTTCCTTTTCTGTCATTTTGTTAACACCTGCCAGTGGCTTTTCATCTTCTAATCCATTGCCTTTCATTTCTTTCCTGAATCTGAGAAGTATACCTCCCATTCGCTTTCGAACTTGCCCCACACATTCGAGTTTTTCCGTTTTATTTTGTGAGGCGTAAGGATTGCTGTCTGAAACAGTTCTCAAAAGCTCTGGAATTTCCATCACCTAGGTACTTCACATTGTTAACACCATATGCTCAACTGACCTTTGGAACATTAGTTTCATCCCAACTGCTTCCATCCCACCGTTTGACCTTTGGTAATTCTTGGTGCTAACTTTTTTGTTTTTCTGGTACCACCTTTCTCCACTGCCGCCATCGTTCTGTCTTGTGTCACACTGTGAGTTATATTTGCTCATAACTTGGAAAGATAAGACTTTTCCTGTATCCACACTAACGGCAGACAACACACCGTTAAGTGATGTGCGTCGCCCTTCATCCAGGTTTTATCACAGGAGACACACAGATCCGTCTTCACTACATTTTATGCTTCGTCGTTAATATCTACACCTTCCTCAACAGCTACATTCATGTCTTCCTTATACAAACTTCAAGACCACTGAGGAGTGTTCTGTTGAAATAACTGAATACAGTCGCCGGTACTGGCATGACTATTAAGCCACGAAAAAACTGTCTTCTCTGCTTACATATCAACACCACATGGCGTTCCACAATCATATATTTGCCTCATACATCTTCGCGTGGAGAACAGAAGACTTGCATTAAACATTAGTAGTGGGATGATGGGGCTCTGAGTGCAATTTTGATATCAAATTGATTCGCAAGTGCATCACCCAACACATAGATTCGGTTCAGATGCAGGTGAGGAAAGTTAGGTGGGTGTACTTCATTTATTTTGGTTTGGAAACTGAAGTAAGAAGCGGACTCACTTACACAATCAATCATAAATGTTGATTCTAATAACACAACTGTATGCACAGCGCTACACGAGGAGTGCCTAAAATCACAATTCGGACCATGACGATTCCATACAATTGGTGTTATGCTGCTGGGAATAAATTCCACAATACCACTCGAAATTAGTGGCAGATATAATCAAACTCTACACTCCACAAACTATCCGACGGCCAAAACGTTGGAGTGGAAGTAACTATCTTTATTTTTGGTTTGAAATATGTTCTACTGATCAGATGCTGGTGTTGGACAGAGTGGAGTTTAATAAGTAAACTACCGGTAAGCGTACAGCTGAGGACTGTATATGTCGCTGTTTGGCGCTACAGTTCGCTACAGGCACTTTCCCGTACATTACGCAACAACCACATTGCAGCCCAGATAATCGTAGCCTATATGTGCTATGACAACTGATGGAAAATGCTTAACTCCTCTGATTATACATCGAAATTTTCATGAAAGGGCCACCACTCATAATCAATGGGTCATAACGTAAATACATGTATGGAGGGCTAGGGACAATCATCTGTTTAAAAAAATTGCAGCATATGAGGGGGCGGCAGTTGATGTGCACTCTGTTCAATGTATGGTCAGGGACTAGAGAAATTAGAGCTGCTGTTACCTCCCCTTAGTCCTCACTTCACTCCATCTAAGTTGGTGATACAAGCTTTCTCAAAAGGCGAGCTGCTACTGCAGCCTCTCGGCTGCTATACAACGCGCACTCAGCCAGCTGCCACGGTGACAGTCTCCACATTGCTGAGGAGTCAAGCTGGCGACTCTTTGATAACACAAAAGGCTATAAAACCCCTAAACAAAGAAAGATAAATCACTGACATCTGAAGTGCAGCTCTCTTGTTCATATAAAAGGTAATCGTGCCATGAACAGAGCACAGAGGCCTAGATCACACACACACACACACACACACACACACACACACACACACACACACACACACATACAAACAGGTCCCAACAGCCCGCCATTCTGTGATGGATATCAATTATACAAAACGAACACAGTCGTGACGATAATAAATGTTCTCTTACAACGAAAATTGGGCAGGATATTTCCTTTTAGTTTCATAACCAAAATCGGTTTTCTTTTCATTTTCGACTACAGGATACAGTATTCATCGGTTATACCCCCTCCCCCTTCCTCCACGTGTTACTCTGCGACATCCAATGAAGTGAAATAAAAGTGGAACAACGCTTCCAATTACAGATTACCACATGTTCACACAAACGTGTGTGGAATCTTATGTAACTTAACTGCTAAGGTCACCAGTCCCCAAGCTTACACAACACTTAACCTAAATTATCCCAAGGACAAACACACACACCCATGCCCGAGGGAGGACTCGAAGCTCCGCCGGGACCAGCCACACCGTCTATGACTGCAGCGCCTAAGACCGCTCGGCTAATCCCGCGCGGCCTACAGATTACCAACCCGCAGAGGTCAGGGTATACTTCTCCTCTACATCTCCATCGTGTATAAAAGAAGAAGCTTCTACTATTCTGCTGCGAAACTATCAACCACTGCAGTATGTCCTCGTTATTTCAAAACCATTCTAGGAGTATAAGAAAAGGGATCATTTAAACTCCAAAGAAAAAACATCCGAGTTAAGAAATTTCTGTCAGCTTGATGAACAAATTACATGGCTTGAGTGCGTGATTCACAATCACGCACAATGTCTGCAAATAAATGGTCATGCATGTGTACCTTACAAACATGAAATAACATCACAGAAAACAGCCTTTCACGCAAATTGCTCACATGTTGGTTAAAACACAATGGATTTGCATACGAAAGCAACAAACTATAACTCAAGAGAACATTGTTTGTTTGTACATTATGCTAGGTCCCACTTTATCAGTGTGATGCTATATCGCACTGGCGTTTACAAAACAAATCATGGGAGCCTATCTTGTAATTGAACCTCCTATCATGATCTAGTAGAGTATCCTTTACCTCCGACATATCGAAAATAAATACTGTATCCGTGATATCTGACATTGATTTGCTCTATAGCTCTCCCTAGCGACCTGCGTGTAAAGTTTCTGTCATTCAGCAGAAAATCATTTGCAATGGGAACACATTTTTGAGTTCTGTTTTGTAAGCCATTTGCTCCTCACAGGACAGCCTGTTTCACAGAATCTACACACCTGTGGGGAACAATACTATTATTACTACGTTCCACAAAGAGCTATAGTGCAAGTAGAGCGTACTTTATCATTGGAGGTTATGAAGTATGAAATAACATAGTATTTGGCGTAACACCTACTTTTTAATACACAGTCATGATGATAATGATAAAAAGAGTCAGGATTCCATGAGAACAGATACAGTAGATTTCTGTCAGTTTTATGAGCTATGTAGATGTAGTCTGAGAATTTCTGCAGGCTCAAATTACAAATTGTCATGCACGAGGACATTACATTCATTTCAGACATATGAAAAACCGGTACAGATAAGCATCTATACGGTTATTTAGTACACGCAAGGACAATATTCATCGTTATTTTGTAACATCCATAGTAGGTAAAAGCTAAGAACTATCGGCACTCAAACTTTAACCAGTTATACCGCTCCCTGTAATAACAACTCCCATAAGATTTTACCACCTATCTCTCCTCTGATGTATCGAAAACCAAATACCATGTGCGTGGTACCATTGATCATATTACACATACACGTTTTGCGCCATTGGAGCAGCTGTGGTTCTTTTTTTTCTTTCACAAGTAGTGTAATACATTGCTTTTAAGGTGTAACAAATCCATGCATTGTATGACTACGGCTATCTACAATGCCATATGCTTTCTTTATCTACCCTAACTTCTTGGTCTGTGTCAGGTGCTAAACTGGCAGGTTTCGATCCATTCGCTCTCACAGAAAACTGAACAGTGCATGGAGTAAAGTATGCAGGTCTCACAATATGCAGGATGTTAGAAATAAAAGACAGTGGCGATGTTCCCCATTGACAAAAATTTGGGAAACATCGTAACATATGGAAACTGGATGAGTTTGTGGCACTGTAGAGCGTTTCCAAACTGCTATCCAAAAAAGTGACCTATACAGTTAATCTCAACTCTCATACTGACAGGGTAGTAGATGTATCGGTGTTCCAGATTGAAGAGCATTTTTCCTCATTTTTCAGTCATGTATATGACTACTGTTTTGGTGCTGACTATCGCTAGAAGGTACTAATCAAAATACATGTGGGGTAGTTGAAATAAAAGAGGTTCTGAAATCTTACAGGTAAAAGGAAAATGTGATGGGAATCACAGCACCATATGGAAATATGACGAGTTCGCAGCATTAAGGAACGCTTCCAGACCACTTTCCGAAGGTGGTGACCTCTACACTTACATCCGCATCCACATAGATACTCCGCAATCCACCATACACTGCGTGGCGGAGGGTGCCCTGTACCACTATTTCTCATTTCCGTTCCTGTTCCGCTCGCAGATAGAGAGAGGGAAGAACCCCTGACTATATGCCTCTGTATTAGACCTAATTTTTCATATCTCATCTTCCTGGTTCTTACGCACAATGCTTTAAAAACTGATTATCTAAATTTTATCAATAATGGTTCTCAAAAGGCTCTCACCTTCCCTCCAGGGAATCCCATTTGAGATCCTGAATCACCTCAGTAACACTTGCCTGCTTGAACTTACAGGTAACAAATCTAGAAGCCCACCTCTTAACAGCTTGAATGTCTTCCTTCAGTCTGGGTAAGGATGCTAAACACTCGAAGTACTCAAGTAATCCCAAGCGCCACAGTGACAAGTACCAGATATCCAGAGGTGTCAGTCAATCATTATGTGGTAATCGACAGCGTACCACTGGACGGATGGGACAGACACCGTCAATATAGGACAATGTACTGTAATATGCAATGCAGTTGATAGCATGATCAATTTTGGCAATTTTACCTGCTGTTCTGTAATTTCAGCTAAGCCATTGACACAGGAAAATACTTCCCCATTTCTCTATCATCACTGTATCACCCCTCTACTACATTCCAAGTACCATACACTAGATTTTAAAATGGTGATAGATGACTGTGCAGTACGTCCAATTGGTAATATACACTAAAGTATACGAGGCAGCCTTCTTTACCGATGCAGTTACGTTATTTGCATATTTCCATGACATCTAAAAGGGTTGCCCAGAAAGTAAGGCACAAATTTTTTTCTTGAGACTATTCTTTACTGAACATAACCCCCATGAACCATGGACCTTGCCGTGGCTGGGGAGGCTTGCGTGCTTTAGCGATACAGATGGCCGTACCATAGGTGCAACCACAACGGAGGGGTATCTGTTGAGCGGCCAGACAAACATGTGGTTCCTGAAGAGGGGCAGCAGCCTTTTCAGTAGTTGCAGAGGCAACAGTCTGGATGACTGACTGATCTGGCCTTGCAACATTAACCAAAACGGCCTTGCTGTGCTGGTACTGCGAACGGCTGAAAGAAAGGGGAAACTACAGCCGTAGTTTTTCTCGAGGACATGCAGCATTACTGTATGATTAAATGATGATGGCGTACACTTGGGTAAAATATTCCGGAGGTAAAATAGTCCCCCATTCGGATCTCCGGGCGGGGACTACGCAGGAGGACGTCGTTATCAGGAGAAAGAAAACTGGCGTTCTACGGATCAGAGCGTGGAATGTCAGATCTCTCAATCGAGCAGGTAGGTTAGAAAATTTAAAATGTGAAATTGATAGGTTAAAGTTAGATATAGTGGGAATTAGTGAAGTTCGGTGGCAGGAGGAACAAGACTTTTGGGCTGGAGAATAAAAAAATAGAAGTGCGAGTAAGCTACTACAAACAGCATAGTGAACGCATTATTGTGGCCACGATAGACACAAAGCCCTTGCCTCCTACAGTAGTACAAGTTTATATGCCAACTAGCTCTGCAGATGATGAAGAATTTGATGAAATGTATGATGAGATAAAAGAAATTATTGAGGTAGTGAAGGGAGACGAAAATTTAATAGGCATGGGTGACTGGAATTCGTCAGTAGGAAAAGGGAGAGAAGGAAACATGGTGGGTGAATATGGATTGGGGCTAATAAATGAAAGAGGAAGCAGTCTGGTAGAATTTTTCACAGTGCATAACTTAATCACAGCTAACACTTGGTTCAAGAATCATAAAAGAAAGTTGTACACATGGAAGAATCCTGGAGATACTAAAACGTATCAGATAGATTATATAATAGTAAGACAGAGATTTAGGAATCAGGTTTTAAATTGTAGGACATTTCCAGGGGCAGATGTGGACTCTGACCACAATTTATTAGTTATGACCTGTAGATTAAAACTGAAGAAACAGCAAACAGGTGGGAATTTAAGGACATGGGATCTGGATAAGCTGAATGAACCAGAGGTTCTACAGAATTTCAAGGAGAGCATAAGGGAACAATTGACAGGAATGGGGGAAAGAAACACAGTAGAAGAAGAATGGGTAGCTCTGAGGGATGAAATAGTGAACGTAGCAGTGGATTGTGTAGGTAAAAGACGAGGGCTAGTAGAAATCCTTGAGTAACAGAAGAAATATTGAATTTAATTGATGAAAGGAGAAAATATAAAAATGCAGTAAATGAAGCAGGCAAAAAGGAATACAAACGTCCCAAAAATGAGATCGACAGGAAGTGCTAAATTGCTAAGCAGGGATGGCTAGAGGACCAATGTAAGGATATAGAAGCTTATGTCACTAGGGGTAAGATAGATACTGCCTACAAGAAAATTAAAGAGAGCTTCTGAGAGAAGAGAACCACTTGTATGAATATCAAGAGCCCAGATGGCAACCCAGTTCTAAGCAAAGAAGGGAAGGCAGAAAGGTGGAAGGAGTATATAGAGGGTTTATACAAGGGCGATGTACTTGAGGACAATATTATGGAAATGGAAGACGATGTAGATAAGGACGAAATGGGAGATAAGATACTGCGTGAAGAGTTTGACAGAGCACTGAAAGACCTGAGTCGAAACAAGGACCCGGGAGTGGACAACATTCCATTAGAACTACTGACGGCCTTGGGAGAGCCAGTCATGCAAAACTCTACCAGCTGGTGAGCAAGATGTATGAGACAGGCGAAATGCCCTCAGACTTCAAGAAGAATATAATAATTCCAATCCCAAAGAAAGCAGGTGTTGACAGATGTCAAAATTACCGAACTATCAGTTTAATAAGTCACAGCTGCAAAATACTAACCCGAATTCTTTACAGACGAATGGAAAATCTGGTAGATGCGTACATCGGGGAGGATGAGTTGGGATTCTGTAGAAATGTTGGAACACGTGAGGCAATACTGACCTTACGACTTATCTTAGAAGAAAGATTAAGAAAAGGCAAACCTACGTTTCTAGCATTTGTAGACTTGGAGAAAGCTTTTGACAATGTTGACTGGAATACTGTCTTTCAAATTCTGAAAGTGGCAGGGGTAAAATACATGGAGCGAAAGGCTATTTACAATTTGTACAGAAACCAGATGGCAGTCATAAGAGTCTAGGGGCATGAAAGGGAAGCAGTGGTTGGGAAGGGAGTGAGACAGGGTTGTAGCCTCTCCCCGATGTTATTCAATCTGTATATTGAGCAAGCAGTAAAGGAAACAAAAGAAAATTTCGGAGTAGGTATTAAAATTCATGGAGAAGAAGTAAAAACTTTGAGGTTCGCCGATGACATTGTAATTCTGTCAGAGACTGCAAAGGACCTGGAAGAGCAGTTGAACGGAATGGACAGTGTCTTGAAAGGAGGATATAAGATGAACATCAACAAAAGCGAAACGAGAATAATGGAATGTAGTCAAATTAAATCGGGTGATGCTGAGGGAATTAGATTAGGAAATGAGACACCTAAAGTAGTAAAGGAGTTTTGCTATTTAGGAAGTAAAATAACTGATAATGGTCAAAGTAGAGAGGATATAAAATGTATACTGGCAATGGCAAGGATAGCGTTTCTGAAGAAGTGAAATTTGTTAACATCGAATATAGATTTATGTATCAGGAAGCCGTTTCTGAAAGTATTTGTATGGAGTGTAGCCATGTATGGAAGTTAAACATGGACGATAACTAGTTTGGACAAGAAGAGAATAGAAGCTTTCGAAATGTGGTGCTGCAGAAGAATGCTGAAGATTAGGTGGGTAGATCACGTAACTAATGAGGAGGTATTGAATAGGATTGGGGAGAAGAGAAGTTTGTGGCAAAACTTGACTAGAAGAAGGGATCGGTTGGTAGGACATGTCCTGAGGCATCAAGGGATCACAAATTTAGCATTGGAGGGCAGCGTGGAGGGTAAAAATCGTAGAGGGAGACCAAGAGATGAATACACTAAGCAGATTCAGAAGGATGTAGGTGGCAGTAGGTACTGGGAGATGAAGAAGCTTGCACAGGACAGAGTAGGATGGAGAGATGCATCAAACCAGTCCCCGAACTAAAGACAACAACAACAACAACGAAAATTACACACACGAAAGAGTGGCGTTTTATCTACATACCCTATTTATCCAAGTAATCTCAATCCCATTGTATGGGGTTCCTCCATCGCGAAACAAGGGCATGTATGCCCTGATGGTACCAATCCTTGTCCTGGTAGCGGGGCCTGTGCTTCACTGTGTAAACTTTGGGCACTGGCAGACGCAGTGTCAATGCCGAGTCGTAATACGTCTGTCTCACGAAGGACAATATCAGTTTGCTGCAACATACCAGGTGTGGCAGCCGTGGGTGATCTCCTGGACCGTTACAAATAGTGAAGCTACGTCTAACCGCCTTCTGATGACTACCTCGGTGCCCAGCAACTAACTGTGCTTCTGTCGACAGTAACTGCTACACAGATCTTGCACAAGAGTTTGTTAATATTCTTCACAGTGTCTTTCTCTGCAGTGAGAAATTCAATGACGGCACGTTAATTGTAACGCGTATCACTTGCCGACGCCATTTTCAAACTGTCCTGTAAGTACACTACCTGTCAGAAGTGATGCAAACTTGGCGCGCTCACTCAGGAGACTTCAAATAATACATACGCAACGTGTAGCGTTCGTAGTATTGTTTTTAGCTGAGAAAAAAGTGTGGTGCATTACTTTCTGGGCAAGCCTTGCATAATACAGCAGAGTACGTTATTGTTTCGCCATCTTTCGGTGTGTGGACGGGAGTCACAGTTAGTCTCTCACTTGTAGGATAAATTCAGAGATTGACAGATCTTACATTACATGTCTCGTGTGTGAAGGAACAGAGTGAGCTATGTCCATAACTGCTGTTCTGCAAAGACAGTTCCGCAACTTGAGCGGAATGAGGAGACTGCTGTTCAGTCTCCTAGGAAACTGATGGATTTCATCCGTCTTCCTAAGTCGGACGAGTACGCACCCCTCAATTACACTTCCCGCATCGTCATGTTGACTATTACTAGTAGTAGCGGTTTTGAAGGATGCGACTATGCTACACTAAGGAATAAATCGGGGAATGAAAACGACATGAACTTTTTCGATATATGACATACTGAGTTACGACCCACACCGTGCTGCACGCAAATGCACACTAAGAAGTAGCAACTTCTTATGAGGAAGTAAGCACCAAGACCAGTAGCCATAGGAGATGTAACAGTCTTACTGCTCATACAATGTAGGCCGATATTGTCTTCACTTAAAACTTCCGGGTTCATAGACAGTCATCGATGAACAAAACTGTCTCCTGACGTTTCGTCTCCGACTGCGGGGGGCGTCCTCCGAGGTAAAGCTGCGAACGGCAAAGAGAACCCGGGGAAGCGCTGATTATATAGGCAGTACACACGGCGCCACTGTCCATCACATGGCGTCGGCTATGAGACTGTCTCTGGTAATGCCAACATTGTCAATAGAAAGTAATCGATTGTCACGCTTCCGGTGCAACGCTGACAGCCACGTTTCATCCAATTTAACACCTTATTCATTCCTGACACCATTATTATGGACTTTATCAATCTAGATAGTCTCCCTATACATGTGCGCATTATAATGCTAGACTTTAGATATGACGCTTGTCTCGCTGAATTTTATTTCATGATTCCCTCTCTATTAAACATGCTCTGCTACGGCCGATTTATCCATGTGACTCAGGCGGCAATTCCTCTCATGTTCAACAAGACGGATGTTAACGCATCTTTTTGTGGTACCGATATAAACTTGTCCAAAACTACAAGGAATTTAATATACCCTAGATGTAGCCAAAGGATGTCGTGCATCTTTTGACTACCTTAAATATTCTTTTATTTTCCTGGTGTGTCTGAAAATAGTTTCCGCTCCATACTTGCTTAACACTATCCCAATGCGATCTGTGACCTCACTAATGAACAGAAGAAACACGTTGCCGTTGGGCGGGTGCTGATCGTCGTTGCTGCTGATTCTCTGTCTAGAGCAAAGTGTTCGATCTACACTCCTGGAAATGGAAAAAAGAACACATTGACACCGGTGTGTCAGACCCACCATACTTGCTCCGGACACTGCGAGAGGGCTGTACAAGCAATGATCACACGCACGGCACAGTGGACACACCAGGAACCGCGGTGTTGGCCGTCGAATGGCTCTACCTGCGCAGCATTTGTGCACCGCCGCCGTCAGTGTCAGCCAGTTTGCCGTGGCATACGGAGCTCCATCGCAGTCTTTCACACTGGTAGCATGCCGCGACAGCGTGGACGTGAACCGTATGTGCAGTTGACGGACTCTGAGCGAGGGCATATAGTGGGCATGCGGGAGGCCGGGTGGACGTACCGCCGAATTGCTCAACACGTGGGGCAGTGAGGTCTCCACAGTACATCGATGTTGTCGCCAGTGGTCGGCGGAAGGTGCACGTGCCCGTAGACCTGGTACCGGACCGCAGCGACGCACGGATGCACGCCAAGACCGTAGGATCCTACGCAGTGCCGTAGGGGACCGCATCGCCACTTCCCAGCAAATTAGGGACACTGTTGCTCCTGGGGTATCGGCGAGGACCATTCGCAACCGTCTCCATGAAGCTGGGCTACGGTCCTGCACACCGTTAGGTCGTCTTCCGCTCACGCCCCAACATCGTGCAGCCCGCCTCCAGTGGTGTCGCGACAGGCGTGAATGGAGGGACGAATGGAGACGTGTCGTCTTCAGCGATGAAAGTCGCTTCTGCCTTGGTGCCAATGATGGTCGTATGCGTGTTTGGCGCCGTGCAGGTGAGCGCCACAATCAGGACTGCATACGACCGAGGCACACAGGGCCAACACCCGGCATTATGGTGTGGGGAGCGATCTCCTACACTGGCCGTACACCGCTGGAGATCGTCGAGGGGACACTGAATAGTGCACGGTACATCCAAACCGTCATCGAACCCATCGTTCTACCATTCCTACACCGGCAAGGGAACTTGCTTTTACAACAGGACAATGCACGTTCGCATGTATCCCGTGCCACCCAACGTGCTCTAGAAGGTGTAAGTCAACTACCCTGGCCAGCAAGATCTCCGGATCTGTCCCCCATTGAGCATGTTTGGGACTGGATGAAGCGTCGTCTCACGCGGTCTGCACGTCCAGCACGAACGCTGGTCCAACTGAGGCGCCAGGTGGAAATGGCATGGCAAGCCGTTCTACAGGACTACATCCAGCATCTCTATGATCGTCTCCATGGGAGAATAGCAGCCTGCATTGCTGCGAAATGTGGATATACACTGTACTAGTGCCGACATTGTGCATGCTCTGTTGCCTGTGTCTATGTGCCTGTGGTTCTGTGAGTGTGATCATGTGATGTATCTGACCCCAGGAATGTGTCAATAAAGTTTCCCCTTCCTGGGACAATGAATTCACGGTGCTCTTATTTCAATTTCCAGGAGTGTATCTCCTCGCTGGAATAGTCATTCTTCACGAAAGTCGACAGTAGATCTTCAACCTTATGTTTCATACAATCAGATTCACAGATTTCGAGCACCCTGTCTACCAAGGATTTTGTTACAACTCGTTTTTGTCTAGGGTGATGGTTTGAATCTATATGCAGATAACGATCAGTATTTGCGGCCTTCGCAAAAACCTTATGGCCCAACGTTCCGTCCCATCGTTTAATCACAGACACATTCTGAAAATTCAGCAGCCCATTACTCTCGGTTTCCATAGTAAATTGGATTTACGTATTAATTCTCTTTAGATGGATCCGGAAGGCATCCATCTTCTCTTCTCGGTGCATCTATACTACCAAAGTGTCGTTGACGTAGCGATAGCATCTGGCTTTCTTACTGGAAATCTGCAACGCCCATTGTTCAAAAGTCTCCATACACAAGTTAGACATAGCAGGACTAAGAGGATTGCCCATAGCCACCCCGTCAATCTGTTCATAAAAGTCCCTATGGTATTGAAAGTAGGTTGCGGTGAGGCTGTGTCGGAATAATGCCACAATATCGGTATAAAAATATCAGCTATGCATGAGATACCGTCGTTAATCGGAATCATGGTAAATAACGACACAATATCAAAACTAACGAGGATATCATCCACCCCCACGCTCATTTCTTTTAATTTGTGAACGAAATGAGATGAATTTTTAATATGACTGTCAGTCCTACCAACATAAAGTTGCAGCAATGAGGCAAGGTATCTATCTAACAGCCTACAGAGCTGGCAATTGGCCTCAAAGGAACCTCAGGTTTATGCACTTGGGGCAGCCCATAGAGTGTAGGTGGGTACGCTTTCGTTTTATGAAGAGCTTCTTATCGTCGGGGAAGAATGCAGACGCTTTCACCAGTCGATTGGTTATTTTTAAAATGTTCATAGTTGGGCTCCTTCTATAGATTTTTGTATTTGGGGGGAACCAAAATATCAACGATCTTTCCATGATAGTTCTCACTCTTCAAATGATGGTGGCATTACCCTTATCTGCAGTAAGAAAAATAAGGTTTTTAACTTTGTTGATATTCTTCAGCTCCTTCCTTTGTGCCTCCGACAACTAATTGTTAGGTGGCTTACATGTACATAAAATCCTAGCTGTTTCCATCCTAATTACATCAGCGGACTGCTGTGGATGCTGATGGATACGCATGTTTCGCCTGTATTAATATAGCACCTCTGTGTAATTCTTATATAGCCATTACTGAAGATTGTGTTACACAAATCCACGTAGTAGGTCATTTTTTTCTAATTTTATGGATTCTCAGTCAACTTACATAATTTTTCAAGGTTTTCGCTTTTTTTACATATTTCGTCGTAATTCAGTTTTACGTATATCCCATAAACTTATCGTAATTATATCTGGATTTCCCAGGGTTTTATCTATTTTATGACATTTTTCATAATTATTTACATTTTTTCCGTACGTCTTTGGACATAGTACTGGCATACCCAAGCGTTGTTTGATTTTATACCAGGGTATTTGCTCGTCCTATACACCAGCCTACTAAAAAACTCTAAGAATTCTCCTCTTCCCGATGGCGGATATGCATGCATTTTGGATAGGAAGCTCTTGAAAAGTATAGTAACACTCGCGTCATGCCTAGATAAGGGTCAACGATTCGTGCAGATTGAAAACTCGAAGTCTGGAAACAAATCCGTGTATTGCTGCGACACATTACAGAGCCCGTCTGCAGCGATGAGTAGGTATGAACTTCATGGAATCTCGAAGTCTGGCACAGTTCTACATGTTCATTTAACTTCTGCTCTACTATGTAGGGATCCGCAACAGGTAGGTGACACATGATCAGGGTCCATTTCTTCTGTTGCTCTGATATTTTTTCCAGTGCAGCGGCAGCGGCCGTGCCGAGAGGAGGCGCAGCAGAAGCACTTGTGTGATAAACTGTAAATTAATTATGTCTTTGTATTTTGTTCACGTGCTTGTGCAAAGAAGCGAACTGTACGTGAGTAAATTACTAGTGGTTGGAAACTCAATCGTAGTTTTAGGTTTTTCCTAAGTCTTGAGAATATCCTTGTGTAGGGTGGCCTCCTAGTGTCGATTGTCGGTGTAGAGAAATATATTTCAGGGTAATAGCTTTCAGTCTCAGAGTTCAATGAGAAATCTGCACACCAACTTTTAGTGCTACTTTCAGTTCCTTTTGTATATTTTCAAACTCAGTATCGCAATTTGAGACCATATATCTATTTTATATAAAGTACGATTTGGGACTGTGCTTGTTGTGAGCGGACACAAGGAGAGTTGGCTGCTGACCGTGACCAGCTGGAAGCTGCGTTGGCTACCGTCGACAAGCTCCTAGCTACTGCTCGAAGTTGCAGTGTCATGCGAGCGCCAGTGACGAGACCTGCAACACCTGTGGTGTCACTGTAATCCCCTGCTGGCCCGGACGTCACTGTGGCTTCTGATACGCAATATCTGACCGGTCTGTCCTCACTCCAGAGTGGGCGGCAGACAGTGGTGGGTTTGCGTGTTATTGGGTGGAATGCGAAAGAGGGAGCAGGCCATGCGGTTGGCTCACTACGTCTTAGGAACAGGTACGAGGTGCTTCCCAGTGTTGATGATAACTCTGAGCCAGCACGGGATGCCTCTCCTGTGTAGGCAGCGGTCGATTTTCCTGCCCAGTCTGGACAAGTACATAGGGTGTGTATGATATTCATTGGGAACTCCAATGTTAGGTGGGTGATGGAACCTCTCAGGGAGACAGCAGGCAAGGCGAGAAAGAATTCCTGAGTGCATTCGATACGTTCGCCGGGAGGTCTCATCCTGATGTGGAGGAGGCCCTGTCGGTGGCTATCGAACGCACTGGGTGCAACCGGCTGCATGTAGTGGCACATGTCAACACGAATGACGCCTGCTACTTGGGTTCTGAAGATATCCTCGGCTCATTTCGGCGGCTGGCTGATTTGATGAAGGCAACTAGCAAGGCACACGGGGTGCAGGCTAAGCTGTCTACTTCTAGCAGAGTGCAATTTCTGAACCATAGGCTCAGAGGGCTCTGCGACGGTATCGTATGCCAATTTCTCGACCTCCGCCAGCGATTGCCAAATTGTAGGGTTTCTCTTAATAGGTCAGGCGTGCACTACACGCAGGAAAACGGCTACTAGGGTAGTGGAGTACGTGTGGCACGCACATGTGGTTGTTTTAGGTTAGAGGACCCCTCCCTTGGGATCAAACACGTGTTGCCTCTTAAATCAGCCACAGCGACCTCAGAGAACCTTGGTCCTCGCAGAGCAAAGACAGAAAGGGTTAATATGATTTTAGTAAACTGCAGGAGCATCCAAGGAAATGAATGTCCCAGGATTAGTATCGCTTATTGAAGGTTATAATGCACAGATAGTTTTGGGAACAAGAAGCTGGTTGAAGTCAGACGTCAATGACAACGAAATCCTTGGTTGAGAATGGAATGTTTATCGTAAGGATAGGTTAGTTACCAATGGTGGCGGCGTGTTTATTGCAGTAAAAAATTCGATAAAATCTAGCGAGTTTATCAGGGATTACGATTGCGAATTAATCATGGGAAACTGAGTATAAAAGAATGGTCAAAAATGGTGATCGGATGCTTTTATAGACATCCTAGATCAGGATCTGTAGTTGTAGAGCACTTCAGACAGAGCTTGCAGAATATCATCAGTAATTTTCCTGATCAAGCGGTTGTAATAAGGGGTGACTTCAACTTGCCAGGTATAGATTGTGAATGTTATGTCATCAAAGCTGGTGCCAGGGACAGGCAATCATGTCCCATTGTTCTGGATGTCTTGTCCGAAAATTACCTTGAGCAGATAGTTAGAGAACAAACTCGTGAGGGTAAGGCTTAGACCTTTTGGCAACGAACAGACCTGAACTTATTGATCAGTTAACGTAGAGTAAAATATGAGTGATCATAAGGCTGTGGCAGCATCTATTCTACAAGGAATGTTAAGAAAGGTAGGAAGATATTTTTACTCAGCAACGCTGACAGGACACAAATTTCAGAATATGTCTGCAGTTAGCATCAAATATTCGGTGATGAGGACGAAGATGTGGAGAACAAACGGAAAAATTCAAAGGCATCGTTCAGTATGCCCTACAAAAGTATGTTTCGAGAAGGTTTTAAGGAAAAAGGAATGATCCACCATAGTTAATTGCCGTGTTAGAAAAGCGCTACTAAACAAAGAGCACTCTATCTCAGATTCAAGAGAAGTAAGAACCTAGCCGACAAACAAAAGCTGAACCAAGGGAAAATGAGCGTAAGGAGAGCAATGAGAGAAGCGATCAATAATTTCGAAAGTAAGACTTTGTCAACCGACCTGAGTAAACACCCTAAGAGATTTTGATCGTATGTAAAATCAGTAAGTCTGTCAAAATCATCCATTAATTCTCTCAGCGACCACACCGGCACCGAAACGGACTATAACAGAGAGAAGAGCGAAATACTGAATTCGGTCTTCTGAATTGTTTCACGGTGGAAGATCATAAGACTGTCCCTCTTTTCAATCGTAGTGCGAACGTCGAAATAGCAGATATTGAGATAACCGATCGCGGAATTGAAAACCAGCCACAATCGCTTATTACAGGAAAGGCCTCAGGACCTGATGAGATATCTATAAGATCCTATAATGATTATGCGAAAGAACTTGCTCCCTTTCTAGCAGTAATTTATCGTAGATCGCTTGAGCAATGAAAGGCACCTAACGACTGGAAAAAAGCGCTGGTCATTCTCATTTTTAAGTAATACCGTAAGATGGATCCACTCAATTATAGATCTATATCGTTGACGTCAATCTCTTATACAATTGGGAAAATGTTTTATGCTCAAGAATTATGACCTTTCTCGAAAGTGAACAGCTCCTCTATAAGAATCAAATGGATTACGCCAACTCAGCTCGCTCTGTTCCTCCATGAGATGCACAGCGCAGATGACAACGGCGCTCAGGCTGATGCCGTGTTCCTTGTTCTCAGTAAGGCATTTGACATCGTCCCGCATGGCCGTTTAATGAAAAAAATATGAATTTACGGAGAATCGGACCAGACCTGCGATAGGATTCAATACTTTCTTGCTGATAGAGCTTAGCAGTTCGCTTTTAACGGAACTAAATCGACAGAGGTAAGGGTAATATCCGGACTACCACAGAGAAGTGTGATAGGACCGTTGCTGTTCACAATACATATATAAATGAAGTAGTAGAAGGCGTCGGATGCTCTTTAAGTCTATCCGCAGGTGATGCAGTTGTTTATACTAAAGTAGCAACGCCAGAAGATAGTAAGAATTTGCAGAACGACCTGCAGGTAGTTGATGAATGGAGCAGAATCTGGCAGTTGACTCTGAACGTAGATAAAACTAACATATTGCACATACATAGGGAAAAAGCCACTACTGTTCAGCTACACTATCGATGACAAACATCTGGAGACAGCGTCTGCAATAAAATATCTATGCATAACTATCCAGAGCGACCTTAAATTGGATGATCATATAAAACAGATAGTGGGAAAATCAGACACAAGACTGATATTCATCGGAAGAATCTTAAGGAAATGTAACTCATACCCGAAAGAAGTGGCTTATAAGGCACTTGTTCGCCCGATTCTTGACTATTGTTCATTTATCTGGGATCCGGATCAGGTAGTACTGATACAGAAGATCATACTAAGAGCGGATCGTTTAGCTGGCCAGAGAGCGTTATGGAGATGCTAATCAAACTCCACTGGCAGACGTTCCAAGAGAGACGTTGTGCATCACGGAGAGATTTACTACTATTGAAATTTCGGGACAGCACTTTTCAGGAGGGGTCCGGAGTCAGACAACATTTTACCCCCCCCCCCCCCCCCCCACATACATCTCGTGTATTCACCGCGAGGAGAAAATTCGAGAAATTATAGCCAGTACAGGGGCTTACCGACACCACGCACTATTTGGGAGGGATCAGATAGTGGTACAGAAAGTATCCTCCACCACCCACCATTAGGTGGCTTGCGGAGTATGATGTAGATGTGGAAGTATATACTATTAATGCTTACGAGATGAGCTTCACTACTTTCGTTTATACCTTCCAACTCTGATATGGTCCCACAACCCTGTCGGCTCATAAAAAACCTGTAGATTTCGGGTATTTTTTTAACCTAATAGTAATTTATCCGTTAGCTGACACTATATAAACTGCATGTACCATCTGGGAGAGTGAGTTTCCAAACTCCATACCAACAGAGAGCGCATCTCTGGGAGCGTTGTTAATAGACCAACAGAAAATTATGTTACCGCTATTTCGAAACAATGTTGTCCAGATTCTAATAACAACAAACTGAATCCACCAGTGCCTTTAACACCTCCTTTTATGCTCTTGAAGATGCACGGTGAGGCCACATGGTCATTCCAGTCCCATTATTTTATGTAAAAGATGTCCGTCACTTGGAGGGAGACAGTCCTTTATGAGTATTACTCTTATGTTAAAGATACATAGCATTAGTCGAACGTTAAAGTATAGCACTGTTCTCGAAGGCACAAACTCAATCGCAACGAAATATTAAAAAAAAATTATATACCCTCTTCTTTTCTGTATGTCAATGTCTATGCATGTGTTTCGGGTGGATACCACGTCCCAGGGTAGGCCTAAGATAGTTTTAGAATGTGGACCTATCTCGTTCTATATCCGGAACCGTGTCTAGTTATGGATCTACATAGCCCTACGTCTGGGAGAGGGTTCCAAGATTTTAATCTACCTTGCATTATGTACGGATCGGTGTCTAAAACATGATCCACAGCGCGGTGCATCTGGGATATTGTTTGAAGATGGATCAACCAGCGGGAGGACTGGTACAGGTTTACTGACAGATGCAATGCATCTGTAGAATATTTGATAGTGAATGACTGGGTGCCGTTGAGTACAGTGCTACACTGTGTAAGTAGGTTGTTTAGGTTTTTTTATCTGTAACGCGGCCACCACGTAGCACTCTGTATAAAAATCACTGGCTGTGCCGTGTGCAGTCTGTGGCTGGTTTGCATTGTTGTCTGCCATTGTAGTGTTGGGCAGCGGCAGCTGGATGCTAACAGCGCGTAGTGTTGCGCAGTTGGAGGTGAGCTGCCAGCAATGGTGGACGTGGGGAGAGAGATGGCGGAGTTTTGAAATTTGTAAGAATTGGTGTCATGAACTGATATATATATTATGACTATAAAGGTAAATACATTGTTTGTTCTCTATTAAAATCTTTCATTTGCTAACTGTGCCTATCAGTAGTTAGTGACTTCCGTAGTTTGAATCTTTTAGTTAGCTGGTGGTAGTGGCGCTCGCTGTATTGCAGTAGTTCGAGTAACGAAGATTTTTGTGAGATAAGTGATTTGTGTAACGTATAGGTTAATGTTAGTCAGGGCCATTCTTTCGTAGGGTTTTAGGAAGTCAGATTGCGTTGTGCTAAAAACATTGTGTATCAGTTTAAGCACATCCGTGTATAATTGTTCAAAGAGGACGTTTCACATAGACCAGTCTTGTATAATTTTTCTAAGGGGACATTTCATATGGCGACCCTGCCAGGATACCTCACTGGAATCTTCTGATTTTTTCTTGTAGTTTGTGTAGTTAGTGTAGCCTTTGTTTATTGCTAGCGCATAATCATAGAGAGAATTTCCTTTGTAGTTGCAGTCTTTCATTGTTGTACAGTAAAACAGTTGTGGCATGCATGTAGATTTGCACAAAGTATTTTGCAGCTTCGCTTGCAATTAATTAGATATTATTTTCAGTGCTATGTTAATGTGTTCTCTTATTATTGCTCTTCAAATTGTGCTTTTATGTGCTATCGTGTGAAATATTGTGACAATAATGGCGTGTGAAACACGTAACACTAGGCTCCAAAGTAAACTGAGAAATAATAGTGACGACGAGCGTCGCTTATCAGCACCACTTTGTAGTGAATTAATAGACATTCGAAGTAGTAATTTGGTAATTGTGCATAGGGAAATGGAGCGGGCGGCAAATAATGGTGTAGACAATGAAACAAGTAGTGAACAGGGAACAATTATCGATCGATCAGTCGGCAACAGCTCGCCTCAGGAATCCGAAATGACAGAACACAATATTGCAAATACTGTAGACTTAGGTTATGGGTCCTCACCGTTTTCTCAAATGAGTCAAGACACATATTCTGCCTGTCAAAATGTAAATGTTGCCGGTGAAAATGCACTGCCAAAAAGCATAGAAAAACAGATTCCAGACACTAATACATTATTATTGCAATTAATGCAACAAATGGAACAAAATCAGAAACAAATGGGACAAAATCTTCAAAAGTTAGACACAATGGAACAAAATCTTCAAAAGTTAGACACAATGGAAAAAAATCAGAGACAAACACAGCAACAGTTGGACACAATGGAACAAAATCTTCGGAAGTTAGACACCACACTTGAACAAACAGGTGAAGATTTAACTACTGAGTTACATAACATAGAATCGAAATGTCAAAAAATCTGTAATGACGTAAAAACACAAATTTGTGAGCATTTTCAACCTATTTTTTCGCGGCATGAAAACGCGTTACAGAATCACGAAGCAGCCTTAAAAGAACTGCAAACAATTGTTCATGAAAATCATGAGACCTTGCAAGCTAAAATTGACTCAGTTGCATCTACCGATTCGGTTACACAACTTGCAAAAACTCAAGAAAACTTAAAGGACACAGTAGATACTCTGAAAATTCGTTCAGAAAGACACATGGAGGACATTAGTTCATTATCAGAGAATGTAGTTGAACTTTCGGATCAGCTAAATAATTTATCTACGAAGGTAGATGATAATCTGAATGACACAAAACCGGTAGTCTTTAATGACACAGAAGAGTTCGAACAAATTAGGAAATTCAAACAAAATCAAAATCAAATTAATACGCAACAACAAAGAGAAATCCGGGAAGTACAAGATCAGCTGACACAGGTAATACAAGAATTACGTATTTCAGAGGACTCTCGCACACCAATACGGGAAGAGGGACATAAAAATACGGAACCGCCACAAAATAATAACACAGGGCACTTTGGAGATTATGAAAGAAATTGGCAGAGTACACCGAATTTTGAGATGGAAGCGCCGAAACGACGTAACAATGACCGACATGCAACCCGCCGACACGATGATTTTGACTATAAGCTGTTCATTACTACATGTAAATTCAAAACATTTAGGAATTCTGGCAACGACATTCATCCACAAGTGTGACTTCATCAATTCTCTCATTGTTTCCCCCCCAACTGGTCATTAGAGCACAGATTAGAATTTATGTGTGGCTATTTAGAGAATGAACCAGCTCTAAGAATGCGATCGCTCATTCACAATTGCCGCAGTGAAGGAGAATTTTACCACGCCTTCCTCTCAGCATATTGGTCTCAAGCCACACAAGACCGAGTAAAACATGGCATCATAATGATGAAAAATTTCGAACAATCTGAATTTTCAAGTCTTGTGAAATATTTTGAAGACATGTTACATAAGAATCAGTATCTTTCAAACCCATACAGCCCGTCAGAAGTCATCTGCATTTGCTTAATCAAATTGCCTGAACATTTACGGCATATTATTTTGGCAGGCCGTTGCAAAGACGACATTGAAGCTTTTCAGGGACTCTTACAAGAATTAGAAATTGACACTGACAATCGCGGAACGCGAAAACAGGAACACAACAATTACAGGTCACATCCGTCGCAATTCCGCGATGAAAGAAATAATAACTGGACACGACAAGGCTATTCTCACAACACAAATCGTGACCAAAACAGACACCACCCGTATGACAACCGTTGGCAGAGTAGTAACATTACAGGGAAAGATCACCTCTCCGCAGTAGTGACTATCACAGAGACAATCAGAGAAACAGACAATATGGGAACCAAAATAATTATTATCAAGGGAGACAGAATAACTTAAGACGCAACGGTCTAGCGCGCAGTTACGATTCAGAGAGAAATTCTCCACCACGTGACCGAAAAGAGAGAAACTATGGAATCTACCGACATGACGACAGACGATATGATCGTAACGACAGACCTGAATTGCAGCAGAACTGGCGGGATTCAAACAGAGCAGAGCCCTCTCGAAAAGGTGAATTTGTAGAAGTTAGGTCTCCTAATCCCAATAACAGCGCGCGCCAACAAAGAGACAGACAGTGACTCGCACCGATTGAGAAAAATTCCAGTATTCCTTACCGACGTAACCACATGATAAATGTGTTGAGACTGAAACTCTGCGCACTAGGAAGATTAAAAGAATGCACCACATTTCACATGTAAAACCGTTTATTGAAATATAATCTGCTTTTTAACTTTGTCTTTGCCATAAAACGTTTCACTTCACTTTTCTAGTATACTTTGTCACACTGAGAAACTGTTAACATGCAACAATGTTTTGAAGTTAACTATCCAGTCTAGAACCTAGGGAACATTTTTAAACAGAAATTACGAATGCATTGTTATAGTGAACAGACGACACAGTGTTGTTATTTGTACATTCTTGCTTGTTAGTTGCACGATTACGTAACGACTATAAGGCTTACATACTTAGAACATATACTCTTAATGAGGTTTTAATGCAACATTTTGGTTCAGTTGAAAAGACATTCTTTATTTGAAGTACTTTCTGTGACATTAAAGATGACTTAGCGTTTGGTTTCTTTGATAGCTACACGATTATATCACGACGCTACTAATGTGTCACACAATTTACATTGTGCTTTTGCGGTGTATCTTTTTATATCTGCACAGTTTTTTTGAATTATTCTGGAAAGTAAAACATGTTTTAGTGGTAACTTTTGTGGTATAGCTACAAGGAGACAGCGTTTTCCATAGCACAGTAATACGTTACAGCATAGTACTGTCTTCACCACAGCAGTAAGCGTAATAAGTAAGATATTTATACGCAAAGCAATTCACTTCCTTTATTACGAGGTAAATACATTGACTTCAGCAGAACTTTGCTTACAGAGGACGATAACTACGACACTTCCACATAATTATCTTACAGCAAAACGCACATTTAGCACTACAGGGCACGCATTTGAGTGATTAATTTGGTACTTAAACCATTTATTTATCAAGATTGTTGAATTAAAAAGAAAGTTTTTCGTGATACATTTCATTCCATTGCTGTAATCTGTAACACCTGAAGGTATAATTACATTAATCCTCAGGGGGGAACACGCTTACTTTGTGTACCATGTGTTTGGCAAGCACAAGGAGCCCTAGCTAATATGGTATTTACTTATACAACTTTACACATCGGTACCATATTTCTCTAACACATAAATTACATAGCTATCTGATAATTTAACTGAGAAACAAACTTTTTTTTACTACATCAGTGACAGATGTTTACGTAATTACACAGTTGGATAACTTCACACTTATGAAATTGTATTTTGTCTGTACTGTGTGAACCCTTCATATTTTTTTCGGAACCATTGTGATGCTATGAGAGCTTTGAATGATGTATTTGGTATGGGATATTAATGTTTAAAGTACGTTTGAGGTAGTTGACACTTTTGACATGAGCAGAGAATTTTTTTTAGGTTTTGAAATTATTGGAGGAATCTACGACGATTTAGAGAGTTGACTGAGGTCTTATGATGTTATTATTACGACGACGATGTGAATTATGCTGCTGAAGTATGTTTAAGCTGATGCTATATGAGTTATTTGGTTATGCTACGTATCTGTTACGATGACATATAGAAGATGTGTCGACGAATATAAATATGTGTAATAAGGTAAGGAATAATGAGTAGTGGTTAGGGACTCTGGTTTGTGAAAAAGGATGTTGGAAACCAAGAGTCGTACTTCAAGAGTTATGAAATGTGTGTATATGCGTGAATGTATCACTATGGTGGCGAAAATTTTTTGGACACTATTATATTTATAGGATTTTATTTTCTACACATTTGTAATGCAAACTCTCAACCTGTGAAAATATTTTTATATGAGACTGCCACTGTAGCGGAAACTGGTGTCGTAAATATTTCGGTAAAACAATTAAGTGACCACCTGCACGTAATGCGTCGTGGGCACCCAGCTGCGCGACAACCACCTGACAAAAGAGAGCCATTAGTGTGTGCCTTTCAGAGGCACAGGTAAAAAAAAAGGACCATTATCCTCGCTATTGACATTCCTTTGTAGAAAGCACCGCAAATACGACACGCTCATTACTGAGAAAGATAGTTACATCTGACACCTGATTATAACAAACGTCTTTCTACGAGAGTTGAGAGAATTTGTACTAACTTATGAAATGTCACATGGCTATTGAATGATATTTTTATGCTTTGCCTTTCATAGTTGCTTGTTTCATTTGATATCTGTTTTCCAGCTGTGTTACAGCATTGGTTTTATAAAATAAAATTAAGTGCATTTGCTAATGTGAAAACTTTCTGTCAACAGATATGATAAATAATAATTTTATGATCCACATTCTTAAAAAAAAAGGATCACTTGGAAAGGAAAGAACAATAAGAAGGGACTAGTAACAGTAACTGCATATATAATTTTCTTTTCCAGTACTTGGTAATTTTTTTTAGAATTAGTTTTTGTAGTGTGCCACTTTAATTTCATAGACATTAAGATGTGAATATACATTTGTCTTATCTGCATTGTTGTCTTTAGTGTACTATTTTTTTTTGCTTGTGGGTTTGTCATGTTTAGGTATAAGTTATTACGTTTATTGCTGCTTGCTTTGGTTACTTGCACTTTTTTGTCCTTGTTGTTTGTGTTAATTGTTTTGTGCTGCTGCATTGCATCGTCCCTTAGTTTATCATCTGAGCTCAGTAGATTTAACTTAGCTTAAGAAGGGGTAGACTATATAAGAAACTAACTATGATGAATTGGAAGAAAAGCATTGAGAAGCTATAAGAAAATGGTTTGGCCAAAAAAAGTAGTATACAGTGGAGGAAAACTATTTTTGAAAGAGGATGAGAACAGAATACAGAAAGCATGCTTGGATAGGATTTTTTTTGGCTGGAGCAAATGTTGAAATAAGAGGTATGATCTATGGAATGAAGTTTTGGGTTGGACTCCAGTACCAAATGTTACCCTGAAAACGAACCCTGTCCTTTCCTTTTGTGTTATCCCACTACGTGTTTATGTACCCTTGTGTATTTATTTTCTTCCTGTCTCTGTGTGCTGTTTCATAGATTTTTTTCTCTTCTAATACTAAGCTACAATCACTATGATGAGGTATACTGTTATCCTCAAATATAATTTGCATTAATAACATGTTATTTACTTTGTAAAGATGTTTACACATTATTTATTCTGTTTTGTTCTAATGCTCATGTGTGAAGTTGATGTTTCAAAAATTATTCTGATCTTTTATGTATATACTTATGTCGTAATTTTTGTAACACCGATGTATTTGCTATTTCGATTCTTTTGTAAAGCCTGTACTACTGCAAATGTTATCTGTATTGTTATGTTCTTTAAAGATGTATTTTGTACCTTTGTTATTGCATTCTTATGTTATAAAATTGTAACTGACACCAATTCATCAAATTAAGTAACTTGTAAATTACATTTCACTGCACACATTTCTGTTGGTCATAGTATATGGACAATATGTGAGAAGTAGGGACTGATAGTGTTTGCACGTGTGTTAATAATTCAGTAAGGGACTGGATAACAGCATTGCTGGTTGTATGGACATCTCAAAAACAATTTTTGTGAGTGCACAAGTGGTGGTTATGGACTTGCTATATTATCCGTAAGACTCTTCAATGGTGATTGTGCGCCTGCACAGTCAAACAGATGGCTGCTGGCCATCTCTACAAGGACTACAGTGGGTCTACACCTTTGATGACCCAGCAATACCGTACTCTCTACCAGGACTACAATGGGTCTACTCTGTGATGACCTACCTACCAATATTCTTGAAAACTTCGACTGACTCTGCTGTGGGTTTGCTCTGTTGTGGCCCATTACCAGTCTTCATGTTAAGAGTCAGCACTGTCTTTCTGTTGGAAGGACAACACTACTTCTTCAAGACTGCATGGAAATCCACTACTTCCGTGTGCATTTTCTTTTACTACTCAGACTTTGAGAAAAACACTGCAATTTTACTTTGATGAATGATCAGGACTGTCTTTATAGATTGCAAAAACGTTTTAGCTTTTGACCAACATTGTATCGATAAGTGTGTGCATTTCATTTCTCTGTCATTGTAATTATGAAAAAATTTTTCAAATCTGTATTGGCCACTGCCCAAAACAATTTGTAAATTTTTTTGTGGGGAAGCATGAGGGCTATGTAAGTAGGCTGTTTAGTTTTTTTATTGGTAACGCCGCCACCACGTAGCGCTCTGTATAAAAATCACTGGCTGTGCCGTGTACAGTCTGTGGCTGGTTTGCTTGTTGTCTGCCATTGTAGTGTTGGGCAGCGGCAGCAAGATGCTAACAGCAAGTAGCATTGCGCAGTTGGAGGTGAGCCGCCAGCAGTGGTGGACATGGGGAGAGAGATGGCGGAGTTTTTAAATTTGTAAGAATTGGTGTCATGAACTGATATATATATTATGACTATAAAGGTAAATACATTGTTTGTTCTCTACTGAAATCTTTTATTTGCTATCTGTGCCTATCAGTAGTTAGTTACTTCCGTAGTTTGAATCTTTTAGTTAGCTGGCGGTAGTGGCGCTCGCTGTATTGCAGTAGTTCGAGTAACGGAGATTTTTGTGAGGTAAGTGATTTGTGTAACGTATAGGTTAATGTTAGTCAGGGCCATTCTTTCATAGGGATTGTAGGAAGTCAGATTGCGTTGCGCTAAAAATATTGTGTGTCAGTTTAAGCACATTCGTGTATAATTGTTCAAAGAGGACGTTTCACATAGACCAGTCCTGTATAATTTTTCTAAGGGGACGTTTCAACTGTGTCATCACAGTAATGTGCTTATCTGTAACACGCATAAGAATAAACCGAAGGACTGTCTCCCTCTGTCCATCGGACGTCCGGCACACAAATAACGGAATTGGGATGATTATGTGCCGTCCCCATAGATCTTTAAGAGTATAAAAGGAGGCGTGGAAGGCACAGCAGGATTCCATGATTTGTTATTACTACTGGAGAATCTAGACAATACTGCTGCGAAATATCACTAACTTAACTTGCACCTTAGATGTTATGCTCTTTAGCAGGATTAATTTAAATATGCTTACATCCCATAGAGAACCGTTTTGCGAAGAGTTTTCCGCTATTTGCAGGGCTGTATAACTGTCAGTGATAACGACAAGTGGCCGGGAATATGTGTGCATAGGCTCTATATGTAAGTGCGTAGAGCTGTCAGCAGTGGACTGTTGCAGTTCGAATGCATAACTTGCTAACTGTGGATTTATAAATAATGTTGATACGGATGCGCACTCTGTAGGCATGGAAAAGGGAAACTCGCGCTTTCCACTATGGTAAGTGAAGGTGACACACTGTCAACTAACGGATAACTTATTACTAGAATACTTCAGATTTTAGATGTCCCAGTAGGGTTGCGTCAACTATCAGAGTTAAAGCTTATAATCAAAATTAGCGAATCTCATCTGGTACGCAATAAAACTATGTACATGTGGCAAAAATATCAGAGCAGTAACAGAAGTCAACTCTTTACACATGTCAACTCACTGGAGCAGATCCCTACATTGCAGAGTGGAAGTCAAATGAAAATGTAGAGCTGTGGCAGACTTTAAATTTCCATCATGCCCATCGCTACATGAATGTGCAAACAAACTCTATGTTGTGTTGCAGCAGCACACGAGTTAATTTACAGACTTCAAGTATCCAATCAGCACCACTCGTTAATCATTATTTAGGTACGAGGTGGGTGTTACTATACATCTCATGATCTTCCTACCCAAAATGCGTTTATGTAGATCAGCATGAGCTGTAGGATTCTAAGAATTTTCTTGTAGGCTAGCTGTAGGACACGCAAATCTCCTCGTATAAAACGAAACAACGCATGGATAAGTCGGCAATACCACCATATACGTATCGAAAAAAATATGGAAAACGGATATAGAATTAGTAAAATTCGAGGAAATCCGGACATAATTACGATAAATTGTTTAAAAACGCCTAAAATTAAGACAAATGGGAAGAAATAGGTAAATTTCGAGAAACTTCGGAAATTAAGTTGATTGAAAATAAATAAAATGACAGAAAAAGGATCACGAAATGTGAGGAACAGGTAGTTTGAGAGGTGCTGGACACTAAATCTCCAACCTTATCAAATGAATGCCAGAATACTCCTTGACTGCCATCCACACGTGGATAGAAGGCGAAGCATCATATATTCTGCACTATTTTAGATGTGCTGGGAATTTGTAGACAACATAAGTGCATCTGTATAGAATGCTGCCTGGTATACTTCCTCGCATATGACCAAGAGGATGTAGTGCACAGCCATCGATCTGAATTCGCAATTTAGTGTATGTTACATGAAAAGTAGTACACGGTTGATTTAGCGATGATACAGAAATTGGGAAGTATTCAGCAGTGGCGATGAAATTACGCAACAACTGGTAAATTTGCAATAATTTATTGCACTCTCAGCTGCGGTGTCCGTTACAGTACATAGTCCAATATTGGTGGTGTCACATTGGCCCATACTGATGGTGTCTTTACCATACCACTGACGTGAGTCACGTTCTGACAGCCGGGAATCTCGATCAACCAATTTGGTCATACGTTATTCCATTCGTAAGTCACGCTCTTTTCGCTCGGCATCACGTTCTTTCACCTTAGATATGAAATTGAACAACATATTCATATCAAAGTGTTGCGTGGAAGAGGCATTAGCCAACCCAGAAGGTTCTCTTTGATCATTAATTACTGTTACTTGAGCCCCCACGACATCCGGATTTTTTTCTGTCTCATCTTAGGAAGTCGTGAGCACTTTCAGTTCGTCCATTCTTTCTCTTCACTTTTTTTCTGTGTCAAGAGAAAGAATGATTTCTACAATTTCAGTCGTTTCCTGTACCGATTCTTCTTTGATTTCAAATTCATCTTTGTCGTGATCTAATTTACCCTTTCCCGTTCTCTTTGACATTTTGAAAATTATTATTCTCTAATTAACAGTTTACTAAACCTTTCTGTATAATAAGTACACAGTTGTCTTTATGGTTGCACACGATGTTACACAGTTACACAAATAATGGTGCAAGGGTTTCGGTGCTGCACCACAATGAATAAACTATTGACTAGCACTCACAAACCTGAGTATTTCAGTTCTTTACTGATAAGTGTCTTGTTTTGCAGAGGCGGCGGATGTGCAGTCAGCTTTGGCAGCAACAGTGCCCCCTCCCCCCCCCCCCCCCCCAATCCTCACAGCGCCGGAAGTCGTCGCTCTCAGCAGTCGGCGACCTCCGCGTAATGGAAGTCGGCGCGTCATCTTAGCTCGGTCGGCACTGCGTCCTCCGACGTCGACTCGAAGTTCTGCGTGTTATATTGAGGCGCAAAAGTGGCTCCTACGCCTTTCTTGCTACTTAAAGTCCTATATTCCTAATCTCAGTGTCGTGCTTCATGGTTACGCGCCCCGCTTTATGGGCGTCAGTTTTTTTGTAACTTCCCCTTTTATATTGATTAATTGTTAATGAATGATGCTCAGGCTCCGACTAGCTCGAGGTAGAATGTTTGCGAGGAAAGTCACTAAAAAGAATTGTCTTGCTGCACTGTTTTTATGCCGAGTTCATGTTGTACCGGCTTAATCAGATGAATATATGCTCCCCGATGCGAATGAGCCTAGCTACAAGTAAATGCATACAAACAGAGATTATTGCCCTAATAGTGATTACACACTATATACGTCCAGAGTTTATCTATGAAAGTTTACAATTCGCGTGAGCTAAATAGTCTGAATCAGTACGATAACTTTCTAGAGCGCCAAAGAATATCTATGAGTGCTGCGCTCTGCTGATAATCTATGTTGTCTCACAGATAAATGTCTCACGAGAACGTAATATTAAATTAATTGAAAGAAATGTCAAGCACTGTAAATTCAATTTATATTGGTTTATTCTAGTCTATGCACATCCAATCATTGTCTTAAAGAAGTAACCTTTCTTTCAGATGCGTGGAGTTAGTTAGGTAAATTCAGTCAAAGAATTTACAGCAAGATTCAGATTACGCTATTTCGTTTATGCCACTTTAGGTATATTCCTCACAGAGTACACTACCCATTCCTTCCTATCAGTCGAACTATTAATTGTCTGTTTCACTGGGTCTACGTTCAGTCTTTAGTTGATGATAAATTAAGCAAATATATTCGGTTTTTTTCCTAGCTTTAATTACTTCAAAGATGTTGTCAAAGTTGCTGAATTACATTTTTCAGTTTTCAATGATTTCTAGCAGATCGCAAATCTTCAAAATGTAACAAACTATCTCGTATCGTCTACGAATATTACGTATGAGCGCTTAAGCTCAATTACGACACGATAAGGCAAGCGCCAGAAGCACATTAACAATGTAAACTTTAGCTTCCCTATTAAGCAGTGTCCACAAAGAGTAAACACAAGGAGTATCGTCCTCTGAGGTCACTTGTTATACTCCGTAACCTACAAGACTACTACCTTGGGTTCTACTATTATTTTACCTTGAAAGTAATGGATTTTATTTCTTTTTAATTCTTTTTCAAAAAAAATTAAGTTACTTTGCTACCAGTTACTCTGTTTTCAGTCTACTAGCTACTAGTCATGCAATGTTAGTACAGAGGGATATTGTTTTTCTTTTTAGGAAATTTGGATCCTGGGGCCGGTATTGGGGTGTGAGGACTAGATTTATATTTTTAATTTTTGCGTCCAAAGGGTAGCGGCGTTACACCACCCATCCATTGGTTCGCTGTTGATTACCACATAATGATTGATTGACACCACATGGGTGACATAGAGGTAGCCTTGGCAGAACACAGGATATTCCCTACTTGTCATTGTTGACCATAGATTATATGTGGAGGACATCACTTTGACTACTGTTTGGAAGCATTCCTAAATGCCGCTGACTCGTGCTCTTTCCATATGCTGCTACGATGCCCACCACATTTTTTTTCACCAACAAGATGACATCTCTTCTTCCTTTTACTGTTGCCTGTCTTGTGGAAAGCACCATCCGGCGATGGTCAACATCTGAGCAGTAATCATGTACATGACTGCAAAATGTGGAAACAACGATCTTCAAAACGGAACCCCGAGACATCTGCTATCCCATCGCCGTGAAAGCTGCGATTAACTGTAAAGGTCATCACATTATATGGCTGTTTGGGAACGCTCTACAGTGCCGGAAACTCATCCAGTTTCCTTATGTTAACATGTCTTCGACCTTTTTCTCAGTGAGAAGCATCGCCTCTTTGTTTTATTTCTATCAACCTGTATGTTGTAGGAGCTGCATAGTTTACACTTTGCGATGCTCAGCTTTCTGTGAAGCCAATGTATTTTATCTCCTGACACAGACCTGAAGGTTACGATAGAAACACCAATGGCGGTGTACAAAGCTATAGTAATACAATGCTTGGATATGTTACAGCTGAAACGCAATGTGTTAAACAACTTGCGAAAGAAAACACAATAACTCTCTATTGTAATTGATAGTCTGTTGGATACGGTCTTCCGCCCAGTAGAGGTGACAAAACTCTACACAAGTCTGTGCAAGCGACTTAGACCACTCAACACCTGCTCCAGTGGAACAAAACGTATGTATGTAATAAGCTCAATGTCATGATGCAGGCGATATTTGCTTTTCGATATATCTGAAGACAGAGATGGGGTGACATCTTACAGGAGGTTCTATTACAAGGAGTGTTATAACTAATTAAAGTCTGGATGCTTATAGTTCATAGTTTATTACCTGATTGGATGTTACAAAATAACGATCACGAATGCCCTTGAATGTACTAAATGACTGCATAAATGCTGACCTGTATCGGTTTTTCATGTGTCTGAAATGAATACAATGCCCTCGTGCATGACAATTTGGGATTTGCACATGTGGATTACTCTGAGACTACACCGATTTAGCTAATAAAACTAACAGAAATCTATTGCTTCTATACCCGTGGAATCATGACTGTTTTTACTATTATCATCATGATTGTGTGTTTAAAAGTAGTTGTTACCGTGAGTTCCTTGTGATTTTATACTTCGTAATTTCCATTTATATAGTAGACATATCTTCAAATATACCTCTACGTGGAACCTCGAAATGATAGAGTTCTTCTCGATATGTGAGTTGGAACAGGCTACTCTGTGAGTACCAAATTGATTACGAAACTGCAACACAATAATCTGCCACTATTCTAAATAATTGCTTGCTGGATGACAGAATTTTTGCACACATGTTACTAGATCTAAGTTATGGAGGAAAGAGATGAGCTGACACTAAATACAATTATTGTCCATCGCAAAATGGCTGTCCTCTCTAGGGATGTGGGTTTGTGGGTGTGTGTTTCTTTGTGTGTTGTTTGCCCTAGGAAGCTGTGCGCTGCTCAGGGCGTGGTTACATTTTAGAAGAACAAGCGAGTTTTAATTGGGGTATCATTTACTTATCTTGGTTTGCTTAGATGACCTTACAGTCTTTTGAGTTAGCAGAGAGATACCACCCTTGACCACCAAGTCACATAGTCCACTGCTCAAAGACTCTACCACTGTAGCAGCTGGCAGGGTGCGGGTGAACGGTTGGCTGGAAGGATGCAGTAGAAGCTGGGTGTTTGAAAAGCCTGCATCCTCACTGTGGGTGGAGGGATGGATGGTGAGGGAGGCCGAGGGATGGCTGAAGGGAGGAAAGACCAGCTCTAACTTCTCTGCCTCGTTACTATACCTCGAGGAGAACGCTACTTCAACTGCTGCCCCTCCCTCCTGTTGCAATCTTTCGGGATAGCCATTTTCCCTAGTCCCCCATAAATGTGTTGCAGTATGACCCATTGATTATGAGTGGTGGTTTTTTCCTTGATAATTTCGATGTGTAATTAGAAGAGTGAAGCATTTTCTATCAGCTGTGGTAGTGTGTATAGACTTAGATCACCTAAGCTGCACTGTGACTGTTGAGTAACGCAGGGCGAGGGGTCCGTAGTGAACTCTGGCGTCAAACGGTGACAGATACAGTCCTCAGCTGCATGCTCACAGGTAGTTTCCTAATTTACGTATTAAACTCCTCTATATCCATCACCAGCGTCTCATCAGTTGAAATTATTTCCCACCCAAAAATAAAGATAGTAACGTACACTCAAACCTTTTGCCGTCAGCTTGTAGGTAAAGGGAAGAGTTTGAGTACGCCTGCCACTAATTTCGAGTGGTATTGCAAAATTCTTTCCCAGCAGGATAACACCAGTTTTACGGAATAGTCCAGTTTTGAGCTGTATTGTGATTTTAGACGCTGTTTGTAGCGCTGTAAATGCAGTTGTGTAATTACGACCGAGCTTTACTTTAGTTTAGCAACCGAAATAAATGAAGTACATTAACCTAACCTCCCTCTCCTGTATCTTGGCAGATTCCATATGTTGGTGGTACACCTGTGCTTTCCATCCAGACGGATCAGGTTTCGAGTTCCGGAAAGGATGCTGCAACTTTTAATTTCTGGCCAATCCATGTTTGGGGGTTGGGTTTGAGGTCATCACAGCCGCGGACAGTAAAATTCCTGCTAATAGGATAGGTGGGGAAGGGGTGGTGGAGGAGAATGGGAGGGAGTGGAGACCCACATGCTGGCTGAAGAAAATGCATGACATCATCTGGGGGCTGGGAGCAATTAATTGATCTATGTAATTAATTGACATGTCAGTCTGATACTAAAATTGTACCTGGTGCCCCATCATCCCACTACTAACAGTATGACAGTCTGCTGCACATGTTGGTGCAAAACTGATATGTAGCAGTATGCCTTCAATCTTCTTTTTTGAACTTTTCTACTCCATGTCCCCAGGCTAAGTGCTTGTACCAAATTAATTTTCCTTCGTGTCTGTGAGATATACAGACATGCCATGCTTCAGACTCTGGATTAAATCTATGAAATAAAGCATCATTACGCTATTATGTATTTACAAACTTTAAAACTTCTCTCAAAATAGGTGTATTATTTACAGTTCTAAGTCTATCACTGTCATCTTAAAGTCTAAGGCCATTTCACAAACAATTACACATGCACACTGAACATTAATCAATTAACTTAAATCTTCTGGAAACTCGTCTTTGGCACTGTACATTAATTTCTTCACTAATTTTCTTCTTCGATAAACTTAGTGACTTTGTCGAAAACTGTTCTTCACATTTAGGAGCAGAATCTGTTACTGTTATTTAAATTTCCTGTTCCTTTTACACGTGAAAGTTGACATTCCCTCACTTCTTTTAATATGCATCCACTGTTACGGCCCATTTCGAACGAAATAGTTTGATATTTGCATATCTAAGAACTGAAACTAAGTCTGTGAAATAAAGCATCATTCTGTAATCCGTAAAATTTTGCAGTCTTGGGTGTACGTTATTTTTCAATGTTTTATTTCACTTTATCCCATCTGAGATTAACATTCTGTGAAGTGTGCATGTTTTTACACATCTCAAGATAGTACTTGGGGCCTGCATCGTCATTCATTAAAAAGATCGTTCAGTCGTTACCTGTTCTATTAAATCTGTGAACTCAGGAAACCCTTGCGGTAACCAGCAGAATGCTTCTGCTATGATATTTTCACTACCATTAATGTAAACAGTCTGATAATCATATTCGTGCAATGTGAGACATCACCTAGTTAATGTCTGGTGAGCCAAATTGCATAATAGAAAACACAACGCCTTGTTATCGAAAAATAGCTTTATACGGTGACAATAGATGCAATAATAGAATTTTCGAAATGAGCACACGACACTCAATGCTTCTAATCCTGTGGTTGGATAACATCTTTCATCTACATCGATACTCCACAAATCACATTTAAGTGACTGGCAGAAGGTTCATCGAATCACATTCACAGTTCTCTGATATTCCAATCTCGTATAGCGCGTGGAAAGAACGAACATCTATATCTTTCACACTCAGATAAGTCTGCTTGTAATCCAATAATGTGAATCTGTTTCCGCATTATTTACAATCATCTGAAAGACTGTTGGCAGCCATCAACACTCTTAATATTGTCAAAAGCGTCCTGGCACTCCAGCGAGAAATTTAACAAATCCATAAGATTCTGACTATTGAGTAGTTGGTTCGGAAAGAAGTTTCTAAAGAATGAGACGAGACTACATAAACCTTTTAGTAGCCGTTTTGGAGTAGGAGGTGGAAAGCTCGCAATTGCAGACATCTTGTCGGGGTGAGGAACAATACCAGGAGAAGGTATGATGTGACCATGGAATTTAATTTCAGCCTTGGCAAATTTTGACTTGTCAAGGCTTGCGGTAACGCCTAACTATGGAAACTTCTTTAATACCCTTTTCAATAAACAAATAGCAGCTAACATATCGTCTACTTATGCAGTTATCTTATCCAACAAATCGGGGCCTAGCACAGTATAAAGAATTGCGGTAAAAACACCTAAACTGACATTCAAACGGAAACGAAATACTTTAAATCTGTACGAGCGTCCAGAAAAATGAACGTCGTATACTTTAGAGAATCCTTAAACAGTGACATGTGCCAAAACGCTGATGTCGAATCGATCGTGGACAGATATTTTAGTCCCTGAATCGTTGACGTTGTTTTTCCTAAACTTCAGGCCCGGTTCTCACGGGCACAATAATTTTCTTTATGTTTCGAGCGTGAAGTATAAGTCGCACGCCTTCACCTGTTTTATTTACTGCTAACAATGGACTGCTATAAGGTGACATGGGTGTTTCTATATTATTCCAGGCAAGTATCTTTTGTATTTCCGTTTCACTGTCTCCAATTTCTACCACGGAATGTAATAAGTCTGACGTGAAAACGTTTCATGTGGAGCAACAGTCAGCATGTTAACGTATCCTTTTATGTCGCCAGGCTTAAAAGAAAATTCATTCACAAAAGATAACAACAAATCGCACAGCTCAACAATCTGCTGTTCACTAAGGTATTCTGATTCTCGTGTCTTTGCTAACATCTTTTTTAGTATCAGGCAAATCATCATTTATTTGATAAGACAGGGCTTTCCACGTTCATAATCAACAAAATGATTGCACACATCTTGCTGCCTACAATCTTCAGTTCAACTTTCGGGCAGAACTGGCCTTGATTTGCCCTAGTGAGTAAAAACTTCAAAATTAACTTTGCATCTATTATTTATTTGGCAGATTCCACAGCGGTGGTCGACCTTTGCATCCCCTCTTCATTGAAATTCCGTGCCTAACGGACAGGACAATGAAAAGGCGCATTCTATAGCTCCGCGTTCAAATAATACTTCAATCTGTGCCCGCCTTAAATCCTTTATGTCCATGCACCAGTGACTCACGGGACAAAACAACTCTCCTCAGGGTAAGTCAGAGTCTTTCATATCCTATTAAAAAATCTGAAGCAAGTCCACTAAATTTCGTCCGCAGCACGTGGTCTTGCGGTAGCGTTCTCGCTTCCCGAGAACGGGGTTCCGGGTTAGATTCCCGACTGGGTCATGGATTTTCACCTGCCTCGAGATGACTGGGTGTTCGTGTTGTCCTCATCATTTCATCATCATTCATGAAAGTGGCGAGACTGGACTGAGCTAAGGATGGGAATTTGTACGGGAGCTGATAACCGCGCAGCCGGTGGTTGTGGCCGAGCGGTTCTAGGCGCTTCAGTCTGGAACCGCGTGACCGCTATGGAAGCACGTTGGAATCCAGCCTCGGGCAAGGAGGTGTGTGATGCCCTTAGGTTAGTTAGGTATAAGTAGTTCTTAGTACTAGGGGACCGATGACCTCAGATGTTAAATCCCATAGTGCTCAGGGCCATAACCGCGCAGTTGAGCGCCCCACAAACCAAACATCGTCATCCACGACACTTCGCCCCCGTATCTATAATCACAGTGGTTGGTATTTCACCTACAACAGCGCTTAATGCTGCCTGAACTTGCTGTTCATAACATTCTGTACTCGACATTGGATTGTTATGTAACTCATCCCTTACGTCAGTTCCTTCGTTACAAAGAAATGTGTTCATCTAAACATTATTCACTTCGCCCCCTTTCCATTCCGCGACCGATAACCGGGAGCAGTATAGCACCGCATTTAGTCTGACGCCTGATTTTCTTGTTGAGTTTGCTGATCGCTAACTTCAGATATTTATGTAGGTTATTATACCTGGCTTGATGCTGCTGCTCTGGTAAGTCGGGAGGCATCTGTGAGAAATTTGCTGTCGGTGGCCCCCGAAAATTAGGTTGCCATAGATTTCCGTTTTGATGGCTCCCTGCCGCGCGGGATTAGCCCAGCGGTCAGGGACGCTGCAGTCATGGACTGTGCGGCTGGTCCCGGCGGAGGTTCGAGTCCTCCCTTGGGCATGTGTGTGTGTGTGTATTTTTGTCTTTAGGATAATTTACGTTAAGTAGTGTGTAAGCTTAGTGACTGATGAGCTTAGAGGTTAAGTCCCATAAGATTTCACACACATTTGAACATTTTTTTGATGGCATCCGAAAATTAGGTTGATGTTGACTCCCGTTTTGGTTCTGATATCCAGGGCGATATCTATGGTTATTATTTTTAATTCTACCCACAAATACAGCACCGTATTGGATTTGTGCGTGCGTACTGCTATTTCTGTGGTCGCCAGCAGCCGTGGTACCGCTGCCGTTTGCAGCGTGTTTCCTACCATTGTAGTTGTGATTCGCCTTTTTTGAGGGCCAAGATACGGGTGGTCGTTCATACTTTTCAAGTTTTTTTAGAATTAAATCAAGCGAATCCACCCCAGCTCAAATGTTTTCCAGACTATCGTCTGTCGCATTTATTAGCTTTTCCGGAAAACTAATTGGCAATTTGCCTTTTAAAATTCCCATCACATCTTTGTCTGGTATGGGATTGTCCCATTGCCGTGTCTTTACACAGTGCTTCCGAAGACTTCCTTGCTTGGCATTATAAGTCTCTGGGTAGAATATTTCACGTCTTAGACGTGTTTGAATATGAGTTACCAATGTGCGCTTAAGAATGCCTGCTCGAACTGTTCATAAGACGTAACAGGATTTATCCGTTGCCGTGTCCCATAACGTGAATTTTCAGTCGTTCGTGTCACGTTTTGGCGATGTACCCTTAAAATGCGTATGTACAGCACCGGATGTGGAAACCTTATTCGGGAATTAGCGTCTGAAAATGTCTGCTTAAGAAGCCTTTCTTCCAAACGCACGGGGGCAAATGTCGGCGCTGCGCCTGCAGAATCGTAACTGCATCCTGCACATGTACCGTAACATCATATTTAATTTTGTACTTGTGGGTTGTATATCAGTACATTCCCGTACGTTCGTGGAATGTACATGGGAGTCTGTATTGTCACGCGGCCGATTAACAACTATTTGTACCTTTTGTTTGACGTCGGTTACATGAGTGTTAACTTTGTCTCGACATTGGGGTAAATATTCTGCTAAAATTTGCCACATTTCCCCAAATTCTGTGCGAATTGTTTCGTCTGCAGTTCCTTGCTCTGACGCCAATTTCGCGCTTACGGCTTCCACCGCAGCACACATTTCTTGTTCGGATATTTTCGTTATTTCGATTTATTTTTAGAAACCCACTTCCGAAATGGTTTATCATTTTTTTCTCCTTGAGCAGTTACCTTGTGACCATGCTCGACACATCTTGTTTACCTTCCTAGATAGATTCGAGATTTCAGTCTCTATTTCGGATTGCTTGTATTTTACTTTCGTGACACCATCTGATAATAGATCAACAATTATCATATATATCGCAATACGTCTTAGTGAAATTAGAAACTTCTCTTTTTATTTAGTTCGATATCGTAGTGATCCGTATATTTATAACTTCCACTATCTGTGTTTCCAAAGTTTTGCTGCCGGCCGCTGTGACCGAGCAATTCTAGGCCGTTTAAAAGGGAACCGCGCTGCTGCTACGGTCGCACTGTATTGTCACCATTGACTAGAGTCCGGTTTTGTTTTCCCTGATTTGCATCCCTGCTTTCAGGATTTCCTAATTTTGTCATAATCATTCAATAAACGGCAGAAGTTAAAATTATTTGCACAAATCCAAATAATTACACACCTGTGAAAACAAAAAAAAGTATATAAACAATGCAGAAAAGTGGTGCACAGCTTCGAAAGACAAGATGGATGCCTAATTATAGAAACAGCAGAATTGCTGAATGTCCATCTTGCTAACAAGTTATGCAAGAGCAGCCATTTTGTAACTTATTCAACAACAACGCTTCATAAGAAAATATTATACATGAATGGTAATGAAAATAATCCTTTACAGGTCTTGTATTTAATGAGCTACATATTAAATCCGTGAATTATGAAATAAGTTGCCGAAATGCAAAGGCGGATTACCAATGTTTAGCGTGGCGTGTGAGGGCTGGAAAAATTTTCTGGTTTCTCGGATATGCACCTGTTAACAGTAAAATTCCATCAGAACGCAAGGTTTGTAAATTAGTTCGCCCTTCAAAACATTGGGTGGATGAAAAAGAGAATAAATATACGTAATTAATGTGTAAAGATTTTACCGTGTCCCACGCTGGAAGCCAAAGTAATGCGTTTGCTCATGCAAGATTAATAAAATGTATTACAAATTTACATTATATTGGAATTGAATGTAATCACTGGGAAAAAGTGTTCAAATGAACTAGAGCGGACTATTATTGTTAATGGTTGATGCATCTTTGTTGCTGGGCAAATTGAATTCTAAAAAAATGCTATGAAATTTACACTCCTGGAAATGGAAAAAAGAACACATTGACACCGGTGTGTCAGACCCACCATACTTGCTCCGGACACTGCGAGAGGGCTGTACAAGCAATGATCACACGCACCGCACAGCGAACACACCAGGTAACGCGGTGTTGGCCGTCGACTGGCGCTAGCTGCGCAGCATTTGTGCACCGCCGCCGTCAGTGTCAGTCAGTTTGCCGTGGCATACGGAGCTCCATCGCAGTCTTTAACACTGGTAGCATGCCGCGACAGCGTGGACGTGAACCGTATGTGCAGTTGACATACTTTGAGCGAGGGCGTATAGTGGGCATGTGGGAGGCCGGGTGGACGTACCGCCGAATTGCTCAACACGTGGGGCGTGAGGTCTCCACAGTACATCGATGTTGTCGCCAGTGGTCGGCGGAAGTTGCATGTGCCCGTCGACCTGGGACCGGACCGCAGCGACGCACGGATGCACGCCAAGACCATAGGATCCTACGCAGTGCCGTAGGGGACCGCACCGCCACTTCCCAGCAAATTAGTGACACTGTTGCTCCTGGGGTATCGGCGAGGACCATTCGCAACCGTCTCCATGAAGCTGGGCTACGGTCCCGCACACCGTTAGGCCGTCTTCCGCTCACGCCCCAACATCGTGCAGCCCGCCTCCAGTGGTGTCGCGACAGGCGTGAATGGAGGGACGAATGGAGACGTGTCGTCTTCAGCTATGAGAGTCGCTTCTGCCTTGGTGCCAATGATGGTCGTATGCGTGTTTGGCGCCGTGCAGGTGAGCGCCACAATCAGGACTGCATACGACCGAGGCACACAGGGCCGACACCCGGCATCATGGTGTAAGGGGCGATGTCCTATACTGGCCGTGTACCTCTGGTGATCGTCGAGGGGACACTGAATAGTGCACGGTACATCCAAACCGTCATCGAACCCATCGTTCTACCATTCCTAGACCGGCAAGGGAACTTGCTGTTCCAACAGGACAATGCACGTCCGCATGTAGCCCGTGCCACCCAACGTGCTCTAGAAGGTGTAAGTCAACTACCCTGGCCAGCATGATCTCCGGATCTGTCCCCCATAGAGCATGTTTGGGACTGGATGAAGCGTCGTCTCACGCGGTCTGCACGTCCAGCACGAACGCTGGTCCAACTGAGGCGCCAGGTGGAAATGGCATGGCAAGCCGTTCCACAGGACTACATCCAACATCTCTACGATCGTCTCCATGGGAGAATAGCAGCCTGCATTGATGCGAAATGTGGATATACACTGTACTAGTGCCGACATTGTGCATGCTCTGTTGCCTGTGTCTATGTGCCTGTGGTTCTGCCAGTGTGATCATGTGATGTAGGTGACCCCAGGAATGTGTCAATAGAGTTTCCCCTTCCTGGGAAAATGAATTCACGGTGTTCTTATTTCAATTTCCAGGAGTGTATAAATACCACCATCAGTTTTGTAGGCCCGGTATCTGTCACTTACGGACGAAACGGAATCATAGCTTGGAGACTGTGGCCAGATCTCTTAAGGTTTCGCGCTTGCATTCATGTTTGCAAAACTCTTCTTGACGATCGGCATTTAATCTCATGTACGCTGTAGCAAGTTACAAACGAATATGTAGCAGACTATTAATTGTATTCGGCCGATACGTGTCCATGCAACGACCAGTGAAGCTTGTATTGATCGTTGGCTGTAACAATAACTCATTAAAACATTTTAGGTGTCATATATATATATCAGGAGAAGTGTGAAAAAGAGAACTCATGATACTTAACTAGTTTATATCGATTCCAAATGGTTCTAAAGTGAATACAATACATCTCATTTGTCTACTCTGAAGAAAGATACACCAGGATCGCAGCTATAGTGTGCCTCATTAGTATAAAGGCTAAGTGACGAGCGAGGGAGATACAAGCAGGAACGCTCTTCACTTACATTCTAAACCAAACAAAGTATTGCAAACAATCGATATCAGCCACAGGCTGACCGCTACTATATCATTGAAATATTATTAATGAAATAATAATTACTGTTAAGAAAATTAATTCACACAAGTTATCTAGATTTGAAGTTATTTCAGTAAATAAACAGATAAGTGCACTTTTGTGCTTTCTATCGTTTTTGTGGCATAATGTTTACATGAAATTACGTGGGTCTGTCTGTCCATGTAATGCCGCAGCTGTACAGTGTAGCGAGGTTGGTGAAAAAAATAAAGAAGAGCTCGGCAGCTATCCGGTTAGAGGGCAGGGGTATCGACAATCGCCACGTTCGCTAGCAACACCAGCAATACGAGGAGGAGGCAACGCCAGTATTGGAATATTTAAAATGTTAACCACAGACGCTAAACTAATTCCAGACTAACTGCTTCAATTAAAATTAAATGAACACCCGTAGCTGCTTACAGGCGTTGACATACGTCAACGGGGAGGGATGAAAATGTGTTCCTCGAAGGGGACTCGAACCCTGGATCTCCTGCTCACAAAGTTCACCATCTTAGTATATATATATATATATATATATATATATATATATATATATATATATATATATATATATAATAGAACGGTTACAACAATTTTTCGCCACTCCGTAGTACCAATATTAGCAATGTTATTTATGTTCAAATATAAACTGCTTTTAGTAAAAGTATTCACAATACAATAAATTTTCAAAATAAAAATACATGCAATGTAAATGTGTCTGTATAACGAGCTTTTGTGTGTAACTAACGGGGGTTCGGGAAATAAGGGCGAATTTGAGTTTTCTGCCATTTTTTTCAAATGAGGGTTTTCAGCCGTAGTTTCTTCAAATGATATTTGCGATCCTTCCGATCAGTAGCCTGATAGCTTTTATTCTATGAACATTGTCGTTTAATGTTTATTTGCGTCATGGAGCAAATAACAACTGAGCAACGTATCGAAGGGATAAAAAGTCCTTACAAGAATAAATCCCAAGATAACCGATCGTAAATGCGTGTGACACTGGACGTAACATTGCTCCAACCGAAGTTGATGTGGAACTGTGAGACCACGGGTTCTGTGTCAAAAATGGTTCAAATGGCTCTGATCAGTATGGTACTTAACTGCTGAGGTCATCAGTCACCTAGAACTACCTAAACCTAACTAACCTAAAGACATCACACACATCCATGCCTGAGGCAGGATTCGAACCTGCAACAGTAGCGGTTCCGTGGTTCCAGACTGAGGCGCCTAGAACCGCTCGGCCACATCGGCCGGATGTTTCTGTTTCAAACTTCAAGAACACAGGAAGACCACGTTCTGTTCGAACACGAGAAAACAATGCTGTCGTCCGTGACAATGTGACCGTAAGCCCCCAGAGAATCGGTTCGCCGTCGAGCTCAACAATTGAATTTCTCACGAAGTTCACTGCAGAAAATACTTTCAAAACATCTGACAATGCATGCGTAAACGATTAAACTTACACAAAAGTTGAAGCCTGCAGACCATGGAAAGATACATCGATTTACTCTAAGGATCTTGCCACGACAAACGGAGAACGAGGATCACACAAAAAGAATAATTTCCTCAGATGAAGTGCACTTCTACTTCAGTGGGTACGTCAACAACCAGAACTGCAGAATATGGGATAAATAAAATCCGCTTGTGGCTGTGGAAGATTAGGAGCATCCACAACGCAAAACTGTGGGATGTGGGTTTGTGCAGGAGGAGTCATTAGTATGTACATTTTTGAAAATGGTGAGGGAGTTGCCGTCACTGCGAACGGCGGCCATGATCTAAACATGCTTTCTGATTGGTTTTTCCTCTTATTAATGAAAATGACGATTTCTGGTTTCAACAAGATAGTGCGACATGTCACACATCCCGTGACACAAATGCGCCGTTGAATGAAAAGTTTCCTCAAAAAATTCTCTATTTGTATAGCAAGCAGGAATAGCCTGGCTGATCATGTGATCTTACTCCTTGAGTTTTGTTTTATGGGGATCTATGAAATTTAAAGTGTACGTGAACAAACCACAAACGTTACACCAATTCAAGTATGAAATTAAAAGGGTTATGAACGGCATCCCACCAGATTTTTGTGAATGTGTCATCGAGAATTTCAACGAACACACTGCTCGTTGCTGCGTGGCCTTGAGTGGTCACATGGAGCATATAACTTTTCATACATATATGGGAAAAGTTACTTAACGTGTTTATAAAAAAAAGTTGCACTTCCAATACATTTTGTACATTCTATAGCTCTTCAATATTCTTGCCTACTTACCAGACACCCTTTTTTAAACAAAAGAGTAATTTGTTATAAGTAAAACTTCCTGTCACTATTAGTCCACACATAAATTATTGATACTGTTATCTTGTATTGGTTAGGTGCCTTAATAATAAATTTTGGTAACATAATGTTGTAAGACTCTTCGTTGACTGAAGTAACACTGAGGCGACATAGTGAAGTGATTTTTTGAAATTGACTAATTTCATGCTATTCCAATTCACAATGTAAAATAATTATCTAAAAACACAATTTCAGCTATTCATTAATTTACTCTGTGTACTAATGGAATGCAAACGAGTAATGAAATATTTGCTGTTTGATATGAAATAGTTTCAAAATCTACTAATAATCTCAAATATCGGCCTTAAAGTTAAGTGTTGACATGTCTACAGTGATGGACGTATGACAGACCTGAAGATGGGCTACCTTGGTATATTTAGAGCTCTTTTGGTGCCAGCGCTTATACGTGGTGTACTATCCATTTGCAATAATGTGATGCGACTCAGCTCTCCTTAGTCACTTAAGCGAAACAGTATATGATTTTTGAGATGCATATTCATAATGTGTGTGACCAGTTATGTTCCACTATTTTGAGAACCGGTCATTCAGCAGATTTCAGTTATCTGGTTAGATGAGGGGTACTGGGTTAGAGTAACGAATCAATGCACTGAACAAAACTTTCGATTCAGAAGTAAACATTGCCTGTTTACGCTCAGCTCTCTTTCTACGTAATAGTAATCCAAAATCGGTTTAGTTGTTGAGTGTACTATCATTGTAAGACCACCATTTCAGGTAACTTGTTTCCTTGATTTAAATAAAATTACAACTGAGTACAAGTATATTGTTATTTCTAACAGAGTATTCACGAGTCATCTCACTTGACATTTCACTCTAATTTGTGTTTTAAATTCATTTATTGTTCCTTGGACAACCTTAGTATCACTTAAAGAATATCTTACGGCAACAATACAACAGCACACAGCCAGACACCCATGTCAATAGACAATACTCAAAATTTATCAAATGGTTATGTTTTTGCCCAGTGATACTTAGGTAGAAGCAAACTGGTTCATTAATGGATTAATTAGTCTTTTGTCATGTGCAGTAATACTATTCAGTTACTCAACTTCGCATAGTCAAATGATGTCCCATTTCAATATGAATGAGGACATGTGTAGAATGAGCCTGGGTGGCAAACTATTAAACAAAGGAATAAGCATTTATCAGTAGTAATACGTACCGCTGTTAAGGAATGGTGAGGCAGAAAGTTCTCCAGAATTATCAGTCTGGCTGATCCAGCTGTCCTAAAGCACACTCTGAGAGGTACGTGCCTGTCAGCTGAAGTAACACAGGCGACATCCCGACACTGCGACTTCCATGCAGCGTGGTTCAGGCGTTCCTACCACATGGTGGTTTTGCAAACCACAAAGCATTCAAAGTCACACAAACGATTTTCATTTTCCCTGTCTTTCTGTGAGCTGACTATTAGTCCTACATAAAATTGAACAGCACCATTTTGTGGAAGATTTGATGGAGATAAATTTTGTACTAAGATACGTTGTCACTAGAGGCCTTAGCCTCCGAGTTATTCAAGAAGACCGTGTAAAAATTATTTTGATTTTATCCATACTGGATGAGAGGTCGTGGTTGTGAATGTCAATGATAAAAAATATATCGGCTCAACCACTTGTTTATAGTGTAAAACACTTAAGATTGACGCGTTTCGGAGGTCAAGTTTCCATCATCAGAATAATAAAAAGCAAACGAAACTGTTAAAACTCGCTAAAATGGAACATGCACCAGGCACAATGAAATTGATAATAAAATTAAAACATCGTGGCAACTTCCCTTGTTGCAGCCGTGTCTTCCATGGTGCATCTCCACATAGTCGTCAAAATATGAAAAACTCTAAAACGGCGTCGCCTACGGTGTTCAACAACTAACCACATGGCTCTCTCCTCTATCGTCGTAAACCGCCCATGCGTCTTCGTTTATACCACACACCACGTAGCCAAACACGACACTGAAACGCAAGTGAGCTCACGCGCAAGTAATCAAGGAAGTCACAGAGATGTCTATACAAACAGATAACGCATACATGTTCCAAGGATCTCATGTAAAAATGGTATCCTGCCAATTGCTAAAAATGTAGTTACTAAAAGAAACCAGTGAAATGTTTGAAAAAGTTATTTGTATCACCACTTAGCTGTTCATTCTGTGTGTTCCGATTGTCCACGCTATGTATCGTAGTTTCCAGCTGTTCTAGTAGATCCAGCTTTTTGTCTTTGTCCTGTCTACGTAAAATAAAGAGATCCTGATCTATTCCCGACATGGGGTGTCCCGTTTCACAAATATGCGTGGCTACGGCTGACTTTTCGAAATTATTAACCTGGAAAGTATCGCTATGTTCTTTGTAACGTACCTACCAGTTTGCCCTACATACTGTAGCTTACCTTGCACGTGTTACAGTGAATTTTATAGATAAAAATTACCTTCAAACGCGTTTTTCTTTAACAAATGAAAACCATGGCCTCCAGTGGAAACGTATCCAAGTACAACATTTAAGAGCATTTTAATTGCTACAAAAAAATATCGTTCATTTAACAGTAGGACTGCTAGTTTGCGCATAGCAAGCGAGAGAATATTAAAATCTCGCACATAATTTTCGATGGCGCTGCAGGTTCCATAAAATGCAGCGACAAGGGCCGCCGAATCCCTCTGTATCAGTCAGAACTTGCAACGTTACAGGTTTCGATGCTTTACAGATCGAATCTAACATTACACTTAAAAAAACGTAACAGTACAGTAAGAAATACAAAAATGGAGCGCAAATCACCGATAGCTGAGCTAAAAAGGAGTGTGTCACATGAGAAGGATTACCAGTCGCATGTAGAGGAAGAGGAAAGGCTTATCAGAAAATGAATTTAAACAGGAAAAAGAGCATAATAGGGAATAACCGAGCAGTTAACAGACTGAATTCTCCTTCAGGACTTGTGTGTCCCAAACAATAAACATTGGAAACGTGAACACACCCAGGGAAAAATGCACTAAACACACTGGCGAGCAAAGACAGTGGGTATGACACATTCGTAGAAACGCCAATAACGAGAGTAGGGACCGGTATCGGTCTCGAAAAAGTGATCGAACAATTGTAAGAGAGTCAGAAAGAAGAAAAAGAAATTAAAGCCTGAATAACAGAGATAACTCATACACAGTTGAGAAACAAGGAGAGAAAATTAATTAAAAAATGTACACACAACAGAAGAATATTGAAGGAAATTTGTAAAAAATGGAATGAAAGGATGAATGATAAAATAAAAAATGGAGGGAAGAGCAGAAGAAAATTAACGAAGTAGCAAAATCACAGCGAATGAAAGGAGAAATAACAATAAAGAAGTTTAGGGAAATTTAAAAGCAGCAGCTCTAGAGCATTAGAAAAATGAGTGTGATACCGGTGTTGGCGAATATGATTTCGCAAAGCCAACAGGTAACTAGTAAACACGTAAAGGAGATCGAACAGTAAGTAGAAGTCGTGAAAAAAGTTGTAGGAGTACAGAAAGTATACAAAAGTACTGAACAGCACGTTGAACAGGGTGTTAGCAAATTACACAGTGAAGCAGAGTCAACAACTGGCCAAATAGCTACAGTGGCCAAGAATGTCCCCAAAGTATAATTTATACACAATTGCGAATTCCATCTTAAAGGCAAGATGCATCCGATTACATGCATAACAAAAATATGCAGGTTATTACCAGAAATAAGGGGTGACAAAACAGAAATGGATAAAGTTGGAAATAAAATATACGATAAAGAATGTAGCTAGTGTACTTGGTTAGAAAAGAAATTCTTAAAGCATGCAAAAATTGAAAAATTCATCCTAAAAATATTGCTCCAAATCAACAGAACGATATTCTAATTTATATACGTAATAGCCCATATAATAGGAGAATAGATAGAACTTACGGTGGGTTCTTCGAATAGGAATTGGAGAGAAACCAGATTCTTGACACATCTTACGACGAAAGAAATGTAGTGTGATGAGTGGTTACAAACATTATCACGGGAACTACGTGGTCACTTAAGACGAACAATTACTGAGTCCATGGAGTTGGCAAGGATCACATTTGCACAATTAAAAAGTAAGACGACGTAAGTAATCTAGCACCAAAGCATGGAGTGCGACATGAACAAGTGTTGAGAAATTAATACAGAAAGAGAAGTGGCCGTCATGGCGGTTATGGTGGAAGATACCACGAAGAGGGAGGGACAGGCCGACAAGGGGAAGAAGAGCGCGGCACGTTCGGCCATATATACGAAAAATGGAGGATGAGAAATTGCTCGGAACCGGAGGAGAGAATGAGATCGCAGGAAACATACAGCAGTTTCAGGATTAGCTCTATCTGATACGTACATCGGGGGACCTCATGAGATGTCGGAAGGAAGAGAGAAACACTTACACAATGAAAGCAGAAAAATTAAGTGAAAAACCAGAATACCTGCTAGAAGGAGACATTGTAATGAAAGATAAGGCAGTAATCACTCCTAAAATTTAAGATAAAATGAGTGGGTTTTTTACTGATTCATTAGTTTACTCGGGAATCCAGCAGTATGAGACAGCGCGAGTTACTGAAATTAGGAGACGATGAACCAAATCTATCGGTCATTAGGTTCAAAATAAAAGTGACTGTGGGTGTATACCGGAAAACTATTATCTGTCAGGTAATGATGGAAGTTGCAATAGGAGAACTATACTGAAAGGACGCTAGTCGTACCTAATTTGCAAGAGGAAGCCATTATAGGCTCCGATTGTTTGGCGGAGTAAAACACAAATATACATTATGGTAGAAGTGAAATGAGGTCTTACGACGAGAAAAGGAGAAAAAAGGAAAATCTAATCACAAAACGACAGGATAACGCAGGCTTTGTGAAGCATATACCGAATAGCAGCTTGAGAAAATAGAAAAGGGATATTTACTATATCCTAATCGAAATGGTATTTCTCCGAATAGTGAGGAAGAACAAATTAACATACATGACAAGAAATATAGGATGTATTGCAGGACAGCTATCTATTTCAACTGAAAGGTTCTGGGAGATCGAATAAAATATAGCCTCATAAACTATATTTTAAATTACCTTATTCAATTTCATAGGCCACAAAGAAGCAGTAGAAAAAGAATTGCAAGAATTACTGACTACGTGAGTAACAGAAAGTGCTAGTGATCAGTATAATAGCACTTCAGTGACTGTTGCAAAGCAAAACGGCAACGTGAGGATTTTGTTGTCCCACAGCAAGCAAAATATGTATTTGTTCCGGAAAGGGATCGACCAGTAAGCAAAGACGAGCTCTTCAAAAATTTAAGAGAGCAAGAAAATCTAGAAGTCTCGATTTAACTTCTGGATATCAAGTTCTGCTGGATTTGGTATTAAGGCTGTATACAGCATTTTATATGAAGAGAAATGTTATCAACACAGAGTACTACCTTTTTAATTGAATGTATTGGTGTGATTATCTGTCAGGACACTAAACACAGTATTAGGGGAAGAGTCGAGGAAAAATGTATCATTTACGTGGATATGTTGATAGTCAATGGAACACGGGACGAAAACATTAAAGACATTAGAGGAAATATTAGCAAAGTGTGCAATGGCGGGCGCAAGACTTATTTTTCAAAAAAAATGGTTCAAATGGCTTTGAGCACTACGGGACTCAACATCTGAGGTCATCAGTCCCCTAGATTTAGAACTACTTAAACCTAACTAACCTAAGGACATCACACACATACATGTCCGAGGCAGGATTCGAACCTGCGACCGTAGCAGCAGCGGGGTTCCGGACTGAAGCGCCTAGAACCGCTCGGCCACAGCGGCAGGCTGATTTTTCAATAATCGGAATGAGGGAGACTGATGATACTTTCCATGGGAAGCATTACAAAGCCAGAAGGGGTATAACAAAAACCAGAAAATCTGGCAGCAATTAAAGATTTTTCGAACCAAAAAATAGGAAACAATTAAAAGCTTTTTCTCTCTCTGTGGATTCTATTGCTAGTTCGTTGATGAACAAACTTTAAATAGGGAAGTGATAAATAATCAAAGAAAAATAATGTATGGTCTTGGGCGAGAGAATGAAAATAAAACGAAAGGTCCGTACTGCTCCAACACTGGTTTTTGCAGATATGAAGAAACATAGTACCTAGACTGTGATGTGTCGGATTATGGTCTCGTGGTCGATTTGTATCAAAGGGAAGTAGAAGACAGGAAGGAAGTGACAAAAATAATTGTGAGGTACTAAATGCCCACGAACAAAAGTATTCAACAACAGAGACGGACGCATTACGAGTAGTGTTCGTATTCGCAAAGTTTAGGCATTAAAAGGCTGGGAGAAAATGAGTTTTTTTTAACAGATCATAAGACTGTCGTTTATGCTAACTTGTGGACTTCAGCACAGCAGACTGGAAAGGTGGACGCTTGCTCGGCAGGAATCTGATTTTCATATTCATTATGTGTCGTGCACACAACAAATATCGCCGGGTGCCCTGTCATGTTATCTTTTAGGACCAGAGAACAAACCAACACCGCCTCAACCGAGGGAAAGTAGTATTTTTCTTACAAAAGGTATTACGATTGAAGGAGTGAGACGAAAAGGATAAGGAACACCAGGAGAGGAAAGTGAAGACGAAAAGCTTGTAATAGACAAAAGAAAAACCGGCCGCCGGTGGCCGAGCGGTTCTAGGCGCATCAGTCTGGAACCGCGCGACCGCTACGGTCGCAGGTTCGAATCCTGCCTCGGGCATGGATGTGTTTGATGTCCTTAGGTTAGTTAGGTTTAAGTAGTTGTAAGTTCTAGGGGACTGATGACCTCAGATGTTAAGTCCCACAGTGCTCAGAGCCAATTTCGAACAAAAGAAAATGTAACAGTGCAGGTGAAGATAGAATTAAAATATAGTTTTAGACAACACCATTTTGTGGCATACGAACAATGGAAACGAAGATGAATGGAGTGTGTGTATCCCATAACAAGTATGGAAACTTCCGTGTGGTATACCGCCTTAGCTGCGGGCAATGTGTTATGAAGAAATGTAAGGTGTAACTTCAGCGAGGTTCTTGGTTTTTGGAGAGGATTAGTTGAATTAGGGAATTATTGAAGAAATGTGAAATATGTCAAAAAACAAGAACTACTACGGTACTTCGTGAAGGATATATGCAAGCTATACCGGCAAAGGAACCAAAAGAAGTAGTGATGACAGAAATGAAAATTTAAAGAAATATTTTACAAGAGAGAAGAAGAGGAGGAGAGGAAAATGGGAAAACTATATAGCAGTGTTAAAAAAGTTCAAATGGGTCAGAGCACTATGGGACTTAACTTCTGAGGTCATCAGTACCCTAGAACTTAGAACTACTTAAACCTAACTAACCTAGGGACATTACACATATCTATGCCAGAGGCAGGATCGAACCTGCGACCGTAGCGGTCGCGCGGTTCCAGACTGATGCGCCTAGAACCGCTGGGCCTACAGCGGCCGGCCGTTAAAAAAGTATTACCTAATAATATCACATGTGACTCTCAGGAATGAATAGTGTGAATTATTTGTAGTTAAGTTTAGCAATGCCTCCCGTAAGGAAAATGCTATGTGTTTAACCAATGTTATAAGTGTACACGTCTGTTTTGTGATAATTACGGCTGCTTTAAACTTTTTCAAGTACGCAGCGTCTTATGTAGACTGGTGTTAGAGTGCAGTGATTCAAAATATGGTAAGAGTGGGCCCAACACTTGCCGATACTTCTCAGTCGGTGCTGCAGGTGTGAGCGGCTGAAGAACATTTACGAGAAGGAGAAAAAATAGTTCAAATGGCTCTGAGCACTATGGTATTTAACATCTGTGGTCATCAATCCCCTAGAACTTAGAACTAATTAAACCTAACTAACCTAAGCGTAATGCGTTGCTACATGGGGCGAAAGAGAAATACGGGCTCTGTAACGAATTTGTGGCGTCACTCTAGTTGCCTTGTGTGTCATACTTCGTGAACGCTATGCTCCGTGCAGGGCCCACGGGAAATCGACATTTATTTCAAAAGGCACCCACTAAGGGTTTTAATTTTATCGTGTGCTGCCGAAAATTTGCAAGTAGTCAATAATTATTAAACTCGTCTGAAATAGTTATCCGACGGAGACGGCAGCTTGCACACGTAAGACCTGTAGTGTCATGTGCTGTGACGTTCGCACCACGGCCTATTTTTCCCGTGGTCGTCGCTGTTACACATCGAGAGGAAACGTGGCGAGAAGATGCCGAGAGAAGTCTGGACGTTCGCGAGACGTCAGGCAGCGCTTGAAGGAGCCAACGGGAACCTGAGGATTCAGCAGCCAACCGGACGTCTTCAGCGAGCGCAGCCTTCGACCCCCTCAGCTGACTACAGCAGGTGCCAGCCAGCTATCGGAACTCACCAGGTCACTGCATATGTAATACGGGGTATATCAGGGGAGTGAGTTTGCACCTCAACAAAGTGATTGTATGCTTGTGAACATATTCTGTTTGAAATCCCAGTAGTGTCTTCCTGTGCATTTATGTTTGCAGTGTAAACAGATGCTTATATGAAAATCATTTGTTGTACGTATTATCCTTGCAACACACTGAAATTTTCAGTTTGTCTCGGTAATTGTTCATTTATGTTTACTAGATTTCAGAAGCATTACGATAAGCAATGGTAAACTTAGGGCAAAGGAAGAGGGCCTATGAAACCAAAAAAAAAGAAATAAGAAGGGAAGCATTTCTATGATACGAATTTTGGGCTCAGTAAGTTTCCCTTTTTGTGGAGCGACCGTGGAATATAAAATTATGAAGAATGTAGCAACCAGTCGTGGAAACATAATTTATTTATCTTGTTGCAAATCGATTTCGACTGATACCAGTCAACATGGGTTCATTTTTCTAACCGATACATGCCATAAGTAGAAGTACTGTCCTTGGCAGATTTCTATCATAATAGAAATCTATCGTAATAGAAATCAATCATGATAGAAATCTGCCAAGGAAGGTACTTCTACTTATGGCATGTGTCGGTTGGAAAAAAGCAGGCAGGATGACTGATAACAGTCGGAATCGATTTGAAACAAGATAAGTAAATTATGTCTCCGCGACCGGTTGCTACATTCTTTATAATTTCTATGATATACTTGAATAATTTGCTGAATTGTACTAAATCCTATATGTGCTGTCACACAGAACACAATTTTTACTTAAATACCTGATATGGATCATTTGGTGAAAGAAGATAACAAAATGTTATACGACGAATATGAAATGTTTTTGAATCTATTTTTCTTTCAGCATGGACTTTAATATTCTATGACTGAAACGAAATGTAATTGTAATCTTCAATTTGATCTTTTCCTGTCTGAATAGTTCGATGCATGGTGAAACTGATTATGTCTTTGAAAATGTCAAAAATAATAAAAAAGGATGGATGTGGTAAGTGTGGAATATAAATTTTGAAAAAGAAAGTGAAAGTTGCCAAGTATGAGGGCACCATTGCCATTTTCGATTACTTTCAGTTATCGGGAAATTTCCTTTTCATAACTGACTGTGGACTTTTTTGTCTCATATATTCTTGTTTCAAGCGGATTTTGAAAACGGTTAGTTGGTGGATGATAGGAAGCAGATATCCATACTGTACTTGATAGAATGAATGGTCCCTTACGATTTTTTGCTGTAGTGCAGTGACATCGCTGACGCAGGTGCCCCATGTTTCCAGAAGGTACGTATGAATGTGAGAAACGCGATCATGGATAATACAATAATTTTGAAGCTCGGGATTAATTTAGTATCGGGGAAGTTGTTATATAATGAAAAGACGATCGTACAGTGAGGAATCGGCAGTGGTAAATTCATAAAAGCTCGTGGTGGATGAATGACGGAAAAGTTAGTGTGAATGCGATCCGAATAAGTAGAGACATGATACTTGAATTTTAGGTAAAACAGATTAGCTGTGTCGTACAGAAGTGTTCACATGTAAAGGAACTCTACATTATTGTTACACTATTTAGGAAAGGATGGAATTATAGAGCAATGTGGAAGAGCAGATAGGGAATGTGTTGTACACTAATGTTCAGAACTTTAAATATTGGCATATGTACCATGTGAATTCGCCTTCGAAAAAATGGCTACTTATGCCAGGCTATAACAAATAATAAAGTATATAGCAATAAAGAGTACGGACTGGATGCATACACACTTCTTGCAAGGGAATAATAGAACAATTTTGTACCATATGGGAATTTTAAGAGATCGCAGTTTTCGCGACGACATCCTTGAATGAATGCTTCACGAAATTCTTGCTGTGTTAGATTTCTCAGTCTCAATATTTGGACGACTTCCTCTGTCGCCATTGTCCTGAGACTAGATTTCAGTAGATCAGCTAAAGAACCTGATGGACTTCTGGTTTCAGCGGGCCAACTAAAACACGTAACGACCTATTGAAATCTAATCTCCTGACGATAATGACGGAGGAAGTAGTCACAGGTTCGTGAGTGAGAAATTTAACACGGCAAGAATTCCGTGAAGCGTACAAAAATTTAGTTTCTTATTATATGAAATTTGGTTTCACAGTAGTTTCTGGCATTTACCATCATTCCATGTTGTATTAATTACTACTTCCGTTCATAAGAGCAGCTTCGCCATTCCATGTCGTCTTCTGGATCATTATCTGCGTTGTTCAATAGAGTGTTCAGATATTCTCTCTACAAAATTTTTGGATAACAGGAACCTATGCCGGGAACTTGTACGATGGTTCCTCGTCACAAACGCAACGCATCGACGTCTGCTGAGGGAAAGAGAAAACCCTCGGTGTTGCTTGTCCCGGCGTGCAACAGGTAGACAGCATTACGTCTACTGCGTCAGACGATAACCCGATGTCAGTTAACGACTGCCTTACTACAACTCTCCTGTAGAGACAGAGGAAGATCGACTGGCACGTGTTCTGCCAGCTGCAGTAGAAACTGAAGATAAACCAGGTGAGGTGGAGAGCGCCTGCCAGAACATGTTTCATAGGTACAATGTCTGTAACAACGTTGGTGGTCACCACATCAAGACGCTGTTGTAATGCATCAGCACTGTTCTGTAAATCTGTATGCTGGGCTCTTGGTTGATCTGGAATAAGGTAAACATATAATGTGTGAAGTGTTAAGGCAAAAATGGCTCTCAAGTAGTACATGGATGTTTCGTTAAATTTCCTTTCGAAATTGTGACCTAATATAGTAATTATATTGCGTCACGCCGAATGCAGCTCTTCAAGCAGAAATGGATCAGTTAAACATTTGAAATGAAACAGATGTAGAATGAAATTGGTACGTTCCCGTACATGTGTCCCTAATTAAAATATTTGACTACGTACTCACACCTCTCTACAAGTACTAGAAGTTTGTAATGGAAATTTACTAATACTTTATATGTAGAAGGATGTTCGCTGGCGAAACGATGCTGGGTTATATCTCTGCCTTGTCTAGCACTGTATGCCCACTGAAACCCAAGAACTATGATTCCCACTAACAGCACATTTTCTACTAGATTGGTGTTTCAACTCCTTAAACCAGGAAGCACACTTACTCCACGCGTCCGACTGCAATGATGAAAGACCTCCAGCAAACATCATAAGGTTTGTTTCGGTGTTCCAACTTTTGTTAAAGAAACTTCTATGCTGATGTCGTCAAATTTGATTCTTCATCATCGAGCCAGCTGTTGATCACAACTACATCACAAAAAGTGCATCACTGTTGCAGTATTATGTTACGAATCATTTGGAAACGTTCACTGTATACCCACATTCAAATTCCCTAATACAATAGTGCCATTTGCGATTGTCTTTTCGTCAACAGTTTGATCCGTGCTCTTTTCTCTTCATTTACTCATCCGTAATTTATGTGTCCACTGGCCGTTTTATGAGTACTGCGCTGGTAAGGGTGGTAATGGTGCCACCATCGCTAAGCTTACACCCAAGTTTCTTTGTTAGTTGATTCTAGTAGAGAGGGTTGCTGTTTCAGCTCGTTAAGTCGCGTAGAGAAAGCATGGAATGAATTAACTTACTGCTGCTCATAGTGTTTGTCGATGAAAACGCTTTGTACAAAGACTATGCACAGCTACTGTGTAGGTAATGAAAAAAGGATTTCCAGCGTAGCTTCTCTACTTCGTTATATATCTTTGCAGAGAGACAAAGTGCAATCAAAGATAAATTCTCTAAACAATTAACAACAACACCCGGAGTCAGGCAAGAATGTGGCCTTCCTAATTCTTTTCATCGTCTACATAGACGAGGTCATCGGAGCTGTTTATCGTTACGCCGTAGGTTATATTGTATGACCTACGTGTAACGATAAACAGAGAGAAGACTCAGTACTCAGAAGAACCTACTACACACGTACTCAGCAGATAAAATAATAACTGCAGAAAATGGAGGTAACCTTCAAACAGCTTCAAAGTATAACACGAAAATCTCCGCTAATAAGATTAAAATTGTGCCTTTCAATGGAATATCAACTGCAAGATACAAAATTGTAATAAACAATCCGATACTTGAACAGGTAATCCATTTTCAGCATATGGGCCGTAACAAGAGGAGATTCCGACTTTGAAGGCCAAATTCGTATACAAATGAACAAAAAAATAGGGAAAGTTTGCAAATTTTTTTCAGGCCATGAAAAGACATACAAAGGATCTGTTTGGAGATTATGATTGATCATACTCTGAACTTTGTTTTAGATCTTAAATCCAAAAATAGAAAGAACCAAAATGGTACCCGAATTATGGTTTGATCAAGGGACTGTTAGGCTAAAGTACTCAGGCTGCGTGCAGTGTAGCTCCACAGGAATTACCTGAAATAATAAGTGGATAATATCAGTCGATAATACATGAAATTTAATGAAGTTCGTACCCAACCATAATGATATAACGTTATATTTAACGATATGGTGCTAACTCGAACTTTTAATTCGATTTTTGAGGGATTATTCCACTCGCTATCGCTTTACAAAAATAATAGTTAGTATTAACAAATTTCATATATTATAGGAATAAGCTTCCAAGAAAAGTGTTTACTTTTCAGGAGTGAAAAGTAGAAGCTAACAGGTTGAGCCGTTTTTATATTATGCTGCACGCAGTTAAGAAAAAATTGTTTCTCACGAAAGACCCGGTTAAAGTACAGGGAAATTTTTGTATGTATTAGTAGTTCAAACTGTATTAAAACTACATGTTATTTTTTTTATGTAGCTCAACACAAATCTCAAGTTATATTTTTAAAATTCAAAATGGTTAACCCAATCTGGCGGACCCGAAGCTATTTTTTGACCAATTTTGACAAAAAGTGTTTTCGTTTCTTACCTTTCGTCGGCAAATTAAGGACAGTATATCAACCCTTCCTTTAATTCGATTTGTTGCTGGAGAGCAGTTTTTCATGGCGAGAAAAGCCGATCGAGCTGAGTTGGACATATTGCATTTGGTAGCCTGTACACGTTGTTCGTCAGCTTTTTCGGCGAATAAGTTTGCATGCATACTGCAATATAAATCGTTTTGTCAACGTGCATCACGGCACGACAAGTTGAAACCATGTTATTAATTATAGTATGCTGGCTTTCACGACCGGATGACATATATTCTGGTAAACCTTCCGGGATGTAAGGTCGTGGTCCATGAAACTCTTCAGCTCCTAAGTGGCTCTCAGACGCCTGAACCGTCAATCGGCAAGACTCACCGGAGGAAAAACACCCCTCTGAAGATGACCAGCGCAGCTCTGGACGAAACGTTAGGAGCTGAAGAGTTTCATGGACCACGACTTTACATCCCGGAAGGTTTACCAGAATATATGTTTTTAATTATTTTGCTTTTTAACACTGACCCACAGAATTTTCCCTGAGAAAGACAACTCAGACTTCACCTATTCATTTATTACCCACAATATACAAGCCCAACGCAATGTGAGTGTTATACAGTGACAACATGACTTCCAATAATTACACAAAGGTATGGCCCTGAATTGCAAGAAATCCTAACAATAAAAAAATTCTAAAAATATTAAATTAAAAAGTATGAAACTATCTCGAACGATGTTAATTACCTAAACTCATTTCAATGATGACTCCCGATGGCGGAAACCTCATTTTTTATTATAGAAGTCACTTACCTCACAAAAAATCTTCATTACGCGACCTACAGCAGTTACAGCAAGCCGTAACTACAGCTAACTAAACAAAAAGATTCTAGCTGCTATGGACTCAATCTATTATGAAGCATATGGTTAGCAAAAGAAAGAGCAAACAATGTATTTAGAAAATTTTACCTCATTCATGTGACATCCAGTTCCAAAAATTATGTAGTTGTTAATAATTACACTGCTCAACATATCCAATCAAACATACGTCATCATACATTTCCATGCGTCTCACTTTACAATGCATGTCCTACCAACATAGAGTCTCCACTAAGAAGAAACATGTCCATATACTTCTCTATCCATTCGATAACGGCTAGTTCGTCCAAACACAGAAGCCCTTGCCAAGGGCGGAGAGCGCTGTCAACATACAAACAGGCTACTTACAAAGTTTTCTAGATAAGCGAAGCGCCTCCGGCTGAGAGCGTCCCGTGGCGGCCATAACACTGCTTCGAACAATGGTCTGTATAAAGTTTTATAACGCAAGGATTTAAAAAACAAAAACACTTTTTCGTCCAACAGTTTTGATTCATATGCCTTGCAAAAAGTGTAATAAAAGAAAAATCGAGTTTTTGTTAATTTTTAATGAGGACATGACCTTAAGTTAATTAAAAGATCTTAGAAGTTAAAGAAGTCTTTGAAACAATTAGAAATGTGCTACAAAAAACCACGAAAGAGACAAAGACGAAGTTTTACATGGTCACGCCAGTATCTACTATATGGATGCGAAAGTCGGTTTCCGATGTAAAAGGATGTGGGCAAATTCCAGGCTGTAGAAATGATATCAACTGTAAGTTGATTGAAATTTGAAATCACATCTAAATAGAAACCGATGCCGGGGTGGGGGGGGGGGGGGGGGGCTGAGGGGATGGCGAGATGGTAGGTTGGCACGTACATACAATGCAATGCCTAAAAATATACTTTCAGAGGTGTTCTTGGCTGCAAGCATGTAGGGACAATACAGACGGGACATGACTTCTGTAAAAATTTTGGAAAAATAAATGCGCTCAACTGCAGCCTCTATGGAAATGTGGAGATTATTATGGTAGCATAAAAGAGGTTAGCTATGTTTCCAAACCGGTGTTTTACTGATGCAGCGCTGAATGTTAGGACTTTCGGATGTTCGCAAGAGTGACAATGATACTCGACTCAGTCAAATAAAACTATTTCTTCGCAGACGAAAGAAGTCTGCAGTTGTCATATGTAATAACAAATGACGTAATTCTGAATACACACAATTGAATATCTAGGCGATACAAGAAGAAAGATTCAGTGATTAATAACGTTTAGTTTGTCAAAAAGATTTTAGAATTTTTTAATAGAAAAATTGGAGGCATTCTTTTCAGCGCGCCTTCCTGCAACTAAGAGTGTCCAGAACACGTATAGGAAAACCAAAAAACCTCATTTCGTGATTGCTTCTCTGGACTTCCTATCTTAGTTACTACGCAGGATCTGTTGAATAGAGTCATTACCTCTGACGAGACACGTGTTTCGTATGCTAACACGAGGACAAAACAACAAACCGTGAGCTATCATATCGAGTCAACAAACAATTAATAAAAGACACGCCAGAATCAGGCATCTAGAAAGGTTATGCCCGAAGGCGACCGCGAGACGTTAAGAAAACGAAGAGGATCGTTTCAAAACAGTCGATGCTGTCTTTTTCCACGACTACGCTCTACGGCACACTGGTTGGTAAACACAGGAATTTTTCTATCGGCGCTTTTTAATATACGCTTCGTCTTTTTGTTTCAAGGAAGATGCTACCATATCATGCATCAGAATTTTATGTAGAGAACTATCAAATGTGTAAGAAACATGATTATTTCATAAATCTGAATGTTTATTATGTAAATAAGTCGTACAAAGTTGGACTCTTAAGATTTTCTGAAAAAATTGCTTTAATTATTCCAGTATCTTATTTATAGCTTAACAGAAGGGTCATTCCAGACTGTTGTGGGTTTTAGAACCTTTATTATCTTTCGTCATTTTCTAAATAAAATTGTATCAGTTATCCTATCAGTTTAATGTTTAAGTATTGATAATCACAAACTCCTTTTTTAAACATAAGAACATTCACCGGTATTCTTGGGAAGGCAGGGGAACTAGATCTGTCATTGACTATATAATAACAGATCAGGAATTCAGGAAGGCTGTGAGGGACACACGAGTATTCAGGGGATTGTTTGATGACACTGATCATTATTTAATCTGCAGTGAAATTGGGATTGTGAGGCCGGAAGTGCAGGAGGTCAGGTCCATATGTAGGAGGATAAGAGTGGAGGAACTTCAGGATAAGGAAATCAGGCACAAGTACATAACAGCTATCTCAGAAAGGTGCCAGTTAGTTAAATGTAGTCACAGTCATTGGAAAAGGAATGGACAAGGTACAGGGATACAGTACTAGAAGTGGCTAAAGAATATCTTGGAACAGTAGTGTGTAAAAGTAGGATGAAGCAAACAGCTTGGTGGAATGACACAGTCAAGGCAGCCTGTAAAAGGAAAAAGAAGGCGTATCAAAAATGGCTACATACTGGAACTCAGGTAGGCAGAGAAAGTTATGTTGAAGGAAGAAACAAAGCCAAACAGATAATTGCAGCATCCAAGAAGAAATGTTGGGAAGACTTTGGAAACAGGTTGGAGACTATGGGTCAAGATGCTGGAAAACTATTCTGAAGTGTAATTAACAGTCTTCGAAAGGGAGGTAAGAAGGAAATGACAAGTATTTTGGGCAGGTCAGGAAAACTGCTGGTGAATCCTGTGGATGCCTTGGGCAGATGGAGGGAATATTTTGAAGAGTTGCTCAAAGTAGGTGAAAATACGATCAGTAATGTTTCAGATTTCGAGGTAGAATGGGATAGGAATGATGATGGAAAGAGGATCACATTTGAGGAAGTGGAGAAAATGGTCAATAGATTGCAGTGCAATAAAGCAGCTTGGGTGGATGAAATTAAGTCGGAACTCATCAAATACAGTGGAATGTCAGGTCTCAAATGGCTACACCGGATAATTGAAATGGCCTGGGAGTCGGGACAGGTTCCATCAGACTGGACAAATGCACTAATCACACCAATCTTTAAACATGGAAACAGAAAAGATTGTTACAACTACAGAGGTATCTCTTTAATCAGCGTTGTGGGTAAAATCTTCTCAGGTATTGTTGAAAGGAAAGTGCGAGTATTAGTTAGGGACCAATTGGATGGAAGTCAGTGTGGGTTTAGGCCTCTTAGAGGTTGTCACGACCAGATCTTTAGCTTACGGCAAATAATGGAGAAGTGTTATGAGTGGAACAGGGAATTGTATCTATGCTTTATAAATCCAGAAAAGGCTTACGACCGGGTTCCTGGGAGGAAGTTATTGTCTCTTCTACGAGATTATGGAATAGGAGGCCAACTTTTGCAAGCAATTAAAGGTCTTTACATGGATAGTCAGGCAGCAGTTAGAGTTGATGGTAAATTGAGTTCATGGTTCAGAGTAGTTTCGGGCGTAAGACAAGCTGCAACCTGTCTCCACTGTTGTTCATATTATTTATGAATCATATGTTGAAAACAGTAGACTGGCTGGGTGAGATTAAGATATGTGAATACAGAATAAGCAGTCTTGCATATGCGGATGACTTAGTTGTGATGGCAGATTCGATTGAAAGTTTGTAAAGTAATATTTCAGAGCTACATCAGAAATGTAAGGACTATGGTATGAAGATTAGCATCTCCAAAACGAAAGTAATGTCAGTGGGAAAGAAAAATAAAAGGATTGAGTGCCAAATAGGAGGAACAAAGTTAGAACAGGTGGACGGTTTCAAGTACTTAGGATGAATATTCTCACAGGATGGCAACATAGTGAAAGAACAGGAAGCGAGGTGTAGCAAAGCTAATGGAATGAGCGCTCAGCTACGATCTACTCTCTTCTGCAAGAAGGAAGTCAGTACCAAGACTAAGTTATCTGTGCACCGTTCAATCTTTCGACCAACTTTGTTGTATGTGAACGAAAGCTGGGTTGTAAGAGGTCTATAATAAGAGAACTTGTAGCTAGCGCACTCGAGCTGATGTAATTTCGATGTATTGCTCATGCGCTGCCTGCGATATGTAAGCTAGAAGAGAATCTGAGACCAAAGAGTAGTATTGACTGCAGTAGGAACTGTGTAGCAGTAGCAGTATGTTGTTCCTAGCGAGCAGTCGTGTCTGGTGTATCGTGTTGGCTGGGCCGGTCGTGTGCAGCGATGGCGGAGCCTGAGTGTTGTAGGATAAGGTAAAAGCAGCCTCGCGCATGTGTAGTATTGTCACATCAAGTCCCATGTAAATGTTTTTTTTTTAATCTGTCAATAATAATCTTTCTCATAAAAGTAACTTTTGACATTCATCTCAATTTAAAGAATTCACTAATTTCTCCAATCCTTGGCCATCCCGATTATTGAAAAGGGAAATCAGTTCTTCCCTTTTATATAAGACAAATCTATCGGCCAGCATTGCACTTAGCTGCGCCAGGAAAAATTTCTTATAGGAGCAGATACATACGCGTTATCTGGCGATCTAATTAAGGTAAGAATCTTCAGTTTATTCAGAATTATGTAGCAGGGCCATGACGCAGCATTGCTGACGTCCAAAATTTACCAGGTTAACTTGACTGTCAATTATTGAAAGGTTATAGGTTTGTCACATTGTATTAGATTTTCACTGTTGGGTAGTTACGCTAAATGAGAGTATTATTCATATTATATTTTATTTTTACTGAATAATGTTTTGTAATACTATATGAATACTTTGTAACTGGCCAATGAATGCCACTGATTGACTGAATAATGTTTTGTAACTAGCCAATGAATGTCAGTAACTCAATAGCTCCTGTTTTAAATGATGACTTGTGAATAACACTGAATAATGTTTTATAACACTATATGAATACTTTGTAACTGGCCAATGAATGCCACTGATTGACTTGTGAATAACACTGAATAATGTTTTGTAACACTATATGGATATTTTGTAACTGGCCAATGAATGCCACTGATTCAGTCAGATGAGTTATGAATAGTGTTTCGTAATACTCAATATTGTTCATATCAGTTGATACACTAGTGTAATTCTATGATGACTAGCAAAAGAGTTAATGTCCTTCACCTTCTGACCTAATTACTGCAATATCCGTTTATCCTGTCCATCCTCATGATCATGGAGCACTATATTGGTTTTTGCACTAATTCTACGTTGCTGTAAGAGTATGGATTCTACAAGAATATGGTGTTGTCATATCAAGCTGTCCACAACCTTGAACGATGGAGATGTTATTATGGTCCCACTGTTTGGTGTACCTAATGTACTACCAAAATGATAACATTGAATATTAATACAACATTTCAGTGTCTTGGCTACACTGATAAATACTTCAGGGAAGAGAACTTCAGATTGTCTCACTTGGTGTTGCGCTTCTGTAGAAAGATATGGACTTTCAGTGCAGCTACGTGCAACCTACTGTGCTACAACCATGATGCAATCCTTCCCATTATTTTCCTAGTTCCTGTAAAATAGTAAAGGCTTATACAGTGCATTCAAATTCTTGTAAAATGATATGTTTTTTACTCAGTGCGTGTGCACTCTATTTTGTTAATATATTTTGTTCTTAGTGCGTATATACTTTGTCATTTCTGAATATGTTTTGTACTCAGTGCGTGTGCACATTATTTAATTTATTAATACGTTCTGCACTTACCAATGATGTATATACTCTGTGATTGTAGCCTTAGTAAAGTAAATAGATTATAGAAAAATTTGTTGCTCATGGCAAGTCCAATTGACTCGCCATCGCTGCCAAATTTTTGCACCCCAGTGGAGGGTTATGTAAGAGGTCCATAATTAGAGAACTTGTTGCTAGCGCACTCGAGCTGATGTAATTTCGAAGTATTGCTCATGCGCTGCCTGCGATATGTAAGTTAGAAGAGAATCTGAGACCAAAGAGTAGTATTGACTGCAGTAGGAACTGTGTAGCAGTAGCAGTATGTTGTTGCTAGCGAGCAGTCGTGTCTGGTGTATCGTGTTGGCTAGGCCTGTCGTGTGCAGCGATGGCAGAGCCTGAGCGTTATAGGATAAGGTAAAAGCAGCCTCGCGCATATGTAGTATTGTTATATCAAGTCCCATGTAAATGTTTTTAAAAAATCTGTTAATAATAATCTATCTCATAAAAAGTAACTTTTGACATTTATTTCAATTTAAAGAATTCACTAATCTCTCCAATCCTTGGCAATCCCGACTATTGAAAAGAAAAGTCAGTTCTTTCCTTTTTTATAAGACAAATCTATCGGCCTGCATTGCACTTATCTGGGCCAGGAAAATTTCTTATAGGAGCAGATATATACGCGTTATCCGGCGATCTAATTAAGGTAAGATATTTCAGCTTATTCAGAATGATGTATCAGGGCCATGACGCAGCATTGCTGACGTCCAAAATTTACCAGGTTAACTTGACTGTCCATTATTGAAAGGTTATAGGTTTGTCACATTGTATTATATTTTCACTGTTGGGTAGTTACGCTAAATGAGAGTATTATTCATAATATTTTATTTTCTGTGGGGAGGTTACAGGGTGGATTCAGGTTACCTTATCAACAACGTTGAGGTTACGGATATGAAAGTAGCTAGGATTATTGCAGGTACTAGTAGATGGGAACAATGGCAGGAGGGTGTCCACAATGAGGAAATCAAAGAAAAACTGGGAATGAACTCTACAGATGTAGCAGTCAGGGCGAACAGGCTTAAATGGTGGGGTCATGATACACGCATGGGAGAAGCAAGGTTACCCAAAAGACTCATGGGTTCAGCTGTAGAGGGTAGGAGGAGTCGGGGCAGACCAAGGAGAAGGTACCTGGATTCGGTTAAGAATGATTTTGAATTAATAGGTTTAACATCAGAAGGAGCACCAATGTTAGCACTGAATAGGGGACCATGGGGGAATTTTATAAAGGGGCTATGCTCCAGACTGAAAGCTGAAAGGCATAATCAGTCTTAATTGATGATGATGATGATGGGAAATTATACAGTACCTCATGAGTGGATGGCTATTTGAAGTGATCTGACCACTACGAACTCCTTCTTCTTGTTCCTCTTCCCGTCAAGAAAGACTGTGCGTCAGGTTTTATATTTTAGTCTCTGTTTTTTAACATTTATATACGCATCACGGTTTCACAGTAGTGTACACTGGTGACTTCAAACAAGGGAATCCCCTTGGCTGCTCTTTCGTTCCCCGACCACGTCACCAGGATTCGCAGTTTCCTCAGAGGAGCTCCACCTGATCCTGAAGGTACGGGAGCAGATGCGCCAGATTCAAGACAAACAGTTTATCATCTGTTACGATTCCCTCAGTGTCTTATAATCTTTACAGAATTTCCACCTAGCTGAGGAGTTAGTCCGGCTGCTATATACCAAGTATACTTGCTCCAACGGCAGAGGAAGCAGGTTGTCATTCGGCTGGGTGTCAGGGCATGTAAGGATACGGGGAAATGAACAGGCCGATGGGTCTGTCAAGGTGGCCTGCAGAGGACATGATGTGACACAATGTCCTATTGCCTTGCATTCTGTCGTTTCTGCATTACGTAGGAAGTACATGACTGGCGGTGACGGACAATAAGCTGCGTTTAGTGAAGTCAAACATCCGGCCGTGGTATTCCTTCTACCGGTTACTCAGGCGAGATGAAGTGACTCTCACACGCCTTCGCATAGGGCACTGCCCTCTTAAACACGGCTTCTTACTACAGGCAGAGGATCCCCCGTTTTGTGATGCTTGTGGCGTGCATATCACAGTACGCCATATTTTAACAGAACGCACTTCATAACGTGTTGTAAGGGCAGAGGCAAATATCGGTGGTGATGTGCCCTGTATATTAGTTGATGCTGAGACAAGTGCGAATAAAGTTTTAAAGTCTAGTGATTTGTCTGTACTCTGACGTAAGCTCTTAGGCTGGTGGATTTAGTGTGTTGCCGACTGACTAGCTACACCTTTTTTATTCTTGCGATCAGCCAACCACGTCCATCTGATATACTGTTTTAATTCCTTCTTCGCCTTTCTTCCGTTCCATTAATGTTTTTGATACTGACATGTTACTTCGTTTCGTGCTTCTGTGTGGGTACCACTCATGGCTTTCGACGTGGTGTTCCTTTTAGCTTTCGTGCTGTTTTATACTCCTGTTTCGAGTCATTCTCTGACACTTCTCTCAAACAGTTTTCACATGGGTGCTGAAGATCTTCCTGTCGTGCGCTCATTTCAACATATCCAGCGTCACCACCACCACCACATGTTCCCATCAAGCCACATGCTGTGGCCTCAGACACAACACTTTTAATGCCGAAAGAATGTCGACAGGTTTCTGACGTGTCACAGAGATGATCCAGGTGAAATGGTGGCGGCTTTCACTCTTCTAGCTGGACGGTCAATCGCTACTCAACAGGTCACTCACTCCTTTCATGGCTACCGAGGCACCAAAGTAGTCCTCCAATTACGTGGTCTTCGAATGTTCAGAACTATCTCGCAGCCAAAGATATTTCGCTAGATTTTCGTAGTCAAAGATATTGTCAAGCGAGGGTAGTGTGAAGTCGTGCTTCTTATCTAATGTTTAGATGTGTATGTATTACGCAATGTTTACCAACACTTCACTCAGCTTTACACCTGTGAGGTAAGGGCGAGTTGTGGCGCCATGAAAACATTCTAAGTTCTGAGATGGCGTGGCTGCAGGGGCCGCTCGGTGTACGCGGGCCGCTTGGCAGACCACCCACGTGGTGCCAGACGCTGGCCAAAGCAAGAGGGCTTCAGCCCAAGTGCGAATTAGATGGTAACGCTGTGTCGATGAAAGGGACACGCCAAGAGTGTCGAAGATGGTGGACTTTGTGAAACCATCATGGCAGACATTTCACAGTTCAAAAATGGTTCAAATGGCTCTGAGCACTATAGGACTTAACTTCTGAGGTCATCCATCAGTTCCCTAGAACTTAGAACTACTTAAACCTAACTAACCTAAGGACATCACACACACACCGTTGCCCGAGGCAGGATTTGAATCATTGACCGTTTCGGTCTCGCGGTTGCAGACTGTAGCGCCTAGAACCGCTCGTCCACCCGGCCGGCATTTCACAGTTCATACACAAATTAACAGTACCAGATGAATCATGATATCTCAAAAAGAAAGATGTACGTTAACATTATTTGCACCAAGATTCTGGTGGTGTAATCATATTTTCAATATCTTTATTAGTTTAAAGATTAGTATTTGACTGTAAATTATACAAGTAACACCCAGCAACGAATTTCCAAAATCTAAACAGTTTATCCGATTGCGTCGATCGGCGTGTCTTTATAAAACTGTTAGTGTAAAACTAAATTGGTATGAATTACAGGCGTGTAACTTGAGTAGTACATGAGTTATTGGACATCAAAATGGCCGATTACTATCGATCGTGTCAGGCCATAAGTACTCCACAGTTGCACGAAACAATGGTAGCAGCATGATTATAAATATATTTATTCATCTGTGTCTTTGTTTATATCCGGTATATACTACCCATGAAGAAATTGGTCAAATAGTTACTGTGTCTTAGTAAGCACAGAGACGTTAGTCTACTGGCCTACTTTTGCTCGCTATTCCTTTGATATATATGTTTATTTAATTTGTTTATGTATTTAATAATGTATGTAAGAGCGAGTTTATGGTCCAGCAGTAGGAATATTTATTTAATTTCAAGTTATTTAAATGTAAATCCGGTATTTCGAATGCGTTTCATTATGTTCGTGATTGTGCATTAGCTTGAAGACATGGTGGGAGCGCTCTAGCCAATCACATCGCTCGTGAATGGGGAGATTTGATGGAAGTGGAGAGTGCGGGAGACAACACGATGGGTCCAGTACAGTACAGCCCGAGCGACGCACAGTCGCGAGATAGACTTGGAGTGTAGATCGGTTTGGCCACGAGAGGTAGAAATACTTCAGAGTGCGGACTTGTGAACTAGTGAGATTTACCAGATTTCTACTGTGAAGACGAAGAATGCGTTTAGAAGTGAACATCTCGCTAGCTGTGTTGTCGTTCATAACTAAGTACGTGCAGTAGGAATCTATTATTTCCCTGTTATTCAACTTACATTTTATTTAATTGCTGGACCATCGACACCAATAAGAGTTTTGCAGATATATGCCACATTCCGTAAAGTACTTTTACTATCGTACTCATCATTTAAAGTCGTTAAGACAGTACATGCAGGTTTCATTTATTGCAATCTTTTATATACAAATTTCTACATTACAGTCGCGATTGTCGAGTGATAGGAACCTTCGACCATTCAAATAGTGGTTCAAATGGCTCTGAGCACTATAGGACTTAACTTCAGAGGTCATCGGTCCCCTAGAACTTAGAACTACTTAAACCTATCTAACCTAAGGACATTACACACATCCATGCTCGAGGCAGGATTCGAACCTGCGACCATAGCGGTCGCGCGGTTCCAGACTGACGCGCCTAGAATCGCTCGGCCACCAGCGGCCGGCTACCCTGTTTTCGGCGGAAGCGCGCCAGTTAAGGTGTGTTCCTAAGCGCTCTCCTCAGTCTGATAGGTCTGTATCAGGAAAGTGCGACAAGGAATTTTTTGGTAACGACTGCGAAGAAACACAGCCAAGAAACCCTCTTGGTCGCTTAGTGTAGGTAGGTAACTTTGGGAGTGCAAGAAGTCCAGTGAAGATAGCTTTTAGAAAGCAAGACATACATGCAGATGGCTTCTGAGGGCGGAGAACTACAGTCGAGACATCTTTAGAGTTGTTGACGTAAGATTGCGTTGGGGAGTTTGTAATATTATAGGGTTTCGAATGCTCTCTATATCAAATATTTGTCATAAAAGAGAAGAACAGCCATCGAGCTGTAGTTGCTAAAATGTTACATTTTTGGTAATATACGTCTGCACAAAGACGCAGGTCCAGCATTAACTCCTTCAAATAAACACTATGACCCGCTGTGCCCAGATATTTAAATCACTGCCGCAGCACTCGATCGTAATAAGAGGCGAAACATATGATGATAAAATTCTATCTTTTTTTACGTATAGTTTTAGAGACTTGATTACCTTTCACTGTTTCGTTGCCGATATTTGAAGAAGTGCAATGTAGCATCGCTATAAGTTATACTATATTTTGAGTTCTAGAAATGTAAATCTTCGATCAAACGCTTCGAAAAACCGTGTGACGCAATGAAATACTCAAGCTCACGCAAGGACATCTAATTTCAAGAAAATATTGGACAGACAAAACAGGACACTTTTGTAGCACGCGATGTGTGAAATAAATATCAAATGTAAGTTTTATGTTCCTTTGATATTTGTTCATGTTCAGTGGTGTGGATTCTTTTAGAATATATTGATGAGTCATAATGAAATTTTTTCTTTCATACTTTTCTTTAAGTAACCTCAGTGTTCTTTTGATGTATGCTATGTTACAGGTCAGCTCTTTAAAGTGGTATGTCGGTTGTTTTCGGGAGGCTAATAATGTATTGAATCTCAGATTTGATATCCATTATCAAAACCCACTTTCCTGTATCGATTTCCTTTATATATATATATATATATATATATATATATATATATATATATATATATATATATATATATAATGTTCAGTTCGGTCCCTTAAGTATTGGTAGCGAAGAATCAGACTGCGTGAAAGCAATCCGGGTTACATGTCAGGGTCAATCCACTTTTCCGTAAACAGACATTATTCCTCCTGAACACAATCGTGAACTGACTAAACGCAGTTCAAAACTCTCTCCGACCTGCACCAAAAGTGGCTAAGAAACTGCCGTGAATGCAGAAGCTAGTATAAACTGAATTATCATTATTATTTTTAATAGTATCTGTATTATGTTACTGTCACTATATCTTATTATCGCTATTTGACCTTTTTCTTTTTTGCGTGGTTGATACTAGATGTTGCGGCCGAACAGCGAGTTGAAGGAAAATTAATATGTTTTCCGTTTATGTTTCATGCAACCATCTGGTGGAGATTTGGAAGCACTCCTGTAAAATACCAACAAAAACGACGTATCTACAGAAAACGCAGTTCAAATCCACGTCTGAAGTAAATAGCAGCTCGCAAGACAGCGAATGTGAGTACGACTTTCAAATACGTGTTTAGTTTTGCGTATCGAGTATTCATTCGGCTAACGAAAGTTCGTTCTCTACGCTTCAATTCTACTCATGTCGCAATCTTATTCCAAAAAAACTCTATTCTTTTGTAGTGAGAAAAGTATTTTTTCATCATTTCGCTCAAATAGTTAGAAATAGTTCTGCTGAATTTGCTATTGTTGCTATATTTAGGAAAATAAAATGGCTCCTACCACTATCAATTTCATTTCCTTTTAAGTAACCTTCATTTTTTTTCATCCGGCTTCCAAATTGGCGTTTTAGTGCGTTCGAATTTCAACTGTTAAGTACGCGTGGTTAATATCTGAGAAATCAGGACGCAAAACCATTGGAGCGCCTGTTAAGTGATTATCGTAATTCTAAAGTATCTTCTTTGGCTTGTGTTGTAATTTCGTTGAATCTAAGACGGCAGAGGAAATCAGAGGCAGAAACGATCACGAACAGGTGTTAATAGACCCGGATCCCGAGCTGAAGGATTACATGATGACGACCTGATGCGCGATGTACCGGCGCAACAGTCCATGTCACAGGCGCGAGAATACACGTTATCCGATGTAATGTAAATGTTCGACTATATGAAAACTACTCTTGAAACTCCCATGGGTAATCTTGACACTCAAACAGGTAATCTAGCAGGCAATAGTGACACTCTTGAAACCAAAATTGGTACCTTAAAACATACCCACGGATCGCAAGTAAATAATGTTGCCACTTACATGAAAAATCGTGAAATTGGTATCCGTGAGATCGAACAAAGATTATACACTCACGTAAATAACATTACAGTCAGCGTGAGCAATTTACAAACCCAGAGAGCTGATGTCGATGCCAAGTTGCAGGAACAAAATAGAACAGTTGGCAGTAAATTAAAGTCTTGAATTGCGTGTTGAGGATACTCAAGTGCGTATAGGTAATATAAATTCTGTTATCAGTGACATACAAAGCCAAATTAAAAGTGCAAACGACACCATGGAAGAAAATGTTAAAACTATTGCCACTGAGTACGCGAACGAATTAGACGCAAATGTAAATGCTGCAACTGACAACGTCTTTTCCACGGTTGAATCCTCTGATACAAACATTGATCGGAAGTTTTCGGACCTGCAAGTTCAGGTAGAAGTATGTAAATCTCCCGCGGACGACTCTTTGAAACATTATAGTCAAGTGTCAATGAATGTAAACCATCTGACAGAAGAATTAAATAATATAATGGAACGAGTTGAAAATATTGCCCAACGCACGGTCACATGTCAGTATTAGCAAAAAGATAAATAACGTCATTGCAGGTATACGTTGCACAATTAATAGAGAATTTGAGGAATGGATCAACTCAAAAGAACATTAGGTGGAGAATAAAGTACAATCCGAACTGAACGACGCAGTTGAATCTGCCACGATTGAGATTTTAACTGCTCCTGGAACATCCGGTGACGCTGTGTCTAGTGAACTTGGACAAATTAGAAGAGGCCTTAGTCATGATCTTCCTGAGTGGAAGCAACAATTAACTAACGACATTGATCACCTTAGGAGACAAGCAAAGGAATTGCAGACCGATAATCAAAGTGACTGTCCGCATTCTTTACCGCCTGAACCAGATTCTCGGCATTATCCGGAGTATCAGGTACAAAATTCCCCACCAACAAATAGTACACGTGACAAAATTTCAACGTCGCTAGGTCACAATGATCAGTTGACGTTAGTTTAATTAATGAGAGACGAAAGTCTCGAAAAACGGAACATTCACCCCACGGTTTTTCTGAGATCGTTCTCAGGCTTTTTACCAGAAACTTGGAATGACAAACAACGAATTCAGTTCCCGTCAGGATATGTCCAAGGAGAAGGGTCAATCTAGGATACAAACATCATAGATAAGTGTCACACATATGATGATTTTGAGAGACACTTTCTGAATAAGTTTTGGAGCTATGGAATCCGGCAAAGACTCCGAAAGGAATCATATAATACCGAACCCTTTAACACCAAAGGAGGATGTCTTAGGCGTTACTTTGAGAAGTATTTAAGCACAATTCAATAATGGGACATGCTCATCTACACGAAAGATGTCATTATGAAATCAGAGAAAAATTGGTTAATGTAAATGAAGACGATCTAGAAGTTTTTCTTTCCGTGCTTGATAACGACGACGTGCGTGCGAGAGCGCGGAACAACTATATAATAATGGACCGCCCGTTCCGCAACAGCACGCTGCAAACGGTGGCAATGGAATGTCATACCAACCTAACACCGGTCAGCCTAACGTGCAGCCTTATAATAATAACAACAAATTTAAGCGTCGTAACGGAAAGAATAACAATAAATATCAAAACCAAACAGATATAATCCCATTCACCAGACTACGCAGCAACAGTATGGAAATTTATCATTAAATTATAACTGAAATTACCAGTACCACGATAACTGAAAGTGTAATGGAAATCGAAAAGGGGAGGGGGGAGGCGATGGAATAACTGTAATGGACAACAACAGTGTAATTATCAATGTAAATTTACTCCATCACCACAAATTTTGCTCAACCTCCGAATACGACACTTCCTCAGCAACCAAATCAACAGTTCAGAAACAATGCGCAAAACAACCCGCCAAATTCTTTTCTGAACACAGCAAACCAGAATAGTACGGGAAACTAAAATATTTTTTATACGCAGTCAAATCAAGTCCCATATATTGTGCAAAATTAAACGTCTTTACAGGAATCACAGTTTGTGTGGAATATTAACGTTAATTTTCAACCGAAAAGGCCAAAGAATACTGCTCAAGTAAAAGTAATTGAAATTTCATTTGAACCTAACGCGGAAAACTGGCTGGGCCAGTCGTGGTGGAGCGATGGCGGAGCCTGGGCGTTGTAGTATAAGGTAAAAGCATCTGGCGCAACGCATTTACTAATTTGCCACTCTTTCTTTCACAGATCATCGGCAATTTATTGCTTTGTGTTGTAATTGTATTTGTTCCATTTCTGCTTTGTCTTTGTTTCATTTTGTGCTTAACTTTGGTTTGGCTCTGAGCACTATGGGACTTAACATATATGGTCATCAGTTCCCTAACTTTGGTTTGTGAAAATGCCTCGAAGAACTGCTAAAAGTACATCGGGATGTGCAATGAGTGAAAAAGCTGACTCGAATAATTTGACCGATCATACTAGCAACAGTCAGTGTAATAGTGATAATCCTCTAATTAAAGATAATCAGTGAATGCCGATCACTAGTAATGATTTCAATTCTAATGATGAGCAAACAAATTTAATTGTGGCGCCTGCTAATTTAACAATTGATGACACGGCACGTTCCGTTACAAGGAACGCTGTCCAGATTGACATGCCAGATTTGCAAAATTAACGTAGCGAACAGATAATTGTTTCTAACGAAAGTGACCAATATACACAAAACACGTCAGATTTATTTGATTCTGATGTAGAAGCCAACAGTGCACATCCCATTAGCGAACCTTTTCGTGAGTCAGACAATAACCAAATGGTTACTCAGACAGTCGAATGAAAAACAAGACAACAATTTCAAACAACTTAATGAAAAACACGACAACAATTTCAAACAACTTAATGAAAGTTTCAAACAGTCGAATGAAAAACACGACAGGTCGTTGAAACAAATTAATGAAAAACTTGACACCTGTATTGAACAGCTTACTAAACAGATTACAGCCGTTGCGGAGCAATGTAGTGAAACTAAAAAACAATTACGTGAGGAAATTAAGGCCTGTGCCAGGAATAATAGTGAAGAGATACGCAATACACATGCAGCCACAACGAAATTTCTTAGAGATGAAATTAGTGCAGTCGCTAAACAATGTTCTGAAAACGCAACACAGTTACGAGACGAGTTTAAATTAATGTCAGCAGAACTTTCACACACGCTGGATGCGAAAGTCGACAAGAGATTTGAACAACAAAACAGCCTAATTGACGAACGTTTTCTTCACCACCTACAAAACAGTGAAACGCGTCACCGTAAATTTATACAGGAACAGAATAAAGTAAAGAAACAAGTCATGGAAACAATTACTGAACAGAGGCAAGAAGATAAGCGAAAGTTGTTTACGAAAGCAAAAACATACGAAGACAACAACATTGCTACAGTATCAGACGAAAACAAACAGTTGAACACCGAACTGCATGGTGAAACCTCCGATCTTATAACAAAAACAGACACATGCACATTAGACATTTATTCGCGGTTTGAATACTATACTTCCGACAGAACTAAAAGACAGAATCACAACTTATGTAGACGACATTCTTATTGCAGAGGCTAACTGGTCTGAACACAATCTGATTCTTGAACAACTGTTACAAACTTTTTGTGCACAAGGATTCACAGTTAATCTTAACAAATCGCACTTTGGCAGAACTTCCATAAAATTTCTTGGGCATGTAATTTCAGCAGAAGGCATTGCGCCTGACCCGGAAAAACTTCAAGATTTAGGTGACATTACTGTTCCTACGACGAAGAAACAACTACGCAGCTTTCTGGGTTTAATTAACTTTTAGCGTAAATTTATTCATTACTCTGTTTAGACACCCCTAGATTATGCCAATTGACGGGTAAAAACGCTATTTGGTCCTGGGATAGCCCAGCACAGTCTGAATTTGTCAATCTGAAAAAAGCTTTATTGAATGCACCTCTTTTATCACACTCAGATCTTACTAGAAATTTTTTCACTGCCACCGCTTTAGGCGTAAATATTTTTCAGAAAATTGAAGAAGACGGTCCTACAATAATTAAAAACATCGCTTTTGCAAGTCGCATTCTGTCAACTGCTGAGCGTAATTATTCTATCACAGAACTTGAAACATTATGTTTTGTATGGGCATTTACGAGATTTAGGCATTTTCTTTATGGAATACATACGACCGTTTACATAGGTAATAGAGCTATACAGTTTTTACTTTCCGCAAAATTTACACACGACAGGTTAAGCAGCTGGAAACTTTATTTACAGGAATTTAATTTTACAATTGTTCACATTCCTGGTACACAAAATATTGTAGCAGACGCACTATCCCGCTCTCTCAGCAACAATCAGCAAGACATTGCAACCAACTTCTGCCAAGCAAATTCTAGCGTCGTGTATATTCAACAAGTCGCATTTGAAAACTTCATTTTATCGTCATTACGAGACATAGCACAAGAGCAAAGACAACGTGTGGAAAGAAATTAAACGCCTTTGGCAAGATAAGAATAATGTTACCATTAGAAACCATTATACTGTACGCAAGAACATTCTGTTTCGCCGCTCTCACCCTGACAGCAACAACTGGTTATTATGACTTCCTAACGAGCTTGTTAACAAATTAATTTGGTATACTCATTTAAGTTACGCACATTATGGAGCCAGAAAATGTTTTCTTATACTGAGACAGAACTGTTATTTTGCGAATATGGAGAAACGTATTCGACGAGTTTTAGCGTCATGTGCAGTCTGCCAGGACGCTAAATCAGACACGACTTCATATATTCCTCCGTTACATTGCCTTATGATATCTCAACATCGTGACTATTTTACATTCTTTGCTACTACATTATGATACTGTGTGTACATTCTTTGCACTTGGAAACTGTCTATGTTTTGGCATAATACGTTTTCTGTCATGCTATGCTGTATGCTTTGTTATATCAGTAGAAACTAGTTGTTATTTAATTAGTATATGAATTAAATGCAAAATATTAATCCGTATTCATCATTTTCAGAAAGCAATACGATGTAAAGGAAATAATTTATACAACCACAGTGGTTTACTATGAAATGGAAGTTTCGCCTTCGGAATGAACGAAAGAAAATGCAATACCTTGTCATTAAGATTAACTGGATCAGAGGGGACAAGCATTAACAAGAATATACTATACACACTGTATAATAGCAGTCTTAACTAATTATTTTTCTTTCAGAATACGAGGCGATTGATGCATGCTGTTAGACAGAAGTACACATGTTAATTTTAGTGATGAATATGCTAGAAATAAGAAACTCTGTACTATGAATAGTTGTATGAAATAAATGGTAATATGAATTAGAATAATGAAGTGTCTATTTTTTGGAGATGAAAATAAATTATGATGAACAGTTATATGAAGAAAATGGTAATATGAATAATGAAGTTTTTCTTTGCAGATGATGGTAATGATGAAGTTATAGTAATATGAACAATGAAGTTTTTCTTTGCAGATGATGATAATCATGAAGTTTATGTATTTTGTATTAGTTAAGAAATGCTGTATAGTTATTTAAGTATTTGTTGCAGTTCCTTTTGACAGTATGTATTATGTCGCATACTATAATGACTGAATGTGTTGGGAAAGACAGCTAGAGTACGCACATATTGAGTACACGTTTCGTTACCTGTTAATTCGAAGTTTTCTACTTTTCAGCATTATTTACATTTTTTCTTTCAAGTCAATAACTAATTTTGTAATTTTTCCAATAGAAGATTTTCATGATATCAATGTCCTATAAACACTTAGCTATGAAACCTGTTCTAATAAATGCATTTGTTTACCCATTTGTGTGTATAATTCTTGAATGTGATCACATATACTCTACTTGTTTCATAACCTTGCTACAGCTGACTCATGACGAATGACGTGATTAATCCTTATTTCCAGCAATACGTCAAAAGGAAATATTTTCATGCCCCAGAAATTAATCATCGATCCCAACGCAATGCATTGCTAGCAAACAAAAGAACTTATTACCAGTCCCAACTATTACCGATATACAACTAAATAATGCTGCCAGTTTATGATATATTTCTAGCCCTAAATATAATGCAAATTTTTCTGGCGTATTGATCACTTATGTTTAGGTATTATTGGACTACAGACCTTGAGTAATAGTTACAGTGTGTTACATTTTATATACGTCCTATGTCAGTTGAATGCTGAGTTCTGAGTAATACTGAATGATGTTTTGTAATAGTGCATAAATGCTATGCCAATAATTTCTGTAAATGATATTTTGTTGTACTCTATAAATGTTATGCCAATGATTACTGTAATGAGAAGACTGATGATGCCACTAATTACTGTAACGAGATGACTTATAAATAATGTTCTGTAATACTCCATACATAGTACAGAAATGTTTGGTAACTAACGAATGAGTGCGAATAATTATTCAAATCAGTTGATACACTAATCTAGTTCTCAATGATGAGTAGCATAAGACTTAATGTCCTTCACCTTCTGACGTGATTACCAGCAGTTACTGCAAAATCCGTTTGTCCAGTCCATCCTCATGATCATGGAGCGCTATATTTGGTTTTTGCACTAATTCTCTATTGATGTGAGAGTATGGATTATACAAGAAAGTGGTGTTGACATATCAAGCTGTCCACCACCTTGAACGATGGAGATGTCAGTATGGTCCTACTGTTTGGTGTACCTAATGTACTACCAAAATGATAACATACAATATTAATACAACATTTCAGTGTCTTGGCTACACTGATAAATACTTCAGGGAAGAGAAATTCAGATTGTCTCACTTGGTGTTGTGCTTCTGTAGAAAGATATGGACTTTCAGTGGAGCTACATGTAACCTACTGTGCTACAACAATGATGCAATCCTTCCCATTCCCTTCCTAGTTCTTGTAAGATAGTAAAGCCTCATACATTGCGTTTAAATTCTTGTTAAGTGCTAAAGACTTTTACAGAGCGTGTGCTCTTTATTTCATTTGTTAATGTTTCAGTTCTTGTAAAAAAAAATGCAAAGACTTTTACAGTGCCTGTGAACTTAATTTCATTTGTTAATATGATCAGTTGTCCTAAATATGATAAAGATTTTTACAGTGCATGTGCACATTATTTCATTTGTTAATGTATTCAGTTCATGTAAATATGCTAAAGACTTCTACAGTGCGTGTGCACTTTATTTCACTCCTTCATTTGTCTAATTCATGTAAAAATGCTAAAGAGCTGTACAGTATGTGTTCATGTAAAAATGCTAAAGAGCTGTACAGTATGTGTGCACTTTATGATATTTGTTTATATATTTTTTACTCATTGCGTATACATTTTGTCTTTCTTAATATGTTCTGCACTTATCAATAATGTATATACTCTGAGACTGTAGAGTTAGTAAAGAAATAGATTATAGAAAAATTTGTTGCTCATGGCAAGTCCAATAGATTCACCGTCGCTGCCAAATTTTCGCCCCCCGTCTCCTGGAGGGTTATGTAAGAGGTCCATGACTAAATAATTTTTTTCTACAGCACTTGAGCAGTGTAATTTCGATGGATTGCCCACGCGCTGCCTGCGATATGTAAACTATAAGAGAATCTCAGACCAAAGAGCAGTGTTGACTGCAGTAGGAACTGTATGTTAGTAGCAGTAAGTAGTTGCTAGCTAGCAGTCTGGTGTATCGTGTTGGCTAGGCCACTCAAGGTGGAGCGATGGCGGAGCCTGAGCGTGGTAGTAATGTTATATAAAGTCCCATATAAATGTTTAAAAAATCTCTTAATAATAATCTTTCTCATAAAAAGTAACTTTTGACAACCATTCATTTCAATTTGAAGAACTTACTAATTTCTCCAATCCTTGGTCATCCCGATTATTGAAAGGAAAAATCAGTTGTTTCTTTTTATACATGACAAAGCTATTGGGCATCATTGTACTGAACTGCACCAGAAGAATTTCTTATAGGAGCAGATATATACGCGTTATCCAGCGACCTAATTGAGGTAATATTTTTCAATTTATTCAGAATGAATATTCAGCGCCACGACGCAGCACTGCTGACGTCCAAAATTTACCAGTTCAAATTCACAGTCAATTATTGAAAGGTTATAAGTGAGTCGCAATTTTATTGAGAGATTAGTCACATTTTATTATTGATAGGTTACGCAATTTAACTGTTAGCAGGTTACGCTGAATGTCAATGCTATACATATTTTCACTGCTGGGTAGTTACGCTAAATGAGAATATTATTTATATTATTTTTTGTTGTTGGGAGGTTACGGAATAAATCTGTTGGAAGCTTACACTAAATGTGAATTATTGTTCTTACTGTTGGGAGGTTACGGAATATTTTGTGGGTATGTTACATGATACCTTATGTAAAACGACCTATTCAGTTCCACAGGCCCGTGAGGAATCAGTTAAGCAAGAAATTCGTAAGATTCTAAATAAAATAATAGAACTGTCCGACTCTCCATATAATCGTCCCTTATTGTCTGTTTTCATGCTGGATGGAAGCGTTAGACTTGTGTTAGACGCAAGAAATATCACTAAGATTATCATACCACTATGTACACGACCTGAAGCTCTGGAGGAACAATTATAAAGATTTCATAGTGAGACAATCCTGTCTTCAATTGACCTCTGAAGTAGTTATTGGCAGGTGAAGCTACCATCATCCAGGGTGTGCACAGCATTCATTTTTGCTGGTCGCTCTTATCATTCACGAGTAGTACCAATTGGTCTCAAAATTAGTGATGGTGTTTTTATTGCAGCACTTGATCATGTGCTAGGTCCAGAATTACTTGATCAAATAACCATCTACGTTGGTGAGTTACTTATAGCGAAAGTTTCCTGGGAGAAACATTTGGCCCTAATAGGAAAGATTTTTCAAACATTTTCTGATTTTAGAGTTACTTAGAAAACTATAAATTCGCCAAGAGAGAAGTTAAGTTTGTAGGAAATTTAATTTCTTCTGATCCCAGAAAGTTATCAGCTATAAAAAAAATTCCTGTACTTTACACTAAAAGGCAATTAAAAAGCTTCATCGGATAAACTTCATTCTTTCGTCGTTTCACTCCAGATCAGTCAATGAACAGTCCAGCGTTGTTGAATTTACTTAAGAAAAACGTCCACTGGATGTGGACCTCATAATGTCAGAATGGCTTTGAGAAAATGAAAGAATTCTTCTAAGGAATAATATCTTAAGTCATCCGAACATGAGTTTAGACTTCTGTTTTTCTTGCGATGCAACATTTCAAGGATTAGGTTCCTGTTTGTTTCAAATAGACAATACCGGTTTCAAAGATGAAATCAAAATAATCAGTTTTACTTGTCGAGTTCTAACCGAGTGTGAGAGATCGTACTCGGTAACTGAATTAGGAGGATTAGGGGTTGTGTGGGCTTTCCGCTGTATTAATTACTATATTCATGGACATAAGATCAAGGTATACTCAGATCATCACGCGCTCAGCTTCCTACTCTCCTCCAAACTTTGTCATTCTAGAATTACTCGATGGTGCCTGTTTTTACAAGATATGATTTTAAAGTCATTTTATTAAAGGGCAAGAAAAACTTTATTGCTGATCCATTGTCACGTATGCCAGAACGATTGCCGGAGCGTACTGAATTAACCGAACAGATTTCTAACCATAAGATGCTCCTCATGAAAGATCCTCTGCATCGGAGTTCCTTTCTTCGTCTTTGCCGTCAAATGAACAGTCTTCAAGACATCGATCGCAATTAGTTAAAAAATTAAGCAACTGCTTCAAAACAATCCTGATCACTCGTAGTCAAAATTCTATAAACTACACAATGGAGTTTTGTTTCATCGAACTTCTGTTCAAACAGGGAGGGAGGGGGGGGGGTTAGTGTGTCTATTCCTGAATATAATGTTGAACATCTCGTCTGGTAACTCACCTCTCCTGGGGTGATTATACCCCGGAGAAATGTAAACGTATAATTTCAGCTTATTTTTACGTATCCAGTCTTCACAAGGAAGTTCACGAACTATTAAGAAATCGTTCCATTGGTCAGAAGGCGAAAACTTTTAACCTATTAAATTGTCATATATTTTTACCAAGCATGTAAGACTCTCTGTGATATGAAGTTATCTAAAGCACTTCCATCGATCAGGCGAATTGAAAAGGATTATTTCCCTCGCTTCGGAAAACCTGAAGCCGTATTATCTGAGAAAACATCAACTTTTGCAGGGAGACAGTGGAGAGATTTTCTTGCCACCAACAACATCAGACAAATTTTGATATCCCGATACATACCACAGAGTAATCCCACAGAGGAATCTTTAAAGAGTTCAATCGTTTCTTCCGAACTTATGTTCCAAATCAGCAGACCCGCTGAACTGATTTCGTCACACCACTTGCCGAAATTGTTAATAACCTACCTCACACATCCACTGGTTTCACACCATCCGAATTCATTTCTAAACGACAACAGAGAAATGAATGGGTAGACCCTATTCCTAAAATACAACTCCCAGAAGTAACACTAGGCGACACGTTGGGACGAACTCTCATATCTTTAACCCTCCGTTACACGCGCGAAAATTCGTGACACGGTCACTCGCGCGGATGACAGGTGTCATCCACAAAGCAAACGGTCTATTTTTATACTTTGAACGGTCTTTATGACTGATTTTATGATTTTTTATTAAATCTAAATATAACAATTTAATATTCTTACACAGTACAACATATTCTAACGTATGAAACAGTTCGACCATTCGAAGAGCAATATCTTCAGCTTAATTACTGGCATTACATTGTCCCTCTGGTTGCTTGCCGACGTACGGTTCTAAATTCAAAGTGTAAGCTGTTATTACATTAACCAAAGAAACACTTTTAGCCCATACTTTGCCGGTTTCCTAGCGAGATATTGTCTGAATGGAAGGGGCCGTTTCCTCTAAGTGCCAAAAGATTTTCGTCAACAGTAAGATGTTCATTAAGTCAAAAATATCTTTGGCAATTGTTCGTGAAAGGTTCAAGTACCTCTCTGATAGGAGCCAACTTGTCAGTCTCTCTCCGAACACCTCTATCACGGATAATATCAGGCCTAAGGCATCCCAACAGGAACCTGAACCGGTTTTCACTTATACATAAATAACATGATTCAAGTCCGTTTCCTTTTGAGTTATCCTGCAATTTCCATATATTCTTCCTAGAACATCTCAAAGATCCACAAATATTACAAACTCTGAACTCTATCGCATCTGTTTGTTTAGCATCCATTCCCCTAGAGAAGTTACCACGAACTTCATGATGTATATATTAGTGCATGTTGCGATAATGCTTATTATGTTTTCATCCAAGAACAAATCCAGGATTTTTCTTTCTGTCGTTTTTATACGAGCTTGATTTTTTGGTCCAGGCAAATGTGTAATAATGTTACAAGGACTGCTTTTAACAATGGTAGGATATTTATTTTTCCTCCGTTTAGTTATTCCATCTTTCCCTAAAAGAAATGTATCTGCTTGAGATACTTCTTCATGTGACTGATATTCATCATTCTCTGGCACTTCTTGTTGTGTTCCTGAATCATGCCCTCTTTTATGAACACAGTCTTCAGTCTCTGAGTCAGCGCTATCACTGTGAACATCATCATCGCTCAGCTCATTGAATCATTCCAACCACACATTAGGATCTCTAGTAAATTCTGTCAGAGGTTTTTTTTTTCCTTTTGACATTTCTTCCACAATCTAAAAATATAGAGAATACTAGGTAACATGGAAGGTAACTGCAGTCAGTTCCAATAAGTCCAAATTTACGCACATGAAAGATCGATTGAATCTAGGAAGACAATAAAGTCATACAGACTTACTTTGTTTCAGAATGTGGCAGCAGAGCTCACGTGGATTACTGGTGTCCTCCAGACTGTAATAAGGTTTCATAAACAATGTATCTTTCGTAACTGAAAGCCAACAATGATTAGAGCTAACTGCTGGAGAGTTTACAGAAAGGTACAGAAAATGGCAGAATCTAAATCCTGGCCTATCAGACAAAATTGAGAGGAAAAGTCATGTCGATGAGAGGGTCATCCGCGCGAGCTACGAAGGGTTAATCACTCATACAAGCGTAAGAGAAAAGGCTCATGACAAGCACATTCATAAACTGTTATCGTATCATGTAAAAGATCGAGTGCTATTAAAGACCCATTTCAGACCATATTTGATTCACCACAAGAATCACAAGTGGCAGGACCATTTATCATTATAAGAAAGCCGCACATTGATTATTAATTGTTAGCCAAGCCTGTATCCGGTCAAATAAACGGCAGTATCACAACGCAGACTTAAAGAAATACCGAGGAAATCATTGAACATATCTGCTATGTTGAGTTGCTAAATGTATATACATCATTATAAATTGCCATAGTATCTGTAAAGTACATGCCGGCCGCGGTGGTCTCGCGGTTCTAGGCGCGCAGTCCGGAACCGTCCGACTGCTACGGTCGCAGGTTCGAATCCTGCCTCGGGCATGGATGTGTGTGATGTCCTTAGGTTAGTTAGGTTTAAGTAGTTCTAAGTTCTAGGGGACTGATGACCACAGCTGTTAAGTCCCATAGTGCTCAGAGCCATTTTGTAAAGTACAAGCAAACACAAGATGATAAACAAGATTAATACGCTGTCGACACGCCTCAACGACAGAATTAAATCGTGTGAGCATCTGAAATGAAATGCATTTATCAGTTGGAAAGCAAGTTTTGCCAGAGATGTAAGGTACTTTTAAGTTAATTGAGTCATGAACGGCCGCACCCAAAGAGCGACAAAATAAGTAACATACGCCGGGAAAATTTCAAAATTTCAGAAGTCACAAGTAACATAGTGTCTTCTATTCGTCGATACAGGGACGTGCTAAGTGCCACCTGCTACAACTAGTTTTAAGAAAAGCAAAGCTTTCTCTTCAAAAATGAAATAAATTAAATTGTTCATTCGGGCCAGAATGGCTGCTCATATACGAACATTGTTTATAGATGCCTACTCTCACGAGGTTAATGTTATTTTTGAATAAGGCGTGTTTGGCGATAATTTCTGTAGGGTCAACAGTGGAATACAGCAAATAACGGCAGCAACTTAGCAAGTAAGATTCAAGTAAGTCATTAACAATCCAGGTTACAGGAAAGAATTGATCGACTTAAATTTTTATTGTTACAGCACAAATAAGATCATATGTGCTCTTAAAAAATGTCAAGCCTTTGAGACGAGATGCTTATTTTCAAAAAACTATTTTATGATATACGGAACAGAGAGTAGCTAATAGACTCTGTTTACGCTTACTGCTAACGCACGCTTTAAGTAATTTCAAATGTGTGTAGAGTGATGCCTAGTAAGCTGAATCATACAATATTAACAATGCTGTATCGATCCTATGGTACTAACTACTTGTCATGAAAAAGCTAGGGTGATAACGAATAACTTATATTAAGCTCATCATTTCGTACATGACTATATCTGTGTCTTGTAATCCTTTACTCTATTCAATTACGTTATGTTTTCCTCTATTCTGAATCCATAGCTTCCTATCTTACCAAGGAGAGAAGCAAATTTTTAGTACTAACTGAGTGCACGATACGTACAGACTGTGAATATGGATTGTCATGATACATTGGTTGTTGAGAGGCTAAGCTTATTTTTCTTTCCACGAACCGCGAATTCAATTACGATTTGTGGTTGGCAATTGCACAGTAGGAAACGACTTGCTTCCTAATTTCCATTGGTGGAAGCTTGAATGTGAACTGTTCGCTACGACAATTACACTGCACTGACATTGTCTATATTGATGGAGAGAATAAAAAAAGAGCGGAAATTTATAAAAGAGCAACTGTAAGTAGGCGGTTTAGGTTTCTTCATTGGTAACGCCACGTAGCGCTCTGTATGAAGATCACTGGCTGTGCTGTGTGCAGTCTTTGGCTGGTTGGTATTGTTGTAATACTCGCCATTGTAGTGTTGGGCCACTGGATGTTAACAGCGTGTAGCGTTGAGCAGTTGTAGGTGAGCCGCCAGTAGTGGTGGACGTGGGGAGAGAGATGGTGGAGTTTTGAAATTTGTAAGATTGGATGTCATGAAATGCTATATACATCATGACTTTTGAACACTGTTGAGGTAAATACATTGTTTGTTCTCTATCAAAATCTTTCATTTGCTAACTGTGCCTATCAGTAGTTAGTGCCTTCAAGAAGTTTGAATCTTTTATTTAGTTGGCAGTAGTGGCGCTCACTGTATTGCAGTAGTTGCAGTAACCAAGATTTTTGTGAGGTAAGTGATTTGTGAAACGTATAGGTTAATGTTAGTCAGGGCCATTCTTTGTACGGATTTTTGAAAGTCAGATTGCGTTGTGCTAAAATTATTATGTGTCAGTTTAAGCACACTCATGTATAATTGTTGAAAGGGGACGGTTCATATGGCGACCCTGCTAGGAAACCTCATTGGAATCTTCTGATTTTTTCTTGTAGTTTGTGTAATTAGTGTAGCTATCGTTTATTGCTAGTGTGTAATTGTAGAGAGAATCTCCTTTGTACTTGCAGTCTTTCATTGTTGTACAGTAAAACAGTTGTGGCATGCATGTAGTTCTGCATGAAGTATTTAGCTGCTGTGCTTGCAATTAACTAGATATTATTTGCTATGTTAATGTGTTCTCTTATTTTTGCTCTTCAAATTGTGGTTATCTGTGTTATCGTGTGAAACATTGTGACAACAATGACGTGTGAAAAACGTAACACTAGGCTCCAAAGCAAACTGAGAAATAATAGCGACGACGAGTGTAGCTTACGAGCACCACTGTGTAATAAATTAACAGACATTCAAAGTAGTAATTTGCTAACTATGCATAGGGAAAAGGAGCGGGTGTCAAATAATGGTGTAGACAGTGAAACAGGTAGTGAACAGTGAAGCATTATCGATCGATCGGTCGGCAACAGCTCGCCTCAGGAATCCGAAATGACAGAACACAATATTGCAAATACTGTAGACTTAGGTTTTGGGTCCTCACCGTTTTCTCATATGAGTCAAGAGACATTTTATGCCTGCAAAATGTGAATGTTGCCAGTGAAAATGCACTGCCAAAAAGCGTAGAGAAACAGATTCCAGAAACTAATACATTATTATTGCAATTAATGCAACAATTGGAACAGAATCAGAACTAAATGGGACAAAATCTTCAAAAGTTAGACACAATGGAACAAAATCAGAGACAAACACAACAAAAGCTTCAAAAGTTAGACTCAGTGGAACATCCGCTTGAACAAACACGTGAAGATTTAACTACTGTGTTGCATAAAATCGACTCGAAATGTCAAAAAGTCTGTAATGACGTAAAAACACAAATTTGTGAGCATTTTCAACCTACTTTTTCGCGGCATGAAAATGCATTACAGAATCACGAATCGGCCATAAAAGAGCTGCTAACTATTGTTCATGAAAATCATGAGACCTTGCAAACCAAAATCGACTCAGTTGCATCTACCGATTCGGTTAGGCAACTTGCAAAAATTCAAGAAAACTTAAAGGACACAGTAGATACTGTGAAAATTGGTTCAGAAAAACACATGGAGGAAATTAGTTCATTATCAGAGAAAGTAGTTGAACTTTCGGATCAGCTAAATAATTTATTTACGAAGGTAGATGATAATCTGAATGACACAAAACCGGTAGTCTTTAATGACACTGAAGAGTGCGAACAAATCAGGAAATTCATACAAAATCAGAATCAAATTAATACGCAACACGAAAGAGAAATCCGGGAAGTACAAGATCAGCTGACACAGGTAATACAAGAATTACGTATTTCAGAGGACACTCGCGCTCCAATAGGGGAAGAGGGACATAGGAATACGGAACAGCCACAAAATAATAACACAGGGCACTTCGGAAATTATGAAAGAAATTGGCAAGGTACACCGAATTTTGAGATGGAACCACCGACACGACGTAACAATGACCGACATGCGACTCGCCGACATGATGATTTTGACTATAAGCTGTTCATTACTACACGTAAATTCAAACCATTTAAAAATCCGGGCGACATTCATCCACAAGCGTGGCTTCATCAATTCTCTCATTGGTTTCCTCCCAACTCGTCATTAGAACACAGATTATAATTTATGTGTGGCTACTTAGAGAATGAACCAGCTGTAAGAATGCGATCGGTCATTCACGATTGCCACAGTGAAGGAGAATTTTATCATGCCTTCCTCTCAGCATATTGGTCTCAAGCCACACAAGACCGAGTAAAACATAGCATCATAATGATGAAACGTTTCGAACAATCTGAATCTTCCAGTGTTGTGAAATATTTTGAAGACATGTTACATAAGAAGCGGTATCTTTCAAACCCATACAGCCCATCAGAACTGATCCGCATTTGCTTAATCAAATTGCCTGAACATTTACGACATATTATTTTACCAGGACGATGCAAAGACGACTTTGAAGCTTTTCAGGGACTCGTAAAAGAATTAGAAATTGACACAGACAGTCGCTGGATGCGAAAACAGGGAAACAATCACTACAGGTCACATCCGTCGCAATTCCGCGATGAAAGAAACAATAACTGGACACGACAAGGCTATTTTCAGAACACAAATCGTGACCAAAACAGACACCACCCATGTGACAACCACTGGCAGAGTAATAGTCACAGAGAAAGATCGCATTTCCGTAGTAATGAACATTACACAGACAATCATAGAAACAGACAATATGGCTACCAGAACTATTATTATCACGGGAGACACAAAAATTTCAGTCGCAAGGGTCCACCGCGCAGTGATAATTCACGGAGAAGGTCTCCACCACATGACCGACAAGAAGGAAACTATGGAAACTTCCGACAAAACGACAGACCTGAATTTCATCAGAACTGGCGAGCTTCAAACAGGTCAGGGCCCTCTCGACAAGATGAATTTGTAGAAGTTAGGTCTCCTAATCCTAATAACGACGCGCCAACGAAGAGGGAGACAATGACTTGCACCGCAGGCAGCCGCCTGCGCCGGCTGGCTCAGAGAAAACACGGGCGCTAACCTTGAGAAAAGATTTAGCATTCCTTACTGACGTATAAAACATGATAATTGCTTTTCAGTTGAAAGTCTGCGTACTAGGAAGAGTAAAGGTTTACACCACATTTCACATGTAAAACCGTTTATTGAAAGATAATATGCTTTTTAACTTTGTCTTTGCCATATAACTTTTCACTTTACATCACTAGTATGCTTTGTCAGACTTAAGAAATTGTTAACATGCAACAATGTTTTGAAGTTAACTATCCAGTCTAGAACCTAGGGAACATTTTTAAACTGAAATTACGAATGCATTGTTATAGTGAACTGACGACACATTGTGGTTATTTGTACATTCTTGCTTGTTAGTTGCACGATTACGTAACGACCATAAGGTTTACATACTTAGAACATATAGTGTTAATGAGATTTTAATGCAATATTTTGGTTTAGTTGGAAAGACATTCTTTATTTCAAGTACTTTCTGTGAGATGAAAGATGACTTAGCATTTGGTTTCTTTGATATCTACGCGATTATATCACGACGCTACTGATGTGTGACACAATTTACACTGTGCTTTTGCGGTGTATCTGTTTTATATCTGCTCAGTTTTTCTGAATTCTTCTGGAAACGAAAAATTGTTTTAGTAGTAACTTTGTGGTATAGCTACAATGAGACAGCCTTTTCCGTAGCACAACAATACGTTACAGCACAGCATTTCCTTCATCAAATAATAGGCGTGATAACTAAGATATCCTTACGCAAAGCAATTCACTTCGTTTATTACAAGGGAAGTACTTTGACTTCGGCAGAACTTTGTTTACAGAGGACGATAACTACTACACTTCCACAGAGATTATCTTACAACAAGACGCACAGTATAGCGCTACAGTACACGTATTTGAGTGATTAGTTTTGTACTTAAAACAATTATATTTAAAGATATTTGAAGTACAATGATACAAAAGTTTTCCGTGATACATTTCATTCCATTGCTGTAATCTGTAACACCTGAGGGTATAATTACATTAATCCTCAGGGGGCTACACGCTTACTTTGTGTACCATGTGTTTGGCAAGCACAAGGAGCCCTAGCTAATATGGTATTTGCATATACAACTTTACACATCGGTACCATATTTCTCTAACACATAAATTACACAGCTATCTGATAATGTAACTGAGAGACCAACATTTTTTTTACTACATCAGTGACACATGTTTACACAATTACACAGTTGGATAACTTGACACTTATGAAACTGTATTTTGTCTGTACTCTGTGAACTGTTCATGTTTTTTCAGAACCATTGTGGTACTATGAGAGCTTGGAATGATGTATTTGGTGTGGGATCATGATTTCTAAAGTACGTTTGAGGTAGATGACACTATTTAAATGAGCAGAGAATTTTTTTAGGTTTTGAAACTATTGCAGAAAGCTACGACGTTTTTGAGATTTTGCTGAGGTTTTATGATGCTATGATGACGATATGTATTACGCTGTTGCGGTATATTTATGATCAATAGGCTGATGCTATGTGAGGAATTTGATTATGCTACGTATTTATTATGATGAAATATTGAAGAAGTGTATACGAATATGTATGTGTATAATAAGGTAAGGAATAATGAGTAGTGGTTAGGGACTCTGATTTGTGGAAACGGTGGTTCGAAACCAAGAATCGTACTTTAAGAGTTATGAAATGTATGTAAATGCGTGAATGTATTACAATGCCGCCGAAACTTTTTTGGGCACTGTTATATCAATAGGATTTTGTTTCTACAGATGAATAACTCAAATTTTTTACCTGTGAAATTTTTATATGAGTCTGCCACTGTAGCGGAAACTGGTGTCGTAAATATTTCGGTAAGAAAGTTAAGTGTCCACGTGCAGGTAATGCGTCGTGGGCACCGAGCTGCGCGACAGCCACCTGGAAACAAGTCACTAGTGTGCGCCTTTCAGAAGCACAAGAAAGAAAAACAGGCCATTATCCTCGCTATTGACATTCCTTTGTAGAAAGCATCGCAAAAACGACACGCTCATTAGTTGGAAAGATACTTATTTACATCTGCACACCTGATAATGACAAGCGTCTTTCTAAGAGAGTTGAGAGAATTTGTACTAACTTATGAAATGTCACATGACTATTAAATGATATTTTTATGCTTTGCCTTTCATAGTTGCTTATTTCATTTGATATCTGGTTTCCAGCTGTGTTGCAGCATTGGTTTTATAAAATAAAATAAAATGCATTTGCTAATGTGAAAACTTTCAGTCAACAGATCTGTTAAATAATAATTTTATGATCCATATTCTTAAAATAAAGGAGCACTTGGAAAGGAAAGAACAATAAGAAGGGATTAATAACAGTAACTGCATACTTAATTTTCTTTTCAACTACTTGGTAATATCTTTTGTAGAATTAGTTTGTGGTGCACCAATTTAATGACATAGACAACACTACTTCTTCAAAACTGCATGTAAATCCACTACTTCCATGTGCATATTCTTTTACTGCTCACACATTGAGCAAAAACACAGCTATTATGCTATGATCAACGATCAGGACTATCTTTATGGACTGTGAGAAAATTTTAGTGTTGACCAACATTGTATCAATAAGTGTGTGCATTTCATTTCTTTGTTATTGTACTTATGAAAAATTTTTTCAAATCTGTATTGGCCTCCTCTGCCCTAAACAATTTGTAAATTTTTTGGGGGGGAGCATGGGGGCTATGTAAGTAGACTGTTTAGGTTTCCTTATTGGTAACGCCACGTAGCGCTCTGTATGAAGATCACTGGCTGTGCTGTGTGCAGTCTGTGGCTGGTTGGTATTGTTGTAATACTCGCCATTGTAGTGTTGGGCAGCTGGATGTTAACAGCGCGTAGCGTTGCGCTGTTGGAGGTGAGCCGCCAGCAATGGTGGAAGTGGGGAGAGAGATGACGGAGATTTGAAATTTCTAAGACTGGATGTCATGAACTGCTATATACATCATGACTTTTGAACACTATTGAGGCAAATACATTGTTTGTTCTCTATCAAAATCTTTCATTTGCTAACTATGCCAATCAGTAGTTAGTGCCTTCAGTAGTTTGAATCTTTTATTTAGTTGGCAGTAGTGACGCTCGCTGTATTGCAGTAGTTGCAGTAACCAAGATTTTTGTGAGGTAAGTGATTTGTGAAACGTATAGGTTAATGTTAGTCAGGGCCATTATTTGTAGGGATTTTTGAAAGTCGGATTGCGTTGCGCTAAAATTATTGTGTGTCAGTTTAAGCACAGTCATGTATAATTGTTCAAAGGGGACGTTTCACAACTATTGTAAAAAGAAATGAATAAAAGGTTTTAGAACTAGGTATAAGCCTAACGTGCTAATGGAAACACTACTTATGAAGAGGAGACACGTTTTTCTTCAGGCCTTGTAGACACAGAGTCTATTTTTCTTTTGTAATTATTTCTAGGCATAGTACGTATACCAATGGTTAATTGTACTTTACAGTAATGAAACGGTTACTATTTCATATACAGGTATGAATTGCCGTGTGAACTGACTATAGACAAGCAGTTAACGGACACGTATAAAAATCGTACGTGTGAACCTTTAAACATGACGACTAAAAAACATGTGGACACAAATTAATAATAAAATGTGAAGTGAAAAGGGTGATAACTACATGGACACGTGTGGAATACCGCATGTGAAGTAATGTTATGTAGTAGGTGTTCATTTTCAGGTACATGACTTTGAACACGGGTATATTTCGATTCATTCATGTTTTTTAACAAATTTACAGGATGGTGGCACAGTAATTAAACACATAAGCCAGGCTAAAATTTGTGATATACTAAACACCCAGACAGACAGTAGCTTGGCACAAGACCAGGTCCATACCGCACTTTCTCCACTTCGTATACCTCGTTAAACTATGGGGGAAATTTCTCGCAACATGATTTGTTGCACACTTTCAACTGACATTATGCCAAATGCTTGCTTTCTGAATTGTATTTGCAACATTTGTGTGCAGAGCACACAAAGTTTTACCACTATACCCAGAAGCAAGAACTTTAGGAACAGTGGAATGCCAAACTTGACGATTTCTTTACGACTTTTCGTTCTCTGTAAAAGTGGTCTTAGCGAAAATGGCTCTAGTATCTCAACCAAGTTACAGGAGAACCTGACACTTTGCATAAGTTCATGTAGGGCCCTCAGGTACATCCTGTACAAATTTCATCAAAATTGAAGATGGTCGAACTAGAATCATCTTCTAAACTGGAACACTTGACATGGAATAACCCTATAAGTACTTGTACCGCGTAACAGTGATGTGAAGCAGAACAGTGCAAGTGAATAAGTGTTGTACTTACCTGAACTGATACTGTACACCTTTCTACGGAAATATTCTTCGATACAGTTGCGGACGCAGCCGTGTCTGGCTGCTCCCGCATTTCAGAGTGTGTAAAATTTATAATACGTTTGGTAGTCACCAAACAGTCTACCTCGGGCGGAATACTTAGTACCAGCGCTGTGAAACCGCGATGTTATTGTCACGTGACGATGGTGCACGGCTCTAACACTGCACCCTCAACAATCAGCATTTGTCTGTGCCGCCGGCGCGAGGACAAGATGTGTCTGAAATACTTTCAATGTGAAATATGATAAGACAATGATTTAAGCACTCATATACTTTATAAAATCACTAAGACACTAATAAAAAATCTTAAGTCTGACTTTGAAAATTGCTACAGGGATACTGACAGAATCAGTTTATGGACCAGGCCAAGTAATGACGAAACTTGTCAAAGCAAATAAAACAAGAAAGTTAAATCCATACGATAACTAAGCAATTATAAGAGAATAAGACTTTATCTACAGAAAAATTGTTATCCGTACCTTATCCTATTTGCTTTTGGGCTATGTTATTAGTAATTAAGGGCACTCTAATACAGATTTTCTCTATATTTTATATGTACGGGAAAATGAATGGAAGCTCGAACATTTGTCAAGTGAAATAAAGACCGCCACCAAACGGCTCAATTCGTCACAGAACCAGTCTTCCATTTCCTCATCCACGACGTAATCGTAACGTTCAATGACGTCCAGACAGCCACTTCCGCCTCCACAGTCAAAGTGATGCCCAACTTATCCTCCCACCTACCCAAGTGTAGTGATTAATTTTTTTTGGGTGGGGGGGGGGGGGTGCGCAGGTATGAAAGCAAGAAATCAGTAAACTGCTACGTGTGTACTGCAAGAAATCTTCGTTGAAACCACATCGAAAGTATTCATGTAATATGTCACTGTAGAACAAAAATATTAATTATTTGTAATATATTTTGCCAAGAGTGCACATTGCACCAAGATTTCATGTGAAGTCAAATAATCTATTTCTTCATTATATTGTATATTTGCTATGACATGTATAACGTGCCTTTGTATGTATATTTTTATCCTAATTTCACCGTCTCTTACTAAGAAATGAATATCTGTTATCCTAGTGTAATACGTTAGAAGGTGCACGACTGAACTGTCATTTATTTACCCTAACAACAAGTCATAACAATCTACTTGCGTACGAATATGTACCTGTTATCTCTTATATCAGCTACTTTGCTTAATGCATTATGTGAGATATAAAATTTAATCTGTTGTAAAGAATTTTAAAGAGTAATCCCTATTTGTTTGACGAAAGCAATAGCATTAGGACTGCGCATGAGTCGTGATGATCCGCTCGGAATCATCCCTCCTCACGCGATAAGCAAAGTAATATTATTGGGTTTCGGATGCTCTGTACATAAAATGTTTGTCGTAAAAGAGAAGAACAGCCCTTGAGGTGTAGTTGCTAAAATGTTACATTTTTTGTAATGTGCGTCTACACAAAGACGCGCGTTCAGCATTAACTACTTCAAATAAACACTATGATCCGCTGTGTCCAGATATTTAAATCATTGCCGCAGAACTCGATCGTAATTTCATGCGAAACACATGAATTGTAAAAATCTATCTTTTGTTATGTATAGTTCTAGAGACTTCATTACCTTTTACTGTTTCGTTGCCGACATGTGAAGCAGTGCAGTGTAGCATCGCTACAAGTTATACCATATTTTGTGCATTAAAAAATGTAAATCTTCGATCAAACGCTTCGAAAAACCGTGTAACGCAATGAAATACTCACGCGCACGCAAGGACATCTAATTTCAAGAAAATATTGGGCAGACAAAACAGGACATTCTTGTAGCACGCAATGTATGAGAGAAATATCAAATGTATGTTTTATGTTCCTTAGATATTTGTTCGTATTCAGTAGTATAGATTCTTTTAGAATATATTTATAAGTCTTAATGAAATCTTTTTCTTTCTATTTGTTTCTTTAAGTAATCTCAGTGTTCTTTTGATGTATACTAAATATGTTACAGGTCAGCTCTTTGTAGCGGTATCTCGGTTGTTTTCGGTAGGCTACTAATGTACTGAATCTCAGACTTGATAACTATTACCAAAACCCAGTTTCCTGTATCCTCCTTCGCAAATAACGTTCAGTTAGGTCCCTTAGGTACCTGTATCGAAGAATCTGATTGCTTGAAGGCAATCTGGGTTAAATATCACGGTCTAGCCACCGTTGCGTAATCAGACATTACTTCTCCTGGACACAACCGTGAACCGACGCAACGCAATTAACTCTCTCTCTCTCTCTCTCTCTCTCTCTCTCTCTCTCCGATCTGCACCAAAATCTGCTATGAAATTGCCAAATTGCCGTGTGTGCAGAATCTAGTATAAAGTGCATTATCAATATTATTGATAATATTATCTGGGTCACGTCTCTATCAATATATCACCTTTTTCTTTTTTGTGCGATTTATACTAGAAGTTACAGAGATCACGAAGAATAACCCTATTTCTGGACACGATCAGATAAAAGCTGAGAGTACCTGGGAGTAATTTCAATGCTGAAGTTATTAAATAAGCTTTGAATGCTCCGGAGATCAGATCCTCTTCGGTTTCAAGATATGAGTGAGGGAAGACCGCAGTGGTTGGTGCCGTACCGTGTGCTCCAGCCTGCAAAACAAGAAACGTGTAGTTTTAAACGAGGTTAGCGATTAATTATGGACGGAAGAGAAATTGATACCTTTTTGTGTTACATCTTTCTATTTTTGCAGAACAGTTAAATAATAAGATTATTTAGAATCATTATTTCGTTTTGCTTGAGTTTGCAGTTTCTCATTTCAAATAGGCTTTGTTCCAATAAGCCGGCCGCGGTGGTCTCGCGGTTCTAGGCGCGCAGTCCGGAACCGTGCGACTGCTACGGTCGCAGGTTCGAATCCTGCCTCGGGAATGGATGTATGTGATGTCCTTAGGTTAGTTAGGTTTATGTAGTTCTAAGTTCTAGGGGACTGATGACCACAGCAGTTGAGTCCCATAGTGCTCAGAGCCATGTGAACCATTTTTTTGTTCCAATAGGACCATCATGTTATTAACCACCGAAGATTTAGGTGAGCTGTAACTTGCTTGCATGATCAACAACCGCTCCAGTTTGTTAGCCATTTACTCATTCTACAGAGTGCGCCGCACGCTAACCTTTTCCACTTAGTTTTCACTCTGTTGTGAATGAGTATGGAAGAATTAGGTGAAATAATTTTCCATTAATTTATTGTCAAATTCCGTGTCCATTGGTCAAGAAAGTGCCAATAAATATTGCAGTGCGCTATGCTTCTTATAAATTTCAAATTTTCCAGTCCCACGTAGCTGTATCGGTAGTACAAATCAGAACGATACGAATTACATGAAAATGTCTAGTAGTCGCCTCTTTAAGGATGTAGCGAGTTAGAGTTCCCTTTGGCCGGGTTATATTAAGATTTTTATTTTAAATTCAGAGCTCAGATGACTTATTTTTCGGTGGATTAAACTCATTAGGACTATTCTACTTGTGCTCCGTGAAAGATGTAAAATCAATAAAAAGATGGTATATCTGATGAGGGAAGGCAGTGACATTCTCAGATAGTACAGGCATAATCAGCTATTAGCTGTTGACAAGTTTTGTCCCTTACAAACCCCAGAATTTCCAACAGTTTGTACTACCATTATTCTTAACAATTGAACAAGTAGCTTTCAACAGTAGTCATGATCGGTCTTTGTTACATGTATGTATATATACATTACTTCATGTAGAAGGCTGATGATTGCAACGCTATGAAAATAAACCACGCTGTTCTTAAATTTGATAGAAAATTTGGAAATGTTTGACACTGGCATTGAACCAAACGACATTTCTTTTTGATGACTTATATTTCTGATCTCACTGCTGGTCAAGTATACAGAAATCAGATATACAGGCTGAGTACTTGGTCAGTTCAGAGCACTATGTTTCCGCAAACAGTTGCCCTCATAACTTTTAGAAAATGTTGCATATTGCATTCTACACATGAAAGGGCTGAACACAAGCAATAAATTCGAAGTTTGGGGACGTGTTAGTAAGGAAAGCAAAATGTTTAAAAGTTTTTTTGCATATATTTATTTGGTTATGAATTAAAAAGAAGTATTAGAGATTCTTACGCAGCTCTCTTCAGCCACAATTACCTTTGTGTAATTCCAGTAAGATGACGTGCTCACATTCACTCAGTATTGTCATCTGGAACTGTGTTCTGGGGCAACTTATATCACACAAGAAATTCTTCGTTTAAAAAAAAACGTGTTTTTAAAATTATATTTGGTGTTCAGTTTTAATCAATTTGGAGGCAGGAGACTATGGAGTTTGATATTTTAACTGCGACATCAAAGTTCATGTTGTTCTTCACAAAATTTGTTTTAATAATCCGTTATGTATCAGTGGGAACACTATATGTAGTTACTATAGTACAAGAAAATGTAACCACTCAATAAAATCTATTTCAGCTCCAAAAATAGTGACTATTTCTGCTACCAAAACAGTACACGACTTATTGCTTACCTGAAAGATAGCTAAGCTAAACTTGAAATAAAGCTGAAAATTATACTTCTGGGAAGCTATTTCTATTCCATAGACAAGAGTTTATTTCGTAACTTGTAGCTTTTATAGTGCAAAAGAGTTACATACTCCAGTTATGAATCTATATATTGCTTTCTGTTATCTGTACTCATCTGTAAATAGTCAGCATGCGGATATATTTAAAAACTGGTTATGTTAATATTTTGAAAACTGAATCGTCCCACGTCATTATGATACCTTGTGCAATGTGTAATTAACTCAACACTTCAGAAAAGGTGACGATTTACGTGAAGTTATAGATTATGCCATGTATATAGCAGAAAAGACAGATGTGAGAAGCTCAAGGATCAGACAATAGAGTGTTTGGGTCTCTTATGAACGATGCAGATCAATCTGTGAAATAATATGCGCGGATTCCTCCAAGTGGTTATAGCGCTTCGAGGCTGTACAGAAAAATATGCCTCCTAATTTTTATGTGAAAACTCTGTTTTTAAATGAAACAGACTTTATTTGAAGTCTACATCTTTATTCGTTATGTCAACACATTCATTTCTCAACATAGCCCCCCTGGTGACAGGCAAATTTGTCCCAATCAGAGACCACTACGTCGAACTGTCAGTGGAAAAATTTCGACATTCCTGATGGCGCCACAACCTCACCTCCGCTTCTACCGCTTCATCATTATCAAAACTAAGACCCATAATGCTCACTTTAAGTTTTGAAAACAGATAAAATCGGATGGGGCCGAGACAGAACCGTATGGAGCACGATTGATGAATCAAGGCGTCGGATGATTGCAGAACGCTGTATCTCACGCACCAACATAGTTACGTTACACAGTGCCATGTTACACGCTACATTTCGGGCCATCTAGCGGCAGAGCGTTGCAAATAAGCAGACATGGAGAATGAAGACGTAGAATGGTAATAAGGTTTAAAAAGCTTAAAGAATTTGCACATACAAAATCCGGAGGTATTACTTTTCAGCACGTCCTCGTCTGTTTCTCCTTCTCACCTAAATGCAGACGTAAGCTCTTCCTGTTGGAGTTGTGGCAGAAGGTACTAACGCTTGCAGCATTATAGGGAACACCAACTTGTAACCATGAAGAGCTGTATCTCTCTCTGCAGTAATGGCCGCAGTTCTTGTTATTTATGCTGGATATTCTACTCCACAATCCGTACTGCCGGTCTCCCAAGGGAACGCCACAATTGTGAGGGCGCAGCTTAACACACTGCGCGTCGCACAGAGATCAGTAGTAAATCCCGCACCTGGTTCCGTTTTCCGCTTGTCCCGCACGTGCTTCTCACAGCACTGCTTATTTCTCTGTGTGCATGTGCATCAGAAAACAGAGAGAAGATGGAGAACAGAAAGACTTGAGGAGAGAAAGGGAGAGGGGGAAAAGAAGACGATGAGAAAGAGAGAGAGGGAGAGAGAGAGAGAGAGAGAGAGAGAGAGAGAGAGAGAGAGAGGGAGAGGGAGAGATACAGAGAACGAGGTATTGGGAGCGAGCTGCACGAGGACAATACGAACTTGGAGAACATGCAGTGCGATGAGCGATCAAAAGGCAATGAATGTGTTTCGCGCGATTAACTCAAAAGGGAGGAACCATCCCAATTTCGGCAGAAAACCGAGTGAGCTGGTGTGGTCAGCATATGGGACTCCGATTCTGGTGGAGTGGAATTCAGATCTCTGTACGCCTGTTGCGGTTCCGGTATTTGTGGTTTCCCCAATTCAATTACATGAATATGAGCATGGTTTCTTCGAAAAGGACATGGCCGTATCCAGTAGCCATTCTTGTCCTATCAGAGACATTGTTCAAATGCCAGAACATTCGTTCATAATCTTGCGTCCTTTGGCAATGATTAGATTCTTCCGCACACGTCTGACATTTTCTGTCCACTGTATGAGCTGTGACACCCGTGTAGCTTACACAAATGTACTGCATCCAGTCGGATATGAACGTATCATTAGGCATAAATGTTTATCTAGTATTACAAGACAATTCAGTACTGGGTATAACGGAAGAAAGCAACCACGTCAGTTAAGACATTACTGACACCCAAGAGATAAAATCGCTAATATGACAGACTAACGCACGCACGGTCACGAAACGCTTCCACATTTTTATTGTACACTGTAACATCAGTGCTCCTGGCGGACAGAAAGTTACGCTTTCTGAGTACGATACCGGTTAAGAGCGAAAAATGTCATTTATACAGATTTGTAACTTTGTGTCTACAATAAGGAGTGTACATAGTGCGATAAAAATCTGCAACAACTAAAACTTACACATTAGTCTTTCTTTAGCTTTCTGACAATGAATGGTGTGAAACGGGTACATTACAGGACACTTTATTTATGACTCTTATGAAACCCACTAATATTTACCGAATTAGATAGTTTTTTTTTAAAAAAAAGCTAAAAAATGTCTAGGAAACAACAGAAGAGCTGACCTTTTGCAGAAAGACATCGTATATCCACCCTACAACTTGAGATTTTAGTCTCTACACTTCCATCCCAATCACTGAATGTGAAAAGTGGCTAACTTGCATGGAATGCAATTCCTAGATTGTTCAACACGTCATATAAGCCAGCTGTCTCTGAAGAGAAAAAACAAATAGACATGATCATTAAACAACAGAAGTAGTAAAACTGTTTTCCAACACAGAAGAAACAAGTTACACAATTGCTGCAATGTCTGAGCCACAAATAGCTAGTATCTAGAACACGATCACATTTGACGCAAAACGCACTATATTTTTTTTAAATCACGGATTAAAATGTCGAGTCAAATGTACATGATGAATGTTGTTGGCGTTGTTTTGTTGTTCTTGCAACGGGAAGGTGATACTCACACACTGTCCATGCTCTGTAATACGATCGACTGGATGCCAGAGTCGTCACCTGTGTTGCCGCCCATTGAGGCTTCCCCACATACTGATATGAGAGTTTAAGCGTGGGCCAATACTTGGTATCTCAGAACTGCTTGTGCCATTGATCTGTAAATATAATTATTTCATGTACTCCATATTTACTGTTGCAGCAATAAATCTTGAGTGAACTGGAAACCTCTAAAAGGATGTACAAATTTTTGACCGGCAGTGTAGCTACTTTATCTTTCTTTCGATTCATTATTGTCTTCTTGAAGTGTTGTGGCATTATGAAACCCTAAACACCACTCACGTGTGGGGCATTAGGCCTGTTCCCTCTGGCCAACTGTTGTCAAATGTAAAAATGAGTGAATCATTGGACCCCATACCAAATTATTAGGTGTCACGCAAAGTGCCTATGAAAATAACCATAGCAACAAGAGTAACATATTCTGATGATGCACACAGCGCAATAAGATGCAATTATGCTGAAACGTCCCCTTAGAAAAATTATTAAAAGACTGTGCTTAAACTGAAACACAATATCTTTTAGCGCAACGCAATCTGACTTTCAAAAATCCCTACGAAATAATGACCCTGAGTAACATTAACCTATACGTTTCACAAATCACTTACCTCACAAAAATCTTCGTTACTCAAGCTACTGCAATACAGCGAGCACCACTACTGCCAGCTAAATAAAATAGTCAAACTACTGAAGGCACTAACTACTGACAGGCATAGTTAGCAAATGAAAGATTTTAATACAGAACAGACACTGTATTTACCTTAATATTCATAATATATAAATCAGTTCGTGACACCAATTCTTACAAATTTCAAAACTCCGCCATCTCTCTACCCACGTCCACCACTGCTGGCGGCTCACCTCCAATTGCGCAACGCTACGCGCTGTTAGCATCCAGCTGCCGCTGCCCGACACTACAATGGCGAGTATTACAACAATGCCAACCAGCCACAGACTGCACACGGCACAGCCAGTGATTTTCATACAGAGCGCTACGTAGCGGCGGCGTTACCAATAAAAAAAACTAAACAGCCTACTTACAATGCTTATATTCAGAAGTTATTCTCGAGGAATAAACTGCTGCTTATGTCACTGAATCAGTGAGATTAAGCTGTGTTTACCTTTATTTCACTATCATTCACGTGTCTTGATACATTACTGACACCTGGAACGCCGAAATATAACTACTGTTTTATTAAATAGGCAGAAATGTAATGGAAAACAAACGTTTATCCTATGGCTGACTTTCTCACCATTAGGAGCGCTAGTGTCGTTCCAAATTTCAACTGTAACAACTTTCACAGCAGTGACTGTAGCGAGTGTGTGTGTGTGTGTGTGCGTGCGTGTGTGTGTGTGTGTGTGTGTGTGGTGTGTGTGTGTGTGTGTGTGTGTGTGTGTGTGTGTGTTAATACCGTAGCCCAGATAATTTCTTCAGTTCGGAGAGGAAGAAAGTCACGTTTTTCCTGGTATGTCGTGCGCAGCCCGAGCCGTTATTTGATGACTGGATCCCGCAGAGCTACCAAACTCCGGGTACTTGAAGAAAATAAGTGCCGACACCCGTAGTTTTATTAACTGTTGTGTTGGACTGCCAGTTTCGGTGCCTCACTGGCACCATCTTCAGGCTCCCATACACGTAGCTAAATAAGTGAGGTACCATACGATGAGTAACGGGTACACAACGTACGTTGTGTATTTATTTCTCATCCTATGTTTTACCTCACAGTTTCAGAAATCTACGGAAGCCAGTCAAATTTAGTGATCCGCATAATAGCGTAAACTTTAGATGACTTACATAGATATGTATATGGGGGCTTGAAGATTGTGCAATGAAACGCCGGAACTGGTGATCAAATAAAATAGTTAATAAAATTACGGCTATCAGTACTTATTTTCGTCAAGTCTTTCACCAGTCGCAGTCCCCCTCCATTTATAGGACCGAGCTACAGAAATTCCGAGTATGTTGGTCGATATCGTTCACCCGATGTTCCAGATAGACTTGATTTAGCTGATCAGTCACGGTGACCAACGTTACTGAGTATTCGTCGAACTAGAAATGCAAGTGCGCAGTTCTGTGAAAATACCTAATGTAATCTATGCTGCGCTAGACAATTAAGTGATTACTCTTTCTAACCCTTGTAATTTCCTGCCTATGTGAGGCAGGACTGAAATTTAGCTCAAAGGTGGCCATAACATTCCTCCGCAATAATACGAAAGCTTGGCGCTCTGTGGTGTCACTTTCGGGCTCGCCGATGCTTCAACCAGGAACGTATCGAAGGATGCGAAATGGATCCAGAGCACTGAAGTTTATGTGATGTATAAGGTGGGTTAATGGTGTCACAGTAGCAGCCAATTTCACCACAATTGCTCTCAAAGGCATAGTGGACGTGACACACGATGGGAAGGTCGCCACACCCCCGCTTTCACAGATATTACCCTTCCTTTTAATGCCATTGCAATGGAGTTCTACAGCACGACGCCCGGTGTGGAAATTACAGGTTTTTCTTGTGTGTAGCGGGGTAACATTTTAGACTTACCACTACTCAGAACCGATCGGAAGGTTTTAGGAGGTTGGCATAAAGTACGTTAATGAAACTACCCCTTCCATTGCGGCGTTTATTTCCACTCATTTCGCGGTCGGAGACAACAGCTCTGAGTGCGATGAGCAATTTGACAACGTTCTTCACTAACTTTAACATTGCCGACACCTCCAAGACATTTGAACCCTTCTCTACTAACATCTTGGACCAGGTACCCATGGAACGCGATCCTACCCATTTGGAGAGCACTGCGACCATAGTTGTTGCTCTGGTGTACAGAGTGAAACAACTAGGGACCATTTCAAACTAACTGACGACATTTGATCGTCATCCGAAGTAGCAGAGTGTGCCTACAGTTTATCAGGCATCCTGTTTAAAGCCCTCCTGTGTCCTGTGTCCTGCGTCGTTATCACAAAGGGGTACGACATCGACAAATACTTCAATAAAACGGGAAGGGGTAAATCTACAAGAAGTAGTAGGTAGTTACCTCCAATAACTCTGCGGAGATTTAAATGCCAGAACAAGATAATCCAGTGCATATAGCATTGGGAACGTTCGGTGATTAAAACATAAATGACAGTCGACGTTCTCTTACACATTTTGCCTCAAATAATGGAGCGAAAGATAACTAAGTCATTTTTATTAGAAAGAAAGACATACATAATAGCACTTGGAGCGCGACGTAACAGAAATCAGTAAGACATTATGTGATCACCAACAGTAAAATATGCAAACAAATTCAAGTTATCGTGTTCTCAGAGATAGTGACATTTACTTGGATCACTACCTAGTAGTAGCAAAAACAGTTAAGCTCGCTAGATGGAAGAGGACAAAGAGAGTTGAGACAAGGGGAGAAGGTGGTTTTAAGGTCTAACTTTTACAGGATGAGAGCATAAAACATCTGTGTCGAAACAAACTGAATCGTAGCCTAAGACAGACAGACACCAATTATAGTTTAAAAAAAATGGGGATATACAAAGCAATCTACTGAACACGCCTCCAATTAGTCACTAGGAAGAAAAAATAAGAAGAAGTTACTTAGAGTATGGAATGAAGACATCGGAAACACAGTTGAGGTACCGAAACTAGTATATTAGGTATATTTACCGGTGAAAACAGAACCGCGAAACTAGAATATAAAGAGAAAAGAAATAAAGTAAAAACCATTGTCAGGAAAACAAATGCAGAATATTCTGATAACTTCGTGAGCAGAAATGAACCTGATACCCATGGAAGACAGTCCATAGTTTACAAGACGTAGAAAACATTTAAATAAAACTGAAAAAGAGAAAAGAAACCTGAATAAAATACCAGAATATAAATGGATTGCACACAATAAACAGCTATTGTGTAGTGAAATCAGCCTTAGACGAGGACCCCACTGAAATATATGAACCACATGACAACGATAACATAACGATCCAAGAAGTAAGCGAGGCCTTGAATAAAACTAAAAACCGGAAAGTAACAGACTAGGTCGGAATAAGGGCCGAGATATTTAATAGTGGAGGATTGATTTGAAACATAGATTTTCTCGTTTCCACAGTATATGTTTGCAAAGGCGCCAAATCCAAAAACCATGGACATCTGATGATGCATTTTAATCTATAAAAAAAAGGGGAACGAAAAGACTGCACTAATTGTCGTGGTATAACATTAGCGACCACAGCGTATAACATTTACGGCAACATAATAAATCAGCGTCTTCAAATATAATTGCTGAAAGTATGTTATGTGAAGAACAAATTTGTTTCAGAAAAGCAAGATCCTGTACTGATAACTATATCACACTTACATTATAGAACAAGAAAGAGAGTTCAATAAGGAAATACACATGACGTTTATAGTGAAAGGTAGGAAAATTTAATGGAACATATTACACAAGAGTGAATACCCTCATCAAATAGTTGAGGTGATAGAACGTGTATATAAACGTTCAAAATTAAGAATGAAAAGAATCCATGCTACATCAGAATACATACCAATAAACCAAACGGTTGGACAAAGGTGTACCCTATCACCCACACTTTTTAATATATACACTGACGATATGATTGACACATGGAACCAATAAACTGATACAGGCCTGAGATTATCAAATAACATATTTTGTAATACGATTCTCTTGGGAGACGACCTTTCAGTGGCACACGATAGTGAGACTTCGCAACAAAGATCCATCTATAGACTGAACCCAACTTCTAAAGAATATAGTGTGGAAATATCCATCCCAAAAAAAGTCATTAGTTTCAAAGGGACAAGATCGCTAAGAACTTAGATCGTAAAGGGACAAAAAATCATTCTACAAGTTAGTCACTTCAGTTACCTCGGAAATATTATAAGCTACCAGTGTGAACTCTATGTTGACTACAACTGTAGAAATATCACGTTATATGCGAAGCAGTCAGTTTAATGTTCGGTAAGATAATGAAAAAAGATAAAAAATGAAGTTTTAGCAGATGATAGCCATTCCCACATTTCTATTAGGAACCGAAACCTGGACAGCTGCTTCACACGTTCGGAGCGGCCACCAGTGCAGGCCGCTAACGCTCTGGGCGGCCGCTTCTAAGCGCACGTGAGCTGAGAGCTGAAATCCTACCCATGCGAAACCTGTAAGTCAATGTTGTGCACGTACGTAATATTGACAGCGAATATATCGTCCGCGCAAGAGGTGGTGCTAGATATAGAAATACAAGTACGCTTCAGCAGCATGCCGATCATGAGATACATGCTACATGCTGTCTGATGCTTTTAAGTGTCATATGCGTTTAATGCAAACAATTCTAACCACGCCTCTGATTTGTTGATTTTATTGCAAACTGGAAAGAAAATGCAATTCAAACAAACGATAAATCCACTCTGTTAAGAAAGAATTAGAATCTGTAAACACCAAGAGATTTATCAAACGTAGAAAAAGAAACAGGACTCGTCGGCAATGTGGAGCTATGGAAACCACACCCACATTACAAATAAGTTTGCAAGATGTAGAGGTGATGTTTTTATAGTAAACCACAAATAAATCCACATACTGTACAGAAACTTCTTGTTCTGAGCAATGAATGTAACAACATTTTACTTGGCTATCAAATGAAACAAATAGAAACATTTTACAAATCAAACACGAACAGATCTTTCTCTGAAGGTACGACATCCCATTACGTTACGGATGTCTAAATGTGCAGCAGGTCAAACAGAATTCAAGTTAGTTTGGGTACGTTACGCACCCGTGTGGTGTATCCGTATGCTTGTCCCGTTCCGCACACGTTGTACATCGCTTCCTCATATGTACCCTGTTTCTTCACTTCAGTTGCGTCCAGCTTTGTACAACGTGTGAGCCTTTACGATTTTTGCTACGCAGACCTTTCGTAACGTCCATTGGTCAATATACTCTCTTAATTACTTGCATTATATAATCATACGTCGTCATTTTATGCCCTGAGTATTTATTATATAGGTAATGTGAATTGAACATTAGCATGCCAGCTACATGGAAGAATAGTTTCTTTGGCCAACGGATAGTCTTTCGTTCACATATCTAATACGACAACATCTGGTCCAGCCTATCGGTCCCAGACATACATATACTATATTTGATAATTGGCTGTGGTTTCGAGACTATTTGCTCGCGTGCATTCGCTACACGTTACATTGTATTAGGATATTCTGTGGAAATATTGGAGACCTCTCGTCTATCCTTCTATTTGCAGATCATTACGCAGTCCAAATATCGTGCAATAGTGTCTCCTTTCCCCAGTTCGGTGCCTACCTCGTCTTTAGGGGTATTTCTCCTACTTACCCTTAGTGTCCCGCTGCAATGCGTTTTTGCATTCAACAGGATTTTGACTAAAGCGAAGATGTTCTAAAAATTGTCCATGTAAACATGATGGCCAATATGCAGCTTCTCTTGCAACAAATTTAATACTATCTTTCCACCACAACCTTCTCCCCCCATATCTCCACGCATCCTCGTGTAAACAACGCATTTATTTACGAAACCGTCTGGATTATCTAGAATGTACAATCTGATCCCATATTTATTCCTTTTGTTCCTTATATATTGTCTAAAGACAATCGTCGCCTCCAAAGAATCACTGATTCATCTAAAATTCATCTAAAGATAGATCCCTACCAAGATAATACATCTGACACATTCTGTTGTTAACATAATTCAATACAGGGCGTACCGTATGCAGCCGATTATCTGGTTTCGGATCTCCTGACCTTGGATTTTTCGCAAAAGCCAGAGAGCTTAAGATGGGCACATATCATCATTACTCCTCTATTTTCGAACAGCGGGTCTTTCTACTAGTGGTAATCGGGCATATTTGACATTACCCAGTATTTCTCCTATACTTGCAGGTTTCCAATTACTAATCCTAGAGTCCTCTTTCGTATTTACGCTTGCAAATACATCGGGTGTGTTACCGTTCGTTTCATCAACTACGAGCTGCAGTATGTCATCTGTAAGCAGTACCCTAAAGAAACTCATTGGCGTATTGCCAGCAGGATTTATCTGCAAACATTGTGGTTTGTAAACGGCTGATACTGCATCCCATGTCGTTCTTCATGCCAAGTCGCTCCTGGTTTGCTTGCTTCAGAGAGCGCGAGTTCTTTATCGAGGGCGATTTCCTCCTCATCGTCGTCCGTATCGCCCGATTCCGAACTGTCGCGAAACATATTAGACAGTTAGGCTTCCACACTGTCATCACTATGCTATGTTTCTGCAGTCTCACAATTCCAGCCACCCGCTTCTGGTTCATCGCCACTGAACTCAACATCACTATCTTTTAACACATTCAGTAACTTACTGTTAGTATATTGTTCACTCGTCCTACTCTTTTTCGGGTTAGAAGGCCCTGGTGTTGGTTGATTCGCCGCCATAGCAAACAATGCACAACACAGACGACTAAAGACGAAAACACACAACTGCGTGGTGATTGCGAAAACGCTTACAAGCGTCAGCCGCAGTGAACGTGTTAATGCAAGGAACTAGAAGCCAAGGTGCAGAAATAAAATTTCTAAGAAGAGTTAAGGGCTGTACAAGTTTAGATAGACTAAGAAACGAAGGCATAAGAGAAAAGCTATAAATAAGATCAAGTCTAATCGACAATGCTAGCTAGAACATCAACAAATAATGCTAGATTGAAAACTACCAACAACTAGTCTTAAATTTTAAAGCTTCATGTACAAGGTCCGCAAGTACTTGCGAAAATATGTTGTAAATTCCCACCTTCATAGTAAGAAACGATCTTCGTAATAAAATGAGGGAAATCAGAGTTCACATGGACAGATGTAGGTGTTCGTTTTTACGCGCCCTGTTCGAGAGTGGCATTACAGAGAATTACTGTGAATGTGGTTCGATGAAGCCTGTGCCAGATGTAGATGTAGACGATCAGGAAAAAGAACGGCTGGATACTATGAAGGCAGAAGAGGCCTATATATATATATAATGTGATAATCTCAAGCCCGGATCAGTCTGTTGTGTTCATGTTTCAGTCATGTCGTCAATGTATATTTAGCCATAACTTATCTTTGGAACGATTACTGTGTCGATTTTTTCTTCGAGCCCGTGCTTTGTGACGGTAGGATTCGTTGCGACCGCTTATTTAGGCGTGCGCGGAACGATTCAAAGACAGTGCTCTCACGAGTGAGACGCGGTGGAAATTATGCTTGTTACCGAGAGAGGGCAGTGACACTGTTAGTCGTCGTCGTTGCAGTCGTGATCGTGGCGAGATCCGTGGAAGACCGTGACGAAAGAGGAAGAAGAAAAAGAAGGGTCCATCTAAGACGCCCTAGCAGGACAACACCCTCGCTGGAATACCTCCTCTGTTTCGGAAACTTTAAAAATGTACCTGTAAAGAGAAAACGAGTGGCGACATTCTAGGACCTTGGAGGTAGGCAACCCCTTCGACGCTCATACGATTCCGGATGGCCTAATAACAGACTCAAGAGCGTAGGCGTAGTCGGCCTCCAGTCGCCCATGACTCTCGTCAGGGTTTCTCATCCTATAAGTACATTTTTTAGGTGCTCAGCAAAGGATGGCGGGTCGTACTGGTGGGCCGTAGGAGCATATGTCAATGTTGTACCCTTCGTGATTACGTCACAAGAGGTCGCGAAACAGGACGTCTCATAAGCCATAATCAACCTTTGCTGATTCGAATCATGCTCAAAGTTCGTCGAATGGTTATGAGCGATAGCTAGTAGCTACTCCCTATACGCCAGAGAAAAGTTGTGTTCACACTGCTCTCCAAAGAGTGTGAACTAATTCTGTGGGCTTGCTGTCAACGATGCACTTAGAGAAAGATTGAAGCATTCGGTAGTTGTTAGGAGTTATTTTGAATAACTTCATGTTGATCATCGCACTGGGAACTGTTGTTTTCGACGGCGAAATGTGTAAGAATCAAGGCCTTAAAATTAGTGGCTGCACTGACGAAGATTACGCCACACCGTAAAGCCTCTGGGCCGGTTCTGAGCGTCAGTGTGTCTAAAACGTTTTCCTCGCCACCCATAAGAAAACCCAATGATTTCAACGCTGGGCGTCGCTGTTCAGACCTCCATCGAAAATGCGTTAAAAGGAGGTATGAAATCGGGGAACGCGGAGGTGTGACGATCTTTCCGTTGTGTGCTATGTCCATCATGTTTTGGGGCAGAATTGTGATGAAATTTAGTGCCATCGTGGTACCATTAACACACCCTACATCTCACATGAACTTCTGAGCTGCAGGCTTCTTTTCCTATTCAAAGCGTCGGCGGACCCGGGGGTGATATCACAGCGCACTACGCTTTTGAATCTTTGCTGAGGAAATTAGTAGGCACCTTCGAACCAAATTTCGAACTTAAATAGGGAAATGGGAGATAATTACGTGATTTCGGAAAAGAAACTCATTACAAAGTTGTGGAAAGAAGGGCAAAGCTTGGCAATGCTGAAATTAAGAACCTAGTTTATGCTCACGGTAGCCTGAACGTGTGCTCATAAATCAAACTGCAAAGATAAAACCAAAACACCATGGAATCGCTCCTGCCATGAGAAGCATCCTCCACACATATTGGTTTAAATGTCGCCTTGGGTTATCTGTACATTCGACATCCTACACCATCTAGAAAGTGGCAATTCGTGCTTCGACGGACCTCCCTATAAGCTGGCAGTCACCTACTGTCCCCTTCCAGTCGTACTTAGCCATTGAAAACGTGCAGCTTTAAGTTAATATCTTTTAGCGACGAGTCGTGTAAATTAAACACATGCCGAGGACGCGCCAGAGACGAGTAGCTAGACGCACACGTCGCTTCAGTGTTGTAGCATTTGTCGACAAACACACTCTGTAAGCAACCCCCAAACAAAATACAAAACCAAGTGAAGACATGGCGCTTTTCCATAGATTCCACAATGTTCGGCGGAGGCCAACTGGTTGCCATAATGAAAACACACCTTTAAATGCTGAATCTCTGAGCAGGAGCGGCAAAATAGTAGTTCAACAGAGGAAATGCAGAGTGTACGAGTACCTACAGTTAAGTTCCTATCTCCGGAAGCGATGCAGCAGTGGCTGGTGTCTGCGGAATGAGACTGAACGTTTCATGTACGCTGTCTCGTAGGCCGATCAGGTAGCCGATAATACTGATCTCTGAACCGCTCTCTGTCTATGTGGGTGTGTGCACGTCAAATACAATTAGAATAAACACTTTTTGGAGCAGGAAAGGGTTTCACTTCTGTCTACCATTGTCCCAGTCTGCCTCTTCATAGAGTTCAGGAGATTTTGCTGCTCCTAATCGTTTAATGAAATAATATTTTGTCCAGCAATACAGCCCACAACTGATACTGTATTCTTTTATTCATCGAGTTCTGTTGAACCTAAAAGAAAGTCCATCTAGAACGTCTGTACACAGTCTATCACCAGATGGACAAATCCCGAAACTGTGTGGTAGGACCTTTTGCTGGACTCACAGAGCTTCGAGTTACAAATGTTCGGTTATATGCAGTTCTCTTCAAAATATTTGGTACGCTGCTGGTTGAGGTGAACCTACATCCAGTGACAGCAGCAATTCCTGTCAGCTGTTTTCTCCATTTTTCACGTCTTCTTGGGGACAGATGTTACTGAGTTTATTCCACACAATCGACTAGCACATACACTAAACTGCGCTGCTACGTCTTTCATCAGAATTGAAAGTTTAAATGACAGCTTCGTGCCGGCATTGCACCGATTGCAGAGCTTCCAAGTCACCTTTGTGATCTCGTAAGGCTTGACTAATATCTTTTCATTTGAGTTTACAACATGAAGCTATTGGAGTTAGGCTTTATACTGCAAAAGCGCCCCTGAAATTACATAACTTAGGTCCAGTGACAAAATGTTTGTAAATACGTAAGTAGATGCTGACACTGTAGTAAAGACAGAGCTTTTACGACAGACTTTGAGAAAAGTAATCCAATTGAAATTGCTGTGGATGACTAATATGCTTTGCACAAGATGCAAAGTGAGATAAGCCAACGAAAATCAGTCTCTTCGGGTAAAAAGAGGTTTTACGAACGGTTTAATTTGGTAAGTGCCTCATAATATCTGAAAGTTCCGAGGACTGCAACGGCATTACGAAGTGACCAAAAAAGTACGCGTAAGGTAAGAAATAACATTTTTGACAGAGATTCACGAGCATATGATACCAAAGAAGCAAGCCTACACAGAGAATTAGGAGCAGTACATAACGAAATTTATACCAGATGCGGACACTTTATGGGTGCGTAGACGACGGTAACACATACTCTGGGGAAGGTATTACGCAACGTACAGGGGAAAATTAAGTGTCGCCCTTAAAAGTTTGCAGTAGTAGTACGAGTAGTGTGTAAAGACTATAATCATAGCTGCAAGGCAATAAATTAACAAATGAATATGATTCTATTGCGTGTTACAGTTATTTAGGTGAAGGTTTAAATAAAGCCATAGGTAATCACGTCGAGTTGTGGACAACAAAGCCGAGTGGTAGCTGCCTTTTGGAACCAGACGTATAAAAATTAGGAATATCATGACTCACAACTGCGAAATAAGCAGTTTCCCAGGCAATGGTCGGCCAACATAAATGCAGAAGGGAGAAGGGTATCACTGTATAAAGTCCTAACCAGCACAGATTTCTTTCTTCATTGTGTCGCACCAAATATTCTTAACTTTTGCTAGCGGTTTTCGGAATTATTATGTCAATAGCATTTTCAAACTAATATACGTAATACCTTCAAAAATGGAATAAAATATTGAGAAAATGAGCACCCGATTAGTTATGAGTTGATTCACTCAGTACCATATAAAGTGTTGACACGGATACCGTAACTTCCGTTCAGAATAAGACGACAATATTCAGAAAGCGTCAGCTGGAACCAAAGATTTCCAATTACGGCGGATGCCATAGGTTACCACTGATATTGCTACTTACAGTCTGCAGCCGCGGCACTTTAGTACAAAATGAAGAAAAGAACGCGAAGGAAGTAATTTTTGCCAATCACTGGCTTAGGAATCCGATAAGTTGCATAGCAAACAACGCAATGCCTCGCAGATTGTTACAGCGCAAAACAGTCGTTGTAAAGAATGAAAGAATAATACCACATTTTAATCTGAAATGCGCAGTGTAGCTTAAGAGCAAGTGCCCTATTTCAGTTACAGACGAAGTCAAGAAACAAAATACCGATAATAAAGATGTCAGATACGGAGTGTCTCTTTAGTGCAGCAAAATAACTCAGTCTCATCGTACTATAAGAAAACATTCCTACATTCGCGTTGTTCGATTGCATGAAACCTACAGCACTATAAATAAATATGGAATTAATCGGCATAAGTTCTGAATTCTGCTTAACCAAAGAGGCTGGTAGAAAAAAAGAGATATCAAAGATTTGGAAACAGTCGAAGATATATAGAACTATGGGAATCAAAATACAGTATAGCATATAAACAGAATGAAGTGAGGCTCCTCAAGAAACTGGAAAGGAGAATTACAAATCTTGTAGAACGTACACTAAAGCATTACACATGAATGACAAGCGAAGGCGCAAACATAAAAAGGGTAAAATTATTTTAAAACGTAAGGATGGCACTGTAAAACCAACGCAAAACAAAGTGATCCTAGAGGTCAAAGTGTTTGAACATACAAGATTAATCTTTAATTCAATATTTATGGCGCAGATAATGAGCTGTAACTGACAAAGAAAGTAAACAGATCGGATTATCCGTCCAAAGACTACGTATATATTTATGCCTCCGTAGTTGTTAATCTAGATGTTAAAAATACTTTTGTATGTCAAAGTAGACTTTAAGAAAACAACTGACTCTTACGATAATATTATCAGCATTGTGTACAGTCCCCATAGTGCAAAACACAGGATGTTCATCACACCAAGAACCTATTCATTAAAAGAAACAGAAATGACACCGCCGGAACTCGAAACTGGGACGCTCTCACGACCTACAATAAAGTATCAGCGGGCATAGCTGAACGACAAGATACAAGGCCTCAACAAGAAGTCGATATATTTCTTTAATTTACAGATGACTGCTGGAGAAACATTGTTGTGCGAACGTTTTGAGGAATCTTGCACTTCGCACTTTTCTCTCGCCGTGGATCCACATTTGAATAATTAGTTTATCACTTCACCGTAATGTGAAAATCCCGAATAGTATAAACGGCAATACTGACAAGGGCACTACCAGGGTTTGGTAATGACGTTCGGAGTGGGACGGCGGGTGCTTGCATCACTACCCCATAGAGTTATAATGCCCCAGCCATACGGCCAGATGACCAGCCATTCAGGAGTAAAACGCTCCGAAACTTTCAGTCCTACAGTATATAATACCCTTGCGTCCGCTCACTGATCCGAATGGCGCGGTGGCCGATGCAGTATTGATAACAATTCGTACTTTGTATTTTCAAACTATCTTTTTGCTTTTCCTTATTAAAAATATACAATGACGTTCAAATTGAAAACTTTTGTTCTTTCAACATTTTCAACTCTTCCAACCAAATTATTTCGTTCCAATATTCGTTCGTATTGTATACTGACAATATTTCATTTCTATCATGCATATTGTACATAACATCTGTCGAACAGGAGCGTACGGCTTCTTCCCGACTAGTTCAGGTACACGATAGACTTCAGTGTCATGAGACCGCTATAAACGAGGGTCTCCACATAGGGGCTTTCAAACTTGGAGAGGGAAGGGATAGCAGCACATCCTCGCGCTATGCTCTACGAATATGGAAGAAGAACCTAGCTGTTGCTTTTGCGTGTTTGGAACGGGGTACACGCGTGTGAAAGTGTTTCCTGTTGCTAACGTTTTGTGGTTACAGTGCTTCTAAGTGAGCACATCGCGAGTTCTGAGCGACTTGTAGAAGATATTACCGACGATTCGCTACACAGCGAGAAATCAAAGTTGCTGTTTAAAGGTGCAGTTACCCATTTCAATTCAGTGCTGGTTGAAAACGATTTCCAAGCGTCAGAAGATTCACCGTCAATTCCACACGTATCTATGCCGATGGCACAGAAGTTGTACAACACTGTGTTAGATTTCGTGAGTGAAAACACTATCGTGGTTGATGAAGAGTTACTTCACGGAAATGAAGGTGGTGAAGATGTAGAATTCGAAGATGTTACAATAGACGATTCTTCGGACAAGTATAAACCCCCAGGGAAAAAAATCCAAAGAGCCTATGTATATTCCGCTAGAATACAAAATACAATGCGTCAACATTGCGAAAGCAAATCCTCGATGGACTCTGCAGGCGCTGAAAAGTAAAGGATGTAATCGGTTAAAAAAAATGGAATATTTATCACAATGGGAAGACCAAATTAAAAAAGGTGGATTTCTATTTGACAAATACGCAGCGATAGATTCGTGGACTTACGATCGTTTTGTCGAAGCAACTTACCACTCGAAATCTGCAACAATGGGCTGTATCAGCGGACGCACATAATGAAATCTTTGAATTTAAAGCTTCTACACTATGGGTGGCGAGATTTAAACAACGGCACAGAATTCCTCAACGGAAGGTAACAAAATTCGTATCACGAAAGGAAACAGTGACATTGGAAGAAACCTTGGCTGTTGCAGAAACTTGCCGTCTACAAACTAGAGGTTTAATACTCACTTTTGACAAGGACTATACTATCAACACGGATCAAACAGGTATGTGACACAAAATTAAATCACATTCTATAAATGGTATCTCAAACAATGAATACCAACTTGAATAATTCTCTTATATAATCATGTAATTGTACAATCGTTTCGGTCATTAAATATCGTGCTGTATCATTTGCTTCCAGGTTGTCACTACCAGTCTACTTTCGACCGGACTCTCGCCTACAAAGGAAACGAAGACCGTACTTGTAAAGAGAGTTGACATGAAGAAAGTTACGCAATCATATACAGCACAATATGCTATTACTTTTTCTGGACGTGTCCTGCAGAGTGTTTTCGTATGCCTGCAGGAGACAACGGGTGCATTTGGACCCCGAGTCCAGAAGACGATAGATGAATACGTCAAAACATACAGGAACGTCATTATGACGTCATAAAAATCTGGAAAGCTGACTACAAACACGTAGATCGAGTTTCTTAAATCTTCTTTGAAGCCCTATGTTGGGAACAAAAGGTTTCTACTCATCGTCGACTCCTGGGAAGGGCCAACACAACCATAACTGTATGACGAGGACGACGCACAACGCCCCACTTGTACCCTCAAAGTTATTCCACAAAAGTGTACACCACTAGTGCCACCCTGTGATGTTTATTTTTACAGACAGGTGAAAAATGTCATTAAATGCATACAAAATTTCTCCACGTTAATTGAACAGGAACTAGTGATTAATTCACGAGAAGGTTGTATTAAAATTCACTGGATCACTCACCATCAGTTATCATCTCCTGTTTTTCACAATATGACGCAATACGGATGGATCGCGTCGAAACTAACCGCAGAAAGACACAGATTTTGAAATGTTAACGAGGTCTGCTTTTCGACAGATATCCTCAAAACTCGCTGGTCGTGTGAAAAATCTTCATTTATTCGAAGCTCAAGTTGTTCAAACATCTTTTGTTTTGAGTGGTTTTATGACAAATATCATTCTTGCTCTTGTGTAATTTCGGAATCCCGCGAATAAACATATCATTATTCATAGTCTTTACAATATGAATATTGTTCACCCATGCACACAGTATTCAATATACAATACGAACGAATATTTGAATGAAGTAATTTGGTTGGAAAAGTTGAAAATTTTGAAAGAAAAAAAGTTTTCAATTTGATTGCCATTGTATTTTTTAAAGAAAGAAAAGCTAATAGAAGCTTTCAAAAGCCGGCCGGGTTGGCCGAGCGGTTCTAGGCGCTACAGTCTGGAACCGCGCTACAGCTACGGTCGCAGGTTCGAATCCTGCAGCGGGCATGGATGTGTTTGATGCCCTTGGGTTAGTTAGGGTTACGTAGTTCTAAGTTCTAGGGGACTGATGACCTCAGCAGTTAAGTCCCATAGTGCTCAGAGCCATTTTTTACTTTGAAAACAAGCACGAATTGTTACCAATATTGGAATGGCCATCGCGCCATTCGGATCAGTGAGCGGACGCATGGGTATTGTATACTGTAGGACTGAAAGTTTCGGAGCGTTTTACTCGTGAATGGCTGGCCTTCTGGCCGTATGGCTGGGGCGTTGTAACTGTAAGGGGTAGTGCTGCACAAGCGGGCCGTCCCACTCCGAACTTCATTTCCCAATCCTGGCACTGCCCTTGTGAGCTTCGCACTTAGAAGAAAATCACTGACAGTAAAAATAAGAAAAAAGACGATGAGTTAAATGTGCCGAAACTCAGCTCACATTTAAATTAACTCACATTAAATTAAGAACCCAACTTATCCCTGATAGTAGAGTCACTCAATCACGGAACAAATTCTCTCCACAGTGGGCCTAAAGACTGTCGAATGAATGCTTCGTCATTGTGATGGATCAGCTTTGCGATATGATACACGCGAGTCGGCTGTTCAGCAGGCATTTCCTTCGACTGAGCTCCTGCCGTCGCGGTTCCTTTTCGAGAACTGCTCTTTCCGGCAAGTGATACCGGTTCACAAAATGAGCACCACATTGCAATTCGTCGTCCACTTCCCAATGTGCATTGTATAAAAGGGCTTTAAAACACATCCAGTTCAGGAAGTTTCTGTCCGTGCTTTTATAACTGATTCTTATTAACACTGTGATGGGTAGGATTTCTGCTTGCTGCGCGGGGACACAGGAGGAGGAGTTCGCGAACAGATGAATGTGCTTTTGGTTATATCTACAGGGGATAGCAAAAACAACGTGAAGAATGTTAGTAATGGGATGGTTGTGTTTGGCGGACAACAACGCAGGTAGGGGACGTGTCGCGCTGCACTCTGCGTGTTCAGTACGGACTAAGCATCAGTGCAGGTTGTTTATGAGTAGTGTGTACTTCGTATTTGCATTCAGAGGCCGAGGTAGACGTGCAATGAAAGACCTATCAGAGTTACATATAGGACAGATTGTTGGGGGCCGACTATCTGGAGCATCAGAGGAGCAACTGTTTCAACAATCATGAGCGCCTACACAAAACATGGGGAGACGTCAACGTTTAAACGTAATAATGGGGGAAATAAAAACTAAATGACTGATATTGTCGTACGCTAACACGAATTTCGTCAAAGGAACACAAAACTACGACGGCTAAAGTGACTGCAGAGCTCAATTGACTATTGATACTGTCCGCCGAGAACTCCATAAAGAGATGATTCATGGACGAGTTGTCATACCGACAACCAACGCAAAGAAGCTTAAAACATGGTGTCAGGAATATAAATCCTGGCCCGACTACTCAAAGTTTTCGTTATTTACAACATCGGGCTACGTTTACGTCTGGAGAATGCCAAAAGAAGCCTACAATTTTGATTGCTTGATTCCAACGGTTAATCACAGAGGTTGAAGTGTGTTGATGTGGGCACCCATATCGTAGTATTCTGATAGTTCCATCAATATTCTCAAAGGGCGTGTTGCATCCAACAATTATGTGAACAGTTTAGGTGATCAGGTACACCCTATGATTCAAATTTTGTTCCCCATCAATCACGTCATATTTCGGTACGATACGGCACCCGTTCTCACAGCCAGGATTACAGTTGTGGTATCAGGAGGATGCAACTGAAATGTATCGTATTTTCTGGCAGGCACAGTCAGCGGTCTTTAACGTTATGGAACCCTTGTGGGCGGTATTGAAGTGAAGACTCCGAAGCAGGTTTCCGTGACCCTCGTCACTATAGGAGTTAGAAGAGGTTCTGATCGAAGGGTGGTAAAACATTCCGCTGGACACTATACAATCATTATATGTCAATATTCCAAGAAGAGCCGCAGCTGTGTTATGGGCAAATGGGGTCCAACCCCTTACTAATAAACCATTTCCAAGTAAGTATAGGTGTTTACATTATTTCGCCCATCCTAAGCACATCTACATGGATGGCTTCTCGGCAAAGTACACTTAAGTCTCTGGCAGAGCCTTCACCGAACCACCTTCACAATGTATCTAAAAGACAGATCACATACCATATGAGGGTGCGCGTTCATTGCAGTTGACAAAAGTATTGTATTTATAGAGATCGAATTTAAGTGTGATGGAGGTTACCTGGTGGCTTATAACAGGTCTAGGTGGAGTCAAATTAATTGTTGGATGCTTTTACCGGACAACTGATTCTGCTGTCACGGCTTTAGAGTCATTCAAAAAAATCCATAGCCAGTATCGCGGGAATGCGCAGATCATGCAGTGTTAGTTGGAGGCGACTTTAACCTACCGAGTATAGACGGGTTGTCTATGGATTCAGTGCAGGAGGGTACAGGCAGACAAGTTACTTTGAACACGTTTCCCCAAATCTGTTATGAGCAGGTAGTTCAAGCTCAGTCACAATGGGTTTAAAGTTACAAACAGGACCAACTTAATCCACGGCGTTAGTAAAGAAACAGGAATTAGTAATCAAGATGTAAACATAGAGACTAGTTACTAAAGTTAATAAATCAGGCAAGTTGGATAGGAGACTATTTGTGAGAGAGAGAACCGACAGACAGCTGTCAGTATCCCACTTAGACGATGAACTGAAGTCATTTAGATCCAGGATCATGAACGTAGAGGAATTTTGGTCGAAGTTTAATGGATTGTAAATCATACCTTGGAAAATCACGTGCCGAATAAGTGGATCAAGAATGGAAATGACCCACCATCGTAAGAATCAAATTCCAAAAATGCTGAGGAATGGAAGGCTTTTAGTATTCTCAGGTCAAAAGAGTACTCACAAATGAAGGTAGGCAAATCTTAATATAAATACGCGAGTTTGTATAAAGATCGATGCTCGAAGATTACAAGAAGTACCAATGTTAGTCCATAGCAAAATACTCTGTCGACAAACCGACAAAATTCTGGTCCTACGCAGAATCGCTATGGGGTCAGTCACTCACTTGTGAGTCTGATGTGGCAGTAGAAGATAACAAAATTAATCTGAAGTTTTAAATTTCGCATTTACGAAATCTAACGTACATGAGACTCGTTCGAACGTACCGCATCCCTGGCCTATAAAAACAACGGAAAGAGCTGGAAGCGAATAAGTGACCAGATCGTGATGGAACCCCAGTTAGTTTTACAATGAGTATTTTGCAACATTGGGCCCTTCCTTAGCTTGCATTTATCGCACATCTTTCGCCCAACACAAAGGCATCCGAAAGGGAAAAATCGCATCTATCTCCTGTGTATACGAAGGATAAAAGAACATACCCGTAATTTTTCTTTCTTTCTTTCGCTTACGCCATAGTCCCGCAGCGATCGTAGGGTCGGAGTGGTTACAACGGATTTGGGCATTGTTAGTCTTAGGGATGGCCGGATGCCCTTCCTGCCGCCACCCCGTACCCTCCAGGTCGGGATCAGTGTACCCCAACTGTCTGCGCCTAGTGTAAATCGTGAAATAGTGCAAATGTGTTTCAAATGTCTGCGACGCGTGTAACTGAGGCTGAACGTGGGGACCAGCCCGGTATCCACGTAGCGGGATGTGGAAAACCGCCTAAAAACCACATCCAGGAGGGCAGGCACACCGGCCCTCTTCGTTAATCCGCTGGGCGGATTCGATTCGGTGCCGGCGCTCCTACCCGGGGCCAGGAAGCAGCGCTTTAGCGCGCTCTCGGCTACCCTGGCGGGTCAAAAGAACGAACCCGTAACATTAGAGACAAAATTTTTAACATCGGTTAGCTGCAGAGTTCTACTTCGTGTTATCAGGTAGAATATAACAGATGTCCTTCAGAGGGAAAAGCTTCCGTCCACAAATCAGCAATGTTTTAGAAAGCATCGGTAGTGTAAAACACATTGCTCCCCTTTCTCATATGATATCCTCCAAACCGTGGATGAAGCGCAACGGGCCGATTCCATATCCCTAGGTTTCTGGAAATTACTTGGCACTGTGACACAGTGACAAATGTTAACGAAGGTACAAGCATACGAAATAGGTTGCCAGACACGTGAGTGGCACGAAGACATCTTAAGTAGCTGAACCCAGTATGTTGTCCTGGACGGCGAGTGTTCGTAAGAGGCGAGGTTATCGCCAGGAGTGCCCCAGGGAAGAGTGGAAGAACGCCATTATTTTCTAATAAATGATCTCGCTGACAGGGTGACCAGCAGTCTGTGGTTTTTTGCTCGTGATACTGTAGTGTTAGGGAAGGTGTAGCCGTTGGGTGACTGTACGAGGGTACAAGATGACTTACATAAAATTTCTAGGTTATGTGATGAATAGCAGCTTTCTATAAGTGTAGAAAATGTAGGTTAATGTAGATGAGTAGGGAAACAAAATATATTGTTCGAGTACAGCAATAATAGTGTGCTGCTTGACACAGTCCCATCGATTAAATACCTAGCTGTAACGCAGCAGAGCTATTTGAAATGCAGTGAGTATGTGGTAGGGAAGGCGAATGGTGGACCTCTGTTTATTGGAAGAATTTCAGGTAAGAGCCTTCATCTGCAAAGTAGACCGTGTATAGGACACTAGTGCAATCTGTTGTTGAGTACTGTTAGAGTGTTTGGATCCCCTCCAGGTCGGATTAAAGAAAGAGATAGAAGCCATTAAGAGTCGGGCTGCTAGAACTGTTGCCCGTAGGTTCGTACAACACTCAGGTAGTATCGAGATGCTTCGGTATTAAAAAATGGAAATCACTGGTGGGAAGGCCACATATTTTTCGAGGAGCACTATTGAGAAAATTTAGAGAACCATTAGTTGAGGCTAACTGCAGAACGATTCTACTGCTGCCAACATAGATTTCGAGTAAGAATCAAGATGAAAAGATTGGAGGGATTAGGGCTCATACTGAGGTACACAGACACTGGTATCGCCGTCGCTCTATTTGCGAGTGGAAGAGGAAAGGAAATGACTAGTAGTGGTGCAGGGTACCTTGCGCCACGCGCTGTGCTGTGCCTAACGGAGTGTATATGTAGATGTGGGTGCACGGACAGAATGATCCCACTACAAAAAATGGCTCTGAGCACTATGGGACTTAACATCTATGGTCATCAGTCCCCTAGAACGTAGAAGTATTTAAACCTAACTAACCTAAGGACAACACATAACATACAGCCATCACGAGGCAGAGAAAATCCCTGACCCCGCCGGGAATCGAACCCGGTAACCCACTACAACGGTATGGTTTATTAGCTATTAAGTGTTTAACTTAATAGCTGGATGGTTGGTATTGCGGAATCATTAGAAAAGTCAGACAAAAATAGATGTAGGGCAGACCGGCCAAGTTGACGATGTCAACGGTTAAACATTTTTAGTAAAATAATTTTTTTAAGAAAATATTTTTTCATTGGAAATATTATTAGACAGGTCTTTATTGCCATGATCACATTTGTATATAATTTTGTTGTAATGTTATCCGAATTTTTATGTTAATTTTAGAAAGTAATGCAAAACTGTCATCTTGATGACTTTGACCACGGGGCAAGATGACACTTAATAAAATTGCGATACATCTTTATTATTATAAAGATTAATAAATTGTGTACATAGACTAACGATGTCACGTACAAATTTCCCTCCTTCACAGTTTGAGCAGTCTTCGTACCACCATCTAAAGCACTTACAGCCCTGTATCCAGTCTTCTCAGGGTCTCCATTATATCTCATCACGTCCAGGACACCGAACTAAACTTTCTGCGGAAGCATTGGTTCATTTTATCGAAACTCCGGGCTTTTTCTTTACATCAGAAGGGGAAAACGCTAGTTTTTTAGTAAAACTTCTATTCCTTGCATCCCTAGCCTCTCGTCTTTGTTGCTTTAGAAGTTCTTGTTCCATCTCCTGTGCTTCTTTCTGCTCTAAACTGGCTTTCATATGCGTGCTCGTTAAAACATTTGCACATCGTTTGTGAGTTCTCCGTTTCCTCATGGTTTTTTTTTTTTTTTGGGCGCTGGTTTTAAGTCAAAAAACCTTCTGCATAATTTTGGTCTATCCGGATGGGAACTACTTGAAGGTCGTGCTTCTTCATTCAGCTTTTATGAGGACTGGACATCAGGTTCTTCACTCTGTACTGGAGGATTTTCAAGTTCAGTAGGACTGTCTGAAGTAAGAGCATAGTCTGTGACGTCTGCTGCAGCAAAATCGTCCTCATCAAACACAAGAGGATCATAAGGCTCGTTTGCACATTTTCTGAATCCTTTAACGGCATTCCCAACGGTGGCTGCTTTGAAATAGGCAGTGCTGCGTAGCCCACCAACATTTTTGTCAGTAATGGCCTGCCCCGGATGAGTGACCATAAAGTTATCTCAAGCTTGGCTATAATAGCTCTTAAAAGATCCAATACATGAAACGTCCAGCGGTTGTAGGCGATGGGTAGTGTGACGTGGAAATCCAACCATAATTATATGATGTTCCCTGCCAAATTTGACAGCCCCCAGCGTTATGTGAGATTTATGGTTGTCAACCAGCAACAGAAGTTGTGACTCAGAAGTCCGCATAGCATTAGAGTTGAAATGCTTCAAAAACATCACAAATGTATCTCCATTGCCCCATCCATTGTCACTACAGTGTCCAATTGTTTCTGGTGGTGCTCTTTCCGCAAGCTCAGGTCGCATCCGTTTTCCTGCAAAAGTCAAAAATGGTGGCAGGTAATATCCTGTTGCACTAATGCAACAAATTATGGTAAAATTCCTTCCTCTCTCCGCTGACAAAAATTAGGAAACTATCTTAGTTCCTGTGGGTGAAATGGCGTTTGGTAATTTATTAAGCACAGTGGAGAGTCCAGATTCATCTACATTGTAAATGGCAGAAGCAGCAATTTTATGCCGGCCGGAATGGACGAGCGGTTCTAGGAGCTGCAGTCGGGAACCACGCGACCGCTACGGTCGCAGGTTCAAGTCGTGCCTCGGGCATGGATGTCTGTGATGTCCTTAGGTTAGTTAGGTTTAACTAGTTCTAAGTTCTAGGGGACTGATAACCTCAGAAGTTAAATCCCATAGTGCTCAGAGCCATTTGAACCATTTTTGAACCAGTAATTTTATATTTTTCTCCCACTTATTTCAATACTGAGAAGAACTTATTAACACTTGTTAAAACCCAATCCTCTGGCAATCGATGTTGCCTCTAGTTTCCGTAAACTGAATTTAAATTTTTTAATTAAATTTCATAACCAGTCATCAACTGCCATCCTGATAACAGGTTTGAATGGATGGGATATCCCACACTACTCTCCGTAGTCAAAGACAAGCCTTCTACATTGCTGCTTCGTTGTTCCAAAACACGCTTTATCCGTTGTTGCCACAGAGTCCTTTACATCTTTTAGTTGCACTTCATTAAAAACTTCTCGAAATCGTCCACCATGAGTAGGTCGTTCCTATGAAAATAAAAAAAGAGGGATATGACCCCAGGTACTACTTAGTTTCGAAATATTATGTTATGTTATGGTAGGCCTATTTATTATAGGATCTAGGCCCTATATAGGCTAAATATCACACACACAGCCACACATACAGCCACACACACGAGCAGACCTACAGATGTAAACACGCAAGCACGTGCACACACACACGCTCCCGCACACACACACATGCACACGAAGTAATACGAATATTTTTGATTATGAAACAAACAATCAATTCTCACGTCATCTGTTTTCTTCAAATGAGGACGTAGTGTTTACAACATTTTCCGCACCCAAGCAGGTCTTTCGTCCTTCTTTGACATCCCTTATTGCAGCAGCCATAACATTTCGGTCCCACTCACTACTGGAGGACCCTGTCTGGATCATAACGTGTCATAAATTAGTAAAGTAGCCCACTTTCAGAATGTTAAGAGATACTTTGTGAGTCATGAAAGTCATGGCTGTTAGACAAAACACAGAAAAGGCAGTCAAAAACTGAAACAGGCACAGCAAAAATCATATGGGGTAAGATGCCGACGTCGTCAACTGGCCTCAGCCAACTCGCCCCGAACGACAGTGTTACAAACATTCCATTACTGAGGCAGTTTAAAAAAGAATGAGCTATAAATACACAGCCTTTATGAAAGGCACATTGTTTATGTTACTTGTGTGTGGCGAAGTATAACACAATATCTTACCTGTTAGTCTGCGAAGTCTTAATTCAGAGATGTATAAAACTGCAGCACGTTACATAAAATTCTCGATCACAGCATAGAAAGGAACGATACGGCACGAGCGGCGTCAGTGCACTATAGGTTACTTGCTAGTCGTGTGGAGCGCTAGGAGTGTGCACACGGTGCTGCTACCTAGATATCGGAATTTAAATTAAATCATTTTTATCTTGCCCCGCCAGTCAACTTGCCCCAGCCTCCCCTACATATTCTAACGAATTACGATCTGTTTTCTAACACGACATTTCCCATTTTGATTTCCTTACGGAAAGATCTTCGGAGACACTTTCGTGACAGTTGTAGAGCTTGCCTGATTAGTTGGGCCTGATTATTGAGGTTCTGGGCACTCTGCAACGGTGCTAAGCAAGACTGTCAGCAGGCGGGTATCGGTGAATGATAATGTCTTCTTAAGGGCTGAAGCTCACTCTGTAGGAGTTGCACAAATTTATAGACCTTTATTGCTTCACATCTTTGGTGTTTTCAGCTTTGGTGTCATCTTTTCTTCAAGACAAACGGTGTAGTCTTCATATCAGACCAAAGGATCCCCAGGAGAGCCAACGCACCTTGGTTGAAATAAAAAAAAAATCACCTCATCTCGGCATGTCTTACTGCAATTACTGAAAGTTCCCTGTGCCTTACACGCCAGGGCTGCGTGCCCAAACTGCTTGTAATTAAAGTAGAGCGTCGGATTAAGTAAATGAGGCGTATGAACCATACGTGATGTGTTCTGTGATTATCTTGCCGATGGTGTAGAAATAAATAAGGGCATTCATAAGAGTTTTCTGCTACCTTCACGGAGCGAGATGGTGCTATGGTTAGCACAGTAGACTCGTATTGGGGAGGACGACGGTTCAAATCTGCGTCCGGCCATCTTCTTTTAGATTTTCCATGATTTCAGTAAGTCGCTTTAGGCAACTGCCGGTTTGTTCCTTTGTAAGCGCATCGCCGATTTTCTTGCCCATCCTTTTCCTAACCCGATGAGACCGAAGACGTCGCTGTTTTTGTCCCCTCCCCCAGATCAACCACTCATCTACTACTTTCAAGACTTTTGCATACAAATAGCACCTTCTTGCGCTCATTCCCTTTAATTCCCTGTTTGCTAGATGCATGAAATATCTGCAAGACAAAACAAACTTGATAACTTCCAGAGTGCTCTATAGATATGTTTCAAAGGCTTATTCTCCTACAAATTTGGTTGAATTGAATCTCAGCTCTTAATGGGTGGTGGATGCTTCAAACAATGTCCCACTTTAACAACTGTAATGAAAGAGCAATACCGCAAACAACCTTCTGGGCGTAGATTAATGCTGCTGTATCATTGCAGTCTTCTATTCTCTTTACAATTAAACATACACTGTGACAAGCCGAACGCGGTCTGTTGCTCATACTTTAACTTGGCTTTGCTACAGAATTTCAGTGGGACCGGATACACGAATCCCCTTACTGAGTTGGTGTTCTCAACCGTGATCAGTGCTACCATACCGCTAGAAGTTGAAGAGCGAGTGTTTCAAGTGTCTGTCTCGGTCCCACGAGTGGCAATGGAACTAAATGCCTACTCAGATAAAATGCTCAGTTCTTGGACTAGCATTATACAACTAGTGTTGTGGGAGCCCTAGTGTTTATTTACTAATGACTGTTTAGCATCAAAATCCTTATAAGTGTACCACACTCACGACCCAGGAGTTTTAATCTAGGTTCTTGCTCCCTGTGATGCAATAAGTCCCATATCCACGCAATGAGGTGATTTTTGAACTATTCTGTGAAGTTACGGTGACAGTGGGCTGGAGATGATCCCAGAGTTCACTGAGATGCTTGACATTTGACGCGACCCTGGGTACGCGCGTCGCTTACCGACTAGTGGGAAATCATTGAGGTTTACCCCCTTAGTGTTCGGTAATTACACAAATATACCAGTCTTCTTGCTGGACCAATTTCAGCGAATCAATATTCTGTGGAGTTACTCTGTGTACGTAAATCATGGGGTGTAGGGCAAGCAGAATCCCGTGGCTGCTAGATGCGCTGACGGTAGGGCACGGGTCGGAAGAGCGATAGTGGTTGGGGTTATGCGCAGGCGCTGTAGAGGAAGTGCGACACTAAACAGAAGTCTAAGCTATCATTTTTTGTAAATATTAAGTTGGGGCCCTCTACGCGCACACTTCCATGGTGGTTATGCAAAAAGATCTACTGTCACCTCTGGTTTGGTTAGTAACCAAAAAGAACTAACAGCCAGTGAGTCATGTACTTCACTTAGCAAACAGAGGCCATAGACTCAACCTCCTTCAAGCCCTGTAAATTAACAAACATCTTGCTCACAGTCCAGATCTAATATTAAATGACCAGACAAAGCTCAACACTTCCCCTCTCCTAAACTTCATATAATCAACTCTGTTGTTCATTACTTTCCACACTGTCTCTTCCTACATATTCCCATTTTCCTGTATTCATTAAGTGGTTTTGTTTTTTTGAAGTTTTGTTTGTATTCCATGTAGACTGCAATTTCAATATTTAAGGCTTTCTTTTAACTGGTACTTGTATTACTCTCATGTTTAACGCCCCTTGTAGTTGTCTCATCAAATACTGTTCACATTTTACTCTGCTCATTTATTTAATGAAGACTGTTACATAGCCACTGTTTTGATAATAATGTTAATGTTAAAATGCAGTACCACCGCACTCTCAAAGGTCGCATTTACTGTATGTTCCCTCAAACACCTGCATTTTCCTGCATTTATTTATTGCTGTTTATCTTATTGATATTGCTTAAGTTCCTTACGTATTCTGTAGTTACATTGATAATTGTCTCTTCTTTTAATTGACTTGTGTATCCTCTCCATGTTTTATACCTCCTGAAGTAGCCTTGTCTAGTATTTATTTTATTTTAGTTTAAGGTATTAGTTTTGTTTATTAATAGAAACTGTTACATAGGCATGCTATTCCTATTTTGTGCTAAAGGTTTTCTTGTCTACTCCATTGTTATTTATGTATTGTTCAATTTTTACTTTTTCATTGCATTACCATCACAGTGTCAAAGATGTTACTTACTGTACGTTTCTACTTCAGTCTAGACGTGATACTTCTCTTCCAATGTTGTTTGAAGACATTGTAATTTCTTTGGTGATAATACTCAGTAAACGACTGAAGATGGCCTCCTTAGCCGAAAACCGGTTAACAATAAAAGTAATATTGTAGAACAAAAGCAATCAAGTGCTTTTCATTTATTATAATGTTGTTCTACCAAGAACCGTCGGAAGATTGCGTTAACATGAAAAAGAATTTGCCCGAAAACGCAGCGACTTATTTTCGCTAGGCTCGTTAACCACTTGTAGCTTTAAGAGATGCATCATGAGTGGCAAATTTTGAGTAAAACCTACACATTTCTCTGATTGCAATGTTAAAATTGGTTTCTTTTGCCAAAACACAGTAGAATTTACACAGTCTCACATCACTAACTTGTTGAGTATATGCACTTGCACAAGAATTCTGAAAAAGCGGTTTATTAATTTTATTTAGTGAGCAACTTGAGGAAAAGTAAGATCAGTTTATGAATGAGCACATTCTCGGTGCAAAATGAACGTGTAATGTATTCACTTACGTTGTTCTAGAACCGGTAGCATTTCTCATTTCACCAGCTATTGATGGCCCTTAAAAATTGCATTCTGTCATCGGAAAAGGTAATAAATTTTTGTCATAAATTTGATATCGCACGGAACTCTCGTCCTTACGTGCTATTATTTTCAATGTATCATTCTGATGTCTCAAACCATTTATGAAGCATGAGGGATGTTGTGGATATTTCACCCTGGATTTATCGCTGGAGCGGCGCGATCGCAGATGAGTGCGCTACGTCATATCAATTTTCTCGAGATTGGTGACAGATAGGGACCTCCAACAAAGTCTAAGGAAAAATTCAATGTGTTTGCTAAATTACGTGCCCTGGAACATTTCATGTAGCAAGCACCAGACGCAAAATCATACCTACCTCTATTGCTCGTTACAAACTTTTATCGAATTTCGTGCAGTGTATTAATTTCGCGCAAATATCACAATAACTGTGACAATTAACGAAATGATGGCACGCCATCATGAACCATCATGAACCTGACATGCAAAGCTACAAGTAAATTAAAAATGATTTTTTATCGAATAGTTTCTGTAAAATCGTTTGAGAAAAGTTGCAGGGTGTGCACCTCGATTCTGTCATCACCGACCGGGTGACACGAATAAACTAGCCCAGCGCTGTGGACGAAAACTGATTACTGTGCATCGGCCACAGTATCCTGCGTGGCCGATATCTCCTAATACCGTGTCTAATTTAATTTTGAACAGCGAAGTGCAGCAGCTCGACGTCGCATAGACTCAACGAGTCGTTGGAAGTCCCCTGCAGAAATACTGAGCCATGCTGACCCTATAGCCGTCCATAATTGCGAAAGTGTTACCGCTTCATTATTTTGTGCACGAACTAATCTCGATTATGTCTCACAAATGATCGATGGGATTCATGCCCCGTAGTCTGAGTGGCCAAGTCATTCGCTCCAATTGTCCAGAAAGTTCTTTAAACCAATAGATAACAATTGTGGCCTGTGATATGGAGCATTGTCATTCATAATAATTAAATAGTTGTTTGAGAACAGTAGTCCATAAATAGTAGCAGTGGTCTCCAAGTAGAAGAACAGAACAATTCCCAGTGAGTTACAGATTCAGTTGGACCAGGATAATCAGTTCATTCCCTGAAAAGACAGCCCATAGCATTATGGAGCCACTACCCACTTGCACCAATCCTTTCCTTGCAAGCACAGCCAACACCCTTGTGGAGCTAAGGGAAGTTTGCACAGTGGCTCGTTCATAACTTGTGTCCATGGCTTTGTAGAGTCTGCATCACACTTGGCTCCTACCATCTGCTGTTACCAACTAAAATCGGGACGCATCTGACCAGGGAGCAGTTTTCCACTGGTATAGAGTTTAACGTATACGCCATGAGCCCAGGAGAGAGACTGCAGGCGCTGCCATGCTGTTAGCAAAGGCACTCTGATTGGTCATTGGTTGCCATCACCAATTAACGCTCAATTTCGCCACACTGTCCTCACGTGTACGTTAGTCGTACGCTCCACGCTGATCTCTGCCGTCAGCAGTGTTTCTTGTCTACCAGTAATGACAACTCTACGCATTCGCCGCAGTTCTGGGCCGTTAAGTGAAAGCCTTCGGCCACTGAGTTATCCGTACTGATAGGCAATGCCTGAAATTTGGTATTCTCGGCACACCATTGATATTGTGAATCTCGGATTATGGAATTGCCTAATGATTTCCGAAATTGAATGTTCCATGCGTCTCTTTATTCCCATTGTGTGGCCATAATCACTTAGGAAACTATTTCACACGAGTCACATGAGCACAAATGACAGCTCCGTCAATTCACTGCCCTTTTATACCTTGCGTCGGCGATACTACCCTACCTGTATAAGAGGTTATCGCTATCCCATGCCTTCGGTCAGCTATGTGAACGCCATCAGCGAGCGTGCCAAACACATTAAACTCCGGTCAGGCGAACAATCATGCCACAATTTGGCACTGAACTTGACACAGGTGGGACTGTACGTTTCAGAGATTTGTCTTTCTGCACTGAAATAAGAAGCGTAGAGCCAGTGTAGCCTCGTCTCTCCTATGTAAGACGAAGACGCATGGCCGTCAACCTAATGATGTCCACCATATACAATTACCTTATCTCACGGTACTGAACGGGCATCAGTTTACCTAATGTGAATATATTCTAGTTGACCCTGTTGTCTGATACGAATTAATTAGACATCCCTCCATAATATCGAAACAGGAATCCCACGATAACTAAATGAGACAAGAATCACAATTAATTCCGTTTATTACGTCACAGTGACACATCCGCCACCCAAAGTGTAAGGGTAGAGTCTCTGATCAGTAATCGAAAAGTCCTCGGTCCCAGGTTTGAAACACGTCAGCATTGGCGGGCGAAGACTTCCAGTATAAGAAGTCATCCTCACGGTGCCAACGGCCCTGTCAAATAGAATGCTCAAACATTAGTTTTATACGGCGACATTATATTGAGAGTTAATGTATACCAGCGTAGAGAGCTACAGTTGTCTGACCATAGGTTTGCTCGTGTTACTTGCCTTGTCATTAATGGCAATGATTAAACAATGCACAGTTTAAGTTAAAATTTCTCACAATAAAGTTACTTGTACAATCAGTTATATTCATTATTGTTACATAAATTACATCACGATTCTGTTAAAATTTATTCCTGTGGTAATTCGAATGTCGTGATAATTTACATGATACTTAAAATATTCTCCATAGTGTCACCAGTATATTAAACCACAACTGTTGTTACTAAATGAAACGTAATGTGGTATCATAGCTTTGCTATAAGTCTTCATGCTACAAGCAGCCCCTTGTGTTCGTTAGTTCATATGTTACGAAAAATGCCGGCCGGAGCGGCCGAGCGGTTCAAGGCGCTACAGTCTGGAACCGCGCGACCGCTACAGTCGCAGGTTCCAATTCTGCCTCGGGCATGGATGTGTGTGATGTCCTTAAGTTAGTTAGGGTTACGTAGTTCTAAGTTCTAGGGGACTGATGACCTCAGAAGTTAAGTACCATAGTGCTCAGAGCCATTTGAAGCATTTTTTTGTTACGAAAAATATGACTACAGTTGCTCGAACATCTTATACTCCGCAATTGGTCAAAATGATGACAAAACGCAGTCAACTGCGTTCGTTAGTGCTGCACACAGCTCAATTAAATCACCACTAAAGTTGGTAGAAGACTAATAAAAGAGGGCTGTACACGTTGAAACGGCCTGGAGACTCTTGAAGGCTTCAGAGTGATTATATAATCGTACGACAGAGATTTAGGAACCAGATTTTCCGTGGCAAGGCAAATACAGGTGCAGATGTGGATGCTGACCATAATTTATTGGTTATGATTTGTATGATGAAACTGACGAAATTCCAAGTTAAGGAAGTAGGACCTTCTTAAGCTGAAAGAACTAGAAGTGTTTAAGAATTTCAGAGGTAGCATTGGGTAACAATTGACAAAAGGAGCTAAATGGAACAGAGGAAGACGAATTGGTAGCTTTTAGATACGAAGCAGTGAAGACAGCTGAGGATCAAACAGATCAAAAGGCAAGATCTAGTAGATCTCTTTGGGTAGCACAAAAGACAATGAATATAACTGATGAAAGAAGGAAAGTACAGTAAATGAAGTGGACGAAAGGGAACACAAATTTCAGAGAAATGAGACCGACAAGAAGTACAAAATGGTTAAGCAGGAATGGCTGGAGGTCATACCTCAGGATTCAGGGCATACATCACTACTGTAGAGATAGCTGCTGCCTACAGGAAAACTGAAGATGGCTTTGGAGAAAAGAGAAGCAGCCGTATGAGTATCAAGATCTTAGATGGAAAACCAGTCCTACGCAAAAGAGGGAAAGCTGAAAGGTGGAAAGAGTATATAGAAGGTCTATACAAGGGAGATGTACTTCAAGGCAATATTATACAAGTGAAGAGGACGCAGTATCATACTACGATAAGAATTTGATAGAGCACAGAAAGAACTAAACCGAGACAAAGCCCCGAGAATAGACGGCATTCCATCAGGACAACGGACGGCCTTCGGAAGATCGTTCAGACAAAACTCTTCCATTTGGTTGGCAAGATGTACGAAACATGCTAAATAATGTCGGACTTCAAGAAGAATACGATAATTCTAATTCCAAAGAAAACAGGTGGTGACAGGTGTGACCTCACCTGTCAGTATCAGTTTAATAAAGTGATGTTTGTAAAATAATATGGTGCGGCCACATGTAGTAAGCGTTGCTTCACGCAGTGGAGAATGGGAAAACACAGGCAGCCAGGGACCGAGGCGTTGCGAAGTAAGCACGGCACAGATAGCCTTCCTGACAGAAGCAGTCTACCAACCGATTGACGCAAGGACGCACGCAGAGCAAGCGCCGAGCGAAGCCTAGAGAGTGCTGAGTAAGGGGAAGTGAGGCCAGCACGCTACGTTACGCTGCAATATATTGCAGGAGTAATAACAAAAAGCTACCACCGAGCGTGAAAAAGTCCTCCTGCCGGATATAAATTGTGCAGCTCAGGCAGCAACAGGCAGAAGCCATTAGGAAGCAGTTCGGATCTGAGGACGGACGTGGTCCGTGTCCGAATGTTCAATCTTCGTAGGTGACGATTCCGGAAGTCTGTTCCAGCTCGCAGGAGTCATCCGTTCGCCGCCAGATGACAACGTCAGCTCTAGAGGTCGGCCCGAGTTCGGTCGGCACCACGGCTGACTAGCTACAGTGAGAACTTCCAGCAGGACCGGCCGCAAAGCGGTCTTGGTCACAGGTGCGGCCGGGGACTGACGCCCGGACTTGACGGCAACCCGGCCCCACGGCGCGTGGTCCGTCCATGACGGGTGCTCGCGGACATCGCGACTGACGGCTTCGCAGCAGCCGGTGCAGCAGGCGTCGGCAGCTGACCTCACGGCGACGTGGCCCCGTGGGGGTGCCGTACTTGGGCGCCGAGTGGCGACGAGTTCATCTTAACCACGTGGCATCCAGGCTTCAGCGGAGCACTGGTGACGCGCGCTGCGCTCATTGTCGGAGAATCTACACAGCAGCAGCCAGGCGGAGGGACCCGCAGGGCTGGACAGAGATGACGAGGAAGATATTGTGAAGAAAGTTCAATAAATAATTGTAAAACTCCTCGCCGTCTCAGTCTTTGGCGCAGCCACTGTGTCTGTTCTAACAAGTGGTGCAGAAGTCGTAACAAGTAGCAAACGGCCATAACAACCAACACGAATTCTTTGCAGAAGAATGGGGAAACTTGTAGAAGTCATACTCGAGGAGGATAAATTTTATATTCTGGAGAAATACAGGAACACGCGAGGTAGTACTGAAGTTATGACTTCTCTTAGAAGCTATGTTATGGAAAGGCAAACCTACGTTTACAGCATTTGTAGACTTAAAAGACTGTGGTCTAGACAATAGTTCAGCCTTGCGCGTCTAGAAAATGCGCCGATCGCGTATATTCTGGTTTACAATCTTCCACCCGAAGTAGACGATTTATTTCTTAAGGGGCATTGTTTACTTAAGATGCGTTCGGCATATCCGGCGGGAACACTAATCTGCTCAACACTGCTTACAATGTTACAGTGCTATCTGAATCGTAGAAACGTGTGTCCAAAATATTATTCCTTCTTATATGAATGTTGGTGGTTACCGGATTCACGATACAAATGAAGGGCAAAAGGGAACCTGTTTTATTTGTAATGAAATTGGCCATTTCAGATACAATTTCCCGCGCTCTGTTACGATTTGAATGTGGTCCTATGAACAACATCGTCCGTTGACAACAACTGAATTAGGGTCTTTGCAATCTGCTGTCAGTATTTCTCCAGCTCTACAGGACGTTGGGCAGTCATTGCCCCCCGCTTCATTCGCTCTCCGCCGATACCGGAACGTTCGGATTCGGCCCCCGCTGCCGTTAAGGTGCTGGCACCGATAGCACAATTTAACGCCAGTAGACTGAGGATAGTGAAGAATTTGCAATCACCTCTCCGAGAAGTTGGTGGTTGGTTGCATAGTTGGTTTGCGGGATAGGTGCAAACAATGAGGTTATGGGGAAGGAAATAGGCCACGCCCCTTCAAAGGAACGATCCCGGCATTTGGCTGAAGCGATTTAGGGAAATCACGGAAAACCTAAATCAGAATGGGCAGACGGGGGTTGAACCGTCGTCCTGCTGATGCGAGTCCTGTGTGCTAACCACTGTGCCACCTCGCTCGGTCAAGGTGGTGGTGGAAGGTGCTTCTTCCATTGTTGATGCTGTGAATACTAGCGGTAATTACGGTTTTTGTTTCGCCAGGGATGTCGAGGGGTTCTGTTGATGTTGAAATGAGTGTTGCTGCTGCATCCTCTCTTTCAATCCCAGCAATGTCTGTTCCAGTGGGTTCCGATGATTTAATTGAGACATCGTGTGCTGTTCTGCCTTTCTGGTCTTCCAGTGAAACGCAATCCAGTCCTCAATCTCATTCGGTGGAGCAACAGGTTACTGCGGATTCTCTTCCGGGTATTCGTATGATGCAGACATATTCAGACGCTGCAGTGCCTGTCTCTTCGGTATCTGATGATGTTCATCGCTCTCGGTTGTGTTCCTCCGATTCCGTTGGGTTGAGTAGGGACGCCTGCTCCCGCCGCGGACTTTGATGAGCCTCCCATCCTTCCGCGTCAAGAAGTTACGTTGTGACAGAGTGGTATGAAACAACGTTTTCCACTTGAGCGTGCGTCGCGACGACGAAAACAAAGCATGGAATCCGCATCTCCCGGTGGAAAGAATCCTGTAACCAAGTCTCCTTCGTCTGCCGCTACTGTGTAGAACGGGAGTTGATGCGTTCAATTTTTTCTAACTTTGCATTCATGCATTACATGTGTTAATTAACGCAGGCGTATACGTTTGTTAGCCTACATATTAACAGGATGTTCTATTGGATTCCAGTGGGTTCTGATGTTCTGCCTCTCCATTACGGCTTGCTGCCTTACAACAGCTGGCCGGAGTGGCCGAGCGGTTCTAGGTGCTACAGTCTGGAACCGCGCGACCGCTTCGGTCGCAGGTTCGAATCCTACGACGGGCATGGATGAGTGTGTTGTCCTCAGGTTAGTTAGGTTTAAGTAGTTCTAAGTTATAGGGGACTGATGACGTCAGATATTAAGTCCCATAGTGCTCAGAGCCATTTTTAACTTTACGACAGTTTATTTATGATTCCCATGCTGATACTGTGTGTTTGCAAGAAGTGTTGTGCGACGTGTTTCGTCTCACTGCGTATTCTATGTTTCCTAAAGTAGCGCCAAAAAGTTCTACTGCCCTAGCCATTGCACACGACGCCTCCTCTTGTCAAAACAAAACCGAACGTCCACGGCGCGGATTGGAAACCCGCCGGCAACCGATAAAACTTTTAATAATAATAAGCGTTGGCGGCCAAAGTCACTTATAGAAGTAGCCCTCTTTCAGCCAATGGCCTTGTAAAAGAGGATACAAGAGTAGAAAAAGCTTTGGAACACTCTCTTGCCCTTGGGGTGGCACCATTTTCCTAAAGAGAGAAGAATCAACGATTTTCAGCGGCTTAAGGGTGGAGAAGGCAATGAAAACCACTGCACCAAAGACACATAATGTGTATCCATAGGACATGTGGTCTGCAACTGAAAAAGTGTTATGACGATCTCTCCATTGGCAAAACATTCCGAAATAGTCCGCTATTTGTATCCCCGGTACTGGACAGCCAAGTGAGAGGTGATCATAAGAAAAATATTGTATAACCAACAATAAGATAACGTTCAGCGACTCGGGGCATGGAATGTCAGAAATTTTAACATGGCAGGGAAGCTATAAAATGTGAAAAGTGAAATGCAAAGGCTTTCTCTACATATAATAGGCGTCAGTGAAGTGAAACGGAAAGACGACAAGGATTTGTGGTCATATGACTATAGAAAAATATCAACAGTACCAGAAAATGATATAAAGAAATTAGGATACGTGATGAATAGCAAAGTACGGTAGATAGTGTATTAACTTGTACACTTCAATGATAGGGTTCTTCCCATCAGAAGGACAGAAAATGGATGGGGGCTCGAAAGCGGTTGTAGGGAGAGGAGTACAAGAGAGAGTAAAGCGAGGATATGGGCTTCGTGCTAGGAGTGAGTGAAGTGCAAGACTAGTGTAGAATTCTGTTTCAAATTTCATATAGTAATAGTGAATATGTTTAAGAATAACATGAAGAGGAGGTGTATTTGGTAGCGTCTAAGTGATACGGGAAGATTTAAGTCAAATTACATAATAGTGTGAGAGACATTTCGAAGTTAGATACTGGATTGCAAAGCGTAACTAGGAGCACATACAGAATCGTATCATAATGTAGAAATGATGAAGAATAGGCTGAATTTTAAGAGATTAGTCACGAAGGATCAGTACGCATAGAATTTGGATACGTAAATACTAAGGAATGAGGAAGTAAACTTGAATTTCCCTAAGGCTGTACAGACAGCAACCAGGAATAGATCAATAGACAGTACAGTTGAAGAGTGATAGGCATCTCTATAAAGGGCAATCACAGAAGTTGGAAGGAAAACATAGGGACAAAGAAGGTAAATGCGAAGAAATCATGGCTAACAGAAGAAGTACTTCAGATGGTCAAGAAAAGGAGGAAGTACATAAAAGTTAAGGGAAATTCAGGGACATACAAAGACAAGTCTCTCAAATGGCTACGTGAAAAATTTGAAGAAATCGAAAAATAAATGATTGTCGGAAGGACTGACTCGGCATACAGGAAAGTCAACATAAACTTTGGTGAAATTAAAAGCAAGAGTGATAACATTAAGAGTGCAACGGGAATTCCACTTTCAAATGAAGAGGAGAAAGTGGATTTGTGGAAAGGGTACATTGAAGGGCTGTGTGAGAGGGAAGATTCGTTTGATGTGATAGAAGAAGAAACAGAGTCAATTTAGAAGAGATAGGGCATCCAGTATTAAAATTTAAAAGAGCTTTCGATAACTTAAGATCAAATAGAGCAAAACGTATAAATAACATTCCATCAGAATTTCTAAAATCTTTGGAGGAAGCGGAACCAAAACGACTATTCAGGTTGGTGTTAGAATGTAAGTGTTTGGTGACATACCAACCGACGTTCGGAAAAATACCGTTCACTCAATTCCGAAGAATGCAAGAGCTGGAAAGAGCGAGAGTTATCTCGGAATTTGCTTAACAGGTCAGACATCCAAGTTGCTGACTATAGTAATATTTAGAAGAATAGAGAAGAAGATTGAGGTGGGTTAGATAACGATCAGATTGGCTTTCGTAACGGTAAAGGCACCAGAGAGCAATTCTGACGATGCGGTTGACAATGGAAGCAAGAAGATTGAGGATGGGTTAGATGACGATCAGTTTGGCTTTCGGATCGGTAAAGGCACCAGAGAGGCAATTCTGATGATGCGGTTGAAAATGGAAGCAAGACTAAAGAACAAAGCAAGATACATCAATAGGGAAAAAGCATTCGACAGTGACAAATGGTACATGATGTTCGTCTGACGTAATCAGAGGCAAACTGCACAGAGAGACGAGTAACATACAACGTGTACAAGCGCCAAGAGGGAATAAAAAGAGTGGAAAACCAACAACGAAGTATTCGGGTTAAAAAGTGTGTAAGACAGGGATGTAATCTTTCGCGTCTACTTTCCAATCTATATATCAAAGATGCAGTGAGGGAAATAAAAGAAAGTGCAGAAGTTTAATTGAAATTCAAGGTGAGAGAATATAAATAATGAGGAAGAATTACAAAACCTGCTGAATGAAATGAACAATGAACATTCTAATGAGTACAGAATGTGGATTGACCGTAAATCAAAGAAACATGAAAGTAATGAGAAGGAGCAGAAATGAGAACAATAACAAAATTAACATGAAGAGTGGTAGTCACGAAGTAGATTAAGTTAAAGAATCCTGCTACCTAGGCAACAAAATAACCAATGAGTCGGGGCAAGGAGGATATCAAAAGCAGAGTAGCCTTAGCGAAATGGATATTTCTGGTTAATAGAAGTCTACCAGCATCAAATATAGGCATTGCTTTCAGAAAGAAACTTCGGGGAATGTACGGTTGGAGCGCATAATTAGAACATGGGCGATGGGAAACCGAGACAGAAGAGAATCGAAGCATTTGACACGTGGTGCTACAGACAAATGTTGAAAATTATGTGAGCTAATATTGAACGGAATGAGGAAGTTCTACACAGAATACATCCAGCAATTAATGGAGGTCGGAAGCTGCAATTGTTATTCTCACATGAAATTGTTGGCACAGGAGTAGAATTATTGGCTGACAACATTAAGCCATTCAGAAGACTTGTTGTTGTTGTTGTTGTGGTCTTCAGTCCTGAGACTGGTTTGATGCTGCTCTCCATGCTACCCTATCCTGTGCAAGCTTCTTCATCTCCCAGTACCTACTGCAACCTACATCCTTCTGAATCTGCTTAGTGTATTCATCTCTTGGTCTCCCTCTACGATTTTTACCCTCCACGCTGTCCTCCAATACTAAATTGGTGATCCCATGATGCCTCATAACATGTCCTACAAACCCATCACTTCTTCTCGTCAAGTTGTGCTACAAACGTCTCTTCTCCCCTATCCTATTCAATACCTCCTCATTAGTTACGTGATCTACCCATCTAATCTTCAGCATTCTTCTGTAGCACCACATTTCGAAAGCTTCTATTCTCTTCTTGTCCAAACTATTTATCATCCATGTTTCACTTCCATACATGGCTACACTCCATACAAACACTTTCAGAAATGACTTCTTGACACTTAAATCTATACTCGATGTTAACAACAAAGAAGACTTATGACACACAAAAAAAGAAAACTTAGAGAAACGTTTGAGTGTGTTAACGGGAATAATCGAATCTCCTGTGAAATTGTGGAGATAGATGCAGGTCTCTTAAGGCTATCTACAACTTAAACACAAACCAATGGTTGAGAATGGAGTGACAATGAGTTGCTGCCCATCCCCGAAGTTAATCTCAGCAAGCCTTAACGGAAACCGAAGAAAAACTAAGGAATTAATACCCAGAAAGAGGAATTTAAAACATTGAGGTTTGTCGATGACATTGTAATGCTGACATAAGCAGCAAAGTACTTGGAAGAGCTGTTGAACGAAATTGACTGTGTCTTGGCAGGAGGATATAAGATGAACATAAAAAAATAAAAGATGGATAATGTATTGTAGCCGAATTAAATCAAGTGATGGTGGGGGAATTAGGTTCGAAAACGGGACTCTGAAAGTAGTTGGTGATATGGCGTGTGTGTGTCGGCTCGATGTGGTTGGTTGTTCAAGTCAGTTTGATACAGGTAGGCGTCCGTCGATCGCGACAACTCCGATCTGTAACTGTTAAAACTAGCTCTTCGCTTTGTTTGGTTAGTTTCATATATTATCTCCGTTTAACAGAAATCCGTGTATCGATGGTGTAGCACACCGAAATGTATAACCAGCCTTCAGTTATAATTGAAGCAATGGTGTTCGAAGGATGTCTCTATTCTTTGCTGCTACACACAGCGGCTGCACCACTCGGTACCGCAATAACTCCCTTTATCTGAAACAATAAATCAAATATCCTTCGCGTGTTCGCGACGGGTTTATAAGCTTACGTGAAACTTGATAAAAGTAGGTTTTATGCCCGGTTTGCAAATGAATGTTCAAATGTAGATAATATAATATCTCGGATTTTAAGTTCCCCCATTGAAGCCGATGCCACATTATAGTCTTGCGAGGTTGTTGATTTCTGAAATGTTATAGCGTCGTTAATGCATCGCTAGGGTGCTAATTCAACAGCTCCTACGTCGTAAATCCAGAGATAACGTATTATCTAAATAACGTACAGAAAGAGTCGAAACAAAATGTTCAATTACTGTTCACTGTTAATGAGGACACTCAATCACCTTCAGCTTCGGCCTTCTATCAAGAAAATAGTTATTTTACAGTTAAAAAGTAAAGTTCAACTAAACGATCTAGACTACACGAAGTATTAAAGTTATAAGTAAGTTTTTCTGAATTAAGTATTTCTGAAGTAAGTATTTCGGAATTATTTCACCACTGCTCTCGAAAGCACACCTATCTGTCATTCAGGGAATTGAAGGTACAATTTACATCAGCAGTTCTGACACTGACTACAGCTTCCGACAACACCTATGAAGCAGTGAATTCTTCATCATTGCGTGTATATGTTTCCAACTCAACTCTATTTATAGAGTTTATGTCTGCGTTTGGTGTACAGCATGCTGTGTCCTTCAGTGTTCGTGACGATCACAGGTCACGACGTCTAATTCGCAGAATTGATAAAGTATCAGACGAGTTACATTCCCTCGCGTATAATATCTGTTCCGTTGCCTGGCTAAACAGTAAACGTTCCATCACTTTTCTTCAGAACTTTGACTAATAAGTCAATACGATACTTGAAAAACTTTAAAATTCCAGATCCGTCTGAAACAGTCTAGTATCGGCAGAAAAACTTTTAAATTCCAGATCCTTCTGAAACAGTCTAGTATCGGCCAATAAGCGTACTTCTATCGCCACGCATACAGGAGAGCGAATTAACATCTCCATTGAAGTTTTTCATTGTAGTCGCATCGAACTGTGCTACAGCTCTTTTCTTGGATAAATGTTATCTCTGATCACTTTCTCTCGTCTGGGTTTTATTCTTCGTAAAGCAAATACTTTAAATTTTTATTTTTGATTTTCACTCTTCGCAGATAAAATGATCATCAAATAGCCCTTTATTCAGATCTTTCCGTGTAATAGATGTTGTTAGTTCCCTGATATTTATGTTGGTCAAACTTTCAACAGTGATAATATTTTGTTCCTCCCCCCATGAACCTTGGACCTTGCTGTTGGTGGGGAGGCTTGCGTGCCTCAGCGATACAGATGGCCATACCGTAGGTGCAACCACAACGGAGGGGTATCTGTTGAGAGGCCAGACAAACGTGTGGTTCCTGACGAGGGGCAGCAGCCTCTTCAGTAGTTGCAGGGGCAACAGTCTGGATGATTGACTGATCTGGCCTTGCAACATTAACCAAAACGGCCTTGCTGTGCTGGTACTGCGAACGGCTGAAAGCAAGGGGAAACTACAGCCGTAATTTTTCCCGAGGACATGCAGCTTTACTGTATGATTAAATGATGATGGCATCCTCTTGGGTAAAATATTCCGGAGGTAAAATAGTCCCCCATTCGGATTTCCGGGCGGGGACTACTCAGGAGGATGTCGTTATCAGGAGAAAGAAAACTGGCGTTCAACGGATCGGAGCGTGGAATGTCAGATCCCTTAATCGGGCAGGTAGGTTAGAAAATTTAAAAAGGGAAATGGATAGGTTGAAGTTAGATATAGTGGGAATTAGTGAAGTTCGGTGGCAGGAGGAACAGGACTTCTGGTCAGGTGACTGCAGGGTTATAAACACAAGATCAAATAGGGGTAATGCAGGAGTAGGTTTAATAATGAATAGGAAAATAGGAATGCGGGTAAGCTACTACAAACAGCATAGTGAACACATTGTTGTGGCCAAGATAGATACGAAGCCCACACCTACTACCGTAGTACAAGTTTATATGCCAACTAGCTCTGCAGATGATGAAGAAATTGAAGAAATGTATGATGAGAAGATAAGGTGGATAGAGCACGTAACTAATGAGGAGGTATTGAATAGGATTGGGGAGAAGAGAAGTTTGTGGCACAACTTGACTAGAAGAAGGGATCGGTTGGTAGGACATGTTTTGAGGCATCAAGGGATCACAAATTTAGCATTGGAGGGCAGCGTGGAGGGTAAAAATCGTAGAGGGAGACCGAGAGATGAGTACACTAAGCAGATTCAGAAGGATGTAGGTTGCAGTAGGTCCTGGGAGATGAAGCAGCTTGCACAGGATAGAGTAGCATGGAGAACTGCATCAAACCAGTCTCAGGACTGAAGACAACAACAACAACAACAATGATGAGATAAAAGAAATGGGTGACTGGAATTCGAGTGTAGGAAAAGGGAGAGAAGGAAACATAGTAGGTGAGTATGGATTGGGGCTAAGAAATGAAAGAGGAAGCCGCCTAGTAGAATTTTGCACAGAGCACAAATTAATCATAGCTAACACTTGGTTTAAGAATCATGAAAGAAGGTTGTATACGTGGAAGAACCCTGGAGATACTAAAAGGTATCAGATAGATTATATAATGGTAAGACAGAGATTTAGGAACCAGGTTTTAAGTTGTAAGACATTTCCAGGGGCAGATGTGGACTCTGACCACAATCTATTGGTTATGACCTGTTGATTAAAACTGAAGAAACTGCAAAAATGTGGGAAATTAAGGAGATGGGACCTGGATAAACTTAAAGAACCAGAGGTTGTACAGAGTTTCAGGGAGAGCATAAGGGAACAATTTACAGGAATAGGGGAAAGAAATACAGTAGAAGAAGAATGGCTAGCTCTGAGGGATGAAGTAGTGAAGGCAGCAGAGGATAAAGTAGGTACAAAGACAAGGGCTGCTAGAAATCCTTGGGTAACAGAAGAAATATTGAATTTAATTGATGAAAGGAGAAAATATAAAAATGCAGTAAATGAAGCAGGCAAAAAGGAATACAAACGTCTCAAAAATGAGATCGACAGGAAGTGCAAAATGGGTAAACAGGGATGGCTAGAGGACAAATGTAAGGATGTAGAAGCTTATCTCACTAGGGGTAAGATAGATACTGCCTACAGGAAAATTAAAGAGACCTTTGGAGAGAAGAGAACCATGTGTATGAATATCAAGAGCTCAGAAGGCAGCCCATTTCTAAGCAAAGAAGGGAATGCAGAAAGGTGGAAGGAGTATATAGAAGGTTTATACAAGGGCGATGTACTTGAGGACAATATTATGGAAATGGAAGAAGATGTAGATGAAGACGAAATGGGAGATACGATACTGCGTGAAGAGTTTGACAGAGCACTAAAAGACCTTACTCGAAACAAGGCCCCCGGAGTAGACAACATTCCATTAGAACTACTGATGGCCTTGGGAGAACCAGTCCTGACTAAACTCTACCAGCTGGTGAGCAAGATGTATGAGACAGGCGAAATACCCTCAGACTTCAAGAAGAATATAATAATTCCAATGCCAAAGAAAGCAGGTGCTGACAGATGTGAAAATTACCGAACTATCAGTTTAATAAGCCACGGCTGCAAAATACCAACGCGAATTCTTTACAGACGAATGGAAAAACTGGTAGATGCAGACCTCGGGGAGGATCAGTTTGGATTTCGTCGAAATGTTGGAACACGTGAGGCAATACTGACCTTACGACTTATCTTAGAAGAAAGATTAAGAAAAGGCAAACCTACGTTTCTATAATTTGTAGACTTAGAGAAAGCTTTTGACAATGTTGACTGGAATACTCTTTTTCAAATTCTAAAGGTGGCAGGCTTAAAATACAGGGAGCGAAAGGCTATTTACAATTTGTACAGAAACCAGATGGCAGTTATTAAAGTCGAGGGGCATGAAAGGGAAGCAGTGGTTGGGAAAGGAGTGAGACAGGGTTGTAGCCTCTCCCTAATGTTATTCAGTCTGTATATTGAGCAAGCAGTAAAGGAAACAAAAGAAAAATTTGGAGGAGGTATTAAAATTCATGGAGAAGAAGTAAAAACTTTGAGGTTCGCCGATGACATTGTAATTCTGTCAGAGACGGCAAAGGATTTGGAAGAGCAGTTGAACGGAATGGACAGTGTCTTGAAAAGAGGATATAAGATGAACATCAACAAAAGCAAAACTAGGATAATGGAATGTAGTCAAATTAAATCGGGTGATGCTGAGGGAATTAGATTAGGAAATGAGACACTTAAAGTAGTGAAGGAGTTTTGCTATTTAGGAAGTAAAATAACTGATGATGGTCAAAGTAGGGAGGATATAAATTGTAGACTGGCAATGGCAAGGAAAGCGTTTCTGAAGAAGAGAAATTTGTTAACATCGAATATAGATTTATGTATCAGGAAGTCGTTTCTGAAAGTATTTGTTTGGAGTGTAGCCATGTATGGAAGTGAAACATGGACGATAACTAGCTTGGACAAGAAGAGAATAGAAGCTTTTGAAATGGGGTGCTACAGAAGAATGCTGAAGATTAGACATAACTAATGATGAGGTATTGAATAGGATTGGAGAGAAGAGAAGTTTGTGGCACAACTTGACTAGAAGAAGGGATCGATTGGTAGGACATGTTTTGAGGCATCAAGGGATCACAAATTTAGCATTGGAGGGCAGCGTGGAGGGTAAAAGTCGTAGAGGGAGACCGAGAGATGAGTACACTAAGCAGATTCAGAAGGATGTGGGTTGCAGTAGGTACTGGGAACTGAAGCAGCTTGCACAGGATAGAGTAGTATGGAGAGCTGCATCAAACCAGTCTCAGGACTGAAGACAACAACAACAACAATATTTTGTTGGCGGTAACTACCGTCAAGATAAGGATAACAAATTTTTTTATCTTTGCTGTCAAAAGATATCTCATTGGGGCCTCTATATTTAGGGTGTTACATGAGTTTTGGTATTTGGGCAGCAAAGTAACACATGACGGCCGAAGTAGAGAGACTATAAAATGTTGACTGACAATGACAAGAAAAAATGTGACTTTTCTGTATATATTTGTCGGAGTATAGACATGTATGGAAGTGAAACATTGACGATACACAATTTAAGCAAGAAGGAAGTAAAAGGTTTTTAAATATGGCGTAAACGAAAAATTTTGGGGATCAGATTTAGAGCACGTAACTAACGAGAATGTAATGAATAGAGCTGAGGAGAAAAAAAAATTGTTGCGCAGAGTGACTAGAGAAGGTATCGTTCGATATGACATATTGTGAGACACCATGGGATTCAAGTTTAGAGGGAAGTGTTGGGGGTAAAAATCGTAGAAGGAGAACAAGAAATGAGTAAAGGAAGTAGACTGGGACGGATGTAGGTTGCACAGAGCAGAGTAACATAGATAGCTGCATCAAACCAGTCTCTGGTCAGAAGACCACAATAAGAATATTGCTGCACAAAATATGTTATCATTTTGTTAAAAATCTTCAACGTCAGTGATAAAACTGGGCTCTCGAGTTCTTTATAATTCATATCATTGTTACTAATGTAACATAATACACTAGTTATTAATTCATAAATTATAATTGGGTTTTGTAACTTTGACAGCTGTCATGGTGGTAAAAGTTCTCCCCCACATTAAAGCTGCTTATTATTATTACGAGCTGCCCCTCTGCCGCTAGTAAAAATCATCTACTCTCATGAACCGTTTTAGCAATAATATCACCAAGTGTGTGCAATCGATTTAACCGAGAAGGAAGTTCAGAATGATAATTAAAAATCTAAAATGCTCTCTTATGGTTTTCATGGCCCTTCTTCGAAATTAGGGCTCATAGAAAATGCTTTTGATGGAATAATCATTGCACTCCTACGAATACTTGCCGTGGTGTATTGTTCTCCGTCGATTACCACAAGTGATAAGTGATAAGTGAGTGAAAAATGGGAAGAGCACGAGTAAGCGGCAGCAGGCGAGGCTACAGGGGCGCAGGCAGCGCGGGTGCCCGGTCTCCGGCGGCAGGTGAGGCCCCGCTTCCCGACATCGGGGAGCTCGTCCGGTCCCAGGTAAGTGCGGCGCTGCACAGCAAAGACACGCTAGACGTAATCGTCCAATCCATCACGGACTCTGTGACGGCCGCGGTCATGGACAAACTGCAAGAGTCTGTCGGGGGCAACAGCACCGAAATCCAGTCTCTTAGAAAGTCCCTGGCCGCACAAGAGAAAAAAGCCGCCGAGCAAGAAGCTAAACTGTCTGCTGCCACCGATGAAATTGAGCAGTATCAGCGAAGGAACAGCTTGCGCTTGTACGGGGTAGCTCAAAACGATCGCGAAAACACCGACGACCTGGCCATTAGCCCCATGCGTGAGAAACTTGGCGTGCAGATCTACGTGGCCGATATTGACAGAAGCCATCGTGTTGGGCGCAGGATGCCTGGCGCCACGAAACCAGGCCTATAATAATTAAATTTGTGTCTTACCGGAAAAGAGCTGAAGTGTTTGCTCAGAAAAGAAAACTCGCCAGAAGTGGGGTTACCCTGAGGGAAGATCTGACGCGCGAAAGACTAAAAGTTTTGAACGCTGCTATCACACAGTTCGGCCTTCAAAATGTATGGACCCAGAACGGCAGGATCGTAGTCAAGACGGAAGGAGGGAGGAAAACGGTGACAAACATGTTCGAACTGAAAGACTGAGCGAAATCTCGCGAGACACAAAGTCTCATATTGTAATCTGTCTAATATAAGTTAATTTTTATTCTTTCTTTTCATTTTTTTAGCTTAAATACTGCTTCGTTATTTCTATAAGTACCATAAGTACTCTATTTAAAACCAGTCAATTGTTTCACAAAAATATTGTTTCTTTATTTGTCTATCATAAGTGCTCATGTATATTCATATTGTCAGTCAAATGGGAATTAACATTCTTCATTAACAGGAATCTCCTTACAACCGCCTTTCTATATCTGTTATTTTCATCTTCGCCACTACCACTACTACTACTATTATCTTTTTCGTAACCACTACTGCCACTTTCCATCTTTCCTTTCGCTCCCTTCTCCGATACTTTCAGCGCGTTTTTCACCTTTAGTTCACAGACGCTTGAGTCAGTCACGACCTTGGACACCTGTAAACATGTCTTCCCCTGTGAAATCCAGCTTTTGTCCCTCCTCCGGCCAGCAGGTAAACGGAGCGCGCTCGGTCCTACAGGCGGCCACAATGGGACGGACCGGTTCCGGCGGCGGGCTCTTTGTGGCCCACGCGAACGCGCAGTCGTTAACGGCTCACTTCGACGAGTTCTGTGACCTGTTCTGCCAATCGCTGCTCCACATTATCCTCGTCTCTGAAACTTGGTTGAAACCAAACATTTCTTCCGACGCTATCCGAATCGCTGGTTACTCTCTCCTAAGGGCAGATCGTGAAACACGACGCGGGGGTGGTGTGGGTGCCTATGTTCGCTCTGACCTGACACCTACTTTACTATGCACATCGCATGCAAAGGGCGAAGGAGAAGCAGAGTTCTTGTTTTTCGAAATAAATACATCAAATCAGAAACTGCTAATTAGAGTAATCTATAAACCTCCAAACGTCGGTGCCATGTCCTCCTTTCAGTCTGCCCTGTCCTCACTCGTGACACAGTATGAACACATAATCATTATGGGCGACACAAACATCGACTTACAGTTAAAATCTCCTTCTGCCGAAAAACTAAGGCGACTGTTCCACTCCAATGATATGAGTTTAACACCGCTGGACCCAACTCATCACACGCCACACAGCCACACACTCATAGATATAATAGCAACAAAGCGACCAGATAAAATAATCCGCGCCAATCAGACATCCGCTCCGGGACTTTCTGCTCATGACGTGATATCCTTAAATTACTCAGTGCATACTACCAAAGAAAAATCTCACCTGGTAACCTACAGAAACTTAAAAAATGTTAACCATGACGCTCTTCAAAAGGATTGCTCAGACATCCCTTGGCATGATGTAAGCAATGAACCGACTTTAGACGGAAAAATTCGGCAATTATGTAGCAAAATTATTGCACTGTATGATAAACATGCTCCTCAACGCACTGTCAAGGTAAAGAGAGCTCCTGCTCCGTGGCTCACCACTGCATTACGCCAGTTAATGAATAAACGTGATGCTGCACACAGGGCCTTCAAGGGTAACCCAGCTCCCGAGGCGTACGAAGCTTATAGGAAACTCCGAAAAAGAACGAAGCAAAGCGTGAGGAATGCCAAAATCAGACATGCCCGCTCTGTCGTATGCGGCATATCAAAACCTGCTACACTGTGGAAAAAGCTGCGCAGTTTCGGTATAGGGAAGCGAAGATATGACGCTGTTTATCAAGCGTCTGCAGAAGAATTAAACGATTTCTTCTCAACAGCTGTAATCTGCCACGCAGCGACAAATTACCAGCCCCAAGATATCAATCTCTCGAGAGACAAGTTTTCCCTAAAACATGTCACTACCGGCACAGTACACAAGGCAATTATGAGAATCTCTTCCGAGGCAGTAGGAAATGATGGAGTGAGCATTGGCATGATTAAAAACGTTGTAGACACTATTATTCCAGTTATCACAGGCATCTTCAACCTGTCACTTGTCAGTAGTATATATCCTACTGAGTGGAAGCAAAGTTTAATCCAGCCTATACCCAAGACTGACAACCCTAAGTCGCCAGGTGACTACAGGCCGATCAGCATACTACCTACAATATCTAAAGCCCTAGAATACATCGTCCATGAACAGCTGACGGATTACCTCAAAACTCATAACATCCATGACGAATATCAGTCAGGCTTTCGAAAGCACCATAGTACAGCAACTGCATTAATCAAAGTAACTGATGACATTAAACATGCTATGGACAGACGTGAAGCTACTATCCTAACACTGCTTGACTTTAGCAAGGCTTTTGACACAGTTGACTTCGATATATTACTAATTAAAATGAAACAGCTGAATTTCTCAATCAGCGCAATACACTGGTTCGACAGCTACCTCAAAAACAGAAGTCAACAAGTCGTTTGTGGGTCGGAAAAGTCATCATGGAAAAGCGTGCACTCTGGAGTTCCCCAAGGCTCCGTCCTTGGTCCAACTCTTCTCACTGCACATTAATGATATTTCTTCAGTGATTCACTCCTGCAGCTACCATCTATATGCTGACGACATCCAACTGTACATAAGTGCAAGCCCCAAAAACATTGCTGGTGCAGTGGCGAGTATGAAGGCAGATCTTTGCTTTGTTTCTCGATGGGCACAGAACCTAGGTCTGAAACTAAACCCCAAGATATCCCAGGTCACACTTATATCTCATCCAAGGTTAATCAGCCGGTACTTTCGCGAAACAGTCTGTAAAATACTCCTCAATGGTATCCAATTACCATACCAAAAAACAGTAAAAGACCTTGGAACAATCTTGGATGAACACCTAAACTGGGAAGAACAAACAGTCACAGCTTGCCGGAAATCGCTCTCCTCCCTACATGCAATTCAAAAATTTAGAAAAATATTTCCAACCCATGTTAAACAAAAATTTGTCCAAACACTAGTCTTGCCTAACCTTTACTACTGTGATGTAGTTCAACACGGCACAAATAGTGAAAATTCTAGATACCTTGAGCTAGTGATGAATGCTTGCGTTAGATACGTGTGCAATATTCGGTTGTATGATCATATCAGTCCTTCATACTCCCAGCTAGGTTGGATACGCCCACATAAGGCACGCGATCTCCACACGATGTGCTTACTTCATCGATTTCTTAGCCACTGGTGCCCCCAATACTTATCTTCTCACATTAAACACCTATCATCATTCCACAATCGCAATACCAGATCGGATACGTCTATCATCTTGGCTGTACCTTTACATAACACAAAATCTTTCTCCGTGTCATTCTCCATCTCAGCCATATGACTATGGAACGCACTCCCCTGTGATCTGCGTCTTATCCAGAACTACTCAACATTCAAGAGGGAACTCAAAACTTACATATTAGGGACGGTATAGCCACCATTGTTGTGCCCCTCCCATCTCTTTCTTTCTCCTCTCTTTCTCCTCTCTTTTTCTCTTCCTCTAACCTATCTACCTCTTATATATCTCTTTCACCCCATTCTATCGTCTTATGTCTCTGCTCGATGAGAATAACTCACAAGCTGCAAGAATATAACGAGAAAATTCCCAACTAATGGGACTGACATTCACAAAAGAAAAGTATGTTTACTTTCATATACATAGTCACTATCATTATTATTATTACTATTATTATTATTATCATTATTATTATCATTAATATTCTTGATTGTTATAATTATTTTTATTGTTATAATTATCATTGTACTACTGTTATAATCTAATTTTTTTTGTTTAACATCAATACTGCATAATACGTTAAATGTCCTTAATGTTATTTAGAAACTGTAACTCGTTCAATCTGAGTATGCCTGGTTAGGTGTAAGAGAGAGCTCTAATCTTGCCAGGTAAAATAAATGCATAAATAAATAAATATGATCGGATTTGTTTTAGTCATATCATATATCCATGTATCATAAAGCAGTCTCCATTTTAGATACAATAGATTAAATTTAATGTAACTACTTCATAACAGCTACTTAACCACACGCGCCACTAGTCACCAAATTACTGCTTCTAGCTGGTACTTGTAAAAGAGATATAGTGATTAGTACAACGATATGCATGTACAGCTGATATAACCGATGTTTTTAAGCAAAGAAAATCAGTTGATGAAAATTTTTTAGAGAAGAGCATTGATATATGAATTTTATCTTTTGGCTTCATTTTGAAAGACAGTATCCACGACTATAACACCAATTGTACATATTCATGACTTCATACATGAGCGTAACTGAATTACATCGAAATCTCAAGAATAAGTATGCTTTTTATAAGATAATCTAGATTGCTTTAGTAATAATATTACTCTTTTGGACACAGCAAACGCAGAGTTGTAAGTCCAATCTTCTTGAATTGGGGTGTGAGTCTTCATTATGTGACGAAAATAGCATCACTGACCAGACCTTTTATAATATGCTGCTTACAATGTTACTGAAGTTATCCAAAAACATTCTGTTTCGAAAATCCAACAGTACGATAAATAATTGTGATGGCTGGTTCTGCAGATGCTCACTTGTACTCGTACCTGTCTGCTCCAAACTGCTCATGCTTTTCCCGTAATTTACTGTGTGTACAAACTTTTATGTATTATTTACATGTCATGCAGAGACACTGTTTTCCCTCAGATGTGTGTTGAACGTTAACAGATTGTTCTCATTCCGTGTGATTCGTTCCATGAAACGGGTATTACAGTATCATCGTTTCTGACCATGTAAAACTACTCAGTCTTCAAAAGTTGTTTTAAAAAAGCCAAATTGACTGAATGGATGCTCTTTCTGTGTTTTCTAGGGTATGGAGCTCCAAACACGTTATTTGTGCTGAAACTAACACTAACGTTTGTCTTACAGATTCTTTATTTGAAATCTGGTCACTGCGTAGCACCATTGTCAATTTAGATTTTTTTTTCATATCCCTTGTTGCTAGAGTGATTTCGTCATTTCACACTGTTTTGTTTTCCGCTGTTCTCCTACATTTAATTAATCATGTTAAAATTGCTACCGTTATTTGTGTCAGTAACTTCTAATATTCTAAGATCTGTAGCAGTTTCTTCATTTTCTAACACGAGACACACTATGCGATTCGACATGTATTGGAAGAACGGTCGTTTATGTGCATTAAAATGACAAGAGCTGCTGTTCAACTTTCGCTTCTGTTGGTGTAACGTTCTTGTAAATTCCAAATTTATGTTCCGATTTGCTATTCACTGTTTTTAAATCGTGGACGTTGATACCTTTATGGAATCTAATTCCATGGGAAATTTTAACTTCCCCTGCATCCTGTTTAACTGCTCATGCATATAATTCGTATCATTTATTTTACCGCTCAAATGCAGCAATGTGTAATGTATATATAGGCTTTAGTGCACGATTCTGTCCTCTTATATTTGTTAAAAAAAACTCGGTTTCTACATGGTTAAGGAAGACGTTCGCATGTTTGCGCGCACGACTAATTCCCTTAGGTAGATCGTCTTTTCTTTAGTAATTTCCCGTTTAAAAGAACGGTAATTGCACGATAGCAGTATTTGAATCAGCGTTTATGTTTCGATGATATTTGCGTTGCCGTCATTTAATAACTTGCCCTTGGTAATATTTATCGTATCTATTCCACGAATGCTAATATTAAGGTTCATAATCTCACATGAAGCAGATCTGCCATTTCTTGGAATTTTAATATTTTTAATCTAGTTCGCTAATTCTTGGGAATTTTTACCGTGAATTTAGTTTGAAATATATACAGATTGTTAATTAAAAACTGTACTTTCTGATTAAAATATACGCATGCCTAATTATTGGATAAATCGGTGTGTCTCCCTTTTGAAACTTGAGCTGGGCCATACTACTTCGCGTACAGGTATAAAGTATTACGAAGTTCGCAACTTCCTTCTCCCTGAAACCGGAACAACGTCTTTCAAGCATCTTCTTGAGTAATGCCTAACATTTATTACACTCCTGGAAATTGAAATAAGAACACCCTGAATTCATTGTCCCAGGAAGGGGAAACTTTATTGACACATTCCTCGGGTCAGATACATCACATGATCACACTGACAGAACCACAGGCACATAGACACAGGCAACAGAGCATGCACAATGTCGGCACTAGTACAGTGTATATCCACCTTCGCAGCAATGCAGTCTGCTATTCTCCCATGGAGATGATCGTAGAGATGCTGGATGTAGTCCTGTGGAACGGCTTGCCATGCCATTTCCACCTGGCGTCTCAGTTGAACCAGCGTTCGTGCTGGACGTGCAGACCGCGTGAGACGACGCTTCATCCAGTCCCAAACATGCTCAATGGGGGACAGATCCGGAGATTTTGCTGGCCAGGGTAGTTGACTTACACCTTCTAGAGCACGTTGGGTGGCACGGGATACATGCGGACGTGCATTGTCCTGTTGGAACAGCAAGTTCCCTTGCCGATCTAGGAATGGTAGAACGATGGGTTCGATGACGGTTTGGATGTACCGTGCACTATTCAGTGTCCCCTCGACGATCACCAAAGGTGTACGGTCAGTGTAGGAGATCGCTCCCCACACTATGATGCCAGGTGTTGGCCCTGTGTGTCTCTGTCGTATGCAGTCCTGATTGAAGCGCTTACCTGCACGGCGCCAAACACGCATACGACCATCATTGGCACCAAGGCAGAAGTGATTCTCATCGCTGAAGACGACACGTCTCCATTCGTCCCTCCATTCACGCCTGTCACGACACCACTGGAGGCGGGCTGCACGATGTTGGGGCGTGACCGGAAGACGGCCTAACGGTGACGGGATCGTAGCCCAGCTTCATGGAGACGGTTGCGAATGGTCCTCGCCGATACCCCAGGAGCAACAGTGTCCCTAATTTGCTGGGAAGTGGTGGTGCGGTCCTCTACGGCACTGCGTAGGATCCTACGGTCTTGGCGTGGATCCGTGCGTCGCTGCGGTCCGGTCCCAGGTCGACGGGCACGTGCATCTTCCGCCGACCACTGGCGACAACATCGATGTACTGTGGAGACCTCACGCCCCACGTGTTGAGCAATTCGGCGGTACGTCCACCCGGCCTCCCGCATGCCCACTATACGCCCTCGCTCAAACTCCGTCAACTGTACATACGGTTCACGTACACGCTGTCGCGGCATGCTACCAGTGTTAAAGACTGCGATGGAGCTCCGTATGCCAGGGCAAACTGGCTGACACTGACGGCGGCGGTGCACAAATGCTGCGCAGCTAGCGCCATTCGACGGCCAACACCGCGGTTCCTGGTGTGTCCGCTGTGCCGTGCGTGTGATCATTGCTTGTACAGCCCTCTCGCAGTGTCCGGAGCAAGTATGGTGGGTCTGACACACCGGTGTCAATGTGTTCTTTTTTCCATTTCCAGGAGTGTATATGGGATGCAGCGCGTTTAGTTATGCTGTTCATTACAAATGAAATTCATGTACTTTGATTTTCGTAGTCGTCTTCGTGAATGACAACCAACGTATTATGCTTAGCAGTCTTAACAGAGATCGTATATTTCCCTTTGATTTTTATGTTAATCTTTTAGTTTTTCAGTTTCGCGACTTAATTAAAGAGTTAGTTCTGCTCGCAAACTGAAAATTGTGGCATGTCTAATATAACCTTAGTACTGGCCAGCATTCAGAAATTACGTCGCGACTGGTGTTTCCATTATGCTTTCCTTGAGTGGCTTAACGCACACAATCTGATCAAATGTATTCGCACACCTCCATGTAAAGCGGAATAGACCACTCCATGTCACGAGAGGCGGACCTGCTGGAGTAAGAGGAAGAGGAGCATATTGTGTTGTCTGTACAAAAGCAACAGTATCGGAATGGGTCGTCAGGAAATGGCAGTGACATCGAACATAGACTCGTCTTTGGGCGTCGCACAAGTAGTACATCCATCAGGGACTTTTCAGCCTCTCTAACGATACCCTAGATAACTTTTTGTTGATGTGGCTGTGAAGCGGAAAACCGAAGGAACAACCACACCAAAACCAAGACATCATGTAATGAGAGCCGGGCACCATGGAGCACAGCGGTTGGAGGTTGTAAGAAATCGCATGGCATCAGCGGAAGAAATCTCTGGTGATTTACATACATCTGCCGCCAGATGGCCGTCTAGCGCAATGACATTCAGTACAGACTTAAAATTTTGCTTACAATGCTCCGTATAAGGTCTCCATTTCTGCAGTCAGTGCTAAGCATCTCTTTAGGTGGATGACTGGAAATGAGTGATGAATCGCTCTATATCATCTGAGAGTACCAAGGCAGGGTGTTTGTGTGGTAAATGCCTGGAGAACCTTACCTACTATTACGCGGAACGCCAACAGTGAGGAAAGCAGGAGGGTGGGAGGGAGGGGGAGTGTGACGTTATGGGGTGAGGAGGAGGGCATCTTACACCGCTTTTGGAAACGCTAAATGCTGCAGAATGTAACACTTTACAGTATCGAGTACTGCGTACAGTGGTGGAACAGTTTCGAAGGTTGTACACTGCTATGAAGCAGCACATGCCAGGCACTTAATTTGTATCCGTAGCACGTGACCTGCCGTCGAAAATGTGTCTTGATGATCTCTCAAGGGTAGCGTTCTACAACTCACGGCGTGGAATGCCAGAAATCTGAGGAGGGCAGGGAAGTTAGAAAATTCGTAAACGAAAATGGTAAGGCTCAATTTAGATACGGGGGAGTTTCTGAAATGAAATGAAAAGAATTTCTGGTCAGACTTGTATACGACAACATCAAAATAAGCAGAAAATGATAGAACGTTAATAGTATATGTTACAAATAGAAAGTTAGTACAGGGAATAAGTTACTGTGAACATTTCAGTGATAGGGTTGTTTTCATCAAAAGGCGACAATAAATCAACATAAACAACGTATGCCCACGTCTAGAGCAGAAAATAAAGAGACAGAGAGAATGTATTAGGGCATTGAACGGGCTATTCAGTACTTAGAGGGACATGGAAACCTAAGAGTCATTGGCGATTGGAATGCATTCCTTCATGAAGGAGTAGAAGAAAGGGTTACAGGAGAATATTGGCATATAACGTGCACGGTGCTGCCACCTACTGCCAGCGATCTCAGTTGTTCAAATGGTTCAAATAGCTCTGAGCACTATGGGACTTAACTGCTGAGGTCATCGGTCCCCTAGAACTTAGAACTACTTAAACCTAACTAACCTAAGCACATCACACACATCCATGCCCGAGCATGATTCAAACCGGCGGCCGTAGCGGTCACGCGGTTCCAGACTGTAGCGCTCAGAACCGCTCGGCCACCCAGACGGGCACCTCAGTAGTCATTAGACACCATGAGAGAGCAGAATTGCGCACTCCGCGGAACTCACGGACTACGAACGTGGACTGGTGATTGGGTTTGACTTGTGTTATACGTCTGTAAGCGAGATTTACACAGTCCTAAACATCCCTAGATCCACTGCCTCCGATGTGATAGTGAAGTGGAAACATGAAGGGACTCGTACAGCACAAAAGTGTACAGGCCGACCTCGTCTGTTGGCTGACAGAGACCGACGACAGATAAAAACGGTCGGAATGTGTAACAGGTAGAAATCTATCCATAGCATCACACATGATCCACTGCTAGTACAATGACAACCGGTGAGAAAACTTGGAGTTCATGGTCGAGCGGCTGCTCGTAAGACACAAATCATGGAACGTCCCCTTAGAACCATTATACATGACTGTGCTTAAACTGACACACAATATTTTTTTATCGCAACGTAATCTGACTTAACATTAACCTATACCTTTCGCAAATCACTTACCTCACAAAAATCTTCGTTACTCGAACAACTGCAATACAGCGAGCGCCACTACTTCCAGCTAAATAAAAGATTCAAACTACTGAAGGCACTAATTACTGATAGGCGTAGTTAGCAAATGAAAGATTTTGATACAGAACAAACAATGTATTTACCTCAATAGTATTCAAAAGTCATATTATATATATATATATATATATATATATATATATATATATATATATATATATATATCAGTTCATGACATCAAATCTTACAAAGTTACTGTCTCTGTCCCGATCATCCGCTCTCACAACTCCGCCATCTCTCTCCCCACATCCACCACTGCAGGCGGCTCACCTACAACTGCGCAACGCTACGCGCTGTTCACATCCATCTGCCCAACACTACAATGCAGACCACTATGCAAACTAGGCACAGACTGCTCACAGCACATCCAGTGATTTTCACACAGAGCGCTACATCGCATTACCAACATAAAAATCTAAACAGCCTACTTACAATCACACTGGTAAATGACAAACGAAGCCTCGCTTGGTATAAGGAGCGTAAGTACTGGACGATTGAACAGTGGTAAAAACGTTGTGTGGAGTGACGAATCACGATACATTACCCCTATTTGATTTTGTATTTATAACCCTGTATTCACCTGACCAAAAGTCTTGTTCCTCTTGCCACCGAACTTCACTAATTCCCACTGTATCTAAATTTAACCTATCCATTTCCCTTCTTAAATTTTCTAACCTACCTGCTCGATTAAGGGATCTAACATTCCACGCTCCGATCCGTAGAACGCCAGTTTTCTTTTTACTGATAATGACGTCCTCTTGAGTAGTCCCCGCCCGGAGATCCGAATGGGGGACTATTTTACCTCCGGAATATTTTACCCAAGAGAACGCCATCATCATTTAACCATACAGTAAAGCTGCATGCACTCGGGAAAAAATACGGCTGTAGTTTCCCGTTGCTTTCAGCCGCAGTACCAGAACAGCAAGGCCGTTTTGGTTATTGTTACAGGGCCAGATCAGTCAATCATCCAGACTGTTGCCCCTGCAACTACCGAAAAGGCTGCTGCCCCTCTTCAGGAACAATAATATCCCTGTAATGGACTGGCCTGCACAGAGTCCTGACCTGAATTCTGTAGATCACTTTTAGGATGTATCTGAACGCCGACTTCGTGCCAAGCCTCACCCACCCACATCGATACCTCTCCTCTATGCAGCACTCCATTGAGAGTGGGGTGCCATTCCCCAAGAAATCTTCCAACACCTGATTGAACATATGCCTGTGAGAGTGGAAGCTGTCATCAAGGTTAAGGGTGGGCCAACACCATGCTGAATAGCAGCATTAACGTTGGAGGGCGCCACGAACTTGTAAGTCATTTTGAGCCAGGTGTCCGGATACTTATGAACGCATTGTGTATAAGGAATGTAACTGCGAAGAAACCATGGGTAACAGAGGAAACACTTGGGCTGATCGGTGAAAGAAGGAGATACATAAATTCTCAGGAAAATTCAGGAATGCAGAAATACAAGTAATTTAAGAATAAAAGAAATATGAAGTGCGAGAAGTTAAAACGAAATGACTGCATGAAAAATGTGAACAAATAGAGTAATAGATTATAGCAAAAGGACTGACATGCGCATAGAAAAGTCAAAACAACCTTCGATGTAAATAAGGAGCTTTGTGGGGGAATCAATTGTTTTACCACGTGATAGAAGAAGAATCGGGAGTCGACAGGAAAAAGTTATATTGAATCCATAGTCTTATAGCATGATAGAACAAGAAGTATGAGTTGATAGAGAAGAGATAGCGAATACAATATGAGAATCTAAACTGAAATTAACTTTTTAAGACTTATGATCAAATAAGATAGAAGGGATTGATGACAGTCCATTGGAAATCCTACGAACATTTCGGGAAATGTCAACTAATACTATTCAGATGGTGTGTAGCAGTATGAGACTGTCATTATACCATCAGACATCGGGAAAAACATCTCTATAGAATTCTGAAGATTGCAAGAGCAGACAAGTGGTCCAGATTTTTAGGGATTTCGACCGATCGCGGCTAGACAGTGGGTGCATAGTGTATGGATAAGCGAGACTTTCTATTTTGAAGGTAGTAGAAGCTGTTCAACATGAGGGGATGAGACTGACCACAAGTTCTTACTGGACACGCCAAGTTCCTGTGGTGGGAGGGGGGGGGGGGGGGGGGGGAGAAATTGCTACTCAACACTCAGCTGCAAGTGCTCATGGTGCATCAGTGATGTAAGTTCCTCGCCATGCCCTACCCAGCAGCATACCATGCTGTTGCTTGTCCATTCATGGAACATCTTTTCTCCACTCGCCCACTAGGAAAAATTACTTTTGGAATCTGCGTAGAGCAAGTGCTATCTCATATCCAGGGTTTTAAAGGACTGCCACTCAGATTTCTTCAAAGGACAAGAACAATTTTAGGTTTAATGTAGTACTGGAGAGGCTGCACTACTGCGTCTCTTGTAATACAACAATTTATGACATTTAAACTGATCACCACTACTATGAAGCTGTGTTTAAAGATCAGTCCAAACAGTGGCGCACCACTGTTTTCTCTGTTGTTCTCTCTGCAGTTACCGCCTCATTTCTTGCATACAACTTCACAGGCCTTCCAAAACACCTGCATTGTTCCAACAGGCTCATGGCCTATCCAACCAACAGCACAGTGCTCTGTGGCCACTTTCTCCACGCCATGGTCATCGCTTCGACCCCTTACTGCTTGGAGCTACCTGTCGCCCAGCAGAGACGCACTCGGTGAGAGATAACCACACAACGGCACAACCGATAATCGAGAGATCTAAGCGAACGTTATGGTTCATCATCCCTCACTAAAAACCTAAGAAATCACATTCCTCAGTCTAGGAACCTAGACTATGTTCCATCCTTAAGCTGAGAGACGTGAACATTGATAGCTTGTCCGTTCGAGTGTTCGGACTAACAGGCTGAGCGTATTGAACATTCATGTTACCCAGAAAGCAGCCACAAAACGCGGCTCTAACTTGCTCTAAATGGCACCTTTACCCTGGCCACCTACAGCAAAATTGGGGACGAAAACCATGTCGCCCAGCTATACTCTAAAAGCAAGCAGCCTTTCTTTACACAGTCGCGCCTGTATATGGTGTGAGAGTTCTATGTGTTTGTAGACCCATCTTCAATTCCCTTCGATAACCTTCGGTGTTACCTTTCGGCATGAAGGTCATTCACCGACTACAAGTTAGCTAAAGACGAGTTAGGGGGGCAGCCCAACGTAAAGGAAGCAGACGTAGTCTTAATAGCTTCATAACTGGCAGAATTAAAAGCTAAGTTTAACCAGTGAACCGATAAAACTGAAATGAGCGTATGGCATTGTTAGGAAAGAGGCCCCGTGCGGGGAATTTCGGCCGAAAGGTGCCAGTCTTACTGCAGGTGACGCCACATTGGGAGACTTGCGCGTCAGTGAAGATGAGATGATGATGACAACACAACACCCAGCCCACAGGCAGAGAAAATCTCCAACCCGGCCAGGAGTCGAAACCGGGCCTGCTGCATGGGAGGCAAGCACGTTACCACAGAGCCAAGCAGGAGGACTAGCGAAGCGACGTGTACTACTTATGCTCTAAATGGGCTTGGAGAATAATTTGGGTGGATTTAAGAGTTTGGTTAACCCTTTCCGTGTAATAGGGTATGATTGTGGAGTTGTATATCGCATTGACGAAGAAGAATTTCTTACATTCTCGCGATGAAAATGCGGGGCATTATCACTCACAATAGTCCGCGGAGAGCCAAAGATGGAATATACGAGGTCTGTTCAAAATACTCCGAAACATTAGTAATTTTGTGCCAATGGTGTGTAGGAACGAGAAGCGGTTGGCATCCCTGCACGCGCCTGTGTTTAATGTGTAACTGCCAGAAGTTTCATTATTATATTTCTGTTAAACATTGTTCAGTGCTGAGTAGAACGTTGTGTCGCACAGTTTACGAATATAGGGATGGCAGAGTTAGAGAAGCAACGTGTCTGCATTAAATTTTCCTTGAAACTCAAGAAAATGTTTACAGAGAAGCACCAAATGAAATAGGAAGCCTACGAAGATGAGTACCTAAGCCGTACTCAGTGTTACGAATGATTGACACAGTCTAAAACTGCTCGGGCGGAAGTTAAAGATGGCTCTCTTGAGGGCGCCCTTCGACGTCTACCGATGACGCTCATGTCAGGAACGACAACGAAATTGTGCGTGCCAATTGAAGACTCAGCGTCCGAGAGACTGCGCAAGCGTGTACCATCTCAGTTGGATCATGTCATGGAATTCTAACACAGCATCAAGGAATGAACCGTGTTGCCGACATGTTCGTCCCACAGCCTCGTAATCAGTAAAGCGCTTTGGATCGCCCAAAATACGATACGTTTCTTCAGATAACCATAAATGTTGATGAGACGTAGATCTACGGTTATGATGTTGAGACTAAGGTTCAATCTTCACAGTGGGTCGGGAAAGGTTTTTAAAGACTAAAATAATCTCGTCCGGTCAAATGAAATATTAAAGGCTTCCTGTTGATTAGTTTAACATAAATTCGTGCCAGAGGAACAAACTGTTAATCAATGGCACTATCGGGACGTGTTGCGGAGCCTGGAGAAAATACGAGAGGGAAACGGCTTAAAATGTGGCGGGACATTTCATTGCTCTTGCATCACGATAACGCACCCACACTTTCATCCCGTTTGTGCTTGACTGATGCACATAAAACCAAAATACTGTGCTGCCTAATCCTCCACACCTGGCCACTGCGGTCTTTTTTTTTAATTTCCAAAGTTGATAACCCCGATGAAACCACAGAGATTTACAACGATAGACGAGATAGTAAAAAATTCGCAGATGGCGCTACGCGCGATCCAGCAAGAGGGGTACCAAGATTGTCTCCGGAAGTGGAAACAGAGTTGGGAGTGGTGTATCAACTGTGGAGGAGAGTATTTCGAAGGAGACCATGCACAATAAGTAAAGATTATCGAAGAAAAATTTTCTGAAAAAGGTTCCAGAATTTTTTAAATAGATGTTATATATTAGATAGGTGACAGTCAAGCCTCCAGTTACCTTCAACTAGGCACCTGGCATGAGAATCTTGAGAATGCATGCACTATTACCGAGATGTAGCGAATGCTATTACGGGATAGCGGCAATGGTCTACATAATCAATAAATAACTTATTCATGGGACAATTCTCCCTAGAGGAGAGTAAAATCACGTTTCGAGTTTTCGAACGAGCCGGCCGCGGTGGCCGTGCGGTTCTGGCGCTGCAGTACGGAACCGAGGGGCTGCTACGGTCGCAGGTTCGAATCCTGCCTCGGGCATGGGTGTGTGTGATATCCTTAGGTTAGTTAGGTTTAAGTAGTTCTAAGTTATAGGGGACTTATGACCTAAGATGTTGAGTCCCATAGTGCTCAGAGCCATTTGAGCCATTTTTTTCGAACTTCAAGCCCCCTAAACATTATGTAAAAGTCTGGACAGAACGGCTGCTCCGGTAGACAACCCGAAGGGAAAACAATCGAACTCTGGTATGCTCCAGGCGGCGCATAGAGGGTAAATTGTTTACGACCCTCATTCAGAGGAACCATGTAATACATTTTATCGAGATGGAAATGTGCACCAGCGAACCAAGTAAAGCACTGATGCAAGTACTGTAGTGGAATTGATTGTAAGTCACAATTCTGACACAGAATTCTATTGTACACTACTGGAAAATAACCAGACCAGTGACCACTAGGGACGACAAACGGCAGCGAGTCTTAATGAGAGATAGAAAGCCGTATGACACAATCTTAAACGTCTACATGCGTCGAATTTAAAGGTGAAAGCTCTGTCGCCATAATTCAATATCAATTCTAGACGTTGGGTAAAATCGCAACGCAATAATATCCTAATGAATAGCTGCTTATCCACCATTGAATCAATTGGCCATGAAGAGGCATGCGTAGAAAAGCTCCTTCGACAGCAGCCAACCAGAGACAACACCTACCCCTTGACAGTCCGACATCCCTGTAAACTGGGGCGCATATGAGTAAACCTAAAAATGTAACTGTTGCTTATATACCACTCCTATCTAGCAGAGAAATACTACTGCCCAAGTCTAACGCCCTAAGACGATTACATCTCCCAATGAGCGGTAAGCGCTTGTGGCGCTTACCCTCCTTCAGACGTCAGTTGATCGGATGTAGATTATGATGGACGGGACAGTGACGGACGAAATGCTCCGGACTACGACAAAGAAAACATGCCATGCCATTAAGCAGACCTGAAATCCCCTCGCTTTTCTTCTGCTGGCTAACAAGTGATCGTTCCATGGACGTAGCGATGCCTTCACGGTTGGCATCCGCAAAACTCATACTCTCAAACCTAAGGATCAAGTAACCCAATTCAGCAAAGGAGAATATAAGACGTGACCGATCTTCAGACTTGTCACCTTCCATGATGTTTTCAGCGGTCTCGTCCTCTGCTACATCCGAATCCAATATCCACATGGCAGCGCGTGTCCCCTCGATGTACTGCTGGAGGTTCCAGTGTGCATATGTATACGAAGGAAATCTTTGATGGCTAATTCAGTCTTTACGTGGAGATATATTCTATCTTTATTAATGCTCTTCTGTAAGATAACTGAGATATTTGCACTCAATAAACCCTTAGCCGCCAGGTACATTAATTGAAGAACCGCTCGCCTTGCAGTACCCAGTGCGTCATCCTGCTTTTAAAACTACACTGATTGCCACAACGCAACATGCCTGCTGTAGCTCTCAATCATCAGAACATTGAAACCTTGAAATAAACACCAAATAGGGTCGGCACCATCTGGCCCACTATTGAAATTTGATTACATAGTTTCAGGCTGATGAACATACCAAGCAAACTATCGTTAGAAGGAGACCTAGAGAGGGGAATGATAGTAAAATGGCCAGGCTCAATTGACAACAACTCGTACGACAGAGGTGCTTTTAAGATCTGTCAGCAGGCACAGTAAAATTGACTTCAAGGGATCACTGCATAACACGCCAGAAAATGATGTGCCATAAATATTTCGCCAACTGGCAACAAAATTCTAATTAGAGTTTGGGCGAATTTTCAGGGAACTGTACCTTTTTTTTTTTTTTGGTCATCTGTCTACTGACTGGTTTGATGCGGCCCGCCACGAATTCCTTTCCTGTGCTAACCTCTTCATCTCAGAGTAGCACTTGCAACCTACGTCCTCAGTTATTTGCTTGACGTATTCCAATCTCAGTCTTCATCTACAGTTTTTGCTCTCTACAGCTCCTTCCTGTACCATGGAAGTCATTCCCTCATGTCTTAGCAGATGTACTATCATCCGGTTCCTTCTCCTTATCAGTGTTCTCCACATATTCCTTTCCTCTCCGATTCTACGTAGAACATCCTCATTCCTTACCTTATCAGTCCACAGTCAACATTCGTCTATAGCACTACATCTCAAATGCTTCGATTCTCTTCTGTTCCCGTTTTCCCACACTCCATGTTTCACTTCCATACAATGCTGTACTCCAGACGTACATCCTCAGAAATTTCTTCCTCAAATTAAGGCCGGTATTTGATATTAGTAGACTTCGCTTGGACAGAAATGCCTTTTTGCCATAGCGAGTCTGCTTTTGATATCCTCCTTGCTGCGTCCATCATTGGTTATTTTACTGCCTAGGTAGCAGAATTCCTTAACTTCATTGACTTCGTGACCATCAATCCTGATGTTAAGTTGGTCGCTGTTCTCATTTCTACTACTTCTCATTACCTTCGTCTTTTTCCGATTTACTCTCAAACCATACTGTGTACTCATTAGACTGTTCATTCCGCTCAGCATATCATTTAATTCTTCTTCACTTTCACTCAGGATAGCAATGTCATCAGCGAATCGTATCATTTATATCCTTTCACCTTGTATTTTAATTCCACTCCTGACCCTTTCTTTTATTTCCATCATTGCTTCCTCGATGTACAGATTGAAGAGTAGGGGCGAAAGGCTACAGCCTTGTCTTACACCCTTCTTAATACTAGCACTTCTTTCTTGATCGTCCACTCTTATTATTCCCTCTTGGTTGTTGTACATATTGTATATGACCCGTCTCTCCCTATAGCTTACCGCTACTTTTTTCAGAATCTTGAACAGCTTGCACCATTTTATATTGTCGAACGCTTTTTCTAGGTCGACAAATCCTATGAACGTGTCTTGATTTTTCTTTAGCCTTGCTACCATTATTAGCCGTAACGTCAGAATTGCCTGTCTCGTGCCTATACTTTTCCTAAAGCCAAACTGATCGTCACCTAGCGCATTCTCAATTTCTTTTTCATTCTTATGTAAATTATTCTTGTAAGCAGCTTCGATGCATGAGCTATTAAGCTGATTGTGCGATAATTCTCGCACTTGTCAGCTCTTGCCGTCTTCGGAATTGTGTAGATGATGCTTTTCCGAAAGTCAGATGGTATGTCGCCAGACTCATATATTCTACACACCAACGTGAATAGTCGTTTTGTTGCCACTTCCCCCAATGATTTTAGAAATTCTGATGGAATGTTATCTATCCCTTCTGCCTTATTTGACCGTAAGTCCTCCAAAGCTCTTTTAAATTCCGATTCTAATACTGGATCCCCTCTCTCTTCTAAATCGACTCCTGTTTCTTCTTCTATCACATCAGACAAATCTACCCCCTCATAGAGGCTTTCAATGTATTCTTTCCACCTATCTGCTCTCTCCTCTGCATTTAACTGTGGATTTCCCGTTGCACTCTTAATGTTACCACCGTTGCTTTTAATGTCACCAAAGGTTGTTTTGACTTTCCTGTATGCTGAGTCTGTCCTTCCGACAATCATATCTTTTTCGATGTCTTCACATTTTTCCTGCAGCCATTTCGTCTTAGATTCCCAGCAATTCCTATTTATTTCATTCCTCAGCGACTTGTATTTCTGTATTCCTGATTTTCCTTGAACATGTTTGTACTTCCTCCTTTCATCAATCAGCTAACGTATTTCTTCTGTTATCCACGGTTTCTTCGCAGCTACCCTCTTTGTACCTATGTTTGCCTTCCCAACTTCTGTGATGGCCCTTTTTAGAGATGTCCATTCTTCTTCAACTGTGCTGCCTACTGCGCTATTCCTTATTGCTGTATCTATAGCGTTACAGAACTTCAAACGTATCTCGTCATTCCTTAGAACTTCAGTATCCCACTTCTTTGCGTACCTACGAATATGAAATTAGAATAATTCAGCCTGCGACTAACGAGCATTAGATACAGTAATCAGTTGACCCCATAGACGTTCAACTTGACATCATGGTAAGGCTTAGGTCGCAGTTTACCGACAACCACAGTCCTGCGACCTAACAAGCGGATTATTTAAGGCTGCTTATACAATTAACGAGAAAAGATTTCTAAATTTCAATACTGCTAAAAATAACCCACAGTAAGACGGTCGTTGCGGCCTGTAACGCAGTACCAATTAACAAGCAGAAGAGTGATTCATTCGGGAAAAGTAAATTTAGAGTGAACACAGTCTTTCACCTACTCCGGTAGAACGATTCGCGACCCAACACACAGCAATTGCACACCGTTGATGACTGAAAGATTAATCTAAAAGGTCAAAGTCTTAATTCACTTTCACAATAAAGCACCAACAGCCCACAACGTAGAACGGAATCTCAAATTGCTCTCCAGCTTTTGTAAAATTCGTTTTTCATTAACAACAGGAACATGTCACTCGCATCTGGCAGCGGATGGCCGCAAATCCAAGTTTCAGGTTTTCCTCATAAGCTTACTTCCCGAGACATAGCCTGTCAGGCACAACCAAAGGACGTGGCTCAGTAACGGTCGCGTGTCTTGCGTACTACTCCAATGGTTGTCCAAAACACCCACCTGCCCCAACAGGCGTTCGGCTTCTCCAACTAATAACACAGTGTTCCGTGACCACTTCACGCTGCAGTCCTTACTTACTGCTTGGAACCTGCCTTTAAACTAACGATACCCGCCTGTCCCGCTGCACAGGCACAACTGACAACCAAGAGATCTAAACGAGCAGCACAGCTCATACTCCACTGATGAAAATCAATCCGATTGCCTATACACATTACTGTCTTCTACACGGAATTATATGCGATCTTGCGAACACAAGAATACATTAGAAGTATTATGATACCTGTTCCATTTCACTCTATTCTATGCTTGTATCCATGGGATGTCCGCAACCGGTTGTAGAGTGGTCATCGCGACAAAATGTCAATTCCAAAGGCCGTGGTTCGATTCCCAGCTGCGTCGGAGATTTACTCCGCTCAGGGACTGGGTGTTGTGTTGCACTAATCATCATCATTTCATCCCCATGACGCACAAGTTGCCGGAGTGGCGTCAAATCGAAAGACTTGCACCTGGGGAACGGTCTAGTCACACGACATTCATTCATCCAGCGGATAAATTGGTCCAGAATACGTAGCACGATCGGTATCTGTTATTCAGCAAGCGGGCCGCAACTCATTAGTCCACCCATTTCCTCTCTTTTTCAGTAGCTGTGTCACGAATGTGGTACGTCGTTTTAAGTTTTATGTTTTGTGCAATGTCTAATTCCATAAGGACAAAAATTTCAATGTGTTATAAGCTTCGTTGGGTCGTTTTTGTATCTGACCAGACAGCAAGGAATTCCGCTGAATCTACAACGGCATTCAATAAGTTATGCAACACACTTTTTTTAAATCTCTGACAGTGCGCTGGTTGTATTCAAGATTCCAATACATTGTATTATTTCCTCTTTCTCTCTCTGTATTTTTTTTTTTTACAAAACACTATTTTTCAACATAATCTCCGTTCACTGTGACGATCTTAGGCCATTTTCATGCCACTTTCATGGGAGGGCCTGTACTACCTCATGGTACCACTCTACCAGTCGACATCGGAGCCAAAGTCTTGCTGCATCAATAACCTCCACATAACCCAAATACTACTCCCTACAGCCACAAACCTTTCAGTACCACAACTGATGGACGAGTGTGTCAGCACAATCAACAGAGGCATCCAGTTGTGCAGTTAGGTGACTGATTGTGACCGTCGTTCACCTCTAATAAGAGTGTCTACACGTTCCAGCATCGTAGGAGTCACGGCTGTGTGTCGTCAGTCAGCACTGGGAGATTGGACAAGTTTTCGCAACCTTGTTTTGATGATGATAGACGCCTACCCAAAGACCCACATGATTTGTTCACTTCCAGGTCTCTGTTGACATTCAGCAAGCGCTTATGAATATCTGCGATGCTCTGGTTTTCTGATAAGAAAAAAAAACTCAGTGACAGTCCTCTGTTTGGAACGCATCTCCGTTATAGACGCCATTTTGAAGGATACATGTAGCACCACCACCTATCAGAAACTCGTGAAATTATTGGTGCTAAAGCGGGAATACTCTACCATATCCGACAACAAATTCAGAATTTTTCAACCAAAATTGGCCTAGAAAAATTCTTGCATTATTTATTGAACGCCTCTGGTATTTGCGTTTTTCCTTTTTTCTTATTTTTGTATTAATTGGGAGTTTTAGAGCATCCGATATTTATAATACACTCGTACATTATGTGAGCTAGTGTGATTGTGAGGGTGACCATGTGTGACTATGGGTTAGAGTGAGTGCGATTTTATCTCTGATTGCTTTTGATTTCTTTTATCGCACTTTCTACGTTTTATTTACATTCGTTGCTGTAATGTTCATAGGGGCGCTGATAGCCACATCATTGAGAGCCTCTAACACACACACACACACACACACACACACACACACACACACACACACACACACGGTCATATATTATGTGTGTTATTGCACTGGAGACCTATATATCCACATCTTGGAACTATCTGTGTATACTTAGTAGTTATTGAAACGTATCAGGTAATATTTTGTAGCAGTCAACTATGTATAACTAGTGTACTGATTTTACAGTGTTAGACATCGTCTTCAAGCTGTTCTTCGAAACCTCGACATAATGGTCGCTACTGTTGACAAACCCTCTAAATATATAGGTATCTTTCACTTTTGAAGTCATTCGTCTATAAAATGTTATACAATGAAACTGTTAGTTTTATCCTTTTGATGGTCATATCAATTTGTGTATGAACTTGTTTTCTTAAGAAATTATACACATTTGTTCAGTATCTTAAATTTGAAAATTTGCAAATTCCATTATTGTGACTATTTTATACCCTGTCTTCATCATTGGTTTCAAAACCAATGCACTAAGGTCTCCTGCTGTTATATGATGACCTTTTTGTTGTACATTGTCAAGTGTTGTTGCAGTTATTGACATCAGCTGCATTATCAGAAGAAATATGTCTCTATCTGCATGTAAAGTACATCGCAACGCACACTGTAGGAGTCGGTTCGCTCTTCTTCGCCAAATGAACTCCGTCGCGGATTTTATAATATCCTACTGTAACAGTGCCGGAAATACTCGTTCGGACCTCCGTAATCAGTCATTCTGTATCCAATAGTGAGCTCTGCTCTGACGAAATGGCCAGCATCTCTCTTTTCGTTCAGACCGGCTTCCATGCTGTTCGTTGGCTCCTACTATTTGGAAGCTCTGATTCTCTCGCTTGTTAGCAGGGTCTACTAATTAGCTACTTCTCCTAGCTGCCCCTCGTGTAACACAAGGCAAACATAGTCTCCAGTAGCATCAGGAGCACGAGGAGGTATATACCCGACAACCTGAAGCGCTGATAACTGAATGACCGGAAGTACGAAATGCAAAGCGCGGGGCTACTGCCTGCTTAGAACTAGAACTGTAAACGCGATTTGTGGAAGTCTTAGTAGTAGGAAACCTGCGTGTCATTTCGTTTCCATCACTATTCTACATCTAAATCTTCATTTATGTCAGTGCTACGCAAGCCTCCTGACGGTGTGTGGTCGAGGGTACTTCTCACACCACTGATTCCCTCCTCTACCTCCCTGACACATTCTAATGGCAATGATTGTCAGTAAGCATCTCTATTAGTTCTAATATCCCGAATATTCTAGTTGTGGTCCTTTCGCGATACTTATGTGTTCGACTCTTCCCAGAATGTACTCTCTCGGAATTTCAGTGGCGAAGGACTGCGTGATGCAGAACACCTCTCATGTTCCACTGCCACTGGAATTTTTTGGGCATCTCTTTAACGCCTTCCTGCCGACTAACCGATCGTGTGACGAAGGACACCATTCTTCGTTGTACAATCTCAATTCTGTTAGTCCTACTTTGTAAGAGTCCCATAGCGATAAGCTTTAATCAAGAATGGGTCGATCAAATGTTTTGAAAACCACTTCAGTTTTGTGTCAGTTATATTTCCTTTTCCTCCTGTCAGTCGCAGTGTAGCATCTGTTTATCGCGTTATTTATTTTATGTGGTAATTCCACTGAAGGTAGCTTCGAATGGTTACTCCTATACATTATATTCTAGATACTGTTTCCTGAAATTTGGCATCAATGTTGTTGTTGTTGTGGTCTTCAGTCCTGAGACTGGTTTGATGGAGCTCTCCATGCTACTCTATCCTGTGCAAGCTTCTTCGTCTCCCAGTACTTACTGCAACCTACATCCTTCTGAATCTGCTTAGTGTATTCATCTCTTGGTATCCCTCTACGATTTATACCCTTCACACTACCCTCCAGTGCTAAATTTGTGATCCCTTGATGCCTCAGAAATGTCCTAATAACCGGTCCCTTCTTCTTGTCAAGCTGCGCCACAAACTCCTCTTCTCCCCAATTCTATTAAGTGCCTCCTGATTCTTTATGTGATCTACCCATCTAATCTTCAGCATTACTCTGTAGCACCACATTTCGAAAGCTTCCATTTTCTTCATGTCCAAGCTATTTATCGTCCATGTTTCACTTCCATACATGGCTACACTCCATACAAATACTTTCAGAAACGACTTCCGGACACTTAAATCTATACTCGATGTTGCCATCAAAAATAAGCTGTATTGTAATTGATTTCTTTTCCCTCGTACGCTCAATGTTTTGCATGACGTTCATGCTCAACTACTAGCCAATCCTTTGTAAGTCCTCCTGGAAATAGCTACTCTTCTCGCGTTACTGCGTTGCCACTGTCTAATCTGCGAACAGCAGTATGGCGTTCCCGACATTTTCAACTAGATAACATGTACCCATATTCTAAACGGCAAAGAACCTATCACACACCCTTGGGGTACTCTTGATATTATCTTTAAATTTGACAATTTAGTTCTTTTGTGTTAATTCTGTCCTCAAGGAATTCTTCAATCCAATCGCAAGTTTGGTCCGAAGCTCCGTAAGCACATATTTCATTCTCTGAAATGTAGTGCGACGGTGTCAAATTCGTTTCTCAACTCAAGGAACATATCAGCCCGATGTCTACTGTGCCGTGGATCTCACGGAGGGACATAGGGATATGATTTCATTTGAGACGTCTGAGCTGAGAGTGCGTGGTTGATGTACAAAACTGCTTAATAACGTTTCGTTTCCAACTGCAGGAGACATCTACCGATGTGAAACGGCTGTCAGAAAGGGATCTTACTCATCGACTACGGCCTCGGCCATCAAGCTGTAACTGAAGAAGACGCAGTCCGTAAAAGTCAGCATTGTATGAGAATCATCTTAATTTCACAAGACCGCTATTTCCGGAATCCCTGTCAATTTTCATAGATGAGATTTTCTTTTGAATAATTGCATAAAACGCTACCATAAAGTGTATTACATGATTCTGCAATACACTGCAGTCGGCGATATTGGCTTATAATTTTGTGCACCTGTCTTACGACCATTCTACAGAACGAGAATGATCTGCGGTAGGAACCCTTCGTTGCTCGAACGACCTACTATAAACTTCTGATGGAAGGAAAGTGTAAACTACACCGCAAAAGGTAAATATGTCCAACCGTACTATTGTCAGTTACATTGCATTGCATTCAAATGAATTGCAATTATTAACGATTCTGAAGGGAAACCGACACCCAATTAAAGGGATCCGCTCTAAAATTTCTATTGTATCTGTTAAGCTTTGCAGTGTTACACCGAAAGTACACAATACGTTACAGATCCAACGAGGATATCATATGTTTTTTTATCCCAAAGTCTTAAAATTATGAGAGTGGCGAAACAAGCACTGAAACGTCGAATGCTCCACATGCAGTGAAATCGAGTGAGGAGGTGAAGAGACCCGTGGACTGAACCAGTAATAATATAGTCTGAGTACAAAGAACAAAAGCAAAGTATAAGAACGTAGTGCTGCAGACCCTTTTACAATGCACAATGTCAAACATAAAAAATTTTGTAGTACTGAATATCATAAACATCACGAAAAACACAGTATACTTAAAATAACATTTCGATTCGCAATAAGAGAAATATAATGCTTATCTATCACATCCTGTGTTAAATTAAGAACACTGTATGCAGTACTTTGTAGAACGGTTATAAGCAGCTGAAAACTAAAAATAAAACGACCATCATCTCTCCTCTGCGCATTCTTTCTTTAAGCAATATTAAACCCGAGTCTAAAGTGAGATTACTCAACAGTTTGTTGTGTTACATTACGTAGAAATAAAGCCCCAATTAAAGCTTTTTCAACTTTAGCGTACAGCTATTTTTAAGAATATAAAGAAAAGAGGTAATTTAACTTCCAGAATTATTTACAGTTTACACTAGAATTACAAGTTACTGCAATGTTTCTCCCAGCACATATTAATTTTCTACTGCAGCAAAATACGAAACAGCAAAGATATAAAACAGGGGATTTGCATTCCTAATTTACATACATTGTGGAGATCATGTAGGCTCCAGGGAGTGCCCAGTCCGCTGCAGCTCCCCTGTGTTTTTATTGCTAAAATTATTCAAACAAAAGTAAGATATGTCTTTTTATTATAGCATGACAATGTTAAGGCGTTGAGTGTTCCGCTCACAAGTAAGTGTTGCTGCCATCTGCTCAAAGCTTTATGTACTTGTAATTTACAGAATCCACACAGACTGTGTCCCATACACATATTAGGCACATTCCCGCCTGCCTGGATATTAACATTCTGTCCTCTACTTTCTACAATGAAAAGAGCTACTATTGGTTGGTACCAATGCAGCATGATGTTAACTTTTCATTAACAGCCGGATGAAGATATGCTTTCTGAACCATCAAAATACAAAATACAGTTTCCTGAAAAACCTCTACGTTATTAACTTTTTTTAATCAGTTCAGGGATATTTAGTTCTTCTTTGTCATGCAGATAAAAATAATTCTGTCTTTTGAAACTGAATGTTTTATTTATATGTACCAATTACGTTTCAAATTTTCATGCTAGCCATCTTGAGTGCTCTATAGACTAAAAATAGTTATTTAATATAACTTATCGTGATATGAGATCTGTAACAGTTCTTGGGAGCTCACTTAGGTCTAACTATTTTGTTTACAATTATATGATTTTGTCTTTATCCGGCATCCAATTAGTCTTCTGTGTGAATTAGATGTACACACTAAGGGATTCTTCCATTTTACGTCTCACATTTAAAATCTTTTCTGCATATAAGCTAAGCAACAGCAAACTGCACATGTTCTTCGTTACCTACTTCAGGGCTGACTGAGGGAGCACAAAAGATGGTGGGTAGGAAGAAGATGGTAGGGGAGTGTGAGTGTATGTATCTGTGTGTCATTTTCTTTACTTTCCTTTGTTGATGTTGTGATCTTCACTCCAGAGACTGGTTTGACGCAGCTCTCCATACTACTCTAACCTGTGCAACCTTCTTCATCTCCGAGTAACTACTGCAACCTACATCATTCTGAATCTACTCCGTGTATTCATCTCTTGGTCTCCCTCTACGATTTTTACCCTCCACGATTCCCTCCATAACTAAATTGGTGATCCCTTGATGCCACCGAATTTGTCCTACTAATCGATCCCTTCACCTAGTCAAGTTGTGCCACAGATTCCTCTTCTAACCGATTGTATTCAGTACCTCCTTATTAGTTACGTGATCTACCCATCTAATCTTCACCATTCTTCTGCAGCACCACATTTCGAAAGCTTCTATTCTCTTCTTGTCTGAACTATTAATCGTCCATGTTTCACATCCATACATGGCTACACTCCATAGAAATACTTTCAGAAACGACTACCTGACACTTAAATCTATACTCGATGTTAACAAATTTCTCTTCTTCAGAAACACTTTTCTTACCATTGCTAGTCTACATTTTACATCCTACTTCGACAATCATAAGTTACTTTTCTCTCCAAAAAGCAGAACTTATCTACTACTTGAAGTGTCTCATTTCCTAATCTAATTTCCTTAGCGTCACCTGATTTAATTAGACTATATTCCATTATCCTGTTTTGCTTTTGTTGATGAACATCTTATATCCTCCTTTCAAGACACTGTACATTCCGTTCAACTGCTCTTTCAGGTCCTTTGCTATCTCTGACAGAACTACAATGTCATCGGCAAACCTCAAAGGTTTGTTTTTCTTCTCCATGGACTGTAATTCCTACCCCAAATCTTTCTTTAGTTTCCTTTACTGCTGACTCAATGTACATATTGAATAACATCGTTGATAGGCTACAATCCTGTCTCACTCCCTTCGCAACTGCCCCTTCCCTTTCGTGCCCCTCGATTCTTATAACTGCCATCTGGTTCTTGTACAAATTGTATATAACCTTTCAATCCCTCTATTTGACCACTGCCACCTTCACAATTTGAGAGTATTGCAGTCAACACAGTCAAAAGCTTTCTCTGTGTCTACAATTGCTAGAAACGTAGGTGTGCCTTTCTCTAACCTATCTTCTAAGGTAAGTTGTAGGGTCAGGATTGCCTCTCGTGTCCAACATTTCTACGGAATCCGAACTGATCATCCCCAAGGTCGGCTTCTACCAGTTTTTCCATTCCTCTGTAAATAATTCGTGTATTTTGCAACCGTGAGTTATTAAACTGATAGTTCGATAATTTTCACACCTGTTAACACCTGCTTTCTTTGGGATTGGAATTGTTGTATAATTTTTAAAGTCTGAGGGTATTTCGATGTCTCATACATCTTGCTCACCGGATGGTAGAATTTTGTCATGAGTGGATCCATGGGAGAGGTTTTTACGTTATCTCAGTGGTGTGGCATATGAGTACTTCCTTTCTCTTCGCATTTTTACACTTTAAAAATGCGCATGAACGCATAGTGTGTTCATACGCCAATGCATTCGATCTCCATTTCACTCTGAGGCGGGGATGCTTGCTATAGGGGACCTTACATGTGCTAGCCATTGAATCACTTCTGCGATGCCTCAAATTAAACCTCAAAATCCGCACATTACACAGACATAAATATGGACTGCAGGCGTTTGCAGATGACTTGAGCGTTATCCTTACGGCGTCTCGTGCAACAACTAATCCAGGAAAATTAAGAGAGCAGTGACACCGCTCTCAGCAGGCAAAAATTATGTTGCTACTGGTGGGCCATGAACTCCCCATGCATCAACCGCAATGGCTTCAGAACTCCATGCCTGTAGGAAAATGGGTTACATCTTTGATAATCCCAGGCATACAGTACACAAGAACTAGATGAGCAAACAGCGAGGAGACATAATATGCTCCATTTCATTAACACCAACGTTTTACCCAAAAACATCCGTTGCATCAGTTCACCCAACCTCGGTCGACAAAGCATTAGAAACTCAGGGAACCGCTGCAATGGCAATATGGTCAGTTTGGGAAGGGGGTTTGGGTTCGCGGGATCCTTTAATGCATTTCAAAATGAAGAAAAAACCAGTCAGATTCAGTCCACTTTTCTTCATATCCAAATGACCGGTTTCGGAGCAACTGCCTATCTTCAGATCTATTACGAAAATTTAAATTACATTTGTGCTCAAACTATAAATGATGAGCCGCGGCAGTTCGTTTCATCTTCCCCTATCGATAGCTTCTAGCTGGCGTCTCACCACGGGCCGCATATTACTCCCTGGTGCCGCTAGATATAATAGCGGCAGCTGAAGCGACGTTGGTGGGCCTGGAACGGCGCAGTACAGCCAGTATACGAGTAGTCTTCGCGCCGTGTGGAGCTAGCGCTAGCGGCAGTGCTTGGAGCAACGGACATGAGGAGCGGATTGGCACGGCGAGTTTCATGGGTCGTCGTACTTCTTCGCCAGGACTAGATAGAAGGCAAAAGTTTGGGCTCTCCTTTGCCGAGCGGATCTGGCTGTTCAGCACTGTGCACCGATTTCGCGCTCCACGAACTGTTTGAGAAGATCTTCATGTTTATATTCACTGAGGCGTTATGCTAGGACCAATTTCTTTGCCCTGTCTGCTCTATGTGTTCCTGAAATGACCTGTGTTAATCTGCTGGCCAGTGTTTTCTCCAAACATTTGCCACGCTTAATGTTGTTATGACTGTGTGTTGCGCCCAGCTTTCACTCATAATTTTATTAGGGAGCTATGAATTATCTTGTTTCTTCGAATTTTGTGTATATTATTAAATTGTTTTATGCAACAGAACAAACTTTTTGTGACTTTAAATATTCGTTTTAACAATGTTTTAAGAAGCTGATGTGCTATGTGGTATAACTAGTATCCAGTCCTTTAAGTTTTGTGTGTTGTGGCCTCCAGTTAACGAGGCTTTATCTGTGGTCCTTCCTGGAAGAATTCTCAGCTCCCTTTTAAGTAGTTCCGTTTTACAACTTACAGCTTTAGCGGAGCTTATTTCCTTCGGCGTATGAACATAGTAGAAAGGCTCTATAAGTGCAATCGGGTTTAACCATAACTTTTGCTTGTACCTTAATTCAATGAAATATTTTCGTTCGATGTCTGTTAACAGCACATGCTACCCAGAATGAGATTTTCACTTTGCAGCGGAGTGTGCGCTGATATGAAACTTCCTGGCAGATTAAAACTGTGTGCCCGACCGAGACTCGAACTCGGGACCTTTGCCTTTCGCGGCAAGGTCCCGAGTTCGAGTCTCGGTCGGGCACACAGTTTTAATCTGCCAGAAAGTTTCATATCAGCGCACACTCCGCTGCAGAGTGAAAATCTCATTCTGTAAACATCCCCCAGGCTGTGGCTAAGCCATGTCTCCGCAATATCCTTTCTTTCAGGAGTGCTAGTTCTGCATGGTTCGCAGGAGAGCTTCTGTAAAGTTTGGAAGGTACGAGACGAGGTACTGGCAGAAGTAGAGCTGTGAGTACCTGGCGTGAGTCGTGCTTCGGTAGCTCAGATGGTAGAGCACTTGCCCGCGAAAGGCAATGGTCCCGAGTTCGAGTCTCGGTCAGGCACACAGTTTTAATCTGCCAGGAAGCAGCATATGCTATGTTTCTGGGGGAGTATTCCATGTCGGCAGAATTTTTCTGCGTTGGCCTGGCTTGCTTGCTGCCATGTGGACGGCTCTCCTGCATTTCCAATCTCGGCTTGCTATTTGTTTGCAGTCGCGCCTTCTGACTGTACTCATACTGTCTACCTTACGTTATCTGACACTGTAAATGAAATTTTGCTGTCGGCCAAAAGGCCTTTCATTAATGGTTTTTACGCAGGAAATTTTCTCTTTGATGTTATTGTTTTGTTTAATACATATTGTAACTTCGTTCCAAACTGTATTTAAACTATTCAGTGTAAACCTTTTGGGTAAGCCGTAAAGGCGAGTTTTTATGTCTTGTTAACTAGTTACCATTTGCCTACTGATGGGCTGCCTAATGTCCTGGATTTGAGTTCACTTGCAGAAATAGATCTTGGACTCAGTTTAAATTAATTTTATTTGCTAGTTTTATTATATTTAAATTTTTAAAAGCCAATGTCGAGAAAGTCTTATCTTCTTACAACTTGTTTCAGGCAATTATTATTGTAATTCAGTGAACGCGTCATTTTGAACTACTTCGTGTCTCTAAATTTACCATGGCTAATTAACTTGATATTCACCTACCAGTTTTTCTTAAAGGGAGCCTGATGTAACTCAAAAGAATAATCGTGTTTTGTCAAAAAGAAAAATGATGTTACTTGAATGTGTCTAGTCTTTTCATGTAATTTCTCTGATACCGCTATTCTCCGATTACAATGGTAGGGACAGAACGCGTTGCGTTCCTGTTGGCTCATCTGGGGGGGGGGGGGGGGGGGGAGGGGGTGGTAGGGTGTCCCAAAAATTCGAAGTGGTTTTTATTTTAATGCCCACCTTCTTCATTTATTTTTGCGATGCCAAAACAACTATCTTTAAACCTTTAGAACCTTAGGATGTTGGAAACCCGTGCCGACTTGCATTGAAACATGTGACGTTGGCTGTACTTGGTAAGATAGGCGAAGGCTTGTACCCTTGCGTCGATGTGTCTGTAAGATTGTTTGTCTAAATTGTTGTCAGTAAGTGAAAATGTCACTGGAGTTACGTAGTAGTTCTAAAATGCTTATATTTTTAACAGGTACGGTAAAACATCAGATAAAACGTTCAAAACTGCCATCTAATGTACAAGTTCTACCACTTTTATTTGGCAATATCTGGGAAGTGAATTTAACTGTCAGTGAAAGCGCAAATCTCACTATTCAGGAAAATATGATCTTTTGGGAAAAGACGCATATACCTACCAAATCTGTACCTAATTGTATGAAGAAATTAGTGAACCTATATCAAGTTTGGAGGGAGTTGCAAAAAAATGCACAATAACCCTAAAGGTTTTTGAGTAGCGCCGACAAGAGTTTGTCAACTAGTTCGATGATTTGTTCGACATTGCTCACGCCGATGCACCTCAGTCGATGAAAATAAAACCTTTTTACAGCGACAGAAAGAGCCAGGTTGCCCTGCTCACTTAGATGGAGTCGAGAAAAAACTGGCTAATCAAGAGGAAAGGTCGCGCATCAGAACTATTGAGGAAGAAAACCGACGTGCTAAATACTTTTCCATGTCAGTATCTTCGACAGCATCTTATGAAGCAATATAAAATGAATTATCCTCAGATTGTAATGAAAATGAGATGCGTTTGCAACAAAATTTCTCAACTGTGGTTAAGAACATAAAATCTGGAACCAGTAAAACAACTATGCGGAAAAATTTCATTACTCCAAGATTAGTAGCAGCGCTATATAGGTGTCAGTTGAGTGTGAGAGATTATGTCCTCGATTCAAAGAATTCGTACAAAGAAACGGAAGGAACGTGCGGAAGCTTTGAAAGTTAATGAAACTTCTTGGCAGATTAAAACTGTGTGCCGGACCGAGACTCGAACACTGGACCTTTGCCTTTCGCGGGCAAGTGCTCTACCAGCTGGGCTATCTAAGCACGACTCATGCCCCGTCCTCACAGCTTCACTTCTGCCACTACCTCGTCTCCTACCTTCCAAACTTTACAGAATATCTCCTGCGAACCTTGCAGAAACCTATGAAGTTTGAAAGGTAGGAGACGAGTTATTGGCAGAAGTAAGGCAGTGAGGACGTCGCATGAGTCGAGCTCGGTAGTTTAATTGGTAGAGCGCTTGCCCGCGAAAGACAAAGGTCCCGAGTTCGAGTCACAGTCCGGCAGACAGTTTTAATCTGCCAGAAGGTTTCATATCAACACCCACTCCGCTGCAGAGTGAAAATCTCATTCTATAAAAGTTAATTTTGAAAACGAGGTACCAGATGTTGTCACTGTTCATTGGGATTGCAAACTGTTGCCTGCTACACATCATCGGGAATCAAAAGAAGAGCGTCTTCCAATAGTTATTTCGTATAGAAATAAGGAGCAACTTATCGCTGTGCCAAGGTTGGAAAACTCTTCAGCATGTGAACAGGCGAAAGCTGTTTGGAACGCGATTGTGGCCTGGAATCTTGAAGACAGAGTGCGGTTTCTTTGTTGTGATACTACGGCTTCAAATACAGGTCATATCAATGGTGCCTGTGTGCTACTTGAGCAAAAACTGAACAGATTAGATTAGATTAGATTAATACTTGTTCCATAGATCATGAATACGACACTTCGTAATGATGTGGAACGTGTCAGGTTAATAAAAGATGTCTGTACAAGAAATTACATTACACAAAATATTGCATGACACTAATGATTAAGTTTTTTTTACTTACTTTATATCTAAAAATTCAGCCAATGAGTAGAAGGAGTTGTCATCTAGAAATTCTTTTAATTTATTTTTAAATGTTAGTTGGCTATCTGTCTGGCTTTTGATGCTGTTTGGTAGGTGCCCAAAGACTTTTGTGGCAGCATAATTTACCTCTTTCTGTGCCAAAGTCAGATTTAACCCTGCATAGTGAAGATCATCCTTTCTCCTGGTGTTATAGGTATGCACACTGCTATTACTTTGGAATTGGGTTGGATTATTATCAACAAATTTCATAAGGGAATATATATACTGTGAGGTTACTGTGAGGATCCCTAGATCCTTCAATAGATGTCTGCAGGATGACCGTGGGTGGGCTCCAGCAATTATTGTGATTACACGTTTTTGTGCAATGAATACTTTTCTACTCAGCGATGAATTACCCCAGAATATGATGCCATACGAAAGCAGTGAATGAAAGTAGGCATAGTAAGCTAATTTACTGAGATTATTATCACCAAAATTAGCAATAACCCTAATAGCATACGTAGCTGAACTCAGACGTTTCAGCAGACCATGAATGTGTTGCTTCCAGTTTAACCTCTCATCAATGGACACAGCTAAAAATTTTGAAAATTCTACCTTAGCTACAGACTTCTGTTTAAATTCTATATTTATTACTGGAGTTGTGCCATTTACTGTACGGAACTATATATACAGTGTTTTATCAAAATTTAAAGAGAGTCCGTTTGCTGAGAACCACTTAATAATTTTGTGAAAAACATCATTTACAATTACATCACTTAGTTCTTGGTTTTTTGATGTTATTACTATACTTGTATCATCAGCAAAAAGAACTAACTTTGCATCTTCATCAGTGTGGAATGGTAAGTCATTAATGTATATCAAGAACAGTAAAGGATCTAAGACCGAACCCTGTGGGACCCCGTGCTTGATAGCACCCCAGTTTGAGGAATCAGCTGTTGTTTTAACATTACACGAACCACTTATTTCAACTTTCTGCATTCTTCCAGTTAAGTATGAATTAAACCATTTGTGCACTGCCCCACTCAAACCATAATGATTTAGCTTATCTAAAAGAATTCCATAATTTACACAATCAAAGGCCTTTGAGAGATCACAAAAAATACCAATGGGTGATGTCCGGTTATTCAGAGCATTTAATATTTGATCAGTGAAAGCATATATAGCATTTTCTGTTGAAAAGCATTTCTGAAAACCAAACTGACGTTTTGTTAGTACTTTATTTTTACAAATATGGGAGGCTACTCTTGAATACATTACTTTCCCAAAAATTTTTGATAGAGCTGTCAGAAGAGAGATTGGGCGGTAGTTGTTGACATCCGACATATCCCCCTTTTTATGCAATGGTTTTACAATGGCATATTTCAGTCTATCAGGGAAAACACCCTGCTCCAAAGAGCTATTACATACGTGGCTGAGAATCCTACTTATCTGTGGGGAACAAGCTTTAAGTACTTTGCTGGAAATGCCATCAATTCCGTAAGAGCTTTTACTTTTCAGTGAGTTTATTATTTTACTGATTTCAGAGGGAGAGGTTGGTGGAATTACAGTTGTTTCAAACTGCGCAGGTATGACCTCTTCTATTAATAGCCTTGCCTCTTCTAGTGAAGATCTAGATCCTATTTTCTCCACAACATTTAAAAAATGATTATTCAAAATATTTTCAATTTCTGATTGTTTGTTAGTGCACTTGTCATTCAGTTTTATTGCACTAAAGTCTTCCTGTGCTCTTGGTTGCCCTGTTTCCCTTTCAATAATATTCCAAATTGCTTTAATTTTATTATCAGAGTTACTGATCTCAGACATGATACACATGCTTCTGGACTTTTTAATAACTTTTCTTAGTACCGCACAATAGTTTCTATAATATTGAACAATTTTGGGGTCAGTACTCCCTCTTGCTGTTAGATACAGTTCTCTTTTGCGGTTGCAAGATATTCTTATTCCTTTAGTTAGCCAAGGTTTTTTATATGTTTTCTTGGAATTATGTTTAACTATTTTCTTGGGAAAACAATTTTCAAATACCTTTAAAAATGTATTGTGAAATAAGTTATATTTCAAGTTTGCATCGGGTTCCTTATACACTTCATCCCAGTCTAGCTGCTGTAGGCTTTCCCTAAAGTTTGCAATATTTATATTGTTCATTGAACGCACTGCTTTGAAAGTCTGATTTATTATACTGCATGGAGCTATGTCATGTACTGTAACAAGCTGTGCACTATGATCTGAAAGACCATTCTCAACAGGATAAGCATTTATGTCCTTAAACTTATCTTGGTCTATAAAAAAGTTATCTATCAATGTACTGCTGTTCTTTGTTATCCGAGTAGGAAAATCAATGACGGAGCTCAAATTGAAAGAACTGAGTAATACTAAAAGGTCATTCTTCCTATTACACTCTTTCAGGGAATCAACATTGAAATCCCCACTAATGATAATTTGCTTCCCCCTGTCTGACAGATAGCACAACAAAGCATCCAAGTTTTCTAGAAATAGCTGGAAATTCCCTGAGGGGGACCTATACACTGTTACAATTATGAAAGTGCCATTATTTAGTTTAAGTTCAGTGGCACATGCTTCCATATGTTGCTCTACACAAAATTTTTTAGTTTCTAAATTTTTTGCACTGTGGAAGCTTTTGACATATATGGCAACTCCTCCTCTCATCATATTATCTCTACTTACATGTGCAGCTAATTTGTACCCATTGATGATAACCTTTTGCATATCAGTGACAATGTGATGCTCAGACAGGCATAGTATATCTATTACATTCTTGGTTTCTATATCTTCTAAACAAAGTAGAAGCTCATCAATGTTATTCTTCAATCCCCCAATATTTTGATGAAATATACTAACAGTATTTTTCACTTTACTTTTGTGAGTATTTTGAACTTTTTTAACATCTTTAGTACTTTTATTCTTCAATCCCCCAATATTTTGATGAAATATACTAACATTATTTTTCACTTTACTTTTGTGAGTATCTTGAACTTTTTAAACATCTTTAGTACTTGCCTGGTTGAGTTTCCCACTGGACACTGATCTTACACTAAAAAAGAGTTTCCACCATGAGATGTAGTTCCTCCCCCCTTTAAATTTCCTGCTATCAGCCCAGCCAGTTTACCCTTCCCTTTCCTGTTGAGGTGTAGGCAACAGAAGTGTCATTTTTTTCCTTGCCGCCACCACCTTTATGAACTAGCGTTAAGAAACGTGTTCCTGGTAAAAATCAGTTCAGTGACAAGTCCTGATATTCCACTCTACAGAAAGTTCCAAGATAACTGGAAAAGTGTAGATCCAGATAACATACAGTTCAACTGCTCTTCCTAGTCCTTTGCTGTCTCTGACAGAATTACAGTGTCATCGGCGAACCTCAAAATTTTTATTTCTTCTCCACGGATTTTAATACCTACTCCATATTTTTCTTTTGTTTCCTTCACTGCTTGCTCAATATACATCGGGGAGAGGCTACAACCCTGTCTCACTCCCTTCCCAACCACTGCTTCTCTTTCGTGTCCCTCGACTCTTATAACTGCCATCTGGTTTCTGTACAAATTGTAAATAGCCTTTCGCTCCCTGTGTTTTACCCTTCTCACCTTTAGAATTTGAAAGAGAGTATTCCAGTCAACAACGTAGGGATAGGACAAACAAACAAGTTCGCGGTAGCAGAATGTAGCATCAGTGCGAGACATGCCTTCAAATTTGGGAAAAAAAAGAAAGTATGAAGAAGCTACACAGTGCTAACCATTTCTGGGACTCGGTTGTCAAAGAATCTAGTAAACGGCGATAGCAGATTCCAGCTTAGTGCAGCACAGGATTCTGCAGCTGAGAAAGTAAGCCAGGAACGCTCTGTTCCGAAGGCAGTGGCATCTGCAGACAGATTGTACGGCAACCAGGACCCGACACCCGTGCTAGGGCCACAGTCCTCCACTACCGGTTGTGTCGCTTTCCTCCACCGCCGACATGGCACCGCCCTCTGGAGCCGTGTCATTGGCCCACCTGCAGACGTGTAGAGCTGTCGAGCAGCTATATAGGTACGTGGAATATAGTATTCCACCAATTCAGTTGAGGATGTTGGGTACATACAAAAGATCGCAATGCATCTGACTGTTTCAGAAATTGATAAACTGTTTGAGTTTTACAGCACTGAAATGGCAATAGAAATAGTCAGAGATGATTACCGAGAGTTGATAGAGCTTTCCATTATATTTTTAGGTGGAGATACGGAAAGAAAATTCAAGATACGGCCTGCAGGTGCCGTACACCAGGATGGATATCATTACTTTGTGCTCAGTTAAAAATTTCGAACAAGGAGAAGGTAGTGCTGCTTCACGTTTTCCTGTTCGTCGTGACATCCTATGTGAAGATATGGCTCCAGTGTATTTTGGCAGTAAAGGCACCCTACAACAATTTGTACTTGTTGAAGCCAATGAAGTCATATGAAAAAAATAGATAAAGACATCTCAAAAGCAGTTCTACAGAAGATAAGCCAGCATTTATGGTATTTAACTGTTGAAGTTTCCTTCTTGTCAGTGTTTGACGATGATTTGGATCTAGAAACAAGAGTAAAAATGGTTGAAAATTTAACCAAAGATAATTTATCAGCTTATGATAACCGTTACATCCCTTCGAAGGAAGAACTTTGCGGTCCATTGTATGATGAATTAAATAAATGAATGAGACGTTGTTTCTTTATTTTTCTGTTTACATCACAATTTTGCTGACTGGTTTGCTCTCTATTAATTACAGAGAAAAACATCTACGACTTCATTTCAGTCAGAAGCATGTCATAGTTCCATCGTCTTAAAATTGATGAGAGTTTTCTTCACGAATGTCCTCACATGTGCTCAAGCTTAATTCTTCTGTAACTTTTTGTTCTACTCCTTCCCCTACACTTGCATTACAATCGCCCATGGGTATCAGGTTTTCATCCTTCTTACAGATTTTGTAAATGTATATATTCCTAATCGGAAATATCCGGAAGATTTTCACCGAATGCTTTGAAACTTTTTCTAATCCCAAATCTGAATAATTTATATAGACATATTCACCGACGAAGAAATTGCAGCACCAAAATGTGTTGTGCTATATGAACGAAAGTAAGGAGGAGTGTTTCTACATCTGAAACATGATGCCTGTTCAAATTTCGCCCCAGTCGGATAAGAGTTTCATTAATGGGGTCACTGTTAGGTGGCAGCTGAGGCTTGCTTGAAATACAAGCAGTAGCGGTCGTCAACGTAAATTACACTTGAGAATTGACGTTGGGATTTGATGTTAGTCAAGAAGGCCTTTAAGACAACAGAGACGCTATTATCAACACCTCACTGACTTTGATCGTGGTCATGTAGTATGATTCCGAGAAGCTGAATCTTCCTTCCACGATACTGCAGAGAGATGCAGAAATGTAACCACAATACATAACTGCTGGCAGCGGCGGTCACGACAGCATTCTGTCGCAGATGACCGGGCTCCGGATGGCTATGTGGCATTACTGATAGAAAGACAATTGTGTTCGGCTTATTGGCTCTGGCGCATGCTCTGCACCTTCAGCAGCAATCTTTGACGCAGTTGGCACCTTAATAGCAACACAAACTGTTACAAATGGCGTTCATCAAGAACAGCTTCGATCCAAAAGTTATGTAGTACGTATGGCAATGACCCCAAACAACCGCCAGTGCCGAATGGAGTGTTGTCAGTCGACAGCTTATTGGAGGACAGGATGGAGGCTTCACTGATATATTTTGGGTCTGCCTTGGTGCCAGTCATGGCCGTGTGTTGGCACCATGAGGCCAGTCGAGAGACTGCCACCAACCTTTCTGCACACTGACACACTAGACCTAAACCTTGAGTTATGGTCCGAGATGCGATTTCGTATGGTAGCAGGAGCACTCTCGTGGCCATCCACGTACATCAGTCTGGTGATTTGACCTATGGTGCTGCCATTCATGAACAGCTTTCCACGTGGTCTTTCCAACAGGATAGCGCTCGTGGACCTACCGCTGTTCTAACCCGATGTGCTCTACAGTAATCCGTAACAGTACTAAGAGATGGAGATCTTTTCTTAACAGCACGTCGGAAGGCATCCCCGATATACTCAACAATGGTCCAGTCTGGGGCGTTTGGTGGCCAGCGGAAATGTTTAAGAAATTCTGGACGTGTGGGATGTCGCATTGTACTGGTGGAATTTCCCAAGTCCGCCGGAATGCACAATGGACATGAATGGATGCTGGTAATCAGACAGTATGCTTACGTACTTGTCACCTATTAGTCATATCTAGACGTATCAGAGATCCCATATCACTCCAGCTGTACAGGTCCCAAGCTATTACAGAGCCTCCACCAGCTTGAATAGACCCCTGCTGACACGCAGTTCCATGGATTCATGATGTCTGCACACCTGTACTCGTCCATCAGCTCGATACAACTTGAAGCGAAACTCGTCCGACCAGGCTATCTGTTTCCAGTCATCAACAGTCCAATTTGGGTTCCAGCGGGCCCAGGTGAGGCGTATAGTTTGTGTCGTGCAATTATCAAGGGTACACGAGTGGGTCTTCGGCTCCCAAAGCCGATATCGATGATGTTTCTTTGAATGGTTTGCACGCTGACACTTGTTGATGGCCCAGTATTGACATATTCAGAAATTTGCGGAATGGTTGCCCTTCTGTCACACTGAAATGCATGAGCCGCGCGGGATTAGCCGAGCGGTCTAAGGTGCTGCAGTCATGGACTGTGCGGCTGGTCCCACGGAGGTTCGAGTCCTCCCTCGGGCATGGGTGTGTGTGTTTGTCCTTAGGATAATTTAGGTTAAGTAGCGTGTAAGCTTAGAGACTGATGACCTTAGAAGTTAAGTCCAATAACATTAAACACGCATTTTTTGAAATGCATGAAACTGGTGACATACCATAGGACTGTTGGAAACGCAACACCCACACAATTACTACGATTGCAAGAACGGAGAAGTGCGAGGATTATCAAGTCGCGCAGTCAGCTTAACAGCTACTGCATCGCAATTGCTGACAAGATTATGTTTACACGAATGGAAAAAATAATTTACAATCTGTTACATGCCGATCGGTTTGCCCTTAGAAAGGATAAAGTCACCTGAGGGGCAGTTCTGACATAGAGGTTGATAATGGAAGCAAAATCAAAGATAAATAAAGACATGTTCATAGGATTTGTCGACCTGGAAAGCATGCGACAGTGTATAATGGTACAACATGTTCAAAATTATGAGATAATCAGGGGTAGGTTATAGGGAAAGACGAGTAATACACAGTATGTACAAGAACCGAGACAAAACGATATGAGTGGAAGGCTAAGGATGGTGTATGAATAAAAACGTGTGTAAGACAAGTACGGGACTGTTCGCCGCTGCTGTTTAGTCCATGAGTCGAAGAAACGGTATGGAAATAAATGAAAGTTTCAAGAGTAGAATTAAAATTCAGGTTTAAAGGAGATCAGGGATAAGATTCGCTGATGACATTGCTATCGCGAGTGAAATTAACGAAGAATTACATGATCTGTTGAGCGGAATGAAAATCCTAATGAGTACAAAATATAGATTGAGAGTAAATAGAAGAACTAGAAAAGCAATGAGAATTAGCAGAAATGAGAGCAACGAGAAACATAACGTAATGATTGATAGTCACGAAGTAGATGAAATCATGGAATTCGACTACCTATGCGGCAAAATTGCCAATGACCGACGGAGCAAGAGGGACATCAAAAGGAGACTAGCATGGCAAAAAGCGCATTCCAGGCCAAGAGAAATTCACTAGTATGAAACATAGGTTTTAATTTGGGGAAGAAATTTCTGAGTATCTACGTTTGGTGCACAATACTGTGTGGCAGTGTAACATGGACATTCTGAAAACCGGAATACAAGAGAATAGAAGCATTTGAGACGTGCTACTACAACGAAATGTGCAAAATGAAGTTGACTGATAAGGTATTGTTTAAGGAGGTTGTCTGCAAAATCGGCGACGAATGGGAGATGTAGAGGTCACTGATAAGCTCAAGGGACACGATGATACGACGTGTGTTGAGACATCAGGTAATAACATGCATGGAACTAGAGGGAGCTGTAAAGGGTAAAATCTTTAGAGGGAGACGGAGATTGGGATAAATCGAGGATGAAGTCATAAGTCGAAATGGTACTCTGAGATGTGGGTATGGCGAATGCCCTGCCAACGTGTGTAGTGCCAACAGTAAAGTTCGGAGGTGGTGGTGTTACGGTATGGTCGTATTTTTCATGGAATGGACTTGCACCCGTTGTTGTTCTGCATGGCACTATCACAGCGCAAGCCTACTACGATGGTTTAAGCACCTTCTTATTTCACGCTGTTGAAGAGCAATACGTGGTTGGCGATTTGCATATTTAAACACGATCGAGCAGCTGTTCACAATGTACGGCATGTGGTGGAGTAGATACACGACATTAACATCGCTGAAACGGATTGGCTTTCACAGAGTCCTGACCTGAATCCTACAGAACACCTTTCGAATGTTTTGGAACGCCGATTTCGTGCCAGGCCTCAGCGAGCTACACTGATACCTTTCCTCAGTGCAGCATTCCGTGAAGGAAGGTCTGCCGCACATAATGCAAAAGTTTCCACAGACGTTCTAGCCGCGACATTTACAAATAGGTGGATGGGGCGGGGAGGAACTGTGTGATGGCCAGCACGTTTCCCCGACATGACGCTATTAGACTTCTTTCTCTGGGGGCGCAGTGAAAGACACGGTGTATCTAGGACCTCGAACGACAGTAGTGGATATGCAATATCGTATTGCTGCTGCGTGTGTGGCACTATCTGCAGAATCTCTACAATCTGTGCAACACTCCCTCCCTCCTGCAAACGTGTATTTACGCAAACCTAGGGCACTTCGAACATATGTTGACGTGACACAGTTTCATTGGCCAAGATATGGTTGTATTTTCTATGTTGGGTGTAATGCACAACAATACAGTTTCTGTGGGCGTCAGGGCACTAGCAAATGTGTTTGGAAAAGAGAATTCATGTGTGTTGTCTCTAATTGTAGCTCTGGTTGTCATTTCGCTGGAATAAACAAACATTTACAAATTGAAACACGTAACTTTGCGTTGGACGTGTTACTTGTTTATTTTTGTGAATTGCGCATACCTTCACTATTGTTTCAGCTCCTGACACAGGCAGCATGACGTGCACGTTTGAGTCTCAGGACGTGCGCAAGCTTTGCGCTTCATTTATTTCCAGGGTCAACTTCGCTTCGCAATTTGTCGGGATGTAATTGACGTATTGCGATGCGACTAATGCATTAATTTTTGTGATTTTTGATTCTACTGATTGCATACGAAATAATAGGGTGGGTCCATTTAAAAATACTCAATATTGTTTTGAAAATAGTATCTGTCCACGTTTTAAAATTTCGCATTGTACTTGGTTTCCTAAGCCCCTGCCGTAAGTGCATGATGACGAAAACTGTTGTCGTGTATCCATTGTAGTTCCAGCGATATTTGAGGTGGCAGAGTTAGGTGAGACACCCTGCATATGGATAGTGTTAACCCTTTTAGCATCAACTGCGGCCTGAAGATTGCGCACTGATGTGTGTGTGACATAGATACCTAAAGCATGCCGGCCAGAGTGGCCGAGCGGTTGTAGGCGCTACAGTCTGGAGCCCTACGACCGCTACGGTCGCAGGTTCGAATCGTGCCTCGGGCATGGATGTGTGTGATGTCCTTAGGTTAGTTAGGTTAAAGTACATCTAAGTTCTAGGGGATTAATGACCTCAGGAGTAAAGTCCCATAGTGCTCAGAGCCAGCCTAAGCATGCCTATATGAGAATGCAACGTTGCGTTGTACCAAAATCTCAATGCGATCGTTCAAGAACGTTAGGAGGTACACAATTTTGAAAAAAGGGAATATTTAAATTTTTATTTATGTAGATTAAATGTAAATGAGAAATTTAATATCATCTGAGCATTAAAGAAACCTTAGAAAATTAGCAAGATTTCTTCTCATCCTCTCATTTGGCGACCGCAGTGTACCTACGGTGCTTGACAAACACGGCACCTCGCTGAAGTTCCCTCTGCAGTATTCAGGCCGTCGCCGCCAGTGTCCTAGTTCCATAGCAGCTGCAGGCTCGCAGATCGCCCTAACTCATTTTATATTTCGGCAACAGCCCGTCTTTAAATTTCGTAATCAATACTGTGGTGAAGTCACTTTCGTAATTAGGTAGTTGCTAGCGGTCTTTTACTTGTATGACAGAAAATTTCTAGTCGCTCTAGCACATTCAAATGTAAATTTTCTGAACTCTGGCTACCACTTCTATTTTGTCACTGATCGTGCTAACCACATGCAATGTTGTACATGGCTCCAAACGCTCTCCGATTACTGTAACTTCAATGATCCTTGTATCTGATCCCTAAATTTCTCAGCGTATGTCCTAAGTAACACATATTGCTCACGGGGCATTGAACCTTGAACAATCTGGAGCAGCTGTATGTAATTTCCTTCGTCGGTATGTTGTATGTTATAATCTATGCCCTATTTTTCCCTTGCTTTCTAAATGTCATGGTAATGTATTCTGGAAACAATTTAGCGATCCTCTCTGGCACATTCCTGTTGTATGCCAAAGTAACGAAATGATTCTTAACTTTTAATCTTGTTATTCTCCACACTTGTTCCCACAATGTTGTCTCTAATTTTCCATTATCAGTGGCTAATTGTCTGATGATATGTAATTTTCTTTCTGTCTCGTCTTTCTTGAGGGACATGCTTAGGGTTCCCTTTCAAATTGAGTAAAACTATGCTCTCTTGCGTTGGCTTGGGTGGCATGAGGTCTCTCCTATTATGCTATCTGAGAGTATAGATTTTCTAAACACGTGCCTTCCTTCTTTCCTTCTTGCAGCCAAATCTAGGAAGTTAATTGCTCTCCATTTCTATTCTGAAGCATATTTTTGGATCTTGTTTGTGTAATATTTCTGTCATCACCACTGCATCTCCTTTTAACCCTTTAATCATTTGAATAGAGTCATTTGCGCACTATCTTGTCTTTAATAGCTGGAAACGAGCTGAAAAATTTTTACTCAGAGTCATTCAAACAATTCTCACATAGAATTCCAGATAGCAAATTCCCGTGGCAAACCTTTCATCTTGGGTGAAACCTATGTCACTGAAGATAACACAACTGAGAGCCAACGTTACGTGCAACATATCCGGAAGTTCGAAGATTTCTTCATTGACATGTTTCATACTGTGTTATTGTTGTGAGAGCCAACGTTACGTGCAACATATCCGAAAGTTCGACGATTTCACCCATGTTCATTAACTTGTTTCATACCGTATTATTGTTAACGGTATCTTAAGTTTTAGATAAGGGTATATTGGTGTAGAGGTCCACAATGTCTATCACGACGGCGTCCATGGGAATAACTACATCCTTCACTTTGTTTTACATCTACATCTACATGACTTCTCTGCAATTCACATTTAAGTGCTTGGCAGAGGGTTCATCGAACCACAATCATACTATCTCTCTACTATTCCACTCCCTAACAGCGCGCGGGAAAAACGAACACCTAAACCTTTCTGTTCGCGCTCTTATTTGTCTTATTTTATTTTGATGATCATTCCTACCTATGTAGGTTGGGCTCAACAAATTATTTTCGCAGGGTGGCGCGGTGGAACAGATTGCGACGGCGTCTGAGATGACGTCGGTGTGATGGCTCTGTCCGCCGTGGTCGTCACAACTATGCGTTTGCTCGATTTACTCTTGATTACCCAATCGATGGTTCCCAAGCCTTGCTAAGATTAAAGCCACAGTCACGGTTTATGAGGTCGTCATTGGTGAGAATTTCGATGGCCTCTCTAACAACGCTGTCCCAGTATCTCGACGTCTGTACCAGAATCCTCGTGCGGTCCTACTCCATAGCGTGATTTTCCGACAAACAATGTTCAGCGACCGCCGACTTGCTCGGATACATCAGTCGAGTGTGCCTCTGGTGTTCACGGCATCGATCCTCGACGGTACGCATCGTCTGACCAATATACGACTTGCCACATTGACACGGAATCTGGTACACGCCGGCCTTCCTCAAACCGAGGTCATCTTGGGCGCTCCCCCCAGTGCACGAGGTTTATTCGGAGGACAAAACACAGTTCCGACCCGGTGTTTCTTCAGAATGCGGGCGATATTCCCCGAGAGTGCGCCTGTGTATGGAATAAATGCAGTGCCTACCTCCTCCCTCGTGACTTCAGCCATCTCAACAGGTTGTGATGCCGTGGTTGGGCGGAGAGCACGTTGGATCTGCAACTCTGAGTACCTATTTTTTCGAAATACAGTTCTCAGATGTTCCCATTCCTGGGGTAGACTCTCTGTCTCAGAGATAGTGCGCGCCCTACGTACTAGAGTTTTAAGTACCCCATTCCTCTGTGAAGGGTGGTGGCAGTTGTCTGCGTGCAAATACAGATCAGTGTGTGTTGTCTTTCGATACACCCCTTGACCTAGGGTGCCGTCAACCCTTCTCCTGACCAAGACGTCAAGGAAAGGTAATTTACCCTCCGTTTCAGTCTCCATAGCGAATTTGATGTTGGGGTGTATGGAGTTTAGATGTGTAAGGAAGTCAAGGAGTTTATCCATACCATGTGGCCAGATGACGAACGTGTCCTCCACATAACGGAAAAAACAAGTAGGTTTCCATTCGGATGACGACAGGGCTTCCTCCTCGAAGTTCTCCATGTACAAATTCGCTACCACCGGTGAGAGTGGGCTACCCATGGCGACTCCTTCCGTTTGTTCGTAGTATTCTCCATTAAAAAGAAAATACGTGGAAGTCAAGACATGCCTAAAAAGTTCAGTGGTATTCTCGTCAAACCTCTGACTAATCAACTCTTGCGACTCTCGCAGGGGTACCCTCGTAAACAAGGAAACGACGTCAAACCTCACCATGATATCTGACTCATCCAACCTGAAGCTATCAAGGCGTTTAACAAAATCCACGGAATTACGGATGTGATGAGGGCATTTACCCACATAAGGACTTAATATTCCCGTCAGGTATTTGGCCAACAAATATGTAGGTGCCCTGATGTTGCTGACAATGGGGCGTAATGGTACCCCCTCTTTGTGAACCTTCGGGAGTCCATATAGTCTAGGCGGTACCGGACCTTGGGGTAACAATTTCTTAGCGTCACCCTCCGGTAAATCTGCGTCCTTGAGAAGAACCCTCGTCTTGTTCTCCACCTTCTTTGTAGGGTCAACGCTGATCTTCCGGTAGGAATCGTCATTTAGCAGGCTCTGCATCTTATCAGTGTAGTCCTTATGGGAGACAACAACTACAGCATTGCCTTTGTCAGCCGGTAAGACAACAATTTCAGAGCGTTCCCTCAGATCACGAATGGCCGCCCTCTCTTTACTGCTGTGTACCAGATTCCGTGTCAATGTGGCAAGTCGTATATTGGTCAGACGATGCGTACCGTCTAGGATCGATGCCGTGAACACCAGAGGCACACTCGACTGATGTATCCGAGCAAGTCGGCGGTCGTTGAACATTGTTTGTCGGAAAATCACGCTATGGAGTATGACCGCACGAGGATTCTGGTACAGACGTCGAGATACTGGGACAGTGTTGTTAGAGAGGCCATCGAAATTCGCACCAATGACGACCTCATAAACCGTGACTGTGGCTTTAATCTTAGCAAGGCTTGGGAACCAGCGATTGAGTAATCAAGAGTAAATCGAGCAAACGCATAGTTGTGACGACCACGGAGGACAGAGCCATCACACCGACGTCATCTCAGACGCCGTCGCAATCTGTTCCACCGCGAGACCGTGGCGCGGGGCGCGGACGGCGGAGGGAGCGCGCCGCGGGCGGAGGGTATTTAAATCGGCCGCCGCCGCGACCGAACCCAGTTCCCTCTGAGCAGCCATAGCGTACGGATCTCCGTGCCGGCGCGTCCACAGGAGCTCAGTCCGTCAGTTCACCTGATGATGGCGACATGTTTGATCGCCGAAATATTGTCCCCGTTGGACACTATAGACAGGCAGTACACCCGTGAATATTTTGATTATCAAATACGCCGGGAGAAACTCAAGAATCACACCTTACCTACAGATAATATAAGAATTCGTGAAATACTGTAGAAAACAGTACCACAACACAGATAAAAACCTCACATGAACTTTACTTACAGATCATATAAAGATATTACAAATATCATAAGCACAGTACACTAAGAATCCTAAGCACACACCATATAGACCAATAATAAAGTCAGAAGGTTGCGGATAGTACATGAACCATTTATGAGCAGCGAGTGTGCACCGAGCATTTGGAGCACATAGCCCCCTATGTTTGCATGCTGTAATAGAGGGCAAGCTGTGCGCTGGACACACACGCCAAATGTGCTGCCATGCAAGGTTCCGTTGGAACGAGGGCAGTTGCTGGCAGTTAAACTGCTTGCATGTGCATTCTCAGCAGCCTCTGGATTAACTACTAATGTGAAGTGCTGTCAGACTGTTGGTGGTATCCGGCACTTTGTGCGCATGCGCTGTGGTTATTTATTGTCTCACAGGCTTCATTTACTGCCTGGATTGGCTCATAATGCTGACGGGACTTAAATAGAGGCACGTAGAAAGGATGTTCTTCACAAATATTTGTGATGGAGTGGGATGGCTTGAAGAAGCATTTCACAACTGATACAGACAGTTGCTGGTAGTCGAACTGCTAAGCCTATGTATGGCTTGTCGGTCTGCCTCTTGCAATGTGCAACAACAAACTGTCACAAATCCAGGAAGTAAGTGATATTATTTACCGTTGCTACACAGTGTGGACGGTATCATACTGATAGCAGTCATATGCTGAGATAATAATAAATCTCCATGCAACTAAAGACACTGCAGCGACTCATCCTCTTCCACAGCCCCAGACCAACCAATGCTTATGTGAGACACTGCTGTGTGATCTGACAACATTGGAGGTAAACGGCGAGCGTGGTAGCACACTATTCTCAACTGCAGTTAATGTAAGGACCATGACACATCAGTAGCAGCAGAGATTGTTCAGCATCTCCCAGCAGAATAGGAAGAAGCAAAAGAGTCAGCATTGCTGCTTAATAATATTACATCTATAACTATTGTCAAGACCTGCAGCAGTAGAACAACCCAGCTACTTGGGAACTGCAGTAGAGGCGGCGACATCTGTCACGTGGAATATTGGAGAATAACTGGTCATCACGTTGGTGCTGGACAAGGATAGATCTGCTGTTGTCTGTGCTACTCATCACTTTGTCTGATGAAGACCCCCAGGAGCTGATCACTTGTATACTTGTCCACAAGTCATAGAGGTGCACTAGAGGCTTTCATTTCCTGCAGTCACGATCTGCTGAGCAGCATCAGCACTGCACCAGGACGTACGAAGAGCTTGGTGCTTGCCAGTACAGAGCTCCAAGATACGCAGCCTCTATTCAAGTGTGGTTCATTCCAGTGGTACTGCAAGTACAGAGTGTGGATGTGGCGGATGACAAGGTAGAAACTGCCCTACTGCACAATCATTGTTCTTCACTTCTACATATAATTTAACCATTAAGGGGTGAAAGCATGTGAATATACCCATAGATGCAGATGATGACAGCCATATTCTGATGAAGATTGAGAATGTGATGACGGGTGTTAAAGTGTAGTTTACTCGGTCACAATTGGGGGAGATATGGTTGTGCAGTGCTGTACATCAATGTTCAAATGACTACGAAAGGGTAACACATTTCTTTCTTTCCCAGACATTTGCTGTGATGATCTGATGCTATCACAACAGTGTATGATGGTACTCCACTCAGAGTGAAACCTGTAGGCCTATCATTTATTTATGGCACTCTACTATTGCGAACTTATTTTAGTTAGGCATTGTGCTATCTCTTGAGTCATGGAGACTGAACTGCTGGATACTGGGTATTCAAGCTGTAGAGAATGACACTGTGAACTATCTTCGTGTGTATGGCATACAGATGAATGATTTAGAATAGTGTTTCTGTTCGTGTATCAATGACTTGCCAATGTCAGATGCTGTTGTTTCAGCGGGTGTAGAAATTGTCTGTGTTCAGTTTATGGATGGAATACCTGAGTTCTGCAATGTACCTATCACTTTGAGGAAAATAAGAGCACAATTTAGTACACACAAGAAACAGTTATTTGGGAAATTCTGTACTACTATGGAGAATGAACCTACAGATTTTGATGTGCAACTTCTTAAGGTACAAAACTGTATCACAAAGAACTGAAATCTATGTATCATTTATATCCATTTGTGTCTAAGGAATTTGGTTAAATCTATTTGATACTACATGTTTTAGTTGTTGATACAGAAAGCCCATCACCATTTCCTATGTGTATTTGTGTGTGTGTGTGTGTGTGTGTGTGTGTGTGTGTGTCCACACACACACACACACACACACACACACACACACACACATACACACACACACTCCATCTTCAACTGCACTCCTTCCTTATTCCTCTCGTACTCTGCTCTCATATCCAGACCTGATGTCGTGTGTGTGTGTGTGTGTGTGTCTGTGTGTGTGTATGTGTGTGTGTGTGTGTGTGTGAGTGTGTGTAGAACGTACCATAGTTCATTTGACTACATAATTGAAGAGCAGTTAAAATATATCCACCACAGATAGTCTCTTCAAGCATTCGATACTGCAGAGTACAAATCCCAAAGATTCACCACAATCCAACACTTAAAGTTACCTGCCAGAGGGACATTTTCTTTCCCCCATTCCTCCATAGGCAAGTGGAATGTATGGTATGTAGACCTACCACCTGCCGAGAACGTTTTGGAGCAAGACATCAGAGGCTTTAACACCACACACAACACACAGCAGAAACCGCACATCACACCTCTTGCTCCTAATGAATTGTACTGGCATTTGTACAGGAAAATGTACTATAGTATTTCATACAGACATAAGTATCTTTTGCCTCAACTGGTATAGTATAATACACGAATTTGTAGCAGTAGATTGGAAGAAAAGACAGACAGTAAGTCCCCTAACGAATTCAGATTGCAGTAGGTTCCCCAATAAGTGTAGGTTTCCCAGCCAGCTGTACAAGAGCGACCTAAACATTCTTTCGATGCATGCCAGTATCGCTTTTTAAACTAATTCCAATTTTCACTGCAGATGAGATTTTGATACTGATGCAGACGAAATGTTAAACTTCATCCATCTTTGCTATGAACAGAAAGTGATCTTTAGTCTAGGCTGTAACAGCATTTTTAAGTGATTCCTCTCATAAATTCGCCCATTTAGGATCAAAGAAACGTAACTACAAAAACAGTGTTTTGAGATAATTCGATTTAAAGGTTTTGACGAAAAAATTAATGCTTTCTAATAGATTTTCACAAACATTTCTTTGGTAAATAAAAAGTATACTTCATTGAAGGTTGTTCTCTACTAGGTGTTACATATTTTACTCTCTCGATGGACACTAAGGAAGTGTTTAATAAAATGCAGCACGTAGTAACGTTTGTCCGACCCTTAACTTAATGGCTGTTGCTGTATAACATATGAACGTCAAACAAATAATATGCAGCTTAAGCTATATTATCATATTAAAGATTTCTGCAGTTATGTTAATAACGTCTTTATAAATACAGAATACACGGAACAAGCCATGGGGAAACGTGTCATTGCTTTCGAGTACTGTACGCAAGAGAACTGTTTTCCAGGAAGTTTATTATCAGTCCATGATGGAGAATGCATTAAAGCCATTATTATTTTCACTTTGTATTATTTGTCTTAAGTATCAGTGAACTTACAATAAATAATTTACAGGTAACAGAAATTATATTCTTATTTTGTAATATTCACATAATGAATATAAGAAAAAACATTTTAACGAAACACAGCGCTCCTTCACACCTGTTTTTCTCTTCAGGTATTTCTTGGTGTGCAAAACTTGAAAGTCACGCTCATCGTAGTAATACTTGAAAAACATCATGTCAGGCTGATATTTCCTATACTGTATCCACACAATCTTAAGCCATTTCACAGTTTCTCCATTCTCAGCAGTTTTCCTATTCTGAATTATTTTCTTCTGCAGCTGCTTGAAATCTAAAATTTGAGTGTTATCCATTTCAGTCACTCTGTACTTATTGGAAGTCATCCTCACAATTATTGTAATCGTTGATGAAGTAAACAGTTTCTCGCACTCTCATTAGATTTTCGTATGGGCACAGCCCAACTGTGGGGAGGCGCTTTCCCTCGTCTCAATTCAGCCGTAGACAGTAGGGAGCCCGTTTTGTCGCTTGTCCACCACAGAATGGCTACGCTGCTATGCCAGAGTAGTCGGTCCTTGCGGAATACAGCGACTCTCGCTGCATGTGTGGCTAGTCGGCACCATGATGGCGCATGACGCTACGGCTGGAGACGCCTTCACGCTTTGTCAGTTACAAGCTGAGGAGGTATTTTTGTAATACAGCGTGCGCGACGTGCTTGCTTTTCTAATCGTAAGAATAGGAAAACGAGACACTTGTTCTCCGGTGGAAACCTTTTTTTTCCCGAGTGGTTCCTCAGTATATCACCCCCTTCATGGATGGTGAAATCTGATAGATCACGCGCGAAAATTCACGTGGAAGTGAAGATCAACTTCTCATTTCCCTCGCCTGACTGAGCGACCAGTGTTTATACGATTTTCATAGAGCGGGGCAAGCTACGAGTCTTAAGAAAAGTTAGGTGAACCTGAGATCGGAGGTAGGAAAAGCATTCTGGTGTGAAACTGCCTTGTCGGGCAGAAGGGTCGCTGGTGCTAACAGACTTCAGTCCTGGCGGCCCATACCACAGCGCGGACTTAAGAGTCTCTGGGATCAGAGTCCTTCGGTTACTGAAGCTGCCTCCACTCTGAGATAGGGAGCGTTGAATTTGGTAAGCTTGTCACCGCTAAACACGATGCTGGATACAAGCCGAGGTTGCCTAGCCGTACAGAATTTACGGAAGCGCTGGTATCAGTCGTTAATGTGCTAGCTGCTTTATTTAATACATGATAAGACGTATTTGCAAATATATATCGATTGCCGAGCAGATGTAATTTCGCTTCACGCATGCTGAACTAACATTTCTCTTGAACAATATGACCAAAGAAGTGTTTATGTTAATCAGGTCGTGTAGCTTTTGGCTGAACTCATTCTAAGTGCCATCTTCCGTTCTAACCTCTGCCACCTTGCTAGATTTTAGTGCGACGCAATCACTAGTGTACCACGTCCATTTATGAAGTTCTTTGAAGATGTCAATTAATATTCAGACGTCCCTTTAAGAAGGAGTAACTTCTAAAAACTTAACTGATATTGAAATGTTTATGAGAAATATTAAATAGGCTATTGTATCCAGAACTTAAAGCATTCTTTCAGTATTTAGAATGAGCAAACAGACCTATTTCATCTCTCGACCCTGTTCAGGATTGTCGTTACCATATTAATCTCCTGAAACGTAATCAGACTGCAGGATCCGTAACAAAATTTGGTCAGATTGCTAAATCCTTACTAAAATTTAGCCACACTGCAAATTTGATAACAAAATTTAGTCATATTGTAAGATCGATAACAAAATTTAATCATAGCCTAAAATTTCTAACCCACTGTCTTTCAGTGTCAGTTATAACAAGGTTGTGTTCATGTAGCAATACTACGTTATTTATTGGCTCTGAAGTGGAGTGTATTCATTTACTTGTATTTGTTTGAGAGGTTCTGTAGTCTGTGTCGGAATTCTTTTAACTTGTACTGCCGTGTGTGTGTGGTGGCTATCTGTTTGAACTGCACTGTAGTGCATTGCGGGAGTTTTTTTATACATTTATCCGTTAGAGTGTAATTCGAAGTCGTTATCATGACGAGGTCGCTGGCAAGTTGGACAGTTGGAGGGCAGTCCAGTAATGAAACCTTACAAACAGAATTATAGTAGTAGTAACCTTCCGCGTTCACTATACCACCGCTCACTAATGTTGAGCAGGGGTGGAGGTGGGGGTGGGGGAAGCAGTGATGTGAGCAGATCGGTCGAAGTAATACACGTTGACATAAGCCAGGAAGAGAACATCTTGCTTCACAGTGCAACCATGATTTTATTTTTAGATGTGGCAGATGAAACACTGATACTTCAGCCTAACTTAGATCCCAAGCAGTCACTATTAGAAATGTTCAGTAGTCAAAACAGGATAAAGAAAATGCGCATTGTCGGGATGATAACATCGCCAAAATCATGTAAGTATTAGGGGCGAGGGTGAAAGGAGTCGCGCAATGATAAGAAGACGAGACGAAGGTTTTAACTGTCTTGAACAAGAGGCAGGAGAGCTTCACCAACGAACTAGAAACAGAATACAGCACGGAGCGGCAAGTTCGTGCGCAGGACGAATCGCACCAGAAGTTGCAGGAACGAAACATTCTTTAGAACGTAAAGCGAGAGCCAGGAAGGATAAAGACGAGTTATTTCAGACCGACGGAGCTGTGGTGCCAGAGGAAGATTTACGGGAGAATAAAGAACGGATAGCCAGGCACGAGAGGAAATTACATGACATAATATGCAGCGAAAAGGCCGGCTCATGTGAAGTACACTGACAAGCTCTGCCAAATCTGCAAATTACTAAAATAGAAGAACAAGCTAAAGGGCTAGCGAGGTACACTATATTGCGCTCAATAACGGCAGCACTTCCGATCACACGTATTAAGTGTGCGTAACGCAGTAAGAAGAAGTAAACTCTCGTCGACGAACTGACGATGGACAATGTAAGGTCAATCGGCATCATGATCAAGCGATCGGTGACACCACCGTTAAGGGCCAACTTCGTAGTACGTTGACGCATCACTGGCGCCACTATTAAAACACACTAAAACTGGATTTGGGGGGAGAAAGCCAGGCCAAGTTCGTTTTGGTCGTCATTCACAAGCATCGGAACTCGCAACTTTCCGCAAGTGAGCACGTTGTTCTGCATAATGGGTGCGCCATTTTTTGAGAGGAGATATCCTACTCGTCAAGGTAGAGAAGTCATCAGATATTCTTATGTGTCATTTTCGCAGAACCTCGAGGGCATAAGCGACAGAGTGCACTTTTTTAGTCATTCTAAAACGATTCGCCGTCTGATTCTGAAGCTATTCACAGACTGAATTTGGTTTCATTTTCACTCTCATTCTGGGAATGGCATTGGAGATACTCGGAGAAAGGCAGTCGTTCGAAACTCAAGAGGAGTGAGGTGGCACTTAATAGTCCATTACCTGCCGCAGCGCCAGCTCACCACTGAGCTTCGCAACTTTAAGTTCACTCAGCAATGATGTGTGTCACTAACACTGATGAGGAAATAGGCGCGTTTAGACGTTTCACGTAACAATGATCGACCACGCTTTGTATGGACGTCATCTGCCCATAACTTTTTTGTTGGGTTTTCATGCATGTTTGTTCCACTTACTTTCTAAATAGAAGATACTGTCTTGATCAATGCAATCACGCGTTTCAGTTCAATTAGATACTTCGCGAATTTATTTACCAGAATCTTTTTGGGTATCAGTCTTCTGACTTGTTTGATACGGCCCTCCACGAATTCCTCTCCTGTGCTAACCTCTTCGTCTCAGAGTAGCACTTAGAACCTAAGTCCTCAATTACTTACTGGATGTATTCTAATCTCTTTTCCGGTTTTCACACAGTCCATGTTTCACTGCCATACAATGCTGTACTCAAGGCGTACATTCGCAGAAATTTCTTCCTCAATTTAAGGCAGATATTTGATATTAGTAGAATCTCTTGCCTAGGAATACCCATTGTACCATTGCTAGTCTGCTTTTGATGTCTGCCTTCCTCCGTCTTTCACTCGTTATTTTACTGCCTAGATAGAAGAACTCTTTACCTTTATCTGTTTCGTCACCATCAATCCTGATGTTAAATTTCTCGCTGTTTTCATTGATACTACTTCTCATTACCTTCGCCTTTCTTCGATTTACTCTCACTCCATACTCTGCACTCATTAGACTGTTCATTCCGTTCAGTAGATAATGTAATTATTCTTCAGTTTCACTCAGGATAGCAATGTCATCAGCGAATCGTATCCTTGATATCCCTTCACCTTGAATTTTAATTTGACTTCTGAACCTATATTTTACATCACTGCTTCCTCGATGTACAGATTGAACAGAGGCAACGGAAAAAGCATGCGAAGTTCAGAAGAACGCGAAATCCTGAAGATGGGCTAAAATTTACAGACGCGCGAAATTTGGCACGTACTTCGATGCGAGATGCCTTTAATAGGTTCCACAACGAAACATTGTCTCGAAATTTGGTAGAAAATCCGAAGAAATTCTGGTCGTATGTAAAGTACACAAGCGGCAAGACGCAGTCAATACCTTCGCTGCGCAGTGCCGATGGTACTGTTATCGACGACTGTGCCGCTAAAGCGGAGTTATTGAACACAGTTTTCCGAAATTCCTTCACCAGGGAAGACGAATGGAATATTCCAGAATTTGAAACACGAACATCTGCTAGCATGAGTTTCTTAGAAGTAGATACCTTAGGGGTTGCGAAGCAACTCAAATCGCTTGATACGGGTAAGTCTTCAGGTCCAGATTGTATACCGATTAGGTTCGTTTCAGATTACGCTGATACTATAGCTCCCTACTTAGCACTCATATACAACCGCTCGCTCACCGATAGATCTGTACCTACAGATTGAAAAATTGCGCAGGTCGCACCAGTGTTCAAGAAGGGTAGTAGGAGTAATCCATTTAACTACAGACCTATATCATTGACGTCGGTTTGCAGTAGGGTTTTGGAGCATATACTGTATTCAATCATTATGAATCACCTCGAAGGGAACTTTCTATTGACACGTAATCAGCATGGCTTCAGAAAACATCGCTCTTGTGCAACGCAGCTAGCTCTATATTCGCACGAAGTAATGGCCGCTATCGACAGGGGATCTCAAGTTGATTCCGTATTTCTAGATTTCCGGAAAGCTTTTGACACCGTTCCTCACAAGCGACTTCTAATCAAGCTGCGGAGCTATGGGGTATCGTCTCAGTTGTGCGACTGGATTCGTGATTTCCTGTCAGGAAGGTCGCAGTTCGTAGTAATAGACGGCAAATCATCGAGTAAAACTGAAGTGATATCAGGTGTTCCCCAGGGAAGCGTCCTGGGACCTCTACTGTTCCTGATCTATATAAATGACCTGGGTGACAATCTGAGCAGTTCTCTTAGACTTTTCGCAGGTGATGCTGTAATTTACCGTCTAGTAAGGTCATCCGAAGACCAGTATCAGCTGCAAAGCAATTTAGAAAAGATTGCTGTATGGTGTGTCAGGTGGCAGTTGACGCTAAATAACGAAAAGTGTGAGATGATCCACATGAGTTCCAAAAGAAATCCGTTGGAATTCGATTACTCGATAAATAGTACAATTCTCAAGGCTGTCAATTCAACTAAGTACCTGGGTGTTAAAATTACGAACAACTTCAGTTGGAAGGACCACATAGATAATATTGTCGGGAAGGCGAGCCAAAGGTTGCGTTTCATTGGCAGGACACTTAGAAGATGCAACAAGTCCACTAAAGAGACAGCTTACAATACACTCGTTCGTCCTCTGTTAGAATATTGCTGCGCGGTGTGGGATCCTTACCAGGTGGGATTGACGGAGGACATCGAGAGGGTGCAAAGAAGGGCAGCTCGTTTTGTATTATCGCGTTATAGGCGAGAGAGTGTGGCAGATATGATACACGAGTTGGGATGGAAGTCATTACAGCATAGACGTTTTTCGTCGCGGCGAGAACTTTTTACGAAATTTCAGTCAACAACTTTCTCTTCCGAATGCGAAAATATTTTGTTGAGCCCAACCTACATAGGTAGGAATGATCATCAAAATAAAATAAGAGAAATCAGAGCTCGAACAGAAAGGTTTGGGTGTTCGTTTTCCCGCTCGCTGTTCGGGAGTGGAATAGTAGAGAGATAGTATGATTGTGGTTCGATGAACCCTCTGCCAAGCACTTAAATGTGAATTGCAGAGTAGTCATGTAGATGTAGATGTAGGGGTGAAAGGCTACATCCTCGTCGTGAACTCTTTTTAATACGATCACTTCGTTCTTGGTCATCCACTCTTATTGTTCCCTCTTGGCTGTAGTACATATTGGATATGACCAGCCTCCACCTATAGCTTACCCCTACTTTTTCAGAATTTGGAACATCTTGCACTATTTTACACTACCGAACACTTTTTCTAGACAGACATATCCTATGAAAGTGTCTTGATTTTTCTTTAGTCTTGCTTCCATTATTAATCGCAACATCAGAATTGCCTCTCTCGTGCTTTTACCTTTCCTAAAGCCAAATTGATCGTCATCTAGCGCATCCTCAAATTTCTTTTCCATTATTCTGTGTATTATTCTTGTAAGCAGCTTGGATTCTTGAGCTGTTAAGCTGATTCTGCGATAATTCTCTCTGTTGCCAGCTCTTGCCGTCTTCGGAATTGTGTGGATGATGCTTTTCCGAAAGGCAGATGGTATGTCGCCAGGCTCATACATTCTACACACCAGTGTTAATAGTCGTTTTGTTGCCACTGCCCCCAATGATTTTAGAAATTCTGATGGAATGTTATTTATCCCTTCTGCTCGTTTACATACCGATTCTAATATCGAATCCCTTGTCTTTTCTAAATCGACTCCTGTTCCTTCTTCTATCACATCAGACAAATCTTTCACCTCGTAGAGGCTTTCAATGTATTCTTTCCACCTATCCGCTCTCTGCTCTATATTTAACAGTGAAATATACGTTGCACTCTTAATGTTATTACCCTTGCTTTTATTGTCACGGAAGGTTGTTTTGACTTTCCTGTATGCTGAGTCTGTCCTTCCTACAATCATTTCTTTTCTATGTCTTCACATTTTTCCTGCAGCCATTTCGTCTTAGCTTCTCTGCACTTCCTAATTCTTTCATTCATCAGCGACTTGTATTTGTGTATTCTTGAATTTTGCGGAACATTTTTGTACTCCCTCCTTTCATGGATCAGTTGAAGTATTTCTTTTGTTTTCTTCGTACCTACATTTTCCTTCCCAACTTCTCTGATGGCTGTTTTTAGAGATGTCCATTCCTCTTCAACTGTACTGCCTACTGTGCTATTCCGTATTGCTGTATCTATAGCCTTAGAGAACTTCAATCGTATCTCGTGATTGCTTAGTACTTACGTATCCCACTCCTTTACGTATAGATACTTCCTGCCTAATGTCTTAAACTTCAGCCTACTCTCTATCACTACTGTAGTGTGAGCTGAGTCTATATCTGCTCCTGGGTAGTCCATACAATCCAGTAACTGATTTCAGAATATCTCTCTGACCATGATGTGACCTAACTGAAATCTTCCCGTATCACCAGGTCTCTTCCAAGTATACCTCCTCCTCTCGTGATTCTTGAACAAGGTATTCCCTATTACTAGCTCCATTAGTCTTTCTCCTTTCTCATTCCTTGTCCAAAGCCCATATTCTCCTGTGTCCTTTTCTTCTACTCCTTCCACTACAACTGCATGACTATTAGATTTCCATCTCCACCTTATATACTGTATTACCCTTTCAATAGCCTCATACACTTTCTCTGTCTCTTCCGACATCGGCATGCGTATCTGAAATATCGTTGTCGGTGTTGGTTTGCTGTCGATTGAGATATGAATAACCCTATCATTTAACTGTTCACCATAATACACTCTCTGCCCTACCTTCCTATTCATAACTAATCCTACTCCTGTTATACAATTTTCTGCTGTTGTTGATATTACCCTATACTCATCTGACCAGAAATACTTGTCTTCTTTCCACTTCACTTCACTGACCCATATTATATCTAGATTGAGCCTTTGCATTTCCCTTTTCAGATTTTCTAGTTTCGCAACCAAGTTCAAGCTTCTGACATTCCATACCCCGACTCGTAGAACGTTATCTTTTCGTTGATTATTCAGTTTTTTTCTCATGGTAACCTCCACCTTGGCAGTCCCCTCCCGGAAATCCGAATGGGGGACTATTCCGGAAACTTTTGCCACCTGAGAGATCATTATGACACTTCTTCCAATGTCCTGTTGATACGAAATAGCAACTTCCTGTGCCTTATGAAAATCTCCTGATCTCACCTTGATTACCGATAGCAGTATTTCAAGAAATTTTGACTGCCTATTATGGGAGCCCACTGTTCTAATGATCAACAACGTGTTTTGTGCGAGTAAAATCTTTTAATGTTTGTAAATTTTCCATTGGTTCTCACATTGCGTGGAATAATATCCGTTAAAAATATTAGTAGACTTTATCATAAGGTGTTAACCGCATTACTTTTCTATCAACGCATCGTCCATATTTTGTATCAACTGTCATTCAAATTGCAATTTATTTCATGTGTAGCCCCTCCCCCTCTCTTACGCTTCGCCGTTCGATGCACTAGCACCTCTTTCCTAAGCGTCATACGTTGTCGGATAGCACGGCCAATGCAGTTTTCTTTGTGGCTGCTTGCACAGAGCTCTAGCTACTTCAGTGTTCCTCATGGCAGTGCCCGCATCGCCTTCAGCTGATTTTATACGTTTCTGTTGGTGTTTATACGTAATGGCACACGCGTTGAAGGGTTTGTTTTACTCTCTCCGCACCAAATACTCGTTTCCTTTTATTTTAGTGACACCCCGTTTTACATGATTAACAAACGCGCGTTTTAATTTTATCAGTGACGTGAAAGGCGGGGTGAGATCTGGAGGAAGCTTTATATATTGGCATGAAGGACGGGGAGTGGTTTCAAGAAAAGCGTTAAATAATAATGTAGAGACAATAAGCAAGTACCTAATGTGCGGGTCTATTCTACTCCATATAACATTATTCGCTAAGCCTGTGCATGAAGAAGCATTGTAAAACGCTTCCTTTATAACCCCTGTTTAGATCGCATGAGGCTTCGCCTAAACTGGCGTGAAACCGCTTTTAGTTTTAATAGATTTTCTACAGACGGAGTGGTGTTTGTTGCGTTCATGTAAAACTCTGTACAAAGTAATGGAAAAAAACATGTAAATCAAGAAAAGTTAACTAAACCGAAAATATATACGGGATGAATATCCTCACAAAGTCAGGTCATGTTCTGACCGAGATTACTTTTGTTAATTTTAGGTATCACGAAAGTGTTCTATGTTGTTTTATGCTATTCTGTAACTGATGTCCGCTACTTAGCTTCAAATTGCGGATTACGAAAGATGGGTAATCCCATTCTCTCCTGTACGTCAGAACGTGACTTGACTTTGTACCTGTGTCCTGTACATAGTTTAATTTCTCTTTCGTTTTCTTCCCTTACATGAGGTTTTTATATTTCTCTGTGCAGACTGCACCTAATGGTGTAGCTAAAATGCTGCGAAACCGGTCGTGCTAATAAATAAAGTAGCCACAGCTGAAACTGTTTTATCTTCAAAAGAATACATCCAGGCTGTAGCTGCTCTCGTAACTAAGTCGTCTCCGTAAATGAATGTGTGTGAGAGAGACTGGAAGCCGACGACTTCCCTTTGTTCTTTTGTTTTAATGTTTGTTTTGCGCATGCATAGAACCGAACGTCACTCACTGTTAGTCAATTGTGTATTTTATATCGTTACAGAATGTAAATTGAATTTTATAAGTTATAAAACTAGTTGATGTCTGCACTTTTATATAACCAAAGCAATTACTTCTGATAAAAGTGCAATTTACACACACAAGCAAAAATTTTTATAATAATTATTAATATTTTGTAATGAATAGAACGTTCTTTGTGATCAAAGGTAAGAATTTTCTGTTATTACTGATAAATGCGGTAGTTGTTTATGAATAACGGAAACATTGTATTATCTAAGTTGACGAAGTATGGAATCGATGTGTAATACAGTTTTTTTCAGTTTTTTGTCTTTTTTTGCGGAAATTGCGTCACCTAGTGTTGTGTGTTATCACACAGCACTGTACTATTATTTTATTTATACTAAAACAACCCCCTGTTTCACGTTAGAAATGAAAAATTTTCAAAGACAACCTGAATTAGACATTGCAAATTTCAATTTTGCTATAAATACTGTTTATTTTAAAATAAAAAGTAAGATATAGGACGAAAACTATGTAGCTCAAAAACGTTCGTTAACGTAGCCGTTCCTTTATGTACTCCAGCTCAGTTTCTTGATAGCTTACTGCTTCTCGTTTCTATGGGAATCTATTGAGACACTAATCGCTTACGTAAAGAAAACCCACAATAGATTTACAACTCTTGTTGCAATAGTTACGCAAAGAGGGAGAAGCCTGCTCAGAATATACTAGCACGGGGGACTGCATTGAACCAGTCTTCAGACTTAAGATCACAAAAACATAATTTGTATTGACAGCTTCAGGCATCTTTTAAACATAATCACTATGCATACTACTTATCTGACGTTCAATCTAATAATTGAAATTAATTTTCCGAGTGCTGTGCAACTTCCCAACACCTAGAGACATCAAGATTTGGTGCAGGTAGACCTATTCCCTTGCTAATTTGTTTTCATGTTGAAATATGTTACAAATAATTGAACACTTCATTCCCCGCCGTTGCAGTGTAGACGCTTTATTTCTTCGAGATAACCGGTTTCAACAGTCTTATACTGCCATTACATGATGTCAGACTATAAAAGGCACTCCGCATGCATATACGTCCTGACAAAAATCCAGACGATAAAAATGCATACAAATGATAAAAAGCTCACAGTTAAAATCCTCATATCGACCATGCAAGCTGGTGGCCTACAAGATTCTAACAAGGATTTTTCAGTAAGTACTTTTTATGTTTTGTGTCCATTTTACGAACTGTGTATTTCGTCGGCTGGATCTTCATCAAGACATGTATACGCGAGGAGTGCCTTTCATGCTTTAATTTCTCCATCTACATCTACATCCATACTCCGCAAGCCACCTGACGGTGTGTGGCGGAGGGTACCCTGAGTACCTCTATCCGTTCTCCCTTCTATTCCAGTCTCGTATTGTACGTGGAAAGAAGGATTGTCGGTATGCTTCTGTGTGGGCTCTAATCTCTCTGATTTTATCCTCATGGTCTCTTCGCGAGATATACGTAGGATGGAGCAATATACTGCTTGACTCTTCGGTGAAGGTATGTTCTCGAAACTTTAACAAAAGCCCGTACCGAGCTACTGAGCGTCTCTCCTGCAGAGTCTTCCACTGGAGTTTATCTATCATCTCCGTAACGCTTTCGCTATTACTAAATGATCCTGTAACGAAGCGCGCTGCTCTCCGTTGGATCTTCTCTATCTCTTCTATCAACCCTATCTGGTGCGGATCCCACACTGCTGAGCAGTATTCAAGCAGTGGGCGAACAAGCGTACTGTAACCTACTTCCTTTGTTGTCGGATTGCATTTCCTTAGGATTCTTCCAATGAATCTCAGTCTGGCATCTGCTTTACCGACGATCAACTTTATATGATCATTCCATTTTAAATCACTCCTAATGAGTACTCCCAGATAATTTATGGAATTAACTGCTTCCAGTTGATGACCTGCTATTTTGTAGCTAAATGATAAGGGACCTATCCTTCTATGTATTCGCATCACATTACACTTGTCTACATTGAGATTCAATTGCCATTCCGTGCACCATGCGTCAATTCGCTGCAGATCCTCCTGCATTTCAGTACAATTTTCCATTGTTGCAACCTCTCGATACACCACAGCATCATCTGCAAAAAGCCTCAGTGAACTTCCGATGTCATCCACCAGGTCATTTATGTATATTGTGAGTAGCAACTGTCCTATGATACTCCCCTGCGGCACACCTGAAATCACTCTTACTTCGGAAGACTTCTCTCCATTGAGAATGACATGCTGCGTTCTGTTATCTAGGAACTCCTCAATCCAATCACACAATTGATCTCATAGTCCGTATGCTCTTACTTTGTTCATTAAACGACTGTGGGGAACTGTGTCAAACGCCCTGCGGAAGTCAAGAAACACGGCATCTATCTTTGAACCCGTGTCTAATGCCCTCTGAGTCTCGTGGACGAATAGCGCGAGCTGGGTTTCACACGACCGTCTTTTTCGAAACCCATGCTGATTCCTACAGAGTAGATTTATAGTCTCCAGAAAAGACATTATACTCGAACATAATACGTGTTCCAAAATTCTACAACTGATCGACGTTACAGATATAGGTCTATAGTTCTGCACGTCTGTTCGACGTCCCTACTTGAAAACGGGGATGACCTGTGCCCTTTTCCAATCCTTTGGAACGCTTAGCTCTTCTAGAGACCTACGGTACACCGCTCCAAGAATGGGGGCAAGTTTCTTCGCGTACTCTGTGTAAAATCGAACTGGTATCCCATCAGGACCAGCGGTCTTCCCTCTTTTGAGCGATTTTAATTGTTTCTCTATCCCTCTGTCGTCTATTTCGATATCTACCATTTTGTCAACTGTGCGACAATCTAGAGAAGGAAGCACAGTGCAGTCTTCCTCTGTGAAACAGCTTTGGAAGAAGACATTTAGTATTTCGGCCTTTAGTCTGTCATCCTCTGTCTCAGTACCTTTTTGGTCACAGAGTGTCTGGATATTTTGTTTTGATCCACCTACCGGTTTGACATAGGACCTAAATTTCTTAGGTTTTTTGCCAAGTCAGTACATAGAACTTTACTTTCGAATTCATTGAAAGCCTCTCGCATAGCCCTCCTCACGCTACACTTCGCTTCGCGTAATTTTTGTTTGTCTGCAAGGCTTTGGCTATGTTTATGTTTGCTGTGAAGTTCCCTTTGCTTCCGCAGCAGTTTTCTAACTCGGTTGTTGTACCACGGTGGCTCTTTCCCATCTCTTACGATCTTGCTTGGCACATACTCATCTAACGCATATTGTACGATGGTTTTGAGCTTTGTCCACTGATCCTCAATACTACCTGTACATGGGACAAAAGTTTTGTGTAATGTAACGTGGCCATTTTATAGCAAGTCCCAGAAGGCACGACAAACATAGTATATTTTATAAATCCGTCAGATCCCTTAATCGGGAAGGTAGGTTGGAAAATATAAAAAGGGAAATGGACAGGTTGAAGTTAGATATAGTGGGAATTAGAGACGTTCGATGGCAGGAGGAACAAGACTTATGGTCAGGCGAATACAGGATTATAAATACGAAATCAAATAGGGGTAATGCATGAGTAGATTTAATAATGAATAAAAAAAAAGTTTGCAGGTAAGCTACTACAAACAGCATAGTGAACGCACTATTGAAGACAAGATAGACACGTAGCCCATGCCTACTACAGTACAACAAGTTTATATGCCAACTACATCTGCAGGAGAGCTGCATCAAACCAGTCTCAGGACTGAAGACCACAACAATAACAGCTCTGCAGATGGCGAAGAAATTGAAGAAATCAAAGAAATTATTCAGATAGTTAAGGGAGACGAAAATTTAATAGTGATGGGTGGAATTCGCTAAAAGAAAAAGGGAGAGAAGAAAACGTAGTAGGTAAATATGGATTGGGGCTAAGAAATGAAAGAGGAAGCCGCCTGGTAGAATTTTGCACAGAGCACAACTTAATCAAAGCTAACACTTGGTTCAAGAATCATAAATGAAGGCTGTGTACATGGAAGAAGCCTGGAGATACTGACAGGTTTCAGATAGATTATGTAATGGTAAGACAGAGATTTAGGAAACAGATTTTAAATTGTAAGACATTTCCAGGGGCTGATGTGGACTCTTACCACAATCTATTGGTTATGAACTGTAGATTAAAACTGAAGAAACTGCAAAAAGGTTGGAATTTAGGGAGATGGGACCAGGATAATCTGACTAAACCAGAGGTTGTACAGAGTTTCAGGGAGAGCATAAGGGAACAATTGAAAGGAATGGGGGAAAGAAATACAGTAGAAGACGAATGGGTAGCTCTGAGGAATGAAGTAGTGAAGGCAGCAGAGGATTAAGTAGGTAAAAAGACGAGAGCTAGTAGAGCTCCTTGGGTAACAGGAGAATTATTGAATTTAATTGATGAAAGGAGAAAATATAAAAATGAACTAAATGAAGCAGACAAAGAGGAATACAAACGTCTCAAAAATGAGATCGTCAGGAAGTGCAAAATGGCTAACCGCGGATGGCTAGATGACAAATGTAAGGATGTAGAGGCTTATCTCACTAGGGGTAAGACAGATACTGCTTACAGGAAAATTAAAGATACCTTTGGAGAAAAGAGAACCACTTTCGTGAATATCAAGAGCTCAGGTGGAAACCCAGTTCTAAGCAAAGAAGGGAAAGCTGGAAGGTGGAAGGAGTATATAGAGGGTGTATACAAGGGCGATGTACTTGGGGACAATATTATGGAAATGGAAGAGGAGGTAGATGAAGGTGAAATGGGAGATATGATACGGCGTGAAGAGATTGACACAGCACTGAAAGATCTGAGTCGAAACAAGGCCCCAGGAGTAGACAACATTACATTAGATCTACTGACGGCCTTGGAAGAGCCAGTCCTGACAAAACTCTACCATCTGGTGAGCAAGAGGTATGAGACCGGTGAAATACCCACAGACTTAAATAAGAATATAATAATTTCAATCCCTAAGAAAGCAGGTGTCGAGAAATGTGAAAATTATAGAACAAGCAGTTTAATAAGCCACAGCTACAAAATACTAACGCGAATTCTTTACATACGAATGGAAAAACTAGTAGAAGCCGACCTTGGGCATGATAAGTTTCGATTCCGTAGAAATACTGGAACACGTGATGCAATACTGAAGCCTACGACTTATCTTAGAATATAGATTAAGGAAAGGAAGACCTACGTTTCTAGCATTTGTAGACTTACAGAAAGCGTTTGACAATGTTAACTGGAATATTCTCTTTCAAATTCTGAAGGTGGGAAGGGTAAAATACAGGGAGCGAAAGGTTATTTACAATTTGTACAGAAACCAAATGGCAGTTATAAGAGTCGAGGGACATGAAAGGGAAGCAATGGTTGGGAAGGGAGTGAGACAGGGTTGTAGCCTTTCCCCAGTGTTATTCAATCTTTATATTGAGCAAGCAGTGAAGGAAACAAAAGAAAAATTCGGAGTAGGTATTAAAATCCATGGAGAAGTAATAAAAACTTTGAGGTTTACCGATGGCATTGTAATTCTGTCAGAGACAGAAAAGGACTTGGAAGAGCAGTTGAACGGAATGGATAGTGTCTTGAAAGGAGGATATAAGATGAACATCAGCAAAAGCAAAACGAGGATAATGGAATGTATGTCGCGTCCCAAACGTGGGTACTGCGAGGGATTGAGCGACACGGTTCGTGGATGGGATTTAGCCGGTTGACCTTAGTGAGAGGGAGACTTTTTGATCTGGCTAAGATGTAGAAATTCCTGGTGTGAAGGCACAAGGCTAGGAAGCGGGTAGAATTAAAGTCTTGATAACTTTAACAAATTGCAGTATATTCTGAATGAATACAGCTCACCCTAACTGCGTGGTGGTTGCATTCACAGGGAGGCCAAGTCTAACAAGGAGACGGTGACTGACTCCACCGTTCCGAGTGCCTACTAGAAGCTCGTCAGAATTTCCCAGCACCCTACGTTAGAGTCCCGCGGCTACGCCCTAACGCTCTCCAGCGACCAACTCTGGCTGCCTGCCTACAGCCCGTCCCTCAGCCCAAGTCGGCTGCTGCTATCACTCTCTAACTACTCGACAAGAAGCATCCTCAGAGCGGCGTGCTCCTGGGTTTTGTTAGCGTTTCCCCTTCGACCCCGCCAGCTCTTGGCATGACGTAGCGTCGAAGGCAACTTGTCCTTATTTGGTATCGTTATAGCATTGTTGTTGCTATGTTCTTCAGAGGCTGAGTGGAGGGATAGAGGCGCCTCTCCCTATATGGTCACGCACTGCGTCTTGAACCCTTCATTGGCTCCTCATGACGTAGCGCTGTCCCCACCAAGGGCACTCTTTCTTTCTCTCTCCACTCCCAGACCTCTCTCTCTAGCCAGGAATGCTTTCTGTTTATACTCCTTAACTGATTGCTTATCAAGAGTCCCTAACAGACCTTCGTATCTGCTGGCTGTTTACTTTCTTATCAAGCGCCGCTGCCCAGCAGTTTGAGTGCCGCCTCTGCTGACTCTTTGGCCATGCCTGGCGTCCAGCGATACAACTTCTTCCTACGTACTATTCTCAAGGAACTACAATTATACTTGGCTTGTTCCTGTGGTCACAACATGTAGTCGAATTAAGTCGGCTGATGCTGAGGGAATTAGATTAGGAAATGAGACACTTAAAGTACTAAAGACGTTTTGCTATTTGGGGAGCAAAATAACTGATGACGGTCGAAGTAGAGAGGATATAAAATGTAGACTGGCAATGGCAAGAAAAGCGTTTCTGAAGAAGAGAAATTTGTTGACATCGAATTTAGATTTGTGTCAGGAAGTCATTTATGAAAGAATTTGTATGGATTGTAGCCATGTATGAAAGTGAAACATGGATGATAAATAGTTTGGGCAAGAAGAGAATAGAAGCTTTAGAAATGTGGTGCTACAGAAGACTGATGAAGATTAGATGGGTAGATCACATAACTAATGAGGAGGTATTGAATAGAACTGCGGAGAAGAGACGTTTGTGGCACAACTTGACTAGAAGAAGGGATCGGTTGTTAGGACATGTTCTGAGGCATCAAGGGAGCACCAATTTCGTACTGGAGGGCAGTGTGAGGGTAAAAATCGTAGAGGGCGACCAAGAGATTCTAAAGTATGTAGGTTGCAGTAGTTACTGGGAGATGAAGAAGCTTGCACAGGATAGAGTAGCATGGAGAGCTGCATCAAACCAGTCTCAGGACTGAAGACCACAACAACAAACAACATAAATCCGTCATACGAATAATAGTCTCCCTCCATCACCCTTCCCCTCCGCCCCCTTATTTTCCTTGATTTCCCCTTAGAGCAGATGATGGCAATATAAGACTGTTGTAACCAGTGATCTTGGAGGAATAAGTGTCTACACGACACACGGGGGGAGGGGTTTATTTGTGATTGGGAGCTCCAATGTTAGGCTGGTGGATGGAGCCCCTTAGGTAAATAGCGGAAAGGTCGGGGAAGAATGCCAGTGTTCACTCTGCCTGCTTGCCGGATGGTCTCGTCCGAGATGTGGAGGAGGACCTGCCGGCGGCGACAGAGAGCACTGGGTGCGCCCGAATGGAAATTGTTGCTCATGTCGGCACCAATGACTCCTGCCGTCTCGGTTCAGAGGTCATCCTCAGTACATACAGGTGGTTCACGAAGGTGTTGAAGAGGGGAAAGCCTCGCTCGCCGGGTAGAATCTGTGCTAACTATTTGTAGTGTCGTTCCCAGAACCGATCGCGGTCCTCTGGTTTGGATCTTAGTGGAAGGCTTAAACAAGAGGCTCAGACGATTTTGCGTAAATCTGAGGTGCAAATTTATCGACCTTTTCTATCGGGTGGAGACATGTTGGATCCCCCAGATTAGGTCAGGTGTGCTTTACACGCAGGAATCGGCTACAACTGTAGTGGAGTACGTGTGGAGTGCACATGTGTGTTTTTTAGGTTAGAAAATTCCCACAGTAGGCTCTATAAGACGTCTCCTGAGACGCGACAAGGCAGCAGTAGGCAAAACGCAAGAGGGAATGGCAATATAAATGTGGTAATAGTAAACTGCGGGAGCGTCTATAGAAAGGTCCCAGACCTGCTCTCATGAATAAATGGACACACTCCCCACATAGTACTAGGGACGGGAAGTTGGCCGGAACCAGATGAAAACAGTACTGAAATTCTTAACTCAGAATGGAATGTATACTGGAGAAACAGGCGGGACAGTGAAGGGGGAGGCTTTTTTACAGCGATAAAAAATGCAATAGTATCGAAGGAACTTGACGGAGATATGAAATGTGAAATAATTTGGGTGAAGGGCACGGTTAAAGCACGCTCAATCATGGTAACTGGATGTCTATATAAGCCCCCTGTCTCAGCACCTGTCCCGGCAGAACACCTGGAGGAAAATTTGGAGAATATTTCGAGTAGATTTCCCGACCATGTTATAGTTTTGGGTGGAGATTTTAATTTACCAGATATAGACTGGGAGACTCAAACGTTTATAACGGATGGCAGAGACAAAGAATGCAGTGCAATTATTTTAAGTGCATTATCTGAAAACTACCTTGAGCAGTTAAACCGTGAACCGACTCGTGGCGATAACATATTAGAACTTCTAGTGACAAACAGACCCGAACTATTTGAAAGACTTAACGCAGAACAGGGAATTACCGATCATAAAGTGTTTACAGCATCGGCGATTTAAGCCATAAATAGAAATATTAAAACAGGTAGGAAAATTTTTCTGTTTAGCAAAAGTGCCAAAATCAGATTTCTGAGTACTTGACGGCTCAACACAAAAGTTTTACTTGAAACACAGATAGTGGATAAAAACAAAATATCCAGACACTCTGTGACCCAATGGTACTGAAACAGAGGATGACAGACTAAAAGCCGAAATACGAAATGTCTTTTTCAAAAGCTGTTTCACAGAGAAAGACTGCACTGTAGTTGCTTTTCTAGATTGTTGCACAGATGACAAAAAGGTAGATATCGAAATAGACGACAGAGTGATGGAAAAGCAATTAAAATCGCCCAAAAGAGGAAAGACTGGATGACCTGATGGGATACCAGTTCGATTTTACACAGAGTACGCGAAGTAACTTGCCAGCCTTGTTGCAGTACCGTCTCTAGAAGAGCGTAGCGTTCCAAAATATTGGAAAAGGGCACAAGTCATCCCAGTTTCCAAGAAGGGACGTCGAACAGATGTGCAGAACTATAGACCTATATCTCTAACGTTGATCAGTTGTAGAATTTTGGAACTCCTATTATGTTCGAGTATAATGACTCTTCTGGAGACTACAAATCTACTCTGTAGGAATCAGCATGGGTTTCGAGAGAGACTATCGTGTGAAACCCAACTCGCGCTATTCGTCTACAAGACTCAGAGGGCCCATAGACACGGGTTCCCACCTAGATGCCTTGTTTCTTGGCTTCCGCAAGGCATTTGATACAGTTCCCCACAGTCGTTTGATAAACAAAGTAAGAGCATATGGACTATCAGTCCAATTGTGTGATTGGATTGAAGAGTTCCTAGATTACAGAAAGCAGCATACCTTTTTCAATGGAGACAAGTCTTCCAAGGTATGAGTGATTTCAATAGCTTCGTAGGACCGTTGCTATTCACAAGATATATAGATGACCTTGTGGATAACATCGGAAGTTCACTGAGGCTTTTTGCGGATGACGCTGTAGTATATAGAGATTTTGTAATAATGGAAAATTGTACTGAAATGTAGGAGGATCTGCAACGAATTGACGCATGGTGCAGGGAATGGAAATTGAATCTCAGTGTATACAAGTGTAATGTGCTGCGAATACACAGAAAGAAAGATCCTTCGTCATTTAGCTACGATATAGCAGGTCAGCAACTGGAAGCAGTTAATTCCATAAATTATCTGCGAGTCGGCATTAGGAGTGATTTAAAATGGAATGACCATATAAAAATTAATCGTCGTAAAGCAGATGCCAGACTGAGATTCATTGGAATAGTCCCAAGGAAATGCATTCCGAAAACAAAGGAAGTAGGTTACAGTACACTTCTTCTCCCACTGCTGGAAAACTTCTCACCAGAATGGGATCCGTACCAGATAGGGTTGATAGAAGAAACAGAGAAGATCCAATGGACAGCAGCGCGCTTCGTTTCATGATCATTTAGTAATCACGAAAGCTTTACTGAGATGACAGGTAAGCGCCAGTGGAAGACTGCAAGACAGACGCTCAGTATCTCGGTACAGGCTTTTGTTGGTGTTTCGAGAACATACCTTCAACCAGGAGTCAAGCGGTATATTGCTCCCTCCTATGTATATCTCGCGAAGAGACCATGATGATAAAATCAGAAATATTAGAGCTCACACAGTGCCATAACGACAATCTTTCTTTCCACGGACTGTACGAGACTGGAATAGAAGGAAGAACCGATAGAGGTACTAAATGTTCCCTCCACCACACACCGTAAGGTGGCTTGCGGAGTATGGATGTAGATGTGGATGTAGACTGCTTTCGCGACGTACGAAGTGTGTTCATTTTCAACCATACAGATCGTTCCACAGCACAGCCTGTGTACCTTACAGAACATTACAAATACCCATACAAGTATGTACGACACAAACAGCACTCCACTGATCTCAATATGTTTGTGTTGTTTTTTGACTTCTAGATCTGTGTCTACATTCATACTCCACAAGCCACTGGATGGCGCATGGTGGACTGTCCCTTGTACCACTACTAGTCACTTCACTTCCTCTTCCACTCACAAATAAAGGGGCGGAAAAACGGCTTTCTATATACCTCCGAACGAGCCCTAATTTCTTTTATATCCGTGATCATTATGCGAAATATATGTTGGCGGCGGTAGAACCTTTCTGCACTCATCATCAAATGCGATTCTTCAAATTTTCTCAGTAGCGGTTCGCGAAAAGAAAGTAGTCTTCCTTCCAGCGACACCCATTACAGTTCACGAAACGTCTCCGTAACACTTCTAAGATGATGTTGTCCACGGGTAACAAATGTATCAGCAAGCTTCTGAATTTCTTCGATGTCTTCCTTCAATCTGACCTTTTGGGAATCCTAAACAGTACTGCAGTGCTCAAGAAAGAGGCGCCCTATCGTTCTACACGCCGACTTCTTTACCGATGACACACACTTCGCTAAGGTTAGCCCAATAATACGGAGTCGACTATCTGCCTTTCTTGCTAGCATCCCGCTTCATATGGTTTTGCAATGTATTCGTTATAACCCTCTCCCAAAGACACACGCTCTTCCATCATCATCAACGTCTCTCGTCATGGGTGCTACAGTGTTATCGATCTTCTCTCCACAGTTTACACATGTGAGAGTTTTGTCTCTGTCCTTGTTGTTAATATTTAATCTGAAGTTACTAAAGTCATTCCAAGAGACGTTGCTTGTTACCATGCTCATTCAAGTAATAGAGTCGAAATTGTGTTATGCCTGGGTGATACACAAGACCTTCGGCAGGTCAATAGAGAACTTGATGATGAGGAGATCCTAAGCTACCATGATCAAATACGGCCAGTGGCCTTTTCCTTTTTCTAAGTGCTAAGGTACCAAGGAACATAAGCCGCAATATGCATGACGACTGCAACATGCGAGTCACTGGAAGCAACGCTCACGCAGGCCGTGGTTGCTACGCGGTATTCTCAGGTATACTTCCAACCCGCCAGGGGGCGCACCGAGAGGTACAGGTATCTCTCTAGGAACAGCCAAAGGCCGCTTGCTGCATCGTAAGACCACGCCCACATCAGGTCACGAATTACCAGAGGAGAGCATATCTCTTCTGGAGAATAGTTATTTAAGGAAACCAAAGGATAACTGAGACCTCGTAGACGAGAGCTGGCTGATTCATGTTCCGACGGCCTGAGTTCTCAACTACGCTCTCGTCGACGTGCTAACTCTGACGACAGTGTACCAGAGACACATAGGACTCCGCGTTGGGAAATAGCTCTCTAAGACTGTTAGTTATTTCAGTATTTATGTCCGGCTCCAGGGACTTAGATGGAGCCAAATCCACAGAACTGTATGTTGGGTGGAACCGCAGAAGAGAAGGAGGTAATTTGTAATTAGAAATTGTGACTAACAGTTTTTTTCGGTTTTCGAAAGAACAATGACGAGGCTATTGTACTGCTACTTGGACTGTCTATCAATAATTAAAAATAGACAATTTTGCACGAAGCATTAGGGATATATGTCGTATTCCTTGATCAAATGAACAATACAACTGCTGCCGTATATGCGCCGTCCTGTATCTCCACTTTCCCACTCATGCAGCCATTTATGAAATGACCAGTTTCGAAAATCTGTCTTATTATTTATTCTTACAGGCGAATACTGGTTAGGGGTTCTAAGTGCGTGATATCGCGCTTTAGTTCCTGTGATCAGTGTTCTGTGGGCTACAACACGTCCTGGAAAGTTAGTGTTATTGCTATCGACTGTTCGAATCGTCACCGGCCTCTCTCAAGTGTCACAGCTGTGTGATAACTGGTTCTACTACATGTATGAAGATCTGTCATGTACTTATTGGTAAATAAGAGGTTTAAAGAGCTTACTGTGTTCATTGCTTCCATGAAGTTTTTGCTATATGATAACATCGCTGACAATTGTCCTGGATATTTGTAACTCTTATGAAACATCTCTGACGCAATATTTGATCTGTTGGCTCCCACAGTCATCAATCGTTAGAACCTAATTTGCCTATTTTTTCGAGTTCTGACATAAGGAACTCTTAATTCTATATTTTCCACAAAGAACTACAATGACTGTGTCAAAATTATAATAAAGTTCTCTATGCTAAGGCTAGTGTTTGTTACATTTTAGAGTAAAAGAGGTCTAGAAGACTAAAATATTTCCTTTAAATCCAAAAGGAACTATTACACCCAAATACAAGGCTAAAATGCAGTTTCTAAAAACCTAGAAATTGGGGCCCAAATAACGAGCCAGTGTGAGAAAGAATGCCTGAGCGTAAAGACTAAATATCTGTGGTCGACGAAGCTACATATTCGACAGCATTGTATCTCCAACCTCTCAACGAAATGGAATGGAACTGCTTTCATACGTATCGTATAGGTGCTCCAACGCTTGACTATTTGTTCTAGTGCCCTAGTGGTCGTACACCTCATAGACTTGTTGTGGCACACCCAGTTTAGTGAGTCACTTTATGTATTTTTTCATCAAACGCTGACAGGAGGAAATAAACATGCCTAGAACCAATTCTCAATGTTAGTTGATGATGAGACTGATATAGTACATACTAAGAAGGCTGTACGTTGTTGTAGCACCTTCCTAAGCAGCGTTTCGGATAGAGGTTTTGATGTGTAGCGTAGTTGCCTCGTCCACGATTGCCATAGCCTACCATTGGATTACTACAATACTAATGAGATTCTTATAGTATATACACTGGTAAGCCAAAAAATGATGACCACAACCCGCTGCGATGTTGGATCGCGCCTGGAGGCGTTATGGGCACGTGACGCGGTAACAAAAGTACGTAAATGGAACGGTCGACCATCCTAGCGAATATAGGAGCTGCAAATGGGGAGATGCCTTGAGATAAGCGTTATTCACAAACGGCAAATTATTAATACTCTGTGCCTGTGAACGAGTATCTCGAAGTGGCGAAGCTGGTCGAATGCTTACGTGCTACTGTCGTGAACATCTGCGGAATGATGTACGAAGACAGTGAAACTACCACTGAGCACTGAATGTTTGGACGTCCACTACTCTTCGCAGAACGTTCGAAGGCTTGTCCTCTCTGTAAAGTAGGATAGATGGTAATCTGTGGCAACTCTACGAAAGAACACAATCTTGGTGCACACATAAGTGTTTGGGAGCACACCATTCATCACACATTGGAGCTCCGCAGTAGACCACCCTTACGTTTTCACAAACGAAATCGTCAGTTACGATTCCAGTGGGTACGAAAATATCGAGATTCGAACGTCGATCAATGGAAACGTGTAGGCTTTTCGGGTGAATCACATTTTTGACTTGTAAATAATAGATTTGAGCTATCAGTCATCCGTCTGAATTTTTCTGGGCAGATCTCAATTTCAACTAGAAAGTAGCCATTCTCAATGCACTATCATTTTTTATCAATGCATGTAATGCCTGTTGGTCGGGCTTCATCCACAGTTCATCTAATGTATTCAATGAACTGTGGCTGAAGATTTGCAGGTCTCCGGCCGAATAAACCATGTCTGTTCAGTCGTCTGTAGACTGTGTGTCTGGAGACAACCGTCCCGAGCAAGGCTACGTGCAGTACTCCGTGGCCCGTCTGCATGCACTGTTGGTGAGATATTGGTCTTCTTGTGGTGTTGTACACTGTGGATGTCTCGTACTGTACGCGTGGCCACGTTTCTTGTCTGCAGGAATCGTTGCCATACTCTTGAGATCACATTTTGTGGCCCACAGAGGGCCCGTGCTACGACCTGTCGTGTTTGAACACTCTCCCGTCACCCTAGTATTCTACCCCTCATAATGTCATAAATATGTGCTCTTTGAGCCATTTTCAACATACAGTCACCATTATCACATCTGGAAACGTCTGCACACTTTATCGCTCCACCGTACTCTGACATGCACCAACACGCCTATGCGTATGTGGACTGCTGCCAGCGCCACTGTGCGACGACCGCCGGTCAAATGCACGGCATGCTCATAGCCCGAGGTGATTCAAACCCGCAAACCACCAACCAGAGCGTTGTTTCACCATGTATCAGCATTATCCTTAATTTATGAGCATGAGTGTCATATTTACAAGTCAATATAAAAGTCACTGCGTGCAACAGCCTTCTGAATGGAAGGTAACCAGAATCACATTATTGCTACACTAGTTCGATGGTCGTTTCCACGAGCTCCGTCATCGAGGTGAACGACGTCACGGAACGCAGAGCGCCACAGACGCGGGCTGGCGGGAGCCACGTTATGCTGTGGGAGACATTCTCCTGCGCTTGCATGGGACCTGTGGTAGCAATCGAATGTACGCTAACAGCTGCGGACCAACAACATCCCTTCGTGCTTGATGTCTTCCCCTACGGAAATATCATCTGTCAGCAGTATAATTACCTGTGTCTCGGAGTCATAACAGTGTTTCAGTGGTTGGGAAAGCATTACAGTGAAATCATGCTGATGCGTCGGCGAACAAATTCGCCTCATGTAACTCCTGTGGAATCCATGTGGTTCGCTATTGGGCTTATCAGCGTTTCTTCATTTACGCGAATTACTTAACCTGTGAGTAGACATTCAAAGCCACATACTTCCTAAAACTTACCAATAGACTGTCGGATCCATGGAACGCAGAATCAGTGAGGTATTTCGCTGTAAAGACGGACAAACGAGAACTTCATCAGGTAGTCCTAATGTTTTGGCTCGTGATTATATGCAGGGTGGTCCGTTGATCTTGACCGGTCTGAATACCTCACGAAATAACCACCAAACGAAAAAACTACAAAGAACGATAGTTGTCTACCTTGAAGGGGGAAACCAGACGGCCCGCACGTTTACAGATCTGGCGTCCCCGAATTTATTTCTCTGGGGAGAGTTGAAGGAGATTTACTATCGTGATCCACCGGCACCGCCTGACGACATGCGTCAGCGCATTGTCAATGCATGTTCGAACATTACGGAGGGCGAACTACTCGCTGTTGACAAAATGTCGTTACACGTGTTGCCAAATGCACTGAGGTTGACGGACATCATTCTGAGCATTTATTGCATTAATGTGGTATTTACAAGTAATCACGGTGTAACAGCTTGCGTTCTCAGAAATGATAATTTCACAAAGGTACATGAATTATTTGGAACAACCGAACTAAAGTACTCAAATGTAGCTAAGTTCTGTATTTTAATTTAAAAAACCTATCTGTTACCTACTTGATCGTCTAAAACTGTGAGCCATACGTTTGTGACTATTACAGCGCCATCTACCACAAAGGGAAAAAAGTGGTCTAACTAAAACATTCATATTTCTTTACGTACTACAAGAATATGTAATAAAATATCGGTTCCAATTAAAAAAAAACGAAGTTTATATCCGTTTGACCTGTGGCAGCGTCTTCTAGCAGGCCAACCGTAATGCCATCCGGTTTCCCCCTTCAAGGTAGACAAGTTTCGATTGTTGTAGTTTTTTCGTGTGACGCTTATTTCGTGAGATATTTGACCCGGTCACGATCAATGGACCATCCTGTATACTAATTCATGGGTGTACTTGTGTGTGTGTGTGTTGTGTGTGTTTGTGAAACTTCGAATGAAACATTTCAGTTACGTTATTCCCACTTTCCTGCACTGAGATGCCATCATCGTCATCATCATAATGATTTTAAGGAAAGAAATTCTACACAAAATAGTTTGTAATGAACGAGGCATTTATTCTTATGGTTCGAGTCTAAATTTGTTCACACCGAAGATAGAGATTACCATTCACATCCATCTTATTGGAACCTTGCTCTATTACAAAGGCTACGATAAATGTCAGTTGTGAATGGAGCTATAAATCCATTTATTTTCGATAGACAAGTTAATGGGAATTTCGCCAAGTGCTGCCGTTTATCCCTTTTCATTGATATCGATGGCTTTCCAATACGAACGGCGTCCTGTTGTATGTCGTTGTTTCTCTTTATCTGCCAGAAAATTTTAACACAAAATTGAAAATCTGAACTGTTTTTAACTACGCATGCATTAAAAGCAATTTGTTGAGTTTGATTTATTATCTGCAGTGTTGATATGATATTTTTGGCAAAAAATCCTTCGTCACCAACAGACGAGAACTTTTCCACCATGTCAGTTACTAAATACGTTTTGCGACTGTTTGCAATAAGGCTTGACAATGTATGCAATATCTTAACCCATTTCTAATAATCACACGGAAATTCTGTTTGTATAAAAATGACTTAAAGCAGACATTTCAGCCCATCCGAGTCATAACTATGTTACGAGAGAGGCATCTGAAGATAAGTACCCATATTCTGAAAGCAGATGAACTTTATCGCTGAATTGGAAGAAGCGTCTTCATTAAAATAAACTGTCAACAACACAACACAGACACACACACTCACACACACACACACACACACACACACACACACACACACACACACATACACACACACACACCATTATGCACAATTCAGTTCCAAAATGACATTTGTAAGTTGTTGAAATAGGGCCACTGCCTACCAGTTTTACTCAAATTATCATAGAACTTACATATAATACTTTTCAAGAAGTTAACATCGTCACTTTGGAATTATAGTGTGCATCAATTCTTTACATTGAGTCGTTGACTTGCTTTCACATTTATCACAAACTTTAGCGTATTTGTGATCAATCTCAACATACCACGTCCTATCACCGTCAGATCGTGTGCAAAAATAATGAAAAATCTGGCTAACTTAAGTATAGCGCATTTTGGGAAACGGCACAAAGTATGAACTGGAAAAGCTACCATACTCTATACTATTAATGAAAAGTCTCCCATAAGTGATTTGAGTTACTGGCTAACCAGATTTAGGTTTTCCTTGGTTTTATTATATCGTTTCAGGTGAATGACAAAACAAGTTCTTAAGAAAAAGCAGCAGTTCACTTCATTCCCCACAGTCATACACTCCAAGCCCTTGCTTCCTTCAGGTTGCCATCGTCGTCAGGGGACGTTAGACGCTACTCTCTCTTCCTGCTATGTAGACGCAGGCTCGAGGCTTCAGTCCGTTACCATCATTCGTATTGGCTAGTATAGCTGCAAAAATCGTTCCCAGTTCCCTTGCACGGGGATGCAGTAAAGCCCTGCCAAGTGCATTTCAGCTGTACATTTTCTATGAATATAGTCGGTTCATGCTGAGCGATGGAGTGTGAAGACAGTATGAGATTGAAGCGTCATAAGAAACAGTCAGTAAAAAAGAGGATAATGTAAAACGAAAACGTGAGAAATTGTTGAAGCCTATAATACACTTCGCAAACTACTGGATACTTATAATATTATTTGGAATTATCCAAAGTCAATTAATACAACTATAATTTCCATTTAAAGTATATCGTGTTGTGCACCCGAATACAGTGGAAGTTCACTGCATTAAGTATGGTATGACTATTGTCTACAACAAGTAGAAGCATTTGTTACATAATCATATTAGTGCAGTAATGTTAATAAACTGGTTACAAATATTAAAAGACGTTGTGGTAGTGACAGAAATAGTTTTAAGATTTCTTTCTTCAGTACTCAGTGAAACTTCACTCGTGGAACAGTTCCGGAGAGGTAAACGGTCGAAGGTTTCAAACTTCCTAGCAGTGTGTGTGTGTGTGTGTGTGTGTTTGTGTGTGTGTGTGTGTGTGTGTGTTTATGCAGTTTACTTGCTGAATGAACGTAAAGTGCAGTGCAGTTCACACTTAAGTGCTTGGCAAGATTACGACAAACCGTGTCGAAGCCACATGGAAATGTGTCGCTTTACTCTTCGGCAGCACCTCTCATTTGTCACCAGCGATGCCCATCGCGGCCCATACCTATCATATTTTTAAGGAGCCTATCTTGGCTGAGCCCCCCCCCCCCCCCCCCAATGAACCATGGACCTTGCCGTTGGTGGGATGGATTGCGTGTCTCTGTGATACAGATAGCCGTACCATAGGTGTAACCACAACGGAGGGGTATCCGTTGAGAGGAGAGACAAACGTGTGGTTCCTGAAGAGGGGCAGCAGCCTTTTCTGTAGTTGCAGGGGCAACAGTTTGGATGATTGACTCATGTGGCCTTGCAACACTAACCAAAACGGCCTTGCTGTGCTGGTACTGCGAACGGCTGAAACCAAGGGGAAATTTTGCGCGAGGGCATGCAGCTTTACCGTATGATTAAATGATGATGGCGTCCTCTTGGGTAAAATATTCCGGAGGTAACATAGTCCCCCATTCGGATCCCCGGGCGGGGACTACTCAAGAGGATGTCGTTATCAGGAGAAAGAAAACTGGTGTTCTACGGATCGGAGCGTGGAATTTCAGATCCCTTAATCGGGCAGGTAGGTTTGGAAAATTTAAAAAGGGAAATGGATAGGTTAAATTTAGACATAGTGGGAATTAGTGAAGTTCGGTGGCAGGAGGAACAAGACTTTTGGTCAGGTGACTACAGGGTAATAAACACAAAATCAAATAGGGGTAATGCAGGAGTAGGTTTAACAATGAATAGGAAAATAGGAATGCGGGTAAGCTACTACAAACAGCATAGTGAACGCATTATTGTGGCCAAGATAGATACGAAGCGCACACCTACTACAGTAGCACAAGTTTATATGTCAACTAGCTCTGCAGATGACGAAGAAATTGAAGAAATGTATGTTGAAATAAAAGAAGTTATTCAGATAGTGAAGGGAGATGAAAACTTAATAGTCATGGGTGACTGGAATTCGAGTGTAGCAAAAAGGGAGAGAAGGAAACGTAGTAGGTGGACATGGATTGGTGCTAATAAATGACTTAATCGTAGCTAACACTTGGTTTAAGAATCATGAAAGAAGGTTGTATACATGGAAGAACCCTGGAGATACTAAAAGGTATCAGATAGATTATATAATGGTAAGGCAGAGATTCAGGAACCAGGTTTTAAATTGTAAGACATTTCCAGGGGCTGATGTGGACTCTGACCACAATCTATTGGTTATGACCTGCAGATTAAAACTGAAGAAACTGCAAAAAAGTGGGAGTTTAAGGAGGTGGGACCTGGATAAACTGAAAGAACCAGAGGTTGTACAAAGTTTCAGGTAGAGCATAAGGGAGCAATTGATAGGAATGGGGGAAAGAAATACAGTAGAAGAAGAGTGGGTAGCCTTGAGGGATGAAGTAGTGAATGAAGCAGATGGTCAAGTAGGTAAAAAGACGAGGGCTAGTAGAAATCCTTGGGTAACAGAAGAAATATTGAATTTAATTGATGATAGGAGAAAATATAAAAATGCAATAAATGAAGCAGGCAAAAAGGAATACAAACGTCTCAAAAATGAGATCGAAAGGAAGTGCAAAATGGCTAAGCAGGGATGGATAGAATGAAACGATGTAGAGGCTTATCTCACTAGGGGTAAGATAGATACTGCCTACAGGAAAATTAAAGAGACCTTTGTAGATAAGAGAACCACTTGCACGAAAAACAAGAGCTCAGATGGAAACCCAGTTCTAAGCAAAGAAGGGAAAGAAGAAAGGTGGAAGGAGTATATAGAGGGTGTATACAAGGGCGATGTACTTGAGGACAATATTATGGAAATGGAAGAGGATGCAGATGAAGATGAAATGGGAGATAAGATCCTGCGTGAAGAGTTTGACGGAGCACTGAAAGACCTGAGTCGAAACAAGGCCCCCGGAGTAAACAACATTCCATTGGAACTACTGGACGGCTTTGGGAGAGCCAGTCCTGACAAAACTCCACCATCTGGTGAGAAGAATATAATAATTGCAATCCCAAAGAAAGCAGGTGTTGACACATGTGAAAATTAACGAACTATCAGTGTAATAAGCCACAGATGCAAAATACTAACACGAATTCTTTACAGACGAATGGAAAAACTAGTAGAAGCCGACCTTGGGGAAGATCAGTTTGGATTCCGTAGAAATACTGGAACACGTGAGGCAATACTGACCTTACGACTTATCTTAGAAGAAAGATTAAGGAAAGGCAAACCTACGTTTCTAGCATTTGTAGACTTAGAGAAAGCTTTTGACAATGTTGACTGGAATACCCTCTTTCAAATTCTAAAGGTGGCAGGGGTAAAATACAGGGAGTGAAAGGCTATTTACAATTTGTACAGAAACCAGATGGCAGTTATAAGAGTCGAAGGGCATGAAAGGGAAGCAGTGGTTGGGAAGTGAGTGAGACAGGGTTGTAGCCTCTCACCGATGCTATTCAATCTGTCTATTGAGCAAGCAATAAAGGAAACAAAAGAAAAATTTGGAGTAGGTATTAAAATCCACGGAGAAGAAATAAAAACTTTGAGGTTCGCCGATGACATTGTAATTCTGTCAGAGACAGCAAAGGACTTGGAAGAGCAGTTGAATGGAATGGACGGTGTCTTGGAAGGAGTATATAAGATCAACATCAACAAAAGCAAAACGATGATAATGGAATGCAGTCGAATTAAGTCGGGTGATGCTGAGGGAATTAGATTAGGAAATGAGACACTTAAAGTAGTAAGGAAGTTTTGTTATTTGGGGAGCAAAACAACTGATAATGGTCGAAGTAGAGAGGATATAAAATGCAGGCTGGCAATGGTAAGGAAAGCGTTTCTGAAGAAGAGAAATTTGTTAACATCGAGTATAGATTTAAGTGTCAGGAAGTCGCTTCTGAAAGTATTTGTATGGAGTGTAGCCATGTATGGAAGTGAAACATGGACGATAAATAGTTTGGACAAGAAGAGAATAGAAGTTTCGAAATGTGGCGCTACAAAAGAATGCTGAAAATTAGATGGGTAGATCGCGTAACTAATGAGAAAGTATTGAATAGGATTGGGGAGAAGAGATGTTTGTGGCACAACTTGACCAGAAGAAGGGATCGGTTGTTAGGACATGCTCTGAGGCATGAAGGGATCACCAGCTTAGTATTGGAGGGCATCGTGGAGGGTAAAAACCGTAGAGGGAGACCAAGAGATGACTACACTAAGCAGATTCAAAAGGATGTAGGTTACAGTAGGTACTGGGAGATGAAGACGCTTGCACATGATAGGGTAGCATGGAGAGCTGCATCAATCCAGTCTCAGGACTGAAGACCACAACAACAACAGTATCTTGTCGGAGGACCCACTAGGCCCCACTGAAGAGCTTGACCACACCTTCTCGAACAGTTCATCCACTCTATGAACGTACAGTAGCCATAGAGGTCCCAACAACTACAAGCTATAATGTTAAAACGGATGAGCCACCAATTTACATAAAAAAACTTGAATGGTCATAGATTAATCATTGCAAGTAAACTGAGGAACTCAAATCAGCAAACAAGTAGCTATCGTTATTCTTCTACTCTGCTGTTCTCCCTGAGTTTGTCTACTAATGTTCTAAACATCTTTGAGCAGCCTTAGATAATTCTATAATAAGTGCTGACTGGATACGATAATTCTTCTTTAAGGCGCCAAAAACTGAGATAATGGTCTGTTCGGGGAAGGAGGGCGTCCAAGAGTTTCTTCAGGCATGTCATATGCAATTTAACTTTTCATTAATTACTATTAGTTATTAGATACTGTAAAGATATAAGACTGCGAGGACGGTAATCCTTGCGTCTCACACGCTGTTCCAACGGTCCCAGAAATGTTACATGTGATTAATACTAGGTGATTTAGCAGACCAATCGACGTGGTGGTAACATTCCTGAATGTTCGTCAATGCAAGAAAATACGAGTGTGTGCTGGAAAGTAATCCATTCGAATTTTTTAAGAGAAAATTCCTTAAGCTTTTAAATAAGACAAACGTTATTAACACTCTACATTTTTATTAGTCATGTGTTCATATGTCAAGTCGTTGATGGTAGAGGGATCCGAACTGCAGCCTCAATTTCACAGAAAGCAGTTGCTGACAGTTGAGAAAATTACTGAACTACCTGTTTGATAGATCATGGCTGTAAAACACTGACACGTATTCATTACAGAAGAATTGAAAAAACTGGTAGATGCAGAACTCGAGGAAGATTAGCTTGGATTCCGAAAAATGTAGGGACACACGAGCCAATATTGATCCTACCACTTATCTTAAAAGACATGTTTAGAGAAGACAAACCTACATTTGTAACTTTTGTAAACTTAGGGAAAGCTTTTGATGATATTGGGTGGAATACTCTTTGAAATTCTCAAGGTAGCAAAAAGTATCTGTTTTCGTTCTTATTTTTTCCTAAGTTATTGTGGCGAATGGCAAGCAATAATACTACGGCCGTATTTTACTTGTATTGGAAATCCGCTCGCCAAAGTGTTGGGCCGGTCTCTTTTTGCCGCTCGATAGGGGCGTTACGAGATAGTGGCAGATGAACGATTACGGCGATATTTCTGCACTGTTCTGTATATGTTCGCTTCCGCCTTGAATAAAGGACTGCGCCAAATGCGCACCATAGTTTCCTGTCAAGAGCTCCACGGCAAAGAAATTAAAGATATATAGTGACTGCAGAGATCACAGTATAATCCCACTTCACATACGGCAATGTTCAATACACAGTTTAGTACAATTGCACTCCTTGAAACACATCGGCGAGAATTATGCACTGAATAAAAAACCTCTATACAGATACCTTGACGGAAAAGTGGCCCATCTCGTGTCTTCCTCCAGCTCTCTGTTCCTTCCGGAAGCCTAGGTTGCGGATTAAAAGTCTCATTGTGTCTTCAGTGCAATCGAATCGTAGCATCACTTGAAAACGGAAAAAAACTGCGACGCATCGGAGCACACTACGAGCCTACAATCAGCCACTGTGTAGTTGCCTCGCCCGGTGAAGACTGACACTGTCAAAAAGTATTTGATGCATATTTTATCTGTAGTCAGTACACTATGCTTTCATTGCAGTTACGTGAGTCATCTTTTTAATGACCAACCGCGCGGGGTAGCCGTCCGGTCTCATGCGCCTTGTCACGGTCCGCGCGAGGTCCCAGTCCTCCCTCGGGCATTGTTGTGTCTGCTGGCCTTAGCGTAGGTTAGTTTAAGTTAGATTAAGTAGTGTGTAAGCTTACGGACCGATGACCTCAGCAGTTTGGTGCCATAAGACATTACCACAACTTTCCAACTTTCTTAATGACTAATGCATAAATGTAAATGCTTTTTTCACTTTACATCTTGTAACTAAAATGTGCACCCACTATATGAGACCTTCTACCAAAGTAAATTTTATGACCAATTGTCTGTTATCCCTCAGTCATTCACTTACACTGAAGAAATTGTTGAACTCCTATTCTTTGAGTATTGATGTGAAGATTACGAAACATTGCCTAACGATTTGTTGTTAACGATTGTATATCGTGTTATTATAAGTACTATAGTTTCTCGCCTGTCTTCTGGGCTTTCATATTTGTTTATAGTTCATTGAGGTGTAATTAAATTTCGTTAAATTGACATATTTAATGTGTGTCTTCTGCTACTTCTAATACTACCAAGCCCTCTTGTGTATTTCACTTAGTCAGCAAATATTTAGTATACGGGGTGATTCAGTGCTCCTACTGATGCGGGTCAAGCAATCTGCAACGCCTTCAAAAAACATAGAAAAAAACACGAACAGGACCTTCCTGTAGGAAGTTAAATGTAGTTAGATTTTGTACTGTGATGAGTTTTTGCAGGAGGCCACAGCTTTCGAGTTATTCAAGAAAAAACATTTGAAAGTCATTTTTGTGGGTTTTTCTGGAATAAATCGAAAACTATGGCCTCTAGCGAAAACGTATCCCTACACAAAGCTTAACTACATCATATTCGCTAGAAAAAAGCACTGTTCATTTTTTCTGTAGGACTAATAGATTATGTACTGTGAGTGAGAGATTATGAAAATCTCATGCATGGTGTTTTAAGGCATTACACGTTGCAAGAAATCCCTGGGTAGTGCCATAGTGCCAACTGAATCACCCTGTATGCTACATTTTCGTTTTATATAATTAATTTAACTACTCGCTAGTTCTGCTGACAAGCCTGGAATTTCGACAGCAAGAAAACGTGAACCTCATTTTTAAATCGAGTGGCTGTACAGTGGAGTTTTAGGACTACGATTAAAAACAGCACTTGTGTTCAGTGAACAGCTCCTTCTCCAAAACAATCTCATCGTTTCTAAACATTCTGCAGTAATAACGCTACCTGGAAATTGGAGAAGAAATGTTTCATACAGTTTTAGAAATACTAGCAAAGAAACAATACGTGGCACAAGACGAACTAATTGCCAATAAAAACGTCGATAAAGTGAGTGCATTTGAAGAGACTGAAGACGTCGGTTCATCTACATCAGACGTTACGAGGCTGAAGAGAAGCAGTCGAAAATGGATAGCGGTTACGTTCCGCTGTATTACCAAATTAGCTTCGCCTCTCTTGCGAGAGAGTATGAAGGTTACAGTTTGGCCACTCTTTGTGGAAGGGGAGCTTCAAGCCTCAAAAGCATGAAAGATTCAAAAATATGGGAAGAACAAATAAAATAAGGTGGGACAAAGCATGAACAACTTAAGATAATTGATTGGTTGATCTGGGATCGTTTCATAGAGGTCCGAGAATGTAATCGGCAGGTGACGACCAGAAACCTGCAACAATGTGCTCTTGCTGCTGCTAGCCAATTACCTTAGATACATCTGCAAGCTTCTGACTCGTGGGTGTTGCTCTTCACACGGAGACATCGGATTCGACAGCGAAAAATCACCAGATTTTTATCCGAGGGGAACGCGTTGCAACAAGTCCTTGATGCGGTAGCAAATTTCCGAACGCAGGCTCAAGCCCTCTTACCAAAATGTGCAGCGACAAGATATGCAAAAGTTGGCAGTCATACCCGGCAGAATACGCTGTCACCTTATGTAGAAATTCCTATCATACATCTTCGTTTGCTTGCAAGAGACCACGCGATCATTTGGACCAAGGGAGCAAAAAGCAGCTGATGAGTACGCACATAAATACAAAAACCTTATTATGACATCTTTAAAGTCCACCAAACGCACAACGGTACTATACAGTAAATTTCTAATTGACCTCTTGAAGCCGTACGTGAGAGAAGAACAATTTCCTTGGCCCCTCGATTCATGAGGAGGCCAAACGAACCTGGGTTTGTACGATGAAATTTTTGAAAATAGAGAGGCTTTGCTTCTGTGCACCATTAAATTAATTCATCCAAATGTGCTTCATTGGTGCAACCCTGCGACCTTTGTTTTTACAAGCAGGTGAAAAACCTTACAAGGAGACTACAAAATTACTTGTATATCATCGAACACAATTAGAAAGATCAAGATAAGATCGTGTAAAAATTCAACAGTCGTACACCATCAGTTGCCTCCATCAATATTTAGTGACATGATTAAACATGCGCGGTGCTCCGCGAAAATGTGTCATGACCGAGAACAGTTTATGAATTTAAACCAAATTTGTTATGCTGTGGAAAAATTGAAAAAAAAAGAATGACCATACAAAAGGTCTGGCTATCATCACCTAGCGAGAGAGTTGGAAAAGCAATCACTAAACGATGCCACCATGGATCCGTTTTAGGACCACTCTTTCGGGACATCCACATGGGCCCACTACTAGACAGTTTACAGCAAAGCGAAGAAGTGCTGGAGGTGATAGTCTACGCTCATGACCTCCTCCTGTTCGTCGGCGGCCGTAGCCGGGAAGACATAGAACGGAACATTGATAGAGCCATAGAGAGACTCCACCAATGCTGCCACATGACTAAAATGACAAATCCACTTACCTGGTGTTAAAAGGACATCTAATTAGAAATCCCATTGTGCGAATTAACGGCTCACCAGTTCTCCGGCGACGTGACAGACGCTACCTAGGAGTCATCACTGATGAGATGTGGAACTTCGGGAAAAACATTGATACCGTAACCCAGAGAGCTCTGAAGATATTAAACCATTTCATCTCGATAGGACACAAAAGATTCCATCTCCCCAACACCTTATTAAACTTTACCATAACAGCATCTCAACCTCAATAGTGGGTTACGGCTCGGGAGTCTGAGAGCACAGGCTCACGAGTGTTGTGCCCGCCATGACAGTGAGAAAGGTCTACATCTACATCTACATCCATACTCCGCAAGCCACCTGACAGTGTGTGGCGGAGGGTCCAGAGAAGTATGATACTGAGATCTGTGGGGGCCTACAGAACATCTCCAAGAGGAGCCCTATTAGTCAGAATGAGGCTCTGCCTACTGCATATCAAAATAAGGGAACAAGCGGCTTGGTACTGTGCAAAAAAGGATAATTGTGAGAAAATTGTAGACATCATGGGTGTGAGGGTGGAGGACAAAAGGGAAATAGGAAAAGAGGGGAGGAACTTCGGCAGGGGTCTTGGGAGGTAGAAGAAACTGGACGTAGAACTTTCCAGTTCATACCAGATGTGAGGGGGCGCTTGGACATGAAATACTTTGAGCCAACACGAGGATTGATCCACTTTCTCACTGGCCATGGACCCTACCCGACATACTTAGGTCGATTCGGGAAGAGGGCTTCACCCGCGTGTGACTGTGGCGTGTCAGAGGGTGCTCCCGACCATGTGGTTTACGAGTGTCTCCTCTTCAATGATGTTGTGACTACACATAGAGACAGACTTCCTAACCATGACACATATCAACTACTTAGGCGTGAGGACACTTTCCAACTACTACATATATTATCTAAGGAGGTATCACGGAAAGTTTTAACAGAATATCTGAGGGACATGAACTAACTAACTGAGACAACCAACAGCGATTGCCTCCAGAGCCCTATTCCCATACCGCCTGTGCGTGGACTGGCCGACTTTCCATCATAGTTGGAATCCGCCATGTGCAGGATTACGGGGAGTGGCGATCAATGCTACCGATATAGACATGTACCGGATATGACGTAGGATAAGTTTGTTTGTACGACTTAGTTTACGAAAACTAAGTTAGGGAACTGCAGCGAATAAACATCGTCGTCTGCCCAGTGCCAGGGGCACGCTCTTCGGGTTTAGCTCGATGAGCAAGGCTATCAAAGTAGGTTTATATCTCTCACTGGCACACTTGTGACGCTGCAGGTGATAGGAACTAGTTGTAAGAAATAGATATAAGTCCTAGGTATTAGATATTAAATGCCCATTGTATGTAATACCAACTGTAGCTCACTTGAAAATTGTAATTAGCTGTAACATAATTATACCAGTTGTATAATTATTATGACCCACTAATAAGATAAGGAAGTGGGTTACTATTGTATAAAGATTATGGTTAGCAATAAAGATTTTTTTTTAAAAAAAAGCTCTGTGTTCATTACGTGTTCTCTATGTCCGAATAATTATTGTTTTATGTTGTTCTACGATCAGTATCATCCTGATTCGTGCAGCGCTTCATAGCACCACATTTGTAGGTACAATGTTGTCAATAAAAAGATTATACTGGTTAGATTCAAAGTGGTTGTTTATCCTTTTTGTCTCCAATGTCCTTAGAAACATATTTAGTTTTACTATGTTTCGGGATAAATTTTACGCAAATAATAAAGAATCTCCAAACACACACAATTTGGACAGTCATAATAAATCTGTTGTTAGAGTTAGGTGGGAATAAAGAAACGAAAAGAAGCACCAGCAGCGAGATTCGATTCACAGACCCTGCACATATGAAACTAACCACTTAGTTACTTGGCTACTGATTGCTTGCCCGTTAGCGATCACACAATAGTAAATGTACATCTGCCTAAAACTTTCGAATTTCTGGAAAACGAATGGGAGATTCGTCATTGCCTTTGCATAAGTTGAAGTTCTATCCGTGCTTTACACATGCTGTCGACATGAATCAGATAGGTGAGAGAATGTAAGCAATAAATAAATAAATAAATAAAATAAAGAAATTCGTTATTAGACCCACCTGGCAGATCTTGTATTCCTGTGAGACTTGACGAAGAGCATCAGTCTGTCTTCTGCTTGTCTCAACGTGGGTACCTTCTTGCTTATTAAGGCATGTGTCATGGAGATCGCGCGACTTGTGCGTAATAGGTTAAGAATTTGGGTCAGGCATGAATCTTGTCCTGACGGCCGATGCTTTTAAGGCGACCGTTCTAGAGAAGCAATGCATCCGGGTTCGAGTCCCGGTCCAGCACAAAATTTCAACCTTCACGACTGATTCATTTCAGTGCGTATAAATGGCTGACGAACCTGTTACTATATACACTGTAATATCAAATTGCCCTCTTGAATTCCAGTAGTGCAGTTCATCGAGCTGTGAGTAGTAATTTAGCCTGAGATTATTATTACCGGTATTTCGCGGCGGTCCGTCATCACTGTGGAATTCAAGCTCTTGTGTCATATCTTGAAGTGTTTCTACACTCCTGGAATTTGAAATAAAAACACCGTGAATTCATTGTCCCAGGAAGGGGAAACTTTAATGACACATTCCTGGGGTCAGATACATCACATGATCACACTGACAGAATCACAGGCACATAGACACAGGCAACAGAGCATGCACAATGTCGGCACTAGTACAGTGTATATCCACCTTTCGCAGCAATGCAGGCTGCTATTCTCCCATGGAGACGATCGTAGAGATGCTGGATGTAGTCCTGTGGAACGACTTGCCATGCCATTTCCACCTGGCGCCTCAGTTGGACCAGCGTTCGTGCTGGACGTGCAGACCGCGTGAGACGACGCTTCATCCAGTCCCAAACATGCTCAATGGGGGACAGATCCGAAGACCTTGCTGGCCTGGGTAGTTGACTTACACCTTCTAGAGCACGTTGGGTGACACGGGATACATGCAGACGTGCATTGTCCTGTTGGAACAGCAAGTTCCCTTGCCGGTCTAGGAACGGTAGAACGATGGGTTCGATGACGGTTTGGATGTACCGTGTACTATTCAGTGTCCCCTCGACGATCACCAGAGGTGTACGGCCAGTGTAGGAGATCGTTCCCCACACCATGATGCCAGGTGTTGGCCCTGTGTGCCTTGGTCGTATGCAGTCCTGATTGTGGCGCTCACCTGCACGGCGCCAAACACGCATACGACCATCATTGGCACCAAGTCAGAAGCGACTCTCATCGCTGAAGACGATACGTCTCCATTCGTCCCTCCATTCCGCCTGTCGCGACACCACTGGAGGCGGGCTGCACGATGTTGGGTCGTGAGCGGAAGACGGCCTAACGGTGTGCGGGACCGTAGCCCAGCTTCATGGAGACGGTTGCGAATGGTCCTCGCCGATACCCCAGGACCAACAGTGTCCCTAATTTGCTGCGAAGTGGCGGTGCGGTCCCCTACGGCACTGCGTAGAATCCTACGGTCTTGCCGTGCATCCGTGCGTCGCTGCGGTCTGGTCCCAGGTCAATGGGCACGTGCACCTTCCGCCGACCACTGGCGACAACATCGATGTACTGTGGAGACCTCACGCCCCACGTGTTGAGCAATTCGGCGGTACGTCCACCCGGCCTCCCGCATGCCCACTATACACCCTCGCTCAAAGTCCGTCAACTGCACATACGGTTCACGTCCACGCTGTTGCGGCATGCTACCAGTGTTAAACACTGCGATGGAGCTCCGTATGCCACGGCAAACTGGCTGACACTGACGGCGGTGGTGCACAAATGCTGCGCAGCTAGCGCCATTCGACGGCCAAGACCGCGGTTCCTGGTGTGTCCGCTGTGCCGTGATTGTGATCATTGATTGTACAGCCCTCTCGCAGTGTCCGGAGCAAGTATGGTGGGTCTGTCACACCGGTGTCAATGTGTTCTTTTTTCCATTTCCAGGAGTATAGTTATTAAGTTTTTGTATGACCATCTTTTTTGACGGGGGTCCGTGGGGACTACAGCCGTTCACTATTACAACAACAAAAAAACTGCTACAGCCGTCCTTATGGTCTCATTTACTGTATAACTACCACTTTAGGTACTTCAATACGCCATCTTCAGGCCGTAGTTGATGCTGAAATGGTTAACACGATCCATATACAGGGAGTCTCACCTAACTTGTCACCTAAAATATCTCTGGAACTACAGTAGATACTCAAAAACGATTTACACCAACATGAACTTACGGCAGGGACTTAGGAAACCAAATGCTATGCAAAATTTTAAAACGTTAACTTATTTTCAACACAAGCTTGTGTATTTTTAAATGGACACCCCCTGTTATTTCGTATGCAACCAATAGCATGGAAAATGACAAAAATAATGGCTTTGGTTACATCGAAATAAGTTCTTTACATCCCAAGTAAATGCGAAGCGAAGTTGATGCTTGAAATAAATGAAGCACACAGCTAGCGCACGTCCTGAGACTCGAGCGTGCACCTCACGCTGCATGTTTCAGGGGCTCAGACAATGGGAAGGTATGCACCATCCACAAAAATAAACACGTAACACTTCCAACGCAAAGTTACCTTTATGAAATTAAAAATGTATGTTTATTCTAGCGAAATGAGAAAAAGAGCTACAATTATAAATAACTCACTTGAATTCACTTTGCTAAACGCATTTGCTAGTGCCCTGTCGCCCACAGAAACTATATTGTTGTGCAGTACATCCAGCCAAGACCCACATCTTGACCAATTAAACTGTGTCACGTCAACATATATTGGAAGTGCCCTCCGTTTGCATCAATATACGTTTGCAGACGACTAACGAGAGTGTTGCACAGACTGTAGAGTTTCTACAGATATTGCCGGACACGCCGGAGTAATACGATGTTGCATATCCTCTACTGTCGTTCGGGGTTCTTGATACACTCTGCTTCTCATTGCGCCCCAGGGAAAGAAGTCTGTTGGCGTCGAGTCGGAGACCGTGCTAGCTATCGATCAGTACATCCCCGCCCCATCCACCTATTTGGAAATGTCGCATCTAGAACGTCTCTGAGAACTTTTGTATTGTGTGCAGGACATACATTATGTTGGAACCACATTGATCGACTAGTTTCCAATCCTAGATCCTTCATGAGGGGCGCTAGGATGTGTTAAAGAAATGATGCATATAGCTGTCCATTCAATGTTCCACGGTAAAAATAGGGATAATTAGTACACTTAGCAATGATACCGCACCGAACATCGACACTCCACTGTCCTTGATGAGCGACTTGGCGAATCCAGTGGGGAATTAGCACGGACCAGTAGTGCATGTTTCGCAGATTCACATTACCATGGTTTGTAAATGAAGCCTCGTCCCTAAACAACGTGTTGCTTATGAATAATGGATTACCTTTCAACTGCTGAAGTGCAAAACGACAGACTGCCACACGGTATTCAAAGTCAATCACATACAGAACTTGGTGTAGCGAGATATGGAACGGATGAAACCGATACCGATGCAAGATTCTGCACACACTACTGTGGCTTACTCCTGCACCTCGTGGTATTTCTCGTACACCACCTGAGGATTGTGCGCTACAGCAGCCAGAACAGCACTTTACTTTCCATAGACAGTCGCTGGAGTTGTAAGCCGATGTTTTGTGGAAGCCCAGCTTCCTGTGCCCTTGAGTGCCTTGCAGATGTTGCCCATGGTTCGATGTGACGGACACCGCCGATCTGGGTAGGGTTCAGCATACAGTGTCACAGCTGCGGTTGCATTTCTGTGACATTCGCCATAAATTGAAATTGTATATAGTTTTTCTTCATTACTGAAGGCCGGCATATCGACTAGATCATGGCAAATGTAATAAGCCACAAGAAATAAGGTTTTAATGTGGCAACTTATATGAATTACGTCACAGACCAATTCAGCAGACCAGATTATGAGACACTTGTGCACTCAAGGTAGAGCGTGCCTTGGTGATATCGGTATGTTTACGACAGGATACAGATGCCAGTGCAGGCAACCCCTGCTCTGAGCAGAGTACTACATGCGATGTATTATTTCAGAAACTGTGACGCCGTTGCTATCCATTAGAAGGCACGTATTTCAGAACTTATGGGGTTTGGAAACGCGAAACCAAGAGTGTTATCACTAATTGTGAAACGTGCCCTTAGAAAAATTATACAAGACTGGTCTATGTGAAACGTCCTCTTTGAACAATTATACACGAATGTGCTTAAACTGACACACAATATTTTAAGCGCAACGCAATCTGACTTCCTAAAATCCCTACCAAAGAATGGCCCTGATTAACATTAACCTATACGTTACACAAATTACTTACCTCACAAAAATCTTCGTTACTCGAACTACTGCAATACAGCGAGCGCCACTACCGCCAGCTAACTAAAAGATTCAAACTACGGAAGTCAGTAACTACTGAGGCACTGTTAGCAAATGAAAGATTTTAATAGAGAACAAACAATGTATTTACCTTAATAGTCATAATATATATATATTTCAGTTCATGACACCAATTCTTACAAATTTCAAAACTCCGCCATCTCTCTCCCCACGTCCACCACTGCTTGCGGCTCACCTCCAACTGCGCAACGCTACGCGCTGTTAGCATTCAGCTGCCGCTGCCCAACACTACAATGGCAGACAACAATGCAAACTAGCCACAGACTGCGCACAGCACAGCCAGTGATTTTTCATACAGAGCGCTACGTGGCGTTACCAATAAGAAAATGTAAACAGCCTACTTACATAGCCCCCATGCTCCACACAAAAAAATTTACAAATTGTTTTGGGCCGTGGTCAATACAGATTTGAAAATTTTTTTCATAATTACAATAACAAAAAAATGAAATGCACACACTTATCGATACAATGTTGGTCAAAAGCTAAAATTCTCTCACAGTCCATAAAGACAGTCCTGATCGTTCATCATAGTAAAATTGTAGTGTTTTTTTCAAAGTCTGAGCAATAAAACAAATTGCACTTGGAAGTAGTGGATTTCTAAGCAGTCTTGATGAAGTAGTGTTGTCCTTCCAACGAAAGACAGTGCTGACTCTTGACATGCAGACAGGTAATAGGGCACAGCAGAGTCAGTCGACATTGAAGACTATCGGTAGGTAGGTCATCACAGAGCAGACCCAGTGTAGTCCTGGTAGAGATTACTATTGGTGGGCCACCAGTGGTGCCGACCCACTACAGTCATTGTAGAAATAATGGTATTGGTGGGTCATCAAAGCTGTAGACCCACTGTAGTCCTTGCAGAAATAATGGTATTGGTGGGTCATCAAAGGTGTAGACCCACTGTAGTCCTTGTAGAGATGGCCAGCAGCCATCTGTTGCGAATGTGCAGGTGCACATTCACCGTCGAAGAGTCTTGCGAAGAATATAACAAGTCCATAACCACCACTTGTACACTCACAAAAATTGTTTTTGAAATGTCCTTACAACCAGCAATGCTGTTATCCAGTCCCTTACTGAATTATTAACACACGTGCAAACACTATCAGTCCCTACTTCTCACATATTGTCCATATACTATGACCAACAGAAACGTTTGCAGTGAAATGTAATTTACAAGTTACTTAATTTGATGAACTGGTGTCAATTACAATTTTATAACATAAGAATACAATAACAAAGGTACAAAATATATCATTAAAGAACAAAACAATACAGATAACATTTGTAGTAGTACAGGCTTTACAAAAGAATCGAAATAACAAATACATCAGTGTTGCAAAAATTATGACATAAGTACATACATAAAAGATCAGAATAACTTTTGAAACATCAACTTCACACATGAGCAATAAAACAGAACAGATAAATAATGTCTAAACATCTTTACAAAGTAAATAACACACTATCATAAAAATTCTACTACGCAACTCTCATCAGATAAACACATAAACACAGGAAGAACACAAATACCCAAGGGTACACAAACATATAGTGGGTTAACACAAGAGGAAAGGGCAGGATTTGTTGTCAGTGTAACATTTGGTACTGCAGTCCAACCCAAAACTTCATTCCTTAGATCTTTCGTCTTATTGCAATATTTGTTTCCACCAAAAAAATCCTATCCAAGCATGCTTTCTGTATTTATATGTTCACATATTTCTTACATCATCATTTATTTTCCAGTATCTTACCTCATCATTTACTTCCAATAAAATCCTACCTATACCTGCTTTCTGTACTTTTCTCATATAACCTCTCAGTGCATTTCTTCAAATCCATCGCAACTCATTCTCTTATATAGGCTACCCCCTCTTAAGCTAACTTAAATCTACTGAGCTCAGATGCTTAACTAAGGGACGAGGCAATGCAGCAGATCAAAAGAATGAATACGAACAGCAATAAAAAAGGTGCAGGTAAGCAAAGCAAGCAGCAATAAATGAAATAACTTATATCTAAACATGACAAACCCACAAGCAGAAAAAATAGTACACTGAAGACAACAACGCAGATAAGGGAAATGTATATTCACATCTTAATGTCTATGTAATTAAAATGGTGCACCACTACTTATTCAATGAAATAAATTACCAAGTACTTGAAAAGAAAATTATGTATGCAGTTCCTGTGAAGGGAAGTCTTTTTGTGCTCCTTCGTTTTTTTAAGTACATCGTAAAGTTATTATTTACTGCATCTCTAGGCATAAAATAACTATATTAGTACATCTATTAAATTGTATTTTAACCAATGCTGCAGTGCAGATAGAAACTAGATATTAAACAAAATGAGTAAATAAATATATAAAGCAATCCACATGGCATTTCTCTCAACTAGCAAGACAATAGCCGTGTAATATTTCTCATTGTTTCATTAGGCGTTTTAGTAAATATCATAAATTAAGAGCTCCACAGTATAATCATATGTTTTCAAGTTTGAGCGTGTCATATTTGCGACGCTTTCTAAAAAGAAATGTCAATAGCGAGGATAATGACACCCTTTTTTGTTTTTACCTGTGCCTCTGAAAGGCACACACAAATGGCTTTTTTCCCAGGCAACTGTCGCACAGCTGGGTGCCCACGACGCATTACGGGCAGGTGGCCACTTACCTTTCTTACTGAAAAATTTACGACAGTAGTTTCCTCTACAGTGACAGTCTCATATAAAAAACATTCGCAGGTCAAGAATTTGCTTTACACATCAGTAGAAACCAAATCCTATTGATATAACAGTGTGGAAAAAATTTTCGTCGGCATTGTAATACATTCACGCATTTACATACATTTCATAGCTCTTAAAGTACGATTCTTGGTTTCCAACAACCTTTTTCACAAACCAGAGTCCGTAATCTCTACTCATTATTTCTTACCTTATTCGTCGACACTTCTTCAATATTTCATCATAACATATATGTAGCATAATCAAATAACTCATATAGCATCAGCTTATTCATCATAAACATACCGCAATAGCATAATACACATAGTCATCGTGATAACAACATCATAACACCTTAGTCAAATTCTCAAAATCGTCGTAGCTTCCTCCACTAATTTCAAAACCTAAAAAAATTCTCTGCTCATGTCAAAAGTGTCATCTACCTCAAACGTACTTTAAAAATCATGATCCCATACCAAATACGTCATTCAAAGCTCTCATAGTATCACAATCGTTCTGAAAAAATATGAACAGTTCACAAAGTACAGAAAAAAATACAATTTTATAAGTGTGAAGTTATCCAACTGTGTAATTACGTAAACATCTGTCACTGATGTAGTATAGTAAATGTTTGTTTCTCTCAGTTAAGTGAACAGATAGCTGTGTAATTTATGTGTTAGATAAATATGGTACCGATGTGTAGAGTTGTATAAGCAAATACCATATTAGCTAGGGCTCCTTGTGCTTGCCAAACACATGGTACACAAAGTAAGCGTGTACCCCCCTGAGGATTAATGTAATTATATCCTCAGGTGTTACAGATTGCAGCAATGGAATGAAATGTATCACGGACCACCTTTGTACCATTGTAATCCAAAAATCTTTAAAAATAAATGTTTTAAGTACAAAATTAATCACTCAACTATGTGTACTGTAGCGCTAAACTGTGCGTCATGTTGTAAGACAATCTCCGTGGAAGTGTCGTAGTTATCGTCCTCCGAAATCTAAGTTCTGCAGAAGTCAACGTACTTACCTCATGATAAACCAAATGAAATGCTTTGCGTATAGATATCGTAGTTACTACGCTTATTGCCGTGATGAAGTAAGTACTGTACTGTAACGTATTGTTGTGCTACAAAAAAGGCTGTCTCATTGTAGCTATACCACAAAGATACTACTAAAATATGTTTTCCTTTCCAGAAGAATTCAGAAAAACTGTGCAGATATAAAACAGATACACCGCAAAAGCATAATGTAAATTGTGTCACACATTAGTAGCGTCGTGACATAGTCGTGTAGCTATCAAAGAAACCAAACGCTAAGTCATCTTTAATCTCACAGAATTTATTTTCAAGTAAACCAAAATGTTGCATTAAAATCTCATTAGCAGTACTGGTAACTGTTCTAAGTATGTCAGCCTTATAGTCGTTACGTAATCGTGCAACTAACAAGCAAGAATGTACAAATAGCAACACTGTGTCGTCTGTTCACTATAACAATGCATTCGTAATTTCTGTTTACATAAGTCCTCTTGGTTCTTGACTGGATATTTAACTTCAAACATGGTTGCATGTTAACAGATTCTAAGTCTGAGAAATTGTACTAGTAGCGTGAAGTGAAAAATTTTATGGCAAAGACAAAGTTAAAAAGCAGATTATCTTTCAATAAACGGTTTTACATGTGAAATGTGGTGTAAACCTTTATTCTTCCTAGTATGCAGACTGTCAACAGAAAAGCAATAATCATGTGATTGCATCGGTAAGGAACACTGGAATTTTGCTCAAGGTTACCTTATGTTATTTTTCTCTGAGCCAGCCGGCGCACGCGGCTGCCTGCGGTGCGAGTCATTGTCTGTTTCTTTGTTGGCGCGCGTCGTTATTGGGATTAGGAGACCTAATTTCTACAATTTCACCTTGCCGAGAGGGCCCTGCTCTGTTTGAATCCCGCCAGTTGTGATGCAATTCAGGTCTGTCGTTACGATCATATCGTCTGTCGTCATGTCGGTAATTTCTGTAATTAATTTCTTGTCGGTTAAGTGGTGGAGAATTTCTCCCTGAATCGGAACTGCGCGCTGGACCGTTGCGTCTGAAGTTATTCCGTCTCACTTGATAATAATAGTTCTGGTTGCCATATTGTCTGTTTCTATGATTGTCTCTGTCATATTCATTACTACGGAAATGCGATCTTTCTCTGTAATTATTACTACTCTGCCAACGGTTGTCATACGGGTGGTGTCTGTTTTGGTCACGATTTACGTTGTACGAATAGCCTTGTGGTGTATTACTTCTGTCATCGCGGAATTGTGACGGATGTGACCTGTAATTGTTGTGTTCCTGTTTTCGCGTTCCGTGATTGTCAGTGTCAAGTTCTAATTCTTGTAAGAGTCTCTGTAAAGCTTCTATGTCGTTTTTGCAACGGCTTGCCAAAATAATATGCCGTAAATGTTCAGGCAATTTGATTAAGCAAATGCGGATGAGTTCTGAAGGGCTGTATGGGTTTGAAAGATACTGATTCTTATGTAACATGTCTTCAAAATATTTCACAAGACTTGAAAATTCAGATTGTTCGAAATTTTTCATCATTATGATGCCATGTTTAACTTGGTCTTGTGTGGCTTGAGACCAATATGCTGAGAGGAAGGCGTGGTAAAATTCTCCTTCACTGTGGCAATCGTGAATGACCGATCGCATTCTTACAGCTGGTTCATTCTCTAAATAGCCACACATAAATTCTAATCTCTGCTCTAATGACCAGTTGGGGGGGGGGGGGGTGGGGGAACAATAAGAGAATTGATGAAGCCACGCTTGTGGATGAATGTCGTTGCCAGAATTCCTGAATGTTTCGAATTTACGTGTAGTAATGAATAGCTTATAGTCAAAATCATCGTGTCGGCGGGTTGCATGTCGGTCATTGTTACGTCGTTTCGGCGGTTCCATCTCAAAATTCGGTGTACTCTGCCAATTTCTTTCATAATCTCCAAAGTGCCCTGTGTTATTATTTTGTGGCGGTTCCGTATTTTTATGTCCCTCTTCCCATATTGGTGTGCGAGAGTCCTCTGAAATACGTAATTCTTGTATTACCTGTGTCAGCTGATCTTGTACTTCCCGGATCTCTCTCTGGTGTTGCGTATTAATTTGATTTTGATTTTGTTTGAATTTCCTAATTTGTTCAAACTCTTCTGTGTCATTAAAGACTATCGATTTTGGGTCATTCAGATTATCATCTACCTTCGTAGATAAATTATTTAGCTGATCCGAAAGTTCAACTACTTTCTCTGATAATGAACTAATGTCCTCCATGTGTCTTTCTGAACCAATTTTCAGAGTATCTACTGTGTCCTTTAAGTTTTCTTGAGTTTTTGCAAGTTGCGTAACCGAATCGGTAAATGCAACTGAGTCAATTTTAGCTTGCAAGGTCTCATGATTTTCATGAACAATTGTTTACAGATCTTTTATGGCTGCTTCGTGATTCTGTAATGCGTTTTCATGCCGCGAAAAAATAGGTTGAAAATTCTCACAAATTTGTGTTTTTACCTCATTACAGATTTTTTGGCATTTAGATTCAATGTTATGTAACTCAGTAGTTAAATCTTCACGTGTTTGTTCAAGTGTGGTGTCTAACTTTTGAAGCTTTTGCTGTGTTTGTCTCTGATGTTGTTCCATTGTGTCTAACTGTTGGAGTGTTTGTCTCTGATTTTGTTCCATTGTGTCCAACTGTTGCTGTGTTTGTCTCTGATTTTGTTCCATTGTGTCTAGCTTTTGAAGATTTTGTCCCATTTGTTTCTGATTTTGTTACATTTGTTGCATTAATTGCAATAATAATGTATTAGTGTCTGGAATCTGTTTTTCTATGCTTATTGGCAGTGCATTTGCACCGGCAATATTCACATTTTGACAGGCAGAAAATATGTCTTGACTCATTTGAGAAAACGGTGAGGACTCATAACCTAAGTCTACAGTATTTGCAATATTGTGTTCTGTCATTTCGGATTCCTGAGGCGAGCTGTTGACGACTGTTCGATCGATAATTGTTCCCTGTTCACTACTTGTTTCATTGTCTACACCATTATTTGCCGCCCGCTCCATTTCCCTATGCACAATTACCAAATTTCTACTTCGAATGTCTGTTAACTCACTACACAGTGGCGCTGATAAGCGACGCTCGTCGTCACTATTATTTCTCAGTTTACCTTGGAGCCTAGTGTTACGTTTTTCACACGCCATTATTGTCACAATATTTCACACGATAACACATAAAAGCACAATTTGAAGACCAATAATAAGAGAACACATTAACATAGCGCTGAAAATAATATCTAGTTAGTTGCAAACGAAGCTGCGAAATACTTTGTGAAAATCTACATGCATGTCAGCTAGCGCTAGCAATAAACAAAGGCTACACTAGCTACACAAACTACAAGAAAAAATCAGAAGATTCCAGTAAGGTATCCTTGGCTAAGGGTCGACATATGAAACGTCCCCTTAGAAAAATTATAGACGACATGTCTATGTGAGACGTCCTCTTTGAACAATTATACACGAACGTGCTTAAACTGACACACAATATTTTTAGCGCAACGCAATCTGACTTCCTAAAATCCCTACGAAAGAATGGCCCTCACTAACATTAACCTATACGTTACACAAATCACTTACCTCGCAAAAATCTTCGTTACTCGAACTACTGCAATACAGCGAGCGCCACTACCGCCAGCTAACTAAAAGATTCAAACTACGGAAGTCACTAACTACTGAGGCACAGTTAGCAAATGAAAGATTTTAATACAGATCAAACAATGTATTTACCTTAATAGTCATAATATATATTTCAGTTCATGACACCAATTCTTACAAATTTCAAAACTCCACCATCTCTCTCCCCACGTCCACCACTGCTTGCGGCTCACCTCCAACTGCGCAACGCTACGCGCTGTTAGCATTCAGCTGCCGCTGCCCAACACTACAATGGCAGACAACAATGCAAACTAGCCACAGACTGCGCACAGCACAGCCAGTGATTTTTCATACAGAGCGCTACGTGGCGTTACCAATAAGAAAATGTAAACAGCCTACTTACAATTGTACCTCTAGTTATCATTTCTCAACAATAAATATTATGCGCAGGACATCCATCATTCTGCTACCGCATTATTTGACACATTATAAGAGGTGGACCGGTTCAAGTAAGGTACAGCTGAAGAAGGGGCTAAACTATCCCCCTTTAGGAGTGCCATCAGTGCAATATGGGCCAATGATGTGTTGTCATACAATACCACACCATACATCAACACTTCACTGACGCAGTACGTCAATCACATCATGATTACTGCCACTGTGAGGTGCACGCTTGTGTCTCGGGACATTCGCTAGCTGTGCACTTAATTTGTTTTAAGTGTCAACTTCGCTTCTCATTTTCTCGTCATGTAATTGACGTATTCCGATGCAACCAACGCAATTATTTTTGTGATTTGTCATGCTATTGATTGCATACGAAATAATGGGTGGGTGTCCATTTTAAAATACACAAGTTTGAGTTACGTTTTAAAATTTCGTATATTATTTGGTTTCTTAAGCCCCTGTCGTACGTTAATGCTGGTGAAAACCATTTTTTAAATATCTGTTGTTATTCGAGAGGTATTTGAGGTGGCAGAGTTAGGTGAGACTCTCTGAATATACCGCATCAGTGGTCAACATCACTGTTTAAGCAGACCATAAACATAGGTGTCAGCACTCCAACTGTCAACTGTCAGTTATGTTGGCCATTGATGTGGTATACATATATGGCTCGTATTATCCTCTTCAGCATCAACTACAGCTTGAAGATGATGCATTGAAGCCCAAAAAGCGGGTAGCTACGCAATATCTAAGATCATAAGGACTGCTGTAGGCGTTTAATTTCGTTACAAATTCTTATTAACTCAGAGGGACTGTATGGATTTATCAAGAATTTATTACTGTGTTCCATATACTCGAAACAGCGCACTTGACTTGAAACTTGAGGCTGTTCAGAGTTCGTAAGCACAATAAAACTGTGTTTCAAACGAATTTAGTTAGTCTCTTACCAGTAAGCTGATACAGATGCATGATACGAATCATGACAGTCTCGAGCTATTGAACCCATTCTTGTGGGCTGTTCACACTCGGTATAACTGCCCTTAATTTCTAATTTACGACAAACTGGCCATGTAGGTGTGAGAGAATAATGAAGCTGTTGAGGACACTCTTTTGGACGTATTCCGTTATCAACATTTCGAAGATGTTTAAACTTCCTAACAGTGAGAAAATGTTTGTAGTTAAATCCATCATTCTTGTGTGTGCATGAATTTTCTCTTGCACCACAAGTTGCATCAGCACTATCTTGTCTCTGAAAAATATTATGTTTATGAGTAAACTCTCCAAAAATGTTCAAATGTGTGTGATATCTAATGGGACTTGACGGCTAAGGTCATCAGTCCCTAAGCTTACACACTACTTAACCTAAATTATCCAAAGGACAAACACACACACCCATGCCCAAGGGAGGACTCGAACCTCAGCCGGGATCAGCCGCACAGTCTATGACTGCAGCACCCAGACCGCTCAGCAACTCCCGCGCGGCGTAAACTCTCCCAGAGTTCACTTATTCAGAAGACTGTCAGACCCACTGTTATTACCTAAATGATCGGATTTATTATCCATAGAAGACAAAGATGTTCACGAATTTTCTTAACCTCTGGCTATCTGATCTTGCCTGAAATGTTGCCACTACTGGATACTAGCTGTGTGTTATCGGAATCTTTGCCAGATTTGGTATTCAGTTGAACAATATTTGTAGTGAGTTCCTCTACCTGCTTTGTGACTGTACTAAAATGTTGATTAATATTTAAACACGAAGTTTATGTTTTTAAACTGAAAGTTTCTAATTTACGTGTGTAATGCTAATTCCCTTGCTTTATAAGTTGCGAAACTTAACAGTCTGTCTCTGTTCGAGTATGCCCTCCGTTTACTGGAAACTTGAACTCCTCACACACTATTTTACTAACAAGCATTGATATCTCATTTAAGTTAACCTAAAGTTCATGTCTAAGCTCTCTGTTATTCTGTTCCTGCTTCTTAATACGTTCTTTAACCGCTGCCTGGATAGCTCGCACAGCATTCTAGTTTTAAGAGGAGCAGGTTGCATTAGTCTTTGTAGGTTGCAAAGAATCCTTCCTGCCAAGTTGTGCATTGTAAATGGAAGGTAAAGAAGCAGTGTCAGTTTGCACTGATATCGCAGACTCAAGACCTGAACCTTCACCAACTGAACTAGGGAGTTGTGACTAGTAACATCTTACAGAATTACACTACTGGCCATTAAAACTGCTACACCAAGAGGAAATGCAGATGATAAACGGATATTCATTCGACAAATACATTATACTAGAACTGACATGTGATTACATTTTCACACAATTAAGATGCATAGATTCTGAGATATAAGTACGCAGAACAACAAACTTTGCCCGTAATAACGACCTTGATACGCTTGGGCATTGAGTCAAACAGAGGTTGTATTGCGTGTACAGGTACAGCTGCGCATGCAGCTTTAACACGATGAACACGATACCACAGTTCACCAAAAGTAGTGACTGGAGTATTGTGACGAGCCAGTTGCTCGGCCACCATTGACGTTTTCAGTTGGTGAGAGATCTGGGGAATGTGCTGGTTAGGGCAGCTGTCGAACATTTTATGTATCCTGAAAGGCCAGTACAGGACCAGCAACATGCGGTCGTGCATTTCCTGCTGAAATGTAGAGTTTCGCAGGGATGGAATGAAGAGTAGAGCCACGGGTCGTAACACCTCTGAAATGTAACTTCCACTGTTCAAAGTGCCGTGAATGCGAATCAGAGGTGACCGAGACTTGCAACCAATGGCACCCCATACCATCACGCTGGGTGATACAAGAGTATGGCGATGGCGAATACACGCTTCCAGTGTGAATTCACCGTGCAGTCGCCAAACACGGATGCGACCATCATGATGCTGTAAACAGAACCTGGATTCATCCGAAAAAAGGAAGTTTTGCCCCCAAGTTCGTCGTTGAGTACACTATTGCATGCGCTCCTGACTGTGATGCAGCGTCCATGGTAACCGCAGCCATGGTCTCCGAGCTGATAGTCCTTGCTATTACAAACGTCGTCGAACTGTTCGTGCAGATGGTTGTTGACTTGCAAACGTCCCCATCTGTTGACTCAGGGATCAAAACGTGGCTGCACGACCCGTTACAGCCATGCGGACAAGATGCCTGTTATCTCGACTGCTAGTGATACGAGGCCGTTGAGATCCAGCAAGGCGTTCCGTATTACCCTCCTGAAGCCACCGACACCATATTCTGCTAACAGTCATTGGATCTCGACTAACGCGAGCAGCAATGTCGCAATACGATAAAACGCAATCGCGATAGCCTACAATGTGACCTTTATTAAAGTCGGAAACGTGATGGTACGCTTTTCTCCTCCTTACACCAGGCATCACAACAACGTTTCACCAGGCAACCCCGGTCAACTGCTGTTTGTGTATGAGAAATGAGTTGGAAGCTTTCCTCATGTCAGCACGCTGTAGTTGTCACCACCGGCGCAAACATTGTGTGAATGCTCTGAAAAGCTAATCACGTGCAGATCACAGCATCTTCTTCCTGTCAGTTAAATTTCGCGTCTGTAGCACGTCATCGTTGTGTAGAAATCTTAATGCCCAGTAGTGTATTTTTCAATTAGGTATCTCGCGTTCATCTCTACGTACAAGAAGGTGCCTACTCTGCTCATGTCTATCAATGTTGCTTGTACCTCACCTGATACACTACTGATCTTTCCTTCTGTTGTGTTGGCGGAAGAGCCCACAACGTGTTAGGAATGCAGGCCGAAATGCATGCGTTTTAGCTCACCAAGCTGGCGTGAGGAGGGAAGAACTGTACTGAAGTGAGGTATGGAACATGACAAAGAATTAGAATTCAGATAGCGGACGTAATTAGTTTGATACTTAACTTTAATCCATTAATGATGAACGTCGCTCTTGACGGTACAAGATTCATAACATAATCTGTTCAGAATAGTAACTGAATATGGCGCCTTGCTAGGTCGTAGCAAATGACGTAGCTGAAGGCTATGGTAAACTGTCGTCTCGGCAAATGAGAGCGTATGTAGACAGTAAACCGTCGCTAGTAAAGTCGGCTGTACAACTGGGGCGAGTGCTAGAGACGCTCTCTAGACTAGACCTGCCGTGTGGCGGCGCTCGGTCTGCAATCACTGATAGTGGCGACACGCGGGTCAGACGTATACTAACGGATCGCGGCCGATTTAAAGGCTACCATCTAGCAACTGTGGTGTCTGACGGTGACACCAAACCTTCATCTAATAACTTGTTGGCATCAGTTTGCCCCTGGCCTTTAACACCTGTTTTGGCTCTAGTAAATCTTGACAACTTCCTGTAAATGTAGACAGCTGTAAATGAAAATGACCAGTACCCTACATATCAGTGAATAATTACTATACACAAATAATTACAGGACATCACAAATATCTTTGCAAGAGCTCTGAGAATCAGTACAAGCACTGAAAATGCTAGACTGCCACTGTCTCAAAATACATACTTTCCAGAAAAATGTAAACGTGTTTTGCTGTGTGAATACCGAGAAAGAGGAACATTGGCATTACAATAAATAACACAATAGTAAATGGTCAGTATAAACATGGAGCATAAATCAGTGTCTAACTCTACAACAGTACAAGTCTAGAAAACTATTCATCGGGAACAAAATCTTCTTCTAAAAGTGAAAAAATTCCAATAGAAACGAAAATATAGTCAAATTAAATAAATAAGCTACTCTAAATAAGCACATAATAGAAATATCGTATCAAATATAGAAAACTGTTCCACAGTCGATGCCTATCTTACAAACTAAATGCCAGTTCAGAAAATTACGCAATAATCTTGTTATCGCTGTAATACAGTATTATTTTCCATAAACAACCTCACATGTCCCAACCAGCAATAGAAAATCAGTACTTTTTATCTCACATAGATTAACTGTTCAAAATATTTCCCAGTGTTCCTCACAGAATACATTTCCCAGCAGGAATAAATTATCAGTACACCTTACGAAGAGAATTGTTATATGCAGTTAACTGGCAACGAACAGTAGAAACATTTACAGTGTGGTGTCGCAAAAAATTATGCTTTCTCTCTTATAGATGTGTGTGGTGTGTAAATACGTATGTTATAAATAATACATGAAATATTTAGGCAAAAAGATAAAGGCTCACCAATATTATTTCGTTCTAGATGCAGTTGCAAGGCAAGCTTTCATCAGACTGCTGAATCAGAAGTTACCATCGACATCGTATGAAGCAAAAAAAGCAACAAGTGGAAATTTTTCGTGGTGAAAGTTTTACGTTTTATAACTTGCTGTCTGCATGACTTTGCAAAATAGACTTATAATTCTAGCATCTGAGTGAAACCTTTAGACTTTAATCTGACTGTGTGCGTAATATAGCTTTATGCTCACTAGCAGCTGTATGTAATCATTCCTTGCAGTGGCTAAAAGTGTGCTTACGATATCTGTTTTATTCCTGTGAGTTGTATGTGTTTGTAATGGCGTGATGAAGCACAGGAAGAGAAGACTGCCAATCAAAGTCAGATTCATACAGACAATGATATTCGGTATCCTTATCTGTGTCGCTCCGTAATCTGTGTTCTAAGGTCTGATTAAAATTTCCTGGTAGTTGACACTTCACGCGTTGGAGATGGTTTACTCCAATCAGAGCGCTGAACGTCACGTCTGAACCACTCGCCGCTACCAAATTACCACAGCAATTGGTAAGTTCAATTACAAATTCCTTGCACGGTATTCTTTCTTGGTGTGCTTGAATCCTGGATCATAAGTCTGCCACTTTTACTTCGTATTTAATCACGGATGTGAACCGCGCCAAAAACAACACAAACACACACACACACACACACACACACACACACACACACACACGCAGACGCACCCACAACTATGCTCATGAAATACGTTTCATACACAACACTAGCTAAACATTACTCGATACACACAACTATGCTAATGAAATACGTTTCAAACACAACACTAGCTAAACATTACTCGATACTTCCGCAGAAGCCGGTATTCGGTGTCATGTATACAGTTACCATCATTACCAAGATCGGCTTACATGAAATAAGCTTCGCACGAACCTGCGTGAAGCTGAATTTTTGAAAACTGAAATATATCTTTGCGACTGGGTCACCAGTTATAAATATAACAACTTACCCTTATCCTGTAGTGTACCGCAGTGGGTAGCGTATTAACACATTTTGTTCAATCTCGCTAAATGCAACAATTTTTTCTTATTTCTAAATCAAATAAAAAGACTCTGACTGATAGTTTTATCCAATTGGTTTAAAAGTAATGTTTTATTTCTAATTCTTTGACACGTCATTTTCATCATTGTACTGACTGTTTTATTTGCATTTGTTCTTCTTCCTATCGTTCTTCTTTTGTCTGAAAATGGTCTGCGTCGCTCTTAGTCTGTAACCAAGCGTGAACGAGGAATGCTCATTGGTTGGTAACGCGGTATTTCGTGTAGCCAGTGTGACGACACTCTCAGGTAACCAATGGCAGCGGGAAGCTGCGTTTGCTTTTTACGTTGAAACTTAGTTTTTTCTGTTTTTAATTTTCTCGTACACTAAAGCTTTCATCGCCGTGGACAAAGTGATCGTGATTTTAGTTCCGAGGTGCACTGGTGCACTGTTGGCCACCGTTTTGTCGGATACATATCACAAGCTTTAGGTTAGCTTAGGCCCTGAATTTAAATTCACTGCTAAGAAACGCGTGGCCCACCTCAGTTCAGTCACAGATCAATTAAAATCAGTTGTCGATAGAGCATCTCACATTCCCGACATACGGCCGGATTGGCCGAGCGGTTCTAGGCGCTACAGTCTGGAACCGCGCGACCGCTACGGTTGCAGGTTCGAATCCTGCTTCGGTCCTGGATGTGTGTGATGTAATTAGGTTAGTTAGATTTAAGTAGTTCTAAGTTCTAGGGAACTGATGACTTCAGCAGTTAAGTGCCATAGTGCTCAGAGCCGTTCCCGACATACCTCGCGGCGGCCACTTCCAACATTGTTCCGTATCTGCATCTACATCTACATCATACACAGCAAGGCACATGCACAACGCCACACGCACAACGCCTATCTTCTAACGTCTGCCAATTCAGTTTGTTTAGCTTCTCCGGTACGTTTTGTCGCCAGCTAAACAATCGCGTGACGAAATGCTCCGCTCTTCGTTAAAAAATGGTTCAAATGGCTCTGAGCACTATGCGACTTAACTTCTGAAGTCATCAGTCGCCTATAACTTAGAACTAAGCAAACCTAACTAACCTAAGGACATCACACACATCCATGTCCGAGACAGGATTCAAACCTGCGACAGGGGCGGGCGCTCGGCTCCAGACTGTAGCCCCTAGAACCGCACTGCCACTCCGGCCGGCTCCGCTCTTAGTTGTCTCCTCTATCAGTTCACCTGACAGGGATAACTGACAGATGAACAATACTCAAGAATCGAGCGAACAAGGTCTTATAAGTCACCTCTTTCGTGGATGAGCTACATTTTCTTAAGATTCTTCAAAAGAATCTGAGTCTGGTGTCTACTTTCTCATTATCTGTTCTATATGGTCATTCCACTTAAGGTCATTCTGGATAGTTACGCCGAGATATTTTACGGCAGACAGTGTCTCCAGCTGTTTGTCATCAACAGTTTAGTGGATTTCTTTTTCTATGCATACGCAATATGTTACATTCAGGATTGGGGTCAGGGTCAACTGTTAGAGTCTGCACCATTCTTTAGTTCTCTGCAGGTCGTTCTGCAAATTCTTACTAACTTCTGGCTTTGCTATTTTGGTATAGACAACTGCATCATCTGTCGATAGCCTAAAAGAGCATCCGACAAGTGCAACTAGATCATTTACGTATATTGTAAACGACAATGGTCCTATCACACTTCCCTGTGGTACTCTGGATATTACCTTTACAGTTGTCGATTTTGTTCCGTTAAAAGCGACGTGTTGAGTTCTGTCTGCAAGAAAGTCTTGAATCTAATCCCAGGTCTGCTCCGACACTCCATAAGCTCCGATTTTTTTTTTGCATTAAACAGCAATATGGAACGGTGTCAAAAGCCTTACTGAAATCAAGGAACACAACATCAACCTGAGCGCCGTTGTCCAGTGCGCTGTGGAGCTCATGGAGGAACAGAGCGAGCTGAGCTCATCTCTCGATTCCCGGCGGAGTCAGGGATTTTTTCTGCCTCATATAACTGGGTGTTGTTTTGTCATCTTCATCATCATCATTCATCCCCATTACGGTCGGAGGAAAGCAATGGCAAACCACCTGCGGCAGGACCTTGCCTAGTCAGGCGCTCCCCTACGCTCTGTAAAGAAGTATGGGACTCATCATCATCATCATAGGTATCTCATCTGGTCCTGACGCCTTTCAACTACTAGGCGATTGTAGCTGCATTTTAATTCCACGAACGGTTATCTCAGTATCTGCCATTTAAACGATCGCACAACGATTGAAAGCAGGGACGGTGTTACGATCCTCCGTGGTGAAACAGCTTCGGAAGACCGAATTGAGTATTTCGTTCTTCTCTCTGTTATCTTCCGTTTCCAAACCGGTTTGGTGGCTGATAGAATGAATAGATGATTTTGACCCACTTACTGATTTTAAGTACGACCAAAATCTCTAGGATTTTTACTTACTTTCAAAATCATTGAGTGCTTCTCCCATTGCTCTCCTTACTCTCATTTTCCCTTCATTGAGCTTTTGTTTGTCAGCTAGGTTTTTATTTCTCTTGAATCTGAGATAAATGGGTCTTTGTTTACGTAGCGCTTTTTCAACATGCTATTAAACGATGGTGGATCTTTCCCATCCCTTAAAATTTTATTCGGAACATACTTGTCTAGGGCATATTGAACGATGCCTTTGAACGTTTTCCATTGGTTCTCCACGTCTTCGTCCTCATCTCCGAATATTTCACTGCTGAGGTATTCTGAAATTTGTATCCTGTCACCGTTGCTGAGAAAATATATCTTCCTACCTTTCTTAACATTTCTCTTAGGACCCGTCGTCATAGATGCTGTCACAGCCTTATGAAGACTGATGCCTTCCTCTGCCATAACTGATTCGATACATTCTGGTCTGTTTATTGACAGGAGGTCTAAGACGTTACGCCCCACGAATTGGTTCTCTATCTGCTAAAGGTAATTTTCGAACAAGATATCCAGAACAATGCCACTCTAATTCCTGTCTCTGGCACCAGTTTTGATAGCACAACACTCCCAATCTACTCGTATAAGTGGTATGTTGAAGTCACCACCTATTACATCCGCATCGTCAGGAAAATTACTAATGGTATTCTATAAGTTCTGTATGAAGCGCTCTACAACTAAAGATCCTGACAAATTTGGTCTATAGAAGCATCCGATCACCTTTTATGCCCGTCTTCGCTGCCCGATTCCACACAGATTAATGCATATTCGGAATTCGTGATAAACTCGCTTAATTGTATCGAATTTTTTTCTGATATCAACGCGCTGCCACCATTGTCGACTAACCTATCCTTACGAGAAACATTCCAATCTGAACTTAGGATTTCGTTTTCATTGACGCTTGGTTTCAACTAGCTTTCTGTTCCCAACACCATCCGTGAATTATAACATTCAGTAAGCGATTCTAATTCTGGGTTCAAAATGGTTCAAATGACTCTGAGCACTATGGAACTTAAATTCTGAGGTCATCAGTCCCCTAGAACTTAGAACTACGTAAACCTAACTAACCTAAGGACATCATAAACATCCATGCGTGAGGTAGGACTAATTCTGGAACATTTCCTTGGATGCTCCTGCACAGTAATATTTTCTATCTCTGATCTACGAGGACCAAGATTCTCTAATGTCACTGTGGCTGATTTTACAGGGAATTTGTTTTTTATCCCAAGGGAGGGGTTATCAAACCTAAAAAACCCCATGTGTACTTCACACGTAGGGTACTCCACTACCATAGTAGCCTCTTCCTGCATGTAATGCACTCCTGACTTATTACCGGTAACACTACAATTCTGCACCGGATAGCGTAGGTCGAGAAATTAGCATCCAATACCGTCGCAAGTCATCTGATCCTCTGGTTTAAAACTTCCACTCTGCTCCAAACCAGAGGACTGGGATCAGCGCTGGGTATAATGCTACAAATAGACAGCTTAGACTGCACCCCGTGTGCGTTGCTGGTTGCCTTCACCAAATCAGCCATCCGCCGAAAGGAGCCGAGGATGGCGTCAGAACACCACCAGCAGGCATCACTCCTGCCGACATGTGCCACTACATGCAGCCAGCTGCACCTATTGTGTTCGATAGCTACCGGCACGGCTTTCTCCACATCACGGATGAGATCTCCCGGCAAACATACCGAATGCACACTGGAATTGTTTCCCGCCTTGCTTGCTATATGCCTGAGGGGCTCCATCACCCACCTAACATTTGAGCTCCAAATGACTACCATACCCAACCTCTGTACTTGTCCGGAGTATGCAGCAAAATCAATAGCTAGTCCAACAGGAGAAACAAACCGTGCTGGCTCACAGATATCATAAACACTGAGTAGCACCTCGTACCTGTTGCTAAGACATAGGGAGCCAGCGGCGCGCCCTTCTCTCTCTTTCGACTTCCGTCCAGTGACACGCGATCCCACCATTGTCTGCCACACACTCTGGAGTGAGGACGAACCGGTTAGATGCTGCATATTACAAGCGGTAGCGGCGTTCGGGTCACCAGGAGATTCCAGTGGCACCAAGTGTGTCGCAGGTCTCGTCACTGCAATTCTGAGCATTAAACAAAGGTTTGTCGACGGTTTCCGAGGCAGCTTCAAGCAGTTTTCGGGCAGCAGCCTACTCTCCGTGTTAGATGCTGCGTATTAGAAACCCTAGCGGCGTCCGGGTCACCAGGAGATTCCAGTGGCACCAAGAGTGTCGAAGGTCTCGTCATTGCAACTCTGAGCATTAGCCAGAATATTGTCTCTTGTGGCCAAGGCAGCTTCAAGCAGTTTTCGGACCGCAGCCAACTCTCCATGTTAGATGCAGTGTATTAGAAACCGTAGCGGCGTTCGAGTCACCAGGAGATTCCAGTGGCACCAAGTGTGTCGCAGGTCTCGTCACTGCAACTCTGAGCATTAGCCAGAAGTTTGTCGACGGTAGCCAACGCAGCTTCAAGCAGTTTTAGGATCGCAGCCAACTCTCCATGTTAGATGCTGCGTATTAGAAGCCGTAGCGTCGTCCGGGTCACCAGGAGATTCCAGTGGCACCAAGTGTGTCGCAGGTCTCGTCACTGCAACTCTGAGCGTTAGCCAGAAGTTTGTCGACGATAGCCAGCGCAGCTTCGAGCTGTTTTAGGACAGCAGCCAACTCGCCATGTTTCTGCTCACAACAAACTCAGTACCTAGCCATATCGTATTGCTTATAAAATAGATATATGGGCTCAAGTGGCGCTATTAAGTTTGATATGTATACAAAATATACCAAAGAAGAATAAAGTAAGCTGTGGCTGAGCTACCTACGCCTTTCAGTCCGGAACCATGCTGTTGCTACCGTCGCAGTGAAACTTCATTATTTAAATGTGTGTGTCTGTACTTAAATTCTGAATTACTGGGAGATGAAAAAATCAAATGGATCTGAGTACTATGGGACTTAACGTCTGAGTTCATCAGTCCCCTATAACGTAAAACTACTTAAAGCTAACTAACCTAAGGACATCACACACATCCATGCGCGAGGCAGGATTCGAACCTGAGACAGTAGCGGTGTCGCGGTTCCAGACCTTAGCGCCTAGAACCGCTCGGCCACTCATGCTGGTGGGAAGATGAAACTTCTACGTTATTTGATTCTAAAACAGCTGCGTAAAACTCAACGTACTGAGCCTACTTCCTTTTTATTTTTTCTTATCATGTCAATACTGATCCACAATATTCTACGGCAACGCAAAGGAATTATTTTGTTGCAAACCAAATAATGTATTTTTTTACCGTAATAATTTGACATCCAGTTGACACTTGAAAATAAGTCGTCATTGACATCTAGTACAAAGGTATATAATCGTGAATAATATTCCAAGTCGAACATGTACAGATCTTTAGCCTACGCTAACACTTGAGACCTCTACGCTCCATCAGTGCTAACTCCTCACATTTAACATCCATCACTGCTGGCGACTAACTTCCAACTGGCAAACACTACTGGCGATTAGCTTCCAACTAGTCCAAGCAGCCACGGAATCTCTTACAAAGAAAGCGCAGTCAGAGATCCAATGCGAGGCACTGCACAGCGCTGCCAACACAGAAGCAGTCCACTTACAGCAGGTTTGGATCCAGCATCGGGCATGGATGTGTGATGCCCTTAGGTTAGATAGGTTTACTTTATCTAAGTCTAGGGGACTGATGACCTCAGACGTTAGGTCCCATAGTGTTTAGAGCCATTTGAACCATTTTTTGAATAAAGTAACAGTAAACGGTGCTGTGCAGATTTCTCACTGTACTATGAGACCACAACTACTGAACAGAAATAAATTTCTCTACTGAAGTTGATGTATTTACAGATACCTGTTATTACAGATTTCGTTTACCGAAAAGTTACTGCAGGACATAAATATTCAAAGTAGAATGTACTGATCTAAATTGCATGCTGTCTACTAGCACAAAATTAAAACTTTGTGGTGTGGCGGAGTTTCTGATGACAGGAAAATTTACTCTAGATAGCAGCCCTACACAAGGATATTCACAAGAATCACGCAAAAAGAAAAAAAAACTATAATTCATTTTCTAACCACTAGTCTACATAGTAAAATACACACCTATAGTTCTTCACAGAAGCACGTGAAACAAAACAAAGACTAAATTAATTTACTGTTTATCATAAAATTGCTGCTTCGCGTCCTCTCGGCTCGGTGGCTGCCGCTACACATTAACACCATTAGTGGAGTGACCGTACGTGTTGTTTGTCACCAATAAACGAGCCCTAGCTGGCAGCCGATGTAGCATCACTGTAGTGGTAAGCCACAGACGTCAACTATCAAGTAATTGTAATAGGACTGTAGTCACTGATTCTGCGTTGCAGTAATATTCGACAATGTAACTGCGCTTTGGTGTAAGTTTAAGCTGTGCTGTTAGATTCCTGCTTATCCACGGTCTCTAAGTTTGTGACATAATCGCAGAAAAGAGGTTTTTTTTGCAAACAGTACCTTAAATAAGTCTGCAAAGAACAACATTGTTTAAGGAAAGGAAACATTAGAGTTGTGTAGAGGGAATCAGCGAAGAAGTAATTGAGGGTACCTTGCAGAAATAAATACGTACCGAGGATGGGGTGAGATAGGTCACCACCAATCGTACAGGTAGAGAAGCGGTGCAAAGAGACGGTTGAGAAGTATGTGAGTTATGGAGACTCCCTCTGTCGTCTCTTCTTCCCTTGGCAGGATGCCTTTCCCTCTGTCCACGACTGTAGGCACAAGCTGTGTCACAGTGTCGTTTCGTTGTGTCACCGTCATCAAGAAACGGTTTCTGCCTAACAGACATCTTTCTAACATGATTTCGATGGCAACACTGTACTCGGTTCACGCAGCTTGCCTCTGTCCAACCACGGATTCTTTGTGGATGGAGTTTCAGCGAATTAAAGGTAATAACACAACTACACTGCCTGGCAGTTTCCAAGGAACAGAGACATTGGTGAACAGGATTAATCACAGGCAATGATGGACGACATACGTAATAAAGGTGAAGTGGAATAATTATAACGAAACACGGTGCAGAATTCTTACATGGGAAAGCAGTATAACAAACATAAGTAACGTTCATGTTTGCCGCAGATCAGACTCCAAACTACGAAGGTCAATATCGGATATGCCCTCCTCGGACTCTAAAGCACATTATGCACCTGCTGTTCATGCCAGATGCCAAACTTTTGAAGAGTCCTTGTAGAATATTGTACCACTCCAAGGCTATTTTTAGTCTACGTGTGATTCACGCATGAGGGGTTAGTTTGAAGAGGACATCTGCCAACAGTATCCCTGGCAGGCTGTATAGTGGTTATATCTGGGGTACGTAGATCATTCCAAATATTCATCATCTTCATTTCCCGGTGTGACCGACAGGTCAGCGGTCCTGTATGGGTGAGCACTGTCGTCCACAAACAGAAAGTCGTGGCCTATCGCCCCCTAAACATATGGACATGATGCAGAATAATCTCCCTGCAGTACCTCTGTGCTCTAACGGTACCTCGTTCAAAGATACCCAGTGGTGTTCGGCAATTATGTATAATGTCAAATGGTTCAAATGGCTCTGAACACTATGTGACTTAACATCTATGGTCATCAATCCCCTAGAACTTAGAACTACTTAAACCTAACTAACCTAAGGACAGCACACAACACCGTCATCACGAGGCAGAGAAAATGCCTGACCTCGTCGGGAATTGAACCCGGCAACCCGGGCGCAGGAAGCGAGAACGCTACCGCGCGACCACGAGCTGCGGACTGTGTAATGTCTGTCCACACCATAAAGCCTAGGCCGTACCGATGACGTACATGAACATTCTGTGGTACGCAACGCGTTCCCCCCTCTCCATCTCTCTTCACTAACTAGTGGCTAGAATAAACTGCCAAAATGAAGAGGGAGTCGTCGGGGAACATCATCCTCCACCACTGTTGCTAGGCCCAACCAATATGCTTGCTACACCAGCGACCTCTTTCTGAAACATGACGTGCTTGAAGTGGTATGAATTTAACAGTCTTCCAACCAGACAGAACAGCCTGATATAATGACCCCGAAATGATTCAAGCAGCGGTTGCAAGGTGTGTAGCGATCTTCCTAGAAGTGAGATATCTCATCCTTTTCGCCACTAGGTCTACGTATCAATTCTATTAACATGTGGTGGTCCGTCCAGGACCACCGGCACACTTTTGTACAGCATTTCCACCTTCAATATTTTTTCTTTTTTTTCCTTTTTTTTTATTCGCTCGTTGACAATTGATGGCATGCTTATTGCTGTGGCCACAGTAGTGATACGCTGACCCGCTTTGAGCCGTCCAACTGATCTTCCACGATCGTAAACACTCAAAGGGTCTCTTCCAGGTACGCTGGCGAACCACACGGAGTGTCGCACTAAACGGTCCTACATAAACTTTCTTCATACACCGTACTGCATGAACTGTCGGAAGCATACAGAGTGTTCGTGCACCGCCCTCTACATTTCCTTTTACTGTCAATGCTTGGGTGTTATGTAGCAGTTGTAGGTTGTTCCCTAGCGACTGGCAGTTGTGCTTCAGCAAGTGTCATCTGTTCCTTACCAGTTGTCAGGCAATGAATTGGTGAAAGAAGATTGTCAGCTTTAGCTGTCTTATAACAACGCAACTCTAAAACGCGACTTCAGTGACATAATCAGTGAGTGTGGTCAGCTGAAGAGGAATAAATGTAAAGTAAATTTGAAGTAAACATCACTTCGAAAGGGGTATTTTCTCAACTCTCAATTATAACGATATGCCTTATACCTCCGATTAATAACATGTGACTATTAATTATTTATGAGCAACAAATGATATCAAATTTTGGGGTGGAATGAGGGAGGAGACACGGGTGGGAAGATTTCGTAGTTCTGCCATGGGCGCAGGATCACCTCAATACGGCTCTGAATATATCCTCGACTATTCGACTATAAAGAAATTCGAAAAAGTAGATTCACATAGTGCCTCACAACTATCTTCAACACGATATCAGTGACTTACTTCAGCATTAAGTTAGTTATAACAAATATCAGATGTAAGTTTAACAAACCCACAGCTCTTGGAGATCTAAAACTTACCTCTTTATCTCGAAATCCTTCCCTAGTCTCTGAGTCCAAGACAAAATTGTTATTCATGATCAATTTTATCATCGTTAACCTACATAATTACTGTCTTAATGTTTGCAACATCTCTCCTGACTATGTAAACGAGTATGATATTTAAGCTATATAAACATGACAGAAACTAACACTAGTTAACAAATTTAAACTATTTTTTCTGCATCTGGTTTTTAAATTTTTGGTTGAGAATTACACTGGTAAAATCAATTTTTTCTTTATAACGTCACATTTCCTATGTATACAGCAGTAAAAAAACGGTAATAGTGAAAACTGACACAATTAAGTCAAACAAAAATACGCATTCAAAAAGTTAGAAATCAATACTACTTTGTATGTATATATGGGCATGATGCCAATAAAAGGTCCAAATTAATTGAAAAGATATTTTCACCTTTAATCGACTTTGGTTTTTGAAAAATGCGACAACGGAGCTCTTCTCATGTTTGGCGTTTCATCACTCTCGCTAACAAGATCCAAGCAGTAGTCATTCATCATTGAAGGGTTTCAATGACCTTGGTAACGGTGTTCCATGGTAACAATGTCTTTGCGAAAGCTTTCACCATGCTAATCGCTTACGGCTCCCAAATTTCCGGGAAGAAATGAAGGTGAGAATGTAAAATGTGAATTTCAAGCGAAAGTCTACATCCCGTGTTCTTACAATTGTCCAACAGATCATTTACAATGATAACATATATAGCTATTGTCTTTTCTGTTACCCAAACAGCCCTTCACAATTGCTTTAAAAGAAGACGAAGCAGCTAATCGGATATCTGTGAGTTTGGTGTCAAAGTTTGGATCTTTCAGGAAATTTTTATTTGTGTTCCAACAAATATACCCTCTTTCAGCTTTGCGTCACTTAATTTGGGAACCTTTCTTTTAAGTGGTTGAAGGTCTCACCTTCTTCATCCTGAGCCTTTACAAAGTTCTTGATAAGGCTCAGCTTGATATGAAAGGGAGGCAAAATGAATATATCGGGCTCAACCAATGGGATATTGTTCACATTTACTTTTCCAGAAACATATGACTTCCTTGTAGGCCGTACATTGACTGAATAGTGGTTCTTGGTGTCACCACTGTCCAAAAGCAGCAGTATTTCGTAAATCCAGCCTGTAAACCTGTAAGGAGTGCAACAGATTTTAAATTACAACACAGCTGCCATTCATGATCCTTATATTTGACTGCCTCTAGGAACAAAGCCATGGTTTCGGAAGTTTCTTCCATGTCCACTGCGTAAGCCAAAGGAACCGGTGGAAATGTTTTGCCATTGTGCACTGCTTTCAGGCTGGTTTTAAAGGAGTCAATGAATAGTCGCCACTCCTGTGTATTATTTTGTACACCTAGCCGCATCATCAAACCACTGACATCTCTACATCGACATATTGAATTCTGCGTATCGAAATCCTGAACGAAGGAAACACCTCTTCATGTGAAGTAGGAAAGTTTTGTCACTGGAGCTAAAAGGTTCCGTTGATGCAGTCTCGACCCCAAGAGCTCACCTTGCTATTTCGAAATTTTAGATCGCGAACCAAATACTTCGGTTCCTTTTGATTAAAGAACTGAGGCGAAGTGTCATGATATTGAGGGCGGTACTCTTTCTTATGTTAAATACTTTGTGATTCACTTGACATGGTGTCTGATTCACTGGCTTTCAAGTGACAGACAAGAATCAGGTATAATAAATAGATAAATAAATAAGAACAGGCAACCCCTCATCATGGGCCACAGGCAAGTGCACTGATGACACATTTGGATACTTTATATTATGTCTAGCTTTGCTTTAGTGACCCGAAATATTTCTAAGACAGAAGTAACAGTGTGAATAATGGTCTTTATGCCCGCACCACACCATCGGAACATCGAATGGCATGGATCGGCGTTTTCCTTTCAACCACTCGGTTAAGGCTGTAGTACAGATTATTCAGGCAATATGAGGTGAAAATTTTTTATCTCGATCACCAACAGGACAGTCAATTTAAAGTTTATATGCCTTCTTAAGCAAATCAGTGATTGGTTTTCTTTGGGCCTTTGGAGTGAATTTCCCACACACATAACATTAGTTGTAGGGGTTGTTTAAACAGCAACGAGATTTACTAGTTGCCATTTTTCTTAGTGTAAGTTTTAAACACAAACATTTTGCACTATCTTTCACAGGAAACACTCACTGAGAATCTCTTTCACACCAACCATTTACTGACGATTTGTTGATCTTGTAACTCTCCTCTGCAACCAAAAACAAACAAACATCAAAACAGAAGAACAGTAAAAAGCGAAATATTGACGACGAATGATGAAAAAACCTATATAAACTCAAAAATAGTACTTGCTAGAACATTTTAATAGGTATATTCGGATTCTACACAACAAAATACATACTAGTTGATGTATCACATCCCAGATGCAAAATAGCTGTTGACTAGTGTAATTTGTATACTACCTGTAATATTTATTCTAACGCATGTATTCATCAACTTAACCAAAGATCTCCACAATCCTTTAAAATTTTTAATATATAATTGTATTGTTTTGCTGTGTATTCTTTGTACTTTCTGATAATGTTTTTTCTTTCGTTTTTTATGTGTTCTTTGCATCTAATAATTTCAGGATACCATCTTTGTTCACAAAGTATGAAAATTTTCACGTGAACCACAGCGAAAGGAACCTGTGACCACTGGAGGTATTCTATTTTTTGTGACTTATTTTCACGTTTAGCCAGACGTTTAGTTTTTAGCCAAAAACTTCCCCAAAAGCATATTTGGAAATAGTGTGTTTGTTTCTTCACTATAGAGTGCCCGAAGTTACTCTAAGTCGTAACGCAACACACACATGCCGTACTAACATATTTAAGTGAAGTTGATGGTGGAGGTTTAAACCTTCGATTTGCTTTGTTGATTTTGATAAAAAAAAACAGTGACTGCTTGCAGTAAACTTATTGCTTCGTTCGATATCAATAACAGCCACGGTAAAGCAAAACCTAAAATATTCACATTTAAAAGTATTTTGTCACCCTTAATCGCCGTAATTCGGAAACAGAAAGACATAAAATTAACTTTATTAAAAAAGTCCGGGTAAATTACGGCCTGTGTTGTTCTACGTAGACGTATGGCAAGCGCTTTGCTTCATCTGGTGGGAGGTAAGATAAGAAGCATCAGCCCTACTAACAATGCGCAGACGTATTTACAGTGAATTTACTGCAAACAAAGGCCTTTGTTTTCGAGGGACGTTAGGTAATTAGAGGCGAGAACGGATATTAAATTACCAGCACCAACTCGAAATCACTTTGTGCGACAGAACTGTAGGTTGCCTGTGTATTTAGATAAATGATATCTAATTACTTCGTAACAGTACTCTATTAGCCTTCGTTATATGCGGAGGTTCACGCAAGTAAATGAAACTCTCAGATGCAAGTTTTGACACATTCATTTGTGTCGCCTTCAAAGCAATCGGATAGTCGCAAAACTAACTGGTGCTTCTGAGAGTGTGCTCAGCTAGGAAATCAGCACCGAGATTTGCATATCTTGGCAAACACTCACAGCTACGCAATCTCGCTCAGTGTTTAGCACGCTCAACTCACTTTCAGGAGGACACCGTTTAAACTAGGGAGGCAGTTATCTCTGAGACGACAGATTCTCGGTTACATCTTTTTTTTTTTGCTTTTCCACTGTACTTTGACTCGTAAGATGGCTCAAAATAACCAATTACTGAAAAGACCAATCGTTTTTGTTTTTTATTACTGTTATTTGCTGTTATAAACGTAGAAATCCAACAAAGACTGAAAATCATTGACTCCTTCAATTTTAAGATATGTACATTAAAAATATTAAATTATACAGGCAAATGAAAGAAACTTAGTCTGTCCACCATTTGCTACTTTTCTCGGAGAGTGGTAAGTAGCTGAATATTATAAAAAAATCGCCAGTATTCTGTTGATTCTAATTTTTTCAAACTCTACTCAGAAACCTATTGTTGTCGAGGGTAATAATACTAGTTCTGCAGTGCTAATTGTCGGTGGTAAAGGGTGAAAACTGTGGTTGAAGAACTGTATGTGTCGTATTAATGTGACCATTTTGAAGGCTACAAGGATATAAAAGCATATTATGTAGACGCAGAAAGCAGATCAGTTACTTTCTGTTGTTATTGAGAAGTGTGAATTAGTTGTTATGTTTCAAGTTTTCTCCTTATATGATGTCGCAAGTTTGTCGTGGCTCCATCGGTTTTTAATCTCTTAAAACAAACTGAGCACTTTACGACACTTCATTGATATTGTACTTAGTAAAGGTATTTCAAGACTACGGACGATGCCGTTCTGTAATACAAGTGATGTCCGACGGCGACAGCGAGAAACTACCGAATAGACCAAATGGAGCAAGAGTTACACACTTCATACAGGTCTAATAGACCACCCCATTAGGCAACAGGTACAGTATTGTCTCAGCAATGATGTACCAATTCTTATGCAATGTGTCAGTTGCTTGTTTGTGTCGGCATTGATATTAAAATAACACTGATTGTTTTTGCTATTTCCTTAATAACGCAAAGTTTCAAAGCAACGGAAATTTTACGATTAAAAACAACAATTCGTTTTTTAGAAAAAGATTTATTTAAAATTCAAAAAAGTTAGCACTGTACTGTGGTGAATTGACATTCCTTTTCTAAGCCAGTGACTTGTAAAGAAGAAAAACAGCTGTTGCAACCGGGACCAAACCAATACCAAAATACACCGGTCATTCAGAACTAAAATACTGGCATTGGTTTTTCCCTTCCGTAGTTGGAAACCCCAGTCCGGGCATCCATTTCTCGGTTTTTCGTAAATTTCTCAAATAATGAGATGAATTCTAAGAAAGGGAATCTGCGTGATTTGTTCGACTAGACATTACTCCTACACTCCTTCCTAAAGCTTTAGACATCATTTACATGCGACTGTAATCGCTACTAGCTCCGCACCATTAAACCAGAACTTTAAAAAATACAGATGAAAAAATTATCTTAATTATCAGTGCATCGATTGTTCCATAAATCGCATGAGTATCAATGCTGACAGTTATGGCACTCAACATTTCAGTGAGCAGCATCGTCCTAAGTTCCCGCTTCAGCGACACCAAGCAGCCAAGAAAAGTGTATTGTTTACTTACGTGTTTGTCATGTGATGTGTGCATTAAAATATCATTATTTTTTCTATTTCTTTCATGTCGCAAAGGCAAGATCTTGGCAAAGTGATCCCACGGGGTTCTGTCGAACAGACACAGCAGCCGGCAGTGCTGGTTACTAAACGAAAAGGCGCTGACAGTCTCATCACTATTAGATCTCTTCTCCTCATTCTTATTAAACGGATGTTTGATATCCATATATATTTAATTGGTTGCTACACGAGACATCTTTTACGCGTAATGACCACTGCCACTTATATCAACGTGTTACAAGCAAAAAGCCTGTTCATTTAACTGTGTGTAGGCTTCATATGTTGAATAGCGCAGTGATCCTACGAACAAGCCAGGAAGAGATTGCTTCAGTTTGATTGATTGCTGAATACCATTTAACAGCCTATGACAGATATTTAATTACAGCAAAAGACATTAATTTTGAATTTTTGTTGACCAAGAGAGATATGTAATTGCATATAGATACATAACTGCAGGAGAACTCATTAATTTTGGATTTTCCTTGACCAATTAACGCTCTCGTGAAGGTTATTAGAGAGCATTCTGCTGGTAAATGTTGGGTATGTCGAAATATAAACCAAAAATGTCACCTATTTGGGGGGAAAATTATAATTCTGAAATATTAGAAACAGGAAACCTTAATTTCTTTAAAGTGACTAACTTTGAATAATATCTTCAAATAGTTTCAATTAATCCCTTGAGCTGAAATCTGACCTTGTTGATAACTCAACAGTTAACATCAGAATATTAGCTTACCGAACTTTACCTCAAGTCATGGCAAATGTGGTAATTTCTTAAATAACAGTTCAGGATTCGATTTGGATTCGACGTTTAAGTGAACTAAATAACTTTGAAGAATAACATATCGTACATTCTCACCGAAAATTGTACCGGTATTTGAAATTTTGGTAGAAAAACAGTCTGAAGCGATATACTTCAATATCATGCGGGCGTACACTCGGATTGTATCTCTAGCTGACTTAACAGTTCGGCACAACGAGATATTCTTTTGTGAAGCTGCTAAAGCAATTCTCGCACAGTGCAAACGTTTTATATGACGTTTTAGGCACACTACGTTCTCAGCAGCCCCACTGTGTATGAGAAGAGATAGAAATCCATTTTCTGTATAAAAGAACATAAAACAAAGACGAAGAAATATTCGAATGTTTTGGAGCTCCGCCTATTAACAAGATAACTTACACAGAAAAGCCAAAGGGACGGATACACCTGCCTAATATCGTGCAGAGTCCGCGCGAGCACGCGGAAGTGCCGCAACACGACGTGGCATGGACTAGCTGGTGGGAATTGACACCACGAGTCCGGCAGGGCTGTCCATAAATACGTAAGAGTACGAGCCGCTCTGCAGCAATTCTGGACGTGTGGACTGCCGCATTGTCCTGCTGGAATTGCCCGCGTCTGTCGGAATGCATAATGGATATGAATGGATGCAGGAGGTTAGACAGAATGCTTACATACGTGTCACCTGTCATAGTCGTATCAAGACGTATCACGGGTCCCATATCACTCTGACTGCACACGTCCCACACCATTACAGAGCCTCCATCAGCCTGAACAGTCCCTTGCTGACTTGCAGGGTCGATGGATTCATGAGGTTCTCTCCATACACGTACACGTTCATCCACTTGTCACGATAAGAAACAATACTTGTCCGATCAGGCAACATGTTTCCAGTTATCAACAGCCCACTTTCAGTGTTGTCGAGTAGTGGGACAAGGGGGACGTCACCCCAAGTACCGTTATCCAAGATGGCGGCGATGACGTCATCTAAGATGGCATATGTGATGTAATGTGATGACGTCATACAAGATGGCGAATTTTTGGTGGAAAGCTTGAATTTTTGCAGGAAGATAGGTCAATTGGGCTACCTCCACTAACCTAACCTGTCCTCCCCCCCGCCCCCCCCCCCCCCCCCCCCGCTCCCTGTAAAATGGCAGCAAGTTCAAGTTCAAACTGCACAATGCAGTACACCTAAGAAAATCGTGGGAGCGAAAGGGCACTTGGACTACCTCCACTAACCTAAGTCACCTCATCTTAGTAGCTGGTGTGAAGTTTTACTTTTGGTGTATCCTTACTACTACTAAGAAAACGGCGGGAAAGAAATGGCAGTTGAACTAATCTAACTCACTTCTTCATAGGAACTGGAAGGGGAAAAGGACTCAGACTGAAATCTTTATTTCACGCAGTACAGCCATCCAGTGTGTTTCCTCACCATGAGCTCCAGAATCCAACTGACTTAGTACACACTACCAACAGCACAGGGCGCTGTCGTCTGTGACGTCATCTGATGACGCAACTACCGTTATTCAAGATTGTGGCATACGCTGTGTTAACCACGTAGTTGGTACACAGACGACGTCGTCGTGACGTCAGCTGATGACTCGAGTACCATTATTCAGGATGGTGAGAAGCATTGTATTCGCCACGTGGTCTAGGACAAAGACAAAGCACGCTCCCATTATATAATCCAAGATGGTCGCTCTCAGTAGGTGAAACACACGTCACCTCTCGCCTCACATGAAGTCAAGCGCCGAGAGGGAGATGTCGCAGTGCCTTGTCTTACCGCGCCATCCTAATGTACCGTGCCTGACGTGCATAGCGCTCCCGTGCGTGTACTGACGTTACAGGGCATGTTGTCGTCACAGATCACGCTCTAGATATCTGCCCACGATTGAAACAGGGTACGCATGAGTCATCGCACGCTTGCAGCTACATACCACCACAAGCGGATCTAACGAAGTTCCCAAGTCACACCACTATGTAGAAAAAAAAAGAACCAAGTCGAACTATCCGAAATTCTATTGTGTCCCACACAAGCTTAATGTTCGCTTTCTTGATGTCTCCATAGAGAAATTCATTCCCTAATATAATCTCTTTACCAAAGTAACCCAGAATTTCATCTTTTCTGCTGAGCACTATGCCTAAATACTAAAAAACTCTTTATCGTCTCAATACTTTCTAAATGATTTACTTCAGCGTTTACGAAGCTAAGTTAAATGTGACAAACACTTGCCTTAATACCAGGAGCCTTTGAATCACATATATATACCATTAAAGTTCGAAAAAGTCACTAAGCTCACACACTGTGAGCGAGATGCAATACATCTTTGATCAAGAATATATCTAACTGCATCCTCTTCAGACGAGTTCATAATATACACTCATAATGACTTCAGATTCAAAGCCTAAATTCAGTATCATTCAGTATGTATTCAAAATAGGATCTTCATTCATAGTATGAATTATTAAGCTGTAATTTGATAAATTATCATAGGTTCATCACTCCTGGAGGTACTGGAAGCATCTGACTAGTTCAGTTTTCAGTCACTAGGGGTGCTAGTGAGTCCATTCCAAAAATCCTCAACACCCATTGGTCCACGCTCAGAGCACATGATACTAAGTCATCAAATCTTCATAAGGAGTCACTCTCCGGCACTCTTTCTCAATCGTATTTTGTTTGTCGCATCGTTCAGTTGTTTGTGTGTGTGGCAGCTATTTCACTTTCCTTGTTGAGATTAGAGTTACCAAGAACATCTCAGAGTCCACTGGGAAGAGACTTAGAGTGCCTAGTTAATAAATAATTTCTATTTTGCGTGCGAATTTTCGTGTTTATGGTAGATTCCCTTAATTATTATATCTCCTTGTTATGGTGCAACTCGTGGATTTCGTCCTAGAGTGTGAGGCGCGGGCTGGAGAGCGACAGGCTCTTGAGGTCCAGCCTCCTGTGCTCGATGCACAGTCCCAATTGCCTTGTGAGTACAATTTTCATTCTAATTTGTACTTCTTCTTTTATATTAGCAAATCAAATTATTTTCTTATTTTGTGCTTCTTATTTCTTTTGTTTCTAGATCACTTAATGCAAATTCAGATTCAGTTGGTGGCAGAGATGGGGGATGTTTGATGTAGCGCTGCTGCACTACATAACTGTGTTCAGACCCCAGCCCTAGATAACAGAGAACAGCACTCACATAAGTATAGAAAAAAATATCTATGTGTATGATCTACCAGTGTAACTAAATATTCAAAATAAAAAAAAATTATATCTCATCCTGTTACAGGAAGAGCTCTAGACGATTTGGATTTGGTGGATAGGCAGCTCGAGGCTGTTCATCAACGGATGCGAGAGCAGCCTCTAGCAAATAATAATGAGATGGCAAAGCAGCATACTTGTAAATTTAAAAAAAAAAGATTACCCCTCTCTAATAATGGTAGTGCTAGTAGTAATAGTATAGGGATTGTTTATTTCTAACAAATCGATTTATTTGTCTTGTTTGTTCTAGGTGAAGACCCCCATGATAAATCACGTCTACTCTAGCCGGCCGCGGTGGCCGAGCGGTTCTAGGCGCTACAGTCTGGAACCGCGTGACCGCAACGGTCGCAGGTTCGAGTCCTGCCTCGGGCACGGATGAGTGTGACGTCCTTAGGTTAGTTAGGTTTAAGTAGTTCTAAGTTCTTGGGGACTGCTAACCTCAGCAGTTAAGTCCCATAGTGCTCAGAGCCATAAAAACGACTACTCGACCATTGCGACAATATTTTTGACTGTTGTGTGGAGTTGCTTGACAAACTGCTTATGCCCTGGAGGCAGAGATAAAAAGATGATCACTCACTCTCCTTATACAGCCATGTGTGATCATTAGAATTCATTTTCCTCACTGCGGCAGCAGCGGTAGACAACGTACTTATTGAAAAACTGCCTATGGGCTTCTGTCTCGGGTTCTTCTGCCAACGTTCATCTAATGATTTTACTGACGTTGCACCAGCACGAGTGGCTGGCATTGTCAAAGCTTCACTCTTCATTGCATGCGGTGAAAAGGAACCGAGCTTGCGGCTACAGACTATATGTACCAGGTGCACCAATGTCCGAGGGCTTCTCCGCGGTCATTTCCGGTGCGGTTCTTCTCTTGCTACCTGCGACGGTCATTCGTTGCAGTACGGGAAGCCAGGACCCGTTTTCCTTAAGGCATTCCTCTTTCTTTTGAAACTGTTCACGTATTTTTGTGTTTGTACAGCTTCTCTCAACAAGCGCGTGTAATAGTACTTTCCTACAGCCAGAACTTCCGTTTCGGCGAATTTTATTATGTGGTCGATCTCACCCAGTGCTTGCTCTGCCACGGCCGATTTCTCCACCTGCCCCAACTTGCAATGTCGCTTATGGTCTTTGACCCTGGTGTTGACTGATCGTCCAGTCATTCCGACATAAACTTTTCCGCATGCCGATCTAAGACACTCTGGGAGGATATCTGTCCATTTGTATGATCCGCGAAGGTTAAAATGCATCCACATTCGACCTTTTTTTGTTCTGTTCAGGCGCTCCTCGATACGTGCCTTCAAGTCAGTAAATGTGGAGGAGTGATGTATTCTGTGCCGCTGCATCACGGTGTTCAAATACCTATTGTGGAACTCCCCACCGTGATCGGTTTGGAGGTTGTCTGGGCATTGATTGGTTTCTGTCAGCAGCAAATGCTCAAAAACATTGACGTCGTTTCACCCCTCTTCGTTTTGACAGGTAATGCCCAGGGAAATTTAGAATACATATCAATAAAAATTAAAATACACTACTTGGTATTAAAAGTGCTACACCACGAAGATGACATGCCAGAGACGCGAAAATTTAACCGATAGGAAGAAGATGCTATGATATGCAAATAATTAGCTTTCCAGACAATTCACACAAATTTGGCACGATGGAAACACCTACAACGTGCTGACATGAGGAACTTTCCAACCGATTACTCATACACGAACAGTAGTTGACCGGAGTTGCCTGGTGTAACGTTGTTGTGATGCCTCGTGTAAGGAGGAGAAATGCGTACAATCACGTTTGCGACATTGATAAAGGCCGGATTGTAGCGTATCACGGTTTCGCTTTATCGTATCGCGACATTGCTACTCGCGTTGGTCGAGACCCAATGACTGCTAGCTGAATATGAGATCCGTCGGTTGAGGAGGGTATACGGAACTCCGTGTTGGATCCCAACGGCTTCGTATCACTGGCAGTCGAAATGACAGGCATCTTATCCGCATGGCTGTAACGGATCGTGCAGCCACGTGTCGATCCCTGAGTCAACACATGGGTTTGCAAGACAACAACCATGTGCATGAACAGTTCACGACGTTTGCAGCAGCATGGACGATCAGCTCGGAGATCATGGCTGCGGTTACCCTTGACGCTGCATCACAGACAGGAGCGCCTGCGATGGTGTAATCAACGACGAACCAGGGTGCATGAATGAGAAAACGTCATTTCTTCGGATGACTCCAGGTTCTGTTTACAGCATCATGATGGTCGCATCCGTATTTGGCGAAACCGCGGTGACCGCACATTGGAAGCGTGTATTCGTCATCGCCATACTGGCGTATCACCCGGCGTGATGGTATGGGGTGCCGTTGGTTACACGTCTCGGTCACCTCTTGTTGGCATTGACGGCACTTTGAACAGTGCCCGTTACATTTCAGATGTGTTACGACCCGTGGCTCTACCCTTCATTCGATCACTGCGAAACCCTACATTTCAGCAGGATGATGCACGACAGCAGGTTGCAGGTCCTGTACGGGCCTTTCTGGATCCAGAAAATGTTCGACTGCTCCCCTGGCCAGCACATTCTCCAGATCTCTCACCAACTGAAAACGTCTGGTCAATGGTGGTCGAGCAACTGGCTCGTCACAATACGCCAGTCACTACTCTTGATGAACTGTGGTATCGTGTTGAAGCTGCATGGGCAGCTGTACCTGCACACACCATACCAGCTCTGTTTCACTCAAGGCTCAGACGTATCAAGAGCTTTGTTACGGCAAGAGGTGTTTGATCCTGGGTACTGATTTCTCAGGATCTATGCACCCAAACTGCGTGAAACTGTAATCACATGTGTTCTAGTATATTTGTCCAATGAATACACGTTTATCATCTGCATTTCTTCTTGGTGTAGCAATTGTAATGGCCAGTAGTATATATTTGAATCCATTTTTTTCATGTGAATGAGACCCAGAAAATATTAGATACAGGCTCCCACGTAGATGCCATTTTCCTTGGCTTCCGGAAGGCGTACGATACAGTTCCGCACTGTCGCCTCATAAACAAAGTAAGAGCCTACGGGAATATCAGACCAGCTGTGTGGCTGGATTGAAGAGTTTTTAGCAAACAGAACACAGCATGTTGTTATCAATGGAGAGACGTCTACAGACGTTAAAGTAACCTCTGGCGTGCGACAGGGGAGTGTTATGGGACCACTGCTTTTCACAATATATATAAATGAACTAGTAGATAGTGTCGGAAGATCCATGCGGCTTTTCGCGGATGATGTAGTATACAGAGAAGTTGCAGCATTAGAAAATTGTAGCGAAATGCAGGAAGATCTGCAGCGGATAGGTACTTGGTCAGGGAGTGGCAACTGACCCCTAACATAGACAAATGTAATGTATTGCGAATACATAGAAAGAAAGATCCTTTATTGTATGATTATATGATAGCGGGACAAACACTGGTAACAGTTACTCCTGTAAAATATCTGGGAGTATGCGTGCGAAACGATTTGAAGTGGAATTATCATATAAAATTAATTGTTGGTAAGGCGGGTACCAGGTTGAGGTTCATTGGGAGAGTCCTTACAAAATGTAGTCCATCAACAAAGGAGGTGGTTTACAAAACAGTCGTTCGACCTATACTTGAGTATTGCTCTTCAGTGTGGGACCCGTACCAGATCGGGTTGACGGAGGAGATAGACAAGATCCAAAGACGAGCGGCGCGTTTCGTCACAGGGTTATTTGGTAACCCTGATAGCGTTACGAAGATGTTTACCAAAATCAAGTGGCAGACTCTGCAAGAGAGGCGCTCTGCATCGCGGTGTAGCTTGCTCGCCAGGTTTCGAGAGGGTGCGGTTCTGGATGAGGTGTCGAATATATTGCTTCACCCTACTTATACCTCCCGAGGAGATCACGAATGTAAAATTAGAGAGATTACAGCGCGCACGGAGGCTTTCAGACAATCGTTCTTCCCGCGAACCATACGCGACTGCAGCAGGAAAGGGAGGCAATGACAGTGGCACGTAAAGTGCCCTCCGCCACACACCGTTGGGTGGCTAGCGGTGTATAACTGTAGATCTACAAGATCAGCTTGCCTTAAGTCATCCAACCCTTTAATCATAACATGCCTGAGAAGTTATGTTCTGCATGCTGGTTTGTGCAGTTCTCGAACTACTGTCTCCATATTTATTGGATGATACCTCTCTCTCTAAGCTCTGAGATTATTGAAACAACCTCACTCGAATGAGCTGTATCACCTGCTGCAGCTGATGCCATGAGCAGCCGTAGTCGCTCTATTAGTTCGTATGCTCAATCCTTAATGCTATTGTTGTTGTCGCCTTCAAGTATTGGTTTTATAATGATTTTGTATTCCTGGTTGCTCAGACTCTTAGTGATCTTGTGTACACCACTAATGTGCAGTATTTCAAGTTAGGTTTTCCTACCGTTAGCTGATTAATTTATTGTTTTTTTGTATGTCTTAGGAAAATAAGATTAGTTACGGTGAGTGTTCTCTCATATGGTCTATCACCAATATACATTGTATCATCAGTTACAGTTATAGGATGTATACCAACATGTACAGTCTTCCCCTGCTAATGCTGAATATTCTATCTATTTGTCCAGGGATGTGACGAATAATGAATTCATCAATAGCAACATCCACGTTATCTTGTGTTTTTATTTTTACTGAGAGCTGTCAGAGAGCTTCAGTAACCGGCTTAAAGTTCCCTCTTAATGTTTGCTGTCAATCCATATGCCGTAACCTCAGCAACCGCAATTTCTCACGAACTGCTTTACGCTCTTGAATCACTTTCTGCTTCGTCGGCATCTCAGTGTATGCTAATGAGACATCTCCACAGCGTGAGGCTCTATATATGTGGTCATTTTCTTCCTCCCCTTAGTATTATCCTGATCGACCTTCTCAACAACAAGGAAGTACACATCTATTTTCCCTTCAATTACTTAGACCTTTTCAGTTTCATTGGTTACTCTCTTACTGACTTGATTAGCTAGCTCATTTAACGCATTCACCATTCTCAGAAGAGTCTGGTAATGTCTCTAGTTCCCTGTACATACGTGCAACTTTATGCGCAATAGCCTGAATTTTCCCATCCACGTACAAGCGAATTTTTTGTCTGCATACACCCATCCTCTCTTACCGTGCTATATATATGTAAACTATTTAAAAAAAATTCTGGACCTATCATAAACCAGTTTTCTTGTTCTATCAGTAACGAGAAACCCATACAGTGAATGATTCCAGCAATCTGTACATATCTTTACAAAATCATTGAACGACATGTCCGTTCTGCCATGTGCCTGGTAAGTGTGCTTTAAATTCAGGTTGTCTTGTCTGAAGGCTATAATGAGGTCTGCGTTATTCCTAACCAACTGTTTGTGGTTTCTGGAATATTGTAGCGGAACCACTGTTTAAGATAGGAAAGTTAGTTTTTTGCGATATTCGGGCCACGTGTTGCAGCCAGGTGTGGGCTGGATTCAGTAAGTTATGCATATGCATACCAGCATTTGCGAAAGCAAATAGAGGCCACAGGGGCATAGAACTGCTGGAGAGAGCGCACACAGCAATTTCCGTGGCGCAAGTCGCAGGCAGAAGAGGGCAACTGGCCAACCTGAGTGTTATGCATACGTGACGCGAAATGGCACGCTTGGCAAAACAGAGGCGCAGAGCTGAGTATAAATCCTGGTCGCCCTTCTCAACAACAAGGAAGTCCACATATATTTTCCCTTCAATTACTTCGACCTTTTCAGTTTCAGCTGTAGGAATCAGCGTGGGTTTCGAAAAAGACGGTCGTGTGAAACCCAGCTCGCGCTAATCGTCCACGAGACTCAGAGGGCCTTAGACACGGGTTCACAGGTAGATTCCGTGTTTCTTGACTTCCGCAAGGCGTTTAACACAGTTCCCCACAGTCGTTTAATGAACAAAGTAAGAGCATACGGACTATCAGATCAATTGTGTGATTGTATTGAGGAGTTTCTAGATAACAGAACGCAGCATGTCATTCTCAATGGAGAGAAGACTTCCGAAGTAAGAGTGATTTCAGATGTGCTGCAGGGGAGTGTCGTAGGACCGTTGCTATTCACAATATACATAAATGACCTGGTGGATGACATCGGAAGTTCACTGAGGCTTTTTGCAGATGATGCTGTGGTGTATCGAGAGGTTGCAACAATGGAAAATTGTACTGAAATGCAGGAGGATCTGCAGCGAATTGACGCATGGTGCACGGAATGGCAATTGAATCTCAATGTAGACAAGTGTAATGTGATGCGAATACTTAGAAAGATAGGTCCCTTATCATTTAGCTACAAAATAGCAGGTCAGCAACTGGAAGCAGTTAATTCCATAAATTATCTGGGAGTACGCATTAGAAGTGATTTAAAATGGAATGATCATATAAAGTTGATCGTCGGTAAAGCAGATGCCAGACTGAGATTCATTGGAAGAATCCTAAGGAAATGCAATCCGACAACAAAGGAAGCAGGTTACAGTACGTTTTGTTGGCCCATTACTTGAATACTGCTCAGCAGTGTGGGATCCGCACCAGATAGGGTTGATAGAAGAGATAGAGAAGATCCAACGGAGAGCAGCGCGCTTCGTTACAGGATCGTTTAGTAATCGCGAAAGCGTTACGGAGATGATAGATAAACTCCAGTGGAATACTCTGCAGGAGAGACGCTCAGTAGCTCGGTACGGGCTTTTGTTAAAGTTTCGAGAACATACTTTCACCGAAGAAACCATGAGGATAAAATCAGAGAGATTAGAGCTCACACAGAAGCATACCGGCAATCCTTCTTTCCACGTACAATACGAGACTGGAATAGAAGGGAGAACCGATAGAGGTATTCAGGGTACCCTCCGCCACACACCGTCAGGTGGCTTGCAGAGTATGGATGTAGCTGTAGAGATGTAGATAAATCGGTACCATTTGCTAACGAGATTTATTGAAGTGTGGCAGCTCTCCTGGATGGCAGGGCATGTCACACCTCCAGGCTACACAACATAAGAGATGGGGCAACAGTGTTCCAGTCGATGGCGGGTCGTCAGTTCGACCCTCTGAGGCCGACACAGGGTCTGCTGCCAGCCAGCGGTGGGCTCGCTACCACGGGCAGTCTCCTGAGCTCCCTACACATGTCGGAGATTTCCGAATCGAGGGCCACAGATTTGGACACCAGATCTCGGGCAGTCATTGCCGCCGCGTTGTCAGCTACACCAGCTAGTAAGAAGCAGGAGTGGGGCTGGCCTATGGCTCCTGGAAGAGCAGCGGGGACGGTGGTCGCTCTGCTGGCTGCTGGAGCAGCCATCATGCCATAATCGGAACTCTGCAGCTGGTGTACAGGGTCGGCTCGACACAGCTCATTACAATGGATCACTGTGGTGGTGGCCTCAGCATTGTGGGACCAGGGTGAACAGGGAACTGTAGTCGAAGCAAATAAATCATTGGGAAAGCTCAGACGAATTTTAATACAGCACATCCTGGCACAAATCTACTACACTTGCTGTCTTCCCACTACATTTGGTTATCCTCATACATTCGGCAGCAGATACCATTACAATATGTTTGAATTAGGTAAAATACATCTGCACCCATATGATGACCGAAGCAGAAATATTTTCGAATTTCGTCTTGGTTTTCCAGAGCAACATCGTCAAATATGTAGTTGGTGTTTGGTTTTCCTTTCTCAGATGGAGGGACATCACCGCTTCCACTCAATGTCGTGTAGGTAACACCATCTACAATGTGAAATATCTCCTGCAAATGCTGATACTTGAGATGAAACAGTTGTTTTTGATAATACACAAGCATGTTGTTGTGTTAGCTTATTTATGAGGACATTAGTCTTTACACAATTGGATGGAATTACAATAATTGCTCATATATTATCAGGAAGCGAATTCTGTTCTTGTCCTTTTTTCAGGTATTCATTTGCATCTTCACACCACGAGTCACTGACAATGAACTCCTTGTGGCGTGGATGCTTCACCCAGACAACCATGGTACTAACTGTGCCAGGTACAGACAATTAATTGACATATATACAAAATTACACTTGAAAGGATAATAATATTTTCTGTACCCAGTAGAATTCCATCACTTAACTGACTTAGCCATATTGGCTACACAGAGAAACCAGATGCATATTTTATCCATGAAGAGTAAATTGGCCAATGATCATCTCAGTAACTAGTATAGCAGTGAAAAAATTAATATTCGTAATACTTCGATTAAAATAAAAAAGGTATGAAACAAAACACAAACATGGTTTGAGATTATACATAAACTATTATTTATTTAAATATGATACATGGGATGTAGTATTTCAGGAATATCACTACAATCTGTTTTTATCTTCTTCTTTGGACCTGTACAGTATTTAGGAAATAAGGCTTTTTGACAAGCAATAAATTCAGCACATACGTCACTCAAACCAATAGATGACTCGCAGTACTCAGGTTTTTCACACACACACACACACACACACACACACACACACACACACACACACACACACACACACACATATATATATATATATATATATATATATATAATTCTCTTTAGGTTTAGCGCTCATGTGTGAACAAATGTGTTGCTTGAGGTCATCAACACGTATGTTGTGCACATGTAGGGAGTTTACAACATCACTGTATGCAGAGTCAACACGCGAGGCAACCCACGATTCAGTCTGTCCAGTGCTAGAAGTACAGCAGTGTCCAGATCGTATAACTTCATAACTGAGGCATGTCTTAGACAAACGCAGTTGTCATCCGATTTCACACATAATGCACAGTCATCATACACTGTTGTAATAGAAAGTGTGACACCAGTAAGGTGAATGTCTGGCGGACAACGACTTGGATAATGCTCTGTAGTCATCTGCTGATTGTTGTAGCGCACTGCACGGCATATTTCATCCCAGTTGAACTCGGAAATGGGCACTTTAACACACTTGGATACATTTTCAATGTTAATTCTCGCATGCAACGCCCAGACATGATGCGGTTCTAAGACAATGTTCACATACTTAGATCCACTGGGGGCTAAATTGTATGTGTAGTTGAAAACCGTGGGTGCACTCGATGCATACTTATCCACAGTATCTACACTTGGTGGTTGCACTATCACAGTGATGTTATGCTGGGATGGGTCACATGTTGGTGACCAGTACTGACATCCATCTTGCTGCTTAACACCTCCAGGGACACAATTCGGTGTCTTGGGGGTTGATCGCATGTCCTCATAACACAAATGATTGTTGTGATGGATAACACCAACTCCTTGTCTTGATCCATCAAGTGGGCTATGTGCGTTACTGGATCCCCATAGTCGCTACTGGTTCAGATGCTCTGGATGCTGCTACTGCAGGTCTCGATGAGATGGCATCCGAAGTTGCTAAAGGTGGGGACGTTGCAGCAGAGTTTGGCATGTTGGCGCTCAACCCTGTTGAACAAAGGCGAGGAAGCATTAGACAGGGACCAACATGAGAAATCTTTGAATAATAATAGTAATAATAATACTAAGGTTAACAACAGAGGAAGATGTGATGTGGGATGCTTGCTTTTCGTTTAATTATGTTCTCCATGACTGTGCTGGAGTGTGACTGCCGTTGGCGCTTCATGGTACTTCTTCTGCTGACTGACTGGACAAAACTGAGGTCCCAGAGCTGCTGAGTCTCGCCTATATCTCCTAGAATGACGTTACCAGATACTTCCATCCTACTGCTTGAATTAGAGCATGTGACTGGATTAAGGGTCCCTATTGCTTCTCGCCATTTTCCCCCATCATATTGGATTATGTCATGGAACAGAAGACAGTGCCCTCTGCTGATGTTAGTGTGTACTAAGTAAGTTGGAGTCTGGAGCTAGTGGTGAACACAATGTATGCCGCCATTTTGGATAATGATACTCATGTCATCAGAAGACATCATGTGCGACAGTGCCCTCTGATGTTGGTAGTGTGTACTAAGTTACTTGGAGTATGGACCTTGTGGTGAACACAATACACGCCGCCATCTTGAATAATGCTAGTCGCATCATCAGATGACATCATGGATGAGAGTGCCCTATGGTGGTGGTACTGTGTACTTGGTCAGTTAGAGTCTGAAGCTCGTGGTTAGCACACACACTGGATGGCTGTACTGCATGAAATAAAGACTTTAGTCTGAGTCCTTCATCCCCTCCAGTTCCTAGGAAGAGGTGAGTTAGATTAGTTCAACTGCCTTTTCCATCCCACCATTTTCTTAGTACTATCATAGCTACACCAAAATTCAAACTTCCCCCCAGCTCATAGGATGAGGTGACTTAGGTTAGTGGAGGTGGTGCAAGTGTCCTTTCTTTCCTGTCATTTTCTTACGCGTGTTGCATTGTCCTGATGGGACTTGAACTCCCTGCCATCTTCTGGGGAACTGGTGAGGAGGACAGGTTAGGTTAGTGGAGTTAGCCCAATTGACCTATCTTTCCGCCACAATTCAAGCTTCCTCCTAAAATTCGCCATCTTGGATGATGTCATCAGATTACATCACGGACGCCACCTTGGATGACGTCATCGCCGCCATCTTGGGTAATGGAACTTGGGGTGATGTCCCCTTGTCCCACTACTTTGGCGGGCCCACCTGAGGCATTAAGCTTCATGCCGTTTAGTCATCAAGGGTACATGAGTTGGCATTCGGCTCCAAAAGCTCATATTGCTGATGTTTCGTTGAGTGTTTCACATGCTGACACTTATGGCCTAGCATTGAAATCTGTAGCAGTTTGTTGCTTTCAACAATTCTCTTCAGTCATGTTTGGTTCCGCACTTGCAGGATCTTTTTTCAGTGGCAGCGATGTCAGAGATGTAATGTTTTACCGGATTCGTGATATTTACGGTACACTTGTGAAATGGTAGTAGTATGTTTGAAAAGCAGTGATGAGTTATATTGAGGACAAGTAAGAGAGTATGCAGATAGTGGGATAGAACACATCAGGATACCAGAGAATATCTCATTTCCTAAAGCAGAGATCTGAGAGGATTGAAATTTGTAAACTGAGAGAAAATCTTGACTCTACAAACAGGTTTAGTATGGTGTAGGTTTCAGTAGATATGCCAAGATTATGAAATAGACATGTGATAGAAAAATGTAGAGAGCTGCATCAAATTAGTCTTTGCACTGAAGACCGTGATGACAACAACACCACCAACAACAATACATTCTGGATGTTTGAAAAACTGATTAACTGTGTTGAGAACAAGTATACTACAAATATTCTGAGGGAAATGGAAACCGTTAACCACGAAACTTCTTTCTGACACATATATCATACATTCCGAATATTTTCGTCTCGTAACTTGTGTTAAATGAGTAAACTTTCGTTGCAGTGAGAGCTGACACCTATCGGCAACTTCACTGAGGTGTTGACCCCCTTCCTCACCACCTTACATGAGCGTGAGGTGTATTCGTTCTACCATGGAGCAAATAGCCTACAAATTTCATCACGAGCAAAACCTCTCCTTGCTTGAAAATCTTTCTTTGTCAGTTCTGAAGACTGCTGGCTAAAATCTGCGAAGAAGTAGTACGTTTTTCCATGAGTGCCTCACATGCTCTATGAGTCCAATCCATGAAACTGTACATGTACACTCATAAAGCAGCTATTGGTGCTAAACTTCGGTTTAGGGTGTTGCATTATCTAGCTGGTATAAGCTGTTTTGTGGATAGGTACCTGGAACGTAAGTGGAGGCTTTAATATGAGGCCATCAGAGCTTATAGAAAATTTTAAACAAAGAGATATAAATGTTAGCACAATAACAAAAACAAGAAAAAACGCAGAGAAACAAAAGATTTGAATAATTACATATTAAATGAAAGGATATTAATTGCTAGATTTCGAACTAAAAGAAGGCATTTATGCATCATACCAATATATGGAACTGAAGAGAGAAAATGGGAGATTCTCATATATTTTATGAAGAACTGCAAAAACCAGAAAATAAATATAATGAAACTGATCATTAGTTAAAATCTGGAGATTTGATTACACGAATAGGGAAAAAACACAAATTGTTGATACAGTAGCGACATTTACTAAAATAACTTTAAATGAAAATGGTAAGATAATAAGAGATTTTGCTACATTTAAAAATTCTAAAATTATAAATATCTCCTTTAGGATGAAAATCAAAACCAAATACAACTCAGATACGAAAGGTCTGCGCTACATAATTTTTCACGTAATTGCTCACAAAAAATAAGGTCTGAGATACTCATGCATTTTGAGATAACAATACAGCCTCCGATCACTTCCTGGCTGAAATTTAAAGTCCATCTTTTATAAAAAGGAAAGTATAAGGAATTAGGTGAGCAAAGACTCACACATGAACTGCAAAATGGCTGAAACTAACGATTATATTGAAGAAAAATGGGATTGTTCAAAATCCACAATACTCAAATTAATTAGTCAGGTACTTGGAACAAAATATCAGACAAGGGAAGGGGTCTGAAAATACGGAATATAGATATAGCCAACAGTATTAAAGAAAAGAAAAACAAAAAGCTTATAATGTCTATTTACAGCCATGGAAAACAAAGTTTGGGAAATATATAAGCAGAAAAGAACTAAAGCAGAAAATTAATAAACAGGTATTATCGTGAATGCTGGGAAATTTCATTGCTAATCTTAAACATGGCACTGATGGATGATATAGTGTAGTGTCTAAACCTGCGAAACATATGAGTAAAATGGAGGAGGGTACTGCAACATTGTTACAACTACAGAAAAGTAATGGACACAACATTACAGAAATTGATGGTAATATGAAGATAGTGAATAAACAGCCATTAATGTTAATAAGAAATATAAAAGCTAATGGCGTCGATGGAATTAATGTAGAATTAATCAAATACAGGGGCCATTTTTTAGAATTTTTCTTCTCACTGTTTTTAAATGCATGTTTGAAGAACTGTTCAGTACCTGAAGAATGGAACACATCTAAATTTGCTTCCTTGTTTAACCCTCCATTGAGCACATTAAAAAAATTCGTGACTTGGCACTATGTATCATTCAGTACCTCAGTTCATTTTGCTAGAGTACTTTAATTATTTACTGGTTTATTTACAATTAGTTTGCTACAACATCACAGAGTTATACTGTGCACTGTTGTTATTGGTGTATCATACATATCAAAAGAGGATTTGTGTATTATTTCATATGGCAGAAAATTCAATATTACTGTATACTAGGAGACATTTTGTTTACATTGTTAATGTAAGTTATAAAATTTTTTCGATGTACATGCTGTTGTTATTCTTACATATCAAATATTTTAAGGACACATCGTTTTAATTTATGTTTTTCAAGGTGAAAAAACTTTAATAGATTGAAATACTATAGTCTTACTGTGCCTAGAAATAGCCACATAAACAAAATATGCTTACTCATTTTTATCTCAGTTAGCTCGAATGTGAACTGCAAACAAATTTTCTACAATTATTACAGTCTTTTAATTTTTGTGTAGATCTCTTCGACACATAGAAAACGATGGTCTTTCTTGTATACTGGTGATTCAGATATGCACTGTGCCCTTTAGGCTTGTATCCAAGGACGAGACAATCACTTTTTGCTCCCTTCTCTAGTCTTTTCTTCGCCTCTTCTGATTTCAAGTCTGGCTTTGTATAATCCTTGCAAAAAGACCTGTAATATCAGTCACATGGAAGAATAGTTCAACGCTTGGTATTACGTTTCATGCTATAACTGCCCACAAGGGGATCCATGGCGTCAACACCCCACCCCCTTGTGCTTACTGTAGTTTTTGTTACTTCTGGCTTCTTCGTATCACAGACTACAGTTCTTGATGAGTGTGGCAAGGAAACAATTTCTACTGCTGATGATTTCTTTACTACATTATATGATGCAAGTTATAGGGAACTAGGAAATCCAAAACTCCTTAGAGTTGTCACAAGATGGATTTGACTGCCAGTGAAGCCCTTACTAATGATATCTACTGAAAAAAATCTCAGCTATAATATTGCAGCCCAATTAAAACTTTCTATGGTTAGATCTCTTGTAACTCGGAACCATGATTAACCTCACTCTGTTGGTTGGATTGTCTCCCCAAGTAAATCCATCCATTTGATGGAAAGGAACTTCTAGATTTGTATGATCACCATATATTTATACCACATTTAGCAGACTTGCTATTTGTGTATTGTCGAACTGGACGTTCACCTAGTTCTGATGAACAACTTGTTACGTTTAGAGGTAAAGTTTGTTCAGATAACACATGAACAGCACGTCTGCTGAAGATGCTATAAATGTATATTGAGTACACGAATCTAGAAAAGTCTTTCCACTGAACAGACATATTATTTGGGGGAACTATAGACGAAGACAGAGACTGGAATAAATCTAACAAATAATTTAGGATATAGATTGCATTTGATAATCTGAGAGAAAAAGGTTGTAATAGAAGAGGAATTCCAAATACTTTTGACTCAAAATAAATAAATAAAAAGTTCCGATAATCCTCATTCCGCTTGTTGTGCAATCTCTGAGCCTCTCTTTTAAGTTCCCTTACAATGAGCGAGACTATATGTGGAGTAATTAGGAGCTTTATGGCCTCTGTTATTGAACCAATTGGGGGAGGCGCTTTAGGAACAGATTTACGAGGAATTATATCATGAAACGGAGTTTGGTACTTAGATGGAGGGTTTTTATACCAGATCATTCCAATTTGTCCATTGAGATAATCGTACATAGCATTGTCTTTACTTACTACTACATACAATCACAATCAATGATGTCATATTCATTATCTTCCTCTTCTGTTGTGTCACTGCCTTCCTTTTTTTTTTCATTATTTGAGGGCAATTATTCATCTCCATTCAGTTCAAAAATACTTTAATTTTTTACATCAGGATTATTCCGCATATGAAGGAGAATCTTATTGATCAATTCTAACCTAAATTAACAGGCAATAGATCTTCCTGTAGATCCACAAATTTCATAATTTATAACTTACTTACGTTATAATGAACTGACATGTTTTTCTTTTTGTGAACTGTATCATACATAAGTGAAAGAAATACTTAGGTTACCTAACACAGCCAGTCATCATCTGCTTCCTTCACAACAACAATGCTATCTAGAGCTCAAAAATTGTGTAACCTTCACTGTTAATAAGTTATGCCAACTTCAGCCATTTTCTGACAACATTGAATCAGTTAAATCAGCTGTGGACTTTGAAGACCTCAATTCCCACTTTCATTCACTCTTGAACTAAGTTACCATAAATTGAAGAAATTAGTTTACTTTATTTGCTTCTTTAGATAATAGCTAGGAAAGAGACATCAGGGACTATGAACACAGCAGGACCTCTTACTAATGAAGCACAAAAAGTATAAAGTGTAGGGGTTCTCAAAAGACCCCATGTGCTCAGTAGAGGCCTCAATAATGCAATAGGACTGACAGAGAAGGTCATGTGGGAGTAAGTTTACTACATGCAGTAGGCTTATATAAAATTTATGTGAAAATACTTAGTCAAAGATTGAAAATTAACCGCTGAGAGTAATTTCAGAATTACAATCAGGCTCAAGAAGGGATGTTTATGAAATAATATATTTACAGCACATCGAATTACTGAAAAACATCATAGGCTTAGAAACGCATTTATCATTTATTGATTACGAGAGAACCTTTGATAAGGTACAAAGAACTCCTTTTATTGATAATAACTGAAATAAAAGCTTGTCCTAACCACCTCATTGATGATGTGAGTCGATATGGAAATACAAAAACAGTTGTAAGCTAAGATTGGAAAATTTCAAACTAAATTTTAATAAACCAAGGTGTTCAAAATGTTGTAGACTGACGCTCATATTATTTAATTTATGAATATTGTCGATCTACTTATGAAATAAAAAGATGAAACACGGTTTGGAATGAAAATAGGACCTGGCAAACCATTAAATATTCTGTTATATGCTGATTGACATATAATTATACAGGAAACTGAACGTAATTTACCAAAAGCAGTACATAGATTGAGCCAGAACGCATAATTCCATAATTTAACTGTTTCTGCAGGTAAGACAAAGATAATGGCTTTGAAAAGAAAGAATCCAGTCAGATCTAAAATAATAATAAGTGGGAGAATTTTAGAAATAGAATCTGACTTCAAATATCTGATATGTGACATAAAGTTGAACTACGACTAAGACATAAAAAATAATGTTAATAATTTTGAAACCATCTGCAGAACATCTGGAAGAACTTTGGGAAGAAAAATAAGAAAGGAAGCACCAATGAAATTCAGTATATTTAAGGATGTACATACTCTTGCATACAACATAGGCAGTCAGCAGAGATGAAGTTTAACAGATAGGTAAGGGACAGTAACAAAATGGATCAAATAAGGAATGTAACAGTAAGATAACCTTAAAATAAATTTACAGTTAATGAAAAAATGGAAGAAAATAGAATGATATCGAAGATCCATGTTGGTAGGACAACAGAAAAGGTAACAGAAGATAATTAATTATCATCAGACTGGAAAGAGAGAACTAGGAAGACATTACGGCCTATAAGAAATAGGAGGCAGAGACTGGGAAATGTAACTGTAACACAGAATTTATGGAAGGAGTAAATGACGAAGTGAGCTTGTTGAATTTGTGCGAATGGTGTTCGATATGTAAGTGGCATCGCAATTGGTATTTTTACAGTTAGATCTTAACTGTAACGTAACTTCTATGATCAGCAGTCAAAGAGTTTTGAATATGTACTCGAAATGTTAAGGTATAATACGTTATTAATTCTTTGTCTGTAAACAAGTAAATCTCTGCACTCGTGGTGCACACAGATATTACCATGCCATAGCATCGTAGCACGCCGCTAGAGGAGACAAAACAACATTGCGTAGCCCATCTCTTCTATGCCAGTGTACTACGCCTTTATGTTTTGTTTCACTTGTAGTCCTGTGATACTATTGAATTTTTGTGTATAGGGGAAAGTAGGGCAGAACTGTGTATCCTAACTTCTACTTCATGCAGGCTGTTTATAGTGATCGATAAGATAGCAAAAGAAGGCTATTCAGATCATCTTCTACTTTTTTAGTCCAGCGCCTTCAGTTGCGTATAATATAATGTTACGTTGACAATTTTTACCTTGACACTGTTTATTATTTTTTATGCTACTATGGTTTATTTAAAGCTGATACCGGACTGGTATCACGTTGTTGAAAATGAAAGAGAACTGAATAACATTACAGTTTGTTGATAATTTTTACATTAGGTTTGTCTAATCACAACAGAATGAAATACAGTTTTTGTGCCATACACGTACGCCTTTATTTCTTGAGGATTTTGTGGACGACCTACATGCTTTTTTGTTGATGTGTTGCAGCTGTTCTTCTTATAACTGCCATTTGAAATTTGGTTTTTAGGCTTCACAGTAATAGGTACTGAACACTCGTTTTGTTTTTCATCGCTGATAGCATATAGATCAACATCAATGAATCCCGCCACCAGAGATGCCTTGTAAAGAATAAAGGTGAAATTTTGTTTCATTCAATTGCGACTACATGGTACCAAATCAAAAATTATCAGCATACCGTAATTTAATTCATATTTCTTAAAAGTTCAAGAACATGAGTTCAGTCTAACAACCTCATTAGTTACAAAATACTCTGTTTTGGCCCAAATGTGGTAAAACGGAAAAAACTTGTTTTAGTCTATGGAAAAATGTATGAAACAAACAGAAATCGTTAAAAATACTGCCAAGAGACTCTATGAATTTATCTGAAGAACCATAGTGGCCCATGATGGATGGCACCTGCTGTGCAGGACGGGGTTGCGGCAGTGAGCTTACAACACTAGCGTCTGCTGCTAAAGCAATTATGGTCTTTAATGTTATTTCAGTAGGGACACTCGGTAATCACTTTAGTTCAAATGGAGAGGAACCTGAGAGGTGTTATGATAAGGAAAAAATCAAGGTAGGTACACAAAGTCAGTTATAAGTTACCTTATGTTTGTGCACAATAAAACATCCAATGAGCTGATCCTTCACTGTACATTATAATAGCATTCCGACACAGTGATTGCGCAATGTGGTGGCAACTGCATGTTGGTAGATCTAGCGGCCGCTTTCTCTTTCATTCTTTTCTTAATTAACTCTTTTTTCTCATGCAGGTTAATTCCTACAATAGATGGGAACTGCAAGATCTCTTCAATAATACTTTTACTTTTACAGTCGAACAGAATTTCTTTAGGGGTAAAACCGATGGTTTCATGGTATTAGGTGTTCATAGTCTTTTCAAAGTCACTTACAAATCTGCCCCATGCCTTATGGTTATGGTGACAGTAGGTTCTACCTAACCTTCCTAATTCACGCACATATCTTTCGACAGGGTTGCTTTCCGGGTGGTAAGCTAAAATATATTTAACTTGAACATTATGTTTCTTCATACCTTACTTCCAGATTTTTTAGATAAACTGTGGTCCATTGTCAGACAAAACTGCTTTAGGTTTACCGATTGTGTTAAAATAATCAGTCATCCTACTAAATACTGCTTTAGCAGTGGCTTTCCTGATTGGATATAATTTTATAAATTTGGAGAACACTTCCAACACTACAACAATGTAAGACCAATTACCTGAGGTTTTAGGTAAAGGACCATACAGATCCACTGAAAGTAATTGTAAAGTGTACTCTGGTACTGTATTCTGCATATAACCTTGATTTACTCTATTTGTTACTTTTGCCCTCTGACATACATCACAAGATTTTATTATCTCAGTAATTTTTTTTAGCAGCACCTACATTAATCAGAACCACATCAGTTAACTTTTCAATACACTTCTTGGGACCATAATGCCCTAAGGCGAGATGAAAATAATAAATCACTTCAGTCTCAAATTGCCTAGGCCAACACACCTTCCATTCTTCAGTGCTGGTATTCTTTCTCCTATATAAAATTCCATTAAATATCTTGTAAAATCTACTGATTTATGAGTAATTAGGGTTACTAAAATTAACTTTCACTGACTTCCACATTTCATCCTCATTCTGGTGGAACCTCACGCTTTTACAAATTTGCTCTATTCTTTTCCTACCTGGAACCTCTTTAATATATCTTATATGAAATCTACCATCTTCATTACATTCCCTTGGTAAGTTGTTCATATCATCAGGCAATCGTGATAAGGCATCAGCTACATAATTGTCACTACCTTTAATATACAATATCTCATACTCAAACTGTTGTAAGTAGAGAGCCCATCGACTCAATCTGCCAGTAAACAGTCGACAGTTTTTCAAAAATGTTAATGCTTTGTGGTCTGTATGAAATATAGTTTCATGTCTCCATAAATATTTCCTAAATTTCTTTAATCCCCAAATGATTGCTAAAGCCTCTTTCTCTGAAATAGTATAGTTTTTCTCATATTTAGTTAAAGTTCTACTAGCAAAAGCAATGGTCTTATGTGCTGTTTCCCCAGATTCTGTGTTTTCCTGAAATATTTCAACACCAATACCATAAGCACTACTGTCTGTAATCATGTGGAATGGCTCACTTAAAACTGGATGATGTAAAATGTTTTCCCTTACTAACTCAGTTTTTAAATTTTCAAAATCTTTCTGACGTTCAGTTGTCCAAACATATACACTATTTTTCTTCAACTAGCTATTCAAATGTGGACTGTTGAAAGCTTGCCCCTTCGCAAATTTGCGGTAAAACCCACAAAGACCTAAACACGCTTTCAACTGTTTCCTGTTCTTTGGAGGAGGGCACTTTTCAATAGTATTAAGCTTTTCTGGGTCTTTGACAATCCCAGATGTGGTTATTATATGTCCTAAGAATTTAATTTCTTGTCTCACAAATTCACACATTTTTAACTTTAAAGTCATGCCCCCTGCTTGAAGAGCAATAAGGGTTTTTTTTAACAGGTCACAATGTTCTTCCCAGTTATCAGTAGCAATCTATAGGTCATCCACATATACAGTCAAACTGGCACAAAGTTCTTTTCCTAACACAGAATCCAAAGCCCTAATGAAAACAGAAACAGAGGTATTTAAACCAAATGGTGCAACTTTGTATTGGTAACACATTCCTGCAAACAAAAAAGCGGTATATTTCCTAGAATCTTTGTGTAATGGGATTTGCCAATATCCAGTGGTGAGGTCTAAACTAGTTATATATTTTACATTATGGAACTTTTGTAATAAATCGTCTAAATTTTCAGGTCTGTCTACTTCTCTCCTGACAATTTTATTTAGTGTCCCTGTATCCATGACAACTCTTACGCCTCCATCCTTCTTATTGACTATAATAAGTGGACTATTGTATTCACTATTTCTTCTCTCTATTACCCCAGTTCCAACATTTTATCAATTTCAGCTTGTACTGCTTCTTTCTTAGCTATAGGTATTGGATATGGTCTGACAAAGAATGGTTCATCTTCCAGGATATCCATACAGTATTCAAAATTATTTACGACACTTGGTTTATCAGAGAACACTTCCTTATTTATTATTCAAGATATTAAATAAATCATCTTTCCGTTCACATGAGATTTCTTGGATAATATCGACAATTTCCCTAAAACTGTCAGTTTTTTGATCTTCCTGTGATAAACCTCTCACATGATATATTTAATGTAGTTGGGATAAACCATCATTTTTAGATTCCATTTTTAGCAAAATGGGTTCAACATTAACATCTTGGACCTGGTTGTCACCTTCAAATTTAGTTCTATTGTTTTGGTTCCCCTGTTAATCTTAACAGTTGCACTACCACAATCTAAAATTACTTTTTCCTTGTCTAGCCAATCAATACCTAGAATCATTTCAGCACTTAGTTGAGGGACCACTAAAAATCATGTTCAAATTTTTGGCTTGCTATTTCAAAGTTCATCAATATTTGTTTTTGAATGGGTTTGCTGGACCTACCAGTAGCTCCTATAATTTTTACTCCACTCACAGACATTATTACTAGTCCTGGTTTACATGAAATATGACCAAAGAAAGATTCTGATATGACACTGATTTGGGATCCTGTGTCTAAAAGCACTTGCAACTAAGTGTTATATATACATTTACAGGTATTGTAGCCTGTTAAAGATTCTGTTCTCCTTTTCCTTCTGTTCTTCCCATAACAGATCCTGCTCAGGATCCTGTGTCTAAAAGCACTTGCAATTCAATGTTACATACATTTGTAGGTATTGTAGTCTGTTTAACAATTCTATGCTCCTTTTCCTCCTGTTCTTCCCATAACAGATCCTGCTCAACAAAATGTCTTTCCAGGAAATTACCTATTGGTTTCTGTTGCATATCAGGGGCTTTTTGGGTTTGTTAACCTCTACATCTTTACAGATTTTCAGCAGTTCACGTTCTAATATATATATATCTGGAGTTTCTTTAGGTTTCTGTAAATCTATGTCTTTCATTACATCAAGTAAAGCCTGCCCTAATATAGTGTCATCTGGCAGCTCTTTCGGTTTTGTTTCAGTTACGCATTCCGGATTTTGTTTCGAAAAGATGTCATTAACTTTTTCGTAACCTCTTTCATTAAAGGTATAAGTATGTTTGTCTTCCTCCGAAAACTCTTCTGTATCTGAATCTGTAGTCTCTCCTTCGTCTGAGCTATCACTAGGTTCTATTTCGTTATCAGATTCGAGTAGGAAAGCAACTTTTAAACAGTGAGGCAGATTATCACTATATCTTTCAGCCACTTCGTTTTTCGACTCATTTTCTACACACTGCACATCGTTTGGAGACTCAGACACTTCTGTTGTATCACTTTGAACGATTTCAGCCCTAACTTCATACTTATTATAATCGTAATATACTTCGATAACCTTCATTTCATTTTCTTCCTTACTATTAGTTTCAGACAATCGGGCGAAATTCCTACTAGACCCTTCTGCCTTAGAATCACAGAACACCTTTCCATCAACAATAACTTCAACGTCACTGCTTATAATGGCATGTTCACTAACGTCCTCCTTTACATCACTTTCACCTACTATTAATTGTGCACACGTCTTTTGCGTGGCATATTCTACCTTCCTTTCCTCTTTATTCATCATAACCTCCTCCACGTCTACGTCTATTACCTCATACACATCATTAACAGTACAAATATTACCCTTTTCACATGCCTTTTCTGTCTCCCTTTCTTTCTTTAATAATGTCTTTTCGTACGATTCAGATATTGAGTTATCCTTGTCATATGACATATTCACTTTATTTCCTTTTTTACATTCATCTATTACTGAAACCGGCCAACGGAAGTGTTCGATCCCGCCTCTTCTGTTTCTCTCTACGGCAGCCATCTTGTTCTGACATCTGCCATTTGTGTGTGCTGCCAGGTGCAAGGTATATTGCTCCGGCAAGCGTTGCCCCGTATACAAATGGTCACATGACCTCGCACTGAGACCACCACTATGTATCACTCCACGCCCGTCTTCCCTAGGTGCGCTCTTAACCATCCTGCCCCGTATTTTATATCTTTCCTTCTCAAATTTATTAATTGACATCTTTTATTTGGGCCCAAAACCGGTTTCCGCGTGAATCCGGCCTGTAACACACGCGGTTTTCAGTTTTCCATTTCGTCTCTATTTTGAAAATTCCGCGCCATGTATCCTCTACCGCGCGTAGTGTAATTTCCCCTGCCTCTCGCACGACCTCTTTGAATCGTATTTACACGATATCTATCTCTCGTTCGTTTTGGTCACTGCTTTCGTACGAATAATTGTTATTATTATGGGGACGCGATTCGCGATTTCTTCGCCAGTGATCTTCATCCTCTACCCTTTCCTAGAACGCAGAAAAACTTTTGTGGGTACTCCCAACATATCGTTTAAAATCCTCAGGCAGTTTCTGCCAAAGAACCCGAACGATCTCGGCTTCAGTCCTCCTAGCCTTCAGATGTAGCAACTTCCTGTACCGTGATTCGCAAAACTCTTTCATGGTTTGCCTGCCTCTGACTTCATACAGCCTGGCCATTAGGAACTCACGCCACAGCTGGTCTTGCTTTTGTTCCGACCAGTATTCGTCAATAAATTTTTGCTTAAAGTTTTCAAAAGACATCTGGTTTGTATTCAGATTCAACCCCCACCTTTTTGCTTCTCCCGTTAAGGCACTGATTACCACATTAATTTTTTCCTGGTCAGTCAAATATTCAGGAAAATTTCTTTCGCAATTCTTTACAAAATCAAGAGGGTGCCATCCGTTATGCCTCTTTGCAGGGTCGAATTTTTCCTCGTCCTCTAAGATTGTACTGAAAGGCATTTTTTCAGTAAAATGTGTAGGTCCTGTTTGTATTTTTCTTTCCAACTCATACATTTTGCCTTGGCTTTGTGAAGTGTTATGTTCACACTTCTTTTCGAAAGTAACAATCTGTTTGGTTAGTTCTCTACTTGTTTCTGTTACAGATTGTTTAATCTGTGCGAATTCCACGTTACACTCTGTTTGTATTCCGGATTTAATACCGAATACCTTTTCGTCCACTTTAGTACAGCCTAAGGGTTCTATTTGAGCTTGAATTCTAATTACATCAGAGACAATTCTTTCGTTAATGTCATCAATTTGCCCTTGTACATTGGCAATATTGCCATTGATGACAGTAATTTCGCTTTTAATATTTTTGGTTTCATTACTCACTGTTCCTACCCTTGAGATGACTTCTTCAATTTGTTTACTAAGTCTGGTACCCTGCATTTCGATTTGTTTACTTTGTGCTGCAATATGTGCATTAATATTGTCACTGTGTGTTGTAATTTGTGCCTTAATATTGTCATTGATATTGTCATTTTGCGCTGCAAATTGCGCAGACAGTATTCTAAGTAAGTCAGTCAGATCTGGTGTCTTTTCACTTTTAGGTTCTGCTAGATTTCTGTGTTCGAGTCCTACTTCCCTTTCAGTTTATGGTGATTCAAACATATCCAGCGATTCATCAGCATAGCCACAGTCTTCGACAACATCGCCTACATTGTCTTGCTTAGTATGCGCCACGTTCATAGCGTCTATCTGTTTATTTACCTCCGCGTGATAACGTACGTAATTTAACTCGCGCGTAATGCCATATGTTGGTGTGCTGCCTTTACTGCTCGCGATTGCATCCTGTTCTCCCGTGTCTAGATTTATTTCTAGTTTCCTGTCCATTTAAGCTATTATTAAGTATTGATACCTCTTATTTTCAATTTAAACTGAAGTTTCACTATCCGTTCTGTCAAATAAGGTACAGGTTCGTGCTGCTGGACGTTTTATGTTCACTCTATGCTTGTAAATGGCTAATTACTTATAATTTTTTCCGTCTATAGGTGCAAACTGAACAACGTCCTGTCACGGTCGCCACATATAACATTAGCGTCTGCTCATACTGCTGTAACATAACCTTAAAGTTGTAGGCAGGTCGTGAAATAAAACTATCTTGTTAAAGCAATTATGGTATAAAGCAACAGAGCAGTGTTACCCTCTAAGAGGAATTTTGTTATGTTGACCGTGTTGTACCTAATGGAGGTGACTTATCGGAAATGAAAGTCAAAATTACGTAAATATTTGAATAGTAACAAACAACATTTTACCTATCTGCACAGTTTAACTGATAAAGAAAACGGTCGCCAGCCTAACTAGGCAAGAGAATGATTAACATTCTCGTTCAAGAACATAGTTATTAATAACTTTAATGGATAAACACAACCTATACTTTGTCACACGCGAGTGCAATGAACTCTTGACACATACATATATGTATGGTAAGAGTGAAACTAACAGTTAAAGCAGCACAAACTATTTGCAAAATTATAATAGATACCGAAATACACTATTACTTTCAGGGCTTACAGAAACTGAATGGTCTTTATAAGGTTATTATTACTATTCACGGGAGAATCATTAATTGGATATAGGTTTAGTCTCTCTCAGTTAAATACTTTACTATTTAAAATGAAAGTCAATTGGAATCCACTAACAGGTTGTTTCTCACTATCTTTTGAATAAAGAAATAATGTTTTTCCTAATTAGTGGTCTTACCATTGCTTGTTACCTAGCATTAACACAATAGACAAACTGTGGATCCTGTCATATTATTAATATGCACTTCTAATACACAAGAGAGACAAACACTTAGCAAACATTAGTATATAACGTTTCACACTGCAGTTTTCCACCTTTACTACATTGAGAGACAAAATTAACATATATGTAAGATACTGACTCACCTTCTGCGATTTACAACAGGCAGTAATGTGATCATTTACTCAGCAAAACTTTATAAGCCTCAGTCTTACGAACTCTTAATTTGAAGTTGGCAACAACACATTAATAAGCAGTTTTACTAGGAAAATTATTTTCAGCAAGCATCATTAACTTAAACTCACTCTCTCGCCACATTAACTTTCTTTCAACGTTCAAGAGGCATTAATAAGCAAAAACACTGGTCTTTAATGTTATTTCAGTAGGGACACCTGGTAATCACTTTAGTTCAAATGGAGAGGAACCTGATAAGGAAAAATCAAGATAGGTACACAAATTCAGTTATAAGTTACCTCATATTTGTGCACACTAAAACATCCGATGAGCTCATCCTTCACTGTACATTATTATAGCATTCCGACACAGTGATTGCGCAATGTGGTGGCAACTGCATGTTGGTAGATGGATTTGCAGGTAGAATTGCTGGACTCTTGTCATTTCTTGGTAGCGATGATAGATACAAATTCCAGAATAGTTCCAACTATTTATCCATCCATCCGAGGCACTGGAAAGTAGCAGAAAAAGCCTCTCTCAGAACCAGCACAATATGCAACATTCACATGGCAGTGCACAGTCTGGAAGCTCGTCCCCGGCTTGTAGCTCGTCCCCGACTGGTGGCTCGCCCCCGATTTCTGGCTCTTCCACGACTGGCTCTTGTTTCACCTTTTCTGCCTAGGACAACCACAATATGCGCGCGCTACACAGTTCCGTTCCCGAGGGGAACCACAACACCTTTTACATACAAACTAACTAAGAACCCTAAGTGAGGATCAGAAGTTTACATAACATGAACCAAATACAATAAATAAAACAGAACATTTGCACATATTGACATTTCTACCAAAAATTATTCACACAAAATTACAATTATATAAAATAAGTTTTGTTCCCTCCAAATGGGACAAAGAATTTAAATGACAGATATATTACACTGCATAGAACCTCATCAAGAAAGGAGTATACTGTTTTGTGTTATCTATTCTATCAAACACACATACAGAAGCTCAATGATGTAACATTAAATTAAATAAAAGCAAAATAAATCCGTACAGTATCAGAGCTATGGTGTTACAAGATGCAACGAGTGTGCAGCCCAACGGTAGCTCACAAAAACAGTATCACAAAGTAAAATACATTATTGGGGTTGGTGTTACTACATGTGTAGGGCTGTGACTTCGTATCCACACCTTTACTAGGTGGTGTGGGTTAGCTGCGGTGTGCTGACGTTGGCGCCAAGTGTTGCTGATGCACAGAAGCCCGCACAGTGACACGTGACCTTTCCAGGAGCGGCATGGCTCCTTGCGGTGCGGAACTGCACTAGAATTCTCGCATGATGTGACAGACTCTATTGGTTGAACTCGCCCCATGGGTGTAGGCGCGTGGCACCGGGATGCCCACACCAGCATAAGAGGGAGAGCTGCCGAACCACCCTGTTCACGATCTGCTGCTCCCTTCCCTGCCCCCCCCCCCCCGCCCTAAAAGCAGGAATTATGAGTGGTTGCTGCTGAAGTAGGCCCGGAGGCAGATCACCAGTAAATATATACCACGGTGAGGGAAGAAGTCTTGGTAGCGGTGGAGGTCCAACATCGTGGTGGCTGTTTGCTGACCCATATCATTCCAGCACCTGGTGTAGTCCTCTTTTCGTGTTTTCACTGGTGGTGTGGCCAGAATGCAAATACCTCTGCTAGAACTGACAGGTATTTTGGAGGGCGAGTCAAATGATAACCTTAAATTTTTCAATAAAAAATAGAAATTTCGCGCCGTTATCCTGTAAGTTGGTAAGCGTGCCACAAACAGCGTGTAGAATGGCCTGTAGGTGGCAGCATAGTGCAGATAGTGCAGATGCACACATACTGTCGCAGTATCAGTACAAAGATGGTCGTCCAACTTGCGACTTGCATCAGGGAAGAACAGCGTTCTGTTATTCGGTTTTTGCGTAGTGAAAGTGTAAAACTTATTGAAATTCATCGGCGAATGAAGTTTCAGTACGGTGATGCATGTTTGCCAAAGCAGCAAGTCCACGAATTGAGTAAGAAGTTCCCAAATGGTGCGACTTCAGTGGAAGATGCTCCTCGTCCAGGTCAGGCACAACGAGTTGTGACTCCACAGAACATTGCAGCAGTTGAAGCCATAGTGAAGGAAAACCACCGAGTGACACAAAATGACATTGCAGCATTTTTACAGATTAGTCATGGGTCAGCACACCACATTGTGCAAGATGTTCTCCAGCTTCGCAAAGTGTCTGAACTATGGGAGCCACGGCAGCTGACTCCTGAAATGAGAGAACGACATGTTGATGCTTGTGGAGAACTACTTCGGTGCTTTGAACAAGAAGGTGGTGGGTTCCTTGCAAGAATCGTTACTGGGGGCGAAACCTGGGTTCACTTCCACCTACCGGAAACGAAAAGAGCGAGCAAGGAATGGAACCATTCCTCATCAGCAAAAGCAAAGAAATTTCAAACAGTACCATCAGCTGGAAAGGTTATGCTGACACTCTTTTGTGACGAAAAAGGCGTCATATTGGATCATTACTTGCTTAGAGGGACCACTGTCACCAGTGCATCATACACAGACCTCCTAAAAAATCATCTGCGGCCTACAATAAAATCAATGCTACGTGGACTGCTGTCATCAGGTGACCTTTTGCAACATGACATTGCAAGGCACCACATTGCCCGTAAAACAATTGCAACAATCATAGACCTGCATTTTGAGTGTCTTCCTCATCCACCGTACTCACCAGACCTTGCACCAAGAGATTTTAATATGTTTGGACCACTCAAAGACGCAATGGGAGGAAAGAAGTTCCGTTCTGATGAATAAATACGCCACACGGTGCATGAGTGGTTGCGCGGACTACCAAGAGAATTTCTTTCTAGAGTAATTTATGCACGTAGTAAGCGCTAGAGGACTTGCATTGAGCGTGGGGGAGATTATGTTGAAATGTGATACAACTTTGTACCACTTCTGCACAATAAATAATATTTTAAAAAAATATTTAAGTTTTAATTTGACTCACCCTCGTATACTGGTTAGATGTTCGTTTGTTGTGCTGATGTACTGCTTTCTGCCGCGTATGGGATAACAAAACCACACCTCGACGGTGTAGAAAGCCCCACAGTATGTAAAAAGAGTTCTAGCTACAAGAGGCATGCTGATGTCTTAGCGCCTGTCATCTGCTGGTGGCTTCCTCAATTGCTGTGACTGACCTGCCATTTTCCAAAGTAACGCCAAAAAAATAATGAGATTGCTACAGTACCTTCCTCCTTCGGAACACACAGCCCCCAAGTCTCTACACTAGGGCAGTCTGGAAACAACAACGTACAGTATTTATAGTTTTCTTCCAAAGTACTAGTCAGCTTGAACCGCAAGGTACAGAGCTTTGAACTAACTCTGCAGTTAAACCTCTCTGGCTCGTCGTTCATTTACGCTCAGTAACTCTCTCGAAATTTTCACCTAAAGAAACCTGTCAAACTTTCTAGTACCTCTCTTTGTACCTTACGAACAACTGGTGAGCAAGGCTGCATCTACCTGGTACGCTGAGTGTCGCATGGCTGGATAGACTCTCTGCTAAAATTAGATTAACGCTACAAAGAGCACAGTCAGACATAACAACGGAGGATATTTAACAACCATACGACGCTGTCTTTCCTTGTACTGCTACACATGCTGAAGCATCCATTCTGCAGAAATTTGCCACCCTCGGCCTCTACATTCTATTTAAGGGAGAGGGCAGTTTAGGTTTTAGTGTAAGATTAAGATAGGTCACATTTTGTACTGGGAGCACTTCTAGTGGGTTATGTGGTCAGAGTAACTGTGACTGCATCGAGTGTAACCTGGTAATTCCTGTAACAGTGGCTAACAGGTGGAATCTAAGTCCTATTAGGTTAGAAACTGTTCCATTGTTTAACAATCCACTGTTATTCAGTTTTTTGGATACAGGAAGTCAGACGGACCACCCTGGCCGATGTAACTAAGAACAATCAAGCTCACATGTGTCCTCGCTGACATGAAATGTAAAGCACCTGCGAGTAAACGTTCGCGATCAGAAACGGACCCAGCCACGTATAGAATTACAAATCCATGCCTCGGTAGTGAAGAAATCCCCACAGTATAAAAACAGCTCTTTAGCTACAACAGGGATGCTGATGTCCTAATTTGCACTATTGCTATATGAGCCGTGTGTTGGGATTATCACCTCTCTTATTATTAGTCTGTTCACTGGCGCCACTAAGATTGCTCGCTTTGTCTGTCCGTCAGTGGTAGCAGCAGCTCTTATCGATAGCAAGTACTTCCGTCCTACCTTTGCGGCGAGTCATCGCGTGTCAGGTAGTTCGCTTAGGACGGAGGGGCAGTGAGGTCCTCACAGAGCCAGTACTCGACTGGACAGTTGGCGATACATGCATCTGCTCGATCGATGGATGTGGTCGCCAGAGTGCACGATCCCCTAGCCTGACTCGAGTGGGGACGACCATTGGTTGGTCCCTCCGTCGGTCGCCTCATCGGACGACGTGTTTTGGGTCTTCCGGCCGCTTCTGGGCCGTCTGTGTTTGTCGATTTGTGGTTCGTGCTTGTTGTTCTATAGTGACTGGTTTTAGTATTGTTTTAGTTGTTGGTGGAATTGTTTTCATGGGTTCGTGGGGATGTAGTGTGTTTGAATGAGCAGTTATTTTAACACTGTCTGCATACTGTATTGGTGGAGTGGTTCCTTTTGCCCTTTGGTGTTTTAAAAGCAGTGCTGTCTGTCACTTCGCGCTCGCCTGAATTATTCCATCGTTGTACTGGTTATCAGATATTAGATGGATTTGTGTAAGAGGGTTGGTAAGAGGGTTGGACAGCGTTTAAACTGTCCCTCTTTTAAATTGTCATCCTCACATGTGAGCTTAACGCTTGGCTGCCTGTCTCACCTCTTACACAGCTTTATAGACTTTTCCTGGTCGATCCAGGGAGCAATGTATTTGAATACTCCGTCTTGCTTGGTAAAGAGGTTATAATTGTTTACAATTTACCCTAATGTTATAACGTGTAATTGCCTTTCTCACTTGAAATTCAGGCCTTCAGCCGTTAATTGTTTGTAACACTGCTTGTGGCTCTCAGCCGACAAATAATTTTCCATTCTGTTTCAATAAGGCCTTCAGCCCTCGCTGTAGCCTTTGCAGTTTGTTAAGATGGTTTAAAAAGGTTTCATTAGTTTTTTAACATGCAATTACGTCTTTACTTGTAATTCTGAAAAAAAGTCAAAATTACTTGTCGCCTAGAGGCTACAACTAATTTCAATATACTCAACGGTTGAAGGCCTGAATTACAAGTAAGGAGGCAATTACACGTTATAATATTAGGGTAAATTATAACCACTTGACCAAGTAAGACGGAGTCATCCACAGACATTGCTCCCTCGATTGACCCGGGAAAAGTCTATAAAGCTGCGGTAGCGGTGAGACAGGGATCCAAGCGTTATGCTCACGTAACAGGGTGGCAACTCAAACTAGGGACAGCTTAAACGACGACGAACCCTCTTACCAAATCCGCCTAACATCTGTATACCAATACAACGACGGAATAATTCAGGCGAGGGTGAAGTGAATCCGGCTTTTAAATCACCGAAAGGCAGGAGGAAAAAATGGTTCAAATGGCTCTGAGCACTATGGGACTCAACTGCTGTGGTCATTAGTCCCCTAGAACTTAGAACTACTTAAACCTAACTAACCTAAGGACATCACACACATCCATGCCCGAGGCAGGATTCGAACCTGCGACCGTAGCAGTCGCACGGTTAGGCAGGAGGAGCTACTCCACCAATACAGTAAGCAGACAGCGTTAAAATAACTCCTCATTCAAACACACGGACCCGCGAAAACAATTTCACACAATGCTAAAACCAGTCACTGTGGAGCAACAAGCATGAACCACAGAACACAGAAGGCCGAGAAGCGGTGGGAAGACCAAATACACGTCGTCCGTTGAGACGACCGACCAACCACCGGTCATTGCCACTCAAGTCAGGCAAGGTTTAAATGGTTCAAATGTCTCTGAGCACCATGGGACTTAACATCTTAGGTCATCAGTCCCCTAGAACTTAGAACTACTTAAACCTAAGTAACCTAAGGACTTTACACACATCCATGCCCGAGGCAGGATTCGAACCTGCGGCCGTAGCAGTCCCGCCGTTCCGGACTGAAGCGCCTAGAACCGCACGGCCACCATGGCCGGCCCAGGCAAGGAAAAGGTGTCGAGTAACAGCTTATTCCATGAGTTATTTCCACGGACACACACACACACACACACACACACACACACACACACACACACACACACAAGCGAAGTTGGCACTAACCGAATATAGCGATCCATTCCACTCAAACTCATTGAATTCGGACCTCAACTAGTCGTGCACTCTCGCGACCACACCCTTCATTCGGGCAGTGTATGTATCGCCAGCTGTACTGGCGCTGTGAAAACCTACATGCCGCTCCATCCTAAGCGAACTGCTTGACTCACGACGTCCCGGAAATACTTGACGTCGCACCAAAGATGGTACCGCAGTACTTGCTATCGATAAGAGCTGCTGCTGCACTGACTGACAGACAAAGCGAGCAAACGTAGTGGCGCCAGTGAACGTGCTAAGAAAATAAGACGTGACAACCCCAACACACGACGCCAACCTGTCAATGGCACAAAAGCAAGCCGGAACATGGCTGACTACGATAGCATAACAATAAAGTCTGATCGCTTAGTTCTGCGACGAAACCGAGTTCTGGTGGCAACTCCTCCTGTACCTCCCATAACCCAATCAGGGGCTGTTCTGGAGCTAACCTGTCCGTTTACTGCTTACTGAATTAAAAGTCGTGTATCCCACATGCTGAAGGCTAACTATTGTACGATGGTGTGATGAAAAGAAATACCTCCGAATTTCTTATACTGTTGTAAATATCTGTTGAGGTATCAGACGTCACGAATATTTCTCGGTCGTCCTCAGCGTGTGTGACAAAGTTTGGAGTTGGCGACAGTGAATGTAAACTCACGAGACTCGTCGGAACGGATTGACCTCTTTAGAGACAGACATAGCTCTATGGTAGGTGAGAAATATCTAAGGTACAGTGACGCTTAATAAATGTCAGTGCTATCTTCGAAGTTAGATGAATAGTTGCGACACCATTATCTGTGAGGTTTGGAACTTATATAGTAGCAACTATTTATTCACGACCGATACAAAAGAGATACATGTTTCCACCTGATACTGTCCTTTATAGTAGTCACCACCGTTGTGTAGAAGCAGTTGTCATCAATGTGGAAGGTGTAGCATACCATTAGCAGAGCCTGTTCTGTTGATGGTGCGAATCGAGCGGTCTACTGCCTGTCGAATCTCTGAAACAGTTCTGAAGCCAATGCCACCGTGAATGCACAGTTTTACTGTTCCTTTTTGTAGCATCCCCAGTGACCAGCTTTGCGAAGGAAACGGCGACACTTTCTGCGCAACCCACCCATCACTTTGCACGACAATGCGCGGGCGCATACAGCGCAAGCTGTGGCTGTTCTGTTCATTCGATGGTACTGGGGAGTACTGTACCATCCATCATTCACCCCGGACTTATGTCCTTGTGACTTTGATTTGATTCCGAAAATGAAGGAACCACTTCGTGGCACTCGCTTGGCTGTATGCCATGTCCTTAGGTTATGAAACTTACTGGGAGATTAGAACAGTGTGCCGGACCGACACTCGAACTCAGGACCTTTGCCTTTCCAGGCAAGTGCTCTACCAACTGAGCTACCCAAGAACGACTCACCCCCCGTCCACACAGCTTTACTTCAGCCAGTCTCTCGTCTCCTACCTTCCAAATTTACAAAAGCTCTCCTGAAAGGCAAAGGTCCCGAGTTCGAGACTGGGTCCGGCACATAGTATTAATCTGCAAGGAAGTTTCATATCAGCGCACACTCCGCTGCAGAGTGAAAATGTTATTCTGCAAATATTCCCAAGGCTGTGGCTAAGCCATGTCTCTGCAACAGCCTTTCTTTCGCGAGTGTTGGTTCAGCAAGGTTCGCAGGAGAGCTTCTGTAAGGTTTGGAAGGTAGGAGACGAGATTCTGGCAGAAGTAAGGCTGTGAGGACGGGGCGTGAGTCTTGCTTGGGTACCTCAGTTGGTAGAGCTCTTTCCCGCGAATGGCAAAGGTCCCGAGTTCTAGAATCGGTCCGGCACACAGTTATAATCTTCCAGGACGTTTCATATCAGCGCACACTCCGCTGCAGAGTGAAAATGTCGTTCTGGAAACATTCCCAAGGCTGTGGCTAAGCCATGTCTCCGCTAGAGCCTCTCTTTCAGGAGTGCTAGTTCTGCATGGTTCGCAGGAGAGCTTCTGTAAAGTTTGGAAGGTAGGAGATGAGATACTGGCAGAAGTAAAGCTGAGAGGTCAGGATGTGTGTCGTGCTTGGGTAGCTCAGTTGGTAGAACACTTGCCCGCCAAAGGCAACGTTTCCGAGTTCGAGTCTCGGTCCGGCACACAGTTTTAATCTGCCAGGAATTTTCATATCAGCGCACACTCCGCTGCAGAGTGAAAATGTCATTCTGGAATCATTCCCAAGGCTGTGGCTAAGCCTGTCTCCGCAATATCCTTTCTTTCGGGAGTGCTAGTTCTGCAGGAGAGCTTCTGTAAAGTCTGGAAGGTAGGAGACGAGATACTGACAGAAGTAAAGCTGTGAGGGCGCGGTGTGAGTCGAACTTGGGTAGCTCAGTTGGTAGAGCACTTGCCCGCAAAGGCAAAGGTCCCGAGTTTGAGTCTCGGTCCGGCACACAACTTTAATCTTCCTGGAAGTTTCATATCAGCGCACTCTCCGCTGCAGAGTGAGAATGTCATTCTGGATCCTTAGGTTAGTTAGGTGTAAGTAGTTCAAAGTCTAGGGGTCTGATGACCTCAGATGTTAAGTCCCATAGTGCTTAGAGACATTTGACCCATTTGAATGATTCTTTGTGCTGTAGCTTTCAGGGGAATTCTGGGATGCTCTCTGTGTGAGGCATCCCTGTGCATCTCTGTGAGTCGAAGCTCCATTGTGTATCACAAAACTTCACTGTATACCTCGGCCAGTATAGATCAGGATGCTGCACAGGCAACAGTTTTGAACTTGTCACGAGATGCGTGGTTTTAGGCGAGTTCGGCGCTCACGCGCTAGTGTTTATAAAGTGAAGGTGAAAGGCATCGGTTTCCATCCTAACCTTGAGGTGCTTGTGTTTTTGTGGGTGTCTTTTTTTAATTTTGCCCTCTTAAGTAATGATAAGTTTAGCCATGGTAATAGATGGCTTACCATGTTTATTGCCAACAGTGGAGATAGTGAGAGTATTGGTGGCTTAGGAAAGTTTTAATAACCGTGGCGTCATTTCCTACTGTACTTTCAATATTGGTGGAGTATTTAGTAAGGACGTTTGTGTGTCATATTATTATTACAGTATGCCATTTGTATTGAGAAACCGTGGAGGGAGAACTATTTTCAATTATAGAAAATCAGCGGCTTAAGGTCATGAAACTATGTACATCTACATTTAAGGCACAGCTTACGGTGTGTAAAGAAAATATGCCTGTTACCAACAGTTGATGGAAGAGGTGGTCCCTTCGATAAAGTAACCAGGAAATCTCGCAATTAAAAAAAAAAGTTTTCTTTACAGTAGGCAATATTCAATCAAAATAGCTGCGATTTGACCAATAACATTTGTAAGATACCAATAACAGCAGGCATGAAATTTGTTTCGTTAGAAATTAATATACCAGTAAACAACAGCACTGAAATCGTTAAAAGGAATCGAATCGATCAGAACAGGCATTCCAGATAGAAAATTAATGATTTCATTCATAGGGTGTAGGTAATACTCGAATATAACTTTTTTAAACGTAACATTGAATTATTTCTCCAAACCACAAATTGTGGGAAGCTCAATTTCTGGTCTGCTGGCCGATAATTTGATGAAGTATCTTGAAAATAAGTTTTTCATGGGAAATCCCTGTTTAACAGAAAAGATAGTATAGTACTTCAGATATGTCGACGATAAACTTTTGTTAGTCAAATGTAACGAAAACCAAGTTTACATGTCTAGTGGATCTCAGTGGTCCCATTGAAGTTTTAGATCTTAATATCAAGAATGAAAATGAAAGACAAAGTTCTGGGATCTTCAGACAAAACGGTTGCGCTGATGCTATTGCAAGTTATTCAAACCATCCATGCCAACATAAAATTGCATTTTCCAGTTTTGCTATTAATCGCCTATTCAAGCTCCAATTCTCATAAACTGAGTGTGAAATATAGCTAAATACCATTAAATTCATTGCTAAAGCCATTGAATATCCTTCAAATTGTATGAATAGATTTTGTAGAAAACAAGGTGTAAGATGTAGTAGCAATAAATTTGAAGACAGAAACCGCAAATACATTTGTTTGCCGTACTACAGTTAGAGCAGCATCAATTTTTAGGGAACATAACAGTGGTTATATTTTCGACTACAAATAACGCTGGTCGTATTTAAATAAGAGTGTTAACAAGAGGAGTATTTATTGCCAGTCAGCTGTGTATAAAATTAAATGTTCAGATTGCGACGCCTCTTATGTGGGCAAGACAGGAAGAAGACTAGAAGTTTAATGAACATGTGGTCTTGGACAGGCGAGTTGTAGTTGAAAAATCTAACTTAGGTGCCCACCTAACTAAGGGTGCACATAATATATTTCCGTGTAGTTACATGTGAAACTGCTTTATAGTGCAGAAAAAGTCAAATTTAAGGACCTTCTAGATGAAGTCGAGGTATTTCGCCATCAGAGCTCTTCTGGTACCCGCCTGCTGAATGAGCAGATATTGACGAGAAGCAACCGTCTTTCGGAGCATTTCCATGGCCACCTATTTGGGAGCAGAAGACAACCGAGGACGGACGTAGCATGCCTACTTTCTCCTTTACTGTCATTTCGTTCTCCCATCCGGAGGTGAGGCGACAGCACCAATGGAGCCGCTATCCAGTCTGCAGTCTTAAAAACATAATACTAGTAGTAATAAACATAGAAAGATGAAAAAATGTGACAGTAATGAAAAAATTACCGGCTTGACGGCCAGCTTCAGGTAATGGGTAAACGGAGGAGATTCCGGTGGACGGTGAACGGAGGATGAAGATAGACAGCTTACGTCGAAGTTGTGGAAAGGGGAAAAGTTATAGGGTGAGAGTGGGAGTGGGTTGCTGTGACGGGACATAACAAGCTATTCTCTGGCTTTTGGTTGGATGCAATGAGATTTGAAGAGATATTCAAGGGTGGGTGCCAAAGCATTAGGCTCTGTTGTCTACTCTGGAAAAGAGGAAATGGGAGTCATTTTGTGTATATGTAGCAATGCCATTTGAAAGAAATACAGAACTGGCTGTCAGCGTAACATGATACATGATATGGAGACACTAAAATGAGTGGCTGTTTTTAAAGACAGTGGAGAGGAAGCAGATGATGTATTCAGCTGTAGGAGTAAGCAATATGGAGTTGTTGGGATCAAGTGTGTGTCGACAGGGCGGTTTGAGAAGGGTAGTTTAGGTCTGATGGGAGGGTGTATGGCTGTATAATCACAGGAATAAGAGGATGAGTCAGATTACAAGAGTTTCAGGAGGGACGGCGCTGAAGATCAGTTAGTTTTGGTACACATTATTGGCTTCACTGTGGGGCCAGGTAGGAGGGCCTTTTCCAGCGGGATTTAAATGGTCATCGTCGATGAGGCATTTGTGGCTACGGTGACTCTGGCTTGGGATCAGGAAGTGTATACATTTGTAAAAAGTGTCGTAGTTTGGTGTTCAGATGGTTTTCTTTTAGATCCTTAGGACTAGTTTTTGGCCAACTGTTCATCTTGAGACCTATTTTTTTGTTATAATTGGAGTTAATTCAAATTACAAGTGGTTTGCAATTTCAGTTCATGAAGCTTGAAAGCTCTTAATAAATTAGCTTTAATAAACATATGTGCAACACATTACTTATTAAAAATGTAGAGGAACCTGTTGAACGTCTAACTGAAAGTTCACTGTCGTAACTAGTCACACACTACCTTGCTGCTGATTTACAAAAAAAAATTCAAATACCTGATAGGTGTGACACGTAGAGTGCTAACAAAACTACCTCTATTTCTTGAGAGCAGACTATTGTATGAGTAATTACTAAGAAAATGTCCTAAGTATTGGATGAAACACTGATGCAGAATTTAAAAGGATTAAAATACTTTTAAAACTTCATAAAATAATTTTTCAAACTTCTTAAAATAATTTTACCAAAAATCCTAGCTGATGAAAAAGTTGTGGCACTCGAAAGTGCCCCTTGTGGACTGATACAATAAGTAAAGCTGTTTCTACATGTAACAAATGGAAAATCAGTGAAAAAAATATTACTATTAAAAACTTTGAAAGATATCTTAAACATTACACAATATCTTCAACTACTTTCAGTTGGCAATAGTAGAGCCATGAGCGTCTGTGGACAGAAATACTGCATCCATAAAATTATATCTAAGAATGCCATTTCCAAATCAGGGCTTAAATTTCATTAAAAACTAAAGGGAAACATAGTACATATTTGGCGATGATAGAGTTACTATTGCGCCAGGCCGAGAAATGCGTCACGCTGAAGTCTCATGTGCCATGTCCAATTCGCTGCCTCCAGCGTGCTGAGAACCGCCGCAGCTAAAGTTTGAAACAGTGTCACATCCCATTCCACTGTAATGCTATAACGAGTCTGAAAATTTCGCAAGATTAATATACCTCAAGCAACCGTGGTGTAGATGTCCTGGAGGGTGGGAACGGGACACGGTGGCCAGGTCTCGGGTTGCGATCCCTGCCAGCTTTGCCCCCACCCCTTCCTTTGGGCGCCGGGAGGACTCCTATAGGAAAAAAGGGGGTAGCGTCGTTGATTAGTAATAAAAAAGTCCTCGGTCCCCCGTTCGAAACCCGCCAGATCTGAAAATTTTATTAATAATCAGCATTGGCGTCCGAAGTCTTCCGGCATAAGAAGCCACCTTTATTCAGCCAAAGGTCTTGTCAAGGAGGGTGGAAGATCGGATAGAGGTTCAGCGCACTCCCTAGTCCTTGGGGTGGGAAACTGCCCGTAAAGGCGGAACAATCAACAATGACAACGGCATGAGGATGCAGAAGGCAATGTAAACGACTGCATTAAAGACACATAGCATGTATCCACAGGAAATGTGGCCTGTAATTGAAAAAGTGTCTTGCTGGTCTGAATGTTAGTAAAAGATTCCTGAATATTCCTCCATTCAGATCTCCGGGGGGGAGGGGGGTTCGACTGCAAAGGGGGAGATAACAATGAGGAAAGATTGAATAACCAAAGAAAAGATAACTTTCTACGTGTCGGGGCGTCGTGTGTCAGTAGCTTGAACTTGGTAGGGAAGCTATAAAATCCTAAATACAAGACACAATCGAGATATGGTACGGGTCCATGAAGTGAAATGGAAAGAAGGCAAGGATTTCTGGTAAGATGAGAACAGGGTAACATAACAGCAACAGAAAATGGTATAACGGAGGTAGGATTCGTTATGAATTGGAACGTAAGGCAGGGATTATGTTACTGTGGACTGTTCAGTGATAGGGTTGTTCTTATCAGAATCGACAGCAAACGAACAGCGACAACGATAGTTGAGGTATGCATGTCGATGTCATAAGCTGAAGATGAAGAGATAGAGAGAGTATATGAGTACTATGTTCACGAACAACAAGAGGATGAGGTGTACTTGGTTAAGGCCGGGTGATAAGCGAAGATCTCAGATAACATCATGATCAGACAGAGATTCCGAAATCTGTTACTGAATTGTAAAGTGTATCCAGGAACAGATATAGACTCTGATCACAATATAGTAATGATAAAGAGTAGATTGAGGTTTAAGAGATTAGTCAGGAAGATTCAATACACAAAGAAGTAGATGCGGAAGTAATAAGGAATGACAAGACACGCTTGAAGTTCTCTAAGGCTATAGATACAGTAATACGAAATAGCTCAACAGGCAGTAAATTTGAAGAGGAATGGACATCTCTAAAAACGGCCATCATAGAAGATGCGAAGGAAAACGTAGGTAGAAAGAAGGTAACTGCGAAGAGAGCATGACTAACAAAAGAAATACTTTAGTTGATCGACGAAAATAGTACAAACATGTTCGAGAACCTCAGGAATACATAATAGAAGTCACTGAGGAACGAAATGAATAGGAAGTGTAGCGAAGATAAGACGAAATGGCTGCATAAAAAATTTGAAGAAATCGATAAAGAAATGATTGTCGTAATGACTCACTCAGCATATAGCTAAGTCAACACAACTTTCGGCGAAATAAAAGAAAAAAGCAGAGTTGTTAACAGCAGGCGGCCGCGGTGGTCTCGCGGTTCTAGCCGCTCAGTCCGGAACCGCGCGACCGCTACGGTCGCAGGTTCGAATGCTGCCTCGGGCATGGATGTGTGTGATGTCCTTAGGTTAGTCAGGTTTAAGTAGTTCCAAGTTCTAGGGGACTGATGACCACAGATGATAAGTCCCATAGTGCTCAGAACCATTTGAACCATTTGTTAACAGTAATAGTGCAGCCTGAATTCCACTGTTAAATACAAAGAAAGGGAAAATAGGTGGAAACAGCACAATGAAGGCCTCTATGAAGGAGAAGATTTGTCTGCTGTGATAGAAGCAGAAACAGGAGTCGATTTAGAAGGGGTGGGGGATCAGAATTTAAGAGACTTTTGTGGGAGTTAATATCAAATAAGGCAGAAGGTACAGACAACATTCTAACAGAATTTCTAAAATCATTAAGGAAAGTGGCAACAAAACGACTATTCATGTTGGTGTGTAAAACGTATAAGTCTGGTGACATACTATCTGACTCGGAAAAATGTCATCCACACAGTTCCGAAGACTGTAAGAACTCACAATTGCGAGAATGATTGCACAGTCAGTTTAACAGCTCATGGCTCCAAGTTGCTTACAAGAATAATATACTGAAGAATGGAAAAGAAAATTGAAGATGTGTTAGATGACGATCAGTTTGGCTTCAAGAAACGTAACGCACCAATGAGGCAATTCTGATGTTGCGGTTCATAATGGAAACAAGTATAAAGAAAAATCGAAACACATTCTTAGTGTTTGTCTTCATGGAAAGAGAGGTCGACAGTGTCAAATGGGGCAAGATGTTCGAAGTTCTGATAAAAACAGCGGTAAGCTATAGGGAGATAAAGGGTAATATACAATATATACAAGAACCAAGAGGGTAAGTGGACAATCAAGAACGAATTGATCGGATTGAAAATGGTGTAAAAAAGGGAGGTAGTCTTTCGCCCATACTTACCAGTCTTTCCATGGAGGAAGCAATGATGGATATAAAAGAAAGTTTCAGGAGTGGAATTAAAATTCAAGGTGAAGGGGTATCAATGATACGATTCACTGATGACATTGCTATCCTGAGTGAAAGTAAAGAAAAATTACATTATATGCTGAGCAGAATGTACAGTATAATGAACACAGAATATATATTGAGAGTAAATCTAAGAAAAATGAACTAATGTAAAGCAGTAGAAATGAGAACAGCGAGAAAACATCAGGACTGATGATCACGAAGTACGTGAAATTAAGGAATTCTACTATCTAGACAGCAAAATAACCAATGACGGACGGAACAGGGAGGACATCAAAGGCTGACTTGCAATGGCAAAAATGACATTCCTTGCCAAGAGCAGCTAATAATATTAGTCATAGGCCCTAATTCTGGGGAGAAATTACTGATAATATACGTTTGGAGCACAGCATTGTATGGTAGTGAAACATGGACTATGGAAAAACGGACCAGAAGAGAATCGAAGCATTTGAGATGGGGTGCCGCAGACGAATGTTGAAAATCAGGTGGACTTAATCGGAGAGGAAAGGAATATGTGGCAAACACTGACAAGCAGAAGAGACAAGATGACATGAAATCATTTAATACATCAGGAAATGACTTTCATGGTACTAGAGGGAGCAGTATAGGTCAAAATGTGTGGCTACATCAAAGCAGTCAGACGACTGATGAATCAAAAAAATCTATGAATTAAGTTACTTTGCTCATTAAGACGTTTCTTTCGGTTCCTGATTTGGTAGGCGTAAATTCTTTAGTTCCTCCAGCAAATTGAAATGAAAACTTTTCGGAGCTTCCTGCACCTTCCTATTTGCTTTCTTAACGTGCTAACCTTATGTTCGCTATCTTTCACATGAGCATCCAATGCCGTCAGGTTACGGCGTCTGCAATGTGCCTTGTATTGGACTTCGAAATTTCTTCCCGTCTGTCCCATGTGTTAGCTATCAGAGCCAATAGATTTCATCTTGCATAGTTCTGAGTTGCAGAATCTGTTTTGTTTCATTGCAGTCAGGACTTGCTTTGATCTACGCCCAATTTGCCCATCAGTTTGACATTTTACGGTTACTTGTTTTGGAAGAAGGTTATTAGTTCTCTCCGACACACGCCCTTTGTATGTAGAATTCAATTCTAGAGTCCTCTATACTTGTACTGAAAAATTATTTTAAATTTTATTCAAGACACGCATGACACCTCGTGTCCTATACCTATTAATTATATCAACTTGTTTTATAATATCCATTTCTCTCTCTAATTCCTCTTCCTTGAGGGGCAGTTAAGGATCTGTTGAAAGTTAGGGCGCTGTTGCCCATTGCATAAAATTACACTCTTCTTAAACTGGAATGGGTGGCGTGAGGTCGCTCCTATAATGATGACTGAGCAAGCATTATTTCTAAGGACACTGAAAGCGTGCCTTCTCCTCTCCTTTCTTACAGTCAGATCTAAAAGATAACTGCACCATTTCTACTGCGAAGCGCATTTTTTATACTGCACGTTTAAAATCCTCATCATTTGCATTACTCCATCTTTCTCCCCTTTAAAGAGCAGAGCAGACTCGTCAACATAGCATCTGTAATAGACCATCTTATCTTTCATTTCTAGAGAGGAGCTGAAAAATTAGGGCTAAAAGTCATTAATAAAAATCTCAACAATAATTTCTGACAGGAGGTTCCGCATGGCTAGTTCCTAGTCTTGCATACAAACCTTGACGTTGAAGATAAAACTTAAAATCCAACGTGAATTCTAGCATACCCTAAAGCTCAACAATTCCACCGATGCACGTTGACCTCTTTCTTATTGAGTTGTTCCTAATACTTTCCCAAGTTTCAGAAATCTAAATTTTGCTATAGAGATTCAAAACGTCTAATGGGACTAGGATTGCGTCCTCTGGAATAGCTACACCTTTCATTTGATTTGCGAAACACATGTAAGCGTTCTAGGATATCTATGCTGACTTCAGATTACGATAGAAAGCTTTATTCAGGAACTATTTAACTACTTCGCTACCTTGGCAAATAAACTGCATAGATTTATTCTCTATGTGTAGCTTAATTTGTGATTCGCTTGTAGTGTTTTTTGCGTTCATCCTAACCAATCTAGATTTTTCACTCCGGGAGAACAAAAATTGCACAACTTCTAATTTAAATTTCAGTTCCACCAGGACGTTCTGTCACATCTTTCCCCATTTCTTTGATTCCGTTTGTCTTGAAAAAAGAATGCTTGGTTTTACTTACCTAAATTTCTTATAAATTAAGACGGAGATATTACCCTTAACTGAGTTGATAACAGCAGCGTCAATAGATTCCTATTTTAAGTTAATTTCTTTGCAGATCTCTTTCATTACAGTTGCCTAATACCTTATCACGTTCAATAGCGTCCTTGGCTTTATCTGTGTTACGAGTTTAAGGGAATTCCTTTACTTCAACGTCCACCCCCCCCCACCCCCACCCGCCCCCCCCCCCCTCCCATAACCGTGAAACATGGACTTTGCTGTTGGTGGGGAGGCTTGGGTGCCTCGGAGATACAAATAGCCGTACCGTTGATGCAACCACAACGGAGGGGTATCTGTTGAGAGGACAGATAAGCGTGTCGTTCCTGAAAAGCGACAGCAGCCTTTTCGGTAGTTGCAGGGAAATCAGTCTGGATGACTGATTGACCAGGCCTTGCAACATTTACCAAAATGGCCTCACTGCGCTAGTACTGCGATCGCCTGAAAGAAGGGGAATTACAGTCGTGATCTACCGAGTGCATGCAGCTTTACTGTATGGTTAAATGATGATGACGCACTCTTGGGTAAAATATCCCATTCGGATATCAGAGCGGGGACTACTCAGGAGGAAGTAGTTATAAGGAGCAAGAAAACTGGCGTTCTACTGATCGGAGCGTGGAATGTCAGATCCCTTAATCGGGGAGATAGGTTAGAAAATTTCAAAGGGGAAATGGATAGGTTGAAGTTAGATATAATGGGAATTAGTGAAGTTCGATGGCAGAAGGAACAAGACTTCTGGTCAGGTGAATACAGGGTCATAAATACAAAATCAAATGGGGAGTAGGTTTAATAATGAATAAAAAAAATAGGAGTGCGGGTAAGCTACTACACACAGCGTAGTGAACGCTTTATTGTGGCCAAGACCGACAAGATGCCCACGCCTACCACAGTAGTACAATTATATACGCCAAGTAGCTCCGTAGATGACGAAGGGTCTGAAGAAATGTCTGGTGAGCCGAAAGAAATTATTCAGATCCGAAGGGGACGAAAATTTAATAGTAATGAGTGACTGCAATTCGATTGTAGGAAAACCAAGAGAAGGAAACGTAGTAGGTGAATATGGGATGGGGGTAAGAAATGAAAGAGGAAGCGATCTGGTAGAATTTTGCACCGAGAACAACTTAATCATAGCTAATACTCGGTTCTAAAATCATGAAAGAAGTTTGTATACACGGAAGAGGCCTGGAGATACTAGAAGGTTTCAGATAGATTATATAATGGTGAGACGGAGATTTAGGAAGCAGGTTTTACATTAAAACTGAAGAAACTGAAGTAAGGTGGGAATTTAAGAAGATGGGAGCTGTATAAACTGACAGAAACACAGGTTGTAGAGTTTCACAGACAACATAAAGGAACGATTGACAGGAATGGTGGAAAGAAATACGGTAGAAGAAGAATGGGTAGCTTTGAGGGATGAAGTAGTGAAGGCAGCATAGGATCAACTAGGTAAAACAACGAGGGCTAGTAGAAATCCTTGTGTATGAGGTGAAATATTGAATTTAATTGATAAAAGGAGAAAATATAAAAATGAGGTATATGAAGCAGGCAAATAGGAGTACAAACGTCTCAAAACTGAAATAGAGAGGAAATGCAACATGGCTAAGCAAGGATGGCTAGAGGACAAATGTAAAGAGTTAGAGGCAAATTTCACTAGCGGTGAGATAGATACTGCCTACAGGAAAATTTAAGAAATCTTTGCAGAAAGAGGACCATTTGTATGAATATCAAGAGCTCAGATTGAAAGTTCTAAGCAGAGAAGGGAAAGCAGAAAGGTGGAAATATATAGGGTATATACAATGGTGATTAAATTGAGGACAATATTATGGAAATGGAAGAGTATGTACATGAAGATGAAATGGGAGATAAGATGCGGCGTGAAGAGTTTGAGAGAGTACTGAAAGACGTAAGTTGAAACAACAATCCACTAAAACTACTGACTGCCTTGGAGAACCAGACCTGACTAAATTCTACCATCTAGTGAGCGAGATGTATGAGACAGGCGAAACAGCCATAGACTCAAGAAGAATATAATAACTACAATCCCAAAGAAAGAAGGAGTTGACAGATGTGAAAATTACCGAACTATCAGTTTAATAAGTCACGGCTGCAAAATATTAACGCGAATTCTTTGCAGACGAACGGAAAAACTAGTAGAAGCCGACCTCGGGGAAGATCAGATTGGATTTCTTAGAAATATTGAAACACATGAGGCCACACTGACCCTACGGCTTATCTTAGAAGATCGTTTCTAGCATTTGTAGACTGGAATACTTTCTGCCAGGGTAAAATACAGGGAGCGGAAGGCTTTTTGCAATTTGTACAGAAACCAGATGGCAGTTATGAGTCGAGGGGCATAAAGGGAAGTAGTGGTTGGGAAGGGAGTGAGACAGGTTTGTAGCCTGTCCCCGATGTTATTCAACCCTATATATTGAGCAAGCAGTAAAGGAAACAAAAGAAAAATTCGGAGTAGGTGTTCATATCCATGGAGAAGAGATAAAAACTTTGAGTTTCGCCGATGACATTGTAATTCTGTCAGACAGCAAAGGACTTGGAAGAGCAGTTGAACGGAATGGACATTGTCTTGAAAGGAGGACATAAGGTGAACATCAACAAAAATAAAACGTGGATAATGGAATATAGTCGAATTAAGTCCGGTGATGCCGAGGGAATTAGATTAAGGAATGAGACATTTAAAGTAGCAAAGGAGTTTTGCTATTTGGGGAGCAAAATAACTAACGATGTTCGAAGTAGAGAGTGCATAGAATGTAGACTGGCAATGACAATAAAGCATTTCTGGAGAAGAGAAATTTGTTAACGTTGAGTATAGATTTAAGTGTCAGGAACTCTTTTCTGAAAGTATTTGTATGAAATGTAGCCATGTATTGAAGCGAAACATTGATGGTAAATAGTTTGTACAAGAACAAAATAGAAGCTTTTGAAATGTGGTGCTACAGGAGAATGCTAAAGATTACATGGGTACATCACATAACTAATGAGGAGGTATTGAATAGAACTGTGGAGAAGAGAAAATTGTGGCACATCTTGACTAGAAGAATGGATGTTCTGAGCCATCAAGTGATCACCAATTTAGTATTGTTGGGCCGCGTGGAGGGTAAAAATCGATTAGGGAAACCAAGAGATGGATACACTAAGCAAATTCAGAAGGATATAGGTTGCAGTAGGTACTGGGAGATGAAGAAGCTTGCACAGGATAGAGTAGCACTGAGAGCTCCATCAAACCAGTCTCTGTAGTAAAGACCGCTACAACAACAACGTCGCTAATTGGTACATGTTTTTACACGATATCTTTTTTTATGTCTTTTTGTAGCATCTTCACCTGCGAATTGTGCTTAAGCCCCTTATTCAAATAAATGTTTGTTAAGTTCACCACCCTAGCGTAAAAATTATGTACAAACGCTACTTCTCTGTTTCCTTCTTTGCTTATGTTGTTGCGTTACAAATGTTAGCAGTCTGATGTCATTTTATGATTGTCTCCCTATGCACCCCGGTCTTCTCCTCAATTTCTTCTTCAGTTGGTCTAAACTGTAGTGACGTCGCAAGTTATTTAATATCAAATGTAATCCGAATATTTGCTTATTAAATATATCGTTAACGTCGAGACCTCACCTTATCTTCTGTCTTGCCCACAACTGTTCCACTCGCTTCTTCAATTTTCTGGCGGAAACAGTGTTATTGATAATTTATGTTCTTTTTTTTCTTGTCACTACACCTAAATGTAAACAATTCGTATTACTTTTTTCTCTAAATTGAATGCCAAAGTCTTTTAATAACTTTTAAAAACGTTTTCACCCGTGCCACACCCTGACTAGGCACTAGTTTCTGAGAAGTAAACGTATTCATGGAGCTACCGCCACTTACTTATAAAATAGCGTCCTTATCACTTTACTTTAGTAGGTGTTACATCAGTCCACAAAGGGAACTTTAGAGCTTTCCTGTCATGTTAGGACCCTTTTAAAAATATTTTAAACATTTTTACGAAGTTCTTTGAAAATATTTTATCCCGTTATATTTCACATCAACGTTCCATGATATACTTACGATTATTTCTTACGAAATCTATTTGTGCAGTCCCTAAAAATAGAGGACGCTTTTCAGAGCAGAAAAGGGATGACTGGCAGAAAAGGCAATAGCAGCGAAGACGATGACGGAGAGTGAAACCTGCCAGACGACGAAGACAGCAACGATTGGAAACTTTTCCCCATCGAGGTTCGAAACCTGATAGCAGCCCAAGCAGTTGTTAGTCCCAGGATGAAGATCAGTTCCATCCCATTGTTGCAGCACGCCTAACAGTTCTTCATCCGGTTATCTTCCAGTAGGAACGTGGGTCCACTCAACGACTGTGATATGACTTTCAAATCTTGTCAGTCTTGAAAGAACTGTGACAGACGCCTGAACAACAGGAGACTGACGTACTAGAACATGCACTGATACTGTGAAATGGCCCATTGAGAATGACTAGGCACTAGCAAAAATCTAAATTTGCCGAATAAAACTTGCAAGAAAAGAACGACTGAATTCTGTGCTCTATCATTAAAAGTTCTTTCCTTTATATGACAACATTTTTGAATTCATCATGTATTATTATTACTTTCGTTTTTTTTCTCTTCTAAATTTTTGGTAGTATCTTGCTTGTTAATGTTTTACACATCAATTGCACTCAATATATCTCAATTGATATTCTAATAGTTAAAGTATAAGGCAGTTTCTATATATATATTCTTGTCTACAGCTAAGGTACTGCAACTCAAAATATGTTTTTATGTTAATTAAGATGGGCACATTATTTTAACAGAGGCAGATTAATAATAATCATTGTGTATGATTGGTTACTCAAGGCTTTTGTCAAAGTACGTTCTTATAAAAACGGTCTACAATACTCTGGAATATTAATTACTTTTCTTCAAAGTGATTTTTTAATTTTAATAAAAGATACTTGGTCTTAGTCTTTTTTTAATTTTAGTATCAGTTTTACAAATAATACGCAGTGTTAGATTTGAGCTGATGTTACGGGTATAGAACGGTTACTCTATCCAAATGACATGAGCTGCTGCAATTTGTAATGCTCTGTAAACAAGAGCCTCAGTTAGAGTCGTACAGTAACATGTGCTGTCAAAAGCTTGAGAAGTATATAAATCTGGGTCTGTATCAAAAATACAGATTGAGCTTATGACTGATTGCTGAATTCCTTTTCCCGTTGTTGATAATGAAAGAATATTTATTACGAATCGCTTACTATACTTCTGCTGTGCGTATTTTCAGTCATCACGGATACAATCTCAAGAGATTTCAGTTTGGCAGATGACTAGAAATCAGGGATAGACTTCCTAATTTGAGTTCAAAGCGTATAAGTTTTTGTGATACAATCGGCTATGGAGAAAGAACAAGCGCTTGTCGAAGTACTTCAAGTTATAATGAAATGGGGAAAACTTGTTTCTCATTGTATGAATGAATAACTTTATGGACCGTTTAATGCAAGTTATCTCTTTTGTTGGAGCAGAAGTATTTCTGTTTACTTTGTGTGATTTGTTGTATCAATGATAGCGCCAAACAAATAATACATTGTAGAGCTGCAATCAGCAGAACAGGACATTAAATGGTCCAATGTTTGCAGCATTGGTGCATTTATTCAGAGCGCCGTTCAGGAACGTAAAGTTACGGCGACCCGTAGGCCAGGCTACGAGCCACAGATAGATTTCCATTCGTTTAAATACCCGATTCGACTGTTACCTGGAACTTCCAAATTGAAAATTAAACGCCGCGAATCACACTTCCAAAAGCTTTCACGCGCTATTTGTTCTGAGTTATTTAGAACGGTGCTAAAGCGATGACGCTTTAACAGACAGCAACCAACAATTTATGCCGGACATACTTTTTGGCGATACGCGGTGGACGACGAACAGCTGTATCTAAACATCAGAATAATAAAGTAAATTGGAACAGACAACATTGCTCGATAGTTAACTGCATAGGATGAAAAGTCACTGAAAGAAATTCCATACTACTCGGTCGCTCGTGCGTTAATTGTTTTTTAATGCGACTGTTTTTATTAGGATTAGAAAAGGGGCAAAATGTTAGGAAGCCAAAGAGCATCACATGTATATGTAATGTGGAAGTAACATGATACCGGAAGAGAAAACCACATTACGCTGAGCAGCCATGTTCAGAGTGTTCAGTCACAGCTCTATTTTCAGTTCTGTGTCTGTCTGATACTTGGCCATTGATAAGATAGATACAGCTCTTTATAAACAAACCATGTTTCCATATTCAACTTTGAACTGACTCAAGAAAGGTATGCACTGCGTTGTGTTTAATAATTTTCCCACTTTATTATTCTTCTTGTACTGATGTATAATAACTAATGGAACTGCAGCTCAGTGAAACCTTTGTATGAGGCTCCTCCCCCTGGAAATTGTTTCATTTCCTTTGAATCAAGTTAAGTGCTGGGAATTTGCAGGCTATAATGTTTTTGCTCTGGTAACTCTAACGAATTGTCTATGAGCAAGTGATAGTCCTATGCATATTTTGGAATTCATAGGGTACACACAAATGTATAAAATTTTGTAATTATAATGGAGGCCTCTTGGGTACAATATTCCGGAAGCATAATACAAACATGAGGTCAACTCTGCCCAGAGCCAATGTCCATGTTATCAAGTACCAGCTGTGGGCCAGTTTGACTCAGGAAGGGATAAAATGGCTTTATGACGTCCATCACAACCGAATCTGTCGACAAATCCTAAGACTGCGCAGTGGTTAGCACACTGGACTCGCATTCCGGAGAACGACGGTTCACACCAGTGTCTGGAAATACAGATTAAGGTTTCCCGTGATTTCCCTAAATCGCCCCAGGAAAATTCCAGAATGGATTCTTTAAAATGGGACAGGCGATTTACTTCACCATCTTTGACACAATCCGAGCTTTAGATCCGTCTCTAACGACCTCAATTCCGAAGGGGCGTTGAACATCATCTTTCTTCCTTTTATTTTCTTTGGCAGATACTATGAAACTCTGCTGATAACTTTTCAAATGCAGGTCCTCAGTTTCCTTTCTTTTCTCGTGTTGAAACTTCTTCTTCGAATGTAAAGAAAGACTCTGCTGGCAAGCATCTACATTATTAGAAACTGAAACAGCCGAGTAAAACTGAACGTAGTAAAACAATTTTTTCTTTACTTATTCTGATCATTTCGAAACTGACATGCAATATTTTGGCGCAATGAAATCTGACTCTTAATAATACCTACAAAAGAACAGCCCTGACTAACAATAACGTATTCCCTCCTCATTCACTTACCTCACATCTATTTTAACAAATTTCCTTTTTGTGATAGGACACACATCCAAATAGTCCGCTCATATTAACATCTCTCTCCCCACATCCACCACTGCTGGCGGCTGACCTGCAACTGACAACGCTACTCGCTCTTCACATCCAACAGCCCAACACTACACTAGCCAATATTCCAATAATGAGTCCTACCCGCCAGAGACTGCACACAGTGGAGTCAGCGATTTTCATATAGAGTGCTACGTGGCGTCAGCAACATAAAAACCTAGGCAGCCTACTTACATAGCCTCCATTCGATCCACAAAAAAATTTACAAATTGTTTTGTGCAGTGGCCAATACTGATTTACTAAAATTTTTCATATTAATGATAACACATATATCAAATGCATACACTTATTGGTACACTGTTGATCAAAAGCAAAAATTGTACTCACAGTCCATAGATACAGGCCTGATCATTCATCACAGTAATAATTAAATTTTTATGCACAAAGTCTGAGCAGTAAAAGAAAATTGCACACTGAAGTAGTGGATTTCCATGCATTCTTGAAGAAGTAGTGCTGTCCTTCCAACCGAAATACAGCGCTGACTCTTGACATGCAGACATGTAATGGGCCACAACAGAGCCAACCCACAGCAGAGTCAGTTGAAGTTTTGAAGCATAGTGGTAGGTAGGTCATCACAGAGCAGACCCACTGTAGTCCTGGTAGGAATTATGGCACTGGCGAGCCACCAAAGGTGCAGACCCAGTGTAATCCTTGTAGAGCTAACAGTACTGGTGGGCCACCAAGGGAGCAGGCCTACTGTAGTCCTTGTAGAGATGGCCAGCAGACATCCATTGTGACTGTGCAGTTGCACAACCACCATCGAAGATTCTTGTGGATAATGTAACAAGTCTATGAACCACCACCTGTGCAACCACAAAAATAATTTTTTATGAGGCCTTAGAACCAGCAATTCCGTTAATCAGTCTCTTCCTGAATTATCAATACCTATGTGAGCACTAAAAATCCTTTTTTTTAAACTTACCACATATTGTGCATGTACTATGACTAACAGAAATGTGTGCAGCGAAATGAGACCTTGCTATACACTTAATTTGAAGGACTGGTGTCTAATTTTATGACATGAGAATAAATTTCAAAGGTACAAAAAATCATTAAAATATAATGACAAAATTATTAGTAATCCAGGAATTACAAAAGAGCAGAAATATGCATCTACATGAGTATTATAGGAATTGTGATATAAGTAAATAAATGAAGGAATCAGAATATTAACTAGCATATAAAGCTGACACATGAGCATAAAAAGGGAAACATAACTGAATAAGTTATACATAAATATTTTAAAACTAAAGAACAGGTTCTATTTGAGGATACCAATACCTCTTATCATAGTAAACACAGCTTAGCATTAGAAAAATTCAACAACATAACTCTTATCACATAAACACATAAAGACAGGAAGAACATAGACACAAAATGGTACACATAAACATATAGCGGAATAACACAAATGGAAATGACAGGGTTTGTGTTTAGTATAACACCTGGTACTGCAGTATTTAATCACACTTCATTTGCAAATAAAACATTCCTTACTTCTCAGAGATATCCCTTAGTTCATAATTATTCCCAGAAAGGACTATCTATGTTTGCTTTCTGTATTAGTCTTTTCACATATTCATTACCTCCTTATTTGTTTTCTAGAAACTCCTACCTAGCCCTGTTGTCCCTAAGGCTTACTTATCTATTCAAAGCCGGCCGGAGTGGCTGTGCAGTTCTAGATGCCACAATCTGGAGCTGAGCGACAGCTACGGTCGCAGGTGCGAATCCTGCCTCGGGCATGGATGTGTGTGATGTCCGTTGGTTAGTTGGGTTTAATTTGTTCTAAGTTCTAGGCGACTGATGACATCAGCAGTTATACCGCATAGTGCTCATAGCCTTTCGAACCATTTTTCCCTATTCATATCGTCTTTCTAAATAATTATTTCTCATTGTACAATACTCATTTTGTAACAAATCTTTTTCATATAACTTCACAATGCATTCTATCCCTATTCTTCATAGTTAGTTTCTTATATAGAATCCCCCATGATATGCTACCTTAAATCTACTGAGCTCAGATGCATCAACTAAGGGACGCGGAAATGCAGCAGCATGATCATTAACACAATCAACAACGAGAAAAAATGCGAAGTGGCAAAGTAAGCTGGAATAAATATAAACCAGCAAAGCAAATGCATTATTACAACTAATATGAACTAATGTGGAGTAACAAGAAAAATAAATCAACAGAAAAACTGGCCTAAAAGAGTAATACAAAGTGAAATTCTGTACGACAATGCCTGACAAACAGCAGCAGCGAAAGCAATAAACTATACCTAAACACGACAAAGCTCAAGCAGAACGAATATTACAGTAAAGATAGGAAATGTGTAATACCTATGTCACATCTTAACACTAGAGTGATGCCTTACAATAACTTACTCTATGAAACAAGTTACTTAGTCGCTGAAAAAAATTATGTATGCAATTCCTGTGAAGGGAAATCTCTATTTACATCCTAACATCTATAGCAGTTCCCCTTCTTGTACTTCTTTTGTTTCCTAGGGCTCACAATTTTTTTTAAGAAAGTAGATCATAAAATTAATATTTACTGGATCTGTAGAAAGAAAGTGTTTACATTAATACATCTATTAAATTTTATTCTAACCAATGATGCAGTGCAGCTAAAACCTAGATATCCAACAAAATAGGCAAATATATACAAGGAAAAACATAAAGGTGTCATTCACAAACCATTTGGCATTTCATAAGGCACTAAAAAAATCTCTCAACTAGAAAGACAGTAGTCATAATCAGGTGTATAGACTTAAAATATTTCTCATCATTTTACAGGCATTTCAGTAAATATCAGAAAGTGCAAGCTCCAAAGTGTAATCATATGTGCTCAAGTATGAGTGAGTCGTATTTGTGATATTTTCTACAAAGAAATGTCAATAGCAAGGATAATGGCCTCTTCTTGTGCCTCTGTGCCTCTGAAAGGCCCACACTAATGTATTATTATTATTTTTTTTTAAGGTGACTGTCGCGCTGCTGGGCACTCACAGCACACTACGTGAAGGTCACTTACTTGCTTTAGTGAAATATTTATGAGTGCAGTTTCTGCTACAGTCACAGTTTGATACGAATAAAATTTCACAGTTCGAAATATTTACATTACAAATGTATAGAAAGAAAATCTCATATATAACAGAGTCAAAAAAATTTCTGTCAGCATTGTGGTACTCACATTCACACATGTACACACATTTCAGAACTATTAAAGTAGGATTCTTGGTTTCCAACATCCTTTTTCACAAACCACAGTCACTAACCACTACTCATTATTCCTTACTTTATTGCACATATACATATTCGTCGACACTTCTTCAATATTGCATGATAATAAATACATAGCATAATCATATTATTCATATAGCATCGTATAATTGATGATAACCATACCTCAACAGTATAACACAGATCATCTTCATAATAACATCGTCAAAACAGATCAGTCACATCTCAAAATCGTCATAGCTTATTTCAATGATTTCAAAACCTAAAAAAACTTCTCTGCTCGTTTAAATAGTGTCCTCTACCTCAAACGTACTTCAAAGATCATGATCCCTTATGAAATACATCATTCAAAGGTCTCATAGTATCACAATGGTTATGAAAAAATATGAACAGTTCAGAAAGTACAGACAAAATACTATTTCATAAGTGTGATGTTATCCATCTGTGTAACTGCATAATCAAGTGTCACTGATGTAGTAAAAAATATTTTTCTCACTGTTGGCTGTGTAATTCTGTGTTAGAGAAATACGGTACTGATGTGTAAAAATGAATAAGCAAATACTGTATTAGCTAGGGCTCCTTGTGCTTGCCACACACTTAGTACACAAAGTGTCCGTGTAACCCCCTGAGGGTTATGTAATTATACTCTCAGGTGTTACACATTACAGCAATGAATGAAATGTATCACTATAAATCGTCTATGTATCTCTGTAATTGAAGAATCTTTCGAAAAAATGTTTTAAGTACAAAAATTAATCACTCAAATGCGTGTCCTGTAACGCTAAACAGTGCGTCTTGCTGTAAGAAAATTACTGTCATTACTTAAAGGTAAAAATGTGCCAAATATCGTAGTTATCGTCGTCTGTAAGCAAATTTCTATAGAAGTCAATGTACTTACCTTGTCATAAATAAAACTGTAATGCCATGCATATTGCAAAAAGGCTGTCTCATTGTAGATATCCCACAAAGGTTACTACTAAAACATATTTTCCTTTCCAGAAGAATGTCAAAAAACTGTGCACATATAAAACAGATACAGCGCCAAATGTAAATTGTGTTACTCATTAATAGTGATGTGATATAATCGTGTAGCTGTCAAATAAACTAACCACTGTGTCATCTGTTATATCTGAGAAAGTACTTTAAATTCATAATGTCTTTTCAAGTGAAATAATTCTTGAATTAAAATCTCATTAGCAGTGTATGTTCTAAGTATGTAAGCCTTATAGTCGATACATAATAGTGCAGCGAACAAACAAGAATGTACACACAATAACACTGAGTCATCTATTCACTACAAAAAAGGATTCCTAATTACTGCCTTAAAAAGATCTCTAGGTTCTTGAATGTACAGTTAACTTCAAAACGTTGTTGCATGTTAACAGTTTCTAAGTGTGACAAAGCGTACTAGTAACGTGAAGTGACAAATTTTATGCCAAAGGCTAAGTTAAAAAGCAGATTATCTCGTAATAAACGGTTTTATAAGTGAAATGTGGTGTAACCCTTTACCTTTCCTAGTATGCAGAGTTTCCACTTCAACGCAATTATCATGTGATATACGTCGGATCCTGTAACGTCCATTGTAAGTCAGACAGAATTTGTGACTTAGATGTTTCCTCTTATGTGACAATGAATGAGGTTTAATGAGAACTTTCTGACCAATATATAGTTTCTTTGCATCCACTACCGTGTAGTTTTCTCCTTTTGTGTGCAGCAGAATTAATATTTTTAATAGCCATAGCAATTATGTTTTTGCGTCGATAGCAACATGTCCAATTTCACATAAGAAACTTTTAACAATGACGTTGGATAGAGACAGTCTAGTGGCTTTATGTTATGGTGTGAAGGAAACTAATTTTGAAGTGACTTCAACACGAACTAAAACGTGCAAAAATTATTCAATGTTCTGTCGAGGGGTCACAAGAAATCGACAGCAGGAAATTCCTTGTAAATTAGAAGGAATGACAGGAAACAACGGAGCAAGGTGTGAGATGACGGATGATTTAGCTTTTACACAAAGTATACAAATAGACAAGACTCTTCGAATCCTCTTTTCCATATTGTTAAAATAACAAGTCTTTCAAAGAACGTGATAACATTTTCGTGGACCAAAAATGTGGGTAGCTGAAATGAATATACCATATGAGGTTATTAACAAAATCGTCAGGAATGCAATGTACCTTAGCTTGGTATCAACAGTGTAACGTTTGAAGAGTGTGTTGCTTCTAACCAGATAGTTATGCGGAATCTGTGTGTGTGCCTTTCCATGCTATTTACTTTTGATGTCTTTCCAAATCGGATCTTTATCTTGTTCATGAGCAATGTCCTTTAAAGATGTGGTGATGAAGTTTTCAAAGGCGAATTTCTGAATGTAAAGGATACCGAAATTTTTCTCGAGGTTCGCTTCTGTGTTACTTTTCTCAAGCCCAGCAGGTGCACGTGACAGTGTGTCCTCAACAATGTCCCCCTTGCTGGTAATGTAGTCTATTGTGAAGTGAAATTCTTGCAGAAACAATGCCCAACGTTTTAACCTGTCATAATTTAATTAGGAAGACATAAGAAATTGTAATACATGATGATCACTGGTTACTTTTACGTGTTTACCAGAAAGAATGAAACGGAATTTGTTAAAAGCCCAAATGATAGCTAAAGCTTCTAATTCAGTAACGGAACAATTTTTTTCGGATTTGCTTGGCACTCGGCTAGCAAAAATGATTGTTTTCTGAACAGTAGTGTAATTTTCTATGGCTTCTTGAAATAAAGCAGCACCAAGACAGACTTTAGAAAAATCCGTGCTAAGGCAGAAATCTTGTGACATATCTGAGTGAGTGCGAATTGACGTGTTAAGTAGCGCTTCTTTCAAAGAATTGTATTCCACCTGTGTCTGATCGTCCCAGTTCCAAATAGTATTTTTTCAAGTCAGAGAACAAAGTTTGGTTTTACTAGAATTTACATATTCAGGAAACGACGACAAAAATTTATGAGGCCTAGAAAACTGGCAACGTTTTTGTAGTTTGAACTGGAATGGCTCTGATTGCTTCTAACTTTTCAGGATTCAGCTGAATACCTTTAGAAGAAATAATGTGTTCCAAAAATTTCACCTTTGTTCTACCGAACTCAGACTTCTCCAAGTTAACTGTAATTCCAGATTCTGCAAGAATACGCAATACACTATTGAGGATGCGATTGTGTCGTTCCCAAGAAGCTTCTGTTATTAGAATATCATCCACATATAAGGTGATATGACGTTTTAAGAACTCAGGTAATATAGAATTTAGCCGACGAATGACTGTTGCCAAAGAAGTGTTCAAACCAAAAGGAAGTTTGGGAAACTGATAAGAAATGCCGAAACAAAGAAAAGCTGTGTATTTGCTACATTCTGGACGAAATTCGAAGTGATAGCTGGATCTGAGATCAATAGAAAACAACACTTTTACACCATTAAAATTTTGAGGAAGTTCTTCCAACTTTTGCGGGCTGCCTGTTTCTGGAATGATGATAGTATTTATTTGTCTCGACTCTAACACAGGTGTGATCGATCCATTATTCTTCTCAACAAAATGTAAAGGATTGTTGTATGAGCCTCCCTCATTAAGCATATGTTGTATTTCTGTTATAACACTGTCCCTATAATGTGCCGGAATTACGTATGGTCTAACGCAAAATTTAGTATGCTCAGGAATACGAAACTGGTACGGAAAGCCTTTGATAGTTCCTGTTTTGTGAGTAAAAACTGTGGAATGTGCTTGTAAAACGTCAAAAAGGTCCTGCCTATCAGTGTCATTAGCGTTCTCAGTTTTTTTAATCTTCTTTGTAATTAAGTCATTAGTATCAAATACGTCGTCTATATCATCCCTATCAATACTTGCAAAGTGAGTATGAGTGTCAAGTTCCGTCGAAATTTCCGAATTGTTGACTAACAAGAGGTAAAACCGATTAATTTCCACGTCATGGTATGAGACTTTGTTCCATTACTTGCATGAATTGAAATAAGAATGTATTAGTGTCTGTAACATGTTCCATTGTGCTTTTCATCGGTGCATTTGCACCAGCAACATTCGCATTTTGAAAAGCAGTAAATGTGTCTTGACTTGATTGAGAAAAGGGTAATTAAGCGAAACCTGAACCTACAGTATTTGCCAGATTTTGTCCTGTCATTTAGGACTCCTGCGGCGATCTACTGCCGACAGATCGATCGACAGTACTACCCTGCTCACTAGCTGCTTCACTTTCTACACCATTAATTATTGCCTGTTCCATTTCCCTATGCACAATTACCAAATTACTATTTTGAATATCTGTTAATTCATTACATGGTGGTAGTGATAAGCTATACTCATCGTCACTATCATTTCTCTATTTACTTTGCAGCCTAGTGTTACGTTTTTCACATGGCACAATTTTCTCATATTTCACATGATAACACAGAAAAGCACAATTTGAGGAGCAGAATAAGAAAACACATTAAAATAGCATGGAAAGTAATATCTACTTAATTAAAAGTGTTGCTGCGAAATACTTGGTGCAAATCTAAATGCATGTCACAACTGTTTTACTGTACAACAATAAAAAACTACAACTACAGAGGGAATTCACTCTAGAATTATGCACTAGCAAGAAACAATAACTACACTAATTCCTGAAACTACAAGAAGAAATCAGAAGTTTCTAGTGAGGTATCCTGGTAGGGTCGCCATATGAAACTTACCCTTTGACTGTAAGAAAGACTGTGCTGGTAAACTTCTACGTTATTTGATACTGAAACAGCTGAATAAAACTGAACAAAAGCAGACAGTTTTCTCTTTACTTATTCTGATCATTTCTAAACTGACATGTAATGTTTTAGTGGAACGCAAACTGACTTTTAATAATCCAAACAAAAGAATAGCCCTGACTAAGAACAACCTGTACTCTTCATGAATCACTTACCTCATAAAAATCTTCGTTACTCAAACTGCTGCAATGCAGCAAACACTAATACTGCCAGCTGAATGAAAGATTCTAACTACTGAAGGCACTACCTACTGATCGGCATATAGTTAGCAAATGAAAGATTTTGATATAGAACAAACAATACATTTACCTTAATAGCATTCAAAAGTCATTGACATCTATTTTGACAAATTTCCGTTTTCTGACAGACACACATCCCGATCGTCCACTCATATTAATATCTAAAATCTCTGGCATCTCTCTCCTCACATCCACCACTGCTGGCGGATCACCTCCAACTGCCCAACACTATGCACTGTTCACATCCAACAGCCCAACACTACACCACCGAATATTCCAACAATTAGTCCAAAAAGCCACAGACTGCACACAGTGCAGTCAGCGATTTTCATACAGAGCGTTACGTGGCGTCACCAACATAAAAACCTAAAGAGCCTACTTGCAGTACATATTACTTTTGTCAGCAAGTGTGATATGTGTGACATTATGCATATTGTATAACGGTTTTTAAATTGAGCTACATTTTCTTTATTCAGAATTGTGTGGTGTATCTACAGTTTCATAACGTGTACTTTGTGGCATACCTACAGTTTCACTGCTTCTACTAGGCGATTTTAAATCAGTAGTTTGCTTGTCACTTCCTCCAATGGAAATATATAGTTAGCTACAAAGAACTTAGTCAGTGTACTCTTAAGATGGCCTTTGCCGAAACCGTCCTTAGTATGACTGATATTGGCCCCTCATCCTAATTCGTCTTGCATTTTATTTTTTCCCATAATTTCTATATTAAGCGGGAATAAACAATTAATATGTAAATATTTATAATCCACAGAAATGCGAGTTGTATGTCCTGTGTTATTCCAAGGTAATAAATAAATAAAATAAATATTTGTTCTGTTTGTTTCATTCCATTCATCCTCTGTATATGTCCAAACGACTTCAACAACCTTTCTCAGCACTCGATGTTACATTTACTCCACAAATTAACATACTTCTCTTAAGGTTTTAAGTCTTAGTGAAGCATCGGCTACATTGCATAAAGTTTGATATCATCTTTAATAACAATATTATTTGATAATAAAATTAAACTAGAAGTTATTCATAAAATTAAATTGTCGCAGTAACTGATAAACGCTAATGTGAACAGTGGTCTTGCATCACCTTCGAATGTTGGGTAAGTTTCTTTCTTGTAGATTTTAATTTTAGGCACGATTATAGGTTCTCCTCAATAAGACGACTTGTCAGTTTACTCCTGATAAGGCTTGAAAATGATTGTTCACATGAAGATGTAGACCAAAATAACGAAAGAGCAGTAAATATTAGATTTTTCAACTGCTTATATACATTAGGAATACTATCCCAGGTGTTAATATCAACATTTCCTTCTCCACGTGTTTAAAGAACACTGATTGTGCTTTGAACGATATTCACATTTGCTTTTCTCCGATATTACTATGTCAACACTAAGGCGTTCACATTCCTAGCTGCGCATTTTTTTAAGTCCAGGAATTAAATTTAAAAGCAATCAGTGTGATTATTAAATGAAGAAAAGTTTAGTTCGGTTTCAGTACCATTAAGAGTATTTTTTAAGGGAGGTTAGCAGCAATTTACTGTTTCTGAACTCCTGAAACCTGTTGAGAAAACCTGCCCTCGTATTTAAAAGTTCTTGAAATAGCAAATGTAAATGTCATAGGAGTCTTGGAAATTGGATCAAAGTTTCCCTTTCAAAATTTTTATCAAAAAGAGGTACTTTGTTTGCTGGTGAGATCTTCTAGCATCGAAAAAGCTGTCTGCTTTCCCCTTTAATTTACAACTAAGCTAATTTACATGAGATGCAACGTCCACCACGAAATGAATTATTTCGGTCCATTGATTGTTCGTTACTCTTGTACAGCGAACGCGCTTCTCAAGAAGATATCCCTTAAATTCTGCTAGCTAGGAAGCAAAACGTTTGTAAATATTTCCTCTTGATAAAGGTTATACCTTTCCGAGCAGCAGAGAATCTGGGAAGTCAATCTCTATGAAACGAATAAATTGTACATGTTTAAGAACTTTATGTATAATGTAGTTAACAATCTTAATCAGGAATTACATAATTTCTGCCAATTTCTTCCGAAAATGTCTGCGCAAAAACTGCTTCATGATGAAAAAAGCACTGGAAAGCAAGTATCTCATCATGAATTTTTTGTTTCAAAATAGCAACTAAACTATTACTTACACCACTCGTATTTTCTGCCCGTCGGTTGAAATTGATACACATATGGAAAAACGTTTTGCATCACCCCGTTTCAGAGAGTTCCGGAATTTGTATAGAAAATTTGAATAGAGGTCAACTTAAACATCATTTACGCCCTTTTTATTTCTAATGAAAACAACACATTGCATATTGTACCACCATGCACCGAGAGCTTCAGAGGCGATGGTGCAGATTACTTTGTACACCGATACCTCTAACACCCAGTAGCACGTTCTCTTGCATTGATGAACGCGTCTTTTTGTCGTGGCATAATAACCAAGCACTGTTGGTCCAGATTGTCCCACTCCTCAACGGCGATTCAGCATAGCCACCTCTGAGTAGTTTGTGGGTCACGCCGTCCATTAGGAACCATTTTAAATCTATCCCAGTTATGTTCGAAGGGGTTAATGTCTGGAGAATATGCTGGCCATCCTAGTAGCACGATGTCCTTATCCTGAAGGAAGTCATTGACAAGCTGTGCACGATGGGAGCGCAAATTGTCGTCCATGAAGACGAATGCCTCGCCAATATGCTAACGATATGGTTGCACTATCTGTCGGAGGATAGCATTCAAGTATGGTGCAGCCCTTACAGCGCCTCCAATGCCTAGGAGCGGCGTACGTCGGGCCCACATAATGCCGCCCCAAAACAGCAGGGAACCTCCACCTTGCTGCTCTCGCTTACAATGCGTCAAAGGCGTTCAGCCTGACCGGGTGGCCTCCAAACAAGTCTCCGACGATTGTCTGGTTCAAGGCATACGCGTGATTCATCGCATTCATCATTTCTGTTTCGAGATACGTAAACTACTATCGATAAAGCTGAAATCAATTTAAGATAATAGACTTTCGGGCTGGCTGTATTCGAAGATAATTTGACTGTTTCGTGCGTCACAGTTTTAGCGGAGATTTATAACTCTTTGATTTTTTTATAATGTTTGTTCTTAAATTACCGAAATAGTTCTTCGGATTCATTCATAAAACATATTTTATTACGGGCCTAATAACTTTCATTGAATGCTACACTACACTTTTAAGTGAGAATGATACATGACATTGTATCTCAATATAGTTACCAAGTGTCTGTAAGCAGAAGTCGGCACTTTGTGCCAATCGTCCGGGTCCTCGACGACATAAACCAGTTCTTTGGAAGACGGAGCTGTTCGAGAACCGCAATGTGAACCTCCTCATTGATATAAAATCTGCGGCTGCTCCGAATCAGTACCTCGATTACCTGGTTTTGTCATTTGTGGATGACGTCGACGATGTTCCCTCCTAATCAGTACCACCCACATATTTGCTCCATTCGTTAAATTGGCATCATTTTACTTCGTCTGTGCGCGACACTGGGCTGGTCTACGTATGACAAGAATATCATGGTGAATCGGTGTGCAATTTAGAAGTAATATCTCAGGTACGTCAGCTTTGGTATCGTTTCCAGTTGCCGCGCTGTTTCACTCGCACTCTGTGGCGAAGCTGTTATCCGTACCGCAGCGGAACTGTCTCTGCGGGACGAACAGAACATGCACTCCCTCCCGACATTGCGCCTTTCTTGTTGCGTAATGGTCTCATCGTGGTATGACATATGTATCTTACTTTTTAAAGTACCCTTGTCTATACTCGCCGTATGTATACGGTTTTTCTATATTACTAGAAACAGTTTGAGTGCGAGGTTGCTTTTGGGCAATTATGGTTACAGCATTCGGCGCCTCACATACTGTCTGAGATGCAACGTTACAACCGGCTGCTAATGTGAAAAGGGCATGGGAGTGGAGGTATCATATAATGAGCACAGAGTGAGACCTCTGAGCGTAGTCGAACTCCGTGATCAACGAGTAACAACCATTCTACAGTGCTTGTGGTGTTGATGCAAAGCAGGGCAATGACAACGACAAACAAAGCAAACATTACATTACGTCTACAACAATAAAAAAATGGTTCAAATGGCTATGAGCACTATGGGACTTAAGAACTGAGATCATCAGTCCCCTACAGCTTAGAACTACTTAAACCTAACAAACCTAAGGACATCACACACATCCATGCGCGAAGCAGAATTATAACCTGCGACCGTAGCGGTGGTGCGGTTCCAGACTGAAGCGCCTGGAATCGCTCGGTCACACCAGCCGGCTCTACAACAACAGTAGCCACTGTTGACATTGAGAAGGAAAGGAACCCAAGAAATTTCGCAGAGTGAGAGAGAGTGGCAGATAAAGTATTAGCTGTTCTGCAACTTGAGTCAGTGGAATGTGTGGTGTCGTATACGCTCGAGTGTGTAGACAATTTACATGAGGAGAACAATGATGACGATATACGCTTAGGAAGTGACTGTGATAATGAAACAGTTGTCAAGCCATCTAATTCACCACTCTTGTCGGAAAGGGAGTCACAAATTCCGTAGTCAGTGAAACGTAGTACAGGACAATCTTCGTCCAAGGAGCGGTTACTAAACGTAACTACGTACGTGGAAGTCCATCCACAGCATAGTAAAGAAATATATGAACTGATTTTGAAAAGCGCATAAGAAAAAATACGGATATTCAAGGGAGGACAAGGCGCAATTATTACAAAAACTGGTGTTTGCGCGTTTCAGGGATGGTTAATACAAGTTACAGGATGTGAATGATAGTGACCTCCTACGCTAAGCACGTCAAATTGCGAGCGACATAGATCACAGTGATTTAAAGGGAAACGGGGATGGCTGCATATTGACGAAAAGTTCTAACCTCCCCATTGCTAATCGGTATATTGGACTGCTAAGTAAATGACCGTGATCGCGTATGCCTAATGAAATTTTACAGTGAGTAAGGCTACCGTTACTGAAGGAAAATAATGTCGGTTATTAGGATGAAACTGTACAACAGACTCTTCTGAAGGAAGAATCTATTCTAAACCTTATCCAAATACTGACAATTTTGAAATGGTGGAATACAGTACAATCGCTCAAACCCACACCGGGCGGAATAGGATACCAAGTAACATTTAATACAAAAGATACTGATTAGCAAAGAAAGGGTAATTTTACGGTCGCCAGCCTACTAGGGCAATGAATTTTCAAAACCCTAAGAAAGACAGTGGCAAAGAAACATACGCAAATAATCACTGGCGTGGCAAGAGGAAGTTCTTACACTCTTTCACAACACGACAGTTCACGAGAAAATAAATGAATCGAAAAACAGTGTACCTGCCGTTACTTATTCAAAAATACTAAATTTTGAAAGTAAAGTTAAATGAAGTTGCTGGTTGAATTTGTGCTGTATCTTTCGTTATTAATTTTGCCAGTGAAATTTTACGTTATTTTAATGCGTGAAGTTAATGCTCAAAACTGCAGATTAGTTAAGCCTCTGTATGAACAGTTACCTATGCAACAAAATTTAATTTTAAATTGGTCATTAGCCAGAAAACAAATTTGGCAGTAAATAGTTAATCCATTTTCATATTTTTACTACTCTCCGTGTTTGAATATGAAGGAAAGCCTCCTTGCTTGGTAACAATGTCTGAGGACAATAACATCACAGGTACCCTGCCAGATTAATTACTGCAAGTTATTATTCAAGAAAGTTAGTTATTCAGGTTTGTGAAAGAAATGGCACTAGGTAATGCCTGTGTAATACTATTTATTCTTTGTGAGTTAACAGTCTTACGATGTTGTATTTGCGCGGACAACAGAAAATGCAGCCAACGACAATGCCGAACTGCTGCTGGTTGTGAACCACGAGTCGTTTCCAGAGCCACGGATAATTGTGAGACCGGTAGTAGAACTGCAGCTTCCTTTGCCTGTCCACTCCGACCGTGCTATCGATACTCGCTTATTAACAAAGTAGGTGCGCCTACACTGGCGCGAACACAGCTACACACCGTGTCTGCGGGAGCGCCCAATAAACACTTCCGCAATCTTTCAAAACTCAAGCTGGCCTGTCTTCTCTTCTCGTAGCAATACAGAGGCCCTCCATACGCAAAGATAAACAAAGGATCAGCTAACACAACTTCATCAATGCTATCGATACATTTAAATAAAGTTCCCTTGACTACTACCCAGTACTTATTTAAATTATAATTACCATAAATTATATACATTCACAAATAAATTCAGTATTACTTCTATTACGTATTAAATAAAAATCCTGTAATAAAACTTACAGATTCAGTATTAGCAGTATATTACAGCTTATCACCAACTATGAAATGGAGAAAAACTTTGGACGGTGCAGAAGGTGATTTATCTGTATTTTCGGTGTTACGTATTACTACGGAATTGGAAGAAGTAAGAAACAAAATTTCAAGCAAAACGTCAACTTGACGATGCACAGCAAACTGCAGAATCGGCTCGTAAATTTGTGGATAAGATAAACCAACTTATCTCGTAATAAATTAGGGAATTTTTGTTCAACTCTGACCAAATGAGATCTGAAGAGGAATTGCACGTGAAGGGAACGCTGGAAATTAGAGGTACCAAGACAGTTGCGTCAAGATTAAGTAACATCAGTGCCTTAAAGCATCATCATCAGTTTTCTGCTATATTAGCAGGTCCTTTGCCTCTCCATTTTCTGCGATCCAGTGTACCCTTCTTAAGGCTGCTGTATGCTGTACCGTCCATCACGTCAGCCAGTATCTGATATCTCTTCCTTCCTTGCTTCCTTTCTCCTTCTACATAACCTTCTAAAACTATGGTTTTTTATTACATCTAGTACTGTCTTTTCTCTCCCACTCTTCTCAGTACCTCTTCATTTTTTACTCTGTAAATCCAAGTTATTCTTTCCACCCTCATGTTCACATCTCAACAGCCTTCAGCCTTTCTCCGTCTTTCTTCCTCAAAGTTCATCTTTCGTTCCATACAGAATAACACTCCATACAAAACATTTTATGACTTTTTTCCTCAGTTCTCTGTCCAGACTACTGCAGCAAATCCTCCTATTCTTATGAAATGCCTCTTTTGCCATGGGTATCCTTGTTTTAATTTCTGTGCTGCACTTACAATCGTTGTCTATCCTGCTTCCAAGATACTTAAAATTTTTCACCATTCAGCATAATTTTTCTTTCTTTATTTCCTCCTAGTGCCAATACTTTTGTTTTCTCTATGTTGCTTTTGATTCCATATTTTTTTCCGTTTGCTTCAATGGTGTCCACTAAATCCAGTAATTCTTTCCTACCTGTGGCTAGAAGGACCTTCTCATCATGACCTCAAACACCCTACTGTTCTTCCCCAAGTTTCTACTCCTTTGTTATCTAATGAGCATTGGTCAGTCATATTTTCCAAGTAGTTGTTGAAAGGATAGGTGATAGACAGCATCCTTATCTTACTCCTTTTCCTAGTCCGATCCAATTCGTACTTTCTCCTCCCACTTTAACTGAGGCTTTTTAATTAAGATGTAATGAGTTTACAAGTCTTCTGGTTTTCCAGTCTACTCTTTTTTCTCTCATTATAGTCGCCAGCTTGTCCTAAGCCCAAGTCTAGATCGATGAAGCACATTTAGCGGTCTCTTCCTTTTTCAATAAACCTTTCTTCCAAGATTCATAGGAGCCCTATTGCATTTCTGGTGCCCGTATTCCATTTAAAGCCAAACTGCTCCTCGCCAAGATTCTCCTCCATTACTTTTTCAAGTCTCTTATTAATTATACTTAACATTACTTTGGCTGCATGTGAAATGAGGTTGATTGTCCTGTGCTCACTGCATTTCTTGGTTCCTTGTCTTTTCGATAATGGTATCATTACTGTTGTCAGAATGTCCTCAGGCCATTCACCACTGTCATATGTTTTACTACATATTTCTCTTATTCGATCTTGGTTCAAGCATATTAATATTTCTCCCGGTATCGTATCTGTACCTATTGCTTTGCCATTTCCCATTGCAGCTGTGGCAGATTTTACTTCTTCCATTATGATGGTTGGTGCTTTCGCCTCATAACTTACACTGTTGAGTGACTCCAAGTTCCAGAGTCTTTGGCTTGCGATCTGTGTCACAGATATTCTCCCCATCTCTGGAGGACTTCGTAACGATCTTTGAATACTACCTCTTCACCTTTACTCAAAATTTCCGTAGTTGCTCTTCCTGCTCTATTTTGATCCCATGTCATAGTCTTTACTCTGTTGTACAGTAAGTCGAATCTTCCCTTCCTGTCCAGTTCGTCAGTTGCATTACATTCGTCTTTTAGCCATTATCTTCTAGCCTGCTCTGGCTCTCTCCGGCTTAAAGCATTCGTATACAATTATACCGACTGTTAATCTGGATGGTAAATTGGCTGGAAAGTTATTTATAGAGATGCGAGAACTTGGAGGTGCTCTGCTCCGATGATTCTTTCTCGTGTGCGTTGTCTAGCAAGGGCTGTAGGGAATATTTAAGTCACAGCAAACAAGAGCGGGAAAAAGCGCGTAAGATAACTACAACTCTGATATGAACACCTCGGAATATTTTGACAGTAGCTGGCCATAATAATTTGCTTTTCTGTGTATAAAAATTATAATCTCTCCTGAAAAGTGTGTGTCATTTCAGTTCATGCCACCTGGAACCACTGTACAAATTCAGCCTCTGGGCGGTTGTTCTTCCGGTGTCTATAAAACATATTATGGCACTATCAGGAGCGACGCCAAAAAAGGACAGCCAGTTTCACGATACGATCCATGACAGACTGTTTCGCATTTGGTTGTTTGCCATCATATTCCTTGAATTCTCATCACCCCGATACGCCAACAAGAGTGGTGATATAGGTGAATGTACTGCACGGGTTATTACTACCAAGGAGTTCGCCTTCGATCGTGATAGTGCGAACCTTTGGGATCACTACGGCACGTCACTTTTCATTCGGTGTACATGGCGCAAGTTAATAGTTTAATTTCATCATTTCTTGAATGGTGACGATGCCCATTTCATGAAGTGCAATAAATGCATTCCATGGCAGGTTAATATCTATACCTCCCGGAGCTTATTTTTCGTTGCTCTCCTGGTGCACGTGATGAGACATTAGCACCTAATATTTTTCTTGTCGTGACTGTTGACACAAAACTTTCACATGATCCTTACTAAAGACTAAAATTGCGACGTCGCTCTCAAGAGGTTCCTTGTTAGCAATCTCTTCACCAACCACAAAAGTTGGATGTCAATATTATTTCGAGATTGCTTTGGCAATTAAGCATAAATACAGAACTCAAGAGTATACAGCGAACCGAGTGTTCTGTACGGACAAGTTGCTCTGTAACTACAATATATGATATGTTGGCTTTTAATACGTTCCAAAATTTCATTTTGTAACTATGATATTTCTATCACTAACTGTATCTCCCTTATTAATTACAATTCTAACTTTGACTAACAGATCTGAACATGGGCAGCTATCCCGAAACCGGTGATTGAAAATAAAGAATAGCTATCGAAGACGGAAACGCCATATTTTATTTAATGAACTATCGCGGAATTCCCATTGAAACAATCGTGTCTAGTTTTGATTAATCCTTTCTCATTCCAATTTAACGTTCTCCCGTAACTCTTTCTTCTTTTCCTTCCCCTTTTACCGCATGAAGTCCCCCACGGTTATTAGATTGTTATCTCCATCTAGATGTTGAGTTTCACGTTCAATATCCTGAAACACTTTTTCTACCTGTACGCATGCGGCAACATTTGCTACCAAAATGCTCCAAAACGCCGCTCATAAGTCGGGATATTACCGGAGCTCATACCTCGCATTCTGTTTGTGACAGAAATATAGGATCAAGCGTTTTGGATAGCCCTAGCGCTAGGAACCATTTGTATAGCCAGCAAAAGAATCGTCTTACTGTGACTATCCTGAAGTATAGGGTCAAAGTTTGAGTCTTGCACACTTCCTCTAGGTTAAGGAAATGGAGTAAATCGCTTGGATCTTTCTTCATTGGAAGTGATCTACGTTGCGTCTTAGGGGGCTTATGGAGACAGCATTTAGCTCATGGGCTGTTCCTGAGAAAACCCGAAAAATGTGTTTTTCGCCATGTAAGTAACAGCGCAAATTGCTCAAATTTTAGTGCTATATTCTCTACGCATTTTTCTAAAAGTTACATCTCCGTGTTTTCAGTAGTCTTAACCCATTATCGGGAATCCCTACAAGAAGCATGATATTTGGATACCAAAATGCAGCCATGGATAGCAAGACTGCTACGGGCAGCAAATTTCTGTAATTTGTGATATGTTCCTACGATACGTGATCTCGAATAACTTTGAAAATTATCTTGATGTCTTGATCAGTTTCAGAGATGCAGATGTTCTAAGTTACACCACTTATAGATGTAAAATACGCACGTGAAATCCGGTGCGAGACAAAGACGTAGTTTATAAAGTGACGTAGCACGGAGAAATATGCTGTAAAGTGTCCCTGCTACAACCAGAAGGGATCTGGGAACCCTATGCTGTAGTACTGAAGAACATGCAAAATTTTTGTGCATATAAAATACTTTCTGAGATATAAAATTAATTTTCGTTGTTTCAGTTTATGTAACGATAACCTATAAAGTTCTCTTCATACAGGGGATGCGCTCTGCTATAGCAGGGAATAGAAGAGAAACAGAGGAGAAATACTCCTATCAGGGCACAAAAAGGCGAATTTGCTCCTATTTAACTCTGACTGAAAAGTAAGGTACTAGGTGCGTCATTCTACCTTCCTCAGCACTTTCATAAACTTTCCCACAAATTTTCTCATGATAACATATTTGCGCTTTTTATGCTGAGAGGGAAGGAGACAGTGTCAGTGAGAAAGAGAGAGAAAAATAATAGAAAGTGCAGGGCAGACAATGACAGCGTGAGAGAAAGAGTGACAGAGTGGCAGTGGGACGTAATTGTGACAAAATAATGCTGTGACAAGAGTAAAGGAGACGGTGCCAATGGGAGAAGACAAAGTAATAATTAGATTGAGGAAGTGGAACTAGCTGAGAGTCTGCGATTATGTGAGTCAACGTGAGGGAGAGAGGGAGAGAGAGAGAGAGAGAGAGAGAGAGAGAAGGGGGGTGGGGTGGGGAGAGGCATTGACAAAAGACAGCTACACAGGAAAGGAATAATAACATAGTAGCAGGAAGAGAGAGAGCAAGAGGGGGAGCGTGACAGTGAGAGAAGATAGTGGTAGTAGCAAAGAACGAAGGAGACTGTGGCTGTGAGAAACGAGATAGTGATAGAGAGATACAAAGAGATAATGACATCGAGAAGGACTGAATCAGTGAGTGAAAATAGGCAAGTTGGAATGAATGAGTATGAGTGATGGATTAGTGGGTGTGACCGATTTATGGTTAGAGGAGCTTGTGGCAGTGACAGCTGAACTGCATGTTAGAAAGAACGCAAATATGTTTACATGCGTAGTTTTTTAGAAAAAATTTCTAAATGGGTTGGGAAGGGTACCACACTTTACAGTCAGAGTCTTTTAATTTACACAGGGGTATATTCACACTTTTGCGCTGCGATACGAATATTTTTCCACTGGTCACTTCATCTTCTGCTCTTGATGTCGCCATGTGAGCCTGAACCATCACTTTTGGCTTTGGTTTGCTCGAACGTCTGACGAGAGCAACAGTATCACAGAACGGTTCACTGTGTGGGCTTTCAAGCAGAATGAGCAACTCCGTCTGTGAAGACAGCCTTCATCCAGCTCACACACGACCCTCCTCCCACCACCCCCAGGCGAACGGCATGCTGATGCTTTGTCAGGTCTCTGATGACCACGCTCCTGGCCGCACCCATATCTAATGTCATCCTCATCATGAAACTTTCACGGTAATTCACTCTCCATTCATAATGAATGCTACTTACGTTACACCATTTTCTACTGGTGTTCATATTGCCATATATTCGTCTACCCAGAAATCCTTATCTTCATTCCATTTCATTTCACTGATTCACGCTATATGGAATGAGACTTTCCATTTTCCTTGTGAGATTTTATAGCTCCCCTATCACCTTCAAACTTGCACTCTGCCTCGTAGAATGTTACCGTTTGGTCGGTTATTCATTCTTATTTTCGATATTGTCTAGGTTATCTCCCCCTTGGTAGTACCTGCAAGAGGTCTGCATGGGAAACTAACCCTGAATCTTGTGCCATTGGAGAGATCTTCATGACAGTTGCAAGCCTCATGCCCTGCTTCCATATGCTATATTTTTCTTTAATGAAGTGGTTTTCATTGTCTTCAGCTCACTCATACCATTGATCGTTACTAATTATTCCGCCTTTTAGGGTAAGTCTCCAACCGCAAGTGCAAGAAGTTGTCCAGAAACTGTCTCCTCGACCGCCCTCTTCGATAAGGTCGATGGCACAAATTACTTTACCGGAAGTTGCCAGCCAGCATTGCTCATGATTTTTATTGAAAATTCATACACTGACTGGTTGCGAACCTGTGACCCAGAACGTCTTCATTACTAGTTTAAGATGCTACCCGTAAACCACTTTTTAATTTGTTTCTTGCAGTTTCTTGGTGAAAGTTTTATCACAAATTTTTGACGTATTTAATGTCCCAGCAATAGAGGCCTATGTCAAATAAATATCGTGCCTCAAGCTCCTGAGATGTTCTCTTGTCACTCCAGTTTTCAGAAATTGAAATACTTACATATATGACCAGATTATGTTATCATTACCTCTAACGACTATAGTGAATGATAAGTTCTCCTCAATTGCTATTACCTTATTTTTTTCCATTTTTGCTGCTAACTGTTTTTCTTTACTAAATGATTGCGTACATCTAATACTTAAAATTACCGAACCTTTATTTTATGTTAGTAGTTAATGGCTGTAAAAGAGGACATAAGCATTCTGAAAGTGTACCAAAAATAATGATTTTAATTGATTATCATGCCATTCTCAATAAATCATTATTTTACTCGTTGCTTCACAGGACGTATGGTGTTTGAAATTGGCACCACAGGTCACCATTCTGGAGATAAGTATCGACAGATGTTTCTATTATATTGGCTCTGGTTCTCGTCCGTTTAATTTGCTTATAGTTTTTGGAAGCGTGTGGTTTCACCTATGCTTAGGGCCAATCAAAAATTCTGAGTCTCCAAACAGCGTAGCACCAATACAACACAAATCGAACTTACGGATTTCATTGGTATATATCACGTCATTGACGATTACACTTAATTCCGAGTATCTGATCCGGAAGCTCCATTGTGCTATCAGGTTTATAGCCATGTATAGAGTCCACATTGATAAATGAAACTTATAGGTAATGCAGTATTTATTTTGTAAATAATCAATTTAAATAGCACTGACTGTCATCAGGCTTGTATATGCGCTGTTGCTAACCTAAGCGTAGTTGGATTTCACTGAAGTTAAAAGTTTTCTGCGTTCACGTGATCTTCCACCACATCCACTCACTCTGAATTGGTGCTAGGCACCTGCACAAAATGTATTTATTGACATGGCTCTCCCAGTTTAAAGGATTGGATGGCAAAAATAACGGATGTATAAAAAAGTATTTTATAACAGAAGTACGATTCCTGAAGGCTCTTTCTTTCATTATATAAGAATTATCTTGTGGCAAATTTTCTTTTGCTTATTAAATCTGTTAGAGTGTATATAGCTGAGGTAGCAACCATACTTGAATCCATTACCCAATATCGAAACCTGTTTGTCATTTTAGCAAAATAAAATAAGTAAATTTTTAACGAAATTTAGGAAGTTTGACAATTAATGTGTCAAGGGTCTTACCCTAACGGAATTTTCTTGACAATTACAAAGTTGCTCTTAGATTTCCCTAGTCTCTTATTTTTTCGAAGTTATAAATGATTTAAGTTTCAGATTTATATGATAGTACCATTAATTCAGCTAATACGTTTGGATCTAAAATGCATGCATAGTTCATTACTTTTTCCTCCAGAAACTGTTGAATAAGTGTTTCTTTTCAAAACATAGTGCAATGTAAATATTACACAACAGCTTCATTTGATGCGATGGGATCTTGGGATTATTCATATGAGATTGTCCTCCATGAGACCCTTTATCCTACTACGGCCAGTAGTTGCTACTGATGCTTGGGTAATGGCAGAAAAATGTGCGGTACGTGTTAAACTGGTTTCAGAATTTTAAATATGGACTACTGAAACACAGTTTGGGTATCTAAAATACAATTGTGGAATTTGGATATTGTGTCAATGAAATAAGGAACAGTCAACAATGTTGTACTGTCGTAGTGAATCTGTTTTATGTAAAAATGTAATTCCTTTCATATAGATCCTATTAATTAAGTTTCAATAATCGATCATGATACTGGTATACTTAATAGCAACTTGTGTCGAAAATGTTCCTTAATGTCCCTTCACATGTAGAGCATAGGAATTTTGTCATCATTGTTGTTTTAGAAATGGAATGAAAACTTCACAAAGGCGAGAAGAAATCCCCGTTTGTTGTTATCAGACAATAGAGTTGTCTCCCTACATTTTCGCCTTTGTGAACTGGAGAGAGAAATTAGCAATATGACTCGACAAACCTCATTTAGGTTTCAGATATTTGTTCCAAAAGTTCCACCCAGAGATGTAAGGAAGCATTACGTCAGAGAGCCTTGTTGAACGAACTATAGCGGTAAGTGGGAACGCAATTTGTATGTGCACTATCAGCGCCTGCTGCTCGGACATGTAGTCGTTGCCGCAAGGGACGTTGCAGTAGCGCATACAAATGTGCAGCAAAGAGGCCCGGATACTGCAAACTACGTGTGCACAGCGCCCATCTGGAGCTGGCGGTTTTCGTTGTTCCAACTTCTGCTACCCGTCGCCCATACGCGTCTACTCCTTCGGCCGCGCTTGGGAACGACGCTTTAAAAGGTAATAGCCCCGACAGTCCCCTCCCAAATCCATAAGAGGTAACACTTGGACGATCTCTCTCTCTCTCTCAAATACACCAGAACACACACACACACTTAGAAATATGAAGAGTAGCCGTAGTTTCCATCACGAAAACGTGGCTTCTAAGCCAATGGCTGCACTAAAAACGAAGTAAAACTCCTGAACTGCCTTTATAGTAATGGTATTTAAGCATTGTGCTTTATAGTGATTTCTACAAAGCAAGGAATAAATTGCAAACATGCTGATAACAATCAAACTGATAACACAGAAAGTTAGTTCTCAAGTTTAATGAGACGTAGGCGAACAGTAAAGCTTAACTAAAAGGTAAACACGAATTGCAATACAAAGAATTTGCGTTGGAACTTAGAACATATTTCAAAACCATAAAATAGATGCCCCAGGTTGATGTAGCATGGGTTAAACCCGTATGGAGTGTGACTACCTCGCTTCCAGTGCGGGCAGCTGATCCCCTGGAGTTTATCGCAGGTTACGCCAAACGACATTCATAAATTCCGAACAAAAGTTCAACACATATGACACTACTTAATTTAGATTGTGATAACAACTTAGAGGGCTCCGTAAAATGTAGTTCATCTTAAAGAGCTGTTCTCAGCAGGGAAAATATCTACAGATGAGACTGCGACTAGAATTGTATCTCCCTAGCGCGTTCCATATAATAGCTGTCACGTGAACGTCAGGAGATAAGGCGGGTATAGGCTACTCGCGCAGGTTTGCTCTGGAATATTTAATCAGGCGGCAAATACAGGGTGTTACAGAACAACGTTTTAAGAATTTGGGAGACTGTAAAGAACGATGTTCGGAAGGTTTTCCAATTGGGATCCTACACGGGGTATGTGAAATACAGTTTCTACAGCAGTAGGAGGTGTCTGGCCTCGTATCTCTTGGGTAGCCACTTTCCCACCCACCGATTGTATGCTGTCGCTGTAGAAGGAAGATTATAGCTCCACAACGACAATGGTCCACCGCAGCCTGTGTCGTGGAAGTTGCTTATTTAGTGCTTTCCGTCCTTCAGTTCATCCCTCGTAAACACACAGCTAATCAACGTGCTACTGCACAGCTATTTGCTTATCGTGCTGTAACGTTCCCGTATAAATAAAAAATATAAAATAATGATGAGCAATCTTCCCAAACAGAAAACAAAAATAATTAAATTTGGATAATTAAATTCTGACGTATAAAAACTGACAAATCTGAACTCATGAAAAACTGATAAACTTTGACGTAAGAAGAGCTGCGCTGTGGCCCTGTGAAATCAGTCTGAATGTGTCTGTGAGAAATAAACTGAAAAATTCTTAAGTGTGATGGTGTCGCTGGATAACGCTGTCTATATATTTGCTTGTAAATGGCACAGTTTAGTTCAATGCTGGACTATCTACTAATACTGGGTAACATTTGTCTGAGGTATGAATTACTAGAAAAACTGACTTTACTTAGTGACAGAGCTGCACAGCTGGTCGTCTGATTGCTAAAGAGCACATGACTGTGATCTGAGAATAATTCTGGATTATTTTAATTTAGATAAATGACTGGTTCGAGACTGGCAATGACGTAAGGGGAAATTATACTTTTATAGTTGAATGGTAAAAACAATTATATTCTGAAATTTCTTTACGTTATTGATAAAGATCTACAATCCATTACACAGGAAAATTGAATATATTACAAATGTCGGACAACTGGTACTCATGAATCTCAAAAGAAAAGACTGAAGCAAATTCATATTAACATCTCAGACAAGTGATTTAACTACGTGCACGACAATAAAAATAATAAAATTTACCTTACAGTAGTTGGTTGACTTAATTACACTGTAGATTTTATGTTAACAATTATTCATTGTTCATCATCATCTCATTCCATGGTATCATGTAGCTCAGCGGCTGATCATAATTATTATTTGTTTCCTTATAATAAAATTTTACAATTTCTTCTGCTCTGTGACTTTAACAACTACTAACTATAAACTGTGCTGTACCAGCGACTGACTACAACTACACTGTAGCAGCGAGCGACTGAAACTGCCGCAGATACTACTCTGACCTGCGACTGTACTCCATCTCTCTTTTAACAAGGGCAAAGATACTTCATGTCTCAGGCAGCGCCTGTGAATTGTTGTTCTAGCAGGTGACCAATACATTGAGATTACGTTTGCTCCAGCAAGGTGCTTATGTGGTGTTACCGCCAGACACCACACTTGCTAGGTGGTAGCCTTTAAATCGGCCGCGGTCCGTTAGTATGCGTCCGACCCGCGTGTCGCCACTATCAGTGATTTCAGACAGAGCGCGGCCGCACGGCAGGTCTAGTCTACAGAGACTCCCTAGCACTCGCCCCAGTTGTACAACCGACTTTGCTAGCGATGGTTTACTGTCTACAAACGCTCTCATTTGCAGAGACCACAGTTTAGCATAGCCTTCAGCTACGTCATTTGCTACGACCTAGCAAGGCGCCATTTTCAGTTACTATAAATAGTATCTTCAAGAATGTATTCTGAACAGATAATATTGTGAAACATGTGCCGTCAAGAGCGCTGTTCATCATTAATGGATTAAAGTTAAGTATCAAACTAATTACGTCCGCTTTCTGAATTCTAATTCCTTGTCATGTTCAAGACCTCACGTCAGTAACGTTCTTCCCTCCTCACGCCACGTTGCATGAGCTAAAACGCGTGCATTTCGGCCTCCACTCGTAATACGGTGTTGGCTCTTTTGCTAACACAAAAGGTGAACACCATACATAACCCTCCTCTGGAGGATAAAAATTTGGCAGCGATGGTGAGTCAGTTGGACTTGCCATGAGCAACAGTTTTTTCTATTGCAATTAGATATGAAGTATACAGTTTACTAAGTCTACAAAATGAGTTTTGATAGTTAATATACACATGGGTTACACAGTATATGTGAAGTTATTGACAAATTATATAGGTACTGAACATACAAAGGTAGCTATGAATATTAAGAATCAGATAAACTGCTCATGTAGTGTCAATTCAAATTATTGTTTAGTATATGTCTTTAATGTCTTCAATAAGGTGAGGCATGGAAAGGATAGCATCATGGTTCTAGCACAGTGGGTTGCACATAGCTGCACTGAAAAGTCTCTATCCTTTCACAAAAGCACAATACCAGGTGTGACATTCTGAAGTTCTGTATTCCAAAGTTTTAATTAGTGTAGCCAAGACACTGAAATGTATTACTAAGATTGTATGTTGTCCTTTTGGTAGTACATTAGGTTCAGCAAGCAGTAGGTCCATAATAACATCTCTGTTGATCAGTGTGCTGGACAGCTTGATATGTCAACACCACATGCTTGTAGAATCCATTATTTGTACATCAACGCAGAATTAGTGCAAAGAATCAAAATAGAGTGCTCCATGACCATGACAATGGGCAGGATATAGGAAAGTCTCATTAACTGGATATAATTGGGTCTGAGGTTGAAGGATGGATTTAGTCTTATAACATTTTGTGAAAATTAGGTTACTGGCATCAGTCTAAAGTTGTAAAGTACAAGCTGAGTTTCTGTCCCATAGAATATGTCAGTTAAGCTAACATGAGCGATTCATTAGCGGTTTTACATAGATATGTACATGATTTGATGTAATTTGCAGATGAAGAAAAGAAATTTATGTTACTCATTTATGTGGGTTTTAGGAAGTCTTACATGACCATTTTACAAAATGTTGTGGATTTCAAAGGCCAATCAGTAATATTAAAATATTAAATAAGTGTAACATAGAAACCATCATTAGTAATCGTATATATTCTTAGCTGGAGGAACGTGGGCACTCAGTGTCCTTCCAAAATTCCATTAACTGGTACAAATGATATAAAATTATTGTCCAGAAATAGGTGCTATTATGTAGCATTTAGCTGCTGGTAAGTACATATAGTATTGTTTAAGTGACATGAGAGATACCTAGAATTTATGACATAATCTAGCGATCAAGGTGCCTAGCGTAATGATACATACAGGTAATGGAATGTACACATAAGACAAGAACTGAATTTTGGAATATATAGTATGTTTATTTTTGTTTTATGGACTATTAATGAATTGCCTTAGGATTAATGGTTAATTGCTGGTGCTTGAGAACATTTGCTTTTGATTTACTGCTGGAAATAAAATGATTAACATCTTTGTCACTCATCATGAGTCAGCTGCAGCAACATTATCAAATAAGTAAAATATATGTGGTCACATTCATGACTGATATAAAGAAGTAGATAAAATACAAGTAGTGGAAAAGCTTGATAACTAGATGTCTGTAGCACATAACATAAAATAATAATTTCAAAAATTATTCTGATAAGATGAAATGTTATTCCTAGAAAAAATACAAAGTCGATTATTAAGCTGAATGAAGAAATGTATGCATATTATGCAGAAAAAGTAATGAACTCTAAATTAACAGGTAATGAAAAATTGTATTTAATATGAATGTATTCAAGCTGTCTGTCCCAAAAATATTCATTCATTATACTATGTGACTTATGATGTACTGGCAAAAAAACACAAGAAATACTTAAAAACTACATAGTATCTCATAAGTAAAGGGAAAACTTCATCATTATCATCATATGCAAAAAATAAAGACTTCAGCATTCATCATCGTCATTAGTTTGTGTCAGCTCAAGGCATAACCTCTCTAGTATCATTCTCTTTTGTATAACATTTTATCCATTATCATTCTCTTTCATATTACTTGATACATTGCATCATTCTCTTTCATATTATTTCGTTCTCATCATTATTTTACATATTATAGAGTTTCTTACATTTAATATACATCGTCACTAAAATTACCATACATAGCTGTACTTCACAGCCTGGCATAATCGCATCATACTCTGAAAGAAAGATAATTAGTCAAGACAGCTATAATACACTTGTTAATTTTGGACCATTTACTTTTCATGGCAAAGTGTTCTGATGGTAAAATATCCACGTCAATTTACAGTAAACAGTGCGATTCTTTAACTTATTTCTTTTCCAGGGTATTGTTTTCTGAAAATGATGAATATTTATCAATATCTAGCATTTACATTATATACACATTAAGGGAAAATTTATTTCTAAAGATATGATCAAATATAACATAGCAATATTTTAGTTTTATGACATACCTCAAGGTATGTGCATATAGTGCATACCAATATATTCAGTCCTATGCGAAATTCACAATTTACAAACCAGTTTTTCTGTCTTCTACGGCGCTGTGCGGCACGCTTGATATTGTTGATGACAATGTCAATTATATCATGGTGACGTAGTCGACATAGGTAGAAAATGTTTTACGAATGCATTTGAAACAGATTTAGCAGTAGGTTTGCGCAGCAGAGCAAAAGTAACAAATTTCAAAGTGAGTCCAACAGCTACAAAGATGAAACAGAAACCACTATTAGATCTAGAAATCGGTCCAATGATGTCTACAGCGGCCATATGCCTTTATTTAATGGGTATGATAGGATTTAACGGCGGAATATGTGAAGTAGTGGACGATTTATCTTTCTGGCAGATTTTACATGATGGTAAAACTCGTCGAATACGTTTTTTCATCTTGGCTAAATAACAATTAAGTCTTAGGATGAGAAAAAATTTTCTGGCTCCATAACCGAAGTATAATAAATGAGTATATTAGATTAATTTGGTAACAAGATCTTCAGGAACGCAGAGTAACCAATTGTTGCTGTTATGGCGAAAACGGCGAAACAAATCAAGTGGTCCTGAGCATTATGGAACTTAACATCTGAGGTCATCAGTCCCATAGAACCTAGAACTACCTACACCTAACTAACCTAAGGACATCACACACATCCATTCCCGTGGCAGGATTCAAACCTGCGACCGTAACGACGGCTAAACAGAATGTTGTTGCTTACAGTATAGTTGTTTCTAATGGTAACGTTATTCCTGTCTTAGCAAAGGCATTTAATTTCTTTCTATACTTTGTCTTTGCTCTGTTCTTTCGCAATGTCTTGTAACGATGACCAAATGAAATTTTCAAATGCAGCTTGTTGAATATAGTGGCCGTGCGGTTCTGGGTACTTCAGTCTGGAACCGAGTGACTGCTACGGTCGCAGGTTCGAATCCTGCCTCGACTTGGATGTGTGTGATGTCCTTAGGTTAGCTAGGTTTAAGTAGTTCTAAGTTCTAGGGGACTGATGACCTCATATGTTGAGTCCCGTAGAGCTCAGAGCCATTTGAACAATTTTTTGTTGAATATACATGAGGCAGAAATTTGTTTGGCAGAAGTTGGCTATGACATCTTGCTGATTATTGCTGAGAGAATATGATAGAGCGTCTGCTACAATATTTCTCACAGCGGAAATTCGAACAATTGTAAAATAAAATTCCTCTAAATAAAGTTTCCATCTAGTTAATTTGTCATGTGTGAATTTGGCGGGAAGTAAAAATGTGTGGCTCTATGATCTGAGTAAACGGTAGTATGTCTTCCATAAAGAAAATGTGTAAACCTGGTAAACACCGATACAAAACATAATCTGTCGAGATCTGTAACTGAACAATACCGTTCAGCAGGTGATAGAATGCGAGTTGCAAATGCGATGTTTTTGATTACTGTAGCACCATCTTATTCGATTTCCTAAAAATGTGTGCGCCAAGAGTGGTGTTAGAACTGTCTGCAGCAATGGAAAAACTTTTGGTGGGATCTGGGTGTGATAAAGGTGGTGCATTCAACAAGGCATGTTTGAGATTAATATATTGAAGTTGTTCTTGGTTACCCCAAGACCAAATAGTATTTTTGCGTGCCAACTGGCATAATGTAGTGGTGTACAAAGCAGAATAACGAATAAATTTACTAAAAGAATAATGATTCCAAGAAACCTGAATAGTTGTTTATTAGTCGTTTGAACAGTAATGTCACGTAAAGCTTGAAGTTTCTCAGGGTCTGGCGCTTTGTCTTCTGCTGACATTACATGACCAAGAAATTTTATGGAGGTTTTTCCAACGTGCGATTTGCTAAGGTTAACTGTGAATACTTCTGCATGAAAAGTTTGTAACAGTTGTTCAAGAATGAAATTATGATGAGACCAGCAAGCTTCTGCTACAATGATATCATCTACGTACATTTTAATTTTAACTTTAAGTTATTGTGGAAGTATTGTATTCATACCACGAATAAATGCTGCTGAAGAAATTGTTAAACCAAATGGTAATTTGCAAAATTCATAACAATCATCAAAACACAGAATAGCTGTGAGTTTTCTGCAGTTCGGATGGAGTTGAATCTGCCAAAATGTGTATTTGTCTAAGTTGAAGCAGATAGAAGTCCTATGAAATTTCTGAAGAAGGTCTTCTAGTGTCTGTGTGCGATCGGTTTCAGTAATGATAATGCGATTAACGTGATGATAATCAAGTACAAGGCGAGATGAGCTGTCTTTCCTCTTATCAGTGTGAAGTGGGTTTACATAATGACTAAGTGCCAGTTAGATAATGCTTTGGTCTAGCATACCTTCAAGTTCTTTCTTGACTTGTTCTCTGTGGATATACGGAAGATGATAATGTTTGGCTTTACATGTGTCGTGCTATCTAACTTGAAATTCGAACATAAATCCGGGAATAGTAGCACGGATGTTAGTGAATACTGGGGCTTTCTTTAAAAGAATATTGCGTAGTTGACTAAGTTCTTCATCTGTATATGCGTTGCTCTGTTTCACTTTCTCATAAATCATTTGTATCACATCGTAATCAAATTCGTCTGGTTTATCGCAGTTTTGTACATATGTTTCTGTGAAAAAGTTGGAATGACAGTCTGTGTTACAGGAAGTAAAAATGACTTCTATTCCATTAACTGCCTGTTCTTCTGCTGATAATGTGTGTTGAAATTTCAATGCAAGCTGTTCTTTTCCATTCTTTAACATCTTTTTGAAATCAAGGATTGCGTCGTGTTGTACTAAATAATTCGTGCCTGAAATAATGTATGTTTTCAATGAAGGAACACTCTAAAAGTTTGTGTGAAACGTATGACCTGCAATAAAAAAAATTGTAAGTGTGTCTGTAATTTTACATCTACTCCTTTACCGGATACTGCACCTCTTACTTTCGTTTTGCCTAGTGCTAACGTAGGATAATTGTTTTCGTTGTTACATTTGATGGAAGTCTTCATTTATTACCGAAGTACACTCCTGGAAATGGAAAAAAGAACACATTGACACCGGTGTGTCAGACCCACCATACTTGCTCCGGACAGTGCGAGAGGGCTGTACAAGCAATGATCACACGCACGGCACAGCGGACACACCAGGAACCGCGGTGTTGGCCGTCGAATGGCGCTAGCTGCGCAGCATTTGTGCACCGCCGCCGTCAGTGTCAGCCAGTTTTCCGTGGCATACGGAGCTCCATCGCAGTCTTTAACACTGGTAGCATGCCGCGACAGCGTGGACGTGAACCGTATGTGCAGTTGACGGACTTTGAGCGAGGGCGTATAGTGGGCATGCGGGAGGCCGGGTGGACGTACCGCCGAATTGCTCAACACGTGGGGCGTGAGGTCTCCACAGTACATCGATGTTGTCGCCAGTGGTCGGCGGAAGGTGCACGTGCCCGTCGACCTGGGACCGGACCGCAGCGACCCACGGATGCACGCCAAGACCGTAGGATCCTACGCAGTGCCGTAGGGGACCGCACCGCCACTTCCCAGCAAATTAGGGACACTGTTGCTCCTGGGGTATCGGCGAGGACCATTCGCAACCGTCTCCATGAAGCTGGGCTACGGCCCCCCATACCGTTAGGCAGCTCAAGCCCCAACATCATGCAGCCAGTCTCCAGTGGTGTCGCGACAGGCGTGAATGGAGGGTCGAATGGAGACGTGTCGTCTTCAGCGATGAGAGTCGCTTCTGCCTTGGTGCCATTGATGGTCGTATGCGTGTTTTTCGCCGTGCAGGTGAGCGCCACAATCAGGACTGCATACGACCGAGGCACACAGGGCCAACACCCGGCATCATGGTGTGGGGAGCGACCTCCTACACTGGCCGTACACCTCTGGTGATCGACGAGGGGACACTGAATAATGCACGATACATCCAAACCGTTATCGAACCCATCGTTCTACCATTCCTAGACCGGCAAGGGAACTTGCTGTTCCAACAGGACAATGCACGTCCGCATGTATCCCGTGCCACCCAACGTGCTCTAGAATGTGTAAGTCAACTACCCTGGCCAGCAAGATCTCCGGATCTGTCCCCCATTGAGCATGTTTGGGACTGGATAAGTGTCGTCTCACGCGGTCTGCACGTCCAGTACGAACGCTGGTCCTACTGTGGCGCCAGTTGGAAATGGCATGGCAAGCCGTTCCACAGGACTACATCCAGCATCTCTACGATCGTCTCCATGGGAGACTAGCAGCCTGCATTGGTGCGAAAGGTGGATATACACTGTACTAGTGCCGACATTGTGCATGCTCTGTTGCCTGTGTCTATGTGCCTGTGGTTTTGTCAGTGTGATCATGTGATGTATCTGACCCGAGGAATGTGTCAATAAAGTTTCCTCTTCCTGGGACAATGAATTCACGGTGTTCTTATTTTAATTTCCAGGAGTGTAGGTGATCCAAAACCGATTACGGCTGAAAATGTGAATGATCCAATTTTTTACTTCAATAACAGGATGAGAAATATTTTTTTGTATAATAGGTTTTTCGTGTAAAAGTATATCTCGGATATCGTCAAAAGTAATAACATTTTCGTGAACAAAATCCTGTATATCAAAAGTGTGGCTCACGTTGCTGGAAGATGCAATTCGTGTTGTGTCTGGTCAAATTCTTTCTGGCGTGCTGTTATTTGCGGGAGGTAGCTGTGGCATTTCAATTATCTGTACTGTTCGTTCTGGCGTACTAGGTTGAGGATGATATCTGCTGTCTGGTTCATTCATGATGGTTGTTGATGATCCTGCTGCTGATAAAACCTACCGTTATTCAATGTGTGCTGAAAACTATGCTCATTGCATTTGCGTTTGTCATGATAGTTAATAGCATACGGCACGTTGAGGTGAGAGTTGGAAATAGAGGTTTTTCTGTACGTATTGGTTTCTTTGTTGCTGAGCGTTACTGCTCGGCGGAGCTGATGGCATACGTGCAGGCGCCTAAAATCAAAGTTTGGCTGGCCTTGGAAATTGCATAGTTGGTTAGGTATGCTAACCAGCTGGTTCTGTTGATGTTGTAGGGAAAAGCCTCGATTGTTGCCAAAATATGTCTGCAGTTGCTGATAATATTGTGGGTACTGACCATAAAAATTCTGTCTGTTATTAATGTCGTGCTGGTAGTTCTTGTCATTTCAGGAACGTCTATCTCCTTTGCTATTGAAATAGCGTGGCTGTTCGTAGTTGCCGTATAGCTGTTGGTCTTGGTTATGTTGTGGAAAACTTTGATTTATGAATGAATAATCTGACTGCTGGACTTCCAAAATTTGTAATAAATCTCTAAATGGGGAAATGTTGTCCAGATAAGAGCGATTCTCTTAACGATCATGGTAATTTCGAAATACATAGCTGGATTAATGTTGAATCGCTGTAAGGTTAACATAAATATTGGTTTTACTGTACCATATGTTCAAAGAATTGGGTGATAATGGAGAAACCTGAATTTTAAAATTTCAGTAGGCTCCTTAACTGATCCTTGATACCGCATTGTGTCGTTTTCGACCAAAATATGCTGACAGAAATGCTGTTCGAAATTCTTTCACTGAGTAACATTGTCCTGCGTTCGGTCTAATTCGAGTTGCCTGTTTGCCTTCTAAAAAGCTGCAAATAAATTACAATTTTTCCTTGTAGGCCAGGTTGGTGGAAAAGCTAAAGTCAATCGTTGTATCCAATCCAAGGAGTGAATTTGTGTTCTGCCATTTTTAAATATCTTAAATTTCTTAACGGATAAAAGGTGCTTGTAGAGCAAGTTACAGTCCTTAAATTTTTGAGTAAGATCAGAGTTATATAAGAATGTGTTTGTGTCTGTTCGGAATCTATGTCATGTGCTCTCCGTAATCTACCACAGTTGTGTTGGCTGTGGGAGTGTGACATATGTTCAGAATGTGGCGTATGCTGTTAGACGTTAGAGGCTGAAACGTTTTCCATTTCTCTGACTTATGCAATAACGATGACATTTTGCGACGTAACATATTATTGGATGTGCCGAACTTACTGACTGTTTGCTGCATATTTTGAAATTTGGGTGTGTGATTGAATGAAATTGGTAACGTATCGTCTGATTTAGTGTCATTCTTGTTCTTGATAATGTCAACTCTGCTGGCTAATTCATCCAATTTTTCGGTTGGTGCTTTTACCTGACTGTCATTTTTTGCGTCACTGGCATTAATCTGATTTTGCATTTTACGCGTGGTTTTATTTAATTTCTTAAAGTCTGCTTTAATGGCATCGGCATCCTGTACTAATTCCAGTTGTTCAAGTCTGCTAGTAACTATCTGAAAGCCTCCTGTATATTTGTTTTCTAAGGTCTCAATACTAGTGTTGTTTTTGTTTTCAGATCGGCAAGGTCACCCTGTAGTTCTGTGTTTGATTGTTTGACCGTGTTAATTACATTCGATACTGTAGCAATGTTGGAGTCAACGTTTGTTTTTGCTTTCGCAAACAACTTACACTTATCTTCCTGTCTCTGTGTAGTAATTGTTTGCATCTAATGTTTCTTTACTTTTTTCTGCTCTTGTATGAATTTTCGGTAATTAAAACGTTCGTCAATTTGGGTGTTCTGTTGTTCAAATTTATCGTCAATTTTCGCATGCAGCTACACACCCTTTGTCAGAGGAGAATCGTTTCCTATGTAAGTGCCAGAACAGTGGACTAAAAATCACTACATGACAGTCTTCACAGTAGAACCCAGACTTGGCTTCTAGGGTGACAGAGCAGGTATTTCCTCCGGAATACATCGCGTACTTCGTATTAGGCATCACACATGCATGAAACGTATACCTTAGAACAAGGCATCCTCAGGCGAATGTAGGGACCTCCATGATTCACACGCACATCTTTAGAAATGAATTTTTTATTCCAATTGGAGCCCTTTTGATTTTCTTTAGCATTTTTTTCATACACTGTATCTTTATTTGTCCACTATGCTCTGTTCGTCTATGCTGAATTTTCTCAGCAGATTTGGGTTTTTGAATTAGTAGCCCAAATTATATTCTTATTCAAATTATTTCTTCATGAATGCTAATTTCTTCCATTCTGCGACTAATGAAGACACATTACAAATAACCCAGCGAGAAACAGAGTGCAGCTATGGCGGTGTCAACTAGGATGAAGATCGCTGTAGTAAGGCACTAACGACTGAGTCAGAGTTACGACTAGTGGCGCCTGCAGTGCATAGCGAAGTGGCGCCAGCACGCGTGGGTTGAGAGGCTGCCGCCGGCCGTTCTATACTGTGGCGGCAGAGGGCGCTCTTAGTCCACAGATATTGTAGGTGTGGCTCAGGTCGGGCTCGCTGCAGTGGATCCGCAGGATCCCGTACCACAGCTATCAGTAGCTAATGGAAACTTGCTATTCCGTTACCAGCCTTGATACGTCGTGTGGTGGTATCAATACATGATGCCACAGCATGTTGATTCCCATTTTATATAATCGCCCTGTTCTGTTGGCAACTGTAATTTATCTTCTCTGATTCCTGTGACTTATCTTCCATCCAAATTCAATTTTCACATTTTTGCTATAAAAAATAGTCTTGATCACAGTTTATTTATTACGGTGATCGGTTTCGACCCCTACTGTGGTCATCTTCAGACCAATGAGTAAGGACCCCTTCTGCTGGAGAATCACAAGTAGAAATAAATAAACTGTGATCAAGACTGTTTTTGATAGTAAATATTTGTAAAGCTTTATCACTGTTCACTGCCACAATGTATTCAAATGTAATCAATTTTCACAATTTGGTGCTAAGATTTTCCTGAGAATGATCGTTTCTTTCTAGTTCTTCAAGTAGTCTTACAAGGAATCTGCCACCCACTACCACAATTTATGATATGTAGAGAGTTTCTGTTTCAACGACTTATAATGTGGCACTGAGTCAGATCTGGATTAGATTCCAAAATCTTGCAGACATGGCCAGTTTGCTTTAATGTGAATGCTTCGCTAAATTACTACCAATAATAATGGATCACAAACGGAATCTGTCGACTCATATAAATACCTGGCTCCGGTAGTTTGCAAAGGTACGAAATGAAACTATAACGTAAGGCCAGTGGTAGGGAAAAGTGATTTCGCTTCACTGGTAGAATACTAGGAAAATGCAGTCAGCAGACAGAGGAGATTTTTACAAATTCTCGTGCGACGTATTCTATAATACCTGTACTGCTTAGTTGTTCGGGACCTCTGACAAACAGGATGAACAGGAGAGACTGAACTTATAGAAACAAAGGCAGCACGCATGATCACAGGTTTATTTGACGGGTGTGGGTATGGCACATAGTTCTGTAAAAACTGAATTGGCAGACATTTCAGAATAGACGCAAGATATCCTGTGGAAGCCAACATACAAAGTTTCATGAACCAGATCTAAGTGAAGGATCTAGGAATGTTTTAAGCCCATTTGTGTCGCTCCCGCAGGCATTACGAAGCTAATTCTCAGTATAGTGCACACAGAGGCATTTAAGCAATTAAAGTTCACACGAGCCTTATGTCAGTGAAAGAGGAGCCGTTAACAACTGGTGCACGAAATAGAATCCTCTACCGTGTACCTCACTGTGGTTCGCAGGGTTTAGGTGTATGACTCCTTTCTTTCAAGAGTTGGAGAAACGGGTTTCCAGTTCGCAGTGCTTCATACGGGATTCCCAGTTCCGACAAATGGAAACCTCCCGAAATATCTTTATTGGAAACAGGATATATAAGTTATATTTAAAAATTATATTTCATTTGTTTCTTCGTAAGTTTGTGTTTGTGTTTTTTATTTGTATTTTTGCACATTCCAAGAGTAACAGGAGGACAAAAATCTAACCTCCCAGCTAGCTCCTTCCGTCTTACAACGGAACATCAGAAACTTGACCTTATATATTAAGAAGAAAAAAACGTTAATTGAAAGTAACTGCCCCCAGTAATAGATTTCGTGCTAGAATTTGGGCCATAATTCTGATAGTACGTAGTACCTCCTGCATGTAAATTTCTTAAACCTTCGAGCGCAGCGATTGTTTGTCTGCCCCACTGTAGCCGCTTGGTGGCTGAGAGAGAAGTTCTGTACCGCGCAGCGAAAAAGAGATTCTTAAAATGCTGATTTGAAATGGGTAATACGTTTTGTTTACTGTGTAAAAATGTGTGATTTTAAATACTGTAACTGGTGCCAGAGAGGTCTTTACTTCGAATATTTTCATGTTGCGATTTACAAATGCAATGTAGATGAATAAAACGGATTAGTGTGCCGTTATGGAAATAGCGTAGCTCCGTTTAGTTGTTAACGCGCACCTGTGCGCACAGTCCGTGTAAGAAAATCTCCTGCTCCATGGCTGACAGCTGAATTACGACAAATGATGACTAATAGGGATGCTGCCCACAGACGTTTCAAGGCAGATCCGAAACCCGAGCGTTTCGAAGAATATAGAAAGCTACGGAACAGAGTGAAACAATGCATTCGCAATGCCAAAATCAGGCACGCTCGCTCCCTTGTATGCAGCGATCTGACACCCACGACTCTATGGAAGAATCTCTGTAGCTTGGGGGTCGGAAAGGCAAAATCGGAAACTATTTTTCATGTATCAGCTAACGAATTATATGAATTCTTCTCTGCACCTCTGAATACCAGCACGGCTGATAATTACCGTCCGCAAGAATCCCCAAACAGGATAACTAACAACGATACCTTCCATCTAAAACATGTAACAACAAATACGGCAAGAAAAGCAATAATGAGAATCTCTTCTGATACAACAGGCAACGACAGTATCGGTATAACCATGATTAAGAATGTTGCCGATATCTTAGTACCTGTCTTAACTGACATATTTAATTTTTCCCTCGTGAACGGAATATACCCCACTGCATGGAAAAGAAGCATAATTCGACCCATCCCTAAGATCGAAAACCCGCAACTGCCTAGTGATTACCGACCAATTAGCATACTGCCTGCTGTTTCCAAAAACTTGAATATATTGTTCATGACCAAATCACTGAACACTTGCATGAATTCAGTCTATATGACAAATTTCAATCCGGTTTCCGTAAACATTAAAGCACAAACACTGCTCTAATTAAAGTAACTGATGACCTGAAATATGACATCGACAATCGAAAGGCAACAATATTGACGCTACTGGACTTCAGCAAAGCTTTTGACACTGTTAACTTTGACATATTACTCAGAAAAATGCAACAGCTTAATTTCTCTGATAGTGCATTGAGATGGTTTGAAAGCTACTTGAAAGACAGACAGCAATGTGTTGTCTGCGCAAATGAAAAATCTTCCTGGAAACATGTTTCTTCGGGAGTGCCACAAGGATCAGTCTTAGGACCACTTTTGTTTTCTTTACATGTCAACGATATTTCGTCGGTTTTGTCCTCCTGTAAACATCATTTCTATGCCGACGACCTCCAGCTCTACCTAAGCGTCAGACCTGAAGACGTAAACACTGCAATCGCTCTGATGAATGATGATCTGTCTTCAGTAGTAACATGGGCGAAAAACCTGGGGCTTAAATTAAATGCAAAAAAGACGCAAGTAATCTTAATAGCCCATCAGAAATTAATAAGTTCAGATTTTCGCGAACCGCTATCTCCTATTCTGCTCGAAGGTACTCCAATACTATATCAGAAAACAGTGAAGAACTTGGGTGTAACTTTGGACGAGCATCTCAACTGGGCGGAGAATACAGTCGCAGTGTGCCGAAAGACGTCTGCTTGTCTCTATGCTCTCAAAAAGTTTCGGAACTTATTCCCACAGGACTTGAAACGCCAGCTCGTGCAAGCACTCGTTCTACCGAACCTCCACTATTGTGATGTGATTCAACAAGGAATGAGTAGTGAAAACAAAAGACGGCTAGAGATAATCATGAATGCCTGTGTGCGTTACACCTGCAACATTCGCCGATATGATCATGTTAGTGCTTCATACTCCGAGCTAGGGTGGCTGCGGCCGGACAAACTGCGTGACTACCACACTCTATGTCTACTTCACCGACTCCTCGTCGCGCAAGCACCCCAGTACCTAGCTTCAGAGATTAAAAACCTGTCATGCCATCATAATCGAAACACGAGCTCACTCTTATCTGGTATCCTAACTGTGCCCACTCACAAAACAATAACTTTTGCAAACTCCTTCTCAGTTGCCGCTGTTCGCCTCTGGAACAAACTGCCCCTTACCTTGAGGAAAATTCAATCTCCTGTTGCTTTTAAGAAGAAGTTGAAGCATTTCCTACTATCATCCGCATAAAATTCTCCACAAAATTAATGTGCAAGGCCAATCCTCTCATCTGTCAAACAGCAAAGCTAGCGTCTCCTATCTTGCTCCTGAGATGCCTTCCTCTTCATCTATCTCTATTAGCCACGCAGTCATCTTTTCCTTTATATTTTCCTTAATTATGTTTCATCATGTCTCTCTATTCTTCTCCTCCCTTCACCATGAGTCTCCCTCATACTCCCTGCTGGCAGCACTGCTATCTAAAATCTTTCTCTTCAATAATGTATTTTTCGAGGTGTACCTTTCTAATTGTTTATCTCACTTTTTGTATTAGATGTAGTTTAACATTTCTAATAAAACATATGAATGTAAAATAAGTAGAATGCCTGGTTAGATGTAAGAGAGGGCCTGATGGCCCTAATGTTGCCAGGTTAAATAAATAAATAAAAAAAGAGATATGTTACAACTAATTTATGCCTGATGGCCCTAATGTTGCCAGGTTAAATAAATAAATAAAAAAGAGACATGTTACAACTAATTTATGCGAAAACGAAAACTAAGGAATCTAAACAAATGTTATTTTCTTTCGCATGACATTTAACCAAAATATACATGCTAAAGTATATGTTACAACTAATTTATGCCTGATGGCCCTAATGTTGCCAGGTTAAATAAATAAATAAAAAAGAGACATGTTACAACTAATTTATGCGAAAACGAAAACTAAGGAATCTAAACAAATATTATTTTCTTTCGCATGACATTTAACCAAAATATACATGCTAAAGTACTTGCCTCGTTTGCACATACAGAATTCTCTTCTGCAAGAGTTTGCAAACTTCCGTAAAAATGGTTCAAATGGCTGTGAGCACTATGGGACTTAACATCTGTGGTCGTCAGTCCCCTAGAAATTAGAACTACTTAAACCTAACTAACCTAAGGACATCACACACTTCCATGCCCAAGGTAGGATTCGAACCTGCGACCGTAGCGGTCAGGCGGTTCCAGACTGAAGCGCCTCGAACCGCACGGCCACTATATTCAACAAGTTGCATTTGAAAATTCTTCCTCTCTGGCTTCGCCTGTTATATCACTATACTTTTGTGAATGCAATTTGCTGTAGTGCTTTTCAATAGACGATTTTCTGACACACGTAATTAGTGTACAGCAGATTAGACATTTGGCTTTATCGTCACAACGCACAAAAATGTAGGAGAGTTCCCAGTCCGGTTTAAATTGACTTTCGGCAATTTTCCCTTTTTTTGGGGAAGATGGTTCCATTATTCCGGTAATTGTCTTGCGCTTACATGTTCAATGTTGACTAAGCCGTCTGGCAGCCCTTTCGTCAGCGCACAGCGTCGGCCTCACCTAGCAAGCCGAGTTGAGGCGAAGTATGCCGAGTTGAACCGATGCACTGTGCAGGCACTCGCTGCACCTCGCTTTGCACGCGTGCGGTTTTCTGTGTTTGTGCGGCCCTGCTCTAGTACAATAGAGATTACTACCTGATGCATTAACATATGCTGTTTCATCCTGTCCGGTCTTATTCTCAGTGTTTTCCATATGTTCCTCTCTTTAACGACTCTGTGGAGAGTCTTCTCATTCCTTACCTAATCAGTTCACCATTCTGTTCTGTTCTGGTTTGCCTACAACTCATGATTCACTACGATACAATGCTGTGCTCCAAATGTACACTCTCAGAAATTTCATCCCCAAATTAAGGACTATATTTGGTACTATTAAACTTCTTTTCGCGAGGAATACCCCCTTCGCCTGTGCTAGTCTCCTTTTTTATATCCTTCTTGCCCCGTCCGTCATTTTGTTATTTTGCTTCCAACGTAGCAGAATTCATTAACTTCATATGCTTTGTTATATCAAGTTTAATGGTATGTTTCTCGCTATTCGCATTTCTGCTATTTTTAATTACTTTCTTGTTTCTTCAGTACACTCTTAAACTATATTCTGCACTCAATATACCGTTTATATTGAATCTTGTAATTCATCTTCACCTTCACTGAGAACAGCAATTCATCAAAGAATCTTATCATTCACATTCTTTCATCCTGAATTTTAATCCGATTCTCCAACCTTTTTTTTTTAATTTCCGTTATTGCTTCTTAGAATATAGATTGAACATGATTGAAAGACTGTATCCATGTCTTAAAATCTTTCTAATTCGAGCAATTGTCTTCCTAAACCTCCAGACCGATTTCAACCAAACATGGTACACATATCCCTTACCGTCAGGCAGCAACAGATGTGGGTTAAGAACCACTTATCTATCTTAGTTCAGGGAATACGACGTCATAAGCATTGAGATGCGTGAAAAACTGCGACATACGCTGTCTTGCAGCATCCAGATACATCGCTAAATGCAACTACGAAAGTATATCATGGCAAGATGCACAGTTGACATCGTAAACACTAAGTTTCTTGAAAGCATTCCACATTATGCACAGCGTTTAACTTTATTACTTTTTTTCTACTGACTCCATTAGCATCACATTTTGTGGACGGTGTGCCGCTGAATGTACCTACAAAGTTATATCATTGTATGAAAAAAGATTAGGAGGTATGACGTCGTAAACATGGAGACAGGCAAAAAAATGTCGCATCATACATGAAGTTTCAATACATATATTCTTTACTCCTAAGACACTACTGCAGTCAAGTCAACTTTAGAAAATCCCTGACAGCTGGCAGTGCTTTTGACATATTTTAGCCGGCCGAGCGGTTCTAGGCGCTACAGTCTGGAACCGCGCGACCGCTACGGTCGCATGTTCGAATCCTGCCTGTAGCATGGATGTTCTTAGGTTAGTTAGGTTTAAGTAGTTCTAAGTTCTACGGGACTGATGACCTCAGACGTTACGTCTCATAGTGCTCAGAGCCATTTAAACCATTTTTTTTTCACAGACTTCAACTGCGAAGCGCAAACTGATGCAGGAGAAAACTACAGATTCCTTTATAGCTACGAAGAGGAGTTTTCATACAGACATTTACAAAATCGAGCCTAGTTTGCAGAAACTGTTCGGGATCATATTTCTTAATGTGGCTGCTGTAGTTACACATTTGTACATTAGGAATACTTCTTTGTACGACTGTTTCATAATTTCATGGGTGTTTCACAAATGCATGGAAATGAAACTTTTCGATACTTCGCTATAGCCGGCCGGAGTGGCCGTGCGGGTCTAAGCGCTACAGTGTGGAACCGTGCTGCTGCTACTGTCGCAGGTTCGAATCCTGCCTCGGGCATGGATGTGTGTGATTCCTTAGGTTAGTTAGGTTTAAGTAGTTGTAAGTTCTAGGGGACTGATGGCCTCAGACGTTAAGTCCCATAGTGCTCAGAGCCATTTTCCCACTATAATCAGAGTCCATTTTTAGGATGAATTGCTAATAGAAATTGGCAAAATGGATAACCGGTCAATGCCGTCTTGTCACCTAGTATTACACATTACTCGTTTTTCCCTGTACATAATCTTTATATTTATTTCAGAATTTCAAGCGACGGCACAGTTTTACATTGTGGAAGCTTTTTCTACGCCGACAAATCCTATAAACGTGTCTTGATTTTTCATTAGACTTGCGTCCATTGTCAAGCTCAAGTTCAGCAACGGTATCTCAGATGCTTTTACCTTTACTGAAACCAAGCTTATAGCCAATTAACAGATCCTCAATTTTCATTTCCATTAAGCTGATTTTTCGGCAGTTCTCGGGTTTATCTGCTCTGTATTCAGAATTGAGTGGATGATATTCTTCCGAAAACCCGATGGTATGTCGGCAGTCTCACAGATACTGCACACCAACTTGAATAGTGGTATTGTTGCCATTTTCCCTAATGATTATGGAAATTCCTATGGAGAAGAAGCTAATCTTGTGAGTAACAGAACCTAGGATACAAAAGGACCGGTTCGTCTCCAGACATGTATTCGGTCTGGAATCTCTTTGACTATCGTCTTTAATCATGAGTCCGCTGCGAAATGAGACAAGATGAGCAGCCGTGAATTTTCTTAAGTGCACCATTTTTAATATACGAGGACTGTTCAATAAAGAATGATCATAATTTTTTATGGTCATAATTTCTCATGCTAAAATTTAATCTTACGATATGCTTTTAGCTTCATGTGCAACAGACACACTGTAGTAGGTAGTTTCATTGTTGGAACTCCTGGTTCCCGCATGTGAGAGGCAGACAAGGTTAATCATGTTCAGTATCGCCTACCACTGCAATGGAGGTAACACACGAAGAACAATATGCAGCTTTAAAATTCTGCTCTTGTATCAACAGATCTTCAGCTGAGGCCTCTACAATGTTACAGGAGGCCTATGGAGAGTCAGTTCTTCCCTACAGCGCAGCCCAAAGGTGGTTTAAAATCTTTAAAGAAGGGAGACAATCAATTTCAAAGGAAGGTGAACCCAGTGCTCCAGTTACTGCTCTTACGGAGGAAAACATCAACACTGCTTCTATTATTATGAGAGATGATCGATGAATTACCTAAACATCACTTTTTGAAATACTTAACTTTTCATTGGGTGCCACCCACATGCTGGTGACAGAAAAATTACACGACACGTGTTTGTGTGCGATGGGTTCCAAGACTGTTGATTCCCGAACATAAGGACATTCGCATGCTGATGAAACTTGGCTACACCATTTTGATCCTGACAGCAAACAGCAAAGCTCAGGGTAGAAATCTCATTCATCACCAACGCCTAAAAAACCAAAAGTGGTTGCTTCTGCTGGGAAAATTATGGTCATCTCATTCATTGATATTAATGGAATGGTTTGCCGGCATGTTTTACCTGCACACACATCTGTAACTGGACAATACTACAGGGCTGTCCTGAAAACATTGCAAGTACATATCAGGTGCAAAAGACCACATTTCCACGGAGCAGGCTGGAGGCTGTACCACGATAAAGCCAATTCTGTTGCTGAATATCTTGCAAAAATTAACATGAAGTGCAGCCCACACCCTCCCTACAGTCCGGATTTAGCCCCACAAAGCTGGCTGCCGCCCGCCGGATGGTCCGACAGCCGTGAGTAATAGTACGGGATGCCATTTCTTTTCATAGCAGGACCTACTTTGTTGACAGCCGCGGCAGCCTGAGAGCACAGTTATTCGAAGATTTTCTACGCCACGTTTCGTTAAACATCGTGTCAAACCATCTTGGGCTTACATTTCAGCAAGACAATGCCTGCCCGCACACGGCGAGAGTTGCTTGTCTTCGGGCTTGCCGAACCCAACCTTGACCAGCAAGGTAGCCGCCTCTATCCTCAAGTGAGGAAATTTGGAGCATTATGGAGAGCACCGTTCTACCAGCTCCCGATTTTGACGATCTAACTCGCAAATTGAACAGAACGTGGCACGATATCCCTCAGGATGACATCCATTAACTCTATCAGTCAATGCCAAGCTGAATAACTACTTGTATAGGGGCCAGAGGTGAATCAACGCATTATCGACTAGGTGAAGTTAAGAGGCTCTTTGTTCTGAATAAATCATCCAATTTATCTGAAATTGCGATCATTTGTTTGTTTGTACATGTACATCACATCTACTAATTTCCGTCCCACTAGGTTAATTCCTTCGCGCAAAGTCATTTCTGGTTTTTGTCTTACAGTGAATTTTACTACGGTGGTCAGGTGGTTGGGAGTCAATAAAATATTTTCGCATTCGGAGGAGATATCTGGTGAACGAAATTTTGTGAAAAGATTTCACCGCAATGAAATAAGCTATAGTTTTAATGATTACCACTTGAGTTCGCCTATCGCATCATAGACACTTTCTCCCTTACTTCACGACTATACTAAACACGCTGCCGTTCTTCGAAATTAAGATTAATTAGAGTGTGCACGTTGCCGTTTAAGCAGTCATTCTTTCCGCGCCCACCATAAGTGAATGGAAATGGAAAAGGCCCGAAATTTGATGTTAAGTCGTTCAATGTTCTTTTAAGTTCTAATTCTAATAGTGGATTTCTGATCTCTTCTCTGTTGACTCCTCTTTCTTCCACCACGTCATCAGACAAGTGGTCCACTTCACAGAGGCCTTTGAATACACTGTTTCCACGTATCCGCTCTCTCCTTTGTATTTAGCAGTGGGATTCTCATTGCACTCTTAACGTTACTACCCTTGTTTTTAATTTCACCAGGGACAGTTTCGACTTTTCTGTATGCTGCATCAGTCCTTCCGACAGTCATTTCTTTTTCCATTTCTTCACATTTTTCACTTCGACTTTCGCTGTAGTTTCCCTACACTTCCCATTTATTTCGTTACTAAGTCACTTGCATATGTGTAATACTAAATTTCTCTACATATTTTTGTACTTCATTCTTACGTCGATCAGCTGAAGTACTTCTTTGCTTTTCCATGGTTTCTACGCAGTTACCTTCCTTGTAAGTAAGTTTTCCTTTCCAACTACCGTGTTTTCCCTTTTTGTAGATGTCCCTTTCTTCTTCAACTGAACTGCCTACTGACCTATTCATTATCGCAGTACAATAGCTTCAGAGTACGTTAAGCGTGTCTATTCACTCCTTAATATTTCCGCATCCGACTTTCTGGCGCAGTAATTCTTTCTGGCTAGCCTCTTAAATTTCAGCCAGCTCTTCATCATTGCTAAAATGTGATCTGAAACTATGTTTACTCACGGCTACGCCTCACAATCCAATATCTGATTTCGGATCTTTGCCTGAGCATGATCTATTCTAACAGGTATCTTCCCGTATCTCCCGGTATTTTTCAAGTATACCTTCTCTTCTTATGATTCTTGAATAGAGTATTCGCTATTACAAAACCGAAATTTAATGGAGGACTCAATTAGTATGTCTCCTTTCTCGTTCCTATTGCCAAGCCCATATTATTCCACAATCCTTTCTTTTGCTCCCTCCCCTAAAAACGCATTCCAGTCCCCTATGACTATTATGTTTCCATCTCATTTACGCACTGGATTACTCGTCCAATATCATCATAAATTTTCTCTCCCTCTTCATTTTCGGCTTTCGACTTCGGCAAGAATGCCTGAACTATTGTTATCGATGTATACAGAGGACTGCAAAAGAAGTTTGAGGATCAGTTAGATGACGAGCAGTTTGGTTTTAAGTAAGGTAAAGGCACCAGAGGCAGTTGTGACGTAGTGCCTGATAATGGAAGCAAGACTGAAGAAAAATAAAAACACATTCATAGGATATGTCCACCTGGGAAAAGCGTTCGCCATTGTCAAATGGAGGAAAATGTTTTAAATTCTGAGATAAATAGAGATAAATAGGGATTAGGTATGCAAAAAGACGGGTAATAAATATATATTCTCAAAGTAAGTGCACAATGTAAAACTCAAAAACGAGTCACCGTACGATCGTAGGAGTTATATGGTGTGAAAACTCTCTATCCTCCATCCATCAATAAGGTTCCCGTTATTATCTGAAGGGCATGCTTTTGATCATAAAAGGGCTGAGAAATTTCTCCTTCTGGAAATTTCTAGAACATTCGAGAGTATTCGAGAGCATTAAACAACTTTACAGAATGTTCCGGAATCTTCCTAAATGTTCCGGACTGTTAAGGAGTGTTCGGAAGTAGTCTGGAACATTCTGGAAGATTACAGTGTGTTCGGTACCATCCCGGAAAGTCCCAGATCACTGTGAAACATTACACAACACTCTACGACGATGAGGAATGTTCTGGAATACTGTGGGTGGACCATCCGAAACCTGACTGGTATATTCTGGAATTCACCACTGGTGGGGCTATCCATTGTCAAAGGTTAGTAAAGCAAGACCCATAGTGAGTTCAAATATTAGTCTTTTATCAGTGACGAAGACAGGAAACGCAAAGGTAGTGCAATGAGTGAGTAAAAACAAACAGTGAAATCTGAAGAGTCAAACTGATACAGTGACTGAATATAAACAGAAAATAAGATATGCAAAGTGTACTTAGTGTATTTTTTAGTAAAATTTTGATTTGGTTTATACAAAACTGGCCATTAAAATTAGTACACCACGAAGATGACGTGTTACAGAAGCGAAATTTAACCGGCAGGAAGAAGATGCTATGATATGAAAATGATTAGCTTTTTAGACCATTCACACAAGTTTGGCGCCGATGGCGACACCTACAACGTGCCGACATAAGGAAAGCTGGGTGGTTGTTCTGGGTACTGATTTCTCAGGATCTATGCACCCAAATGGGGGGAAAATGTAATCACATATCAGTTCTAGTATAATATGTTTGTCCACTGAATACCTGTTTGTCATCTGCATTTCTTGTTGGTGTAGCAATTTTAATGGCCAGTAGTGTATTTTAGGCCGGCTGAAGTGGCCGTGCGGTTCTAGGCGCTGTAGTCTGGAACCGCGAGACCGCTACGGTCGCGGGTTCGATTCCTGCCTCGGGCAGGGATGTGTGTGATGTCCGTCGGTTAGTTAGCTTTAACTAGTTCTAAGTTCTAAGGGACTAATGACCTCAGAAGTTGTGTCCCATAGTGCTCAGAGCTATTTGAACCATTCTTTTTTGTATTTTAGACAACGCCCAAACGTAAAAAAGGAGGGAGGAGACGTTGCCAGTCCTGAAGCAAAGCAACGAAAACCAAAGGAACAGAGAAAAAACTGAAATGACGTAGAGCGCGAAGAACGTCTAACTTCCCACCGAACGAGAATGAGCACCGTGTTAAGCAGAGAAACCGAATAACAAGGAAACGAAGGGACTGAAGAATGAAAAATTGCAACAAAATGTTATAATGAAATACTACGAACTCAAGCCAGCCATGAAAATATCACCCTACGCGAAGAGCGGACCAGGACAAGTAAACAGTATAACCTAACAAATGAAGCATTCCACTAAGACCCGAAGAAAGAATTTAGCAAACGCAAACACGTCGTAATAGGAAAAACTGATAACATCTGCTGATTTTGAAACGTGAAAAAATTCAGTAGAGAAACACCAGCACGTTGTTGCATGAACGGAAAAATTCGGTTACCACCTCTGGAAGCATCTCCGGAGGAATTTTTTCGTTAGTCGACCGGGAAACTCCGGAATCCAAACACATTCTTCAGTATGTAAAAGCCTGCAACGGTTGCTTCCAGATGACTTCTTTCGGTGACAATTCGATCAGCACTAACGGAGATGAAACCGATTATGTTTTCTCCACACAACGACAAATCTATCACAACATGGAATCATTAGTATCACATCCAACGAAGACCATAAATTCCTGCAACTATATTTCATTTGAAATGAAAAAGCAGAAACTGATCAACGATCAACGTTCAGTGGATTGAGACGAGAAGTAATCCGAGATGTACAGAGTATCTTACACGAATACAATCAACTGATTCAAATAGTCAAAACAGCAGTACCCCGAATGATTCCCGATGACTAAAAAGTTATAACTAATGCCGACAAAAGACCAGAAGAAGAACACGAACGATTTAATGCACCTCAGACAGACGATTTCTCCATCGTAATTGAGGACAGTGAAAACACATGCCGTGACGTAATTGTACAACGAAGAAGAGAAGGACTACAAGCATTGCAAAGACGCATGGTACATATGGCGCCATCCAATATCCTTTATCATTTTTGATCGGAGAGGACAGATAGCATTTTAATATGGAACAAATCCAACCGGAAACACGTGTAGAAAGGAACAAAAAAGTCACTTACAAGAGTTCTACGCTTACCGCTTAATGAAATGTCGTGTGGCTAGGGCTATCGTCGGGTAGACCTGTGGCCTGGTGCAAGTATTTTCAGTTGATGACACTGCGGCGACGTGCGTGTCGATGGGCTGAAATGGTGGTGAAGACCACATAACACCCAGTCCCTGAGCGGAGAAAATCTCCAATCCGGAGGGGAATCGAACCCTGGCCTCTTTGCAAGCCATTCTGCCGCACTGAAGACTATTTTTTAATATCATTTTGTTCGTCGTTAATGGTCGTTGTATTTATTCGGAGTGGAAGTCCTAAGATATTTGTTCAAATTCATCTATGATCCATTCGCTCAGTGTTTTTAATACAGGGGATAGCTATCCCGCTGACCGAACACGCTGAGCTACTGTGCCGGCACCATTCAGCTATCGAGGCGGACACCGCTTAATGATCAGAGACAAAGAAACATGCAATTACATTTTCTACACTCGCCGTTTATTACCACAATTTGTGGTAGATATGTACGTACAAATAGAAGCGTGACGGATTTACATAAGACTAAGTCAGAAGAAACTACGCACGGAAGAATAAATTCAGATAGAATCATAAGTGACGGAAACATTGACGGCATTGGAACAATGGTAATCTTGCCCTCATCATACATAGGAAGTCCGAGATACATGTACGAATACACCTTGAAGATGCCATGACCTACATAACAAAATATGGACGACCTGACTTATCCACAACATTCACGTGTAACTCGTCGTGGCTAGAAATCAAAGAACAGCTAAGATACAGACAAGCCCCCATGCATCGACATGACATAAAAACCCGAGATTTCCGACAAAAACAAATGAGATTTATTGGAGTCATCACAAAATACCACATCTCTGGAACCATTAGGTGCTGGATGTACACAATCGAATGGCAAAAACAAGGATGGCACCACCCATATTATCACATACGGCTACACGACAGAATTCATCCCAAGGATACCGACAAAATCATCCAAGCAGAATTTTCCAGTCAGGAACTGTACGATATAGTAGTGAAAAACATGATTCACGGTTCATGTCGGCCTTTAAACCCCAATTCGCTATGAATGAGTGATGGGAAATGTACAAAAAGAAGAAGAAGAAGAATATCCTAAACCATGCTTGGGCGACGCACAGATCGGAGTTGACGGGAGTTGATGGCTATACCAAATTCAGAAGACGATCGCAGGAAATCGGTGGCTTCACAGCAAAAACACGTATACAAGGAACCGACTAAATGGAAATAGATAACGAATGGGTAGTACCATATAATACATTGTGGTTGTTGTTGTTGTTGTTGTGGTCTTGAGTCCTGAGACTGGTTTGATGCAGCTCTCCATGCTACTCTATCCTGTGCAAGCTTCTTCATCTCCCAGTACCTACTGCAGGCTACATCCTTCTGAATCTGCTTAGTGTACAGATCTCTCGATCTCCATCTACGACTTTTACCCTCCACGCTGTCATCCAATACTAAATAGGTTGGTAGGACATAATACATTACTTTACAAAATTTTCCAAGCACACATAAACGTAGAATACAACAATTCACTGAAATCCAGCAAATATATCTGTAAGTATGTGAAGAAAGACAGTGACATGGCAGTATTTCAAATAGCCAAAGATAGCGAACAAGAAAAGAGAATCGACGAGATCCTCATGTACCAGAAAGGAAGATACATCAACAGTAACGAAACAGCGTGGCGAATTTTCGGTTTTCCCATACCCGAAGGCGAACAAACTGTGCTAGATGTAACAGTACATTTCGAGAAAGGCAAAGAATTTACTTTACAAAAGACACCACCAGGTAAACCGCAAACGAGTCACTTCAGAACACAACATTAACAGCTTTTTACCAACTACGCCAAACGGATCCATTCGCGAAAACATTACTAAATGCCGACGTCTCTATCTACTTTAAGTGTAACACAACAAGAAAAATGTTTTGAAAACGAAAACAAGGAATTCCAGTAGAAGATTATCCAGGAATCATGATAACTGGCGCACTAGGCCGAGTATACATCGTACATCCGAACAACACCGAATGTTTCAGTCTCCGGGTGTTGCTACACGAAATACGGGGAGATACAAGTTTCACAGACCTCAAGACTGTTGACAGTTACCTACGGCAGCCTTACAGAGAAGCATGCCATAGACTATTGGAGAATGACAAACACTCAAAATTAACACTACAAGAAGCATCACTCACAGCCTCAGTTGAATAAATGAGTTACTCTCCATGATTGTAACAACATGTAACCCGTCTAATCCAAGAAACTCACAGAGTGAATGAGTGATGGCATACTGTAACAAATCCGACAAGCTCATATTGAACTGACAGTCGAATTCAGCGATGATACCTTCAATAAAGCACTCACGCGCCTAGAAGATAAATGTTTAGCAATAAATACCAATAGACAACTTGTCTAGCAAGCTCCACGAAAATGATACTAGCAGACTTCTCTTGGTCAACAATTCTCTTTTCGCAGTTGCTATTCTGCTTTCTATATCCTCCTTACTACGTCCGTTATAGGTTATTTTGCTGCCTATGTGGCACCATTCCTTAACTTGATCTACTCCGTGGTCCCCAATTATGACGTTACGTTTCTTGCTCTCCTCATTTCTGCTACTTCTCATTACTTCCATTATACTTGGATTAACTCTCAGTCCATACTTCGGACTCATTAGGTTGTTCACTCCATTCAACAGCTCCTATAATACTTCTTCACTTTAACTGAGGTAAGAAATGTCCTCAGCGAATCATATTAGTAATATCCTGTAACCCTGAATTTTAATCCCACTCTTAAACCTTTCTTTACTTTCTGTCATTGGTTATTCGATGTATAGATTGCACAGTAGCGGCGAAAGACTACATTCTTGTCTCACATCTTTTTTCACTACTAGCACTCCCAGTCTAATTAACCACTCTTGGTTCTTGTACTAGCGTGGGTACCTGCTTCACTCAGGGAGTTGAAATGGGACTGAGTGATAGTTGGAATGAAAGGATAAATTTGAGGGATAAGAGGCAACAAACTATTGAAAAAGGTTTCTAACTATTTACAATTACTGATAAGGTTAGGTAAAAAATTTATATTGAATAATTATTCTGTTTAAAATACATGACTATAAACCATATTTTTCATTTTGTTATCCGGGTTGTATATGTACAAATTTTTTGAATTTTCTCCTCGATTGAAGGCTACGTACAGACCACTGTGAGAGAAGCAGTAGTTGTGAGAGTAATGTCCCAATACTTTAAAGTTTGTCCTTGTTCTTTGTTAATTGTAAAACTGTAGACTACTTTGATTGAAAATCGCAGTCTTTTAAATTGGAATAGTACTTCAGTAGAGATCAGTGGTGTTCTGGGGATAAATACTGTGTACCCTTTGTACTTTCCAGTCATAAGTTCGGCTTCGATGATATTCGTAGCTGCTTGACGATCATTCTTGTTCCATTATGCTGTTTTGGTGATTTGTGATTTTTTAGTAGTATGATCGGAGACAATATTAAGTCAAAGGCATTCCTGGTTCTTGCAAATAATTTAGAAATTCTGTAGGGAAGTTCAAACTTTCTTCGGCGTCGATCGATTTGTGTATTCTCTATTCACTGGAAATTTTCTTTTGAATACTACAGCTGATATCGTCGACAATATTAGTGTTAGTTTCGGCTCTCATAGTTATTGTTAGCTGCCCTATTTGTATGTTTGGACACATATGTGATTTTTTTAAAGCATTCTTTGATCTCGTCTGTTGATGTTGACATGGGGACGAATGGAAGTGATCGTCGAAAACCAACTTAAGAGTATGGGTAGAGTTCCTCTCATCATTCCAGAGTTTCCGCGCTAGTCTAGTAAAGTTCTGTGCCATTGCGCATTCGACCCAGAAGATAATTTTAGCTTGCTTTAGAAGTTCACCCAACACAGATGCTCGTGAAATTTTACATACCTAGACTTGTTATTCGGCTATATTTTACGGTAGTAGTAGGGAGGAATGGGCAGTTCGTTCTCCTTTCATTACTGTGACTGCAATTCCGGATGATGGCAGTGCAAGCGCCATGTGTTCTCTATGACGTACTTGTATTTCTGCTAGCAATACAATCATTAGAAACGTTTTCCCGGTGCCGGCTAGTACGTTCAAGTATATAATTCCTCCAGCCTTGTTGTCAATCCGGTCCATGATAACGTAGTAAATTTCCTTTTGATTTTCCTTCAGTAGGGTTTCTTGTGAGCAATGTAATGAAACATTTCGTTGATTGGTAGTATTTTTTCCCCGTGTTTCGAAGTTTAACAGAAGAGGGAAATGAAGAGAGTAAAAACTGTAGAGACCGACAAAGATTGGAATACAGTAGGCAGACACAAAGTGGAGTACATTAGCAGACACAGACTGGACTTCTGCGAATTCTCTCTTGGTGCCTACCCTGACTGCCACACAATACATCCTATTTTTTCGTTAAAATTCGTAACCTACCTTTTTATCGCATATTTGGATAGTCTCCAAACAAGAGTCACAAATTATAAAATCGCTCTAATTCCTTATGCACAACTTCTCATATACCATTGTTATGTAAGGCATTTTTTATTGGGAAAACACATAGTTTTCCTTTCCTCGCTTCCATTACTGCTCGACAGCGACGTTGTTTTGATCACAGTTTCTTTTCTTTTGTAGTATGCCTAGTAATATAAACCTACTCGTGTTATTCTCTAAGGCCTGAATATAGAGATATATTTGCACGGCCTTTGAAATAGAGAACAAGAGAAAGCACTTTGAAAGTACCTTACAATTTCCACCATCTGTTTCCCGCACCTTTCCCCTGCGTGTAAACGGCGTATGATAATAATTCATGAGTAAACGACAGGAAACCTCTTCAGACTATCGTTTACTTAAACGAGTCATTATCAATGCTCAAAGGCTGGTAAAAGTAACGTATAATGTAAAATACCAGCCCTTACACAGTGGTGTCTGCTGAGAAACTCGCATTAATATATAAGGTCCTAAAGAGGATCTTTCTTTTCGCATACAGGATAGAAATGCTAGTGTTTGAACACACAGGTTTCTGCAAATAAGAGAAAGACATAAATAAAGAACGAGAGAGGGAGTCAGAGAGAAGTGTTGAGAGAAAGAGGAACGGGTGTGTACTTTTGAATTATTTGTAAGCCAAGTTCCGCTAAAGCAAAGTCCCTAATCTGCTTGAAAGCAGGAGTTGGTACGCTAGTTAAGTGCCTTCGCGAAACGAAGAGTTGTGTGTCTCGCTAGTTGCTACCAAAGTACGATATCTGCACCATTAGGTGAACCGTGATACCACTACGAACTTTGTGCGATAGATACCAGCTACATAGTTCTTTCACGCTGATGTTTTCTCGAATTACTAGAAACTCTTGGACACTGTTGTCAGTGGAAGTGAAGCACTCTTTTTTTTTCTGGAACGAAGTTCCGATATATGATGCAAGCACGAATTCTTTCCCCAGTATTCAAGGTGTTAGGGACGAGATTTTTCGCAAGTAACTTACAAAATAATAAGGCAAAGAGTTATTTTCTGACGCTCAGTTATCTAAATAAATATTCCTTTCACTTATTATTTTATAAGTTACAGAAAAAATCACCTTATTTGAAGAACTCTTTGTTTGTATTAAACACTTCGTGGCTTTCAGACGAGAAGGAGAATTGCCACGACAAACGCTAAAGCACTTATATCCTGTTTTGTACCAGGGCTACCCACAAAGTACATTACGTTTTCGTTTGTGTCCGTTAGGGGCGGGGCCGCGAAGCGTGAAGTGCGTGCTGTAATAAGGTTTCTGACTGCAAAAAATGTACACCGATAGAAATCTATCGGCAGCTTTGTGAAGTGTATGGGAACAACATAATCACTGAAGGTGGAGTGCGTCAATGGGTCATAAAATTTAAAAATGGCCGAACTAACGTTCACGACGAAGAGCGAAGTGGAAGACTCAGCATAGTGACTGCCGAACTTGTCGAAAAAGTCGATGCCGCGGTCCGTGAAAACCGTAATTTCACAATAACGGAGCTCTCTATGAGTTTTCCACAAATTTCACGAAGTTTGTTGCACGAAATCATTACCGAAGAGCTTGGTTACCACAAGTCTTGTGCAAGATGGATACCAAAAATCGTGACAGAGAATCACAAAAATCAGCGAATGGCTGCAGCGTTAACGTTTTTGAACGCTTACGAGAAAGATGGCGACTCATTACTCGATCGCATCGTTACTGGTGACGAAACGTGGGTTAAGCATGTGAACTGCGAGAAAAAATTGCAGTCAATGCAGTGGGGGCACATAAATTCCCCCCAAAAACCCAAGAAATGCATGCAGACAATGTCGGCAAGGGCGGTGATGGTGACTGTCTTTTGGGACAGAAAAGGTGTGATTTTCGTTGATTTCCTGGAAAGAGGCACTGCAATAAACTCTCAAAGGTATTGCCAAACTCTGCACAACCTCAGAAGAGCAATACAAAACATGCGCAGGGGAAAGTTGGGCTCAAAAATCTTGCTGATTCACGACAACGCCCGGGCCCACACGACAAATGCCACTCGTGAAGTTCTCAAATCTTTTAAGAGGGAGTTGTTTCCTCATCCGCCGTACACTCCCGACCTGGCACCGAGCGACTTCCACTTATTCCCAGCAATGAAGAAGTGGTTGTCTATGCAGCGTTTTGATGACGACGCACAGCTTCAAGAAGAGGCAGCCACGTGGTTGAAGGCGTAGGCGGCCTAAATTTTAGGACGAAGGAATTTCCAAGCTCGTCCATCGCTACGATAAGTGTCTTAATTGAAATGGCAACAACGTAGAAAAGTAGTATTAAAGTGTGGATTTCATCTGTATATAATAAAAAAATTCCCAATACTTCATTTATTTTTAATTCCAAAACGTAATGTACTTTGTGGATAGCCCTCGTATATCGTCTACTGCATATAGTTTCACTGTACATCGTCCGCTGCATGTAGTTCATGCAAATACTCCGGTCGGTATCTGACTTATCTCTGATAATGGGTAGAACCAGCATTTATCCTCTGTTGACGTCTTCTGGGCCTGGCGCGGATTCTTGCCAATAAGAAAATACTGTGGAACCATACGGAGCAACAGTTGCTAGATACCCTCTGTAGATTCTATGATGGGGAGGTTTGATCCCGGTGACTTTGCTGAAGAAGGCCGAGGTGACGAGACCTAGATTGTGTAAACGTTATAAGATGGTACAAGTACCGGTCTTCTGTTACATAGCGGTGTATTTGTACTGCCATATTGTTGTCGTTGTTGTTGTCTTTGGTCTAACTAAAGACTGGTATGATGCAGCTCTCCATGCTTGTGTATACTGTTCAGACCTCTTCATCGCTGCATTAATTCGGCAGCCTACATCCGTTGCGGCCTTCTTTCTTACTGTATTCATGACAGAGTTTTTTATACACATTTTACCCTGTTCTTCTCCACCACGGCCCCTCCCCACACAAGACTTCCCTCCATTATCTGCATGACTCCCCTGATGCCTCAGAACTCATCCTGTCAACCGATCCCTCGTTTTTGATAAGTTGTGTCACGAACTTCTTTTTCCTCAGATCCATTTTGCTACTCGATGTACCCACATAATCCTTAGCATCCAGAACCTCCTGCTCTCTTCTTTTCAATTCCGGATAAGACTATGGTTCAGACAAATACGTTCAGAAAAGACTTTCTAAGGCTTAAATTTATATCAGGTGTTAACAATTTCCACCTGGTTTTCTTGCTGTAGCCAGTCTACATTTGATATCTTATGTACTTCAGCGATCAGCAGTAATTAGGCTGCCCAAGTATCAAAACTCAACTACTACTCTTAGGCGCTCTACACTGCCTGTTTTAATATGACTACATTTCGTCATCTTTGCTTCATCTGTTTTGAGTTTCGTCTTATAACCTCCTTTCAAGAAACAAACTATTCCATTCAACTGTTTTTTTTTTTCAAGTCCTTTGCTGTCTCTGACAGAATTACAGAGTCATTAGTCAACCTCACATTTTTTATTTCTTCACTGTGGTCTTTCATTCCTTTTTCAAATTTCTCCTTTGTTTACTTCATTGCCTCTTCAATACACAGACCGAATAGCATCGAGGATAGGCTACAACGCTGTTTCACTCCATTCTCAACCACAGTTCACTTTCTAGTGCTTCGCCTCTCATAAGAGCATTCAGGTCTCTGATGAGTTGTAAATTCACTCTTTTTTTTTGTTCCAGCTACTTTCAGAATTTTAAAATGTGTAGCCCAGTCAAAGTGCCAACTACTATAAATGAAGATATGCCTTTCTTCAACCTATCTCCTAAAATAAATCATAGGTTCTGCAGAATCGAAACGGATATTACAAAGTCAGCTGCTGTCACTAGTGCCCTTTCCTGTAAATAATTCGTGTCATTATCTTGTAACTATGACTTATTAAATTGTATCACCGTTTACCGTGGATAATAATTTAGTCCTTCATACATAATACTTTTATGTTGGAGTAAATCTATTTCATCGACCATCACGTTATGATTAACTTCCTTCCACAACGTATGTATTCTCTCCGTATCTAATCTCAACTCTTTATTATTTTAGGACCTATTTGTAGCTGATTTCCTGCCAGATTTCTTGCTTTGTGAAACCAAAGTGACATTCGTCCACTACCTGTTTAGTTTTTTTTGTAGTCTGTACATTATTTTCTTATAATGTAATACTGATCGCTGTTTGTGTAATTTTTCTCACTGGAATGTGAACTACGGGGTAGTGGTAAAGCCACAGGTGCTGTAAATCTAACGTTTTCAGTATGCTGTGTAAGGAAACGGAAGTTGTTTTTCGCTTGAGAGATATTTTCGGAATCCACGTAAGTAGGTCTGGAGGAGGTCACTTTGTTCGAGATGCCTCATTACATTTGAGCTCAGATTATGTTCTCGCATTGTACAACAAACTGATTACATAGATACTGGAGGAAAGTTTTACGGATAACTACTGTGATTTCTCCTAACCACTGGGCACGGTTCTTTGTACGATGGATATATGCTGTATTAGGATTAAAAGAAGGGTTCTCTCAGGCCAAAAACCGATATAGAATCTTACAGGGATTCCATCGACATTGGGGGGGGGGGGGGGTATGTTCATTTTCAACGGTTTCAATTATTTTTCAACGCCACTGACTTTAATATGCATTTGTCTTACATTCGTATTAGTGCTTTGTAGTATAATCAGAGAATTTCATAGGCGAATAATACCAAAAAATTATTGGAAGACGAGATACCAAGAAGATTCTACAAAGATTATAGAGAAGAACTTGCTCCCTTTCTAGCAGTAACTTATAAAGCGCAGATCATTCCTGTTTTTAGGAAGGACCGGAGGACAGATGGACACAATTCAATTATAGACCTGTATAGTTGAGATCGGTATGTTGTAGAATTATGTAACGTGTTTTATGCTAAAGAATTATGTCGTTCTTGGCGAAGGAAAATCTCCTCTTTAAAAATCAACATGGATTCTACAAAAGAGATCCTGCGAAACTAAGCTCTCTCTGTTCTTCCATGAAATCCACTGCGCCGTACACGTCGGCGCTCAAGTTTATGCCGTGTTCTTTGATTACAGGAAGGTATTTGACACCGTCCTTCAATGTCGTTTTGTCACAAATACGAGCTTATCGAGAATCGAAGCAGATTTGCGACCGGATTCAATACTTTCTTGCAGAGAGAACTCATCACGTCGCTCTTAATAGAACAAAATTGACATGTAATTTCCGGAGTACCACAGGGTAGTGTGATAGGACTCTTGTTGTCTACGATATATATAAATAGTCTAGTAGAAAGCGTGGGATGCTCTCTAAGGCCGTTCGCAGATGATGCTGTTGTTTATAACAAGGTAGCAACGGCAGACGATAATAATGACTTGTAGAATGACCTCCAGAGAATTTTACGAATGGTGCAGGTTCTGGCAGTTGACCCTGAACGTAAATAAATGTGACATACAGCGCATACATAAAAATCCACTACTGTGTGTAGCTACACTAAAGATGATAAACCGCTAGAACCAGTATCACCATAAAATATCTAGTAGTAACTATGCAGAGCGACCTTAGTGTAATAACCAGCGGGAAAAGCAGTTGCCTGACCCAGATTCATAGGAAGCCTCTTAAGGAAATATCACTCGTCCACGAAGGAAGTGAGGAGTATTGTTCATCTGTCTGGGGTCCATATCAGATAGGACTGATAGAAGAGATAGAGAAGATCCAACGAAGAGAGCCACGTTTCGTGACGGGATCGTTTAATGGACACGAGATCGTTATGGAGAGTACTCAACAAACTCCATTGACGGACGTTACAAGAGAGGTGATGTGCATCACGGAGAGATTTATAATGCGAGAGCGTATTTTCCGGGCAATACGTTACTTCCCCCCACGTGTGTGTCGCGTTGACCACGCTGCGAAAATTCGAGAAATTAGGGCTAATACAGAGGCTTACCGTCAATATTTTTCCCACGCGCTATTCGCGAGTGGAGCGCGGTTGGAAGGCTCAGTTAGTGGTACAAAAAGTACCCTGCTCCACACACCATTCGTTGCCTGCGGAGTATGATGTAGATGTAGATGTCGAATGTCTTGGGTCATGGGAATCGAGTATACGCGGTATGTATTGAGTTCCGAAAAAAGTATTTGACCCTTTGATAGAGGACAAGTTGCTGTCTCACCTGTTTTTCATAAACATTTTGTTACAACGATACGCAACTTTTACGAGGCCCCAGAAAGTTAACAGCCTGAGGGGGCGTTGGCAGAGATAAAAGCATGAGGTATTTTTATGGGTCTTAGTTCGTTGAAAGCAAGGGGCGGCGAGCCATCCCGCTGTAAATCTTGCCGGACAGGCCCGCGGCCGCATGGGCGCTGACAAAGCACCCCGTGCTCGAGACGGGTTTCCAGCAGTACAAAGTCTGCTTTACGTACATTGGCACCAGCAAGCTGGGCTGGGTCCGATGGATGAAGGGACGCGTGTACACGCTGGGGTTGTATACCGGGCATTGTGGACTGTGCCTCGCCTATTAGAACTTTTCGTGTTCGCCGAAAACTGCAAATGGGCCTGTGACTCAGTTCCATCGGCCATCTGGACCGTAGAGGAAACGCTGGCGTCTGTGAAACGTTTAAAGACAGAACCTTTATTACACTTCAGAGCTAAGACTAACTTGCTCGAAGGCACAGGCAGTTAAGATAAAGATCTGTAAGATTGTATCGGTTCAGATGTTGCTGTGGGAAGCGACTTCAGAAAAAAAACACCTTCTCCCACCACGAAAATATAAAGAAGTCACAGACGTAGGTCTCTTAACTCTTGCGCTGGTTGGTCGAGACTTTGTGCTGGCGTGTAGAAGGGGAAATTTAGCTCTTCTAAGGCTCTGTGATTGGCTCAAGACGGAATGGAAGGCGTTTTCGTTCGTGCACTGTGTGGAAAAAACCGAAATTTTTGTTTATCTGGAGAGACACTTCGGTCTGCGAGGCACTCTGTCTCTGAACTTTGGTCTGGAAGAAACTTCTGGTCGAAGCTTTTGCAGGTGTGGTTGATACTTAGGACCTGTCCTATGACTCACTCAACTTTGAGAAGCTAGACTGGGGAGCCTCTGATGAAGTTCTCACTGTGCCGACAGTGTGACTTCAATCGTCTCGGATTACTCGTTTGCCGAGGGCACACTTACTCGATTTGGTTTACTAGTCTCGACGTTCGGCATTCTTGGGTGCTCTGCCGTATAAGTGAGCCGAATTGGCCCTTGATACTACCAGCGAACAGGTATGTCACACACTGAAATCTTACGTGATTTCATGCCTCTAGTAGGGAGTAAATTGCGATCCGTCTGCCTGATCGCTAGATCGTGGGATTTTACTTTCGTGGTGCTATCGATTCACAGGTACCGCCTTACGACTCGCCACTGCCGCACACGACTCGCCAGATGCGAGTTGCATCGCTGCACGAAGCAAACAGGGTAAAGTACTGCTGCTCAGATCCTGTCGAGGCCTACAAACCCCCAAACGCTACTTGTTCTCAGCTGCACCCGCATAGCCTAATGCAGATTGAACAGTGAAAGTCTGCTCAGCGTCAGAACAATTAAAGATCGCGTTACCCACATTTTTTTAGGGCCAGTGTATTTAACTCACCTTTTCCACTCAGGATCCTTGTCCATTGTAGTCTTAAACCATCTGTTAGTTGTTAACGATATTCAAAAATAATGTGTTTAAGTTTAATTAGGCCTGTCTTTCTTTCTTTTGCTTTTTGTATGTTTGAAAAAACAAATGTTGTCAGGAAACTAAATTTGGCATGCCTTCTCAATCAAATCTTCACTTTAATATAGTCACCCCAAGTGTTAACTTTCATTGTGTACGACTCTACTAGAATATCATGCATTTTAGCGTCAGCTGCGTACCCTGTCAAAAGGATAAAATTTCGTAACCATTCCATTTAGCGTACCGTGCCAGCATTACTTTAATTTTGGCGTTTCATTGTGTACGACTCTACTAGAATATCATGCATTTTAGCGTCAGCTAGGTACCCTGTCACAAGGATAAAATTTCGTAACCATTCAATTTAGTGTACCGTGCCAGAATAACTTTAATTTTGGCGTTCCTTGTCAAGTGTTACCTTGCAATTTAGCGTACCCTGCAAGGAATACCTTTTTACGTATATAGTTTTCGCTATCTTTCAGTTAGCGTACCCTACCAGGACCTATTACTCTGTTAACGTTATCTTGCACCGTTATTACACCAACAATTACGAACGAAAGTACCGTGGCATGGGATACCAAATTAAATCTTGCGCCGGTTGCCTGCATATTTAGAATTCTTCGCGCGGCCTGCCGGCGGCTGGATACCCGGTTCCGCGCCATCTGGCGGGAATAAACAGCTTCTGGGCACCGAAACAATAGAGTCGTGCGTGGAGTTAGGAGAATAACGGAGAGGTGTGCACTCGACATAGTCTGGGAGCATGTGGGGCGCTAATGAACGCTGTCGGCAAGAAGAGGGGGAACGGCGCTAAAAACTAAAACCTTAGACCGTAGTACCGCCTGTAAATGCCTCACTCCTTTGGTTACAGTAGCCGACAACTGCCGTATTTGTGTTGCGGTCGTCAAATGTCGATAACGGTTACTACACGCCCTCCGCACGGCCCCTTTGAAACTGAGATATCAGTATTTGCCTGTGGTATGCACAGTACTGGCCATTAAAATTGCTACACCAAGAAGAAATGCAGATGATGAACGGTATTCATTGGACAAATATCTTACACTAGAACTGACTTGTGATTACATTTTCACGCAATTTGGCGGCATAGATCCTGAGAAATCAGCACCCAGGACAATCATCTCTGGGCGTAATAACGGCCTTGATACACCTGGGCATTGAGTCAAACAAAGCTTGAATGGCGTGTACAGGTATAGCTGCCCATGCAGCTTCAACACGATACCACAGTTCATCAAGAGTAGTGACTGGTGTATTGTGACTAGACAGTTGCTCGGATACCACTGACCAGACGTTTTCAATTGGTGAGAGATCTGGAGAATGTGGTGGCCAGGGCAGCAGGCGAACATTTTCTCTATCCGGGAAGGCCCGTACAGGACCTGCAACAGGCGGTCGTGCATTATCCTGCTGAAATGTAGGGTTTCGCAGGGATCGAATAAAGGATAGAGCCATGGGTCGTAACGCATCTGAAATGTAACGTCCACTGTTCAAATTTCCGTCAAAGTGAACAAGAGGTGACCGAGACGTGTAACCAATGGCACCCCATACCGTCACGCCGGGTGATACTCCAGTATGGCGATGACGAACACACGCTTCCAATGTGCGTGCACCGCGATGTCGCCAAACACGGATGCTCTTAACAGAACCTGGATTCATCCGAAAAAATGACGTTTGGCCATTTTTGCACGCAGTTTCGTCGTTGAGGACACCATCGCAGGCGCTCCTGTCTGTGATGCAGCGTCAAATGTAACCGCAGTCATGGTCTCCGAGCTGATTGCCCATGCTGCTGCAAGCGGCGTCGAACTGTTCGTGCAAATGGTTGTTGTCTTACAAACGTCCCCATCTGGTGACTCATGGATCGAGACGTGACTGCACGATCCGTTACAGCCATGCGGATTACATGCCCGTCATCGCGACTGCTAGTGATTCGAGGCCGTTGGGATCCAGCACGGTGTTCCGTATTACCCTCCAGAACCCACCGATTCCATATTCCGCTAACAGTCATTGGATCTCGACCAACGCGAGCAGCAATGTCACGATACGATAAACCGCAATCACGATATTCTACAATCCGACCTTTTATCAAAGTCGGAAACATGATGGTACGCATTTTTCCTCCTTGCACGAGGCCTCACAACAACGTTTCACCAGGTAACGCCGGGTAGCTGCTGTTTGTGTATGAGAAATCGGTTGGAAACTTTCCTCATTTCAGCACGTTGTAGGTGTCGCCACCGGCGCCAACCTTGTGTGAATGTTCTGAAAACCTACTCATTTGCCTATCATAGCATCTTCTTCCTGTTGGTTATATTTCTTGTTTGTAGCACGTCATCTTTGTGGTGTAGCAATTTTAATAGCCAGTAATGTAGGAAACAGCGTGAATTCTACACTATCCAGCTGACTGAGGCGAATAAAGTAACAATATTGCATGCAATATCACACATTTACCGTAAACCAATGCGTCGAAGATTTTAAAATACCATATCTGTTCATATTATCACTGAAAGTTACTTGTTCCCTTCTATTGACATCTTCAAACAAGCTTAAAGCTCATCCAGACTTATCCCACTACTTCCAGAATGAGATTTTCACTCTGCAGCGGAGTGTGCGCTGATATGAAACTTCCTGGCAGATTAAAACTGTGTGCCCGACCGAGACTCGATCTCGGGACCTTTGCCTCTCACGGGCAAGTCGCTCTACCAACTGAGCTACCGAAGCATGACTCACGCCCCGTACCCACAGCTTTACTTCTGCCAGTACCTCGTCTCCTACCTTCAAAACTTTACAGAAGCTCTCCTGCGAAGCATGCAGATCTAGCTCTCCTGAAAGAAAGGATATTGCGGAGACTTGGCTTAGCCACAACCTGGGGGATGTTTCCAGAATGAGACTTTCACTCTGCAGCGGAGTGTGCGCTGATATGAAACTTCCTGGCAGATTAAAACTGTGTGCCCGACCGAGACTCGAACTCGGCACCTTTGCCTTTCGCGGGCAAGTGCTCTACCAACTGAGATACCGAAGCACGACTCACGCCCGGGACCCACAGCTTTACTTCTGACAGAACCTCGTCTCCTACCTTCCAAACTTTACAGACGCTCTCCTGCGAACCATGCAGAACTAGCACTCCTGAAAGAAAAGATATTGCGGAGACATGGCTTAGCCACATCCTGGGGGATGTTTCCAGAATGAGATTTTCACTCTGCAGCGGAGTGTGCGCTGATATGAAACTTCCTGGCAGATTAAAACTGTGTGCCCGACCGAGACACAAACTCGGGACCTTTGCCTTTCGCGGGCAAGTGTTCTACCAACTGAGCTACTGAGACGAGGTACTGGCAGAAGTTAAGCTGTGGGTACGGGGCGTGAGTCGTGCTTCGGTAGCTCAGTTGGTAGAGCACTTGCCCGCAGAAGACTAAGGTCCCGAGTTCGAGTCTCGGTCGGGCACACAGTTTTAATCTGCCAGGAAGTTACATATCAGCGCACACTCCGCTGCAGAGTGAAAATCTCATTCTGGAAACATGCCCCCGGCTGTGGCTAAGCCATGTCTCCGCAATATCCTTTCCTTCAGGAGTGCTAGTTTTGCATGGTTCGCAGGAGAGCTTCTGTAAAGTTTGGAAGGTAGGAGACGAGGTACTGGCAGAAGTAAAGCTGTGGGTACCGGGCGTGAGTCGTGCTTCGGTAGCTCAGTTGGCTAGTCTGCCTTCGGCAGTGCTACGGCACGGACGTCTGTTTACGTCCCTGCCGGAGTAGTTCGCGCTCGCGCAGTTGTTTACCTCTTCGGAGTAATCGCGCGTTTAGACGACTCGATACAGAATGGCACATGCATACCGAAAGTCGACTCTCAAGATTAGTTTTTCGAATGTATATGCGAGACCGAAAGCCTACGAAATAGAAAGGTTCCTACGAGACGAAGTTAAACTTGACTACAACGAACTTATCGGAATCCACCTCTCCATAGTGAGCAGTGTCGTTTACGTCAAGCTGATTAACGATGCAGTATGTGACAGAATCATCCGAGATACTAAACATGGACTCAAATTTCGTCACTCTGATGGACATTTTGGAGAAGTAACTATTGATCATGCAGGACTGGGCTTACGAAACATACGCATTTTCGAACTTCCCTTCGAGGTTCCGTCTGAATTGGTCATTGACGCCTTACGCCCGTATGGAAGAGTGCTCAGCCACGTTCAGGGAAAATGGTCCAACTTCACGACTTACCCCGTTCTCAATGGGGTGCGTCAAATCAGAATAGAACTGACACAACATGTACCCTCGTACTTGTTCATCGGCGGATGCAGAGCTATAGTCATCTACGATGGACAACCCAAAACTTGCTCAGGATGCGGGAAAGAGGGCCACGTGCGTTCCGAATGTATGCAGCGGAGGATAGTCCAAGTTCCACATGGCGAACCTGTACCTACGTCCACGTTGACGCCGCTGCCACTAACGTATGCGGACGCATTCCGAACAGATCCCATCCCGAAGAATGACCAGGTACAGAATCCTGACAGTTTACGGCAACCGACTGCAGCAGAGACCGCCTCCAGTGACGAAACGACGCACACTTCTGCCGCTCCGGCGCCGACGACGCCCTTAACCGAGCGGAAAGGATCGGTAGGAGATATGGAAATTGATCCTGCGGTTGTGCCGACAGCTGCTTTCGTCCCTGAGCACCGGGAGTCACTTCCGCACTCGGATACGGAGGCGCACACGCGCAAACAACGGTCGCCGAAGCGCCACAAGAAACGACGGCTAGCGCCGTCGGATACCTGCTTACTGCAGTCCATGTCAGACGATCTTGGGTGTAACGTCGATACAGTGCATCCGGAGGCGCAAAGGGAGGTTCTACCCCCCACACAGCAGTACGACGCCCATCACGCTAGACAGGAGTTGAATACAGACACACCGGACGGAAAGCCGACGGAAGGAGACCCTCCACCCACCGCAGCAACGCCACCGCCTTCGGTCAGCTCGGCCGGAGAGACGCGACGGGAGCTGGACCTCCAGCACAGTAACTGGGCCGACGAATCCGATGATGACCCACACACTGACGACGCACCCGCAATGGCGAGTGCTGCGTCCACCGGATGTTAACCGCGCAGAAGATGCAGATTGACGCACAGACATCAGGTCACCGGGCAGCAGCACACAAATTAACATAAGCGTTCATGTGCGCTTTACGCACTGAGGAACAGCGGCAGGCATATCGAACAGCCTCTATTAATATTAATACGATCAGAACGCCTGTAAAATTGCAATTATTACGAGACATGTTGCATGCGTCAGACGTCGACATCGTTCTGCTGCAGGAAGTATGTGTTGAGAGCTTCCCCGACCTCTATGAGTACGATACGTACATTACACCTACTACCGACGGCGGCAGCGGAACAGCGATACTTATACGTAGTGGCATAGTAGCCGAGGACGTGGTGTACCTGCCGTCAGCGCGGGGACTGGCTCTCACAGTGCTGGGAGTACGGGTCGTTAACATTTACGCACCGTCGGGGTCCGACAGGCGGCGCGACCGATCCCGATTATACGCAGAGGAGATTGCACCACTATTCTTAGGTCGGTATGAAAATGTCTTATTTGGAGGCGACTTCAACTGCGTGCTCGCACCAAAGGATCAACACCCACGTTATACTTCATGCCCGGAGCTGCGACAACTCATACAGGACATGAATCTCATTGATACATGGGAGAAGATACATGGCGACAGACGTGGATACACCTACGTCACGAGTCACTCTGCAAGTCGGCTCGATCGCATTTACGTAACACGTCGTCTCGAACCTGCGATCCTCGATGTGGCCTGTCGCCTTTTCAGATCACATAGCATATATTTGCACGGTCTCCCTGAGTCGCCAACAAGTTTGGAGGAGTCGCAGTGTTTGGAAACTGAATACAGCACACCTCAGGGAACCTGAGTGCAGACGCATAGTCGAAGATGCTTGGCACGTGTGTGAACGACGCCTCCCGACATATCCGACGACGTTGCAGTGGTGGCTGGAATGCGTTAAGCCTGCATTGCGCCGAGCGTTAATTGCATACGGAAGAGAGCAGATGATGTGGAGGCGACACACGACGGAATTTTATTTCACGATGCTGCGCGAACTTTCTGTACAAGCACCTTCACAGGAGCGTCGAGCCGGTATAAAACGAGCACAGGCCCAAATAATTTCCATAACGCGCCGCCGTCTGGAGGGAGTCGCAATCCGTGCAAGGGCCTTTGAACGAGTCCGTGGAGAATCACCGTCGATGTATCACGTTATCAGAGAAAAACAACGTAGCCGCAGAACCTTAATACAGACGGTCGTACTGCCAGATGGTCGCCGCATGACAACGCAAAAAGACATTGCCAACGCTTTCGTGGAACACTACGGTCATCTCTATGAAGAAGTGGAACACGATCAGCCAGCCTTTCAGGAGGTCCGACGAAAGCTCTCCGCGTGTCTCGACGAGCCGGCCAACCTGGAGTTAACAGGTGAAATCACAGTTGACGACGTAATGGAAGCGATTGATAAGGGAGCGTCGCACAAATCGCCGGGGCCCGACGGGTTTCCGTTAGAGTTCTATCGTACATTTAAAGATCTCATGATTCCACGATGGACTGCCATGTACTGCGAATTGATGTCTCCCAATGTGCCTCTTCCACCCGCCTTCGTGGAAGGAATGATCATCCCCATCCACAAACCATCTGGCGGCACAGGGATACAGGCCTACCGGCCACTGACCCTTATTAATTGCGACTACAAGCTCTACGCCAGGATACTTGCAGCACGTTTTAAACGCGTAATACGTCAAGTGATTTCACTCGACCAAACCCAGCTAGGAGGAGACAGCAATATACAAACGGCACTCAGTGACTACCGCGATGTTATCGCACTGGCATCAACATGTCGTCTCCGGGGTGTATTGGTATCGATAGACTTCGATCGCGCGTTTGACAGGCTGAGTCATGCTTATCTCACGGACGTTATGACAAAAATGAAGTTTCCGGAAAGTTTTGTCACCGTCGTTATGAGACTACTCCACGGAGCCGCATCCAAAGTGCTCATCAACGGACGCTTGGTGGGGCCCATCACCATCTCACGATCGGTCAGACAAGGGTGCCCGCTGTCAACGATATTGTATGCCATCGCCGTCGAGCCGCTGCTCTGCGGGCTCCGGAATCGACTCCAAGGAATGACGATAAGGCACAACAAGTTTATATGCCGAACATACGCAGATGACCTAGTGTTTTTAGCACGGTCAGGAGACGAGGCAAGAGCCTCCTTGCATTGGATTAATTTGTATTGTATGGCTACGGGAATTCGCCTGAACATGGCAAAGTCGGGAGCGATGAACATCGGGAGAGGACTCCCGACAGGAAGTGTAGCACCATTACAGCCGATCAACAAGATGAAATGCCTAGGAATTATCTTCACTACAGACGTTCGACGCTCGGCGGCACTAAGTTACAGACATCTTCTGCAAACAATTCGTGCGAGTGTCCGAAGTCACAGGTTAAGGGCACTGGATATGATACAACGGGTCACCTTTGCCAACACTTATCTAGCCTCTCGCATCCCCCACCTGGCACAAGTTCTTCCTATGCCGGTGGTGCTGGCCCGCCGAATCCTGGCGGCACTAGGATATTTTGTGAACACAGGTCTGCTTTTTAAGGTAGGAAACGAAACCCTCACCCTTCCTCGTAGTCGTGGAGGTCTTGGACTAGTCCACGTACGCGACCGAGCAGTGGCTATTTATCTAACCACAATGATAAAGATGTGGACACGACACCAGACAACTCTGACGGGCACATTGATAGACGAAATCACTCCACCTTCTCGTTCGGCTCCGGTAGCGGTGGCTCACATCTCACCATCGCTTACCCATATGCGAACATTTTTTGTGGAACACAGTTATGTACATATGGAACTACCGACTACCAGGACGGCAATGGCACGTGATATATATCACATCTTAACTCGACGACGACCGAATAATGCCGTAGAGCGCCGCCAACCAACAGTTACGTGGTCAGTGGTATGGCGTACAGTGCACCATCCACACCTTGATACGGGAACGCGCGCACTGTGGTATCAGGTGGTAAATGGGAAATACGTGACTCGTTGCAGGTTGCATACAATTCATATGGAGGACGAGCCACTGTGTCCGCAGTGCAATGTTATAGACACAGAGGAGCATCGCCTGATATGCGGTCCTTCGGAGGACGTATGGTGTTTGGTCAAAAAAATGATCGCCTTCCTCTTTCGGGTGGGGCCGCAAACAGTAGAACCACGCACATTACTTCTCCCAGATAGGACATATTATCCCCGAACAAAGACAAACGCAGTGACTTGGATTCGAGATTTGACTGTACGTTATCTTTTCCGAGACGTCAGTAAGAATGTGCTTGACTTCTGGGCCTTATTACAGGATCATCACTCACAGCTTATGAGACATCCGAGATATATAACATATTACGCAAATTTTTTAGGGACTGCCTTGCTTGATCCCCCACCCAGTTGGGGTGTCCCGGGTAGGAGAATGTAATTATTACCTATAAGTATTAGAACAAGAAAGGACCAGGACAGTGGAGAGGATCCACAAACACACGTGAAGACGTACCCGACACCAACGCGAGGTATGACGGGATTAGCGAGGTACGCGCCTGAAAGAGGAACGTAGACCGTTGTTGTTTTGTCCTGACGGAAGCAGGATTTTTTTTTCAAACTTATGTAAAAAAAACGGTGGACAGTCCACTTATTTACGTTTCCCAGAAAAAATTTATGTAATGAAGTCATCGTCTTCTATATTTAAAAAACTGCTAGAAGCAGTTTATGTTTGTTATTGCAAAAAAAAGAAGAAACAAAAAAACAAAAAAAAACAAAAAAAGTTGGTAGAGCACTTGCCCGCAAAAGACTAAGGTCCCGAGTTCGAGTCTCGGTCGGGTACACAGTTTTAATCTGCCAGGAAGTTTCATATCAGCCCACACTCCGCTGCAGAGTGAAAATCTCATTCTGGAAACACCCCCCAGGCTGTGGCTAAGCCATGTCTCCGCACTATCCTTTCTTTCAGGAGAGCTGGTTCTGCATGTTTCGCAGGAGAGCTTCTGTAAAGTTTTGAAGGTAGGAGACGAGGTACTGGCAGAAGTAAAGCTGTGGGTACCGGGCCTGAGTCGTGCTTCGGTAGCTCAGTTGGTAGAGCACTTGTCCGCGAAAGGCAAAGTTTCCGAGATCGAGTCTCGGTCGGGCATACAGTTTTAATCTGCCAGGAAGTTTAATATCAGCGCACACTCCGCTGCAGAGTGAAAATCTCATTCAGGAAACATCCCCCAGGCTGTGGCTAAGCCATGCCCCCGCAATATCCTTTCTTTCAGGAGAGCTAGTTCTGCATGGTTCGCAGGAGAGCTTCTGTAATGTTTGGAAGGTAGGAGACGATCTACTGGCAGAAGTAAAGCTGTGGTTACCGGGCGTCAGTCGTGCTTCGGTAGCTCAGTTGGTAGAGCACTTGCCCGCGAAAGGCAAAGGTGCCGTGTTTGCGTCTCGGTCGGGCACACAGTTTTAATCTGCCAGGAAGTTTCATATCAGCGCACACTCCGCTGCAGAGTGAAAATCTCATTCAGGAAACATCCCCCAGGCTGTGGCTAAGCCATGTCCCCGCAATATCCTTTCTTTCAGGAGTGCTAGTTCTGCATGGTTCGCAGGAGAGCTTCTGTAAAGTTTGGAAGGTAGGAGACGAGGTACTGGCAGAAGTAAAGCTGTGGGTACCGGGCGTGAGTCGTGCTTCGGTAGGTCAGTTGGTAGAGCACTTGCCCACGAAAGGCAAAGGTCCCGAGTTCTAGTCTCGGTCGGGCACACAGTTTTAATCTGCCAGGAAGTTTCATATCAGCGCACACTCCGCTGCAGAGTGAAAATCTCATTCTGGAAACATCCCCCAGGCTGTGGCTAAGCCATGTCTCGCAATATCCTTTCTTTCACGAGTGCTAGTTCTGCATGGTTCGCAGGAGAGCTTCTGTAAAGTTTGGAAGGTAGGAGACGAGGTACTGGCAGAAGTAAAGCTGTGGGTACCGGGCGTGAGTCGTGCTTCGGTAGGTCAGTTGGTAGAGCACTTGCCCACGAAAGGCAAAGGTCCCGAGTTCTAGTCTCGGTCGGGCACACAGTTTTAATCTGCCAGGAAGTTTCATATCAGCGCACACTCCGCTGCAGAGTGAAAATCTCATTCTGGAAACATCCCCCAGGCTGTGGCTAAGCCATGTCTCGCAATATCCTTTCTTTCACGAGTGCTAGTTCTGCATGGTTCGCAGGAGAGCTTCTGTAAAGTTTGGAAGGTAGGAGACGAGCTACTGGCAGAAGTAAAGCTGTGGTTAGCGGGCGTCAGTCGTGCTTCGGTAGCTCAGTTGGCTCAGTTGCGAGTCAGCCGCCGAGCGGGACGGACGTGTGGCGGAGCTGGACGTCTGGCTGTAGTAAACACAGGCTGAGTCGCTGCGTTTGAGGTTAGTGGTGCTGCTAAGCCGCTATTCGTGTTGCACTTGTATTCATGAAGTTCTAGGATGAATAGGTCGAATTATTTGAGGAAAGACACAATCAAGTTTACTTTCGATCGAAATTTCGTTCGACCTAAGGCATTTGAAATTAAAGCATGGTTTATCGAAAAAGTATTGATTAACGGTGATGATGTTGTCGGAGTTTATCTCTCGTTTGTGACAAATGCTGTGTATCTGAAGATGAAAAGTCCAGAATTATGTAGTTCCATTGTGGATCGTTGCGGAGGTAGCGTGAAGTTTAATCATTCTGATGGGAATGTGAGTGACGTTGCTGTTAGTCATGCTGGGTACGGGATTCGTACGATCAGAGTGTTTGAGCTCCCTTTTGAAATTCCGCCCGAAGAACTTAATGTTGCCCTTCGGCCTTATGGCAGAATTATTTCCAATGTGGCAGAAAGGTGGTCTGAAGCTCATATGTTTCCTGTCTTGAACGGCGTAAGGCAAATTAAGATTGAATTACAGAAGCATGTCCCCTCTTATCTTAATATTTGTGGGTATCGTGCTTTGATTATCTATGATGGGCAACCGCGGACTTGCGCTTTATGCAATTCCACGGAACACATTCGTGCAGAATGTTCACGGAGGCGTGTCCCGCAGTTACCGCGTGACGAGATGCCGAGTTCCGGCCCTGTTGTTGGTATGAAGTTGTCATACGCTGCCGCTGCTGACTTCCGCAGCCGAGGCGAGTCGGTGCCGCCTGTGCGCGGGGAGCCTGCTGCCTCGCGGGCGGTTGTCGATGATACTCCGGCTTCAAGCTCTAGATTTGCGGATGGTCTGCCGATCAGCTCCGCGCCCCTCCAATCTATGCCGACGCCAACTTTTTCCAACTCTCCCACTGTGGTTGCTCGTTCTTCCGCGGACTCGGCCGAAGATCCCCAAATACCCGCAACGGAGGTTTCCTTGCGTCGTCAGGATTCCCACCAACGTGAGGATATTGCCACTAGCTTCCGAGGAGTGGACGCTCCAGGCATCCACTCTGCGGGAACTATGAACGAAGATAGCAATCTGGACATTGGTTTCACGTTGGCGCCCACAGAAGACACTTGCGTCAAGGAAACCACAACGAGCGATAGTGTAGAATTGGAGACTGGGTTGCTACCAGTGGGAGCCATGGAAAAAGATGCGCCTCCTTCTGCCGTTGTGGAATGCGATACGCGGACTTTTGTCCGAAAAAAGGAACAGGCGACGTCAGACGTATCATCCGGTACTTCTCCTGACAGGTCGCAAACTTCATCTCCTGCTAGATCGCCGAAGAGATCTTCGAAGAAAGGCAAGAAGAGGAGATTGGCACACAAAGCAGCAGAGAGTTTAGCTCCTGCATTGCGGGAAAATTTAAAACATTTAAGGGATAATGAACGACTACGAGAACAATGCCCAGTAGCACGAGTTAACGAGTGTACTGAAGCGGACATGAGTCGTGCCGATGCAGATGATCTTCAACAACAACCTCGCGCACCGCTTGGCGTCGCAGGTTTGCAGACCGGCACTACTATGGATTTAGACCGAACTGTCTCAGGAAAAGGACTTGATTGGGCCGATGCCCAAGAAGATCGCACCGACCACGGAATGGAGATGGACCTGACACATGCTAGTGGCATTTAATTTTTTTTTTTTTAATGTCTATTTTTCTTTCTGACAGACAGAATGGAATGGTACAGACGTGACTCTGCATGGGGTATACTTCATTAGCCAATTTCTTTTACCTGCACCTATGCCAACGGAACTGACATATAATGTGACCACGATCAATATAAATCGGATTCGCAGTGAAACGAAAGTCGCTTCTTTAAAAGATTTCCTTTACCAGTCGGATACTGATATAGCCCTCCTACAGGAATTTAATGTCCACAACTTTTATGTCCCAGGTTTTCAAGAGATTTTAAATATTGCACCGGAAGCCACATGTGGGACTGCGATCCTTGTCAAAGATGGTATTGATGTGAAGGATATCTGTCTGTTAGAAAATGGGAGGGGCATCAGTTGTAAAATTTTTACTACTACTGTTTTAAATGTATATGTCCCCTCTGGTAACAACGCTAGAGATGATAGGGCTAATTTTTTTAAGAACGATATGGTCTATTTACTTAAGGGGAATCCGGCGGAAGCTTTAATCGGTGGTGACTTTAATTGTGTACTTCACAAAAAGGATCAGCGACCAAATTTTAACTTCTCCAGGGAACTGGCGGCTTTGGTGACAAACATGAAGTGGACAGACGTGTGGGAAAGCAAATACCCCACGTTAGTCAAATTTACGTACATCAGTAGTCGCTCGCAAAGCAGAATAGACAGAATATACGTCACAGCAAACCTGGAAAATAAAATCAGTAGTATCGAAGTAATTCCCACTACCTTTTCGGACCATCTCGCAGTGAAATGCAGCATTCGGTTTCAGAAGCAAGGAACGTATTGGGGTCGCCCCTTATGGAAGCTGAATACCCATATGTTGTTCGAGGGTGCCCTATCAAGAACAGTAGCGGAGGTATGGCAGGCTGCTCTACGTATGCGCCATAAATACAGATCTCGCCTTGCGTGGTGGACCTCATGTGCTAAAAAGAAATTGAGATCATTCCTAATAGCTTACGGGAGGGAGCGAGCGATGTGGTCTCGCAATACCGTTGAATTTTACTATACATGCTTAAGGGAACTATCAGCTCAGCAGATGACTGATGAGGTTTTCATTGAAATAAAGAAGATCAAGGCTCACCTCATAAGTCTCAAGCGACAACAGCTGGAGGGTTTAAAAATTAAATCTCGTGTCCCGACAACGGTGGAGGACGAAAACGCATCGCTGTACCACTTACTCGAACATGAAAGAAATAGAAGACGAGCGTTTATTGCTTGTCTTAGAGTGGGCGATAACCGGGTGCTGACGGAACACTCTGACATTTTAAATGCAGTTTATGGATTTTATCGTACGTTATATACTGATACCCGGTATAATCCAGACTGTGCGAACGATTTGCTACGAACTACAGGTATCGACAACGTTATCAATGACGAGGACAATGTGTCCCTTACCACTGCGATCACATGTGAGGAGGTGTTTGATATACTTAAATATTCGCCTACCCGTAAGTCCCCAGGGCCTGATGGCTTGCCTGTAGAGTTTTATTGTAAATTTTGGCCTCTCATCGGTAATCAATTCACAGAAGTGATAAATGAAGTGTTGCAAGGTGTTACTGTTCCACGCGAGTTCAAAGAAAGCGTAACTGTGCTAATACCAAAGGGAAGGAACGCGACAGTTAAAGATCTCAATCAATTGAGACCAATATGTTTGATGAACTCGGATTATAAAATAATTGCACGTGTACTGAAGGAAAGATTGAGACCTCTAATGGAGAAGATCATAGGTGACCACCAAACCTGTCTCTCGGGGCGGAATATTTTTAAAACTGTTTGTGAATATAGGGATGTCTCTGCAATTTTTGCAACGTCATCCTCACCAGGAGGCCTTGCCTTTATCGACTTCTCAAAGGCTTTTGACAGGGTCAACCACTTATTTTTGTTCAGAACGTTGACCTATGTGGGTTTTAGTCAACATTTCGTGAAAGCTTTAATTAACATTGTTGAAGGCATCCAAACACAAGTGTCTGTAAATGGGCATTTCACTCCACCCATTGAAATTCGCAACGGCGTCCCGCAGGGAAGTCCTTTGTCAATGCTCCTGTATGTTGTTGCACTGGAGCCTTTACTAAGGAGACTCGATGTCGATCTTGAGGGCATCACGATATCTGGCGTTAACAACGTCACCAATGCATATGCTGATGACGTTGGAGTGGTTATTCGTAGTAACGAAGATTTAGAGAAATTAACTACGAATATTCAGATCTTTTGTGAAGCTACAGGCGCTAGGGTTAACGAGGTGAAGAGTTCGTTTTTAAATCTTAAAGGTCTTCAGGATGTCCGTTTGGAATGGGCACGCTCCGTCGATCGTCACACCGCTTTGGGTGTCACCTTTTACCGATGTCCGCTTCAGACCATGACCTACAATTGGAAGAAAGTACTGGATACAATCAGAGGAGCCACAATACTCAATCAGACCAGACATCTGAACATTAAACAACGAATCAGAATAATTAATTGGTCCATTTTATCAAAAGCTATATATATAGGTCAAATATTGCCAGTTTCGAAACCCATTGCCAAACGTATAATGAGTATCATTTGCCGATTTATATGGACAGGGAATATTTTTAGAGTAGCAGTCGGTACAGTTACGTTACCTTCCGCTGAAGGTGGCCTAGGTTTAACAGATATATGGCGGAAGACTACGGCGTTATATGTAAAGAGGACCCTACAAATTATAGAAAAACATCCACATAGTATTACAGCCAGGCTGTATCGACTCCTACAGCCAGAAAATTTACGTCCACCCATAAATATAGGCGGAATTAATTATAAATTGAAATATATTCGCCAGTTCTTTTTAGAGATTAGCTACATGGACAGTATTGTCACGAATCCACAATCAAGGAATTGCAGGAAATTAATGGAACTCTTAACAACGAAAGAACATGTCAACAAAATGGAGTGCAGATATCCCGACAAAGACTGGAAAAGAATTTGGAAAAATATTAGTAATCGTGAACTGTCTTCCGACATTCAGGCAACCTGGTACCGAGTTGTTAATAACGTAGTTTCCACTAACGAAAAGTTGCACTCCATTGGTCTTAGTGACACGATTATGTGCACCCGATGTGACGCAGTTGACACATTGATCCACCGCTTTCTCTGTGGCGGATACGCCGAAATATGGAGGGGACTCCAACGGCGGGTAGCCTTTATAACCAGAACTGTTAGTACTGAGATCAATGTTGAAAAATTACTCTTCCCCGATGGTGTTTTCTTCCCTGTCCAGAAAACCAATGCTGTGTTGTGGTTGTTTGGCAATTATGTACATTACGTTATATCTGAACACGGCAATGACCGTGTTTTAGAATACGAATTATACGAACGAGCAAAATATTATCAGATATGTACGCGCAGGGACCACAAAAAAACTTTTGGTAACATGTTACACATTCTGTTTCAGAGACAAGGGATTGGATAAACATCTTAATAGCCCTCGTCTACGAAAAATGTAGTCACAGGCCAAAGTAGGGGATCGCTGTTGAGGGTGAAGTACGGTGGGGACTTCGTGTGCCCCAGGGCCGCTACGGTAGCCGTGAAGGCCTCGGACAGAACCCCGAAACGGCACTGCAGCTTCACACTTACTGCTGGATGAACCCCATATCTCCAGCAACTACTTTCATCTATGATGATTTTCCAGAATCTCGGTAATGTCGGAAGGTGGTTTCGTTGCACACAATGCAGTGGAAGCTTCTTGCACGTGTTCCTCAGTTACAATCTTTCTATTTTTGTTTAATTTTTTCAGTATGAAGCAAGAGTGACAATTTACTAATTCCCAAGAAGCCTTAATTTTTCAATTTTCAGTTCTACGGAGGAGAAGCCCCACATGGCGAAGAAGCCAAACATCATTTCATTTCCCTAACTGTCACAGTAAATTTGAAAAAAAATCAGTCGATATAGCATAGAAGCTCGCCGAAGAAGGCATAAAAGGAGAGCGAATGGATGGGCTATGTGGGGAGAAGGGAGGCCCAAAAAAAAAAAAAAAAAAAAAAAAGTTGGTAGAGCACTTGCCCGCGAAAGGCAAAGGTGCCGAGTTCGAGTCTCGGTCGGGCACACAGTTTTAATCTGCCAGGAAGTTTCATATCAGCGCACACTCCGCTGCAGAGTGAAAATCTCATTCAGGAAACATCCCCCAGGCTGTGGCTAAGCCATGTCCCCGCAATATCCTTTCTTTGAGGAGTGCTAGTTCTGTATGGTTCGCAGGAGAGCTTCTGTAAAGTTTGGAAGGTAGGAGACGATCTACTGGCAGAAGTAAAGCTGTGGGTACCGGGCGTGAGTCGTGCTTCGGTAGCTCAGTTGGTAGAGCACTTGCGAGCGAAAGGCATAGTTACCGAGATCGAGTCTCGGTTGGGCACACAGTTTTAATCTGCCAGGAAGTTTCATATCAGCGCACACTCCGCTGCAGAGTGAAAATCTCATTCTGGAAACATCCCCCAGGCTGTGGCTAAGCCATGTCCCCGCAATATCCTTTCTTTCAGGAGAGCTAGTTCTGCATGTTTCGCAGGAGAGCTTCTGTAATGTTTGGAAGGTAGGAGACGAGCTACTGGCAGAAGTAAAGCTGTGGTTACCGGGCGTCAGTCGTGATTCGGTAGCTCAGTTGGTAGAGCACTTGCCCGCGAAGGGCAAAGGTGCCGAGTTCGAGTCTCGGTCGGGCACACAGTTTTAATCTGCCAGGAAGTTTCATATCAGCGCACACTACGCTGCAGAGTGAAAATCTCATTCTGGAAACATCCCCCAGGCTGTGGCTAAGCCATGTCCCCGCAATATCCTTTCTTTCAGGAGTGCTAGTTCTGCATGTTTCGCAGGAGAGCTTCTGTAATGTTTGGAAGGTAGGAGACGAGCTACTGGCAGAAGTAAAGCTATGGTTACCGGTCGTCAGTCGTGCTTCGGTAGCTCAGTTGGTAGAGCACTTGCCCGCGAAGGGCAAAGGTGCCGAGTTCGAGTCTCGATCGGGCACACAGTTTTAATCTGCCAGGAAGTTTCATATCAGCGCACACTCCGCTGCAGAGTGAAAATCTCATTCAGGAAACATCCCCCAGGCTGTGGCTAAGCCATGTCCCCGCAATATCCTTTCTTTCAGGAGAGCTAGTTCTGCATGTTTCGCAGGAGAGCTTCTGTAATGTTTGGAAGGTAGGAGACGAGCTACTGGCAGAAGTAAAGCTGTGGTTACCGGGCGTCAGTCGTGCTTCGGTAGCTCAGTTGGTAGAGCACTTGCCCGCGAAAGGCAAAGGTACCGAGTTCGAGTCTCGGTCGGGCACACAGTTTTAATCTGCCAGGAAGTTTCATATCAGCGCACACTCCGCTGCAGAGTGAAAATCTCATTCAGGAAACATCCCCCAGGCTTTGGCTAAGCCATGTCCCCGCAATATCCTTTCTTTGAGGAGTGCTAGTTCTGCATGGTTCGCAGGAGAGCTTCTGTAAAGTTTGGATGGTAGGAGACGAGGTACTGGCAGAAGTAAAGCTGTGGGTACCGGGCGTGAGTCGTGCTTCGGTAGCTCAGTTGGTAGAGCACTTGCCCGCGAAAGGCAAAGTTCCCGAGATCGAGTCTCGGTTGGGCACACAGTTTTAATCTGCCAGGAAGTTTCATATCAGCGCACACTCCGCTGCAGAGTGAAAATCTCATTCTGGAAACATCCCCCAGGCTGTGGCTAAACCATGTCCCCGCAGTATCCTTTCTTTCACGAGTGCTAGTTCTGCATGGTTCGCAGTAGAGCTTCTGTAAAGTTTGGAAGGTAGGAGACGAGGTACTGGCAGAAGTAAAGCTGTGGGTACCGGGCGTGAGTCGTGCTTCGGTAGGTCAGTTGGTAGAGCACTTGCCCACGAAAGGCAAAGGTCCCGAGTTCTAGTCTCGGTCGGGCACACAGTTTTAATCTACCAGGAAGTTTCATATCAGCGCACACTCCGCTGCAGATTGAAAATCTCATTCTGGAAACAATCCCCCAGGCTCTGGCTAAGCCATGTCCCCGCAATATCCTTTCTTTCAGGAGAGCTAGTTCTGCATGTTTCGCAGGAGAGCTTCTGTAATGTTTGGAAGGTAGGAGACGAGCTACTGGCAGAAGTAAAGCTGTGGTTACCGGGCGTCAGTCGTGATTCGGTAGCTCAGTTGGTAGAGCACTTGCCCGCGAAGGGCAAAGGTGCCGAATTCGAGTCTCGGTCGGGCACACAGTTTTAATCTGCCAGGAAGTTTCATATAAGCGCACACTTCGCTGCAGAGTGAAAATCTCATTCAGGAAACATCCCCCAGGCTGTGGCTAAGCCATGTCCCCGCAATATCCTTTCTTTCAGGAGTGCTAGTTTTGCGTGGTTCGCAGGAGAGCTTCTGTAAAGTTTGGAAGGTAGGAGACGAGGTACTGGCAGAAGTAAAGCTGTGGGTACCGGGCGTGAGTCGTGCTTCGGTAGCTCAGTTGGTAGAGCACTTGCCGGCGAAAGGCAAAGGTCCCGAGTTCTAGTCTCGGTCGGGCACACAGTTTTAATCTGCCAGGAAGTTTCATATCCCACTACTTAATTCTGTCATCACCGTATTCATTGTGGTGAAATACCTTTCTGCACTCGAAGTGGAAACATGAACGCGCAGCACACTTTCAGTGAGGGTCCTCAGTGCCTCGTAGCTGATGTCGGTTCCTAAGATGAAAGAAGTAATATCAGAACACGAATCTTCTGATTTATTACGTTCAACATACTTAAAGAAACGCACATCTGCAATAGAAGATTCAACGTTTATAAGTCCTATCATCGAGCACATCTCTTTGCAATTACGATCAATATGTTGTTGAAATATTTTAAAACATTCAAATTATGCACTTATTTCTAACAGTTTCACAGCCTTGTCATCCAACTATTGCTCAAATTCATTAATCATGCTTTTCTCGCAAATCCGCTGACGTTTGTCGTGTTTCATGTTTTTTGTCCTCCATGAATAGCACACTATTAACTTCTGTTCTGCCTGTTGTTTGATTTTCCTCACTATGTTTCTCGCAGTCCCAAGGGCAGTCGATTTTACAGAGTTCCAGAAAAAGGGCAGGAACCTGCGAAATGATGAGTTCCTACTTTCGTGAAACTTTACTTTTAACTGTGACGGCATTTAGCACATCGTCGAAAATCACTAAACCTACAATGAAATTGTAACTCTTCATTTCTAACAAGATTCATCCTCTCATACATGCTAAATCCGCACAGTCCTTGTATACTGTTCACATGATATGATGATGGACTTGTAGCATAGTAGTGGGGTGTGTGACAGATACTCAACCAGCGTACGTTAACGACTTAGGGTACTTTTACCACAGATTGTTCTAAAGCACTGAATTTCATACAGCCTGTTACTCGTTTAGGAGAAACATGCGAAAGTTTATTGATGTCCCTAACAATAGTAATGTGCCTTATGTTATAGGGTGTTTGTAAGTAGGCTGTATAGTTTTTTTTATTGGTAACGCCACGTAACGCTATGTATGAAAATCCCTGGCTGTGCTGCGTGCAATCTGTGGCTGGTTTGCATTGTTGTTGGCTATTGTAGTGTTGGGCAGTTGGATGTGAACAGCGCGTAGCGTTGTGCAGTTGGAGGTGAGTCGCCAGCAGTGGTGGATGTGGGTAACTGGATTTTTGAGAGCAGATTACCTGGACGGAGGAAGTAATTTTGTAAGACTGGATGTCATGAACTGCTATATATATTATGACCTTCGAACACTATTAAGGTAAATACATTGTTTCATCTCTATCACAATCTTTCATTTGATAACCATCCCTATCAGTAGTTCGTGCCTTCAGTAGTTTGAATCTTTTATTTAGCTGGCAGTAGTGGCGCTCGCTGTATTGCAGTAGTTCCAGTAACGAAGATTTTTGTGAGGTAAGTGATTTGTGAAAGTTATAGATTAATGTTAGTAAGGGCCATTCTTTTGTAGGGATTTTTGCAAGTCAGAGTGCGTTGCAATAAAAATATTGTGTGTCAGTTTAAGCACAGTCATGTATAATTGTTCTAAGGGATGCTTCATATGTCGACCCTTAGCCGAGGATTCCTCACTGGAATCTTCTATTTTTTCTTGTAGTTTGTGTAATTAGGGTAGCTTTTGTTTATTGCTAGCGCGTAATTGTAGAGAGAATTTCCTTTGTAGTTGCAGTCCTTCATTGTTGTACAGTAAAACAGTTGTGTCATGCATGTAGATTTGCACCAAGTATTTCACAGCTGCGCTTGCGACTAACTAGATACTATTTTCAGTGTTATGTTCATGTATTTTCTTATTTTGCTCTTCCGATTGTGCTTTCCTGTGTTATCGTGTGAAATAGGTGATAATTATGGCGTATGAAAAACGTAACACTAGGCTCCAAAGTAAACTGAGAAATAATAGTGACGACGAGCGTAGCTTATCAGCACCACTGCGTAATGAATTAACAGACATTCAAAGTAGTAGCTTGGGAATTGTGCATAGGGAAATAGAGCGAGTGGCAAATTATGGCGTAGACAGAGAAACAAATAGTGAACAAGGAAGCATTATCGATCGATCGGTCGGCTACAGCTGGCCTCAGGAATCCGACATGACAGAACACAATATTGCAAATACTGTAGACTCAGGTTTTGGGTCCTCACCGTTTTCTCAAATGAGTCAAGACACATTTTCTGCTTGTCAAAATGTGAATGTTGCCGGTGACAATGCACTGCCAAAAATCATAGAGAAACAGACTCCAGACACTAATACATTATTATTGCAATTAATGCAACAAATGCAACAAAATCAGAGACAAACGCAGCTTCAAAAGTTAGACACACTGCTTGAACAAACACGTGAAGATGTAACTACTGAGTTACATAACACTGAATCGAAATGTCAAAAAGTCTGTAATGACGTAAAAACACAAATTTGTGAGCATTTTCAACCTATTTTTTCGCGGCATGAAAATGCATTACAGAATCACAAATTAGCCATAAAAGAACTGCAAACTATTGTTCATGAAAATCATGAGACCTTGCAAGCTAAAATTGACTCAGTTGCATCTACCGATTCGGTTACGCGACTTGCAAAAACTCAGGAAAACTTAAAGGACACAGTAGATACGATTTGAACATAAATGGACACTCTGAAACTTGGTTCAGAAAAACACTGAGGAAATAAGTACACTATCGGAAAAAGTAGACAAACTTTCGCGTCAGTTCACTAACTTACCTACAAAGGTAGATGACGATCTGAATGACACAAGACCTGTAGCCATCATTGACACAGAAGAGTATGACAAATTAAGAAATTCAAACAAAATCAGAATCAAATTAATAAGCCACACAAAAGACAAATCCGGGAAGTACAAGATCAGTTGGCACAAATAATACAAAAATTACATATTTCAGAGGACACTCGCGATCCAACAGGGGAAGAGGGACATAGAAATACGGAAAAGCCGAAAAATAATAACACAGGGCATTTCGGAAATTGTGAAAGAAATTGGCAAGGTGCACCGAATTTTGAGATGGAACCGCCGACACGACGTAACAATGACCGAAATGCGACTCGCCGACACGATGATTTTGACTATAAGCTGTTTATTACTACATGTAAAATCAAAACATTTAAGAATTCCGGCAACGACATTCATCGACAAGCGTGACTTCATCAATTCTCTCATTGTTTTCCTCCCAACTGGTCATTAGATCACAGATTAGAATTTATGTGTTGCTACTTAGAGAATGAACCAGCTGAAAGAATGCGATCGGTCATTCACGATTGTCACGGTGAAGGAGAATTTTATCATGACTTCCTTTCAGCATATTGGTCTCAAACTACACAAGACCAAGTAAAACATAGCATCATAATGAAGAAACGTTTCGAACAATCTGAATTTTCCAGTCTTGTGAAATATTTTGAAGACATGCTGCACAAGAATCAGTACCTGTCAAACCCTTACAGCCCTTCAGAACTCATCCGCATTTTCTTAATCAAATTGCCTGAACATTTACGACTTATTATTTTGGCAGGACGTTGCAAAGACGACATTGAAGCTTTTCAGGGACTGTTACAAGAATTGGAAATTGACACTGACAATCGTGGAATGCGAAAACAGGAACACAACAATTACAGGTCACATCCGTCCCAATTCTGCGATGAAAGAAATAATAACTGGACACGACAAGGCTATTCTTACAACGCAAATCGTGAACAAAACAGACACCACCCTTATGACAACCACTACAGCTACAGAGAAAGATCACATATCCATAGTAATCAATATGAGAGAGAGAACCATAGAAACAGACAATATGGGAATCTAAACAATTATTATCAAAGGAGACAGAATAGCTTCAGATGCAACGGTCCACCGCGAAGTTACGATTCAGGGAGAATTTCTCCACCAAGTGACCGACAAAAAAGAAACTATGGAATCCACCGACATGACGACAGACGATATAATAGTAACGACAGACCTGAATTTCATCGGAACTGGCGAGATTCTAACAGGGCAGGGCCCTCGCCGTAAAGTGCATTTGTAGAAGTTAGGTCTCCTAATCCCAATAAAGACGCGCGCCAACAAAGAGATACCAGACAATGACTTGCACCGCAGGCAGCCACGTGCGCCAGATGGCTCAGAGAAAAATAACATAGACGCTAACCTTGAGATAAATTTTAGCATTCCTTACCAACGTATACAACATGATAATTATTTTGAACTTGAAACTCTGTGCACTATAAGGGATAAAGGATTGCACTACATTTCACATGTAAAACCGTTTCTTGAGAGATAATCTGCTTTTTAACTTAGTCTCTGCCATAATATTTTTGACTTCACATTACTAGTACTCTTTGTCACACTTAGAAACTGTTAACATGCAACTTTGTTTTAAAATAAACTATCCAGTCTAGAACCTAGGGAACATATGTAGACAGTAATTACGAATGCATTGTTATAGTGAACAGACGACACAGTGTTATTGTGTGTGTACATTCTTGCTTGTTAGTTGCACGATTACATAACGACTATAAGGCTCACATACTTAGAACATACAGGTATTGCTAACGAGATTTTCATGCAACATTTTGGTTTACTTCAAAAAAACATTCTTTATTTGAAGTACTTTCTGAGAGATACCAGATGACACAGTGGTTAGTTTATTTGACAGCTACACGATTATATCACGACACTGCTAATATGTGACACAATTTACATTGTTGTTTTTGCGCTGTATCTGTTTTATAGCTACACAGTTTTTCCGAATTCTTCTGGAAAGTAAAACATGTTTTAGTAGTAACTTAGTGGTATAGCTACAATAAGACAGCCTTTTCTGTAGCATAAAAATACGTTGCAGTGTAGCACTTTCTTGATCATGGTACTGTACGTAATAACTACGATATCTATTCGCATAGCATTTCGCTTTTGTTTATTACGAGGTAAGTACATTGACTTCCTCAGAACTTTGCTTACGGACAACGATAATTACAACACTTAGCACATTTTTACCCTTAAGTAATGACAGAGATTATGTTACAACAAGACGCACAATTTAGCGCTACAGGACACGCATTTGAGTGATTAATTTTGTACTTAAAACATGTATTTGTAAGATTTTTGAATTACAAAGAAAGTTTTCGATGATACATTTCATTCCATTACTGTAATCTGTAACACCTAAGGGTATAATTACATTAATCCTCAGGGGGGTACATGCTTACTTCGTGTATCATGTGTTTGGCAAGCACAAGGAGCCCTAGTTAATATGGTATTTACTTATACAACTTTACACATCGGTACCATGTTTCTCTAACACAGAATTACACAGCTATCTGATTATTTAACAGAGAGAGACAAACATTTATTATACGGATGTTTACGTTATTACATCGTTGGATAACTTCACACTTATGAAGTTGTATTTATCTGTACTTTGTGAACGGTTCATATTTTTTCCGAACCATTGTGATAGTATGAGAGCTTTCAATGGCGTATTTGTTATGGGATCATGATTTTTAAACTACGTTTGAGGTAGATGACACTTTTGAAATGAGCAGAGAATTTTTTTTAGGTTTTATAATATTCAGAAAGCTATGACGATTTTGAGATGTGATTGATCTGTTATGATGTTATTATTACGATGACGATGTGTATTATGCTGTTGAGATATGATTGTGATCAATGAGGTGATGCTATATAAGGAATCTGATTATGCTATATATTTATTATGATGAAATATTGAAGACATGTTGATGAATATTTATATGTGCAATAAGATAAGGAATAAGGAGTAGTGGTTAGGGACTCTGACTTGTGAAAAAGGATGATGGAAACCAAGAATCGTACTTTAAAGAGTTATGAAATGTGTGTAAATGCGTCAATGTATCACAACGCCGCCGAAATTTTTTTTGGATACTATTATATTTAAAGGATTTTGTTTCTACACATTTGTAACGCAAATTGTAGACCTGTGAAATTTTATATGAGACTGTCACTATAGTCCAAACTGGTGTCGTAAATATTTCGGATAGAAAATTAAGCGACCACCTTCATGTAATGCGTCATGGGCACCCAGCTGCGCGACAGTCGCCTGGAAAAAAGCTATTAGTGTGTGCCTTTCAGAGGCACAGGTGGAGAAAAAAGGAGGCCATTATCCTCGCTATTGACATTTCTTTGTAGAAAGCGTCGCAAATACGACACATTCAAACTTGAAAACATATGGTTACACTGTGGAGCTCTTAAGTTATGATACTTACTAAAATACCTAATGAAATGATGAGAAACATTCTGTAGTTGAGAGATTGCTCATTTTGTTTAATATCTAGTACCTAGTTCCACTGCAACATTGGTTAGAATAAAATTTTATAGATGTACTAATATAAATATTTTATGCCTACAGATCCAGTAAAGAACCATTTTATGATCTACTTCCAAAAAAAGACGAGGGAGCAGAAACAGACATTTCCCTTCACAGGAATTGCATTCATAATGTTTTTCAATGACTGGGTAACTTGTTTTGTAGATAAATCAAGGTGATGCATCACTCTAGTGTTAAGATGTGTCATAGGTATTAAACATGGCCATTTTACTGTAATATTTTTCTGCTTGAGCTTTATCACGTGTAGGTATGTCATTGCATTTGCTGCTGCTGCTTGCTAGGCTTAGTGCTACAAAATTTGACTTTGTATTACGCTGTTAAGCCAGTTTTACTAATGTTTTATCTTTATTGTTTGCTGCACATTGCCTTATATTAATTGTAATATTGCATTTGCTCTGCTAATTTATATTTACTGCTGCTTGCTTTGCCAATTTCCATTTTTTAGTCATTGCTGTTTGTGTTAATTTGTTACGTGCTGCTGCATTGCCTCGTCCCTTGGTGTATACATATGAGCTCAGTAGCTCAAGAGGGGTAGACTATATAAGAAACTAACTATGGAGAATAGGGAGAGAATGCATGGAGAAGTTACATGAAAAAGATCTGGGCCAAAATGAGTATTGTACATTGAGAAATAATTATTTTGAAAGAAATATGAATAGAATACAGAAAGCAGGTATACATAGGAGATTTGGGAATAATGTTGAATGAAGGAAGATCTCCAAGAATTAAAGGAAGTTTTGTTTGCAAAATACTGCAGTAAAACAAACCAGGTCCTTTCCTTTTATGTTATTACACTATGTGTTTGTGTAATCTTGTGTATTTCTGTTCTTCCTGTCTTTATATGTATATGATATGACTTATGTTGTACAATTTTTCTAATACTCAGTGACAATCAATACGATGAGGAATACTATTATCCTCAAATATAATTTGCATTAATAATATGTTGTTTACTTTGTAAAGATGATTAGACATTTATACTGTTTTGTTTTAATGCTCATGTGTGAAGCTGATGTTTCAAAAGTTATTCTGATCTTTTATGTATGTACTTATGTTATAATTCCTGTAACACTGTTGTATCTGTTTATTTCTATTCTTTTGTAAAGCTTGTACTACTACAAATGTTATCTGTATTATTATGTTCTTTAATGATGTATTTTGTACTTTTGTAATTGTATTTGTAAGTTGTAAATTTATAATTGTATAGACACCAGTTCATCAAATTAAGTATCATTTCACTGCACACGTTTCTGTTGGTCACAATATATGCACAGTATTTGAGAAGTTGGGACTATTAGTGTTTGCACGTGTGTTAATAATTCAGCAAGGGACTAGTTACCTGCATTGCTGGGTATAAGAACAATTCCAAAAACTTTGTGAGTGCACAAGTGGCGGTTTATGGACTTGTTATATTGTCTGCAAGACTTCTAAAGAGAATTCCAAAAACTTTGTCTGTGCACAAGTGGTGGTTTATGGACTTGTTATATTGTCTGCAAGACTTCTAAGGATAATTCCAAAAACTTTGTTGTGCACAAGTGGTGGTTTATGGACTTGCTATATTTCTGCAAGACTCTTCTATGATGACTGTGCTCCCCCACAGTCACAACACATGTCTGCTGGCCATATCTACAAGGACTAAAGTGGGTCTGCATCTTTGATGACCAACCAATACCATTATTTCTACAAGGACTACAGTGGGTCTACACCTTTCATGACTCACCAGTACCATTATTTCTACAAGGATTGCAGTGGGTCTACACCTTTGATGACTCACCAGTACCATTATTTTCTACAAGGACTGCAGCGGGTCTGCACCTCTGGTGGCCCACCAATAACATAATCTCTACCACAACTACAGTGGTCTACTCTGTGATGACCTACCTATCAATATTCTTCAAAACTTCGACTGACTCTGCTGTGAGTTTGCTCTGTTGTGGCCCATTACCTGTCTGCATGTCAAGAGTCAGCACTGTGTTTCCGTTGGAAGGACTACACTACTTCAAGACTGCATGGAAATCCACCACTTCCATGTGCGTTCTCTTTTACTGCTCAGACTTTGAGAAAAAACACTGCAATTGTACTGTGATGAATGATGAGGACTGTCTTTATGGGACTGTGAGAAAATCTTATAGTTTTTGACCAACATTGTATCAATAAGTGTGAGCATTTGATATCTTTGTTATTGTAATTATGAAAATGTTTTTCAAATCTATACTGGCCAGTGCCAAAATAATTTCTAAAATTTTTTGTGATGAACATGGGGTCTATGTAAATAGCCTGTATTGTTTTTTTTATTGGTAACGCCACGTAGCGCTCTGTATGAAAATCACTGGCTGTGCTGCGTGCAATCTGTGGCTGGTTTACATTGTTGTTGGCAATTGTAGTGTTGGGCAGTTGGCTGTTAACAGCACGTAGCGTTGTGGAGTTGGAGGTGAGCTGCCAGCAGGGGTGGATGTGGGTAAGTGAGATGGCGGATTTTTGAGAGCGGATGATCTGGACAGAGGCTGTAAATTTGTAAGAGTGGATGTCATGAACTGCCATATATTTCATGACATTTGAACACTATTAAGGTAAATACGTTGTATGTTTGCTGTCAAAATCTTTCATTTGCTAACTATGCCTATCAGTAGTTCGTGCCTTCAGTAGTTTGAATCTTTTATTTAGCTGGCAGTAGTGGCGCTCGCTGTATTGCAGTCGTTCAAGTAACAAAGATTTTTGTGAGTTAAGTGATTTGTGAAACGTATAGATTAATGTTAGTAAGGGCCATTCTTTTGTAGGGATTTTTGCAAGTCAGACTGCGTTGCGCTAAAAATATTGTGTGTCAGTTTAAGCACAGTCATGTATAACTGTTCTAAGGGGATCTTTCTTCTTTATTTCTACAGATAATGGCAGTAAGTGACAAAACATGTGGTCTGCAATGTATGTATGGCAATTGGTGCTCCCTTTTCTCTGATAACAAAGCACGGACACCAGTGACAGAACTATTGACATTAGCAGATCCATCAAAACAGCATGTTACTAATTTGTTATAAGAATGTTTTCGGTCCTTTACTACACTATGAACTGCTGTAAATATAGATTCAGCTACACTCTTCAATTCAACCAGACACGAAAACCTTTCCCTCTCTTCAAGAGACGGAGACAGTGAAACGTACAAAATAAAAAAACAAGACCATTCTCTTTCGGTGGAAGCACTTAGAGATTCATTATTTAAAAACAAATTGCTGGAGATAGTATCGATCAAAAGAGATTATTTGAAATTAATTATAGAACAGTCTGAACGTAAAGGCACGTTTATTACAAGCTGACCTGTTTGAATCATTTTATGATCGTCTTCAGACCTTATCCATCAGTACGGTTTCGAAGATCCGGAATGTTATAAACAAGGATATACCAATTTCTCGAGAAGGGATGATGGATTTTGTAATTTATTCACCCACCACAGGCTCACCCCCGGTGTTCATCACTGGTCCAGAGCGTCGCAGAGGCCGTCTGACAGCCAAGAAAACATTGCTCTTTTCTCGCACGACACACATTACCGGCCAAAGTCGCCTGGCTCCATAAAGTCTGTCTCAACGATTCTATCGAGCGGTAGCGGCAATGATGGCACAGCGTAAACTATCCCCAGAAAGTCTACTTGCAAAGTTTCGAGAATTGACTTCAATGATCAACCCCAACCGTCTATGTATCGCTGTCGAGGAGATCGTGAGGACAAGATATGGTTAATTACAGCACGGAAGGAGGCATTCAAAGAACCATTCTTCCCGTACACCATAGGTGAATGGAACGGGAAAAAGTATCCTTTGCCATGCACTTCAGTGGTTTGGAGAATATAGACAAAGGACTAATTGAGACCTGGCTCCAGGGAACGATTACCTTGAAAATTATGAAACTGGTTCACTTTACGCATGATACTGTCGTCAGCAGTTATGGAAAGTGCTTGAAGGTTAATGTCAAGGTACTGGACGTCCACACCCATCACAAAAATTATAAGTTTCCCGTTCTGTAAATCAGAATAGATGGAGATCTGTTGCGGATATTACGACTGGGTACAGAGCTGTTGCCGGCACAACTGTTTCAGAGCGCAATGTTAAGTGCATGTTGCTGAACATGAGGCTCCGCAGTAGACAACGCCTTAAGTTCTGATACTGAAGAGACCACATTGTCAATAACGATTTCAATGGGTACAGAATTACCAGGACCGTGGATCAAGGGAAGCGTGATTCACGTTTCTTGTTACGTCAGGTCGATGGCCGTGCCCGTATAAGCTGCCATTCAGGCAAACAGTTGCTCGAGATATCCACCGCATCACGGATGAAGGCCGGTGGCGGCAGTATTATGCTGTGGCGGATACTCACCTGCGATTCCAGAGGTCCTGTGGTAGTGATCGAAGGCCCGTGACAACTGCAGACTACGTGGACAGCACTACGGACCACGTTCAGATCTTCATGTTTAATATCTTATCCAATGGCGACTGCAGTCTCCAGCAGGATAGCTATCGTTCTCAGAAGGCCAGAATCGTGCGACAGAGATTATAGGAGACGATAGTGAGCACATACGTTTTGATCACCCAAATACTCCCGTTTTGACCAGATTGAACACATCACGAACGACACATGGTGGCAGCTCCGCGTGCACAAACCAATGACCCGTAATCTACTGGACTCGCCGATCTGCGCTTAGACATATCGTACCAAACATCATGGGGAACGTACTAAGGATTTGTCGAACCCATGAAATGCCGAATCGATATGTACTTCGTTCCTATGCTGGGCAACACGCTGTTAAGCACTTGGTCACGATGTTTACGTTCGTTACTTTGTATGTCACCTACGAAAAAAAACAGCTGTTTTCCTCAATCACTGCTACTCTGTGGTTCATAGAAACAAATGTCAAGCACTATCAACGTCTTGTCGGTGTGTCGGGAAAGTTATCTGGGAAACAAACGATCTTTGGGTTCCTTGTTACACTGTCTCTGTCGTTGTCTATCAATGAAATTTCACCCATAATACATTCTTGTAAATACCACTCGTGTGCTGACCACATCCAGCCGGCCAGTTTGGCCGAGCGGTTCTAGGCGCTTCAGCCTGGAACCGCGCGACTGCTACAGTCGCACGTTGCAATCCTGTCTCGGTTATGGATGTGTGTGATGTCCTTAGGTTAGTTAGGTTTAAGTAGTTCTAAGTTCTAGGTGACCGATGACCTCAGAAGTTAAGTGCTCAGAGACATTTGAACCATTTTTTGACGACATCCAGCTATCAATGAATAAATTCATTCAGTATCACAATTAGCAAAATACATGGGTCTTATATCAAACCGTAAGAAGTCATAGATCACCCTTGTATCTTTTATTGTATGATTATACGATAGCGGAACAAACACTGGTAGCAGTTACTTCTGTAAAATATCTGGGAGTATTCGCACGGAACGATTAGAAGTGGAATGATAATATGAAATTAATTGTCGGTAAGGCGGGTGCCAGGTTGAGATTCATTGGGAGAGTCCTTAGAAAATGTGCTCCATCAACAAAGGAGTTGGCTTACAAAACACTCGTTCCACCTATACTTGAGTATTGCTCATCAGTGTAGGATCCGTACCAAGTCGGTTAGACAGAGGAGACAGGGAAGATACAAAGAAGAGCGACGCGTTTCGTCACAGGGTTATTTGGTAGGCCTGATAGCTTTACGGAGATGTTTAGCTAACGTTAGTGGGAGACTTTGCAAGGAAGGCGCTCTGCATCGCGGTATAGCTTGCTGTCGAGGTTTCGAGAGGGTGTGTTTCATGATGAGGTATCGAATACATTGCTTCCCCCTACTTATACCTCCCGAGGAGATCACGAATGTAAAATTAGACAGATTCGCGCACGCACGGAGGCTTTCCGGCAGTCGTTCTTCCTGCGAACCATACGCGACTGGAACAGGAAAGGGAGGTAACGACAGTGGCATGCAAAGTGCCTTCCGCCACACACCGTTGGGTGCCATGCGGAGTATAAATGTAGATGTAGATGAACGAAAGCTGATCAGGTGTTCAGCATACGTCTTCGAGAAACAGTTCGTCCAATATCCTTAATCGTATTCAACTCACTTATCGAAAAGATTTCGGAGGAAACGTCTACGGTCGTCTAAACTGAGAACAAACTACTGCAACATTCAGGGACTTTCTCTCTCTCTTAGGTAGGGAAAAATAGTTCCATCTAAAATTAAATAATTGTTAATCAAGACTTTAGTCTTGGCTAATCTATTCTAACGTAAGGTACCTGAACACGGTACTACTAATGAAAAGTTCCCAGGACTCCTATGAGTGCTTGTGTAACGTATGTGTGTAAAATTCGGTTGTTTATTCACGTCAGTTCTTTCTATACTACGTTAGGTTGCAAACTATGGAAATAGGCGACATGATATTCACACACTCGGCTCTCTTTCTTAATTCCTAGTATCCTGAACATCGCTCCTTACATAGCAGATACCAAACATCATATGGAAATGTCCAGTCTTTTGGCTACATCTTTAGAGTAAACCACTCTTCGTCTACTTTGTTTCAGCCTGGTAACAGTGAAAGAAAATATACCGTAATCTGCGTCTAATCGAAAATCATTCAGAATTCAACAGGAGATTAAACCATCTCGTATTACGAGGTCATGCTGAAAAGTAATGTCTCCCAATATCATCTGTGCAAAGTCTTAAAGATTATTCAATAAAATTCAATATTCTTTATTCTTCATGTCTACATGTTTATGACGTGGGCACGAGCCTTCAGTAAACACTGTTAAAAATCATTTATGGAGCTACACTAGTATATACAGGGTGGCAGTTATTGAACTATGTGAAAAAATGAACATAAATTACTTACAAACTACGGCGTCCACACACTTTATTGAACATGTAAAAGTTAATACAGATATTCGGAATTAGGTTATGACATGTTAGATATGCCTGAAATCATTGGCGATGATGTGGTGCAGACGAATAACGAAATTCTGCATGACGCGATGAAGTGTCGAAATATCGATGTTGTCGATGACTTCCTGAATGGCTGTTTTCAGCTCAGCAATGGTTTTGGTGTTTTTGCTGTACACCTTGTCTTTAGTATGGCCCCAAAAACGGAATCGTATGTGTTCATATCCGGAGAATATGGCGGCCATTCAAGGCCCACGTCAGTGACAGAGCCAGAATGAGGTCCCCAGAGTGCTCCTGCAGAACATCACTCTCCTGCTTCGACGGCTTAGAATTCCGTCTTGCATGAACCATATCTTGTCAAAATCTGGGTCACGTTGGACAATAGAGATGAAATCTGTTGTGGTTGGCAGGAGAACCAACCCGTATAACTAAAGGAGGCCGAAATGCATGCGTTTTCGCTCACGCAGGCTGGCGTGAGGTCTGGAACATGACAAGGGAATTAGAATTGAGAAAAACGGACGTAGCTGGTGGAATAATTAACTTTAATCCATTAATGGACAACGTCGCTCTTTATGGTACATGATTCACAATATCAATAGTACGGATACTGGCGCCTTGCTAGGTCGTAGCAAAAAACGTAGCTGAAGGCTACGCTAACTATCGTCTCGGCAAATGAGAGCTTAGAAGTCGGTGAACCATCGCTAGCAAAGTCGGCTGTACAACTGGGGCGAGTGCTAGGAAGTGTCTCTAGACCTGCGCTCGGTCTGCAATCACTCATAGTGGCGACACGCGGGTGCGACGTATACTAACGGACCGCGGCCGATTTAAAGACTACCACCTAGCAAGTGTGGTGTCTGGCGGTGACACCACAAAATCATCTCCCAAAACCTTCAAGTAACGCTCTGTAGTCATCGTGCCATCAAGGAATATCGCACCGATTATTCCGTGACTGGACACTGCACACTACACTGTCACCCATTGAGCGTGAAGAGACTTCTTGATCGCGAAGTGTGGACTCTCAGTCCCCCAAATGAACAATTTTACTTATTGACGAATCCATTGAAATGAAAGTTGCCTTCGTCGCTAAACCAAACAAAAAGGCGCATACAAATTGACATCAGATCCTGCGGCCAACCGCGCACTTTAAAAGTACTAACTCCAAACGTTTGGAAGTTTGTCGGTTTTATTTCATGTAGTTCAGTAAGTGTCACCTTGTATGTAGTGTGACGTCCACAGAAAGCTTTCCGTTTTTGCACCACACTCCTGCTACTGAGGAAGCTGAAAGCCGTGATACAACGCTGACGGAATAGGAAATAGATTAGTGTCGTAACAGTGGCCAATGGTTCGGGTTTTTCTGTGTTCTCATCATGCAATGCTGTGTAGCAAGGAGCTTAGGTACCGTAGACGCGTGAACAGGTAACGACCGTCACATAGTTATGTTGCTTCTTGTCACCCCAAGTTAAGTGGATATAGTAGCACAGAATCTAAAGTAACTATCAGAATCCTTGCAAACAATACTGAGAATCGTAGTGGGAGACCATGTCAGCTTTCGAGGAAACACGATGAGGAGAATTTGTACGTGATAGTAACTTAAATAACGTAGCACAAGTTGAGTCAAGTAATAAGCCTCTGGATAAGTGAACACGAAAGAGATAGTGTAGAACATAAGTGGAATGGTACGGTAAACGGGTCTCTCAGTGTTAATAACTTATAAGGTTTCAGCGATAGTTCTCTACGATCAGAAACACGGCTACTGTGATTTTATCACTGAGCCTTTTATGTAATTATTTATGTTAATTTCTTGCCGTACGGTTGTGCTTCTCTCATGATATGGTTGTAAGACGTAATATTCTGTTAGAATTACGTGTAGCATGGGGAACACGATGGCTATGTTAATGAAACTAGTTATCGATATAAGGAGGCAGTTTGTGGAAAAGACCGAGACCGAACTTCTGTCACAGTATATAACTCATACAGGAGTACAGTAAGCCATGCAGGAATACAGCTGTAGAAGAATGCAGCTACATTTGAAATCAGTCACCTCAGTTGTCTTCCTGAAACGTCAAGTCATAATTTCCTGTCCACAGGAGCACTCTTTACCCAAGTTAATCTCTCACACGTCAACATTCTGGACAAACCACTATTTTTCAACAATTTCTATTGGTGCAACTCATTCCTCCTTCGTCATACAAATCCCAAACTTCGATTATATCATAACTCCTACGTAATTGTCAGTTAACGCTACAGCTCAGACTGCATCACGAGCTCACCTGTCGTTGTCTTTCTCAACTGTTAAAAAAGATTAAATTTATGACATATGACATGTTGGTATTCCTCTTGGAATTTTCAGCAAATAATCTTTTAATGGCAAGTTTGGCGTTTCGCCAACTGGCACTGTAAACGACTGACCCCGTTTTACTGGTAGCGGACTAAAGTCGTGAACCAGTTACAAAGAATACTTAACTCTGTGAGATGTAAGTTTCTCCTGGCGCACACAATGTTCAAATAACTTAACGGAAATGCAGCCAGGTGACGGCGTCGACAATCACCGATACTTAGGATCACACCCTGCCATGTTCAGGGCATAACTGCAGCAAGTAAGCGCTGTGAAAGAGAGGGTCTGAATTCCATTGCACAGCGCAGTGATGTCTTGAAAATGGTCGAGTGCGCTCATGTCGAAATATCGGCGGTTGTCGACGACATCGTCCGACTGCGTTTCCGTCAGTTATTTGAAAAGTCCTCACTTTCTAAACAATGTTTACGAGCTGAAGTTTCAGGTGTAAATGGTCTTGTTACATTACACAAATCTCAGTAGTAATAAGAGACGCAAATGTGGTACTGAGAAGTTAGGTGCTCACCTACTTGCCAGCCGATTGCAGCATTGTTCAATAAATAGACGGAAATTTGCTGCTTCAGAATATCTACATCTACATTTATACTCCGCAAGCCACCCAACGGTGTGTGGCGGAGGGCACCTTACGTGCCACTGTCACTACCTCCCTTTTCTATTCCAATCGCGTATGGTTCGCGGGAAGCCTCCGTGCGCGCTCGAATCTCTCTACTTTTACATTCGTGATCTCCTCTGGAGGTATAAGTAGGGGAAAGCAATATATTCGATGCCTCATCCGGAAACGCACCCTCTCGAAACCTGGCGAGCAAGCTACACCGCGATGCAGAGCACCTCTCTTGAAGAGTCTGCCACTTGAGTTTGCTAAACATCTCCGTAACGCTATCACGGTTACCAAATAACCCTGTGACGAAACGCGCCGCTCTTCTTTGGATCTTTTCTATTTCCTCCATCAACCTGACCTGATACGGATCCCACACTGATGAGCAATACTCAAGTATAGGTCGAACGAGTGTTTTGTAAGCCACCTCCTTTGTTGATGGACTACATTTTCGAAGGACTCTCCCAATGAATATCAACATGGTACCCGCCTTACCAACAATTAATTTTATATGATCATTCCACTTCAAATCGTTCCGCACGCATACTCCCTGATATTTTACAGAAGTAACTGCTACCAGTGTTTGTTCCGCTATCATATAATTATAGAATAAAGGATCCTTCTTTCTATGTATTCGCAATACATTACATTTGTCTATGTTAAGGGTCAGTTGCCACTCCCTGCACCAAGTGACTTTCCGCTGCAGACCTTCCTGCATTTCGCTACAATGTTCTAATGCTGCAACTGCTCTGTATACTACAGCATCATCCGCGAAAAGCCGCATGGAACTTCCGACACTATCTACTAGGTCATTTATATACACTCCTGGAAATGGAAAAAAGAACACATTGACACCGGTGTGTCAGACCCACCATACTTGCTCCGGACACTGCGAGAGGGCTGTACAAGCAATGATCACACGCACGGCACAGCGTACACACCAGGAACCGCGGTGTTGGCCGTCGAATGGCGCTAGCAGCGCCGCATTTGTGCACCGCCGCCGTCAGTGTCAGCCAGTTTGCCGTGGAATACGGAGCTCCATCGCAGTCTTTAACACTGGTAGCATGCCGCGACAGCGTGGACATGAACCGTATGTGCAGTTGACGGACTTTGAGCGAGGGCGTATAGTGGGCATGCGGGAGACCGGGTGGACGTACCGCCGAATTGCTCAACACGTGGGGCGTGAGGTCTCCACAGTACATCGATGTTGTCGCCAGTGGTCGGCGGAAGGTGCACGTGCCCGTCGACCTGGGACCGGACCGCAGCGACGCACGGATGCACGCCAAGACTGTAGGATCCTACGCAGTGCCGTAGGAGACCCCAACGCCACTTCCCAGCAAATTAGAGACACTGTTGCTCCTGGGGTATCGGCGAGGACCCTTCGCAACCGTCTCCATGAAGCTGGGCTGCGGTCGCGCACACCGTTAGGCCGTCTTCCGCTCACGCCCCAACATCGTGCAGCCCGCCTCCAGTGGTGTCGCGTGAATGGAGGGACGAATGGAGACGTGTCGTCTTCAGCGATGAGAGTCGCTTCTGCCTTGGTGCCAATGATGGTCGTATGCGTGTTTGGCGCCGTGCAGGTGAGCGCCACAATCAGGACTGCATACGACCGAGGCACACAGGGCCAACACCCGGCATCATGGTGTGGGGAGCGATTTCCTTCACTGGCCGTACACCTCTGGTGATCGTCGAGGGGACACTGAATAGTGCACGGTACATCCAAACCGTCATCGAACCCATCGTTCTACCATTCCTAGACCAGCAAGGGAACTTGCTCTTCCAACAGGACAATGCACGTCCGCATGTATCCTGTGCCACCCAACGTGCTCTAGAAGGTGTAATTCAACTACCCTGGCCAGCAAGATCTCCGGATCTGTCCCCCATTGAGCATGTTTGGGACAGGATGAAGCGTCGTCTCACGCGGTCTGCACGTCCAGCACGAACGCTGGTCCAACTGAGGCTCCAGGTGGAAATGGCATGGCAAGCCGTTCCACAGGACTACATCCAGCATCTCTACGATCGTCTCCACGGGAGAAAGCAGCCTGCATTGCTGCGAAAGGTGGATATACATTGTACTAGTGCCGACATTGTGCATGCTCTGTTGCCTGTGTCTATGTGCCTGTGGTTCTGTCAGTGTGATCATGTGATGTATCTGACCCCAGGAATGTTTCAATAAATTTTCCCCTTCCTGGGACAATGAATTCACGGTGTTCTTATTTCAATTTCCAGGAGTGTATATTGTGAAAAGCAATGGTCCCATAACACTCCCCTGTCGCACGCCAGAGGTTACTTTAACGTCTGTAGATGTCTCTCCATTGATAACAACATGATGTGTTCTGTTTGCTAAAAACTCTTCAATCCAGCCACACAGCTGGTCAGATATTCCGTAGGCTCTTACTTTATCAGGTGACAGTGCGGGACTTTATCGAACGCCTTCCGGACGTCAAGGAAAATAGCATCTACCTGGGAGCCTGTATCTAATATTTTCTGGGTCTCATGAACAAATGATGCCTTACACGATCGCTGTTTCAGGAATCCATGTTGATTCCAAAAACGACATGATACTCGAGCAAAAAACATGTTCTAAAATTCTACAACAGATCGGCGTCAGAGATATAGGTCTATAGTTATGAGCATCTGCTCGACGACCCTACTTGAAGACTGGGACTACCTGTGCTCTTTTCCAATCATTTGGAACCTTCCTTTCCTCTAGAGACTTGCGCTACACGGCTGTTAGAAAGGGGGCAAGTTCTTTCGCGTACTCTGTGTAGAACCGAATTGGTATCCCGTCAGGTCCAGTGGGCTTTCCTCTGTTGAGTGATTCCAGTTGCTTTTCTATTCCTTGGACACTTATTTCGATGTCAGCCATTTTTTCGTGCGTGCGAGGATGTAGAGAAGGAACTGCAGTGCGGTCTTCCTCTGTGAAACAGCTTTGAAAAAAGGTGTTTAGTATTTCGGCATTACGCGTGTCATCCTCTGTTTCAATGCTATCATCATCCCGGAGTGTCTGGATATGCTGTTTCGAGCCACTTACTGATTTAACGTAAGACCAGAACTTCCTAGGATTTTCTGTCAAGTCGGTACATAGAATTTTACTTTCGAATTCACTTAACGCTTCACGTATAGCTCTTCTTACGCTATCTTTCACATGGTTTAGGCTCTGTTTGTCTGAGAGGTTTTGGCTGCGTTTAAACTTGCAGTGAAGCTCTCTTTGCTTTCGCAGTAGTTTCCTAACTTTGTTGTTGAACCACGGTGGGTTTTCCCCGTCCCTCACAGTTTTACTCGGCACGTACCTGTCTAGAACGCATTTTACAATTGCCTTAAACTTCTTCTATAAACACTCAACATTGTCAGTGCCGAAATAGAAATTTTCGTTTTGATCTGTTAGGTAGTCTGAAATCTGCCTTCTATTACTCTTGCTAAACAGATAAACCTTCCTTCCTTTTTTTATATTCCTATTAACTTCCATATTCAGGGATGCTGCAACGGCCTTATGAGCACTGATTCCCTGTTCTGCACTTACAGAGTCGACAAGTTCGGATCTGTTTGTTATCAGTAGGTCCAAGATGTTATCTCCACGAGTCGGTTCTCTGTTTAATAGCTCAAGGTAATTTTCGAATAGCGCATTCAGTATAATGTCACTCGATGCCCTGTCCCTACCACCTGTCCTAAACATCAGAGTGTCCCAGTCTATATCCGGTAAATTGAAATCTCCACCTGAGAAAATTTATGTGCAATGTATTCCAAATTTTCTCTCAGTATTTCTGCCACTAATGCTGCTGAGTCGGGAGGTCGGTAAAAGGAGCCAATTATTAACCTAGCTCGGTTGTTGGGTGTAACCTCCACCCATAATATTTCACAGGAACTATCCACTTCTACTTCACTACAGGATAAACTACTACTAACTGCGGCAAACACGCCACCGCCGGTTGCATGCAATCCATCCTTTCTAAACACCGGTTCTGCCTTTGAAAAATGTCGGCTGAATTTATCTCTGGCTTCAACCAGCTTTCTGTTCCTATAACGATTTCAGCTTCGGTGCTTTCCATCAGCGCTTGAAGTTCCGGTACTTTACCAATGCAGCTTCGACAGTTTACAATTACAATACCGATTGCTGCTTGGTCCCCGCATGTCCTGACTTTGCCCCGCACCCTTTGAGGCTGTTGCCCTTTCTGTACTTGCCCGTGGCCATCTAACCTAAAAAACCGCCCAGTCCACGCCACACAACCCCTGCTACCCGTGTAGCCGCTTGCTGCGTGTAGTGGACTCCCGACCTATCCAGCGGAACCCGAAACCCGACCACCCTATGGCGAAAGTCGAGGAATCTGCAGCCCACACGGTCGCAAAACCGTCTCAGCCTCTGATTCAGACCCTCCACTCGGCTCTGTACCAAAGGTCCGCTGTCAGTCCTGTCAACGATGCTGCAGATGGTGAGCTCTGCTTTCATCCCGCTAGCGAGACTGGCTGTCTTCACCAAATCAGATAGCCGCCGGAAGCCAGACAGGACTTCCTCCGATCCATAGCGACACACTTCATTGGTGCCGACATGAGCGACCACCTGCAGATGGGTGCGCCCTCTACCCTTCATGGCATCCGGAAGGACCCTTTCCACACCCGGAATGACTCCCCGCGGTATGCATACGGAGTGCACATTGGTTTTCTTTCCCTCCCTTGCTGCCATATCCCTAAGGGGCCCCATTACGCGCCTGAAGTAGTAGCCCCCAACTACCAGTAAGCCCACCCTCTGCGACTGCCCGGATCTTGCAGACTGAGGGGCAACCTCTGGAACAGGACAAGCAGCCATCTCTGGCGGAACATCATTATCAGCCGGAGACAGAGCCTGAAACCGGTTCGTCAGACAAACTGGAGAAGCCTTCTCTTCAGCCCTCCGGAATGTCTTTCGCCCCCTGCCACACCTCGCGACGACCTCCCACTCTACCACAGGTGAGGGATCAGCGTCAATGTACAGGTAGGCAGTATCCTGGGCATCCACAGTCGTAGTCTGATCGGGGGATGCGTGGGGCGAGCTGGCCGTCCCCGACAATCCCCCATCCGGACACCCACAGTGATGCCCATTCGCAACAGCCTCAAGCTGTGTGACCGAAGCCAACACTGCCTGAAGCTGGGAGCGAAGGGATGCCAACTCAGCCTGCATTCGAACACAGCAGTTGCAGTAACTATCCACGCTAAAAACTGTTGTCCAAAGAACGTCTGAACAAAGGAAACATTCCTGTCACTCATTTACTGAAACGATATCGTTTAATACGGGCATTACATTGAAAGTGAAGAAAAAAAGGGGAAAAGACAGAAATGAGCAAATGAGCAAATGCTCATACAGAAAATCTACTCAGAAAAGAAACAAAACTTTGAAAAATCTTTGGTGGTATTTCATTGGGAGATGAAGGAAAGCTATGAATTTGACATCTGATCTTTACAATGCATCGAAATAACACGTTATGTTCGTTATGAGTTTTTGGTAACATCCTACTGCCGATCGTTGCAGTCATGAAGTCAAGAATAAGCCCAAAGAGCTGTTACTTTTTTCCCTTCATGTACTTTTTATGGAGATACTAAATCATTAAGAGTAGCAAGTTCTAATATGTTTATTTTCAAGTAAAGACTTCTTGCATCGAGAATTCATTATCTGTTATTTGAATGAATTTTAATCCAGAAATATTTGTTTGTTGCAGTGGAGAAATTTGGAATTTATAGAGTGTATAGACAGACATAGAATCAATATTTTCGTACCAGACATGGAGTACACTGCATGGTATTCGTTTTAGAGAGAGATCAATATAGAATGTTAAAGCTTGCTGGCTGAAGTTTCGGATCCTTCCTCTTGAACAGATTATAAGAGAGTGAAGACAAAGAATACCTGGATTGTAGCTTCTCATTGAGGCTTCCAGAAAAAGGAGTTCTTAGACAGCTAAGAAATGCTGTTAAAGGTCTAAAGATAATCTGCTGGGCCTATGTTTATATTTTTTTCTTTATGGCTCTACAAAGAAACGTGTAATAGTGTGGATGAAAACAGCAAATGAGAAAGAGAGTCTAAGTAGAGTAAATCCTTGGTTAACTTTATAGAAAGTGCCAAAAATTATATGTATTTGGTGACTAATATTGTTTTTGTAAGTCGTTATGCAAGAAAAAGAATGCTGGAAGATCTCCTCAAGTCACATCATCTGATGCAGTCTGTATTCTTCAGAAAAAGAGTGTACACTATAGAACATATTTTTCTTCACTCTTCATTACTAGAGAGGCTATTAAAAGGGTAAGTGGCCTTTCTGACCTTGATGCACTGATTTTATTAGTGAAATGAATAAGTGTACACACATTTAAAAAATAATTACAGACAATTCAGAAATGTAAATCCAGTGCCAAAAGAGACACTTTTAAAACTCGTTAAAGAACAGTAGTGGTAGAGTGTTGATAGTGCTGAAAATGTAAATGACAAATGTAATACATGCATACATATATTAATCCTTGATCCACAGATCATTAATACGACATTGGGAAATGATGTGGAATGTGTCACTTTAACATAAGTTTTCTTTACACAAAATAAATGAATAATTAATTTTTTTTGCAGTTACTGTTTCATATCTAAGAATTCATCTACTTAATGGAAAAAGTTGTCATTCAGAAATTCGTTTAATTTGCTTTTAAATGTTAGTTGGCTATCTGTCAGATTTATAATACTATTTGGCTAATGACCAAAGATTTTTGGGCAGCATAAGTCATCCCTTTATCTGCCAAACGAGATTTAATTCAGAATAGTGAGGATCTTCTAGTGTTGTAGCTATTGTATACACTTTGCTGTCAGTTTTGAATTGGTATGGGTTACTAATGACAAATTTCATAAGTCAATATATGTATTGCGAAGGTACTGTGAATATCCCAAGTTCCTTAAATGAAAGTCTGCAAGGTGATCTCAGGTGGGCTCCACCTACTAGTCTGAGTACACGCTTTTGTGCAATGAATACCTTTTCTCTTAATGACGAATTGTCCCAAAATACGATGCCATGTGAAAGAAGAGAATGAAAATAAGCATAGAAGGCTAATTTATTGATGTGTTAAACACCAAAATTTGCCATAATTCTAATACCATAAGTAGCTGAACCTAACAATTTCAGCAGATCATCAATCTGTTTCTTCCAGTTTATTTTCTTATCAATGTACACACCCAGAAATTTTGAGTATTCTGCCTCAGCAACAGACTTCTGTTCATAGTCTATATTTATCAATGGTGTTGGGGCATTTACTGTACACAATTGCATAAACTGCGTTTTCTCAAAATTTAGAGAGTATCCATTTGCAGAGAATCACTTAATAATTTTCTGTAAGACATTATTTGCGATTTGCTCAGAAGATTCTTGCTTGTTGGGTGTGATTACTATATTTGTATCATCAGCAAAAAGAAGTAACTTTGCATCTTCATGAATATATAGTGGCAAGTCGTTAAAGTACAGAGTGATCACAGAGTCAGTATAAATTTGAAAACTGAATGAATCATGGAATAATGTAGATAGAGAGGTAAAAATTGACACACATGCTTCAAATGACATGGGGTTTTATTAGAGCCAAAAAAAGTTCAAAAAACAGATGGCGCTGGACAGAAAAACTATTACATTGACAGGTGAGAGGTACGTAAATATATTACAAAATCGCATTATCCCCAGCCTAGCTGATAAACGCCTGCTGGAATGTACGATGTTTATGCAGAATGGCGCTCCAACCCATATTGCTAGAGGCGTGAAAGATATCTTGCGCGCATCGTTCGGTGATGATCGTGTGCTTAGCGGCCACTTTCATCATGCTTGGCCTTCCAGGTCCCCAGACCTCAGTCTGTTCGCTTACTGGCTTTGGGGTTACCTGAAGTCGCAAGTGTATCGTGATCGACCGACATCTCTAGGGATGCTGAAAGACAACATCCAACGCCATGCCTCACCATAACTCAGGACATGCTTTACAGTGCCGTTCACAACATTATTCCTTGACTACAGCTATTGTTGGCGAATGATGGTGGACATATTGAGCATTTCCTGTAAAAAAATCCATCATCTTTGCTTAGTCTTACTTTGTTATGCTAATTATTGCTATTCTGATCAGATGAAGCGCCATCTGTCGGACATTTTTTGAACGTTAGTATTTTTGTGGTTCTACTAAAACCCCATGTCATTCCAAGCATGTGTGTCAATTTGTGCCTCTCTATCTGCATTATTCCATGATTCATTCAGTTTTCTAATTTATACTGACTTTTTGATCACCCGGTATATTAGGAACAATAAGGGACCCAAGACTGAACCCTGTAGGATACCATTCTACATACCACCCCAGTTAGAGTACTCTGCTGGTTTTTGCATACTATCTGTACAGTTAATCTGAACTTCCTTCATTCTTCCAGTTAAGTATGAACTAAACTATTTCTGCACTGTGCCACTAATACCACAATACTTAAGCGTATCTAGAAGAATTCAATGATTTGCACAATCAAAAGCCTTTGAGAGATCGCAAAATATCGCAATTGGCTATGTTTAGTTATTTACTGCCTTTAATATTTGACCAGTGAAGACATATATAACATTTTCTGTTAAAAAGCCATTCTGAAAACCAAATTTACATTTTGTAAGTACTCCATTTTTTGCAAAAATGTGATGCATTACTTTTTCAAGACTTTTGGATAAATTTGTAAGAACTGAGATTGGGCAGTGGTTGTTAGCATCAGATCTATCCCCTTTTTATGCAATGGTTTAACAATAGCGTATTTCAGTCTATCTGGAAAAATGCCCTGTTTCAGTGAGCTACTGCTGTACATTTGTGGATGAGAATCCTACTTATTTGTTAGAGCAAGCTTTTAGTACTCTGTGGGAAATGCCATCAGTTCCATATGAGCTTTTACTTTTTAGTGAATTTATTATTTTCCTAATTTCAGTAGGAGAGGTGTGCTGAATTTCAATTTTGTCAAGTTGCATAGGTACTGCCTCTTCCATATAGTGCCCTGCATTTTCTAATGAATAGCTGGATCCAATTTTCTCTACAACACTTAAAAAATGATTATTAAAAATGTATTCTACTTCTGACTTCTTGTTAACAAACTATTCATTGTGTTTGAAACAAATACAGTCTTCCTGGGCTGCCGGTTGGCCTGTTATCCTTTTAACAATATTCCATATTGTTTTAATTTTATTATCAGCTGCGCTAATCTCAGGCATAATGCACATAATTCTGGACTTTTTAATAAGTTTTCTTGATACACTGCAGTAGGTTTTATTATGTTGCACTGTTTTGGGATCATAACTCCTCCTATCTATAACATACATTTCCCTTTTCTGTTTACAAGATATTTTTATCCCTTTAGTAAGCCATGGCATTTTCCATGGTTTCTTACTATTATGTTTCACTATTTTCTTAGGTAAGCTGTTACCAAATATACTCACAAAGGTAGCATGGAATATGTTAAATTTTAAATTAGCATCATATTCCTTGTACACCTCATCTCAGTCTAATTGTTGCAAGCATTCCCTAAAATTTTGAGTTGTTAAATCGTTAATTGAATGAGCTCCTTTAGAGAACTGTTTTGCATTACTGTATGGAGCTATATCATATACTGTAACTACATATGCATCCCGATGAGACATACCATTCCTAACAGGAAAAGTTTTTATTTCATTAAATTTTTCTTCGTTTATGAAAACGTTGTCTATCAGTGGGCTGCTTTCCTGTACCACCCTACTAGGAAAATAAATAACTCTCAAATTGGAAGAACCAAGTAATACTTCAAGGTCAAGCTTTTTATCGGACTCTTTCATAAAACATACATTTAAATCCTCACAAACAATAGTTTGCTTTCCTTTGACAGAGAGAACAAGAAAGAATCTAGGTTTCTCAAAAACAGTTGACAGTTTCCCGATGGGGACCTATACTTGGCTACAATTATGAAAGTGTCATTATTCAGTTTAATCTCATATGCCCATGGTTTTATATGGTGCTCTAAGCAAAATGTTTTACTTTTCAAATTTTTCACACCATGGCAGATTTTTACATATAAAGAAACTCCTCCTTTCTCAATAGTGTCTCTACTTACTTGTGCTAAAAGCTTATATCCACCTAGATTTACCATTTCCATATCTGTGAGTATATGATGTTCAGTCATGGTATAGTACATCTATTCCACCCTCTGTTTTTAAATCTTCTAAACAAACAAAAAGCTCATCAACCTTTTATTTAATCCGTTTATATTCTGATGCAGTATATTAACGTTATTTTTCACTATGCTTCAACGTAAATCTTGTGACATACTAATATTATTTTTCACTGTTCTGTTCTCAGAATTTAGTGATATTTTCACATCTCTAGTACTTGCCTCTCTGAACTGATCATTAAGCTGTCCGCAACACTGTTCTCAAGTTTCATGCTCTTTGAAAGTCGTTTTTCATTAAATCGTTTGAAACAGGATACTAGCACTGACAGGATCCTGTGTGGCTGGTAACGGGATAAGTATCACTTAGAACAGAGCAGGAACCATACCACAACGTTAGAAATACTCACAATCGAACTATAGAAGCCTGCTACAAACAATACTATGAGGTGTTTAAAAATATCGAGGGCACGAAGTCAGTATCTAGTAAAATGGCAGGTTAATACAGCACCCCATTGTGGTGCAACTTGAAACATAAAATACAGAATAACTCATATTTAATTATTTTTAGGGTATTAAAAAGTTTTCTATAGTCCAAATCGTATAAATATTTACTTATTTTCGACAAGTGGTTTCGACAGGCTTTGCTGTCACCTTCAGACCTTCAAAAATTTTTGTTACAGAATGTGTTCACAGTGAACTGAAACGTCATGTCAAGCAACACACACTTTCAAAGGCAAGAAGATAACAGAAAAGCCTGTGGAAACTGGTTATCGAAAATAAATAAATATTCACGCGATCTTGGCTAAAGAACTTCTTTTACATAGTAAAGACGAGCACACCTTCTCATTACTCAACACGAAAAATTTCAATCAATTTTTAGATTAATTTTATACTTTTACAATGGAAACAGACACCCCTCTTCTACTTTTATTCATTAAAATAATTTTTTTTCGTTACCTGGAATTATCCGTCAGCTGACAGCATTGTTTGGTAGTTGTTGTTGTTAAAATTTTGAATGTCAGCATGAAACATTGGTTCCTATAAATATATTGCATGATGTTAAATAAACTCAAAACGTATCTAAAACAAACTGACTGATGTACACGAATATTTCTGTTACAACTGCTTTCCACAGCCGCGCCAAAGAGATACTAATGATTTATGTAGTCTCATTTTCTTAGAAATCAGACGTCCAACCCTACTGATAACTGGAAGCGCTTCATATTTTGTGTATTCCTGCACCTTTTCTGCGCATGTTACATTACTGTTTATGAGAGAATTTCATGACGTACGTCGCAGTTAAGAGCAGGACAAATATTCCACTAGTCGCAGTTCACAGCGACCGTTATAAAAGTTTCACAGTGAGGAGAGTGCAGTCCATTAGAGAGTTTGGTGGATGTTGGATGAACGACACAGAAAGGGCTAGTCCCCGCTATCACAGCTGATACATCATAAGCTATTAATATTCAAAACGTAATCTAGCATTTGCAGAGACAGACGCTCTGCCTTTAGTAAGCGCATAGCCAGGCACGGATGATGAAGAAATATACACATTGCTAAGTGTTATCTTTTCTTTGCTTTACTGTATACTTAATCGGCGTACTGTTGCTGAATGTTTTGAAGCTAATTTGAAGTCGTTTGAATAAAAATGTCTAAGGATGAAATCTCTATGGTTGTAAAGTAGAAAATGTGAAATACCTGTAACTGACGAATGGACTCGTTGCATAAAGATACTGCTATTAAAGGTGAATGGTACGTTGATCAGTTAGTTGTTCTCTTAGGCAGTTGTTGTAACATTTGCATCTGAATTTATCCGTTATAATTACCATGTAAGTTCTGCTTTTTGCAATTTTTTTTCAAATCTGTTCATTTAACGATATTGCAGGAACTAAATCCATCAACAAACGGTACTCTCACACGTTCTTGCTAAGTGCGACTAGAGGAAAAAAATGTAACAGTTCGCTATCACAAAGTCCTCCAAGTTACGATTACTTTTACAGTTTGATGTAGTTGCTAAGAAGAAAAACAATTGTTTTAATGCAGAAAGTCACTTGGAAATACATAACGAAGAAAATATTCTGAGATAGCTGAAGCGGATGGGAAACTTAATTGCATTAGTGTGCGTTATCTCAGAGCAGGTCATAATAATTAGTTATCCCCTTAAATGGAAACATGTTATGATGCTTCCGTATTCATGATATTGTTCCACTTATTAATTTATCTTACTACGGCAAGATATTTTAGCTTACTTTATGTTAAATCAATACCTACACGCATTGTGTATAGTTTTCCAACATAACTCTGATACATCCGGTTTACTGAGTTTCTTAAATAACCGTAACTGTTGTAATGAGGACGACACTTACATCATTTTACTTTTCGGTCTCAATCAGACTTAATAACTTCTCTGCACAAAAGGTTTCGACTTCGCGGAGCGTCGTGAAATGTATACTATGGAAGAAAAATTTGTAATTGACGATCCTATTACTTCACAAACGAAACTTTCGTGCTCCCATGTTCACAATATCATCATTCCTAAAACATTTAGATACAGTATACATTCACAAATAAAATAATTTAGAGTAACTGTATCATATTCAGCTCCTCACATCAGTGCTTCGTCGGTACAGCTAGGCATTTGGTACAATTTCGTCACCGTAAGTATCAGACTAAAATATTTTTTCATGTTATATAGACAGAAGCACTTCAGCTTCCCACTGGTTAGTGCAGTTATGTCCTCTAGATGACATGCAAACGTTACCTTCAGTCCATATCTACAAATTTAACTGAAACTGGTGAAAGGAAGGCATTTTACGGCTTAACGTAAAGAACAGACGGAAAGAAATCTCAGATTTCACGAGAGGTGGGGGAAGAAAATGAACCGTTACATTTTATGAAAGAAAGTATCTTGGAATATGTCGTAAGCGACTTATAGAACGGATGTGAACCGCCGCTCTTCTGAATGCGAGTCTAATTGTGTCACCACTGGGCCACCTCGCTCTATCTAAAGCATCTGTATACAATACTTTTCTGGTGGCAGTCATGGGCGTCCACAGGAATTTATGTAAAACGAGGCATGATTCTAAAATTGAGAACACATCCTTCCCCGAATACGATATTTGATATGAAGTACACAGAAGTTAATGTATATCAAATGATTAATAGGTACGATAGGTGAGTTTCTGAAAGTAGATTAATTTGATACCTAAACGTTACGCAAATTTCATTAAAATATGAAAAACGCAGTATTTAATACTATTAATTCGCTATGAATGATGTTTCTTATTCAAAGAACTGGAACTGGAACTGCACCCTGCCCATGATAAAATCCAACCCAAGTTCTCAAAGTGCTAACTAAAAGGATATTTGGAAAATTGTAGTTGCACCATGGCTTGGTGCCCACGTTAACATGTAGGTCTCTCTGTAACTGGATGCGTAAGACAGTCGGAAGAAGATAACGGCATACCACCTCCAATAAGACAAGGTCAAGTGAAGAGTTGTGGTATTAAAATAATTCTGACCGATGGAAGCTTTACTTTTAGCACTAACGTTAGAATGACACTCAAAATTAAAAATTTAAACCAGAAAAGAAAAAAAAATGATTGAGGAAATCGTGTTGAACAGGTATAAAATTAATCCTAAAAGAATACCAAATTAATACAACTACAGATGAAAAAACAGGAAACAAAAACGCTTATTTGATCAAATGGTTCAAATGGCTCTGAGCACTATGCGACTTAACTTCTAAGGTCATTAGTCGCATAGAACTTAGAACTACTTAAACCTAACTAACCTAAGGACATCACACGCATCCATGCCCGAGGCAGGATTCGAACCTGCGAACGTAGCGGTCGCTCGGTTCCAGACTGTAGCGCCTAGAACCGCACGGCCACTCCGGCCGGCTACGCTTGTTTGACATTGATGCCGATATGTGGTGGCCCAGAAACAGTGACCATCCCGTGTGTTCGACGTCAACGTGCGATAACCACTCACAGACAGCAGGTGGCAGCACTAGCACTGGAGGGCACGAAAAGCGTGTCGGGATCTCGGGAAACAGTGCAGTCGTGGACTTAATGCGAAAAGGGAGTGATTTATCTGACTCCAAAAGGGCCTGATCATTGGCTTTCGGGCCAGAGGAAGAAAAGGCTAAGTTCATCAATTGTGACGTCCCTTCCCTCCTCCTGCACTCGTCGGGAGGAGATGCGACTCGTAATGATGTTCGTCCCCGTCAGTATGACGTGGAAAATCACCTGTAACCCCCTCGCGTAATTATGAAATATTCTATTGTTCGTCCGTAACAGTGTTATCAGTTTGTCTTAACTGATCAATTGTTTATCTTTTACCTTATGCCCGGTTGGTTTCGTTGAGCAGTGAAATCTTTGTTCTCAATTGTATCATCGCGGTTGTCTTTGACATCATCCTTAGCGAAGATTAATAATTGCTGTTCGTAATTTCGTTGCTACGTAAAATTATTAACAACGGACCAACGTAACCCCAGAGATCAATTAAGTTGAAGTAACGTCCTTGTAACACGCCGTAATGCCGATTTTTATATGATTAACCGTTCACTGTCTGTTATTGCTGTCTTCACACAGTCACTTAAAATGTTTAAAAGAGTCAATCACTAGCATTAACATGTTGTTGTTGTTGTGGTCTTCAGTCCTGAGACTGTTTTGATGCAGCTCTCCATGCTACTCTATCCTGTGCAAACCTCTTCATCTCCCAGTACCTACTGCAGCCTACATCCTTCTGAATCTGCTTAAGTGTATTCATCTCTTGCTCGCCCTCTACGATTTTTACCCTCCACGCTGCCCTCCAATCCTAAATTGGTGATCCCTTGTTGCCTCAGAACATGTCCTACCAACCGATCCCTTCTTCTAGTCAACTTGTGCCATAAACTCCTCCCAGTTCTATTCAATACATCCTCATTAGTTATGTGACCTACCCATCGAATCTTTAGCATTTTTTTGTGGCACCACATTTCGAAAGCTTCTGTTCTCTTCTTATCTAAACTATTTATCGTCCATGTTTCACTTCCACACATGGCTACACTCCATACAAATACTTTCAGAAACGACTTTCTGGCACTTAAATGAATACTCGATGTTAACAAATTTCTCTTCCTCAGAAACGCTTTCCTTGCCATTGCCAGTCTACATTTTATATCCTCTCTACTTCGACCATCATCAGTTATTTTGCTCCCCAAATAGCAAAACTCCTTAACTACTTTAAGTGTCTCATTTCCTAATCTAATTCCCACAGCATCACCCGACCTAATTCGACTACATTCCATTATCCTCGTTTTGTTTTAGTTGACGTTCATCTTATACCCTCCTTTCAAGACACTGTCCATTCCGTTCAACATACGTAATATTATTCCTTGAATCATGTAGGCGATACATCTGATTTATCTCTTGACTAATAGTTTATTAAAATTTTTGTAATTAATTATTTGTCCCTATCACGCAGACTCACCGATATGTCATTCGAGAGTAACTTCTCATCAGTCCAGTAATCGTGACGTTGACCAAACTTTTGAGTGAACGGCGTCTTAGTTTTTCTTCATGACTTTACATTATTGTGTCCTACTCAAGACTACGAATAGTTTTCGTATCATTGATCCATTACTATCATGTTTGCAACTGTAGCTCTTCAGGCTCTCCCGGCGATCTAATGACATCTTGCGTTGTCGGGTGTTCTGCCGGATATCAGCGTCGTACTTGCACAATATTTCGGTCACGTAGCTCGTAACCTTCATCAGGTGCGACCTGCGACTGCTCCTTGAGTGGACCCGCTCCAGTATTTATGCCTATGTCCTTCCCCCTCCACCAACGGCTGCAGGTGCCTGCATTGTAGAAAGTTTTTCACAATGTTGGCTGGAATACTCTCTTTCAAATTGTAATTGTGGCAGGGGTAAAATACAGGGAGCGAAAGGCTATTTACAATTTGTACAGAAACCAGACGGCAGTTATAAGAATAGAGGGGCATGAAAGGGAAGCAGTGGTTGGGAAGGGAGTGAGGCAGGGTTACAGCATCTCCCCGATGTTATTCAATCCGTATATTCAGCAGGCAGTAAAGGAAACAAAAGAAAAATTCGGAGTATGGGTATTAAAATCCATGGAGAAGAAATAAAAACTTTGATGTTCGCTGATGACGTTGTTATTCTATCAGAGACAGCAAAGGACTTGGAAGAACAGTTGAACGGAATGGACAGTTTCTTGAAAGGAGGATATAATATGAACATCAACAAAAGCAAAACGAGGATAATGGAATGTGGTCGAATTATGTATGGTGAATCTGAGGCAATTACTTTACGAAATGAGACACTTAAAATAGTAAAGCAGTTTTGCTGTTTGGGGAGAAAAATAACTGATGATGGTCGAAGTAGAGAGGATATAAAATATAGACTGGCAATGGCAAGGAAAGCGTTTCTGAAAAAGAGAAATTTGTTAACATCGAGTATAGATTTAAGTGTCAGGAAGTCATTTCTGAAAGTATTTGTATGGAGTGTAGCCATGTACGGACGTGAAACATGGACGATAAATAGTTTAGACAAGAAGAAAATAAAAGCTTTCGAAATGTGCTGCTACAGAAGAATGCTGAAGATTAGATGGGTATATCCCATAACTAATGATGAAGTATTGTATAGAATTGGGGAGGAGTATGTGGCACAACTTGACAAAAAGAAGGGACCGGTTGGTAGGACATGTTCTGAGGCATCAAGGGATCACAAATTTACCATTGGAGGGCAGCGTGGAGGGTAAAAATCGTAGAGGGAGACCAAGAGATGAATACACTAAGCAGATTCGGAAAGATGTGGTTTGCAGTAAGTACTGGGAGATCAAGAAGCTTGCACATGATAGGCTAGCATGGAGAGCTGCATCAAACCAGTCTCAGGCGTGAAGACCCAACAACAACAACATGGAAGTTGACAAAATAAATGTTTGACATAATAAAATTCAGCAACAAAATTTAAAATATAAGAGGCGGATTAGTTGATTAATTAAAAGACTGACGCCGATGAATCGGCAACAGAAGGTTTCACGAGACATAAAAGACAGAGGGACAGGTGTGTAAGTTGAAAGAAGTGAAATGCGAATGCGTTGACTGCTTAAAACAGATACATTGGTGAGTGAAATGATGAGTGCGCCTAGACTACCAATAAGTGGGGATCACGGGGATGTTGCAGTTGGGGTAGCGCTTAAGAGTGTGTCAGTGTGGGTGGATGGTTAGACGAGGAATTCGGGAGAGTGAAAAAGGATGCTGTGCCGGCCTAAGATTAACTATATGAGTGCAGGGAAGAGGTAGTGAACGCTGGCTGTGGAAGGTGGGGGTGGGTTCTTTAGATGTGGTAGGATGGGTACATACCAAGATGGATTTAAGCGCTCGGCAGACCGGGTAGTCACCCATCCAAGTGTTACCCCAGCCCGTCAGCGCTTGTCTGACAGGAAAAGGTGTTAGCAATGAGGCAAGGGAATTGTCCTCCAGGGGAGAAATACGTACTGTAATAAAGAAGACTCTGGTACTAACAATGCTAGATCCTTTGTTGGTGGACGAATAGTGTACGCAAACTGCCATGTGGCTAGTGTAAGCGACGATTGCCTTCAAAGGTCAGTACCGCCCACCAGGCGGCTTCTAATTACAGTACGAATGTCGGCTGCTGGTAGTGCGGTGTAGTGAGTTGCGGCTCCCGGACTGTCAGTTGTCAGGGCTTTACAAAGGGTAGCGCGCCACAGTGCAGGGAACAAGCGTTGCTCCCTGAAATGAAGAGTTGACGCAGGAGAGGAGTCAAAGAAGTGAGAAGACTGATGACCCAGCCAGGCATTTTTGCTTTCGTTACATTTTATCCACGACACAGAGGCTAATATTTAAATTGGGGAGTGATCATAGACTATTAGGGCCGGCCGAGGTGGCCGAGTGATTCTAGGCGCTACAATCAGGAACAGCGCTCCTACTACGGTCGCAGGTTCGAATCCTGCCTCGGGCATGGACGTGTGTGATGTCCTTAGGTTAGTTAGGTTTAAGTAGTTCTAAGTTCTAAGGGACTGATGACCTCAGAAGTTAAGTCCCGTAGTGCACAGAGCCATTTTAACCATATTTAGTCCATTGGGTATGTGTGAACTTTCCACTTAAATCTGTAAACTGTCGCAGATCAGTATATACACTACTTGCCATTAAAATTCCTACACTAAGAATATGACGTGGTACAGACGCGAAATTTAACCGGCAGGAAGAAGATGCTGTGATATGCAAATGATCAGTTTTTCAGAGCATTCACACAAGGGCGGCGGCGGCGCAGGTGGCGACACCTACAACGTGCTGACATGAGGAAAATTTCCAACCGATTTCTCATACACAAACAGTATTTATGCGGCGTTGCGTGGTGAAACGTTGTTGTGATGCCTCGTGTAAGGCGGACAAATACGTACCATTACGTTTCCGACATTGATAAAGGTCGGATTCCAGCCTATCGGGATTGCGGTTTTTCGTTTCGCGACGTTGCTGCTCGTGTTGGTCGAGATCCAATGACTTTTAGCAGAATATGGAATCGGTGGGTTCAGGAGGGTAATACGGAACGCCGTGCTGGATCCCAAAAGCCTCGTAGCACTAGCAGTCCAGATGACAGGCATCTTATCCGCACGGCTGTAACGGATCCGACTGCTACGGTCGCAAGTTCGAATCCTGCCTCGGGCATGGATGTGTGTGACGTCCTTAGATTAGTTAGGTTTAATTAGTTCTAAGTTCCGAGGACTGATGACCACAGATGTTAAGTCGCATAGTGCTCAGAGCCATTTGAACCATTTTCGTAACGGATCGTGTACTCACGTCTCGATCCCTGAGTCATCAAATAGGGACGTTTGCCAGACAACAACCATCTGCACGAACAGTTCGATGTCGTTTGCAGCAGCATGGGCTATCAGCTCCGAGACCATGGCTGGGGTTACCATTGACGCTACATCACTGACAGGATTGCCTGCGTTGGTGTACTCATCGACGAACCTGGGTGCATGAAGAGCAAAACGTCATTTTTTCGGATGTATCCAGGTTCTGTTCACAGCATCATGAAGATCGCATCATTGTTTGAAGACATCGCGGTGAACGCACATTGGAAGCGTGTATTCGTCATCGCCATACTGGCGTATCACGCGGCGTGATGGTATGGAATGCTATTGGTTACACGTCTCAGTCACCTCTTGATCTCATTAACGGCACTTTAAACAGTGGACGTTACTATTCAGATGTGTTACGACCCGTGGCTCTACTCTTCATTCGATCCCTGCGAAACCGTACATTTCAGCAGGATAATGCACGACCGCATTTTGCAGCTCCTGCGCGGGCCTTGCTGGATAAAGAAAATGTTGGACTGCTGGCATGGTTTGCACATTCTCCATATTTCTCATCGACTGAAAACGTGTGGTTAATGGTGGCCGAGCAACTGGCTCGTCACAATACGACAGTCACTACTCATGATGAACTGTGGTATCGTGTTGTAGCTGCATGGGCAGCTGTACCTGTACACACCGTCCAAGCGCAGTTTGACTCAATGCCCAGGGGTATCAAGAACGTTATTACGGCCAGAGGTGGTTATGCTGGGTACTGATTTCTCAGGATCTATGAACCAAATTGCGTGAAAATTTAATCACATGTAAGTTCTAGTATATTTGTTCAATGAATATCCATATATCATCTGCATTTCTTCTTGGTGTAGCAGTTGTAATGGCCTGTAGTGTAGGAAGAGAGACAGATGATTTTGACTGGTGTGTTGTTGGACCTAGTGTCACAATTTAACATGAATTGATTAAATTTTTCTTCTCTCAATCATGAACATTAAAACTTCTTGTTCATAAGAATCATGATTGAAACTGATCAAAAAATGCGTAACATTCTCTCACTGGCATTTTAGATCACGTGGACAGTAGATCGGAATCGTAGCTAATGTTGGAAAAAATATATAGCGGGCGATCGAAAAGTTCTGATTCAGAGCATTCCTGTAACATAACGCATCGTAGCGCGATTCCGATGAGGGTACGTAAGCACCGACCTGTAGACAAAGGATGGGTGCGTGGGAAATGCGTGAACGCGAACTGTGGTCACTTAATTGGAAAATGTGAACAAACAGGGCCAACATTCTATTATTCTTTTATTGTCGAAGGAGAAGTACCGGCAGATATGCATCGGAGGATGAAAAATGTGTATGCATATCTCTCGAAAACCACCTTTATGGAATGATGCGTCTGGTTACGTGCTCGTCGCGATTCAACACCCATCATCCCCGCATCCTTAATATCATAACGTTGAAGTGAGACACACTGGAGCAACCGCCCTATAGTCCTGATCCCTCCTCATGCGATCATCAAGCCATCGATTTCTTAAAAATGGCACTCAAGTTTCGATGAGTCCAGCGTTCCCGGGATGTGCAGTAGACATTTACGGACTTCTTCACGCAGCAGGACACGGTGCTTTACCCAACGGGTATCTTCAACCTGGTTCGTTGGTCAGATGACTATCTCAATGCTCACGACGATGTTGCCTCTTTGGCATACCGATTCTTGACTATACGTCCTTCGAACGGAAACCTTCAGATCACCCCTTATACAATGTGGTCAGAAACAGGCTGAAGAGCTTCTACTAAGAAATAACTGTTAAGAAAAAAAATAGATACGTTGTTCCGTTTCCGAAGTTAGCCAGTCACGTCGTAGTGGCACTTAAACGCGCTAAAATGCGTTAACGCGCAGACTTCTGCAGGTAAAGGTAAGTTAGTTCGCTATGAGGAAAACAACGAAGGCCACGTTTGGCGACACCGCCGCTTGCACGCTGCTTGAATTTACGCACATGACGACCTGATTGGCGAACTTCAATGCCAGTTAACTCCAAACCAGCACAACGTATTGACTTTTTTCTCAACAATTATTTCTCAGTACAACCTGCCCTGCAACACCATTACAAGGTTTACAGACTATTTCTGACCACCCCGTATAGGATGTGCAGGGATAATTACATAAATGATTATTAACAGAACTATGCTTCCGTCTTGCCTGTCTTGGAGGAGTGAACGTTTAACAATCGCTATCGTATAGTTTCTCAGTATAAGTTCTTGGCCGGCCGCGGTGGTCTCGCGGTTCTAGGCGCGCAGTCCGGGACCGTGCGACTGCTACGGTCGCAGGTTCGAATCCTGCCGCGGGCATGGATGTGTGTGATGTCCTTAGGTTAGTTAGGTTTACGTAGTTCTAAGTTCTAGGGGACTAATAACCACAGCAGTTGAGTCCCATAGTGCTCAGAGCCATTTGAACCATAAGTTCTTGTTCGACAGATTCGTTACTTGAGATTGCAGAGCGACAGATCCATTGTAAAATGTTCATTGGTTGAACTCTTATAATTTTTTTATTAATGTAATACACACATCAAAAATGTTTTGCTTTACCTTCGTTCCGACCTATACAGCAGATTGGAATAGAGATCAACATAAACATCATCTCCGCCCTTTTTATTGCTCATGAAACCCACACATTGCATGTTGTACCACCATACAGTGACACCTTCAGAGGTGGTGGTCCAGATTGCTGTACACACCGGTACCTCTAATAGCCAGTGCCACATCCTCTTGCATTGATGCATGCCTGTATTCATCGTGGCGTACTATCCACAAGTTCATCAAAGCACCGTTGGTCCAGATTGTCCCACTTCTCAACGGCGATTCGGCATAGGTCCCTCAGAGTGTTTGGTGGGTCACATCACCCATAAACAGTCCTTTTCAATCGATCCCAGGCATATTCGATGGGTTTCATCTGTGGAGAACATTCTGGCCACCCTAGTCTAGCGATGTCGTTATCCTGAAGGAAGTCATTCACAAGATGTGCACGATGGGGGTGCGAATTTTTTTTTTTTTTTTTTTTTTTTTTTTTCATCAGTCTACTGACTGGTTTGATGCGGCCCGCCACGAATTCCTTTCCTGTGCCAACCTCTTCATCTCACAGTTGCACTTGCAACCTACGTCCTCAATTATTTGCTTGACGTATTCCAATCTCTGTCTTCCTCTACAGTTTTTGCCCTTTACAGCTCCCTCTAGTACCATGGAAGTCATTCCCTCATGTCTTAGCAGATGTACTATCATCCTGTCCCTTCTCCTTATCATTGGTTTCCACGTATTCCTTTCCTCTCCGATTCTGCGTAGAACCTCTTCATCCCTTACATTATCAGTCCAACTAATTTTCAACATTCGTCTATAGCACCACATCTCAAATGCTTCGATTCTCTTCTGTTCCGGTTTTTCCACAGTCCATGTTTCACTACCATACAATGCTGTACTCCAGACGTACATCCTCAGAAATTTCTTCCTCAAATTAAGGCCGGCATTTGATATTAGTAGACTTCTCTTAGCCAGAAATGCCTTTTTTGCCATAGCGAGTCTGCTTTTGATGTCTTCCTTGCTCCGTCCGTCATTGGTTATTTTACTGCCTAGGTAGCAGAATTCCTTAACTTCATTGACTTCGTAACCAACAATCCTGATGTTAAGTTTCTCGTTGTTGTCATTTCTACTACTTCTCATTACCTTCGTCTTTCTCCGATTTACTCTCAAACCGTACTCTGTACTCATTAGACTGTTCATTCCGTTCAGCAGATCATTTAATTCTTCTTCACTTTCACTCAGGATAGCAATGTCATCTGCAAATCGTATCATTGATATCCTTTCACCTTGTATTTTAATTCCACTCCTGAACCTTTCTTTTATTTCCATCGTTGCTTCCTCGATGTACAGATTGAAGAGTAGGGGCGAAAGGCTACAGCCTTGTCTTACACCCTTCTTAATATGAGCACTTCATTCTTGATCGTCCACTCTTATTATTCCCTCTTGGTTGTTGTACATATTGTATATGACCCGTCTCTCCCTATAGCTTACCCCAACTTTTTTCAGAATCTTGAACAGCTTGCACCATTTTATATTGTCGAACGCTTTTTCTAGGTCGACAAATCCTATGAACGTGTCTTATTATTCCCTCTTGGTTGTTGTACATATTGTATATGACCCGTCTCTCCCTATAGCTTACCACAACTTTTTTCAGAATCTTGAACAGCTTGCACCATTTTATATTGTCGAACGCTTTTTCTAGGTCGACAAATCCTATGAACGTGTCTTGACTTTTCTTTAGCCTTGCTTCCATTATTAGCCGTAACGTCAGAATTGCCTCTCTCGTGCCTATACTTTTCCTAAAGCCAAACTGATCGTCACCTAGCGCATTCTCAATTTTCTTTTCCATTCTTCTGTATATTATTCTTGTAAGCAGCTTCGATGCATGAGCTATTAAGCTGATAGTGCGATAATTCTCGCACTTGTCAGCTCTTGCCGTCTTCGGAATTGTGTATCCCTTCTGCCTTAATTGACCGTAAGTCCTCCAAAGCTATTTTAAATTCCGATTTTAATACTGGATCCCTTATCTGTTCTAAATCGACTCCTGTTTCTTCTTCTATCACCCTCATAGAGGCTTTCAATGTATTCTTTCCACCTATCTGCTCTCTCCTCTGCGTTTAACAGTGGAATTCCCGTTGCACTCTTAATGTTACCACCGTTGCTTTTAATCTTACCAAAGGTTGTTTTGACTTGCCTGTATGCTGAGTCTGTCCTTCCGACAATCATATCTTTTTCGATGTCTTCACATTTTTCTTGCAGCCATTACGTCTTAGCTTCCAAGCATTTCCTATTTATTTCATTCCTCAGCGACTTGTATTTCTGTATTCCTGATTTTCCCGGAACATGTTTGTACTTCCTCCTTTCATCAATCAATTGAAGTATTTCTTCTGTTACCCATGGTTTCTTCACAGCTACCTTTTCTGTACTTATGTTTTCGTTCCCAACTTCTGTGATGGCCCTTTTTAGAGATGTCCATTCCTCTTCAACTGTACTGCCTACTGCGCTATTCCTTATTGCTGTATCTATAGAGTTAGAGAACTTCAAACGTATCTCGTCATTCCTTAGAAATTCCGTATCCCACTTCTTTGCGTATTGATTCTTCCTGACTAATATCTTGAACTTCAGCCTTTTCTTCATCACTACTACATTGTGATCTGAGTCTATATCTGCTCCTGGGTACGCCTTACAATCCAATATCTGATTTCGGAATCTCTGTCTGACCATGATGTAATCTAATTGAAATCTTCCCGTATCTCCCGGGCTTTTCCAAGTATACCTCCTCCTCTTGTGATTCTTGAACAGGGTATTCGCTATTACTAGCTGAAACTTGTTACAGAACTCAATTAGTCTTTCTCCTCCTTCATTCCTTGTCCCAAGCCCATATTCTCCTGTAACCTTTTCTTCTACTCCTTCCCCTATAACTGCATTCCAGTCGCCCATGACTATTAGATTTTCGTCCCCCTTCACATACAGCATTACCCTTTCAATATCCTCATACACTTTCTCTATCTGTTCATCTTCAGCTTGCGACGTCGGCATATATACCTTAACTATCGTTGTCGGTGTTGGTCTGCTGTCGATTCTGATTAGAACAACCCGGTCACTGAACTGTTCACAGTAACACACCCTCTGCCCTACCTTCCTATTCATGACGAATCCTACACCTGTTATACCATTTTCTGCTGTTGTTGTTATTACCCGATACTCATCTGACCAGAAATACTTGTCTTCCTTCCACTTCACTTCACTGACCCCTACTATATCTAGATTGAGCCTTTGCATTTCCCTTTTCCGATTTTCTAGTTTCCCTACCACGTTCAAGCTTCTGACATTCCACGCCCCGACTCGTAGAACGCTATCCCTTCGTTCATTATTCAATCTTTTTCTCATCGTAACCTCCCCCTTGGCAGTCCCCTCCCGGAGATCCGAATGGGGGACTATTCCGGAATCTTTTGCCAATGGAGAGATCATCATGACACTTCTTCAACTACAGGCCACATGTCCTGTGGATACACGTCACGTGTCTTTAATGCAGTGGTTTCCATTGCCTTCTGCATCCTCATGTCGTTGATCATTGCTGATTCTTCCGCCTTTAGGGGCAATCTCCCACCCCTAGGAGAAGAGAGCGCCCTGAACCTCTATCCGCTCCTCCGCCCTCTTTGACAACGCCGTTGGCAGAATGAGGCTGACTTCTTATGACGGAAGTCTTCGGCCGCCAATGCTGATTATTTATCAAAATTTAGGCAGTGGTGGGGATCGAACCCAGGACTGAAGACGTTTTTGATTATGAATCAAAGACGCTACCCCTAGACCACGGGTATTGGTACTGTCGTCTATGAAGACGAATACCTTGCCAATACGCAGTGGATATGGTTGCACTATCGATCGGTGGATGGTATTTACGTATAGTACAGCCATTACAGCGCCTCCAATGTCTAGCAGCGGCGGACGTCGGCCCCACGTAATGCCACCCCAAAACAGCAGGGAAACGCGACCTTGCTGCAATAGCTGGACAGAGTGTCTAAGGCGTTGAGACTGACCTTGTTGCTTCCAAACACGTCTCCGACGATTGTCTGGTTCAACGTGTATGTGACACTCATCGATGAAGAGAACGTGATGCCAATCCTGAGCGTCCATTCGGCATGTTGGGCCCATCTGTACCGCTCTGCATGGTTTCGTTTTTGAAAAGATGGACCTCGCACTGACGACGGGAGTGAAGTTGTGCATTATGCAGCCTGTTGCGAATAATTTGAATCGTAACACGACGTCCTGTGGCTACACAAAAAGCATTATTCAACATGGTGTCGTTGGTGTCACGGTTCCTACGAGTCATAATCCGTAGGCAGCGGCCATCCACTGCGAAGGCAATCTGAGCCAGGTATTCCATCGATAGTTCCTGTCTCTCTCACTATCTCCTCCACGTCCAAACAACATATCTTTGGTTCCCTCCGAGAGGCCTGGACACTTCCCTTGATGAGAGCCCTCCCTGGCACAAAGTAACTATGGGAACGTGATCGAACCGCGGTAGTGACGGTCGAGGCATGGTTGAACTACAGACAACACGAGCCGTGTATCTCCTTCCTGGTGGAATGACTGGACCTGATCGGCTGTCGGACCCCCTCCGTCCAATAAGCGCTCCTCATGCATGGCTGTGTACATCTTTAGACGGATTTAGAGACATCTCTGAACAGTCAAAGGGATTGTGTCTGTGATACAATACTCACAGTCAACGTCTATCTCCAGGAGTTCAGGGATCCGGGTTATGCAAAACTTTTTTTGATGTGTGTATATCAGCTATATAACGGTGTATAATTAATTGGTGTATCTATTCATTGTTGGATGACTGGTGTACGTGGCCAAGACTCATAACGTTTCCAGTAATTTGTTCCTGGCTTGTCAAACCTGAAGCACAGTTCTTGCTCTTGTTTGTTTCCGAGTGATTAGAGAAATGGTGGCGTGGCAACTGCCTCCTAAAATCTGAGAATTTCTAGTTCTTGGTTTCTGTGTGTCTGATGTTGAAGTTAGCCGACATTTCCTTTATTGTGGCTGCTTGTCACAGACTGAATATCTTCGTCCACTGAGCTACTCTAACCTACAAATCGGACATTTATGGAATATTTGTTCGCGCACTCCTTGGTTAAACGATTATCAACACGACTTTTACAACGTGTTTTTGAACGAAACTAACAACTCGCTTCGTTGCGTCCAAGATAGTTAAATATTTACTAACGGTTGCTACACATGGCTCTCCATTCCATAAGATTGTGGAAATGAAAGTGAAACCACAGGATGTTCATGTGGAAAATGCTTTTGGCCATTTTTCCATTGACGAAATCTTTCATGCTAATTCTTCAACAGAAACGTGGTGTCACATAACGAACTCCTCCTCGTTGCGTAATCCCGTGAGCCATAAATTACGCTAATAACTGATCACTTAGAAACTCGTGTGATATATGTTCGTCGACGCAGCGTTGAACTCTAATACTACCTCCTTTCTTCAACGTACTGGCTCGTTATAGTTAACGCGCTGGCGTCTGTATTGTACGGCATCGGAACTTGGTAGATATGCCAATGCCTTAATGTAGAACCGAGATCCACTTGAAAAAAATAATTTCGCGCTGTACGGCATTTCGTTTACGTCTCCGGTGCTCATACACAACAACTTGTTTAAGCACCCGTTTTAAAAAAAAAATGTACATTACACCTTTCTGAATTATTTGACATTTCTACCCATGTGCGAGTCCTAATCCTTTGCCGGCCGCGGTGGTCTCGCGGTTCTAGGCGCGCAGTCCGGAACCGTGCGACTGCTACGGTCGCAGGTTCGAATCCTGCCTCGGGCATGGATGTGTGTGATGTCCTTAGGTTAGTTAGGTTTAAGTAGTTCTAAGTTCTAGGGGACTGATGGCCACAGCAGTGCTCAGAGCCATTTCAACCATTTGAACCTAATCCTTTAATACAGAAACATATTTATGGGTCTTTCTTGGCTTCGCCAAATTTGCAGCTGGTGGCCAAAATTGAAACTAATATTTTTTTCCAGCGTAAATCAATTCCGCATTAATGCATTAGAATATCCACTGACTTTCGCTGCCATACGATTGTTATAGAGCACTCTGGACCTCTGTTTGTATCTGTACTTTAATTATAACCACCCGGTGTGTGTGTAATACTTTACCTATTCATTGATTGATCCATGAAATATTGGGTGAAGGTAGGACGTCTGTAAATTTCTGCCAGCACAGAGTCCTCTCACCTTTTTCAAATGTACACTGGAGATTGTTCAATGAGCTCACCTGTTTATGATGTCACAAACACGTGCATGATATACCCAGCTGTTACTAAGCATGAGTGGCTTGAGCACATGTGCTACTGCTGCATGTCTGTGTGCTAGTCGGAACGCTCTCCCATGGTGGAAGCTCGCCTGATTCATATGAGTTCGATCATCTTCACATGGTAAAATCGTATATGACACCAGATACACAGTTCTCGGAGTTTTTCAGTAACAGTATTCCATTCATTCATTATAATGGAGTTGCAAAAGCTTGAAGTATTCGTCGTGGTATTAGTTTCCCTGCATTTCATAGAACTACTAGTAGAAATATAACGTTCGGCTATAGCAAAGTTCGTGGTCTGGAGCAGCCAACGACGTGCCCCTCAACAGTGCGTGCATTCGCACCACATAAATTTGCCACACACGCGCGGAATCCGTTGGACACCTGTCTTATGCAGCGCTGAGTAGTCTTTGAGCGGTCCCTTATTTTGGTGGTGGAAGAAATAACATATTAGCCCCACTTTTTCTTAATATTCTGCCTATGTTTGCAAGAGTATTTCCAATAGACGACAGGTAAGCTATTAAGGCTTCATGATCTTACTTGTTCTGCTGAGACAAACATTCGTTCTTCAGGTACGCTGTCTGGAAGTGATTCAGTCCAGCTTTCAGGTTCTCGGCCTCTGAGTTGGCACGGTCTCGAGCAGAAAACTGACCTCAGTGTTGTGAGCGTGTGGGTGCTATTCTGTCATTCTGCACAACGGATTAATCTGAGGTGTACCCTTTACCCGGTGGCTCCTGCAAGATCTATTTCCACCCCCACACTACTACAGAAGTCAGACAGTCGCTCCTAACGTTCAAAAGAGAAATGCCTGGAAAACTTTTAGCAATAAATGTCTTCTGTAAGGAAATGACACAAAAATTCACAAAATTTCTTACATAACTAGTGGGATACTTGGGTACTGGGGTAGTGCTAGTTAGTGTAAGAAAAACTTGCAACTTGGCACTTGTAGTTATGAACTGAACAAGCTATTTCCGGGTTCTTTTCGGTATGTGAAGTTACCTCTTAAGGATAGGATTCGCTTATAAAATTTATATATAAAGTTTAAGATTGTTATTGACTTGGCAGAATGGCTGAGAGCCTACTCAACTTGAATAATTATCTGTTACAATGTTGCTAGGTACAGTCGAGGCTGTCGCATGTGTAGTGCAGTGAAGTGTACTGTTGTGGAGGAAATATGGGGCTCGCAAGAGCTGTAGTGCACAATACCTTAACCTGTGATGACTGCTGTATGCGCCGCTCGCTGCTGACAAATAAGATTACTCTCATTCTATCTGGATTGACCTTCGCCAATCAAATTCTCCCTTCGCCTTGATGAAGTCAAGGACTCCTATTCGCCCCTAGTCTAACTATTGGCGTGGTACACCGATCAGATAAACTGTCCACTGATATGCCATTCAAAAATTCATTCGCAGGCGTTTAACTATAACTCTGTACGTTTACACCGCACAATAAGTGTGGTGGCCAACACAGTGAACAATGCTTAATCACAAGGACTCAATATAGAGTCGCACTCCAATTCGCTCTCGACAGAGGTGCTCTCCCAGTCAAGTACTGAGGAGAGACTGGTTCCTCGCTCTTGGAGTGCACGTACGAGCGCACACGGTCTACTTATGTGTTCTCGCTCCAAGAGTGACAACGGAACGGCCCCTCTCCACGCCAGAGTTGAAGAGGTATATTTTGGTCTCTTCCATTACTCCTTCAGCTCAAGGCGTCAGGAATATCGTCTGCCAATCAGCATTGCTCTTCTAAAATGGGTGAATGACATTTCGTTTAAGGCGACCAATCCAGAAATCTGTAGCATTGACGTTTGGCATTTTCTGTCTCCCTGTGAAAACCTCTGAAACTGCGTGCTATGTTTGTAAAGAATGCGTAGGCTGAGCGCTCCCACACAATGTAGCGGAATTTGCTTTTGAGCCAAACACAGGGTCGCTCTGCCTTTCACTCGGCAAACGGTATCTGCTCTACGGGTGGTCGCTGGCCGACGTAGATAGGTTGACTCGTCCTCTGAAGGGACCGGCCTCCTGCTGTGCGGTTTGCCTCTCCCGAACTAAAAGCTTTTGTGACCGCCTTGTCTTCAATGTGTCTGTGTACGCTAGCCTAGAGCATTTCAATCCCGGTGCGCACTTGCGATTTACTTGTTATTTGCATATCGTTTACATGATTTCATACAACATTGACTTTATCTGATCGAGTTTGGGTTCGAATGAAGCATCTTGATGCACGGAATATGATTGTGAGGGCGGAATATGTAAGCAAAGAATGTCAGGAGACCACAACATCTTAACTACCCCGCTCCTTCTGACAAAATTTTTGTCTGGGGTTTGTCAATTCTGAAGAAAACATTGACAAAGTGAGACAAAAATTGTTCTTCTAGATTTTCCAATAATCTTTTCTCAGCCATTCTTAACAATTTTTTCTAATGATTTATTTTTCTATTTTTTTATGTTTTAATTCTACCATTTATGTTTTGTTGTTAGCAAATATAGACATTAAAACGTTTCTTATTCTTTGTCATTGCCAGTAAGTGTCTCTGTTTTTCTTTTTCATTTCGAAAAATTGTTTTTAGTATATTAATTTTTTTAAACTGGTTAGTGTACAGTGTATCATGTTTTGATGTGGTTATATCTTTCTTTTAGTTAAACTTCGTGTGAATGTTCGCAAAACCTCTGTTGTGTGACTTTGTTTTATTTATTTTTGCATTATTTTTCCTTTTTTTGTGTCACTGTTTTAAGAGTGAAGAAGTGTTTCTTTTTCTATCCTCTTTCTACCTATGATTAACCAAAACCTTTTTTATATAAAAAAACTAACTTGGCTTTACCAGGATTTTGAGATTATCTACTTATACCAATAAATTTTCTCTACATAATATTTTAAGATGTCTATCAGACTATGTGCTTTACATACATGATAAAATAAATACTTTTACAAAAAAGGAAAAAATATATAATTTTCTTAACTCAACATTTGTATTTTATCAGTCTTTTCGTTTTGTGCTGCGTCAGTTTCTGTGATCGACGATCCCCACTGAAATACTGGAAGGCGTCGACTCGTTTGTATGGGTGTCACAAATCATGAGAGAAGCACTTTAGCATGCGATGCTGGGCCTTACTTGTTGACATTATCGTCATGGAGTGGTACTTTTAACCGATGATGATGACTATGGTTTACTGCATACACAGTGATGTCTTGGTACTCCTTTGCTGTCACACCTTGGACGTTATGGCAGTTCGATTATTGTAGTTGACTACTGACGATCGTCACCCAATATTGTGCTGTGGCGTGTTAGTACTTCACACCTGGTTCGGTATGGCAATCTGATGATGTGGTTGGGAGAATACTGTTCACTTTGTTGAATCTGCTTCTAGGTAACGTTGGTTGGTACAACTTAATATTCCGTTTGCCGTTCTCTTGTATTTGTTTCAAGATTCTAGGTTTATTTTTGGAGAGGTGGTTGTGGTAGTTGCCATGCTTCAATGTTCAGGGAAAGACGTTTGTAGCAATTTGCTTTGTAGGATAGGAGAGAAAGGGATCTTGATATCTTCTGTCCTTCTTCATCTTGCATCTTCTGTTCTTCTCTTCTTTCTTGCATTCTTCTGTTCTTCTTGGGCTTGGAACATGTGAATATTAGTATATGTAGGATCTGACTGCCTTTCCAAATGTTAGTTGATGAGTTTGAAGATCTGAAAAGTAAAAGCTCTTACGGAATTGATGGCATTTCCAGCAAAGTACTTAAAGCTTGTTCCCCACAGATAAGTAGGATTCTCAGCCACGTATGTAATAGCTCTTTGGAGCAGGGTGTTTTCCCTAATAGACTGAAATATGCCATTGTAAAACCATTGCATAAAAAGGGGGATACGTCGGATGTCAACAACTACCGCCCAATCTCTCTTCTGACAGCTCCATCAAAAATTTTTGAGAAAGTAATGTATTCAAGAGTAGCCTCCCATATTTGTAAAAATAAAGTTCTAACAAAATGTCAGTTTGGTTTTCAGAAAGGCTTTTCAACAGAAAAGGCCTTTGATTGTGTAAATCATGGAATTCTTTTAGATAAGCTAAATCATTATGGTTTGAGTGGGGCAGTGCACAAATGGTTTAATTCATACTTAACTGGAAGAATGCAGGAAGTTGAAATAAGTGGTTCGTGTAATGTTCAAACAACAGCTGATTCCTCAAACTGGGGTGCTATCAAGCACGGGGTCCCACAGGGTTCGGTCTTAGGTCCTTTACTGTTCTTGATATACATTAATGACTTACCATTCCACATTGATGAAGATGCAAAGTTAGTTCTTTTTGCTGATGATACAAGTATAGTAATAACATCCAAAAACCAAGAACTAAGTGATGTAATTGTAAATGATGTTTTTCACAAAATTATTAAGTGGTTCTCAGCAAACGGACTCTCTTTAAATTTTGATAAAACACAGTATATACAGTTCCGTACAGTAAATGGCACAACTCCAGTAATAAATATAGAATTTGAACAGAAGTCTGTAGCTAAGGTAGAATTTTCAAAATTTTTAGGTGTGTCCATTGATGAGAGGTTAAACTGGAAGCAACACATTGATGGTCTGCTGAAACGTCTGAGTTCAGCTACGTATGCTATTAGGGTTATTGCAAATTTTGGTGATAAGAATCTCAGTAAATTAGCTTACTATGCCTACTTTCATTCACTGCTTTCGGATGGCATCATATTCTGGGGTAATTCATCGTTGAGTAGAAAAGTATTCATTGCACAAAAACGTGTAATCAGAATAATTGCTGGAGCCCACCCACGGTCATCCTGCAGACATCTATTTAAGGATCTAGGGATCCTCACAGTAACCTCACAGTATATATATTCCCTTATGAAATTTTTTGATAATAATCCAACCCAATTCAAAAGTAATAGCAGTGTGAATACCTATAACACCAGGAGAAAGGATGATCTTCACTATGCAGGGTTAAATCTGAGTTTGGCACAGAAAGGGGTAAATTATGCTGCCACAAAAGTCTTTGGGCACCTACCAAACAGCATCAAAAGCCTGACCGATAGCCAACTAACATTTAAAAATAAATTAAAAAATTTCTAGATGACAACTCCTTCTACTCATTGGCTGAATCTTTAGATATAAACTAAGTAAAAAAAAACCTTAATCATTAGTGTCATGCAATATTTTGAGTAATGCAATTTCTTGTACAGACATCTTTTATTAACCTGACACGTTCCACATCATTACGAAGTGTCGTATTCATGATCTATGGAACAAGTATTAATCTAATCTAATCTAATCTAATCTTAGTAAATTTTTCTCAACATGTCTGTACCCTCTCTGTCGTTATCTCGAAGCATCTGGTGTTAAGGGAGCTGGTGATTGGTGTTGGTGGCGATGTCTCATTTTTCGTGTACTGAGATTTTTTACAATGTTTTGTTTTATACAAACAACAAGAGATTTTGACTCTATACAATGCAATGTTTATAAAAATGAAGAAAGTTATTAATTATTTCTCACATGATAATTTAATTTAAGCGTATATCTATAATTTTTATAGCCTACCACTTCTTCATTATTTGAATTGTTGTGTACCATTTATTGTTTGTGTGCATGTTGTAGTGTACTTGATACTACAAGAGATTGTTAGTGTGTATAGTATCTTTTTTTAAATTAATGTGTTATTTTGTTGATTCTTAATTTATTTTTGGTTTGCGATTGCCCCTCTGTCTCTTTCCCTTTCTTATCTTTTACCATTTCTTCTTTAAACATAAATTCAAGTTCCCTTGAAACCTCTTTGAATTCTTCGGTATTTTCATTTTTTCCTACTGTCGCCTGTTGATACTTTACCGGTAAATTTCATTCCACATAGACGTATCAGCTGTCCATTACTGTATGGTTTGTCTCGGCATTCATTCTTTTTGTCCATTGTATCAAAGAATTTTACCACGGAATATGTAAGTAATGAAGATCAGGAGACCATGATGTCTTACAGTGTATGCGCCGAACCAATTCCTGTGACAACTAATTAGACGCGGCATCAGCTGGCTGGCTCATAAATAGGGAGCTCACATACTATCGCCAGTATACACTTGGGGATGGCCAGCAGACCCTGCGCTTAAATATCGAGGCAGCAAGTTACAACCAGCAGTTTCCCCTTAATATTATCGAAGATTCTGATTTTGTTCTATAACGCTAACTGAGAAAGCTTTATTCACTACAGAATTCGTTAATGTCGTTAATAAGTTGAATATGGAGGGACATTCCACGTTCAAAAAAAAGTGTTCAGCATCTGGCTCTAAATTACGTTCCATGTTAATGTATCTTCGTCGGATGTACTCTGTATTTCCTCTCCTTGTCGCTTACCTTTCAAGGAAGCTATTGTTTTATACTTACAATCTGCGGAGTGGGCATTCTTTATCAGAATTTCGATACCCTCATCCTGGTTAAGTAATACCGTAGCCTCACAGTTTCCTGCGGCAGACCTTATTAGTAGTTTTCCCCCTACAGCCTCAACTCATTGTTTACTAAGAACATCTACCGGCACTTAGAAAAAACACGCCTTCCTGCAATTAGAGTGTGCATCCTCCGATAAATGACTACGGGTATTCCTCCTTCGGCAGCGAAGAAAAGAATAGCAGAACCTTAGCCCTCTTTGGACGCATTTGGTAATAACGTCACCATAGTTAAAGCTTCCGTATTTACTGCACGAACGTCGGAAAGACACGAAAGTCACATTAATTCTTTTCTTACATGTCGGAACCTACATCCAACTGCACAATCAAAAACCGGAAGTGCGCCGTCTGCGGATTTGGCCGACGACACGACACTGCAATTTGTACACATGCCTTAGTGAGTATAAAATACTGCAGAAACACACAGTCAACGATGTCATTAAACGAAAAAATCCATAGCGACTTTGGACAACTACCGAAAGTGACTGAACATTAATAGATAATGAGGCAGAAATCCTTAGTTTTCGGGATGTAAAAGAGAGTACTGTTGGGTGATTCTTGACTGATCACTTGAATGTCAGTTACCTTGTTTGGTGTATACTTTCTGAATGACGCATGTGTAATTAATCTAGTTCGTTTAATGTTAGCTTAATAAGTCAGTGCGTTACTGAGAGCCTCACCATCAGACCAGTTTTATGATGTTGTGTGCACATTCAGTGCAGGTTGATGTGAAACCCACGGTTTGTTAATGGCGATCACTTCCACTTTCATCGAAGAGGAACTAACAGAAGCAATATAGGTACAGGGTAGTTGACAATTAACTGAAACACTCAGGTGCCGACAGGTGTTGTTGATACACCTCAATAGGGAGAGCTGACAAAGTGTGCCCCGACCGGGACTCGATCCCGGGATCTCCTGCTTACATGCAGACGCTCTATCCATCTAAGACACCGAAGACACAGATGAATAGTGCGACTGCAGGACTTATCCCTTGCGCGCTTCCCATGAGACTACATTCCCAGCTGTCCACAATTCTACAAATGTAATGTAACTAATACATATTTGCCCAGCCAATCATTACTCGCGCACACTTAGGCGATTCCCGTAAGAGTTCGGGCAACCTGTGCGCATTGGCACTGACGAAGGTTAATGGATGAGTAGCTTTTAACTATATATATGAAGATATTAACTGTTCCCGGAAGAACAGATACCATTGATGACGATGCAGATTCTCTAGAATACACGATAATTAATCGAAACCCTCAGCTGCCGACAGGTGTTGTTGATATACCACGATGGGGACAGCTCCTAGAGAAGCTGGACTGTCATAAATGGTATCTGTTCTTTCGGAAACAGTTACTATTTTCATATATACAGTTAAAGGGTACCCAGCCATTGACCTTCGTCTGTGCGATTTAGCACAGGTTGCCGGAATTCTTACGGGAATCGCCAAAGTGTGAGCGAGTAATGAATGGATGGGCAAATATCTATTAGGTACATTACATGTGCAGAATTGTGGACATTTGAGAATGTGGGTCTCACGGGAAGCGTGCAAGGTATAAGTCCCTGCAGTCGCGCTATTCATCTGTGTCTTCTGTGGCTTAGATGGATAGGGCGTCTGCATGTAAGCAAGAGAACCCGGTATCGGGTCCCGCTCGGGGCACACATTTTCAGGTATCCCCATCGAGGTATATCAACAATATCTGTCAGATGGCTAAGCCTGCAGGTTTCGCTGTTGTATATCACCGCGAACGGCCCTTGTGAATCTGCTCAATTTGTTGCAAGTGTTAGATGGGGCCAGAACAGAGTTCTGTGCAGTTGTGAGGGCATTATGATGGAGCGTTGAAAATTATTGGTGCCTGTATGGCGGGTGTTCCCGCCTACAAGGTAGCTGAATTGTTGGATTTTCAATATGTACCGAATAGAAGATTTATAACGCATGAAGGGAAAAACCTCATCCTCTGAGTCACAACGCAGTTTAAAGTATGTGTTGAGTGATGGAGACAGACGATTACTGGAGATAATTTTGACGAAAAATAAGACAACGACAACTGTAAAAGTCTCTGCAGGACTGAAAATCTCTCTGTAACCAAGTCAGCACGCAAACGTCACGAAGGGACCTCAAAAAGCTGGGAACTGCAAGGTGAGCTTGAATTTGAAAGCGTCGATGACGCAAGAGCCCAAACCAAAGAAAACGTGGCGCCGAAGTCATAAAACGTGGACCATGGAGCAATGGAAGAAAGCCATGTGGTAGGATGAGCCTGGTATCACACTGTTTCCACGTTCTGGCAGAGTTTTGTCCAAAGAGCGTAAAATGCAAAGGGTTCGGTGATGATTTGGGCAGCCATATCGTGATTTTCCATGGGCCACGCAGTTGTTTTGCAACGTCAAGACACTGCCAAGGATTGGGTGACAATTTGGGCTGATCAAATCCATCCCATGGCACAAAGTTCGTAGCTCAATAGTGATGTTTTCCAAGTCGAATGGATCCCAGTTAACAAAGCTCGTACCGTCCAGAAATGGTTTTGGAAGCACGTGTATCCATTGTTGCATCTCCGCTGTCCACCGCAGACACTGAATTTCGTTGTTATTGGGCCTTTCTGGTCAACTTTGGACAGGAGGGAGCGTGATCGTTAAATGCCTACATCTTCGTTAGCTGAATTTGCGACTATTTCGCAGGAATGTCGTTATAAGATTCCCATGAAAACCATACAGGATCTGTATTTATCCATTCCGCGACGTCTGAGAGCTGTTTGGGGTGCCAGAAGCTTTCTTACACCGTATTAGTCTGATGTTTTACACTAATGGCCATTAAAATTTACACTACAAGAAGAAATGCAGATGATAAACGGGTATTCATTGGACAAATATATTATAATAGAACTGACATGTGACTACAATTTCACGCAATTTGGGTGCGCCGGCCGGAGTGGACGTGCGGATCTAGGCACTTCAGTCTGGAACCGCGTGACCACTACGGTCGCAGGTTCGAATCTTGCCTCTGGCATTGATGTGTGTGTTGTCCTTAGGTTAATTAGGTTTAAGTAGTTGTAAGTTCTAGGGGACTGATGACCACAGATGTTAAGTCTCATAGTGTTCACAACCATGTGAACCAAATTTGGGTGCATAGATCCTGAGAAATCAGTCCCTAGAACAATCAGCTGTGGACGTAATGACGGCCTTGATACGCCTGGGCATTGAGTCAAACAGAGATTGGATGGCGAGTACAGGTACATTTTCCCAGGCAGCTTCCACACGATACCACAGTTCATCAAGAGAAGTGACTGGTGTATTGTTATGAGCCAGTTGCTCGTCCATCATTGAACAGAAGTTTTCAGTTGGTGAGAGATCTGACGAACGTGCTGGCCAGGGCAGCAGTCAAACATATTCTGTATCCAGAAAGGCCTTTACAGGACCTGGAACACGCGGTCGTGCATTAACCTGCTGAATTGTAGGGTTTCGCAGGGATCGAATGAACCCTAGAGCCACGGTCGTAACACATCTGCAATGTAACATCCACTGTTGAAAGTGTCGTTAGTGCGAACAAGAGGTTACAGAGACTTCTAACCCATGGCAACCTATACCATCACGCCGGGTGATAAGCCAGTATGGCGATGACGAATACACGCTTCCAATGTGAGTTCACCGCGATGTCGCCAAACACGGATGCGACCATCATCATTCTGTAAACAGAACCTGGATTCATCCCAAATAATGTCGTTTTGCCATTCGTGCACCCAGGTTCGTCGTTGAGTACACCATCGCAGGTGCTCCTGTCTGTGATGCAGCGTTAAGGGTAACCGCAGCCATGGTCTCCGAGCTGATAGTCCATGCTGCTGCAAACGTCGTGGAACCGTTCGTGCAGGTGGCTGTTGTCTTGCAAACGTCCCCATCTGTTGACTCAGGGATCGAGACGTGGCTGCACGATCCGTTACAGCCATGTGGATAAGATGCCTGTCATCTCGACTGCTAGTGATACGAGGCCGGTGGGATCTAGCACGGCATTCCGTATTATCCTCCTGAACCCACCGATTCCATAGTCTGCTAACAGTCGACCAACGCGAGCAGCAATTTCGCGATACGATAAAGTGCAATCGCCATAGGCTACAATCCGACCTTTATCAAAGTCGGAAACGTGATGGTACGTATTTGTCCTCTTTACACGAGGCATGACAACAACGCATCACCGGGCAACGCCGGTCAACTGCTGTTTGTGTATGAGAAATCGGTTGGAAACGTTCCTCATGTCTGCACGTTGCAGGTGTCGCCACCGGCGCCAACCTTGTGTGAATGCTCTGAAAAGCTAATCATTTGCATATCACAGCATCTTCTTCCTGTCGGTAAAATTTCGCATCTGTAGCACATCACCTTCGTGGTGTAGCAATTTTAATGGCCATTAGTGTATGTTTGTGGTTTTTACACACCCTTGTTCAGCATCTGTATGTGTCACTGCAGCACAGGTAGAGCTCCCTTCAGAAGTATGACGACGACTGCCATTACAAGTACGGAGCAATTATCAAGGTCGCTCTCATTACTTAAGAGTCACCACCGTGGTATCCAGTCGCTTCAGTTAGTACAGTTATATGGTTTCGAATGTCAGACAGTTAGGGAGCTTTCCCTTCACAATTTTCTCAGAAATAAGTTCTTCAGTGAATGTATATTTCCATGGATTAAATGTTAGATTTGTCGTTCTCATTTTTTCACCCTGACACACCATGTGCGGTTAATAAGAATGTGTCATTACTCCCAGTATTGATAATTTTTAATCGTAAAAGTCATTTCTCTTGGATTTGTGGCTGTCTCAATTTCTCTAACTGTGAACAACTACATGCGACCGCCTTGTTAAGTCATCTTTTCCTGCTACGGAGTCTTTCCAAAGTTTTTGGGGTTTTTCTTGTGTATTTATTAACTTTATAATTGGAACAAGAATTCTACAGGGATTCTATAATAATGAGTTTAATTTTCCATTTCAAAATGAATAATTCAATGTTGTCTTAATTCTAAAGTATGGCATTTAAAAATTTCTGGGATTTCGTTATACTGTAGAATCAACATGTGACTCTGATCGTCCACCTTTTCTGTAGAACTGAAATGTACATTTGATACTTCTGTTTGTAGTACCTTATACTCTTCCCCTTCTTCATCACACTCCCGTACGGTTCGGTGTATCAGTATCCTAAAAGGACACTAGTGTGCCTTCGAAAATATTAGCAGCGTCCATCTAGATCTAGATTTTTCCTTTGCTTGATTAAAGTGTAACTATTTTCTGGGCATCTGCTGATAATGTTAGTAAATATCATGCAAATTGCGGAGAATAAATGATAGGTCAATCTACCTGTACCGTTTCTTGTGATTGTTCGAGTTTTAACGAGTTTTTATTTTCAAGAAATGATCCTGTTAACCGTTTTACAGTTTCATTTTGTTTACTCTTGCCTTTATTTAATCTCGTCTATGGGGACACGACTATATGAAGGCACTTTTCTTTCTTCATACTTGGACGATAAAGACAGAATTAAAGGGGCGCATGACACTGAAGCCTTCAACACCCATACTAAAGTCTATTCATAAACATCGATGGATGTAATGCGCTTCACCTGTTAAGTCTTCCTGTATATGATTAATTTCAGTAGTAACTAACCGTGCTTCTGTATCATATCTTGAATTAGACAAACATTTCAAAAATTCTTCGAATGCCCGTACAATATTCTCTCTGTGGTTAGTTAGTGTGCCTGAAGCCATCTTAACTTACTAAATGTAAAAAAAGACGTTCTGTTCTTGTTATCTCTTGTAAACCACTTCACTAATTTAATGACATTGTTTATTCCAAATATTCTGCACTAATCCCCTGGCACATGTTCCTCGCTTTCAATCCCCTCGAAACTAGAATACTGTTTTATCCACCGGAATTCACTATTTTCGCCCCGCTGTACACGTTCATGGTACACTGGCCATATTTAAAAAAAAGATTTTATATGCAATTTTACGTCATTTGGCTTTGGATACGGATGCCAGACACTGTGAGTTGTTGCTTGCATTGCAGCAAGGGATATCGTGTTGCTACGTCCCATCAACGTATCGGTCTTATCAAGATATCTGCCACTGACATAACCAGTCTCGGTCCAATTAGATACCCATACACAGTCAATAGCATTAATAGAAGGATGACATGAAGGCGATAAGGTGTGACGTCTGATGTACGAGACGTGAACACGCGAATTAATTAATGTGGAACGTCTAGTTCTTGCTGTCGATAGGAATCGTATCCAAAAAACGGTTGTTTCTCTAATTTTATTTCCCCAGTCAGAAAAAGATTCACCATTCGCCATTCTTTAGGTACGCATAACTGGAGATTTTTCTGTTGATTCAACTAAGCTATTTCAGCAGTTTCACTTCTCAAGGCTCTTTGTAGCAGCAGTAGTAGTACTAGCACAGGGTATCAGGTGTTGAAATAGAGTCGTGAAGTCCTTCACGAGCCGAAGAACTGTGGCGGGAATAATCTATACTCATTGTATGATGGAAGTACAGATAGCATGTAACAGTGTATTAGGCCAGAGCATTGTGGGATGCTGTCTTCAAGGGAACGTTTTCCATGAAAACCAAGGAATATCTGCCGAAAACCTTTGTCGGAACGAGTGAACTGGAGCAAGCTGTTTCACACGTACGGTGTCTTCTGATTCTTGTTTGAGGCGGACTTGCATTGTGACCTTAAGCTGGTTGTGACAGACGTTAGCACCTTATATCCTCACTTACCTCACTGAATCATCCTGCTGAACAATGTCTGCAAGTGGCTGTTACGTTGTAGAAAGCACACTCTTGAACAACTATGTGAGATTTTCATAAGAAGCCCTCTTAAGAACTTCAGCAAGAGCACTTAAATAACGTTTCTCGTTTCCTGAGTCATGTGACGACTAATGATTCCACGCTAGTGAGATGGTTTACCTTTTCTTCTCAACTTATAATGTGATGCGCACGGTAGAGCGCATTTGTGAGTTTTTGTGAGCTATGAGCACTACGAAGCGTAGAAACCCTAATCGTAAAATGTAAGCACAGCACAATGAATTGGACTGGGACAGGGTGTAATATATCAACAGTAATAATCTAATAAGGTGAACTGAGAAAGGTAGGGTTCCCTTTAAATAATTAGAGAATTATTCATACAATTTATTGCTCAGTCTCACAGTAAATTGTTCCATTTTCACTTTCACAGCTCAACTTGTGTGTAGTTTGTGCTGTGGCCTAGCGGTTCTAGGCGCTTCAGTCCGGAACCGCGCTGCTGCTGCGGCCGCATGTTCGATTCCTGCCTCGGGCATGGATGTGTGTGATGTCCTTAGGTTAGTTAGGTTTAAGTAGTATGAAGTCTAGGGGACTGATGACCTCAGATGTTAAGTCCCCTATTGGGTAAAGACATTTGAACGATTTTTGTATGAAACATACAACTCCATCTGCTATATGCGTTTTTGCAACAAATTTGACGAAGTGTCAGTAGCAGCGATGTAATAACCGTTTGGGCCTTTGGCAAACTTCACGATGGTCCAACGAATTGCCATTAGATTTAAATGCAGGAAATCTGTGTTATAGGCTGCATCAGTAATATGATGAAGCCTTGGTGGCATCGTTAAGAAAAGGCCAGCTTAGTAAAGTCGCAGATATTTCCAATGTGGTGTAACGTAGTAGTTCGCTCTTGAAAGGTGTGTTTCTACATCTGATAAATTATGTCTATTCAGATTTCGCGGCAGTCGCACATAAGCGTGGTATTAGTAGTGCCAGTATCACTCGTGAGAGTTAGTTACCTATTAGAATGGACGTGATGAACTGATGGTAGTCAGGAATGCGTTTAAGGCGACAAAGACGACATTATACAACACCTCACTGAGTTTGAATGGCGTCGAGTAATAGGGCTGCTGGAAGCTCGAAGTCCATGTGGGATATTGCAGAAGGACTTGGCAGGAATGTAGCCACTATACTTGATATCTGGCCACGGTTGTCACGATACTGTACGGCCGCATAAAGACCGGGCTGCGGAAGGACGCATGGTACTAGGGAGAGGGAATACCCTCAAGTTAGGCGTGTGGCTCTGGCACACCATACTGCATCTGAAGCAGCAATTTGAGCAGCAGTTAGCACCATAGTGACGCAATAAACTATTACAAAGGTAGCTACAAGGGTAGCTTTGAGCCAGATGCCCTATAGCGCGTATTCCACTAACCCCACATCACCGCCATTTGTGACTTTCGTGGCGTCAAGCCAGAGCTCATTGGAGGACAGGGTGGGTGTACGCTGTACTTTCTGTAGAAAGTTAGTCCTGCCTCGGTGCTCGTGAAGGCCGTATGCTGGATAGAAGGAGACGAGGTAAGGGTCTGCAACTAACCAATCTGCATGCTGGACACGTTGGGTCTAAAGGTGGAGTTTTAGTCTCGGGCGCGATTTCGTCTGACAGAAGGAACACTCTTTTAGTTACCGCACGCACCCTGATTACAAATTTGTACGTCAGTCTTATGATTCGACCTGCTGTGCTGCCATTAATGAACAACAATGCAAGAGGTGTTTTCGAACTGGTTGGTATATGCCCAGGTGCCGCTGTTGTAACCCAACATGCCCTACACAGAGTCGACATGCTGCCTTGACCTGCTCGATCACCAGCCCTGTTTCCCGTCGAGCACATGCTGCTCATCGTATGTCGGCGGTCTCTTCACGTTTCCACTTCACTATCACATCGGAAACAATAGACATAGGGATGTTTAGGTGTATGGAAATCTCGCGTACAGACGTATGACGCAAGTGACACCCAATTATCTGACCACGTTCGAAGTCCATGAGTTCCGAGGAGAACCCCATTCTGCTTTCTCACGATGTGTAATGACTACTGAGGGCGCTGATATGGAGTACCTGGCAGTAGGTGGTACCACAATGCACCTAATATGAAAAACGTATGTTTTTGAGGGTGTCCGGATTCTTTTGATCACGTAGTGTATCTTTGTGGCGCCACTGTAACAAGGAACATCAGGTAAGGGGAGTGCAGATTCTTATATATGTTTGCGAATGTAGCAATAAGTGTTATTTCAAAACGTCACAGAATGCACTCGATCTCTCTCCTCTCCTCAACATATTCTCTAACGAAGTTGTTTTCTTAATACACATTTCATTTTACATGTGTATGAGCTTTGCTTCAAGTGTTCATTTATAATGATTGTAATAGTATGTCTTTTTGATCCATGGGTAGAATGTTGAATGAATTAGAATGTAGACTTTTTGGTATTTCATCCTGTGCTAGAGCGCACAGAGAGCAGAGTTGGTGGCTGATGATTTAGTTCCACTAAACAACTTCTGTGATGTTTTGTACTAAATTTACCAGATTTCCAGGAGTTTGATAATTTGTGAGTGAGGACTAGACATGTCAGTGGTTATACATATTGGAGACTACCTACATATTACAAGGCCCGTTGCTGACGGAATATTTTTTTCGTATTTTTTTATCGGTTATGTGTTTTTTAGTGTAGAGAGTTTAGTATGTGATCGATTTATTCTGTTTACAGTATACCTGTCAAGATGTTTGTTCGGTTGTAAATAATTGTGTTGGACGGGCTAATCGCTATCAGAGGAGCACTGTGGAGAATACAGAATGATACGTGGTACTTAATGCATTAAGGAATATGTGGAAGGGTGGACCCAGCAATGTAACTTTATTTTCACACAACCTTTTTAACAATATATAAAATGTGCTTTAAGATAATCGAAGCATTTAACCACAAAATTTTCTTTAACAAAATGAACAAACTTTCAAAATTCCTTTGACCTTAAACTTTAAATCTAATCAGCTCTTAATCTTTACAAAAGATGTCTGAATTGCTGTTCTACAAAGTGTGACAACGATTAAAAGACGGCCGGGCCTGCAGCCCCCCCCCCCCCCCCCCCGTTATCACGTGAAATAGCGATGTGTACTACCATGTTGGATGTAGTCTATCTTATTGAATGCCCTCCTGCAACGTACGAAAACAATACAAGCACCGTTGATGACAACTGATTCAATTACTCAAAACAGATAATTCGTTGTTAAGACACGCGCCTGTGCTTAAAAAGGTTAAACAGATTAGCAAACCATTGGACACTGATAAGGCTTACTTCAAAGCTAACAACGTCCTTTTTGACAATCGTATTCTGACTAAAGTCCTGGTGACCGTTGGCTGTTAATATTTTAAAAGTTAAACTGATTGTCAGTTATGAAGGCCGGTCTGAATGAACGTTTTAAAACATTACTTATGAAAACTTACTACAATAGAACTCACTCGGCGGAATTACAAGATTCAGCTAAAATACAGTAATAATTACCCGGTCTTTCAAAGCCAGCAATGCACAGTATAGTACAACAGGTTGTTCGGATTGTAACTAGTGTCTGGGAAATGCAATTACAATCAAAGAATGGAATCGGTTAAAATTTAAATCTTACCACAAGATCCCTCTTTTGTTTAACGGCAACCTGTGCCATAGTACAATTGTTCTGGCTGTATTTACGACCAAGACCTGGTTAATTAGAACGTTAATGATCAAAATCAAAAGGCTCTGAGCACTATGGAACTTAACTTCTAAGGTCATCAGTCCCCTAGAACCTAGAACTACTTAAACCTAACTAACCTAAGGACATCACACACATCCATGCCCGACGCAGGATTCGAACCAGCGACCGTAGCAGTCGCGTGGTTCCAGACTGTAGCGCCTTTAACCGCTTCGCCACCCCGGCCGGCCATTAATGATCGGGAACAGATCAGAGACGAAAGGCCATATAATACAGGGTCACATTTTCAAACGACAACTAGGATCTTAGTACTATACTACTGCCTATACCTACGACCAAAGAGCCGACCAAGTAAGTGTCTGACAGAAAATAATAAGAAGGGCAGGTAGACAATGAAAGAAATTACCACTACGATTACATAATGTTACTCCCCTTTATCAGCAAGTAGTTACATAGATCCACGGTGCGTCGCAGCGGTTACTGAGTGGTGCAATGAAAGCCAGGTAGAAGAGGGCAGACAGGCCACGAGATGTCGCCCGACACGAATGTTGCCAACCAACCTACGGGATGTCGGCCTGCCGCTTGCAGTCGATGCTGACCCAGGTGAAGTACCCCGGTGTCTGCTCTGCGTAGGCCGTTCTTGGGCAGCTCGTGGTTTCGGACGCTCGGACCTCGTGACCACTTCTTGTCGCGACGCTACCGCCAATCCACTAACTTCGTGCCTCTGTCTCGGGCCAGCTAACCTTGTGTATATGTCGGCAAGCAAAGACCATATAAGAACACAGCCCACAGATACCAATTCTTCCTCAAAGGTATTGGTAATGAGGTCGCGAGAGGCATAGTCGATACTACACCTGAGCCAGTAACGCCAGACAAAAAGTGGTTCAAATGGCTCTGAGCACTAGGGGACTTCACTGCTGAGGTCATCAGTCCCCTAGAACTTAGAACTACTTAGACCTAACTAACCTAAGGACATCACACACATCCATGCCCGAGGCAGGATTCGAACCGGCGACCGTGGCGGTCGCGCAGTTCCAGACAATAGCCCCTAGAACCGCTCGGCCATCCCGGCCGGCTAGTAACGCCAGACAGAACTGACAGGTCACTGAAGTTAATGTTTTTTTTGTGAAATGCTCGAACCAAGTGATTCAGACTGATGCAGGAGCATTCAAGGTCTAGTGTCTACTAGGAGATACAAAAGCGAGAGGAAGATCTTGGTATATCTCTAAATAGCACCCTAATTTTCATTGGACAGGAATGGACTGGAGCTATTACATTTACCAGCCACTAACAGTTATAGCGAGCTGTTGCGGGCATGATCGATCTAAGCGTATGGAGCAATTGGAGTCTAGAGATGGCGTTCTATTAACCAAAAGAATAACTTGTGTCATCTTCAGGCACCATAAAAGGAGTTGTAATTGTAAATATAAAATATTCTCATTTGTACTTGCCAGACAGGCCACTAGATGTGATCCCAGACCAAAATCTAACTTACCTCAATTGACCCTTGAACATGATCTTTCCTGCTCTGTGGAAGGGCTCTTGCTATAAAGATCTCATTACTGCAGAACAAACATATGCAGCAGCACCGTCGTGAACAATGTCATAGGGTATATGAAAACTAGACATGGTAGTCTTAATGGGAATTCCTCGATATTTCATTAAATAAAATATGGAGTTTCAGTCTTCGATCGTTATTCTTTATTTTCAGTTACCGGTTTCGGGCTAGCTGCCCATCTTCAGCTCATATATGGCATTTACAGAGTAACTTTTCCGTACAGAACAATCTGTTCGCTGTCATAAGTAAAGTAAATTTTGAGTTTTGCTTTACTTATGACAGCGAACAGATTGTTCTGTACCGACAAGTTACTCTCTAACTGCAATATATGATCTGAAGATCGGCAGCTAGCCCGAAACCGGTAATTGAAAATAAAGAATAGCGATCGAAAACTGAAACGCCATATTTTATTTAATGTCATAGGGTCAACAATGGTTTCCACTTCCGATACAGCTGTGGTCTTGCCTTTTGTCAGCGCAGCCTATGTCTGTTTAGAGCGCAGAACAATCTTGCCACCTAAAATCTTTGTACAGAGAACTCCGACTGAATGGGTCACCATTAAAAGTGATTAGTTAAATACACAGCCAATGAACATTGTGGTGCAATCTGAATTATCAAACGAAACTTGATTGGAATGTGTATACAGTGTGTTTCAAAACTACACTGGTACACTTCGAGACAATGCAGAATGTGACTTGACGAACAAAATCATCAAAGGAACCTAGGCGAGGAAACGTCAGGTAGCAGACTTGGCGTTGTATTCGCATAGATCGTGAGTAGGTAGAATCTCCGCAACTGAAACCACGATTGCCAGCGGAACAGGCGGAGCTAACTGCTACATAGACTACAGACGTTGCGTGCATTGAATGCGATGTTCTGTTGTCGTGGCGGCTGACTGTGTTTGACAGGCGCTTCTGTCCTCAGTGTATTTCTCCCCGAACACTCTACATTAGCCGGCCGCGGTGGTCTAGCGGTTCTAGGCGCTCAGTCCGGAATCGCGCGACTGCTACGGTCGCAGGATCGAATCCTGCCTCGGGCATGGATATGTGTGATGTCCTTAGGTTAGTTAGGTTTGAGTAGTTCTAAGTTCTAGGGGACTGATGACCACAGATGTTAAGTCCCATAGCGCTCAGAGCCATTTGAACCATTTTGAACTCTACATTAATCTCCGATGTTTTGTGTTATAGAATACGCGATGTAACCGACAGCATAAAACTTACGGGGGCAAAAGTTTACCTGCGCAACTGCCATCCCATCTAATATCCTGGAGTGTGAGGCAATCGGCCGAATAGCATGAATAACAGCAGACATTCCTAGATGTCAGCATTTTATTTAATCTAAAGGACAGGATACATGAGTGCTAGGAAATGGGGAGGAACCTTACGTGTAGGCACTGTGCCAAGTTTAAGATAACCGGACCCAAGGAATCTACGTTACTATCTGTTCCGTTGGCACTGGAACATAAATACAGTGTACAAAATAAACCATACTACTGGCCATTAAAACTGATACACCACGAAAATGACATGCTACAGACGCCAAATTTAACCGTCTGGAAGAATGTCCTGTGATCTGCAAATAATTATCTTTTCAGAGCATTCACAGAAGGTTGGCGCCAGTGGCGACACCTACAACGTGCTGACATGATTAAAGTTTCCAACCGATTTCTCATACACAAACAGCAATTGTCCGGCATTGCCTGCTGAAACGCGGTTGTGATGCCTCGTGTTAGGAGGAGAAATGCGTAACATCACGTTTCCGACTTGGATAAAAGTCACTTTGTATCCCATCGCTATTGCGATTTAGCGTATCGCGACATTGCTACCCGCGTTAGTCGAGATCCAATGACTATTAGCAGAATAAGGAATCGCTGGGTTCAGGAGGGTAATACGGAACGCCGTGCTCGATCCCAACGGCCTCGCATCACTAACAGTCGACAGGCATCTTACCCGCACGGCTGTAACGTCTCGATCCCTGAGTCAGGAGATGGGGACGTTTGCAAGACAACAGCCATCTGCAAAAACAGTTCGACGACGTTTGCAGCAGCATGGGCTATCAGCTCGCAGGCCATGGCTACGGTTACCCTTGACGCTGCATCACACACAGGAGCACCTGCGATGGTGTACTCAACGATGAACCTGGGTGCACGAATGACAAAACGACATTATTTGGGATGAATCCAGGTTCTGCTTACAGCATCATCATGGTCGTATCCGTGATTGACAACATCGCGGTGAACTCACATTGGAAGCGTGTATTCGTCAACGCCATACTGGCGTATCACCCGGCGTGATGGTATGGGGTGCCATTGGTTACACGTCTCGGTCACCTCTTTCTCTCACTGACGGCACTTTGAACAGTGGACGTTACATTTCAGATGTGTTTCGACCCGTGACCCCACCCTTCATTCGATTCCTGCGAAACCCTGTATTTCAGGTGGATAATGCACGACCGCATTTTCAGGTCCTGTACGGGCCTTTCTGGATACAGAAAATATTCGACTGTTGCCCTGGCGAGCACATTCTCCAGATCTCTCAGCAATTGAAAACGTCTGGTCAACGGTGGCCAAGCTACTGGCTCGTCGCAATACGCCAGTCACTACTATTGATGAACTGTGGTATCGTGTTGAAGCTGCATGGGCAGCTGTACCTGTACACGCCATCCAAGCTCTGTTTTACTCAATGCCCAGGCGTATCAAGGGTGTTATTACGTCCAGAGTTGGTTGTTCTGGGTACTGATTTGTCAGGAGCTATACACCCAAATTCCATGATAATGTAATCACATGTCAGTAGTAGTATAATATATTTGTCCAATGAATACCCGTTTATCACATGCATTTCTTCTTGGTGTAGCAATTGTAATGGCCAGTAGTGTATATATAAAACAAACATTAAAAATTAAATCTTCCATTGTATTATAAAACTTTTATTATTCGTTTAAATTATTTTATCGGGTCGCTATTATTTCTCACCGCAGTGCTTTCACTACCTACGAATTAAGTACAGTTATAGTGGATGCTCAAAACATCTGTTCCCAGCGTCGCAGCATGCCCGATATCTGCGTATCATTGACTGCCACACTCACTCAAAGATACCGGGCATGGCGTGAACAACCTCAAATGCTGCATGAACCTCGCTTGCTATGTCTTCCGCTAACTTCATTTGAGTTTCGTGCACTAAATTCTTCAGATTGCGCAACAGGACGAATTCCATCGGGTTGAGATTATCCGACGATAGAGGGCCACCTTGACCAATCCAGCGATCCCAAAAGTTTTACCTGATCTGGATTCTGGCAGCTCGACTGAAATGCGACGATGCTCCATCGTGCTGGAACCAGTGCAAGTGGCACCTCCACCAGCAAATGGTTCAAATGGCTCTGAGCATTGTGGGACCTAACATCTATTGTCATCAGTCCCCTAGAACTTAGAAATACGTAAACCTAACTAAACTAAGGACATCACACAACACCCAGTCATCACGAGGCAGAGAAAATCCCTGACCCCGCCGGGAATCGAACCTGGGACCCAGGGCGTGGGAAGAGAGAACGCTACCGCACGACGACGAGCTGCGTACGCACCTCACCAGTAATTCTGACAGCACTTCTTCAATGAACGTTGTACACCAAACCCCTTTGAGTCGGGAGGGCAGCCGTGGGGGGCAGTCAAGTAATCGTGGACGATGCCAATCCATACACTGACGATGGACATGTCCTGATAACATCGTTCGCGGAACCGACCAGCATAACGAAGTGGTTGGTACACTGGACTCGCATTCGGGAGGTCGAAGGTTCAACCCCGCGTTTGGCCATCATGATTTAGGTTTTCTGTGAGTTTCCTAAATCGTTTAAGGCACATGCTGGGATGGTTCCATCGAAAGGGGACGCCACTTTTCTTCTCCATCCTTCCCTACTCCGAGCTTGCGCTCTGTCTCTGATGGCCTTGTTGTCCGTGGGAAGTTAAACACTAATTTGTTCCTCCCAGATCGTTCGTGGGGGTATGGTGATTCGCATCCGAAAACACGTGGCAGTTGTGGACATTGAGCATACTCTCACAGGTGAAAAACACTTCGTCAGTGAATAACACATATACAGCTTAATATGGCTGCCAGGCGTAACGCTGCAGTAACCACTGATGAAATTCCACAAGCGGAGAAAATTCGCTGGCGAACAGCGCTTGAGTCTTCTGAAAATGTAATGAATACCTTCCCCTCTTATGCAGCACTGCTAAACGGCTGACTGGGAGCATTGCAACTCGCGTGCCACGGCGCAGGTGCTTGCCGTTGGATCTGCGTCGAACCTCTCTAGTACGTGTCCTCCGTCATGGGCGTACACCTAGCGCGCGACCTCTGTCGTGATGAAGCCCTGTCATATCGTCGAGATGTTATCTGATGGCCGCAAACATGGATTAGTATGACTGCCGCCTGTGGGAGTATAGCTGCCCATACATGCATAACAGTGTGGGCCCACTGCCTACCGCCTCGTCATACGTAAAATAAACGTTGAGCTGCTCGGTTCAGATGAATATCTGCAAGTTGCTGTATACCGTAATGTGATAAACTGCGACTGGGCGCTGCGTTTCTTCTGCTTCTGTTTGTCGTTCCCTTCTGCCGCTACCGCTGTTGGCGGTCTCTATGGTGTTGGTGTGACATGTGTAGCCGAGTCAATCGTGATCTGACGTCCAGACCGCTGTCAAGTACACTGCAAGACGTTGTGCCCAAGGCCTACTCGAGTACAATTTCACTCCTGCTGCTGGAGGGGAGGCCTAGTGGGAGCCGCCACCACTTACAACTTCAACGTTCTGTAGCATCACTGGATGACGTTTCCGGGCGTGGGTTTCTATAACCATTTTCTTCCTCAAGGCACCTTCTACATCCCCTAGAAGATGGTTGGCGTAATTTTCAAAAACGCTGCTATGTACAAGTGAACATTGCATAATGAGTCATTATCAGTGTCATTGCTAATTAGCGATTGGTGGACCAGATGAGCCAAAGAGGGATTCGTCGCTCGGTGGTCGAAGACTCTTGGGCAGATTGGCAAGAAATATTGACACCAGACTGTTCAAGAAGCTTCAGTTAAGGAAAGAAGGCGAAAGATAGTTTGCGTGCTCCTGCAAGATTCCACAAAGGGACTCTGAAAGCCTGACAAGAATTGCTGCTCGGCTGGTAGAACTATTGATATTGCGGAAGCACGGAAGCAGACTGCAGCTGTGGCGATCTCGGTTTCTGCACGCTCAAGTCTCGTCACCAGGTTACTTCTTTGTTCTGTGCGACCGGGACTGATGACTTGACGAACCTGTGGTGGGCTAAGTAGCCATAAATACTATTTGCCTCAACCATTCAGAATCTGTCATTGCCTGCCGACAAGGATGAGAGGTACACTTCATGCCCGTAGATGATCTGTAACGAGTCATCTGATAATTAATACTAAGAGCTGCTTATGCTAGCTGTGAAATGCTGGCTGTGTCTGAGCCCGGTGCCGTCAGAAGAGTAATTGGAGCATTGTGGCCAAGGGACCATCTGCTAGCAGATTTTTTCCAACCTTAGGGCGCCTAACTGGTAGTCAGGATTAACACCCATGCCTGAATACCTGCTATGCTGTCAGCTGTGGGCTTGACCCTGCCGGCCACTGTCGCTACCAACTGAGCTGGGTTACTTGGTTCAACTCTACATGCTTGGGCGCTTTCTGCATTGGGTCATGTGGCTACACAGCATGACCAACTCCTATGGAATCTAGCATAGTAAAGTGCTGTCTATCTTCCGAGGCATTTGATGGCGCTTGCTACCGCTAGAGTACTGACCAAGTAGGCATGCCTCACATGCCTCAGCTGCCGCCCACTCGATAGGGCAACACCGCACCATGACCATTAGTGGGGGCTGGTTGCTGACCTGGGCACCTTACCCTTACCGACGCCAGCTTGTGTTTTGGGCGGCACAGATCACTCCCTAGCAACACTACAATTTCTTTCGATCTCCACCTGATAACACAAAAGGAATTTGAAGAGTATTTCCGAAAATTATTAAATGAGGACAGAGAAGAATATCTAGAAGAAGGAACAGGGGAAGATAAAGGACATGAAGATGATGAGATCCAGATTTTAGAAAGTGAAGTACTCCAGGCGTTGAGAACAGGAAAGAATGGTAAATCACCAGGACCAGGCAATATCAATCTGGAGTGTCTGAAATATGGTGGTGATAAAATTGTGAAACTGATAACACAGCTCTTCAACAAAATGATACATGGGGAGTCAATACCCAACGAGGTGAAGCTAGGTTACATTAATACAATATTTAAGAAAGGGGATCGCAAAATTTGTCCAAATTATCGAGTAATTTGTGTTACAAACACATTAATGAGAATTTTTGGGAAAGTAATTAAAAACTAACTGGAAATAATTTTAGAACCCGAGAAGAACAATGTGGATTCACGGCTGGGAGATCATGTGTAGACCATATTTTCACATTAGGACATATTTTGGAGAAACATAGGGAAAAATAAAAAAAAATATACGATTAATTTTCATAGATCTCGAAAAAGCGTATGATCCTGTTCCAAGAAAATTACTTTGGAGAGCACTACATATGGCAAACATAAACCCCTCCTTGATTAAAATAATACAACAGATGTATAAAGATAACATTTGCCAAGTGAAAGTTAGTAATAAACTTTCACAGAAATTTAGATCAAGCAAAGTCCTTTTACAGGGCTGTCCCATGTCACCACCATTATTTTAAATCTATATAGATATTAGCCTTAGAACATGGTCTCGTAAATGTAATAGTATGGGATTTCAAATAAGAGATGGAGTTCACCTACATCATTTATTCTTTGCTGATGATCAAGTAGTCGTAGCACAAGATGGGGAGGATGCTAACTATAAGTGCAATCAACTAGCAGTAGCATACAAAACTTGGGGTTTGAAGATTAATTACCAAAAAACAGAATACTTGACTAATGATTCAGATGAGCTATACATTGAAGGAAAGAAAATCAAAAATATACACAGTTTCTGTTATTTGGGATCCAGTTTAGAAATCGAGGGAAAATCAGAATCAGAAATCAATAAAAGTATTAGTAGCGGACGGAGGGCCATTGGGATACTTAACTCAGTCTTATGGAGCAGGATTTTAATGAGCAGAACTAAAAAATTAATGTACAAATCCATATTAGAGAGTGTGGTTCTGTATGGAAAGGAGACCTGGACAATTAACATGAAGCACATTAAAAAATTACAAGCTCTAGAGATAAACTTTTGGAGAAGATCGGCAAGTATCTCCAGGATAGAAAAGATAAGGAACACCGAAGTAATAAGGAGAATGGAAACAAAAGAAAGAATATATGACGTAATGGATAGGAAGAAATTACAGTGGTACGGGCATGTACGACGAATGGAGAAAACCAGAATACCAAAATTGATACTTGAGTGGGAACGTCAGGGGAGAAGAAGAAGAGGACGCCCTATGACCACCTGGCTCCCAAATGTACAGCACACAATTAGGAGAATGGGCGCAGAGGAAGAAGACACACAAGATCGAAACACCTGGAGGAATATTTTTAGAATATAGTTTAAGAACAGTTATTGTTTGTTTGTAATTTCCAAATAAATTATTATGTTGGAGATAAGCCTCTATAATGAGGAAAAGCTCAAAATAATAATAATAAATAAATATATTAATGGAACTCCTTTGTATGACTTGCATTGGACATCCATCTGACTCCATGAACTCTCCACCTATTTAATCATCACTCAATGCCATTTAAATTGCTATTGGGATCCCTGTTTACACCAGTCATCATGACACACCACCACATCAGATTACCGTGGACCATTTACAACAGGTGTGGGTCATCTTTCACACGGGAGAATAAAACTGCTTTATAAGATCCCTCCCAACTGAATCAATGCATGTAGAAGTGTTGAAATATCAAAATGATAAGCAGCTGACAGTACAATATTCATTGTAGATGTGTCTCGATTTTTTAATACTGAAACATCATATAGTCTCTCATCCTCTTAAGTTTCATTCCGTTCGTTTCTCAGGCAGTATAAATATAGTTTTTTTGAGTTAGTTTTCGGTTTCGACTAGGTATTGTAGATTTGTCTCCATCGTATTGAACGGCTTATACGCTTGCCGATGTAATGTAGATTATATGTCGATGTGTTCCTTCTTTTTAGAATTTTTAACAGTCTGACCGGTAATGTTTCATTAGCTTGATGTTATAATGTTTCGTGCGATGTTACAGTGGTCAGCTTCAGGAACTGTTTGTCCCGGTTGGTTGTAATTAAAGTGTAGTTTGTCGCAGAGATCCATTGTGGGCTTTAATTAGCAAATGGCAGTAAAGCTAGTAGATATTTTAGTGGGTTAATGTGGAACCGATTTACGTTGGAAAAAATTAGTTCAGATTTTGGCCACCAGTCGCAAGTGCGGCACTGTGAATACAAGGAAGACGTCTAGAAATATTTCTGGATGTACTGGATTAGGAACAGGACGTGGGCTGAAATGTTCAAACAGGTGAGAAATGCATAATGTCAATTTTTATGCTAAACACCACTTATATAGTAGACGAGCCAGAGACATCGACGAGATGCTGCATTTGTAAAACATCTACATACATACATACTCCGCATCCCCCATACGGTGCATGACGGAGGGTATCTCTTACCACAACTAGCATCTTCTCTCCCTGTTCCACTCCCAAACAGAACGAGGGAAAAATGACTGCCTATATTCCTCTGTACTAGCCCTAGTCTCTCTTATCTTATCTTTGTGGTCTTTCCGCGAAATATGAGAGGGCGGCAGTAAAATTGTACTGCAGTGAGACTCAAATGCTGGTTCTCTAAATTTCCTCAGTAGCGATTCACGAAAGAACGCCTCATTTCCTCCAGAGACTACCACCCGACTTCCTGAAGCATTTCCGTAACACTCGCGTGATGATCAAACTTACCAGTAACATATCTAGAGCCCGCCTCTGAATTGCTTCTATGTCCTCCCTCAATCCGACCTGATAGGGATCCCAAACGCTCGAGCAGTACTCAACAATAGGTCGTATTAATGTTTTATAAGTGGTCTCCTTTACAGATGAACCACATCTTCCCAAAATTCTACCAATGAACCAAAGACGACAATCGGCCTTCCTCACAACTGCCATTACATGCTTGTCCACTTCATATTGCTCTGCAATGTTACGCCCAAACATTTAATCGACGTGACTGTGTCAAGCCGTACACTACTAATGGAGTATTCAAACATTACGGGATTCTTTTTCCTATTCATCTGCATCAACTTACATTTATCTATATTTACAGTTAGCTGCCATTTTACACCAATCGCAAATCGTGTCCAAGTCATCTTGTATCCTCCTACAGTTACTCAACGACGACACCTTCCGTACAGCACAGCATCATCAGCAAACAGCCGCACATTGCTATTCACCCTAACCAAAAATCATTTATGCAGATATAAAACAACAGTGGGCCTACCACACTTCCCTTGGGCACTCCAGATGATACCCTCACTTCCGATGAACACTCACCATCGAGGACAACGTACTGTGTTCTATTACTTAAGAAGTCTTCGAGTCACTCACATATTTGGGAACCAATCCCATATGCTCTTACCTTAATTAGGAGTCTGCAGTGGTGCACCGAGTCAAACGCTTTCCGGAAGTAACGGAATATGGCATCCGTTTGATACTCTTCATCCATGGTTCGCAAGATATGTGAAAAAAAGGACGAGTTGCGTTTCGCAGGAGCGATGCACAACAACGTGATGAACAAATGCTCACAGCAGTTACGGTGGAATTTAAGTAATGTGTTCCTGTACAGTGGTCTTCAGATCAAGTAGATAACGAACGTGTACGTGTAAATGTGTTTTAGATAGCCCCAGAGCCAGAATTCACTTTGATTCAGATCAGGTTGTCTTGGAGGCCATCCTGACGATTCACACGTGACAGATTCAGTAACAGTGCACGGTGCCTCTTTTCGATAGCCATATTGTTCACTGACTTTATAGCATGTAAAATGACAGCTTGGATGTCATACCGTCTTTCAAACAGTGTACATTGTTAAATTTGCATCTGCTGGTCACAACTGGACCTAATGTTATTTTCTTGTTTGAATTGCTTCCGCATTATGCACATTAGCATATCTACCAAGTTCTGCTGCCATAGAATAGTTACAGCCCACACTGGAACCCATGAGTATCTGCACTTTAATTATATATTTGATTATTACATGCCACTATAGGCCAGTCATAGACAACACATTATCAAATACAACCATTTTAGCTGAAATAAGGTGAAGGCAATAGTTGTACAGACAGAAGCGAATTATGAATCACTTTAAATAATTTGATTGTTGGGGAACCCTAAGTCAAGAAAAAAAAAACATATAAATAAGGATGGCGACAGATACCCATGACTACGATTGTTACCATAATGTTGTAGAATTGGCTTTGCAGCTCGAGAGATTAAAAGATAATCAGTGGGCTTAATTTAAAGCTATTCGTTCACTGCCCTATAGTATATTGCACAAGCTAAAATCTAGCCCTACTGCGAATGCTTTTTTGGAACAAGAGATGAGTTAGTTGAAATTCGTAAGCAGCTGGAAATCATCCTGGCTACTGTCAAACTATTGGCAACATCTGCGAGTTGTGTTGGGAGAGCTCCAGAGAGGCATGTATACTTTTTGACATAAAACCTGGCCAGCAGCCGGCCCCCGCACCGATCACGAGTTGAGAAAAGTAATGTGGCCACACTGGCAGACCATCTGGACCATCTGGCAACACTGTATGCTGCGGCGCTTCATAGAGGAAATTTTGATTACAGTTCGAGTGAGACTATTCTGGTTCTGGCTGTGGTCTAGTGGTAAAACACTTGACGTCTGAATGTGAGGTATCGCGTTCGGGATGACTAGCTGCTTAAAATTTGATCACTCTTTCCGTCTGAATGTCGAAGTCATGAGTGAAATCATAAAGCAGCTACTATGTATTTCACCCTCTGACACACCGGTAATAACAGTTCCGCCCAACAACAGTTTTCCGACAGACTGCTTTGAGGACTGTCTGCTTTGAACGCCACATGCGCCAGTGCTGTTCAAAGTCCATTAGTTAGCTACCGCCAGCGGTTGCTGCGGTGGCGTTGCATTGCCTCGCCACTCGTCAAAAGCGCCTGCTATCGCTCATCTCTTTCAAGAATATATAATGCTTTACTGTTGTTGAATGATTCTCTGCAAAAAAGTCTACGATTAGTATTTCGTACTCGATACCATCGTAGGCATACGAGCCGTTTTAATACGATGACTTTTCTATTAGTGACAGAGTATGGCAAACAATTATTTTTATAATTTGTGATTCAATTAAAATACTTTACTGTGTTTCTTAATGTTGTTAATGCTTTGTAAGGTGTTTCTTTCGCTTTTAGAGGCGATTCTTCATGCAATTATTTCGTTAGGAATTCTTCTACTTCTTTCAAGCCACAGTGAGCAATAGTGGTGCACGGCATTTGATTCCTTAAATTAAATGTATATGTTAAATTCTTCCCCTGCGAATTATCTACAGCAACACAGGCTTACTGCATGTTTTGAGGACCACATATGGACTCACTGAGAAGTTAATGCCAATCTAAAGTGATATTTAAGGTATACAATTATATTTAAACCAACAAATCTGCCTGTATTCGAAGCCACCCAGAATGGAAGGACGTTCCTAACTCCAGTGTCAGCAAACATCTCCATGGGGTGCCCAACTGGTACTACAGTAACTTAGCACAAGGGAATAATTAATGAGTATGTTCAGTTTATAACTATACCCTGTGACATGTGGGTTCTAAGTGACGAAATCAGTATCGTTAACACTGATTCACATCTATTCCGGGACTTTTGTATATTGACGGAGCTTGATCTTCACAAAACAGACATCTATGGCCATTAAAACAGCTTAAAGAGTAAAGAATGTAAGAAGGCTGAATGTGTAAATGTTTTCTTCTGTTTTAGTTACAGAATTTCTTCCAATAATTTTCAGATCTCTGAAGTGAAACGAAAAGAAGGAACCATCAGTGCCCTGGTACCCACCACCATATGAACTTACAACCCACCCCACTGTCGTATCGTAACACGTGTTTAGAATCACTCTTTTTGCTGCACTTACTTTTGCAATTTTTATTAAAGTGGTGTTGTTGATATACATCAATGGGTACAGCGGAAAATGTGTGCCCTAACCAGGACTCGAACCTGGGATCTCCTGCTTACATCGCAGACCCTCTATCAATCTGAGCCACCGAAGGCACAGAGGATAGTGTTACGCTCCCCGTGAGACCCACATTCACAACTGTTCACAACATACATTCGCAATGTTCCTAAAGGATAATTGTCCATTCACTCATTACTCGCTCCAACTAAGGTGGCGATTCCCGCAAGATACCAATGATGATCGTGTAGATGCATGGTCATCTTTGGTACCCAGCCATTGACCTTCTTCTGTGCGAATACGCACACTTTGCCCGAACTCTTATGAGAATCGTCACCTTAGTTGTCGCGAGTAATGAGTGAGTGGGCAGACGTCCTATGGGAACATTGGAATGGTAGGTTGTGGACAGTTGGAAATGTGGGTCTCAGGGGAAGTGTGCAAGGGATAAGTCCATGCAGTCGTGCTATCTTCTGTGCCATCAGTTGCTCAGATAGATAGAGCGTCTGCAATGTAAGCAGGAGATCACGGATTCCGAGTCCCGGTCGGGGCACACATATTCAGCTGTCCACATTAAGGTATATCAACAACACCTGTTGGCAGCTGAGGGTTTCAATTATCACTTCTTTCTAGAGAAGCTGCATGGTCATCATTAGTAACTGTTCTTTCAGAAGATTTTGGTTAGTGACAGATCATGCTGCACTGAGGTGGTGGTAGGGGTTGAAGGATCCGTCCACTGGACTCGCTAGATAGGCTGTGAGGCTCAGTGAATTCAACTGCGAGATGATGCACAGGCCTGTGAAGAAGCACGGTAATGCGGATGCACTAAGTATGAAGGTGGCAAACGTAGACGTCATAGGTTATGACCTAGCAGTACGGCAAGAATTACAGGACACGGACAAAGATTGTAAATTGAATCGGACACAGCCACAATTTAATACGTACGAAGGTCTTCTGTGCAGGAAAACGGTGTTAGGGCCAAGGGTTGTAGTGCAAGCGAAGTTGAGGGATGAGGTTTTAAAGGAAGCACATGATCACGTGTTGTCTGGTCATGGAGGGTAAAGAGCGACGAATCGTAGAGTGGCGGAGAGGTATTGGTGGAGAGGTAGGAAAGTAGATGTGGATCAGTATGTCAAGAATTGTATAACATGTGCGCAGACAACAGATTTGAGGTGGAAACAGATACAACTACTACGATTACCGGAAGTGACATGTCTATTTTCCTTGCTGGGGATCGATATCTTGGTACTTTACAGGCGAACACCATCGGGGAACAAATTCGTTCTGACGATAATAGACCAATTTTCTATGCATGTGGACATGGTGGGTATGCCAAATCAACAGGCAGTAATGGTCGCACAAGCGTTAGTAAACAAATAGATTTTGAATTTTGGTGTACCGGAAGCAGTAATTACTGGCCAAGGGACCAATTTCATGTCAGATTTAATGAAGGAACTGTGTAAATTGTTGAACGTAAAGAAGTTGAGGATGAGCGCGTTACATCCACAAGCGAACGGAAGGGGAGAACGGGTACACAGAACAATCGGGAAAATGCTGAGTTATTATGTCGATTCTCCTCACCATTAATGGGACGAGTATTTAAACCATATTATATGCGCATACAATGCAGAAGTCCATACACTTAGCAGTTTGTCTCCACACAAGGTAGTGTACTGGCGAAAAATGCCGTTACCGTTTGATTTGGTGAGGCTACAGAGAGAAAGGACCGGTGAATATGTACGTCAATTCCCAAGGACAATTCGGGATGTTTGGAAACGAGTACAAAAGGCAAATAAAAAGGTTTTGGACGGGCAGGAAGACGCAGTAAACTGGAAAGGAGGTTTACCATAGTATAGAGTGGGGTAATGGATAATGGTGTCCAGCCCCTAAACGCAAAAAGGGAAAACGAAGTTCCTCACGAGGTATCAAGGGCCATACCAAGTTGTCGAAACCACATTCCCCGTTAATGTTCAGCTTCAGCTGCCAACTGTAACGACGGTAGTACACATTGGGCGGTTACGGTCATTTAAGGGCTGCCAGGATGTGATTCCAGGCGTGTCACAGGTAGGAAGGAGGAAGAAAGAGAGAGTGAAGAGAGATGCTAAGCACTGAGAAAACCAGTATGAAGTACCGTATGTTTTGCGATCTAGAAACTAGTACAGTATTTAATTTTATTTGTTTTTTTTTGTTTGTTTTCGTGCCATGTGGCATTGGGTTTGCGTAGAGTAATTAGGCATTGTATTTTTATGTGTTTTCGAGTACTGTCATTCTGCTAGGAGCAGCAGTCCATTTGAAGAGCTAGAAGGGATGATGGTGATCCCTGTCTTCAGGTCACTGAAAAGGGAAGTGTACGTCTGACGTGTGTGGAGTGTTTTTGGAGGAGGAATCAAACACAGTTCTGGAGAAATAAATGCGTCGGAGTATATGTTGCGGAAAAGCCGTGATAAATAAGTTTTTACCGTGTCAGAGTCGTACGATTTCCTGTTTAAATTTTTTGTTATCGACAGAGCTGGGTCAGGAAAGTTGTGTTTATTGCAGCAGTTCATGTAATGTAAATTTATGGATGAAAGTAGTCACACAATCCGTGATAAGTTCGAATCAAAAATAGTGAATGTCTGAGGAAAATTTGTGAAGCTACAAATATGGGACACGAGCACGGTGCAGTTTTTTTAGACACGGGGAAAGGAATAGACTGTCCAAGGGACATCGTGGAGCCAAAATTGAGCTTGCAATGGGTTGGGATGCATTGGATCTTCTCCACTTACGAGAATTTTGGTAGTAGTAGCAAGTTGTTTTGTAAAGGGAGTATTTGCAGAAGCGAAACGTATAGTACTCGAGGGAAGTGGAATTTTAATCAATGGAACTAAGTGTAACACAATAGGATCAACCTTCCACCAGCCAGCGACAATTTCAGGAGTCACGCAATTGAATGTTATGCAGCCACAGATGTACTGTCCAGAAGCCACTTTATAATTTTCCTAATGCATAATCTGACCTTTTAAACCAAACTCTGCAGTCAGGTCTGTTGAGATCCGTAAACCAGTTCATTTTAGAGCAAGATGGGCGCATGCCACCTGAACAGCTAGTGCAACATGTCGCTCGGTATAAGGAAAGGCAACGGCAAATAACTATCACTTTGAGCACCTCTGTGCCAAATGTCATAGCTGCCTCACCTTGGTTATGTGTTAATTTCTTTCTGATCAGGCGGAGAGCTAATTCCAAGAGGGAACCAAGGGTAGTGCAAGTCCCATTGGATTGGATACCGAGGGCATGAGATGAGTAGGTAAATGGTTGATTGAACAATGATCGTCCAGCAAGGAATTTTTACGCTTTGTTTCATGTCATGGCTTTAAGGGGCACTAAACAACGTTTAAGTTTTCTAATGGTAAGGAAATATGCCATAGGTGCCGACCCAAACAGGTTAAAAGCAAGTTAAGGGTCGACCAGGGGACCGGGTCTTTCAGAAGAGGCGAATAATGTAGCGGCACCACTGTTTAGGACAGGGAAAGTTAGGTTTGTGCAATATTCGGAACCGAAGTTACTGCCAGGTGCTGGCCAGATTGCAGTGAGTTATGCATACCAACAGTTTCGAAATAGAATAGAGGCCACAGGCCAACACATTGCTGAAAGAGTGTACGTAGCAGTTTTGCATGTCAAAATCACAGTCACAAGGGTCCCACTGGCTAACCTAGTGTGCTATGAGTCCGTGATGCAAACGGGCACATATGGGAAAACAGAGCTGCACAGCTGCATATAAATGGGAGTAGGTTTCTAACGAGATTGGTGCAAGTGTGGGAGCTCTCATGGACGGCGGGGCATATCACACCACAAGCTACATGCAGCAGCAGATGGGACGCCAGCGTTCCAGTCCACGGTGGGTAGCTGGTTCGTCCCTGTCCGCGAGGTCAGTAGCCTGCCAGCAGCGGGCCACTCCACAGCTTGCTACCACGGGCAGGCGTCCTGGCTTTCAACACACTCCAGAGGAAGCCTGAGGTTAGGGCCGCAGATTCAGGAACCAAATCATGGGGTCTCATTGTCGCCGCGATCTCAGCCATGCCAACGAGAAGGATGCAGTTGGCCACCTGTGGCCCACACTGAATAGTGCTTAGTTGGCAGGGATGCCGACTGCCGAGTCGACTGCCAGCATCCTAATGACACCGCAACTCCGCTTGCATACAAGGCCGACACACATCAGTGAGTGCACTGGTTGCTGAGGCAGCCATTCCACGCCAAGCCGTTTCGCAGGCAGCAAAGTGGTGACCTCAGCATTGAGGGACCCAGTGATGCAGGTCGAGAGGAACTGGGGCACTTTAGGTGGGAACTCTAAATACCATGGAAAGTTCAGACAAGTCATAAGAAGGTTCCTTCTACCTCTTCCCGCTACATTTGGTCATCCTGATATATTCGATGCAGAAGCTACAGCTAAAGAAGAGAAAAAGGAAGCACAGTAAGAAATTTGTAGGTCATGTTCTTACAAACAAATTCTTCCTTCCGAATATAAATATGAAACGTAGTACTAAGACAGAAACTAAGAAAACGATCGAGAAAGCAATGAACATCAGAACAAGAGCCAGTTTTTATCGAGTAGAAATGATACTAGTAGAGAGGTGGAAAGACTGTGTTTAACTGAAAGATCATTGTAGATCATGAAACTACTTATTATTAGAACTGTTACCTCAACAAGGAGTTTATGAAAGTAAGTAACAAATCTTCGGAAAAAGTGGAAGTACTAGTAACTCTACGGTTTCCATAGTCCACGTCTGCATAAAATATATTTCATCCTGTGGGTTGATCATTTCAACACTCGGTTTCATGATGAAATTGAGTATATTAACATTGGTATTCCGTTGAGAAGTCCATCTATTCTCCACACAAAGCCTGTTCCACAAGCCGAGATATACTTCCATATGGCAACAGAAAACCCTCCACTTCTTTGGCTTTCGTGGACGTTTGGATGGAAGTGTTGTTCCCATGGGCAGTATACCCAAAGCAACGCAGCTGTTTGGGTGTTAAAACAAGTATGAATTCATTCAACGATTACGTTTACTTAAGGGATAACACTTAAGACTAATGAAATTAGGAAATTTGTGGTAAGCTCCAATGGGACTACACTGGTGAGGTCAGGGTACCCAGGCTTACACACTACTTAATCTAACTTAAACTAACTTAACGCTAAGGACAAAATACTCATCCGTGCCCGAGGCAGGACTCGAACCTCCGACGGGGGGAGCCCCGTGCACTGTAGCAAGGCGCCTTATCTTATACGTTAAATTTGATATCTCACCCGAAGAGGGCCATTACTACACGAAGGAAATACTTTTTCCTCGGAGAAGATTACTTTGCCGCATCAACGTCAATTATATATTGTGCCACAAAGGCCATCCAGTCAATTTTTGTCGGTCGGTCAAAGGTTGTTTGATAGCTGCTCTTCGACAGTATAAATCAGGGTCTTAGTCTCCTCGTAACAGTTTTTCCACTGCTGGGAAGCTGACAAATCTCCTTCTGCGCACAGCAATTGAGAAATGGATTCGCTCTGAAGTTCTCCAAAGGGACGTTGATCATCTGCTTCACTAGACACACTGGGTCTACCACTTCGTCCTTTCTTCTCGATACACCCACTGCCCTGGTAGTCTTTCCACCAGTCTAGTTGTTCTTGGCGGTACTCCAAACTTTTCTGCCACTTCTGTCGGAGATTAGTTGCCATTATCAATCAGAGCAATCACTCGCACTCTCGCTTGAGTGGGTTTATGCGACCGGCCATAGATATTTCCGATATTGCTCGTGACACTTGCTGACCCCACCTTTGCGTTGTTGGAGCCACGACCTATGTGCAGTCCGCTGCAGTTCTCAGAAGTAACGAAGCAGGCCCATTGGCTGGGAATACGCCTGCGGATTCTTGAACGGTCAACTTTCAAGGCTCCCTTTGTTGCCTTGCAGTTTCCACATGGCAGCATAAGATTTAGTAGCTTCCTGTACGGTGCACGAGTGGGCTAATGACCATACAGAAAAACATACTGAATTGTGAAACTCTAAACATTGCTATTATGGTCCCAGGAGAAAAAAAAATTTTTTCCCCGGGTTTAAGCAACTCACTGTAATGGAATAAAATTCGATCATTATTGGTTAATTATTGTTAGTATTATTATTGTCATTCCTTCAGTCTCAACAAACTTAGTAACACTATTTTGTGCCAATGCACTTGACCAGTGAATCTGGAGGAATGGACTGTTGCATGTTTCCTCACCCAGAATACACACATTAAAACTCGTTTTTCGTGTTAAGGGGAATAGGAACGGCCCAATGAGAGTAAACCACAACCGGTGACGCAGGCAGAACTCTGGAACAATTTATGTTCATTTCACACCATGACGACGCGTAAATTCACATTGAAGTGCATTATTCAGCAATTGAATATGTTGGCAGAACTCTACGACAATTTATGTTGATTTCACACCAGGACGACGGATAAATGCGCATTGCAGTGCATTACTCAGCAATAGAATATGTAGTGTGAACAGAATCTGCTATGAATTTGTGACAGCAACCATGTTTTAGCCTTTACTCAGCGGTTGGTTATAGAGTAACAACTGTAAATGGAAAGCTGTGTTTGATGACTCTAATCTGCTACTCTTCCAATGAGTTGTGGCACTGCATAGATTAGAGATTTTTCTTGTTCATATTTACACAGTTATTTATATTGCAGGCAATTAAGTGCGTGTTTCAATTGCGACATTCGATTTCGAATGTAATTAGTAACTCTCCTAGTCATCTCGATCCAATACCGCGGTAGAACGTATAGTACTTCCCAAATACCAAGCAACAACACAGAAGAAAAGTCACACAACGTCTCCTGTGCCATGGATTTAGATTTTTTTAAACATATGCGTACCAAAAACGGGGGGAGGGGTTACTGTTCGGCGACGTGTGAGACAACGTTGATTTCCAATATCTTTTTATTCCTTGTCATAAGTTTTCGTTGGAAATTAACAGCCCGCCTCTGTGGCCGAACGGTTCTAGGTGTTTAAGTCCGGAATCGCGCGACTGCTACAGTCGCAATTTCGAATCATGCCTCGGGCTTGGATTTGTGTGATGTCCTTAGGTTAGTCAGGTTTAAGTACGAGGTGCATTCAAGTTCTAAGACCTCAGACTTTTTTTATAATTTACTACTCACCTGAAATCGATGAAACTGGCGTTACCTCTCGACGTAATAGCCCTGCAGACGTACACATTTTTCACAACGCTGACGCCTTGATTCCATGGCAGCGGCGAAGGCTTCTTTAGGAGTCTGTTTTGACCACTGGAAAATCGTTGAGGCAATAGTAGCACGGCTGGTGAATGTGCGGCCACGGAGAGTGTCTTTCATTGTTGGAAAAAGCCAAAAGTCACTAGGAGCCAGGTCAGCTGAGTAGGGAGCATGAGGAATCACTTCAAAGTTGTTATCACGAAGAAACTGCTGCGTAACGTTAGCTCGATGTGCGGGTGGGTTGTCTTGGTGAAATTGCACACGTGCAGCCCTTCCAGGCCGTTTTTGTTGCAGTGCAGGAAGGACTTTGTTCTCCAAACATTTTCGTAGTATGCACCTGTTACCGTAGTGCCCTTTGGGTAAGGATTACGCCCTCGCTGACCCAGTACATGGACACCATAATTTTTTCAGTACTGGCGGTTACCCGAAATTTTTTTGGTGGCGGTGAATCTGTGTGCTTCCATTGGGCTGACTGGCGCTTTGTTTCTGGATTGAAAAATGGCATCCACGTCTCATCCATTGTCACAACCGACGAAAAGAAATTCCCATTCATGCTGTCGTTGCGCGTCAACATTGCTTGGCAACATGCCACACGGGCAGCCATGTGGTCGTCCGTCAGCATTCGTGGCACCCACCTGGATGACACTTTTCGCATTTTCAGGTCGTCATGCACGATTGTGTGCATAGAACTCACAGAAATGCCAACTCTGGAAGCGATCAGTTCAACAGTGATTCGGCAATCCCCCAAAACAATTATCTTCTCTTTCTCGATCATGTCATCAGACCGGCTTGTGCGAGCCCGAGTTTGTTTCGGTTTGTTGTCACACGATATTCTGCCTTCATTAAACTGTCGCACCCACGAACGCACTTTCGACACATCCATAACTCCATCACCACATGTCTCCTTGAACTGTCGATGAATTTCAATTGGTTTCACACCACGCAAATTCAGAAAACGAATGATTGCACGCTGTTCAAGTAAGGAAAACGTCGCCATTTTAAGTATTTAAAACAGTTCTCATTCTCGCCGCTGGCGGTAAAATTCCATCAGCCGAACGGTGCTGCCATCTCTGGGACGTATTGACAATGAACGCAGCCTCATTTTAAAACAATGCGCATGTTTATATCTTTTTCCAATCCGGAGAAAAAAAATCGGAGGCCTTAGAACTTGAATGCCTCTCGTAGTTCTAATTTCTAGGGGACTGGTGACCTCAGATGTTAAGTCCCATACTGCTCAGAGCCATTTGTACAATTTAGAAATTAACAAGGTAAGTGTTTTATTCCTTTGATTTTGGTGGAATTGTATTCCTGACGGAACATTATATACCTCAACACATTGTATGCCGTATCCTGTACTAGCAAAACTAATATCACTAGCGTTGATATCCCATCGTTGTTACTATAGTGTGTTGAGCTGCGCGTAACAGTCTCCATCCACACCGGAAAGGTTAGAAAACGAGAAATGCTCGTTAAATATATTCATTGGCTTAAATACATATAATCTAAAAGCGGACGCCGGAAAGTATGAGAACGAGAACTGGTGCTTAGGGAAAGACCGGATTTGGCATGGATGGGGCCGTAATCAGTTACTGTTGGTTGCTCAGTTTTTAAAAAAAATTATGTACACCTTATTTGGAAACAATTGCAAATAAAGCTGACAATAAGGAACAATTATCAAATTTGACTATTAAGTCACAATGTCAAATAAAAGAATTCTTAACTAAGCTGCTCGTGGCTGAAGTCCTTATTGACCAGAAATTCATACTATTTGTCAGCCAAAGGACCCAATAGTAGTAACTCAAAAAACTATTTGATGGCGCAAGGCCTATATACAAAATCCTTAAGAACCAGTTAAACTTCTCCAAGAAATACTAAAATATTAAAGATAAAGATAATCATCAAAATTTCACTATTAAGAGACAATACCTAATTAAAAATTCTTAAGACCAATTCCAATCATGTCTGAAGGCCTTATTGACTAGAAATTCAAATTATTTGTCGGCTGGACACTCCAATAGGAATAACTCAAAAAAAGATGGACAGCTGAAGGCCTGTATAGCAAATTTTTGAGAAGAAGCTAAACTTCTTTCAGAGGTATTTAAAGAACAATCATCGACATTTCAGTGTTAAGATATTTCGCGTAAATAAATTTTTTAAAGACAAGTTACAGTCATGGCTGAAGGCCTTATTAACAAGAAGTTCAAACTCTTTGTTGGATGAAGGCCCGAACAGTAATAATACAAAATTAAAATATTTTTCTAAAAACAGAACAATAATCACAATCTGACCAATTCAAGAGAGAAGTTGGCCACAGGCAGTGCTCCTAGGATTGACCTGGGAAAGTCGCTAAACTTTGTAAACGATGAGACAGGCAGCCAAGAGTTGAATTTACTTAACCGGATGGAAATGCAAACTAGTGACATTTTAAACCCAAACCTATATTCTTGGAAAATCCTACTAAAATCTGATACCCAATACAACGATGGAGTAACTCTGGGAAGGCAGAATCGGCAGACAGCACTGCATCTTCAGAATCCGGTGTTTAGATCATCCAGAAGCAGAAGGAACTACTATGACCATGGTAATCCAAAAGAAACAAAATATCCGAACCACAATCAAGGAGGCTGTCGAACTACCAGCGTTACCGGACAGCAGCAGCAAGGCGAGGAAAGGTACACTGCCGGGAAAATACGATAACATCCAAGGCAGGTAACTGGGGCGTTAGCGGACAATAGGCAGAAAATTACCTCTGGTAGAACTTCACCAAAAATAACGCAAGGAATTAAATGATTAAGAATAGGAAGTGGAGGACAGTAAATTAATTTCGCCAACTCCAAACACTGACTCGTTGCTCTTCGTCTCAGCGACCCTGCGAGCAGCAACATGTGAACAAACGGCGTGATCTCAAAATAGCGGAGTTTCACTACTGGGTTAATGTTCACTCAACTCAAACGTCCTGGCTCCAGTGGGCAACGAGGTTGCGGCCCTCACAACTACTGCCCCTCAATCCGGCAGTGCCTGTGAGCCGCGAGCAGTCGTGGCAAGTCCTTGCACTGCCGGACCTCACTGATGCTCCGTCCCTACCGAACTCCCCGACACACTCCAACCCGAAAAGCACTTGACGTCCCTCCAAAGGAGGTACCTCCGTACTAGATATCGATAACCGCTTCTGCTGCCACTCACGGACCGACAGCGATAGCAAATGTAGTGGCGACAGTAAACACAAGAAGAAAACGATGCCAACTTACCAATGGCACCAACGCGAGCCACAACACAGCTCAGAGGAGATAACGCAACATAAATCGAAACGCATGCACCTTCACTCTGAGAGGCTTTATAAGACGAGCACGTCAAGCATTTCGCTATGTACTTGCTTCTAGCATATCTAAGAATTGGCAACATCGCCACAAATATTTGGCAACCCTGTTAGCGTGCATCTACTTCCGCGTATGTGTCTGAGTAAATCCGCAAGAGCCAAGTAGCATTCACCCTCACCTCGATTACTTACACTGTATAATCTTCATGTCTATTCTGTACTTCATGTAAGTAATAGCTGTTCTTACGTTTATTGGAGCGTTAGCAGGGTCAGAGACCAAGAGGGCTGTTGCTAGCAACGTTTTGTTAGCTCAGTTGATCTGCAGATGTCTTCCAATGCGAGTTCTAATCGCGATGTGTACTAAAGCAAACAAAGTTTCTTTTGATTTTTACTTGTTGGAGCTGAAAACCACTGGGAGAAATTCTTTAACGAATCTGAAGAAAACTTTTACACCTAACGTCTCCTCAACATTTGGACTCTGCAAGTTATTTTAAAGACCACTGATGTCTCACGAATATAAAGATTTATCAACATACAAATGTCTCTGAAGAGATTGCAACGATATGAATTTGAGGTTTTCTCATCACATAGGTCCCACATGTTAGGGGACAGCTACAAGGTGTGGATATTGATTAATATACTTCCTCTGAGCTAAATTCGTGTAACAGCAATTGGACTTCCCAGCATGCATTTTCTGACACAGGCATTAGCAACTTCCTTCCCTTCTGGGTATCTACTAATAAGCACAGTTTTCTTGACTTATATCTAATTCAGTACCTCAAAAATCACTTTTTACTAGCATTAAGTTCTCCATGAATTCATATGTGGTTCTCAAAATGTGCAGTTTACCTCTCTGTTGTAAACAATGCCCTGCCAAGTATTTACACAGTTTATCCCACACATTTAACGCACGGAATCAAACGACGACAGTGAAACACATTATACCGCCGTTACTTATTGTGGCTTGACGGAAAGACTCTCATTCCTGACGAATCTAAAAGTAAAGGAAATGAGATTTAAAGGATTAATAATAACGCTAAAAACATTGTGAATATTTAAATTGGATCACGAATTATAGAAGTAGTTTTGTGCCATATTAATGTAATACGAGGGTTGTCCAGAAAGTGAGTTCCGATCTGTCGAAAAATGGATCCCACAGTGAAAATCTGATGAAGCTTTGCACAAATGTATTGGGTAGTGTCTCTAGTATGATCATCGATCACATCAAGACGTTCTTTGCAGTTGTGTCCGGACTGTGAGCGAGTAAAGGGGCCTGGAACAACAATGTCTCCCGCCAAGTAGGAGGGCCCGATAAAAGGCTTCGCCCACTTAACACAATTGCCACGCACTTACTTCTACATGGCAATTCTCAGCCGCGCTCTGCAGGGGCAGTGAAGACACTGCTGGAGCTTTTTCCATAAGAAGTGTTCGATCACCCACAAAACAGCACTCATTGGCTCGTCCTGAGTATCGTCTCTATTCGCATGAGTCGCTGGATACGAAGACAACACTTGGGCACAGGCTACGCGTTGTAGACGAGCGTAGAGAATTATCGGAAAGCAGAGGTGGCTGCCTTCTATGACGATGGAAATTTGGTATAACTCATCGACAAATCGCAAGTCGGAGTGGCAACTATGTAGAGAAGTATCTGGAAAGGGTAGCTAACTATTGCAAATAAAATGTATCTGATTTTCACTGTAGTTTCCATTTAGCGACCGATCGGAACGTACTTTCTGAACAACCCTAATACAAACACATAAATTTGGAGATGGTCATATGCTTCTGTTGCTGTCAAGTGTGGAATGCAAATCCAGGGCAATTTTGTAGGAGCATCACTCGACAACAGTAACGTGGCAGCCGCTGCTGGTAGGTTGTAAATGGACCCCCGTACTGTGGCGTATGTTGCTTTCAGAGACAGACCGCCAAGCAATGGGTTACTCTTGCTGGATGAAACAGTTACCAACAATGTGTCAGAAAGTGAAATAAGTTATAAGTCTGCTATCATTTCACTCATGACTTTAACATTCAGACGAAGGGTGGAATAAAATTGTAACCGAGGAGGAACCCTGATCGCGAGTCCACACATTTGGACATCAGGCGTTTTACCTCTACATTATGGCGATAGCCGGAACTGACTCGCTCGAACTGGAGACAAGATCTCCTCCAAGACGTATCGCAGCACACAGTGTTGTCAGATTGTGCAGATGGATGGGCTTAGAATACTTATCAGGGTGGCCAGGTTATTTGTCCCAACTAGCAATCAGTGCAGACTTATGCTCTGCTGCGGCCAGCCGTCAGCCATGTCTTGTGCCAAAGAGTTTACCTGTAGTCCCGGTACCAAAGATACCTAAAGTGTTATCCGCTCCTGTTCATCCGTTCTCTCTGCAGAAAGTATGGGATTTGTCTTTACTCGTTGTCTGGCGTTTCAATGGTAGAGCTAGGCATCGTGTACGGTGTGGATGGGGGACCAGGGAGGACTCAGGGCATTGTACCGATCTCCCTAACCAACAAGTTTGAGGGGCTATCTTGAAACTGAATGTGAACCAGTAAGACTCACTTCACGTGTTTTGGGGAAACCTGTTTTGTCCGATGAGGAGGCAAATGGAAAATAGGAGTCCACTAATCATCAGAGTTGAAATGTATGGCAAAATATGGTACCCCTTAGTAGCAAGGGACAAGAAAAGACAGCATGTGCACTTACTGTGGATGCCCTGGGGTCCCAATCAACATTCTGAAGAGGCTTTACCGGCAGCCATTGAGGGAAAAGGATGCAACCAACTGCAGACTATGGTGCACATTGGACCAGGTGATACCTGTACTCTGGGGCTCCGAGGCCATACTTGGGTCATTACAGTGACTTTCATTGAAGGTCCACAGAACTGACAGTGGTCCTCTGGTTCCAAGTCGAGTGGAGGGATTGAAACAGTTTCTCTGACAAGCTAGGCTGCAACACCCTGTGCATAGTGCTCAGGCTGTAGCGTTCACCTAAATGGGTCACTTGTGCACTACATATCAGAGGCTGCTACTCAGGTAGCTGACTATGTGTGAATTGCCCACAAGGATTTCTTTAGATAAGGCGACTCTATCCAGTCCAGATAACGATAGCTGTAGGAAACCTGAAAGTATCAGTACAAGATCAAGAGAAATACCTCCTACAGGTGAGAGATTAAACTCCTAATGGTCAACTGCCGAAGAATTCGCGACGGAGTTCCAAAGTTTAAAGAGCTCCTGAAGGCAGTGAAGTAACATGTTGAAGAGGCTATTCCAACAGTCACTGAGGAAAGAGAGTGCAACTATATGCTCATTGTGGTACAGGTTGGAACAAATAATGCCTGAAAGCTGGTTCAAATATGAAATTGATAGCAAAAAGACTTTCATGGAAAATTTAAGTGTATATAGAAAGGATAGACAAACTGAAAATGGAGGTGGTGTATTTTTGGCAGTAGAGAAGAAACTGAGATAGAAATTGAAGCTGCATGTGAGCTTGTTCGGGCAGACGCAGTATCAGGAGTAGGCATAAAATGATAACTGGATCCTCCTATCGCCCACCAGACTCATCTTATGAGGTAATCGAAAAATTTAGATAAAACCTGAGTTCACACTGTAATCATCGGTGAAGAATTTAATCAACCAATGATCAATTGGAGGACTTGCGATTTTGTTAGTAGTGGGCGTTGTAAGACATTACCAAATGCCTTATCTGAAAAGAACCTAGAACAGATAGTTCAGAACCGCACTCATGATGGAAATATATTGGATCTAATTGGAACAAACACACGTGATATGTTGAATGATGTCCCCATCGAAACTGGTATCAGTAATCATGATGCAGTTGTGGAAACAATGATTATCCAAGAACAAAGGACACCTAAAACAGGCAGAAAGATACATGTGTTCAGTTAACTACTGATAAAAATTGGTAGTGTCATTTCTCAACAAAAAAACTTGAAACTTTCAGCACTGGGCAGCCGCATGTAGAGCAATTTTAAAAGAAGAATTGACCATGCGCTGGATAGAAATGTACCCAACAGTAAAGTTCATAATTGGGAGGGACCGTCCATGATACACAGTCTCTGTGAAAAACTTCTAAAGAAACAGAGGTTATTGCATAATAAGCGTAAAATAAAGAGCAGGGCTATCGTCAGAGATATACTGAATGAAATGCATTTGGCTTTTAATTGAGTGATGCGTGAAGCCTTCTGTAAATACTGTAGCAGGATATTGTCAAATGATTTTTCAAAAAACCGAAAGAAATTCTGGTCGTATGTAAAACCTGTTGGTGCACCAAAGTTACTGTCCATTTCCTATCGAATGAAACAGGAACTGAACCTGAGATAGCAAACAAAAGCTGAAATGCTTAACTATGTTTCCAAATGTTAATTTACAAAGGAAAGCCCAAGAAAACTGCACAAATTTAATCTTCATACCACTGAAAAGATGACCAAACTAGGAATTTGTGCCATTGGTGTTGAGAAGCAGCTAAAATGGTTAAAACTGAACAAAGATCCAGGGCCCGATGGAAGCCCTATAAATAAGATTCTATTTTGAATTTGCGGTAGCGTTAGCCCCTCTTATAACCATAATCTATCATATATGCCTCTAACCCAAAAACCATGCCGAGTTCTTGGGAAAAAGCGCAGGTCACACTCGGCTACACAACTACTGTCACATGTCGTTGGCATCGATTTCTTGTGGAAGCTTAGAATATATCCTGAGCTCAAACATAATGACGTATCTAGAACAAAATGACCTCATCCACGCCAGCGAGCATGGATTCCGAAACATCGGTCGTGTGAAACCCGATTTGCACTTTCCTCCCATGACATAGTGAAAGACTTGGATCAAGACAGGAAGGTCAATACAGTACTTCGTGATTTCCAAAAAGCATTTCACTCAGTACAGAACCTACGCTTATTGCCATATGTACGATAATATGGGGTATCAAAGGAAATTTGTAACTGGACAGAGGACTTTTTGGTAGGGAGCGCAGCATGTGATCTAGGATGGAGAGTCACCGTCAAATGCAGAAGCAGCTTGATGTGAGCCCAAGGAAAGTCTGTTGGGACCCTTCCTGTTCACGGTGTGTATTAATGACCTTGTAACAATATTAATAGTAAGCTCAGGATTCTTGCAGATGACGCAGTTATCTATACTGAAATACTGTCTGAAAGAAGCTGCATAAATACTCAGTTATAACAGGATAAGATTTCAAAGTGCTACAAACATTGGAAACTCGCTTTAAATGTTAAAAAAAATGTTCGCTTCACGAAACGAAAAAGCATACTATCCTGTCACTATAATGTCAGTGAGTCACTACTGGAATCGGCCAATTCTTACAAATACCTGGTTGTAGCACTTTTTAGGTGTAAGCAGTGGAATGATCACATAGGCTGAAGTGGTCGATATGTAATATGATTTGATGGAAGAACGCAATAATCGGCTAAAGTTCAGATCCAGTCGAGAATAGCCTGAGAGTCTCTGCTACTGAAGAAATATGCGTACCACGAAGTAAGAAGGATGTCAGAGGGGCAACAGGCAGTTTGAATGCTTACCGCTAGTGTATTTCCACCGCCGGATGACAGATCCATATGTGGCCAAATCTCAGAGGGATGAACTAATTCCAATGTCGATACATGCAGAATAAACAATGGCCATCACATGAAAGAGCGAAACGAAGCAAGGAACCACGTCTAAAAATCTACTACATAGATATAACAATACTTTAGATGCTGACGATGGAAGATGAAAATGAACTTAATATTTTTAAATATTAATAACTCGCAAATGCCTTATGTGGTTGTAACGAACAAAGTGGCAGATGATAGCGTTTGAACAACTCTGCCAAACAACACATTCAGAATTTCTACTAAAGCAGTACAATCTGAGTTACGGGCCAGGATGTTGATTCTGAGGGACAAGAAAACGCATTTTATTAAAAAGTAAATTGTAAAACAATAACTCTAGCGGCAAAATTACGCTAAATTTTTATCTGTAAAAGTTTGATTCTCATTAATTTTACAAGCAAATAATGCCAGGTGTAACCCTTTCACTCTATAACAATAAAACAACCTTAAACCCAAGTATGTTAAAAAAATGTTTTATCATGGGTGAAATTATAGTCCTAACTGATGTGTAATACTTACAGTAGCGATAAATTTAACATAATTTTTATTCGTTATACAGATCATGTGCAACCAGCGAAAGATGTTATGTTAGATTTACTAATATAAAAGCATTTTCTTTGTATCTGAAAAGAGTCAGTGCACAAGAGCGTGACATGTGAAGTGTTTAGATGTACATTTTACGTGTGTTTTATGTATATTTGACAGCAATATGTTATGTATGTGTAATTTTGTGGGATTTTTGCAGCGGTCATATAGAGGCAGCAGCCGTGACTGCGTAGGAAAGTTGACTTTGCGGAATCGGCTAGTCAAGGCATCGGCCGAAGTGTGGTATAGCAGTCGCAATTGAAGTGTTGAAATTTTTCGGGCGACAAGGCTAAGGGCTTGTAGAATTCTTGCTTGAGTTTCCGACAGTAGCACTCGTGGACTCTGACTGTGAACAGCATAGTTTTGTTCAAGACCAGTAGAACTTTTACATCGGCTCTTGGGTCTTAACGCTAAATGCATTCTCGTATTTAAGGACTTGTGAAATTTTTACATAACTTTGAAGAGTTTTTCGCAATAGAGATCTCGAACTTTATCTTTGAACTGCAACGTGATGTGCCGTTGTATTCAGAGTATTAAGTATTAGTCCCTTAGACAGCTACAAAATCAACAATTTTTAAAAATCAATTACATTGTTAGTGAAGGAATTTTACACTCACAGAGTATATTAACAAAGAGCTAGTACGTTGGAAACACTGGTAAATCTTCGTCTATTGAGATCACAGAAAGGCATACGTAAACATGGGATCCATAGTGAGGCCTCAGACGACTTTTTACACGAGTTGCTTGTTAATGGCGGTTCGTAACAAATACATTTGGCAGTTCTCAAGTCAACCAAAATCACCCCTGCATTACGGGATTCGAATAAATATAACTGGTAATGAAATTAATTGGTCTAGATTATCGACATCATCTGTATCTGAGAGAGTGAAGACAGGTCACGTATAGAGTATGTGAAGTGTTTCCGGGCTTTTTTCAAACTGTAAGAATCGACTGGGAATGATAGCAACATCTGCCAGGCGCAACACCATAAGATTTAGCTTCACTTTCGGTCAAAAGCGTCAGATACTCGCTTGCGTAACTAGCTAGTGGAATTCATTATTTAAAAAAGATGTGAACTGATAGGTACTCAGTATTTTTTCCAGCAAATTACTCATACGAATATACTCAGAGCAACGAGGTATTTTCGCGCCTACTTACGGAAACTGGAGGTGAAGCTACTTTTATACCACCATTGGCGAAATTTTTAAAGGTGGAGACTATCAATTCAGATTTGTCTGTGAACAGTGAGCGTTTTGATGTTTGAAGCCACTTTTCACGATATATGCACCGTCTGTCAGGAACCGTGGGCATCAACACCAGTCTAAATATGCCAATGACTTCTGGATACTACAGACTGATTTATGATAATATATGCAATCTTGCCTAGAAATTCAGGAGGGTACCAAAGCACCCGACCGACGCTAGCATCCCTCCTGTTGGAATCACAGTTGTCACCACAAAGTGAACTCAACATACATTCAAGCCACATCAGTTTTGCCCTGAAAAAAGAGACTGAATATCTACGGCGAAAAATTTACCACAGCATCAACTCTGACTACAGAACTTGAGACCTTGCATGCGTAGGAAATAAACATGCCCCTGAAGGCCAATTATTCCAGGCTACCCAATCATCAGCGAAAAGCGCCGTTTTCATTGATGGAATACGTGGACAATTCCCAACCGGTACCAACGACTCGTGGACACAGTGACGTGGCCCTGCTCTCTCAGGACAGACCCGATACGATAACGAAGCAAACCTGCTCCAGGTTTCAGTCCCGCGAACGTTTTCCTCTAAGCTCAAAGTCAATTTCACGGACGACTCCACTCGAAAGTTTCAGCCTAATTGAGAAGCCTCCATCCACGCCTAAGGAAGCGGGAGCGACACAGCTAAAAGGACCTTCTCATCTCAGTCCCGACAGGCTTCAGAATTCAAAGAAGAAAAACACAATTATACACGAAGGGTAAAACTCTTACGCGATGTAAGATATGCCATCAACCATTCTACAAAGCTGCATGACGAAGTCCTATCGTCACTCACTTCTTCGACATATAGTATAGGTTGATTATTGCGTCGCGCAATGACATATCAAGCTCAAAATTCAGCAGCCTTATCATACCCTACCTCATACTAGGAAATACGTCACATTTACGCTCTGAAATCGATGAAAATCAGTATTACCAAAATTTCTAATATCGTCTGCAATGAGTGTATTTGAACAGAGGCACCGAAGCCGGGACTGATTTACAGACAATAACTGGATTGCTCACTATATTCCCTCATTCCGCAAGAAGAAGAATTCTCTTTACTTTTCGCAACACTCGCAATATCAACATATACGCTTTGATGCATACCAGCAAGACTCGCGTGGAGGTCCTGTTTAAGAATAAATAAGATTGTATTAAATAATCTTTTCGTTGCAGTTGAGCCATAGTGAGGATACCCTACCGGATGTAGAACATGCCAGAAAAACAACAATAAGCAATAAATATTTACAGTGAAAAACAAATACACTAATGTACATTCCACAGGTCCCAGGTGGAGTAGTCATTATGAATGTGGAGTGAGTAAAAAATTTTTAACATATTCTCAGTTATGAGGTAGAAAACACTAAATAAAATATCATTTTATAATACTTATTTACGATGAGGCTATTACTGTACTGATTTTGTACAGAAGCCAGATTGCGCTAATACTCGCATTGTTTGATATTACTAGTGATACACACACATCAATTGGTTCTACTCAGACATTAATCCTTTAGGCTCTTCTTAAACTGAAATTTATTGATGTATAATTGTTTATGGCTGCTGGCATATAATTGAAAATATATATTCCTTAATAATGGACTCCTTTTTGGAGGAAAGTAAGTAACTTTAAATCCTTATGAAGATTATTCTTATTTCTTGTACTGTTTCTAAGAACTGATCTTTTAGTTTGAAAATGAGATTTATTATAATATAACTTTCATCAAAGAATAAATACATTTAGAAGCAGTAGTTAATATCCCCACTTCTCCAAAAAGGATTCTGAAAGATGTTCATGATTTTACACCACAAATAATTCTCATTACATGTTTGTGGATATGAACAACTATAGTTTGACTCAATGAACTACCCCAAAAAACAATCTCCTTAGGCATTGTGAAATGAAAGGACGCATAGAATACCAGCTTTTTCATTTTTGTATCACATTTATCTGACAACATTTTCATTGAAAACAGAGATTTGATGAGGCGTTTCTGCATTTCTGTGTTGTGTTCCTCCTAGCTGAATTTATTATGAAGTTTCAATCCTGCCCACTTCTTCTATATGTTTGCCATACGTCATTAGCCTCCCGTTTCGTGCACACCATTCAGATTCCACGGTGACTTTCATTGCGTAACCCGTTCGACTAGAGCCCGTACTTTAATTTAAGTAGCGATTATCAGTCTGCTAATCTGCTCCAATACGAATCTTGGCAGAAATATATTTCTCACTCATTCGTGTCATGACAGCCCGTTTGTGGATTAGAGCGTATTCACGACAAGAGAGATCTATTTAGCTACGACATTTCAAATGAACGTCATCTTCTAGCTTTTTCTATCTCTCCACATAGGACCGTTTAGTTACCGAATCCACCTGCTTACCAACACTTACGGAGTTTTATTATAGGGCACCTCACGCACCTTCATACTGAGGTATTATGGATCTAGAGAACAACTGTGTTGCATATTATTTCGGATTCTGAAGGAAAATACACTACTGGCCATTAAAATTGCTACAACAAGAAGAAATACAGATGATAAACGGGTATTCTTTGGACAAATATATTATACTGCAACTGACATGTGATTCCATTTTCACTCAATTTTTGGTGCATAGATTCTGAGAAATCAGTACCCAGAACAACCACCTCTGGCCGTAATAACGGCCTTGATACGCCTGGGCATTGAGTTAAACAGACCTTGGATGACGTGTACAGGTACAACTGCCTATTCAGCTCCAACGCGATACCACAGTTCATCAAGAATAGTGACTAGCGTATTTTGACGAGTCAGTTGCTCGGCCACCATAGACCAGACGTTTTCAGTTGGTGAGAGATCTGGAGAAAGTGCTGGCCAGGGCAGCAGTCGAACATTTTCTCTATCCAGAAAGGCCCGTACAGAACCTGCAACATGCAGTCGCGCATTATCCTGCTGAAATGTAGGATTTCGCACAGATCGAATGAAGGGTAGAGGCACGCGTCCTAAGACATCTGAAATGTAACGTCCACTGTTATAAGTTCCTTCAATGGGAACAAGAGGGGACCGAGACGTGTGACCAATGGTACCCCATACTTTCACGCCGGGTGATACGCCAGTATGGCGATGACGAATACACGCTTCCGATGTTCGTTCACTGCGATGTCGCCAAACACGGATGCGACCATCATGATGCTATAAACAGAACCTGGTTTCATCCGAAAAAATTACGTTTTTGCCATTCGTGCAGCCAGGTTCGTCGTTGAGTACACCATCGCAGGAGCTCGTGTCTGTCATGCAGCGTGAAGGGGGGTAACCGCAGCCATGGTCTCGGAGCTGATAGTCCATGCTGCTCCAAAGGTCGTCGATCTGTTCGTGCAGATGGTTGTTATCTTTCAAACGTCCCCATATGTTGACTCAGGGATCGAGACGTGGCTGCACGATCCATTACAGCCATGCGAATAAGATGCCTGTCATCTCGACTGCTAGTGATAGGAGGCAGTTGGGAACCAGCACGGTGTTCCGTATTACACTCCTGAACCCACCGATTGCATATTCTACTAACAGTCATTGGATCTCGACCAACACGAGCAGCAATGTCGCTAAATAACGAAAAGTGTGAGGTGATCCATATGAGTTCCAAAAGAAAAATAGTACAATTCTCAAGGCTGTCAATTCAATTAAGTACCTGGGTGTTAATATCACGAACAACTTCAGTTGGAAAGACCACATAGATGGTACTGTGGGGAAAGCGAGCCAAAAGTTGCGTTTTATTGGCAGGACACTTAGAAGATGCGACAAGTCCACTAAAGACACAGCTTACACTACACTCGTTCGTCCTCTGTTAGAATATTGCAGAGCGGTGTGGGATCCTTACCGGGTGGGATTGACGGAGGACATCTAAAGGGTACAAAAAAGGGCAGCTCGTTTTGTATCATCACGTAATAGGGGAGAGAGTGAGACAAATATGATACGCGAGTTGGGATGGAAGTCATTAAAGCAAAGAAGTTTTTCGTCGCGGCGAGATCTATTTACGAAATTTCAGTCACCAACTTTCTCTTCCGAATGCGAAAACATTTTGTTGAACCCAACCTACATAGGTAGGAATGATCATCGGAATAAAATAAGAGAAATCAGAGCTCGAACAGAAAGGTTTAGGTGTTCGTTTTTCCCGCGCGCTGTTCGGAAGTGGAATGTTAGAGAGGTAGTATGATTGTGGTTCGATGAACCCTCTGCCAAGCACTTAAATGTAAATTGCAGAGTAGTCATGTAGATGCAGATGTAGATGTAGATACAATAAACCGCAATGGGAAAAGGCTACAATCCGACCTTTATAAAAGTAGGAAACGTGATGGTACGCATTTCTCCTCCTTACACGAGGCATCAGATCAAGGTTTCACCAGGCAACGCCGGTCAAGTGCTGTTTGTCTATGAGAAATCAGTTGGAAACTTTCCTCAGGTCAGCACGTTGTAGATGTCACCACCGGCGCCAACCTCGTGTGAATGCTCTGAAAAACTAATCATTTGCATATCGCAGCATCTTCCTCCTGTCGGTTAAATTTCGCGTCTGTAGCATGTCGTCCTCGTGGTGTAACAATTTTAATGGCCAGTTGTGTAGACTGTAGAGCTCCGTCAGTAATGGGAAATAACCTAATTTTAAAATAAGTTTCTTTTACGTAGCTCGATAGAAAATTAGTGACTCTCTTGCCTTTCGACAACTATATGAAGATTCAAAAATTATGACGCATCCTATTCATCTATTGCATCTTAGTAATTCAAAAAGCTTAGAAAAGGCAAGTAGATGGATAGTACGTTAATGGAAAACAAGAAATAACACCAGAAATTTCTGGAAGACACTTATGTACAACATTATCAGAAAGGAGAACGTCGGACCTTACAAAGACCAACCGAAAATTAACAGAAGGACATATCTTCAGCCCTTTAAAAAGTAACCTAATATGATTATTAGCCAGTCTTTATGTCACGTATGTAGTTTCATCTTTCATTATCTCGGTGTAACAAAGAGCTGAACAAAAAGAGCAAGTCGTTGTTGTCTGAGCTTCAAATATTCGATGCACAGTTACTCATACAACAATGCTTAGAATATATGATTACAAAAAGGATTGGCATACGCTTGCACCAAACGTCTCATCTCACTTGCAGTTGCGTGTGTAGCAGACTTGATCAGTGGATTGTAGCTGGCGTCTGCCACTTCCAAATTTTGTAGAGTCTATGACAAACCGCTGTGGAACTAGCATTATGACGACCAGAAGTCTGGTGGATTGGACACCCGTAACGTTAAAGAATTGGGACTGTAAGGTCTCATTCCTTGTACCTGAATGTAAGTGAAAATGAGATTCCATAGTCATCATGAGAATTGTGATCAGTCTTTTTTCTGTTTTTGTGTTACATAGAAATTTTGAGCTTCCTGCTGTACTGTTACGTGAGTTTTCTGGATTAGGGCATCGTGAATTTGGTTATTGAGTAAAGGTGTGCACCTATTGTTATTAACAGAATATTTTGTGTATCTTGAAACGTCTTGAAACTGGTGTTTGCGACTAATGACCGGATCTAAGAGCCGTAAGTGAACATAGTGAAGAGAGAAACATCAAATATTTTTCATTTTCTTCTTAATTTTGAATTGACTTTGATTTCTTATTTCGATATATTACACTATAGATTTATTCGATGTAGTTGTGACGTAATAAGGTGTGGTGAGTTACATATATCTGTAAACGTATCGTTTGATGACTGGTACCTATTGGCGTCCATAATTCGAGGTCAAATGCACTGTCTGCCATAAGAAGTGAAAAGAAGTGAAGCACCCTGATGTGCTGGTCAATGTCTATATCACTTTGTACACGTAATCATCGTCGACGCGTACGTAAGTGAATATGGTTGCAGTTCTCTGTGAGAGGTAGAGCGGAAGTGTGTTAGTGTTGTTCGTATTTGGCGTTGTTACCATGCTGGGTATGGTATATAATGGGCGTTAAAGCATCAAAGTTGAGGGATTCTCTGAAGGACTCAGTGATGCCCCGTACCCACGTTATCAGCACCTGACAGAGGTTGAAAGGAACCTTTTTGTGGGCTCCATTTAGCCAGCTAGTCGAATCGTGCAGTATGCAGATTTGTGGGGCATCAGGGCGTGACAGTGGCCCGATGTTGGACTTCATGTGAATGTGAGAGCAGGCATTCTCGTCCCAGAGTTCCTGTTCAAAATGTTCTAATGTGTGTTAAATCTTATGGGGCTTAACTGCTAAGGTCATCAGACCCTAAGCTTACACACTACTTAACCTAAATTATGCTAAGGACAAACACACACACCCATGACCGAGGGAGGACTCGAACCTTCGCCCGGATCAGCCGCACAGTCCATGACTGCAGCGCCTAAGACCGCTCGGCTAATCCCGTGCGGTCCAGAGTTTCTGTCTACCACATCTGACCACAAGAAGGGAAGATCACTATATTGTGAACCAATCAAGCAGTAGCCCCTTCACGTCTGCACTTGCCATCCGAGAACCAATAATTATGTCCATACGACATTCATTGTCATGGTGTATCATTGCTTGGAGAGCAGCAGTCAGGTTACAGAATTAGCGTCCCACGCGTAGGCAGAATCTCAAGCCACAACAAAAGGGCTGCTTTTGGCGAAATTCCATGAACGGATACGATGTAATGTTTGTGAATGGGCCTTCATCCTGTTCAGTGATGAATATGGCTCTGCACTAGTCCGGATGACAGCGACCTCGGTGTGGTCCCCTCTTCCAATGTTTTGGGGAGAAACACCGGTGTTACTCCAGGCGCCATACTGTGGGGAGCCATCTGGTATGTTCAAATGACTCTGAGCACTATGGGACTTAATACTTCTGAGGTCATCAGTCCCATAGAACGTAGAACTATTTAAACCTAACTAACCTAAGGACAACACACATCCATGCCCGAGGCAGGATTCGAACCTGCGACCGTAGCGGTCACGCCGTTCCAGACTATAGTGCCTAGAATCGCCCGGGTACTACGGCCGGCCATCTGGTATGTCTTCAGGTTATTGTTATTATTTTTATTTTGAAAAGTATCATTCTTTATAAATGTTGTACATAACCAAAGAAAAGAAAACTGTAAAAAAATGAAAAACGAAATTGTAATCTGTGCGACCTGTTTAAAACATCAGATAACGGTCTATAATTTGGCAATAAATAAAATAAATAAATAAATAAATAATGTCTTCAGGTCACGGCTGGTAGTGATTGATGCAACACTTAAGGCACAGCGACACGCAACGGACATCCTGCTTCCTCATGTGTCAATCCTCATGTGACGATGTCGTGGTGCCTTTTCTCAGCAGGACAATGCTCTTCCACATATGACAGTGTCTCTAAGAACTGTCTGCATGATGTTGAAGAACTCCCGTAGTCAGCAAGTTCCCCAGATCTGACCGCGGTGGGTCATCAAGGTCCCCAGATCTGTCCGCGATTGAGCATGTTTAGCGCCAGCTCAGATGTAAACTCTGTCCCGGAGCCACAACCCATATTATGAAGCACCAGTTACAATAGTTGTGCCCCAGGTTGCCTCAGGAGGATACAACGGCTTTATGACACCTAAGGCAACCGAATCACTGGAAGCGTGAAGCCCAAAAGGGGTGCAACGTAGTGGTGACTAATGGGCTCTTATTACGAAATTCTTTGTAAAGCTGACTAAATTCATTAATACACATGCCGTCTGAGGCCGTGAAGTTTCATTTCCATTCCTTCTCCCTTTCTGAGAACTTCACGTTTCTTGTTGGGCAGTGTGCTTTAAGCATCAAACTTTGCTTTGAGATACTTTATTATTCAGTCACGTTTCATCGTCAGTACTGTTCGTAGCTGAGTCATTGCTCTTATGGAGGCTGGTTGTTTGCCGACTTCGGAGGCTGAGACATAATATGGTTTAGTGTCGCATAGTGCAACGCGGCTGTCGGTCAAACGATACTTGGAAACTATGGAGTCATCTAGTCTTGGCTGAAGTGGACTTTCACGTGTTTCACTATCGGCCCAGGATAGCGCAATGCTGCAACTTCACAACAAAATTTGGTTTTTAAATGCAAGAGAGTACACATAAGCTATGATATTTCCGCTGTCGGTAGAAACTATTTTAATCCAGCTGGAGAAAGCTCAGGTACGAAGAAATGGGGAAAGCGCCATGTACTGAACATCTGTTTTTCCAGTTAGTGTTTGTTGCAGATACCCACTTTAAATGGCGAAATGTTACGTTGCTTCTAGGCGCGCAGTCCGGAACCGCGCGAACGCTACGGTCGCAGGTTCGAATCCTGCCTCGGGCATGGATGTGTGTGATCCTTAGGTTAGTTAGGTTTAAGTAGTTCTAAGTTCTAGGGGACTAATGACCACAGCAGTTGAGTCCTACAGTGGTCAGAGCCATTTTTTTGTTACGTTGCCTCTACATCGCCATTTATTCCCGGCAAACAACAGATTATTATGAGAACGAGTACAGAAGCTACGAGGATTTCACTTCGACCTCAGTTATTTCTGAGAATCATCTCTCGACGTTCGAACAGGGACTGAACAAAAATATGGAAACATTGCGAGAAACGCATGCTTGAACATAAATGCAGATTCTAGACAAGACTGTACGTTGCAGCGAGCGAGGTGGAGCAGTGGTTAGCACACTGGACTCGCATTCGGGAGGACGACGGTTCAATCCCGTCTCCAGCCGTCCTGATTTAGGTTTTCCGTGATTTCCCTAAATAGTTTCAGGCAAATGCCGGGATGGTTCCTTTGAAAGGGCACAGCCGATTTCCTTCCCAGTCCTTCCCTAACCCGAGCTTGCGCTCCGTCTCTAATGACCTCGTTGTCGACGGGACGTTAAACACTAACCACCACCACCCCCACTGTACGTTGCACTGTTGCGTTTCACCACAGACTTCATCTATTGAAGTGCCAGTTCTTGTCAGAACTGTGTTCTATGTATTCGCGAGTAAATTATATCGGGGAAAAGTGACCTTGAACGTTTGCAAATTCTTGGTGCTCCTATGGTGGGTGATTTTCTAACAAAGGCACCTGAAGCGTCTGATGTTTCACGAGGCACCGTGCAGAAGATTTATGCCGCACACAGGAAAACGGGAATAATCTCACCCGCTATCTCAACGCGGACGAAAATCTGTGTGGAGTGACCGTGACGGCGTCTGACTGAATAGGGTTGTGACGAAAAATAAGCGGACGAGAGCTACTGAAGTCACTCAAGAATTGGATGTCACGTTCGCGAACCTTGCCGACACCAAAATAACACGAAGATAACTCCGTAGCCAGGGAACTGTAGGGCGAGATACAATTCCAAGACCGCTCGTCAATGAAGCAAATGTCCACAACGAGAAAATGTGGTGTCGAAGATATTAAACGTGGGATGTGTAACAGTGGATATTCATTTGGTCGGGTGAGTATTGTTTCGCACTGTTTACAATTTCTAGCCGGGTATACGTCCCAAGAGTGAAACATGACGAGGGTTAGGTGATGAATTGAGCAGCGGTAACTTGGTACTCAATTGATCACATGGTTACTCTTCAAGGTCGCGTTACTGCCGACGAGTATGTGACCATTTTGGAATATCAGGTCCATCCCATACTACTATGTGTCTTCTCCAATGGTCACGTTATATTCCAAGGCGAAACGGCCCCTTTCACACAACTTGTTTTGTGAGCATGCGAATGGATTGTCGCATGGACGAGGTAACTTGGCAAAGACCGGGTGATACGTAAGGATTTCAGTTAGATGACATCATGGTCAGACAGAGGTTCCGGAATCAGATACTGGATTGTAAGGCGTATCCAGGACCAGATATAGAATCAGATCACAACTTAGTAGTAGTGAACAGTAGGCTGAAGTTTAAGACATTAGTCAGGAAGAATCAATGCGCAAAATAGTGGGCTACTGAAGTACTATTAAATGACGAGATACGCTTGAAGTTCTCTAAGGCCATAGATACAGTGACAGCAGGGCTTAAGATCAAATCAGGCACAAGGGATACATAACATTCCATAAGAATTTGCAAAGTCATTGGCATAAGTGGCAACAAAACTATTATTCACGTTGGTTTGTAGAATGTATGAGTCTGGCGACATACCACTTACTTTCGGAAAAATATCATTCACACAATTCCGAAGACTGCAAGAGCTGACAAGTGCGAGAATAATCGCACAATCGGCTTAACAGCTCATGCATCCAAGTTACTTACTAAAATACTGTACAGAAGATTGGAAAAAAAATTGTTAGATGACGATCCGTTTGGCTTTAAGAAAAGTAAAGGCACCAACGAGGCAATTCTGATGTTGCGGTTGTTAACGGAAGGAAGATAAGGAAAAATCAAGACACATTCATAGGATTTGTCCACATGGAAAAAGCGTTCGGCTGTGTAAAATGGTGCAAGATATTCGAAATTCTCAGAAAAATAGGGGTAAGCTGTAGGGAGAGACGGGTAATATATAATATGTGCAAAAGCTAAGAGGGAATAATAAGAGTGGTCGACCAAGAACGAAGCGCTCGGATTATAAAGGGTGTAATACAGGGATGTAATTTTTCTTCACTATTGTTCAGTCTGTATATCGAAGAAGCAGTAACGGGAATAAAAGAAAGGTTCAGGAGTGGAATTAAAATTCAAGGTGAATGGGCACCAATGATACGATCCGCTGATGACATTGCTATCATGAGTGAAAGAGAAGAAGAATTACATGATATCCTGACTGGAATGAACAGTCTATTGAGTACAGAATTTGAATTAAGAGTAAATCGAAGAATGACGAAAGTAAGGAGAAGTTACAGAAATGAGAAGAGCGAGAAACTTAACATCTGGACTGGCGATCACGAAGTAGATTAAGTTTAGGAGTTCTGCTACATACGCAGCAAACTAACCTATGATGGATGGAGCAAGGAGGACATAAAAAGCAGACTAGTACTGGTAGAAAGGTCATTCCTGGCCGTTGGGCGTATACTTGTGTCAAACAAAGGCTTTAATTTGAGAGAGAAAATCCTGAGAGTGTTCCTCTTGAGCACAGCATTGTATGGTAGTGAAACATGGAGAGTGATAAAACCGGAACTGAAGGAAATCGAAACATTTGAGCTGTGGTGCTACAGACGAGAGTTGAAAACTAGATGGAAGAATAAGATAAGAAAAACGGATGTTCTGTGCAGAATCGGAGAGGAAAAGAATACGTTGGGTACAACGAGAAGGCGATGGGACACAATGATAGCACATTTCTTAAGACATCAGGGAATGAGTTCCATGTTACTAAAGGGAGAGGTAGAGTGTAAGGGAAAACAGAGTTTGGAATACATCCAGCAGATAACTGAGGCCGTAAGTTGCAAGTGCTACTCCAAGATGAAGGGGTTGGCACTGAAAGACCTGAAGTGGAACGCCTTTGAACAAGTTATGAAGAGGTTTAAAAATAATGCTTGCGTTTTTCAGGTTACAAAACATATAACTGTAATAACTGCGCACTGTTAATTTCGTCTTATCTACAGATGTGTCATAATTAAACTGTACCAAATTCATCCAAACTGAAACCGTGACGCAGCCAGTGTTCAGCTCCTGGACAGTCAAAAATATGTGAGGGATATACCAACACTAGTAATTATCCGTTCGAAAAAAGCAAGCCCCGATCATGGAACTTGGTGTTGAACCCTTTTCTGTACACATTCAGCCTTCAGAGCATGACGTTTAGCTCAAAGATGCATGACTTGGCAGAGAGCTTGGTTGCAGAAGTATGAATTTTGAGAAGAGTACCTCCTTCAAAATCACTTTGTCCTCATCCAGGAAGTGACTGGCACCCAATGTTTCTTTCATCCGAACAAAGAGGAAGAAGTCACCGTGTATCCTGTCAGGAAAGTATGACAGCCCAAAGAAGCAAGACGTATGACCACGTCCTGTGTAGAACAAGCTGAAGCGCTGTCGTGGACTGGAAATATCCGCTTGGACGGCCTCCCGCGTCGTGTTGTCGTGGCGGCCTCCCATAGCACTGTCATAAGATTCGATCAGTGAGCTATAGTAGCAGTTTGGCCTTTACGAGTATCGTTACATTGCGGAAGCGCTGTTAACACATTTGTTCACAAGGACACGAATAGAATCGCAGTTTGGAGGGTCTTGGTCTTAGGTTCGTATTTGAAGTAGAAACATTAGTCGGAACCTACGGCCATTTGTATAGCTATTCGAATATCCGTCTTACTGTAGACATGTTGCAGTATATTCAGCAAGGTTTGAAAGCCGAACAGCAGTTGGCGCCCAGGTAAATTCAGGGAATCGATTAGTTCCTTTTGCAGAATATGTTAATTGGGCTGAAATTAATGCTCAGCTAATGACACCATTTGTTTGTGCATCGTTCGGGTTTTACGTGCCAACATTTTGAAAAAATACGTTTTCAACGACTCTTGAAGCACGCCGCTTCTGTATTTGTAGAAATCGTTTCAAACTATGCACTATGGTGAATAAAGGGATAAAATAGAAACGATTTTTTTATCTAATAATCTTCCTCCATTATTGAGATACGAGTAGAACGTCGCACGCAGAACTCATTGTTACGTGTATTTAATGCGTGGAAACGGTTTAAGGTGATCCAAATAAATAAAAAAATACCTACCTTAGATAAAACTGTAAACTCGCTTTCAAAAATCCAGTTTCATTCGGATTTGAAATACAAGAAACATGTTTTTTACGTGCACCCCGTATGTTTCAAACCTGTGCAAATGGGTTAAATTTTTGTAAGTAGATACACAAATACATGTCATGTCGTCATCCCGTTCTTTTGTGAAAGCTTTGTCCACGGCAATGTTACAAGCAACACGGTTCGAAAGACAGAAGCTTGTTGCGGATCAGTGAATAGAAATATACATGGGTTGCCAAGCAGTGGTTCTCTTATGTCAGAGTAAAACTTGGCTGCTAGAACGAAATACGCTTCTAACACAGCACAAAAAGGTGACTATGTCATGAACAGAGTTAGGAAAGTAAACGAAGGCGACTATCTTTTCGACGTACCTAACAAATTCAGAGACATTTAAATCAGAACATCTTGAACAATTTGAGCGGTACTAATGGCCTGTGTAGTCTGGTCCCTTCAAACCCCACAAATCAACCAACCAACCATATTCGAGCATTTTTACGAGTTAACCAAACTTCCCCAGTGGTGAGTCCTCTTAGCTGCAAGATGTAGACTAAAGTCCCTGATCCTGTGCCCAAAATTAAGAAGTTTCGCCAGCCATAGTAAACAATATACAAACCATATTGTCGAAAAGTATACATGTAATAGCTAAAAAAGTGTTTCTGAGTGGAGAAAACATTCTGTGGGGAGATTTATTGCTTGGGGGAATGACTCCATGTGTCATGTCACGTAACTTGAGATGATGCATCATACTATATGACCTGAGTACTAACATCAACAAGTAAAAAAGAGCGGATATATCAATATGTATTGATTTCAACGTCTTTGAAGCTTCCAGATAAGTTGTAAAGGAGTTTCCTCCTTTTACATCCGCCCAGAACATATTCTCCATTCTGTGCTATGGTAGGAGATTTTTCATTCTGATAATATTATGACCATAGTCGTAGTTATACATCAATCAAACGGCAAGGTGATAAGGTTGGTTACTCAGTTAGTTAGTTAGTTTTATATTCCATTAGTCATTTTGCAGGATAAACAGTAATGATGTGGAATGAGTCTTTTTACATTTACATCCAAAATGAAATTGTAAATATGGCTACATGCTGAACATTATTAAAAAATTTTAATATACAGATGTGAGTTAGTAATGCCTGCCCACTATTCACTCCGTCTTCAGACTACGACAAGCCTACCTGGACCATCCGACCGCAGTGTCATCCTTGGTGGAGGATGCGGATAGGAGGGGCGTGGGTTCCCCACGCCGCTCTCCCGATCGGAAGATGGTATTCTTGACCGAAGCCGCTACTATTCGGTTGAGTAGCTCCTCAATTGGCATCACGACGCTGAGTGCACCCCGAAAATGGCAACAGCGCATGGCAGTCTGGATGGTCACCCATCCAAGTGCCGACCACGCCCGACAGCGGTTAACATCGGTGATCTCACGGGAACCAGTGTGTCCACTGCGGCAAGGCCGTTGCCAGTGCCTGCCCACCACCTTTAAGAAATTGCAGTAACTGAAATTCTTGTACGGAATTGAAGCAGTTGTCAAGGAGAAATATTTCAGTTTGTTTTCGTATTTTACTTTGCTCTCTGTCAGTTATATCACTGGGTATGGGATCAAAATTTTTAGCTAGAGCACTTTGCACCCCTTTTTGTGCTAATGAAAACCTTAATATGGAGTAATGAATGTCATTTTTTCTTCTGGTACTGTAATTACGTACATCAGAGTTCCTTTTGAAATGCAATGGATTATATACAAGAAACTATATGAGAGAATAAACATACTGTGAAGCAGTAGTCAGAATGTCCTAGCGGGCCTTTGTAGCCGACCGGTTCTAGGCGCTTCAGTCTGGAACAGCGCGACCGCTACGGTCGCAGGTTCGAATCCTGCCTCGTGATGACTGGATGTTGTGTGATGTCCTTAGGTTAGTTAGGTTTAAGTAGTTCTAAGTTCTAGGGGACTGATGACCTCAGATGTTAAGTCCCATAGAGCTCAGAGGCATTTGAACCATTTTTCGAATGCCCTAATCCTTAAACGGAAGCCTGCATGATGATGGTCGGTTATCACCACATATTGTTCTTACAGCATGTTTTTGTGCAGTGGAACCTTTCTTTCTAAAGTTGAGTTTCTTCAGAACATTATTTCATATGACATTAGTCAATGAAAACATGAAAAATATGTCAACTTGCTGCGTCGTCTCTCTCCAAGATGTGCAATGATTTTAAGTGCTAATGTGGCTGAACTAAGTTGTTTTGGGAGTTATCCAAGATAAGTATGGACACATATGAATTTTCATGTTCCCACCCTGTTTATTATTTCCTCACTATGTGCTACAGTTTTTTTTTTTTTTTTTTGGCCTCGTCAGTCTTCTGATTGGGCGCTACAATCTGGAACCGCGCGACCGCTACGGTCGCAGGTTCGAATCCTGCCTCGGGCATCGATGTGTGTCATGTCCTTGCGCTAGTTGGGTTTGAGTAGTTCTAAGTTCTAGGCGACTGATGACCTCAGAGGTTAAGACCCACAGTGCTCAGAGCCATCTGAACCATGTTCTGACTGGTTCGATGCGGCCCGCCACCAATTCCTTTCCTGCTACACTTATCATTGGTATAATACCTGTAGATAGACATGTGGAACTAAATATGATGTCTCTTTAAAATGGAGAGTGAGACCATTTCAGAAAACCAGTGAATGATATTTTCAAAGGACGCGTGGAGTGGCCCGCGGTTAGAGGCGCCGTGTCATTAATCGTGTGGCTCCTCCCACTGGAGGTTCGAGTCCTCCCTCGGGCATGGGTGTGTGTGTTGTCCTTAGCGTAAGTCAGTTTAAGCATTGTGTAAGTCTAGGGTCCGATGACCTCAGTAGTTTGGTCCATTAGGAATTCACACACATTTGAACATTTGTTATTTTCAAATTCATTATTTACCATTTCTTCTGTTTCTATACTTATGCTTGGACAGATTACAAGTGTGTAGGAAAAGGGAGAGAAGGAAACGTAGTAGGTGGATATGGAATGGGGCTAAGAAATGAGAGAGGAAGCCGCCAGGTAGAATTTTGCACAGAGCACAACTTAATCATAGCTAACAGTTGGTTTAAGAATCATGAAAGAAGGTTGTATACATGGAAGAACCCTGGAGATACTAAACGGTATCAGATAGATTATATAATGGTAAGACAGAAATTTAGGAACCAGGTTTTAAATTGTAAGACATTTCCAGGGACAGATGTGGACTCTGACCACAATCTATTGGTTATGACCTGTAGATTAAAACTGAAGAAACTGCAAAAATGTGGGAATTTAAGGAGATTGGACCTGGATAAACTGAAAGAACCAGAGGTTGTACAGAGTTTCAGGGAGAGCATAAGGGAACAATTGACAGGAATGGGGGAAAGAAATACAGTAGAAGAAGAATGGGTAGCTTTGAGGGAAGAAGTAGTGAAGGCAGCAGAGGATCAAGTAGGTAAAAAGACGAGAGCTAGTAGAAATCCTTGGGTAACAGAAGAAATATTGATTTTAATTGATGAAAGGAGAAAATATAAAAATCCAGTAAATGAAGCAGGCAAAAAGGAATACAAACGTCTCAAAAATGAGATCGACAGGAAGTGCAAAATGGCTAAGCAGGAATGGCTAGAGGACAAATGTAAGGATGTAGAGGCTTATCTCACTAGGGGTAAGATAGATACTGCCTACAGGAAAACTAAAGACACCTTTGGAGATAAGAGAACCACTTGTATGAACATCAAGAGCTCAGAGGGAAACCCAATTCTAGGCAAAGAAGGGAAAGCAGAAAGGTGGAAGGAGTATAGAGAGGGTCTATACAAGGGCGATGTACTCGAGGACTATATTATGGAAATGGAAGAGGATGTAGATGAAGATGAAATGGGAGATACGATACTGCGTGAAGAGTTTGAAAGAGCTCTGAAAGACCTGAGTCGAAACAAGGCCCCCGGAGTAGACAACATTCCATTGGAACTACTGACGGCCTTGGGAGAGCCAGTCCTGACAAAACTGTACCATCTGGTGAGCAAGATGAATGAAACAGGCGAAATACCCTCGGACTTCCAGAAGAATAATTCCAATCCCAAAGAAAGCAGGTATCGACAGATGTGAAAATTTACGAACTATCAGTTTAATAAGCCACAGCTGCAAAATACTAACACGAATTCTTTACAGACGAATGGAAAAACTAGTAGAAGCCGACCTCGGGGAAGATCAGTTTGGATTCCGTAGAAATACTGGAACACGTGAGGCAATACTGACCTTACGACTTATCTTAGAAGAAAGACTAAGGAAAGGCAAACTTACGTTTCTAGCATTTGTAGACTTAGAGAAAGCTTTTGACAATGTTGATTGGAATACCCTCTTTCAAATTCAAAAGGTGGCAGGGGTAAAATACAGGGAGCGAAAGGCTATTTACAATTTGTACATAAACCAGATGGCAGTTATAAGAGTCGAAGGGCATAAAAGGGAAGCAGTGATTGGGAAGTGAGTGAGACAGGGTTGTAGCCTCTCACCGATGCTATTCAATCTGTATATTGAGCAAGCAGTAAAGGAAACAAAAGAAAAATTCGGAGTAGGTATTAAAATCCATGGAGAAGAAATAAAAACTTTGAGGGTTCGCCGATGACATTGTAATTCTGTCAGAGACAGCAAAGGACTTTGAAGAGCAGTTGAATGGAGTGGACAGTGTCTTGAGAGGAGTATATAAGATGAACATCAACAAAAGCAAAACGAGGATAATGGAATGTAGTCGAATTAAGTCGGGTGATGCTGAGGGAATTAGATTAGGAAATGAGCCGCTTAAAGTAGTAAAGGAGTTTTGCTATTTGGGGAGCAAAATAACTGATGATGGTCGAAGTAGAGAGGATATAAAATGTAGACTGCCAATGGCAAGGAAAGCGTTTCTGAAGAACAGAAATTTGTTAACATCGAGTATAGATTTATGTGTGAAGAAGTCTTTTCTGAAAGTATTTGTATGGAGTGTAGCCATGTATGGAAGTGAAACATGGACCATAAATAGTTTGGACAAGAAGAGAATAGAAGCTTTCGAAATGTCGTGCCACAGAAGAATGCTGAAGATTAGGTGAGTTGAGCGCATAACTAATGAGGAAGTATTGAACAGGATTGGGGAGAAGAGAAGTTTGTGGCACAACTTGACCAGAAGAAGGGATCGGTTGGTAGAACATGTTCTGAGGCATCAAGGGATCACCAGTTTAGTATTGGAGGGCAGCGTGGAGGGTAGAAACCGTAGGGGGAGACCAAGAGATGACTACACTAAGCAGATTCAGAAGGATGTAGGTTGCAGTAAGTACTGGGAGATGAAGAAGCTTGCTCAGGATAGAGTAGCATGGAGAGCTGCATCAAACCATCTCAGGACTGAGGACCACAACAACAACAACCCTAGGATTTCTACTAGCCCTCGTCTTTTTACCTACTTGATCCTCTGCTACCTTCACTACTTCATCCCTCAAAGCTACCCATTCTTCTTCTACTGTATTTCTTTCCCCATCCCTTTCTATTGTTCCCTTGTGCTCTTCCTGAAACATTGTACAACCTCTGGTTCCTTCATTTTATCCAGGTCCCATCTCCTTAAATGCCCACCTTTTTGCAGTTTCTTCAGTTTTAATCTACAGGTCATAACCAATAGTTTGTGGTCAGAGTCCACATCTGCCCCTGGAAATGTCTTACAACTTAAAACCTGGTTCCTAAATCTCTATCTTACCATTATATAATCTATCTGATAGCTTTTAGTATCTCCAGGGTTCTTCCATGTATACAACCTTCTTTTATGATTCTTAAACCAGGTGTTAGCTATGATTAAGTTGCGCTCTGTGCAAAATTCTGCCTGGCGGCTTCCTCTCTCATTTCTTAGCCCCAATCCATATCCACCTACTACCATTCCTTCGCTCCCTTTTCCTACACTCGAAATCCAGTCACCCATGACTATTAATTTTTCGTATCTCTTCCCTACCTGAATAATTTCTTTTATCTCATCATGCATTTCATCAATTTGTTCGTCACCTGCGGAGCTAGGTGTCATATAAACTTGTACTACTGTAGTTGGCGTGGACTACGTGTATATCTTGGCCACAATAATGCGTTCACTATGCTGTTTGTAGTAGCTTACCCACATTCCTATTTTCCTATTCATTATTAAACCTACTCCTGCATTGCCCCTATTTGATTTTGTATTTATAACCCTGTAGTCACCTGGCCAGAAGTCGTGTTCCTCCTGCCACCGAACTTCACTAATTCCCACTATATCTAACTTTAACCTACCCATTTCCCTTTTTAAATTTTTTAACCTACTTGCCCGATTAAGGGATCTGACATTCCACGCTCCGATCCGAAAAACGCCAGTTTTCTTTCTCCTGCTAACGATATCCTCTTGAGTAGTCCCCGCCCGGAGATCCGAATGGGGGACTATTTTACCTCCGGAATATTTTACCCAAGAGGACGCCATCATCATTTAATCATACAGTAAAGCTGCATGCCCTCGGGAAAAATTACGGCCGTACTTTCCCATTGATTTCAGCCGTTCGCAGTACCAGCACTGCAAGGCCGTTTTGGTCATTGTTACAAGGCTATATCAGTCAATCCTCCAGACTGTTGCCCTTGCAACTACTGAAAAGGCTGCTGCCCCTCTTCAGGAACCACATGTTTGTCTGGCCTCTCAACACATACCCCTCCGTTGTGGTTGTACCTACGATACGGCTATCTGTATCGCTGAGGCACGCAAGCCTCCCCACCAACGGCCAGGTCCATGGTTCATGGGGGCATCTGGTCATATATAACCTGAAATAAACCCTTATAAAGTAAGACACATGAGTAAAAGAATTTACAGTAAAAGTTCTCTATAACTACTATTTACATATTTTACAGTTGTGCTTCTGCACTGAATATATTTTGTTACTTGCAATCAGTAAGCTGTGGTTCTTATTGCAAATATTTCTTAAGATACCTATGACAATAGAGACCCTTTATACTTTCAGTAGTGACGTCTTGCTGTAAATAGCAACCGTGATGAGGAACGCAAACAATTTTGAATGGCCCTTAATATAGTAGATGCTACTTTCTATTTTTATTCTTAATTATCGATGGCCTAGGGTGCATTCTAGGCAGTACTAGTTATGTCCTTCATTACCTCATTCTTCTTCATCCAAGCGACCAAATACAAAGCTTTATAATAGATCTGGTGCGGATACACTTTCATATCTTAAATGTAATCTTTTATAACATATGGGCGAACTATGAATACTTTTTCATAGTTAGACAATAGATATGCTAATTGCCTTGCTTGGATTTTGTCAGTTCTTGAAGCTTCCTTCACTTTCTCCTCAATCATGTCAGAGATGTCACTCACGTTGCTGCGAACACCATCCTTTTGGCTAGTATGCCACTTTTTCGGGTGATCATACCCTAATATAAGCAATTTTTGTTTCCTGACCGCTATATTTACTGGTCTAGTCACCTGAAGGCCTGCCTCGATTTCCCAATTCAGCTGTAATGTTATCTTTCGCTCCTGGTACTTCAGTTCGCAAACTCCTCCAGCCAGATATATTATTGCTTCTCCATGCCAGTAAAATTCGAAGCCCAGAATTAGTGGTACAGAAAGTTTTTTATAACTAGGAACGTGCACTTGAGGCTATCATTTCCGGAGCAAAGCCCTAGCTGTGTTTCGAACTTCACCGTCTGTGACTTTTTTCCCAAAGCTCAACTTTACTGTTGCTCACTGGCCGAAACGATAATCGCTTGACTTGCAAAACCCTCTTGATCAATTGCCCACTCACAACTGAAATACTTGCGCCAGTATTAAAGAGTACTGAGGAAAACTATTCCATTTACAGACGTGTTAACTGTTCCTTGTATAAATTCTTTTCTTTCATTGTCAGAGACGGTATCTTCTTGATATAATTCGTCCTCTAATTTTATTCCTTCATGATATCTAAACATATTAATTCTGTTGGGAATAGACCTATTGCCTTCATTTTGTAGTCCCGTCTCCTGATGAAGGATATAGGGACAGAATGTAGTTTGTCGGATTATTTGTTGCTTGTTTCGTATCCGATGATACTTCCACTATTCTCAGTAATATAAGATGGAAGTGGATTGTATCCCATGATTGTGAAAACGGACTGTTTGGTACAGGTACAGTCTGTCTATATTTTCAGGCTGCCCTTGGTTTGCAAAAGTGTAGTGAGGTTTCCAATGACTCGTCCGTGGCTGTTGCCAGTACTAATAATCATTGCGCATATTTTTTGCTCTATCCTTGTATGGACTTTCCAGTTTGCTATCAATTCTCCTTTTTTATTAATTTGGTGGTTATTATTTGTATTCTCATTCGAATACTGCCTCTGATTATCATTCGCCCGTTGACAATCTCTGTTTTCCTGGAAATTATTAATAAATATCTTTTTTATGGTAATTGTTATTACCATTACATTAATTTTTTTCTTCTTATGACTATATTCACCCTTAGTACCGTTGTTCCCATTGCAAGAGCTTTTTCGATTGGAATATTGGCATTAGAATTTCCTGCATCTGAAGATTTTCGCACATCTTCCTGGACCAGGTCTAGTGAGTCTATTACGGACAGAATTTCATTAACCTCAGTGTCCGTAACATTGAACAGCTTTTCTCACCTTTTCCATTATGTTGAGCGGTAACCTTGCTTTTAATACTCTCCATAGATCTCGGGGAGTGAACGGCTCGTCCCAATATCTGGTCATATTGATACATTTTTCAGAGTGTTTTTGTAGAGACCCAGTCTTCGGATTATATACCTCTGCATTGTAAACAATTTTTCTTTCTTGTATCGATGTTGGCCAAAACTGATCAAGAAATACCCTCTCACAATCACTGGAAGTTTGGCAAGTCTCGGCAGCATTTAATGCTCAAAGCGAAGCATCCTCCAAAAATTTGTGATACCACGAATTGTATCTTCTGTTCTTCCGTCCAAGGTTTCGGAATAACACATCTGAAGTTACGTATAAATACGACTGGGTGGATATTATTTTTACTCTCTTCACTGAAAATTTGAAATAGACGACGTTTGATTAGGCTTTCCTCATGCATCAGTGTACTCTAATGCATGGATCGGCTCTCATTAGCATGAGGTGTACCAACTTTTCTACAGGTATACTGCTTCTAGTTTTGAATTTCTTGTATGCGCTAGTGACTGTGGTAATAAAGGTTGGCTATCATGGCTGACGTATCAAAAATTGCATCAGGGGTTGCTGGAAAACTTTGTGTTTCGCTCTGATTTATAACATAACCATTGGGCAAATGTTGTGGTCTATTCTGCACTGCCACACTAACAGTCGGCAAACGTTCAATTTTAGTTTCCCCGTCAGCAGCAGAGTCCTCATCAGTTGATTCTGACGTTACCTCTGAGTTTCGATTGTCAAGATTTGAAACTCTGGCTACCTCCGAGTGTACTTCTTTCTTCACTTCGGTTTTTTTTTTACCTTCAATTACTTCTACGACAGTAGTCACCGTTTTAATACTTGTTTCTAAGTTACTGATTTCCGACTACATATCATTTACTTTGGTGGAATGTTTGCCAGCGGCTTGATCGTGCCTTTAACTACATGTATCTCTGCATTAAACTGTGCTGAGAATGCTTTATCCCTGTTGATTAATATTTTGAATAATTTCGTTGTCTTGCTCATAAAGACCCAATAGATTTGCTCAAGAATTTTCTTTCTATTTCCCGTTCTTTTAATTCGCGTTTCTCTTTTTTAAGGGATTCTTCTTCCCTACGTCGATTTTATTTTAAAGCATTTGCTTCTAAAAGCTGCTGCTCTTTAAGAGCTTCTTCGTCCCTACGTCGCTTTTTAATCAATTATAATTTCTGAAGTAACGTGGTTAATATATTATTATCTGGCAATGGCATAACTTGAGCAATGGTAGATCCTGCCACTTGCCCAGTGAAATTACTATCATTGGCTTCTAAATTTGTCACCATAGGAGTGCCACTCAACACAGGCAACTCCTCATTTTCAGTATCACCTGACATGTCTGGTAAAATAATATTATCATAAACGTTTAAGCTATCTAGCTCCTGCACCGAAGTGTGCGGAATTTGGCTGACATGAGCATTTAACACTAAATCTGTATCTGCCTGTTCATTCATTTTAACCTGCTTCTGTGGCCTAACCATGTTTATCAGCAAATATTACACAATATAAAGCAATTACAACAAATTAAAATCCCGGAAAAATATCCTATAACTAATACAAGAAATAATCACTACAACTAAATGTGTGTTTGTGTACACAACAATTGACTAAAGGCAAGAAAATATTTGAAAATGTCTCTTGCAACCAGAATATGACACTGCTACCTCTCTAATGGCTAGAGTGAGTTTGACGGAAGTGCTTCCAAAATTTTGTAGCAAACGAGAAAATTTTAGGTGTATAATTGTTTATATGTGCGTCTGTTCCTAACTTTTAGAGACTGGCAACGCTGTAGGTGAAACAACGCTGCACACTGTTCTCAAATTCCCAAATAAGATCATACACACTTGTGTATTCAGTTGATATAATAAAAAGGCAAACAAAATAAACATTAATAATGCACAGTGGCAATCTCACCACAAAAAGTAATACACTGACTACAAAAAGTACGAGGGTCGGTCAAAAAGTAATGCCTCCCATTTTTTTTCTACTTAAAAAAATTAAGTTAAGTGAAATATTTGAATTTGGCGCCATTCCTCAAACCTTCTTCTGCAATCCACTGCAGTAGTAACTTTCTGTGTCAACAGGTGGCAGCACAGCAGAAGTTTGTAAGATGGCCGACATCGATGTTCGTTTGAGACAGCGTTGTGTGATTGAATTCTTGAATGCAGAAGGTGAAACGCCCATACACATTCATGAAAGACTGAAGAAGGTGTATGGTGTTGTGACAGTGGATGTCAGCACTGTTAGACGATGGATTCGTCGTTGTAAGGAAGCTGAAGGGCAAACACCGTTGACTGACGAAAAGCGGGGCGGCAGGCCGGTGAGTGGAGTGACTCCACACAACATTCAGCAAGTTGATGACATCATTCGTGGTGACCGTCAGGTGACTGCAGATGAAGTGTGTCGCATTATTTCTCTTAGTAAAGGCAGTGTGATCACGATTATTAAACAATTGGGGTACTCAAAAGTTTGTGCACGGTGGGTTCCAAGAATGTTAACCGATCAGAATAAAGAGACAAGGAAAACAATAGCCTCCCAACACTTGCAGCGCTTCCGTTTGGAGGGAGATGAGTTTCTGAAAAAAATTGTGACCAGGGACGAAACATGGGTGCATTTTTTTGAACCCGAATCAAAGAGGCAGTCAATGGAGTGGCGTCACACAAGCTCGGCGAGGAAGAAAAAATTCAAAACTGTGCGATCGGCAGGGAAAGTTATGGCAACAGTTTTCTGGGATACAGAGGGTGTGATTCTGGTTGATTTTTTGGAGCAGAGATGCACAATAAATTCTGTTCAATACGTCACAACCCTCAAAAAACTTAAAGCACGTCTTCAGCGAGTTCGCCCAACAAAATCAATGGCAGATGTTCTTCTTTTGTATGACAATGCAAGACCACACACCAGTCGTCACACCTCTGACAAGATTGTCAAAATTGGATGGGAAGTTTTGCCTCATCCCCCATACAGCCCTGACCTGGCACCATCAGACTTCCATCTGTTCGGGCCACTAAAAGAAGCTCATCGTGGGATTCATTTTGAAGATGAGGAGGCCGTCAAAACATCCGTGCTTCAATGGCTTAGGAAGCAGAGCTGTGATTTTTACCATGCTGGGATACATGCCCTTGTTCAAAGATGGACCAAAACTGTAGAGATGGGCGGAGATTACATTGAAAAATGACAAAATGATCCTCAATGTTGTGGTTTTCAACCTATGTAATTGCATTTAAATTTCCTGACAATTAAATGTAGAAAAACAATAGGAGGCATTACTTTTTGACTGGCCCTCGTATAATTACAATATTTGTACTCGAGCACCACAAAACAGAGCGCCTATATAATCGGTTTTTGGGGTTCTCTTTAAAGTTGTTGTGTTATTGTAAAATGTATGAAATGTAGCAGCCAGAATAACAATATTATTTGAAAGAACTAAATTATCTCTGACAATTCTTATTTATGTTCTGCTGAGTTCGACTGTAATGAATTAATTTGTCAGATTTTATCACTGCAAATAAATATTAAAATGGTGTTTCAATAATCCAGTATGTGACATTAAAATCTATGCACCTAACAGTTAATATATCACACCACAACCACTACCCATAACAACACTGGTGTCGTAAATATTTTTATTTAAAGTCACTGATAAAATATTCTGATAAAAGTTAATCTTACGCAACAGCCATAAAAATTATTTCATTTACGTAATTCTAATATTGTTCTAATGGATGTTATTTTCACTGTTGGAATAAAAAAATAATAAATTCTGGGAGTTTTTGTCCTCAGAGTTCAAGTAGTGCAATATTGATCGAATGTTTTAATGTCTGATTATTTCTTCAGTTTGAAATTGCCGCTCAATATGCTTACGTAATAGCGGTATACAGAGCATAGTCTGGACTTCTGCAGACACAAAACTTGAAGTATTAATAGTTGGTTATCTAGTTACAAATTAAAATCTGTACACTAGAATTAGTAAATTTTACGTTTCATTTTTCTTTTGATCACTCAGGACTATTTTTTACAAGATTTGAAAGAACAGACCTCAGCTTGTCTTCGTTCTCATCCGCTTCATTCATCATAGAGGACAACAGAAGAAGAAAAAATTACACAGACAATACAATTCCAATACATTCTTTTAGTGATGTTACCTTTTGTTATATGATTATTCTTTGTAGAAAACTGTTTATAAAAATAATGAAACATATTTTTGTTGGACATTTCACAATACAACTACGTCAGAATGTAAGTCTTTGTCAGTTGTCACATATAGGCTTCAAAGTAATTTCTGGAGAAATATTCATTACTCCATAAATCTCGAACACTGTCCTATACACTGGTGACACAAAATAATGGCGTTGATATTACACAGCATAGGGGGAAAATGAACACTTAAATTTTTCAGTATGAGGTCTGAGTTCTTTCTCCATTTATTATGATGACCATTTCTTCATTTGTAGGTCGGCGACAGAAATGTTTTTACATTAAGAGGAGAAAGCTGATTTTAGCTGGTGATTGGTGAAAATATCTCGCCGCAACGACAAAGATTTTGTCTCAATAACTGCTGCTCCAATTCGTCTATCATACCCGTGGCACTCTCTCCCTTATTTCGCGTTAATACACAACTAGCTGCCCTTCTTTGAACTTGTCCAATATTCTGTCAGTCATATCTGGTAAGGACCCAATACGTCACACAAATACACTAGAAGAAGACGATCAAGCGTAGTGTAGGAAGTCCCTTTAGTAGACCTGTTGCATCTTATTTCCGCCAGTAAAACGTAGTCTTTGCTTTGCATTGGTCACGACATTATCTGGGAGATCATTCCAACTTAAGTTATTCCTAATTGTAATTTCTAGAGATTCAGTCGAATTGACAGCCTTTAGATTAATTTGATTTATCGTGTAATCGAAATTTATCCGATTGCTTGTTGTACTCAAGAGGATGAGCTCGCATTTTTCCTTTTTGAGAGACAATTGCCACTGGCCGAGTCATTCAGATATAGTGTCAGTCATTTCGCAATTGATTCTGATCTTTTGATGATTTAACTAGACGGGAAAAAGTTAGCATCATCTGCAAAGAATCCAAGAGGACTGCTCAGTGTATCTCCTAAATCGTTTATGTAACTTTTGCTAGTAAACTTTAGTTTTTTATTTCAACGTCGTAGTATGCTGTGTAAAGTCAACCACCTAATGAGTAACTATGACCCACTTAAGAGAAACCCTTATCTAAATCACGTCCAACGATATCTATGTTACAACTAATTCAATAGCCCTTTTTCTTTCGTGATATTATCGTGGGTGGGACAAAAATGTACAAAATACATTAAAACAGGATCGTTTCCACTCAGATTTTGGCATGGTTCTGTTAAAAGCTCTATTTAGTACTCAAACGTTATTTGCATACATACTTTAACAATCTACGTACTCCTGTAAATGTCGCGTATCGTTGCAAGAACTATAGCATACGCTACGTTACATCTACAAACTGCTGTCAGCTGACGTAATTGCGTGGGACGATTGTGGATCTATAAATTACGCAGCGCTGTGCACGTTTATGTTGATTTACGTCATCGTCACTTATGTAACGAAAGGAATGACGTCACTAACCGTCACGCAAAGCCTGTGTCACGTCTCACCTGGAAAGGTCAGTCCGTGGCCTGCGCGCTGAGTAACAGTAAATGTTACTGAAACGTAACCCGTGACAGGACATGGCCCAGCAGTCACATGCACAACACTGTACGCACGTGAGGGCGAAATGCGTGGGCGGCCAGTCGAGTATTTATGGACTCCGTGTGCGGTTGTGAACTGTTGTCTCCTGCGTGTTCCTTAAGACGGCCGTGGGCGACGTGCACTTGCGAATGTTGTTGCATTCTACTTTTCGCAGCACACTGGATTCTTAATCCACGGCTCTATTCTGAGGATGGCTGAAAATCCGAGCTGAAATTGGTAATTATTAAAGTAAACCTCTTGACAGTCGTCCTATTGAACAAAGGAATACGTTAGAATTATTGCACAATCATTAAATTCTCCAAAGCGACGATTAAGTAGTTTTTCACTTCCTAGAACATCTGCATCCTATGTTTTAAAGAATCAGTCTGTCATATCCACCAATTCAACAGTGTTCCATTCGCTACTGCGGAGACGGGATGGGAACTGAGTAATTCAGAGACTATAAAGTGTAAATTGTTCATCTGTCGCCATTATTAGTGGACGTAATCTCATCGAAATGTGCTACGATTGCCTTAACTGTCTTACTAGTAATAGATTCAGAATATAAAACGCGAATACACGGATCGTAACTTAGAAACACCAACCATTTACGTGTGAGTTAATTATTTTTTGTTTAAAATTCATCGTATCTAGCTTCGTATTTGACAAATCTATATTTAGATCTATGCTGAGGAGGTTTACTTAAGAAAATACTCTAGGGTTATTTTGGTGATTTGATGCTAACATGATTTTTATCTTTCTTTTCTAATCAAATGAAGTGAAAAGAGTACTTTGCACAGTCAGTAAAACTAAACCCAGCGCTATATATTACCTTCTCTTCTACCTTTGGTGGCTCAGCATCTCTCATGTGTCTAATAAGGTACGTCACCAGGACCTCACGGTAGCAGACGTTGCTAGAGCAAAGAGTGTGGAAGCTGGACCCTAAACAAATTTACTATTTCAATGCTTGTAAATGCTTTATACAATAATTTATTACTTTGTGACAGCCTAATTATTACAGTATTCACACTACGGGTTTCATTAATTTATCTACTGACAGTTTCATCTCGGTACATACAATGTGTTGATTCCTTAAATACGTTTGTGAACACTTTGTTATGGAAACTAAATATGAGAGCAGCTGTCTTTTCTGTATGAACTCAGATTGGCAGTGTTGCGAAAGAGTTACTCATAAAAACATGCTTTATATAATAGAATATAGATCATTGCAAGAAAATCTGTGCAATTCAGCGGTATCGTATTGACAGAACTGCATCCTCCGTTTATACTTTTTTTGTAGAATATTGCAAAGTGCCCACATATCCCATGAATTGCTCTGAGTGGAGTACCTTTCTTCTTGGCTATAACCTGTCTCCTTGGACGACTAGTTTAGCCTTTTGTAAGCCTGAAGCGAACGAGTGCCTAAAGTCTCGTGGTAGCTTCGGCGATTAGTTATTAAAACATTCCTGGTCCCTGGTTCGAACACCGCCATTACATAAATTTTGATTAAAAATCGTCAGCAATGGCGGGCGAAGAGTTCCCGTCATAAGTCACCCTCATTCACCCAAAGGCCTTACCAAAGAGGGCCGAGGGGTCGACATAGGTTCAGGCCATTCTCCTAACTTTAGGGTGGGAAACTGCCCCTCAAAGAGCGAAGAATGAACAATGACCAAGGGCATCAAAATGCAGAGGTCAATGGAAACCACGTCATTAATGACACATGATCTGTATCCACACGGCATGTGGCCTCTTCCTCTTATAGCACACCTTTATTCTCATAAAAGGACGAAAAATGAACATTCTCATACATCTAGTTATGTATCTCCGTTGGAGTAGGAGATTAGTTTTTAACGTCCCGTCGTAAACGGGATCATTAGAGACGGAGCGCAAGCTCAGATTATGGAAGGATGGGGAAGGAAATGGGCTGCACCCTTCCAAAGAAACTATCCCGGCGTTTTGCCTGAAGCGATTTAAGGTACTCACGGAAAACCTAAATCAGGAGGGCCGGTCGCGGGTTTGAACCACCGTCCACCCGAATGCGTGTCCAGTGTGCTAAGCAGCGCGCCATCCCGCTCGATAAATAAAAGTTTAAGTGTTAGCTGTTGATTCAACAGAAGTAAACAGGTACCATATTACTTTCTGCAAGAACTTTATGATATTTGGTGTGTATTGAAGAAAGGCAAATAATTTAATAATGCAAGACACTACAGTCAAATCATCTGGAAGGAAAAACCAAAATTATAATAAAAAAGTAAGCAAGGAATGGAACAGAAAAAAGTGCAAAATACTAATAGAACTGCGAGTAAATCAGTCGCGGAAATATCAAATGAAACAACATAGTACGCTCATCTATGTCATTAACGTGCATAAATTTCAGCAAGGCATACCACTTAATTACGTCCGTCCCATAATTGAGTGTCGCTCTGATTGGCGGGAGAATCCCGTTTCGGCACTGTTTCACCAAAGTACGTAGTTTGAGGTTTGCTATGCCATACACGGTGGGGTGTGAGCTTGTGGGACTTACAGTGCTCTTCTGCTTGTTCAATTTTTCTTTCTTGTCTGTATCTAAGATGACGAAATCGCCAGTGAGCGCTAGGAGAATGTTAAACATTTACGTTATATTGGGCAGCTTTAGAATGGTGGAAATGTCCCTAACGGATTTGTTACTCGCGTGTCATTCACGTTCAAAGTCAGTTCTCCTGACCAACCCATTCTGCTGTTGCCGTTCTTACACTGCCAACATAATACTCCCCGTCTTCTCTTACACTGACTATCCCATCTCTCGTGAGATATAGTGCCCCATTCTGCATTAAATAGTAATGTCCGGATGTTTTTCATCAGAAAGTGCATGTTCTGTAACTTCAGTCATATGGTCTGTATCGTGCTTTATAAGGCTTTAAAAAATCAATATTGTACCTTACACTGCGAAAATATGGATATACAAAAAACTACCGCAATTCAGAAGTAGATACGAATTATCAGGTTTCTTACACCACCTTGCCCCACCGTTAATAGATGGCGTCCTTGGCTGAATGCTGCAGTCTTCAGCACGTATAATTTTCTAGCTGCATGGAAATTTTTTCATGTTGTCACACATCATTCTGCTGTCGTAAGGAAAGCTAAAGAACTATCAGGTGAGCAATAACTGCAAGGTGAATGTCGTGTCGTTCACTAACAGTTCTTCCTGACGGCAGGCACAGCTCAGAAAAAAGGTGGCGCCGTTGGAAATGTTAAGCAAAGTAATAGCTCTGGATTATTCCCTTGAAACCAGTTCACTATTACTGAAGCTAAATTTCGTCCTTCATTTCATATCCAGGCAGACATTTAAAACGTATTATCATGTCCACTTTCAGAGATTCCTTAATTTTCGTAGCTGCAACTTGTGTCCCCTACGTCAGGATCATCTTCTCCCGTTCACCAGAATACTTCTCTTTTCCCTTCTTTCACCAGAAGACTTCTCCTTTTAATGCAATCATTTCCACGCCAGCAGAAAGAATGTCCGCAAAGAAGTATAAAAATGTAGGAAACGAACAAAAGCATTGGGCAACAGACAAGAACTACGAAGTGACGAAGGCTAAATTCAGACTAAAAATGGTGAATGAAAGCAAGAGTTACGCAAGTAAGAAACGTCATTGTCAGTTGAGTGATTCGAGTGATGACTTACTGACACTTGAAACTGAAGACGATGCTGAGAACAGTTCTTGTGGATTTTGCGATCGGAAATTTTCTTCGCCAGAATGATCTAGAAATGAGACTAGATAAAGTGCCAGAAATGTGCTACATGGTTTCATGAAATGTGTGTGAGAGCAATAGGACGAAATATGTTTACCTGTGGTAAATCCTTGTGATTTTGATATTGAAATGTACTGGGTGGAATAGCCACTTGTATGGGCGCAACAACCCCACCATTTTGATCTATTTTGATTTCTGCCTTTTTCCGATGTTTTTTAAAACTTCGTTCCTGTAAACGAATTTTCACCTTTTATACACTGGTCACGTTGACAGATCTTTTAAAAGGTTTCATGTCATATTACATAGACCTTATAGTTGAAATGAGAGAAATAGCCCGGCTATATTGAATTGGCCTCTGTCAGCATCTACTTCGCCTGGAACATCTCACCTTTCACGTGCCTTTTTCGTCACAACTATCGACCTAATACTACAACTCGTTACATAATTTTTAAGCGAAATACACTGCAACGTCTTAAAACACTTGAATCAGTTTAAACTCTGAAAAAACTGTGTGTTCACGTTGTGCTCTGAAAAATGTACCACGCAACGAGCTCGTCAAATGCGTATTCAAAACCCAATGAAAATAAATTTTCTAATTTTAGAGGTATTTATAGCAGGTTTTTGAGAAGTAAAAGGATTTTTTATTTACAATATTATGTCACTAAAACACTACAATATGTGACAACAAAAAACACGTTCCAGGAAGATAAAGATGGGTTTTGTAAGCCATAAATCGTTAATGGTGGTTTTTAAGAGAAATATATAAATCCTGCTTATGACAATTACTCGTAGTTGTTTTTACACATACATTCAACCCGCACAACTCTACTATAGTTCTTTTCCATTACGTTTACAAAATCATTTGAGGAAATTTTCCATGAATTTTGTTTTGCTCTTCAATATACTGTCTTACATTTCTTGTTTACGAAATGACAATGACACACAAAAAAATTATCTCTGATTTGGTATCTTTTGCAGCAATACTTCTCGCGATTTCATCGGATGTCTTTTCTTTAAGTGCTACAGAAAATAGTAATTGATTTAGAATAAGAAGTCTTTCAAATGCCTTTATGGTCGGGAGTATATTGGCGTATCCCATCAAATCGTTTGGAAGAATCCTTAGGTAGTGGGTCTTTAGTATAGATTGCCATTAGACGATACGCAGATTGACGGTCATCAGTCTGGGATTATTATCAGATAGGACTGATAGTGGAAAGAGAGAATATCCAAAGAAGAGCGGTGCGTGTCGTCACAGGTTCGTTTAGTAAGACTAAAAACTTCAGGAAGATGTCACGCTACAAGGGCGCCATTACGCATCACACTGTGGCTTATTGTTAAATTTCCAAGAGCAAACGTTCCTAGAAAAGTCAACCAACATACAAATACTTTCCTCCTATGCCTATCATGCCAAAATACCATGGAGGAAAAAGCACAGGGAGTGGAGCTCACTAAAACGTTTATAACAAATGTTCTTCCTGAACACCATTCCCGCCTGTGACTAGAAACGCCGAGGGTGGAGGTAGTGACAGGTAAACAAAGCACTCTCCACCATACACTATGAGGTTGCTTCCAGAGCATATAAGTACAGCCGTAAATAGGAATAACTTCTTCCCCTTGACTCAAATAAATCCAAACCAGCGTCTTCCGAAACTCTGTAGCTACGTTATTAGCACCAAGACTGAATCATACAGATGGTAATAATAACTCAGCAAAAGCAATTCACATTGTTTGTCAAAGATCTTTAAAATAGCCGACTTTTCAAAATGTTGTGAAAGTGACGACACTACCCAAAGTTAGAGAGCCACATTATTAAAGTATCTTCCATTTTCAATCGCATTAATATTCAGTTACAAATTAGCAATGGAAATCCCGAAGCATTACGTCCCTTGCGAATCCTGTTGATTTAACTGTAACGTCATGGTCTTAAAAAATTCCATTAGCCCTAAAATTTATTAAACTCGTTCATCTGTCTTTCCTCACTCCTCCGAACAGGAATAGCATTAAAGAAAAACGGTAATAACAATGGGCTATTGGCTCTCAAGCGTACACCCACTACCCCTTTCTTGCTGATGTACTTCGCCAAGCGTAATATTCGTTTCATTAGATATCACAAGCGGTATATTGTTATACGTTACGTCGAGGACATCTCATAAATGGCACAGCCACCATTAGTTTAGTTCATCCTCATTATTCTCTTCGTTTATAAAAAACAGTTGATGATATAATGGATAGAAGCTTTTTTTTTATTTGAAGTTAGTTCAGCGTTTCAGAAAGTAAAGCTGCCTGGAAGCTAGCGAGCTGCCATACCGATCTTGACCAGGTGATAATCATTATCTGTTTACTATCTATATTTGAAAATTTTGTTATATTTGGAAATATACCATAAATTTTCCAGATATGAAAAACGTTTGTCCTGTTAGTGGGCTGAAGAAGGGTGTGTGATAGATGATAAGAATGGCAAGTTTTTTCATTCGGTGTAGTGTGACTCGTGCTCTTGTTCTTGTAGCAAAGAAAGCGGAGCAGACGAACACTTACTGTCCTTCAGTTTCATCGTGTAGCAATAGTGAGAGTATGTGGATATAGTCTTTCTATTTTCTAACAGAGAGACATTAAGGCTATACCTGTAAACAAAATGAATTTGCAGTTTATACTATAGTGACTTCCGCATCAAGAATTTTTCAGATACAGGAACACAGTCTGGTGTTAATCGAGACCATCTGTACCATTTAGGCGATATTAATCCAAATCGTATCTCCCAACAGTTATCAGCTATTATGTATTACGAGCAGCCTACCATAGCATAACATTTGTAGTTCATGACAACAAAATTCATACATATTAAAGGTACGAGAATAAATTTTAAGCATAAAATATGAGCAGCTGACAATTTATGCTTCTCTGCATCCCCACCCTCTGTTATTAATTCATGATCAATATCGAGAACTTCGGGACAAGACTTCGATTTGTGCCTAAATTAATTCTTGTCAAAATTTTAAAAAATCGGAAAAATATCAGTGATTAACTCTAGAAAATAAAAAGCAGAGGATAAAAATGTTCCTCACTATCCACAGAGACCGGCGTAAGGCGTCTGATGTGATGAGGAGGGCATCGTGTATTTCGAAATCCTTCAAGGCAGTTCAGCTGTTAGCATGTGTTGCTAGGAACCGGAATTCTTGGTGCAGTCTTAAAATACAGTTGTAAACAAAACACATGAGATTAATCACAGAAAAATCGTAGAAACGTACTGTTAAATAATCGCATCTACTTTCTCAATAACCCGTGGGTGTGCTGTCAGACAGAGAGATATAGACTCTTGGAAAGGCGCGTTGTTAATCGTTACCATCTTAGCAGGGAATGTATTGAAAATAAGTATTAATACTTGTTACAGAACGCGACACAGTTTTTATGAGGTTCTGGAGGGGTTCTTTAAGTCTCGTCAGATAGAAAATATGTTAAGACGTTACACTACAACTCAAGCAACAGAAAACTGCAGAGCACTTGAAAATCAGCATGACTGCAGAAATCAGCTACTGTTGCTCTTCAGACGTAAATGGATGTCCTGATTTAATGTTAGTTAATTACTACTGAAATACATACGATGGTTAAAAGCGAATTCGTAATACGAAGCTGCAAAAAATCAAATGGAAATGCGTTATTTAAATGACTTATTTATATGGTCCACTCATTGCTACTACTCGATTCCGATTAGCAATCGCTGGTAAGCTATTTGTACAATGATGGTGTAACATGACGATTTCACAACACTGATAGACTTCATTTTTACGACAATTATAGAACGTGAAACTCCATCTTCATTACTAAAACTTTCAAAAACAATTGTCCATTTTGTTAATGACTTCACGGTCACGTTGTGTTGATGATCAGTGTCTGCATCTTCATGGAGATCTCGTAATATCACCAAGCCGACTTCAACAACAGTTTACCACTGTCTGTTTGTAAATAGAAACGGTCTCCTTTATCTCAGAGCTCCAGGAAAACCTCGGAATGGGTTGTCTTGCGTTCTTTGCTTGCAGTATGACATTTTAACCAGGTATAAGTTGTTATAGTATATCCCTATTACTGCTTATTACACACTCGTTCAAAACATCTTTCATTGCCAAAGACACATTAGACTACGCTGTTATCTTGCTCCAGTATCTATACGCTTCTCTCGTCATGCGGGCATAAAGTTTACGACGCGGCCATCCTAGGCTTCCAGCCTCCTCATCTACTTGACTTGGCTATTATGTTGTGTTACACATAAGTCGAGGTCGATTAATCACGCTTATAACGTTAATGCATGATGAAGTAAGACGTTCGAATTTTCTGAGCCGTCTCAAAGATGCTGAAATATTTCGAGGTGTAGAAATTAATTAAATTTAAAATTAATAAAATTAATATTTTAAAGTACAACACGTAAGTACTTCCCCACCCATACAGCAAAGATGAACTACGTCAGCACCAGTTTTACTTAGATGGTATGCAATATGAGCTTAGAAAGTAACTGGCACTTCGTAATATCGTGTGCTGCGTTAGTGACAAGCACTCACACCTTTCGTTTATGTGGCGGTAAACATATCTGAAAATTACCTGCGCATTCTTAGCCAGGTATAATAAATGTTTTAAATGGTTGAAACAGGTTACATGTGTTTTGGTACCATGGTTGATTTTTTGTTTGGTATAAATATGGATCTGAGTGTTAGTTCAAATGGTTCACATATCTCAAAGCACTATGGGACTTAACATCTGAAGTCGCTTAGGACTTAGAACTACTTAAACCTAAGTAACCTAATCACATCACACACATCCATGCCCGAGACAGGATTCGAATCTGCGACCATAGCAGTCGCACAGTTCCAGACTGTAGCGCCTAGAGAGCTTTAGTTCGTTGTACGAACGGAGTAAAGTCGAGCAGCGTTCAGAAATGTTAAATATTACTTTTGAAGTGTATGCTAAGGGTGAAAGAAAGACTTAAAGAGTGATATAAGTGTTTCTGAACACGCCATGAATACGTTGAAGATAATGAGCGCCCTTGACGCCCCATGTAATCAACCGAACAAATCGAGGAGAAGTGAAGTAAATTATTTTTAACAATACCTGTATCCCCATAAGAGAGATATTGACGTATCAGCTTGCGAACAGGCAACCGAGTCTGAACCCATTCATAAAGCTATTCGATCTGAATCAGACGGGCTACTGACAAACCAATCAATCCCCAGTGAGCTACTAAATTAATAACTGCCACGCAGCGGAATTAACGATATCGAACCGCCGGCCATGGTAACTGAGTCGTGGTCGTTGGCCTTCACAAAATCAATGAAGCACACTGCATGGGAAAAGGACTCGCTAACCACTAAATTGTAATCTAGGCCAAAGTGAATCCAAAGTTTATTCCAGGCACATTTAGTGTGCATAGGCCAATAAACGACATGGTATTCAGCACACAGTAAAAGAAAGATCTAATTGAGAACCGTGAATATCTACTTTCAAAATATTCTCTTAAAGAATTTACTTTATTTATTAGCGATTCATCAATAACATTAACACACTATGTGAGCGTGGAAGTAGTTGCCAAGGAGTAACTGATGGAAATAAAATAAATTTCAACCAATGGAAATTTTGTTCATAAAAGTCTTTCAAAAACGGATTTAAAATTTATAAGTAGTAAAGCATCCCCGAAGTATCAAGTTGTAATTTAACAAATGTGAAATTTATTCTTAAAGCTTTTTCAAAATAGTTTTAAAATTATAAGCAGAAAAGCACCCTCGAAATATCAAGTTACAATTATTCAGAGCCAGAAAAAAAATTGTTTTTCAGTAGGAGCCTTCGGCTGAGAACCTTCCGCTCCCTTTCAACACGGCCGTAGTCACGACCGCTCAAAACGACCTCTGAAAAACTACACTGGTGCAAATCTACAACACACCAGATTACTTTAAACTAAACTCATACAAACACAGTAACTATGCACCCTGAAGAGGGATGGAAATGGTGCAAACACACACACTAAGAACTTATTTTCCATCAAAAGTGCAATTTGTTTTTAAAAGGGCTCTTACGGTGGAAGGGTGGCAACTTTATAAAAATGACTATTTAAACAAAACTCATGAAATTCAAACTTACATAAAGTGTACAACATGCTCTAAATTACACATATATCGCCTCGGAAGATGATAGGCAAGATAAAATCATATTTTAGGAATTCGGCCCTTACCTTCTACATCTACATCTACATCCGTACTCCGCAAGCCACCTGACGGTGTGTGGCGGAGGGTACCCTGAGTACCTCTATCGGTTCTCCCTTCTGTTCCAGTCTCGTATTGTACGTGGAAAGAAGGATTGTCGGTATGCTTCTGTGTGGGCTCTAATCTCTGTGATTTTATCCTCATGGTCTCTTCGCGAGATATACGTACGAGGGAGCAATATACTGCTTGACTCTTCGGTGAAGGTATGTTCTCGAAACTTTAACAAAAGCCCGTACCGAGCTACTGAGCGTCTCTCCTGCAGAGTCTTCCACTGGAGTTTATCTATCATCTCCGTAACGCTTTCGCAATTACTAAATGATCCTGTAACGAAGCGCGCTGCTCTCCGTTGGATCTTCTCTATCTCTTCTATCAACCCTACCTGGTGCGGATCCCACACTGCTGAGCAGTATTCAAGCATTGGGCGAACAAGCGCACTGTAACCTACTTCCTTTGTTGTCGGATTGCATTTCCTTAGGATTCTTCCAATGAATCTCAGTCTGGCATCTGCTTTACCGACGAGCAACTTTATATGATCATTCCATTTTAAATAACTCCTAATGCGTACTCCCAGATAATTTATGGAATTAACTGCTTCCAGTTGCTGACCTGCTATTTTGTAGCTAAATGATAAGGGACCTATCTTTCTATGTATTCGCATCACATTACACTTCGCTACATTGAGATTCAATTGCCATTCCGTGCACCATGCGTCAATTCGCTGCAGATCCTCCTGCATTTCAGTACAATTTTCCATTTTTGCAACCTCTCGATACACCACAGCATCATCTGCAAAAAGCCTCAGTGAACTTCCGATGTCATCCACCAGGTCATTTATGTATATTGTGAATAGTAACGGTCCTATGACACTCCCCTGCGGCACACCTGAAATCACTCTTACTTCGGAAGACTTCTCTCCATTGAGAATGACGTGCTGCGTTCTGTTAATTGTATAAATTCGTTAACACTGATCCGACAAACATGACAGAGGGAGCTATTAACGTATGGCAGATTGACATAAAGGGGGGGGGGGGGGAGATGTGTTTCCTAAACAACCCGAAGCGCAGATTGCTCTAAACCTTCCCAATTCCACAAGGGGAAAATGGACCACTCAATTCACAATAACCACCTTCCCACGGGTGGGCAAACGGAGAAGAATGGTTGGACGACCCAAAAAGAAAGCGGCTCGTGATCTCACCAAGAAAACAAGTAGAATTTAACAAGTAAATGAAACAACATATTTCCAATCACTTAACTCACAATAAACTTGCGATTTCTGGCGAAGACATGGCGCAGAAGCCCCAACGCTCTCCCGAACCATCCGCTGCCAGCCGCTTCAACGGACGCAGGAAGGCGCGCCGATCTCCCGTCGCACGGCGTCGCAGCTCGACCCGGCCAGTCCGATATCGTGGTTCCGCTCCTGTTGCTCTCTTGTGAACCGCGAAGCCACAACCCCTTTCTATACGGCGCTGCCCACTGGACTCATGTGGGGACCTCACATGCGCCGACGCTCGAGGCGGACAAGTTGTAAATAGGCTGTTTAGTTTTCATAATGGTAACGCCACGTATCGCTCTGTATGAAAATCACTAGCTGTGCTGTATGCAGTCTGTGGCTAGTTGGCATTGTTGTAATATTTGCCATTGTAGTGTAGGTCAGTTGGATGTGAACAGCGCGTAGCGTTGCGCAGTTGGAGGTGAGCCGCCAGCAGTGGGGAGAGAGATGGCGGAGTTTTGAGAGCGGATGATCTGGATGTGCGTCCGTCAGAAAACGGAAATTTGTCAAAATAGATGTCAATGACTTTTGAACACTATTAAGGTAAATATATTGTTTGTTCTCTGTCGAAATCTTTCATTTGCTAACTATGACTATCAGTAGTTAGTGCTTTCAGTAGTCAGAATCTTTTATTTAGCTGGCATTATTGGCGCACGCTGTATTGCAGTAGTTCGAGTAACGAAGATTTTTGTGAGGCAAGTGATTCATGAAAGGTATAGGCTATTGTCAGTCAGGGCCATTCATTTGTAGGGATTATTGAAAGTCAGATTGCGTTGTGCTAAAAATATTGTGTGTCAGTTTATTGATGATCTGAAAAAGTAAAGAGAGAAATATCTGTGCACGTTCAGTTTTGCTCAGCTGTTTGAAAATCAAATAAGGTAAGGGGTTTATCAACACAATCATTCATTAATTTTACCAAAGGGGCCGTTTCATATGCCGACCCTTAGGCGAGGATACCTCACTCGAATCATCTGATATTTTCTTGTAGTTTGTGTAATTAGTGGTGCTATTGTTTATTGACAGCGCGTAATTTTAGAGAGAATCTTCTCTGTAGTTGTGGTTTTTCATTGTTGTACTGTAAAACAGATGAGGCATGCCTGTAGATTTGCATCAAGTATTTCACGGCTGCGCTTGCAATTAATTAGATGTTATTTTCAGTGCTATGTTAATGTTTTTTCCTATTTTTGCTCATCAAATTGTGCGTTTCTTGATATGGTGTGAAATGCATGATAATACTGGCATGTGAAAAACGTAACACTAGGCCCCAAAGTAAATTGAGAAATGATAGTGACAACGAGCGTAGCTTATCAACACCACCGCGTAATAAATTAACAGACATTCAAAGTTGTTCAAAGTAGTTCTGAGCACTATGGGACTTAACATCTATGGTCATCAGTCCCCTAGAACTTAGAACAACTTAAACCTAATTAACCTAAGAACATCACATAACACCCAATCCTCACGAGGTACAGAAACTCCCTAACGCCGCCGAGAATTGAACCCTGGAACCCGGGGGCGGGAAACGAGAACGCTACCGCACGACCACGAGCTGCGGACTCAGAGTAGTAATTTGGTAATTGTGCATAGGGAAATGGACCAGGCGGCAAATAATGGTGTAGACAGTGAAAAAATGAGTGTAAAGGGAAGCATTATCGATCGATCAGTCGACAACAGCTCGCCTCACGAATCCGAAACGACAGGACACAATCATGCAAATACTGTAGATTCAGGTTTTTGGTCCCCGCAGTTTTCTCAAATAAGTCAAGACACATTTTCTGTTTTTCAAAATGCGAATATTGCCGGTTCAAATGCACTGCCGAATAGCACTGAGGAACAGGTTTCAGACATCATTGCATTGTTATTACAATTAATGCAACAAATGGGACAAAGTGTTGAAAATCAGACACAACTCTTGAACAAAATCAGACACAAATGGGAAAACAGCTTCAAATGTTAGTCACAATGGAACAAAATCAGGGGCAAACACAGCAACAGCTTCAAAAGTTAGACTCAATGGAAAAATTGCTTGAACAAACGTGTAAAGATGTAACTGCTGAGTTACTTAACGTGGAATCGAAATGTCAAAAAGTCTGTAATCACGTAAAAACACAGATTTGTGAGCATTTTAAACCTATTTTTTTTTGCGTCAAGGTAATGCATTACAGAATCACGAAGCAGCCATAAAAGAACTGCAAACTATTGTTCACGAAAATCACGACACCTTGGAAGCTAAAATTGACTGTCTCTGATGGACACACGTCCAGATCATCCGCTCTCAAAACTCCCCCATCTCTCTCCCCACATCGACCACTACTGTCGGCTCAACTCCAAATGTGCAACGCTATACGCTGTTCACATCCAACTGCCCAACACTACAACAGCGAATATTCCTACAATGCCAGCAAGCCACAGATTGCACACAGCACAGCCAGTGGTTTTCATACAGAGCGCTACGTGGCGTTACCAATATAAAAACGTAAACAGCCTACTTACAAAGTAATCTCGTGACTCAGTCCGCCAACAACCAACCGACCAATCCAACCGCCATTGACAGTTGCCCAAGCAGACTGGCTGCCTGCAGGAACTCAGCACCGACTAGCTGAGTTCTGTTACTGGCGGAGTGACAAGACTCTCATTTTCTGGCTTAAAGTTTGATCCAATCGACTGACATACTCGCACTCCGTCTACCGACAGACACTGACTACCCCACACTGAGCCAGCTGACCAACTGAATATAAGCGCCTCGACTGACCGACTGGCCGGGCGGGGTGGCCGAGCGGTTCTAGGCGCTACAGTTTGGAACCGCGCGACCGTTACGATAGCAGGTTCGAATCCTGCCTCGGACATGGATGTGTGTGATGTCCTTAGGTTAGTTAGGTTTAAGTAGCTCTAAGTTCTAGAGGACTGATGACCTTAGAAGTTAAGTCCCATAGTGCTCAGAGCCATTTGAACCATTTGACTGACCGACTCTCCACTACAGAGCTCATAGCGCCCCTTAAATGCACGTGAACAGGCAACCTTTCCGCTTTCCCACCCGAGGGAGACACCAGAGCTGCGATTAGCACTGGGGGGCCACCGCCAGAAACATAGGGCAACTGCTTTACACAAACTGCGGCGCACTCTTCAAAACAGCACATTTTTTACCACTACTCAAACAGGAACATGTTATAGAGATACACTAGCATTAACTAACTTGAGAAAATTCTGGAAGGGAGAGGGGGGGGGGGGCGGTGCTATAATATGAGCCGCATGAAACATGGCGGGGGCAGATACTCAATTATTGTTAAGACCGTAACGGAACTGCTTCTGCATTCCCTGCCCTTGTGGCCGAGCGGTTCTAGGCGCTTCAGTCCGGAATCGTGCTGGAGCTACAGTCGCAGGTTCGAATCCTGCCTCGGGCATGTATGTGTGTGCTGTCCTTAGGTTACTTAAGTAGTACTAAGTATAGGGGAGTGATGACCTCAGATGTTAAGTCCAATAGTGCTCAGAACCATTTGTTTGCCACTGCATTACGTCCTTCCACGTCACCAAGAGAAAACTCAGGAACCTAAGTACATTGCACTATAGCTGCGAAAGAAGTGATGTCTAAAAGCCACTCCTCTCCCTGCTTTGCTCCGAGTCCGGACAAAAGGTACGAAGGAAAAGAGTTGTGCACAGCACTTGCCAATGGAGTAATTGTCGCTGTTATTGTGCCACCATAGTATCATGCTAAAAGTGTTCTCCAATCAGTCGGCGTTCCGGCTACACAAAGAACATTCTGGTCTGCAAAGTAAGTCACCGACTGTATTTTTAGCTCACCAGTCCACTCTCCATCAGCGTTCAACTTTCAGAAAGATGGCTCCAACATTACCACTATCAGAAGTGTTTCTGAGAGTATCACATAAGCTCCTCTCTACTCGTAGTACATGGGGGAAAGAATACCTTGTGCCACAAGGATTTGGCTGCAAATCTTACACTCGGCGGCGAAAAAACGGTCAGAAACAAAGCTAAACAGCTCGACTTTCTCCGCATTCAGGAGGGAGGTAAGAATCTGTTCTACCTGCTTTCCAAGATGTTACCGGACTGTGTACAATGCCAACTGTAGCAGCTCATGAATAAAGCTCGGTGCGCCATCCAGACGGTGCCGAATAGAACAGTAAGCGTCGACAGCACTGCTGGATCGGGTGGGTGGAACTATTACCCTCCCCATTTATAGAATTCTCAGGTGTCCAGAGAGCAGGAAATGGGAACCTGGTGGCAAACTGGGACATAGTGTGTACAGGAAGCCTACACACACTGATCTGTACTTGCTTGCCTCTAGTAGCCGCCGGAACTTCCAGGGTGGTGGCGTTTCACGCACACTCGTTCTCAAAGCATGGTCCGTCTGCGAGCAAGACAGCCTTCCAGCTGAGGTGAGGCACGTTTAGAAGAAATGACACAGTAATGAGTACATTAGACGTGTCCCAAGAAATAAGAAAAAATAAGAGTACAAGTCACTGTCGTGCGTACCGTTCGTCGGAAATATTCTCAGAAATATCACTGGATCTCGTAGCCATACAATGTAAAATGTGTATTTCTACCTCCTGCAAAAAGCTTGTATCTACTAGTCTCAGTAAAGAAATAGCTAGGCCCCTGCAAATCGATCGTTTACTAAATCTACTGCCAGTGCGGCAAATAATACACTAGGGAAACCGTTCGCTCGGTAGAAGAGCGGTGCCGTGAACATAAAAGCCATACTGAACTACGCCAGACCACCAAATTAGCCTTGGCCGATCATAATTTAAAAACTGGTCATTGTATGAATTACGAAAACACCAAAATACTTAGACTGTCCACTTTCTGGAATTGCATAATGAAAGAGGCCATCGAAAGCAGACTGCAATATCATATAATTAATAGAGATAATGGCCTACAACTCAGTCAGGGCTGGAAACCTGGGAAGGATGAGCTGTTCCCGGATGGTGTCCACTGCTTCCGACGGCGGTAGCGTATACTCTGCAGGCGAGAGCACGGTCCGAAGTATTGCTTCCCGTCCACCCTGTTCCTTCCACCACCACCGCCACCATCTGCCGCAGCGGTCTTGCGGACAGCATATATAGGGAGCTGAGAGGATCAGCTGACCCCACATCTCCGGCGGTACCTCGAAAGGGTACCGCCCTTCGATAGTGGTGTAGTCACTTATCGAAGCGTTAGGTGTTTCCAGGACTAGCCAGCCAGCCAACCAGCGCTACAGCCAGCAGCAGCAGCGGTCCAGACATCAGCAGCAACAGTGGTCCTGCCAGCAGCCGCAGTCCCGCCAGCATAAGCAGTGCAGCGCAGCAGCCCAGCAGCGGTGCAGCCCAGCAACCTTTGCGGTCGCCTCCCTTCGGCGGCAGCGGAGTGGGGCTTCGGCCCCAATTAGCGTCTTTGCCCGTCTTCGTCCGTCTTTGTGGGTTCCTAGTTTTCTTATTTCGTTTTCTTCAGTCCTGCCCTGTTCTTTTCCTTGTTTTCCCATTGTAATCATGACTACCTCCACCACCACATCCACCTCCACCGCCATCATCTGTACATCACCATCCGCTGCCACCACCACAATTACGTGGTGTGCTCAGTCACCACCACCTCCTTCCATCCTACCACTTCTCGCCCTCCCCTCTCCTGCACTTTTCGTTTCCCCGCCGTTGGCTCCTTCCTCCTCAGCATCTTCCTCTGATCCCTCCCCTCCCCTCCCTCACCATGTTGCCACTGTCCCAACAGCACCGCCAGACTAGTGGCCTAGAGGGCCATGCATAACTGTCTCCATCGACTTCACTGTCACCTTCACCATCGCCTTCGCCAACACTAGCACCAGCACCCACAACGGGACCTGCCACCACCCGCGATCTCCCTGTTGCTCCAATCCCCCACGCCACTGTCATCCTTCTGTAGCAGTTAAACGTCTCAGTGGTACCCCCACCTCTTCCACTCCCAAAACGTCCCAGCCTCTTCCTCCTCCCACCCCTGTGGATGCCATGGATTTCTCCCTGCCAGTCCCTTCTACCACCTCCTCTTCCTCCTCCCCCTTCTCCTACAAATCTGTCCCGTATGGATCCCTCACTCTTTGAAGCCCGAAACCTCGCCCTGCTCTTCCACTGACACTTTTCCACAGCCCCCATCTCCCTCCTCACTCCCTGCCGAGACTCCATTCTCATCACCTCCCCCGGCCACACTCTTCACACAGACATCCTCTCCAGAATCTCCATTACCCCCCCACCATTACCCGCTCTGGCCCCAATGTATCCCTCACCCCTGCTCCTTCCCTGTCCCCCAACCCTTGCATCGTCCACCAACCCTCACCACCGTGATCACTTGGCCTAGTCTGACGATGACGGAGGAGGAGGCGTTGACAGAGCTAAAGGTGTACCCGTACATGGAAATATGGGCAGTATGCCGGATTTTTAACACTGCCAACCCCACCCGCCTTATGCAGGTGGTCTCCAAACACACCCCATCCATCAACCATCTCCTGAAAGGTGCCCGCCTATTCCATCGGCGGCACAAAATCGACACCTTCTGTTCCCCTCCTCAATCCCTCCTCTGCTAGAAGTGCCTGCACTACAACGCACACCCAACATCTGAGTGCTGCGAGGCCCCCATCTGCCCACACTGTAAACAGGTGCACTTCCTCCGGCAGAGCCCAACCTACAGTCCCTCCTTCCAGCAACACCTGCAACCTCCCGCATCCCACTTACTCCCAGAAATGCAAGGCCCGACACCGCCCCCCACCTCTCCTGAACTCACCGTCCCTGTCCCTCCTCTGGACGCCCACACCGCTCCTGGCAATTAACTTTGTCACCCCCCCCCCCCCGCCACTGCTGAGGACATCATCAGGTTTGTCGCAATCACCCTCCAAGACGTCCACCCATGACAGCGCCTCCACACCCTCCAGCAGATATCCCTAACCATACGATCCGTCTTCCACCTCAACACATATGCCACCCACTCCCATAACCAAGCCCACTTTATCTTATTCCGTCTCGACACCCTTGTCTCAATCCTGTCATGGTGTGACAGCACCATATACTGTTTAATAACATCCGTTCCCTTCCCACCAATAAGTACCTCCTCCTGCACACCCTCACAAACCACCTCATGGATGCCTTCTTCCTCAATGAAACCTTTCTTCAGTCTAAGCGCACCGGCCACACCTCGCCCTACTTCTTTCAGCACTCCGATAATCCCCTCATAGCGCGTGGCAGAGTAGCCATTGACCACCACCTCCAGATCCCTGTTTGGCTCCAACCATTCCTTCACAACCCTACAGTACACCTGGTCCTTAGTCTCTTCTTCCCTCACTTTATCATAATATGCACCACCATCTATGACTGCCCTAATGCCCCTCTTCCTTTCGACTTCATTTCCCACATCAACCGTAGCTTCTCCTCCTACCTGATCACCACCTACCTCAACATCCATAGTCATTCCACCGTCCAGTTACAGCGTTGGCGTCGGTTTCTCTCCTCCCTCCAAGGCGACCTCATTCCCATTCCCCAGTACGCCTGCTCTGAATCCCTGAATCCAGTACCACTCCAGATGTTGTCCTCTCCTCCCCCAACCTCCTTAGCCATATAGCGGTGGATTTCCTGGACCCCATTGGTAGTGACCATCTCCCTGTCCACCTCACCATTTCAGATGGTTGTCGCCCCCATCCCAATCCTTGCATTGACCCTCCTCTGAAATATGTCCATGATTATTCCAGTGTCACCTGGAATGCCAAATGGGATACCCTCTGTACCCAGGTCTGTAGCAACTCCCTTAGCTACCACCACCCTGATGATGTTACCCATGCTGCCTCCTTCCTCAAGCAGACCTTGTCTGAGGCTGTGGAGACCCATGTACCTTCTGTCACTGTCCAACAATACATTCCTACTCTACCCCCACAGGCCATCCACCTCCTCTGTGAATCCCACCATCTCTACCATGCCTTCCCATACACATGTGACCCAGGCACAATACGACGCCACTGGCAACTATAACGACACATCAGGAACTTGCTTGTGGCTAAGAAACGCCAGGACTTGCGACAGACATGCACCCGTCTTAATGCTATACTTTCTATCAGCTTGTCCATGTACTGGTTCGCCTTCCGCTGCCTTACCGGATCTAAACACACACACCCCTCTATTACCGTCTCCTTCATGATTACCAATCCTTCCCAGACGACCTTAGTATGGCCAATCACATTGCCTCCTACCTTTCCGATATCTTTACCCTCTCTGACAATCCCCAGTTCTATTACTCCCTCTTCCCAGATGTCCACAATGAAACTGACACATGTGTCCCTGCACTCGCTCCTGGCTTCCAGTACTCAGACAACATTACACACAATGAACTCAGTGCCCCAATCACTAGTCAGGGTATGATCACTACACTCCGTATGAAACACAACACCACTCCTAGTCACTATTGTGTTACCTATCACCACCTCTGTGAAATTCCCACCTCCTTCCTCTCCATCCTGGCCAGGCTCTATAATGTGGTGTTGTTCACCAGCTACTACCCTGATCTGTGGAAAACCTCCCATAGGCTGATGTTCCTCAAATCTGACAAACCACCATCCGCAGTCTCCTTCTACTGTCTCATCAGCCTTACCTCAGTCTTCAGCAAGGTCCTGGAATCGAACCTTACCCCACACATTCACCTGCATCTCCGCCAGCCCCACCTACTTCCCCTTTACTCAGCGTGGCTTCTGACCGTAGTTCTCTACTGATGACCTTCTCTTTCACCTTACTCATCTCCTCTCCGAACAGTTCACCTCCCATCGGTCTGCCATCTTCCTCTCCCTCAACCTTGGGCGTGCTTACGACCTTGTATGGAATTCTGGTCTCCTCTTCAAGCTTCAAACCTTCGCCCTTCCTATCAATTACGTCCATCCGATCGGATCCTTTCTTTTCCAACGTCCTTCCTATGTCACTATCCATAACACGGATTCCTACACCTTCTACCCCTTCGCTGGTGTGCCCTAAGGTTCCGTCCACTCCCCTCTTCTCTACCTTCTGTACACGACGGACATGCCGCCACCTACACCCCCTGTCCACCTTTTCCAATATGCCGATGACACCGCCTTCATCGCCCTCGCCCCCACCGTGCAACGCTCCCAGTACTTCTCCAATCCCATCTTTACAGATTCACCAGTTGGTGTAACCAGTGGTAGCTCAAGGTCAATCCTTCTAAAACCCAGGCGATCATTGTAGGGAAAACCACCCCTTCCTTCCGTCTCCTTGATTTCGATATCACCATGTATGGCTGTCCTATCACCCTCACCCCCACCGTCAAGTACCTTGGCGTCACCCTTGACCGTCGCCTCTCCTGGACCCCCCATCTCCGGACAATCCTAGTCAAGGTACACTCCTGACTGTCTCCTCAAGCTACTTTCTGGTCGCACATGGGGTCTACACCACTCCACCATGCTCCATACCTGTAAATCCCTTATCCGCCCTATCCTCTCCTACACCCATCCTGCCTGGGTCTCCACCCCTCGTACCTTTTACAAATCCTTTCAAATCCTAGAACGACATGCTCTCATTCTCGCCTATCACATCCGTCTCCCCTCCCCATACAGATCTTGCATGACCTTATTCCGTTCCCACTCCTCCTCCGTTTCCTCAAATGGATACAGATCCTCTACACCTTCTGTAAACTCGATCCCACTCACCCGCTTGCCTCTCCCATCCTCTCCCACCCCCAGCCACTGCCGTGCTGTATTCCCACGACACACCTGGTCTCCACCTCTCTACTCTCCATACCCTCGCCCAAGGTGGCTTCCACCAACTTCCCCTCCCGGATGATGCCCTGACCCACTCCATCTATCCCTATCAACTTTGATCCTCCCTCTCCCCTCCCTTTGCTCCTTAGGGCACCGTATCTCCCTTTTCACCCTCCTCCATTCCTCCCCCCCCATGGGCTTCCCCTACCACCATACCTTCTTTCCTCCCCCTCCCATCTCCACTGCCACTGGCATCTACACTCACCCCTCTCCCTCCTCCACCACCTTTTCCCCTTCTGGCAGGTCCCCGGAGCTGCACACGTCATAGTGAACATTCAGGCGCTGGAGATCATCGGCGGTTCTGCGTGTGTGCCGTCGTGTTAGTGCTTCAGTGTTTTCACCGAACCACACTCCATCGTTCACATGTGTTCTCTCAATCGTCGGTTTTTGTGTACAGTGCTAACCGTTTTTTATCTTTTACTCCACCTGTGAATAGCTCCATGCTTTTTAATTAATATGTCTACTGTTTTTTGTCCACTGTTATGTTATATTTTCCTGAGTTTTCATTGCTTTCTCTTTTTACTGACTGTGGCTGAAGAGCGGCGTAGCGTTGCCGCTGCCAGCCCACCTTTTGTGTAAAGTTTCAAAATCACAATAAAGAAAAAAAAAGAGCAGTGCAAGTCCCAGCGCCACACCTTCAACATGCCCTCCAATGATATCCTTCGAATGACGTCGTTGTCAGATAGATCAATTTTGAATTTTGTCTTCCACTAAGGCAATAAGACCGTGATGCACCGGTGCCACTGTACCTACATCCGTGAATTCTATAAATTAAAGTAAGCCAGGAAAGACATTACTTCGCATACCCCTCCCCTTGTCGGCGTGGGCTCACAGGTCTACCTGTGCCCTTTGAATGTCTCACCGCGTGAAATCTTTTCCCATCGTCGCCACTGTGGCTAACTGCTAGCGTTCCAGATATCATTTTGAAAGCAGCATATAATGTTACCCATGGACATATTCCCAATCAGAATGGATATTGGTAAGAAATAAGAACAAGTGGCTTGAGCTATACAATCACTGATATCATTACTGTAATTGACATCAAACTGAATCGATCGATCGGAACATGACTCTAATTCTGATTGACTGAATTAGAGTATTAAAAATGAGACGTGTTACGCTGGAGGTAGACTGATCCCTCTGAAAGTGACTCACGCAATGAAATTTTTTCGTATATTTTGTGTGAGAAACGCCTGACGATAAAATATGTTTTAAAACTGTTGAGTTTCGAACAGAAACAGTAAAGGGAACAAGAGGCTCTCGAAGGTCTAAATCAGTCATGGCCAAAACTTGCTCTCCTACAGCATTGCCGAGTCTGCTCAGTGTTCGGGCCTCCCCAACCACGGACGAGTGTGAGCGAGACGACTGTGATCGAGACGACTATACGCTGAAGACTGCACACCTGGGAAACCTGGGAAGAGGTGTGTGCAACACAGTACGACTACTTCTTTGAGGCGAATGTTGCAGCTTTTTATCAGTAGTGTTTATTTGAAACGTTTTATTTTTCCGCCAAAGCAATAACTTTATTACTTGATCCACTAAGTACCTTAGACAGTGCTAACACAGTGAGCAGAACTACAAGAAAGATTACACAAAATCATTTTTCACTAATAGAAAGAAGTGTGATGAAGTTAAACTAGTTATGACTCGGCTGCAGTTCTCACATTCTGCAAAATGTTCACTGTGAGTACCTTGGCTATCAATATATGACTCCCATACGACGAAAATTCCCACCTTTTCCCACATTAGTGACGTAGTAGCCCCTGTTCGTCGTACTCATTTCTCGCTGGCACTCTCTGGACTTCCGCAAGAGTTGAAAGGAGAGAGAGCACATCCGCAATGCACTGCTCTTAGGCCTGTCGAGCCGTATACACATTGTTTGGTCAAGTGCATACACGTCATGGTATTCATAATGCAGGAAGCAACGCTGGCTTAACGCAATTGGTATTGTTAGCTAACTATGACAAGCGATTGCGTTGCTCCAGCAGTGTCAGGACCACTCGCTGCTGTGCTTGGAGAGTTTGAAAAGGGTCGTTTGCTTTATTCATAAATATATGTCCAAGTGATGTTAAATGTTATTATCTTTACGTAAAGAAAAGTATTATCTTCGCAACAATCTTCAAATTGTGAGCTACACCCTTCATCTTTATGTATGACATTGGTGCATGAGGTATTTTATGGTTCTTATGGGAGTTGGAAGCAATTGGCGGCGAGCTAATCCTTCAGTAAATTTTGCCCAGCAGGCCAGAAGCTGTACTGGGCTGACAGAGCAGACCCTTGTCAAGACAGCTCTCCAGCAGAACAATGCCACAATACCTGCATTGGTGCCAGCTGAAGCCTGGGGTCGGGGCAATGGAGTGAAGGGATGCATCTACACAATGGAGTCGTAAACTGGGCATTGTGTGCAGAGCCACAAGTAATAAAAATTCACAAGTTTTTGTGTTCATCAATACTGCAAAGAGGCCTGTGACTCACTTCCATCAGCTGCCTTGGTTGTATACGATACCGTGGCGTCTGAGAAACGTTTAGAGATAGAATCTTTATTACACCTCACAGCTAGGACTAACAAGCTCCAAGGTACATTCGATTTAGATAAAGATCTTGAAGACTGTATCTGTTCACTTTTTGCAATGGGAGGCAATGCGACTTTGGGGGAAAACATCTTGCCCCTCAACGAAAACTTAAAAAAAACAGTAATTAGCGATTCCTTTTTTTTCCACAGCCGCAGGTTTCGTAACTATTGCCCTGGTTCGACGTGAGTTTGTACTGTCATACGGGAGGGGAGATTTATAACCTCGAGAACCCTACAATTGGCTCAAGGTGGCATGAAGGTGGTGTCGTTCGTGCACTTTTTGGGAAAACGGATTTTTTTCTTAGGAGGTGTGAAGCACTGACTTTCTGGACATTGGTCTCATAGGAGATCTTCAGGACGATTCTGTGGCTTGTGTGGTTTGTGCTTGGGATCTGTCCTGAGACTGACTACACTTGCGAGTAGTTTAGACTAGGGATCCTGTGGTGAAGTTCTTACTGCACCAACATTGTGACTTCAAACGTCTCAGACTACTCATTTGCTCTATGGTCGCAGGTTCGAATCCTGCCTCAGGCATGGATGTGTGTGATGTCCTTAGGTTAGTTAGGTTTAAGTAGTTTTAAGTTCTAGGGGACTGATGACCTCAGATGTTAACTCCCATAGTGCTCAGAGCCATTTGAACCATTTTACTCATTTGCTGAGGGCACAATTATTCGCTTATGGTTTACCAGCTTTGACGTTTGGTATCCTTGTGCGCTCTATGATATAAGTGAGCCAAATTGGTCCTTGGTTCTACCAGCGAATTGGTGTGTTACACACTGAAATCTACCGTGATTTCAGGGCTCTGGTAGAGAGTAAATTGCGATCCGTGTGCCTGATCGCTAGACTATGAGATTTTGCATTTATTTTGTGGCCACGATCCATTCGTCTCGCCTCCGCCGCACACATCTCCACATCTCGCCAGCTTGCAAGTTACATCGCCGCACAAACCTAACAGGGTAACATTGTTAGGATCTCTACGCCCTAACAGGGTATTGTTAGGGCGAACAGATCTCAATCGTCACTTGCTCTCAGCTACACCTGTATAGAGAAACTTCTATAGGTTGAACAATCAAAGTCTGCTCAGCGGCAGATCAACTCAGGTTGTGCAATCCACATTTTTAGTGCTAGAGTACTTGACTCACTGCTGCCACCCAGGATACTTGGCAATTGTGGCCTTGAAACTCCTGTTAGTTGTTAACGGTACTCAATCGTAGCTTCTTTAGCATAATTTATGTCTGATTTTGTTTTGGGAAAATAAATGTTGCAAATACTAAATTTTGCATACATTCTCAATCAATTTATATAACAGTCCCACAGGGTTAACTTTCAATGTCTTTTGCACCATGTTGTATACATCTTCTTACACTTCGTCGACTGTTTGTGAATTTTTGGTGGATAACAGGACTATAATGATTCCCCAGCCTGATTTTCGAAACATATCCATATCTGAAATTTTTAAGAACCATCATTTTACAAGCATAGAGGAGACTAGAGGGCACTTCAGAGAGAGAAAGAGAGAGAGAGAGAGAGAGAGAGAGAGAGAGAGAGGTTCACCAGTTGATTCCACAGATGTTTCGGGGAGTAGAGAAAGCGCTGGCAGGGTGAACAATAATAAAACCGACAAATTTCAGGGCCACTTCCCGACTGGAAATGGAGGAAAAGAGATCCAACGAACGTGTATCTGGAATAGGATGGTGTGCATGCAATGGCTACAGTTCGTCCGCAAACAGTATGTCACAACAGATATTCAAAGTGGCCACTCTGGGCTGGAATGGACGCGTTGCCACGTAATATAATGGATTTCCGCAATCTTTTGCACCATCTGGCTTCTCTCCAAAAAGCGTCTCAGGTGTCGTGAACACTTTGTTGAATAGTCTGCACATCTAGAACTAGATCAGCAAACACAACGCTTTTCGGATGCCCCTAGAGGTAAACGTCCAGAAAGATTAAGCTCAGTGATCTAGCAGGCCATTCTACAGGGCCTCCTCGTCCTCTCCAACACCTGTAAAAGATTTTATAGAGGTGTCGTAGAACTGTAATGCAGAAGTGGGATGGTGTTCCGTAATGTAGAAACCACATAACCTGTCGTATTGCCAAAGGCACGTTCTCAAGCAGCCCAGGCAAAATATTCCGCTGGAAATACACGTCGTTCCTCTGCTGAGGCGTTGTGAAATAATAGCTGGTCAAAGTATGAGATCAAGGATTCCTGCCCACACGTTGATGCTGAACCGATGCTGATGTAACGCCTTAACTATTCCCTGAGGGTTGATTGTAGTCCATAGATGACTGTTATGCACACTAAGGACGCCAGTTCTAAAAAAAAAATTGCTTCGTTCGTAAAGAGGGCAGATGACATTAATTCCATAATTTAGATGGTCTGGTGCAAAAACCACTGACAAAATCCTTCCCCGAGTCAAAACTCCGCTGTCGATAATCCATGCACTCGTTGCAGGTGATGGGGATAGTAGTGGTTATCATGCAGGATACAAGGAATCGTACTTTGGCATGCACCATGTTGGCGGGCCACATGTCTGGAGCTTATAATAGGGCAAGGAGACACAGGTCGCAGCTGGAAATATTGAGGAATCTCCAGAAGGGAACATGATTATTTGTACTGGGGTTTTTTCATTATCCTGTAGGATGCAGTCCTCTCAATCTGGTGTATGAACAATCTACCACCTCCCTGCTCGTTAGTTTGTTTGAAAAGACTCATGATCACACAAATGCCCTAAAAGCACTTGAAATGTTACGTTGCGTGGTTGGTGATTGTGAGGGAACCTCTTTTGGTATGGGGTGCAGCAGGGCTAATCCGCTCTTTCTAACGGTAAGCAGTAGGTAAAATTATATGCAATGTTTAAAAAAAATCAATGTGATAGAGATTGGCAATTTAATTGTGAACACGTTCCAGTATATAAAAGGTGTAAATTCTTTCAAGAACAAAATACTAAACGAACATCTGTAAAAGGCAGAAGTCACAATATACCAAAATGGTGGGGTATTGCGACCAGTCACGGGGCTGTTCTGCCCAGCAAATTTCAGTGTCCAAATCCCAAGCATTTACCACAAGTAAACATTTCTCGTCCTTTTGCACCTACACACACTCCATGCAACAATCTATCACATTGCTGGAACTGTATCCAGTCTGCCTTGATGACCGATTCAGACCGCAAAAGCTACAAGGAGTGTTCTAGTAACCGTCTTCAATTGCAGTTGGCTTAAAGTCATCATCCGACTCACTCAGTTTGCGTTACCTTTGCTTTCCTTCTCCATTTTTAGTCTGCACATAGCGTTCGTTGCTTCGTGTTTCGTGTTTAAGGTCAAATGCCTGGGTCCTTTGGCGTATTCTTTTTGCTGGGCTGGAAACGATTGCTTTCTAAGGAGATATCTTCTTATAAACGGAGGAAGACGGTCCTGGTAAAGGGAAGTCAGATTGCAGCGGAAAACATTGAGGAATATCCAGAGGGGAACATGATGTCACATTGGAAGCGTCTGCCCGGAAATGAACTGAGGAGAAAAATTTGTCTTTCGAAATACCTAACGGATTTAAAGGGAACAATCCAGTGCATTTAAATCGTTTAACACCATTCCCAACGGTGGCGGCTTTATACCAGGTTGTGGCAAACAATTAACCGCAGTTAAACTTGTTGATTGCACTTCCAACTTTAGAATTCATATAATTTATTGCAGCATGATGGTAGAAAACTTTCCGTGTATTAAATACTGATCCCTCCAGAGGCTGAAGGGCACGTGTGGTGTGAGGTGGAAGGCAGTCATTCTAACGAAAATACTCCAGACACTGGAGAGAACAATGAGAGCTATGCCCATCCAAAATTAGAAGACACTTACCAGGTGAGCGGTGCTTCTCAAAGTGGGGTTCATTCGCATATTCAGAGTCAGACGTGATGACTTCTGGAGCAACTGGTAGGGGATGTTTGGACACCTCTCTAAATCGAACAGCTTTGATGATATCAAAGGGAGGAACAAAAACGCCACTAACTCTAGCACTTAGGTGGGGAAATATTAAGGGCAAACACGTCTCGTCAGCATTGAAGATGAGATAGTGCTTGTCACAAACTCCAGTCTGCTCAGACAAATTTCGATACACATAAAAAAGAACAATCACAGCATGCTTATTCATCCCCTTCTCTCTAGCTTTTGCCATGCCTTGTGGTTTCGGAGTGATAAATCACTATCCCTCTTCGTAAACACAGTAAACTGGTCTTTACGGGAAATCATGTATTCTGCGCCTCAGGGATGGCTTATGTTATTCGTCGTTGCATGCCTGAACGCTGCTCTTCGAATATGTTGAGGTGTGCAGCTAAACCCCTTGCAGCTAAGTCTTTCAACCTAGAACATAAATCATTCTCTTCATATGGGCTCAGTAGGATAACAGGCTGATCTATGAGGTTTCTTTTCTTTCATTGCCGAATAACGTTTTTAAATAGTTACCCGATCTTTAAGTGTCGAATAAGGAGTTATGATCAACACAGCAGCTTCTCTCAGACTAACGTCTCCGCCTATAACTGTTGTTACTGCCTGTTCCATTTCTTCCTCGGACCAAGAAGCGCTTGGCCTTTTCCTTTTGTATATACGGACCGTCTGAAAAGAAACATAGAAAACGTGTTCCCTAGAATTTCGCATTAAACATCGATGAAACTAACAATATGACCGAGTGGCAATGGTCCCACGTGTAAAGGAAAAAATAGCCCCATGTGTAGGAATTTCGAAATACGTGGCAAATCATACCTTTGGGGAAAAACCAAGATATGTTTGTTGAGACACATATACACACAAACACACACACACACACACACACACACACACACACACACACACACACACACAAACACGGCATAATCTATATTCTTATACAAGTAACATAAAGGGTTTAAAATTTCACGTTATTGTACATGCTACACCTTAATTTGTTAGGCTGTATTCCTCAACTACAGCAATAATACATCACACTGCTCTTACCTATAAAATATGTTCTTCTGTGCTGTCAGTACGCTAACAGAAAGCAGTCTTACTACAAGCACATGTGGTGACACGCAGATATTGGTGCAAACTGCAGGCAAAACCACAATGACTCTGTGAGGAAGCAGCACACTGTTCCAATAATTCCTATTTCAGGCGGATTAGGCCGGTGGGTGGAATAGCCTCGCTGTACCCTAGCCGTGCTGCCTCTCGACCGATTCCATCTGCTTAGCCGCACACAAACACCATTCGGCTAGTTACCGACATGAATAACGGATCATTCTGTTGCTTACAGAATGCTGCGTCTTTCACACAGCCAGCAACATACAAGGAATCCACAGCACGTGGTCGGAGGAAGTGTCCTTCTTCAGCGCTATGAGCCGTGGCAACGACGCTTTTATGACACATGCTCATAGGACCTCTTTTTCCTCCATTTCCAGTCAGCAATCCGTCCATACAGTATGTCGGTCTTATTAATGTTTACCCTGTTTAATAAGTCACAGCTGCAAAATACTAACACGAATTCTTCATAGAGGAATGGAAAAACTTGTAGAAGGCCACCTCGGGGAAGATCAGTTTAGATTCCGTAGAAATAATGGAACACGTGAGGCAATACTGACCTTACGACTTATCTTGGAAGAAAGATAAAGGAAAGGCAAACCTACGTTACTAGCATTTGTAGACTTAGAGAAAGCTTTTGACAATGTTGACTGGAATACTCACTACCAAATTCTAAAGGTGGAGGGGTAAAATACAGGGAGCGAAAAGCTATTTACAATTTGTACAGAAACCAGATGGCAGTTATAAGAGTCGAGGGGCATGAAAGGGAAGCAGTGGTTGGGAGGGGAGTGAGACAGGGTTGCAGCCTCTCCCCGATGTTATTCAATCTGTATATTGAGCAAGCAGTAAAGGAAACAAAAGAAAAATTCGGAGTAGGTATTAAAATCCATGGAGAAGAAATAAAAACTTTCAGGTTCGCCGATGACATTGTAATTCTGTCAGAGACAACAAAGGACGTGGAAGAGCAGTGGAACGGAATGGACAGTGTCGTGAAACAAGGATGTAAGATGAAGATCAACCAAAGTAAAACGAGAATAATGAATTGCAGTCGAATTAAATCGGGTGATGCTGAGGGAATTAGATTAGGAAATGAGACACTTAAAGTAATAAAGGAGGTTTGCTATGTGGGGAGCAAAATAACTGATGATGGTCGAAGTTGAGTGGATATAAAATATAGACTGGCAATGGCAAGGAAAGAAGTTCTGAAGAAGAGAAATGTTTTAACATCGAGTATAGATTTAAGTGTCAGGGAGTCGTTTCTGAAAGTGTGTGTATGGAGTGTAGCCGTTTATGGAAGTGAAACATGGAGGATACATAGTTTGGACAGGAAGAGAATAGAAGCTTTCAAAATGTGGTGCTACAGAATAATGCTGAAGATTAGATGGGTAGATCAGAAAACTAATGAGAAGTTATTGAATGGAACTGGGGACAAGAGACATTTATGGTACTACTTGACTAGAAGAAGGGATCGGTTGTTAGGACATGCTCTGAGGCATCAAGGGATCACCAATTGAGTATTAGAGGGGAGCGTGGAGGGTAAAAATAATAGAGGGAGAGCAAGAGATGAATACACTAAACAGATATAGAAGGCTGTAGGTTACAGTAGGTATTGGGAGAGGAAGAAGCTTGCACAGGATAGAGTAGCACGGAGAGCTGCATCAAACCAGTGTCTGGAGTGAAGAGCACAACAACAACAAATAACACCATATACAGCTGTATGATAATCTTTAGAGGGACATGACCGGTTTCATTGCCTATAGGCACAATCTTGGTTACATATCTAAACCGAAGTCATGTGTATTATGTGGAAGGGAGAGAAATGAAAAGAAAGAGAAGGAGCCGATGATATTAGCTCAGTCAGGACTTTATGCGGAATCGGCGACGACGAGTGAAAATGGATACCATACGAGGATTTTAACTCAGGGTTATGCCGCTCACAGACAGTTGCGTTAACCACTGCGCCATCGGCACATATTGATTTGCGGAAATGCATGGACTATTTCGGCGCGCCTCCCGACCAACCCACATATCTAATTAGTGACACCTATCTGCAGCCTCCGTCCATGTGCTATGTGCTCGCTAATTTTAGATTCCTGTCGAAGGTCGCACTGGAAGTTGTGGATTTATTGCCCATCGAGGTAAATCATTTTTTGAATAACCGCCCGTAGGGTCCAGCGGTCTCATAACACAGTCACAAGGCCGTAATACTGATAATAACTAAACTTACTTTGAATGATTTAAGTCATTAAAGACATCGATGTCGGAAAGAAGGGAGATCAAATCTTCCCTTGCGAAACATCATAGTCCAGACAGTCACTTATAAAACAGGCCGAATGATGGCACATCATCCTCCATAAAAGAGGGGAAGAACATACAAGCAATAATAAAAAATATGGTATAGACGGACCCTGGACAATAGCCTGTACCAAACTAACAGCATGAATAGTTACATATTATCCAGCACATAGCAGCGACAACCCCCGCGAGCAGTAACAGCACACGAGCCAGCTGAGGGCACAGCAAAGCATGGTGTCAGGTCTCTTTCTTTTTTAAGAATTTATTTGCATTCATCTTGAGACTGAAGAGATGATGTTTGGCGTCCAAGTTTTTCTTCACCACTTAAATTGCGTAAGTCTGTGCTTAGGATCTTAGGTTGAATTCGCCGCTGTTGCAGTGTGGTTAGATGTCCAAGTGGTAACAACTTTCGCTGTATCTTCTTTCTGCTAAATTCAAACTCTGTACCTATCGAGGGGAAGTACTCTAGCAACTAACAGATCCAAGACTGGGTCACGAGGCGCTTTGTTACGGGAAAGACTAAGACGGTTACTGAATCTACAGCTGCAATAGAAGAAAGTTAGGTTTTGGTTTTAAAGTCTTGGCTGCAACAGTCGCTTAAGTCTGTCAAACGTCAAACAAGTTATGTAGTAAGACTTTTATATTGTTCACATACAAATTTGTTAATACACTTCAGTTCTTGCTCGGAATGAGCCATTACATCTGAGTAACTTGAAAAGCCTTGAAACTGAGGGTCGCTGTAAGCTGCGTCACAGGATGAAAGGTAATTCCGATAAAATCCACGTCATTTGCAAACGATCTAACGCCAGGGAAACACAAGAATAAAGATCACCAACATAATTTTCCATAAACGTGGTCAGTTTGGTTCAGGCAACTGGGAACCAGCATACACACTGAACACTACGGCGAACGAGAGGAGATGGTCCCTTTATCGGTTAATCGCGATGAGCCATATTTCCTTGCCGTTGGCGGTGAAAGTCACTCCGCAGAGAGTCATTATCTCCAACTGACGTAAAACTACTAAGATATGAGAACGTCATACATCCCCGTTTTTTTAGAAACATTCTTCCCTGGCTACGTGTCCATCGTAGGAACAGGGAACCGACAGAGATGACAATGGTGGAAACTAAAATTCACTTATTTGAAGAGAATTCAAGTACCACTGCTGCCCTTTCAAGTTCGCTCTTCCTGAGACTACCACTACTGTACCTTTGACAGTACAACGGATAGTGTCTTCTATTGTTCTTAGTCAGCTGTCAGAGTGCTCCCTTTTGTAATAGTGACTGGTACTCATTGACAAATTTCAGCAGGGTATTTGGTAACTATGTTCTAGATTCTTTTTGCATCGATCACATACACTCTAAGACAGAAAAACGACTTACCAAGGAGAAGTTCTCCAAATGGGGTGGAAATAGGTAGATCGCTCGCCTGCCGTACGGTGCGACAACCAGATGTGATGGTTTGGAATGCCATTTCATTTCAGAGCAGGATCCCTTTGGTTGTCACATCGGTACGATGACAATATTCTAGTCTCCGTTTTGTTGCCTTTGGCTGGTTCAAATGGCTCTGACCACTGTGGGACTCAACTTCTGAGGTCATTAGTCCCCTAGAACTTAGAACTAGTTAAACCTAACTAACCTAAGGACATCACAAACATCCATGCCCGAGGCAGGATTCGAACCTGCGACCGTAGCGGTCTTGCGGTTCCGGACTGCAGCGCCTTTAACCGCACGGCCACTTCGGCCGGCTTTGTTGCCTTTCTTGGTAAACTGTCTGAACTCATATTTCAACAGGGCAATGCTCGCCGGCACACGGCGAGCGTTTCTACTGCTTGGCTTCGTGCTTATGAAACCTTACTTTGACCAGAAAGGTCGCCGGATCCCTCACCAACTGAGAACTTCGGAGCATTATGGGCAGTCCCCTCCAACAAGCTATGGATATTAACTATCTTATGCGCTAATTACACAAGGATTTGGCGCGATATCCTTCAGGACCCCCAACAACTCTGTCAATTAATTCAAGCAGAGTAGCTGCTTGCATGACGGACAGATATGGACCAACGCACTGTTGATTTGCTCAATTCGTGAAACTCTTTCTCTCGACTAAATCATGAAATTGTAATCATTTGTTTGTACATTTACATCGTATCTACCGATTTGTGTCACATTCGGATTATTCCTTCGTGGCGGGAAGTTTTTATTTTTTTCATTTCTTAAAGTATAATGATGTTTTGACAGTAAAACAGAAGTGATTTCTGGCGTTCCCCTAGGTAGTGTTATAGGCCCTCTGCTGTTCCTTATCTATATAAACGATTTTGAAGACAATCTGAGAAGCCGTCTTCGGTTATTTGCAAATGACGATGTCGTTTATCGACTAATAAAGTAATCAGAAGATCAAAACAAATTGCAAAACGATTTAGAAAAGATATATGAATGGTGCGAAAAGCGGTATTTGACCCTAAATAACGAAAAATGTGACGCCATCCATTGAGTGCTAAAAGGAACTAGTTAATATTCGGTTACACGATAAATGAGTCTAATCTAAAAGGTGTAAATTCAACTAAATACATGGGTATTACAATTACGAACAACTTAAGTTGGAAGGAACACATAGAAAGTGTTGTCGGTAAGGCTAACCAAAGACTGCGTTTTATTTGCAGGACACTTAGAAAATGTAACAGACCTACTAAGGAGACTGCCTACACTACGCTTGTCAGCTTTCATTTAGAATACTGCTGCGCGGTGTGGGATCCATACCAGATAGAATTGACGGAGTACATCGAAAAAGTTCACAGAAAGGCAGGATGCTTTGTATTATAGCGAAATATGGGAGTGTCACAGAGATGATAAAAGATTTGGCTGGAAATCGTTAAAAGAAGGGCGCTTTTCGTAGCGACGGATTTTTCTGAAGAAATTCCAATCACCAACTTTCTCCTCCGAATGCGAAAATATTTTTTGATGGCGACCTACATAGGGAGGTACGATCATCACGATAAAATATGGGAAATCAGAGTTCATACAAAAAGATATAGGTGTTCATTCTTTCCTCGCGCTATACGACATTGGAATAATAGAGAATTGTGAAGGTGGTTCGATGAACCCTCCTCTGCCAGACACTTGAATGTGATTTGCGGAGTATCCATGCAGATGTAGATGTAGATGATGTAAACTTGCAAAATTTATGTGACTGGCAGGGTAAGGAAAATAGATGTAGTCATTGAGCATGATGTTAGTAAAAGCCATGCTACATTGGTCATAGACTATCTGATCAACAGTAGACCCACATTAATAAGGGGTGTGTCTACCCTCTGCCTTTACGACGGCTTGCTGGGGACATTCTGAACGACGTGTCTCAGCGTCTCGAGAAATGTTAGTCTATTCTTCCCGAAGACCGGAAATCAGATAAGGTAATGACGTCCGACTGGAGCTAATTCAACTTTCTAACTCGTCCCGTAGGTGATACAGTAGGTTATGTACGGGACTCTAGACAGAACAGTTCACTTCAGAAATGTGTATGTCCACAGATGCTGCTATATGATGGAATCCACTTCCTCCATACTTCACTGTCGTCACTGCACATGATGGCCAGAGACGTTCTCCAGCTATTCGCCAGCCACAAAGCATTCCACAGGATTGTCACTCTATATAGCATAATAGTTTCCAGTCATGCACTCTTTGCAGAACCTCAAGCGTCGCCTAGCATTCACTGCAGAAATGTTTGGCTTCGAAGAGCTGCTCGACTATTATACTCCATTCTTCTTAACTCCATACGTGTAGTCATTGTACTAACTGGGCTTCCGGTAGTATTTTGTAAATCATGAGTGTTTCCTTCTGCTAATTTCATACAATTCTCTACAACCGCCCTCGCAATGCTCGACACTCGCTCTCCGTCAGTATATGGGGTCCTCCTGGTTTTGTTTTAGCTTGGGTTATTTCTTGGCATTTCCACTTCGCAGTCACAACACCAGTATCAGTGTGTGGGTGTTATGTCGACGAGTTGGGCAACGTATTGATCTGACAAGTACCCTTTGGCTCCTGCAAGAAGCAATTTCCACCCCACACTACTACAGACGTCAGATACACGCTCCTAACGTATCAGTAAGAAATGCTTGAAAAACTTTCAGCAATAAATGTCTTCTGGAGTCGTCCACTGTAAGGAAAAGACAAAAAAAATTCTATTTCCTTACGTAACTAGTGGGATACTTGGGTACTGGAGTATTGCTAGTTAGTGGAAGAAAAACATTAAACAAACGGAAAATATTATTTATTGCAAAATTCAAGAAAAATCAAATGAAACTTTATTTATAAACTGATACACAAATTTTCGGGTTCTTTTCGGAATAGGAGGTAACTTCTTATGGATAGGAATCCGGTTAATGACATTTATATAAAAAATGTGGGAAAGCTCTTTTATCCCTTTTCTTTAAGAATGTTATTTACTCAGCAGAATGGCTGAGATCCGCTCCTGCTCAACTTCAATAATTCTCCGATTGAATTTTCTTAAGCATGGTCGAGGCTGTCACGTGAGAATTGTAATGGAACGACGTGAATGATGTATGTTATTTGTAACGGAGGAAAGATAGCTGTAGCGCACAATACCGTGAGCTGTGACGATTGCTCCCTGCGTCGTTCGCCACTGAAAAATAAAAATAAACCTATATTTCTATCTCGATTGACCTTCGCCAATCGAACTGTTACTACGCCTCGTTGAAGTCAAGGGCTCCCAACTGACCCTAGTCTAACTAATGGCGTGGTACACCGGTCAGATAACCAGTCCACCGTGATGCCACTCAATGTTCGCTTGCAGGCGCTAACTAATATTCTGCCTGTGTTCACACCACACTTCAAGTGTCGCCGCCAACACAGTGAACAAACGTTTAATCGCGAGCGACTCAATACAGAGCATCACTCCGATTCGCTAGCGACAGATGTGCTCTCTCAGTTCAGTACTGAGTAGAGACTTTGTTCCTCGCTCTCTGCGTACACGCAGGAACGCACTCGCTCCCACTACGTGTTCCCGCTACAAGAGCGTCTCCGGAATGACTTACCTCCATGCAAAAAGCGAAAGGGTATATCATCCGCTGTCATTCCCTCACTCCTCTGGCTCACTTCGTCAGAAATAGTACACCAATCCGCGCTACACTTATAAATGGGAGAATGGCTAAGTCGGCCAATCCAGAAATAATTAGCATCTGCAATAGGCGTTTACTGTCCACTTGTGAGAACTCTGAAAGTGTGCGCTACGTCCGTCAAAAAATGCATATACTGCGTCTCTCCCAAGCAGTAAACTGGGTTTTGCTTTTAAGGTGAACACTTATCCATCTGTTCATTTTCTCTGTCAAAAACTGTTTTGTTCCATGGGCAGTGAGCCGCCAGCGCAGCTCCATGCTAACCCACCCTCCTACGGACTTTCCAGCGGGCTGGTTGCCTCCACCAAACAAGATCTCCTGTGGCTGTCGCGTCTTGAATGATTGTGTACGCCAGCCTCGACTTTTTAATCTCGGTGCACACTTACAATTTATTTATTATATTTGCATATCGATTAAATGGAATTATGTAAAACTGACTCGAATGAAACGTCTTGATACGCAGAATACGATGGTGAGGTCAGAATATGTAAGAAATGAAGGTAAGGAGACTATGCCACCTTACACCAACAGTCGACTCAGGCAGCATTAGAAAAGTTTAAATCTCACGGATGGATTTATGACTCTGGTGTAATCAATGATTCGTCACTGTGCTCTCCTCACTGCACCAGTGTGCTGTTAGTGTTTCTCTGCTGACAACTCAGTACTCCCCGGCTCCTTTTAAAATGGTGGGTCTGTCTTTCGTGACATCTAGTGGTCAATGTCTCATTTCAAAGATGTCTCGAGATACTTTACATTAGAGAATGTATATGAAAGGCTAGTAGTGTTACCGAGGAACATATAACTTCTGTGTCGAAAGACACAGAAATCGTAAAGGACTACGAACAGAGAGTTTCTGAAGCGATGCCTGGAGAATTTTGCAGGAACTTGTAGATTGCAGCATCTCAAGGGAGTAAGTGGTACCGCACGTGTCAAGTCTAAATCGTAAGTACACAATGGTTTTTACAATTCTGTGCGGCATTCTAGTTCGAAATTTTCATCTCCAAGGTCAACAACCTACAATGATCAGAGATAACCGATAAAGCTTTGTGTATATAGACAGTTCAGAAACTGCAAGAAGGTGCTACATCAAAGTGAGCCGTGAGGCTCGCCTGCAGTCCATCCACCGCGGCTTGATTGTCTTTGGTTCGGTGTCGCACGCCTTTGCTGGGTTGCGCTCCACTGTGCACTGGTAGCGGTTAGTGCACCGTGCCTGGTGAGATCGTTCACAAGGAAGTGCGCGCTGTTGGGCGTGTTGCATGCCGATGATAGCTCCGTGGGGACTGGAATCATTGTGCAGTGGCGACTACCGTCTTAATCGTGCTGTATTTTCGTTGCCCATTGGCCTTCGGTTAAAACTGATTTGGGAGGCCTTCCGTTTATCCATTAAAGTCATATCTGCAGAGAATGAAGCCGGTCTTCTGGAAGCGAAAGTTTTACTGTCCAAAAGTCTGAACACAAACTGCTGCTGCATATGTATGGTCATCGCGACTGAGGGATGGCGCGATATTGTATTTTAAAAGATTGCCTTCGCCTTCTTTGTCTCCAGCTATGGGCAGTGTGACATCATTAAGTTTGCACGTGGACGATTAATTTTAAATCCATGGATTTATTTGTGTTGAATCTGACGGAAATATTGATGTGTTCTAGTATTGTTCACTTGGAATGGTGAGCTCAAACTGCGGTCACGTCATTCGATGGTTATTTTGCGGTATCTTTTACTTACTAGTGAGCTCACTGCTCGAACTGCGGTAAACTGTAAGATATTGAGCCTTACTTTGCCGTGTTTTACGTGTTGAAATTTATGTGTAGTATACTGTAGTTCAGTCTATACATCGAAGTAGTAAGTATGGAAGTAAAAGAAAGATGTTGGAGTGGAATTAAAATTGAAGGTGAAACGATAACAATTCGCTGATGGTGTTGCTATCCTCGACAAAAGTGAAGAAGAATTACATAATATGCTGAATAGATTGAAAAGTCTAACGAGTACAGTATATTGATTGAAAGTAAATCGAAGAAGGACGATACTAACAAGAAGTAACAGAAATGAGATCAGTGAGAAACTTAACATCAGGATTAATAGTTAAGAACTAGACGAAGTTAAGGAATTCTACTACCGAGGCAATAAAATATCCAGTGACTGACGGAACAGGGAGGACATCAAAAGCAGACTAGCACGGGCAAAAAGAGCATTCCTGGCCAAGAGAAGTCTGCTAATATCAAAAGTAGGTTCTGATTTGAGGAAAAAGTTTTGAGAAAGTACGTTTGGAGCACAACATCGTATGCTAGTCAAACATAAACTGTGGGAAAACCAGAACAGAAGAGAATCGAAGTATTTAAGGTGTGGTTCTACAAATGAATGTTGAAAATTAGGTGGACTGATAAGGATTCTGCGCAGAATCGGAGAGGAAAGGAACATGTCGAAAACACTTACAAGGAGAAGGGACAGAATGATAGAACATATGTTAAGACATCAGTGAATGAATTCCATGGTACTGTAGAGGGCATCAACTGTAGAGGGAGACAGAGATTGGAATACATCCAGCAAATAATTCAGGACGTAGGTATTTCGGGAGTTTGCTTACATATGTGCCAGTCTCAAGTATAATGACGCGGTGCAAGGCATTGCTAATGAAAATTTAATATTTATACCGTAGTTCAAATCTGGGCTACACATCTCTTTACTTAACATGAGTTTTTCCTTGTACCTCGAGTAATACATTGTTTCACCTTACGTCAGCCTCCCATCCTAAATGTCTGTTCTTGCTTGTGCAAGGCTACCTCCCTTGTGTTAATCGTCCAAGCATGGGTCGCTTGAAGGCTCGCACTATGCAGTCCGCAAGGGGCATCTAAATATTGGGAGACGACAGGCTTCCGTCTGTATGTTGTGCCTGTTACAACTAGTGTACGCAACTAGTGGACAAGATTAAGGTTTTCTTTATTATAGCAACCACTGTGGTTAACATTTGCCTTAGCGAAAGACTAGATGCGTCAAATTATTAATCAATACAGTAGCAGACCAGATACAAGAACGTGAAACATAACAGTAAGCTGCTTCATGTAACATGAAAACTAAGGTTTTATTTATTATATGTTATGTTAAAGGCTGCAGGCCAGTTTCGAACCACAATGAAGAAAAGTTTAAGTTTGCCCAACTTTGACTAGTCTGTATGTGTAATGGGACCAGATAGATCTGTAATAACAGGGAAGTTTCAGCAGTATCATCTGGGATCCAATCCCGGAGCCACTGAAGTTGATTATCGAAGGGAAGGTAGCTTTCTGAAAATGTAATCGTTTTTAAAAATGATATTTCAACACTTGTTAAGCTAGTTATTTTCTGATGTTGATTTAAATTGTTTGCGATCCTGGTTATGAAAGATATTGAAGCGTTCGCTCTTCTTTTCGTTTATGAGACTTTTAGACGTTAGACTGTTAGTTAATTGAGCTCAAGTTTAGAGATTAAAGTAGTTTGCTGAGATGCTGTTAGCAGCGATCTGCTAAAGTTATTGTAATGTGTTATGCATTTCAATAGATGTTATTAAAGTAACTGTACAAACTTTTTTGTAGTGTGCAACTCCATCAGCCGCTCCCGGCTTTGCATCGTATTGTTGAGTACAGCCATATGGTGGTATGTGACGTCATTGTTATGGCATCAACCATGCCACAGGTCATAATTACTACGTATCTCTCAATTAAATTTTTTTTCTAATATTGTGTCCGTAATATGATGTATTTGTTACCGGGTTCCCATGAAGTCTGAACATCTAAAATATACAATAACAAAAATTAATACATACATGTCAAAAAATTGAACAGACTGTCAACGTCATGTCTCTCAAACTCTTGCACATGGTTTGGGGAATAAAAATGTGAAATCGGAATTTATTGAGGCAAGTGTTTTGAAAGTTTGTCGGCGTAATAAGTACGTCATCATAAGCCCGTTCGACAGGACAGCTGCAGTAATCAACTGATCGTGAATGGCACCACGTCCCACATTTACATCCCACATTTACAGAGACGCTGACGTAACACATGTTCTTACAACAGCGTGCGCATGTTCATCGGACTATCGATGTAGCAGGAAAATCAGTTTTTCAGGAGCAAAACAAGTTTATCAATACACGTCGCATTCGATCACATGCTGTTAAATTACTTATGGGCTGACATCTGTCCCAGATATTCTAGTGGTCGTCTTTTACATTCGTTACAAGGCACATAGTTACGATATGTATTCTTATGAACACCGCTAACAAGAATTTCTTAGTGTACATCTGCTCGTAAAATGTCTTAGAACCGAACAGCTAACCTCTTTGAGAGAGTGGAGAGGGGGAGACGAAATTACATGAAAATCCAGTAACACGGATATCACGACTACTGCCGGTGTTGAAATTGTAGCCGCAGCAGTACTTAGGTGAATTTTCATTTCATTATCCCCAATCTTCTCGGGTACAAATAGCTGATGTTTCTGGTTGTGAGAAGCCCCTGATGTTATTTCTCTTTAGCAATACCATGTACGTAATTTTCAGTACCATGCACGTAATTTGCTGTTACCCTACGAAACGTTTTGATTCGTAAGCGCAACGTGCAACTCAAGACTCCAAATTCTGAGAAACTCTGCTGTGCAGTGTGTTCCTAAGCAAATCACCTTAAGAGCCAGTTGAACATCGTACACACACACACACACACACACACACACACACACACACACACACACACTCACACACACAGAACTTTGTAACGAGATGGGGAGACACTTACCGTTACGACGGCGCACGTTCATATCCGGAACACCACTGCCGTGGTAAAACCTCTCTCACTTATCCAGAATGAACCCATTTACTCGGTCTTTCCCATTTTTAGCTGTAACCGGCTCATCGAGCAGCTGGTCTCGTGATCACCTGAAACGCTTCTGCTGTAGTTCGTTCTTGTTAAATATTTTTGAACCGCGTTTACTCTCTGGGCTCGTAGCCCGTTTACCTAATGTGCCCTGGGATCAGGGCGCAGCGAGCGGGGGCCATACTTAGGAAACTGTAGGTGTGCAGTGTCTACGAGGAATACAAAACGTTCTGTGGAGAACATTTTCGCTGCGCGTGATAAAATATTAGGCAAAAAGTTAAACTAAAAGTCTTAGCATATCGAGTAGGCAGCAACACTGAGATATCTGATACGTTCCTGTAGTAGGCTCCTTAAGCAGTACATTTCATTCACAGTTGCGTATCGAATCGGCATTTGTATTGAAATATTTGTTATGTTGGAGGGCTTGACTGTGCCTTTTGAGTCCACCTACATTTTTCTCACAACTTTCGGATCCGGAAAAATAGTTTGAAGGAAAATGCTGACTTAATATAAACATAAACATATTATCTAAATTTAAAACATTTAAGAGTACGTGGATACCTTCCTCTGTGGAAAACAATCCGCGGAAAGGTGGCCTTGTGCCCCGATTCTAAACCGTTAGAGATAATTTTGCGCCTGATTTACATCTGAATCACTCCCTCATCACCACTGACTGTTGTTCACTCTCATGAAACTAACCGTTACATTCAATATTCTAATACTCTAATATTGTTGAAGTATCACAGAGAACAGTTGCCTGACCTTTTGACAAATTAATCCGCATCACAACCAAAACTGACGTTAATGCCAAATACATTCTTTAGAATTCACATCGAAGCTTGGAACAGAACAGTCCAGTAAATCTACCCGATTTTCCGACTTTAACAGCGCAGCGGTCCTTGGTCTGACAGAAAATTCCGTTACATTGTGTAGCAAGAATTATTGTTATTCAAATGCTTTAACAAATTTCCACGTTTATCTAGCCACTTAAAAATACTGATGGTCTGAGCCCAAACCGCAGGAAAAAGAAACTGAACCATCTCACAATCTCACTAATACTTAAAAAGAATAATATTAATTAAAAATTGACATGTAGAACAAAAAATCCGCTTCAGCTGCAAGAACTTTCTTTTTTGTTGCAGGACCTTTTTAGAAGCCTAAGGTGTCATCTTCTGGTGCCGCCAAATAATTTTTTTCAGGTTTCATGCTTCTGACTGGTTTGGTGCGTCACACCACGGATTCCCCTCCTGTGCCAACATTTGCATCTCAGAGTAGTACCTGGAACCTACATTCTTAATTATTTGCGGAATGTGTACCAATATTTGTCATCTTCTCCAGTTATTACCGTTTTCCGCTATCTATAGTAACGTGGAAGCTATTTCCTGACGCCTTATCAGATGTCGTATCATCATGTTCCCACTTTTTTCAGTGTTTCCAATATATTTATTTCGTCGCTGATTCTGCAAATAACCTGCTCATTGATTATTTTACAGTCGACTTAATTTTCAACATTCTTCTGTAGCACCACATTTGAAACGCCTCGATGCTCTTCTGTTTCGGTTTGCCACAGTCTATGTCTCAGTACTGTACAATTCTGAGCTCCTAACACGCATCCTCAGAAATTTCTTGCTCAAATTAAGACCTATGTTCGATACTAGCAGACTTCTCTTGTCCAGGAATGCTCTTTTTGCCAGTGCTAGTCTATTTTTGATTTCCTCCTTGCTCCGTCATTCATGGATTAATTTGCCGATACGTAGCAGAATTCCTTAACTTCTTCTACTTTCCGATCACCAATTTTGGTGTTATCTGTGTCGTTATTGTCATTCCTGCTGCTTCTCATTACTTTCGTCTTTCTTCGGTTTACTCTTCGTCCATATTGTGTAGACTCATGCATTCCATTCTACAGATCCTGCAATTCTTCCTTACTATCATAATGAATGATAATGTAATTAGAGAAACTTGTCACTGATCTGTCACCGCTGACTGTAATCCCACTCTCGAAACTTCCTTTTACTCCCATCATTTGCTTCTTCGATGTATAGATTAAATAGCAGAGACGAAAAATTACATCTCTGGTTTAAAATTCTTATGAGTCGGAGTGCTTTATTTTTGGTCTATCACTTTTATTGTTCCCTCTTGATTCTTGAACATACTGTATATTACCTGGTTTTTTCTATGGTTACTCTATTTTATACAGAATTTCAAACATTTTGCTTCATTTTACATTGTATAACGATTTTTTCAGGTCGAAAAACTCTATAAACATGTCTCGATTTGTTTTCAATCTTGCTTCCATTATCAACCACAGGTGCCTTTACATTTCTAAAGCCAGTCTGATCGACATGTAGCAGACCCTCACTTTTGTTCTCCATTATTCTGCATATTATTCTCGCCAGAATGTTGCTGAAGCTTTTAAGCTGATAATGCGTTAATTTTCGTACTTGTCGGCCCTTACAATCTTCAGAATTGCGTGGATGATATTTTCGCGGATAGCCTATATATATACTCTACACAGAAACGTTAATAGTCGTTTTGTTCCCATTTCCCCCAAAGATTTCAAAAATAACGATGAAATGTTATCTATCCGGTCTGCTTTATTTCATTTTATGTCTTCCAAAGCTCTTCTAAATTGTGCTTCTAATACAGGATCCCCTCTCTCTTCCCTATGGACTTCAGTTTCTTCTTATGTCACGTCATTAAACATGTCCTTCCACTCCCAGAGGCCTTCAGTGTACTCTTCCCACCTATCTGCTTTCTCCACTCCATTTAACATTAGAATTTCCATTGTACTCTTAATGTTACCGCTCTTGCTTTTAATTTCACCGAAGGTTGTTTTGACTTTTCTACATGCTGGGACAGTCTTTCCGCCAATAATTTATTTTTCTGTTTCTCTGCGTCTTCCACGCATCCCTTTCTTCTTAGCTTCCCTACATTTCCCATTTATTTCATTCGAAGTGACTTGCATTTCTACGTTCCTGAATTTCAGTGGACATTTTTCTACTTCCTTCATTGATCAACTGAAGTATTTCTTCTGTTACCCATGGTTCCTTCGTAGTTACCTTCCCCGTACCTGTGTCTTTCTTTCCAACTTCTGCGATGGCCCTTTTTGAATATGTCTACTCTTTTTTAATTGAACCACCTCCGGCGCTATTCGTTATCGCAGTATATATAGCATCAGAGAACTTCATGTGTATCTCGTGATTCCTTAGTATTTCCGTATCCCCTTTCTTTGCGTACTGATTCCTCCTGAATAGTCTCTTTAACGTCAACCTACTCTTCATCATTACTAAATTGCGATCTGAGTCCATATCTACTTCTGGGTGTGCCTTACAATCCAATATCTGGCTTGGGAATCTTTGCCTTACCACGATGTAATATAACTGGAATCTTTCCGTATGTCCTGGCCTTTTACTAGCGCACCACCTTTTGATTCGGGAAAAATAAAAGTTTGACTGTAGGGACAGTCATGGAGGCTCCTTGATGAGTTGTCGAGGTAGGTGCTGCGTTGACGAGTCTTCCAATACCCGGGCGAGGGGGGGGGGGGGGGTTATTTGGCGTGGGTGTGACCGCTCCCCCCCCCCCCTTGCCGTAAATCATTCGTTGGCTTCACCACAGCACATTTATTTTTCCATAATTATTTGGTAGCACAAGAAGTTGAAGCTCTAGGCTTCGAAATCGATCGTGCAATAAATAAGAAATTATTGGCAAGTAAAGCGGATCTTTTTATTCAGTTCCTCAGTTATGGAAGATCAAATATTTCGTTTCAACTAAAAATAACTGCTGTCATGACAGTTAATAAAAAGAAAATACGAATGTCACGTCTGAAAATTCAACTGTATTATGAAACTGGATGAGAGTGCTAGATTATCTGTGTAATGCTAATCTTTTTTTTTTATTGACGAACGACTTTGCTGTAGAAGTCTGCATTTCTGCTGTTCAGAAAACTTTCCACATCGAAAATTAGCTAGTCGGAAATTTAGAAATGCCTGCCACGCAATGGTTTCTTCGTCTCAGAGTATGAAGAACTGTTATCTATGTCAGGATACGTGACACGAGGGTAGATTTGATAGGCTTTTGAAATTAAAACAGGTAGATTAATATATTACTTTTTTTATAATGACTCTTCAGTTAATGCGGTCATTAGCTCTGTCACTAAGATTAAAGGAACATACAAATGAGATGTGTTCTTTACACATGATCGCTCTACAAAGGATGCAGTCATAAAACGTTAAAAGTATTAAAAGTTCACTCACAAAAACTTAGAACTTGAAAAACAACGTTTGTTTTTAGTCAGTAGAAACATATGCCTTATCACGGCATCAACTGTCAAGTTGGCTCAAAATGTTTTGCAAAGATACATGCTCCAGCCGAGATGTGACGCTAGTGTGCTTATACAATGACCGACATTCTTTATAATTATAAACGTACAAAGTCACACTACAAAACATGATTTGCATGAGTACCTTTACACATTCACCAAGTTAGCCACTCTTATGGCTAATTATGAAAAATACACTCCTGGAAATGGAAAAAAGAACACATTGACACCGGTGTGTCAGACCCACCATACTTGCTCCGGACACTGCGAGAGGGCTGTACAAGCAATGATCATACGCACGGCACAGCGGACACACCAGGAACCGCGGTGTTGGCCGTCGAAAGGCGCTAGCTGCGCAGCATTTGTGCACCGCCGCCGTCAGTGTCAGCCAGTTTGCCGTGGCATACGGAGCTCCATCGCAGTCTTTAACACTGGTAGCATGCCGCGACAGCGTGGACGTGAACCGTATGTGCAGTTGACGGACTTTGAGCGAGGGCGTATAGTGGGCATGCGAGAGGCCGGGTGGACGTACCGCCGAATTGCTCAACACTTGGGGCGTGAGGTCTGCACAGTACATCGATGTTGTCGCCAGTGGTCGGCGGAATGTGCACGTGCCCGTCGCCCTGGGACCGGACCGCAGCGACGCACGGATGCACGCCAAGACCGTAGGATCCTACGCAGTGCCGTAGGGGACCGCACCGCCACTTCCCAGCAAATTAGGGACACTGTTGCTCCTGGGGTATCGGCGAGGACCATTCGCAACCGTCTCCATGAATCTGGGCTACGGTCCCGCACACCGTTAGGCCGTCTTCCGCTCACGCCCCAACATCGTACAGCCCGCCTCCAGTGGTGTCGCGACAGGCGTGAATGGAGGGACGAATGGAGACGTGTCGTCTTCAGCGATGAGAGTCGCTTCTGCCTTGGTGCCAATGATGGTCGTATGCGTGTTTGGCGCTGTGAGGTGAGCGCCACAATCAGGACTGCATACGACCGAGGCACACAGGGCCAACACCCGGCATCATGGTGTGGGGAGCGATCTCCTACACTGGCCGTACACGTCTGGTGATCGTCGAGGGGACACTGAATAGTGCACGGTACATCCAAACCGTCATCGAACCCATCGTTCTACCATTCCTAGACCGGCAGGGGAACTTGCTGTTCCAACAGGACAATGCACGTCCGCATGTATCCCGTGCCACCCAACGTGCTCTAGAAGGTGTAAGTCAAATACCCTGGCCAGCAAGATCTCCGGATTTGTCCCCCATTGAGCATGTTTGGGACTGGATGAAGCGTCGTCTCATGCGGTCTGCACGTCCAGCACGAACGCTGGTTCAACTGAGGTGCCAGGTGGCAAGCCGTTCCACAGGACTACATCCAGCATCTCTACGATCGTCTCCATGGGAGAATAGCAGCCTGCATTGCTGCGAAAGGTGGATATACAGTGACAGAGTGCCGACATTGTGGATGCTCTGTTGCCTGTGTGTATGTGCCTGTGGTTCTGTCAGTGTGATCATGTGATGTATCTGACCCCAGGAATGCGTCAATAAAGTTTCCCCTTCCTGGGACAATGAATTCACAGTGTTCTTATTTTAATTTTCAGGAGTGTATTTACATGAGACAATTCCACAGTCATAAAAATAAGTTTTCAAATGTCAGCAAAGAGTTAATGTCAATTTTACATGTATATGACAATAAGCCTTCATTAATATTACGTGTACACGTGTATGACGTCTGTTCTGTCGTAAATACACCAAACACTATTCTGATTTAGCAGTTCCTGAATGTCAATATTCAGGAAAATTTTCCAGACGGCGACTGCATTGCGGCACTGAAAACAATCAGTGATGTGAGTTCAGAATTTGTTCACGACCACGATTCGAACCCGCATGTTGCGTTTCTTTAGAACGTTTGCCTTATTGGCTTTGACCACTCATACACTTTCTGGGGCCGACCCAAATCCAGCCTCATCAAACACCGATGCGACATTCCCTACCTGTGTAGAGTACATCTTGCTTGCAACAAGAGCTGTATTCCTGCGAGAGGAAACGTAATCTGATGTGCAACCGCTCTGAAAGAAACATATTACAATCTTAAGCCTATAGAAATATTGTATAGTAAAATGTCTGTTCTGTCGGGCATGGACAGGGATGCCGCATTAGCATATGATGAGAGAGGAATCTGGATGAGACAGGAATCTGGATGAGCCACAAATCGGTCCGGACGGCCAAGGCGTTTCAGGCACTCAGTCTAGAGAAGTAGACTATCAGGTTCGATTCGCGATGGGGCACAAATTTTCAACTCGCATCATTGTTTAATGCCAATACTCTAATGCGGCCGCCGTCGGCAAAAGAAAATTTCCTCAGTATATCGTTCATACGTTCTATAATGATGTCTCATACATATAATCCGTGTCCTATGAGCTTCTGCTCCTCTCACGGTTCAATTATAATAGCTTGCCCTCGAGTAGGAAATTTGAAAAAATTGTACATATTCACACCGGATGAAAAATAAAAAATATTATTTATAAACGGGTACTGTAAATAGAATATGTTTTCAATAAAATGTTTTTACCTCTTATACTGTAGAGTTTATCAATTTATTCCAACTACCACACAATCCCATATCATCTCCATTAGCGAAGTACGGTACCCAAGCTATTGTAAAATAATGGATGAAACACAGTAACACGTAACACCATGATGATCGTAGTACAAACAATATTGGTTTACACAAGTCCACTTTTCCGCTTTTCTCATTAAACTAGATCTCAAATTTTGTAATTAGATTTTTATTAGACTTTGGTCTAAAGTTGAAATATCGTCTACAAATGTTTCAAAACCCTCTTCCTACATCTTGGTTCTTATTCTCTTCTTAGTGTAATTTTCCTGGGTCATTTTCCACAAACAAAGACTTTTGCGGAACAATTTTTTTTTCGATGTGGTCAGTGGTCCACTCTTTGCCATACTGCAAGCAGCTGGGACTTCCTGACTGGTGGAAACTGCAGAGAAACTCACGGACTTTCTGAACGTGGCCTGACCCGTTGCTCCAGAAACCCACACTTGTGCGCCCAGCTTGTGTGCCAGATCGACAGTTCCGATAACTTCAGATGACAGCCTCAACGTGATGTCCTTGCTAACGCACGTGTGAAGATCGCAGGTCACCCGTAATCCGTCGGAAATATCTGTGGCCCATCGTTAACATATTGTTATTTGTATAAAGCCAGTTAAGTGATTTTACTCTATGGTCGCTGTACTTCTAATGTCGTGTTAGTCGCAGTTATGAGTGGAACACTTACGTTTCCTTTGTAGTTCCATCTTGTTTGCTTAACTACACCAAAGTACCGAAGAACGGTGTATGGTTGTCAAGGATTTATGCTGCCTGAATATTATTATGCACATTTTAAGTGGAATTTTTCTGAAATACGAACACGCCATATGGCTGGCTTCACTAATTGTAGGTTAAACGATATATTAAGGGTACTGTGTTTTCCGTTATATTTTTAAGATGGTTTTAAACGTTAAAAGGAATAAATTTAGAATTATTATAACAAAATAAGTATAACGAACTTTGATTCTGATTATTTGTTATATTTCTGCAGGGTAATATTCTTAGATCGTTGCTTTGTCTTTATGATTTATATGACAGGATCCATTTTTGTTTGCAACTATTACCACCCTAGAAGAGGGACAAGGCTGAAATCTGTTAGTGCAGTTAGTGCATTCAGCGGCAAGAATATATTCAGGGGCAAGCATACATTCAGGGGCAAACCTATTGTTCTCTTTTGGTTTACAGGTCCTAAACCTATAGCTCTCAGAGGATTGTGACCCACTGGGGATAATGCATCCTGTGATTTTCGATCCCCCCCCCCCCCTTCTCACCACTCTTCTCACTCTCTCAGAAACCTGACACAGTTCTGATATCAAATTAAGTAACTAATTAATTAAATGGATTGAATAAATGCTGGAAAATACCTCAATTGTGCCACTTTCAGTATTCACGAGCTGCTTCTGATTGTTCGAATATCCCCCCCCCCCACTCTATGAGTTTGATTGACTAATTATTAATTAATTAAATCGATATCCTTCGGTTTCCCATGCCCTATCCCCTTTTGGAAATAGTGATTGATCAATCGTAGTGTGTGGAATATAGTTTAAAGGATGTAGACAATGTGTGGAATATTGTTTACTTAAGAAAATTAATAGGATACAAGTGGTGTATGAAATATGGTTTATTTAAAGGATTTGGCAGTAAATCGATTGCAGTATGTGGAATATTTAAAGAATTGCAGCGCCTTTTACATTACTTTACAAACAAATTTGCGAAAACAAAATATCAACGGTTTGAACACAAAGGTTTACATTTATATCGTAAGTGAACCACAGACAAAACTGCGTCGGTTCTTAATTGCAAAAACACTAACAATTTGATATTTGCCAAAACAGTACCATTTTACACGAATGGAAAACAATGACTCGATTAAACAATACGTACTTTTTGGCGTAGAATCCGAATATGCAGTGAAAAAGAAGTGTTCGTATCTGAAAACACAAAGCTGGCCTCATCCACGCAGGAGGGGTAGTTATGAGCACAGGTATATGTCCCCTTTACTAATATTAACTTTTCATTTATAACCATTTCTTCACAGACCTAAACATACTAAACATTCATGGTGGTGTCTGATTGTACTATATCGTGTCTCCCAACCACTTTCGCGCAACGACGCTCTGAGCGTGTTTTTTAGGGAACTAGTTTGAACCTGGGACCTGTTGCTGGTAAGGAGACGCCAGACCACACATGACATGTAGAATTCAGAAGAGTTCAGTGAGACTAGCGATGATATAACCAAATACTAAATGATCTCAGCGTCAGCTCCACTGCACTCCCTGTAAAAGAATCTTAATTCTAACTAAATATAGTGGAAAGGGTTCAAGGCTTTCCTATTTTTAGTTAGCTGGTAAAATAACGGCGAAAAAGCAGTTAAGTTTACCATTGGAAATTTATTCTAATCACAAAACATCGTTTATAAATTGCGCTTTGATAAAAGGAAATGTTTTAAAACAGGATGGTAAAAACCAACAGCGTTCAACAAGAATGTGAACGAATATTCCCTAAATGGGTTTCCAAGTTTTACAAGCGATCGAAGGATGACCTATGCCATATCACACCTATAATCTAGGTTTAATTTAAGTTTCACAAAAAGGAAAACTATCAAAATGGTCTACAGTGACCCTCAATTATCTTTAATAACTTATCTAACTTGTCGTAAATTACAGTGGCTGATGTGGCTTCTCAATAACTATATAAAAGAAAAATCATCGCGTTTCAGATCTGTTCTTCAAGTGGCAAATGTGAACACCATGAGTTTTAATTAACGATCACCATTAGTTTTACGGAAAAAAGGGGTGTAACAGATGAGACTTCTGCAGTTCTGAGTGAAGCCTTATGCCCTCAAAAAAGCGGCATCGCGTGCGTTCATTACCTTGTCGGTGTCTAAGCAGCGTCAGGGCGGCAGCGGCCGGCGCAGCAGCTATCCAGCCCGCCGTCTCGGAACCAACTCACTCCTAACTTCTCCTTACTACAATTTACCGAAGTTAGTTTAAAAAAACTATTTGGCTGTGTTTTAATCTGACCAATCAGGGTCTCAATGTTAACCTTAAGCTCCGCCTACAAAAATTCTGTCTATCCAATGAGAAACGTTATACTTTTCGTGGTGAGGCAATGTTTTTACAGTTTGCAACGTAACAGAGACGCTAAAAAGTCTCACTCTAAAACCTGCAGCTAGTGTGGTCCTTTTAGCGTTATCGTGAGATCTATACTGCTCTTCTGGAGGGCTCTATCTCTTAACATGGGCTGGGGAGTGATCCTAATGTAACAGACACGCGAAAAAGTCTCACGCTAAAACTTGCGGGTGGTAGTGGCCCTTTTTGTGTTATCGTAAGATCTATACTGCTTTTATGGAGGGCTCTAGCTTTTAACATGGGCTGGGGGTTGTCCTTGACATACCTGAGACGCGAAAAAGCCTCACGCTAAAACGTGCGGGTTGTATAGTTGTACAGGTAGGCTCGCGGCGTGGGTGCCCAGCCCCTCCCTTTTGCAGCTTAAGACGGTTCTGCTCTCGGCTTCTGTCCTCGTTTCTCCCGCCGGAACTGCGTCTGCCTCACGGTGGGAAGGTACGACATGCATTTAGGCATTCTTGTGTTAGTCTGTGGTATTCCATTTGCTCACTCGTTACTCGTATTATTTGGTTAATTTAATGTCACGATTTATTCGGAGCTATGTGACATACTACTGGATTTGCTTATCATGTCAGGGTTTTCATGTAAGGTGTTGGATTTTATCACCACCCTTCGAACTTAATTTTTGCACTGAATTTAGGCAATGATTGAATCGTTGTCTAAGTCAGTCAAAAATTTTCTAATTTATCTAAATTTTATTGCACACTGTTCAGCCACATTATTCTGTTCTATGCTAGTTTGTATTACTAATTTATATTTTTATATTCTTCCACATTATAATTAAAAATGACAAGAGAATATATTTTTATACTATTATTAATTTTTAATTATTTTCTTTTTTTATTTAAGTGTGAAGTTTGTTGTTTAAGAAGTTTGTTATCGAAAGTGAGGAGTCTTTCACATCGATTTTCTTAGAGATATTGTTTTTATAAATATAGTAATTGAGTAAAATCTATTAATAACACATTTTCTAAATATCATGTGCAAGTAAAATGTTTTTGTTTCGAGACACTCATTTCAACATTGTTACACTAACAAATAAGAATTATTTCCTAGAATTGCTTTGACAAAGAAATATACATGCACAAGTATTCAAATATTATCCTTACAAATTTTACAAATGCTAAAAAAAATTGCTTTGACAAAAAAATATACATACACACGTATTGAGGTATTATCCTAATAAATGGTACAAATGATAAAGAAAAGGGGAAACATCCAACAAGATAATTTTTTATTCCTTGTTTTTGTAAGGAAAAAATAAGTAAAATATAGTTATGCTTTTATTTTTATGAGAAGCAAATAAGTGGCATATTGTTTCTTTATATACTGTCCATTTCAGAACTAATGACTTATTTTTATCGATAGTCTATTTTTTACTTCAGTCCATAGTCAATGACTGTTATTTTGTAGTTTATTAGCTGTCTGGTGTGCTTAACGTATTTAGTTATTTACACGTTTCTTTTGCACAATTCCTACATCACATAATTTGATTTCACACGTTCACACAATCCTATGAATGTTCAAGCATGTGGTTGGCGAATGTTTTTGCACGAAGGTGATGGACTTGAGCGAGATGGATGTGGGCAAGTATTTGATGTACAGCTTCGTTCGTCGTTCCTTGTTGGCTTTGCAAGTGTGTGTTGCTGTTGCGGAGGTCCCATAATGGAATGGAGCTGTGAGTGCAGAATCTAGTGGTTTACTGGCTTTGTATGCGTGAAAGTCATCGTTATGTGTCGCTGAATGCGGTTGTTTTTCGTTGTAATACTTCGCAGACGACTAGTTTACAATAGGATAGGGATTTGGGAAGGTATATCGTCTATTCTTCACCCATCTTCTTTCTTGGTCTCAATCTTGCGAATCTTCAACTTCTGTTCTTCCCGCTTTTTCTCTGCTTCTTCCTTGCTTCTTGGTTCTTCTCTGGGCAGGATATGGAAATATTTATTGATAACTAGTCGCTTTGAAGCTCTCCTCTTAGTAACAGTTTGATAAATAGTTTGGGCGCGTCATTTTTACTTTGTGGAAGTTCTTCTTTAGTTTCGTGCATCAGCGTGCTGTTTAATAGCAGTAGTGTGACTTTTACGCATATTTTTTGCCAGCGGTGGCTTGCCCAAGCGGTCTTCTCGTCTGGCCGTTTTTTTGCTCGCTCCGTTCATTCGGGGCTCGAAGACCCTTCCGGCGTTCGCCGTCCCAGCGACGTCCCGCCGCGTCTCAGCAGGGGTCTGTCACTGTGCGGCTCGGTGTTCCCTCCGAGCAGGGTTCCTCCTAGAGGGCATATCTATTGCCCACTTTCTATACAAGGGCCTTTCGCTGTCCTTTCCCTTCTCTCGACGCTCTTGCTATGTAGGAATCGTGTCTTGCTAATTACGTCCTTTTCTTTCTTGATACATCTCGCGTTGCAACTTGTGGCTCGTTGCATCTCTTCCTTGCTGGAGTTTTTACAATGGTGCTTACAAAAAGTTTTACTTATAATCATCTAACATATATCTACTATCTACTTGTTTTGCGCCTACTTAAAAAGCTTTACAAATTTCGGCGCCCTTTCCATGGTACAATTCTAAGATATTTGGAGTCTTAACGTCTACTCAAGAATCCTCAAATTTGTTTTTTATTCTTGTGTAGTGTCGTGGTGTATAGCATTTTAGTATTTCATGCTGTTAGACTATCTACGCTTTATCCCTTCACCTTAATCTATGGTACTATTGGTGTTATTATTGAAACTACTTTCTTTTTCCCACCTTCCTCTCTCTTCATTCTTCTTTCTCCAGACGATCTTATCTGCAACATAATCTTGAAATATTGTGCTGATTATTTACGAGTAATAAAATTAATCTTCAAACTTGTACTGAAAGTGTTTAATACTGCCAGCTTTAGGTAAAAATCCCTCTGCTTTATCTCGTAAAATACCCTCTAATTCTCTTTTACTGTGTTCAGAAATACCTTGAACTTCTTGTAATTTTTTGTCGATTTCTTTATGAACTTCTAACATGAGTTGAGGCGATTCCCCCTTTTGTGCATACCATTCTAATTCTTCATCCTCTTTATCTCGCATCATTCTTAATTGTTTGTTTATAACCGGTATTTCTTCTAATTTTAGCTTTTGCTCAAAGAGAAGTGTGACATTCCCGAATGTTACGCTACCTTTCCCCATATCTATTATCGCTCGTCTCTCATTTAAAAAATCTGCACCTATAATCAAATCTACAGTTAGTTTAGGTATAATCACGAAGTTGGCTTCGATCTTTTGACCTTGGCACGACAGAGTTAACCTTGTTTGTCTCGTAACTTCCGCATCATTGTTTCTAATAGGACCTCTTACTTTAATCTTACGTGTTTTCAGAACTGGCAATTCCTCATTGGCATTACACTGCATGAATAAATTTTCTGAGATCGCAGTCAGTTCACTTCCGCTATCAATTACAATATTGACTGGGATATGCTTTACCATGGCCTTCACAATTGGTTGAATTTGAAAGGGTTGGTTCTGTTCTTCTCCTTCTTGCATCAACAAATCCTCCACTGAATCATACATGAGTCTTTTTAGGAATTTCCCTTGTGAATTCGAACTTTCTGTAGGATAATCTTCGACTGCTACTTCTCTCTCTTTTATTTCCTCTTCTCTATTTCTTCCTCCATTTACGCTTTCTTCTGCATGCTCTACTTTTTCCTCATCCTCGTCTATCTTCTCCTTTTTCGCTACTTCCACATAATCGCATCTAAATGCTCTAATTATCGCTTCATAACTTCCTTCATTTTATACGTTGGGTTGTGTGCCCCCTCGTAACTTATTTTCAACTTCTGTCGACTGCACATTATCCTCATTGAATTCGCTTTCCCTGGTTTCCATCTCAAATAGCTCTGCAATATTCATTACTTCGTCCTTTCCTCCTACATTCATTGTGCATGCCTCTGGTAATTCATCTTCCTCGTCAGTAGTCTCCCAATTAATTTTGTCCCAACACGATATTGTTATTTTCTTGTCTTCGTTTTCATCTGGTCCCTGCGGATTTGTTTCTTCCTTCTTCTCTTCTCGTGATAAGATTTTTACTTCTCTGTTCAAGGTGCTGCAATTGTCCTGGGTCGGTGCGTCATTCTCTTTGGCATGGGCGCTTAGCTGTACACTCGAACGTTTATTGGGGTTTGGTGGTCTTACCTCCACGTCTTCTATTTGTATTGGCTTTTCTTGTTCAGCTTGTTGATCGTGGTTTCTTTGTTGATAATTTGTTGGTCTATTGGCTCTCCAGTACCCGTTCCGGTTGTCGTTATTCCCTCTGTAATAGTTGTTGCCGTTCCTGGGTGAATTATAGTTATTGCCATATTCTCTTCTAAATCCATAACCGGTTCTTTGTTGAAATCTATTGTCGTTTCTTGGTGCGAAGTTATCACGTGGTTCTTAATCATTATTTCTTCGTACTGTGTCTTGTGGATTCCACTGCTTTTTTCTTTCGTTGTCACGTGCGCTTCGTCTTTTTCTTGCGTCATCTTCCGAAAATATGAACTCTAGTTCCCTTAGAATACCTTTAAATGCTTCGACGTCATTGCCTTCGCGACCTACTAATGATTGCTGGTACTTCAATGGTAGCTTCATGGCGCATAATTTAATCAACTCTCCGTCACTGTATGGTACATCTAAGCATTGATTTTTGTTTGCCATTAATTCGAAAAATTTCACGGGACTCTTCTCTCCTGAATTTTCAAAATATGGGTTCTGCAATAATTCCTACTTCACTCTGTTCTGTGCTTCGCTGGACCAATATCGTGAGAGAAACTTCTCTCTGAAATCTTCGTACGATCGGCAAGTCGATGCAACATTGTGCATGATTTCTGCGACTGTTCCTGGCATGTGTGCACATATAAAGTCTAATTTGTGTGCTAGCGTCCAGTGTTCTGGTAATCCTACTCGGAATTGATCAATAAAAGTTCGTGGATGTAATGAGTTTCCTTCTCGAAAGTGTTGAAATTTTCTGACTGTGAGGAAATGATCATTGTCGTACTTCGTCATAGTTCCATATGAAATTCGCGATTCTTCGCCACTTTTGTTTCTGATCATTTCTCCCGTCTTTCCTTCCGGTTGTGGTAGATCCATTGGATATTGTCCACGGTAACTTCCGCCTGCCCGCGGTGCTGTCTGTCTGATTTCACATATGTTACTTTCCGCCTGTGATTGGAATCGCAAATGCGTAATATCTTCGTTAATTGCTTGTTTTTCCGGTGCTGTTACAGATACGGATGTGGTTGCAGACTCTGTGATTGTTCGATCCTGTTCACTACGCTCTTCAATGGTTTGCAACAACTCTGTTCGCAATTTCTGAAATTGTCGCTTCGTTTGCGCTTCTATTTTGACTATGCGGTTATCATATCTTTTCAGCGCTGCTTTTGTGATACGTTTGTGTAACACACTGTTTTCAACAATTTCACGCGCTGTACCTGCTGCTTGTCAAGTAATTACGTTTACCTGTCTCTTTAGTTTCTTGACTTCTCCCTGGGTGTTGTTACGTAATGTTTTGATCTCGTCCTCAGTGTCATTACGCAATGTTTGTACGTCCGCTTGTACCTTGTCAATGTCTGTTCTCAAATGATTGTGTCCTATTATTAAGTTTCCTATTACTTCTCGAGACTCTTTTGCCTCGTCTTCAATATGATTTAGGTGTAACTGAATTTTTTTGTTTTGTTCTTTAATCTCACGCATTTGTCTCGTGGTTTCTGCATTCTGAATTTTAATTTGGTTCGCAATTTCTTTATTTTGCTTTGTCACGGTTTCCGTAATTTGTTGTAATAATTCTTCCAGATTGGTGGGTCCTATTGCGTTTTGTTCCGACGTCCTACGCTCTGTGTTTTCGCCCAAGTGTTGGTTCGCAACCGATTGCATTGAACTGTGCTGTGACACGTTTCTGCTCGCATTTCTTGTACTCTGTGGTGAGGGAACTCTGATTACTTGTACTATGGGCTCTACGTATTCAAGACGCAAGTTAGAATCCTCATCGATTGTCTCTCTACTTTCCTGCTCCTCTGTCGTATGCTGACCTAAGTTTTCTATGCCTCGACGTACAATACCCTCGTTATGGTGCGTTATCTGTCCTATTTCTCGCGATGCTGCATCGTCTGTTGTACTGTCCTCTATTCTCTGTCCATTTTCATGCTGGGTCTCTACCTCAATTCGGTCAAGGTCTCGATCTGCCATTGTCAATCTTTCCGAATCCCTTATTTTCTGTTTTAAAAGCAATTCACGCGCCCTACTTCGCGTCAAAATGCGCTCATACGATCTCACGCGTATCATAAATTTTTTCTTCACACTATTTGACACAACCAAGACTGACAATCCATTCAATTACTTGTTGGGTCAGAACCAACTTGTCAACGACGTATCCGCCACCTGTGTGCTTGCATTGGAGAGAAAACTTAATTATAACAATTTTCAAAATTCATAACTTAATTATGCTATTGCCTCTTCTAGAATTCTCACTATTTCTTGAATACTTTTACTATCTATCGCTGCAGCTACTGTCTTCGACTATGTATAACTTCAGAAAAAAAATTTTTTTACTACGAAAATTTTTCAGCAGGTGTTTTTCTGACCTAATTAGGCATGTGGTCGACCTTCAATCATGGTATTTTACCATCCTGGCAGGGTCGCCATTTTCTAAACATTCATGGTGGTGTCTGATTGTACTATATCGTGTCTGCCAACCACTTTCGCGCAACGACGCTCTGAGAGTGTTTTTTAGGGAACTAGTTTGAACCTGGGACCTGTTGCTGGTAAGGAGACGCCAGACCACACATGACATGTAGAATTCAGAGGAGTTCAGTGGGACTAGCGATGATATAACCAAATACTAAATGATCTCAGCGTCAGCTCCACTGCACTCCCTGTAAAAGAATCTTAATTCTAACTAAATATAGTGGAAAGGGTTCAAGGCTTTCCTATTTATAGTTAGCTGGTAAAATAATGGCGAAAAAGCAGTTAAGTTTACCATTGGAAATTTATTCTAATCACAAAACATCGTTTATAAATTGCGCTATTGATAAAAGGAAATGTTTTAATACAGGATGGTAAAAACCAACAGCGTTCAACAAAAATGTGAACGAATATTCCCTAAATGGGTTTCCAAGTTCTACAAGCGATCGAAGGATGACCTATGCCATATCACATCTATAATCTAGGTTTAATTTAAGTTTCACAAAAGAGAAAACTATCAAAATGGTCTACAGTGACCCTCAATTATCTTTAATAACTAATCTAACTTGTCGTAAATTACAGTGGCTGATGTGGCTTCTCAATAACTATATAAAAGAAAAATCATCGCGTTTCAGATCTGTTCTTCAAGTGGCAAATGTGAACACCATGAGTTTTAATTAACGATCACCATTAGTTTTACGGAAAAAAGGGGTGTAACAGATGAGACTTCTGCAGTTCTGAGTGAAGCCTTATGCCCTCAAAAAAGCGGCATCGCGTGCGTTCATTACCTTGTCGGTGTCTAAGCAGCGTCAGGGCGGCTGCGGCCGGCGCAGCAGCCATCCAGACGCCGTCTCCGAATCAACTCACTCATAACTTCTCCTTACTACAATTTACTGAAGTTAGTTTAAAAAAACTATTTGGCTGTGTTTTAATCTGACCAATCAGGGTCTCAATGTTAAGCTTAAGCTCCGCCTACAAAAATTCTGCCTATCCAATGAGAAACGTTATACTTTTCGTGGTGGGGCAATGTTTTTAAAGTTTGCAACGTAACAGAGACGCTAAAAAGTCTCACGCTAAAACCTGCAACTAGTGTGGTCCTTTTAGCGTTATCGTGAGATCTATACTGCTCTTCTGGAGGGCTCTATCTTTTAACATGGGCTGGGGAGTGATCCTAATGTAACAGACACGCAAAAAAGTCTCACGCTAAAACTTGCGGGTGGTAGTGGCCCTTTTAGTGTTATCGTGAGAACTATACTGCTTTTATGGAGGGCTCTAGCTTTTAACATGGGCTGGGGGTTGTCCTTGACATACCTGAGACGCGAAAAAGCCTCACGCTAAAACGTGCGGGTTGTATAGTTGTACAGGTAGGCTCGCGGCGTGGGTGCCCAGCCCCTCCCTTTTGTAGCTTAAGACGGTTCTGCTCTCGGCTTCTGTCCTCGTTTCTCCCCCCGGAACTGCGTCTGCCTCACGGTGGGAAGGTACGACATGCATTTAGGCATTCTTGTGTTAGTCTGTGGTATTCCATTTGCTCACTCGTTACTCGTATTATTTGGTTAATTTAATGTCACGATTTATTCGGAGCTATGTGACATACTACTGGATTTGCTTATCATGTCAGGGTTTTCATGTAAGGTGTTGGATTTGACTGACACCTTACAACATATCTGAAAAACTTCTCGCGTCTCGCCACCCACGCGGGCTCCCCTGGACCCGAGTCGGCTGCCAGGTTGTGCCACACTGATTAGTAGAAGTGCAATCGGGCATGCGCTAATCCTGCGCACACTTCCTGTCGGTCGCCACAGTCATCTCAAGTGGTCTGTATGTATGAACCAACCTGTCGGATGCCGGCGCACACGAGATACCTTCTTTCTCAAGCTAATACCTGTCTGGGAATCGATCCAGAAATCCTGCAGAAGTCAATAAATAATTAATTTCCAGTCACATAAAAGGGGGGATATAAGGAGAGTGTGAGACCTGAGTTTTTCCTGGCATATACAACTTTCAAATAACTTCCGGGAATTCAGACAGGTAACACTTTCAGCGACCGCCGTTATTTCAGCGGGAGAACTCCCCACCATTTTCAAGGCAAACTGCAACGGACAGCGACGTACATGCAAATTTAAAACTTAGGTTCTCGGATTGATTCAGGAAAGATAACACACACACTGAACACTAGTGCCACCAAAGATTGTTAAATTAAACAGGTAGTTTGAAACTACCTCCTGACGCTGCAGTGGAGGTTAGGAGGGAGGCATGCCGTGTGTTGACTAGGGCTCGTGCGCCCAAGAGCAATGTAACAGCATCAGAGAGGGCTGCTTTACGCTCTCTCAAAATTATTCCTGATATTGTTATTTTACCTGCGGACATCGGCAATGCCACCTTTCTTTTTTTTAAAATACCAACAGCCTCCTGAAGAAATGTGATTGGTCGCAGGGCACTATCAAGAGTCTTAACACCTATAGTGCTGTTCCCCCCTAGGTTATATGGCCTTCCGAAGGTTCACAAGGAAGGGGTTCCTTTCCGTGCCATAGTGAGTAATATCGGCGCTCCGACATGTCGTGTAGCCAAGCACTTTGCTTCTCTGTTGACTCCGCAAGTAGGTCTGTGTGGATGTCATATCAGGAATGACGTTTACGTCATTTGGAGGGACTGCGGTCGAATGACTGACATTTTAGTGAGTTTCGATATGGTCTCCCTCTTCACTTGTGTTCCTCTGTCAGATCCGTCGCGATTAATTGAGGCTAGGTTAGGTGCTGAATTAAGTAATCTGTTTCGGTAAGTGTTGACATCCATTTCTTTTTTATTCAGTGACCAGTGTTACGAGCAGACAGATGGAGTTGCTATGGGTAGTCCGTTGTCTCCTGTGATCGCAAATTTGTTTATGCAAGATGAATTGTGAATTTACTTTCAAAATCTTTTCTTAAAGAATTTACTTTATTTACTAGAACATTAACACATTTAATCACACTAGGTGAGCGTGGAAGTAGTTGCCATGGAGTAACTGATGAAAATGAAATTACCTTTAACAAATGGGAATTTTATACATAAAAGCCTTTTCAAAACAAAAATTTTTATTAGCAGAAAAGCACCCTCGAAATATTAAGTTACAATTCTATTTAGGGGCAGAAGGAACAATATTGACAGTATGAGCCTTCGGGCTGAGAAGTCACGACCGCTCACAACAACCTCCGAAAAACTACACTGGTGCAATCTGCAACACACCAGATTACTTTCAAATAAAATTTTTTACAACTCACAGAAACACATTCACTCTGCACCTCGTAAGAGGGATGGATATGGTACAAACAATGACCCTAAGAAATTATTTGCCACCGAAAGTGCAATTTGATATCAAAAGGGACTCTTACGGTGGAAGGGAGGCAACATTATAAAAAAAAGACTGTTTAAATAAAAAGCATGAAATTCAGACTTACATAAAATGTACAACACTCTCTACATTACAGATATACCGGCTCGCAAGACGATAGGCAAGATAAAAACGTATTTCAGGAATTCGGCCTTTATACCTTAATTCTATAAATTCGTTAACCGAATTCGACAAACATGACAGAGGCAGCTATTAACGTATAGCAGATTGACAGGAGGATTACTGAACAACCCGAACCGCAGATTGCTCTAACCCTCCCCAACTCCAGACCGGAAAAATGGACCACCCAATTCACAAGTAACCACCTTCCCGCGGGTCCGCAAAGGGAGAAGAATGGTGGGACGACCCCAAAGCAAAGCGGCTGGTGTTCTCACCAAGAAAACAAGTAGAATTTAACAAGTAAATGAAACAACATATCTCCAATCACTTAACTTCTAATAAACGGTGACTTCTGGCGAAGATCTGGCGCAGCACCCGCAACGCTCTCCCGAACCATCCGCTGCCAGCCGCTACAACGGACGCAGGAAGGTGCGCCGATCTCCCGTCTCACAGCGTCGCAGCTCGCCCCGGCCATAATGATGTCGTGGGTTGACTCCTGTCCCTCTCCTGTCAACCACGAAGTCACTACCCCTTTCTATACGCCGCGGCCCACTGGACTCACGGTGGGACCTAATATGCGCCTACGCTCAAGGCGGACAAGTAATATCGTTCGCAGTGCGCGATCGACCAAACGACCGATCCAATCGCCAATTACCATTGCCCGAGCAACTCGAGCAGCCTGGCGGAGTAACGCGCAGACTCAGATGCGGGAACTCAGCCCCGACCGGGAGATCACTAGCTGAGTTCTGTTACTGGCGGAGTGCAAGACTCTCATTTTCTGGCTTAAAAGTTTGATCCAAACGACAGACATACTCGCACTCCGACCACAGACAGACACTAATTGCCGCACAAATGCGAACGAGAGACAGACCAGCAGCTGGTGACGCGAGACGCACCTAGCCTCACCCCGTCTGACCAACTGCCAAGCTGATAACGCCCCTTAAATGCACGTTAACAGGCAACCTTTCCGCTTTCCCACCAGAGGGAGACACCAAATCTGCGCCACCGCCAGAAACGGAGGGCGACTGCTTCACACAAAGCGTTGCAGCGCGCTCTTCAAAACAGCCACGTTCTTTTTCTTTCTTTCTTTTTTTTTACCACGGCTCTCAAGACTTCGAGGAACGTGTATTGGAGTCGGCGCCTTTGTAAACCGCATGTTTCTTTAGATATGTTGACGATACCTTTGTAGTTTGGCTTCATGGTAGGGAGAATTTGAATTCCTTTCTAGAACATCTGAACTCGATCCCTCCAAACATTCGTTTTACGATGGAGGTGGAAGAGGATGGTTGCCTTTCCTTTCTTAACGTTTTGGTTAGGAGGAAGGATTGTAAGTAGGCTGTTTAGGTTTTCTTATTGGTAACGCCACGTAGCGCTCTGTATGAATATCACTGGCTGTGCTGTGTGCAGTCTGTGGCTGGTTGGCATTGTTGTAATACTCGCCATTGTAGCGTTGGGCAGCTGGATCTTAACAGCGCATAGCGTTGCGCAGTTGGAGGTGAGCCGCCAGCAGTGGTAGACGTGGGGAGAGAGATGGCGGAGTTTTGAAATTTGTAAGAATTGATGTCATGAACTGATATATATAATGTTAGTCAGGGCCATTCTTTTGTAGGGATTTTTGAAAGTCAGATTGCGTTGCGCTAAAAATACTGTGTGTCAGTTTAAGCTCAGTCTTGTATAATTTTTCTAAGGGGACGTTTCATAGGATGATGGATCATTGGGACATGCAGTCTACAGGAAACGTACTCACACCGACTTGTACTTCAGGCCTATAGTTGTCACAATCCGCCTCAGCGTGAAGGGGTACTTCGTACCTTGGTACACAGGGCACATGTCGTTTCTGACGTAAATGGCAGCAACAGCGGGTATCGATAAGTGCACTTTCGTACTATGTCTGGGCAACTGATGGTTTTTCTGGGTCGTCGCGTGTCTGGAAGTCAGCGGAAGTTCAGTCGGGGACGGAGCCCCAGTGAGGTCCACACAGCCATTACTAGCGGGGACGACCGTTGGTTGCTCGTTCGGTCGGTCGTCTCATCGACGACGCGTATTTTGATTGGTACCTTCCTGTGCAGAGATGTCGGTTGTGTTCCCTCCGCATTGTGTTCCCTCCGCATGGTTGGGTCAGAGCCGGTGTCTCCGGTACGTTGTCCGTCCAAATGAAGTCAGTGAGTTGGAGACGTACCAGCAGAGCAGTCGGGCACACAGCAGCAGTCGCGTACGGACCAGCAGTCTAGTCGGTCCGTTGGCGTGGAGCAGCATGCAAGCCCCCGTCGCATGGAGTCGGGTTGGAGCCGCCGGCGGCGTGCATGTGCGGCTGGAGTGTGAGGTGCTGCTTGCGAGTGCTACGAAGTTCGTCGCCCACCGATCTAGGACTTCAAGGTTGAGTCTTCGCTTAGCTTACTATCGAGTCTCAACTGTTTACATTTTTTCGTTTTATCATGGTTGACGCTTTTGGGACCTTCTGGAGAGCAACAACATATGTGTATGTAAGTCGACTGAGATTCCAACCGTCTTCCAGTGGAATTTAACTAACTCAATTCCCTGTTATTGAAGTTCATCAGTGGTATCTTCTGCCTTCTGGACATTGATGTTCCAGTTACCTGGGTTGATCATTGACGTAATTTTTGGCAGCGTATTTTCCTCGTAGTGTTGTTGCTGCCCAGTGCAGATTGTAGTTCGAAAACTCAGGTGTTGTTGGTCGTTGTGGGCACCAATATTCTGTGTGTTGTTGTATTGAAATATTCTGGTCGTTCTGCTGGTTGTGTGGAGCGGTACTGATTTGGCTGATTAGTCGGTCGCCTGTGTCTCGATTGAGTTGCCTTCCGATTAAGAGATTGTTGGTGAGGCTGCCTGTCTCGCCTAAACGTGCGTTAAGAAGCCTAAGAGCTCGAGATTGGCAACAGAGTGGCAGTAGAGTGGTTGCAGTAAAGTTGCAGTGGAATAGTGGCAGTAGAGTAGCAGGCCGACCCTTCGAACTTCTGAACGCCGTTCCGTGTCTGTTACATACTAACTTCCCTGTATGACTTTTAGTTATTTAGCTGATGTGTGGTCTTCAGTCGAGTTTTTATTTATCCTGAATTAATGTTCCTCTCTTGCCCTTTCTGCATGAGATTGATATTCCTTACATGGGGCTTGTAGCAGAATTTGACATCAAATTGTCCGCAGCTCGTGGTCGTGCGGTAGCGTTCTCGCTTCCCGGGTTCGATTCCCGGCGGGGTTAGGGATTTTCTCTGCCTCTTGATGACTGGGTGTTGTGTGATGTCCTTAGTTTAGTTAGGTTTAAGTAGTTCTAAGATCTAGGGGACTGATGACCATAGCTGTTAAGTCCCACAGTGCTCAGAGCCATTTGAACCATTTTACATCAAATCTTTAAGGCGTAAGCCGTTAAATTATTGTTGTAAGACGTCGTGGTGTCCTGACCTTCATTGCTTACATCCGCACATTAAGACGCTTCATTCCACATGCATCGTGCCGCAGTACAGCGCCATCGCTCAGAGACCAGAGGAAACTACCACCATAAACGCAGCGTATTGCCACAGTTGCAGAAGGGCATGCAGCCAGAGACAGGCCGTGGAGAATCTCCAAGTCCGAAGGACCTGGATAGTAGGAGTTCGAATTTGATCAACACTTGCAGCTCAAACACTCGTAAAACTGAATCTTTCCATGGAGTGTATACGCGATACACATAGTCCCGAAGGCGATTTATCGCAATCTGGGTATGAGTTCACTATTTACTGTCCAGGAGGAGCCGTGAGCCAAATGGTCAAAAGCCTCGGAAAATCAGAAGCATTCTCAGACTTCTGAGCTGGTGTACAAAGGATGGGCAAGCCTCAGCCAGGAACAAAGGTCTCTGCTGAGATTTTCCACCTTCGACCTGCTTGATTGCTGCTACACCTTATGTGGCCATCTCCAGACTCAAATGTATATTGAGAATAGGAACATATATTGCCGGAGTAATTAAAATTCAATATTATGATTGCTGCTGCAGGCTGACACCGAAGATGTACGAGAAATGTCTCCTCTCGATGACTGTGGTTCTGGAACGAATCCCAATATCTATGGCATACGTATTTCTTCAAGTAAATTCTTTCTCATACCCTTTCTGCTATCGATGTGTTGAATATGTACCTCCCTTATGATCGGACAAAGCCATTTTCTTTGCACTTGCTGATACATTAGCCACATTAACTTTACGCTGCAACATACACATTTCAGACAAGCAGTGCAGTTATCGTTCTTATTTGAACGGCACCGGAAAATTATAATATGCCCACACTCACACCGGCTATGTGTCTCGATTCTCTTCAGTTCTAGGAAATTATTTGAGGTTTAACTCAGTCAGTCATTCAGTCAGCCAGCTTTTGGAAGGTGCTGCGGCCTGCGAAGACACTCTCAAAAAAAGCTTCGGCAGCGACATCCAATAAAATACTGAAAATTTCTTAAATAAAATGTGTAATGTTCAGGGCGAATTTTGCTGTAATTACGACAAACAGATTTTAGTAGATAAATATATTCTAACAGAAACCATTAAAATCTTTATACACCTTTTACAATCCCAGCTACAAATGGCGTCGGTCATCGACTTATGAGAAAGGAAGACTACGTAAGAGCCTAATGCAACGTCACGGGTTCATCTCGGATTCATTCCGTGCTGAAGACAAGCGATTCTATTACAATATATTGCCTATTTATATCTTAATTAACTCTTGTACAAAAAATGGTTAAAGTGGCTCTGAGTACTATGAGACTTAACATCTGTGATCATCAGTCCCCTAGAGCTTAGAACTACTTAAACCTAACTAACCTCCCGAATGCGAGTCCAGTGTCTAACCACTGCGTCACCTCGCTCGGTGACCTGGTGTAGGGAACTGTGCGCCCAGTGAAACATGTTATCATACCCAAACGACATTGTGCAAACCAGATCAGTGAAGGCCTACTGAGTGATAACTACCACTAACCACATAGAGATGGGGCCTCTCCACGGGCGCAATAACGTGGTAACCAGACCAAAAGTTCTACTGTCACCTCTGTCAACATGTTAGTTATCTAGTAAATGGATCACAGGATGCTGAGCTGTGATGTTATCCTTGCGTCTGGGTAAGATTACGCATTAACATGGTCCATCAGGTGGTAGATAGTGGACGAATCGCGAGTGAGGGTAGCAATTTGAAGAGCAGAGGGAAAAAAGTGCCAAGGCTCGTGCCGTGGCAGAAAAACCTCTGTGACAGTGGGATGGGTAGTAAGAGCAGTTGTAGCTTACTAGCTGCAATAGTTCTTGCAAGGTTGGGTTTGTTAGTATAGGAATCATGCATCATTAATGTCGCAAGCGATGGCGATGTATCCCAGTTGCTGCAGCCGTTACATTCCTGGAAACTCAAGATCGTTATATAGTAGTGGGAGATCGGCCATAGATCATCCCAATGTGTAAGGTGTGTGTGAAGTTTGTCTGCATACAGTGTACGGTACGGCTTTCCTGCGAGGCTCCAGTTGTTCGGCAGTGTGTTCCAGCTGGATATCCAGTAATGGCATCTGATTAACAAAGGCACACCTGTACCGTTATGTTTGCGTGTGCTTGGCCATAGATGGTATGTCTTTTGGTCTTTTATGTTTACAGCTATGGTTGTGGTCGTAATTCCCAAGATTCAGAATAAACGGGTTCTGCGAATGTCTGGAGTTTCTGTATAGTCTTGTGGTGAGTTTGTGGATTTCCTCCGTGAGAGTCTCAAGTCGGTATTCCCGATGAAGGTCCGCGATGCGTGTGTATCGTGGAGCATTGCTTATGATTTTGAGTACTTTGTTTTGTATGAGCTGCAGACGGCGCAGGCGTGTATTCGCAGCGTATCCCCAGACAGGAGCTGCGTACGTCATCAGGGGTCAAATAAGTGTCATGTAGATGGACCTCGACACCCTTCTGTTCAGTGTGCTACGCCTGTTGAGCATTGGGTAGAGCTGTTTGAGCCTCGCGCTTGCTCGGTTGGTCATGTGTTGTATGTGGTCCCCCCAGAGTAATTTCCGGTCCATCCAGACACCAAGGTATTTGAATTTCTCACGGCAATGTATTGAGCGTGCATGTAGAGTTATTGGTCTGCAGTATCGGTGTTTGTGCCGTGTGCACTCTGTCCCACAGCTAAAAATTATATCAGTAAGAATAGTACAAAATGATACATGAAAATTCAATACCCAACGAGATGAAGCTAGGTTACATTAATACAATATTTAAGGAAGGGGATCGAAAAATTTGTTCAAACTATCGAGGAACTTGTGTTACAAACACATTAATGACAATTTTTGCGAAAGTAATTAAAAACAAACTGGAAAAAAATTTTAGAACCCAAGAAGAACAATGTGGATTCACGGCTGGGAGATCATGTGTAGACCATATTTTCACATTACGACAGATTTTAGAGAAACATAAGGGAAATCAAAAAATATAGGATTAATTTTCATAGATCTAGAAAAAGCGTATGATACTGTTCCAAGAAAATTACTTCGGAGAGCACTACATATGGCAAACATAAACCCTTCCTCGATTAAAATAATACAACAGATGTATAAAGATAACATTTGCCAAGTGAAAGTTGGTAATAAACTTTCACAGAAATTTAGAACAAGCAAAGGCCTTTTACAGGGCTGTCCCATGTCACCACCATTATTTAAAATCTCTCTCTCTCTCTCTCTCTCTCTCTCTCTCTCTCTCTCTCTATATATATATATATATATATATATATATATATATATATATATATATATATATATATATATATATTAGCCTTAGAACATGTTCTCGCAAATGTAATAGTATGGGATAAGAAATAAGAGATGGAGTTCACCTACATCATTTATTATTTGCTGATGATGAAGTAGTCGTAGCACAAGATGGGGAGGATGCTAACTATAAATGCTATCAACTAGCAGTAGCATACAAAACTTGGGGTTTGAAGATTAATTACCTAAAAACAGAATACTTGACTAATGATTCAGATGAGCTATACATTGAAGGAAAGAAAATCAAAAAGATAAAAACTTTCTGTTATCTGGGATCCATTTTAGAAATCGAGGGAAAATCAGTCAGAAATCAATAAAATAATTAGTAGCTGACGGAGGGTCATTGGTATGCTTAACTCAGTCTTATGGAGCAGGAATGTAATGAACAGAACTAAAAAAATTATATACAAATCCATATTAGAGAGTGTGGTTCTGTAGGGAACGGAGACCAGGACAATTAACGTGAAGCACATTAAAAAATTACGAGCTCTAGAGATGGACTTTTGGAGAAGATCGGCAAGAATCTCCAGGAAAGAAAAGGTAAGGAACGTCGAAGTAATAAGGAGAATGGAAATAAAAGAAAGAATATATGGCGCAATGGATAGGAAGAAATTACAGTGGTACGGGCATGTACGACGAATGGAGAAAACCAGAATACCAAAATTTATGCTGGAGTGGGAACCGGAGGGGAGAGGAAGAAGAGGACCACCTATGACCACCTGGCGTCCGGCCATCCTGATTTAGGTTTTCCGTGATTTCCCTAAATCGCTCCAGGCAAATACCGGGATGGTTCCTTTCAAAAGGGCACGGCCGACTTCCTTCCGCGTCCTTCCCTAATCCGATGAGACCGATGACCTCGCTGTCTGGCCTCCTTCCCCAAAACAACCAACCTACACCACGTCACGACTCTGTCGTCCGTCAAACGCAAGTCTATACCATACTATCAATATATCTCCGCAGTCAATGCGCTTCCACAGCGTCTCTTGACATACAAAGACCTTTACCTTGTCGGTTCACAGACACTGCAAATGTTCCTGTTAGACACCAAGCGGACGGGTGGCGAAACCGCAAAACTGCTGTGTATCGAGTCTATGCACTTTTAAAGTTCCTGTTAATCACTTTGCAGCAGGAGAAGAATCTCCGAGAGATGTGTCTGTTGTTGTAGCTGACAAAATTGAGTTTGCCATGGGAAACCAAAAGAGTCTGTTAGAGCGCCATACAAAGATTTTGTTTTTTACATGTTCGAGAAGCGGAAACTTAATGAGACACCTGTTTAGACGCTATAACATGTGTGTGCAGGAGCTGAATTTTCAAAAATGAATACCATGTAGTGCAGATACCTTCTGTAGACTTGAACGCAAACATGCTTTACTCCAAGGGTACAACAGACTTCCGTTTGTCACTTCCAACGCACGAGCTGTATCTAACTGAATAACCACTATGAGTCCACCGTTATTTAGTTATTCTACATCAAGTGTCTGCAGGATGTCTGTGAATAAGGTGATGCTGTAATTCTAATAGTGAATTTGCGGAATCGTAGTTAGTGTATTGTGCAAAGTATGATTATGCTTTAGTTATGACTGTTAAAGATAGTGACGGCACAGCTCTGCTTATTCAAGGACAGAGCTCTAGCCTCGCGTTATAACAAATATTCTAGAGGTCTTACTTCCTCAACCATTAGCCTTGAGAACCACACATTCGCTGGGAAAAGGGAGTGTTAAGGCCCACAATGTGTTTGTGCGGATGAAATGTGTGCAATATGCTCTCGGATATTTATGTGGAACTAAGTGTTGCAAAGTGTTTGCACGCTTTTGACTACTACATGTTCCCTACACAACTTATACCATTAATAAGTGATATATAACGAACAGATCTTATTTGCTACCTCACATATTTAATAGGGATGAACTCATTTCAAAGAATGAGCCCTTTTTTAAGCACTATGAGTCGAAGGGCGATGGCACATTGATGAGACACCGTCAATGTCCCGTATCTCATTTTAATCTAAGCTTTCTAGCAAAGGGATTCTCTATTTTTCTGACTCGTATCGTGGTTAATTTATACTGAACGTGTTTGACTGCTTCAAGTGAACTCAAAATGCCGAAGAGGAAGTGTTCATTTGAAGAAATATATCCAGATGATTAATTTTCCATAAAACGAGGGAGGCGTGGCTATGATGCAGAATGTGTAATTTTTAAGTGTTATGATATTATTGTTGATGGGAGAAGAGCAAATATTAAGGATCATTTAGCTGACGTAAATCACAAATCAGTCGTGCACCCTGGAAGCACCTAAAGAAAGAGACACTTACTTTGTTTCATTCATTCAAACAGGATCAGTTAGTAAAGGCAACGAAATCAGCAATGTGTGAATTCAGTGAACTACAGTTTCACGCTAAGCTCGAAACTTCTGAATGTACCCGTAGCCGCAGAAAAAAAGAACAAAATGTGAAGTTGGGTATAACAAAATCAACAGCAATGGTGAAATAACTGTTAGCGCCCGACGCGGTCAAAGAACCACACAATGCTCTTTCAAAGTTCCGTTACTTTTGATATAGCTGCAGTTGTTCACAGCTAAAAGCTTCATTTGTTAAACACTTTCACTTTTTTAAGCTTAAGAGCAGTAGCACGCTTTGGCCCGATTTCTCTTTCCCAAATTACGTCCATTTTTAGCCAGTTCAAGAGAAATATTCCGGTTCCTCGGACAGAAATTATGGCAACCCTAGACAGATAGAAAACTGAACGTGTAGTTACCACGAAATGGGGGCGCGCGTTAGCTACATTTAACCTTACGTTCTGTTTTGTTGAATAGCTAAAACCCCATAACAGCAAGACACAGGCAGTGCTCGCAGACTGGCACCGAAATGCCCAGCGCGCTCAGACCAGCATTTATCTGCAGTTGGAGTAGGATTCTGCCGTCCTTTAGACTCCTTGGGGAAGTCGTAGTCGTGGGTGCAGGGACAGAGGATATATCAAGGTGAAACGTCCGCTTAGAAAAATTAATGAATTACTGTGCTGATAAACCTCCTACATTATGTGATTTTCAAACAGCTGAGCAAAACGGTACTCAGACATTGCTCTCTTTACTTATTCTGATCAATACTAAACTGACACACAATATTTTTAGCGCAACGCAATCTGACTTTCAAAAATCCCTACAAACGAATGGCCCTGACTAACATTAACCTATACGTTTCACAAATCACTTACCTCACAAAAATCTTCGTTACTCGAACTACTGCAATACACCGAGCGCCAATACTGCCAGCTAAATAAAAGATTCAAACTACTGAAGTCACGAACTACTGACAGGCATAGTTAGCAAATGAAAGATTTTGATTGAGAACAAACAGTGTATTTACCTTAATAGTGTTCAAAAGCGATAATATATGTATTAGTCCATGATATCCAATATTAGAAATTTACTCTTTCTGATGGACACACGTCCAGATCGTTCGCTCTCAAAATTCCGCCATATCTCTCCCCACATCCACCACTGCTGGCGGCTCACCTCCAACTGCCCAACGCTACACGTTGTTAACAGCCAACTGCCCAACACAATAGCCAACAACAATACAAACCAGCCACGGACTCCACACAGCACAGCCAGTGATTTTGATACAGAGCGCTATGTGGCGATACCAACATAAAAACCTATAGAGCCCACTTACAACGGCTACTCCACCCTCTGCCGCCTCGTTTCGCCTTCAACCACCACAGTGTGAGGTCTACTGTCTTGCTCTCGTTTGCGTGAGTTAATTGTCAGTTTGCTCCTTTTTTTACATGCGTATTACCAGTTTAAGTGAAAAATGAAGCGTTCTGCTGGATCAACCACCATCGGTAGTGTGAGAGGTGGCAAACGGCATAAACGTTAGACCTGGATGGAGAATTACCTGATAAGTACAGATTGAGATCGGTAACTGTAACTTTTCTCTTCCACTAAGAGTTTTGTAGTATCGAACACATTTATTTTTATAGTCTGAGCGCATATTAACCAACACCAAATCGTGGATGAAATGAATACTGTGCCGCAACAGTAGAGTCAGTGGCAGCACCAGCAGCAACATCGGCACCATTGTGGCTATATATTCCATCTTTGGAGTACTGGTATGACCACAGATTCTGTAGATGATTTCCTTCTTTTTGTTTCACTAACGATTTAGTATTGAATACATGTATTATTGTTTCAGTATATATCCAGCGGGTAATTGAAGAGGCCGAGAGACAACAGCTACAGCAACAGCAGTGGAACCAGCAGCAAAAACAGAAACAGTCGCTGCTTTTGCAGCAGTGGCAGGAACTCAACAACAGCAATATCATCGCAAGTAGCGTAAGTAGTATGTATATTTTTCATAGAATTCATAACATGTTGTGGGCAACGGATCCGAGGTTTTGTAGATGATTTCGGGGGATCAAAATCCATAAGTATTACTTTTTCATTAAGTATTTCGTACTGTTGTAGTCTATTGCGTGTGTACGCAGTTTCTTTCTAAAAATTTCATTATTTATGTAATGTGTTGCTGTTGTTTTTGTAGATTATTTCGAGGATCAAAATAGATAAACGTGCTACTTTCTTTTTCACTAAGAGTGTCATATTATTTCAGCACATACACTCATAAACTTTTCCTCGTCTCTGTAGCACTTTGTATATGTAATTAAATTTCATGGCATATTATATATGGTGCGTATTCTTTGTTGTTGTAGATGATTATCTGGCGGACAAAGAAGGGGAACAGGAAGGGTTGTAGGTATGCAGGATCCTTCGCAGATCTCATGTAAGTGTATATTTCAAAAATATATTTTTGTATCCAGTAGTTTTGGTGTGTATGTGTTTATTATTATATCATTATTGTTGCAGGTGTTGTCAGTGAGATGAATCGATGGGTCCTCCCCAGTTCAGGAGAGGGGGAAGTGACACATTGTATGGAGGAGATGGAGGAAGACCTTCGTCTGCGTGAGGAGATGTGGGAGATGCCAAGGATCCAGAGCGAAACAGGTAATACATACTCACTCTGCTCAGAAATAATCTACATCTACATATATACTCCGCTAACCACCAGACGGTCTGCGGCGGAGGGCACAATTCGCGTCAAAGTCATATTTACCCCCCTCTGTTACATTTGCGGATCGCGCGAGGGGAAAACGACTGTATGAACGCATCAGTACGAGCTCTTAATTCCCTTATCTTTGAATGGTGATCATCACGCTATTTGAAAGTTGGTGGTAATAAAATGTGATCTACATCCTCGTTGAAGATCGGATTTCGGAATTTAGTGAGCCGCCCCTTCTGTTTAGTGCCATCTATCTGCACGTGTCTCCCATTACAAACTTTCTATGAGATTTGTAACGCTCTCGCGATGGCTAAATGTACCAGTCACGAATCTTGCCGCTCTTCTTTGGACCTTCTCAATCTGTTGAATCAGACCAAACTGGGAAGGGTCCCATGCAGACGAACAATACTCCAAGACTGGACGAACTAACGTATTGTAAGCTATTTCCTTTGTTGGAGGACTGCATCGCTTCAGGAGTCTAGCAATAAAACGCACTGTAATGTTCGCCTTACCCGTTACTTGTGTAATCTGGTCATTCCATTTGAGATCATTTCGAAAAGTCGCTCCCAGGTAATTGGCGGACGTTACCGCTTCCAAATACTGGGCATTTATTTTGTACTCGTGCATTAATGGGGATTTTCACCTTTTTATACGCAGTAGGTTACACTTACTAATATTGAGAAGTAAATGCCAGTCATTACACCACGCATTTATATTCTGCAAATCCTCTTTGATTTTTTCACAACTTTCGCGTGATACTACTTTCCGGTTGACTACAGCATCATCGGCAAACAGTCTAAGGCCGCTGTCAATACCATCAACCATATCGTTTATATAAATCGTAAAAAGCAGAGGAGCTATTACGCTGCCCTGTGGCACACCTGAAGTTACGCTTGTTTCTGTTGAAGTCAACCCGTTCAGGACGACATACTGCTTCCTGTCTGTTAGAAAACTTTCTATCCAACCGCATATGTCATCGGATAGACCGTCAGCGCTCACTTTTTGTAGAAAGCGACAGTGCGGAACTGAGTCGAACGCCTTTTCAAAGTCGAGAAATATGGTAATAACCTGGGAGCCGGTATCTAGAGCGTGTTGTATATCAGGCAAAAAGAGGGCCAGCTGAGTCTCGCACAACAGCTGCTTCCTAAAACCGTGCTGGTTTCGGCAGATGAGCTGCTTACAGTCTAGAAAGGTCATTATGTCTGAACACAAAATATGTTTCATGATTCTACAACAGATCTATGTCAGTGAAATTGGCCGGTAATTATGTGCATCCGATTTTATACCCTTTTTATAGATTACTATGACCTGTTCTTCTTCCAGTCCCGTGGAACTTTCCGCCGTTACAATGATCTCTGATAGATGACGGATAGGAATGGTGCTATATTTGTAGTATAGTCAACATAAAATCTTACGGGGATACCGGCTCGGCCAGATGCCTTCCTGGCAGTGTTCTTTCTTTACTTGTAGCAGTAGCATCAGGCGCTATAAGGACGTTGTACTTAATCGTGTTCGTTATTATTTCCCTCTTCTACAGCGCCTGCGCCAGGGGAACAATTCCCGCAATACGTCATGGCTCAGGTACCGCGGACGGCGAAGCCTGTATCATCGATGCGGGGTCCTGTGCAGCGCGCTTTGCTGGCAAGGGTACCAAGAGTCGCCGTGCGGGAAGCCGCCGCCGCCGCCGCCGCCGCCCCAGTCGCCGCCCCACAGCAGTTCCGCACTGGCATCTGTGAGTGACACTCTATGTGGCAAGTTGATCAGGGCTGCAGCAACAGGACTGCTCTCACTGGTCCGATTCGGCAGCATCTACGCCTCCTCCTCCTCCACCATCAAGTCCTCACCGATCTCGCAAGTTACGTGCACCACAGCACAGATCCCTCAACATATCACCGCAAGCAACTTCGCCATCTAGCTGTAGTTATAATATTAGTAATAGAGATGATTCTGTGGCTGGAGGCAGTTCCCTGACCCAATCTTTTGGTGAACCACGTCGGGTCAGTGACACCATAACACAGTGATTCCAGAGCCCTTTGAGGAGCGGATCTCGTTCACAAGGATCGAGAATCCGGCAGGAGGATACCACAACTTGTAATGCCACATCCTCGTACGAGAAATGAAAATCTGAAATTAGCTCCAAAATTCCAAAAAGTTTCCCCAAAACTATTTCCAAGTTCCAAATTCCATGAAAAATTTCCAGTTAACACCATTATTTGGATATTAATCAGTAACTGAATCAGGCATCTAAGACTTAGTAATTTATTAACATACGATAGAAAGACAGGATTCCAGTAAAATCAAACTCAGAATTCAAAATCATAGTAAATCGCAAAATCATTGTAATCAAAATTCGCAAAGTAGAACCAGCGTTCCCAAAGAATACTCCGTGTGAGTTAGCCGAAGCAAGTCATACTTTTGAATGCTTGTATACGTAGGCGCAACTAGATTGTTTTCTCAGAATTGATTATTGCGGTCTACTATGATGGAGTGAAACCATACTTTGACTTCAAATATTACGTTATTTAGAATTCAGATAGAGGACTTGCATATATTAGACAGAAGTGACTTTTAATTAGATAACCTGAAATTAAGACTACTTAGGAGGAGAACACAGATAGACAATATCATTCACAATAACTAATGGACTATGGGTCTTGGTGATAGTTCGAAGCATACAATTTACAATTGCCCCCAATACCTGTGAAAGCTTCTTCTTCAAGGCTCTGTTAGGAAGTGACTAATATTGTGTAATAAACCAGCATATCATGTCAATTCACGCATTTATCATTCGAGTTTTACTATATTATTTATAGAGATAACGTGCTGCTATATTATTTGACTGAAGCGCTCGGGGTTAGGAATTAATAACACTGTTACGACTGGTTATAGACTTGAGATTACAACCAGTCTATAGGGAATTTGGTGTCGCTGGAATTAATTTGAACTTATCATAAATATTTAAATAGCAACTGATAAACCATCAATTATAAACGATTAAATTACGACATTTGGTGAAGTAAACATCTCGCACAAGTCGCGAGTTCAGTATATCAATGTTCTGTTTATAACGTCGATACCAATACATGAAAAATAACAATCTCATTGCTCTACCACCGAGTTTTAGGCAAGACCGAAGATCTGAAAAGATGTTACAGACCTTGTCGGGTTTCTAAGGACATGCTTTCCTGTCGCGGAAACGGACACAAGGTAGCCAATGATATGCAGTATCCCGCTAGACAGATAAACACTGTCGTGAAAACACTGTCGTCCACACGCTTAAAAATCGATAACTCTGACAAAACCATAATCTACTACTAACTACACGTAGAAAAACCTTTGAAGAACCTCAACGAAATAAATACCTTTTCTAATAACATACTGCTTGCTATCGACACAAGATATTCATCTATACAGGTATAAACACATACACACATGAACAAACTTCGTTGAAATGCTCACACGACAAAACCAGACATAATGAGAAAAACGTTGATGAACAATGTTGTAATTACACGGTTAAAAAAAAAAAGATATGATACAAAACCATGTTCTGCTCTGCACATACATGCCATAAATTGAAGTGTCACGGAAGAAAACAGCCATTAAATTACGTTTTTAAGATCCCTCTAAAGCAATACATGAAAACCTACTCCCGAGAATCTAAATAAATCACATGCTGCCACTGCCTGCCTCCTGCCAACATGGTGTCTGGCATTCAACTGACGATACTGTGCCATCTACGCTCGCGCGGGCGCGCATTTGTGTGTGTGTGTGTGTGTGTGTGTGTGTGTGTGTGTGTGTGTTTGCATCCCTCACCACCATTGGCGCAGATGACTGCCTGTTATAAATTATCCAACAGCTGCTTCGTATTTCTTAACGACCTGCCTGGACCCTATCTCTTCTCCTAGATGGAAAGAAGAGTATATCCAAGAACGATTGAAGATGCGTCAACAATTACACAACCCACCAGTGACGTAGCTGGATATGTTTTCAAAGTATACCAGGAAAACTGATACCTGAAGCTTTGAAACACAAAAAAATATTTCACTGGGTTGAACGATAGTGATCTATTTCTAAGGGACGCCCAGGACCATTCAGTCGAAGCTGACAGGTCTCTGTCTCCTGTGAGAACTCACAGACTTTAATCACTGCAATGTATCTCGTATTCAGAGGCAATAGCGTTCCACCAGCTCTTTCTAAAAAGCAGTATGCTCACAAAGGTTTACAGACCACCCACCAGAAGGCGGCAGGTCTCAGTAAGCGAGAGAAACTGGTACTGTAGCTTAGTATGAAGCAGAAGAAAATATTTCACTCTCAAAGCCGATACCGACTCCTTCCAGGAAGGAGATGTTTCTACCCTCACAAAGCAGTCTGGACCACGCTGGGAGAAGAACTAGGCAGCTACTTCCCCTGGGGGCACGTGCAGATTCGACTGAAACATGGAAATTTGTCTCGCTGCCGATGTACTGGCTCATTCTAAGAAGCTGACTTTCAAAGGCAATGCTTTCCTGCAATCGTATTGGCTGCCACCAAAAAATAGGCAGGAGCATTAACATTCATTCTGCCTTAATCCACGGCTATGTTTTATTTCACGTATTTAAAATCGATATGTTCTTGCTGTTGTAGGTGATTTCAAGGAGGTCTCGAGGTTTATTACACTATGCCTAATAAACCTATCGCTAGAGCTATCTGCCGGCCGGGGTGGCCGAGCAGTTCTAGGAGCTACAGTCTGGAACTGCGTGACCGCTGCGGTCGCAGGTTCGAATCCTGCTTCGGGCATGGATGTGTGTGATGTCCTTAGGTTAGTTAGGTTTAAGTAGTTGTAAGTTCTAGGGGACTGATGACCTCAGATGTTAAGTCCCATAGTGCTCAGAGCCATTTGAACCATTTGAACCAGAGCTATCTAAGTAAACGAACTACATCTCTCAGCACAAAATATTCCTCATCCCGGCAGTGGCAGAATCAAAGGCCTAAGACTAAATGAAGAAGAATTTGAAATGTAAGTATGTTTTCGTCTTCAACAATTTACATTTCGTTAAATTCCGTGTGTCTGTGTCGTGTGCAAGTTTGTCAGAGCTGTGCACATCTAGATCGGAAAGAGACTACTCTTCCTACATTTCAGTAATAGTTTGCTGCCCTTTTCCTTGATACCACTTATATGTGTACAAATTCCTCAGCAGCTATTTCACTTATAGATCGATAGGCTGCTACTCTTCCAACACCTCAGTGATAGTTTGCTGTTCTATCGCTTCGTACCACGTATCAGTGTAAAGGGCCCGGGTTCGATTCCCGGCTGGATCGGAGATTTTTTCCGCTCAGGGACTAGGTGTTGTGTTGTCCTAATCATCATCATTTCATCCGCATCGACGTGCAAGTCGCTGACGTGGCGTCAAATCGAAAGACTTGCACCAGGCGAACGGTCTACCCGACAGGAGGCCTTCGTCACACGATTTCTCTCTCTATCTCTCTCTCTCTCTCTCTCTCTCTCTCTCTCTCTCTCTCTCTCTCTGTCTGTGTGTGTGAGTGTGTGTGTGAGTGTGTGTGTGTGTGTGTGTGTGTGTGTGTGTGAGAGAGAGAGAGAGAGAGAGAGAGAGAGAGACAGATGGAGATCAGATTTCGTAGAGTATTTTCGTAGTTTATGTTCAGATTTCGTAGTAAATTTTCGCTAGAAAAATTGTTGTTGTTACAGCACTCATACGTCAAATTCAGGACGAATTATTTGGAGAACTGGGAATGAGAGTGGGTGAGTTGACGGGCGTATGAAGTCCCCTCAGATCGTGAAACAGCCTCCAGTTGCGGTTCCACCAGCATATCATCCACATATGTACATAATTTAGTGTTCATGATTCGTAGTATTTAGTCACGTTAGAACTTTACAATTAACTTTTCTTCTTACAGCACATTATCTCGATGAAACTGACATGTTTGCTGGATCCTGTAGGCAAGATGGTGGAAGAGTCTAAGAAATCTCCAGCGGAAACTCAACCATGTATGTACATGTTATGTTAAAAAAAATCGCTGTGTTTTATTTCATGTATTTGCTTCCGGATGTTACATTTTTAAATCGATATGTTCTTGCTATTGTACGTGATCTCAAGGAGTTCGAGAGGGTGGCTACACTATGCCTGATTAACCTATCGCATGAACTACATGTGTGTTTATCACATCGGATATTGTAATATATTTTCGTCTATGACAAAAAGTGTTACAGATTCGTCCTGCAAATGGAGCTAGACAGATGTGTGTAAAACGATAGTCCCAGCATCCGAATATACCTACTTACTGCCCTCTCTCTCTCTCTCTCTCTCTCTCTCTCTCTCTCTCTCTCTCTCTCTCTCTCTCTCTCTTTTCAGCCACACAGTCACAGCATGTTGTGATATGGGTGCAAATGCAGGTAGTAACAGCAGCAAAACACAGCCCTGTTTGATATACCTCGCCCTGCAGGACGAGGCTTGCAGCTGTAGGGCCACTGCCACCGCCTCCACTGACACAGCGCTGGCCTGCATCACCCCAGCCTGGTTGCTCCCACTGGAGCAACAAAGATCATCACCTATGTCCTACCCAAACAACAACTAGCTACAGTGTTTCTGAGGTTGTCAGCAGCTCCCTCTCCCTGTCCTAATAGCGTTCAGCGCTGGATTAGTAACGTTATGCCAGAGCTAATTGCTTGATGATTGAGGATATGTTTGATTAGCGAATCTCATTCTTGTGAACTGAGAACCATCCCAGGGTTTCAGAAAGAGTGCCTTCCCCTGCTGGAGAGTCCACTCGCCTTATTAATCATCCACACTACCCCTCCGTTAAGTACAGTGCTTTGCTGTGCCACAAACTCATTCATCCCTCAAAACAAGTTTGTGATGCAGAGGAGACTAGCATTGCCTATATTTGGGGTATAAATCGGGTGGTATCATAGAGAAAGTCAAACAGTAGATGGTTTGAAGACTTCGCTTTGAGTGCTATACGAGACAAGTTTTCCTGGATGCGAATTAGAGGCTCAGTTAAAGCACTGGGTAATTCACCTTGACATGCATACACATGTCCGTAATCCACTCAGTGGAGGGGCCAGATATACCAAGCTTCATGATAATATAACAAACCAGAAGGGTGTTTTAAGAAGGCATGTCCAAAATGAAGATCAACATTGTTTTGCATAGTAAATCTTGCCTTGCAAAACAAGTTATCTGCTTCGTCTGGAGCGCACTTCTTGATAAAGAGGAGGTATTGACAGTGGTGGATCTTATAACTTTGACGCTATCGAGTTCCACATTAAACCCCAGGACATATCCAGATTTGAGGCACAGAGTGCCATTGTATTTATTCACGTTTTCACCCTGGATAAGTGCAAGTCAAATGATGATAGAGTGTCGAATGTAGTCGTCAGATCCGTCCATTTCTCGGAATTTGCAAGTCAATGAAAGATTAATGTGTAACTATTTTTGGTGATATACATATATCAGGCATTTTATAGCGTGCACATATATGTGCGTGCGAGTGCGCGAGCGCGCGCGCGCGCGTGTGTGTGTCTGTGTGTGCTTTTATTCTCAGGTGATTAAAATAAGAGGAAAAGGCTATTACCATTACTTGGCGGGATCACCTGTAATACTGGATCATTTCCTACCAAATGAGCAAACACAATGGTAAACAGCGTCTTTGGTTAAGATGTCACAGTGCCATTTCTACAAGCGAGTTTTTAGCAGTCTCGATGCCTTTTCCAAGAGCGAGGTTTCAGCAAAATATCCAGTTGATTTCTCTACCTGGAAACCAGTAGGTGTTATAATGCTTATCGACGGAAGCAAATACTTAGGTTTAAGAGCGCCTACTGCCAGAACCGATGACCCTTTGTAATTTACGCTGACTTCGAATGCCTCCTCGGTCCGTAGCAACTCTACAGCCTTACTTCATGTAAAAATATGTATCATATACTGCACCATACCAGGTTGTATGTGGGTATGATTCGATTCTTATCCACCACAAACCATATGTTGAGGATAATCCAGTGATCTGACTGCTCACTGAGCTCGAAATGCTTTCATCAGATGTTGATTAGCTTTACAGAACACGCTGTCCTACGACCGAGTCAAAGGAATATAATCATTGGTATCTAAACACTGTTGACTGCCATACTTGTGGGAAGATCGATAGTTGGATTGAAAAATGGGAACTCCTCGTAGGGACCACTGTAATCTTATGGGGTAGTTGTGTGGTACAGTCACAATAAATGTAACTTGATATATCACTTACCAGGACACATACCCGACGTTTCCTGTGATCTAAGCGGGTGTGATGCTTGCTTTATCATCGACCATTTCGATAAGGATCAGTCCATTTCTTGCCTGATAATTTCTTTAAATTACTCTCATTTGCCAAACGAATGACGCCTAGAAGCACGCTCCACTTCCTGGACTCGCTGCTCTTAATGGAGGCACCACTCGAAAAACTTGTTAAAACTCTTCTTCAGGTGATATGATCATCACAGGAGGTGCATAACCCACTGAACCAAGGTTTCAGCTTATGACAGGAAAGGGGATATTCCCAAGCGAGTATCAGGTTTGCATGGGGAAACATAGTGAAACTGAACTACCCTAGATAGCTTTGTTCTCCAGTGACCTTAACGGCGATGCCTTAACAGATGTAGAGCATGAGCATGCTGTGAATGTTTGGCAGGTGTTCAGCATTCCAGATTTGGGATGGTATCCAAGACTTTATGTAGATATAGAAGTTTTGTAGAAATTTCGGATTATATGCATGGGCACATATTGTCTGGACCCTGCCTTTTATTACACAGCACCAAGATGGTCTTAGGACGCCATGCTCAAGGTAATGAAAGTCAACATGGAGCTTTTCACTGATGCCGACATTCTTCTTTTGTTTAAACGAGGTTTCCGTGGGAGACTTTGCCAATGTGTGCTTAAACATGTCGAGGCGAATAACCCACGTACGGCTGTGGGTTCAGTGCACCCCTTTATTCAAGCTGCTTGATGTATCCACACTCCTGGAAATTGAAATAAGAACACCGTGAATTCATTGTCCCAGGAAGGGGAAACTTGATTGACACATTCCTGGGGTCAGATACATCACATGATCACACTGACAGAACCACAGGCACATACACACAGGCAACAGAGCATGCACATTGTCGGCACTAGTACAGTGTATATCCACCTTTCACAGCAATGCAGGCTGCTATTCTCCCATGGAGACGATCGTAGCGATGCTGGATGTAGTCCTGTGGAACGGCTTGGCATGCCATTTCCACCTGGCGCCTCAGTTGGACCAGCGTTCGTGCTGGACGTGCAGACCGCGTGAGACGACGCTTCATCCAGTCCCAAACATGCTCAATGGGGGACAGATCCGGAGATCTTGCTGGCCAGGGTAGTTGACTTACACCTTCTAGAGCACGTTGGGTGGCACGGGATACATGCGGACGTGCATTGTCCTGTTGGAACAGCAAGTTCCCTTGCCGGTCTAGGAATGGTAGAACGATGGGTTCGATGACGGTTGGGATGTACCGTGCACTATTCAGTGTCCCCTCGACGATCACCAGAGGTGTACGGCCAGTGTAGGAGATCGCTCCCCACACCATGATGCCGGGTGTTGGCCCAGTGTGCCTCGGTCGTATGCTGTCCTGATTGTGGCGCTCACCTGCACGGCGCCAAACACGCATACGACCATCATTGGCACCAAGGCAGAAGCGACTCTCATCGCTGAAGACGACACGTCTTCATTCGTCCCTCCATTCACGCCTGTCGCGACACAACTGGAGGCGGGCTGCACGATGTTGGGGCGTGAGCGGAAGACGGCCTAACGGTGTGCGGGACCGTAGCACAGCTTCATGGAGACGGTTGTGAATGGTCCTCGCCGATACCCCAGGAGCAACAGTGTCCCTAATTTGCTGGGAAGCTGCGGTGCGGTCCCCTACGGCACTGCGTAGGATCCTACTGTCTTGGCGTGCATCCGTGCGTCGCTGCGGTCCGGTCCCAGGTCGATGGGCACGTGCACCTTCCGCCGACCACTGGCGACAACATCGATGTACTGTGGAGACCTCACGCTCCACGTGTTGAGCAATTCGGCGGTACGTCCACCCGGCCTCCCGCATGCCCACTATACGCCCTCGCTCAAAGTCCGTCAACTGCACATACGGTTCACGTCCACGCTGTCGCGGCATGCTACCAGTGTTAAAGACTGCGATGGAGCTCCGTATGCCACGGCAATCTGGCTGACACTGACGGCGGCGGTGCACAAATGCTGCGCAGCTAGCGCCATTCGACGGCCAACACCGCGGTTCCTGGTGTGTCCGCTGTGCCGTGTGTGTGATCATTGCTTGTACAGCCCTCTCGCAGTGTCCAGAGCAAGTATGGTGGGTCTGACACACCGGTGTCAATGTGTTCTTTTTTCCATTTCCAGGAGTGTATATGTGAATAACTTGTATGAGCATGTTATGCAAGAATCGCTGCCAACTTATGAGTTTCGACGGCTGTTCGAACCAAAATACAGGGGATTAGGTGGAACTATACAGTATGGCGGTTAATTCTGGTGTAGGATATGTTAATAATTTGTATGGTGCAGAATGTCCTTTTTTATTATGCACATAGCAACTATTTTTGTAGGACAAGATGATCCCCAGGTTGGTGCTAATGCTGAGAAACAAGCAGAGATACGTCATGCACTTCAGAAACCTCCAGCAATGTCTCAATTAGGGACGGAGCTAACAGTAGTTAGGCGCGCTATCACCTTCAAACAGTCTCCCAAGTTGAAGTAGTGTATTGATTTAAACAACGGAAAGAGGGCATCCGCGAAAAATAATTTCGAAAAAAAACATACAAGTGATGAATAATTAAGTTTTCAGCAATATGCTGGGAAATTTGAGAAATCATCACGAGATTCTTATTACGATGTGTTGGGATAGGCGTTTGGGTTGAAGAAATTGTATTGACAGACCAAATTCCAAAGATCGTGACAAATAAATAAAAACAGCTACTGCCATCCTTATGATATGATTTTATTTTGTCGCTACTAGTTTCAACGCCTCAGTGCGTCATCTTCAGGCTGTTTTTGATGTGATACTGCTTGATATGATCCCCATGCATAACACATCAGCTGCCAGCATTACTGGAAAAGCAGATAATGTGTCAGCACTCAATCCAAAAACACGTCTCTATCTTCAGCAAGCATTTAGCTGCTGTGGAAATGCCAATTACGAATTTGCGAAACCTCAATTCGCTGATCCTAAGTTACTTAATTATATAGAGATAGCTTCACCTATCTGATGAAGAACTGCAATAAAAATGAAGTAATGAGGTGTCATGGTGAATAATTCGCTAAGATATACGGACAATAATCCTTATGGTATTGTTTCACACAACAAGAAGGTTATGGGTCTAATGAAAGGCAAGGTGAATGGGTCACTGATGGTGGAGTTTCTGAGTCTATTAGCCAAGATTCATGCACATTAGAACGTGCCACCCAGAGGATGCAAATGGCGTGCATTGTATAGCATCAAGGGCTTTTGAGACAAAGGACTATTGGCATTGCCTGTACAAAGGCCTTTGCTGTAGTACACTACCGCTGCCTCATAAGATGCAGCAAACTAGTATTCGGTCTCGAGGACGAGGTGTACACTATGCTGCTGTCTAAAATCGGATGTCGGCTCATGGCAATAAATGGGTCATTTCTAATGATGGGATTGAATCTCACCCATACTCACACTATTCACTTGATGTGAGTGGTGCGTGAATGAGTAAGAGTGAGAACTTTTATGTATGTATGTGGACTAGTGTGATTCATTTATCGAAGTCTGGATATTTTTAAGGTCAATGTGTGTGTGCGCGCGCGCGCGCGTGTGTGTGTGTGTGTGTGTGTGTGTGTGTGTGAGTGTGTGTGTGTGTGTGTGTGTGTGTGTGTGTGCGTGTGTGTGCACGCAAAATTGCAACCACTCCCAATCAATGCTTCTATTGGGTGGAATGGGGAAGGTTTCCTTTTGTCATAGTTATTAGTGATAGTAATAGTGAGTAAGTTTTAAATATATCTGCATTTAAATTACTAGAAGTAAACTGTGCTTAGTCGTAGTTACTAGTACTCTGCATTGAAATATTAGAACCAAATCATATTTCAAGAATCAAATTATACCTGAAGAACTAAACTGTATCTTTGACAACTAAATAAACGAAAAATTCGTTATATATGTCTTTGTTGTTGCTATTTCCATAAAACCTATCCCAATTTGCATATCTAAAAGATGTAAAAGACACAAATGACATTAAATTTAATCATGGGCGCAATGAAGATGAAGAATGACAAAATATATGTAATGGTCTCATGGGATTATGCCTACAGTGCAGCATATTATTTATTATGGTAGCAGTTAGCATGTGACGTATCTGTTTCCTGACAAACATGTGTAAGACAATATGTTCTGTGCTTAAAGGGAACCACAGATGTAGTACCTGGGTGAAGTGTGAAAGAAAGTATACCCATTATGAGATAAAAAGTGATTTATATTTCATCCAACTGAAAAGTGGTTTGATAAGCAGACACAATCCTATTTTCACAAATCTTCTTCTTCTTCTTCTTCTTCTTCTTGAGTCAATGGGGAGCAGGACAGCGGCAGAATTGCCGATCTTGAATAATAGCAGACTTGAAGATTCGTTCCATTCATGTGTTATGCTCCTCAACTTTGATATACAGTATGTGATCAAAAGTATGTGGATTCCCCAAAAAACATACGTTTTTTCTATCAGGTGTATTGTGCTGCCAACTACTGCCAAGTACTCCATATCAGCGACCTAAGTGGTCGTTATACATCGTGAGCGAGCAGAATGGGGCACTCTGCGGAACTCACGGATTTCGAACGTGGTCAGATGATTGGGTGTCACTTCTGTCATACGTCTGTACTCGAGATTTTCACACTCCTAAACATCCCTAAGCCCACTGTTTCCGATGTGATAGTAAAGTGGAAACGTGAAGGGACAGGTACAGCAGAAAAGCGTACAGGCCGACCTCGTATGTTGACTGACAGAGATCACTGACGGTAGAAGAGGGTCGTAATGTCTAATAGGCAGATGTCTATCAGACCATCACACAGGAATTCCCAACTGTATCAGGATTCACTGCAAGTACTACTACAGTTAAGCAGGAGGTATGAAAACTAGGATTTCATGGTTGAGCGGCTGCTCATAAGCCACACATCATGCCGGATCATGCCAAACGACGCCTCGTTTGGTATGAGGAGTGTAAACACTGGGCGATTGAAAGACGCAAAAACGTTGTGCGGAGCGACGCATCAGAGAACACAATGTGGCAATCCGATGGCAGCATGTGAGTATGGCGAATGGCACGCCATCTGCCAAAGTGTGTAGTGCCAACAGTAAATTCGGAGGGGTGGTGTTACGGTGTAGTCGTGCTTTTTCATGGAGGGGGCTTGCACCCCTTGTTGTTTTGCGTGGCCACATTGCAGCACAGGCCTACATTGATGTTTTAAGCACTTTCTTGCTTCTCACTGTTGAAGAGCAATTCGAGGATAGCGATTGCATCTTTCACGTTCATAATGCACGGCCTGTGTGGAGTGGTTACACGACAAAAACATCTATTTAATAGACTGGCCTGAATCCTATAGGACACATTTAGGATGTTTGGGAACGCCAACTTCGTGCCAGGTCTCACCGACCGATATCGACACCTCTCCTCAATGCAGCATTCCGTGAAGAATGGGCTGCCATTCCCCAAGGAACGTTCGGGTACCTGACTGAGCGTATTCCAGCGAGAGTGGAAGCTGTCATCAAGGGTAAGGGTGGGCCAACACCATATTGAAATCCAGCATTACTGATTAAGGGCGTCACGAACTTTTCAGCCATGTGTTCGGATACTTTTGATACATGGTGTAGATGACGGTGTCCGTGTGGTTAAATAATGAAACCCACGTCACCATACCTTCATAGTGTACACCAGGAAAATTACAGTGAATTCCATGGTAGAGCCATGCAGAGAGGCCGCTCCGATGAGGCGTGATGTCACGGACTGTGTGGCCACTCCTTCGAGCATGGATGTGTGTGTTGTTCTTAGCATAAGTTAGTTTAAGTAGTGTGTCAGTCTAGGGACCGATGACCTAAGCAGTTTGGTCCCTTAGGAGTTAACACACATTTGAACACATTTTTTTCCATGGTAGAAATAAGTTAAGCCCTTTGCACTCCTCTGGTTTTAGCACACTTCACATCCTTGACTGACCCCAGCGATGCAATGCTTACTGATAATGTCTCTATTGTAATGGCATCATCTGACTGTGTTATGAATACAACATCTTCAAGTATTAACTGTCTATGCTCATCATCATAGAAATCTTGGGCGTCTGCAATGTTGTTCTAACGCTGAGATGCCATTGTGAAATGCTCTGGGTACAGTGCAGCACTTACTTATTTATGCACCTTTTAACATAGCACTAGTGAGAGAAAAACAGCTAACCACATTGTCATGTAGAACTAGAGCATATGCTGCAGTGTGTTCTGGAAAATTTACCAAAGATTCAGATTCAGTTCCTATATCTATAGTATACATTTAATCACGTCATTCTGTTTTGAGAAGTCTACTGTGATAACTGGCACCAGCTCCTTGACTCTCCAGATGCTCAGTAGACGTCCGTCTCCTCCATAGTAAAATCACAGAACCATGCATACATGTGAAATGCTAGACTGTACACATTTTCACCCCACTACAGCTGTAAATTATCATATGAGTAGAAATCAGAGTTTGTGTAGACTCTGACATTACGTAATCTGCAATTACCTAATCTAGTCGAATCACTTGATGTAGTCCATCTATGTCTGAAATACATAGCTAGGCATCTCCAATTGAAGAGAGGGTTTAATAGCTGTTGCTAGCAGTACGTACTCGAAAACTCCCATCAATGTACGGAAGTTAATGGTATAAATATACTGGTTTTCAGAACTGATAAGAGCTTCAAACGCCGCTCATCTGATATAGTGATGTGTTGCATTTTCTATACTATTTTACTGGTGGTGATCTAGTTCTGCTCTTGAGCTCCTTGAATATATGAGTTGTTATCCATTGCCCTGTGTACCAGAATACGTTCCTTCTCAGCTTTCATAACAATTCGACACATGTCTCAGAAGTATCCAAAAGCAGTTTTAGAAGTACACATGCAGTAAATCTCTTGCACTCCACCACTGTTCTACCTATTGGTTCGTCTGTGAACCATCCAGCATTTTCTAAATCGTTCACATTCTAGGGATAAGCAGAGACATACGTTTTAAGAGTTGATGCTACGCCTATATTGTGAATACTGTCAATCTCTATCCAGTTAAGTTCACATTGTATCTCACGAAACGGGGATTCTAAAGCATTAAGTGTATTATTCAGTGCCACTGTAGCAATACTATCCCTTTCTGTAAATGATACATCAAGATATATAAAATTTTGTATAGGAGGGTTAAAATATCTTGGTGGTTGAAGGATAAGGTTTATGCAAAACATATTCGTGACGTATAATACACTCGTCATGCACTACCATGTTAGTTATATTGAATGATGTCATTGTGAGGTTTCAGACCTACTGATTTAAGAAACGTGTAGTCTGCAGTTTTACACCTTGCTGTTATGTTGTAAAGTGCCATGCTATGAATTGTGTGTGGTGATTTATACGTCCCTCGCACTTTGTTAACAATACATGGACGCTGGAAAGCTGGAGGTTGCTGCGAGTTCCGGCTGACTGAAAGTCACCATATCTTCTAGTTCCAGGTTGTCGTCATTGCGTCTGCCTTCTACAGGGCCTAGCTAGTTGAGGGTACCCCCCGACTTATAGTCCTGACTGGTTGAAAGTCGCTGTACTTCTTCCTCTTTAGATGTAGTCATACAATGATTTCCTCACGACTGAAGTCGACAAGCAGATTATTCTGGTCCACAATACGCAGCTCCAGACAGTCCAATGTCTGAACGGTTACTGGGGGGTATATAACGTTGGTCGGGGTCTCAACAATGTTATACCCAGTCCCAGATGATGGGAAGAATCCATGAGTCCATTATCATGGACATTGATTGGCATCATTTTTATTTTTGGTTCGATTACAAAGTGCAATTTATTTTGGGAAGATATCCAGCCATTTGTATGGACTGCATCCACATTTGAGCTTTCATTGTTCTGTTCAGACATTCCATGGTACTCGCCTTCAGGTGGGTCAAAGTTGAGTAGTGATGTGTTCCATACCACCGCATTACAGTCCTGAAACACCTATTGTAAAAGTCCCCACCATGATTGGTTTGGAGGTTGCCTGGGCTTCGCGCCCCACTGTCTGCAACAAATGCTCAAACACCTCTGCGACATAGCCCTCTTTTTTTTATGTATTGCTCAGGTGAATTTAGAGTGTGTATCCATGACCATTCAAATAATTTTGAATCTGTTATGTGAATATTCCTGCATATCTACAAGATTGGCCTGTGATAAGTCATCCGAGTCCTTAATCGTAACAAGCCCATGAAGTTACGTTTTGCATGCTGGTTTGTGCGGTTCTCTAACAACTGTCTCCATACTTATTCGATTATACCTCTCTTTGTAAGCCCAGAGATACCGAATAACCCCATCTGAAGGAGCACTGTCACCAGCAGCAGCTGACGCAATGAGGAATTGTAGTCGGTGCATTTGCTCATTGGGATCGTCATAGTGTGTGCATTGCAACAGTTGATTGCTGCCGGTCGGAGTGGCCGTGCGGTTCTAGGCGCTACATTCTGGAGCCGAGCGACCGCTACGGTCGCAGGTTCGAATCCTGCCTCGGGCATGGATATGTGTGGTGTCATTTTAGTTACGTTTAATTAGTTCTAATTTCTAGACGACTGACGACAGGAGCTAGGTCGCATAGTGCTCTGGGCCATTTGAATCATCTGAGTTGATTGCTGACTCTTATGCTGGAAGTCAACACCACCATCAATGGTGTTTCGCGAATCTAGTATAGGTTTCATGATGGTTCTCTAGATCACACTGCACCAGTTTCCTACTTCCCTATGTACACTGGACAATTGTAGTGCTTCACCAAAGATCTGTAGATCTTTGGGTGAATAATTTACAGTTTCATTAGGATTTAGGAAAAAGAGTTTCATTAGACCAGTCGTCCGCCCCGATAGCTGAGTGGGCAGCATCACGGATTGCCGTCCTGCGGGCCTGGGTTCGATTCCCAGCTGGGTCGGAGACTTTCTCCGCTCAGGGACTGGGTGTTGTGTTGTCTTCGTCATCATTGCATCCTCATCCGGCGCGCAGGTCACCAAATGTGGCGTCGAATGTAATAAGACCTGCACCAAGGCAGCCGGACCTGCCCTGCAAGGGGTCTTCCGGCCAATGACACCAAACGCTCATTTCCATTTCCGTTAGACCAGTCGTTCTTCGTAATGTTCTGTCAACTAAGTGTATTGTTTTTTCTTTTAAACTTATAACCTGCATTCCGAGCATGTCTTGTCTCTCCTAGCATCGCTGTGTTGGTTAATGAAATCACCAACGGCATCATCATTGTTTCATTTTGCTGAGAGTTCATCGAGAGATTCAGTGACTGATTTAAAGATTTCTCTCAGTGTCTGCACTCGATCCAAAACTCTCAACTATGGCAGTCGTAACTTCTCTCGAACAGCCATCCATGCTGCTTGTTTTGTACGAAACAGACTCCTTCGCAGGGTGCACATTATATACATTCCATCACATTCTGTCATCCTTTACATTTATGTGGTTTATGTTCTTTTCAATTGGGATAGCCCTAGCATCTAAATCGTTGATCAGTCTCTGAACAGTCTTGGTATATGTGTCTACATCCTTAACGTTAGGTTCAAGAGATTGAAATACATCATTTATATACAGACGAATTCTCTGCCTACTTTCGTGTAGACCCCGCGATCACTGAGAAGTGCCGCAACACGACGTGCCGTAGACTCGGCGAATGTGTGAAACAGTGCTGGAGGGAATAGACACCATAAACCCTGCGAGGCTGTCCATAAATCCGCTGGAGTTCGAGTGGGCAGAGGTTTCTTCTGAACAGCAGGGCAACCCAGATATGCTCAATAATGTTCATGCCTGGGGACTTTCGTGGGCGGCAGGAGTGTTTAAATACTGAAGAGTGTTCCGGGAGGCACTCTGTAGCAATTTGCGACGTGTGGAGCGTCACATTGTCCTGCTCCAGTTGCTCAAGTCCGTCGGAATGCACAATGGACATGAATGGATGCAGGTGACTAGACAAGATGCTTACGTATGTGTCACCTGACAGAGTCGTATGTAGACGTATCAGGTGTCCCATATGACTCCAACTGCACATGCCCCACACCATTACAGAGCATTCACCAGCTGAAAAGTTCTCTGTTGACATGTAGGGTCCATGGATTCATGAGATTGTCTCCATACCAGTGCATGTGCATCCACTCGATACAATTTGAAACGAGACTCGTCCGACCAGGCAACGTGCTTCCAGTCATAAACAGTCCAATATCGGTGTGGGCGGGCCCAGGCAAGGCGTAAAGCTTTGTGTCGTGCAGTCATTAAGGGTACATGAGTGGGCCTTCGGCTCCGAAAGCCCATATCGATTATGTTTCGTTGAATGGTTTGCATGCTGAAACTTTTTGATGATCCAGCATTGAAATCTGCAGCTATTAGCGGAAGGGTTGCACTTTTGTCATGCTGAACGATTCTCTTCAGACGTCTTTGGTCACGTTCTTGCAGGATCTTGTTCCGGCTGCAACGGTGTTGGAGATGTTTTACCGGATTCCTGATAATGACGCAACGCTCGTGGAATGATCGCACGGAAAAATCCGCACTTCATAGGTACCTCACAGACGCTGTGTCCCATGGCTCGTGCGATGACTATACCACCACATTCAAATTCACTTAAATCTCGATAACCTGCCATTGTAGCAGAAGTAACCGATCTAACGACTGCGCCGGACAAGTCTTATTCAGGCATTGCCGACCGCAGTGCCGTATTCCGCCTGTTTACATACCAAGTTACATGAATACCAGTTGTATGAATACCAGTTTCTTTGGCGCTTCAGTGCATAAAGACTCCTTAAAACATATCATAAAACAATTGGATTTCACATACAGTCAGAGTGACTCACAAAGGGAGCGCCAAACATGACCGCATGACCGTCAGATATAGAATAAAATTTTCAGACCAGGCTCATAGATTTCACAATCGTGCAGCAACTATATATAGGTAAACAAATCAATAAAATCAGACTATCGTCTAAGTAGTAACTCACTACTATCATAATTAACCAGGCGACTTATCTACATACGCTACAGGATTTTTTTTTTGTATCATTTGATGTGGCCTGACACAGATTCCTGTCCTATGCCAAGATTTAAATCTCACAGTAGCAGTTGCAATCTATGGCTTCATTTATATGCTGGATGTATTCCAATATCTGTCTTCCTCTACATTTTTCTTCCATCTACAGCTCTGTCTAGTATTATGGAAGTTTTGCTCTGGTGTCTTAAAAGCTGTCCTAGTATCCGTTCTGCTCTTCTTTCTTATATTACTTTCCTCGGCGATTCTGCGGGGAATTCTCCTCATTTCTTACATTGGCAGTCCGCCTGAAATGAAACGATCGTGTAGCACTGATGGCCGCCAGTCTCGTCTTGGGGATGTTCGCCCACCAAGTTCAAGTCTTTCGAATCGACGCCACATCGGGCGGCCAGCGTGCCGATGATGATGAGGGCAGGGCAACACCCTGTCCCCGAGCGGAGAAAATCTCCGACACAGCCGTGAATCGAACCCGGGCGCGCTGCGATCAGCTGTGATGATAGCGAAAGGAGCGGACGTCAGTCCATCTACACCACTGGCCATTAAAAATGCTACACCAAAAAGAATGAAGATAATAAACGGGTATTCATTGGACAAATATATTATACTACAACTGACGTGTGATTACATTTTCACGCAATTTGGGTGCATAGATCCTGGAAATCAGTACCCAGAACAACCACCTCTGACCGTGATAACGGCCTTGATAAGCCTGGGCATTGATTCAAACAGACCTTGGATGGCGTGTACAGGTACAGCTACCCATGCAGCTTCAACACGATACCAAAGTTCATCAAGAATAGTGACTGCCGTATTGACGAGCCAGTTGCTCAACCACCATTGACCAGACGTTTTCAATTGGTGAGAGATCTGGAGAATGTTCTGGCCAGGGCAGCAGTCGAACGTTTTCTGTATCCAGAAAGGGCCGTACGGGGCCTGTAAAATGCGGTTGTGCATTATCCTGCTGAAATGTAAGGTTTCGCAGGGGTCGAATGAAGGGGGGAACCACGGGTCGTAACAAAATGGCTCTGAGCACTATGGGACTCAACTGCTGTGGTCATTAGTCCCCTAGAACTTAGAACTACTTAAACCTAACTAACCTGAGGACATCACACACATCCATGCCCGTAGCGGTAGCGCGCCTTGAACCGCGAGACCACCGCGGGCTGCAGGGTCGTAACACATCTAAAATGTAACGTCCACTGTTCAAAGTGCCGTCAATGCGGACAAGAGGTGACCAAGACTTGTAACCAATGGCACCCCGTACAATCACGCTGGGTGATCCGCCAGTATGGCGATGACGAATACACGCTTCTATGTGCGTACACCGAAATGTCGCCCAAAACGGATGCGACCATCATGATGTTGTAAACAGATGGTCTAGAACAGAGATGATAGTCCATGCTGCTGCAAACGTCGTCGAACTGTTCGTGCAGATGGTTGTTGTCTTGCAAACATACCCATCTGTTGACTCAGGGATCGAGACGTGGCGGCACGATCCGTCACAGCTATGAGGGTAAAATGCCTGTCATCTCGACTGCTAGTTATACGAGGCCGTTGGGATCTAGCACGGTGATCCGTATTACCCTCCTGAACCCACCGAGTCCATGTTCTGCTAACAGTCATTCGATCTCGACCAACGCGAGCAGAAATGTCGCGATACGATAAACCGCAATCGCGATAGGGTTCAATCCGACCTTTATCAAAGTCGGAAACGTGATGGTACGCATTTATCCTCGTTACACGAGACATCACAAGAACGTTTCACCAGGCAACGCAGGTGAACTGCTGTTTGTGTATGAGAAATCGGTTGGATACTTTCCCCATGTCAGCACGCTGTAGGTGTCGCCACCGGCGCCAACCTTGCGTGAATGCTCTGACAAGCTAATCATTTGCATATCACAACATCTTCTTCCTGTCGATTAAATTTCGCGCCTCTAGCACACCATCTTCGACGCGTAGCAATTTTAATAGCCAGTAGTGTAATTAGTTGGACGTTCAGTACAAACTGAATGTTATGTAACTTAGAGCTGTATACAATACGGATTACACCCTCAGGGTGACAAAAAAGTGAGGCAGAGCACTCTTGTTTTCAGAAACGTTAACACACGCCATGTAATAAAACAAACGCAACACGACAGTCTATTCTGTCTTGTCACCAACGCCAGGAACTCCAATTACTGTGGTGAACTGTCGCACTCAAAACAAGTGTATAACCTCCTTCACTGTGCCAATTACACGCCGTACTCAACTCTGAAGTTGGCCACTTGTCGACTGACATAGAAACACTCCAGGCATTAATGCACTCTCCTAATGCTCCATCTTTAGAGTGTCAACAAAACTGCTCTTCTCTGAATCTTGCTGCTGTTGTCATAACATCATGTCACTGCTGAGGGTACCGACGTCCACAGCCGCCCAGCCGTGCCACTGCGGCGACAGTCGATGGTTCAGAAGGAAAATATCACAAGTAAAAAAAAATGCCATATTTCAGTTATTGCCATCGTCTGAAGACATTGATTGACCCTTAGGCTATGCGTAAATGTTACAAATCTAAAAACGTTGGAAATAGGCAATAAATCAAATGAGCCACTTTCAAATTAATTCTCTCTAATCCTTTTTTTCATTCGAGAGGTGTTTTCCATTAGGAAAATGTATGGTTTAGTACCATTCTTGATCATTCTATTATTATTAACAATGGCTGCAGGTTTGCTGTTCTGTGGGCTTCATATCGCATTACAAACTTACAGTCTCGTGTGAATTTAGTGTTTCATTGAAATGGAAAGGAGAAGCAGGCGCATGGAGTGCTTGGCGTTAAATCGCTTGAATGCTCATGAGAACAGTCAAGGCACTGCAAATAAAGTTCCATCCAATGCAAAATTTCAAGTAAGTACTAAATACATTACTTCTTCTTCTTCTTCTTCTTCTTCTTCTTCTTCTTCTTCTAGTGACTAATCTAGTGAAAAACTGATTAACGGTATTGTGCTCCTGTCAGGTAATGAATCCATTCCAGGAGCAGACAATTAAATGAATTGATTTATTTCAAGATCATAATTAAATGTACATTTTGTTAATGACGAATCGTTAAGTGGAGGTGAAAGAGAATGTGACGTAATTGGAAACGGGGGAATGTACTCTCTGGATACTGGAAACATTGCAGCTGTAGATGATGCCGATATAGTGATAGAAGAACAAAACAGCTCTGTACAGGAAGAAGCAGGTAGTTTCTAAAAATGTGTAGTATTTTTTAATATTGTGACTGTACAGTCATAATAACATTTAAAAGCACTCATTGTTAATAATAATGATAATTATACTAATGTTGTTATTATCGTTCTCTCAGAGCTAAAGCGTGGTAGACGCAAGAGAAATGAAACAGTTTGAAAAGGAAATTGCGCAAGAAAAAGAGGAAGTCTGGTGAACAGTATGCCAACAAAAAGGGTAAAACCATTACCAACAGATCTCTATTACCATCCTTTGATAACAAATACTGATTAAGAAGTACGACAAACACAACTAATTAAATGAGGAGAAATTTGCATTCTGCTTTCTGGAAGAGGTGGTATATGACACGGCAAAGGGAATTTGTAATGCAGATGGGATACATTACTCCCCAGAGGGAATTTATATTGTGGCATACTACTATAGTGGCACAAAAAGGTATGTTAAAGAACATACTAGTGTTTGTTGCTCAAAAATTATTTCTTATAATTTTGAAATTGGGAGAATATAATTAAAGTCTTCAACTATATGTTTCTTTGAACTCTGAGCATCAACCATCCATACGTGACAACTTCATACTCTAAAAGGAATGTGATGGTAAAACAGAGTTAAGTAGATGAGAGAACACATGTTTTCTTTTTTTAGTGTAAAGTCTCACTACTGCAGAAGGGATTCCAAAATGCAGTACTTAGATTGAAGCATGAATTTTAGTGAAACTGATTGCGTTTACGAGGAATCTTATTTGAAGAAAGATTTCCTATTTCTCAAAAAGCATGCATACACATTAGTATTTCATTCGCTTAATTTAGCATTTCACACTCCTAAAAAGAAACCAGTGTTACGTATGTTCTGTATGTAAAACAGAATCAAACGTCAAAAACTAGAATCCAAGGAAGTTATGAGAGGTATTTGAAAGAAAGACAAATGTGGATAGACGCAAAGGCTGCAGATACTGATTCAGTGAAACAGGATGCAAATAAATCTGTATCCCTCTTTCATCTCACCTTCTAGTGAGTGTTTTTCTGTATACTATAAAAGGAAGCTCTCATGTTACAGTTTTAAAGTATATGATATTCAAAATAGCCTGGGACATTGCTACTTTTGGCACGAGGGTTTGCGCAACAGAGGTTTTAAGGAGACGGGTACATGCCTGTAGAAATTTTCTTTTCTTTATCCATTTCAGTACTGCAACAAGTAGTTTTGGTTTCAGATAACTGTACTGGGCAAAAGAAAAACAAAATCACTCTCCCATTACTTTTATATTGTGTAGGTAATGTGAGTCATATTAATGTTATAGCTCAGGTTTTTGATCACAGCCACACTAAAATTGAAAATCACTGTATGCATATCACCACTGAAAGAGAAACTGAGTTCTGTAAGGAGGGCCTACATTACCGTCAACCCAGTGAATACTGAAACTGACCAAGAAAAATAGTTACAGAGTGAATAAAAAAGATACTTCAGGGTCTAAGAGATTTTAAAGATATAGTACAACTAATGGCTAGTATTTTTTCCGAGCACACAAATGGTGAAAACGTAAGCTTATGTGACATCAATATCGTGGAAGTCAGGAAAGAGAAGCCTTATACCATCGTCTACAAGCACTCTTATGAGCAAGATGATTTCACATGATAGAAAGAGAGGGAAATCTCAAAAATCGTACTTAATGCAGCATTTTCTTCACAGCCAGGAATAGATGCAGGAAAAAAGAAAGCTTTACTTGATGTGTGTAAAAATGGTGTAATTCCAAAATTTGTGTACAATTCTATGAAAACTTGGACGTTAATAGTACCCAGAAGATAGCTCTGATTAATAATGTTGTACTTTGAAGACTATGCTCGTTACCTTGTCGTATTCGGTACTATTGGCATATAAAAAGCTTGTAATGTTATATAACGTCGCACACAAATAAACTTCTCTTATTTTACACAAATGTACTGCAAAACCGATGTAAATAAGAACCACTAAGCAAGATGCAATAAAATACTTACGAATACTGTCACAACTCTAATGTTTTATTTAAAATTGGTAAGTTCTTACAGCAATAAAAAATATTGGTTCCCATTTTCATTATTCACTTATTTACTAACTGCAATTGAAAACTTTCAATAGCTCTGCAGTAAAATCTTGATTTTTGAGTTGTAACACTCTCCTTCAGAGCCACCGAGTTGGTTCTTCAAACTGCCCAGCTCCACAGCACAACTACATCTTAGATGCTTGCCGCCAACTGACTCTCACCTGTTCGCATCGCTGCATCCTTGCAGCTCCAACTATGGCCAGTTGTGACAGTTGAGGACAGCCAGGCGCTTCCAAACGGAATCAGGTAAGTGCTCCAATGCTCCATTGCTTCAGGCCCGTTACCACCCCCGGACTAGTCAGTCGCTATAGTGGAGAGCAGCTATGAAGGCAGTCAGGATGGGATGTGCAGAAGCATGCTGCAATGTACCACACCCAGTTGGTCATCAGTGGCATTGTTGTCTTCGTTCTGTGTGTGTCGTACTCTGCTGTAAAGTTTACTGTTATTTCAGACGTAGTGTTCAGTGATGAGTGATTATTTTGCCCTCGTAGTGTCGATTATGACTGATGGTAAGCAATCATGCCAAGCAGGACGGACATTATTCCTGCCTGTGGCTTCCAAAAAAGAGGGATATTGTTGAGTCTGAATCATTATTTTGAGAGAGTCTTTAGCCGAATCCACGCTGGCACAAGGCGCGTGTCATACCTTGCCAAATGCCAGCAGTAGTCAGCTGAAGAACGTGGTATTGGTTTGAGGACCATATCCAGAGAAGCTAAGGCGTCTACGCAAGCCTGCTGCTCAGCTGTTTTTCAAGTCATCGGGCAAGCAACACAACCACAAAAAAGAAGTCGGTAAGCAAGATGAGTTTTCAAATAACGTTTTTCAGGGTATAGCATTCGACATGTACGTTGAAGGCGAGTATTCGATAGCAAAGAAATTAATTTCACGTATGATGATGATGATGAAGTCCCATACTCCGAGGAGCGTAGGAGACGATGCGGGAAACCCGCACTGCCGTACTAAGCAAGGTCCTAGCGGAGGTGGATTGCAATTGCCTTCCTCCGACGGTAATGAGGATGAATGATGATGAGGAAGACGACACAACTACACTCAGTCATCTCGAGGAAGGGGAAAATCCCTGACCTCGCCGGGAATCGAACCCAGGACCCCGTGCGCGGGAAGCGAGAACGCTATCGCAAGACCACGAGCTGCAGACTTCACGTATGAAGGAAACCAAAAATTTTAACTGAAGAAAATGGACCATTCTGAGCATATGAAAGACATGGAGTTCCATATGAGAAAAAGATTTATGGGAGTAAATTACTAATGGTGCGTAGTGATACTGTTGCTAATGCACCTCTCGAATTTGTTATGTAGATGAAACTTAGTCGATCTATATTATGCAAGGACTATGTGCAGGAAGATGAGTGATGGGTACCGTGGATTAAAAGTTCCAATTGGTTAGGGTAATATAATTATTGTTCTTCATGTCGATAAGCAGAAACTGGCGTTATTTCACAGAGTAAGCTGATTTTAAAGGCGTCAAAGACATAGAACTCTGAAGGTTACCATTCTGAGATGACATACAGTGTCTTCAAAAGGTTGGTTAAAGAAAAACTGTTGTCATATATACCTCTGTTTTCTGTTATTGTCATAGATAATGCAACCATCCACTCAGTGCAAATGATCAAAAGCCCAACTGCGAATTCCAAAACAGCAGACATTGTTGCATGGTTGTCATCTAATGGAAATTTTTATGCCACCTTTAATTAGAGATCTTGCTGAAAGCAAATCACCTACGTTAAACAGAGAAGACAATAGTGTGGATTTCTCATTGTTCAATGTGCAAGTATTTATTAATGCTGCTTCTGACGTTTTTGTATGACTGTGTATGCAGCAGTATTAAAATGATTAATTGCTCAAGTATTCATATTTGTCTCATAATAGTGCAGTCTCCTGCAGAAACATACGAGGGTTGGAACATAACTAGTGGCAACTATTTATTCACAGCCGATACAAAATAATTATATGTTTGCACCTTTCAGCAGCGCTGTGTAGAACCCGTTGCCAGCGATGTGGAAGGCATAGTACACTGTTAACAGAGCCTGTTCTGTTGATAGTGCAAATGGTGCGGTCTACTGCCTGTGGAATTTTTGGAACAGTACTGAAGCGAATGCCACGAAGTGGTTCCTTCATCTTCGGAATCAAATCAAAGTCAGAAGGACTTAAGTCCGTGGAGTATGGTGGATGGTACAGTGCTTCCCAGTCCCATCGACCCAACAGAGCAGCCACAGTTTGTGCTGTTTGCGCCCGCGCTTTGTCGTGGAAAATGATGATTGGGAAAGTGTCGTCGCTTGTTTCGCAAAGCTGGTAGCAGGTGATGCTCCAGCAACGAACAGTAATACTGTGCACTGACAGTGTGCCGCGGGGGAACGTAATGCATTAGGATAACACCATCACAGTGGTGCACGAGAATCACCATAACTTTCACCATACTGGGGCTCTGACGCACTTTCGACTGTCACGACGACCCATAATGACGCCATTCGTTGGACTGGCGTTTTTGTTTTCGCTCATACAATGTGGGCCACGTCTCATCCAGTGCTACGATACGGCGTAAGAAAGCCTCTCCTTCGCGCTCATAGCGCTTCAAGTGCGCCTGAGCAGCGTCGGAACGCATCCATCTCTGCATTTCCATCGTGAAGCAACTTTTCGCATGCCCAGGCGTTCCTTCAGGATGCGAAGCAGAGACGTATGCGCTAATCCGGTTTAGTGGGCGAGCTCACGAATCGTATGGCGTCGATCACTGTTCACTAACGCGGCAACAGCATCCACTTCTTCTTCAGAGACGCTAGGACAACCTGCCCGATGCATGACTGCCACAATTTGCCGATCTTCGTTGAGGCTTTTACCCGCTGTTCTGTAGGCAGTGCCGATTTCCCGCACACCTTTGGAAGACCTTTATGACGCTGTCGTGCTGTACGACCACTGGCATATTCAATCTTGATCCAACTCCGTTGTTCCTGTTTCGTAAACATAGTGACACTGTTACGTTAGACCACTCGCTCACGATTGACTCTGTTTCCATTGATTGTGCGCACGCCGGTGACGTGGGACGGGCGAGTCCATTTGCTCGGAGGTGAGGTAGGTATGTCAACAACGTGTGCTATCAGCGACAATAGTAGATTCCATTGCACAGTGTCTCCACAGCAGTGGTGCCAGCATTTAAGTTTCAACCTACGCATTTCGTTGAACGAAGTACATATATCGTGACGCTGCAGAAAATTAACGTTTAGTAACCTATTAAACAATTTACTTTTACGTCATTACGGTAACCCGTTTTGAATGTTTTACATATATTCTATCACTGTAGATGCCTAATGCACTGGTAATCAATGCACAAACTTATTTTGATGTCAAAAGAAATAGTTATTGTTCAAAAAACGTAACGTTAAACTTTGGCAGTATTTAATGGAAGAATCTACATGATCATTACTGACAAAATAGAGTGTGTGCATGCATGGATGTATGTTTGTTTGTGTGTGTGTGTGTGTGTGTGTGTGTGTGTGTGTGTGTGTGTGTGTGTTGTGTGTGTGTTGCCGTTACTAGGAAAGCAATTCACTACGGAATATGTTAGCACACCGTCAGCTGTCAAGGTGCCTGAACAAACGGAAGAATATTGATAGGATCACAACTGACATTCTCTCTCTCTGCGCACAGCGCCTAGCGCACCCACCTTTACCGCTGCTCTTCACTCTAGTACTGCAGCCTCGGAAGCGTCTCGTGCTCTGCTAGCCAACACTTCCAGGCTGAGCCTTCTTCTACCGACAACGAAGGCAGCTCCACTGTGGCCACAGTGCGGGCCTCCAGGAGATGTTTGTCGCTGGAACAGGCGACTGTCTTCTTTTGTTACATTCTACCTCAGCTCACCACGTAGCAGATCAAACAGTGGCCTGAACTCTACCGAATGCGGCCTCTGGCTACATTACTAGCAGCACAGCACTGTAGCCGTGCCTGGTTGGGCAGGTAGGAAGAACGACAATCTACAAATTGCACATTCATGGCACACAAAAGTTATATTAATTCCACACATTCATTTCTACTAGTTTTCTGACTGTTAAATAAGTTTTCTTTAATCATTTAAGCAAATTCTTGAAGGGCTAAATTTGTGTACGGGATTCTGTTGTTAAGCAATACCACAACTGCCCCTTCTGGGTTTTCATTTATAAATTCCACAAAAGCATAATAGTTCTTAACATTACATGATTTTCCGAAGATGTACACCACATTGCTGTTTCTGTTGCACGTCCTGTATACTTTAAGATTCGGACAGGATATGTTGTTCGCTATGGTCTAACTGCATGATTGTCATTATGCAGCTTAATCTCTGAACGTAATTCCTGATGGATTCATCATTTTCAGTCTATTCTTAGCCCTGTAATCATCAAATAAGAAGTTTGATGCTTATGTTTTCTTTTTATTTCCATCTGAAATGAGTAAACGGGGCTAATTTTTTATTTATGTGATTATGTTATCTCCAAATATTTCCTCTAGCTTGCAGATGAAGTGTACATCGTATAAAGTTACTATCACCTCTGCATGTTAATTGTAAGATTAGACCGCATATTAAATCTCTAATGCTTCTCAGTCTCTTGTCGCTGCATTTGGAACAGACATGTAATAATGTTCACTGTGACTAAGCTATACTTATTATTGACAGAATAAACTTAATATTAGGAAACAAAAACTGAAACTATCGAAACAACAGAGCTCAGAAACGTCGGTGAGGGAAAAGATTCAAAGCAGTGATGTGAAGTATCTTGACAAACGGTATTTGACAGTAAAGTCCTCGTGTCTTACTGGGAGAGAACACCACGGAATGTTGCCACTAAATCATACCAATGTAGTAGGACGTTTCCTGCCAGCAATAAACGTAAAAGCACGTTAGCAGAGACGCCAGTCGAAAATTATCACTCACGTGCTGTTTATTCAGCTGGTAAAAAAACAGCAGGATTACGAAAGGAATTTTACAAGATACAGTACGTCTGTCGATATAGAAATCACATAAATACGAGGGTTGACTGAAAAGTCATGTCTCCACCTTCGTAACTCTTCAACAGTTGGCAGCAGTGGCATGCGACATGTACTGGCTGGTTCTGCAGTCTCTTCTCGGCAGTTCCGGTTGGCGAGAAGCCTTAGCATTGAACGGTAGTGTTGTTACAGTGAAAGTATGGAACCCTGCGCAGACGGTCGGTCAATCCAATTTAAGCAACGTGCAGTCACTGAATGCTGACAGCAGAAAGTGTCACCCCGAATGAAAGCAGTTAATGGTAATTGTGTTGATGTGGGTACTGTGCGTCGTTGGGCTAGTAAGTTTAAAGATATTGAGAGGGGAACATATGACATGCGTGACAAAACAAAGAGTTGAAAATCCTGTGACAGAGTTTCACATGCAAAATGTTGACAAATTGATTCAGGACGATCGTCGTATCACTCAGAGAGAAACTGCCAGCACAATCGGCATTTCACAAGAACGTGTGGGTAACATTATTGCTTTGCTTGGCTATTGGAATAAATGTGCACGATGGGTTCGCCGTATGCTGTCTCCTGAAATGAAAGCGCACAGACTTGAAATTCGCCAGGAACTCCTGTCGCATTACGAGAAAGAAGGTGACACCTTTCTCCATTCAATTGTGACAGGAGACGAACCGTGGGTAAACCATTACGACCCGGAAACGAAACGTTAGTCAATGGAATATCGTCACAAAGATTCGCACCACAAAAAGAAATTCAAGACGCAACTCTCAGCTGAAAAAATCATGACCACAGTGTTCTGGGATGCAGATTGTGTCATCCATGATGATTGCCTTGGTCGTGGAACGACAATAAATTCAGAGCGTTACATCACAACCCTGTGAACTTCGAAATGAAGGCTAACAAGGGTCCGAAAGGAAAAGGGAAATGATTACCTGTAGCATGAAAAACCCCACACTTCACGTGTCACCACAGCAGAACTTCAGAGTCGGAATCTCACCACCTTACGTCATCCGCCATACAGTCCAGACGTACCACCGTCTGCCTTCCATCTGTTCCCGATAGTGAAAGACGGTATGCGGGACATTATTATGCTTCTGGTGAAGACGTTGAGAGAACTGTGAGACTTTGGTTGCGGAAACAGAGTGTAGACTTCCTCCGTGACGGCTTCAGAAAACTTGTTCATGGTTGACAGTAATGTATCCTACTGGCTGGCTCGGCTATGAGCACTATGGGACTTAACATCTATGGTCATCAGTCCCCTAGAACTTTGAACTACTTAAACCTAACTAACCACCGAGCGAGGTGGCGCAGTGGTTAAGCACTGGACTCGCATTCGGGAGGACGACGGTTCAATCCCGCATCCGGAAATCCTGATTTAGGTTTTCCGTGATTTCCCTAAATCGCTCCAGGCAAATGCCGGGATGGTTCCTTTCAAAGGGCAAGGCCGACTTCCTTCCCCGTCCTTCCCTAATCCGACGAGACCGATGACCTCGCTATCTGGTCTCCTTCCACAAAACAACCCCCTCCCCCCCCCCCCCCAACCTACTAACCTAAGGACAGAACACAACACCCAGTCATCACGAGGCAGAGAAAATCCCTGACCCTGCCGGGAATTGGCTGGTGATTATGTGGAAAAGTAAATAATGGTAATTAAAAATCACATTCTATGGATTACTTCTGCGTTTGATTTATTAAAATATTGCCATCCAAACCAAATTAACGAAGGTAGCAAAACATCAGAGGATTCACCTCATCGTAGTCGTTGAACGATTTAAGAAAATAGTTGCGTATTGTAAACCATCTTGTGGACGGTACAGTATTCACTGAAACTTTTTGATTTGACATTACTTATGTTTTTATGTAATTTAGGCGTATATGACAACGGCGATACATATTCCGTATTGTTGTGCATACTCGGTTGTTTGAAAATCCGATCGGACTCTACGCTGATCAACTGTTGGTTTACGACCAAGAGCATCTCGCGAAATCAGCCAACAAGCTACGCCGAGAATGGAATGCATGTTTTAGAGTTTAGGGTGAACACTTTTATTCCTTCCATTTTCAGTCTAAAGTACGTCGCTACTACGCTATGATGTCAATAATACAGATAAAGAGAAAGAGGGGAGGCAAAAAGAGAAAGAGAGAGTGAGAGAGAGAGAGAGAGGGAGAGAGAGAGAGAGAGCTAGACAGTCAGGGATTCTATGTTGGATTCGATATCCTATTTACTGAACAATGAAACACGTGTACTGTTGAATATAGATTGCTTTCTTTGTTATTACCACCTGTCGTGCAATGGCAAGTCTGACCGATTACAGCAGCTGAAACATGTTCAGGGAAACGCAGTAGAGCAGCCATCAAAGTGAATAGCGAGACGTCGTCCCCGAACTGTAGCTAATACAGCGTAAATACCTCAGCTGAGACTACAGAGGTATTGTTCACAGTGCTCCCACGTGCTGGTGTATAGTGGAATTGCCACTCTTTAATGCACATACGAGGCAGAACTGAAACCGCTGTTACGGACACTTCATTGGACGAACGAAAGGGACGCAGAAATTTATCAGTAGCCTCATTGTTCGTGTGCCATTCAGTCACCTCCAAGCCCTTTATGTCAGAAATAACTGCTATGCTTTGTGTTTGTTTCATCTCTGTGGAATAGCTTTTACCCCTTTTTCAAGTTGACGTACAACGCCTCTGCTTGTCAAAAATCTTTTAACATGTTCTTCAATCTTTCCGGCGAGGTATTTCTGTCCCAGTTCTCCATGAATGTCTTTACGAGTGCAATTTACATAATGCCTTCTATAAACGGCAGCGATAAATCAACAGCTAGGTTTCTGAAAGTAGTGCATAGTTTGTGATGTACTCTGTACCCACCTCCCACCCCTCACCACACACACACATATACACACAATGAAACAAAACTCATGAAGATGGTGATCTAAGTGTATAAGTTGATGTATCATTTTAATTTAACAGGTAGGAGACAGTGGCATTCCTGTAATTGTTATTGGAAGCTCCTGGCGCATACGGAGTACATGTACACTCCGCGTGATACAGTTCGAACGATAATAGACTCAACTAATAGTTCATCCATAGAACCTGATCACGCACTAGAGAATAAATGATGTCGCGAGTGTACAGTTTCTGTGAAATACAGGATTTTATATTCTACGTGAATGAAAGTAGAAAATTGAGATACATCTTAAGTTACGTGTAAATTACAAAAATTTTTACTTTCGAAAGAGCCGTAACATTTTAAAACTGTGCAGCTTTTACATGTATTAACACGTAGCATTTTGGTACTCCTTAAAATTGTGCTAGGTTAAGCGTTCTAATTTCAATTTCAGAAATGTTCAACATCCCCTCCACTAAACACATGACAAACTTCCAGACGCTAGACAAACGCGTAGCCTGTATTCGCAAGCGTGAATGGAATTACCACTTTCACTGCAGTACCTTTGCTGCGTCGGAGGTAATTGAAAGATTTTAGAAAGGGAGGAATACGTACTCTTACACAAACTACCACAATAAAGACCACATAGAGTAACATCAGGCGACCTGGGTTGCCAACAGAGCAAAGCAAGATCTGTCCGACCCTGGCAGTCGCTCTATAGCGATGACAATTCAGTGTCAGGAAATGTTCTTACTTACGGGTTTCTGTATGATGGTGTTCTGTCGTATGACAATATAAAATGTGCGGCATGTTGTCGCAGATGTCCAAAATATCCAGATGTGTGATTCCTGCATCCGTCTTTTCTGCGAAAGAGAAAAGGCCGTAAAACGTTTGTCGACAGACTGCGCAAAACTCATGAGGTGAGAGTCCGTCTCGTGTCACACTGTGATACACTGCTGCCCCGTTCCCCATACGCTAATGCTGTGGCTGTTTATATCCCCACGTAACAGGAACGTAAGCTCATCACTGACCACAAGGCAAGAGTTCATCTTCCAGTTCCACACCTAGACTGGATTCACAAAAGTCTTTGAGTTCTAGGTTGTCATGAACATGGGCTTCTACCAATAGAATATTGTGCGATTTGAAACACAAAAATGGAAAGCACCAGACAGAAACAAGCAATATGTAACTCTTGGCCGGCACGGTGATTCAACTTTGGTGTAAAATATTCAATGCTGCTCTGCGTTCTGAACGAAACCACCAGTGTCTCGAGATTACTGGTGCAATCGTCGACGGCTTTGAACTGCAGAAGATACAGTGCCGTGTTGTCGACGTAACTCACGCTGCACAGTTGTAACCGAAAAGCTACTGAACTAGGTAGAATTAATGCTGAACTAATCATATACGGAAGAATTATTTTAGAATTTTATTTCGCCATTTTTAAATACGTGTCTTACCTGAGGAATGGAACATCGTTAAAGATATTTCTATACACGGAAAAGACACTAGAAAGACACAAGAAATTATCGAGAAATAGAGTTACTACAAGCAGGATTTAAATTTACCGGAAAATTCTTAATAAAAAATTGCAAGCTATCGCTAATGTAATTCTTTATGAATAACAGTCAGGCTGTAGCAAGCGACTTTGTGCAATATTATGTTTACAAGAAGAACATTAAAATACTTCTGAAATTTTGATTATAAATGCATTTAGCGATTACTAGAGAGCCTTTGATGATGTAAAGACACCCCTTATGTAGAAAATATTAGAAATAAAACGTTTTACTAAACATTTTATTAATTCTATAAGGACTCTATTTGTAAATAAGAAAACAGTTATCAGGTCAGTTTTGTAGTCTATCGCTCACATTATTTAATTTATATAGTTGAAAGCTGAAATACAGTTAAGAATTAAAATAGAATCTGGCATACCATTAAATACTCCATTAAGTGCTGATGATTAGGTAATTACACTGGTAAAATAAGCTAATGTAGAAAGAACACTATATATATTGAATGTTCATGTGAAAAGGTACGAGACGTCATGACAGCTAAATTCCTCTTTGGGATAACGTAATGAGAAATCTAGGGACGCAAATGTAGCGTCATCACCTCCCCCTAAAAATTCAAAGCTGTGCGCTCAGCACGTAAGGTGATGTTCGCCGTCTTTTTCTACGTTTAAGGCTCGGCACTCATCGAATTCCTTGAGCACAGGAAACGCATTAAACCCATCAAAAGCAAACAGTCTGGGCTACTCTCGGAGGTACAACCCTCGTCTACACGTCTGCGAGATCACACAAAGTGAGATGACCAAGTACAACATGAGCGACATCTCTGCTCCCCAGACACGTTACTCTACAATTATTATACATGTTTAGAGTACAACTCGAGTTCCACTGTTATATGTAGAAGTGACAGCCGATAAGTAGAAAGAATCCATTGAAATACTCTTGAGGGCAAAGATTTGTCTGATGTTATAGAATAAGAAACAGGAGTCGATTTATAGGAGGTACGGGATACAGTATGAGAAACAGAATTTAAGATAGATTTGGAGTGCTTAAGAACAAATAAGGCAGAAGGGACAGGTAACATTCCATCACAATTTCTTAAGTCACTGGGGATGTGGCAACAAAATTACTATTTACGTACGTGTGTAGAATGTGTGAGACTGGCAATATACCGTCTGACTTTCTGAAAAATATCATCCACACAATTCCGAAGAGAGCAAGATTTGACGGTGCGAGAATTATCGCACAATGAGCTTAACATCTCGTGCATCCCAGTTGCTGAAAACAATAATATATAGAAGAACAGAAAAGAAAATTGAGGATGTATTAGATGACGATCAGTTTGGCTTCAGAAAGAGTAAAAGGCATCAGAGACGCAATTCTTACGTTGTAGTTAATTACGAAAGCAAGGCGAAAGAAAAATCAAGACAACTTCCTAGGGTCTGTCGACCTGGAAAAGGCGTTCGACTACGTAAAACGGTGTAAGATGTTGAAATTCTGACAAAATAGGGGTAAGCTATAGGGAGAGACGAGTAATATACACTATGTACAAAAGCCAAGAGGGAATAATAAGAATGGACGATCAACAACGGAGTTCTCATATTAAAAAGGGAGTAAGAAAGGAATGTAATCGGGAGGACGACGGTTCAGTCCCGCGACCGGCCATCCTGATTTGGGTTTCCGTGATTTCCCTAAATCGCTCCAGGTAAATACCGGGATGGTTTCACTGAAACGGCACGGCTGACTTCTTTCCCTGTCCTAACCCGATGAGAGCGATGACTTCGCTGTTTGGTCTCTTCCCTCAAACAACCCCACCCTCACCCCCCACCCCCAGGAATGTAATCTTTTGCCCGTAATGTTAAATCTGCACATCGAAGCAGCAGTGATGGAAATAAATGAAAGGATTAGGAGTGGAATTAAAATTCAAGCTGAAAAGATATGTACTACACGTTTCACTGATGATATTTTCATCCTGAGTGAAAGTGATGAAGAATTACATGATCAGCTGAATGGAATGAAAAATCTAATGAGTACAGAATATGGACTGAGAGTAAATCGAAGAAAGGCGAAAGAAATTAGAAGTAGCAGAAATGAGAACAGCGAGGAACTCAACATCAGAACTGATAGCCACGAAGTAGATAAAGTTAAGGAATTCTGCTACGTACGCAGAAAAATAGCTGATGACATATGTGGCAAGGAAGACATCAAACGTAGACTACCATTGGAAAAAAGAGCATTCCTGGCCAAGACAAGTCTACTAGCATCGAATATAGGCATTTGGAGCACAGCATTGTATGGACTCTAGAAAACCAGAACAGAGTGCATGGAAGCGTTTGAGATGTGGAGCTACAGACGAATGTTGAAAATTAGGTGGACTGTTAAGGTAAGGAATGAGGACGTTCTGCGCAGAATCTAAGAGGAAAGGAATATGAGGAAAACACTGCCAAGAAGAAGGGACAGCATGATAGGACATCTGTTAAGACATGATGGAATGAGTTCCATGGTATAAGAGGAGCTTCTCTGAGATGAAGAAGTTGGCACAGGAGAGCAATTCATGGCGGGTTGCAGTCAGAAGACTGATGACAAAACAAAAAAAGTGTTGCCTTTCTCTGGACCCCCCCCCCCCCCCATAGCTAAGATAATATACCAACTTTAGGTATATCTACAAATAAGACAAAGATAATGGCTTTGAAACGTAAAAATCCAGTCAGATCGAAAATAATAATAACAAATTACAAATTTTAAAACAAGTACCTAGGATGTGATATTAGTTTTAACACTTTTAAAACTTAATAAGTTTCCAGCTATCTAGGTACAACTGGAAGAATTTTGAAAAACAAAAGAGGAAAAGGAATGGGAGAGTAAATCCTAGTGAAATTCTATAAAGTTAGAGGAGTACCTACTTTTCTATATTGTTCTGATTTATGTATAAAACAATCGTGTATGCAGGTAACAGAGATGAACCGCATGAAACATGTCAGGAGCCGTAGTAAAATGAGAAGAGTAATGAACAAGGAATATTACATTAAAATCAGAGTTAAGAAATCTCTTCAAGTAATAATAAGATAGAAGAGAATGGAACAGAATGGAAGAATCGTGTTGACAGACAGAAAACACATTGACAAAAAGTAATTAACTATTGGGCGACTGAAAAGAGAGAATTATGTGGATCTCCTAACAGATGGGTGGATGATAGTTCGGACCAGGTGACTACGACAACTGATTCTTGGAAGGAGATGGGTATAACTGTGGTGATTGAACTCAACTCTTGAGCGCTATACACCCTCCTGACTCTCTTATCTCCATTTCGATTCATTAACAACGAGCAAACTACCGGGTATGTAAGTATTCACTGATAAATGAATGAATCTTGTCACACTGTGACACACTTGATACACTGTGAGATTGCTGTGCAATTAACAGATGAATAAAAGCAACCATTTTAGCTATTTCACCGTCTATTACTTTAAGCATATTTTCCACGTCAGTCACACCTTCTTGGACCTATTAACCCGTCAGCTCTTCTTTTAGAATGTCTTTGATATCAGTACATGACAGAACACGCGGTTTATTCAGGGTGTTGTGCAGCACTGTTTCTGTGGTATTTTCCTCAAGACATTGAAATGCCTGGAGTCTTGTTGCTTGTTAGGATGTGACTGTTTCAAGCAAAAGTGTCCAATTTCTTAGTCGCTTTACAGACCTGAAGTGACAGAAGTGTCTTGTAGAAGCTTTTGGATGCAGTAAGCTGGATCTTTCCCAATGATTACATATTTTGGTTTAACCCCTAATATATGTGTTCTGTTGCTGATACCTGACAAATGTTGAGCAATGCTTTTTTTCAAGAGGTCTCTTGCAGGCTGAGCATTGATACCGATCAGTGGGACACTAATGCCACCAGGACCTGAACTGGAATAGTCCCATTTCGATCCCACGACTCGCCAGGGATCTAAGGTCCACCCTCACAGAACCGTAGCAAGCGTTCACGGAAGTGGGGTGAGTCAGTTGCCCCAGACGTTGTCCGCTAACAACATTTTCCCCTCAACAGCCAGCATCCCATCCGCACGTAGGACACCTCGAGTGTTTTTAGAGGTCTATCTGCGACCAGGGTGGTTAAACCAAGCTCCTCTCTCCCTATGATACACATCGCACCACTTCCGCCCTGCATAGTGGTCGTTGAAGACTGTGCAGAGCTTACGATTAAAGGCGGCTAGCAGCGGTGACCAGTTCCCAGCTTAGGAACTGTGCGTGAACCAAACTCGGAACCAGCCGGTGGAGGCAAAGCTCCTTGAGGTGCTCGCCATTTGCCACGAGCCAAGAAGCACATGTGGTTCAGCGAATTCCACAGACGCGGTATGTATTACCATCTACACAGTGCTCGTTATCATTGCGTACATTGAACTTGGCAGTTAACGCCAAAGAGTCTAAATGGCTTCACGGGACAGTATGGTGAGGATGCACAACAAAAGTCCAACATCAAGCGGCTGTGTGACACCTTACAACAAACAAAAGCAAGTTTAGATGCTGGGAATAGTTCGCGATTAAACATCATAACCGGAAAAGTATGTGTACGAGAATGGTGTGTATTGTTTGAGACAGCTCACACAAAAAAAGAAAAAAAAATAACATAAAACTTCGTATTCAGTTACGTGGAGGGCGGATTCAACAGCTTTTGTAACGCACGAGGAAAGAAAATAGCTAAAAGGCAACTGATTTCATATATCTTTCCCACTGTTGTACATCTTTAGCTGTAACAAACGTTGTTCTAATACGTCTCGTTTCTTGTGCATTATCCAGAAATCGAGGTACATAGTCAGGAATTTGAGTACCATAAGAGAGCGTCAGACAGTAAGTAGGAACATCATCCCGACATGCTAAATTCGCAAACTGAAAGTTCGCACGTACTGCGTTAGATTCTCGTCAGTTGCTTCCTTTTTGCGGTCTAACACCATACACTTGTAACACAGCAACGAATCATGTTTCTTCTGAAAATAACAATAACAAGAATGAGAACAATAGTGGTTTATTAGCAAGTGCGCTCGCGCAACAAGTTGTGTGTGTGTGTGTGTGTGTGTGTGTGTGTGTGTGTGTGTGTGTTTGCGTGGTGAGGTGCTATCGAGGTATAATAGAAAACTATGATAAAATGATTATTCTAATATTAGCCATCTAAACGACGGGAGTAACGATCGTGAAAATAATCACTATGGTTACTAGCATTTTAGCTCGAAACACACTAGTATTGGAAATGGAATCCTCAGCAACGCGTTTCGGGAGTCAGGATTAACTTTTTCATTTCTGGAGACGTTGTAACGATACAGATGTTTCGTGCAGGAGTAAAAAAAAAATCAAGGAATGACGAAATGCGAATCCACTGTGAGAAGAATCTATCCCGTAATCTAACGCAGCTTTCAGTAACGAAGGTCCCCGGCGGTTGGTACTCTCGTATGCTTCACAAGCATATGGTTCTAGAGCGTTATTTGTTACACTAAACAATGGACTACAATCGTGCGAAAGACGACCAAAATTCCCGACTCGTTACGTATATGCTTCCCTTGTTGCGGGGTTGCCAGATTGAACTAGAGGCAGGAACGAATACTAATGACCCGGCCATCGACATTTCTGTAATTGCGCATTGAATTTGTTAAACAGATTTTTCTGTATTACTACATTCACAATTTTTACTAACATAACAAAATTAAATACCACCACTACTAATCACTTACCAACGCCGTAATTACCACTACCCGAATCTATACCAAACCAAATAAAAACAGTAGTAGTAAAAATTATTTTTATAAACGCGTTTCTTATTACACCCATTTTGTTGAGAATCTCCCTGCATTCAGAAGAAACTTGTATTTAAGAACCACCCCGTAGAAATATTCACATATCATTTTCAAATTCATCACAACACTTCTTTCGGTTATTACAAGTTCGACACACATTCTGTGTCTAGCATCCCACCATCACAAACTCACTGGACTAAACATGTGTTCAACGTGCGCGTTGTTGACTATACGGACATTCTGCATTATTTTGAACATGTTTGCCGCATCTGCTTTTTCTATAAAGTCACCACACACTTTACAATAATTATAATCCTTCTCACCAAGATCTGACACTAAATATTTCAAAACAGAAAACTCCTGATATATTATACTAGCACATACATGTGACTACATTTTCACGCTATTGGGATGCATAGATCCTGGGAAATCAGTAGCCAGAACCACCACCTCTGGCCTGATAACGGCCTCGATACGCCTGGGCATTAGGTCAAACAGAGCGTGGATGGCGTGTACAGCTACAGCTGCACATGCATCTTCAGCATCTTCAGAGTAGTGACTGGCGTATTGAGACGAGCCAGTTGCTTGGCCACCATTGACCAGACGTTTTGAGTTGTGAGAGATCTGGAGAATGTGCTGACCAGGGCGGCAGTCGAACATTTTCTGTATCAAGGAAGGCCAGTACAGGACCTGCAATGTGCGGTCGTACATTATCCTGCTGAGATGTAGTGTTTCGCAGGGATCGAATGAAGGGTAGGGTCACGGGAAATGTAACGTCCACAGTTCAAAGTGCCGTCAGTGCGAACAAGAGGTGACCATGACGTGGAAGCAATGGCACCCCATATCAACACGCCAGGTGAAAAGCCAGTACACGCTTCCAATGTGCATTCACCGTGATGACGACAAACACGGATACCACCATCAAGATGCTGTAAACAGAACCTGGATTCATCAGAAAAAAATGATATTTTGCCTTTCGTGCACCCAGGTTCTTCGTTGAGTACACCATCGCAGACGCTCCTGTCTGTGATGCAGCGTCAAGGGTAACCGCAGCCATGGTCTCCGAGCTGATAGTCCATGCTGCTGCAAACGTTGTCGAGCTGTTCGTGCAGATGCTTGTTGTCTTGCAAACGTCCCCATCTGTTGACTCAGGGATCAAAACGTGGCTGCACGATCCGTTACAGACATGCGCGTAAGATGCCTGTCATCTCAACTGCTCGTGATACGAGGCAGTTTGGATCCAGCACGGCGTTCCGTGTTACCCCCCTGAACCCACCGATTCCCTATTCTGCTAACAGTCATTGGATCTCGGCCAATGCGAGCACAAATGTCGCGATCGATAAACCGGAATCGCGATAGGCTACAATCCGACCTTTATCAAAGTCGAAAACATGATGGTACACATTTCTTCTCCTTACAGGAGGCATCACAAAAACGTTTCACAAGGCAACGCCGGTCAACTGCTGTTTGTGTATGAGAAATCGGTTTGTAAACATTCCTCTTGTCAGCACGTTGTAGGTGTCGCCATCGGTGCCGACCTTGTGTGCATGCTCTGAAAAGCTAATCATTTGCATATCACAGCATATTCTTCCTGTCCGTTAAATGTCGCGTCTGTAGCGCGTCATCTTCGTGGTATAGCCAATTTTAATGGCCAGTAGTGTAGTTTCTCTTTAACATATGGCAGAAGCAAATCTTTTAACGCCTCACGTTTAGTTTGGCCGTGTCTAGGGATGAATTCCGTGATGATATTTCGAGACCACCATCGTTACGGACCTACATCCTGAGAAGATCCAATTTTGTCCCAATTCCGCAGAATACTGTTACGAGCTATGCTCAAGTAATGAAGTAACGCCATCTGTTAACGCCTGAATTAGTTTTATTTATGTCAACAAGTTTATGTCGGTAAGGTCTCTCATAGATGGCATTGCACGTTGCATATCTTGTAACAACGAGGGATTCTCCTTCTAAATCTATCCCCAATCATTCGAGAAAACTCCAAACTACTCCAGTAGTACGGGGCTTGAACCAAGTAGCGCCGCCTCGAAGAATCGGAAAGTTCCTATTTGAATAGCGATCTCATATGACGATCCTTTCGAACAATGTGTGTAAGCTAGTAATATCTGAAGTGTTTATTGCGGTCTGGCAAATTCCAGCTTCTAAAATTATGAGAGTATTTGTTTTCTATTCCTGCACTCAACGCCATTGTGGAAAGAGTATTTACGCTGATGTCTTCCAAGCCTACTGGTGTCGTGCAGTCTACCTCGCCTTCCGTATACGCCTCCCGTCCCCATGCAGAACCTCTATGGCCTCATTCCTTTCCCCCATCTGCTCCTATTTCTCGAACATATTGGTATATTCTACACCTCCCACTACCTTGATCCCCCTCATCGCCTGGTTCCTCCTCTTTTCTCCAATCTCTGCTCTCTGCCATGCCTTCACTGTTGTGTCTCCCCTACCCTTCATCTCTACACCCTCCAGGATGATGCCCTCTCTCCTTCCATTTATCCCTCCCATCAACTCTGATCCTCACCTCCCCCTCCTTTCCTCTGTCCTGGGCTCCATCTCCCCCCCTTTCATTCCTGTTTTTTTTTTTCCTGCCTACCTTCTCTCTCTCTCTCTCTCTCTCTCTCTCTCTCTCTCTCCCTACTCACCCCCTTCCTCTAGTACTTTTGCATTCCCCTCCTCTGCCTTTCCCCACTCCCTCTCGCATCTGCCTTGCCCCTTCTCATGAGTCCTCTGTCAGCTCCTTCCCCTCTCTGCCCCACATCGTTTTTCCTCTTTCCCTTTTCCTTTTCTTTTCCATCATCTGTCCAGGTTCCCCCCATCTGCCATCGGCTATGGTGCGTCATATTTGTGCCAATTTTTTACAGCAGTGTTCAAGTGAGTGTGCAGGTTCCCCCCACCCCCCCCCATCTGCCATCGGCTATGGTGTGTCATATTTGTGCCAACTTTTTAGAACAGTGTTAAAGTGAGTGTTCAGTATTGTGCGTCTTTTCCAAAGTGTTGCGAACAGAAATCATGTTGTCGCTGGGTGTGATTTTTATATCTCTTGCGAACAGAAACGAGACTGTCGCCATGTTTTTTCATTGCCTGTATATTGTTTTATCTGTCTGCTTTCTTTGTATTTTATTAGTATCGCCAACCCTTTGTTTTATGTTTTAAGTTCCACAATTCTCCGCCATTTTACAATTTAAATCGCCGATATTATCGCCTGCTTTTATTATTTCATATATTCATTTCTTTAAAACAAATTCTGTAGGCTGAAGAGCGGCGTACTAAGCTGCTGCAGCACGCTCCCTTCAGGGGGAATCGAATCTCAATCAAAGAAAAAAACGTCTACTGGTGAGATAAATCAATTGCTGTGGGGGACTGTGGAATCAGTCTTACAATTACAGTTTAACTACAGGCTAACTTGCATGGAAATTTATAAATGCATAAAAGGAAACAAAAGCCATTCTCAATAAGTTGAAATCTTCTGTGGTGTACCAGCTACTTCTGTCAATGAAACTCCACACAATTTTTAAAAATTAAAATTAATTTTATTAAACAAGTGTTTTCTTCATTTCAACACATCTCTTCTCTATTATTACTATATCCGGTAGCCACTTCTTTCTTTCTTCGCAACAGAGTCTCCTTTGACAACATATGGTTTTAATTTACAACCACAACCTTGAGAATTGTAGGAATAATGAAGTTTCATCGTATGATAAGTCAAAGTTAATTCCGTGGCAGCGATTTTGTCGTCTTCTGCAGTAAATTATTTTGAAAAGATTTTAAGAAGAGACTGTTCTTTCTTTTGTCAATATTATTGGCTTTGTTTCTGGTTGTAAATGTTTATTCAGGGTCATCAGGCACATGTTTTTAACGGTAAATGAGATAGTGTATATTACGCTCTTACACATACTCTCATTACTACCAAGTTTTTGTAAGGACTTTTTATAATAATTTTTGTCCTGCAACCATTCTTCACGAAACAGACGTATACATCATCTCCTCATTTCACTATTATTACTCGCTATTCTGGATTGTAAAACCAAGTATATTAACGCACCACCCGAGCATCCCAACAATAGGCGATAAACTCTTACTGACAATGGACGGACAAACACAAAAAATAGACGTTTGCCAGTCGACAGTTTGCCGTAGCTTATCAGTGTTTCTTTAGCTATGTGCTAGCCTAATATTAGATACGCAGTAATGAAATGCTGTTGGAACAGAAACAGAAACATAACATTTTGTTACAATAAAAAATTAATATTCGCATAAAATTATTCAAAATGATTGAAGAGTAAGATCAAATTCAAGCACGCAGACTAAAATCATTATCCCGTATACCAGGACAATTCATTCCAAACTCGGACACTCGCGCCCAAAGATCTTGCAACCCTATTCGCTAGCCGTTCTGTCGTAAGGCACTGCCGTTTAAACACGCTGTACAACACCTCGACGGGTAAACATGCTAACATACGTAGCAAGATTAAACTAAGCGGAACACCTGACGACATTCTGCCGAGAAACCTCCGCTCCAACGGATAGCGCACCTCTCAGCGAGCTGCCGCACTCGGAAGCCATGTTTGCTGTTCCCCTCAGCGCGTTGCGACAGCCTCTCTGCCGGTGGGCATCATCCGTACACTAGAAGCAGCTGCGCTGATGACTGTTGGATAGGGCTCTTGTTGAAGTATCGTTATCTTCGCAGGAACTATCGATATACATCGACGCTATATCCTAACCGGTATATCATTACGTAAATGGTGATATCGAGTGTTAATATTTTTATTTTACACATTTGTCTCACAATTTTCGGACTTATTTAGAGTTTAATTTACGTCTATGGTCACAAAATTTTTGTTAACAGATTACCGGTTTCGGTCTATAATGACCATCATCAATCTGTGGGTTTCGGTCTATAATGACCATCATCAGATCTGTTGCAAGAAACGGGGGAAAAAAATAAATACACTCGCAGATTGTCTACAGCCTAAAAAAAAATGTACTGCAGCCATAGTGGTATCGTCAAATGTTAACGCAAAACCAGCACCAGCATCATCAAATACATATAAATAACATCGTATCCACGAGTCATGTTGTCAATAACACTACTGTTCAAACAAGCTGCCGTACAGTAGCCACAAGATGTTTGTGTTGTAAGTTCACCAAATGTCGCTAATGTAGGCATACACTAGTTTTCAATGATTAATTGAACAGCGTAAAATAAAGGAGGATACAATAGTTGAAGTCTGTAATGAGCTTCTAACATCTAAAAGGTAATCAGTAATAAGAAGCGGTGAAGTAGAACACGACGAAAGCTAGATTGTTAAAAGAGAAAGAGTTAAGAGACAGTAGTTGGTACATGCTCGAGTTCCAAATTCTATCTAATGACATAAGTAATGAACACCTTTGACTGTGCACGGAATTATAATAAAAAACTATAAAACAAATCGCTAAAGATGCCACAATGAAAGAAAACATAGTGCTGCACATAATCAGCGCCCTCTGTTAGCGCTAACGCCAGAATCACGCATAGTCGAGAAGTGGTTGGAGGAACATGAGGGCCAGAGGACTCCACCTACACTGCGGCACTCAGTTGGGGCACGAAGTCGCCCTGCAAGTTAAGCAGTTTTTTTCTCTTTCTTTGTTTGTTTGTGTCTTTCTTTCTTTCTTTCTTATAAATTACAAGCTCCTCTAACAAATTAAGAGCACGATCTATTTCCACTCTGTGAAACCACCGAGCGAGGTGGCGCAGTGGTTAGACACTGGACTCGCATTCGGGAGGACGACGGTTCAATCCCGCGTCCGGCCGTCCTGATTTAGATTTTCCGTGATTTCCCTAAATCACTCCAGGCAAATGGCGGAATGAGTCCTCTGAAAGGGCACGGCCGACTTCATTCCCCATCCTTCCCTAATCCGATGAAACCTCCTTCCCCAAAACAACCAAACAACCAACCACTCTGTGAAAAATACGCATACAATTCTCAGTACTCCCTATGGAATCACCAGTTTCAGTTACATGCTGTCCTAAAGCAGTTTTGTTCCGTGGCTGTGAGCGTTGTTTAAATCTTAATATAAAAGCGTGCCCTGTTGACTGATGTAATATTTGACACAGCTGCTACAGTCAATCGTGTGTACTCCAGAGACTTCAAATTTGTAATACTTCCCTTTCAATTTATGTTTTATTCGCCGTATTAGGGTGTTGTTAACCTGAAAGCCACTTTTGACATTAGACTTTTCAAAACATTTCTATATTTGCAGGAACATTACATAAAACAGGTATGCCTCTTCATACTTAAAGCGCACAAACGCATGTACACTACTGGCCATTAAAATTGACTACACCACGAAGATGACGTGCTACAGACGCGAAATTAAACTAACACGAAGAAGATTCTGTGATATGCAAATGATTAGCTTTTCATAGCATTCACACAAGGTTGGCGCCAGTGGCGATACCTACAACATGCTGACATGAGAAAAGTTTACTACCGATTTCTCATACACAAACAGCAGTTGACCGGCGTTGTCTGGTGAAACGTTGTTGTGATGCCTTGTGTAAGGAGAAGAAATGCGTACCATCACGTGTCCGACTATGTTAAAGGTCGTATTGTAGCCTATCGCGGTTGCGGTTTATCGATCGCGACATTGCTGCTCGCTTTGGTCGAGATCCAATGACTGATAGCAGTATATGGAATGGGTGGGTTCAGGATGGTAATACGGAGCGCTGGATCCCAACGGCCTCGTATCACCAGCAGTCGAGATGACAGGCATCTTATCCGCATGAGTGTAACGGATCGTGCAGCCACGTCTCGAACCCTGAGTCAACAGATGGGGACGTTTGGAAGACAACAACCATCTGCATGAACAGTTCGACAACGCTTGCAGCAGCATGGACTATCAGCTCGGAGACCATGGCTGCGGTTACCCTTAACGCTGCATCACAGACAGGAGCGCCTGCGATGGTGTACTCAACGACGAACCTGGGTGCACGAATGGCAAAACGTCATTTTTTTTTTTGATTAATCCAAGTTCTGTTTGCAGCAGCATTATGGACGCATCCGTGTTTGGCGACATCGCGGTGAGCGCACATTGGAGGCGTGTATTCGTCATCACCATACTGGTGTATCATCCGGCGTGATGGTGGGGGGTGCCATTGGTTACACGTCTCGGTGACCTCTTGTTCGCATTGAAGCTACTTTGAACAGTGGACGTTACATTTTAGAAGTGTTACGACCCGTGGCTCTACCCTTCATTCGATCCCTGCGAAACCCTACATTTCAGCAGGTCAATGCACGACCGCATGTCGCAGCTCGTGTGCGAGCCTTTCTGTATACAGAAAATCTTCGACTGCTGCTCTGGCTAGCATATTCTCCAGTCTCTCACCAAGTAAAAACGTCTGTTCAATGGTGGCCGAGTAACTGGCTCGTCACAATACGCCAGTCAAAAAAAATGGTTCAAATGGCTCTGAGCACTATGGGACTTAACATCTGCGGTCATTACTCCCCTAGAACTTAGAACTACTTAAACCTAACTGACCTAAGGACATCACACACATCCATGCCCGAGGCAGGAACGCCAGTCACTACTCTTGATGAACTGTGGTATCGCGCTGAAGCTGCGTGAACAGGAGTACCTGTACAAGCCATCCAAGCTCTGTTTGACTCAATGCCCAGGCGTATCAAGGCCGCTATTACGGCCAGAGGTGGTTGTTCTGGGTACTGATTCCTCATGATCTATGCACCCAAACTGAGCGATAATGTATTCACATGTCAGTTGTAGTATAATATATTTGTCCAATGAATACCCGTTTATTAATCAGCATTTCTCCTTGGTGTAATAATTGTAATGGCCAGTAGTGTATATGTCAGTAGCACTTTTCGTTATGGTCTATTTATTGTTTTTAAGCTGGAGACAATCTGCGAGTGTATCTATGTTTTTCCCCCACTTTTTGCTTCAGATCCGATGATGGTCATTATAAACCGAAACCAGTAATCTGTTAACAAAACGTTTGTGCTCATAGACGTAAATTAAAAGAAATTAATTCTATATATGGGGGTCTGCTTTATTCGCAGCTTGAGAAGATATATAGAGTTGTTCTTTTGAAATTGTAGTAGAAGATAATTTTACTCTGACCGTGTGAAGGAGACTTACTACTTTTTGAGATTTCATCACATCCAATCGTTCTCTTTGACTCTGCGAAGCACGTATATGTGGCACAAAAGAATAAGTCCCATTTCACAGTGGGAGGGGGTGGGGAGAGGGAGCTGGCGGAGTGATTGAAGCAACAAGTCCTCCAATCTGAACAAATAGCACACCAGCTACGTTAAGAAACAAAATTTTAACGCAACTAGTATGCTATTGCTTCAAATCGGCATTCTTCAGAAACATTTGCTGAAAATGATGAACAAACATCAAAAAGATAAAATTTGTCTTTGTGGTCGACGGAGACGAGCGAGGGGAAATTCTCAGTTAATCGGCGTTTGGCGCTATCAAAAGAAAATGCCACATTCATCTTCACCACCCAATTTTGACACTACAATTGCTAGGTCGCTTGCCTTGGCAGAAATAAAAGAAAAATAAACAGGGACGTTGAAATGAAGAGTTTATGCATTGTATTTTTATTAGAATTTTATGATTGAAAACAAGCCCCAAACAGGGGTTGCTCGGAAGGTGCGGTTTCTTTATTGCTTGACCATGAACTAGCAAGACTTCCAGGTCCCACATGATTTACTGATTTTCATGTAGAGAAAGTTGAATCTTGAAGAAATGAAAAAAAAAACTCAATGGTAAGAAAAAATCTCACAGTCATAGGTTTAATTATCAATTATCCAGAAAAGTTATACATATATCACAATTAATGCAATGACGATATAATTCCTTCGTCCAAATAAGACTGATGACATAACGTTAGAATGCGTCGCTTCAAGATCGGCTCCAGCTGGTAAGTGCTTAAATGAGATGTCTTTTCTTCTTGATACAAAAGTTGCTGAACGAAAGAGTGGTAGCAGACTCAAGAGATAACAATGTGCTATCACCGAGCGAGATATCGCAGTAGTCAGTTCAATGGACTCGCATTCGAAAGGACGACGGATCAAACCCACGTCCGGCCATCTTGATTTATGGTTTCCTTAATTTCCCTAAATCACTTCAAGGTAATGCCATGATGGCGAGGCCGATTTCCTTCCCCCACGCTTCCCTAATCTGATGGGACCGATGATCCCGCTCTTTGGTCGCCTTACCGCAAACCAACCAACAATGTGCTCTCAACATATAAAGTCGTCAGTAAGTTAGAAACGTGAAGCCGACGTTCATAATGTTAGCTGCCCCAAACATTGGCTTCTGATGGAAGTGTTTTCATCAAAAAATGTCAGCTTACGTCGCTGACAGGTGTACTACTAATTCTGACTTTTAGTGTGAAACGTAAACGAATCACATTTCATTCGTAAGTGGTTTCGTTCAAAAGATATTTTACGTACATGAATTTCATTTACGCTGCTTACTTTCACTGTAGTGCTTTCACTTTCATTATTTGACGTAATTTCCTGCCATCCTACTCTTCTTTGTGGATGAACACTGTGAGGAGGAAGGATTGCAAATTGACCAAACACAGCAATTGTTCTCAGCATTTTCGGAAACAGAAAATACACAGATAATAACTTTCGTCAGTACATATCACCGTAAGGAAAAAGCTGTACTAAGTAAGCAAACTTTCCATATCACACACTTCGAACGACAAAAGTAAAGAAGAAGAAGAAGCAATCGTCTGGTAATATTTCGGGGCATCTAACACGACGACGACGGCTTCAAAACCGCGTACAGTGTCTTCTCTAGCACCATCTACCGTTGTTGAATCGTCATGGATTTCAACTTATGCAATGTTACTTATAATCCGTTTAGATTACAAAACATTTATTCACGTAACCGGTTTCTGTTCCACTAGAACCATATTCAGATCTGCAAATTTTGGTTACAGGAGTAACCCGTCCACACTCAGCAACCCTCACACATGTGGCGCAGCGTGTGAAGGTTGCTGAGTCTGGGCGGGTTACTCCTGTAACCGAAATTTGCAGATCTGAATATGGTTCTAGAGGAACCGAAACCGGTCATGTGAATAAATATTTTGCATCCAAGGCGGATTATAAGTAACATTGCATAAAAAAGTGATTGCGGTATCCCTGCAGACATTATGTCTGTTTTTGCGAAGACTTCAACTTATTTTGAAAACAAACAGCTACTCTGACCAACAACTACAACATGAAGTACTAATCATGAGACAGTACACCCGATATTTTTCCACATGAGGGACTCTATCTGGGATTTTAGAAACACGAATAATAATGGACAAACTAAAATATAAATCCTACATATTTTACAAGAACTGAATTATTGTATGTTAACATTTAATCCACTTTTTGTGACCTGGCAATTGTAGTAAAGACCGAATTTCATAATATTTGAAAGATGAATTAGTGGAAGTGTCATCTAAGATCAAACAATTCGTCGCTGCACACGAGTGTTTAACGGCGGCAAATATTCATGTCATAGAATATGCTGAATCATTGACTCATATTTAGTAAGACTGTATGCCATGATAATTAGGAAACCAGAACTTATTTTGTTACTCTTGTGGACAGCGGAATGATAGAACGAATGAAGTGACGGATAATTTTCTACCAATAAGCTTCTCTTGTTTGAATGCTTGGTGTGTGTGTCCCTTCGAAAGAACACATACCACTCCGATCCCGTAGTTGTGAAACACTATATGTGTAGTGAAAAGGGATAACTGCTGTCAGTTACAACGGGGCATTAAGCGGAGTCAGGATCGACGAGCGAAAATGTGCACCTGCCTGCTCTTCGAACACGGGATCTCCTTATTATTAATTAGGGGCGGTAGCCATTGCGTCATCCAGGACACAGCGCTATCACACCTGCACGGACTATCTCGATATGCCTCACGGCCGCTCCACACTTCCACTCAGCGCCACCAGAGCGTCAACGGCAGGAGATCCCGGGTTCGGATCCCGGTCCGGTACACAATTTCGTTCCTCTGTGCTGATTCCTCTTAATTTTCCGCTTCAGCTGACAACAATGATCCTCCTTCACTTTAAAAGGTGAAGAATAACTGTACTATCTGTGCGCTTAAAGCCGTTCAGGATGATAGAATTTCAGTTGTGTTAGGATTTATCCAATCTTACACCTTGTAGTGCTAGAATACGTAGCGCATTATTTGACATGTACGGCATTGCGTACGTCAGGTGTTTTCCGTTGTTAATATACTCCGAGTTCCAACATGTTATTTTCCAATTGTGGCAATTTGTCCCGTATTTTACTTACGAGAAAAGTAGGAATATCCAATGATGAGCTATCCTGGTATCAAATAATCATTTCGTGAACCCTCAGTGAGTTATTAAAGCGGATTTATGTGGGTCGCATACTGTACATCATAAATTCTGCTTATGGTTATACAGTGTTACACAAGCTATTATTAAGGGCAATATCTCAGGAAACTACTAGCTGTAAAGCGTTTAGTGGACACTTGCAAGGTTAAATGTACGACCGTTCCTCGGAAGAAACGGTAATAGGAATATACTGCAGTATTGTTGTTGTTTCACCTGGTGGGAAATAACATCCAAGTTATTAGTGTCAGAAAGTATTTTTCGTACTCTAGTGAGCTTAAACAAGACTTCCTCATCCATTTGCTAAAACAGTACGGATAATCATAGGAAAAAATAATTCACAATAAAAGAACAAATAAGAAGAGAAAATTCTTTAAAATAGTTTTTGGTTGACAGGTAGTTAAAAAAGTTGCAAGTTTCAACCAGTATGGTAAATGTTAATGACCGTGAATGCTAGTGTGGTTGGTCATGTATACGCAAAAAAACATTTACTCACTCAGATATAAAAAATGCAAGATTTGGAAAAAGATAACTAAAAGCTTTTGACAGAATTTGCTACTCTGAATCCAGTTAAAATGTATGCGATAATGCACGTACTTTACGGGATAGTTATTTTCCCACAAAAATTTAGAATCTTACACTCGTGCAAACGTCACTTAAGATACAGTGGAAAACTAACCTGTCAAAAAACAAAATACGATCTAGCCATCTCTGGCTAAAAAGTAGTATGTCGTTAATGGTGTACGACTATACGTGATTGACTAATAATATTTTTCGTTTTTGCACCAACAACCACAAAATATTTCAATACGCAGTCACTAGTTTCGATCAACCGGTACCAAACATCAGACGACTCTCTAAAGGTATATGCTTTAAACAGTGAAGTAAGGTTCCCAAGACACTGTCAAGACAATTACGTACACTAGCTGAAAACAGCTTTTAGACTGTGATGATAGGGACCTTCTGGTCTAAACCGGTAACTACATTTTAAAATGCTTTTGTAATTGTTGTTCCAAGAAATTTTCACGTTCATACTAATCGGCATCAATTGCGAAAAAAATTGATCATGTGGGACGTTGCTCATGCGTTTCACACATTTCACTTGAGGTGAGCCAGGAGATGCGATATTCCTTGACTTAAGAGCAGTAGTTGACTAAATAACACACTTATGCTCGTTAGTGGAAGTATGATCGTGCTGGGTACGCTTATTACTGAAAGTGCGATCATATGTGGTGTTAAGCTAAATTTGTGACTGAACTGACGGTTTCTTGGGAGATAGGAGGCAGTTTCATCTGAGTAGGGAAGGATGGGAAAGGAAGTCGCTCGTGCCCTATCAAAGGAACCATCCCGGCATTTGTCTGGAGGCATTTAGGAAAATCACGGAAAACATAACTCAGTGTGACCTGACGCGGGATTGAACTGTCGTCCTTCCGAATGCGAGTCAAGTGTGCTAATCACTGCACCACCTCGCTCGGTTTTCAGTGGACCTCCATACACTGAAGTACAAGAATCTTCAGGAGTCACCAGGTTAGTGTGTAGAACCCCTTACAGTTAGTGTTGTATATTAATGACATAGGCTGAAAAATCAGCAATGATGAATAGCATGTAGATGCAGAAGGAAATAGAAATCATTGCACTAAAGGCATCCATTGCATTAAAGGTGTATACACAGATAAAGTGGCCTGTAACTGAAAAAGTGCCATGATGATCTTTCCGTTAGCAAGATATTCCGGGCTAATTTCTCCATCGGATCTCCGGCAGGGGCATACCATGAGAGAATAACCACGACAAACTGACTGAATTGAACGAACTGAAGCTTGAATGATTTAAGTCTGTCGCTGTTAAGCTAGGAAGTCTGAAAATGGAAATAGAAAGACTGAATCTTGACATAGTTCGTCTGTGAAGTGAATTCGGAGAAAGACGTATAAAGGGTAATATCAACAGCAGTAGGTGATCTAGCCGGCCGCGGTGGTCTCGCGGTTCTAGGCGCGCAGTCCGGAACCGTGCGACTGCTACGGTCGCAGGTTCGAATCCTGCCTCGGGCAAGGATGTGTGTGATGTCCTTAGGTTAGTTAGGTTTAAGTAGTTCTAAGTTCTAGGGGACTGATGACCACAGCAGTTGAGTCCCATAGTGCTCAGAGCCATTTGAACTATTTTAGAAGGTGGTCTAGCTCGACTAGCTTTTGTTATGAGTGGGGAAGTGGAGCACAGAGTAATACATTGCGTACAGTTCAGTGACGTAGGAGTGTTCTCACCAGAATCGACAGCAGACCAACAATAATAGTTCGGGTACACACGCAGACTTCGCAAGAATTGGGTGAAGTATAGAGGATACATGATGATACTGACGTGTAATTCAGTTTTTAAATAGAACTGATACTTCATAATAATCATGGGGTATTGAAACGCTGCAGTAGAGAAGGAACAAAAGAAAGAAGTACGGGAGAATATGAACTTGTGTGTACGAGAGACAAGAAATATGGAATACATTTCAGCTAGTTATAGTGAAAATACTCTTCAAATGTCATGAGAGGAGGAAATATACATGAAAAAGGACTAGGGACACGGGAAGATTCCATCTGGATAACATCATGATCAGACAGAGATTAAGAAATCAGATAGCAGAAAATAACTCTGTTAGGTAACAGGCTTTGGCGGACGGATGTGAAGACCGCAGTTTATGAAGTAAAAATCGCGGCAAAGTGACTGTGGAGAATCTGGCTTGTTTACATCTATGATGGGTGTGTGTGTGACTACGGGATGGGTGTTGAACTATCCCAGCGACAACTAGTAGATCGGAGACATGAACATCGCAGCATATCCTTTGCTAGCAAAGTGCTATATAAACATGAGCGAGAATATGGGATCACAGAAAAGGGACTGTTAGCCGTGGTATGGGGTTTCCTGAAATTCAGGATATACTTGGAAGGACATGAAATCATAGTCATGACTGACCATAACCTCTTCAGTCCCGACGTACACATATGTGCACATCAGGTCTTTATAGTGTCATCCTGCCAAATGACGTTTTCCTGAATTGAGACCTGACGTGCACGACTGTGCACATCATGCTGTTTCTGCCGCTAGGTCGTGCGCAAGTCAGTTTTGGCGGGTTTTCTTGCATCCTGAATCTTCCGATCTGAAGGATGGCGCGATCTGCGACACGCGAGAACGGTAAATTCAGTTTCAATAATCTTTTTTCAATTGTATTACTGTTTTTATCGTGTCTTACTCCAAACACGACATCAAGAAAGTGATATGTGTATGCAATGAAAACGATAGTTTCGTAGTTTTACAAACATCGGCTGTTGAATTTGAAGTACACATTTGTGTACATCAGGTCTTAGCTCACAGAATGTAGTGGTACTAACGCTAAGACTTATCTCATTGTGAAATCATAATTTAAAACGTAATATAAATTGAAGTCGAAAGTTAGCCACAAATACTCTAGTTATGGTGGTTGTTGTGGTGTAATGGGTAGCGTGCTGAATTCGGAACACATCCTGGTGAAAACTAAAAAAAAAAATTATTTTGTTATTATGTTCAGTTTCATTTCTTTATTCCATTACATCAACAGTTACTTTCACTTTATTTCATTTTCACTTCTCAGCTCTAACAGACGATGAAATTATAAAACTGCTCGAGACGAGTGTCTTGAGTTCCTTGTCAGACGAAGATGATCCTGTTGATGAACCTCTAACTCCACCTGAACGAATTGGTGCATTTGAAGAAGAAGGATGCAATGTGGATGTTACTCCTGAGGCACCTGCATCAGGTTCATCTTCTCACTGTCGTCCACTAAGATGGAGGCAATCTAAGTAAGCAATACATTGGTGTAGTTGTGTGTGTCATCTGACACGATTTAGATCAGTATTTTTCAGTGGTACTATTTGTTTGCAGGATGTGTAATCGACAGCCTTCTGACGACAACTTTGAAGAACAGACTGATGGTGAACTGAAAAACCCTTCACAGTTTTTCTTCGAGTACTTCGATAAAAATTTATATTATTGCCAAAAGAACACAAAAGGTCTGGATACAAACAATAATGAAATTTAGTCCCTTGTCGGAATTGATATATTGATGGGTACATTGAAATTGCCCCACGCAAGACTTTACTGGAATATGCAACTGGATATTCCACTTGTATCATCAACCATAACAAGAGATAGATACTACAAATTACGAAATAATCTGCATTTTGTAAATAATTTGGTAGATCATGACGTAAATGACAAACTTTGGAAGTTTAGACCTTTAATTGATGCTTTTAGAAACAAATGTATTAGTTTAGCCAGGTCTCAACACCTTTCCCTGGATGAACAGATAATTTCATTCACGGGGAGGTGTAAGATGCGAACATATGTACCTTCCAAACCTAATCCACTTGGCCTCAAAAAATTTTATTTTATCGTCATTGATTTTGCTATATACACTGTATAAGGAACAATTCCTGACAGCGATCAAAAAGAACATGGCCTGGGAGCGGGTATACTCAAACTACTGGCTAGAACTATACCCAATGATTATAATCATGTAATTTACAGTGACAGATTTTTCACCAGTTCAAAATCTGTTCAGCTTTTACTAGACAGGAATATATTTCAGACAGGAAGTGTGATGGCCAATAGAATAAAAGAAGTAGCTTCTAAGTTCAAGAGAGATCAGGAGCTGCAGCGGGGGTAATGGGATGAGTACGTAAAGGAGGACCAGGAAATTTGTGCCCTCAAATGGAAGGACAATAAATCCGTCACTTTCTTACTCTCGTGCATAGGGAGCGAACCAGAGGGTACCTGCAAACGATGGTGTAATACAGAAAAAGCAAAGGTTAGTGTCAACCAACCAGCCATCATCAAAAGCTATAATCGCAATATGGGTGGCATTGATCTTTGTGATACATACATGGCATACTATAGGTCAAACATCAGAACAAAGAAGTGGACTGTCAGAGTATTCAACCACTTCACTGATTTAGCCATAATTAATTCATGGATTATGTACAAAAGGTGTTGTCAAAAAGAAGGGATACCAAAACAAAAGTGGATGTCTCTCATAAACATCAGAATTCACTTGTCCCACGACTTGGTAAAGTCTTCAAAAATTGTAGACTCACTGCAACTGTCGAAAGAAATTTCTCCGAGTGTGACACAGGAGTATATCAGCAGTTCTAATGAAGATGAGCTGCATCAGCCCACAAAACGAAGACGAATTGTACCATAGCCAACTAGAGAAAGCAAATTTGACAGGGTTGACCACCTTCCTGAATATATTGTGAGTAGTTTTGCCTCAGGGTGTCGGTTACCAGGGTGCAAGTCACGTTCCCGCATAATGTGTAAAAAGTGCAAAGTTTATTTCTGCGTATTAAAAAACAATTGTTTTGCTAAATTCCATAAACATGAGAAGTAATGTGTTCATAAAATGTAATGTGTACATAAAAATGAGAAGTAATGTGTACATGTTTCATTGGTAATAAAAATATGAAAACACTATGAGATCGGCATTTTTTTCTCTGTTGATACATAACGTACACACATGTGTACATTCAATTACTCAAACATTATATAAAATAAAATTTCAAAATCAGTTTTTCTGTGTTACTTTGCCATCAGATGCACTAAAAAAAAGCAACTGAAAATTTTACCATTCTTTGTTTATCTTCGGGACTGAAGAGGATAAGGCTTTAAGTTATTTGCAGGATTGCTGGGTGGACACTTATCCTTCAGCAATTCCAATATAATATTGAGTACATGAAGAGTACTTGCACTTTAGTTGCTGACATTCTCCCGTGTTTGCCAAGTAAAGGGGAGGAAGAATTTGAGGAAGAAGGCAGCAGTGCAGTATTTGTGATGACGTATATGAAGGGAGTGGATAGGGAGAAGCAGATTCGGAGTGTATGCAAAGATATGAGGTGGGTGCAGAATATTGACCCAATTGCGAGACTGGTGAAAACCAACTTTGGGACTAAGGGGCATGACAAACTGGAGAAGTATTAGCAGAATATATAAACGGGTGCTCTTTAGAAGAAAGGAGGTAGATAAAGAGGAGTGGCGTTTATGTTGGGCAGAGGAGCACGTTCAATCCTTAATAAACTACACACATCTAAGTTATGGTCACTATGGGGTACTACAGGATTACGTAATCTTTAATAATATGGAGCGAAGAGTCAGGAAACAATTAAGTGCTTGTGAGAAGGTGTCAGCGTGTCGAACACAGTACTGTTGCCAGCCAAGGTGAAATGCAAAGCATCCTTCCCCGTTTGTGGGGGAATTACTGGCTATCGATATTTTTGCTCCATTCCCAAACAGTAGAGGTAGACAGAAGTACGTATTACTGGCTGTGGATGTGTTCTCCAAACATTTAGGCCATTATCAAGGGCTGTTATTTTGGGTTTAAGCCATGTCAACACAATATAAAGCCATAATATCAGCACTTGATAACGGCCGAAGGCCAAATTTGCAACAGTGTAAGAAAAACGTATAACAGTCACTGGCGTTAAGATGGTGTCCTTAAAAAAATTTATGACTGTGAATCCCATCTACAACAAGTATTTAGACAAAAATCATTTGCTAAGTGTATCATGAAGACAAAACTAGAGAAATCCACAGGGCAGACCACCGGATTTTCAACTGCTTACACCCGTCAGTGCATACTGGCGTATATTTGCAGTGATGGTTTAAGATGTGTAAAATTGTTGCACGAATGTATTCACAATGTACTAGACTAATATTGAAAATAACTTTAGACCTCGATAGCAACCAGGGTGGGCGACTACTCCATCCCTGGTAAACAACTGATATTTAGTACAAAATAAGTGCCATTTGGTTTGCCTTCCAACAAAATGCAAATAGTTTTATCGCTCCTGAGCAATCTGAAACACCTAGTTCTGTGCTTAATGGCTCACTGAAGTGGAATAACGGCGACTGCGGATCATACACAAAACCATATATGGTAAATCCGGGAGAGATGGTACACATTTTCACATCGCATATGTAAAGTCCCATGGTGCAGTTTTAGTAAACCTCATTTTTATATTGTACAACTAAACACACCAGTTGTTTATGACATACATTTTTTTATTTTTTCAGTGTAACTTTTAAACATATAATCTGACCATGAGAATATATTTACATACGATGTCTATCCCTTATGCTACAGGTGACATGCCGCATGCTAAAAACCGCAAAACTAATCTGTTTTTAAGTGGAAACATGTATATATACACATATAAGTTCATTTTTGTAATAAATATGTTGCGGAGTAAAAGAAAAAATTATGAAACATTAACAATAGTTGTTTAGTGATATTTATATATCGAAGTAGCAATGTTTTCACTTATCTATAACTGTTATTTGATTTGTGCGGCAACTATCCCTAGCGTATAAATATCCAGCACATATCGGATTTTATTGTGGTATGCATCCTGATCAGTAAGGAAGAGATGCCATGCCGTATAAATTCATTACCTTGTTGTCAAGACGGTCGTACTAGATTCAAAACACGTCCAGTAGAAATCACTGTTAAGACAACTACTTAAATACTTGGAAGTATTTGGCTATTTAGCATATATTGAGAACTAATTGTGACGCTGCAAATGGTATTTTAGGATATTTATGGACTTACCTAAATTACCCCCGCAGATCTTATGTAAAACTCTTTCTATCGAAATGTAAACACTTTTATTACAGCCTGGCGTCCACTGAGAAGTGCCGATACGCACACACTGTGTCAGTATTTGCCGAAACTACGAGGAGATCGCGGTGTGTACCGAACGCGGCGCCTTTCCCGGATTTACCCTAAAAGACGAGCCCTGAGGAGCTAATGCCACATACTTTCAGCACAGAGACTGGTGATGAGACGGGTTCTTCAAGCACCTATGGGCAGGCACCTTGTCCCTTCATGAAAAAGGCGTATAAAATTGTTATATGTGAAAGTCTATTCGATTCACACAACTGGCACCACTAATCCTGCCTGTATCGCTCGAATGACTTGTAAAACTAGAGCACCTGTACTATGCCTATCCCCGCCCCGATAATAAAGAAGTTGTATGGCATCAATGGCTGGGAGTCCCTCAAGAATGCAGTTCAGTCGGCTTGTGCAAATCTGTCAAGTGGGCCCCAATTCTGCGACTACCGTACCCATAACCTACAGTTTAATGTGGAATCCGAATCTCTTTCCGCTCCTGGCGATGTATCACATCGTTGAGACGTTAAGGCCGAAAAATTTCAAGATCTGAGCAGGACTCGATCTGGCAATCTTTTGGTTTCCAGGCATTCGACAGTCGTAACAGATGGCTGCTGGTCATCTCTACAAGGACTACAGTGGGTCTTCACCTTTGATGACTCACCAATACCATTATTTCTACATGGACTACAGTGGGTCTGCATCTTTGATGGCCCACCAATACCATACCCTCTAACAAGACTACAGTGGTCTGCTCTGTGGTGGCCTACCTAACAATATTCTTCAAAACTTCGACTGACTCTGCTGTGGGTTTGCTCTGTTGTGGCCCATTACCTGTCAGCATGTCAAGAGTCAGCACTGTCTTTCCGTTGGAAGGACAACACTACTTCTTCAAGACTACATCACAACTTCTGTGTGCATTTCCTTTTACTGCTCAGACTTCGAGAAGAAAAAAAGAAACACTGCAATTTTACTGTGATGAATGATCAGGACTGTCTTTATGGACTGTGAGAAAATTTTTGCTTTTGACCAACATTGTATTAATAAGTGTGTGCATTTGATATCTTTGTAGTCGTAATTATGAAAAATTTTATCAAATCATTATTTGCCACTGCCCAAAATGATTTGTAAAATTTTTGTGGGGAGCATGGGGCCATGTAAGTAGGCTGTTTAGGTTCTTGGTAAAGCCTCCGTCACGTAGCGCCCTGTATGGAAATCACTGGCTGTGCCGTGTGCAGTCTATGGTTGGTTTGCATTGTTGTCTGTCATTGTAGTGTTGGGCAGCGGCAGCTGGATGTGAACAGCGCTTAGCGGTGGGCCGTTGGAGGTGAGCCGCCAGCAGTGCTGGATGTAAGGAGAGAAATGGCGGAGTTTTGACATTTGTATGACTGGTTGTCATGATCTGATATATACACTCCTGGAAATTGAAATAAGAACACCGTGAATTCATTGTCCCAGGAAGGGGAAACTTTATTGACACATTCCTGGGGTCAGATACATCACATGATCACACTGACAGAACCACAGGCACATAGACACAGGCAACAGAGCATGCACAATGTCGGCACTAGTACAGTGTATATACACCTTTCGCAGCAATGCAGGCTGCTATTCTCCCATGGAGACGATCGTAGAGATGCTGGATGTAGTCCTGTGGAACGGCTTGCCATGCCATTTCCACCTGGCGCCTCAGTTGGACCAGCGTTCGTGCTGGACGTGCAGACCGCGTGAGACGACGCTTCATCCAGTCCCAAACATGCTCAATGGGGGACAGATCCGGAGATCTTGCTGGCCAGGGTAGTTGACTTACACCTTCTAGAGCACGTTGGGTGGTACGGGATACATGCGGACGTGCATTGTCCTGTTGGAACAGCAAGTTCACTTGACGGTCTAGGAATGGTAGAACGATGGGTTCGATGACGGTTTGGATGTACCATGCACTATTCAGTGTCCCCTCGACGATCATCAGTCGTGTACAGCCAGTGTAGGAGATCGCTCCCCACACCATGATGCCGGGTGTTGGCCCTGTGTGCCTCGGTCGTATGCAGTCCTGATTGTGGCGCTCACATGCACGGCGCCAAACACGCATACGACCATCATTGCCACCAAGGCAGAAGCGACTCTCATCGCTGAAGACGACACGTCTCCATTCGTCCCTCCATACACGCCTGTCGCGACACCACTGGAGGCGGGCTGCACGATGTTGGGGCGTGAGCGGAAGACGGCCAAACGGTGTGCGGGACCGTAGCCCAGCTTCATGGATACGGTTGCGAATGGTCCTCGCCGATACCCCAGGAGCAACAGTGTCCCTAATTTGCTGGGAAGTGGCGGTGCGGTCCCCTACGGCACTGCGTAGGATCCTACGGTCTTGGCGTGGATCTGTGCGGTCCGGTCCTAGGTCGACGGGCACGTGCACCTTCCGCCGACCACTGGCAACAACATCGATGTACTGTGGTGACCTCACGCCCCACGTGTTGAGCAATTCGGCGGTACGTCCACCCGGCCTCCCGCATGCCCATTATACGCCCTCCGTCAACTGCACATACGGTTCACGTCCACGCTGTCGCGGCATGCTACCAGTGTTAAAGACTGCGATGGAGCTCCGTATGCCATGCCAAACTGGCTGACACTGATGGCGGCGGTGCACAAATGCTGCGCAGCTAGCGCCATTCGACGGCCAACACCGCGGTTCCTGGTGTGTCCGCTGTGCCGTGCGTGTGATCATTGCTTGTACAGCCCTCTCGTAGAGTCCGGAGCAAGTATGCTGGGTCTGACACACCGGTGTCAATGTGTTCTTTTTTTCCATTTCCAGGAGTGTATATTATGAATTTTGAACACTATTAAGGTAAATACATTGTTTGTTCTCCATTAAAATCTTTCATTTGCTGAATATACCTATCAGTAGTTAGTGCCTTCCGTAGTTTGAATCTTTTATTTAGCTGGCAGTAGTGGTGCTCGCTTTATTGAACTAGTTCGAGTAACCAAGATTTTTGTGAGGTAAGTGATTTGTGAAACGTAAAGGTTAGTCAGGGCCATTTTTTTGTAGGGATTTTTGAAAGTCAGACTGCATTGCACTAAAATTATTTTGTGTCAGTTTAAGCACAGTCTTGTATAATTGTTCAAAGGGGACGATTCAGATTTTTTAGGTCTTTTAGCAGTGCTAGGCGCTATTGATGTTTATTGAAACGGAGGCCCAGAAACCTCACCGAATCTCTCACGTTTCATTACAAATGCAAGTGAATCACAAGCGCGTTGTGTGCAATTAAAGCCTACTCACAACGTTTTCTCAACCGAAAACTGAAATTCGTGCGATTAGGTCACTCCTATGGTGTTTTTAACGGTGGTTGCAACTGACGTTTTGCTATTGCTGGGTTGTAGGACTAGGAAACTACAGCAACATAGCCCACATCTACAGACGACTGTGCTGGCTCCTTTATGCTGAACTATTGTTGTTAATGATCAAAGGGAGGATCTTATTTGGGGCAGCAGAATGTGGGGTGACAGTCACTTCTTCTGTGGGGTGGTGCTGGTGGACTACTGTGGTTCCTGAAGTTCTTCTGGTGTCTTCAGCTTAAAGAGTGGAACGATTTGATGAGGTCAGTATTATTCTTACTATGATCTCTTTTTACTGCCTTTGATGTAACCGCATTTGTCACCCGAAAATTGACGAGGTTTGCCAGTGATCGACATCGTAGACCGCGCCAACATATGCGTAAGTGCAAAGAAATTTTTTAAAACGACACATTGCTCATTTGACACCATTTTTACATTTTCAGTCTACTGACTGGTTTGATGCGGCCCGCCACGAATTCCTCTCCTGTGCCAACCTCTTCATCTCACAGTAGCACTTGCAACCTGCGTCCTCAATTATTTGCTTGACGTATTCCAATCTCTGTCTTCCTCTACAGTTTTTGCCCTCTACAGCTCCCTCTAGTACCATGGAAGTCATTCCCTCATGTTTTAGCACATGTCCTATCATCCTGTCCCTTCTCCTTATCAGTGTTTTCCACATATTCCTTTCCTCTCCGAATCTGCGTAGAACCTCCTCATTCCTTACCTTATCAGTCCTCCTAATTTTCAACATTCGTCTATAGCACCATATCTCAAATGCTTCGATTCTCTTCTGTTCCGGTTTTCCCACAGTCCATGTTTCACTACCTTACAATGCTGTACTCCAGACATACATCCTCAGAAATTTCTTCCTCAAATTAAGGCTGGTATTTGATATTAGTAGACTTCTCTTGCCCAGAAATGCCTTTTTTGTCATAGCGAGTCTGCTTTTGATGTCTTCCTTGGTGCGTCCGTCATTGGTTATTTTACTGCCTAGGTAGCAGAATTCCTTAACTTCATTGACTTCGTGACCATCAAACCTGATGTTAAGTTTCTCGCTGTTCTCATTTCTACTACTTCTCATTACCTTCGTCTTTCTCCGATTTACTCTCAAACCATTCTGTGTACTCATTAGACTGTACATTCCGTTCAGCAGATCATTTAATTCTTCTTCACTTTCACTCAGGATAGCAATGTCATCAGCGAATGGTATCATTGATATTCTTTCACCTTGTATTTTAATTCCACTCCTGAACCTTTCTTTTATTTCCATCATTGCTTCCTCAAAGTACAGATTGAAGAGTAAGGGCCAAAGGCTACAGCCTTGTCGTACACCCTTCTTAATACGAGCACTTCGTTCTTGATCGTCCACTCTTATTATTCCCTCTTGGTTGTTGTACATATTGTATATGACCCGTCTCTCCCTATAGCTTACCCCTACTTTTTTCAGTATCTCGAACAGCTTGCACCATTTTGTATTGTCGAACGCTTTTTCCAGATCGACAAATCCTATGAACGTGTCTTGATTTTTCTTTAGCCTTGCTTCCATTATTAGCCGTAACGTCCGAATTGCCTGTCTCGTGCCTATACTTTTCCTAAAGCCAAACTGATCGTCACCTAGCGCATTCTCAATTTTCTTTTCCATTCTTCTGTATATTATTCTTGTAAGCAGCTTCAATGCATGAGCTGTTAATCTGATTGTGCGATAATTCTCGCACTTGTCAGCTCTTGCCGTCTTCGGAATTGTGTGGATGATGCTTTTTCGAAAGTCAGATGGTATGTCGCCAGACTCATTTATTCGACACACCAAGGTTAATATTCGTTTTGTTGCCACTTCCCCTAATGATTTTAGAAATTATGATGGAATGTTATCTATCCCTTCTGCCTTATTTGACCGTAAGTCCCCCAAAGCTCTTTTAAATTCCGATTCTAATACTGGATCTCCTATCTCTTCTAAATAGACTCCTGTCTCTTCTTCTATCACATCACAAATCTTCACCCTCATAGAGGCTTTCAATGTATTCTTTCCACCTATCTGTTCTCTCCTCTGCATTTAATAGTGGAATTCCCATGGCACTCTTAATGTTACCACCTTTGCTTTTAATGCAACCAAAGGTTGTTTTGACTTTCCTGTATGCTGAGTCTGTCCTTCCGACAATCATATCTTTTTCGATTGTGAAACTTTAATGGTAGACGTGTCATTCTGTGTTAAAAGGATAGCAACATCTGAACTGCAGGTGATCTTAAAATGCCGGTATTTCTTTCTTATTTTGTTAAAAGTGCTAATGCTCTGGCTATCTGCCTTTCTAACAGAATATTTCATGTTACCTTGCTGTTGAGTTAGCAGTTATTTCGGTGACAGTGGGACCCAAAATATTGGAGACGATTACTAACGGGACTTATTCAACCAGCTTTACACTCTTGTAACAAAAGATAAACAAGATATCCTCCTCCATTGCTTAAGTGATGTACATGTACGACTACGATAGGGAGAAAAGAAACTGGATACAACTAACACATTTGAAAATCATGTGTTAAAGGGTACTGCACGGAGTGCAGTATAAGTTATTTCTCTCACAGTATGCTGTGACAGTAAAGAAATTTAGACGACGACTAACTGAAACCTGTGGCTACAAAATTAAAATAAGGCATATATAGTCATTCCCACTGAAAGGACCTTACCACACTGGAAACGTACACACTCATCTAAGTGCAGATTTAAGCCTCAAAATTATGTGTAATATGTTAGGGCAGAAATATCCTGATACGAAAGTCAGCTACAGTGGCTTCTGCAAAATATTCAGGGAGAACTTCAACTACAGATTTGGCCTGCCACAAGTCGGTTGCTGTCACACCTGAGGAAGAATTAAAGCTTAAAACAAACACCCCCATATTCATGACGCAGCTAGTTCCATTTCCACTTGATTTTACTACTAACATTTTACTCGCAAAAGATGTAGTTCTGGAACCCTTTTATCTGAGACAGCTGACAGTCAGTTTACTCTGCATACATGATACAAAGAAAATTAAATCTATATTTTGCTTATTTCACGAAGGTGAAGCCAAAGGAGGGAGCTATGAGCGTTGTTCCTTTTTATTGGACGATTTACAAAATAATGTGTCTACTCTTAGTAACGACCGCTTGTTCAGTGACAATTGTTGCCGCAAAACTAAAAGTCACTTTCTGTCCAGGCTGCTCCTTGGGAAATGGCAGCCCATTCTTCACCGAGTGCTGCACAGAGCAGAGGTATCCGTGTCGGTCCATGGGACCTGGCACGAGATCGGCGTTGCTTGGGGAATGGCAAGCCCATTATTCACAGAGTGCTGTACAGAGTAGATGTATCGATGTCGGTCGGTTAGGCCTGGTATGAAGTCGGCGTTCCAAAATATGGCAAAGGTGTTCTTTCGTATTAGGTGCATTGTGCTGCCACCTACTGCCAGATACTATATATCAGCGATCTCAGTAATCACTATACAACGTGAGAAGAGCGATTCCGAATGGCGACTGCATCTTTCAACACGATCGAGTACCTGTTCATACTATACGGTCTGTGGCGGAGTGGTTACACGACAATAACATCCCTATATCTGACCTGCACAGAGTACTTACCTGAATCCTATAGAACACCTTTGGTATGGATTCAGGTAAGGACTCTCCGCAGGTCAGTCCATTACAGGGATGTTATTGTTCTGTAACTCCGATACAGGCCGTACATTATGAACAGCTGCTCGATCGTGTTGAAAGATGCTATGGCCATCCCTGAATTGCTCTTCTACAGTGGGAAGCAACAAGGTGTTTAAAACATCAATGTATGTCTCTGCAGCGATAATGCCACGCAAAACAACAACGCGTGCAAGCCCCTCCATGAAAAACCCGACTACACCATAACACTACCACCTCCGAATTTTACTGTTGGCACTACACACACTGGCAGATGACGTTCAACGGTCATTCTCCATATCCACACCCTGCCATCAGGTCGCCACATTGTTTACCATGATTCGTCACTCCACGCAACGTTGTTCCACTGTTCAGTCTTCCAATGTTACCCTCCTTACACCAAGCGAGGCATCGTTTGGCATTTACTGGCGTGCCGTAGGGCTTATCAGCAGCCGCACGACACTGAAATCCAAGTTTTCTCACCTCCCGCCCAATTGTAATAGTACTTGCAGAGGATCCTAACGCAGTTTTGAATTCCTGTGTGATGGTCTGGATAGAAGTCTGCCTATTACATATTGTGACCCTCTTCTACTGTCGGTGGTCTCTGTCAGTGAACAGATGAGGTCGGCGTGTACGCTTTTGTGCTGCGTGTGTCCCTACACGTTTCTACTTCACTATCACATCGGAAATCGTGGACCTAGGGATGTTTAAGAGTGTGGAAATCTCACGTACAGACGTATGACACAAGTGACACCCAATCACCTGACCACCTATGATGTCCGTGAGTTCCGCGGAGCGCCCCATTCTGTTCTCTCACGTTGTATAATGATTACTGAGGTCGCTGATATGGAGTACCTGGTGGCAGCACAATGCACCTAATACGAGGGCGAGTCAAATTAAAATCTTGAATATATTTTTAAATTGTGTTTATTGTGCAGAAGTGGTACAAGGCTGTATCACTTTTCAACATAATCTCTCCTACGCTCAATACAAGTCCTCCAGCGCTTAAAAAGTGCATAAATTCCTTTAGAAAGAAAGTATTTTGGTAGGTAATCCGCGCAACCACTCATGCACCGCGTGGCGTACCTCTTCATCGGAAGGGAACTTGTTTCCTCCTATTGCGTCTTTCGAGTGGTCCAAACATATGGAAATCACTTGGGGCAAGGTCCGGTGACTATGGTGGATGACGAACACACTCAAAATGGAGGTCTGTGAATGTTGCAACTGTTGTACTGGCAGTGTGGGGCCTTGCATTGCCATGTTGCAGAAGGCCACCAGCTGACAGTAGTCCACGTCGCATTGATTTTATTGCAGGCCGCAGATGATCTTTTAGGAGATCTGCGTATGATGCACTGGTGACAGTTGTCCTCTAGGCATGTAAAATTCTCGTTCAAAGTGTCGAAGAAGTTCTTCACAAGCATCAACACGTCGTTCTCTCATTTCAGGGCTCACCTGCCATGGCAGCCATCTTGGAAACACTTTGCGAAACTGGAGCACAACATGGCTGCAGACCTCGCCTCGGCCTCAGAGGGTCGAACCAACAACTCACCGTGGTCTAGGACGCTGACGCCCCATATGTTGCTGCATGTAGGCCGGCGGCGTGACACGCTCTGCGGTCAAGGAGAGCTGCCACACTTGATTGAACCTCGTTAGAAAACAGCACATATATATTACTCGGCTGTACGCCTCTGCATTGTCAAGTGTACCGCTTCGTGTCATGTATGCATAACTCTTAGGTTGGCCAGTGGCCTTCTTCTGCCTGTGACTTGTACCATGGAGACTGCTGTGTGCTTCCTCTGTGGCAGTTCTACGCCCCTGTGGCCTCGATTTGCCTTCGCAACTGCTGGCGTGCATAACTTACTGCAATCTGGCCCGCACCTGGCTGTAACTCGTGTCCTAAATAGCGCACAAAACTAACATTCCCTATCCTAAACTGGGGGGGGGGGGGGGGGGGGGGGGGCACTGAACGGCGGAATACAAATCTTTCGGATTCTCTGCCCCGGTAAGCCTCTCAAAAACACATCAAGTACCCTTAACTCGGCCTCCTGCAACAGAACACTGTTCGCTTCACCGCTCTTACCCAAGTTGTAAGTATACTCATTAATTTCCCTTATCCTATCTGCAAATTTCTCCATGGCCTCTCCCTGTATCATTGTCATTGGACTTAACCTCTCCCTAAAGTACCGAGAGCTTTACTGTTTCTTGTACCTTTGTAAAAGCCCTACCTATTACTGCTTAAACTGTCCTGCCCTCCTTAAGGCCTTAGAACACCTTACATATGTTTTTCCTTCACCCGTTAGTGTAATCTCGGCTATATGTAACAACTGCTTATCAGACCAACAATTCATTGCGGCTGAAATTTCCAAGTCCGCTGCAAAGTAACGCACTTCCTCAGATGCCTTCCCAGAGAACGGAATAATCAAATTTGTGGTGGCCGAATCAATCTCCTGCACCCTAGGCAACAACGACTGATTAGATGCGGTTTCCCGCTCGCTTCTAAATGCTAATTCATTTCTCAGCTGCGTGTTGTCTGCTGTCATTTGTACTACTTTTCTATCAAAATCTGCACCGCTTCTGGTTCCTACACACCTTGTGTCCTTCACTCTACCATTGTGTTGCTTTTGTTCCCACTTAGTCGTTTTGTTTCACGATTAAGCACAAGAATAATCTGACTTCCTAAGGGCTCCATATCGTAATACTCAGTATCATCATAAACCAATACAAAAGTAATCAAATGCCACGAAAAACCATAAATCATGTTGCCTCAAGTACGCTAACACTTACTCTGACAATAGAAAATACTATGCCCATAAAAAACATCTACAAAGTGGCTTTTGACACTTCATACTCAAAACACAAACAAAAAAGAAAGAAATCTTCCTACAGTCGAAAGAACAATTTTGCCAGCACTCACCACATCTCGTGACTGTACTGCAGGCGGTGGGCTCAAAAGTCAAACTGGACAGATGACGTCTGCTACTCTGACAGCAAATGTTGTGGTGGCTATTGCCACCAGATGTATCAGGATGACCAATTGTAGCGGGTGGACACCAAATGATTTATTTGTTTCCACTACAGTGCTCCATTCACTTCGGTCTGCATCACATGGCCCTGCAATGCTGAGGAAGCACCTCAGTGGCCAGTGCTAGGCAACACTGCGTCGCGATGGCCTTATATGCCAGCTGCATAGTTTGTATTACGTCAGAATGGCTGCGCCAGCAGCCGACTCAGCTGCCACCATCCCCGGTGACTGTGGTGCTCCGCCAGGAGCCTTAGGCTGGCCCCCCTGCTGCTTCTTCCTCGCTGGCGTAGCTGAGAACGCGGCGGCAAAGACCACCCTCGATCCAGTGTCCAAATCTGCGGCTCTCGCCTCGGAAGTCCCCGGTGTGTGTTGGAGCCAAGACGACTGCCCGCGGTAGCGAGCTAAAGAATCGACTGCTGCTGGCTGGCTGCGAACCTTGCGCCGATCTCAGACGCTGGCACCCCATGTGTTGCTGCTTGTAGCCTGGTGGTGTGAGACGCCCCGCCGTCTAGGAGAGCTGCCACACTTGAATGACTCTCGTTAGCTAACGGCAAATATTTATACTCGGCTGTGCGCTTCTGTTTTGTCAAGTGTGCCACTTCATGTCAGGTATGCATAACACTTATGTTGGCCAGTGGCCCACTTCTGCCTGTGACTTGCGCCATGGAAACTGCTCTGTTCACTCTCTCCAGTAGTTCTACGCCCTTGTGGGCTCTACTTGCCTTTGAAAATGCTAGTATGCGTAACTTACTGCAATCTGGCCTGCCTCTGGCTGTAACTTGTGCTCGGGATATCGCACAAAACTAACATTCCCCATCCGCTACAATACATAGTTGAGAACCGTGTGATACTAATTACAGAAATATGCCGTTCATTAATTTGCTGAAGAATAAAAATAATTTGTGACTCTAAAAGGGAAAGTAATTGTGTAGTTTCTCATATTCAGCCCATAAGAAGCGAGTAGCATCCCGTATAAAACAAGTTTAAACATCCCTAGAATAACAGTTCCTTGCAAAGAGTTTCTTACAGCGTCGTAATTCACGACCTATGTGCTGTTTTCTGCGCAGGAGACAACAACTGTAGAAGACTGCAGGTTGGTGAACACTTATCAAAAATTATGCATTCCACTCAGGGTGATGGAAGCAAATAAGCATCTTGCGTTTACTGCAATCTTAGTACAAGTGAGATCAGTGACACGTCATCTGTGGTAACACAGAGGAGGTATGAAAGAGAGGAATATTTTTGAGGGAAGCGCTTTATCAAATGCATGTATACATCTCCCCCCCCCCCCCTCTCTCTCTTTCCCAATTTGCCTTAAGTTCAATATAGTTGTTATTGCTGACTTTCAGTGGCAGGATGAATAGGACTATGAGTCACCTGAATGCAGAATTATATATTACAAAATCAATGAATAAGAAAATAGGAAAGAGGGTAAACTACTACGAACAACGTAGGGAACACATTATTGAAGCCAAGACAGACGTGAAGCTCACACCCAACGCAGTAGTACCATTTCATATGCCACCTGGCTCCGCAGATGATGAAGAGATTGAAGATTTGTATACGAGATAAAACAAATTACTCAGATACTCCAGAGAGAAGTTAATTTAATTGTGAATGGGGACTAGAATTCGATAGTAGGAAAAGGAAACGAAGGCAAAGTAGTACGAGAATATAGACTGGGAGAACGGAATGAAAGAGGCATTTCCATTGTAGAATTTTCCAAACAGGTAATTTAAACATCACTAACACTTGGGTTAAGAATCATAACAATCATGTATGAAGACGGTATAGTGGAAGATACCTTAAGGCATAAGAAGATTTGTGATTGATTATACAGTGGGAATAATTTTGAACAGAAATTACGAATGCATTGTTATAGTGAACAAACGACACAGTGTTGTTATTTGTACATTCTTGCTTGGTAGTTGCACGATTACGTAACGACTATCAGGCTTACACACTTAGAACATATACCGCTAATGCTAATGAGATTTTAATGCAACATTTTGGTTAACTTGAAAATACATTCTGGATTTAAAATACTTTCTGTGAGATACCAGATGACACAGTGGTTTGGTTATGTGGCATCTACATGATTTTATCACGACGCTACTAATGAGCGTCAATTTACAATGTTGCTTTTGCGGTGTTTCTGTTTTATATCTGCACAGTTTTTCTGAATTGTTCTGGAAAGTAAAACATGTTTTAGTAGTAACTTTTGTGGTATAGCTACAATGAGACAGCCTTTTCCGTAGCACAACAATACGTTACTGCACAGTACTTTCTTCATCACGGCAATAAGCGTAATAACTAAGATATCTATACGCAAAACATTTCACTTTTGTTTATCATGAGGTAAGTACATTGACTTCTGCAGAACTTAGCTTTCGGAGGACGATAACTACGACACTTCCACAGAGATTATCTTACAATAAGACGCACAGTTTAGCGCTACAGTACATGTATTTGAGTGATTAATTTTGTACTTAAAACATTTATTTTTTAAGATATTTGAAGTACAACAATACAAAGGTTTTCCGTGATACATTTCATTCCATTCCTGTTATCTGCAACACCTGACGGTATAATTACATTAATTCTCAGGGGGTTCACTCTTACTTTGTGTACCATGTGTCTGGCAAACACAAGGAGCCCTAGCTAATATGGTATTTGCTTATACAACTTTACACATCGGTACCATATTTCTCTAACACATAAATTACACAGATATCTGATCATTTAACTGAGAGAGAGACAAACATTTTTTTTTTTACTACGTCAGTGACAGATGTTTACGCAATTACACAGCTGGATAACTTTACACTTATGAAGTTGTATTTTGTCTGTACTGTGTGAACCCTTCATATTTTTCGCAACCATAGTGATACTATGAGAGCTTTAAATGATGTATTTGGTATGGGATCATGATTTTTAAAGTACGTTTGAGGTAGATGACACTATGGAATGAGCAGACAATTTTTTTTAGGTTTTGAAATTATTAGAGAAGCTACGACGATTTTGAGAATTGACTGAGATGTTATGATATTATTATGATGACGATGTGCATTATGCTGTTGAGATATGATTATGATCAATAAGATGATGCTACCGTGTATGAGGAATTTTATTATGCTATGTATTTCTTATGATGAAATATTGAAGAAATGTCCACGAATATGTATATGTATAATGAGGTAAGGAATAATGAGTAGTGGTTAAGGACTCTGATTTGTGGAAAAGGATGTTGGAAACCAAGAATCGTACTTTAAGATTTATGAAATGTGTGTACATGCATGAATGTATTACAATACTGTCGAAAAATTTTCGGACACTGTTATATTTATAGGATTTTATTTCTACACATTTGTAACGCAAGTCCTCAACCTGTGAAAATATTTTTATATGAAACTGTCACTGTAGCGGAAACTGCTGTCGTAAATATTTCAGTAAGTAAGGTAAGTGACCTTGACGTAATGCGTTTTGGGCGCCCAGCTGAGAGATAGCCATCTGACATAAGAAAGCCATTAGGCAGAGAAAAAAAAGAGGCCATTATCCTCGCTGTTGACATTTCTTTGTCGAAAGCATCGCAAATATGACACGCTCAAACTTGAAAACATACGATTACATTGTGGAGCTTTTAATTTATGATATTTACTAAAATGCATAATGAAATGATGAGAAACATTTTACATCTGTTGTCTTTGCAGTTTAGAGATTGCTCATTTTGTTTAATATCTAGTTTCTGGCTGCACTGCAGCATTTCTCAAAATAAAATTTTATAGATGTACTAATATAAATATTTTATGCCTACAGATACAGTCAATAATAACTTTATAATCTACTTCAAAAAAAACAAGGGAGCACAAAAAGACATTTCCCTTCACAGGATTTGCATACTTAATTTGACTGGGTAACTTATTTAGTAGTGTAAGTAAAGGTGATGCATCACCCTAGTGTTAAGATGTGACATAGGTATTAAACATGGCTATTTTTACTGTAATATTTTTTCTGCTTGGGCTTTGTCATGTTTTGATATAAGTTATTGCATTTGGCGCTGCTGTTTGCCAGGCATAATGTTACTCAATTTGACTTAGTATTACTCTGTTAAGCCAGTTTTACTACGGATTTATTTTTCTTCTTTGATGTGCATTGCGTTATATTAGTTGTAATACTGCATTTTCTTTGCTAATTTATGCTGCTAGCTTTGCCAATTTCCATTTTTTTGTCATTGTTGTTTGTGTTAATTATTTTGTGCTGCTGCATTGCCTCGTCCCTTAGTTTAGCATCTGAGCTCAGTAGATTTAAGTTAGCTTAAGATGGGGTAGGCTATATAAGAGAACGAGTTGTGACGAATTGGAAGAAATGCATTGAGAAGCTATAAGATAATAGTTTGGCCAAAAAAGTATTTTGAAAGAGCATATGAACAAAAAAGTAGGGTTTAGGGACAACAGGGTTAGGTAGTACTTTCTTGGAAATAAATGATGAGGTAAGATAATGGAAAATAAATAATGAGGTAAGAAATATGTGAACATATAAATGCAGAAAGCATGCTTGGGTAGGGTTTTTTTGGTGGAAACTAATGTTGAAATAAGACGAAAGATCTATGGAATGATGTTCTGGGTTGGACTGCAGTACCAAATGTTACACTGAAAACAAACCCTGTCCTTTCCTCCTGTGTTATTATGCTATATGTTTGTGTACTCTTGTGTATTTGTGTTTTTTGTGTCTTTATACGTTTAGCTAATAGGATTTATGTTGTAGAATTTTTCTAGTACTAAGCTACATTCTCTATGATGAGGAATACTGCTTTCCTCAAATATAATTTGCATTAAAAATATGTTATTTTCTTTGTAAAGATGTTTATAGACATTATTAATTCTGTTCTGTTTCAATGCTAATGTGTGAAATTAATGTTTCGAAAACTATTCTCTTTATTTTATATATTTACTTATGTCATAATTCCTGTAACACTGATGTATATGTTTATTTCTATTGTTTTGTAAAGCCTGTGTTACTACAAATGTTAACTGTACTATTAAGTTTTTAATAATGTTTTCGGTATCTTTGTAATTGTATTCTCATGTTATAACATTGTAATGGACACCACTTCAGCAAATTAAGTAACTTGTAAGCATTCATTTCAGTGCACACATTTCTGTTGGTCATAGTATATGCACAACATGTGAGAAGTTGGGACTATTAGTGTTTTCACGTGTGTTAATAATTCAGCAAGGGACTCGATAACAGCATTGCTGGTTGATGGTGATTGTGCACCTGCACAGTCGCAACAGATGGCTGCTTGCCGTCTCTACAAGGACTAGAGTGGGTCTGCACCTTTGATGGCCCACCAATACCATAATCTGTAACAGGACTACAGTGGTCTGCTGTGTGACGACCTACCTTTCTTCAACTTCGACTGACTCTGCTGTGGGTTTGCTCTGTTGTGGCCATTACCTGTCTGCATGTCAAGAGTAAGCACTGTCTCTCCGTTGGAAGGACAACACTACTTCTTCAAGACTACATGGAAATCCACTACTTCCGTGTGCATTATCTTTTACTGCTCAGACTTTGAGAAAAAAAAACCATTGCAATTTTACTGTGATGAATGATCAGGACTGCCTTTATGGACTGTGAGAAAATTTCAGCTTTTGACCGACATTGTATCAATAAGTGTGTGCATTTTATTTCTTTGTTATTGCATTTATGAAAAATTTTTTGCACGTCTGTGCTGGCCACTGCCAAAACTATTTGTAAAATTTTTTGTGGGGAGCATGGGGGCTATGTAAGTAGGCTGTTTAGGTTTTTATATTGGTAACGCCACGTAGCGCTGTGTATGAAAATCACTGGCCGTGTTGTGTGCAGTCTGTGGCTAATTTGCATTATTGTAGTGTTGAGCAGCTGGATGTTAACAGCGCATAGCGTTGCACAGTTTGTGGTGAGCCGCCCGCTGTGGTGGATGTGGGGAAGTGAGATGGCGGATTTTTGAGAGCGGATGATCTGGACGTGTGTCCATCAGAGACAGTACATTTGTAAGAATGGATATCATGAACTGCTATATATATTATCATTTTTGAACACTATTAAGGTAAATACATTGTTTGTTCTCTATCAAAATCTTTCATTTGCTAACTAAGCCTAGCAGTAGTCAGTGCCTTCAGCAGTTTGAATCTTTTATTGCACCTGGCAGTAGTGGCGCTCTCTGTATTGCAATAGTTCGAGTAACGAAGATTTTTGTGAGGTAAGTGATTTGTGAAACGTATAGGTTAATGTTAGTCAGGCCGTTCCTTTGTAGAGATTTTTGAAAGTCAGATTCCGTTGCGCTAAAGATATTGTGTGTCAGTTTACGCACAGTCATGTATAATTGCTGTAAGGGGACATTTCATAAGCTAGTGATTTTCATACAAAGCGCTACGTGGCTTTACCAATATAAGAACCTAAACAGGCTACTTACAGCATTTGCAGGGCCAGATAGGCACTGGGGCCACAATTACAAATGAAGATATTGCAAACAGGTATGAAACTAAGGAGAATGACTCTCAGATGGGAAACCAGTACGGAGCAAAGAGGAGAAAGCTCAAAGGTGGAAGGAAAACATACAAAGGGCTACACAAGTGAAATTAACTTGAATCCTGTGTTATAGAAAGGGCAAAAGGAGATTATGATGAGATAGGAAATACTTTACTGAGAGAAGAATTTGACAGAGCACTGAAAGACCTAAGTCGAAACAAGGCTCCTTGTTTGGGGGACATTCCGTCAAAACTACTGATATCTTTGAGAGAGGCAGCCATGAAAAATATATTCCACTTGGTTTGCAAGGTGTACCATATGGAGATGGCGAAATACCATCAGATTTTAAGAAGAATGTAGTAATTCTAGTTCCAAAGAAAGCAGGTAGTGAGAGGCGAGAAAATTACTGAACAGTAAGAATAAGTCATGGTTGTAAAATACTATCATGAAATACTTACAAAAACTGGAGAAACTGGTAGAAGCTGACCTCGGGGAAGATCAGTTTGGATTCTGGAGAAATACAGGAACACATGAGAGGGGGGTGAATAGTGTTCCTATAGTACATCTTAGAAGACTGGTTAGGGAAAGGCAAACCTACGTGTATAGATTTTGTAGAATTGGAGAAAACCTTTGACAGTTTTGACTGGGATACGTTCGTTGAACTCCTGGAAGTAGCAGGGGTGAAATACAGGTAAAGAAACTTAACATGCAACTTGTAACGAAACCAGATGGCATTTATAAGAGTCGAGGGGTATGAAAGGGAACTAGTGGTGGAGAAGGCAGTCAGACAGGATTGTAGACTATGCCTGACATTATTAAATCTGCACATTGATCAAGTGGAAAAGGAAACAAAAGAAAAATGAGGAGAAGGAACTAAAGTTTTGTAAATGTGATGCTACAGAAGAATGCTGAATGTTAGATGAGCACATAGTGTAACAAACGGAACTTAGGAGGCAAGAAAGTTCAGACATAACTCGTCTAAAAGAAACGATTGATTGTAGGACACTTTCTCTGACATCAATTTAGTATTAGAGTGAAGTGTGGAGGGGGTTTGGTCGAGTGAAAATAGTAGAGAGTGACCACGAGATGAATACAGTAGGCAGGTTCAAAAGGATGTAGGTTGCAGTAATTCATAGGAGAGGAAGAGCCTTGCACAGGATAGAGTAACCCACAACTGCAATAAGAATATTGCTATGTCCCTTCAGCTCTCTGATCACTTTTGTCATTCTTTTCGTTGAAGCTATAAACTTTCAATATGGGGCTGTGTTTCTCTTTCCTTCTAGCCACAGATATAGCGGCTCTCCTGGTGCTACGAAGTTCTCTCCCTCCACACAAGTTCTGATTACCGCAGAAAAGAGCCTAATCGTTTGACGGTAACCAGATTTGTCTATGACTCTCCCCTTTAACTTCACATGTGCTTGAAAAATTTAGGATAGATACGAGAGATGTGGAAAGTTATTTTCATTCGCACATTCAGACAGCAGTTAAAAAATTTTCAAATGCGTGATATCTTATGGGATTTAACTGCTATGGTCATCAGTCCCTAAGCTTACACACTACTTAACCTAAATTATCCTAAGGACAAACACCCCCCCCCCCCCCCCCCACACACACACACAAACACTCGAACCTCCGCCGGGACCAGCCGCATAGTCCATGACTGCAGCGCCCTAGACCGCTCGGCTAATCCCACTCGGCACAGACCGCAGTTCTTTGGTGGTGGATCATCACAGGACTCTTTCTTCAAAATGGACACTGATATGTCTGATTGCTTTCGACAAATCTATCGTGCTTAATGGATTTGGCTCCCTCGGTTTCTGTGTCAAAGCTGATGTGCGCTGTGTATTACTGCTAGAAATCTTTGACGACTTGTTAGAGTAGAAGATAATATTTTATATATCTCTCACTATTGTTTGTGTATTTAGTTGTTCTTGGGTAAGATTTGGGTAAATACAACCCGAGGCGTTGAGTGGACGCATAGTAATTTGGTGATTTTTTCTATTCAGTTGATGTGAAGAAAGTGCATGGTGTGGGAAAGGGGGATGGGGGTGGAAGGAGGGGGGGGGGGGGGGCAGGACACGACCTTGCTTCATGGCCTCAATTAACGAAATCCGTTTTGACACCTAGATGTCTTGCAGCGCTTGCCCTCTAGGAACACACGGCCAGCTTAGCATCAAGCAACATAAGTTACTGAGGAACGTAAACATGGCAGTGAGTACATGAATTCCTCCTTATGGGTTATCCTGCCACATCTGCGACATTTTGCTTGACCTTTGAATGAAACGGTAGTAGTCTCATAACAATGATATTTGTAACACCATATGAGATTTGTGAGGCACGGACTCACTTTAAGAAACAGTCTCAAAAGCCTGTAAGTGTGTTCTTAGAGGAGGATGTACCCAGAAATGATTGTTAAGAAAAAATTCGACACTACTGCGTCGTTTCCGACTTATTTAGCGCTGAAGTTAGTCAATGAGGCCGTCTCGCGCACGCCGTCGCACGCACTAAAATGCTGTAAAGCTGTCACACCCGTCGGCTCGTGAGTTACCATTCGTTGAAATGCACATTACCGGCTTTCGGAATTGATAAATTTAAGCTATGTGAGCAACAGCTATGTTTCTTCAGTTTGAGGAACAAACAAAACGTCTGGTGACACCCCCTGTGGTAGTGTGCAAATGGTTCAAGTGGCTGTGAGCACTATGGGACTTAACGTCTGAGGTCATCAGTCCCATAGAACTTAGAACTACCTAAACCTAACTTACCTACGGACATCACACACATCCATGCCCGAGGCAGGATTCGAACCTGCGACCGTAGCGGTCGCGCGGTTCCGGATTGTAGCGCCTGGAACCACTCGGCCATTCTGGCCGGCCTGTGGCAGTGTGCTCGTAGTTTGGGCATGCGATGACCTGATTAGCTAACTTCGAGGCTGAATAACTCAGAAACGGGGCAACGTACCGAACTCTTTTCTTGAAAACTCCCTTACAAGCTTCTCAGGCCGCCTCTGACCACGCTGTATACGGATAAGACTAGTTATCGATCTGCTATTTTTTTTCTAGCTGCTCACTTCCTTAACATCCTCTCCTTAACCTTCTTTTTAAAATTCAGTTACTTTGGTTAACTTATTTTCAAAGTAGGACGAGAGACGTTTGCTGTAGGTAAGCAGATTTTGTTTTTCGATCACAATACAATAGTCACTAAGCTTCGTACCCTTATGACGAGGTCGCTCCTGCAGAGACATTGATGCAGCAATGAGGACAGCGCCATTTGTAAACCTTGTTATAGACTTGACGTCTTTTTTCACTGCCTACAACGCTCTTTGGATCTACAATGGAGACAGTTTCTTTATTGATCCTTATTGTCTTTTCCTTACCAAACGCACATTTTGGTACTAACTGGATTCGTACTAATTATCCTTTGTATTTTGTTGCTCTTGAACCACAATCCTGTAAAAAGGCCATAGTAGACGAGGAAATAGCCATTCACGAATACACATCACCAATGAGACAAAAACAGATGAAAGATTCAATTTCTTGGATGACACCATTCACAACACAAGTAATAAACTTGAGTTCACACATATAGAAATTTTCAAACCCCTAGTACTCTTATCCACAACAAAGCCAATCGCCATTTTACGCATCAACAAGCTAGCTTCGGATGTTTAATACAGAGACGAAACAGACATGGCTACATATAAACGCAACTAACCTATAAGCAAATAACACAGGAGAATGGTTATGATGAAAAGACAATACATGCTCTGAAAAACGGAATACTGAAACAGGCAATACAGAATCACGAAACACGTACACAGACAGACACAACACAGTTCACAAGAAACCAGTAGATAGTAAGCCAGAAATGGCACATAATGTTGTACAACAACAAATACCCAAGCAGTCTGTGGAAAATACTAAAGAGAAAGCGACTACACGCGTACTAGCTAAATGGGTCAAATGTCTGTTACTGAAATTGCACTCCACTCAACTAACAGAAACATTACGATACAAATGAAAAACTTATACATAGCCTGAAAAAGAAAGAAGCAAACAGAATACATGGTCGGATGTAACTTTGTACGCTTACACAACATTGACGGGTATGTAAATAATTATAGTTGCAATTTCCTGTGAGTGGTACAATGACTGCCATTGTGCATTAGTGTTATAGAAATATATATCATCAGGCAGTATTACTGAAAACCTTATTTGTGCTACTATCTTCAAAAACTCGGTAGCGTTTTATTCTGGCACCAATACATCGAATGCGCGGAGTATTCCAGTTGTATGTCCACATAATAAAGGAACCTCCGCAATAACTGGATACCTTAGTAGTCTTTCGAACATTGTGTGCTCTCCGTACATGCACAGAAATGGCCATTTTATTGCTTTAAAATGACCGCGTGTAGAACGCAAGGGAGAGATAAAGCTATCAACATAAATACCTGAAGTGAAATAGGAATAAAACGTGTAACAGAAAAACGGGAAACGGATATCCGGATGGGCAGCTGAAGGAAACATGTATTCAGCTATCATAGAGGAACAGATTTTAATTAATCGAGCGCGTGTGATTAGTTTTATTGATTTTCCGCACACACTTGTGTAATTTTATAAATCATTGAGTGTACCTAATAATTACATGCTACTTGTAAGTAAAATGTAAAGTAGCTAAGCTATTAGTTCTTTATAAATAGACAAAGTCCCATAATTGTTGCTTGAATTTCATGCCGAATATGCTTTCCTGTGCAGACTTTAAATAGGATTACGATACTTGGATCACACTGACAGACTAATGTGCTTTGTTTACCACAAAGGAAAGGATTTTAGCAGGCCTCTAGTTTAGTACAACATGCGCTATCATCTTCTGAAGGACGATATTGGTTAGAAATTTCTCTGAAGGAGCAACACTATTAAGCCAGCTGTTCTCTTACAGAAAACCCGGGAAATAACGCTGTAAACTACAGTAAAAGAAAGTTAAACTATTAATACTGGTATTTATTAATCTATATGTGGCGACGGAACATTCACTAAGGTCGAGTAAATAAATATTCAGTAATTAAATCCGAAATATCACTTTAAAGAATTTAATTTACCATACATAACGTCTGTTCAATACTACAATGTTTTGGCAACGAGACAAAGGAAATCAATAATGCAGATACGAGGCGATTCTAATTGTATTCAAAACTGGAACAATTTGCTTTATGTATCCAACTTGTCAATACGATAAAATTAAGTAAATTACTAAAAAAATTCGAATTTTGGATGCATATTAAACGAGACAACGTCTTCGGTCACTGGTCCAAGTTACAAAAGAAAATGCGTGCGAAACAGATTTATAATTCAAATTACATCCTGTTATCATATGTCCAGGTACAACTGCGCTGTTCGCATCGATTTCATTCGATAACTCAAACATGAACGTGACATCTTCTCCATTCCTGTGTGATTACAGCAGTATTTTATTTACGTAACGAAATAAATGTCTCATCAGAAGCGAATGTGCAACAGATGTAAATCGGACGACCCATTTACGTTACAGTATTGGCGTACCAGTATACGACAAGAAATCTGGATTTCTGCATGTTAGAGGATGAGGTGAAGTTTGTTTTAATTTCTATCAGAAACTGTTTGTGAAGGCCCGTGCAAATAATTCACACTAACCGCCTACAGTTATTAATCAGTAGTGGAATCAGAGAATGCTCTCGTATTACTAGTGTACTAATGAATGACAGCTTTATACACAGGATGACACTATCGTGAGATTCATGCATTTTGTCTTCGGCAAATGTTATGGCAACCTGCGTGAGATGCTCTACTTCCGGACCATGACACAGCAGGGGTATCGAACCGGTGCTCGCTTCCAGAGTACTGTGTTGCATTATACCGCGTACGTCACGGTAGGGAAAAACAAACGGCCTACGTCCGCTGAGATAAGTCCCATCACTCATATGTGAGAAACTCAGGCTATCATCTTGTGGAAGACCATATGAATATTTGTATTATTTGACATGAAGGTAATAAATATATCAAATGACATTCCCACTAAAACAAACTGTTTCTTATTTGTTTGGCATTAGCCTCTGGTACAGCACGTATTCAGCAATCAAACGTAATGAGTTACCCGGAACAGAATAACGTACTGCATACTGAGTACAAATGATAGTTCTTCAATTGCACCGCCGTTTTACTCCTTGTGTACGCAATGCTACCACCATTTGTATATGTGCATATACATTGTAGAGCCAAAGAAACTGGCACAGGTGGCTAATATCGTGCAGGTCCCCCGTGAGCACATAAAGTGCTGCAACACGACGTGGAATGGACTAGACTAATGTCTGAAGTAGTGCTGGAAGGAACTGATACACGAATCCTAGAGGGCTGTCCATAAATCCGTTTGAGTACGAGGGGTTGGAGATCTCTTCTGAACAGCACGTTGCATGGCATCGTAGATATGATCAACAATGTTCATGTCAGGTACGTTTCATGGCCAGACGAAGTGTTTAAACTCAGAAGAGTGTTCCTGGAGCTACTCCGCAGAAATGCTGGACGTGTGGGGTGTCGCACTGTCCTGCTGAAATTGCCCAGGACTGTCGAAGTGCACCACGGAGATGAATGGATGCAGGAAATCGGACAGGATTCTTACGTACGTGTTACGTGGCAGAGACGTATCCGACTGCACATGCCCCACACCATTACAGAGCCTCCATCAGATTGAAGAGGCCTCTGCTGACATGCAGGGTCAGTACAGCCATGAGGTTGACTCCATACCCGTACACGTCCATCCGCTCGATATAAACTACTGGCCATTAAAATGCTGCACCACGAAGATCACGTGCTACAGAAGCGAAATTTAACCGGCAGGAAGAAGATGCTGTGATATGCAAATGACTAGCTTTACAGAGCATTCACACAAGTTTGGCGCCTGTGGCGACACCTACAACGTGCTCACATGAGGAAAGCTTCCAACCGATTTCTCATACACAAACAGCAGTTGACCGGCGTTGCCTGGTGTAAGGTTGTTGTGATGCTTTGTGTAAGGAGGATAAATGCGTACCATCACGTTTCCGACTTTGGTAAACGTCAGATTGTAGCCTATCGCGTTGGCGGTTTATCGTTCGCGACATTGCTGCTCCCGTTGGCCGAGATCAAATGACTGTTAGCAGAATAAGGAATCGGTGGGTTCAGGAGGATAATACGGAGCGCCGTGCTGGATTCCAAAAGCCTCGTATCACTAGCAGTCGAGATGACAGGCACCTTGTCCGCATGGCTGTAACGGATCGTGCAGCCACGTCTCGATCCCTGAGTCAACAGATGGGGACGTTTCGCAAGACAACAACCATCTGCACGACCAGTTCGACGACGTTTGCAGCAGCATGGACTATCAGCTCGGAGACCATGGCTGCAGTTTTACCCTTGAAGCTGAATCACAGACAGAAACGCCTGCGCTGGTGTACTCAACGACGAACCTGGGTGCACGAATGGCAAAACGTTATTTGTTCGGATGAATCCAGGTTCTCTTTACAGCATCATGATCTTCGCATCCGTGTTTGGCGACATCGTGGTGAACGCACATTGGAAGCGTGTATTCGTCATCGCCATACTGGCGTGATGGTATGGGGTGCCACTGGATACACGTCTCGGTCACCTGTTGTTCACATTGACGGCACTTTGAACAGTGGACGTATCATTTCAAATGTGTTACGATCCATGCCTCTACGCTTCATTCAATCCCTGGGAAACCCTACATTTCAGCAGGATAATGAACGACCGCATGTTGCAGGTCCTGTACGGGCCTTTCTGGATACAGAAAATGTTCGACTGCTGCCCTGGCGAGGACATTCTCGTGATCTATCACCAACTGAAAACGTCTGGTCAATGGTGGCCGAGCAACTGGCTCGTCACAATACGGCAGTCATTACTCTTGAGGAACTGTGGTATTGTGTTGAAGCTACATGGACAGCTGTACCTGAACACGCCATCCAAGCTCTGTTTGACTCAATGCCCAGGCGTATCAAGGCCGTTATTACGGCCAGAGGTGGTTGTGCTGGGTACTGATTTCTCAGGATCTATGTTCCCAAATTGCGTGAAGATGGAATCACAAATCAGTTCTAGTATATTATATTTGTCCAATGAATGCCCGTTTATCATCTGTATTTGTTCTTGGTGTAGCAATGTTAATGGCCAGTAGTGTAATTTGAAACGAGACTCGTCCGACCAGGGAGCATGTTTCCAGTCATTAACAGTTCCATGTCGGTGCTGATGAGCCCTGGCAAAGTGTAAAGGCTTTTGTCGTGCAGTCATGAAGGGTACACGAGTGAGCCTTCGGCTCCGAGAGCCCATAGCGACGATGTTTCGTTGAATGGTTCGCACGCTGACTCTTGGTGATGGCCAATAACTGAAATTTGCAGCAGTTTGCGGAAGAGTTGCGCTTCTATCATCTTGAACGATTTCCTATAGTAGTCGTTGATGTCGTTCTTGCAGGATCTTTCTCCGGCCATAGCGATGTCGGTGATTTGACTTTTTTAACGGATTCCTCATATTCACGGTACAGTCGTGAAATGGTCGTATGGGAAAATCTCCACTTCGTCGCCACCTCGGTGATGTTGCGTCCCATCGCTGTAACAGCACTTTCAAACTCACTTAAATCTTGATAACATGGCATTGTAGGAGCGGTAACCAATCTAAGACCTGCGCTCGACACTTGTCTTGTGTACGTGTTGCCGACCGCAGCACCGTATTCTGCGTGTTTACATACCTCTGTGTTTGAATACGCATGTCTGTACCAGATTCTTTGGTACTTCATTGTAGCTATCTATGACTTGTGTCACATCAGTGTATATTCTGATTTTGGTACGGTTTAACTGTAGCAGCGAGTGAAAACTTGCTTTATGTGTACAGACGAGTAAAATCGTGTAATTCACAAAACTCAGTAACCTATGACAAGAGTGTCAGTCAATTGAAAGAAGTATCTGCGAATAACCGATTGTAGGAATATGAAATGAAAATAAGAGGTACAATTGGAAGAGTCATCTCGAATGCAGATCTCGGTATCTCCAGAATATGCATGTTGATGTAGCTGTAAGTATTCACATCTTAAAATACGATGCCTGTCCTATGAAAACTCATAGCCTGCGATATTCAGACGATACTGACAGAACCACTCCAGAACTACAAATTTGTTACTACGGTTTCCAATAAAAACTGAATTTCCGGGTGGGTTATTTTACGGATGCGATCATTCGAAAAATATTATTCAGTCTCGGAAATGTTGTCTTTTTATTCTTTAATTCAGTAATTTTGAATCGATGGTCCACACCAAGTTCTGTACTAACTATGTTATTAGATGACCGTGAATAATGCACATATAGCTGTATAGTATCATTTGGATACTATTCAATGGTATAAATACTTCTCAGTTGTATTAAATAATTTTTACAACATTTAAAACTGAACACGTAGAAAATGTGTAATCCTAATGTCAGTACGGTACCAGTGAAAATTCGACGGACTTGATTCAGAAGAACAACTTGAAATCCTTTAAATCAAGCTCACATGTGGAACAGCATCCAAAAACCTTGAGTAAAATTGTGGATCATTATTACGTTATAGAACGACAAAAAACTAAGGAGAACAGAATAAATGCAGGTGAAGGTAAATAAAACATTGCGATCTACTATTTTTATTAACTGTGTAAATTTTCTCACAAAAGACGTTCATAAAGTGTATCGTCAGGTGGACTGCATTTTGTAGCCCCTGCATACAGCTGTTGTGTTGCTGATCCGAGCTCATTCGTACGATCGTTTACTTGAGCACGGGAATGCAAAATACCGCCGACAGGTTTCTCGTTCGTGTCCACTCGGCACTTGTAGACTTCACTCTTAAACAAACCCCAGAAACAATAACCTAATGGAGGAAGGTGTGCTCACCTCAGTGTCCTAGAAACGACTCTACGGCGGCCGATCCGTTGCCCAAGGTACGATTCAGTGAGGTATTATCACACTGTCTGTACAGAATGTGCAGGAGATCCATCGAGCTGAAAGTACATACGGCGTCATGTTGCCAAAGGAATACCCTCCACATGTTCCGGTAACACACTTTGAAGGAAATCGGAATACCGTACTCCATTAAGACGGTTGTGTAAAACAACTGAACAGATTGGTTGCTCTCCAATAATACCGCCCTACACATTGACTGAGGAAGGCCGTTGAAAATTTGTTTCCACAGTAGCGTGTAGATTTTCATCTGCCCACGCTTGAGATTGACGAATGTTGATGCCGTTGCGGGTAAATATTGACAAATCAGTGAACAGACCATTCAAAGAATTCCTATTGTTTGGTATCATCATCTACATGGAGATGATACGTAAGCTGACACTGGTCGCGTACTATGCAAATCGCGCTTGTTTGTGGAGTACCAGGCTGTGCAGCAATGGGGAAGATGGGCTGCGTTCTATCATTTCGAGAATTTTCCCAACTTCCCTAAGATTTTGGTGGCCAGGATGTTCAGATATAACACGTCTGCTGCGATCATTCAAACACCCGGTTAAATTGCTATCCGGAACTCTGCTGTTAGGAAATCGTATTCGCGAACAGCGGCTCTGGAACTCCCATCACAAAACCCGTAGACAAAGATCATGCCACCATTCTCCGCATGAGTGATGATCTGTGGCATTTTTTCTCCACTGTCCAGCACTGTTTTAAGTATACAGGTGACAACACTGCAGTTTATTGGCGCAATACTTGGAATACTGAGGAGTGAGGTAGACAACGTGTACAGTTACAAGACTCGTCGCCCCATCGTCGCCTCATCATGCGCAAGCGAAGTGCGCATTGAAATGTTCAGGTCCGCAGCTCGTCGTCGTGCGGTAGCGCTCTCGCTTCCAGCGCCCGGGTTTTCGTGTTCGATTCCCGGTGGGGGTCAGGGATTTTCCCTGCCTCGCGATTACTGGATGCTGTGTGATGTCCGTAGGTTAGGTTTAAGTAGTTCTAAGTTCTAGGGGACTGATGACCATAGATGTTAAGTCCCACAGTGCTCAGAGTAATTTGAACCATTTGAAATGTTCAGTGGAGACAACACTACGTAGCGTAATGTCGCTTTGTTTGTTTGTACTCTACTCGTACGTGACTGCTGGTGAAGAAGGATATGCCACGCATGCCCGTGATCTTCAAACAGCTGTGTGTCAGATACGATTAAGAAAAGGGCATAAGTTCATCTGAATTATTTGTTCAGAATCGCTAATACTATCATTCCTTAAAACTTGTACCTTTACTCCTGACTCACCCATTTCAGTTCGATGTTGATGCCTTCAAAATCTAAAGGTGACGAACGTATGGTATCATGAAATTAGTGTTGTTCAGTTGCAGATAGGCTTACTCAACCAAAAAATTACCAGTCTGATGTTACACAGAACTGAGGACGACAGGACAAAAAAAAGTTAGAAGATGCTGGTTTTCTAATTTAGGTTCTAGCTTTCTAACGTTGGTTCTAGCCCTCTCGACCTTTGTTAAGAAACGTGGATATCTCAAATATTGATACAGAACATTACTCTGCCAGTTTTACATTGGTAGCAGGCGTTCTCCGATACCACTGCCGCTGTTTGCTGTGACTTCTGGCTCTGTGGTACCCGGTGGCCGGCGGCGGCCCCTAACGAAGCAAGCAGCGGACGGTTTGATGGCCAGTCATCTGGCACGCCAGACTTTACGACGGCAATTGACGCGAAAGTCACGTCGCACCGCCTGCGGTGACGACTGTAAACTCCCACCAATTTAGCTCCTCGTAACATTTTCACGACTCTCAGTCAAAGAATTCGATAGTTTCCGCGGGAGCATTTATATGCGGGAGCGAATATATTCTGCTGACGTAACGCACCGTTTTCCGTGTATGCCATTTACTTATCTGCTGAAATCAATCTCTGTTCCGTTAGTGGCGCCGAGTACATCTTATAACTAGCACACTGCCAAGATTCTTTCTGTGCTGTTTACGAATGGAACGTAGAAATATTGACTGTACATACTTTTCCGCCCCAGCCGTTTCCGTCTAATGTTACCTTTACGATTTATGTCGATACCCTATGCAGATCACTGAGAGTAAATAGGAAATTCCTTCACGGGAATGATTTCTCAGAATTTTTCGTCTTATTTATCTGTCAGATACTTTATATTACAGATCGTATTTACTAGCAAAGAGCCTGCAGTAGGAGAGATAAGTTGCACAGTATCGGAGATCAGCAAGTACTCACAGCTGTTAAAGTGTGCATTTTAGAGCCTATGTTTACGAGACTTCTTTCTTTGTTTTGGTTCATACTACCACCTGAAAACATTGTATATCTTTTTTAAAACACTGTACGTTTGTGTAGGTAAATATTTCACGCTGTTACAAGTGGTAAGTCGAGAGCCAATAGGAGAAAACAGAAATGGGGCGAACTGTGGTTAAGAAATAAATTTTGGATATTTGTGCTAAGGTCTTAAGGGACCAGAGTGCTGAGTTATTCGGCCCCTAAGTTTACTCACTACTTTTTCTCCCTTAAACTAACTTACGCTAAGGACAACACACACAACCATGTTAGAGGGAGGACTTTAACCTCCGACGGAGGGGGGGGGGGGGGGGGGCGGACCGAGACAAGGCGCCTTACACCGCGCGGCGAGAAAGAAATGTGTTGTCCGATTTCAATATATCATTCAATAATATGAAACACCTTCGTGATGTCTTATAATAACTGGCATATTCCGAAATTACAGTATCGTTCACTTCCTCAAAACAATATCCTACTACTCACAAACGTACTTCTGACATTTATCTCTTTGTTCCTATCCCACCATCAAACTGACAAGACCGCGATTATATGGTTTTGACTGGAATGGTATATGAATGAATAGAAAACAAGAAGAACAAACACTTTTTTGGCTATCTGTTTCCTACATAAAATATTACAAACGAGACTGAGGACCCTTCTGTCGAATGAACTACACCATCTCATCAAGTGGAGAAGAATGGATGACAATACAGCTTTTGTTTCGTAAACAGCATCAGTGCTCGATTTATTTGAAAATCATTGTTCAAATCAAATGTGTGTGAAATCGTATGGGACGTAACTGCTAAGGTCATCAGTCCCTAAGCTTACATAGAAATTGAAAAGTTGTAACTCCAATTGTGTAATAAGCACATTCTTGTAGCGACAATGAATTATTGTCGCCCATGTAAGATCTTTGCAGTGCACTTTTGAAAATATACTGCTTACGGCAGTCATGTGCGAAGTCTGAAAGAGAGCCGCATAATTTGTCGAAATTTTTTTTTCCAACACTGTATATTCTAGCTGTCTGAGCTATTACTGCAAATGGCCCACCTAGCACCGTAAACACGTTAACACCACGTCAACGTATGTTACGGGTTACAAAAAATATGTCGCGTACAATTAACACATGGGTATATGAAGTGCCACACTATCATGCTGGAAATGAGCTTGCCGAACGGGACTATAAAAAAATCGATAATTCTATGTATTCATTAATAAGAAAAAGCGTCCAGCGACACAATATTGTCACTTCTATACTCGCACACAAAATATTCTGTTTAGCGATGTACAATTCGCTTATTCACAAACAACAAGTATCTAAGAGCCCAGTCTCCTGATACATACGTACGTACCTTTGTGTACAAATGCACCGAAATAATGCCAGTGCACAACATATATACGCCTTGATGCAACAAAATTAACTATTATTCTTTCTAAAAATATGATTCTCGCTATTCACTTGTGGCATGTTGTACAGAAAACAAGAAATTAATGTTTCGATCAGTCACTCCACTTCAGCGAAGCACCAAACTTTATCCTTAGATTATTGATAATGAATTGTAGGTAATTGTACATAAATCGCATGTGAAACTGTCTGTTCACTATCTAAAGCTCTAACGAATAACTGTCGCATTGGAGCACTGACATCAAATAAGTTGTGCCAGAAAGTTGTAGTAGACACAGTCTCCTATGTATCTATAAGTCCAACATTCTTAACAAACGCCGAGAGGAGTCAATATTAATTTACAAATCCTACTGGGTAGCCATATGATTTACTACTGATAGTGGGGGAGAAATGATCTAAACGACGAAAATGCCTGTTGGGACGAAGAATCTGAAGTGAAACAACTCTTGGAGGATGACAGGGGCAAATGATTTAATTATATACTAAATAGTATTCTGTTAGCTTTAATGTAACCACAAAAAGTATTCACTATTGTTTATATATATATATCTTCTATTTAAAATTTAGTTTTATATTCTATACATAAACAACTAGTGACACCATACACACTGCCTTACAGTACCCGCAAACAACACCATTGAGTATGTAAATTGTCCAGTTGCAATTCCCTATGACAGGTAGAACAGCCACAAGAATGCATTAGTGTTGCTCGTGTTTAGTGTTGTTAGCAGGAGTAGTGGGGTAAATAAGCAACATAAACAACGTAACGTGTTGAGCACTACGAAGAACCATCGTCGGCAGCGGCCTGCGGAAAGATCCCGTTCTTCCAGTGTTTTGAAGAGGCACTGCAATGTTAATGGTCTGGGTAACCATTACATAATACATGAGGGCACGAATGATAGGGCTGTAGGGAACATTGATGATACACCTCTGTGTCATGGAGAATTTGAGTCTTCATCTGTTACCTACCTCGCGACAGCATAATGCTTCCGCGTACAACCGCTCTTTTATTTGAGAACAGTATTATCTGACTTATTCTCATATAGGAGAAAGGTGATTAAAATTTCGTTCCAGCTGCAGTCAGCTTTGCTTTAAATACACGCTGTAATGATCTGGAATGTTACTTACCTTTTGAAATTGGACATGATGAGTTGAGGCCCTTGTAACTCCAATTTTATTCAGATGGTTGCGGAACCTCAACTGTTGAAAATAAAATGCCGAATCAAAACACCTTCAGCTGTCTAAATTTGCAGTTGTTATTTGAATTTGAACAAGCAGTTTCAGCGCTACATTATGATATTCTGGCCTCCTGATGTGTGGGAAGAATCCTACCTCTGGTCCAATCAAAACAGGAGCCAGCAATCAGTGACTGGTGCTCGTAGATTTCTTCTCAACACTGCGATCCCTTCGATCATCATAGCCAACAAGTGCTTGCTCATTTTCATGCTTGCATTCAATGTTCTGGCGGTTACATCGGTTATTAATATACTATTATTAATATACCATTATTTCACATTTGCAGGCCGACTGGTTCCAGGTGCTTCAGTCTGGAACCGCGCGACCGCCACGGTCGCAGGTTCGAATCCTGCCTCCGGGATGGGTGTGTGTGTGATGTCCTTAGGTTAGTTAAGTTTAAATAGTTCTACGTTCTAGGGGACTGATGACCTCCGATGTTAAGTCCCATAGGCTTAGAGCGATTGTATACATCCGCAAGCCACCTGACGGTGTGCGACGGAGATTACCTTGAGTACCTCTATCGGTTCTCCCTTCTATTCCAGTCTCGTATTGTTCGAGGATGAAAGATTGTCGGTATGCCTCTGACTAGGCTCTAATCTCTCTGGTTTTATCCTCATGGTCTCTTCGTGAGATATATATCTAAGGCAGCAATTTTCTGCTTTACTCCTCGGTGAAGATATGTTCTCGAAACTTCAATAAAATCCCCTACTGAGATACTGAGCGTCTCTCTTGCACAGTCTTCCACTGTCTATCTATCATCTCCGTAACGTTTTGCGATTACTAAATGTTCTTGTAACGAAGCGCTCTGCTCTCCGTTGGATCTTCTCTATCTCTTCTATCAACCCTATCTGGTATGAATCCAACACCGGTGAGCAGTATGAAAGCAGTGGGCTAACAAGTGTATTGCCACCTACTTCCTTTGTTTTCGGACTGCAAATCCTTAGGATTCTTCCAATGAATCTCAGTCTGGCATCTGCTATACCGACAATTAATTTTATAAGGTCATTCCTTATCACTCCTAATGTCTACTCCCAGATAATTTTTTGAATTAACTACTTCCACTTGCTGACCTGCTGTATTGTAGCTAAATGATAAAGGATCTTTATTGCTAAGTATTCACACCACATTACATTTGTCTACATTTAGACTCAACTGCCATTCCCTGCACCATACGTCAATTCGCTGCAGATCCTCCTGCATTTCAGCACAAACTTCCATTGTTACATCCTCTCGATATACTACAGCATCATCCCATCATCCGCAAAAAGCCTCAGTGAACTTCTAATGTTATCCACAAGGTCATATATATATATATATATATATATATATATATATATATATATATATATATATATATATATATATATATATAGTGAATAGCAACGGTCCTGCGACACTCCCCTGCGGCAAACCGGAAATCACTCTTACTTCGGAAGACTTCTCTCCATTGAAAATGACATGCTGCGTTCTGTTACCTAGGAACTCTTCAATCGAATCACACAATTGGTCTGATAGTCCATATGCTCTTACTTTGTTCATTAAACGACTGTGGCGAACTGTATCAAACGCCTTGCGGAAGTCGAGAATCACGGCATCTACCTGGGAACCCGTGTCTATGGCCCTCTGAGTCTCGTCGACGAATAGCAGAAACTGGGTTTCACACGATCGTCTTTTTCGAAACCCATGCTGATTCCTACAGAGTAGATTTCTAGTCTCCAAAAAAGTCATTATACACGAACATAATACGTGTTCCAAAATTTTGCAGCTGATTGACGTTAGACATATAGGTCTACAGTTCTGCACTTCTGTTCAACGTCCCATCTTAAAAACGGGGATGGCCTGTGGCATTTTCCAATCTTTTGGTACGCTACGCTCTTCTAGAGACGAGGGGGCAAGTTCCTTCGCGTGAACTTGTATCCCATCAGGTCCAGTGGCCTTTCCTCTTTAGAGCGATTTTAATGTTTTTTCTGTTCCTCTGTCATCTATTTCAATATGTACCATTAGGTCATCTGTGTGACAATCTAGAGAAGGAACTACAGTGCAGTTGTGGAACAGCTATGGATGTGGACATTTAGTATTTCGGCCTTTTGTCTGCCATCCTCTGTTTCAGTACCATTTTGCTCACAGAGTGTCTGTACATTTCACTTTTGCAACGGCATATCTCGCGGTAACATTAACCTGTGTTCTTGAAATGTTTATCACTTAAATACGTTTGAGCCGTGCTGCGGCTCGCGTTGGTACCGTGAGTGGGTTTCTACCAGATCGTATCGTTTAGTTGGTATGGTTGCGTTGTTTGTCTTCTTCTCGTGTTCTCTGGCGCCACTCGGTTTTGTAAGCGTTGCCTGTCCGCTAGTGGCACCAGCGGCGCTTATCGATATGTAGTTCTGCTGCCCTTCCTTTGGGGCAACCTCGTGCTTATTCCGTGTGGTACGAGTGGGAAATCGGTTTGTGACGCAGGAGCAGACAGGTCCGCCAGAACGACAACACGCCGAGACCGCTGGGGGCGTGTATGCACTGCCGCATCGAAGGGCCGTGGTCACGAGGGTGCACGACCTCGTAGGAACCGGATCCTGCAAGTCTAAATTGAGTGCGCTCTCACTTCGCGTAGACAAACCTTCACCATTCTGAAATCTCGAGATCCTTCTGTGACTTTGGTTTTGGGGACAAAGGTATTACTCAACGTATTCTTTGGGCGAGGCGACAGTTGTGTTTGTTGGCAATTCTTCTACCTTCGTGGTAGTGATTCCTTCTTGTTGCGGGCGCTTTAAACACAATATTCTGCGGGTTGAGTCGACACTGCCCTTTGGCGTAATTGTACATCTTTGCATTGGTTTGTTGGGTAGCCTCACCAAGATTATCATTAGTTGCTCGTTAGACTGGCACTAATCCGAGTTACTATCTTTTGATCTGAATGCAACTCTTTGCTGCCTTTCACTTCGTTTGCGTTTGGTGTGACCGACTCGAGGTCGATTCCGGGGAAACCGTCTGTCACTGGCCCTTGTGTTTTATTTTATTAGTATATTATTTAGTTACCATTATTTGTCTCACCTGTTTTGTGATCCGTTTTTTTAAATTAACTTTTGCTATGCCATTCACCGTTTGACAGTATATTTGTTAAATTCCTTTATAATTGCCATTTTGGCATTAAAGGCCTTCAGCCGTGATTGTGGTTACCTGCTTTAAAATTCTGATTGCGACCTCATTGGCTTGTTTTCAAAAATTATTTATTAAAATAAATGAGTGAAATTGCAAAGCAGACCAATAGTAATTGATTCGGGCCCCACTCACAAACGTAACCCACTCCTGCCTTCCTTAATTACCAGGTTTCATTGTTACCTAATGTATTCCCGGAACTTCATTACTCTATATTAATTTTTTTGGTGTTCTGATTTTTTTAGCCATCAGTGTATATCTACAGAGGCACTGCGCTCGGCAGCTGCTGGAGTGAGCCCGATGCAGGCAGGGTGGACCACTGGCTGTGGGCAGTCGCCCTACACACTCCACTCATTCTCTTCACTGCCTAAGTAAACAAGCAGCCGCACTGGGTCACTACCTCGTAATGTCTTGCTAGATCTCTTTCTCTCGCTATGATGTGAATATAATTCACAGTACTTCAAGATATGCTCACACTTTAGCACAATCGGTATGGTACATTTATTAGAGGAAAAGAGCAGCCCTCGTTACCAACTGGTTGATGCAAGTCAGTCACATATGAAAAAAGAAAACTCATTTAAAAATCATTTAATTTCTTTGTTCCCTTTTATTAACAACAGTTTAAAGTACAGCTGTATCAGTCGAGTAACAACCCTTGAAGGGTGAGGATGTCGAGCAATGCCCCACAGCTATTAGTCGGCGTACGAACCACAGTTATTAGTGGTGGTTTTAGCAGAGAAAGGAGAAGAGCTATATACACTCCTGGAAATTGAAATAAGAACACTGTGAATTCATTGTCCCAGGAAGGGGAAACTTTATTGACACATTCCTGGGGTCAGATACATCACATGATCACACTGACAGAACCACAGGCACATAGACACAGGCAACAGAGCATGCACAATGTCGGCACTAGTACAGTGTATATCCACCTTTCGCAGCAATGCAGGCTGCTATTCTCCCATGGAGACGATCGTAGAGATGCTGGATGTAGTCCTGTGGAACGGCTTGCCATGCCATTTCCACCTGGCGCCTCAGCTGGACCAGCGTTCGTGCTGGACGTGCAGACCGCGTGAGACGACGCTTCATCCAGTCCCAAACATGCTCAATGGGGGACAGATCCGGAGATCTTGCTGGCCAGGGTAGTTGACTTACACCTTCTAGCGCACGTTGGGTGGCATGGGATACATACGGACGTGCATTGTCCTGTTGGAACAGCAAGTTCCCTTGCCGGTCTAGGAATGGTAGAACGATGGGTTCGATGACGGTTTGGATGTACCGTGCATTATTCAGTGTCCCCTCGACGATCACCAGAGGTGTACGGCCAGTGTAGGAGATCGCTCCCCACACCATGATGCCGGGTGTAGGCCCTGTGTGCCTCGGTCGTATACAGTCCTGATTGTGGTGCTCACCTGCACGGCGCCAAACACGCATACCACCATCATTGGCACCAAGGCAGAAGCGACTCTCATCGCTGAAGACGACACGTCTTCATTCGTCCCTCCATTCACGCCTGTCGCGACACCACTGGAGGCGGGCTGCACGATGTTGGGGCGTGAGCGGAAGACGGCCTAACGGTGTGCGGGACCGTAGCCCAGCTTCATGGAGACGGTTGCGAATGGTCCTCGCCGATACCCCAGGAGCAACAGTGTCCCTAATTTGCTGGGAAGTGGCGGTGCGGTCCCCTACGGCACTGTGTAGGATCCTACGGTCTTGTCGTGCATCCGTGCGTCGCTGCGGTCCGGTCCCAGGTCGACGGGAACGTGCACCTTCCGCCGACCACTGGCGACAACATCGATGTACTGTGGAGACCTCACGCCCCAATTGTTGAGCAATTCGGCGGTACGTCCACCCGGCCTCCCGCATGCCCACTATACGCCCTCGCTCAAAGTCCGTCAACTGCACATACGGTTCACGTCCACGCTGTCGCGGCATGCTACCAGTGTTAAAGACTGCGATGGAGCTCCGTATGCCGCGGCAAACTGGCTGACACTGACGGCGGCGGTGCACAAATGCTGCGCAGCTAGCGCCATTCGACGGCCAACACCGCGGTTCCTTGTGTGTCCGCTGTGTCGTGCGTGTGATCATTGCTTGTACAGCCTTCTCGCAGTGTCCGGAGCAAGTATGGTGGGTCTGACACACCGGTGTCAATGTGTTCTTTTTTCCATTTCCAGGAGTGTATGTATGTCTTATGCATTTCTTCTTCTTCTCCCATGTGAGGTGAAGCCGTTGCAACAGCCACCGGATGTCAGAATTTGTTATATACAAGTAACACCACCTGCAATTTATACTTGTTTCAGTGGCTATGATCTTGGCTAGTAAATTCTGTCCTGTGGGCGCTTTCGAAAATCTTCAGTACAATGGTACCAAAGGCATAATATTCCTAAATGAGTGGATTCACCTTGAAACCATCTCGTCTCCTCTATATCTCTTTTGTTACGCAACCTACCCTTCTACAATAACCTTTGAAAGCTTCCCTTAGGATTTCTATCTCTAGTTTAATAATAACAAATGAGATCTTCCCTTTGAAATTTATTCTCTTTCTCAATCTTCACATACAAATTTAATTGCTACTTCTTAAGATTTTCTGATTATTTCGACGAAACATAGAATGCCGCGCGGGATTAGCCGTGCGTTCTAGGGCGCTGCAGTCATAGACTGTGCGGATGGTCCCGGCGAAGGTTCGAGTCCTCCCTCGGGCATGGGTGTGTGTGTTTGTCCTTAGGATAATTTAGGGTAAGTAGTGTGTAAGCTTAGGGACTGATGACCTTAGCAGTTAAGTCGCATATGATTTCACACACATTTGAACATTTTTTTGAGACACAGAATGTGTCGTCGTCGTGGCTCTTAGTCGTTACCTGCAATAACCCAAAACTGTTCCTTACCTTTTTACTGTTACTGGATTGCCATCTGGCTGCTACATCTAACTGCAACATGAATATACATACTCTGTTTTACTATACTTTATTAGCTGATGGTGGGCTGTCATAATAAGTGGCTGCATTTATTACCAAAGCTGACGTTATTCTTTAATAGCAAAGCTGACGTTATTCTTTAATTACTTTGACTGACGTTACGTAACTCATAGTTAAATTTTTCTTGACAACAATAACATTTACCAAAGTTTTACGTTGATGTTTTTGGGATGGATTATAATTAGTATTGCAATATTGCTGGCAAAAATTAATTATATTCTGAAAGAAATAATTTTACAAACGTTCAAATGGGACTTACATTTTACAATAATCTTACAACTAGCATTGCGCAAACATATCTTCAGTAGTCATGAGTTTCTCAAAAAAATAATTCAATAATATTAGTTTCTCTTATGATAATAGTTAGGTGACGTCTCTGTACATCCGTTTATAATCTCTTGTAAATCATAGCCGGTGGTTGGCAGGCACAACGCTCCGCTCAACCTCCCTCGCTTCAGACCTGCTAAAGGCTCGCTTCACTTCTCGCTTACTACTGACTTTCTACGAACGCTAAAGTGCGGTCTCTCCCACCAACACCACTTGTGAAATCAGTTTCTTTCTCCATCACGGAAATCGGTAAGATGTTTGGAAGCCGTTCAAACTTCTTGCACGTATTTATGAAGATGGTATCTGTTCTTTCAAACATGTCCGAAAGAGCAGTTACCATCGATGACCAAGACCTCTCTTAGAATGGAATGATAATTAAACCAAGCCCCTAAGCTGTCGACAGGCGTTGATATACATGAACGGGAACAGTTGAAAATGTGTTACTCGACTGGGACCCGAACACGGGATCTCCTGCTTAGTCACTTATCATTGTGTCTTACTGTGGCTCCTAAATTTAAGGACCAGAATAGTCGACGGACAGAATCGGCCTTAAAGCTGAGCGGATAATGTAGAGGTCCGGTAGGTTTATCCAAAATGACATTACACTGGCACAGTAAAACCGCATGTTACTGTCAGACACAGTGCAGTCTAGGGATAAAAACGTGCCCAGAGGCCGGCCGTTTACTTAGGGCTGCCAATAAAACCAGCCTCCCCTCAGAATTATTAGCCGTGTCGGAAGCACGATTTGGCAGCGCTGTAAAATGTGAAAGTGTCTGGAGGAAGTGTTGTCGTCTTCTCGAGGTACGAATGCGCAGTGTTTTCCCGTGGTAGAGTGCTAAACGTCACGTAATGTAGATACATTGCCGCGAGTTCGAGTCCACTCCTTCCTCTACAGTTTGAAACCGCATCTCGGATATCAGCGGGAGCTATCAGTGTGATGGAACTTCAAGGATAATGAAGCGAATTATCCGACCACCAGTAATAGGACAAACTTCCGGAAACAACTCACGAAACAGCTCGTGGCTGCGTTAAGACCAGGAGAGTTTGCGCTCTAAGCGTTTCCTCGCCCAGCTGCGGCTACTGACTACCAGACACACACTTCCCGCCCCACGTGTCAAGCGGCGTCCGACGAAATAAGTGCGGTGCGGTCATGTGGGTGTATTTATCAACTGTCGTCTTCTTGTTTGAACTTCTTGTATATATCTTGCTGTTACGTTGTGGTTTGCTTACTTGACACGTGTAAACGTTGTTTAAATCTTGTAAAACAGAAAAGCAAATGGAATAGTTTCTAACTTTTGCGACACATTGTTCTCTTTGGGATTAATCAAGGGGTGAAGGCAGCAGAGGGAGCTAAAAATCTTTGTGCAGCGTATGTGGCGATTAGTTTTGGGCAAAACACAACAGGAATGGATTTTCTTGTTTGAAGAAAGATGTTACTGGAATGAAAGCTTTTCTGTACCTGGGATGTCTCGATAACAGACTTAAGAGACAAATTGCGATCATTTAATCGTAGTTTGATATTTTCATTCACGAGTCGCGTTTAGGAGTACTGCACAGTCTAATTTTAAGCTACAAAAATTAAAGGGTGTCTGTTTTGGCTAGGATGTCGTCAGTTCCCTCATTGAGCATTCCTTTACATTCTTGTTACTGATGGCGCGTTATGGAGCGTTTACATTACCGTCTTATCAAGTAATTAACGTCTGTGCCCTAATAAAAACTCTAGCATCGCAGCAAAGGTAAGTATGCACATAATATTTTTCGTCTGTTTGCTCAAAACGGCTGTTGTGCACATCGAACTGTTTCTCAGGGGTCTTTCTATCGCAGCTGTCATTTGATGCCAAAAACGGAGACACTTATTGCTACGGTATGATAACACATTCTTCTGTTTTTACGAGTAGAGACAAAACTACATAGCAGTTTGTTTGGGAAGTAATTATTGTTGTGTTCTTTTACTCCCAGGTGTTGACATTTCCCGCTCCTAGTAGCTGAATTTTTTTTCAACAAACCAGATATTCTACAGGCGTGGTGTCGGTAAACTACCTGAGAATTGTCAGACTGTTTTAGATAATGTGAAAGGATACAGTTCTGACGATTAATTTCCCTCGTATTTTACTGCCGTATTATGTGAACTAGTGACAACGCTATTACAATATGTGCTTCACTAATAGAAATGAAATACAACTTAAGACAATAGCCTTATGATGGAAGTCTCTTTTAATGACTTATAAAGAGTCTGTAACACGAACATGCCTGTATCAACAAAAATTAGTTATACATTGCTCAGTTTTTTCTTCAGAACAATCTATGATTACTTGCTGATTTGTCACACACAATTAGTCTGTAAATGTGCCATATCATAAATAAAATTGTGTGTTCAGAGTTACCAACACTTATGTTGCCAAGAACAGAAAGAGGAACTGTCTCCTGAACAGTATAATAAATTTCTCATCCTCATACAATAGGCTAGTGGAAGTAGCGAGAAGACGTATGATGAAGTATTCTTAAGGTTTATTGATTATCTATGTATCTGATTGTGGCTTCGTCAAATAAATGCTAAAAATCTGGCATTCAGTGACACTGGAACCACAAGTCACAGCAGGATCCACTTTACAGCCATCCACCTTTCCTTATAGCTAGTGAATAGCTGTGGCAGTGTCGTCTCATTTATTGTCCCAGAATGCGATAAGACAGGTAAATCTCTCGGTATAAACAAGAATGTTTGCAATTTTTGCGCGTAATGACTTTCCTGGATTCAAAATCGTACATTGATAACCGTATGTCATATATTAATTCAAAATAAAATGTTACAAAAAATAAAATCTAAATTTGGCAGGATGATTCTGTGCTAACCAGAATGTAACTCTTCTGTCACAGAGTTGCCAAACATATTCTGAATTGTTGCCAAGATTCAGTTACTCTACACCCTAAAAAATCACCAGTTGGTGAGTTCACCGAGCGGCTGCTGAGGATCGGAATATTACAAATAGGTGACTGATTTTTTTTTCCATTACTGTAACTAGGTTTAGGGAGTAGAGATCAGTTACTAATAATGCTCAAATGCAATGAATGCCAAAAGAAGATCATAAATCAATAAGTGTCACATTTATTTGAATTTTTATGTCTTGAGCGCACTGAAAACTAAAAAGCTCATTTATCCATTCTTATGACAATAAGAACCAAGCGTTAAATCTAATTTGCTATAAGGTGCTTCACAGTTGTTATGGAATGTTACTGATTTAGTCTCTGATGATTTCACGCAAACGATGCCTATTGGCTCTCACAAAATCAGTATGATTTATCGAGATCTAATGTGATGGCTGTGGTACTTCACTGTTCCGTCTTACGATCCCTCTGGGAGCAGGATCACCTCAACCAACGGCAACCCTGCACTGTACGAGAACTTGTTCTTCCTTACCAACAAAACCTTCCATGCTTTAGTATACAATAGTGTCACCATGAGACTTGGAGAACATCTCGGCTGTCCTCATGTCTGGTCACCTCAGACATAAGTTCGTGCATTGCAGGCGTAGCTCATGTAATTCGCAACAAGTGGCAACATTATATCGCCAAGACCAGGTCCATTTTAGACAGAGTGATCTACTTGATCCTGGAATAGAAAGCTATGATTATCCTTCAAATCTGTTGTGCCTATTCATCTACTTCTACGTCAACTGATGAAGAACAGTACCAACATCAATACTTTGCAAACCATTTGTTGGTGTGTGGTCATTCGCCAGACGTATGTGAGAAGAAGTAATATGTTGTCCGGCACCTCCCGAAAGGTACTCATGCGCTGTATCTTGCACATTAAGTGAGTAATAGTATTGAATTGTTTTCTTTTTATGATGAATGTCGGGGAATATGTTTGTCCTTTAGTCCAAGTAATTCACATCTGCGTCTCTGACTCAAAAAGAGGCATTGTCTGTGAAAATAACTGCAGTTGATTATTTTTAGTTTCACTGTAGTAGAAGTACTTGTTCTCTCTCTATGTCTTTGGGATAAGACTTGTACTTCTTATGGCTGAGAACTATTTGTGAAATACATGAATTGTGGCTGAAAGCATATTTATTTCATTGCATTACTTCCAATTGTAACTAATGTGCTACTTGGAAACGACGTGCGGTAAAACGGTAGAAAATGATAATTATACAACATAGTTATTAAATTCGACGACTGTAAGAGTTATTGGAAGTAGGTGGTAAAGTAATTATTACAACACTTCACACTGGCCTGCTCTGTATCAAAAGTTTCTTAACAGTTTACAAGATATTAAATTACACTACTTGCCATTAAAATTGCTACACCACGAAGATGTGCTACAGGCGCGAAATTTAACCAACAGGAAGAAGATGTTCTGATATGCAAATGATAAGCTTTTCAGAGCATTCACAGAAGGTTGGTGCTGGCGGCGGCACCTACAACGTGCTCACATTAGGAAAGTTTCCAACCGATTTCTCATACTCAAACAGCAGTTGACCGGCGTTACATGGTGGTAAGTTGTTGTGATGCCTCGTACAAAGAGGAGAAATTTGTTGCATCACGTTTCCAACTTTTAAAAGGTCAGATTGTAACCTATCGTGATTGCGGTTTATTGTATCGCGACATTGCTGCTCGATTTGGTCGAGATCCAATGACTGTTACAAAAATATGGAATCCGTGGGTTCAGGCTCGTATCACTAGCAGTCGAGATGACAGGCATCTTATCCGCATGGGTGTAACAGATCGTGCAGCCACATCTTGATCCCTGAGTCAACAAATGAGGACGTTTGCCAGACAACAACAATCTGCACACACAGTTCGAAGACGTTTGCGACAGCATGGTCTATCCTCTCGGAGACCATGGCTGTGGTTCCCCTTCACGCTGCATCACAGACAGGAGAGCCTGAAATGCTGTAACCAACGACGGACCTGGGTGTACGAATCGCAAAACGTCATTTTTTCGGATGAATGGAGGTTGTGTTTACAGAATGATGATGGTCGCATTCCTTTTTGGCGACATCGCGGTGAACGCACATAGAAGCGTGTATTCGTCATCTCCATACTGGCAGATCACCCAGCTTGATGGTACAGGGTGCAATTGGTTACACGTCTCGGTCACCTCTTGTCCGCATTAAACAGTGGACGTTACATTTCAGATGTGTTACGATCCTTTGCTCCACCCTTCATTCGATCCCTGCGAAACCCTACATTTCAGCAGGATAATGCAAGACCGCATGCTGCAGGTCCTGTAAGGGCCTTTCTGGATACAGAAAATGTTCGAAAGCTGCCCTGGCCAGCACAATCTCCAGATATTTCACCAACTGAAAACGTCTGGTCAATGGTAGCCGAGCAACTGGCTCGTCATAATACGCCAGTCACTACTCTTGATGAACTGTGGTATCGTGTTGAAGCTGCATAAGCAGCTATACCTGTAGACGCCACCCAAGCTCTATTTGACTGAATGCCCAGGCGTGTCAATGCCGCTATTAAAGCCAGAGGTGGTTGTTCTGGGTACTGATTTCTCAGGATCTATGCATCCAAATTGCGTGAAAATGTAATCACATATCAGTTCTAGTGTAATATATTTGTGCACTGAATACCCGTTTATCATCTGCATTTCTTCTTGGTGTAGCACTTTTAATGGCCAGTAGTGTATGTTTGGCAACGCGGTGTCAACCTGAGCGCTGATATTTGCATCACTGTCGAACTTTTTGGGCAACAGAGGAAGGTGAGTTTAGGAGGATCTCTGTATGAGGAATCCATGTTGGTTAGTTATGGAGTAGAGGAGAAAATTATTTCAGAATGCGCCTCGATAGCTGCGGGGACAGCGCCGTAGATAGCTTACCTAAGTGGCCCGAGTTCGACTCCTGGCCGTGTCGGAGATGTATATTTTACTACCTTTACCTTTGTATCGTCACAGCTGATACGAAAATCGCCTGCATGGCGTCACAATACAAGCCGAAGTCTATAGAACTTCATGGCAGGGTGTGTGTTGACCCTAATGAATTTGCTGAGTTGTCCTAACACACTGTCGTAACCTCTATCCAATGCTGAGATGGCTGTATGCGCACGACCCGAAAGCCAGAAAACAAGATATATAAAAAAATGTTCCATCACGAGGTGTACAACCTTACAGGTCCTGATCCTTTTCCACCACTAAGCGATTGGTGCTACTTTTCCTCCCCCTACAATTTATTTCAATAATTGTACTTAGATGTTCGCACGGTGATTGAATGGTGGGACCATATTACGGTCTTCACCAGTGAAATAATTTCTGAAAAACGAATTTAGTATTTCGGCTTTCTCTCTGTCATCCGCCGTTTCGGTCGCAGTATGTTCCCTCAGTGACTGAATGATGATTTTAAAGCGATGAGTGATTTTATGTAAAACCAAACGTCTTAGTGTTTTCAGTCCGTTCGGTTGGGAAAATTTTACTTGCGAAGTCATTGAATGCATCTCTCATTGCTCTCCTTGCACATATTTCACTTCCTTTAGCTTTTGTTTGTCACTCAAGTTTTGACTTCTCGTGAATCTGGGTGTTCTCTCTCTGCCTTTACCTAGCAGCTTTATGAGACGATTGTTAAACCACGAGAGATCTATTCCATCCTTTAAAAACTTTTCCAGAATAAGTTGTCTGAGGCGAAATGAGTGATGCTTTTGAATAATCTTCATTTGTGCTCTGTATCTTGGTCCTCAGCACGGAGTATATGACGTTCATTTCTCAGATACCCAGCGGCTAATATACAGGGGCGCCGACTTATAAAAAATATTAGGGGGGGGGGGGCATACAAGGAGCCTACCCCGGTAAATTTTCTAAACTTTTTGATGAAAAATAGTCAGTTTTAAATTTTTTTAGCATTTTAGAGTCATACGATCAACATTAGAACCCCGAAAACTCGACACTCCGGAAAACTCAACAAAACTGACACTTTTTTGGCTTTGAAATAATAAAAAATAACCATGCACGGTATTTTTGTAAAAAGCTAATTTAATTTTCAGTAATAACAGTGCTTATGAAACATTACAGAGCAGTGCATATATAGCTCCGAAAAGACTGAAATTATATTTAAATAAATCCTAATCTATCATTAAAAGAATAAAATATAAAATATTGATGTCGCACACTAGTACCACTTTGATTAAAAAGTGAAATAGCTAACTTAAGCTTACTCTGAATAAGGCTCAGGGTTGATTAAATACAAACAATATCTGAATGTTAATGCTTTAATACAGTTAATAAAGTTGCAGTTTGTATAATACTTTCAGTGAAAAAGTATGTAAATGGCGGATTTTAATTGGCTCTTACACCCTAAAAATATTTAAGTATTTGAAACTAACTAATACATTACTATATTAATTAAGTAGTACAGTACTAAACTAATACTAATATTTCGAAAATGAAAATTATGTACGTTTTTAATTCTCTGTTTCATACAGATTTTTAATATTCCTCTAAGAGACATTATTAGAGCTACAGTGTCTTTAGAAAGTTCCAAATATCGACCATCTGACTAGATTACTGAATATGAAGTTGTTGATGACTTTGGATATGCAATTCATCCAAAACATCTCGGTGGGCATGAAGAACAGGCAAGCTGTTCAATCGCTTCTGTCTCATTACTGATCGGAGGTATGACTTCAGGCGTCTATTGGCGCTAAATGACCGTTCTACTGTTGTTGTTGTGATTGGAACTACTTGGAGAAGCTTAATGCACTTCACTACTTCATATGACATTTCTCCTACTGCAATTTTTTGTGTAATGTTCTTTCTTACATCACGCATGCTTTTTAGGACCAGTTGATTTTTATTAGCGATATCGGCTAACATATTCATGTGTAGGCGCAGACTCTCAACATCGAGGTCATTTTTGAAAAACACAGTTGATTTTTTAAAATTTGTTTCTCCTCTGTTTACTAAAAGCAAGCACTCTTTTTCAACTGCAACGACCTGTGTAAGTCCAGTTGAAGCATACCGCTCAGTAATGCAAGACAGCACCATTTCATAAACTTCAATGTAAATAGCTTTGTAGTATTCCTTTGGGGTTTTGAAAGTGTGCGGTGATATGGCTTCGTTGTTTTCATACTTCTTTGGTACTCTTCGATTCCGAGAAAGCAAACTATCATCAACTTGTGAAGTTTTTTCTTTTAAACATAATTCCCAAAAGTGTTCGAAACTATCACGCCTTACATTTAAATACAAATCAAGTCCTCATATATTTTTTCCAGATCAGGAAAACTTAGATGAGGGCACTGATTTTTTTCATTGGCATCCTCTACTGGGTTCATTGCATGGCAATAAAGATGTAAAAAGAAATAAGTCTTGAATTGTAACATTGACACAAGGTAGCTTGCAAATTTGCAACCTGCCTCCGTTTTGTCCTCTTCATTAAAAGATTTCAAAAAGCTATGGAAGTTCTTCAAAGTTTTTCAATATTCTCAAGACACAAGAAGCTCTCATAGTCCATCGAGTTGGGCAAAGGGGTCTTAGACCAGCTTGGTCGTTGGCGCTCTCACAGGGTATGCTTCTGGAAAGTCCCAACCATTTGTTGGATTCCATTACAGTTTTTATTAAGTCCTTGGCTAAAACCAACCCTCACAGACGTAAAATGGCGGAGACTGTCTACAACTGCCAAGTCTAAACTGGGAGCAGTGCAGTGCACATAACGTGCTTTTGGTTGTATGTCGAATACTAACTTTTTTAGTGCTTTCAACTTACCTCTCATATTCGAGGCACCATCAAAGGACTGTCCTCTAAGTTATCCATTGACAAACGAAGACGAGCAAAAGCGTCTTTTAAAATACTGAACAGAGTTAGTGATTCAGTGTGAGGAGTCTCGTACAAGCCAATAAAATCTTTGTTGATTATGAAAGTACAGACACTCTAGCTCTAATAATGGCTTTTAATGCAATATTAAAAATCTGTATAAAACAGATAATTAAAAACGTACATAATGTTAAGTTTTCAGTTTCGAAATATTAGCATTAGTTGAGTACTGTATTACTTTATTACAATAGTACTGTATTAGTTATTTTCAAATACTTAAATTTTTTATGGTGAAAGACCCAATTAAAATCCGCTATTTACATATTTTTTGACTGAAAGTATTAGGCAAAATGCAACTTAAGTAACAGTATTAATGCATTAACTTTGAGATATTGTTTATATTTAATGAACTCTGAGCCTTATTCAGAGTAAGCTTAAATTAGCTATTTCACTTTTTAATCAAAGTGGTATTAGTGTGCGACATCAAAATTTTATGTTTTATTCTTTTAATGATAGATTAGGATTTATTTAAATATAATTTCAATCTTTCCGGAGCTATATATGCACTGCTCTGTAATGGTTTATAAGCACTATTATTACTGTAAATTAAATTAGCTTTTTACTAAAATAGAGTGCATGGTTATGTTTTTTTATTTTAAAACCAAAAAATGTACAAAAATGGCTCTGAGCACTATGGGACTTAACATCTATGATCATCAGTCCCCTAGAACTTAGAACTACTTAAACCTAACGACACCACACACATCCATGCCCGAGGCAGGATTCGAACCTGCGACTGTAGCAGTCGCGCGGTTCCGGGCTGAGTGCTAGAACCGCGAGACCACCGCGGCCGGCCCAAAAAATGTGTCAGGCTTGTTGAGTTTTCCGAAGTGTCGAGTTTTCGGGGTTCTAATGTTGATCGTATGACTCTAAAATGCTAAAAAAAATTTAAAACTCACTATTTTTCATCAAACCTTGTGTGAATGCTCTGAAAGGCTTATCATTTGCATATCACAACATTTTCTTCCTGTTGGTTAAATTTCGCGCCTGTAGCACATCTTCGTGGTGTAGCAATTTTAAAGGCAAGTAGTGTAATTTAATATCTTGTAAACTGGTAAGAAACTTTTGATACAGAGCAGGCCAGTGTGAAGTGTTGTAATAATTACTTTACCACCTACTCCCAATAACTCTTACAGTCGTCGAATTTAATAACTATGTTGTTTAATTATCATTATCTACCGTTTTATCGCACGTCGTTTCCAAGTAGCACATTAGTTACAATTGGAAGTAATGCAATGAAATAAATATGCTTTCAGCCACAATTCATGTATTTCACAAATACACTCCTGGAAATTGAAATAAGAACACCGTGAGTTCATTGTCCCTGAAAGGGGAAACTTTATTGACACATTCCTGGGGCCAGATACATCACATGATCACACTGACAGAACCACAGGCACACAGACACAGGCAACAGAGCATGCACAATGTCGGCACTAGTACAGTGTATATCCACCTTTCGCAGCAATGCAGGCTGCTATTCTCCCATGGAGACGATCGTAGAGATGCTGGATGTAATCCTGTGGAACGGCTTGCCATGCCATTTCCACCTGGCGCCTCAGTTGGACCAGCGTTCGTGCTGGACGTGCAGACCGCGTGAGACGACGCTTCATCCAGTCCCAAACATGCTCAATGATCCGGAGATCTTGCTGGCCAGGGTAGTTGACTTACACCTTCTAGAGCAGGTTGGGTGGCACGGGATACATGCGGACGTGCACTGTCCTGTTGGAACAGCAAGTTCCCTTGCCGGTCTAGGAATGGTAGAACGATGGGTTCGATGACGGTTTGGATGTACCGTGCACTATTCAGTGTCTCCTCGACGATCACCAGAGGTGTACGGCCAGTGTAGGAGATCGCTCCCCACACCATGATGGTGGGTGTTGGCCCTGTGTGCCTCGGTCGTATGCAGTCCTGATTGTGGCGCTCATCTGCACGGCTCCAAACACGCATACGACCATCATTGGCACCAAGGCAGAAGCGACTCTCATCGCTGAAGACGACACGTCTCCATTCGTCCCTCCAATCACGCCTGTCGCGACACCACTGGAGGCGGGCTGCACGATGTTGGGGCGTGAGCGGAAGACGGCCTAACGGTGTGCCGGACCGTAGCCCAGCTTCATGGAGAGGGTTGCGGATGGTCGTCGCCGATACCCCAGGAGCAACAGTGTCCCTAATTTGCTGGGAAGTGGCGGTGTTGTCCCCTACGGCACTGCGTAGGATCCTACGGTCTTGGCATGCATCCGTGCTTCGCTGCGGTCCGGTCCCAGATCGACGGGCACGTGCACCTTCCGCCGACCACTGGCGACAACATCGATGTACTGTGGAGACCTCACGCCCCAAGTGTTGAGCAATTCGGCGGTACGTCCACCTGGCCTCCCGCATGCCCACTATACGCCCTCGCTCAAAGCCGGTCATCTGCACATACGGTTCACGTCCACGCTGTCGCGGCATGCTACCAGTGTTAAAGACTGCGATGGAGCTCCGTATGCCACGGAAAACTGGCTGACACTGACGGCGGCGGTGCACAAATGCTGTGCATCTAGCGCCATTCGACGGCCAACACCACGGTTCCTGGTGTGTCCGCTGTGCTGTGCGTGTGATCATTGATTGTACAGCCCTCTCGCAGTGTCCGGAGCAAGTATGGTGGGTCTGACACACCGGTGTCAATGTGTTCCTTTTTCCATTTCCAGGAGTGTAGTTCTCAGCCATAAGAAGTACAAGTCTTATTCCAAAGACATAGAGAGAGAACAAGTACTTCTACTACAGTGAAACTGAAAATAATCAACTGCAGTTATTTTCACAGACAATGCCTCTTTTTGAGTCTGAGACGCAGATGTGAATTACTTGGACTAAAGGACAAACATATTCCTCGACATTCATCATAAAAAGAAAACAATTCAATACTATTACTCACTTAATGTGCAAGATACAGCGCATGAGTACCTTTCGGGAGGTGCCGGACAACATATTACTTCTTCTCACATACGTCTGGCGAATGACCACACACCAACAGATGGCTTGCAAAGTATTGATGTTGGTACTGTTCTTCATCAGTTGAGGTAGAAGCAGATGAATAGGCACAAAATATTTGAAGGATAATCATAGCTTTCTATTCCAGGATCAAGTAGATCACTCTGTCTAAAATGGACATGGTCTTGGTTATGTTATAGAGCTACGCCTGCAATTCACAAACTTACGACTGAGGTGTCCAGATCTGAGAACAGCCGAGATGTTCTCCAAGTCTCATCGTGAGACTATAGAATACTAAAGCAAGTTTTGTTGCTAAGGAAGAACAAGTGCTCCTGCACGGCAGGGTAGCCATTGGTTGAGATGATACTGCTCCCAGAGGGAGGGTTGTCTCTATCATGAGCATGCTGGAAGTTTTTTATCGTAGACAATTTTGTTATTGAAGAATGATGTGTGACCATATCGTACACTAATAGACGGTTTTTATCATTACTTAAGCATTAATAGACAAAATGACTGTTTTGTTTAAGGATAGCTTATACTAGACTTTGTCGGAGTTCTGTTTTCCTTGTACCGTGTTCTGATGACAACTAATTCTCCTTTTATGTTAGCTGATTCGATTTTCTTGACTATCGATCAATGAGTATGGTTTCCAAGTACTTCTTGCTTTGGAACTTTTCGTAGTTTCCTATGCTCTAGGGATAATATTAATGACAGCATTCATAAGAAACTAAATTTTAAGTTTATAATGGTCAAAAGTCGTGTGGCCCACTTATAACCTTTACAGTATAGCCACTGCAACGCCCTAAGCAATGTAAATCCCGTTGGATGAATAAGCTTTTAACTTTTCAGTGCGCTTCAAATAAATGTGATAGTCATTGTTTTTTTTTGCATTCACTATATTTCAGTATTATTAGTAACTGATCTCTACTCCCTAAACCTAGTTACAGAAATGGAAAAAAATTCAGTCATCTATTTTTAGTATTCCGATCCTCAGCAGCCACTCAATGAACTCACCAACTGATGTTTTTTCATCGGGTAGAGTAGTTGAATGTTGGCAACAATGCAGAGTATGTATGGCAACTCTGTGATAGACGAGTTACATTTTGGTTAGCACAGACTCATCCCATTACATTTACATTTTATTTTTTGTAGCATTTAATTTCCAATCATGTATGACATAAGGTTATCAATGTACGATTTTGAATCCAGGAAAGTCATTCAGAGTGGAAATTGAAAACAGTCTTTTTTTTACTGAGAGATTTACCTGTCTTATCGCATACTGGGACAATAAATGAGACGAGACTGCCACAGCTATTCACTAGCTACAAGGAAAAGTGGTTGCCTGTAAAGTGGATCCTGCTGTGACTTGTAGTTCCAGTCTCACTGAATGCCAGGTTTTTAGCATATATTTTACGAAGGTACAATCAGATACATCGATAACCAATAAACCTTAAGAACACTTCTTAATCATAAGTCGTCTCGCTACTTCAAGTAGCCTACAGTATAAGGGTGATAAATTTATGATGCTGTTCAGGTGATAGTTCCTCTTTCAGTTCCTGACAAGATGAGTTTTGTTAACTCTGAACACACAATTTTATTTATGAGATGGCACATTTGCAGACTACTTGTGTATGATAAATCAGAAGGTAATCATAGAATGTTTTGCAGAAAAAAGTGAGCAATGTCTGACTATTTTTTGCTTATATATGCATGTTCGTGTTACAGACTCTTTATAAGTCATTAAAAGAGACTTCCATCATAAGGTTATTGTCTTAAGTTGTATTTCATTTCCATTAGTAAAGCACATATTTTAATAGCGTTGTCACTAGTTCACATAATACGGCAGTAAAATACGAGGGAAATTAATCGTCAGAACTGTATCCTTTCACATTATCTAAAACTGTCTGACAATGCTATAGTAGTTTCGCGACACCACGCCTGTAGAAGTACTGGTTTGTTGGGGAAAAAAGCAACTAGTTGGCCAAAAGAAGTTTTATTTCTTTATCGATTTCAGACACATAGTGCCCTACCTCAAAAGACCATACAGAAAATGTATCACAAATAAGTAATAGCTTGGTAAGAGTATTAGAAAATTTAAGAAAGAAATGTGTAGACTATTTAAGGACAAAAAGATGGTACACACTTGGATTTACCGCATTATTAGCGAACGGAAAAATTAACCAGGTGTATGCAGCGATGGCTGTAGTCGTAGAATAAAACAAGCACAATATGTAATAGAATAATAAGATGTGTTAATACAGAAGGAGCTTGTGAGTGCATATATATTCATCACAGTAAATATAAAAATGCAGTATAAGGCCACCAAACAACAGGTAAAGACATCATGCAAGACGTGGAGCTAATCAGCTGATGACATGCATGCTTCAAGTTTGTCTGACAGAGCGGATAAAAGTGAGCTAAAGAAATAAAGCAAAACCATACGCAAATACAGTTTCCACAAAACAGACGAAAATGTATGTGCACATAAACGGCGCTATAAGCATCTGGTTTTGAAAATTTTTGTCAAACTACTAATAACTTTCGGTAGACTACTGAAACACACTAATTGCAACCTACAGAATATAATTGTCATCAAATAATTGTAGCGCTGCCTGTGGCATAACATATGACAACGTTTTGGATATGAAACTTCATAGGTTACTGCAACTAAGGATCTGCAAATAGGGGAGAAAATTCAGTTAAATATCATAGGCTAGTTTTGTATCAATGGCTAATTACAAAGCACTGCAATTGTAGTAGATCAGTTATGAGAAAAACAAGGTGGGATGTAATGAAAATTGGGGTTGGGGAAAGAGGTAGGAGGAAAGGTTTCAAATAAACAGAAAGTTGGAAGAAAGAAATTAGATAATTATACAAGCAAATCTGTGTGAGCAATATGTAAGTTGGGGGGGGGGGAGGCAGGGAATGAAGTGCAATAACGGAACAAAAAAGGGGGAATAATGGCCACGATGGCATGGGGAGAGGAAAATGTGATATGATGGAACAAGTAGAGGAAATTAGCGTTTAGCAGGTAGACTCTTACGACTGATAAAGTGTGGCCACCTCACTGTAACCTATTGATAACATACTAATTGCAACTTCATGAGCTGATTAAAACTGTAGTAATATAACTGAAGCACTGATAATGACCTACAGAAAACGTTTAAAGCTCATAGATTGCTATGACAAATTATTTGTAACTAAGAGATAGAATTACTTGTTGTTGTTGTTGTGGTCTTCAGTCCTGAGACTGGTTTGATGCAGCTCTGCAAGCTACTCTATCTTGTGCAAGCTTCTTGATGTCGCAGTACCTACCGCTACCTACATCTTTCTGAATCTGCTTAGTGTAGTCATCTGTTGGTCTCCCTCTACGATTTTTAACCTCCACTCTGCCCTCCAATACTAAATTGGTGATCCCTTGATGTCTCAGAACATGTCCTACCAACCGATCCCTTCTTCTGTTGAAGTTGTGCCACAAACTTCTCTTCTCCCTAATCCAATTCAATACTTCCTCATTAGTTATGTGATCTACCCATCTAATCTTCAGCATTCCTCTGTAGCACCACATTTCGAAAGCTTCTATTCTCTTCTTGTCCAAACTATTTATCGTCCATGTTTCACTTTCATACATGGCTACACTCCATACAAATACTTTCAGAAATGGCTTCCTGACACTTAAATCTATACTCGATGTTAACAAATTTCTCTTCTTCAGAAACGCTTTCCTTGCCATTGCCAGTCTACATTTTATATCCTCTCTACTTCGACCATCATCAGTTATTTTGCTCCCCAAATAGCAAAACTCCTTTACTACTTTAAGTATCTCATTTCCTAATCTAATTCCCTCAGCATCACCTGACTTAATTCGACTACATTCCATTATCATCGTTTTGCTTTTGTTGATATTCATCTTATATCCTCCTTTCAAGACACTATCCATTCCGTTCAACTGCTCTTACAAGTCCTTTGCTGTCTCTGACAGAATTACAATATCATCGGCGAACCTTAGAGTTTTTATCTCTTCTCCAAGGATTTTAATACCTACTCCGAATGTTTCTTTTGTTTCTTTTACTGTTTGCTCAATATACAGTTTGAACAACATTGGGGAGAGGTTACATTCCTGTCTCACTCCCTTCCAAACCACTGCTTCCCTTTCATGCCACTCGTCTCTTATAATTGCCATCTGGTTTCTGTACAAATTGTAAATAGCCTTTCGTTCCCTGTATTTTAACCCTGCTACCTTCAGAATTTGAAAGAGAGTATTCCAATCAACATTGTCAAAAGTTTTCTGTAAGTCTACAAATGCTAGAAACGTAGGTTTGCCCTTACTTAATCTAGCTTCTAAGGTACGTCATAGGGACAGTACTGCCTCACGTGTTCCAACATTTCTACGGAATCCAAACTGATCTTCCCCGAGATCGGATTCTACAATTTTTTCTGTTTGTCTGTAAAGAATTCGCGTTAGTATTTTGCAGCTGTGACTTATTAAACTGATAGTTCGGTAATTTTCACATCTGTCAACACCTGCTTTCTTTGGGATTGGGATTATTATATTCTTCTTGAAGTCTGAGGGTATTTCGCCTGTCTCATACATATTGCTCACCTGATGGTAGAGTTTTGTCAGGACTGGCTCTCCCAAGGCCGTCAGTAGTTCCAATGGAATGTTGTCTACTCCGGGGCCTTGTTTCGAATCATGTCTTTCAGTGCTCGGTCAAACTCTTCACGCAGTATCGAATCTCCCAGTTCATCTTCATCTACATCCTCTTCCTTTCCCACAATATTGTCCTCAAGCACATCGCCCTTGTATAGACCCTCTCTATACTCCTTCCACCTTTCTGCTTTCCCTTCTTTCCTCAGAACTGGGTTTCCATCTGAGCCCTTGATGTTCATACAAGTGGTTCTCTTATCTCCAAAGGTCTCTTTAATTTTCCTGTAAGCAGTATTTACCTTACCCCTAGTGAGATAAGCCTCTACATCCTTACATTTGTCCTCTAGCCATCCCTGCTTAGCCATTTTCCACTTCCTGTCGATTTCATTTTTGAGACGTCTGTATTCCTTTTTGCCTGCTTCATTTACTGCATTTTTATATTTTCTCCTTTCATCAATTAAATTCAATATTTCTTCTGTTACTCAAGGATTTCTACTAGCCCTCGTCTTTTTACCTATTTGATCCTCTGCTGCCTTCACTACTTCATCCCTCAAAGCTACCCATTCTTCTTCCACCGTATTTCTTTCCCCCAGTCCTGTCAATTGCTCCCTTATGCTCTCCCTGAAACTCTGTACAACCTCTAGTTCTTTTAGTTTATCCAGGTCCCATCTCCTTAAATTCCCACCTTTTTGTAGTTTCTTTAGTTTTAATCTACAGGTCATAACCAATAGATTGTGGTCAGAGTCCACATCTGCCCTGGACATGTCTTACAATTTAAAACCTGGTTCCTAAATCTCTGTCTTACCATTATATAATCTATATGAAACCTGTCAGTATCTCCAGGCTTCTTCCATGTATACAGCCTTCTTTTATGATTCTTGAACCAAGTATTAGCTATGATTAAGTTGTGCTCTGTGCAAAATTCTACCAGGCGGCTTCCTCTTTCATTTCTCTGCCCCTGTCCAAATTTACCTACTACGTTTCCTTCTCTCCCTTTTGCTACTACCAAATTCCAGTCAACCATGACTATTAAATTTTCGGCACCCTTCACTATCTGAATACTTTCTTTTATTTGATCATACATTTCTTCAATTTCTTCGTCATGTGCAGAGCTAGTTGGCATATAAACTTGTACTACTGTAGCAGGTGTGGGCTTCGTATCTATCTTGGCCACAATAATGCGTTCACTATGCTGTTTGTAGTAGTTGATCCGCATTCCTGTTTTCTTATTCATTATTAAACCTACTCCTGCATTACCGCTATTTGATTTTGTGTTTATAACCCTGTAGTCACCTGACCAAAAGTCTTGTTCCTCCTGCCACCGAACTTCACTAATTCTCACTATATCTAACTTAAACCTATCCATTTCCCTTTTTAAATTTTCTAACCTACCTGCCCGATTAAGGGAGCTGACATTCCACTCTCCGATCCGTAGAATGCCAATTTTCTTTCTCCTGATATCGACATCCTCTTGAGTAGTCCTCGCCTGGAGATCCGAATAGGGGACTATTTTACCTCAGGAATATTTTACCCAAGAGGACACCATCATCATTTAATCATACAGTAAAGCAGCATGTCCTCGGGAAAAATTAGGGCCGTAGTTTCCCCTTGCTTTCAGCCGTTCACAGTACCAGCACAGCAAGGCCGTTTTGGTTATTGTTACAAGGCCACATCAGTCAATCATCCAGCCTGTTGCCCCTGTAACTACTGTAAAGGCTGCTGCCCCTCTTCAGGGACCACATGTTTGTCTGGCCTCTCAACAGATACCCCTCCGTTGTGGTGGCACCTATGGTACGGCTATCTGTATCGCTGAGGCACGCAAGCCTCCCCACCAACGGCAAGGTCCAAGAATTACTTACGGAGCAGAAACTGATTACGAAGTACTGAAATCGTAGTAGACTGGTTCTGAGGAAACGAGTGTGGGTTCTAGAAATTGCGAGAGGGAAAAGGGGGGACAGATCTTCAGTAAACTAAAAATGTGGTGGAAGAGAGAGGAAACACCTGAAGTATATAAGCAAAAGTGTGTGAGCAAACATAACACATGTGCGGGGCACAGGGAGGGCGGGGTTAGGAATGAGATGTTTGGCGAGGGAAGGAGGGAGAAATAGTAGGGGAAATAATATTAATGCAAGTAATGTCAGCAGGTTAAAGTTTTACAAAAGGCAGTTACAGACAAAGAAAAACACGTGATTATTGTTCACAGCTACAAATTTAATATAAGACCAGTAAATTAGAAATCTCACAAGAGCGTAGAGATACAACCTAATAGAATATTTTTGAAAAACGTGGTTTCTTTTAATAAATTACGGTATTGTAGCTTGGATTGTTTGTATACCTCTGTACCTCTATTTCGCTTAGAAGCTCAGTTTTGCTCCTTCATTAGCAAAGTTGTCAATAGTTGGTTCCTTCTTTTTTACTTTGTAAGAGTTCAGGTGATCTAGTTTTAAATGTCCTTCGGCTTGACCAGTGTAACTATGCGGACAGGTTTCATAATTGAAAGTTACTGGTTGTGAGTTAAAGATTACGTCGAACAGATTTGATTTGTAGTTTAATCCGGATAGGAGTTTTATTGGTGATTATTCGATGATGAGCGGAACACCTGGGGGTATAAGATCACAATAATAACTAGGTGGCGAATGACTTCCCAAACGAGCTGCTATGTAGTTCTAACTATGTGGGGAATGACTTCCCAAACGAACTGCTATGTAGTTCTGTCTGGCCTCGTAAAAACAGAAAAATTCGTTATCATACAGTAGAAACAAATGTCTCCGTTTTTGGCAACAAATGACAGCTGCGATAGAAAGACCCCTGAGAAACAGCTCGATGTGCACAACAGTCGTTTTGAGAAATCAGACCAAAAATATTAACTGCACACTTACCTTTGCTGTATTAGGGCACAGCCGTTAATTACTTGATGAGAATGTAATTTAAACGTTTCATAACTCGTCATCAGCATAAAAAATGCATAGGAATGCTCAATGAGCGAACTGACGACATCCAAGCCAAAATCCAGTAGCAGTCACCCCTTTCATTTTTGTTGCTTAAAATTGGACTATGCAATACTCCTAAACCCAACTCCTGAAACTTGCCAATTGAATGAAAATATCGCACTACCGTTAAGTGGTCGCAATTTGTCGCTTTTGTCTGTTATCGAGACATTCCAGATACAGAAAACTGTTCATTCTAGAACCATCTTTCTTCAAACAACAAAATCCTCCCCTGCCGTGTTTCGCCGAAAAGCTTGCTTCCCATACAATGTACAAAGATTTATAGCTCCCTCCACTGCCTTCACCCCTAGATTAAACCCAAAGAGAACAATGTGTCGCAGAAGATAGAACCTATTCAATTAGCGTTTCTGTTTTACAAGATTTAAACAACGTTTACACGTGTCAAGTATACAGATTACAACGTAATTGTAAGATAAATACTAGAAGTTAAAACAAGAAGATGACAGTTGATGAATACACTCACTGCACCGCGACGCACACATTTCGTCGGACGCCGCTTGACATGCCGCCGGTAGCCGCAGCTGGGTGAGGAAACGCTTAGAGCGGAAACTCTCCTGGTCTTAACGCAGCCACGAGCTGTTTCGCGGAGTTGTTTCCGGAAGTTTGTCCTATTATTGGTGGTTGGATAATGAAGCGACTTACCTTTGAAGTTCCATCAGACTGATAGCTGCCGCAGACATCCGAGATGTCAAACTGTAGAGGAAGGAGTGGACTCGAACTCGCCACTATGCATCTACATTACGTGCCGTTTAGCACTAGACCACGGGCCAAAGACTGGGTATTCGTATCTCGAGAAGAAGACAACATTTCCTCCAGACACTTTCACGTTCTACAGTGCTGCTAAATCGTGCATAAGACACGGCTTATAATTCTGAGGGGCGGCCGGTTTTATTGGTAGCTTTAAGTGAACGACTCGAACTTGGTCTCTGCGACGGCCGACATCTTGCAGATTTCATCCCTAGACTGCTCTGTGTCTGTAACATGAGGTCTTGTGGTCTGAGTATAATGGCATTTTGGATAAACCGACCGGACTTGGGATGGATCTCTGCCATATCCGCTCAACTTTAGAGCCCATTCTGTCAGTCGAGTATCATGGACCTTAAGTTTAGAAGCCGCAGTAAGACAGAATGATAAGCGACTAAGCAGGAGATCCAGGGTTCTTCGAGTCCCGGTCGAGGCACCCATTTTCAACTGTCCCTGTTGATGTATATCAACGCCTCTCGACTGCTTAGAGTCTTTATTTAATTATCATTTCATTCTAAAAGAATTGCAAGGTCATCATTGGTATCTGTTGTTTCGGACATGTCCGAAAGAACAGATACCATCTTCATATAGTTAAGGCCAACCGGCCATTGACATTCTTCTTCTGTGCTGGACGCACACGCATTGCCTGAACTCTTACGGGACTCGGTAAGATTGTCTGCCGCGAGTAATGAATGTAATGGTCAGGGTCAATACGAATGTAGTGCGAAGCCATTATATTGGGAATGTGGGCCTCACGGGGAGCGTGCAAGCGATATATCCCTGCAGTCGCACTGTCCTCTGTGCCCTCGGTGGCTCAGATGGATACAGCGACTGCCATGTAAGCAGGAGATCCCGGGTTCGAGTCTGGTTCGGGGCACACGTTTCTAACTGTCCCCGTTTATGTATATCAACGCCTAGATACAGCTTAGGGGCTTTATTTTATTATCATTTCATTCTAAGGGAGTGCTTGGTCACTGATGGTATCTGTTCTTTCGGACATGTCAGAAAGAACGGATATCATCTTCATATATACATGCAAGAAGTTTGAACGGCGTTAAAGCGTCGTATCGATGTCTGTGATAGAGGAAGAAACTGATTTCACAAGTGTTTTTCGTCAGATAGTGAGAGGGGAAGTTCAGAAGGCACTTGGATTGCACGGCTAGCAAAAATAAGAGAAGCTTCAAGAAGTCATAAGGGAGGAAGTGGAACAGACATTTTACCCAATCTGTCGTCCTTCATTTCCCTTTAAAACGGTGAAAAAGTCAATATCCAGGCGAAGTTACGTTCCTACAATGCCGCATGAGGAACCTGTTTGGGCACCAAGGATGACTGACGTCTCGAGGACCCAGGACAATCAACCAGTATGTTTCCACTGCAGACGACCGGGACATGTGGTGCGTTATTGTCGTGATAAACGGCAGTTGTTTGATGACGCCCGCGCCAGAAGACAGCAAACCGACCTTAACCGACACCAATTCCGGGACCACGAAGATGATCAAGAAAATGTGGGTGCAGGGTGACACAGGTCACCATCGCCGAAAGCTAGCCGCTGGAGAGAACGTACCCCAACACGCCGATCAAGGTCTCAATCGCCATTTAGAAAATCCAGCCGACCACCTAGCAAACCACCCAGCAAACCTGGATAACTAAAGAGTGCGATCTTTCTTCGAGGTGAGGCCGTCGAAGAGAAAATTCCTCAGTCGTCGATCACTACAAAAATGATAGGAAATTACGTTGATATCCACATGGACGGCCCACCATCCCCAGCTCTTGTCGACTCTGGAGCATCATATTCAGTCATTTTGGAGAAGTACCGTCGCCAGCTGCAGAAAACCGTATTCGCCATCAACATAATATCTGCTGAAGGTCTATAATGGGAAATATGTAAAACCCACAGGAAGATGTATCATTCGTGTTGGTGTAAGTGGCCATACACAGCCCTTAGCATTCATCTACAAGAGTGTAGTCATGACGTCTTTCTCGGATGGGACTTTTTCAAAGCTTCTCAGGCAATTATAGATTGTGGTCGCTCGAAGATTATGCTAGACGAGATGAGATACTGTGGACAGGAAGATGCGCATCTGAGTGTGTGGAGACTATGCGTCCTGGATGAAGTGATCATTCCTGCAGTCGACGCTAGAGAGGTAACTGTCAAATGTCATGCCATGCATGAATCCATGGACCTTGTGGAGGAATGTAAGAGAAGCATACCACTGACGAAAAACTTGGACATCCCAGCCTCTGTCGTCTTGTTTAAGAACGGTTTCTGTGAACTGTGAGTGGTTAACTGTCGCTGAGAACTGCAGATCATTCCAAGACGCATGTGCGTAGCAAATGCTGAGCCGTTAACTCTACAGCTGAGCGTCATAGAGATCTACCACCTCGAGTCTCTTGGCGAAATTAGCGCTACCACTACAAGATCGTAGAGCTCGACTATCACCAGATCTCACTAACAAACAACAGAAGAAGCTGTCTGCGATTCTTCAATAGTTCTCTGAATGCTTCAATCCACAGGTGAAGAGCAAATTAGACAATTCGATGGTGAAGTACTGGATTAGCATTGGAGACTATTAACCAATAAGCCAGAGAGCATACTGTGTATCAGCAACGGAACGTGGAATAATTCGCCACGAGGTAGAGAAAATGATGAAGAATGACATTATCCAGCCTCCACAGAGCCCATGGTCGTCACAAGTGTTCCTAGCCAGGAAGAAAGATGGCAGTTGGCGCTTTTGTGTTGATTACAAAAACTTAGTAAGATAACTAAAAAAGGACCTTTACCCTCTTCCACGAACTGACGATACACTAGATTGTCTGAAAGGGGTTATGTTTTTTCTCAACCATGCGCATGTACTCGGGATACTGGCAAATCGAAGTAGATGAGGCTGATCGTGACATAACTGCATTCATCGCAGCTGTGGACATGAATGAAGGCAATGTCATTTGGTTTGTGTAATGCTCCAGCAACTTTTGAACGGATGATAGATAATCCTTTACGTCTCCTGAAATGGACGATGTGTCTTTGTTATTTAGATGACATTATAATGATCTCAGAGACATTTCATGAACATATAAAAAGCTGAGGGTCTTTCTTAATCGTCTCCAATAAGACGGGCTGAAACTAAATCCAAGAATGTGTCTCACTGGAGCAAAAGAAATCAAAATACTTTGACACCTTGTATCAAACGAAGGTGTGTGGCCAGACCCAGAAAAGGTGAGATCTGTAACGGAACTTCCTATTTCTAAAAGTATTAGAGATGTGAGAAGCTTCCTCGGAATATGTTCTTACTACCGTATTTTAATCAAAGAATTTTGTATCAAAGCTAGGCCACTCTAAGAGTTGTTAATAGCTGATGGTATATTTATATGGGGTGGTGCTCAACAAGATTCTTTCGATGTGCTGCGAAAAGCTCCGACGATTGACCCTGTACGTGGTCTGTAAGATGAGAGAGCACCTACAGAACTACACAAAGATGCCAGTGGGTATGGGATCGGTGCTGTTCTGGTGCAAATTTGGGATGGAAAAGAGAAGGTTATAGCCTGTGCTGCTAGGACACTTACAAAAGCCGGGAGATACTTCTCAACTACAGAAAGAGAACGTCTTGTTGTGATCTGGGCCATGTGCAAATTTCGACAGTTTATCTATGGAAAGCCATTCACTGTTCTTACGGATCATCATTCACTTTGTTGGCTAATAGGTCTTATGGATTCCAACAGGACGACTCGCCATATGGGAACTACGTCTTCACGAGTATGTACAAAGGTGGAAGAAAACACCAAGATGCCGACTGTCTCTCAACAAAAACCCTGTGCAAGACCATGAAGACTTTGATTAAGATAGTGGTTGTCTCGATGCACTCCAGGATCTCTTTGCTGAGCAGAAGAAGGACGCCAAGATATCTCAAATTATGCTTGCCTTAAATTGGTGAGAGGATTTGAAAGGAAAATTTAAGGTAGTTAATGCATTACTTTGCAAGAAAAACATTGATCCTTTTGGAAAGCGGTAGCTACCAGTGATTCCTAAGCACATGCCCTTAGATGTTGTACAGAAATTCCATGACACACTTGAGGCCGGACGCTTAGGATTTATAAAGATATACGATAGAATCCGCAAGAGATTTATCAGGCCAGGTTTATTTAGGAGTGTCTGTCACTTTGTGTGGCACTGTCAAGAGTGCCAGAAGAGAAAGGCAGTTCCTCAGAAACCACCTGGCCGACTCATACCATACCACAAGCTGCAATGCCTCTTCAGCGTGTTGGGATTTACCTCCTCGGACGATTTCCAACGTCTGCTGGTGGCAATAGATGGTTTATTGTTTGTATTGATTATCTGACAAGCTGTGGCTTTACAAAAGCCGTAAAAACAGCCGAAGCATTCGAGTTAGTCAAATTAATCGTGGAAGACATTTTATTAAAACACGGTAGCCCAAGATCGTTAATTATAGATCGAGGGAAAGTTTTTCAATCGAATCTTGTGTCAGAGATAAACCGTCGGTGTAACATTACTCATCACATGACGACTGCTTACCATCTGCCAACTACCGGGCTTACTGAACGCCTTAACAAGACCTTCGCTGACATGCTGTCAATGTTCATCAATGTTGAGCAGCGTAACTGGGATGAGGTGACGTTTGCCTTCAACACCACCAAACAAGACCCCACAGGATTTGCGCCATTTTACCTGGTGCATGGGCGTGAGGCGACTACGACGAAGTACACTGTGTTTCCGTTACATCCTGATGACGCAGACGACGACTACATCGGCCAGGTGTTAACCAGAGCTGAGGAAACTCGGCAGTTAACTCGACTTCGTACGCTGCAGGCTCAAGAAAACGATCGCCGAAGGTATGACGCGAGCCATCGCCCTGTTATCTACCAGCCTGGTGACCTCGTCTGGATCTTCACTCCTGTTCGGAAGGTTTGGCTCTCTGTGATGTTACTTATGAGGTTGAAGATTTCGACCCCGACACAAGGACATTTGACCCAGTAGCTGTATTATCACTTAACTCCGTGTCAAACACCCTTGCAGAGCAATGTGTGAAAGTTCGGTCCATTTTATCAACGTTGTGTGTTTGCACTTCATCGTGTTTAGGAAAAAGGCGGTCAGATATATTTGTTTTTGGATGTTTATGTAGCTGTCTTCTTGCACTGAGGTTTTGATGGAGAAGAGGTAGTTAAGTTGGTGACGCAAAGTCGTTGTCTTGCACTAATTATTGCAGTTGCGCATTGAAACCGTCTTTTCTGCAATGTACTGAGCTTCTCTCTCTTGCTGTAGTCGAAATTGTCTTTGTTCGTTACATTGTTTATCATTTCTTCTTTTGTTGACTGTGACACGTTCCAGTGGTGTGAAACGGCCTCTGGCTGGTGGTATCCCCCTCGGTATAGAAGTGTGCCCCGTGGCATCGTGGAAACCTGAAACACGGGGGAAGAAAGTTAGCAGACACTAGACAGCTTTCGTTTTTATTTCAATTACTCATTTGTTGTGAAAAATTAGCATGACACAAATATTCCCGGCAGTAAATGTTTGCTTTACCTTTGCTAATGATGTAGATTAATGGTAATGAGATTCGAAGAAGTGTAACTTAACGATGTTAACACTGTAAAGCAATAAAGAATTAAGTTATGAAACTAATTATGGAGATAAATTGTACTGAATCTAGGAGAAGTGCAACGTAACGTTACAAAAGCTGGAAAGTAAAGACGAATTAAAAGTTAAATAAAATAAATTATTAATTAAATTGTAAAGGGAATAGTACTTACCTGTGATGTGAACGTCGGTTAATTCAGCTTATTGACGCTGTTTACTCACAAGACTTGCTTGATGAAAGTAAACAACTCTAACCTCTATTGTGTATAATAGTAAAATAGATTGTCAATAGATGACGCCTTCTGAATTCTTTATATCGACATGTATGACTGAAATCTCCTGACAGACTACGTTTGTGTAAATAATCTAAACAGCTATAATAGCTGTCGTGCATATTAGTGTTTTCTATAGATGGCACATTCTACAACCTAAACTGTATTCAAAAAATGTTTTCAAAATAGTGTTAACAGTGAAAACAATAACTTTTAACTATTTATGTACTCTGGTCATGGATGAAGTCTGAAAAGTGATGTACCAGTCATTAATTCTGGTTAAGTAATATGAAAAATATTGCCACGTGGAAGGTGAAATTAGATGAATTACGAAAACAAACTTCACTTAACGAAGGTTAATTCAACACTTCCACATACAAGAGCACGGAGCGTACTGCCTCCAGCCAGAACACATACAGTATATATGAAACTACAGAACATTACTGTACAATGATTATTGACATTTGTGGATACTTCTAGAATGTGTTCGAAACGAATACAGAAATTAAAATCTCACAATCCAGGTGAGCTTAGACTTCACGACCCTCCATGCCAGAGGTTAGTATCATAACCACTACACCGCGGTGACACTCAGCTTGTTCCCCCTTGCTCCCTCCTTAAGCGAATAGCTTCTCTGTGTTACATCATCCTAGTCCTGGAACGAGTCATCCGTACTGCATACACCGACTCCCGACGACTGATGCTCGCCCTGGCGGTGATCTTAAAACTTCCTTTGACGCTACGCTCTTCGTCACCTTTCCGCTTGTTACCTGTCATTGGAACTTGGAATTCACCCTGGGTGGCAGGATCCTTGTAGGGCTTCATTCGAAGGACACAAGGGAACTAGTGGAGGTATGGAGGCTACTGCAGTTGTTTCTATGTTCAGACGTTAGCAACAGGAGAGATGTATATGTTATACTGAGTACTTGGGGGAAGTACTTGGGGGATGGTCACTCAAAAGCTTACAAATCAGTAGTGGAAAGCCAACCTTATGGTAATAAGCACACTGTTAAGATTGAATATGTGGGCCACGTTCAAAAATGGATGAGAACATGTCTCCGAAAATGGAAGCAGACAAAAGGAAAAGAGAAGTTATCAGATGGAAAGAATCTAAATGGTGAAGGAAGACTTACAGAGAAAAATGTTGATGAACTCCAGAATTGTTATGGAATGGCAATAAGAAACAATATACATGACCTACAAGGGATGAAACGAACGGTGTGGGCTACATTCCTCCACAAATCTTCCACTGATGATACGCCTGTACATGGTCTTTGTCCACCTGGTGCTGATTCATGGCTTAAGTACCGCAAAACTCAGGCAGCGGGTGGCGAGGAACAATTTCGGCACAAAAATAGCATACCAACTGAGGTAATAGAAGCTATTAAACCAATATATAGAGAATTAGCTCATTCCGACCTTCTTTCCAAATGTCTCCATGGTCGAACACAAAACCCGAATGAGTCTTTCAATAATGTAATTTGGACCAGCCTACCTGAAAATGTCTTAGTAGGAAGGAAAACTCTATGCTTGGGTGTTTGTGATGCTGTGATAACGTTTAATAATGGTATAAAGGGAAGAACTGGGGTACCAGAGGAACTTGGTAACACTCCAGGTGCCAACACACTGCAAGCCTTTCAGCGAATAGATCGACTTAGAATCATGAAAGCCCAGCGTGTAGCAGAGGAAATGACTAAAGAAGCAAGAGCAGGAAAAGATAGTCAAGAACAGGTTCCAGATAATTCTGATTGTGGGCCCGGCTGTTGCTAGAAGCTGGCATGCCGTGTAAGTTAATATCAAATAAAATGTTTGAAACTGATTTGCCGGAAACGACATTTTTAAAATTATTTAACCCATTATCTCAGGAAGTTTTACAGATACGTATCTCTAATTTTACACTATGTTACCACTTAGTATACTGCAGCTACTGAACCTCCCAAAGCATCTCTAACTCTAACGGTGTTTTACTTACGAAAGAAAAAGTGGACTTATAAAAGAAAATATTGAACAACATTTTTAAAAAATCGTAACAAGCTAATTATTTCTCTGTACCTTTTGATTCTGGTTCAGTAATCAGGAACGGAGTGATACTATACATCCAAAAAATTTCAGATCTCTATCTGTCACAGGTTCTGAGGTAATGGGTGGTCAATATTGCAAATTTAACATTGTGGGTGTAGGACGTACATTCTCCCCTTAAATACCTAAATTATGTGGTTCACATCATACCTGATTTTGAAATAAAACTCGCTACTAGCAATGCGTTTCATCCAGGAAGATCCAATGCGCCTGGAGTCAGTCACATGGCTGCTGCTTTTGTCACTGATGATGGAATACCACAAAGCACTTCAGATTTTGTTGTCTGTGTTAAAAGAACTTATAGACCTACGTACTACAATATCTTACTGGAGCCCGCATGCTGAAACAAGGTGCTATCCGTTGCTTTTCCTGTGAGGTGATTCTGGATGGACTGAAGATAAATCACTTGCTTAAGTCCATGCTACTACATTGAGAACAGGCACAACGCAGCTACGGTACAGATGTTATCGGTTAAGACGGTTTCAGTACATTTCATACCGCAAGTAAATTATTTCAACAAGATACTGTTCATGTCAAAGCAGAAAGTTCTAGGCTGGCATCCATTCGAGTCAAGTAAAAAGAGCTTAGAACTGATGGTTACAAATATTTGTTGGACCTTCTTGATACTGCTGCTAAAAAAAGAAAAGCAGTTGGGGTATTCCTGATGTTCCACCTTCAACTTATATTGGCAGACCTCGCAATATGCTTCGATATTATCAATATGCAATAGCCTTTGTTGCCCGTGTAGGAAAGCCTGATCTGTTTCTCACAATTACTAGGAATCCCAAGCGGACTGAAATTACCTGTCAACTGAAACCGTACTAAAGAGATGAATATAGACCTGACTTAGCTTTCAGGGTTTTCATTTAAAATTGAAAACGTTACTACATGATCGTTAAAAAAACATGTACTAGAAGTAGACCTGCCTAAGAATTTTAATAAAATTTTGGAGCACTGCCTCGGCATTTGTAAACTGTTTAATATTTCCTAAGCAGTTATTAGGTCTATGAGCTTTTGAAACTCTTCCCAAACTTCAATGGCCTCTCAGTTAACCTTTCCCTTGTGGCATCACACGGTAGCTGAATTATCACTGAACTCCATTTCATACACTGGTTATCTTTAAGCTACTGAATTTCAAAAGAGAGGTCTCACTCATGCATACAGTCTCCTCATTCTGACAGATAACGTAAATTACATTCAAACGAAGATATAGTCTCTTTTATTTGTGCTGCAATTCCAAATAAAGAAGCAGATCTTCAATTTCTTGAAGTTACTCAGGAACGCATGTTACTCGGACCTTACATTAATGTCAACAAACAGTCCAGTCATGCAACGGCAAAAATGTGTCAAAATTTTTGAATAAGATTTTCATGAGAAAACTGATTTAAATGTTTATTGTCTAATCAGTTTATATATGACGCAATAGCGGTGTTAGAATTACAGTTCGGTCATTAATATTGTTAATTTGTGGGTTATGCCGTACTGCAAATTTCTCAGTAGAAGATACTGCTCTCGTATCAGTCTCTAAGATTGTTCTTTTAATCATAGCTGTTAAATATTTGTACAAATACATGTATGAAGGGCGTGATTGTGACGATTTACGGTTGTGTTCCTATTCTGACATCAACGACAACGTATTGTTGACGTAGTGCACATTTACTTGAGGTATCAGTATGTGAGTCCACCCGACGATCTCTGAGCGCATGTTCCCCTGCCGGAAGAGCACATGGTGTATTTTCAGACGAATTATGAAGCTGCTTATCTTAATAGAGACTCCAAACACGTGGAATTTGTTAAGTTGTGCAGTGATAATGTTACCAGCCGCAAGTAACTTTACTACGAAATTCTATACCAGGTTCTGTGGTCAAAAGGACAATGGATTATTCGCAAAAAAAGACACCAAGTGCACAGGACGCATCTAAACTGTGAGTCCAGCCAACACCGAAAGGAATTACCTCCGAATACTACTTTTGCAAGTCAAAGGACAATTTAGGCACTTCTTGAAGCCGCAGAAAATTTACACTTGGTCATTACCACCGCCGAGCGGAGAGTATGCTTGCAGGAGGCGGCCAGACACGAAATGCCAAAACAACTGAGACGATTTTTCGACATCAGCTGCACAAACTACTCTATTGCAAATATATCTGACTGTGGATAACATTTCGGGACCCACTTTTAGAAGACTTTCATAGACAGCACACGCCGCTTCAGGTCTACAAGCTCATACCACTAGAACTGGAGAACGTTTTTAAACATAATAGAAAATCTTGTCCACAATTCACCCTGTCTATCCATGTGATCGTCGCACATCACACAACAGAAACTTACAATATACAAGAAGGACATCAGAATCGCTAGACAACGTACGAAAAGCTAATAAAATAACAATGGGAAATAACTGGTGAGGTATTTCATTCGGTAAGAAATGAGATTCGCAACTGATACTTCACTGAAGGACCGGAAGGCTACGGTGCAACATTTGTCTGCAGAACTTGGTGTGACATTTTAGGAGGTGAAAACGAGGTTGTTTCAACCCTACTAGGGCGACGCACAACATTTGATTTTCAACCCACCTGTTCCCATCTTGAAGACATCAGTCGCATCGACTCGAAGTCGCACCAAGGATGCATAGCTTCTCCGAGACTCTGACTTCGTCATTTGGGACACGGTCGAAACAACAGTTAAACCATCTCCCTTCTGGTCTCACGGTAAATTTCATAAGTTGACTCAAAATATGAGGACAAATAGGGAGATCGTTCATTCTCAATGGTTACCTGAATTGCGTAACGGGGATTCAGAAAATCAAAATTTACCTGAAAGAAGCGATCGTAATTCACAAACATTATTGTTGTAATTAGGGTAGCTTTACTACTACCATATTCAATGCCACAGAAATGAGTGAAAAAAATGTTCCACTGTTCTATTCAAATGTGACGCTACGTCCAAAAGTTTATGACTGTGCAACTATTAATAAATATACCGTTTCCAGTTTGTTGCCAGGAAAGGTAAAGTCCTACCTCAACTCTGATGAACTGATGAAGTATGTAGAGTTCTTAAACTGTTCAGATCCGTCCTGTTTCCCACCTCATTAATTACTCATGATGATAAATTCTAATATTATGTTAATTAAAAATCTTAACGGCCAATAATGGTGCAAAAGTAGTGGTAAATCCCTTAGAGTATCACATTATCATTGTGAACTTCACTGACTAGATTAAAACTGTACTGATATCCCGCTTTTTTTATGGACAGATATATGCGGGGTTTTTTCACGACTTCGCATTTTTAATGATATTTATGTTTACCCTAAAGAGATAGCCAAAAAGTAAACGATGATCACGTTATAACTGCTGACATTGTTTTCAAAGAAGTTTTGTAAAACAAGGAAGTTTATATATTTTACAGTTATCCATATTTTCATACATTGAAACTAATATTTGTTACTACTATTCAAAATACAATACCTTTCATTAACATATGAGTGCACTTACATACATTTCCATTACTATATTATCTACTGAAGACTGATCAGGATGAGAGGAATTATTTTCAGTGGTAGTCTATTTAAGATAAAGTACGGAACAGCGTAGCATCAACGAATATTATATTTAATTCTCGCACTAGCCAGTTGGCAGTGCCACTATAAAAATAAATAAACAATTAAAAGAAACACGTTGAAAATTTCAGGCCAATGATGGCAATTAAAACAATTACAAACACGCACTACGATTTTCATCCAGATGGTTCTTCCCAAAACCCCAAGCAGTAATCACAAGAAGTTTAACAAAACACTGTACAATCTAAATGGGGCTACCCCAAAACAAGTAGCAGCCGAAACATGAACAATGAAGAAGGCTAAAAATTATCACTAGCACCTTTGGCGGGAACAAAAAGCACTGTCATTCAATCGGCAGCATTAAGTAAGAAGGAGCCTGTGACTCCTAGTTAGTAATGAGTAGAAAAAATATATACAAATTAAGAAAACTACAATTACGTTTAACACAGTAAACAACACATGCGAGAGCATGCAACCCTGTCCAGAAGACCATACAACTCATTTTATTCACAACTTAATCAAGTTTACTAAATGTCCGTAACAGAATTCCACTGCCACACAACAGGTCACGTTTCCAGGGCTCTGAAATAGATGCGTTCATTCCATATAATGAATCTCGCTTTCATGCAAGCTAAACTGAGTCAGTATCGGCCATGGTAATGTACCGGTTGCGAATCTAGTAGATGAATCCGATTTCTCGCCAGGTCGAGGCCTGTGATACAGTAAACCCACGCACCCCCTGTGTGATAGCAAATTATGTTTGCTCGTTGGCAGATGGACAGGGATAGCCATTCTCGCTTCGCCGAAGCCTGTCCCAGGCATCCCCCCCATCCCCGCACCACAGCAATTACGGGTCAAACACAAATATTCCTCCGTGGGCGTTGGGCGGTGGGCGTATGCAGGAACTGCCACTGTCGTTCATCAGGTGTACAAAACGGGATGGTCGTGACGTGACAGAACTCATCCGTCACAAAATGGCTGTTGGTATGGAAAAATTGTCAGCTACATCAGTGAGATGTGGCTCAAGTTTTACACACGCCACATGTAAAATGTTGTGCGGCGTTTCTGGGTTAAAATTAGCGTAACTGCTTACTGCTTCTTTCGTCGTACTGTCAACCACAAAAGTTTCACCTACCTCAGTACGGCGTCTGGTCACCAACCCGCTTCTCTGCAACGTAGACACTGTTCTGAAGATGTTAAATGCAGCGTCGAAAAAATTCATCGTCAACATTTACGTTAGTGCAGTCCGCATTACCTCTGTAGCTAAATGTCAGGTAAATAAATGAATTTTCGGGTGGAGGGCGATTGTTTCATCTCTTAGAAAATTGTGAAAATTCGGCAAATAGTTCTTTATTTGCTTTAGATGCCAAATCAAATAGGTGCCATCAGCCCGCATTTAAAACTAACAGCTAGTATCACTGTCCTCATCTCACAGCTCATACCATCTAGTACACATGCAAGACAGCCAGAAAAGTAGCACCGTTCAACCCGAACTGTAACGCGATTTTCACATTTTATACTCAGCTACAACATGAATTTTACATTCGGTCCTTTTCATTGTATTTCTTTAAAAGAAGTTGCTCGTCCAATATTCCGTAAACGATAACGAAATATGACACGCAGAATTCTTCACAAAGGCCGAGACTTCACGTGCGTTTATCTCTCCAATTAATTCCTTCACAAAGTTCAAATTTTCACAATCTGTCCGTAAATGCATCTGCTTTCACGGCTTTATAAACTGAACGCGAAATAATAGTACCTTCTTCATTTTACATATAACTTTTTCGGACACATGCAACATGACCTGCCCGTCCAACAGCGAGACTGTGACTGCTTCAATGCCGTTGCTCACAGCGCATATACTACTTGAGAGAGAGCGGGAAAGACTTCACTCTGATTGCTTGATCAAATGAACAGCCAATCCGATCAATCATTCAAGATAATATTTGCGCCTAAATTGTTTTACTCCAATCCACATACAGATGCATTTACGTCATTTTATGCTGTAAATATTAATAAAATGTTCCTCCAAACCAAACCAAACGAAAAGTAATCTTGAAATAAGTTTAGCGGAACATTACGCTAAAAATAACTATTCTGGCTGTCTTCTTACAAAACCAAGCACACTTGGACATACGTCATCTGCAAGTAAGGGGAATTACAGCTTTCGTTGCAACAGATTCCCATAATCAAGTTACATAATGTTTAACAGGAGATAATATTGAATCTTTACATACGTCACGCATACACCCTCTCATTTACTCTCATTTATTTACACAACAAAACAAATAGTTATTAAATGACTACTAATTCTTACTGAATTCTCTATTACCAAAACGAAAAATAGTGAACGTTATTTAAGAATAAAAACTCAAACATACTGACCTAACATTTTCTGAACATCAGTAATGATTCCAACTGATAGCAAAGGACTAACTGTTATGCATCCGAACTTACTTTAATCTTACTAGTGTTGGTTTTGAGGATTTTTGGTAATTTTCTCTAACTTCGAAAGTTTCCCAGCCAGAAAGCTGAGATTTTGTAACCAGCTTTTTTTTCATAACAAAACGTTAAATATTAAGTTTTTTTATCGAAATTGAGTAAGATTTAGTATAGGGTATTTAGATTCTTAAGGATCTGAGTATTTTGTCTTTGGATCTGACACAAGTAGCGCTTCCCATGATCGTCCTAGCGACAGGTGCGAGTGAATCACACCTAGCTACAAGCGGCTGTCACCGTCACCAGTTCCAAAGCTACAAGCCCGTACTGCAAGATAGCTTACTGCAATAAAATGCTATTACGGTTTAACTCGCGACGTTACAGCTGCTCAGATATTGCACCTGAAACTTAGAAAAGAACACTTCTCCAGGTTTAATCTGAAGTTAGCACCTTGTAAAGGCAACAGTACTTCCCTCACCATTGAGCATTTTCCTGGGGTGTTTACAAAATGGTATCATGAAAAAGTACTAAACAAAGGTTGAGAATGTGTCCACCTATACTATATTTCTAAATCACTGAGAGGCAATGGCTGCTTTTCTGAAACCGAGCAGCATTCTGATGAAATCATATAGCCTAGATGGAACGACAAATGCCGTTTAGGATCTGTCTTGAGGGGCAATCCGTATTTGGCGATAACCTCCTAGGATTGTAAATATCTGCAATTTCACAATCGGTAGAGCATTTCATCAATGCAAGGAAGAATACGTGTGTCGGATGTGGTTATCTGACTTACGGTTTGCATATCTTCACAAAGATAATTTTTCTTCGTTGATGCTTTTCGTAGGTACTATAACAGAGATGACCTGGGGCATGTGGAGAGCTGAATTATTACTACGACTACCTGCTACTGAGTGCTTTTATCCACGGCTGACCGCATATGGCAGTGAACGCAGTAATGCTTCTGAGTTATCATTCGCACATTTGCTGTCGGAATTTTACACCTGTGGCTGCGTATTCCTCCAATACGTAATACAACATACTTCCATCCAGTTCTGATGAATGCATTAATTTTTCTTTCAGCTGGTTTCTATGAAGTGGTGGTATCACGTATACCGCTCTGCTCAGCCACTCTTATTGATTTCAAAGTTTCGGTGTTTTTGTCTAAAAAATATTTAATTCCACCACTGCTATCTCTTGTCCACTGATCAGTACTGTTCCATAGGTAATGGTCACGTCTTGTGTGTGAATCTATCCTGGCATACTGGTGCAAACATTTCTCCACTTCAACTTTCGGCTTTACAGAGGCCTCGCTTTGCATGAACATGGAGGCCCTCTTTAACTTGATATCTGGTGACAGGATCAACTAGAAAGGTAGTTTTGACGGTTGTTCAAAAAATGGCTCTGAGCACTATGGGACTTAACTTATGAGGTCATGAGTCCCCTAGAACTTAGAACTACCTAAACCTAACTAACCTAAGGACAGCACACACATCCATGTCCGAGGCAGGATTCGAACCTGCAACCGTAGCGGTGGCGCGGTTCCAGACTGAAGCGCCTAGAATAGCTCGCCCAACTCGGCCGGCCTTCACGGTTGTCTTCGGTTCTTTTCCAGAATGGGTATATTTGAAACAAAAGAGTGATGTGATGTAAAATCAAACGTATTAAAAGTTACAGTACAGAAGCAGGCAACATTAAGCAGTTGGGTGGCAGTGAATCAGAGTCCAAGAGCAGTTAGCAGAGAGGGAAGAGAATGGACGTAATGCTTAGCTGGAAGTCATATCTAGAGACAGCGGCTCGACTCTCTCGCTGAATCTTGCCACTGTGAAGCTACGGCTGAACCAGTGACATAGCTCTGTGGATGTGTGAAGGATCTGTACTGGGTAACCTTACACATAATTGCCTCGCTCCCCGCAAAATTACATGCATTTAAGTACGGATGTTGCACAGTGAATAGGTAAATCAATTTAGCCGCAATTTGCGTGAAAATGCTATGAGACCAAAGTGGCCTTTTGGTTGCTCTTTAATAAGTTTTCTGATGTCCTGACCTCACTTTTTAGTTATTTCCAAAACCATCCTTTGTATTTCGCCATCCCGTTATTTCCAAAGGCTATAAAACACAGCACAAAAGTGGGATCAGAAGATTTGAAAATATGCTACATTTCACCAATGATTAGAGACGTAGAAAACAGTTTTATGGTCATAGAAGCACAGAATATCTTAAGTACGCTACTTTAAGCGTGCCAATTATAAACAATACCCTCCTCTACCTCTACTAATCTCTATAATTTTCATTTTTTTAATTGTCAAAATTACAGCTATGGTTTGTTATATAGTTATATGTAATTCTGTAAGAGCTTTATTTTATTACTAGAGAAAAATTGTCACATATAACATAAATAAAGGAGAACAAATTATGTAAGGTAGCACAATTTCCATTGTACTATTAGCAGTAATATTGTGGTGATTTTTACATGATTGTACTTTGGATTGTTGGTAAACTGATTTTTGGTGGTTAAGGGATGTCGATAAGGCAATGTGGGATGGTTTTATGGTATTTATGGAACTGACGTAAGAGGTTCCAAGACTGCGCCTTCTCAAATTGAATTCCTGTATGCATGCATTTGCTCCCACTGGCGGCAATAGTGTTGCCAAGGCCTCACCAGTTCCTCACAGGTGTTTGCTAGTAGTTCAAGACTTTTTAAATTATTAAAAAGTGGTTCTTATGAACATTTGCTAATGCTAGTAAGTTACATGCTCTTAAGTTGTGTGTAGATAAAAAAACATTTTTTTAATAAAATTACAATGAAATGAACACCCTTAGCTGCTTACAGGCGTTGACATACGTCAACGGGGACAAATGAAAATGTGTGCCCCGATCGGGACTCGACCCGGGATCTCCTGCTTACATGGCAGACGCTCTATCCATATTTTTTTATCTCATTTTGTTCGTTTTCGTTCGTTGTATCTGCTCGGGGCGGACGCCGTATGACTTCCGTTTTATGTTCGTTGTTGATCGATTAACTCAGCTTTTTATATTACAGAGGGCAGCTAACCCTCCGACCGAACACGCTGAGGTACCGTGCCGGCTCCATCTGAGCCACTGAGGAAACAGAGGATAGCGCGACTGCAGGGCTTTAAATCTTACACGCCTCCCTCGAAACCCACATTCTCAACGTATCCTCCCGCACTACATTCGCAGTGTCCCCGCCCATTATACTCATTACTCGCGGCGCGTTGCCGATTCCCGTAAGAGTTCGGTCACTGTTTGTGCATTCGCACAGGAGAAGAAGATCGTCAAATAGCCGGTGAGCCGTAACAATTTTTTTTTGTCCGAAAGAACGTATACCATGTTAGTAAATATTTGTTAATAGACAGTTGGTCACACATAACCTAGCGCCACTCAGCGTACTCTCCCTGTGTATTATTTTCGAGCACTCAAAAGATTTGTTACAAATTATTTTGTAAATAAATACATTTCGAAATAGTGTTTTCCATGAACTGTTTAGTGATGAAGCTGTTTTATTGAATGTAACGGTGACAACGTAGTAATAAATAAACAAACGTAGCAAATACCACGCATCCAGCACCCCTTAACGATTTAGTCCACTTTCTAAACATTCATGGTGGTGTCTGTTTGTACTATATCGTGTCTCCCTACCACTTCCGTGCAACGACGCTCTGAGGGTGTTTTTTAGGGAATTGACTAGTTTTAACCTGGGACCTGTTGCTGGTAAGGAGACGCCAGACCACACATGACGTGTAGAATTCAGAACAGTTCAGTGAGACTAGCGATGATTTAACCTAATACTAAATGATCTCAGCGTCAGCTCCACTGCACTCCCTGTAAAAGAATCTTAATACTAACTAAATTTAGTGGAAAGGGTTCAAGGCTTTCCTATTTTTAGTTAGCTGGTAAAATAACTTCAAAAAAGCAGTTAAGTTTGCCGTTGGAAATTTTATTCTACTCACAAAACATCGTTTATAAGTTGCACTATTGATAAAAGGAAATGTTTTAATACAGGATGGTAAAAACCAACTGCGTTCAAGAAAAATGTGAACGAAGATTCCCTAAATGGGTTTCCAAGTTCTACAATCGATCGAAGGATGACCTATGCCACATCACATCTATAATCTAGGTTTAAATTAAGTTTCACAAAAGAGAAAACTATCAAAGTGGTCTACAGTGACCCTCAATTATCTTTAATTACTTATCTAACCTGTCGTAAATTACAGTGGCTGATGTGGCTTCTCAATAACTATAAAATAGAAAAATCATCGCGTTTCAAATCTTTTCTTCAAGTGGCAAATGTGAACACCATGAGTTTTAATTAACGATCGACAGTAGTATTACGCAAAAAGGGGGTGTAACAGATGAGACTTCTGCAGTTCAGAGTGAAGGCTTATGCGCTCAAAAATGCGGCATCGCGTGCGTTCATTACCTTGGTGTTTAGGCAGCGTCTGGGCGGCAGCGGCCGGCGCAGCAGCCATCCAGCTCGCCGCCTCGGAACCAACTCCTAACTTCTCCTTACTACAATTTACCGAAGTTAGTTTAAAAAACTATCTGGCTATGTTTTCATCTGACCAATCAGGGTCTCAATGTTAACCTTAAGCTCCGCCTACAAAAATTCTGTCTATCCAATGAGAAACGTTATACTTTTCGTGGTGGTGCAATGTTTTTAAAGTTTGCAACGTAACAGAGACGCTAAAAAGTCTCACGCTAAAACCTGCAGCTGGTGTGGTCCTTTTAGCGTTATCGTGAGATCTATACTGTTCTTCTGGAGGGCTCTATCTTTTAACATGGGCTGGAGGACTGTCCTAATGTAACAGACACGCGAAAAAGTCTCACACTTAAACTTGCGGGTGGTAATGGCCCTTTTTGTGTTATCGTAAGATCTATACTGCTTTTCTGGAGGGCACTAGCTTTTAACATGGGCTGGGGGTTGTCCTTGACGTACCTGAGACGCGAAATAGTCTCACGCTAAAACGTGCGGGTGGTGATCCCTAGTGGTTAGCTGGAGACGTGGGTGTCCGTCCCTTATCGTAGGGCCTTCTAGCTTAACACGGTTCTGCTCTCGGCTTCTGTCCTCGTTTCTCCCCTTGGAACTGCGTCTGCCTCACGGTGGGAAGGTACGACATGCATTTAGGCATTCTTGTGTTAGTCTGTGGTATTCCATTTGCTCACTTGTTACTCGTATTACTTTGGTTTATTTAATGTCACGATTTATTCCGAGCTATGTGACATACTACTGGATTTGCTTATCATGTCAGGGTTTTCATGGAAGGTGTTGGATTTGCCTGACTCCTTACAACTTGGCTTCCAAGTTGTTTGCACTTTTCTTGTGACTGATAATGTTGACGGAATACAATGTACTTAGCGAACAATTTTATATGATTGACGTAATACTGGTAAGCTAGATAGCCATATTGAACTCATTATACTATATCCGAAATTGGTGGTGAAAAGTAACATATTTTCATACCTTCTGACAGAATTTTTTGTTGTATTCCATAGTCTTTGAAAACGACTGAATGACGAAACGAGTAAGGTGGTTCTAGAAATAATAAAAAAGTATACTCAGGACTTCAGAAGAGTTATTAAAGTAAATCAATTTAATTCATTAAATGCGGGTAGCCCTAGCTTACGTGAAAGAAAGGTGCTGTAGCTCACAAGATGTTAAAATACGGAGTTTAATCAACCTAATGACTAAAACCATGGTGACAACAAAGCCCTGTTTATTGCCCTATGCTGTGGACTTTAGGTTAAACGTAAGAACATAAGGACGTGAAAGTGATGTTTTCATTACGTCTTAATATAAGTTTTTATGTAATTAAAGTGTCAACAGTATACCAAAGGTTTAGGTAGTGTGAGATGAAATTATTGAAGTCAATACAACATCTGAGGGAACTTTTTAAGCTTGCAGAAGTCGGACTCTGATTGCCGGATTTTAATTAGAGGGGGAAGACGGATGTAGGCCAACCAAAAGAATCGTAAATGCACCAACTATCTTGACTAATCACAAGTTGAGTATCAGGTTGCCAACAAATATAACTGAAATGAAACAGTGAAAGCTCCAACATCAGTCAGAAAACTCCAGTACATCCTGTCACTTATTTGCGAACGCTGCAGTTGTTCACTATACTTAGCATTACCGGTGTCTGCCAGTGGCGGCTGTGGTGGGCGAAAACTCTAAGCCATCTGGCCTGCACTGGAGGCTGCCCTCCCTCAAAGCATGAAATCAAAGTCACGGTCTTGGCTGAAACGTCCCCTGGCGAGGCTCAGATGGAAGTACTACACAGCCCTCCCAGAAAGAGGCAGCATTTTCGCTCTTTCTTTTGGCGTGTGAACATTGTACAGGACTTCGAGCACCAGCGATTCTTCTGAATGCACCGAACAGGCTAGTCATAACACAGCAATCCCTCTTCCATATTAAGCACAGTTAACAAGTTGTACTGTTTTTTAGTGCTGGAATTCAGAAATAAAAAGCTTCTTATACCCACCATTTACCTTTTTCCGCATCTGAGCAAATCAGGCCTTCTTCATGTACACACAACGACTTCGGTTCTCCCACTCTAGACTTTATTTTTCAATGGTAGCTACTCCCCATACTGGTTTTCTCGGTGGACTAGTTGCAAATATAGTACTCGGGCGTCACGACGTGAAAATTCCACAATATTTCGTCGGCGTAGTTGACAGGCACCTGAAGAATAGGTCGGTCAGTTCTGCCAACGAAACATTCTGGAATTTTCACAATGACATCCGTTGTCTCGTCCGATTACTATATTTCCTCATTCTTTCTCTGCTCCGCTTATATACTTACTTCACACACCAGGTGCCCGCAACAACAACACGCAACATTCAGTTTTGCGTTGGCCAGTGATCATAATGTTTTGGCTCATTCTAGTATGTTTTGCTTGCTAGTCATCCAAACTTCATTTTCCAGTTTAAATTCAACAAAACTTAGTTACTGATTTTACAGAACGGTGAGTGACCTACTAATGAGGAAGATAATTTGTACCAGAAACTTCTTGCAGAAATCTGTGTGGGAACAATAGAATGAATACATGTTGTGTATCTACGTGTATGTTTACATCCACTAAGCTGCAATGTACACTGTCAAACAAAAAAAAGGGAAAGGAAAGAGATGACACAGTTAGATGTCAGTTTAACTTCGTACCTATACATGACATTAGTAGATATGTCAATGAGTAGAGCTGCAATTCTTTTGACAGGTACAACTGCCACTTGTATTCACTAGTGTTGTTACTAGATCTGGTGCGGCAAACAACGGTCTTCAGTAGCGTTAAATGTCGGGTCGTCAGAGTGAAGGACACAGATATGTCATATATACGTGTGAGAGAGTCTTATCAGCACCTGAGAGACCTAGAAATCTGTCTCATTTAGGGCCTCCATCTGTGCGAGTGGTCGAATGAGCATTCGTATGTGAGCGTGGCCTGATACTGGACTACACTGGAACATGAGCACAGTCATACAAGTTGTCTAGGTCCCGGTCGATCATATGTAACCACCACATAGGAGAACGAGGATACTGTGCGTAAAACCCAATATAACCCCTCAACATCTGTGCCGGTCATAAGAGAACAAGTAATGAACTACCTCCAATGTTCTGTGGCATCCCAGGTGGTCCTGCACCAACGGTTAGACACTAGCAGCAGCCGGGCAAGGGAACTATCGTCCTGTGCCATTAACACCACAACACAAATGGCTTGTGTGGGGAGTGATGCTATGAATGGGAAACATTGGCTGCTGACGAATGGAGTTGCATTGTGATAACCGAGGAACAGCGGTTCTACATTAATCCAGATGGCCATCATCGACACGTGTGGCAGCGATTTTGGGGGTTAGGGGGAGGGGGGGGGGGGGTGAGGATTGAGCTCCATTTCTTCCATTGTCTTGGAGAGGCAAAGCAGTGTTACCCTTGACATCGTGGTGTGGTAGCCATTGGGTATGACTACAGATCATGGCTGTTAGTGCTTGAGGGAACTCTGATAGTATAACAGTAAATCATGAATATCCAGCTTCGTCGTGTGTTACCTCTCATGCGACAATATCTCGTTGCCATATTTCAAAAGGATTGTGCTCGTCTGCAGTTGCACGTCTCTATATGAACTGTCTCCATGATGTTGAGGTACTCCCATACATTCGATACAACTTGTGTGGAATCAGATCGGACGCTAACTTCGACCCGGTGCAAGTATCCAGGATTTCAGAGACTGGGTAGAACAGTTGTGGGACGAATTGTCTCGGAAGAGGATGCAGAAGCTTTATGATGCCTTTCCCAAAAGATTCAATGTCTGCGTCAAGGCTAGAGGGGTGCAACGTCAAACTTACAAATCCTTTGTAGAATGTTGTTGTTGTTGTGCTCTTCAGTCCTAAGACTGGTTTGATGGAGCTCTCCATGCTACTCTATCCTGTGCAAGCTTCTTCATCTCCCAGTTTTACTGCAGCCTACATCCTTCTGAATCTGCTTAGTGTAGTCATCTCTTGGTCTCCCTCTAAGATTTTTACCCTCCACACTGCCCTCCAATACGAAATCGGTGATCCCTTGATGCCACAGAACATGTCCTACCAACCGATCCGTTCTTCTAGTCAAGTTGTGCCACAAGCTCCTCTTCTCCCCAATTCTATTCAATACCTCCTCATTAGTTATGCGATCCACCCGTCTAATCTTCAGCATTCTTCTGTAGCTTCTATTGTCTTCTTGTCCAAACTATTTATCGTCCATGATTCACTTCCATACATGCCTACTCTCCATACAAATACTTTTAGAAATGACTTCCTGACACTTAAATGTATACTCGATGTTAACAAATTTGTAAAATAGCTGCTGTTATTTAATAACTGAAATAGCATTACATGTCCTTTCAAGCTGCGAAATTTGGTTTCGTTCTTCCTCCGCTTTGTATGTGTCTCTTTGTGAGGCAGTGTATATGAAGTCGTGTACGCTTTAAGAGAAGGGAAATATTATTAAAGCAGAACTTTTGGCGTCTGTAATGGCGTCTGTAATTGGCGATATACATCTCAGTAAATTAACTTACCACGCCCATTTTCATTCTCTGCTTTCGTATTGCATCATATTCTGGGGTAACTCATCATTGAGTAAAAGAGTGTTCATTGTACAAAAGCATGTAATCAGAATAATTGCTGGAGCTCATCCAAGATCATCCTACAGACACTTATTTAAAGAGCTATAGATCTTCAGTGTAGCCTTACAATATATATATATTCACTTATGAAATTTGTTATTAACAATCGGAACGAATTCAAAAGTAACAGCATTGTACATGGCTACAACACTAGGATATAGGATGATCTTCACTACTCAACGTTAAATTTAACTTTGGCTCAGAAGGGGTAAATTATACTGCCACAAAAATCTTTCGTCACTTGCTTAATAGCATCAAAAGCCTGACAGATAGGCATATAGCATTCAGTAGGAAATTAAAAGAATTTCTCAATGGCAACTCCTACTCATTAGATGAATTTTTGGTTATAGTAAGTGGGTAATTTCGCCAACACGTTCCCCCCCCCCCCAAAAAAAAAAAAATTAAAAATACTGTCATGTAATATTTTGTGTAATTTAATATCTTGTATGGACACATTTTATTAACCTGACACGTTCCACATCATTACGAAGTGTCGTATTCATGATCTATGGAACAAGTACTAATCTAATCTAATCTAACCTAATCTGAGGTGGATAAGTTTAACAAATTACATCGGACATTCGTAAAATGAGTGAATTATTATAAAAGTTAGTTACCATTGTTCTAAACTCGAAGCGTTTCCTGACAACTGTTTGTATTTGTTCAGTGCAAAATATTTCACATGTGCTAAATACAGTTCTATTTGTCCCTCACTGTTCAAAACAGCTCTAGGTGCCTTTTTCCATAATGTGCATACTTTATATACAGTGTGCATAAGATATCACTGTTACGCTGGATTACTTAACAGGTTTAGTACACTTGCAGGCTATGACGGTATGTGTCAAAGCAAGTTCTCGCAAAAAAATTCCATTTACCGCTCTCCTTTATTTGATAAGTTCAATATAAAGGAATTTATTGAAAGGTTTTCTGACATTCTTATGTGATTATAGTTAGGTAAGAAAACTTATTTATGAAACCGCATTTGTTTATTTTCTTCGTCCATCATCTATACATATTTTACAAAACACTGTGTTTTAGATACAGCTGAGTCAGTAGTTTAAGAAGTATATTATTCAGTCGGACCAGAGGATCAATGCAATAGTTAAAAATCCACTACTTCATTCTAATGCATCAAGATTAGACAACTTAGTAAAAACAGTAGTTTACTTAGCATTTGATTGACTACATTGTTAAATCTATATTTTCATTTGACACAATGTTAAAACGATTCAAGGCATTGACTGGTATCGGCCCTAAGAGCCGCTCAGCCAAATGAATATCATTTCTTATGTTGTAATTTCCTTACGTAACTGCATCTTATGAGTAGTAGCCACAGACATATATTGTAATATGGAACTTAACATCACTGAGTACCTCGAATTTATTGTTCATCACAATATTTCAAAACTGCCAAGAATAGGTATACAGAAATGTAGACTAATCAGATTAAGCCAATAACATGTAGAAGTGTCCATTCAGACTCCGTCATTCGGGAAATCATGTACCATTCCCCAAATGGGTTGTCGCGTCTGTCAAGCTAACTCATACAACAGCTACTAGCTTCCTGTTCAATTATGGTTAACGGAGCATAGGTTTCTAAGACACTCGAAGTGCCATTGTCTGACTAAATTATTGTAAGCGACGAACATGAACTCCATATATTTGTCAGTGCGATATTCCTTAGACATCAATCTATACACCGTAGGTAACGTTGATGTGGATATTGTTAGTTTGACTAGAAAATTATCCCTAGAATATTACTGTGTCATCTCCCCATCAAATGTTCTACACGAAAGGTCGAAGGCCACAGTACTACGATGAAATTTATAATGAGCTTTCTGTACCGTCGCTTTATTATAAACGATAATTATGGCTTTTCTTCAGCATTCTACATGATCTGGAGTTATTTATTCACTTCATTGAACGTTACTCACAGACATGATCCAAGTTACTATTTAGCAGGAATATATGGAGGAGTTACTGATTAACAACATTTAGGTAACGAAGACACTGACCGTTATCAAGCCACGTTTTCACTTTAACTACACTGCCAGTCAGATTAATATTCATATTTTAGATCATGCTGTCCGTGTTCCCCAATATCACATCTGAGGAATTCGTGAGCAGAATGTTCTTATAACTGTATGTACAGCCTATAGAGAACTTGTGCCTAATGGACCGCAGTGGAGGCTACGGAGAACTGGGGGAGGATGGATTGTGGGCCATAATGTTGTGTCCAGTGACCTGGCTGTGCAAATGATTCGGTGAAGGAGCGCTCTGTGAACTGTACCTGCAGAGGAAGCTCGGGACGTGGCCCTTCAGACTTCCGACGGGGCAGGACGGCGCCGGCTTGCTAAACATTTAATCTGGACCAGGCGACAGTCCGCCACGATGGCGGCCAGGTGGTAGAAAATGAATGGAGGAGGCCATGTAAGAGAGACTGCTGTAATCTGCGCTTTTGTGCGAACAACTGGACGGACATAAAACCGTAAGCATTATCATGTTGGACACTGACACGATACCATCAAAGTGGCTCATGAACGTGCTCAGCGGGGACAAGACTGCAACTCTCATGACGCCAGGATGTCGCCAGGTTCTTTTACGGAGCAAATAAGAAAAACATTTCTCAGGCACGACTGTCTGGGAAGCTTATCAGCTTTCTTTCAGAAATTGGAAATGGTCGGCCTGGAATGATTAGGTTCTAACATTGTGCGTGGTGTCTGTTTGTTCTATATCATGTCTCCCTACCACTTCCGCGCAACGACGCTCTGAGCGTGTTTTTTAGGGAATTGACTAGTTTGAACCTGGGACCTGTTGCTGGTAAGGAGACGCCAGACCACACATGACATGTAGAATTCAGAACAGTTCAGTGAGACTAGCGATGATATAACCAAATACTTAATGATTTCAGCGTCAGCTCCACTTCACTCCCTGTAAAACAATCTTAATACTAACTATATTTAGTGGAAGGGGTTCAAGGCTTTCCTATTTTTAGTTAGCTGGTAAAATAACGTCGAAAAAGCAGTTAAGTTTACCATTGGAAATTTTATTCTACTCACAAAACATCGTTTATAAGTTGCACTATTGATAAAAGGAAATGTTTTAATACAGGATGGTAAAAACCAACTGCGTTCAACAAAAATGTGAACGAAGATTCCCTAAATGGGTTTCCAAGTTCTACAATCGATCGAAGGATGACCTATGCCATATCACATCTATAATCTAAGTTTAAATTAAGTTTCACAAAAGAGAAAACTATCAAAGTGGTCTACAGTGACCCTCAATTATCTTTAATTACTTATCTAACCTGTCGTAAATTACAGTGGCCGATGTGGCTTCTCAATAACTATAAAATAGAAAAATCATCGCGTTTCAAATCTTTTCTTCAAGTGGCAAATGTGAACACCATGAGTTTTAATTAACGGTCGACACTAGTATTACGCAAAAAAGGGGTGTAACAGATGAGACTTCTGCAGTTCTGAGTGAAGCCTTATGCGCTCAAAAATGTGGCATCGCGTGCGTTCATTACCTTGTCGGTGTTTAGGCAGCGTCAGGGCGGCAGCGGCCGGCGCAGCAGCCATCCAGCTCGCCGTCTCGGAATCAACTCCTAACTTCTCCTTACTACAATTTACCGAAGTTAGTTTAAAAACTATCTGGCTATGTTGTCATCTGACCAATCAAGGTCTCAATGTTAACCTCAAGCTCCGCCTACAAAAATTGTGTCTATCCAATGAGAAACGTTATACTTTTCGTGGTGGTGCAATGTTTTTAAAGTTTGCAACGTAACAGAGACGCGAAAAAGTCTCACGCTAAAACTTGCAGCTGGTGTGGTCCTTTTAGCGTTATCGTAAGATCTATACTGTTCTTCTGGAGGGCTCTATCTTTTAATATGGGCTGGTGGGTGGTCCTGATGTAACAAAGACGCGAAAAGTCTCATGCTAAAACTTGCGGCTAGGGGGGTGGCCCTTTTTGTGTTATCGTAAGATCTGTACTATTCTTCTGGAGGGCTCTAGCTTTTAACATGGGGTGGCGGGTGGTCCCCTCGGAACTACGTCTGTCTCACGTTGGGAAGGTATGAGATGCATTTAGACATTCTTGTGTTTGTTTGTGGTATTCCATTTGCTCACTCGTTATTCGTATTACTTTGGTTAATTTAATGTCACGATTTATTCGGAGCTATGTGACATACTACTGGACTTGCTTATCATGTCAGTGTTTTCATGGAAGGTGTTGGATTTGCCTGACACCTCACAAGGTCTCTCCGTAAATGAGGAACTGTGGTCGCGTCTCGGTAGAAGTTTTTTGGACATATTTACCGTGAGAACTACGCCTCCCTAGTCTAAAATCATCTTTATTGAGACAAGAGAGGTTTTGGGTCGCTGAAAGGCTCATTTCAGGAAATGCAAAGCAGAGGTTTGATTCCGCAGCTTGGGAACCACGTTGCTGTGTCTGGATAGTCTATCAGGCCAGCAGAACAGCAAGAGCGGAGATTCGTTGAGTGGAGCACAGTTGGATTGGGGATACAACCTGGAGGCGTTTTTTTTTTTTTTTTTGCTAATTAGGATCCAGTACGAACCCTGGTGTAAAGTGTTTCATGCCTTCTTCGTCTTCTGGTTCTCTCCTAGCGGAGATCTACAGATCTTTCCGTAGTAGGTGAGACTTGTGGCAAATAACTAGTGGTCGGCTAAGAGTCAGTGACAGTTTCCAGTTGTTCCGACCGTGGAACTGCATATCATCTCGGAAATACTGTGTGTCACGAAGGTGAACTGTGAGTCACATTGATTGCCCAGACCAATGAACGGGTGCACTTCACACTGAAATCTGCCGGGATTTCAGGGCTCTGATAGGAAAGTTTCCCATGTCCTAATAATCAGAACGCTAGTCTGAGTAATTTGCAACTTTTCGTGGACGAACCAGAACATTACAGCTCCGCCGTCGCCCACAGACTGCCATTTCTGCTGCCGCCTGAATCAGGGTGAGAGGATAAAATATTGCTGCACCAGCGTAGGGTTATTAAATGACATTCATAGCTTCCTGTACTCCGTAAACGATAATGTATGGTTTACCTGCTGATTGTTGATTCCATTTGATTAGAATATGTCCTCGACAGAAGTAGGGACCGGTTGGTAGAACATGTTCTCAGGCATAAGGGGATCACACATTTAGTATTGGAGGGCAGCGTGGAGGGTAAAAATCATAGAGGGAGACCAAGAGATGAATACACTAAGCAGATTCAGAAGGATGTAGGTTTCAGTAAGTACTGGGAGATGCAGAAGCTTGCACAGGATAGAGTAGCATGGAGAGCTGCATCAAACCACTCTCAGGACTGAAGACCACAACAACAACAACAATGGCCTCGCTGTGGATTCATGTAAAGGAAGTCTGATTGCGGCGTAAGAGGGATTAATTCAGGGGGAATTTAGTTTCCAGTCCAATAAAAGCTTTGCCACCATCCCCTTTTCTGATTTATGTGCGTCATTATTATTGTAAGACTTAATAGCTCGATTATAGTTACAAAAGGATGAATAAAAATTTGTCATTATTTTCGTAAACTTAAATACACCACTATCCTCATTCATACCCATTCATTGTTTTTTTGTATTGTTGCGATATACGGATACACCAGCAACTCAGAATGCAATGGTACTAAATTACACTACTGGCCATAAAAATTGCAACACCAAGAAGAAATGCAGATGATAAACGGATATTCATTGACCAAATATATTATACTACAACTGGCAAGTGATTACATTTTCACGCAATTTGGGGGCATAGATCCTGAGAAATCAGTACCCAGAGCAACCACCTCTGGCCGTAATAATGGCCTTGACACGCCTGGGCATGAGTCAAACAGAGCTTGGATGGTGTGTACAGGTACAGCTGCCCATGCATCTTCAACACGATACCACAGTTCATCAAGAGTAGTGACTGTTGCTCGGCTAACATTGACCAGACATTTTCAGTTGGTGAGAGATCTGGAGAACGTGCTGGCCAGTGTAGCAGTCAAACATTTTCTGTATCCAGATAGGCCCGTACAGGACCTGCAACATGAGATCGTGCACTATCCTGCTGAAATGTAGGGTTTCGCAGGGATCGATTGAAGGGTAGAGCCACGGGTCATAACACATCTGAAATGTAACGTCCACTGTTCAGACTGCCGTCAATGCAAACAAGAGGTGATGAAACGTGTAACCGATGGCACCCAATATCAAGACGCCGGGTGATAAGCCAATATGGCGATGGCGAATATACACTTCTAATGTGCGTTCACCGCATTGTCCCAAACACGGATCCGATCATCATGTTGCTGTAAACTGAACCTGGATTCATCCGAAAAAATGACGTTTTGCAATTCGTGCACCCAGGTTCGTCGCTGAGTTCACCATCGCAGGCGCTCCTGTCTGTGATGCAGCGTCAAAGGTAACCGCAGCCATGGTCTCCGAGCTGATAGTCCATGCTGCTGCAAACGTCGTCGAACTGTTCGTGCAGATGGTTGTTGTCTTGCAAACGTCCCCATCTGTTGACTCAGGGATCGAGACGTGACTGCACGATCCTTTACAGCCATGCGAATAAGATGCCTGACATCCCGACTGCTAGTGATACGAGGGCGTTGGGATCCAGCACGGCGTTCCGTATTACCCTCCTGAACCCACCGATTCCGTATTCTTCTAACAGTCATTGGATCTCGACCAACGCCAGCAGCAATGTCGCGATACGATAAACCGCAATCGCGATAGGCTACAATCCAACATTTATGAAAGTCGGAAACGTGATGGTCGGAAACGGAACGCATTTCTCCTCCTTACACCGGGCATCGCAACAACGTTTCACCAGGCAATGCCGGTCAAATGCTGTTTGTGTATGAGGAATCGGTTGGACACTTTCCTCATGTCAACACTTTGTAGGTGTCGCCAGAGGCGCCAACCTTGTTTGAATGCTCTGAAAAGCTAATCACTTGTATGTCACAACATTCTCTTCCTGTCGGTTGAATTTCGCGTCTGTAGCACGTCATCTTCGTGGTGTAGCAATTTTCATTGGCCAGTAGTGCAGTTAACTTGATGATTAGAGCTCTGAAAGTGCCCGCAGAAAAGGCAACAAAAGTGCCATGAGTAAATTAACTAATTTCACAAATAAAAATTAAGGGTGTAGCTCACGATTTGACGGCTGTTGTGTAGATTATACTTTTCTACATGTAAAGATTATAACATATTGCATCACTTGGACTCATAGTATGGTACAGAAAGTGACCTCTTGCAACACGTTGAACGTTTAAGAGCATCTCGTGTGATTAATATTCACAAAGCAAAAGGGAAGACAGCCAAGTTTCAAATTTTGTTCTGTGATGTTACGATAACAGCCACCCGTTACTGAGATCAAATAAGCCAGCCGCTGGTAGCGGAGCGGTCGCAGGTTCAAATCCTGTCTCGGGCATGAATGTGTGTGATTCCTTAGGTTAGTTAGGTTTAAGTAGTTCTACGTTCTAGGGAACTCATGACCTGAGATATTAAGCCCCATAGTGCTCAGAGCCATTTGAACCATCAAATAAATGACCAAAGTTACAGCGTTATTAGAACGGATAAATATGGTTAAATAGCGACACACCGACGTATTAGTTTTCATTATCTGCTCGTGGCTAGTGACAGAATGTTCGGCGCAGTGTTCTAGAACTACGCTTGTCCGTGTTCTCTTACTGGTAACGGATACAGTAACAGTCAATGGCTTTCCGTTGAGAGTTAGCATGGCTTTCCGGCAAGATATCCAATAATGAATCTGTGGAACCAGCCCTCATCAACAAGATGTAATCACTATGCTACGGCGACATTAGTAGTGAACACATAATTGTTGTTTGTGCTTCACGAGTACTAAGTGAAACGCCTTCGTTCATATCCAGCGATTAGTTGTCCTAACGGAAATATTCAGATCAAAGAAAAGGTTATTAAGTTTTAAATTATGAAAAAGCGCGCAAATGCATTCTTTCGAGCAGCATGTCTATCGGATACGTTTCGGCAGCAGTGCCATTACAAAAATACCTAGCTGATTAACGATTTAAGCAACTTTAATGAACAGCAATGAAGAAAAATTATAAACGCCATTGCTAATGAGTTCCGCCAAGCGTGATCGCGGATGATCACATATTAAAACTGGACGAGTTAAATGAGAGCATCTATTACTTTTTTAAAGTTGACCCGGTCAGTAACATATCCGGCAGAGCTACGACGATAAATATTTCATTTATCCATTTAATAAGGCGATCAATATTTTCAGAGAAACGATAATAGTACTAGCTGTTACCTATTAGTTGCAGGAAAGTACATATTTAACGGTAAACGTGAAGCCCAAACATGTCTTGCTGTCAGTTTCCGGAACTGAATATACATCGTAAAGTGAAATAATTGAACAGAAATTGAATTATTTGTATTTGGAAGAGTATTAACCAATAAAGGAGAAATAAAATTCTTTTTATGCCTATTCTATTCTGATGCACTCTATTGTGTGAAAAAGCATGTTCTTAAAATGTAGCAATTACCGTATGTATGGAATCTCCACGTGTAAGAGCTAATACAGTTAAGGAAAGTAAGTTTTGTTCACGAAATAACATATGGTTACTTCATCTGCCGTTCTGACAGCTAAAGTGCGTCGGTGATATTTTTAAAAGCCAAAAATCTGACAGCGAGAAAATCATATCTCGTTGGATGGATATAATGTTTTATTTATTTTGTTTTCTTCATATATATTTTTCTATATAAGATTACTACATAAAGTGCAACTGACAAGTTGATTTTCACGAATCCCACTGATCAGAAAGCAAATGCCAATCTTCGTTATCGAAGTGAAGGTGACGAGGCGGCGCTAAGACACGTAGAAACGGTGGTAACATTTCACAACTACTATTCAGAAGAGGGCGAGAGGCTGAAGATGCCGGTGAAAAGTGACTTCGCTAGGCTTACGCACATAGTCACCAGCTAGATGTAACGAAATGAGAGATGAAAGTTTTGGCGTCATACACTGTTCACCAATGAGGAAAGAAGCCAAGGATACGGACAAGAAAAATGGAAAGGAAATATTGGTGGCACCACGTCGATATTACGCTGAGACTTTAGGTGATGAAGTTATTGATTTCCTTACTGCTTTTCGATCAGGAAGCGTATAGCTCGGTAACAGAAGAAAATAAACGCAAAAAACTTATCTACATTTCCAGGAAGATTAGAAACTAGAGCTAATGCATATTCCTCTTCACAAAACAGCTACGTTACCACTTCGCTTGTACGCTGGTACTGCCTACAGTATACTCTCACTGTCGTTGTAATCGATGACACAGATAATAAATTGACAATGTTAATATGTGACTGCTTATGGATTCTGTGTTGAACGAAGTTTCTGAATCAAATAATAACTTTCACAACTCAGTGTTATACCTTAAGTGAGAATCATTCAGATTATTTAGCGGAATTCACAACGAAATATCAAGTGAATTTAGCAGGACATTCCGTAATCACTTCAGCAAATCAATCAACTGACACAAATCTGCCAAACGTATTGTGCAGTGTTGTCAATTCTCTATTACATTAGCGAGAGGAAAAGTAGCCAAAGTACCTTACGTATAGCCTAGCGAGATTTTATTCACATTTCTTGAACTGTGAAGCGGAGTTACGACTAACGTCCTGATGCACCTACAACTCAGCCACAGTAAATAAAGAGCAGGTGTAATTATTTGGATGTCCCTCCTCTTCAGTAGCTTTCATTGCCATTTTGGTTTATATGTGTTATGTGCATCGCAAACAAGAAGTGATTAGCATTTTTAGCATAGCCTGACACTATTAACGTTATAAGTAAACCACGTTCTTTCGTTATTATTATACAGTTAATGCAATTGTCTTTAAGAATGCTTACATTGTTACCACCTCTGACGAGTAATAACATAAATGATATAACACAATACTGATTCAAAATTCGTATACTATAAAGAAATCTTTCGGAATCACATTTAAAATGGTTTCAAAGAACAAGGGAGAAAATGAACCAAATGAAAGCCAAAAAGGAGGTTAGATAACGTTGCTTAATGTGGGAGACAGTATTACTGGTGGTTAACTTCTTACTAACGTTTTTCTATTGTGCTAATTAAACTACCCAAAAGCTGCTAAACATTGTGATCTGTACTTATACAAATGAAGCGGAACTTAAAATGGTAGCCTTACAACAATGTTGTGTTGTTATGGTCATCAGTCCTGAGACTGCTTTGATGCAGCTCTCCATGCTACTCTATCATGTGCATCTCCCAGTACCTACTGCAGCCAACATCCTTCTGAATCTGCTTAGTGTATTCATCTCTTGGTCTCCCTCTCCGATTTTTACCCTCCACTCTACCCTCCAATACTAAAGAGATGATCCCTTGATGCCTCAGAATATATCCTACCAACCGATCCCTTCTTCTAGTCAAGTTGTGCCGCAAACTCCTCTTCTCTCCAATTTTATTCAGTACGTTCTCATTAGTTATGTGATCTATCCATCTAATCTTTAGCATTCTTCTGTAGCTCCACATTTCGAAAGATTCTATTCTCTTCTTGTCCAAACTACTTATCGTCCATGTTTCACTTCCACACATGGCTACACTTCCTACAAATACTTTCAGAAACGACTTCGTGACACTTAAATCTATACTCGATGTTAACAAATTTCTCTTCTTCAGAAACGATTTCCTAGCCATTGCCAGTTTACATTTTATATCCTCTCTACTTCGACCATCATCAGTTATTTTGCTCCCCAAATAGCAAAACTCATTTACTACTTTCGGTGTCTCAATCCCAATCTAATTCCCTCAGCATCACTCGACTTAATTCGACTATATTCCATTATCCTCGTTTTGCTATTGTTGATGTTCATCTTATATCCTCCTTTCAAGACCATTCCGTTCACCTGCTCTTCCAAGTCCTTTGCTGTCTCTGACAGAATTCCAATGTCATCGGCGAACCTTAGAGTTTTTATTTCTTCTCCAAGGATTTTAATACCTACTCCGAATGTTTCTTTTGTTTCTTTTACTTCTTGCTCAATATACAGTTTGAACAACATCGGGGAGAGGTTACATCCCTGTCTCACTCCCTTCCCAACCACTGCTTCCCTTTCATGCCACTCGACTCTTATAACTGCCATCTGGTTTCTGTACAAATTGTAAATAGCTTTCGCTCCCTGTGTTTTACCCCTGCCACCTCCAGAATTTGAAAGGGAGTATTCCAGTCAACATTTTCAAAAGCTTTCAACGGAATCCAAAATGATCATCCCCGAGGTCGGCTTCTACCAGTTTTTCCATTCGTCTGTAAAGAATTCGCGTTAGTATTTTGCAGCCGCGACTTATTAAACTGATAGTTCGGTAAGTTTAACATCTGTCAATGCCTGCTTTCTTTGGGATTGGAATTATCATATTCTTTTGTAAGTCTGAGGGTATTGCGCCTGTCTCTTACATTTTGCTCACCAGATGGTAGAGTTTCGTCAGGACTGGCTCTCGCAAGGTTGTCAGTAGTTCTAATGGAAAGTTGTCTACTCCGGGGGCCTTGTTTCGAACAGGTCTTTCAGTGCTCTATCAAACTCTTCATGCAGTATGATATCTCCCACTTTATCTTCCTCCATTTCTATAACACTGCCCTCAAGTACATTGCACGTGTATAGACCCTCTCTATACTCCTTCCACCTTTCTGCTCTCCCTTCTTTGCTTTGAACTGGGTTTCCATCTAAGCTCTTGATATTCGTACAAGTGGTTCTCTTTTCTCCAAAGGTCTCTTTAATTTTCCTGTATGCAGTATCTATTTTACCCCTAGTGAGATAAGCCTCTACATCCTTACAATTGTCCTCTAGCCATCCCTGCTTAGCCATTTTGCACTTCCTGTCGATCTCATTTTTGAGACGTGTGTATTCCTTTTTGCCTGCTTCATTTACTGAATCTTTATATTTCCTCCTTTCCTCAATCAAATTCAATACTTCTTTTGTCACCCAAGGATTTCTACTAGCCCTCGTCTGTTTACCTACTTGATCCTCTGCTGCCTACACTACTTCATCCCTCAAAGCTACCCATTTTTCTTCTGCTGTATTTTTTCCCCCATACTTGTCAATTGTTCCCTTATGCTCTCCCGGAAACTCTGTACAACCTCTGGTTTAGTAACGTTTTGCAGTTTCTTCAGTTTTAAACTGCACTTCATAGCCAATATATTGTGGTCAGAGTCACATCTGCCCTGGAAATGTTTTACAATTTAAAACCTGGTTCCTAAATCTCTGTCTTACCATTATATAATCTGAAATCTGAAATCTGTCAGTATCTCCAGGCTTCTTCCACGTATACAACGTTCTTTTATGATTCTTGAACCAAGTGTTAGCTATGACTAAGTTGTGCTCCGAGCAAATTTCTACCAGGCGGCTTCCTCTTTCATTTCTTAACCCCAATCCATATTCACCTACTACGTTTCCTTCTCTTCCTTTTCCCACTATCGAATTCTAGTCACCTATGACTATTAAATTTTCGTCTCCCTTCACTACGTGAATAATTTCTTTTATCTCATCATACATTTCTTCAATTTCTTCGTCATCTGCAGAGCTAGTAGGCATAGACTAGTACTACTGTCGTAGGTGTGGGCTTTGTGTCTATCTTCGCCACAATAATGCTTTCACGACGCTGTTTGTAGTAGCTTACCCGCACTCCTATTGTTTTTATTCATTATTAAACCTATACCTGCATTACCCCTATTTGCTTGTGTATTCATAACCCTCTATTCACCTGAACAAAAGTCTTTTTCCTCCTGCCACCGAACTACATCCCACTATATCTAACATTAACCTATCCATTTCCCTTTTTAAATTTTCTAACCTACCTGCCCAATTAACGCATCTGACATTCCACGCTCCGATCCGTAGAACGGCAGTTTTCTTTCTCCTGATAACGACGTCCACTTGAGTAGTCCCCGCCCGGAGATCCGAATGGGGGACTATTTTACTTGCGGAATAATTTACCCAAGAGGTCGCCATCATCATTTATCCATAAAATAAAGCTGCATGCAATCGGGAAAAAATTACGGCCGTAGTTTCCCCTTGCTTTTAGCCGTTCGCAGTACCAGCACATCAAGGCCGTTTTGGTTATTGTTACAAGCCCAGATCAGTCAATCATTCAGTCTGTTGCTCCTGCAACTACTGAAAAGGCTGCTGCCCCTCTTCAGGAACCATACGTTTGTCTGGGCTCTCAACAGATACCCCTCCGTTGTGGTTGCACCTACGGTACGGCTATCTGTATCGCTGAAGCACGTAAGCCTCCCCACCAACGGCAATGTCTATGGTTCATGGTGGGAGGCTTACAACAATAGCCTTCTAAAATAAAAGTACGTATAACACGCACGTTCCAAAAGCGTTATGAATGAGCCAGATGTTACGCACTTTCGGCATGAAAACCGTTTGTATATATGTGCAGTCCACAGTTATATGGAAATAACGTTACACAAATATGGAAATGTTGCAATGTGCGCAGAGACATAAAGAAATCCAGTTAACATATAATCCACTCTCACAATTAGGTCACTACGATTCTTTCTTCACAAAAAACTAAAAATGATCCCGGGAGAAGTGGAAAGGAAGACATTAATAGTGATGCAAATCTGTAAAGTTTTCATCTTCAAATCGACAGGGCACTGAATCAACGTAGCAAAACCACTTACGACGCAGTATTTTTTTCAATCATTCTTTAACTGGTTGTGGATCTGCTTGAGTGTATCTCTCACAGAAGATTCCAGTGTCCCTTTGTAGCACAAAAATTTCCGTCATGTGATCAAATAGAAAACTTCCTTTTGAAATGTTATTTATTGTAATAAATTTTAGTTTACATGCGTTGATGACTATGTCACCTCTAATAACTTGTTTTCTTATATTTGCATTATCATGCTATTAATCTGCATCTGTGTTGATCGCCGTGCGGAGCAGTTATCTGCAATTGCCTTCTGTAGTAATCATTTCGTATAGTCAGACGACTTTACCGATAAGAGAGAAAAGGACCTGAAAGAGAGTTACGTTATGTGGCTTTCGCGCAAACAAGGCACAATGCAATTCCGGTCTTTCGGATACTTTTGAAAATGATAGCAAGTCCAGAAGGGCCCATCGTCGACTAAAGGAATCACTGAATACATATCATCATAAGAGAATGTACCACCCCAAGCTCCTGTGTCACAACGACTCGGTGGCGATACAAATGTGAACTGCAACCCTTTTTAATAAAAATAGAGTGCGATATTTCACCTTTCAGATGGGATATCGCGCCCCAACATTGATTTGCTTAAGAGGGGGGAGTCGTAAAGTTTTAATTATCACCTCGAAGCAACAAAAGTGTACATGATTAACTTTTAATCGTCAGCAGTACACTACGTATTGAAAAATAGCCGTACACCACCAAAAACATACGTTTTTAATATAAGGTGCATTGTGCTGCCACCTAATGGCAGGTACTCGATGTCAGTGACCTCAGTACTCGTTAGACATCGTCAGAGAGCAGAATGGGGCCCTCCATGGAACTCACGGATGTCGAATGTGGTCAGGCGATTGGGTGCCACTGGTGTCATATGTCTGCACGGGAGATTTCCACACACCTAAACAGCCCTAGGTCCACTGTTTCCGGTGTGATATCGAAGTGGAAACGTGAAGGGACACGTACAGCACAAAAGCGTACAGGCCGACGTCGTCTGTTGACTGACGGAGACCGCCGACAGTTGAAGAGGATCGTAATGGGTAATACGCAGACATCTATCCAGACCATCACACATTAATTCCAATCAGGATCCACTGCAAGTACTATGACAGTAAGGCGCGAGGCGAGAAAACTTGGATATTATGGTCGAGCGGCTGCTCGTAAGCCACAAATCACGCTGTTAAATGCCAGACGACGCCTCGCTTGGTGTAAGGAGCGTAAACATTGGACGATTGAACAGTGGAAAAACGTTATGAGGAGTGATGAATCGCGGTACACAATGTGGCGATCGGATGGCAGGGTGTGGGTATGACGAATGCCCGGTGAACGTCATCTGCCAGATTGTGTAGTGCCAACAGTAAAATCGGAGGCGGTAGTGTTATGGTGTGCTCGTGTTTTTCATTGAGGGGCTTACACCCCTTGTTGTTTGGCGTGGCACTATCGCAACAGAGACACATATTGATGTTTTAAAAACCTTCTTGCTTCCCATTGCTGGAGAGCAATTCGGGGATGGAAACTGCATCTTTCAACACGATCGAGAATCTGTTCATACTGCACGGCCTGTGGTGGAGTGCTTACACGAAGTAACATCCCTGTAGTGGACTGGTGTGCACAGAGTACTGACCTAAATCGTATAGAACAGCTTTGGGTTGCGCTGGAACACTGACTTCGTGCCAGGCGTCACCGACTGGCATCGATACCTCTCGTCAGTCAACATTCTGTAAAGAATGGGCTGCTATTCCCCGAGAAACCTTCCAGCACCTGATTAAACGTATGCCTGCGAGAATGGAAGCTGTCAGGCTAAGGATGGGCCAATACCATATTGAATTGCAGCATTAGGATGGAGGGCCCCACAAACTTGTAAGACATTTTAAGCCAGTTGTCCGGATACTCTTGATCACATAGTGTACATCACTACAGGCCTGTTAGATATTCAGATCCTACCGTTACAAAATGGTATTGACCATTGCTGATGCCCGGTAATTCAAGTTCTGCATTTAAAGGCATCAATGTTTCGAAATTCCTCACAACAACATATATATTTTGATGACGTAACGCAGTCTAAGCAGAGATCGTAGTGGCAAAAAATCTTTCAGTGATGAACGAAACTCTCAACAGAAGAGGAGAACCTAGTGTTTGATAATCGGCGTATCACAGTCGATATGGTATTAAAACTGAGAATCAGATTCGAACAACTTTCAACATCTTGCACGACATTCAGAACGTGACAAGTTCATCGCCCGCTTCCTCCCCACACCCAATAAATAAGGCGGCCGAAACGGGGTAGCAAGGGAAATGTACGAAGGGAAATGTTGCTTTAGCCGCCTATTCACCATGGATAACCTGTTGGATGTATCACTGCGACCGCGGAACAGAAGACCCAAGAGACAATGAAAACAGGGAGATTCACCACAACGAAATCTACCTCAACATAACCAGTTCTAGTTCATCGGAGGTATTTAACTACTGCAATACAGAATAAAAATAGCTAACACGTTTCACAAAGTTTATTAAATTGATATGGTTTCGACACAGACTAAGAGTTTCTTCATCATAGTAGGTAAGGTTACACACAATTTTTTTAATCAACTTAGGACAGTAACAACCATATCAAAAACGTGAAATAGTACTAGAGTATTAAAAACAGAACAGGTATTAAACACACAAGTTCTCACTGCACGGACAGGTAAGAAAACCATATGAGCTGAAGTGCTCAAATCAGATAGGTAAAAGTTTTCTTGTAAAGCCAAATTAAAACACAAACCTTGGGGTGGAGCGGGGCTAGTTCGATACAGGGGTTATATAATAAATGTAAGCTTTTGGGCATATGCCGTGACAACAAGAAACTGGAAACGCCATTATGTGTGTGATTGTGGTTGTTGGAAGTGTTGTTCTCCAATGAACTCGTCTATTAGTTTTCTGACTACAGAAATTTACCTAAAATTTATTTAAAATGTAGAAGGTAAGTGGCCCACGACTGGTCATTGCACAGTTTGTAAATCTGACAATGTATTCGCTTGGGATTTCCTGCAGTTTTAAAAAAAATGAAAAACGCAAAATAAGTTGATGCATGATGCTGAGTCCTTCCTACGGTACACTGGAGACAGGTGCTGCCATCTGTTAGTATATTTGGAAGCTACCTCACAACAGCGATTAAATGTATTTTGGGGCAAAATGAATAACTAAGGAAGGGGCTTTAAGAATAGATAGTGGAAAAATGATTGAATATTGAGTCAGTGTATTTATGAAATATTTTCTTCTTTGTAACACTACTGTAATTATTCCTTCATCTTATTCAGATGTTGAGGGCCTATGAGAGAAAAGGAGCATAACGAAATGGGACGGTTGGGGGAGCGGGGGTCTGCTCCCGCAGTTTAAGCAGCGCTGAGAGGGACATCAGTATTATAAGCCAGTGAAACTTACGGAGCGCCATCTACGAGTTTGTACGGACGTTATCAAAATGAAAAATATAACGTTATGAGTATCAGTAAACTTTTACTAAAAAATATGCATGTGGTAACCCAGCTAGACATCTAAATACATTTTCTAAACAAACTGTTTCATAGTCCTGGCAACCCCAGCTGTTGAAAGCAGCGTTGCCAACACAGAAAAATTTATTCCGCTAAACTGAAGTTAAAATTGCGCAAAATGCTTATTATTGTTATTTACACCCCTAAAAACTAAATTTCCATGCACTAATAACTTAGAATTTTTTCGCTCTGTCATGACTCGTTGTTATTATTATTATAATAACTACTACTACTACTACTACTACTACACGCACTGCATTAATGTAGTTCAAGCCACAGTATTTAGTTTTCCTCCTCATTCTGCAGTAGGCTGTCTGTTGAAGTACTGGGGCCGAGTGAACATACCCTGGAGCATATGTTCTCATGGTTTTTTGGAGAATATTCTCCGACAGCTCGTAATCGTGACAGTTCTTGTTGTATTTATGATATTCACCTTAATTGTAGTTTGTTCCGGAGATACATTTGTATAAAATTTCGTTGGCCGAAGGCCCATTCCACCTCTGCATGGACCATGGTAAAACCAAAGGCATAGTAGGCAGACCTCAGAGTTCTTGAAAAGGATTTAAGCCGGTGGCATCTCTGTATGACCTAATTTCATTTCAGAACGTCGCAATATTGTTGATTTGTTTTCATTGGACAGTAGTGAGCTTGGGGCACTGAAAATCAATTTTTGTTACTGTACTGTCTGACAAGCCCATTACCTTAGCCAACGACACTACTGGTTCTTTTATGACTCTCAATGATTCTCTTGTAGCAATTAAGGATACGTTTACATTTTGGGACAGCTTTAAGTCGCATCATCAGGTGAAAAATGTTAAAATATCATAGCCATACCCTTTGCTCCTAGTCAAACGTACTCTTCAGAGAATATCGTCAATACTACGGCCAGAAAAGTAAAGAAGACGTGCTACATTCTTTAAAATATGCCTTTATGAGAGTGACAGCCAGGCACTTCTCTCTTTGTCTTTCGTGCGTGCCGCTTTTGCCTTGCCCTGCACTGACCTGTCCTGTCACGCTGATGCAGGCATATTTTAAAGAATGGAGCACGTCTTCTTTATCTTTAGCTGGCCATAGTACTGATGACGATATTCTCTGAAAAGTACATTTAACTAGGACCGACGGGTATGGGTATGATGTTATAACGTCTTTCACCTGACGATGCGGTTAGAAGCTGCGAAAGCGGTCGTGTTTAAGTAAAGAACAATTTTACCAAGCTTAAGCGGAGTTCTTAGTAACATCAAATATTTTCAAAAATTTTGGAAACCTTTCTGGCCAGCAGAATAATACATTTGGGAAAAAGATGATTTGGACTGACACAGGAAGATGTGTGTATTGCAGCCTTCAAACTAGCTGTCAAGAACAACTTCAAACACTGCTGGAAAGACATAGCTGGAAAGGAATTTTACATTCTGTAAAAGAAACAATCTTTCGTTGAGAAAAGCAGAGAGTCTTTCCAAAGCAAGAGTAGCCCTACTAAGTGGAGGCACTGCGAAACAGCACGTCGAACATTTAAATGGGCTTCTTAAAAGTGATTCCCTGAAGACACACACACACACACACACACACACACACACTCACACACACTCACACACACACAGTTTCTTGCAAATTTCTTCCGAAGATCATTGCAGAGAAAGGACAAAGGAGGTACTTTCTTTAACCAGCGATGAAAGAGGTTAGGGGTTAGGGCGTTACGGTTATTGCTTTATTCAACGCAGCAGGTATTTACCACCACTTATTATCTTCAAGGACCAAAGGCACAGGTCGATGCTGTCAGTTAACTTTCCCAGTCACACAGCATCTCCAGAGAACATTGGTCTAGTGAGGGAAACGAAGGAGTGTGGCCCAATAATGCAGAAAGTAGCTTCTGAATCCAATGGTGACGCAAAAAGAAGTACCGGTACCAGTAGGAGAACTAATATTGACCTATTCAAGTAGACAGCTAACAAAATTAAAATAAAAGTTTTAGATACTTATTCAGATTGCTGTGTCGTCGATCTTGTGCCGCTAAATGATTCTGAAGATGAGGCGATGGAATGGAAATACGTATTCTGACAGAGGAATCGGTCACATGTTGAAGGTGAAGATAAACGTGAATAGATACAATGCCAAAAGTGTACCTCCTGGTATTATGAATACTGAGTCGGTGCGAGATGTCGTATGAAATTTTTCTGTGGACGCTGCATGTGATTTACAAGGGCAGAAATATTTCACAAAGGCTACTTTCCATTAATGTGAAATTAGTATTGTAATTGTTATTGTATTATTAGAAGTAATGAGTATTAAATAGAAACTAGTGTATTTTCAGCTAATCTTCCACGCAGTTTAATTGTGTATCAGCCCGCAATTTACCTTATTCAAATAGCCCTGACAACTATGCAAATAGCCCCACTGAAATGCATTTTTCCTCAGTTGCGAGAGTAAACCGAAGAAGAGCATAACATAAATGTTTTATTGTCCCTCCATGCAACGTAGACATTTGTAAGTAATACCTGATCTATTTTTGAAACTCCCAGCCCAACTTAATGTTTTCGATATGGTTCTTAATAGCCAATTATGATTAAAAATTTTTTGTAGATAGTTCCGATTACGATTCCTTAGTCAGTATCGGAACCAGGTCAATGCTGTATAATTTGTGCAACTGGCTGGCTGTTTTTCTCCTTCACTGAAACTTAAATACGGTTGCTGGACGTCAGGCATCTTTCAGATTGTACCACAATATATTTTTGTATACATGAAAAGGTAAATAATCTTGGGTACAATCAGTTTACGATGGCACAGAATAGATAAATCGCATACATTTTGAGGCGCATGTGTGGCTAATTTTCATGTGGCACTGAGAATGAGAGTTGCGACTGCAAGAGCTAGTTCCACGCGCCACTTAATCTCCATACATCACAGCGCCACAGATTTATGAGGGTGGAGGCAGGCCGCGGTTTTGCCAACGGCCAACTGCGCCGCTGCCGCTTGAAGCAGCTGGCGGTGACTCCAACATCGACTACCATCGGACGCTACCAATCGCTGCAGCATACTCTTCCACAAACACGAGAGTCGTCCATTTCTCTTCAAGGTTTCCCTATATACCCAAAAAACATTTTAGCAGAGGGAAAAATCATTGGGAGCACACTGTTAGAGATGTCACAGCATGTTGTGGTCTTGAGCGCTGAGACTGGTTTGATGCAGCTCTCCATGCTACCCTATCCTGTGCAAGCTTCTTCATCTCCCAGTTCTTACTGCAACCTACATCCTTCTGAATCTGCTAAGTGTATTCATCTCTTGGTCTCCCTCTACGATTTTTACCCTCCACGCTGCCCCTCCAATACTAAATTTGTGATCGCTTGATGCCTCAGAACATGTCCTACCAAACGGTCCCTTCTTCTAGTCAAGTTGTGCCACAAAATTCTCTTCTCGCCAATTCTATTCAATACCTCCTAATTAGTTATGTGACCCACCCATCTACTCTCCAGCGTTCTACTGTAGCACCACATTTCGAAAGCTTCTATTCTCTTCTTGTCCAAACTATTTATCGTCCATGTTTCACATCCATACATGGCTACACTCCATACAAATACTTTCAGAAACGACTTCCTGACACTTAAATCTATACTCGATATTCCTTGCCATTGCCAGTCTACACTTTATATCCTCTCTACTTCGATTATCATCAGTTATTTTGCTCCCCAAATAGCAAAACTCCATTAGTACATTAACTGTCTCATTTCCTAATCTAATACCCTCAACATCACTCGACTCAATTCGACTACATTCCATTATTCTCGTTTTGGTTTTGTTGATGTTCATCTTATATCCTCGTTTCAAGACACTCTCCATTCCGTTCAACTGCTCTTTCAAGTCCTTTGCTGTCTCTGACAGAATTACAATGTCACCGGCGAACCTCAAAGTTTTTATTTCTTCTCCATAGATTTTAATACCTATCCCGAATTTTTCTTTTGTTTCCTTTACTGCCTGTCTCACTCCCTTCCCAACCACTGCTTCCCTTTCATGCCACTCGACTCTTATAACTGCCATCTGGCTTCTGCACAAATTGTAAATAGCCTTTCGCTCCCTGTATTTTATCCCTGCCACCTTTAGAATTTGAAAGAGACTATTACAGTCAACATTGTCAAAAGCCTTCTATAAGTCTACAAATGCTAGAAACGTAGGTTTGCCTTTCCTTAATCTTTCTTCTAAGATACGTCGTAAGGTCAGTGTTGCCCCACGTGTTCAATTATTTCTGCGGAATCCAATCTGATCTTCCCCAAGGTCGGCTTCTGTGTTAGTGTTTTGCAGCTGTGGCTTATTAAACTGATAGTTCAGTTAATTTTCACATTTGTCAACACCTGCTTTCTTTGTGATTGGAATTATTATATTCTTCTTGAAGTCTGAGGATATTGCGCCTGTCTCATACATGTTGCTCACCAGATGGTAGAGTTTTGAAACTACTTCCTTGGATCCTTTTTCATGTACTGGTTTAACCGTGTTTCATGTCAATATATTTGGAAAGTTTAGTTCTCCATTAGTACCATTAATCAGATAAGCATTTCAACTAAATTATTATTACAGATATGTTCAAATTATTAGACCATCGATTATTCTTGATACTCTTAACTTTTCTGGTGTAAAAATAGTAGAGAACTATATAATAATTGATGTGTTTCAATGATTTGATTGATACAATGAAATTTCCCATCCCAGAAACTTAGACAGCTGAATTTTTCACAGTAACATTTGTCATTTCCTTCCAAATTGTGTTTGTGCATTGAAACTGTGTTCACAGTAATGTCTTGTGTTTCTGTGGTGTACTGTAGGCTGTTACTTATGCGATCAACTTCTTACTACATTAACATTATATAGCTTCTGAATTTGCATGTTTTTAGTTATAGGAATAAATCATTAAGTTTGCAAAGAAAGTGAGATTATGGGGAACACAAAAGATGCTTCACCTCGGAACGTTACAGCTGTGGTAGCACTTGTTGCGGAAAATCGTTATACACAGCAACAAATTGCTGACAGAATGAGAATATCACAGAAAATTGAGCAGAATGAACCTTACAGTGGAGAAAGGTGCTAAATACAACCCAAACAGGAAAGGAAAATGTGGACGGATATAAAAGTCAGTCCTAGAACAATGTGAGGACTTATAAACATGGCAACAATGAACTGTAAACTTGCTTCTACACAAATGAGCTATCAGCTGAAAGATTTCACATATCAGAATCCCAACCAACACCACAAACAGCTTCATCTACAGCACCATAAACAGTGTCAGGACTAGCTCTCCCAAGGCCGTCAGTAGTTCTAATGGAATGTTGTCTACTCCCGGGGCTTTGTTTCTCGTTAGGTCTTTCAGTGCTCTGTCAAACTCTTCACGCACTATCGTATCTCCCATTTAATCTTCATCTACATCCGCTTCCACTTCCATAATATTGTCACAGCATGTAATTGACTATAAAGACGCTGTCGCTAAGTCGTTGTTACTATTCGAGCCATGACGCCTACCGCTGGTATGCTGTTGAGAGAAGCAGATATCTATAAGCAGAAATTATTTGCCCTTGTAGTGGTATTAAAGTATGGAACACCATTGATATTACAGTTCAATAACGTGATCACTTAACCTTGGCAGATCAACGACTTGTAACTCTTGTCATGAAGGTATTGTTGGCAGGAATTTTAAAAATAAAACGTATCTGCAAATTAAAACGCAAATATCCAAGATGGTGGAACTTTTACATATGGCAACACTTCAGGTTATATTTTGGATAAATGCTCTTGAACATGGCGCAAAAATATTCCAGTGTGTTTTGGTGCTTTTGAGCATCCAAACGGTTTGAATTTTTTGTACCATGTTCAAAAGTAGTTAATCAAAAAATTACTTACAGCAGCGTTTGCATACATGCGAAGTTCGTTTTCTGTACCATAGACAGTGTAAGGAACAATGAGGTCCCAGATTTATTTTTTTGCCACTTCTGAACTGTTCTATGATGCTTGACAACTGTAAAAAGGCAGCCGAAGGCTGCACTCACTAGCTCGGCGGTTTGCTTGTTCATAAGCGTCTTGTTGGTGTGGCCTATGGGAATAACTTTATGACCTATTGCAATTTGTTGGTCACACAGACACAATAATCTAACCCACCTTGAATTGTGTTTCACCTGTTCTTTTATAACTGGCTTTATGAACAATCAGCCTACATCGTTTTATTTTGATTCCGTATTATTGTCCTCTGTAGCCCTTTTTAGTCACTATTGCACTCCTTTCACATTGTTTATGAATTGTCCCTCTTTCATTTTGGAGTTTATTCTTGTTTTAATAAATTTTAAACACACTTATGACTATTTACTTTGTAAGAATGGTGAAGACTCTTAAGTTTTACTGCGTAAATCAACCTTGATCAGCTTTTTGTCCGAAATGAGGTATTCCTTTTACACTCATTAGAATATGGTCCGCGAAAAAAATTGACTTGTATTGGTTTTTAAGGCCGTTTTCTACCTAATATTCTACTGTATCTCTCTTACTATAGTGTCCTCTGAGATTTCTGAGTTTTGTCGGGATATTAACACTATCACTTGTATCTGCGAAAGTAAGCATAACTGTAACTGTCGTTAATACACACAAACACGCATGTCAGTTTAATTATTAATAATGAAATTGATAATTGGGATTGTTATGTGCGCATTGACCGCTACAGCATCACTGTGGTGTATACAGTGGTAGGTAAGGAGGAATTCCTAGTGAGCCTCTTCCACGGATAAGTGTGTTACGCGTAACATACCACTAAACATGAGGATGAGTTGGAGAGTTGTGTCCATCAGACAGAGACTGATTCAGCAAAAATTGAATTAGAGGAGTTGAGAGGAGGGAAAGAAAGTGAGATTTAAGAAAAGATAAAAGGAAAGGACCAGACCAGGAGTAAGTAGGATTTTCTGTTTTCGTTGAACTAAGCATGCTGCCCGCTGAAAGGCAGAAACCTCTTAATGGAGAGCGCTGCACATTCAAATGGTTCGAGAGAGGAGTATGTGTGATGGTGAGTGTGACGTGCCAGATATTTGGCAGGGCATAGTTGCGAGTTATTATTTATTAATTAACGTAGGATCACCATATTACACTTCGCAGAAACAGTGCTTTTAGTACATCCGTCACGACCCAGTTTAACAGTATTGGCATTTGGTCCATTAGCCAATCAGTGCTACAAATCTTTGATCCTGCCAGTCACAAAAATCACTTAGAACATAGTTCTCCATCCCTTTAAATATACTCTGAAATTTCAAAACATACGCAAAAACGTATACCACAGCGCTTCACTGATCTTAAATGATTTGCATAGTCTTAATGCTAGAAGCACTCTAAATCTCATCACAGTCGAAATGCCCACAAAATACTCATATACTGGCCATCAAGTTAAATTCGAATCATGATAGCTCTCTCATACATCTGATACCATCCGTACATACTCTTGGTTCAACAAGGGCAAAAAAACAAAACAAAACAAAAATGAATTGGGACTCCTTCCATAACTCAAGTAACATCAAATTTCCTTACATTACTTAAGACACACCTAATGGAATGGAAGTGATTTGGTGTTAACTAAGGATTTGGACGATCGAGAAGAAATCCTAAACAGTCCCCACACTTGTGCTAAATACATTATATTACATATCAGTAAACAGCTTCTTCTTATGTAAAGAGAAAGAAAAACATTAACTTGCAGTAGAAGGCAGAGCTATCGCGACGCAATGACCAAAATGACTCCACTGAGAAAGTCGACACCGTAATAGGCGACAAGACAACTTAAAACAATATCGCTCATACACCGACAAAGCACAATGCCTCTAAAGCAACATTACCCACAACTTAGCACCACAACTGGTACCTAACGTCCTTAACCACTGTTAAGCCACACCATAGGAACATGTCACATTGCTGCATCAGAACGCAGCATTAAAGAGGGAAACGAACACGTTAGGCTCTACCAGAGGATCATCCACTGAACCACAACCCACAGACCACGACTCCACTCTGGGGATTACTGGCGTGGTGGCTGTTTGTCATCTTGTAGCCATAGCCACATGGCATGCAAATGTGTTACAATCACTTCTGCACTCATTCTAACGTGACAAGAATTGCATGAACAAGAGCTCCATAGTTCGAACATGGGAGAGAGAAGATAACAGGCACACAGCCCACCTTCGTTGCCCATATCTGCTCACCTCCATCCGGCCTTCGTACTACATACTCGATTGTGAGGAAATGACAGTGAGATGGCCTGAATCCGCTGCCAGAGGCTCAGCACTGTGCAGCACATGGTCCACAGGCAGGCTGGTACTGCGACTCCGCACCTGCTGACGCTGCTACAATTCTGCATCGGTAACACTCGCCACACAGTAGTGGCGACAAGCCCTTCTGGTATCGATGGCACAGACGTACGTGGAATGGCTCAAAACTATAAATAGGAATTAAAGAGATTGCTCAGAAATGTAGTACAAAAATAACGGTCTTGATGCTAGGTAGCAGCGGGTGCTGGCCAACAGGTGTATGAAAGCAACGATAATGGTAAAAAGTCGAAAGTACTGTGAAACCAGCTGTTATCTGTAGCATTGTAAGAAAGGATTTTAAGGCTCTTATTAGGGATCTGACTGAAGAGGACTAAATATTGAGAGTTAGAGGAGCAGGTTACAGCCTGGTCAACAATAACGAATGCAATATAAGGAATGATCTGGAGAACATCAGCGCAGGAACATCACACACAACTGAGGGCATTCTTCAGGTTCTGCAGCTGTACGATGGAAAAGACCTCAAGCTAGTTAAATAAAAACAGACCGAGTTCCTGCTGAGTTAGTTAGATAGTTTCACGTCCCAATGATCATTTGAACGATTCTTTTATCGAAGTGATGTAGAGTGAGTCATTTCACAACATATGTATACACGATTAGTGTTAACATTACTCATCACATTAGTTTCTTAGTTCTATTCGTCCAACTACTCATGAAACATGTTTTTTTTTATATATAGAATGAAGCTCAGGTTGTCGCAGTTTCATCTGCTGCTCTTCGTAAATTGGGATAAATAAGACACAATCTGCTTTACAAGACGGGGAATGTTAGATTATTTCAACAAATAGTGAAAAGTATATGGACGGACACTGTCACCAGCGTTAGAGTTCCCGCTATGACAAGATGAAAGGTAAGCCTTTTTTACGTTCAATGGCTCACCCAAACAGAATGCCTTCAAAATTATCCTGATAAATGAAGTGTCAGACGCAAAGAACTTCTTTGAATGATTTTAACATAAGGCATCAGTGTATTATAGGGATACTAAGCAAGAGCAAAAAACTTGCAGACAATTTCTGTGGGGAAAATATGGAGAAATAAGAGGTAGTGTTTTATGTAATAAATGCTTAGATCGACGACTGGAAGTCTATGCTTGTGAATTGCTACTACTGGAATTATCACTTATAATTATTATCGTACGTAGGTCTAGATGGGAAACTTTGAAATATTTTAGAAAAATTCCAGTCGTCATTCTGACACCTAGCAAACAAAACAAAGTAAATAACAGTCCATGAAGATTTTAATATTAATATTCAGAAATATTCTAGTAAGAGATACGACTATTATGCACCATTAGCTTTCATAAAGAACTTAACTAATAACAATGAAGTGGTATCTTTGAAAACATTTTGGATAATTAGTGACCAGACAAAAGAATGCTTCTAGGCAGTTCTACAGGATGCTGACTGGAGGAATGTGTATGAAGTGTATGATGTTGGTGCAATTATGGTTGGAGGTTCTCAAATTTTGCGAGTTGTTTTCCAAATAAAACAATGAAGAATCGCATTGAAAAGCCAGAAAAAAGTATTGCTCCACAAAAAGAATGATTAGATCGGATAGAAGTTGTCAAATTTGTCGACTTGCATTCCCAGTAAAATAATAAAAATATAGCTAATACGACAGAAAAATGTCTTGTTTTACAAAAATAGTAGTTAGGTCATTGGACACAAAAACGAAATTTGTTTGAAACTTTTAGGATAGATAGTAAGGACTGATTACATATCACAAAAATGCTGCGCTGGATTCAGGAAAGTACTTAAAAAATAAACGCTATATAAGGCCAGGTGGCGAAATTGAATGTCTAAGGGCAATAGTTAACAGAAAAATAAGTTGTTTACGTGAGGACGTAGCTCTTAATGAAAAGAGAAAAACAATAAACGATCACGCCAGGACCAAGAAATAGAATACATGGAAAAATTATTCATACATACAGATAAACCACAATTACTCCGTGCACTGCATAAGAGATTAAGTATATGATTAGCTCTCTCAAAACGAAAAACTCTCAAGCACATTACACAACCTCAACGAAGTATTAAAATCCTGTTCTTCACAGAAATTCAGTATAATCGCTGAGATAATAGGTGACAGGTAAGAAGAGGCAAACCTACATTAATACCATTTGTAAACCTAGACAAAGCTTTTAACAACGTTGACGGAAATAAACTCTTTGAAGTCCTGAAGGTGGCAAGGATAAAATGTAGAGAGCGAAAGGCAATTTACAACTTTCGTAGAAAACGGATGATAGCTATAACAGTTGAGGGGCATGAAAGGTAAGAAGTGGTTGAGGAGGGAGTGAGAGAAGGTTGTGGCCTTTTATCGATCTTGTTCAACATATACATTGAAGAAGCTGCAAAGGAAACCAAAGAAAATTCGGGAGAAGGCACTAAAGTTGGGAAAGATCGTGAGACACCAAAGGACGTGGAAGCCAAGCCGAACGAATGAACGGTGCCTCAAAAGGATCATAAAAGATGGACATTGTTGTTGTTGTCTCCCAGTACCTACTGCAACCTACATCCTTCTGAATCTGCTTAGTGTACTCATCTCTCGGTCTCCCTCTACGATTTTTACCCTCCACACTGCCCTCCAATGCTAAATTTGTGATCCCTTGATGCCTCAAAACATGTCCTACCAACCGATCCCTTCTTCTAGTCAAGTTGTGCCACAAACTTCTCTTCTCCCCAATCCTATTCAATACCTCCTCATTAGTTACGTGATCTATCCACCTTATCTTCAGTATTCTTCTGTAGCACCACATTTCGAAAGCTTTTATTCTCTTCTTGTCCAAACTAGTTATCGTCCATGTTTCACTTCCATACATGGCTACACTCCAAACAAATATTTTCAGAAATGACTTCCTGACACTTAAATCTATATTCGATGTTAACAAATTTCTCTTCTTCAGAAACGCTTTCCTTGCCATTGCCAGTCTACATTTTATATCCTCTCTACTTCGACCATCATCAGTTATTTTACTTCCTAAATAGCAAAACTCCTTTACTACTTTAAGTGTCTCATTTCCTAATCTAATTCCCTCAGCATCACCCTATTTAATTTGAATACATTCCATTATCCTCGTTTTGCTTTTGTTAATGTTCATCTTATAACCTCCTTTCAAGACACTGTCCATTCCGTTCAACTGCTCTTCCAAGTCCTTTGCCGTCTCTGACAGAATTACAATGTCATCGGCGAACCTCAAAGTTTTTACTTCGTCTCCATGAATTTTAATACCTACTCCAAATTTTTCTTATGTTTCCTTTACTGCTTGCTCAATATACAGATTGAATAACATCGGGGAGAGGCTACAACCCTGTCTCACTCCTTTCCCAACCACTGCTTCCCTTTCATGCCCCTCGACTCTTATGACTGCCATCTGGTTTCTGTACAAATTGTAAATAGCCTTTCGCTCCCTGTATTTTACCCCTGCCACCTTTAGAATTTAGAAAAGAGTATTCCAGTCAACATTGTCAAAAGCTTTCTCTAAGTCTACAAATGCTAGAAACGTAGGTTTGCCTTTTCTTAATCTTTCTTCTAAGATAAGTCGTAAGGTCAGTATTGCCTCACGTGTTCCAACATTTCGACGGAATCCAAACTGATCCTCCCCGAGGTCCGCATCTACCAGTTTTTCCATTCGTCTGTAAAGAATTCGCGTTAGTATTTTGCAGCTGTGACTTATTAAACTTATTGTTCGGTAATTTTCACATCTGTCAGCACCTGCTTTCTTTGGGATTGGAATTATTATATTCTTCTTGAAGTCTGAGGCTATTTCGCCTGTCTCATACATCTTGCTCACCAGCTGGTAGAGTTTTGTCATGACTGGCTCTCCCAAGGCCGTCAGTAGTTCTAATGGAATGTTGTCTACTCCGGGGGCCTTGTTTCGACTCAGGTCTTTCAGTGCTCTGTCAAACTCTTCACGCAGTATCGTATCACCCATTTCGTCTTCATCTACATCCTCTTCCATTTCCATAATATTGTCCTCAAGTACATCACCCTTGTATAAACCTTCTATATACTCCTTCCACCTTTCTGCCTTCCCTTCTTTGCTTAGGATTGGGTTGCCATCTGAGCTCTTGATATTCATACACGTGGTTCTCTTCTCTCCAAAGGTCTCTTTAATTTTCCTGTAGGCAGTATCTATCTTACCCCTAGTGAGATAAGCCGCTACATCCTTACATTTGTCCTCTAGCCATCCCTGTTTAGCCATTTTGCACTTCCTGTCGATCTCATTTTTGAGACGTTTGTATTCCTTTTTGCCTGCTTCTTTTACTGCATTTTTATATTTTCTCCTTTCATCAATTAAATTCAATATTTCTTCTGTTACCCAAGAATTTCTAGCAGCCCTCGTCTTTTTACCTACTTTATCCTCTGCTGCCTTCACTACTTCATCAATCAGAGCTACCCATTCTTCTTCTACTGTATTTCTTTCCCCTATTCCTGTCAATTGTTCCCTTATGCTCTCCCTGAAACTCTGTACAACCTCTGGTTCTTTCAGTTTATCCAGGTCCCATCTCCTTAATTTCCCACATTTTTGCAGTTTCTTCAGTTTTAATCTACAGGTCACAACCAATAGATTGTGGTCAGAGTCCACATCTGCCCCTGGAAATGTCTTACAACTTAAAACCTGGTTCCTAAATCTCTGTCTTACCATTATATAATCTATCTGATACCTTTTAGTATCTCCAGGGTTCTTCCACGTATACAACCTTCTTTCATGATTCTTAAACCAAGTGTTACCTATGACTAAGTTGTGCTCTGTACAAAATTCTACTAGGCGGCTTCCTCTTTCATTTCTTAGCCCCAATCCATATTCACCTACTATGTTTCCTTCTCTCCCTTTTCCTACACTCGAATTCCAGTCACCCATTACTATTAAATTTTCGTCTCCCTTCACTATCTGAATAATTTCTTTTATTTCATCGTACATTTCTTCAATTTCTTCGTCATCTGCAGAGCTAGTTGGCATATAAACTTGTACTACTGTAGTAGGTGTGGGCTTCGTATCTATCTTGGCCACAATAATGCGTTCACTATGCTGTTTGTAGTAGCTTACCCGCATTCCTATTTTCCTATTCATTATTAAACCTACTCCTGCATTACCCCTATTTGATTTTGTGTTTATAACCCTGTAATCACCTGACCAGAAGTTTTGTTCCTCCTGCCACCAAACTTCACTAATTCCCACTATATCTAACTTTAACCTATCCATTTCCCTTTTTAAATTTTCTAACCTACCTGCCCGATTAAGGGATCTGACATTCCACGCTCCGATCCGTAGAACGCCAGTTTTCTTTCTCCTGATAACGACATCCTCCTGAGTAGTCCCCGCCCGGAGATCCGAATGGGGGACTATTTTACCTCCGGAATATTTTACCCAAGAGGATGCCATCATCATTTAATCATACAGTAAAGCTGCATGTCCTCGGGAAAAATTACGGCTGTAGTTTCCCCTTGCTTTCAGCCGTTCGCAGTACCAGCACAGCAACGCCGTTTTGGTTAATGTTGCAAGGCCAGATCAGTCAATGATCCAGACTGTTGCCCCTGCAACTACTGAAAAGGCTGCTCCCCCTCTTCAGGAACCACACGTTTGTCTGGCCTCTCAACAGATACCCCTCCGTTGTGGTTGCACCTACGGTACGGCCATCTGTATCGCTGAGGCACGCAAGCCTCCCCACCAACGGCAAGGTCCATGGTTCATGGGGGGGATGGACATTAACAAAAGCAAAACAAGGTAATAAAATGTACTCGAATTAAATGAGGTTAAACTGGAGAAATTAGATTAGGAAATAAACAGTTAAAGTAGTGGGTAAGTTTTGTTATTGGGGAGGCAAAATACCTGATGAAGTTCGAAGTAGGGAGGATATAAAATGCAGACAGGCAATGGCAAGAAAAACATTTCTTAACAATAGAAATTTATTAACATCAGATATAGATTTGAGTGTTAGGGCGTATTTTCTGGAGGCATGCGTTTGGAGTGCAGCCATGTAGGAAAATGAATCATGGACGATAACAGTTTAGACAAGAAGAGATCAGAAAGTTTTTGAAAGTGGTGCTGCAAAAGAACACTGAAGATTAGATGGGCAGATCGGGTAACTAATGAGAAGGTTCTGCATAGACCTGGAGAGAAAAGAAATTTGTGGCACAACTTGACTAAAAGAAGGGATCAGTTAATAGGACTCTTTCTGAGACAACGAGGGATCACCAATCGCAGTATTCTAGGGAAATGTAAGACGTAAAAATCGTGGAGGGAAACCAAGACATGAATACAGTAAGCAGATTCCGAAAGATTTAGATTGCTGTAGTTATTCGGGATTGGAAAGTGGTTGTACCGGAAGGAGCAGAAGAAAGAGCTAGGGGAGAATAAGGTCTTGGTAACAGAAGAGTTGGAAGATAAAAGACTAATCTAGTTCTGCAATAAATTCTAGTAATAGAGAATACATTGTTCAAGAATCACAAGAGGAGGAGATATATTTGGATAAGGCCGGGAGACACGGTAAGAATTCAGTTAGATTACATCATGGTCAGGCAGAGATTCTAGAATCAGATACTCGATTGTAAGGCGCACCCACGTGCAGATATAGACTCAAATCACAATTTAATAGTGATGACAAGTTGGCTGAAGTTTAAGAGACAAATCGGGTAGAATCAATGAGCAAAGAAGAGATACTAAGGAATGAAGAGATACGCTTGAAGTTCTCTAAGGCTATAGATAGTGCGATAAGGAATAATTCTGCAAGTTGTTCAGATGAAGATGAATGGACCTCTCTAGAACGGGCACTCACAGAAGTTCGAATGATAAACATAGGTACAAGGAAGGTAACTTCGAAGAAACAATGAGTAACAGAAGATACACTTCAGCTAATCGACGAAGTCCAAAAATGTTGATGAAAACTCAGAAGTGCACAAAGACAAGTCACTTGGGAATTAAATAAGTAGGAATTACAGGGAAGCTAAGACGTGATACATGTGAATAAAGCGAAAACGAAATAATGGGAGCAAGGATTAATTCAGTATACAGAACAAAACAACATTCAGTGAAGTTAAAAACAAAGTTTGGGAACATTAAATGTGCAATGGGAATTCCACTGTGTAAGGCAGAGGAAATAGCGGATCGATGTAAAGAGAACACGGAAGAACTCTATTAGGGGGAGACTCGTGTGATGACGTGATAGAAGATGAAACATTAGTCGATATAGAAGAGACAGGGGTCGAGTATTAGTATGAGAATTTAAAAGCTTAACACTGAATAAGGGAGAAAGTGTAGATAACATTGCATCAGGATTTGTAAAATCTGTAGGGGAAGTGGGAATAGAATTACTGTTCAGGTTTGTGTGTAGAATGTATGAGACTGGTGTCATCCATACATTTCGGAAGATGGCAACAGCCGAGAAATGCGAGAATTATTGTACAAACAGGTTAACACTTCACACACTCAAGTGTCTGACAAGAATAAGAAGAGTCTAATGATTACAAAATATGGATTGAAAGTAAATCGAAGAAATACGAAAGTACTGAGGAGTAGCAGAAATGAGAACAGTGAGAAACTTAACTTCAGGTTTGGTGGTCACGAAGAAGATGACGATAAGGAATTCTGCTGCCTTCACAGTAAAATAACCCATAACGGACGGAGCGAAGGGGACACGAAAAGCGCACTAGCACTGCAAAAACAGCATTACTAACCAAGAGAAGTCTACTAGTGTCGAACATAGTCTTTAATTTGAAGGAAAAATTTATGTACACAACAATCATAACGCCACTCTATTAACATAAAATACTGAAAAAGTCCCAATTTTTATTTCAAAACCGTCTCTGTAATTAAAATTTAACTATTCAGTTCAGGTATAAGATTATATTAAAATTAAATAAGACACTGTTCGGAATTGGTATTTTTGTTGACTCGTCAAAGGCATTTTATTGTGCGGCTTACATTATCCTCTGGGTAAGATCATATACATGACAGTTTCAGATGGATATAGCAATTTTATGTTTACAGCACTGGAAATGTTATACAACAGTCGGTTTTGACAATTCATAGTATACACGTATATTGGTACGAAGTTACATGGGCTTAACAAAGGACACATTCCGACATAAAACAAATGTTATATCCATAGTATACCGAAACGAGAAATCAGCTGTAGTTAATTCATGGTTGGTTCAAATGCCTCTGAGCACTATGGGACTTAACATCTGAGGTTATCAGTCCCCTAGAACTTGGAAATACTTAAATCGAACTAACCTAAGGCCATCACACAAATCCATACCCGAGGCAGGATTCGAACCTGCGACCGTAGCGGTCGCGCGGTTCCAGACTGTAGCGCCTAGAACCCCTCGGCCACCCTGGTAGGGAGTTAATTGATAGCGTTACGTCGATAAGAATTATAGAGCAGATAAAAGACAATCCCGAAATTCCCTCGTCGCATCAAACATACAAATTACACTTTGGAAATCGTGGCATCCGTGGGGGAAGAAACATTTGCATCTGGACGTAGTATTTTTAACGATGAAGCAATTTTCCACCTTTCTAGCACGGCTAGCAGGCATAACATTCGACTGTTGGAGTACAGAAAAGCCTTTCTGTGCAGCTGAATTCCAGACTACTCACCGAATGTGAATGTCTTTTGTGCGATATTAGCATAAAAATGGACGGCCCATTTCTCTTCTTTGTTTAAAGTGTTTAAAAAATTATCTGAATGTGTTTGAGAAATAGCTCGTGCCACAGCTTGAGACGTCTCCCATCTTTCAGTAAATCAGAGCACCTCCCCGATACTGGGATAGGGATAATCATACATATTTAAATCAACATATTTCAAACTGTTGGGTCGTTCGTGTTGGACATTACGACACTTTGTCGTGTTTGTGGCCACCAAATTCTCCATACTTAAGATTTATTATTGTTGCGGAGTCTGAAGACTGGTTTCATGTAGCTTTACACCCTCGTCAATTCGGTGAAAGCCTCTTCATCTCTATATAACTAGTGCAATGTACATCCATTTGAATATACTTAGAGTATTTATTATTTGGTATTCTTGCACACTTTTTACGCTCCATAATTCCGTCCATTATGAAACGGATGATTTCTCCATGCCTCTGGATGTGTCATACTAACCGATGTGCGTAAAATTTGGTTTTCCACAGCTTTATTCGGTACCTTGTCATCAGTTATTTGATGTACTGATCTACTCTTAAGCACGCCTGTATAACACCACATCCCAAATCAGTCTGATCTCATCTGAGATCTTCATAGTCGGCATTCACTTCTGTACACGGCTATACTGCACACAAGTATCTTCTGAAAACACTAAAACTTGTAGTGGATGAGAACGAATTATTTCTTGCTACAGTCAGTCAGTGTTTTATAACCTCTGTACTATGGTCATCATCAGTTATTTTCTTGCCTGAGTAGCAAAACTCATCTACCACTTTCAGCATCTCCTTTCTCAATGTAATTTCCTCAGAGATGCCAGATTTAATTCAACTACATGTCATATGCTTCTTTTACTATTGTTGAAGTTTATCTTTCCTCTTTTCAGGATACTATCCATTCAGTTCAGTTGCCCTTTGAAACTCTTTGTTGTCTCTGAGAGATATCAAACGCTATCGGCAACCTCAATGTTTCTATTCTCTCACCCTGAACTTTAATTATCTCATATCTATGGGTCTGTTTTACTATGATATTATGGAGGCCTTTTTCTTAGCGATTCCCTTGTAGAAAAAATTTCCCTGAATGTAAATATTTGTTTGTATTGTGCCAGCATCCGTGACTCCACACATCTTCCAGAATGGATGGTATGCAATGTGTTATCACTTAGATCTTGTGCATGAGATAGAGAAGAGTCATAGAAAACACATGTAAAGTGGGTAATGAAATTTTAAAATTTATTATGTTTCCTTCGTAATTCGTCTTGATACATCACTACTGTTATGAAGCTGTAGCCATTACTAATCTCTATATTCATTTTGATTTGTCCCATATTTTGGTGTTGGAGCTCTTACTGGTAACTGGACTTCCTGCTATACAATTAACAGGACGCAAAATGTTACATTATGAAGTGCAGGGAGTGTGCACAATAGTATCTTCAGAATAGAAAATAATAACAGCAGATTGTCACAGAGAGCAGAAATTGGTCGTCTCTTATTCTTCTTAATCATAAATCAGCTTCGCTCATATACTCAAACAGCATAACAGTTCCCAATACTGACGATGCAAAAATTTTTATCAGAGGATTAATACAAAAGGGAAAAACGATAAATAAAATAATACCGTGTAAATTCGGAGGTATTTGTCTTAGTAGAAACCTAAAGCGGAGATAAAATGTTACAGGTATTAAATTTTTAAACTCTGTAACTCTTATGTTGCAGATAATATCATATTTTGTGGTTAATTTTTCATCTAGAAAATTTGTATTTGTTGCATGGAAATGTGCAATATTGTGCCCACACTGGACCCTATTCCAGACAGCTCTTAAAACACGTGGGCATGCTCTTTAGAGCTTCATAGTATATTTAACTCCTTCTGAACTTTATTGCCAACAATGAATCACAACCAATCCCTATAGTACCCTTCATACATATGATACCAGAATTAGGTTATGCTGTCAATCACCTAGCCTAATGCATCAAAGAAAGGGAGGTACACAGGTGTAATGGGGTAAATATGGAATGAGAACAGTTTCAATTTATTCAGGGTGGCAGACCCTCCTCTCCTTCAGGGAAATTCCCAGCCCTCCCCCCAAAACCTGCGTCTGGTGTAAATGTGGCAGTGGCACACTAACATCATAGGTTTTCACCTGCTCATTCCCCCACCTCCCTCCCCAATTCTTCAGCCCTTTACCTCCAATACTCTACTTGGAAAATGGTGGGAAAAATCGCTCATTCGGTCCTCAGTTTTGAGTATGGAAAGATATTTTCTTCCTTTAGGGTGTTATCCAGTTAGAAATCTGCATGAAAAACTAGAAATATGTTCAATAGACGAGATGTTGTCGTCAGACAGAGACGACTTCAGCAAAACTGCGTCTGTAGTACCCTACATGAGAACTGGAAAGGGAAAATAATGGAGGAACCTAAGAAGAAGAAGAATTTTCAAAAAATAGCAGTGATGCAATGGGAGGCTTTTTTTAGATGCATTCTGCAACTCACGCAGATAGTTGTTTGTGTTGAAGCTGTTAAAATGGTCAGTAAGCATGCATAAGAGGCAAATGCATGCCCTTCAACAATTTCAGCCCAACTGACATTGTTCACAATACTGACACAGTAGTGTGCTAAAAATTGTGATATTGAGGTGAACAGTTTGCAGGAAGAGTTGTACCCGTGGTCTAGGGGTAGCGTTTTTGATTCATAATCAAAAACGTCTTCGGTCCCGGTTTCAATCCCCGCCTCTGCCTAAATTTTGATAAATTATCAGCATTGGCGGCCAAAGACTTCCGGCATAAGAAGTCAGCCTCATTCTGCCAACGGCCTTGTCAAAGAGGGCGGAGGAGCGGATAGAGGTTCAGGGCACTCTCTTGTCCTAGGGGTGGGAAATTGCCCCTAAAGGCGGAAAAATTAGCAATGTTCAACGACATGAGGATGCAGAAGGCAATGGAAACCACTGCATTAAATACACGTAACGTGAATCCACAGGACATGTGGCCTGTAGTTGAAGAAGTGTCATGATGATCTCTCCATTGGCAAAAGATTCCAGAATAGTCCCCCATTCGGATCTCCGGGAGGGGACTGCCAAGGGGGAGGTTACCATGAGAAAAAGATTGATTAATCAACGGAAGGATAATGTTCTACGAGTCGGGGCGTGGAATGTCAGAAGCTTGAACGTGGTAGAGAAACTAGAAAATCTGAAAAGGCAAATGCAAAGGCTCAATCCAGATATAGTAGGGGTCAGTGAAGTGAATTGGAAGCAAAACAAGGATTTCTGGTCAGATGAGTCTCGGGTAATATCAACAGCAGCAGAAAACGGTATAACAGGTGTAGGATTCGTTATGAATAGGAAGGTAGGGCAGAGGGTGTGTTACTGTGAACAGTTCAGTGATCGGGTTGTTCTAATCAGAATCGACAGAAGACCAACACCGACAACGATAGTTCAGGTATACATGCCGACGTCGCAAGCTGAAGATGAACAGATAGAGAAAGTGTATGAGGATATTGAAAGGGTAATGCAGTATGTAAAGGGGGACGAAAATCTAATAGTCATGGGCGACTGGAATGCAGTTGTAGGGGAAGGAGTAGAAGAAAACGTTACAGGAGAATATGGGCTTGGGACAAGGAATGAAATAGGAGAAAGACTAATTGAGTTCTGTAACAAGTTTCAGCTAGTAATAGCGAATACCCTGTTCAAGAATCACAAGAGGAGGAGGTATACTTGGAAAAGGCCCGGAGATACGGGAAGATTTCAATTAGATTACATCATGGTCAGACAGAGATTCCGAAATCAGATACTGAATTGTAAGGCTTACCCAGGAGCAGATATAGACTCAGATCACAATATAGTAGTGATGAAGAGTAGGCTGAAGTTCAAAACATTAGCCAGGAAGAATCAATACGCAAAGAAGTGGGATACGGAAGTTCTAAGGAATGACGAGATATGTTTGAAGTTCTCTAGCGCTATAGATACAGGAATAAGGAATAGCGCAGTAGGCAGTACAGTTGAAGAGGAATGGACATCTCAGAAAAGGGCCATCACAGAAGTTGGCAAGGAAAACATAGGTAGAAAGAAGGTAGCTGCGAAGAAACCATGGGTAACAGAAGAAATACTTCAGTTCATTGATGAAAGGAGGAAGTACAAACATGTTCCGGGAAAATCACGAATACAGAAATACAAGTCGCTGAGGAATGAAATAAATAGGAAGTACAGGGAAGCTAAGACGAAATGGCTGCAGGAAAGATGTGAAGACATCGAAAAAGATATGATTGTCGGAAGGACAGACTCAGCATACAGGAAAGTCAAAACAACCATTGGTGACGTTAAAAGCAACGGTGGTAACATTAAGAGTGCAATGGGAATTCCACTGTTAAATGCAGAGGAGAGAGCAGATAGGTGGAAAGAATACGTTGAAAGCCTCTATGAGGGTGAAGATTTGTCTGATGTGATAGAAGAAGAAACAGGAGTCGATTTAGAAGAGATAGGGCATCCAGTATTAGAATCGGAATTTAAAAGAGCTTTGGAGGACTTACGGTCAAATAAGGCAGAAGGGATAGATAACATTCCAGCAGAATTTCTAGAATCATTAGGGGAAGTGGCAACAAAACGACTATTCACGTTGGTGTGTAGAATATATGAGTCTGGCGACATACCATCTGACTTTCGGAAAAGCATCATCCACACAATTCCGAAGACGGCAAGAGCTGACAAGTGCGAGAATTATCGCACAATCAGCGTAACAGCTCATGCATCGAAGCTGCTTACAAGAATAACAAACAGAAGAATTTAAAAGAAATTGAGAATGCGCTAGGTGACGATCAGTTTGGCTTTGGGAAAAGTAAAGGCACGAGAGAAGCAATTCTGACGTTACGGCTAATAATGTTAGCAAGGCTAAAGAAAAATCAAGACACGTTCATAGGATTTGTCGACCTGGAAAAAGCGTTCGACAGTATAAAATGGTGCAAGCTTTTAGGGGTAAGAGAGACGGGTCATATACAAAATGTACAACAACCAAGAGGGAATAATAAGAGTGGACGATCAAGAATGAAGTGTGCTTATTAAGAAGGTTATAAGACAAGGCTGTAGCCTTTCGCCCCTACTCTTCAATCTGTACATCGAGGAAGCAATGTTGGAAACAAAAGAAAGGTTCAGGAGTGGAGTTAAAATACAAGTTGATAGGATATCAATGATACGATTCGCTGATGACATTGCTATCCTGAGTGAAAGTGAAGAAGAATTAAATGATCTGCTGAACGGCACGAACCGTCTAATGAGTACACAATATGGTTTGAGAGTAAATCGGAGAAAGACGAAGGTAATGAGAAGTAGTAGAAATGAGAACAGCGAGAAACTTAACATCAGGATTGATGGTCACGAAGTCAATGAAGTTAAGGAATTCTGCTACCTAGGCAGTAAAATAACCAATGACGGATGCAGCAAGGAGGACATCAAAAGCAGACTCGCAATGGCAAAAAAGGCGTTTCAGGCCAAGAGAAGTCTACTAATATCAAATACCGGCTTTAATTTGAGGAAGAAATTTCTGAAGATGTACGTCTGGAGCACAGCATTGTATGGTAGTGAAACATAGACTGTGGGAAAACCGGAACAGAAGAGAATCGAAGCATTTGAGATGTGGTGCTATAGACGATTGTTGAAAATTAGGTGGACTGATAAGGTAAGGAATGAGGAGGTTCTACGCAGAATTGGAGAGGAAAGGAATATGTGGAAAACACTGATAAGGAGAAGGGACAAGATGATAGGACATCTGCTAAGACATGAGGGAATGACTTCCATGGTTCTAGAGGGAGCTGTAGAGGGCAAAAACTGTAGAGGAGGACAGAGATTGGAATACGTCAAGCATATAATTGAGGACGTAGGTTGCAAGTGCTACGCTGAAATGAAGAGGTTAGCACAGGAAAGGAATTCGTGGTGGGCCACATCAAACCAGTCAGTTGACTGGTGACCAAAAAAAAAGTTCGCAGGAAGCAATGGCAACAAGGCATCTGGTCACATGATCTGGACGTAAGGGATATTAGGCGAACTTAGTAGCCAGCTGGTTCCAGCCAGCGGAAGAATCATGAGACATCAACAGCAGCAGCAGCCAAGGGTGTGCAGCACCCCAAGCAGAACAGGATGAACTGGAGAAGTAGGTAAACATTAAATGTCTTTGTTTATATCTGTCTGTAGTTATTATTATCGCTATTGTTATTATTACTCTCATAAGTAATATTCAGCAGTCTCAGACATGTCGAGACTTGCAGAGGTGACCTCCGGCTTGCTGAGCACTGCAACAGCAGTGGCCTCCACCATGTCAGGACCTGCACCAGTGGCAGCAGTCCTAGAACATTCCAGTGATCCTGCAAGGACACGGTGTAGATGTGGTAGATAAGCAGATACTAGTTACTTCTTGTGCATTATTACTATTCGCTTCCACATATAATTTAACTGCTACAGATGAAAGAATCAGAATACAGGCATGGAAGCAACAGATAGTGACTGCAATTGGAGATGGACGTTGAGAATTTAACAAAGTGTGTTAAAGTGCAGTTTACTCGGCCATAATAGGAAGAACTATGTTGTGCAACACCCTACATCAGTGCTCAGGTGACTATGTCGTACAATCCCTCTCTGTCTCTCCTAGACATTTACTGTGCTGTCCTGATGCAATCTGTCACATCAATGTCTGATAACACAGATCTTGGGGTGAAATCTGTAAGATCATCCATATATTTGAAGCACTCCTCTGTAGCGAACTTACTTGGACTGGGGATGCCACTGTCTCTGAGCAATGGCTACCAAGTATTCGAGCCATATACAATGACAATGTGAACTATATTTCTGTGTGTAGTATACATGTAGATAACTTTGAACAGTGCTTTAACTATTATATCAATGCTGTGCCAAAGTCGCTTCCATCAGTTTGACCGATATACATACAGGATTTAGTGCATGCAAGAAACAGTTAACTGAGAAATACTGTAAAATATGAACTAATGATTTTTTGTTGATGCAATGCATCTTATGTACAACTGCAGAAGTGTAAATAAAATATTATATATACTATTCCAATTCACGTGCTGTTTCCTATTCATAATCCTCTCATTTTAAAATAGTCATTGTCGCTCAGTCAGTAACGTGATTGTGCAATAGTGGCTCCATGTATTATTATTATTACAAGTGCTTTTATTTCTATAAAATCCCATTGCATGCAATACCTGGTGTATTCGATGTTATGGCAGAATGGATGAAGCATCGTCATAACAGGGACTTTGCTTCAAGCGACTGGTCTTGATGGTGCAAAAGGCCAGAAAAAAAGAAGAGTGGGATACTCGTTTCCAATAAGATGTGAGTGATTGTTGTTGGTCCGTAAAGCTATGGGCTGACGAATGTCAGCGTGTGTATGCTAACAAACCCAGCTAGAGCCGACTTGGAACATGTATACATATTTTCAAAAAGTCTGTTTCAGCCCAAATATTAGCTATTACAGCAGATATTATACATACATGTTCATTCACTTAAATCAATAATACCCCTCCACTAGAAAATATAAAGCCAAACATTATGTTCATATTCGACGATGTTTCTATGGAAAACTAGGAGAAAATTCGACAGTATTTCTGTTTTTGTCATCATATGGTCATTAATACATTATTTTTGAGTCAGACATATTCTAGGACCCCATAACAGTTGGCGATGGATAGTGTAAACCACGTTATAGCCTGTAAGCGGGACAGTCTTAATTTAAAGTACATTTACCAAGCAGGAACTGATACGTCATTCAATGAATTTGTAAAGATTTGTGGAGATTGCTGAAATCGTCCACAGCACAGGTTTCGTTTTATTGATAAAGCAAGAAGACTGAATGACAGTAGGTGTAGAAAAAATTTAAAGAATTTCTATATGCAGGATGGTGCAGTTAAAAGTGTCCTGCAGAACAGAGTTCCAGGACACAAAGAAACACAGCCGATGAAAGGAAATACAGTACTAACTTGGCTGCAGCAGATGTCGAAAGTGACCGCCATTCATCTCTTGGAAATTTTGAGTCCTGGTCAGCAAGTCCCTGCAGCCATATCGAAGCTGGACAACTGGAATTGCTGCAGTCTCAACTGAAATATTCTTCTGCAGTTCTTGAAGAATATGAATGTTGCAATACTGCTTAGACTTCAGCGCTTCCCACACAAAGTAATTGCATACTGACAGATCAGGTGAACTGGGTGGCCACCTCCACTGTGAGTACCATCGTCCCCTTTGCGCTGCTCTGCTCACATTGACATAGACCGCATTATGCGGTGAACTGGTGTAGAAAACGTTGGGGTGAACATGTGGTGTCCAAGCACATGCATACATTCACGGCGCATTGTATCCACGCATTAGGGCCACTTTCATTCGCCGCACCCAGTTTATATACGTAACACCAGCACACCTTACACAATGGACAAGTCTGTATACATGTCGAATACTCAACCTGAGAGGAATGGGTGTAGATAGACAGAACGTTATCTGTACATAAATGCAAAAATCCAGGCTCTTAAACATAAAGTTTGGGAGTGTATGCAACGAACTACTGACGTATGATCCTTACTAAATCGATCAATATATTAAATGCTGGAGCTAATGCTATTGAAAAGAAAGGATATAACTTAATTGTAAGGGTCAACAGAACAGAAAAGAATGTATGGAAGGTGTACCCCCACAGAACACGGCTTTGTATGCAACGATGTGTCGACTGAGCATAAAGGTACTAAGGCACAGAAGGGCGTTTGGGAGGAATTGTGAGTGTTAAGACTATGACGGTTTGAGTGGAATAAAACTTTAAGAGAAATTTTCAGCCAGTTGCCGAATCTCTTCGACAGCCTTTGCTAAAATTACGCGACGGTGATGATGATGATACTATTGGCGATTTCATTAATCATCACAGCGATGCTAGTATAGACAAAATATTCTGCGTCAGTGGGGTAGAGCAATACACACTTGGGACACAGCGTACAAGCTTAACATGTAACACAGTATGGTTTGGTGACAGGAATTTGAAAGAACATCAGGTTTAATTAAACTTATTTTCCTAATACCATCGAAAATCTTAAGTTATTCAGCTGAAGATCTGGAAATGTATGACAAAATACTGCATTATCTCCATATGTAAGCAAAAGATAGTATCAAAAGCCAAAGCACTGTGAAGTACAAAACCATTATTAAATCTGTATCAGATGGTAAAAATAGCTTCGGTGATGATGTTGACATTCAACGTAAAAGAGTGAACAATTTTCGCAGATTACATTAAGATGATCCCAATAGGCAAATGGATTATCTATGATTGCTCACGGCATCATCTGACATTGGTTACACTGCTCAATGGAATAAAGTTCTTTTAATGTCTTCAGAGCTTAGAGAGAGATGTATCATTGAATAAGCATAGAGACAGCAGTTCGAGAACTGCACAAACCAGCATGTAAAATATATACTCCTAGACAAGTTATACTGAAGGTTTGGATGACCTGGATCTTGTAGAAACGAGGGAGTATTCCGGTGTGAATAATGGTTTGTAGTATATTTTAATAGTTACTCTACATGCTCTAAATACTCTAAATTTGCTTGGGAATTACCTGTGAAAAAAGAAAAAATGGGGAAAGATGTGACAAAGGTGTTTGAGCATTTACTGGAGACAGGCACAAATCGATATCCAGACAACACCCAAACCTATCATGATGGAGAGTTTTGCACGATGTATTTCAGGACTTTAGTTGGTCAGCATGGAACACATCACTACTTAACATTCATCCACCTGAATTCTAGTATCATGGAATGTCTGAAAAGAACAAAGGGATACATCACCTCCCACAAATAACTGCACAGTATAAAATAGCACAATGAAAATGGGACAAACCGATGCTCTTGATAACGGACTCCCAGATGTGGTGCAAAATCTCATTAAAATGCTAATCTATGCAAAAAAAGTTGAATGTTGGTGATTTAGTACGAATTTAGAAACCCAAGGTAGCATCTGAGAAGGCATATCTATCAAACTGGTCAACTGAGTTATTTAAAGTTTCCAAATCGCAAATCCTAGAACCTATATCTTAAAGTACAACAGCAGTAGTGAATCTATAAGAAGCTTTTACACAGAGGAATTGCAGAAAAGCTCAAAACTGCATGTTACTTGTAGAGAGGATCATAAGACGTCGGTTTTCCTGCCACGTAACATTGCTGGATTGATTGACGATTCGTTATACAATAGGGTGCACAGACCACGACCATCAAATTGATATAACTTGGATCACAGGAGGCGCCATAGAGGAGGGGGTGGTATTCTCGACAAATCGTCAGTATAATTACGCGTTCCTGGATATAAGTACTTTGGCGCAGGAACAAAGCATCAAAAGCATTCCGCACACAGTAGTAAGCCGATTAATCTGCTTGACGAGTTGTTTATGGAACAAGACTCTGCATACACAGCAAATAAAGATCTCCTAGGATGCCACATCGCAGAAAGAATTTTAGCTGATAAAACCAAAGTAATATCTACAAAAGGGATATTGTATAGGATGGCGATTTGCAGCATTTGCAGTTGAAAACACTAATGCGTGGCAAATTTAAGTTGGGTTTAGGGATGAATTTCAAGTAAGATATGACCAGAGTAGATCGCACACTAAGAAGAAGACGATAAGGATTAAGGATGGGATGGATTAGAGGTATTTAAAAATAGTAGAAATGAAACCTTACAAGAAAGGACTAGGTCTCTTCATAAATAAATGAAAAACGTCTGTTAGCCAAACTACCGAATGCAGCACTTACAAATACAATTCTGCGTATTTTCGCTAGAAAAAAAAATCAGCATTCCAAGATTCTGCCACGTTATCAAGTAGGATACATTACCGAAGACTATGTGGAAATACAGTTAATGTGGAATTGCGAATTTATATGTCGCAGCAGGACTTGCAACCCACTGGGTGGCCTATTTCGATTTATTTGGTGACCTGCAACCTCCGTTAAAATTACGATACTTCACCTGCGAAGGACAAGTGTTCTACCGTTTTCAACGCTACCAAGACTCTAATATGTAACTGTGTGGTCATCTACGCATCATGTTACTTCTAATGTTTACGAAGAAGGGTTTACAACGAGATGCAGGTGCAGTGTCGTTACTCAGACTTTAAAAGAACATTCGACAGTATTACGTGCGAATTACATTCTACCTATTGATTTAAGCATAGGAGTATAGGATACTGAGCTTAGTGGATTGGAGACATACAACAGCATCCCAAATATAACACAGGCTAACAATAAACAGCATCTACAAATTAATAGTAAAAAGGAAATTGTAGAATAGAACCTGATGCGTACGATATTGAAGATAAAGATGAAGTCTTAAAATAGTTTTAAAAAGGGATTAAACTAAACTTAAATCTGAAATACGGACGGTGAATGAAACGATTATCTTTAACTAGATAGACACAATAGGACGACTATTTCTTTCACAAAACGTCGTGTTTTGAAGAAGGACTTCAATAAATTTTACAGATCTGATCAGACTGTGAATATACTCCCTGTCAGTACAATCTGCATCGAATGTACCACTGCAAACAATTCCTATCACAACGATAGATTCAAACAATTTATGGTTTCTTCCGGTCACTAGGACTGGGATATAAGGTTGTTGAGACTCCCACCAACGCTATGCACCTCGCAGCGACAGTTCAGGCACTGAAATATCTGGAACTGCATATTGTAGACCTGAATAATCAGCGTGTTGACTTTCATGGAAAGGAAATCATTGTGTGACTACATCTAAGGCAGAAAGGACGTAAGGTATAAAACCAGAGCCCACAGCCCATAGCACAGCACTTCACAACAGACGTGCAAGGTGATAACACGTGTGAATTGCGAGTTTCTTAAATTAGTAGGTCTGAAACCTTAAAATGACGTTACTCAGTGCAAATGTGGCCAGTAGATTATGTTGAGTGAATTATACGCCAGGAATACATCTTGCATAAACCTTATGTTGCAACGACATTTAACTGGACCGACGAAATTAGAATTTTCATCCGGCACCAAGATGCTTTAACCCACCCTCGCAATTTTTTCATACATTTGGATGGGGTATTTAGGAGATAGGAGAGCTCTGCCACCATGAGATCAAAGGTTACATGTAATGCTGCAGCATTCCGGTTTCAGAAATACGATATGAACTTAAACGAGTTGAGATTGACCTTACACATAATATAGGCATAGCATTACCCTTTAAAACGTATGTCTCTGCCTCACCCTCAGCTTTGTGATGTTTAGAAAATGCAGGTTTGGTTCATTGACGAGCCAATATGTAGAACGGTAGCAGAGTACAAGAAATTTACGGCCTGCATACAGTGTTAGTCTGCTGTTCGATTTTGGAATAACCGTGTTGGGAGGCAGCTCAACAGCAAACACACAGTATGAATCGGCATGAAATTTACGTAATGGGAGATAATTATTACTGGTAGTACTGGAATTAAAGGATGGATTCTTGTTGAAACTAAATGGGTGTCATGAAGAGTCTTCCTAGCACCATAATAAAAATACAATGCATCGTACAAATACTGAAAGCGAAAAAATTAATAATGTTTCTAGGATAATTTTTCTTACTCTGTCGACGTACATTGTTGGACTGGTTTTCAGCAAACTTGGTGCTTAACAAAAAGTCAATTCTTCAATTATATATATATATATATATATATATATATATATATATATATATATATATGTCAATAGTAAGTTACGCTGTCATCTTTATTTTCGTAGTTGTTGATCATACAGTTCATCCAATAAATCTTAACGATTAGCACACATATATTATAAGATGTCATGCAGGGTGGAAGAAATTACTGCCTCTTCTTATGACTCTAAGCAAAAATCATGCTTGTGAAACAATATTGGCGTAATAACTAATAATATTCTTGCAGCTATGATAACTCGAATATTCATTTTCTTGTGGTTTTGTACACAAACAGCATTTCCTACACACTTTGATGAAGAACGAGTAAAAATGACATGTCCTATTTATGTACGATCTAAAACATAAGTACTCTCAAGCGAGACTGAAACAAAAGTTATTAAGAAACTGAATATTGTCCAGACATTGCTCTTCTGTTACAAAGATAACCTTAAAAGCCTATCTTTGCCATCTTCTGCAGCAATGTACAAATTTTTTATTACTAATGAGGAGAAAAACATTCATGTAAATTAATGACAAGAGAAAATTAAAAATAAAAGGGTTTGATATTGGAAACTAGCTGTTTAGGTATTACACGGTTGCCCCCCAGTGTACACTAACATTGTATGAAGGTGTAGAGTGTTAGGGAGTATCATATGATTAATCGTTTGCTGTCTATTAACGATATTGAGGGAGGGGGTCAAAGCCCTATATTTCATGGTATTTTCGATAGATGTTTGTGATGTTAAATAGAGATGTCGTCTTTACCCTATTATAGATCTACATATACTAAGACAAATAATTTAAAGGAAAACAAGTTATAAAAAATGGGTACAAATATCAAAACTGTGAGTATTCAACAACGCTTGGATTAGTCAGGTCTCTTTCATTTGAAACGTCCCCTTAGAACAATTATATAAGACTGGTCTAAGTGAAACATCGTCTTTGAACAATAATACACGGCTGTGCTTAAACTGACACACAATATCTTTTTAGCGCAACTCAATCTGACTTTCAAAAATCCCTACAAGAGAATGGCCCTGACTAACATTAATCTATACCTTTCACAAATCACTTACCTCACAAAAATCTTCGTTACTCGAACTACTGCAATACAGCGAGCGCCACTACTGCCAGCTAAATAAAAGATTCAAACTACCGAAGGCACTAACTACTGATAAGTATAGTTAGCAAATGAAAGATTTTAATAGAGAACAAACAGTGTATTTACCTTAATAGTCAAAATATATATATGGTAGTTCATGACATCCAGTCTTACAAATCTCAAAACTCCGCCATTTCTCTCCCCACGTCCACCACTGCTGGCGGCTCACCTCCAACTACGCAACGCTACGCGCTGTTAGCATCCAGCTGCCGCTGCCCAACACTACGATGGCAGACAACAATGCAAACCAGCCACAGACTGCGCACAGCACAGCCAGTGATTTTTCATACAGAGCGCTACATGGCGTTACCAATAAGAAAATGTAAACAGCCTAGTTACATAGCCCCCATGCTCCCCACAAAAAAATTTACAAATTGTTTTGGGCAGTGGCCAATACAGATTTGAAAAATTTTTTCATAATTACAATAACAAAGAAATGAAATGCACACACTTATCGATACAATGTTGGTCAAAAGCTATAATTCTCTCACAGTCCATATAGACAGTCCTGATCATCATAGTAAAATTGCAGTGTTTTTTTCAAAGTCTGAGCAATAAAAGAAATTGCAATTGGAAGCAGTGGATTTCTAAGCAGTCTTGAAGAAGTAGTGTTGTCCTTCCAACAAAAGACAGTGCTGACTCTTGACATGCAGACAGGTAATAGGCCACAGCAGAGTCAATCGACGTTGAAGACTATCGGTAGGTAGGTCATCACAGTGCAGACCCACTGTAGTCCTGGTAGAGATTACTATTGGTGGTCCACCAGAGGTGCAGACCCATTGCAGTCCTTGTAGAAATGATGGTATTGGTGGGTCATCAAAGGTGTAGACCCACTGTAGTCCTTGTAGAGATGGCCAGCAGCCATCTGTTTGACCGTGCAGGCGCACAATCACCATTGAAGAGTCTTGCGGATAATATAACAAGTCCATAACCACCACTTGTGCACTCACAAAAATTGTTTTTGAAATGTCCTTAGAACCAGCAATGCTGTTATCCAGTCCCTTACTGAATTATTAACACACGTGCAAACACTATCAGTCCCTACTTCTCACATTTTGTCCATATACTGTGACCAACAGAAACGTGTGCAGTGAAATGTAATTTACAAGTTACTTAATTTGATGAACTGGTGTCAGTTACAATTTTATAACATAAGAATGCAATAACAAAGGTACAAAAGGCAATGTGCAGCAAACAAGAAAAATAAATCAGTAATAAAATTGGCTTAACCTAGTAATACAAAGTGACATTCAGTAACACTATGAATGGCAAACAGCCACAGGAAATGCTATAACTAATACCTAAACATGACAAAGCTCAAGCAGAAAAAATGTTACACTAGAGACAACAATGCAGATAAGGACAATGTCTATTCACATCTTAATGTCTATGCAATTAAAGTGGTGCACCACAAAAATTTATTGTAAAAAAATATTACCATGTACTTGAAAAGAAAATTTTGTGTTCAGTTACTGTGATTAATCCTTTCTTATTGTTCTTTCTATTCAAAGTGCTCCTTTTTCGAAGAATATGGGTAATAAAATTATTATTTAGTAGATCTGTTGGCAGAAAGTGTTCACATTAGCAAACGCATTTAATTTTATTTTATAAAATCAGTGATGCAACACAGCTGGAAAACAGATATCAAATGAAATAAACAACTATGGACAAAGCATAAAAATATCATTCAATAGTCATGTGACATTTCATAAGTTAGTAGAATTCTCTCAACTCTCGTAGAAAGACGTTTGTTATAATCAGGTGTCAGATGTAAGTATCTTTCTTAGTAATGAGCGTGTTGTATTTGCGGTGCTTTCTACAAAGGAATGTCAATAGCGCGGATAATAGCCTCCTTTTTTTTCTCCACCTGTGCCTCTGACAGGCACACACTAATGGCTTTCTTTTGTCAGGTGGTTGTCGCGCAGCTGGGTGCCCACGACGCATTACATGCAGGTGGTCACTTAACTGTCTTATCGAAATATTTACGACACCAGTTTCTGCTACAGTGGCAGTCTCGTATAAAAAAAATTCACAGGTCAAGAATTTGCGTTACAAATCTGTAGAAATAAAATCATTTAAATATAATTGTGACCAAAAAATTTTCGCCAGCATAGTGATACATTCACGCATATACACTCATTTCATAACTCTTAAAGTACGATTCTCGGTTTCCAACATTCTTTTTCACAAGTCAGAGTCCCTAACCACTACTCATTATTTCTTACCTTATTACACATATATATATTTGTCGACACTTCTTCAATATCTCATCATAACAGATACGTACCATAACCAAATAACTCATATAGCGTAATTCACATCGTCATCGTAATAATAACATCATAACACCACAGTCAAATTTTCAAAATCTCCGTAGCTTCCTCCAATAATTTGAAAACCTAAAAAAAAAAATTCTCTGCTCATGTCAAAAGTGTCATCTGCCTCAAACGTACTTTAAAAATCGTGATCCCATACCAAATATGTCATTCAAAGCTCTCATAGTATCACAATGGTTCCGAAAAAATATGAACAGTTCACAAAATACAACTTCGTAAGTGTGAAGTTATCCAATTGTGTAATTACGTAAACATCTGTCACTGATGTAGTAATGTAAATGTTTGCCTCTCTCAGTTAAATGATCAGATAGCTGTGTAATTTATGTGTTAGAGAAATATGGTACCGATGTGTAAAGTTGTATAAACAAATACCATATTAGCTAGGGCTCCTTGTGCTTGCCAAACACATGGTACACAAAGTAAGCGTGTACCCCCCTGAGGATAATGTAATTATATCCTCAGGTGTTACAGATTACAGCAATGGAATGAAATGTATCACGGAAAACTTTCTTTGTAATTCAAATATGTTGAAAAATAAATAGTTTAATGCGTGTCCTGTAGCGCTAAATGAGGGTCTTGCTGGAAGACAATCTCTGTGGAAGTGTCATAGTTGTTGTCCTCCGAAAGCTAAGTTCTGCAGAAGTCAATGTACTTACCTCATGATAAACGAAATTGAAATGCTTTGCGTATAGATATCTTAGTTATTACGCTTATTGCCATGATGAAGTAAGTACTGTACTGTACGTATTGTTGTGCTACAGAAAAGGCTGTCTCATTGTAGCTATACCACAAACGTTACTACTAAAACATGTTTTACTTTCCAGAAAAATTCAGAAAAACTGTGCAGATATAAAACAGATAAACTGCAAAAGCAACATTGTAAATTGTCACTCATTAGTATCGTCGTGATAAAATCGTGTAGCTGTCACATAAACTAACCACTGTATCATCTGGTATCTCACAGAAAGTACTTTAAATCCAGAATGTACTTTCAAGTAAACCAAAATGTTGCATTAAAATCCCATTAGCAATACTGGTAAATGTTCTAAGTATGTGAGCCTTATAGTCGTTACGTAATCGTGCAACTAACAAGCAAGAATGTACACGCACAATAACACTGTGACGTCTGTTCACTATAACAATGCATTCGTAATTTCTGTTTAAATATGTTCCGTAGGTTCTAGACTGGATAGTAAACTTCAAACATTGTTGCATGTTAACAGTTTCTCAGTGAGACAAAGCATACTAGAAATGTGAAGTGAAATGTTTTATGGCAAAGACAAAGTTAAAAAGCAGATTATCTTTCAATAAACGGTTTTACATGTGAAGTGTGGTGTAAACCTTTACTCTTCCTAGTAATCAGAGTTTCAACTTCAACGCAATTATCATGTGGTATACGTCGGATCCTGTAAGGTCCATTGTAAACTAGAAAGAATTTGTGACTCAAGTGTTTCTTCTTATGTGACAATGGATGAGCTTTAATGAGAACTTTCTGACCAATATATAATTTATTTGCATTTGCTTTACCGTGTAATTTTTTTCTTTTGTCTGCAGCAGAATTTATATTTTTAATAGCCAAATCAATTATGTCTTCGTGTCGAAGTTTACGTGTATTCGGAAAAGGTACAAGCTCTCTGATTCTGTTTGGTGGTTCTTTATTCTTCAGTACAATAACAGGTGGTAAAGCAGTGGAGTCATGAGGCATTTCATTCAGCACGTTTTGAAATAAGTGTAAATATCTGTCCCAATGCTGATGCTTTCTGTGACAATAAAGTCTGCAAAGCTTATTGATTTCTTTCATAATCCGTTCAGACGGGTTACAATGTGGTGAGTACAATGAAATAAAAACAGATTTGATTTTATGGTTACGAAGCATGCGTGACCAAACAGCAGATCTGAATTGCGGTCCGTTATCTGAAATTACTTTACTAACGTGTCCAAACTTCACGTAAGATATTTCTAACAAAGGCGTTGGATACAGACCGTCCAGTGGCTTTACGGAACGGAGTGAAAGAAACAAATTTTGAAGTAAGTTCCACAGCGACTAGAACGTACGAAAATCCATTAGATGTTCTGACAAGCGGTCCCAAAAGATCAACAGCAGCAAATTCTTTTAATTTTGAAGGAATGATAGGAAACAATGGAGCACGATGAGTGACAGTAGATGGTTTCGCCTTTTGACAAAGTTTACAAATAGACAAGACTCTTCGAATTCTCTTTTCCATATTGTTAAAATAACAAGTCGTTCGAAGAATATGATAACATTTTCGTGGACCAAAATGTGCATAGCTGAAATGAATGTACCAAATGAGCTTATTAACAAAATCGTCTGGAATGCAAAGTACCCATAGCTTGTCATCAACAGTGCATCGTTTGAACAGTATGTTGTTTCTAAGCAGATAATAATGACGAATCTGTGTGTGTGTCTTTTCATGCCATTTACTTTTGATGTCTTTCCAAATCGGATCTTTATCTTGTTCATGAGCAATGTCCTTTAAAGATGTGGTGATGAAGTTTGCAAAGGCGACTTTCTGGATGTAAAGAATACTGAAATTTCTCTCGAGGTTGCTTTCTGTGTTACTTTTCTCAAGCCCAGCCGGTGCGCGTGACAGTGCGTCCGCAACAATGTTCTCCTTGCCGGGAATGTAGACTATTGTGAAGTGGAATTCTTGCAGAAACAATGCCCAACGTTTAAACCTGTCATGATTTAATTTTGAAGACATAAGAAATTGTAATGCACGATGGTCACTGTATACTTTTACGTGCTTACCATAAAGAAAGAAACGGAATTTGTTAAATGCCCAAACGATAGCTAGAGCTTCTAATTCAGTAACGGAATAATTTTTATCAGATTTTGTTAGCACTCGGCTAGCAAAAGCAATGGTTTTCTGAACAGTAATGTCATTTTCTGTGGCGTCTTGAAATAAATGGGCACCAAGACCGACTTTAGAAGAATCCGTGCTAAGGCAAAAATCTTGTGAGAGATCTGGATGAGCTAGTATTGCCGCGTTAAGTAACGATTCTTTCAAAGAATTGAATTCCAACTGTGCTTGTTCGTCCCAGTTCCAAATAGTATTTTTTCCAGTGAGAGAACAAAGTTTTGGTGTAACTAGAATTTGCATATTCAGAAAACGACGGTAAAAATTTACGAGACCTAGAAAACTGCGGACTTGTTTTTTTGTGGATGGAACTGGAACGGCTCTGATTGCTTCTAACTTTTCAGGATCCGGCTGTATGCCTTCAGAAGAAATAATATGTCCCAAAAACTTCACTTTTGTCCTACCGAATTCAGACTTTTCCAAGTTAACTGTAATTCCAGATTCTGCAAAAATATGTAACACGCTGTTGAGGATGCGATTATGTTGTTCCCATGAGGCTTCTGCTATCAGAATATCGTCCACATATAAGGTGATGTGACGTTTTAAGAGCTCAGGTAATATGGAATTTAGCCCGCGAATGAATGCTGCCGAGGAAATGTTCAAACCAAAAGGAAGTTTCCGAAACTGATAACAAACGCCGAAACAAAGGAAAGCTGTATATTTTCTACATTCTGGATGAAGTTCGATCTGATAAAAGCTGGATCTGAGATCAATGGAAGACAACACTTTTACACCATTAAAATTTTGAAGAAGTTCTTCCAACGTTTGCGGCCTGTCTGTTTCAGGAATAATGATAGTATTGATTTGTCTCGAATCTAAGACGAGCCTGATCGATCCATTTTTCTTCTCAACAACATGTAATGGATTGTTGTATGAGCTTACTGCAGGCTCAATAATGCCGTCGTCAAGCATAAATTGTATTTCTGTTATAACACGGTCCCTATAATGTGCTGGAATAACGTATGGTCTAACACAAAATTTAGTATGCTCACGAACACGAAATTGGTATTGAAATCCCTTGATTGTTCCTGTTTTGTGAGTAAAAACTGTGGAATGTGCTTATAAAATCTCAAAAAGGTCCTGCCTATCAGTGTCATTACAATTCTCAATTGTTTGAATTTTATTCTGAATTAACTCATTAGTTTCAAATGTGCCGTCGATATCATCCCTGTCAGTACTTGCAGATCGACTGTTAGTGTCTAGTTCCGTAGAAAATTCCGAACTGTTGTCTAACAGAAGGTAAAGCCGATTAATTTCCTCGTCATGGTTTGAGAGCCAATCTTCAAATTTCAAAGCTATTGACTTACCTTCTTTCTCTAAACTTATTTCAGCATCGTGAAAGTTTAAGATTGCTTTGTATTCATTCAAAAAGTCTACTCCCAGTATAATTTCCGTCGACAACAATGGAACAATAAGAAAGTTCATAGAGAAGCTGTGGCTCTGACAAAAGAATTCTAAGTTTGTTTGTTGGCGTACATCTACACTTTTTCCAATGACTGCCCCTTGTAATTTAATCTTGCGTAACGGAAGTGTGGGGCAATCGTACGAGTTGTTGCATTTGCTAAAAGCTGTTTCACTAATTACTGAAATGGGACTGCCTGAGTCAAGTACTGCCGTAAATTTTACGTCATTTACAGTAATGTGAATCACAGGATATGCAATTTTGTTATGTTTTACGTCGTTTTCCTGGAGTAAGATGTCCCTAATGTCTTCCATTTTTGTTTTGTGGCTGCCAGCGCTATGAGTCATTGCCTATTGTGTCTCTGTTGGCGCGCGTCGTTATTGGGATTTGGAGACCTAACTTCTACAAATTCACCTTGTGGAGAGGGCCCTGCTCTGTTCGAATCCCGCCAGTTCTGCTGCAATTCAGGTCTGTCGTTACGATCATATCGTCTGTCGTCATGTCGGTATATTCCATAGTTTCTTTCTTGTCGGTCATGTGGTGGAGAATTTCTCTCTGAATCGTAACTGCGCGCTGGACCGTTGCGTCTAAAGTTATTCTCTCTCCCTTGATAGCAATTATTTTGGTTCCCATATTGTCTGTTTCTCTGATTGTCTCTGTGATAGTCAGTACCGCGGAAAGGTGACCTTTCCCTGTAATTATTACTACTCTGCCAACGGTTGTCATACGGGTGGTGTCTGTTTTGGTCACGATTTGTATTGTGAGAATAGCCTTGTCGTGTCCAGTTATTATTTCTTTCATCGCGGAATTGCGACGGATGTGACCTGTAATTGTTGTGTTCCTGTTTTCGCGTTCCGCGATTGTCAGTGTCAATTTCTAATTCTTGTAAGAGTCCCTGAAAAGCTTCAATGTCGTCTTTGCAACGGCCTGCCAAAATAATATGCCGTAAATGTTCAGGCAATTTGATTAAGCAAATGCGGATGAGTTCTGACGGGCTGTATGGGTTTGACAGGTACTGATTCTTGTGCAACATGTCTTCAAAAATTTCACAAGACTGGAAAATTCAGATTGTTCGAAATCTTTCATCATCATGATGCCATGTTCTACTCGGTCTTGTGTGACTTGGGACCAATATGCTGAGAGGAAGGCATGGTAAAATTCTCCTTCACTGTGGCAATCGTGAATGACCGATCGCATTCTTACAGCTGGTTCATTCTCTAAGTAGCCACATATAAATTCTAATCTGTGCTCTAGTGACCAGTTGTGAGGAAAACAATGAGAGAATTGATGGAGCCACGCTTGTGGATGAATGTCGTTGCCAGAATTCTTAAATGTTTTGAATTTACGTGTAGTAATGAACAGCTTATAGTCAAAATCATCGTCTCGGCTGGTAGCATATCGGTCATTGTTACGTCGTGTCGGCGGTTCCATCTCAGAATTCGGTGTACCTTGCCGATTTCTTTCATAATTTCCGAAGTGCCCTGTGTTATTATTTCGTGGCTGTTCCGTATTTCTATGTCCCTCTTCCCGTATTGGAGCGCGAGTGTCCTCTGAAATACGTAATTGTTGTATAACCTGTGTCAGCTGATCTTGTACTTCTCGGATTTCTCTTTGGTGTTGCGTACTAATTTGATTCAGACTTTGTTTGAATTTCCTAATTTGTTCGCACTCTTCTGTGTCATTAAAGACTACCGGTTTTGTGTCATTCAAATTATCATCTACCTTCGTAGATAAATTAGTGAACTGATCCAAAAGTTCGGCTACTTTCTCCGATAGTGAACACATTTCCTCAGTGTGTTTTTCTGAACCAAGTTTCAGAGTGTCCATTTGTGTTGAAATCGAATCTACTGTGTCCTTTAAGTTTTCCTGAGTTCTTGCAAGTTGCGTAAGCGAATCGGTGGATGCAACTGAGTCCATTTTCGCTTGCAAGGTGTCGTGATTTTCACGAACAACAGTTTGCAATTCTTTTATGGCTGCTTCGTGATTCTGTAATGAGTTTTCATGCCGCGAAAAAATAGGTTGAAAATGCTCACAAATTTGTGTTTTTACGTCATTACAGATTTTTTGACATTTCTATTCAATGTTATGTAACTCAGTAGTTAAATCTTCACGTGTTTGTTCAAGTGTGGTGTCTAACTTCCGAAGATTATGTTACATTGTGTCCAACTGTTGCTGTGTTTGTCTCTGATTTTGTTCCATTGTGTCTAACTTTTGAAGCTTTTGTTGTGTTTGTCTCTGATTTTGTTCCATTGTGTCTAACTGTTGCTGTGTTTGTCTCTGGTTTTGTTTCATTTGTTGCATTAATTGCAATAATAATGTATTAGTGTCTGGAATCTGATCATCTATTCTTTTCGGCAGTGCATTTGCACCGGCAACATTCACAGTTTGACAAGCAGAAAATGTGTCTCGGCTTATTTGAGAAAACGGTGAGGACGCAAAACCTGAATGGACAGTATTTGCAAGATTGTGTCCTGTCATATCGGATTCCTGACGCGAGCTGTTGCCGACCAATCGATCGATAATGCTTCCCTGTTCACTAACTGTTTCACTTCCTACACCATTATTTGCAGCCCGCTCCATTTCCCTATGCACTATTACCAAATTACTACTTTGAACATTTGTGAATTCATTACATGGTGGCGCTAACACATTGCTTTCGTCTTCACTGTCATTTCTCAGTTTACTTTGTAGCCTAGTATTACGTTTTTCACACGCCATTATTGTCACAATATTTCACACGATAACACAGAAAAGCACAATTTGAAGAGCAAAAATAAGAGAACACATTAACATAGCACTGAAAATAATATCTAGTTAATTGCAAGCGCAGCTGCGAAATACTTGGTGCAACTCTACATGCATGCCACAACTGTTGTACTGTACAACAATGAAAGACTACAACTAAAAAGGAAATTCCGTCTATGATTACGCACTAGCAATAAAAAAAATCTACATTAACTACACAAACTACAAGAAAAAATCAGAAGATTCCAGTGAGGTATCCTCGGCTAAGGGTCGACATGTGAAACGTCCCCTTAGAACAATTATATAAGACTGGTCTATGTGAAACGTCCTCTTTGAACAATTATACACGACTGTGCTTAAACTGACACACAATATCTTTTTAGCGCAACGCAATCTGACTTTCAAAAATCCCTACAAAAGAATGGCCCTGCCTAACATTAATCTATACCTTTCACAAATCACTTACCTCACAAAAATCTTCGTTACTCGAACTACTGCAATACAGCGAGCGCCACTGCTGCCAGCTAAATAAAAGATTCAAACTACGGAAGGCACTAACTACTAATAGGTATAGTTAGCAAATGAAAGATTTTAATAGAGAACAAACAGTGTATTTACCTTAATAGTCAAAATATATATATGGTAGTTCATGACACCCAGTCTTACAAATTACAAAACTCCGCCATCTCTCTCCCCACGTCCACCACTGCTGGCGGCTCACCTCCAACTGCGCAACGCTACGCGCTGTTAGCATCCAGCTGCCGCTGCCCAACACTACAGTGGCAGACAACAATGCAAACCAGCCACAGACTGCGCACAGCACAACCAGTGATTTTTCATACAGAGCGCTACGTGGCGTTACCAATAAGAAAATGTAAACAGCCTAGTTACACATTAATGCACCCACGCGCGTGGCAAGTATTTGGCGACGTGGCACTGGGACTCTAACCGGCCTATGTGGCCGAGCGGTTCTAGGCATTACTGTCTGGAACCGAGCGACCGCTACGGTCGCAGGTTCGAATCTTGCATTGGGCATGGATGTGTGTGATGTTCTAAGGTTAGTTAGGTTTAAGTAGTTCTAAGTTCTAGGGGACTGATGGCCTCAGAAGTTAAGTCCCATAGTGCTCAGTCATTTGAACTGGGACTCTAACGGTTGCGTCTTCGCTGAATACCTTCATTAAGTCGTGCGTGTCCATTTCACGTAGAGTGAAACAGCAAGTCATGATGTATTGCATCGTGGAGTCCTCCGCAGATATTTCTTCATTTCCTGGAAACGGCGTGAGTGCTTGTGGTACTTTCTGTGCTGTGACAGAAGACAATTTTTTGGCCCGGGAGCCATTGTTTACTCGTCGTATTGCGCCTATTCAGAGCAGAGGAAATCGATCGAGCAGCACCCGCCAATAAGGTAAGTTCCTTATAAAACACTTCTCCATTTATTCAGAGCTGGGTGTAGTTTATTAATAAAATTTGTAGGTTTGCACATGCGTGCTAAGTGTCAACACAGTTCACTTTCAAAAAAAAAAAAAAAAAAAAAAAAAAAATCATTTTTACACATTAGAATTATATTAATACCACCAGCTGCTGACGGGCGTTGATATATATCAACGTGGACAGGTGAAAATGTGTGCCCTGTCCGGGACCCGAACCGGAGACCTACTGCTCATTTTCACCTGTCCCCGTTGATATATCTCAACGCCCGTCAGAAGCTGGAGGTACTAATATAATTCTAATTTCATTCTAGCCGGCTGCAGGTCATCAATGGTCTTTCGGACATGTCCGAAAGAGCAGACACCATATCCCTATAAGTATACACCTTTACACAGGTTCCTAGCCTTAATACCCGTCCAGCTCTATTAATCACGCTGTAACAGCATGCTTTCTCAGAAATGATAAGTTCACAAAGGTACATGTATCACACTGGAACAACGGAAATAAAATGTTCAAATGTACTTACGTTCAGTATTTTAATTTAAAAACCTACTTGTTACCAACTATTTGTCTAAAATTATGAGCCATGTTTATGTGGCTATTACAGCGCCATCTATCACAAAGCGAAAAAAGTGGTCCAACTAAAACATTCACATTTCTTTACGTACTACACGAATATGTAATAAAAAATGTGGGTTCCTATTAAAAAAAAAACCGCTTTTGATATCCGTTTGACCTATGGCAGCGCTATCTAGCGGGCCAACCTTAGCGCCATCTGGATTCCCCCTTCAAGCTAGACGAGATTCATTCTTTGTAGTTTTTTCGTTTGATGCTTATTTCGTGAGATATTTGGCCCGGTCACTCTCAATGGACCACCCTGTATAATAGATGTAGTCCATCTTAAGTTTATAGTTATAATGTGGTTATTCCTCCTTTCTTACTGTATGTCTATAAAACTTATAAATGTGTGTTTGGGCGAGTTGATTTTAATATCGTTAGCTGACGGTCGTATATCATGTAAGCTATCTAATAATTTAACCTCATGCCGCCGTGTTTACTAGCGCATGTGCGAGAGTCGTTGTTTCACCTCGTCTGCTGACACAGCTCGCCGCTGTGATTACACCACAGTGTGTGTCGCAAGTTGTGCTCTGCTTCGCTGCTCCTCGCGTCAAGCCAAGCGCTGTATCGTTCAATCTCTCTCAATTTCGCTTACCTGCTACTTTATGTGTCAAAATAAAAGTAAAATTTGTAACATCTAAACATGTTTCCTTAACATTAGTATTCAAAAGAAAACAGAAATTAAATTACTATTATGCACACTGTGTACAGACAGTTTCAGTAAAAATACTTGTGTGAAAAATGTTTATTCGATAAATGCTTTTCAGTCCTTGTGGGGGTAGACTAGTCCTCTCGTAAATCATTCTATAAGCTCCAGGATATGAGATTTTGGAAATTATATACGGTCCTTTATAAAGTAATTATCACTACTTGTTTAACTTTCCCATTTTTTTTGTCTGAGCGTGGGATCTTAACGGAACTCGTTAGCCTTCACTAAACTGTGTAAAACGCTTCAGTTCCCGACCATGGATTTTCTGCCTATATTTAGCCCCGTTTTTCATTGTTATTACTGCTTGTTTAATTTTGTCCTCCAATGCCACTTCCACAGCTGGTATTTTTGTCTGGTGTAAAACACTAAATCATTTGGTGTGAAACCAGTTAAAGATTTTGAAGGAATGTTAATGACCTGCATGAAAGGTGCGACATATTCTACTCATTTTGTGTGTGTCTGCTATGTGTGTATTCTTGTGAATCCATTAAATTCTGCTATCTGTGTAATCTTGTGAATCCATTAAATTCCTTGAATACTCTTTCCGTGGGCGATGCCTCGGGGTGGAATCTTCATTCTAACATGTCTTTTATACTCTGTGATACCATAAACTGCTTCCATTTCTGTCCTATAAAATATAAGGCATTATCAGTGTATATCACTCGTGCCTTTCGTATCCTTTTCAAGTAATCTTCTTCGTTTCCTTTCCTGATGGAGGTCACTGATGCAGTACTTACTGCGTACATCTTAACATGCTTTTTAAAAACATCAAATAGTGCTACTACTTACATTACTCCACCCTTGGCTCTTGTATAGAGGCCAATCACATCCAGAGACACTAAATCTAGACGTTTCTTAGTTAAAATCGGGTGAAGCTCGACATGTTGAGAAGAATTAGAATGTTTTGCTTTCTGACACAACATACATTTTGGTATTACTTTAAGTACTCGTCGTCTGAAATTTGAAAAGTAGCCGTGATTACTTGTATTTTCGGAACATTTACTTACCCTACAGTGCCCCACACCTAATGTGTACTATCGTTGTTCTAGTTGGCAGCTGAAGCTTAACGTTAACGGGGGACGTGGTTTCAACAACCTGGTATGACGCTTGATACCTGGTGAGGACTTCTTCGTTTCCTCTTTTGGCGTATAGGGGATAGATAGCATTACCCATTGCCCTACTCTGTACTGCAATGAACTTCCTTTCAGCTTCAATGCGTGTTCCTGCATTTCCAAACCTTTCGTATTTGCCTTCTGTACGCGTTTCCAAACATCCCGAATTGTTATCGTGAATTGACGTACAGATTCACTGGTTCTTCCATTCTATAACTCCAATAAATCAAACGGTGCCGGCATTTTTCGCCCGTGCACTACCTCATATGGGGACGAATTAGTATTTGTATTGACTTTTGCATTGTATGAGCATACAATATGCTTCAAATACTCGTCCCACTGATGGTGATGAGAATCCACATCAAAAAACTAAGCATCTTTCCTATTGTACTGTGTGCCCGTTCTGTCCTTCCGTTCGCCTGTGGATGCAACGTGCTCGTCCTCAACTTTTTTACGTTCAACAGTTTACACAGTTCCTTCATTAAATCCGACATGAAGTTTGTCCCTTTCGTCAGTAATTATTGTGGTTATATAGTATACGATATAGTATACGATTTTGTCCAGATGCCTGTGATTCTCCTCACTCACAGACGATATAATTTTCGACATGTCTAGTACACATCTCTGGAAATGGACATAGTTATGTGCCACCAGCTCACATAACCCAAAAAGAGCAGCTTGATACGCCAAATCCCATCCAACTAGTACACACATTTTGTTGTCCTACACATCAAACTCATTTTGAAAACTGTCATGTGTCTATTTTGCACATTCTTTATAAATACAGTGCAATGAGGGGTAGGTTTCCTGTAAATAACAGCAAGAAATACGTATGGTAAGGAAATTACTTATTCAGTTTTCAGAGATATATACGTAAAATCTGGTTATTGAGGTATAATTTGATTGACAAACTGTCTGTTGGCTTCTGTCTGGGTACCTTCGGCCGAAGCGACAGAAGAGAAAGTTGCAAGGAAGCAGACTGAAGAGGTGATTCCCAACATGTCACGCACAGTGGTTAATCTCACTGAACGACAACTGACCGAAAAGGGGGTGTCCGTCCTTCAAAAAGGAGGGAATTTCGATCTCTTCCTGGGAATTATACCTATGGAGGACATCATTTCTAATATCGAAGCGACCATTCTGACCCTTCCTTGTGAAAGAACAGAGGAATACGCACTGAAACAACCAGCATACTGTGCCGAGCAAAACCACCAGCTTGCAACCTGAAGAGAGAAGTGGTACAACCCATTAAGAAATTTAAGGCCGACAAGAGCACATTGGTACTGCCTGCTGACAAGGGAAACGCGACAGTCGCAATGCCGACCGAAGTTTATGAGCAGAAGATCCGTGACTATTAGATCCGATGATGTACTGAAAACTAAGAGCAGATCCGACGGAGTGTATCACACGGAATACGAATCGGTTAATCAAGACGTATTCTCTGCCAACGGACATTCAGAGGAACCTGTGCAACACAAAAGCCCAACTACCTCGGCTGTACGGATTACCTAAGGTCCATAAGAAAAACGTTCCACTAAGACCGATTTTTAACGCTCCTGGCTCACTGACGAATAAACTGGCATAACACTTGGCCTCTCTGCTCCAGCCGCACGGGGGGAAGACTGACACATACATTGACTCAGGACATTTCACTGAAAAGCTGAAGAACCTAAAATTGGCGCCAAACAACATCCTGGTCAGCTTCGATGTTGTTTCTTTGTTTACAACTGCGCTACTTAGGGACTATCTGGAGCACATCGGTTGCAACGTCATGCAAGAGATCACAAAGTTCTTTCATGCATGCCTCACCGAACTTCTACGAACAGCTGGAAGGTGTCGCCATGGGTAGTCCACTTAGTCCAGAGGCGGCCAACTTCTCCATGGAACACTTCGAAGCACAGGCACTGGACCTGGCACCTTGTAAACCTAACGTGTGGTACAGATACGCCATGGTGAAGAATAGCTCGGTGACTTCATAAGACAGTCTCCATGTCAACATAAAATTTACTATGGAAGTATATATGTTCTGGCCACAAGGTAAGGTGAAAACCTGGGACACACCGTGTATCTAAAACCGACACACACGGACCGATACCTGCACAAAATATCAAATTACCACCCGAGCCAGAAAAGAAGCATGATTAAGACGCTCGTAACGCGGGCAATATGATTATGCGAGCCAAAGAGACTCAGATGCGAAATGCAACACTTTGAAAGTGTTATAAGGTGCAACGGGTACTTCACAAGAGATTTTAGAAGTATAACAGAGCCAAAGACTCGGCGAAGTGAGAAATCAGAAAAAGAAATGTCGGGTACGGCGTTTCTCCCATACATTCCCAGAGTGACGGACAGAAACAGCCGCATATTGCGCAAACACGTCGTTAAGACTATTTAAAAACCTACAAAGAAAATCAAATAGTGACTCAGATCAACGAAGGAGAAATGGGACTCACTTGCAATGCCAGAAATATACCACATACCATGCACTCGCGGAATAGTTTATGTTGGAATGACTGGACCATCGATCAACACCAGGAATACGGAAGCGACTTTTCAGGTTAGGGCAGTTGGAGGAATCAGCTGTGGCAGAGCACCCACTGTGTGAGACCGACCATGTAGTAAAGTTCCCCGACACGTAAGTTCTGGCTTTGGAGAAGAACTATCAGACCCGCTTGTTCAGAGAAGCTGTAGAAATATACAGACACGAGAACAGCTTCAACAAGAAAGAGGAAATCGTCAAGGTAAACGGATCCTGGCTTCCTGTGTTGCAGCGAACGACCGTCGCAGGTAGCAAGAGAGGCCCACTGCGGAAAAGCCCTCGGGCGTTGGCGCACATACAGTCTTCGGCCGTTAGCTCGGCTCCAATCCACCACCAGTTCAAATGGTTCACATTGCTCTGAGCACTATGGGACTTAACATCTGTGGTCATCAGTCCCCTAGAACTTAGAACTACTTAAACTTACTAACCTAAGGACATCACACACATCCATGCCCGAGGCAGGATTCGAACCTGCGACCGTAGCAGTCGCACGGTACCGGAATGAGCGCCTAGAACCGCTAGACCACAGCGGCCGGCCCCACCACCAGTAATGGAGTGCGAAACTTTAACAATGCTGGCCACTCGTGCCGAACGTCGGATAAATCATGAGACAAACGTCGGACGAAGTTCCCGAGAGAGAAGCCAACAGGCAGTTTGTCAACAAGTGGCCACGAAAGCCTTAACAGTTTTGTATAATTTGATTGTTTTTTTTATAACAGTGATACATTTTCGTTCTTGAGACGAAATTTCATAATTTTTTCTCATAACACTGATCCAATTCTTTTGTTCAGCTACAATTTGGTCCTTTTCCGTGTAATTTCTTTTGACATACCGAGATTCTTCCTCTTAATTTACACACCATTACCAATAGTAACAACGACCGTAAAAACACTCCACAGTTCACCTGGTAATTGAGCAATTACAGTATTTGGGACACACGAGCACTGGTTGAAAATATCGACAATTTTTTTTCGATTAGCTGTGGGTTAAATATATCTACACCAAAAATTATTAAGACTTGTAAGACTGGCAGGAGGTGAGTCTTAAGAACTATTCTATTTACATGACTTGCTGAGACTGTTTACAAGTGCATGCATTTTAAAGAGCTACTTACATGTATGCACTCTGTCGACACACCTTGTGTGCATATGAATCACATATTTTTAAATTACCCTCAATTTGGTGATTTTTAGTTCACTATTTCTTCAGATACTTCTTATATAGCTGCACACACTTATATATTTTTAAAGTACCCTCAATCATCAATTTGGTGATTTTTAGTTCACTATTTCTTCAGATACTTCTTATATAGCTGCACACACACTGACATTATAAGAGTGCAATCCCTCAGTTAGTGTACATTTAATGAGATACTTAAAAACAGTATTATTTTTACAGTGGCATTAGTCAGTGACTCATGCCCTTTTAAAGAAAAAGGATCACGAGTTTTGACTCATGCCTCGTTGAAAATGAAACTTAGGTCACAGCACAAACTGTTGTTGCATATGTGTGATGCTTTCTAATCACACCACTAGATGGCGTTCCTGACAGTGTTGATAATAAAAAATAGGCTGCAATTGATTGGACTATTTTCCACTGTTATCCTTGTTTTCCAAGCTGTTAAAAGTGTATAGCATTATTTGTTGACATTAGTGTTTGTTGAGTATTTTTTGATACAATGATTACCTATAAGTTCTTTTAGGCCAAGAGCTCAGGACAGAGTGAGAGACGTCTCCCACCAATTTCCAAGATGGGAAGGAGAGGGGAAGCAAGAAAGTGAAGATGGGGAAATGAGAAAACCTATGATGTCATGAGTGTGACATTGCTACATCGACACCAAGGAGCAGTGGCAGGAGGATGGCTGTGAACTCCCCCCAGAGTGGTTAGGGGAGGGCACTCCGCCATCTTTAATAAATTAAAATTGTCTTCATTATCTCTTTACTCGACTACTTAGAGCCAAATGTAATTGCCTGATATCAAGAATTTATTGGATGATAAAACTAACTTTAAACACCACCTGCAGTTATCTACTTGAGTTACTAATACACAGACGTAGTTCTAGTACAATATGAACGAATGGGTGACACTGTGTCTACCTATCTGCTTCTCAGAGCCATTAGTGTCATTAGTACCCCTCTATACAGTTCAGATATCCATCGTCATTCTAGAACTGTAATAGCAGATGGGTAAGCTACCTCCAGCATTTTGGGCTTAACCATGCTGGAAACAGATAACTCTGTGCAATATGAAAAACCGTTCAGTATTCATGAGAAAACTAAAGCTTTATCTGTGATTGGCGTAGCTTCTCACTCGCCATAGGCCAGTTCTTCCCTTCCTGTCGAATAGCAAACTAGTATTTGCCTCGCATTGTAAAATAAACACATGTTAAAATAAACACATGTATCGTTTTCTCATGTCTTTGTGTTCATCGTTTCTTCTACACTCTTATTTGCTATTGTATCACTATTATTTCTCTCTCTTCCCCCGACCAGTCGACCTATTATTGGTCCCTAGTGTATATATGACACTCATTTTTGTTAGAAGTCATTACTCGCATTCGAGAACAGTGCAATGTGGAAACTGCTTGACTCAATGTTAATAAGACTAACATTTGCTCTATTCCTTATATTCCTATTATTATTGTTTTCATTATCATCATTACATATTACTACTGAACTCCTGCTTCATTTGGTACTGTATTACTTTGGGGATACATTGTGATTGGTAGTTCTCAGTTTCGTTCCACGGAAAGCAGCACTGCAAACACCAATTACTTCAAATGGTTCAAATGGCTCTGAGCACTATGCGACTCAACTGCTGTGGTCATCAGTCCCCTAGAACGTAGAACTACTTAAACGTAACTAACCTAAGGACATCACACACATCCATGCCCCAGGCAGGATTCGAACCTGCGACCGTAGCAGTCGCACGGTTCCGGGCTGCGCGCCTAGAACCGCGAGACCACCGCGGTCGGCAAACACCAATAACTGAACAAAACTTATTCAAGTTTAAGTCTGTCGAAGAGTGGTGCAGTATTTTTTATGTGGCTATTCATAGTTTTACCTGTGTTTCACTTCTTTCGCCGTTTTAATATATTTTGTCTGTTGCGAACTGTCCTCCCTTGTGCATAAGAGTTGAAGCAGCGACCCTTCGCTTTACAGCTACTGCGGGCCGAAATGAAACTGTCATCCCTAAGCTTATCCGCGTACCAACAGCGAGGACGGGTTTACCACTCCAGCTCTTGAATCTATCACGGTGAGCCGCAGATCCAACGTCGTGTAGTAGACGGTCGCCGTTCCCGTCGTAACTGACGTGGGCGCCTAATAGGCTACAGCCAGTCGTGTCAGCGTGGTCAGGTGACTCTCACCATCTCCATGACTCACCCAGTACAACGACCGTGTCCTGCTTGATCCACGTTGACAGTCTACGATCGGGTATCGTCAGCGTAGTACAACAATGATGAATTTAGATAACACGAGAAATCCTCCGTTGTATTTTAAATACATGAAATAGAGGACTACAGTAACGATATCTATACAACAGATAAGACGTTCCGCTCGAAGATTGTCCTACAAACTAATGAGAGAAAAATATACAATTTTTGTTTCTTAGTTGTTTATTCGTCAACAGGTCATGTTAGAGCTATCGTGCCCTATCACAATTTAATGCACAAATTCTACCCACGCACCCACTCAACCACCCACCCGCCCACACCTACACCTACACCTACACCTACACCTACACCTACACACACACACACACACACACACACACACACACACACACACACGCACACGCACACGCACACGCATGCACATGATGGTCATCAAGGTGCCAAAGCATTAACTCAATATAAGAACTTATACAGTGAGATAGTCGTTTTCAGTCGAACAAGATAGGTGTCATGCTTTTCATAAAATATTTTTGCAATGACTACGAAAGTGATGTAGCTGATCAATGAAGACACGCATTTTGGATTATTCGCAGAGCCCATAGTTTTCATACTTATAGAATTTACATTATGGTACTGAAAACTCTTAGTTAATTGCTAAGTCCGTAGAATGTGCTGCAGTTTTGCAATCTAAATATAGCATTTGAGTGAAATTGATGGCATCATAAAGTTTATAACAGTATATCAAGGCTATATTACGCAGGCTTCATTTAATGTCTGGATAAAACTGTGCAAACTGTATGGTCCTAACGTATTTCACATGCAACAAAGAAGCAGCAACTTCCTGTCTTGTTATAATACATTCACAATAAGTAAATTAAACAGGAAAGCTTATTATAAGCTAACGAAGATGTTATAGTAATTAGTAAAATCTGTCGCTGATGGAAATTATAGTGGATATAGGAACCGTTTCAATGGAAGAAGATTTTAAATGTAGCTTAGAGCTGATTCCAACGTGTACAAATTTTTGGCGGTAGGAATCTTTTAAGATGTCGCAAATTCACCAAGAGACGGCCGAAGTATTTGGCAATAATTAAACGCTGTTGTTAATGTAATGAAACAATGTTAACTTACAGCAAGAGATAGACATATCGTGTTTACAACCTTGTAAAACTGATATTATCGAGGCCACCAGCACACAGGAAAAAATATCTGGTTAGCCCGTCAGTATTTAGTGTGCTTCGTTATTAACAATATTGGTTGAAATACTGTTATTGCTTGTTGGTATAGTTTGTTGTCCATTAAAATTATAGCTCGCTAAGGCAGGAGTGCAACAAATGCTATAGTAAATACGAAAATGATAAACATCATAGTGTTACCACAGTGGGTAGGAGTAACATCGTCTGTATTTCGAATACGGAAAAAGCTTACGAAGCTAGTTTCTAATTTTAAAATCACATTTGAATGGCGGTTGTTTGCGCCAACATCACGTCATGCGTGGTGTAGGAAGTGAAAATTTCTACTAACATGTGTCGGAATTTGACAGCAGCCGAATAGCGCCAAATAGAAACTGCACTTTATCGTTCCGCTATATTGATACTCCTGTTTGTCAGATTCCGGCGACTGTCATGTAAATATCGGATCGACTGTTTCATAAGGGCCACAAAAAACGCCATGCAAGATATCAACGATCTCGTGCGACTAGCGACTGAGAGTACAGGTATATTTTTCCATCGGCCGTACAGGATAGAGCCACGCCTCGTAGGTTGAGAAAGGAAACTGCCTTGTTTCCTGCGAGACAGGCATCCACACGGACGATGCGAACGCCCCCCACAGACTGTCAGGACGGATTCCATTTATGGCTTCCCTTGATGTAGAGAGTCGCGCTGTCTGTGGTGACAGGAGTGTCGAATTCCTATTTGGCCATTCAGATTTAAGTACGCTGCGATTTGCCTGAATTTCTACTATAGCGGTCACCCATCAGGTAAGGATTTTTAATACTCCAGGAAGCTGAGCATGTAAGATGGAGACGTCACTGGTTCAGGAGACCAGGCTTAGGAGCTGATGTGGATGACTGTCATACGCCCTAAGGCATCAGTGAAACAGTCTTCCGGAATCATGTTCGTTACTTGTAATTCACAATACGGATTTGTCCTCTCCAACGCAGTGGCAAGTGCACTGATTCGCACACTCAAGTGCGACAAGAAATGAGGACACAACATTTCGTCGGCTGCGGCCGTTATGTTGGTCGTGAACCAGCGGCGGTGTCGTGCATGTAGCCCGGACAGGAGTCAGTAGGCGCAAGCGTACCGCAGTGCAGCCCGCCCAATTGCCTCGAAGATGGGTGTTTACTTAAACGGGTTCCAACAGCGTATCAATGTCATGTGACTATTAAATCGACTGAGTCATGAGGGCTACATGAAACACTATGCACGATCACAACGTCCTCAAGCGACTAGAGTCTGCGTATGCAGTATTCGCCTCCACGGCGAGTGTAATGGAGGTGGAAATCCTGCTATTGCCGTCCGGCAGCGGTCTCAAAGGCGAAACCTTCTCTCGGCCTAAACTGGGCCTCACGATTCAGCAATCAAGCTACCTTGTAACTAGTGTCACTGTCGTTCTGTTAGAATCAGAGATGCAGATGGATGAATAGACACTGAGGCTTCTAAAACGAGCGAGTTTAAGCTGGACATAAAATGCAGTCATTTTCCCTCAATATCCGGAGGTGTTAGCGGACTTCAGCCCACTTTTGTGTCTCAGTAATTGCCAGCTGCTCTTGCCTACTGGCTATCCGTAGTGTTAACACGTGAGCAAGGCTCGCAGCATAACGCATTAGAGGGGCCATGCAGTGTCGTTTGCGTTTCTTGACTACATGTCGGCTCGCGGAGGAAATCCATAACAAGAGTTGCCCTGCCTTGTGCGACATTGCACGCTTTTCGTGGACCAGATACTGGTTGTGACACTTGGCATGGGCCGAATTTGATCCTCTGCTGTCTGCCCCAAGTAATAACTTTAAAAATGGGAATAGAATCTCCTGAGCAACAAAGTACTACTACCACTCACGGTCGACTTCGTCCACTGTATGAGAGCTCACAAAACTGTCAGTTTGCGTCCGGTGTCTGTAGGCAGCTGAACAAAACATAATAGTCAGTGAGCTCAATGGATACTGTGGATATGACTTAGTTATTGGACACTCAATACCTGACGACAACCTATTAAAAGGAAATGCTGGTGTTGGGTCAACCTAAGTATTAGTTAATAGAAAGTCTGGAGGAGAAGTCCATCTTCTTGACGTAGATTTGGAGAGCAGCTCCAAGCTTCTTTATTACGGGATGCCTCCAGTACGTCAACATCCGAAACTCGACCAATTCTGCCGGCACGTACAGATATTATAAATTTCTCCATCTCGTTGCAACTTGCGCCGGGCAAGATTACAGATTACAAGCCATTGAAGCGGGCGTATACGACAAGAATAGCAGCAGTGGTAATTATTTCCAAATCCAAATGCGTCACGTAACTTGAAAGAGGCAAATTCTACAGTAAAAAGGTTTGCACATTGCGTGTCTCGAATGTTAAAGTTCCAAATGTTCTTTTGAGGCATGAAGAGTATTTTCAGAAAATATACCTAATGCAGTCAATTCCTGCATCACAAATTCGGCCTTCAAAGACAGTATTTACTAAATGACGTTGAAAATATGGGAAGTTGGTGAATGTACCTTGGGTATCATGAACAGCAAGTTGCTAGAGCAATTTCAATTATACAACTGTAAAATGTATGAGCTCTTAGAATAACGTTATCAGCTATAAAGCAGTTGAAAGCTATGCTGCATCTCTACAAGGGCAACCACAAACTCAAAGCAGTTACGCTCCCATCACTACTGTCTTGCTAGGTGATAACAATCTATGACATCATATACAATTTTGTACCCTATCTCTGAGAACATGAACCAAATACTTGAGTATGTGTGTGAGTTATATATTTCATATTCAATGGTAATCGTGCACTCTAGAAAGCAATACCTCCGAAACTTGATGTGAAAACTCTTAAAGCATTTTAAATAAAACAAACGCTACGAAAGACAATTCTCAGGTATTGTTCAGTCTAAGTTGCACATTTTTGTTTAGACTAATTGTTTCTATCACTCAGGATCATCTTCAGACCTAAGTAGTTGCATCAGCAACCCGTCTTATTTACTCAGAACCACATATCGGAGTACTGTGGTTCTGATTAGACAAGACAGATTACGGACTGATCGATCCTGACTGATCGAAACGCAATCTAATTAACATGTGCAGCTGGGACTGATCAATAAATGAGAATTTTCTTAATTATCAGTACAAGATCTGACTCTCACGAGATGAATATGTTGTCTGCAGTTACACTGCTATTAACTTTCTACAGGTTTGCTCTTGAAGTATGTATATTTGCAACCCTTTGACACTACAGAAGGGGTTCCCAAACTTTGTCTCTAACTGGGTGCGTTGATAATCCTGATTCTTTGACGTAACGTCCTGTTTACTCGGAGGAATATTTTTTTTTGAAATTACAAAAGTTTTTCTAGCCAGTGATTATTTCAATTTTAAATCATAACTAATAAGACATAAGCAAAATATAATTTAAAAAATAATTATTATTTTCAGAACGTCGAAAAATTCGCCATGTTATTAAAAGTTTCTTCGTGGAGCGCTTATTCACTGACCCCTGTGAAACCCTGCGCTAGAAGGTTCCGAATCGTACCGTGTAACACGGCGGTGTGTAACTTGACTATGACAGTGCGTGCTGTAATCGAGTTTGGAGCTCGAGTTGTTTGTCCGCACATGGAGCATCCTTTCCTTCAGCATCACAGTGCCAGATCATACACGAGTGCAGCAGCGTCTGCAACATTCCGACACCTCGGCTGCACTGGCATCGATCATCTGTCATACAGCCCTGGCTTGGGCCAATCCGATTTTCGTCAGCTTTCAAAACTTGAAGAACACCTTCGAGGACTTCACTCCAACAGCTATGATGTGGTGCAAGGAGCGACGAAGTCTTGGCTCGATCAAAAAATATAACATTCTACAGTGACAGTATTAACAAACTGATATCTCATTGGGAGAAGTGTGTTTGTCCCCAAGGTGATGATGTTGAAAAACTATTGACATGAACAATAAATATATTGAATGTTAACGACATTTGTATTATTTAAAAAGCTTTAAGCGTTTATACATAAAAAATTCGGAGGCATTACTTTTCACACACCCTTAGTTTTCAACACGCCCTTGTATTAATATTACATGCATATACCGAAACAGTGACGTCCAGTCAACGAGTGCTTTAAGAAGGGTGCAGAGAGCAATGGATTATTTGAAAATTTTTGACTTTGTTGGGAGTTGTTAGGAGGTAAACATAAAAAATTCCACGTTCTGGGAGGTGGGATGAAGGCATGAGGCGCTGAAGAAAAAAATTACAAATAAAAAAGAAAGCTAATTGCATTTCCTATAAACCTGTATCGATCCGTGTTTGTCGAAATCACTACGGTTTTTGAGATATATGTTATTGAAATAGATGATTTTCGAAACAATCATGTTTATCTCACTCTTTTCCTTGTAGTTCCGACAGGACCATTTCTCAGATAAACTGTCAAAATCGATGTTGTAGAACATTAAATTTCCCTAATTCTGAGGTACGGTACACTTTTGTCACTTTATGTACAACCAATCAAATCTTACAGAATTTGTAAGATCTACGCTCAGTTTCGATGCTCCTCTGGAAATGAGTATGTTAAAAGCCTATTGAATTTGTAACTGCTGTAACTTGTATCGTGCTAAATAACGTCACTACTAAATGCAGTTATCTATTTTCATTGCTAAACACAACACCTTTATACAATTATAGCTTTTATTATATTATTAGGAATCATATGACGGAACTATTTACACGGACTGATAGTAACTCCAAAATGAAAAACCAAAATTCTGGATTCAAGGCAACATCATGGATTTTCTGAGGCGGAAGGGCCAAGGCTCATGGATCATCATCAGCAGTGGAGACGCCATCAAGGTAGCCGATACTCTGTGGCTGGGAAAGGGTTAAAAAAGGGGAGGCCCTTCGACAAACAGTAAAGGCTGGCCACCTAGTGGCTAGGATGACTGCAACTCAAGACAAATGTGCTTCACTCGAAGAATATTGTGGTGTTGTGTTTTCATCAAGTGAGCAGCATAAGGGTTTTAAAGAAGTTAGCCCAAGTCCAGATTCAAGTTTTGTAGCGAGTTCTGCCACCGAATGTATCAGGCTGACCAAATGTAGTGGGAAGACGCCATATGTAGTGGATGGGTGCAAGGAGGTGCTTGATTAAAACTCAGAAAGAACTTTCCAAATGATTAATTTTTTTCTACTACAGTGCTCCGTTCACCTCAGTCTGTGTCGCAGGGCCCCACAATGCTGAGGAAGCAACCCAGCATCCTGTGCAACGCAATACTGTGTCGTGCCGGCCTTGGGCACCAGCTGCAGAATTCCGATTACATCAGGATCGCTGTGCCAGCAGGCGACTCAGCAACCACCATCCCCATTGACTCCGCACTGCTCCACTGGGAGCTGTAGGCCAGCTCCGCTGCTGCTTCTTCCTCGCTGGTGTAGCTCAGAACGCAGCAGCAACGACCGCCCGTGATCCGGCATCTGGATCTGCGGCCCATGCCTCGGAAGTCTCCGGCGCTTGTCAGGAGCTGAGACGACTGCCTGCAGTAGTGAGCTGAAGAGTGGCCCATCCTGGCTGGGTGCAGATCCCACGTCAGCCCCAGAGGGTCAGACATAGGACCTGCCGTGGACTGGGAAGCTGGCGCCCCATCTGTTGCTGCATGTAGCCTGGCAGTGTAAAATGCTGGTTGTGGAGTTCGTGTCAGCCTCAGAGGGTCAGACCAATAGTTTATCATGGACTGGGATGCTGGCATGACATCTGTTGCTGCGTGTAGCCCAGCGTTGTGATATGCCCCGCCGTCCAGGAGAGCTACCACACTTGAATGAATCTCGTTAGAAAACGGCACCTATTGATACTCAGCTGTGCGTCTCTGTTTTTCAACGTGCATCGCTTTGTGTCAAATATGCATAACAATTAGGTTGGCCACTGGCCCTCTTCTATCAGTGACTTCTGCCACTGTGTGTGCCCTCTCTGGCACTTCTAAGCCCCTGTGGCCTGTATTTCCCTTTGCAACTGTTTGTATGCGTAGCTTACTGCAATATGGCCTGCACCTGGCTGTAGCTCACGCTCTGAATATCGCACAAAACTTTCCCTATCCTAAACGGTGGCGCTGCTACACAAGTGACATTGTCTAGCTTACACTATCATCTTTCTTCATTGAGGACCCAGGAAATCATGTCAACAGGAACAGCAGTCACGGAAGCTAATAGAGTCTAATGAAACGATACAGTTACTATTGGGAAATGAGCACTAGCAAACATGGAAAACTTACTATTCAAAAATATAAAACTGTCATGAAATATTGTGCACTTCCTCTATCCTTAATGAATTCGACAACAAACACAGTGAAAAAGTTGTCCTATATCCATTCTTGAGTTTTCAGTATATCTCCGTTACCAGCGAAAGTTGAAAGAGGAAGTGCAGAAACTCAGCACTGTACACACTGTTTAAGTAAACTGATGTGGGCATTGATTTAACCACCTTTGAATTTGTTGTTGGTGAAGGATTCCCAGTCCATAAAATTTTCTGGTACAAGGAGACCACTGTATCAACCATTTGTGATGGTTATGTTAGATTTATAAAGACTCATTACTATGGAAGACGCTGCACAGTGGTTTTTGATGGATACACTGCCACACCAGGTAGAATAAAAGCAGCTATACACAGTTGACAGTGTTGACTCATGAGATGTGTAGACATCATTATCAGTTTGGAAAGTGGAGTTAGACTCCAACAAAAGGATTTTATCCTTCACCTTCATAATAAGAGTCAGCTGATAAACCGGCAGATGACTTATCTGCAGAAAAATGGGATGAATACGCTCCAAGCTCCAAGTGACGCTGATATTGATACTGTGAAGACAGATATCAACAAATCACAAATGGTTCATATGGCTCTGAGCACTATGGGACTTAACATCTATGGTCATCAGTCCCCTAGAACTTAGGCTGCTGTTGGACAGAAAAGCGGAAACTCCTTGTAGGGACCACTGTCATCTTACAGGGAAATTCCGTGGCGCTGCTCACATGGCGTGCAATTTTAAATACCAATTATCTAGGCACATACTAGTTTTATTTCATAATTTAAGTGGGAATGACGCTCATTTTCTAGTTGAGCACTTGGTAGATTTCGGTTTGGAGAAAGATCAGGTGTGTGTCCCATCTGAGAGAAGTATATATCATTCTCCAACCGAATTGTGCCAAGAATTACGCTCCACTTCCTCGATACACTACGTTTTATGCAGGCACCACTACAGAAACTTGTTGAAATTCTACCTCCGGTGGATATGCATATCACTCGAGCTGCATTTTCCGACGAGGAAAAGTTTCAACTTGTGACTAGGAAAGGGGTTTTTCCATATGAGTATGTGAATAGTATGGCCAAACTCGACGAAACCAGGCTACCCGACATAACTGCATTCTCCAACAACCTCACAGGCGACACGATAACGAATGCAGAGTATGAGCATGCCGTGAATGTCTGGCGGAAATTCACTATTTCTAATTAGGAGAGTATGCACGTCTTTACATGGACACAGATGTGCGCTTGCTTTCGTACGTTTTCGAGAAGCTCCGGAGTCTATGTATGACCACATATTCTCTGGACCCTGCTTTTATTACACGGCAGCTGGGTTGTCTTCGGACGCGATGCTCAAGAAAACGAGGTGCAGTATCGAATTATTGACCGATCCTGACATGCTTCTTTTCTTTGAGCGAGGGATCTGTGGGGGGGGGGGGGGGGGGCTCTGCCAATGTCTCCATAGACACGCAAAAGCAAATAACCCACGGATGGGTGACAGGTTTAACGTATCCCTTGATTCAAGTTATATATTGTATCTCGATGTGAATAACTTATATGGACACGCTAGGAAGCAATGTCTGCCCATTGGCGAGTTTACGTGGCTGTTCGAAGATGAATGCAAGAGATTAGGTGGAAATATCAGGGGGTATGGTAGCCGATGATGATGTAGGGCACGTTGTGGAAGCAGAACTCAAATATCCTATTAGTTTGCATGACACGCATGCCGATTTGCCGCTCTGTCCAGAGCAACTATTTCCGCAAGGAGGTTCCACACCGAAACTGATGACAACGCAGGCGGACAAGCAGAGGTACATCATTCAATATCTTAACCTCCAGCAATGCCTCAGCTTGGGTATGGAGCTGGTTAAAATCACCTGGGCCATCTCCTTCAAGCAGTCCCCCTGGTTGAAGGAGTATATTGATCTGAATACGAGACAGAGAACTTCCGCGTCGTGTGACTTTGAGAAATATTTTTATAAATTAATTAATAATGCAATTTTCGGAAAAATTATGGAGAATTTGGGGGAATGACGTGAAATTTTTATTAGTACGCAATGGGATGGGCGTTATGGCGTACGAAAATATATTGCCAGACCAAATTTTAAATGGGTCACTATTTTCAATAAGAATTTTGTTGCTGTGGAGATAGCTAAAACTGCAGTAGAGTTTACTAAACCTATCTATGTGGGGATGTTCATACTAGACCTATCCAAAATCCACATATACCGCTTTCATTATGAGTTCGTCAAAACTCATTTCGCAGATCCTAAATTACTTTATGTGGATACAGCTAGTTTCATCTATTGGGTGAACTGCGATCCATATGAAGTAATTAGGTACCACGCCAATGAATTCGACACGTCTTCTTATGCGGCCGATAATCCTTAGGGTATTGTTCTGCAAAAAAAATAAGTTATCGGTCTCATGAAAGACGAGTCGAATCGATTGCCGATTGTGAAGTTTGTAGGTCTTCGATCCAAGATGTATGCATATCGCACATTGTAAGGTCCCACTCAGAGACGGGCTAAGAGGGTACGACGGATGGCGTCACGAGCTTTGTCTGTCGAAGACTATTTAGATTGCCTACGCGGTGGTGTTCGTAGTGCTGAGCTGCAGCCGCCGCATATGGTCCGGCAAACTAGTATTCAATCGATAGCGCACGAGGTGTACACTGTGCTGCAGTTTAAAATCGGTCTGTCGACTCATGACGACAAAAGGGTCATCTGTGATGACGGCATTGAAACTCGCTCGTACTCACACTACTCACTTGTAGCAAGAGAAGGGGTGGGGGACTCTGATTGTGAGGGAGAGAGAGATAGTGTGTGTGTGTGTGTGTGTGTGTGTGTGTGTGTGTGTGTGTGTGTGTGTGTGTGTGAGAGAGAGAGAGAGAGAGAGAGAGAGAGAGAGAGAGAGAGAGAGAGAGAGAGAGAGAGAGAGACGGCGAGAGTGTCTGCAGAGTAGTAATAAGACCCTTTAATGATAGTGTAAATACTGGATGAGAGTGTTTTGTAGTGTGTATCAGCTTGTGTACTTCCGTGTATGTCTATGTGTGTGTGAATGTGTGCGAGACTGTGTTAAGTGTGCATGTGTGTAAATATTACTTAAAAGAAAACAAAAAAAAAACAGGAAAAACTAAAATAAACGCATTTATAAGAAAAGCCTTTATATATATATTTGTATATTTTTTTCGCCACTATTACTAGTCAATGGCTATATGACTGAAAACAGATAAAAATTTTACACCTCTTATAATCAAATAGAAGAACACGAAAATACAATTTTCGCAGTTCGTATCTGCTTTGATCTTAGTAGTAGTTGTAAGTTTTACCTGCCGCTAGCCATCCAGTCAGAACTAGTTTTTTAAGAATGTGAGTTCCACTTCGCTGTGGAAAAAAAAAATCTTTATATATATTCACTTGACTGTGAAAAAAAATCTTTATACCGAGAAATATGTGTTCACCTGCTTGTTGTAGTGGAAAATGTCTAGAACCACTTATTTCAATGAAATATAATTTAAATTGCTAGTGGAAAAAAGCCGCTATCTTGAACTAAAAGTGCGTTTGCCATTAGTTAAAAAAGTGTTTTTAGCTCAACTTCACCAGAGAAATTATTTACTTCGTAAGATAACATAATTACGTTCCAGTACCTGTGCTTATCTCTGCACAATGCTTATATATTTATGAATAATGTAAAAACACGTATCTGCAAGGATCAGAACTTTCATATTTTTACTTCAAGACAAGTAATGTATCTGTAAATTCATATAATGTGAAAGAAAAGAGTGAATCATTTTACTGTAAACTGACACGTCGCTAAAACAACGTTTAAAAAAATCTGAATTGAATAATAAATTCAATTATTTTATTGTAAAAAAATTGCCTGAGTTGTTCATTATTTCACCCTTAATCATGATCCATATACGTTGCACTGGTACAGAGAGAGAACTATAAGATTTTTACTGCTTTAAAGACAGAGATGAAATCAGAATGACACATCCTGGACTTCATCCACCGGTCACAAACCGACCCCGCCACCCTCTTTGTGGTCCTGTCACTTAAAACGGCGTGCATCTGGCGAAGGTCCTGTCACTTTCAACGGTTGACTCATCGCCGTGCCGTCGAGGTGGATGCAGGTAAACTGGCTCAGACAGTTCCAGTGGAATACGCTTCACGCACAGTATCACCAATAAACTTACATCTATGGACGTACGTGTCACAGAAAGAAAACAAAAAGAATTCTAATGGCGAAAAAATTATTTATCTATTTGTGAGCCATTTTAAAAGTAATTTCACATTTTCAGATGCAGACACAAAACATTTTTTTTTTCTTCTGCGCACATTATCTGTCTAAATTGATGGATAGGTGGACAATCGTAGTATTCCAGGTTCTGGATAGCTGCATATTTGAAGATTCGACGCAGCGAGCTACTCTTCTCATCGTCTTTAACGTAGATTATTGTCTCCTTGTAATCAAATACTCTGAGCAATTTATAAGAGATGCCAGGGGGATAATCCCATGATAGAACTTTGTTAGTCACAAATGTGCCTATTACTCCATCACTTTGCATGAATGTTATTAATGCACAGTCTTTAATTATGAAATGCCTGCACTCATCATAGTAAAATCCTTGAACGTCAGCAACGATCCTCACATCTTTAGGTAACATCGTGATCTACGTTAGAGCTATCAGAGTGGGTATTAATTTATACAACTCGTTGCACTACACCAGTGAGCGGGCAGTAGTTAGCGAGATGATCATGCAGAACGAGAGCATATGGCGAAGTCTGATCAGGGAAGTTTGCTGAACATTCAGATTCAATCAGTACACCTATAGGTCCCGATGTAATTATCTCATTCTGTTTTGAACAGTCAAACACGATTATTGGCTCTAGCTTCTTGAAACTCTGTAGACTGAGTAGGCATCCTTCATTTTCAACACCTTCGTAGTAAGATGCTCGGAATCTCGCATACATGTCAAATGCCACACTGTATACATTGCTGCCCCACTGTAGATGTAGATTCTCATATGGGTAGTATTCTGAATCTGGCGTTAGTTAACTTGCAGTGGTCAAATTCAGTTGAGTCCTTTGATACATTAGCACGCCTTTGAGTTTGAAATGCGAGTATGATGGATCGAGGTGCTCCCAACTGCACTGATGTTTTGATAGCCTAAGTACGTGTGGATGCTGTACGCAGGACTGGGTATTCTAAAAGCTCCCATGATTGGAAAGTTAGTGGTAGGTACGTGCCTGCATTCAGAACTTTTAAGAGCTTCAAGCGCTCCTCGTCGGCAACGGTAATGTGAGGCATTTTCCATGATATGCTATTAATCTTGAGTTGAACATTCTCTGCAGCTGTTTGAGAGAATGAATTCACGTCACTTGGACTTCTCACAAAAATAAGTTCCTGTTTAGCGTTGATAATTATTCGCTGCATATCCTCAAAATAACCCATAAGAATTTTTAGTGGCATGCACGCGGTAAATCGGCTTTGCCCACCCTCCCCATCCGCTGCATCAATGAACCACCAAGCATTTTCCAAACTGTTTGAATCAGAGGGTGAGCCTGAATCGTACATCTTAAGGGCTGATGTAATACCAACATTACGTGTTCGGTCTATTTCAATTCCGTTAAGTTCATAGCGTATCTCTTGAAACAGGAACGCTACGGCATTTCGAGTGAGCTTCTAGAGCGCTACGGCAGCCCCATCAGCTTTCTTAAATGTGTAGTCCAGACAGAGGAAGCTCTTCCTAGGCAGTGTTACCGCGTCCCGATGCTGGATAACAATCCTAATTTCATCACTTTTGTTAAATGTGCTTGAAGTGTAGGGTTTGTGTGAGTGGTATTCATGACGAATAATTCGGTCATCATACTCTACTGACTGAGTTACGTTGAGCGACTTCATTCCGCGGTTTTAAACGTGGTGAAATGAGGAATTCGTAATGAAGGCGTGTTATCACATTACCCTTCCGCGTTGCACTGATTGGTTGTGAGCCTGCTGTGCTAGCTTTGTACCTTATTCCCATCTAGCCTTAGATGCAGGCGTACAATGATCTCTTCTCCTCTAAAGTCTATAATAAGCAGTTCAAGGTGGTCCAATGTCTGAACAGTCACCGGGAGATACACAGCGTTTGTGGGGGCTTGAACTATTTTATACCCTGTGCCGATTGTAGGAAAGAATCCGTAAATTCACTGAATCAATTTATCGTTCAGGTACGAGTTTGTGGCAATATTACACTCAACGTGGATTGTACTCACTGGGAATATATCTAAAGCATGATCTGATGCTATCCTTCACCAAAAAACCATCCTTCGCAAAACCTAGCAGTGGACCAATTGAATATCTCTGTGTAAAGTCGTTCGTAGCACTCTCTGTCCGTATTTCAGATTTAAGGGTATTAATGCTTGCCCGTAGTTCAATACTTTTTCCTGACTCTTTTAGGAGTTCGTTTAAATCATCAATATCGTAGGCACCAGGTTGTATTTATATAATCTCCTTCAGGCCGTCAATTTTAAGATGTAGTTTATTGTTGTTCTGTGTAATATTTCGAATGCTGTTATACGTCTCTAGACCAGTCAGTGCAACACTCCAGGCCCCTGCACATAAATTAATCGCTGGAAAGTAATTTGTGCGTTATACTGATCCTCGCTCTTTTAAAGTCAGAGTGTACGATACTGCTTCTAAACATCAAATGATAGTCATGTGTTCAATGACAGCTCTTTCATATATCTCGCACATGATCTGACAATGACGCATTCTAGGGGTGGCTCACCGTCGCTGTGAGGAGGAACATAACGCAGAGATGACCACAAAGATAGGTGTTAAAGTCCTGATATCGCCGGAAATTGTAGAAGATGCGTCTTTTGCTGGTGAAGTAGCGTTGTAATTATTCAAGCGGCTGTAAATCACCGAATGTATCAAAATACTGAACTGTCTTTGGACTTTCCTTAACATACGCTACCCAATGGGTCCCTGGACCGCCAGCAACATGTAAACTTACAATTCCGCACTCGTTAGTCCGCCACCAGGTCTTCGGTAATGTATTCCACATAAAAACGCCAAGGAATCCACGAATGTGAAGTTTTTGTTTAAGAATTTTAACTAGATCTTTATTCCTGAGCGCTCGGTCGGGTAGGATAACTAACGGACTTTATTTTTATTTATGAAGAGACCTAGTCTTTTCCTGTATGGTTTCAAGTAGAGACCTTTTATGATAGCTGCGGCCTCCATAGCGCGATTATGTCTTCTGGCTTCCTCTAGTTGGGCTTGTGCATTCTGTGCGCTTTTCACCGTTTTGGCGACAGCTGCAGCCCCACCTGTGAGTGAATCTACAGTGGACAGCGCTGCAAGCGCTGGAACGAGGAACGGAATAACTCCACCCGAAGTCTTTGGTAGTGGTAGGATCCTAGGTGGTTTAATTGAAGTCGTGTTTTTCTTCCTGTTCCCACCATTCAACACACGTTTAGCTGCAGACGTCGAGGTGAGAATACAGTTTTTGAAACACCCGGGTTCGTTGTTCTTCTTCCTGTTCTTCTTCGCTCGCAAAACTGTTCGCGCTGCTTTCATAATTCGTTTGAAATTCATCACACCCAAGCCCAACTTAATTTTTCCATCCATGGTTTTATCAACCACGAATGCAGAAGCGCATTGGCCTATTCCGAGATATTTTCGTCGCCTTATTTGCTTGGCTTTATCTGCTAATATCCGGTCGGCGACTTGACTTGCTAGGAGAGGTCGTGCTCAAGGCAGGCTTCGTCTAGTAGGTTAATACCTTTATCACCTCGTGCCAGGCGCTTCTGAAGCTCTGTTCCAGGCCCCAGAAGTTATGTCCGGGAATGTGCAACTTAACAGGCAACTTGTCGAGAACACAACCTCCACCTCTTATGATGTGCCTCCTATCGTGCATGGTACGCTACTGAGGAGATAGAGGTCTAGTCTCCCTGTTATATACTAACATGTCAGCCTCGATCCAACTGTTTTCTGATTATGGAAATCCTAGCTATTTAACCAGTGCTCTATTCCCACAACGTCTTATCATGCGCTCGATGAGAAATACATCTGGTTCAGAACTCTTCTGCAATTCCTCCGTGTAAAAGCATCCTTCGTCCTTGCCGTCCTTTAAGATATATGTAATAGGGTTGGTTCTCTGCACTTTGGATAATGTGAATATCTCAGCTGACCAATTTGGTAAGTACGATTTCTCGTACACTGATTTGTGTTTTGAAATACGTACTAAGTCTCCTATATTGAAACTCTGTTTCCGAGGGTCGAGCATTTCAATCTGGAAATATACTGTGCCCATGAGTGAATTACCGTGAACATCGATCAGTCTCATTTTTATTGTACTATGTTTCGTTCGATTATACTTTGCAATTATCTGTGGGAGGATATCTACCCACTTGTACGAACTGCGAATATTAAACTGCATCCACTTTTGAGCTTTGATTGTTCTCTTAAACCGCTCAACAATACTACACTCCTGGAAATTGAAATAAGAACACCGTGAATTCATTGTCCCAGGAAGGGGAAACTTTATTGACACATTCCTGGGGTCAGATACATCACATGATCACACTGACAGAACCACAGGCACATAGACACAGGCAACAGAGCATGCACAATGTTGGCACTAATACAGTGTATATCCACCTTTCGCAGCAATGCAGGCTGCTATTCTCCCATGGAGACGATCGTAGAGATGCTGGATGTAGTCCTGTGGAACGGCTTGCCATGCCATTTCCACCTAGCGCCTCAGTTGGACCAGCGTTCGTGCTGGACGTGCAGACCGCGTGAGACGACGCTTCATGCAGTCCCAAACATGCTCAATGGGTGACAGATCCGGAGATCTTGCTGGCCAGGATAGTTGACTTACACCTTCTAGAGCACGTTGGGTGGCACGGGATACATGCGGACGTGCATTGTCATGTTGGAACAGCAAGTTCCCTTGCCGGTCTACGAATGGTAGAACGATGGGTTCGATGACGGTTTGGATGTACCGTGCACTATTCAGTGTCCCCTCGACGATCACCATAGGTGTACGGCCAGTGTAGGAGATCGCTCCCCAAACCATGATGCCAGGTGTTGGCCCTGTGTGCTTCGGTCGTATGCAGTCCTGATTGTGGCGCTCACCTGCACGGCGCCAAACACGCATACGACCATCATTGGCACCAAGGCAGAAGCGACTCTCATCGCTGAAGACGACACGTCTCCATTCGTCCCTCCATTCACGCCTGTCGCGACACCACTGGAGGCGGGCTGCACGATGTTGGGGCGTGAGCGGAAGACGGCCTAACGGTGTGCGGGACCGTAGCCCAGCTTCGTGGAGACAGTTGCGAATGGTCCTCGCCGATACCCCCGGAGCAACAGTGTCCCTAACTTGCTCGGAAGTGGCGGTGCGGTCCCCTACGGCACTGCGTAGGATCCTACTGTCTTGGCGTGCATCCGTGCGTCGCTGCGGTCCGGTTCCAGGTCGACGGGCACGTGCACCTTCCGCCGACCACTGGCGACAACATCGATGTACTGTGGAGACATCACGCCCCACGTGTTGAGCAATTCGGCGGTACGTCCACCCGGCCTCCCGCATTCCCACTATACGCCCTCGCTCAAAGTCCGTCAACTGCACATACGGTTCACGTCCACGCTGTCGCGGCATGCTACCAGTGTTAAAGACTGCGATGGAGCACCGTATGCCACGGCAAACTGGCTGACACTGACGGCGGCGGTGCACAAATGCTGCGCAGCTAGCGCCATTCGACGGCCAACACCGCGGTTTCTGGTGTGTCCACTGTGCCGTGCGTGTGATCATTGCTTGTACAGCCCTCTCGCAGTGTCCGGAGGAAGTATGGTGGGTCTGACGCACCGATGTCAATGTGTTCTTTTTTCCATTTCCAGGAGTGTAGCTTTAAGGTGGGTTAACATGGAGTAGTCGTATATGCCATACCGCTCCATCACAGTCTTGAAATGGTCATTGTAAAACTGCCCACCGTGATCGGTTTGAAGATTGGCTGGTCATCTATTCGTTCCTGTCTGCGGCAGACGATCAAACACCAGAGCAATATCTCTACCGGTTTTCGTTTTCACAGGTAATGCCTATGCGAATTTAGAGAATGTATCAATAACCATTAAAATGTATTTGAATCCATTATTATGAGGCGAATATCGATTCATATCTACAAGATCAGCTTGCCACAGTCTTTCAGCCCTTTAATCATGACATTCCTACAACGGTATGTTTTGCGTGCTGGCTTGTGCAGTTGTCGAACCACGGTCTCCATACTTATTCGATGATACCTCTCTCTCAAAGCTCGGAAATTATGGATACAACCTCATTCGAATGAGCTGTATCGCCCGCAGCAGCCGAAGCCATCATCAGTCAAAGTCTGTCTATTAGTTCATCTGGGTCATCGTAACATATATATACTGTGGGACTTGATTGCTCACTCCTTTATGCTGAAAGTCTACAACCTCACCGACACTTTTAGCTTGTTCACAGTGTACAGGTTTGCATAATGGTAGTGTATTTAGAGTTTTCAGGCTTTTTCAGTTTTCCGTCGGGATTTTTATACAGATCAGTCAAGTTAAGTATTTCCCGATAGACTTTGCGGTCATCGGCAGAGTATTTTAAGTTTTTTGATGGACTTAGGAAGATTAGGTTCATTAAGCCAGGTGTTCTTTTAAACTCTGAATCCCCGATGCGTATTGTGCTATCGGATAAAGTTATAGTTTGAGAGCCCAGCATGTACGGTCTCGCCCTGCTGACACCAAATGTTCTATCTACCTTAACGGTCGGATACTGGTTGGTGAATTCCGCGATTGGATCATTACCATGCAAAGCTATCTTGGTGATAGATTCGGTAACAGATTTAAAAGTTTCATTTAGTGTTTGCTCGCGATCGCGATCTATGTGTCCGAACTTCAGCAAACGTAATTTCTCTCGCGCTGCTTTGCGCACCTGAATGTCTTTATGCTTTGTCGACATCTCGAAGGATACTAATCAGATCTCTGAGTATCACGTGGTTTTATATATGCTTTGTTGTACTTCTTCTTCTCCTTTTTTCCTACGCCAGCTTCTTCAATAACAACGGCCTCGGATTCTATCTGGCCTTCAATTGCGCTAATTCTGTTCTCTATCCGGTTTTGGTTAATGGCAAGACGTTTCTGGGTGCCCTTTAATTCCCTTGCAACTTTAACTAGTCTGGACTCAAGATTTTTAAATTTGATATCGGCGTACATTCGGGCACTCTGTCTTTGCACACCTATCTGTCAGACTGAGCGTCCGCCATGGGTACGAATTTGTCCATGGTGAAGTGTTAACGGATGGGATATGGTATTTTCGTACGTTTATAAATGGAGAAAGTCTTTGAAGTTCCGGCTATAACTAGCGTCATTCAGTTTACGGGTTTCATCAATAACGAGAAGGCCGTATTGTGCGTGATTCCAGCAATGAGCACATATCTTTACCAATTCATTGTATGAGATGTCGGTCCCTACGTGAGCATTGTAAATGTGCTTTAAATTCAGGTTGTCTTGTTTGAATGCTATAATGAGATTTGCGTTATCCCTCACCGGCTGTTTTGGGATCCTGAGATACGTTTGACTCAGATAAAATACATCAACACCCATATGACGGCCAAAGCAGAAATATTTACGGATTTGATCTTGCTTTTCAACAGCGACATCATCAAATATGAAGGCAGTGTTAGGCTTTACCTCTTCAGTAGGGGGGGGGGGGGGGGGTGGACTTCGTCGCTTTCACTGAAGGCTCTGTGCGTTACATCATCTATTCGATCTAATATTTTCTTCAGTAACTGGTACTTGGCCTGAAAGAGTGTTTTGGAGAAGACGAAAAGGTGCTCGAAGCGGACTCCTTCTAGGTGCGTTAACAGAGCCATGAGGACATTTGTCTTACCACAGCTGGATGGACCTACAATTATAGCTCGTATGCTGTCAGGAAGGAGTGGTCCATTCTTGTTGGTCTTCTGGTCTTGGTCATCATCACAGGACCAGTCACATGCAGCAAAGCCCTTGAGGCGAGGGTGTTTCACCCAGCCCGCCATGATAACTACTGTGGTATGTCAAGGTGTGGAATACGCTTTTATATGATCAAAAATATGGGTGAATTACAATAGTCCGGTATTCTCTCAGTAAATCTGAGTTCGACATTTTCAACACTTATTCGATGAATAGCACAAGACTTGGGCACTGGTTTTATACACATACTAAAACAATGTTCTATATCATCTATGTGGATGCTACATGTGTGAACTAGATCAGTTCGTCGCTCTGCTGGATCAGAGGCAGTTGTCTGTTGTATGCTGGGAGCTTATATGTTGGCTTTAGAAAAGGTCGACAGTTCCAACTGTAGCAGATGTTTTTATGAGATGGGTAATGCATTTTTAAAGCATTTCGTTGGAGGGAGTTTATTTTGAGGACTGTGTTCTTGTTCTTATTCACATGTTCCAGGATTAATGCACGTTTCTATTCAGCATGTAGGAGGTTAGAGGGGCAGTACTCGGCTGTATGCTTGCAAACTACATTGCTGTTAAACTCGTTACAGTCAGACACCAATAACGCATCGGTTAAACACATTCTGCAGGATGGTCTTCAATGGTATATGTTTACGCCAAAGCGAATTGGTGTCAACTGAAGGTCTCTTGTGTTTTGGAAGAGTGAATTTTTGATGGTAAATAAACCTGCAGTTTGCTCATGCACATGAGCATATGCTGGTTACGGCACGCGTCCTGGCTCCATCCCTCTGCATTGGCGAAATCTGGTAAACAGAATTCTTGTACTTATTGCTCCGACACTCCTCCATTATCATACTCCTCCACACCTCATGTAGTGATCTGTGGCTACAGTCCTCCCTCTAAGGTCTTCATGAAATGCAGTTATTGAAGGCTGCTCTATCACCCACATCCATGTCTATGATCGAACACATGGCAACGACAGCTCAGCATAGACTTAATGTGCAGGAGAACGGTAATGGTAGTTCAGTGGAGGTAGCATAATTGGCTTTCTTCTCGTCAAAATCAACCATCTTTAATGACACCGCGGTGGCGCCCTCTGAGGGCAAGGGTATGAACCAACACAGTTGGATTGCATACATATGTGTATGATATAAATAATAATAAATGATAATGAATGTTAATAAATGATAATCAATAATAATAAAGACTAGTACAGTTTTGCATGCATTATCATGCTGGAATTCTACATCTCGCCATTTTTTCTTCTGGAGGTTAGGTTAGTGGACATAGCACAAATCGCCTATTTTCACGCCAAAACCCGCCATCTTGGATGACGTCATGCACTGTTGCCAAGACTACATGCTGCCATCTTGTATGATGTCATCGCCACCATCTTGAAAAAATTTGGCAACAATGTAGAGTGGGTTGACACCTCCTTGTCCCCCTACTTGCATGGAGACCCCTGGGACAAGATCTACAGCATCACTCGCAGGAACATGCAGAACGAACTCGAGCATTGCACCGAACGTCAGAAGAAAAAGTTTGGAAGATACCGGAAGTAGACAGACAAAGCGATTCCCGACATGTCACACACATTGGTAACCTCACTGAACGACAATTGACCGGAGAGGAAGTGTCTATTCTTCAAAAAGGAGGGAATTTCGCTATCATCCCGAGAACTATACCTATGGAGGAGAACATTGCCAACACCGAAGCAGCCAATCGGACCCTTCCTTGTGGAAGGGCAGAGGAAATACGCACTGAAACTGATATGATACTACGCCGAGCAAAACCACCAGCTTGCAACCTGAAGAATAAAGAGGTACAAGCCATTAAGAATCTCAACGCTGACAAGAGTATATTGGTACTACCTGCCGATAAGGGAAATGCGACCGTCGTAATGAAGACTGAAGATTATGAGCAAACGAACCGAGGCCTATCAAATCCGACGACGTACCAAAAACTAAGCACAGATCCGACGCAGCGTATCACGCGGAATACGAATCGATTAATCAAGGCGTCTTCTCTGGCGGTGGACATACAGAGAAACCTGCGCTACACCGAAGCCCTGCCACCTGGGCTGTATGGATTACCTACGATCCATAAGAACAACGTTCCACTGAGATCGATCGTTAGCGCTCCTGGCTCACCGACGTATAAACTGGCAAAACACTAGACCTCTCTGCTCCAGCCACACGTGCGGAAGACCGACAAATACATAAAGGACTCAGGACAGTTCATTGAGAAGCTGAAGAAACTGAAACTTGCATCAAACTACATCCTGGTCAGCTTTGATGTTGTTTCGTTGTTTACGAAACCGCCCCTTAGTGACCCTCAGGAGCACATCGGTTCAATTTTCTCGCAAGACGTCATAAAGCTCTTCCATGCATGTCTCACCACGAGCTATTTCACGTGGAATGGCGATTTCTTCGAACTGCTAGAAGGCGTCGCCATGGGTAGTCTTCTTAGTGCAGTGGTGGCCAACCTCTTCTTGGAACAATTCTAAGCACAGGCACTGGACTTGGTGACTTGCAAACCTATGGTGTGGTACAGGTACGTCGATGATACTTTCGTGGTGTGGAGGCATGGTGAAGAACAGCTCTGTCACTTCCTAAGATACTTGAACAGCCTCCATGCCAACATAACATTTACCATGGAAGAAAAGAACAAGAAATCGCCATTTCTAGATGTGCTAGTCACGAGGGACGCCGAAAAACTTGGACACAGCGTGTATCGAAAACCGACACTCACGGACCGATACCTGTACATACTATCAAACCACCACCCGAGCCAGAAAAGTGGCATGCTTAGTAGGCTCATAATGAGAGCAGGACGAATATGTGAGCCGCAACACCTCAAACGAGAAATGCAACACGTGGAAACTGTTCTGAGGAGCAATGGGTACTCCACAAATTATATTAGAAGTGTAACAGAGCCAAACACTCGGCGAAGTAAGGAACCAGAAAAAGAAATGTCGGATAAGGCCATTCTGCCATACATTCCCAGAGTGATGGTCAGAATCGGCCGTATATTGGGCAAACATGGCGTAAAGACGATTTTCAAACCGACAAGGAACATCAAAGAGTGTCTTAGATCGGTGAAGGAGAAAGGAGACCCACTTGCAATGTCGGGAGTATACCGTATACCATCCACATGCGGAAATGTTTATGTCGGAATGATTGGACGATCAATTAACACCAGGATCAAAGAGCATAAGCGACACTGCAGGTTGGGGCAGGTGGAGAAATAGGCCGTGGCAGAGCACGCACTGAATCAGACCAACCACGTAATAAAATTCGCCGACACGGAAGTTCTGGCTGTAGAGAAGCACTATCACACGCTCTTATTCAGAGAAGCTGCAGAAATACAAAAAACACAATAACAGTTTCAATAAGAAAGAGAAAAGCCTTAAGTTAAACGGATCCTGGCATCCCGTACTGCAGCGAACAACCGTCGCAGGTAGCAAGAGGAGAACCGCACCGGAAATAACCGCGGAGAAGCCCTCGGGCCAGGTACATATAGTCTGCGGCCGCGAGCTCGGCTCCAGTTCACCACCGGCAATGGAGGGTGAAGCTTTAACAATGCCAGCCACTGGTGCTGGTGAAACGTTAGAAAAATCTTTAAATGAAGATCGGCCAAAGAACCCGAGACAGAAGCCAATATGCAGTTTGTCATTAATGACCACATTTATGCACAAACTCTCAAAGTAACATACACACAACAACTGAGAAGAAATATAAACATGTAATTTACTATAAATAATGCAAATGAGACATTTTTCTGTGCTGTACGGCATGAAAACACACGCATATTAGCTATACCATGCTTCAGAACAAATCCACAAAAATTAAAAAAATATTATTTTTATATTTTCCGCAATTGTCAAATTTAATCTGAAGTTCCTTCCGCACTAGCAAATCATCTTCACTCACCCCTCGACGCTCATCGAAGTCACGATATTTTTACGTTTGAAGTCGCGCTACTAGTCGTGTTGGCGTTGCCTCCTCCGGTGTGGCACCTGCCAGGCGATGCGTTGCTGTAGCTGAGCGTGGTGCCGTGTCCACTGCTAAGTCCGCTGTAAATGGCGCTGATGTGGTCTCGTGATTTGGAGGTTGGCGATGGGATGGATCTGCTGTCACGTATTTCGCTGAATGTAGGGTAGGTGACGCTGGCGTCGTATACTTCGGAGGTACGCCACTAATGTCGAACTCTGCGTTATCGTTGTTTCTGCTTCAGGCACTTTATTTGGCTCTAGCCACTGGTCAGTGTGGTACACCTTCGCTATCCAAATACTTGATGTCGCGGCGTGTGGCCCTGCTTGACTGCTTCAAATGCTTTGGCTCGCTACTTACAGAGTATGGGTGACGTCATCCAACAATTACGCCACAGTCAACACACGTAAATGCGGTAACAGTTTATGGGTCCACATCGAATTGAGCGATTTACACCGCCCAAAAGATAATTTAGTATACAAAGTCACTTGAGAATATGCTCCTCATACTTTCCTAACGGAATTTTGGCTGGTTCACTCGCGATTATGAACAACCGTGCCTTTTCTTAGAGTATGAATTTTACCATAATTGCCCGCATCTCGTGGTCGTGCGGTAGCGTTCTCGCTTCCCACGCCCGGGTTCCCGGGTTCGATTCCCGGCGGCGTCAGGGATTTTCTCAGCCTCGTGATGGCTGGGTGTTGTGTGATGTCCTGACGTTAGTTAGGTTTAAGTAGTTCTAAGTTCTAGGGGACTGATGACCATAGATGTTAAGTCCCATAGTGCTCAGAGCCATTTGAACCATTTACAATACTTCAGGCGGGTTTTCATGTCCATACTGCAATACATTATTTGTTACTACTGCTCTTGTCACTTAAATTCATAAAAACAAATTGTTTAGTGAATCTCAGTCACTTTCCCACTGTATTGTCTAAATAACGTGCTTCGTTCCCTCGATTTCTAATTTCACCATAAATACGTAATATTACACTGTTTCTAGTTGAAATACTCTAATTTTATTCACGGTAACGACAATACCGGATTACTCTTGAACTAAAATCGTCCGATAATTGCGAATGTCTTTCCACTGAAACCAAAAATGGTGCTTAATATACCATTGTTCGGATCCGAAGATTGCAACTGTTCTTGGTAAGGAAGCCAAGATGAAACACCCCCGTTACTGTGTTTTTGTGATTCACCGAAGCCGCTAAACAGTTAATTATTATGATTATATGACCGCGTGCTTAATGGATGGAAGGCCATCGGTTATCCTGCTGTTGTTTCGGCGGTATTTGAACCGTGTGCGGCTGTTCTTAGATGGAATAGTTATTATTGAAAGTTGGTCTATTATTAAAGACCATAAAGCCTGTGATATAGAAACTGATACGAATTTTCTACTAACACACAAACTCTGATGCAGTTGCTACCTTCGCCTTACACGTTTAGTTACGGTTATATCTTCTATTGGTTGCTAATTTTAAATACTTCGGCACAAGCAATGATTATGGTTAGCATTCACAACAGTCCTCACTGTAGTCCATGGTTGTTGCTGGCCGACGCGGTTGACGTGAAACGCGTAACTCAGCACTTGTCACTTCTAGTTTTACATCATTAGCAAATCAGTATTGATGAGGGTTAACCCCACGACGATAAGGGGGACGCGCTCATACTACACAGTTTGCTGAATTTACAATTTACTCCCCAGTCCCCACATCCGCCGTTGACACCGTACTCAGCTCGACCACCATTCTTGCCCGTCTTCCCAGCACTGGTGCTCACTCGACACTCATCTCAGTGCCTCCTGTAGCGCTCGACAACCGACTCCTGTTGGCTATCGACCTTGGAGTCGGATACTAATATCTATGATAGTGCGATCACCGATCCCTTACACCCACAAATCTAAAAATTTAGAGGTAAGTGTTACCACCTGTTGCTGGGTACAGGAACTACCAAATCTGACATTGGTCTCATCCGTAAATATCATATTAGGATGTAATACTAGGCAGAGAGTTTCTTGTGTTTCGCTAAGTACGATTAATGTAACGTAAAAAACTGGCTAACCTTCCGCTGCACTCCGGGTTCCCTCTAGCGGAAGGAGGAACAATAGCTGAGTAGAAGGGCAGACAACAATGCGCCGATGATAAACAGTCAACAATTTGAAAAAGTTTGGGGCCTGAGGTAAATCATTTTGGAATTAATAAAAGTGTCAACAGGAAATATAATACTTCTTTAATATGCAATATTAATCACTTTGTGAACCTACTTTGAGTGTTTGAAGTGTTCAGTTGACACATTCGGTACAGAATACAAATAGTGAACATGTCGGATGTAGAAATGGGAACGTTGACGAAAGTGTGAAAAATCTGTGGAATTGAAAGAGCAGGGGTAATTCGGACAATTGGCGCAAAGAAGTTGAGAAGAAGAAGCGAAGCATGGTAAAGGGTACAGTAACTATAAGGGTGTAGTGAAAAGGGAAAAATCACAAGATTCAGATTGAGCCTATGCGAGACAGTGCTTCGATATTGCACTTATAGGTACAGAGGAGAAGTTGTTTCCCGATATCCGAAAATAAGTAATAATGATCTTAAAAATTCTAATTTATTTGTATGTTTCAATATGAATACTGTCAAGCAGAGGTATGCTCATGATCCAGAGAGGAGTAGACCACTAACATCTATAGGTCTACTCTAACTGAAGTAGACGTTCAGATTTGTAAGAAAGCTTTTCAAGCAATCTTCGGTATAAGCAATGCATGCCTACCCCCCGTGTATCAACAAGAGAAGCTAGTTTCCGTTTTTTATTAGGCAACAAAACACTAGCTTTACATTCAAAATGATAGGTTTATGTATACGTGATATTAAAAGCTAAGTATGTGGATAAGCGGGCGACCAGTAACAATCGCCCAAATAGATGCAGCGAGGAGTACCAAGAATTTGCATGGGCTCATGAACGAGTAAATAAATTTTCTACGCAATCAGTTCACTACTCCAAAGAAGAGAACCCCAACATGACATATCTGTCTGCAGACCTAAACATCAGCAAGATGTACAGTCTCTATCACGACAAGCGCAAAGACAGCAACAAGGAACCTCTTAGCCTGGCATTTATTGTAAAATAATTAATAAGCTTTTAAGTATTGGCTTTGAAAAACCAGGTAGAGGAACCTGTCAAGTATGTTGTCGCCTTAATATGCAAATTTCATGGGAGGAAAACGGTCAGGGAAAGAACTGGAAGCAAAACTGAAGTTCCATGTTAAACAGGCTAGTACTGCCTATGAAAATCTGAAACAGACTCAGGATACCAAAAAACTTATAATTCTGTTATGGTCACTGCTTTCGTCAGTGGATGCATTGTTCTGCGACATCAAACTATGGAAGTGGCCATTGGCTCGCGCTACTTGACCCATACCTGAATTTCCCTTTTACAGTTAATGGCAATTGGTGGTTGTGGATGTTTGATATTTTTCTTCTTTATTAATTATTATTTTTCATGTTACGTTACAGATAATAACAATAACTGGTCCATACTGTATGCAAACAAACAAGAATGAATTAATTAGATTTTTTTTCAAGCCTCATTTACGCAATCTCATGTTTCTCCTTTTGTAAATACTGTGTGTTAGCTCGTTTTTCCGCGCACGTCTTCCATTGCTGCTGTTAATTTACATGGCGAGTAAAAAGCTCCTGCGTTTCTGATCTGTTTTCTGCCGTGCGTTCGGGAATCGTGTATAGCTCCACAGTGAGTCGTTTTTCTGTGATGTGCGAGCAGGGATTTGGTGCATATATGTCGGGTGTGCGTCGGTAGGCCAATGGTTACAATTATTCATGCGGTCGGTACGCACAAGGTGTTGTCAGAGCCGGTTTGTAGTGTATCAGTAACATATGTGTTCCTCGTTTGTTGGGCTGATGCGTTCCGGGAACGGTTATAGCTCCACTGCTAGTACTCTCACTGTGACATGTGATCGGTAATGAGGCACACATGTCTTACGTTTGTTTGCTACTTCAAACACGTGAAAGATAGTTACGTATAATTTGGCGGTCTGTTGTGTTGTACTAGCCTGTGTTAAGACCGTGTAGATGCTGTTTGAGATCTGACTGATTCCGTTCAAATATGCTTCAAATGGCTCTAAGCACTATGGTACTTAACATCTGAGGTCATCAGTCCCCTAAACTTAGAACTAATTAATCCTAACTAACCTACGGGCATCACACACATCCATGCCCGAGGCAGGATTCAAATCTACGACCGTAGCAGCAGCTCAGTTCCTCGCCGCATCGCCTAGAACCGCTCGGCCACAGTGGCCTGCACTGATTTTGTGTCGTAGTGATGTGACAAGAGTAGTGTTTACTTACAAGCGATTAGTTTGTAAGTTTCCGAGAGGATAACGGGAAAGTATCGCGGGTGTGTGCTGTGTGCACTGACAGTCACTAAATTAACTCTGGAGGTACCACTGTCTGTTAGATGTCTGCTTAGAGAGTGACCTGTGGACATGTTTTTGAGGACCGTGTCTGATTGTAGTTTAATTTGGTATGATCTTGTGTAGTGTAATGCAGTATAGTACTCGAGAAACAGTGGACGTGTGTTTGTTGTTGCTGTTTTCCATTTCTTTGTGGCGTTCCTTACGATTGTTTTGTGAAGTCCTACACCAAGAACGATTCTCACTGGGTGGTTGATTGAGTAGCGTAAGATGCACTGTTGTGGTTGGCAGGAGAGCCAACACAGGGTTACTAAAGGAGGCCGAAATTCACGCGTTTTAGCTCACGCAGGCTGGCGTGAGGTCTGGAATTAGAATTAAGAAAAACGGACGTAGCTGGTGGAATACTTAACTTTAATCCATTAACGGTGAACGTCGCTCTTGACATTACATGATTCACAATATCAATAATCACTGATAATAGCGCCTTGGTAGGCCGTAGCAAATAACGTAGCTGAAGACTATGCCAACTATCGTCTACGCAAATGAGAGCGGAGAAGTCAGTGAACCATCGCTAGCAAAGTCGGCTGTACAACTGGGGAGAGTGCTAGGAAGTCTATCTAGACCTGCCGTTGGCGGCGCTCGGTCTGCTATCACTGATAGTGGCGACACGCGGGTCCGCCGTATACTACCGGACAGCGGCCGATTTAAAGGCTACCACCTAGCAAGTGTGGTGTCTGGCGGTGACACCACATCCCTCCCCCGCAAATCGGCGTACGGTTGTGACATAAGGCTTCCGCCCGCTGTGGGGAGGACAGCATGTTGACGTATGCGACGAGGTGGGGAGCCTAACAACAGGCGAGGCTGTGCCACCCGCACCCTGCCATTCGGACCGCGGGGAGCTAGGAAACGTCTGAAAACCTGCTCCAGGGTGCACGCCAACATGCGGTGTATGCGCCCGTAGAGAGACTAGAGGGGCCGAAGGGTCGACCTCAATCGGGCCGGGACAGCCGACGGGCGAAGATGACCTATAGTCCGGAGCGGGAAAGAGTTCCATATCGAAGGACAGCTGGACACGGGAAGCGATCGGCGGCGCGTGACCCACGGAGGCGCCCGGCGGCTGCGGCGACGCGTCCACTGTGGGCGTCGCCGGCGGGAGAACATGCGGCGGCAGCGGTGGCGGCGTCGCGTCGCCATGAGGCAAAATGGAAGGCAACGTCGGTAACACCTGGGGCTGAGGCGAGCCAGTAGATGGATCCCCGATCCGTGACTTTGACAAGGGCCATTGCATATCAACAAAACGCAGAACGGGAGTTAGGACAGGGTCGGCAGCTGTGGCTGTAGCTACACGACGAAAATCAATCGGAAACGATTCGACCACGTCATCGGTTTCTGCATCAATGAACATGCAAGCAAGTTCGGAGGAATCGAATGCCCTATCCTCAGCAACAGGCAAGCGGGACAACGGGAAGCGGGACAATGCATCTGCGTTTCCGTGCTTAGCAATTGACCGATACAAGATATCCTAGCAGTACTGCGAGAGGAATATAGACCGCGAATGAATTTCTGCGCTGTACGTGGAGGTACAAGCTTGATCGGATGAAAAAGCGATGTCAAAGGTTTGTGGTCTGTGATTATGGCAAAGTGACGACCATACAAGAAATCATAAAATTTTGTAACACCAAATACGAGATCCAATGCTTCTTTCTCGATCTTCCGCAGACGAGAGCAATTTGGACGCAAAGGCAAGAGGGCGATCGTGCGATCCATCTTTGTGCGCAAGCTCAGCACCGATCCCGAAATCGGATGCATCCACTACCAACAAAAGGGGCTTCTGGGGATCGAATGGCGTTAGGCAAGTATTGGAAAGCAACGCCGATTTCAACTGGCGAAAGGCGCGTTCGCATTCCGTCGTCCAGACGAATGGAACACCCTTGCGGCGTAAGCGATGAAGCGGAGCTGAAATGGAAGAGGCATGCGGAATACAGTTATGATAATAGTTGATTTTCTCCAGCACACTCTGTAGCTGCTTCAAATTCTGCGGCGACGGCAAGTCTTGTGTGGCACGGAGGTGCGTTGGACTGGGATGCATGCTTTGGGCATTTAGTACATGTCCCAGGTATGGCAAATCCCGAGCAAGAAACACACATTTGTCCTTCCACAAGCGAAGACCATTTTGTCGCAAGACCTGAAATAATGTTCTGAGTTTGGCCAAATGTTATTCTTCCGTCTTTCCGGAAATCACAATATCGTCCAGATAATTTGCTGCAGTAGGTACCGACGCACAAACAGTTTGTAGATATTGCTGAAACAATGCAGGGGCGGCTTCACACCCGAATGGCAGTCGTTTGAAGCGATACAAACCAAAATGCGTGTTAACCACCAAAACGCGCTGGGATTCTTTGTCCACCGGTATTTGCAAGTATGCATCTGCAAGGTCCAACTTCGAAAAATATTTACCCGGGCACAGTTTGTCAGAAAGATTTTCCGGGCGGGGTAAAGGAAAAGTTGCAATCACTAGTTGTGGATTCACTGTTGCCTTGAAGTCCACACAAAGTCTCAACTTTCCGGAAGGTTTTGGCAAAATTACAAAAGGTAATGCCCAGAGAGAAGCCTGCACACGTTCAATTACACCTTGTGATTCCAAATCGTGTAACTTTTTTGCGACCTCATCACGCAATGCGTGGGGAACATTGCGCGCTCCGAAAAATTTCGGTTACGCGTTTACTTTCAGTTCGAAATGTGCTTTATAGTTCTTAGCGCAACCGAGGGCCGGTGGAAAAATGTCTGCAAATTCTTCACATAGACGAGAAACACTGAATGCACAGTCTGGTTCACTGATTGGACCTTATTTACTATAGACAAGTTAAACTACTGAAATAAATCGAAACCAAACAAGTTCACTGCAGAAGAAGAACGAAGGACGGAAAATGACACAAGTTTTGTTTGTCCTCTGTATGTTGCAAGAATGCTGCACTGTCCTAACACAGGGATACCTTGACCTGAATAACTACTTAATTTAACATTTGCGGCACGCAACGGAGGTGAGCCCAGCAGTTGGTAAGTGTCTTGATTGATCAGTGAGCTCCGGTATCGAGCTGGAATGGTATCACGTTGCCGTGAATGTCCAAGTCTACAAAAAGTTTATTGTCCTGGTGACGACAAGAGCGACTGTCTCGTGCAACGTGAACTGACACTTGCGACTTGACGGGAGTTCCGGCGATGTCGACGCACACTATTTTTGGGACGAACACAGGCACTGTTAGAGAGTGGCACTGCGCGGAGTGGAATGAACTACATGAATTGCCATGGGCGAAGTTTCGCGATCCTGAGTATCCTTGGTTCGATTCCGATTCGATTCTGGCGCGAAGCAAAGGGCCTGGAACGGTTTTGAGCTTCCGATCTGAGCTTTTTCTGGCAAACACTCTGAACATGTCCTTTTTTATTACAACTAAAGCAAATAGCTTGGCGTGACGGGCAATTCTCACGCGAATGTTTAGTAGCACATCGCGGGCATGATTTGATCACTGCATTTGCTTGCCGGCGCGGCAAACGTGGCTGAGAGCCAGGCGGCAGCTGCGCTGCCGGGCGCGAGGGCTGTTTACTGCTCCGTCTCTCTAGACATGCCGTATGGCGGCGCTCGGTCTGCAATCACTAATAGTGGCGACACGTGGGTCCGCTGTATACTACCGGACCGCGGCCGATTTAAAGATTACCACCTAGCAAGTGTGGTGTCTGGCGGTGGCACCACATGCACCTTACTATGAAAGCTCGCTATTTAGGTCTTAGGTGGTTAGTTCCTCGCTTTAAACTTAATTCCAGGTTTCAGTTATGGTTAGTGGCTGTAAAAGCAGCCATAATTTGTTATTAGGGCGTATTGAGTAACTGATAAGTAACGACAGCTAACTAAGGTACCGACGGTCAGTTCAGCAGTTTGAGTCACTTTGGGCGTCGTTTAGAGCGGCCACTGTTTGCTAGTTATGTGTAGTAATTTGGATTGCTAACTGGTAACGTAGAGAAACGTTACCTGTATTCGTACTTGATGGTGAATGCTTTTTGTGTCCATCCTGTTTATTGTTTTGTTATGTTCAAACATTACAGTAATGTGATTTTCGTTAATGCTTTTCTGGTGTGGTTTTATGGCAATGAATAACGGAATGTTATGGTAATGCTAAAGTAACGCTTAGTTTAATAATGAAATTTTCACTCCGCAGCTGTGTGTACGCTGATATTAAACTTCCTGGCACATTAAAAATTAGTTTCCACCGAAATTTGAATTTGGGATCTAAGTTTTTCGCTGATAAGTCCTCATCCGACTAAGGTAAGAAGCCACGAGTCATGACCCGCCATCACAGCCTTACTTCCGGCAGTAAAACTTCTCATTCCTTTTAAATGTCATAGAAGCTCTCTTAAGCCGGGAAACACCGCGAAAGGCGAAGGTCCTTAGTTAGAGTCTCGATCTGGTACAGATTTTCAATTCAATCTGTCAGGAAGTTTCAGTGCCTTTGGTCTTTGGCTCTTTTTTTTCACAAGCTTCGCAAGGACGGCTTCCGCAGAGGAAAAATAGCGGAGTACTTCACCGGCGTGAGCGTCGACTCCAAGCAGCAGGCCGACATCCCGTCGGTTGGTTGGCAACATTTGTGTCGGACGACCGCTCGTGGCCCGGCTGCCCCCCTCTACCTAGCTGTCATCGGCACCACTCCGTAACCGCCGTGACGCACCGTTGATCCATGCAACTGCTTGCTGATAAAGAGGAGTAACATTCGGTAATCCTCGTGGTGATCGGTGTCATTGTCTACCCGACCTCCTAATTACATTCTGGTTTGTACCCGACCCTTAGAGTTTTACTCGGTCGGCTCTTTGGTCGTGAATATACACAGTAGTATTGTACTGGACACTAGCTGTCGTTTGAAAGTTTGTTCTGATATTATACTGCACTTACTTTCTGGTTTATACGCGATCATGAATGTTTGAAAGAATCACCTCCTGATCGGAAGTACGCTCGGAACAATTGTACCAAGGCACAAAAACACTCCGTCTTCAGGCCACGATTGGCATATCGGGACCATCCGACCGCCGTGTCATTCTCGTTGGAGGATGAGGGTAGGAGGGGCATGGAGTCAGCACACCGCTCTCCCTGTCGTTATGATGGTATTCTTGACCGTAGCCGCTACTATTCGATTTAGTAGCTCCTCAATTGGCATCTCCAGGCTGAGTGCACCCCGAAAAATGGCAACAGCGCATCGTGGCCTGGATGGTCACCCATCCAAGTGCCGACCACGCCCGACAGCTCTTAACTTCGGTGACCTCACGGGAACCGGTGTAGCCACTGCGACAAGGCCGTTGCCTCTACCAAGGCACAGGTTGCCGTTAAATAAACAGGGGTCTTGTAGTTAGATTTAGATGTTAACTAGTTCAATTCCTTGATTGCAATTGTATTTGAGATAATCTGAACCACGTCTTGCCCCAAGCTCTGCGTTGCTGTCTTTGAAAGACCAAGTCATTATTCGTATACTTTTAATTGGATCTTGGGGGTCCCCCGAGTGTTCTCTTGTAATAATTGGTTATACGTAATGTTCTAAAACGTTCCTTCAGAGTGGCCTTCGTAACTGAGAAGCAATTTGACTTTTGAAATATTAACAGTCAACTGTCATCAGGGCTTTAGTCAGAATAAGATGGTGAAAATGGAGTGGTTGGGACCCAGTTGCACCTTGGTTGCTGATTGAAATAAAAAGGTGGACCGCTTTGAAGCAAACCTTATTATTGTCATAATTGTTTCCTAATTTGTTCAACCTTTAAGCATAGGTGCGCATCTTTACCCTTTACCCGGAACCTCCCGACACACAGTTTCTAAATAAATAAAAAAAATTCGTCATCTTTTGAGTAATCGGAACACTCTTGCCATCAATATTACTTATATCTTCATGTATTGCAGGAGGGCGTTTAATAAGAGAAACTGTGCCCAGCGCGGGAGTAAACACGGCTGTTTCACCCGATAACGGGCGGTATGCAAGTCCGGGCCCTTTTAATTATTATCATGTTGTTCTTGTTTTGATGTTTCTTGTAAAAGCTTATTCATTTCACAAATTTGTTAATTTGTAAAGAAAACAAATTTATGATTATATATTGTTAAATAAACGGGCTGTGTGAAAAGAAAATTACATTGGTGGGTCCTCCCTTCCATGATTTCGTTATTACCAGTAAATACCACGTCTCACTAGTCACTTATTAATTTCTCTACTACAGAGCGAGTGTGTCCCGTTTTCCATGCTTCTTACTAATTCGGCAGCCGATTGGGTGTGAACCACCGTCGCTACCTATGTCGAGCCGATGCTTCCGGTACGGGTCTTTGTTACGGGCATATGGGCTACTGAGGGGCTGTCGGGCATCCAGCAAACTGTCGGCGCTCTTTTAGAAAAGAAAAGGAAACAAACAAAATAGCTAAAAAGAAAATTTGAAATATTTGTCAGTTCTGAACATTCTAAGTAGCCAACACCATCGCCTCATTACGTCCCCCATTTCTCTCTGCTTGTTTTAGATCTGAAAAGCACACTATAGATTTCCTTCCTACCCTTCGGCAATAGGAGCTAGCGTTACACGTCTAATCACCTTGTCAGCTGCATAGCGTTAAGCCCAGCTCTTCCGTCCGTCCTGTCATTGCTGGCTTTCCCTCCCAGAGCCCCTCTGCCATGAGGTAACGTGTTCGTGAGCCCCCAAGGCTACTGGTCGGGCTAGTTGGTGGCCACGCGGGCTCGAATTTATGCCGATGTTTGTCATAAACAGACGGACGTGGCCCGCCTCTAAAGCCGGGTGATTTATGTGCGGCTTAAGCCAAGCGACTTTGCAAGGGTGCCGGCACCAGCCCAAAAACATATCTTCGACAGTGAAATATTGCCCACGTTCACTTCACCCACGCTTCTTGCCAGCTGCAATGTGGTCTTCAGCCCAAAGGCCAGCATGCGCTTCGCAGGAACCCTGCTTATTATTACGCAGTTTCTTATCGGGGGATCGCTAATGTGCATGTCGATGCTCACACTTTTTACTTAACGCTTGAAGTAAATACTGCTATGAGTTTCGAATAATTTCGTTATAAATACGCCATCATCAGACAGAAGTTTGGTTATTGTTCTTGTCCAACGCGCATCGGAGCTGCAACTAATGCGGATCGGAGCTGCAACTAAAACAAAATGATTTGCAAACAGACCATTAATTCACTAACGTTTTGAGGAAAGGTCGTAGTACTGATGCATATAAATATAATTATAAGCCTTCGACACTGGCGCCAACATGTTGTAGAATCGTGGAACGTGTTCTATACTCACTAACTGTGACCTCTGTGCTGGATATAAATCTCTGCAGAGACCAACGTGGAATCCGTAAAGAGATCCTGCGCATCATTGGTCCCTCTGTTTGCAATGAAATCCAGACAACTGTAGACAAAGGCGCCCATCTTGATCTGTGTTCTTTGACTTCCAGAGGGCATTTCACAGAGAATGCCATGTCATTTTGTGAGCAAAGTACGGGCTTGCTGAGTATCTGGTTTGTAACAGGATTCAGGGCTTTCTGAGAGACAAAAATCAATACGTTATTCTCAACACGAAGAAGTAGACAACTGCAAAGGTTCGAGAGTACCCCAAGTGAATCTTATCCGGTAATTATTGCTTAAAATATACATGAATGGTATAGTGGATTGTATCGGTAGCTCTATGAGGCTTTTTGCAGTCGGTTAGTTTGTGTTCAAGGAGGTGGTAATGCCCAAAGACTGTACCGAAATGCAAGAAGGTCTGTCAAGGATCGATGATTCGTGCAGGGCATGGGAGTTGATACCGAACATATATAAATACAACGTATATTATGTAGAGATCAGAACTAAAAGGACACAATAGAGGGGGTGCAATATCAGGAGTCCCGCCACGGCCAGTACTTCGCCTATTACATTTCTCATTATATGTTAATGATCTGTCAACAATTCGCTGGCAACCTTCAGTCACATCTAACTGCAAGTCCAACAAACTTGTGCACAGCATCAAGAATGTGAATGGTGATTTACTTGCGTTATCTGACGGGGCGCAGACCATAGATTTGAAACTTCACACATCTAAAAAAAGCAAGCAATGTTAGTCGCTCACAGAAGACTTCTTAACCCACCCTCAGTCCTAAACGGCACAGAAATAATCCTTCCGTCTTCTCCAAGAAACTTGGGGCTAATTCTGGACCATCACTTACGCTGGGCCTCAGGACAAAGCTGCAGTCTGTTGGATGGTGTCAGCGTTACTTCATTCACTACAGAAATATAAATATGTGTCACCTACCAGACTTCAAAAGACGTTCGTGGAGCCACTAATACTCCCGCTACTCGACTGCAGTGATGGTATTCTCCAAGAACTTTCGTACGGAAGCTCATGCAGGCTAGAACTGCCGATCAATGGTTGTGTGCGATTCATTTGTGACGTACGCTCTTTCCACCATACCACTAGTGCCCATGAACATGGCTACATGCCGAACAGCGTAGAGCCTATCATACTGTAATTTTGCTACATGGTCTTCTCAATAATTGCGCGCGCTCTTTCACTGCACTGCATCCTGAACAGCACAGCGGAAATACTTGTCAAATAATAAAATCCTCTCTGTACCATCACATAACAATGCCATGTTCTCTAAACAATTTTTGTGTTAGAAACCCGATTTCAAAACAATCTTCTTCATAAATCAGAGAAATTAAATTCCTTCTAAAGTTCATAGGGTAGTAAACGACCAACCTTCCACCACATCAGCGTCTCTCCCCGATACTAGGCTGCAACTCACTCTCGTCAGTTCTCCCTTCCATTTTTTTCCCTTTATTGTAATTTCAACACCTCTTCATCAGATAGGCTGACAGCAGCACCTTACACTGCTCTTCGGCCTCAGAGTTAACAATGGGAAAACATATAGAACGCACATAAGAGATTGAACAATTTGGCGGGTAAAAAACAGTAGACACAGAACATAAATACCACGCGTAGCCGTTCACACTCGACCAAAAGCCACACTAAAAACTGTCGACACAACCCACAAACATTGATGATTACGACGGCACATTTGAACGTTGGAGCGTGACGGCGAACACTAAACACAAACACGATGGCACACACACAAGAAACTGGTGGTGGTGATCTCCGGTGCGCGAATGTCTGGGGACCTGCCAAGAGGGGCAGAAGGGGGAGGGGGAGGGAGAGGGGTGAGCAAGGATGCCACTGGCAGAGGAGATGGTAGAAGGAGTGGAGGAATGGGGGTAGAGGAAGCCTGGGGGAGGAGTGGGGAGAAAGGGAGGCAAGGGGGAGAGAAGGGAGAGAGGTTGCCCATAGGAACAAACATGAGAAGAGGGAGGGAGGATCAAAGTTGGTAGGAGGGGTAGATGGAGGGGAGGAGGGCTTCATCAGGGAGGGGGAGCTGGCGGAAGCCACCTTGGGAAAAGGTATGGAGAGTGGAGGGATGGAGAGCAAGTGGGACGTGGAAGTACAGGCGCGGCAGCGGACAGGGGAGGGAGAACATGGAAGACTCCAACGTAAGGAGGATCGATTTTATAGGAGGTGTAGAGGATCCGTATCCGTTTGAGGGAAAGGAAGTGGGGGAAGGGAATAAAGTCGTACACGATCCACTTGGGGGAGGGGAGACAGATGCGATTGGCCAGGCGAAGAGCATGGCATTCTAGGATCTGAAGGATTTTGTAAAAGGTAGGGGGAGTGGAGACGCGGGCAGGGTGGGCGTAGCAAAGGATAGGGTGAATGAGGGATTTTTAGGTATGGAGGATGGTGGAGGGTACCAGACCCCAAGTACGGCCGGAAAGGAGCTGGAGGAGACAGAGTCGGGAGTGTGCCTTGGCTTGGATCATCCGGAGGTGGGGGGTCCTAGAGAGGCGACGGTCGAGGGTGACACCAAGGTACTTAAGGGTGTGGGTGAGGGTGATAGGACGGCCATGGATGGTGATGTAGAAAACGAGGAGGCGGAAGGAAGGGGTGGTTTTGCCTATAATGATCGCCTGGGTTTTGGAAGGATTGACCTTAAGCAACCACTGGTTGCACCAAGTGGTGAAACGGTCAAGATGGGATTGGAGAAAGTGTTGGGAGCGCTGCAGAGTGGTGGCAAGAGCAAGGAAGGCGGTGTCATCGGCGTACTGGAGAAGGTGGATGGGGAGTGAAGGCGGCGGCATGTCCGCTGTATACAAGAGGTACAGAAGAGGTGTAGGAATCCGTGTTATGGATGGTGACGTAGGAAGGACGTTGGGAAAGAAAGGAGCCGATCAGACCGACGTACTTAATAGGAAGGGGGAAGGTTTGGAGCTTCAAGAGGAGACCGGAATGCCACACGATGTCATAGGCTCGTTCAAGGTCAAGGCAGAGGAAGATAGCAGAACGACTGGAATTAAGCTGTTCAGAGAGGAGATGAGTGAGGTGAAGGAGAAGGTCATCGGAAGAGAAGGACGTAGAAAGCCACACTGGCTAATGGGAAGGAAGCGGTGCTGGATGAGATGCTGGTGGATGCGTCAGGTGAGGATGCGGTGTTGTGTGTTTCATGCAGAGGGTAGCGTTGAGATCCTGTGTAGTGATAGGGGCATTGAGTTCTGTGTGTGCAATGTTGTCCAAGTACTGGAAACCAGGTGCGAGGGGAGGGATAGAAGTGTCAGTTCGATCGCAGACATCTGGGAAGAGGGAGTAATCGACCTGGGGATCGTCAGGGATGGTAAAGACAATGGAGAGGAAGGAGGCAAAGGGATTGGCCTTACTAATGTTGTCAGGGATTTGTTGGTTGTCATGAAGGAGAGGATAGTAGGGGGGGGGGGGGGTTAGATCCGGTAAGGTGGCAGAAGGCTGACCAGTATTTGGAAGAGTTGATAGGAAGGGTACCAATTAAACGGGTGCATGTCTGTCGCCAGTCCCGGAGTTTCTTAGTTGCGAGCAAGTTACGGATGTGTCTCCTGAGTTGCTGGTGGCGTCGTAGTGCGTGTGGAGGAATGCACGGTAGAGACGGCGGTATTCACAGAAGTGAAAGACGGCCTGTGGGGGTATGGTAGAACAGCGTATGTGGATGGCGACAGAGGGGATATGGGCCCCCACGTAATATCATCAGGGTGGCGGTGGGTGAAGGGGTGGCCATCGACCTAGGTGGATTGGATATCCCGGTACGCATTCCAATCGGCACAGGAATAATCATGGACATACTTCAGGGAGGGTCACGACAGGGGTCAGGGCGGGGGCGACGATTGTCTGAAACATTGAGGAGGACAGGGGGATGGTCACTACCAATGGGGTCCAGGACATCCATCGTTATGTGGCCAAGGAAGTTAGGGGAGGAGAGGATGACAGCAGGAGTGGAGTTGGATTCGGGGCAGGTGTGCTGGGGATGGGGACGAGGTCGTCTTGAAGGGAGGAGAGGAACCGATGCCATCGCCGTAACTGGGTGGCAGACTGACTATGGATGATGAGGTTGGTGGCAATCACGTTGGAGGAGAACATATGTTCAATGTGGGAGATGAAGTCAAAAGGAACAGGGGCATTAGGGCGTACATAGATGGTGGCACAGGTGATGGTAAGGCCAGGGAAGAGGATACTAAGGATCAGGTGTTCTGTGGGGTTATGGAGGAGAAGTTCGACCCAAACTGTGATCTGGCGGTGGTGACCAGTGGCAACTTCACCACGCACTATCGGGAAGGGATTGTCAGAGCAGTGACGGAGGTAGGGCGAGGTGTGAATGGTGTGGTGGGGCTGAAGAAAGGTTTCATTGAGGAGGAAGGCATCTACGCATTGGTTGTCGAGGGTGTGCATGAAGAAGTTCTTGTTGGCGGAGAGGGAACGGATGTTGTTGAACAGGATGTGGTGCTGTCACACCATCACAGTGATTTAGACGAGGGTGTCGAGACAGGAGAAGGTGAAATGGGCCTGGTTGTGGGAATAGGTGGCATGCATTTTAAGTTGGAAGACGGGACTGGCAACAAGAGACGTCTGTTGGAGCATGTGAGGGCACTGGAAGGGGTGGACATTCTGTAGAACGATGGTGAGGAACCTGATGATTTCCTCAGTGGGGGGGGGGGGACAAAGGAAACTGCCAAGGTGGGTGTGGGCGTCCAGCGGGCGGACAGGGATGGTGAGTTCAGGAGTGGTCGGAGGAGGTCGGGCTTTACATTTTTGGGAGTATGTGGGATGTGGGAGATTACAGGTATTACAGGAGGGAGGGGACTGAAGGTTAGGGCACTGCTGGAGAAAATGTGCTTGCTTACAATGTGGGCAGGTGGGGGCCTCGCGGCACTCAGATGTTGTGTGTGTGTTACAGCGCAGACACCTCTGGCAGCAGAGGCATTGAGGAGGGGAACAGGAGGGGACGACTTTCTATCTTTGGTTGAAGAGGAGGGCACCACTTTCAGGAGGCGGTCAATGGAGGGGGCGTCTTCCGAAAAAACGTGCATAAGGCAGGTAGGGCGGGCAGAGTTAAAAATGCGGTGGACCACCCGGACCTCCAATGAAGGATGTGCCTTGAGCTCCACGAAAACCTCCTCCTCCGTGATTGTCGGAATAACCTGAGTGATCACGGCAGTGAGGATCGGCGGGCGACACGGGGGTTGGGTTTGGTAGGTAGGAGATGGGGAAGGAGCAGGGATGAGGGAGATGTTGGGTCCAAACTGTGTGATGGGGATGTGTGAAAGGATGTCAGTATGAAGGGTGGGGCTTGGGGAGGAGAAGATGAGAACGGAGTCTCTTTGAGGAGTGAGGACGGAGATGGGAGCTCCAGGGAAGTGATGACAGGAGGAGGAGAGGTTCTGGGCCTCAAGGAGGGTAGGTTCGGGATGAGATAGGAGGCATTTGCAGGAAGAGGGGGGGTGCAGTAGGAGGAGGAGGAGGAGGCAGACGTAACAGGGCCAGGTGGGGAGACATCCATGGCATCCTGGGGGAGGGGGAAGGAGGACGGGACAGGGCCTTCTTGGGAGCTGAGGAGGTGGTGGTGCTACTAGGACATTTGATGGCAACAGAAGGGTGAGTTGTGACATGTGGGATGGGAGCAACAGGGAGGTGGCGGGAAGTGGCATGTGCCGGCGTGGACGCAGGAGCCGGTGCCGGAGATGGCGATGGTGAAGGCGATGACGGAGATGACTGTGATGGTGAAAGCGAGGGTGTGAGCTGGGCACGGGCAGTGGCCCGCCGGGCCACCACCCTGGCGGGATCTGCGGTGACAGGCTGGGGGACTGCGGGGAAAGGATCAGAGGAGGAGGTGCAGGAGAAAGAAGTCGGGGAGGGTGCGACGAAGAGCGAGGGCGAATGGAGAGTGAGAAGAGGAGGAGGGGAGTGTGACTGGGCACACCATGTAATGGTGGTGATGAGGGTGGAGGGAGAAGTATAAACTATTGCTGTGGTGGTGGTGGTAGTGGTAGTGGTAGTGGTAGTGGGGGCTGACATGATGACAACTAATAGTGGAAAACAGGCAGGGAGCAACGGCAGGGAGGGTGGAAAAGGGGGGGGGGGGAGCGAGGGGCATGGAATTACGGCACAACAGTAAGTACCCTCTTACACTTCGTCAAACACCATCAGGTGGCTTGTTAACAGCGTCAACGATCCTTGTACGCGTATGTTACAACTGCTTCAGTTTACCATCTATATTTGGATAACAAACGTACGTTATACATAAAATTGTTTATGGCTATACAGTAGTACTTGGGAATGGAGTTGCAGCAACGAAACGTGCTTGACTAAAACTAGAAAATAAATTATTGTGACTGAAATCGCTACCAAAAATGAATTCTTATGAGGTTTAACTCCATGTCAAAACTTGAATCCTTGTCAACCTGGAGTTACTCGCGATCCTCAGTTTCATAAAACAGACTTACGAGCACTTCGCAAATGTCGAAGCTGATTTTATCATATAAGGTTTGGTGAGGATTATCTTCTAGGTGTGCCAATGACATTATGAATCAAATTTTTAAGGTGTGCAGGATAATTTCAGTGTATACCTTACGTGGGTGTTCAAACCATTTTATTCATGTCTTTGCCAGCCGAAGTCGCCATGCGGTTCTAGGCGCTGCAGTTTGGAACAGCGTGACAGCTACGGTCGCAGGTTCGAATCCTGCCTCGGGCATGGATGTGTGTGATGTCCTTAGGTTAGTTAGGTTTAACTAGTTCTAAGTTCTAGGGGACTAATTACCTCAGAAGTTGAGTCCCATAGTGCTGAGAGCCATTTATTCATGTCTTCACTTACATTTATGCTAGAAATTTGTGTTTCTGTCACAATCACTTAAAAGTTTCGCATTCAGACTTTTAGATTGCTAAGAGTGTTAACTGTTAAGACAAACCTTCATTCAGTTGCTAAGTACAAAAGTTAAATCTGTTTTTTTACATAAGCGTATTAATGTCATGAAACATATTCAGTGGCGTGAGTGTATCGTGTATCTTAGTTATTGAGTGATTTTAATACTCATTTTATGAAACATGCATTCCACATTGGAGACATTTATGTGTTAATTGTACGTTTTCTGGCAGTCTTTGCCAGTTTCTTCTACATATAAGGCTTCGCCTGCACTACAGACTATTTTTTGAAAGCATAATTATGGTTCAAATGGCTCTGAGCACTAAGAGACTTAACTTCTGAGGTCATCAGTCCCCTAGAACTTAGCACTACTTAAACCTAACTAACCTCAGGACATGACACATATCCATGCCCGAGGCAGGATTCGAACCTGAGACCGTAGCGGTCCTGCGGTTGCCGACTCTAGCGCCTAGAACGGCTCGGCCCTATGGCCGGTGCATATTTACGTGTGTTTATCTTTATGCATGCTTATGTTGTGTCTCAGCGAGCGTTGTAGTTTTTTATGTGTCGTGAATGCGATTTTAATGTTGTGCTGTTTGAAAATGTTTTGTGTTCTGCAGGCGAACTTGCTTATGAGTGTTATTCAAGCAGCAGATTTTCTTTTTTCTTTTTTTTGTTTGTTTGTTGATTTATTTTCGTTTCTTTCTGTTATGTGTGAAGTTGTCAGTAAGTGCGTCATCGTAGCTGAGTTTTTCGTGAGTTTCATACTTATTGACTGGTATATTACTCTGCCTGTTCAGTAGTATTCTGTATACAGCACGTTTTTGTGCTGTAGTGTTGAGTGCACTTAACATTTTTCTGTGACATTTTAAGGTATGGAACGTGTTTTCCTTGCTGATGTTCACAGGTCTAGGAAGACCTTGATACCATTCTTTTGATAATCACAGTGAAATTTACATATCTTTCATATAACAATACCAAGGGATATCGACACAAAATATAAAAACAGTATACTAGATATACTCAATAAAAGTATTTTACCTAATTAGAATATAAATATTGTACAACATATCGTTTCTCGTAGTCGCAGAGGAACCTGTATTGCCGGAAATATCAGTTTCACTGTCAGCCCCGATAGCTGAGTGGTCAGCGTGACGAATTGCCGTCCTATGGGCCCGGGTTCGATTCCCGGCTGGGTCGGAGAATATCTACGCTCAGGGACTGGGTGTTGTGTCGTCTTCATGACCATTTCATCTCCCTTCCGGAGCTCAGGTCGCCCAATGTGGTGTCGACTGTAATAAGACCTGCACCAAGGCGGCAGGACTTGCCCCCCGAAGGGCCTCCCGGCCAATGATGCCAAACGCTCATTTCTTTTCCATCAGTTTCACTGCTATATACCAAAGAGAAACTTGTATATTGTATGGACGTGACTGGTGTAAAATTTCTGTTATGTTAGTGAATGCCTTCTGTATGTACTGACGGGTTTGTAAATGTAATCTTGAAATAATCTGAGCACAAAAAATTCCACAGGAGTAAACATAAAACATTGTGAGGGAAATGCTAAACTTTCAGTCATTGTTTGCTATAAGAAAACCGTTGAAATACTTTCAAGATATATCATGTCTTTTTTCCGTGAAACCATTCTAAATGACTAGCTGAATGTAGTACCGCAGTGAGCTTTAAGTTATAAAAACAACGACCGACAGAAGAAAAAAATATATCTATTTACTTAACTCCATATTGTGAAACCTAGCATATACGTTCCATGGCTACCTTTCGGATCACCTGGCTACCGTGTTATCTTAAAACCCCTATCAACACTTAAATCAAAATTCCTTGTGACGGACTGGGCAAAACTATTCATGGCAAGGTGCATCAGATCATAGTAAATGGCAGCGTGGAAACGGATAAAAAATTTCGGAGGTACCTCACGTTGCAAACAGTGTGCTTAACACGCAGCAACAGTTACGGCGAAAGAAACTGTGGAAGCCGTTGAAGCTTATCCACGAAGGAAAAATAGTGTTATTTGTCTCCTCGTATCACTCGAGAACAATTGTCTTCGTGATAGCTTAAGCCTCCTGGGAACATGCTCTCATTTGTATTTGTCCTACATTTCAGGAAATATTCCCCGAAACATTGGTACAAATACTTGAAAATAGACTTCTCAGGTTGTTACCTATAATAAGATGTGAACATGAAAGCAGAAGAAATGTGCGAACTGTAATTCGAATTCGTCGCAATTCTTCTATGACTATCCTGGTGGAATGAACGTCTGCGGACGGTGAATACAGTATTACTGACGTGTACGACACACTGAAAGAGGAATGGCACAGTTACAGATTTCATGAAAGACTAATGAGATGGAAATTCATATTTTTATGAGCCAGCAAGAAGTGAATATGTAATTGAAATTTTAATTAAAAGATCGTCGATCGTGGCGCGTAGGAAATTAGGGCTCCATCAAGCTGAGAATGCATTAGTAGCTAGCTCTTTTTAGATATTCTTAAGTAACCGATGCAGAAAGAAGAAAATGAGAATTCTCGAGATATGCAAGGTGCGAAACTTTGGTAGGACAGAACGTAATAAATTTCACTATGGCAAACCATATTCAACTGGATGCTACAAAACGTAATTTCGCAGTTGGGTAGAAAGTGCTTCATTTCGAGCGAAAAGGGACAGTTACATCTTACTTAACACATATCAAAAGAAACGCACCAAAACATCTGTCATTCGCAGAGTAACACTTTTATTAACACAAAAATAGCTCACTGAACTGCAGGAAAATTTCTGAAGATTTTGGGACATCTTACAGCGAACTGGAACAAGCCTGATGTGAAATACGAACACTGTTGGGAGCATGTGATACAAATGGATCCATCTTGACACATTTTCTTAAATATTTTCTTAAGTAAAACTTGTTTCAAACATTATGCCTGTTTTAAAGCAAGATATGTGATTGGAAAGTTTTAACAATGGATCCTCTTCTGCTTACTGGTTTGGCTGAAAGGCAGACGGAGGGTTTGTGTGAAATTTTGTTTTAAAACCGGGAAGTCAGCTTCTGAGACTAACGAACTAGTATAAACAGCTGTTGGAGATAAATGTATGAGGCAGTCAAATGTTTTGTCTGGTTCTAAAAATTTTAACATGGTCGCAAATCATTTGTAGATAAACCACGGTTCGTTCATCCTTCCACCTCAGAAAAGAATGAAAATGTTGTGAAAGTTCGCGACTTATTGCGCTCTGATCGTAGACTTACTCTTAGGGAGATGGCTGATGAACTTAATTTAAATTTCTTTTCACTTCAGTCAATTTTAACTGAAGATCTGAGTTGGGTGCTACAACATGTCAATGCTCCAGTTCATCGTTCCTTGTCCATCGTTGAATTTTTGAACAAATTCAAAATATCAAGTGCTTCCAAAACCACCATATTCTCCTGGATGAGCCCTGAGGACTTCTGGCTTTTTCCTAAAATGAAATTTTACTGAAAGGGAAGGGATTTGACTCAATTGAAGACATCCATACAAATACGGAGAGCGTCCTTAACACACGTCAGGGAGAAATGTTTTGTCTGGTTCTAAAAATTTTAACATGGTCGCAAATCATTTGTAGATGAACCACTGTTCGTTCATCCTTCCACCTCAGAAAAGAATGAAAATGTTGTGAAAGTTTGCGACTTATTGCGCTCTGATCGTAGACTTACTCTTAGGGAGATGGCTGATGAACTTAATTTAAATTTCTTTGCACTTCAGTCAATTTTAACTGAAGATCTGAGTTGGGTGCTACAACATGTCAATGCTCCAGTTCATCGTTCCTTGTCCATCGTTGAATTTTTGAACAAATTCAAAATATCAAGTGCTTCCAAAACCACCATATTCTCCTGGATGAGCCCTGAGGACTTCTGGCTTTTTCCTAAAATGAACTTTTACTGAAAGGGAAGGGATTTGACTCAATTGAAGACATCCATACAAATACGGAGAGCGTCCTTAACACACGTCAGGGAGAAAATTTCCAGTAATATTTCCAAAAGTGGAAACACCATTGGTGTCGGTGTGTTCAGTCAGAAGGGGACTATTTCCCAGGAGATGCATCACAATAGCATGTAAGTACCACCATTGTACAATTCAAAACCCATTCTTAAAACTTCCCAATCAAACACCGTATATTTACGGGAAAGAAATAATGTATGTAACGTGGTTGTAGGATCCAGTTCCTGAATTTTAAATTAACATCCAATGGGGCATAAAACAGAGAATAATGTATTAAAAATTACCTGCCTTAGCTTTATAAATGAACCTGGAAGTACACAGGTGTTCACTGGCTCAGGTGAATGTACAAGGGGATTATAATTAAAATTCCGGTCTCAAAACGCTGTAAAATAAAATAAACCAGAATAAAAGTAAACAATGAAAGAATAAAAATAATTGATCGCTCAGAGCTCAGAATGGCGTCAAGTTTGAACGGAATATAATCGAAGAAGCGGGAAACTGTATGGAAAAAAAATACGGAAGCTCTACCACCAGATGCCTCTCTAAGCAGCCGAATATGTAGAATAATAGATGCGGGGTACACGGCACACAGTGGCACGTAAAGTGCCCTCCGCCACACACCGTTGGGTGGCTTGCGGAGTATAAATGTAGATGTAGATGTAGAGTTTTCTCCTGAGACGTTCAGCAAGACAGTCTCAACGAAGGACCCCTTGCTGCTGCTAAACAAGCGCCTTCTACTCAAATTGCGTCTCTATGGAACATCGCCTCAGTTGTGCGACTGGGCTCGTGATTTCCTGGCAGAAACGCCACAATTCATAAAAGGCGGAAAGTCATCGAGTAAAAGAGAAGTAATATCCGGCGTTCCCCAAGGAAGTGTTATATGCCCTCTATTGTTCCTGATCTATATTAACGATGTAGGAGACACTGAGTACCCCTATTAGACTGTTTGTAGACGATGCTGTCATTTACCGTCTTGTAAAGTCATCAGATGACCAAATGAATTGCAAAATAATTTATATAAGATGGTGTGTAGTGCTAAAAGTGGCAGTTGACCCTAAAAGAAGGAAAGTGTGAAGTTATTCACGTGAGCACTAAAAGAAATCCACTAAATTTCGATTACGCAATAAGTCACACAAATCTGAAGGCTGTAGTGTTGAACCGTGCTGTGAAAAAACACAGAGCACGGGGCGAGTGGTCAGGGTGCTTCAAAATGTATGAAACGTCCTGCACTGCAATCCTTACAAAACTGGCCATCCTCAGGAGCTGCTTAACGCTGTCCTGCCTGTAAATTTCTTACTCACGTGGATGTGGACAATGAATGGCCATGGAACATTATGTGGACGGACGAAGTCTATTTACATCTCCAGGAATATGTCATTACACTGAATTCCAGAATATGGCAAGGGAAAATCCGCCAGCACTTTAACTGGTACTGTTTCATTCTACAAAGGTAACTGTGTGATAGGTATTGACATCATAGTTTTTATTAGAGCCTTATTGTTTTTCGAGGCGATGGATCCTACGGGTCCTGTAAGCTGTACCGTCGATGGTAAATGCTATGACAGCTTTTATCGTACCAACTTCATCCTAACCATTCAACAGCATGATTTTACAGGTATTTTAATGCACGATAGCGCTCCTCCACACATTCCGCAGCCAGTGAAGCAGCTGTTGCAAAGGCGTTTTGTAAATATTACAATTATCAGCCGTCATTTCTCTACAGCCTGTCCGCCCAGATCACTTGATCTTAACCCGCGTGACTTCCGGTTCTGGGGTTATAGGAGAGATGCTGTGTGCAGCGCTCCGTTTTCAAACGTGGCTGAAATGAAGACACGCATTGCGCAACGCATTCTGAACGTGACCTTTGAGACACTCCGATCTGTCGTGGAACAGGCAGTCTCTTGATTTGAAAACGATGGACAGCATATCTTACATGTATTGTGTCATTGTCACGACAGTTGAGAACCGATTTAATTATTGGTTTTGTGAGGTTTCTTGCCTTAGAACAGTTAAAAACCGATTTCTCCATCCGATGTGCTACAAAGTTGCCATGGTGGCTGTGCTTACTTAATAGTAATATAACTGCAGAACGCCAAACTTGTGGGCACATGCACATTACGCAGTACGTTTGGCTTGATGTGCTACTCACAAGTTAGGCGTCATATGGCGATATATTTATCATTTGTAGCCGAACCCATTCACGTTATAAAGCTTACAGCACCTTCGAGTGGCAATATTTTCGTTAATTTTTTTTATTTCCATACAATTTCCGCCCTCTTCGATAGTATTTTGTTCAAATTTGACGTCATCCTGAGCAGCGGTTCTTGCTTCACAGCGTTTTGAAACTTTAATCGTAATCACCGTGTATTTGAATATGGGTATGGCATCTGAAGAACGTCACACTTGATTGGATATTAAAGCAATATTAAATAGTCGCAGTCTTTTAATGGAACAAAAAATACACCCTACTCTTGCTATTGGTTTTACAATACAGTACGTCATATTCAATTGAATACTATAGACGGCCAAGACTAACAATCACGAACATCATGATAGAAGAAGAAATCCCTTGTACTACCCATTACTCAATCCTGGTTGACATAAAAAGATGTGAAATATTCCGCTTATAAGAACTGTGATCATTTACCCAGTGATTTTAATAATTTTGTTGTGTGGGAGGAGATGTAAGGCATATAGTAGTGCCGCAAGTAACTATTAAAGTGTAAAGTAGTTTAAATACTTATGATGGATTATATCCATACCCTGAGAAGCTCTGAAGATGAGGAGCTCGGAATCCAGCAGGCAAGAGTAATAATTAATATAGTGTTGTGTGGAGCCGAGCAATAGCAAAAGAAACAAAGAAGAGGATTCTGCAAACAGTAGTGGAAAGTATACTAACGTACGTTTCAGAAGAATGAACCCTAGGGGAGCGGCAGAGAAGGAGGGTTCAGGCAGTAGAGATGGCTGGAATAATGATGGCTGTCAGATTATCAAGGACAAAGCGGAATATAAAAGAGGAAATTAGGGAGATAATGGATATGGAACAACGAATCCTGCAAAGAAATGAGACTGGAGCTCCTAAAGGATGTAGCCATTTACGGCGAATGGAGCAAGGACGACGGCCTGAAGCAGTGCTACAATTGTCACCACCAGGATGGAGGAAGCGTGGACGACACAGAGTGAGGGACTAACCGCAATGGTGAGGAAGGGCGATCTGAAAGAGGAAGTCTGCCCTGATCGTAAAAACTGGCGAATAGGAATACAACTTTTGAAGACTGGAGAAACCCTTCAAATTAAAGTGAAGTATTGTGTAAAATTTAAACTCCATTCACAGACGCTGCTGGGCCAATCGGTACCGACCGATCGACGTATTATCCTTCGCCAGTGACGACATTGGATGCGATACGAACGAGTATGGAGTTAGCACACCGACCGTTGTCAGTTTCCGTGACCTGGAGCCGCTATTACTCTGTCAAATAGCTTCGCATTTTGCTTCATGAGGCTGGGTGACACAGCTCCAGGAAAAATCACTGGCAGTGCTGGGAATGGAGCCCAGGTTCCCCACATGTCAGTCAGGAGCCCTCACCAGTCAGTTACGGTGGCTAAGAATTTTGTTATTTATTGAACACCACAGAAGCATTTCGATATATGTAATAATTAAATTAAATGTATATTCATTTCTAATTGCTTTTAAATCGTCAAAAACATTTCCCACATGATTTCTCGTCGTCGAACATGGAGTAGAGCCTCATGGCGGAAACAATAATGCGTTCTCGTCACTTTAAAAATAACCGAGATACATGCCTCAACACTTTTCCTTTAAATGGTGCTATGTTATTTTTTCCCTCGAGAATGTCAGGTCTCTATGAGACAAATTCAGTGGTGTAACAATATTGTGGGTCTAATAAGGGATCACGGAGTAAAAATTCGTTGTAGTTGCTACCGACGAGTATCTCGATACCTTGAAATTTACGCCCACTTTCAAGGAAACTTCCGTCATCGGCTTAAGACACATGTCTAACTCTACATCTACATCTGCCCAATTACTCTACTCACAACAATGTGCCTAGCAGAGGTTTCACACAACCACCTTCAAGCTTTTTCACCACTGTTCCTCTCTGGGGTAACGCCCGGGAAAAACGAACACTTAAATATTTCCGTCTGGTCCGTGATTTATTTTATTACGATGATCATTTTTCCGTACGCAGTTAGAGAGTAAGCCAGTGCTTCCACATTCAGAGGAGAAAAGTAGTGACTTAAATTTTATGAAAAGTCCCTGCCACAATGAAAAACGCCGTTGCGTTAATGACTGCATCCAATTCACGTATCATAACGGTGACTCCCTCCTCCCTATTTCGCGATAGTACGAAATTATTTTTCCCTCCTTTAAACTTTATCGACGTCCTCCGTCAATCCTATCTGGTGAGTATGCCATATCCTGCAGCAGCACTCCAAAAAGAGTGCGAAGACAGGTAGCGTCGTCCGTCTCTTTCGTACAAAATGGTTCAAATGTCTCTGAGCACTATGAGACTTAACACCCGAGGTCATCAGTCCCCTAGACTTAGAACTACCTAAACCTAACTAACCTAAGGACATCACACACTTCCATGCCCGTGGCAGGATTCGAAACTGCGACCATAGCAGCAGCGATCTTTCGTACAACTTATGCTTTATTTTCTAAGTGTTCTGCCGATGGAAGTAAAAAAAAAAAAAAGGGGGAAGTGGAAGAAGGGAGATGACACTATAGCCTTTGCTGTACATTGTTTTGAAACTATAGTGGGCCGGGCCTGCCGCCATTTTAATTAGCCCTAAACGTTAGCTGTCTACCGTTTACGGTTGCTTCTTGTTCATTATTTCTGTCGTGTGCATGCAACAGTCGCTTTAAATACTGAAAATTACAGTGCTTACACCAATAACTAGTTACAGGAATGAGATTTAGAAAGTCTTTCTGTTCATGAATGAGTATTTGGCCTTATTAATTTAAGCTATTTTTTGATGACATGTGTCGAATGACAGAGAACACATGAAACTTCTTTATTTAAATGTGTGTATCTGTACTTAAATTGCTGAATGACTGAGGAGATTAAACTTCTACGTTATTTGATTCTGAAACAGCTGAGTAAAACTGAACGTACTGAGCCTACATTCTCTTTACTTTTTTCTTATCGTGTCAACACGGACCCACAATATTCACGCGCAACGCAATCAGAGTGCTTAAAATAAATAAATAAATAAATTACAACCTTACTTCAAATAATTAATACAAAAGGATGGCCCTGAATAAGAAGCAATCCTGACAATAACCTATGCATTTCATTAAGCATTTACCTCACAAAAATCTTCATTACGTGAACTACCCACTACAGCGAGCATCAATACTGCCAGCTAAATAAAAGATTCTTACTACTAGAGCCACTAACTACTAATAGGCACACGGTTAGCAAATGAAAGATTTTGGTGCAAGCCAAATAATGTATTTCTTACCTCAATAATGTGACACCCAGTGAAAACACGAATAAAAATCGTCATTGACATCTAGTCCAAAGGTATATAATCATGAATAATATTCAATCTCCAAGTCAAACATGTGCAGATCGTTAGCCTACGCTAACACTTCAGACCGCTACCCTCCATCAATGCTAACTTCTCACATCTAACATCGATCACTGCTAGCTGCTCACCTCCAACTGCCCAACAGTACTTCCACCATTGCTGGCGACTATCTTCCAAGTGCCCAACACTACTGGCGATTAACTTCCAACAACGAGTCCAACCAGCCACAGAGTCTCTTACAGCGAGACCACAGTCAGAGATCCAATGCAAAGCGTTACACAGTGCTGCCAACACAGAAGCAGCCCACTTACACAAAGTGATTTGAAAAACGTGCTTTCATACTCCATTTAATTCCACTTTTACTGTATCTGTATCGATAGCAAATGAGGCTGGAACCCTAAAACCAATGCTTGTTTGCTTGCTTGCATTGCTTCTTGTTAGTTGTATTTTCAGCATTTCAACTCTTATGCATAAAACTTTTAATGTTCATGTTTGCAAAAAAATTACTTACTTGTCCTTTGCTAGCCCATGATCGTGTGCCGCTAGGAAAGAAGCATGACATGCTATAGTATCTCGCGCATGTGAACAAAGCGAACGGTACTTGAAAAGTCAAAGAAACAAACTTTATAGAGGTATGCCTCCAAGCAGAATAGTGTTCTAGATTTTATTAGATCAGTGCATCAGTTACACTTCGTCACTGTTGGTGTAGGTCAAGATGAGTATAGATCTTCTTAACAGATCGAAAGTAATTTATATATGCTGCTTAAAAGAATTAAGGAACATGACTGTAAGCGTTTCCCACACCTCCATGACCAAAAATGGAAGACTGGGTATGTTACTTGATACGTGGTACTTATTGGAATTTAGGAAAACGTGAAGTTAGAACCCATCAATATAACTTCCGTTTCACACAACCTGTTTAATTAACAATATATAAACTGTGTTTTCCATATAATCGAAGAATTAAACAATAAAATTTTCTTTAACAAAATGTACAAATTTCCAAAATTCTTTTGACTTTACATCGTAAGTTGAATTAGCTTTTAATCTATGCAAAAGGAATCTGAAGTGATGTATTGCAAAACAGCAAACAATATGACCATGACTACAAGACGGTCCGACCTGCAGCCCGCTCTTTATCGGGTGAACCAACTGAGTTTACTACAGCGCTGTACTCAACCTGTGTTATTAAATGCTCTACTGCAACACATAAGAACAATATAAGCACCACTGATAACAGGAGTGATTCAGTTACTCATAACAAATGACTGAATGTTTAATTTGAAACCTGTATGTCGAAAGGTTCGGGGTTAACACGCGCACCTGCGCTTGAAGGTTAAACAGATTAGCAAACAATATGACAATGATAAGGCTAACCTCAAGCAACCTACCTCTTAATTTCAATCGGCAACCAAGGTGCGATTGGCGCCCAACCCGTCCCTTCCGACGATTGACTAAAGTCCTGGTGACAGTTCACTGTTAATGTTTTCAAGGTTAAACTGACTGTCAGTTATTAAGACCGCTCTGATGGAACGTCTTAAAACATCACTTGTGAACACTTATTACAAGAGAACCAACTCGACAGAACCACAAGATCCATCAAAAATACACGAATAATGACCGGGTCTTTGAGACACGGAAACGAACAGCTTAGTACAACAGGTTGTCCACATTATAATTAACGACTGAGAAATGCAATTACAATCAAAGAATTGAGCCGGTTAACAGTTAAATCTAGCCACAAGGTCCCTACTACAATTATTCTGGCTGTATTTACGACCAAGAGATAATTAATTAGAACATTAATGATCGGGAACAAGTTAGAGAGGAAAGGCTATATAATATCGGGACAAATTTTCAAACAACTAGTGTCTTAGTACAATACTACTGCCTTTATCTACGACCAAAGAGCGACCGAGTAAAACTCTGAGGGTAGAGTACAAACGAGAAAATAATAAGTAGGGCAGGTAGACAATGAAACAAATCACCACTAGGATTATAGAATGTTACTCACCTTTATCAGCAAGCAGTTCCATGGATCCACGGTGCATAGCAGGGGTTACTGGGTGGTTCCGATGACAGCCAGGTAGAAGGGGCCAACCAGGCCACGTGCGGTTGTCAGACACGAATGTTGCCAACCAATCGACAGGTTGTCGGTCTGCTGTTTGTAGTCGACGCTGACCCCGGTGAAGTACTCAGGTATCTTCGCTCTGCGCAGGCCCTCCTTTCGTAGCTCGTGGCTTCGGTCTTTCCGGCCTTGTGACCATCTTTGGTCTTGATACTGCCGCCAATCCCCAAACTTCGTGCTTCTCTCTTGGGCCAGTGAACCCCGTACAGACACACATAACAAAAAGTTTTGAATCACCCCAGTTCCCAGAACTCCTGAAGATACACGTTTACTGTGGGTATTGTATCACAGACGCAGTTCATTTGACTGTTCAGAGATGTCACTAAATCCGCCCAAAGATGTAAACAACCATGCATTAGCAGAACCTATTAGACGGAGGGGGTTCCACAGCCAATCCGTTCCAGTCATTCCACCAAAAAGGAGGTACACGGCTCGTGTTGTCTGCAGTTCAACCATGCCAAGATGGTCAATACACCGGTTCGATCGCTTCCGCATTGTTACTTTGTGCCAGGAAGGGCTCTCAACAAGGGAAGTGTCCTGGAGTCTCAGAGAGGACCAAAGCGATGTTGCTCGGACGTGGAGGAGATATAGAGAGACAGGAATTGTCGATGACACGCCTCGCTCATGCAGCCCAATGGCTAGTACTACAGTGGATGACCGTTACTTACGGATTATTGTTCGGAGGAACCCTGACAGCGACGCTAAAATGTTGAATAACGCTTTTCGTGCAGCCAAAGGACGTCGTGCTACGACTCAAACTGTGCACAGTAGGCTGCAAGATGCGCAACTTCACTCCCGAGGTCCATGTCGAGGCCCGTCTTTGCAACTACGACACCATGCAGCGCGGTACATATAGACCCAACAACATGCCGAATGGACCGCTCAGGTTTTGGCATTAAGTTCACTTCACCGATGAGAGTCGCGTATGCCTTAACCAGACAATCGTTGGAGACGTGTTTGGATGCAATCCGCACAGGCTGAACACCTTTCACACACAGTCCAGCTAGTGCAGCAAGGTGGAGGTTTCCTGCTGGTTTGGGGTGGCATTATATGGGGCCGACGTACGCCCTAACGGCAATACGGTACGATAATGACATCCTCCGACCGATAGTGCAACCTTATCGGCAGCATAATCTAAATCTACATTTATACTCCTCAAGCCACCCAACGGTGTGTGGCGGAGGGCACTTTACGTGCCACTGTCATTACCTCCCTTTCCTGTTCCAGTCACGTATGGTGCGCGGGAAGAACGACTGCCGGAAAGCCTCCGTGCGTGCTCGAATCTCTCTAATTTTACATTCATGATCTCCTCGGGAGGTATAAGTAGAGGGAAGAAATATATTCGATACCTCATCCAGAAACGCACCCCCTCGAAACCTGGACAGCAATCTACACTGCGATGCAGAGCGCCTCTCTTGCAGAGTCTGCCACTTGAGTTTGCTAAACATCTCCGTAACTCTATCACGCTTACCAAATAACCCTGTGACGGAACTCGCCGCTCTTCTTTGGATCTTCTCTATCTCCTCTGTCAACCCAACCTGGTACGGATCCCACACTGATGAGCAATACTCAAGTATAGGTTCAACGAGTGTTATGTAATGGTGAGGCATTCATCTTCATGGACGTCAATTCGCTCCCCCCATCGCGCACATATTGTGAATGACGTCATTCAGGATAACGGCATCGCTTGACTAGAGTGGCCAGCACGTTCCCCAGACATGAACCCTATCGAACATGCCTGGGAGAGATTGAAAAGGGCTGTTAACGGACGTGACACACCAACCATTCTGAGAAATTTACGCCGAATCGCCGTTGAGGAGTGGGATAATCTGGATCAACAGTGCCTTGATGAACTTTTGGACAGTATGCCACGACGAATAGAGGCAAAGATCAATGCGAGAGGAGGTGCTACTGGGTATTAGAAGTAACAGTTTGTACAGAAATCTGGACCACCACCACTAAAGGCCTCTCTGTATGGTGGTACAACATGCAATGTGTGGGTTTGATGAGCAATGAAAAGGGTCGAATGATGATCATGTTGATCTCTATTCCAATTTTTTGTACTGGTTCCAGAAGCCTCGGAACGGAGATGATTTAAAACTTTTCCTAATATGTGTATATCTACTAGCAAAGAACTTCTAAGGACACAACCGACAGATACCATCTCCTCCTGATAGATATTGGCAACCGGGCAGAAAGACGGATAGTCGATACTACGCCTGAGCCAGTGGCGCAAGACAGGACAGTCTGCTAAGTCAATGGCGCCACTGTTTATTACTAAATCATATCTTTGTTTTTCACAAATTAACTGCACAACAAAACAAAATTATACCCAGAACTGAAATGTCCGACAGGTGTCGTAAACGAAATGTCATCCCATCATCCTTGGAGCCATCCATTGAACTTTTTTAGAGCTTAATAACATGTACCCCCTCCATGAGAATTTATCACCACCTGATACTTACGTGCTATGGTCCGTATACGTCTGCAGATAGCCGGTCACTTATTACCAGGCGCCGGTGTGCAGAGAACCACTGCGATACCCCTGAGCTGAGTTTCGCCATGGCGATGATCTAGCTCCTGCTGGTCGCACGCGAAGGAAGTGTAATGGGCGTGTAAAGCACTCACGCCTTTTGCTGCTTCAGATCACATTCATTTTCTTCCAGTGGTTTTGAACGGTCCCTAGTGTTTGCCTGGTGTATACCAGAGCAAAGTTGTTGTTGTTGTTGTGGTCTTCAGTCCTGAGAATGGTTTGATGCAGCTCTCCATGCTAATCTATCCTGTGGAAGCTCCTTCATCTCCCAGTACCTACTGCAACCTACATCCTTCTGAATCTGCTTAGTGTATTCATCTCTTGGTCTCCCTCTACGATTTTTACCCTCCACACTGCCCCCCAATGCTAAATTTGTGATCCCTTGATGCCTCAGGACATCTCCTACCAACCGATCCTTTTTTCTAGTTAAGTTGTTCCACAAACTTCTCTTCTCCCCAATCCTATTCAATACCTCCTCATTAGTTACGCGATCTACCCACCTAATCTTCAACATTCTTCTGTAGCACCACATCTCTTCTTGTCCAAACTATTTATTGTCCATGTTTCACTTCCATACATGGCTACACTCCATACAAATACTTTCAAAAACGACTTCCTGACACTTAAATCTGTACCCGATGTAACAAATTTTTCTTCTTTACAAACGCTTTCCTTGCCATTGCCAGTCTACATTTTATATCCTCTCTGCTTTGACCATCATCAGTTATTTTGCTCCCCTAATAGCAAAACTCCTTTACTACTTTTATGGTCTCATTTCCTAATGTAATTCCCTCAGCATCACAAAGTAGTACAATCATATTCAGTGGGGATGCAGGGTAAACAAGTCGTAAGGAATGTTTGAATCGAGAGGGAGGTGTCAGCAGTGTCGAACACTAGGAAGAACGTCAGGCTGCTCCTCATCCGACTGCATATCGTCGTTTTCGACTGCGAAATGTGTGCGAATGAACGCTCCAAGCCAAGGATTGTTTCCTTTCATGCCGTTTATGCCATTTACTGAGGCCTTTTCGTGTCGATACTGCGCAGCGGTGTGTCTGTAATGCTTTCTTCGGCCACTCATAAGAAAAATCTCGTAATTTGAACGCTGGGCATCGCGGTCCGACCTCCATGCCCAAGACGTCCAAAGGAGGAATTAAATGTAGGTAAGAGCGGATATGACGATGCTCCGTCGGGTGACACGTTTACTATGCCGTCGGCAGAATTTTGAAGTTTCGAGTCATTGTGACACCATTAACCCCCATACACCTCACATGAACATGTGGACTTATCTGGCCATGTGTCGATACATTGCTAGCTGAAGGGTCGCCGTGCACGTGGGTGACATCGCCGGGCGGCACGCTTTTGCACCTATACAGAGGAAGTTTGTAGGCACATTTGACAAAACTTAAAACCCGCGTCGTAATGGAAGACGATTACAAGGTTTCGAGAAAGTGACCCTTTAACTGTTTAGCGCAGTGTATACATGGTGAGGCAGCTAAGACAGACCACCCAAAATGTATCCACAATGAATAAGTACAACGAGGTGCGATAGTTTTATCGTTTACTGCTCCCTCATTACATTACCGGCATTGATTTTCTCAACTGAAACTATATAAGCTTCTACGAGAACTTCAACGATATGACATATATGGAATCTCATAAAATAGTATGAAGATAAAAACGTCGAAAACCGTTGTCCCACCTTCAGGAGATGGTGTTCCACAAAGGTCTTCCTAATTCTGTGAAATGTGAGCAAACACATAACTCGGGCATGGTTCGTGTGTTCGTTACCACGGCTGTCATAACCAAATGCTCAAGATGTTGACCTTAGCATAGGTAATGGTTGTAAAGTGATTCTGCAGAAACAATACTGCACGTGGAATTTCATCTGGATTTAGTGGCAGTGCAGGCTCGTGTTGTAAGGATTTCAAACCTTCAGAAGAACTCAGTGCTCTCTAGTACACTCTTGTTTTAATTTTTGCAACTGCTAATAGTATGGACGTGTCAGTGTAAAATCTTATGGGGCTTAACTGCTAAGGTCATCAGTCCCGAAGCTTACACACTACTTAACCTAAATTATCCTAAGGACAAACACACACACCCATGCCCGAGGGAGGACTCGAACCTCCTCCGGGACCAGCCGCACAGCCTCTTAGTGATATCTGCAATGTACGTTCTGCTGCTAAAATGCTAGTTTCTTCTTTTTCATAGGTCGCTCTTCATTGTCCTTGGTGTATTTTATTCTCAACACTTCCCGTTTGTAGAAATTTTTTCATAATGTTTGCACAGACATGTCTTGAGCTACTCTCCAGCATACACCGTCACCGCTGCTCTAATAGTTCGGTGACCTTCTTCATGTGATACTCACTTTCTCATTTTTCTCAGACACTCTAAGGGAAAAAAGAGAATACGAAAGAAATCGGTAGACAGGAGATATATTTACTGAGGAAGAAATGATTACAATTTTGGAAAATTTGGATAATTTATTCAAAAGAAAGAGGTTCACAAATTGAGCAAGTTAATGAGGTGTTTTTCCGCCTCTGGCCATTATGCAAGCAGTTATCCGGTTTGGCATTGATTGATAACGTTGTTGGATGGTCTCCTGAGGGATATCGCGCCAAATTCTGTCCACGTCGTGCCTTAGATCATCAAAATCCGGAGCTGGTGGGAAGCATCGGCCCACAATGCTCCAAAAGTTTTCAGTTAGGAAGATATCCGGCAACCTCGATAGCGAATGTAGGATTTGGCAAGCACGAAGACGAGCAGTAGAAATTCTCCCTGTGTGCCGATGTGCACTACCTTACTCAGATGTAAACCGTAGATTGCTTGCAGCAAAACAGCGAGTAGAATATTGTCAACGTACTGCTTTACTGTAAGGGAGCTGCGGACGACTGTCAAAGGGGTCCTGCTTTGAAATGAAGGTGCACTCCAGATCGGCACACCTGGTTGTCGGGCCGTGTGTCTGGCCACAGTCAGGTTGGTATCCCATTGCTGTCTGGGGCGTCTCCAGGCACTTCTGGATGGTTACAGGGGCTCATTTAGAAGCAGGATATCAGTAAAGACAATTCCACCCAGGTCATTGAGATTCTAGGCTAAAGACTTGTCTGGGACCACACGGACAGCGGTAGAATACCAGTTTGACTGTCGCCCTCCATTTGGCCTGACAACCAAGAGTGAGGGTCTGTGGTGCCACTTCTTTTCGTAAGAGGAATCCTTTGGTTGACATCTGCGGTACCCATACAGCTCACTGGTACGTCGACGACATTATGCGCGACGTTTTGTTGCCCTTCATGGCAAGCCATCCCAGGGGGACATTTCTGCAAAATAATATCCTCACACACCTGGCGAGGGAGTCTGCTACTTGTATCCATGCTTGCAAGACCCTACCTGGGCCAGCAAGACCACCCGCTCTCACCACAACTGAGGAAGTTTTGAGAAATAGAGGCGGAACCCTACAATCACCTCGTGATTTTGACGATCTAACGCTAGAGTTGGACAGACTTTGGCACGATATCCCTCAGAAGGACTTGCAGAAACTCTATCAATCACTGCCACGCAGAATAACTGCTTGTATAATGGCCATAAGTTGACCAATGCGTTACTGATTTGCTCAATTTGTGAATCTCTTTCTCTTGAATAAATCTTCCAATTTTTCTGGTTAGAACATCCACTTATTTCCTTCCACTTCGGATAATTCATTTGTAGTGCGTTTCCTTTCTTTTTCTTGTCTGAGTGTGAGCCGTGAGCGACTCGTGTTCATCCCGTTTATTGCTTGTCATCTTCTCTTACAGTACTGCCGCCTAGTGCATTGAAGTCGGCTAGAATTGCAGCCGTTTTCTTGGATGAGGTTTATCTTATTCCATTTACTGACGTCACTAACGACCTGCCATACCTGGCCATGAGTGGCAGCAGCAGGGCTAATCCATAAGAGCACTATCGTACCACCTCTGGAGCTACTGACAGTGCTTCCGGGTTGTAGTGTGTCGGGAAGGGAGAGAAGCACGCGCAGTTCAGTCAGGACGCAGTAGCAGGCAGTCGGGCACGGAGGAGCGTCGGCGACGAAGGAGCGTCGGGCACGGAGCACCAGTGAGGTGCGGACAGCCAGCACTTGCCGACCGCTGGCGCCACGCATGACTTTCCGACCGAAGGAGACTGGAGCGGGAACGATCGTTGGTCGGTCGTTCGGTCGGTCGTCCCATCAGTCGACGTCTGTTTGGTCCTTTGACCGTTTCCGGCTGGTGGCAGTCGGTCGGTTGGCACAGAGCAGTCCCCGTCCAGTGGAGTCCGGCTGGAGCCTCTGGTGGCGTGCACGAGCAGCTGGAGTTGTGAGGGGCGTCTTGCGAGGGTTGCGAAGCTCGTCGTCCACCGATCTTGGACTCATTTAGCCCACCATCAAGTCTCAACCGCTATCACTTCTCTTCATTTGATACTAGTTGTTGCTTTCTGCGAGATTCGCACAGTCAACAACGTGTGTGCATTGAAGTCGGCTAGAATTGCAGCCGTTTTCTTGGTTGGAGCTTAACTTAATTTAATTCACTCCTTCATTAGTGAAGAGCGCCAGCGGTATCTTCCGCCTTGTGGCCGTCAACGTTCCGGTTACCTGCATTGGGGTTGACGTACTTTTTGGCAGTGTATGTTCCTTGTTGTGTTGTTGCTGTCCAGTATGGAGTGTAGTTCGACAGCTGAGGTGTGTTGGTAGTTTTGGGCGTTTATTCTGACTTGGCTAGATTGGGGACCAGCATAAAGAACGTTGAGTTATTGACGTCTTGGTTTCGTTTTGCTAGTTGGGTGGAGCAGAACTGATTTGGTTGGTTGGTTTGTCGGCTGGCCATCGGTTGGGTGGCCTTCCGATTAAGAGATTGTTGGTCTGGCTGCCTGTCTCACCTAAACGAGCGTTATTGTTACTTCCCAGGCCGACCCTTGGAACCTTCTGAGCGCCGCTCCTTGTGTTTTACACAGTGATTTCCTTTTAGTCTTAAGTATTCGGTGTGGCCTTCAGCCAAGTTTTAGCTTATTAAATTTTTTTTCCCTTTAGGCCTTAAGCCATGAAATTGTTTCCTATTTTAAATTAAAATTTCAATCTTTTGGTCATGCTCTTAAGTCATAAGCTTGGTATTTCTTAGTATGTGGTCTTCAGCCGAATTTAATGTCTCTTAAATTGAAAATTCAAAATTTTGTCTTGCCCTTAAGTTATAAGATTGTTATTCTTTAGTATGTGGCCTTCCGCCAAGTTTTAATTATCTTAAAGTAAAAGTTTAAAATCTTCATCTTTTCTTAAGTCGTAACAATGTTATTCTTTAGTATGGTGCTGCGGCACGGCACGTTACTTTTTACCGCCCTGAAGGCGCTACTTCTCAATGCCTTCAGCCGAGTTTGCATGAAATGTTTAAGCTAAGGTCTTCATCCTGTTAAATTGAAAGACCATCTTCTTAGGCTTTAAGCCATTAAATTGTTTCGTTGATATGCAGCCTTTAGAATTAACACTGTTCTTGCTTAATGTGTGGCCTTCAGCCTATTTTTATCGAAGCAAAATAAAATTCCTTTTGAAAAAAGTGGAACTTCGAGAAGAGCTCCTGGACCTTAGTTGCTTGCATAGGCGTTGGGCCCTGAATTTTCGTATGTGGCTTTCAGCTGGTTTAAATCAAAGGAGCTCTTTCGTTAAATATTTGACAGTTTTTAATTATTCCTTGTGTTATTGTGTGTTTTAACTAATAAAATTTATTTGTTGAGTGTAACTGACAGCTACATATTTGGCCCCTTTCCACAAATGTAACCTCACCTCTCTGTCCTGCTAGTCCAGGGATTTCAGAGTGTGTACGAGCAATTTATTTCCTGCTACAGTGGGATACAGATATATGGGCTTCAAGCGCTTATGTAAACTCAGGATAAAAACCTGAGCTAAGTGTTTAGTTACATCTGGCGTAACAGAGGATGCGTTTATGGAACCTCTTCTAGTGAGGGCAAAAAGCGGCCTGCAGCTCTGTTATCTTGATACTATTTTACCAATTCCCGTAAATGTTATTCCGCTGAAGTTCTGTTAGAACCTTCTTTCAAATGCCACAAACAAAATGTCTCTGAGCACTGTGGGACTTAACTGCTGCGGTCACCAGTCCACGAGAACTTAGAACTACTTAAACCTAACTAACCTAAGGACATCACACACATCCATGCTTGAGGCAGGATTCGAACCTGCGACCGTAGCGGTCGCGCGGTACGTAGTTTCATTACAAAAAGTTGGTGTGCAATTTTACGCATATAAACGACAAAAATTACTCGTGAACGCTAGGAGATTTGCCATAATGGCCACTGTAACTGAGGGAATCAGGTCCTCAATGAAATTATTCATGTGTATATTTAGCTACTTCACCATGTATAAACAGGGTGTCCTCCCTAACAATCGTTCCAGTAGATATCTGCAATTTAATTTTTGCAATGTGTAGCTAGAGTCATCCCAAATAAAGACCGCCCATCTAGTCCTTCACACAACGCCGAATGTAGATGGAGGACGTCAGTCTCATTTATGTTACAAACATTATGGTTTTTAAAACGTTAATTTACTTGTCTATTCCACAGAGCGGTCCTAGATTGGTCTGTTGCAGTATTCGTTGCATCACTATGTATTAACAGGAACAATAAGACTCTAAACATGAAGAGTACTCCAGAAGCGACTGATCAGCGCTGCTGCATGGTGGTAGCAGTAAGTGAGGGCCAAGGCGGTGCTGTCATTGCTGGAGTACTGAATAGCATTTCCGTTTTACTATCCCTTCTAATTAGTATCGTTAAAAGGAATATCGCTTTAGACTTATTTGGGACCGCTCTGTTGAATGGGCACCTAAAGTCCTACTTTAAAAATAATTTTGTTTCTAACGGGCAAATAAAACGGACACACTTAGCATCGTGTGAAAGACTGTAAGAGTAGTTTAAGACGAGCCCAGCTGCACATTGCAAGAAAGAAATTGCAAATATCTGCCGAAGTACCAGAGAAACTATGCCTGATAACTCGTGGGACGGATAATCTGCATATATGTTTTGCAACTTTCTGTCCGAAGACTGGTTTCATGCAGCTCTCGACGTTGCGCTATCCCATGCAAACCTTTTCACTTCATAATGACTACTAAAATGCACATCCATTTGAACCGACTTATCGTACCAATATACTTGTTACCCTCTGCATCTTTAGTCAGCTTATGCAAAAAGTTTCTTTTATGCCCAACTCACTTAATTAACTACGCAATTTGCCCATCGAATCACTAAAATTCTTCTGTAGCACTACATATCAAAAGGTTCTACTCTCTTCTTGTCTGAACTGCTTTTCGTCCAAGTTTCACTTCCGTACTAGGCTACACTCAAGACAAATGTCTCAGATAATTCATAACACTTTTTCGATGTTAACGAACTCATTTTCTTCAAAAACACTTATATTATTGTTGGCAGTGTACATTTTATGTGTACTCTACGTTGACCATCATAAGTTATTCTGCTCGCCAAATAAAATGGAAATTGAAATGCAGTGTGGCTAGGGCCTCCCGTCGGGTAGAAAGACTCGCCGTATGCAGGCGAACATTGTCATACTGAAGTGTAACCCAACAATAGCCTGGCACCAAGGACAACAAAACGTGATATAGAGTATTGTCGACGTATCGTTGTGCTGTGCCCTAAAGTTACCTCGGATGACAAAGGAGTGCTGCTATTGAAAGAAATGGCGCTCCAGACCATTGTTCCTGATTTCTGTTACTTTATCACGACAAGCACTTCTCCAAGTGGTGTCGGAGGTCGTATATGCATTTAAGACAACAGTGTGAGCTCCTTCTCTCATTTTTACCATAGATTATGATCAACAGACCGCGCAGTAGAAGAATGAAAACGAACGATTAGTGTTCGTTTTTTGTTTGGAGCTCTTTTTGTGTGTGTCTGCTTTCAAATTTTTAATTATGGAAATATTGTCTTTGAAGAAGCTGAGTAGCACAGTCACCGTAGTATAGTGGTTATGATACTTGGTGCTTGGAGAGTCGTGAGTTCAAAATTCAAATGCACTGTAAAGTCTTAATTTCTATATTCGGTTCGAGTACATTCTAAAAGTATCCACAAATCTCAAGAATCATTGTACTGGAATGTTCTGTAGCTGTATATATACTGTATGTGTTCTGGCCGCAGGCAGTTCGCTCCGCGCCCTTGTATGTGCAAATGCTGAATAAACCTTCGTTAAGTGAAGTTAGTGTTCGTCATTCATCTAATTACACCTTCGATAAGTGAAGGTAGTATTCGTCATTCATCTACGTACACCTACTTCACGGATTAGCACTGGAGACCATCAACCAATAAGCCAGAGAGCATACCGTGTGTCAGCAACGAAACGTCGAATAATTCGCGACGAAGTAGAGAAAATGATGAAGAACGACATCATTCAGCCTTCGCAGAGCCCGTGAACGCCACCAGTGGTTCTCGTCAGAAAGAAGGATGGCAGTTGGCGCTTTTGTGTTACAGGAAGCTTAATAAGACCATTAAAAAGGACGTTTACCCTCTTCCACGAATTGGCGATACACTAGATTCTCTGAAGAGGGCTAAGTTTTTCTCAACCATGGACATGTACTCGGGATACTGGCAAATCGAAGTAGATGCGGCTGATCGTGAGAAAAGTGCATTCTTCACCCCTGAGGGCCTGTATGAGTTTAAAGTAATGCTGTACGGTTTATGTTATGTACCATCAACTTTTGAACGGATGATGGATAATTGTCTAAGTGACCAGAAGTGGACGATGTGTCTAGGTTATTTAGATGACATCATAGTGTTCTCAGAGACATTTGATGAACACATAAAAAGAGTGTGGGCCGTTATTAAGTGTCTCCAACAAACCGGACTGAAACTTAATCGAAGAAAGTGTCTCTGTCGAGCAAAAGAAATCAAAATACTTGGACACCTTGTGGCAACCGAAGGTGTGCGGCCAGATCCAGAAAAGGTGAGATCTGTAACGGAATTTTCTATTCCTAAAATTATTAGAGATGTGAGAAACTTCCTCGTATTATGTTCTTATTACTGTCGTTTTATCAAAGACTTTTTTTATCAAAGCGAGGCCACTCCAAGAGTTGCTAAAAGCCGATGCTAAATTTATCTGGAATGGTGCTCAACAAGATTCTTTCGATGTGCTGCGAAAAGCTTTGAGGGTGACCCTGTACTTGGTCTGTATGATGAGAGATCTCCTACAGAACTACACTCATATGCCAGTGGGTATGGGATGGGTGCTGTTCTGGTGCAAATTTCGGATGGAAAAGAGAAGGTTGCCTATGTTTCTAGGACACTTGCAAAAGCCAAGAGAAACTACTCAAATTTCGACAGTATCTCTATGGAACGTTATTCACAGTTGTTACAGACCATCATTCACTTTGTTAGTTGAGAGGTCGTAAGGATCCAACAAGACGACTCGCCAGGTGGGCACTACGTCTTCAAGAGTATGACATTACCATAGTGTACAAAAGTGGAAGAAGACACCTAGATGCGGTTGTCTCTCAGGAAATCCTGTGCAAGACCATCAAGACTTTGATGAAGATAATGACTGTCTCGCTGCACTCCATGATATCTCTGATGATCAGAAGAACGACGCCAAGATATCTCAAATTATGCCTGCCTGAATTCGGTCAGAGGATGTGAAAGGACAATTTAAAGTAGTTAATGGAATACTTTGCCAGAAAAACTTCGATCTGTTTGGAAAGAGGCGGCTACCAGTGATTCCTGAACACATGTGCTTAGATGTTCTACAGACAAACGATAGGATCCTCAAGACATTTGTCTACGGAGGGTTAATTTAGTAGTGCCGGTCACTATGTGTCTCACTGTCAATAGTGCCAGAGGAGAAAGGCAGTTCCTCAGAAACCACCTCGCCGACTTATACCAATTCCACCAGCCGAAACGCCTTTCCAACGTCTGTCAGTGGCAATAGACGGATTATTGTTTGCAATGATTATGTGACACGCTATGCCGTTACAAACGCCGTGAAAACAACCAAAGCTTTCGACGTAGCCAAATTAATCGTGGAAGACATTGTATTAAAACACGGTGCCCCAACGTCGTTAATTCCGGATCGAGGGAAAGTTTTTCAGTCGAATCTTGTGACAGAGATAAAACCGTCGGTGCCCCCATTACTCATCACATGACGACTGCCTACCATCCGCAAACTAACGGGCTTACTGAATGCCTTAATAAGACCTTGGCCTACATGCTCACAGTTTTTCTTCAATGTTGAGCAGAGCAACTGGGATGAGGTGCTGCCGTTCGTGACGTTTGCCTACAACACCGCCAAACAAGACACCACAGGATTTACGACGTTTTCCTGATGCATGGGCATGAGGCGACGACGACGATGGACACTTGTTTCCGATACATCCTGATGACGTGGACGTCGACTACATCGGCCAGGTGTTAACCAGAACTGAGGAAGCTCGGCAGTTAGTTCGACTCCGCACGCTGCAGGCTCAAGAAAACAATCGCGGAAGGTATGACGCGGGCCACCGCCCTGTTGTCTACCAGCCTGGTGACCTCGTCTGGATCTTCACCCCTGTTCGGAATGTTGGTCTCTCTGAGAAGCTACTCAGGAGCTACTTTGGACCATAGAAGGTCGTAAGACATTTGTTTGATGTTGCTTATGAAGATTTCGACCCCGACACAAGACGACGAAAGATCTGAGATACGGTCCACGTCATTCGAATGAAACCCCGTAAGGATCCTGCAAATGAGGGTAAACTCGAAGCTCCAGCGACAGGCAACAAGCGGAGAGGTGACGAAGAGCATAGCGTCAAAGCAACTTTTAAGAAGATCATAGCCAGGGCGAACATCAGTCATCGGAGTCGGAATATGCAGGACAAATGACTCGTTCCTGGACTAGGACAACCTAGCAACAGGATGCTATTCTCTTAGAGAGGGAGGACTGTCGCAGAATAAGATGCATAGCATTGTCGCTGTTGTATAGTGGTTATGATACTGGACTGTTAGAAGAAGGGTACTGACTTCTAAACTCACGTGAACAGCCAGATTTTAATTTCTATATTTTGTTCGAGTACATTGTAGAAGTATCCACAAATGTCAACAGTCATTGCACTGTAATGTTCTGTAACTGTTTATACACTCCTGGAAATTGAAATAAGAACACCGTGAATTCATTGTCCCAAGAAGGGGAAACTTTATTGACACATTCCTGTGGTCAGATACATCACATGATCACACTGACAGAACCACAGGCACCTAGACACAGGCAACAGAGCATGCACAATGTCGGCACTAGTACAGTGTATATCCACCTTTCGCAGCAATGCAGGCTGCTATTCTCCCATGGAGACGATCGTAGAGATGCTGGATGTAGTCCTGTGGAACGGCTTGCCATGCCATTTCCACCTGGCGCCTCAGTTGGACCAGCGTTCGTGCTGGACGTGCAGACCGCCTGAGACGACGCTTCATCCAGTCCCAAACATGCTCAATGGGGGACAGATCCGGAGATCTTGCTGGCCAGGGTAGTTGACTTACACCTTCTAGAGCACGTTGGGTGGCACGGGATACATGCGGACGTGCATTGTCCTGTTGGAACAGCAAGTTCCCTTGCCGGTCTAGGAATGGTAGAACGATGGGTTCGATGACGGTTTGGATGTACCGTGCACTATTCAGTGTCCCCTCGACGATCACCAGAGGTGTACGGCCAGTGTAGCAGATCGCTCTCCACACCATGATGCCGGGTGTTGGCCCTGTGTGCCTCGGTCGTATGCAGTCCTGATTGTGGCGCTCACCTGCACGGCGCAAACACGCATACGACCGTCATTGGCATCAAGGCAGAAGCGACTCTCATCGCTGAAGACGACACATCTCCATTCGTCCCTCCATTCACGCCTGTCGCGACACCACTGGAGGCGGGCTGCACGATGTTGGGGCGTGAGCGGAAGACGGCCTAACGGTGTGCGGGACCGTAGCCCAGCTTCATGGAGACGGTTGCGAATGGTCCTCGCCGATACCCCAGGAGCAACAGTGTCCCTAATTTGCTGGGAAGTGGCGGTGTTGTCCCCTACGGCACTGCGTAGGATCCTACGGTCTTGGCGTGCATCCGTGCGTCGCTGCGGTCCGGTCCCAGGTCGAAGGGCACGTGCACCTTCCGCCGACCACTGGCGACAACATCGATGTACTGTGGAGACCTCACGCCCCACGTGTTGAGCAATTCGGCGGTACGTCCACCCGGCCTCTCGCATGCCCACTATACGCCCTCGCTCAAAGTCCGTCAGCTGCACATACGGTTCACGTCCACGCTGTCGCGGCATGCACAAATGCTGCGCAGCTAGCGCTATTGGACGGCCAACACCGCGGTTCCTGGTGTGTCCGATGTGCCGTGCGTGTGATCATTGCTTGTACAGCCCTCTTGCAGTGTCTGGAGCAAGTATGGTGGGTCTGACACACCGGTGTCAATGTGTTCTTTTTTCCATTTCCAGGAGTGTATACCGTATGTGTTCTGGACGGAGGCAGTTCGCTCCGCGCTCTTCTATCTGTAAATGCTGAATAAATCGTCGTTAAGTGAAGTTAATTTTGGTCATTCATCTAACTACACCTTCTTGGACGTGACGTTAAAATTCTTCCTGGGCCTAACACAAATTTTTCTTTACAGTCTATTCACGTATCGGTGGAGTTTCACCATCATCGGTGGGTTCATTTACCTTGCTGTCGCGTTAGACGTACAAATTTTGTACATTAATACAGATGATGTTAAAAGAAGAACTATTTGAGAGGTGTTAGTATGGAACGAAACAAAAACAAAATCTCCACTAAACATGGGCTCTGAATGCATACCTTATGAACTATGAGCACTACTTCACCTTCGATACTGTGACACAAATCTCTCCTACTGCAAACGTTTGCCTTCCATGTTTTGTATGAACCACAACTAGAAAAATATGCAGTAAACATGTGCTGTTAAAGTGCATATCTCAAGAGCTATGAGCACGTGTTTATCTTCGCTAGTGTAAAACACATTTCATCATCGTGCTCATAGCCCTTAAGGTATGCGTTCCAGAGCACATGTTAACCTGGTAATTTCTTTTTGTTTTGGTCTATAGTATCACCTCTGAAGATATTCAACACTTTCCTTAACATTCTGTCTACACTTTTTGGTTGTGCATCATATCCAGTTTTGTATTATGTAGTATAATCAGTTTTTATAGCCATAGAACAAGTACTAAGCAAAAAAGGAAAGCTGGAATATGGAAATTTAGAATGGAGGGGCTATACAAGAGAAAGAACTTGAAGGCAATATTATAGAAAGGAAAGAGGACATAGATTAAGATGAGATAGGTGATGTGATACTGCGAGAATGATTTCAAAGGGCACTGAAAGACTTAAATCGAAACAAGGAGCGTGGAGTAGACAACAGTGTGTAGAAACTACTAACATTCTGGGGACAGCCTGCGATGACAGAACTTTTCCACCTGTTGTGTAAGATATATGAAACAGGAGAAAAGTACTGAGACTTCAAAAAGAATGTAATACTCCTAATTCCAAAGGATGTAGCAGCTGATCACTTAAAGCGGCTAAGGTGAACACAAGACAATATTATCATGGGTCTGGGTTTCTCACAGTGTGGTTCTAAGTGGTGTGGGAATAGAGAGTAGTGCTGCGATCATTAACTGACGAATGCAGGGGAAAGTGAGTGGTATAGGGTTGTAGACAGTGTGACATATGGAAGTTTGGGTCGATCCAGGAGGCGTGCACGGATATCCGAAGTTGTAAGCCGAAAATCTGGGATAGAGTCATGACCCGTCACAACTTTTCATATGTTACGTCGAGGATTGACCAAAAAGTAAATGGGGACTACAGTGAAAACCAGAAACGTTTTGTCAGCAACAGTTAGGCACACCTTCCACCTAGTCGCCGCTCCAACTTCGAGTTTTCCGTAGTTTTGAATCAACTTTCCAATATCCTCGTCATAGAAGGCAGCCGTCTGTGCTTTGGGCCAGTTATCTGCACTGGTCTGCAGCTCGTTGTCTGTGGAAAAATTGCCTTCATAACCAACGGTTCTTTTGATCAGAGATGAGAGTCAAGGGGAACCAAATAGGGACTGTATTGTGGGTGATCAAACACTTCTCATCGGAAACACTGTAGGAACGTTTTCATTGCCCTGCAGTGTGAGGCCGAGAGTTGGCATGAAGAAGGAACTGCTCGAAAATTGTGTTATGGGGGCTGCATGACACAGGAAAAATCTCAAACCAGGCCTTCATACCTGACGGGAGGCGCTATTCGTTACCCATCTTTGCGTGCCCATTGTACACTCAAAACTGAATCGAGCGACGCGACACAATAGACGGGTATACTAGAGACACTGCCCAACACATCTGGGCAAAGCTTTACCGGATTTTCTGAGTGGTTTCCATTTCGCGACCGATCGGTACTTACTTTCTGGACAACCCTCGTAATAAGTAGTATACCTGTATCTGTACACCTGATGCCTAGGCATTCGCATTCAACGGATTCATTACGAATTAATTTCGAACGCCTGTCAATCGTCATAAACGTCTGTTCATCCAGATACGTAAGTAAGCATTTCTGCACGATACGAGCGATCCGACGCAGTTCCCTTACGTGTCCTGCCATAACTGTAATAAATTATATACACAAACCTTCCTCGTTAATTAGTATGTCAGTGAAAACTTTATTAAAATCCGTACATTAATTCCTGAAATTTGCCTTGACATGTAGACAGAGAAAACGAGACGAGGACTTTTTAAAACAAGTATGGGTATGGAAAAGTGGTTTATGCCGCCAGGCTAAACGAAAATTCACTCGAAACAATTATGGCTCTTCGCTCGTAATCTGCTGAACTGACAAACTATGATGTGCTTCTCTATGAGACTTAATGGTTCAGCTCTATAATTCCCGACAAGGTGACCTGTTGAAATGTAAATAACGTTCAGTAAATTCCTCATTCCATAGCCTATACTGCTAAAACTAGGATTAAGATTATTTTCAATAAAGTTTATTTCAGTGTTCTTCAATGTGGCGTACTTTATTCGAATTCAGTCAGTATTTTCCTTCCCGCTATCTGCAGTTGCGATTGTTTGTGGAGATAATTTGCAGTGCTCCACGTTGGACATTAATTTACGGTGTGTTTAATTTGTTAGCTTTACTTTGGAAGTTAAGTATTAATGGTACTTTGTATCGTGCAGCTTAAAAAGCTAATTTACATTAACCACTTGTATTGACTATGAGTCGAGTGGGGCATTAGCAGTCAATGCCAAATAAAGAATTAGATACCGGCTGTAAGAATGTAGCCAGAATTCAATTGAATCACGTATATTTCCACAAAATTTGCTTTATTGTTGACTTTAGCCACATTGATTAGAGTTACCTCTTACAAAACGTATTCGGTAACAACCAACATCTTCTCGTTACACGCTGAGAGTAATAAGAAATCAGTAATATGGTATATATTTTAATAACTAGCAGCATCTCTTTCCTCGGTGTCTTTTATATCTTAGAAACAAACAAATAGTAGGTAGACAGACTATTAGATCCGTGCTATTGGCCTGCAGGCTGCATCAGACGGAAGCCTGTGGTAATCGTCGGGCTGTCGCACGTATGTGGTTGCGGACAAGACCGCACCAGACCTCAGCTGTCGCCCGCAACGACTCTCGCTATTATTGTGTATATCCATGGCGAAATTCAGAAACTGCTTCAACAACCGATGAAGTATCTTCTTTATATCCCCTGTCAAGTAATTTGTTAGTTAATCTATTCGTTGTTGTTTCTGACACACAGAATAAAACATATGTTTGTTAAAAGTGTTCACCTAAAATCTTTCTCCTAAAAATCATTCACGACTAGTATTTTTGTTTTCATCAATTGATAAAAAATCTGCAATAAGCCGTTCAGTTTTATATCCACCCGAGTCTCTTCAGGCGGCCCCTTTAACTGAGCATTATCAACTTGACCAGAACTACTTCAAACAAATGTCATGAATGTTTCCTTGTGGAAACAGTGTTCCTAGCAAACTGTAATTTGTGGTGCTTCATATGTAACAGTTGCGGCAGAATAAGCAATGCCGTTGATTGTTTTCCTGCTTAATTTACCAGCAAATACAACAAGACTATTGTCACACCAAATTGATGGACATTAATTTCTCTAAATACAGCCATCACTATTTTTTTCAGACTGTGTCATCACTACGAGACAATGAAGATAAGAAATGACATCTACCTGATGACAGTCAGTCGAACTTTGTAGATGGGGAGAAAAAGTTTGGAATGTGTTTGGAAATGACACATCTAGCTGGTGTCAATCAGTCGAATTTTTTAGATGGGGCAGATAATTATGGAATATTTTTTGCAAGTAATGTATTGTTACCAGGTGCAATTATTATGTTCTCTACTCGTTGGCAGTACTCTGGACTAGAGAGAACAACGGATGATGAAACGACAGCTTGTTCCAATAGATGTTCATCGAATACTAATTGAGACCAGATGCGGGACAGAATAGGCACCAGCTGATGTGTTTTAACAAGGACAAATGGCGTCCCTTATACAACTGTCTGCTACCACTCGTCAGTAATTAACAACAGCGCGCGTTGAAAGGAAGAGCTCCGGCTGCTATTCCGGATGTGTCGCAAATATGTGGCCGACCTATGAGCAACTTTTCGGTAGAAGAGATGTATTTCAGATTATCAAAAATAAGCAAGTACTCATAGTTCTTAAAGAATGCATTTTAGTACCTGTGTTTACCAAAATTTTTTTCTTGTTTTGCTGTAAGGAACCTGACTTCAAAGCCTGTAAAGAAAATTTGCTCTTCGTTACGCTCTGTGTATTCGTTACACGCTGTATATTCGCTGGCATTACAGACTCTTCGTAATTCACTATGTTAATTTCATTTCATTAGACTAATTAACTAGATGGGTGAACGTAACACAATTTTCGTCTTCACTAGTTAATAAATACATAAGAAATCTCAGAAAAGTTATAACTACGAGGGTATGCAATTATTATCGGCAAAGTAGTTATAAAATTTTATTTTAATCAAATAGGAAACTTACAAGAACATCATTTTTCCACATAGTCTCCTTTCGCTTCAACGCACTTGGTCCATCGTTGTACAAGCTTCCTGATGCCCTCGTAAAAGAAGGTTCTCGGTTGAGGGTCTGTGAGCCACGAATCCATCGCTTCTGTCACTGCTTCGTCCGACGCAAATCAACGGCCCCTTAATGCCCGTTTGAGTGGACCAAACAAATGAGAGTCAGAAGAGGCAAGATCGGGACTATATGGAGGATGATCCAGTACTATAAATTTGAGTCTCTGGAGCGTTGCAGCAGTGTGGGCAGCAGTATGCGGACGGGCATTGTCGTACAACAACACAACACCTTTTGACAGAAATCATCGGTGTTTGCTTTGAATTGTAGGCTTTAGCAAGGCAGTAGGCATCTCACTGTAACGTACACTGTTTATTGTTGTGACCCTTTCCCTATAATGTTCCAAAAAAAAATGGCTCTGAGCACTATGGGACTTAACTGCTGAGGTCATCAATCCACTATAACTTAGAACTACTTACAGCTAACTAACCTAAGGACATCACACACATCCATGCCCGATGCAGGATTCGAACCTGCGACCGTACCGTCACGCGGTTCCAGACTGTAGCGCCTAGAACCGCTCGGACACTCCGGCCGACCATAATGTTCCAGTACTGGACCTTGTGCGTCCCAAAAACCGTAAGCATCAGTTTTCCTGCGGATGTTTGAGCCTTGAACTTTTCCTTGTACGGCGAATTTGGACGTTTCCATTCCATACTCTGCCGTTTACTTTCCGGCTCGTAATAATGGATCCATGTTTCACCAGTAATGATCCTGTCTAAGGTCTCCTTCGTTACCATAGCGATCCAGACGTTTTTAGCAGATGTCCAAGCACGTTTGTTTATGGAACTGTGTGAGTTGTTTTTGGACCCATCTTGCACAAACTTTATTAAACCAAAGTCTGTTGTGGATGATTTCGTATGCAGAACCATGACTATTTTGCAGACGATGTTCCACTTCGTCGATGGTTGGTCGTCTGTCTGAGAGAATCATTTCACGTGAACGCTCAATGGTTTCTTCATTTGTGGAGATTTACGGTCGCCCGGCTCTTTTATCATGAGTAACACTTGTGCGACCATTTCGGAATTCTTCGATCCATTCGTAGACACTCCGTTGTGACAAAACACTGTTCCAGTGCTATACCGAAAGTCTTCGATGAATTTCGTCCCCTGATAAGCTTTCCGACCACAGAAAAAGTATCAATGAACGTTGCTCTTCTTTGGTGCAAATAGACAGCGGAACCGCCATGATTAACAGCACGGAGCGATAACGAAACTAACCTAGCAGTTTGAAAATGCAGATATAGAAGAACAAATAAACAAAGAATGCTTCATTAACCTAAAACAACAGTACTACCAAAATAAACCAAAATATAACTAAATTTCGGGTAGTAATTGACTTACTCTCGTATAATATTGGGAGTCAAATGCGCGAATTGTAGTAAAACACAGTTCCACAGAAGAAAATCTTCTGAGGACTTTTAAGGTCTTTGTAATGTTCAGAGTGAATGTCCCCCAATCAGACAGTACAACAAACGTTTCAGCAGGGAGTAATTATTCCTAACAGTAATATAAATCAGTGATTATAGTATTTGTATCCACAATCTCCGTAAGAAGAATGCCACTAGTTTATTCTGAATCCAACAGTCACAGTTTCAAGTTGTTTGCTTGGAAGTATACTTACAGGGATACAACCGTCATGCACATAATATGTCTTGTCCGACAGAGTCAACAGCTTATTACTTGGTTCTCCTGCCACCGGCTCCATAAATACAAGAAGAGCAAGGACACATGTAGTGCTACACTAACATGTATGTTAAAACGTGTAGTGCCGTAGCTAGAAGTTTCTCTAACTCTTAAGTTCACTGGTAGAATACATAAGTAAAAAGTGTTCAGTTTACTGAAAATAAGTGCATATATGGGGCTACTGAAAATGCTTCAGTAAACTGAGCGGAAGGTAGTATGACAAAACATAAATTTCATTTATGCAGATGTAAGGAGGCGTAGCCTCAAAATTTTTAATAAAATAATATTGCTAGCACCGGAGGATTCACAGACCAACAACAATGCCACATCTTTTTGCAAACATTTTCTTCCAGTACTTACAAAACGATCAAGAAAATACCTCTGAACCCCACAAGACCGATCAACACATACAATTCAACCCAAGTGCATAAAATAACGAAAGTGAAGTGCTGGGTAGAGAATGGAATTAGAGGTCTATAGTCGGAGATATAATTACTGACTACGGCGTTAATCTAGGAACATCTACACTGAGTAAAATACACAGAAAATTCCGAGGTTTTCTTGAGCATGTTAGCAAAAATTATACTTCTACACATATTATAATTCTACACAAACACAACACTAAAACAAGTGCAAGCACCGACACCAGAAGCGAAACAGGTACTAAGTCATAATGTGAATGAGAAATTACAGGAGTACGGCTACTGACATTCCTCTTAATTAATAAATCTCACTAGTGGAATACTTATTTGTTGGAAAAAGCGCAAACGATAAAGCCAGCAACACAAAAAATTAGAAATATGCAGAAAATCTAATAGTTCAAAATGAACTTATCCTAACACAAATAGAAAAGTGAACATCAGAGACATAAACTTTGGACATAAAAATAATTAATGCAGAAATAAATAAAGGATACAAGAAAATGAGTACATAAAAGATCTTATTACGAGAACACTCACTCGTGCAGGCAGACGCTTTGAAAAACTGGAAGGAAAGCTAGGATACAGTAAAATAATAATAACAACACAGACAAAAGAAACGCAAAGATCAGTATACAATGAAAATCCAAGCATTACTTAAGTGCTAACAGCATTCAAACATCAGCATCGATTCCAGACGAACGTAACAGAACTCATAATTAAATTTACCAATTGACAAAGAATAACCTAATCAATCACACGGAGGACCCAAAAGCCTCAACAATCAGCAGCCAACCAAAATAGACCAAAAAACAAAGTCACGAAAATTCCCATTCAGCAAAGCTACGATACAGCACATAGATAAACATGTCTAAACATCATTTACAAACACTGAAAAATGCACTGCTACAAAGCAGAAAAGTCACAGAAGACCTGAAGAACGTGTGACGCCACCGACTTAATTCTCTCGAAAAAGAAAAGTAATGAGTGGTAAATTAGCTAGCAGAAGGATCGCCACCCGTATGCGGACGTTTCAAACGGTACCAACAGATAGGCAAGCCGACGTCAGCAGAAGACAACACAGTGAGGCAACAGCCGCCGAAATAAGCGAGGCGAGATCATCACACCAACGCTGGTCAATGTTACGAACAATGTGACTAATTACGAGTTTTAGAGAAACAAATGCTCTGGAGAGAGGTATAAATAGTGCTGCATTTTGAATCAGGCAAGATTTGTCACTGAATCTTCATCCAGTCATTTTCACTGTATTGCCGCCACCATCACAACGCTTGAACGTCAAAATCTGTACTACTACACAAAGACAAGTCATTGTTTAAATTTGTTACAAAATATCTCGAAACTGACTTGACTGGTATACTTAAAAATTACACGATATTCTGAAAATCATTCCGACGGACATAGGACGTATATATTTTTAATATACATAATATGCCAATATACCCTGATTGAAAAAAACTGTAACACCAAGAAGACGCTGTGCAACATAAGCGACAGTTAGTGGACGTGTTTCTACATTTGAAAGATGATTTCTATTCAGTTTTCGCACCAGGCGTATCAGAGTGGAGCTAGTAGCACTATGATGAGGATGCAGATGAGGTTTCCTTTAAATAAACGCTGTAACGGTCGTGAGCGTTAGTTAGCTTAGAAACTGGACGTGGTGAGATGATAATAGTCAAGAATGCATTTAAGACGACAAAGTCGCCATTACCAAGACCCCACTGAATTTGAACGAGATCTTGTCATTGGGCTACGGTATGTTGGATTCTCCTTCTGCGATATTACAGAAAGACGTGGCAGAAATATAGCAACTGTACATAATTTCTGGCAGCGGAGGTCACGAAAATGTACGATCGTAATAAGTCTGGGCTCCAGACGGTCGCTTGGTACTGTCGAGATGGAAGACCATCGTGTAGGGCATATGGCTCTGTCTTAGCTCTAGTTGGCACCACAGTGACACAACGAACAGTAAAAAAACGGTTACTTCAAAGACAGCTACAATCCAGATGCCATGTAGTGTGCATTCAACTGAACCAAACCACCGACATTTGCGACTTCAGTGGTTTCAAACGTGAGCTCGTTGGAGGGGAAGATATAGGTCTGTGCGTTTTCTGATGAGAGCTGTTTTTGCCTCGGCGTCACTGATGGCCGTGTATTGGTTAGTAGTGGGCCAGTTGACGGCCTGCACCCATCCTATCTGCGTGCTAGACACACCGGACCTACACTTGGACCAGTGGTTTGGGATGCGATGTGCTATCACGGTAGGAGCACTCTCATGGCTCTCCCACACACCCTGACTGCAAATTTCTACATCAATCTGGTGATTCGACCTGTTGTGCTGCCATTCATGAACAGCATTCTAAGGGGTGCTTTCCAACAGAATAACGCTCGCCCACGCTCCACTGTTGTAAGCCAACATGCCCTCCATAGCATGGACACGTTGTCTTGGCCTGCTCGCTCACCACATCTGCCCCCCAATTGAGCAAATATGGGATATCATCGGACGACAACTCTAGCATCATCCACAAACAGCATACGCCATCCCTGTAATGACCGACCGACGGCAACAAGCATCGAAAACCGTCCCACAAAACAACGTCCGACACCTATACAACACAATGCATGCAAGTTTCCATGCTTGCAGGCACATTCGGCGTTACACCAGTTGTTAATGTCCCAGCACATTACATTTGCAGTGGCTTATCTAGCGCTTATATTGACTCTAATCTTGCTATATTAATCACTCCCATATGATACATAGACAAATGCAATCCCGAAATTTCATTACTACAGGTTGATTATTTTTCATGTCGCGACCTTTTCTCGCGTCATATATAATATGTAAATCAGAAACGTTAGCAAACATCTCGAAAAGATAATCACCAATTTACTTCAGTATTTTCACTGTAATAAACGTTCGAACGCACATTTTTTAGCATATATAGTACAAAAATGTATCTGTAATACATAAAAGCCGAAATTTGTTAGTAAAATTCTCGAGAAGGCCTTGGGAGATTTACATCGTGGTTTTACACGAAACTGTAATAAGCATTCTGGCCGACATAGACTATATATACTTTTTAAACAGCAATGTCCATGTTTTATGTTAAAATCGACTCTGATTCAGCAAATGTTGTGCTGTAAATATGTGCTATTTTCATTCCTTTCTGACAGCCGATTCTAAAGAGCAGAGGAAAAATGTATTTATGGCTTATCGTCTTTTCGTTATAATACTACTACAGAAGCTGAATCGATTGAACCTTTGTAATCCTATTCGTTCGCAGAATAAAACTATGCGAAATACTGCCATTGAAGCTCCAACAACAGGAGAGGTATGTCTCATACCCAGTATACCAGTCATCCCACCCAATTTACCGATTCAATTAAGCAACTTCAGTCCCAGTCAAAGCTTCGTTTGCAGTCACAATAAAGACAACTCAAGATCAGAAAGAGAAGAGGAGAAGAGAAGGATAAGGAGGAGAAAATGCACATAAAGTGGCGGAAGGAGGATACAGAAAGAGAGAGGAGGGAGGAGGAGACGCATAGAGAGAGGGAGGAGGAAAGGACAGAGGAAGGGATAAGAAGTTGTATGTATGTCAAATTCCCATACATCTTTAACAATTGCAAAGCTTTGCTGGGTTCGCTAGTGACATCCAAACATGTGGCAGTGCGATAGAAATTCAAATAAATTCACTGACTGTGGAAACCATGCTGTACCTCATGGAACACCAACACGAACTGTAATGATATTGTAAATATAATACTGCCATTAATCTGTATATTTTATAATTTTTGTTGCTTAATAATTTTGAAAAGTTAAGCAAATACTATAACGAGAGTAAGCTTTCGTTAAGTGTAGTTTATCTGTTTGAAATAACCTCTTTGACATAGGTGGAATAAATATATCAAACCATATTTTGTAAATAATTATGTAATATTTCGAGGACAACTGAAATTAATTATGTCAAGTTTGTATGTATATGCTGTCATTCAATTGTAGGTGGTTCATATTTAGGGTTTTTGTAAGCAGAAGTGTAAATTGAAAATGTCTAGGGATCATAGGTAGAACGGAACTCCGTTCTGTGGTGGAATGGAAAAGGTGGTGGGGCACGCGATTGAGATTTGGCGCGCGAGTGGCTCAGTCAGTCGTTAGCTGCCCTGCAAGTGGTGAACACGCATTACGTTGGTCAAACACTACAGGTCCCAAATTTACCTGCAAGACTGGGTTTTGGCCTCAGACGTGTTCTACATGATTGGCGCAGGACGGCAATCAATTAATACCTCAGAAATTTCCAATTTTGTCGTCGCTACCAAGAGGAAGACAGAGCTATGTACATTAAGAGCCGTACCGGGCCAATGTTACTACGCAGCACCGCCTCACGCCACCTTCGACATTAGTAGCAGGCAAAGTGTATCACAGTTTGATCCATCCTTCTGCAATCAGTGGAGTATAAATGTTAAATGTGCCTTTGTGTTTAACCAGAATTTTCCTATTTCATTTACCTCAGTAGGGTCCTTACCTAAACGAATTTATTCCGAGTATCCTGATGTTCATTGAAGCTTGAATAATAGTATATTACTGGCAATAGTATTATTTTGGCAATAAATTCTGAAAATCATTACTAAAGCCTGCACATATCAGTTTAAGGGCCACCGCTTTGCGTGACCATGAGGATAAGTTTTCAATAGCATTTCTGAAAGTAAAGTAACATAATTGTTTAACTGCAACAATCTTAACAGTAGTTGTTCGTGTTGCTTCTCCATGTCAAAGAAAGCCAGAAAAATATTGGTGTTAGTAAAACGTTAACAAATAATAGTCCTAAAGAAATGAAATTTAGTCGTGTTAAATAATAGTTTTGATCATATGAATGATAGCTATAACTTTAATATTTTTTTGTTTCCTTGTTGAAACATAAGTGTGTCTTCTTTAAATAATTACTGAAATATAGCGATAAATTCCATAAGTAACAGAAAGTGGGATTAACAGTAATTACTGCCAAGTGACCGTAGTAAATGGAAATTAAGTGGTTGTGTTTCAATTACGTAGTAAGTGAAAGTAGTTATTTATTCAGTGTCGATAATCGACTTCATCTTTTTGTGCAGACCACTTTTAATCCAAGCACTTTGTTGTTCTTCCATTCTTATTGGTCCATCTTTGTTGTCGTTCGTATTGTACCCCAATTTTTCTCTTGATTTTGAACATATTGCACCATTTTCATCGCCGAACGCTTTTTCCAGGTCGACAAATCCTATCTCTTTAGTCTGGCCTTTCTGGCACCATCAACGTTCCTAAAGTCGAACTGATCGTCGTCTGAGAGATTCCCTACTTTCTTTTCCATTCTTCTGTATGTTACTGTTGTCCGCACCATGGATGCATGAGCTGTTAAACTGATTGTATAATAATTTTCTCACTTGTCACCCTTCCAATCTTAGGAATAGCGTTGATGATTTTTTCTCGAAAATCTAGTCTATCGCCAGTCTCATACATTGCACACACCAACGCGAATAATTGTGTTGTTGTCACCTTCCACAATGTCTTTGGAAATTCCGATGGTCTGTTCCTTATGTCTCATTTAGTTTAAGTCTTCTAGAGCTCTTCTAAATTCACAGAACGCTGTACTGAGTTTTCTATATGCTGAGTCTGTACACCCAACACTCATATCCTTTCGACTTTTTCACATTTTTCATGCAGCCATTTCACCTTATCTTCCCTGCACTTCCTGTTTATATCTTTCCTACGTGACCTGTATTTCTGTGTTCCTGAATTCACCTGGATATTTTTGTGGTTCCTGCTTTCGTCGATCAACTGAAGTATTTCGTCTGCTACCTATGGCTTCTTCGTGGTGACCTTCATTGTACCTACGTTTTTCTCTCCAACTGCACTTATTATAAATGTCCATTCCTCATAACCTAACTGCCTACGCAGGTATTCATTAGCTCAGTATATGTAGCCTTCTGGAACTTCAGTCATATCTCCTAATTCGTAAGCACATCCTTATTTCACTTGTTTGAGGATTGATTCTTTCTGACTAGTCTTCTAAACTTCACCGTACCCTTCATCACTACGAAATTGTGATCTGACTCTATATGTACTCCTGGGTACGTTTTACCATCCGATATACGACTTCGGAATCCCTACCTGACTGTAATGTAATCTACCTGAAACTTTCCGATACATCCCGGCCTTTTCCAAGTATACCTCCTCCTCTTGTGATTATTCACAGTTAGTATCTGAAATTTATTGCACAACTCAATTAGTCCTCTCTCATTCATAGTACCAAGCCCATATTCGCCCGTAAACCTTTCTACTAATCTTTCCCCTACAACCGCATTCCAATCCCCCATGACTATTAGAATTCCATCTCCATTTAGCGCTGAACATCCGTTCAATATCCTCATATACTTTCTCAATTTCTCCAACTTTTTTTTGCGACGTTGAAATGCATACCTGAATAAAGTAAGAGCCTACGGAAAATCAGACCAGCTGTGTGGCTGGATTGAAGTGTTTTTAGCAAACAGAACACAGCATTTTGTTATCAATGGAGAGACGTCTACAGACGTTAAAGTAACCTCTGGCGTGCCACAGGGGAGTGTGACGGGACCATTGCTTTTCACAATATATATAAATGACCTAATAGATAGTGTCGGAAGTTCCATGCGGCTTTCCGCGGATGATGCTGTAGTATACAGAGAAGCTGCAGCATTAGAAAATTGTAGCGAAATGCAGGAAGATCTGCAGCGGATAGGCACTTGGTGCAGGGAGTGGCAACTGACCCTTAAAATAGACAAATGTAATGTATTGCGAATACATAGAAAGAATGATCCTTTACTGTATGATTATATGATAGCAGAACAAACACTGGTAGCAGTTACTTCTGTAAAATATCTATGAGTATGTGTGCGGAACGATTTGAAGTGGAATGATCATATAAAATTAATTGTTGGTAAGGCGGGTACCAGGTTGAGATTCATTGGGAGAGTCCTTAGAAAATGTAGTCCATCAACAAGGAGGTGGCTTACAAAACACTCGTTCGACCTATACTTGTGTATTGCTCATCAGTGTGGGATCCGTACCAGATCGGGTTGACGGAGGAGATAGAGAAGATCCAAAGAAGAGCGGAGCGTTTCGTCACAGGGTTATTTGGTAACCATGATAGCGTTACGGAGATGTTTAGCAAACTCAAGTGGCAGACTCTGCAAGACAGGCGCTGTGCATCGCGGTGTAGCTTGCTGCCCAGGTTTCAAGAGGGTGCGTTTCTGGACGAGGTATCGAATATATTGCTTCTCCCTACTTATACCTCCCGAGGAGATCACGAATGTAAAATTAGAGAGATTCGAGCGCGCACGGAGGCTTTCAGACAGTAGTTCTTCCCGCGAACCATACGCGATTGGACTAGAAAAGGGAGGTAATGACAGTGGCACGTAAAGTGCCCTCCGCCACACACCGTTGGGTGGCTTGCGGAGTATAAATGTAGATGTAGATGAACTATTGTTGTTGGTACTGGTTTGCTGTTGGCCTCTGACGAGAAAACACTGTAATGAACTGTTCACAGTAACTAGCTTTTTGTTCTACCGTTCTCTTGATAACGAATCCTACACCAGTTATATCATTTTCTTTCTTTCGCTTACGCCATAGTCCCAAAGCGATCGCAGCGTCGGCGTGATTACTACGGAATTGACAATGTTAGGATTAGGGATGGTCGGATGCCCTTCCTGCCGCCACCCCGTACCCCTCAGGATGGAATCAGTGTACCCCAACTGTCTGCGTCTAGCGTAAATCGTGAAATAGAGCGGACGTGTTTCAAATGACTGAGACGCGTGCAACGTAGGCGGAACGTGGGAACCAGTCCAGTATTCACCTAGCGGGATGTGGAAAACGACCTAAAACCACATCCAGGGTGGCCGTCACACCGGCCCTCGTCGTTGATCCGCCGGGCGGATTCGATCCGGGGCTGGCGCGCCTACCCGGGTCCAGGAAGCGGCGCTTTAGCGTGCTAGGGTACCCTGGTGGGTCAGTTATATCGTTTTCTGCTGCTGTTGATATTACCATGTGTAGTCTGACTCAAAGTACTTGTCTCCTTTTCATTTCACTTCAATGACGTCCATTATATCTAGACTGAGTATTTATCTTTCTACATTTTCTATCTTTCCTGCTATGTTCAAACTCGTATCAGTCCACAACTTGTAGAAAGTTATCCATTCATTGGTTATTCAGTTTTTTTTTCATCGTCAGCTCCTCCTTGGCAATCCCCTGCCGGATATCCGAACGGGGAACTAATCTGAAATCTTTTACCAATGGAGAGATCATCATAACACTTTTTCAATCACAGGCCACATGTCTTGTGGATACAAGTTTTGTGTCTGTAATACAGTGGTATCCACTGCATTCTGCATCTCCAAGCCGTTGATCATTGCTGATTCTTCCCCGTTTTAAGGACAGTTTGCCATCCCCACGGCAAGAGAGTACGCTTAACCACTCTCCGCTCCTCCGCCAAGTTTGACAAGGCTTTGGCAGAATGAGGCTGACTTCTTACACCTGAAGAGTTAGGCCGCCATTGCTGATTATTTTTATTCAACATTTAAGCAACTGCGTGACGAACTCGGAACCGAGGACGTTTTGGTTACTAACCAAAGGCTATCCCTACACCACAGGTACACTGCCCCTACACCACGTGTAAGCGTTGCGTCTGGAGTAGTGGATGATAATTGTAAGTTCAGCACGGCCAGCACAACATCGATTCCACAAAGAACGATCCGTGAAACCCAGATCGCTCCGTTCATCTGTGAGACCCAGATACCTCGTACTGCAGTTCTCTACATTGACTTGGAGATGGTATGTTTTACATTGCTCGTTTATTCTCCTCTGCTTCTAACACCACCACAAAGTCGCCAGCCAGTTGCATAGGACCATGAGAGTAATTTAATAAACAACTTCAATAATTTTCTACTTTTACGGATTTTGTCGTGATTGGCAAATGACGCTGATGAACAAAATGCCAGCTTAACATCGCACTATTAGTGGTTAAATCGAAGAGTCCATCCTAAAGACGCCACACATTTCATTCTTAATCAAAAGAAATCTTCAAGCGTGGAGGTTACTCCTAGCGTATCACAAGAAAGTGTAAAATGATCGTTATTTATTACACAGTACATACATGATCCAGCAGATATCTTCGGCAGCTCCAAGAGGTTGTTCAAATATCATGGAGTTGAATAAAAAAAAAAGATCGCAAAAATACAACATAGTAGTAAAATGCAGAAATACCCAAACTGGCAGTTGACCCCGACATAAACGAATGTAAAAAATTGCATATAACTTAGTGAGTATAACTGGACAGGAGCAATAGAGGAAGCAGAAAAGATCCTCGATAGAGGTGTTCGTTTCCTCATTGATTCATAGACTCGTTTCGTAAGTGCGTAAACATGATGGAGACGGTCATACATCTTCAGTGGCAGCTGGAAATTTATGTTTCTTTTACTTTTTTATTTTATTTTCTCATATTTATTTATTTATTTTTTAGTCTTCAGTTTTCTGCAGGGTTCGATGCACCAAACTCTTCATCTCATAGCATGCACTTTCAATCTACCTCCATAACCCTAGAGTGAAATTTTTACTCTACAGCGGAGTGTGCGCTGATATGAAACTTCCTGGCAGGTTCCAACTGTGTGCCTCACCGAGAATAGAACTCGGGACCTTTGCCTTTCGAGTCTCGGTCCGGCACACAGTTTTAATCTGCCAGGAAGTTTCATATCAGCGCACACTCCGCTGTAGAGTGAAAATTTCATTCTAGAAACATCCCCCAGGCTGTGGCTGCGATATTCTTTCTTCCAGGAGTGCTAGTTCCGTGAGGTTCGCAGGAGAGCTTCTGTGAATTTTGGAAGGTAGGAAACGAGTTACTGGCGGAATTAAAGCTATGAGGATGGGGCGTGAGTCGTGCTTGGGTAGCTCAGTCCGTAGAGCACTTTCCCGCGAAAGGCAAAGGTCCGGAGTTCGAGTCTCAGTCCGGCACACAGTTTTAATCAGTCAGGAAGTTTCATACTTCCATAATTATTTGTTGGATGTGTTGCAATCTCTGTCTTCCCATACACTTAGAAGTGGTTGACATTTTAACCCTATACACAGGGTGTTACAAAAGGGTACGGCCAAACTTTCAGGAAACATTCCTCACACACAAAGAAAGAAAATATGTTAAGTGGACATGTGTCCGGAAACGCTTACTTTCCATGTTAGAGCTCATTTTATTACTTCTCTTCAAATCACATTAATCATGGAATGGAAACACACAACAACAGAACGTGCCGGCGTGACTTCAAACACTTTATTACAGGAAATATACAAAATTTTCTCCGTTAGCGAGGACACAGCGTCCAGCCTCCGTCACATAGAAACCCTGATGCGCTGCTGCAGCCCTGGAGAATGGCGTATTGTATCACAGCCGTCCACAATACGAGCACTAAGAGTCTCCAAATTTGGTGCCGGGGTTGCGTAGACAAGAGCTTTCAAATGCCCCCGTAAATGAAAGTCTAGAGGGTTGAGGTCAGGAGAGCGAGGAGACCATGGAATAGGTCCGCCTCTACCAATCCATCGGTCACCGAATCTGTTGTTGAGAAGCGTACGAGCACTTCGACTCAAATGTGCGGGAGCTCCGACGTGCATGAACCACATGTGGTGTCGTACTTGTAAAGGCACATGTTCTAGCAGCCCAGGTAGAGTATTCCGTATGAAATCATGATAACGTGCTCCATTGAGCGTAGCTGGAAGAACGTGGGTCCCAATCAAGACATCACCAACAATGCCTGCCCAAACGTTCACAGAAAATCTGTGTTGTTGACGTGATTGCACAATTGCGTGCGGATTCTTGTCAGCCTACACATGTTGATTGTGAAAATTTACAATTTGATCACGTTGGAATGAAGCCTCATCCGCAAAGAGAACATTTGCACTGAAATGAGGATTGACACATTGTTGGATGAACCACTCGCACAAGTGTACCCGTGGAGGCCAATCAGCTGCTGATAGTGACTGCACACGCTGTACATGGTACGGAAACAACTGGTTCTCCCATAGCACTCTCCATACAGTGACGTAGTCAAAGTTGCGTTGTACAGCAGCAACTTCTCTGACGCTGACATTAGGGTTATCGTCAACTGCACGAAGAATTGCCTCGTCGTTCTATGTCTTCCCTAGTCGCGAGTCATAGGCTGGAATGTTCAGTGCTCCCTACGACGCCGATCAATTGCTTCGAATGTCTTCCTGTCGAGACACCTTCGTTCTGGAAATCTGTCTCGATACAAACGTACCGCGCCACGGCTATTGCCCCGTGCTAATCCATACATCAAATGGGCATCTGTCAACTCCGCATTTGTAAACATTGCACTGACTGCAAAACCACGTTCGTGATGAACACTAACCTGTTGGTGGTGGTGTGTTGGGGCTTATGGGCGCTCAACATCGAGGTCATCAGCGCCCTGACGCACATTAAAAGGAACGAACGTCGACAGACCTAAGAAAACTAAAGCACACACTCAAAGAAAGCAGAAAAAGAAGGAAAATGCTACATAAGAAAGTAAAACCTAAGGAAAGGGGAAACATAGCAACAAGAATGTCACAGGAAATTGTTATTGGCTGGCTAGTTACATAAAATACGGGCTATCTTGTCACACAGTGAGCAAATTAAAATCCTCTCCCTAAAATCTTTGTAAAAAATTTGACATGGCACAGAAATTTAAAACTTTAGCCACATTCGTCCGAGTGTTGCCTAAAAGAGAAGGCAGGTCCGCTGGCAAGTCAGCTGCGGCCCGCTGGTCAGAAAATAAAACGCAATCCAATAAAACGTGGCGCACAGTGACCTGGACGCCGCAAGCACCACACATTGGAGGGTCCTCTCGCCGGAGCAGGTAGCCATGCGTCATAGGGCTGTGGTCTATTCGAAGCCGAGTGAGGAGAACCTCGTCCCGTCGATGGGGCTGAAAGGAAGTACACCACAGACGCGCTGTGGGCTTGACTATACGGAGCTTATTGTCAGTTACTTCCAGCCACTCATCCTCCCACCGACGCATAACCCGTGAGCTCAACAGCGAGGTGAGTGCGTGCAAGGGGATAGAACACTGAGATACGTGAGGGGCGAGACATGCATCCTTGGCTGCGAGATCTGCCCTTTCATTCCCAGCAATAGCCCCAATACCACTGCTCAGCTAAAAACAGCCATTCAGAAGCTCATCGACAGCATGGATGTTTAGACACTTTGGCGTGTCATGCAGAATTTCGATATTTTTCTGTACTACATCATCGCCAGTGATGGCAGGCATATCGAACATGTCATAACCTAAATCTGAATATCTGTAGTGACGTTTACATGTTGAATAAATTGTGTGCACGCCGCAGGTTGTAACTAAATTACGGTTTTTGTTTCATAGAAGCCAATGACACTCGTTACCAAATTTAAACTTTTTTCTGCATCTAGCTTGTAAATGGATGGATTTACCTAATTTTGGGATGCTGAATACATTGGTAAAATCAGTCTTTCTCTACGACGTCACAATACCTAGATACACAGCAGAATAAAAAATGGTAATAGCGAAAACTGACAAAGTACAAAAAATAAAAATTACACATTCAGATCGATTGAAATCAATACTGTTTTGTGTGTACAATATGATCATGATGCCAATAAAATGTCCAAATTAGTTCAGAAGATATTTTCACCTCTAATCGTCTTTTGTTTGCCGTTTCTTCGCTCTCCCTAGCAAGACCCCAGCAGTACTCACCCATCATCGAAGGGTTCCAATGGCCTTGGTAAAGGTATTCCATGGTAAGAATATCTTGGTGAAGGCCTTCAGCATGCTCATCGCTTACGGCTCCCAAATTTTCCGGGAAGAAATCTAGGTAAAAACGTAATAAGTGAATTTGAAGTGTCATTCTATACCCCATGTTCTTGTAGTTGTCCAACAGATCATTCACAATGGTAACACAGTTTTGGTATTTTCTGTTACCCAAAAAGCCCTTCGCATTTGCTATAAAAGAAGACGAAGCAGCTAATTGGATATCTGTGAGTTTGGTACCAAAAAAAAAAAATAGTTCAAAAATTGCTCTGAGCACTATGGGACTTAACATCTATGGTCATCAGTCCCCTAGAACTTAGTACTTAAACCTAACTAACCTAAGGGCATCACACAACACCCAGTCATCACGAGGCAGAGAAAATCTCTGACCCCGCTTGGAATCGACCCCGGGAACCCGGGCGTGGGAAGCGAAAACGCTACCGCACGACCAACAGCTGTGGACTTTGGTACCAAATATTGGATCTTAAAGCAATTTTCCTATTTGTGGTCCAACAAATACACTCTCTTTCAGCCTTGCGTCACTTAATTTGGGAAACTTTTCTTTTAAGTGATTGATGGTCTCACTTTCTTTATCCAGTGCGTTTACAAAGTTCTTGATAAGGCCCAACTTCATATGAAGAGGAGGCAAAATGATTTTATCAGGCTCAACCAATGGAGTATTTCAGAGGTTGAAAATACCGCTTCAGTTGCAAATTTCATGTATTACCACACAATCGGTTTCTGGCTGACCCTGACCCTGTTCTGCGCTCATAGGTAGCACACCGCGCCTAGTACATGTCCACCGCGGCGCTCGGGGGCCATAGCACCAAATTACACCTGAAGGTGGGCTTATAAGAGCCCGATACCGGTCGTGTAATAATAAAAGAAATTTACAAATGTAACGGTATTTTCAACCTATGGTATAATGCTCAGTTGCAGATGTTCTTCCAACAGCATTATTTTCAGTGGTGTATTGTTCACATTTACGTTTCCAGGAACATATGACTTCCTTGTAGGCCATTCCTTGACTGTATAGTGGTTGTTTGTGTCACGGTTGTTCCAAAGACACAAAAAGCAGCAGTATTGCATAAATCCAGCCTCTAAACCTGTAAGAAGTGCAACAACTTTTAAATCACAACAAAGCTGCCATTCACGATCCTTATATCTCATTGCCTTTAGCAGCAAAGCCATGATTTCACAAGTTCCATCCACGTATGCTGCGAAAGCCAAAGGTGCCGATGGAAATGCATTGTCACTATTCAGTAGTACTGCTTTCAAGCTGGTTTTACTGGGGTCAATAAGTAGGCCCCACGTCTGTGGATTATGTTGTATACCTAGCTGCATCATCAGACCATTGCTATCTTTACATACACACATTGAATTCTGCATATCGAAATATTGAGCTAAGGAAACACCTCTTGATCTGAAACAGGAATTTTTTGTCCCTGGAGCTAGAAGGTTCACTCTCGACTCCAAGAGTCCAGCTTGCTAATTCGAAAGTTTAAGATCGCGAACCAAATCGTTCAGTTCCTTTTGATTAAAGAGCTGAAGCGAAGTGTCATGATATTGAGGGCAGTACTCTTCTATATGTTCAATACTTTCTGATGCACTTGACATGGTGTCTGGTTCCGTGGCTTTCAAGTTACAAACAGGAACAGGCAACCCCTCATCATGAGGCACAGGCAAATGCACTGAATATACATTTGGATACTTTATTTTACGTCTACGTTTGCTTGAATATTCCAAAATATTTGTAACACAGAAGTAACAGTGTGAATAATGGTCTTTAGGCTGACACCATATCGTCGTAACAGCGAATGGCATGGCTCGGCGTTTTCCTTTCAAGCACTCGGTTAAGGTGATGGTACAGGTTATGCAAACAAGATGACGTCCACAATTTTTATCTTGATCACCAAGAGGACAATCAATATACAATTTATATGCCTTCCTAATCAAGACGGTGATTGGTTGTCTTTGGTCTTTTGGAGTGAATTTCCCACACATATAGCAAAAGTTGTTTGAGTGGTTTAGTCAGCAAGTTGCCATTTTTCTTAGTGTAAGTTTTAAACACAAAATGTTTGCACTATCTTTCCCAGGAAACACTCACTGAGGATCTCTTTCACACCACTGGATTACTACAACAACCATTTACCGATGATCTCTAGATCTTCCAGCTCTCCTCTGCAAATGAAAAACAAACAATTAAACATCAAAACAGAAGAGCAGCAAGAAGGAAGTACTGAATACGAAAAATGAAAATAAAAATTAAAAACTCAAAAACGGTACGGGATAGAACATTTTGAAAGGTATATTCGGATTCTACACACCAAAATTCATACTAGTTGATGTGCCACATCCCAGATGCCACATGGCAGTTGACTAGTGTAATTGTCACCCTGTGTGAGACGGTTGGAACTGGCAGGCAAATGAGACAAGAGCGGCTGCCGTTCAATTGTCAGTAAACTGATGGCGCACTGGGATCGTTTAGCGGAATCTCGTAGCTGCGTAAGATAGCAGGCGGACGTATGGTAGACGGTAGTGACACGTAATTGGCGCGAGAGGAGAGCTCTTCGGCTGCTGCTCATTTCGCCTCTTATCCTGTGGTAGCATCCAACAGTTTCCCCTGCCTCTTGATCTGATATCGTGTCCCTTATACTCAACAGCACAGAAAAAAATTTTGGCATACGTGGAGGTACGGTCCGTCTATGCGACTAATTGAAGGCAGTTTGTTTATTCCCAAACGCGTTTCGCTTCTTTTTCTTGGGAAGAATCTTCAGTGGCGATTTCCAGCGCTGTTATGCGTGTAGTCCTGAAGATGTGTTCATTAGTTTCGATGCTCCACTGGCCGATTTTGATCACAAAATGAAAAGTGCAAGTGGTATACACTATGTGACAAATGTGGGCAAAGAAATCTAGAAATCGGTCAGCTGGAGCATGGAATCTAACGAATACATCTCCAGGACCACACGAAGGAATTAACAGCGCTGAAAATAACCACTGAAGATGCTTCCCAAATTATTCAAGCGAAACGCATATGGCTGTAAACAAAGGCCTTCAATTACACTCCTGGAAATTGAAATAAGAACACCGTGAATTCATTGTCCCAGGAAGGGGAACCTTTATTGACACATTCCTGGGGTCAGATACACCACATGATCACACTGACAGAACCACAGGCACATAGACACAGGCAACAGAGCATGCACAATGTCGGCACTAGTACAGTGTATATCCACCTTTCTCAGCAATGTAGGCTGCTATTCTCCCATGGAGACGATCGTAGAGTTGCTGGATGTAGTCCTGTGGAACGGCTTGTCATGCCATTTCCACCTGGCGCCTCAGTTGGACCAGCGTTCGTGCTGGACGTGCAGACCGCGTGAGACGACGCTTCATCCAGTCCCAAACATGCTCAATGGGGCACAGATCCGGAGATCTTGCTGGCCAGGGTAGTTGACTTACACCTTCTAGAGCACGTTGGGTGGCACGGGATACATGCGGACGTGCATTGTCCTATTGGAACAGCAAGTTCCCTTGCCGGTCTAGGAATGGTAGAACGATGGGTTCGATGACGGTTTGGATGTACCGTGCACTATTCAGTGTCCCCTCGACGATCACCAGAGGTGTACGGCCAGTGTAGGAGCCACACCATGATGCCGGGTGTTGGCCCTGTGTGCCTCGGTCGTATGCAGTCCTGATTGTGGCGCTCACCTGCACGGCGCCAAACACGCATACGACCATCATTGGCACCAAGGCAGAAGCGACTCTCATCGCTGAAGACGACACGTCTCCATTCGTCCCTCCATTCACGCCTGTCGCGACACCACTGGAGGCGGGCTGCACGATGATGGGGCGTGAGCGGAAGACGGCCTAACGGTGTGCGGGATCGTAGCCCAGCTTCATGGAGACGGTTGCGAATGGTCCTCGCCGATACCCCAGGAGCAACAGTGTCCCTAATTTGCTGGGAAGTGGCGGTGCGGTCCCCTACGGCACTGCGTAGGATCCTACGGTCTTGGCGTGCATCCGTGCGTCGCTGCGGTCCGGTCCCAGGTCGACGGGCACGTGCACCTTCCGCCGACCACTGGCGACAACATCGATGTACTGTGGAGACCTCACGCCTCACGTGTTGAGCAATTCGGCGGTACGTCCACCCGGCCTCCCGCATGCCCACTATACGCCCTCGCTCAAAGTCCGTCAACTGCACATACGGTTCACGTCCACGCTGTCGCGGCATGCTACCAGTGTTAAAGACTGCGATGGAGCTCCGTATGCCACGGCAAACTGGCTGACACTGACGGCGGCGGTGCACAAATGCTGCGCAGCTAGCGCCATTCGACGGCCAACACCGCGGTTCCTGGTATGTCCGCTGTGCTGTGTGTGTGATCAATGCTTGTACAGCCCTCTTGCCGTGTCCGGAGGAAGTATGGTGGGTCTGACACACCGGTGTCAATGTGTTCTTTTTTTCATTTCCAGGAGTGTAGTTACGTGGACGGACCGTACCTCCACTAATTTATAGCAACTAAGCGAAAGACTGAAAAAATGAGGATTTTGGCATACGATAGCATGGATGTTCAAGTAAAGAGTGAGTTTGGGTCAGTCGACTGCCTATCTGCCTCCCCCAGAGGCAGGGGTGGGGGTATAACCAGTTCACTATCCTTAGGCCCATCAAAAGGTTTTCCTTCTTCAGCTCCCACTAGTACCGCAGAAATTATTCCCTGTTGCCTTAGCGCACGTCCTATCAGCCTGTATCATCTTCTTGTCAGAGTTTCCCATATTGCCTTTCTTCGCCGATTTTGCGAAGAACCTCCACATTTCTTATCTTATCAGTGCAGCTGAATTTCAGCATCCTACGAGTACTATAACATCACATGCCAACTCTTCGATTCTCTTCTGTTCAGGTTTCTACAAGTTCACGATTCACGAATTTCGTGATCCTGACGTACATTCTCAGAAATTTCTTCCTTAAATCAACGCCTACGTTTCATACTGGTAGACTTCTCTTGATCAGGAATGCCCACTCTGCCTGTGCTTTTTATATCCTCCTTGACTCATCCTTCATGGATTATTTCGCTTCCAAGGCAGCAGAATTCTGCAACATTGTCTACTTCATGACCATCAGTTTTCATGTGAAGTTTTTGTTATTCCCTTATCTGTCATTCCTCATTACCTCTGTGCATTTTTCCAGTTTACTCGCAGTGCATATCCTGTGCTTACAAACATGTCATAACAGTCAACAGAACCTGTAATTCTTCACTTTCACAGAAGGTGGAAATGTCATCGGCGAATCTCTTCAGTGATACCCTTTTACCTTGAATTTTAATCCCACTATTGAAACATGGCCTTATTTCCGTCATTGCCTCTTCATGTATAGATTGAACATGAGGAGTGAAAGACTGCATCCTGCCTTACACCCTCTTAATACGAGCACTTCCTTCTTGGTCTTCAAATCATATTGTTACCTCTTGTTTCTTATACATATAGTATAGTACCCGTCTTTTGACGTATTTTTCTCAGAATTTCGAACATCTTACGTCATTTTATGTTATAAAACACCTTTTTTTAAGTCAACAAATCGTATGAAGGCTTTTTGATTTTTCTTTTGTTGTTTTCTGTACCAAGCGCAACATCTAGAGTGCCTGTCTGGTGCGGTTATATCTTCTAAAGACAAACTCATCGCCACCTAACAGAACCACAACTATCGTTTCCATTCTTCGGTATATTATGCTTCTCAGGACCTTGGATCCATGAGCTGTTAAGCTGATAGTATAATATTTCTCGCACTTATCTGCCCTCTCTATCTTCGTAAACGTGTGCATGACATTTGATGGTACGGCGAAAGTCTTATAGGTCCTACATACTAGCTCCAGTACTGGTTTGGTTGCCATGTCCCCCAGTGATTTTAGAAATTCCGATGGAATGTCGTCTTTCCGTTCCGCCTTATTTGATATCAAGTCTTCCTGAGCTCTTTCAAATTGTGAGTCTAGTTATGAGTTTCATTTCTCTTCCGTACAGACTCTTCTTTCATCAAGTCATCAGACAAGACATCCCCATCATAGAGGCCTCCAGTGTAATCTTTCCACCTATCCCCTGTTTCCTCTTCCTGTAACAATGGGATTACCATTGAACTTTTAAATTTAGCCACCTTTGCTTTTAATTCCACAGAAGGATGTTTTGCTTTTCCTATGTGGTAAGTCACTCTTTCCGACTATCATTAATTTTTCGATTTCTTCACATCTTTTTGCAACCATTCCTCCTTGGCTGCCATGTGTTTCCTATTTATTTAATTCCTATGTGATTTATTTTGCTGTATTCCTGCCTTTCCATGAATTCTTTTCTGCTTTCTTGTTTCTTCGCTCAGTTGAAATATTTACCACGGTTTCCTCGCAGTTTCCTCATACCTAAGTTTGACTTTCCATCATAGCGATTGCTCTTTTTACAAATGTCTACTCCTCTTTATTAGAACCGCCTAGCACAGTAATATTTTCTCTAGATCCGCATCTTTAGCGAAATTGAAACATGTCTCATCCATTCCGCAGTACTTCAGTATCACGCTTTCTTCTACAATGATTGCACCGGATGATTCTCTTAGGCTTCAGTCTACTTTAGAACATATTTAAACTGTGATCTGAGTCTACGTATGCTCCTTTGCCCTCCTTAAAAGTCAGTATCTAAGAATCTCTATGTGACCATGCTATTCTTCAGCTGTAATCATCCCCTGTCTCCAGGTCATTCTCAAGTGATTGTGATTCTGAAATTTGTTGCAAACCTCGATTAGTATTTCCCCTCTCTCATCCATATTGTCAAGCCTACATTTTTTGATAACGCTGTTCCCTGTTCCTTCTGCTATAGCTCAAACCCAGTCTCCCACCACTACTGGATTGTCGTCTCCCTGTACATACTGAATTACGGGATCAACATACTTATATGCTCTCCCTATTTCTTCATCTTCTATTTGCGATGTGAGCATGTATGCCTCAACTACCGTTGTTGGCGTTAGTTTGCTGCCGAATCTGATAAGGACAGCGCTATCAGCGAATTGCACATCAGCAAACACTTTGCCCTACTTTTCAATTCGTAACGAATCCTGCTCCTGTTGCACAGTTTTCTGTTGTTGTCGCTTTTTTCGTCTGCCAAGCAACCGCTATCTTCTTCCCATTTCACCATATCGGATTTGAGCCTCTGAAATTCCCTTCTCAGATTTTCTGGATTTTCTACTACGCTCAAACTTCCGACACTCTACGCCCCGGTTCGTTGAGTGTTAACCCTTTGCTGGTTATTCCTTCTTTCTCTGTTTGTGAGTTTCCCTTTGTCAGTCTCTTGCCGAATAAGGGAATAATTCTGAATATTTTGGCAAAGGAGAGATCATCGTGAGACTTTCTCAGCTACTAGCCACATGTCCTGTGGATATAGATTACGTGTCTTTAATGCAGCGGTTTCCATTATCTTTTGCATCCTCTTGTCATTCATAATTGCTGATTTTCCGCCTTTTAGGGTCAGCGGCTTTAAGCCGTAAAGAGATCATAGTGGCTCTGAAACCTGGAGTAACTAAATTGACCGGTTTCCATTTCTATCTTTTGTTCTCTGCGAACTTAAGTTCGTTACTATAACCTACATTAAGTTGTAACAACATTCCATAAGTTTTCATTGGATTTAAATTTCTTTCTGTACCGACTATTCTGCCATAGTGCCATCCTTTAGTTCAGTGTATTTACCTTCATTTCAGTGCACCTTTATAAATGTATAGATTTTTTGAAACTGGAAGGACAATTTTTTTTTATCCAACTTCTTGCAATTCTAGGCCCATCGTTAAACGTACAAGTACTAGCACTCCACTTTTTTGTACTATTACGACATTACTACTGATAACGCTAATGTCTTATTCCTAACTACGCAGCAAGAGCTTTCACTAATACAAATGCATCTAAGGTTTCTAATGGAATAAGAAGCATTCTTCCCTTTTAATTCACGCACAGATACGTAAGCAATGAGCAGTTCAGACATTACAGTATCTTGACTTCTCATATCAATTACTTCACGCGGTAAGCTCGATGTACTACATTTTATTGAACAAAATGCTTACTGGGCTGTCAGTGCGATCTACATCAACATTTCTTTAGCCTCAAAAAATTGTGGCGTCCGAGACGCTTATCTAGCAGAGATTACTTATTATTGCAAGTATACAAAACTGACGTCTTCTCCGAAAGTGTTTAGTATCATTTACTGCAAATCAACCGTCGATTACACTGCATTCATTTCTGGCCACGAGTGACTGTCAGTCTCTGTTCGCGTTGAGTAGCAAGGCAAGAAAAAGCTCAGAACTAAGAGATGGAATACATTCCCAATTTTGTGACTGATAACCACATTTAGAAATTTAGTACATTGTTCCTTCAGGATCAAAGCCGTTATATACCTGTTTTTCTTGGGAACCCCTTTAACATACTATACACAAATAGTTTTAACTTGCCCTGACAATTTGTTGACTTACCCAAACTTGGTCTGGAAACTTAATTATTCGAAAATAAATACTGTACTGCCATAAGGCCCACACTAGAGTTCCAACAAACGAATTATACTTCTAGTACCTTTGTGCAACGCTTAGGTGTGCTTGTTGTCCATCGACGAAGTACGCAGTGGCCGGCTACACACCAGGAGTATACTCATTATCGCCATAGAGGTTTAGCAAAGCTGGCTACGCTGGGCACGCAAAGTTTCCTTTTATCTGCAACATTCGTAACACAAATTTTCACATCACATAAATTAAAAATACAACCTCATACCTCGTTAATCCACATAAATATCCATTTTCCCCTTACCGTTGGGCGGCAGTTTTTCCTGTGACGAAAGTCATGCAAACTCTGGAATATTACAAAACCTCTTTCTCGCACAACCTAATTCCTGGTCAAATACTGTCTTTTCTCTTTAATCCCAATCTTAGTCATAATATGGTGTGTTATAATTTCTTTAATCGTTGACATAACACAACAAGATAGGTAAATCTTTCTTTTATACACGTTACTGGGGAATTAACAAAATATTTTAATTATAGGATGAACATATAGAAACTTGTAATGTGAGAAGATGCTTCTAGTGTGAGATGACCCTTCCTAGTATAAATTCTGTTTTCAAATTAAACTTTTATTCCAGCTTGAGGAAGACATATCATACTCACACACCACATAAATCAGTCTAGATTGCCTTAAAATTATATGTATAATTATATTTCGATGGTAAGGTTGTAACTTAATACCTATTTCCAATGTATCCTAACTACTGCGATCCAGTTCGTATTACAGACAGTACATCTCCCCTTTCAAGTAGTATTACTATTTTATTTACTTCATATAGTCTCTCTTCCCATGAGATAAATTCAAAGAATATCTGGCTTTATGCTTAATGAGAACTCCCACATGTGAGTCATAAGTTTCAGACGCTCTAATAAACAGACCCCAGTTGATTAATTTCACCATACAAATGAATGAGAATGATTTCTCCACCCTCCGTAATGGAAAGCGGGTAGTTAAGTATGGTGCCTCTAAATGTGCAGGAAATAAGAAGGAAATGAAACAGAAGATTTGAGATCAGAGAGAAAGAGTATAGGATGGTAGTCCGAAAAGGACGACAACCATTCTTCACTATTACCTTTTCACTAATTATTGGTAATCTTGTAGAATTCCTCTTCCAGCTACTAGTTAATGGTCTGTCAGCAATTGTACTGAACACCGTATGAAACCGTAGATATACTATTCGACTCCCACCTCTCTTTACCTTACTCACCTAAGAAATTCTTAGACAACCAGCATTCCCCCAGAGAAAATGACAATACAGCTGAAGTTCTAAGCAATGGACCAACATTTTACTAATACACAAAGAAATATGTCGCCCTGTCACGATGGACACTTAAATTGCACCTCTATGTGTGTATGGCTTCCGTAAGTATACCACCTACCAGACCACAGTTTATTTTAATTATTCTATTGGGCATGTGAAAATACAGCTTAAATTCTAAACAATGAATGTCAAAATTCGCTCTGTTTCGTTTCTTTCTTTTACTCTTCAAACGTAACTTGTTATTCTCCACCTTTAATCTACCTTTCACTGACCACCCTGTTTCTTTATGTTTTAATGTGCACGCTAACCCAGTCTCTACATTCCTTTTAATATTACACACAGACAGAACTATACCTAGGATCAAAAAGTCTACCAACACTAAAGCATTTTATTATAAATGACACACCTTATTGATTATTGTTCTTTCTCCCTATCGTTACGGTCTCGATCTGTGTTCCACACACAAAATATCTTACTATCTGTTGTGTGAAATAACGTTTTTGAAGTTACTCAGTTATCAAATTTGGCTTCATTTTTGTTTTCAGTTTGGATAGCAATGGATTTTATGTATGAAATTTACGTCTTTTAATGTAATGTCTATCATATTGACTAGATGTCGTCGGAATCTATCTCCTTTAAAATCATTGTAGAAGAATATGATAGCTATCTAATTTCACACTGACCATCATACAACTAAAAAATCTCCTTTATGTGCCTACCATACTTCATAGTTTTACTATATGCTCTCAGGTCAAATTCGTGCTTGATTTGGAAACTGTCAGCCCTTGGTTTAATCCTGTCAATCTGTTAAACATGTTTCAGCTGGTTTTGGTAACTCGGATTCTCACATAGCACCCTGTGAACTGATTCAGTTTTGTCTAAGAATCTGTCTGAATTATTTTCCCTTCAATGCTTTCCCTGGGATAAATCTCAGTACTGTCTTGAGTAACATCATTAAGGATTCCTCCAAACTCCTCTAGATAAATGGGCCTTACAGTATGTTTATTGTAAAATATGTTCTTCCTAAATGCATAAAATCTGGCATTACCCACTTAGCAGGATTTGGTTGAGGGTGATACTTAGGTTTTCACCAAATGCTGTGTCTCTCATGTTACTATGAATTCTTAAATTCTGTAGCTGCCATGCCACCAACAGTTCATTGTAACTGGATGATGTAAACGTTTCCCCATTGCTTGAAATCAATACCCTCAGTTTTCCTATCTTTGAGAAATCGTTTACTGCAACACCCTTATAATTGCCTTACTCGTTGCTGCTTTTACAGAGTGCAGTTTCCCAATTTAAAGCGCCATTCCAGTGTAAGTAGTTTACATGTAACGCTTCCTTTTTCCTGGGGCAGTGAGCTAAAGGTGCCAACGGCCTCCAAATCATACAGATGTGATGATATTATGGGACAGATTTGGATTTTCAATCCCAAATTACGGTGTTAATTTCTTTCGTCGTACATGTAGAGACTAGGGTGTGCTGAAATGTAATGACACCAAATTTTTTGTGTGAAACTCTTAAATCTTTTTAAATAAAACAAAGTTATTAGCATTCTACATTTTTATTCTTCATATCTGCATATATATTTGTTGTGGTTGGCAGCAGAGCCAACACCGTGTTACTAGAGGAGGCAGAAAGGCACGCGTTTTAGCTCATGCAGGCTCGCACGAGGTCTGGAACAGGACAAGGAAATTAGAATTTAGAAAAACGGACGTAGCTGGTGGAATACTTAACTTTAATCCATTAGTGATGAACGTCGCTCTTGACGGTACATGATTTACAATATCAATAGTAACTGAATATGGCGCCTTGCTAGGTCGTATCAAATGACGTAGCTGAAGGCTATGTTAAACTATCTTCTCGGCAAATGAGAACGTAAGTAGGCAGTGAACCATCGTTAGCAAAGTCTGCTGTACAACTGGGGTGAGTGCTAGGAAGTCTCTGTAGACCTGCCGTGTGGCGGCGCTCGGTCTGCAGTCATTGATAGTGGCGACACGCGGGTCCGACGTATACTACCGGAACGCGGCCGATTTAAAGGCTACCACCTAGCAAGTGTGGTGTCTGGGAGTGACACCATATATTTATTAACATAGTGACAATGGTGACAAGCACATCTCTCCAAATGAAAAATGCATTTCTCCAAACGAGAGACCAGTTTCTTAATACCATCACTGTAGAATGTTTGACTTTGTTGGCGGAGCTACAACCTCACCTGTGCTTGCACTGCTTCATCACTATGAAGTGAAGCAGTCGAAGGTGTCCATTCAGTTTTGGAAACAAATAGAAATGGGTTGGGCCCACGCTGGGCTGCGTGGAGCATGACTGACTACAGTGAACCTAAGTCGTCCGATTGTTGAGGATGTCACAGTGCTCGAGTGTGGTCTGAAACTGTCATGTTGAAGCAGAGGGTTCTCCATGTGTGGATAAACTCTTCGAATTCAAAACGCTATTTCCTACACATTGACATAGTACATTACAAACCACCATGATAGTCCCATATTGGCATACTGCTGGAAATATGTAGAAATGAAGAACAAATGTATAGAACGTTAATGACGTCAGTTATGTTTTGAAAACCTTAACAGTAGTCACATAAAAATTTGGAGATTTACTTTTGAGTATATTGTCATAATGCCTGAGAATTCTATTTACCATCTTCCAGAAACAAATATGTCTAATGTGTGCTACAGACTTCCCACAGATGCGAGGAACATACCACACAAGTTCACGTGCATATGAATTGATTATACAATTACCTACATATACAATTACCTACGTAATCCCTTTCGATATTTACCATTAGTATCCCATTTTAGTAGGACCACAAGGTCCTTTAATAACCATCATCATTCTCTAACAGTAATATATTCCTTATTTTTTTGAACCAATAGTCATTCACTTATCCCCATACTATGCTTTTCAATAACACTCCTCTTTCTCATGTTCCAAGTTGATTGCCTTAGCAACTTCTTTCCCATATCAATGCAGTTTGATACATCTCCATACCTAATGGTAATCGAGACAGTGCATCTAGCACGTTATTCTCTTCCTCTTTTATGTGAAGCGGTCAAATTTCAGGTCAGGATTTTTAGTCGCCATTGAAGCTAAACAGATATGGTGATGGCGATACTGGCACATGATACCAGGTTCGGGAGCTGATGTGGGCGGCAGTCTTATGACATAAGGTGTCAGCGAAACAGTGTAGTCTGTAATTAAATTTATTAGTTGTAATTTACAATATGGATTGTCGTGTCTGGTACAGTGGAAGGAGTGCTGATTTGCATTCCTTCATGCATCAAGGAATGCGGACACAGTGTTTTGCTAGCTGCAGCCATTCAGCGGATCAGGACAGTCTACCGTAGCTCGCTGTAGTTAGTGTCGCTCGCCCCACCATTCTGAAAGATGGATGTGTTCTGAAGCTGGTGCTTACAGCGTATCACAGATGCAGAGTGTCATGAAGGCGGAAGCACAGGACCCAAATCAGCAACACAATTAGCCAGTAAATGTTACTGCGTATAGTCAGAGAGTTAGTACTCACGTGTCTTTCCTAATAGCTCGTTGGCGGTACTTTGGAGTTATTTGTCATGGTCCTTCACCAGTCCCAGGCTCATCCACATTTTATTCGAACACAGTGGTGATCAAACAGTGGAGGCAGCCTGCAACCCCCAAGTCCCATTACAGTCGGTTGGCTGTGGTCCCTGACACGAAGTTTTCTATTGAAGCAGGCAGCTCATCACCATTCGCCAGCGCCAGTCAAGTTATTCTGTAACGAGTGAAGCTGTGATTCCATCAGAATAAAAGAAGCAGACTGGATGATCAGACATTGAGACTGGCGCTTTGGAAATGGTCGTATTTAAACTGGATATGTCTCATCGCGGCCAGCGGTATGGTAGTTTTCCCTCATTATATGGAGGTGATATCTGTGATATCTCATCTTTTGTCAGTTTCCCGCGCCTTCGCACTTTCCGTCAGTGCTAGGACACCGTGGAGCAGCCGAGCTCGGAGAATACATTTTATGGGTCCACAGGCAAACGCTCGCAGAATGGTGGATTAGGAAGTGCTGTCATACTGCGCCATTTGCGCTTCTTGATCTCGGTTCGGTTCGATGGTACAGCAACTGGAGTGTTAAAATTTCAGGACGATATAGTTCGAAGTATGCACTAAGAAGGGTATTTTGTTTTCATGTGCATCTCTAACGAGAGAAGGCTGAATTACGAAACCAACGTGACACGCATGGATTTGTTTTCAACTTGAGAAGAACAGCAGGGCAGATACCGAGTGAAATTCACCGAAACATGCGTGACGTGTGCGAGTATGACTGCAGGACTTTTCAAAAAGTCTTCTAACAACCTTCAATGATAATTTCAATATTGTGATAAAACTAAAACAGAAACAATAAAAACAAATACCTTCTGTAATAACTCCTCTCCCAAGGTAAAATCAGAAACCCATATAAGTGGTGCAACAGATATGACTGACCAAAAAGGACCTAGACATGATAACATATAACTAAAGAAAGAAAAACTTAAATATTGCATATGAGAATTATGTACAGTTACGTGAGGGTAAAGATTAATAACTTTTGCCAGGGCATACTATGACACAGTACATCTTTTACAGATGAAAAATTTCCTTATACCCACACAACAATTTTGCTGTGTTGCTTTTGACAGCACATCAAATCCAAAGGTGTTAGTCTCGGTATTGATAATTTCCTTCGTAGCTGCTGCTGAGAGAGGGCACTTGAAGACTTATTCGAATCCTTACCGCTGTATATCCCTAGCCGTAAAACCGTGAATTATTGAATACTTGCCAGAAGATGGAGCAGTTCGCAGTGATTGAATGAAAGATGATAGTAACACTGCTAGGAGGAAAAAATTCACAATTACGCGTGTAAAAATAAAGTTCAAATAACATGCATCGAAATGTTGAATAAGATAACTAATGAAACCTGCTGCGTCTTGTTCTAAAGACCACAAAGAATACAATTCAGATTGAATTAATTTCTTTAAATATTTAATAGTACATTATCATTAATTTAAATTGTTTTAATTGCCATTCCTCTTTAATGGAAGTGAGTCGAACTCGTGCAATGGTTTCCTTTTACTTCATTACGATAGTCATTTAAAAGCTGTGAGCAGTGTTATGATCGTTGCTGATTAATAATGATATTTGTTGTGAATAGTAATAAGGATATCTGTGTAACTAGAAGTGACTGCCTCCGGCATTGTGCAGTACGATTTCTCTGGTATGGTAGCTCGGTATTAGCCTACAAGCGTAAAGCGTCTATCGACGTTCAGATGATCTGAGGTGAATCTTGATTAAAATAGTGTCTGGACACTGTCCAGTTGAATTAGTCTGTCACGGGACAAGTGATTCACAGTGACAGGACAATTACGATCCTAGAATTACGTGGCGTTGTGACTGGCGCCAGCAGTATATTCGGACCAATGTCAGCTTCCTGCAGCAGAAGAGGGATTGATGAGCGCAATGTATCAAGCAAGTCTCGAGGTTTCCTATTAAAAGCTTTCCACATCACAGAACAGCAACTTGAAAATATTTAACTGTACTAGGACCCAATTATACCGTATATTTTGTACAATATTATTCTCTGTTTATTCTGTTCAATTATCACTGATTTCATGTTATTACATCTAGAGAAAATATTTCGGTTTTTATTGGATATAGAAATACATCTGTTAGAAACAAACACAGAAAGTGTTAACCAAAGACAAATGATGAACTACGTAGTTTATACACCTCCTGCTTCAATCTACCTTCAGATTCATTTGACAGTCACCTCGGCATTCTTTTATAGATACAGCATTATTAATAATTCGAACCATCAACCTGTCTCTTGTGTTTCATCTTTCTTTGTTTATGTGACCGTTTCCGCAGATTCAACTTCAGGGCATTGTTAAGCTTAGATGCTGTGTCACCTGATGTCAAGACCGTACAACCAGCTTCTTGTAGCTAAAGGTACCTTTTCTCGCCGATGTTCAACTACCATAGTGCGCACACAATATGAAGTTAGACAGTGTATGCTGTTGTTGTTAGTTACTGAATGCCGCATACTATGAATATTCTTATCTGTACATTGGACCTTACAGACTCAATGTATTTGCAGTTAGTAAAACTACCTGTGCGTGTTAAATAAGTGTACCCCCAGAAACAAAATTCTTTGCTGTAATGATTCAGGTATGATCGTTAAATGATATCCAAATACAGATTTACGAGTCTTACTATTTCCGTGGACTATTTATGGTAAATTGTGGGATTTGTTGTTTGAAGACGATGTCGCCTGTTTTTGTTCGCAACACGATGTGTCTTGTCAGTAAGTACCACATCTCCACAAGACCTTAATATCAACTTTGAAAGGTCAGGCTAGGTCCTGTCGTCCGGTTTCATTCTGAAAAGGAGTACTAATTACTCAATCAACAGATTAGGCGAGCTTTTTGGTGCATGCGTTAGCATAATGGGTGTGTTGATATGCAAATGAGTCTTATTTAATTTTATAGGATGACTGTCTTCCGTCAAGTCCATTCCTGAATTTCACCTCCACTTCGCTAGATCCGACACGAAGAGATTATTCAGCTGAGCGCGCTCACTGATTCGGCGATGTCCTAAAAATTTGCCCAAATTATGGAACTGGGTTCATCTTTTGAAAAGGGGGGGGGGGTAGATACAGTTATTTTCGGATTGGTTGGAACTGTTATCGTTTCCAAGGGTGGGAATCTAGCTGCAGATTCACGTGAACTTGCTTAAACTGAAACCTTAGGTTGTTGGCTCACGTGATTACAAACTTTTCGAAAGATGGAGGTAAATGTTTGCTGCGTTGCCTCTCGTTGGCGGCAATTCTAACATTCGGTCTGACAGTGCAATGAGTGGTTTTTTCTGGGATAGTTTTTTTTTCTTTATCCGGCAGAGAGCTCATAGGAGTGTCTTTTTTCTTAATTTTTACTCATGGCCGTAACGTGAAGCTAAAAAGACTCTTGGCCGGGACTCGAAAATTAGCAATACTATGACTTAAGACGTGACCAGACCATAGCAGTTCATTATGGCTGGACAGAGTCTGAGGCGAGAAATCCACACCACATGCGGGTCGCGGCAGCTTTCGAGGAGCTGATGTTCGCTGTGGAAGCAAAGCAAGGAGAGATGCCCATGATGACAGAGGAGCAGGAGCATTTTGTGTTAAACGACGAGGCATCTCCTTTTAAAGCATGCTCTGGCAGTGGATGACCTAAACGTGACTAAGTTATTCGGGTTCCTGCCAATGTTTTCGTGATACCACCTGAACGATGTAATCATAATGTCCTATGGGATGTCGTGTAATTAATTTACTTCAATGGTTTCGTTACCAGACTGTGTTCTTTCACTGTCCGCAGACTTTGCGCTCAGTTCCTGGCAACTCTGTAGTTACAAGGATTTCATGTTCTGATTTCCACTCACCTCCAGTGTGAAAGAGATCTGATTATTATCATCTACTGTTCCTCGTGAGGAATATTTTGCACAAATCATAGGCTCAGTTACTCAGTATCCACTCTTTCACTTCAGTATTTACAGATGAACCTCTTGATCCCACTTAGCACTTCAGCAAGAGCCACGCTCTTGACTCACTTGTTAGGGCCTTCCAATATCTTTCCGTTTGCTTTGGGCACAGTTCATTAAATACATCTGAGTCGTAATGTGACGGAAAAAAGAAGGACGAACCAACACGAAGGAAAATGATGAACCTAATCTACATGAACAGACAAACAAATTATTAAAATTCCACAAAGGAATTGATGATTTACTTCAGAAACTGAGAAAATAAATAAGAAAGCGCTGGTCCACCTGTGGCTCTTATGAAAGCAGTTGTTCAGATTGTTGTTCATTGGTAGGTTTATTGGATGTTCATCTGACGGCTATCGTGCCAAGTTCTGTCCAATTGACGGCTTAAATCACCAAACTCCCGAGCTGGTTGTAGGGCCCTGCCCATTATGCTGCAGACGTTCTCAGTTGGAGAGAAATCCGTCGATCCTGCTCGCCAAGGTAGGATTTTCCAAGCACGAAAACAAGCAGTAGAAACTCTCGCCGTATGGTGACGGCAATTATCTAGCTGAAATGTAAATACAGTGTGATTTGTCATGAAGACCGACAAAACGGGGGTTAGAATATCGTCAACGTATCGCAGTGCTGTTAGGGTGCCGTGGATGTCAAGCAAAGGGGTCCTTCTACGAAAAGAAATGGAACCCCCGAGCATCACTCCCGATTGTCGGGTTGTGTGCCAGGCAGAGTCTCTCTCCCCCTCCCTCCCCCCCCCCCCCCCCTACACACACTGTCTGGGGCATCTTTGATGGTCATGGAGGGTCAGTTCAACACGAGACTCATCACTGAAAACAATTATACTCTAGTCAATGAGATTACAGGCGAAGACGCGTCTGGAGACACCCAAACAACGGTGAGATACCAACCTGACCGTCGCCCGCCATACAGGATGTTACAAAAAGGTACAGCCAAACTTTCAAGAAACATTTCTGACACAAAAATAAAGAAAAGATGTTATGTGGACATGTGTACGGAAACGCTTAATTTCTATGTTAGATCTCATTTTAGTTTCATCCACCTACGCTCAATGGAGCACGTTATCATGATTTAATACGGGATACTCTACCTGTGCTGCTACAGCATGTGCCTTTATAAGTACGACACAACATGTGGTTCATGCACGATGGAGCTCCTGCACATTTCAGTCGAAGTGTTCGTATGCTTCTCAATAACAGTTTCGGTGACCAATGGATTGGTAGAGGCGGACCAATTCCATGGCCACCACGCTCTCCTGACGTCAACATTCTTTACTTTCATTTACGGGGGCATTTGAAAGCTATTGTCTACGCAACCCCGGTACCAAATGCAGAGACTCTTCGTGCTCGTGTTGTGGACGGCTGTGATACAATACGCCATTCTCCAGAGCTGCATCAGCGCATCAGGGATTCCAAGCGACGGAGGGTGGATGCATAGATCCTCGCTAACGGAGGACATTTTTAACATTTCCTGTAACAAAGTGTTTGAAGTCACGTGATTTGATCTGTTGCTGTGTGTTTCCATTTCATGATTAATGTGATTTGAAGAGAAGTAATAAAATGAGCTCTAACATGGAAAGTAAGCGTTTCCGGACCCATGTCCGCATAATATATTTTCTTTGTTTGTGTGTGAGGAATGTTATCTGAAAGTTTGGCCTTCCTTTTTTGTAACACCCTGTATATGGCCCGTCAACCAGGCGTGCTGACGTGAGGTGCCATTGTTTTTCGTAATAGGATTCGGTTGCTTGTTATTTACGACACCTTTACAGCACAGTGCTACTTTGACGACACTCTACGCTCGTTTCGTTGCCCTTCAAGGCAAGAGAACGCCTGCCCGCACACGACGAGAGAATCTTCGACCAGCAACGTCGGCTGATCTCTCCCAAACTGAGAACGTTTGAAGGGTTATGGGCAGCTCTGGATTTTGAAGATGTAACACGCCAATTGGACAGAATTTAGCACGATACCCGTCAGAGGGATATTCAAAATATCTGCCAATCAACGCCAAGCCGAATAGCTGCTTGCATAAGGGCCAGAGGTGGTCCTACGCAGTATTCACATGCTCAGTTTTGAATCCCTTCTTTAGAGTACATCATCCAATTCTTACGAAATTTTTATCATTTCTTTGTCTTTACATGTACTTCACATATACCGATTTCCGTCCCGTTCGGATAAGTCCTTCGTGATGTTTTCTTTTTTTTTTTTTAATATGTATATGTTTAGCCGTATCCCAGCGACGTCATACAACATATATTCCGCCATCCTACTTATTGGTATTCTCCAAATGAAAACTCTAAATGTTTACTACTGGAGAGGACGTACCATATTACCTTTCCCTCCAGGAGAAGTTTCAGTGTATCCTCTAGCAAACTGCAGTTAGCTTATCTGGTCCGTTGCACTAGCGGTGACAGAGATGTCGCCGAAAGCAATGACGTACTATGGTGGCTGCAGCACTTCAGCTGCCTGTGTTAATGCTCCCGGGAACGTGGTTAACAGCAATAGCAACGGTCAGCGTTTCGAGGAACGTGTCGGCCTGAGTCATTGTGCCCTGAGTCTGCGTAATCACACCGGATGCGTCCCCTACAAATGTCGCTGGTGGTCGTTGCCACAGACGCATCCAGATAGCGGCAGCACGGCGACCACGTGACAAGTGGACAGCGAGTGTCACAGAGGCGTCACTCGCAACGGCTGTTGTTATGGTCGCAGATGAACATTACATCAGGCAGAGCGTCAAGCACTGTATTATGGCAGAAGACAACATCTGCTCAAGATCATAGTAAATTGGTGGACACAATTGCCTTGCCTCACGAGGCCATTTACGTCCCTGGGAAAGAGCCCATCATATATCCGGCTCCAACATCGTGCACCGTGGTCACTACAAAACGGTAAATAGGTAAGGCCTGTCGACCTGCTCGTTCTGCCACATGAGGCGCAACACCATCCTGTTAAATTACTGAGACTCTGATAAAGTATTACTGCAACTTAAGTTAATCTGATGCGAAATCTAGACAACTTTTGTGATATTTCCACTACAAGAGGTGTGTCAGGAATTCAACGACTCACCTTCAGTATCACTTTGTCAAACATGGAATACGTTCTGAATGATGAGAATGTTGACTAGCGAACATTCATTTAAATCGAGTTAACAGGGATAGAAAATAGCAAGCGAAAGGTTCTCTCCAGCTTACACAGAAACTAGACTGTAATTATAAGGAACGAAGTACATTAAAGGAAAGCAGTAAACGATCAGGTAGAGAAACCGGATTAAAACCTTTCTTCTAAGGTGCTCTGTTAGTTTATAGAATAGTCGGCGAAGAAAAGCAAGGAGGAAATGTGGATGAGGGATTATAGTTGAAAGAACTAATAAAAACCATAAAGATTGTCGATGAAATCGTAATCCACCAGAAACTGCAAAAACGGGACGATACTCTATTAAAAGCGATTCCGCAGCTCGTGGTCCTGCGGTAGCGTTCTCGATTCCCACGCTAGGTTTCGAGGGTTCGATTCCCGGCGGGGTCAGGGATTTTCTCTGCCTCGTGATGACTGGGTGTTGTGTGATGTCCTTAGGTTAGTTAGGTTTAAGTAGTTCTAAGTTCTAGGGGACTGATGACCATGGATGTTAAATCCCATAGTGCTCAGAGCCAGCCATCCTAAAAGCGATTCTATTAACACTGAAGATGAATCCCAATGTTAGTAAGTCTTTTCTATTGGCTTTTATCTGGAATATAGCCTTTTGTGGAAGAGAAACTTGGAAGCTAAGCAAATGAGATAACCGGAGAATAGAAGATTATGATACATGAAATTGGTGAATATTATAGGGATTGACTCCATAACGACTGAAGAGATAGTAAATCCAGTGGGCGAGAAAAGAAATTTATGACACTACATAACCGAAAGGGGGTTGGTTGTTACGACACATTCTGAGAAATCAAGTAGTCGTTATTTCGGGAATGGTTGGAAGTGTGGGAGAAAAAATTGAAGAGAGAGACCAAAACTTGAATACAGTAAGTACGTTCAAGTAGGTGTATGCTGCAGTAGTAATGCAGTGATAAAAAGGCATGTAGACGATAGATGTGTAGTGAGCTGCATGAAACAAGTTATCGTACTGAACACAACTGCAAAAATAACAACAACGACTGCTGCTACGCTTATACTACTACTGTTACTACTATGGTGCTGGAGCTATTAAAATATTTGCAGCATATAGCTTAGGAGTGTTAAGGGAACATGTAGGGAAGCAGCATACTCACGCCTTATAAAATTCACATCAGTCTTTCCCTTGAGTGCCAGCCTAGTCGGCTGTAACTAGCTCTCACGTCATAAATGTTGCGCAATACTTTAAAATGAAGTAAATAACCTGAAACGTTTCTAGCATGTCAGGAGTAATACAAAATCAATATGTGTTGGATATCAGTTCAAAAACATTAACCATTTTCGAAATTCGGATGTTTTCTCTAAAAATCATTGGCGCAACAGAAAAGAGCTAGAAATTTAAACATTTATGTTTAGATTCCTTTTGCATAATAATTTAGTAGAAACAGTATTCTGGTTCTCACAAATTAAAATTTTAGTTGAAATTCACTATTTTCTGGTTTTTGTCTTAGAAATTAAGGAAGCAAGATAGTTTCAGTAGGCGAATAAATAAAGCTAAGATGTTTAAATTTAAGTAGAAAGGAGATACGCTATAGTCATAAAGATGTGAGAAGTTTCAACTGAATAACTATAAAACTATAGCGATAGCGTATCTCCAAAGGGCAAGTTAAGAGCTCGTCTACTGCGTTTAGTGTAATTAAATTAATTCCCTCGCCCAAAATATTTGTATTAGCCACGTCAGACTTTTATTATGATTACTTACTTGTGTGCTGACTGCACAATTAAATTTAAAGCTTCATCGGCCATCATCAAAGGAAGCAATGATTTATTCGAAAACTTAAACTGGTGCATTACTAGCCCAGTGGCTATTCGGGAGAGCAGATTTGATCAGGCGTTCCCTTAGCCATCCGCATCGCGGCTTTATATGTAAGAACGCTGCGCGAGAAAAAGGAAGGCCCCAGTTCTCTCCAGACGCTGATTAGCGCACCACCTATGCCGGGAGGCGCGTCGCGTCGGTATCGTTGATATAAACAGCCTCGCATGCAGTAATAAGTTAATCGGGATACGCGTAACCATGAAATCGTTTTCAAGTGAAGTGTTAATTTTGGGGTGACGTTAATGATCTATCTTTAGTTTGTGTATGTAGTATTTTCAGGTGCCGTCGCAGGACAGACATTCTACCATTATTTAGCGTGGCCCCACAAACATTCCCAGGTGTATATAAACGACCTTGATGAAACTTGGCTGCTATGTACAAGAGTGAAAATAATGCAAAGCGTAATTTTCGTTTTTATCCAAGTTGACTTTTAAGGGCTGAAACACACCCCAAAAGATAACTTAGTATATTACTAGGTTTAGAAAGAATGTCTTCGAAAACTTGAAATGTAAAAAAGGAAGATTCATTTAGAAGATGAAATGTAGCTAAAGTTCTTGAAAAATGTAATATCAACTCCTCCATTATGAACTGCACCATTAAATAAATTTGCAAAATGGAAACTTTTATTACAACATAAATTAAAGAAGCTATCACGCCACATCCACCAATGTGTAGTGAAGCTGCTTTGTAAAATGTCACTTCCGGAAAAGAATTTGCACACAGCGCGCTGTCGAAATATTTTCTGTACGCCTAATTAAAGTACCTAATCGTTAGTTATTATTCCAATTATTTGGATTAGTTACGTTTGTTTTATCTTTTAAATGCTGATTTTTCGTTTTAAAATCTTTTGTTATTTTTTTTATTTTATAGTTTACCGTTTCACACACCTGTATTTCGTTACCTGGAAATAATAATCACTCATTATTATGATACAAAGTCATTACAATAATGATGATCTGTTAACAAATAATTAAAACATAATATTTTTCAAGCCATGTACATAAAATGAACACGATTGGCAATACAATACGAAAAAGAATTCAGAGGCATTCCCAGATTGAGGTGGGGGTGAAAAAACATATTTTTAAACATTTCTCTACAGATTGTCATTACTGTAATAATTTTGTACCATAATAAGGACTTCTTATTATTGTCAATTAATAAAGTACGCCAGCCGGTGTGGCAATGCGGTTCCAAGCGCTTCAGTCTGGAACCGCGTGGCCGCTACGGTCGCAGGTTCCAATCCTGCCTCGGGCATGGATGTGTGTGATGTCCTTAGGCTAGTTAGGTTTAAGTAGTTCTAAGTTCTAGGGGACTGATGACCTCAGAAGTTAAGTCCCATAGTGCTCAGAGCCATTTGAACGATTTTTTTAAATAAAGTACATGTATGTTGACGAAAAGTAAAACACAAAATAAAATATGAAACTAAAAAGTATAATAACTGTTTAAAACAAAAAAGTAAAGGCAATAATTAAAACGTTAATAAACGTTTAGATATATTCAGCAGATGTGTTGAAAATTCACTGACAGCACATGTTCTACAACTTATTTTCCAAAAATGACATTTCGGAAACCAGATTTATTACACATGTAAGGATGTGGTGTGAAAGCCTCTTTAATTTGTGTCGTAACGTAAGTTTTCATTTTTCAGAACTGATTTACGTTGGTTGAGTATTTTGCAAAATTTCAAATTATTAACAAAGTTGATTACACTGTTTCCAAGGACATTAGGCATAACTACATTTCAAATTTTATGTGAAACACAGATATCATATTTCATGGTTTCGAATATATTCCCTTTAAACCTACTGCGCCAAATTACTTTTCTGGGTGTGTTATATCCCTTAAATGAGAAACAGGGCAGAAACGAAAAATTACGAATTACATTATTTTTGAACCTTCTACATACCCGACAAGTTTCATCAATCTCGTCTATTTACATCCAGGAATGTTTCCTTGTGAGATGAGTAGTGTGTTTATAAAATAACATTCACTTCCAAATGGGTTCCAATAGTTTCTACGTTTGTATATTACGTCCTGAATCAGCAGAAGTTTAAATACGAGGATTGTTCAGACAGTAAGTTCCGATCGGTCGTGAAATGGAAACCACTGGAAATACGGTAAAGGTTTTCACATACGCATTGGGCAGTGTCTCTAGTATACCCGTCGATCGTGTCGCGTCGCTCTTTTCAGTTCTGAGTGAACAGTGAGCATGACAAGATGCGTGGGGAATAGCATCACCCGCCAAGTATGGCAAATGGTTCAAATGGCACTATGGGACTGTAGTGCCTAGAACCGCTCGGTCACCACCGCCGGCCCGCCAAGAATAAGGGCATGGTTACAGATTTGTCCTGTGTCATGCAGCCCATATAATAAAACTGACGAGCAATTCCCTCTTCATGCCAGTTCTCGGCCACACACTGCAGGGGCAATGGAGACGCTCCTGCAGGTGTTTGATCACTCACAATGCAGTCCGTAATTGGCTCCCCTGAGTGTCATCTCTGCTCACAATAACCGCTGCCTATGAATACAATTTTTTTTCCACAGACGACGAGTTGCAGACCAGTGCATATAATTGGCCAAAAGCACAGGCGGCTGCTTTCTATGACGAGGATATTGGAAAGATGATACAACACTACGACAACACTCGAAGCTGCAGCAGTGACTATGTAGACAAGTTGGTGAAAGGTGCACCTTACTGTTGCAAATATATCGTTTCTAGTTTTCACTGTAGTTTCCATTTCGTGACCGATGGGAACTTACTTTCTGGATAACCCTCGTATTATAAGATTCTGAATCAACCAAGAAGTAATCGGTAGATTAATGAAGGGGGAGAGAAATTTTAATTCGAATTTAGGTGCACTTCTGTCAGCCAATTGAAGGTATCCCTTTTGGTTTCTTATTGAGAGAATGGTAATGAGTTATAGAAACAGAATCGGCTCTCCGATGAAATGGTCTAAGAATGACAAGGGTCTTCTTAAATGTGACTAGAGAAAATCAGTTATTAATTAATTGCATATTATGCAGTGATGTGTACGAGGGTGAGCTGAACAGCAATGCTTCCTAATTCTTCATTTGAAAAGCATTAAAAGCTTTTAAGTAAACAAACGGTGTTACCATTCTGTCTTCTTCATGTCTACATATCTGCAGGCCTCAGTCACTGCGGTGTGCAGTGTAATTACGACGCTGCGCGAGAAACAGTGGGCTGAAATCGAATTTCGAAATCTAAAACGTAATGAACAATTTCGAGTACTTAATTTGGAAATTTATGAAGCGGTGAAAGCAGAGGTGAGAATGTGGGTCCGTCAACAAACTTTCTACACTGATGGTGTCAGAAAACTGATCTCTCGTTGGAAGAAACGTGCACGTCGTCCGGGTGACTATGATGAGAAATAAACATGTAAGCACGGAGAATAAAGTTTGGAATATTGATAACGTTTGTTTTATTTGAAAAGTTTTAAGAGTTCTCAATTTAAAAAATTCGGATTGTTTTTCAGTATGCCTTCGTAATTAATCCAACATAAAATCATAAAGATAGATCGTAAGGTGTTAGTAATAACGTTCCAGGACCTTTACTCGTTCATATTACAACGTTATCCGGGGAAGGTTAACGTGAGAAAAGAAAAGAAGGAGAAGAACAGGGCAAGTGGTAGTAGGAATTCCGCTCTACGGATTCCGTACAAGCTTAATTAGGTGTACAGATAATAATACATTCGTGTGATTCACTGGCCTCATGCAATCTTAAAATTGGATGCCATTTTGACGAACTGCTTGTCACTAACTGACTCTTGTTGCCCAACTGGGGAAAATTAGCGTGGACTCTTCACATAGATGAGAGGTGAAAACTATGTTAAAACAAAGTCTGAAAAATCCGTTCACCCAACATCATTCTATACCACGACATCTCAGTTTCAAGGGGCTTTTTATCTGATATCATTACAAATTAACAATGTTCTGAGTTTACTCTTACTGCGAAACCTTGCTTCGCACCAAATTTCATGATTCTGGGTCAATGTGAAGTAGTCTATAGCTCTTGTAAGTTGGTGTTTCGATTTTTATGTTGGTAACGCCACGTAGCGCTCTGTGTGAAAGTCACTGTCTGTGCTGTATGCAGTCTGTGGCTGGCTGGCCTCATTGTTGATATATTCGCTTGTGTAGTGTTGGGCAGTTGGATGTGAACAGCGCTTAGCTTTGGGCAGTTGAAGGTGAGCCGCCAGCAGTGGTGGATGTGGGGAGAGAGATGCCAGAGTTTTGAGCTGTCGATCTGGACAGAAAAGGAAATTTGTTTAATTGGACGTCACAAAATTATCTGTATACCTGCTCAGCCCATTAAAAATGGTGACCCGAAGGACTAACAATAAATATTGCTGCACGAAGAATCGTCTGAGGGTGACGTCGTTAATGATGAAAGCTCCGATGGTGAACAAATCAGTCGTTCTTTTCAGTGGACCCATTTAGAAATTCATCTTAAGCCATTTAGGGATACCAAGGGAAAGCTATATCTCGTCGGCTGGATGCACATCAGAAACCTTGTCATCGCAGATTCGAGTCTGGTGTGCTATTACTACGAGTCTTCGTTCTTTGTGTAATGATAGACGTTGAGTTCCAGATAAGGGTCTTTTTTCCTGTTACTGACAAAATAAGAAAAATGTGAAAGAAATGTTTATTTAGATAGTTCAATGTGGGCAACGTTACTCTTTCTGCAGATTTATGAGCATGGTTTTAGCTGTTTGCCAGACAGTTCATTCAACGAGTAGCAATTTTGTTACAAGAGGACATTTTCCTATCTCGTAGCTCGATGAATCAAACCAATTGTTCACACATCAATTGGGGTCAAATTTCTGTCCATCTTTGTAAAAGAGCTAGAAACGTTGGAGGTCTTACGGATGGATTCAACATGATGGAAATAAAAGACTCGAACTCGGGACCTTTGCCTTTTGCGGGCAAGTGCTCTACAAGTGAGCTATCCAAGCACGACTGACGCGCCTTCCTCACAGCTTTAATTCTGCCAGTACCTCGTCTCCTACCTTCCTACCTTGGTAGAGCACTTGCCCGCGAAAGGCAAAGGTCCCGAGATCGAGTCTCGGTCCGGCACACAGTTTTAACCTGCCAGGAAGTTTCATATCAGCACACACTCGACTGTAGAGTGAAAATTTCATTCTATGATGGAAATATGTAACTATGTTCAGATGGATGTTATGGAGCACCCTCCATGCACTATTTGAAGCCATGTTCGATTGCATTGTTCAATGTACCACACACTGCAGTATATAATACAGGTCCGAATGGACGACTTTCGGTCACCTTCGCATATTGACGTTGAATGAATAGATATATGAATCTTACGACTTCGTCGACATGCCGCTGACTTGGGAATAAAGAAGCTACAGATTACACAGTGACATTTCCTGGTCAAAGAGCTCCATTAGCCGTAACGTTCTTAAGTGCTGAACAACGACTTCGAGAAACAAGCAGTGTGAGAAAGCGTGGCGACGATGCTTGACATCCAGCAAGATGAGAGTGTACGGAAGCAATGTTTCCATACCGCGAGATTCGACAGCCGTAAAGTATTTTATAAAATCCATGTTAACCATCAGCTGTTTATTTTTCCCATTAGTTATCTACCGGTTTCCGTTATTAACCAACATCTAGGATCTGCGGTAAAACGTATTAGTTGACTAAATTGACAAATAAACAGGTGATGGTTAAAATACATTTTAGAAAAAAAAGTATACCGAAATGTCCGTTTTAGCTGCAATACGCCACGATCCGAACGTCTGCTCACAAACGGTTGCTGCTGTCACTGGTATCAGCCCTACATCTGCGTGTCTAATGGTACATGGTCAAACGTTTAATCATTTCCACATCTTATTTACAATGCACAATGCAAGGTTTCAGTTCTGAAAGTTACTTTTAGCGAATGGACGGTGAATAATGTAACTGTGTAAACCTTACAGTTCGAGTTAATGAATTATGGTACAGTGAACTGTCACTATATGCATTACTGAGCCAAATAATATCCTAGGTGGCTAAGCTGTGGTGGCCCTGAAAGGACATGGTCCATCAATACGCGGTGTGGAATACTTGGAAACAAAACTAGGGGCCCGTAATACTTAACAGCTATTCTGAGGTGTGAGATGATCGAGCTTTTATTGTTGACAGTCCGGTTCTTTCTGGCAAAATTTTAGTCTAGACACTAAGGACTGTATTCAGATGCAGCACGATGGTCACTCAAACAAATCTGCTCATGATGTTGCGCTAGAACTGAATAACGGTCCCCTGAAAGATGGTTAGGACGTCGTGGAGCTTACGAATGACCCGCACTGTAGCCCGATTTATCACCGGTAGGTTTTTTCGTATAGAGCTTTCTAAATAATCGTGTTGTATCACTTATCCGCAACTTCGGATGACTTCAAACAACTAATCGAAGAAACTTTTCTCTCCGTTACACCACTAGTTTACATCTCCACCGTATGTCGTTTGGGAGACGCTACGACTGTGATTTCAGGAAAACTGGAACTTTTCTGAACATCTCACTTCAACAAATTTTCCGCAGGCAAAAGATCCATCTCAACGTAGCCAATCACGTAGAACCTCTAGCCTGTGACCATAATGGCACTGAAACAGAGAATGACACAGAAAAGGCTGAAATACTTGGCGTATTTTTCCAAAGACTTCCAAAGAGCAACATCGCACTGTAGCAATATTCAAGTACTGCTCGTCAGTTGTGGAACCGCACCATATAGGGTTGGCCGAGGAAATAGAGAAGATACAAAGAAGAACAGCATGATTCGTTACAAGATAATTAGTACCCGAAAGCGTTACGGAGATGCTCAACCAACTCCACTGGCAGACGAAACATGAGCGGCGATTAACATCATGGAATGTTCTACTGTTAACCTAGAAGAATCAGTCAATACATTTCGTCATCCTACGTACATATTACGAAAATGCCATGAAGAGAAAATAAGAGAGCTTCAGCCCAGAGGGAAGCTTCTCCCCGCGAACGATACGTGACTGGGACTGAACGGTGGAACAAGAAGTACACTCCGCTACAAACCTTGGTGGCTTGGGGAGTGTACATGTAGACATAGAGGTATAGATGTAGCTTCACCCACAAAGAATTCGAATCTTTATAGCCCTCCACGTAAAACTGATGGAAATTTGTTGTGAACCGATTTGTACACCATTGATTTAAATACATCAGCCACGAGGCAGAGAAAAAGTGTTATATTTTTAAAAATTGTAAAGTTGCTGTAATTGCCTGGAAAATACCCAAAAATATATCAAAACTGAATATATTAGGTCCGCTGCTTTGCTTCCACCGTCTATTCTCGATTTTCGAGGTTTTATTGTGCAAAAATTTACAAAAACTTCATGATTCAAGGTATTTGCCATGGCTGGCCACTGCTTTCTCCCGTCTTTCGGACTGCATATATATCCCGTGGCGGAAGAACTGGGCGCCTTTTGACGAGATCCATGGATCTATCCTATTTTACTATTCTTCAGATCAGGGGAACTGCGGTCAGCCAGGCCGTGGGCCGTTGACCGAAAAAGGTGGTAGTCAGGGGAGCAGTGTCTGGAGAGCACGGCGGGTGGGGTCGAACTTCCAGAGTTTCCAAGTATGCTTTGCCGGATTTTGCTACATGGGGTCGAGCATTGTCATGTTACAGTGTTACCTTTCGATTTCTGTCGCTGTATTGTGACCATCTGTATTTCGGTGCCCGGATCTAACGCAACAGTTGCTTTCCATAACGATCTCCTATGACTGTTCACGTCGGTTGCAGCAGCACCGAAAATCTTTTTTCTTCCAACAATGTGCTGGGATTGGACGTCCAAATCACCTTCCTTGAAGCGTTAAGTCACTCTCTGCACGTTCTTTCACTAATAGGTGTCTCACCATATATTTTACCCATCATTTTATGAGCGTCAGATTTCTTTATGGTAAGGCAGAAAACCAAACCTTCCCCAAAATGATGAGATTTGGGCCCGTAAGTTGACACGTTCAATCGAGAACAACTTAATGATGCAATCATAAGTGGACTAATATTTTGATGACGTCATGTATTCAAATGTCGAAGCTTAGTATATGGAATTTATAATCCACATCCTATAGCGCCCACTGCTGCCATCTCTTGCAAAAGGGCCGAAGCGAACTTCTGGTTTTAAAATATCTGACACAGTGAACTATCCCGATCGTTATTTGTGTAACATAGGCTACTTTTCTATGGATCGCAGTTTCTAATTCAAAGTGACTGGCTTCAGGCAATCTTCAGACGTTGTAAGCAATAAAAAAGTTAAATTGATTTCTGAAGAGTTGTTCTCCATATTGCAAAACTAAATAGAATCTGTCTAATTATAGTATTAGAAATGTGTAGCAAACAATATCTCGTCGTTAAAGAGTACCAGCCTGTGTGGAACCATCAGTTTACTAAAGGCACTAAAGGCATACGTGCATGCTGTAATTTCACGTGAATAATGTAGAGAAATTTGAGTTGTTTGAAACGTATATAGCGTTCGTTAAAGTGTACCAAAACCTGTACTAACAAATTTAAAATAAAATATTGAAATAATTTATAAGTAAGCCATTCTGAAAAAAAATTCCATAAAACATTAATAAGGACTTCCTTCATTTACAGACATGTTATATTAAAAAGAAAACTGTAAACTTTAAAAAATGTACTCGCTCATCTTTCCATTAGATCACAGCAGGACAAAAAGAAGACCGCAGGTCGTGTCATTGTTCTGTACAATACTTGCAAGCCATAACGATAGCTCTAAGGAACAAGATGAAAAATTAAGTTTACCATTCCATATTATTCATCCGTGAGTGTTATACAATACAAAAAAAGAAGAACCACCATAATTATTTACTAGCAAAGTTTTTAAGGTGCAATATTTTCTGGTTTACTTGTTCTAGGATTGAAGACAACTGTGTAAGTTGAAATGACATGCTTAATGTCGCAGTATTAGCACAAAAATACACGCTTTTACACAGTTTTCGATGTGGCAACAAAAAACAGTTGTCAGGATAACGCATCTCGTCAGCATCAAAAAGTAAAATGATTCTAAATACAACAATATTAAATATTCAGTCTCAGGAGATAAAATTCCAGATGCCTAAATGTGTACCTTGACTCTCCCATTGTGTAATACTCGCTGGACACGTGACTGGAAATGCGTCACTGGTCTTCATTCGTACCCATTTGGGATCCCGAAATGCAGTTTTCTAAAAGCTTCCTTTCCCGTCCTCCCTCAGGTGGGCCGCTATACTCGCTCTCCCCGTCTTGGTCACCTCGTCGGTCATTGACTTTCATCCTGGGACACCCCTTTAAGTGGTTTCCGTGGTACCTCCTGTAGCGCGGCCTTGTCTCTGTGTCGTCGCTCTGAATTCCAAACTAAAACACCTCTCACTGCTTGTTTCACCTTCCGCTCAAACATGTATTATAGGAACGGTGTGTTAATTACTATCGATTGAATTTCATCCCTCTTTGCATTACATAGTGCTAGGCAAATTTGCTCATTACCGCCAAATTAGGATAGGTGTCATATTCACCTTTCCATTGTGATGTATAAAGCTCTCATGTAAGGAGCGAATCTGACCTTCATTTATTCTGCCACCTTACATATCCTCCTCATTCTGTGATCAGTTTTGTGCTCGCTCAATCAGTGGTGGAGAATCTGAATGAAGCCGGTGCAAGATAGATTGCAACTGCTGACTATAGCAATTGAGTTAATTGCTGACTACTTTAATATTTTAATATTTTGTATAACTTAAACAGTGCTGAGATTCAGTCCCATTATTTTTCTAGTTTACGTTGTACTCGATTTCTTGTTTGCAGATTAGACCCCTTAAGCGATTTTCTTATTTCCTTTTCAACGTTAACATTGCTATTAAATTTTTGCGATTCATACAATTCTATTTAACTAATCTAAGGTTTTTTGTAATCGTTGTCTACATTTTAGTTGTCATTGGAAATTCAAGCAGTTTGAGTTGATATATGAAGTTGTATCACACCTGTAGTTTTTCTGCTTTGAGACTGATTCGTTACTTGCATGCTTGATGTATGTTAAATGATAATGGATATGTACTTAAGTTGAGGAAACCTTCATTTGACATTATCCTCCCCTTTTATAATGAGTGTTACTGTTCTCTAGTTTTGATATTAATCCTAATTGAAGACATGTTCAATTAAGCTTGATAATCTACAACTCCACCATATCCATGACTTTACACTCACAATCGTATACATTAACATTGTTCTGTTCCCCAAAAGTCTTATGTTCATATTAAATTTCTAATGCTACTAATTACTTCACAAAATTTAAATTGACATCATGACACCTCTTCATATTTATCTCTCCTATATTTTTAATGAACACATTACACTAGAATCTTAACCCTCCAAAAATATTAATATTAGGTTTTTTTAACATAAACATCTTAAAATACATGCAATATAAGAAAATATTATTGATATGTCAAGACAAAAAATATCATTAATAAAGATTAATTGCCAACACCTAAAAATCTTCAGATTCACAACTGCAACATCTCCTTAATAAAGATTTACATACCGATCACCGAGCTGAGCGCTACGCAGCGACCCAGTGTTCATCTAACTGCAAGTCTAACTGTGAGTGTCTTGTTCCTATCAAATGGTTCAAATGGCTCTGAGCACTATGGGACTCAACTTCTGCGGTCATAAGTCCCCTAGAACCTAGAACTACTTAAACCTAACTAACCTAAGGACATCACACACATCCATGCCCGAGTCAGGATTCGAACCTGCGACCGTAGCGGTCGCGCGGTTCCAGACTGAAGCACCTAGAACCGCTCGGCCACATCGGCTGGCCTGTTGTTGTCAAAGCTGGCGTATTTAAAGGAAGCACGAGCGACGTCATGACGTCGTGCTCGTTTCTAATGAACGCATTCGTTCAACTTATACTGCTGATTCATCTGTCGTACTCGCCCCCCAGGTGTTCTTGCGACACAATTACGTGTTGTTACGGCAAACGTACGCGAAGTTGTGAAACGCAGTTCAGCTGACGCTATACCTCTGTCTTGCTCTCTACAAAAGTCTCTGTCTAACACAAATCCGCATGCTAAGCAATTCTCTCTCACCTGTTGTTTGTAACCAGGCCATTGCCCCTGCGTGCCGACACATTCCGACATATGTGCAATCCCCCTACCTCTTGGCTAACCTACTGCCTCTGGCTCTCGGCATAGGCAACGAAACTTTGACAATATTCCACGTTTCCAACTCTTTACTATTCCGCGACACTACAGTTGAGCATGGAACGACACTTGGTATGCGTTTCGCTGCATTTCCGTTCAGTGTGGAACGACGGTCGAAAGAGAGAGAGGTCGCTGAAGGTCTGAGCGTGTCGTGAGTGCGTGGTTGCCTTCATTTCATGTTGCATATGCCCATGGTGACGTTGTATTGGAGATCCCTTTTTGGCAGAATAAACTTTTCTTCATCTTTCGTCGAGTCTTCATTCCGGTTCATTGTTGGTTTCCATATGAGTTGTTATCTCCCATTTTTCGAGTGGCATCTGAAGGTGTTGCAATTTGCCATAAAGAAAATCGGATGTTGATATTGCTAGAACAGTTAAATATGATTCTCACTGGTAGTTAAATGCAATAATGGTCTTGTATGGGAAGGGATTTGAAAAGGTTTCTTGATCTCTTCTGGTCCAGGCTCTTCCTTCTTCTAAATATTCTGCGTTGCATCTTCTGTTCTTGGTGGTCTTCTCACTTGTATGTTTGCTCTTCTCTGGACCAGGAATTAGGATTGAAGATCTGTTTAAACTCATTCTCATTTAATCCGTTCTTATGGCGCCTTCTTTGAATTTGTTGTGTATTCTTCATTGTAATCGGTTGGCCATCTAGACAAGGTGAACAGCCTTCCATCGTTTTCTTGTTCCGTCCCATGAGAGTTCGCAGTTGTCGAATTTCGTATGGTCTGATAACACTTTCCGCTAATCTGCACATTGAGTTACAGAAATGCGTTTCTTCTTCTTCCTGTAGTGAATCTAAGCCTCCGTTCGTCCTCGCCGTAATATGGCTGCCTCCGTTCCGTTTCGGTGGATATCCATTATTTCTTCATATGCTGCTTTGAATAGTTCACGATAAAAGTGCTACCAATCGAACCCTTTCACAAAACCATTGTTATAACTCTTGTGTGTGGCTTTCATATGAATAAAGCGCACGTCATAGTACATGTTGATTGTATCCAGGATGCGTTGTAGCTCTCCAAACTTTTCCAGAGACGAGTAATCCTCTAGGAACGTTGTTTCCACCAACGCCTCTTCTTTCGTTATCTCGTAGCTGACGTACCAGACACTCACACTCAGTGTCCCATCCTCTCACGCCTAACCGCTGTCCTCAGTCTTGTCGTCGATCTAGCCGGAATGATGCCGCATCTCGTCTGCTGACTTCATATCTAATACAATGTTTCTTTGTTAAATTACGCTAAGACTTTACAAACATTAAACTCCTTTTCATGACTTTACAAAAAGTATTATTACTCTATCCGAAACAGTTTTTCTTATCCCTATATAATTTTTTTTCATTCTTTCCTATTTTCTTATCTTAATATAAAGAGAAAATATATCTCGATGTTTAGTAAGAGAGAAATTGATTGTGATGACAGTTAGTACGTTAGTCACTTTCAAATTTTACTTCTTTTTTAGTTTTCTAACTACAAGTATACCATGTTATTTTGGAACCTTCGCACCTTGTCTCTGATCACAGCATCATTTTCTCTGCAAGCTCTTCTTTTTGTCCTTATGTGTAACAGAACCTCAAAATACACATTATCTCTGCTATTCTCCTTTTGCCTTTAAAAAAATCTTCTCTATTGGACTATTGCATTCTTCTTTAATGCTCAATATTTCTTTTCCTCAGTTGTACTTATCCCTGTCTCCTTTCTTCTCGATAGTAAACTTTCATATTCCTTACTTCCCTCTTTCTTATTGAAATCTTTTCTGACTTAGTTTATCTTCCCACTGTTTACCTCCTTCCACGAAATAACACGTTTCTTGTTTAGCAGCATATTTAAATTCTCCTAACGACTTCCAAGATTTATTTCCCTCATATCTCTCGTTCAGTATCAGATTGTGGTACTTTCCGCAAATCGTATATGCTTTTCATATTCCCCCAAAACTAATCAAAAATACCCATTCCTTCCCACCTAATTATTTATATCCTTCATACTTCTTCACTTCCATTTGTCTACAAAAATTAACTTCCTCCTCCTTCACACTATGTCTTTACGAGAGAATGTACTACTGTTTCGTCAAATTATCCATATGCTGCTCTCTATTTTTCTCCTTTCTTTCCACTCTTTCCCCGGGATCCATTTCGTATGTAAAAGAGTTACTTTAGTTCTTTTTTTCCTTTCTTTTCCTTATCATTATTCTCTTACCTTCTTACGAAATTCATTTTAGTTACTTAACTGAGATACGTAGGAGCTAAAAGTTTCATCTGGATGCGTTTTGCTATCATTCATATTCTTTGATTACTGGACATTTCATAAAACAAAATTCTCGTTTGGAGTTACTCTTTTCTCTTTTGTCTAACCTTTGTATAAATTTAAGTGGCTCACGTGGTGCAAACCCAATGATTTTCCTGTTTTTGGATTCATCAGTTCGACTGCATTATTATGGACTACTTCACTTACTTGTATGGGGCCTTTTTAAATAGAAAAGAATTTTTTTAACGCTGTAACCTCCCTATTGTTTGGTGCTAATTTTACAAAATGTCGGTGTTCTACTCTAGGTACTGGGGGGACTTCACTTCTTACGTGGATATTGCTATTGGTCTACGTACCGGTCATATCGTCAATCCTGTCTTTTACCTAGGTTTGGTGGCCTCAACTCGACTTCTTCTACCGGTTCATTTCATGTGTTTTGTTCCGCCCAACTTTTCTGCGTTCTGGCCATTCCATTAACACCTGAATAGCCTGGATGTAACTGCTGATAACCTCTAAACCTTCCGCCTTCGTTCGCACAAGTATTGTATCTCGAATCATAGTTACACATTAGTTTCTAGGACGAAATCCACCAATGTAATTCAGCGACCCACCAAAACAATAATTGTTATTTGCCCTCTGGGCGTTTCCAAAACCATAATTATTATAGCTATCCCATGGGCGATTACCAGTTCTTCCTAAACCATTACCTTTTCCTACGTTATTATTGCCACTGGAATTATTATTATTAAAACCTGATCGGTTGCTGTTACGACCTCTATTATTGTTTTCTCTGAGTGTACTTTGTTTCTTTGCCTCATCTTCACTGAATGTGAATACTGAATATGAATTCAAGTTCTCTTAACATTCCTTTAAATGCTTGTATATTATCTCCTGCCCTACCAAGCAAAGACTGCTGATAACGTAACGGTAACTTTATTGTGCACATCCGTATCAGTTCCCCATCACTGTATGGATAATCTAAACATTAATCCTTTTTTGTCATTTCCTCGAAATATATAAAAGGTTTCTTTTCTTCTGAGTTTTCGAACAACCCTTACTGTAATAACTCAAACTTTATTCTATATTGTGTTTCTGTGGACCAGTACCGCTCCAAGAACGTGGATTTAAATTGCTCATGCGATTGACAGTTTACAGCTACTCTTTGCATGTATTACGCTATTGTGCCGTCCATATGCCCACAAATTAATTCAAGTCTGTGGCTAAGGGCCGGCTGAAGTGGCCGAGCGGTTGAAGGCGCTACAGTATCGAATCGCGTGACCGCTACGTTCGCAGGTTCGAATCCGGCCTTGGGCATGGATGTGATGTCCTTAGGTTAGTTGGGTTTAAGTAGTTCTAATTTCTAGGCGACTGATGACCTCAGAAGTTAAGTCGCATAGTGCTCAGAGCCATTTGAACTGTTTGAAAATTGCAGAACTGACTTGTTTATTTTTGGATTTCTGTCCATCACTATGTCGGATGATACTACCGATTCCGTTGTCTTGCTGTTGCTTTCTGAACGACTCTCGATACACTGATTTTATTCTGTACTAAGGTCTTCATACTATTTCTGATTTTTCGATATTATATTTTCAATGCGCTTGTCGAATCGTTTCAATGCGGATCGCGTGACACGTTTTCCGACATTGAGCTCTTCCACGATCTGTTGCGCCTTACTAGACGTCTTACGTGCTAACTTATCCACTCTTTGATTGACGTTAGACACGACATCCTGCACCTGGTCAACGTCAGAACACATCTTTTTCTGGTCAGCCATTACCGACGCGCGGGTCTCTCGCCTCTCTCCGGATTTCCGTAAACTAATCATTAACTTCCGTTCGTAATTTTTGCTAATTATCGGTGACTTTTTCTAACCCAGGATAAGTTTCAAATTGGAGACTAGTTAAGGCAGCATTACTCTCTGTTTGTAAATATTGTAACCTCGCATTTGTTTCTGCTTTTAAATCTGCTAACCCCGCATCTGCTGCTACTTTTAAATTCGTTAACCCTGGATTGCGTCAAATTTTAAGTCTACTAACCCTGCATTTGTTTCAGTTTGTAGCTCCGCTAACGCAGCATAGGACTGCTTTACGACCATAGTGAGTAGCTTCAATATTGCAAACACACTGCCTGACTCTTCATCATCGTAACCTGGCACCATTTGAAGAAACTTTTGCCGTTCGCGTCATTCACGTGGTGTCTCACCGACTTCCATGCACAGTGCGGACGCACTTACACACATTCTTTCTGTTGGAAACCATTTGGTTCAAAATTACTATATTCGCTTCAATGTACCGAAGTTGTCGTCCTCTGAGTCTATTTCTGACCCACTACATCTGTCATTAGTTTGTTTCTGTAGATTCTCAGACTGTGATAGTAATCGTGAAGATGCTACCATTCCCTCTGCACTATCACTACGTTCCGTTCCGTGACTTACACTCGATAGCCGGCCGTTGTGACCGAGCGGTTCTAGGCGCTTCAGTCCGGAACCGCGCGACCGCTACGGTCGCAGGTTCGAATTCTGCCTCGGGCATTGATGTGTGTGATGTCCTTAGGTTAGTTAGGTTTAACTAGTTCTAAGTTCTAAGGGACTGATCACCTCAGATGTTGACTCCCATAGTGCTCAGAGCCATTTGAACCATTTGAAATATGGCCGGGAGAGCGGAGTGCTGACCACATGTCCCTCCATATTGCGTGCTAACATCCCAAAGATGTTGGGGCTGACATGCGGTTTCCCTTCACCGAAATGCCTTGGCTCAAACTCGTCTAGGCGTTGAACAACACGTGTCGGATTAGACACTTGTGATCCTTTGGTTAAATTGTTTGGCGGATGGCAAATTTGCGAAATACAAAGTTAATACAACATACAATAATAGTAATAATGATATCGGGAACTAAATTAACCACCCATAAACGGTGTAGGCCACACAGTTGCGAATTGTTTAGAATAATGTTTATTCAGAAAGCAAACTATCAACGAAAGTGGTCGTATTTAGAATTATTATTACACTCGAGCGCATATCCGTTTGACACAGTTGATTCATTCACAGTCTCATCGCGAATTACAAGCTCTATACTCCACCTTGTTAACTATGCTAAAAGTTAGATTTCACACCAGGCACGGGTGTGCTCACCGCTCAGAGACTAAGTCCCGCTCAACGTGACATTTACCCAAGGTCGCTCAAGTTTACAGTGGACGCAAGTTGGTGAACCAACAAGTTTACTCCTATGCACTCGCTAATTACCTTAAGCTGCGATGAGCTGTCGTCTGATAGGCCACTCTCCTCTGCTGAAATTCCTATAAAACTAATTTCACCTTTGATGAATTTTCCAGCAGAAACTTTCCCTATGTTGCTCGTCATACGAGAGTACATGTAGTCATGCCTAGTCTTAGAATGTGGAGATATACACACGCATGGCTGAAGGAGTGTGCATATTACAATGCCCTCTCAGTTCTGACAATAACTGGTTCGTTTCTCCACAGCTGGAGCTAAGCGACGCTACAGCTAATTTCTAGCTGGATATTAGCCGCTGTGAACGCAGTGTTCTCACAAATTAATCCTCTGCGCCGTGTAGAGAGAAGAGTCCTCGAAAGTTTCCGTGTTTTCTTACTCATAGCCGGAGTGTCTCCCCACCTCCGTTCTTTTGTTCTTCACGTCGCGCCTTTTTAGGATCAATAGAAGCGTTCCTCTTATTTTGTGTAATCTCTCTCTACCAATCGCAAGGTCCCTACCATTGAATTGTGTCGAAACTTTGGCTCTTTTGTCCTTCCTAGCCAGTTTCCGCCAATCGTATTTTGTGCCCATTCCAGATGCCTATATGTGTACATTGACTCTCTCACGTGTGAACCACTCACTGGACATGTGATTGAAAATGTGTCAGTAGTCTTGTTTCCTATCCATTTGGAATTCCGAAAGGCAGTTTTCTAAAAGCTTTCTTTCCTGTCCTCCTTCAGATGGGCCGTTATACTCGTTCTCCCCATCTGAGTGCCCTGGTCGGTCGCTGACTTTCCGCCTGGGACACCCCTTTTAAGTAGTTTCTGTGGTACCCCCGGTAGCGTGGCCTTGCCTCTGCATCGTTCCTCGGAATTCCAAACTAAAACACCTCTCACTGCTTGTTTCACCTTCTGCTCAAATACACATTATAGGAATGGTGTCGATTGAATGTGATACCTTTTTGCATTATATACCCATATTCAAATTTGGTCACTAGCGCCGAATTAAGTTAGGAGCCATATTCACCTTCTATTGTGATGCTTAAAGCTCTCATGTAATGTGTGAACCTGACCTTCATTTATTCTGCCACCCTGCAATTTATCAAGAAGAAACTTTAGAGAAAAGATAGTTACATCAGATCTAAGTGCATGAATCCGAATCTGGCAAACTGAGAAACAAAAACGTTTGTGAAATTTGTGAAACTAATGTTTGACTTTCAGTATATCATCAGCGTTTGGTTTGATATTTCTGCATCCAATCGAGAGAAACACAATAAGAAACAAATTACCAAGACCATTGAGAATGTTGAAGAGTGCATTTCAGAAAGAAAACTGTCCCACGCAAAGCAGGCGCAGCGTTGCAGAATTAAAGATAAGTTGCACACAGATTACAGATAAGCCCAGCATGGCAAAAATTAACAAATATAAAAACTGAATAATATGTAAGGAGATATGCACAAAGTGTAATAAATATTATATGGATCAAACTGGGCTTCTATTTGAATGAGACAGAGAAAATTGAGATATACACCAACCAGTTAAATACTACTGAAGAACTGCTGTACAGGTAAAGTGACCTTACTCGTATTAATTATTATGAAAGTCTTTTTAATCCTCTTTGAGCCCTTATCAGCTCATCACACAGAAATGGATCAGGACGCTTTACATGCATCTGCTCTGATGGTCTAGCACTCGCTGGTAGCACCGAATTTCCCATGATGGAGGAATCTTGTGCGCTGCACTACTTTTGGCTCCGTATTTGGTGCAGCTCACGCTACAAGGGTCTGATTGACATAAGGGAGCACTAATTTTTAAAGCTTTTCCAGTTCTCTGCTTTAATACAATATGGTTGTAAACACAGAAAGGCTTCACTAACGTTTTATGTACGATGGCGTCCTGAAGATTAGTGCCTCCAACCTTCTATGTGGAAGTTTTTAATTAAAACAACAGTTACAAACATTCTAAAACATCATTCTTCATGTCTACATATCTGCAGCCCTCTGCCACTAGAGAGCCTTGAATTATAGTGTGTAACATTGTGGTGTGCAACATAACCACGTCAGTGTATGAGAAGCAACATTCCATAATTGTGTATTGAATTCCAAGAGTTCGTCCACACATGGAGCACCCTCTCCGTCAGCATGACATTGTCAGACCACACATGAGCCCTGCAAATCTGGAATATTCTGATACCAGACACTATATGGTTTCTGGGATCGCCTGTACTGGTGCCAAATTTATCCAAGATGGCGGCCATAGGTACTGCAACATCACTCTGGGAAATTCAAATTTTGGCTGGAAATAGGGCAATTGGGGTACCTCCATCATTTCAGCTCGACCCCGCACCTCCACTCCTACCATGTCACCCACCTCGCAATTACCGCCCTGCCTCTGGAGGATAGTGGGAAGTGGTGAATATGTGTTGAATTACAGGAGGGGAAGGTTATGTTAGGGTACTCTATTTAGTTTTGGTGGGAAATTGAAGTAAATATAGCTCCTGATTACACATCTATATGCATAATGTTACATAATGAGTTCCTAAAATCGCGATACGGCTCAACACTGACGATGTCGTACACCTGGTGTTACGTGCTGGAAAAAAAGAAAAAAATTCAAAATACCGCTCGAAACCAGTATCAGGCGGACTCAAAGTAAACAGCAACTTCACATAGGACACTTCCTTCACCTACAAGACGTGATAACACTCTCTTTTGCACTTGTGAATTGGCAGGAAAAGACACAGTCTAAAATAGTAACTGAAAAATTCTCTACCCCGATATATGCATAGAATTCTGGAGTGTGAAAAGAAATATGGACTACAGAGATACTTGCCACTAGTAGTTTTACCACTTTTCTGAAAGTCTGAGTGGGTTTAGTTTACATTTGCTTCTGGAGTCAGGGTTTTAAGGCACTAATTTTATATATTTCTCACTTTTCAAAGCACAATTCTGCTATGGGAAAACCACGGTGGTGTCTCAGCAAAGAAGGGAAAAATAGAACAATTACACAACAAAAAATGTATGGGACATAACATCTGAGGTCATCAGCCCTCGACACTTAGAACTATTTAAACCTATCTAACCTAAGGATATCACACACATCCATGCCCGTGGCAGGATTCGAACCTGCGTTCGTAGCAGTAGCGCGGTTCCGGATTGAAGTGCCTAGAAACGCTCGGCCACAGCGGACGGCCTACACAATGGATCATGAGAAAAATAGATGGACATTTATTGACAATGGAAAAGACTGTTTTAATGTTCAAATGTGTGTGAATTCCTAAGGGACCAAACTACTGACGTCATCAGTCCCTAGACTTACACACTACTGAAACTAACTTAACGCTAAGGACAACACTCACACTCATGTCCGAGGGAGGACTCGAACCTCCAGCGGCAGAAGCCGAGCAATCCGTGACATGGCGCCTCTAACCGCGCGGCCACTCCGCGCGGCAGGGTTTCTTACACATCACTTTACTTCAATAGCCCTGACAGAAGTTTGATAACGACGTTACAGACGTCTGATTCCATTGCTTCTCTGGATGGGCTTTCATAGTAAGCAGATTATGTTACGAAATCAGTATTGCCACATAGAGTGCCCACACGTTTTGAGGCGCCATGTCACGGATTGCTCGGCTCCTGCCGCTGGAGGTTCGAGTCCTCCATCGGGCATGGGTGTGAGTGATGTCCTTAGCGTTCAGTTAGTTTAAGCAGTGTGTAAGTCTAGAGACCGATGACCTCACCAACTTCGAAGCGTGAGCTGTTAAGGTTATTGTTTAATAATTCTCCAACATATCAGTTCGTGCAGTCTACGGAAATGTGTGAATGATATTTTTCCGAAAGTCCGGTGGTAAGTCCCCAGACTGACATATTCTACACATCAAGGTAAAAAATCATTTTGTTGCCATTTCACCATATGATTTTAGAAGTTCTGAATGAATGTTTTCGATCCCTTCTGCCTTATTAGATCATAAGTCCTCCATATCTCCTTTAAATTCTGATTCTATTACTTGATCTCCTATCTCTTTCCTGCTTCTTGTTCTCTCGCATCAGAAAACATCCTCCTCATAGAGGCCTACAATGTACTCTTTCCACTCTCTTCTCTGCACTGAACAGTGGAATTCCCGTTGCGCTCTTAATGTTACCGCCCTTGCTTTCAGTTTCGCCGAAGGTTGTTTTGACTTATGCTGAGTCACCAACGGCCTTGCCTCAGTGATAACACTGGTTCCCGTCTGATCACCGATGTTAAGCACTGTCGGGCTGGGATAGCACTTGGATGGGTGACCATCCGGTATGCCGAGCGCTGTTGGCATGTGGGGTGCACTCAGACCCTGTGAGGCAAACTGAGGAACTACTTGATTGAGAAGTAGCGGCTCCAGTCTCGTGAACTGACATACAACGCCGGCCGGTGTGGCCGAGCGGTTATAGGCGCTTCAGTCTGGAACCTCGCAACCGCTACGGTGGCAGGTTCGAATCCTGCCTCGGGAATCGATGTGTGTGATGTCATTAGGTTAGTTAGGTTTAAGTAGTTCTACGTTCTAGGGGACTGATGACCTCAGAAGTTAATTCCCATACTGCTCAGAGCCATTTGAACCATTTGACATACGGCCGGGAGAGCGGAGTGCTGACCACATGTCCCTCCATATTGCGTACTAACATCCCAAAGATGTTGGGGCTGACATGTGGTTTCTCTTCACCGAAATGCCTTGGCTCAAACTCGTCTAGGCGTTGAACAACACGTGTCGGATTGCACGCCCTGAATTAGACACTTGTGATCCTTTGGTTAAACTGTCTGGCGAATGGCAAATTTGCGAAATACAAAGTTAATACAACATACAATAATAGTAATAATGATATCGGGAACTAAATTAACCACCCATAAACGGTGTAGGCCACGCAGTTGCGAATTGTTTATAATAAAGTTTATTCAGAAAGCAAACTAACAACGAAAGTGGTCGTATTTAGAATTATTATTACACTCGAGCGCTTATCCATTTCACACAGTTGGTCCATTCACAGTCTCGTCGCGAATTACAAGCTCGATACTCCACCTTGTTAACTATGTGAAAAGTTAGATTCCACACCAGGCCGCGGCTGCTCACCGCTCAGAGACTAAGTGCCGTGATACCACTCAACGCGACATTTTCTAGGTCGTTTCAGTTCCTACCTGGCTAGAGACTGGCTGTCCACTATCACGTCTCAATGCGAACTGTACCCTTTGGTGTCTCCAGCCTAACTGTCCGTTTTCGAGATTCCATCCGAACTGTCCCCTTTGCTGTCTCTACCAGAACTGCCCTCTGCCCGTCTCCGACCGCATTTTCCGCGCGCCGAACATCTTCGCTCAACTGACTAGCGCAGTTCTCTTTCCTGAAGAAGTTCATCTGATTGGCTACAGCTTATTCTACATTACCTTACATTTTAACATATCTAGAAAATCAAACCTTGACCACTTTCACGTTTTAAATAAAGTAACAATAATGTCCACTACATTATAAATGTTAAATTCTTTTACATGAAACCAACACAATTTCCTTCTTAACTTTGAATGTCACGGCCAGTATCCTTGCAGCAGTGTGCTTTCTGATAAATAAATAACGAACAGAAGTAAATATTATGCACTTAACTGTACAACAAATATTTTATTACCTAATGATTCAATAGGATGTCATGCTGTCACCGTTCAATGTGTTTTGTGTGAAGGAAATGATGATCTGATGCTCAACTGAAAATACTGATAGTTTAAATTTACTATATCATTTAAACAAATAAAGATACAGAGTTGATATTTATAAAGTTTGTCATTTTAATGATTCCATTCTATACGAAATGTCGATTGTTGAGATCGGCAAAAGCATTCAGATTTTAGCATTTAGTTCTTTGTTGCTAAACTTGGTTATTTCGATTTAATAGTAAATCCTAAACTATTATAGATATGATCAATATTCAAGTGTTATTGGGATCACCATGAAAATTTATGGAGGATGGCAGATTAAAATTATTGTGGCTTGATTCCCCTCATTACTACAGAATTAAATAATTTTCATAGACGTTTCGCTTTATGGCCGATCTTAGGTCCGCCGTATTTCACACTACTAAGTCGTCTCGGCCACAAACGGATTCTACTGTGCTTTCCTATGACGTAGGTTCTTGTCTGTCTCACTTGCACACTACAGCGCTTAGGCCTCAACAGACCACAGACGCCTGTGATTTCCCCCATCTCGTGGTGAATCTGCGCCCTTTCAGACATCCGGTCTTGGACGACAGGGTTCGTTTCACAATTCCTGTTAGCTGACTCTTTTAGCCATATATTTAAATGAGAGCGAATTGAGAGCATCCAGTAAAACCTGTGGACTGAGGATGAGACGGAGGCCACACGGTACTGTTTGGCATTTATGGCCTATTCGGACGGAGTTAAGTTATATGCAGAGTTAGTGCTTCCAAGAATAATTCCTTTTTCGATTTTTCCACATTTTTCATGCAGCCATTTTGTCTTAGCTTCCTTGCACTTCGTGTTTATTTCGTTCCTCAGCAACATATATTTCTATATTCCTGAATTTCCCTTAACGCTTTTTATTTCCTTCTTTCATCGACCAAGTGAGGTACTTCTTCTGCTACCCGTGGTTTCTTCGTAGTTACCTTCTTTGAACGAATGCCTTTCTTCCCAAATTAGCTGATCTCCCTTTTTAGAGTTGTCCATTCGTCTTCAACTCTACTGCCTACTGAGCTATTCCTTATTTCTGTATGTATAGCCTTGGAAAGCTTCAAGCGTATCTCGTCGATCCTCACAACTTCGGTATCCCAATTTTTCGCATATTGTCTCTTCCTGACTATCCTCCTTAACTTCAGCTTATTCTTCATCACTACTAGATTATGATCTGAGTCTATATCTGCTCGTGCGTACGCCTTGCATTCCAATACCTGATTTTGCAATCTGTGCTTGACCATGCTGTAATCCAACTGAAATCTTCAAGTGTCACCCGGCCTTTAACATGTACACCTCCTCCTCCTCCTCCTGTGATTCTTCGACAGTTTTCCCTATTACTAGTTCAAATTTGTTGCAGACCTCAATTATACACGAGCTATCTAGAAAGTAATTTCCAATCGTTCGCGAAATGGGCACTACTGTAAAAATAAAAAAAATGTTTTATTTTCAACGGCTAGCCACAACTCCCAGACATTTGTCGTGGTGTTGCACCAATTTTCAATAACCTTTTCAGAGAAGGCAGCTTCCAGTGCTCTCCGTTAATTCTCTACGCACGTCCACAGCTCGTTGTCTGTGCCAAAATGCTGTCTTCATAGTCAGTTCGTGCGAGCAGAGATGAAACTCAGCAGGTCAATTGCGGTCTGTATTGCGGGTGATCAAACACTTCCCACTGGAAACGCTGTAGGAGGATCATCATTGCCCTTGCAGAGTGCAGCTGAGAATTATCATGAAGGAGGAACGGCGTGACAGTTGTGTTACGTGAGCTGCATAGCTTCAGGCGAAATTTCTCACAGACCCTCGTACTTGGCGGGAGACTCTATTTTGTAGGTACATTTACGTGCTCCCTGTGAATTCAGAGCGATGTGAGCGATGTGACGCAATCGACGGCTGCTCTACGGACACTGCCCAACACATCTGTGCAAAACTTTCGCGTCGGATTGGAACTAACTTTCAGGGTATCCCTCGTTGTTCCTCCTCTCTCATTCTTTCTCCCGAACTCATATTCTCCTTTTCCTCTAGCCCTTTCTTCAACACCATCTCATACGACTGCTTTCCAGTCGACTACGACTATTAGATCTTCATCTCCCTTTACATACTGTATTATCCTTTCAATATCCTCATACACATTATCTCTTTATCATCAGCTTGCGACATCGGCATGTATGCGAGAACTATCGCTGTCGGTGTCGTTTAGCTGTCGATTCTGATAAGAACAACAGTGTCATTAAATTGTTTACAGTACATACTCGTAGCCCTATCTTCCTCTTCATATTGAGTTCTACTTCCATTATGCTATTTTCTGCTGCTATTGATATTACCCTATCTCATCCGACAAGAAATCCTTGTCGTCTTTACATTTCACTTCACTGACCCCAACTACAAAAAAATTGGTTCAAATGACTCTGAGCACTATGGAACATCTATGGTCATCAGTCCCCTAGAACTTAGAACTACTTAACCCTAACTAACCTAAAGACATCTCACAACACACAGGCATCACGAGGCATATAAAATCCCTGACCCCGCCGGTAATCGAACCCGGGAACCCGGGCGTGGGAAGCGAGAACGCTACCGCACGACCACGAGCTGCTGCCGACTCCAACTACACTGAAGAACTAAAGAAATTGGTACACTTACCTAATATCATGTAGCACACCCTCAAGCACGCAGAAGTGCCGCCACGACGTGGCACGGAATACTGTCTGAAGTAGTGCTGGAGGGAACTGACAGCGTAAATCCAGCAGGGCTGTCCATAAATCCATAAGAGCATGACTGGGTGGAGATCTCTTCTGAACAGCACATTTGGAGGGAATCCTAGATATGCCTAATATTGTTCATGTCTGATGCGTTTGTGGCCAGAGCAAATGTTTAAGCTCAGAAGAGTGTTCCTGGAGCTACTCTGCAGCAATTCTTGACGTGTGGGGTGTTGCACTCTCCTGATGGTATTGTTCAAGTCCGTTGGAATCCACAACTGACATGAATGGATGCAGGTGATCACACAGGATGCTTACGTACGTGTCACCTGTCAGAGTCGTATCACGGGTTCCATATTACTCCAACTTCACACGATCCGCACCATTACAGAGCCCCCACCAGCTTGAACAGTCCCCTGCCAACACGCAGGATCCATAGATTCATGTGGTTCTCTGTATACTCGTTCATATACATCCATCCACTCGGTACAATTTGAAAGGATACTCGTCCGACCAATCAACTTGTTTACAATCATCAGCAGTCCAATGTCGGTGTTGACGGGCCCAGGCAGGACGTAAGTCATTATTTTGTGGGGTCATCAAGGGTACATGTGTGGGTCTTCGCTCCGAAAGCCCATATCAATGATGTTTCGTTGAATGGTGCGCACGCTGACGCCTGTTGATGGCCAAGCACTGAAATCTGCAGCAATTTGCGGAGGGGTTGGACTTCTGTCACGTTGAACGATTCTCTTCAGTCGTCGTTGGTCCCTTTTTTGGAGAATTTTTTTTCCAGCCGTTGGGATGTCGGAGATTTGATGTTTTACCGGATTCCTAATATTCACAATACAATCTTGAAATGGTCGTACGGGAAAATCCCCACTTCGTCGCTACTTCGGAGATGCTGTGGCTCAGCGCTTGAGCGCCGACTATAACACTACGTTGAAACTCACTTAAATGTTGATAACGTGCCATTGTAGCAGCAGTAAATGATCTAACAACTGTGCCAGACACTTCTCTTATACAGGTGTTCCCGACTGCAGCTCCATACCATGCCTTTTTACGTCTCTCTGTATTTGAATACGAATGCGTTCACCAGTTTCTTTGGCGCTTCAGTGTATATTCAGACTGAAACTTTGCATATCTCTTTACAGATTTTCTAGCTCCCCTATCACGCTCAAGGTTCTGACGTTCTATCCCACGAATGGTAGAATTTCATCGTTTCGTTAGTTGTTCAATCTCTTCCTCAAGGTAACATTCCCTTTGCAGTCCCCTCCCAGACATTCGAATGGGGGATTATTCCGAAATCTTTTACCAATGAGGAAATCATCATGCTACTTTTCCAATTACAAGCAACATGCCCTGTGGGTACACATTATACGTCTTTATTGCTGTGGTTTCCATTGTCTTCTGCATTGATCATTGCTGATTCTTCCGCCTTTAGTGGCAGCTTCCACCCCAAGGACAAGAGAGAGTCCTGAACCTCTGTTCTCTTCTCCGCATTCATTGACAAGGCGGTTGGCAGAAGGAGGGTGACTTCGTATGCCGGAAGTCTTCGGCCGCCAATTCTGATTATTATTCAAAACGTAATCCGTGGCGAACTTCGAACCAAGGACGCAAGACATTTTCGTTACTACTCAAAGACGTTATCCCTAAATCACGAGCTCATTTGGTAGTGTCAACTGCCGTTTAAATGCCTATCAAGAAGCATCTGGAGAGGGCTAAAGTAGATTGCATATATCACGTTCGGATTCGTTTGCTAGAATCTTAAGAAAAACAACCCAATCAGATAGGAACTGAGAAGTCAGTGAGCTAGAGCAGAAGAAAATGTCAGCTTCAAATCCATTTGCACGGATTTTTAAAGGGGGTGTGCTCTATCCACTAGGAGGCAAGTGACCGTCAATCGAGACTAGGGTGCCGCAACTTGGACAGAAGTGTAAGAGGTAGTAAGATGGCTGATGTCGCTGGAGGAAACATTGATATTGATGTTTCTGCAGCTTGTTTCTCAATTGGCTCTCGATGTACGGTAGTTCTACAAGCTAATAAGTACTGAGTTTGTTTCTAAATAAATAATCCTAGACCAAGAAGCAACCGCGCGGGGATAGTTAGTGTATTTGGATCTCTTTGTTACAGTTAGATACGTGCTAGGGAGGTATGATTCACTTGAAAAGGTGGTGATGTATTTCTCATGAAATACTATGCTGTCAGCGAAGACTGCGACGCCATTACACTGTCTTATTTCTATCGTAGTAAATCATAGAATTAATATATAGTCTAAGACATACTGTTATAGATGATTATCACCTGTGTTTGCTTAGTTGTTACGAATATGAGGCGGAGATATACATTTGCGAACGGATGGTCAATAGAGAGGTATTTTGCTGTTGTTCACAAGGCAGGCATGTTTCGGTCTGCAGAAAGCACTGCAGCTCACCACTATGGAATGTCTTTGGTGCCAGAACGCTTAACGGTTTGTGTGATATTCTAGACAGGAATTTTGTTTACGAAAAACTTTTTGGTTTCGACAGGTATTACCTCTGTCTCTCTGCTCAGAATGCTTTCAGCATTAACTGCAAAATGCTCTGGAAACAACCATGTTATTGGAGGCTGCTGGTGAATGTTTTGACAATGTGGAAGTCATAGAGGTGTATCTCAGGAAGTACTTTGTAAGAATGATGGACAGAGTCCATTATTTACGAAGAAAGCGGACTGATGGCTACCCCCCCCCCCAAAAAAAAAGAAACACACTCACACAGCCGCGAGGGGTAGCCGTGCGGTCTTGGGCGCCTTGCCGCGATAAAAGCTAATCTCCCCGTCGGAGGTTCGAGTCCTCCCTCGGGCATGGATTAAGGGGAGCCGGAACGATGAAAATGACAAAATTAACGTTCATTGTTTTTTTGTTACAAAATAATTTAGAGTTTTCTGAATGAAACAAATCAAGTTTCACCCCTCTAAGTGAATTCTAAGTGTGTTTTTAATTGCTGCAAGGTTGATGCGCCGCGTAAACGGTTTTAGCGACATGGGATTAAATAGTGTTTTGTTTTCCAACGTTGTATGGCTTTATCTCTGTGACATGTGACTGTTCATACCGGTAAACATAAACATTATACCGTGTGTGTTGACTTGTGGAGTTTGCTTTGTTTTGTTTAGCTGTTCAATTTTGCGTATTTGACGAATTTTGCTCGTACCTGATTTCGTATTTGGTTACTGGATATCAATGAATATTGCAATCGAGTGTTTAAGAAAAGGCACAATGAGTGGAAGAAGAAATCTTTTGTTGTTTCGAAGGGAGATCCTGCTCAGACTGCTTCACTGACTACTCCAAATGAATGTGATAGAACTTTTGCCAGTGAGAAACTTTGTGACAGCAATGAAAGATTTGAAAACTATGAAAATGACAGTAATGATGTGAAAGAAATAATTAACATTTCCTTCCTCTGTAATAAGTGCCAATGGTGTACAATGGTGTAAGTACCAATCATGAAAGGAATATGCCCATAAAAACAGTTTTCCAAATGCGGTATTTGATGTAATTAAGCTCATATTCAGAGATTTATCACAGCCAAGTTTATTGGAAAAGTACATGCGAAAACACAAAATCCAAATTAATATGGGAATAATTTAATTTGGATTAGGATTCTCAAAAGAGTGTTAGTACAGATAAAAAACATTGCGTTTTGGATTATATGATGCAGAGGCAACATACAATGAAGGAAACATTATCAAATATGATGTACTGAAACGTTTAGGTTTCCAACCAGGACACAACACCATTTCCACAATGTGCCTCATTGATGAATAAAGATTAAGAGGTGCAGGAAGAAGAGACAAAAGCCTACAACATGCAGCAAAAAGGAAGAAAAGACCAGTGAAAGGGAAACACACTGGAAAAAGAAAAAATAAGAAGATGCTGATAATCCATCATACGGGGCAAGAATGTATTAAACTTTGGAAGCCATTTCCTGTAACTTCAAAATTTTCATCTTTGAGGAGTATTTTCTCAAAAACTGCTGACAGTATATCGATAAAATTTATACAGAATATTGTTTACATCTCTGCCTTCATTTTCATAACAAACTGTAAAAATAGTATTCTATAATTCAAGAGTTATACAAGAGGAAGTGCAAAATTTTAGAGAAAAAATAAGCATCTGTTAAAAAAATGTGAAACAAACACCAATAAATATTTCTTAACGTAGCATTATAGCTTTGTGGAGAAAAATTCACTGAACATGTAGTCTAAATTTCAGAGCAATATGTTTAATGGTTTTCAAAAAAATGTTCCTTCTATTTGCTAAAATTAACCTGGAGGAGATGGATCGTTCCGGCTCCCCTTAAGTAGTGTGTAGGCTTAGGGACCGATGACCTCAGCAGTTTGATCCCATAAGACCTTACCAAAAAAAAAAAAGAGAGAGAACACACACACACACACACACACACATACATACAGGCACACACACACAAGTGTTGCGAAATTAGGCCTTTACTCTAACACGGCAACAGCTTCTGCAGAATGGACCAGTGACTGTCGTGAAATCATAACAGGACTTCGCATAGCATCTCACCAGGCAGTTGAGGTAAGACTCGTCGGCCGGCGACAGAGACTCAGACCAGGCACCTCCGCACGCGTTCGCTGTGCAATTTGTACACCGATCTGAAAGGGGATTTAGGAAGGATTATTGAGTGAACTCCGTCATCGAATTCATATGGCCTAGGTTATACGTCAATGCAGCGTCCCTGTCGATGTTTTCGAAAGCGGTATTGTGAATATCTCTCAAGTAATGCTGAGTCCAATGAACGACGGCAGTTGAAGTTTCCGGCCGGAACAGGTATGAAGGTATCAGTAGTGAGAAGCGACAAACAATAGCTTTGTGCAGTGTAACACACTAACTGCAAGGATGCAGAGAAATTGTTCTGGAATGCCTTAACACAGCGTAACACTCGTGTAACGTGTAATACTAAAACTGACGAGGGTGAATGCACGTAGGAGACCATATCTCAGTGCTAGAAATTCGCAGCAGGTATAGGTAAGAGGGATGATTGAGGTATCAGCAGTGAGCAGCAGCAAAAAGTAGCTTTCACCTTCCTAGTGCTTTTCCTACGTGAGCCTTATTTCCCTTAGCCAATGAACACTTTTAGACAATGCTGCCACATTCAGAACGTTTGAAAGCACACTGCTGCTCTCTATTCGGTTCTTCGTCCATTTTTGCTATTGTTCCACGGGGGTAGTCTTTAAGAGAAATACGTTTGAGGCTTGCAGGGAGCTTCCTGGTCTTGACTCTTTTGTCCATTTGTGACTGATTTCTGTTGATCAGAAACAGAAAACTCTTGCTCGACATTGAGGTGGTGTGATCAGTGATGTCGCACTCCTTTCTCAGGGCTGTAATGAGGCAAGTTGTTACAAATCTGTCCCTCTCTGTCTGGCAAGTCCTAGAGTTTCTGAAGCTTCTTTTTCGACTGTGAGTTGTACTGCTATTCTACACGTTTCCCGTCTTTATCTGGTTGAGAGAACAACGACTGTGATGTATTGTTTGCATCAAGGTGGTGCCACACAGTTGGAAGAAACATCTGCCGGTTCTGTACACAAGAGAAACACACATGATTATGAGTACTTGACTTTTTAAAGGAAAAGAACGAGCTTAAATCTGTTTTATCATTGACTGACTCCGCTATTCATTAGAAAAAAAAGATACTAGTGAAACTACCAGTTCCCCTATTTTCCACTTTTCTCGTAAAAATAAGATACAAGTTTGTAGTGACTCAGTAATTTACAGAATGTCCCACATTAAAGTTTCTACTATATAAAGACATAATTTCCATTCTGTTTCTTCAGAATCTTACTGAGCAGACTATCAGTAGCATACTGATATCGAGAACAGTTGCGTAAATGTCGTGACATTCCAACAAACCTGTGAAAATACTTGAAATTCTGGAAATTTTGATGTGCTAAGCGATGATTTCAGCATAAAAGTGTCTCAAATATCGTCGTTTTTGGCATGTAAAATCCGATATCGCTGCAGATATCAGCTTCGAGATTGTTGGTAAATTAATACACGATGGACGAAGCATTTCTCATCGACAGATGTCGGGAAGTAAATATTCTTGTAGTCCCAGAGGATGGAGACGGTCGCAACTCGTTGCAGAATCCGTGGCTTCAAGGAGTCCCAGCCGGAAACAGTACTGTTAGCTGGCACCTTTGTGTGGGAGGAACCAGCTCAGCCTTTGTAAACCAGTTCCGAGAGTTGCTCCTAACTGTGTAGGTACCCTAGTTGCCCTATTTCCCAACAAAATTTGATTTTGCCGCCGTGACATCAATCCGATGTTGCACTGCATCTATAGCTGCCATCTTGGATCCGCGAGTCACCCCAATCTAGCATTGGCCAGGATGTGCTGGGGGCAGTTGCCTCGTTTATGTTGGATGTGGTGGATGACCAACAGACCTCTTGGGGAGATGACCAACAGACTTCTTTGGGATATCTAGCGACTATATATGGCGTATGTGTCTCTGTTTTTGGATTCTGTATATCTTCAAGATATACAGAGTGTTACAAAAAGATACGGCCAAACTTCCGGGAAACATTTCTCACACACAAAGGAAGAAAATATGTTGTGTGGACATGTGTCCGGAATCGCTTACTTTCCATGTTAGAGCTCATTTCATTACGTCTCTTCAAATCACATTAATCATGGAATGGAAACACACAGCAACGGATCGTACCAGCGTGACTTCAAAATGTCCTCCGTTAGCGAGGATACATGCATCCACTCTCCGTCGCTTGGAATCCCTGATGCGCTGATGCAACTCTGGAGATGGTGTATTGTATCACAGCCGTCCACAATACGAGCACGAAGAGTCTCTACATTTGGTACCGGGGTTGCGTAGACAAGAGCCTTCAAATGCCCCCATAAATGAAAGTCAAGAGGGTTGAGGTCAGGAGATCGTAGAGGCCATGGTATTGTTCCGCCTCTACCAGTCCATCGGTCACCGAATTTGTTGTTGAGAAGCGTACGAACACTTCGACTGAAATGTGCAGGAGCTCCATCGTGCATGAACCACATGTTGTGTCGTACGTGTAAAGGCACATGCTGTAGCAGCACAGGTAGAATATCCCGTATTAAATCATGATAACGTGCTCCATTGAGCGTAGGTGGAAGAACATGGGGCCCAATCAAGACATCACCAATAATTCCTGCCCAACCGTTCACAGAAAATCTGTGTTGATGACGTGATTGCACAATTGCGTGCGGATTCTCGTCAGCCCACACATGTTGATTGTGAAAATTTACAATCTGGTCACGTTGGAATGAAGCCTCATCCGTAAAGAGAACATTTGCACTGAAATGAGGATTGACACATTGTTGGAAGAACCATTCGCAGAAGTGTACCCGTGGAGCCCAATCAGCTGCTGATAGTGCCTGCACACGCTGTACATGTTACGGAAACAACTGGTTCTCCCATAGCACTCTCCATACAGTGACGTGGTCAACGTTACCTAGTACAGCAGCAACTTCTCTGACTCTGACATTAGGGTTATTGTCAACTGCACGAAGAATTGCCTCGTCGTTCTAGGTCTTCCCTAGTCGCGAGTCATAGGCTGGAATGTTCCGTGCTCCCTAAGACGCCGATCAATTGCTTCGAACGTTTTCCTGTCGTAACACCTTCGTTCTGGAAATCTGTCTCGATACAAACGTACCACGCCACGCCTATTGGCTCGTGCTAATACGTACATCAAATGGGCATCTGCCAACTCCGCATTTGTAAACATTGCACTGACTGCAAAACCACGTTCTTGATGAACACTAACCTGTTGATGCTACATACTGATGTGCTTGATGCTAGTACTGTAGAGAAATGAGTCGCATGTCAACACAAGCAACGAAGTCTACATTACCTTCCTTCAATTGGGCCAACTGGCGGTGAATCGAGGAAGTACAGTACATAATGACGAAACTAAAATGAGCTCTAACAAGGAAATTGGTCTTTTCTTTATTTGTGTGTGAGGAATGTTTCCTGATAGTTTGGCCGTACCTTTTTGTAACTCTCTGTATGTAGGATTGCCTGGTGGTCAATAGCTACATGCAGAATGTGGAAGTTATGATTTTTTACTGTGCAGAATTTGAATTGTGTTCAGTACTGCGACTTGGCGATATGGTGGTACAATCTTTTGTGGTGATATAGCCTGCCTCGATTTCACGTCCAATAATTCAAGCTTTCCTAGAGAGTGTAATTGACCAAGAGTCTTTGGCAACAGTTTCCATATTTTAAGATCTGTAGACCATTTTTGCGGCGTTTTAACTATCAGTGCACTATGCAGTGCAGCAGCATCATTTTGACGGGTAAATTCAGTAAGAACCAGTGACGGTGCTTCATTTACAGGAAGTTCTATGACGTCAGAGAGTCACAAGACATAGTTTGTGCGGAGCATAGGGATCCCTAGGGAATGGTTTGAACAAGACAGGGACAGAACAAGGCATCGATGGAAAGTTTTATGACGTCAGAGAGTCACGTGATGTCTTATTTGTCCGAGAAAAGTCCATGTAGACTAGCCTTCTCTAGTCTGGACATGAAGGAAGCGTCCCCCACTCACCATTGTGGCTTTAGAGCATCCCCTGGCCACCAGTTGTAGGGCATCGAAAATTCACAGAAAACTCCAGCGATTTTTCTCGTCTGTAGGAGAGTGCTTCGAATTCTAGGATAATGTTTTAGACTGCAGTCTGCTGTGAGCTTTTTCCCCAACTGTTGTGTTTCGAAACATTAACTTTTATTTATGTAACTGTTTTGATTTTCCCATCTCTGCTTAGACTTCAGTGTGGTTTCCCATAGTATAACTGTGCTGCTAGAAGTGAGGATAACAGGAAATGAGTGACTTAAGATACCTGACACCGGCAGTAAATTATAAACTAAGCCCACTCATCGTTTCGGAAAGATAATGAACAGCACAGCAGCGGGTATTTGTGTACTCCAATTTTCTTAAACATCGCGGTCGTTCTCATTTTTTAACGCACCACAATTTCAATGCATATATCAGTTTAGATGGTTTTTAAGTTATTGTTTTAGACTGAGTCTTATTCCCACCAATTCAAAATTACAGCAGATAGATTTATTTCGACTAATACATGAAGGGAGCGCCCTATGTTTCTATTTATTTGGAATGCCCCTACTACTACTTTTGAGCACTATTGTGAGATTTATTCCAGCAAGATAACACCAATTGTATGTCATCGTCAGCTTCGAGCTGTATGGCAATTTTGGGCACTCATTATGTAACCCTATGGATACAAATGCGTAATTAGGAGCGATCTTCATTTCAGTTTCCAACAGAAAATAAATAAAGTAAAACTACCTAACCTGCCTCTCCTGCAGCTCGGCACAGACTGCCAGTTTCCCACCATTTTCTGGGGGGTGAATAACGTCGTAGGAGTGGGGGGGGGGGGGGGTGAGGGCGAGTTAGGTTACTGGAGGTACCCGAGTTGCCCTTTTGCCCACCAAAATTTGATTTTGCCGCCATGACATCAGTGCGATGTTGCTACATCTATAGTTGCCATCTTGGATCCGCCAAATTGGATAACTTTGGTAACAAAGCAAGCTGTCACAGAATCTGCCTAGTCACACTGCTGACACTTTCGATCATCGATGTTCCTCTATACAATCTCTACTTGTTCCACTATATTTTTATCGATTTGGACCCCTTAGAGGACTTCATTCTGACAGTGGTGAATTGGTGCAACTAAAGGTTAGGTTTTGGCTCTGTCAGAAAATAAAACATTCTACAGTGATGGTATGCAAAACGGTCTCCCATAGAAATAAATGTGTTCAACTTCAATGTGAACACGAAGAATAAAGATATGGAATGCTAATAACGTCTGTGCTTTAAGAGTAATCACAAAAAATTGAGAAGCATTACTTTCCACCACACCCTCGTGCAATTCTTTTCAAAATTTTATGAGTAAATTATTTCAGTATCTTATTTTAAATCCATTATTACGTGTAGATGATAGTCGCTGACACTAAACGTGTTTTACAGCAATATAAATTCTCTTAAAGTTTTAATGTAAAGTGAGGGCCTGCATATTTTGGGATGGATATGAGAGCTAAACTGGCAGTTCTATTAAAGCTGGCTACTCTGTAACGACAAGATATGGTTTGTTATATAATATTCATAATGTAAATAGCCGTTCGGGATTAGCCCAGCAGTCTAAGGCGCTGCAGTCATGGACTGTGCGACTGGTCCCGGCGGAGGTTCGTGTCCTCCCTCGGGAATGGGTGTGTGTGTTTGTCCTTAGGATAATTTAGGTTAAGTATTGTATAAGCTTAGGGACTGATGACCTTAGCAGTTAAGTCCCATGAGATTTCACACACACAATGTAATTAACTATAACGTTTTCAGCTTTGTATTGTTGTAAAAAAAGGACTATTACCAAGTTGTGATTTATTTTTATAGTTTAACAGAACTGGTGACTTATAAAACAAAATCAGCGATCGACAGACAGAAAATAAGCCTAGTTTTTGTAAATAAACTAAATTCACAACTTCCAAAGAAGAACAAAGTTTCCTGCTGTCACCTATCTTCATCAATATTCCTTTCACTTTATTATTCCTTTCACTTTATTGTTTATGAAAGATACAGAGAGAAACAGCTTGTCTGAAAAATCCTGTATTTGTTTGGACCACTTTTTAATGCCGTTCTGCCAATTGCGTTATCTGAATCAGCCTCACAGACAAACTCCTTATGATTCATCTTCTCTCTTCAGTCCTCGTACAACTTCCATAGTCCTCAAAGGCTGTTCTGCTAGGCAACCGGGCCAGTGCAAATCCCCATCTTACTGGATATTGTGATAAAGAGGAGAAAAATGATCAACTCATGAACGGCATTAGAGCTAAGATTGAATTGAACTCTTTTCTGCAGTTTTCTCAGTGGAGCTACGTTATGAAACAACAGCAGGCGTCAGTCCCCTTGGGCACGGATGCACTTACGGCCCACGTCTTAATGTGCACTCAGCATCTTAGTTATGACATGCTTAATCAATTGTTTGTGGATTCCCAGTTCGTTTTGATGAAGCCGGCGGAGTGATATGAGACAGAGTCCATGAGAGACTGAACTCATCGTGTATCCACACCATAGATGACTGATATTTCACAGTGTCACAATTCACGGAGATTTTGCATGGTACGGATGGGGAAGAAGAGGAAAGAAAACAACAATGACGCCAGTGCAGTGTTTCTCTAAAAATTCTCATGCGATTCAAGCGTTAGATGGTAGCACTTTGTCGTGTTGAGAGGTTATTACCTGGTAGTATACAGAAAGGTGCATATAACCAAACACTAATTCATCAGTTGTTCGCTGGTGGTAGACTTATCAAAGGCCTCATCTCATCCCATGTGATCGCAGACTCGAGACTACTACCGCCTGTCTGAACGTTCCCCGTAGCTAATCGAGATGTAAGTTTCACCATTTTCATTCCTCGCCATTGTCCTATACCCCTACTTATCGGTCCAAGACAACTACATACCTGCCTCGAAAGTCAAACGGTTGTGATCCTGATACAGTGCCAGCCTCTGTGCCCTGCAATGTGCAGTTAGTAATGGTACACGTGGAGTCTGTGGGTTGTGTATCATACAGATAACCGCTGGAGCTAGATTGTTATTCATCGTTTGCTGTTCTTATTCTGCACTCAAGTCATCTGCGTATCCCTTTTACAACTCTCGGTATTGGACTGCGCTGCCTATCATCAACATGTGGTTGGAAGCACCAGTTGACTCCTGCAACCGCAGTTTCCCGAATCGGGATACTCCCTTAGGAAATGAACTGCCCCATGCAGCGAACCTTGCTCACTGTGCACTCGACTTTCACGCATATGTACAATATAGCAACTCACACTATCCCACCCACGTGACATTGTGACATATTTCATTTTCTGGGGTATAGGCTGTCTGCAGACTGTAGAGAGAGCAGATGATCCGTACTCTGTCTATTCTGCTACGTCATCTACAGGTTGTTTAAGAAAATTACACAGTCCACTCAAATTAATGTGGCCACCGCCTATGTTCGGAGTCAATGTGCAGTAACCACTAACAGACGGTTGGTGGCAACTTAAACAGTGGAGGTACATAAGGCGTGTGGTGGCACAACTGAAACCAGTGCAGTAGTTGCCATAATGCGGAAGCGGAGCGATTTATCTGACATCCAGCATCATTATCTTTCAGGCGAAGGGTGGAAGCATTTCCGAAATTGTTAAGTTAGTAAACTGTTCATTTGCTGCCTTCGTTTAACTATACCGTACATAGCAAAATTACGCTATCCAAAACAAGCGCCCAGGAAAACGGGACGCACCATGGGTCACAGATGATGGGAGTGAACAATAGCTGCGGAGATGTGTGTTGGGGAACAGATGTAGAGCAATAACTGCCCAGATGAACCAATGGGCCACCTGCAGTGTCTCTTCAATGGCCGTTTGGTGAAGGTTGCTGTCTGTGGACCTCCACAGAAGGCGCCAGGTTCATGGACTCATGCTAACAGCTGTTCATCGGCGACGGACGCTGGAATCTGCATGTCAGTACGGCAACTGGACTTCCACTGAGTGTCGGCAAGTGATCTTTCCAGATTAATCACCTTTTACGCTCCATCAGGCAGATAGCCATTGGTGTGTATTGCATTAAACATCTGACAGCAAACACCCTGCAGCCATTGTTGGAACGGTCCAGGGTGGAGGAGGGAGCAGTATTGTATGGGATATATGTTCGTGGCATCTCGCCGTTCTGGAAGGCACAATGGATCAACACAAGAATGTTCCTATCCATGAGCACCATGTCCAACCTTACATGTAATTCATTTCTTCTCGGCAGAATGACACCTACCAGCAGGACAATGCAACATGTCACTCAGCTCGTAGCGTACGTGCGTGATTCTAAGACCACCTGGCGTCTCCTGGTCACCAAACTCTCCGAATTTAAGCCCAACTGGGAATCTGGGTGGCCATCTGCATCGAACTCTAACACCATCGATAATCAACTGAGAAACCTAGCGTACCTGTCCACGGTACTGGAGTCCAGATGGCTCCATACCTCTGTCGGTACCTTCCGCAATCTCACTGACTCTCTTCTTGGATGTCTCGCAGCAGTCTGTATCGCGAAAGGTGGCTATTCAGGCTTTTGAAAGTTGGTTCCATTGATGTTACTGGACAGCGTGTATCGAACCTTCCATTGCGTCTTTAAATTGGTGGCGACACAGTGGACAGACAGACTTGTGGGAGTGTTCTTTTCTCAGTAAATTCATTAATGGAGTATCCAATACATAGATTAGTAAGTAACTAAGGTAACCAATGCACAAATGATCCGTAAGCAAACTCTATGTAAATGACCACACTGTGCACTGCACTGCTAGGCACGAAATAGATTCTTAGCTCCTTGTACGGTAGTTTTAGTATACTTCTGGGAAAGACAACTTCCCCCATCGCAAGTGGTGCTCGCCCATCGGTTCAGTTAGATAGACTATAAAAGGTCGTTTCTCTCTCGCTCTCTCTGTCTCTCTCTCTCTCTCTCTCTCTCTCCAGGTGAGACGTTCCTCTGAATTATTAATCATAGTATATGCAGAAACACTGGACCGTCTGTGGCTTGCACCAGTTTGTTTAGGATAAGGCTTCGAGTAACATATTTCTTCTAACGACAGCGACCTTGTTAAACCCATGTGAAGCACACCAGTGGCAAGACGCAATCAATACCTTCACTGCGCGATAACAACGGTGAAGTCACTGATGACAGTGACACTAAAGCAGAGTTATTGAACGCGATTTTCCGAAACTCCTTCACCAAAGAAGACGAAGTACATATTCCTGAACTCCAATCAAGAATAACTGCCAAGATGAGAAACATAGAAGTAGATACCCTCGGAGTAACGAAGCAGTTTAAATCACTTAATAAAGTTAAGGCCTCCGGTCGAGATTGTATACCAGTCAGGTTCCTTTCAGAGTATGCTGATAAAATAGCTCCATATTTAGGAATTATATACAACCACTCACTCACAGAAAGATCCGTACGTAAGGACCGGAAAATTTCTCAAGTCACACCAATACCCACCGAGGGAAGTAGTGGTAATCCCTGAATTACAGGCCTATACCACTAACGTCGATTTGCAGTAGGGTTATGGAACATATACTGTATTCGAACATTATGAAGTACGTCGAAGAAAACAATTTATTGACACATAGCACCGATTCAAAAAATATCGTTCTTGTGAAACACAACTAGCTCTTTATACTCATGAAGTTCTAAGTGCTGTCGACAGGGGATGTCAAATTGATTTCATATTTTTAGATTTCTAGAAGGCTTTAGATTCCGTTCCTTCTAACCAAACTGCGTGTCTATGGAGTATCTCCTCAGTTGCACTTCTGGTTTCTTCATTTCCTGTCAGAAAGGTCACAGTTCGTAGTAATACACGGGAAGTCATCGAGTAAAACAGAAGTAATATCCGGCGTTCCCCAAGGAAGTGATATAGGCCCTCTATTGTTTCTGATCTATATTCACGACATAGGAAACAATCGGAGTAGCCGTCTTAGATTGTTTGCAGATGATACTGTCATTTACCATCTTGTAAAGTCATCAACTGATCAAAACGACTTGCAAAATGATGTAGATGAGATATCTGTATGGTGCGAAAAGTGGTCATAAGGATAAGTGTGAAGTTATTCACATGAGTACTAAAAGGAAACAGCTAAATTTCGGTTGCGCGGTAAGTCACACAAATCTGAAAGCTGTAAATTCAACTAAATACTTAGGGATTACAATTACAAATAACCATAGATAATATTGTGGGTAGAGTAAACCTAAGACTGCGATTCATTGGTCGAACACTTAGAAAGTGCAAAAGGTCTACTAAAGAGACTGTTTTCACCGAGCTTGTCCACCCTGTTCTGGAGTATTGCTGTGCGGTGTGGGATCCGCATTAGGTGCGAATGACGGATGGCATCGAAAAAGTACAAAGAAGGGTAACTCGTTTTGTATTATCGCGAAACAGGAGAGATAGTGTCATAGACATGATACGTGAATTGGAGTGGCGATCATTAAAACAAAGGCGCTTTTCGCTGCGACGGGATCTTCTCATGAAATTTCAATCACCAGTTTTCTCCTCCGATTGCGAAAACATTCTGTTGGCACCCACCTACATAGAGACAAATGATCATCACGATAGAATAAGAGAAATTAGGGCTCGCAAAGAAAAAAGTAAGTGCACGTTTTTTCCCGCGTGCTGTTCGAGAGTGGAACGGTAGAGAGACAGCTTGAAGGTGGCTCATTGAACTGTCTGCCAGGCACTTTATTGTGAATAGCAGAGTAATCACCTAGACGTAGACGAATGTTCGATGCAACTTACCTTCTCGTGTAATACGTAAGAATTTATCGGGAAACATTGTAATACGGCGTAGGTATGTCACGAATTGAGGGGGAAGTTGTTATGAAGGCTGGGGATGAAATGGGTGATTATGCAGGATAAATATTAACAAAATCGAGAAAGTGCAATTTTTATGAAGTTCCTGTTCTTCCTATCACAAATAATCTCACCCAGTGTCAGTTGCCAGTTTTCGTTCTTTTCTTTCTGTAAAAAAAAGGGAGGTATGATATGAAACCGGTCAACTGGGACTAGGATAGGCACCACAGCACATTTTGATTTCCACTGACCTGAATATAGATTTGATGTGTCCATTACCAAACATACACGTTTGAATTTTACAGAGCGAAATACAGTGAGTGCGATAGAGTAACGCTACGTGCCGAGACGTGTCTGAGACGCTCGAGGAGGAGAGGGGAAAAGGAGGAGGGGACGGGGGTGGCACTAACAAGTTTTTGTTTTGCTCCGGTTCGTAGTTCCGGGGCTGTTCGGAGGGAAAGAGTGCAGCAATCCATGATGTGACTTGTGAACGCATGAATTGCGTGCCATGGAGATCACTTTGAACGTCTGGTGGATGCGATGCACCTCTGTGCTGTTCCGGGACGATTTGTTGTCGTTGTACGCACTCCGTGCATTTCTGGCAGATGTTCAAAAGACCTTTCTTCCTCTACCTATACTTGCAGTCAGGAATCCGCACCTGCAGTGTGTTGGTTTTATTAACCTTCATCATATAATCGTATTTTCTCATACACATAGATATAAATGCTGCATTATTGAAGAAGTTCTAGTGGCGTAAAAGATACTGCGTTCATTGTTTAGTAGGGTAAAATAGTTCGCACTGCTACAATATGATTATTTGAGGGGGAGAAAATTTCTGCTAACGGTAGATTAAAACTGCAGTTGTGGCATCGTGTTCTGTGAAAATAATGACGTAGATGTTGACTCATTTTGAAACACTGAAAGCCTTGTGAATATCAACATTGCGAAGAATCGAAATTGCGCTCGATGTTAAAGAAAATTGAAATAGTTTGTGAACATGGCTGTTATTCAGCAACCGAATACTAGTTTCAATATAAGAATTAACAGCCAACCGGCTTAACATAAATATTAGGCGCATTTCCCTAGGTTTCGACACCTACTAGGGGTGTATTCATCGAAATGAACGGTTGCTAAATAGTAAAATTACATTGCTGAAAAGCAATAATCAGAATTTGGAGCAGCTATGGTTAGGTCAAAAATAAAACAATGTTTCAGCTGCTCCAAATTCTAACTATTTCTTTTTAACAATCAAGTTTTACGGTTTAGCAACTGTTTATTCTGATGAAGACACCTCCAGTAGGTGTCGAAACCTAGGTAAGTGTACAACCGGTTGGCTGTTTAATACACTACTGGCCATCACAAATGCTGCACCAAGAAGAAATGCAGATGATAAACGGGTATTCATTGGACAAATATATTATACTAGAACTGATATGTGATTACATTTTCACGCAATTTGGGGGCATAGATCCTGAGAAATCAGTACCTGGAACAACCACCTCTGGCCGTATTAACGGTTTGATATGCTTGGGCACTGAGTCAAACAGTTCTTGGATGGCGTGTACAGGTACAGCTGCCCATGCAGCTTCAACACGATACCACAATTCATCAAGAGTGGTGACTGGCGTATTGTGACGAGCCAGTTGCTCGGCCACCATTGACCAGACGTTTTCAATTGGTGAGAGATCTGGAGAATGTACTGGCCAGGGCAGAAGTCGAACATTTTCCGTATCCAGAAAGGCCCGTACAGGACATGCAACATGCGGTCGTGCATTATCGCGCTGAATTGTAGGGTTTCGTAGGGATCGAATCAAGGGTAGAGCCACGGGGTCGTAACACATCTGAAATGTAACGTCCACTGTTCAAAGTGCCGTCAATACGAACAAGAGGCGACCGAGCTGATAGTCCATGCCGCTGCAAACATCGTCGAACTGTTCGTGCAGATGGTTGTTTTCTTGTAAACGTCCCCATCTGTTGACTCAGGGATCGAGACGTGGCTGCACGATCCGTTACAGCCATGCGGATAAGGCCGTTGCGATCCAGCACGGCGCTCCGTATTACCCTCCTGAATCCACTGATACCATATTCTGCCAACAGTCATTGGATCTCGACCAAAGCGAGCATCAATGTCGCGATTCGATAAACCGCAATCACCATAGGCTACAATCCCACCTTAACAACGTCGGAAACGTGATGGTACGCATGTCTTCTCCTTACACGAGGCATCACAACAAAGTTTCACCAGGCAACGCCGGTCAACTTTTGTTTGTGTGTAAGAAATCGGTTGGAGACATTCCTCATGTCAGCACGTAGTAGGTGTCGCCACCGGAGCCAACCTTGTGTGAATGCTCTGAAAAGCTAATCATTAGCATATCACAGTATCTTCTTCCTGTCGGTTAACTTTCGCGTCTGTAGCACGTCATCCTCGTGGTTTAGCAATTTTAATGGCCAGTGGTATATTATATTGAGAACGGAAGTGACACATCTTGGTGATTGGCCATAAACAGTGTATTGGTTATGATGCAATATCACCGAACGAATCTTCCACACATGGGCTTGAGGGACCATATAAAGCAGCAAACAAACGAAGATTAGGGTAGTAATTAATAAGGAAGTATTGAGGTAACATATTCAGGATCCATTGGTAATGAGCAACCCACTGGAGTGTCCACAATTTCCCTGTCAACTTTATTTGGAGTTCCTTGAAAAGTAAATCGCAATTTAAACCACTAAAGAAATTTCCAGGAGATAAGAAACGTCATGATCGTGATTCTTAGCATGCTGCAGAACCAAAAGAGCTGATAACGTACACAAAATAAGCGTCAATGTTTAAAAAATATGCAAATTTTAAAGCATTGTTCTAATTACTCATTCCGGAGAAGTAATATGGCGAGAAAGCCTTTCTAGCTGTAGGGACTTAGTCAGACTGGAGGCCTTTGCCGGCCGCGTTGGTCTCGCGGTTCTAGGCGCGCAGTCCGGAACCGTGTGACTGCTACGGTCGCAGGTTCGAATCCTGCCTCGGGCATGGATGTGTGTCATGTCCTTAGGTTAGTTAGGTTTAAGTAGTTCTAAGTTCTAGGGGACTAATGACCACAGCAGTTGAGTCCCATAGTGCTCAGAGCCATTTGAACCATTTTTTTTTAGACCTCGGCAAAAGACAAGGTGAGCTCCTATGTGCCGGGTGGTAGTCATTAAAGTGAAGGTATTACGAGAGCTTCAGTGCGGTCGGTAGACGCAGCTGGATGCTAGAAGATCATAGGTATGATCTTTAGTAAGTGTGCTCGTGGAATATGCTGAAAAAGTAATAGTTCCACTTTGGGCCACCATATGAAATTAAGGCGCTCTAAGGAGTCAGAATGTGAAGTGTTCTGTTTTGACGTCAGTAACTTGTTTTCACCTAGCAATCAGTGTTGATTTCTTTTGTGAATGACTGTCGGTGTCAAGGGCTAGGAAGATTAACGTTTCCTGTACGAAATGCAACGGCAATTCAGAAGAAGAACCGTGCGCTGTTGGGAAAGTCGTTTTATCGGAAAGGCAGCAATAGCACCATTGTTATCTCTACGATATTCAGCGCCAAATGAAGCCCCAAGATAAGATACAACGCAGTAACTATGACCATCATTTTTTCGCACCCATGGAAATGTATGACATGTGTACAGGGAATATTTTCTTTGAAGTGACGAGGCACTTATTACTCTGCATGGTGCTGTGAATGCATAGAACTGTTCTCTATAGGGTTCCGCTCGGCCACAAGTCGTGCAGGAACAGCCACTACACTCAGCATACACTGAGCTGAAAAAAACATGGGATACCACTTAATATTGTGTCCGACCTCCTTTTCACCAGCGTACTGCAGCAACTCGACGTTGCATGCACTCAACAAGTCGTTGGAAATCCTCTGCAGAAATATTGAACCATATCTCTGTAGCGATCCATAATTGCGGAAGTGTTGTTGGTGCAGGGTTTTGTGCGCTAACTTTCCTCTCGACTGTGTGCGATATACCGGGTGATCAAAAAGTCAGTATAAATTTGAAAACTGAATAAAACACGGAATAATGTTGATAGAGAGGTACAAATTGACACAAGTGCTTCGAATGACTTGGGGTTTTATTAGAACCAAAAAATACAAAAAATGTCCGACAGATAGTGCTTCATCTGATCAGAATGCCAATAATTAGCATAACAAAGTAAGATAAAGCAAAGATGATGTTCTTTACAAGAAATGCTCAATATGTCCACCATCATTCCTCAACAATAGCTGTAGTCGAGGAATAATGCTGTGAACAGCACTGTAAAGCATGTCAGGAGTTATGGTGAGGCATTGACGTCGGATGTTGTCATTCAGCATCCCTAGAGATGTCGGTCGATCACGATACAGTTGCGACTTCAAGTAATCCCGAAGCCAATAATCGTTCGAACTGAGGTCTGAGGACCCGGGAGGCCAAGCATGACGAAAGTGGCGGCTGAGCATACGATCATCACCAAACCACGCCCGCAGGAAGTCTTTCACGCGTCTAGCAATATGGGGTGGAGCGCCATCCTGCATGAACATCGTACGTTCCAGCAAGTGTTTATCAGCCAGGCTGGGGATGATGCGATTCTGTAACATATCGGCGTACCTCTCACCCGTCACGGTAGCAGTTACAAAATCAGAATCACGCATTTCCTCGAAGATAAAAGGCCCGATAGCGGTAGATGTGGTAAATCCAGCACATACGGTGACTTTCCCATCGTGAAATGGAGTTTCCACTACTGTTCTAGGATTTTCGGAAGCCCAAATTGAGCAGTTGTGGGCGTTGACAGACCCTTGGAGCGTGAAATGAGCTTCGTCGGTCCACAACACGTTACTCAACCAATCGTCAACTTCCGCCATCTTTTGAAACACCCACACCGCAGATGCCCTCCGCTTCACTAAATAGCCAGCTAACAGTTCATGATGCCGACGGATTTTGTACGGATCCCATCGGAGGGTACGCCTAAGTGTCAACCAAATAGTAGTGTATGGAATACCGGTGCGACGGGCGACTGCAAGAGCGCTGACTTCCATATGCATAGACGAACCTGCTACTGTCTCCATTTCTTCCTGAACTGTCTCAGCAGCATTACGCTTTGTGCTCGGTCGGCCACTACGGGGCCTATCGTCTGAACAACCCGTAGCTTCGACCTTCGAAATTATTCTCGCTACAGCTGCATTTGTCAACGGACTTTTACCCGTTCGAATCAACTTCCTATGGCGGTTGGATTGTAACGCTGAACTAGCACTTCCCCATTTTGATATTACAGCTTCACTAAAAGCGCCTTTTCAGGTAACGTCAACATGCTGCGGCTGCTGGCGCATCTGATTCTCTCTCTCATTACAGCCCCTTTTATACAAGATTGCCATGCGCAGTCACTGACGTTTTGCTGTCCGGCGCCATCTGTCGTACATTTTGAGAGTATCGTTTTTTTTTTTTTGTTCTTATAAAACCCCAGGTCATTCCAAACATGTGTGTCAATTTCTACATCTCTGTCTACATTACTTCGTGATTTACTCAGTTTTTAAATTTATACTGACTTTTTGATCACCCAATATGTTCGATGGGATTCATGTCAGTTGATCTGGGTGGCCAGATTATTCGCTCGAATTTTTCAGAATTTTCTTCAAAGCAATCGCGAGCGACTGTAATCCGGTAACCAGGTGCATTGCCATCGATAAAAATGCTATCCTTGTTTAGGTGCATGAAGTCCATGAATGGCTGCGTTGCTTTCCACGTAGCCGAACATAGCCATTTCGTTCAATGATCGATTAAGTTGGAGCAGAGGACAGCTCAATTCCATGTAAACACAGCCCGATCAATTACGGAGCCACCACTAGCTTACACAACTTGGCTTCATTGCTTCGTGGAGAAGTTGGTGAGAGTTGTAGTAGTTCTGAGGTAGGCGTGATCTGTGCTTGTTGAGACGTCGATAGAATACCAGTTGTTCTGTTGAGCAAGACACCATATGTTATTCGATTGAAGATGTTGTAATGATCAAGTGTATTTTTTGTCAATATATATGAAGGTAAATTATTTTTTTATTTTATTTTTAATGTTCTATATAACAATACCTCTTGGTCACAGTTTCAGTCAACAAAGCATCTGGATTGTGTTCTTGTGTTAGACTGTAATTGTGGTTTCTATATGCAATTAAAGTATTTCCAGTTTTTTTAATTACTTCAATGTAAATCGTGTTTAAAATATCTTTTCTTATCGTGGAAGAAGCGTGCCAGATGTGTACATTGAATCACACTTCCACACACAGAAAAGGTACACTTTGGTGTTTCATAGCTTTTATAGTTGCTGGGGACTTAATTAATTAATTGTGTTAACGGAAATTTTCTTTCATTCTTTGTTGTTATTCTGTGCAGTCAGATTACGTACTAATATTATTCAGGGCCAACCGGTTACGAGACTGCATAACCAGACAAACAGCGACAAAAATTAAAATTATTAGCATTTTATTTAATTAAGCCCCCATGCACGTGGCGACACTGCCAGGATCGTCCCTTGGAATTCTTCTGATAGTAAAAATAACAGACAATAGGATTGTTGTAGTAATTTGTAGTTTAGTAATTGTAGTCTGTATTGCATGTGTAGATTTGGTAATTGAACATTTGCAGTTGTCTTGTCATTCTTTTAATGGTATTTTGGCAGAATTTAGTTTTTGATGTTTTGTATACGTGTTTGACAATATTGTGCAACTATGTAGATTTTAATTATTCGCTGGGCATGTTTGTCGGATAGCATTTCGTGTGAATGGTATTGTTGGTGATAAAGTGTTATATTCTGTGTAATTATCGTATTGTGACGAGTTTCGTATGTTTTGTAAATGATTGCGCGATCGATGAAAAAGGCAAAATTGATGGTTAGTGAGAATGACGAAATTGTTAACATGGCGAACTCGCCAACACATGAGAACAGTATAATGAATAATGAAGTACAAAACAATTTAGTAAGTCGGGAAAATAGTCCGGAACCAGTTCAAAATTTTTCTCAATCAGAAAACTCACAGATCACGAGATTAACGATAGAAGATTCTGAAATAGTATCGAACACAGATAGCTTTACGGCTATGCTGAAGGAAGTTAGTTTTACGGGAAATGTTAGGGGCGCGAAGAATTTCGAACCAATTAATAAGGAGCAGTTGATGAGTGCAATATTAAATTTGGGATTACGTTTAGACTCACGAATAGGAACAATTAAAACTGATATGGGAACAATGTAAACACGGTTAGACTCACGAACAGGGACATGTTTTAAAAACATGAAAGATGAATTAAAGAAAGAAATTAGAGAAGTACAACTTATTTTGAATGCTCACAATAATAGAATAATTTCAGTAGAAATCAGACAAAAGGAACAGGATAGAGAACAGGAAGAAAGAGATCGCGTGATAGTACAAAAATTTTCAGAGTTAAATTTACAATGCGCACACGATAAGGAAGAAATATTTGAAAGACTCGAGGAATCTGTACCAAATGAAAGAATAAATAACCTAACACAACAATGTGAACAGTTAACTACTAAATGTGTCAATACTGAAACACGAGTCGCGACACTTACGGAAGACGTAAATAAACAGAAAGAACAAATAGGTGACTTATCGGAAAGAGTTGAAGAGATTTCAGGTAAACTGACAAGTCTTAGGTTAAATGGGGACAGAGATTCATATGATACAGCTCCATTGCCATTTGCAGAAACAGAAGAGTACCAGATCATAAATAAACATGTCGAAAATCAGGGAAAATTTAATGAACGCGTTAAAAGGGAATTTGAGGCGTTACGAAAGCAACTCAAACAAATTGAAAGCGAAATCGTAGGAAAAGACAGCAGAAGAAATTTAGAATCACAGATAGCAGAGGGCTTTGAAGAAAATAATTTATTTCATTTACGAGAAGCAACAAGGGAGCAGCTTGACAATAATCGATATTGGGACTGGGACAGGAGCGGTAGGTCTTTGTCGCCACGAGGCGAAATCTTTGACTATAAACAGTTTTTAACTGTTCGGAAATTTAAGATCTTTCGCAATTCTAAGAATGACATACATCCATGTTCATGGTTAGATCAATTTATGTACGCACTTCCACCAAATGGGCCACTAACTCACAAACTGGAATTTATGTGCGACTATTGAAGTCCTCAGGGGATTCGCTACACTAAGTGAATGTGTGCCGTAGCGTGGACAGGGCCCCCAGATGCAGTGGTGCTATTTTCCTTTTAGTTTTCTGCACCGCTGCCTACTCTTTTACTATACTTTGTATCTATCAGAACAATTCTTCAACTATCAGTCTATCTAGAGAGTCGGTAAAGAATAACCGGATATGACTATTTTACCCAAAAGTGATTTCGGAAAATACCGTTTGGACTTACTGTATCTTGAGCAGCATTCATTCGTAGCTTAAACGAAATTTTACCTGTTTATCTTCGTGACAATATTACTTCATATGTTGATGATATTCTTATTGCTAAACTTTCTTGGAGTGAGCATAACAAAATTTTGGATTCATTATTACGTATTTTTGCAAGAGTTGGCATTACAGTGAACTTGGAGAAATCTGAATTTGGTCGTTCTCAGGTAAAATTTCTTGGTCATATTGTTTCTACAGAAGGTATTCTTCCTGATCCCGAGAAACTAGACGCTATTCGTAATTATGCTGTTCCTACTACAAAACGTGATGTTCGTAGTTTCCTTAGTGTCTGTAGTTTTCTTAGACGCTTTGTTAGATTGGACGATTTGGCAACACCTCGTTTATGTGAACTATCTGGAAAGAATTCTAATTGGTGTTGGGATGAGGAAGCTCAATCAGAATTTGAAAAATTTCGCGATGCTTTAGTTGCTGCTCCACTTCTTTCACATCCGGATTTATCTGAAGAATTTTGTTTGGCGACGGACTCATCATACAAAGGTCTAGGTGCGCACTTATTTCAAGAGATAGAAGAAAACGGCGTAGTAGTACAGAAAACCATTTCATTTGGAAGTCGTGTTCTCTCTAAATCAGAAAAGAATTATTCGATTACGGAACTTGAAGCCTTGGCTGTTGTTTGGGCTTTCACAAAATTTCGAATCTTTTGTACGGCAGACATACTAAGGTTTACACCGATGATCGAGCTCTGTAATTTCTCATGTCTACAAAATTAACACATGGAGGATTGTCACGAAGGGCGCTGTATCTACAGGAATTTAATTTTAGTATTGTTTACATACAGGGTTCTTCAAATATTATTGCTGATGCTTTATCACGTGAACCTGTGGGTTTGAAACAAAGTGCTGAGGAGGACTGCAAAGAAAACAATTATTGTTTGATGTATATTCAAGGTGTTGCGTTTGAAAATTTTATTTCGTCTTCGCTCCAGGACATCGCTAAGGAGCAAAATAAGGATCCCATCTGGAAGGACATTAAGGAGATGTGGAGGAGGAAGGAAAGCGTAGCGATTAGAGAGTATTATTTAGTTCGCAATTATATTCTTTTTAAAGGAAAATCGGTCGATAACTCTGTTTGGTTAGTTTTCATTCCTGATGAGTGGGTTAATAAATTGATTTGGTATACACATTTCAGTTATGCACACTTTGGTCCCATAAATTGCTTTCATAAATTACGAGAAAATTGCTAATTCAGTAATATGGAAAAACGTATTCGATCTGTTCTAGCCAAATGCAAATTATTTCAAAAGGCAAATCCGCCAACTATTTCTCACAGAGCACCGTTGTTTCCTATCATTCCAGTGAAATTAAAGGACATGGGTGCAGTCGATTTGTTCGGTCCAGTGGTTCGTTCTACTAATGGTTTTGCGTAAATTTTGGTAGCAGTGGAGTTGCAATCAAAATATGTGTGTTTTACACCTTTACGTAAAGCAACAGCTCGTTCAGTAGCTAATGCTTTCATCAAACATTTTCTTAACGAAGTGGGTCATGTTGATAAGGTTATATCAGGTAATGGATCACAGTTTCGCTCCAAAATTTGGCTTCGTACTCTACGTCGTCGTATGATTAAACCTATTTTCATTTCACCTTTTCATCCTAAATCTAACGCTTCAGAGAGATGGATGAAGGAAATCAATAAATTGTGTCGACTTTATTGTCATCAGAATCACAGAACGTGGGATCAGTATCTTCATAGTTTTCAAAACATTATGAATGAACTCCCTAATGATTCTTCTTTACCGCCTATATTGATATAAAAAAATAAAGCACCGACAAATCGCATTTCTGAAATCGTTCCTTTTCCGCCTTCACGGAAACTGCGGCATTCTGCAGTTGTCAATCTGGCTCTACAAAATATTGCATCTGCGGCTACTAGAAGAGAGAAATCAGCTAAACGTCCTGGTCGTTTGAAAACCTTGTCAGTTGGTCAAAAGGTGTTGATTAAGTCTCATCGTTTGTCTCACAAAGGCAAAGGCTTGTGTCGAAAATTTTTTCTGCTTTATAAAGGTCCATACAGAATTCGCAAAAATATTCATGATAACACTGTCGCAGTAGAAACTCTTAAATCACGGCGCTCGAACGGAATACATCATATATCGAACGTTAAAATTTTTGTGGAATGACATACCTTTGAGAAACTAACAGTTATACGTAAACACACGGAGAGTACAAGGATACCGCGCTGTGTTCTGGCGGCGGCACATACTCAGAGCAACAGTCAAGTCTGCGCGCCGCACAAGGCAGTCGTTGACCGCAAACTATTCCTTCCTACGTCACGCGTACCTACAGCTGATAGAGCACTCAGTGTGAATGCACTGAAAGCCGTAAACAAATACACAGTCTAATTTCTCCGAATAAATTCAGTATAAAGCTATAGTGACTTGATAAATTATGTTATTAACGTTCAGTATTTTACAGGATACGGTTGTATAAAATAATTAAGAACTTCAGGTAAATTCTGTGTGTGTCCGACGTTAAGAAGACTTCCTATCGAGAAAATTTGAGGAAGAATGTAATTTCGAAGAAGAAACTAACAAACTAAAAAGGTAACTATTAATTGAGTTTGTTTTTCAGGTAACATATTTCCACTTAGGTACGTACTTTAGACGTAATTTGCTGCTCGCGATTACGTGATTTATACTTTGTGTTAACTGATTTAGACAATGATTGATTAATGAATTGGCTTGTTAATTATGTGTATTATGCATCGCTTGGCTGCACTGCTTTTTTACTTATGTCACATTTTTTTATTATGTGCCTTCTGTGCTTATTTTTTAAATTATAATTGTCACCTGATTAATTGTGCTGATATGGTTATGTATGTAAGTTATACTTTGTGATTTATCTGCTTGCGCCTTCATGTTTACTTATTAAGATTAGATATGAACATTTATTTGCTTATGCTGATATGATGCTAATAACCTGTTTATTATGTAAGATATATATTTGCTGCTTTGCGTGTGGATTGCATATTTACACATTTCTATTTTGTTGTCATAACTATTCTTTAATTTGGTATATAGAAATGCTGATATGCAGTGTACGATCATGGAGTTTAGGTCACACTATGGTATTAATTATAGATTGTTTCCTTGGCAGAGCCTCGTTATAGGGATTGTGCTACATCCACTTGTTGACTTTCTGTTCTCTCCTGGTATATTTACTCGCTATTGCATGTTTTGCTTACGCTCAGTGCTTTATATTTTAAGATAAGAAAATGAACTGCTATAATTCTACGAACGTCATTGGTACAAGAAACTTCATTGAAGTCACGTGAGCTGGAGGTTTTATGGAAGCTGTATCAATTTATGCTAATAGGAAGGAAGCTAACGACATGACATACCAACACTAGGTTTAGACCATTGACGGTTATTACAGTGCATTCTTCGTGAGCAACTGTAATAGCGAGTGACACTTGCCACAAGAAATACTCCATATGTTTGCTTCTGTTTTGCCATGATTCTTAAAGTGGTGTATACACTGAATTATTACGATCATTCACACTCCATACTCGTACTTACTTCCTGAAAGTTATTCAAACTAAAGGCTGTTAGAGGTAATGTGTGCATTTCTTTTATTTAATGATGGACAAGGTAACCAAAATGTATTTTATAATTCATAATGAGTAGAAGATTTGGGTCAGATGGATTACACAGAGATTGTGTGTGGAGATTGTGTCTTCGGATTGTATGGGATGATGAATTGAAGCTTGCACTAGGATTTTATCTGTACTTGTTCGAGAAGACTGACTAGAGGAAAGAGTTGTTATGGAAGTGAAATGATATTGGCGATAAGGTTTATATGTATCGACGTATTGAAGAGGCATTACTGAGGTATTGAGATTTTGTGAAGTTGATGATTATTGGAGTTTTGGTGGATAAGAGGTAAGGTAAATGATATTGGTGATAAGGTTTATATGTATCGACGTATTGAAGAGGTATTATTGAAGTATTAAGATTATGTGATTCTGATGATTATTGAAGTTTTGGTGGATAAGAGGTAAAGTAAGTGAGGAGCATATTTTTTTGTTGGTTTATATGGAACAAGGAGGATGAAGATGGCAGGCTAGAACACTCAAGTAGAAGGAAGATTGTCTACACACACACCCTTTGTTAAATCAATAAGCAGTATATACTTTTTCTTGGAGAGAGGAAGTAATTGCATATCTTGGCACATTGACAGTTGTTCAGCAACCCTACATTTTGATTTGGCTTGGCAAACATTGGTCTTGACATGATGACTATGACATTGACTATCTATTATTGACTGTTATACACTGTACCACTACTACTTGATACACCACACTGAGCATCAAATTTTGACAGAATTGCATTTACACAGTTAACACTATTCAGTTACAAAATAGTACTTAATATGTGGGTAAGAGATGAGTGAGTGTGTTTTGTGTGTTTTCCTTTCCTAATCCCAAATAATTGGTACCGAATTACCTCATAAATATTATTTTACTTGTTTGTTGTGGCTTACACTGACACTCATAAATATTATAGGTTTACTGTTACTTGTGTATTGTAAAAGTTAATGACAATTATCTGATATCATTTGTGTATTTATTATAATTTGTATGTTTAGTGTAAGAGCATTGATAATGATTTTGTAAAAGCAATTGTGTGTGCATTCAAACTGTTGTTCGTGCTTACACATATTAACATTGGTGAGTGCCACTTGGAAATGTTTAATTTCTGCTGATAAACTCTGATTAACTGTCTAATTAGTGATAGTGAATATTATGGACTGTTACCTACATGTGTTCAACATGATGAGTACCACTTGGAAATGTTTAATTTCTGCTGATAAACTCTGATGAACAGTCTAATTAGTGATAGTGAATATTATGGACTGTTACCTACATGTGTTCAACATGATGAGTGCCCCTTAGAAATGTTTTAATTTCTGCTGATGAACTCTGATGAACTGTCTAATTAATGATAGTGAGTATTATGGACTGTTACCTGCACTTGTTCAATATGATGGGTGACACTTGGAAATGTTTAATTTCTGCTGATAAACTCTGATGAACTGTCTGATTAGTGATAGTGAGTATTATGGACTGTTACCTGCACTTGCTCAAAATTGTTGGGTGCCACTGTTGGAACTGTTACTACTGATTATGTCACTTGTTGATGTCTGCACTTGTTCAACATTGCTGGGTGCCACTGATGGACTGCTTCTACTGGAATGATGTCACTTGTTGGTGTCAGCACCTGCTCAACATTGCTGGATGCCACTGATGGACTGCTTCTATTGGAATGATGTCACTTGTTGGTGTCTGCACCTGTTCAACATTGCTGGGTGCCAATGAAGGAACTGTTTCTAATGAAATGATGTCACTTGCTGGTGTCTGCACCTGCTCAACATTGCTAGGTGCCACTGATGGACTGCTTCTACTGGAATGATGTCACTTGTTGGTGTCTGCACCTGCTCAACATTACTGGGTGCCACTGTTGGAACTGCTTCTACTGGAATGATGTCACTTGTTGATGTCTGCACCTGTTCAACATTGCTGGGTGCCACTGATGGACTGCTTCTACTGGAATGATGTCACTTGTTGGTGTCTGCACCTGTTCAACATTGCTGGGTGCCACTAATGGACTGCTTCTACTGGAATGATGTTACTTGTTGGTATCTGCACTTGCTCAACGTTGCTGGGTGCCACTGGTGGAACTGCTGCTACTGAAATAATGTCACTTGTTGGTGTATGACCTGCTCGCCATTTTCGGGTGCCACTGTTGGAGCTGTCTAAATACTGCTCATGAAATGTTATGAGACTGCTATTTGCACCTGTTGACCATTGCTGGGTGATACTGTTGGAACTGTCAACTACTCTGAGGAATCCTACTTGTTTATTGAACTATTGAAAGGATTTTATGTGAATATTTCTATAAACTGTTTTTTGTGTGTTTACTGTTTATGAAATGTTATGAGACTCTTAACTACACCTATTCGTCATTGCTGACACAATTGGTTGAATTGTTTAACCACATGATACTTGTGTAAACTATTGTGTAAAATCATATGTATGCAGGCATTTGTATTCCTTACTGTATTTTATGTATTATGTTATTGAAGGGTCAGTGCAAAGCCAAAATTTATTTAATTGTGTTTTATTTACTTATTTAATATTACCTTTTATTATTGTCTGTATTTTTTTTGGACGAATTTGGTGGTATTTTCACCACGATTGGTGGCAAAAATACCATCAAATTCTAGCCCGTGGAGGAGGGGCATCTGAAAGGTAGCTACACTAAGTCACAGCGCCAGAGATTGCGCCAAAGAATATTATTCAGCCGCCTCCACTGGCGGTTGCCGCTGAGAAGTTGGTGAGAGTTGTAGTAGTTCTGAGGTAGACGTGATCTGTGCTTGTTGAGACGTCGATAGAGTACCAGTTGTTCTGTTGGGCAAGACACCATATATTATTCGATTGGGGACGTTGTAATGATCAAGTGTATTTTTTGTCAATATATATGAAGGTAAAGAAAATTTTTTATTTTTAATGTCCTATATAACAATACCTGATGGTCACAGCTTCATTCAACTAAGCATCTGGCTCGTGTTCTTCTGTTAGACTGTAATTCTGGTTTCTATATGCAATTACAGTATTTCTAGTTTTTTTAATTACTTCAGTGTAAACCGTGCTTAAAATATCTTGTCTTATCGTGGAAGAACCGTGCCAGATGTGTACGTTGAATCGCAGTTCCACACACAGAACAGTTACACTTATACTTAGTTGTTTCTAGCTTTTATACTTGCTGGGGACTTAATTAATTAATTGTGTTAACGGAAATTACCTTTCATTCTTTGTTGTTATCTGTGCAGTCAAATTGCGTACTAATATTATTCAGGGCCAACCGGTTACGAGACTGCGTAACCGGACAAACAGCAACAAAAATTAAAATTATTAGCATTTTATTTAATTAAGCCCCCACGCATGGGTTCATGGACTAACTGCTCGAAATAATTTTCTGCGCATGCATTTAGCACATTTTCGGATGATTATTTTATGTGTACCTTTGGAATTATACATTTACTTTCGCTAACATATTGAGGGCAAATTAAAGTCATCAACACCTCTAAGTGTGAAAACTCAAGTTTTCTTTTAACCTTTAAGTAATAATATCACCTGAATTGGGAGTTCGGTAAAAGGATCTAATTATTATTTCATTTCGGTTGCCAAGAATGACCTCAGTCCATTCTAACTCACAGGAAGTATGTACTTCAATTTGGCGACAAGGTAAATTACTTCTAACAGCAACAAACACGTCACCGCCAATTGTGTTTAGCCTATCTTTTCGAAACGCTCTTAGGTTTCTCGCAAACATTTCAGCTGAGCTTACGTCCGGCTTTAGCCAGCTTTCAGTGCCTATAACGATTTCAGCATCAGTGCTTTCTACTAGCGCGTGGAGCTGTGGTACTTTCCCTACACAGCTACGACAATCTACAAACGTTATGCCGACACTTTACCTACGTTCTTCGTGTGTTCGGCCTGCACCCTTTGAGACTGAAGCCCTTTTTGTGTTTTGACGAGAGCCTCTAACCTAAAACACCGCTCATTCCACGCCACACTGCCCCTGCTGCCCGTGCAGCCGCCTCCAACTTGTAGAGGACTCGTGAACTATTCAGCGGAAACCGAAACCAAACCACCCTATCGCGCAAGTCTAGGAATCTAGACTACAAGGTCGCAGAACTGTCTGAGTCTCTCATTCAGTGTCTCCACTCGGCTCCGAACCAGAGGTCCGTAATTGGTCCTGTCGACTATGCTGCAAATAGTGAGCTCTGCTTTCATCTCGCAAGCAAGACTGACACCCTTCATCACCTATTTTAGCCGCTCGAAACCGGAGAGAATCACTTCTAACCCAAAGTGAGACACATCGTTGGCACCGAAGTGAGCCACCACCTGTGATCTTCATGACATCCAGAAGAAATCGTTCCACATCTGCAATGACTCCACCCGGTATGCACACAGAGTGCACACTGGCTCTTTTCCCCTTCTTAGTATCCATGTTCCTAAGGGGCCTCACAACGCAGCTAACATCGGAGCTCCCAACTACCAATAATCCCACCCTCTGTGAACGCCCGGCTCTTGCAGGCTGAGGGTTTCCTTTGCAAGAGGACAGGCGACTACATCTGACTGAGTGACAGTATCAGCCACAAACAGCACATGGAACGTGTTTGGCAAACTAACCGGCGAGGCCGTACGTCCTGATCTCTGGAAAGTCTTTGGCCGCCTGCCATGCCCCAAGGCGAGCTCGCACTCCATCACAGGTGAGCCGTCAACCTTAGTGCCAACAGTAACTGGGCTGGCCACCAGAGAGGACCGATCGGAGGACTCGGACGTGCTGGACATCCGTTGGTTACTCAATGGCGACCCACAACGATGACGCTCATCAACTGCAGCTTTAAGCTGTGTAATCGTAGCCATCACACCCTGTCGCTGAGAGCAAAATGTCACCAACTCGGCTCGCATCCGCACACAACAATCAAAGCCCCTATCTGTACTAAAGAACGTGGAAAATTTCATTGCTCAGAAAAGCGGACTATCGAGAAGTGGTGTCGAACTCTATTACAGACCCTGACACAAACGCCAGAACTGTGTGTAATAAATTAGATTCATACACGAAGATTAAAAAACCGAACAACCGGAATCAATCAGGAGAGACTAAGTAATGCCCTCATGACTTGGAAAATGTGCACTACTGGTAATCAAAACTGCTACACCACGGAGATGACGTGCTACAGACGCGAAGTTTAACCGACAGGAAGAAGATGCTGTGATATGCAAATGATTTGCTGTTCAGACCTTTCACACAAGGTTGGCACCGGTGGCGACACCTACAACTGGCTGACATGAGGAAGGTTTCCAACAGATTTCTCATACACAAACAGCAGTTGACCGGCGTTGATTGGTGAAACGTTGTTGCGATGCCTCGTGTAAGGAGGAGAAATGCGTACCATCACGTTTCCGACTTTGATAAAAGTCGGATTGTCGCCTGTCGCGATTGTGGTTTATCGTATGGCGACATTGCTGCTCGCGTTGGTCGAGATCCTATGACTGTTAGCAGAATATGGAATCGGTGGGTTCAGGAGGGTAATACGGAACGCCGTGCTGGATAACAACGGCCTCGTGTCACTAGTAGTCGGGATGACAGGCATCTTATCTGCATGGCTGTAACGGATCGTGCAGCTACGTCCCGATCCGTGAGTCAACAGATGGGGACGTTTACAAAACAACAAGCATCTGCACGAACAGTTCGACGACATTTGCAGCAGCATGGACTATCATCTCGGAGACCATGGCTGTCGTTACCATTGACGCTGCATCACAGACAGGAGCGCCTGCGATGGTGTACTCAACGACGAATCTGGGAGCAGGAATGGTGAAACGTCATTTTTTGGGATGAATCCAGGTTCTGTGTACAGCATCATGATGGTCGCATCCGTGTTTGGCGACATCGCGGTGAACGCACATTGGAAGCGTGTATTCGTCATCGCCATACTGGCGTATCACCCGCCGTGATGGTATGGCGCTACACGTCTCGGTCACCTCTTGTTCGCACTGATGACACTTTGAACAGTGGACGTTACATTTCAGATGTGTTACGACCCATGGCTCTAAGCTTCATTCGATCCCTGCGAAACCCTACTCAGCAGGATAATGTACAACCGCATGTGGCAGATCCTGTGCAGGCCTTTCTGGAAACAGAAAATGTTCGACTGCTGCCCTGGCCAGCACATTCTCCAGATCTTTCCCCAATCGAAAACATCTGGTCAATGGTTGCTCGTCACAATACGCCAGTTACAACTCTTGATGAACTGTGGTGTCGTGTTGAAGCTGCATGGGCTGCTGTACCTGTACACGCCATCCAGTTCTGTTTGACTCAGTGCCCAGACGTATCAAGACCGTTATTACGGCCATAGGTGGTTGTTCTGGGTACTGATTTCTCAGGATTCATGCACCCAAATTGCGTGAAAATGCAGTCGCATGTCAGTTCTAGTACAATATACTTTTCCATTGAATATCCGTTTATCATCTGCATTTCTTCTTGGTGTAACAATTTTAATGCGAGTAGTGTAGTATGTTACAAAATCGGTTTACTTTCGTCGTAAACGAAACCGCGAAAAATGTATCTATTAGATATTAAATTAACTCGCAGAAACTGAAGAAAATAAATTATCAAAGCACACAGATGAAATTACACAATTCGCTCCTGGTTATGAAATCGTAAAAGTCCAAAAATCAGTTACTTCCTTGTTGCTGCTTCTGTATCGGGTGGTTGCGCTGCCTGACGCATATTACGTAATTCCCGTGCAGGGGATGATATTTTAATTCGAAGTTGCTGCCTGGTATCAGCGGCTAAATACGATATTGGCTATTCTGCCTGTTTTATTGAGACGTACGCTGCAGTGCTTCTTCGAATATACATGCGTGTCAGAGGGAACATTACATCGTTCTTCTTATTAACACAGGCACTGCAATACCTTATTGATATATCTTTCACTTCTTATGACTTTCCTATTAGAGATGTGATATCCTCCCCTTTCTCCAAGTAGCTAATAAATCTGGGGCCCCTGATTGTATGAGCATTGCCGAAAGTTTACATAATCGAATACTGGGTAAGTGATCAATTCGAAATCGCAGCCGCCCGTTAACATTAACCGCGTCTACAAACTGTGACAAACTTCTCTCATTCCCCCCCCCCCCCCTGAGACTGCTGGAGTTATGGAACAAAACAGAATGAGTTAGCCAGAGACATATAGGTTTTATTTGCTCTCTGTTACTGGGTGAATATTTGTTCAGCAGAGACAAATGACTCTTGGACGACACTCATTCCATTAACAGTAAACCAAGTAAACAAGTAATATTTCTGCTTATCCAACAGAAGAAAATATTTGTGTTAAACAATGAGAGGAAACCCTTGTTTGCAACCCCTCCTCCCTACTGTGAAGACTACGTGCAAATACGTGACTGACACATTTATCTTAAAACGAAACAGTGGAGCAGGAGTTACGAGTGCTTTTATGTCAGGCCTCACTAACGACATAATTTAATTTACACTGCTTTATTATTAACTGAAAGGTTCAGAATTTGGTTTCATCAGCTAGTGCAAAGCAACTATACCTGTTTTAGGCGACATTGGATCATAGATGTCATTACTCCATCACTTTTCCCCACCGAAAGATTAAAGTTATCTGCAGTCATAAGATGTAGACATGGCGAATATGTGTCACTCGTATTAAATAGCAGATAGAACGCCTAAATAACTAGCGTGATCCAGAGCAATTTACTGGAGACCCTTGCAGCCACCACTCGGGAAGCCATCAATCACATGACAATCGGTCGTCCGTCACTACCTAATTTATTGATACTGTTTGCGTGGACTTAAAAGAATAATATTTTAAATAATTATTGATACGCATTTTATTAATGCAAACTTACTTCAGCTCTGTAGTGAAACAGTGTCAAGCAAATTAGATGCCTAACATGGGAACTGCGCCTGCTCTCCTATTCGTGAATACCGATTTTGTCCAAATCCATGTTATTTTCAGGCGTAACCGGTAATGAAAGAGGCAGACGTGGGAATCAAGATACCGTAGCATTTATAAAAAAATATCATTTTTGGAGCGGGTGGCGAGGAGATAGCCATTTAGGTTACCGTGATTTCCAGGTAGCAGTTGGCGCAGTGGAAGGAGTAGAAAAGGTACAGAGCGTCAATGTGAGGCTTATAGGGTCTAGCACCTATGCGGGAAGATGTTTTATTTTAGATATCTACATTTTTTACCCTGAAAATAAACCGAAATAAAGTTAGATATGTTATATTTATTAAAACTTCAATAAATGCGTGAAAGGTAAACGCAAAGGAAAATTTAAGACTGCAAATACACTCCTGGAAATTGAAATAAGAACACCGTGAATTCATTGTCCCAGGAAGGGGAAACTTTATTGACACATTCCTGGGGTCAGATACATCACATGTTCACACTGACAGAACCACAGGCACATAGATACAGGCAACAGACCATGCACAATGTCGGCACTAGTACAGTGTATATCCACCTTTCGCAGCAATGCAGGCTGCTATTCTCCCATGGAGACGATCGTAGAGATGCTGGATGTAGTCGTGTGGAACGGCTTGTCATGCCATTTCCACCTGGCGCCTCAGTTGGACCAGCGTTCGTGCTGGACGTGCAGACCGCGTGAGACGACGCTTCATCCAGTCCCAAACATGCTCAATGGGGCACAGATCCGGAGATCTTGCTGGCCAGGGTAGTTGACTTACACCTTCTAGAGCACGTTGGGTGGCACGGGATACATGCGGACGTGCATTGTCCTGTTGGAACAGCAAGTTCCCTTGCCGGTCTAGGAATGGTCGAACGATGGGTTCGATGACGGTTTGGATGTACCGTGCACTATTCAGTGTCCCCTCGACGATCACCAGAGGTGTACAGCCAGTGTAGGAGATCGCTCCCCACACCATGATGGCGGGTGTTGGCCCTGTGTGCCTCGGTCGTATGCAGTCCTGATTGTGGCGCTCACCTGCACGGCGCCAAACACGCATACGACCATCATTGGCACCAAGGCAGAAGCGACTCTCGTCGCTGAAGACGACACGTCTCCATTCGTCCCTCCATTCACGCGTGTCGCGACACCACTGGAGGCGGGCTGCACGATGTTGGGGCTTGACCGGAAGACGGCCTAACGGTGTGCTGGACCGTAGCCCAGCTTCATGGAGACGGTTGCGAATGGTCCTCGCCGATACCCCAGGAGCAACAGTGTCCCTAATTTGCTGGGAAGTGGCGGTGCGGTCCCCTACGGCACTGCGTAGGATCCTACGGTCTTGGCGTGCATCCGTGCGTCGCTGGGGTCCGGTCCCAGGTCGACGGGCACGTGCACCTTCCGCCGACCACTGGCGACAACATCGATGTACTGTGGAGACCTCACGCCCCACGTGTTGAGCAATGCGGCGGTACGTCCACCCGGCCTCCCGCATGCCCACTATACGCCCTCGCTCAAAGTCCGTCAACTGCACATATGGTTCACGTCCACGCTGTCGCGGCATGCTACCAGCGTTAAAGACTGCGATGGAGCTCCTTATGCCACGGCAAACTGGCTGACCTGACGGCGGCGGTGCACAAATGCTGCGCAGCTAGCGCCATTCGACGGCCAACACCGCGGTTCCTGGTGTGTCCGATGTGCCGCGCGTGTGATCATTGCTTGTACAGCCCTCTCGCAGTGTCCGGAGCAAGTATGGTGGGTCTGACACACCGGTGTCAATGTGTTCTTTTTTCCATTTCCAGGAGTGTAGATTTCCAAGAAATGACTCTACGTACGGCGTCTACGAGGACTCTCTAAATAAAGTTCTAAGAAGGGACTGTCACTGAAGCGTAGTGGACTTCGTATTCCGTTTGTTTCATTTTGGCCTTCGAGCAGCTAATCCTGTGATATCTATTTTCATCGTGAGATCAACAATGGGATCAAAAATCTTCACAATTGATTGTATCTCACCCAGAGAGAAATGGAAATCACCTCCCGAAAAGATTACATCAAAATACATCCAGTGAAGAACATATTTGGCGGTTTGCTGCCAAACCGAACGGTCAGAGAGAGCCTTTCATTAATGTATACCTAGTTTGTTTTCCCATGAAAACTTTAAATGTACTATCTAACTGTAAAAATGCGGCTTTTATAACGTGTGCTAGATGCCAAGGTACATATTGCTTTCACTATTTCTGTGATGGGTATCACCCTAGTGCGTGTAAGTCATCAACTGCAATGCAATAAAAGTCTCTAACTTCATGTGTATGCTTTACAAATCCCTTCCAGGAAATTTGTTTGTAATCCGAAATTTTTCTTTGTCTCCCCTTTCTATCTCTTTTATGGAAATATTTGCAAATACAAAATAATGAGCATTATTTCGCTTTACTAGCATTTCAAGCAAAGTGAAAATGAAAATAAAAGAAATTATTCGCGCAGGGACTCGACCTCATGTCCCTCGGATTACCCATCTGTACTCTTTCCGCTAAGTCAGTCGCTGCTATGGAATTACGCTAATGTAATGGCTCAGCCCTCTCACGATCCCCTCCAAAAATACCATTTCTGAAAACAGTCTGTTAAGACAAGCAGTCACGGTGCTCTTGTAATTGAGTGTTCATTCCAAGAACTTGAAGCGGTTCTGTCGCTTCCATCCTTACGACCTGCCGTTTGGCGCCCCCAAGAGAGTTACGTTGAATCTCAAGCTGTTACTATTACGAGGTGCCTCTGGAGGCAGGATAAGCGAGGGAATGCTTTATTTATTACCAAGTCATACCTTTTCAAATCACCTTCCATCGTGTAAACCTTCCTGAGTGAGTGGATGGGTCAATCAGTCTGCCTTCAAAGTTCCGAGGAACCAAGGACCAACATCAGCCTCCATGAGCTATTCCAAACTTTCAGTTGTTTTGTTATTGCAAGCACAGTGATAAAGCGTGTCAGTGATGTTCCTTTACTTAGTACCGCGCTGATAGGCTGTTGGCGAGATACGTTACGGATTCTAGTTCTCTCCCTTAGCGAACAGACCGGAGCTTTGCTTATGGATGTCTTCTAAGTACGACATGGCCTCGTCAGTCAGTTTACTGATACAGTTTGGAGATTGGCATCGAGTCGTTATTTCATCGTAAGAACTATCTATCAATTTACTTTTATTGACACAATCCAGTAGTTTTTATTGGTTATATTAACGACTTTATTCAATTAGTAGGTAGCCGTTGACCGTGAGCACATGCTCCCACCTGTATTTAAAGATCCAAGAGTTGAGTGTTGCATGCTTTTGTTTATTTCTAAATTCAAATAGTGTTTGTTCTGGACACCTTTTAAGACGTTCCTCTCAGAATTTATATGCATTTAATGGGTTCGTTCATGCTTTAGTCTCGATTCTTTGTTGGTGACCATCCCATGTGGCACTGCAGTGGATCGGAAATATATGCATGTTCGTCTTCAGCGAATGCATTTAGTAGCATCGTGGCCGTCTCTATGACAATATTTTGATCCGAATTGAGAGATTTTCTTCTGATACGGAACTTACTACTCATAGGCTAAAGCTGCAATGTGTCATTCATTTTGTATCCAACAGGCCATAATATTTTTCACACTGTCGTACATGAGATTGTGAAGCGAAAAAGTACTGACGTGCATATAGTTTTTCCCCTCGTTCTCCATTTACAGAATTTGAAGCGTTTTCTCCAGCGCCAAATCTCACCGGTGAGAGGCCAGAATTCGCCCATTCGCCCTGGTGTTACCCCAGACGGTTCAATCGTAACAAATGAACAGATGTAAATTCTATTAGTTCAGAATTCGCGTGTTCCTAATATGTGCTATAATAGCACTCATAGCGTGAAGCTTCAATATATCCTTTATTACGTGTCAGACATAAGTCAGTGACCCAAACAAGTACTGTCTGCGTAACTACATTTCTCTCATTCTGCATTTATAGAAACTCAAGCTCTTCACCAGCACCGTATCTTAGCCTGTCACTGTTAAGATACGGTGCTGGCGCAGAATGTTTCAGTTTCTATAAATGCAGAATGAGAGAAATGTAGTTACGTAGACAGTACTTGTTTGGATCATGTTTGTCCTGCTTTTACCTCAGTCGGTTTGATAGTAGAAACTGAACATCTGTGGATGCTTATTTGATCTATCTCTGAATCGTTGTACGATACTTTTATTGGTTTGAATGAGCTGTTCTCAATACCGATGTTCCATACATCTTTGCTTATCCACCACACACACAAAATAAGCTATTTCTGCAATGGAATACCCGTGCAGATGAACCTCAGTTATTAATTCTTTTAGGTGACCATGTAATTAATTCTATACTACTATTCATGTTGTCTGTGACACTGGCTGCAGCGTCTTTCGTTTGATTTCATTCTAACGACAGTCATATTAAGTGTGTGGAAGCACTAAATGTCCCTTATTCGTGATCAATGACCCACTAGGACGCGACGACAGTACGAGCAGTTAGGTAGTGTTTCTTGCTGGGAAAATTAGGAAGACTCAACATCGAAGCCGATCCGCATCCCTCAGAATCCATTCATGTCTATCACCCAAACATTATATCGTCATTATTCTGTATCGTCAAGCAGAGAAAAATTAAGAACTAGCTGCTTGCCGGCATTGAGCACATGTAACGATCCTATTAAATATAGAGGCATTGATCCATTTCACAGACCAGTGTATAGTTGCATCGCCTGTAACGTAGGAGGATAACCGTATCCCAAAAACTATACAATTAGTCGCACGAGACGCTCCCTGTGACCCTGTGTCATTCCTTGAAACATTCCTTTCTCTGCTGTAACACGCTTTGTACACTGCCGCACATTTAGTTTTTTCTCGCCACGACTTTGATGTTGTGTCAGGTTGTAAACGGACATTAACACGTTCTGATCCATTGATTCTTGCAGAAAACTAGATGCTCCCAGCTGGAGCATCCTACGTGACGTTCAGGGGAGTCGGATGGTTATTTGGTTCAAAATTTTTATTTTGATTTTTTGCAGTTCTATTGTTACGCGTATATTTGGGTTTAAATTGACACCAAATTTATTAGTTTTTGTTGATTGATTTCCGTTTTACAAGCGTTTTAGTTAAACCCTGCAGTGCACACTTTTCATGAACTCAACTTCTTTTTACTCGCTAGTGACTACTTGTTGCAGTACAGCAGATTGAAAGCTTAGTTTGTAACAGTGATGAAATACTGTTGGCAATGATGATGAAAACAGTTGTATTAAATTCTTTGAGGTAATTCAAATTGAAGTTTGTTTATGATATTGGTATTTCAGAGTTCAGATCTCAGCAAATAAGTTTATGTTATGTAAAAATGCCACGAATACAAAACAAGACGAATCTGAAGTTCATTGTGAAGGTGAGCATAGGCCTAGTACTGGTACTGAAGCTTCTTGTGCTTCTAGAACAAACTCTTCTTCTTCTAAGCCTACCCGTAACTTGGCTAGATATGAGATATATGGAAAAGAAGAAGGTTGCTACGATATTGTTAATATCAACAGTTTAGGTAGCCTAGTTAGCCAAATGGCGGCGTGCGTAAAATGTAAAGGATCCCTTACCGTCTCTACTGGGACCAGGCTAGGCTTACAAGTACCGATAGTAATAAAGTGCAGTGACAGTTCTCTTGAAGTATCCGCTACTGATTCTCCATGCTCACCCGACGTATACAATCAGAACTGAATGTTCGATTAGCCTACGCATTCCGAGGTGTTGGCAAACTTGAAGAAGCAGCGAAAACTTTCTGCGGTGTAATGAACTTTCCGACTCCGCCACCTTTCAAATATCCTTCAAGATAGTGCAAAATAAGTCTGTGAAGTGAAGGCTCCTATTGAAGAAAGTGTCAGTGAAAGTGATGGAAATAGAGACTTGACAGCAATATTTGCCGGTTCGTGGTAACGTAGGTGCCACAACTTCACTCAATGGAATTGTAACTGCAATAGCAGAAAACATAGGCAAGGTAACTGATGTTAAAATTTTATCCAAGTATTGCAGATGCGAAAATAGAATGGCCAATAATTATGATGCTGATTGCCTAGCTAACTACTCTGGAGTAAGTGGAGGAATGGCGGCAAAAGGAGTTGTGGAAATGTTCCAGGAATCGCTGCCGAAATACGGAGTGCGGTACAAGTATTACTCAGGAGACGGAGACAGTGCTTCTTACCTAAGGTTTGTGAGGCCAAACCTTACGGTCCCGATTTCTCAACTCAGAAACTGGAATGTTGGGGTCACGTCCAGAAGCGGATGGGTAGTCGCCACAGTAAATTGAAATAGAAACTTGGGAAAACAAAACATTGTGACGGAGATTAACCTGGAATGACAAGTTTGTTGGGATGGTGGGATTTTGTGGTGTTAATACTGGTGAGGCTATAAATCAAATAAAACTATATTATGGCCTAGCTGTAAGAAGGAGTGATACAAAAACTCTAAAGGACATGAAGGAAGCGGTCTGGGCAGAATTTTTTTCATTTGACGGCTACCAACGAAGACACATCTGACACTGACTATGCCCCAAAGGTGAGAGAAGCTGATACAAATTTCGAAAAGCCCAAGAGACAAATGAGCCTTATGACCACAATGACCACACTCATCTTCCTTTCGCGGTCATGGAACAAATAAAACCCATACTTTGAGACTTGGCCTATCCTGACCTCTTGCGTAGATGCCTACATGGTGGAACGCAAAATCCATGAGAATCGTTTAACAATGCTGTATGGTCGCAGCTACCAAAGTCAACTTTTATTTTGATGTCCACATTTCAGTTGGGAGTGTACGAAGCTATTAGAAGTTTCAACGAAGGAAATTTAGTAAAATGTAAAATTTTGAGTCATCTAGGCATATCTCCAGGCAAGAACTGTGACAAGTTTTTGAAAAAGGACGACGAACTTCGGATTAAAAAAGCGGACAAAGCAGTCACAGAAATTGTGAGAAAGTGTCGCCAAGCCACACAGCAAGCAACAAGAAAGATTCAGGACCAGTTTGAAGCACTAGAAGATCCAGAAGCTTCATATGTAGCTGCAATGTACTAAAGAATAAAATTATTGTTTAATAGTCTTATCTTTATTTGCGTTTCCCCGACAAATGTGTTTTTCAATGCTTAGGAAAATTTTTCTTGGCTACTATTAATGTTAACAACATGATTTTTTTAAAAATTGTTCCTTATTTGCTAGTTCTTGATTTAAACTGAGGAAATATGAATATCATTTAAAGAACTATGGTATATATTTAATTAAAGTAAAAAATTGGAGTGTTTATGGATGCTTTAAAAATATTTTTTTAAAATATAAGATTTTATTATTTTTAACACTTATCAATTTAAAATTTACGTAAAGATATAACGACACAACAACAAAAATCATGATAATATGTAAAGGAGAAAAACGTCCCTAAAGTCATATAATTTAACATGGTCGATACAGAACCATCCGACTCCCCTTAAACAAATGTGTTTTCCATCCCAGAACTGAGAGGCCTATTGGAGGCACTGAGGACCTGTGTAGTCTGTGACAGCTCGTCGCCGCAACTGCGCTCCCTAAGGATTAGTGGCGGCTGTATCACTATAGACGACCTAGATGCATTTCAGAAAGCTGCCCTTTTATCTCCTATCGTTTAGTAAACTGTACCTGCTTATATGTTGGCGAAAGACTTTCGTCTCAAGGCAGACATCGACCAGCACGTGTCCGAGTAGCTCTCTCCATCGGTCCATTCACCGTGCAGGTGGAGACAGGGCCTCGATTTTCGGCAGTTTGTTATCGCACATCGGGTAGAGCGCAAGTTCAACTATCGCCTCCTCTGTAGTCTTTTAGGACGACAATTGTTCCCGGTAAATGTGCTGCATTATGACCCATTCAATACGAGTGCTGGTTTTTCATGACAATTTCGAAGTGTAATTAGAACTGTGAGCATTTTTCCCTTCAGCTGTGAAGGCGTGTATTGGCTTCGATTATCTGTTCTGTAGGGAGATTTTCAGTAGGTGTCTGTAGCGAATTCTGACGTCAAACAACGACAGACTCTGTATCCTTTCATGTAATATACGTTTAAGCACCTCTGTCAGACATCTGGTTAGTTGAACATATTTCCACCAAAAAGAATAAAGTTAGTACATTAGGCCCCAGCCTTCCCCCCCCCCCCCCCCCCCCCCCCCCTAGCTTGTAGGTGTAGAGAAGAGTTTGAATGTTTCTGTCGCAGGTTTCGAGTGGTATTATGAAATTTTTTCCCATCAGGATAACATCGATAGTATGGTATCGTCAGTTTTTATGCTTTATTGAGATTTTATGCCGTCCTTGTGTAGACCTATGCATGTAGCTGTGTAATTAGATACGATCAGCCTTCCTCTCACGCATCACGAAAGTTTCCATGTGTCAGGGGGTGGATTTAAGCTTTCTGTCCAGTAGAATCAGGGTTGAACTCGTTGATATGTTGGGTTTTCTACGTGTAGTGAGTGTTTGTGCACTGCATTATTTTCGGGGATTTTAGCGATGTGACCATGTTTGCATTGAGTGCCACATGCGTTATTTCGGTGCTTTACGAGTAGTTTGCTGATCTGTGTGCTGTGTGCTGGATTATTTCAGTAATTTACGAGTTGTTTACGTCTCTGCACATCAGTGTACTGCATTATTTACGAGGTCCGCCCCCGGTAGCTGAGCGGTCAGCGCAACAGACTGTTCATCCTATGGGCCCAGGTTCAATTCCCGGCTGGGTCAGAGATTTTTTTCCGCTCAGGGTCTGGATGTTGTTTTGTCCTAATCATCATCATTTCATTCCCATCGACGCACAAGTCGCCGAAGTGGCGTCAGATTGAAAGACTTGCACCCTGCAAACGGTGTACCCGACAGGAGGCCCTAGTCACATAAATTATTTTTAATTACTTACGAATAGTTGCCAGATCTGTAAGCTGGGTGAAGGTCAGGGTGAGTGTTATGTATCAGCATAATAAATAAACTATGTGAAATCTGTCCTTAAATAAATTGTTGCATCACTCCCTCCTCTCTCCAGCAGCACAGAACAGGCTGAGTTCTTTTCCTGTCTTTTTTCCTCTCCAGACTGCGAGTGACATGAGGAGGCTCGGGCACACCTGCAGCTGAGAAACACATGTGATGTCATCGTGATGCTGTGCTCCTATTGACTGAACTGCATGATCACGTGACCTATTGCGGTGCTCTCTTGTGCTGAACACGTGAACTAGTTCATTTCTTTGGTCTGCTGGATCGGAGGCAGTTGTCTCTTGTGGGGTGGGAGCTTATACATGGGTTTTAGAAATGACATACAGTGACAGCAGAGACAAATGTTTCTATGCATTGAGTAATGCATCTCAATTCAAAGCATTTATTTGCATGACTGTATTCTTCCTCTTCATCTATTGAAGCATTAATGGTCCTTTTCAGTCTTCAAACAGTGAGCTTGGATACACTCCTCGGTTGAATGATTGCATGTAATACAGCTATTAAAACTCACCCTGTCTGGCACCAACATCACACTAATTGAACACATACTCTTCCCACACTAACACCTCAATAATCACTGATATCTCAGCCTCTGGTACTGCTGACACCACACTAAGGCACTACTGCTGTAGGTAGATTAAAATTTTAAATAAATTTATACTAATTTTATACAAATTTTAAACAAAGTTAATCAAATTATGAGCAGTCTGTACTTTGGGCAACACCATACCAACTCCCCTCAGCTGAAGAAGTAAGCTCTTAGAACGAAATTCCCTTCAAAATTCGAAATTCCCGCCCATATTCCAAGAGGATGACGCACCACCATGCAAAAAGGCAGGGCCTGCCGAGTGATCTATAGAAGGACATAATTCCATTTCCCACTAAAATTCAAACTTTGCACCGAAGGGACATGGCAGTTTTCCGCCAAAAGCCGCCACCTTGGATAATGGTACTCACGTCATCTACTGACGTCACGGCCGCCATCTTGGATTACGTCATGCGCTCTTTCCAAGTCTGCAGGCCGCCATCTTCGATGCCGTCAATGCCGCCATCTTGGACACATCTGACAACAATGGAGAGGGGGGTGGTAGACCGCTACAGTACTACTTATATTGACCTACATTAAAGCGATGTGTATGATTATATGATAGAGGAACAAACACTGGTAGCAGTTACTTCTGTTAAATATCTGGGAGTATGCGTGCGGAACGATTTGAAATGGAATAATCATATAAAATTAATTGTTGGTAAGGCGGGTACCAGGTTGAGATTCATTGGGAGAGTCCTTAGAAAATGTAGTCCACCAACAAAGGAGGTGGCGGGAGGTGGCTTACAAAACATTCGTTCGACCTATACTTGAGTATTGCTCATCAGTGTGGGATCTGTACCAGATCGGGTTGACAGAGGAAATAGAGAAGATCCAAAGAAGAGCGGTGCGTTTCGTCACAGGGTTATCTGGTAAACGTGATAGCCTTACGGAGATGTTTAGCAAACTCAAGTGGCAGACTCTGCAAGAGAGGCGCTCTGCATCGCGGTGTAGCTTGCTCGCCAGGTTTCGAGAGGGTGCCTTTCTGGATGAGGTATCGAATATACTGCTTACCAATACTTATACCTCCCGTGGAGATCACAAATGTAAAATTAGAGAGATTCGAGCGCGCACGGAGGCTTTCAGACAGTCATTCTTCCCGCAAACCATACGCGACTGGAACAGAAAAGGGAGGTAATGACATTGGCACCAAAAGTGCCCTCCGCCACACACCGTTGGGTGGCTTGCGGAGTATGAATGTAGATGTAGATAACATTAATGTAAGTAAACTCAGACTTCAGGTTAACACATGGCATGAAACTTAGACCTCAGGCTGCTGATGACATAAAAGTTAAGACTTTGGCCTATTGATGACAAACAATGGGTGTGACTGATTATCAGTTAAATCAGTACTACCCGACTTATCAGCTATCGATACCAACAAAAACATAGCAATGAAATTCTATGCAAATTAATAAACTATACACAGCTGAGACAATAAAATCAAGCAGTCATGGAAACATACCATTAAATTGTGTGCAGTACAGACATATATGCAGTAAACCTAGTCCTCGGGTTATATGCAAGATAAACATCATGCTACATACATTGTTGGTCAATATGCAAATGTGAATGCAGAAAACCTGTCTATAGCTGACAGGACACTCACATTACTTATGTCAAATAGCAGGTGGCAGCCATAGCAGATGGTGACACTCGAGCATCAAGCAGGTGCAGAAAGCTATGAGTTGCTTTCGATACACTGCAGTACTTTTTGTTAATTGCAGATATTGTATTTTTAATACAGTTTTTATAAATATAGTTCATTTTCGAGTTTTCATTCTATTCATGTCTTTCATGAAATTAAACCTACGATCAGTAAATATAGATGGTGTGTTCACAACCTACTATTAACTTCTACTCACCATCTAATCGTTGTGTACTGTTTTGGATTCATAATGGTGCTTTACACAATTTCCTCACAGTGTCAGTTTAAGTTCGTTGTTAGAAAAATCATGCTTTCTAATTTTCAGTCACTTAATATCTTCTGGTCCTTACATTCAACCATCTGTCTTGTTATTCTACGTCTGCTTGACGCTGGCAGATAGCTTCAGACTTCACCAAAAGAAATATTTATTAAATATTACTTAATCATCATTTAAGTGTGTAGTAGTTCTCTTTAATTTTTTGCAGAGGTAATGACAAATGTAGATGTTGTCAAAGGTTAATTGGTATGCGAGGATTGTGTTTTGGTGTTTCTCTGGGGCAATGCAGCAGGAAAGCCAAAAGGCGTCAGAGGAGGCTCTTCTGTGAACTTGTATGTTATGTAGTCCAAAAAAAAAAAAAAAAATTGTGGAACAGTGAGGAAAGATCTGTATATTTTAGACAGAATTCGAAATAGCTTATCTCAAATAAGATAGTGTGAAGGGGTAAAGACACAATGACACGACGACAAGTGTTTGCAAAAGGAGAAAACCCCAGAAATCTCATTTCCAATTGCAGTTAGCAATCAATTTGCCTTCTTATCTGAAGTAGGAGAATAGCTTTAATTATTTTTTAGCTACGGAGAATGTAGCAGACTTTTAGGAACGACTTCGTCTACATCAGTAGAAAAGCCAAGTAGAAAGAAAAATTGTCTCACTGCCAGTTAGTAGTCATGGGAGAGATGTAGGTCAACTGCTACAGGAAAAGCTAAGTGTAGAATAGAAGGTCACAAGGGTGGTAAGACTTGCTCCAGGAGTAGCCAGGTGACAGGTAACATAGGGAACCTGTGCAGAGATTTTGATAGGGAGGGTAGGGTGCTTTCCTGTATAGTAGGAAGAGTAGGAAACAACATGGATAGCAACAGAAGATAGCATTAAGTATTACACTGCAATGTAGGATGAAATTAAAATAAGTTACAATACAAGAGTATTTATTTCTCTAAACTGCATTTCATTTAATCAGAAAACTTGAACATAGGGAACTGGTAAGTATGTCAGACATAGCGATAACAATTTAGAATGTATTCGTTCTTCAGTCTCTCTCTGCCACAGTTGAACTAAAAATTTTAGTCTCATAACACTGTGTCTCTCGAACACAGCAACAACTGGACTGTAAAGTCAAGGATCTTCACATGAAGAACTGTTCTACTATTCTACTATGTATGTGTGTATCCTGTGCAATTACAATTATTCATATAAACCGGAGCTACAGTTCATTTATCTGCTCCTGCCCGTAGGTCAATGTTTCCAGTTTCCCCTTGAGATGCATAATTACTGCCTCTTTATCTAGATTACTGAACGTCGCCATCATTCTAGTTATCACTTGTATTTTACTAATCTTAACAATGTATTTTATTCAACATGTTTGAGGTCTTTCAGCATATCAAACACAATTTTGAGATATACATTATGATTAATTTTAACTTCATTTAATATGAAATAACTTCGTGCATTACACAAATAAGTACAAATATGCACATAACAGAGAATGTTAGGAACTGATGATGCTGATGCATCATAAATAATGCGTACTGAAACAAAATGTGCATCACAATTAGTAGTATTCACATGGGTAAGCTTTGTAACAAATGCCACACATGGCAAAAAAAAGTCCATAGACATACTCCAACCACCCATAATGTTCATAAGCGTAAACTGGTGGCTAAGCTAGCACATACCAAACTTTTGAATGTAAATACCTGAAAGTGAAAACGCTTTGTGTTATTCTCATTGTTGTATATTATCATTATTCTCAGGTAGTCCCCAACAGATTCTGTACATCAGTCCTTTAACGTGTTAGGTGTTTGGATGCTGAACATTGCAATTATTTGTATTGAATTCTGACATAATTTATTCCACTGTTGTTCTTAATAACTATTTTCATTTCATTAAATGGTGGATTTTCAAAAATTACCATTACACTGAAATGATGATAGTGAAAGGTCTACAATGACACATTTACTGTTGCTAACATTGAGCTATCTTGTAGAGAATGACAATACTTTTTAGTGGCTCAGCGAGTTGTCTAGATGGTGGTAATAGTGTTAACTGAATGTCTGGAAAGAATTCTGCATGCTAACTTGACTTCTACTCGAATGCATCAGGTGGACTAGATAGCGGTGGTGCTGAAACGTCTATTGTATGTGTTGATATATTAGAAATGTGAAGTCTGCAAACTTGTATCCTGCTCTGACATATTAGGGCCGCCCGGAGTGGCAGTGCGGTTCTAGTCGCTACAGTTTGGAACCGGGCGACCGCTACGGTCGCAGGTTCGAATTCTGCCTCGGGCATGGATGTGTGTGATGTCCTTAGGTTAGTTAGGTTTAATTAGTTCTAAGTTCTAGGCGACTGATGACTTCAGAAGTTAAGTCGCATAGTGCTCAGAGCCATTTGAACCTTTTTATGACATATTAGGCACTACATCGAGAAGTCTTTCTGAGAGGGGGTGGTGGGGGAGGGGTGGAGGGGGGGGGCGGCGGACAACTGCAGCGCTCTGGACATTGGAGCAATGGTACTAGACTGGCAACTTCAAAATCTGTGCTCATACATCAAGGTCTACCATCTTTCATTCCAATATCATTGATGAAGTCATGGACTGTTATCTTGAACCATGCAGACTGTCCCAGAGCCTTCAAGATCGCCAATTTTGGTAGCTCATCATGCAGACTGTAGGTAGTTTGTTACAGTTTTGAGGTAATGTGTTACAGTTTGGATCATTTGGTTAGAGTTTAGGGCAATTTGTTACAATTTTGGGGCAAATTATTACAAATTTGGTTATTTTATTACAGTTTTGGGGCACTTTGTTACTGTTTTTTGCTGAAACATGGGTGAATTTGTAACGTGTAGGAGCAATTTTCTAGGTTTTAAAAGTAGTTTGTTACATGTTTTTCACATTGTGTTACAGTTTTTGCTCAAATTGTTTCGCTGCAATTTGCTACAGTTTTGGCGTACTTTGTTATAGTTTTGCACGTTTTGGTAAACTCTTTGACGTAAAAAGTGGATGTATTGGGTGTATCGTTGTGTAGTCTTCTCCATGACGGATAAGATCCCCACTATGTTAGGAATATTCAAAATGTCAACCTCATCTAAAATAATTCACACTACCCTTCATATCATCATACATATCTTGACCTTTACTGGCTCTGAGTTTGATAGTTGTCAGAGCTGTTTCAGTACAGTCAAACATTTTTCAATGTCCTAGAACCTAGCACTCTTGTATAATTTCCAAAAGGCTGTAGACACAGTCGTCTTACATCACATCTCCTGACATCTAATATAATGAAGTTCAGAAAGTCCTCCTGCACAAGTTCACTTCTTGGAGGAATTTATCAAGCATTCAGTGGAAAATGATTTAAGAGTCCTATGGAACCATGTAAGCTTCCTAAATAGAAGTCCCACTATCCCATCTATCGAATAAAAACTTGTTTCACATATTGCTCACATCTTCAGTTTCCTCAAGTGTCTCTATTTAGAAATCGAATGAAAATGTTAGATGTCTTAAGGAAAATGTCAAAACACGATTCATATAAGTAATCTCCTAAAATCCATTTCAAAATGCAATTTTTATCTGGATATCAAAGCAGTTTCTTTTTATGAGAAGGAGCAGCAGTAGTTTTATACATTATGGCGCAGTACTTTTATGTAGGGGATGATTACAGTTTAATGTTCAATCCACATCGACAACAAATTACCTTCACAGTAAGGCATACCCATAGTGAAACTAAATGTTAGTTAAAGAATAAGACTGTCATCCATCAAAACGTTTGTGGTCATTGTGGTACAGTAGTTTATATCTATAGTATGAATCATCTAAGATTGGAACCTATTTTAATCTATAGTGTGAGTCTGCTGCTGCTATCTTACAGACTTCATCATGGAAGTATGTTTGTATCTATGAAATGAAATGTACTGTCATAACGACAACGGCTAGTCCTCTAACAGCTTAGCCACAACGACCATGCGCGTTTAACAACTAGTTCAACACTTTTCCCTACGCAAACAACCTTATAATTTAATGTGTTATAAGATACGATTATGTTACTGTGATGTTGAGGTCTTAGCCATGACCTGAAAGCATCTGGGACACTGGATGTTACCACTGTGCTCCCACATAACAGGAGTTCTTTGTAAACATACAATGTCAGGCACATCCCGAAGAAACCTCAGTAGAAATCAGTCGTCAGTATGCTAGACCTGCTGATAATCATAGGTCTGCATGAGGCATATAGTGTAACCTGGAACAGTTGACCGATAATTTGTAAGCATGGCTTGCAAAACACTTCCAGTGTTATCCTGTCGTGGCAGGAATCAAACCATGTTCATCACAAATGAACTAGAGATTCTGTGGATATTCAGTGAACTCAGCGAACCTTTCCTTGCAAGCCTTTCGAATGCTTGCTTTGAACTGTCATCTTCCTCCAATTGGAAAATTGTTACGCTTGCCATTGTTCATCTAGTATGCAGAAAGATGAAACCAACTGACTGGAAGGGATTTTCTCCCAGGTCTAGAGCTATTTACAAGCTATGAAATATAATCTTTGAAATATCGAGTGACCGGTAATAACTAACTGCACATCTTCATGTCACTGCTCCACTGACCTCGGTAAGACAATACCACGTATATCCTTTCACGAAATCTATCCGTAAAGTACCTATATTCATGTTCCTTAAGATAACATTGACCTCATTCCCTTACACGATGTTAAACCTCCAAAGACAGTACCATTACATATTCGCTAGGAGATGCTGTTTTCATTCTTGTGAGGGGCCGCTTAAAAGGCACAGTGCTATCCTGAATATTAGATCGCTTTTTTTACAGGATGGGTGACTGATTTTTGACATATCGCTAAACATGTAAAATTATCACATTATTCCCAGCTAAGGAATTTCTTGCTGCCTCTGCTAAACTGTACCCTTAGAAAAGAGACTATGTGCATTCTGCAAGCCTTCGACAGTGCATAGCGTGTTAATCGCTTATCACTGCTAATCGTTGCCTTTGCTATTTCACTCGCAAACTGCGGGATGGGAGGATGATCACAAGCTTCCACATGTTAAGCCAACGGCCTTGCCGCTGTGGTAACGGCGGTTACCATCAGATCACGGAAGTTAAGCGCTGTCGGGCTAGGCTAGCACTTGGATGGGTGACCATCCTGTCTGCGGAGTGCTGTTAGTAAGCGGGACGGACTCAGCCCTTGTGAGGCAAACTGAGGAGCTTCTTGATTGTCAAGTAGCGGCTCCAATTGTGTAAACACAGGTATGGCCGGGAGAGCGGTGTGCTTACCGCAATGGCCCTCCACATCCGTATGCAGTGATGCCTGTGTGCTCAGGATGACACGGCGGCCGGTCGGTCCCATTGAACCTTCATGGTCTCCTCGGGCTGAGTTTAGTTTAGTTTTCACAGGTTGTCTTGTGTTAAGTAGCTCCGTCTTTGCTGTGGAGAAAATCCTTGCGCCTATAGAGTCTTCAGAAGTGTGCCTCTGGCGGAGTAATGCAGTAGTGGTCTGTTGATTTTTACGTTGAAATGTGGATCTGAGGACTGCTGGATGGTGTTAAATTATATTCTCACTCCTGTTGAGGGTTCTCAATTATCTTTTTTGTTTCTATGTTGCATGAAACAGAAAAAGTTTTCATGTCAATTTTTTGGAAATTTGTGGTAAGGTCTTTGTGGGACCAGACTGCTGAGGTCATCGGTCTCTAAGCACACACACTATTTAATCTAACCTAAAGTAACTTACGCTAAGGACAACACATACACCCATGCCCGAGGACTCGAATCTTGGACGGCGGAAAGCCGCACGGACCGCGACGAGACGCCTCAGATCGTGCGGCTACCCTGCGCGGCGTTTTCATCTGAAAGTATTTCGGTGGAGAATGGTTTGTTGGTTTAAAAATAGCATGTTTAAGTACCTTTCAAACTGTGAAGGCTCGTCCAGTCGATGTAACAGAGAAGGGAAACTGTTCTGTGCGATATTGTGTTCCTCGACTTCTAGTAAGTGTTTGATTCGATTCAGTGATGTAAGCACATGACCAAAGTATGGAATATGACGCCAGATCTATGATTGTATTGTAAAGGTCCTATCAAATAGCTTGTTATTATTAACAGTTAGGATGGCGACAGCCGAACGTCTCTGTGTAGAAACTAGTTCAGCTGCAATATGCAGAAAGGAGATATCCAACAAAAAAATGTTCAGCATACGAACAAAAATAAACGTTCATAGACAGTTTGAAAAACAAAGTTTGCAAATCAGACTTTTCTGCAGCTTTGCATGTTTTGTAACAGTACTGAAAGGAAAACTGTTTCGACCTGTGAGATATTATGTAGTAGTATATGTGACATAGTATATACTGTGCATGAACCCTTTTCCCGAAATGTGATTTTTACAATCATAGCATCTAAAGAAATTGTAATGAAATCAATAAGAAACAGCTACATAAAACTTTTTATTACTATTTTACATGACAGAAAATTAGGAAGCGAGTAAAACTGGTAATAATGTTCGTTGAAACATGAATATACTATTCATGGGCCGCTTATCTTATCATTCACTGTCTTCTTCTGTGTATGTTGCAGGATATTTGAAAGTGTCGCATAAAACAGGAAAGTTGTGAAAATTTTTGACGATTCTTCACTTTGTTCGTCATTATTGAAACACTATCCTTGATGTATGCCTTCGTATTAGGTAGGATCGGAAGGATATTTTAGCATTTAAGAAAACATTGGTAACTATTTTTGCTGTACAGGTAATGTAAAAATCAAATACTGCATTAACTTAATTACAAAACTCTAAGTAATGTAATATTTATCAGCTTAACTGTAACACATTTATTGACTAAAGACTGGGGTTCTTAAAGAGAAACAATGTCCTTAAGCACTTATAATAATAACAATAATAATAGTCTATATTTATCCTGCAGTTATTCGTAGAAAAGAAAAGTACAGAATAATATGACCATGAGTTTAAAATAAAAATTTAGAAAATAGCCTGTTGTTATAAACACTGTAATGGTGGAAAAGGTACCCACAAAAGCTTTGGTGTTCTTCTTTAAGGAATATGGTAGTACGTGAAAACTATCCAAGGGATCAGATGTGTAAAAGGATAGCTATGCCATGAATAAAGGCGCTAAATTATACCATATCACTGGCACTTGTATGAACATGAAAAATTCAGTAATCATAAAGCAATTAAATTCTTTAATATTTCAATGCTGAAAGGAAAACGCAAAATCATAAAAAGCACAAATTATCACATTTAGTGTAGCTGAATCTTGCGCATGCAACACATGGAATATTAGGGAAGTGCTCATAGGACATCGTGGAACAGCATATTCTTCTCAGAGCTACTGGAAGGGCTGACGCTAGGGGAGGGGGTTGGGGAGGGAAGGACTGTTTTTCATCACCGACTGCACCCACCTGCATCTAATGTTCCGAATTGTCGCCAGGTGCCATTGATACTTCGTCATCCCTTATGTCTTCTTGACTGAATGTCATAATTTATGCTAAGCTATTCAGGGGCAAAGTGAGGGATAGTTCTGGCAAAAACGCAGACCGCTCCACAACCAGTAAGGCTGTGCCAGTCAAACGACCTGTGAAGTTAAAGGAAGCATGCAACTGAAAACAACCTCATGTGACTGTAAATCACAATTATCAATGAGTACCATATTTGTCACGGCTTTTATAAGTGAGCAGCATACACTCTTTTGTGTGTCAAAACCATGCCAAGTGATCGTGACTAGAAAGGAACGACTTGTGGATATGCTCTGAGGTGTCTGGGAAACAAATCGTGTGGACCTTGAATAGCTCAGCATAAATTATGACATTCAGTCAAGGAGACATAAGATGTGACGAAGTATCAATAGTATCTAGCGGACGTTTGGAACATTAGATGCAGGTGGGTGCTGTCGGTGATTAAAAACTGTCCAGCAGCTTAACATCCTATCCTCAGAATCCAGATCTAAAATAAGTAAATAAATAATTAAAAATATTTGCCACTGCCTTCCACTGAAAATACAAGGGCAGTGAACTTATTCTCCTGAATCCAGGAGAGATGAAATAGTATTTTCAGTTCCGCTTCATATGACCTATCTTCTGACATCTCCAAGCAACTTACAAAAACGTGAAAAACATTGAATGTGCTTTTTACGTCTATGAGGAGCCTCTGGACGAAGGATTAGCGAGATAATATGTGTCATTATCAGTTTTTTTTAGTCATCAGTCTTGTAAGTGTGTGACGTGGTTAACCACGATTTCCTCTCCTGTGCCAACCTCTTCATCCCCGAGTAGCACTTGCAACCTATGTCCTTAATTATTTGATGGATGAATTCTGGTCCCTGTCTTCCTCTACAGTTTTAGCCCTTTGGAGCTCTCTCTAGTACCAGGGCAGTCATTCTCTGATGTCTTAACAGATTCCTTGTCGTCCTGTACCCTCTTCCACTAAGTGTTTTCTACATATTCCTTTCCTCTCCGTTCCTGCGTAGAACCTCCTCAATCCTTAGCTAACCAGAAACCCTAATTTTTAAAATTCGCTTGTTGTACCACATACACTCCTGGAAATGGGAAAAAGAACACATTGACACCGATGTGTCAGACCCACCATACTTGCTCCGGACACTGCGAGAGGGCTGTACAAGCAATGATCACACGCACGGCACAGCGGACACACCAGGAACCGCGGTGTTGGCCGTCGAATGGCGCTAGCTGCGCAGCATTTGTGCACCGCCGCCGTCAGTGTCAGCCAGTTTGCCATGGCATACGGAGCTCCATCGCAGTCTTTAACACTAGTAGCATGGCGCGACAGCGTGGACGTGAACCGTATGTGCAGTTGACGGAGTTTGAGCGAGGGCGTATAGTGGGCATGCGGGAGGCCGGGTGGACGTACCGCCGAATTGCTCAACACGTGGGGCGTGAGGTCTCCACAGTACATCGATGTTGTCGCCAGTGGTCGGCGGAAGGTGCACGTGCCCGTCGACCTGGGACCGGACCGCAGCGACGCACGGATGCACGCCAAGACCGTAGGATCCTACGCAGTGCCGTAGGGGACCGCACCACCACTTCCCAGAAAATTAGGGACACTGTTGCTCCTGGGGTATCGGCGAGGACCATTCGCAACCGTCTCCATGAAGCTGGGCTACGGTCCCGCACACCGTTAGGCCGTCTTCCGCTCACGCCCCAACATCGTGCAGCCCACCTCCAGTGGTGTCGCGACAGGCGTGAATGGAGGGACGAATGGAGACATGTCGTCTTCAGCGATGAGAGTCGCTTCTGCCTTGGTGCCAATGATGGTTGTATGCGTGTTTGGCGCCGTGCAGGTGAGCGCCACAATCAGGACTGCATACGACCGAGGCACACAGGGCCAACACCCGCCATCATGTTGTGGGGAGCGATATCCTACACTGGCCGTACACCTCTGGTGATCGTCGAGGGGACACTGAATAGTGCACGGTACATCCAAACCATCATCGAACCCATCGTTCTACCATTCCTAGACCGGCAAGGGAACTTGCTGTTCCAACTGGACAATGCACATCCTCATGTATCCCGTGCCACACAACGTGCTCTCGAAGGTGTAAGTCAACTACCCTGGCCAGCAAGATCTCCGGATCTGTCCCCCATTGAGCATGTTTGGGACTGGATGAAGCGTCGTCTCACGCGGTCTGCACGTCCAGCACGAACGCTGGTCCAACTGAGGCGCCAGGTGGAAATGGCATGGCAAGCCGATCCACAGGACTACATCCAGCATCTCTACGATCGTCTCCCTGGGAGAATAGCAGCCTGCATTGCCGCGAAAGGTGGATATACACAGTAGTAGTGCCAACATTGTGCATGATCTGTTGCCTGTGTCTATGTGCCTGTGGTTCTGTCAGTGTGATCATGTGATGTATCTGACCCCAGGAATGTGTCAATAAAGTTTCCCCTTCCTGGGACAATGAATTCACGGTGTTCTTATTTCAATTTTTAGGAGTGTATGAAAAGCTTCGATCCTCTTCTGTTCTGATTTTCCCACAGTCCACGTTACACTACCGTACAATGCTGTGCTCAAAAAAAAAAATTCATTCTCAGTAATTTATTCCTAAAATCAAGGCCCATAATTGATACTAGTAGACTTCTTTTGACCTAAAATGCTATTTTTGCCAGTTTTTTATTTAGCGTATGGCAAATACAGACATATGATAAAATTTAATTACGTATACATATGTAAATATTGACACACAAGAAACCTAAGTTGGTCTTTACAACTGAATATCCAGTACTTCAATCCAGCACACTGCATCTGGAGTTGCTAGCAGGAAGTCCTCTTCAGCACCATGATAGGCTTCAATCCTTCATTCACTGACAATGTGGTGAACAGTCTGGTATGGGGTTCCGCAGTCACAGGCTGGATTAGGCAGCTTCTTCCACTTAAAGAGAGCATCTCTGCATCGTCCATAGCCAGTATGAATTCTGTTGAGAGTAGCCCATGTCTTGCGTGGTAGGTCGAATCCACTTGCAAGTTTAGCTCCTGGGAAGATGTTATGCAGGCGCACATCTGTCTGCTTCCCACCGATCTTTCCATTCCTCAAGAGATTTGAAATTCTTAACAAGCATACGGGCAGTACATCTGCGTAGATCTGGAGGCATTATATCAGTTAATAGTGGAAGTCAATGAACTGGAGTAGATCTGATTGCGCCAGATATTATGCGCGTTGTCGTACTCAGCTGGGTGTCAACAAGCCTTGTATGATGACTGTTCATCCACACAGGTGCACAATACTCAGCACTTGAGTATACCAGCCCAGAGCTGAAGATCGCAGCGTGGTTGCTGAAGCTCCCCAGGTAGTTCCGCATAGCTTATGGAGGATGTTTTTTCGAGTCCTCAGCTTTTGAGCTAAATTAAGAAGGTGTTGTTTGAAGCATATTGTGCAGTCCAGGATGACACCAAGATATTTTGGGTTCCAATTATGACGAAGAAGTCTGCCTCTGAAACTTACTTCCAGTTTTACGTACGCCAACCGATTAAGCAACATACTTCAGTTTCACTCACGTTCACTCACACTGGGTTGGAGTCTCCAAATTTTGAAGTAATTATCTAATGCAGGCAGGTTATTGATAGAATCTGTTCTGTTGTCTTCGTTTACTGGTGTCATATGGCTAGAGCCAGGTCATCAGCATAGCAGTATTTTCTTGACAAAGTTTCAGGTACATCAGATAGACATAGGTTGAACAGTAAGTGTGAGAGAACTGATCCTTGAGGCAATCCGTTGATCAGCTTCCTCTCCTTACTTATGTTGCTTCCAGTGATTATCTGGAACTTCCGATCACTTATCATGATGTTAACGAGTCCAGCCATTGTTCTCCAGGGTATGATGCGTATTAATTTGTAGATAAGGCCTTCCCTCCATACAGTGTCGAAAACGGCAGTTAGATCAACAAACGCCACAGATGTTTTCTGCTTCATTTGGTTAAACATATTCAAATGTGTGTGAAATCTTATGGGACTTAACTGCTAAGCTCATCAGTCCCTAAGCTTACACACTACTTAACCTAAATTATCCTAAGAACAAACACACACACCCATGCCCGAGGGAGGACTCTAACCTCCACCGGGATCAGCCTTGCTTCATTTGGTATATCTTGACTCCATGAAGGATGTAAGAGACAATACTTGGTCGGAGCAGCTACGCCCTGGTCTGAAGCCTGTCTGTTCAAGTGGAACGTTCTCTAGGATAGTGCCACTTATTTTGTTATATATTAGCCTTTCAAAAAGCTTGTAGCAGCAGCGAAGTAGGGCAATGGGGCAATAGCTTTCTACCATGTCGCTGGGTTTGCCATGTTTCAGAAAAGGTATTACCTTCGCCTTTTTAAACTCCAGTGAAAGTTGGCCAGTTAGCAGGATGTTAGTGAAGAATTCTGCCAGCCATTTGTTGGCTTTTTCTCCCATATGGATCAGGAATTGTGGGTGCATACCATCGAATCCAGACGCCTTAAAAGGTTTGAGGTCCTTCAGTCCAGAGTCAATGTCTGAAATTGTGAAGGGATAGGTATACTCAGATGAGGGAGATGCCATCTTTTTCAGGTCACGAAGCTGTCGTCTGATATGTCTTGTATGTTTCTTGTCAGGAGGCACTCGTGAGGAAGCAATTTGGTCTGGTGTTACTTCGGAATTGTTTTCTGGATGCTGGTGCATATCCTCCCAGTTTTGTCAGAAGACTCCGTTCTTTCCTGCTCGAGTGTGTAAAGTCTATATTTTTTACTGCTTCTGCCCATTTATGCCTCCGAGACATGCCCAAGCTGGACAAGTGTTTCACTTTCATCATTCAATTCTGGAACATATTCTTTTCGGTATCCTCTTGCCATACACTTTTTAGCTGTTGCTGTTACTACACCAATGAAGCGTTGATAGATCTTATGTGATGGAAGTATGCTTTTAGCCAGTGCTAGACTGTTTTTGAAGTTCTCCTTGCTCCGTCCATCAATGGTTTTTCGCTATCTAGGTACTACAGTTCCTTAATATCATCTACTTCGTGACCACCAATCCTGATGTTAAGTTGCTCGCTGTTCTCATTTCTGCTACTTCCATTCCTTTCTTCGATTTACTCTCATTCCATATTCTGTACTCATTAAACTTTTCTTTCAATTAAGCAAATCATGCAATTCTTCTTCATTTTTACTCAGCATAGCAATATCACCAGCGGTTCCTATCGTTGATATCCTTTCACCTTGAATTTTAATTCCATTCCTGAACCTTCCTTTTATGGCCATCATTGCTGCTTCGATTTACAGATTGAGCAGTAGGGACGAAAGACCATATCCCTGTCTTCCCACTTTTTAATTCGAGCACTTCGTTCTTGGTCGTTCACTCTTATTATTCCCTCTTTGCCCTTGTACGTGTTGCATATTACCTGCATTCTCCTGTAGCTTACTCCTATTTTTCTCAGAATTTCGAACATCTGGCGCTATCTTAAATTTTCTAACGCTTTTCCCTGTTTGGCAAATCCTACGAAAGTGTCTTGATTTTTCCTTAGTCTTGTTTTAATTATCAATCGCAACGTCGGAACTGCTTCTCTGGTGCCTTTACCTTCCTAAAGCCGAACTGATCGTCATCTAACACATCCTCAGTTTTCTTAATCATTCTTCTGTATATTATTCTGATCAGCAAATTGACTCCATGAGCTGTTTAAGCAGTTTGTGTTATAATCCTCGCACTTGTCAGTTCTTTCAGTCCACGGAACTGTGTGGATGATGTTTTTCCAAAAGAAGATGGTATGTCGCTAGATTCATACATTCTACACACGAACTCGAATAATCACTTTGTTGCCACTTCTCTCAATGATTTTCAACATTCCGCTGGAATACGACCTATCCCTTATGCCTTATTTGGTCCGAAGACTTCCAAGGCTCCCTTAAATTCAGCTACTAGTACTGGATCTCTTATTTCTTCTAAATCGGTTCCTGTTTCTTCTGTTATCACATCAGACAAATCTTCTCCGTCATAGAGGCCTTCAGTGTATTCTTTCCATCAACCCGTTCTCTCTTCCGCATTTAACAATGGAATTCCCATTCCACTCTTAATGTTACCACCCTTGCTTTTAATTTCACAGAGAACTGTTTTGACTTTCCTCTATGCGCAGCCAGAAATTCCGAGAGCCATTTCATTTTCAATTCCTTCACTTTTTTCATGCAGTCGTTTAGACTTAGCCTTCCGACACTTCCTATTTATTTCAGTCCTCAACGACTTGTACTTATAAATTGCTGAATTCACCTGATCATATTTGTACTTCTTTCATCCATCAACTGAAGTATTTCTTCTATTACGCATGGTTTCTTCGCTGTTACTTTCTTTGTACCTATGTTTTTCTTTGCAACTTCTGTGATTGCCCTTTTTAGTTATGTCCATTCGTCTTCAACTGTACTGCCTACTGAGCTATTCCTTACTGCTCTGTGTGTAGCCTTAGGCAACTTCAAGCGTATCTTGTCATTCCTTAGTACTTCCCCATTCCACTTCTTTGTGTACTGGTTCTTCGTGACTAACGTCTTAAACGTCAACCTACTCTTGATCATCAGTACACTGTCATCTGAGTCTATATGTGTTCCCGGGTAAGGCTTACAATCCAGTATCTGATTACAGAATCTCTGTCTGACCCTGATCTACTCTAACTGAAGTCTTCCACTATTTCCCGGCGTTTTCGTAGTATACATCCTCTTTTAGTGATTCTTGAAGAGAATATTTGCCATCACTGGCTAAAATTTATTACAGAACTCTATTAGTCTTTCTCCTCTCTCATTCTTGTCCCAAGCCAATATTCTCCTGTAACCTTTTCTTCTACTCCTTCCTCTACAGCTGCGTTCCAGTCCCATGACTATTAGATTTTCATCTCCCTTTACGTACTGTATTACCCTTTCAGTATCCTAATATACTTTCTCTGTCTCTTCATCTTCAGCCTGCGACGTCGCCTTGCTTACCTGAACTATCGTTGTGGGTGTTGGTTTGCTATCGATTCTTATAAGAACAAACCTATCACTGAAATGTTCACAGTAACTGGGTCTCTGACCAATTTTCCTGTTCCCAACGAATCCTACTCCCATAATACCTTTTTCTGCTGCTGTTAATATTACCGAATGCTCATCTGGTGAGAAATCGTTCTTTCCATTTCATTTCACCAAGCCCCCTACTACATGTAGACTGAGTCTTGGCATTTCCCTTTTCAGATTTTCTTGGTTTCCTGCCATTTTCAAGCTATGACATTCTTCACACCGACTCGCAGAAAGTTATTCTTTCTTTGGCTATTCTATCTATTCTCATGGTCACCTCTCCTTTGGCAGTCCCCTCCCTGTGATCCGAATGGGGGACTATTCCGGAATTTAATGCCAATGGAGACATTATCATAAAGCTTTTTCAATTTCGGGTAACATTTCCTGTGGATACACATTATATATCTTTAGTGCAGTGGCTTCCATTACCTTCTGTCTTCTTACGCCGTTGATCACTACTGATTCTTTCGCCTTTAGGGACAGTTTCCCACTCCATGGACAAGAGAGTATGTCCTCCACCCAATCTGATAATGCCGTTGCGAGAATGAAGGTGGCTTGTTATTCCGAAAGTCTTGGGCCACTAATGTTGATTATTAATCGAAATTTAACCGATGGAGGCTTTCTAACCAGGGACTGTGTCGTTTCGATTCCTAATCAAGGAAGCAACCCCTAGACCGGGGGTGAATACCATTTAATGCTTAATGATACCTTTTAATCCACCTTCCGTTGTGCAATCCTTCCTGGATGAGTATGGTTCAAATGGCTCTGAGCACTGTGGGACTTCAGTCCCCTAGAACTTAGAACTACTTAAACCTAATTAACCTAAGGGCATCACACAAATCGATGCCCGAGGCAGGATTCGAACCTGCGACCGTAGCGGTAGCGCGGTTCCACACTGTAGCGCCTAGAACCCCTCGACCATCCCGGCCGGCCTGGATGAGTAGATCGCAGAATCAGGTCCTTTTATAAGATCCGCTGGGAGCTGACTTCCATTCTCACAATATACACTTAAATAATTTTAATAATATTTGGCATATTAAAATTGCCATTTGCTACATACCTATGATGTAAAAAGGAAAGTACTGTATGCGTGAAATCCTGGTTCGGTGCAAGAGAGTCTGAGGCCCTAATCAGATTAGATTAAATCAATAAACACACGAGAAACTCGTACAGAAAATTATACATTTTTATTATTTTACAGTTGGTGATTTACACGTGCGGAGAAATATTAATCGTAAAGTCGGGGAGCTGTAATTTTTTCGTTATCCTGCACACGTTATCAGTCACCTATTTTTACAATTACATGGTTGTTTTATAGTTTATATAGGAAAACAAACGTGGTTTACATTCATAAAATGTTCTCTCACATTCACAAGTTGGCAGGAAATTACGCGTAACACAGCGTGTGGTCAAATATTGACGAGGAGAGCTGCTGATGTACAGTGCGATGTAGTTTCATGTTATCTGCTCGGGATGCCTGTCCTTTTTCTCTCTCACTGAGATAACTGCAGACTAGAAGCATTTTGATCAAATTCTTTATCTCATGATAAAAATACACGTCATAGAGTTGCACTAGAAGACTGCATTTGGTAATGAATTATTTTAATTCTGTTCGATGGAAATTCTTCTTCATCGCGAAAAACCTAGCCGTATAATTGTGTATTAGTTTGTCCTCCCCAGAAGTCAACACAAGACATTTGTTGTTTTGCACGTAAGGCTTCATCATCTGTCAAAAAGTCTTTGTACAAGGTGGTTGTAATTTTCCCAGATTTCGATGAAGTAATGACATCTACATCTACTCCGCAAGCCACTGTGCGTGGCAGAGCGTTCCCTGTACCACTACTTGCCATTTCCCCTTCTCTTCCACTCGCAAACAGATCAAGAGAAAAACGACTGTAGGTACGCCTCCGTATGTGACCTAAGTTCTCGTATCTTATCTTCACAGTTATTACGCACAATGCATGTAGCCAGTAGCAGAATCATTTCGCAGTCAGTTCGAATACAAGTTCTCTCAATTTTTTAATAGTGTTTCCCGGAAATAATACCACCTTCTTTCCAGGGATGCCCATTTGAGTTCCCGAAGCATCTCCGCGACACATTTTGTTCGAACCTACCGATAACAAATTTTGCAGCTCTCAATTGAAATGCTTCGATGTCTTCCTTCAATCCGACCCGGTACGGATCCCAAACACTCGAGCAAGAACAGGTCGTGCCAGCGTCCTATATCCTGTCTCCTTTACAGGTGAACCACTCCCAAGAAACCGAAATCGAGCATTTTCCCTCCCTACCACAGTTTTCACATGGTCGTTCCATCTCATATCACTTTGTAGCGTACGCACAGATATTTAATCAGCTTGACTGTGTCAAGCTTTACACTGGTAGTACCGCACCCAAATGTTAGAGGTATATTTTTCCTACTCGACCGCGTTAAATTACATATTTTCACATTTGGGGCTAGCTGCCATTCATCACGCCAGCTGAAAATTTTGTCTAAAATCACGTTAATACTATTTGTTACCACATACTCATCCACTGTTGTTTGAATTCTCGGAACAAATGAACTAGTACCCTCTTGCAGGCATACGTAGACAAATGTCAGAAATTTCGCCGAAAGGATTATAGCACATTGTGCTGTATACGAGTGCATTACCTTTTTCATATCCTGTCGTTATACTAGAATTACACACATCAAAATAGTTTTGCATCACCTCGGTTCCGAGGGTTCCGGAAACTGTACAGAAAATTGAAATAGAGATCAACATACACATCACTTCCGACCTTTTTATTGCTGATGAAACCCACACATTTCATATTGCACAACCATACAGAGAGACCTTTAAAAGGTGGTGGTCCAGGTTGCTGTACACACTGGTACCTCTAATACCCAGCAGAACGTCCTCTTGCAATGATGCATGCCTATATTCGTCGTGGCATACTATCCACAAATTCACAAAGGCACTGTTGGTACAGATTGTCCCACTCCTCAACGTGGATTCCACGTTGGTGGGTCACGCCGTTCATTAACAGCCCTTTTCAATCTATCCCAGGCATGTTCGATAGGGTTCATGTCTGGAGAACATGCTGGACACACTAGTCTAGCGATGTCGTTCACAAGATGTGCACGATGGGGTGCGAATTGTCGTCCATGAATACGAATGCCTCGCCAATACGCTGCCGATATGGTTACACTATCGATCAGAGGATAGCATTACGTATCGTACGGCCGTTATGACACCTTTCATGGCCATCAGCGGCCTACGTCAGACCCACGTAATGCCACCCCAGAACAGCAGGGAACCTCCACCTACTGCACTCGCTGGACAGTGTGTCTAATGCGTTCAGCCTGACCAGGTTGCTTCTAAACACGTCTCCGACGACTGTCTGGTTGAAGGCATCTGCGACACTCATCGGTGAAGAGAACGTGACGCCAATCCTGAGCGGTCCATTATGCATGTTGTTGGGCCCTTCTGTACCGCGCTGCATGATGTCGCAGTTGCAAAGATGGATCTCGCCATGGACGTCGGCAGTGAAGTTGCGCATCATTTATCCTATTTTGAACAGTTTGAGTCGTAACACGACGTCTTGTGGATGTACGAAAAGCATTATTCAACATGGTCGTGTTGCTGTCAGGGTTCCTAGGAGCCATAATCCGTAGGTGGCGGTCATTCACTGCAGTAGTAGTCCTTGGGCGGCCCGAGCGAGGCATATCATCGACAATTCCTGTCTCTCTATCTCCTCTATGTCCGAACAACATCGCTTTTGATCAGTCCGAGACGCCTGCACACTTCCCTTGTTGAGCGCCCTACCTGGCACAAAGTAACAATGCGGACGCGATCGAACGGCATGGTTGAACTACAGACAACACGAGCCGTGTACCACTTTTCTGGTGGAATGACTGCAACTGATCGACTGTCGGACCCCCTACGGCTAATAGGCTCTGCTCATGCTCTGTTGTTTACATCTTCGGGGCGGTTTAGTCACATCTCAGAACAGTCAAAGGGGCTGTGTCTGTGATACAATATCAACAGTCAACGTCTGTCTTCAAGAGTTCTGGGAGCCGGGGTGATCCAGAACTTCTTTTGATCTATGTATTTTTGCCTCTAGATGGGCCATGCCTCGTTACAAGTAGACGGGTACAGGCAACCTGGTAAAAGATCATGTGAATGTAAATATGTACACTCCTGGAAATTGAAATTAGAACACCGTGAATTCATTGTCCCAGGAAGGGGAAACTTTATTGACACATTCCTGGGGTCAGATACATCACATGATCACACTGACAGAACCACAGGCACATAGACACAGGCAACAGAGCATGCACAATGTCGGCACTAGTACGGTGTATATCCACCTTTCGCAGCAATGCAGGCTGCTATTCTCCCATGGAGACGATTGTTGAGATGCTGGATGTAGTCCTGTGGAACGGCTTGCCATGCCATTTCCACCTGGCGCCTCAGTTGGACCAGCGTTCGTGCTGGACGTGCAGACCGCGTGAGACGACGCTTCATCCAGTCCCAAACATGCTCAATGGGGGCAGATCCGGAGATCTTGCTGTCCAAGGTAGTTGACTTACACCTTCTATAGCACGTTGGGTGGCACGGGATACATGCGGACGTGCGTTGTCCTGTTGGAACAGCAAGTTCCCTTGCCGGTCTAGGAATGGTAGAACGATGGGTTCGATGACGGTTTGGATGTACCGTGCACTATTCAGTGTCCCCTCGACGATCACCAGAGGTGTACGGCCAGTGTAGGATATCGCTCCCCACACCATGATGCTGGGTGTTGGCCCTGTGTGCCTCGGTCGTATGCAGGTCCCACGTCAACGGGCACGTGCACCTTCCGGCGACCACTGGCGACAACATCGATGTACTGTGGAGACCTCACGTCCCACGTGTTGAGCAATTCGGCGGTACGTCCACCCGGCCTCCCGCATGCCCACTATACGCCCTCGCTCAAAGACCGTCAACTGCACATAAGGTTCACGTCCACGCTGTCGCGGCATGCTACTAGTGTTAAAGACTGCTCCGTATGCCACGGCAAACTGGCAGTCACTGAATGCGGCGGTGCCCAAATGCTGCGCAGCTAGCGCCATTCGACGGCCAACACCGCGCTTCCTAGTGTGTCGGCTGTGCCGTGCGTGTGATCATTGCTTGTACAGCCCTCTCGCAGTGTCCGGAGCAAGTATGGTGGGTCTGACACACCGGTGTCAATGTGTTCCTTTTTCCATTTCCAGGAATGTATTTTATGCGAAGTTAAGATGAGTATCTCGATCGACGTCGACGAATGACAATTCTCGACTTACCTGTCCATTCGGATTCTGTAATTTCAGTATATTGAGTTATTTCCAGAGTACTTTCCTAAGAGATTAATTTGCAGTCAGTTTCTATTTTGCTTTTCCTTTGCACATATTTTGTGAAAATTTAAAAAATGTAAAGTGTTAAGACATATTTCGGTTTATTTTCAGTATAAGTTAGGTAAAAATTGAAAACGAAAATTTTTCCGAATGTGCTTCTGTACCCTGTCCTCTGCTCCATCCTCTGCCTAGAATAAACCTAACATAAATGGCTCATGCCTTTTCTCAACTGTGAACTGTGACAAAATTGTTGTTTAAATTTTTTACTTGCTTGGCTCTCTTGAACTTCCATTTCTATTTCTAGCGAATACTACAAATTTGGATGAAATCATCGGTGGTGACGAATAGCCGCGATCTCCTAGTTAATGCACAATAAGGCCGGCCGGTGTGGCCGAAGGGTTCTAGGCGCTACAGTCTGGAACTGCGCGACAGCTACGGTTGCAGGTTCGAATCCTGCCTCGGGCATGGATATGTGTGATGTCCTTACGTTGGTTAGGTTTAAGTAGTTCTACGTTCTAGGGGTCTGATGACCTCAGAAGTTAAGTCCCATAGTGCTCAGTGCTAAGTTAATTTCGTAACGAGAGTTGGTCCTGTAAAGAAAACTGCAGTACCTGATCAAAAGTAACAAAAGACATTAGTGGACATTAATATAATGTGAGTCCACCCTTCGCCTTTATGATGACTAACTCTGCTGATGACATTTTCAACGAAGTGTCTGAATGTCTGTAGAGGAATGGCAGCCCTTTCTTTCTTAAGATCTGAAAGAAAAGACGATGGTGATGTTGGACACTAGGATCCGGAGCGAAGTCGACGTTAAAACTCTTTCGAAAGGTGTTCTACTATGTTCAGTTAGGGACGCGGGGCAATCCATTCCATTTCAAGAAAGTTACCGTTCAGAAAGTATCGCTTAATTGGTGCAGCTTTATGGCCGCGTTCATTGTCATGCCGTCTCCGAATTGCTCCATTACTGTACGCAGAACAAAATGTTGTAAAATTTGTCCACATCCATCCGCATATAGGACTTCCTTAACGTCTATAAGTAAACCACACCGTAACTACGAAAAGCACCCCTGTACCTGAACATCACCTTCTTCGTACTTCATTGATGACACTACCCGTGAAGGCAGGTATCATGCCACAGGCATTCGCCGAACCCAACCTCTTCAGCGGATTCACACAAGGCACTGCGTAGTTCATCACACCAAATCACTCGTTTCCAGTCATCCAGTGTCCGATGGCTTCTCTCCTTACACCACCTCAAGCGTCGCATAGCAATGAGTATAGAAATATATGGCTTTTGAGGAGATGCTCAATTATTTTATTCCAAAATTATTAATCCCTTAAGCACAATCACTGTGATAGCTGTAATGATGGTACCACTTTGAAACTTAAGAGTTATTTATTCCACTGATTTCATGCTGTTTATTACAGCCGCTCTTCTAAATGCTCCAATGTCAGTACGTGATGTCTTCCTGGTCTTGGTTTAGCTATGGATGTTCCTCCGGGTTTCCACTGCGAAATCACATCAACTACTGACATGGTAGTGGAAGGATTGAAATACGCCCGATGAATTTGTTGCTCAGCAAACATCTCAAGACTAGTTTTTGTATGTTCATCCTTTTGACTGGAGGTCTTGGGGACCGCGGCCGTTCACTATTGCAAGACAATGAACCCAACCACGGCTGAAGTGCTCACATCACAGTTGCAGGTGGTCTGCCTAAACCAGTTACGTTGGACACTGATGCAGCATATACAGCGTGATTATAATTAAAGTTAAATTTCCGAAACGCTGTACAAATAACACCACTAGTCAGAATGAAGTCAAATTGCAACGGAATATCATCGGAGAAGGCGTAAAACGCAAGGCAGAAGAGAAAAAATAGTATGAAAATTGATCAATAGAAGGCGCTGTATGTGTCAGAATACGTAAATGAAAACACCTGTCATGCACACGACCCATTGAAGTTCATATAAACACGACGGGTACACGGCCTTTCCTCCTTTCGCCTTTGCCACGTTCGACGTGACTGTCTCAATGCAGGATCGCGCTCTGCTTGTAAAGCTCTATTACAAGAATGGTAACTCTGCACACGTCGCTCTGCACGTGTTACGGACACTGAAGGGTTTGAAAACAGGCGCTGGTCCGTGGACTGCCGTGGGTGTGCAGAAAATGATTCGGAAATTCGAAAAGTCGGGTTCTTTTTAATGTGCAAACTAGTAGAGAGAGGAAACGAATTGTTTTGACGTCAATTGAAGCAATGGCTCCAGCAGTGCAGGAGGAGACAGGTGGTGGTGGTGTGCATACGTGCAGTGCACGGAGAATTGCTCGAACATTGGACATACCTGTGAGCACGATGCGTAAAATCCTACGAAACATCCTTCTTTGCTATTCATTTAAAATTACCCACGTGCACGAGTTGCTTCCTGTTGACTTGCCAGCAAGAGAAACCTTTGCTTTAGAATTTATTGCTCGCATGGAAGTGGACAATGACCAACCGTGAAAGATTTTGTGGACAGATGAACTCCACTGCCGTCTGGGACGTCGAATATGGGCAACGGAAAATCCACACGCAAATGGTTGAAAATGGCTCAGATGGCTCTGAGCACTATGGGACTCAACTGCTGTGGTCATTAGTCCCCTAGAACTTTGAACTACTTAAACCTAACTAACCTACGGACATCACACACATCCATGCCCGAGGCAGGATTCGAATCTGCGACCGTAGCAGTCGCACGGTTCCGGACTGCGCGCCTAGAACCGCGAGACCACCGCAGCCGGCCACACGCAAATCAACTGGTACCACTTCATTCTGAAAAGGTCACTGTATGGTGCAGGGTTTACGGCGTCATTTATCAAAGGGCCATATTTTTTCGTTGAGACAGCTGCTTCCGGTCCTGTGACCCACACCGTCACTGGTAAGCGCTATGAGTGTCTTTTGCAAAACCATGACATTCCAGCTCTCTAACAGCGAGGATGAGTGGATGGGATCATTTTTATGCAAGATGACGCTCTTCCGCACGTTGCAGATCCATGTAACGAGATGCTGAAGAGCCAATTCGGCAATGCTACAAATATCAGCAGCCTTTTCCCTACAGCATGGCCGTCCGTATCCCCTGATCTTAATCCGTGTGACTTCAGGCTGTGGAGCTATCTGAATGATGTTGTATCCAGTGTTCAGACTGCCAACTTAGCTGCACTGAAGGCACGCGTTGCGCAACACATTCTGAATGTGACCCCAAAAAAAATTCGATCAGTTGTGGAACTGGCCGTGCGGTTCTAGGCGCTACAGTCTGGAACCGAGCGTCAGCTACGGTCACAGGTTCGAATCCTGACTTGGGCATGGATGTGTGTGATGTCCTTAGGTTAGTTAGGTTTAATTAGTTCTAAGTTCTAGGCAACTGATGACCTCAGAAGTTAAGTCGCATAGTGCTCAGAGCCACAGCCAGTTGTGGAACATGCCGTTCCTCGATTTTAAATTGTTGCAGAAAACGGTGGACAGCTTATTGATCATGTTTTGATCCAGTAACAAGGAAATTAATAATCCGATTTGATTTTAGTTGATGCTTTTTCTGTGGGTTTTTTGACTCTGAACAATAAAAAATTCGATGTTGTTAATGCTTTTTATGCGTTTTTTTCCCTGTATGACGATTAAAAACCGATGCGAGTGATGCCTTTTATGCGACTTTTGGCCTCAGGACAAAAACCGATTTGTCCCATCCGATGTGATATAACCTTGCCGTAGAGGATGGCCGTATTTAACGAACAGTACCACACCTGTACAACCATGCACACTGAGTAGTACGGTTTGTTAAGCATCAAACGTACACGTTAGACATTGTTGTGTGGCTTATTTGTCACTTGTAGTCAACCACTATTAAATTACGATGCTTACAGCACCATCTATTACCATGTTTTGTTACTATTCTTCTTCTGTCACATGTTCTCCCCCTTCTCCTATAAAATTCAGTTGCAAATTTGACATTCTGAGCAGTGGTCTTATTTCAACAGCGGTTTGAAAGTGTAATTATAATCACAATGTACATGGATCGTGATAACCTCTTCAGGATTAACTAGGACCTGCAGATGGCGCACTGAAGCACCAAAACTGATAGCTACTCAGTAAGGATCGATGAAGGTATGTCGTGTTTAGCTCCTTCTCTCCTTCCATCTTTAATTTTTTTCATCCATAATGACCTTTTCCTTCCTTTAGTGCTGTTAACCGTATATGATGAAACGGCCACAGGAAAGAGAGGATTGCTCAATTCATTTTAACACTCTACGCCATGGCAGCATGCTTTCTGTGCCTATTCTACTGGTCAGTGCTTTTTGGGACGTCTAACCGTAAGGGACATCCAGTTCGCTCTAGCGCAACGTCTCAAGGAACCTGTAAATAGACTGAGAACCAATATGAACGCATCATCAAATCAAAGATTTGAAACAACATGCAGCTCGTGATCCTCATGAGAACGTCAACACCAAACTTTGAGAGATATAGGGGAGACCGGGCCGGAACAGACTATCGGGGCGTTACGGTTCCGGTGGTCTAACTTCGTCTAGAGGCGCTAGGGTGCGGTCAGAGTAACAACTGTCTAACAGACCAATATCTGCTATGGTTTAGTAAGGCCTTAACTGTTGTCGTTCGTGATTACATTCTCAGCGTAAACAACTCAGTGAATTTCCTCTTCTATTATAGCTTACCAGACCATTTCTCACAACGATAAAAATGCCATATTTTTACTTCACAATAAACGCCCAGTCTTTCTTAACTAACATGTTCTTAGGCGTCTTTGTATGCAATGCAATCGGTAAATAGTTGTTTGTGGTGGTGGCTGAATATTTTCTATACAGACATGCGTTTGGGGCAGAATGGTGTACTGGTATAGTCCGTTCCTACCCGGTCCCCTTTTATGCATCTAACGAAATCTGCGGCAAGGTTTGCCCTTCTCGTTTGCAGATGGTACATCATTATGACATGGATAGACAAATTTGGCCCACGATGTACGCGATACAAGCCGTTAAATCGGCAAAGAATAAAACGATAACCCACGAAAGGCCATGGAAACAATTTGTAGTGTCTTTGACTACTTTAAGTAGATATACAAAACTTTTTTAAGAAAAGAAAATTCTCTTTCAACAGTTAGCAAAACCTGAGGAAAATATAAATTTGTTTTCAATAAGGAGCAAAAAATAGAACTTGCCTATGACAGGCAGGATAATCCTAAGAAAATACGATTCACTTACGAGAGAGTTAATTCATGCATTCGCCGTTCGATGTATTGTTGTGTAGTGACTTTCAAACAGGACCTGTTGGGAAGCAGGGTTAATAGAGCTGACAGCGAAGGTCGAAGGAAGGGCACCGCGTTTCATTATGAATAGGAAGGAAATTACCGTGGTTCTCGAAGAACACAGTGCCAGGCGGCTTATGAATAACAGACGTTGAAGTAGATCGTTCCAAACCACAGTCTGCATATGTTGATGTGTCACAGTTTGTTCTTGCGTTCAAATCAAATACATACTCTGTTCTTCTTCGACACTGTGATAGTACAAGTCGGCATAAATTCGATAAATTTCAGTTAGATCATGCATACACTCCTGGAAATTGAAATAAGAACACCGTGAATTCATTGTCCCCGGAAGGGGAAACTTTATTGACACATTCCTGGGGTCAGATACATCACATGATCACACTGACAGAACCACAGGCACATAGACACAGACAACAGAGCATGCACAATGTCGGCACTAGTACAGTGTATATCCACCTTTCGCAGCAATGCAGGCTGCTATTCTCCCATGGAGATGATCGTAGAGATGCTGGATGTAGTCCTGTGGAACGGCTTGCCATGCCATTTCCACCTGGCGCCTCAGTTGGACCAGCGTTCGTGCTGGACGTGCAGACCGCCTGAGACGACACTTCATCCAGTCCCAAACATGCTCAATGGGGGACAGATCCGGAGATCTTGCTGGCCAGGGTAGTTGACTTACACCTTCCAGAGCACGTTCGGTGGCACGGGATACATGCGGACGAGCATTGTCCTGTTGGAACAGCAAGTTCCCTTGCCAGTCTAGGAATGGTAGAACGATGGGTTCGATGACGGTTTGGATGTACCGTGCACTATTCAGTGTCCCCTCGACGATCACCAGAGGTGTACGGCCAGTGTAGGAGATCGCTCCCCACACCATGATGGCGGGTGTTGGCCCTGTGTGCCTCGGTCGTATGCAGTCCTGATTGTGGCGCTCACCTGCACGGCGCCAAACACGCATACGACCATCATTGGCACCAAGGCAGAAGCGACTCTCATCGCTGAAGACGACACGTCTCCATTCGTCCCTCCATTCACGCCTGTCGCGACACCACTGGAGGCGAGCTGCACGATGTTGGGGCGTGAGCGGAAGACGGCCTAACGGTGTGCGGGACCGTAGCCCAGCTTCATGGAGACGGTTGCGAATGGTCCTCGCCGATACCCCAGGAGAAACAGTGTCCCTAATTTGCTGGGAAGTGGCGGTGCGGTCCCCTACGGCACTGCGTTTGATCCTACGGTCTTGGCGTGCATCCGTGCGTCGCTGCGGTCCGGTCCCAGGTCGACGGGCACGTGCACCTTCCGCCGACCACTGGCGACAACATCGATGTACTGTGGAGACCTCACGCCTCACGTGTTGAGCAATTCGGCGGTACGTCCACCCGGCCTCCCGCATGCCGACTATACGCCCTCGCTCAAAGTCCGTCAACTGCACATACGGTTCACGTCCACGCTGTCGCGGCATGCTACCAGTGTTAAAGACTGCGATGGAGCTCCGTATGCCACGGCAAACTGCTGACACTGTCGGCGGCGGTGCACAAATGCTGCGCAGCTAGCGCCATTCGACGGCCAACACCGCTGTTCCTGGTGTTTCCGCTGTGCCGTGAATGTGATCATAGCTTGTACAGCCCTCTCGCAGTGTCCGGAGCAAGTATGGTGGGTCTGACACACTGGTGTCAATGTGTTCTTTTCACCATTTCCAGGAGTGTATTTCCAAAAACACCACATGACATTTATGTTCAAAAATGGTTCAAATGGCTCTGAGCACTATGGGACTTAACTGCTGTGGTCATCAGTCCCTTAGAACTTAGAACTACTTAAGCCTAACTAACCTAAGGACCTCACACACATCCATGCCCGAAGCAAGATTCGAACCTGCGACCGTTGCGGTCGCGCAGTTCCAAACTGTAGTGCCCAGAACCGCTCGGCCACTCTGGCCGGCTTACATTTATGTTGACTTCCTTAACGCAGCCGTCATGTCTATCTTCGATTGTTCTTGAGCGTATATTTATTTATAGTGACTTACGTGGCTTATTGAATTGTTTTGTAAATTTTACACTTTTGCGCTGCAAATTCCATTACGAAATTGGTAAATTTTCTCGTACAGGACGCCAGAAAGTTTACCATAACTTCGGCATGAAGATAGATGTGCTGCTCATCACATTCCCGCTGCACAGCAGTACCGGTGATCCACCAAAGATTAAGCGATTAAGGGAGGGAAGTAGCTACCGAAGCTCAACGTAAATGATTGATTGTTGGGTATCGGTAAAGCTTAATGGATCATAGCTGAAAATGCGTTAAGCAGGTGGGATTATACGTAGAACAGCACGACGAGGAACATCAGAGATGGACGCAGTTACTAGCAACAAATACATGTGCATAACACTTTCCTTTTCCTGTTTTCTTTCATAACTGAACATCCGAAATGTGATAACTACGTTTCCAGATGGGTCTTGAGCTATTTTTTATATTATTTTATATATATCGTTGGGAACACGTGCCTGCAACGTAGCTCTGAACGCTTGCAGGTAGGGTGATGTCACCACAGACAAAAGGCATACTTCCTAAATAAGTAATGCGGAACACCCGTTCAATAATTGGGGTAGGGTGAGGAGAGAACAAAGGTCTTCTCATGCCCGTACAGTCGATGATTTCTCATAGAAACGGAAGAACAGCAATAATGTCAAAGTACTTTAAAGAAAGATAACTGTGTCGTACTGAGGTGCGATTACGAAATCCAACCGGGTAAGGAAGAGAGTTATATGTGTGTTCATATGTGTGTTAAAACCTTATGGGACTTAATTGCTAAAGTCATCAGTCCCTAAGCTTACACACTACTTAATATAAATCATCCTAAAGACAAACACACAAAGCCATGCCCGAGGGAGGACTCGAACCTCCGCCGGGACCAGCCGCGCAATCCATGACTGCAGCGCCTAGACTGCTCGGCTAATCCCGCGCGGCAAGGAAGGGAGTTACCATGCACTATGGAATATAGTACTGACAAGCCGAAAGAATGATCAGATGGCTGCGAAATTCTCTACTTCTGTGATCGACCGGTTCAGAAATTCACAGTTATGAAAATTTAAAACATCTTCCATTTCCTACAGGAAAGTTGGCTATCTATTAGCGTCCGCAGATATTGCAACATGTAGTATTATTGAAGGTTTTTTTAGCGGTAGTGGTGTCGTAGGGTAATACCAATGTAATGTAATTCTACCCTAACTCTACCGTTCCGCCGGCCGGGGTGGCGGAGCAGTTCTAGGCGCTACAGTCTGGAGCCGCGAGACCGCTACGGCCACAGGTTCGAATCCTGCCTCAGGCATGGATGTGTGTGATGTCCTTAGGTTAGTTAGGTTTAAGTAGTTCTAAGTTCTAGGGGACTGATGACCACAGAAGTTAAGTCCCATAGTGCTCAAGGCCATATGAATCATATATATCTACCGTTCCGCATGTTGCTGCCCGTAATCAGTACACTCACTTCGGATCCGAAACTCTCACTTTGAAAATTGTTTCTAATAATGCTGTACGTACTTTGGAGTACCACACATAAAAACTAGCAGTTCGATCAGTAAAATTATTTATACATCGCGGTTACTGTTGAATTTAACTTAGATTGCTTCAATACGACAGCTGCTACTAGTGAATACAGGTTGATTAGAAATCCTCGTAATCATGTGGTCTACGGGCACTGTTGAGTTGAGAGCATTATTTAAGTTAGGGGAGCATTGTCAGCCTGGTTGACACTTTTCTTAAGCGTTGCAATAGGCAGGGCCCCTTCAGAGAAAGGGTCGCCTATTAGCCGCGCTCGAGTTGAGTAGCAAGGTGGTGAGGGTGCGCCAGTATGTTTCCTATGCTCATCACACCATAAATTCTACAACTAAGAATTCTCTTGCGTGTACTGGACGAGCAGTGCCAAAGATGCGAGGACCTCCCTTCACTAGCACTATCATTCTCAATCAGTCCAAATTCATCTATACGGATTATCTAGAATTAGTTGGACTGGTGTAACCGCAAGTTTTTACAAACTGGTAAAGAAATAAGAAAAGCCTATGTGGTTAAAGATCTATTAAAAACTGTGTAAGTGAGAGAGGTTTGAGTGTGCAGTGAAATGCATTGTTAAACTAGGCAAACAGTTCTCTATTCTAATTTCTCTCTTTGTTTAGATGAGACAGATGGTTTTAATTAATAAGAAGCACATTTTCACTGAGGCTACACTCTCATAATGTGCTCTCACTCTGTTCATATCCCTCTCTTAGCTGACAACTTAACGTAAGTTTGATGAAGTGCAGTGGTGGGGGGAAATCAACAGGTGAATTGCCTTTGACAATTGTGTTTGTAATTGCCTTCATGTACTTTACACCAACAACAGATATATGAAGTGATTCTTTCTGCGTACGTATGTTTCAGTGACTTACTATACTTCCAATGAAACGGAAGGTTATGAACCGTCAAGAAACTGAGGAAATATAAAGGTCCGCTTAACCTACCGAAAATTACACTACTGGCCATTAAAACTGCTACATCACGAAGATGACGTGCTACAGACGCGAAATTTAACCGACAGAAAGAAGACGCTGTGATATGCAAATGATCAGCTTTTCAGAGAATACACACGAGGTTGGCGCCGGTGGCGACAAATACAACGTGCTGACATGAGGATAGTTTCCAACTGATTTCTGATACACAAACAGCGCTTGACCGGCGTTGCCTGGTGAACGTTGTTGTGATGCCTCGTGTAAGGAGGAGAAATGCGTACCATCACGTTTCCGACTTTGATGAAGGTCGGCTTGTAGCCTATCTCGATTGAGGTTTATCGTATCGCGACATTGCTGCTCGCGTTGGTCGAGATCCAATGGCTGTTAGCAGAGTATGGAATGGATCCCAACGGCCTCGTATCACTAGCAGTCGAGATGACAGGCATCTTATCCGCATGGCTGTAACGGATCGTGCAACCATGTCTAGATCCTTGAGTCAACAGATGTGGACGTTTGCAAGACAACAACCACATGCACGAACGGTTCAACGACGTTTGCAGCAACATGGACTATCAGCTCGGAGACCATGGCTGCGGCTACCCTTGACGCTGCAGCACAGATAGGAGGGCCTGCGATGGTGTACTCAACGACGGACCTGGGTGCACGAACGGCAAAACGTCATTTTTTCGGATGAATCCAGGTTCTGTTTACAGCATCGTGATGGTCGCATCCGTGTTTGGTTACATCATGGTAAACGCTTATTGGAAGCGTGTATTCGTCATCGTCATACTGGCGTATCACCGACGAGATGGTATGGGGTGCCATTAGTTAAACTTCTCGGTCACCTCTTGCTAGCAATGCCGAAACTTTGAACAGTGGACGTTACATTTCATATGTGTTACAACCCGTGTCTTTTCCCTTCATTCGATCCCTGCGAAACCCTACATTTCAGCAGGATAATGCACGACCGCATGTTGCAGGTCCTGTACAGGCCTTTCTGGATACAGAAAATGTTCTACTGCTGCCCTGGCCAGCACATTCTCCAGATCTTTCACCATTTGAGGTGTGGCCAATGGTGGCCGAGCAACTGGCTCGTCACAATAACCAGTCACCACTCTTGATGAACTGTGGTACCGTGTTGAAGGTGCATGGGCAGCTGTACCTGTATACGCCATTCAAGCTCTGTTTGACTCAATGCCAGGCGTATCAGGGTCATTATTACGGTCAGAGGTGGTTGTTCTGGGTACTGATTTCTCAGGGTCTATGCACCCAAATTGCGTGAAAATGTAATCACATGTCCGTTCTAGTACATTATATTTGTCCAATGAATACCCGTTTATCATCTGCATTTCCTCTTGGTGTAGCAGTTTTAATGGCAAGTAGTGTAATAGGCGACCAGCGTCCCTCAGCATGCACCATCATTCGGAAGTGTGAGAACTGTACAATGCAAGATCCATAGAAAACACGACAGATGCCACGTATAAGTAGTGCGAAACCAGACATCAGAATGCAGCGGATGTTCATTTCAAAACTCGTCTTCAGAAATGTAGACTGTCTACAATCTATAAAAGATGTCGCTAAGGAAGCTTTACTGAGAGCAGGAAATATTTCAAGGACCTCTTCTGAAACAACAACCAAGTCACCAAAGCTTACCATGTCAGCGACCTTAGCTGATGAGCATTCTAATCCCTGGAATACCACATCATCACTTTCATCGAGCACTTCTTCAACAATTGTTAACACAGACGTACACCAAGTCGTCGCTAGTGCTGCTAATGCTCCAGGATCCTCGTTATCTATGATACACACCCAATATTGGAGGCATTATTTTCATTTGACTCATCCTGGCTGCGAACCACATAACCACCATGCTGTGGGTACAGCGTTCCTTAACGCTGAATGTCAGTGAGTTCGCACTATTATCACAGATCATTTCTGATGGACAGGTGTGTCCAAAGACCATGCGGTTAATTTCATATTCACAAAACCAGAATCAATTTCCGTCAAGAGTATTGGTCCTTCTGAGTGCAGAGAAAGAACACTACTTACCGCCTGAAGTCTTATCACTGTAACTCACGAGCTATAAGACAAAAAATTCATAGCGGTTTTTACCGACAATGCAAGAAATATGCTGAATGCCTGGAAAATAGTGGAAAAAAGTACATGCATATAATTCATGTAAGTTGTGTTCTTCATGTCATCAATCTCATCAAGTTGTTGTAGTTGTGTTTGAGGTTTACGGGCGCTAAACAGCGTGGTCATCAGCGCCCAAACGCATAGAAACAGGAACACATGCGGTGAAGGGACGAAGACGGACACCGAACAAGGAGAACGGCTAAAACACACAGGCCTGACGCAGTTCCAAATGCTCACATACAGAGGCAAAACAAGAGGAGAAGAAACACACTAAAAAAGGAAAGGAAACACAAGGAAAAGAGAACAGATACCGAAGGGAAACAAGGAGGTAATCGTGACTGGCGGACCTCTTACCTAAAACCTGGGTGAGCCAGTCACCCAGCAGCACATTAAAACCCACTCCCTAAAATCCGAGGCAACAGATTGGACAGGACACAAAACCGTAAGACCTTAACCACAGTCGCTGCGTCGTCTTGCAAAATAGAGGGCAAATCCGGTGGCAAAGAAACCACCGCCCTCTGGTCAGAGAATAAAAGACAGTCAAGTAAAATGTGGCGGACAGTAATCTGGACCCCACAAGCACTGCAGATTGGGGGGTCCTCCCGCCGGAGTAAAAAACCATGCGTGAAGGGACTGTGCCCAATGCGGAGGAGAGTCAGGAAAACCTCATCCCGTCTGTATGACTGGTAGGACGTACGCCATGGTCGCGTAGTGGCCTTTACCAGACGCAGCTTATTGTCAGAAACTGCCAACCACTCCTCTTCCCATTGATGCATAACACCAAAACGCAAAAGGGAGGTTACAGCATGGAGGGGGACGGCACATTTAACAACGTGAGGGAGGGAACATGCATCTTTGGCAGCCACATCCGCCAGTTCGTTTCCCCTAATACCCAGGTGCCCCGGCACCCAGCAGAAAGAAACCTCCTTCCCATGCCGTTGCAGGTGGAGTAGGGCATCATGGATGTTCTGGACGACAGTATCCGCTGGGTACAAGTGTTGCATGGTCTGAAGGGCACTCAGGGAGTCAGAACAGACGAGGAACTTAAGACAGGGAACAAATCTCATCTGCTCCAGTGCCCGCAAGAGTGCAAACAATTCGGCATCGAGGATGGTAAACGCCGCAGGAAGCTATAACTTGACGACTCGATCAGGGAAAACAACAGCACAACCAACAGAGTCCCCCTGTTTATAGCTATCTGTGAATACAGGTACATGGTCCGGATGCTGGTTTAAAATATCGTAAAATAAGGAGGTAAAAACAAACGCCGGAGTGCAGTTCCTCCGGTTCTCCGACAAGTCTAGAAGGATGCTGGGCCTCTGGAGCAACCAGGGAGGCAGGCGAGTAAAACCTTGTCGTTGGGGGGCCACACGCTCCACACCAAGGGACTCAAGCAAATGCTTGGCACGAATCCCAAATGGTCTCGTTGCCCTGGGATGACTGGAAAAGAGACGTTCCATAGGCAACGGTAGGGTACGCAGGGGAGGTAGGACAGGCAAGGAAATGACACACCCGTCGCACCATGAGGAGTTTCCACCGGATAGCGAGCGGCGGTTCCCCTGCCTCAGCACACAGGCTGGGGATGGGACTGGTACGGAAGGCACCAGTGGCCAGCCTGATACCCTCATGGTGTACTGCGTCAAGGATCTTCAGATACAAAGGCCTTGCTGACCCATCTACGGTGCAAGCATAGTCAAGACGCGATCGGACGAAAGCCCTATAAAACTGCAGCAGACGCGCTCGATCTGCTCCCCAGGACCGATGGCTCAGACACTTCAAAATATTCAGTGCCTTCAGGGCCCGCACCTTGAGGTCTTTAAGGTGAGGCAACCACGACAATTCGGAATCAAAAGTGAGGCCCAGGAACCTCACAGTGTCTCTAAAAGGAAGAACGGTGTCCCTCAGACGCAATTCAGGGGAGGTAAAAAGACGCCGAGAACGATTAAAATGAACACACACCGATTTGTCTGCAGAAAAGGTGAAACCCGTCTTTGTAGTCCATGCCTCTAAGCGCTTTATCGTAAGCTGCAACTGCCGACTAGCAGTGACAAGACTGGAAGAAGAACAGAAAACAGCAAAATCGTCCACAAACAAGGAGGTTTGGGCAGGACTCCGGATCGTGGACGTGATACTGTTAATAGCGACGGCAAAGAGGGTGACATTTAAAACGCTGCCCTGAGGAACACCATTCTCCTGCACGTACAAATCCGATAGCACATTACCAACCCGATACCGAAAGAGGCGGTGAGAAAGAAAGGACCGAATTAAGATGGGGAGACGGCCGCGAAAGCCCCACTCATGGAGTTGATTGAGGATAAGGAGGCACCAAGTAGTGTCATACACCTTATTAATGTCAAAGAAGACCCCTAGACAATGCTGGTTACGTAGAAAGGCCTGCTGGATGGCGGCCTCAAGCAGGGTCAAGTTGTCTATAGTGGAACGACATCTCCGAAAGCCACACTGAGAGGGGCTTAGGAGCTGCCTGGTCTCGTGCAGCCAAACTAGGCGGCGGTTGACCATGCGTTCCAACGTCTTCCCAACACAGCTCGTCAAAGCAATACTCCGATAACTACTGGGATGCGTTCGGTCCTTCCCTGGTTTGAGGAGGGGAATCAAAATCGGCTCCCTCCACGAGTCAGGGTACGAGCCGGATAACCATATCATATTGAAACAGTTCAGGAGAACTTCCTTGGATGGCAGCAACAGGTGCCGTAGCATGCTGTACAGGATTTGATCATGACCAGGCGCAGAATCATGAGCCACAGACAGCGCAGAATCCAGTTCCCACATTGTGAAGGGGCAGTTATAGGGTTCAGAATGTAGAGACCGGAAGTCCAAGTGACCCCTTTCGATGGCAGTGCTGTAGCGGCAGAAATCTGGATCACAGTTAATAGTGGCGGTAGAGTCCGCAAAATGCATGGCCAGTGTCTGGGCAATGTCTCTCGGCGCCGTGAGGAGACATCCCTGATGCAGCAATGTCGTGACAGGGAGCTGGCTGAGTTTCCCGGAAATCCTCCTGATGGCTTCCCATACTTTCGTAGAACTAGTGGAGCGAGAGATGGAGTTCAAGAACGATTGCCATGACCGTCGTTTGCTCTCTTTAATCACTCGCCGCGCTCTGGCCCTTGCCACCCGAAAGGACGCAAGATTGTCAGCTGAGGGACGGCACTTGAAGCGGTGCAGTGCTGCACGGCGGGCGCGGATGGCTGAATGGCACTCAGTGGTCCACCAAAGGACAGGACGCCTCTTGGGATGACCGGATGACCGTGGGATTGACAATTCAGCAGCATGTGAGATCACGGCTGCAACATGGTCTAGCCATTCGTGGTCGCTGGCACGGTGTTCCAAAACAGCCAGTTGGCTGAAAAGTGTCCAGTCAGCTCTGCAAAGGTGCCACCGGGGCGGCACTGGTAATGCCACAGCCTCATCCAGGAGGCGAATCCAGAGGGGGAAGTGGTCACTAGAATGGAGGTCAGCTGCAGCCTCCCACAGAGCAGAATCCGCAAGTGCTGGAGAGCAAAAGGAAAGGTCAATAGCCGATGACGACCCGGAAGCAGTACAGAAATGAGTGGAAGCACCAGAGTTGAGGAGGCACAGTTCTTCAGACATCATGACGCTTTCCAGAATGCGACCCCTGGGGCAAGTAGTCGGAGAGCCCCATAAGACATTATGAGCGTTGAAGTCCCCCAGAAGAAGAAATGGGCGGGGGAGTTGGCTAATAAGGTCCGTGGGAGCCTCAGAGTCTATCGCATCCGGAGGTGGTAAACAAACTGAACAGACTGTGAGCCTCCGACCCACAAGAATGTCAACTGCAACTGCTTGCAAGTCGGTGACGAGAGGGAGCTCAGATGAGGGGTGCATGTCACGGACAAAAACAGCAACACCGTCCTTTGCCCTTTGCCCCGTCAGATCATCTTTTCGATACACGGTATAGCCCCGTAAAGAAGGAGAATCAGTGGCCCGAAAATGTGTCTCTTGGAGACATAAGCACAAGGGGCACTCTCGTATAAGGAGTTGTAATTCGGCCACATGCGTCCTGAACCCATTCAGGTTCCACTGTAATATGGGAGCCAGTGATCAGGGTGGCTGAACTTTCACCCTGCCTCTGTGCTTTGGAGGAGAGACCGAACTGGCCGGAGATTTATTCCTGGGGCGATAAGATCGCCCCCAGTCGACATCAATGTCCATAAGCTCCGATGACGACCCACGGGAGATGTCAGATAGTACGATGGCCTCGTCATCGGACCGACGCTGACTAGTCTCCTCAGGTGGCAGAACCTTCATCTTCTGAGGCTTTGTCTTGGGGGGCTTGGAATGCAGAGCCTTGTCAAGAGTTGGAGGTTGACTCGCCTGGGCAGAAGGTGCCATATGCGGAGAGGCAGGAAGTACGTAAATGTCAGCAACCACGGCCTTGTCCGATGTAGCAGGGAGAGACGCAGATTGGAAAACAACCGCAGCAGCACAAGTGCACTGGCAAGCGCAAGTATTAGTGCTAACACTAGCAACCTCCGTTTGAGTAGCAACAGTGGCCAGTTGTACCGGTTTTTTGAGAGCGGAAGCGAAAGATGTTGAAAACACAGGAGGTTGCATGGCCTTAAAGAGCTTCTTGGCCTCACCATAGGGGATGCGCTTAGATGTTTTTATCTCCTGTACCTTCCGTTCTTCGAGATAGATGGGGCAGATCCGGCTCCAGACAGGGTGACTCCCAGAGCAATTCACGCACTTCACAGGCGATGAACAATCGGCTCCGTCATGGGCAGGCTGACTACATTTACCACAAGTGGCTATCCCATTGCACCCCAACGTAGTATGCCCAAAGCGCTGACATTTAAAACAGCGCATTGGGTTGGGGAAATATGGCCGTACGGGCAAACGTAAGAACCCCGCTTTAACATGTTCTGGGAGTCTCGGGCAACTGAACGTGAGAATAAACGAGTCAGATTTGACGAGGTCCCCATTGACTCGTTTCATAATGTGTTGCACGTCAACAATTACTTCGTCAGTCCACTCAGATTTTATCACGTCTATGGGGATATCCACCAAGTCCCTACACGTCACAACACCCTTACTATAATTCAAAGTTGAGTGGAGCTCGGTCTCGACAGCGTACTCTCCTAGAGAATTTGCTTTCCGAAGGGCAGCGACTTGACGGGAACTAGAAGTTTCAACTAACAGAGTCCCATTGCGCAGTCGCTTTACAGATTTCAGGGTTCCTGCAATTCCCTCAAGACCCTTGTGGATGTAAAAGGGAGAAATCCTCTCAAAGCTACCCTCCTACCTTTTAATAATCAAAAACACATTCTTATTATCAGCATGTGCTCCGTTACTACATTCTGTTAAATCTCTAGCAACACCAGGCGCTGGAGGACTCGCAGCGCGTAGCCGCTTTTTCGATGGGGTGTGTTTTCCTATCAGCGGCCCACCCAAGCCACTGGTAGGGGGAAATGTAGAGGTCGAAGGGTCCATTGCGGTCCCACGAGCAGCTAGGGAACTAAAAGTCCGCTCAGACAGAGCCCCGCGTGCCTGAGTAAGCCTTATACAACTGGGGTGCGGCAGGTGCCCCAGAGGTTGCCCGCTTGCGACTGTTCCACCCCAACAGCCATGCATCTTCTAGGCGCGGAGCACACCGAAGGATTGAGGGGTTTTTATAGAGGTTGGCCTTCCTCGCAATCCAGGCGGTCAAGCCAAGATTACCATTCCCCGCAGCACACAACATTTCACCGCCGCGCCGTACGGTGGTCGCTGAAGCATGTCCGGGGGTTACGGTGACAGGACACTGGCGGCGCAGACCAGTCCCCAGCTCAGGACCCCGGCGTCGCCAAGCCCGTACTCAGCAAGTGAAATCTGAGCCCCTGGGGGAAATCTCATCAAAGACGTCGTTACTGTACCCCTGCTGCAGGACCTATTCCAGATCGGTATGAAAATAATCAAACCATTCAAATTCAGTGATGTACTTCACGCTGTATTGGAATCAAAGCGGAAAGAAATGTTTGAGAATTTATCTCTAGCTTTGAAACATCGCTCCCCAATTCGTTGGGCTGAAGCTTTGATGTGTTTGGAGATCCTGATGAAGTACAAAGAGTCTGGTCTTTAATCCACTGCTTCCGCTTCAGTTAGTTTCCTTAACACTGTAAAAGTGCTGGGTTAAAGTCGATTACTACGACATGTGTTAGTGCCATCACCCAACTTGAGCCAGACCACTGCCTGTTGTCTGATGTGCATCATTTTTCTGAAATTGCAATAAAGGTGAACTTTCCAAAAATGACCATTTCACACTATCTCCAGAAGACCAGCTATGTAGCACTTCTGCAGTCAAAAACACAACAAAATCCACTTGCAAGCCTACCCTTGCTGCGGCATCAGTCTGAATACGGAATATGAAAGCCACTGATGGGATGTTAAGGAGGAAGTATGCTAGCCAATGCCGCTGAATTTAGAGCTTGCGGTGGTTTCATCTCCTCGGATGGTGTGTACCGTGTGGAAAGGATTCTGTAACGGTCATCCACTGAGCCATTTCCCCTGGAAACTTCTCACTCTATTACTATTAACAGCTGGAAGGAAGTGCAATTAATCGAGCCATGAGAGAATCCATAGCAAAATTCGAAACAAGCATTCTCCTATAAGAATCGAAAAGTTAGTATTTGTGCAGTGGAACTTAAGTTGCAGAGAAGACACTGGATTTGTGTCTTCAAAAACTTCAGAAAGATGCACTGAGTATACTACAGTTCAGATCGATGACATTGATAGTGATACGGAGTAATGTTATTTTGAAAAGCATCACAGTAACCAAAATCGTAGTCACAACCAACAGTTGGTGGGGATAATTATTTCGTAATTTCTCATAAATTTTCTCAATTGTGTTGAAAAAAAATGGCTCTGAGCACTATGGAACTTAACAGCTTTGGTCATCCCCTAGAACTTAGAACTACTTACACCTAACTAACCTAAGGACATCATACACATCCATGCCCGAGGCAGGATTCGAACCTGCGACCGTAGTAGTCGCGCGGCTCCGGACTGCGCGCCTAGAACCGCGAGACCACCGCGGCCGGTCAACTGTGTTGAGGCGTATTCCAACAATTCGAGTTAATTTCGAGAATATCTGAGAAAACTTCTATCGTATGACTGAAAGGAAACAATGTTAATTAAGGTATGTTTACAGGTAAATGAAGTAACATTCAAAAGTGGTTTCCACAATTTTTAGTCACATTTATTTTACGAGTACCTCACACGATCAAAATTTATATCTATAATTGTTATCATTATTCGATATCACCAGACTGCAACGGATGAAAAATTGTTCTACATAGTTATCGTCCTATCTCCTACTTACAAATAAATAATATGTAAGCAAAACTGAAGCTGTCAAAATCCAATTCACGTGTATTCGAAATTTCTCAATTTTTTATGTGCAACAGAGGAATGTTGCAGTAAAAATAAAACATAACTTTACTGATTAATCGTAGAGCACCAGAAAGCAAAATTTCTTGAAAAAATGTAAATTAAAAAAAATGTATCAAACATTGCGACACTTCCTCAGGCTCATAAAACATGTTTCTGTTATTCATAAACAACTTTTACCTTATCTCTAGTAAGAGGAAAGGCACGCCTTAAATCATGACTAAGAACGTTCTACTGAGTAAAAAATAACAAAATAATTACCTACATTTTGGTGTTTGTGCATGTAAGCATTACTTGCGTCAAAAGTAACTGCTTTCGTTGGATAAAAGCACAGAAGTTAAGTGATCAACTTATTTTTATTACTTAATGAATAAAATCTATATTCTGTAAGGATATAAAATACACAATTGTCTAACACTAAATAATGTACAGTTTTAATGAAGTGCAAAACGAACAAAGAGAATTCGCTGGCTCCCAGTTTCTCTCCGTATCAATGCTAACAATATCACTGGTAATAGCGCCATTTACTACGTCACCAAAATTACCGAAGCCTAATTTTGGCACAGCGCAACTCTTCTCGTGTTTAACTGAAATTTGGGTTCCACGTCTTAAGAGGGTTGCCCAGAAAGTAATGCACCGCATTTTTTTCCTCAGCCGAAAACAATGCTACGTGTGCGAAGCGTTACGTAGGTAGTATTTGAAGTCTCTTCAGGGAGCGCACCAAGTTTCCGTCACTTCCGACAGATAGTGTAACTGCAGGAAAGCTTCATAATGGCGTCTGTAACTGATGTACGTTACAAGCAACGTGTCGTCATTTAATTTCTCACTGCTGAGAAAGAAACTGAGGAATATTCACAAACGCTTGCGCAAAGTCTGGAGAATTTGCTGTCGACAAAAGTACAGTTAGTCACTGGGCACGGATGGCCAGATGATTAGAAGGCGTTTCAGCGGAGCTCCACGATTTGCAGCGGTCTGGGAGACCACCCACGGCTGTCACATCTGACATGTTGCATTCGAGGCCGAAAAGAAAGGTAAGCAGCGGAGCATACGTCACAGGCCTAAGCTCGCTCGCTCAACTCAACGGGCAAATGCGTTTCTAAACCTGTTAACTCGCAACTAGCTGCGTACATCCTAACGAGAATTGCATCTTCTACTGGAATTTATTATTATGAAATCTTGCTGATTACTAGTCGTACGATAAAATTTAAAATCAATGCTCGACATAAATGGCTTGCTTATAGCTTTTCGTCTCTTCTGTGTAGAAGTCATTTCATAAAATAGGTGGTGCCTTATGCAACTGATAATCATCTTGCCATGATTTTAGTGGCATTGTATCCCAGTATAGCAGTAACAAATTATTAGTAGGCCTATAGACCTCCTATCATTGCAGAACAAATAACAGAAAGCTTCCATAATAGTGGATTCCACCAGAAGATGCAATTCTCGTTTGTACATACACACCTAGTTACGAGTTAACAGTTGTAAAAACGCAGTTCTTCTGGTGAGTTGAGCGAGCTTGGCCTTACTTCGTGACGTGCGTGCCGTGACCCGTCTTTCTCTTGGGAGTCAGTCGCAGCTAGCTGACGTCACTCGTGGGAACAGACGCATTAGGACTCTGCAGTTGGTGCTGCGTCCGTCAATCAGCAACGGAAGTGTGGATACAGTTACGCGCACTCTTGGATATTCAGAAGTGTGTGCAAGATGGATGCCACCGTGTCTAACGGTGGATCACAAGTCGCACAGAAGAAATCCTTGGTCTTGGTTTGTAGCAGCGTTTTGAAGCTAAAGGGGAGGCCTTCTTGTCGAGGATTGAGACAGATGATGAAACCTGGGCTTCACATTTTGAGTCCTAATCAAAACTACAGTCGATGGAACGGCGCCATTCCCACCCCACACAGAAGAAAAAGTTCAAAGCAACTCCTTCCGCCGGTAAGGTCATGACCACCGTGTTCTGGGATTGTGAACGTTTGATTCTCATTTATTTAATCCAAAGACATGGTAACATTAATTCAGGAGCATATGTCATCACATTAACAAAACTCAAGATGCGCTTCCGGTGCCACAGCAACCCAGGAGATGTTTTGCTGCAATACGATAACCCTCGGCTCCACACAAGTCTGAGAACTTCTGAACACACCCCAAAACAGGGTTGGATAGTGTCACCCCCCATCTACCCTACAGGCAGTACCTAGCTCCTTAGGACTTTCACTTGTGTGGGCGATTTAAGGATGCCATTCGTGGAACACATTTTGAGGACAATGAGGAGGTAATTCACACAGTGAAGCACTGGCTCCGCCACCAGGACAAGGATTGGTATCGACAGGACACTCTGGGAGAAGGCCATAGAACGAGATGGAGATTGCTTGGAGAAAAAGGGTGCGTAGATAAAACACCATTCTTTCGTGCGTGTGATTCTCATTATGTTTAATAAATAATTGTTGAAGAAAAAATGCAGTGCATTACTTTGTGAGCAACCCTCCGATAAAGTTAACCCTTGTGAATAAAATTCTTCTGGGTTAGAGACCGCATTGTCATTTATAAAATTCCAACGTTTCGGCGTCTGTTGCAAGACGCCTTCCTCAGGGTGTGTTAGCAACACAGAGTCCGCTCAGACAGACACCCTGAGGAAGGCGTCTTGCAACAGACGCCGAAACGTTGGAATTTTATAAATGACAATGCGGTCTCTAACCCAGAAGAATTTTATTGACATTGACAACGGCCGCGGAAGCCTACGGTTACAAAGTTAACCCTTGTTAAAGTGAAAAATACATCTTGAGTATTATTTATATTTAATTGAAACAAGTGAAAGGTTTGTATTCAATAATTCTAATAAATCAAATATATAATGGTGGCCATAGTTTATTTGATAAATATTTCAAACTTTTCACGTCCAGCCCGCATTACTACTCGTTGTTATTGTTGCAATACAGTTTTCACTGTGGCTGGTATCATTTTGGAGTGTTTCACATTAAAAGCACGACAATCCTACTGAAACACAGCATATGAAAGTTAATACTTGTAATTCACATAGAGTTTTTAACTGTAACCACTTGGTTCACTGTAAATCGGAAGACGGCTTACGACAATATTTTCGTTGTTATTATAAATTAACATTCTCCTCCTCATTTAATTTCCCCCGTCTTATCATAATCTACATTAATCTCATACTTTCTATTCATTACTACTCTGTGTGATCCCACTCTATGCCTTCACTTGACTTCAATAACCCAAATGCGCTCGATTCAAAACCCTACCACTATCAGCACAACAATGCCTACAACGCTCGATGAAGTCTGCAGGCTACCAGAGAACTTGGCCTTGGTAGATAAGGTACACCTATGAATCAAAAATCTAGCACTGTCAACACCACAACGCTCAATGACTGTTTGCCAGATTACCAAAGAACGCTGCCACAGTAGATATGGTACACTACTATGAGTCGAAGTGCTTACGCTGGGCCTTCCAGGTGAGATGTATTTCCCCATAATAATAAATTTCACAGAACTTCGACGAAACTCACAGAAAGAGCAGTCCTCTCATACCTAGCTGTTGCCACACAGATGCTCTGGTGGCAGAATATTTGCGTGAGAGGCTGAATCAGAGGTGCATGTAACTACCACCTGTTTCACAGCGTTTTCGTTCACCTTTAGAAATGCCATTCTGCGTGGCACGGATTGGACAAGTCGCTGCCGGCCGGGGTGGCCGAGCGGTTCTAGGCGAGACAGTCAAGAACCGCGCGACCGCTACGGTCGCAGGTTCGAATCTTGCCTCGGGCATGGACGTGTGTGATGTCCTTATGTTGGTTAGGTTTTAGTAGTTTAAGTTCTAGGGGACTGATGATCTCAGAAGTTAAGTCCCATAGTGCTCACAGCCATTTGAACCAATTTGACAAGTCGATGGTAGGTATCCTGAGGTATGTGGCACCAGATGTGTTAGTATTTGCAACGCAAATCCCGTAATTAACGGCCTGCTGGTTTGCTGGTTAGTGGTCACTGAGGTTGTGGCCGATAGCGCCAGGGCCCCATATGTGTCCAATCGGTTCAGATCGCCAAGTTATCAACGTGAGTTTACTATCATTCTCTTCAGACCACTGTAGCACTATTCTGTACTTATGACACATACAGTTGTCACTCTGGGAGACACTATACTCTTTGGTGAGGATATCAAGTATGAAATGATGCAGATGGTCCGAAATAATATTCACGTGGTATACAGCTGTCGTTATCTTTGATTGCCTCCGTGGGTCGATAGAAACCCAAGTGAAGTCCATCGTAGCACAATACCGTTTCCACCGTGCACTGCCATTGTTCCCCTGCCCATTGAAGCCGTTATTGACGATGTCAGAGGTCGTCTGCTGTTCAGCCCCATGTTCTACAATTTGTACTGGACACTGTACCCCGAAACACTTGCGACTGCACAGCATCATAGCCTGTCGTTAGATCTGCAACATATAGCCGCCTCTTCTGTGATGAGGCGTAGCACCTTGTTACCTACCCGTGGCATTACCATACTTCTACTATGTGTCACAGACCCTCACAACTGTTGCATCGGAACAACTGATCAGCTCTGCCATTGTATAGATTCTTGCCACATACTCGTGGTTTTACCATCCTTCATCTACGTGTCACAGACGCTCACGACGGTCTCAGCCATTCCGTAGATTCTAGTTTCCGGAAGCCCTCCCATAATAATCAATCGTTTGTAAGAGTAGCTTATGTCACTCAATCTCCATCTGCGGTCCGTATTGTTACTAAAACGATTAAATGATTTCTCATCTGTCGCTGCTCCACTGATGTACCATGTGGCATTGAGTTCAGCCGTGGACAATGATCGTGTTTTTGCTCAGCAGTGTGTGTGTGTGTGTGTGTGTGTGTGTGTGTGTGTGTGTGTGTGTGTGTGTGTGTGTGTGTATTTGGAGAAAAGAAATTTAAGAGACAAATTGTTTTTAATTAAGAGATGTTCGACTGATATGACACATGATCCGATATCAAGGTATAGTGAATTTTTAATCTGCGAAAGTGGCGGAGGTTGGGCTGCAGTAAGAAGCTTCAAGTTTGTATATTTTGCAATAGGTATGCAGAGATGAAGAGGTTTTTCATTGTAAAGCAATGTGTGAAGAGTTACCCAGATAATAGACTGGGAGACACAAACGTTTATAACGGGTGACAGGAACAAAGAAACCAGCAAAATTTTGTTTAGTCCATTTTCTGAAAATTACCTTCAGCAGTTAAACAGAGAACCGACTCGAAGCATTAACATATTAGACCTTCTTGTGACTAACAGACCCGAACTAATTGAAACATTTAACGCAGAACAGAACAAGCGATCATAATGTGGTTACTGCATCGACGATTACAGCCTTAAATAGAAATATTAAAAAAGGTAGGAAGATTTTTCTGTTTTGCAAAAGTGACAGAAAGCAGATTTCAGAGTACTTCATTCTCAGTGGAGAGAAGTCTTTAAAAAGTACAAGTGATTTCAGGTGTGCTACAGGGGAGTGTCGTAGGACCGTTGCTATTCACGATATATATAAATGACCTTGTGGATAACATTGGAAGTTCACTGGGGCTTTTTGCGGATGATGCTGCAGTATATCGAGAGATTGTAAGAATGGAAAATTCTGCTGAAATGCAGGAGGATCTGCAACTAATTGACCCATGGTGCAGGGAATGGCAATTGAATCTCAGTGTAGACAAGTGTAATGTGCTTCGAATACACAGAAAGAAATATCCTTTATCATTTGGCTACAATGTAGCAGTTCAGCAACTGGAAGCAGTTCATTCCATAAATTATCTGGGAGTAGGCATCAGCAGTGATTTAAAATGGAATGACCATATAAAATCAATCGTCGGTAAAGCAGATGCCAGACAGATTCATTGGAAGAATCTTAAGGAAATGCAGTCCGAAAACAACGGAAGTAGGGTACAGTACACTTGTTCGCCACTGCTTGAACACTGCTCATAGGTGTGGGATCCGTACCAGATAGGGTTGATAGAAGAGATAGAGAAGATCCAACAGAGAGCAGCTCGCTTCTTTACACGATCATTTAGTAATCGCTAAATCGTTACGGAGATGATATACGTATAAACTCCAGTGGAAGAGTCTGCAAGAGAGACGCTCAGTGGCTCGGTACGGGCTTTTGTTGAAGTTTCGAGAACATACCTTCACCGAGGAGTCAAGCAGTATATTGCTCCCTCCTACGTATACCTCGCGAAGAGACCAACAGGATAAAATCAGAGAGATGTGAGCCGACACAGAGGCATACCGACAATCTTCCTTTCCACGAACAATACGAGACTGGAATAGAAGGAAGAACCGATAGAGGTACTCAAAGTACCCTCCACCACACACCGTCAGGTGGCTTGTGGAGTATGGATGTAGATGTAGAACATAATACCATACGACATAAGGGAATGAAAATAAGCAAAGCAGACTAATTTTCGTGTCGAACGATGACTCACTTCAGATACAGTTCGAATAGTAAAAAGTGCAGCATTAAATCTTTGAACAATATCATGAACATGGGCTTTCCACAACAGTTTAATATCTATATGAACACCTAGGAATTTGAACTGTTCAGTTTCACTAATCATATGCCTATTCTGTGAAATTAAAACTTCAGGTTTTGTTGAATTTTATGTTAGAAACTGTAAAAACACACTGTGATTTAGCGTTGGTTTATTTTCTACAAGCCATGAATTGAGGTTCAAATGGTTCAAATGGCTCTGAGCACTATGGGACATAACATCTATGGTCATCAGTCCCCTAGAACTTAGAACTACTTAAACCTAAGAAACCTAAGTAACCTAAGGACATCACACAACACCCAGCCATCACGAGGCAGAGAAAGTCCCTGACCCCGCCGGGAATGAATTGAGGTCATGAAATGCACTATCTGAAACCGAGCCAATGTTGCACACAACATCCTTTACTACCAAGCTAGTGTCATCAGCAAACAAATGTTTTGGAGTTACCCGTAATACTGCAGGACATACCATTTGTATAAATAAGGAACAGGAGTGGCCCACAACACTCATCCCTGGAGCAACCCCCACTTGACCACCTGACTGTACCCCACTCAGACCCACAATCACAACCATTCTCAGCACTGTGAATAATAACCTTTTCCTAGCTGTTGCTAAAGTAAGAGGTGAACCAATTGTGAGCTACTCTCCTTATTCTGTAATGCTCCAGCTGTAGAACAATATTTTGTGATCAACACGATCAAATGCCTTAGTTAAATCAAAAAATTTTCCTAGCGTTCGGAACCTTTTGTTTCACCCATACAGTACCTCACAGAGAAAACAGAGTATAGCATTTTCCGTCATTAAAGGACTTTTTAAGGTGAACTGTACATTTGATGGCAAATCGTGTGATATATATAATGACCAATTATCCTTACACACACAGCCTTTTCAGTAACTTTATCAAACACTGATGGCATAGAAATGGGTCTAAAATTGTCTACATTACCCTTTTCTCCCTTTTTATAAAGCGGTTTCACTTCTGAGTACTTTAATCTTTCAAGAAACTGACCATTCCTAAAGGAAAAATTACAATTACGGCTAAATACAGGGCTAACGCGTGCCGCACAGTACTTTAATATTCTGTTAGGGACTCCATCATAACCTTTAGAGTCCTTAGTCTTCAGTGATTTAATTATTTACTCAATATCCCATTTGTCTGTGTCACAGAAGTATTTCAGCTATCAATCTCAGAAAATCATTTCCCAAAAACGTTATATGATTCCCTGTAGAAACTAAACTTTTATTTAATTCAGCAGCATTGCTCAGAAATTGATTGTTAAATACTGTGCAAATATCTGATTTATCAGTAACAGAAATATTTTTACTGCGAACTGACTTTCTATCGTCGACCTTGTGCTGCTGACCAGACACTTCCCTTCACAACTGACCATATGGTTTTAACTTTATCCTGGGAATTATCTATTCTATTTGCATACTACATACCCTTTGCCTTCCTCATAACATTTTTAAGCATCTTAAAATACTGTTTGTAATGGGGTACTGTAGCTTGATTGGTTTGAGTACAGTAGCATTTAGTGTAAAAATTTGTGCATCATGGTCTGAAAGGCCATTCACGCTTTTACTAACAGGAACCCCATCTAGTAATGAAGAATGGATAAAAATATTTTCTACGGCTATGTTACTGTTCCCCTGCACCCTAGTTGAAAAAAAAAGACAGTCCACGTAAGATTTCAATTTATGAAGTCTACCAACATCCTTTTCCTCGCATCATCATATACTAAATATATATTGAAGTTGTTTGCTACTTCCTACGAAATGAATCAAGGACCCTATCTAGCTTGAACAGAAATGCTCTGAAGTCAGAGTTAGGGGCACCATAAAAACAACAATTAGAAGTTTAGTTTTACTAACTTAAACTGCCCCTGCGCAACATTCAAATATCTGTTCAGTGCAGTGTCGTAATACGTCTATTGACTCAAATGGAATACTGTTTTTCACGTACATAGCCACTTCACAACCCTGCAAGGAATTCCTTGGTAAACAGCCAGCTAATCTGTATTTTGGTAAAGGAACCCTCTGAATTGTCAAATTATTTAAGAGGTGCTCTGATACACCAATAATATCAGAGTCAGTATCTAGAAGCAGATTACTAACTTTATCTGTAATACCTCATATTTTGATGAAATATGACAATTTTTCTCTACTGGGAGATATTACATCCTCTGAAGGTGGGTCTTTAGTGAGAATACTTCCGTTAAGCAGGTATACCTATCAGCTGACTTCAATTTTAAAAAGTGGCAGCACTAACACCAACTACTACAGGAACTTTCCCATGAGTGATCCCATCACTACCAACCACAGCACTGTCACCTATAAGCTTTGCCACCCTCCCCTCCCTAAACCTATTGAGGTGCAGGCCATGCCTAGTGAATTCCTGTCTACTGGCACCATTGAGATGTGATCCATGCCCTCTGACATCAGCGCCCTCCCCAGCGCCATGTCAACGCGCCGAACAGCCTGATTCAGATGAGGCCAATCATGACGCTGAAACAGTTGCACAAAATGCATATTAGCGCCACCAGTTTGAGTAGCTATCATTACAGAGTCACCACCTACATCATATTCCCCGTCCCTATCAAGACTGCTCCCTGCTGCACCCACTATCACAACCTGATTCTCTTTCGTAAAATTCCTACGTAACTCCCCTATGCCGCCAGTCATTTGAGCCAACCCTGCACTAGGCTTCACAATGCTGATGACCTACTACTCACTCCCCACCACTTCCTGCAACTGCTTGCCCATATCTTTACTGTGCGCACTACCTAGCAGATGCATCTTCTTTCTGTTTGACTTTGCAACTGACCTAGGCCTCCTATATGCTGAGGACTGCTGCATGTTCCCTACATCTACATCTAAAGCTACACAAGGCTCTTCTCCACTCAACTCTGACAGTTGGTGAAATCTGTTGCATTTACGCAAACTTCCTGAATATCTCCTCTTTCTTGCTGCCTTCTTGCCAACTGCCAGTTACCATTCCGTGTCACCATTCACCCTCCTCAATCTATCTAGTTCCTCCATTGCGCGTTGTAAATACACCTGAAGGGCACAGATGTTACGATTCTGCTCCTTTATCAACTTATTTCTACTACAGATTCTGCATTTCCAGGAATGCTAGAATGCCCAGTGTCTTCCCCACTGCATTACTCCAATGAAAATTCTTTGAACAAATCCCACACCGTACTCCACTACTCACAAACCTACGACACAGCCCACACTTCTCACTCATGGTAAAATTTTACAGTCACTGATAAATTCTATACACCTACGTTACCAAAGCTGAGCTACTACAGTAGAACTATTTATAGAACTACCAATAGCGGTCTCGAAATTATCTGTCTACCAAGAAAGCAGCTACTTGTATTGATACTACTACACTACAACTAATACCAATACCGACAAAACGTCACAAAATTACTAGTTAAAACCAAGAATTCAAACAGCCACTGGAACACTTAACGAAGTTAAAACACTGAATAAAAGTCTTAGTGAAATATTCCACTAGAAACAATAAGAAGCTTCAGCTAAAAACCAAAGCAAGGAGTTTACTAAACGACTTCAAGGCACGGAAAACTCTAAAATACACAGCGAGCGAACGTTTCCAAAAGTTTATTAAATCGTTTTTTCGTTATAAACAGCACGAAGCACCGCTTCTCAACTATTAAATTTATTAACTGTGTAACAGTGCACAAATAAGTTTGTCAGTACTTAGCTTTATAAGCGCTGCAGCTACACTGCATGCCGCCAGATGTAAACACACTACTGAGGCTTAGACGAACGACGTAAGCACACTCACGAATAACGGACCACTCTGGTCAGTAACACAGGAAGAAAGACTGAGATTAATGAAGTCAATAATAAGTTACTTTTACAGCACATATTAACACAAATAAACCTTAAAATAAGTAACAGGATACTAAAACCATATAAAATATCGACGAACAATTTCAACAGCAGTCCAGAACACGTGACGTCACTCCAAAGAGCAACATACATAATTACATTTCGTTGGATAAGAAGTGATCACTGCTGCACTTCAGCGCTATTGTTAACAGAGGGATTCAGAGGAAACGGAACATTCTGTTTTGTCTATGTGATACACATTCATCGAGTACCGGTTATTTTTAAAAAAGTAGTCGTACCAAAATTCAGCAAAAATTAAATATTATACTTTCTTTCAAAGACTGCAGAAGGATCGCTAAGAGAACAATTAAATTGTACAGCATTGGCGTAAAAAGGTTTTGCCCGCCAGGCACTAGAACCCTATGCAAAAGGGTAATGGACAAGCCCGAAATGATGATCCGGCAGGTGTTGCTCATAGTCAACATCTTAGCTCCAGAAAAGTGTCGAGTGCCTCTTGAATGAGTGCTTTGTTCTCATTTGTACATACGAAGCGTCACTCCATCGGCAGAACACTAAGGAATTCTGTGACTTGATTCTTACGCAACACGAGGACTGTAGCTTCTTTATTCTTGGAATTCGTGAACTTCTTTGTCCATTTTCAAATCACGAATAGAAGAATATTCATACACAGAAACTGAACTGACGGAAACAAAGTGAATATTAGAGTTAATGGAGAGTGAACGTTTGGTATGCCATTATTGGAGACTACTGTATCGGGCCTATGTTCATTGAAGGAACCTGGAAAGAGATACGTACAGCTTCTTGAGCAAAAGATACTTCCTCTCCTTTAGGAAGTACCAACTTAAATAAACTGATGGATGTGGAGCCAACCCCATGGGTGGTCAGCTTGCTCGCTTGTAGGTAACTAACAGTTCAACAAATGTTATCCCTGCACGTTTACTTGATTTGATGCCAACAGACTTCCTTCGCTGGAATAAACTCAAAAGTGAAGCCTACATATATGTTTCAATGTGCAATGATGATTTCAAACATAACATTGCTGTAGCATGGCAGGAATGTCCTCAGAATATGTAGAAGACCTCCAACCGTCGTCTGTAAACATTTGACAATAAGTATTTATGAGCAGTCTTCTAAGTGCTGAATTGCTGAAGTAATATCTACGTTTATAGATTCCTGTTATATAATCCTATTTAATTAATTTAAATGCACCATAAACAACAGCAGTGCTGTAACTGTTAACTGGTGAATTATACTTACATTCCAAGGTCCTTGCAGTCCAGTCGGTATGCCGATTCAGCCATATGTAACGAAATGTGATCAGTATTCGTTTCCTTTTGCTCCGAATTTGCAACTGAATGTAGCAGCCCATTAGTAGTACGAGGTAGTTCAGTGTGATAACAGGATTTATAGTGTACTTTTTCGAATAGAAGATACTAACATATTCATTCTAAATTCCAGATATTGCAATTTCTGTGAAACTGCATGGCGGATTTCGGGGAGAACATAGCTGAATTCGTCTTTTTGACATCTACACTAATTACTGCAGAACCTTCAATAGTTCCATTTGAAAAAGTGAGATTGTTCATGATATCTAATAACTATAAACCATCTCTGTCTCTAAAAACTAATAAATCGCGGATAAGTGATATAAATTTCAGTCATTATTATTATTATTATTATTATGAGAACAGATCTTATTATGTTTGGCGGTTGGATAAGTGTCAACCGCTGTGCAGTGCTCTTATAGTTGCGCAACTAATGGTTAGCGACGAAACTATTTATTCGTTTGTAGCAGAGAATAATTAAAACAAAATTCAAAGATATAAGCTCTGGCGCTTGGCCATGAATCGTCAACTTATACCGTAACACACAAGTCGTCTCCGTATTCAGAAAAATGGATTATTATACTGAATAATTTCAGGAAACCAATCATTACACGGAACAATCTCATCAATTTATTTGTCGCAATCTGCAGTCAAAATCAGATACTAACACGCCACTATTGACATCGAGTAAGTTTTAATAAAACCGACTGAATCAAACTCCCTTCATTTAATATGTTATTCTCTGTGTAAAGGCAAAGTCTGAGCGATCTTTTGAACATCTCACTTTTTGGTAAGATTCGGTGGGACAATTGAAATGTAGCAGCGATAACATTATTTGCACTGCTCTCGTTAATGCAGCTATTTTCCATTACTGCAACCACTCACAGAAAAGCTTCTTTGAATTACACACAACGTTTAACTTTTTGAGTTGTTACAGCTACACATAGAGGAGGAACATCCTTTAGTGTGTACATGCTACAGTTTTCCTGAGTAAAACAGAATTACGATAACTTAAACGGTCCTGAATATATTTAAGATAGACAGCTCAGCTCATATATAAATGAAAAGAGATAAATAGGCATTAATGGCAACTAGAAAGAGACTGGAATAAAGTAAATCTGCGTACACAACTTTCCGCAGTCTACCTACTTACATGTATCTAATTTAGTTATAGAAAGGACTGCAAAAACGTAGAACTTGGGCTAAGAGAGCATAAATTAACCACAAATATATGCATTGTATTAAATAAACCCACACTGTATGAGCTACAATATTATTTCGTATAAGTAACTGACCTCCACGCTTCAAATTTTGAGTGATACTCTGGACATATATGAGAGAAGGGGAAACAGAAACAACAGGGAAAGTCGGTGATACGTCAGTAGGATAGGCGAGTAAGAGAAAAAAGATGAGAAATGTGAATCCAATTTACTGAATTCTGCTACCTGAGCATCAATAATTTATATAATAAATAAATAAATAAACAATATTATGATGAAAATTGTACTTGCCGCACAAGGCTTTGGGAAGTATAAGCGGCGATCAAAAAATTACTCTTTGAGATATTTGCTGCAGGGTATATGCACGTAGAGTGACTCCGATGAGAGTATATAAGCACAGACATATACGCATGGGAATAGTGTACGTACCTTTCGTGTCTTTCCGACGTTCGCGCGGTAAATGTGGAAACGTGAACTATGGCGGAGTTAATACCAAATACGTCCAAAGAGGACCAACGTGCTCTTATTGTTCTTTTTTTTGGGGGGGGGGGGCTTCCGGTAGATATCCCTCGGAGAACGAAAAATATGTATCGGGTAGCATGCCTGTCGAAAACCACTATTTTGAAATGGTGCCCAAATTCTGTGCTGGTCGAGATTCGACACAAGAGGCCAGTCGATCTGGGAGGCTACTCTCATGTATCACGGTTGATGCCAACTCAAGTGGGAGGCACTCAGGCACCCGCCCTGTAGTCGTGATCTCTCCCTACTCCATTATCACACCTTCGGTCTCTTAAAAAGCCCTTGAAGAGTCGACTATTCCTGTCGGACGAAGGTATGCGGCAGGCAGCTGCAGCATCGGTGGGATGATTCCCCCCAATGCTCATGGCGATTATGTATTACTAGCATACCGATTCAGGATTGTACGACCTTCGAAATGGAAACTTATTGATTGCTCCTCATACGAGCCATTATAAGAAATATTTAAATCCAGAACTGAGGAATGAATTAATCAAGCTAAACTACAAGAAACTGCTAGTGCAAAGCCGAAAAACGTTTCCCTTTCTAACGTCTTCCACTGGAATTGGATGACTATCTCCGTGATGATTTCAATTTTTCTAAACGAACCCTTGAAGAAACAAGCTTCTCTTCCCTGGATCTACCCTTTTTCCTCTATCAATAATATCTCCTAAGGATTCCAGATTAGTAAATAAACGCCGGTCGAGAAAGACTTGTGTAAATACCCCTATCGGGACTCTGTCAACTTTATGAGGATTCTTCCAATGAATATCTGTCGGGAAACTCTCTCTGCTACCATATGCTTTACGAGATTGTTCAACTTTCGATCGCTCTACACACATACTCGCTGATAGTAAATATCATTGCTTCCAGTGTGTTTTTGGCGATCCCACAAATAAGAGGGCAGTGGGCGTTCTCGCTAAAATCGATTACATCAGCATTGTTTGCATTCGATGTCAGATAAATATGTTCATTTATACTTACATTTATTTACATTTTTAAGCAACAAAACATGCTCCTTACCCAGTACTAGCTTAACTACATGACCATAACACACAGGTGCCGTCTACATGACCACGTCATCAGCCACAGTCCCTAATTATCTACGTCTACAGCTACATACATACTCCGCAAGCCACTTTACGCCACCTAGCGGAGGGTACCCTGTACCACCCGCTAATAGACGGAGGGAGAAACGGGTATCTATGTGCCTCTCTACGCGAATTGTGTGTTGGCAACACAAGAATCGTTCTGCAGTCAGCTTCAAATGCCAGTTCTTTAAATAATGTTCTCTCCAAGGACTCCCATTTGAGTTCCCAAATCATATCTGTAACAGTTGCATGTTGTTCAGATCTACCATTAACACGTCTAGCACCCCTTCTCTGAATTTCTTTGATGTTTTGCTTTAATCTGACTTAGTGCGTATCTCAAACACTCGAGCACCCTATCATCCTACAAGTGGTCTCTTTTACAGATGACTCACACTCTCCCAAAAGTTTGCCAATAAACCTAAGTTGACCATTCCCCTTCCCTACCACAATCATCACTCGATCGTTCCATTTCATATCGCTTTGCAACATTACACCCAGATAGTTAAAACGACATGATTGTGTCAAGTGGAGCACGTATAACGTATCGAAACATTACGGGTTTGCTTTTACTACCCATCTCGATTAGCATTCCTTTACATACACGTCGAGCTAGTTTCCATTCATCACACATACTAGAAATTTTATCTAAGCTACCTTCTATCCTCTTACAGTTACCCAACTTCGACACCTATCCATCAGCAAACAACCGCAGATTGCTGAAAACCCTGTAGCGGTCCTATCACACTTCCCTGAGGTGCTGCTGGCGATACCCTTGTCTCTGATGAACGCTCGCCGTCTAGGACAACATACTGGGTTCTATTGGTTACGAATTCTTCGAGCCGCTGACATACCTGGAAACTTATTCCATATGCTCATACCTTCGGTTACAGTCTGCAGGAGGCCAATGTGTCAAATGCAGTTAGAAATCTAGAAATACGGAAAACGCCAGTTGCACTTCATCCAGAGTCTTCTTTAGTTATCGGACTTTTCTGTACCACCACCACAGTACCAGCGGCAGCTATTGCCAGAATTTCCTCAGCTCGCTGTCTTCAGTTATGGATGGATGGATGGATATGGTGGAAATGGGCGCTCAACAGTGTAGTCTTTAGCGCCCGAATGGAAATAACAACGGACAAGTGTCACTAAAATGCCGCAAGTGCTAAAATAGGACTAAAATTAAAGGTGAAAGGCTACATAGGCAGTTTGCACGTCAACAGTTGCAAAGTGGAATGCTGCACAGAAAGAGGATAACTGCAAAAGAACGTAGGTGAAAGGGTTAAAATGAAACACATAGCACATATTTGGAACTGGCCTATTACAAGTATAAAAGGAGTGGTAAGCCACTCGGCAACACACTAAAAATTCCAACCCAAAAATTTTTGGCTGAAGGCCAGAAACATCACAGTACCTTAAAACTTTCTTGACACTCGCCTCGTCATCGGCTAGAATCGAGGGCAGATCCCCACTAATATTAACTTCCGCCCTGACAGAACGATATAAATCACACTCAACTAAAATATGGCGTACAGTGATTCGTACGCCACAGGCATCACACAGTGGGGGTTCTTCTCGCCGTAGTAAGAAGGCATGCATAAGGGGACAGTGGCCTATGCGAAGCCGTGTAAGGGTCACTTCGTCACGCCCAGGTGACCGGCACGAGGAACACCACGGCTGAATGGTGGGTTTCACCAATCGCAGCTTATTTTCCCTCACGGCCAGCCATTCCTCCTCCCACAATTGCATATACTTCCGCCGCAGCACAGAAACAATACCTTGCAAAGGAATAGAACATTTTGTCACTTCCGGTAATCTGCAGGCGTCCTTTGCAGCTCTATCAGCTTGTTCATTTACCCGTATGCCCACATGCCCTGGCACCCAGTAAAAGGACACTTGCTTGCCCTGTCGTTGGAGGATGTACAGTCGGTCGTAAATCAGCTGTTCCAACTTCTCCGCTGGGTACAGGTTCTGCAGTGACTGTAATGTGCTCATTGAGTAAGAGCAAATTAGAAGGTTTTTGCCCTGAGTACACCGTATCTGCTCCAATGCCTTCAGGATCGCGTGAAGTTCTGCGGAAAAAACAGTGTATTCCTAGGGAAGACGAATCCTGATGACACGTTCGGGGAACACTACTGAGCAGCCAATAAAATCCCCCTGTTGGGATCCATCAGTGTATACTACAGTAAAATCATGATGCCTATCTAAAATGTTAAAAAATAAAGATTTGAAAGTAAAATCTGATGTACTGTCTTTCTTAAAATTTGCCAAATCTAAAATCAGTCTGGGCCTCTGGAGGAGCCAAGGTGGGTATCTGCACCAACCTCGACATAAAACATTGAAACCAGCCACACCCATCTCTAAAATGCAGTCCTTTGAACGAATCCCATAGGGCCTTGTTGCTCGTTGCCGGTTGCGAAAAAGCCTTTCCAGTGGAGGCTGAGCAACAGTGTGGTATGCAGGCGTGTATGGTGTGGATAATGTTTGATAGGCCTGGCGCACCATTAGTAGACGCCACCGGAGGTGAAGTGGCGGTTCACCTGCCTCTGCACACAGGCTCGGTATGGGGCTCGTTCTGAACGCCCCAGTGGCCAGCCGAATCCCCTCATGGTGCACCACATCCAACAGCTTCAAGTAAGACCCGAACACCGTGCATCCATAATCAAGCCGGGACCGCACGAAGGCTCTGTAAAACCGGAGCAGACAAGTCCTGTCTGCCCCTCATGTGAGGTGACTAAGACATTTTAAAATAGACAGCGCCTTAAGAGACCGTTTTTTCAGTTCCTTAACGTGTGGCAGCCACGTAAGCTTAGAATCAAAAGCGAGGCCCAGAAACTTCACAGTGTCTTTAAAATTCAGAACGGTGTCCCTCATCCTCAACTCAGGCAAGTCAAAAATGGAACGAGAATGGTTAACAAGAACACACACCGACTTATCAGTTGAAAACTGAAAACCAATTTTCTGTGCCCAGTCATCCAAACGTCGGAGTGTGAATTGCAACTGATGAGTCGTCGTTGCAAGGCTTGAAGAGGAGCAAAATACAGAGAAATCGTCCACAAACAAGGAACACTGCACAGGACTTTTCACAACAGACGTAATACTATTAATAGCAATAGCAAAGACCGTCACACTTAAAACACTACCTTGAGGGACACCGTTCTCTTGTTCAAAGCGACTAGACAGTACGTCTCCGACTCGGTACCGAAAATAACGTGGCGACAGGAAGGACCGAATAAAATTGGGAAGACATCCACGAAAACCCCAATCGTGGAGCTGCCTGATGATAAGATGCCTCCAAGTAGTGTCGTATGCCTTTTCAATGTCAAAAAATATTTCCAACAGGTGATGCTGGCGCAGGAAAGCCTGTTGTATGGCCGCCTCCAGGAGGGCCAGGTTATCAAAGGTGGAGCGATACCTCCTGAACCCACACTGAAAGCGACTAAGGAGTTGTCTGGCTTCTAGCATCCAGACAAGGCGGCGGTTGACCATCCGCTCCAAGGTCTTTCCCACGCAGCTAGTGAGGGCAACACTACGGTAACTACCCGGGCACGTGCGGTCTTTCCCAGGTTTTAAAAGAGAAATTAAAATTGCTTCACGCCACGAGTCGGGGAAGTGACCGGATATCCAAACTAGATTAACAAGTCGGAGGAGGATTTCTTTATTTCTCCCTGTGAGGTGCCGCAGCATGCTATAGTGGATTCTATCCTGACCAGGGGATGTATCACGAGCCCCACACAATGCAGAATCCAGTTCCCACATGGAAAACGGGCAGTTGTACTCTTCTGTATTGGGTGAGCAGAAGTCAAAACTGCTCCTCTCAGCAGCCACTCTGTGGGGCTGAAAAGCTGGATTCTGACTGGCGGTTGCAGTAATAGCTGCAAAATGAGCCGCCATAGACTGGGCAATATCTTTTGGGGTCGTGTGGAGAGTACCATTCCACATTATAGCAGCCATAGGGCATCTCCCACCTCTCCCAGAAATCCTCCTGATGGTCTCCCATACAATGGAACTTCGTGTAGAACGGTTAATGGTGTTAAGGAACTGCTGCTACGACCTCTTCTTGCTCTCTCGTATAATCCGACGACACCTTGCCCTCGCCACCCGAAAAGCTGCAAGGTTCTCTACAGTTGGCCGGCATTTGAATCTACGCAGAGCTGCCTGCCTAGCCCTGATTGCACAGCGGCATTCGTCGCTCCACCAAGGGACAGGCTGCCGCTTCGGTTGTCCCGTGGACTGTGGGATGGACGCTTCACTGGCGCGGTGGATCACTTCAGTAATATGATCCACCCATTCCTGGACACTGACCCGATGTTCAAACTGGGCGAGTTGACTGTACAGTGCCCAGTGGGCTCTACCGAGCACCCATCGAGGCGGTTTCCTTTCTGGTTCCACTGCATGTGGCAGGTGAATCCGGATGAGGAAGTGATTGCTGCCATGTAAGTCATCAACCACTTCCCATGCAGCAGTGTGGGCGATGGCTCGAGAGCAAAGCGATAGATCAATGGCAGAGAACGACCCAGTTTCAATGCAAAAATGCGTGCTTTGGTCTGTATTTAGCAAATGGGCACTGGCAGACAGAAGAAGTTGCTCTACCCCCAGGGGTGAGTACTTGCTCTACCCCTGGGGCAAGTACTCACAGAGCCGCAAAGCATATTGTGTGCATTAAAATCACCACAGAGGATTAAGGGGTGGGGGAGCTGTGTAAGAAGATCACTGAGAGCCTCTTCGTCAAGCACATCATGTGGGGGCAAGTAAAGCCAACATACTGTTATCATATGGCGCACATGTACTAATATTGCAACTGCCTGTAAATCCGTCGTGGGGGAGAGAGGCGAGGAGTGGTAGTCGGTGTTGACGAAGATACCTACTCCTCCTCGAGCTCTCTGTCCACTCAGGTCGTCCTTTTTGTGGAGGACATAACCACGTAGCTCTGGGGTGTATGTTTCACTGAAATTTGTCTCTTGCAGACATACACACATAGGTCTATCCTGAATCAATAGACGTAGTTCCTCCACATGTGTCCTGAACCCTTGCAGGTTCCATTGTAGTATGGGAGCCATCACGGTGGTTGTATGTTCTGCCTCTGTTTCTGCCGAGGTGGGGAGACTGTAGCGGGTGGAGGCTCAGTCTTGGGGCGAGATAATTGCCCCATATTCTCAGACTCCATCAGCTCTGGGGAAGAGTCTGATGAAGCGTCTAGCGGGACCACATTAACATGATCCGAGGGTTTACCAGCCAATTTAATCTGTTGGTGCTGCTTCACATGTGCTTTCCTTTGTTTAGAGGGCTTTGCTGGAACCGGAGCTGGGCTGTTTATGACCATGCTGGGCTTTGGAACATCCTCAGCAGTCGGATATGCCTGGGGCTCTTCAATGTGAGCTACTGTACCTTTCTCTGCTGTTCTAGGAGAGGCTACATGCTCTGATACAGTTGCTGTCTTACAAGTGCACTGACATGTGCACGTGTTCGTGCCAGCACTAACAACCTCCCTCTGTGTAGATGCATCGACCGTCAGAGGCGGCTTCTGAGCAATGGAAGCAAAGGACGTAACGAATGTGGGGGCTGCATGGCCTTATAGATCTTTTTGGCTTCACCGTAGGGGATACGCTTAGTTGTTTTTCTTTCTTGTATTTTACGTTCCTCTAGGAAGATTCTACAGTCCCTACTCCAAACACGGTGGCTTTCAGAACAGTTTATACATGTGACAGGCGACGAACAGTCAATTCCGTCATGGGCAGCCTTACTACAGTTGCCACACATCGCTTCTCCCTTACACCCTAGAGTTGTATGCCCAAAACACTGGCACTTGAAACAGCGCATTGGGTTTGGGACATAAGACCGTACGTTTAGTCGAAGAAATCCTGCCTTGACGTACTCTGGGAGTTTGGGGGTATTGAACGTAAGAATGAAGGAGTCTGATTTCACCAGGTTCCCATCCACCCTTTTCATGATGTTCTGAACGTCAACAATACCCTCCTGAGCCCACTCACTCTTTAATTCTTCTACAGGAATGTCCACGAGATCCCTACAGGTAATAACACCGTTACTGGAGTTCAGGGTGCTGTGAAGCTCTGTCTCGATAGTGTATTCCCCCAAGCTTTTAGCTGTTTGAAGGTTAACTGCTTGCTGAGCAGTTGATGTTTCAACAAGCAGTGTCCCATTCCGTAAACGTTTCACTGATTTTAAAGTTCCAACTATTCCTTCTAGACCCTTTTGGACATAGAATGGTGAAACCTTTTCAAAGGAACCCTCTTTCCTTTTTATAATTAAAAACATATTCTGGTTTTCAATATGTGCTCTGTTACTCTGAACTGCTGTACGTTTGCTGACGCCGGAGTCAGGAGGACTGGCTAACCTAGCCCTCTTGTTGGATTGGGCGGTAGTGCCTACCAGCGGTCCACCCATCCCACTGGCCAGCGAAAAATTAGGAGGAGGAAAAGAGGAAGAATTCGTGGTATTCATGGTCGTCCCACGAGCAGCTAGGGAAACTTACGTCAATCCAGACAGAGCCCCACATGCCTGGATAAGCCTTGTACAACTGAGGTGCGGCAGTTTCCCCAGAGGTTGCCCGCTAGCGACTGTTCCACCTCAACAGCCATGCATCTTATCGGCCCGCAGCACACCTCAAGATTGAAGGTTTTTTTTATAGAGGTATGTACCGTCCTCGCGATCCAGGCAACCAAGCCAAGATCCCCGGTCCCTAAGACACACAACGTTCCACCGTTGCGCCAAACGGTGGTCGCTGAAGCACGCCCAGAGCTTACGGTATCAGCAGACTGGCGGCGCACACCAGTCCACAGCTCGAGGACCCCGGGTTCGCCAAGCCCGTACCCAGCAAACGAATGCTGAGCCCCCTGAGGAATGTCTTCAGTTAAGTGCTGCGCTGAGCAAGTGTGATGTGTAAATTGTGCTACCAATTTAAATGAACCGATTAATGAGAACAGCTTGCCGAATACCACAAACAGCATCACACTCAAGGAAAGGAGCATGTAATACCAAAAATCTGTTTTGTAAACTTTTGTTACTTTTGATCAGACCTGACTGGGGTGCAAGCACTGAGTAATACAATGTGATAGAGTGACAAGAATTTTACTAATGGCTCTGAGCACTACACAAAAGCATTCTAATGCCCTTATTGTTCTTGAAATGTGAAGTTATCTTCGAACATTTAAGGCCGACAAGAAGCAATTGGCGGTCCGTTCTGTAGAATCAATATTGTCTGACAATGTACCACAAGCAGGTCGCTGTATAATATAATTAACTACGTACAGTGTATATTTGCTTTTTATGAGACACCACAACAAGCAGTCACTTTATTATTCGGGCACATGTCGTATAGGCGGCGGTGGTTCCAGCAGTAGACGGAGCAGGCTCATTCTGTGCTGCGTTTCCGTGTTGTTAACACGTATGGTGCACAGTACGATGGGGCGAAAAGGAAACAATCAGTGATTTGAAAAAGAGACAACTTGTTATTTTCCATTACGCTAAAGGACGTTCCGACAGACAGACTGCCGCACTGTTACAAATGCGTAAGAGTGCTGTATGTGGCATTATACGAAGATTCAACACAGAAGATAGAATCGAAGATAAATAAAAAAGACGGCACCCAAAGAAGCTGCGTAGAAGAGAGAAACGCGGCGTAATAAGAATAATTAAAACATATCCAAGATTGTCGGCAACGAAAATTGCTGCCGCAGTGCAGCAGGAATATGGGAAGGACGTGCACTCTGAAACAATCCGACGAATTATCAGAGGAGAGGGGTATAATGGTTGAGTAAGAAGGAAGAAAACTATGATAAATGAGAGGAATAGAATGCAACGATTGGACTTAGTGAAGCAGCACATAAATATAATTGTGAGTTGGTGGGACGAAGTAATTTTTGTCGATGAATGTCAAGTGCCGGCCGGAGTGGCCGAGCGGTTCTAGGCGCTACAGTCTGGCGCCGTGCGACTGCTACGGTCGCAGGTTCGAATCCTGCCTCGGGTATGGATGTGTGTCATGTCCTTAGGTTAGGTTTAAGTAGTTCTAAGTTCTAGGGGACTGATGACCTCAGAAGTTAAGTCCCGTAGTGCTCAGAGCCATTTGAAACATTTTTGAATGTCAAGTGCAGAAAATTAAGAGAAGAATTTCAATCGAAGCGTCTGCAACCCACAGTTCAACACGGTGGTGGAGGTGTCATGATTTGGGGTTCCATATCGTCTTCTGGGATAGGCGAATTAGCATTCATTTAAGGTACAATAGACAAGCATAAGTATCTGAACATCCTATGGGAGAACTTACTGCAAAGTGCTACAAGTTTCGGTCTTTCGAGGACGCTCAAATTGTATCAAGGCAATGATCGGAGGCATAAAGCGGATATTGTGAGACTCTGGACGCTGTAAAATTACCCTAAACTTTTGGATACCCCTTCTCAGAATCGAATCCAGTACAAAATCTTTGGAGTGAATTGAAGCGAGAAGTACGACAAACGCCAGTGACATCATAACAAGCCCTAAAAGGAACGAATACTGGGAGAATGGTGACAAATAGGTCCTGATTATAAGCGAAAGCTTGTTCACCGTATGCCTAAACGCTTGAAACATGTGATTAAGCAAAAATGACTGCATACATGGTATTAAAATGTACAAGGTTGTGATTGTTACACTTGCCGGCCGAAAACTTTTGTGGCTGTGGTAGTGCGCATGTTTCTTTGTATGTTATTGTTTGTGGTCAGAAAATGTGTGTGAAATCTTATGGGGCTTAGCTGCTAAGGTCATCAGTCCCTAAGCTTACACACTACTTAAGCTAAATTATCCTAAGGACAAACACCACACCCATGCCCGAGGGAGGACTCGAACCACCGCCGGGACCAGCCGCCCAGTCCATGACTGCAGCGCCCAAGACCGCTCGGCTAATCCCGAGCGGCTTTTATGTTCTTTGAGCTAAGTTTGCAAATAAGAAAGTGCTGTTCTGTTATTTATTACATAGTCCTATACCATTTTGTGCCGAAACTACTCCTGCAATATGTGATGCATGTATATAATGAAGTAAAAATAAAACATAACACTGGTGGGCGAATACTTATGTGAGTCACTGTAGGTATCTTATGTAAATGTTTCAATTTTTGGTGCTGCTTCCTTTATCTTGGCACTGCGTGAAAGATAAGTTCAGGCAGGTACTATGACATGACGCACTGTGTATGGGTGAAAAAGATGGTTTGGTTGCGATCAGTGTTCGAATGTTGCACGCACCGTGACGCGGGGGCTAGACGTAGCGTAAGGTATGCTTATGTGTGTGTGTGTGTGTGTGTGTGTGTGTGTATTGCTGCATTGGATCTGGGTCCGCGCGCTAACTGGTGTCGGCGCTGTTTCCACTCTGATCACTGTCTGTGGACGGATCGACGAGTTTCTTTCAAAGTTAAAATAATACGGACGTGACGTCAGCTCACCCTTGAACGCATAATGGCAGATGACTGTTGTCCACGTTTGCTCTCATACAAAGGAACTGTTAACCATAAAACGGAGGATGACACGTCATACGAAAGAGGAGAACTCCACGAGTTTACCAGCGTTCTCGTATTATTTGTAATCATCGTATAGAAACAGATGCAGCATCGAGAAATTTTCCTGTAAGCACCAGTCAGCAAAATGACAAACATGACATTATTTAATGTACAGTGAAATTCGGCCAATCGATTTGTACCCCTCAACGAGGCCCTTCAACTGGTGCAGTGAAACGACTTCTAGCATAATTAGTAGAAGAATGAGACACATTTTCATTGGACCTCAGCTGAAATTTGGTATAAAATCTACGTCAAAACAAGTACACATTTAAATGATAGAGCAGAGCACTCAGTCGTCCTTTACTTTCAGCTTTTATTAGGCAAATCTAGATTTCGGCTAGTGCGTAGCCATTATTAGTGTACTATTTTGTCGCATCAATGCATGTCCTAATACGCCAGTTCCCTGTTGTTCAGGCTTGTGTCACAGTTCGTTCAAGACTATTCTTAAAGACATAAGGTCATATAGCGAGTGACCTACACAGCCTGTTGAGTGAATGTAGCACAATAATGAGAACAGTTTCAGTTATTAAGAACCGAGCTTTGCGTCGTAGCCTCACGCTCGCTCCAGCTGTCCAGTTCTCCAGCTCTTGTGATGAGTTGTGCAGTGCGATCGATGGCATTCGCAGTAATAACACTCGATTACATGTCCACGATACTGTAGTGAATAAATGTAATAGATGCTCCAGCACAGTCTGTTAGGAAGCCGAAGATTCAAGATGATGACTTTTACAGGATGATCATGGTGCTCGCCGCCTACCATCTACTAATGGAAACACTGGCTGTCTTCCGACAACATCACATCACAGAGTGCTTTCAGTATCGGACTTCAAGGCGATAGCCAGCAATAAGGCTTCATGTAATCCACCTTCCTGTTCAACACTGAGGCGGCTTCGGGTGCTGATATCTACCATAAGTGGGGAAGAGAGCAACCAACCACACGACTACCGGCAGCAGAGAAATCGCAGATGGGTCATCTGTGTCATCGTAGAATTCAGAGTGGGACCGAGCACACTCCACAGCCGGCGTGAGAACCACTTCTTGATGGGCACCCGCAGCGCCGCCAGGTTAGCTGGCACCACCTCCTGCGCGCAAACGCTGAGCTGACTCGGTGGATGTAATGTGGTATCCAACACACAGCTGAATTAGTAACAGTCTAGGCTGCCGCAGAAGAACATCGAACTGACCTGTAAACGTTGTGAATAAATATCTGAACTCTATGTCTCTGCTGTCCACACACCCTAACCCTCCAGCCCCCCCCCCCCCCCCCCTATAAACTAGAGTCATAAGTCCGAAGTGTTGCACTCCGACACACCCATCAGAGGGTTTGACGTCAGAAGTGTTCACCTCCAATGCGTGCAGTTCGGTGGTAATGGTCTGCATCTGCGACGGTCACGCGTCGTGACAGTAATCGTAACGCGGTAATCATAAAAGACTCTCCTTTTACTAGGTTGTGATATGGAAGAGTTTAGGCGTACTCATGGGCATCTACGTTGAAAGTATCTGTATTGAAAACTACGAAATGTGTTCATTTATCAGAATATGGAGAAAATTGTAAAGAGACACATTTGCGATCAGTAGGACGTACTGTTTTTTATTTAATGCGTCATAGTGACCCATGTACTACGTTGGTGCTAGTAACGTGTTTCGGTTGTAAACGGTACTGTCAGCAGCACACGAGTGTAGGAAGTGTGGCTGGGCGATGGTCACCAGTCAAGTCTGTAAGTCGTATTGGTCTTGTTTGGTGGGTACGTGTTGCTCTGTTTCGAGCACGTATAAAATTAAGTTAAAGGTAAATTCCACAAAAATGCTAGTAGCAAGTTTAGCTAGTCCCAGTGAGAATATAAAAGCTCTGACAGAGCAATTTCCGCAGTTGTTAGAGGACAATGCTCAACTAAAGTTACGCCATAATAAGTTACAGTTCAATCAGAATCTTTGCGGCTGCCCAAGGGTCACAGCCGGGTTCGAGTGAATTTAAGTCGCCAGTAGCAATGCCCCAATTTTCAATAGATCATTCAGTAGCTAACCTAATCACATCCTTCGAGGCAGAAAAACAGAGGACGTGTCGGCACTCGTTAATGATGTATTGGCAGCAGCCGGAATGAAAAATGGTCCGCCGAAACTACGCAGCGGATGGCCAATATACGCCCAACGAGTGAAGCCAAGACATACGTGCTCTATTACGAAACACTGAGCAAGGAAAATACATTTCAATAATTCCCGGAAGGTTTGCATAAGAGATACCGTAAGCAGAACAGTACTAGGTTGTCTCGAGAAAACTTGAATGCGTTTACGCAAAAGGCATAGAGACTGTGGAGACAGACGGAATTCTTAAAGTAAATGTGGAAACATATGAGTTGACGGGGAATCCAGAAGCGGATCACGTCATTCCCAGTGAAGTAGAAAACAAAGGTGACGGTGTATATTTGCGAGCAATTCCTGCGGAGTTTTCTCGAAGATTACACATAGGAAATCAAGAGGATTTGACCTACAGCATTAAGTCTTGCCACACATTCGCAGGAAACAGATACTGATTCACGATTACTAAATGATAAGAGAATTTTACTTCTGAAAAACTTTGTTACAGCTGGGGGAAGAAAGGGCATTTTAAAGTGCATTGCAGCCAACCACAGTGCTACAGATGTGGGCGTTTTAGTCACAAGGCAAGCGAATGTGGAACTAGGAAGCAGAGTAACGTAAACAAGCAACGTAAAATGTTAAGAAGAAACGAGGGTGTTTCGGCCATCGTAAGATATTCCCAGTACGTCAGAATGCTGCAAACACTAATAATGAGACGAATTGTTGTTTCATGGGCTATGTAAAAGGCAAATAATGTAAATCTTCAGGAGATGTCTGTGATTTGTCCAAGATATAAATTATGTGGAGTAGTAAATAAGGATTTGATGTGATTGGGAACAGAACAGCTCGTTGTTACGATTGGATCCTTCGTGAGGATATGGAAGTATTGCCAACTTGGAACAAGGGCGTTCCGCAATTTTTAGACTTGACTTCCTGGATAGGCATTATGCAAAAATTAATATTCCACACCGCCCAATTGAGTTTGATGGGATCTTGTTTCCGATAAGTCTAATAGCTGTAAATGATTCATTGTCGCAAGGCACCATGATTGCTGAGTTGTCACGAACTGAACTGCGTACACATACATTCAAGATAATTACGTACGACAAAGCACCTGTTGGTACATGAACTTTAATTTGGATAACTATAGATGCCGATTGCCACAGCAATGATTATGTGTGGTTCAGTCACTGCAGAACAATCAAGCATTAAATGAAATGCGTTGTTTTGTACGAAGAAGCGTTGTTCACGTAACTAACGTTAGTGAAGAACTGACTCCGGTAAGCTTTATTATCGTTGGGACAGATGAAGTGAATCTCCCGAGAGGATTAACTATAGTGGGCTTAGGGATACTCAGAATGACAATATAGGTAGATCACAACGTGATCGAAGCATGAAACAAACCATTAGTGTATCTGTACTAAGTGCCAAGGTTCGTCACTTGAAAGACAATGAACAGAAAGCCATGGAAACTTTCTTTTTAGGATATTCAGATTTATTCAGTACAGATGGTCCACTATCTGCGACTCCTATCACACGACACCGCATACCTACAGGCGATAATCTACCTGTCTACAGGAAACATACATAATAGGGAAACTCCTGCAGCGACTAGTAGACGAATTTTAGATTAACAACTACGTGAGGATATTGCGAACAAAATAACAGCCTGTAGTCAGTAAATACTACTTTTGAACCAAAACGTCAGCTGAAGGTACTTGAAATGCATGCACTTGAATGCATGAGCTACAGCAGATGTCACATCCGACTCTGGACGTCATGATAAATTAGACGAAGTATTTTTCAACAATTGATCTTAGAAGAGGTTATCACCAACTGGAAGTTTTCCCCATAAACAGACCTGGGACAGCTTTCACAGCCCCTTCAGGTCGTTCCCAAGATCTAACAATGCCAATTAATTAATTAAAACTTCCGGGCTGAATTGCCGTAGTCCACATACAAAACTTCTTCTCCTTCCTGACGTTTCGTTGCCAGCTGCAGGCAACATCTTCTGAGGTGAGTCGGCGACTGGCTGTTAGGCGCTGGTGGTCCCACTTATATAGAGCGCTTAGATGCGCCACCTCTCATCACGTGCTTTCGACATTAAAAACTATCTCTGGCTAGTGCCATCTCTCTCGATTACAGGTAATCGATTGTCACTTCGTTGGTAAAAAGTCGAACGCCATATCTTGTCTTGTTTTAATCCTTCTTCTTTTGTATTAAAATCATTTCCGTGCTTGTAGATCTCTATAGCTTCTCTATACATACGCGTATAATAATGTGAAGTCCTAGCTATCACGTTTGTCTCACTAAATTTTATTTCGTGATCACCATCTTTGAAAACGTATTCTGCTGCAGCTGATTTCTCAATCTGTCCCAATCTACAGTTCCTTTTGTGTCCGTTAGGCGGGTATTAACACTCCTTTTAGTTGTTCCAATGTAAACTATGCCACAGCTACACGGAATTTCATACAGTAGCTAAGGGGTGTCGTGCGTCTTTCACCGATCTTAAAGTTTCACTAATTTTCTTGGTAGGTCGAAAGATTGTCTCCACTTGAAACTTGGCTAAAACTTTACCAATACGGTCGTGATGTTATGAATAAATGGAAGAAAAACTTTTCCAGCTGACGGTTGTTGTTGTCGTGTAATTTCGGAGACTTTTCTTCTAGGGTGGAGTGCTCGATCTATTTCCTTGTCAGTGTACCCATTTCTCTTGAAAGCTGTTCGCAAATGGCTTAATTCATCTTGCAAGTAAATTGGCTCACAGATGTTAGCTCTATCCACTAAAGTTTTTATGACTCCTCTCTTCTGCCTAGGATGATGACTCGAACTCTTATGTAGGTAACGATCGGTATGCGTGTCTTTCCTATATATCTTGTGCCCTAAAGTCCCATCTGCCCATTTAATAACAAAACATCGAAAAAATTTTATTTTCCATTATTTTCTTTCTCCATGGTAAATTGTATCCTCGGACTGAAACTGTTTATGTGCACCAAAAACTCACTCAGTTCCTCTTCAGCATGATTCCATATCACAAAGGTGTCATCGACGTATCGATACCATTTCCAAGGGCATTTTTGGCCGACTGCAGCATCTGTTGTTCGAAAAATTCCATAAATAGATCAGCAATAGCAGGGCTTAGAGGCCTATTCATGGCCATCCCATCAATTTGTTCATAAAACTCGTTGTTATATTGAAAATAAGTCGAGGATAGAAAATGTCGAAACGAATCTATTATATCAGTAGGAAACGTATCAGCTATGTAAGAAAGTTCTTCGTCAACAGGAACCATGGTGAACAAGGATACTACATCGAAACTGACAAGCATGTCACTTGGACTACTGTGATCTCCCTCACTTTTTCGGAATTTTAATATGTCAGTTTTACCTATATGCGGTTGCAACAAGGAAGCAAGATATCTAGCTAGCTCTTGAGTAGGAGCCCCAATGGAACTTACTATCGGTCGCAATGGTACATTTGGCTTGTATATCTTAGGTAACCCATTCAGTCTAGAAGGGTAAGCTTTAGTTTTGCTAAGGTATCTTTTATCTTCTGTAGGAATGGAAGAGCTTATTATTAATCGCTTGGTAGCACTTAACACTTTCGCTGTAGGGTCCTTTTTCAGTTTTTTAATGCAAACAGGAATATTATTGTACTTACTGCTGATAAGGGTAATGCTGCTGTCACGCTGAACAGTGAGGATTTTCATAGAAAGATCAGTGACCTCTTGGATCCTGCCACCTGTAAAAACTGAAAAAGGACCCTACAGCGAAAGTGTTAAGTGCTACACAGCGAATAATAAAAGGCTCTTCCATTCCTACAGAAGATAAAAGATACTTTGCAAAACAGAAGCTTACCCTCCTAGACCGTAAGGGTTACCTAAGATAAAGAAGCCCAATGTCCCATTGAGACCGATAGTATGTGCCATTGGGCTCCTACTCAAGAGCTAGCTAGATATCTTGCTTCCTTGTTGCAACCGTATATAGGTAAAACTGACACTCACATTAAAATTCCGAAAAAGTGAGGGAGATCACAGTAATCCAAGTGACATGCTTGTCAGTTTCGATTTAGTATCCCTGTTCACCATGGTTCCTGTTGACGAAGCTCTTTCTTACATAGCTGATACGTTTCCTACTGATATAATAGCTTCGTTTCGACATTTTCTATCCTCCGCTTATTTTCAATATAACAACGAGTTTTATGAACAAATTGATGGGATGGCCACGAATAGGCCTCTAAGCCCTGCTATTGCTGATCTATTTATGGAATTTTTCGAACAACAGATGCTGCAGTCGGCCAAAAATGCCCTTGGAAATGGTATCGATACGTCGATGAGACTTTGTGATATGGAATCATGCTGAAGAGGAACTGAGTGAGTTTTTGGTGCACATAAACAGTTTCAATCCAAGGATACAATTCACCATGGAGAAAGAGAGTAACGGACAACAAAATTTTTTGGGTGTTTTTGTTATTAAACGGGCAGATGGGACTTTAGGGCACAAGATATACAGGAAAGACACACATACCGATCGTTACCTATATAAGAATTCGAGTCATCATCCTAGACAGAAGAGAGGAGTCATAAAAACTTTTGTGGACAGAGCTAACAACATTGTGAGCCAATTTACTTGCAAGAAGAATTAAGCCATTTGCGAACAGCTTTCAAGAGAAATAGATACACTGACAAGGAAATAGATCGAGCACTCCACCTTAGAAGAAAAGTGTACGAATTTAAACGACGACAACAACCAGCGGCTGGAAAAGTTTTTCTTCCATTTATTCATAACATCACGGACCGTAATTGTAACGTTTTGGCCAAGTTTCAAGTGGAGACAATCTTTCGACCTACCAAGAAAATTAGTGAAACTTAAAGATCGGTGAAAGACGCACGACACCCCTTAGCTACCCCAGGTGTGTATGAAATTCCGTGTAGCTGTGGCATAGTTTACATTGGAACAACTAAAAGGAGTGTTAATACCCGCCTAACGGACACAAAAGGAACTGTAGATTGGGACAGATTGAGAAATCAGCTGCAGCAGAACATGTTTTCAAAGACGGTCATCACGAAATAAAATTTAGTGAGACAAACGTGATAGCTAGGACTTAACATTATCGTACTCGTATCTTTAGAGAAGCTATAAAGATCTACAAGCACGGAAATAATTTTAATAGAAAAGAAGAAGGATTAAAACTAGGCTAGATACGTCATTAGACCTTGCACCAACGAAGTGACAATCGATTACCTGTAATCGAGAGAGATGGCACTAGCCAGAGATAGTTTTAAAGTCGAAAGCACGTGATGAGTGGTGGCGCCATCTAAGCGCTCTATACAAGTGGGACCCCAGCGCCTAGCAGCCAGTAGCCGACTCACCTCAGAAGATGTTGCCTGCAGCCGGCAACGAAACGTCAGGAAGGGGAAGAAGTTTTATGTATGGACTACGACAATTCAGCTCGGAAGTTTTAATTCATTAAGATTCCGGCCGTGAAAACTTACACACTATGAATGCCAATTAAATTGAAAAATGCTCCGCCTACATTCTAAAGTATTTTAGATATCGTACTTCGTGGATTAAAACCAAGTATCTGTATGGTATCCCTTGACGATGTAAGTGTCAATTCAAGAACTACAGAAGATCAAAATTTCTACCTGAAGTATTTAGCAGACTGAGGAGTGCACACCACACACTTTGTTGGGGGGGGGGGGGGGGGGAATACCATTTTGATCAGATACATGTAATTTATCTTTGGCATATCATGTGTCAAGATGAAGTAAGGACAGATTCTCGGCTTATATCCGCCATACGTGATTTTCTGATGCCACAAACTACTAAACAATTACAATCATTTATTGGATTACGCAATTAACACAAGTTTATGAAGGTATTCGCTAAAATTGCCCCATTGTTAACTGAATTACAACGAAAAGGTGATAGTTTTCAGTGGACAACGCAGTCGCAAGAATCACTGGATTCGCTCAAAGAGATATTAACATCAGATCCGGTGTTAATATTACCAGACTTTAAACAGGATTCATACTTGCGTGTGATGCATCCAACAATGCTTTGAGCTATATTTAATGTCAGAATGTTGAGAGGACAGAACATCCTGTGAGACATGCCTCCAGATAATTGAATAAGGCTGCAACTACTTATTCAGCTCCCGAAAAAAGTTGGCAGTTATGTATGGAACCTCTTATTGTCGTTGTTATTTGTATGGCCAGAAATTTGAAGTGATTACAGACCATTCATCATAGGATTGAAACGTCCATCAAGTCAATTATAGACATGGGCATTGAACTTAAGTCAGTTCGACTATGAAGTAGCTCATACGCCAGGAGTCAAACATAAAAATGCAGTTTTACGGGCAGTAGGTGGAAGCCATGAAGATTGGGTAAAGGGGAAGCAGCTGACTGTGTGTGTCAACTGTTTGAAATGCATCTTAAATTTGAGATGAGGGAGGGCTTACTACGCTGATCAATAAAGTGCGAACCCCGCGTTGTACTCGTACTCCCTGCAGTGTTAGGCATGGAAATATTAGGTCAAACACACGACCATGTCTTATCAGGGCACAGAACGAAAAGAAAAACTGCTAGACAAGTAACGGAAAGATTCTGGTGGAAAATTCATCATAATCATGTAGAACAATACGCAAGAAACTGCATCCTTTCTGCACAAAGAGCAGATTGGAATAATCAGGAAAGTGAGCTGCCAGCCATGATTGCTTTAATTCTAAATATAGGTCTGAGTTATGCTAAATGTTATTATCTTTACATAAAGAAAAGTATTATCTTCTCAGTGACCTTCAAATCGTGAGCTACACCCTTAATTTTTATATATGAAATTAGTGAATTCACTCACGGCACTTTCGTTATCAGTGACTGTGGTTACTTTCAGAACTCAAATTATTTTCATGATATTGAACCTTAATTGCTTGTGTAGCTATGTACCACCACAATAAAATAAAAACCGTGAATAATTGAGACCGCATGCATGAAAACAGTGTCTTATGTAGGTTTACAAAATAACAGCAAGTTTTATTGATAGTTTTGTAGTTACAACTACCTGATAAGTGTCACATAAAAGTGATAAAGACATATCAGAAAAGGCAAGGGACGCGTCGTTATCAAGGAAAGAATGGCCATGTTTTTACAAAAAAGTCTACCAAGATGGGACCTCAGCCCTCATTTATAGAGAGATCAAATCTTTCTGGGTTGACCATTTCTAATTTCCGGAAAAAGGCTGTTGAGCTTCTCAGACAGTCATACCCATGAAATATATGTTTTTGCTGCTTGCTAAAAGAGCCTGACGACTTCCTGGCGTCAGGGGGTTATAGTCTTACCTCCAGTAAACACGTGTACCAGCTACTCTGCCCATATCATTTGAGTTTCTAACAGGAGAATGTGGAGTTTCGTCACCTTCCCACCATTTGCACAAAGGTTCAAACTACACAGCCTCTCTCAAATGGCTTCCTCGACCTAAATTCCACCAACTGGCTACTTTCGCAATGGACTGCCTACTGGCCCAGTTAAAATGTTTTTTGAGCTGGTGTCTTGCTGTCTGACCCTGAGAAGAAAAAGGAGAGTGCTACGGCCAGAAGTCCCTCTGCATGTACGGTCCACTGACTGCTGCTTCCCAGAATCACTTACACAGCCTGGTCGCTGCACTTATAGTTTATGGTCCCCAATCCATCTCTCTCTCCCTGTTCTGAGTCGCCTCCACTACGGCCCCTCAGGTACAAGATCTCTACATGATATACACGCAGTTAAGAAGAACAATCTGCCCACAATATTTTCATGTAAAAAAGTTATAAACTGCCGATATGAAATGTGTACTGGGGAACACCAAGATCATGACATCCAATACTGACCTGACTGTCAATGTTGTTAAACTGAGAGAGTTGTCCCCACATCTTACAACCACAGAGACTATTAGAATCTGGCAAACCATTTTATACGTCAGTTTGGGATGTTTTTGGACCTTTTAATAGAACACAAATTGGTAATGAATATGTCCTTACGACCCATCTTTCACGATTATTAGTCATGGTAGGCAACCCAGATCAGAAGGCGAATATATTAGCACAGGCCAAGGCAGACAACTGGTTACTAAAATTTGGTGTGTGAGAAAGCATTATTGTGTGCCAGCATATTAATTTTGTAACTGTAAATGTTACTGACTGAAAATTAAGAAGTTACCTACCAGCCTGTCCCATCATCAAACAAATGGACGGACAGAACAAGTTCGCCGTACTTTATCGAAAATATTAATCCATTATGTAGATTTACAGCATTCATATTGGAACATATATTTCAGTTTTGTCGTCAATGCATATAAATCAAGAGTTCATACTAGAGCTGGACTCTCACTGAATGAGGTAGTACAAGGGTGAAAAATGCTGTCTCCTTTAGATATAATTCAACCTAAACTGGATCCGCAGGGTGAACCAGTGAAAAATTTTCTAAGGAAATTGAGAGAAATTAGGCAAGGAGTAAAACGTACAAACACAAAAGCTTTAGAGAAGCAAGATCATATTGGGCTATGGACAAGCAAATTGCAACTGTACAGAATAGGACACTAAACTGGATCCACAGGGCGAACCAGTGAAAAATTTTCCGAAGAAATTGAGAGAAATTTGGCCAGGAGCAAAACGTACAAACACAAAAGCTTTAGAGAAGCAAGATTATATTGGGCTACGGACAAGCAAATTGCTACAATACAGAACAGGACAGTAGGTATAGCTAGTGTATCTGCATACCCTACAGGATGAAACAAAAAGGTTTTTAACGAAATATCATGGGCCTTACCAAGTAATAGAAATGACTTCGACAATCCATGTAAAATTACAGTTACCAACTAGAACTTCTTTTATCCATGTAAGAAGTGTCAGTTTAAAGGTGAGATTGATGCATTGTAATAGATTTGCTTCAACTATCGTGCAAAAAGAAGAATTACCAAGTCATAAGGAACATGAGAAAAACGTATGTTATGCACTTAGATCTAGTAAGTAGCGTAAATGAAAATATGGTATTTGTTAGTTACTTAGGTTAATCTTATTTCCTTTACTTGTCATATTCTGTGTTTACGTATTTGTATAAAAGAGGGTAGGGATTGATGGTAATACTTTTTCTTTCAATAATTAAATCTCTCAAATGAAACATTGATGACTCAAGTGCAGGTGGTAACAAAGTAGTACCAATAAAACTATTATCTAAAAAAAAAAAAAGAGTTCGCTTAGATGCACGAAGAAATCTGTTAGAAACTGTGTTTGCAACAGTTGATAACGAAGATATAAAAAACTGAAACAGCACAACTGGAAAATGGATACAGGTACAAACTCATGAAGTGTTGTTAGTTCCTAGATGGAGAGACGCCCATGTCATTATGTCTGCAGCATATTTAAATAATTGTATTAGAAAAAATGTTATTATTTGTCCCCAAGGGTGATACAAAAGAACAACTGTTCATGGGAAATACAGTCACTGTTATGGGAAATGGAGGCAATAGAGTGTGAGGAAAAACATTTAGCACCTCAGCCAGAATTCCAGAAAACTGGAGAACACTGGTTTTAATTCCTATTTATGCCTGAAACGGGATAGTAATTATCGCTTGCTATAAAAAAAGGTAAGCCAATCAGGACAAGGAAACTAGAATTTCAGGGCTGTGGATTGTTGATGAATGGACCTAGATGCAAAATAGCAGGAAAACGTTCTCACCTTCCCGCTACCATCAAGGGAAAAACAATGATTAATGGGTCTCGATCAATGTTGTACTGACCAGAGGAACCAACAACCATATAATGTAAACAAAACCTAACCTTTACTAACGATACCTTAGTTTCACACTGCTATAATTTCTAGATGAATTATTAACTTCAGAAAAAGGAAAAATTTCCGCCAAACACGTAATGCAACCTGTGATAGAATATCTCGAGAAACGTAAACAAAATATAAATATTCTCAGTATATCAACAACACTAATAATGCTGGTTCTTATGTTCATTTATGAAACTTATTTCTGCGTCAAACATAAGATACCTGATTCAAAAAAGGCACCATGCTTTAAATGCCTGTAGAATGGATACTAACTAGCAGTAAGTAATGTAAGTGTACAACGTAAATGGTATTTTAAACCAGGACCGATTGATGAAGTACATTAATTAAACTAAATAAGTTCAAGACTTAGATTAAGAAGCATCCCAGAAAACAGTTATAGAGTAATAATTTTTTAATTACGAGGCAGGTATAGATTAATTATTAATCAATGAAAGTAAAGGCAAAATAGCGATGAATTTTGTAATGAGAAAGAATGTGTTACCACACAGAATATTAAAAGTATAAATTGTAAAGAAGTTATTAAATTTCACTCACATTGCCTCAGGCAAATTCAAGTCATGCCAGAGACGGAGTCAAAATCAGGTAGCGAGCCATTATGTCGCAAATAAGTCAGGTCGACGACACACACTGCCGAGCAAGAAGTAAGCAGAGAAAACAGAGGACGGAAAACGAAAGAAAGCGAGACAAGAATATTCATTAACTCGTAAGGCATGTTGCATGAAACTGTATCTGTTTCACAACAGCACACAGCGAGCTACCAACACAGCAGATAACAGCATGTTAATTAAATGTGGGAGAATAGTAAGAACACATTTGGCCATTATGAACCGCTCTTTGCGTTATTGCTTCACGCTAAATCTCCTTAAATTTTCCAGTCCTCCAGGACGTAGAAAATTTTTAAATAAACCGATTTTGCAAAAATATTTTCATTTTGTAGTGCATATGTTTCTGAAGAGTTTTGTATACAAGACATGTATCGTCGAGAGAATATAAGACTTCTTATTTGGTCTTCAGGGTGCCAAACAGCACATTTCTCTCGTACTTCATTCGCTTTCGCTCTGTGGGGTTCAAAGGCATATATTTTGTAATGAAAGCCATCAAACCTAAATTCAGGACAGTGAAAACTAAAATGTCGTATGGTGCCTCTTCTGCTCCCAGTCGGCCGGTTTGACATCCTACCGACCTTTAAAAAAAAAAAAAAAAAAAAAAAAAAAAAAAAAAAAAAAAAAAAAAAAAAAAGACGGTTAACACTATGTGCGATTATTTGTGACCGGTAGAATAGATGATGATGATGTTTGGTTTGTGGAGCGCTGAACTGCGCCATCATCAGGGTCGTACAAATTCCTAATCTTTACACAGTCCTATCTATCCACTATTACGAATGGTGATAAAATGATGAGGGAAACACAAACACCCAGTCCCTGTGCAGAGAAAATCTTCATCCTGAACGGGAATGGAAACCGAGACGCCGTGAGCCAGAGGCAGCAACGTTAGCCACTACACCACGAGCTGCGGACACCGGGAGAATAAGAACTCTGTAGCAAATTTGCACTCTTTATGCCTATTAACTAACAACTTTCTCTTCTGTGTCCCATAAAATTAAATATAGGAAACATACAACCAGAACAGATAAGAGACAAGCAAGACCAGACACATTTCTTCAGTTCTTAGATCCCAGCATCTTTTCCTCTCTAATCTTGCTACAGCTTTACACGGCGTGCTCTCCTTTCTGCGAAAGACTATGTTACCCCATCAAAGTTCGTCAAACGTTTTGCTGCACGGAAAATCAAAATGCCGTGATCTAATACTAAAAAAGCTGTTAATATGTATAGTACCCTAGACTACTATGGTTTATCGATTTGTTTACATCTATTTTGGCACTGTCTGCTAGATGAAACGAAACTGGTCTTTTTAATACTGCAACAGTTGTAACACACGCCAAATAATTGAGATTATTTTGGCACAAATGGCCATTTTTATGTACCTCATTCACATAAATGACACGACAGGATTATAATCCACGAAATACCAATTAAATGTCTATTAGTCCTGCTAAAAGCAATAAGTCTTATGTCAGGAAATAGTTACGCATTTCATTCATACGTCTCAGTTTCTCAAGCATGAGATCAAAAAGTAGTAGTACGAAGTCTTTTATAAATTTGGAATAGTCATACTCTTACATATGATTTGTGTCATGTGCCCGCTTCTTCTCCTTCCTCCTTCTAAAAAATAAATCTTGTCATCACTAATTCTGTAACTATTCCTGCCTCTGCTAAATCTTATTCTCCGGTTAACTTCGCTAACCCTGCCGGAATCACCGGTTCAGTTATACCATGTTTATTCTCCAGTTCTCCGTTATTACGTGTTCGTAAAACGCGCTTTTCGCGCTATTCCGATAATAGAACTTAAGCGGCAAGGGGCATCGCGGCAATGAACTTGCTGTCACCGCACGAGGTGTTTGCTCTGTGAGCAGTTCGTGTCTACAAGTGCTACTTGAGTAAATGTGATGTGTAAATTGTGTTACGAATTTAACTGAATAGAGAATTTCGAGAACAATGAGAACAAATGAGACAACAATGAGAAGAAATTGCAGAGCACTGCAAACGACAGACTGAAATAAATGTGCACTTAATTCCATAGGACTGTTTTTGTAAATTTTTCTTACTTTTGATCGGACATAATTGACGCACAAGAACTGAGTAATCAAATCTGATACAGTGACATGTGATTTACATGGTTTTTACATTCGCACAGGAACCATTACACAAACAGTTAGGTCAATTAATTATATCTATATTGTAATTATATTGTTTGACCAATGTATAAAATATTATTCTGACAAACTAATACTTATTTAATTAAGACGACAAACACGGACCGCTCATATTGACCTGGACAATGCCAAAAATTATTTACATTTACATTTATTTATTGATATGATATTTGCATACTGCTACGTGAGTGTGTCCCATAATATTTCAATTCTTCGTGCTGCTTCCCTTATCATGGACACTGCGTTCAAGATAAGGCATCGAAGGTATTTTGACAAGACGAACTGTGCCTATGTGTGAAAGAGAGGACAGAGAGGGTTTAGTTTCGAGCAGAGTTCGAATGGCGCACACACCGTGACATGGAGGCAGGACGCAGTCTGTGTGCGTGTGTCGGCAGCTGCGATGGAGCTGGGTCCGTGAACGAACTGGTATCAGGCCCATTCCCATTGCAGTCCACTGTCCGTGGACTGAACAATGCGGTTGTGTCGAAACGGAAATGTACGAACGTGACATATGTTGAACGCTGTATGCCAGATAACTATTGTTCACGTTTGTGTTCGCACAAAGCAAATGTTGACTGCACCACCAAGGATGATACATGATATGAAAAAGGGGAGCATCTTGAGGTGTCATTGTGCAGATATTATTTGTTGTCATCTTGTATCAGAAGACACAGCATCGAGAAATTTTCCTGTACGCGCAGTCAGCAAAAGTATAATAATTCCTTTAGTAATCAATGTTGAATGATGTTTGGTCAGTCGGTTCGTAGCCTTCCGAGAGAAATTCCGACTGGCGCTTTCATTATTATGTCAGCAAGGAGGCACTTTCCAATTGGATTTTAATTGAAAATTAATACAAAATCTATCGCAGAACAAGTACACACACCGCAAGGCAGTATCCGTTGCCAGAGATCGTAATTCACAATTTACACTCATCATATCTTCAGATTTATAATTTTTTTAAATATTTCGTTTGCTTGTTTATAATTTTGCCTTGTTTCCTCCATAGCTAATAAAGCATAAAATGTATGAAAATCTGACTAGTGCATATAAAGAGCGTTAAAAATCCGTTGTGGTATTGGTTCTAAATTAATAGTTGTAATAATATTTAATGACGCAAAGAGAAAGAGCATTCCAGCAAAGTTTGCAATTATTCACTTTTAATTACTGCGCCAACATTTACACTTACAAATTAATATAATATATAATTTCAGAAAAGAATTTCAGTGCGGAGCTAACGCCGGCGTCAGATAATTCACAATTACTCTGTATCAAATGACATAAACGAAGCCATTGAAACTGTGAACCTCATTAAGTGACGCATACAGGAATTTCAAGCTTTGCAAGGGCGACAGCCAGGACGATGTGTACAAAGTTGGGTGTGCCCTGGATGGGCCACGACCTATGCTGGTCGGAGAGTGTTCTGTGCGAGATGATGATGATGATGATGATGATGATGATGAGGTCCCTTACTCCGAGGAGCGTAGGGAGCGATGCGGGAGATCCGAACCGCTGACTAGGCAAGGTCCTAGCGGAGGTGGTTTGCCATTGCCTTCCTCCGACCGTAATGGGGATGAATATTGATGATGAAGACAACAAAACAACACCCAGTCATCTCGAGGAAGGGAAAATCCCTGACCTCGCCAAGATTCGAACCCGGTACCGCGAGAGCGCTACCGCAAGACCACGTGCTGCTGTGCGAGATAGTTTAAGCAAAACCTAGATCAGGGTGAGAGGTGCACGCTTACAGAAGAGAAAAGTTTTACCATTAGTCCAGCAGCTGGACTTAGAAAACTCAGGACCTAGTCACGTTTCTGGTTATTTTCCGCCAAAAAACTCAGGGACCGAGCGAGGTGGCGCAGTGGTTAGCACGCTGGACTCGCATTCGGGAGGACGAGGGTTCAATCCCGCGTCCGGCCATCCTGATTTAGGTTTTCCGTGAATTCCCTAAATCGCTCTAGGCAAATGCCGGGATGGTTCCTTTGAAAGGGCACGGCCGACTTCCTTCCCCGTCCTTCCCTAATCCGATGAGACCGATGACCTCGCTGTCTGGCCTCCTCCCCCATAAACAACCCAACAACAACATCCCCCCATAAACAACAAAACTCAGGACCCAGTCAAGTTTCTGGTTATTTTCCGCCAGGTAACTGTCTGGACATGTCTTTCTTCTGTGTCCCGTTTCTGACTGTTTCTGGACGATGATGTTGTACTATGTCTCAGTAATACTGTGCAGGACTCTGATGATTTTAACCACAAATCGGCACTTGGAATTAAGCGTAATTTGTCGTTTAGACTAATTAGGAGCGAGGTAGTCGGCGGTTTATTCTCATTTAATGATTTGCAGTGAACACTGTTAACGTCCTCTATTAAATTTTATGCAGTGAGCTTACCTTCCACTAAGAGGGTCATCCCAAAAGAAATGCACTTTTTTTTAATCCATCTTTTATTCTACATGTTTGAAAGTTTTACAGAGTGTAGATACTTTTTTAGGAACAATATTTTCATTTCTCCACATAATTTTCATCCCTCTCAACTGCCTTACGCCATCTTGGACCAACCTGTTGGAGCCACTGTTCGGGAGCGTGCACAAGGGAGTCATCATCTTCAAACCTTGTTCCACGAAGAGAATCTTTCAGTTTCCACAAAGAGATGATAGTCACATGGTTCCAGGTCAGGACTGTAAGGCGGGTGTTTCAGTGTTGTCCATCCGAGTTTTGTGATCGCTTCCATGGATTTTTGACTGACATGTGGCCGTGCATCGTCGAGCAACAGCAAAACTTCCTACTTTGGCCGATGTGGTCGAACACGACTCAGTCGAGCTTGAAGTTTCTTCAGTGTCGTCACATATGCATAAGAATTTATGTTGGTTCCACTTGGCATGCTGTGACGGAGCCACCCACGGGAACACGTTGAACTAAGTTTGAAAACAAGCGGGACGGTTGTATCTACACACTGTAAAACTTCCACACAGCCATAATGAAAACTGTGTTTTTACAAAAATAATGTGCATTTCTTTTGGAGTGACCCTCGTATACTTGGGGCTCGATTCGCTTTTAACCACTTGCTGAAATATTTGGTTTCATCCGTCTTGGTCTTCATGTAAAATTTTCAAAGACAACAAATTTTCATTAGTGAAAATTGAAACATCGTAGTTGCGGGTCCTCATTTCATTTAAATTGCGCCTGGATAATATGTAGTGATTGTATTACGCGTCAACGCATCAGGAGCAATTTTATTCCTTGATTTAAATTGTTAAGGATCACTGGAAAAGGCAAATGCACTTATCATCTCGAGTGAAGACAACTAGAGCCATGGTATTTAATGTGTTGCCGAACATTATATTTTTCCCCGTATCGCCGGGAGACGGGCCTGGCGTATCCTGCCCATATGCGTGACACATACACTGTGACCTGCTACAACGTCCAGAGTGCGTATCCCTGCCCAGAGGTCCCGTCTCAAACAGATGAGAGCGAAGGAGAATAATCAGAGATACATTCTGCACTACAGAAACCTCCGAGAACTTGTCAGTTTGGGTGTGGAGCTTACTAGGATCACCTGCTCCGTATCCTTTAAGCAGCGCCTCTGGTTGAAAAGGTACAACGATGTAACTACGGGAAAGATTGGTCTCACAACGTGTGATTTTGAACAGGATTTTCATAAATTAATGAATAATTCTGTTTTGGGGAAAAACATGGAAAAGATAAAAATTCAACGTGATTTGCATTTAGTTTACCACTTGGAAGGCCTCATGAAAGACGAGGCGAATGGGTCAATAATAGGAAATTGGTGGGGCTCCGATAGAAAATGTATGTACACTGTATACATGAAGATGTCACGCAAATGTCAGCTGAGGACGTTCATTGTTCGGCCTCAATAGACGCCATGATAAAAAATTACAAGAAGGACATGCGCAAGTGCATTGGTGGTGATCCAAACACGGTGCACCGAGTAGTCTTTAGATGGCGACATCATGAGGTAATTACTGCACTACAATTGAAAAGTAAGCCTGTGACATCATGGTGTTATACGGGCTCATCGAAAGGGATGGGAATTGGAGCCTTACATCTCACACCACTCACTTGAGTGACTATGACCTTGACAGTTATTTGTAAATAGTGGATGAGTGTGTGGAGTAGGTGGATGAAGCAATTGACTAGGCACGTGAATACTACTATTGATGCCTTTAGCAAAGATGTACCTAGTTTATCGACTATAACGGAAATGCTGGCAACACTACAGAATAATTTGGCGTACAGAGTATTTATTCATTTTTGCTGGAATTGTCGCACTCACCGGTAGCCTACGATTCTCTCTAAGGTGATGCGATATATTTTGAACACGGCTGCACTACAGCAACGATTACAGAACAGCTGGTCTAATACATAGCCAACCATTTGCAATAAATAGTTGTTTTCAAATAAACTTTACCATGATTTCGATGGATTTAAACCAGTTTCGCTTAGAAGGACAATAAACTTCCCATTAGCAGTCAATAAAGCTATCTCCCCATGAGATGTGTCAGCAACGGACTGTATGTCCACACGTAAAAGTTAAGGCCTCTAGAATTAAGGGTTTGTCACATCAGAAAAACCAATCCCAGAACTCGTCTGGCAGTGCCCTTCCACCACTCTGGAGTCTGAAGATGACTCTGTGAAAGAGTCGAAACCGGTCACTAACTCCAATAAAAATTATTTTAACAAGACTGTTTTAAATTTTAATTTTAACAAATTTTATGATCGCTATGTTTTCAAAAATTTCAAAAAGATAAAATAGCTATCATATCACCCACCGCAATATGGAGTGCTGGTTGCTCCAAGTGAGTGTATCGTACGATACAGGGGAAGAGTAATTCCACGTCATCTGATGTGTCTAAAATTGTTTATGTATGTCAACAAATGCTAACTCAGTCTGAGCAGATAGTTTCTAGGTACAACTGTTTTGGGATTAAAGCAAGTTCTTTTCTACCCAGTCTCTCTCATTCGATTCTGAGGACGCTATTCGGTAAAAATATGATTTTCTTACAATCTGATGGTCTGATATTTGCAGCTTGGTACGGAATTGGTTTTCTTTTCGACGTTGACAATGGTTACTGTAATACGACGAAATAAATAAAACGCAGTTCGCAGTTTAACAAATTTGCAGTAAAGCTATAGTCGCTATCCAGATCACTTTTCGTGTGATAGATCATACAATACTGCTTATCAGATGTAGCTAACATATCACCTAATGTAAGCTGGCGTAGTGGCACGAAACTCGAAGGAAAGCCAGTTCGAATCCTAAGGGTGGAAAAGTTTTCACTGCCATTATTTGGCCGACAAGGGGAAGAGAGCTCAGTCCTCGCACCAGCGCACTGGATTACATTCCAAATCTCACCACAGTGTCTCGTGGAGTGGAAATATGTGACGCTGTTGAGGGTGATCCGTCCGTAGCATAGGAACTCGAATCTTGGCTGCACGCTTGGGGCTATTTGAGGGGAACACGCTACCTGTTGACCCATGGTTCCACTTTCTCGCGTTTCTCATCAGCATTATACAACACAAACATTCCACTTTTTTTAACGGAGTTCCTGTTACTACTTTCGATTATTTCTTCCTCTCGAACATCGACAGCGCCCGCTCCGGCTTCGAAACGAGAATCGGAGCCATTTTAGTGGATTATTTGCACTATTCTAACATTGTTTGGCGGTTACCGGCATTTTAACTTCACATACAGAAAACATACTTCATTTATGTGAGTACGTCTACCATATAGTATCTTTAGTTAACGGCACGGATCAAAAACACTATTTTAGTCAACGTGAAGAATGAACAATACTGATTAAAATTCGCAGATGACAGTCCTAGCCACCGGGACCATTGACTTCTGAAGCGAAAGACAAAAAGATTTAGAAACGCGTCTTCAATCATGGTTTTACGTGCTTAATATCGAATATTTAACGCGGTAACTCATTTTTAATGTGGTGCTTGAGGCTGATTTATATGTGGGAGTTCGATTCTTTAACTCTGTCAGAACCAAAGTGATTTCAGTAACGTGTACCACCAAGGGGGATACTTTTTACCCAGACGACAGAAGAGTTGTTAGTCGTTGTTAATTTATATCAACAACATGATTTTTAAAGAAGTACTAATGTATAAATAGAGTCCAGAATCTATAAATATCTTTTCGCATACTCTTCACAAACATAGTTTCATTAACATATAAACCTGCCAGCAAGGTAAAGGTCCTTTATCACACACAAGAAAACAAAATTGAAGAAATACAAATTTCTAAACTGTTGTTGTCTGTTGACTTTTACCTGCAACTGACTGCTTAAAGAGATGTTGGTGGAGAAGTAGGATCCTGAACTTGAAGGTATTGAGTATTATATTCATTGTAAAAAGTCACATCTACTGCTAAAATTTAAATTTTGTGTTAATTAGAATTGAAAGATCGTTTATGAAATCTGCTGGAAGACTTCATTAAGAAGAATAAATGTTTACATCGAAATTTTAAAATATTTAAATACACGACTAGATTACAACACTTTAAAAAGCTGGGCACAAAGTGCCAACCTCTCCCTCCACCCCCTCTCCAGCCCATTAACTGGTACTGGTTGAGCGTAGGGGGTGTTAAAGGAAAACAATCCTTTACAAAAACTGCGAACAGACATTAGTTCATGGCTGAAAGGACTTACAGGGAACCTAACAGAAATGTTTTGCCTCTGCAGCGTTTTTCCTCTCTACTTTTCTTTTTAGTGCTTATGAAATCGCAATCATCATTTACTTTGTGGAATTGAAATGCTGTCCGTAAAACTGTGAAAGTCGCAGCACTGTTGCAGGACTTTTTATCCTCCACAATACTGCGGAATGACGAACATGTTTTCTTGCAAACTAATTCCAAATGAAATTATCTTTTAACGATGAATATATCCAGAGAGGTTTTATTTTGGCGAAAGAGAATTCCTGGTAACGAATATTTTTTAATTTAGCTCTTTTAATTTTGTTCTGAAATTAACATTACAGCTTTAAGTGAGCAAGCTCGGCAACACATGAAACGTAATTCTCTACATAGCGATCAGCCTGGTCGTTTTAATCGCAGTGAAACAGCAAAGTAAATCTTCATTTCTGTGGGTAACTGGATGTATTCGAGCCAATATAAACTCTGAAAAAGACAATCACAGCTCGCAACTCTACCATAAAAGACAGCTCTAAGGAGATTTGTAAGGTAGAAATGACCGCTGGAACGATTAAAAAAGTTGCCTACATTATTATTGCCTTTCATACTAAGAATTTTTCTCTCGCTAGCAATACAGTAAGTATCCTCCAAAGAGGAAGCAAAACTTCATTTTATCTACATCCAAGAATGATAACCGTAATCACAATCCTACTACAGGCCGATCATCGTATTATCAGTACTATGTTAAACCTCGAGAGCATTATTCACGGACGGCAGATATGTTTTCGTACTGAAAACTTATAACATCCTTGTCAAATATACAACAACACCTGCAGTCATGGTCAGACGTGTGGAGACCATTTAACACAGTGTGATTTCGTAATGGCGTCCAGTATGAAAGTTTTTCAATATCGTGTTGAAAAAGAAACATTTCCGCTGCACCGTTCGACAGCTACCTGAGGAACGTATGTCAGCGAGTTGTCTGTGGAACAGAAAAGTCATAATAAAAGTAGATTGACCCTGGATTCTGTCCTTGATTCGTTGGTTTTCCAAATATAATTTACTTAGGCAGTTGGGTATTGGTGTTCTGCCTAAGCAATAAATAAAAGACACAGAATGTGACCACAGATAAAACAGCATCCGTCGCAGGGGCAACTACTGCAGTCACTGCGATCGCTCAGTTCACCGTACATAGTCCATCACTCTGCTCACCACTGACATCACTAGACATTTCTTGTTGCACAAGGGTCCACTGAAATCACTGTGCAGATTCTGTCGCCCGAACGACCACTGAAATCACTGTACAGCAATCGTGGTAACACATATAACGAAGCAGCACTCTCAGCTTTATGTGTGCACATGATATGAGAGTCCAGAAAAGGTACAGAGAGCTCTTCTTCTCAAGTTAGCCAATGGGGAATAGCTCAGACCAACACGACGACTGAAGCATTGAGGCATGTCTTGAAACTGGTGTCGAGGTCGACAAGAGTGATGGAGACAGCAATACCGTAATGTGTCTTGGAAAAGTAGAGCAATTTTCAAAGTGCAGTTCCGTCGTTTGACCATTGCTAGTTGGGTGATGTGCAACGTTATGGAGCTGATGAGCGGCATAGAGACAGTTAATCTCTTTGAACAGGCGGGATTCAAATTGTCTGCTGCAGTCTATGGTGACGCTGTGTTTGCTGCGATAACAGGAAATGGTATCGTCTCCATCCAGTTCGTGAAATAGCCATCAGACATAAGAAGGGAACTAACAAAGTCTGTAGGCCGAGGTGTCCAAGCGGTTCTAGGCGCTAGAGTCCGGAACCGCTCGACCGCTACGGTCGCAGGTTAGAATCCTTCCTCAGGCATGGATGTGTGGTGATGTCCTTAGGTTACTTGGGTTTAAGTAGGTGTAAGTTCTAGGGTACTGATGAGCTCAGACGTTAAGTCCCATAATGCTCAGAGCCATTTGAACCATTTTTAACAGAGGCTGTTTTTCCTTTTATTTTTATCAGTCCTGTGAATGGTTTGAGGCTACCCGCCACTAATTCTTCTCTCGTGGCAACCTCTTCATGCCAGAGTACACTTGCAACCTGTATCCTCAATTATTTGCTGGATGTATTCGAGTCTCTGTCTTCCTCTACAGTTTTTACCCTCTTCAGTTCCCTCTAGAACCATGGAAGTTATTCCGTGATGGATCAAGAGAAGTCCTATTATCTCCTTCCGTCACCGATCCTGTGGGGAACCACATCAGTCCTTACCTTATTACTCCACTTAATTTTCTACAGTCTTTCTTTTATAGCACCACTTCTCAAGTGCTTAGATTCTCTGCTATTCCAGTTTTCCCACAGACCATGTTTGACTACCATACAATGTTGTGCTCCAAACACACATTCTCTGAAATTTCTTCCTCAACTGAAGTCCTATCTATGATACTAACAGACGTCTCTTAGCTAGGAATGCGCTTTTTGCCATTATTAGTTTGCTTTTTATGTCCTCCTTGACCCGTCAGTTATGGACTTATTTTGTTACATATGTATCACAATTTCTTCATTTCATCTGTTTGGTGACCATAAATGATGATGTTAAGTTTCTCGCTATTGTAATTTCTACTCTGTCTCGTTACTTTAGTCTTCCTTTCGACTTACTCTTCATTTATTTTCTGTACTCATCAGACTGTTCATTCTATTCAGAGCATAATGTAATACTTCTTCACGTTCACTGACGATAGCAATGTCATCAGCGAATCACACTTGCACACTTTTCACCATGAGTTTTAATTCCACTCCTGAACTTCCATCATTGCGTCTTAGATGTATAGACTTAACAGTAAGGTCTAAAGACTCCATCCCTGTCTTACATCCTTTTTAATTCGAGGACTCTATTCTTGTTCTTCCAGTCCACTTGTTACTTCTTGAATGTTGTAGGTATTGTATGTTGTCCCTCTTTTTCTATAGCTTACCCCGACGTTTATCAGAATACCGAACACCTCGCATCATTGTATAGTGTCTATCGCATTTCCAGATCGACAAACGCTAACAATGTGTTTTGTTTTCCTTCCGTATTGCTTCCATTATCAACTGCAACCTAAACCCGAACTTATCGTTATCTAAGAGATTCTAAATTTTATTTTCGATTCTTCTACGTATTATTCTTCTCAGCAATCTGGGGGCAGAAGCTGTTAATCTGATTATACGATAATTTACATGCTTTCGGCTCTTGCAATCTTCGGAATTGTGTGAATGGCTTTTTCCGGAAAGTCTGATGGCATATCGCCAGTCTCATACATTCAACACACCACCGTAAATAGTCGATTTGTTTCCACATCCAGAAAGAAATTCCTATGAATGTTATCTGTCCCTTCTAGCTTACCTGATCTTATTTCTTCAAAAGTTCTTCTAAATTATGATTCTAGTTCTTCTCGCCTCATAGAAGTCTTCAGTGTATTCATTCCACCTGCCCGCTCTCTCTTCTCCATTTAAGAATGGAATTACCATTGCACCATTAATGTCAGTGCCCTCGGTCTTAATTTCGCCGAAGGGCCTTTTCACTTGTCAATATGCTGAGATAATCCTCCCGATAATCATTTCGTTTTCGATGTCATCACATTTTTCATGCAGTTATTTCGCCTTAGCTTACCTGCACGTCCCGTTTATTTCATTTCTAAGTTACTTATATTTCTGTACTACTAGTTTTCCTGAACAATGTTGTACTTCCCTCTTTCGTACCTGAACCGAAGTAATTGTGCAGAATTTCATGAATAGCCGTAACGGCTGTCTAAATCTGGTGACCCAAGGATGTCATCTGGAAGCCACCAAAAATTGCTTTTGGAGAGATTAGTTATTACCTCAGAATTGTTGAGCTGTTGTCAGATGGTCACTGTGTTATTGTGGTGAGAAAGGAAATATGAATAATTCGTCGACGTAGCCTAATGAAAGAGGCACGTTATTAAGTACACCATCAATTAATTGCTGCCATGTCTGGAAAGCATTTCGCAGGCCAGTTGTATGAAGTGTTACAATGGCTCTCATTGGGATGTCTTCGTTGGCAACTGATAGTTGTTTTAATACTTTTATGCAGTCAAAGACTATGAAACCTGAAGCACCATTGAGGCAATGACGAAACTCTTGAGGTTGAGAACCAAAGTTCAGTCCAGAACTATGTCTGCATTAACAGCACAACAGTTGCCAAATTGTCGCCACGATGTGTCCTTCTATGATGTGAGGTGAAGAAGAGAACACTAAGGGCTGTCTGAACAATGAAAGTTGTCGCACAGCATAACCTCGAATTCGGAATTAGTTTTAATAGGTCATTCCAACACATAGTGTCATAATATACTGAACACCGCTAAAACTAGGTATGCCTTGGGTGGGATGGACTGAGCTGTGCTGTACCTCTTGTGGTGTTGCACCTGGGCATATGATGACTGGAAAATGGTCCAGGTACTGCCCTGCATTAACAGCAAAGATGAGTTTCACAGCACAGTTTTGTGCAATGTAGTGGAAGCCAGATGCTGGGAGATCAGAATGCTTATGGCTGAGAGCCAGCAGCTTCAAAGAGGAGCCAAAAACATGCCAAGAAATCAGCCACAATACTGGGCTCTGTGACATCATCAACAGTGATTTGGCAGCTTATGGTGGACCCAGTTTCATTAGGTGGGCACCATAGGTGGTGACAGACGACTTGTTGGCAGCTGAGAGTTGGTACAGTATTGCTGGTTGATGCCTACGTAGGTTGTTGACTATATACATGCAAAAAGATCTAGTGTCCATAACGAAATAAAGGCTAGACTTTCCAACTGAGATGACAAAGGACTGTGAAGAAGCGTAGTACCCCTTGGTACACCTCCTGCGTGCTCACTCAAAGATGATGCTTGTGTCTAGGTGGTTGCATAGTGGTTCGTGGCAGCAAGCCATGCTCGCCAAATGCGAGGTGGACCAACACCTGGTCGGTTGATATTTTATTTCTTTATCGATGGTTACTGGAGTGCTGGTGAGGTCATGGACGTTTGGGAACAGCAGCTGGCTGGATGTGAGGTGCAAACCCTTATGCCATTAGGGCTTCTGTCCAGACTAAAAACAGGTTGATTTTCCTGCTCCCCTGATAGGTGAAAAACACTGAAGACTTTATTGGCTGGTGGTGCATCTTCTGCTGCTGCTGTTTGTTTTTCTGCAGTGAGAACTTTGAATACAGTGTTGGCTGGGGTTGCTACTTGTAGCAGTGGGGTGTCTACTAACTTTCACGGATTACAGGTGCATTAGGTTCAGAGAAAGCACCTGTAGTCAGATGACACATGACTTCATCTGGAGATACAAAAAGGCAGCATATGAGCTCCCACTTGAGCTGCAAGTATTGTTCAGTGAGTGATGGCGCAGTGGTGTCATTGGCGACCTTGGTAGCATAGTTCTTCTCAAACCGGTTGATAACATGAATATTCTTCAGATGCTTTGACATTATGCCAGTGCAGTAAAGGTAGATCGCAACCTGTCTGAACTAGAGAGTTAGCCGTTTAGGCCAGAAAGTTGGTGGTGGAACATCAACATGGGAAACTGTAGAGCTCAGTGAAGTGGGCAATGATGTCGCAGCTATGGTGGCGCAGTCAGGGAAACAATCTCGTCAGCTTTAATCATGACATACCATGCACGCCAAGGAGTTTGTTTGTGCCTACTGGGTGTCATCAGATTATGGTAAAATATTTAACGAGAAGAATAGGTGTATTTTGCCTCATAAAAGGCACAACTGCTCGCAAAGTAAAATTAACCAAAGCAATGTTTGATTACAAGATTCTAATCACGTAAGGTGAGCACAATATCAAAAAACACCATCCCTTACAGGACCAACCACCAAGTCACCATACACGGCCCGTTGCAGGAGTGACACTGAAGTCGGACACACTATGTCGCAGAAGTGACCACTATAATCGATATTCACTATCTGTCCGATTGAGGACCACTGAAATCAATAGACATATCCTGTTACTGAAGCGACCACCGAAAATCGTCGCACTGCTTTCGTCGTGGTACCATAGATAACGAAACAACACACTCCCCTGTGTGTAAACTACTAGTCTGGCGAAATTGCAGAGGTGGGAACATAGATTCTTCTACTTTATAATCCTTTTGGATCTCCCAAAATGGGCACACAGTATGACGGAAACACTGTTCATAGACAGTAGCCGTCACACTCGGATCTTTTATCGCTAGAGTCTTGTATTTGTATTGTTTGTGGGGTGACATGCCCTCATAATTGTCGCACCGCACTGCAGTCGACGTATTAAGCTTGTAACTTGGCTGATGATTCAGATATCATTGCTTAGCGGTCCATACTGTAGATACGCAGCAATTAAGGGGCTTGTTTTCCTTGTAGGTTGTGGCACAATACTCTATCAAAAAATAAATCTCAGCGTAATCCTTCATGAGCATCTAAATGATGTACAGAAATGCAGCAAATCTCATACTTATACTGACGAGCTATAACATAATGAGCACCTGCTTCATAGTGTTGGTCTATTACCGGAATGTAGCACAGCACTGGACTGAATCGTTATGGCATACATTCCACAAGTTAGTAGTAGGTTCCCAGTGGCATGTGGCACTGGATGTCTGCACATAACTCTGGCAACTCCTGTACAGTACGATGTAGTGGTTCGTTAAAAAAAAAAAGTAAATAAGGATTTGATGTCATTGGGAACAGAACACATCGTTCTTACGATTGGATCTTTCCTGAGGGTATGGAAGAGTTGACTACTATGGGACAAGGGTGTTCCGCAATTCTTAGACTTGACTTCCTGGATAGGTATCATGCAAAAATTAATATTCCACACCACCCAATTGAGTTTGCTGGGATCTTGTCTCTGAGCACTACGGTCATCAGTCTTAGAACTACTTAAACCTAACCAACCTAAGGACATCACAAACAACCACGTTCGAGGCACAATTCGAACCTGCGATCATAGCAGCAGCGCGGTTCCGGATTGAAGCGCCTAGAACCGCTCGGCCACAGCGGCCCACTCGTCGCTTCCAGGCATTTGTCTTGTGTTTGAATAACCACTTCCGATATTTAGACCCGTCAGTCGAGTGGTAGCCTTCGTTACTGCAAAAGCGCATCAGAGTACACCATTTCCATCTGTGGGATGATGCAGATTCTCATGAGAAGCAAATTATTTTAAATTTGCTCTCTGATCTAGTTTAAACTCCTACATTCCTTTTAGTTTGAACTCCTGTATTTCAGGTATGTTTGTGTATTTAACAGGTACAGTCCGAGTTTTACGAGTGACCAGACTGTATTTCTGCCGTCTTTGGTACGGACAGAAAGTGTGATTGCTATGTTCACAAGCGAACTTAGTTTCTAACACTTTTCTCACAGGTCGAGGTGTAGTTGGCTTTGGTCTCACTGCTTGAGACTGTTGCCAATTGGCGTCACTCTGGGGGGCCAGACGTAAGGATCTGAGCGACGTACAGCACTTCCTATATGACCCCCCTAATCAGTCCAACCGTGGGTAATGCCTGAACTGAGGTTGACCATCTGCTAGACAGAGAGGTCGTTCCAAGGTGTGGTGCACAGCTAAAGACATTCTGAGGGGCCGACTGGAGGGCCTTTCCAGTTCGTCTGACCAACAGACTTCGGTCATTACCTTTTTCTAGCAAAACTCCTAACGCAGATGCAGTCACTCGCCCTGTTCCACACGAAGCCTCTCGACCAACACTGTCTTGGCATTCACAGAGGATGGGATTACTGGTAGTTAGCTTCAACGACTGGAGCTTAATGGGCCCAGTTAGAGACACGGCTGCCAAGGAAGGGCGGAATCAAGTGTGCCCTCTCTGTGCATACTCGAAGGAGTCATTCCAGTTGGCCATGCCATGAAGATTACAGCGTGCAACCGACTGCAGATGGCGGCTCATGTCAGTATTAATAACGTCTGTCGCTTTAGATCAGAAGAGATTTTTTAGGCATTCTGGAAAGTAGGTGAGATGATTAAGATGACCAGTCTTGCCTGCGGTGAAGGCGATTCTCACTACCTGCAGCATCGTCGACAGAATCGGCTAAGGTCCTTGGACACAGAGCCGAATGGACAGTGTGAATCAGAGTCTCAGCGGGTTCTGCAACCACGTAGGCTGCAGATTCCTCGATGTATGCCATAGGGTGGTGGGTTTCCAGGTTCCACTTTATAGATCGGAGTCCACTACACACAGTAAGTGGCTACACAGATAGTGGGGCTGTGTAATGAGGCATGGTCGGTCTTGTAAGTTAGAAGGTCTCGGCAAACTGCAGAGAGGGCATCGGTCTAAAAGGGTGCATGGCATACACATGACCTAGCAACAATCCGTATTTTACTTGAAAATTGTCGTAGCTCTGTTGGGAAAGAACCAGAGCCCCAACGCTAATGGAAAGCACATTGAAGTTCAAATCATTTTAACTGAAACCTTTACAATGGGCTTAAAAGTGTTCAAGAAGGATACATGAAGTACAGTTGGTGGTGGAGTGTTTATCGCTCTCAGAAGTTGTTTACCTTGTAGTGAAATTTAAGTAGGTAGTTCCAGGATGTTAGTATGGATAGACGTTATGTATGACAACCGAAATAAATAAACAATTGGTTCCTTTTACCGACACATGGACTCAGATGATATAATTGCCGAACATTTCAAAGAAAACTTTAGTCTCATATCAAACAGGTACACCAATCATACAATTATAATAGGTGGTGACTTCAATCTACCCTCGATTTCCAGAATGACATTTTCACTCTGCAATGGAGTGTGCGCTGGTATGAAACTTTCTGGAAGATTAAAACAGTGTGCCAAACTGAGAGTCGACCTTGGGACCTTTACCACTTGTGGGGAAGGGCTTTACTGTATGAGCTACCCAAGCACGAATCACGCCTCGTCCTCACAGTTTTACTTCCTCTAGAACCTCTTCTCCTACCTTTCAAACTTCACAGAAGCTCTTCGGCGAACCTTGCAGAACTAGCACTCATGGAAGAAAGGATGAGAGAGGAAAAGTTACTCTCTCACCTACTTCGGGCAGACAGGGCAGCCTCTTGTTGAGACAGGTTTCTCCAGCAGAACAATGCCACGATATCTGCCATGGTGCCATCAGTAGCCCAGGCTGGAGCGATGGACTGAAGAAACACATCTATGCAGTGGAGTAATAAACTGGGCATTGTGTGCAGAGCCACACGCAATAAAAATGCACCTGTTTTCGTGTCTGCCAATAGTGCAAATAGGCCAGTGAACCACTTCTATCAGCCGCCTCGGTTATTAAGAAACCTCCAGCGTCTGAGAAACACTTTGAGGTAGAATATTTATTACAACTCATAGCTAGGACTAATAAGCTCCAAGGCATAGGCAATTTAAATAAATATCTTTCAGATTCTATCTGTTCGCTTGTTGTGTGGGAAGAGACATGACTTCAGAAAAAATCATCTTCTACCACTGCAACACTTAAAAAAGCCAGTAATTGGCGATTTCTTTTTTTTTCTTTTTTTTTTTTTTTTTTTTTTTTTTTACAGAGATGCAGCATTCTTAACTCTTACCCTGGTTCGACATGAGTTTGTGCTGTCGTTTAGGAGGGGCGATTTTGTGCCTCTAGAACCCTATGATTGGCTCACGATGGGGCGAAGGCGGTATCGTTCATGCACTTTGCGAGAAAACGGACCTTTTTTTCTGGAGAGGTGGGAAGCACTCGGGTGTGGGACTTTGGTCTCGAAGCACTTCTGGTGAAAGCTCTGGCATTTGTGGCATACTTGGGAACTGTCCTGAGACTGATTTCACTTGCGAGTAGTTTATACTAGGGAACTTGTGGTGAAGCTCGTACAGTAGCGACAGTGTGACTTTAAACACCTCGGACTACTCGTTTGCAGTGGGTACACATTCATTTTTGGTTTACCAATCTTGACGTTTGGTATCCTAGTGCATTCTTTTGTATAATTGAGCCAAATTAGTCCTTGGTACGACCAGCGAATTGGTATGTCATATACTGTAGTCTATCGTGATTTCAGGGCTCTGGTAGAGATTAAATTGCTATCACTCTACCTGATCGCTAGACCACGAGATTTTGCACTTCTTTTGCGGCCGTGATTCATTCACAGGTGCCGCCTTCCGTCTCGCTTCCGCTGCACACATCTCTCCACACGAAGCAAACAGGGTACCGATACGTATTGCCGTCGCTCCAGCATTGTCAGGGAGTACAGATCTCAACCGCTACTTGCACTCAGCTCCAACTATGTAGAGAAACTACAGTAGATTTTATCAATCAAAGTCTGATCAGCGTCAGATCAATTCATATTGCGTTATCCACATTTTTAGGGCCAGAGTACTTGACTCACTCCCATAGTTAAACTTTCTCTGCCGCCCAGGATCTTTGTCCAGTGTAGCCTTAAATCAACTGTTACTTGTTTACGGTATTCAATCAATAACGTGTTTAGAGTAATTTATGTCTCTTTTAAAGAAAAAATAAATGTTTTTAGAACACTAAAATAATGCCAACGTTCTCAGTCCTTTAAACAGTCCCCACATGACTGCGATCGCCGTTGTGCTAATTTGTTAGGACAGACAGAGATTTTTGTTTGTTAACATAGACAAGCTTGCCGTTACTTGAATTCGTTGTTAAAAACTAGGAATCAATAGCTCACTGGATCGTAATTTAGAGTAGAATATGTGTGGTATAGGAATGTGTAGTGTTTAAATCCGTTTGGGTCAGAAATAGAGTACATGCTTACAAGAACCAAGCCACTGCTGCAGAATAGCGGAAGTAATTGTTTTTTGTTAACTATGGATCCACGTCAGATTATTATCGGTGACCAGGTAGATATTAGACGGGATTTTCATGTAAATTCGGATGCCGACCGGACAGAAATTTCAAATATAGAGCCTCCGGAGTATGACGACATGTCTCAGTTACGTGACGGAAGTGAAGGGGAGACCGCAGCGGCAGAAAGGAACAGACAAGAGGCGGAATGGAAGAGGCAAGAGACACAAAGGAAGAAACAAGAGGCAGAAAAAAGAGAAGGGAAGAAGAGGAGGAAAGACGCAAATTAGTCATAAGAACGGTCACAGACAGTATAGATGGAATCAAGGAAGAGATCGCAGTACTCCAAGAAGAGCTAGAAAATGTCAAGAAAACGACAGCAGAAACGCGTGAGGTGACGGACCAGGCGAAGCGTGATGCCAAAACAGCGCGACTGGCAGCGCAAATAGCACGAAAGGACGTATCGGTTGCCAGAGTACAAGCTGAACTGGCAAAAACTGAGGTGTGTAAGACAAAAAAGGCTCTGGAAACTCTCCAAAAGCAAGGCAAGAAGGTAGTTCAAGGAACCGCAGGGAAGAAGTGAGCGAGGCTACGAAGCGAAGCGAACAGATAGAAATCAAACAGGTCAAAATCTCTGAAGATCATCAGATCCGAGTCGCGGTGCAACGAAATAAGTTGGCTAAGGACGTTCGGCAAGCACATGAGCGGGTCGCGCAATTACAGACACATTCTCGTCCGGTAGAGCGCCATCGAGAGCGTCACAGAAGTGAAGAAAATGTTTTGCGCCTCTCCGAACAGCTGTATGAGGACACACTCCCTGCACATGGTGAATGCAGCAGGAATATGCTTCTACCACGGCGAACCGCGTAATAGAACACGCTCCGGTGGTAACACCGAGCATGTCAGAGACCGAGCCGGAAAACGATTGTGCACGTGTACGGAGGTCAGAAACGTTATTACGTGAACTTGACAACACGAGGAGATACCATAACAGTGCACTAGGATTGTTTGGGGCACGGATACATGGAATCATGAGCTTCAGACGAGAGAGAAAATTCGTGCGGCGGATACATCGAACCTTTCGACCACAAACTTTTCTTGACCATCCAGAATCTTCAAGTCTACAACGAGGCAAAAAAAAAAACGCATTACAACCAAAGGCTTAAGCCACTGAAGTACAACCTCCGAATTATCTGTGGTTTCTTAGAAGGGTCGATTGCAGAACATATGCACGGAGTTGCCGAGAGTTGTCGCTCCTACCAATAATTTAAAGACGTATTCCTTCGCACATGTTAATCGTAAGACACACAAGAGAGGATGAAACAGGAGATCATGTTATGAAAGTACTTAGAAGCGTCAGGATTCCGCAGTACTCTCAAAATCTTCGAATCACTGATCAAGAAGAACCGCTTCTTGGATCAGCCGTAAAGTCCCAAGAAAATTATATGACACTGCTACAGTTAAATTACCTTTGTGTTACCAGCTACTGCTCAACGGCAGATGCAGCATTTGTGTCGAAGTTTTCAAGAGTGTGAACTCGATTAGGTGAATGAAATTCACAACTCGCGGAAAAGAAGCAGAAACAATGACCGTAACTGGTCAGATCCGCCAGAAATGCATGACTATGGACGAAATGGGGGAACACATCGATCGAATCGAAACCAAAATTCAAACTTTAATGGGAATAACCAGCCGTCATGGAAAAATAGAAGAACACGAGGAAATAATATTCATAACAACTGCATCTGGAGGATGCACCCGTGGTCTAGGGGTAACGTCTTTGACTCGTAATCAGAACGTCTTCGATCTCGGGTTCGATCCCCGCCACTGCCTAAATTTTGATAAATAATCAGTATTGGCGGCCGAAGGCTTCCGGCATAAGAAGTCAGCCTCATTCTGCCAACGGCCTTGTCAAAGAGGGCGGAGGAGCGGATAGAGGTTCAGGGCACTCTCTTGTGCTAGGGGTGGGAAATTGCCCCTAAAAGCGGAAGAATCAGCAATGATCAACGACATGAGGAAGCTGAAGGCAATGGAAACCACTGCATTAAAGACACGTAACGTGTATCCACAGGACATGTGGCCTGTAGTTGAAGAAGTGTCATGATGATCTCTCCATTGGCAAAAGATTCCCGAATAGTCCCCCATTCGGATCTCTGGGAGGGCACTGCCAATGGGGAGTTTACCATGAGAAAAAGATTCAATAATCAACGAAAGGATTACGTTCTATGAGTCGGGGCGTGGAATGTCAGAAGCTTGAACGTGGTAGGGAAACTAGAAAATCTGAAAAGGGAAATGCAAAGGCTCAATCTAGATATAGTACGGGTCAGTAAGTGAAGTGGAAGGAAGACAAGGATTTCTGGTCAGATGAGTATAGGGTAATATCAACAGCAGCAGAAAATGGTATAACAAGTGTAGGATTCGTTATGAATAGGAAGGTAGGGCAGAGGGTGTGTTACTGTGAACAGTTCAGTAACCGGGTTGTTCTAATCAGAATCGACAGCAGACCAACACTGACAACGATAGTTCAGGTATACATGCCGACGTCGAAGGCTGAAGATGAACAGATAGGATATTGAGGATATTGAAAGGGTAATGCTGTATGTAAAGGGGGACGAAAATCTAATAGTCATGGGCGACTGGAATGCAGTTGTAGGGGAAGGAGTAGAAGAAAAGGTTACAGGAGAATATGGGCTTGGGACAAGGAATGAAAGAGGAGAAAGACTAATTGAGTTCTGTAACAAGTTTCAGCTAGTAATAGCGAATACCCTGCTCAAGAATCACAAGAGGAGAAGGTATACTTGGAAAAGGCTGGGAGATACAGGAAGATTTCAATTAGATTACATCATGGTCAGACAGAGGATTCCGAAAACAGATACTGGATTGTAGGGCGTACCTAGGAGCAGATATAGACTCCGATCACAATATAGTAGTGATGAAGAGTAGGCTGAAGTTCAAGACATTAGTCAGGAAGAATCAATACGCAAAGAAGTGGGATACGGAACTTCTAAGGAATGACGAGATACGTTTGAAGTTCTCTAACTCTATAGATACAGCAATAAGGAATAGCGCAGTAGGCAGTACAGTTGAAGAGGAATGGACATCTCTAAAAAGGGTCATCACAGAAGTTGCGAAGGAAAACATAGGCACAAAGAAGATAGCTGCGAAGAAACCATGGGTAACAGAAGAAATACTTCAGCTGATTGATGAAAGGAGGAAGTACAAACATGTTCCGGGAAAATCAGGAATACAGAAATACAAGTCCTGAGGAATGAAATAAATAGGAAGTGCAGGGAAGCTAAGACGAAATGGCTGCAGGAAAAATGTGAAGACATCGAAAAAGATATGATTGTCGGAAGGACAGACTCAGCATACAGGAAAGTCAAACAACCTTTGGTGACATTAAAAGCAACGGTGGTAACATTAAGAGTGCAACGGGAATTCCACTGTTTAGTGCAGAGGAGAGAGCAGATAGGTGGAAAGAATACATTGAAAGCGTCTATGAGGGTGAAGATTTGTCCGATGTGATAGAAGAATAAACAGGAGTCGATTTAGAAGAGATAGGGGATCCAGTATTAGAATCGGAATTTAAACGAGCTTTGGAGGACTTACGGTCAAATAAGGCAGAAGGGATACATAACATTCCATCAGAATTTCTAAAATCATTAGGGGAAGTGCAACAAAACGACTATTCACGTTGATGTGTAGAATATATGCGTCTGGCGACATACATTCTGAGTTTCGGAAAAGCATCATCCACACAATTCCGAAGACGGCAAGAGCTGACAAGTGCGAGAATTATCGCACAATCAGTTTAACAGCTCATGTATCGAAGCTGCTTACAAGAACAGTATACGGAAGAATGGAAAAAAAATTGAGAATGCGCTAGGTGACGATCAGTTTGTCTTTATGAAAAGTAAAGGCACGAGAGAGGCAATTGTGACGGTACGGCTAATAATGGAAGCATGGCTAAAGAAAAATCAAGACACATTCATAGGATTTGTCGACCTGGAAAAAGCATTCGGCAATATAAAATGGTTCAAGCTGTTCGAGATACTGAAAAAAGTAGGGGTAAGCTATAGGGAGAGATGGGTAATATACAATATGTACAACAACCAAGAGGGAATAATAAGAGTGGACGATCAAGAACGAAGTGCTCGTATTAAGAAGGGTGTAAGACAAGGCTGTAGCCTTTCGCCCCTACTCTTCAATCTGTACATCGAGGAAGCAATGATGGAAATAAAAGAAAGGTTCAGGAGTGGAATTCAAATACAAGGTGAAAGGATATCAACGATACGATTCGCTGATGACATTGCTATCCTGAGTGAAAGTGAAGAAGAATTAAATGATCTGCTGAACAGAATGAACAGTCTAATGAGTACACAGTATGGTTTGAGAGTAAATCGGAGAAAGACGAAGGTAATGAGAAGTAGTAGAAATGAGAACAGCGAGAAACTTAACATCAGGATTGATGGTCACGAAGTCAATGAAGTTAAGGAATTCTGCTACCTAGGCATTAAAATAACCAATGACGGACGGAGCACGGTAGACATCAAAAGCAGACTCGCTATGGCAAAAAAGACATTTCTGGCCAAGAGAAGTCTACTAATATCAAATACCGGCGTTAATTTGAGGAAGAAATTTCTGAGGATGTACGTCTGGAGTACAGCATTGTGTGGCAGTGAAACATGGACTGTGGGAAAACCGGAACAGAAGAGAATCGAAGCATTTGAGATGTGGTGCTATAGACGAATGTTGAAAATTAGGTGGAGTGAGGAGGTTCTACGCAGAATCGGAGAAGAAAGGAATATGTGGAAAACACTGATAAGGAGAAGGGACAGGATGATAGGGCATCTGCTGAGAGGAACGGTACTCTAACCAGGACGAACAGGATTCTAGGGCCAATTGCAAAGCAATAGCAGGACATACGACTTTCGAGGTCAATGGAATAATCAACGTAGCGAATATGTGGAACTGAGGCCACCTAACCCATCGCAGGGGTCTCGCTGAGGAAGCATATATATAATGCAGTATTCCTGTGTAAATATATATATATATATATATATATATATATATATATATATATATATATATATATATATATATATATATATATAATGCAGTATTCTTGTGTAAATATATATATATATATAATACAGTATGCTTGTGTAAATAAGTTACATATTAATTTACACGCAGTCAGCGAGACTTTTCCAGCATCCAGTATGCGCTTTACAACTGTTGCTTGTAACAAAGATCTTGACAGAAAGATATGGCATAGGCCTACTTTGCACAGAGATGTAATTTGTTCTCCTTTCGAAGTATTTAAGTTGATATAAGGGCAAATATTTTAATTAGACTGGCGATAACATGAGAGTACAAAATAAAATAAATAAACTACTACAAGAACAAACTTCAGGTGATTTGATATCTTATTTCTATTTGTATTTTACGTATAATACAGACAGTATTATACTGTAAAACATGGACACCCAGGAATCAATTATACAGAGGTATTGTATCTGCAGTGAGATGCAGCTGTCTGTTAGACTAGGACCTTCATATTTAAATTTAAATTAATAACAAACCTTCAGATAAACTGTTGACTTTTTTCTGTTGTTATGTTAACATAATCTGGGGTAGTAGCAAGCAAGATTCTGTTTATTTTAGCTAAAGCTATATGTATAAAAGCTATAATGATTGTAATGGACTAAAGCTGTTTGTATGCCTGTACACTTTACATTTAAAAACCGTGAACAAAAGTTCTTTAGCTGTTGACTTCTTTTTATTCTAACATTAAAGTGATCTGGTATATTGGTAAAGGCAGCTTCTGATGGTTCCAGTTAGAATTAATATGCATAAAAGTACTGATTTATGTTAGCAGTAGAGGGCTTGGGTTTCATTTTGGCAGCAGCGATCCTGACAGAGGAGACAGGAGGTATCCTTGTACTATGTAAAATTACATGTACACATTCATAAAATGCCACTACAAAGATTCAAGGCAAATCACCCACAACTGAGTGAGTAGACGCGCTCCCTGACCACTTCAGCGTCAGCAAACAACGACAGACATCGAAAAATAAAAGAGGGGTAGAAAAGGAATAAAATGCATGAAATTTCGCTTTGGTAATATTAGCAAAGGCATAGGATAGTACAATTAGTTAGTATTCAGTATTGGGAGAAGTCTGCGTCCTTAGTAATAGAATAAATAAACAAATATATTAAGTAAAAAATAATTCATCATTATTTTCTTCTCTGTAAGTGGATTATATCATTGTAATGACATTTGTGAGAGAATATGGCACTTAAACACACTTGAGGATTGTGCAGACTCCGGAACCAACACGGCAGACTGAACGTAACAGCCCACGCCAGCCAGTAAGGGGCGAAGGGAGTGGGCAGATGTAATGCATCAGCTGTAGAGACCCAGGTGTAGGGGACCTGACCACCTGCTGCGACATACTGGGCTGCCAGCTGACATGCCTACATCACGCAGCCCCACTGTAGACAGCACGTCTCAAGCCACTTCAGACAGCAGGACGCTACCTCGCACCAGCAGCAACAACCACCCCCCCCCCCACCCCTCCCCCCACCCCACCCTGCCCCCAGTGGCCAATCACCCACCAGGCCACTAATAGAGGCTCAAGCGAGTCGTGTGGCACCACGGTCGACGCGTGCGGCTAGCCTAATTGACCCAGCAAGGTGCCGGGAGTGACATATCCCTCCAACTTCAGGGAAGCTAATCAAATGTCTCATGCTGGCAGGTGCGGTCTGATACAGAGGTGAACGGGAGAAGCAGCGGTGTCCCACGTCCCACTAATGCTGAAAGGAAATCCACGCCAGGGGGTGGGTTGCACGTCACATGCAACTCTGTCATGCCAGTCTCTGACGGATGACTGCCTCCTGACCAGGATGAGGCCAAGGATCCAGCTGCATTGTGTAAGCTGCCCGAGATGCTGGTTGCCGCCAAGACGCCAGATGCTGCCCAAGACGAGGGGGAATGCTAGGAACGGCTGCTGCCACTTCTGCCACGTCATGTGCTGAGTGAGAGGCCATTCCACTCTGGTGCAAATTGCTGTTCTTCAGTCGTACAAGTCATAGTTTGTGCGTGTGCATAAGTGCCATGTTCTCAATTCGTGTGACATCTTCAATAGTAAAATTTGTCTCTCCAGGGACCCTTTTGGAGAGAGCAATGGGATACCCTTCTGTAACATCAGTATGTAATATCGGTTTGTGTTTTTGTATGTGCCAATTGAAATGACTTGATTGTGATGGCTGTATCTGTTCTCCATATGTATTAATGCTCTCAACACTGATTAAGTGCCCATATTTGTTTTCATGTTGTAGAAAATAATACTTAAATTTACAAAACTTAGGTAATAAATAAATTATACAGGTGATTTCCTTGTTCACTGAGAATTTGAGAATGTATGGCGCTCATGCCTAAGAAAGGCAAAGGCCCTGAGTTTGAGTCTCGGTCCAGCACACAGTTTTAATCTATCAGGAAGTTGCATATCACCGTATACTCTGCTGCAGAGTGAAAATCTCATTCTCTAGATGTATCCCAGGCTGTGGCAAAGCCATATCTTTTCTTCCAGGAGTGCTAGTTCTGCGAGGTTCGCAGAAGAGCTTCTATGATGTTTGGAAGGTAGAAGACGAGGTATTGGCGGAAGTATAGCTGTGAGGACGGAGAGTGAGTCGTGATTGGGTAGCTCAGACGGTAGTCTGCTTTAGGCGGTGGCGCAGCGTGGGCCTATTGTCCCTGGTGCGGGTACGTGTGGACGAGGACGTGTTTACATCGCCGGTATTGGCGTGTGTGGTTTTCTGACTAGATTACCATGGCGCACAATTTTGGAAAGACTATTTACATTTGATAACGAATATGCCAGACCCAACGTTTAAAAATGGCTCTAAGCACTATGGGGCTTAACAGCTGAGGTCATCAGTCCCCTAGAACTTAGAACGACGTAAACCTAACAAACCTAATCACTTCACACACATCCATGCCCGAGGCAGGATTTGAACCTGCGACCGTCGCCGTCAAACGGTTCAAGAGTGAACCGCCTAGAACCGCTCGGCCAGACCCAAGGCTTTCGTAATAGATCGTTTTTTGAGGGAAGAATTTCGTTTACCTGCTACAGACCTAATTCGAATACACCTACCCATTGTAAGCAGTACAGTGCAGGCCAAGATGACTGATGAAGCTGTGTTTGAAAGAACTACCGCCGCTGCACAAGGAGGATTTAAATTTCGATATTCTTATGGCCATATCAGCGATGTAACAGTAGCTCCTTCTGGTTTCGGTGTGAGAGTCATTCGAATTTCTGAACTGCCGTTTGACATACCAGAATCAATAGTTATTGAATCGCTGCGACCATATGGAGCGGTACTCAATCATACGCCTGAACGCTGGGCGAGTTTTAGCACATATCCCGTGTTAAACGGCGACCGACAGGACCGGATCGTCCTTATCAAACGTATGCCTATTTATTTGTATGTTGGAGGATGTCGAGCTATTGTGATTTACGATGGCCAGCCACGCACATGCACTGGCTGTGGTGGAGAAGGATATATATCCTCGGAGTGCATACAAAGCAGCATCATGCAACTGCCGAGTGGAGAAGCGTCACAGCGAGAAGTTCCCACGCAACTGCCGATGACGTACGTGACTGTGGCCGGCCGGGAGGTGTCGCCGAGTTCGGAGGGTGGCAAGAGCAGAGCATGTTAGGGGAGCATGGAGGTGACACATAATGCCCCTACACCCACTTCAAGTCAGATGAGGGAGGAACCTCACATGTAGCACTCGACGTGGAAGTGGAGGTCGAGACAATGGTGGGAGCAACGGACCAATAAACGCTCGACGAACACAGTAAGGCGTCGCTACGGCGGCAGAGGGCAGGGCGTGCAAACAACAATCACCCAATCATGGGTGACATGTTTTCCCCTAGCCGAGGGGACACGGAAGTTATTCGAGCAGAAGAAATGTCTGACGCGATACACGTGGCTTTAGAGGACACTGAGAGGTTTCCTTCAGATGGTGACCACATGTTCTGCCTTTCAGACAGTCGGTCTTCATTGACACCGACTTATCCGGTACTGCTGACAGAGTAGTCAGGGACAATGCCCCGGCAGCCGCATCGAAATGCCTCAGGGGAAGTTTCTAGGATTGATGACCACTGCGACTGGACTGAACCATTCGAAGAGATACAGGAATTGGCACCCCCACTTGATGACGACTCACTTATAGGATGCACACCACCGAACGAAAACAACAGAAGGCAGCTCGGTGGTGGACGCCCCTCTGTGCACGAATAGTGGACTAGAGTCCTTGGAGTTCACTATGACATGACACGAGCATGACAACGACAACGGACCAAGTATATGAGATGGGAACTGTGACCATTAATAAAGCACGATCGTTTGCAAAGATGCAACTATTCTGGGAAACGATTTTCGCCACAGACGTGGATATTCTCCGGGTGCAGAAAACATGCAATGCTGCCTTTCCTGACATGCGCGGTTAGAAACTTTACCTAGCGCCTGCTCCAGAAGTAGGACGTGGCACAGCGATATTAGCACGGGAAGGGATTCCGATGTGTGACCTTAATTATCTCCCTTCGGCTCGGGGTTTGGCGATGACTGTGAATGGCATTCGTATTGTCAACATATATGCACCCACTGGATCTGACAATCGACAGGTGCTTGCATAATTCTAATCAGAGGAGATTGCGCCCTATTCCATGGTAGATATGACCACATCTTGGTAGGAGGGGAGTAGTATGTCTATGTTCGTTCTGAAACACTTTGAAGACGTATATACCCAACGAGGACGCTTACTACACCGCACCGTACCCATCTGAGTCATCGCGCTCTGGCCGTTGTCATTGTCCGGCAGTCGTCCAGATGAGTCGGTTCCGTACACTCACACACACACACACAATGTGTTTACAACTACAGCTTCCTTTGTGATCAGTATACACACACTCACACACACACACACACACACACACACACACACACACACACACAAAATGTTTACAAGTACAGTTTTCACTGTCTATGTGTACAAGAGGTTAAAATTCGAATAATTTAATGTGGGAATGTTGTGAACTTCCCTTTCTTAAGAAATATCAGTTCCAGTATTAAAAGGTCGAACTAGACCGGTTGAGGTGGAAAAAAAAAAACACGTTGCGTCTATCGTTTTTCCCGTGTGTTGTGCAAGTGTAGGTTAGTTCGATTTGTGTACCACAAAATAGTTCGATCGGTCAAGCACTAACAAAGTTCGATTTAAGTACCACGGAGATAGTTCGTTCTGTGTACCACGTCCTGTGTACTACGATTGATCATGTCTGTCGCTATCCTTCGACTTTACCAGAAGAGTGAGGGCAGCAAGGAGAACTGCAGCGAAATGTAGCAGCCAAGATTCCTCACCCCTTGCAGTAATGGGAACTAAACCAAAAAGGTAGCAGGTAAGAGTTCGCAGATTTTGGAAATGGAAGACGTAATACCAATATCTGCATCTGAGAAAGTGCACTTTACGTATTCTGAAAATTTCCGTTGAGCAGTTTGCAGCGTATCCTTTATCAAAGACTGCCTTCTGCTTGCTTTTTTTTTTTTGACATCAGTCTACCGACTGGTTTGATGCGGCCCACCACAAATTACTTTTCTGTGCTAACCTCTTCATCTCAGAGTAGCACTTGCAACCTACGTCCACAATTATTTGCTTCGTATTCCAATCTCTGTCTTCCTCCACAGTTTTTGCCCTCTACAGCTCCCTCTAGTACCATGGAAGTCATTCCCTCATGTCTTTGCAGATGCCCTATCATCCTGTCCCTTCTCCTTATCACTGTTTTCCATGTATTCCTTTCCTGAATGCTGAGTCTGTCCTTCCGACAACCATATCTTTTTCGATGGTTTCACATTTTTCCTGCAGCCATTTCGTCTTAGCTTCCCTGCACTTCCTATTTATTTTATTCCTCAGCGACTTGTGTTTCTGTATTCCTTTTTAGAGATGCCATACCTCTTCAACTGTACTGCCTACTGCGCTATTCCTTATTGCTCTATCTATAGCGTTAGAGAACTTTAACGTATCTCGTCATTCCTTAGAAGTTCCGTATCCCACTTCTTTGCGTATTGATTTGTCCCAAGCCCATATTCTCCTGTAACCTTTTCTTCTACTCCTTCCCCTACAACTGCATTCTAGTCGCCCATGACAATTAGATTTTCGTCCCCCTTTACATACAGCATTACCCTTTCAATATCCTCATACACTTTGCTTTCTGTTCATCTTCAGCTTGCGACGTGGGCATGTATACCTGAAGTATCGTTGTCAGTGTTGGTCTGCTGTCGATTCTGATTAGAACAACCCAGTCACTGAACTGTTCACAGTATCTCACCCTCTGCCCTACCTTCCTACTCATAACGAATCCTACACTTGTTATACCATTTTCTGATGCTGTTGATATTACCCTATACTCATCTGACCAGAAATCCTTGTCTTCCTTCCACTTCACTTCACTGACCCGTACTATATCTAGATTGAGCCTTTGCATTTCCCTTTTCAGATTTTCTAGTTTCCCTACCACGTTCAAGCTTCTGACATTCAACGCCCCGACTCGTAGAACGTAATCCTTTCGTTGATTATTGAATCTTTTTCTCATGGTAACCTCCCAATTGGCAGTCCCCTCCCGGAGATCCGAATGGGGGACTATTCGGGAATCTTTTGCCAATGGAGAGTTCATCATGACACTTCTTCAACTACAGGCCACATGTCCTGAGGATACACGTTACGTGTCTTTAATGCAGTGGTTTCCATTGCCTTCTGCATCCTCATGTCTTTGATCATTGCTGATTCTTCCGCTTTTAGGGGCAATTTCCCACGCCTAGGACAAGAGAGGGCCCTGAACCTCTATCCGCTCCTCCGCCCTCTTTGACAAGGCCGTTGGCAGAATGAGGCTGACTTCTTATGCCGGATGCCTTCGGCCGCCAACGCTGATTATTTATGAAAATTTAGGCAGTGGCGGGTTTCGAACCCGAGACCGAAGACTTTTTGATTATGAATCAAAGACGCTACACCTAGACCACGGGTATCATAGGTTAAGGAAACATAAAACCAACGTTTATAGCATTTGTAGACTTAGAGAAAGCTTTTGACAATGTTGACTGGAACACTCTCTTTCAAATTCTAAAGGTTGCAAGGGTAAAATACAGGGAGCAAGAGGATATTTGCAATATGTACAGAAACCAGAAGGCCGTTATAAGAGTCGAGAGGCTCAAAAGGGGAGCAGTGGATGAGAAGGGAGTGTGACAGGGTTGTAGCCTGTTTCCGATGTTGTTCAAAATGAATAATAAGCAACCTGTAAACGAAACAAAAGAAAAATTTGGAGTAGTAATTAAAGTCAAGGGAGAAGAAATAAAAACTTTGAGGTTTGCCAGTGACACTGCAATTTTCGCAGAAACAGCAAAGTACTTGCAAGAGCACTTGTATGGGACAGACAGCGTCTTGAAAGGAGGATATAGGATGAACATCAACAAAGCCAAAACGAGGATAATTGAATGTGGTCGAATTATATCAGGTGACGATGAGGGAATTAGATTAGGAAATGAAACACTTAAAGTAGCAGATGTGTTTTGCTATTTGGGAAGCAAGATAACTGATGATGGTCGAAGTAGGGAGGATATAAAATGTAGACTGGCAATAGTAAGAAAAGAGCTTCTGAAGAAGAAAAATTTGTTAACATCGAATACAGATCTAAGTCTCAGTAAGTCCTTTCTGAAAGTCATAGTCTGAAGTGTAACCATGTGTGGATATGGAACGTGGACGATAAACAGTTTAGACAAAAAAGGAATAGATACTTTTGAGATGTGGTGCTACAGTAGAATACTGAAGGTTAGATGGGTAGATCATGTAACTAATGAGGAGGTACGGAATAGAATTGTAGAGAAGAGAAATTTGTTTGGTTTGGTTTGTGGGGAAGAGTTATTTGTGTTACAACCTGACCAAAAGAAGGGATCGGTTGGTGGGACGCATTCCAAAGCATAAGGGGGTCACAAACTTAGTACTGGAGAGAAGCGTGGCGAGTGAAAATCGTAGAGGAAGACCAAAGATTGAATACAGTAAGCAGATTTAGAAGGATTTAGGCTGCAGTAGTAACTCGGAGATGAAGAGGCTTGCACAAAATGGAGTACCATTTTGGACTGAAGACCACAACAATACAACGACCGTTTTATAGAAGAACGCTATATACAGGTACATTCGATAACCAACGAAGAGTTTTTAACTTGTATTGCTGAGAAAAGACAATTACGACATAATTTCACTGGAACAAGAAATCAGCTGGAAAGTCCATCCTGAGGCATCACAGAAATGTCTATTTGGCAATTATGGTAAGTTTTAGGAGCAAAAATTGAAGAGAGGAACCTTGACTTGCCTACATTAATCATGTTCAACTGGATGCAAACTGCATAGTTACATATTAGAAGAGGTTCGCAGAGGATATACTAGAGTGAACATGTGTGTTTTCATTCCAAAGACCACAACAATGCACTTTCCAGTCACATTAATGTGACCTCCTGTCAAAAGGATGATTAACCACCTTTTGGAGCGCAGACTATTGCGAGAACATATGCAGCAAGAGAGTCAACTAGGTTGTGGAAGGTACTGTCAGGGATGTGGAGTCATGCCGACCCCAGTGCTGTGGTCAGCTGCGCTAGGTTTGTCGGTTCAGAATCCATGACGCGAACTCCCTGATCGAGGTGGTTCCATAGATTCTCAATTGGGTTTAAAATCTGGGAGCTTGGTGGCCATGGGAGTACGATAAACAATTCCTGGTGCTCTTCAAGCTACGCACGTGCACTGCGAGCTGTGTGACACGTTGCGTTGTCCTGTTCGTAGATGTCATCATGCCTTGGAAAAACAGACTGCCTTTAGGAGAGGACATGGTACACCAGGAATAGATGAGTACTTTTGTTAATCCAATACGTCTTCCAGAATGAAGAGATCACCCATTGTATGCCACAAAGACATTCCCCAGAGAATAAAGCTCCCTCCTCCAGCTTGAAAGTGTTGCTCTAAAACGTATCTCGCCATACACGCCCACGGCTATCTGTCCGATGGAACATGATTCATCTGCAAAGGCCACCTATTGCCACTCAAAAAAATGTTCAAATGTGTGGGAAATCTTATGGGACTTAACTGCTAAGGTCATCAGTCCCTAAGCTTACACACTACTTAATCTAAATTATTCTAAGGACAAACAGACACACCCATGCCCGAGGGAGGACTCGAACCTCCGCCGGGACCAGCCTCACAGTCCATGACTGCAGCGCCTCAGACCGCTCGGCTAATCCCGCGCGGCTATCGCCACTCAGTTCGGAATACTAAATTGTATTTATAATTCGGAAATATAGGGGTAGCGCGACCTCCATACCACATCAGAGGAAACGGAGATCACAGCAAACTGTAAGTAATTACCTACGAACCTTTCCGGAAATACGGTGACAGTCGACCTCTAGACCATACTAGAGGAAACGCTCTTGGTTGCCAATAAGAATTTCACTATTGTGAGAGATGAAATGTCATACACGTTTCCATACGTTTACAGAATAATTACTAATAGAGTTTCAACGGCACCACAACTGTTATACATGGCATTGCCCAAAATACATGATCGAGTGACAATAATGTGACCAACGGCTACATTCGACGTCAACGTGCAATAACCACTCACAGACGGCACGTGGGAGCACTAGCTATGGAGGGCATATAAAGCGGAAAACAGTGCAGTCGTTGGCATAATGCAGAAACGGAGTGATTCATTTGACGTGCATGGGGTTTCATCATAGGCTTCTGGGCCAAGGGTGGAAGCATTACCGAAACGTCTGAGTTTGCTTGCTGCCATGGTTAAAGTATACCGAGCACGGCAAAAAGGCACTACCAGAAAATCGGCGACGAAGCAGCTGTAGTGCATTATGGGCCATAGATGACGGACGTCAGTGACAGCTGTGGAGATGTGTACAGGCTAGTAGACGTGCAGCTGTGGAGCAGCTGACTGGCCAGATGAACCAAGGGGCTGATATGTATACCAACAGTGCTTCTTCGACGATTCGACGATCATTCAGCAAATACTACCAAATATCAGCCCCTTGGTTCATCTGGCCAGTCAGCTGCTGCAGAGCTGCACGTCTACTCGCCTGTACACATCTCCACAGCTGTCACTGACCTGCGTCATCTATGGCCCATAATGCACTACAGTTGCTTCGTCGCCGGTTTTCTGGTAGTGCCTTTGTGTGTGTGTGTGTGTGTGTGTGTGTGTGTGTGTGTGTGTGTGTGTGTGTGTGTGTGTCCTTTAAAGACCTTTAAAGAAACAAATCAAAGTGTATTTGATCAAAAAGCAAACTGTAATTGTAAACATTGTGTGTGTGTGTGTGTGTGTGTGTGTGTGAGTGAGTGTACGTAATCGACTCATCTGGACGGCTGCCCGACCTTGGAAAACGGCCAGAGCACGATGACTCAGATGGGTACGGTGCGGTGTAGTAAGCGGCCTCGTTGGGTATATACGTCTTCAAAGTGTTTCAGAACGAACATAGACATACTACTGAGGGAATTTTAATTGTGGTCTCACACTGAAGGATGAAACCCCTAGCCGGCCGCTGTGGCCGAACGGTTCTAGGCGCTTCACTCCGGAACCGCGTTGCTGCTACAGTCGCAGGTTCGAATCCTGCCTCGGTCATTGATGTGTGAGATGTCCTTAGGTTAGTTAGGTTTAAGTAGTTCTAAGTCTAGGGGACTGATGACCTCAGATGTTAAGTCCTATAGTGCTTAGAGCCATCAAACTCCTAATTTTAGTTCCCGCTACGCATTGCACACCATCTGCCAGGATATGTCACTAATGGACACGTGGGAAAAGACCCATGGGCAGCGAGAGGTCTACACGTTTTTTACTAGCCGCTCGGCGAGCAAGCTGGTTCTGATTAATGTTTCTGATGGATTAAGAGATCACTTGTTGGCTGCTGAACGTTGGCCCACAGCTTTTAAGGACAACCTTGCATATTTATGCACATTAATCCTCCCACAACAGGTGGTCTGGTGGAGCCGTAGTTCGTGGAAACTTATTTCATACGTATTGTTAAATCCACAATGTCATCAGTGGATCGCAGAAACATGGCAGACATCTACTCGCCGGCCGTCGATTCACCTTACGGTTCTTTCATGGTGGCTGCAATGTGCCAAACCGAGGATATGAAGAGCTCTTATAACGTATGACAATGAAAATGCAAATGGCTCCGATATACACTAGATTATTACTACATGGTGCTCCGTGATCTGTCCTCCAGGGCCCCATCGCCCAAGCGTCGAGCAGAAGTCCATCGCATTCTGGCGTGTATTTTATCGATTACGAGACGTCAACTGGAGGGACTTTCGATCAGTGCTCGGTACTTGTACAAAGTCGAAGGAGAACGTATTAGCATGCATCATGTTTCCAAGGGACATGCGCATAATCACTTGTCCTTGATCACAGTTCTCCATTATGGTGATGGTCGGCCCTTGACGTCACAACAGGAGATTTCTGCAGGGTTTATGGAGCATTACCGCCACCTTTCCTCTCGGACGCCGACGGACAATCGAATAGAAAAGACATTTAGCGATAGATGCAAATGGAGATGCAAACGCGTTATTGGAACTCCTAACGTAGGATGACGTACGGAGGGCACTCACGAAGGGTGCGGTGCATAAATACCCTGGGCATAAGGGGATGACAATTTTATTTTATCGAAAATTTGCGAATTTAATGATGTACCAATTGGTGTTGAGGTATAATGAAGTATTGAGCCCTGACGGAGTTACCGTCGCAATTCATGGCGGAGCTACTTATGCTAATCAGCAGGGAGTGTCAACGCCCATCACAGTGCTCAATACTGACTATAAGATTTTTGCGCGAATGTTGGCGGCAAGGCTCAAGACTGTAATATCCAAAACATTACCACCACACCAGACTTGTCTAGGGGTTCGGAGCAACATCCTTTCTATCCTCGGCGAATACTGTGACATAATTTCTGAGACGAAAGCTTATTTCATGCGATCGGCTTTCGTATCAGTTGATTTCGACCGAATCAACCATGATTTCCTTCACTCGACCATACGACACATGGCGATACCTCAGGATTTTATAACCGTCTTCATGCGCTTCCTTCGCGGCGCTCCTTCAAGGGTGAGATTCAATGGCAGGGAGGTAGGAACGATTCCTGTTTGCAGCTCAGTTAGGCAAGGATATCCCTTTGCGACGATGCTGCTTGCTATAGTGCTCGAACCATTCATGCAGACTCTTCGACGAACTCTTACAGGCGTCCGACGTCGTGCGAGTTCCTTCTCGTGTCGAGCGTATGACGACTACTTGCTGATACTCGTCCGGTCGGAGAACGAAGTGCATACGGTGGTTGCCCTTCTTACTACGTACGGAGTAGCGTCAGGTAGCAGGGTCAACACGAATAAAACGAAGATTATGCGCATCGGACGGGGGCCGTAAGCCCGGCACAGTCTACGACGGTAGACATCTTGCGATGCTTAGGAGTATTGTTCGCCAAATCGCTAAGGCAATCAGCGGCGGCGAGCTACCGACGTCTGCTCCAGCAAGTCCGATTGCACATACCCAACGATTCTTTCCAACGCACGACCTGCTTCAAAGGGTGAAATGCACTAATGTTCACCTGGCCTCGCAACTGCAGCACCTGGTACAGGTTCTGCCAATGCCACACGGTATTGTTAACACGTTAATGGCATCCTTTGGATACTACATCAGCCAAGAGATGTTGTTTAAGGTCAAATACGAGACTTTAACTCTCCCACACCATTCTGGAGGACTTACGAATGTGCCGACAAGGCTCTAGCTGTATATCTGCGAGCGACGCTACGGACATGGAACCTACGGCAACACGCCATCATGTCGACGATCCTGGACGTGCTTCTTCCTCCGTCCTTTGAAACGCCGGTGGCGATAGGCACAATATCGCCTTCTTTTTCTCACGTCGTGCGATTCTTTGTTGATTTTAGTTATGTTTAGCAACAGATACCTTCTACAGGAATCCCCACTAGCCGTGAGATATATCGATACTTGCGACGTCATCATGGCAGCAATGTTGTAGAACTTAGATACCCAGCGAAGGATTGGTGACAGATCTGGTGAGCTGTCCATACGCCTTTCCTCACTACGGCAGCGCGATCGTCTTCGTATGCATTAATCAACCGCAAGACATTCAAACGCCAACGATTGTATGACATTCACATAGTTGATTCCCCGCTCTGCCTTACATGTGGCATGCACGACACCGACGAACATTCTCTGCAATGCGGTGAGGATAATGATGTTTGGCGATTGACGCAACGCATCATGGCAGTCCTCCGACGCACCGACGACTCCACGATCACGACGGACGCCTTATTTTTCCCAGACGCTGTCTTTTTCCCCCTCACAGAAAACGGCAGCAATCCGCTGCAGGACACGCATCGCACTAAGTGCTCTCGTGGATCGTGATATCGGGCATGGATTATTGGAATTATCTACCAGAATAACACGAAATCATCCGACGCTGCGAACTTTCCAGGCAGCATGTTTCATGACCACCCCAAAACGGTGGGGAGCACCAGGTTCATGTAGTTTAGCGGGGTAGGATATATCTCCCAATGAAGTGATGAGGATGTCACTACGGCCTTGTATTTCTTTCCTTTCGTTTTCAAACTTGACTTTTTTCCAGGTACATTTTAAATTGAATAAATAAATAAAATAATAATAACAATAATAATAAAGACCTACATTTCCTTCCCGCTGCTTCTCCCTTATCCTGTCAGGCGACAGGGACACCGTACCCAGGCCTCCCAGCACGACCCCTGCCCTCTCTGACGCCTGATCTATACCTTTAAAGAAATAAAAAAAAAAAAAGACATAGAGCAAAGGTCCCCAGTTCGAGTCCCGGTCCGGAACACAATTTTAATCTTCCAGGTTGTTTCATACACTCGATTTGGTGGTGAAAATACATGTTTAGTGTCTGGTAGCTACAAAACCTATTCCAAAATCGTACTGAATACTTTCTCAGTAAATTATTTTGAGCAAACAGTCGAGAAGTCCGCTCGAAATGTAAACGACTGGAAAAACGTACTTGTCTTCTTAGTAAAAAAAATAATCCTGAAAAAAATAGGGAGTATCACGACGGTTTCAGAGATTACTGACCGCAAGGTTCGAACACGGTAACATCCAAACCCATCAAAATTAAACGCAGAATACATCTACACTCCTGGAAATGGAAAAAAGAACACATTGACACCGGTGTGTCAGACCCACCATACTTGCTCCGGACACTGCGAGAGGGCTGTAGAAGCAATGATCACACGCACGGCACAGCGGACACACCAGGAACCGCGGTGTTGGCCGTAGAATGACCGTAGCTGCGCAGCATTTGTGCACCGCCGCCGTCAGTGTCGGCCAGTTTGCCGTGGCATACGGAGCTCCATCGCAGTCTTTAACACTGGTAGCTTGCCGCGACAGCGTGGACGTGAACCGTATGTGCAGTTGACGGACTTTGAGCGAGGGCGTATAGTGGGCATGCGGGAGGACGGGTGGACGTACCGCCGAATTGCTCAACACGTGGGGCGTGAGGTCTCCACAGTACATCGATGTTGTCGCCAGTGGTCGGCGGAAGGTGCACGTGCCCGTCGACCTGGGACCGGACCGCAGCGACGCACGGATGCACGCCAAGACCATAGGATCCTACGCAGTGCCGTAGGGGACCGCACCGCCACTTCCCAGCAAATTAGGGACACTGTTGCTCCTGGGGTATCGGCGAGGACCATTCGCATCCGTCTGCATAAAGCTGGGCTACGGTCCCGCACACCGTTAGGCCGTCTTCCGCTCACGCCCCAACATCGTGCAGCCCGCCTCCAGTGGTGTTGCGACAGGCGTGAATGGAGGGACGAATGGAGACGTGTCGTCTTCAGCGATGAGAGTCGCTTCTGCCTTGGTGCCAATGATGGTCGTATGCGTGTTTGGCGCCGTGCAGGTGAGCGCCACAATCAGGACTGCATACGACCGAGGCACACAGGGCCAACACCCAGCATCATGATGTGGGGAGCGATCTCCTACACTGGCCGTACACCTCTGATGATCGTCGAGGGGACACTGAATAGTGCACGGTACATCCAAACCGTCATCGAACCTATCGTTCTACCATTCCTAGACCGGCAAGGGAACTTGCTGTTCCAACAGGACAATGCACGTCCGCATGTATCCCGTGCCACCCAACGTGCTCTAGAAGGTGTAAGTCAACTACCCTGGCCAGCAAGATCTCCGGATCTGTCCCCCATTGAGCATGTTTGGGACTGGATGAAGCGTCGTCTCACGCGGTCTGCACGTCCAGCACGAACGCTGGTCCAACTGATAGATTATTAGAATGATGGTAACATTGACAATTCAGCACATATTTAACAACATTTCATGATGTAATAAGTGTCGTAGTCATCGGATCTTGTGGGACTCTCGTTTTCAAAAAGCTGCATTTTGACGACTTCGTGTACTCATGTCAGATAGTCTTATATTCTGACAGGACGTAACTTTTGCTGAGTTACGTGAAACTGGCCCTAAGGCCGAAAATGCAATTGTAGTAATAACTATTTCATACAGTCAACGGTGAATCCCAAACATGAGAAGCTAATCAGATAAAAATTCGTTTGACGTCTTTCTTAGAAACACTCTCCACTCCCTACAGTGTATGTAAGTGTTGATCAAATTTGGTTTTAATTCAGAGAAATGGCATTAGCGGCAATTGAGAGATACAAACCAAATAAATTAATAAGAGATGGTACTCACCCCCACGGCGCAAAAAAGGTCACAACACTGTTGCACAAGCGACGTAAAAAGTATACCAAAATTTGTAGGAATACAAAATCCCCAAGATTGGAAACGTTCTACAGAAACTCGAAATTTACCGCGAAGTTCTGTGAAACATGTTTGTAACAGTTTCCGCAACGAATATCTGCCTCGAGATCTGACAGAAAATCGAAAAAGATTTTGTTTATATGTGAAGTACATCAGTCTACAAACACAAGCAGTACCCTCTCTGTACCATAACAATGGTGGTATTATGGATGATGGTGCCACTAAAGCAGAGCTACTGAGCACGCTTTCCTGAAAATATTCGAGAATCCGAATCAAGAATAATGGCAACCTGAGTAACTTAGGATTAGATATTTTCGGTGTAGCGAAACTACTTCAGTTACTTAACAAAATCAATGCCCCCAATCCAGAATGGGTACCATCAGGTTCCTCCCATTGTATGCTGATACAATTGCTCCATACTTATCAGTGACATACTATCGCTCAGTCGTCAAAAGTTGCAGAAGTCACATAATTACCCAAGAAAGGAAATGCGAGTAATCTGCTAGTTTACAGAGCCATACCACTAACACCTATTTGCAGTAGTATTTTGGAATATACGACTATATTGAGTTAGAACTTCATGAAAAAACGATTTATTAAAAAGCTAGGTTAGCGCTTGTTACTTCATTTGCGTTGTCTTTATAGTCTGCACAGTTTTTTCTTTGTTTTGTTTACTTTTAACCGTATCTATACGTTGTTCTAAAACTGCAACTTGCAAACTCCCTAATTAAGGCCATAGAAGCATGGTCTTTTCCGAATGTACCTTTGACCAAAAAGCGATTCTGATAGCTGAAGATGGAGGTTTTTGTTAATTCCACCTTTTGAGTTCTTGTAGTGATTTTTCCATTGAAAATTTCATCCCTGAGACCTATTTCTTTAGAAGTCAAATACCAATTTTAATAGTTTTAGCTTTAAAAAAGTTTTACTGAAACGAAATATTTTCATAAACATTCCCATACCCCGTTTCACCCCATACGGCCTGAGTTTCCAAAAACACTGAATCCCGTATTTTTTAACTTTTAACCGAGAAGTCAGATACCAGTTTTCACACATATAGCTTTAAAAATTCTTTAGTATTTCTTCAATAATGATTTATTTAAAAAGTTCCATCTGTTGTGTCATCTCCATAGGGGTTTGATTTCTTAAGATTCCAAAACACATATATCTTTAGTTTTGATAGAGAAACCAAGTACCATTTTTCGTAGTTATAGCTTCAAAATTGCCTTAATAATAACATTTTTCAACAAAAAATTCATCCCCTATTTCAACCCCTTAAGGATGGAATTCTAAAAATTCCTTCTTGTTGCCGTATTTAGTGCTTTGGGATGAAGCAGTTTCCTTTTGTATATAGAGAACACGGATTCAGAAAATATCGTTGTTGTGAAACTGAACTAGCGCTTTATTCTCGCGAAGTAATGAGTTCTATTGACAGGGGAGGTCTAATTGATCCTATATTTTTAGGTTTCCAAGGAGCTTTTGACACCGGCCCTCAAAGCGATTTCTACTCGGACTGGATGCCTAAGGAGGTGTGCGACTGGATTCATTACCTCCTTAACAGTTCGTAGTAACTGAAGAAAAACAATCGAGTAAAACAGAAGCAAAAATCCAGCGTTCCCAAAGGATATGTTATAGAGCGTCTGCTGTTCCTTATCTACATAAATGATTTTGGAGGCAAGCACCCGTCTTAGGTTGTTTGCAGAAGATGCTGTCGTTTATCGTCTAGTAAAGTCATCAGAAGATGAAAAACAACTGCAAAACCATTTAATTAAGGTAGCTATATGATTAGAAAATTGGCAGTTGATCATAAATAACAAAAGACGTGAGGTCGTGCACATGAGTGGTAAAAGGAATCTGTTAAAGTTCGGTTACACAGCAAATGACACAAATCTAGTGGCTGTAAATTCAACTAAATACTTAGCGATTACAATTACGAAGAGCTTAAGTTGGAAAGATCGCATTGATAATGTTGTGGGTAAAGCAAACCAAAGAATACTATTTATTGGCAAAACACAGAGAAAATGCAGCAGCAGGTCTACTAAAGAGAATGCCTACACTATACCTGTACATCCTCTTCTGAAATACTGCTGTAAGGTGTGGGATCCAAATGAGATAGGATCGACGGAAGACGTCGAAATAGTTCAAATAAGGGCAGCTCATTTGCATTATAGCGAACCACGGGAGAGATTGCGACGAATTGGGGCGGCAATCATTAAAACAAAGGCGTTATTCATTGCGGCAAGTTTGTCTCAAAATTTCTGTCATCAACTTTCTCCCAAGAGCGTAAAAATGTCTATCGCCCCCCACCTACATACGAATAAAAGATAATTGTAACGAAATAAGACAAATCAGAACTCGCACGGACAGATTTAAGTGTTAGTTTTTCATCGCCGCTGTTCGAGCGTGGAATGGAAAGAAATAGCTTAAACGTGGTTTAAGGCACTTAATTGTGAAATGTGGAGTAGTCATGCAGATGAACTACTCTGTACTGTCTGTCTGTCTGTCTCTCTCTCTCTCTCTCCTCTCTCTCTCTCTCTCTCTCTCTCTCTCTCTCTCTCTCTCTCACCCACCCACCCACCCACCCACACACACACACACACACACACACACACACACACACACACACAAGCACTACCTATATATACGAGGACTGGAACTTCAGTAGTGGCAACTATTTATTTACAGCTCGTACAAATAGATACGTGTTTTAAAGTTATACTGACCTTCAAAGAAGTCACCAGCATTGTTGTGTATAGCCAGTTGTCGGCGATGTGGAACTCGTAGGATACTCTTAGCAGTGCTAGTAGTGTTGACAATTCGAGTGACGCGGTTTATTGCCCGACGAATTGTAGCAGTTCTGAAGCGAATGCCGTGAATTGTTTCCTTCAGTTTAGAAATCGAGTTGAACTTACGAGCGCTTAAGTCTGGGGAGTGCAGTAGGTGGTATAGCACTTAGCAGGCCCATCAGTCAAACAAATAAGTAACAGTCTGCTCTGTACGTGCTTGAGCATTGTCCTGCAAAATGATGGGGAGTTACTGCAGAAAAGTGTCATCGCTCCTGTCTCTATGCTGTTCACTTTTGGAACACAACCTTCGACCATCACTAAGCACTGGGAGCATCAACGTCAGTGTTGTGTTATGTAATTGATAACGTTGTGTTTCAGTGAATGGCACAGTGTGATAGACTTTTGAATTGGTCTTTAGGAGAGGAAATGAATTACCGAATAAAAAATACAGGGTTCCATTTAAAAAAGTCATACCGCTGTTCATATCTGTGTAAAAGACAAAGCTACAGCGAAGGCAATCATGCTTATCAATGTCTCCCTGACGGCTAAAGGAAATTTGCTTGAAAAATTTTCTAATTTGTATTTGGACAAACAGTCACTACCGCCAAAAATCTCTTCAGTGCAGATGCACACATGGTTCGAACTCTTAACGGGAATCGGCGAAATGCCGCGAGTAATGAGGGTGATAGGCGAGGGTCACTACTTATAGTGATGTGAGGATAAGTTAAGAATTTAGTTCTGATGGGTGGGGTGCTAGGGTAGTACGTCCAATTGCGATGACTATTGTGTCTGGATGTCACAGTGGTCAGTAGATCGGCCTCTTAAGCACCTGGTTTTAAATGGCTCTGAGTACTATGGGACTTAACTTATGAGGTCATCAGTCCCTAGAACTTAGAACTACTTAAACCTAACTAACCTAAGGACATCACACACACCCATGCCCGAGGTAGAATTCGAACCTGCGACCGTAGCAGTCCCGCGGATCCGGACAGAAGCTCCTAGAACCACACGGCCACCGCGGCCGGCTAACCTGATTTCGAATTCCGGTCTGGCATAAATTTTCAGCTTACCTCACTGGTTTAAATCAACGCCCACTCGCAGCCAATGTCTGTAATTTCCTTGTGTCTATATTAATTTACCTTTCCCAGTATTCACCCAACAACACTCTCTTAGACATGAAAAATATTTTCTTTCACTTGTGTTATAAATATTTACTCATGAATTTCGATTTTTGTATCTAACAACACAAAACATCAGTTTAACTAAAAATAAAACACAAACGAAAAACAAAATTACCAAGCTGTGCATAACAGTGAAGTGATATGAAATATAAGAATTTCAACTAGTTTATTGTATTAAGAATAACACAAAACTGATAGATTGGTGTTAGAGGGACATTTAAGCTATGAAAAATTGTCTGTATGTGACGAGCTTAACACACGAACTGATACCCAGCTTCTCGCGAATGTTCAGTATTCACCCAAGTTCTGCCCACCATACTCATTAGTCATCATTGAACGACTGGTTCGTCAAGCTAGACGACTGCAGTAGGTTAATTACTGTTTGGTATTGTCGCTGGTACAAGGACCACGAGCACTTTGAGTTTAACTATTATCAGAAGAGGCCATTTTCATCTGGGTCAAACATAGGTGAACGAAGCCATACTGTCACTGAAAATTAATGAAAACACTGATTAAGCCTAAAAATGAAATGGTATTTAGTTGGGCAATACAGAAAAGAGCAACTCTTAAGGTGTCATGGGGTCAATAATGCCACCACTCAAATATTATAGCTGTGGACTGAGAAAGTAGGCGAATCGACAACGCTCATAGTTTGTATGCAGGTCGTTCAACTGCCGACAATGCACATGAAGCTACCAACAGTAAAATGACCAACACAAGAAATGGCAACGGCGTACAGTTTCGCTAGCTTAGAAAAGGATCCCACAACTCCGTCTGAGGGCTAATGATGAAAGCGCACGATAGAAGGTCTGTTACTGTAATCATGGGTCTGCTAATGAGCTGATTGTGAGATAGCAGTGAATGTGTGGTTAAGGTGTCACCGCCAGACACCACACTTGCTAGGTGGAAGCCTTTAAATCGGCCGCGGTCCGGTAGTATACGTCGGACCCGCGTGTCGCCACTATCAGTGATTGCAGACCGAGCGCCGACACACGGCAAGTCTAGAGAGACTTCCTAGCACTCGGCCGCAGTTGTACAGCCGACTCTGCTAGCGATGGTTCACTGACTTCTACGCTCTCATTTGCCGAGACGATAGTTAGCATAGCCTTTGCTACGTCATCTGCTACGACCTAGCGAGGCGCCATTATCAGTTACTATTGATGCTGTGAATCATGTAATGTCAAGAGCGACGTTCGTCATTAATGGATTAAAGTTAAGTATTCCACCAGCTACGTCCGTTGTTTCAAAATTCTAATTTCCTTGCCCTGTTCCAGACCTCACGCCAGCCTGCGTGAGCTAAATCGCGTGCCTTTCGGCCACCTCTAATAACACGGTGTTAGCTCTCCGGCCAACCACAACACAAAATATTGACTTAAATGGTCTAAACATATTTGAAATGTAGACTTTTCAATTATGATGAGCCTGTATATACTATCAAAAAAGATGTCATCAAATTATTTATTTACTAACTCACTCATTCCATCTATCAGATCTCTCACTCCCACTTCATTCGTGATATGAGGTATCAAAGGAAAAGTCATGGAATAAGTAGCACGAGGAATGAGTGCAAACCGTGTCGGCTCGAGTCTGTTTCTCTTGTGGGTGACTTCCTCTGCTTGGTTTGTCCTCTGGTCGTCCGGTGGCACTGCCGCCGAGCCTCGGCCAGTCGGTAGAATTTTCGCGGCTAGCAAGTCTCGTTTGGACGGCGCTGTAAATTTTTTAATGAATTTTGTTTGCATTTGAGGTGGTTATTATTACCACACTTGTATTATTTGTTGGATATTTCGGGATGGCGTACAACCTTCGTTCCGCTTTGGGATATAGAAGAACAGACTATGAAAATCTTACCAATGATCACCAATCAACCCAAGATTTTGCAAATAACATTACTAATTCTACGCCGGAACATTGGACAGGTGAAGATGTTACAAAACCTGAATTTGACGACGGATGGGAGGTGTCGTTATCGCGCATGTCAGCGTACCTACTGGGAACTGCAGGGGCATCCGCTGCGAGTGACCACACTTTGGGAGCCTCATCAGCAAGTTCTTGGAACTCCGACTGAGGAGGTCGGGACGACAGTTGGCCGTTTGGGCGGGAAGTCATCAAAGGCTCTGTTCTTCGAGAGGCTAATGGCTACTAGTTTTCCATTGAAAGAGTGTTGCCGCCGCCGCCCAATGTGTTGCCGTCAGTGGAAGTGATGGAAGTGACCTCTTAGTAACAAACTGTAAGTTGGAGATTTACTTGCAAACTTTTCGTTAGCCTGTGATTTCATCGGGAACGACCGTTGGTTGGTCGGTCGGTCGGTCGTCTCAGCGGACGATGTGTATTGCGTTTTTTAGGCAGCCTCTGGGTTGTGTGTGCCTCGGATTACTTGCTTTCGTCACTGTTGCTGCACTGTGACTGGTTTATTGTTTGAGTTTCTTGTGTTATGTGGTGGATCCGCGAAGGGGTCCAATTAATAGAAGTCCTACTGGAATAAACAGGGCAATTGTTGCTCCGAGTCGTAACCTTTTTTTAAATTGTGTTTTAGACTTGCATTGGCCATCCGAGTACTGGATCTGTGGAGGCAACTATTTGTAATTACCTTGGATTAATCTAGTGTGTAAATATTACCATCTCTTTTAAATGTTTGTCAGTACATTTATATATCTCCAGAATTTTGAGGCAAGTATCAGGTTGTCAGTTTTGTAGGTTGGCGTAGTTAGCCGCATTGTACGCTGACCCAGCTCGTGATTGCCCGACCGGCCTACAAGTTGTTCCGGTGTACCTCACCAGCTATGTCGACTTGACGACGGGGGAGTAAGCGAGCGATGTACTCGACGGAGGTAGGTCGTAGCACCTTATTGGGACCGCTATTCCGAGGCGAGATGCGGTTGTGGGTCGTTATTCAAATTAAGTTCTTACGCTTATTGCGACGCTCTGTTACGGGGATCTTCTTAATTTTCCATTCCCCGTTAAATTTGCCCTAGCCTGCTCTGCTCTCCAGGAATCAAGCCTCAAAAATGTGCAAATAGGAAGGTTTCAAGTCATCACTCCGTTACTGAACAGCACCAAGTTAAATGCTAATGAAAATTTCGTTCACCAAGATGTATATGCTTCACGTCACTGTTGTTACATTTGCTGTATCCCCTGTAGCCGCCACCGTGGCCTAGTTTCTTTGAAGATGGTCATTTACTCTATTAAATTGTTTTGGAAGAATTTTAAAATGTCTTTATATATTAGCGTTTTTCTTTACAATTTTTTAAAGGAAAAATATCTAATCCTTGTCAGACTCTTTATTGATCTTGATCTTCTTATCATACTTTAAAATATTAAGGCATTTTCTGAGTCTTCTGGAGATCTTGTTGTAATTTTTTGTAAAAGAGAATTTGAAGTAAATTTTAAGCCTTCTGGCGCTCTGTGATTATTGATGTTAATTTTGTTATTTTTTTTTAAACAAGGGGTAAAATTCAAAGCAAATTTTCAAGCCTTTCTTGCGCTCTGTTATTATTGGTTGTTATTAACTGGTGTTTCACTACATTCCATTGTAAAGGAAAACTTTCATGAAATAAATCTGTAGGTGAATCTCAAGTGATATTGGACCTGGGACTTGGTACTTCATGAGTTCCTATCACCACTAACGAATGTCCATTTCTACCAACCGAGGCTAGTTAACCATGTCTTAGCTTACCGAAGTGATCTCCAGTGATTAGACTCTCAGACAAAGACATACTGCTTCTGTGGATCCCATGTTTTTTTTATATTAAGTAATCCTCTCCGTTTCTCTTTATTTCCCATATTCTGTTCTATTCATTTTGGGTACCAAGTCTAACGTATATTTCATTCTCACTCTATTTGTTTATCTGCGGCTTATACGGGCGTCCTACTTCATACATGCCTTTAGCTTTGTTAGTCCTTACTAGGTATGGTTCTAAGTTTATATTTCACGTTAGATTTGAGTATACAAACCAGCAGACATTTAGATTTGAGATATTTGACACCTCACAGTGTCTCACAAATATGCCGAAAATTTATGTCTTGAGATATTTTATTAGTTTAATTGAAACTAGATTTCCTTCCTTCTTCTCAGCGTTCATGATTTTCGCGTCATATCTCTTTTTTTCTAGTAGAAATGTTCCGTTGGCATACCTCATTTAGTTATTCCAATATATTTTCTAACTTCATATGAATCGTTAGAGGAAAAATGACGGTCAAGGAATTGATGCCAGTGAATGAAGTACTGGAACGTGAGGCACAGAGGTAGGAAGCGTGGCTGCAGCAGGTGAGAATGCACCAGACACACAGGATTTGGCGACAGTTAACGACGAGACCACGGCACCAGCTGATGGTTGTCACGAGACTCTGACAACTTCCAACAGTGTTAATAAAGTGAAACGGATCGGAGAAGCTGCCAAAGAAGGTCTTCAATTGGAAGGAAAGAAATGAAAGAAGCCTCATGTAACAAAATTCCAAAACATTTAGTTGGACAGAATGTGAGAAAATACCGGATGTAGACAGGGAAAAACTGATGCAAAATCTATAATAGCAGTAGTTAGAAATATTCAGGACGACGAATTTTATCAGCTTGTTACCAAAGCAGGTAAACCGAAGTCATTGTACACTAGGAACCAATTTACATTGTGCAGGGGGAAATTTTATCAGCGTCGAAGAAGTAGCAAGATAAGAAATTAGTCTACAGAAAGTGGTTGCCAAACAATCTTTTGTTGGGGGACAATGGTTCAAAAAGAGCAATTTCTGAAAAAAGTGTTCATCTAAAAAATGCTTGTGTAAATTGTCTTCCATATCAAGTAATTCGGAATGCCACTAAACTGAAATATTGCTGATTATAATCACATTGGAATGCAAGAATGTTTAAAATATATAAAGTTAAAATAAACAAAAACCATTTCAATTTATTGCTAAGCTGATTTTTTTAATGAATACGGTTTTATCAGTTTATATGGGTACATCCTAAGATTTACCCACGTCTCTTGGTAAAAGTTCGAAGTCTATGCATATAATAAGAAATTTCGGATTTTAACCAGAATGTGATGTTATGATGTATCTATGATCTATGATGATGTATCACCATTTAATTGCAGATTTTACCAGTCATCTTACTTTTACAGTAACATATACATGTCCGAATGAACATTGTATCGTCAGTCTTAAAAACACAGGCGCTGCAATATCGTACTAGAAGAACAATTTTGGGTCACTGAGGATCACTCACTAGCTATTTGATACAATCATTAATCTTATGACATCAGCTTCACTCCACATAACTCACAGTTCGCCTCATACCATGACGAGGATTGGGCCGACACCTTCATCTCGTGATTTCCACATCATTGCAAAATTTATTTTTTAACCGTTGGTCCTTACGATCAGCAGGAGCTGTTTTTGGTCAGTTCACTGGTCAGTTAAAAATGTGTCCCTGCTCTATGGCAGGACTCACTATCACCTTCTAACAAGGACTTATCTGACAGCTATTTGTTGGACAAAAACTGTCATTGACATCACATACTTGGCCCAGATTGCCAAATCAAGTTAAATGATAATTGGCCCTAGTCTCTCTCCTAAGGATAAAACTGCACAAAGGACATTTAATTAGTGAGCTCCACAAATAACGTAAGGATTTGTACATTAATATCCATTTCAAGTAATTTTTTTTCACAGGTTAGTTGTGGATGGAGATAACAGTATGAGGCAAAGATTGCTGGCAGACACGTTGAGTTGAATTTACACAAAGTAAGTACACTGCGCAACAGAATCAAAGGATCACTTTTTAAAAACCTCGGAACATTCTTCCATTCTCTTGGGCTAAATGGAGCACACAGCTTCCCTCTATGATGGTGCAAAACGTGCTGCCTCGACCTCCTCCTCGGGCACGACGACGCTCCAACACCTCAAAGTTTGGTGTGACGTGTAAAGTTGGATAATGGGCTCACATTGTTACTGACTTTGACCACAATTCAGACCAACACCACCGTGGACGTGTCAACCACCGTTCGGAAGCGATAAGAAAAGGCCTCATGGAATGGCATAAAGCGTGTTAATGAAATCACCCCTTTTCGTAAGGCGTCGATTACCGCTCGTTTCGCGATCGGACACCACAGTGCTCAGTGCGGAAGACAGTAGGAAGACATTCTTGATTTCTAGTGTGGATAAAAGAAACTCTCTTGTTGGTGATAAAACTGCACAATCGTGATATCCAAAATCTTTTTTCTGGCACGTGCTTGACAAGCCACCAGCGTTTAACAGAGCATAGAAAACTCAGAGCACAATCCATTCAGAAGGATCAAAGAAAGTCAGCTCATCATGTTCAATTGCAACAAAAGCGCCGTTCCCTGATGCCGTAAACCTGCTTCGCCGGTTCTTATATTGAGAATGTATGGAGTACCGTGGGGTATGCATACAGTAAGTCGTTCATACTTAACAGCCAACATGAATCGCTATTTCAGTGATGTACGCTACGTTGTATGAGGTATCACAGGACAATGTTTGGACATTTTTCAGCTTCTTGCAACGAAATCTGAACTTGCTTACCCGATGGAATACTAAGAAGCAATTATATCGATAGTGTAGCATAGTAATTTCCACTACGGAATTTAAAATCAGAATATCTAGTGTATAAGGTAGGTGTACATTCTACCTGCCTATAACCTATGATTCTAATCCACTTTTTTCTCCTAGATACACCGCTTTTTTTTAGTTATTTTATTTCCCAGCCATTGAGTGTTCAGTAGTGAATGCGTTCTAACATTCTGCATGGTGTCTGTTTGTCTCCCTACCACTTTCGCGCAACGACGGTCTGAGCGTGTTTTTTAGGGAATTGACTAGTTTGAACCTGGGACTTGTTGCTCGTAAGGAGACGCAAGACCGCACATGACATGTAGAGTTCAGAAGATATCAGTGAGACTAGCGATGATATAACCAAATACTTAATGATTTCAGCGTCAGCTCCACTGCAGTCCCTGTAAAAGAATCTTAATACTAACTAAATTTAGTGGAAGGGGTTCAAGGCTTTCCTATTTTCAGATGGCTGGTAAAATAACGTCGAAAAAGCAGTTAAGTTTACAATTGGAAATTTTATTCTACTCACAAAACATCTTTATAAATTGCACTATTCATAAAAGGAAATGTTTTAATACAGAATGATAAAAACCAACTGCGTTCAACAAAAGTGTGAACGAATATTCCCTGAATGGGTTTCCAAGTTCTACAATGGATCGAAGGATGACCTATACCATATCACATCTATAATCTAGGATTAAATTAAGTTTCACAAAAGAGAAAACTATCATAATGGTCTACAGTGACCCTCGATTATCTTTAATTACTTAACTAACTTTTCGTAAATTACAGTTTCTCAATAATTATATAACAGAAAAATCATCGCGTTTCAGATTTTAACTTACGTAGCAAATGTGAATACCATGAGCTTTCATTGACGATCGACACTAGTAATACGCAAAAAGGGGGTGTAACAGATGAGACTTCTACAGTTCTGAGTGAAGCTTTATGCACTGTTATGCGGCATCGCGTGCGTTCATTACGTTGTCGGTGTTCGTCAGGGGGCGGCGGGCAGCACAGCTCCGCTCACATCGCCGTCTCGGAAGCAACTCTCTCCTAAATTCTCCTTACTACAATTTACCGAAGTTGGTTTGAAAAAACTATCTAGCTGTGTTATCTGACCAATCAGGGTCTCAATGTTAACCTTAAGCTCCGCCTACCAAAATTCTGTCTATCCAATGAGAAATGCTACACTGGTGGGGAAATGTTTTTAAAGTTTGTAACGTAACAGAGACGCGAAAAAGTCTCACGCTGAAAGTTGCACCTGGTGTGGTCCTTTTAGTGTTATCGTAAGATCTATACTGTTCTTCTGGTGGGCTCTATCTTTTAACATGGGCTGGCGGTTGGTCCTAGCTGTTAGCTGGAGACGTGGGTGTCCGTCCCTTATCGTAAGGCCTTCCAGCTTAACACCATTCTGCTCTAGGCTTCTGTTCTCGTTTCTCCCCTCGGAACTGCGTCTGTCTCACGGTGGGAAGGTATGACATGCATTTAGATGGTGGTGGTGGTTAGTGTTTAACGTCCCGTCGACAACGAGGTCATTAGAGACGTAGCGCAAGCTGGGTGTAGGGAAGGATTGGGAAGGAAATCGGCTGTGCCCTTTCAAAGGAACCATCCCGGCATTCACCTGAAACGATTTAGGGAAATCACGGAAAACCTAAATCAGGATTGAATTGTCGTCCTCCCGAATGCGAGTCCAGTGTGCTAACCACTGCGCCACCTCGCTCGGTATGCATTTAGGAATTCTTGTGTTAGTCTGTGGTACTCCATTTGCTCACTCGTTACCCATATTACTTAGGTTAATGTAATGTCACGATTTATTCGGAGCTATGTGACATACTACTGGATTTGCTTATCATGTTAGGGTTTTCATGGATGTTGTTGGATTTGCCTGACACCTTACAGCATATGTCTATTAAAGCAGTGCTGGCATCCTTTGTAATTTCTTTTGACGAGAACCACTGATGACACGGTCATAAACACATGCTACTATCAAAATGGCGGACTCTGGTGACAGCTTGAGATCTTTTCTCCATTTGAGTAGCTTCGCTCTAGCGTATACGACTTTACAGCAATCACACTCGCCTCCAACCAGAACTAGTCTGTTACAACATAAAAAACGGGCATTAGTGTGGCCGTAATTCTCCTGAACACGACAGAAGTGACCACGACACAGCTCCTCCTGGAAAAATGGTAAGGTAGAAGTAACAGCTTTTAATTGTAACCAATACATAGTACAGACTAAATATTGTTTCAGAAAAGCGCAATTATTCCATAAAAGAGGACGGAAACGGAAACAGTTTCTTTCTGGGAAAGGTGATAGTCTCGTGAAAAATATACACTCTTTTTGTCGCTGATCTTCTCCATTGTTTTGAAGGAGAGTTCCGTTTACGGGTAGTTGATGAAGTATTTGTTTTGGAAACAGGAGCTTTACAGCTACGTTTTGCTTAGTTACATAAAATAAGACGAGTTTAGTACAGGATCTTCTATTTTCAAATGAAGACTCGTAACATCAAGCATTACTAGCAAAACAAATTTAGTGATATACGGTACGTCTCAAGCACCATCTATTAAGGAGTTTTGGCCGTAGCCCCATAAATCAACTGTTGATGCAGACAAGTTATAATTTGGAAGATAGCGCATCAGTTATTATGCTTAGTCCATACATTCAGACGTACACATACTCCCTGAGAAGGAAATGAAAACAGTTTTTAAGAAAATAGTTATTATTGCGACAACCACGGATGTCTACTCAGAGTGACAGGAAACACCCCTTGGGTGCAAGGTCGCAAAAGGCGAGTGATATTTACGGCATTCTACAACCCACATATTATCTACCCCGCAACCACCATATAGGCTGGTAACGGCAGCAGGGGTCGGGCGGGACTGGGAGCATTCAGTGGTGAAGAAAGCATGAGGCTAGGAGCCAGTAGTTGAACTGCTTAGTCGATGAGTAACAACAGTACCTCAGTGCTAGTGGTGTTGTGCAAAGCAGAGGAATGACAACAATAAACAAAGAAAACATTGCATTATATCTACAACAACAGTTGCAGAACTTGACATTTCGTCAGTAAGGAGCCCAAGGAATTTCGCAAGGTGAGAAAAAATTGGCAGATGAAATATTACCGTTCCTGCCAGCTGAGTCAGTGGAATGTGTGGTATCTTATACCCTCTTGGATAGTGTGCTTGAGAAGTGCATTGATGATCATATGCGATTAAGAAGTGAGAGTGGTATTGAAAGAGTTGTCGAGCCATGTAGTGCATCATCCTTGTCGTACAGGGAGCCACGAATCCCGTCTCCAGCGAAAATTAGCAAAGGCCAATCGGTGTCCAAAGAGCGGATATTAAACATAATTACATATATCTAAGATCATCCGCTGCATAGTAAAAACGCTATTTTGCACAGATTTAGAATAAATCTGCAGCAATATGACTGTGTAGTGCATGAGAAAAGCTATGTATATTCAAGGGAGTACAAGGCGCACTTGTTACAAAAACTGGTGTTTCCGTGTTTCAAGGATGTTCGACACAGTTTACAATACGTGCAAAATAGTGAATCAAATTCTCTGTGACACAGATTACGGTGATTTCAATGGAGCAGTGGATCGTTACGTAACTTCCAACAGTCCAACAGAACTGGAAGACGTAAGATAACAAAATTTCAAACAAAGCTTCAACTTGGCGATGCAGAGCGAAAACTGGGGAATCAGCCTGAAAGTTTGTGGATGTGATAAACAATCTTATGCTATCGTGCAGAACGGAATTTGTTTTCAACTCGGACCAGTCAGGCCTTGAAGAGGTTGGTTGGTTGATTTGGGGTAGGGGACCAAACAGCAAAGGTGATTGGTTCATCGGATCATGAACGGATGGGGAACGATGTGGCATTTCAAAGGCACAACCCAGCATTTTCCTGTAGCGATTCAGGGAAATCAAGGAAAATCTAAATCACGATGGCCTGCCGCGGGTTTGAACCGCCGTCCTCCCGAATGCTAGTCCAGTATGCTAACCACTGCGCCACCTTGCTCGGTGATTTGAAGAGGAAATGCACATAAAAGTAACACTGGAAAAATCACTTACTTAACGCATTCGTGTATAAGTTTGCTGACTTTTAATCTAGATGGAAATTGGCTGAAAAGTTATTTGTTTTGCTGCGAGGAGTTGTATTTGCTCTGCCTCTACGATTATTTCTGGTGTGCGTGATCTTGCAAGGGCAATAGGGAATGATTACGTCATGACGAGCTAGAGTAGAAAAATGGGCTTACGATAACTACAGCTATAGTATAAGAACTTTTTTTTTGACCAACAGCAGGCCAAATTACTTGCTTTTGCTTGATTCCTGGTCTGCGTATAAAAATCATACCATTTTAGAGCAAACCATCCCTCCTGAAAAGTGTGTGATACTGCAGTTCACACCACCTGGAACCAGTGGACAAATTCAGCCTCTGGATATGTGATTTCTTCCAACCCTTAAAGGGTAGCCAGATTCACGATAAGGTCCATGATAGACTGTTTCGCACTCGGTTGCATCCCACAAAATTCCATCGGTCCTCATCAACCCTTTACAACAACATGATTCTATATGCTTCCTTAAGAGTGGGTACTTAGCTGAACTGCCTACACGGTTTGTAACTTCCAAGGAGTCCGCCCTCGCTCTTGATGGTGCAAACCTTTGTGATCAATGTGGTGTGCCATTTTTCATTCGGCGTTCATGATGCATGCTAATGGTTTGTTTTGAACTTTTCTTGACTGTGAACGACGTCCATTTTGTGAAGAGTAAGACATACATCGCGTAGAAGGTTGATTTCTGTAACTCCTGGACTCTCATTTTCTGTCGCCCTATTGATGCAAATGGTTCAAAATGGTTCAAATGGCTCTGAGCACTATGGGACTCAACTGCTGTGGTCATCAGTCCACTAGAACTTAGAACTACTTAACCTAACTAACCTAAAGACATCACACACATCCATGCCCGAGGCAGGATTCGAACCTGCTACCGTAGCAGTCCCACGGTTCCGGACTGCGCGTCTAGAACCGCGAGACCACCGCGGCCGGCCTACTGATGCAAATGATGACTCATTAGCAGCTAATATTTTTCCTGTCATAACTGTTGACACAATACTTTCAAGTGAGCCCTACTAAAGTCTGAAAATGCTACCTGGCACTCAAACGCGTTTCTTGTGAGATATTCTGAATACACCTAGCGGCTAAAGGCACCAAAATGCTACAGTAAACAACATAGAAACGTATGGGATGCTAAGCTCACCACGTTGTCTTCACCTCACCATGAAAGGTGAGGCGAGGGCCAACAACACTCCGTCACTCACCTACACGCTCGAGAATCTGTCTTAGATGGTGCGCTGCTTGGACGGTGACGATTTCAGCACTCTTGTTGGTCTCTGGACTCTGCCTGACCGTTCTAACGAAGGAACTCTGTGTTATTGTGTCACTTTTACGTAAACTGCAGTAGGAGACAGTTTTGTATCATGGAATGTTTTCCAGTCTTTCACCTGTAGCCAGTCCTGTAAGAGAAGTTATATTTTTTTCCAGATTCCATTTTGAAATGATATCATTTACTTTGTGTGCCCTGCAGTCTTATTCTGAAATTACCAAAATTGTTCCTGAAAAATAAGATTTTTCAAACGTGAAAAGCAGTTCAAACATGCATCGCTTTCATGTATCTTGCGTCCGCCACGGTACCTGAGTGGTCAGCGCAACACACTGTCAATCCAAAGGGCCCGGGTTCGATTCCCGACTGGGTCGGAGATTTTCTCCACTCAGGGACTGGGTGTTGTGTTATCCTAATCATTATCATTTCATCCCCATCGACGCGCAAGTCGCCGAAGTGGCGTCAAATCAAAAGACTTGCACCAGGCGAACGGTCTACCCGACGGGAGGCCCTCGTCACACGACATTTCATTTCATGTATCTTGCAACAAGTACACTGTTCAAATATAAAATTTTCGGGAAAAAATTGTCAGTAATGTATTTAGTAGCCTATGTGTTATATTATTCCCCTTCTGCTCATTAATAATTAGTAAATGAAATCAAACTAAGAAGTATTTTCAAATTCTAGTGAGAACTTAAACGTGCAGAACCCACAATATTTACAAATACTAGACAGGACTCAGCCTCTTGTCCCACTACAATGAAGTGAACGGATAAATAGCTACGCACTTGTGTCGGCGCGTGATAGGTTTAATTCAATCAGTTGGGTGTTACTTTCTTGAGTCTGTCAGATATCACCTACCACCAACCGTTCTCACCTCCAGTGCAGTACAGAGGTCTAACTTGTAAACAGATGCTCTTCTTTATTTGTGCGCCTCGTCTAATACTGTTTAATTCAGATTAACATAGGCACCTCAATAAGTTGTGGGGATGCTTTTCCATAACGATATATTCTGAAGATCACCCAAATTTTCCCTAAAATTTTGTGAATGAATCTGAACACAGTATTTGCTTCTTGCTTGGCAGAAAAAAGTTATTATTAGACTTAGCATCTCATTGATGCTACGGTCACTGGAAATTACTGTCTTTATCTTTCTACAAACTGTGAAGTACGCAACATAAGATTTCAACACATTCAGGACTGGTTCCCAATCATTACGATTGATTGCCATTACGTGCCAAACAAGTTGTCCATTATTTTGGAGAAGCATTATTGAGTAGACAGAATCCTACGTGCGAAATGTCTAATTTGTCAAACATTAACAATACATGAAAAACGCTTAATATATTTCCTTATAGACTTTTGATGTGTTTGGTAAAAAATGTTCATGCCAAGCGCCTGTTCACGTAAAGCAATAACTAATGCGATAACTTACTCGACATTTAATGGGTTGTACCTCATCTGTAGCTCAGTTAAAGCGACTCAAATGGCGAAACGACTTACATTTTCACAGGGATATCCAAGGGCCTGCTGAAAAGCTATGCGTCGAAATTTTTTATGTGAAAACTATTAAAGCTTTTAATTATACAAACGTTATTAACATTTCACATCTTCGTCCTCCACATCTACAGATTTTCAGTCCTCTAGTGGCGAGGATTGCAATCTTGCAGACATTAATTGTAGCGTGTTACATGGTAGTGTGATAAAAAAAAACTGTGTGCTCGTCCATACATGGAGCTCCATCTCCTTCAGCATCACGATAGCAGACCATACACGAGCGATGAGATATCTTCAGCAATATGACGCCTTTGGCTACCTGTCGTCGATCATTCTCCATTCAATCCCATCTTGGCTCCATCCGATTTTCTTCTGTTCCTTGAAGAACACCTTCGATGACTTCACTATGATAGTGATGAAGCGGTGCCAGCAGAGGTAAGGTTGTAGCTCCGTCAACAATGTTCAACATTCTACAGTGACGGCATCAACAAACTCGTCTCTCGTTCGGAGAAATATTTTCGTCGCCATTCTGGCTTTGTTGAAAAATAAATACCGGGTGATCAAAAAGTCAGTATAAATTTGAAAACTGAATAAATCACGGAATAATGTAGATAGAGAGGTACAAATTCACATACATGCGTGGAATGACAAGAGGGTTTTATTAGAACAAAAAAACAAAAATACAACCATTCAAAAAATGTCCGACGGATGGCGCTTCATCTGATCAGAAGAGCAATAATTAGCACAACAATGTAAGACAAAGCAAAGATGATGTTCTTAACAGGAAATCCTCAATATGTCCAACATCATTCCTCAACAACAGCGGTAGTCGGAATAATGTTGTGAGCAGCACTGTAAAGCATGTCCGTAGTTATGGTGACGCATAGGCGTCGGATTTTGTGTTTCAGCATCCGTAGAGATGTCAGTCGATCACGATACACTTGCGACTTCAGGTAACCCCAAAGCCAATAATCGCTCGGACTGAGGTCTGGGGACCTGGTAGGCCAAGCCTGACGAAAGTGACGGCTAAGCACAGGATGATCATCAAACGACGGCCGCAAGAGATCTTTCATGCATCTAGCAATACTTCGTTGTTGTTTTTTTTTTTGTTCTAATAAAACCCCATGTCATTCCAAGCATGTGTGTCAATTTTTACCTCTCTATCTACATTATGCAGTGGTTTATTAAGTTTTCAAATTTATTCTGACTTTTTGATCACCCGGTATGTAGAAATGAAGAATAAAGACGTAGAATGATAACAACCTTTGTTTCATTTCAAAAGCATTAACAGCTTTCACAAAAAAAAGAAATATTGGGGGCTTTGCTTTTCCGCACGCGCCCGTATGTAGGTCTAGCACCGAACGTCGTAGTGACTTCGTGTATATGCCATTTACCCCAATAATATTTTACATTTTGTTATAAAACAGCATAAGAGGAACTTACTTAAGGTTCGTGAGGAAATTAGTCTACCACTTGTAAATTATTCCATATACATTTCTGTAATCATCTACATTCAGTAGAGACAAACGATGTTATCTTGCCAGGTCATTGTTGATGGAGGCATCTACTCAGCATTGCAACGTCGCCGTCGCAGTTACGACACAGTCGAGTGACGTAAGGCAACTTCCAACTGTCCGCGGTCGATTAATAGTGAAACACGGCAGTAGTTGTGGGCGTGGCTCCAGGGAGTGGGATTGCCGCGGAACGGCCGTTTCCCAGAGGCTAACGTGGTTTCGCGGTCGGCAGGCAAGCACTGCGTGGGCCGCCGTAACAGGATAACGACGCGATACACGGCGGCTAATCGCGTTTGCTCCCCACCTTTCTCGCCAATTAGGCACAGCCACCGTGGCGCCACACGGGACCGCCTGGTGGTGGGGGAGACCCTGCCTGCGGGACAAGAGGCCCGGAGGCACACTCACCCCTGTGTTGACACTGTTCGCAAACGGTCCGACAGCAATAAAGAAGATGGGTCGCTCTGCCGTGTTGGTGGTAACACTGCAAGAGTTACAGTGCCATTTATAACAGCACAGTACACGCGGTTTCATTTGCAGAATCGGTGGTAGACAACAAATACAACACTTCCTCTTGGAGTCTGCGGGTATTTCCCCAGTTTCATACATCTTGCGAACCAGTTTGAAGAATTTTGTCATGGCTGATTCTCCCATAGCTATAAGTAGCTGTAACGGAATGTTGTTTACTCCCGGGCTCCTATTTAACTTACGTATTTCAGTGCTTCGTCAAATTCTTCACGCAGTATCGTATCTCTCATCTACGTCCTCTTCCATTTCCACCATATTGCCGTCAAGTACATCCCAGAAACTCTCTACAACGTCTGGTTCTCTCGGTTTATCCAAATGGCATCTTTTTCAATTCCTACGTTTTTGCAGTTTCTTCAGTTGTAATCTACTGTTCATAACCAATAAATTTTGATCAGATTCCACATCAGCCCCTAAAAATGTATTACGATTTAAAATCTTGTCTCTATATCTCTGTCTACCCATTGTATAATCAGTCTGAAACCTTCCTGTGTCGCCAGGTTTCTTGCACATATAGAACCTTCTTTTATGGTTGTTAAACAAAGTGTTAGCGAAGAATAAAATATGCTCTATGTAAAATTCCACTAAGCTGCTTCCTCTTTCATTCCTTTCCCCCAGTCCATATTCGTCTACTACTTTTCCTTCTCTTCCTTTACCTACTGTTGAATTCCAGTTCCCCATGACTATTAAATTTTCGGCTCCATTAAGTATCCGAATAAGTTATTTTATTTCATCATACATTTTCTCAATTTGCTCAATGTATTTCTCCCAATTCAGTCTATTATCAATGCACCCATCAAAAAATTTTGAATATTCTCCCTTACTAGAGACTTCTGTTCAAACACTGGATTTCTCAATGCAATTGTGTCATTTGTTGTACAGAACTGTATATACTGTGTATTATTAAAATTTAATGGGAGTACATTTCCAGAAAACCACTAAATAATTTCCTGAAAGAATTATTTACATTCTGATTAGCTAATCCTGGTTTGTTGAGTGTGATTACTACATTTGTATGATCATGAGAAAAAACTAGCTTTGAATGTTTGGAGATATAAAGTGACAAGTCAGTAATACATATTAATAACAATAAGAGACCCAAGATTGAACCCTGTGGGACCACATTCTTAACACCCCCTCCCCCCCCTCTCCCACTCACTATGAACAGTCTGCTGATTTTCTTGCGTTCTGTGAACTGTTCCTATCATCCTTCTGAACCCTTCCAGTTAAATATAAGTTAAACCATCTGTGCACTGCTCCACCCACAACATAATACTTTTATCTAGAAGGATTTCATTGTTTAGAATGTCAAAACTCTTTGAGAGATCACAAAAAATGTTGATTGGTGATGTTCAGACATTAGAGAAAGAATATATAATATTTTCTCTTATAAATTCTTTCTGAAAATGAAACTGACATTTTGTTAGTACTTTATTTTTAAAAATATGTGAAGCTACTCTTGAATACGTTACATCTTCATGGATATTACATAAAGTTGTCAGAAGTGAGGCTAGGTGGTAATTGTTGTCAGCAGACCTATCCTCCTTATATGCAATGATTTAACAATAACATATTTCAATCAATCGGGAAAAGTGCCCTGTTTCAATGAGCTATTACATATATGCCTGGAGTGTTACTTATTTGTTGGGAAAAAGGCTTTAGTATTCTGTTGAAAATGCCATCAATTCGATGTGTTACGTTTCTGTAGGTTTATTATTTCCCTAATTTCAAAAGCATATAGAATTTAAATTTTATCAAATTTTGCAGGTAATGGCTCATCCATATATAGTCGTAGTTTTTCGTAGAACCTTCCCAACTTTTTTTTAGAAGCATAAAATTGGTCTTCAGAGGCCTGACATTTATGATGGTTATAACACAGCACCTAAACAGAATACGGGATACACGTCATGTTGTGAATGAGTGTACAATTTTTCTTACAGATCATCAAAACTTGTGATGGCTAATGATCCTATGTTGGTCTCCTGGATGTCGTAGTCCATACATCTAGTGCAATTATACTCGTTAGTAAAATATGTCATTTTAACCTTGTTATGTGCTCCCATACTAACAGTCCCAGTCATAAAAATTATACGTACATCTCCACTAGCAATTAGTAGTACAAGGTTATAGACATAATTTACATACAGCTCGTGCAAGGGATCAGCAAGGCAACATTTCCATCTCAGATTTTGATGATAAACTTGTGTGGCTGTGATCAGTAACTGATGTACTGAAACTTCCTGGTAGATTAAAACTGTTTGTCGGACCAAGAGTCGAAATTGGGACCTTTACCTTTTGCGGGCAAGTGCTCTACCAACTGAGCTACCCAAGCACGACTCATTCCCCATTCTCACAGCTATAATTTGACCAGTACCTTGTCTACCACCTTCCAAACTTCTGAGAAGCTCTCCTGTATACCTTGCAGAGCGGAATTAAAGCTGTGTAGAGGGGGAATGAGTCGCGCTTGGGTAGCTCAGTTGGTAGAGCAGTTACCTCGGAAAGGCAAAGGTACCGAGTTCGAGTCTTTGTCCGGCTCACAGTTTTAATCCGTCAGGAAGTTCCATATCATCGCACACTCCACTGTAGAGTGAAAATTTCATTGAGGGAACTGATGTACTGGAAAGTTACAATTATATTTAACAACATTTTTAAGGGGTTGCTTGTATATTACTCATGGTCGAAATTGTATGATAGGGAAGAACAGAAAATAAACCAAATACTGAGGGTGGCAGGCGGAATGGAATTATTCAAAGAGCTCTTAACTGACGTGGACCAAGTTCAAAAGAAAATCACTAATCATGAATTTCCTTAGAACATCTTCATTCGTAAGTACTAAGTCACAAATTTATTACATGAACTGTATCATCAGTACGACACGTCTCTGCAGATAAATTATGCGTTATGTAATATCTTTCAATGTAATAATGATGCATAGACGAGGGGAAGAAATGATAAGGAATGTAAAGTTCAGGATATGAAATAAATGTCGAAGTTCACTTTCGCGACTTACGCAAGTAAAAATGTCGACGACATTACTCATCGCCGAACAGAATTGTGAGGTGACTCTGTCCTGCTTTTGGCACTATCACTGCGAAGAGCGAACAAATTCTGCGCAGAGTCAAATTTCATGCTAAGTGTGAAGCAAATTTAAACTCTGTGGTACGGCGGCGTTTCCATATATTGTAGGATTCCAGATTGTCAAAAAAGGGCTAGTGATATTCGGTTTGAAGAGAATGCGCGTTCATTAACAGGGCAAGCCACCAGAGTGACAGGACATTATTCATGCGAGCCTTCGTGCCTCATCAGACAGTTCCCTCGCACCGTGATCATGTCAGCCTCTCCCCAGGGAGCTTACAAAGTGTCTCGCAGCGACAGGACGTCATGTTTAGGGCCTGCTGGCTTTACAAGGCACCGCGAGCTGTCACATCCCGGTACCCGGCCGCCTCACACCAGGGGGCAATATAATCTCGGGAACTGCAGCCACTCCGTTTATCACCTACATCCCTGTAACTAGTTGGTACAGAGCCGCTTCTCTGTTCCCTCATAATTTATTCTATGATACCCTTTCCTTTAATGTTCTCCATGTCATCAGAACTTTGTACTATACATTTTCCGTCATCTTAGTGGTGTCTCAATGTTTGAGGTACACTCTGTTATAGGTTCAAAGGCAACGATTAGCAATATCTTGGACAAAGATTCTCGGGTGAGTATCCCTTTCAGTGCAAGCTGCAACAGTTAATTTAATGGTAGCGCTGTGAACCAGTTCAACTCGTATACTGCCTTCATAAAATAGACCGATGAAAGAGAAACCGATGGTTCCAAAATTTTTACATTTAGGGAGAGCTTTTCACAGTGCTGACTGGACTATACTCTACTCTGAAGGTAGCAGAGATGAATTAGAGGGAACAAAGAGTTATCTACAGCTTTTACAGAAACCAGGCTACAGTACTAAGTATCGAAGATCGTAGGGGAACCCGTAGTGAGCCACTCGGATTTCTCGCGCTTGCACTCATTTGCATACAAGCTGCGAATTGAAGCCAAGTTTACACGACGACACTAGGTTGCAAGCAACTGCCCTACCGGCCACTGCGCATGCACACCGTGCGTTTGCGCAACTCATTGGTGAAACTAGACACTTTGGCGATAATATCTGCATGAGTTTTTAGGTTACGTGTGTCGGTAGAGTGTAGAAAAACTGAAATATGAAGTGGGGAAAGGAGAATAATGTTCGCTTTTTGGATATCTGTGCTTTGCATAGGTGTTTGTGGGATTTCAATGATGATGATTACAAAAATAAGCAACATATTGCTGCCGCTGAGACCGTCCTGTGCGCCCATGACATAGATGGTTTGACAATGTCTCAGCTGCAGGGTAAAATTGATTGAGTTAGGAGAATATATACAACTGAATTAAGAAAAATACAAGCAAGTGTAAATTTAGCTGTGGCAATGCTCTCGTCTACAAGACTAAAGCCCCATCGTTATACATGGCCATCTCTTTGTTAAGGAATATTGTTGACAGGAGGGACGGCTATACAGTTCAAGAAGCTGCATTCTTTATTCCATATTCATCTATTTAAAATTTCGCTGCAGTGCTCCCCATTCACATATGTTAGAATTTTGAAACATTGCCACTATAAAGATCTCTCTTCAAGAGAGTAGTTTGCAAACCATTCTCTTCTTAATGCGGCCTGCTTCGAGCAATTATTGTTGCTAATGTTAATAATTACACTCCTGGAAATTGAAATAAGAACACCGTGAATTCATTGTCCCAGGAAGGGGAAACTTTATTGTCACATTCCTGGGGTCAGACACATCACATGATCACACTGACAGAACCACAGGCACATAGACACAGGCAACAGAGCATGCACAATGTCGGTTCTAGTACAGTGTATATCTACCTTTCGCAGCAATGCAGGCTGCTATTCTCCCATGGAGACGATCGTAGAGATGCTGGATGTAGTCCTGTGGAACGGCATGCCATGCCATTTCCACCTGGCGCCTCAGTTGGACCAGCGTTCGTGCTGGATGTGCAGACCGCGTGAGACGACGCTTCATCCAGTCCCAAACATGCTCAATTGGGGACAGATCCGGAGATCTTGCTGGCCAGGGTAGTTGACTTACACCTTCTAGAGCACGTTGGGTGGCACGCGATACATGCGGACGTGCATTGTCCTGTTGGAACAGCAAGTTCCCTTGCCGGTCTAGGAATGATAGAACGATGGGTTCGATGACGGTTTGGATGTACCGTGCACTATTCAGTGTCCCCTCGACGATCACCAGAGGTGTACGGCCAGTGTAGGAGATCGCTCCCCACACCATGACGCCGGGTGTTGGCCCTGTGTGCCTCGGTCGTATGCAGTCCTGCTTGTGGCGCTCACCTGCACGGCGCCAAACACGCATACGACCATCATTGGCACCAAGGCAGAAGCGACTCTCATCGCTGAAAACGACACGTCTCCATTCGTCCCTCCATTCACGCCTGTCGCGACACCACTGGAGGCGGGCTGCACGATGTTGGGGCGTGAGCGGAAGACGGCCTAACGGTGTGCGGGACCGTAGCCCAGCTTCATGGAGACGGTTGCGAATGGTCCTCGCCGATACCCCAGGAGCAACAGTGTCCCTAATTTGCTGGGAAGTGGCGGTGTGGTCCCCTACGGCACTGCGCAGGATCCTAAGGTCTTGGCGTGCATCCGTGAGCCGCTGCGGTCCGGTCCCAGGTCGACGGGCACGTGCACCTTCCGCCGACCACTGGCGACAACATCGATGTACTGTGGAGACCTCACGCCCCACGTGTTGAGCAATTCGGCGGTACGTCCACCCGGCCTCCCGCATGCCCACTATTCGCCCTCGCTCAAAGTCCGTCAATTGCACATACGGTTCACGTCCACGCTGTCGCGGCATGCTACCAGTGTTAAAGACTGCGATGGAGCTCCGTATGTCACGGCAAACTGGCTGACACTGACGGCGGCGGTGCACAAATGCTGCGCAGCTAGTGCCATTCGACGGCCAACACCGCGGTTCCTGGTGTGTCCGCTGTGCCGTGCGTGTGATCATTGCTTGTACAGCCCTCTCGCAGTGTCCGGAGCAAGTATGGTGGGTCTGACACACCGGTGCCAATGTGTTCTTTTTTCCATTTCCAGGAGTGTATTATTGTTGATGAAATAGCGTCATCATCAGCTAAAACCGTATCTTATAGCATGCAGAGTGTTCTCGACTGTGCACGCAATATGATACGTAATTTCAGTTCTGGCGACAGTGCTTCATGCATTACGGTACGTTTATTCCTTATCGCATAATTAACTCTGTTTAACAGAAACGTGAACAGTTCTGGTGGCATTCTAAGATTATTGAATGAACTTCTTGGATCTTCCGTTAGAAATTATTTCAGCAAGGATGCTGAGTAACCGAGCTGACGTCTTTTCTTCGTTCAGTCACGAATCGAAACACGTTTCTTATATTTGTCTTATGCAGCGATTCCACGCAACAAGCTTTAACTCCATTACAACTCATACAACGTGCAGCTGCCAAAACGTTGATTTCAGACACGACTCGGGGACCCATAAAACGACAAAACTGAAGTGGTTGCTGGTGTCGCCGTGTCTACTGTCAAATCTGAAACTATTTGTCTGCAACTCATTCCACGCAACGAGTGGCGCAACCCAATATCGTCGTGTAAACTAGGCTTTACAGTGTGTACATGCGCAATGAACTTCGCTTGGCACCACACTTGGGTGAAATTTATGCGAATGGCGAATAACTAATACAAACAAAAGTTACTATTCGTTATTGGTGAATAACAAATACTATTCGAAACATTATTCATTTGTGCGAATAAAAACGCTTATTCATCATCTGTGAACAGAAATTGTTAAGGATACTAAATAAATATGAAATCCAGTTATATTTGTAGCTCCAGTTCTTTGTCATTTATTAAACGTTGTAATTTTCATTTCTTTTAAATTAGTTATCAGAAAAACTATTTCTTCGAAAGCGTCATGAGAAACTTTATTGGATTTACGGAGATTTACGATTGGGACACTAAAGAAAATAAATTATACATTTGGAATGCACTCTTGAGTTCGTCATTAACGATGAAATATATTCTAGCTCTTCTTTACCAAAAAACTTAACTACCAATTCAGTTGTAGTTTTTGGCAAACTCCACTTTAACGTCACTTCTCAAATCATATTCCTAACAAATTCATTTTATGTAATAATGTTATTTTGCACTCTTGACACGATTTATTTGACATTTCTTTGTTTATTATACGTCTGAAGTTTGTTGTAAGCCTTCCTTGATCATGGGCAGCAATAGAGGTGAACTACTTGCTTTTCAATTGTGGGGAAGACTTTACTGGAATAATTGCTGTTGGTATACAAAGGCGAAAAACGTCTTAAACTCGTCTCTTGACACTTTCACGATACACAAGTTGCAAATGTGCTGTAATATTACGAACTCTTTTATATACTCGAACCCAGTGTCTCTTCCCAAATTTTTGACTTTCAAAGCCCTACGTATTGGCATAGAAAGAGTACGGATCGAAAACTATCCTAAAACACTTTGGATAACTCTGGACGACCAGCGGCTTTCCATAAATGTTTTAGGAGACTTTAAATTAAAGGTCTGGTGATGTTAATCGCAGGCCGGTGTGGCCGAGCGGTTCTAGGCGCTTCAGTCTGGAACCGCGCGACCCTACGGTCGCAGGTTCGAATCCTGGCTCGGGCATGGATGTGTGTGATGTCCTTAGGTTAGTTAGGTTTAAGTAGTTCTAAGTTCTAGAGGACTGATGACCTCTGCTGTTAAGTCACATACTGCTCAGAGCCATTTGAACCATTTGATGCTAATCGTTGGAAACCCTAAGGAGACACACGCGTTCGATAGTGTTAGCAATCTAAGGAAGGTTTCCAAGACAGAGTTTCTTTTTTTTTTTTTTTTGTTGCAGTCACATCGTTGGCTGCGTGCTTAGTGTTCTTGCGCCATGTAAGCACTAGATGGAGGAGACTTGTCGGCAGGTGAAGGGGTCCGAGTATGTAGTGCAGTTGGGCTATATCGCCCTAGGCGGGCCGTCTGCGACAGTCAATAAAAAAAATGACATGAGTTGTAGCCCGCGTACTCCGCTCTGCCAGTTGTGAACAGGCAGTCTCGTGGAGAAAATACGTGGCTGCCACCAGTGCCCGAGCGCCTGTCGATGCTGCTAGACCTTCTCTGCGTCCTGAAACAAATTCATTTCACAGCTTCTAGGACTTGGAAGAATTTCCAGTTCTGGAGGGACGAACAATATGTCTTCAAATTTGTACTCACCTTCTTCTGGCACATTATTTTATCATACACAATATGTAGATATTAAGGCAATTGAAAATTCATCTCTAATATCCACTGGGCCATGAAAACTTTTCCATTTCCCATTTATTTGCCAGACTGTATTCTGTTAACCACCTAGGCCGAGACAGCCGCTTATTAAAGGATCTTTTATAGGTTATTAAACTCCTTCCTCCATAAGGATGCATTAAAATTTCAGATATACCAAATGCCTCGTCTCCGACAATGACGTTTGGCATCGGCACTCCTTTGCTTGATATGGGGTTTTCAACTATATTTGTAAGTTTTTACTAACGAGATTTTCATGTAAAAATTACTGTATATAAATAGATGAGTCACCATATTTTTTCCCATGCTCCAACATCTATGTAAGTAAATCTTTAACCGGCAGGGCATAAAGCAAGTAAAACGATGGAAAAATAATGTTTACAGTTAGACTCAAGTACGGTTGATATGACAGAAAAGGCATAACATATTCCTCTTGCATCTCGCTAGGCTGATCGTTGACTGCTGACCATCTGCTGGCGGCCTAGACTGGTCTGCTTAACACTGAAAGTCCCTAGTGCGTTGTAGGCCAAATTGCTGAGGAAACCCGCCTATAAGCGCTTTTAATGTTTCATTTGTTACGCTGTAAATGAAGTACAGCTGTGCTCAACTTAAGGAATTGTTTCAGCACTGCAGTGCTTTCCTTTGCACGGCCATATGGCTTTGAATTCCTCCCACCCCTGAACTGATCTTACCAGTTAGAGGGGATCTACATTTTAACATACCGCTCATCTTGATTTGGCGTTATTGGCGTTGTTACACACGAAAGCAACGACAAGAACAAGGAAAACCATTGGACAAATCGACGATCGAGCCTAAGTTTTGTAGTAAGGAACTTAAGCCACTGAGCCGCAAGAGCACATTTATGGACAAATCGTTGATAAATTATTCATAAAACAGTAACAGCATGTAGCCAAGAGAACAAATACTAACTCTGTACAAAAAGTACACAAAGAAAATACGTTGGTATCATATATTATTCGTTATTTAATTTACAGGTAAACTGTTGGCGAATAAGTTTGTTTGAATTCTGTCTATCCAATGAGAAACGTTATACTTTTGGTGGTGGGGCAATGTTTTTAAAGTTTGCAACGTAACAGAGACGCTAAAAAGTCTCACGCTAAAACCTGCAGCTGGTGTGGTCCTTTTAGCGTTATCGTAAGATCTATACTGTTCTTCTGGAGGGCTCTATCTTTTAACATGGGCTGGGGGTGGTCCTAATGTAACAGACACGCAAAAAAGTCTCACGCTAAAACTTGCGTGCGGTAGTGGCCCTTTTTGTGTTATCGTAAGATCTATATTTTTTTGCTGGAGGGCTCTAGCTCTTAACATGGGCTCGGGGGTGCTCCTTGACGTAACAGAGACGCGAAACAGTCTCACGCTAAAACGTGTGGGTGGTAGTCTTAGAGGTAGGCTGGCGACGTGGGTGTCCAGCCCGTCCCTTATCGTATGGCCTTCTAGCTTAACACGGTTCTGCTCTCCGCTTCTGTTCTCGTTACTCCCCTCGGAACTGTGTCGGTCTCACGGTGGGAACGTACGACATGCATTTAGGCATTCTTGTGTTAGTCTGTGGTATTCCATTTGCTCACTCGTTACTCGTATTACTTTGGTTAATTTAATGTCACGATTTATTCGGAGCTATGTGACATACTACTGGATTTGCTTATCATGTCAGGGTTTTCATGAAAGGTGTTGGATTTGCCTCACACCTTACAACTTTAGATGTTAGTCTTTTTAATTTGATCTGTACAAAATATGTCTAAATGTAAGTGCGATTTTAGCAGCTGACTGAAAGCGAGCATTAATCCATTAACTATTATTTCACGGAAATGTACAGCTCCACAGATGAAACAGTGATCTTCAGAAACACTCCATATTCGGCTCTCACTGTAATTTTCGTTATACTGTGTTAAGACGTGGCGAATTTCAAGAATACAATACACAGCTACTCCACAGAAAACATGGAAAATCGACAGGTAAAAGGAAATTCTAAATGCATCTGAACACTTGCTGGGTCAATTCGTACTTCTAAGTTTGTCGAGGCTCTTTAGGCAGAGTCTAGGTTTCCTCTTACCCACGTGGCAATGCCACGTAGCTGGTGCCCATCACTCTGTCAGAGAGCGCCGTCTGATACTGAGTGGGTGAACTGCCAGCCGCTTACTTCCGCGTGCGCGTCTGTAGCGAGTCATTTACACGAGCGCTATTCACGCGGAATAGCCACGCAGCTGCAGTACTCCAGCACGGAGTGCGTCAGGGTTGTAGCCTAACACCAGTGTTACTCGCTCTGTCCATTGATCAAGCAGGAAACAGAAGTAAAGAGAGATCTGGCAAGTGAATTACAGTTACTACAGACGAAATGAAACATTCGATGTTCCTCTATGGTATTTTAATTCTGTCGAAGACGTGAAATTACTTGGAAGATCGTGGAACGGAATGGATAATGTGTTGCAAAGACATTTTTCTGAAGGTTACAGCATGTACATATTCGAAAAAACGTTATATTTTCACTGTTAAGAATTGCTAATAAATTCGCAAACTGTAAATACAGTTGCACATCAGCTGTACATATATTTTACAATCGATACTACAATGGATCAGGCAGTTTCATCACCTGAGACCCCTGTTTGTGACATAACATAGATTTTCATTATGGTAACCGAAGCAAGGTGAGTTATCCCCTGACTTAACAGGTATTCTACGTTCACAATAAGGTGGCTCAGTGTGTCCCATCACCTGTTGCCCACACTTCTTCAATCTTATTGTTCTACTGATCACTATTAAAGTCAGTGTTTCCTATCACCTGACGTGACAGGTATTGTACAATGGATGGGTAGCCTCTGTTAGTGATAGTTTAGGAACCTAAAACGGGGAGAGCAGCGAGGGCCGTGACAAGACGCCCCTAGACCGCGCGGCCGATTGATACTTCCAAAAAGAAACACATCCGAATTGCTTCCTGTCCAATCCGAGCTTCTGCTTCGCACTGGAAGATCTCGATGTCTATGTAAAGTTAGTGAGTCTTGTAACCTACTACGACTATCACCATATCTCTTATGTCACCCGTATGTGCATTACCAGATTCGAAGCATTTTGTGCGTGTAAAACATTCCGTACGTGAAGCGTTGCAGTATATTATTGGTTCTCTTTCTTCTAAGAAATGATCATTATGTTTTCAATCCGTCCGTTGACGTATCAGCTAGCGGTAAAACAGCAGTAGAACAGAAACATCACGTACTTTGTTGCGTTTAATGTCGAAGTTTATCAGTTGTATTTGCAAGATTGATTTCTGTTTGGATATTTTGTTGGTGTTGCAGACACAACACACAAAGTAGGAGAAAGAGCATCATATAGTAACAGTATTCTGGCCGAACGTACCGTGCCGATCGGATTAGTTTAATGTATAGTCAGCACTAAAAACCCTCATATACTTGTCGTTGTTATAACATGAGAACCGACTGGTTCCCGAACGCTTCGTTCCCTTCATTCGTGGTGACCAACCCTTCCTGAAACATCGACGTTCGGTTAGTGCTACATGGAGTGCAACTAACGGCTCAATTTGTTCCGTGCTGACCAGTGCTGTGCACGTTCCATTCCCACCTACTATGGCATTGCACGCTACGTTTATCCGACGCCGCGTCGAGAGTCCCCATTAGCGTAAATACAACAAACCTACGTTTGTTTGAAAGCGCTGGTGAAAACGAGGGTAAACCGATAAACACGGAAAGCAACATACTGCCGCCCGTGGAACACAGCTGTTCTTTATCACTGCCACAGCAGCGGCACGCTTTAAAATAGCGCCCGTGCATAAAGGCGAACCTACAGACAGTTATATAACGAAGTGTAACGGATTACAACGCCAAGCAGAATAAACAAAGTGGGTACGCAGGAAGCTACAAAATCTGTTTTACTGCAATTAAATTTTGCTAATGTTGTCAAATAATTCTTATAATTTTGTAGTTAATTTTATTACGAATTGTGACCGGGAAAAGAAGCAGATTAATTTTATCGCTTCGGTCACTATTGCACTTGGCCTCCATCAGTAAGGATAGTTTTGGAGTTCTATCGAAATTCATGCCTCACCGTAATTGAATGGTGGGAAATTCATTCACCCTTCTGCTTAAGTGAAATGCCTGTTACTCCTTCGAGCGAACTATTCATGTTTTCATGTTCTATAGCTACGCTACGGTTATCGTCACGAACTGTGATACTGTCCTGCAAAAACATGATATTAAATATTTAGTATGTATAGCGTTATATGTGCTAGCCATGAAATACATATATGAATTGCCCCTTTGTAACTTCATAATCATTTAATATTATTCATTACGGATGCGACATGACGGTAGTTACGTTTTTACAGCATCCACTCGTACGTTTTGTCCTGAACGCAACTACAAAACGCGTTCCGAGAGACAATAATCTCATTGCCACGTTGTTAAACGAAGCTCATGGGGTTAACAACGTCGAAATTGTGTTGGCAGACATTTTAGCATTTTAAGCACATGAGGCCAGTTTTACAACCTGGTGATAAGAATATTGTCTCTCTAAACGCATCGTTGAGTGTAGTACAAAAATTACGGTACGCTCCTACCTATTGTTCTGCAGAATGTCCTTTGTTCACGTAGATGGAAAATATTACCATTCTTCTCGTCTTTCCCTTCCTCCTCATTTCTTCCCTCACGACGTACGAAACTGAAAGACGTTGTTGTTCCTTCCCTGTTATTGGTTGTTATCTCATGATTGAGTTTAAGAGTGGGAGTGGACTATCACCTGACATAACGAGTAACCTGAGTCTACGTAAATATAAGTGAAACTCAGACTGGACTGTCACCTGACAAAATAACCGGTCTGAGTTTACGAGAATATAACGAAACTCAGTGTGAGCTACATTCTCACGCAAAATTTTTCCAATAACTAATCGAATATCACGACTTTAAGTGTATATCGGTGTGGGCCACCGCCCGATATGGGTTCTATGACTGATAGAATATCATAATTGTAACTGAATGTCAGTGTATGTTGTCACCTGACTTGACATATATTTTACAATCGATACTACAATGGATCAGGCAGTTTCATCACCTGACAGCCCTGTTTGTGACATAACATAGATTTCCATTATGGTAACCGAAGCAAGCAGAGCTATCCCCTGACTTAACAAGTATTCTAGGTTGACAATAAGGTGGCTCATTGTGTCCCATCACCTGTTGCCCACACTTCTTCAATCTTATTTCACTGCTGATCACTATTAAAGTCAGTGTGTCCTATCATCTGACGTGACAGGTATTGTACATTGGATATTATTTGTGGCTTAGTGTGTTTCACCACCTGAGGTCCGATATTTTACTACGGTTTACAATTAGAATCCGTATAAATTGTCACCAGATGTGACATGTATTGTGCAATGGACATTATTTGTGGCTCAGAGTGTTTCTTCACCTGAGACCCCACATTTTACTGCAGTTTACAAAAACGTTTTGTAGTTAAAAGACGTAGTTCCACTTTGTTCTGGACATTTAATTCGAATATGTTTGCCATCAATGCATCCAACTCCTTGAACAAAATTCCACCGCTCGTGAAATCCGTTCGCTATTTCTTCTAAATTTTTCAGATTAGGAGCAAGTACATGTCGCTCACAGATATTCCTCCATATCACATCCTCAACTGCCGAGACACACTTAGCTACTGTATAAGAATTCAGTCGAAATGTTAGGCCCAAGGACCTAAAAGATATCCCTGTTACTAAGTACCTGAAACAGTGAAATGATATTAGAATATTACTCAGATGATGTGGGTAGCCTCTGTTAGTAATAGTTTAGGAATCTTAAACATACATAAACAATGACAGAACATTTTTTCCAAGACCGGAGTGCACCTTCCGTGCTGATTTTGACATTAAATGTTTCTTTTTTCAGGTGAACAGGATCGGATAACGTGGCAGAACTTGCGAGACTCTTTTAGGAAAAAATATAAAAAACAACATCACTCAAAGAGCAGTCAGGGAGCCACTGCATCTGATAAATGGCCCTGTTTAAAAAGAATGCTGTTTTTGAAAGACTATAACACCTGGGCCCAGCTCAGGAAACTTTCCTGCCACAGAGTAAGAGAATGAGCCTTCTCCACATGATCAAAGACCCACCACAGCAAGTGAGGAAAGTACAAATGATGCTTCAATGTGTTTCTCTTCAGAGGAACGAGAGGTGTCTGCTTCTACAGACAAAAAAGTAATGTAAAAAATATAGTTATGGTTCACTGGCTCTAGACGTTGAGAAAAGAAATATTGACCTATTTGGGCAACATGTTTCTCTAAAACAGAAATATCAGAATGATGTGGACTACTCCCTCTTCGTGAGTTTACTGCCATCAGTCAAACAACTGGATCAACTGGAGAAAATGAGACTACGTATGAAAATCTTTGGGGACGTCACCGAAGGCTTAGAATATCACAAATTCAAAAGTGATGAGAGGTTGTCAAGTTTTATGTAAACACACACTGGATGATCCTTACTATCGTTACAACCGCCATTTTACACATCACCAGGTGCATCTAATTATGCCGAATATTCGTGTTCCTTTGTGAGAGCAAATGTGTCCTGATGCCCAACTCATTTTAATGGGCTATCCATAATGTATTGTTAACATGTCTATATTTATAAACTAGACGTTTATTTTCCAAAATTTTCTTCATCATATTAATTGCTAGCATTTGTCAGTCTTGAACTAAACAATTGTTTCATAGTGATTTTCAGATCGTACATAGATACTTGTTGATAGTTGCATATTTGCTAATGATATCTAATATTACTGTGAAGGAGCGTTAACAAATATATGTCAATGATAATAAATATATTTTATTGTAACTGATGCCAGAATTTATTTATAAGATTCTAATATCATTTGGTCAGTTATGCCACCCACAATAACAAAAAGGCTATGAGCTGTTTTTAATGTTGACTTACCTGACTGCGATAGTAAGTTTTCTTTCTGGAGTGATACATTCCCTGAAGTTGGAGTGGCCAGTTATATTGTCTCTTATACCTTCAAGCATCTACTCAAATATTTCTATAGACATGCGGTAGTTCACTTTGAACTTGTTTGGAAAAATTTCGCAGTGACTGGCAAGTTCTAAATACTTCTCCTGCAGATCTGTCTTCATTAAAACTATGCACCCAACTCCTTTTCCTACGTCTCTTAAGGCGAACGTTCTTATCTATCAGCAGCCAACACAAAAAATCATAGCTTTTCAAGAACTGCAACTACTGACCTATAGCCTGTAACTGAGTCCACTGTGGAAACTCATGAATGACGACAGTACACTGGGATGACGCTAAGTTTAATCTCTTCCATTGTTTATGTGAGGGCAGCAGTCAGCCAGCGTCCATCGAGCGTCAGTTGCGCTCCGTTACCGGAGGGGCTCGGACCCAGTGTAGCCATTCACGTCGGACGACGGCGGGGCACGTTTATCGCCCTTCACCGGACAGGTTCTGATTGGACGATTTCCGGCTAGAATGTAGGTGCAACCTTAACGAGTTAAAATGTATTCGCGTGCTCGTATTTGAGGGTTTTTAGTCAAATGTTCAAATGTGGGTGAATTCCTAAGGGACCGAGTTTCTGAGGTCATGGTTCCCTAGACTTACACACTATGTAAACTAACTTATGCTAGGAAAAACAACACACACACCCGTGCTCGAGGGAGGTCTCGAACGTCGGGCGGGAGGGGCCGCGCAATCCGTTACATTGCACCTTTGACCGCGCGGCCACTCCGCACGACCGTTTTCAGTGGACCGTCCTTTTTGTACCAATAGCAGTGCCACACGGTAGACTATTATCGCGCAGTAATGTCCAATATTTTGCAGTAACACATAATATTGTGGAAATTAATGTGCATTAATGCACACTAATCAATAAGTTAATTAACACTCAATGAAGTAATTTCTTAACTACTGAAATGAAAATTAATCAGTAACCTATGTATTTTGGCTAATTCTGTGACGAGCATTCCGAATGGTTTCTTTAACTGCATCTAAACCTCATTGAAAAGCCTGCCACATAGGCAAATATTTTACTTTATGGCCGGCCGGAGTGGCGAGCAGCTCTAGGCGCTTCAGTGTGGAACCGCGCGACGGCTACGGTCGCAGGTTCAAATACTACCTCGGGCATTGATGTGTGTGGATGTCCTTAGGTTAGCTAGGTTTAAGTAGTTCTACGTTCTAGGGGACTGATGACCTGAGATGTTACGTCCCATAGTGCTCAGAGCCATTTGAACCATTTACTTTATGCAAGTAAAGTTCACCCGATACTGACAGTCAACTTGGAGCTGTGCCGGTAAAATTGTCGGAGGTCTTAGGCAGTTCGTTTCGGCTGACTGCTGCAAATGAAAAGTAATTACGATTAATTACGTCGAAATTGTGCATGAGATGGAACCAGGCTTAACGGAAATGCGACCGATTTGACTTTGCCAATAGACAGTGGCTATACGGATGAATTACATTTTTGACGGGTACTGTCAGCATTCGTATTTTCGTTCATTTCACCTGTCTGTGCCTTATATTAGCGTTGCAGGGTTCATTTTTCATTATATTATGACGTAACTACAGAACAGGGACAACAGAAAAGGAATGAAAGGAAGGGGTCTGGTGGGAATCGTTCCACATTGACGATACTTCTTGAGGCGTAGCGCCGTATACCGATCCTGCCTTGGAGGCGGTAAAGTGGAAAATGTGTCTCAGAGCTGGATAGTGACAGATGGTGACGCGAGACTCGACGTGCATATAGTTTATGTATCAGCCGATAGAGGACAGTATTGGATAGGGGGACTGTGAGTTTAGTTTCGATTGTGCCCACTAGCGTGCACTGAAGTAACAGCATGTTTTTCATAAACTGTTCCAGTATTTTCATAATGTGTTATTATGTCTTTTTGTGTATGTAAAATGTTATAAATGTGCTTTAGCAGTATGAATGATGCGTGAGTGTGGTTTAAGGTTAATATCAAGATACTTGTTTAATGAGTTATGTAGTGGGATTTAGTGTGGGAACATTTTGAACAAGTATGGATGTGGACAAAGGGGATTTTTGTAGAATAGATTTGTAAAGTAAGTTTATGGTAAAGAGAAAGATAATTCAGATATAAGTAAGAATATTAAATAACTTTATGCATAAACAAAACTTCAGTATATTAGATAATTACGTCAGTAAAAAGTGCAGTCGTTAAGTTTACTATTTTGCGATTGATTATTGATGAAAAGCGCGGACTGACGCGGTAGAATGTTGTTTTGCTATTGGCTGTTGAGTAAACTGACCAATGGTAAAGCAATATTCTTCGCGAGCCTTTCTCTGCTGGTAGAGAAGACTTAGAGTATTTTGGAGAGGAGTCGGAGCCCAGCCATGAAACAATTCGGACGTGTGTAGTAGTAGGTCCGATGGAAATGATCTAACAGTGTTTCATACATCAAAAGTGTTGTAAAGTGACGGCATAATTATTCCGATGGGTGTGTAGAAATTTCGGAATTTTTAAGTGAATTTTGTGACGAGGAAATACATAAATTCCGCGTGTCGTATTGAGCATGCCGGTGGCTAAGAACTGTGGCTGTATTAGGTACCGACAGACTTAATATTTGGCGAGCATTCTTAATCAAAAAAGATCCGTATTTTTGTAGCTATCAGGTTTTCGGGAAATACAACACCAGAAACTTGCTAACGTGAGTGAAAGGGATAGTGAGTGACTGTGTTAAGACTAGCACGGACTTGGTAGTGATACTTGTGCACCTAATTTTCAGAATAAATTAATTGAGGACAACATTTCTAACCTTTCACTTCGTGTAAAAACTTTTTCCCGAAACGTAGGTTAGTGACTTTAATTGCAGCCTGGTTCACGTCGAAGTGCAGTAGGTTTCGGTCGGCTTCCCTACTGATGATCTGCTGAGACAATGTTCACAGGTAAGTGCAGGTTAGTCGTAAAGGGACGGAAGGAACCGCGCCGCCATATATTGAACGAACGAAGCGTCGCAGGACACAGGAATTCAGATCGTCGACCAAAAAAGCTGAGTTGGTGTACATCACGTAAATGAACCTTGATGTGGATGGTGCCCCTGCAGCCTCTTATTTATAGGAAACGATTGCAACAAATTCACCAGAACGGCGGGCCAAATAGCAGAAGGCGCGCAAATATTCGCAAAAACTGGTAGTAAACGAGAGACCTGCCAAATTAGTTATTAACGTCATTATTCCGGGTAAAATGACCTAAACAAGATAACTCATGGTACAATTAAGAACATGGGACAATTAAGAACCACCGTACTTTCTTGTATCCGTCGTACGACGAAACATTGTTACCTAAAGTATGTTGTTATAGGCCAGACTAGAGTATCGCACGAACTAAGATATTGTGTAAGTGCAACCGCATACATTGCTGTACCGTATTTCAGCGGGGCTGATTGATGAGGCGAAAACTAAAAATAACGTGACAGTATTTGACTTTATTTCCCACTGTATGTAGATTTGGCAGTGAGACTAGGACGGATCAGTCGGTCAAGTATACAAAAAAGCTGTGACTTTGGATCTTACTACTGTGCCCGACAAAGGCGATATATCTGCTATTTGGAGAAATCCGAAGCCATCGTCGACGAGTCTTTGCAGGTCCCTAAGATTTAAAATTTTGAGAGTATATGGGCAACATTCGTGCGGAGAAGCAATAAGTGGGAAACCATACTGAATTATTTGTTCCTTTTCATAGTGCTGCCAGTGACTGAAAAACAGTGGTTAAATATCAGTTGGTTTTCAATACGGTCGACGACAAAGAATAAAATGCGGTGACAGACACTTTATTGTTGCCTCAGTGTGGTTATATTTGTAAGGAGGCATAGCAACGTTTGAATAACAGCGATTCACTTGAGGGTAGGGACATCACCTCCGCAAACCTTACTCTCGGAATGCCTGGATAAGTTTTAAGGAATGCTTTATACCTTAAATTTAGAAGAACGCCGATGATGAAAAGGAGAAAACATGATGAGCTCGGTCTGCAGATCGGCAATAGCATTTCGCGGCTCTTAAATTGAAAATTCAAAGCTCTCTCAAACGTATTTTCAGTTAGCTGACTGACGTTTCCAAAGAGGGACCGGGCACAGAAAATAATACTAATACTGTTAGATGCGTTTTTGGTGATGGTCCCTTAACTGCACAAGTTTTCAAGACTGATGAGACGTTAGCTGCGAAAAAAAAAAAAATACTGCAGTGTCAAGCAAGTATGCCATCGATGACGAGAAATTTAGCATCTATTGCTTGAATGTCTCAGATTGTAGGCTACAAATAATTATACTCTCAGTACGCGATGTCGACAACAGCCAACATACTTTTGACGAACAGCTATGCCATAACCGAAGCTGCTTCGTTGTCGATTGGTCGGCTGTCTGAAGAACGCATGAAGCTCGACATGATATCCAGTATCACGGTGAAGATTTTAAACGGAAATATTCCCATGAGAAAACAATGTATGACGTATTCCGTCGGCCTCTGCCAACTTCAGATCCCCTCACTCAAGCTTCCAGAGAATTACAATTGCAGGATATAAACAAAAGCCACTTGATGTTAAAGCTATCCAAACCATCTACCAGTAGGTAACCCGATAGCGACCCCTGTGACATAGATAATGATACAAGCAACGAATGTGATTACAATTTCGACTGAAAAATGTAAACCGTCAGTTACAATATTTTATTGCGACAATTCTGAGGTCTAATTAGTTATCATCATCATCAGTTATCTGCTATATTAACAGGTCCTTTGCCTCTCCATTTTCTGCGATCCATTGCTTCCTTCTTAAGCCTGCTGTATGCTGTACCGTCCATCATGTCATCCAGTGTCTGGAATCTCGTCCTTCGTCGCTTCCTTTTCCCTTCTACATAACCTTCTAAAACTATTTTTATCAGTCCGTCATTCTATCTTAATATATGCCCAATCCAATTTCTTTTTCTTCTCTTTATTACATCTAGTAACTGTGTTTTCTCTCCCACTCTTCTCAATACCTCTTCATTTTTTACGTTGTCCATCCAGCTTATTCTTTCCATCCTCCGTCATGTGCAGATCTCAAGAGCCTCCAGCCTTTCTCTGTCTTTCTTCCTCGTAGTCCATGTTTCAGCTCCATATAGAATAATACTCCACACAAGACATTTTATGAGTCTTTTCCTGAGTTCTCTGTCAAGACCGCTGCAGAAAATTCTCCTTTTCTTATAAAACGCCTCTTTTGCCATTGCTATCCTTGTTTTAATTTCTGTGGTCCACTTCCAGTTGGTGTCTATCCTGCTTCTAGGATACTTAAAATTTTGCACCTGTTCTAGTATTTCTCCATTCAGCATAATTTTTATTTCTTATTTTCTCCTAGTACCAATACTTTTGTTTTATTTGTGTTAATTTTAATTCTATATTTTTTCCGTTAGTTTCAATGGTGTCCAATCCTTCAATTACTATGCGTTTGTCATCTAACGAGCATTGGTCAATCATATTTCCCAAGTAGAGATTGAAAAGAGTAGGTGATAGACCGCATCCTTGTCTTACTCCTTTTACTAGTCCGATCCAATTTGTACTTTCTCCTTACACTTTAATTGAAACTTTTTGATTAAGATATAATGTTTTGCAAAAACAGACATAATGTCTTATGGGATAACAGCAATCAGTTATTCTATAATGTTACTTAAAAACCGTCTTGATTCCAAATTTTTTATTCATATGACCGGTTTCGGTTCATTCAGAACCATCTTCAGATCTGTAAATATAATGATACTAATTTACTATTTCACGGAAGCAAATCTTTTTCATCCTATCTAATTAACATCAAATGTACCAGAGCGTACCTGATATTTCAGTTACAGGAGTAACCCGTCCAAATCCAGCAATTTTCACATGCTACGTCACATAAAATTGGTTGGCAGAGTGCACTTCATTTATATTAATTATAACACTATTACCGACAGGTGGCGTCTGGTACATTTGTTACATTCCATTTGCACATACTATATTCAGTAGCTCTTTTTTTAATTAATTAAAAATACTTAATTAAAATATGTAGATGTCAATGTTAAAATCTGTACTTGTCAGCATTAATAAAAAACAGTAAAATTATCATTTTTATACGATCTAATAAACATAGGGCGATTTATATATCTATGGTGATGGCGTGAACTTGTTTTCTCTACTGTCTGCTTCCGTGGTTCCCGCCATTTCGGTGTTGTGCCGCGGTCCGCTCAGTCGTCTGATGTCCTCCGCCGCGGGCAAGAGGGCGGCACAGGAGGGCCCCGTCAACGACGCCAGGCACTGCACGCGTCTTCCGGCTTCTCCACCGCGCACCATCTCTCATCCCTCGGCCTGGATCTCCACACGCAACAGTTGTCATCTTAGTAGGTCGTCAGAAATGCTAAAATAGGCGTTATGATTGAATTCGCTTTGCTCGTTGAGGATTAAATCCGGATCTTTATTTTTGTGGGTGTATATTTCAATTTCTTCCAAAATGTTAAGAAACCGTCCCTTATGGGCTCTATGCAGGATGTCTAAATGTGTTCAATGTTCGTGACTGAGTGCTTTGTCGCAGCCATATGCGCCCCAAAAGCTGTTTTGTTATGAGAGTAGGTGTGCTCCCTGAATCAGGTTTCAAAGTTCCTACATTATAAGATATAATGAGTTTACAAGTCTTCTGGTTTTCCAGTCCACTCTCTTTTCCCTCATTATAGTCGCCAGCTTGTCCCAATCCACATTCTCAAATGCCTTTTCTATATCGATGAAGCACATATATAGGTCACTTCCTTTTTCAATAAACCTTTCTCGCAAGATTCGTAGGAGCCCTATTGCATCTATGGTGCCCGTATTCCGTCTAAAGCCAAACTGCTCCTCGCCAATATCCTTCTCCATTACTTTTTCAAGTCTTTTATAAAGTTTTCTTAACATCACTTTGGCTGCATGTGAAATGAGGCTGTTTGTCCTGCGCTTGCTGCATTTCATGGTTCCTTGTTTTTTACGGTAATGGAATAATCGGAAAGTTAGTTATCGCAGTCCTCAAAATACTTTATACGTGTTAAAAGTTTTACTGAAATCAGTTAAATTAGTAAATTTTGATCCACCAAATTGAAAACGCCATTTTGAATATTGTAATACTGACATCGAATTTGTAATCAGCTACGCCAAACATCTAAAAAAAAGAACAAAAACTTTTAGGATTTTAAATCCATTTTCTATTACGTACAGGGTTTAAAGCGAGTTGGCCCAATGTGTAAAAGAAAGAGAAAGCGCTCCACTTTCTGTGGACAGTGTGTTATATTGAATACACCGACTAATTACAACCGGCCGAAGTGGCCGAGTGGTTCTAGGCGCTTCAGTCTGGAACCGAGCGACCGCTACTGTCATAGGTCGAATCCTGCCTCGGGCATGGATGTATGTGATGTCCTTATGTTAGCTAGGCTTAAGTAGTTCTAAGTTCTAGGGGACTGATGACCTAAGCTGTTAAGTCCCATAGTGCTCAGAGCCATTTGAACCATTTTTGACTAACTACAAGGGCGTTCAGTAGATAATACAAAACACTTTTCTCTGAAAGGAGGTTGATTTTATTCAGAATTCCAATGCACCATCTTATTCCCCATTCGTTGGCTACAAAAGCCTATTTTTCAACGTATCTCCAATCAATGCAACATTCTTATACCACCTTACTGCGATGGCGTGCATGTCCGAGTTGAGCCAGCGCCTTGCTGCATAAATAACCACCCCCATCATCCACGGACTGCTTCTCACGGAGTACATCCTTCACTGGGCCAAACAGATGAAAGGCGGAAGGTGCGCGATCCGGGCTGTAGGGATGAGGAAGAACAATCCTAATTTTGTCAGCTCCTCTCGGGTGCACAAAATTGTGTGAGGCCTTGCGTTGTCATAGAGAATGAGACGTTAGTTTGATTGTGATCTTTCGATCTCTTCCAATGAGAGTGTCCGCACGTTTCAACGTTGCAGGAGTCACAGGTGCGTGCGGCCTGCCGGCACGCGAGAGATCGGATAGATTTGCGCGACCTTGTTGCTGTGTTAACAAACACCTTCCCCGAATACTTACCATACTTTTTTTCGCTACCATGTCTCCGTAGACAATCTGCAAGGGCCATTAAATATTTGAGATGCTCTGGTTTTTCGCCAAAAGAAAATGACAGCTCTCTCCTTGGAATGCACCTACTTTACAGACGCCATTGTAAAGGCTATGTATGGCGCTACCACCTGTCGGAACTTCATGCAACTCCAGGGACTGAAACAAGAATATTCTAAGATATCCCACAACAAATTCCACATATTTTCAACCAGAGGTGGTCGCGTGTGTGTTGCCTTACTTATTGAGTGCCCTTCGACCATGGAATCAGCACCAATAAGTCACTGATGTAGCATTTGTTTATAGTTGGAAAATTTGAATAAAGTGTGCAATCATGAATCAGAGAGTGCAGCTGTGTGACGGAAAGCGGACAAAAAAAAATTGTTCAAATGGCTCTGAGCACTATGGAACTTAACTTCTCAGGTCATCAGTCCCCTAGAACGTAGAACTACTTAAACCTAACTAACCTAAGGACATCACACACATCCATGTCCGAGGCAGGATTCGAACCTCCAACCGTTGCGGTCGCGCGGTTCCAGACTGTAGCACCTAGAACCGATCGGCCAGTCCGGCCTGCTGATACCGGACACTATCACTAATACCCAAATTCGATGAAAACTGTGAAACTCGTGTTACATAATCTCGAAGTTAGCCGTTCTTTCTCCAAATTGTAACACAGCGTGTCCTCCGACAAAACTTTTATTTTGAGACAGTAGCTCACTGAAAGAGCCGCGCGGGATTAGCCGAACGGTCTTGGGCGCTACAGTTATGGACTGTTCTTTTGGTCCCGGCGGATGTTCGAATCCTCCCTCGGGCATGGGTATGTGTGTTAGTACTTGGGATAATTTAGGTCAAGTAGTGTGTAAGCTTAGGGACTGATGATCTTAGCTCTTAAATCCCATAAGATTTCACACACATTTGAAAATTTCTCTGAGAGAGGTAAGAACTGTGTAATATTCTGACGAGAAAACTTCCTCCTTGCAATACAGTCTGCACTTATTAATTTTAGCATTTATGTGGTATTCGTGTCCAATCGGAAGGTGGTTTTTTCGGTATGAACGCCGTTCGCAAGGATAAGTAGTTTCAATGAAATGAATACTAAATGAAATTAATAACAACATTTGTGCTAAGAAATTTGTGTTAGAGAAGTGTACCTGTTTTTCATACGGGCTTGTTGTCATAATCTGTGATTTTTCAGTATGAGAGTACAGTGAAGTTATTTGTCAAAGAGTTGCCCTCACTTAGTTAGTCGGTTTGAAGAGAAGAACACGCTTACAGCAGCTGAGCAGTCAACAGAAAGAAGTTCAGGGACACACTTATTAAATTCAATTCTTACAGATTTTCTAGAGTGAGTTTCTTTTTTCGTAACTCTAGACTGGGTAGTGAATATGTGGACCTTAATGTGGTAAATAAAACGGGAAATGTGCAAAAATAAACCATGCCACACCACCCTCGTACTCCTGCAATTTCCTTTTTCGCTTTTCGGAGAACTCATCATTATTTAGTAGGGCCGAAGAGTTACGATTAATAGTCCTCCGTTCCCTCTGTTGGGATCTCTAAAGTCCGAGAAATAATTCCATATTTATTCGATTTTATAAGCTTTCATTGTGAAAGCCTTTTGAATCCCTAAAGGTGTTCTGCACATCCCTGCGTTGTTATTAGTTCATCCTTTCTTGAGACTCTCTAAAAGCATGTCATAAAAGTTCCCTTGTCACTTGGGCATGTGTTAAAGAGTCAAGACTTTCAGACCAATCCTACAAAGCTGAAACTCGGTACTAAACTTATTTAAATTGTTCGAGAATGCCCTTCTGTATTTCCCAGCGGTAAAATTTACTTTGCTGCTTCTTTTAACTTGTTGAGCATGAAAAGGAGTAATAGTGCATGGAAGTTCTGCATGCCTTCATTTTTTGCTCCGGGTAAGGTGATGAAATTTTCTAAACAAGATTACTTGCGTGTCCTGCAGGTATTCTAAGGTTCGCTACTATTTGTTTCGCGAGTTTAATATCACTCAACTTGTGCTGCCGTCGTGGTGTAAGACACAACTTAACGTTCTGATTATACGACGAACGAAGCCACTCCAACGTCTTAGAGAATTAACTCTGGGAATATCAACAGTCGAAGCGACAGTAATCTAAAAAAAAGGAGCTGGCCTCAGGGGAAATAATGTAATACCATATTTTGCGTATCCTTCGATTCGTATTTTTCTCTCTCAAAGTTTTCGGACGCTATATAGGTACGTTCTGCATTCCCAGTAGTTATTCAGGCTACAATTATCTTTCTTTCACTGAAAAACTCTCCATCATCCTTATCGAAAACCATTTTCTTAGGACTTTAATGAATTCAAATTATGTTTCATCTCTAGTTCTTACTATTGCTATTTCGAGACACAACCACAACGATCTAACGTACAGTGGACTGCAGAACTCAGAGATACACTCCTGGAAATTGAAAAAAGAACACCGTGAATTCATTGTCCCAGGAAGGGGAAACTTTATTGACACATTCCTGGGGTAGGGATACATCACATGATCACACTGACAGAACCACAGGCACATAGACACAGGCAACAGAGCATGCACAATGTCGGCACTAGTACAGTGTATATCCACCTTTCGCAGCAATGCAGGCTGCTATTCTCCCATGGAGACGATCGTAGAGATGCTGGATGTAGTCCTGTGGAACGGCTTGCCATGCCATTTCCACCTGGCGCCTCAGTTGGACCAGCGTTCGTGCTGGACGTGCAGACCGCGTGAGACGACGCTTCATCCAGTCCCAAACATGCTCAATGGGGCACAGATCCGGAGATCTTGCTGGCCAGGGTAGTTGACTTACACCTTCTAGAGCACGTTGCGTGGCACGGGATACATGCGGACGTGCATTGTCCTGTTGGAACAGCAAGTTCCCTTGCCGGTCTAGGAATGGTAGAACGATGGGTTCAATGACGGTTTGGATGTACCGTGCACTATTCAGTGTCCCCTCGACGATCACCAGAGGTGTACGGCTCTCATCGTTGAAGACGACACGTCTCCATTCGTCCCTCCATTCACGCCTGTCGCGACACCACTGGAGGCGGGCTGCACGATGTTGGGGCGTGAGCGGAAGACGGCCTAACGGTGTGCGGGACCGTACCCCAGCTTCATGGAGACGGTTGCGAAGGGTCCTCGCCGATACCCCAGGAGCAACAGTGTCCCTAATTTGCTGGGAAGTGGCGGTGCGGTCCCCTACGGCACTGCGTAGGATCCTACCGTCTTGGCGTGCATCCGTGCGTCGCTGCGGTCTGGTCCCAGGTCGACGGGCACGTGCACCTTCCGCCGACCACTGGCGACAACATCGATGTACTGTGGAGACCTCACGCCCCACGTGTTGAGCAATTCGGCGGTACGTCCACCCGGCCTCCCGCATGCCCACTATACGCCCTCGCTCAAAGTCCGTCAACTGCACATACGGTTCCCATCCACGCTGTCGCGGCATGCTACCAGTGTTAAAGACTGCGATGGAGCTCCGTATGCCACGGCAAACTGGCTGACACTGACGGCGGCGGTGCACAAATGCTGCGCAGCTAGCGCCATTCGGCGGCCAACACCGCGGTTCCTGGTGTGTCCGCTGTGCCGTGCGTGTGATCATTGCTTGTACAGCCCTCTCGCAGTGTCTGGAGCAACTATGGTGGGTCTGACACACCGGTGTCAATGTGTTCTTTTTTCCATTTCCAGGAGTGTAGAAGAACTCTTTAGTACACTCGAAATCGGTTGGTCTATCTGTCTACATAGTTATACGGGATCTCATTTTGCAAAAGCTACCTCATCCACATATTTAATAAAAGTAAACATGGTCTGTAATAGGGTGTAATGCGAAGTTTATTTAATCGTGCGGTTAGCTAATTTCGACTAAGCGTCATTGTCACTTTTCTTGTCAATATTTTCCACATGTTTCTCTCCTCGCAAATTTTGCAACTAACCTCCACGTATTTTACATTACCAGTGCATTCATTTTTCAACGTTCTATAGCACCAAATCTCAAATGCATATCTTTTCCAGATTTCCACAGTCCATGGGTAACTTCCATACAATTCCTCCATCCTTTCTGTGTTCCATCTTCTTAAGATGATATTCTGTCATTGTAATTCTGAGTGATTTGAAAATGACATGACATACGAATGTTACAAAGTGTTTGACAATGACGCTTTGTCGAAATTACCTACTCGTACAATCAAATAAACATCACACTACAGCCTAGTATAGATCACTTCACGTTTATTAAGCATCTGGAGGCTACGTAACCCCAGAAATACAACATTTTATGATCCATGTGCATCACCCTAAGACTTTAAAGAAGATGATCTTGGCTCGGAGCAGATCTGAAAATATCTTCAGTTAGCAGAAAAGATGCCTAATGCACCATTCCAGGGGTCACTGAGTCTAAAATCTCACTTTTTCTTTTTCTTTTCTTCATGCGGGGCTCCCTGAATTTCTTCTGCGACAACCTCTTCGTGTTTGAGTAACACTTACACTGAACGTCCTCAATTAGTTGTTCGATATATTCCAGTCTCCCTAAACGTAACGTGTAAGTTATTCCTTACGATATTAACATATATTCTGTCATCCTGTCACTTTTTCTTGTCAGTGTTTTTCGCATGTTTTCCTCCTCGCCGATTCTGCGTCGAACCTCCACGTTTTTATTAGAAGTGTATCCCAATTTCAACACTCTATAGTACCAAATCTGAACCGCACCTTTTCCAGATATCACACAGCTCACGAGTCCGTTCCATACAATTAGTGCAACCAAATGTACACTCTCAAAAATTTATTCTTCAAATGAAGGCTTGTGACCTAGTGGTTAGCGTCGTTGGCTCTGGATCACGGGGTCCTGGTTTCGATTCCTGGCCGTGTCGGGGATTCTCCCTTCTCGGGGACTGAGTGTTTTTGTTGCCCTCGTCATCATTTCGTCGTCATTTAAGAAGTGGCGAGACTGGAAATGGAGAGATAGGTAACTTGTACGAGCGCTGCCGACCACGATGTTGAGCGTCCCACGAGCCAATGTCATCATCATCATCAAATGAAGGCCAATGTTTGGTAAGAATTTTACTTCTTTTGGCTAAGGACGGCCCACTTTCCTCTTCTAGTTTACTTTGATTGTCCTTCTTGCTTCATTATGTTCTATTTTGCTTCCGACGTATCACAATTAATTGATACGGTGTACTTTGAGGTCCGTATTTTAATGTTAAGTTTATCGTTACCCCATTTCTGCTACTGCGTGTTACCTTCCTCATTCATCTTTTTACTCTGAATCGTTATGTGTTAACTTTATACTGTTTATTCCATTCCACAATCCCTGTAACTATTCCTCACAGTCAGAGAGCGTAGAATAGCCACCAGTACATTTCATCACTGATATATTTTCACCATGAATTTTATTGTTTTTTTCCGAACTTTTATAGTTTCCTTCATTGCCTCTTCGAAGTATACATTGACCAGTAGACGCGAAAAACTATACCACTGCGTTATTCCATTTCTGATTCGAGCACTTAGTTTTTTGTATTCTGTTCCCAATTTTTCCCACTTGGTTCCCTTACATTATGTATCTTCCCTACAACTCGCACCTGTTTTCCTGATAATGTTGAACATCTTGCACCATTTTACAATATCGAACGATTATTCTAGGTCAACTCTTACTGTAAACGTGTCTTGATTTTTCTTAAGCCTTCCTTCCAGTATCAAGTGCTACGAGACAGCTGCTCCTCTTGTGCCTTTACCTTTCCTACAACCCACATATCGTCATCTAACGCATCGTAAACTTCCTTTTCCGTTCTTACGTACATTAGGTGTTACCTCCACCAAATTCCAGTACTGTTACTTCCAGAATCAGCTGCTCAGATTCACCGTGGATTGCCATCCTGTTGGTTGAACTGCCTATAGCCATGAGAGACTTGCACTATCTGCTCTCACAGTAGCAACAAGAATACTTTACCGCCCATGAGAAAGGTGATAGCGGTCTTTTCTCCACCCCTGCTTTTGTTCCATCTTCTTAACATGATGTTCTCGGAAAACGCTGGAACTATTTTCTATATCATCATACATTAACGAGATCCAGGGGTTCAAGTTGCGGTACTTACGGACGTAAACTATAAAAGTAATATTCGATCTTCGGCAAAAATGTAGATTTAACTGATGTATTGAACTCTTGGCAAGTGTACAGAAATCACTTAAGGGTTCTGAGGTCACCGAGGTGCTTATTTAGTCAGCCTTTCTTGACAAATAAAAATTAATGACGCATTGTTCTGTATGAACGGCATTTAAAGTCCGTACAGGACTTCTTCACACGGAAATTATTTGATGGTACCACCTGGCAATGTGAGCATCTCATAAAAAATTTTTTTGTCATACGAATTTCTTTGAACTAGCAAATCAAACACTGGCTTTTTTGGTATACTGTAGTTGTAGTCCAAAAATATTGCGCATTTTGATCTGTTTTTCTGAAAAAGTGACATTGCGTTGGATGGGGGGCGATTTTGTGTTAATTTTATTTTATTTGTACTTATGTGTAGTGTTTGTGTATCAAAGTACGTAAATATACCGAAGTGAACTATAAAAATTCTATTGGCCTGTACAATTCGTTTTATACAAACAGCACCCCGTGCTATCACAGGAGTAAGGCGGGAAACCGCTGAAAAATGCACTAGTCAAACCACAAAATAGTCGAATATACTCCTTTTTAAAAGACACTGAGAGAAAAGTGGAGAACCAGCTGCCTCAATCCTCATTCCGCCGTCCTCACCAAAAATTTTGGCATATGAACATTGTAACGTTTTGAAAAACAATCTGCTTAATAGTACATGAATAAATGAACGAATAAATATTTTCAGCAGCTGATTTTACTCACTAACTTTCTTGAAAGTATCTCTTCTTCATAATACATTGAATGAATGCTTGTCCATACAAATACATGTATTGTGTACCTCTAATGCAGTAATGGTGGAACGCGATATACTCTGGTCTCTCTTAAAAATGTAAATATGCTAGCTACAGGCTCAGCGCTGCGCAATGCTGGCTCTAATACTTTGGAATGTACATGAAATTCTTTTGGATGATAAATGGAAACATTTAAGAAAATCAAACGTATTTGAAAAATATGGGACCTGGACAGGGAGGCGGTACTTATGGTGGTAGGTTACTGACGCTGATGGCTTTGGAAATTATACCAGACGTTAAGTGTGGGTTTTCAAACTATCTGACAATGAAATTGCTTTACTCAGAAAATTACATCATATTTACTAATCGATCCACAGCAAGTATTATCTAACCTCATTAAAAGAGTGTTACTACAAATCATCAAATTACATATACCTGTGTTAACAAATCTTAGAAACATTACGAAAGTGATATATCTGACTAGCCTTTTCATCAAATCAGTTTACATACGTTCTGAGGTTACTCAACAATTATAAATTATCAGCCAAGTCATCTACACTAACGCTCTGGCAAAACGAGAATCATAAATATTTCATTTTAGTTACACATTAGCATTATTATCTTATTCGGGTACCACATAGAAGTGTACGCCTGTAGAGTCCATTCAACATATTCGGGCATTTTTTGCGCTAAAAGAGAGTAGCAGAGAAACAGTGTTGAAGTAACAGGGAGGAGATGTGCCAGTGGGGGCAAAAGAGAGGATAAGCAATGATGATGGTAGACAGAAAGTGGTAGGCAGTGCAAGAGACAGAGAGAGGAATGAAAACTGCAGCGGATGCAAAGAGAGTGGGGACAATGGAAATACGGATGATTGGTGAACATTAGTAGGCTGAGGGTGGGGATCCCCTCAAACAGGCAACAAACGTGCTAAAATTTCCTGGTCTAGGGCTTAAAACCCTACGACCCACCTGCAACAACAAGTATGGGGGAGGGACAATGCTGTTTGAAAAGAAAGACACAAGACTGTAGTTTGGTACCATAAGACCTTACATCAAATTTCCAATTTTTTCTCAAAAAGCTGTATGTGTATACATTTCACAGTGGAGTTAATCAAATTTTGATCATGGAGCCTTACGAAACCTATACAGTTCCAAGTGTGCTTGCTCGTTAGCTGCTCCTGAAGAATACCGTAATTCAAATTTTTCGTTGCTTAATTCTCCTTAAAGGACGGAAATCTTCATCTCATTATCCTCGATTTATCGGCCTTTCTTTCATAATCTACAATTCCATGGAGGTGCCTCATTTGAACCTCATATAATTGCAACAGTTAACCATCCGTTACCATGTTGAAAGGTACCGTTATTTTAAAGGCAGAAATTAAACGTTAGTCCTACAATACTGCTGCTCCGTCCAATAATGCTTTGACACCAACAGTTTTCAGTGTTGTCTTTTCTTTGTCTCCAGCGGTCGTTGCCAATTGTGTGTCTTCTAATTTGTACACTACATGTCTTGAGAGCCGTCTCTATCGCCTATTGGAGCGCGAAATGTATACTTTTGCTTGCTACGTTCTTTGGAACTATGTGACTTTGGCTTAACATTACTTGATGCTGGCAGCGATTTTAATACAGAGCCTATGTATAGCAGCCACCTGGTCACGTTGCTCATGTAACATATGGGAGACGTTTTGCGAATGGTGCTGGGGTGTTTCAATATTTGTGGTGCCTATTAACCCCTATTAAGAAATCAAGAGTCTAAACGTTAAAAATCATCAAGACTGTAGCTGTGCTAACATTAGGTATAAAATTCGAGATGAAATACTGGATCCAGTTTTGTGATGTAATACACATGTATTTTGAAATGAAATATTTACATATCTAGATATGTAGATAAATATATACATATCTATATCTGTGAATAAAATTTAAAAAGGACGACTGATAGCTGAAATCTATTATTTACAAGTCAATATAACAGTCGCAGCGAGCAACAGCATTCTGAATGGAAGGTAACCTGATATATATATATTGTTACTGCATGGTAGGGAGATGGGGGAGCACCTCCCCCCCCCCCCCCCCCCCCGGCCCGCCTTGGATATTACACACTGATCTTGCCAAAAGCCGAGAAGCGCATGAGTATTTTTGATTACTAATTCCTTTGGAACTATGTGACACCAAAACCTTCCATTTTTGCAAAACTCCCGCAGTTTAATTAACATTTGACAACTCCCACAAATGTCACTTGGCTGGCAGACTGAATAAAGATCAAATACAAGGTAAAATGAAGTAAAGGCACTAGTTGTAATGAAACAGAAATCTGTATTCCCCTTTCGAATGATCCTCGTGTGTAAAATTAAATCTCAAATTATGACTGTAGGCGGGAGGCAATAAACGCACTTGTCGCATAGTTTTAAGTTCTTTAACACAAAACTGACAAGTACAGTACGTAGTGGCACTGGAGTTATAACAGTATCAGCTTATAATTTCTTGTTTATTATATTATGTACGACAGATTTACTGGACGAAAAACGCCCAATAACTTTTACATTGTCAGCACACAACAAAAGCGGATGTTTCCTTTCCGTCTTGAATTGACAAGCAAATACAGTGCCACGTACTACATTAAATTAATTTCCTACCACCCACCACACAAGCGCTTCACCACAGGGCACCAAGCACTCTAGCGTGTGACGTCAAGCTTAGTTTAAATAAACAGGCATTCAGACAACAATGAGGCGGATGCAGCATTGCTGCCAGAGCAACTGGCAGTTTTCTGCCAGTATGCAGGAGTTCCAATATCGCAGTGTTAGCAGACAATCACACACGCAGTTCCGAAAACACTGCGTGTAAATAAAGCGCATCCGAGTCCACAACGTTTCATTACTCCTTTATTGAAGGTACACGCGGACATACATGATAAATGTTTAGATTCCATATTCATTTCTGCTGTTCCTCCGCGTTGTATCGCTCGAAGTTTTACCCGTCCTTCGTAAAGTATTATCGTGCTGGTAAAATAACAACGATATTTCAGCACTTATTTGTAGTCGTATGTAATTAAGGGAATGCTTGTGAGAGTCACAACAGCTAACGATGTAGTAGATATAACAGAAAAAAATCCAGGATTAAAATCCAGACTGTTCGTCTAACAAACTGGTTCACAATAAGAACGAACAAAACACGTACTTTTCCTTCCAGTTCTCAATGACGTCATCATTTTTCATTAGAAACTAAAAAGTTTGAAGAATGTCATTGGATCCCCTGGAATCATCTCAGAAAGCTGATTCTCATTTCCGGTACAGTAGCTGCCTTTTACTTTTCAATCAGAGAAATACGGTTGTGTGCCTGCTTAAGAGTTAAAACAATAAAACACTGACTTCTTTAAAGGAGACAAAATAGGAATGTAAATCATGGAGCCGTACTGTCTGTAAAATAACGTCCTTAATTAGTTGTTTTTGTTGGCCAGCGGTCTAAACACCACCCCTCTAGGTTTAGAAACCAAAAACGTGAGTATCGTACATTGAGCAAGATGATCGAATAACCCGTTGTGACAATAACTGATCCATAATCTAAACAGATCCATAATCTTTTTTAGTTTCTTCTCTTGTGGAGACGACTATACATGGCGTTTGTTTCACTGCCTCCTGATCCATTAGCTTTATTTGATACTTTATTCGCTTAGCCATATCTAACTTATCAGTAAGGACCTGACTACACCCTTCTATAACCCTTCCAGTTTTTGTGCTGCTAGTTTGTCCATATCGACCTACTATAGTTAGAAATATTGGCCTACATGTACTTCATGGATCCCTTTATTGTCTATATGACCTCAAAAAACAAAAACATGTCCTGAAACGAAACTGCCTATTAGCATATAACCACACCTACCGAACAAATTCATTACCCTTTATCAAATCATTAGGGAGAAAATATGATGTTCCCCAAGGACACCCCTTTGTAATAACGTTTACGAGAATCTTTCCAATTACCTTCAGTTATGAACCCCTGCTGATTGACATTTCTTATCAACTTTACATAACTTCAGAAGACTACACACCCCAACATTTGCGCCGGCCGGTGTGGCCGTGCGGTTCTAGACGCTACAGTCTGGAGCCTAGCGACCGCTTCGGTCGCAGGTTCGAATCCTGCTTCGGGCATAGATGTGTGTTGTCCTTAGGTTAGTTAGTTTTAATTAGTTCTAAGTTCTAGGCGACTGGTAACCTCAAAAGTTAAGTCGCACAGTGCTCAGAGCCATTTGAACCATCTGAGCCCAACATTTGCCCTGCACGTTAGTGCCCCTACTATTGAGACGGAGCTACCATAATTGATCGACGCACCGAATTGGTGCTGGAAGTTGATTGTGAATTCTGCTGTGCGTTGTTTATCCCCGCGATTGTGTAATACTCGCTGGCTTTGCTGAAGCAAACTGTAATTCTGAAACCTCGAGGCAGTCTTCTGTACAGCGCCTCGCTGTAAAGCAGCATCGCACAGTCAGTTGTCTGTGACGAATTCGAGCAGAATTATCCAATTGTTTACATACAACGTGGCTTAAAATTTTGATGTCGATTGAGAAATTAACTTGTCTGCCTGGTTATTATTCCTTAATGATTACCACATTACGCATCCTAGTGGGCCCGATAGTGCGATACAAGTAACAAAAAAAGTACAGCAGAACGGAACTGGGAATCGAAAGCACTGCCAGATCCTTGGTCGCTACACAAGAGGCACTTCGTTTAACAGAGTTTACCATATTTGTCGTGGGTCAGTCGTAACGGTTTCTTTCCCCAACATAAACGAAAACACACGTTAGCGGACACCGCTTGTTGTTGTTGTGGTCTTCAGTCCTGAAATTGGTTTGATGCAACTCTCCATGCTACTCTATCTTGTGCAAGCTTCTTCATCTCGCAGTACCTACTGCAACCTACATCCTTCTGAATCTGCTTAGTGTAGTCATCTCTTGGTCTCCCTCTACGATTTTTACCCTCCACGCTGCCCTCCAATACTAAATTGGTGATCCGTTGATGCCTCAGAATATGTCCTACCAACCGATCCCTTCTTCTGGTCAAGTTGTGCCACAAACTTCTCTTCTCCCCAATCCGATTCAATACTTCCTTATTAGTTATGTGATCTACCCATCTAATCTTCAGCATTCTTCTGTAGCACCACATTTCGAAAGCTTCTATTCTCTTTTTGTCCAAACTATTTATCATCCATGATTCACTTCCATACATGGCTACACTCCATACAAATACTTTCAGAAATGACTTCCTGACACTTAAATCTATACTCGATGTTAACAAACTTCTCTTCTTCAGAAACGCTTTACTTGCCATTGCCAGTCTACATATTATATCCTCTCTACTTGGACCATCATCAGTTATTTTGCTCCCCAAATAGCAAAACTCCTTTACTACTTTAAGTGTCTCACTCCCTAATCTAATTCCCTCAGCATCACCCGACTTTATTCGACTACATTCCATTATCCTCGTTTTGCTTTTGTTGATGGTCATCTTATATCCTCCTTTCAAGACACTATCCATTCCATTCAACTGCTCTTCCAAGTCCTTTGCTGTCTCTGACAGAATTACGATGTCATCGGCAAACCTCAAAGTTTTTATTTCTTCTCCATGGACTTTAATACCTACTCCGAATTTTTCTTTTGTTTCCTTCACTGCTTGCTCAATATACAGATTGAATAACATCGGGGATAGACTACAGCCTTGTCTCACTCCCGTCCCAACTACTGCTTCCCTTTCATGTCCCTCGACTCTTATAACTGCCATTTGGTTTCTGTACAAATTGTAAATAGCCTTTCGCTCCCTGTATTTTACTTCTGCCACCGCTTATACTCATGAAAAATGCTTAGTTTTCAATCAGCTATCGATCCACCCAACTCTGTGTTGACATCGGATCATGAATTTTAGCACCGGTTTTGTCAAAACCGGACCAGTGACAGTGGAACTCGCGCTTTGAAGCCTCCGTGCCATCTTCATTGTGTATATACACTCCTCGAAATGGAAAAAAGAACACATTGACACCGGTGTGTCAGACCCACCATAGTTGCTCCGGACACTGCGAGAGGGCTGTACAAGCAATGATCACACGCACGGCACAGCGGACACACCAGGAACCGCGGTGTTGGCCGTCGAATGGCGCTAGCTGCGCAGCATTTGTGCACCGCCGCCGTCAGTGTCAGCCAGTTTACCGTGGCATACGGAGCTCCATCGCAGTCTTTAACACTGGTAGCATGCCGCGACAGCGTGGACGTGAACCGTATGTGCAGTTGACGGACTTGAGCGAGGGCGTATAGTGGGCATGCGGGAGGCCGGGTGGACGTACCGCCGAATTGCTCAACACGTGGGGCGTGAGGTCTCCACAGTACATCGATGTTGTCGCCAGTGGTCGCCGGAAGGTGCACGTGCCCGTCGACCTGGGACCGGACCGCAGCGACGCACGGATGCACGCCAAGACCGTAGGATCCTACGCAGTTCCGTAGGGGACCGCACCGCCACTTCCCAGCAAATTAGGGACACTGTTGCTCCTGGGGTATCGGCGAGGACCATTCCCAACCGTCTCCATGAAGCTGGGCTACGGTCCCGCACACCGTTAGGCCGTCTTCCACTCAAGCCCCAACATCGTGCAGCCCGCCTCCAGTGGTTTCGCGACAGGCGTGAATGGAGGGACGAAAGGAGACGTGTCGTCTTCAGCGATGAGAGTCGCTTCTGCCTTGGTGCCAATGATGGTCGTATGCGTGTTTGGCGCCGTGCAGGTGAGCCCCACAATCAGGACTGCATACGACCGAGGCACACAGGGCCAACACCCGGCATCATGGTGTGGGGAGCGATCTCCTACACTGGCCGTACACCTCTGGTGATCGTCGAGGGGACACTGAATAGTGCACGGTACATCCAAACCGTCATCGAACCCATCGTTCTACCATTCCTAGACCGGCAAGGGAACTTGCTGCTCCAACAGGACAATGCACGTCCGCATGTATCCCGTGCCACCCAACCTGCTCTAGAAGGTGTAAGTCAACTACCCTGGCCAGCAAGATCTCTGGATCTGTCCCCCATTGAGCATGTTTGGGACTGGATGAAGCGTCGTCTCACGCTGTCTGCACGTCCAGCACGAACGCTGGTCCAACTGAGGCGCCAGGTGGAAATGGCATGACAAGCCGTTCCACAGGACTACATCCAGCATCTCTACGATCGTCTCCATGGGAGAATAGCAGCCTGCATTGCTGCGAAAGGTAGATATACACTGTACTAGAACCGACATTGTGCATGCTCTGTTGCCTGTGTCTATGTGCCTGTGGTTCTGTCAGTGTGATCATGTGATGTGTCTGACCCCAGGAATGTGACAATAAAGTTTCCCCTTCCTGGGACAATGAATTCACGGTGTTCTTATTTCAATTTCCAGGAGTGTAGATAACAATAATACCTCCGAGCAGCTCTGTGGCCTGGTACACATCTTTTTATTGCAAGCCACTTCGGTGACTTACATGTCCCTAAAGTACCTCAGTTACCCAAATGGAATTTAACGCCGAATCCGAAACATATGATGTTGCGTACGACTGTTTACTTCACTGACGGCTGAAGGCCACATTAAAACGAAGACAAAAAAAAAATCCGTCGGCAGACTGAGACCTATAGTTTGCACGTAAGCGCTTTACCGCTAAACCGATAAGGTATTACATGCGGCACTTTATTGGTCCGTGAGGTTTCACTTTTATAGAGTACTCGAAATCGGTAACTTTACCAGGTTGATCCGAGAATACGTACTCGTAGCGGTACAACCCACACAACTCTTTCTTTTCCCCTTCTCATATACCCTTGACTGCATCAATCACTTCCTTAATTCTGTCATGCATATCGACTTCCTTACACCAACCCTCTAACTATAGGATGAACAATCTGATTTTCACCTGTCAAAAGTCTTTTAAATTTTACTTCCCTTTTTTCATTCTGAATTTCAAATTCTAGGCATTTCCCTAAGCAATTATGCGAAGTATTGTATTTGCACAGATAGTCAGTTCCTAAAATTACCTCCTTTACTAGACCACTCACTACATAATATCCTACCTCGAACATAATTTCTCCACGTTTAAATTCTTAAAGTAATTGTTGCCTTATTGGCTTACTCATAGCACCAAGTGCCGTTTCAATCAGAACGCTAGTGACTGAAGGTTACTAGTCTCCTATTTTTGATCATGTCCATAAAATTTTCCGATACCGCTGACACATTACTTCCTGAATCTAGAAGTGCATCTACCACTTCTTTGCCAACTTTAATTTCAATAAATGGCTGGCATTTACCATTCCCATTCGTGCTAAATATTTTTACCTGCTGATACACTGTTTAAATCACTACATAAATTCACATCAGAAACCTTACTTTCCTCCGTCGAAAAATTAACTTTACGTGAATCGTACACAACTGTATCCTCCGCCGCTATATTACACAAATTTCTGATACCTTGTCGTATCATTTTGCGACTTCTAGACTTGCTACATTTCGCTGTGATCGGACAAAAATCAGCACACACTGGCATTTCTACATACTTTTCATCCAGTTTAACCCCCGATCATACTCTACATACATTCTCACATTCTTACTCTGACAATCGTTTTAGACCCACATATTCATCAATAAGTTTCGTTTCGCCTTCATTCGTGACTGGAAACGCTTAAATTCCTTCCTCTGAAGTATCAATACCAGTAGCTTTTACATTATTACATAACTTACCATTACTCTGTTTCTGTAGACAGAAATCATCTACCTCTGCTCCACATTTTTAACTTCAACTGCTGGCAAGACCAAAGCTAAGCCTCCCTTAGTAACACTGACTCTTCCCGCCGAAACACAGTCACCCTCACTTGCAGCTGGTGAGACCAAAGCTACGCCGCCTTCACTGACATCGACGCTTTTCGCCATCTCACAAATACTTGTGAACGTCCCCTTAGAAAAATTTTACATAACTGTGCTTAAACTGACACACAATATTTTTAGCGCAACGCAATCTGACATTCAAAAATCCCTAAAAAAGAATGGCTCTGACTAACATTAACCTATACGTTTCACAAATCACTTACCTCACAAAAATCTTGGTTACTCGAACTACTGCAATACAGCGAGCGCCACTACTGCCAGCTAAATAAAAGATTCAAACTACAGAAGGCACTAACTACTGATAGGCATAGTTAGAAAATGAAAGATTTTAATAGAGAACAAACAATGTATTTACCTTAATAGTGTTCAAAAGTCATAATACATATAGAAGTTCATGACATCCATTCTTACAAATTTCAAAACTCCGCCATCTCTCTCCCCGCATCCACCACTGCTGGCGGCTCACCTCCAACTGCGCAACGCTACGAGCCGCTAACAGCCAACAGCCCAATACTACAATAGCGAATCTTACAACAATGCCACCCAGTCACAGACTGTGTACAGCACAGCCAGTGAATTTCATACAGAGCGCTATGTGGCGTTACCAATATAAAAATCTAAAGAGCCTACTTACAATTGCTACTACAACAACTTCCTTACTGCGATTGCTACTATATGGTAATACCTCCTCAGAACTCTCCCCACAATTTGCTTTCACAAAATTCATCTTCCCTTTAACTTCTTTTTGAACCTCTGGATATTTCTATTCATCACCATTCACACACTCATTCACTGCACATCCATAAATTACATCAGTCCCCACAAATTTATTCCCATCACTTTCACTTAAATCTCTCACAATCTATGCTTCCGCCATTTGCTTTTATTGAAAGAGGCACCTATACAGCCTTCCTCTTCAACATAGTCTATATTACATTTTTGTTGCCTTTCTCCAAACCTATCAACATTTCTACCATTACCATTATCTCCAGTCCTTTTCATCGCCTGTTCAGATGATCATCAACGGACCTGAGATGTGGCGAACATGTTTCTGACCGGTTGTTACACGAATGCACTTCGAGCTAATTAACCTCTTCAAATCTGCGTTCTTTACTTGGGTCCCATTCACGGAAGTGTCACTCCCGTTCGTTCTCTGACCATTCTGCTCATTCCACCTACTATCTCCATGAAAAGTCATTTGATTTCTCTCACGATTATTATTTCGGTGATGATTATTTGGATTCCCATTTTGATAACTACCACCCGGTTTGCCTTGATGATTGAACTTCAAAGTCCTCTCTAATTTTTCTACAAATTCCAGAAATTCGTCCACGGGATCACATGGACTATGGACAAGATCCCACTTCAAATTTTCAGGTAATCGCCTTTTTAACGTGGCGGTTTCTGTTAAAACCCCCAACGAATTTTTCACATGCGTAAGCTTACCAAGTTCGCACTTGCAAAAATCTCTCATCATCCCATTACCCCACCTGTAACTCGGCCCTTTTATAAATTCATTTTGGATTTGCAACTGTTTTGCCAAGCTCCAAAACTTAATCCAAAAAATTCTTTGCTTTTTCAAGGTTACCAATAATATCATGATTCCTCTGGCTGTTATTAATTACTACATGACCTGTGGAATGTCTGCCATTATCGTTTCAAAAAGTCCACAATCTTTGGGACTAACGGCATACAAATCTGCTCCATCGACTCAAAGCACAGTCCTCAACACAGTGTCAACGTGGTATTCCCAGCCACGTGGTCGGCCTGGACCACGTGCTTGGGCTACTCCTCTTGCTCTGGCTAATGTTCGGGGTTGACGAGCCCCGATTTGGCGGGTGGCCCTTGCGGCTGCTCCAACTCCGAACTTAGAATATTTTCAGGGCGTCACAACTCGCCGTTACCTCATATCGTACATACATAGTTTTTGTTTCTGTCCCTGTTCTTAGCTAAACTTAGCATCAACTAATACTTGCTTGACTGTTACAGTTGCTCCTGTGTCTACTTTCGGTATTCTGTTAGTGACATATGATGTTGTGTCGTTCCTGTTATAATAGGACTCTTATAATTCATTCGCAGTTGTTACACATTATTGATATTTTGTGCTGTAAGTTGAGTAATGGGTACCATTAGCATTACTGAAAAGATTCCTCCGCTCCTACAATATACGAAATGTTATTTGTAAACGAAACCTAGCAATGGATGCTTATATTCACCGCTTGGAACCTCAAATTCAGTACATGATTTACACATGGTCATTTAAGATGCGGCCTTCTATAAAAGACCAGACACGTCAGTGCATGCTGATTGATGGACATACATTGTAATTTCCGAACAGAAAAGTTCCGAAACCTCCTAACAGTAAAAAATATAACTATAACATTGACATTTAGTGTAACCTCACACAGATATTTATTTAATAACGTCTCAACAGTAAAAAATATAATTCTATAATTCACATTCAGTGTAACTGCCCAACAGATAAGTTCCGAAACCTATCAATAATACAATGTGACTAATCTCTCAATAAAATTATGGCTCACTTATAACCTTTCAGTAATTGACTGTGAATTTTAACTGGTAAATTTAGGGCGTCAGCAGTGCTGCGTCATGGCCCTAAAAATTCATTCTGAATAAACTGAATAATCTTACCTCAATTAGGTCGCCGGATAACGCGTATATATATGCTCCTACAAGAAATTTTTCTGGCGCTGCTCTGTGCAATGCTGCCCGATAGTTTTGTCATGTATAAAAAGAAACAACAGATTTTTCCTTTCAATAATCGGAATGACCAAGGATTGGGGAAATTAGTAAATTCTTTAAATTGAAATGAATGATTGTCAAAAGTTACTTTTTATGAGAAAGTTTATTATTAAGAGGATTTTTTTTAACATTTACATGGGACTTGATATAACAATACTACATATGCGCGAGGCTGCTTTACCTTATACTACAACGCTCAGGCTCCGCCATCGCTCCACCACGACCGGCCCAGCCAACACGATACACCAGACTGCTCGCTAGCAACGACCTACTGCTACTACTACACAGTTCCTACTGCAGTCAACACTGCTCTTTGGTCTCAGATTCTCTTCTAGCTTACATATCGCAGGCAGCGCGTGAGCAATCCATCGAGTGCGCTAGCAACAAATTCCTTAATCATGGACGTCTTACAACATCCATCCATATATGACACCCACGCTTGCCACTAAACACATATGTATCTAAGTAACAGGGAGAGCCACGTGCGTATGGATATGTAATAATTGAAATAGTTGATCTACTTTTGCTCTCTTTGTAGCTGAAAAATTAGCTGTGAGTACAAACTGTGAACTTAATCTCTGTAGAAGGTCTATCGTGACCAACATGCCAGTCTTCCAGTAAAAGAGTCCACTATGATTGTTTACAAAATTAACTGGGGCTGTTGATTGGACAACATGTCAATTGAATGAAAAAAAATTTTCATTAATGCCCCATGTAAACAAGATTCAGCCTCTGTGGCAGTTGCAACTGTGTTCTTACTTACCAGCTACTTGGGCTCGAACAAACAGATCTGTATGAACGTTTGGTTACAGGACCATTATGTACCTCTGAATGTGCTGGTGGGTGTCAAATGGTTCAAATGGCTCTGAGCACTATGAGACTTAACTTATGAGGTCATCAGTCCCCTAGAACTTAGAACTACTTAAACCTAGCTAACCTAAGGACATCACACACAACCATGCCAGAGGAAGGGTTCGAACCTGCGACCGTAGTGGTCACGCGGTACCAGAATGAAGCGCCTAGAACCGCACGGCCACATTGGCCGGCTGGTGGGGGTCGTATTTCTGCAAAACTCTGCAGTCGTGCTCTAGATATCACTGTAGATGTAATTGTAGACGCCATACGCAATGCAGCACTCTTAACTATAAATGTAAATGCGGAATGGCAATAAAATGCTCCGAGCAATACGAATGAGTGCAAAACGCACAGTGATGAAATGCAAGCTGATCGCATGGCGTATTTACACATTCTATAACATCAGTGTTGAACGCCACGTCAATGACACTTTTGAAGTTGTTCACTGGTTCCTCAATATCGTAGTCAGCGTTCTGCCACGCGTAACGAAGCTTTGATCTGTATACTCCCGCAGATAACTGATTGTAAATGACAGAATGCATACTCATGATAATGAATCTGTCGTGCAATTTCGGCTGCATATTACTGGAACGTAGTTTAAAGAAGTCTGTTACTCTCTTGGCATATATTTTATACCGCCTGAAGAAATACACATCCAGGTGTTGTGCATATTTTGTAGTTTTGGCGGAATGATTTTTATATGTACATGTTTTCCTCCAGATGCTTCCAGTAGTACTCGTTCATCCTTATATCCAGACCAGGAGTCACAAAGTACTAATGACTTTCTCGACAAATTTGGATTCAAAAGTGAAGAAAAAACGTCTTCATATGTGGTTTCGTCATCTTCCCACTCACACTTCCATCGACGATGACATTTGGAAGGCACCGCGTTTCTATTTCCCTTGACACGCGGGGTCCAAATTTTTCACTGGATTCTTGGAAGCAAATATAGAGTTTGTCTGTCAATCGTCCGTCCATTGATATAGCAACATGATCGTGTAACTATGTGTTGCAAAGTTAACTGATTGCAACATCGCGACATCTCTCCCCTTACATGGATAGTGATCTGTCACATGTGTTGTGTTGGCAGAAGAGCCAACACAGTGTTATGAATGGAGGCCGAAATGCACGCGTTTTAGCTCACGCAGGCGGACGTGAAGAGGGAAGAACTATACTGACGTGAGGTCTGGAACATGACAAGGAATGAGAATTCAGAAAGCGGACATAATTAGTTTGATACTTAACTTTAATCCATTAATGATGAACGTCGCTCTTGACGGTACATGATTTACAATATTATCTGTTCAGATTATAGTAACTTAATATGGCGCCTTGCTAGGTCGTAGAAAATGACGTAGCTTAGCGGAAGGCTATGCTAAACTGTCGTCTCTGCAAATGAGAGCATATGTAGAGAGTGAACTATCTCTAGCAAAGTCGGCTGTCCAACTGGGGCGAGTGCTGGGGAGTATCTCTAGACTAGACCTGCCGTGTATCGGCGCTCGGTCTGCAATCACTGATAGTGGCGACACGCGGGTCCGACGTATACTAACGGACCGCGGCCGATTTAAAGGCTACCACCTAGCAAGTGTGGTGTCTGGCGGTGACACCACAACAAGAAAGTTCATAGTTGAACTGACTCTGATCACAGTTCCATACAGAACTAATATCGATGTTTTCTCTCGTGATATGCTCATTGACGTCAGCAACAAACGTTTGCGCTCTTTCAATCATCTCTTCTTCGTCATCCTTATCTTTTCGTGCTTGGAGCCTAGTGATACGGCGTGATGTTATCCTAAACTCAAATTAGTAATAAATCCTAGTGATGCTGTAAGGTTTGTACACCCGAGATTTCTGACTACGTCAAATGCCCAGTGTTGTAAATGCCAAAAGTGAACGGCGGAACCGCATTCTCGCGAGTCATCGAATTTCACTCCTTGATGGTCTTGAACAGCAGTGTACGATTTCCTTTGGAAACTGTATTTCCTTCTCTTTTCCTTGCCACATAATCCAGTATGTTTTTAATATTGCTTTTAGACTTCAGTTTAGGGTATCTTTTCAGAAGCTTGTCGTATGTGTCGAAACCTCTTACCTAATAATCATCGTACATGTTCTCCAGTGTGTTGTCATCAAACGCCATGATGATACTTAAAAGTTTAACCTTCTTCTTGGGAGACGGTTGGGATTCACTATCACTGCTTCCATCGCCTCTTCCCGCACTTGCCGTAGCACTACCGTTTGCAATGAGTTGTTCGTCATTATCATCCATATCATCATCATTATGTGTTAGTGTTACACCAGTATCTTTTTCTAACTTATACTCATATTTCTGCACTATAATCGACACCAGAAAACATGCGAATGATTCGTCTTCTACACCAATACCATCTTCACGAAGAAGGGTTCTTCGTAACTTTATCTCAACCAATCCCAGCACATTAGCAGGATTGATTACCAATCGCCAAGCCATCTGACGCTTCAGTACACTAATAATGTCACAAAACGCAACTTCAGAGGCACACCGCACCGTCCCTAATGCTCCCGACTGGCCTACCGGCAGGTGAGCGTGCAATGCGGCATGGCATACGCAGAGGCCTCTAACGGACGACTGCAGAGTTTTGCATATGCGGGAGTATCAGTAGTGCAGTAAGAGACCTTTACATTATTTCTCACACGATTTTGGTGTATTTGTGTTTCTTCGAGCCCAAGTACTTTCCTGGTTAGTTTAACTTTCATAATTTTTTTTAATTTCTTTCTCCTTATGTATTGGAGATGGCTTTATTCGTGTCAACTCTATGGTCTCTCATAACTGGTATCGACTTTACACATTGCAAGCAAATGGACTTAAGGTTAACATGAAGTGACACACAGACTTTGTGTCTCTCTCACACAGCCAATTGTAGGAGGACCTACAGTTTGACGTGTAATTTGATAGACGCTGTGTAGCCTCCCTCTTACTAATCGGCCTATTCTGCTTGCAATATAAAGTATGACCGTGCCTCACGTGTATGCCATCATCGTCACCGTCATCATCATTTAAGACTGATTATGCCTTTCAGCATACAGTCTCGAGCATAGCCCCCTTATAAAATTCCTGCATTATCCCCTATTCAGTGCTATCATTGCTGCCTCTTCTGATGTTAAACCTATTACTTCAAAATCATTCTTAACCGAATCCAGGTACCTTCTACTTGGTCTGCCCCGACTCCTCCTACCCTCTACTGCTGAACCTATGAGTCTCTAGGGTAACCTTGCTTCTCCCATGCGTGTAACATGACCCCACCATCTAGGCCTGTTCGCCCTGACTGCTACATCTATAGAGTTCATTCCCAGTTTTTCTTTGATTTCCTCATTGTGGACACGCTCCTGCGATTGATCACACCTAGTAGTACCTGCAATCATCCTAGTTACTTTCATATCCGTCACCTCAACCTTGTTGATAAGGTAACCTGAATCCACCCAGTTTTCGCTCCCATACAACAAAGTTGGTCGAAAGATTGAACGGTGCACAGATAACTTAGTCTTGGTACTGACTTCCTTCTTGCAGAAGAGAGTAGATCGTAGCTGAGCGCCCATTGCATTAGCTTTGCTACGCCTCGCTTCCAGTTCTTTCACTATGTTGCCATCCTGTGAGAATATGCATCCTAAGTACTTGAAACTGTCCACCTGTTCTAACTTCGTTCCTCCTATTTGGCACTCAGTCCGTTTATATTTCTTTCCCACTGACATTACTTTCGTTTTGGAGATGCTAATCTTCATACCATTGTCCTTTCATTGCCGATCTATCTCTGAAATTTTACTTTGCAAACTTTCAATCGAATCTGCCATCACAAATAAGTCATCTGCATATGCAAGACTGCTTATTTTGAGTTCACATATCTTAATTTCACCCAACCAGCCTATTGTTTTAACATATGATCCATAAATAATATGAACAACAGTGGAGACAGGTTGCAGCCTTGTCTTACCCCTGAAACTACTCTGAACCATGAACTCTATTTACCGTCAACTCTAACTGCTGCCTGACTATCCATGTAAAAACCTTTAATTGCTTGCAAAAGTTTGCCTCCTATTCCATAATCTCGTAGAACAGACAATAACTTCCTCCTAGGAACCCGGTCCTATGCCTTTTCTAGATCTATAAAGCATAGATACAATTCCCTGTTTCACTCATAACACTTCTCCATTATTTGCCGTAAGCTAAGGATCTGGTCCTGACAACCTCTAAGAGGCCTAAACCCACACTGATTTTCATCCAATTGGTCCTCAACTAATACTCGCACTTTCCTTTCAACAATGCTTGAGAAGATTTTACCAACAACGCTGATTAAAGAGATACCTCTGTAGTTGTTACAATCTTTTCTGTTTCCATGTTTAAAGATTGGCATGATTACTGCTTTTGTCCAGTCTGATGGAACCTGTCGCGACTCCCACGCCATTTCAATTATCCTGTGTAGCCATTTAAGACCTGAAATTCCACTGTATTTGATGGGTTGCGACTTAATTTCATCCACCCCAGCTGCTTTATTGCACTGCAAACTATTGACCATTTTCTCCACTTCCTCAAATGTGATCCTATTTCCATCATCATTCCTATCCCATTCTACCACAAAATCTGAAACATTACTGATCGTATTTGCACCTACATTGAGCAACTCTTCAAAATATTCCCTCCATCTGCCCAAGGCATCCACAGTATTCACCAGCAGCTTTCCTGATGTGTCCAAAATACTTGTCATTTCCTTTTTACCTCCCTTTCGAAGACTGCTAATTACACTCCAGAATGGTTTTCCAGCAGCTTGACCCATAGTCTCCAACCTGTTTCCAAAGTCATCCCAAGATTTCTTCTTGGATGCTGCAACTATCTGTTTGGCTTTGTTTCTTTCTTCAACATAACTTTCTCTGTCTACCTGAGTTCTATTATGTAGCCATTTTTGATACGCCTTCTTTGTCCTTTTACAGGCTGCCTTGACTGTGTCATTCCACCAAGCTGTTTGCTTCATCCTACTTTTACACACTACTGTTCCAAGACATTCTTTAGCCACTTCTAGTACTGTGTCCCTGTATCTTGTCCATTCCTTTTCCAATGACTGTAATTGACTACATTCAACTAACTGGTACCTTTCTGAGCTCACTGTTATGTACTTGTTCCTGATTTCCTTATCCTGAAGTTTCTCCACTATTATCCTCCTACATATGGACCTGATCTCCTGCACTTTCGGCCTCACAATCCCAATTTCACTGCAGATTAAATAATGATCAGTGTCATCAAAGAATCCTCTGAATACACGTGTGTCCCTCACAGCCTTCCTGAATTCCTGATCTGTTATTGTATAGTCAATGACAGATCTTGTTCCCCTGCCTTCGCAAGTATACCGGTGAATGTTCTTATGTTTAAAAAATGTGATTACTAGGCCCATACTGGCACAGAAATCCAAGAGTTGTATCCCGTTCCTGTTGGCCTCCATATCCTCTCCAAATTTACCCATAACCTTTTCATACCCTTCTGTTCGATTTCCAATCCTGGCATTAAAATCACCCATGAGCAGAACACTGTCCTTGTCCTTTACTCTAACAACTACATCACTGAGTGCGTCATAAAAACTACCCATCTTATCTTGATCTGTCCCTTCATAATGCGAATATACTGACACAATCCTAATTTTCTTGCTAGACACTGTCAAATCTATCCACAACAGTCGTTCGTTTGCATACGTTATTGCAACTACGTTGGGTTCCATTTCTTTCCTGATGTAAAGCTCTACACCCCATAGTGCTATTCCTGCTTTGACTGCTGACAGGTAGACCTTGTATTTTCCCACTTACTCTTCTTTCTCATCCCTTACCCTTATGTCACTAACAGCTAAAACGTCCAGCCCCATATTACTTGCACCCTCTGCCAGCTCTACCTTCTTCCCAGAGTAGCCCCCATTGATATTAATAGCTCCCACTTCATTACCATTTGTTTGCCAAGTCGTATCTTAGGAGTCCCTGGTTTGTCATTTAGAGGTGGGACTCCGTCACCTCCAAAGGTCAGAGTCATTTTGCTCTGATTGTTGCCAGCATCATATTTAAAGAACCAGGGAAGCAGGTTGCTTGCCTTACTTACCCCGAGTCCCATTGGGTTTTAACCTTAACGGTTGAGGGACTAACCGGTGGATTTGGTAGTCTTTGCCGCATGAGCACAAAGGTGACCACAACTCAGAATATGTCCGAGATGCCCAGCCTTCTTCCAAAGTAACTGGTCTCCCGACTGTCGGGACCACTTACTTGGCCAATCATACGTTGCCCGTGGTTCATGAATTAGGACATGACTACAGGAACACACACCATGAACCACCGCGTGTATCCTTAATGGCTTTTTTCTAATTTTATAAGGCTATTTTCCCCCAAGAAGTGATACCGATAAGTAGGTGGAAAGTGTACAACCGACCCTTCTGATGGAAAGTACAATAAAAATAAAAATAATTAGACAAAACAGAGCTATAATTTGGGAAATGAAAGCTATTTCGTGCATTCATTCACGAACAACACTGGACAGAAAAGGTATACCACTGATCATGAATCCAAAGGCTACACTAATTAACGAAAAGGAAATATTTAACGGTCTCCAGCCCACTAGTGCAATTTACATCCAAAATTCTCTACAAGATGATGGGAAAAGAAAACATGTATTATTAAACACTGACTTGGCAACTGAAGGTTGTTGCGTTTTTTGACACTATTTTTGGGTATGTAATGATAAAGAAAACTGAGAAGTCACTCGTACGTTATGTTTGGCATTAAATTTTGAAAAAGGCAGTCGACTAATGATTTGAAAATATGCAATTAAACTTTATATTAGTACTGAACTTCGTTACATGAACAATGACTTTCAGTGACCTCAGCATAAGGTCATCAAAGAAATTTTTACTTTACCCTTACTTACTTGCAAATTGGATTTCATATTATTGTCTGTACAACTGAGCCTTTTTTACTGGCTTGAACAGAATTAGATAAAAACTAGAATACGTACCAAACCAAACAGCCATGTGCTCCAAGCGATATTTAAAATAAATAAACCTTCCACACTCTTAATTTGTGCATTTCTTTTGATTTGGATTTTTTCCAGTGACTGATTCTCAAATTTGAAAAATGAAATTTGCTTTACTTTAGTAAAATAATGAGGCCTCTGTTGTAGAATAGTTAATTGAAAGTAGACTGCAGTTAAAATTCTTAAAAGAGAAATTATTCGTTAATAAACTGGCTGTAACTATTGAATTTGTTTCTTATGTCACTCAGTTAGCAAATAAGGAAAAAAAGAGGAACAAGGATCCTGCTTGGTAACAATGTCTGGGGGCAATGACGACACAATCACCCTGAGTTTAACTGATTATTACTTACATAAATCCTATCAATCAAATCACAATCAGTTGTGCTGATAGGTTAGCCGTTAATACTTTCTACCAATGAACTGTCTTACTTAAGTGCTGTGCATACGACGAAACTCGGAGCCGACGACGAAACTGAGTTGCTGGAACTGCTGCTATTGTTGAAGACGGTAGCATATTGCGGAGCTACGACTAATTATAAGAATGTTCAATCGTAATTAATACAGCATCTTCCGCCCGTCCACAGTTCGTACTCCTGTTCTAGACATCTGGCCGGCGAGCGTACATGATGCCACCGAAAATGGTACTCTCTACTGTGAGAGCGTTAACACCACACTTCCGCACACTAAAAGCGCTGGAACTCTTCTCCCTCTCTCTACGCGAGCTCTGCTCAACAACTCGCTACCCAAAGATTTTACAACGCACAAGCGCTGTTGTTATTGTTGTTAGTCGATGCAAATAACAATTCCTTTGACTTTTTCCCAGAGCTTATAAGTTTCACAGTAAAACATAGATAAATACAATGAAACGTCAACAGACTTCTACCTAAATGTACACACAGAGTGAAGCAATGTCCTTACTTATCAAGCGAAAGAATTTAAATTACAAATATTTACATACACTTCAAAAAAAGAAAGTTATATATCGGTAGCAGGTGTCATGCATCCTGCATTTTCGGTGTTACAGACGCAGCTCGACATTTCACAGTAATAAAAATTCTTTGTGGTGAAATAACTCATAAGCAATAGCTTAAAAGGCTAGGACTGACTGGGGTTCTTTTCTCTTAACGTATGATTATTTTGCGTGTTATCCTAATGTTTGTACGGACAAAGCAAACGCTGCCACAGATCCCAGGAGATGTACCTTGTATAGGAAATATGTTTTCATAGACGAATCAAGTGAAAAACGAAAATAATAAAATTCGTCGAAAAGTCGTAAATAAAATACTGAAGTGTTACTACGAGAATAGTCGATTGAGTGGTGCTCACAGTGAATTCAGCCGCTGACTGAAAGATAGCGGATAGCCTGGTTAGTGGCGCGGAACAAGCAGCTTCAACCGGTAGAAAGTTGCACATTGATGTGACTCTGCGACGAATTTACGACAGATGAAAACCCGGTTACGGTGGACGGAAAGAGTATACTGAGGTGGCTAGAGTAAAAATTGCATAAGGTATTTATTGTTGCGTTCTTTACGAATCAGCGGAATAACCGAAAAAAAAACTGAAACAGCGTGTACTGTATTCCAGTTCCTCTGTTCTGGATATTGAGAAAGTGCATCTGTTTCTGGATGAAATTTATAGTTCGCAGCGCAGAGTAGGCAGATGAAATTCAGTGGATCGTTGAAACAGCGTGGCGAAGCGAAACTTCCAAAGGTATAAATTTTGTCTCGGAAATAAAAGCATAAACTTTGTTAACATAACTCACAAAACTTTTATAATTGTACGAGTAAATAAAATTCGGTCTTCTTTTCTAGATTCTTTAATTTTTGTACATTTTTCAGAACGAGTTATTTCAAGACAAATATTTGTAGAAAATACGAGGGCTATCCACAAAGTACATTACGTTTTGGAATTAAAAATAAATGAAGGCGCAGGCGGCCCAATTTTACGACGAAGGATTTCCCAAGATCGTCCATTGCTACGATAAGTGCCATAATTTAAATGGCAACTATGTAGAAAAGTAGTATTTAAGTGTGGCTTCCATCTGTAAATAATAAAAAAAATTCCAATACTTTATTTATTTTTAATTCCAAAACGTAATGTACTTTGTGGATAGCCCTCGTACATGTTTCAATATTTTGCCGAGTGTCGATGCTGTTGTATCAATTCTTTCAAATGATGCTGAATATTGCTAATGATATTTTTGAACAGCCGCTACAGAGATCGTTCGATTCATCTTTTTATCGACAATTCGAGGTTTCTTTCTCCTCACACATTCTCAATAGTGTTGAGGTCTCGTGACTGGGGCGGTGTTCGTAAGACTTTCTGGCAACTGGACAATGCGATCCTTCTGTTTCGGATTCCTGTACTTGTTAAAGCTCAATTTGCTTGATATCCCTATCTTTCAGCACTTTTGCGTAAATAGGATTTTTAATATGTTCAGATAGACATACTGGTCAATCATACTGTCGATGAACAGAATTTCATCCCGTCAAAATATGGGCATACAGCCCGAGGCAGGAGCACTGCACACCTCTATGCTCTACTGCCGCCTTAATATATGTGACTTTAATGTCTTCATTCTTAGCCGTCCATCTGACTATATATATATATATATATATATATATATATATATATATATATATATATATATATATATATATAATTTACTTTCGTCGGGAAAAATGACGTCGATCCACCATATTTCTTCCTTCGTAATAAACTCCTTAGCAACATCTTTAGCGAGTCTTCTTTCGATTCTGTCTGTTCACATAAGGTTTTTTCCTAGACTCCTTTCCTAAGCAGGTATCGTCTTTCAGTGCTTTGCGAATCGTTTAAGGATGTTTCTCCTGTCCAGTGCCGGTTAGCAGCTCACTTGATGATTGGGGTGCGCTGAGTGTAGGATCCTTCTTTATCTTTCGTATTAGAATCCTCTTGTCACTTGATCAACTTCTTTGGTTGGCCCTTTTGGGGTATAAAATCTATTTCGTCCTCGTTTCTGAATCCACCACAGCATACACACGCTGACCACGGCAGCAATTTGTGGATGTGGTTTTCCTTTCATGTTACGAAAGGCCACAAGCTATAGTATATTAAAAATTAAATTAATTTTTGTGTCATTGTACAACTTGGGTAGTCGACCGCGCTTGTAAGCAAACACTGGTTCTAAGTCAGAGTATATAACTTCGTTTGAATCATCAAAACCAATGCTACACTCTCAACTGTCCGAAGATTAAAATAACATGAAAATCGAACAGTGTTTTATTTAAATCGTATTATTTAGCAACTGTTACACCGAAGAGCCTAATATCGTGTAGGGCCCCCGCGTGCACACAGAAAGATCTCTTATGAACAGCGCTTTGGAAGGCATCCCAGATATGCTCAATAATGTTCATGTCTGTTTGGTGCCCAGAAGAAGTGTTTAAACTGAGCAGAATGTTCCTGGAGCCACTCTGTAGCAATTCTGGACATGTGGGATGCCAGGATGACCTGCTGGAATGTCTCAAGTCCGTCGGAATGCACAACGGACGTGAATTGATGCAGGTGAACAGACAGCATGCTTACTTACGTGTTACCTGTCAGGAGTCGCAATCACTCCAATTGCACACGCCCCACACCATTACAGAGTCTACACAAGCTTGAACAATGCTCTGCTGACATGCAGAATCCACGGGTTCATGAGGTTGTCTCCATGCGGGTACACGTCCATCCGCTCGATACAATTTGAAACAACACTCATCCGACCAGTCCAACGTCGTGTTGACGAGTCCAGGGGAGGCGTAAAACTGTGTCGTGCAGTCATCAAGGGTAAACGAGAGGGCCTTCGGCTTCAAAAGCCCATATCGATTATGTATCGTTGAACGGTTCGCAAGCCGACACTTGTTGATGGCCCATCACTGAAATCTGCAGCAGTTTTCGGAAGGGTTGCAGTTCCTTCACGTTGAACGATTCTCTTCATTCGTCGTTGGTCCGGTTCTTGCAGGATCTTTTCCAGACCGCGGCGATGTCGGAGATCTGATATTTTACTGGATTCCCGATATTCACGGTACACTCGTGAAATGGTCGTACGGGTAATCCCCACTTCATTACTAGCTCGGAGATACTGTGTCCCATCGCTCGTGCGCCGACTGTAACGCCACATTTAGATTCACTTAAATCTTGTTAAATTGCCATTATAGCAGCAGTAACCGTTCTAAGAATTGAGTCAGACTCATTTTGTCTTATAGAGGTGTTGCCGGCCGCAGCACCGTATTCTGACTGTTAACATATCTCTGTAATTGAATACGCATCCCTATACCAGTTTTTTTGGCGCTTCAGAGTATAACTTGGCTTGAACCATCAAAACCAATGCTACAATGTCAACTGTCCGATTACTAAAGTAACAGGAAAATCAAATAGTGTTTTAGTTAAATCGTATAATAAATTGCGTAAATCTTCGATACTATTATTAATTAAACGTCTACTTTAACCTAAAACTTCATTATTTCTTAATTTACTTTGTTAAAAATAAAGTTCTGGTGCCACAAAGTAAGAATCTCTTAGTGTCTGGATATTAACGGTACTCACTGTATATAGATAAATATAAATAAAAGAATTTTCATAGTCAGTATTTGACCTAACGCTGAAAGAATTGAAATAAACAAACTGAATTCACCGTGAATGTCTTGAACTGAGTGATCCAAAGAAGAAATGAAAATGCAACGTAGGTATCGGAGGAGGCACAGCTGCATTATGTCATAAGTTTGAAGTAAAGTTTTTCTGTATGCAATTCCCTCTCTGCCATTGACATGGGCAGTATTTCATGGATAGTTTCAGTAATAAAAACTAATATTTCACACATAAGATCATTTCCGTGCAGTGTTGGTAGAATTTGGGTACCTTAATGTTAAGACAACTCTTTTTTGTTTTTAATGGGAGGACGATACACATACTTGACAACTCACTTCTTCACGTCAGAAAACGTAATTAAACGGAGCTAAATTTGTCCATTATTGGTACTATTGAGCATTATACTTAAAACGCTTATCGGTAACCACGCTCTAAAAATTTGCAATAGCTAAATCATTGTACTCCTTATTCTGCGAACTGTCGAATGCTTAACTATTTATATGACTTAGCGTAGCAAAATATATTTAAGTTATCTTAGTAACATGATAGCCAAAACCGAAAGACATTGTAGTGATCCAGTGAAGAGGCCAAAAATGCATGTGTTTGTGTTTCGATTGATAATGGCGGTTTTAGCGTGTCATTCAAAACGCTAGAGTTATCGGCAGATATAGAAGTAACTGCAGACGTACAATATGGAAGTGCGTAGGGACGCTTGCTGATCATTTAGTACATTAATTATTTGCAGACTGTATTATGAGTAATATCAGACTCTTCACATATAATGCAAATGTCTATAAATAAAGTACCACCAGAACAGATATTGAGATCCTGACGACTTTAGAAACAATTCCCCAAGTTGATACTGTGTTATAAATGTTGAAAAATGTAAAATAGTGCACCTAAAGAATCTGTGGTGTCATGTGTCTGCAGTATACGGTATCTATCTCAAATGGATTCAGTCAGTTCACAAAAATATCTTGGTAATACAGTTTCTGTAGGTATGAAATGGAATGGTTATGTATGATCAACCACACAAAAAAAGAAAAAAAGATAAGAAAAGTTGCAGTTGGCACACTTCGATTCTTTGGTAAGATACTAAAGAAAAGTTATAAATCTACAACGGAGGTTATTGGAAGACGCACGTAGCGTTGAAGCGAGTACTACCGATGAGACGATAAGCATTTAAATGGTGAAAGGAAAGTATTTATAATGATGACAGTGAAAAAATTTTGCATGGAGGTTATTGTTGTTGGCCGTCCTGCATTATGACTCCTGAAGGAATTCTGTGTATCCAGACAAGGCTGCATGGGCAGCCACAGCTGGTCTGCAGTGTGTCGGCCGTCACGGAGTGTTTGGTGCCAAAGCAGCGGCATGATGCCCTTGAAATAACGGTCGTACATTTTAGTTCAGAACTACATTATATACATCAAACGTCGATGATGCTAGGGCAAGACTTTTTCATTGAATGGTCATTGTATTCCCCTTAATCGAAAATACTTAAACTCAGAGGGATTTGCACGGAGCCTAGCCTATAATACTTGATTCAAGAATATATCCGGCTTGGGTTGCAGCAATTGGCGTCTTGTGGTATGTACGACGACGTTTGTTGAAGTGAAATTGTTTGGCAGTGATTTTCTATTTGAATAGAATGATGAATAGTTTATCAATTTGAAGGAGAATAAGTACATCGCTTGTTGTAGTGCATAAATATTCTTAGCAATTTAAGTAACTTCTATATGGATGGAACTTTGTCTTATAGTGAGTAGCTACGAAATATAACTTGAGGTAGACGTAAAAAGTGAAGCAAGGGGGCTTTGGGCCCAAATCCAAGATCGCGGCCGTGACGCAAGTACGCGAGGTTACGTGACGTCATCTGATGAAGCGAGTACCATTATCCATAAATGACGGGAAGGTAGGTCAACTGGGCTGCCTCCACTAACTTAAGTCACCCCATCTTACGAACTCGCGAGAAGTTTGAATTTTGGCTGGAGGATAGGTCAATCGAGCTACCTAAGAAAATGGTGAGAAAGAAAGAACTGTTGGTCTACCTCCACTAACCTAAGTCAACTCTTCCTAGAAACCGGACGTAAGTCTTTATTTAAACAATTAGATGCAGTAGTACCATCAAGTGTATTCGCCATCCTCTTGCAATTTCGAATTTTGCTCTAAGAGCTTACATTCAATTCGAATATAATTTATTATCTGCAACATTAGTATCAAGTTACCGCCATAAGAGGCTGCTCTTCGCGATATGTTACGTTGTCGTTTGGCTGTATCTGATAATACGACCTACAGCCGACTAGCCTAATTTCACACTTTTTGACGTCAGCCGAACACAAACATTCTCACTTACTCTAAGGAAACTCAGGTTTGCTTGGGCCAGTATTACGTGAGGCCGAAGTCCCACAAAGCTCTACATAGGGAAGAAAAGGGGTTTGCTACGCTTTCAACTACCTAGTTTCAACTGCTTTCCAAGGTCATCTAACCACATTTCCTACATACTTGAGGGACGTATGTCATCTATTTTATTACGCTGATACAAAACACTCACCCCACCGACGGTCTGGAGGGAGGGAAAATAGGTGTGAAAAACGAATCAGCATGGTCTGAACTGCTTGAGAGAGGAAGGAATGTACTTTATTTACTTTTTGGAAAATTTATTTAGCTACGAATTTAACGTAATTTATTTATTACGCTGATTCAAAACACTCACCCTAACATGCTTGGAGTCACTATATACAGTTTACAGATCTCGGAAGTACTCCTAAATAATGGATTATGATGATGTGCAGAGACACAAAAAAGTCGTAAATTACGAGGTCGCTCAGTGGCTATCACAATAGACTCACACTCGGGAGACGCTCACAATGTTTAAACACCAGAAAATAATTCAATGCACAAACACCCTGGATGGAAAGCGTGACGCCTGGAAACTCTCCAGATGCGAGAAACTGACCCAAATATACACCCTAATTACATAATTAATCACAAAGATCGGTGCTAATTACACAACTTTATGCATAGCGCTGCATTAGGACGGCTTAAAATCGCTAAAACTAAGTATGTAACTCACCTTATCATGCTTTAATTACACAACTACAGGCATAGCACTGCACAAGAACCGCAATACTGCGCAAAAAAGGACAAATCGTTTTATCCCGTTTGGGAAAAAAATTATGCCACTCGAAACCAGCGACAGAAACTCTGAAACTCTACACTACACCTACAAGCTAGGGGAAAAACGTTCGACTCACTAGGTCCTGCTGTTCAACTGAGATGAGTTCAAGAAAGTCTGTAAGCTCCAAGCATATACCAACTATCCTTGATGGACGTCAGAGTTCACTACACACGCCTACTGAAAAATCACCCTAACCGAAGTCAGCGGGAGATCCTCGTCCGAAAAGACTGCCTTCTCACCCATATACAATTACAAACTACGTGATCGAGCTACTATGCTAACAGTCTCACGGCACCTGTATTGCTGAAATGCCCCGCCGCGAATGCCCCGCTTTCCCCTTCAGGTGCATCGTATTTGTCCCTAATGCCTACGAATCATAGCTGGCACAGACCCACAACGCCTCGCGTTCGCAGACTTTGTTTTTACGTCACGTAGGACGCTCTAGCAGGGCTGGACGAGAGTGACCATTCAGCGCTCGATTATTATTGTTTATTTTAAGTCAACTTCGCTTCTATAATAAATCAAAATATTTCCGATCACGATGAATGTCCTATTTTTCACCAAAATAGACAAAGTTCAGTTTTATATGGAAAAATATATATAGTTTTTCACATTCAACTTGTAAACTCATCACCTCTCCGAACACATTTACGTCTAAACCGATGTTTCCACTCGCGAAAACAGATTTTCGTGATTTAGCAGTCTCCAAATCACGCCCTATAATTTACAGTCAAATAACGTCTTTCTCATATCTAGATTATCGGTAAACGTCTCTTCCACCTGCTAGATGCACACTCCACAATCGATCTCCTCTCAACTGAATAAAGAAGTGAAATTCGAAGAAGCACTCGACAGAACAATTTACAAGGTAACAGAATAATGACCCAGCGCAAAGACACATCCATATTAAATCTTGTCGAATTCCCACTTGATCACTTAAGCTGTGCAACAAATGCTAAGTATTAGTTCGTTATTCGGTCGTCTAGACGACTACACAGTTAAGTAAAATACATTCGCGCATTGCTACAGCCCTCTCCGTTCGGATGGCCTCCCGCTAGGTCAGCGGGAAACTTGAATCATCCCCATCAAAGACCCCACATAGACTTAATCATCCAACCAAATAGAACACATATATATTTGATCACTATAACTACAATTGAATGAAATTCGACAGTGAGTTAAGTATACGAAGTACACCTTGCTTAAGGCTCAGGAAATGTAAATATCTGTAACACTCTTATCACTTGACATACTATCCCCTTTGCTATCACAGTATTCCACGTCAAATCCAAGCGTTTATTATCACTGGACTTAGTCATATACTTTACACACATCTCAGAACACAAGCACATACTTTATAAACCAGATGGTCCTAATTTAGAAAATTATTCAGCTAAGGAACCTGTTATGAAACTGGTATTTTCAACCCCCTAGAGAAACTATGGCTAGATATTTATCCAGTATTTGTAAAGCATTCTCTCTCTCTCTATGCCATGTCAGAAATTCTGTGATATATCAATTGGGCTATAGGCGATACTTGATTGAGAAAGATCTCAAACAGTGGATGATGTAAGAAATGTAGACTAGCTTTTCAGATCACTACTGCTACGCTATCCGCAAGAAGTGCAGTATCCGTTTTTGAATCAGGTCCTCGCATTCAAGCACGTACCTGCGTAGGATCCTCTGAAGAAGTCCTTTATTATAGCCACTTATGAACCATATTTCTAGCACTCTCATATCTCAAAATGACTCACCTTTCTCGAGGAGATCTGGTACAGTAAAATCCCAACCTCGTTTTAGTTAGCCCCCATGCAACTGCAGCCATTTCTCCAGCTCTACGAATCTGATCTTTCCAATTTAAATCGCAACTGAGTTGGAGTCGGGGGGTAAATATATCTACCACCTTCTGCAACCCATGCAGAAACAGGCGAAGCTGCGTTACCACGACAGGGCAGTGTTTTAACCATTCGATGGAAACCGGAACTGCTAGAAGGAAAATGATTTTTTCTACTGTACTGCGGTACGCACTCTCAAACTACATACAAGTACTAGAAATGGTTCTAATGGCTCTGAGCACTATCAAACTTAATATCTGAGGTCATCAGTCCCCTAGGGCTTAGAACTACTTAAAGCAAACCAACCTAAGGGCATCACACTCATCCATGCTCGAGGCTGGATTCGAATCTGCTACCGTACCAATCGCGCGGTTCCGGACTGAAGCGCCTAGAACCGCTCGGCCACCGCCGCCCAGCCAAGTACTACAGATCTGCATCCATTCACATCTGGCTTCTTCATTCTGTACCATCCAACAGAGAAATATCATCAACTATAAATCTCCACTAACTCCATCCGATAGATAACTCAATAACATTTTCACCGCATCTCTGTCCTACCATATACCGAAAACAAAATACTGCATATCTGCATCGAGCACATGCGACGATCCTATTAAATATATATGTATTGATCAACTGCACACCTCAGTTTAAGGTTTCACCACCTGTACCGTAGGGCAATGATCGTATCCCAATGACTATACTGTAAGGCCCGGGAGAGGCACTCTGTGACCCTGTTTCAAACATTAATTTTTCTGCTCTTATACGCTTCTACATTGTCAAACATTTTATCTATTTCTCCCCACCATGACTTCGAGGTCTCTGTCAAGTTCTAAACTGACTATAACACAGCCACTCACAGAAAATTATACCTCGCGCAGTGACGCGATTAATCTCAGCTGATGATGTGAGTACTGCTACCTAAGATCAAGGGAGAGAGCCGCGCCTCCCTGCCTAGCCTCCCTATGCGGGAATTTTGAATTTTGGAGGTGACATAGGTCAATTGGCACACCTCTAGACTTTGCACGGTGTAAAAAAATTTTTTACTGCTGTTACTATAACACACACTCGATGATTTTAAATAAAATTCACTTATAAGATAACGAAATTGGAATAGTTTTCCAACGTTCGTGTGGGTTTCCCAACTACAATCCAAATCTGATTGATATGCATTCCGTTTCGACTGATTCCTCAAATTGAAGTCATGTACGTGATCACTGTTTCGGTGCTAGCATCCCTCAGATGGTGTCACCCCTCAGTAACACTGTTTCTCCAAATCGAACAAGCGTTGTCAGTCAATCATTTTGTGGTAACTAACAATGTGCAAGTGGACGGAAAAGACACCGCCGATCTACTGAAATAATAAACATTACAATTTTTTATATGAACAATTTTACCAATTCTAAATTAATTTGAAGTCGACCAGTGATGTGAGAGCATGTTTCCCAATTTCAGTATCATAGCTAAACCACCCGTTCTCCAATATGCGAATGTGGATAGATGACTGTGCAGTACGTCCATTCATTGTTAATTCTCGAACACATACATTATCAAAGTATATTAGGCAGTGCACTACATATTTCTAACACCTACAGCATACTGCTTTACGACCTATGTCTATGCTGATGCGAGTCACAGAGCATTCGCACAGCATTATGCTAAAATTAGAGACTGAAAGAACTCCCTCACACTGTCATCGAATAACCCGTCTGAGGCACTGGTGCCTATTTAATATGCAACCGAGCAGAAGTAGTCAGCTATATTTTACACCTCGTGAATGGGTGGAGCTCGCTGAGTCATAGACCATTGAAGTGTACAATATTTCTCGAGATGTGTCCATGTCAAGGAGGTTGGCGCTTCTTGTCGATATACAGTAACATAATTGAAAGTGTTGCTATCTAATAGCAGACTGTTAAGAAGAAGAAGAACTACAAAAGGGTGATTTTTTATGCGCGATGGAGCTTCATACGGATGGAGTTGAAGGCATTTTTACGTAAATTAACCAAGTCATCAATTTTAAATTATTATTCCAGAGTCTAGGATCAGTGGCCGGAAGGTGTCGTTAAGAGAGAGAAAAACATACCCAATCCCAAGCCTACACCGTTCTTCACTTAAAACAGGCTATAATGTTAGATAGCATAAGTTTCCAACATATCACTCGTATGGAATGTAGCTCTGTTAATATTTCAATGAAAGAAATATATTGCAAGAACATGACACACATATTTCTTCCCGGTTTCTCTAGGATAAACTGTTGTTGTTGTTGTTGTTGTCTTCAGTCCTGAGACTGGTTTGATGCAGCTCTCCATGCTACTCTATCCTGTGCAAGCATCTTCATCTCCCACTACCTACTGCAACCTACATCCTTCTGAATCTGCTAAGTGTATTCATCTCTTGGTCTCCCTCTACGATTTTTACCCTCCACGCTGCCCTCCAATACTAAATTAGTGATCCCTTGATGCCTCAGAACATGTCCTACCAACCGATCCCTTCTTCTGGTCAAGTTGTGCCACAAACTTCTCTTCTCCCCAATCTTATTCTATACTTCCTCATTAGTTACGTGATCTACCCATCTAATCTCCAGCATTCTTCTGTACCACCACATTTCGAAAGCTTCATTTCTCTTCTTGTCCAAACTATTTATCGTCCATGTTTCACTTCCATACATGGCTACGCTCCAAACAAATGCTTTCAGAAACGACTTCCTGATACATAAATCTATATTCGATTTTAATAAATTTCTCTTCTTCAGAAACGCTTTCCTTGCCATTGCCAGTCTACATTTTATATATCCTCTCTACTTCGACCATCATCAGTTATTTTACTTCCTAAATAGCAAAACTCCTTTACTACTTTAAGTGTCTCACTTCCTAATCTAATTCCCTCAGCATCACCCGATTTAATTTGACTACATTCCATTATCCTCGTTTTCCTTTTGTTGATGTTCATCTCATATCCTCCTTTCAAGACACTGTCCATTCCGTTCAACTGCTCTTCCAAGTCATTTGCCGTCTCTGACAGAATTACAATGTCATCGGCGAACCTCAAAGTTTTTACTTCTTCTCCATGAATTTTAATACCTACTCCGAATTTTTCTTCTGTTTCCTTTACTGCTTGCTCAATATACAGATTGAATAACATTGGGGAGAGGCTACAACCCTGTCTCATTCCTTTCCCAACAACTGCTTCCCTTTCAAACCCCTCGACTCTTATGACTGCCATCTGGTTTCTGTAGAAACTGTAAATAGCCTTTCGCTCCCTGTACTTTACCCCTGCCACCTTCAGAATTTGAAAGAGAGTATTCCAGTCAACACTGACAAAAGCTTTCTCCAAGTCTACAAATGCTAGAAACGTATGTTTGCGTTTTCTTAATCTTTCTTCTAAAATAAGTCGTAAGGTCAGTATTGCCTCACGTGTTCCAACATTTCGACGGAATCCAAACTGATCCTCCCCGAGGTCCGCATCTACCAGTTTTTCCATTGGTCTGTAAAGAATTCGCGTTAATATTTTGCAGCTGTGACTTATTAAACTGATAGTTCGGTAATTTTCACATCTGTCAGCACCTGCTTTCTTTGGGATTGGAATTATTATAATCTTCTTGAAGTCTGGGGGTGTTTCGCCTGTCTCGTAGATGTTGCTCACCAGCTGGTAGAGTTTTGTTAATTCTGGCTCTCCCAAAGCCGTCAGTAGTTCTAATGGAATGTTGTCTACTCCGGAGGCCCTGTTTCGACTCAGGTCTTTCAGTGCTCTGTCAAACTCTTCACACAGTATCTTATCTCCCATTTCGTCTTCATCTACATCCTCTTCCATTTCCATAATATTGTCCTCAAGTACATCGCACTTGTATAAACCTTCTATATACTCCTTCCACCTTTCTGCCTTCCCTTCTTTGCTTAGAACTGGGTTTCCATCTGAGCTCTTGATATTCATACACGTGGTTCTCTTCTCTCCAAAGGTCTCGTTCATTTTCCTGTAGGCAGTATCTATCTTACCCCTAGTGAGATAATCTTCTACATCCTTACACTTGTCCTCTAGCCATCCCTGATTAGCCATTTGCACTTCCTGTCGATCTCATTTTTGAGACGTTTGTATTCGTTTTTGCCTGCTTCATTTACTGCATTTTTATATTTTCTCCTTTCATCAATTAAATTCAATATTTCTTCTGTTACCCAAGGATTTCTAGCAGCCCTCGTCTTTTTACCTATTTCATCCTCTGCTGCCTTCACTATTTCATCCCTCAGCGCTACCCATTCTTCTCCTACTGTGTTTCTTTCCCCCATTCCTGTCAATTGTTCCCTCATGCTCTCCTTGAAACTCTGTATAACCTCTGGTTCTTTCAGCTTATCCAGATTCCATGTCCTTAAATTGCCACCTTTTTGCAGTTTCTTCAGTTTTAATCTTCAGGTCATAACCAAGAGATTGTGGTCAGAGTCCACATCTGCCCCTGGAAATGTCTTACAATTTAAAACCTGGTTCCTAAATCTCTGTCTTACCATTATATAATCTATCTGATACCGTTTAGTATCTCCAGGATTCTTCCATGTATACAACCTTCTTTTATGTTTCTTGAACCAAGTGTTAGCTATGATTAAGTTATGCTCTGTGCAAAATTCTACCAGACAGCTTCCTCTTTCATTTCTTAGCCCCAATCCATAATCACCTACTATGTTTCCTTGTCTCCCTTTTCCTACACTTGAATTCCAGTCACCCATTACTATTAAATTTTCGTCTCCCTTCACTATCTGAATAATTTCTTTTATTTCATCGTACATTTCTTCAATTTCTTCGTCATCTGCAAAGGTAGTTGGCATATAAACTTGTACTACTGTAGTAGGTGTGGGCTTCGTATCTATCTTGGCCACAATAATGCGTTCACTATGCTGTTTGTAGTAGCTTACCCTCATTCCTGTTTTCCTATTCATTATTAAACCTACTCCTGCATTACCCCTATTTGATTTTGTGTTTATAACCCTGTAATCACCTGACCAGAAGTCTTGTTCCTCCTGCCACCGAACTTCACTAATTCCCACTATATCTAACTTTAACCTATCCCTTTCCCTTTTTAAATTTTCTAACCTACCTGCCCGATTAAGGGATCTGACATTCCACGCTCCGATCCGTAGAACGCCAGTTTTCTTTCTCCTGATAACGACATCCTCCTGAGTAGTCCCCGCCCGGAGATCCGAATGGGGGACTATTTTACCTCCGGAATATTTTACCCAAGAGGATGCCATCATCATTTAATCATACAGTCAAGCTGCATGTCCTGGGGAAAAATTACGGCTGTAGTTTCCCCTTGCTTTCAGCCGTTCGCAGTACCAGCACAACAATGCCGTTTTCGTTAATGTTGCAAGGCCAGATCAGTCAATCATCTAGACTGTTGGCCCTGCAACTACTGAAAAGGCTGCTGCCCCTCTTCACGAACCACATGTTTGTCTGTTATGTTATCGAAACATAAAACGAAAAATATTTTTTTTAAACATTTGCTCTCTGTGATACGAGTGCAATACAGCTTTTCAGTGATGTGTAGCGACCACTGTTCACATTCGATCGCGGTTCAGAAATTATACTATGAGTGCATTAACGGTATATATAAAATGAGCGTTACTAACGGGGAAAGCCTCTTAAAAGAAAACAGATAGACGCATAACAACAGCGCCCGACTTGCGAAAATTACAAGTCATTCTACCACAAACTTTGTAAACAGCACATCTGTCAGGCAAATGTATACACAAGAAGTTGCAGTACCTCACAAGCACCTGTCGCTAACTTAGTTATCAAGTTGAAGTCTTGATTTTACACCTCAGATGCGATTCGAGGGTGGGGAGGGGTGGGGGAGTACACCACATAAATCATAGTTCGTCTAGAGGAATGTGTCACGTTTCATATAGGTAATGAAACGTCCCCTTAGAAAAACTTATACAAGACTGAGCTTAAACTGACACACAATATTTTTAGCGCAACGAAATCTGACTTCCAAAAATCCCTAAGAAAGAATGGCCCTGACTAACATTAACCTATACGTTTCACAAATCACTTACCTCACAAAAATCTTCGTTACTCAAGCTACTGCAATACAGCGAGCGCCAGTACTGCCAGCTAAATAAAAGATTCAAACTATGGAAGGCACTAACTACTGATAGGTATAGTTAGCAAATGAGAGATTTTAATAGAGAACAAACAATGTATTTACCTTAGTAGTCACAATATATATATCACTTCATGACACCAATTCTTACAAATTTCAAAACTCCGCCATCTCTCTACCCACGTCCACCACTGCTGGCGGCTCACCTCCAACTGCGCAACGCTACGCGCTGTTAGTATCCAGCTGCCGCTGCCCGACACTACAATGGCACACAACAATGCAAACCAGCCACAGACTGCACACGGCACAGCCAGTGATTTTTATACAGAGCGCTACGTGGCGGCGGCGTTACCAATAAAAAAACCTAAACAGCCTACTTACATAGCCCTCATGCTCCCCACAAAAAAATTTACAAATTGTTTTGGGCAGTGGCCAATACAGATCTGAAATTTTTTTTCATAATTACAATGACAAAGAAATGAAATGCACACACTTATCGATACAATGTTGGTCAAAAGCTAAAATTTTCTCACAGTCCATAAAGACAGTCCTGATCATTCATCAAAGTAAAATTGCAGTGTTTTTCTCAAAGTCTGAGTAGTAAAAGAAAATGCACACGGAAGTAGTGGATTTCCACGCAGTCTTGAAGAAGTAGTGTTGTCCTTCCAACGGAAAGACAGTGCTGACTCTTGACATGCAGACAGGTAATGGGCCACAACAGAGCAAACCCACAGCAGAGTCAGTCGAAGTTTTCAAGAATATTTGTAGGTAGGTCGTCACAGAGTAGACCCATTGTAGTCCTGGTAGAGATTACGGTATTGGTGGGCCACCAGAGGTGCAGACCCACTGCAGTCCTCGTAGAAATAATGGTATTGGTGGGTCGTCAAAGGTGCAGACCCACTGTAGTCCTTGGAGAGATGGCCAGCAGCCATCTGTTTGACTGTGCAGGTGCACAATCACCATTGAAGAGTCTTGCAGATAATATAGCAAGTCCATAACCACCACTTGCGCACTCACAAAAATTGTTTTTGAAATGTCCTTACAACCAGCAATGCTGTTATCCAGTCCCTTACTGAATTATTAACACATGTGCAAACACTATCAGTCCCTACTTCTCACATATTGTCCATATACTATGACCAACAGAAACGTGTGCAGTGAAGTGTAATTTACAAGTTACTTAATTTGATGAACTGGTGTCAATTACAATTTTATAACATAAGAATATAATAACAAAGGCACAAAATATATCATTAAAGAACATAATAGTACAGATAACATTTGCAGTAATACATACATAAAAGATCAGAATAATTATTGAAACATCAACTTCACATATTAGCATTAAAATAAAAGAGAATAAGTAATGTCTAAACATCAGAAAAATTCTACAATGTAAATATTATTAGCTAAACACATAAAAACAGGAAGAACACAAATATACAAGAGTACACAAACACATAGCGGAATAATAGAAAGGGAAAGGACAGGGTTTGTTTTACTGCAGTATCTTGCAAACACAACTTTCTTTACTTCTTGGATATCTCCATTCGTTCTTCATTATTTCCAAAAAGTCCTATCAGAGCCTGCTTTCTGTATTATGCTCACATCCTCTTTCAAAAATAGTTTTTCTCCACTATACACTACTTTTTTTGGCCAAACCATTTTCTTATAACTTCTCAATGCATTTCTTCCATTTTCTCATAGTTAGTTTCTTATATAGTCTACCCCCTCTTAAGCTAACTTAAATCTACTGAGCTCAGATGCTTAACTAAGGGACGAGGCAATGCAGCAGCACAAAACAATTAATACAATTAGCAATGATAAAAAAAATGCAAGTAAGCAAAGCAAGCAGCAATAAATGTAATAACTTATACCTAAACATGACAAAGCTGAAGCAGAAAAAAAATTACAGTAAAAATGTGTAATACCTATGTCACATCTTAACACTAGAGTGATGCATCACGAGAACATGCGCTAGCAGATAAGTTACCAAATCTTAAAAAAAAAATATTTTTGCAATTCCTGTGAAGGGAAATGTCTGTTTGTGCTCTCTTTTCTAAGAAAGTACATCAAAAAATGATTCTTTACTGGGCCTGTAGACAGAAAATAATGATATTAGTACATCTATTAAATTTTATTTTAACCAATGCTGCAGTGCAAATAGAAACTGGATATTAAACAAAATGAGCAATCCCTCAGCTAGAAAGACAATAGATATAATTTGTTTCTCATCATTTCATTTAAGTAAATATCATAAATTAAGAACTCTACAGTGTAATCATGTTTTCAAGTTTGAAGGTGTCATATTTACAATGCTTTCTACAAAGGAATGTCAATAGCGAGGATAATGGCCTCCTTTTTTTTCTCTTCACCTGTGCCTCTGACAGGCCCACACTAATGGCTTTTTTAAGGAGTCTGTCGCGCAGCTGGGTGCCCACGACGCATTACGTGCAGGTGGTCACTTACCTTTCTTACTGAAAAATTTACGACAGCAGTTTCCGCTACAGTGACAGTCTCATATAAAAATATTTTCACAGGTTGAGAATTTGAGTTATAAATGTGGAGCAAATAAAATCCTATAAATATAAGAGTGTCCAAAAAATTTTCGTCAGCATTGTAATACATTCACACATTTACATAAATTTCATAACTCTTAAAGTACGATTCTTGGTTTCCAACAACCTTTTCCACAAACCAGAGTCCCTAACCACTACTCATTATTCCTTACCATATTCGTAGACACTTCTTCAATATTTGATCATAACAGATACGTAGCATAATCAAATAACTCTTATACCATCAGCTTATTGATCATAAACATACCACAACAGCATAATACACATTGTCATCGTCATAATAACATCATAAAAACTCAGCTAAATCTCAAAATCATCATAGCTTTCTGCAATAACTTCAAAACCTAAAAAATATTCTCTGCTCATTTCAATAGTGTCATCTACCTCAAACGTACTTTAAAAATCATGATCCCATACCAAACACATCATTCAAAGCTCTCATAGTATAACAATGGTTCCGAAAAAATATGAACAGTTCACAAAGTACAGACAAAATACAACTTCGTAAGTGTGAAGTTATCCAACGGTGTAATTACGTAAACATCTGTCACTGATGTAGTAAAATAAATGTTTGTCTCTGTCAGTTAAATTATCAGATAGCTGTGTAATTTATGTGTTAGAGAAATATGGTACCGATGTGTAAAGTTGTATAAGCAAATACCATATTAGCTAGGGCTCCTTGTGCTTGCCATACACATGATACATAAAGTAAGCGTGTACCCCCCTGAGGATTAATGTAATTATATCTTTAGGTGTTACAGGTTACAGCAATAGAATGAAATGTATCACGGAAAACCTTTGTATCATTGTACTTCAAATATCTTTAAAAATAAATGTTTTAAGTACAAAATTAATCACTCAAATACGTGTACTGTAGCGATAAACTGTGCGTCTTGTTGTAAGATAATTATGTGGAAGTGTCGTAGTTATCGTCTTCTGTAAGCACAGTTCTGCTGAAGTCAATGTACTTACCTCGTAATAAACGAAGTGAATTGCTTTGCGTATAAATATCTTAGTTATTACGCTTATTGCCGTGATGAAGAAAGTACTGTGCTGTAAGGTATTGCTGTGCTATGGAAAAGGCTGTCTAATTGTAGCTATACCACAAAAGTTACCACTAAAACACGTTTTACTTTCCAGAATAATTCAGAAAAACTGTGCAGATATAAAACAGATACACCGCAAAGGCACATTGTAAATTGTGTCACACATTAGTAGCGTCGTGATATAATCGTGTAGCTATCAAAGAAACCAAACGCTAAGTCATCTTTAATCTCACAGAAAGTACTTCAAATAAAGAATGTATTTTCAAGTAAACCAAAATGTTGCATTAAAATCTCGTTAGCAGTACTGGTAAATGTTCTAAGTATGTCAGCCTTATAATTGTTACGTAATCGTGCAACTAACAAGCAAAAATGTATACCCACAATAACACTGTGACCTCTGTTCACTATAAGAATGCATTCGTAATTTCTGTTTAAAAATGTTCCCTAGGTTCTAGACTGGATAGTTAACTTCAAAACATTGTCGCATGTTAGTTTCTCAGTGTGACAAATTGTACTAGTAGCGTGAAGTGAAAGTTTTATGGTTAAGACTAAGTTAAAAAGCAGATTGTCTCTCAATAAACGGTTTTACATGTGAAATATAGTGCAATTCTTTACTCTTATAGTACTCAGAGTTTCAACTGAAAAGCAATTGTCATGTGATTACGTCGATAAGGAACACTGGAATTTTGCTCAAGGTTAGCTTATGTTACTTTTCTCAAGCCCAGCCGGCGCACGCGGCTGCCTGCGGTGGGAGTCATTGTCTGTTTCTTTGTTGGCGCGCGTCGTTATTGGGATTAGGAGACCTAACTTCTACAAATTCACCTTGTCGAGAGGGCCCTGCTCTGTTTGAATCCCACCAGTTCTGCTGCAATTCAGGTCTGTCGTTACGATCATATCGTCCGTCGTCATGTCGGTAGATTCCATAGTTTCTTTCTTGTCGGTCACGTGGTGGAGAATTTCTCCCTGAATCGTAACTGTGCGCTGGACCGTTGCCTCTTAAGTTATTCTGTCTGCCTTGATAATAATTATTTTGCTTCCTAGATTGTCTGTTTCTCTGATTGTCTCTGTGATAGTCACTACTGCGGAGAGGTGATCTTTCCCTGTAATTATTACTACTCTGCCAACGGTTGTCATACGGGTGGTGTCTGTTTTGGTGACGATTTGTGTTGTCAGAATAGCCTTGTCGTGTCCAGTTATTATTTCTTTCATCGCGGAATCGCCACTGATGTGACCTGTAATTGTTGTGTTCCTGTTTTCGCGTTCCGCGATTGTCAGTGTCAATTTCTAATTCTTGTAAGAGTCCCTGAAAAGCTTCAGTGTCGTCTTTGCAACGGCCTGCCAAAATAATATGCCGTAAATGTTCAGGCAATTTGATTAAGCAAATGCGGATGAGTTCTGACGGGCTGTATGGGTTTGAAAGATATTGATTCTTATGTAACATGTCTTCAAAATATTTCACAAGACTTAAAAATTCAGATTGTTCCAAATTTTTCATCATTATGATGCCATGTTTTACTCGGTCTTGTGTGGCTTGAGTACAATATGCTGAGAGGAAGGCATGGTAAAATTCTCCTTCACTGTGGCAATCGTGAATGACCGATCGCATTCTTACAGCTGGTTCATTCTGTAAATAGCCACACATAAATTCCAATCTGTGCTCTAATGACCAGTTGGGGGGGGGGGGGGGGGGGGAACAATGAGAGAATTGATGAAGCCACGCTTGTGGATGAATGTCGTTGCCAGAATTCTTAAATGTTTTGAATTTGCGTGTAGTAATGAACAGCTTATAGTCAAAATCATCGTGTCGGCGGGTCGCATGCCAGTCATTGTTACGTCGTTTCGGCAGTTCCATCTCAAAATTCGGTGTACTTTGCCAATTTCTTTCATAATCTCCAAAGTGCCCTGTGTTATTATTTTGTGTCAGTTCCGTATTTTATGTCCCTCTTCCCGTATTGGTGTGCTAGAGTCCTCTGAAATAGGTAATTCTTGTATTACCTGTGTCAGCTGATCTTGTACTTCCCGGATTTCTCTTTGGTGATGCGTATTAATTTGATTTTGATTTTGTTTGAATTTACTAATTTGTTCGAACTCTTCTGTGTCATTAAAGACTACCGGTTTTGTGTCATTTAGATTATCATCTACCTTCGTAGATAAATTATTTAGCTGATCCGAAAGTTCAACTACTTTCTCTGATAATGAACTAATATCCTCCATGTGTCTTTCTGAACCAATTTTCAGAGTATCTACTGTGTCCTTTAAGTTTTCTTGAGTTTTTGCAAGTTGCGTAACCGAATCGGTAGATGCAACTGAGTCAATTTTAGCTTGCAAGGTCTCATGATTTTCATGAACAATTGTTTGCAGTTCTTTTATGGCTGCTTCGTGATTCTGTAATGCATTTTCATGCCGCGAAATAATAGGTTGGAAATGCTCACAAATTTGTGTTTTTACGTCATTACAGATTTTTTGACATTTCGATTCGATTTTATGTAATTCAGTAGTTAAATCTTCATGTGTTTGTTCAAGCATATGTTCCACTGTGTCTCACTTTTGAAGCTTTTGCTGTGTTTGTCTCTGATTTTGTTCCATTTGTTGCATTAATTGCAATAATAGTGTATTAGTGTCTGGAATCTGTTTTCCTATGCTTTTTGGCAGTGCATTTTCACCGGCAACATTTACATTTTGACACGCAGAAAATGTGTCTTGACTCATTTGAGAAAACGGTGAGGACCCATAACCTAAGTCTACAGTATTTGCAATATTGTGTTCTGTCATTTCGGATTCCTGAGGCGAGCTGTTGCCGACTGATCGATCGATAATTGTTCCCTGTTCACTACTTGTTTCAATTGTCTACACCATTATTTGCCGCCCGCTCCATTTCCCTATGCACAATTACCAAATTACTACTTCGAATGTCTGTTCATTCACTACACAGTGGTGCTGATAAGCGACGCTCGTCGTCACTATTATTCCTCAGTTTACTTTGGAGCCTAGTGTTACGTTTCTCACACGCCATTATTGTCACAATATTTCACAAGATAACACATAAAAGCACAATTTGAAGAGCAAAAATAAGAGAACAAATTAACATAGCACTGAAAATAATATCTAGTTAATTGCAAGCGAAGCTGCGAAATACTTGGTGCAAATCTACATGCATTCCACAACTGTTTTACTGTACAACAATGAAAGACTGCAACTACAAAGGAAATTCTCTCTATGATAATGCACTAGCAATAAACAAAGGCTACACTAACTACACAAACTACAAGAAAAAATCAGAAGATTCCAGTGAGGTACCCTGGCAGGGTCGCCATATGAAACGACCCCTTAGAAAAATTTATACAATACTGAGCTTAAACCGACACACAATATTTTTAGCGCAACGCAATCTGACTTTCAAAAATCCCTACGAAAGAATGGCCCTGACTAACATTAACCTATACGTTTCACAAATCACTTACCTCACAAAAATCTTCATTACTCATTACGCGCTGTTAGCATCCAGCTGCCTCTGCCCAACACTACAATGGCAGACAACAATGCAAACCAGCCACAGACTGCACACGGCACAGCCAGTGATTTTTATACAGAGCGCTACGTGGCGGCGGCGTTACCAATAAAAAAACCTAAGCAGCCTACTTACAGTAAGAAAAGGGGTTCGCCACTTTCAACTACCAAGTTTCAACTACTTTTCAAGGTCATCCAGTCCCTCGCATCCACATCCGAAAAACAGGTGTAACTGCGACCGGAACGGTCGCAGGGTTGTATTGACGGGAACGCGGCGAGACCAGCGGAGCAGCCCGCAAACAACAACACAACGGGTGAGGACGGACACGACCAACGGAGGATACACTCATGGCCCTGGCCCAGGTTCTCGCCATCTGCCACACACATTGGTCTCCGATAATGGTCCCCCAATTCACGGCGTCATCCTTCCACGACTTCCGTCAGGCCAAAGGTATCAAACATATCCGTAGCCCACCTTTCCACCCTTCGTCCAATGGCGTGGCGGAGACGCTTGTCCGCACTTTTAAACAACAGTTGACTAAGGCGGTCAACACATCTTGAACCACGTGTTCCACTGTGGCGCCCTCACTCTAAATGCGGGCGGGTCAGGAGGCGCGAGCCGCCACAACCTACGGCGCGTTGGTGCCGAGACCTCCATGGGTCTTCGACGTCCATGACGTCGGGAGTGGATTCAAATTCCGCGGCGCGCGGTACCAGTACAGGCACATAGATCGATAAATGTAGGAATGTCTTATTGTATTTGGTAGGTTAGCGAAGAAGGTAGATAATTGTTTCCACACAAAATATTTATTAACTTTTGCACATATAGGGTGTTACAAAAAGGTACGGCCAAACCAGAGGCATGCACAACGAATGTAGGAGTAAAGGACGAAATAATGATTATTGTAGAGCTATTTGAGATGGAAACCAGGGAAAGCGAATTCAATGAGGACAATGCGCAGTCGACAGAAGAAAATAAGTTACTAGTGGGCACACAACCCAACGTATATAATGAAGGAAGTTATGAAGCGATAATTAGAGCATTTAGATGCGATTATGTGGAAGTAGCGACGAAGAAGGAGAAGATAGACGAGCATGAGGAATAAGTAGAGGATGTTGAAGTAAGCGTAAATGAAGGAAGAAATAGAGAAGAGGAAATAAAAGGGAGAGAAGTAACACTCGAAGCTCATCCTACGGAAAGTTAGAATTCACAAGGGAAATTCCTGAAAAGACTCATGTGTGATTCAGTGGAGGATTCGTTGACACAAGAAGAAGAAGAACAGAACCAACGTTTTAAAATTCAACCAATTGTGAAGGCCATGGTAAAGCATATCCCAGTCAATATTGTAATTGATAGCGGAAGTGAACTGACTGCAATCTCAGAAATTTATTCATGCAGTGTAATGCCAATGACGAATTGCCAGTTTTGAAAACATGGAAGAATAAAGTAAGAGGTCCTTTTAGAAACAATGCTGCGGAAGTTACAAGACAAACAAGATTAACTCTTTCATTTCAAGGTCAAAAGATCGAAGCCAACTTCGTAATTATACCTAAACTAACTGTAGATTTGATTATAGGTTGCAGATTTTTTAATGAGAGACAAGCGATGATAGATATGAGTAAAGGTAGCGTAACATTCAGGAATGTCTCACTTTTCTTTGAGCAAAAGCTAAAACAAGAAGAAATACCCGTTATAAACAAACAATTAAGAATGTCGCGAGATAAAGAGGATGAAGAATTAGAATGATATGCACAAAAGGGGGAATCGCCTCAACTCATGTCTGAAGTCCATAAAGAAATGGTATTTTGGAACACAGTAAAAGAGGATTAGAGGGTATTTTACGAGATAAAGCAGAGGTATTTTTACCTAAGACTGACAGTACTAAACACTTTCAGTACAAGTTTGAAGTAAAACAGTACAAACCATGTATAGTGCCACCCTATACAATCCCATAAAGCTACAGGAATAAAGTATTCCAGGAGATATCTAAAATGTTAGATGACGATATTATTGAACCAGCTACCTCCACATATAACAGCCCACTCCATATTGTGCAAAAACGAGATGGGAGCATCAGGTTAGTGCTTGATTCCAAACAGATCAACACAATCGTAATCACTGAGAAAGATCGCCCAGAAAAATTAGAGGAATTGATACAAAACTTCCATGGTGCTAAGATATTTTCATGAATTGATTTACAAAGTAATTTCTGGCAAATAGAATTGGTCCCAGAATGTAGAAAACTTACAGCATTTATCGTATTCGGTAGATGTTACCAGTATAAACGAACAGGCAGGGCTAAGATCATATAGAACAATTGCATTTGCCAGTTGGGTACTCACAAAAAGCGAGAAAAACTATTCAGTCATGGAGTTGGAGGCATTGGCCAATGTATAGGGATTCCAACGTTTTTGATACTTCCTATTCGGAAGAAAAACAGAAGTATACACTGACCACAAAGCATTAGAATTTCTGTTATCCTCCAAACTAACTCATTGGAGGTTATCAAGTTGGATGTTAATACTACAAGAATTTGACTTCACTATTACACACATACAAGGACCAGCGAATGTATTAGCAGATGCTTTATCACGATGTCCACAGGGTGCATCCAATAACATAGGTTTGGAAGCAGCAGAAGACCAGTTTACAATGTAACATATGAAACAACTACCTTTCAAAAATTACATTACGACGAACGATCTGTGAAGGACATAGGCACTTTATGCCAATTATATGCAGGCAAAAGACACAACACTTGGGATATATACCCTAAAGATTTTCAAGAAGTAATAAATGAAATGCCACAAGGTACTACACTACTACCTCCAGTTACTGTGCTTAAAAATATTGAACCCCCAAATATAACAAGAGAAAATGTTAGATTTCCTATTGTACCACATAGACAGCACAAACAAGTCATAGCAACAGCACTCTCCAACATCAGAAAGGCAGCCATTAAAAGAAAAGAAAGAAGAGATAGAACAGCAATTAAAAGAACATTCTCAGTAGGCCAGAAAGTATTTGTAAAAACAAACCATCTCTCCAGCAAACAGAAACACAAAATACATAAGTTTTATGCTGCATACAAAGGACCTGCAATAATGAGCCGAATTACTCATGATGATGCTGTGGAACTAATGAACCCAAGAACAGGCAAAACCTTAGGACTTCACCATGTGACCCGTATCAAAATGTTTGAAGATTAATTTTATTACTGGTAAATAATCAGCACAATATTTCAAGATTATGTTGCACATAAGATAGTCAGGAGAAAGAAGAATGAAGAGAGAGGAAGGTGGGAAAAAGAAAGTAGTTTCAATAATAACAACAATAGTACCATAGATTAAGGTGAAGGTATAAAACGTAGACAGTCTAACAGCATGAAATACTAAAATGCTGTACACCACGACACTACACAAAAAGTAAAAAACGAATTTGAGGATTCTTGTAGAAATTAAGACTCAAAATATCTTAGAACTGTAAGATGGAAAGGACGCCGAAATTTGTAAAGCTTTTTAAGAAAGCATAAAATAATGTAGGTACTAGACATATGTTAGATGATTATATGTAAAACTTTTTGTAAGAACCATTGTAAAAACTCCAGCAACAAACAGATGCAACGACCCCAATTTGCAAAGCGAGAAGTATCAAGAAATAAAAGGACATAATTAGCAAGACAAGATTGCTACAAGGCAGAAGCATCGAGAGAAGGGAAAGGACAATGAGACCAACAGAGGGCCCTTCTTGTAGCGGAAGTTGGCAGTACATCTGTGAACCATAGGGTGGCGGAACCCTGCTGGGACAGAACACGAAACCACAGAATGAGTGTCTTGGGACGCCCCGACTCTGTGGAGCGAGCAAAAAACGGCCTGACGAGAAGACTGCTTGGGCAAGCCACCACTGGCAAAAAAATATGTGTAAAAGTCAAACTACTGCTCTTAAACAGGACGCTGAAGCAGGAAACTGAAAAAAACTTCCACAAAGTAAAAATGGCACCCCCAAACAATTTATCAGACTCTTACTAGGAGGAGAACTTCAAAGCAACTAGTTATCAATAAATATTTCCATATCCTCCCCAGGGAAGAACCAAGAATCAAGTAAGAAGCAGAGAAAAAGCAGGAAGAACAGAAGTTGAAGATTCGCAAGATTAAGACCCAGAAAGAAGATAGGTGAAGAATAGATGACATACCTTCCCAAATCCCTACCCTATTGTAAACTTGTAGTCTGCGAACTATTACAACGAAAAACGACCGTTTTCAGCGACACATAACGATGACTTTGACACATACAAAGCCAGTAAACCACGAGATTTAGCACTCGCAGCTCCATCCCATTATGGGACCTCCACAACAGCAACACACACTTGCAAAGCCAACAAGGTATGACGAACGAAGCTGTACATTAAATTCTTGCTCACATCCATCTCGCTCAAGTCCGTCACCTTCGTACAAAAACATTCGCCAACTTCATCCTTAAACATTCATAGGATTGTATGAAATCAAATTATGTGATGTACGAATTGTGCAAAAGACACGTGTGAAAAACTAAATAAGTTAAGCACACCAGGCAGTTAATAAACTATAAAATAACAGTCATCGACTATGGACATACGTAAAAAATAGACTGTCGATAAAAATAAGTCATTAGTTCTGAAATGGACAGTATACAAAGAACAAATGTAAGACATAATAAGCACTAAAACAATATGCCACTTATTTTCTCCACATAAAAATGAAATAATAACTATATTTTACTTATTTTCTCCTTACAAAAACAAAGAATAAAAAATTGTCTTGTTGGATGTTTTCCCTTTTCTTAACTTTTTACCATTTGTTAGGATAATACCTCAATACTTGCGTATGTATATTTCTTTGTCAAAGAAATTCTTGGAAATAATTCTTATTTGTTTATGTAACAATGTTGAAATGAGTGTCTAGAAACAAAAACATTTTACTTGTACATGATATTTAGAAAATGTGTTAATTACTACATTTATAAAAAAAATATGTCTAAGAAAATCGATGGGAAAGATTCCTCACATTTGATACCAAACTTATTAAAAAACTAAATTCACACTTCAATAAAGAAAGAAAATAATCAAAAATTAATAATAATAATCCTACTATAAAATATTCTTCTCTTCTCAATATAAATATATTTTTGAGAAGAATGTGGAAGAATATAAAAATATAAATTAGTAATACAAACTAGCATAGAACCAGAATGACGTGACTGAACAGTAGGCAACAAATGTTGGATAAAGGAATAATTTTTGACTGATTTAGACAACGATTCAATCATTGCCTAACTTCAGTGGTAAAATTAAGTTCCAGGGGTGGTGATATGTAATGTGTCAGGCAAATCCGACACCATATCCAGTAATATGTCACATAGCTCCGAATAAATCATGACATTAAATTAACCAAAGTAATACGAGTAACAAGTGAGCAAATGGAATACCACAGGCTAACACAAGAATGCCTAAATACATGTCATACCTTCCTGCCGTGAGACAGACGCAGTTCTGAGGGGAGAAACGAGAATAGAAGCCAAGGGCAGAACTGTGTTAAGCTAGAAGGCCCTACGATAAGGGACAGACACCCACGGGCTGGCTAACCGACATGACCACCCCCACCCCATGCTGAAAGCTAGAGCCCTCCAGAAGAACAGTATAGATCTTAAGATAACACTAAAAGGGCCACACCAGCCACAAGTTTAGCGTGAGACTTTTTCGCGTCTCTGTTACATTTTAAACGTTAACAACATTGCCCAACCACAAAAAGTAACCGACAGGACCACCCCCCAGCCCATGTTAAAAGATAGAGCCCTCCAGAAGAAGAGTATAGATCTTACGATAACATTAAAAGGGCCACACCAGCTGCAAGTTTCAGCGTGAGACATTTTCGCTTCTCTGTTACGTTGCAAACATTAAAAACATAGCCCCACCACGAAAAGTATAACGTTTCTCATTGGATGGACAGAAATTTTGTAGGTGGAGCTTAAGGTTAACATTGAGACCCTGATTGGTCAGATGAAAACACAGCCAGATTTTTTTAAACCAACTTTGGTAAACTGTAGTAAGGGGGAGTTGCTTCGGAGACGGCGAGATGCGTGGAGCTGTGCCGACCGCCGCTCCCTGAAGCTGTCTAACCACTGACAAGGTAATGAACGCACGCGATGCCGCATAGGCACGCATAAAGCACAAGTCTCGTCTGTTACATCCCCTTTTTACGTAATACTAGTTGATCGTCAATTAATGCTCTTGATGTTCACATTTGCCACTTGAAGTAAAAATCTGAAGCGCGATGGTTTTTCTCTTATATAATATTAAGAAGCCACATCAGCCACTGTAATTTACGTCAAGATAGATAAGTAATTATAGATAATTGAGGGTCATTTTAGCCCTTTTTGATAGTTTTCTCTTTTATGGAACTTAACTTAAATCTAGGTTATAGCTGTGATATGGCATAGGTCATCCTTCGATCCATTGTAGAACTTGGAAACCCACTCACGTTTTTGTTGAATGCAGTTGGTTTTTATCATCCTGTATCAAAATATTTCCTTTTATCAACAGTGCAATTTATAAACAATGTTGTGTGAGCAGAATAAAATTTCCAATGGTAAACATAACTGCTTTTTCGACGTTATTTTACCAGCTAACTAAAAATAGGAAAGCCTTGAACCCCTCCCACTAAATTTAGTTAGTATTAAGATTCTTTTACAAAGAGTGCAGTGGAGCTGACGCTGAAATCATTAAGTATTTGGTTATATTATCGCTAGTCTCACTGAACTCTTCTGAACTTTGCATGTCATGTGTGGTCTGGCGTCTCCTTACCAGCAACAGGTCCCAGGTTCAAACTAGTCCATTGTCCTAAAAACCAAGCTCAGAGCGTCGTTGCGCGAAAGTGGCAGGGGGACACGACATACAACAATAGACACCACGCAGAATGTTAGACGGGTACACTTCTGCGAATGGTTCATGCAACAATTTGTCAATCGTCATTTCAGTGCAAATGTTCTCTTTCCGTATGAGGCTTCATTCCAACGTGATCAAATTGTAAATTTTCACAAACAACATGTGTGGGCTGACGAGAATCCGCATGCAATTGTGCAATCACGTCATCGACACAGATTTTCCTTGAATGTAAGGGCAGGCGCTGATGGTGATGTCTTGATTGGACCCCATGTTCTTCCACCTACGCTCAATGGAGTATGTAATCATGATTTCATACGGGATACTTTACCTGTGCTGCTAGAACATGTGCCTTTACAAGTACGACACCACATGTGGTTCATGCACGATGGAGCTTCTGCACATTTCAGTCGAGGTGTTCGTACGCTTCTCAACAACAGATTCGGTGACCGATGGATTGGTAGAGACGGACCAATTCCATGGCCTCCACGCTCTCCTGACTTCAACCCTCTTGACTTTCATTTATGGGGGAATTTGAAAGCTCATGTCTACGCAACCCCTGTACCAAATGTAGAGACTCTTCGTGCTCGTATTGTGGACGGCTGTGATACAATACGCCATTCTCCAGTGCTGCATCAGCGCGTCAGGGATTCCATGCGACGGAGGGTGGATGCATGTATCCTCGCTAACGGAGGACATTTTGAACATTTCCTGCAACAAAGTGTTTGAAGTCACGCTGGTACGTTCTGTTGCTGTGTATTTCCATTCCATGATTAATGTGATTTGAAGAGAAGTAATAAAATGAGCTCTAACATGGAAAGTAAGCGTTTCCGGACACATGTCCACATAACATATTTTCTTTGTTTGTGTGTGAGGAATGTTTCCTGAAAGTTTGGCCGTACCTTTTTGTAACGCCCTGTATATTTACACACAGCTGTTTGTTAGTTGTAGTTTTAACAATGGCCAATTAAACTTTTATCTTATAATTTTAATCCACATCTGAATCATCTATTTCTTTCTCCAACCAGTAATTTGACAAATACAGAGAAGGTATATCCTCGAATTCTAATACATATTTAATTTTCTTCCTGTAAAAGACTTGCTTTGTGACTAACTATTAGCTCTGTTTCCTCCTGCGGTTCTTCTAGGCGAGAACATTCGGAGATTTTAATTTTTCCTCGTATCTCCTCCATGACGCTATTGTTAAAGCGTTCCACGTTTTCTTGTGTGTATGTCGGTAGCTCTTCTGCTCAACATTCTTGCGGGATTTCTGTATAGAACTTTAAGTTAACAACTGTTTCAAACGAATTGCCATTAAATGTAGTTATTCCAACAGTTTTAAACTCGGCAAGTGGCTCTTCTGTTGCTAAGTTGACAACATCCAGCTCGCCACACTTAGATAGAATATAACCATCCATTTTAAGCCGATCCAAATGTGAATAAAGCTTAAAAACACACTTCTCGTGTATCCCTTAATATAGTAAACGTTCTCGATCCCGCCGATTTAGGCCAGTAGAGCAACACGTGACCAATTTCCATGGCTGTTTACTGTAAATGCGTATATTTTGTATGCCCCCCTCGTAGTCAGGTTTTTTCATACAGTATGCTTAAATCCGCATGTAAACCTGGCCTGCACACTGGCAGTAGCTTCTTCCTATTCCAATTGCAGCTTATAATTTTCCCTTATGGCAGTTGTCTACTCCAGTCTCCTTTTCTTTACTTCGAGTTCCTCCATACACTTAATACATTAACTGCACTTAAAGGAGTAATTTATTTCATGGGGAACGGCTCAAGTCTGTTTGATACATTGGCCTCTTTCTTAAGACTTGGGGTATGACATTATTTGTAGGAACCAGTCCCAATTAAGCGATATCTATATCGGTATTGTGGAGAACAGTGTTCTCCTGTTTTAACGTATCACTTCTGCGTAGTATTTATATTGTCTCTGTTGGAGTCAGAGTTGAGGACCTCCACGTAGTTTACAGATAATTAAAACTGTATGCAGACAGAGCATAATTTATAAGCTTTTCTCTGTCTTGAGAGTCCGGCAGAGTTACTTGCACACCAATTAATTTTTGGGTGTTCTTATTACCGCAGTAGACAAATTGGAGAACGTTGTTAAACACCACACAGCAATTCTTCTGTAAACTATTAGTTAGCTAACACCACATGGATGCAATTGTCACAGAGTAAAGTGGACCACATTGTAAATATTGATTGTTGGGGTCTAATACACTGAAACAGCTTTGCACTGGGTCGAACACACGATCCATTCTATAGTTGTGGCCTCCTGCCTGGGGATACCTCCCGTTGTTAATGTAGCCTCGTGACAGAAATACCAGCACCGTAGTTACCAGAGCGACGAAATAGTGAAAGAACCGTAGCCGCGGAGGCAAGTCCGTAGATGATAAGACCTACACGCGTTCTAAGTGACACGGCTAGTGGCAATTGTCGCGGAAAATTTCCACGTGGTCATCTGACTTACCCCACGCTGCTGGGCCATCTGCCTTGTGTTGATACCGGGGTCACTGCCGACGATCTTTTATGTCCTCTGAGTGAGTACCTTCTCTGAAACGCATTTCCGGTCATATGTGCGTACATATTTCTTATTTGATTCTTGTCTTCTCGGGGGTCGTCTCCCGTGGTTTGTCCCAATGCAGTAAAAACACCCTGTACTGCCAAATTCTTTAAATAGTGGAAGTCATGAAAGCTGTTGGGGGAGAAGTGGTAGCAGGTAAGTATAGAATGAACCAAAAAGGGTAAGATCATCCTCAATTGTGCAATACAAGAAAATTATTTGTTTCGAGTGAGGGTGTATTTGTGCTTACCGGTATTTTGTCCAACATTGGTGAGGTATGTGATATTCCACACAAAGGCCTCGTGAGGATCCTCTTTTCTCATACGACGTATTATTTGGTTGATTCTTACACTTTGGGTGAGATTACTGTTCAGCGTCCGCCAGAGGTGGGCATCTTCATGAAACAGTTTCACTGAATCAGAAAATTTGGAATGTCAACTGGAGCGGATGTGTGTGTGAAGGGAGCAGGAAAGGTGTGACTTATTGGCAGTCGCACGGAACGGCTGACGCTCTCTACTGCAGCATCTGGGTGTTGTGTGTATGTGTCACTTAGTATCGTAAGTGACTGTATGGTAGGGAATGCGAGCTCTTCCTGGTGGAACCAGTAGGACAGACATGTGGAACGGCGTGAGCGCTAAGAATGTTTGCACTTAAGCGGAGCGTTGGGAGCCTCCATTGGGCATAACTGGCATCTACATCTACATTTATACTATGCAAGCCACCCAACGGTGTGTGGCGGAGGGCACTTTACGTGCCACTGTTATTACCTCACTTTCCTGTTTCAGTCGGGTATGGTTCGCGGGTAGAACGACTGTCTAAAAGCCTCCGTGCGCGCTCTAATGTCTCTAATTTTACATTCGTGATCTCCTCGGGAGGTATAAGTAGGGGGAAGCAATATATTCGATACCTCATACAGAAACGCACCCTCTCATGTCCGGCGTCGTGTGCCATACCGAAGCTTCATATACTAAAGTGGACTTAACTTCACTCAACATTTTCATGATACGGTATGTGAAGCGTAAATGGCATTTAATGGGAGTATGTAGGGCAGTGCAGATTGTGTATACTTCCGATATGGATGCCACCTTGTTAGACTAGAATAATTACCAATTACTTGTGACTGTTTCATGACTGTCCATTTGGCTTGCTCTTGCAATGGCGGACAGCTAGTGGGATTTGGTATCTCGTTTGAGAGTACTGTTCGTGGGTGTCTGTAAGCTTGTTGCTAAAGTATTTGTTTCAGAAAAATTCTGCACTTAAGGGAGAAAATGATTCTGTTGATGTGTGTAAGGGGTATGGCCATTGTCTCGACTTCTTTGTGGTGCGAATAGGCGGAAGTAATAGGCTCCGACCTGCAAACCTTCCGAATACGGAGTAATTTCTGTTAGATGGATTGGACTGATACTATTGAATTGTTATTGATATTGCTAATATTTTCGTGTATTAAAATTTAAGTATTGTGTTCTTGATTCTTTAGGAAGGTTTGAGTTTTAATGAAGATTGTGTATTTTTAAGGCACTGGTCAGCATTTATTGTATCTTAATCGTATTACTTGTGTATGGAAAAAACTATGATTTATGGTAAACTGCTGATCACAAATTTTCGTTTCTTATATTTCAGCAGTGTTCCTTTTTTTTTAAAAAAAAAGAAAAGACTCCTGGTAAACTGAAAACTATGAAGGTCTCATTTGTTAAATTTGGGCAGAGTTTTTCGTCTTCTGGTAAATTTATAAAAATATAGCTTGTTATTTTACAACGGTTGCTGTATTTCAAGGAATAAAAGAAATTTTTAGTGTTTTATTTTTGATAAAGTTTAGGAACGTTCGTTGTGTGTCTGTCCTTTTACCTAAGCGGCCACTGCCAGTAGGGTGTAATCGTAGTTTCACCACAAGCGTTACCGCAGACTGAGTATTATGTTAATACAGCTACACCTGCTTAAGTCAACTCCAACGGTCAAAATTAATTTTTGCCCAATGAAATGTATGGTGAGTTATTACTGTTATTGTGTCGCACACGAGCTTAGCGCAATGAATCTCTTGGAATTCATCAACCGCGCCCACTGGACGCAGACGGGTTTAGTCGTGTGTGTTTGGAGGTAATCGGCAGTACGAGGTCTGCTAAAAATGTTTCAGAACATTGTCCAAGAGAATTTTTCCAAATTTACCTTTTTCATATTGTGCGCGGTCTCCTTCAAATTCTCTCCTCCACCATTCATACACCGCTCCCAATGCCGTTTCCACTTGCGGAAGCAGTTTTGATACCCCCGAAGCTGGATTATCTGTCGTTTCAAATCTTCGTCCTTTCGACAGGATTTTGAACTCTGGAAATAAAAAAAGTTCACTGGGGCCACATATCTTGAGTACGGAGGGTAAGGCAGCACAGTGATTTCGTTTTCTGTGCAACAGTTACGCACCAACAGGGATGAATGTGCGGGTGCGTTACAGTGATGCAAGAGCCATGAATTGTCTAAGTACATTTCAGACCGTCTCCTTCTCACATTTTCTCGCAGGCGTCCAACATTTCTCGATTAACGGTTTGTCCCTGTGGCACGAATTCATGATGAACTATTGAACTATTCCTCCACCTGCTTGTGGGGCAGACCTGTCGGCAGCGCGATGCATTCGAAGATGCTGTTTCAGGGTTTCATGACATGACCCAACAGAAATGTTACGTTCTTCTACAATCTATCAGACAGTCAGACTTCGACTGGCACGCACAATTTCGTTGACGTTCCTGAGATGAGCGTCGTAGGTAGAGGTCGAAGGGCGTTCTGAACGAGGGTCATCTTTAACTTCCATCCGACAATTTTTAAACCGTATGAACCTTTCGTAACACCGAGTAGGCTTAAGTACTCTTGACTGTAGGCTTCCTGCGTTATTTGGAGTAAAGATTTTTTTGAATTTCACCCAAAATTTAATGCAGACCCTTTCCTTCTCTAACACTGCCATCTCGAAACGCAAACTGTGCGACAAAATGTTCTATTCAATAAAACACTGAGCGATAACTAACTGACATACAACAATTAAACTTACGACAGTTACACATTAAACACAGATCTGTGCAGGGATGCCCAGAGCGAAATTGCGGATATTCCAAAATTTTCTGAACAGACTTTGTATATTCGACGTCGACTCCTGTCGTCAACATTTCGTTGCGTAGGGCAGTTCAGACGTCTCGGCGGTTGTCCCAGAGGTGATGCACTCCACACGATATGTTGACACGAGGAACTGTACAACTACATTTCTTGATCAACCAATAACATGCATAGTCATTTACTGTAGTCCTATTGTAGTCAGAAATATTCTAATATGCTGCACTCTACGATGGGAAACAGGGATATTCGAAAAGGTTCTGAGATACCGAAGTTAATGTGGACATTAAAAGTATGTTATGAATAGTAGAAACGAGGTCTTTTTGCTATTTTCTCCAAAAACATTTCCATCTTATCCTTGCCTTGCGCATCTACTTTTGTTCGTGCGCTTTTAGCAACCCGTTGAGAACGTCTCTATTAAGAAGAAATCTTTCATGTACAGCTTAAAAGTTTACAAAAATACTCCTATTAAAGGACTTCTCAGTACAGAGCTGATTCCTGACACTGCAATGACACCACACCAGTATTATACCCAAACTCATAAGGCAGCGCACATATAATACCAGCTTTCCCAATACCATCTATTCCTGCTGCCGGTAAAATTCACCTAAATAACCGCATGTACGAGGGTTGGCTAAAAAGTAATGCCTCCACTTCGTAACTCTTCAACAGTTGGCAGAATTTGTATGCGCCAGGTACTGGCTTCTTCCGTAGCCTCTTCTCTACAGCACCATTTGGCGGGATTGAACGGTTGTGTTGTTACAGTGTTAATTATGGAACCCTGCGCAGACGATCGGTCAATGTGATTTAAGCAACGTGCAGTCATTCAATTCTTGATAGCGGAAGCTATCACCCCGAAGGAGATTCATCAGATAATGAAAGCAGTTTATGGTGATTGTGTTGATGTGAGTACTGTGGGACTTTTGGTGAGTACGTTTAAAGATGTTGAGGCGGGAGCATATGACCTGCGTGAGAAAACAAAGAGTTGAACGTCCTGATACAGCAACCACCGAGTTTCACAAGCAAAATGTTGACAGATTGATTCAGGACGATCGTCATATCACTCAGATAGAAACTGCAAGCACAATCGGCATTTCACAAGAACGAGTAGGTCACATTATTGCTTTACTTCGCTATTGGAAGATCTGTGCACGATGGATACCCCGGATGCTGACTCCTGGAATGAAAGCGCACAGACATGAAATTTGCCAGGTACACCTCTCCCATTACGAGAATGAAGGCGACGCTTTTCTCCATTCAGTTGGGACATGGGACGAAACGTGGGTACACCATTACGATCCGGAGACGAAACGTCAGTCTACAGAATATCGACACAAATACCCGCCCCAGAAAGCAAAATTCAAGACCAGCTCTCAGCTGGAAAAATCATGGCCACAGTGTTCTGGGACGCAGATGGTGTTATCCATGTTGATTTCCTTGATCGTGGAACAACAATAAATTCAGAGAGTTACATCACAACCCTGTGAACTTTGAAATGAGGGCTAACAAGGGTCCAAAAGTAAAAGAAAAATGTTTACCTGCAGCATGACAGTGCCAAACCACACACTTCACGTGCCACCACAGCAAAACTGCAGAGACTGAATCTCACCACCATACGGTGTCCTCAATACAGTCCAGGTTTAGCACCGTCTGACTTCCATCTGTACCCGATAGTGAAAGCGATCTGCGTGGACATCATTATGCTTCTGATGAAGACTTTGAGATAACTGTGAGACTGTGGTAGCGGAAACAGAGTGTCGACTTCTTCCGTGTCGGCTTAAGAAAACTTGATCATCGTTGGCTGAAATGTATCCAATTGGCTGGTGATTACGTGGAAAAGTGAATACTGGTAATTAAAGATAACGTTCTAAGGATTATTTCTGTGTTTGATTTAGTAAAATATTCCCATCAAAACCTAACTAACGAAGCTGGAGCCATTACTTTTCATTCAGCCCTCGTAGTATTCTCAAGCTCTCCGCATGAAAATGCTATTAAATAAAAAGAAATAAAATGCTGTCCTCAAACTTGTTTCCCACGTGGGACGAGTGTGTCCAACTCCACACAAATGTCCAGAAAAATCTGTGGGACGCAGGCACACAAAATTCGAGCACCTATGGACAGTATTGCAAAAATAACACTTAAAACGCGTTTTGCGCAGCTGTAATTTGGCGATTCAGGCTGTCAGACTTACATTTGAACACATGCTAACTATAATACGGCCTCCATTCGTTGCAGATTTTTGTAAAATTAGTAACTTACCTACGTGACAACTCTGCAGTTCACACCCAAATGTTTGGCAGAGGGCTCATATAACTACTTCCACACTATTGCTGTACCGGTTCCCTCTCAACTTTGTTTCTGCGGACTGTGCTTGTGTCGTCTTCTATTGGCACTAATTTTGAATCTATTAACGTGAATGTAATAGAATTGTTGCTTAAGATACGTACATCTAAGAGGAAAATAGGTCCCAGAAAGAGATGTACAAAAAACTGGAAGAGAGTACTAGGTCACTGGAAAAAAGAAAAATACGTAATAGGTAGAAAATACGAAGAATCACAAATTAATGATCACTTCACGAACCGAGAAATACCATTCAAGATAAAACACGAATATACTACCTAAGCAACATATGTGTGAAACAATGAAGAGAGAAAATCTGTCGACACTTTACCAGTTCGCTTTTCGGAAACAGTAGACGCAAAGTTTGGAAACAACGCAATGATGATAAGATGCAAATCAACCGACAACAGAAACGCGAATACTAGCACAAAATTAACTAGCACGAATTTAAGCAGCGAAACAAATCGTCGCAATGACAAAGTAGAACAACAATATTTAAAGAAAACAATGTAATATCGTCTACTATTATAGGTCATGACGTCAACAAATCAAACAGCTTTCCATCCCAACCCGTGAAGAGCGTGAACAAACAGCTACCATTTCTAGAAACATTAGTAGGAACTCATATAACATCTTACAAGTTTGTTCCTCACCTACAACGTAAAGCTCTGAAACAGTATACGGACGATTATGTACGAATAATGAAACAACAGCTTAGAAAATTCAAGTACGATGACTTTGGATGTTCTTATTTACATTTTGGCATTTTCGGCATTTGTATGCGTTCATGACATTTACGGGACATTTCGTGAGAGTAGAATTTTACTCGCAGTAAAACAATGAAAAGCCTTGGTGGCATACCAAAAATGTTTTGTAGATACTGAAGAGTTACACTTAGTTTAAATTACAAACACTTCGATACAGTCAACTTAGGCCATTATTTTCTTGTACAAAAATGCCTTTACAGACAAGGCAGTGATCAATGTGGGTTATTATACTGATCATTTAAGCAAAATAATTTAAAAAATAAGTGATAATCAGAATTCGATACATTTTTATATACTGTATTCAGATGTAAGTACGGAATCCATTATAATTATTTTGCAGAGCACCATTTCATTCCTTAACTTATCATTCCGTCGATTTTTCAACATTCTTCTGTAGCACTACATCTGAAGGTCTGCGATTCTCTTCCGCTTTGCGGTTTCCCCACAGTACATGTTTCACTACCATACAGTGCTGTGAGCCAAACGTTCATTCCCAGAAATTTATTCCTCAAACTAAAGACAACGTTTGATACTAATAGACTAAGAATACCCTTTTTTCTGGTAATAGTCTACTTCTTATGTTTTCGTTGCTCTGTCCATCACTGATTATTTTGCTGCCAGAATTCCTTAACTTCATCTACTTGGTGATCGCTACTTCTGGTGTTAAAAGTTTCTCGCGGTTCTCATTTGTGCTACATCACATTACTTTCGTATTTCTTCGGTTAACCGTCAGTTCGTATTACTGTACCCACTGAACAGTTCATTCCTTTCAACAGCTCCTGAAATTCTTCTTTACTTTCACTGAGGATAACAACGTCATCACCGAATACTATCACTGATAGACTTACACAATGAATTTTATTCCCACTTTCAAGTTTCCTTTATTTCAGTACCGATCCTCCAAAAATGGTTCAAATGTCTATAAACACTATGGGACTTTACATCTGAGGTCATCAGATTCCTAGACTTAGAAGTACTTAAACCTAACTAACCTAAGGACATAACACACCCATGTCCGAGGCAGGATTCGAACCTGCGACCGTAGCGGCAGCGCGGTTCCTGACTGAAGCACCTAGGACCACTCGGCGCGCTGACACTTCGTTGTACAGACTGAACAGTAGCGTTAAAAGCCTACATGCATACTTTACAGTCTTTATAATCTGACCACATTGTTCTTAGTCTTCCAGTGTTATGGCTCTTTCTTGGTGCTTGTGAATACTGTATATTACACGCGTTATTACTATAAACTCGTAGTTTACTCCTATTTTTTCAGTAGTTCGAACACATCGCAGCAATTTTTACTGCCCAACGCTTTTTCCAAGTCGGAAAATCGTATGGAGAAGTCTTGATTTTTCTCCAGTATTGCTTCCATTATCAACCTAAACGTGAGAACTGTCGTCTCTCTGGTCCCCTAACCTTTCCTAAAGCCAAACTGATCTTCGTCAATAAATCGTTAATTTTATTTTCCACGCTTTTGTATATCATTCTTGCCACAAACTTGGTTGTTAGGCAAGTTCTGCAACAAATCTCGCTCTTGTCTGTTATTCCTATCTTCGGAATTGTGTGAATTATGTTTATCCGATAGCCTGATGGTACATAGCCACGTCCATACGTTCTACACACCAACTAGGATAGCCGTTTCGTTGCCACTTAGCCCATTGATATTAGAAATTCCGATGCAATGTTAGCAATCCCTTCCGCCTTGTTTGATCTTAAGTCGTCTAAAGCTCTTTTACAGGCTGGCTCTGTCGACTCACATTTCAAATTCTGTCAAGCTATCAGCAAGTCCTCTCCTCATAGAGGCCTTCAATGTACTCCTTCGCCGGTCGGTGTGGCCGAGTGGTTCTAGGAGCTTCAGTCTGGAACTGCGCGACCGCTACGGTAGCAGGTTCGAATCTGGTCTTGGACATGGATGTGTGTGATGTCCTTAAGTTAGTTAGGTTTAAGTACTTCTAAGTCTATGAGACTGATGACCTCAGATATTAAGCGCGATAGCGCTCAGAGCCATTTGAACCATTTGAATGTACTTCTGCCAGCCATCTGCTATCTCTTCTGCGTTTAACAGTGGCTTTTCCATTGCACTCTTACTGTTATCACCCTTGCTTTTAACTTCCCCGGTGGATGTTTTGAATTTTCTCTATGCTGAGTCAGTCCTTCCAACAATCATTTCTTTTTCGATTTCTTCACATTTCTTCAGGCAACCTTTTCGCCTTGGTTTCCCTGAACTCCTTTTTTATTTCATTTTTAAGTTACTTGTGTTATCGAATTTCCCTTGAACATTATTGTGCTCCCTTCTTTCATCGATCAGCTGAAGTATATCTTCCTTTACCCATGGTTTCTTCGCATTTACTTTCCTAGTACAAACGCTTCCTTTCCAATTTTGTGAATGACAAAAATATCCATTCCTCTTTAGCAGAGCTGCCTACATATTTATTCATTACCGGCTGAACTATAGTCTCAGAGAACTTAATGCGTGTCTTTTCGTTAGTTAGCGCTTCCGTATTTCTTATCTTTGAACACTGATTCCTCCTGACTAAGCTCTTAAACTTCAGCCTACGTTTCATCGTTACTTAATCATGCTCTGCGTCTGTATCTGCTCCTGAATAAACCTTACAATACGATATCGGATTTCGTCATCTGTTCCTGTCCTTGATGAAACCTAACTTCAGTCTTCCAGTATACCTCCTCCTCTTGTGATTCTTGAACAGAGTATTCACTACTGTAAACAGAAATTTATTGCAGAGCTCAGTTGGCTTCTCTCCTCTCTCGTTCATAAAACGAAGCTCTTATTTTCCCATAATGAATTCTTCTACTTCATCACTTACAACAGCATTCCAGTCGCCCGTGACTATTAGATTTTCATCTCCCCTTAGGCACTGAATTACCGGTTTAATATCCTCATATACGTTATCTGTCTGCTAATCTGCTTGCGATGTCAGCAGGTATACCTCAACAGTTGATGTCGGTGGTGGTTTGACGTCAAGTCTGATGCGAATATCCCTGTCTCCTACCAGAGAAGCAAATGAAGACTAATCCGGAATTTTTTGTCAATGGAGAGATTGTCATGACACTTTTTCAGTCAACGCTGTCGGCAGAACGAAGGTGACTTCTTATGCTGGAAGTCTTCGGCAGCCGTATCTAATTACTTTTATTGGAAGTCTACGCAGCGGTGCGGTTCAAAACCGAAAACGACGCTACTTCTACAACACGGATGTACCGGTTGTACACGACTGGAAGAAAATGTAGCTACTGTATCATGTAATTCGAAAGGAAGATAACTGGTACACAATCTGATTCTGAAGGTTGTTTTCCTGCACCGAGTGTATTTAAAACCAAAATTATTCATGTTTACTGTTCTTTGTGATTCAAATTCTGAAATACTTACTGCATATTAATTGATAGAGGAGTATCGGACAGCGGATTATATAGAACAAGAGAGGTTTCCAAACAGTAGCATTATTGACATCCCCTGTTGCACCACAATGGTGTGAGGTATGGAGGAAAAGGACCACTCGCACCATTCTAAATCATAACAACAGTAAGTTTCGGAGTGTCAATAAGTTATTCGTGCCTAGTGAATTTTTCGACACACGAACTTTGGAGAGTTGTAATTTAAGCAAATAATATTACATTTTTACTGTACCTTTAGCTGAAATTCACGCTGTTCACTATAACGCAAGCTGTGACAGTGTGTATCCCAGGTAATAAGAATGGGCCGGTATGTTTAGGTTGCATCGGACAAATAGTTTCTAGTTACACCGGACTGTTTAGATGCCTTAAAACGTATGTTTTATGTTACTTTTCTTTAACAGACAGAGATATAGATATCAGCACATACATACAATGAAAATATCATGAAAGGAGCCATAGAAAAAGTCATACTTCTTGAAATGACAAGCAGAGAAGCTGGTGAGAAATATTCAACTCCGAGAAGTACATTTGTAATGGACTTTAAACTTTGTCGGAAAGCAAATAGGTATCCATGACAACCGGTGTTGAGAAAATTCGGTGATGAACAGGATACAGCGTTGTTCGATCATAATAAATTTCTGATAACCACCTTATACTTTTAGGTGAAGAGGAGTTCTTAAGTCTAGTGTACAAGTATGCAGCGCAACTGAAAGTAAAGCACTATTTCAGTACGACAAAAATTAAAGCGGTTAAATTCTTTTGCTACGCTTTTACGAAAAGACGTGAAGGCCTAGAATGGAAAAAGGTGGATCCACGAGTTCGGCTGGACCAGAGGGTTTCACCAAAGATTAAGAAAATCTATTCTTAGAAAGACTAGATGAGCCGATGGACAAATTCAAGTTAATAACGCTCACGATCCAATTAAAACTTTTCTGCAATAAAAATTACTTTCTCACACATTAAAATTTCTTGTCCAATACAATCCTGAACAAAATTTAAACTACCAACACTCAGAAGATAGAAAAAATACTTTACACTGCATCGCAAAGATGGTGGTTCGCATGTATGGTTGAAACGCCCCTGAAAGCGAACACTCTACAACAATCGTCAGAAGGGCCCAGGCTGAAGAAGGGAGCATTACAGTCCGGGGAAAATTTTCGTCTCATTCCCAGAGTGATCTCATTCTGGAAGACACTATGAATTAACGCAGGTATGCATCTACCATTGGGATTCATGTTGACTCCTATATGCAGCTTGATTTTCCTTGACGGGATGGCATCTACGAGCACGACAGTGCAACGTATACCTGCGTGGTTCATTTCTGTCAAGAATTTGTGAGATCACCTCGATCGGGCCGTACGCCCCATCGATCCTCAACCGACAAACCTAGTGCAGCTGGCTACGGCGCTGGACCCGGAATGGCTCCTTATCCCCGTATACAACTACGTCTACATCATATTCCGCAAGCCACCTAATGGTGTGTGGCGGGTGTTGAGGGGGGGGGGGGGGGGCAGGTACTTTCGGTACCACTCTCTGATCCCTCCAGCCCTGTTCCACTCACGAATAGTGAGTCGGCAGAATGATTGTCTTTAAGCCTCAGTATTGTCTCTAATTTCTCGATTTTTCTCCTCGTGGTCAATATGCGACTCCACCTGAAAAGTTGTAAGCGTTCTGACATATCGCTGGCGTAGTTGTGGAGTATCTTTGCGGGCAGCCGCGTCTGCAGAGTCGAGCACGGGACACATGTTGTGTTCTGGATAGCTCTGCATGTAAGAGACATTGTTAGTATGGAAGTCGAAGTGTTGCTACAAGTGCTATTACAGTAAAGTGAGGAAATTTGAAGTGATTCAGAGGAAGGTGCGTCAAAATGTAATTAAAAATGAGCAGTGCTGCCGATAACGTATTTGTGTATCCCCTCGTTGCGCGTCGCACAGAATCAATCATCCGCGCCGTGTTCGGTTTCCCAGAATGAACTGATGTGAATCAGTAGAAATTAGTCATCATAAAAGAGCGCAGTCAAGTGCCAGTGTTTTGCAGCGAGCGTGAGTTGGATCATCGCGTTTCCGCATTATCAACAATCAACCGCGCCGTGACGGTTACGCACACGCTCGTATAACTGAGAACTGTTAATTTAACTTTGTAAACAGTGTTAAAACATCATTACTAGTGTGAAGAAGGACTGGTATCAAATATCTGGGTATGTGTGACGAGCGTAAGAAGTTTCGTGCGATCATTCGGCTTCCGCATCATCAACAATCACCCGCGTCCTGTCGGTTACGCGTACGTTCGTCCGAATGGTATTGTGGACTGTAATCATCCGTTAATTGGGATAACACTTCTGAATTAGAATGTAAGCAGTGCAACCTGCGACTTTCTTTTATCGTCTCAGGTTATAGTTGTTCATACCAGACGTAGAACAGTGTTGTGTTTTGACAGTGAGTGCCGCCCCTAACTCGCTTGCATAGTTCGACAGATAATTTCAGGCAAGCCAGCTGTGGAGCAGAATAGTACGACCGCCGCGGGGTTACCAGGTACGTGGTGTGGACAGGGTGCCCGGTCGAAACGACAAACAGTTACCAGTTTAAAGTACCCCACCCATCTGTACCCCCGGGCGTGTGACGAAGTGCTGTCCCGAAAGTCATATAGTAAATCTCTCCGTGATGCACAATGCCTCTCTTGTAATGTCTGCCAGCGGAGTTTCTTTAGCATTTCCGTAACGCTGACTCGCCAGCTTAGCGATCCCGTAACGAAATGCGCCGCTCTTCGTTGGATCTTCTCTATCTCCTGTATCAGTCCTACCCGATAGGAATACCACAAAGATGAACAATACTCAAGAATCGGGTGAACGAGCGCCTTAGAAGGCACTTCTTTCGTGGATGAGTTACATTTCCTTAAGATTCTTCGATGAATCTGAGTCTTGTGTCTGCTTTTCCCACAATCTGTTTTATATGGTCATTCCACTTAAGGCCGCTCTGGATAGTGACGCCCAGATATTTACGGCAGAAGCTGTCTCCAGCTCTTTTTCATGAGTAGTGTAGCTGTACAATAATGGATTTCTTTTCCTGTATATGCGCAATATGATACATTTATTTAGGTTCAGGGGCAACTGCCAGAGTCTGCAACATTCATCAATTCTCTGCAGGTCGTCATGCCAATTCTTACTATCTTCTGACGTTGCTACTTTGGTATAAACAACTGCGTCATCTGTGAGTAGCCTTAAAGAGCATCCGACGCTTTGTACTACATCATTTCTATATATTGTGAACAGTAACGTTCTTACCACACTTCCCTGTGCTACTCCGGATATTACCTTTACAATTGTCGATTTAGTTCCGTTAAGAGCGACGTGTTGAGTTCTATTTACAAGAAAGTCTTGAATCCAGTCACAAGTGTGATCCGATACTCCGTAAGCTCGTATTTGTTTAATTGAAAACGGCAATACAGAACTGTGTTAAATGGCTTACTGAAATCAAAGAACACGTTATCAGCCTGACCGTCGTTGTTCCACTGCGCTGTGGATCTCATGGAAGAACAGAGAGAGCTGAGTTTCGCAGGGTCTCTGCGCAATCGATGTTGATTTCTATAGAGGAGATGTACATTTTTCAAAAACCTCATAATTCTTCAGCATCAAACACGTTACACAATTGTACAAAAGATTGACGTTGACGATATAGGTCTATAATTGTACGGACCTGTCTTACGGCCTTTATTAAAAACGGGTATGACCTGCACTTTTTTTTCCAGTCGTTAGGTACCTTTCGTTGCTTAAGCGATCTACAATAAATTAGTGCTAGAAGGAGAATTTCTTTCGCATAATCTTTATAGAATCTTTTAGGTATATCATCTGATCCGGAGGCCTTTCCGCTACTAAGCGATTGTAACTGCTTTTCAATTCCACTATCGGTTATCTCATTATCTGGCATTTCGACAATCGTATGACGATTGAAAGGAGGAACAGTGTTACGACCTTCCGCGGTGAAACAGCTTCCTTAGACCGAATTCAGTATTTCGGCCTTCTCTCTCTTACCTTCCGTTTCGGTGCCGGTGTGGTCGCTGAGAGAATGAATAGGTAATTTTGACGCTCTTGCTGATTTTACATACGACCAAAATCTCTTAGAGTTTTTACTCACGTCGGTTGACAACATCTGTCGGAACTATCCACAACCTCAATGACACTCTTCCTGCACTTCTCGCAGCAGTACGCCCTGCAAAAACTGGTTATTCAAGCCTTTGACAGGCTGCCACATAGTGGCTAGACAGTGTAGTAGACGGCGCCGAAGAATCTAAAAGTTGTGCGGGAAGACAGATATTGGAATGCGTCTCACAAATGAGGGAAAATGATGAGGTGATATGGTTGGTCCAGACGAGGAAAATGTCGCGGACTGAATCAGACTAGGCAAATGACGATTAAAAAGTTTTCTTTACATGTCGTCTTCTTACGCATTGATCTGATGATGAAGGCGATGGCCAAATTAAATCACAAATAACGAAAATGCACAATTCTACGCATACATTTAGTATGAGACAATAGACATAGTACAATCAAAAGAAAACAGTGAATCCGTGTGGATGATGATGTAGGAACTTCTGTTCAAACCCTCTTCGTCTGTTCCGTTTTCCTCAGCGCGGAGGTAGCACTACGTGATACTCGGAGGCGAGTGGTTGCTTTCAGTTCAGCTGTGATGAGCTACTGGACCACCTACTGAGGAGGACGGCATCTCCACGTTCGGAGCCAAGGTGATGACGTCGTGCCAGCTGGCAGGACGATCGGCTGGACTCGCGCAGATTTCCCTCGGGGCGCAGCTCGAAAATTAGCAGCGCCGACAGCTTGGAGCTCTCCCTCAAGAGCTGCCGAAGCACCGAGTCTCAATTCGCAACATAAGCGGCATGTCGCTTCACACAATTCACTGTGCTATGTGTTATCGTCTCAACGTTTGCTGTAAGAAACGATGAAGCTCGAACAGCATTCGGACCTCATGATGTGTTCACACCTTCAGAGGTCATTTGCCTACTAAGTCACTCTCACAGTAACTTCACAATTTCAGTTTACGTTAACATGCTCAAACCGGCGTTACACGGCACACCTCTCGCATACAAACGACCCTAGCGTACAAGTCTGGAACTGCTAACTTCTTCGTTAGGCCCGTCGCACCATATATGAAACGTGAAAGTCTGCACCAGCGCCTCAAGTGTACATATGTGGAAATACATCTACATCTACATCCATACTCCGCAAGCCACCAAACGGTAAATGGCGGAGGGTACTTTGAGTACTTTTATCGATTCTCCCTTCTATTCCAGTCTCGTATTGTTCGTGGAAAGAAAGATTGTCGGTATGCCGCTGTGTGGGCTCTAATCTCTCTGATTTTATCCTCATGGTCTCTTCGCGAGATATATGTAGGAGGGAGCAATATACTGCTTGACTCCTCGGTGAAGGTATGTTCTCGAAACTTCAACAAAAGTTCGTGCCGAGCTACTGAGCGTCTCTCCTCCAGAGTCTTCCACTGGAATTTATCTATCCTCTCCGTAATGTTTTCGCGATTACTAAATGATCCTGTAACGAAGTGCGCTGCACTCCGTTGGATCTTCTCTATCTCTTCTATCGACCCTATCTGGAACGGATCCCACACCCGTGAGCAGTATTCAAGCAGTGGACAAAAAAGTGTACTATAACCTACTTCCTTTTGTTTTCGGATTGCATTTCCTTAGGATTCTTCCAATGAACCTCAATCTAGCATCTGCTTTACCGATGATCAACTTTATATGATCACTCCATTTTAAATCACTCCTAATTCCTACTCCTAGATAATTTATGTAATTAACTGCTTCCAGTTGCTGACCTGCTATATTGTAGCTAAATGATAAAGGATCTTTCTTTCTATGTGTTCGCAGCACATTAAACTTGTCTACATTGAGATTCAGTTGCCATTCGCTGCACCATGCGTCGATTCGTTGTATATCCTCCTGCATTTCAGTACAATTTTCCATTGTTACAACCTCTCGATGTACTACAGAATCATCCACAAAAGGCCTCAGTGAACTTCCGATGTTATCCATGCTGATTCCTACAGAGTAGATTTCTAGTCTCCAGAAAAGTCATCATAGTCGAACATAATAGGTGTTGCATCCTTGGCAAGCTGGTGTGTACTCATATTGAAACTTCTGAGAGGTCTAGCTTCTACATCTATATCTAAATGGAAACTCTACAAATCGCATTTAAGTGTCTGGCAGAGGATTCATCGAAACACCTTCACAGTTATATATTGTTCCAATCTCGTCTAGCGCGCGGAAAGAACGAATCTCTGATTTACCTTATTTTATCATGGTGATCTTTTCTCATGTGTAGGTTGGTCTCAACAACATATTTTCGCATTCGGAGGAGAAACTGGAATTTCGTGAGAAGGTTCCGCCGAAACGGAAAACGCCTTTGTTTTTATGATGTCCACCCCAAATCCTGTATAAATTCAGTGACATTCTCTCCCCTATTTGCCGATAATACAAAACGTGTTGCCCTTCTTTGAACTTTTTCGATGTACTCCGTCAATACTATCTGGTAAGGATCCCACACCGCACAGCAGTATCCTAAAACAGAACGGACAAGCATAGTGTACGCAGACTCCTTAATAGATCAGTTACATTTTCTAAGTGTCCTGCCAATAAAACGCAGTCTTTGGTTAGCCTTCCCCGCAACGTTTCGAGTGTGTTCCTTCCCACTTAAGTTGTTCGTAATTGTAATTCCTAGGTATTTACTCGAATTTACGGCCCTTAGATGTGACTGATTTATCGTTCAACCAGAGTTGACCCGACTCCTTTTAGCACTCATGTGGATGAGGGTCAACTGCCAATTTCGCACCATACAGATATCTTTTCTAAATCGTTTTGCAGTTTGTTTTGATCTTCTGATGACTTTATAAGTCGATAACAACAGCGTCATCTGAAAACAACCTAAAACTGGTGCTCAGATTGTCTCCCATATCGTTTGTATGGATAAGGAACACCAAAGGGTCTATAATACTACCACCGGGAACGCCAGCAATCACTTCTGTTTTACTCGATGACTTTACTACGAACTGTGACCTCTCTGACAGGTAATCATGAATCCAGTCACATAACTGAAACTCTGTACCACAATCACGCAATTTCACTATAAGCCGCTTCAGTCGTATTGTATCAAAAGCCTTCCGTACATCCAGATATACGGAATCAATCTGAAATATCTTGTCAATAGCACTCAAACGTGATGCGAGTAACGAACCAGTTATGTTTCACAAGAACGATGTTTTCTAAGCCCATGTTAACTATGTACCATTAAACCGTTTTCTTCAAGGTACTTCATGATGTCGACCACAATATACATTCCAAAATCCAGCTGCATACCCACGTCAATGTAATGGACCTGGCCGGACGACGTTGCCGAGCGGTTCTAGGCACCTCAGTCTGGAACCGCGAGACAGCTACGGTCGCAGGTTCGAATCCTGCCCCGGGCATGAATGTGTGTGATGTCCTTAGGTTAGTTAGTTTTAGGGGACTGACGAACTCAGACGTTAAGTTCCTTAGTGCTCAGACCCATTTGAACCATTTGATATGGGCCAGTAATTTAGTGGATTACTCGTACTATCTTTCTTGAATATTGATGTGACCTGTGCATCTTTCTTCATATTTATTATTTCCATTTCGTGAATCGTTATAAAGTTCAATTTTCTCAACAGCAGCTAAAATGAAATTACATTATGATTATACACAACTATGAATAAAGAATTCGTTTTGTGTCATGCTGTTCCAAGCACATGATGATGTATACTGAGGTGAAGTAAATCATTGAATAGCGATAAGTACATTTATGGATAGTGGTATATCGCATACACAAGGTATAAAAATGCAGTGCATTAGCAGAGCTGTGATTTGTGCTCAGTTGATTCACGAGAAAAAGTTTCCGACGCGATTATGGCCACGCGGTGGGAATCAACATACTTCGAACGCGGAAAGTTAGTTAGAGATAGATATATAGGAAGTTCAATTTCGGCGATCGTTACAGAATTCAATATTCCGAAATCCACAGTGTCGAGAGTGTGCCGAGAGTACTGAATGTTAGGCATTACCTCTCACCACGGACAACGGTCTGGAAGACGGCTTTCACTTAAAGGCGAAGAGCAGCGGCGTTTGCGTGGAGTAGTCAGTGCTAACGATAGGCAGCACTGCGAGATATAACCTCAGAAATCAATGTGGGACGTACGAAGAATGTATCAGTTATTACAGCGCGGCAAATGTTTGCGTTAATGGTCTGTGACAGCGGACGACGGACACGAGTGCCTTTGGTAACAGCATGACATGGTCTACAGCTCCTTTCCTGGGCTCATGACCATATCGGTTTGACCCTAAACGACTGGAAAACCGTGGTATGGTCCAATGAGTCTTGGTTTCAGTTGATAAGGGCTGATAGTGGGGAACAAGTGGTCCACCAGGCAATGTGCAAGATAGTGGTGGCTCCGTAATGGTGTGGGCTTTACAAGGAATGGACTGGGTAGTCTGGTCCAAATGCAGCGATCGTTGATTGGAAGTGGTTCTGTTCGGTTACTTTTTGGCCCTTTGAAGCCACTCATGGATTTCATATTCCCCATCAACGACGGAATCTTTGTAGACGGCAACGGACCAATTCACCGATCCACAGTTACTCGCTACAGGTTTGAAGAATGTTGGGGAATGATTCGGCCACTCGTCGAACATTTATGGGACATTATGGAGAGGTCAGTTCGTGCGCAAAGTCCTGCACCCGCAACACCGTCGCGATTACGGACTGCTATACGCGCAACATGGCTCAATGTTTCTTCGAAAGAGTTCCAGCGACTTGTTGAGACTACGCCACGTCAAACTGCTAAGCTACCCCGGTAAAAGGAGGTCCGACATGATATTAGGAGGTATCACATGACTTCTGTCACTTCAATGTATGTTTACGTTTCACAGCACTTTAGACACGGAGAACGGAATTATCTATGCAGCATTTGCTGCGACAGTGTCCATTCTCATCGTTAGGATAGGGCAGTATACGACTTAATGCCAGGAATAGGAATTGGGTTAGACCCTAGCTGGCAAGAAGGAGGGAAGGCAGAGACATAAACTAAACTTCGAACAGGCCTTAGAAGGTCAAACGGTACCGACCGGCCTCCGTGTTATCCTCAGGCCACCACAGGCGCCACTTGGATGCGGGATATGAAGAGGCATGAGGTCAGTACACCGCTCTCTCAGTTTAAGAGACCGGAGCCGTCACTTCTCAATCAAGCTGCTCCTCAGTTTGCCTCGCAAGGGCTGAGTGCATCACGCTTGCCAACAGCGCTCGGCAAACCAGATGGTCACCCATCCAAGTGATAGCCCAGCCCGACAGCGCTTAATTTCGGTGATCTGACGGGAACCGGTGTTACCACTGCGGCAAAGCCTTCAGCCAGTGACTCAAACCCCACGGTAATGTAGTAGTCGAGATCCATGTAGAACCTTTGTCGGAATGGATGTACATTGTTGATTCCTTTTACGGGATTCTTGAAAGTGACACGGCAGTGAGGCACCTATTTCACAATACTACGGCTGAAAAGATGCAAAAGGGCTTTTACAGTCCTCATTGGGCGCTGCTCTGACTCTTGTGGCTATTCTATCGACACACTTCTTCCTGGAATGCTGAAAGTATAGAAAAGATGCAGTTAAAGCAAGTACATGCGGTACTGTTACCGTCCAAGGTGATACGTACACACATTGAAGGCAAAATTCTACGCACATTTATGTAAAACACGTAAACTGAGAACTAAACATTTGTAGAAGTACTTTATTATGGCACAGCGTATCGAGCGGGTTATGCAGGGCTCAATAAGAACGCTTACACTTCCTTAATGTGATTGCATTCCAACAAAAAAAAAAAAAAAAACACACACAGGTTTAGAACTTTTCTTGACGGCAGTATAAAAACAGGAATTTCCACTACTTTATTATTGTATCTGTAAAAAATACTAAAAATGTATAGAGTATCTTGCACAGTGGCCCAAATGAGTCCTCAAGAGGTCACAGATTCCTCGTCTGTTACCACACACGAAGACAATGAGTAACAGAAAGCCCAATGGAAATGATACGTCCTGCGTATGCGGGCATCTGCCGTTTCTGCCGAGTATGCGTGGATCCGCGGTCGAATAGATCAATTCCTACTTCGCCCTTGCGGATAAATAGTGTGCTAAAATCGCAACTTTATCTGTTCTGCAGCTAGGTGGCAGACCATCTGTTCATGACGTTTACACGTTAGATGTGTCGTGTTATATTGGATTTAAAACTGCTGTCACGTTATAGCCTCAGGTAGACAGCTATACCGGTCATGGAACAACCTGCCACTACAACTGTCTTTCCAATAGGGAGAGCAGAGTTCAGAACATACAGTACACAATTACCAGACAATGTACTGCGTAGCATTACAATCCTCTCCACAGTCTCTAATAATTTCGTGAGATGCTGTGACAAAATTGTTGATCGTAAGGGCACTATAGGCTCTGAGCACTATGGGACTTAACTTCTGAATTCATCAGTCCCCTAGAACTTACAACTACTTAAACCTAACTAACCTAAGGACATCACACACACCCATGCCCGAGGCAGGATTCGAACCTGCGACAGTAGCGGTCGCGCGGTTCCAGACTGTAGCGCCTAGAACCGCTCGCCCACTAGGGCACTATATAACTGATGAATTTTCACATACAGAAACATGTGCCCTTTAGGCATAGTTTGTTTATTTGTCAGCTGGTCTGAATACCTTGTGTGTATTGAAGAAGCGAATAAAATTCATTGGAATGAAATGATTGCTCAAGGGGTTGAAAAATGAAGAAGCAATGAATCTTAATCATATCAATGAAACAGTTCAAGAATGCTAAGCATAAAATGGAATGAGTATGCCTTCACAAATGAAAATTTAGGGAAGACTCGAATATACATTTCCCACGTTTCACAGGCAGTGTCTTAACAAATTAAGGTACAATTAGTCATGGCATATGTATCACTTCTGCTAGTTCAGCGTTTCTGGAAGATTTTCGGTTGTATCATTCTGTAACTGTATCATCCAGCTATTCATTTCATTTCACTAACAGAGGCGTGGGGAGGGGGGGGGGGGGATATGATTCGTGGGTCACCGATGTTGATCAAGTTTTGCAAGGACGATCTATATCAAAAATAAAGAGATACCTCGATCAAAATGGGTGACACGCATTTCAGACCCTTCCCCTTGTGAGTTTAATTTGTACGAGGCTACCGGACAAAACATTAGCGACCCGCTTAAAAGAGCACGTTGTTAGTTTTGGAGTGCAACAGATGGTGTAGAAAGTGACCAAACAGTGAAGGGCCCTCTACCACTGACATAAGTGACGGCATTGAAGGGGTGTGTGCTCGCCACTCGGTTATATGCTGACAGCATTGTGAGATGAATGGAACTGGATGCATGACAGAAAGAAAGAGCTGTCTACGCGCCCGCTCGTTGGGTGCAATTAGAGCAGTGTGGTGCGTCGACATGTAGAGAAGACGAAATGGCAGAGAGGAGTTCTGGTATTCTGGTGTGCCTGTGACTACGCTATGACAACGCTGTGTGGCTACGAAATTGTCGCATTTGCTGGTGCATCAACACGAACTGTCCAACGGCAATGTGCGCTGGTGCGCAAAATATAAGGACGAAATTAACTTTCAAATGATGTGTCACTGAAAAGGAACTTGGTCTACACAGAGAAAGAGCTGCTAGAATATACATCAGACCTGAAAGAAATACGCAGTGAGACAAATAGAAATGACACTTTTTATCAAAGACTACATTTACACTTAACTTACGGCGTTGTATGATGGTCCCTGGCCATTAAATAAGGCACGAAATGGTTTTTAATAGGGTCTGTGATAATCAACGGGGAGCAAACGCAAATGCACCCTGGCGCTCCATTCTTCCAACAGCACAGCTAACACCTGCTGAATGGTCGTTCGTGCATGGGACAGGTTGCCATATACCTCCCCAAGGCATCTCAAACATGCTAGATGCGATGTGAATATGAGATTTGAGCAGACCAGCCCCTTCGCCAAATATCAACCTGTTGCAAGAAGTCCTACAATCGCGCTGTTTGAAGCAGTTGTGTGTTGGCATCTATAACAATAAACTCAGCGCCGGATGCTCCCCTGAACAAACGCACATACAGAAGTGTCAAAATAAAGAGATTTCTACTAATATCAAACAGAGACCTTAATTAGAGGAAGAAATTTCTCAGAGCGTGCGTTTTGAGAACAGATTTGTATGGTAGTGAAATATGGACAGTGAAGAAAGAGTAAAGGAACAAAATCTAAGCATTTGAGATGTCGCTCTACAGAAGAATGTTGAAAACTATGTGGACTAATAAAGTGAGGAATGAGGAGGTTCTCCGTAAAGTCGGCGAGGAAAGAAACGCTGAGAAGGAGAAAGTGCAGAATGATACCATATCTGTTCAGAGATTAGGGAATGTATTTCACGGTACTACAGGGATTCATAGAAAGCATTTTTATCCACCAATCAGCTGTATTAATTATATATTGTTTAAGACATTCCGACGTAGTAACTGCCTCCTTGGCTTACGTCAGTCAGCACCTAATGATGACGAGCAGCTGTCTCGTTGAAACATTGAGCAGCTTTCACATTATCCGACGGCCGTGAACCAAGGAAACTGTATTAATTGTATTTATTCGACCAATGTCTGTTGTCACAACCACCAACAACTGGAGGAAAAACTTGCAACATATGTTGGTTTAGAAATCATAGTTCATATAGTAGACGCTCTTATACCAAACACTGAACAGAATAAACGTAAAATGCAACACAAATTCTTAAAAACTCCACATGCACTTGTGACATTTAACAGGTCGCCTGCTGGATATGACACACCTGAAGAAATCTATGGAATCTGTTCCTAGCCGAGGACATGACAAATGAAGGTGATGTTAGACAGTGTTAGCTTGATGGTCTTGGTGTATACCTCATTTTATATGGTACAATAACACACGCTTCTCCACAAAATCTGTTCTCCGTGCTATTCCCAAATGCCACGTGGGAGGAATCATAGGCAGAAAAACTTGTAACACAGAAAACATGAGACAGGCTTAGTGGCGTGCTCATATGGCCTAATACTTTTATCTGTGTTTGATTATCGGTACAGTACAAAATTTCATTCGATACAAGTTACTATAATATTACTGTAGTAATCCGAGATGCTTATAGTTTCCCTACATGCAAGGTAAATACTTTGTTGGCTCTTACTTTTCAAGTCTAATTTTTCTTTGTGCTACCCTCTAGTTTAGTTCTAATGTATTTTTCTAAAGAATTTTCGAGAAAATCTCACACTCCTCTAAAAGTTCTCCTATTTGAGAGTGTTATTCAAAAAACGATGAAAATATCATACAGCGAAAGTTTCAGACACAGCTGTAGTCTGCTGGTTCGCTGTAGCAGATGGCAATGTAGGAACTCCAGAATGTTATTCAGTAGCACAATTTAAAGAATCAAAGTCTTTCAGCAGTTACCTGTTAATATAAAGCTCCCAAAGGACGTTTGCAGCCAGGAACTTCTTACCATTTCAACACCTAGACCACACTCTGAGTCGGTACCGCTCGCTATTTTTTTTCTTAAACCACCCACCTTATCAGTCGTCTCCTCGATTTCAGAGTCGAGATGGGATTAAAGTCTCTGGTCGCCGGATGTCTTTGGCGAGTTGTCATCCCGCGTGCCTCGAGGCGACGGAACGAGGAAGAAGGGGGTTGCTGTGAGTTATCTCTGGACTGTGCGTGAGGAGCGACGTCGGTGTCCGACGGCAAGGCCGCTTTGTCTGAGGGCCCCACGGAAGCAGTCGATTGGGGTCGGAACGCTGTGGGCTCGAAGATCCTAGTGTGGCCGGCCGGTGTTGTCCCGATGGCGGTCATCGTGTGGTCATTCAAGGGCTGAGAAGTGATTTCTTGGTTCTGCCCTTGGATTCCGACTAAGAATTACGGATAGTGTGGTGTATGAGGTGAACATAAGAATTCTATAGAGGTGTACGTTGGTGTCGCGTATATCAGACTTGTAAGTGGTCAGAGCTTTGCTTCGGTACTGCAGTCTCCATTTAGGGCGGTGCTTGGGAGGAGAGCGTTGATATCGGCGTTGTCACCTATTTAGCTGCTTCAAAGTAGGTGACTGTTTTGGATCGAAGGTGGATCCAAGTGAGGGACCGAATCCTTGCTTGTCTTATTAAGACAGCGTGTTAAACTCTGTTATCTACAGTTGTAAGAGTAATTTGACACTCTAGTAGTGTCCACGAGTGAACTTTGGAGGTACTGTTAATGTTTGTAGTAACTGAAAGACCGACTGTGGAGCTTTTCAGACGGACATTTATGAATTGTGTTAAATACTGTTCACTTCTTATGGTATTTTAAGGTTCTATTTGCCCTGGCGAAATCGACGAAAGTATTTTCATTGTTTAGCTTGGGACGTCATTCTGTGGTTTGGTGTGGCCCTCTCAAGAGTGTAAAGCCTCAAATATTTTCTTATTGCCTTGCTGAGGTTGCCTTGCAACAGTTGTTGATTTGTCTCTTGTCTACCCCGCCGTACTGCTGTTTGGTGCGGTGCGGTATAGTCGAAGTTATCCGTAGTCCCGCATCTACTCCCTCGCGAGTTTTAAGATTTGCGAGCAGAACCAATATCGACGTTTAATCACAGTATGCAATTTGTGTACGTTGGTTGCGCCCTGTTAACGTTTTGTACATCGTAGAAATCTTCTCTGTGTCGCATGTGATCCTGATGGACAGCACGATGCACAACGGCGCATGACCACGACGAAATCAAAAGATGTCTATTGTATACGATTTTTTTAATGGATGCAACCACTGAGTTCAGCAGTTGATTTGTGTTTTTTATTTACTTATAAAGAAACAGATTTACACACCTGGTTAATAATAACATCCATGCTTAATTATTTGTCATAATTCATCGGGCGTAGTTTGCATCACATGTAAGGAGGTTTATGGTGTAAAGTGTTTAAAAGGAAGTAAAACATATTTTGATAAGGTGCGCACCATAGAATCTACGGGGTTTGAGTGTACGTTGATAGCGATCAGATTTTATTGCATGTAAGTTGTTGTTTTAATTATAATTTTGTAATCAGTATTTTATTACCTTTAGATATCACAGGTAATATGTAGGAAAATTTTGGGATTGCCATGTGGCGTTAGAGTCTTTTATTTAACCTTCCATTACGCAATTTGTTTTCTTTCCTTGCTTAGAAAGGGATTTAGTTTTAAGAGTTGTAAATTGATTTTGAGAGCTGTTCTTTGATCTGCTGTTATTCAAGAGACTATTGGTTAAATAATGCATCAGGAACTTTCATTAAGAAACTATATTCAGGATCGTGCTGTTTATGATAACGAATGTTCACTTACTATTTTAAAATCAAGTTAATAAATTTGTAAAATCTAAAAGGTAAAAAAAAAAATTATTAGAGAGATCGTGCCTGCCTGTACTCCCCAAACCTCCACGTATTCAAGGTATTGGCCTCTGGGGGATGTCTTATGTTTTCCCCAGTATCTATACCAGTCAACGCCTGCGGGGCCATGTCACACTCACTGAGGGAAAAGATAAAAATTGAAATAAATATTAATCAGATTTAATTTATCTGGTTAATCAGATTTAGCTACTCATACTTCGACCAGGTACAATTGCGGAAACTAGCATCATACTAGGAATGCAGCAATACCTAGCAGAGTGTTGCAGCAATTCTGACGCATTACACATGCTTTGCAAGAAATCGTTCTATTTACGTAAAATCGTAGTGTAATCACCCTTGCAATACCAACACATTTTCCAATGGGGAGTGGTGGTATCTTAAGCTCACCTACAAAAAAAATTACTTTTTGAAGAGTTAATTGTGTTTATGTATGTTCTAGAACCTGAAAATATCTTTTTGCACTCTCTTAGCAATACCAATGCACTTTTAGAACCGTGTAACACCTTTAGTGGTTTCCTTTCTTAACAACACAAAAAAATAAAAAATAAATCAAATTTCATTAATCGTTGCTAATTTTTACTCACATCATAGTATTTGGAGAGATTAGGAAATATAGATAGGTAATTTTGGTCATGAACCAGAAAATATTGAATAATACGCTCACTGTGAAAAGCCACATCCGCTAGTAACACTTCAATTTTTGTGTTACGTTTAGTTGAAAAATTTTTCTAATCTAGTAGTAAACTTCATTAAAAACAAGAAATGCAAAGCATTTGACTAGACTACAATATTTTCGAAATATTCAAAATCTGGGCTTGAAGTACCCTCTCCCATTCAGCCCCCCTAGTGCAAAGTTGGTTACATTCAGAGAGAGCTAATAACAATAAGATAAAAAATTACTTTCTGCTCTTTGTTTACATATTTCGGCTTCCTTAGTGTTTTTGAGTAGGGTGGATTTGCAGACCCACCGCTTGCTATATTTTAATTATATGGGTATAAACTATGACATAGTCGACCCGCCGGAAAAAATTCAAGAAATACAAGTATGACCATAATATAGTATATACGCAAGCAGCAAAATAAACGAAAATAACGATTTGTGCGTTCAGTTCATCAGATTTCGGAAAGCATACCGATGACGAAATGTGTTTTCAAAAGAACACACATATCTCTTTGATATTATAAAAACGTTGCTCTCGATTACTGCTTGAAAAATTTAAGAACGTTTCGAGAATAACCATGTCAAGGAACGAAATATTTTACCAGAAATGCAGTAAGAAAGTCACCGTAATCGATCTGGTAGATACACTTGTAAAAGTACTACCATAACATTAGTTTCCCGCAAAGCAATGTCTAAAATTGCTAGCTCTTTCTGTATGAAACTGTTAGCTGTATTACATAGTGAAACGAAAAATTAAAATTCTGTACTTGACAAAATACGAAAGAAAATGTGAGGCAACACTTACTGAAATAAAGTTATCGGTTACCCATTACAGCACTTACAATTTATTTAGAATAATATGACAGAAATAGGGGTCCTCTTCATATATCTGCTCTTCCACTTTATTGTAACAAATACACTGTAACGTATTTCTCTGTTAGTAGAAATGTCAACGGCAGGTAATTTTTTTTTATACTCAGCAGAATATAAGACTTCTTATTGTCTTTAGTCTGCGTACACAACATGGCTGCTTAACCACTTGTAGCAAATTTTCGCGGCTTCAATGACACCGTCTGAAGACAAAACGACGCTAATTTTCGTCTTCTACTTTGAGATCGAAGACAACGAGCGAACAATATACAATGACAAATCTTTAATTACCCGCTCTGCGTCTTTAGCGTAGCAAGCATACAGTGTTAGACGAGTGATACAATTTATTTTCTCGTAAATTATCATGATTTAAATATGCACTGTCGGAAAAAAAATTGTACAAATGGAAAAACGACTATCTCCGTCGGGCACGGGTGTGTCTGTTTTTCTTACCATAAGTTAGTTTAAGGTAGCTTAAGTAGTGTGTAAGTCTAGGCACCGATGACCTCAGCAGTTTGGTCCCTTACAAACACCTCTAGCCTCTGTTAAAATCATGCCAGAACATCAACGTGCACGGCTCTTTACTGGTGTCATCAGAGGAACACTTGGAAGATGAAAGCAGTTTCTGCCTACTCGCAAATGATGGTCGTTTCCATGTACAACGTAGATCTGGTGAGCACTGCCTCGTAGGGTGCACAGAGCGCGCTGGCGCAGTGGACTCACATTCTGGAGGACGACGGTTCGAGTCCGCGTCCGGTCATTTAGATTTAGGTTTTCCGTGATTTCCCTGAATTTCTCCAGGCAAATGCCGGAATGGTTCCTTTGAAACCGCACGGCCGATTTCCTTCCCCGTCCGTGACACAATTCGAGCATGTACTACGTCTCTAATGGCCTCGGTGTCGAAGGGACGTTAGACCCAATCTTAATTAATTCGTGGGGTACATTCGTCGTAAACACAGTGGGCCAACCCCAGGCCTTATGTTCTGTGGTGCGATAAGTCACAGATCCCGTTCACTTGCGGTGTTTGTGGAAGGAACGCCAACCTTAACTCAGTAGATGTACTGTAGTATGTTGTTCTTGCAACAGGAATCAGATGTATTGTTCCAACAGTATAATGTTCACCAACATACTGCCTGGGAAACTCAACTTGCTCTGAAAGACGTGCAAATATTTCTCTGGCCAGCACAATCACCGGACTTTTCTGCGATTGTGGGATATGGTGGAGTGAGAAATGACTCGTGCGACTCGTCAACCAAAAACTCTTACAGATCTAGATGAACAGGTCGAGCATGTGTGGGATAACGTATCGTAGGACTGTATTCACCATCTGCACGCTAGACTGGATGCCAGAGTCAGCACTTCCATTGCCCTCTGTGGAGGCTATATTACATACTGATATATGAGTTTCAGCGTAGATCGATATGTGGTACTACAGAACCGCTTGTTCTACTGATCTATAAATATAGTCATTTCATGTACACCACATGCACTGTTGCAAAATTAAATCTTGATTGATCTGGAAACCTGTAAAACATTTTTTTCCGGCAGTGAATTTTGTTACGCTACGTAAGCTCCCTTACTTTTCTTCATAACTGATGGCCAGCACTGCAGAATGGATTGAAAGATCTCAATTCTGTTCCGATAATAACATCAACTTTAAGCATGATAAATAAATAACGTATCGTATCACAACCCTGCTTGAAGTACCTCGTTCGTACCAATTATAACGGGTAATCCTGTAGGGCACCGTCATATGCCCCACTACTGACGCTCTGCTCTCAACCACGCAATCATCTCCAAAAGGATAGCCGGTTTTGTTTCAGCTGTGCCCGTTTCACGCCCGGGTACTGAAAGCCGAGAACAAAAAGAGAGTGTAGTTGGGCCAAAGCTTTGCCTTTGCGCCTGCTAGTCGGCAGCCCCGCGCTACAGTGCCCTCCCAGACCGGAGCACTTTGCCGGCCACTAGACCCCGGCGAATTTGCGCCCTGTGCTCACTCGTTCGCTGCGTGAAAAAAACTCTGGGCAGTGGCAATGAGTGAGAGATTTTCTGCTGGGTGGACGGCAAAGAGAATGGCAAAATACAAAAGCCGAACAGGAGGTAGCAGTCGCTCACTGCGGTCAAGCGAATGTGCACAAGAGCGACAGGAATTAGCGTCACGTGGAAGGTGCTGTCAACAAAAGCTCAATCGTCTCTCGTTCCCAAAAACACTCTGCTGTTGCTTATGTTATAGGGACAAAACTGTCCACCTGTGAACCATGCTGGCGGACCGCAGTTGTCCTCTCCATAGACCACTGTAGATGGAAGAAACAGAGGGAAACCACAGCGGGTTCCTATTCGTTCGTGTACTACTGAAAGATATTTACTTTCATTCTTTCCAACAACTTCATTAGTACATTTCCACAGCTCTAAATGTGATGATTTATTTTACAAAGCGAGAACTTCCTAGCACATCAATATTTTTTAATATATATCGATTCTGCTTATAGAGCGTCAACGTCCATCTACCCATCTGTGTTTCACACTTTTCACCCACTGCTTCTTCCAGTTATGTGGGCAACAATGAAGGAGGAATGGAATTTTCCTGTGCTATCCTCCATTTGGGTACATTTCATGTAAAAATGATCCCCATGAAGTTTATGTTCAATAGGATAGCCCTTCAAAACAGTAGAATCCATAAAAATATAACCGCCAGTTGTGCAAAATGCACAAAAAATTGATTAATTATTCAGAAAGACTTTTAATTCATAACTGAATGCGTTTTCAAGTCTTAGATCACTTTGTCTGGTTGACATGATGGGTCAATGACCCCAAGAATCGTACAGAGACGGCAACGCCGGCACAACCGGCACCATCGTAATAGCCTTTCACCTTCGAGGACAGCTAACAGAATGACTCTGTCATTACTTCGTTTACGGCAGAAAATTTATTTACTCGACTATCGCTCCAATGAAGCAAATGGAAGCTAACTGCTACCTGTCAGAAATACGTTAAATGTTTCCTCTCACAATTTGCAGAGGAGTTTGTACACTGTATTACAAAGTTCCGTAGTGACTGGACGAGAAATTATGATTGTTGGGAAAATGCAATAATTCCAACGCAGCAGCTGCCAAAATACGTAAAGTTAGATCCTTTGTATCGACAGTGGAAGCAGCTACGAAAACATGACAGAAAATCTTTAGATCTTGTACAGGAACGTGACGACATTTTTGACATAGTACGTGTTGGCTATAGCCTTAGCTATCATTACTCCTGAAGAAGACAAAGTTCTTCATCATCCACCCTTTGAATAAACGTCGAGGATTCAGATGAGATCGATGCCAGGTACTTGAGAGAGAGCAGAGAATCTCAGCGAGCAGATGCACTGAAGTGTTAACAACTACGTTTTCTTTAGTTTCTTCTCATTTCGTTGATGTTCGCAAAGATGCTCTAAGAGTACAGTTTATTTATAAAAATTATGAGCTCAAGGTTATTACTTCACACCTAACCAGCGAACACATTTATAATTGTACTAAATACATCGAAGCTACCACAAGCTGTATAAGATATTAAAGTATGATGACGTATTCTATCCAATGGGCGAAGAGGGAAGCACTACAGCGAGACACAAGAGAAATATGTACGACATAGATTTTGTACACAGCGTATTACTTGTAAGGACTCTCCTTTTTCCCCAAGATTTTGGCGTACATTTCATTATCAATATGTTTGTTTGCTATTTGGATATGTGAAGTATTCCTCACTACAGAATTCCAAATACTTGATGTGTATCTTTATCATGTTGTTTATACGTATGTGAAGTATTGGTGCTCTAAGATAGAGCTATGCAGAACAAAAGTGGTTCATATTTGTCTTAGAGCATTCTGCTTTACTTTGTACATGTAAAGTAACGGTAGCTGATGAAGGACTAATTAGTTGATTTCTTTTAAACATATAGTTTGTAAATATTTATTTAAGCTTTAAATGAAATGCTGTATGCGGCTTCGTTCCAGTACATTTTTAATGTGTTTCAGAAAAGATTAATCAATAAAACAAGGACCTAGAAAAATTCTACTTCCGTCCTTCTATATTTTTCTGTATACATGAAATTCATCAAAATGATTATCGCTGCTCCTTGACTCATCCGGGCTCCCTACTGTAATCTGTTTCGTACCACAAACAAAGTCAGTTGGATTGCCGTTAGTATCTTCTCCACGGAATTCAACTTTTCCCCCTATGTCATTATTTATCAAGGCTAACATTTGGTCATCCGTGAGACTGTGAGGAAAAGCCATGCTGCTCTACCTTACAGTGCCTCTTTGTTTTATTGGTATACAGTTTTATTCGGTAACAGATGTTGTACTTAGTTCCATGTTTGCTTTGCAGCAGCAAACACAGTTTAGGTTACAAATAATGTGTAGCAGTCGGCAGCGCCTAGATTATTCAGTGGGGCAAAAATGTCCCATGGGCGGTTGTAGTTATATTTTATTTTTTCTCATGAGCTATGAAATTGAAAGCGAACGTACTTATTTCAAAATGGACCAGGTTGTGAAATATTTAGACATGGACTTTCATTCACCTTCTAAAGCAGTTAGAAGAAGGAGAGGAGAAAAAATTGTCCCGCCAGCTGTTCCAGTGTTTACTGACTTTTTTAATTTATATTTTTTATAGGGCAGGGCAACATTTCAAGCCTTCATGTAACAATGACACTGCCCGTTCGATTGTTCCAAGAATTCCTTCACGAGCTATTGGAATGCCATCCTCCAGTCACACTTGAGTGGCGTTCGTCAACTGTCCCTTGCGCCTACACGCCATCTGTCAACAGAGTCATTGACTTGACATTGCCTGATAAACCAGGGACCACATGTCAGTCACTCACTGCCACACACCGGTTCATCAAGCGATAACTATTCCTTTTTATTGCTATGACCAAAATTTTTGATAACTAAACATAAAAGAAAATGATGTGTCGAATATGCAAAGTATAGTGACTTAGTAAATCAAATTATTATTAGGAGAGATTACGAATTTATACACTTTGGGTACAGATATATTGTTGGTGTGGTGGTCATCTGTGTGAAGAGTGGTTTGCTGCAGCTCTCGATGATCACCTATGCTCTGCGAGCATCTTCATTTCCAAATAACTAATGCAGACTACATCTTCAAGAATCTGCTAACTGTATTCAGTCTTCCTCTACCATTTTTACACAATATCCTCCAGTAGCAAACTGGTGCTGAACGCATGAAAACCTGTAAATTCAAATCAGACTTTAAACACAGTTATTACTTATAGACATGTAACGTGGTCTGTGCAGCTATATCAAGTGAAGTATTACAAAACAACAACATAAAATGTACGGTAATGACACCAGCTCCAAGTTTTGTTTTAGGCTTTTTTTTTTGTTTACCTTGGGACTGCTACGGTCGCAGGTTCGAATCCTGCCTCGGGCATGGATGTGTGTGATGTCCCATAGTCCTCAGAGCCATTTGAACCTTTTTTTTTTTTTTTGTTTTCAGCGAGCGTCTCCAGAATGTGCAGGGAGAGAACGTAAACCACATTAAATGACCCATCTAAACCGATTCAACTATCAAGTTCTCATAAAGCGCTGGAAAGTTAAATGAGTTTTGTCAAGACTAGCTTACTTGGCACCTAAGCGCCTATTCAAGTTATCTCCCAATGATTTACCACGGTTGCAAAGATTTTAATGAAATACTAGTAAAAAAAATAGTTTCTCGTTTCACGGTGCGTGATCTCTTACTAAAAGCTGATGCATATATGTTATGGTGTGAGAAGAATGAACACCCACTGTAGTAAAATCTTTTCAGTGTATGCTGTTGGTGCGATAACTACAATTATGCAAGAGGCGTTTTATTTTATTTTCTCTTTAAATTCTTCTCTTTTAGCTGATGTTTCGTTAATTTTACTTCATAACGGGACGATTTATTCATCAAATTACGGGAAGCAACGTATTACTTCTCAGCGAACCAAGAACACTTTCATAATTGAACTAAATACATCGAAGCTTTCAGAAGCTATAGAAAATGTTAAAGTAAAGGCGCTGAGAAAAGTGGCAGAGGCTAATGTACTTATCATAGATCTACCCTCTTGTTTTTCGTTCAAGAGAGTTTGTGCTGTCAACATGAAAATTAGGATGCGTTGTAATTTTCTGGCTTAATAATTACCTATTCCACTATAATTTCATTATTTAAAGAAAATAGCGATCCGTTTCTTTATAATATACGTAATTTGAATAGTATTTTTTATGTTCTTCAATGCCGGTGTAGAACAGGTTGGAGGCGGATTCTTCGGAGAACAACGACCAAACATTATACTGGTTAACTGTCTCTCTGTCGGAAGAAGGAATCCGAGATATTTTTATCCGATAGCTTCCCTGGTTATACGTAACATATTATCGAGAGAATTGTGTGAGTTTGATTGGTCTCCTCCATCGAACAGTGACGCTTGCTACTGTACTGAATGATCTCACGTAGTTTCGCTTGTGAGAGCAATGACATGGCTATGGGCGCATATAGGTAACGTTTAAGTCAGTGTAACAGAACGTCCTGTAAAATGCACAATACAGTACTATTGGAGAGTTGATCGTCCATCATGAATGTAGGTTCCTTCCACGTCGCGAAAGTTGACTTAGGTAAACACATCTTAAGAACTGCTAATTTATGTCGCACGATTGAGAAAGTTTCAGCTTAAAAATCTCGCTGAGAGTCAAGAGGGAAATGACACAGCAGCTGGTAAAAGGAGATATCGAAACAAATTTTAAATTCTGCATTTCGGTAAATAGTTTATTTAATTTGTAACATAAATGTTACACATTACATCGGGAAGTATCGGAATAGAAAAGTCCACTATATATTCAGTGCTGATACTTTTCTCAAATATCACTCGGTTAAATTGTTATCGTTCAGATTATCTCATCATTTTTTGCAAGATTGGCTTGGGAATTTGTAACGTCAAACTTCAGTAATATTGAATAAGAGATACTTGATTTCGAAGAAGCTTCATGAACATCAGCTGATACACTGTTTCAAAAATTCCAGCTCCACAACTAAAAAATGGAAGTCAGAAGAAATTACTACAAATCCTTCAGCTGCCTTGGACACCTGTTCACATTCTGATAGATAAAGTCGTAGCTCTACGTCAAGATATCTAAGATTTGGCAGTCAATAGGACTTCTCAACAGGACTTCTGTTCACAAGATTCAAGATAAACGCCATGAGAAAAAGGCTACTGAAACCAGTAACCAATTAAGGATAATAAACCGGACGCTGCTGCTGACATTTGGGACTGTAAATTAATACCACCAAAAACAGATAGCAATATAGTAGAACGTTTTCTGTGATTCTTTCATGTTGTGGTACTGAACAATTTGTTTGAGTGCCTACACTGCGATCTGAGAGTGGGGAAGAAAGTGTATAAAACTCTCTAGTTCGACATGGCGCCATCAAATGCTGTGAATTATCCTATTCAGTGTATTTTAACTCAATAGCTTTTAGAAATACGTAGCGGTTATCACGTATATGAAATCATTCCCGAAGGAAAAATGGGCCCTAAAGACACAGGCCTAAGTGTAAGATATCAAAATCCGTGTGCTGGTATTTCGGTTAGTAAAAACTAAACTCTAATTTACGGAAGAGTCAAGGATCCATAGGGATCAAGTCCACGTCTCTCACATGTTCAGTTTTCAATGATTTCAGAGAATAGCAGCCTAGAGAGTATTGTAAAGAAGGTTTAGAGTTAACTGTGATCCATGTATGAACAGAGCGAGGCAATATTGAACCTACGACTTACCTAAGAAGATAGGTTAAGGAAAGTTCAGCTCATGTTTAAGGCACTTGTAGATTTAGAGTAAGCTTTTGACAATGTTGACTGTCTTTGAAATTCTGAACGGCAAGACACAGGGAGCGAAATGCTATTTACAACTTGTTCTGTAAGACTCAGCAAAAGGACTAGTAAAATCAGTCGAACGGCATGGGCAGTGTCTTGAAAGGAGGATATAAGATAAACATTAACAATAATGAAATGTAGTCGATTTAAACCTGGTGATGCCGAGGGAACTGCATTACGAAACGAGGCACTTAACTTAGTACTTGAGTTTTGCGATTTGGACAGCAAAATAACTGACGATAGCTGGCTCAGTTAATCTGAGCTAAATCAGTGTGACTTCTAGCCGAGGGGCTATAAGATGTTGTGTTCAGTTTTCCGATTGCACTGAAAGCACGCATGGCGCAACACATTCTGAGCGTGGCCCCGGAAACACTTCGGTCAGTTCTGGAACATGCTGTTTCTCGATCTCAACTTGTTTCAGAAAGCGGTGGACAGCAAACTGAACACGTTTTCCACCAGTCTAAGGGAAATCAATAATCCGATTTGATTTTGACTTATGCTTGTATGCGGTGTTTGTCCTCAGGACAATTAAAAACCAATTTTTCCCATCCGATGTGATATGACCTTGCTGCGGTGAATGGGCTTACGTACCTAACGATATCACGCCTGTACATTCTTGCACACTGAGTAGTACAGTTTGTTTAGTGTAAAACGTACACCTTAGGCGTTGTTGTATCATTCATTTGTTATTTGTAGTCGACCAACAGTAAATTATGATCTTTACAGCGCCATCTATTGCTATCCCATCTATTGCTACATTGAGTAACAATTTCTTTTCCTTCTGCCATACGCGTACGCACTTTTCAGATAATATTTCGTTGCAATTTGACGTCATTCTGACCAGTGGTGATATTTATACAGCGGTTTGAAAATTTAATTTTATTATAATCACTCTGTATTTTACAATTCTACAAAGCTCATTAAATTTTGTTAAGGAAGATCTTTGCTTTTCGGTTCAGTAAAACAGGATATCTGGTTTCAAAATAGTACTTGGGATAGGACACTGTCTAGGTAAATGACTAAGGACAAAATACTGTGGCTCAACACAATGTTTACAGAATACGAACTTATTATTGTGAGCGAAACAATATAACTGGTCCGTGCAGTTGTATAGTGCTCAACTAATAATTTGAGACGAAGTTGCGGGGAAACGTCGTCCTTCTGTGCTAGTAATAAAAGGCGACAAATGTATCTTGGCTCTTTCTGTGTAACAAGCTCTGAAAATTCGCTTCTCAGCATGGGATTTTCATATTACAGAGGTAACCAAAGCATGTCATGAATAATAAGCCGAATTACTTCCACATTCGAGGCCATATTACGTAATACGGCAGCTCTTCTCACCTCTTTCAGTTCGTAAGATGTGCACCCTTTGCCTTCTAGCCACCGAATGACTCTTGTCACACAGAAACCTTGCTGTTCGGGCTCCAGAAGCATCTTTTCTGTTCTGTGAGTTAAAGAGCATTGCGCTCTCATTTAAATATGTGGCCAAAAGAGTCAGCCTACAGGAATTGTGGAACGAACTCTGCCGTCCAGGACCGCGTGCCACAAAGGCCGCAGATCCACCACGAGATGGGGAAACTCAGAGGTGTCTATTGTCTGTTCAGGCCTAAGCGCTGTAGTGTGCGAGTGAGACAGATGAGAACTTACGTGAAAGGGAAACGCGGTAGCAGCCGTTTGTGGCGAAGGAGACGTGTTGTTGTTGTTGTTGTTGTTGTTGTTGTTGTTGTGGTCTTCAGTCCTGAGACTGGTTTGATGCAGCTCCCCATGCTACTCTATCCTGTGCAAGCTTCTTCATCTCCCAGTACCTACTGCAACCTACATCCTTCTGAATCTGCTTAGTGTATTCATCTCTTGGTCTCCCTCTACGATTTTTACCCTCCACGCTGCTCTCCAATGCTAAATTTGTGATTCCTTGATGCCTCAGAAAATGTCCTAACAACCGGTCACTTCTTCTCCTCAAATTGTGCCACAAACCTCTCTTCTCCCCAAATCTATTCAATACCTGCTCATTAGTTACGTGATCTACACATCTAATCTTCAGCATTCTTCTGTAGCACCACATTTCGAAAGCTTCTATTCTCTTCCCGTCCAAACTATTTATCGTCCATGTTTCACTTCCATACATGGCTACACTCCATACGAATACTTTCAGAAACGACTTCCTGACATTTAAATCTATACTCGATGTTAACAAATTTCTCTTGTTCAGAAACGCTTTCCTGTCTGCCAGTCTGCATTTTATATCTTCTTTACTTCGACTATCATCAGTTATTTTGCTCCCCAAATAACAAAACTCCTTTACTACTTTAAGTGCCTCATTTCCTAATCTAATTCCCTCAGCATCGCCCGACTTAATTCAGCTACATTCCATTATCTTCGTTTTGCTTTTGTTGATGTTCATTTATATCACCCTTTCAAGACACTGTCCATTCCGTTCAACTGCTCTTCCAAGTCCTTTGCTGTCTCTGACAGAATTACAATGTCATCGGCGAATCTCAAAGTTTTTATTTCTTCTCCATGGATTTTAAAACCTACTCCGAATTTTTCTTTTGTTTCCTTTACTGCTTGCTCAATATACAGATTGAATAACATTGGAGAGGGGCTACAATCCTGTCTCACTCCATTCCCAACCACTGCTTCCCTTTCATACCCCTCGACTCTTACAACTGCCATCTGGTTTCTGTACAAATTGTAAATAGCTGTCGCTTCTTGCATTTTACCCTTACCACCTTTAGAATTTGAAAGAGAGTATTCCAGTCAAGAAGGAGACGTAGCAGTGTTAAATATGGTGAGCCTAAGATCGACTACAAAGGGAAACATTTATGGTAACTATTTAGTTCTATAGTAATGCAGGGAATGAAGTCACACTAATTTTAATCTACCATCCTTCATAAAATTTAATAGTAATCTCAATATAACTTGAATATTTATCATATATATAATAGTTTAGGACTTACTGTTAAAGTGAAATTAAGAAGTTTTGTAACAAAGACCTCAATGCTAATATCTGAACCCCTTGGTCGATCTTAACGACCGACATTTCATATAGAAGTGCATCATTGAAACGAAAACGTTGTAAATTGCAACGCTCTAACTTAATATCTTTAAAACATATAGTAAAACTGAATCATCAGTAATTTCATTTAAGCGTCGGATCATCATTTCCTCCACACAAAACACATTGAACGATGACACCTTATTGACTCATTAGGTAACAGAATATTTGTTGTAAAGTTTAGTGCATTATAGTTATTTCTGTTCTTTATTTATTTATCAGAATGCACATGGGTGCAGGGCTACTGGCAGTGACATTGAAAGTTAAGAACGAAATTGTATTTGGTTTATATAAAAGAATTTAACGTTTATTATGCAATGGATGTAATTGTCACTTTATTTAGAACGTGAAAGCGGTGAAGCTTTAATTATTTAAATATGTTAAAATGTAAAATAATATACAATAAGCTGTAGCCAATCAGATGGGCGGTTTCAGGAAAGCGCACTGCCCTAGTCAGTTGAGCAAGGATATTCGGCGCGCGGAAAACGCGGCCTAGGACGGGCAGAAGGTGTACTGCCGCAGAAGTGAAAGCTGGCAGTTCGGCTGGAGACACTAAACGGTACACTTCGGATTGAGACGCGAAAGCAGACCGTCGGTCTTTAGGCAGCTATGAATTCAAACGACTTAGAACATTTCACCTTGTGTAGTATCGCGGGAATTAGTCTCTGAGCGGTGAGCAGCCGCGCTCGTGGTGTGAACTGTAACTATTTGCATAGTTAACGAGATGGAGTATCGAACTTGTAATTCGCGATGCGATTGTGAATGATCGAACTGTGTCAAATGGATACGCATTCGAGTGTAACAGTAACTCTAAATACGACCACTTTCACTGTTAGTTTTCTTTCTACACTCCTGGAAATGGAAAAAAGAACACATTGACACCGGTGTGTCAGACCCACCATACTTGCTCCGGACACTGCGAGAGGGCTGTACAAGCAATGATCACACGCACGGCACAGCGGACACACCAGGAACCGCGGTGTTGGCCGTCGAATGGCGCTAGTTGCGCAGCATTTGTGCACCGCCGCCGTCAGTGTCAGCCAGTTTGCCGTGGCATACGGAGCTCCATCGCAGTCTTTAACATTGGTAGCATGCCGCGACAGCGTGGATGTGAACCGTATGCGCACTTGACGGACTTTGAGCGAGGGCGTATAGTGGGCATGCGGTAGGCCGGGTGGACGTACCGCCGAATTGCTCAACACGTGGCGCGTGAGGTCTCCACAGTACATAGATGTCGTCGCCAGTGGTCGGCGGAAGGTGCACGTGCCCGTCGACCTGGGACCGGACCGCAGTGACGCACGGATGCACGCCAAGACCGTAGAATCCTACGCAGTGCCGTAGGGGACCGCACCGCCACTTCCCAGAAAATTAGGGACACTGTTGTTCCTGGGCTATCGGCGAGGACCATTCGCAACCGTCTCCATGAAGCTGGGCTACGGTCCCGCACACCGTTAGGCCGTCTTCCGCTCACGCCCCAACATCGTGCAGCCCGCCTCCACTGGTTTCGCGACAGGCGTGAATGGAGGGACGAATGGAGACGTGTCGTCTTCAGCGATGAGAGTCGCTTCTGCCTTGGTGACAATGATGGTCGTATGCGTGTTTGGCGCCGTGCAGGTGAGCGCCACAATCAGGACTGCATACGACCGAGGTACACAGGGCCAACACCCGGCATCATGGTGTGGGGAGCGATCTCCTACACTGGCCGTACACCTCTGGTGATCGTCGAGGGGACACTGAATAGTGCACGGTACATCCAAACCGTCATCGAACCCATCGTTCTACCATTCCTAGACCGCCAAGGGAACTTGCTGTTCCAACAGGACAATGCACGTCCGCATGTATACCGTGCCACCCAACGTGCTCTAGAAGGTGTAAGTCAACTACCCTGGCCAGCAAGATCTCCGGATCTGTCCCCCATTGAGCATGTTTGGGACTGGATGAAGCGTCGTCTCACGCGGTCTGCACGTCCAGCACGAACGTTGGTCCAACTGAGGCGCCAGGTGGAAATGGCATGGTAAGCCGTTGCACAGGACTACATCCAGCATCTCTACGATCGTCTCCATGGGAGAATAGCAGCCTGCATTGCTGCCAAAGGTGGATATACACTGTACTAGTGCCGACATTGTGCATGCTCTGTTGCCTGTGTCTATGTGCCTGTGGCTCTGTCAGTGTGATCATGTGATGTATCTGACCCCAGGAATGTTTCAATAAAGTTTCCCCTTCCTGGGACAATGAATTCACGGTGTTCTTATTTCAATTTCCTGGAGTGTAAATAAACATTATTCTAACCAAATCGCAACTGTGTGGCCTGCATGATTTAAGAGTCGTTTAGTTCTCGGTATTATTATTACCGTTATTATATGTTATATTAACTTCGTATTTCGCAAACTTGCCATCAGCCAGACAATTTAACCAAAGTATCACAATTGTCTAATTTAGGGCGTGTAATGCGACACTTGCGGTTCAACTCCTAGACGATTTTGAGCCAAGACATTTCGATGAAGGGGAACCGTCTGTGAGCCCGAACAGCTTTCAGATGTTAACTCGCAGTTCCCACCTAGTCATTTTCGTTTTGGAGATACTATTCTGAGAGTTTTACATGATTAGAAACCTGCTTTCTCTATGCATGAATCATTATTATAAACACAGTTAAAACTTTTACATTGCTTTACAGCGTCTTGCTTTAGAAATTACATCCATAAATTAATTACAATTACAAAATTATCATGAACGATGAATAAAACATTTGGATCGACGTTACATGAAAGGTCACAGTTACACAGAAGTCATATAAAGTAAAACCAGAGAAAGAAGTTAAATAAGATCGTCATAGGTGATACCGTTAACTGTTGTAAAGAGTCACTGAGCTTCTCTTATATAACAACACGGATGTGGAGTCATTTTGACTACAGTGACGAGGAAAACTGCTCTAGGTTTCATGGTTGATGGTCCATGGCGCGAACGACACGATTAGGGTAATACCACAGTTTCTGGGTTGGGTTTAGTGGGAGGAGTTTGGTGCCCAGCGGAATACAGCAAACCCATCTTTGTGCTCTTAGAACCACGCACGTGCACGCAGGGTGTGAAACTCATTGAATTTATTATTCAACAATGTACTTTAGAGAAGGTATAAATTGTACCATAAAATCCGGTAAGTATAAATAAATAAAGTAGTGTAATTTTTTTCGGTTTTTTTATTGTACTAATTTCATGTAACTGCAAGCACATTTAATTACAATCATATTAATCAAACATATTTTTCCCATTACCGTTTTCTACATTTGTTTTTAATCATGACTAATTTTGTATGTTGAGTCTCTCATTGCAAGGTACAAACTAATGTATGTTAAAGGGCGTCTGTATTTACTCTTGTTGAACCTCAAGCTAGAAAAACTTTACTCTCAAATACATGCAGGCCCTAATGTAGAGAACATTTTCCCAGGCAATTATTTCATAAATGAATGATTACAGCAAACAAGGATTTGTAAAAGTGAATTAGTGATATAGCATTAAATATTTCTGTCTCAGTATGCTCTGCCTGCAAGTCAATAATTTCAAACTATAGGTTCTCAGGTCCTGTGTCAGTATCGGAAGTGATGGGATAAGAAAAGCGGAGATGGGTTAAGAAAGGCAGTGATGGAATAAGAAAAGCAACTCTGCGGATTATTCTTAATCTTAGCAGAAACACTTTCAGGCACTTCTGTATTCCTAATAAAGAGAAATAAGGAAAATTGCATTCACCTGCTTGTCTTCTAAATTGACGTACTTTGTCTGAATGATATTAAATGTTTCACATTTTGTGGGCTAACAACGCCTTTTCCTTCAAGGACACATTACAATCATTAATTTTCTCAAATATATGTCAAACATAAAGTCATATCTCTCCTGCTCACACCTTATCTTTATAGCAAAATCACAAGATACCTTCATCGTGTCCAAGAATCAGAAATTTTATTCTGCATTGTCAGGGTTCCTTCCAAACACTTTGCCCTGTCTCAACCACTACACACAGTTTGGTAACGTACACCTTCATTCTCCACCATCACAACCTCACGAAAGGATTTGAACTGTCGACGCTGGAGTGTCATTCATTGCTCTGATTGTATTCACCAGACCAACAACAGGATCTACCACTTCCACTAAGTCCATACCAGCCTTACAAATGCTACCCTGATGAAAAATGCAATGGAAAGCCTAGATATTGTTCCCTGTGTCTTGTACTTCTAACTTTCTATTTTATTGTTGCCCTTTTTCCTGGAAGAGCCACCTTTATCCACACAATTCAAAGCACACTCAAGCAAGCCCTGACCACTGCCTCTATCTTTCATTGACTCTAGGTCAAGTAATGACTCTGCAATGACTAAATTTTCATTAATCTCAAGAATGAAGATGAGTAATTGTGCAATGTCTCCGTTATGTGTGCTCTCATCTATTCCTAAGTGAGACCAATGTAAATATTTGTTGGCAGTCTTCGTTTGCTCTTTGAGTTAGTATCTAAACGTGTCAATGCACCACACTATAGGTTCTTTTGGCAGTGAAGTACCTCCGGATTTCCTGACATCAGGACACAATGTTCTTGTACACACTACCATAAACATCTTAATAAAATCGCAGTCCGAAAAAGGCTTGTTGCGAATACCATGCTTATAGACTACCATGAAACTAGCTTGCGTTTCTCTGTTTTGAAGTGTTGATTCACCTGTAAATAATGCTTGTTGATTCTTCAGCCTTCCCACACAGTCTGCAGCTTTTATTTTCGGTTGTTTCTTTGAGAGCTTGCAAACCAAATAAGCTATGCTTTGTATCGTAGTGTTGTTTTAGATTGTACTCCTTACATAAGGTTATCGTTTTTTGACAAAATAAACACATTTTAAAGACACGACATTCGCCACTGTTTTTACGTTTTTCCGATGGTTTTATGGTTTCACTAAAGTTGGAAATTTATATCCACTCCTGGAAATTGAAATAAGAACACCGTGAATTCATTGTCCCAGGAAGGGGAAACTTTATTGACACATTCCTGGGGTCAGATACATCACATGATCACACTGACAGAACCACAGGCACATAGACACAGGCAACAGAGCATGCACAATGTCGGCACTAGTACAGTGTATATCCACCTTTGGCAGCAATGCAGGCTGCTATTCTCCCATGGAGACGATCGTAGAGATGCTGGATGTAGTCCTGTGCAACGGCTTGCCATGCCATTTCCACCTGGCGTCTCAGTTGGACCAGCGTTCGTGCTGGACGTGCAGACCGCGTAAGACGACGCTTCATCCAGTCCCAAACATGCTCAATGGGGGACAGATCCGGAGATCTTGCTGGCCAGGGTAGTTGACTTACACCTTCTAGAGCACGTTGGGTGGCACGGTATACATGCGGACGTGCATTGTCCTGTTGGAACAGCAAGTTCCCTTGCCGGTCTAGGACTGGTAGAACGATGGGTTCGATGACGGTTTGGATGTACCGTGCACTATTCAGTGTCCCCTCGACGATCACCAGAGGTGTACGGCCAGTGTAGGAGATCGCTCCCCACACCATGATGCCGGGTGTTGGCCCTGTGTACCTCGGTCGTATGCAGTCCTGATTGTGGCGCTCACCTGCACGGCGCCAAACACGCATACGACCATCATTGGCACCAAGGCAGAAGCGACTCTCATCGCTGAAGACGACATGTCTCCATTCGTCCCTCCATTCACGCCTGTCGCGACACCACTGGAGGCGGGCTGCACGATGTTGGGGCGTGAGCGGAAGACGGCCTAACAGTGTGCGGGACCGTAGCCCAGCTTCATGGAGACGGTTGCGAATGGTCCTCGCCGATACCCCAGGAGCAACAGTGCCCCTAATTTGCTGGGAAGTGGCGGTGCGGTTCCCTACGGCACTGCGTAGGATCCTACGGTCTTGGCGTGCATCCGTGCGTCGCTGCGGTCCGGTCCCAGGTCGACGGGCACGTGCACCTTCCGCCGACCACTGGCGACAACATCGATGTACTGTGGAGACCTCACGCCCCACGTGTTGAGCAATTCGGCGGTACGTCCACCCGGCCTCCCGCATGCCCACTATACGCCCTCGCTCAAAGTCCGTCAACTGCACATACGGTTCACGTCCACGCTGTCGCGGCATGCTACCAGTGTTAAAGACTGCGATGGAGCTCCGTATGCCACGGCAAACTGCCTGACACTGACGGCAGCGGTGCATAAATGCTGCGCAGCTAGCGCCATTCGACGGCCAACAACGCGGTTCCTGGTGTGTCCACTGTGCCGTGCGTGTGATCATTGCTTGTACAGCTCTCTCGCAGTGTCCGGAGCAAGTATGGTGGGTCTGACACACCGGTGTCAATGTGTTCTTTTTTCCATTTCCAGGAGTGTATTTACCGTTGCACGAACAAAATGGAAACAAACGAGATTAACCCGAAAAACACTGGGCATCGTACTATTCACGCAAACCAAGCTGACATTCCGTTGAGTTACTGATGGGAGCCACTGTAAATGGGAAATGCCTTTACGACCGCCCCTAGCAGTTACCGCAAGGAGTGCCAACTTAGTTTATGCGAACAGTATCTACCGTACATTGTGCATGCTTATTGACGTAGCCGTTCTAGTGGAAATGTTCAGTCGCTCACGGGGAGGAAACCTCGGTTCAAAGCGAATTCTCCTGTCTTAGAGAGCCACACAAACACCATTAACGGGCGACGTTTCGGAAGAGGTGGTTTTCCCTAAATAAATACACAAAACTGTATAGTAAAGCAATACAGTTGAATAGAACGGTCATATTGCGACGGGTAATACGTAGGTTCAAGTATTTTTGTAACAATGTATCGGAATGTGTTCACCTCTAGGGAGAATCTCGGTTCTTTTAAGCATTTAGTGACCGATTTCCTTAGAAACGACACAGACCAATGGTCTGTATTGCACAATAACCAGAAACATTTCATGAGCACAATCCGCTAGTTAATAACCTCGAAATACGCCAATATGTCTGCGTTTTACGATGCATTTTTTTGTCTAAAAATCACTCTGCATGCGAGAAAGTCGGGCGATTGAAACACTTAATTTTCTTATTGGCCACACCGATCAAATAATTTGCATTAAATTTTACTGTGATTGTACGCTCTGAAGAACCTATCTCATTTTTACTCTATAAAAGTTGAGGAATTCTGCAGTTCTTTCATAATATATGAATTGTGACGTCAAGAAGTAGTTGTTGGACCAGACTTGAATACGCAGCATTTCGTGAACTGCAATTCGTCTTGTAGCTAATCAACATTTTTCATCAGATTTAAGCCGGCCGAGGTGGCCGAGCGGTTCTAGGCGCTACATTCTGGAACTGCGTGACCGCTACGGTTGCAGGTTCAAATCCTGTCTCTGGCATGGATGTGTGTGATGTCCTTATGTTAGTTAGGTTTAACTAGTTCTAAGTTCTTGGGGATTGATGACCTCAGAAGTTAAGTCCCATAGTGCTCAGCGCCATTTGAACCATTAAATTAATTCCTAAGAAATCTACGATAACCTTTTTTTATATTAATCATGCTCATAGCAGGACTGTAAACGTATTTACCATCTGGAGGAATATTAACCTTATCCCTTCCGAGGTAACCTTTCATTGTTTGATGCATAACGTCTCGTCTACCATAAAAAAAACACTGTACACCTGATATTATTCTGTACGCTACCTACAGTATGCCTGCATCCACAAACAATACACATGTATAAAATAAAGCTAGGAAGGATATGAGTGATTTATATGAGGACCTTTACTGTAAACACAACAGAAAACGCTGGCAGCGAATACGGAGTGGCAGTAGTCTATAAAGAAGCAGGAACTGTGGCAAAAATTAGCATAGTATCATTTAGAAGAAATTCACAAGCAATTGTTCTACAAATGCTTTTTTGTTCGTCTGGATTGCATTCATTTTAAAAATAATTACAATCCACACGGTCACTATTAAACTTTGCGAGGGTAAATTAATACATACTTGTGCAGGTGTTAGAGCACCATAAACAAAGTATTTTTACACTGCGACGTGTAAAGGAAATTTGGTTGTGTGCACTGATTATAAATCATGTAATGATTATAAATCATGAACATGAAAATAAAGGCCATAAATTTAAAATTAAGTAGACGGAATTTTACAAAATCATTCCGGGAAGGGCAAGCACAGTTACGGTACATTATAAATAACCATAAAGCTATTAACAATCAATAACTATTCAAAATATCGTAAAAAGAATGAAGAGGTGTTTCCAAAAGCCAGATAGCTGTGTGAAGATGCTTTATCCGCAACTACCGGTTCCACGTCAGTGTAGTCGCATTTTCAGATTAATCTGTCAAACATACAAATTTTTGAAATGGCAGAAATACGGAACTATAATGTTAGCGTACAACAAAAAAGATGTCGAATACTTACATTGGTTATATTTCCATAATGTAAACGCACACTTACGGAATCCTAGCTTTCGGAAGCTATTCACGTTAAAAGCCAAACTACAATGATGGGTCGTCATAATAAAATTGAACGATCTCAAATATGCTAGTCGGAATATACAAGGCGTGACTGCTGAAAGATCAAGGCTTTAAAAAAAGCGGGGAAAGAAGCTAATAATGAATGGGACAAAACTGTGAATAGGGATGAAACACCTAGAAATTTTCTTTCGAGCTAACACACTTCTAGCTATTCGTTGTGGGGTAGGGGTTAGGAGTGGAAGGTGGTGAGGGTGACGCATCCGTTGATAAGTCGCATATGAACTGCACTGCATCTAAATAGCTGCAAATACACAGTATAAGCTTAAGCAGTCGCGAGAAAACTACTATACATCGCTATAGCCATGACGAAATTGTCTTGTTGTCACCGACTTTAGTTCACAGGTAAATAATACGTATATATACACGTACATTAACCTGGTATATAAAGTGAGCCTCAACTATTTCATGTCCCAAAGGTGGATTCCGAAAAATTAACTGTGTTATGTTCAGCGTTCACTACAGAAAGTACTTCACATTCTTGTAACTGCCCTCGAGAATCTGAATAAGTTTCAAAAGGCTGGAAATGTTTGCAGTTACTGAAGTGTAGCGTAATACTGAAAAAGTTACAAGTGGCAGGAATCTTCATAATGTAATAGCTCTCCGTTTAACCAGAGGAGGCACCTCGGCAGTTGCCGCCCATATGGACTCCAAAACTCAAGAAAACCACTTCAACCCGTATCAGGCGTTATGTAAAAGTGGACTGGACTTTGACAATGATGATGATACATGTTACTGGTTTTGACATGATTTTGACCGAACGGGTTCCTTAAAAATTAAGATCGCTCTCTCTCTATCTCTCTCTCTCTCTCTCTCTCTCTCTCTCTCTCTCTCTCTCTCTCACACACACACACACACACACACACACACACACACACACACACAAACATTTAAATAAACGAAATCGCCAATTCCAAAACAATAAAATGAGAGAAGACACAGTGACAATTTTAAAATAATGCTACAGAAATGGTAAGTGGCAGATTGTTGGGTTATTGAAGGATGAGCCAGCTACTATACAACACACAGAGACCTCTATCCTTAGGGTGGAATCTGTAGAATGCACAAAACTCTCCGTATAACTTTTGTCTTCTGAAAATGAGGTCAGATCCCAGCTTCACTCTACTGCTGTCCTCTGGTCAGAACATTAAACACACTGCTTCTGACATATCGGTGTGTGCACACCACATGCATTGCAAATGGGTAGGTCTTCTCACCATAAAAAAGCAGTGTGAAATGGAGTACGGCTCGCATGGAGACGAGGAAGTAGGACTTCGCCCTGAATCACGCGCAGCTCAGCACGATGGGTTGTAAACGTGTCTGATAGGTGGGCTCTGAAGATACAATCAGAGGACGCAGTCGAACAGTCAAGGAATTATCAGTGTTTTGAAACGTCTACGTATACAGTCTTAAATTTGTTGTGATCGTTGTGTTTGTTATCTTCGACTACGGCACTGCTGCCTCGTTTTCTTATTCCATTTACTGGTGTCACTAACTTCATGCCTTACTTGCCCGTGAGTGGCAGCACTAGCGCGTGTCGATAGCGCACTATCGTACCATATCTGGAGCGACCGATAGTATTTCCGGGTCGTCGTGAGTCGTGAAGTCAGTTGGAGACGGTCCACCAGTTCAGTCGGGCACAGAGCAGCAGTCGGAAACGGAGGAGCGTCGGACACGGAGCGCCAGTGAGGTGCGGACAGCCAGTACTTTCCGACCGCTGACGACACACGTGTACTGTCGAACAGAAGAAGACTGGAACGGCAACGACCGTTGCTTGCTCGTTCGGACCGTCATCTAATCGCCGAGGAGTATTAGATCTTTTGACCATTTCCATATGTTGGGAAGTCGGTCAGTTGGGGCAGAGCAGGGAGGAAGTCTACGTGGCGTGTAGTGGGGCCAGAGCCGCTGGCGACGTGAACGCGTGGTTGGAGTTGTGAGGCGCTTCTTGCGACGGTTACAAAGTTCGTCGCCCACCGATCCTGGACAGTAGAGTTGAGTACTCACGTAACCTACTATCAAGCCTCAACTGCTATCACATCTCTTCGTTTGCTACTGCTTGTCGCTTTCTGGGAGATTCCCGTGAGCAACAATGAGTGTGTATTGAAGTCGGTTACAATTGCAGCCATCTTCCTGTGTGGTGTTTAACTAAATTTAATTCATTCCTTCATTAGCGAAGTGTACCAGCGATATCTTCTGCCTTGTGGCCGTTGACGTTCCAGTGACCCGCCCTGATCGTTGGCCTAGTTTTCAACAGTGTATTTTCATTGCAATGTTGATGCTGTCCAACACAAAGTGTAGTTCGACAGTTGAGGTGTTGTTGGTAGTTTTGGGCGTTTATTATGACGTTTCTGGATTGGGCACCAGTGTCCAGAACGTTGTACTATTGGCATCTTGTTGTCGTTTTGCTGGTCGGATGGAGCAGAACTGACCTTGACGGTTGGTTTGTAGGCTGCCTTTTGGTTGGGTTGCCTTCTGATTAAGAGGTTGTCGGTCTGGCTGCCTTTCTCACCTAAACGTGGGTTAGTGTTAGCTTCCAAGGCTGATCCTTGGAACCTTCTGAGCACCGCTCCTTGTGCTTTATATAATGATTTCCTTTTTAGTCTTAATTACTCTGTGTGGCCTTCAGCCGAGTTATAGCTTATTAAAATTGATAGGCTTTTTTTCCTAGGTCTTAGGCCGCAAAAAAAAGAAGAAGTTACTTGTTTGGTATATGGCCTTCAGCCAAGTATCAGCCTTTAAAAATTAAAATTGAAAGTTCCTGGTGCCTAGGCTTTAAGCTGTAAATTTGTTTCAAGTTGGTATGTGGCCATCAACTGAGTTTTCAGTCTTTTGAAATCAAAACTTGAAAAATTTTGTCTAGGCCTTAAGCTGTAACAAATATTTTCTAGTTTGTATGTGGCCTTCAGCCGAGTTTTCCAGCTTAAATTTAAAATTGGAAATTTCTTTGTCTGTGCTTTAAGCTATGAGATTGTTTGGGTTTCGTATGTGGCCTTCAGGTGAGTTTTTTTGTCAAGCGTTTTAGGGTAAAGCCTTTAGCCTATTGTAGTTGAAATTTAGAAGCTCTTCCCTTAGGCCTTAAGCCGTAAAATTGTTTTCTGTATGGTGTGTGGCCTTCAGCCGAGTTTTAACTTCATAAATTAAAAATTCAACATCCTTGTCTTCCCCTTAAGTCATTAGGTTGTTATTCTTTATTATAAGGCCTTCAGCTGAATTTTACACGAAATATTTTAAAACAAACCCTTCAGCGTTTTCAAACTGAAAGCTCTTCTTCCTAGGTCTTAAGCTCTTAAATTGTTTTGTTGATATGCGGCCTTTAGCCGAGTTTTCACCCTATTTGGATTAAAGATTAATAATTTTTGTCTCGGCCTTTACCCGTAACACTGTTCTGGATTAATGTGTGGCCTTCAGCCGAGTTCCATGGAAAAAATTTACGCCAGCACTTTCAGCCTATTTATATTGAAGATTAAAATTTTTGTTTTGAAGAAGTGAAACCTTCAGAATAACTCTCGTACTTCAATTCCTTGCTTAGGCTTTGTGCCTTCGATTTTCGATGTGGCCTTCAGCCGGACTGAATTACGTCAAAGGAGGTCTTTCTTTAAAACCTTGAGAGTTCTTGATTCTTCCTTGTGTGATTGTGTGTTTTAACAAACGAAGTTTATATGTTGAGTGCAACTGACAATAAGTTATTTTTTCCCCTTTCCACAAATATAAATTCATCCGCTTTGTCCTTCTACCACCAGTATTTCAATATTGTTTAACGGTGTAACCAAAAATGTAGAAAAGTTCAACACAGAATTATTTGAGATTTATACACGATGGACTGACAGACGTTCGCACGGACATACGCTCTATACTTCTTTCTATACAGAATATGTAAATAACAGCATATATAAAGCAGAAACACATCCAACTGATTCTAAATGGCGTAACTGCCCACAGACGACTATTAAACGGCCGCTCTGTGGGTGAACAACGTCTACATCTACATCCATACTCCTCAAGCCGCGCAACGGTGCGTAGCGGAGGGCACTTTACGTGCCACAATCATTACCTCCCTTTTCTGTTCCAGTCGCGTATGGTTCGCGGGAAGAACGACTGTCTGAAAGCCTCCGTGCGCGCTCTAATCTCTCTAATTTTACATTCGTGATCTCCTCGGGAGGTATAAGTAGGGGGAAGCAATATATTCGATACCTCATCCAGAAACGCACCCTCTCGAAACCTGGACAGCAAGCTACCCCGCGATGCAGAGCGCCTCTCTTGCAGAGTCTGCCACTTGAGTTTGCTAAACATCTCCGTAACGCTATCAGGATTACCAAATAACCCTGTGACGAAATGCGCCGCTCTTCTTTGGATCTTCTCCATCTCCTCTGTCAACCCAATGAATCTCAACGTGGTACCCTCCTTACCAACAATTAATTATATATGATCGTTCCACTTCAAATCGTTCCGCACGCATACTCCCAGATATTTTACAGAAGTAACTGCTACCAGGGTTTGTTCCGCTATCATATAATCATACAATAAAGGATCCCTCTTTCTATGTATTCGCAATACATTACATTTGCCTATGTTAAGGGTCAGTTGCCACTCCCTGCACCAGGTGCCTATCCGCTGCAGATCTTCCTGCATTTCGCTACAATTTTCTAATGCTGCAGTGCGGTATGTAGACGATTACCATGAATAACGCCACCTGATTTCAAATGGTGTTTCAGCAGCTTCATCAGCGGAGACAGAATGGGAAACGTTCTACACTATCCAGTCACGTTACTGTAATCTCCATCTTAAATGTTATTAGCTCTTGTGCTATGCGTCTAGGGGTGTTATCTAAGATAATTCTACAAACCTTACACATTCTTGCTGCATTCACAACGGGAAGCTACGATCACGACGAGCAGAGAGATGATGATAAGTGCTGAACTGCACGCTCATGGGTTATGGACCAACGACGCGGATGGCACTTCGCCCATAGCAGCAGCTGCAGGGTGACCATTACTCAACTAAATGAAATAAAATCGTCATAACTTCTGAACGTTTTGCGTTAGGACGTTCAAAATGCACGGTTACCCCGCGAGGCATGGTGAGAAGTAGTACGGTTTGGCTTAGCGACGAAGTGTTCTTTCATTTGGATAGGTTCGTTGATAAGCGAAATTGGCGCATTAAAAATAAATATCATGTGACTAGAGCCTCCCGTCGGGTAGACCGTTCGCTGGGTGCAAGTCTTTCGATTTGACGCCACTTTGGCGACTTGCGCGTCGATGGAGACGAAATGATGATGATTAGGACAGCACATCATCCAGTCCCTGAGCGGAAAAAATCTGTGACCAAGCCGGAAATCGAACCTGGGTTCCTTAGGATTGACAGTCTGTCGCACTGACCACTCAGCTACCGGGGGCGGACATTTGGGGCACTAAGAATCCGCATTTCGTGATCGAAAAGTCTCTTCAACCACAAGGGGTGGCTGTGTGGTGTGCCAACGTCCATCCACGGAATAATCAGTGCGATATTCCTTGATGGTACAGAGACTACCGAGCGGTACGTGAAGGTTTTGGAAGATGATCTGATCCTCATTTCCCCAAGTGACTCTGATTTCCACAAGATGTGGTTCATTCAAGATGGAGCTCGACCTCATTGAAGCAGGAGAGTGCCCTGGAGAAGCACTTTCGGCACCGCATTCTGGCTCTGGGGTACCCAGAGGCCACTGGCATAGGCCTCCATTGGACGCCGGCTTCTCCGGATCTCATCGCATGCAACTGCTCTTTGTGGGGCTGTATTAAGGACAAGGTGTACAGCAATAACCCCAAAACCTCGTTGATCTGAAAACAGCCGTTCAGTATGTCATCGACTGCATCGATGTTACGACACTTCAACGGTTCATGCAGAATTTCCCTATTCCTCTCCGCCACATCCCCGCCAATGATGGCAGGCACATAGTACATACCATAACCTAAATCCTACTACCTGCAGTAACGTTTACATGTTGAACACAGTGTGGGTGCGGCATAGTTCGTAACTAATTTACCTTTCTTTCCCATAGAATTCAATTATTGTCACCCTGTAAGTTAGCACTGACTCCGAAAACATCGATAAAAAGCTCCAACCTCTCAAACTGCTCTTCCAAATAATGCTGTAAAGGCCTTTTGTAAAAGTAATGGTAGTCCCTCACTGCCAATGATTTTACGTAACTGCAAACTGTCACAATGAACTGTAGTTTTGTCGGAAATATTCAGAATTATAATTAAAAGTTGTTTCTTTCATGAAACCATTTTTTGCTAGTTATAATTCTGCTGACCCATTAACTTCCGAAACTGCCCTCATTATCACAAATAACTGCTAATGAGGCCACAGCAAATCAGTCTGTTTTTCATTTGCTTTTTAATAGCATTTGCATATTTATTCGTGTTATTTGTGGGTTTTTATCTAGATTTGCTTGTGTTTTCATTTTTGTGCTAATTTTCTTGTGGTTTATTGTCCTGTGTCGATAAAATACGCACGTTGTGCTGTTTCTCCCACTGCGTTATCAGACAGTAGCCCACCAGAACTTGTCTAGAGTGCTGGTGAAATACGTTACCGCAAAAGTTCGTACGTGTGAAATTAGGGAAGATTTGTCAGAGTTCCCCACTTTTATTACACGATCACAGTCATTAATATTCGAGGTGAGTCCTGTTTCGTCATAAGATAATGAAAATGTTGTCTTGGGCAATGTTCCCAGATAATGGCTGTCATAGATTCATTTGGACTTTTAGCTTTGACTTGAAGATTCTTTATTAGATGGTGACGTTGCCAGGAACCTAACATGGGCTCGATAGCACTCTACAGTACATTTCTTGTCGGTGTAGACACTGTTATTCCACAGACAGCTGCGGAAGGTAGCTTGGCTGGGAAATGTAGAATAAAGCTGATATTTTTCAAAAATGGTTCAAATGGCTATGAGCACCATGGGACTTAACTTTTGAGGCCATCGGTCCCCTAGAACTTAGAACTACTTGAAACTAACTAACCTAAGGACATCACACACATCCATGCGCGAGGCAGGATTCGAACCTGCGACCGTAGCGGTCGCGCGGTTCCAGACTGTAGGGCCTAGAACCGCACGGCCATGATATTTTTCAGTTGACTTCCATTGCGAGACCGAAAATGAGGTCTTCGGAAATAGCTGCCAGTAAATTTTACTACTGTATGGAAACAAAACACAAAATTGAAATTTCTGTCACGTTTGCACCCGTCTTTTACGAAATAAAGAATATAATAAAAATAATCCAATAATACATAAATAATTTGCATTCAGCATAGTTGACCTCTTAGGGAACACTGGTGCCCTTTGAAGAAAAAGTTGTTGTTCAATGAAAATGATGGAAGTACACTCAAGGATACCTTGGCCTTAATGTAGGCAATTTTCCATTTCCATTACAGAAGTGCGTTATATTAATTTCTAAATATACCAAACTTCTCTAATTTATTTTCAACAGTTCATTGTTTACACAGAATTTATCATGAATTTTCTTAGGTTTTGCTTGATTAATTTAGAACTGGCTTTCCTTTGCAATATGGCAACTAGTGTTGGATAAATAACGTCCAGTGAACACGGGAGTAATGTGGAAACCTATCGAACATGCATTTAACGACTGACTTTTAGGTCAGTAAAAGATTAAGTTTTAATAACAGAACCATTATTCAGTTCAACAGACCTTGCCCTACGGTTCTGCCGTGAGCAGATTTCATACCTCAAGTGAAATTCTAGAAGACCTACGAAATATTCATCTACAGTTGATATAATACTTTTATTTAATTGAAAATGTTCTTCAATCGATAACTTTGTTCTTCCTAGGAACTGTACAATCGGCCAAATTTGGTGATCGTGGTAGATTTTTCAATTAATTATGCTTCATACAGATTAGTTTATCATACGGGCAAGTCTTCTTAAGGAATAAGTGGAGTTACTTGACGAAGGATTACAGTTTTTTTAATAAATATGAATGGCAGGTAACTATTGTATTTTACTGTGTAGTTGTGCAAGTATCTTGTCGTATCCACATGGAACTATATATCAGAATTCAGTGGTTTGCAACTGTGGAATATGGTGTAGATAAAAGCTTAACAGAGGGCATAGAGAGCAGAATGGACTTACGTGCAGTAAAATTTATTAAAAAAAATTGTATAAAAGAGGTAGGCTTACGACAGAATTGTACAGGGTGGATATTATATAGATTAAAGTTAACGTTCATATTAAAAATCACAACAAGAGAAGTATAAAATTATAAAAAGTAAAGAACAATAAATTAACGAAAGAGGAATTAGGTGATTTAGCAAAAATTGCAAAGGGCAGGATCTGTATATTGTATTTTCTTCTTTTATGGTGTGTATGGAAAAGAGGCAGCACTCTGGCCTGCTCCTAGGATGGTGGTGTCAGCAGATGTGCTGCATTGTCTCTTCTCAGTACGTGGGGACTGTTGCTGATACGGACATTGTGTCGTGGTAGACAACTGAAAGAATCCTTCAAAAGTTTCAAGACAACGATCTACAAATAAAATAATTCTCATGCACTATGTCACCAGACTCTTGTGAATGGTGTGCTAAAATCTCAATTTCTTCCAAAATTCAACATTCAGCAGGAGTCCTTTAGCTTCATCATGCATCACTTCCAAAAGATAACAATAAGCCCAACAGATTACTCAGAGAAATTTCTTCTAAAATCTGTTGTATTATTACAGTAGCTAAAAAGCCTGGCATTGCCCAGGTAGTTATTTTACAAATTTCCGTTAAGACACAAGAACAGAAAAGGGAGTTATGTTTCGGTGTAATATTTAAAATAGTATTTGATTTATGTAATATTAAAATTATGAAACAGTCATACAAATTAAAAATCAAACTAAGAAAAATAGTTTGTGTGTGTTAGTTGCAGTTGCTTCAGTTTTCTATATTTGGATTTTGTTAACATGTCTGTCACATCACCTCTTGATAATTCCATAGCTGGTTAACGTTCTGCTTCGCAGGTTTAAGTTGCCAAAATCGCTGCCAGGACTCAGGGATTTCCTTAAGGTGGCTAGACTGTAGGAGTTTCTTAGCAGTAAAGAATAAATGTATCAGAACAGTGTGCAAGATGGGACAATTTTTCATGCATGTCAGTCTTCATGAGTCATATTTCTTGAATTAAGTGTCGTACAGTGATATATTTGCGTAGATACATTCAGTGGCATTTTTGGATACTGACTGTGAAATACATTACGAATGGAGTTAGTGGCAAATAACGAATACATGTAAAAGTTATGAATGATGCGGCAGCTTTTTACGAATCTCTGTGTTTATCACGTCATAGAGTCTGATCTATGAGTCATGCAATGACATAATACTGTAGGTACATTCGGTATATGTGCATATTGTCTGCAAAATGTGTTACGAATAGAGTTGATAGCAAAGAAATTATACATTTAAACGTCGTTTATAATGCAGGATTTCTTAGACATCTCATTGTTAAGATCTTATATATATTGAACTATGAAAGGTAGGTAGTTCTTACCCCAACAGATATAATTGGCTGAGAGTAAATGACATGTGTAACAAATGTGGTTGAAATCTGTTCAGTGGTCTGTGAGGAGACATGTAATATACACACATAGATACATGCGTACATACATACGTTCCTGCATCCATTTTTATAATGTTACAGATACTAAGTGATTTTTAAAACGTTTTTCAAAAGTTCTGCCTCTCTGACCTATGTTATCTTTTGCACAATGCCCACACTTCAGATTATACACACTGATTGCCGAGAATTTCGAGTCTGTTTTATGCACACGCAAAGCTTCAACCTGAAGCGAAGGATGCCATTACTCTTAAACAGTGTACTCCAATTATTCGTATGGAAATCACTAGAAAATACTTCCAACACTCGTTATCTATAGATCATGCGCATTTAAATTCTTACATATTATTGTAAAGCTTTTTTTCTCATTTCCCAACTAGTCAAACAGAGAATCCTCTTAAGTCAAAAAACCTTGGCACAAACTATTTCAGGTGAAAAAGCAGACTTTCTCTCTTTTGTGCAAATTAGGCCGACCTCCACTCACTGCATAGAATGCAGTTTCCTCCCTGATATATGTATTAGGCAATGACACCTATCATCGTCAGTAGCAAGTCAGTGCCCATAATCAGTGCATTTCGTTTAAATCCATCAATATTTAAAAACTACTAAATTGCTTCTTTCAAAATCGATTTTGCATTAACTTTTTTCCAGAATACGAAAAATTCAGCATTTAAATTGCACAAAAATTTCTCATTACTACCTCAAATAAAATACACGATATGCATACTGCTAATATGTGTACATTGTCAACTATTCTATTGAGCGACCAAAGCCATCTTTTGTCCCTTTTTTTTCACTTTCATTTTTGTTGTAGTTTTTGGGGAAACCGTTATTTGAATTACAGTCAAGAGGAGAGGGCATATTTCCAGTAAATACCCTATTTATTGCCCATTGGAAATGTAGGAGTTGATGCTTCATAAAAATCCAGAAAATTTGCTAGAATTTTTGTTGACCACATAACATCCTTAACAGAGATATTTTGACAACACGTGTTCCCTTTTTAGACAATTAAATAAGGCCCAAATGAGAGGACTGCTTAAAAAAGAATTCGATATCAAACTATCTTCCACATCTGCAAGGTATCTGACTTGTATTTCCCTACAGAAGGTACCACTATAGCTAATCTGATCCAGGCAGTACAAGTTTTTTCGTACACTTATAGTGCTCAGCTTGAAAACAATTTAAATTTAGATTAAACTGGTGGTATGTATTGGTCATCTTCTCTACAAAGTACTAGTATGACTTCTCAGGCTCATTTTGCAATCAAAGCACATTGAAAAGTGCATTATGTCATATATCTGTTGTTACATTCGGAGATCTACTACATTTTCGCTGTAACATTGTTCAATATTCTTTTCCAATTTTGCCATAATATGGCAATTCATTAGGCCAATTAGTTATAATTTTTTTGGTAACACAGAGCTGTTTCTTATAAATTTGTTGCAAAATGGGTGAATTTGTTACAATTTCTCTGCAATATGAGGAAACGTGTTTGTATTTGATACATAATGATTATGCTAGGTGCTGTGAAGCCTCATAGAAGAAGATGACAAATGTTATGTACTGCAAGATAACAGTAACACCCAAGCATGGAGTACAATAATGGTTTTGGTTGACTTCAAAAGTAGATAGTTTAAACTCTAGCGACCATCGTTACTGATGCATATAACTGTGTACTACCACTGTTTAGTATGCTATTTCATGGAAGTGTCACGCCTACTGTGCAGCAATGCAAGATGATAAACGTTTGGTACTGTCAGTGAAGTTAATATGTTAGCATGAGGTGACTATAACGTCTGACCGTGTTTGATATCAGTTTTAATCAAACTAAGACTAATTTCTGGCAAATATAAATATTATAATATCACTGTTAGACAAAAATCAATATTTTTCAGTGATACGTACACCTCAAGCTTTAAGTTAGAGTGTCAGTAGTGCCCATATATGTTTTGGAACATTATAGAACCATTTTTTTGTGTATTTAACTTTCTTTAATGCATGGTAGGAAGATTAATGTAAGCTTGCCAATCAACTAACTTATTTCAGCGGTGCCAATAAATGAGGCAAGTGCATTTCGATAAATAAAACAATTTACATCGGGAAATAGTTAATATGAGGATCCACTGGAGCTGCAAGGTTTGGTATGTTTTGAAAAAGTCGGAGAGCGTTTAAGTTATGGCAATAGTGCCAAATGTGTTTTGTGCGCAAAATGTTACATGTCTTGAGAACTTTTGGTTCAGCCTCAGAGAAAAGAAATATAGGGGAATGTTTATGCATTTGAAAGCATTACATGTTTTTTGCTAAATCCTTTTATTTCGATGCAAATGTTGTATTTTTGAGATACTGACATTTCATCTCTGTCTTGTTCCTCCAACGTCTTTGGTCACGTTTCATGTAAACATCTTGCATTAAATCCAATATCAACTTGTACAAGAATATTACGAAAATATGCAGTTTAAGGGATACAATGGGCCAAAGATCTTCACATACTCTTTATTTTATACCCACATAGTGCTTCGACAGCTCATTTGCCTTTAGTTGCGTTGAAAGGTTTTACAATGCTGACCCAAAAAATGAATATGTGAGCCAACATTTGCAAAACTTTAATTCCTCTCTCTCAAACCCCACCCTAAGGGGAGAGAGGGAGAGTGTTAGTTTTAGCGAATCAAAATTTACGAAGTAAATACTTTTTATTTATCGATAACCATTTACAACGTTAAAAGAAGAACATGGATTTTCTAAAATTACAGCTCCAACTGCCAAGAATCAAAACAAGTGTTTAATACAAACTGTATGTAGTTTTTTATGTAGAATCTGATTCTGCAATAAAAAACTGGGGTTCCCATTTGAAATTTTAAAGTTACCGCCCACCCAACCCCCAGGGGGCTAGGGTGGCAAACTAATTTTAGCACCAGCAGATGTCCCCCTCGAAAATAATCAGCTTTGGATTCTACACACTTTTTCGTGTGAAGCTTATTTTTCGAGTTATTCTGGTCTGTCAACTTAAAATTTATACCCTGTAGATAATAAAAGTCACTCATATACATTGGAATATGCTGGCCACATACTGATCAACCTGTTTATTTTTACCTTGGAAAAGTACTGAAGTATGATATGTATTTTTATAGTAACATTCTGATAAGAGGAGAGGGATATGCCTTACCACCATCTTCGTTTGTGAGACGAGAGGGGGGTGGGGGCATGGTTTGTGCACATGGTAGGTAACGTGTGTGGAGTGTGATGCCTTGCATAGCCCACAGCCTGTAGCCAACCCATTCTAGCACTAGCGCTTTCCATGGTGCTTTAACTGTGAAATGGGTTCGGACATACAAAGCCATAGTATTCCAGATTCATATCTAAATCTGGCCTAATATTGGGTGGTATCTATTACTGTATCACCTGGCAAGTTAACAAACGAGTTGTGCAACACATTACGGAAAACAAAATGACATTGGTACTTCAAAAACAGGGAAAATGGGTTATTAATAATGTAAACACTGCTTCATTTTACGCTGACATACATTCGTTAAGAATTTGTACATTGGACGCGTGAGGTTGACTATGGGCTATAATATTCCAGATGGCCAGTGTGGCAGACCTAGCGCTCAGTGTTATATCCAACCAAAAACAGATGTCAACTTCCCCTTGAAAGAAAAGGAAATATAGATAGATGCTGGGTACCTTTGGGAGAAGTATAATCATTGCTACATGTTGATAAAAGTTTCCAGTGATATTTCCACTGAGAAACAAACAATATTACTGTGAGACCATAGTTACTCCCAATGTATACAATTTTCAAATAACTTACAGAAATGCAGCTCGGTGACCACATTGACAATCGCCTGTATTTCGACAGGTGACCACCTTTTCTATGCAGCCAATTTAAAACCACAGTTTCGAGTGACATTCTGGAAAGATAACACACACTGTAAACATAGTAACTTCTGGAAGAAAAGCTGTCTGGCGCAGGAGACTATCAAGAGTTTTCATACGTATTGTGCTGTTCCTGTCGGCCTTTGTGGCCTAGCTGTTCTAGGCGCTTCAGTCTGGAACCGCGTGACCGCTACAGTAGCAGGATCGAATCCTGCCTCGGACGTGGATGTATGTGATGTCCTTAGGTTAGTTAGGTTTACGTAGTTCTAGGTTCTAGGGGACTGATTAACTCCGATGTTAAGTCCCATAGTGCTCAGAGATATTTGAACATTTTTTGTGCTGTTCCTAGTTGTTTGTCCACTAGTTGGTCGGTATGTGCATCCCATTAAGAACTCGGCAGATTTCTTATTTGGTTTACATGGAATGCGTCATAATGATTCTCATAGTGTAGTAAGTTTTGATGTGATTTCTCTCTCTTCAGTCGTGTTCCTCTGTCTGCGTCGTTAGAGTTAATTGAGATTAGGATTGTAGTCAACTGAGGTTACGTCTCGTGTTGAACTAACGAATGTATTTCGGCGTGCGTTGACTTCTACTTCTTTTTTATTGAATGACCAGCACTATGAGTAGACAGGTGGAGCTGCGATTGGAAGCCCGTTATGAACAATTATTACAAATTTGTTTAAAGTTGACTTCGAGGAATGTGCCTTGGAGTCGGTGAGTTTGAAACCTCCGTGTTTTCTCAGATACGTCGACTATAGTTTCGTTGTTTGACCTCATAGCAGGGAGAATTTGAACGGCTTTTTGGAATCCATTTTGCGGAAATATAGTGTAAAAGGTGTTTCCGAAGTCCTTCTAAGGTTAGGGTCTTTTTAACTTCCATTGGTCAAACTATCAAGGCAGTAGAGGAGGGGTGTACTGAACACATGTGTCACACACCCTCACAACAGTCGAGTAAATCTGCAATTGCATAACATTTTCTTGGCATCAGTAACTCTGTGGAATAAAACATGGAGATTCTGCCATGCAGTTCCAGCTATCTGCCTAGTGCTACTTCTGAAGCAGCTGAAATGAAA